>NC_140587.1:1015976716-1021321753 GCF_964204655.1 Triturus cristatus
GCTGTCGGACACTGGCTGTCGGACACTGGCTGTCGGACACTGGCTGTCGGACACTGGCTGTCGGACACTGGCTGTCGGACACTGGCTGTCGGACGGACACTGACTGACTGACGGACGGACACTGACTGACTGACGGACGGACACTGACTGACTGACGGACGGACACTGACTGACTGACGGACGGACACTGACTGACGGACGGACACTGACTGACGGACGGACACTGACTGACGGACGGACACTGACTGACGGACGGACACTGACTGACTGACGGACACTGACTGACTGACTGACTGACGGACGGACACTGACTGACTGACTGACGGACGGACACTGACTGACTGACTGACGGACGGACACTGACTGACGGACGGACACTGACGGACGGACACTGACTGACGGACGGACACTGACTGACGGACGGACGGACACTGACTGACTGACGGACGGACGGACACTGACTGACGGACGGACGGACGGACACTGACTGACGGACGGACGGACGGACACTGACTGACGGACGGACACTGACTGACTGACGGACGGACACTGACTGACTGACTGACGGACGGACGGACACTGTCTGACGGACGGACACTGTCTGACGGACGGACACTGTCTGACGGACGGACACTGTCTGACGGACGGACACTGTCTGACGGACGGACACTGTCTGACGGACGGACACTGACTGACGGACGGACACTGTCTGACGGACGGACACTGTCGGACGGACACTGACTGACTGACGGACGGACACTGACTGACTGACGGACGGACACTGACTGACTGACTGACGGACGGACACTGACTGACTGACTGACGGACGGACACTGACTGACTGACGGACGGACACTGACTGACTGACGGACGGACACTGACTGACTGACGGACGGACACTGACTGACTGACGGACGGACACTGACTGACTGACGGACGGACACTGACTGACGGACGGACGGACGGACACTGTCTGACGGACGGACACTGTCTGACGGACGGACACTGTCTGACGGACGGACACTGTCTGACGGACGGACACTGTCTGACGGACGGACACTGTCTGACGGACGGACACTGACGGACGGACGGACACTGACTGACGGACGGACACTGACTGACGGACGGACACTGACTGACGGACGGACACTGACTGACGGACGGACACTGACTGACGGACGGACACTGACTGACGGACGGACACTGACTGACGGACGGACACTGACTGACGGACGGACACTGACTGACGGACGGACACTGACTGACGGACACTGACTGACTGACGGACGGACACTGACTGACTGACGGACGGACACTGACTGACGGACGGACACTGACTGACGGACGGACACTGACGGACGGACACTGACTGACGGACGGACACTGACTGACGGACGGACGGACACTGACTGACTGACGGACACTGACGGACGGACGGACACTGACTGACGGACGGACACTGACTGACGGACGGACGGACACTGACTGACGGACGGACACTGACTGACGGACGGACACTGACTGACTGACTGACGGACGGACGGACACTGACTGACTGACGGACGGACACTGACTGACTGACGGACGGACACTGACTGACTGACGGGCGGACACTGACTGACTGACGGACGGACACTGACTGACTGACGGACACTGACTGACTGACGGACACTGACTGACTGACGGACGGACACTGACTGACGGACGGACACTGACTGACTGACGGACACTGACTGACTGACGGACACTGACGGACGGACGGACACTGACTGACTGACGGACGGACACTGACTGACTGACGGACGGACACTGACTGACTGACTGACGGACACTGACTGACTGACTGACTGACTGACTGACTGACTGACTGACTGACTGACGGACACTGACTGACTGACTGACGGACGGACACTGACTGACTGACTGACTGACGGACGGACACTGACTGACTGACGGACGGACACTGACTGACTGACGGACGGACACTGACTGACTGACGGACGGACACTGACTGACTGACGGACGGACACTGACTGACGGACGGACGGACACTGTCTGACGGACGGACACTGTCTGACGGACGGACACTGACTGACGGACGGACACTGACTGACGGACGGACACTGACGGACGGACGGACACTGACGGACGGACGGACACTGACGGACGGACGGACACTGACTGACGGACGGACACTGACTGACGGACGGACACTGACTGACGGACGGACACTGACTGACGGACGGACACTGACTGACGGACGGACACTGACTGACGGACGGACACTGACTGACGGACGGACACTGACTGACGGACGGACACTGACTGACGGACGGACACTGACTGACGGACGGACACTGACTGACGGACGGACACTGACTGACGGACGGACACTGACTGACGGACGGACACTGACTGACGGACGGACACTGACTGACGGACGGACACTGACTGACGGACGGACACTGACGGACGGACACTGACTGACGGACGGACACTGACTGACGGACGGACACTGACTGACGGACGGACACTGACTGACGGACGGACACTGACTGACGGACGGACACTGACTGACGGACGGACACTGACTGACGGACGGACACTGACTGACGGACGGACACTGACTGACTGACGGACGGACACTGACTGACTGACGGACGGACACTGACTGACTGACTGACGGACGGACACTGACTGACTGACTGACGGACGGACACTGACTGACTGACGGACGGACACTGACTGACTGACGGACGGACACTGACTGACGGACGGACACTGACTGACGGACGGACACTGACTGACGGACGGACACTGACTGACGGACGGACACTGACTGACGGACGGACACTGACTGACGGACGGACGGACACTGACTGACGGACGGACGGACACTGACTGACGGACGGACGGACACTGACTGACGGACGGACGGACACTGACTGACTGACGGACGGACGGACACTGACTGACTGACGGACGGACGGACACTGACTGACTGACGGACGGACGGACACTGACTACTCTCTGCTACTCCCTCTCTGCTACTCCCTCTCTGCTACTCCCTCTCTGCTACTCCCTCTCTGCTACTCGCTCTCTGCTACTCGCTCTCTGCTACTCGCTCTCTGCTACTCGCTCTCTGCTACTCGCTCTCTGCTACTCGCTCTCTGCTACTCGCTCTCTGCTACTCGCTCTCTGCTACTCGCTCTCTGCTACTCTACTACTCGCTCTCTCTACGACTGACTCGACGACTGACTCGACGCTACTCCACTACTCTCTACTACTCCACTACTCTCTACCGCTCTCTCTACCGCTCTCTCTACCGCACGCTCGCTACTGCTCTCCACTGCTCGCTCTGCTACTCTCCACTGCTCGCTCTGCTACTCTCCACTGCTCGCTCTGCTACTCTCCACTGCTCGCTCTGCTACTCTCCACTGCTCGCTCTGCTATACTCTCCACTGCTCGCTCTGCTATACTCTCCACTGCTCGCTCTGCTATACTCTCCGCTACTCGCTCTGCTATACTCTCCGCTACTCGCTCTGCTACTCTCCGCTACTCGCTCTGCTACTCTCCGCTACTCGCTCTGCTACTCGCTCTCCGCTACTCGCTCTCCGCTACTCGCTCTCTGCTACTCGCTCTCTGCTACTCGCTCTCTGCTACTCGCTCTCTGCTACTCGCTCTCTGCTACTCGCTCTCTGCTACTCGCTCTCTGCTACTCGCTCTCTGCTACTCGCTCTCTGCTACTCGCTCTCTGCTACTCGCTCTCTGCTACTCACTCTCTGCTACTCACTCTCTGTGAGAAGTTGGCCTGGTATATGCTGCTCACTAATTCTAGTGATCACCTTGTACCATGCCAAACAACCCTTATGGTGGTGGTTGAAGTCAACCTTGATAGACCAGCTATCCTAGTGGTAGCGTGGACAGTGCAGTCTGCAGGCTAAACTCTTGAGGGCATGTGAAGCCAGCTGTTTTACCATATGTAACCTCCTTGAATACCAAATAAAAGGACACCACACAGATATATATTCAAAATATATATGTATTTATTTACTTAAAAGTATCCCCTATACTCTTTGAGCACAGAAGCACGTTCGTTTAAACAAGGCAGTGTTAAAATATACAAAAGTTGCACAATTATGGATGGGCCAGGTGGCCAGCTAAACCATATACTAAAACAGTGGTATGAGAACCACGAATAGAAGGGAAGGAAGGCCAAGGGCCTTGGGAATCGCTGGGACGACAAGGAGCTAACTGTAGTTAGTGACCAGGAGGCCCACAGGATGCGTGTGCAGTGTGAAAAGTTACACGCGTGCACCTATTGATTTCAATGGGTGCGTAAAAGTCACAAAGTTAAAGGAAAAGGAGTCTTCCGGATGGACCAGAACCTAACAACTTGAAACCTAGACACTAGAGAGGTTTCTCTACCCAGGAGCACCGGAGTGCCAGCGTTACCTCACCCACAGGAAGCGGGTGCATAGGAGTCAAAGTGCGTCGGGTTTCGTCGTGCAGGTCTATGGAGCCTGAGGATGAAGATGCTGCAGGCGGCCAGGCAGGAAGAGTTCGGGTGGATCCAAGGATGGATCTGAAGAATAGACGACCTGTAAGCAGAGGGGACAATGTTCAAAGTCACTAGCCAGTGACCGGCGTGGAACCAGGAAGGAACCAGGCGATGTCGGGTGCCAACAGGTGAAGAAAGGAAGCTTGTCTCCGCAGCCACGTGGAAGTGAAGATGTCGACGACGTCCAGGAGTCACTCACGAGCTGTCCCACGAAGGCTCTAGCTGATGGCGGTGTCGGCTTCTCGATTGGAGCAAACAATCCTTGGTTAATGCAAGCCACGCAGGAATCGAAGAAAGCTTGGTGCTCTGACCAGCAAGGTCAGAGAGGCTGCTCCTTTTCACAGGAGCAAGGGCCAGTCTGGAGCAACCAGACCAGCGGTGTTACTTGTAGTTTTCGTCGCCAAGATGGCCACTAGCCAACGGGCCAGTAATCGGGATGACGCGTCGAGTGGCAAAAAGCAAAAGGGCCCCACGCAGATCTCGTGGATGCTGGAGGGCTGGTGCAAATGCTGCTCGGTTTTGGGGCTTCTCAGGGCCCAAAGCACAGCGTCGAGGATGTCTCAGGTGCTGCGCAGTCAGCTTGTCGTGGACGTTCCAAGATGGCCGGTCCCACGTCTCTCGGTGCCTCCACGGGTCTCTTCTTTGCAGGGACTGTGGATCAGGCTCTGAGATGTCTGGGAGTCTGGGTCTTGTCGGGCTCTGGGCTCGGTCTCCGGCGGGAGGCGGCGGCAAAGCAGTCGCCGAGTTGCTGGATGGTGCCTGTGTTCACAGGGTGGTCACTCCTTGGCCACCAGGGAGATTCTCTTCAGTCTTCTGTGCAGCAGAACGTCGAAGTCCAGTAGTTCTTCTTATTCAAGTCGAGTTTCAGGATGATCTAAAGTCTTGGGACACAGCTCCTACTCTTATTCCAAATCTAGGGGCCGGATTATCTGCTAGGTCCCTCCTCTGGGTGGGGCCAGGAAGGGGGTGTTTACACCCCCTTTCCTTTGTCCAGTTTCGCGCCAGGACTGGGGCTGGAGAACCCCAGCTCCGGTTTGAACTGGCATATGCACAGGGACACCTTGTGTGCCCCAGGCATGTCTCAATCTATTCAGCCCTCCCTAACCCACTACACAAAATCCTGTCTGGGGTGGTGCAAGCACCTCCCCTGACAGGAAACCCTTTATCCACACCTCCCAAGCTGGAAGGACTCCCAGCAGCAGGAGGGCAGACTTGTGTCTGTGGTGGCAGCATCCATTTTGTGATGCTGAGGCTCTGTCTATCTTTACCCGGGTTTCAGGTTAGGTACATGTCGTGTCCCTCTAGAAGGGTGGAATGCTACCCCCGTCACCAGAATTGGCGAGGGGGTAGTATTCCAAATCGTATGACACCTTACTCGACATGTTTTGATAAAGCCAAACCAAAGTTAGCATTTGACCGCGAGGTACATAATGCACTTAAGAGTATATGGTATGGCAATATCATGAACCAGCTAAAGGACGTTGTTCCGAAAGATGCAGACAGGCTCAGCTCATGCCAGAGCACCATCTCACATGAAACCAAGCATTCTGCCTCCAGGATTGTTAAGGCCTGCCATAGGAGTGGCTGATAGGTTACCATGTGTCCATATATGTTAGATATAGATATAGAGGTGATTACACCAACTTACCCCAGCTGAGTGATCAGCCAGTTGTGTCAAATTGTAAGGCCAGGCCAGGGGTGGCATAATACATGCTGCAGCCCCTGGTAGGCTTGGATACACCTATGCCCTGGGTACCTAGGGTACACTGTACAGGGTCCAATAAGGTGATCATTACCAATTGGGTATGTACCTAGGGTACATGGAGTCCATTTTAAAGAGAGAGCAGACAGCCTGAGACCCTGAATGTCAGGATCTCAGGCCAACTAAGTCGAAAAACCTGCTAGACACTAGGCAAAAAGTTGGGGGTAACCATAGTCCGATATCCACCTTCCTACACTCTCTGCTACTCTCTCTCTGCTACACCTCTACCTCTACACCTCTACCTCTACCTGCACACACACATATATGCATATATATGTGTATGGGTATATATATATGTATATATATATAATCTGCATATCTATATAAATACAAATATAAATGCATGCATACATATATGCATGTTATGTACAAGAAAGTTTGAAAAACACTAATAAAAGCAAAGCTAAAAAGCCACCTAATTACTAACAGAATTGCTTTAACTTAAACCAGGGCAAGACCTATTGCTTGTTTACTTTGGTTCCATCAAGAAGGCATTCAGATGTGTCACACATTTGCCATAAATTCTGAATGTTAGCACTCTAGTTGCTCATTAGATCACCGTAGTAAAGCTACTGCTCACCAGGGAAGTCTGAAAGATAGAAATTATGATTAGTGCTTAAGAAAGAAAAATTAGGGCACATTTTGAGTGACTTATCAAATCCTCTTCAATTTCATTAAAAAATTCTGACATGCAGACTGAAACATGCACTTTTAATACCAGCAGCAGACTTCCGTGGTGAGCAGTAGCTTTACTACAGTGATCTAATGAGCAACTAGAGTGCTAACATTCAGAATTTATGGCAAATGTGTGACATATCTGAATACATTCTTGATGGAATCAAAGTAAAAAACTGAAAGCATTTCCTACTGATGTGGCTGCAGTAAATGAGGAAATTAGGAAACTTCATAACAAATAAATCTCCCAAGATGGCCACCAGGGACAAAAGAGCCCAAATGCAGCACAAATATCACCCAGATGTCGCCCACATGTAGCCCAATGACAGAAGTGTGCAAAACACTTATTTTTTGTGTATTTGCAGTTTTATATAGTGCAGACTTATCAGGTATTGGACTGCTTTACATGAACATTGGTTACATCACACAAGAACAAATTCATGTTGGTTGTAGACATGGGGAGATTAAGTGATTTGACCAGAATCACAGAATGTCGAGCTGAAGCAGAAACTCCAACCTGGTTCCCCAGTTGCAAAGTCTGCAGCTCTGGAAGTAACACCACATCCTCTCCCCTAAGTGCAACATTTAATCAAGTGATCAACTGGATAAAAAAACATAAACATAACAAATAATTCAAAAGTGCTTTGTCAATATTTGAAAACTGAGGAAAATATGTCCTCATTTTAGTTTTTTAGAGCACTAACCATAATTTTGATGCAAATAAGACCCTCTCATATATGTAATTTCTAAAGAAAATGCTCTAGGTAGATGAAGATGACGTCAGGCGTTCCACACTTTTGTAATAAATATAGAATGTTAGAAATCTAGTTGTTCATTGGGATACTGTTGAGAGGCCGCTGCCAGGGGCACGGACTATGAAAATGAAAGGCAGGTAGGCAACAATTTGGCCAGACTGGGCAGGCAGGAAGGGCAGTGGCAGCACAACAGACTATGGAGGGCAGGCAGGAAGGTGGGCAAGGGCAACAAACCAATAATACAGGAGTGGCAAGAGAGGCTGTGGCAATATAATAGACCATTGTGGGCAGAAGGAAGAGGCAGTGGTAGTACAACCATACAGGCCACCAGACCCGATTCAGCCAGGAAACGTCCAATGTTTTTAAGCTCAAATGGGCTTTATTTGATCTGTCTCCAGTCTACAATCTCCTCTTTTTCAATGTAACTCAAAGGGGAAAAGTAATACCCCAGTTGTTTTTCAAAATATCCCTCTTTCCAAGTTCAAAATGTTTGCAAGTATGGTACATTGGATCATGGAAGGCAGGAGGAATTGGGGTAGGGACATGGACTCGGATAACAGAGGACAGGAGGGACATGGAGAGGTGCACCAAACTGACCCTACAGGACAGGCATCAGGGTTTGCAGCAGCACAATACACCACACAGGGCATGCGGGACGGGAGTGCAGCACAACAATCCATAGAAAGCAATAGGGAGGGGACAGAACCATGCACATGGACAACAGAGCACAGAGGGGAAAGAGGCAATGATAGCTAGCTGACCATAATGGACAGACAGGAGAGAAAGCTGCAGCATAACAGACCATAAAGAGCAGGAGGGACGGATCAGGGGCATTACAATGGAACAGACAATCCAGGAGGGTTGGAATAGCGGTCCGCACATGGTAACAGAGGGCTGGGGGCAAGGGGGCAGGGCAGGAGCAGCAAGATGACCATGGAGGTCAGGCAGGATGGGCACTAGAAGCAAGACACGCCATGGAGAGCAACAGTGAGACTATGATGGCATACACACAGACAATGGAGGGAAGGTGGGAGGGGGTCAGGGGCAGCCAGCTAAAAAGTTGTAAAAAGGGGTGTGGCCTCTGAACACTTCTCTGCAATGCAGCTCTCTGGCGCATACTGGAGGTACCTGGTGGGCTAGTTGGCCCCCAGGGACCCTCAGGATGGAGGAGGAATTAATTCTCCAACTTAAAACGCACCACAGGGCGTGTTTGCAGACATGTCACCTCAGGCCCCCCCCTTATCAGTGTGCAAACGCACCCCGCGGCGCATTTTAAGAGGTAGTTTTAATCCCCCTGCCCTATTGTATACTAGGGGCTTACAGAGGAGGTCATGCTAATCACAAGGTTACCCCAACGCATAGTGTTCCCTAGTGTATGTAGGTGTTTTCACTGTATTCTAAGTGTCTTTTACCATAGCACTTGCTCTAGGATTGGTTAGTCAGTCAGTTACCACCAGTACCCGTCTGAAAAAGTTGAGGGTACAGGATGATTTTGCAACAAGGCTTCTTTCTGCTCCTCTGTTTGTTCTTTCTGCACGTCTTCCTTCTTCCTGCACTTTTCTTCGTCTTTGAGGACTTCTGTTGCTTCTTTCTGCATTTCTTTTTTTCTTTCGGTGCGTTTTCTTCTTTCTTCACATGTCCTAACTCTGTAGGCATAGTTAGAAACTAACATTTAAAACACCTTAGAAATTAACTGAAAAAACCATAGGTTTCAGGCACGCTCAAGTTAGAAATTAGCATTTAAAAAACCATTGAAATTCACTGAAAAAAACATAGGTTTCAGGCACGTTAGAGTTAGGAATTAGCATTTAAAAAGCCTTAGAAATTCACTGAAAAAACCATAGGTTTCAGGGGCGGTATAGTTAGCTGGACATTTCACTCGTACAAAACCATTGAAATTCCCCCGTTATAGTTAGTTCAGCTAACTATAACTCGCGCGCCCGCAATGCACTACTGATGACGTCCCATATTACATCCCTCATGACATGGTCCGTGACATCACTGATATCTCAAATGACATCACTGATGACAACACTGATGACATCATCCTTATGATAGAGTGGCAGACCTCCTCTCACCCTAATATAACCTGTGATACACACATACAAAAATAGAAACACATTTTTTTAAACAATAGACATACCAAAACCAGTAACAACAACCAATTCAGTAATTCTAAGATCTACATACACATCCGCTCATTCACCAACAGTCCTATATAGTCACTCATATGTACTCACTCATCATATGTACTCGTACACCTATACATCCTGTTACACACCGCCACTCATCCATAGTTACTCACACACATAGTCATTCATGCTAATAAAGAATCAAACATCCATTTACTTGCATACACAGTTATACACACACCACCACACTTCCTTCTACAGAAACTTACACATACTTACTCTTTTGAACAATCACTTATAAGAAACAAATACTTATTCATACAGGTACTCTTCCAATCTCTCACTCTCACATATACTCACTTATATACACCAATACTCACATATACTAGTTTAAAATATATATATATAATTACTTTACTCCTACTGTGGAAGAAAGAAAAAAACACACCCGACTCTCTCCAATGCACTACTCTCTCTCTCAACCTTTACCTCTCTCAATATATCCTCTACCTCCACTCTCTGACTTATCCCAAACCTCATTCTACTACTATCACAATAAACCTTTCTAGACTCTTCCCTTATGCATCCCAACCTCATTTTACCATCACAATTCCCCTAATCCCTTTCTAGACACTCTACCCTCCTCCATCTCTCCTTTTACGCACCGCAAGCCTAATTTTACTACTATGATCTCCAAAATAACACTTTCTAGACTCTTTCCTCTTCTATCCCGCCATCATCCTATTCAATCCAAGTAACGAACTCACAAGTCTGCTGCTCAAATTAACACATATTTTCTCATACTTATTCACCACTAATCCTTTTAAGGTTACGGAATAGCGAGCTACTGGCCGAAAAGCACTTGGACGCCTCTTTGGGGGTAGCAAGCGTTATATACATGCAATTACAATTTTGAAACCTCCTGTGCCTCCTCTTAAAGTATAATCTCTCAGGTCCTATTAATCCACGCTATACCACCCATTTTACGGTTCCATACCATCGTATCCACACAAACCAACTTCAGTGTTTCATAAACCTACCCATATTGTTTCTGAATTCAGTTTATGTTGTGTTAGCTGGCTTAAGCATTTTTCTAATGCACTATTACCTCATTTTCTTCCCTGGTGTTTATCACCTGGCCCTTCTCATCACCAATGATCACACAACACGCCCTCTAAGACTCTTGGTTATGATAGCTCTTCAGCCTTAATAACCGAGAGGCTCCCTCTAAGCCTCCTTGTTACTGTAGTTCTTGAGCTGCACGATTTCTTTCACAAAGTTCAAAAGACACAGTTATCTGCATAAATTGGAGTACTGCATACATTTTAAATTAATCTGAAACATGGTAAATCTAATTGTTCTTTGTAACCTTTAGGAATTTCCATATCAAAAGTGACCTTACGCTGTAGCAATACAACCCATTATATGTATCCCAGCGATTTGCAACTCATATTGATTTCTGCATTGTAAATACTTGTGGTACAGAGTGATGTGCATTTGTTGTATGAAAAGTCAAGTCTTGTGTTTTAAAAAAAAAATTTTTTTTACATCCATTTCAGGCTCTGTAACCCGTCATTATATGGAACTTATTTATGCAATCCAGTAGCATGCATAGTACAAAGCCATCCCTGTTCTTCTTCTGTTATTAACTTGGTTATATTGTCAGTCTAGGGCAAAGAAATCTAGCTAGGCCTAGTGTACATATTGATCCGAGTTTGGCCTTAGAAGGATGCTGATTGGAATGGAGAGCAAAGTTTAAATAATATAAGATGATGTAAATGTTTTACTTAGCTCTAGGGCAAAACAGTAATAGATGTGGTATTCTGTTTTATTATAGTGTAAGGTTATCGGGAAATGAAACATTTCATTGTAGCTTAGAAGTTAGTTAACAGGATGGGTCCCCAAATGACTCCCAGTTATATGAAAGTCTTATGAATAAAATGGAAGCATGGTATCTGTAGTTAAAATACAGGGAAAAAAATCAAAACTTTGACAAAAACGGGCAGAGAGAATCTAGTTTGATTAGTTCACGCAAAATATCCTATGTCCATGTTTCTTACCATGAATATTGAGAACAGTGTTGACAAAAAGAATCTTCCGGTTAGCAGAACGTTGGCAGTAAATATATTTTATTTTGAGTTCAGATGTAGGGAGCAAGTAGGTGTAGCTGCCAGTTGTATCCACTAGCAAGCCAACTGCTACACAAACAAAACCACCGCACTATGCACACATTCCACACTCCATGCATGTACATTTTACACAGATTCCATTTACCCATTATGCCCAGCAATATGCCATACCACGAATTCCCTACTCAACAACACGCAAGAAAATAGTAGTCTGGAGGGGCGTGGTCTGCCATGCTGCGGAATGGCCGCTCTGTAAGCGAGCTCCGTCGGCCGAGATATTATCCTGCATACATCCGTGCAAAATAGAGAGTTGGAGTCGAGAGAAACATGCTCTGGAAGGAGCGGTAACCTTGCAGCTATGAGCAGTGAAGAAATCTGGAGCCGGAGCCGCCCTGGGGCTGAGTTAAGTGCCAGAGAGTGCCCAGCGGGGAAGCCGGTGGATCCGACGTGCATACGAAGAGGCGGCTGACACTACTGGAGGCTGGGGAACTATTGGTGCTTAAGGCCTCGCCTTGATGGACTCCAGCATTCGCTGCTGGTGGAGCCGACCGTGAGCTGCGAGATGGACTCAGACGACTGGAACACTCACCGGTGAGGTGCGGGGGAGGATTGCGCAGCGCCACGGAGTAGGCTGCGGAGCCCTTCTGACCCGGTGGGCGCCAGTTTAGGATCGAGGAAGATTGGAAGCTCGGACCGGCGGTATATGCCCAGAGGACCACCTAATGACTGCCTTGTGAACCCGAGGGGGGCATATGGCGCATTTTCTAGAGGCAGCTCCTTGATTCAAAGCTAAAGACAAGGTCGGCGTGCCCTTGATTAATACTGGCGCCATCTCTGACCTTCCTGTGCAGGACGGAGAGCTGGCTGGACCTGGAAGCCGTCCCATGCTCTGACTAATACTGCGCACTGAAGATTGGTGGTCGTATTTACCTCGTTGCTGTTGAAGTCGGCCGTGAATTATGAGACCGGCTTAGACGACTGGCACATTCATCGGTGAGGAGAGGGGAAGGATTGAGCTGCGCCGCAGTGGAGTCTGCAGAACCCTTCTGACCTGGTGGGTGCCATTTTGGGAACGAGGGAGATCGGGAACTCGGACCGGCGGTTATGTGCCCGGACAAACGCCTAATGACTACCTTGTGAAATCGAGAGGGCCTGTGGTGCATTTCCTGGGGGCAGAGCCGTGATTCAGGGCCTAGGACACCGTTGGCGAGCTCGAGCCGAACTTGATTAATACTGGCGCCATTTTCACCCTTCCTCTACATGACGGAGAGCACGCACACCTGGAAGAGGACCCGTGCACTGAATACTGATGCGCACTGTAGATAGTTACTTCCTGATACGCATATCTTGAGGTGCACTTCCTGGGAGTAAGTGCGGGTGCCGTAGGAATGTTGGTTGGAGTCCTGATCTAAATGGTCGGTCGAAGGTCCTTTTAGGACATGACTCTAGACTGAGCCCTGAGCGAAGAATACCAGTGTTCCATTGGATATACACGTGGAGAGCTGTGGCAACTACTGGACATTGCGGGGCGTACTACTGCTAGACTGTTGGCCGACGCCCTCCGTAAATCTCCTAGGGCACTGTAGAAGGCGCGTAGTCTAGAGCTGAACGCGAGGCCGTGGCCAAGACTGGCTTATCGAGTCGCTGACCCTATATTGATTGGGGGAAGTATAGCTTCATAATCATGGGCAAACAGGATGCAAAACAGCCCAAACTTAACTTTGAGCAGCGGAGGACGACCCGCCTGACGGAATCTGAAACTGAAACGAGCGCAGGAGGAATTGCTGAGGGGCAACTCCGGGATCAGGGTGAAGATCTCGCACATTAATGCTCGAAATGAGATCTAGCCTTCGTAATATTGATGCCAAACTGGACACATTGACGGCTCAATTAGACACGGTTAAGGCCCAAGTAGGGGTTCATGAACACAGACTAGATGTGCTGGAAAATAAGCAAACTGATTTCCACGATTTTCAGGTTGAGACGAAAGACCAACTGCTGCAGATGGATAAGCTTTTGGGTGTCATCAGGGCAAAAAATGAAGATTTAGAGGCGAGGTCCCGCCGGAATAACCTCCGCATTACAGGCATTCCAGAGACTACGGCAATCGCCAAGATGGAGACATTCATGTCAGACATGCTGAAGGACATATTTGCTGCACATCTCTCACCAGTCTTTGAGGTAGAGAGGGCTCATCGGGCATTGGGCCCTAGGCCCCCAGTGGGCGCCCCTCCGCGTCCCATCCTGGCAAGACTTCTTAACTACCAGGACCGAGATGTGATACTGTGCCAGGCGCGCAAACTGGGGAAGATTACGCATCAAAACAACCACATCCTTCTATCCGGATTTTACACCGGCAGTACAAGGGGCGAGATTCAAATTTTTGCCGGTAATACGGATCTTGATGCAGGCACAGATCCCGTACTCGCTGCTCTACCCTGCTAAACTCAAGGTATCCCATGATGGCTCCTCACATTTCTTCATGTATGCATAATCCGCCCTGAAATTTACTAAACATGTGGGTGGCAAGCAGGTAAAAAGAGGGCCAAGACTGGAAAGCCAGACGGATAACCAGCTAAGTGACAATGACTGAGGTTGACATGTTCTGGCGGCGGGCTCCAGTGGTCTTATTATCTGATGTAATTTCTCTTGGGTCCTGAGGAGGGGGAGGGGGGGGGTTCGGATCACCTTGTTCCCCTATTTGAAGTTCGTCCTTGTTCGCACGTTACAAGCAGCAGGATGTAGTAGCAAGATGTTACCTTTTGAGTCCTTGTTTATGTACAACTGAACAATATCTGGGACATGGATTTGATTTATTAGGTGGGTTGGGAGATCTTCCCGATTGATGATGCTTAATCTCCATACATGTCCGGTTCGAATGGAGTTGCAGTGCACGTAAATCTGCGGGGGCAAATTCCTATTCTATGTAGTTGCACGATTATTACTCTAAGGTGCAGTAGGCTCCACTCTCTGCAGATTCTTGGCCACCCTGCCTTGGTAGGGAAGTGTGCCGGCACTCGTACACCTCCATGGGAGTTTTCCCTAACTCATGTTGTATAATGTTCTGTCGGGGGGCGGGGGTGGGGAAATTCAACCTGATTGGGGGGTTGGTGTGGTAGGACGGTGGGGGGATGGGTATAGTGTTGAACATTCTGCCGGTGTATCTTTATGCTATCAGGAAAAGTACATAGTAAGATTTTTGATTGACAATTGGTGCCTCGCACACAATGATTTTATTTAAGACGCCCTATTGTCTGATACATGTATAGTGTGAACTGTTTATCTTGGAACATAAGAGGCTTAAATGACAGAAGAAAAGCCAGACTGGTTCATGCATATCTCGTGCGGCATAATGTAGATGTATGTATGCTACAAAAAACTCACCTTCATGATCGTATATCTCCTAAAGTAAAAAACAAACATTGGGGTTTTGTCTACTCCTCAGTTTACTCCAATTACGCTTGTGGAGTGGCTGTGTTGGTTCGGCGGGGCATTGACTGGAGGGAGAGAGAACTACACACAGACCCTGATGGCAGGTACATTATTTTGGTGGGCTCGCTGGGTGGGGTGTCACTAGCACTAGTGGTGGTGTATGGACCCAACACAGACTCTCCAACCTTCTTTCAAGACACGTGGGCTAAAGTTAATGCGATATTGAATGATGCACTGGATAGACAGGGCATGGCGCGGACTCTGCATCCTGCGGCTGGGAAAGCCCTGAATACCATAATTGATGATGGGAACCTCGTCGACGTGTGGGGATCACGCTAACCCCAGGCAAGGGAGGGAACCTGTTTTTCTGAGCATCACAAGGCGTGGTCGCAGCTAGACTATTGGCTGGCGTCCGGGGATTTGGCGAGCTGGGTGGTTGAGGCGTCACACTTGCCAAGAACACTTTCAGATCACTCCCCATTTCTCCTGAAACTCTCACTACCTAATTCAGAGAGCAGAATGTTCTCCTGGAGATTGGCCCCGCATGCGTTATTAGATGAGGCGTTTAAAGAAGAAATCCGCAGCGACATCACTAACTTTTTTTCGTTCAATATAGGATCAGTTGCCACTGAAGCTTCTTTATGGGAAGCATTCAAAGTGGTGATTCTCGGACAATGCATCGCTAGGCAAGCTGGGGTGCTTAAGGCAATTAGAAGCACACTGCAGTCCATTGAGGCCCAAATTAGAGCTCGATACGCGTTTTTATTCTGATGAATCACCTGCAACATTAGCCTTGTTGAAATCCAGACTCCTGGATTATGGCGAAGCGCAGAGGGAAGTGAAGTTCCTTGGGAAATACACGGAGGCTCGTAAATATGGGGAAAGTGATAGGCCAGGGGGTACGCTTGCTAACATGATTCGTCCTCCGCGATCTTCGGCCTACATTCCCGAGCTGGTCAATAAGGAGGGCAATAGTGTGGGAGGTCCAGAAGCAGTACTTCATGAATTTGCCTCCTTTTACTCTCACCTATATACGGCTACACAAACTAGCTGCCCGGAGGATATGCAGGCCTTTTTAGACTCCCTAGAACTGGTTTGGTTTAATAACCGGCATCGGGAATATATGAACTTACCATTTACGCCGAAGGATGTGGCCGACGTGATTGGCAACATTCCCTTAGACAAAGCCCCGGGTTCAGACGGGCTGACGACGGCCTTTTACAAAGTGTATGTGGAGGAACTTGCGCCTCGGCTCCTTGCAGTATAAGAAGAGGCACTTGAATCTGGTATACTACCCCCCACAATGCAAGAGACGATCATTATAACTTTGTTGAAACCTGACAAACCGGCTTCTGAGCTAGATTCATATCACCCTTTGTCGCTGATTAATGTAGATGTCAAGATCTTGGCGAAACTAATAGCAAATAGGTTAAAGCCTATGTTGCCTATTACGGCATGTCCAGACCAGTCGGAATTCATACCGGGGAAGTCTACCTCCCATAACCTTAGAACCATTTTTTAGGTATTGCATTACTTGCACCCGGATGTGCAGGCTGCGGCAGAGTTCCTAGACGCGACCAAGGCCTTTGATTCGCTCAAATGGCCTTATTTATTCTGGATATTACAGCGGATAGGCTTTAGTCCTCTCTTCATCAACTGGATCCGACTATTTACGCTGAGCCGACAGCTAGAATACGTGCTAAAGACCTCCTATCGGATCCTTTTCCAATAACGCGGGGTACACGGCAGGGGTGCCCCCTGTCTCCTCTGCTGTTCGCGGTTGCGATTGAGCCGCTGGCTGCCCGCATCAGACAATATCATACGGCGAGAGGGATAGGCTTCAGTTCCAGGAGCCTTTTGATATCGGTCTATGCAGATGTTACGCTGTATTTTCTAAATCCCGCGCAGAACTTAGACGTCGTCCTGAGAGAATTCATTAGATTCGGAGGATTGGCAGGCGTTTCTATCAACTGGTCTAAGTCGGTAATATTTCCCTTGACTGATAACACTAGGGCTGTAACTTCTGAGGTGAGAGGCCGAAAAAGTAAAATATTTGGGGATTTGGATTAGTCGGGACCTCCAGGAGGTGTGGAATTTGAATTATGGGAGAGCAATAAATTGGCTGGAGGACAAGGTAGCTCTATGGGCCAAACTTCCTTTATCAGTGGCAGGGAAGATAGCACTGGCTAATATGGTTGTTCTGCCTAAATTTTTATATCTTTTTGGCAACATACAGATTATTCTCACCCAACCATTTTTCCGCACACTGCGCTCATTGATTATCTCTTTGGTATGGGCGGGCGGGCAGTCTTGTGGGAGCTGCTAACTCTTCCGCTAAAACAGGGCGGCCTAGGTGCCCCAGACATGAAACTATATGCGCTTTGCGCACAGGCTCAATTTCTGCACTATTGGGTTTATCCTACACCCTTCATGTGGCTGTGGAGAAGGATGCGGTAGCACCGGTTCCACTTCAAGTTGCGCTATACCAACCGTATCATCGGCCCACAGAGGGCATCCACACCCCCGAAACCCTGCGCTGGGGCTGGGATGGGATGCGGAGGCGTGCGGGAGCCCGGATTTTATATGCCCCCCCCATCCCCCTTAGCGCAGAATCCAATGTTGCACAATGTTAAGGACGAAATCAGCAAAGCACTTGCGCGGTCGATGCAACTACACAAGTTTGCGGATCTTTACCCAGGGGACACTTTTAGAGACCCCCCAGCGGAGGAGGAGGGTCAGAGGGTGCCTTTTGGGGAATTATTTCTTCATCACAAGTTACGGCTTGCTTGCCGCGCATTACATAGTGATTTCCCAGCCCTGCCACCCCCTTTGACAGCCCTTGAAAACTTAATTCACTCGCCCTCGCCACGTAGGCTTATAACCAGACTCTACACAAAAATGCAAAACACAGCTCCGGTGACGACACCTAATGCTCTGTTAAGATGGAATGCGAAGCTCCCACACACACTGACCGATGACCAATGGGCCTACTGTTGTAATCAGTTAAATGAGCTATCCCCAAACTATAGAAAACTGTTGATCCACTTCAAGTTTCTCCACCGGTACTACAGAACACCGATAGGTTTACACCGTATGGGGCTGCGGGAAGGTGACTGCTGTTGGAGGTGTGGGCTAGCTTCCGCCTCCTTTTTACACATGGCATGGGCATGCCCCGCACTCACTGACTATTGGTCCAGGATATTTGAGGCCATAAACCAAATTCTGGTCAATTCCACGTCGCCGTCCCCGCTGTTGGGGCTGCTGGGTTACGTTAAGGAGACTTGTGTCAAAAAACGAAAGCTACATACTATACTGCTACTGCTCGCTAAATGCCAAATTGCAGTCCACTGGGGGAGGAGGAGGAAGCCCAAATCATGGAGTGGATTAAGGAGGTCCCATGTAGTCACACACAGCTGTCCACGTTCTTGGAACTGATGCCGCCCACGTCGAGACCCCGAGACATTTGGGAACCGTTTCTCATCTGGGCTCGGGAGCAGACAAATGCGGATGGATCTTTTGCACTCAATGATGTCCACATCGAATAGGTATAACTAATGTGGTATAATGAGGATCGGTCGATTCAATGGATGTCAGGAGGATAGGATAAAACCTGGGTATCAGATCGAGATATTTTTGTGTCGCTACAGAGATACTGCTTTGATGTTTACTACTGGCGATGTCAATTCACACTGTTAGAATAGGCACATGTTTTAAACTTGCTACAAGTACTTTGATCAGCTGAATTTAATGCATATGTACACCTGGCATGTTGTTGTGTATTTTTTGTGCTTGAAATATCAATAAATAAATAAAAATAAAAATAAATTGTTGTCTAAAACTGTACAACTAAAAGCTAACTCAACACATCCGTTTACTTAAATGGCTTACTGCATGTTCTCTCCCATTTTTGAACGGTACACCATTTGGGACACTTTGTGCCTTACAAACCTACTGCGCAGCATGCTCTCTGGTCTCAAGACGTTTTCATAGGCACTCTGCATGTCATTGTCCAAACCCAGCTCATTGTCTCTAACATCCAAAAGTACATCCTTGTGCACCCTGTTATCCACTCCCATCAGATGCCACACACACGCCTTTGCCCCCATTAAAGCAGTACCCTTCCTAAATTCAACAAATGCCTATCCTGGACTAAGAGCGGTCTTCAAACCTCCATTTTTTGGGGAGGGGCTGAGACCACTTTGTGCTCGAATTGGCAGTGGTACCTGGCTTATTAATACTCCCACACGCGCTGTAGGTAAATCTTTACTATTGTCTCAGTGTTTTCCAAAGATTTGCTGCTTCATGATCTCATGGTACCACTTCATTTTCACATCTTCTGGAAATTTTATATGTTAGTATTGAATAAGGCACCAACTCTGTTGTCAGCTTCCGTACCTGAAGGAATTAAAATGGTGATTTGCCCATGCCAGGGGGGTCACAGTGAATGATAACACGGTCACCTGCATTGCTTTTCTCGAACACAACCTTGACTTGAGATGGCTATGTGACCCACGCACGTAGCAGTTGGCACCACCTGATTCACCGAGGTACCACCCACAAGATGAGATGCTGTGGAATGGTTGCTGTTTTCTCGAGGCTCCGACGACTCTGAGTTCTAAGCGGGGTCTTTGAACCTATGAGCCTGGAAGCTGGAAAGTTTAAAATCTTCGTTGCGAGAAACCAGTGTATGCGTGCCAGGAGCTCTGAGAGGTTCTGAGAGGCTCATAGGGGCTGAGTTCCCGAGTCCCGAGTCTCTGCCCGTCTGCCTATCTGCCCTGGAAGTCTTCACCCATTTGCACACTTGCAGCATTGAAAAGTCTGCTCCACAGCCTCTACGCTGTCGCTGCCTGCCTTCCTACCTGCAACTCGTTGAAGTTTTACCACCAGTGTTCTAGCATCAGGCAGTGACACACCAATGACACTCCTCTTTCGGTTGTAAGGACGTAGAGTCGGTAAGATGGAGCAGGGGTGTGACGGAGAGTGCAGAGGAGGCGAGGCGGAGAGGACGTTTTGAGGGTTTTTTCCTTTGCATCTTGCTCAGTGTGCTCGGCGTGCTCAGTGCGCTTGAGCTTAGACTTGCCCTTCCTTTTTTTTTTTTTAGCTCTGCCCCTGAGGGAAATTCTACAGTGTTGGAGTATTGGTGTATCTGTGTATTTGAATATCCAGCACTCAGGCACTTGGGCACTTAGTTCAGGCAAAAGGAAATAAAAGAATTTAGAAAATACGCAGCAAACAAAATAAAGTAGGTACAGGAAAAGAAACACAATCACCTGCCCCTAGAGGAGTACGGAAGGGGCAAAGAAACGCGCAGGTATTTATGCTCTACTGCATGCTATGTTTTTAGCCGCTATTGAGGGCTGCTGCTTAAAGCATAGCTTGCACAATTTGCACTTTAGATGTTGTTGTTGGTATTTATGCTTTACTACATGCTACGTTTTTGCTGCTATCAAGAGCTGCTGTTTGATGCATAATTTGCACGATTCGCACAATTTGCACTTTAGCTGGTTAACTGCTAGGAAGAAATTTTATTGGAAGGATCTTTGTTTTATGCTAATATTTTTATCAGGGTCAGAGCTAGGAGCAGAGTCAAGGTCAGGGAGGTATGTTCAATATGTCGTGATGAGATACGTATCTTGTAAGTTTTCAGACGATATTAAAATATCCCATAAAGCCTAAAAATGATGAATGGGAGTAAATTAACAATCCTGCCCTTTAATGCTAATGGTCTTAATAACAGGTACAAAGCCTATGCAGTAGAGAGTTGGCTTAGAGGGCATAATCCCGATGTGAATTTTTTTCAAGAGACACATTTTCGAAGTTTACCAGATGCTAGTAAAATCTTTAAGAATTGGGCGGACATCTGTTGCTCATCTGTCTCGGGTATTGCGCAGAGGGGCGTTGGCATTTTTTTAGGTAAGCATGTCCAATTTCATGTTAATGGATCATACTCTGATCCGGGTGGAAGATGGACGTTTGTGCATGGAAAATTAATTCAGTTAAACCTTATATTGACTGATTTATGCACCAGTGATAGTTGATCCACTCCCTATCTTACAACTAAAACAAGCTTTATCGTGCATACCTAGACAGATCCTATGGGGAGGTGATTTCAATTTTTTGCAGGACCCCTCACTTGACTCGACAAAGTTAGAACGTAAACAAAATAAGCCGCAAGTTGCTATTGCTCTGTCTAGCTGTAAATCTGATCTAGATATCATAGATAAGTGGCGACTTAACAACCCAGTTTAAACACAGATATTCTTGCTATTCAGCAAAATATGATTCAGCATAAAGAATAGATTTTTTTCTGACCTCACATAATTTTGTAGTTAGTAAATATGAACACATTCTAAACGACTTTTCGGATCATGTCTTAATTAAAATGGAAATTGATGTAGGGAATATGGATAAAGGCGCATCAAGAAGATGGTATTTTAATAAACTTAATTTAGCAAATGATTTATGGTGCACAGAAATAGATAATGAGATTAGGGCCCTTTTCTTTATAACCAAAGATTCAGCCCCAATTAATGTAACCTGGGATGCATTCAAGGCTACATTAAGAGGCATAATCACTTCAAAGGATATCCCGCAACCAAGGGCGAAAAAAGAGGAGAGAATAATGATTGAAACAAGACTTGCTCGTGCGAATCAGGAATATATCATGAATAGGGGCCCAAACACTAAGCAAGAATTATCAGAAGCAAAAATACAAATGAGAGAATTTTACTATGGGTTAGGTGATATGGCGAGCAGGACTTACCTTCAGACAGTCGATGAAGACAGCGAGTACACAGGGAAACTTTTAGCCTGCCAGGCAAAAGAGAATCAGGTGTGTAATAGGATCGAGAGTATCAACTAAAACGCATTCAACCAGAACACCGGATATAGGCGAAGTTTTCCTCAAGCACTATAAGGGAATTTATCAATCGGACTATAATGCACCTTCGTAATTTATTCATGTTTTTTTGTGTGACTTGCCAGTTCCTAATTTAAATATGAACTTTCAAAAGGAATTATTAGCTGATTTTATGAAGGAAGAACTTGATTTAGTCATAAGCTCCTTGCCTAATTGTAAAGCGACGGGGGAAGATGGTTTTCCCGTGGAATTTAAAAAGAAATTCGCCTCAATTCTTAATATTGAATTCTTAAACCTTGCCAACTATTTATTACAAGGGGGCAACCCTCCGTTATCCTTTCGCACAGCAGTAGTGGTCAGCATTTTAAAGAAGGACAAAGATAGTGAGAATGTAAATTCCTATAGGCCCATAAGCCTCTTCAATGCGGACTACAAAAGTTTTACAAAACTCCTCACTAATAGGCTAAATAGAATGGTAGGCTCACTTATTGAGAGGCATCAGTGTTATTTTGTAGCTGGGAGACAGCTACATACCAAGACAATTTTTTTATTAGAAGCACTGGATTTTTTCCACATAAATAAGACTGAGGCACAGGTCTGGTTTTTAGACACCGAAAAAGCGTTCAACTTAGTTTCATAGGATTGTCTGTTTCTGATTTTAGAAAAATTCGGCTTCCCAAATGAGTTTATGGACTTAATAAGGCAGCTCTATACGAACTCTCAGGCGCAAATCTTAATTAATTCGGTGAATATAGGTACAGGTCAAATAAATAGAGGCACTAGCAAGGGTGTCCTCTTTCTTCGATTTTATTTGCACTATTTATTGAGCCACTTGCAATAGCAATTAGACAAAAAAGGCGTAATACGGCTCCGCTTCAAGGTATGACAAATATAAAACTCTACGCCGAATACATAGTCCTTTTTTTGTACTCGAAAACAGACACTCTGGTAGGAATCATGAAGATTTTTTTCAGATTTCCAAGCAATAGGAGGTTAAAAATAAATAAGACTAAAACAGAGATCATACTGTGTAACTGCTCTGTTGCTAGAATTCAGGCATGTATATAATACTCGCCCAAAGAGATATTTAGGGATTTTTGTTACGGAGAAAATAGATCTATTCCACTTAAACTATACTCCGCTGCTGAAAAAAGTGAAACACCTGTTAGCACGATGGAACTAGCTCCCACTATCAATAATGGGTCGAGTAGCATTAATTCGCATGTCTATTCTTTCACTTTTTAATTTTCTCTTTAGTACTGCCCCGTGCGTATTAGAAGCAGCTTATTTTAAAGGGATAGATGGCATATTTTCTTCTTTTTTATGGTCTAATAAGATACAGAGACTGGCACTTAGCACTTTAAGTTACCCTGTTGCAGAAAGAGGGTTGTCCCTTCCAAATATTAGGAATTATCATCATGCAACTTTTGCACATCAGTTTTAGATTTTTTCTATTGGACCCTCAGGAGGCAGACAATTTTTTTATGAAAAAGATCTTAAAGGAATAGAATATCATTGACCCTACTAGAATAACTAAGTACCCTAAAAAAGTACGCTATAAGACTCTTCAAGGGGTACTCAAACAAAAATCTCAATTTTTAACATTTTATAATATCCCGAGACTTAACAATTTAACTAGACTGTCCCATTTGTTTCACGGGGAAAAGATAATTTTTAGAGTCTAGTATTTTAAAGATGTGGGAAGAAAATGGGTACCTGCAGATTCGGGATTTTATTATAGGTAATTGTTGGAAGTCATGGCCTGAGATCGAAATGGGGCTTTTACACTCTAAAACAATCCTGAAGTGGTCATTCATCACAATAAAACCCTTGCCACAAAAATGTGACATTAAAAATGCATCCGTCAGAGCAAGCTTAAGTGAAGCCTTTGATTCCCCGATACAACGTAAGATTAGTGCCTGGGTTAAAATTCTTGATGAAAATAAGCCTCTCTCGATGTATGAAAAAGTTCGGGATAGATGGTGGAGAAGGGAAGGGATGCAGATTTCAAAATTAACCTGGGATAGAATAAATAAATGTAATGCATCAAAACTCAGAGGCGCAAATTTTAAGCGCATGCAGTTCCATTCAAAATGGTTGATCTTTAGAACCCCTTCCTTTCTTCATTAGATATACCCACAGATTGAGGACCGGTGTTTCCGTTGCTCAAAAGAAGGCGGTGGCACCTGACTACACATTGTTTGGGAATGTCCGAAGATTAGTAGTTTGTGGGAAGGAATCGAAACTCATCTCAGAACTATCCTAGACCCTTCTATCTCCATAGATGTAGATATCGCAGTTCTGGGTTGCTCTCCTAATATTACTGCACAAGAAGAATGCCTGTACATTGCAGCATTGGTAGCAAGATCTTTAATCTTACAATGTTGGCGATCAGATAAGGTACCTTCCTTTCAATAGGGTAGTTAAGGAATCAGTACAATTAGCACTCAAGTCAAGGTTGTTTTTTTTAAAAATATTTTTTGTGTGTTCGTGCAAATTACAAAACTACATAAATGTCAAGTAAAAATGCATGTTACAAAATGATCAGAATACTCACAAATACATTATTTGATACAAAGATAAATACCTTATAAAGTGCAGAGTGCTAACCATTTGAGAATGAACATATCTCATCGATCTCTCACATCAACCGATTACAAAAGGTAAATACTATCTAACAAATGCAAAGTGCTAGACAATTAGGCATAGGCCTAAAAAGGATAAAGCAAACATGCAAGACAATTACTAATCACAATTAGATAAGGTGGAGCGTAGAGGATGCTAAATCCTAGGAGATGAGCATGACCCAATGTTCTAAGACCCTATTGTAACAACTAAGCAAAGGAAAAGAAGGAATAAAAACAACAACAAAAAACACAATTTTCATTATCTATAACCTATGTCCCCAATAAACTCCAGCGTTTCTCATACTTTTTTATATAGCCTGATCTTATTGCATACTTTTTTTCCAGTTATTTGATTTTACTTAACTTCGCTCTCCATGCTTGAAACGCTCAATTTGTCCATTAGCCTCTGGATGGTGTAAAGCCACCCTTGTGTGTTTAATGCCTCTCGGGGCTGTCCTGCTTTGCACTCCCAAAACAGCACTCCCACACAGAGGCACAAACACGGCAAAGCAAGAAAACACATGGAAAGGGGTTTGACTCTCATAAAATTAGACACATCAAAAGACAGTTTTCAGAAAAAAGCGTGTTGTCTTATTTGTGCAACACTCTAACAGAAAGGCTTTCCCAGATGTCAAATGAAACAACGTGTGTATGTATGTATGTATAGATATATATTGTCAGGGGTAGTAAGCGCTATATAAATGCAATTACAATATAATAAAAAAAAAAAAATATGTGTATATATATATATATATATATATATATATATATATATATATATATATACAATAATACCACACACGTCAAATGCAACTGTTAAATGCATGGGATAAAAATAAAGGCAGATAATGATAATACTGGCTGTCCACTGCAAGAAATAGGCACTGTTAAATGCAAGTAATCAGACCAAAGGAATAAAAAAAGCATGAAAAGATATATATATATGAAAATACATCACCGGCTGCAATAACTTCATCTTAGCCTACACCAGACTTGGGGATTCACAGCCGGGTCAAGAGACTCAGCAAGTAGGGAACTGCCACACTGAATAAGACATGCCTGTCCCTTCAGGTCAGAACAAAATCCCACTTTCCAATTCAAGAAACCCCAGTTTTATAATTTCAATGCGCTAGAAGTTTTTGAGAAAACCACCTCTGGGCCAAGGGAACTTACTGGAGTTGGCTGATCTCCCACAAGCATTCCAAAGGTTAAGGAGTTCCCACATATTCTTCGGCGCTCCCACATGTTCCAGCCCCTTATCTTAGTGAAGCTTCAGGAAACATCTAAAAAAGTACAGAAAACAATCTTAAATGTGAATAACCCAAATAACATGAGTAACCTAGGGGCCTACTTGTGTGTGCAAAGTTCAAGCTAGACAGTAAGAATTTAAGATGGCATGAGGGCATGTCACGGCCAATAGTAAAAACTTCATAAAACATCCCAATGTACAACATAATGCACATTTGTGCACCACTGCCAATAGAATCACATGCTTCATTTCCTGCACATTTGTGCACCACTGTGTACAACACTAAACTCTGAGACAGGGAAGTACATTCCATACCTTTCTCTCTCTCATGCTTTCAAACATACATCCCACATGCTCTGTTCCTGGCAAGGCTGTGAAAAGCAAACATTCTCACTCTGAAGCTACAAGGAGACATGAATTGCAAAGTGGATTAAAACCCATACAGTCAATTTAAAATAATAGTGGTCAAAGGTCACCAAGCGATCCCAATACATGGGAGTGCCTCTGGCACTACAGGGACAAACGTTGCGTTTTAGCAGGCTTGAATTGTGTACCTTCTATCTATTACTAGTTCTTCTGGTATGCCTTTGCGGCAAAAACATCTTACAAAAAATGTATGTCCACGTCCATAATTCCACTACCCGCAATTTCAATGCCCACCGTTCACACCTCTGGCCATTTTGAAAAGTAATCAGTTAACAGCAATACACATGAATCTTTCTCAGATAAAATGGGAAATGGGCCCATTACTCCAAAGTCCTTCTGAACAACTAGAGCACTATACACCTGTGCAGATTTCCTCTTACCTGGCATTATCTCACCCACTTTTCAATTGTCCCATCTATCTCGGGACACTAAAAGTATTCCCTTGCCTTTCTTTTTGTACCTGACATTTTTACAGTGCCTTTCAGATGACTGTGCCACAATTTTTATCTCCCTTTAAGCTAAAAGGCAGTATAGTGTTGTCAAATCTAGTTAACATATTCCTCTTCAATGTCCTTTCACCCTTTACCTTTCCGTAAGCATCACAATCCCTATGATGATTGTTCTTGGATGGATAACCTTCCACCAAAATCCCAAAATGTCCTCACACATTGCCTACTGTCATCCCGTCACATTGCGCCCCACCACTCTCTCTCTGCACCCCATTGGGGTTTGAAACTCTCCTCAGCATTCCCATATCAGGGCTCTAAAAATAAAAAAATTGTTACTAGACCTGCAGGTCTATTAACTTAAAAAATCTACTCGACTTAACTGTAATGCACTTGACCTTTGTCTCTGAAAGCAACCAAATGTGACGAGTTAACAAGATTTAAAGGCATTTTTATTGCTCATTCACTTTTTGAGCAACAAGGATGCCTTTAAATCTTGCTATCTTGTCACATTTGTTCTGCTTTCAGAGACAGAGGTCAAAAGGCAGTGTGTCTTCCTACTTGCTAGAAATGGCGAGTATGACTTAAAAATAGCTCTTCCTAATTAAATCTGGCTCGCACATGCAAGTGGATTTTTCGAGCCCTGCATATGTTACAGTAACCTCACACACTTCTCTACTTATACCTGAGCCTTCATCCAACTGCAAGGGTAATCTGGGTGATCAGCTGGCTTGAATGTTCAGATTCCCTAGTACAAACTAACGATGCGCTTGAAGCTTAGACACCAGTTGGGCCAGTCTTGGAGTCCTTGACCTTGTACCACTAGGTGCTAACAAATTCATCCTCAGCAAAAATTTGGTTCCCCATAAATGTTTTCGAATTACCCACTGACCATGTGCACCTAACGGTTTCTGTTCAATTACAGAATATTGTTTCTCTGCACACCTATTCCATACCCACTCGTGCCCCGACCACCACACACTTTTTGCCAACAATGAATTGTTTTAGGCATGGTGCCTTAACCCCTTCATTGCTGAGGTTTTTCCAACCCAGTGATGAGCCCATTTTTTTTGTTAGTTATGAAAGCCTAAACCCAAAAAACTATTTGTTCCCCATATAAGGTATCCATGCCAAATTTGCGTCCTTTATTCCCAGCAGCATGTAGATTCTAGAAGTACCCAGGGTTTGTGAATTCTATTAAGGCAACTGAGATAATAAACAAAATATGGCTGCATTGTTTTGGGGGGTGGAAATGGTGGGCAAAAAAATGCTCCAAAAAAAGGCATCTGTTCTGTTTTCCTAAGTGCCGTATCAATGTAAGGCTTGCTGTGCTAAAATCGACATCTTCCCTGCTTTTAGGTACATGCAGAGCTGTATGTAAAAAAAAAAAAAAAAAAATAAAAAAAAAAACCTTTTTGATATTTTTCTAAGAGGTAGCCCATTTTCCCTCATTTTTGTGCTTTAACTTACTTCAGCTTCTGGAGGAAACGGCTGTGAAACCCATGGGGGTGCCGGAAGGCTATACATTTCTGAAAAGTAGATAAAATTCCAATTTCAGAAATGATCATTTGTGTAGATCTCTCTAGCTTTTTCCAAATAGAAACTGTTGAAACGAAAAACGAGTAGGAAAAAAACTGCCATTTGTGACAATGTTTTCATTTGTAACTTCTTTGGCCGATTTACAAAGTTGGGTATACAAAAAGTGATGGAATGCTTGAATTAATCTTAGCTATTGGTAATTACTCTGGCTGCATCCTAATCCATCGTTATTTTGCACACCATACCACATCAGTTTGAACCCACTTATATGCAAATTAGTCTTGACCCTGCTCCTTTGGGAACAGTCAAGCCCGAATTGTCTAGCCATGTCTTCCCAAAACACAAGCAATCCAGGACCGGTTTTGCCCTTGTTATGGGCTCATCAGTCAGGCATAACTTGGTTCCAGTGACAGTGTACACAGGACCCACGTCTGGGCATATCCCTCCCACATGGGGTAACATATTAAAGTATACATACTGTGTCGAATGTGCCCAGAAGTGGGTCCCATGTTCACTTTGCCACTTGATTGAACTATACCTGGCTGATGAGACGACTAGTAAGGGCAAAACCAGTACTGGGTTGCTCGTTTTTCATTTAAGGGAGGACCTGGCAGTTCGGGCTGGACTGTTCCCATGGAGCAGGGTCAAGGCTGATTTGCAGATGACTGGGTCCAAACTGAGGTGGGCATGGTGGGTGAAAAATGATGGATTGGGATCCGGCCCTAAGCGATAGCCAGTGGCTGAAATTAATTCAAGTACTCCATCGATCACTTTGTCTTTTGATGGCCTAAGTGTAATGGGTAAGCCCAGACGTGGGTCCCGTGCTTATTGTGCCAGTGGAAAAAAGCTATACCTGGCTGATGAACCCATAATAAGGGCGAAACCAGTCCTGGATTGCTTGTTTCCTGGTTTAGGGGGGACCTGGACTGGCAGTTCGATCTGGACTGATCCTTTTGGAGCAGGGTGAAAGCTGATTTGCATATGACTGGGACCCACCTGAGGTGGCATGGTGGGCAAAAAATGATGGATTGGGATGCCAGTGGCTGAGATTAATTAACGCATTTCATCCATCACCTTGGTTTTTTTAGCCCGATTTACAAAAGCAATCCATCAGTACGTCTGCGAGACCCTCCTGTTCTCTGGGAAATATAGGGTTTGTAGTTTCTCCAAGAACACGAGGTACCCAGAACTAACAAGTCAGCTGGGAATAGTGCCTGCAACAGGAACAGATCAAACCAAGGTCAACAGGAATCCCAACTCAAGTGGGGTAGCATTTTCATTGGGACAAGTTGGGTAACATTGGGTGGTAGGAATTTTGTCTATTCCTGCTCGTTCCAGAAGTTTGCATCACAGAAATGTAAGGAAAATTTGTGATTTTAGGCAGAGTTTGAGGCTTGCAGGGCATTGTGGATAAAGAAATGGTATGCAATCCACTCAAGGCACACCACCCTGGAATCCCCTGGGCGTCTAGTTTAAAAAAATGTAATTGGTTTGTAGGTTTCCATGGGTGGTGGCTGATCACGGCCCCAAATCCTGCAGCTCACCCTATTGCTGATCTCTCCATGTACCGCTTAAAGGCCTTTTGTGTCGCGGCGTCGTGGCCCACCCACATAAGTGAGGTACTGTTATCGGGATATGCGGGAACATTGTCGAGCTCCGCAGACTACGAGAATTTCCTGCACAGAAATGTGAGGAACATGTGTGTTGCCAAAGTTTGAGGTTTGAAAGGGCTTCTGGTTTAGAAAACCTAGTGAGATCCACACAAGCCACTTTACCCTAAACTCCCTGATGGTCTAGTTTTCAGAAATGTGCGGGTTTGGTAGGGTTCCCTGGGTGGTTCCACAGACAAGCCTCAAAATCTACAGCTACCCACATGGTGAATGCATGGTGCTTTTCAGTGGAAAAATTTGATGCATCCATGTTGTGTTTCGTGCCCTTTCCTTTCGCAGGTGTTGGGTCCTCTTGCAAAAGTTGTGTTCCATTATGTGGAGATGTGGAAATGCTGGGTGGTTGGAAGTTTGTGGATCACAACAGAGTTAGAATTTTCCATCACAAAATGTAACTAAGAGTGATCTTAGCCATTCATTCTAACTTTCAAGTTTTGCAGGACATTGTGGTAAAGTCATTGGGATCAATGCATTTTTCACCACTGTGAACAACTCCGGGTGTTCAGTTTAAAAAAAAAAAAAAGTGAGGTGTTGTTATGGTACCTTTAAAGTGAAACCACCACTTACACAGGTTGGTATTGGCACCTCCAAAAGTGGTAGCTTCAAAGACCAAATACTAATCGCAGTATCAGAATATTGAACTCAGGATAGCTGAAGGTGAGCCATAAAGCCAAGATGAGGCACCAAACACTTTGTGGACCATTCACATGCCTTTCACTCTCCACACACAAGACTTTCATACTTCCAGTCAAGGGTCCAATCCAGCATATCGGTACACTCACATCAACATACTTTTGTTTTTACTATCTGTCAAGTATCTGCCTCTGGCCCGAACCTGGTACTAGGTACTTCGCTGAGCTCAGAACATTAATGGGAGCTGCTAAACGGGGGCATTTTTAAACCAACCACGTGCTGCTACCTTCTTTTAAAAAATATCTCTTAAATTGATTTTATGCATTTTATTTGCGATTGTGGTACTTGAATTTTCTGGGGGTAACTCGGGGGGGGGGGGGGGGGAGGGGTGACTCACCGGAGAGTGATGACTGCTAGTTCTGGACGGTCCCTTGGTACTCTCCGTACGCTGTCGCAAAGACACGCTCCAGTGAGTCATCTGCATGTTCATATACAGGGGTGCTGTGCGGGCGCACCTAAGGCAAGCCTGTTGGCCAGGGCCAGGACCCCTGGTCAAAAAGTGATTTACTCCATGGAGGAACTTCACGAACTAAAAGGTACACTCTACACACCGGCCCTTCCTGCAGCATTAGTAGATAAGCTACTATTAGATAACCTGTTAGTGGACAAGGGAGGGCGAGAGAAGAGTGGTACTCGGGCTCAGATGACTATAGGAGTGGGGGCGGATGCCCCCTCTAGCCGAAGGGCCGCCTTGTTGAACACACGGTCCCTTCAGAAGCACAATCTGGAAATCTTTGGGCCGCTCCAGGAGAAGGAGCTAGATCTACTTGCACTAACGGAAACATGGCTAGAGGATGCCTCAGGGCCCGACATAGTAGCTTCCCTTCCCCCAGATTATGATGTCTTGACACTTAATCGACAGGGGAAGAAAAGAGGGGGGGGGGGGAGTAGCACTATTCTGCCACAGGTCCCTGACTATTGAGAAGATAGTAGAGGAGGGCCTGGATGGGGCAGAGGTCCTAGGGATTAAGATCTGATTAAAATCTTCTTGCCTGATAATGGTGGTAGCATACCGTCCACCCCGGCCAATCCATTTGTTTAACGATCTGTTCACTGAAGTGGTTTGTTATCTACACTCTAGATACCAACAGATTTTAGTAACGGGGGACTTCAATTACCACTGGGATCTGATTCCAAGAGAACATGTGACCAGTAGGTTTAGAGAGACTATGACCATGCTGGGGTTGAAACACATTGTGGAGACCCCCACTCACGAGAAGGGTCACACCTTGGACCTCATTTGGACTACATCTCGTGCTGCACTACTGACAGAGTGTAGACCCTGTAGCGGGTCAGATCACTATCTGATCAGTTTTGAGATCCCTGTGCCCAGTCGACCAAACCTCCTACCTCCAGTGTGGAGGATGGTACGGAATTGGCACGAGATAGAGGACACCAGTTTGAGGGAGGCATTATACGAGACAATGCACCCAGGGAAACGGTCCGGATGTGGAGTACGAAAAATGTACTTGCCGGTTGAGGACAGCTATGGACCAGGTGGCTCCTGCCCAGAGGGAAAGGATAATGAATAGAGCGAAGGGTGCCACGTGGTACTCTGAGGAATTTAGAGGGGAAAAACCGGCCCCAAGCCAGTGTGAAAGGCACTGGCGGAAATTATACGATCCGAAGGCCCGGGAGGAATACAAAGCTAAACTAGCCCTCTATAAAGCATTAATCATTGCAACGAAATCTGCGTATTATGAGCTGAAGATTAAGGAGGCCATGGATACTCAGAAGGAGACCTTCAATGTGCTTAGGGAGCTGAGTCAAAAGACGGAACAGAGGATGGCTGCCAATTCGGATGACTGTAATAAAATACAGGACTTCTTCATAGCTAAAGTTAAAGACATCCCTATAGAAATAGGTAACACTAGCCTAAGCCCTTGCCCTCTATTAGTGGTAGATCCACCAGACTTTCAGGGCGGTATTCTCTCAGCGTTTCCTACTCTGGACTAAAATGATTTAGCCCATATCATGGCCAAAGTGACATCAGGGTCACCGGAGGACCCCTGCCCTCCCAGGGTGTTCAAAATGGTCCTCCCTGTGGTAGAGCCAGAGACACTGTCCCTGTTAAACCTTTCCTTAGCAACGGGGAAGGTTCCTCTCGAATATAAGGAAGCTATGGTGACCCCGCTACTGAAGAAGGCTGGGGCAGATATCAACAACTTGATGAATTTTCGACCTATTTCCAGATTTCCTTTCCTGGCTAAAGTACTTGAGCAGCATGTGCTCCTTCTTGGAGGAAAATCAGTGGCTACATGTCCAACAAGCGGGTTTCAGGGCCCACAACAGCACAGAGCTGGTAATGCTCTCGGTGCTGGATAAGCTGAGGCTCGCAGCAGACAAGAAGAAATCGTCAGCTCTGATCCTTTTAGATCTCTCAGCTGCGTTCGACATGGTGAACCATGCTCCGCTTTTGGCCCGTGTTCGGCGGCTGGGAATTACCGGCGTGGTCTTCCAATGAATCGCCTCCTTCCTGAAGGATCAGTCACAAAGGGTCCAACTGGGGTAATGCATGTCCAGTAATGGTGCTCTGCCATGTGGGGTTCCGCAGGGCTCTGCGTTACACTCCCCTGCTCTTCAACATCTACCTCCAGCCACTGGTAGAAGCACTGGTAAAACTTGAATGTCAGGTGTTCAACTATGCTGATGACACGCAATTAATCATGCAGATTTACAGCTCTTCACAGGCTCAGTCTAATGTGCAAAATATTCTCCGGTTAACTATGAACTTGATAGTGAAAGTAAAAGTGGACTGAAAGTAAATCCTGACAAGACGGAGGTGCTTGCTATCACTGCAGGGGCCAACCCCTGGTCCAATTCCCTCTGCCCACAAGAAATAGGCACTACCCCGACACCGGTGCCAGTTGTGAAGTGCCTGGGCATCAGGCGGATACCAAGTTAACACTGAACAATCAGGTGACCGCTGTAGTGGGGAGTTGTGTGGGCCTTATGAGGCAACTTGGGGAAACTTGTTCCCTTGCTGTCATTTTCTACAATGCGTACTGTTGTGTACTCCCTAATTGTGTCACGCCTGGACTATGGTAACGCAGTATACATAGGGCTACCTGACAAACTATTAGGGAAACTTCAGGTGGTTATGAATGACGCGGCAAGACTAATTTTTAAACTACCGAGAAGAGCACATGCCACACCTCTGCTACAACATTTACACTGGCTCCCAATCAAGCAGAGGGTTAGGTTTAAGGGTCTGTGCATTGCACATAAAGCCCTTCATGGAGCAGCACCTGGTTACATCAAAGACCTCCTGAAGAAATATGTGCCTGGACGATGCCTCTGATTGCCTGAGTCAAGTCTGTTGGCATGCCCATGTTTTGACAAAAAACACTTTGGGGGGCAAGCTTTTTTAGTCGTGATTTCCCCGGCTTTGGCACAAGCTCCCGGATAGCTTGCGCAGGGAAGTCACCTTACTCCAGTTTAGGAGGAAACTTAAGACCTTTCTGTGCACTCTGGCGTTTGGATAAGCCCACCTAGACATGCCGAGCTCCAGTAGGCATGCTAGGTTCCAGGTTTAGGGTCTTGTTTTAGCGCTTAGAGACCTGTTGGTGATTTGGCGCTATATAAATCGAAATTAACATAACGTTATAAGTGTTACCGAACTCGTGACAAGTGAATCTTCACTAACTGCACCCATGAGAGCCACACGAGCCTCGGGGCGTGGCTAGCTGGCCATCATGGCGAACGCGAGCTTGTATGGCTCCGACCGAAGGCCCCAGTAATTCGTCATAATTCCCCTTGAAGTGCACCATCAGGGACCGCCACCGAGGGAATCTAACGGCAGAGGTGTGGTGCACCCCGGAGACCCCCTCCTGGCGCCGTCTAGATAGTAATAGTCGCAGCTGTAGGCGGGAAGTAAACGCGGCCTGCGGGAGGTGACGAGGAGAGGCGAGCTGCTGTGTCGGGAGGTGGCGATCCACGTCGCTGGGTGGAGTGACCGGATCTGAGACGGCGGTAGGGGCGGCATACTTGTTGGAGTGACCTGCCCGGACTGGAGGAGTTCCTCAGCCAGTTGCGCAGGTGATCCGGGAAGGAGATGGGACGCGGCGCGTGAGCCGCTGCCCCCGGTGGAAAGAAGGCATGCGACCCCTATGCCAGTGAGGAGAGCGGGAGGCCCCGACGTAATGCACAGGCCCGCCCGGCTGTGTCATGATTGCAGAAAACAGACAAGACGCCGGGATCGAATCCAACCTGGCGGCTAGCTATCGCGCATGCGCGACAGCGTCAGGCTAGTAGAAAAGCCTGACGTCCGGTAGTCTCGAGGCTTCGCGTTCTAGTGTTGCCCCGCAGGCTGTTCTTGCGACTTCCTGTTTCCGGTTTCGGACTTCGAACCACCCACGCCCTTCGGTGTTCAGTATCTCTGACCTCGGACTTCGAACCCCCTACGCCCTTCGGCATTCAGTATCTCTGTCCTCTGTTTTCCGTACGGATTTTTGTAAGAATTAGCTTTACCTTTCCTTGCGGCTAATTATTCAGAGCTCTGTGTTTTTCGGGAACACCACTGTTCTATGGTAGTGTAGTTCACTACACGCGTGGTATTTTGTAATACCGCCAGCTCCCTTTTGATTGAGGCTTATGCGGGTTGTGGAGTGCTCCGCCCGCCTTGCCGGATTAATTCCTGTGGGCCGGCCGGGCTTATCCACTCCCGCCTCCAAGTCCCTGGAACTTTTACATATTGACAAGGAGTGCTCCGCCCGCCCTGCCGGATTTATTCCCGTGGGCCGGCCGGGCTTATCCACTTTCGCCTCCAATTCCCAGGAACTTTTACATATTGGAAATCTCCATTGCTACTAAGTCTTTTCCTTTACTTCCTCCTACGTTGCCACCCCTGGAACACGCTTCATCACTACTCCTTGTATAGTATGGGCTAAGGTGAAGATCTTCCCCTACGGACCTGTTGGGACCCTTATTCAACGACGGACTCTTCCTGTATGAAAAGTCGGTAACTGGGTATATAGTTGATATCTATCTCAGCACTATTAATTTCTGCTCCTGTGTTTTAGGTACATTACTCTTAGTAGACGAGAGGAGACTCCTCCAGGCTTCTGCGCTTTCCTCATCTCTGCTAATTCTGTGCCTATCCGGTCTACTTGTTCAGCAACTCCTTCAGCAGTCGTCACTGTTCGGGAGCTAGGTATCCAGTATTAGAGGACATTCCAGTTTGGTGGGATAGGGGCTTAGTTTCACATTGCCTTTTGATACTTACTCTGTATTTGTACTCTTGTAGATACACAGTTCCCCTGATCTACAGAAGAGGTGGAGACGGCAGCTCCAGGGATTGTTACCCCTCTTTCCTTGTTTTGTTTCCCTTCTTTCCCTTATTACCTGTGTACTTTAGGGTTCGATAGAGGCACTAGGTGGTGGTGGAAGGTTGGGACCTTGCAACGACTTCCTGGAACTCTGTGGCGCTCCTGCAGAATCGGTTTCCGGTAAGATCTTTACAGGCTGTCATCGAGATGCGGTAGGCGGAGAGCTTGATCCCCAGAACGCCGCGAGACTCACAGGGACTGTGTGCTCTTCCTGAGTTGCGGCATTGTGGAGGCTGGGCGAGGAGTCGCCGGCGGGAACGGCCTTGCGGCCTACGGGAGGCGGAGCTGCGCGGTAGAGGCCCCTAGTGTATTGCCGGCCAGCTCGCAGGGCGAGTTCCCGGAGCGAGCACGGCAGGAGTAGCGGCGTGCCCTCCTGCGGTCTCTGGCATCGGTTTGAACCATCGGGAGCCTGGAGGTGCACCCAGCGCACCAGGAGCAGGAAACAAGCAACAACAGGTGCGGGTAAGCCGGCGAGAGAGCAGGGCCCCGGGAACATGCGGTATCTGGCCTGGGGAGTCAGACATTGTGTGAACGGGGTGCCCGACCCGCTGAGCAGCAGCATAATTAACATGAGCTGGCCTGGAACCAGGGGGAGCCCGTCGGGGCCTCAGCGCAGCAGAGGTGCAGTCGGCTAGGGGAGAAGGAGCGATAAAGACCCCTTGAGGCGCCAGGTACTACAGGTGGCAGGTGATACGTGCCAGTGCCCAAGCAGGGTTGCTGAGGAAGTCTTGCTTGGCGGGCGAGGCACAGGGACTTGGCGAAGGGACACACACACAACTACCAAGGGCCGCAGTGGATACAGCGGGGGATGGGGAGCCGGGGCTGCGAGAGGTTGAGAGCCTGCATGCTGCACGGACACTACTTATCAATACGGGTGAGAGGCTGGTCACGGAACCCCGGGGGGCGACTCACAAGGACGGAGAGCGCGTGTGGGAGGGGCACTCCTAACTGAAGCCAGCATCGGAATTTCTGCATGAGTTGGACAGGGAGAGGTGGCAACTAACGACTGTGCCTCTGGTGCGCCTAGACCTTGCGCGCGGCGAGGGACATCGACTGGCCTGTTCAGCAGTGCGGAGGGAAGGAAGTTCGCCTAAAGGCAGTCGGCGAGGCCTGAACCGGTTTGTGGTGTGGGAGCCCTTAAAGGGGCCTCGCGGAGGACCTGTATGTTCGGCCATATATATGTTGGTAGCAGGAATGACCTAATGCGCCGTCCGTCCCCCACTGCCTGGAGCCCACCCAGACCCCGCTGAACAGGGAGAAACACTAGCTGTAGAGGCACTACTGGAGAGACTGGTGCCGGCCTGAGACGACACTGAAGCTGATCCCATTAAGTGAACGTTACTCCCTGTGGCCGACGCCTGTGCGGTTGGCCCCTGTACGGAACCAGAACCTTGACTGCTGAGGCCTGGGCAGACAGAGAGCACGGAGAACGAGAAGCAGAGTCAGCGGGGTGTTCGTAGCTAGAGGCTGCGATACGTGACAACCACGAGGCGGGTAGCGCCAGAGGTACGCGGTTGCAGAGCGCTTGGTTCCCCCGCTGCGCGCCCTCCCGTTGAGTGCCCGGTTCACTGTGTAACTTGACCAGGGAGACGCCGCGAATGCCCTCGGCGCAGCAACACGTGATGGGGCGCATGAGAGCCAAAATGAAGCAGGGACAGCCACGAACCAGCGCGCTGGACTCTCCGAGCCCGAGGGACGAAGCTGACACGGAGCCCCCATTTGCTACGTTGGCAGCCAAGATGGATTCCGTCCTCGCAGCTGTGGAGAGAATTTGGACCGCGCTGGAGAACATCAGAACGTCGCTGGAAACGCGGATCGACAAGGTCACATCTGACTTTACACTCCTGCATGTGGATCACCGAAAGCTCACCGACAGGGTAGTTGCCCAAGAACAAGTGCTCCAAGATCTCCAACCGGTCACCCGTAGTCATGCAGCTGCATTGCAAGATATGATGGAACGGATACATGCTTTAGAAGATAGGGCAGAGTACATAGAGAACTGGCTGCGAGACCTACTCCTGAAGGGAACACTGTCCAACCACTTCGCAGTGGAAAGGGCTCATCAAGTGCCAGCCCAAAAGCCTCACCCAGGAGCCCGACCGCACCTGTTCCTGTTTAAGCTCCTCCACTACAGAGACAGGGACGCGGTACTGCGCAAAACTCGGAAAATGAAAGAACTATCCGTAGGAGGCAACGCATTATGCTATTCCCCGATTATACTGCCCTGGTACAATGTCGCAGAAGCAATTACATGATGGTGAAATGTCAACTGAGAGAACTGGAGCTACCCTATTCCCTGTTGTTTCCCGCACGGCTACGAGTGGTAGCAAAGGGTAAAACGCACTTCTTCAACACGCTTGCGGAGACGTGGGACTGGCTGGAGGAGTCCGGGTTATGGACCTGGAAACTGCCATCAGAACCGGAATATGGAGAGGCACAGGCGCCGACCGCGTCACAGGGCGCCCCGCGGAGAAGCGGCCAGAACGGGGGGCCCAAGTCTAGGGAGGATGCGAAAGGAGCGGCAAGAGGTACTGGACGCGGTCACTACTCTTGGTACCCCGAGCAGGTGGACTTGTCGGGAGTTCTCTGCGCAGAGTGCGGAGGTGTCCAGTGGAACTTCGACGCCCTCGCTTGAACTTTGTATGCCGGTTGTGACGCCGCAGACTGCGGACGATATCCTTGGTTGAGCAGCCTGATGTAATGCACATTGGAGATGTCTGCCTCAAGCAAGTACAACACTGAGGACTGAATTGGGTTGAGCGGAATGTGGAGGGGGTGGGAGGGGGACTGGAAGGATTCTGTGTGGGTTCCCTGATGGGCAGAGGCTCGGGCATTGTTCTGCTTAGGTCACAAGAATGGGGGGGTCCTTGGGGGGGGGGGGGGGGGGTGGCCCGCCCTTACCCGCCCTTACCCGCATGCTACTGCTTCGAATGGCTGTTGGGATTCTGCAGCCACGGCAAGAGGAGGTACCAGATTCCCGAGGGGCGCACCGTATGTCTGGGAAATGAGGGGGTTGAGTATGGCGGATTGCTCACTGCATACACGCCCCACAAGGCCGCACATTGATCTAGTTCCCTACTTTGCCAAATGCATGGGCACATAGTTTGGACGGATAGCTTTGAGATGTCCGCCCTGTACGTTCGGTTTTTTCTAAGTTCTCCAGTTGTTCTGGTTACTATAGTCCGGCTCACATATATCCGGGTATACCCGGCACTTACTAAACGGCGCCCCATCCTGACCTCGCAGCAGTTCACACACTTTAGCGATGACGAGTGTTAATGTAATCACATGGAACATACGTAGCATGCACACACCCACACGGAGGTACTCCATATTTGCTTATCTTAAAAGACATTCAGTTGGTATAGCCTTACTGCAGGAGACACACTTAACACAGCCGGAGCTAGACCGCCTACGCAGGCGTTGGAGAGGCCAGGTGTACGGCATCACATACTCTGCACATGCTAGGGGCACACTGGTATGGGTGAGGGCAGGTGTCCCATTCGTCAGCACGGACACGGTAGTGGATCTGCAAGATAGATATACACTAGTGCGCGGAGTGCTTAACGGACAGCACATAGTCTTGGCGTCCGTTTATGCCCCAAATGCTAGTCAGGGGGCATTCCTGGAGCGACTGTCGTGAGTGTTGACCTCGTACGCTGGTCTCCCCTGGCTGTTGGGCGGGGACTTCAACCCCGTCCTCTACCTTCACCTGGATAGAACCTTCCCCCCCCCCCCCCCCCCCCCTCCCCTCAGGGTCACGTCTGCGAGGTACAGTGCACAGGCACTTGAACTGGCTCTCGCACTGGGCACTACTAGACATGTGGCGGGCCCTCCACCCAGTAGACCGTGTTTACTCCTACTACTCCGCTCTGCGCGACCTGCAAGTCCGACTGGACAGGGTGGTGGGGTCACGGTCTCTCTTGCCGCTGCTTGAAGCCTCGGAATATTTTAAGTCGGACACACTCCGCTCATAACCCCCTGCAGGTTCGCATCAGCTGGGAAGCTGATAGGCGCCCTATTCCCACATGGCGCCTACAGCCAAATGCGTTGGAAGAACCGGAGTTCCGCTCGTCACTAGGGACGGCAATCCTGACATACTTCGAACTTAACGAAGGCACGGTTAGTGACGTGCTGGTGGAATAGGACGCCCTCAAATCAACAATCAGAGGCCATTGCTTGGGTGCCTCCTGGAATGTACGCGGGCAACTGTCGGCGGCTATCTCCCGAATCGAATCCCAGCTGCTGCAATTTGAAAGGGGGGGAGAAGGGGGAGGTAGACAGGCGGGTCGCCTGGAGGACCTCCGGACGCAACTAGCGGAGCTGTTAGAGCGGCTGCGCTGCCATAACTATGCAGCACACACGGCCCGCATGCATGCTGCAGCAGACAGGGCGGGTCGCTTACTTGCATGGCTGATGAGGCCAGATACTAACTGTGCCCCGATAGCGGCGATACGCATATCGCAGGGAGATCTGGTATATACGCAAAGAGAGATCCATAAGGTAATGGTGGACCACTAAATGCAGTTGTACCGGTCCCAGGTCCGTTGTTCTGATCTCGAACTAGGGAGGTTCCTGGAGAGGGTCCAGTTACCTGCAGCTTCGGCTGAGCACCAGGAGGCGCTTAATAGCCCCCTCACCTTAGAAGAGATAGGTGAGGCAGTTGCATCCCTGGCATCCAGGAGAACTCCAGGGCCGGACGGCCTGCCGGCCGAATTCTATAAAGCCTATCTGGAGTCCTTGGTGCCGCGCTTACACTCCGTTTATTCAAAGGCACTGGAGGAAGGCACGTTTCCCCCTTCGATGCTGAAGCCCGACTGCTCTGGGGTCTTATAGACCACTGGCGCTTTTGAATGCCGATTATAAAATATTCGCCAAAGTCCTGGCGGAGCGTTTGGCACCGGTGGTCTCAGCCCTCATTCACAGCGACCAAAATGGGTTTGTGCCTAAGCGGAGTACGTCCCTGAACCTGCGGAGATTCTTTAGAGTCGCGGCAGAAAGTGTTAAGGATTGGCCAAATGCGGGTTGCCTAATGCTAGATCTAGAAAAGGCATTCGATTGTCTGGAATGGAGGTACTTATCGATGCTGCTGCGGCGCTATAATTTGGGGGAGGAATTTTTGCAAATGATAGGCCTCTTATAGAAACCCCACGGTACGGGTCAAGCTGGGTCTGTACATTTCGGAAGTGGTACCGGTGTGCAGGGGCACCAGGCAGGGGTGTCCGCTGTCGCCATTACTATTTGCGTTGACAATCGAGCCTCTGGTGGCGGCACTCCGCACACTGGAGGGGGGGGGGGTATACCGCTGGGAGACGTAACACATCTGGTGTCATTATATGCAGATGACCTGCTGGTGTACGTGAGGGACATAAAGAATATCCCGACCCAACTGGCCCTTATATTGCGAGACTTTGCAGCTGTCTCGGGGCTTTGGGTAAATGCTAGCAAATCCTGCCTGTATGCGTTTGAAGGGGGAAGGCTCGATCCGGGATACACTCAACGGAACACGAGTGGTGTGGAAAGAGGACACCTTCAGATACTTAGGTATCCAGATATACCGTCGAGCGGTCGCGGCACTCAAGTCGCAGATGAGCTTCTGGGGTACGCTGCCGCTGACAGTCACGGACAGGGTGGCATTGGCCAAAATGGTGATCCTTCCCAGGCTACTGTACTACTTTGCCAATCTACATGCCAGCGGCCTTTTTTGCTGTGTTCTCTAAGTTGCTCCGCGATTTCATCTGGGGGAGTAGCCGTCACAGACTGTCACTGGCGAAATTATACCTACCCACGGATCAAGGGGGACTAGCGGCGCCCTGCTTCGAGCATTACTACTTGGCAGCGCAGCTGTAGTGGATAGCCCGCTGGTTTGCAGACAGGGGTCGGGACGACACGGCGGCTGTGCAGCCCCCCCTACTCTCTGGAGCGGCTCCTTGTGCTCTTTCACCCGTCGGTCAAACACGCGACACCGACACCACTCCTCCTAAAGGTGGCGTATAAATGCTATCACAGAAGTTTATTTATTACAAGAACCCTGATACCATACGCGCCTGCATTACCCTTAGAGGGCTCCCCCAGCGGGGTGCGTACACTTACTCCTTCGGCCTTGGAGTGTTGGAGGGATGCGGATATACAGACTCTGGGAGATCTGTATCGGGACGGCGCGTTAGCACCGTATGACTCGTTGGTGGAGGAGGGGTGGCTGCCACCAGCACAATTCCTTGTGCACCACTCTTTAGTTGCAACGCTGACGGCTATATGGGGGGACATGTCCACAGAACCAAAGCAACATCTCACCATACAGTACCACCATGTTATGGGACGAGGCAGGCACCTGGTACGTTGGTTTGCAGGGTCTTTACGCACGCATGCAGCGGTCTCAATAGAACCACTCCGACACAAGTGGGAGTTAGACCTAGGGAGGCCATTAGAAGATGAGGAGTGGAAAAAGGTACTGAAGGGCCCAGTGCGCTTCCCCAGGAACATGAAGCTCCAACAGATCCAGTTGTTCATAATACACAGGGCATACCTTACACCGGAGGCCATCAACAGGTACTTTCACCGTACAGACGCAGTGTGCCCCAGATGTATGGAACCTGGGGTGGGGCTGATCCATATGCTATGGAGCTACCAAAGGATATATACTTATTGGAGTAGGATAAGCGAGCTGCTACATATAAGTACTGGCCGTAGCTTGCCATTCGAATGGGAGGTATACCTACTACATCAATTTCGTAGAACACCGGCCATGAAGGTGACATCCCGGTTCTTAGACCTGGGAATAGCAGTTGCCAAACGGTTGCTCGCCAAAAGGTGGAAAGCGCAGGAACCCCCCCCATGTACAGGCGTGGAGACACTCGATCTATGCCTGGGCGAGGGCTGAAGGGACAGCCATTAGAAGGGAGGAAACGCTGGGCCTAAGGAAGGAGCCAATAGCCGCTCGATGGGAGGGTCTGCTCCAGGCACTCCAGGGGTTAGAGGAGGAGCATATGCGGGGACGATCTGAGGGGAGAGGCATGGGTTCAGGGTAAGCACTGGAATTTGCAATTGGGTGTGCCTATGTGGTTTCATGTGTTTCATGTTTTACGTTTCAAGTCCCCTGCATGTATTGATTTGCGTCAATAACAATGGGGGGGGGGGGGGGGAGATGTGTCTCGCTATACAGGGACAACAAGCTATCCATTAAGCTAGACGAGGTCAATGGAAAAGGCAAAATGAGGGGGGAGGGGGACGCCACCACTAGCGCCGGGCTGAATTGGGATTGTTGGGGATAAACTGTCTTCTTTTACTAAGTCTGTTTGATAGTCCATATGGCACCAATGAAAGGACTACACCACTGAACTTTCGGCACCAAGCAGTTCCTGAACAGGGACATATTCTAGACGCAACCAGAACTGAAAGCTATTTCTATGTTCAATCGGGCGCTGCGGCTGTGCCTAGGACGAGCGCAGGGTCCACCATGCAAGTGGCGAGAACGTGTGTTTGTGTCTAGTCAACATGTATGGAAAGTGAGCAAGCAATGATGTCTTTCAAGCAAATGTAATTCTTTGAATGTTAAATAAAAACAGATAAAAAAAAAATAAGAGCCTCATGAGCCTCCGGGAGATGTCTTTCATGTGTCTTTAGAGGACTCGTTGTGCTAAATTCACCTCCTTCCAGTTTGTGGATGTGAGTTGGGGAGTGTCGGGATTCCTCTAGGCCTAGATTTTTCAAACTGAGTGAGCATATCTACCTTTGAAACTGAGGGAAACATGTTGGGTAAGATAGTCCTAAGTTGCCTAAAGTGCATGTCCAAAACTACTAAGGACATTATTTATTTGCCACACAAGGTACTCGATGACAATGTGACATCCACTGTTAATTGCAGTGAATGAAGTTTATTTGCATGAGTTAATTAAAACCATTGCATTACAATAAAATAACATTATAAGAAGGAAACTATAGTAGTAAATAAAAAAGTGGACTGGCTAGGATATTAGGTGCATTAAAAGATACCAGTTTTTCTCGGGCCAATTTGAGAAAATATTTTTTTGCATTGAGCAATGCACTTGGCCCTTGCATCGAAGTTTGAAATTGGCAAGATGACTTCTTCTTGCTCATTGGACCGTGCCCAGTAAACAGTCGCCAGTTTTCTGACCTGTCAGTTCTCGATCTCTACAACCCTCTCCCTTTAGCAGCGCATATTTTACCTATGGACCGACTCTAGTAAAGTGCAAGTGCTCCGTGCCATCGTGTAGTCCAGAACTTGAGTTTCTGGTTTACAACTGCCCATTACTCTACGGAACGGACCGCTGAAACTTATAGCCCATCTGTGACTTATCAGTTTTCCAGTTCTTCCTCTTTTTCCCTTTAGCACCATGTGCTCTGTCCTTAATCCTAATTCTCTGGTAAAGTGCTTATGCTTTGCGCCTTCGAAAAGTATAAATCAGGCTTTTGTTGGATGAGGTAGTTGGAAATCCCCTGTCACTGATGTACTTGATTCGGAGGTGGTTCTAAATCCTGTCTAAATGGTATGAGCTCCGTCCACAAACTTATCTTAAATGATATGTGACCTCATTATTTCATTTCTGTTCGGCAAGATGTCCATCTACTGGCTTCGGTTTAAAGTAATCAAGAATCAGCTTTTGGCCTATATGTGGGCATGGTAGGGGACCAGAACTGGGGTGGAGAGCGTCCCTGAGGGTTTGTATAGATCTTCAGCAACAAGCCAGGATGGAGGGCTCCTTTTGTGAAAAACATATTGCCGAAGCCTCTAGGCAGGTGATTGCGTTTCCCCCTCAGATATAGTTCCCTGAGCAAGATTCTGCTTTCGTACACTATGGCGGGACAACAACACAAAAGGTTCAGCCATGATGCACGTTTAAAGTCACATAGTCTGCATGCTCCTCCAATTTTTTTGGTTTGCCCAAGCCCGGCTGAAATCCACCATCGGTAGGGCTAGCAGTCGCAGTCGCATGTACATGATCTCTCATCTGGTTTAGGGTTGAGAGAAGCTGAAAGGTAAGACTGGGGTTTAGTTGCCAAGTATGAGGCATTTAGCGGGGCCAGGAAAGGTGGTGTTTTTAGTGTAGTCTGGTCGTGCTGGAATGAAGCTAATTGCACTGTTTGTTGTTGGTGTTTTTCCAGGTTGCATATGAGATAGAAGGTAGGGCTTTTGCTGACTGATTTAGCTCTGTGGCGACAAGGGTTCTCTTAAGCTGAATGTTCCGCGGGGAGCCTGTTTTTTCATATGTGTCTCCGAAGCAGCTCTTTAAGGATTGTTCTGGAGATTTCAGAATACGAATGTAGTATTTGAGGAAGTCGGCCTCCAGGGTTAATGCTTGTTTAACCAGTCTAAGTTCCAGCTTGAGTCTTGCCCTAGAGGTATTTTGGCAGTCGGATCTTTTTGTAGCCCACACAGTGAGCCCGCTCCAGGATTTCTGAGCAGGCACCAGGGAACGCTTGGTGACGTATGAAAGTGCTGGAAGGAGGGATGCTTTTTTTAAAACTCTTAGCATTTTTTAATAATTACAAAACAATTCAACCAACAAAACAAGCCAGTTGTTGGCCCATCTTATCATTAGTCGTGGTGTGGACAGATGGCATGTAATAGTATACATATTTAACATTTGTTCACGTCAGTCTCGCAATGAAAGGTACACCTATTTTAACATCTACTCCTGTTCGAGGGGCTCCCAACAGCAGTATAGTCATACACAGATGTTAGAGCATAAAAACGTCAGTGAGCTGCCACAGAGTCGTGTAGTCTTATACATGCCCATACATTTGTCTCCGTCCTACACCAGGATTTTAGCAATATCGGTCTATCACTCAATTTGCATTCTCCATGTACCTTCTCCATCTACCCCAGGAACTACACACTTGCGGCGTTTTCGGCCTCAGCCGCCTCTTGTTGTGTCTGAGCCCATTGCATGAACTGCTCCCAGAAGTCGCAATGACCGGAAGTTGGCGGCATAAGTTCCCAAAATGTTTCCAGTTGTGTGTGGCCATAAGCTACATCAGTCAGCCAACCCTTTATTGAAGGCTCCCTTCTTCTGCCCCAGTATACCGCCACTTGTCTTTTAGCAAAAAGGAAAAGCAATGCATGCAATTTGCGTGATTTGGGTGGAGTATCTTTGACATATCCTAGTATACCCAGCTCAGGGGATGGGGTATCCGACTGCCCAACAATCTGATTCACCAATTTAAAAATCTTAGACCAATAGCCCGCGAGCATCGGGCAGGACCATGCTATGTGTAAAAAAGAGGCAGGAGAATACCCGCACCTCCATCCTCTTCTCTAAGCCCCATCCTATGCAGACTAATTGGTGTCCTATAAAGTCTATGCAAGTATTTGAAATGTATCAGCCTTATTCTATAGTTTGGGGAGAGTTCCGTTAGTTGCCCGCAACAAATGTTCCACTGTTCTTTGGTCAGCGGAGATTGAAGGTCCTCATTCCAGTATTGTAGGGATTTAGGCTTGACCACTGGCGCTGTGGTCTGCATTTGCCTGTATATTCTAGTGACCAGTCTACGTGGGGACGGGGAGCCCACCAAGCTTTCTAATGCAGGGAAGATCGGGGCTGCCAACAGGAAGTCCTCGTTGAGCGCGTGGCAATGCGTTCGCAGTCTGTGATACAAAAACAGTTCTGAGAAGGGCACAGCCTGTCCATCTGCCACCGGAGGGGGCATAAATTCGCTGTCAGGAAACAGATCAGCAAATGTGTGAAGGTGCAGTTTCTGTTCCAGGGGTTTGCCAATCCCGCCTTCAATACATGGCAACAATGGGTTTTGCGCCAATGAAAGCGAGGGGACATATAACATCGGGACTCCCGCCCTTTTACGCAACTCCTCCCATACCCAACGCAGTGTTCCAGTAGAGCCTACATCCCCCCTGGGGCGTCGCGCTTTACACAGATGGCCACCTTCAGCGGGACTGGCGCAACAGCATCTTGCTCTGCTGCTACATGGGGATGGAAGGGGGTCGGGTGAACCCAGAAGTGTATAAATTGGGCCTGAGCACAGAGCGCATAGAGACGCATGGAGCTTTTAGCGGGGTGAACCTGGATGGCTTGGCTGGCTCGCGGTTGAAGGCAGGTGGCCTGGCTGGCTAGGTTGAGTCGGTCCCTCTATGGAGCTTTTTTCCAAAGTTGGTCCAAAGTTCTCCAAACGTCTTGAACTTCTTCCTGAAGTTCCTCAAGGGGTCCCAAAGTGTCTCAAACTTACTCCAAGGGTCTGGAAGCTCCAAGATGGTCCTTGAAAGTTGAGGACGACCGTTCCCACTATCCACTGGTACAAAACCCTTACATATCCACTTACGGTTCTCCAAGGTGTAGATTTAGTTGTTGATGTTCCAGTTGAGCTCTTTTAACCTGTAGCTTTCAGGGAGTCCACTCTTTAGTTCTTTCTCAGCAAAATAATCCACAGGGCTGTTGTTTCAGATGGTGCAGTTTTCAGAGGTCAGGCCTTAGAAATCTTTGCACAGCAAAACTTCTCAGCAGGGCACTTCTTGCTTAAGTAAGTTTCAAGCAGCAGATCTGGAGAGCTCTGCCCCTCTCAGATACTTATTCCAAGTTCTCTGGGTCATGCAGGAGGTCGCTTCTGACCAATGGGACCAGGGTAACTCCTCAAAGTTATGACCACATCCTGTAGAGTGTGGCATTATTTTGTCCCAGAGTGCATCAAATCTACCAAATCCATAATAGCTGATTTTCCAGCAAGGAGGTAAGAGCTGGCTAAACACCCCCTAGGATGGCGTATTTCCATAGACTCTCCCCCTACCATCTGCACATACCTTCCCTAATCCTAGGTCTGGTGGGGGTCAAAAGTGGAAACTGACACTGTGGCTATCCCTCTGCCTTTGAAGACCATGGTTTACAACTCCTCCCTCTGGCATTCCGATGGAACAGCACACTGCCCTACCAGCAGAGCTGGTTAAACCCAGGGGCTCTTTAGCGCCTATTCAAGGCAGCCTGGCTAATCCACTTAACTCTGACCTATCAGGGCAGACCACTGGAAGACTGGATTTGGACTTACAAACAAGAAAGTCTTATAACTTCTTTTATGTTCACTTTAGGAGAAATTCAACAATATGATCTTATTGGATTTTGTTAATACCATTCTGGGAAGACTTTGAATGGCATTTCTATCCCTCTCCTATCAAGAGTTATTAATCAATAAATTTCTACCATGTTAACCTATGTAACTGGGGATTTGCAATGGGTAAAAATGACTTGGGCATTTTTCCAGCACCAGGACTTACAAAAACATTTTATAAGTACTTGCCTTATATTTACAGGAACCCCACCCCATGTGCAACGAGGGGAGACTTTAGGGGTTCTGGATCTGTAGAAATATTGCAGATTCTCCCTCTACAGTGCTCCTAGCATCAAAGTCGAATTTGAGCAGCACTTTACCACAATGTGAAATTTCACTTTACCTAGGCATATAAAAACTAATTTATTAAGGGTGTACGTTAGAAATAACTGACCTCCCCACCCCTGGTATACCTAGGGGAGACCCTTGGGGTCCCTAATAAGCCAAAACATTGTAGGTTAACCATTTTTAAGTGCCCCAAAAACCAAAGTTGGGTTTGGGCACAATTTACTTTTTAAAAGCAGTCCTGGCACCCAGTGCTGCTTTTAAACTGACCTCAGGCTTCAGCAGTGCACACATGCAAGTGCAAAAAGAGCTTCTGGCCTCTAAACTGCCATGCCCCAGGGTGCTAGGGACTTCTAGGCAGTTACAATCCCCCTGCCCTATTATATACTAGGGGCTTATAGGGTAGGTCATGCCAACTACAGAGGTTACCCCACCATACCATTGTGTACCCTAGTGTATGTAGGTGTTTTAACTGTATTCTAATGTGTTTCTTTCAGTATAGCACTGGGCCTGGTTTGGCTCAGTCAGTCAGTCAGTCAGTCAGTCACCACCAGCATCAGTCATCAAAATGTAGGGGGGGTGCCCAGGGCACAGGATGACTTTGCAACAGTAGGTAATTGAATTTACCTTTTTCCTTGCTCATTCGCACAATATTGTAGTGATTACCAAGGTAATGGATGTTAAAGTCCCCATCCAACATAATTTCATGAAACTGATAAGATTCAATGATTTCTTTTATGCTTCGGCACAAGGAGCCCATAGCGTGAGCTTTTGAGGTTTTGCGAGGGATGAAATAGGAGAAGATCTTCTGGCCAAATTGTAAGCCTTCAATGGATAGGACTTGTAAATCCCTATAGGTTTGTGTGGTTGAGGAGATCGAAATTATAGCTTATTGCTTTAGGAAGATCAAGAGGCCCCCTAAGGGCTGCCCAAATAGACTTGTTTGTGTAGCCAGTTGAAAGACTTAATAGAATCCATGTATTGCTGTGGGATTCAGTGACCACGTTTCCTGAAGGCATAGGATGTCACTGCTTATGAGGGATTTGCAACCCTGCTTGGATCGGAGCATTGAAGCCAGCTCCGCCACATTCCAGGAGATAATTAAGAACTGATCTTTTGATGCCTGTTTTCTGGTCTGAGGGCACAAACATGTTGGAGAAGAGAATTCCATTTTGCTAAGTAGCAGGATAAAAATTGCTGCCCCTAGGTTTTGGCTGTTGGGTACTCCCCTCGTGATACAAGACTGCAGTTTGCCAACTGATGTGCCCATCCTTAGTTCTGCAGTGAACTTTCAGTTAGATGCCATCGTGGACCTTACTAGCCAGTAGTGGCATGCACCCCAAGCTCACTTCAGTATACTTCCTCTAGGGGGTGTTCTGTTATCTTTGAGTAGGACATGTGGGTATTTCCATCGCCGAGTGGATTGTAGCTTGATGCCCCATTCCTCGAAAGTAGGGGCCTCTTTCAGGATGGCCTCTCTGGTTGCTATTAAGTCCCAGTTGGTAATTGTCGATTCAGAAGTCATTGTACCAGGGATGTAGACCAATTTAACCAAAGTGAGTTTGACTGTATTAAGGTGTTTCCGAGATGGTATGTGTTGAAATGATCATAGACTGTTTCTTCTGTTTAAAATGTCTGAAGGACCATCTGAAGCATAATGGGGGATGAATGCTAAACCCACATTAAGGTTGGCTGCCCCCTTCCGTCCGGCTCAGTTTATGCAGGGTTTGTTGGTTCTCCTGGTTGCTGGGTAGGGGATTCTGGACTTTCTCTTTCTGACGGACCTGTTCATTGATGTTCCTCGGTGCCATGGCCCTGATCACTTGATTATAACTGACCCTCCCATGTTTGTATTGGGGGGGATCTTCTGCTGCTCCCCCCTGTTTCATTATCCTCCTTTTGGAAATTTGCTGTATAGAGGTGGACTGATTGTTGGTTCATTCTCGGGGGTTGGACCTGTGGGATGACTCTAGTGGGTTCCCAGGTGTTCGTGCTCCCCCTTGTCGGATTATCCTGCACCTGTACATCATACCTGCTGTTCTTTGGTTTTCACTGTTGAAGTTCAGTTTGAGTAAGTGTCGCCGATCTACAGGAGGTGAGGAGCTGGGGGGTCCTGGTGATGTGGACTCCTTTTGATGGAGCTGGACCTTTTGCATTCGAGAGAAGGCCGGGAACTGTGGTTGGGGCGATGCTCTGGCGCAAAATGATGTAATGTTCCCTTTGTCAGATTTCCAGTACTGGACTGACGCACAATTGTCTTTTCTGCGGTAGGCCATTGGGTGGCCATTATTTGAGGGGGGAGTCTGGGACGGAGCGCATAAGTTACCATGATCTGAATTATTTGTATTTGGTATCATTTGGGCGCCCTTTTTGTGTCCTGGCACGGACGTCTGTTGCATTATCAGCTTGCAGACCCCTGTATAATTTACCGATATGTTATTTACATTAAGGTTACTGTCTTGTTTGAAACTTTTGTTAAAGATTGGTAAAAAATTGACTCTTTTCTTGTTTTTTTTAGGAGTGCCTGCTTTAGAGCATATACCGATTGTCTCTGGGTTCGTTTTTTGTAGACACTGCTTTTTTGAGAGTTTTTTAAATTTCTTTTTTTTTTTGTTGCTCTTCTAGAAAGGATAGGTTCTTCTGAGATGGGAGTGTGCTGAATGGAGCTTGTGTATAACTAGGGATTTATGTGAGCTGTTGGGGGTGGTGTTGGCTTCTAAGTTAGCAACTGAGTTTTCACTGGGGCCAAAAGTTGCAGTGTTCAGTGCTGGTTCCCTTGTTGATATGGGAATGCCAGTTATCACTACTGAATTGTCTGATTGTGTATTCGTAGGTGTGAAATTCGTTTTTGTATTGTCTAGTAATGCCCACAGGATTTCTGGTAAAGAGGTCAGTTTGTTAATTAGTTGGGTGCAAAAGCAGAATTGGCCCACTTCTATCTGGCCGACTTTGTTCTAACAGAGTTTGCCTGTTTGCTAGGTCCTCTAGGCTTGTTGTCATTGACTGAATTAAGTCAATCTGGAGCTCCTTTTTAGGTCTCGCGAGCCAAAGGCTCGAAGAGACATTTTATATGTGGGATTTTCAAAGTGCTGCCCACAGTCTTTTGGCTGGCCTAAACCTTGAGTGCACGAGATCACATGCACGTGCACACCTGCTCCTCTGCTCATTGCATTCCCCCCTCCCTTCTCACCCAGCCCTTTGATGCTCTGCTTGATTACTTTCACTTTCGCCCGCTTTGACCCTTGCATTCCCCCCTCCCTTCTCACCCAGCCCTTTGATGCTCTGCTAGCATCTCCCTCCTCCCTGGGCGTGAAGGGAGACAGAGCCATCCTGCTTGATTAATGGCTTTTTTATTTTACTGCTTCAACAGAACCAGCAGGCCACCAGTCACCCACTTCAGCTCTGTCAGTGCCCCACGGACTTTCGGTTTATGCTGCTGAAAGAGCATACAGTGAAAAGACTATGTGCCAGCTGATACGTTAAGAGCGTCTCACTCTGGGGCTCTGTTCAGTAATGATGTAGCTTTAAATTAATGTCTGCCTCAATGAGTACTTAATAATGATGAAATACAAGTCAGATAAAAAAACTTCCGCATTTCGGTAGCAACATTATCTAAGAACACAGAAGATCGTATGGCCTGTGGAACAAAGAGTTGTTTTTGTGCGACTTCCTTGTTTAAAGCACATAGTCATGGGCTCTCAATCACATACATGATCAAACAGGGACATGCAGCTGAAATGTGATAAAAAGTTCCACACAAATTTCACAAAAGAAAACCACAAGGCTTGCGTGCAGATCAAAGACAGTTTATATGCAGCCAAAAAGGATAGTGCTGATCTCAAGGCATATGACTAACTAATTGACTCACTCTCACTGACTCACTCTCTCTCTCATGACTCACTCTCACTGACTCACTCTCACTAATTGACTCACTCTCACAGACTCACTAATTGACTCACTCTCACTGACTCACTCTCTCTCTCTCACTAATTGACTCACTCTCACTGGCTCACTTGCTCACAAATTGACTCACTCTCACTGAGTCACTCTCTCACTAATTGACTCACTCTCACTGACTCTCTCTCTCTCTCATGACTCACTCTCACTGACTCTCTCTCTCATGACTCACTCTCACTGACTCAATTTCACTAATTAACTCGCTCTCACTGACTCACTCACTAATTGACTCACTCTCAATGACTCACTAATTGACTCACTCTCACTGACTCACTCACTCTCTCACTAATTGACTCACTCACTGGCTCACTCTCACTGACTTACTCTCACGGACTCACTAATTGACTCACTGAGTCACTCTCTCACTAATTGACTCACTCTCTCACTAATTGACTCACTCTCTCACTAATTGACTCACTCTCACTGACTTACTCTCACGGACTCACTAATTGACTCACTCTCACTGACACACTCACTAATAGACTCACTCTCAATGACTCACTAATTGACTCACTCTCACTGACATTCTCACTAATTGACTCACTCCCTCTCACTGACTCACTCACTAATTGACTCACTCTCACTGACTCACTCTCTCTCACTAATTAACTCACTCTCACTGGCTCACTAATTTACTCACTCTCACTGAGTCACTCTCTCACTAATTCACTCACTCTCACTGACTCACTCTCTCTCTCATAACTCACTCTCACTGACTCACTCTCACTAATTGACTCACTCTCACTGACTCACTCGCTGATTGACTCACTCACTGAGTCACTCTCTCACTAATTGACTCACTCACACTGACTCACCCTCTCTCTCATGACTCACTCTCACTGACTCACTCACTAATTGACTCACTCACTGAGTCACTCTCACAAATTGACTCACTCTCTCACTAATTTCCACACTCTCACAGACTCACTCTCACTCACTCATTGGCTCACTCTCACTGGCTCACTAATTGACTCACTCACACTGACTCACTCTCTCTCTCATGACTCACTATCACTGACTCACTATCACTAATTGACTCACTCTCACTGACTCACTCACTAATTGACTCACTCACTGAGTCACTCTCTCACTAATTGACTCACTCTCACTAATTTCCACACTCTCACAGACTCACTCTCACAGACTCACTCTCACAGACTCACTCTCACTCACTCATTGGCTCACTCTCACTGGCTCACTCTCACTGGCTCACTAATTGACTCATTCTCACTGGCTCACTCTCACTAATTGACTCAGTCTCACTGACTCACTCACTAATTGACTCACTCTCAATGACTCACTAATTGACTCACTGTCACTGAGTCACTCTCTCTCTTATGACTCACTCTCACTGACTCACTCTCACTAATTGACTTAGTCTCACTGACTCACTCACTAATTGACTCACTGTCAATGACTCACTAATTGACTCACTCACTGAGTCACTCTCTCTCACTAATTGACTCACTCTCACTGGCTCACTTGCTCACTAATTAACTCACTCTCACTGAGTCACTCTCTCACTAATTGACTCACTCTCACTGACTCACTCTCACTAATTGACTCACTCTCACTGAGTCACTCTCTCACTAATTGACTCACTCTCACTGACTCACTCACTAATTGACTTACTCTCACAGACTCTCTCACTAATTGACTCACTCTCACTGACTCACTCACTAATTGACTCCCTCTTACTGATTGACTCACTCACTAATTGACTCACTCTCACTGACTCACTCTCTCACTCATTGACTCAATCTCAGTGACTCACTCTCACTCACTCATTGACTCACTCTCACTGGCTCACCATACCACAGGAAGGTTCCACAGGCAAATATAAACTTTCTTTACAGTATTCTTGTTGCATCCTTTTGTAGTGTGATCGAAGTATACTACAGTTACACATATAAAGGAATCAAGGCCGAAAGCAAGTACATTAAAATGAAGTAAATATTGCCTACTTGACACTAGAGATGTGGGAAATAGTAACTGTGGTTAATTTATATCATCTATTCACATTAAGTGGCGATTAATGGTTACTTTAGTTACTCTTTTCCCTTGCTCCGTGCCATAAGCAGTGACTTGAAAAAAAGACCACTTATGCCATAGGTTGACTCACTCACACTGACTCACTATCACTGACTCACTATCACTAATTGACTCACTCACTGACTCACTCACTAATTGACTCACTCAGTCACTCTCTCACTAATTGACTCACTCTCTCACTAATTGCCACACTCTCACTGACTCACTCTCACAGACTCACTAATTGACTCACTAATTGACTCACTCACTAATTGACTCACTCACAGACTCACTAATTGACTCACTCACTAATTGACTCACTCACTAATTGACTCACTCTCAATGACTCACTAATTGCCTCACTCTCACTGAACTCACTAATTGACTCACTCCCACTGACTCACTCACTAATTGACTCACTAATTGACTCACTCACTAATTGACTCACTCTCACTGACTCACTCACTAATTGACTCACTAATTGACTCACTCTCACTGACTCACTCTCACTGACTCACTCTCACTGACTCACTCTCACTGACTCACTCTCACTGACTCACTAATTGACTCACTCTCACTGACTCACTCACTAATTGACTCACTAATTGACTCTAACTGACTCACTCTCACTAATTGACTCACTCTCACTGAGTCACTCGCTGATTGACTCACTCACTGAGTCACTCTCTCACTAATTGACTCACTCACACTGACTCACTCTCTCTCTCATGACTCACTCTCACTGACTCACTCACTAATTGACTCACTAATTGACTCTAACTGACTCACTCTCACTAATTGACTCACTCTCACTGAGTCACTCGCTGATTGACTCACTCACTGAGTCACTCTCTCACTAATTGACTCACTCACACTGACTCACTCTCTCTCTCATGACTCACTCTCACTGACTCACTCACTAATTGACTCACTCACTGAGTCACTCTCTCACTAATTGACTCACTCTCTCACTAATTTCCACACTCTCACACTCACTCTCACAGACTCACTCTCACTCACTCATTGGCTCACTCTCACTGGCTCACTCTCACTAGCTCACTAATTGACTCACTCACACTGACTCACTCTCTCTCTCATGACTCACTCACTGACTCACTATCACTAATTGACTCACTCTCACTGACTCACTCACTAATTGACTCACTCACTGAGTCACTCTCTCACTAATTGACTCACTCTCTCACTAATTTCCACACTCTCACAGACTCACTCTCACAGACTCACTCTCACTCACTCATTGGCTCACTCTCACTGGCTCACTCTCACTGGCTCACTAATTGACTCACTCTCACTGGCTCACTCTCACTAATTGACTCAGTCTCACTGACTCACTCACTAATTGACTCACTCTCAATGACTCACTAATTGACTCACTGTCACTGAGTCACTCTCTCTCTTATGACTCACTCTCACTGACTCACTCTCACTAATTGACTTAGTCTCACTGACTCACTCACTAATTGACTCACTGTCAATGACTCACTCTCACTAATTGACTCACTCTCACTGAGTCACTCTCTCACTAATTGACTCACTCTCACTGACTCACTCTCACTAATTGACTCACTCTCACTGAGTCACTCTCACTAATTGACTCACTCTCACTGACTCACTCACTAATTGACTCACTCTTACTGATTGACTCACTCTTACTGATTGACTCACTCACTAATTGACTCACTCTCACTGACTCACTCTCACTCATTGACTCACTCTCACTGGCTCACCATACCACAGGAATGTTCCACAGGCAAATATAAACTTTCTTTACAGTATTCTTGTTGCATCCTTTTGTAGTGTGATCGAAGTATACTACAGTTACACATATAAAGGAATCAAGGCCGAAAGCAAGTACATTAAATGAAGTAAATATTGCCTACTTGACACTAGAGATGTGGGAAGTATTAACTGTGGTTAATTTATATAATCTATTCACATTAAGTGGCGATTAATGGTTACTTTAGTTACTCTTTTCCCTTGCACCGTGCCATAAGCAGTGACTTGAAAAAAAGACCACTTATGCCATAGGTTGACTCACTCACAATGACTCACTATCACTGACTCACTATCACTAATTGACTCACTCACTGACTCACTCACTAATTGACTTACTCAGTCACTCTCTCACTAATTGCCACACTCTCACTGACTCACTCTCACAGACTCACTAATTGACTCACTCGCTAATTGACTCACTCACTAATTGACTCACTCACAGACTCACTAATTGACTCACTCACTAAATGACTCACTCACTAATTGACTCACTCACTAATTGACTCACTCTCAATGACTCACTAATTGCCTTACTCTCACTGACACTCACTAATTGACTCACTCTCACTGACTCACTCACTAATTGACTCACTAATTGACTCACTCTCACTGACTCGCTCACTAATTGACTCACTCTCACTGACTCACTCACTAATTGACTCACTCTCACTGACTCACTCTCACTAATTGACTCACTCTCACTGACTCACTCTCACTAATTGACTCACTCTCACTGACTCACTCTCACTGACTCACTAATTGACTCACTCACACAGACTCTCACTAATTGACTCACTCACACACTCTCACTAATTGACACTCTCACTGATACACTCTCACTAAGTGACTCACTCTCAATGACTCACTAATTGACTCACTAAATGACTCACTGTCACTGAGTCACTCTCTCTCTTATGACTCACTCTCACTGACTCACTCTCACTAATTGACTCACTCTCACAGACTCACTTACTAATTGACTCACTCTCAATGACTCACTAATTGACTCACACTCTCTCTCACTAATTGACTCACTCTCACTGGCTCACTTGCTCACTAATTAACTCACTCTCACTAAGTGACTCACTCACTGACTCACTCACTAATTGACTCACTCTCAATGACTCACTAATTGACTCACTCTGACTTACTGTCTCATGACTCACTCTCACTGACTCTCTCACTAATTGACTCACTCACACAGACTCTCTCACTAATTGACTCACTCACACAGACTCTCTCACTAATTGACTCACTCACACAGACTCTCTCACTAATTGACTCACTCACACAGACTCACTTACTAATTGACTCACTCTCAATGACTCACTAATTGACTCACTCACTGACACTCTCACTAATTGACACTCTCACTAAGTGACTCACTCTCAATGACTCACTAATTGACTCACTCTCAATGACTCACTAATTGACTCACTCTCACTGACTCACTCTCTCTCATGACTCACTTTCACTGACTCACTATCACTAATTGACTCACTTTCACTGACTCACTATCACTAATTGACTCACTCTCACTGACTCACTCACTAATTGACTCACTGAGTCACTCTCTCACTAATTCACTCACTCTCTCCCTAATTGCCACTCTCACTGACACACTCTCACTGACACACTCTCACTGACACACTCTCACTAATTGACTCACTCTCACTGACACACTCACTAATTGACTCATTCTCAATGACTCACTAATTGACTCGCTCTCACTGACTCACTAATTGACTCACTCTCAATGACTCACTCTCTCATGACTCACTCTCACTAATTGACTCACTCTCACTGACTCACTCTCTCTCACTAATCGACTCACTCTCACTGGCTCACTAATTTACTCACTCTCACTGAGTCACTCTCTTACTAATTGACTCACTCACACTGACTCACTCTCTCTCTCTCATAACTCACTAACTGACTCACTCTCACTAATTGACTCACTCTCTCTCTCATGACTCACTCTCACTGACTCACTATCACTAATTGACTCACTCTCACTGACGCACTCACTAATTGACTCACTCACTGAGTCACTCTCTCACTAATTGACTCACTCTCTCACTAATTTCCACACTCTCACAGACTCACTCTCACAGACTCACTCTCACTCCCTGACTCATTGGCTCACTCTCACTGGCACACTCTCACTGGCTTACTCTCACTGACTCACTAATTGACTCACTCTCACTGGCTTACTCTCACTAATTGACTCAGTCTCACTGACTCACTAATTGACTCACTCAATGACTCACTAATTGACTCACTGTCACTGAGTCACTCTCTCTCTTATGACTCTCTCTCACTGACTCACTCTCACTAATTGACTTAGTCTCACTGACTCACTCACTAATTGACTCACTGTCAATGACTCACTAATTGACTCACTAAATGACTCACTGTCACTGAGTCACTCTCTCTTATGACTCACTCTCACTGACTCACTCTCACAGACTCACTTACTAATTGACTCACTCTCAATGACTCACTAATTGACTCACACTCTCTCTCACTAATTGACTCACTCTCACTGGCTCACTTGCTCACTAATTAACTCACTCTCACTGAGTCACTCTCACTAATTGACTCACTCTCACAGACTCACTTACTAATTGACTCACTCTCAATGACTCACTAATTGACTCGCACTCTCTCTCACTAATTGACTCACTCTCACTGGCTCACTTGCTCACTAATTAACTCACTCTCACTGACTCACTCTCACTAATTGACTCACTCACTGACTCACTCACTAATTGACTCACTCTCAATGACTCACTAATTGACTCACTCTGACTTACTGTCTCATGACTCACTCTCACTGACTCTCTCACTAATTGACTCACTCACACAGACTCTCTCACTAATTGACTCACTCACACAGACTCTCTCACTAATTGACTCACTCACACAGACTCTCTCACTAATTGACTCACTCACACAGACTCACTTACTAATTGACTCACTCTCAATGACTCACTAATTGACTCACTCACTGACACTCACTAATTGACACTCTCACTAAGTGACTCACTCTCAATGACTCACTAATTGACTCACTCAATGACTCACTAATTGACTCACTCTCACTGACTCACTCTCTCTCATGACTCACTTTCACTGACTCACTATCACTAATTGACTCACTTTCACTGACTCACTATCACTAATTGACTCACTCTCACTGAATCACTCCCTAATTGACTCACTGAGTCACTCTCTCACTAATTCACTCACTCTCTCCCTAATTGCCACTCTCACTGACACACTCTCACTGACACACTCTCACTGACACACTCTCACTAATTGACTCACTCTCACTGACACACTCACTAATTGACTCATTCTCAATGACTCACTAATTGACTCGCTCTCACTGACTCACTAATTGACTCACTCTCAATGACTCACTCTCTCATGACTCACTCTCACTAATTGACTCAGTCTCACTGACTCACACTAATTGACTCACTCTCAATGACTCACTAATTGACTCACTCTCACTGACTCACTCTCTCTCACTAATCGACTCACTCTCACTGGCTCACTAATTTACTCACTCTCACTGAGTCACTCTCTTACTAATTGACTCACTCACACTGACTCACTCTCTCTCTCTCTCATAACTCACTAACTGACTCACTCTCACTAATTGACTCACTCTCACTGACTCACTCTCTCTCTCATGACTCACTCTCACTGACTCACTATCACTAATTGACTCACTCTCACTGACGCACTCACTAATTGACTCACTCACTGAGTCACTCTCTCACTAATTGACTCACTCTCTCACTAATTTCCACACTCTCACAGACTCACTCTCACAGACTCACTCTCACTCCCTGACTCATTGGCTCACTCTCACTGGCACACTCTCACTGGCTTACTCTCACTGACTCACTAATTGACTCACTCTCACTGGCTTACTCTCACTAATTGACTCAGTCTCACTGACTCACTCACTAATTGACTCACTCAATGACTCACTAATTGACTCACTGTCACTGAGTCACTCTCTCTCTTATGACTCACTCTCACTGACTCACTCTCACTAATTGACTTAGTCTCACTGACTCACTCACTAATTGACTCACTGTCAATGACTCACTAATTGACTCACTAAATGACTCACTGTCACTGAGTCACTCTCTTATGACTCACTCTCACTGACTCACTCTCACTAATTGACTCACTCTCACAGACTCACTTACTAATTGACTCACTCTCAATGACTCACTAATTGACTCACACTCTCTCTCACTAATTGACTCACTCTCACTGGCTCACTTGCTCACTAATTAACTCACTCTCACTGAGTCACTCTCACTAATTGACTCACTCTCACTAATTGACTCACTCTCACTAATTGACTCACTCTCACTGATTGACTCACTCTCACTGATTGACTCACTCTCACTGATTGACTCACTCTCACTGATTGACTCACTCACTAATTGACTCACTCTCACTGACTCACTCTCACTCACTCATTGACTCACTCTCACTGGCTCACCATACCACAGGAATGTTCCACAGGCAAATATAAACTTTCTTTACAGTATCCTTGTTGCATCCTTTTGTAGTGTGATCGAAGTATACTACAGTTACACATATAAAGAAATCAAGGCCGAAAGCAATGAAGTAAATATTGCCTTCTTGACACTAGAGATATGGGAAATAGTAACTGTGGTTCAAGCATGCAGACAGCGGGCTTCTTTGCAATTACATTAGAAATGCTAAATTAACAAGTGTCAGCAGGAAACAGACCAGAGGCGCCACTAGGGCAGAAGCCAGACAGAACCATCCTCCTTGATTGCTGTTTCCCCTCAGCGGTGTCCGTGCTGCATATACTTAAGGAGCCTGCGAGGTTAATAAGGTCACATTTAAAATTTTGCTTTGGCTTACAGCGCTTCATATTTCACTGCTCCCACACGCAGGGGGCCAGAAGCAACGGATATGGTGTGATACATAGAAGTAAGAGGGAACAACTGTCAAAATTGAAATGACAAAAAAAGGAGTTTTAATAAAGGCGCGTTGTTAGAAACCTGCATGCCACTGTACAACATAAACGTTACACAAATATACTAAGAAATATACAATTTTCTTTGTACAATATTTCTATAGTGGATTAAAAACTTTAAAGTTTGGTGAATGGGAGCCCCACCATAAATCAGTGTGACTCTGGCCACACCTAACACATGGCTACCCTGCCTCGTCTAACATATAGGAAAACATCTACAAAAAATGCTTTCATTTATTCCAAATTATAAACACTTAATTCTGATAACAGAAATCTACACATTTTTTTCATACGGTACCATACGAAAATGCACCTCCTTATAAACCTTCCGTTTTCCTTCTGCCTACATGGAATGGTCTTTTCCCTGCTCCTATGGGACAGAACAGCAACTTCTCAAGGAGATAGCAATCTTAAGTGCCAGGCCACATCTCTTTTATTATGCTGCCACAGTCTAAACAATTGGAACTTTTGACACCACGCCAGACTTCTTGGGGCAGGGAGGAACTGATAACAGTCAACAGTTGTACACTGGCTCAGTTACTGCTCACACATTAAGCCACGGGTCACGACAAAGGAACATGGAGCTTTGTTATACCCTACATCCTTATATCCCAACTTTTAAGTGTGCTGCCTCAGTCTCTAACAGAAGTACATTTAAGAAACAATTGCAACATTTCACACCACGCCACACTGCTTGGCACATGTTTCTTTCTTGAAGCACAAGGTGTGAATACATTTAAAACAGACTGAACTGATAGAATAGCCTAAAGGCAGCATTACGTTTTTAGCCAATTACAACGCAGCTTTCTAAAACAAGCATTTGCAAAGCAATATGTATCGCATTTGCGAGAGTTTAAGCTTTTAGCATTGTAAATGGCAATGCTTTTATTTATGTTTCAAATACCAAAAAATAAATAAGAGGCATTTTCATATACAATGCCAAGAGCTCAAACTTGCGTAAGTGCGAGACCTATTGCATTGCAAATGCTTGTTTGTGATTGTCAGAGTAGAGATTTAGCTATTCAGGGCTCGAAAAATCCGAAAAATTGTACTAGTCCTGCAGGTCTAGTCCCTTGGAAAATCCCCTCGACCTCACTGCAACCTACTTGACCTCCGTCTCTGAAAACGGAGCAAAAGTGACAAGATAACAAGATTTAAAGGCATCTTTATTGCTCATTCCATTTGCGAGCAATAAAAATGCCTTTAAATCTTATCTTGTCACTTGTGCTCCGTTTTCAAAGACAGAAGACAAAAGTTAGTTTGTCTTCCTACTCGCCAGAAAGGGCGAGTAGGACCTAAAAATAGCTCGTCCTCATCAATTCTCCCTCGCAAATGCGAGCGGGCGAGTGGATTTGTCGAGCCCTGCTATTGTGTCCTGTTTAAAGGATGACTACTTCTGATTTGAAATTACTGGGCTTGCTGGGCTAGCTGGACCACTGCCACCTTCATGGGAGTGATGTAGGGAGTTGTGGTTAATAATTATTGCTCTCTTAATTAGTGGCGTTTGGGCCAAAGAAGCTTCCATTTGTGCATCAATTTGAGCTTCTAATGACGTTAAAAATTCTTCTGATAGTGTCCCCTGCTCAAGATTTAATGTGCTACGTTGCTTTTGCTCCTTGTGTGGAGATTGTGTCTCCAGAATAGTTAACGGACTTGGTTGAGTTGCAATTCCCTGTGGTGAATGACCTGTGTGGATTTGCACTGTTGTAAAGCAATAAGACGAATAGAGACCCTCCCCTCAATCTGAGATGCAGCAACTCTGACAACCTTACCAGAGTGAAAGTCACCCAGACCCCTTCCCCCCCCCGAATCCCCTACATCTCAAATGTACACTATTAAACTGTAGATCAGCCAGAAAACACGCCTCCGATATCTTTGACCTCATCCAACACAATGACTTCGATATTATCATCCTCACTGAAACCTGGTTAAATCCAGTCTCCACTCCTATCCTAGACCTCCTAGTACCTCCCACTCATGATATAATTAGGCTTGACAGAATTCTGAAGCTGGGTGGAGGTCTAGCCTGTATCTACAGGAATACTCTCTCGATTTCCTACTTGGAGTCCTCTCCCCTATCCCCCTGTGAATACCTCTGTCTTAGCATTGCAAGTAAGAACCTACCGATCTGTTAACTACAAGCCTTTTACCACCCACCGGGGGACAGTCTCCCTTTCATTGAGCAATTAATGGATATCATCTCTAGCAATGTCGACTCTGCTGTGTCGCAAATCTTCCTTGGGGACTTCAACCTGCATTGGTCCAACCCCAATGACCCTGCGGTATCCTGCCTTAAATCATTTCTAAATTATCAAGATTTGATTCAGCACTGTGACCAACCAACCCACATTAAAGGTGAAACTCTAGACTTTATCATTTCCAAAGAACAGACCATCACCTTAGAATCCACAACCCTTTGTGACTGGTCGGATCATCACATTATCCTCTTTTATATCAACAGGGTGGTGGTGTTGAAGAAGGCTCAACCTCTTAAATCAAAGATATGGAAAGGGATCTCAGATCAATAAACCACGACAATCTAGCTGCCCAATGTAAATCTGTCCTCTGCTCCCAAGCCGACTTGTTCGAAGTGCAAACTCTCACGGACACCTACAACTCGACCATGGCCGTCATCATGGATGATATTGCTCCACTCCAGCTTAAAAATACCGCATCAAAAATATCCAAATCGTGGTATAATGAGAACTTACCCTCGGAACGTCGCAACCTTAGAGCAGTTGAACGCTCCTGGGGATCCAATCCCTCCTCGGATCAACTAAAACTCCTGAGAGATGTCAGGAGCCTCTACAATAAACAAATCAAGAGAGCGAAGTCTGAATATTTCAGACCACAACTATACCAAGCAACAAACCGCCCCAGGAAACTCTTCGAATTGGTCAAACAGCAATCTGTTAACGGTCCAAACCTCTCAGATCCGAGTGGCAACCCACCCTCCTGTGTGGAATTTGCAGTTTTCTTCACGGAGAAATCACGACTCCTCTCCACTGACCTAGCCTCTAAAAAGGCTCTATTACCCTCCTCTATTGCCACCTCACCCCATGACTTCTCTGAAAAGTGCAACTCTGCCCTCATGATGGCCAAGAACAATACGTCTTGGGGCACCTTTTCCCCATTTAGTGAGAGAGACATTGAAAAAATTCTCCAGATCATTAACCCGTCCAATCACTTCAGTGACCCGTTGCCTCCAGCCATCTTCAAGGAAATCAAGAGCGCTCTCATCCCCACCTGGGCCAGGATTGTAAACGCTTCCTTATCTCAAGGCTCGATCCCCGACTGCCTAAAAGCAGCCCAGGTCTCACCCATTCTAAAAAAAAAAGCAATGCTGACAAATCTGGTCTCAATAATTTCTGTCCTATCTCCACCATCTCCACCCTAGCGAAACTCCTTAAAAAAGGTGTGCAATCTCAACTCTGTGCTCACATAGAGACTTACCAACTTCTTGACCAGCATCAATTCGGTTTTTGAAAGGGACACTGCACCGAATCAGCCCTCACACACGTCATGAATGACATTTTGAAAATGCTAGACAAAAATGAATCCTGCCTACTGATCCTCCTTGACCTTTCCTCAGCTTTTGACACGGTTAATCATGACATCCTCCTATCCATCCTACAAAACAGAATGGGTTTCTCTGATCGGGTGCTTCAATGGTTTTCATTCTTTCTTTGTCACCAAATACAAAGAGTCCAGGCAAATCATTCTCTCTCTCAGCCCGCTCCAGTACACATGGGGGTACCCCAAGGATCCGCCCTTTCACCTATCCTCTTCAACCTTTTCTTGAAACCTCTAGCTAACGCACTAAACTCCACGAACATTCTCTTCCACATGTATGCCGACGACACACAACTCTATCTGAAAATTTCTTTCCCGGAAAGCATCATCTCACTTAACTCAATACCAACGTTTACTCAAAATTGGTTAACTGAGAACCATCTCCTACTCAACGCCTCCAAAACTGAGTTCATGCTCATCTACCCCCCCCCCCCTCCCCTCACCCACCCCCTCGAACCACATCCCCAAGCTAGATCTCTGGCTGACTCACCTCACTGCTTTCAACTGCACTCCGATCATCATTGACTCCGCCAAATCGCTCAGTCCCCGTAGACCTGAATATGAAGACTCGTATCAGCAATGTATGTAAGGGAGCAAACCACTTGATGAGAACCCTCAAATATCTAATCTTTCCTGCCTCTATGTGATTTCCAGCAGGTGGTCTAAGCGCTTGTCTTTCCAAGGTTAGACTATGGCAGTGCTACTCTGTGTCCTTCCCAAATACGCCTTGGCCCCACTAAGGGCCTCATTGAACACCGCTGCTAAATTGGTTACAGGCGCCAAAAGAAATGAGCACGTATCCCCAGTCCTTATATCTTTCAACTGGCTACCCTTTGAAGCCCGAATTCAGCTAAAGATTGCAGTCCTGGCGCACAAAGCCCTTCACCTCAATACTCCTACGTACCTGGCACAAAAACCTGAACTATCTTGTGGGGAGAGGGCATCAAGAAGCGCCTCAACATTTCTCTTGAAATCTCTCGTCCTTAACAAAAAGAGAACTTGTCACCGAGCCTTCTCCGGTGCTGCCCCAAAGATATGGTATTCTCTGCCACCAAAAGTATGCAGTCTCTCCTCGACGACGGCGTTCAAATTGGAAGCCAAAAGATTCCTAATGAGCAAATTCTTACCGCAAGGGGAGGAGGCACACCTAATTCGGATGTCTTTGTTCTTATCACCATAGTACCTCCGTTTATAATGGATCTTCTCTTCTGCTTTTTTTTTTATTCCACATGCGTACACCCGTTTACTGTATTCCCCCCCCCCCCCCCCCAATTGATGTTTATACTACCCTCTTGTCCTCTCTTCCTGCCTATTGGAAAGCGTTCTGATATCCTTCGGGATCTTGTTCGCGCTATATAAAACCTTATAAATAAATAAAATACATTATTTTGTGGAACTATTGACCTCTATAATGTATATGCGAGAGCCCTTAGCGGGGGTGGAAATCGAACACCATTCACGCCTTAGGCGAGCTCTTAGAAACCCTCTCAGGGGAAGCCTCAGCAGTTCTAGTTGGGGATCTAAATACGACATTTGAACTTCTTGACAACAAGGGTAATGACGGGGGGAGGATGAGCAGTGGGGTGTTCCATTTTTGGAACTCATGCCAATTAAATGACTGACTGGGGCTGCCATACAATTGAAAGCCCTTTGTTTAGAATATGTTCTAAGGGCGGCCAATGGCAAAACCACTTCCGATAGTCATTGGGTACATACATTCAATAGTGGGTATCACTCAAGTCATATGGATTACCTTTTAGTTAGCTTGAACCTATGGCATACTCTGGAGGACATGGTTGTGCAGGCACTTGTGGAGAGTGACCATGACTGTTAGAAATGGGATTTCTGGCTGGCTAAGGCGTGCGCCAAAGCCAGGCAGAAACCACCACTCTAGTCAGGGCAAGGAAGTTACACGCCAAAGATAAACCCCTGCTCACCCCCTTGGTAGCTTGGCACGAGCAGTCAGGCTTATCCTGGAGGCAATGTGTAAAGCATTTGCGCACGCACCCAGCGACAACATCCCAGGCCCACCACAAAAGAAACTCCACACAAGGTTATATAAAAATAGCCTTTGTATTATAACACATTAGAATAGTACGCACATATTATACACGGTGCCAACTGGCACTTATTTACACGGGATTATGTACACATGACAGGGCCACATGGACCACTGTCAGAACCATCACAAATGTAACTCAGTAAAGGTAGAATTTAGCATAAACATAGAACACAACCAGTACTACTGGTAATCACTGCACTTAGCATCTGCCTGTTGCATCAACTACATTAGGCACAGTCTTACATCAGGCGCCAAACGCAGTGTACGCCAACCTCATCAGCATAACCACATTATACAATTCTCTCACAAGTCTAAACCCATTAGACCCTAACCTCCTAAGCATAACTCATTTTAGGGAATAACTCTCACTAGCATAAACCATTATATGCGACCCAACCTCATAATCATAACGCACATTTAGAGGTATCAACACAGGTGCGTAAATCATTCTACATACATTACATTTCCTAGCACCCAAGAATCACAGTAGGGCCTGGCGCCCTATAACTCTAACAATCCCCCAACTGGCCATCTCAAACAGGGCTCAAATGCCCTAGGTCCCAAGAGTCGGGATTGCTGCCTAGGCAGCGAAAGTCAAGGGTGCGCCACTGCGCCAACCTAAACGTGGCAGCTGCCCACTACTTGCTGGGCAGCTGGGAAAGTGTGGGGCAAAGGAGCGCATCTGACTCCTGACTTCACAAGACCCCAAAAGAACGGTGCGCCTAAACGATGCAGCTGCCCACTACCTGCTGGGCAGCTGGGAATATTAAAATATAAAAATGACTCTGCAAATCGTCATGCCAAATATGGGGCAACACGGGACCTCGGAACCCCCCCCCCCCCCCCCCCCAGGAGCCCTTTAAAGCAAATCGCCCCTCGTTGGACCCGCTCCCTAGCGGGACCACTCAGCGCTACGGTCCATACACTGCCACGGTCGGCAGTAACAAAGCACCAACGGGGCCCCCCAGCCCTTCTTAACTTACCGGGCTGCTCAGGGGGTCTCCGCTCCTCTTCACTTGCGGCAGGGGCCGGCACGGGCAGGTGCCAGCCTCCTTCTCCTGGGCAGGTTCTCCGGCGGCAGCGGCGTGCGCGGGACTTCCTTCTCAAAACCGGAAGTCCCGCCTGCCGTTAGGCATATCGTTGCCTGACTTCCGCCCGGTCTGTGACTCGGGCAGCAGCGGTGATTCTAACAGCGGCAAATGAGGGGTAGGCTCCCTCGAGAGCGAAACCAAACACAGAAGCGGGGTGGGCATCCGCGTTGGCAATAAAGTATGCAGCGGGGTGGGCACCCGCGAGCATCAAAAGAATGCGGGGTGGGCACCCGCCACCCAAATAGCGATACAAGCGGGGTGGGCACCCGCAAAACTCACAAGGATGGGGGGAATCCCTACGAGGGGGGATTCCCTCAGCCAGGGCTGCAGCGCTGCTCAGCCCCCAGGCTCTCCTCTTCCTAGGGAAAAGTTCATGACCAAGCGCTCCCAGGCGCTGGAAGGTTACAGCAAACCTTGGCCAAAGCAACAACACAGAGCAACAGGTCCCAGCAGTCCTGGGTCTCAAAGATGGAGCAAAACAGCTCCCAGCAACAGTCCAGGAGAGATTCGGGCATCCAGGGGCAGGGCAGGGTCCAGGGAGGCAAGCCTTGCCCTGAGCCCCATCAGCAGCACGCACCTGGTAGATTCAAGTCCAGAACAAGAACATTTTCAGGGGGTCACAGCCCGTTCTTTTATACTACATTTTCCTTTGTCTCAACAACTGTAGGGCAAGGGGAGAACCAGATACAACTGGTTCAGGAGCACTTTGTTTTGCCCAGCTCCCCTCTCTATTCACAGGACAGGCCAGGGACATCAGACGCACCACAGGAGGTGGAGCCAGCATTGTGAAGTGAAGGCCCAGCTCCATTCAGGTCCCAGGTGCAACTCCTCCCTCCCATCTACATGCAGGTCTCTCCATTCACCACCGGGCAGACTCACCCTGGCTCCTGGAATTCCCCAGCCCTCCTAGCTCCTGTCAATCACAAGCCAGACAGGCAATTCACATCACACAGCACACAGACATGCCAACTTCTAGAAGTGCACTTCTCCACCAGTCACAGTAAATCTGCGCACACCATTGCGCAGCATTTATTCTCACGAGTTCGCACATACCAAACTCGCCCCTGCAATCCTCTCACATCAGGAACTACCATGGACACATATATCCCCCCATGCATTCCTATGGGAGGGGTAGGCCTGTCTCACTACATGTAACACACAGTGCACGCACTTTACACTAGGCCACAGTGCTAAAGTGCCTAGAGGCCTAAAACTGCTAACACTACATAGGGAAAAAGGCCAGGATAATTGCAAAAAGTTTAGGGGTGAACCTGCCAAAAGGGCCAGGTCCAACAATGACCCATTGTGCTCCAGTTTCGTATTTAGGGATCTAAGCGCACAAATACAAATTGATGCTATACCCATTACCAGTGATCTCCAGCTCTCAAATAACATGCGGCGAGTTAAATGGCCCATGATCCTAGAACACCCATAAATCCTATCCTCCATAACTATTGAGATGGAAAATACAGTACAAGCGATGGAGATATCCCTCCTTAACCACCAGTCGCTAAATGAACTTGCACAACTTATTATTCTCAAAGATTCTTACTTATTTCCAAAGAGCGAGCAAAGCTAGGACGAGTGACACCAAATCAAAGCATCACTGGTACAGTACTGACTATAGAGACACCCGTGGTGCCCTTAGCGAGGCAATCCAGTCGGGGGATGTGGCTAGAGTGCGATCTGCCAGGTCCACTTATAGGAAGGCTATCTTTTGTACCAAAAAAGTCTGGAATGAGAATAGTTGGTTGGAATTAAAACGTGCCTGTGTTAATAATAATTCACAACGGTTCAGGTATTTGGTAAAATGGGGCAGGGGAGGAGTGGCACCACCCCCAGAAAATCAGGTTGACCATTGTGTGTGGGTTAGCCACTTCTCCTCTCAATATGCCAGTGATGAAGTAGAGGACTTTGTATATGTATAGATACACCTATACTCTACTGATCTGGTATTTGATGAGGCAGATGTTAGTGTGCTGCTCTTAATACACTTGCAGGAGGTCGAGCACCAGGGATAGACTACTTTTATTAGCAAACGCTATTGCCTCTGGCGCCTCTATTCCGGACACTTGGTGGGGGGCAGAGATAATCCCTATAACAAGCATTTGCAATGCAATAGGTTTCGCATTTGCGAGAGTTTAAGCTATTGGCATTGTAAATGATAAAGCCTTTTATTTATGTTTTAAAAACCAACACATAAATAAGTCATTGTCATTTACAATGCCAAAATCTCAAACTCTTGCAAATGCGAAACCTATTGCATTGCAAATGCTTGTTACTAATTACGATGGATGTTACAAATGGGATTTCTGGTTGGCTAGGGCTTGCGACTAAGCCAGGCAGAAACCACCACTCTAGTCGGGGCAAGGGAGTTACACGCTGAAGGTAACCCCTGCGCACTCCTTTGGTAGCTTGGCACGAGCAGTCCGACTTATCCCAGAGGTAATGTGTAAAGCGTTTGCGCAACACACTAGACACACCACAAAAGGAACTCCACACAAGGGTATATATAAAAATAGCCTTTGTATTATCATAAACACATGAGAATAGTAATCACACAATATAGACTGTGCCAACTGGCACTAGACAATATTTACAGAGGATTATATACACATGACCGGGACAATTGGGCCACTGTCAGAACCATCACAAAGTAAAAATAGTAAATGTAGAACACAACCAGTAACTACTGACAAAACACTGTACTCAGCATTATATCCTGCAACATAAATCATATTATGCAATCAGTATCACATCAGGCGTAAAATACATTATGCACCAACCTCATAAGCCTAAACATATTAGACCATAATATCCTCACCAGCATAAACACAGTATGCAATAACCTCACAATCCTAAATCACATTAGAGGCATATATCATGGTGCATAAATCACATTTCCTGGGCACCACATAAATCACATTAGCATATTAGCACATAAATCACATTAGGGCCTGGCACCCTACCAACCTACTGACTAACTGGCCTTCCCAGAGGGCTCAAATGCCCTATGTCCATAATGTCAGGGCGTACTGCCAATGCAGCAGTATCCAAAAGTGCTCAATTGTGCAGGCCTAAACGTTGCAGCTGCCACTAATTGCTGTGCCACTGTGAAACAAAATGTGGGCAATGGCACTCAATGTGCCCTCTGGGTGGGTCTCCTTTGGGACTCTAAAATAATACTGCCAAACGTTGCAGCTGCCCTCTATCAAGCGGGGCAGCTGTGAATAAAATAGAGGCCCTGGCGTGACTGTGCCTCTCCTGTTCCACTCAGGGACTTTACAGCAAAAATGCTGCCAAACATTGCAGCTGCCCTCTATCAGGCGGGGCAGCTGTAAAAATAGCCACACAGAAGAGGCACGGGCCCCCCTGGGCCATCTGGACCCCTACGGTGGCCCTGAAAGCAATGTAGCCCACGTTTGAGCGGCCCACTCCCCTGTGGGTCCGCACGGGAGATAGGCACCACCACTGTGCCTCGATCTCGCTCCCCCAGCCAGCCCCACTCACCGGGCTCTCTGCTGGGGACTCCTCTAGTCTCCTCTGGACTCCCTCCACGGCAGGGGGAACTCTGCTCTTCACCCTGTCCCTCTCCTGGGACATGGGTCTTTACGGTGGAGCCTGCTAGGCTCCTGACTGCCCTCGGCAGCGGGCGGGACTTCCTCCTTCCGGCTGCAGCTCTGCCCAGAGTCAGGCAGCTCGCCTGGTTTCCTGGTCGCGCTGCGGCGGCCGGCGGCACCTTTTTTTTGCGGTGGCAATACGGGGTAGGCTCCCGTTTCAAATAAGGACGATTGCGGGGTGGGCACCTGCGAACATCCACGGTACAAAGTGGGGTAGGCACGCGCTGTCATCACTAAAAGAGGGGTGGGCACCCACGAAAAGGCATCACAATGTGGGGTGGGTACCCGCTGCTTAGAATATTCTAAAAACACTGGCAGCTCAGCGCTGCGCAGCCCACGCTCTCCTCTTTCTTGGGGCAAGTAAATCACAGCGCTCACGAGGCGCTGGAGGTCCGAAAAGTCAAAGGGGCATAGCTGGGCCCAGGGAGGCCAGTACACAGGACCCTCAGCAGTGAGGCAAGCCCCTGTGGCGGCTCCTCCTGGGACCCCAGCAGCAGCAAGCCCCCAATAAGTCCATAAACAGCACAAAAACATGGTGTCACAGCCCCTATACTTATACTACACACACCTTTGTCTGCAGTACAGGGCTTGGGGTAACCAGATGCAACTGGTTCTGGGGGAATTGGAGCACTTTGTTTACAAGGTCCTCTTCCCCTTTGTCAGGTGGGGGCTCGGTGATCAGACACACCAAAGGGGCCGGAGCCAGCATTGTACAGGCTAGGCACAGACCTATTCAGGGTCAGGGGATTACTCCTCCCACTACTCCCAATGCAGATGTCCCATTCAGCCTAGTGCTGACTCACCCTGCCCCTCTGAAGCCACACACACCTCCCAGCCCCGTCACTCAAAAGCCAGACATGCAATTCACATCAGGCAGGCAGACATATAGCACACAAATGCCAACTTCTAAAAGTGGCATTTCTAAAATAGTTATAATAAATCTGCGCACACCATTGCGCAGCATTTATTATGACAATTCCAAATATACTAAACTTGACCACGCTGCTCCTCTCATATCACGAATTACCACAAAGACTTATCAGGGAATCCCCAATGCATTCCTATGGAAGGGAAGCCCCACAGTAGTGAGAAACCAAAATGGCTGTTTGTCACTACCAGGACATGTCACACACTTAAGGTACATGTCCTATCTTTTACCTACAATGCACCCTGCCCATAGGGCTAGCTAGTAGATCTAAAGAAACTTGGCTAAGAGGGATCAATCTCTGGTTTATTTTTACTCAAGAAACAATCAATTTTCTCGGTAATTACTTATTTCTTATAAGAAAGTGTATTCATCATTATTTATCAGGGACGAATATCTCTTGGTAGACATCAGAACACTTCAACACATAATATATACAAATTTAACAGACATGAAAACAAAACAAAACACCTCTATCTACAATTTCATTAGATCATATAAATACACATACACTTTATGTACACAGCAAATTATCAAATGTCAATTCCCCTAATCGTGATTCCAAATCGATGTATACTTGTTATTTACAGTAATACATTTGGAGGTAATCCTTATTGGCATCCGAGGTATTACTCCTCTCCTATTGTTTTATGTGTCTGCCAAACAAAATAATTCTTGGCTCAACACAATCGGTGGATTCCTCCTACGTCAGTATGTCGACGCGTTCGCGTTTCAGCCTCCAAATATTTGGCCTCTTCAGGACGGGGATAACAGACTATCTACAGAATAATGTAATAAAATAATAACAACTATTTATCTCAGGCTATCCCAGATTAGCCCATGCAGTGTTCGGAAGGACCACGCGTGAAAGACTCCGCGGAAACACGGAAAATCAACCTTAATCCCAATCAAATATTTCAAATATTTTATTTCAAACCTTGTGATGGACCAATTCGAGAAACGATATGTCTTCAATGAAACTACTCCTTTCTTCAACAATATCAACAAATGGGTTCGTTTCATTGACGACATTTTTCTCATTTGGAGTGGGAACTCAGAAGAATTGGATTGTTTCCATAATTGGCTGAACGATCGTACACCAGATTTAAATTTCACGAAAGATGTCAACAATACGAGGATTAGTTTCTTGGATGTATGGATCTGGGACAACGAAGGAGGCCTGGAAGTTAGTCTGTATACGAAACCTACAGATAGAAACACCCTATTAGAATTTTCATCTGGTCATCCTAGAAGCTTGAAAGAAAACCTGCCCTATGGTCAGTTTCTTAGAATAAGACGAAATTGCACTAATAAGAATGACTACTTTGAGAATGCGAATAAATTACAGGACAAATTATGCGCAAGAGGATACCCTAAAAAATTAGTACGAGCTGCTTTAAAAAGGGCTTGGTTCACACCGAGGGAAAACTTACTAACACCAAAAAAACCCGAAAAGAAGGAATGCATGACTTGTGTACTCACATTTAATCCCAAAGCCAATAAAGTTAAAAAAATCATTCAGAGAAATTGGAGGCTGATCGAACAGTTCAATATACCCAAACCACTCTTCGCCTTTAAGAAAGGCAAAAACTTGCGGCAATATCTTGTGAGAGCCATGAGGGAGCCAATGCAGAAAAATGACACTAGATCCCTATTGGGTTTACCTGCTGTAACAGGCCACTATCTCTGTAATAACTGCATGGCCTGTGCAAATACGACTGACACCAAAACTCTGCAGATTAACGACAAAGAGCACGTGATGCAAACATTTTCCAACTGCAATACCAAAAATGTGGTATATGCGGTGACTTGCCCATGTGGGAAAATGTACATCGGGCAGACGACACAGATGGTAAAATCACGAATTTTACAACATAAATCACGTATTAGGTGTAGAACACAGGGAGCACCTTTGGTACAGCACTACGTCGAAGCAGGTCATAATGAGAACGATATTGAATGGACTGTTTTAGCTGTGGTTAAGGCAAACAGCAAGGGAGAATTAGAGATGAAACTGAACCGAATAGAAGCCCGCCTCATTGAAAGATACCATACTGTGATAGAGGGCCTTAACGAGAGAGATGAACTATGGGCCTTGATCTAAGATATTTAGTTAGTGAAGCAGGGCATGTGTGATGTAGGAAGATGCTAATTTGGTTTGAACAGCAAGAAAATGACGTGTTGGTGAATACGAAACACGGTGAGAATGTAAGCCAGCCGGTTGGCTCATGCAGTGACCCGGAATGATCTAAGGGTGGAATGGGAGTGGGTTGCTTCCACGTACCCTCCCCGTTCTCAGTGAGATGTTTATGCCATTTAGCTACATGGATGTAGATGACCGATGCGGGAGTGACCCCTTTTTTGTATAAAATACTCTGAGCGCGGTTAGGTGGGCACTTATAACAGGTTGCAATAGAGGGCTTCCACTTGTATTAATATTTTAGCCCTCAGCGTTTTAACAAGTCTTCTCTTGTCATGTTAGGTATGTTGATTCATACACAATGGATTTTTGTATTTTCTTCTCCATTCCACGTAACACTGTATCCCCCAGGCCACTTGAAATTGATCAGAGCACGTTGAAGTAGAATATGGTAGACTGGACGTGTATCCTACTGGGTGGAGAATAGTCCTTTCTCCCTTTCGCACAATGTGACGTCCTTCACGCTGCTCTTGGCGCGTTTACGTACGCACACGCTAATAAACAAGCTACCATTGCGGTGGTCCGCGCGGTTTCCTTCGGTGGAACAGAAGCGGCGGAGTAATAGGCGTGCTCGTTACCTTCCTTATCATGTAAGTGTTTATGATTTGTACCTTCTGGTAACGTGCCTACGAGGCCTGTTAGCACAAGTGTAGTATAATTTGCGGGAACAGTTTGTAGTCACTGTTATATACCGCGAGTGCGACATCGTTTTGAGTTTATTTATCTATTAAGACGACTCGATATGAGTGCGCTGTACCTACATGTTAGGGCGCGAGTAGAACTTGTTGGTGTACCATTATTGAGAGCATTGGATTAGACAGTGAAATTAGATCTGTCTTTGTTGTTTTCTCCAATGGATGAGTTTGTGGGGATCGATTGGAAGAATCTAAAGCGACCCCTTAGTGGTTTGAACCAGACGTACGGTGACGTCCACATGCCGAGGCAATGGACCAGGTAATTTTGATTCACCCTCCCCTAGGCTTGCTATGAGGGTAGACGACTCTCTTCCATGTCCTTATCGGAACTTCGAACTCTAGTGGTTATAATTGTATGCTTCATTCTAGATGTGGAAAAGACACTGAATTTGCGTAACTCCACATGAGAGACCTGCCCGGACTAGAACCAGGCAGTAGACATTCTAGACGCTGAGCAGACTCTGTATTTGCGTAACTGCTTATGCGAGACCCGCCTGGACCTGAACCAGGTATAAGGCAAACTGGCAGAATCCCACCCAGTGGTGGTGGGTCTTTCGCACTATCGGTATTAATCACCACCACTTGAGAGCTTATCATTCCTTCACTTCCCTCTTTAGAATCCCTGCGGTTGCCACCCTTCCTGGTTTGAAATAAAATATTTGATTGGGATTAAGGTTGATTTTCCGTGTTTCCGCGGAGTCTTTCACGCGTGGTCCTTCCGAACACTGCATGGGCTAATCTGGGATAGCCTGAGATAAATAGTTGTTGTTATTAATTTATTTTTATTTTATTACATTATTCTGTAGATAGTCTGTTATCCCCGTCCTGATGAGGCCAAATATTTGGAGGCTGAAACGCGAACGCGTCGACATACTGACGTAGGAGGAATCCACCGATTGTGTTGATCCAAGAATTATTTTGTTTGGCAGACACATAAAACAATAGGAGAGGAGTAATACCTCGGATGCCAATAAGGATTACCTCCAAATGTATTACTGTAAATAACAAGTATACATCGATTTGGAATCACGATTAGGGGAATTGACATTTGATAATTTGCTGTGTACATAAAGTGTATGTGTATTTATATGATCTAATGAAATTGTAGATAGAGGTGTTTTGTTTTGTTTTCATGTCTGTTAAATTTGTATATATTATGTGTTGAAGTGTTCTGATGTCTACCAAGAGATATTCGTCCCTGATAAATAATGATGAATACACTTTCTTATAAGAAATAAGTAATTACCGAGAAAATTGATTGTTTCTTGAGTAAAAATAAACAAGAGATTGATCCCTCTTAGCCAAGTTTCTTTATATCTACTAGATGTTCCTTACCCAGGCGTGGGAGGGTTATTTGGGTATGCCCCATTAGACTTTTTTCATAGGGCTAGCTAGGGCCTACCTTAGGGGTGACTGACATGCAGTAAAAGGAGGGTCACAGACATGGCACACACTTTAGGTGCCACGTCACAGCGGCAGTAACACTGCGCGCACAGGCCCTGCAATGGCGGAGCCCTGAGATAGGTTTGCAAGGCTACTTTGGTGGGTGGCGCAATCAGCGCTGCAAGCCCACCAGTAGCATTTTATTTACCAGCCCTCGGTATATGAGATACCACTTTACAATGGACTGACAGGTAAATTAAATATGCCAAACAGGTGTAGACCAATCTTACCGTATGTAACACAGAGAAGGCACGCACTTTACACTGGACAGCAGTGCCCAGAGGCCTAAAACCACCAACGCTATGTCAGAGAAAAGGCTAGGAGAAAGGCAAAAAGTTTAGGGATGACCCTGCAAAAAGGGCCAAGTCCAACAATGAGCATACAAATACACAGTCATAGTCTAACAAGCGTATCACAGAGGAACTGCATTATGTCATTATTACTCATTAAAGACTAATGTGAATGGAAGCTTTTAAGCGACTGAGTTTGCAAGGCAGAAGATCAGGTAGTTTACAAACATAAAAGAGCAGTGTCTAATGCAAAGCTAATGCAAAAAAATAGATGCAATTTGAAAAATCTGAACTTCTAGTTGACAAACCCATGGAAAAAGGAGGAGGAGACAACTGTCTAAATGCAGGTAGAAATAAGGATTGCGCACACTGATCGTTTAACTATATGTATTAATATTCCAGCAAGTGCATAATCTTTTTTTCTGAACAAAAATTAATTCCATGCCGCACGCCATATGAAATAGTCGTGCAGCGAGCCACAATTAAGAAGAAAAAGAAGGGTGGTGGTGGACGCTACACTAATAATGGGCTCAAAGTAACCAAGTATTTTTGAGCAAAATAATGTATTAAATATAAATTAAAAAATACCTTATACTTGTATATGTCTTCCACGTGTCTACTAGTCCAACCACGTTCTGACCCGCGTCCTGGGGAGGTTCACGGATTCTTGCTCTTCCTCCTCCCCGTCGTCCATGGCCAGGTGCAATCCTGAAAGTGACTGGGCAGCTGCAGGAGCACGGACTGCAACTTGAGGAGAAGTAGCGCCTTGTGTGCTGCTGAGGCGGGGGGACAGTTTAACGGAGGCTGAGGGTAGTCCCACAACGAAAAAAAAACACCATTAAGCGGACATTGCGTCTGGTAAAAAAATAAATATATCAAGCCCTAGGAAGGGCATGGGTGGGGGAGGGGTGAACAATGCAACATGGAGGAAGCCTCTGCAGATGTATTTAATTACCACCACCCGCTTCAGGAACTATGACGTGTGGCGTCTGTGTAGCAGGGGGAGGGGGCAAGGAATGGAACATTTTTAAAAGTTATAGCAAAACGTCCATAAAGAGGGCGCCGCGCTGAGTTACTAAAAAGCAGTTTTGGCAAGATTCGCAGCCAACTATAAAAAAAATCAAAATATTTACACTTTCCGATAACATAAAGTAATGGCGACATGTTAGTCGGCCCCAGCGGCGCCCGAGGGAGATGGCGACAGGAGGACGCAGTGCCGCCTGGGGTCCTGTCGCCATTGTGAACAAAATATAGTGCCTACCGACTAATTAAGGAGACAGTGTAACGCCGCAAGTAAACGATCGCGTCCAGATGAGCCGCCCAAAAAGGAGACCGGGCGGTAACAAAGAAGCCTCATTTTCAATCGGAGGGTAACGCTTACCATAAACTATGCCAGCCAATCAGAATAATGGGTGGGGCTTAAACTCCACTTCTGAAATCTCCCGATTACAAGAAGCCTCGCAGAGCGAGCAGCGCATGCGCGCTGCAACGCAGGTCTGCGAGACCTAAAAAAGGAGATAAATCCATGCCTGGGAACTACAGGACAATAAGCCTTATAGATTCCATACAAAAGGTGGTGGCCTTGCTTGTCCTGGCCAAGACTTGTGTATGGATGGATGAAAATGCCATCATTAGCCATTTTCAAGCAGGATTCCAGGCCCACATAAGCACAATTGACCAGGTCTTTCACTTTGTTACAATACATTGGCGGACAATAGTCCTTGGCAAGGGCAGTATGTATGCTGCCTTTGTTGATTTTGTAATCAGCCTTTGACCTGGTCTCACGAAACAAACTATGGGAGGTATTGAAAGAGATAGGGATGCCACCAGATTTACTCTCCCTCTTTGTCCGCCTCCACGAGGGAAATTTCACACAAATCTGATGTGGGATGCAGGGAAAAAGACCGATCCCTTTCCGGTACGTAAGGGCATCCGCCAAGGATGTGTGTTCGCTCCTACACTGTCTACCTCTTTATTAACGGAGTGGCAAATTTTCCCGCCGCTACCCACACTGATCCTTCTTTTCTAGCTGGCAGAAAGATCCCGATTTTAATGTTCGCAGATGATACCTTGATCATCTCTAAAACCCCAAGTGGTTTACAGCATGCACTGCGACAAGATGAAGAATTATGTCTTCTGTGAGGCTTAAAAATTAACGCTGATAAGACCAAGTTCATGGCCTTCAAGCAATATAGATCCTTTAAGGGCAGAATAACAATGGATGGGCTTCCTCTCAAACAGGTTGATGCATTTGTCTATCTAGGCATCAAACTGCAGAAGGCTATGAGGTGGAAGCTGCATACTGACGCCATGACATTAAAACCTCAGCAGTTAGCGGGTGTCCTAAGAAAGGAATTCAAAACCTCCCTGACAAAGCCACTCAGCCTGGCACTCCAAATTTATAATACCAAAGTGGTGAGCTCAGCCCTTTATGGTGCTGAGCTGTGGGGCCTAGAGAATCTGTCACAGCTAGCTATTGCTGAGAATACGTTCATGCGAGCGATAACCAGTCTCCCACAAAGTACACCTACTCTTCCCTTAAGGAGCGTTCTGGGCAGGAAAGCTATGGTGGGTCATGCCAGGTTACGGCCTATCCTATATTGGCGCAGAATGTGGTGCATGCCGAAAATGGCCGTATATGCTGAGGGTATAAGAGACATCATTGATGCAGACTAATTCTATAAAATAAGCTGGCTGTAAAATCTGAGGGACCTTTTTTAACAGAACGGACCTTTAATATCTGTGGGACAGTCCCTCTTGCTCTTTGTTCCCGACAAAAGACTTATTCAAAGATCCTATATTGGGAGATGATTGCACATGGAGAGATTAGGCGCCATGACTCTACCTCATTCTCAGGGCTCTATCTACAGATTAGACCACGCCCGAAACTTGAGCTCTATTGGGAATCTATCACAAAGCCCTTTGATTGAAAACTGTATTTCCAATTTAGAACAGGAACTTTACCTCTGAAGCGTTTCACATCGAAATGGTTCACCACTAAGAATAACCAATGTAAAACATGTATTGATCACGTAGAAACATTATCACACGTGCTATTTGCCTGCCCTTCTTATTCTATTGCGCGTAAAGCTTGGTTCGCGCAAATATGTAGGAATATGGGCACTAGATCATGTAGTACAGCCCTCCGAATTCTCTGTACAGATCCATCACTTATGTATGCTATTCCGATGGCAAAATTCTTAAGGTGGATGTGGTTTATTTGATCGCAGCAAATCACGGCTGACAAATGAAACTGGAACTTCCTCCCAATCATGTATGCACCTGGGCTAAAGTGACGTGTGGGGTTTAATAAGCTTTTAAACGTTGTTTAGATTAATTGAGACCATTTGTAATTTATGTTTTTATTTCTGTCTCACCATGAACTAATGTCCTGGTATTATACCGGGAAATCTGATGCCTATTTTACTATTTTGCTCAAAAGTTTTTGTCCAAATGTTTAACTTTATCTATTGTTTTAACTTTTTACCTGTCATGCTTTTATGAAATGTATTGTCGAATAAAGCATTCTTTGACTTGATTATTTTGTGGGACCAGCCCGTGTGAATCACAGACTTGATGTAGTGTGAGATGGGAGTTTTCTCTCCCGAGTTTGCCCCCATAGGCCCGGTGAGCTCCGAACTCCTAGAGGCCAACCTGTTTAGGGATAGAGAGCGTCTTGTTGTTTCCTGTGGGCTTTTTATGAGATAAGGACAGGCTGTTTGTGTGAGTTTTCAGAAGTAGCCCGTGGATGGTGAAGTGGGGGCATTATGAGAGGTCTTCCTTTGTTGGACTCCTACTCTGATGGCTTCCGATTTCTATTGCCGAATAAGTTAGTGGCTGCGATTGAATGACACCCAGGGACTTGGGTTGCTTGCTGTCCCACTTCCCTTTGCACGTGCCTTCAGATTCTGGGCTCAGCTGCAGGCTCTCTTGATGTGAGCACAGGTTCTTGTTAGATTGGTCGATTTGCCTCTTTCTGGCCAGATTTCTCTTTTTGACCATGCTTGTTAACTGTGCTGCAATTCCAAGAACGTGATGTCACACTGCTGTTTTCCACTGGAGGCTGATGCCTTTCTCAGGTCCTTTAGGTCTATCTGGGCTGTTTGCGCTGTTTGCGCAGGCACCAGATAATCCCAGCGGTGGCAAGATGGAGGGTGAAAAGAGGATGGAGGTGAGGCGATGGAGAAGGGGGGGGTCAGGCGGGGTTTTTTTCAGAATGGGGCCCTCATTTGTGCTTCCTCTCCCCCTGCTAGAAGACTCACTGGGTGTTTGGTTTAAAGCTCAGGTGTGCTATGATCTGGGCCCCCACCCCCAATGTCCTCCTATCTCCTGTTGCCTTGCTGCCAGCGCTTGTCCCGGGTCTTGGGGTCCTAAAATCTATGTCCTGGACCTCCCAGGCATTGCTTTGGCCCACTTGGATAGATCGGCCAGGCGGGGGTGCCCAAGCAGAGGGGCAGAGTACCTCTATACCCCTCCTGGCCTGGTAAAGCTTCAGCGGGTCCCGCGGTGGTCTCCTGATGCAGGTTGAAGGTTGCCGTTGAAGAGGCTGGTGAGAGAGGTTATATCCAGCAGGAACAGCAGGAATTTGCGAAATGGCAGCAAAGAGTTTGGGGTCAACGTGAGTGGGGCCTAACTGGCGGATGCAGGCTGCACCCAGAACTAACGAGCCACCTCTGCGACCGCCTGCGGCACACTCTCAGCGGCCGCCGTCTGACGGCAGCCGCACTCGCTGGATGGTATGCCCAGAATGTGACCAGATTCTCAAAACAATAAACGGGGACAGGTCATAGACATAGAAGTAGGACTACGGTTTGCAGTAACCATCAACATAAAAGTAGGACTATTTGACAGCTGTCATAGACATAGAAAAAGGACTACAATTACAGCTCCCTCCACAGACCGAGATGAAGCATTACAGACAACAAATCCGCTGTCTTTTATTGGCAACCCTCTCCTTCACACAGCAGCATTAGTACTTTTTATTACATTTACACTTTTAAGGACTATAGCATATATTTGCCAAAAATCAATAAAACATCACAGGCTAGCAAACGCCAGATTTACTAGCTTTATCAATGCTCGTTTCTATAGCTGCACGTCAGCACCACATAAAGTACAACTCACCAATGTTGCTTAGTTGCTCATGACAGAAAAGCATGGGAGGTAAACTGCGGAATGCTAAATTGCCAAATGGCAGCCATGGACTAATGTACAAAATAAATCGTAACAATGAAAAACAGGGACATTTCTGTGTTTAACGGGGACACTGTATGAAAACAGGGACATTTGAGTCACTTTGAGAAAAGTGTCGGGACACGGGGACACTTCCCCAAAAACGGGGACCGTCCTGGGAAAACGGGGACGTCTGGTCACCCTATCTCTAGCAGACCGAATTTCGCAGGCACTGACGGGCTCGTCGCAGAAGCAAGGTAGCCAGCTGCCCACCTACCTGCAGTCGGAGCACCAGACCTGCCCCAGAGCTCGTTACTCACAGCTGTCAGGGTAGGATGCGGGGGTGGAAAGCCTCAGCAAAACGAGGCAGAAACAAGAGCAGCTCTTCCGTGGTCCCTCCTCCTTGCGTCACGCCACTGCTAGCCTGCCGGGATTTGTCGTAGCAGGTAGTGGGGGAGCAAAGTTCTGTTTATTGCATCCTCCTGAAGGTCTGCGGAAAGCTTTGCAGTGCTATGATTGGAATGTACTTGACATACGGCAAACTTAACATCTGCCACTCTGACGGAGGATGAACATGGCAAGCAGCTCAAAATTATGACCCATATGTGTAGGGTTAGATGCAGAGATCTGTGTAATTTTATGTTTATTTGTAAAACATTTTATCACTCAGGAGGGTATGCTGATGCAGGAGCAGTCTGGGCTGATCCATGGATTTGCCTAGTTGAAAAGCCAAGTCTTCAACTTCTTGCGAAATTTAAGAGTCAGCACAGATGTGTAGAGGCAGGTCGTTCCAGACTTTCCAAGCAAGGTACGAGAAGGCACTGCTGCCTTTTCAGGGTAGATTGTTTCAGAGTAGAGTAGAGTGGAGCGATGCACTGTAGAGTACAGTGGTAAAGAGTGCAATGGTGCAGACTAGATTAGAGTGGATTGGCATAGTCTGTTGTGGAGTGGTGCAAAGTGGAGTAGTATGGGGTAGAGTGCAGTGACATTGTGTGGAGCCACATTGTGTGGGGTGGTGCATAGTGGATTAGGAAAAAGTGGAGCGTGCATGGTTAAATTGAAATTACCATTACATAAGCACTGTTTTACTGAAAAAAGTATACAGCACCTAAGTGATAATGTGTGGAAATGTCATCACCTATTGTATTAATTTGCTTTGATCTTATTAAAATGTGTTCACCACACTTCAGAATTGCAGAAAATATGTGGTTCATTTATGCTGTGCTAATTCTGATATATTCTGAAATATCTGCACAGTTCCTTTACAGACATTTGTGTGCTAGAAAAAAAAACGTACAGCCGTCCTCGGGTGCATACTTAGTAGCCAGCACGATCGTCACATAAAGCCTTTCACTTTAAAGTCAGAGAAAGAAGAGTAAACCCCAAGCTGCTTGTTTAGACAGAACCTGACATTGGACCTCTGTTTTGAATGCTCAGCAGATGTGACAAGATAATAACGAGATTTAAATGCCTGTTTACAGAAATCTAGTACTTTTGAAGGAATACAGTAAATAAGGTTTGGACAAGGGAAGGGACAAACTCAAGCTGGACAGCCTAAAACAAAGCCAGCAAATAGCAAGCAAATGTGAATTAGAAGCCACAAAGCCAATGGTAAGCAATGGGCGGAAGGCATTCCCAAGGAAGCTCTCCGAATGTTCCCAAGATCTTTTTAGCAAACCAGACAGCTGTGCTGTCTTCGACCTAATGAAAAAAGGTGACCCACCTTTCAGGGCAGTTTTGAACTTGTCAAAACATACTGTTGTTGAAGTGTTTTACAAGGTATGGAAAAATGTATGCATTTAATTTATACTACAGGCAATGCTTATAGTAATATTGGAGAAAACCTAATTAAAAACTGTCCCACAAGACCATAAAACAGACAAAGTGGCTTAAGGGCCGCTTTGCTAAACACTCGGTCCCTTCAACACAATTTGAAAATTTTCACGCTGCTTCAGGAGAAGGAGCTTGACCTCCTCGCATTAACTTAGACATGGTTAGAGAATGCCTCAGGTCCCGACATAGTGGCCTCGCTTCCCCCAGACTACGATACTCTGACTTACAATTGGCAGGGGAATAAAAGAGGGGGGAGGAGTTGCAGTATTCAGCCGCAGGGCCCTTACCACTGAGAAAGTAGTTGAGGAGAGCCTAGATGGGGCGGAGGTACTGGGTATTAAGATCAGTGTGGGCAGCTGCAACATTGTGCATAATTGTCCTCGGGGCACAGTCAGTGCCAGTGCCCCACACTCGATTTTCACAGCTGCCCAGCAAGTAGTGGGCAGCTGCAACGTTTAGGCCACAGTTCTTTGGGGACATGTCTTTTAAGTTAGGAGTGAGATGCACTCCTTTGCCCCATACTTTCACAGCTGTGCAGCACTTGGTGCCAGCTGCTACGTTTGGGCCTGCGCAAAGTGCGCACTTTTGAACTATGCTACATTGGCAGCAGCCCTGACTCTGGGACATAGGGCATTTGAGCCCTGTTGAGATGGCCAGTTGGCCAGGGGGACTGTTAGGTTAATAGGGCGCCAGGCCCTAATGTGATTTATATGGTGCTAGAAAATGTAATTTATATACTATGATTTACGCACCCTGATTTATGCCTCTAAATGTAGTTTTATGATTATGAGGTTATGCCTAATGTGTTTGTTTGAGTTATTGTATAGAGTAGCTTATGCTGTGAGTTATGCCCCTAAGGTGAGTTATGCTTAGGAGGTTATGGTCCAATCTGTTTAGGCTTATGAGGTTGGCGCAGAATATATTTCTCGCCTAATGTGATACTGTGCATGATATGATTTATGTTACAGGATGATGCTGAGTATAGTGTTGCCAGTAATTACTGGTTGTGTTTTATGTTTTTAGTATATGTCTACATTTATTATCTTTACTAAGTGTTGAGTCTGACAGTGGCCCACATGGCCCTGTCCTGTGTATATAATCCCCTGTATATATTGCCCAGTGCCAGTTGGCACAGTGTATATTGTGTGATTACCATCTAATGTGTTTTATGATAATACAAAGGCTATTTTTGATATAACCTTGTGTGGAGTTCCTTTTGTGGTGTGCCTAGTATGTTGTTGCGGTGTGTGTTGCGCAAATGCTTTACACATTGCCACTGGGATAAGCCTGACTGCTCGTGCCAAGCTACCAAGGGGGTGAGCAGGGTTATCTTTGGCGTGTAACTTCCTTGCCCTGACTAGAGTGGTGGTCTCTGCCTGGCTTTGGCTCAAGCCTTAGCCACCCAGAGATCCCATTTCTAACAGGGTCTAAGACTGGTGTAGTCCTTGTGTGCAGAACACCAACTACCTTTCCAAGGAAACTATGATGAGGTTTTGCACAGTTTTAGGAAAAAATGTCCTTCAAGCTTGCTTAACCAACAGCTAATAAATAGGATTTTTCGCCTACTCAGCTGTGGCGGAGTTTGTGCCCACCAACTTCAGACGTCTCTGGCGTTTTGTGAGTAGGGGTCTCTGAGAATCAGCACGACTGAACTACTCAGATTCTACTGTTAAATAAGTACCCAACTAACATTGGCGGTGCCATGTTGTGTAGTTCCTATATTACCCATACAGGACTACCACGTTCGTATAACCTAAACTGTGGGTTTGGTGGCAGACTGACTCTGAGCACCCCCACCGAGAAATGTTAGCCTGTTTTGCATTAGCTAGCTCACAGTGCCACTAGTATCTCCTCTTATCGGGGAGAGAATAGTTTCTGGCAACCTTAGAACATGACAACCCTGATCCCTCAGTATCGTGGAAACAATGTACTACTTTTCGCTCAGTCACTCGTGCTCACTTATTCGGTCTCGGAGAGTTACACAGAAGAAACAGTCGGGCGTGTTACAATAAGTATTTAGTGCATAGTTGGTATTTTAGTGTAAAATAGATGTGCTGCAACAACCGTTGGACAGTAGCAGATATATATATAATCGGCAGTACAGTGAAAATAAATGGATAGTACAGTTCTACCATTTTGCAATAATCATAAATGCATACATGGATATAAAATGCATGATAAAAGAAAGCATGTTCTCCTACGATGCCTATCTAGATGTAGCTAAGTGTACCTAGCATGTGAGTAGGTGTGAAGCCAAGAATCCCTCTAGGATGTAGTCGAACCCCATTAACTGAAGTGTTAGCATGTAGGAGCCGTTCTTGGTCTCGAGTTGGACAACCCGCGACGGATGTTCAGACCACTGTCAGCTGGAGCGCCTGCATGCAGGAGCCTCAGCGTGTCTGGTCAGTGTGTTGGCCTGGAAGTCTCTGTTCCCTCTGCCTAATACTAGCAAGATGTGCTGTATTTATGCATGAAGTATATAGGGTTCCTTTGTCCCTTGTCTCATGTATTAGCCCTTTTTGGATTTGAGGATGACTTATGGGATGAACCTTGTACGTAGTAATGGTGGGGTAGGTGGTGTAGCCCCTGCCTGGTTTCCAAGAACCCTTATGAATATTCATTCATACTGTGCGAGTCTATTGATGAAGTTATAGGACTCTATTGTTTAAGAGAAACCCTCCTTCTGCACCCAGGACTAGAACTAGGTAAAGGTTCGATCCTAAAGGCTCGTTACTGTGTACGGGGGATAATGTAGGTGACGGTGTATGATCTTGCCCAGGCCTATATTAGGGTACCTATATGAAACATAACATGACCGAGGCCAGTAAGGTGTTGAACTTTGACAATCTGAACGTCCAGCCTGATGCCTTGGTGGCGGGGCCACCCGGGCCCTCTAGACATGGTCCCCGGAATGGCCCCGGGCTTTTGATCGCCTTCACCCTGACCCTGCCACGATGATCAAAGAGCATTCAGCAGTTCTCCGGACCCTCGGTGGCACGGAGGTGGAATCTCTGGACTCTAATGACTGACGTATGTGTGGGTTCGTCTTCTCTTGCCTGAGCCCGGCGGGGAAGGGGTATTTTCTCTCCGCTAAATGGGACAGTCCCTCACTCTTTCGGCAGTCTCCACTTCTTTCTGAACCTCTGTCGAGATGAACTGTGTGTGCTTGCCTTTGCTGTTGGTTTATTGTTTTATGGTTTATACTATTATTGGGTGGGGAGGGGTGTCCTCTCTCCGGTGAGCTTTTTACTTGTGGCCCTTCTGGATGGGTCTGTTCAGTCGCATCTATCTGTGTGGTCCCTTCCATGGTCTGCCCCCATCTCCCTGATCCAAATCGTAAGACATATAGCCCCGTGGTTCTTTCCATCCCCATGGAAGTTAAGGTAGTTAGCTATAATGTCTGAGGCCTTAACAACCCTACCAAGTGGAGGGCAGTGCTCTCCTTACTTGAGCATTTGGAGGGGGATATATGTTTACTTCAAGAAACCCACCTGCTTCACAAAGATGCACACATATGCAATCTAGTGGGTTCCCCTTGCAGTTCTGGTCTTCGGGGAAGAGTAAGAAGGGTGGGGTGGCCATCTTGTAATCCAGACGCTTTAGAGGTTCCATTGTGGGCTCTGTGGCAGAGATTAAGGGGCGCGTCTTAGCACTGAAGCTACAAATCGGCACTTCCAACCTCACGATAACCTCTATCTGTCCCCCAAACGAACATCAGAAGAAGTTCCTGACTGATGCCCTAGCCAAGATTCTCCACACGCCTGACTCCTTTCTTAGTGGTGGTTGGTAGCGATTTAAATTTGGTTATGGACATGGAGATGGACCGTTCTAGCCAGAGGACAGGGGGGGCAGGAGCTATGTCAGGGAGTGGTTGGAGAATTGTCTGATCAGGGACATATGGCGTGCCCTCCACCCCAATGATGGGGACAACACACATTACTCGGCAGCCCATAAGTACTACGCCTGATTGGACCATTTTCTTGTCACACAGGCCACGTGGGTATGCACCCAGGCATCAACCATCGAAGCCCGGTGTCTTTAATACAATGCACACATAACACTGACTCCACGTTTGCCTCCCTTGAATTATTTCCCCCACACACTGGCATCTGAGGGACTCCCTGTTGCAGTCCCCACAAGTGGTTGAGGACCTTCGGCGTACATGGATAGATAACATAGCACTTAACGATGATGGTTCCACAGCTTTAGCCTCCGTCTGGGAGGCTCTTAAGCTGGTTTCGAGAGGGCCCCTGATCGCTAAAGCGGCTTATGATAATAAAACCCGACAGGTGAAATGGGAGGAACTAGAATCCAAAGTTAGAGAACTCTAGGCAATTCACGGGCGCACCCCGGGTCTGGCACCAATTGGAGAAAGGGCGGCTCCATCTGAAGCGTCTGGACATGGATAGGGCTGAACACGCAGTGATCCGGTTGAAGCATAAATATTTTGTGGGCTCAAACTCGGGGGGGGGGGGTCGCATGTTAGCACACTGCCTCGCAGTAAACGACAGGCCCAGGCAGTAAATGCGGTGCAAGGGGGGCGGGGTTCTGAGATTACGCAGGACACGGGCATTGCGGACCTTTTACGCGGATCTCTACTCCGCTGAGTCCTCAACCCTCGCGGACCCCCGTGATTATGTCAACAGGGCTGCGGTCACCCCTCTCCCGCCCAATGAAGCGGATGGTCTGGAGGCTCCTATACGGACCAAAGAAGTGATATCTGCTATCACCCACCTGAATCCCCTGAAGGTGCCACGCCCAGATGGTTTCAGTGCACTTTTTACAACACCTTCTGCGCGGAGTTGACCCCCTCCCCCCCTGCTCACTTGATTGTTTAATTTGTTCGCAGATACAGGCACTCTCATGGCTTCGATGTTACAGGGGACAATCTTGGTCATTCCCAAACCAGGGAAGGACCCTGTTTATTGCAGCTCCTACCGGCCGATTTATTTGTTAAATATTGGCACAAAGCTGTTGTCTAGCATACTGGCCCACAGGCTGACCCCTCTGATGCCCGGTTTGATAGACCAATCGGGCCTTATCCTGAATAGACAATGTGGGGACTACGCTAAACAGATTTGTCACCTGATCGACAAAGTGCAACGTTTCAAAGAAGAGCCGCTGCTGCTGGCAGTTGACGCCGAAAAGGCATTTGACTGCGTGCACTGGCCGTACTGGTTTGCCACTCTGGAGCGCTTTGGCTTGGGCGTGAGGTTCCGCAAATGGGTAGCGAGCATTTACAGCACTCCAACTGCTACAGTCAAAGTAAATGGGATACTTTAGGGCAATTTTGCAGTGGGGAGAGGCACCAGACAGGGTTGTCCCCTCTCCCACTTACTTTTTGCTCTATTTATGGAGCCCTTTGCTCAAAAACTCTGGGACAATCCTCAAGGGCAGGGCGTTCCCTTTGCTGCTGATCGCCATTTAATTAGCCTTTATGCTGACAATGTCATTTTCTCGATGGCACAGCCCTTGACTTCTTTGCCGGACGTTGTAGAGGACCTGAATGCCTTTGCGGGTGCCGCTCGTAGCCGTGAACTCTGCCTTTGAAGTCTGTGAGCCATTTTATCCTGGGATTGAGGGACTGCGAGGACCAGCAGCGGCAATCTCGCCACCAGCTGCGGCCTCTTCCCGGACAGTCCCCTTTTCTGCCTGCCTCCTTATCAACGACTCGCGGCCCCCGCTTCGCGGGAGCCGCTCGTAGCCGTGAACTCTGCCTTTGAAGTCTGTGAGCCATTTCATCCTGGGATTGAGGGACTGCGAGGACCAGCAGCGGCAATCTCACCACCAGCTGCGGCCTCTTCCCAGACACTCCCCTTTTCTGCCTGCCTCCTTATCAACGACTCGCGGCCCCCGCTTTGCGGGAGCCGCTTGTAGCCGTGAACTCTGCCTTTGAAGTCTGTGAGCCATTTTATCCTGGGATTGAGAGACTGCGAGGACCAGCAGCGGCAATCTCACCACCAGCTGCGGCCTCTTCCCGGACACTTCCCCTCTTTGTCTACATTACCTATATTTAATTGGACTCTCCACGCGACGCGGGACGCGCGCGGGCGAGCACCGGGCCAAGCCCGGGCCAAGGGCGAGCCCGTTTAAGTCCGTTAAAGACCGACTAAGACCCCCCCCCCCTAACTTCTGCTACTGTGGGAATTTTGTATATAGTATTTGGTTTTATTAATTTAGCGTGTGTGCGCACTTTTTTGTTTATTCTTTATTATTATTATTATTATTATTATGACGAGCACACGAGGGAGCAGGAGTAAAACGGCCATGGAAGCAGCCAGCATAATAGGCCCTTTTAAATAATTTTATTGTAAGGGCAAATTCTGTTATCGATCAAGGGATTGCCCTCATGGAACGGAGAGTGTCCCAAGATTTAGCACTGGCAAAAACTATCCTCTTTGGGACATTTTGCGACAGCTAAAACCCCAGATCAGCAAAATAAAGAAGTACCCCCCATATTAGTTCACGCTGACGTGCATAGCTTCCCAAATATGGTAGATTTGTCAGCATCAGAACTCACATCTGTTTCACAATTAGAGCCATTATTAGAGGATTTAACTACTAAGCAGTTGAGGGGAATGAGAGGGCGCTATATCTAAAACTTCAAAAATATTAAAGAAAACACAGAATTATTTTGTCTGTGGATAAGGGGTCATGCGAGCTACACATTAGGGACGAGGAGGGATTAGAACAACAAATAAGGAATGGCCGTGGCCTTATGCGCAAATATGCGAATAATGCGATCTCGGATTCAGGAAGTGTAGAGGTCTCGTTTAGCATGTCTGAAAACAGTAAGGATGATGAGGCTGATAATCAACTCTTCGAAAAAATGAGGGATTTTTCTTTAAACCCTATCTATCCCCAATAGAGAATAGATTAAAGTGTATAGAAAAGCAGCTAACCGAATTGACTGCCATCGCTAAGACTCCGGTTACTCCTGGGGTACTAAAGCCAGGGGGTAAGAAGTTAAGTCTCAAAAATAATAAACCTGTGGGCCCGTTAGTAAAAAAAAAAAAACATCTGCCCCAGTTGAGAACGTAAAACTAATGAATCCCATAACTTCAGAGAAAAAAATGATAGACAAACTTAATACCCCCATTGTGAACACCAGACAGGAGGTTAATATATCTAAGGATACTGGTTTGGACCCCAATGGGGATCGTAACTGGGGAACCCCATTGGGGAATTAGCCATTAACCTGCCCCCAGATGTAAGCCCTTTTGTGGTGGTTTTGACGGGGGTCCCAGAGTTGAAGGACGACATCGAGGAGCCCAGTTGGTCATTAAAAAATAAGGTACAATATTGGCTTAATTTAAACCGACCATTACCTCCTCATTGGACGAGTAAGATCCTAATGGTGCGCAGGGTGCCCTGGGTGGGGTACGGAAGGAAAATTATCCAGGGTGACTGTGTTCTGGTCAATTTTGAGGACCCGCGTACGGTCAATTATGTATGTTCATGGGATATGCAGGGCATAATTGAAGGCATTGAAACAAAGCGACTTTCCTTTTTTTTATCCTCCCAGGAGTCGTTTTGGTCCAGTTTATGATAGGAGCTGGGGTAAAGTAGGTCATCAAGAGAGTGGAGCAGGTTGGAGGGAGTGGGGATGGCAAACGACCAGGGAAGTATTACCTAGGGATAATTGGAGAGGAATACCGACTGCCAATAGGTATAGTTGTTTAGAGATGGTTGATTGACTCCCTCCGATTATTGGGGCTATGCATGATTGTAGCGAGGGGCCCAGTAAGCCAAATAGAAGAGCTAATCATTTGGCGTATGGTATCTCAAAGGTTGAATATGAGGGCTGGGAAAAAGATGTAATAGTGGCAGCTATTACTTTGTGCCCATCGGTAAAGGGGTCAGATAGACAAGAGCCTGCAGTGCTTAAAAATACTGGTGATGGTGATGAGAGAGAATCAGCTTGTCTACAACCCCAAAATACAGCAGTGGGGGTTGTTGGAGAAAATGTCTTATTGACAGAAATAGGTATCCGGACTGGCTCTGCCTTAGATTTAGGGACTTCAGTAGATGTTCAAAGGGGGAAGCTCGCCCTCCTATCTTGGAACATAGCGGGCCTTTCGCATAAGATAAAGGATCCCATTTCTCGAGCTTTTATTGATAACTATGATGTTATCTGCCTTCAGGAGTGCTGGGAACAGGTTGAAATACATCTAGCTGGTTATCGCATGTATTTTTCTACTGCATTGCAGACTAGGAGGGGTAGGTGCTCCGGTGGGCTCAGCACATATATTTCTAATACCATTAATCTGACCATTAAGCATCAGACTGCCGGAGGGCATAATTATTATCAGCTACTTTTTCTCAAAATGGGAGGAAATCAACATATTACCCTTGTGCATTTGTATAACAACATACCAAAGGAAGATCAAAAAAGAGTGTTGGAAGATTTAAACAACTCTTTACGATATGGAATTGGCCCCGCGCACAATGATAGGTGCATTATAATGACGGGCGACTTTAATTGTCATCTATGCCCCCATAGCAACTTGGGTATATGTGGAATGGTTAATCTTATGGGTGATTCCTGTACTCACTTTGAGCATTACATGCTGGGAAATTTGTTTAACAACTTAATCTATGACTGGAACCTGGGCTTTGCAAACGAATTATGTAGCCCCCAGGTCAAATTCCAACCCACTTTCAATGGGCGGGGTTTGCGGTCTGGTATAGATTATACATTGGTTACCACTAGTTATCATCATAGTGTCCTGACGTTTAAAACAGAGGATATCGCACTGAGCGATCACTTCCTGATCAGTTCAACCTTTGACACTGGGGCGAGCGGTAGAATAGTATCTAATGTAGCTGAAAATTTATATCGCCATGCTATTTCGCTGGCGAGAACTAATGGTTATGCAACAAAATGGAGCAAGGTTGACTCCATCCATTTTTTGCAGAGCCTAGTAGTGGACCAGTATAGTAACTTCATGACTTGCCTAGAGGAAACCCCTGAGCCAATTACGGTCATTAGTGCTTTTCAGAAGATTACAGTACAAATTGGTAATAAACTGACAGGAACACTACGGGAAGGGGAGAGACATAAGGCAGAGGGTTGGTTTAATTCAGAGTGTAGTAAAGCGCATTCTTATCTAAAGCAGACATTAAAAAAAGTACCTAAAAATCAGCAAGACATTAGATCTGCTAGAACAGCTTATAAAATCACCCTACACAAACGGAGATTAGAGTTGAAGGAGGATGCTTGGGGCGCTCTATTAAAGGCATGCTCTCTGTGAGATAATACTGCCTTCTGGAGAGCAGTAAACGCTCCATTCTTTGTCAAAAGGAAATCTGACCTGGTAGAGGTTGCTATAGAGGAGCCTGTATGGGTCAATCATTTCACCGAGCTATATAAGAAAGATGACTCGGTTAGCCTTGAAAGCATTTGCCATAACCAGTCGACTGATGTTGAGCCTATCCCTCCTGTCTTGTTTCCTTTGGGGATTTCTTTCTCCATCACAGAGGTGGAATTAGCCTTATTAGAAAGCTCTAATAACAAAGCCCCAGGACCCGATGGAATTCCCATAGATATATATAAGGATAATATTTCCTTATGGGCCCCGCTCCTGACGAATGTGTTAAATAGTTGTAATAACAAAGGATTTCCATCTACGTGGCAGGAAGCGATAGTAGTGCCCATTTTTAAAAAGAGAGATCGTAATGACCCCAAATGCTATAGGCCCATTTCACTACTTGACTCCTTGATTAAAGTGGCAGGTAGAATTATTTTAAATAGATTGCAAATATGGGCCAAGGATAGTGGTGTTCTTTCTAAGTTTCAGTATGGCTTTAAGTCAGGTTTGGGTACTGTCGAACAAGGACTTAATTTGGCTATATTATGTGGTAAATATGTGGTGGCAAAAAAGGGCAATCTATTTATGACATTTGTAGATCTTAGCTCAGCTTTCGATTGTTTGAGTCATGAGGTTATGTGGAACACTTTAATTGGGCTTGGTATCGACCCAAATATTCTCAATTTTATTAAAGAGTTGTACAGAGGGGCAGGGGCAAAGGTACGTTTTGGAAAAAAGGGTGAATGTACAAACAAATTTCCAATAATGAAAGGTGTTCGACAGGGCTGCATTCTGGCACCTTTTCTTTTTAACTTATATATAAATGGTGTGGCAGACTTCTTAATAAAACTAAATGTAGATTATCCCCAAATTGACGGCACGGCGGTGCCCATTTTATTGTATGCAGATGATGCAGTTATAATGGCAAGAACCCAAGTAGGCCTCCAAAAGGCGTTAACCAGTTTCTCAGAATTCATGGGATCTAGGGGCTTAAAAATTAATATTGGGAAAACTTTTACCACGTGCTGCTCATCAAAAAACAAGATTTCTTGTAATATTTTTTTAGAGCAGTCCAAGATAGGACTAATAAGTACTTTTTCATATTTAGGGATTGTTTTTAATAAAAGAGGTACTTGGACTACAGCGATTAGCGCAGTAAAACAGTTTGCCAATAAATTGGGGGGCAGGCCTGTTCGTATCTTGATGGATATTTACAAGGCTAAATGTGTGTCAACAGCCATATATGGGGCTGGTATTTGGGGGATTGCAGATTGTCAGGAAATACAAGCAAAGGAAATTTTTTTCCTGCGATATCTGTTAGCTGTCCCCAATTCCACCTCCACACTTGTCTGCCATAAGGAACTAGATTTGGTTTACATATCTGATTTAATTAAGATCAGTCCATTATTGTTATGGCATAAGATATGGACCTCTACGGCAACTGCTTTTAATAGAGCTATTTTGGCGGATTGCATCAAATCTGAGGGATCTAAGAATATCCAGTGACTTTCCTATATAAGGACTTTATGATTAATATGGGCTACCCAGTATATTTCAATACCCCCTCCTCGCTATCCTTGATTTCCAGAAAGGCATTAAAAGAACGATGTCTTGCTTTTCTGGAGAACCAACGATGGTTTGAGGAGGGGAGGAAGGTATCCGTTATCCAACATCATTTACTTTTACAGGGTCCTGGTTTGCAGCTTTATCGATCTCCCGAGCAATCTAGTTACAATAGAATGTTATTAGCTCGGTTGAGAACTGGTAGCTACTTTAGGCTGTTAACCTTTCCAGATACCAATGATTGGTCGATAAATTTATCCAAATGCCCATGTGATGATCTTTCTATGCAATCAACAATCCACTGTGTTTTGTTCTGCAAATTCTACGCACGGGGGAGGAAGAGATATTTGATACCCCTGTTAAAGACCTGGGGTTTGAGACAGTGTAGACCTGCTTTTCTTAAGTTGCTTTTATTAGAAGATGAAATGTCTATTAACGCTGTATCCAAGTTTTTTAAATTTGCATTTAGATGTAGATCCTCTATGGTCTAAATTTTAATTTTGTTTTGAATTAGAAGTCCTAATATGATGTACTTTCATTGTTATGTATTTCGATTGTATTTTCGATTTCTATGATAGTGTTATATCATATGTATCATTTTTATTGTGCTTTTATGATTTTTATATTGAAATCGAATAAAGCTATCTTTGACTTGACTTGAATGCCTTTGGTCGGATCTCGGATTTAAAATGAACTTGCAGAAATCACAGGTACTTACACAAACAACTGTGGACACCCTACGTGGTCAATTTGACTTTGACTGGGTGACGGATGGCATAACATACCTGGGGCTGGTCCTTCATGATAGTCTCGGCAAGACAGCAGAAGTAAATTATACTACCTTACTCTCTCCCGTGAGGATCTAGCTCAGTGACAACGTCTGCCTCTGTCGTGGCTCGGGAGATTAGCCACGGTTAAAATGAATGTCCTACTGCGGGCTCTATACATTTTCCAAACCCTCCCTTTAATGCCCCCATCGAATACGCTCTTGAACATACCAAAAAAGACGGAGCGCTTCATTTGGGGTGCGGTCTCCCCCAGGTTACAGAAGTCACTGTTGCAACGCCCTAAAAGGAAGTTGGCCTTGCCTTGCCGGATATCACTCGATACTTTCAGGCCTCTTTGCTGCGCTACCTAGTGGAATGGAACCGTCCAATGATGGAGAAACATTGGGTATTTATGGATCAGACTGGGGCTGTTCATCGCATCTGGAGGGAAGCATGGCTATCTAGGCCGTCATGTTCTTGGGGGCTATATTCATTGCCGGTCACGTGACCCACCATGTTAGTATGGGATAGGGTGTCCAAGCGGGAAAACCTCACAACGTTCCCTTCACCTATGTCTCCCATTTTTTCAAACCCGGATTTCCCTCCTGGGAAGGATAAAGGAGTGGGTCCACGATGGTTAGTGGGCAGTTGCAAGCGCTTGGGGCATTTGTTTGACCTACAGGGCCATATTCCCTTTGAACAGCTCAGGGCGGATTATGGCCTCGCTGCCTCGGACCACTTCCTCCATGTGCGAATGCTGCACTGGGTGACTGACCCCTTAATACGCCCCTTGGGCAGCAGGCCCATGCTCCCGTTCGAAAAATGGCTTTTTTTTAAAAAAGATGATCGCAAATTTATCTCAGAAATTTACACGTTTCTCTCGCAGGGCACTAGAGGGGCTCGGACTTCCGGGCAGAGGTGCTGGGGGGCAGAAATCGGACGAACCTTGTCAGATAAGGAATGGGAGGATATTTTTTATAGGACCCACCACACCGCACACTCCATGGGCCACACAAACTGCATTTTAAATTGTATCTACTGGTATTATACCCCAGCTCGTTTAACTAAATGGAACTCACAGTGCTATGGTCGCTGTTGGCGTGGCTGTGGGATTCCAGGTACCCTTCTTCTTTTGCTGTGGAACTACATATCTGCTTAGTCTCTACCCCCACTGAGGATTGCCCTGCGGTATACTATGTGTTCCAAAATAAATGTTAGTCCTTTTTTGTTAGTTTTACTATGGCAAGTGATTTAATGTGTATTATTTGCCCACCAAAGGTACCACTAATACACAGTGGTACGTACACATGTCACACACCCAAAAGGCCGTTGTTTCTTTAATGGAAAGACTAGATGTCATAGACCCAAGGAGACAGATATCCTCATTAAAGGGCATAAACTTAACTGTGTTTTAATGCATTGAAATGATATACAGAGTCAAGAAGCAATAACAAATGTAAAAACCCAATAAACAAATTTAAACACAAAAAAAAGGGCATAAACTTATTATTCAAGAGCTTTTGCGAGATAACATATATATCACACACATTCGGAATTTAGTTAAAAATATTTTACAAATGAATGCGCTCTCTACATGCAGTTCTATAGTGTGGGATGCAATGAAAGACAATTTTTGGGTCTTTACCTTTTTGTATACTGTACAGTTCAGGCAAACTCTCCTAGAAAGGAAATTCTTCCATGAACTATATTAGAAGAGATGGGAAAAAAATATCAGAAAGCAGTGAATGGGGAGTGTAGGAAGATTGTGTAGACTGGAGCTCCACGACCTGTGGAAGCCACCCACTGTTGCATGCACATACATATACATATACAGAGGTAGCAAAGTATGGAAATGATTCACGAGAACAGAGTACCACTGTACATTATTTAGTTTGGAAATTATATTAATTCCCATGCGCCACCATTGCTTTTTTCCAGCAGGTAAGTGGATCCAAACTATATATCGTGCCCCATGCACAATAGTTACTAACAATGGCCGCTCCACTGTCACATTTTATATGTGGCACTAGATAAGGCTGTCCCCGGTCGCTTATTATTTGGGCTTTATATATGATGCCCTTTTTAGCATATTCAATTAGCACACCAGATATTCCTGTTTTTTTTTCCCCAGAGCCAATTGTAAATTGTTGGTAAAATCCCAATTTAAATGTTCATTGTTACTCCCAGCCCTAGCCTTGCAATGATTAAGATTAAAGCTGCTTCTGCTTTCCCAATGGGAGATGGGGGGGGCGGGTGATCTGACCGTGTTTAGACAGGGAACATTTAGTACAGCCCCGATAAAAGTCCTTTGACTCATATGGGCAAGGACAAGCCTGAGACATGTTGGCAATTTGTATATAGAATTGAGCAGATGGATAATACATTGTATATCCCTATATATCATTTTACCTATTCTTTTAATCATGTCTGGGTTACTCAATAAAGTAGAAAATTCCATGATTACCCAAGATATTTTTATAACTGGATCCATGTTTATGTCCAAAAGCACATTATCGCGAACTCCTGTGACATGGTTGTGTTGGGTATTATTCCTACCACGGTGTGGTTAGGTCACATATGATAAAGCATGCCACAATTCTGTGGGTGAGATGACCTATCCAATTATCTTGGATACCTGAAAAGAGGTTTGTAGAGGGACAAATAATAAGAAAGAGCTGTCCCTTTTCCCTAGCATCATTTGTGTTTGTTAATCACAGAATACTTCCTCAATAGTAATAAATGGTACGTGTAGGAAGCTTGCACCGAATGCAGATGACAGCTGCATATTTACTTCCCATTCCTCCGCCCTTCCCGCTGTTGAAAGTGAAGCCTTGGGATTTGGCACTCTTTCTGAAAAACACAGGAACTATACAATCAAAAATGTCTCATTAAAGATTCTTTTTATGTTTCCTCTGGTACCTATCTTGAAGCTAAAATCTCTCTGCATCTTGATGAGACGTTTCAACTTAACTATGAAGCATTATAGAGACTTACTACTTCAAGTTTGATCAAACAGAATAGACCTCCCCCTCAGAACTCAACGTAGAAGCAGTGTTATCAAAATGATCAAATCACCAAAGTTTTTATTCTTACCTACCTCGTGCCTTGCTCTTTTGGTCCCATCTGTATTTATATAAAAATTGGATCTTCATCAGTCTCGTTTTGTATGACAACAGAAGAGGTCTCAAAGGGCAATTGCACAGCTTGAGCTCCAACTCTTAAAAGGTGGCTGGTGATTTTGTTACTGGGCGACATTCGCTTCAGGGTTTGCACAAGTTATTGGAATGTCAAAAATGTCATCGCCCCTTCGGGACTTGTACTCTGACTTCTCGTCAGCTAGCGTTTTCAAAATATTTTTTTATCCATCCTTCTTTAAGAGAATGCAATCTAAAACTCTTTAAATATATGGAGCTATCTGGTCACACATTTCATGTAAATTTGGCATATTTAAATATACGCTTTATTCCTGTTTGTAGTGTAGCCTATCCTTACAGAGCTTGTTACGTGGCTCATTTTTAGGTCTCGCCTGAGACAGCGCTTTAGCGCTGCTCTGGCGAGACTTATAGTAAGCACTTTTGGAAGTGCAAACGAGTGCTTTCAGGCCGCCAACTACTGTGCATGTGTGCCGGGCGCGCGCACCATTTGGCAGCCTGAAAGCACTCGTCTTTCACTTTCGCCTGTCACACAGCCTTTGAAGTGTGATCGCGATTGCGATCACTTACATTTCGAGGGCGCTTTGATGTTTTCAGTGAGCCGCGCGGCCACTGAGGACATCAAAGCGCCCGTGAACACCATTTGCCACCCCCACCTCTTCAGCCAACTTACTCGCCATGTCTGCTCTGGATTCTTGTGCCTCTTTTTGTAACTCAGGAGCAGTAACATTGTCGTGGTGTCACTAGGGCTTCAAGTGGATGCTTTTTCAATAATATATACAAGCCACAGTTACTGCTAATTTATCTTATGCAACTAACAACGATTGACAAAGCCAATAGTCCTAACTTGTTGTAGGTATCATGTTACTTGTTGTGTGTAGCTGTAAACACGTAGCTACAGCCGCCCACCTAGTGCTTAATTTGTAACAAATAAGTGCTGGTGTTTTAATGAGGCAGAAGCTTTACACTTTATACTTTTTTTTTATTTTGCGTAACACAGAGGACATCAACTGAAATTTAATAGTGGCTTGGCTACAGCCACTTTCCCAGTGCTTAATTTGTAACAGAAGAGGTGCCGGGGCTCTGATTAGGTGGCAACTTTACACAGCATGTTGTTTTGTTTAGCCTGCCTAACACAGAGCACACAAACCGGAAAAATGGGGAGGGGGTGTTCTTTAAAGTCCACTACTGCTAACCTACGAGTTTTGAAACCAGGTTTTAATGTCTGAATATGCTTAATAGCCTGTGATTGTGGACAAATTAGTTGATATTTCTATAGACACAAACATAAATATGACCTAAAGTGGAGCTACGTTATTATTTTATTTGTGTGTAGCTGCAAACACGTAGCTACAGCCACCCTCCTAGTGCTTAATTTGTAACAAAGGAAGTGCCGGTGTTTTGATGAGGCAGCAGCTTTACACTGTATATGTCTTTATTTAGTTTGCGTAACACAGAGCATATAAACTAAAATTCAATAGTGTCTTGGCTACAGCCACTTTCCTAGTGCTTAATTTGTAACCAAAGAGGTGCCGGGGCTTTTATCATGTTGAAGCTTTACAGAGCATGTTTGAATGGTTAGCCTGCCTAACACAGAGCACAGAAACCCTACAAATGGGGAGGACATGTTGTTTAAAGGCCAAAACTGCTACATGCCACACACTGATGCACGCCACACACTGCTGCACGCCAAAAACTGTTGCATGCCGCTGCACACCACACACTGCTGCATGCCACACACTGCTGCACGACACACACTGCTACACGCCACACACTGCTGCACGCCACACACTGCTGCACGACACACACTGCTGCACGACACACACTGCTGCACGCCACACACTGCTGCACGCCACACACTGCTGCACGCCACACACTGCTGCACGCCACACACTGCTGCACGCCACACACTGCTGCACGCCACACACTGCTGCACGCCACACACTGCTGCACGCCGCCACACACTGCTGCACGCCGCCACACACTGCTGCACGCCACACACTGCTGCACACCGCACACTGCTGCAACCGTGACACTGCTACATGCCACACACTGCTGCACGCCACACACTGCTGCACAAATGGGGAGGACATGTTGTTTAAAGGCCAAAACTGCTACATGCCACACACTGATGCACGCCACACACTGCTGCACGCCACACACTGTTGCATGCCGCTGCACACCACACACTGCTGCACGCCACACACTGCTGCACGCCACACACTGCTGCACGCCACACACTGCTGCACGCCACACACTGCTGCACGCCACACACTGCTGCACACCGCACACTGCTGGAACCGTGACACTGCTACATGCCACACACTGCTGCACGCCACACACTGCTGCACAAATGGGGAGGACATGTTGTTTAAAGGCCAAAACTGCTACATGCCACACACTGATGCACGCCACACACTGCTGCACGCCACACACTGTTGCATGCCGCTGCACACCACACACTGCTGCACGCCACACACTGCTGCACGCGTAACACTGCTACACGCCACACACTGCTGCACGACACACACTGCTGCACGCCACACACTACTGCACGCCACACACTGCTGCATGCCACACACTGCTGCACGCCACACACTGCTGCATGCCGCCACACACTGCTGCATGCCGCCACACACTGCTGCACGCCACACACTGCTGCACACCGCACACTGCTGCAACCGTGACACTGCTACATGCCACACACTGCTGCACGCCACACACTGCTGCATGCCACACACTGCTGCATGCCACACACTGCTGCACGCCACACACTACTGCATGCCACACACTGCTGCACGCCACACACTGCTGCACGCCACACACTGCTGCACGCCACACACTGCTGCACGCCACACACTGCTGCACGCCACACACTGCTGCACGCCACACACTGCTGCATGCCGCCACACACTGCTGCATGCCGCCACACACTGCTGCACGCCACACACTGCTGCACACCGCACACTGCTGCAACCGTGACACTGCTACATGCCACACACTGATGCACGCCACACACTGCTGCACGCCATACTTTTTTTTTATTGTGCGTAACACAGAGGACATAAACTGTAATTTAATAGTGGCTTGGCTACAGCCACTTTCCCAGTGCTTAATTTGTAACAGAGGAGGTGCCGGGGCTCTGATTAGGTGGCAACTTTACACAGCATGTTGTTTTGTTTAGCCTGCCTTACACAGAGCACACAAACCGGAAAAATGGGGAGGAGATGTTCTTTAAAGTCCACTACTGCTAACCTACGAGTTTTGAAACCAGGTTTTAATGTCTGAATATGCTTAATAGCCTGTGATTGTGGACAAATTAGTTGATATTTCTATAGACACAAACATAAATATGACCTAAAGTGGAGCTACGTTATTATTTTTATTTGTGTGTAGCTGCAAACACGTAGCTACAGCCACCCTCCTAGTGCTTAATTTGTAACAAAGGAAGTGCCGGTGTTTTGATGAGGCAGCAGCTTTACCCTGTATATGTCTTTATTTAGTTTGCGTAACACAGAGCATATAAACTAAAATTCAATAGTGTCTTGGCTACAGCCACTTTCCTAGTGCTTAATTTGTAACCAAAGAGGTGCCGGGGCTTTTATCATGTTGAAGCTTTACAGAGCAGGTTTGAATGGTTAGCCTGCCTAACACAGAGCACAGAAACCCTACAAATGGGGAGGACATGTTGTTTAAAGGCCAAAACTGCTACATGCCACACACGGATGCACGCCACACACGGATGCACGCCACACACTGCTGCATGCCGCTGCACACCACACACTGCTGCACGCCACACACTGATGCACGCGTAACACTGCTACACGCCACACACTGCTGCACGCCACACACTGCTGCACGCCACACACTGCTGCACGCCACACACTGCTGCACGCCACACACTGCTGCATGCCGCCACACACTGCTGCATGCCACACACTGCTGCATGCCGCCACACACTGCTGCATGCCCCCACACACTGCTGCATGCCGCCACACACTGCTGCATGCCACCACACACTGCTGCATGCCACCACACACTGCTGCATGCCACCACACACTGCTGCATGCCACCACACACTGCTGCACGCCACCACACACTGCTGCACGCCACCACACACTGCTGCACGCCACACACTGCTGCACGCCACACACTGCTGCACGCCACACACTGCTGCACGCCACACACTGCTGCACGCCGCATACTGCTGCACGCCGCACACTGCTGCAACCGTGACACTGCTACATGCCACCCACTGATGCACGCCACACACTGCTGCATGCCACACACTGCTGCACGCCACACACTGCTGCATGCCGCTGCACGCCACACACTGCTGCACGCCACACACTGCTGCACGCCACACACTGCTGCACGCCACACACTGCTGCACGCCACACACTGCTGCACGCCACACACTGCTGCACGCCACACACTGCTGCACGCCACACACTGATGCACGCCACACACTTCTGCACGCCACACACTGCTGCATGCCGCTGCACGCCACACACTGCTGCACGCCACACACTGCTGCACGCCGCACACTGCTGCATGCCGCACAATGCTGCACACCGCACACTGCTACACGAAACACTGCTGCAGGCCACACACTGCAGCACGCCACACACTGCTGCACGCCACACACTGCTGCATGCCGCTGCACGTCTCACACTGCTGCACGCCGCACACTGCTGCACGCCGCACACTGCTGCACGCCGCACACTGCTGCACGCCGCACACTGCTGCACGCCGCACACTGCAGCACGCCGCACACTGCAGCACGCCACACACTGCAGCACGCCACACACTGCTGCATGACGCTGCCCGCCGCACACTGCTGCCCGCCGCACACTGCTGCCCGCCGCACACTGCTGCACGCCGCACACTGCCCACATCTGCTGCACGCCGCACAATGCTGCACGCCGCACACTGCTGCACTCCCAACACTGCTTTTATGCAAGTTTATGCTACTGACATTGTAAATGACAATGCCTTTTGTTTGTTTTAAGACCAAAACATAAATAAAAGGAATTGTAATTTTACAATGCCAATAGCTCAAACTCTTATAATTGCGAGACCTATTGCATTGCAAATGCTTGTTATCAGCATGGTTACACACTCCTCTACAATGGCTGGGGCAACAGTACAACAAGGGTATACATTTCTGCCTTTCACAACTATAGCTATACTACAATTGTTTGAAAAATATTTTCAAATGCAAGATTTTTTCGATTCATTCCTCAACATGATTTGCAGCTCATACAGATAAGGGTATTAGACTTACTGGCTACTTCAACTCAGAAGGGATTAATAGCCAGAATGTATCAACTTCTTCTGGATTGGCAGGCCGATAACTTGTAGCAGGTAGATAGACTATATTTAGGTTTGCATTTAACTGAAGGTAAGGTTCCAGCAAATATTGCTAATAGTTAACTGAATTTAAATCTCCAGCAACTAAAATACACAATTACAAATCCATTCAGAACATACATCATACACCCAAAAGGACTCCTAATTGGGACTGCCAGACAGATTAATGTAGCTTTTGCTGTTCTAGCCTCAAAGCTGGTGCAGCCCATATTTTTTTTGAGGGGGGGGGGGGGGGAGTTTATAAAAATATGGGTTTACTGGGTTCAAGTACTTAAAGAAATCATTAAACTGATTGTTAGCGTCTCACTTCCAGTGCTAAAAGCATATTAATGGGCTCATCCTCACTGGCACCGTCACATTATATAGATATAGTTTTCACTGCTATACTATTAGCCAGATTATGGTTAGATAGTTACCCTCCAAGAACTCTGGAATGGTGGTATCAGTTTATAGATATATGCGGGCTGGTGATAGCAATCATCAAAATCAATAGCGAACACTAACCTTTAAAACAAATCTGGGAACCTGTGACTAACCATATACGTGTATTGCCAGTGGACAATGGGGAAGGAATTAAAGGGGCAGTGGTACCAAAAATACATTTGATTCCCCATGTCATTTGATTAATCTCTCAATGTATATCACTTTAGAGTTGCTGTTTCTCTTTTGTATATTTTGTGCTCTTCTTTTCCTCTTACTTTTATGATTGTTGTCTTTGTGGAATGCATCTTTCAAGAAAATAAATAATCTTACCCTACTATCCCAACCATTTTACCTATTACTTTTTTTTTTGGTTAAACACCTCTTATTGAGGAAAACAAGAATGATACATGGTATAAACACAGTTAACTTCCGTGTCAAGAAACAAGACATAACCAAAACAAAGAAACCACAAGCCTTGGCAGAACAAAATAAAGGATACAGGGGCGGGTGATGGGAGGGTTCCGGTCGGCAGGGGGCCTCCACATAGCAAGGAATGGGACAAGATCTGTTAAAACCTGGGGAGGACCTGCCAGACGCAAGAAATACCAGGAAATAAGGGTGGTCAGTTGTGGAATGAGGGGGAGAGATGAGGGGGTGGAGGGGCACAAGAAGTGTATCAGTTGACCTGGGAGTGACCACAAAGAGGGAAATGGGGGAGTGAGGGCATAGGTTGGTTGGCAAGGGATTTCAGTCCCCTGCCCTGCAGTGTGGTCCCAAGAGGGGAAGAGACAGGGCCCGGGGAAAGTAAATGGCGACAGAAGCAATCGCAATGGAGCTAAGCTGAAGGGCACGCGTGGGGTTGGGGTGAGGGCAAATTGGGACAAAACCAAAGGGGTTGATGGACGGAGTGTTGAACATTGCAAGCACTCACCCCCAGTCAACTGATCTGGGTTTAATCCATCGTCCTTCTTTAGCTCACTCCGCCACCCCAGTTCAGACATGGCCATATGCAAATCAGTCTGACCCTGTGCCTCATGGGAACAGTCCAGCCCGAACTGCAGATTGGGCCACCTGGAGTATAGGGGATAAACCCTTTCAGTGCACCTTGCCGTCTTGGGAAACAATATAGAGAAAACAAAGGGAGAGGTGTGAAAGGAAAAAAGTGGAGAATGTAAGGGGGAACAAGTCAGGACAATAACGCAGGGATGGGATATGGTCCAACAGTAAACAAAGCACGACAATCTTAAAGGGAAAGGAGTTGTGAGTAGGGATTAAACGGGGGGGGGGGGGGTAAGTGTATTTGAAAAAAAGGCGCCCAAGTGTCCGGGAAGCGATAATAATGGTTGGAAAGTCTTGCGATAATCTGCTCATAAGCGGCCACCTGGAACAACTCACAAAGCCAGTCCTCCGGGGGTAGGTCAAGTAGGTGTCCTCCAAAGCCGCAGGTTACAGATCTTGGCGGTGGCTGGGGCAGTGGACAGCCACCTAGATTGCTGGTTTGCGATGGCGGGGCATTGGGAAAAGTCATAGAGCAGGACAGTCTGAGCTTTAAGTGGCCCTTTGAGTGGTACGATGCCCCCTGTCATAGATTCGCATCTCCAGCACTTAGCTGACGGGAGGTAAGAAGAATTCTGGAGCAGGTTTGGCGACCAATGCCAACAGTGTAAAACCTTGAAATAGCTGAATTGAAGGTGGGTTTCCCTGAGGTATCAATCATTTTCTGTAAGGAGGTCACCCCAGTCAGTTTCCTAGTATTGAAGCTGCAGTCTCGCCACACACCACTCCTGAAGGTAGAGGACAGTGGTGCGGAGTGAAGATGAACCACCAGAATTCGGTATAGCCCTGACAAAGTCCCCTTGTAGGTGCCCCATTTCCCAATTAAACGATCAAGGGCCAAGAGGAAGGATCCAAAGGTGGGGGGCCTAGAACCTTTCCAAGGCAGCTTGGAAGGTGTGTTATAGTTTCAGAAATATCCCTCAAGACCATATTGTGTTTGGGCTGCTGCAAACAACTTATTGTCTCTGTTCACAACCAAATCAGAGAGTTGGTGCAGCCCCCTAGACGCATACTACAGCCAGAGGGGTTCAGATTCCCCAATACGAATGGAGGCATTGTACCACAGGGAGGCTTAAGCATAGGCAGTAGGGTGAGTCTTTAGCACCCGGTGTGCCTTACGCATGGCTGGAGGACAGGGTGGGATGCAAGCGGTATGAAATTGGCCACTGAGTGGAACATTTACAGTCCTTGGTGACTGCCCAAAAGGGTGGATTTGAGGTAGACCTAGCTAGGAGTATCTAGGGTAGTGTGAAGATCGTATTGAAAAAGGGCCAGCTGAGACGCCAGCCAGTAACAGCGGAGTTTGAGTAGGCGAAGGCCACCATAATCCATGGCATAGTTTGTCCAGTTTCATCCGCGGAATCCTGCCATCCCATAGAAAGGTGTTTGAGGCATGTGAGCTGTAGATCACGTGCTTTGCATATTTCTGCCATCTAGTGTTGGGTCCGGATGTTTGCATGTTGTTTTTCTTCGAAGAGGTCTTTCCAGTCACGAGATAAGGTGACTCCTCCTTTCGGTGATAGTGCGCATGAGCATCTACTCCATTGTTAGACTGTTTTTTTCCGCCATCGGGTTAGAATGTGTATTGTTGCCCTCCATTTCGGAATCGGTCCTTGGGTTCCCCTTGGTGCGCAATCCACTCTACCCTCGACTGTATTGTTTTCGAACGCGTTCCCTTTCTCCGCATTTCGACTCGACATCAAAACATCTCCAATTTCGATTGCGGTTTTGTGGGTGGCATTTCGACCTAGCCACGTCGGTCCGGCACCTGGTCGATGGAACGGACTCCATTTAAATGTTGCCCCCTGTGCCACGCGAAGTATCCGTGTACGGACCTACATCAGGTGTGTAACTTGTGTTTGCCCCCCAAACACAAAGAACAAGACTGTGACGTGTGTCGATCCTTAAAATCAATGAAAACTCTCTGTGATAGTCGGGCTCAATGTCGAAAGATGCAGCGGCAGCAGTTGGAAGACACACCGCATCTCTTTGGCGAAGACTCTGAACAAGAAGTCTCAGCGGCCGAAGCAGAACACGATTCAGCGGCATCCGACTCTGAGGCAGAGTTGCAGATTGTCTTCGAAGATGACGATGTGCTGCAGGGACAAGGGGACGTGAGTACGGAAGACCCCTCCCCTTCCATCGTCCCTAGAAAATCTAAGGCTTTGGCACCATCTCTGCCTTCAGGCCAAGGTTGGCAACAAGAAGAGGTTTCTAACTCTCCGCCTTCCGGCTTGACACCGAAGTTGGCCAAAACCCACTTCTGAGCTGAAACCATCGGGCTCTAAACACAAAATCGGCACCAAAACCAAGGAAGAATTCCTCGGAGCCAAAATCTTCAGCACCGAAAGGCTCTTTCGGTGCTGAAAATTACACAGCTGCCAGTACCGCAATCCGATCCAAGCCATGGACAATGTACCACACAAATCGGATCTGAAACAGAAAAACTCTATATTAATCCGGATACTGGACATGTTCATGTTAAACTGCCATCCAAACACTAGCTTCCGGATGACGACGCTCTAACATTCCATTGAAGAAGAAACATGTGGGGACTAGTCCTTTCCACACAATACCATCTCCTCCTCCCTCTCCACCACAATTTGATCCCTTACACATTACACCTAGGCAGTCTCCTCTACCTCACCCTGATGCAGATGACACTGATGATGAGGGGACACAGCCACCAAATGATCCTTGGACGAATTATACCATTGATCCTCCACAGGATACAGACCCAGATCTTTACCCTGCCAGACCATCTCGACCGGACGACAATCTGTCATATCAGGAGCTCATTGCTAGAGCTGCACTCTGCCATGGGGAAGAGCTCCATAAAGAGTCCTTAGAGACGGATTTTCTCTTTGTTACTTTAGCAACACATAAATCCAGTCAGACACTGCCTATGCTTAAAGGTATGTTAAGGCACTCAGACGACATCTTTAAAGACCCTGTACGTGCTAGGATCCTCACTAAGAGTAGATTAAAAAAATACAAACCTTCCCCAACAGACCCTATTTTTATTAAGGGGCAGTTGCCACTAGACTCTGTGGTGGTAGCCAATGCTCAAAAGCGAGCTAATTCCCAAGCATCTGGGGATGCTCCTCCCCCAGATAAGGAGTCGAAACTAATTAATGCTTCTGGCAAACGTGTAGCTGCGCAAGCAGCTAATCATTGGCGTATTGCTAACACCCAAGGTCTCCTTGCGAGATATGATAGATTCTAATCCTTCTAGTTCTTTACCAGAGCCTTCCTAGGCGTTGACGGACTACTGACGTCAGGACTAGCCCATAAATCACCCATTCCCATAGATATTAGCGAGTTCTTAATGTGAGTGAGCCACGGTATTTTGCTTATTCCTTTAAAATTTGCCACTTCCCTCAGTTCCTCTCTATTCATAGCCAGCTCTGGGGTACTTCATAGGCGGCGCCAGCATAGCAAGGGTCTATGGGCGACCTCTATTGCAATTGGGCTGACTCCTAGATCCATTCTGAGTGGTGTGCTTTTGGGAAGACCCAGAAGCTGTCTAAAAAACGAATTCTCAATCTTGGAAAGTTGTTCAGATAGCCCCAAATTTCCGACCTATACAAGGCAGCTCCTCTGGCTTGTGCCTTGTATATTTCCAACACCGGCCCCATCTTATTGTGCATACACTTCCTCTGCAACTTCGCTAGCCCTCCCCGATGTTTGAGCCAATTTTAGACAAAACTTCTTGATTTGAACACCCCATTCAATTTTCTCATTAAGGGATACTCCCAGGTATTCACAAATGGGGACTTTCTCTAGAAATTCCCCATCTAATTGGGGGTTAGGTCGTGTTGAGTGCCCTGCATTGAAAGCCATATATTTAGTTTTCTGGGTGTTTATCTCCAGTCCCCTGCTTTTGCAGAATGAGTGGAAAATGTCCAAGGCCCTCTGTATCCCTATAGGGGACTTTGACAGCAGGAGGGTATCGTCGGCGAACATCAAGGCAGGTACCTTGCGGCCCGCCAACTTGGGAGCATCTATATCCCCTCCTGCTGCCAAAGCCCCCACTAGGTCATTAATGAATATACAAAAGAGGGTCGGGGCCAAAACACACCATTGGCGTACACCTCTCTCTATTGGTATACGATCAGTAAGCTCTCCATTTTTCCCTTATCTGATTTGGGCAAAGTTGTGTTCATGTGATCTTTTCAAATTATGGCATAAGTACGGGGGGCTCCAAGGTCTGATAGAATAACCCGTAATTTCTCCCTAGGTACTAAATCAAATGCCGATTTTAGGTCCACAAAGATCATATAGAGGCTGCCACCCTCCAAAATCACTGTTTTCCAGTGCAATAAATGCAACCTGAAAATGTGGTCAATTGTGGAAATTTTTACTCTAAAAGCGGCCTGGTAGGGACTGAGAATGGAGTGTTCTTCCATCCAGCTCTGTAATCGGTCCAAGAGCACTCTGAGTGACATCGATGAGACTGATGGGCCGATAGTTCATAGGATGGAGGGGTGATCCCTTTTTGTAGATCGGAATGATTTCCGCCCCCAACCATGTCATGGGGATCGCCATTCCCTGGAGGATAGCATTGAATACGGTTTATAAATACGGAACCCATATACTAAGTTCAGTGCGAAAGATCACCAGGGTTCTTGTCTAGGCCCGTAGCCTTTGCAGGGATTATCTGGCCAACAGTGACAGTTATCTCTTTTAGAGAAATTTCTGGGGAGTCTAAGCAAGCAGGCTGTGGTTGGGGACATTCGGTTGAGGCTTGTCCTGTATCGCCCTCTACCCTAGAATATAAGGACTGAAAGTGGGCCTTCCTGACTTCGGCCCCAGGTTGGGTACAATTGCTGATTTATCCTCTTTAGATTCTGTGTTTATTAGGTTCTAAAAAGTCTTCATGTCCCTATTACTTAATGCATTTCTCAGGTTCTCTCATTTTTCTTCTTCCCAGTTTCTTTTGGCTAGTTTGATTGTATTTTTATAAGCTAGCCGCTTGACCTCTATTGCCAACTTGTCCTTTGATTTGATGGCTAATACAAGGGTTTTCATGGCCTTGCGGCAGTTGCCATCATACCAGGGGTGCCTAAGTGCTCTACCTTCCTTTAGTTGTGATATATGGGAAAAGTTATTAGCCAAGGCAACCACTAAGCCTTGGTGTTTTTCTGCAGTTTCGGAAAGAGAACAATAGGAATCAACAAGCTCACTCAGTTCTTTTGCAACCTCCAGAAAAGGAATGATGATTCAATAAAGGGAGGCTAGCCTATCTTGGGATTGGCAAAATGAATCCCATCTAATTCTCCTCCTACAACTAGTTAGAGTGAGCCCAGTGGCGATTGAAAATTGGCCCTTGGAGGCATGCCCGGTGTGGGGCGAAACCAGTTCTAGGATCGGGGCAATATGATCACTGTCGTATCTGGGTACAATCTTAAAATCAATTACCCGGTGCCATGATTTGGTGTTCACCAGAATATAGTCTAAGATAGAGGGACAGCCCAGTCTATTGTAAGTCAAATTAGCTGGGGAATCTGATTTGGAATGCCCATTACATGCCCTGAGCGAATGGTTCAGTGAAATGGTGTTCATCTGTATAACCAGTGGAGTCCAAGCCCGGGTTGGCGGGGCATTGGCCTCTGGCATAGCCCAATGCAGGTCCTCTTCATTGGGGTCGCCTGGGTCCAAGTCCTTCAGAGGTTTGTACTGGTAATTTAAATCGCCAGCCAGGATCACCAATTCATTGTCGATAATGGTAGTCAAGAAAGATGATAGGAGGTCAAGGGTAACAGACTCTTGGCCGTACCCCATTGGCTGTGAGTAGACCTTAATCAATGCCATCTTGGTCCTATCTGAGAAACTCAGAATAACGCAAAGAATGTCACTAGAGAATGTCTTTACCTGTTTCACTGAACATCCTAGGTGTGTTGCAATCCAGATACTAAGGCCCCCCTCTGGTCTTCCCCTCCCCCTGCATGTGGCTACTATATTAAAAACTGCATAGCCAAGTCTGTGAGTATCCTCCCAGGCCCAAGTTTCCTGAAACATGCAAATGTCGTTGTCTAGGATAAAAGCCCCCCACTCCGGATTTTCTAATTTAGCACAGAGGCCTGCAATGTTCCAAGATAATATTTGGAGCTTCGGTGAGTCATTTGACAGCTGGCTAGGGCTTCCAGTCTCCTTCTCTAAGGGCCATGGACTTCCAGTCTCCTTCTCTAAGGGCCATGGGCCATTTCTAGTTATGGGCTGATAATCTACTAGAGTTGTCAATAGTGGGTTCACCAGCTGGAGGCCATTATCTGCCTGCAGCGGTGATCCTTCTTTGTTGCTGGAAATGGGTGTCCCATGTTGATCCTTACTTTTTGCACTTCCTGCTTCCCCAACCTCTACCAGCACTTGGCCCTGGGGCATAAGGTTACCGGCAGGGGTAGGTGCTTGGGCCATGATCAATGAATTACTTGTGCCTCATCGGTTATCCAAAAAGCTGTACTCTGTGCCTCTCTCAGGGTGCCCTCATATTTGACAGGTGTGGAGACTTAGGAACTCCAGACTCTAGTTCTGCCAATCGAATATTAGTTGGTTCAACAGTCCGGGTGCGCCCTGGAATGTCCCTCCTATCAGCTGAACCTCCAATCAGTGGCTTTAGTCAGTCATTCTCCTCTAGAGAGTCGAGGACATCATAATAGTTGTTCACTGGGATGTTATACCTGTGTTGATTCCACCCCCTCCTCTGTCCACCCCTAGTAAAGGCTGTATGGGGCCAGATGGCTTGTAGAAGAAATCCAATGGTAAAATATGAAGCCCTGTTTGTTCTACTGACCAGTTTCCTGCCCTGTCAAGTATTGTTTGGACAAGATCTGGTGACCCAAAGGACAGTACCACACAGTCACCTTCTAACGTCTTTTTAGATCTTCCTATACAGGCAACCCGTCTGGCTATTTTAAACTCTGAGGAGAGCGGGTTGGATAATCCCGACCTTGCGCTTATCACATGTAGAGATTTATTTTTTAGCAATGTCCAATGTTCCCTAGCTCCACATCGCAGCGTAGGGACATTGGCCAACAGGAGTTGCTTCTGGTGGGAGATGAAGAGTGTTTGTCAGATAGACCTCTCAGTATCTGTTGTTCTTGTCTATGGGCAGTTTGTGGTAGTGCTTCCCTTCTATGTTTGTGATTTAGTCTACTAAGAAGGGGTTCCTTTTGAATGTTCATTAGTCGCTCTTGAATAGTACCTGGGGCCTGTGCTATTTGTTGGCTTTTGGGCAAAGCTGTCATATTATGGCGCTTAAGCAAGGGATCCAGTAGAGCAGTTTGGGGTGCTATCACTGGGCCAAGGCCGGAAGTTCCAGGTTGCGCGGTCATAGGTCCGTCACTCCTGTTTAGTTGGGCGGTCTTGGTTTTACAATGACATATATTAGTCGGCTGTGACTGAGTGGTCTGGGACCCCAACTGGCTCAACTGGGGCGGCTGGTTCATGTAAGCACTACCTGCGACCTTTTCTAGTTTATCTATGCTCACTTCTAGTCGGGTTAGCTTTTGCATTAGTGGATCTAATAGAACTGAAACTACCTCACCCATTTTTACCCAGAACTCCCCGCTTTCAATGCCCTGCGGGAGGGTTAGGGTTCTTGGAATAGGCTCCTTATTAACAATACTAATTCTTGGGGAATGCCCCTCCTCCACCACTTCGTCCTCCACCGTGTTTTTACTTTTGCGCACTTTTTGGTGCGGGGTGTATTTGCTTATTAGGGCCCTGTCCCTTTCTTTTTCTAGATTGAGTTGGGGGACTGCTACCCTGATTAATCTTACTTTTCTGTCCCCTGGTATTTACTTTAGGCCTGGTTATTGTATCCCTTATCTTAGTGATGCCATTTCCTTCTGGTGTCTGTATGATCGGTACCCTAATCAAGGGGGAACTCTGTTGGCATTCAGTACGGTTAATAGGATCAGGCAATACAAGCTGATTTAGGGGAAGTTGCGACTCTAAGGACATGCTGCGCTCTGTTAGGGCGATTTCATGGATATAAGCGCTGACTCGGCCCATGACAAGAAGGCATCCAATGTCCCCACCACTCCCTGGCCTGTTAGTGATTTTCATTTGTTTATTATTTCTTATAGTTGTAACGGTAACAGTCTGTGACAATGTTTGGCAATGTGTACCAGCAAGATTCAAATTAGGTCCTCATACCTTAGTCCCCGATTCCCTATCCGTATCTGTGTGAGTCTGGAGCACAAGATGTTAGTACTGTGGCCCTGCCCGGCCTCTTACGGTCTCTGATGGGCACGGACGGGCGTGCCCACGTGCGTCCCGCGCTGCGGGAGTACTGGCGTTGTTTTTGCCAGTACTGGCGTCAGCATGCGGTGCGCGTGCCCCGAGGGATGCTGGGAAATGGAGTTCTCTTACACATGGCTTCCCTCCAGGAAAGAAAACAGGGTCCTCATGGCAATGGCGGCAATGGCGATGAGATTAAGCCCAGGTAAGATCCGAGGAGCCTGTTGCAGGTAGTCGCACTTAAAGCACCGGTTTCTGACACTTAGAAGGCTGCAGATGGCTAAAGATGAACACACCCACGTTTGTCTGGCCGCTCCTAGAAGAGTGAAGCCATGCTTCCGCCACTCTCAAGATGTCCGCGGAGGCCATACATTTCGTTCCTGTCCACGTGACAAAAGACCTTCTAATTTTGCTAAAAGACTAAATAGCATAAAAGAATAGCCCTCATTTATTTTAGTTTTCTTAAAGACTCTTCCTTTCACTTTGATCTTCCTTCTTCACTCCACCTTCTCACCAAATAAGACAACAAGGTATCACGTTTTTCTCACCGGGTGTAGGTGATGGTTTACAACATAAGGGAAAACCAGGTTCAAATACTGACCGCCCACGTTCTCTTTCTCTTTGAGTCTCCTGCGGAAACTACCCTCCGAGAGAAGAATAACATATCAAGAAGAAGAGAAGAGCCTACTACCTTCCTGACGAAGATTCCCTCTGAACAACAGTTTTAACAGTAAAAAGATTTGTCTTTGCCCAATAAAACTATCAAAATTGAGCCTCGTCTACAGCCTCCTAGCTTCTATTTCTGCCCATCCCTCCGACAAGCGGTCACTGGTTCCACATCAAAAGCTACACTTTACCGCCAGTCTCCTCACACAGAACCATGGAGAAATCAGACAACCAAATCCCAAAGAACTGAATTTAGTGATTTGTCTCCTGAAATCATAGAGTTTGGTTATTTAGATTTACCACCAGACTGTATGAATATTCAAAAACCAAGCAAGAAGGGCTACGACCAGAGACTGCTATGCAACCAAATGGTAAAGATTTGTTATATATTGCAATACCAACAAAATCAACTCTTTAGATGGTTCTATACAGAACATTATATGTTACTTGTTAAATTTACAACAAACAGGACTGGCTTACACATCTATTTGTTGCACCTCGCAGCAGCAGCTGCAATTTTACAAAATAGGAAACATATATCACTATTCAGTTCCAGTAATCAAAGCATTCATGGAAGGCTTAAAATGGTAATTCCACCAAGAATTCCTCCTGCTCCAGTGTGGAATTTCAACATTGTTCTCACAAGGCTCATGCGTCCACCCTTTGAACTTTTGCACATGTGCCCTTTCCAATTTCTTTCATGCAAAGTTGCTTTCCTCATTGCGATCACATCATTGAGGAGAGTTGGTGAGCTACAGGCATTAACTTTGGAAGAACCTTTCTTTCAGTTACACAAAGAAAGGATAGTCCTCTGCACTAACCCTAAATCCAATTTCAAAATCTGGTATTGCAAGATGTTTTGGTAAATGCATTCAAACATGCTATGCTAAAGCCAAAAGAACTTTAACCATACGCCCAAGAGCACATTCCACTCGCAAAATAGGGGCTTCGGTGGCCTTTTTAGGAAACAATCCTCTAGGTGACATATGTACGGCAGCTGCATGGTCTACACTGCACACATTTACCAAACACTGTTTGTAGATGTGGTAGTCAGAAAACAAGCTAATGTAGGCCCAGCAGTGCTTAAGACACTTTTTCAAACAACTGCAACATCTACAGGTTAGCCACTGCCTTGGGAGTATACTGCTTTATGGTCTATGCAAAGCATATGATCTACAGCTCACATGCCTCGAACGGATAATGATAGTTACCCAGTAAGCATCTGTTCTTGGCATGTAGAGCTGTAGATTCACATGCTCCTCCCCAGGTACCTATAGTTGTTGCAGTTCTTTATTATCATTTATACGCATGGACATCTCTTTACTACATTTTATTTTTTGCATATTTATATAGAGCGAACTCGACCCGAAGGTATTGGAGCGCTTTACACGAGCACCGTATTTACATTACACATTCCGGCATGGGGAGATTAAGTGATTTTCCCAGAATCACAGGATGTGGACTCGACCCCGAGCCTCGAACCCTGGTTTCCAACACCAAAGTCGACAGTCTAGCCGACGGACCACATCCCCTCCCCTACACTTACTCTATTCTCACCCTCTAGCGGGAAAACAATCTAACAATGGAGTCGATGCTCAGGTGCACTATCACCGAAAGAAGGAGTTACCTTACCTCGTGACTGGAAAGACTTCTTCGAAGAAAAACAACTTGCAAACATCCGGACCCAACACTAGATGGCATGAGTATGCAAAGCATGTGAATCTACAGCTCTACATGCCCAGAGCAGATGCTTACTGGGTAAGTAACATTATCCTTTCAGGGTTTTCTCCAGAGCGTCCATCAGGCGAGCCGGGATGCGAAGTGAGAGCATATGAAACAAATAGTTTAGTTTGGTTACCACGTTCATTTTCAGGACTGTGCCGTCCCCCAAAGATAGAGGTCCAGTTGCGACCAATGAGCCATGTCCGCCTGGATGCTCCCGTATAGTGAATCAAGGTTGCGCTAAACCATGCGTTGGAGACCTTGAGTAACTTCAATGTCCAGATAGAGGCTGGAGGAGGTAGACCACTGGAAAGGTAGATTGGCCAGAACTGTGGAAAGCGTGTGTAATGTGAGAGGTATGGCTTCACTTTTACCCCAGTTGATCTTGTACCACGTAAGAACAGAAAATTGTGAGATCAGAGCGATAAGAGTCTCCAAAGATGTGGTGGGATGAGTTAGCGTGACCAGGATGTCATCAGCGTATAAGGTTAATTTGTGTTCCCGCTGGGGAGGGGAATGCCGTGAATTATCAGGGGAGGGGCGGATAGATATAGCCAGGATGAAAAGAAGGGATAACAAAGGCCAACCCAGTCTACTACCTGGGCGGATGTCCAAGAGGAAAGAGGTGTGACCATTGCAGTTGGCCACGGCTAAGGGACAATTCTACAGTCTCTGGATTTGAGATAAGAACACTGGGCCCTGTTCACAGTGCCGCAGTAGTCTGAAAAGGTAGTCCCACTTAACCCTGTCAAAGCCCTTCTCAGCATCAAGTGACACAGCCATTTCTCGGCCTCATCCAACCATACCGACCAGAGAATGTGGGAGAGGAGCCGAAGGAGGGACGTGGCCATTCTCGTTCAGAATGATCACTGTTAGGTGATGAGGGGAGGACATCCTTTCCATTGAGGAGCAGCAGAAATGGGGGTCCGAAGTGACTAGTCCGAAGGAGATGTGAAGGGAAAAAAGAAAGTGGGGATGGAGAAGGAGAGGTGAGGGCACTCGAAGCTGGCATGGGGCAGTCTGCCTTTGGGAAGCAGTGAACCTAATTTAAGTGGAAGGAGGGGGTGGCCAGTGGGTAGCTGAAGCACAGTTTTCAGGGCCTCCCTCGTGTGGGGCAGATAATATGACCGGAGAAAGATAGAAGAAAGAAGGCATGTGTGAGGAAGTGCCGGAAAGAGAAGGATCATCGAACAAAGGGCACCAGGCAGCAGACCGCCGAGGGGCCGTGGCCAGCGAAGTGTGGTAAGCTGATTGGGGTATGAAGTAGTCAACTGACCTCGCAATGCACGGGCTCAGTAGCTTGAAGTCTCTTCAGGAGGAGTTGCAGGCTTCAAAGGGAACCGGGATTTGTCCCTGTGGAGCATATCCTTATGGGGTGGCGTGATTTCAGGCCACCCGACCACTGACGTGTGACCTCCTCCGGGTGTTGCCATTCCTTGGAAGGAGACCATGGGGGGGGGGGTCCCCTTAGCAAAGGAAAGGGGGGGCACCAGAGGAGACTACTGAAGGGCCCTGATTATGTCGGTCGGCACAAGGACCTCCATATAACCCTCCCGCTGACCAGGGTAAAAGAATTCCAAAATCTTAGTGTCATATGAAATCTTCAGGACTGCAGGGTCCAAGAGGCCATAGCGGATGCTAAGGTGATGGAGACTGGGGCAGAGGTAAAGGAAGCGTCGCTGGGGAAAGTCGTGAGACTGGAAGATCTAATGTCCGTCCTGTTGAAAAGGGCCATGTTTTTTCAGCATCTGTATCACATGGCAGGCTTGCTGATGTCACAAGGAGAGGATGTAGCCTTACAACTAGAGCGGTCGACCTTGAAGCTGGAGGAACTGGGTTCAAGTCTCGGCAACAACGCTCAACATCCTATGATTCTGGGCAAATCACTTCATCTCCCCGTGCCTAACAAAAATGAATGTGTTCATCTGTAACGAAACTGGTACTCATGTAAGACGCTCTGATACCCGTTGTCTCTGGTCTAGTTCGCGCTATATAAAACTCTACAAAAAAAACAGGAAGCAGGGTATGATCTGTCTTGGACCATCCTTTGGCGGGGGCAGCTTTGATGAATACTGTGGGACCTCTGTAAGTCCAGGGGAGGGTTAAAGGATAGACCTGTCAGGGCAGGGAGGAAGCCAGCCATGAAGCTCATGATGTTGTCACCCTTGAGTTGCTTTGGTACCCTGGAGATCCAAAATTTGTCTCTGAGAGCAGACCTCTAACTCCACGATCTTCTGGAGGTGCCAGTGGTCTTGCTCCCAGTCACTGGAGGCAGCTATCTCTCCCTTGATCCAGTCCAGGCAGGATTCGGCCCTGTTAAGCTTGGCGTTGAAAGAGGCGGATGTCCTGTCGAATGCTCTGCATGTCCTCTGAGGTCTTGGAGGTATTGTCTGCCTCTTCCAAGAGCATAGTCTTAGGCCTTCCAAGCTCTCTCAGTATAATATCCAATATGGATTCAGAGGGAGGGGTCCCCTTCTGGTCCGGTTTCAACTGCCTCCCCGCCACCGCCTCTTCAAAGAGTAATTGTCTAGTTTATTTCGACATTAGAGGGGTAGTAGCTGGGGGTGAGCTCCATGAAAACGGGACTCGCCCCCCGTCCGTTGGGGGAGTGGGGGGGTCTGTAATAGATAGCAGAGACATACTGCCACACCAGAAAGGACAGCAACCAGAAGAAGCTGGAACATGGCAGCACAGCTCAGTCAGAGGGTCGTTCCTTAGGTCCCCTCACCAAAGCACTGAAAATGTACTTTATAGCCCGGAAGACCAGGGAGAAAGATAGAGGTGTCAGGTGGGGGGGCTCCTGCATCACCTGCGACACAGACCAGCTGACTGGTGTGGTCAAGTGGAAAGGCCATTGGTTAAGTTCAGGTCGTAGTTGCCCCTGGGGTCTGACCAGACAGTCAGGACTCGAGAGTATCTAGAAGAGGGCTGCCACACCAGAAACAGGCCTTGGCTCTGAAGGACTAATCCTGCAATGAGCCTAAATGTTAGCATGGAACCACAGGGCCCCAGAGTCCCCAGAGTCAGGGCCTTAGGCCGCAAGAAAAAAGGGGGACGCTAGGTGTCTGGAGCTGCCAAGGGGAAGGCAAAGTGGATCAAGCAGCCCACAATACAGCATGGTGTGGCTATGCTCAGGTCCAGCGCTTCTATCTCTGTGGGCATGGCAGGGGCCCAGTTCCGCATTGTGGGCACCAGATGCTGCAGGCATCGGCAGGCGGGGCTTTCGAATTGGATCGGCGGCTCCCCCATAGAAGGGTGAAGGGAGGCCTGCAAATCCCGTGCCAGCAGTAGCTCTCTTAGAGCGCTGCCATCTTGGCTGGGCTTGTGGCTTTGTCCCCATTTTACCTATTTCAAGCGCTTCTAATTAACATTTATTGACTCTTTTTAAAAAAAAAAAATTTTTTTTATTTAAAGTTGGATGTATCCATTTAATTTCATATTGCAGCATAAAAGATCCAGATTAGCCTTTTGGTTTCTCCAAAGCCCTTTGGAGAGAGGAGATTTGGCAGCTCCCAGTCTCCAGCCCTGTTACTGCATTGCAATATGCAAATTAGTACACAGAGTACCAATACCTTTCTCATTCATGAAGATGTAGATCGAGTCAACCCTTTTATTATTAGTTTTTTCTATCCCAAGTGTTGTACAAGGCATGTAGGAAATGCCAGAGACTGCATCGTCTGGCAGGATATCTGCAGATGCTTAAAGGTCCCAAAATACCACAGCCATCTACCCCTGTGGAAAAACCCACAACTGCCAGAAACTTTCAGGATTCATAACCATTCTGCAGAGGCTCACTCAAATGTAACACTGTATTCCGAGGGAGTTCTAAAACCATTCTTGGAATTAATCAGGGAATTCAATGTCATACCAAGCATTTTTAAAATATCTACTAATGAGAGCCTTAATTCGATCAAAACTAAGATAGCACCATACTTTATTTATTTTGCTTTGAGTTTTCTATAGCGCGGGGTATCAGAGCGCTTTACAAGGAAAGCAGAGTAACAAGGTTATCAGTGATGTCATGAGTGATGTCACTGACCATGTCATGAGTGATGTAATATGTGACATCCTCAGCAGTGCATTGCGGGCGCGCGAGTTATAGTTAGCTGAACTAACTATAACGGGGGAATTTCAATGGTTTTGTACAAGTGAAAAGTCCAGCTATAACACCCCTGAAACCTATGGTTTTTTCAGTGGATTTCTGAGGTTTTTTAAATGCTAATTCCTAACTATAACGTGCCTGAAACCTATGGTTTTTTATGTGAATTTCAAATTTTTTCTTTTTTTTTTTTTTTTTTGAAACCGTTTATTACAAGACTCAAAGATATACAAATATGGGCCTACAACCTTCCGGCCGGCCGCTAGCAATGAAAGGAGCATACGATATACATTTATAAAACGCATGGTGCTGCGGCAGAGCATGCATAGGAGTTAACATCGTTACGAGCCACACCATCCAGACCCCACTATACGGTTCCATTTTAAACTTAAAGAACAACAAGTACAAACAAACCCACAAGGCAATCCTCAATCGGAAATAGCAAACACGTGCTCCCCTAAAGAGGGAATCCTAGCCATCCATAGAAGTCTCAAGAGGGGGGAGAGATCAGAACTAGGGCTGGGGAAACCCAACGCCCAGGTGCCGGGGGGATGAGTTGGCTAAGGGGACGGGGCCGGCGACGGATCAGGCAATAACGGCGGAGCACAGATTCCCCCGCGGTAGGCGTTCCAGGGGCCCCACACTTTCACCCATGTCCCAGGCTTACCTCTCGCCACATACACCACCTTTTCCCGAAACATGCACCAATCCATATGTTCCTTCCAGGCTGAGACAGTCGGGGGCCTCTGGGATCCCCACAATTGGGCAATATCACGCTTGGCAACCATATACCCCAGAGTCACCCACCACGTCTGCGGCACCGAATAGTCGGTAGGCTCCCACACATTCAACAGGCATCTCCTCGCTTCGGGCAACAGCGCCACATGCGTAACCACTCGCAGCACCTCATGCACACCACGCCAGAACCCCTCCACCTCCGGGCACTCCCACAGGATATGCAGAAAAGTCCCCAACGCACCACACCCACGCTTACACAAACCGTCCTCAGCATAGCCCATACGCAGGAGCTTTGGCCCCGTCATGTAGACCCTGTGGAGTATCTTGAGCTGGACGAAACGAAGGCGAGCCGGTATGGCCACCTCTTTCGGGGAGGCCACCGCGGAGGTCCAGTCCTCGTCGTCCAGCTCCAGCCCGTCGGCTACCCAAGCCCCATGAAGGGCAGTCAACAAGTCTGAGCGGTCGTTGATCAGTTTTTTGTAGATCAGTGAGATCGTGCTGTCCGGGATGTGTCCATCCAGCACTCTGTCCTCCAGGGGGGAACACTCCGGGATGGAGGCAACGTCCGGAAAGACGGAGCCCAACGCATGACGGACCTGCAAGTACCGAAAGTACTCGCTGCCCTGCAACTGAAATTCCGTCCGCAGCATCTCGAACGTTTTAAATCCTCCCCTCGTCCAGAGATCCCCCACTTTGCTAATGCCTATTATGTCCCACTTCTCAAAGCCCTTCGAGGTCCATAAGGAGCCCAACCGCTCAGACGCGTATAGTGGTGACGCCCGGGTCAAACGGTCCTTCCACCCCATAGCTGCATTGGCCGCATGCCACACTCGCACCATGACACGCGTGGGGCCCGTTAGGCGAGCGTCGGGCGCGCTAGAATAGAGCGCTCGATAATGATCACCACCTGGAAGGAGCATCTTATCCATTTCAAATGCCGGGTTTAAGGCGGGCCCATATAGGCCCTGATTAATCGCAGCTAGCTGGGAGGCCCAATAGTACCGTTTGATATCCGGAAGGGCAATCCCCCCGTCATACCATGGGAGCGTCAGCTTCGCCAGGGCAATACGTGGCCTCCCGTCCCAGAACAGGCGGCGCTGCAAACTCACCACTTCGCGGAAGTAGCGCGCTGGGACGAGGTCCATAGTGTTCTGCAACGCGTACAGGAAACGCGGCAGCGACATCATTTTAAACAATGCCGCCCGGCCGAGCGGCGAAAGCGGCAAACGCCGCCAGTGCGCGACATCCTCTTTCAGACGCTGGAGGGGGGGAAGCAAGTTCCGATCATACCGAGCCTCCGGGTCCAGAGTAATGAAGACACCCAGGTACCTAAATCCCTGCGGGGCGACCTGGATCGGACAGCCTCGCGGGAGGATAGGAGCCTCCCCGGAGAGAACATACACACACGATTTAGCCCAGTTGATGACAAGACCGGAGTTACGACCGAATGAATGCAAAACATCAACCAGTACTATGAGTGATTTACGTGGGGAAGCTAGGTACAAAAGGATGTCATCAGCGTATAGGGATACGCGGTCCTCATACTCGGGGGTCCAGCGGAGACCACTGATGGAAGGCTCCCACCGCAGCCACTCCGCCAGGGGCTCCATGGCAAGTGCAAAGAGGAGCGGCGATAAGGGGCAGCCCTGCCGCGTGCCCCGGCCCAGCTCGAACGGAGCCGATACTCTTCCGTTCACCACCACCTGCGCCAATGGGCCCGAATACAGCAATTTGACCCAACTGATGAACCCTGGGCCAAATCCAAATTTCGCAAGCATCGCCCAGATGTATGGCCACTCAAGCGTGTCAAACGCCATGGTGGCGTCTAAGGACGCCAAAATGGCCTGCTCACGTATAAACGGGACACGTGCGAGCACACCGTGCAAGCGCCGCAGATTAAGGGCTGTGTTGCGATGAGGAATAAAGCCGGACTGGTCCTGATGAACCAAATCGCCCACCACGCCGACCAGCCGATTGGCCAGTACCTTGGCGAGAATCTTGGGCTCCGCATTCAGTAGTGAAATGGGCCGATAGGATGTGACCCGGTCCCGAGGTCTCCCCTCCTTGTGGATGACCACGATTGTAGCCAGACGCTGGTCCAGCGGGAGGGAGCCCACCGAGTGTGCCGCCAGGAACATAGCCCGGAGGTGGGGTGCCAGCGTATCCGGTCGCAACTTGTACAACTCGATAGGGAGACCATTCGGACCCATGGCCTTGCCGGAAGCGACCGAGCGTATGGCGAGGGCGATTTCGTCGGAGGTGGGAGCGGCGTCCAGCAACACCCTGTCATCCCCGGAAAGGGACGGCAGCGCGATATCCCTGAGGAGGGCACGGGAATCCTCTTCCGAGCAGGGAGACACCGGGGAATACACCTCACGGAAATAATCCGCGAAACAGGAGACGATTTCTTCTGGCTCCGTTACACACACACCATCCGTTGTCTCAATCAGCGGGACCACACGATTCGCTCTCTCTTTTTTGTCCAACCACGCTATCAGTTTACCAGCCTTATCACCCACATCATACAGTCGCCCCTGTTGCTCTCTACTGAGGCCCCTGGCCGCCTCCGTGACGAGGGCCCTATAGGCCGCTTGCTTGAGTTGGAGGACATGTAATGCGGCATCCGTCACCCCACATTCTAAATTACCCTCCAACTCGGCTATTTCAGCCTCCATCCGGGTCACTTCCTCCCGCTCGCGCCTCCGGGCGTGGGAAATAAGGGATAGGGCTTCCCCTCGGAGTACTGCCTTGAAGGCCTCCCACGGCGGTACAGCCGAAGGCACGGACCCCACATTCTCATCAAAATATCGCTGAAGGGATTTAAGCAATTCAGCGCGAATAGTGGGGTCGCGCAGGTACCAAGGATTAATTGGGACAACCCTACCCTCACCCCTCGGAAAGACGTCAAAGTGCAGTAGGAGCGGGGAGTGGTCCGAAACACCCCGTGGCAAATGACACACCTCTCCCACCCTCCCAACATAGGCCCCCGGACAAGGACATAGTCTAGTCGTGAGAGACTACCATGGGCTCCCGAGTGGAAAGTGTACTGCAGCTGCGTGGGGTGTTTTAAACGCCAGCAGTCCACTAACCCAAATGTATCCAAGAGGCCGGGTAGCCACGCCTGTGCCCGGGGGAGGTCCCTAGGGGGGTGACGATCCACAGTCCCAGATAACACCGCATTGAAATCCCCCCCCACAACTAAAAGCCCCCCCGGAAGGCCAAGGAGAAGGCGCCCCAGGTCTGCAAAGGTGGTCGACTGCAGCCCCGGTGGGATGTATACCGACACAAAGACAACCACTTTGCCCTCCAGTCTTCCCACCAAGACCGTGTAACGTCCCCTGTCATCGTGGAGCACCTCATCAATCTCCAACGGGAGCGAGTTCCTCACCATGATGCCCACACCCCTTGAGCCAGACGTGAAGCCCGAGTGAGCCACTAGGCGATAGCCACGCCGATTCATGGCGCAGAAGGAGTTGCCAATGAGGTGTGTCTCCTGCAGAAAGACTACATCGGGCGAGATTCGCTTCAAAAACTGCAGGACCACACCTCGTTTGATCCTGTCCCCCAGTCCATTCACATTCCAAGACAACAAAGTTAATTCCCTACCCCCCATCATACACAGAAGCCATCATTCGTCCCCCGGAGAGCACTTTAGAACTAACACAAAAGTACGTTTGCCTTGTGATAAAAACGAACAACACCCCATCCCTACCCACCCACCCACCCCAACAGAACTCCCCCCTCCCTGCACCCCTGCATGAGCCCGAACAGCCCCCCCAACGTGCAGTGTGCCTGTCGCCCCATATATAGTTAAACTAACTAAACCCCCTAGAGGAGGAGGGAGAACCCCCAACAGACCCAACACAACCTCCATAGGAGGGGAACTTACAAAGACTGACGCAGAATCGAAAGTGGCATCATTTTCGTCCAGAGTGAGGCCCAATGTTAAACCCTCAGTCCTGATCCAGCGTGCCGTCTCCCCCCGCCGCCCCCCCCCCCCCCCCGCCCCCCCGATCACGATCCCCGGACAGAGTATCGAGCCAGTCCCCGGCCGCTTCGGGACGATCAAAGAAGTGCGTGCGACCATCCACCTCCACTCGCAGCTTAGCTGGGAAGAGCATGGCGTATTTGAGGTTTAGGTCCCGAAGACGGCGTTTGACGCCTAGGAAGCTCAGTCTCTGCTTCTGGACCGCTGGGGTGAAATCAGGGTAAAAATTTACCTCCATATTGTCAAACTTGACCGGTCCATGCAGTCTGGATGTTTGCAGGATAGCGTCTCTGTCCCTAAAATTGAAAATCCGGGCAATGAGAGGTCTCGGAGGGGCTCCGACCTTCGGCCTTCCCCTGGGAACCCTGTGGGCCCTCTCCACAGCGAAGAATTTACTCAGCCCCCGTGGCTGGAGATGGGTAGCAATCAGGTCCTCCACAAAGAGATCCGCCGCCGCCTCCTCGCGTCCCTCAGGCACCCCGATGATGCGGATGTTGTTCCTCCGTGCCCGACTTTCAGAGTCCTCCAGGCGGCGATCCATAAGCGCACTCGCCTGACTAAGCCGGCGCACCTCTGTTTGTAAGGCCGCCACATCTGTCGTTAGGCCCGATGCGGTGTGGGCCAAGGAATCCACTCGGTCGTTGGTTTTGGAAAGATCGGCCCTCACCAGGCCAACATCCACGAGGACCGAGTCGATCTTCTGCGCCAGTGTATCAAACCGCTGGCCCACCGAGGCCTTCATCTCGGCAATGGCGCCCATGATATCTCGCAGTCGGATCTGCGGGCAGGTCTGGGGCATCAGGAGGGCTCTCAGGGGACTTGCGCGGTCCATCGGGAGATCCCTTCTGGAGGGTATAGCGGTCCATACTATTAGCCTGATGGACGGCGCCACGCCGGGTCGATTTGGTCTTTGCCCGGTCTCCATCTTGTTTCGTGGCCATGGCCTCCAATCTCTCAGTCGCACCAGCCACGTCGTGTAAGGCAGGAAAGCAGGGCCACGAGCTCCGGGGGGGGGCACCTCAGAGCAGCGGGGTGGATCACAGCCTGCAGGCAGGCAGGGCCTCCCAGCAAGGCCACACCAACACCAAGGGCTCCGCAACCCAACCTCGCAGAGACGGCAAGGGGGTGCGAAATCAAAGCGAAAGTGCGGGGTACGCGAGTCGCCAGGCCCTGCCTGCCGCTGTTGTTCACTTTGTCACTGGATCACCCCACAGCGCAAATCCGGGGTCCGGCGAGGGGAAGGCCGCAAACCTCAATCGGTGCTCACTCCGGTGTCCGAGGTCCGATTCGGAAGCGGGAAACGGGTGCCACCTCAGCTCAGGTTCACCAACATAGTCCCCTCATCCAGGGCAGGATAATTTCAGGATAATCGTAGGAGGTTGCGGAGGTCCTCGGGAGCCTCGCACCTACGCGGCCATCTTGGTTGCGCGCTAGGCTCCTCCAAAGGTTTTTTAAATGCTAATTTCTAACTATGCCTACAGAGATAGGACATGTGAAGAAAGAAGAAAAAACGCACAGAAAGAAAAAAAAGAAATGCAGAAAGAAGCAACAGAAGTCCTCAAAGACGAAGAAAAGTGCAGAAAGAAGGATAACGTGCAGAAAGAACAAACAAAAGAGCAGAAAGAATCCTTGTTGCAAAATCATCCTGTACCCTCAACTTTTTCAGACGGATACTGGTGGTAACTGAGTCTGACTAACCAGTCCTAGAGCCAGTGCTATGTTAAGACACTTAGAATACAGTGAAAACACCTACATACACTAGGGAACATTATGCGTTGGGGTCCCCCTGTGATTAGCATGACCTCCTCTGTAAGCCCCTAGTATATAATAGGGCAGGGGGATTAAAACTACCTCTTAAAACAGGCCACAGGGCGTTTTTGCACACGTTAACACAGGCCCCGTCCCCTCCCTTCACCACTGTGTAAACACGCCCTGTGTCCGTTCTTAGTTGGGAGATTAAGTTCATTTGAATCCTGAGGGTCCCTAGGGTCCAACTAGCCCACTAGGTACCTCCAGTAAGTGCCACAGAGCTGCGTTGCAGAGAGGTGTAAAAAGTGGCACAGCCTGGACCACCTCTCTGCAATGCAGCTCAGTGGCGCTTACTGGAAGCACTTGGTGGGCTAGTTAGCCCCCAGGGGCCCTCAGTATTGAAGGGAAATTATATCCCCAATTTAAAACGTGCCATAGTGCGTGTTTGCACACGTCACCTCAGGCCCCGTCCCCTCCCTTCACCACTGTGTAAACGCGCCCTGTGGCTGTTCTAAGTTGAGAGATTAAGTCCCCTTGAATCCTAAGGGTCCCTAGGGTCAAACTAGACCACTAGGTACCTCCAGTAAGCGCCACAGAGCTGCGTTGCAGAGAGGTGTAAAAAGGGGCTTGGCCTCAGAACACCTGTCTGCAGCGCAGCTCCCTGGCGCATACTGGAGATGCCTGTTGGGCTAGTTGGCCCTCAGGGACCCTCAGTATTGAAGAATAATTAATTCCCCAACTTACAACTCGCCAGGGGGCGCGTTTGCAGAGTGCTGCAAGGAGGGGGCGTGGCCTCCGGCACGATGCCAGTCTTTTATTTATTTTAATTTTTTAAGAAGGGGGGCTGTGTGGTTCCCCTTCTTATTCTAAGTTATTGGCCCTGATGACCCCATCCCCCAGGGCCTGTCTCCTAATTATATTTTTTTTTACCTCAATCCCCAGGGCCGGCCACTGTTTTTTTATTATTTATAAAAAATATATATTTATAGACACACCTAGGACATGCTGGACAAACCGTACGTACCTATCACCATGACGATTTGAGTGATATTCATTAAAAGGCGACTATGCATACAATGAATCCACGTGGAATGTATTTACACCACTAGTGAAGCTCTGTCATGTCTGATGCCCTACAGTGCCCAATCCCGGTAGACACCCTTGTCGTTTATTTATACAAACATGGGTAGCTATTGACGGGCACATTTAATACACATGCACACCAAGCCATTCAAAGGGGATTCGACAAAAATTCGACAAACTATGTAAGAAACCCCCCTCACGGTTAATATAACACACATCCACTGCCGGATGTGTAATACTTTTTATTTTACTCTCTGGAAAGGGTACGAACATCACTTGAGAGTCACAGCGCGCTCCTGGCTGAGCCCAATGCTGTGTTACACCCACCATTGCCTGCCGAGTGCCACACACCTCTGTGTTGTATTCCACCAGCTAGTGCATATGCTATGACACTCTCTAGCCCATGTGCACTGTAACACCACCCCGTGAATATGTCATGCCACACTTGTCTTCGCACGGGTTATATTGCCCCATCTAACGTGCCTTCCTCGATGCCTATGTTATAACGCACACTGCTATGCCATACATATTACACTTTGGGATCCATATCTTTGTCACAGTGCATATGCAACGTTACACTCCCCAGCACATATTTTATATTACAACTTTAGAGACTAGTTAGGTTACACAACACTGCCCTGTGCATATTACACTCCAAGGCGCATCGCATAGCATGCGCTAGTGCCTGTGCTATCTCGCGCTCTCCAATGAATCTGTCATTGCGCACAATGTATTGCATATTATATTTCACGCCCGGTTCATCTTATATCACACTTTTTGGTTTATAGTTTATACCATACACTATATCTAGTTTTCATTTTTCAATCGTGCTCTCAGGACTATGTTCTATATAACACTGTGTTCACCTACCCTTTTCACGGGCATTACATTTTGCGATAGGGGGTGGAGGGTCAGGGGGTGTTTCTGGCAAGTGAGCCCGGAGTCACAGTCACAAACGTCCTCTTCTTCCTGAATAAAAGTGAGATTATGCTGCATACTTGTTCATATTTTAAGTAGTTCGCACAGACACACGTTTTAAAAACAATAAAGTTCCTAATACCCGCCTTCTCTGAACAGTTAGCTTGCTGCCCCATCCCCCTCCTCCCTATCCTCTGTTGTGTGAATCCATGGACTAGCCTCCTCCCTCCTGCCATGCATGGTCTGATGTGCTGCCACTGCCCTCAATTTAGTATGATGTACCAGTCCCCTCCTCCTGCCCTCCATTGCCCAATTCTATGCCCCATCATTGACCTCCTGCTTAAACTCTGTGCTTAGCTTGCTGCCCCTATTCTCCTTCCCCCTGCCCTCCGATGTCTTTGTGCATGCCCCTGCTCCATCCTTTTTGCCCTCCATGTTCCATGGACCTGCCACTCCTATCTACTCTGAGTGTTCTGTTGAGCTGCCACTCCCCTCCCACCTGCCTAGCATTGTCAGATGACTGTAACCTGTCCCTGCCACCTCCACCCTGCCTGTCCACATGCCATGCCCCTATCCTCTTCCTCCTGTCCTAAATGGTCCATTGTACTGCCACACCCTTCTGCCCTCCCTGGTCTGTTGTGCTGCAACTGCTCCTCCTGCCTGCCCCGTGCGGTCTGTTGTGAGGCCCATTCCCCTGAACTTTCTTGTCTGTGCACAGGTCCTGACTCTCCCTTCTATCCTCCATCATCCTTTGTGCATGCCCCTGCACCCTCCTTCTTGCCCATCATAGCCATTGTGCTGCCACTAACCCTCCCACTTGCCATGCATGGTCTTCTGTGCTGCCATGGCCTCTCCCACCTTCCCTCTGTGGTCAGTTAGCTGCCCCTGACCCCCTCCCACCTTCCCTCCATGGTCTGTGTGTATGCCATCACAGTCTCACTGTTGCTCTTCATGGTGTGTCTTGCTTCTAGTGCCCATCCTGCCTGACCTCCATGGCTATCTTGCTGCTCCTGCCCTGCCCCCTTGCCCCCAGCCCTCTGTTTACATGTGCAGACCCCTACTCCCTCCCTCCTGGCTTGTCTGTTCCATTGTAATGCCCCTGATCCGTCCCTCCTGCCCTTTATGGTCTGTTATGCTGCCGCTTTCTCTCCTGTCTGTCCATTATGGTCAGCTAGCTACCATTGCCTCTTGCCCCTCTGTTCTCTGTTGTCCATGTGCATGGTCCTGTCCCCTCCCTCTTGCTTTCTATGGATTGTTGTGCTGCACTCCCATCCCGCATGCCCTGTGTGGTGTATTGTGCTGCTGCAAACCCTGATGCCTGCCCTGCAGGGTCAGTTTGGTGCACCTCTCCATGTCCCTCCTGTCCTCTGTTATCCAAGTCCATGTCCCTACCCCATTTCCTTCCATGATCCAATGTACCATACTTGCGAACATTTTGAACTTGGTAAGAGGGAGATTTTGAAAAAAAACTGGGGTATTGATTTTCCCCTTTGAGTTACATTGAAAAAGTGGAGATTGTAGACATGAGACAGATCAAATAAAGCCCATTTGAGCTTAAAAACATTGGATGTTTCCTGGCTGAATCGGGTCTGTTGGCATGTATGGTTGTACTACCATTGCCTTTTCCTTCTGCCCACAATGGTCTATTACATTGCCACAGCCTCTCTTGCAAGTCCTGTATTGTTGGTTTGTTGCCCCTGCCCCCCTTTCCACTGCCCTCCATAGTCTGTTGTGCTGCCACGGCCCTTCCTGCCTGCTCAGTGTGGTTAAATTGTTGCCTTTGCACCCTTCTACCTGCCTTCAATTTTCAGAGTCCGTGCCCCTGGCCTCTCAACAGTATCCTAATGAACAAGTAGATTGCTAACATTCTATATTTATTACAAAAGTGTGGAACGCCTGACGTCATCTTGATGTAATCAAAACTGTAATACCTAGAGCATTTCCTTTAGAAATTACATATATGAGAGGGTCTTATTGGCATCAAAATTATGGTTAGTGCTCTAAAAGACTAAAATAAGGACATATTTTCTGAGTTTTCAAATAGCGACAAAGCACTTTTAAATTATTTGTTATCTTTATGTTTTTTTATCCAGTTGACCACTTGATTAAATGTTGCACTTAGGGGAGAGGATGTGGTGTTACTTCCAGAACTGCAGACTTTGCAACTGGGGAACCAGGTTGGAGTTTCTGCTTCAGCTCGACATTCTGTGATTCTGGTCAAATCACTTAATCTCCCCATGTCTACAACCAAAATGAATTTGTTCTTGTGTGATGTAACCAATGCTCATGTAAAGCACTCCAATACCTGACAAGTCTGCACTATATAACACTGCAAAAACACAAAATAAGTGTTTTGCACACTTCTGTCATTGGGCTATATTTGGGCTACATCTGGGTGATTTTGGGCTACATTTGGGCTCTTTTGTCTCCGGTGGCCATCTTGGGAGATTTATTTGTTATGAAGTTTCCTAATTTTCTCATGTACTGCAGTCTCCTCAGTAGGAAATGCTTTCAGTTTTTTGCTTTGATTCCATCATGAAGGTATTCAGATATGTCACACATTTGCCATAAATTCTGAAAGTTAGCACTCTAGTTGCTCATTAGATCACTGTAGTAAAACTACTGTTCACCATGGAAGTCTGCTCCTGGTATTAAAAGTGCATGTTTCAGTCTGCATGTCAGAATTGTTTAATGAAATAGAAGAGGATTTGAGAAGTCACTCAAAATGTGCCCTCATTTTCTTTTTTCAGCATTAATCATAATTTCTATGGCAAAATGAACCCCCTCATTGTGTTCCTTTTTAAATTAAATGTTTTAAGTGTTACCAGTTTATTCCAATCAAGATGGCTTCAGGTGTGCCATACGTTTGTCATAATGAAGACAGTAAGCGCTCTAGTTGTTTTTAAGAACACTCTGGGACATTCTGTCATTGGGCTATACTTGGGCTACATCTGGGTGATATTTGGGCTCGTTTGTCTCTGGTGGCCATCTTGGGAGACTTATTTGGTATGAAGTGTCCTAATTTCCTCATTTACTGCAGTCTCCTCAGTAGGAAATACTTTCAGTTTTTTACTTTGATTCCATCAAGAAGGCATTCAGATGTGTCACACATTTGCCATAAATTCAGAATGTTAGCACTCTTTTTGCTCATTAGATCACTGTAGTAAAGCTACTGCTCACCAGGGAAAACTGCTGCTGGTATTGAAAGTGCATGTTTCAGTCTGCATGTCAGAATTGTTTAATGAAATAAAAGAGGATTCAGAAGTCAAAATGTGCCCTAGTTTTTCTTTCTGCAGCACTAATCATACTTGTTATGGGAAAATGAACCCCCTCATTTTGTCCTTTTTAAATTAAATGTTTTAAGAGTTACCACTTTAATCCAAGCAAAATGGCTTCAGGTGTGCCATACGTTTATCATAAGTAGGACTGTTAGCGCTCTAGTTGTTCTTTGGAACACTCTGGGAAGCTGCAGTAGAACACAAAGGAATCAACTGACAGTCTCTGCCCTTGTTGGATGTACATGTTTTACTGAGAATGTCAGACTTCATTCTCACATGACTGAGAAAGATAATGTGAATTTACAGAAAATAAGCTCTCAGTTTAGCTTATAGATCACCTTCCAAACCTCTGTGAGAAAAGCATGAGGAAATATTTTTCTCTCAATCATGATATCCCAGCAGAAGGCTTTTTCACATGGTGAAATCACCTTAGAACATACCACAATTCCTAAAATGAGTATGGTACCATCAACAAATGATTTATAATGTAACTAAAGTCTTAAAACCTTCTATAAACTGCAATGCTTATTAATGAGGTGCTATCATGTATATTGGTCCCAAGATGGCTGCCAACACTTCTTGGATGAAGTCCTGACAGCCAATCAGATCTCAGGATGAGATGTGTGGTTAGGCTCCACCCACATATATATGATTTTACTTTTGATTTTCTCAGGAACTACTGAACAGATTGACACCAGACCTGCAAAAGGCACTTCCCTGAGCTGAGGACTACCTCTCTGCCAAATTTCAAGTAATTCTGTTCAGCCGTTCGGGCTGTACCTTGGACTAAAGGTCCCTGTGGAAAATTGCATGGGGAAAATGCGTTTTGGGACCCCCTTTTTTCTCAGCCCCCGCTTGACGAATCCCCCCGAGACTTTCAGGGTAGGAGCGGAGCAGAGCGCCCCACCTATTTTGAAAATTTCGCGAGGATTCGTCAACCTGCGCCAAAGTTATTCCAAATAGAATGTTGCGGATTTCCTATGGAAACACGGTCCTAACTATAACTATCTACTGGCGACCGCCAGTAGATAATATATGTATATATTCACTGAAAAAACCATAGGTTTCACACACGTTATAGTTAGGAATAAGCATTTAAAAAACCTTGCAAATTCACTGAAAAAACCATAGGTTTCACACATGTTATAGTTAGCGGAAATTTTACTGATAAAAAACCAGTGAAATTCCCCCGTTATAGTTAGTGTAGGCAACTATAACTCACGCGACCGCAATCCTCTGCTGATGCTAATACTGTATTTAGACACTTATTTGCCCATGTCTTCTTCCATACATTTTTAGCTATACATATATTTCAAATATTTTTTTTTCATAAAGACACATGTCATCAGCAGAAGATTGCGGTTGCGTGAGTTATAGTTGCCTACACTAACTATAACGGGGGAATTTCACTGGTTTTTTATCAGTAAAATTTCCGCTAACTATAACATGTGTGAAACCTATGGTTTTTTCAGTGAATTTGCAAGGTTTTTTAAATGCTTATTCCTAACTATAACGTGTGTCAAACCTATGGTTTTTTCAGTGAATTTGTACGGTTTTTTAAATGCTAAGTTACTTTACGCCATTCGTGGCGTGCGCGCCCACTTAACGCAGTTCGTTCCGTGCGCGCACGGTGCGCTTCGCGCACCGTGTGCGCACAGTAAGCACGCGGTGCGCTTCGCGCACCGCGCGCCCACTTTACGCAGTTAGTGCCGTGCACGCACGGTGGGCACGCGGTGCGCTACGCGCACCGCGTGCCCACGTTACGCTAGATGGGCCATGTACGCACGATGCGCTTCGCGCACATGGAGGACATATGATGCACTTCGTTTTGAAAGGTAATATTTTAATTTTTCGTAATTTTTATAAGTGGGGTGGAGAGAGTGTTGTTAATTTTTTCTTTTATTATTTTTGTTTAAAATATTGTGGTTTTTCAAATATCTAATAAGCCCTGCATATTTGGTGGCCTGCGGCCACCAAAAGCACAGGGGGTGAGGTGAGTGTGGATAGTGTTTTTTTTTTACATTTTTTTACCGTACGCGTACGGTAAGCGTAATCGGCGAAATTAGCGAAAAAATAAAAATTGCATTTTTGGCCTTGGGGGGTCTTTGGGGACTCCCTCAACATGGCTATGTGTGTGGGAGCTGTCTAAACAGCCCCTTTACATGTTTATTGGTTTTATTTAACAACCTAGCTCTCAGTGTGAGAGAGAAAATGGCGGCCGCCGCTTCCTGGTTTCGGCTGTTTGGAATGTTTACTAAGATCTAAGAGCCAATCAGAATCGCGCTCGCGCACGCCACCGTACGCGTACGGTAAGCTTACGGTAAGCGTACCGTAAGCTGGCTCAGATATATATATTGATTTAAAGGCTATTTTCTCAGAATCTACTGAACAGATTTACACCAAACCTACAAAAGGCACTTCCTTGACCTAGGGACTACCTCTCTGCCAAATTTCTAGTAATTCTGTTCAGCCGTTCGGGCTGTAGCCCTGTCTAAAGGTCCTATGGAAAAATGCATGGGAAAAACGCGTTTTGGGACCCCCCTTTTATCTCAGCCCCCGCTTGACGAATCCCCCCGAGACTTTCAGGGTAGGAGCGGAGCGTAGCGCCCCACCTATTTTGAGAAATTCGCGAGGATTCGTCAACCGGCGCCAAAGTTATTCAAAATAGAATGTTGCGGATTTCCTATGGAAAAGGGGTCCTAACTATAACTACCTACTGGCGACCGCCAGTAGGTAATATATGTGTATATGTGTATATATATATGTGTGCGTGTGTGTATATATATTCACTGAAAAAACCATAGGTTTCACAGACGTTATAGTTAGGAATTATCATTTACATAACCTTGCAAATTCACTTAAAAAACCATAGGTTTCACACATGTTATAGTTAGCTGTACATTTCATTAGTAAAAAAACAATGAAATTCCACGTTTTAGTTAGATCAGGTAACTATAACTTGCGCGCCCACAATAAACTGCTGATGACGTCACATATTACATCACTCATGACATGGTCAGTGACATCACTCATGACATCAATGATGACATCTGAAATTACACATTGTGGATTGCGGTCGCGCAAGTTATAGTTACCTGATCTAACTATAACGTGGAATTTCATTGGTTTTTTACGAGTGAAATGTACAGCTAACTATAACATGTGTGAAACCTATGGTTTTTTAAGTGAATTTGCAAGGTTTTGTAAATGATAATTCCTAACTATAACGTGTGTGAAACCTATGGTTTTTTCAGTGAATTTGTACGGTTTTTTAAATGCTAAGTTATGTATTTTTTTTTTTTTTTCTGGTTTTTCACTGTGCGCACACCCTGCGCGCACGGTGCGCTTCGTCCATGACGTGCCCGGCCTCGCCTTTTTTTACACAGTAACATTTGTTATTTTCGCCCTTGTGGGTCCTTTAATTTATTTAATAAATGTGATTGTTACTTCTTTATTTTTTTATTTTATTTTTTTTCCCCGTGCGCGTACGGTAAGCTTACCGTACGCGCACTCCGCGATTTTTAAAAAAAAATTATTAAATGTATTTTTCGTACTTTTGGGTCCTTCTTGGACCCCCTGACAAACACTAGGGGGTCTGCAACTCTCTTCGTTGCCCCCTTTTCACGTTCCCCACCTTTGTTTCTCAGTGCGAGAGACAGAAAATGGCGGCCGACACTTCCTGATTTCGACCGATTCGAATGTTTACAGTCATGTAACCACCAATCAGAATTGAGCTCGCGCACGGCACCGTACGCGTACGGTAAGCTTACGGTAAGCGCACGGAGCGCGCTTACAGATATATATATTGATTTAAATGCTATTTTCTCAGGACCTACTGAACAGATTTACACCAGACCTACAAAAGGCACATCCTTGACCTGAGGACTACCTCTCTGCCAAATTTCAAGTAATTCTGTTCAGCCGTTCGGGCTGTAGCTCGGACTAAAGGTCCTATGGGAAAATGCATGGGGAAAACGCGTTTTGGGACTCCCCTTTTTTCTCAGCCCCCGCTTGACGAATCCCCCCGAGACTTTCAGGGTAGGAGCGGAGCGTAGCGCCCCATTAGTTTTGAAAATTTCGCGAGGATTCGTCGACCGGCGCCAAAGTTATTCCAAATAGAATGTTGCGGATTTCCTATGGAAACACGGTCCTAACTATAACTATCTACTGGCGACCGCCAGTAGATAATAAATATATATATGTGTGTGTGTGTGTGTATGTGTATGTGTATGTGTATATATATATATATATATATATGTATATATATATATTATCTACTGGCGGTCGCCAGTAGATAGTTCTAGTTAGGACCGTGTTTCCATAGGAAATCTGAAAATTCTATTTTGAATAACTTTGGCGCCGGTTGACGAATCCTCGCGAAATTTTCAAAACTAATGGGGTGCTCCGCTCTGCTCCTACCCTGAAAGTCTCTGGGTGATTCGTCAAGCGGGGGCCGAGAAAAAAGGGGGGTCCCAAAACGCGTTTTCCCCATGCATTTTCCCATAGGACCTTTAGTCGAAGGTACAGCCCGAACGGCTGAACAGAATTACTTGAAATTTGGCAGAGAGGTAGTCCTCAGGTCAGGGATGTGCCTTTTGCATGTGTGGAGTCAATCTGTTCAGTAGTTCCTGAGAAAATTGCAGTTAAAGCACATAAATATCTATAGCCGCGCACCGTGCGCGCACCGTACGTTATAGTTAGTTCAGATAACTATAACTCGCGCGACCGCCACTCTATCACAAGTATGATGTCATGAGTGATGCCAATGACCATGTCATGAGTGATGTAATATGTGACGTCATCAGCAGTGGATTGCGGGCGCGCGAGTTATCTGAACTAACTATAACGGGGGAATTTCATTGGTTTTTTATGAGTGAAATGTCCACCTAACTATAACGTGTGAAACCTATGGTTGTTTAAGTGAATTTGCAAGGTTTTTTAAATGCTAATTCCTAACTATAACGTGTGTGAAACCTATGGTTTTTTCAGTGAATATATATAAAATTAGAACCAATATTTATTACAAGTTTATTAAAGTTAGCTATATGAAAATATAGTGGTATTCCTAATGACAATGTTATATACACACAAAAACAATATTCTTCCCTTCAATATTCTGTTTCACAAAATTCTTGTAGTGATTTATTTAGTGCAATATTTGACACAACATATTTTGATATCTTGATTTGCCATTCACCATAATAAATATGTACCATTTTTCACTGTAACTTTTCCAATCAAAAATATAGTTGCACAACTGTCAGTGATTTTCTCCTCTCCAGCACATAAAGACCACAATCCCATTCCAAAAATATTGTTTAATACTCTTTGTAAAAAATGTCCATTCCTGAAATGTGTTTTTCAGCTTAGTGAAGGACTCCTGTTTATAACAGGGGGATATTTTATGATTTTCTTTTCACACAAAAATAGCTAATTGCCTTTCTCTATTCCCGAACAGAGGATTCACTAACCCCCCTTGGAAGCTTAGTTGTATTCCCAACATACACGACTTACAACATTTGGGCTACTCAAAAATGTTTGTTAACATTGTGAAATACTCCTGTGATTAAGGGAGCACATTTTGAGTTGTTCATTTGAAAAGTATAGCTGTATGTCAGACAAAGTGAAATGATCTACTCTTACACAATGAGCATACCAGTTCAGTTTAGGAGCTCAATTTGTACGACTCATCAATGCTGTCGCAGTCTCTTGTACTTAAAAAGGCAATTCTGGGAATGTGCTTTTTTCCACTAAGAAGGCAAGTGTTTAATAACTCTTGCATTACACTTCAAATATAAAATGTGGCTCCCAAATTGACTTTTATTTTTATTAAAGTCTCCCATGTTTTACTGTGGCACATTATGAGAATGTTTCTTTTCCCATTAAAGGCTGTTGTACCACACCATTGCCAATGTGTTTCTTTCTACTCTTGAACAAAGTGACGACTAGCCTCAATCCAGCTGTTCCAGTTACAGAATTTATGCTCCCAAACAAAGAAAATGTTTTAACTTTGTTAAACAAGGTTCATGTTTGAACATACAATAATTTATGGTGTGCGAGCTAAGGTAGATCAAAGGAGCCCCAACAGCAGGTAGAAGAAACACTCTGAGAGAAGGAAGAACTTTAGGAGGAGAGGCCCATTATATTCTTGAATTCTAGTGACAAAAATAACAAAGATGTGCCAATCCTTAAATCTATTTCTCCAATGTAATAAACCAACCGTGTCAGAAAGCACGAGAGTGGGGAGTATGTTACAACCAAAAATGTTTGCCTTCCGTATGGAAAATAGTTTATAAGGTGGTGGCTAGAAAAGAGAATGAGAACTCAGATATTTAGATTTCTAGGGAAGTGTGGACCATATTTTAAATCCGTTATTTCTGTTTTAGAAGTGTGATTATTAATTCAGTAGGATAATTCCACTCTAGCCCCTGCAGGTGCTTGAACCACTATTATCACATCATCTAACGTTAAATTGCACATTCACACCTGTGGGGTGTCTTAGCCCCGAATAAGAATTTTATTTTTGTCACCCAAGTAAATGGTACTCATTTTATCAACCGTGGAAGGATGAAAGTCTAAGTGGAAGCAGTAGGGTTCACCCATGTGAATGGGAGATCAAACACAGATCCCTGAAGTGGATACATTAGTTTACGAAGCCACCAGACTAATTTTATCTGTTTGGGTATTCAAAGTAGCTATAATCACACACATCACTGTGGAGACTATAATAGGACTATAATCGCACACTATCACTGTGGGGATTTGAACATCACTGTATTCACACACTATCTCTGTGGGGACTTGAACAAGTCTATAATCAAACACTATCTCTCTGTTGGGTCATGGGCATCAATATAATCAATCAAACATCTTTGTGGGGAATTGAACTCATGACTATATCCACACACCATTTCTGTGGGCACTGTGGTAACACTATGATCACACACCAACTCTGAAGGACCTGGACATCTCGCTAATTACACACTATTTCTGTAGGGACCTTGGCATCCATATAATCACACAACATTTTTGGACAGAAGAGGAAGGTTAGACAGAGGTCTGAAGTTATTCAGATCCTTTGTCAATGCCGGGTTTTTTCAGCAGAGGCGTGACCCCCAACCCAGGGTCCCAAGAAGAGGCAGCATGGTCTACACTAGTAGAAATAGACAACATAACTTATTCACGACCTCCACCTCACAGGGCGACCCTATCCAAGATCCACTCACCTCCGCCCACGACAACATGGCGCAGCGTCCTGCTTTACTAAAAAGCCAGCTAGAATTTATATCCCGGGGCCTGAACGAAATCCTTACTAACCTCGACAAGGCCCGAAAACCCCAGCAAGCCCCTCCCAGGGCGGCCACTCCGTCCAGCTCCACCCACCCTAAGCATCCTACCGGGCCCTTAGCGACCCCCGCAACACGGATACAGAGACCCTCAAGAACGGACGCTGAGATCCCGGCACAGAAACCCTAAGGAACCAAAGCCCCCGCGCCCAGGTTGCAGAGACGCATTATAACTGACATTGCGACCCTGAATTCAAGACACACAAGAACCAAAGCCGCAATGTCTTTCATAGAAGCGGCCGATTTAGCCTCATCATACGACTCCTCTCCTACTGACTCCCCAAGATCCAAGTGATCACGGGTTTCAGAAGAGATCTTCCTCTCACGAAACCCACCAGACCACTGCTCTTCCTCACCACCTTACCTAGGGCCCCCCTGGGAAAGAACCATAGCAAAAAAGAGCTTTCCATCAACTGCATGCTCATTAACTGCAGATCTGCCTCTATGCATGCAACTGAACTAGCAGAAGCCATCCTCTCGCAGGACATAGGCATTGTGTTCATCACGGAGATTTGGCTCAATGAGCTCTCCTCACCATGCTTAGATATGCTTGTGCCTCCAGGTTTTTCCATTATTAACAAAGACCGAAAAAAACAACGAGGAGGAGGTGTAGCTATCATTCATAAAGACAACATCGCCATCATGGAAATGGACTCTTACAAGTACAACACCTTTGAATGTCTTACTGCCAATATCAAGACTAAGGATGATGGAGCAATACTCTGCCACCTTCTCTATCACCCACCAGGCAACACCTCCGCCTTCGGGGAGCATTTGTCTGACCCGATTGCTCACTGCGCACTCAGGGACGCTAACAACCTAATTCTTGGTGACCTAAACCTTCGCTGGAATGAAGCGAACAACCCGTTAATTCAAACGCCATCCAATCTTCTTCGTGATAACAACCTATCCCAACACTGTGCAGAAGAAACTCACAATAAAGGAGCAACCTCGGATGCCATTATCGCTCAACGAGACGCAATTACGATCGACCACATACTCCCTGTGGACTGGTCGGACCATCACATGATCTTATTCCACATACACCAAAAAAACGCTCTCCCAGCCACCCGTGCAATACCTCCCCCCCCCCCCCCCCAATGGGCTAGAAACCTCACCCAGATTCCCATGGTAGCCCTAGAAGAAAGGATAAGCTCGCTCCTACCCAGCGCCAACGACCACCTCTCCACAACAGAACTCTCCTCGTTCTACAATTCAAATTTGGTGGCTATGCTTCCCCCTAATGCTAAAAAAAGCCGAGCCATTCCGTCTAGATCATGGTTCACCACTGACCACTCTGAAAGGAGACAACTAAGAGCCACAGAAAGACGCTGGAGGAACAATCCTACTGCTATACTCCGAGAACAACTCAAAACAGTTTGCAGGAAGTACAACTATTGCATCAAGAACAAGAAATCCACGTTTTTCCACTCCGCGCTGGACAGTGCAAAAATAGACCCATAGAGCTCTATAACATCATCAGGCAACAAACCTCCAAGCCTGCTACATCCTCAATACAGGCGTCCAAAGAACTTTGCGCCAACTTCGCCAACTTCTTCAATGACAAGATCACCAAGATAGAACTCTCACTGGACACCAAAAATACCCTCCCTACAAAAAGCAGCACGTCTGGGACGTATGATATCGCTAATTGTCCCTCAACTAAATCCTGGCTAAGCTTCCGCCCCATTCAGGAAACTGAGATAATCTTATCTCTACCTCCAAACCCTCAGCTCATGTCCTAGACCCTATTCCCAACCAAACTGACCAAAAAGCTGAAGTGCTCCCTGCACTGCTCTGGTGCACGATCATAAACCGCTCCATGAAAAACGTAGTCGTTCCAGCCTGCCTTTAAGTGGGACAAGTCACGCCAACCCGGCGTTGACATAAAGGATTTGAATAATTTTAGAATCAATCTTTTTTATTAAGTGATACACTTGCCAAATACACAGCTCGGCTGCCTACATCCGTGGGCCGGCAGAGCGACACAATATATGCCATACACAGCGCCCAGGTCTACAGCCCGGAGGGCGACCCCGCAAACAGGGATGAAACACAGGACAGGCCAGCCAGGTATGCACTCGGAGATCGCAAATTTTAAAACAAGAACCCAAAACAAAATAAACAAATCCCCACCCCCCTCCCATCCCTCTCCGCATCAGCCTCTACCCACTACCCCGAAACCCTACGAGCCGACAGTCTCAATCAACGGGGAATCAAACCTCCCCAGCGCCCCTTGCTGGTTCTAGCGGGTTAAGTTTAAGAATTTGCAGGTATTTAGGGCACGTAACTTCCCGTACCTCCTTGGATAAAAGCTATACAAAGGGGGCCCAGAGCTTCACATAATCCGATCCCTTCCCATCGATTCTAAGTGATAGGCGCTCCATCGCCAGCAGATGCCAGAGCTTCCGAATCCAATCCCGCTGATCCGGCACAGCCGGAGAGCCCCACTGCGCCAACAGCACCTGCCGTGCCGCCAGCAGCGCCAGAGCCAGCTGCCTGCCCCGCAACGAGCGCAAGGGGAAGCACTTGGGGTGCGGAAGACCTAACAACGTGTGGACAGGTTCCCGCGGCAGTTTGATTTGAAACGCCTCATCAAGGTCATCCAAGATCGTCGCCCAGTACCGCACCAACTTCGGGCAACGCCACAGCAAGTGCAACAGAGTACCAGAATGCCCACACCCCCTCCAGCAAAGACCCGATTTAGTAGGGGCCCAAGAGTGAATGCGCGCCGGCGTATAGTACCAGTATGACGCCACTTTATAAGCAGATTCAGCCCCCGCCGTATCAGATGCCGTATGATGGGCGCGATAGAAGACCTGCTCCCACTCCTTAGCCGTCAACGGGCGCCCCAGCTCAGACTCCCAGCGAACCTGCGCCTTCGACCTCTGCTGCGTAGGACGCGCTCTGAGGAGGGCATAGAGTTCCGAGATGAGCTTCCGATCATCTTTCTTGTAAATCAACCAGCGCTCAAAAGCGGTCAAGGGACGGGACATCAAGGCGAAGTTACGAGGTAGGGACACCCAATGTGCAAGCTGTGCGTGGTGATAGGCATCGGCGGGCGGTAGATCGAAGTAGTCTCTGCGCAGGCGGGCGAAAGGGATCACGCCATCCGGCTCCAGTAGGGAACCTACACTCTTACAACCTTCCTCACGCCAACGCTGAAATACAGGTGACGCGCAACCCGGCGGAAAATCGGGATTGTCCACAATAGGCGTCATAGGGGAAGGGAACGTAGTCCACCCCCGAGAGCTCACTAGTTGATCCCATACCTTAAGAGTCAGAGAAGTCACAGGGGAGGAGTAAAGACCCCAGGCCCTGTGCTTCCGTGGAAGCCAGAGCTCGCGCCAGATATTACAGCCCGCAACAGTCTGGTCCATAAAAAGCCAATGCTTGCTAGAGGAAGGCCGATTCCACTCCGTGATATACCGGAGGCAAGAGGCCAGGTAATATGCCCGCAACAACAGAAAACCCAATCCACCAGCAGCCTTCGGCGCAGTAGCGATCGAGAAGGCGAACCTTGGCCTCCTATTGTGCCACAAAAACTTATTGAGCAGGTCTTGCAGAGGGCACCAGGAGGCGGCTGCGCAGGAAGCATCTGAAACAGGTAAAGGACCCTCGGCAACACCGTCATCTTGACCGCCACGAGTCGCCCATACCAGGCCAGACCAAGACGAGACCAATCAGCGAGCGCTCTAGTGGTTTGCTCCACCAATAGTCTATAATTAAGGTGAGCGGTTTTGACAACTGACGGAGTCAAGCGCATCCCCAGGTAAGAGATGTCAGAATGCACCCACTGGAATGCGAAATCTCTCCGCAAATCATCGACTTCCTCTTCAGAGATAGAAAGATTAAGCACCATCGATTTTGAGAAATGAACTTCAAGGCCTGCAACCGATCCAAAGTCGCAGAGTTCTCGTGTCCAGCATCGCAAAGAGGTGCGCGGGCGGGTAAGAGAGAGAATAACATCGTCCGCATAAAGGCTAATTTTGTGAATGTCCGTGCCGAATTTAAGGCCCTCAACCCCCGGACTCGACCGTATGCGCTGAGCAAGGGCTCCATATAAAGCGCAAATAACAGTGGAGACAGGGGACACCCCTGCCTCGTCCTTCTAGTGATGGGAAAGGGTGAGGACCGACACCCATTCACCCTCACGGACGCCCTAGGAGCGACATAGATACAGTGCACCCAGCGAAGGAAATGCTGCTTGAAGCCAAAAGTGCGCAGGACCGCGAAAATGTAGTCCCAGTCAACCCGGTCAAAGGCCTTCTCAGCGTCAATGGAAAGGAGAGAGGCCGGGGTCCGAGGCCGATGGACCAAGTCAATAAGATGGAGAAGACGTTTGGTGTTGTCCCCTCCCTGACGCGTAGGAATGAACCCTGACTGATCCGGGTCAATAATGCCATCCATCAGTGGACTGAGACGCGCCGCCGGGATGCCTGCAAACAATTTAGCATCAACATTTAAGAGAGAAATTGGCCTGTACGAGCCGGATTCCCGCGGGTCCTTCCCGGGTTTAAGGATAACCGTAATCGCAGCTTCTGCCATAGTAGGGGTCACCTCCCCCGTCTCCAGAAAGGAATTTAAAAGACGCATCAAAAGGGGCGCCAACTCAGCACAGAATGTCTTAAAAAACAGGGCGGAAAAACCGTCAGGTCCAGGCGACTTGGCGATCTTGAGGCGAGCAATCGCCGATATGACTTCCTCAATACGGATGGCAGACTCCAGCGCATCAGCAGAGGCCGCAGACAGCGGCGTGACACGACAAGAGGTGAGGTAAGCCTCCCGGCCCGCCGGATCGGTCACCTCTTTGGAGTACAAGCACTGATAAAACTGCTGGAAAGACTACACAATAAGGGCGTCAGTAGTTTGCTCCACTGCCCGAGCATCCCAAATGGACTGAACCGCCGCACGTTGCATGTTCACTCGTAGCCTCTGGGCCAATAACCTCCCTCCTTTATCCCCGCTAAGGTAACATTTATGCCGCAGACGCAACAGCGCATATTCGACCCTGTCAAGATCCAGATGCTTCAGCATACGCCGCTTCGCCTCTAATTCTCGCCACATCCGAGGCGCTCCGGTGCGCTTATGGATGGACTCTAGGGCCCCCACCTCATGCTCCAGCTCTGCCCTCTTATCCCTACGGAGACACGCAAATGCAGCCGCCATCGCAATGAACTCTCCCTGCACCACCAGCTTGAGGGCTTCCCAAACCGCCGCCACCGACGTAGTACCCTGATCGTTAACCGCCAAATAAGCAATGATCGCCTTGCGCATCCGAGCAACCGTGGAGTCAGAGTTGAGCAAAGAATCGCGCAGGCGCCAGCCAGACGGAGAGGGACGGGTCACCGGAGAACTAAGCTGCACAGAGATGAGGGCATGATCGGACAGGGAGCGGGGAGCGATGGTCGAATCCGAGAGAGAGGGCAAAAGGGAGGTGGAGGCTAAGAAATGATCAAGGCGGGCATAAGTTTTGTGCGCCGCTGAGTAGAAGGTATAATCGCGCTCAGTAGGGTGTTGTAGGTGCCAGACGTCATGCAGACCACCATCACTCAACCATTGTCTGCCCCCGGGGGAGAGAGCGCCCGCCTGGTGCAATCGCTGCCCTGACCTATCGAGACCCGCATCCATCACCACATTCAGGTCCCTCCCCCATCAGTATCAGGGAATCGGGTGAGGCCAGCACCTCAGAAAAGGCCCTCTTTAGGAAAGTCTCTTGGTGGTCATTCGGGCGTAGATGGACCCCACAGTGAAGCACATGTCCCCCCACTGCACACGAAGCGCCAAAAGCCTCCCTTTCAAGTCAGCAACCTGGGTGAGAATCTTAGTGAGCACGCGCACTAAAAAGGATAGCCACCCCATGCTTCTTAGCCGCCCCGGAAGACCACACCTGCAGGGGGAAGCGTCGATCTCTCATCCGCTTAACGTCCTTGGAGAGAAGATGAGTCTCCTGTAACAAACACACATCACCCTCCGCACCCTCCAAGAGAGATAGGATAGCTGAGCGCTTAACTGGATTATTTAGGCCCCGAACATTCAAGCTCACCACTTTAAGACTTTTGCTCATAAAAGACAGGGGAAAGATAGGCTGTGATCAGGCGCAAGAACCCAGAGCCAGTAGGGAGACTCACTGGCAAGGGCTCGGGAACAAACAAACCCCCACCCGAAGAGGACTGATGTGGAGCCCCGTACCCCCCACCTCCACCCCCCACCCCTAGCCACAAAGGCAATAAACACAGCAGACATAAAGTCATTGCAGAACCCAAAGACCCACGGGCCGAGAAGCGGGCCCAGGAACCTGAGACACTGGCCCCTCGAACCACCAGCCAGGCCCTCCGACACTCAGACAAGGCCCGTGAGCCCCTGCACAGTCTCTGCTCTCCACCACACAAGGATGCCGCTATCTCCACGGCCACCTGGAGCACGACCTCAGCCGTCGACCATAGGGACCCCAGCCATGACCCCGGCACACCCCGGTCCCTCCGCAAACACCGTCCGCCGAAATGCGGACCGAGCAGGCCACACCGCTGACCCCTCATGGAAGTGCACTGGGCCAAAAACACCGCCCTCAAGACCACGGGCCGAAATGCAGGCCCCGGGCCAACGTCCTCCAAGGCAGCGCAGGTAACACACAAACCGCTCCCTCACTTCAATTCACACACAGGCCGTGTGGAGCAGCGCCGCCAAGGGCCGGCCTCAAGGCCCAGCCAGGCCCCCGCAAACCCAAGCAGCAACCGGCCCCCCGTCCGCCGAAATGCAGACCGAGCAGCGCCCCCTAGAAGCCAGCACTCACCGGGGCGAAGAGAAGCGCTTTCCACAAAGGGCGCGAAGCCCCGCCAGGCAGCATTCGCCGGAGCCAACAGCAGAGGGGCCCTCCAGTAGAGCCTCGCACCACGCGGCCCTCGTTATCTCCAGCCGTCGCAAGGGGGGCCAGCACCAGCTCCCACCGCCGGCGTCCCCAGGTCCAGCGCCGGAGTTTGCCGGGTCGCAGCTATGCCAGGACCGGAAGGCCCCGCTGGAACAACCAAGCAACGCCCCGCCTCACAGGAAAGCCTCAAGGCCTCAGAGTCCGCCGGCCATATCACCGCCAGCCGCAGGCCCACATGAGCGGCAACCGCCTCACCAGTATACCAAGGCCGTAGTCGGCAGCCAACGCAGCTCGAACTCCACGCTTCGTAGGTCTCCACCAGCGCCCCCGCCTCCACCGGGGGCGCGTCAGCCAGCACCAGGCGGCCTGCGGGGTCCGACCCCACTCAAATTGTCTCCGGTGCCGCACCTGCACCGCGGGCCGCAGCGATATTTGATATTTGATATTTGTGGGGTATTTATAGAGCGCGACGTTCGCTCCGAAGGGAGCATCTTGGCGCTAATGAGTGAGAGAAAGCTGGTCCAGGAGGGGTTTAGATAGGAGGAAATTAGATGGAAGCCTTAGAGTGTTCTTCCGGGAGTTTGAAAATCCATGTTTTCAGGAGTTTTCTGAAGGGTTTTTCCTGGGTTTGATGTCTGAGGGTATTGGGTAGTTTATTCCAAGCTTTGGTAGCAAGGAAGCTAAGGGTTTTTGCGCCTTTCGTTTTCAGGTTGTATTTAGGAAGAATGATAAGATTGTCATTGCTTGAACGAAGGTGACGGCTGGGCAAATAGTGGGGAAAGCGTCTTGTGAGGTATTTGGGGCCTGTTTTATTGTATGCACGAAAAGCCAAGATCAGGATTTTGAAAAGAATCCTTTTGTGGAGGGGGAGCCAATGAAGCGAACGGAGAGCTGCAGAAATAGAGGACCTGCGGGGGAGACCTAGGACTAGACGGGCGGCTGTGTGAAGTACGCTCTGCAGTTTAAGGATGGTGCTCTTCTTAGCTCCTGCGAGCAAGCCGTTGCAGTAATCCAGTCGCGAGATTATGAGTGCGACTGTCACCGTCTTTCTGGCATCGATGGGGAGAAGGGCGAAAAATTTCCTCAGGGATCTAATAGTTCCAAAGCATTTGCCAGCGACGATTCTGGCATGCTGATCAAAGGAAAGTTCGGAGTCAAAGATTACACCGAGATTCCTAGCTGACGACACCGTCTGGGGGGGAGCAGCAGAGTCGTCAGGCCACCAAAGTGCTGGACAGAAAGTATTATTGGTGCCGATCGGGAGGATCTCCGTTTTACTTGAGTTACATTTCAAGTGGTTATTTGTCATCCAGGAGAATACTTCGGTCAAGCAGAGTTTCAGGTTGAGTTCAGCTTTGGTAGATAGCTTGTCCAGGGGTACAATGAGTTGTGTATCATCGGCATACGAGGTGACAGGTATGCCGAATGATTCTATCAGATTAAGGAGAGGAATGAGATATATATTGAAGAGGAGAGGGCTTAGGATAGATCCCTGTGGGACACCCGAAAGGACGAGTTTGTCTTTGGAGTGGAAAGGACCAAGAGTGATGGATTGGGAACGGTCGGACAGGAAAGACGTAATCCAGGAAAGGGCGGAGTCGGAGATACCAATGTCCCTGAGTCTACCGATGAGGATGGTGTGGGAGACGGTGTCAAACGCCGCAGTGAGGTCGAGTAGGATTAGAATGGAATTTTTTCTCTGGTCTTGTAGAGTTTTTATGGTGTCCGAGAGTTCGATGAGAGCAGTTTCTGTCGAGTGTTTCGAGCGGAAACCTGATTGTTGAGGGTGAAGAAGGTTGTGATCATCCAAATAGCGTTTTAGCTCGCAGTGTACCAGGTGTTCCGTAATTTTTCCCAAAGCCGGGAGTAACGAAATGGGGCGGAGATTGGTAAGTTCCGTCGGGGGTTTGTTGGCCTTCTTCATAAGGGGCTTAACAATGCCCTTTTTCCAGTGGCTAGGTACAGTCCCTGACCTGAGCGAGGAGTTGATCAAGTGGTTAATGATAGGGTTAACCTCATCAATTAATTGGTGAAGAATCTTGGGGGGGCAGGGGTCTGAGGGGGCGCCAGATCTGCAGGCCAGGATCGCTTTTTTCGACTGCTCCAGAGTGATAAATGGAAAGCAACTGAGCGTGCAGTCTGGGGGGGCCAATGAAGGGGGCGCTGTAGAGATGGTGGGGGGAGGGAAAGTGCTTTGGATAGAGGTAATTTTTTCCTCGAAATAGTCAGAGATTTGATCACAGAGCTTCTGGGAGGGGGGGATTTCAGGCTGGAGTGCTTTAGGATGCGTAAATGATTTGACAATCGTGAACAGGGCCTTCTGTTTTTGGCCTGCATTGTTTATAGCATTGACGTAATAGTTTTTTTTAGCAAGTTTGATTTTTGAAAGGTAGTTTTTCCTAATCGCGATGTAGGAGGTGCGGTTAATGACTTCATAGGTCGTCCGCCATTTTCTTTCTGCCTTTTTGCATAGCAGATGCGCATTTGTAAGATCTGGAGTGAACCAGGGGGCATTGATTTTGGTTTTGCCTCGGGAGGTGCGGGGGCGCGAGGGCGGGATTCTGAATTTGATTTCTTGGGTGATCCAGTTGTGAAAAAGATCAACGTCAGTCTCGACGTTGCCGGAAAGGATGGGGGCTTGAGTTTGCATTGTAGGGTTGAGGGTGATGTTGTCCTGGATCTTTTTCCAATTAATGTAATTGTCACGGTTTGAAACAGTTTTGTTGCGCCTGGATAAGTTTTCTCTTGGAATGTGAAATGGGATCAGGAAGTGGTCAGACCAGATCTGAGGTAAGGGGGGTAGGGTGATCAGAAGGGGGGAATTTGTGCAGACACCATCGAGGGTATGACCAAGGGAATGGGTGGGTGAGGAAACGAGTTGCCTAAAGTTGAACATCTCGAGAGTTTGTGTGAAGTTAATGGTGTGAGTGTCTGTTTTCGATTCTAAATGAAGGTTAAAATCGCCGAGGAGGGTGAAGAAAGGGTATCTAAGTGAGAATAGGCCTAAAGAGTCGTACAGTGAGTCAAGAAACTCAGAAGCGTTCCCAGGTGGGCGATAAATAAGTCCACCTGAGAATGAGGTGTGCTCACTCAGTTTAATAGAGAAACCTAGTCCTTCGGTCTTTTTTAGAGGCTCTAGGCTGAAAGTGTGACAAGGAAAGGAGTCTTTAATGATGATTGCCACACCTCCGCCTCGGCCCTTGGCTCTGTCAGCCCTGAAAAGGGAGTAGCCCGGGGGGAGAGCAACAGCAATATCAGGGTTGCTGTCTGTTGTTAGCCATGTCTCGGTAATCATGAGGCAGTCGACGTCGGACTCCAAGATCAGATCGTGTAGATCTTGGTTATGCCTGCACATAGAGCGTGCATTGATCAGACCACCTTTAAAAAGAGGTAAAGAAGCCAGTGGAGTGTAGGCCGCAGGGGCAGCAGAGTAGAGTTTAGTGGACCATTGGCAGAATTTGCAACTGACTGGGCCTAATATAGACGTTGGGTCAAATGAAGCAGGACAGTGCTTGGGGACTTGTAGCTGGCGGAGGTCGTTGGGGTGATAGGAGATGCGAGAGGTATGTTGGGCAGAGTGTCCTGCGCCTGTCGCGGTCTTGTCGCGGACGGGCGCAGACGGGCTTGCCTTAGGCGCGCCTTCGGCGCGCAGACGGCGCTCCCGCTGCGCTCGTCCGCTGCGCGTCCTCTGTACACACATTTATGTTGGAAGGCGGGGGCGTGGCCTGCAAAGGGGGGCGGAGCCTGCGCGCACGCCGGAGGCTATGGCGGCTGCAGGTAAATTAGCAAGAAGGGCGCGATACAGCCCAAGTGAACAACTAAGCGCTACGTTGTGCTTAGATTACATGCAGTCTTAAAGTGACATCCGACGAAGAAAAACAATGTAGGTTAAAAATACAATTTGGATTAAAAGTACAGCAGAGTACCACCAGTGCCCGGCTTCCGCCTCAGGCCTGGGACCAGTTTATCACGTTGCCGCTGTTTAACAGCGGTTTAAGTAGACGAGGATAAGGGGGCGTGGCCTGCAAGGGGGGGCGGAGCCTGCGCGCACGCCGGAGGCTATGGCGGCTGCAGGTAAATTAGCAAGAAGGGCGCGATACAGCCCAAGTGAACAACTAAGCGCTACGTTGTGCTTAGATTACATGCAGTCTTAAAGTGACATCCGACGAAGAAAAACAATGTAGGTTAAAAATACAATTTGGATTAAAAGTACAGCAGAGTACCACCAGTGCCCGGCTTCCGCCTCAGGCCTGGGACCAGTTTATCACGTTGCCGCTGTTTAACAGCGGTTTAAGTAGACGAGGATAAGGGGGCGTGGCCTGCAAGGGGGGGCGGAGCCTGCGCGCACGCCGGAGGCTATGGCGGCTGCAGGTAAATTAGCAAGAAGGGCGCGATACAGCCCAAGTGAACAACTAAGCGCTACGTTGTGCTTAGATTACATGCAGTCTTAAAGTGACATCCGACGAAGAAAAACAATGTAGGTTAAAAATACAATTTGGATTAAAAGTACAGCAGAGTACCACCAGTGCCCGGCTTCCGCCTCAGGCCTGGGACCAGTTTATCACGTTGCCGCTGTTTAACAGCGGTTTAAGTAGACGAGGATAAGGGGGCGTGGCCTGCAAGGGGGGGCGGAGCCTGCGCGCACGCCGGAGGCTATGGCGGCTGCAGGTAAATTAGCAAGAAGGGCGCGATACAGCCCAAGTGAACAACTAAGCGCTACGTTGTGCTTAGATTACATGCAGTCTTAAAGTGACATCCGACGAAGAAAAACAATGTAGGTTAAAAATACAATTTGGATTAAAAGTACAGCAGAGTACCACCAGTGCCCGGCTTCCGCCTCAGGCCTGGGACCAGTTTATCACGTTGCCGCTGTTTAACAGCGGTTTAAGTAGACGAGGATAAGGGGGCGTGGCCTGCAAGGGGGGGCGGAGCCTGCGCGCACGCCGGAGGCTATGGCGGCTGCAGGTAAATTAGCAAGAAGGGCGCGATACAGCCCAAGTGAACAACTAAGCGCTACGTTGTGCTTAGATTACATGCAGTCTTAAAGTGACATCCGACGAAGAAAAACAATGTAGGTTAAAAATACAATTTGGATTAAAAGTACAGCAGAGTACCACCAGTGCCCGGCTTCCGCCTCAGGCCTGGGACCAGTTTATCCGAGGCCGGGCAGGCCCGCGCCGCACACCGGACCTCCGGCGTTCCTCGAAATGGGGGTCTCTCGGATCAGCCGGTAAGTGGGCCCCTCCAGCAGGCGACAGAACAGGAGCAGATGGGCATCAGGGGACAGGATACACAAGGCGATGGGTGGCGGCGCCCCAGAGACGGAGAAACACGTCTCACTCGGCCGCCATCTTAACCACGCCCCCCAGGATTTGAATAATTTTAGACCGGTCTCTAAGCTTCCTCTTAAGTCCAAAATCCTAGAAAGATGCGTGCTCCAACAACTAAACCCACACTTTGAAAACATCAACCTCCTTGACTTCCATCAGTCTGGCTTCAGAAAAGGTTGCAGCACCGAAACCGCGATCCTCAACATCATTGATTTCCACAAATCACTGGACTCGGACCAATGCTGCCTCCTCATTCTCCTAGACTTATCAGCAGCATTCGACACGGTAGACCACAAACTTCTCATTAGGGCGCTCCAAGAAAGAGCCGGACTTGGCGAGGGGGTCCTTCAATGGTTCACTTCCTTCTTACACAATCACACCCAAAGAATGAAAATCAAATACTTTGCATCCGACCTTCATCCAGTCAATAAGGGAGTCCCTCAAGGTTCAGTGCTCTCCCCGCAACTTTTCAACATTTACATGGAACCCCTCACCAAACGACTCAAAAAAGCCAACATCTGCTTCCATCTTTATGCAGACGATACTCCGATCTACTTGGAAACCACCTCCATCAGGGACAGTCGAAGACTCAATAACGTACTGAGAGATGTTCAACACTGGCTGTCATATAACCACCTTCAACTAAACCCTGACAAAACCGAAATACTACTCATCTCGAACAAAGAGGAGAACCCCGGTCGATGCGCTCAATGGGAACCTCACCGTGACCGGCATCACGCTAGACCCGAAACTGGACATGACCGTACACATCAAGAACTCAGCTAAGAGCGCTTTCTTTAACCTAAAGGTACTGAACAAAATAGAACCTTTCAACCCGCCCATCGATCTCAAAGAGGCCACCCAAGCATTAGTGTGGTAAAGACTGGACTATGGGAATGCAGTCCTCTCAGGAATTGCAAAATCACATCTTGCTCCCCTCAAAACAACACAACGCGGCAGCCAGAATGATCACCGGAATCAAGAAATTCGATCACATTTCTCCTGCACTCCGAGAACTTAAGTGGCTCCCAGTCGAAATGCGGGCTAGCTTCAGAACAGCCTGCCTCACACACAAAGCCCTGCACACCGGCAAACCCAAATATTTGGCGACCAAACTCAAAGCCGGGCAGGCCAGTAATCTCAGAAGCTCCCTTCTACTCATCCCGCTGAAAACTCGAAAACAAAAAACTGCGGTGCAATCCTTCGCCGGGAGTGTGGCCAAAATCTGGAACTCTATTCCCCCTCATATCAGAACTATTCCCTATTTTGTAAAATTCAAGAGTCAACTCAAAATCCTGTTCCTCGACCACTCCCTAGGGAACTGATAGGAGCAATCGGAGAGGGGAAGGAGACACCTCTCATAGCTTCGATTCTTTGTCCGCAAGACCTCGAACCAGAACTTCCTGCCATCGATCTGCACTGATATTGTTTTATGTGACTCTCTGCACTGTATCTGATGTAAAGTGCCCCGATACCCTCGGGTCAGGCCAGCACTTTATAAAACTTCTTAAATAAAAAACATCTCCGTGGGGCCTTGGGCATCAATGTAACCAATCACACACTATCTTTATCAGGAATTTAACATGACTATCATCCAGATCTCTGTGGGGGACCTGGGCATGTCCATAATTACACACTATCTCTGTGTGGACCTGGGCAGCAATTCACATTAACTTTGTGAGAACTTGAACATCAATCTAATTATACACTATGTCTATGGGGTTTTGAGAGTGACTATAATTGAGTGCTATATCTGTGGGTTTCTGAGCATTACTATAATGACATACTATTTCTGAATCAACATCAGCATGACTATGATTGTACACTGTCTCTACAGGGATTTGAACAACACTATCATAATACTCTCTATGTGGGGACTTGAATATGATCATAATCACACACTACCTCTGTGGGGACCTGAGCATCCCTATAATCACACACTATCTCTGTGGGGACTAAGACATCCCTATAATAACACACTGTCTGTGGGGACCTGGGCATCCCCATAATCACAAACTATCTCTGTGGGGACTCGGGCATTAATATAATCAATCAAACACTAGCTTTGTGGGGAATTGAACATGACTACAATCACAAACTATATCTGTGGGACCTTGGCATTACTGCAATAGCACTATTTCTGCGTAAACTGCAGCATAACTATGATCATACACTAAAACCAAACACAATATCTGTGGAGACCTGGGCATCAACATAATTATGCACTGTCTCTGTGTGGGGGGGGGGCTCAAAATTAGTATCACACACTTTATCTGTCAGCTCTAGACCATTATTATAGTCTAATGCCATATATTTGGGGACTATTAATGCACAGCCATATGAAGATGATGCCAGTTGATGAAAACGAACTAGGTGGTCAGATGGCAACCTGGTTTTGCCATCTGACCCCATTGCAGGATCTTCGGCCTCTAAATTAATGTAACTGAGTTTCTTTCATAGTCTTTAAAGTTTGTGAGCACTCATTAATAGGATAGATATCTTTCCATGCACTTGATTTGATTTAATTTTCTGCTGAGAAATGCATTATCATCAAAATTCATTTTCTATGTGCACCTAGGACAAAATAAGCTATTCATATTTGACCAAACTATCATGTAATTTAGGTACAGTACTGAAAAAATAACATATATCCATTTGATTGTGAATGTATTTAATCACAAATGAGAATTATTGAGTAAGTCCCACAAGGATGGTAACACATGTCCAAGTCCCCACAATGAGGGTTCTGTGCGCGTGATTAAATAACATATTTGCAGAATTGAAGCAGGATGCTGAATTTTGAATTTTTTCTTAACATTTTTCTGTTATTCTTATATTTTTAAAACATTGGGAAGGGTTAGTCCCCACAAGGCAGGTGTTCACACATAGTCCCCACAAGGATGGTAACACGTGTATGTGTGTGCTTGCGTGTGTGTGTGTGTGTGTGTGTGTGTGTGTCTGTCTGTCTGTTGGTCTGTCTCTGTGTGTCTCTCTCTCTCTCTCTCTGTCTCTTCGGAGTGGCCAAATTGGGGGAAGGGTAATTAGGGAGGGTACTGCGGGGAAGGTGACCTGGATCAAGACAGCAGGCAAATGAAATCCTTCTACGATATTGATGGTAATGACTTGTGCTCTAATTTGTATTCATACCCTTGTCCTTGCCTGCAAATAAAATGTTAGCCTTCAATATTCTCAATGTAGCTATTAATCCACTGTAGCTTTCAATTTTGAGGGTTAAAGTTTCAAAGTCTGTAAACTTTCTTTTATTAAATAAAAAGGTTTGTTGACTTAAATAAATGTCTTTGGAGATTATATCTCTCTCCATCAACTTGCAAAAATACTTATTCGCTGGGTTTTTGTAAACAGATAATTCTCTGTTAAACCTTCAAAGACTGTGAAAATTATCATTTTCGGAATTTGCTTATAACATTGTTTTTGACATGTCGAGAGATACATTGTATCTCTCAATGTCTTTAACTTTAATTAAGCACTGTTGAACTAAAACCTTCAAAAAATGTGAAAATGATCACCTTTGGAATGTGCTTAAAACATTGTTTCTCTCTAAATGACATTCGTCTTAAGCACCGTTGCACTATTGCAGGGAAAATATCTGGAAAACAAGCTGCTTAATTACTTTCACACTCTTCCGTGAACCAAAACTTGCTGCTCATTATTTAGAAGTGAGCCATGTCTTTTTCTTAAATAAGCAAATGCTGGAAAAATACATTGAAGGCAAATCTCCTACCTGATTCGTGGAGCTTAGATAAATCAAACCTGCAGTTTTTAGAGACACCACAATTAACTCTTCACTTCAGGAAGCCAGCACGAAGGAAAGAACCAGCGCGTAGGGAAAACAGCTGCTGTCCCAAATCAATGCACCTGCCTCTGGGAAGTTCCTCAATAACAAGCACATTTTCACAACTGCAGTCTTTATAGGCTAAGACCACACCCAACAGGGCGGGGATTCTTTAGGACTCCACTGGAACTTTCCAGAATAATCCTCTGGAACTTTCCAGAATATACACATAAAAACGAAGAGATTAATAAGACCAAAATAATACACTATGCTACAAAACTGATTGCATGTGCATGAAGGACTTTTCCTGTTACATACCAGGAAACAATTTGCAAAGCATAATTTATTTGAAGAAATAATCATACAATCTTAACATATCAGTTGTGTAATGCTTGCCAAGGAATCCATGCACATAGTATAAAGCACGGAGGTGATGAACCATGACATAGCCAAAAGGAAACACAACGCTGTACAAAATATGTAATAAATAAATGATTCAGTTGCCCACTGTTAATTATTTGTAGCACTTTTTTTCCACTCCCCATCATCTGACTTCACCTGGATCTTGCTTATAAAAATCACAAAAAACTGTAAAAGTAAATACATTAGAAAGAACTGCTTGAAGTTTCTCGAAGTGATGACCTCTTATGCTTTATAAGCTTCAGTCAGTTACGGTATAATGCAAATATTTGCTTTTCTCAATGTTTTCTGCTTTATTTCAGCTCAGCGTGTATACCACCACAAGGTCAACTATCAGTGCAGAGAACAGCATAGATCTTGTTTTAAATGTCAACAACTTTGATGTCGATTCCAAATTTGAAAGGTAAATTTCTGTTAATATTTAATATAGTGTGTGTACACATCTATATATCTGTATTATCGGGGATCTCCAAACTTTTCTGTTGTGAGAGCTACTTCTGATCAGTAAAAATCATCGTGAGCTACTGAATACTGAGCAACTCGCGTATTGTCACCAGACGCCCCCACACCCAGTTTAACTGACTTTTAGCCTATTGTCCATAGAGCCATATACTATAGTTTGAACAAAATACTTTCACTAGGGGCACTATGACAGGGCTTCCATGTGTCTCACTGATAGAGTGGTCTGTGGGGATGCATGAACATGTGTGTGTACGGGTAACTGAGAGCCTATGTTGTATCTACTTGTGGCACAGGACATACCTTTTGCTATATGTGGCACCATTACATGTATAACCCAAATGGGAAAATATTCAGAATATGTAAAAAAAATTCTGCACTTTAAATTTCTCCCATTTAAAATATTGGTCGTATTTTTCACTTATATATATGACACTGTCGAAAGTTTCACATTTACAAGCAGCAGGCCTGTTGCTCTCAGTGGCCAGTAGACACTGTGCCGTATTTATAACTGATAGTCATTTTTTTTCAAATGAGAGACATTTTAAGAGAAGAGAACTTTTTTTATGAAACATTAAATATCAATGTCTTTCTCCACTTTCAGTTTAAGCCAATTACCCCATAATGTTTTATGAAGCATGCTTATCTTAAAAATTCCTCCCATTTAAAACAAATGTATTTTTCTGTCATAAATATGGCACCTTATCTACAGGACACCGGGAACAAGATGTTCGGTGTTTGTAAGTGTGACACTTGGAAATGGGTTAAAAGTTATATGATGAGTTTTATGCCATCCATATAAACAAAGTTAACTCTTCAGATTAATTTTCCCGACACAGTGCCATATTTCCAAGTGAAAAATACAACCATTATGTGGGAGACATTTAAAGTGCAGAAAAATGTTGCATATTTTGAACATTTTTGCACAACATTTTTAGGCACTTTAAATTTCTCCCATTGTTTTATATATGTAATGGTGCCACATATGGGGAAAGGTATGTTCTGTGCCACAAGTACTTATGACAGTGTCTCAGTTACCCGTACATATATAGCCCATTCATAAACACACATGTTCATACATCCCCACAGACATACATTGCAGCCCTGTCATAGTGCCCCTAGTGAAAGTATTTTGTTCAAACCATAGTATCTGGCTCTATGGACATTATGCTTAAAGTTAGTTAAGCTGGACATGGGGACGTCTGGTGACAATACGCGAGTTGATTAGCCTTCAGTTGCTCACAATGATTTTTACTGATCGTAAGTAGCTATCACTACAGAAATGTTTGGAGATCCCTACTCTATGCTGTATATGACAATAGTCTTATCACTGATCCCATCAATAATGTCATTTGAGATGTCAAAGGTATGATCAATTTGGTCATTTTATATGTTATAAGTGGTGTACTTTTTTTAAATAAATCTATTTTATTGATTTACATGCAAAGCACCATCGTGCAATAAAACATAGCACCCACTGAACGTCCCTTCATTGCAACACTTTTGTAGGTTCCTGTCTACCCTCTATACTGCATATCTGTTAGTTCATCAGTCCATAGTACTCCCACCATTTACCCTAAAATGCATGATGTAATATTTGAGGCCATATTTCGCGCATGGCAGTGGCACAAGTTATTGTTAGCTCACTAAACTCTAACTGGTGGACTTCAGAGTTTTTAAACATTACTTTTCATATTATTTCAACATCTAACTATAAAGTCACTTTAACCTTTGTGTTTTTCTGTGAACTTTTCTAAAGCTTTTTTTATTGCAAGGGAAGATCTTATTGGCATACCTAACCATAACGTCAATTTAACTTTTGTTTTTTTTCTGTGAATTTCAGTTTGTTTGTTTCCTATTCAGCCTACTCCCTTTTAGTGCAGAGCCTCTGGTCAGGCTCTGCCCCAACACTCCTTTATGCGCAATCTTTAGCAGTGCGCAGTGGGGGGTTTCGGTGCAGGACCTGGCTCCTGCGCATAATTCGCTGTGGATTCTCAGCCCCTCAGGTACCAAACCACTTGTTTCACCCAAGGTGTTGTCCACAGTGCCTGACATGTCCATGTACAGTGGGGTGGGGGGCTTGGGTGCTGTGCCCTGCCTGGCTGCCCAGTGGTTGCATTCCTGCTGCATGATAGTGGTGACACCCACGCAGCAGGAATGTGTCTAGCGCCTACTTAGCACACAAGAGAGTAAAGCAGGCCTGTGTGATCATGCTTGGAGTATTGCACGATGTATGGTAGTGTGGGAAGGGTTAGCATTTAAATGTGGTCTCTCACTGATCAGTGTGATTGGCATTTTAAGCCATTTTTTCATGTCCGTATGAAAACCTGCCACTACTACTTATAGATTGCGGTTGAAAAATGTCTTTATATTCCTTGTAATATCTATTCATAAATATCTAAAACAGTCATCGCTCACGGAGTCCAGCGCCCAAACCCCATTTGCCCTTATCATTTTTTGTAAAACACTGATAGGAGCTCAGGTATCACTCAGAGGGTGTTTTTCTGCATACTAAAGTATTTCATCTGCATAGCCCTCTATTTTCTTGCCCATGCAGAACAGTTGAATTGCAGTCTTTGAAGTGATCCAACATGCTAGAGGTTTCAATGTGAACAGGAGTGTAGACAGGACAAGTCCTGGTACCTTTATCTTGCCCGAACAATCTGGAAAGTTGCCCTTACATTCTCACTGCACCAGTGGGATTTGAATATAGTACCAAACCCAAATCTTTCTAAGACCATAATCCGATATTGGCAGTTAAATGGAATTGCATACCTTTACGGCATCAAGAGATATGATTGGCAGTAGTTCCCCAATGCTCTTGGTTTGTCCAGCCAATTTTATGGTAGTTATGCAGGTTGGTTGGTCCGGGTGAATCAGCCTTGTGATAAATGTTGTGCGTTTTGTTCGCTACTACCTAAGCCAGTACCTTCACCTCTACATTGAGGGAAGAAATCCTCTTATAATGGTTTAAAATTGTGGACTTTTTGGAGGCGTCTCGGCAGTTCTCATGCTGTTGACTCCTCTATAAACATTTTAAATAAATGGGTGTTCTATATGGGAGCCCAGTAGCTTAAAGAATTCAGCAGAAAAAACATTGTTTCCTGGAACTTTACCACTCTGCATATGCTGAAATGTCCCCTTCTCTACCATTATGTCCCAGTCTAGTTCCCTGGTGTTTTCTTCTGTAAGTCTCAGGAGGGGTAGATATGTCAGGAAAGTGCGGATTTCAGAGTCCCCTTAGGTCTCTCTTGTGTGGTACAAATCCAAATAATACTCTGCAAAGGCCAGTGGTATTAGTTTGTTAGTGGTTATGGTCTCACCTCTTTTGTTAATTATTTCACCCATCTACCTTGGCCCTTCCTCTCTTGCTTAGTCAGTAAATGTCTCACTTTGTCCCCAATCTCATGTAATTGCTTGCCTATAAGCCTAACTCTCGCCATTCTGTGTACCTCAATGCAATACTGTAATCAAGCTACAGTTGTTTTAAGTATTTCTATTTCAGTGAGCCGCGTATATCTTTTTGTCCTTCTCCAGCATTCTCTCCTCCAGGGATCTAATCTCACTTCGTCTTTTAATAGCGGATCTTAGCCTGAGTTCTTTGTCTGATACCCGCTTTGCATGCCTCCCAGATTGTGTAGGCAGATGATACTGACCCTCCATGGTCTAAGAAGTAATTTTAGGTGTCCTCCCTCAAAGCGGTTCTAATTTCCTGGCCAAAACACTCCCTCCTATCAAGTTGCAACATTGCCTCATTATCTTATCCCTAGCGCCCATAGTCCTCAATAGAGGTGACAGTCAGATATGTCCCTACCTAGGCATTTGAAATGAGTGACTTGGCACGTCTACATTGTTGAGGGGAAGAAATAGACTATTCTTGAAAACGATGATTGCTCCCCCAGAAAAAGGAGTAATAGCGATCTGAACTTTGTTTCAGAATGTCTGCTAGTCACATAGCTATTATGTAATCTGCTAGGTGTGTGTATTTATTTGTGTCTGCTACCCCTGTTTTTCTCTTATTGCTTACTTCCATTGTAGCATTATAGTCTCCCACAAAGTGTATAGAGTTCGTCTTTCTAGCAAAAGTAGGCTTTCCTTTTCCACTGTTGCTTCCTACTTTCACGATGGTGTGCATACATTAAAGACAATAAAGCTTATTCTGCAACACATCCTATAGACTCCAATATACCACCTGTTTGGGTCAAATCAGCTTTATTCCACTGTAAATGGGTGGTACTTTGTAACTAATATGGCTGCTCCCCATGAGCCATAGGAGAATCCGGTGAGACATCTTGTTCTTAACCTCCTGAAAGGATTTTCTGTTTCTGTTCTAATTTGATATAGTCTGTAAAAAACATGAAATGGATTGGCTTTACATAACTTTGCTAGCCTTGCGTGCCATCCTCAGTACAGTGTCTGTCTCTTGTTCTGGAGTTGAGAAATGTGGCTAAAGAGGGTGATGATTGGCTCCTAGTGGTGGTGTTTGAGTCAAGGACCTGTGGGCTCTATCACTGACAATGCATGGGGAGAGGTCGGCACCAGGGACACATTTTCAAAACTGTTCTTTCACGAAGCTGTCCTGGGCACATGCTTTCCACTCCCTCTGGAAATCCGACTATCTTCATGTTGTTACTGTTAGACCTGACACCCCTAGGGTGATCTTCCCCCAACTTTTTGCCTGCCACCCTCCAATTTCTGACGTTGTTGTTGTTGGTTTTAGGACTCTGTGCACTTTACCACTGCTGACCAGTGCTAAAGCGCGTCTGCTCTCTCCCCTAAACATGGTCATATTAGCTTACCCACAATTGGCATATTTAATTAACTTACAAGTCTCTAGAAAAGTGCACTACATGTGCCCAGGTCCTGTAAATTAAATGCTACTAGTGGGCCTGCAACACTCATTGTGCCACCCACCTAAGTAGCCCTCTAGCCATTGCTCAGACCTCCTATTGCAGAGCCTGTATGTAAAGTTCAACACTGCCATTTCGACCTGGCAAGATAAACCTCTTGCCAGGCCTAAACCTTCCCTTTTGTTTTACATATGTCACCCCTAAGGTAGGCCCTGTATAACCAGCAGGGCAGAGTAAGATGTAATTAAAAGGCATGACATGTACCTTTAAGTTTCACATGCCTTGATATTAAAAAACTCCCAATTTAGTTTTCCAATACTCCAAGGCTCATCTCTCCCATAGGATAACATTGGAATTACCGTATTACATATTTGAAGTGTAATTCCCAATTGTGAAGAGATGGACATTTCAAGTTTGGTGTTACTGATCTCACAATTTAAAATCGCAACTTGTGGTGAAGTTGGATTTTAAGTTACAGTTTAGCTAATGCCACTTTTAGAAAGTTGGCATTTACTTTCTTTAGCCATTCTGTGCCTACTTACTGCCTGTCTTTAAATGCACTTCTGGGGTGAGTGACAGCTGGGCTTAGTGCATTCCCTCTAGACAGCCACATACAAAGGGAGCTTAGGTGTGACTGATGGGCCATCCTGGGCAGGATGGGAAGGAGGGGCTGACACACCTGAATAGGTGGTGTCCTGTCCCCGCACAAAGAGTTACATACTCCCCCGTACTGAGTGTGGAGCCAGGGTAGGAAGGAAAGACATCTGTGCACTTCAAAGCTTTCTTTGAAGTCTCCTCCACTTCAAAGGCACAACTGGGTATAAGTTCTGGACTTCGGACACCATGACTTCAGTACACTTCTGTACCTGTGACCACTCTGCCAAGAACTGCTGTGCTGCTGGAAGGACTGCCACTCTTCTGGACTCGTGCCTTACTGTGTTCTTTCCCTGCTGAGCTGCCCCTCTGCCTGCTCTTCTCTTGCCTGGGAGAAGGACTGGGCCTGCATCACATGAACCCAGAGTGACCCCAGGGGTTTGCTGGCTTGCCTCCTGTTCTAAGTCATAGGGATATCCAGGACTTCACCTAACTAAATCTGCATCTTGACTCCACAGGCTGTGGGTCTGCCCTGCCAAGTGGTGCCACAACTGTCCTTGACCCTTGGAAGTGAGGCCTAAGGTGGTTCTACATCCAGAACCCATGCATCCTCATCATAACCGGTGCATCTTCATCTTTGCATGAGTCGCATCCGCACATCTTCATTGTTGTGCATTACCTTCGGAACCAGCACATTGCCTTGGGAATTGATGCATCGCCTACTGGGGGAGCAAATAGCATCATCATAAACTCTTCCGGTCTAAAACAATTTTTTTGTAAACAAACCAGTTTTTGCAGGAGCACTGTAGGTACTAACAAGCTCCTGTATCAGATAAAAGGCATCAGAGATTTACATAGATTGTAGGTTCAGATGATTCTATTCTTTTGCATTTATTTAGCGCTTACTTGCACCTGACGACTTTGAAGTGCTGTAGGACAATTCATTGGCAACTCGGGCAAGTTTCCATACCGCACAATGCCACTCCACACCACACAATGACACTCCACATAGTGACACTTCACTTGAAGCCACTGCCTGTCCACGCCACAAAATGACTCTCCAATTCACTGTACTCCACACCATTTCACTCTGCGCCACTCCATGCCACACAGCTCCAAGCCTCTCCACTGTATGCAAACCCACTCTACTCCATGCCACCCCACTCTACGCCACTCTGTCAATTTTCCCCACTCTATTAACACCACTCCATGCTATTCCAATCCACTCTAGTATACACCACTCTGCTCTGTCACGCCGCTCTGCTCTACGCCACTCTACTCTATGCCATACCACTCTACATCACTCTTATCCATGCCACTCCAATTTACTCTACTCCACTCTACTCTGTGCCACTCTACTATGCCACTCCATTCTACCCACTCTGTGCTATATCATTCTACACCTCTCCATCCCACTTTATGCTGCACCACTCTACTATGCTCTGTGCCACGCTGCTCTACTGCACTCTATGCCACACTGCTCTACCACTCTGCTACTCCATACCATTCTATGTCACTCCATACCACTGTGCTCCGATCTGCTTTACACCACCCTACGCCTGTCAACTCTGATCTACTGCACTCTATTCTAATCTACTCTGTGCCACTGTGCTCTACGCCACTCTCCTCCATTACACTCTACGCCTGTTTTATCCAATCCATGCCACACTACGCCTTTCCACTCTAAGGCACTCTACACCATTCCACTCTACTCCATTCCACGCCGTGCCGCTCCGCTCTACAGAACTTCACTCTGTTACATGCCACTCAACGCCTATGCCGCTTCACTCTGCTCTGTCACTCCACGCCATTCTGCTCTACACCACTCTACTCCACTGTGTGCCACTCTGTGCCACTCTACTCCACTCTGTGCCACTCTACTCCACTCTGTGCCACTCTACTCCACTCTGTGCCACTCTACTCCACTCTGTGCCACTCTACTCCACTCTGTGCCACTCTACTCCACTCTGTGCCACTCTACTCCACTCTGTGCCACGCTACTCCACTCTGTGCCACGCTACTCCACTCTGTGCCACGCTACTCCACTCTGTGCCACGCTACTCCACTCTGTGCCACGCTACTCCACTCTGTGCCACGCTACTCCACTCTGTGCCACGCTACGCCACTCTGTGCCACGCTACGCCACTCTGTGCCACGCTACGCCACTCTGTGCCACGCTACGCCACTCTGTGCCACGCCACGCCACTCTGTGCCACGCCACGCCACTCTGTGCCACGCCACTCTGTGCCACGCCACTCTGTGCCACGCCACTCTGTGCCATTCCACGCCACTCTGTGCCATTCCACGCCACTCTGTGCCATTCCACGCCACTCTGTGCCATTCCACGCCACTCTGTGCCATTCCACGCCACTCTGTGCCATTCCACGCCACTCTGTGCCATTCCACGCCACTCTGTGCCATTCCACGCCACTCTGTGCCATTCCACGCCACTCTGTGCCATTCCACGCCACTCTGTGCCATTCCACGCCACTCTGTGCCATTCCACGCCACTCTGTGCCATTCCACGCCACTCTGTGCCATTCCACGCCACTCTGTGCCATTCCACGCCACTCCGTTCTACTCTGCGCCATTCCATTCTACTCTGCGCCACTCCACTCGAAGCTACTCTAAGCCATTCCATTCTACTCTGCGCCACTCCACTCGAAGCTACTCTAAGCCATTCCACTCTACGCTCTCTACTCCATTCTACTATATGGCACTCTTCTCCATTCCTTTGTACGCCAATCCATTCCACTCTACGGCACTCTGCCCATCTCTACTCCCCTCTACGCCACTTCCCTCTTCTACAAGCCACTCGACGCCTATGCCGCTTCACTCTCCGCCTCTCTACTCTCCGCCACTCTACTCCAATCTTTGCCACTCTACTTCATGCCACTCTTTATGGCACACTATTCCACTCTACGCCACTCCGCACTAGAATAGTCTTCTCCCCTTTATGCCACTCTGCTGTGTGCCATTCTGCTTCGCTCTAAGCCACTGCACTCCACTGTAGGCCACTCAACGCCTATGCTGCTTCACTCTACTTCACTCCACGCCACTTTAATCTGTCCCACTCCGCTCTATACCACACTACTCTGCGCCATTCCCCTCTACACTCCATTCTGCTCCACTTTGTGCAACTCCTTACCACTGTGAGCCACTCCACTACGCTCTACAGCACTTCAGTCTGCTCTAGGCCACTCATTTCCTATGCGTCTCCATGCCACGATACTCCATTCGGGCCAGTCCATTCTATGCCACTCTACTCAATGCCATTCCACACCAGCCTACGCCACCCTACACCACTCCGCTCTAAGCCATGTCACTCCACTCTACTGTGTGGCACTCCACTTCACTGCCACTCTGTGTGGCACGCCACTCTATGCCACTCTGCTTTACTCTACACCACCCTACTCCACGTCTCTACTCCGTCATTCAGTGCCACTCCACACCACCTTACACTACACCATTCCACTCTACTCCACTCGGTCACTCCGCTCTGCGCCACTCCACTCTCCTCTATGCCACCCCACTCTGCTCTACATCCCCTCCCTTGCATCACTCTGCCCACTTTACTCCACTGTATGCCAACTTCACTCTACGCCAACACCACTCGACTCTACGCCACTCTAGTCCATTCCACGCCACTGTGCCACTCCATCCTACTCTTTACCGCTCTATGCCACTCCATTTCACTCTGCGCCACTCTACCCTACACCACTTAACTCTACTCCACACCAGTCCCCTCCACTCTATACTCCTACTCTAGGCCACTCTATTGTATGCCATTCCACTCTACTCTACTTCATTCCACTCTACACCACTCCATTCCACTCTACTTATTTATTTAATTATTTAGTTATAAAGTTTTATATAGCGCGAACAAGACCCCGAAGGATATCAGAGCGCTTTACAATAGGCAGGAAGAGAGGACAAGAGGGTAGTATAAACATCAATTGGGGAAAAAAAGAAAAAAAAAGCAGGTGTACGCATGTGAGAAAAAAAAAAAGCAGAAGAGAGGATCCATTATAGATGGAGGTACCATGGTGATAAGAACAAAGTCAGCCAAATTAGGTGTGCCTCCTCCCCTTACGGTAAGAATTAGCTTATTAGGAAGTTTTTGGCTTCCAATTTGAATGTCGTCGTCTAGGAGAGACTGCGTACTTCCGGTGGCAGAGAGTTCCATATCTCTGGTGACAAGTTCTCTTTTTGTTAAGGACGAGAGGTTTCAAGAGGAATGTTGAGGCGCTTCTTGATGCCCTCTCCCCACAAGATAGTTCAGGTTTTTGCGCTAGGTACGTAGGAGTATTGAGGTGAAGGGCTTTGTGCGCCAGGACTGCAATCTTTAGCTGAATTCGGGCTTCAAAGGGTAGCCAGTTGAGAGATTTAAGGACTGGGGATATGTGCTGGTTTCTTTTGGCACCTGTAATCAATCAAGCAGCGGTGTTCAATGAGGCCCTTAGTGGGGCCAAGGCGTATTTGGGAAGGCTACAGAGAGTAGCACTGCCATAGTCTAACCTTGGCAAGACAAGCGCTTGGACCACCTGCTTGAAATCACTTGGAGGCAGGAAAGGTTTGATAATTCTGAGGGTTCTCATCAAGTGGTTTGCTCCCTTACAAACATTGCTGATATGAGTCTTCATATTCAGGTGCTTGTCTACGGTGACTCCGAGCGATTTGGCTGAGTCAATGATGATCGGAGTGCAGTTGAAAGCAGTGAGGTGAGTAAGCCAGAGATCTAGCTTGGGGATGTGGTTCGGGGGGGAAATGAGCATGAACTCAGTTTTGGAGGTGTTGAGTAGGAGATGGTTCTCAGTTAACCAATTTTGTGTAAACATGAGTATCAAGTTAAGTGAGATGATGTTCTCCGGGGATGCCATTTTCAGATAGTTGTGTGTCGTCGGCATACATGTGGAAGATAATGTTCGTGGAGTTTAGTGCGTTAGCTAGAGGTTCCAAGAAAAGGTTGAAGAGGATAGGTGAAAGGGCGGATCCTTGGGGGACCCCCATGTGTACTGGAGAGGGCTGAGAGAGAGAATGATTTGCCTTGACTCTTTGTATTCGGTGACAAAGAAAGGATGAAAACCATTGAAGCACCCGATCCGAGAAACCCATTCTGTTTTGTAGGATGGATATGAGGATGTCCTGATTAACCGTATCGAAAGCGGAGGAAGGGTCAAGGAGGATCAGTTGGCAGGATTCATTTTTGTCTAGCATTTTCAAAATGTCATCCATAACGTGTGAGGGCCGATTTGGTGCTGTGTCCCTTTCGAAAACTGGATTGATGCTGGTCAAGAAGTTGGTAAGTCTCTATGTGAGCACAGAGTTGGGATTGCAGACGTTTTCTAAGGTGTTTCGCTAGGGTGGGGATGTTGGCGATAGGACGGAAATTACTGAGATCAGATTTGACAGCATTGTTTTTTTTTTATAATGGGTGAGACCTGGGCTGCTTTTAGGCAGTTGGGGATCGAGCCTTGAGATAAGGAAGCATTTACAATCCTGGCCCAGGTGGGGATGAGAGCGCTCTTCATTTCCTTGAAGATGGCTGGAGGCAACGGGTCACTGAAGTGGTTGAACGGGTTAATAATCTGGAGAATTTTTTCGATGTCTCTTTCACTAAATGGGGAAAAGGTGCCCCAAGACGCATTGTTCTTGGCTATCATAAGGGTCGATTTGCACTTTTCAGAGAAGTCATGGGGTGAGGCGGCAATAGAGGAGGGCAATAGAGCCTTCTTAGAGGCTAGGTCAGTGGAGATGAGTCGTGATTTCTCTGTGAAGAAAACTGCAAATTCCTCACAGGAGGGTGGGTTGCCACTCGAATCTGAGAGGTCTGGACCGTTAACCGATTGCTGTATGACCAATTCGAAGAGTTTCCTGGGGTGGTTTGCTGCTTGGTCTAGTTGTAGTCTGAAATATTCAGACTTAGCTCTCTTGATTTGTTTATTGTAGAGGCTCCTGACATCTCTCAGGAGTTTTAGTTGGTCCGAGGAGGGATTGGATCGCCAGGAGCTTTCAACTGCTCTAAGGTTGCGACGTTCCGAGGGTAAGTTCTCATTATACCACGGTTTGGATATTTTTGATGTAGTATTTTTCAGCTGGAGTGGAGCAATGTCATCCATGATGACTACCAGTTGTAGGTGTCCGTGAGAGTTTGCACCTCGACCAAGTCTGCTTGGGAGGAGAGGACAGATTTACATTGGGCACCTAGATTGTCGTGGTTTATTGATCTGAGATCCCTTTCCATATCTTTGATTTAAGAGGTTGAGCCTTCTTCAACACCACCTTCCTGTTGATATAAAAGAGGATGCTGTGATGATCCGACCAGTCACAAAGGGTTGTGGATTCTAAGGTGATGATCTGTTCTTTGGAGATGAGTTCTAGAGTTTCACCTTTAATGTGGGTTGGTTGGTCACAATGCTGAATCGAATCTTGATCATTTAGAAATTATTTAAGGCAGGATACCGCGAGGTCATTGAGGTTAGACCAATGCAGGTTGAAGCCCCCAAGGAAGATTTGTGACACAGCAGAGTCAACATTGCTAGAAATTATATCCATTAATTGCTCAATAAAAGGGAGATTGTCCCCCGGTGGGTGGTAAAAGGTGTGTAGTTTACAGATCGGTAGGTTCTTACTTGCAATGCTAAGACAGAGGTATTCACAGGACGATGAGGGAGAGGACTCCAAGTACGAAATCGAGAGAGTATTCCTGTAGATACAGGCTAGACCCCCACCCAGGTTCAGAATTCTGTCAAGCCTAATTTTATCATGAGTGAGAGGTACGAGGAGGTCTAGGATAGGAGTGGAGGCTGGATTTAGCCAGGTTTCAGTGAGGATGATAGTATCGAAGTCATTAGGTTGGATGTGGTCAAAGATATCTGAGGCGTGTTTTCTGGCAGATCTGCAGTTTAATAGTGCACATTTGAGACATAGGGGATTTGGGGGGGGAGGGGCCTGGGTGACTTTCACCCTGGTAAGGTTGTCAGAGTTGCTGCATCTCAGATTGCAGGGAGGGTCTCTATTCGTCTAATTGCTTTACAACAGTGCAAATCCACACAGGTCATTCACCACAGGGAATTGTGACTCAACCAAGGGCCATATGTAGGTAAAAATGAATTTGCGATTCTGAAATTGCGATTTTCCGCGAATCGCATTTTGAGAATCGCAAATTCCGATGTAGGTAAAATATCGCAAACTATAGATTCCCAATTCGAGAACGCAATTAATGAATCGCAATTCTGGAAATCTGCAATTCAGGTGCAGAATGATGACCTCACAACCAGGAAGTGTGACTGCCCATGCTGCACCTGATTGCCAGAAGCTGAGTGAGAGCCTGTGAGGAGAGTTGGAGATTTGTGTTCAGCTACTGAAAGCAGGATAAATGGAGTCCTAGGGGACAGAGAAGCAGCAGGAAGAACCACCCAGAAAGAGGAAACAAAAATTTAGCGAAAGGGAGCTGGAGGTCCTCACCCAGGAAATAGTCAGCAGCCATGACCTCCTGTTTGGAAAAAGTTCACTACGTGTGCCAGAGGCACGAAAAAGAAAAATATGAAGTGACATCCAGGAGAAAGTAAATGCTACTGGCATGACACACCGCTCAGTCGAAGACCTCAGAAAAATGTGGTACGACATGCGGCAAAGGTCAAAGGAGAGGGTGGCTACAAGATTGGCCGAGGCCAAAAAGAGCTGTGGTTGGACGTCCACAGCAACAGACCCACCACCCCTGGAGGAGCTGGTGGAGAGCACCCTTCAGCCTGAGAGTGTGAGTGGCGTGGTTGACCTGGACAGCTCTGAACACCCAGACACGGTAAGATGCATGCCAAAACCCCCTGATACATACCCAACCCACTCACACACCCCCGACATCCAACCTGCAAGTCCAGTACATGTCCACCAGCACACCCAGAAATGCATTATGGGACATGTAGTCACATGCACTGATACCTGGGCCAGTGAGAGACAGCAAGGTGGTATAGGGATGAGTCCTTCAGGAAATGAAGAAAACAGACAGATAGTACACATGTGAATTTTAAATTGTAAACTGTAATGCATTACAAATGCAAGACAGGACACAGAATTAATGTGTGCATTTAAATTCACAGCACCACCAACAACACAAAGCGTGGCAGAAGGGGAGGAAACACCAGAAATTGAGGGCGAGGCAGGGCAGGAGGAGCAGAGCAAAGCAAGACCAGCAAACCCTGCACCATGCAGATGGCGCAACATAGTGCCACCACTGCCACTGCTGGAGGCACAGCCAGTGCACAGGCAGCGTGCAGGACAGCAGACAACACAGTCCTCAGAACAATCCAGAGAAGGGAGAGGGTCAAGACGCAGGGCACGGCCGTCCACCAGCACTGCTCCTGTTGAAGAAGACACAGTGTTCTCGGGCCTTGAGGGCAGCATGCGGAAAGCACAGCGCCTGCAAGTCAAAGGAATAAGATCAATACAGCGCCAACTGGCTGCACACAATCATTACATGACTGAGTTACGGGTTGGTGTAATGGCCATGACTGGTGCTTTGGAAGGACTGTGCAGGGAGATGAGGAGAGACAGAGCAGCCCGGCGCAGGGAGAGACCTTGCCATCACACCCGGCTGGACTTGTACACAAGAGCAGTCAACCGCCACATCCCTGCTGGCCCGAAGATGTGTCAATATGGAGCATGAGATGGCCCACTTCTGCCAGGACGTGGGCAGGGTCCTGGTGCAGGTTACACATGCGGTGGACCAGATGCGCGCAGCTGCGACGGGTGGCATAGGCCCACTTAGCACAATGGATACGGACGAACAGTCCAGAAGGAGCAGCATCACTCCCCCAATTCCACTGGACAGACGCCGGAGAGCGCTCCTGGGGTGAGTAGATGATGACTCCAGGGAGGGTAGTGGGCAGACAGAGCGAGGGGCAACAGGGCGTGCACGTTGGAGGTGAAGGTACACCAGGGACTAATGGCTATATGTGAAGCAACACATTCCATATGGACTTATTGGCTGATGGAAATACTTGCACTGTGGCACAAACATGTGCAAGCACTCACAAAGTCACGCTGTGTGACAGATGTATTCTTGCACCAAAGGAAATAAACATCACAGTTAAGCACCATTCAGTGGCATTGTGTCCTCATTACTCACTTAGAAGTAGTTCTGTGTGATCTCATCTCGTCTCATGCGCCCAGCAGCTGCCCCGGCCCCACCTGCTGGTCTGTGACGTGGAGCTGGTCCCTCCTCATCTGATGTGTCTGAGTCTGTTAGATCCACTGGGGTGCCTTTCTTGGTAGCGATGTTGTGTAGCATTGCACAGGCAACCACAATTTTGCAACATGTCTCAGGGCTGTACTGTAGCGCACCTCTACTCTTATGGAGGCAGCGGAAATGGCTCTTTAGGATTCCGAAGGTCCTCTCAATGGCACAGCGTGTGGTTCTGTGTGCGCTGTTGTACCTCCTCTCACCTGCAGTGGCTAGATTCAGGTACGGTGTGAGGATGTAGTCACATACAGCATACGCACTGTCACCTGCAGGGTATAAGTAGATGCTCGAGGCATATGAGCTACAGATCACACACTTAGAATAGATCGCCATCTGGTGTTGGGCCTGGATGTTTGCACTTGTTTTTGTCCTGGAAAAGTCTTTGGAAGTCACAGTACAGGTGACTCCTCCTTTGGACTATAGTGCACATGGGCATTGGCTCCATCCTCAGATTGTTTTTTTCCGCCATCGGGCTCGGATGGGTTTGTTGCGCTCCAGTTCGGAACCGTTACTGATCCCACTTTCGAAGCGCAATCCTTCACCCTTTCGACGGTATTGTCTCGATCGCAAACCCTAATCGGCGTGCTTCTCTCCAAATCGAAGTCCTCGATTCCGATCGTCGACGAAGGCCTTCGAGCCTACCTGGGCCTTGGCTTCTGGCTCATGGAAAGGACGCCATTCAAGAAGTGTCCTCAATGTGGGTTGAAGTTTTCCCACACCGATCTGTATGAGGTGTGTAACCTCTGCCTTTCACCAGAGCACAAGGCCAGAGACTGTCCAGCTTGCGCCTCTTTCTGCTCGAAGAAGACCATCCGGGACCGATGCGCGAGAAAAACCATGGCTCACTCGTCGACAGCAATCCCTGACATCTTCCAAGAGGGCGTCGACATGCCGGAGAGAGAGCGGGTCAAGGAAGGCCTTGTCAGCGCCCCAGAAGCAGATGACTCCGACATTGAAGTGATCACTCCGGCGCAGCGGGTCTTAAGTAAGAACGACGACCCCCGACCCCCTCCCTGCACCATCGAAAAAGGCTTCGGTCACACCTTCACCTACGGGCCCAGGTGCACACCGAGAGACTGCTTCCCATGCCCCGCCCTCAGGCCCAGCAAAGAAGCCTACTAAGCCTTCAGGCGGCTCGGGCTCAAGTCAGCCTGCCGTCGGTACCGAAACACAATCACCGGCACCAAAAAAGAAACCGCCCTCCTCCTCCTCTGTGCCGACAGCTGCTTCCACATCCAAACACACTGCACCGAAACCCAAAAGCACCGAATCGTCGACACCGAAAAAAACATTTGGAGCCGAGCAAAAACCGACTCCCAAAGTGCTCGGATTCGGAGCAAAGGAAATCCTCGGAACAGAAAAAACAAGTTCCACTGGCCACGGAGACTGTAAAACGCACGGTTCCAAATTAAAACACAGAACCGCTACAGAGTCGGTGCTGAAGAAGCCTGCGGAACCGAAAGCTCGGCACCGAAAGACCAACCTCCAGCAGAAGAGCTGTTTACACCAGACCCTGCTCAAAAGACTCTCATAAGGGATCCTAGAACTGGTCAATTGACTCTAAGTTCTAGGAAAAGATCACTAGAGGCGCCTGCACCGGCTCCACCACCTAAAAAGAGGGACATTGCTACATCTCCTCTAAGACTCCCTTCTCCATCTTCTCCTCCACCACCTCCCCCACCACAACGTTCCCCCTACACCATCTCCTACACCAGATGATGACACCTTGGATGACATGGGGGAGGGTCCAGACGATGTGCCACTAGGGGATCCTAGTCCACCTTCTTCCCCAGACTCCTGGGATGATTATAACACACGCCAGACGTCCCTAATGTCCCACAGGATGACATCTACCCCTCCAGGCCTTCCCCTCCAGAGGACACCATGGGCTTTAATCAGCTCGTCCACAGAGCTGCCCAATACCACGGGTTGCCTTGCATACAGACCCCATAAAGCAGGATTTCCTAATGGATACATTTGACACCACTCAAAGATCCACCTCAATACTACCTATGCTTAAAGGTGTTAAGCATGCACCTGAGGTCTTTAAAGATCCTGTTAGGGCTCAAGTTATTAATCCCAGGATCGAGAAAAAATATAAAGCTGCCCCTGATGACCCAGCCTATATTAAAGGCCCAGTACCCTTAGACTCCCTGCTAGTTTCTAATGCTAGGAAAGGGGCCAATTCTCAGACATCAGGTGACGCTCCACCACCCGACAAGGAGTCCAAACTTTTGGACGCCTCTAGCAAAAGAACAGCCTCGCAAGCGGCTAACATATGGTGCATCGCCAACACTCAGGCGCTGTTAGCCCGCTATGATAGGGCACATACCCCCTGTATTTTCTCATACCAAAGAAGGACGGCTCTCTCAGGCCTATTCTAGACCTCAGACCCCTAAACCTGTACATACAATCACACCACATGGTTACGCTCCAGCAGGTCCTTCCTCTTCTGTCACAAGGCGACTTCCTTGCTACTCTAGTTCTCAAGGACGCCTATTTCCATATTCCCAATCACGCAGCTCACAGGAAATATCTAAGATTTGTAGTGGACGGCCAACACTATCAATTCAAAGTACTCCCTTTCTGAGTCACAACAGCACCACTGGTATTCACCAAGTGCCTAGCTGTAGTGGCAGCACACTTAAGAAGACAACACATTCACGTCTTTCCCACATCTGGACAACTGGCTCATAAAAGCCAGTTCATACAGTCAGTGTCTACATCACACTCGCGCCACTATCCAACTACTCCACAACTTGGGGTTCATAGTAAACTATCCAAAGTCTCATTTACAACCGTCCCAAATACAACAATACCTCGGTGCCACAATAGACACCTCAAAAGCATTAGCCTATCCCAACCTAGCCAGGATAGCAAGCATGCAAGCTCTCATAAACAAATTTCAGCCTCAACACTTACTCCCAGCACGAGTGTTTATGCTGCTAATAGGGATGATGGCCTCTTGGATACTCCTAGTACCTCATGCAAGATTCCACATGCGTCCTCTCCAGGAGTGCTTAGCACGCCAATGGAACCAGGCTCAAGGTCAGCTAACAGATCTGGTGTTGGTAGATGGTCGCACTCAAAGATCTCTGCAATGGTGGAACACCAAGAACCTTTCCAAAGGGCGACCGTTCCTAGAGCCAGTTCCACAGATAGTCATGACAGCGGACACATCGCTCAGTGGCTGGGAATCGCACCTATTACATCACACCATGCAAGGCAGGTGGACTCCTCAACAAAAGTTACTCCACATCAACTACCTGGAGCTACTAGCCATTTTCCTAGCCTTAAAAGCCTTCCAAAAACAAATATCAGACAAAGCTGTCTTAGTCTGCACAGACAACATGACAGCCATGTACTACATACAGAAACAAGGCGGGACACACTCTCTGCAGCTCTCTCAATTGGCACAGAGCATATGGACATGGGCTATACCGCAGAACATCTTTCTCCTAGCTCAACATGTCCCAGGAGTCCAAAACACCATAGCCGATCTGTTAAGCCGTCAAACCCAACAGATTCATGAGTGGGAACTTCATCCACAAGTTCTTCAGCCATTTTTTCAAATGTGGGGGCAACCAGAGATAGACCTTTTCGCCACGTACGAAAACGCCAAATGCCCAAGCTTCGCCGCCAGGTATCCACACCCATTGTCCAAAGGCAAAGCGATATGGATGAATTGGTCAGGCAGATTTGCGTACGCCTTTCCACCTCTCCCACTCATTCCAATGGTGGTGCGCAAACTACAGCAACATGCACTGACGCTCATCCTAGTTGCTCCAACTTGGGCCAGGCAACCGTGGTACACCACATTACTAGAACTGTCTGTAGTTCCGCACCAAAGACTACACCTTTCCCCACGCCTCCTAACCCAGAACCGTGGAGAGATCAGACACCCGGATCCAGCTCAGCTCAACCTTGCAATCTGGCTCCTGAGGTCTTAGAATTCGGTTACCTTAATCTACCCCTTGAATGCATGAACGCCATTAAGGAAGCTAGACGCCCCACCACTAGAGCGTGCTATGCAGCCAAGTGGAAAATATTTGTAATATACTGTCAACATCAATCCCCTAGACGTGTCTATCCAACACATCATAGGTTGCCTACTACATCTCCAAAGGTGCAATTTAGCCTACACATCTATTAGGCTACACCTCGCTGCCATAGCAGCCTATTTACAAAATAGACAACACCTATCACTTTTCAGAATGCCTGCCATCAAAGCCTTTATGGAAGGCCTCAAAAGGATAATTCCACCTAGAGTACCACCCTCGCCTGTGTGGAATTTAAACATCGTACTCACAAGACAAATGGGTCCTCCCTTTGAACCTCTACATAAATGTGAGCTCCAATTTCTAAGTTGGAAAGTTGCTTTCCTAGTAGCTATCACTTCTCTTAGAAGAGTTAGTGAACTGCAAGCGCTAACTATTCAGGAACCTTTTCTACAAATCCATCACAATAAGGTTGTTCTCAGAACCAATCCTAAATTCCTCCCAAAAGTAATTTCTCCTTTCCACCTCAATCAGTCTGTAGAGTTGCCAGTGTTCTTCTCACAGCTACAGACAGTAGCGGAAAGAGCTCTTCATACCCTAGATGTCAAAAGAGCATTGCTCTATTACATTGAAAGAACACAACCTTTTCGTAAGACTAAACAACTTTTTGTGTCATTTTCACCACCTCACAAAGGCAACCCCATATTGAAGTCTGGGATAGCTAGATGGATTGTTAAATGCATACAAATTTGCTATCACAAAGCAAAACGTACTTTATCTGTTCCTCCTAAAGCTCACTCAACACGAAAAATAGGGGCTTCAATGGCATTTTTAGGGAACATTCCCTTAGATGACATCTGCAAAGCAGCTACATGGTCTACACCGCACACATTCACAAAACACTATTCTGTGGATGTGCAAACAAAACAACAAGCTAGTGTGGGCCAGGCTTTACTCAAAACACTATTTCAAACTACTGCGACAGGTACTGGTGGTCGCTGCTAAGGATGGGTACTGCTATACAATCTATGCTAAGTGTTTGATCTGCAGCTCGTATGCCTCGAACGGAAAATGCTACTCACCAGTATGCATCTGTTCTTGGCATGTAGAGCTGCAGATCCACACACGCTCACCCGTCTCCCCAGCTACCTTTATCTGTTCCAGTACTATCTTATTTAGATACAACATACACGGGCATCTTTCTGTCAATTACAAAACTCCATCATTTCACTGCTGGCGAAAAACAATCTGAGGATGGAGCCGATGCCCATGCGCACTATAGTCCAAAGGAAGAGTCACCTGTCCCGTGACTTCCAAAGACTTTTCTAGGACAAAAAAAGTGCAAACATCCGGGCCCAACACCAGATGCCGATCTATGCTAAGTGTGTGGATCTGCAGCTCTACATGCCAAGAATAGATGCATACTGGTAAGTAGCATTTTCCTTATGTTCAATACTGTCCTGCCACTGCAAACCTTTACTGGTTGTGTATTTGTAAGGCATGCATTTACCTAGCAGGTAGCCCTCTCCGAACTTAATGCACAGTGGCGAAACATGAATGAGTCGTGTGTGTGCTTTCTGGGTATTTTGCCACAATATCAGTGATTATATGTTGGGCGTTGCACACTACCTGGATGTTCAGGGAATGATATGACTTTCTGTTCCTAAACACATATTCATTCTGTGATGGGGGTGAGATTGCGACATGGGTCCCATCTACGCAGGCAGTGACGTGGGGGAATTGGGCAATTTGGTAGAATTCCTGCTTGGTCTGATCTAGTGCCTGTTGTGTGCTTGGAAATTGTATGTGGTGATGCAGCCTCTGTACCATTGCATCAAGGAGAGCATGGCAGAAGCGCGAATGTGCACTTTGAGAGACCCCTCCTGCTGTGGCGATCACCTCCTGAAAACTCCCTGATGCCAGGAGGTGCTGTGAGCACAGGACCTGGACATGGGTGGGAATGGTGTGTGCCCTACGTGTGGAGTGTTCAAGTATGGGTGTCAGTTCCTCTATTAAATCCAGGATGCTGTCTGGGTGCAGCCTGAAGTTCACATGGATCTTCTCCTCAGTCAGTTGGAAGAAGGTGATGCGTGCTCTGTAGATCTTTTACTGGCGTCTCCTTCTCTGTGTGGCATCTCTGATTCGCAGCCTCCTGGCGATCACATACAGGCCAGCCATGGTGGTAAGTCCCAGTGGCATTGTGGGCGTGTTCAAATAGGTAGCACCTGGTTACAACCTGCTCAGAGTTGGTGGTAATTGAGAAGTGCAAAATTGCAAATTTCTTAAAATCGTAAATTGCGACTTTTTCCTACATCTCAATTTGCGAATTTGCATTTAGCGAGAACGGTAGTAGCGAATATCACAGATGATGTGACGCAGACTGCGATTTTGCAAAATAATTAGCAGAATCATTGGTACGCAAAAATGGTAAACACTAAATTAGCGATTCCCATTTTTGGGCAGCGGAAACCTTTCCTACATAGGGACGGTCTGTTTAGCGATCGCATACACCCTGAATTTTGTGATTCGCAGTGTTTGCGATCGAAAAACCGCTTCCTACATATGGCCCCAAGTCCTTTATCTATTCTGGAGACACAATCTCCACACAAGGAGCAAAAGCAACGTAGCACATTAGAACTTGAGCTGGGGACGCTATCCGAAGAATTTTTAACGTCATTGGAAGCTTCTCTGGCACAAACACCACTAATTAAGAGAGCAACAAGTAGTAACCACAACTCCATACATCACTCCCATGAAGGTGGCAGTGGTCCAGCTAGCCCGGCCAGCCCAGTAATTTCAAATCAGAAGTATTCATCCTTTAAACAGGACACAATAGCTAAATCTCTACTCTGACCATTACAAAAAAAGGAGCTCCAGATTGACTTAATTCAGTCAATGACAACAAGCCTAGTGGACCTAGGAAACCGGCAAACTCTGTTAGAACAAAGTCGGCCAGATAGAAGTGGGCCAATTCTGCTCTTGCACCCAACTAATTAACAAACTGCCCTCTTTACCAGAATTTCCTGTGGGCATTACTAGACCATACAAAAAAGAATTTCACACCTACGAATACGCAATCAGACAATTCAGTAGTGGTAACTGGTATCCCCATATCAACTAGGGAACCAGCACTGAACACAGCAACTTGTGGCCCCAGTGAAAACTCAAGTTGCTAACTTAGAAGCCCACACCACCCCAACAGCTCTCATAAATCGCCAGTTATACACAATCTCCATTCAGCACACCCCTATCTCAGAAGAACCTATCCTTTCTAGAAGAGCAAAAAAAAAGAAATTGAAAAAACTCTCAAAAAAGCAGCGTCTACAAAAAATGCACCCAGAGACAATAGGTTTCTGCTCTAAAGCAGGCACTACTCAAAAAAACAAGAAAAGAGTCAAATTTTTACCAATCTTTAACAAGAGTTTCAAACAAGGCAGTAGTCTTAATGTAAATAACATAACGGTAAATTATACATGGGTCTGCAAGCTGATAATGCAACAGACGTCTGTGCCAGGAGACAAAAAGGGCTCCCAAATGATGCCAAACACAAATAATTCAGATCACGGTAACTTATGCGCTGCATCGCAGACTCACCCTCAAATAATGGGCACCCAATGGCCTACTGCAGAAAAGACAACTGTGCTCCAGTCCTGTACTGGAAATCTGACAAAGGGAACATGACATCATTTTGCACCAGAGCATCGCCCCAACCACAGTTCCCGGCCTCCTCTCTAATGCAAAAGGTCCGGCTCCATCAAATGGAGTCCACATCACCAGTACCCCCCAGCTCCTCACCTCCTGTAGGTCGGCGACACTTACTCAAACTGAACTTCAACAGGGAAAACCAAAGAATAGCATTGTAGGAGAGTAGGATCTGCATCTTACGTTGCCCCCACTTTTGTTCTGATGTTTACACTGGTTTCTGGCTATAGTCTGGCTGGGACCCTGCTAATCAGGGCCCCAGCTTCTCTGTTCTCTCTAAACAATCTGGAGTGCATATTAGGTGCACTAGTGATTGGATACTGTGGTGCCTTATGAGTCCCTAGTATATGGTACCTTAGGTACCAAGGGCATAGGTACTTCACAGTCCTACCAGGGGCTGAAGCATGTATTATGCCACCCCTGGGAGGCAGACTAAATCTGACACCACAGGCCTGCTACTGCAGCCTGGGTGAGGTGGTGCTAGCACTCCTCACTGAGAGATAGGTTCGCTATATCTCTCCCTGCACACACATTTAAACCCATCAGTCACCCCTAAGGCAGGCCCTATCAATCCTGAGGCCAGGGTGCTTGGTTTTCATGTGAGGGGGTGCCTCTGCCTGAGCAGGGCCCCTCTGCAGCTCTCAGAGTCTATTCTCTGGGGCTGTTTGTGGATGCGGTTAAACCATATACTCTTAAGTGCATTATAACCTCCCGGTTAATGCTAACTTTGGAATGACTGCATCAAAACATGTCGTGTTTGGTGTCAAACGCTTTGGAATCATACCCCCACACCAGTAACTGGTGTGGGAGTATGATTCCACCCTTCTAGAGGGATAGACATGTACCCACTGTGGAAACACAGTAGAATCCTGAAGAGCCCTGGCATCACAAAATGGATGCCACCAGTCACAGACACTGGGCTGCCCTCCTGCTGCTGACAGAAACTCTCAGCGGAGGAGGTCCAACAATCGGCATCCTGTCACAGGGAGGTGTAACCACCTCCCAGACAGGGTTTAGTGTATTGGGGCTAGGTGGGTGCACTCCTAGAGTGCTTTGAAGTCCTGCACTGGGGGAGCAGTAGGCTCCTCTGTGCATATGCCAGCTCAAACCGGTTCAGGGGCTACCTGCCCCTGCTCTAGCGTGAAACTGGACAAAGGGAAGTGGGTGTAGCCACCCACTCCCCTGACTCTCCCATAAGAGGGGTCATAGAGCTAGTCCCTCCCTTCCTTCTAGTATAAGTTAGGGAACCCTTGCCATTGCAAACTAGATATCCCTGGACGACTCTCTGTAGAAGAATCCTGGACCTTCGACGTTCCACTACCTCTGGAAGACTGAAGAATCTCCCTTAAAGTCAAGGAGTGACTCCCCTGCTTGGCAAGCACCAAAACTTTGCATCAACGGTCGCAAACTTTCCCTCTCCTGCCGGAGTCCGAAGTCCCTACAGCCCCGGAAGTGTATTTCCTGACTTCTCTACGGCCATCGTGAGTCCCCAGCGACGCTGAGGCCATTGGACCCCACGAGTGACGAGGAACAGCAATACCCGGGTACCGTGCACTATTGTCGAGTGCAACCCCTTCACGACGTTCTACGAACTTGTGCATTGGACCACGTGTGGTCCAAGCCTCCAGCTGGATTTCCTCCGAAAATCAGAGGCCTACCTCCCGAGTGACCGTGGGCTCCTGGTGAGTGAATCCTCCCGAGGCGTCTTCGCGATCCCTTGCCGGTTGGCTTGTGGGTCCCCTGAAGACCTTTCTACCTTTCTACAATTCCAAATGGCTCCCCTGGTTGCTCCAGGCCTGCCCTGACATTCCCTTGCTGGGTGTGTCCCTCAGACCTTGCTGGTCTGCACCGCTGACTTTTTACACTTTCCATGAGACTTGCTGTTGCCAAGGCTTGTTGGCTCCAATCTGGTCGCCGACACCGCAGTAAGCTGCAGACTTCGTGGGACACGCAGAATCCAGCTCCTGGTTGTCGTCGACTCCTCCTGGACCTCGTGGCTGAAGAGTCAAGACACCCGTGATCACCTGAAGTCACCCGACGACTGTGGGCATCCATTTTCCTTGCCCCGGGTAACTGCCAAGTGACTTTGAACACTGTCCCTTCTGCTTTCAGGTCTTCTTTCTTCGGAATCCATCCTTGGATTCCACCGGACACTTCTCCTGTCTTCACAAGCAGCAAGTCTTCTTTGGCTCCCACTGAAAACGATGCCGCGACCCGACACCAAAAGACACCTATGCACCCGGCTTCCCTGGGTGAGGTAACTCCAGCACTACGGTGCTAGTGTGTGTGTTGGCTCTAGAACTACTTACCCTGTAAGTGACTTGATTGTAGACTCTCCCGAAGTATCCTAAAACTTTCAAAATCCAACCGCGACTTGCTCCATTGAAGTCTATTGGGATCCGCGGCTGTGTTCTCACACTGCATGCGTCTCCCATGGGTCCTTTACTTACCTGCCTTGGGTGGATTAGTGAGGCCCCAGCGCTTCTACAGGCCCTAGGCCTTGTCCCCTCGCAAATCGATCTTCTTAAGTCTCTTTTTTAGTATATGGTCTGGTACGCCCCTAGGGCCCCAGCCATATTCTTGCTTAACTTTTTGTGAACTGTTGATTTTTGCATATGTTCCTGACTTCTAATCTCATAAAGAGATTTGTAGAGTGTGTTAGAAATAAATACATATATATTTTATATATATACCTGTGTGGTGTCCTTTCATTTGGTAATTCAAGAGATTATTAGGTAAAAGAAGCTGCTTTACTCTGAGACTTAGCCTGAAGGCTGCTCTCCACAGCTACCACTAGGATAGCTTTCTTTAAAAGGTTGTCTAAAACCTATCTACCATAAGAGTCGAATTGTACTGGTGCAAGGTGGCCACTTTAACTAGTGAACAAAAACTCTGGACCCTATTGCAGATCCAATACCGGCAGCACAGCCATAAATTCAATGAGTCCAATCAATTAAATATCATTTTTCTTATTCTTTATGTACTCTTTCAATTAATCCATTACTTTTCTCTGCCATTTTCTTCCCGTTATCTTCAATTCATTTTACTCATTGTTCATCCATAAGAGATAGATCACCCACACACAGGAGGCAAGATGGTGTCCAAATGTCACACATTTTATTTAAATTGCCCAATGCATTTCGGGACGGATCCCTTCGTCAGGGGCATCTACAATACACAAATAAATGCATGTTTACATGGTCATAACAACTACTGTGATACAATTCATATATAAAAATATTCTTAATACCCGTAATTCGTACTCTATATATCAATAAACTCACTAAAGCTAGTGACCAGCATATACCAGGCCAACTTCTCACAGTGAGAACATCTATCTTCCCATTATGTTATGTTATAGGGGTATTTGTTAAGCTCACGGCTTCTCCATGGAGTGTCCTGGCACTGTCCTGACCCCAGGACAGAAAAGCTGAAGAGCGGCCGCTAACAGCCAACAAGACCGCACTATTGTCGGAAAAGCCAGGTCTTTAAGCCTCGCCTAAAGATAAGGAGATCACATTCTTGTCTGAGGGAGAAAGGGAGACTATTCCATAATTTTGCTGATACCACTTGAAAGGAGTGGCCACCTTTGTACGAGCGGCAAAATGTAGGCCCAATTGTCAGCTGCTGAGATGATGATCGCAGTGTTCTGAGTGGTTTGTAGGGCTGAATTTTATTTCTAATATACGGGGCTCCAATATTGTTAAGGGCCTTAAAAGTTAGGACCAAAGATTTAAAACAGATCCTTTGTCTTACTGGTAACCAATGCAAGGTACTAAAATGTGGAGACATGTGGGACCTGGGTCCAACCAATAGCACGGCCGTTGCTGCCGCATTTTGTACTACCTGCAAGCGGTTCAGTAGGTAGTTCGGAAGACCCAGGTACAACACATTTAGGTAGTCCAACCTTGATATAATCCAGGCCTGGACCATGGTTTTCCTATGCGTTATAGAGAGCAGAGGGAGGAAATTCCGCATCTTTAAAAGCCCGAAACAGGTGCCAGCAGTCGATTGAACCTGGGGCTTCATAGTCATGTCGGAGTCCATCTTTACTCCTAGATGTTTTACGGTGGAGACTGGTTTCTCTGGTGGAGATAGATTTTCAGGCCACCATTGGCACCACTCGTCATCAGGAGTATGACCCAAAAAGATAATTTTCGACTTGTCGGAGTTGCAGAGCAACTGGTTTTGCCTAAACCAGTCAAACACCTTAGTTAGGCAGACATTAACTTCATTACTATTAAACACCTCATCCTTCTCACAGGTGAAAAGTAATTGTGTATTGTCTGCGAATATGATTTTTGCCCCATATTGTTCGGCTAAAAGAGCAAGAGGGGCCATATATATATTGAACAGGGTCGGACTTAAAACAGAGCCCTGAGGGACCCCTACATTCAGAGATTGAATAGTGCTTGAGAAAGGAGGAGCCCAAACTGTTTGCTGGCGGTTGTCCAAAAAGGAAGTAAACCATCTGAGCACCGTGCCCCCTATGCCGCTCTCCCTCAATCTATGAAGGAGGCGTTCATGTGGCACGTGTCAAAGGCTGCCGACAGATCTAGTAATATCAGCACCGCCTTTCCTCCTCTATCTAGGGTGATTTTGATCGTCTCTGAAATTTCGAATAGAGCGGTTTCTGTACTGTAGTTGGCTCTAAAACCAGACTGACTTGGATGGAGTACCTGGTTGACCTCAATAAAATCAGTAATGATAGTGTTCACATATTTCTCCATAACTTTGGAGAAAAAAGGTAGGAGCGATATAGGTCGGTAATTGCTGGCTACCAAGGGATCTGCTAGTGGTTTTTTAAAAGTGGAAGAATTTTCCCATGCTTCCAATTTATAGGCATCCTTCCTTCGGACAGAGAGAGATTCAGTGTCCGATTTACTTCTGGATTTATAACTTCGGCAATTGATACCAACGTTTTTGCTGGGCAAGGGTCAGAGAGGGATCCGGATTTTAGGGCCTTCATGATTTTAAGTGAAGTGGCCATGGGCATGGGCAAAAACTCCAAAAGGGTATTCTCAATAGAGGGGCCTGTGGGGGGGAGATCTGAACGTACTACTAACCTCGTCCTAGCATGGGCTACTGAAAGAGTCCTGAATGGTTTGAATTTTCCTTTAAAAGTATTGTGCAATTTCATTTGTCCATGTATCAGTAGGGGAAAAAGAGTTTTTAGAAGCATTAGTAGCAGTGAAATCCTTGACAATCTTGAACAATTCGTTTGCGCAGTTGTCCGCGTGTTCAATTTTTTCAGCCAAACCTTTTTCTTTTAAGCTCGAACTTCTACATAATGGGCTTTCAAGGCCATTTTGTATGTTAGTTTATTTGTAGGATCGAAACTCTTCCTCCATCGGCACTCTAAATTTTTACATGCACTTTTACTTTTCCTTAAAGACTCATTAAACCACGGTGCCGAACTTCTGCCTTGTTTGGCCACTCGTGATTTAATGGGGGCTAACTGCATAGTACACTCATGAAGCCAGTTTTCCAAAGCGGACACATCCTGCTCTAAGTTATCGTTAACTGGTATGGGCTATTGGCCAAGCATAGCAGTTACAGCCTCAGATGTTATTTGGTTAAAAGGTCTAAAACTTTCCGGACGATTTTTATAGTAGGACCGAGACTTGGTCAGAACCTTTCCTATCATAGAGGCTAACAGAAAATGGTCTGACCAGACAATAGGCAGAGGAATGATTGGTTCTAGTTCAGTAGTCGAGAAGATTTGGTCTAGGATGTGACCTTTTTCATGCGTAGGGAGCGATACGTATGGAGCCAAATTAAAAATACTTAATAATTCGCAGAGTTTCCTGGTCTCCGAGTCAGTCGTTTGATCTAAATGAATATTAAAATCCCCCAAAATCACGCACTGCCTATGTTTGGACATAATGGGCATGATAACATGGCCCAACGATTCCAAGAACCTTCCTGCTGGCCCTGGTGGACGATAAATCAATGCACCAGCAATGGATTGATGAGCTGAGACCGTCCGAGAGAAGCCCAGTCCCTCTGCTCCTTCAGGTTCTGTCATCGGTATTAATTGGCAGGCAAGTGGGTGTTTATATATGACTGCTACCCCTCCACCTCTGCCGCCAGATCTATCCTTCCTTAGTATCTTATAGTCTGATGGGAGCGCACAGGCAATGGTAGGGTTGGAGCCCTCATTGAGCCATGTTTCTGTTATAAACATTACATCTGGCTGTGTCTCTGAGAGGAGGTCGAAAAACTGAAGTTCGTGCATCTTCATAGATCTAACATTTAGAAGAATGGCTTTCTACCTTGAATGATTACGCTCTTATATAGCGCATAGCTACCCGAAGGCATCCCAGCGCTTCAACTCGACTAGATCTAGGAAGAATCAGGCAAACAGGAAGGTTTTCAACCTCTTCCTAAACCTAAGATGGTTAGCTTCCATTCTGATAGGATCGGGAAAATTGTTCCAAAGGGTGGCCGCTTGAAGGGAAAAACGCCTGCCTCCCATTCGCACTCTCCTGGTTCTAGGGATTGCAAGCAGCTTTTTATTATCAGACCTTAAAGAACGTCCTGGAAGATATAGGTGGAACATAGATTGAATCAGGGAAGGTCCTGTTTTATTAATTGCTTTATGGACCGTGGTCAGCGCTTTAAACTGTATCCTTTGCTGGACTGGCAGCCAGTGAAGTTGATGCAATGCTGGCTTAGCTGAGGTCCGGCGAGGGATATTTAGCAGCATTCGAGCAGCACAGTTCTGTACTGTCTGCAAGGTTTTAATGGTTCCTTGTGAGGTGCCTAAATACAACGCATTCGAATAGTCCAGGCGTGAAAGAATCAACGCCTGCACTAGTATTCTCCTGGCCTCGAACGGAAGAAGCTTAATTATCTTCCTAAGTAGTCTGATGATGGCATAACAAGTTCCTGCCACCTTGCGAGCCTGAACACCAAAGTTTAGGGCTGGATCCAACCAGACCCCTAAGCTCTTAATTTGTTCTTTAGGTGGCGGCGGGAGGCCCAGATTAGACGGCCACCATCTCTCTACCGTATTAGATGGTTTATACCCCAGCAACATCACCTCCGTTTTTGATCCATTCAGCTTCAAGAAGGATTGGTCCATCCATTGCTGTACTTTGTTGAGGCATAGGGAAAGGTTCTCAAATGGAGCATCCTGGGAGGCCAGGGAGATGATAAGCTGCGTATCGTCTGCATACATTACCAGCTGTACTCCCCAGGGCAGCACCACCTCAGCCAAGGGTCTCCTATAAATGTTAAATAGGGTGGGGCTGAGGGATGAACCCTGGGGGACACCGCATTGCAGACGCATTTGGGAGGAGCAGACATCATCCTCAAAGACCGCAAAGGTCCTATCGGATAGGAAAGAGCTCAGCCATTTTAGTGCACCTCCTCCGACGCCTACTTCCATCAGTCTGTGAATCAAGATGGAATGATTCACGGTATCGAAGGCGGCGCTGAGATCTAATAACAAAATGGCTGCGCTATCTCCATTGTCCGCAATTTTTCTCGCCTCCTCCACAACAGTGATAAGGGCTGTTTCCGTGCCCTGCTTCGCTCTAAATCCTGTCTGGGTGATATGGAGGGAATTGCTTTTTTCAAGATAGGATCCCAGCAGCGAGTTGACATGTTTCTCCGCAAGCTTACTGATGGTTGGCAGTAAGGAGATAGGGCGATAATTGGCCCACTCTTCCGGGTTTAGGTTTGGTTTCTTCAATAATGCCTTCACTTTTGCCTGTTTCCAGGAAGAAGGGACCGTGCCTGATGCAAGTGAGGCATTAATCACCTCTTGAATAACCGGGGTCAGAGTATCTGACACCAGATTTAAAATGGTAGGAGGGGCGGGGTCCGCTGGAGAGCCTGATTTCAGATTGTTCAAGAGGGACACCGCTGTAGCATAATCTAGTCGAGAAAAATCATCCAATCCGGATTTGCCGGGGTCCATTGAAGGGGGCCAGGTCCATTCAATGGGCATAGGCTTAAATGAGGAAAAAATATTATCCACCTTATTGGAAAAATATTGTGCTAGTTCATTACATCGTGAATTTGCCGGTCCAGGGTCATTAATGGGAGCAGGGGGGGTAACCAAGGATTTGAAGATTTTGACAATTTCCCTGGGGGCATTAGAGGCCGAGTCAATTTTTTCCTGATAGTAAATTGATTGGGCAGATTTAATTCCATGTTTGTATTTCTTCAGGGCCAGTTTATAGGTGTCCTTACTCTCTTCTAAATAGTTTTTCCGCCAATGTCTCTCCTGCTGCTTACATTGGCGTTTTAGGGCTTTAAGTTCTAAAGAGTACCATGGTTTTTTATTATTGCCACTTCTATGGGAGAGTTCGCTTTTGGGGAGGGTAGCATCCAGAGGTGACGTTACCCATTGGTTAAATTGTATATCAGCTACCAAAGGGTCCTGGGAGAGTGTTGGTAATGTTTCCATCAATTTCTTCCTCCACCTCTCAGTTGAAAGTTTGGACCAGACCCGTATGGACCTCTTTATCGTATTAAAGGGTTCCGGTAATGTCAATGGGGCATAGGAGAGGAGCAGCAATTTATGATCGGTCCAGGGAATATCAATTAATTTCTCAAGGCTAAGATTATCCAAATTGGTATAGCAATGATCAAGGGTGTGTCCAGCTTTATGGGTTGGGCCTATCACTAATTGCCTCAGCTGGAGCACTTCCAATCCTGCATTCAGACTAATGCAGGCAGGTGAATGTGCCTCATCAGAGTGTATGTTAAAGTCACCCAGTAACGTAAAATTAGCGGTGGTACTAGCATAGTTAGTAGCACTAATGGGGAGGTCCTCGCAGAATTGACCATAGGGACCTGGTGGCCTATAGAGCAGAAGGCCCGACAAGGTGCAAGTTGGGGAGAAGGAAATAGCAAATGTTAAACTTTCCGCACCTTTTATTGCTGCTTTTTCAACCCTGCAACCCAATGTGGATTTATAAATGATGGCAATCCCTCCCCCCCTGCCTTCTGAGCGGTCATGTCTCAAGATGGAATAATTGTGTGGTAGTGCTCGAACGAGATCTGAGTCTGAGCTATCGCTCAGCCATGTTTCGGTTAAAAATAACACATCTAGATCTTGTTCCTCTAAGAGCAGGGAAATTTCAATGGCATGTCTTGGTAATGAGCGACAGTTTAATAATGCGAGGGAATACCGACAGAGCCCGTCTCTAGTGCTAATGGGAGTTTCAAAAGTAAAGTTTTAATTACATCTAGCACAAGGTGTAATATTCCTAACATGTGTTCGCAGTTTGCTACAGAGCGGGCTGTGCATGCCTCTGAGTCTAAGTAGCTCATCACGACTGTACCTCATCAGGGGACAGAGGCGATCTGTACTTTCAGCATCCCCGGCCCCTGGGCCCGACCTGGCCCGGACGGGCCCAGACGGGCTTTCCTTGGGGGCTCCTTTGGCGCGAGGATGGCGCATCCGCTCTGCGCTTCCGCTGCGCGGAGGCATACCCTTATGCTTAAGTACTAGCCCCGAGTGCCTTGCAGTGCCTGAACAACTGGAACTGCACCCAGCCTGGGAGAAACCTCCCTAAGATGGCCGCCGCGTTCCTTCCCCTCGCCTCCTCGGATCGAGGCCGGACTGAGCCCTTAATCGGCTATGTCACGTTAGAAGGAGAGGTCAGGTAATTTAAAAAGCCACAAAGCCAAATTAAACAATAACACAAATTACAAATGGATGAATTAAAAAAGGTAGTAAGAACAGATTTTTGCTTTACTGCAGTCCTAATAGCAAGTATATAATTGTGCAGCTCCCAGCTTCCGCCTCAGGAGAACTAGCGAGTCTCGCGAGCCAGTTAAGCTCCTGCTTAAGTACTAGCCCCCGAGTGCCTTGCAGTGCCTGAACAACTAGAACTGCACCCAGCCTGGGAGAAACCTCCCTAAGATGGCCGCCGTGTTCCTTCCCCTCGCCTCCTCGGATCGAGGCCGGACTGAGCCCTTAATCGGCTATGTCACGTTAGAAGGAGAGGTCAGGTAATTTAAAAAGCCACAAAGCCAAATTAAACAATAACACAAATTACAAATGGATGAATTAAAAAAGGTAGTAAGAACAGATTTTTGCTTTACTGCAGTCCTAATAGCAAGTATATAATTGTGCAGCTCCCGGCTTCCGCCTCAGGAGAACTAGCGAGTCCCCCCCCCCAGCAACCCCAGCCAACTCGAAAACCTGCTCTGTCTTGCCTCGATGGCCTCCGCTATCCGACTGAAACTGAAAATTCCGATTACACTCTTTGCAAAAGAGTGACTCGTAATCTACTGATATACATTGTTTGGAGCATTGATCAATGCCTCAACCCAGCATCAACAGTTGATCCCTGCTGTATACTAGTGTTGGGTTATAAGTATCAGGATTACCTGGTAGAAGTTAGGCAGCATAGCTGGTGCCGGTCAAGGACGGGCGCAGGATATTTAGCAGCATTCGAGCAGCACAGTTCTGTACTGTCTGCAAGGTTTTAATGGTTCCTTGTGAGGTGCCTAAATACAACGCATTCGAATAGTCCAGGCGTGAAAGAATCAACGCCTGCACTAGTATTCTCCTGGCCTCGAACGGAAGAAGCTTAATTATCTTCCTAAGTAGTCTGATGATGGCATAACAAGTTCCTGCCACCTTGCGAGCCTGAACACCAAAGTTTAGGGCTGGATCCAACCAGACCCCTAAGCTCTTAATTTGTTCTTTAGGTGGCGGCGGGAGGCCCAGATTAGACGGCCACCATCTCTCTACCGTATTAGATGGTTTATACCCCAGCAACATCACCTCCGTTTTTGATCCATTCAGCTTCAAGAAGGATTGGTCCATCCATTGCTGTACTTTGTTGAGGCATAGGGAAAGGTTCTCAAATGGAGCATCCTGGGAGGCCAGGGAGATGATAAGCTGCGTATCGTCTGCATACATTACCAGCTGTACTCCCCAGGGCAGCACCACCTCAGCCAAGGGTCTCCTATAAATGTTAAATAGGGTGGGGCTGAGGGATGAACCCTGGGGGACACCGCATTGCAGACGCATTTGGGAGGAGCAGACATCATCCTCAAAGACCGCAAAGGTCCTATCGGATAGGAAAGAGCTCAGCCATTTTAGTGCACCTCCTCCGACGCCTACTTCCATCAGTCTGTGAATCAAGATGGAATGATTCACGGTATCGAAGGCGGCGCTGAGATCTAATAACAAAATGGCTGCGCTATCTCCATTGTCCACAATTTTTCTCGCCTCCTCCACAACAGTGATAAGGGCTGTTTCCGTGCCCTGCTTCGCTCTAAATCCTGTCTGGGTGATATGGAGGGAATTGCTTTTTTCAAGATAGGATCCCAGCAGCGAGTTGACATGTTTCTCCGCAAGCTTACTGATGGTTGGCAGTAAGGAGATAGGGCGATAATTGGCCCACTCTTCCGGGTTTAGGTTTGGTTTCTTCAATAATGCCTTCACTTTTGCCTGTTTCCAGGAAGAAGGGACCGTGCCTGATGCAAGTGAGGCATTAATCACCTCTTGAATAACCGGGGTCAGAGTATCTGACACCAGATTTAAAATGGTAGGAGGGGCGGGGTCCGCTGGAGAGCCTGATTTCAGATTGTTCAAGAGGGACACCGCTGTAGCATAATCTAGTCGAGAAAAATCATCCAATCCGGATTTGCCGGGGTCCATTGAAGGGGGCCAGGTCCATTCAATGGGCATAGGCTTAAATGAGGAAAAAATATTATCCACCTTATTGGAAAAATATTGTGCTAGTTCATTACATCGTGAATTTGCCGGTCCAGGGTCATTAATGGGAGCAGGGGGGGTAACCAAGGATTTGAAGATTTTGAAATTTTCCCTGGGGGCATTAGAGGCCGAGTCAATTTTTTCCTGATAGTAAATTGATTGGGCAGATTTAATTCCATGTTTGTATTTCTTCAGGGCCAGTTCATAGGTGTCCTTACTCTCTTCTAAATAGTTTTTCCGCCAATGTCTCTCCTGCTGCTTACATTGGCGTTTTAGGGCTTTAAGTTCTAAAGAGTACCATGGTTTTTTATTATTGCCACTTCTATGGGAGAGTTCGCTTTTGGGGAGGGTAGCATCCAGAGGTGACGTTACCCATTGGTTAAATTGTATATCAGCTACCAAAGGGTCCTGGGAGAGTGTTGGTAATGTTTCCATCAATTTCTTCCTCCACCTCTCAGTTGAAAGTTTGGACCAGACCCGTATGGACCTCTTTATCGTATTAAAGGGTTCCGGTAATGTCAATGGGGCATAGGAGAGGAGCAGCAATTTATGATCGGTCCAGGGAATATCAATTAATTTCTCAAGGCTAAGATTATCCAAATTGGTATAGCAATGATCAAGGGTGTGTCCAGCTTTATGGGTTGGGCCTATCACTAATTGCCTCAGCTGGAGCACTTCCAATCCTGCATTCAGACTAATGAAGGCAGGTGAATGTGCCTCATCAGAGTGTATGTTAAAGTCACCCAGTAACGTAAAATTAGCGGTGGTACTAGCATAGTTAGTAGCACTAATGGGGAGGTCCTCGCAGAATTGACCATAGGGACCTGGTGGCCTATAGAGCAGAAGGCCCGACAAGGTGCAAGTTGGGGAGAAGGAAATAGCAAATGTTAAACTTTCCGCACCTTTTATTGCTGCTTTTTCAACCCTGCAACCCAATGTGGATTTATAAATGATGGCAATCCCTCCCCCCCTGCCTTCTGAGCGGTCATGTCTCAAGATGGAATAATTGTGTGGTAGTGCTCGAACGAGATCTGAGTCTGAGCTATCGCTCAGCCATGTTTCGGTTAAAAATAACACATCTAGATCTTGTTCCTCTAAGAGCAGGGAAATTTCAATGGCATGTCTTGGTAATGAGCGACAGTTTAATAATGCGAGGGAATACCGACAGAGCCCGTCTCTAGTGCTAATGGGAGTTTCAAAAGTAAAGTTTTAATTACATCTAGCACAAGGTGTAATATTCCTAACATGTGTTCGCAGTTTGCTACAGAGCGGGCTGTGCATGCCTCTGAGTCTAAGTAGCTCATCACGACTGTACCTCATCAGGGGACAGAGGCGATCTGTACTTTCAGCATCCCCGGCCCCTGGGCCCGACCTGGCCCGGACGGGCCCAGACGGGCTTTCCTTGGGGGCTCCTTTGGCGCGAGGATGGCGCATCCGCTCTGCGCGTCCGCTGCGCGGAGGCATACCCTTATGCTTAAGTACTAGCCCCGAGTGCCTTGCAGTGCCTGAACAACTGGAACTGCACCCAGCCTGGGAGAAACCTCCCTAAGATGGCCGCCGCGTTCCTTCCCCTCGCCTCCTCGGATCGAGGCCGGACTGAGCCCTTAATCGGCTATGTCACGTTAGAAGGAGAGGTCAGGTAATTTAAAAAGCCACAAAGCCAAATTAAACAATAACACAAATTACAAATGGATGAATTAAAAAAGGTAGTAAGAACAGATTTTTGCTTTACTGCAGTCCTAATAGCAAGTATATAATTGTGCAGCTCCCAGCTTCCGCCTCAGGAGAACTAGCGAGTCTCGCGAGCCAGTTAAGCTCCTGCTTAAGTACTAGCCCCCGAGTGCCTTGCAGTGCCTGAACAACTAGAACTGCACCCAGCCTGGGAGAAACCTCCCTAAGATGGCCGCCGTGTTCCTTCCCCTCGCCTCCTCGGATCGAGGCCGGACTGAGCCCTTAATCGGCTATGTCACGTTAGAAGGAGAGGTCAGGTAATTTAAAAAGCCACAAAGCCAAATTAAACAATAACACAAATTACAAATGGATGAATTAAAAAAGGTAGTAAGAACAGATTTTTGCTTTACTGCAGTCCTAATAGCAAGTATATAATTGTGCAGCTCCCGGCTTCCGCCTCAGGAGAACTAGCGAGTCCCCCCCCCCCCAGCAACCCCAGCCAACTCGAAAACCTGCTCTGTCTTGCCTCGATGGCCTCCGCTATCCGACTGAAACTGAAAATTCCGATTACACTCTTTGCAAAAGAGTGACTCGTAATCTACTGATATACATTGTTTGGAGCATTGATCAATGCCTCAACCCAGCATCAACAGTTGATCCCTGCTGTATACTAGTGTTGGGTTATAAGTATCAGGATTACCTGGTAGAAGTTAGGCAGCATAGCTGGTGCCGGTCAAGGACGGGCGCAGACGGGCTTGCCTTTGGCGCGCCAGCGGCGCGCTCGCGCAGCATCTCTTTATGCGTTCCAGAATGGAACACTAGACCGCACCCCACTCCAAAATGGCACCCGGGGGTGTCGAGTCACTGATAAAACAAGATTTATGTCCCACCAGCCCTCCTGAATTCCCAGCTTATTCACAAATTCCCCCAAAGCAAGCAAAAAGATTTTAAGAACAGCTAAGGACCTAAAAAATCGGCATCACTTAAAAACAAATTCAAAGTGTGCAAAATATCAGCCTTCACACATAAAAAGTTTAAATGTGCAAAAACGCAGTTAAGGGCAAAAAACGGGGGCAGAGAGCGGCAGCAGCTCTGTCCATGTTCCGTCGATTTTGGTGAGGCTTTGTTGCAGAGATGTCAGATTTGAAGTAGTTCACTATCCATTTCAGGTCCCGAAAGGTCAGCCAGTCTCTGGTGCCGCCGCCCCATTCTCATGCAGCCTGGTCATTTTGCTTTGTTAAAACTGTAATTTAGATTGTTTATCGGTTTTCCCCAATGTGGCTGGCACTGTGCGGGTTGCAGCTATAGTTAAATCTAGGATATGCTTGACACTGGGTATCAAGCCGATGGGCCAGACAGTCAAGGGCTCTGCAAGACTCCCTTTGCCACAGGCGCCCACCAGTACGCGGCAGGGTCAGGCCTCTTGCGCTCCTCGTCACAGCCGCAGGACAGGCCCCAGCGGGTCACAGGAATCCTCCCGGAGGCGTCCTTCAGACCCCTGGTACAGTGGGCCCGGTGGTGTTCAGGCAGCAAAACGCGATGTCTTACAAAGCGCTCTGTGGCACGATAAAGCAGGATATTAGAAACTGCAGGAGGAGCTCCCCTAACAGGTGGCCATCTTCAGACAAGCTCCGCCCCCTCCATTTCAATTATTTGTGTAATTACTCATATACACAGAGAAATCCTGCTTTCCTACAATGCATTCACATCTCTTACATAGGGGGTTGAACAAAGTCAAAAACCTGCCACCAAGTCTTAGTTTCCCAAACGTATATGTGAAGTGATTAAATATGTGCATTTGCTTTATCACATTGGATTCATATCCAGCTGTTGGGTTCCAGGTTGCTCCCAGCAAGGATGATACTTGAAGTAAAGAAGGACTGGTGGCCTTTTAAATCAGGCCTTTGTTTGTGCCCGGCTGGAAGTGAAAATAAGAAAGCCTCCAGGCTGCCTTCAGGTTGCTGCATTGAACGGAATGCAGACAATGAGCGAGCGCTTCTGAATTGTGTCCCAATGTTAGATCCGGACAGGAAATGGGTGCCAGAACAGTGATCAGACGTGATATCCCCCCTACTTTGCATCACTGTGTATGAAGGTAAGTGTGTATGCAGCCAGCTTCAGTTTCAGCTGTGGCATGTTGACACCCACGTTACTGCACAGGCATCTGGGAATTTGTAATGTCCTTTGCCAGGCAGCTGATAAACCTTATGCCAGAATGTATATGAGCTGTACTTCCATATGCTCCTAAAATGCATGGATGGCATTTATGAACCTTCCTCAGCCCCCTCCCCAATCTATTTTCTTTCCCAGCAGTCTTGCACTTAAGGATGTTGGTGAAGACATCCGAGAACTGGAGCAGATGTTCCATCCTCTTTTTTTAGGTCCCACCTGACCCAGCGCATGCGCTGGTCTGGCGAGACTTATTGAAAGGGCTCCAACAAGTGCTAGCAGGCCAGCATAGAGCTACAGTGCATGTGCGCGGGCGCGCGCACCGAGCTTTATCATGCTTTACCGCAAATACTTTCACTTTCGCGGCCGCACGGCCGCTTTGCATAGCCAATAGGTCTCGCTTTTGGGACCTTATAAGTATTTAGTTATGCAACTGTTGCATAGCTAAACACTTATAAGGTCCCAAAGGCGAGACCTATTGGCTATGCCAATGGTTGTTAGGTTTAACTTTCCAGACAGCACAGCTCTTTGATTGAAAAAGACCTACTGGCAGCGTACTAACAGTATGCTTCAAGCCCACCCATTGTCTACAGTTTATTTGTTTTATTGTCACTCTTATTTACTTGTTTCTTATTCGATGGCTTGACTTGTCCATCTTGTGTTTTTCCTTCCTCTAGAGAATAGCCTCTTTACTTGTCTCCTTTCACCGCTCATTTTTAGTGAACTACTTTTTTATGTATTAATTTTTCTCATTTATTTTTGGGCGTATGCACTCCACTTGTGTTTTTTCCAGTAATCTCCCTCACGTGCTTCTCTCCCTCCAGTTTAGTTGTCTCTGGCCTATGCGCTTCTCTGTTTTCTGTGCTTCATTTGCTGTGTCTCACTCATGTGCTACTCCCCATGACCCATGTTGCTGTCCAGTGAGTGCTGCTTTTCCCCTGCCTGCACGCTTCCCGCTGCTCTGTTGCTCTTTTCATCTATGCACTCCTCTCCTGCTTCCCAGAGTCCTATGTTTTTTATAATTCCAACTTTTATTGCAACTTTTTGGGGTGTACCAGGCAGCAAATTTCTGCCAGCCCTTCCGCTTTCTAAATAAAAGCACTTTCGTGCTACTTCATTTTGATTTCTTTTTATTTCCCTATCCATGTCAGACCAATAAAAAAAATAGCATACATCACGTCGCATGGATACACACCTACAAAATGGCGTGGCTATCAGCAGCCATGTCATCACACATTAAAAAAAAAACATTTGTTCATACTGTACAGCCAATGGTATACTGGATGAACAAAAGGCATTCGCACAGCCAATAGGTCTCAAAGGTGAGATCTAGTGGCTTTTTCCAATGCTTGTTTTTCAGTTGGAGGATAATGATGGGAAATACGTTCATATGTGTTAAGATCTTGTACCCTTATGAAATGCTGCTAATGTGGCTGGTTAAATCAGTATTAGATCAATGATTTATATGGAGGTGCACTAAGAGCCGGGTGAGGAATGGAAAACTTCAATCAATTGACTGGGGTCTCCCATCAATCATTAAGCACAACTGTACAAACCCACATAAAATCTTATTTCATTGAAGTAAAAGAGAGCAGATGTGTTGATTTGCTGGCTGAGTATAAGTGATGGGAGCAGACTCCCTTTAAAATCTTAGCATTCATCCCTGTTGAGAAATAGTGCTAATAATCATGAACTTGTATCTATGTAGATCTTGCTACCACATGTTAGAAACTTACGAAACCCAAGGAATAACAGTGGAATTTAATGTAAGTTGGTATTGATACTCTAAAGCACAAACCTGGCTTGGTTGCACCTACGCACCGTGCTAATGTAAAGGCTTGGGACATGCAGGGTTAAAATACTTTGAGGAGGGAATTATCTCAACTTAATGTACTCATTTTATCAACTTAAGAAAGAATCCCCAAATGAATAGGTAGGTAGGTTTGATGGCGAAGTGGACTAACGCATCTGTTCTAGAAACCTGTGTTTGACCTCATGGCTATAGGTTCAAATCCTGGCAGGCCACTCAGCCTTTCATCCTTCCATAGTCGATAAAATGATTGCCATTGAGTTGGATAACAATAAACACCTGGTATTCAATACCAGGATTCCTCTTGGGGTGAACCTGCCATGTTCTATTAATGAGGAGTGTGGGAAATGACCATCTTTTGTGTGATGTCTCCCCAGATTTTTGCTTTAACTGGTTTGGCTGGCTGTGGAACTGTAAATCTGCTTTAAAACCGTTTTTAACTTTAAACGTGCTAACCAGTGATAAAGTACCTTTGCTCCTTGTGAGAAATTGCCTCTTTTGACAAGGTTAGCCGCCCACTTCTTGCCTGGAAAATGATGTGGTTACGATTGAAAGAGCACAGGGTCCCTGCCAACCAAGTCCCCTGTGCCAGAGCTCCTTCCCTAAAACTGTACCACGAATGGCCACTCCAGACACCCCTGTAAGTCCCTAGTAAATGTTACCCCTGGTACCTAGGGCATTGGGACTGAAGAGGGTCCCCTAGGGACCCCTTGGCAAGGTCGTGCTAACTGCCACTGCAGCTTGCATGCCTTGGTGCAGACAAAAACAACAAAGTCAACATGGCACACTGCCTGTGTGTCATGTTAAAGCAAGGGCTACCTAAAGTATGGGTAAGCCACCCCTCTAGCAGGCCTTTCAAGCCCTAAGGCATGGTGCACTATATTGCAGGTATCGGCATGAGCGGATATGCCCCTACAATATATGTCTATTCTTAATATTGTAAGTGTCAGGGAAGCCATAGAGAGTACATTGACTGGAAACTCGACAACTCGAGTTCCCCAGCACCATGATGGCTTCACTGAACCCAAACAACTCCTCTAAATAAACACACACTGATGCCAGTGTTGGATTTATTAAAACATGTACTCAGAGTGCACCTCAGAGGGGCCACCTGAAAACTTAACAACCCTGTTGAGGTCTCTGACTGGCTTTAAGCAGCCTGCCACCACCAGCCATGTTTCTCGACCCCTGGGTCGAGAACCCTTGCTCTCTGAGACCAGAAACATAGCCCATCCTGGGTGCAGGTGTAACACCTCCTCCCTCAGGAAGGCACAGGGCTTGAGAGGGAAGCTTCAAAGGGCTAGGACTATGCCCCCCTCTCATAGGAGGGTGGCGAAAAAGAGGGTGTGGACACCAAGGTCAGAAACCCGTTGGTCCCTACCTGTCACTCTCCTGTAACACTGCTAAATCTAGTATTTAGGTGGCACCTGCAGGCCCTGAAATCACTACTGGCGAACAACGAGGCCCGGACACCAAAGAGCCACAACAGCAAGAAAGAGGAAGGACCAGTGACTGACTTGGCGCCAGCCTGTCTGCTGCCTTTAGTCCTTGCTATACAAGTTGACTCGTCTTGCTGGCCTTCAAAGCCTTCAAAGCCTTGGGAAGAATGCCTGCCTTAAATAAAGACCACAATATCTCGTGGACAGCGGACCTGTCCAGAAGAAACCAACTTTAAAGAACAAACAACTTTGGCCTGAGGAACCGCAAAACCTCTCACCTGACCCACCTGACCCACCTCTGCACCCTATGCCCACATCCCTAGTCCAAGTGGGCTACCGGTCCTGCAAAGGTTGCCCAGTGATTCTGAGCAAGAGTCCATCGTGGGTTGACAGCTGCCGGACTACACTTGACACCTGCAGCCTCTACACAACAACCACTACCTGCTCTGTAAGCTGTTCGGTCGCAAAAGGACACCCCTGCATCCAAAGCCCCTGGGCCTTGAGGAGCTTGACCAACGGTGTCCCTACGTCCCCTAGCATCAGAACTTACCAGGGCAGCTGTGGGTTTTCTTTGTTCAGCCTCCTGGCCAGCTCCTGCAGCCTCTTTTCAAAACGATCTCCCCCCATTGATTTGCATTAGGCACCCAACTGCCCCTGTACTGCCGAGGGTGTTAGTTTTGTCCTGCCTGTGCTTACCTTAACTCCCGTAGATCTACACCTGACATCGCTTTGCTTACCTGTGAGCAGCACCTCTGTGATCACCACCAGTCTCCTTTGGTTAACATTGGGCGCCCGACTCCGAATTTGACCTCTGAACCGGCCGCCCCGAACCTCTGGTGGTGCAGTCTTGGTGCTAACATGAACCTTGCCTGACCACAGACCCCAAAGACTGGATTTGTAAGTCATGTACTTGTCTTCAAAACTGCATTCTTGCTTTCCTCCCATAGGTTAACATTGCTGAACTGAAAAATTGCACTGTGTTCACTTTATAAAGTGAAAATTATTTTTATTGAAAAATGTACTCCCATTTTAACATACATCTTGGTCGCAAAATAAATCTAGAAAGACGCTTATTTTTCTAAAATTGGTGTGGATCTCCTTTTAATGCGTTGTCATTTATTAGTCACTGTGTGTATAACAAATATCTTACACTTCTCTGTGTTAGGCCTAAGGCTGCTTGGCCACACAACCACAAATGGAGCACTTTGGGTTTACATTGAGCCCTGTACACTTCTGGAGGAATCTCTTGACGCTTTACACAATATCACCACTCCTTGGAATATCACGTAAAGATCCAGCTGCTTCCTACACTCCTCCTTTCAACATGATAATATTTGTATACTTCTAATTGACCTATTTAGCGTACCTACAAATTTCTTGTTAATGGTACAAGGTGTACCAACGGCCTGTAATTCAAATATCACTAGTAATCTGCAGCACCTAGTATTCCATCCACAACAGTGAGAGTGTAGAATATGGCTTCAGGCCACCATTGTAGCCTGTCTGTAGCGGTGTAAAAACAGCACCTTCACCTGTAAAAATGTAAGTCACCCCTATGTAGGCCTTGTAGCTTACAAGGCAGGTTGCCTGATACTTAAAATCAGGGCATGTAGAAATGTAATGTTAACATGTCCTTACAGTGGCTAGAACCAAAAAGCTATTTTCACAGAGTTATCCCATGTAGAAAACCAGAGCACAGATTATATAATCCTAATATTGTCTATATCTTGAGAATAGGACTCGCTAAAAAAATAATCAAACAACAATTTTTAATAATTCTTAAAATAAAATTCAGTGGTAAAGCTGGATTTGAGTAAATATTAAGGTAAAGTAACCTTTTGAAAGTCATCTTTTCCTTGCCTAAAGTTCCTGGAGGATAATTTGTATTTGCACTCTACTTTCTCCCAGGCAGTAGTTAGTATTTATTAATAGTTGTGGAAAAGCTCTCAAATGCCTCTGGGAAGCGAAGCAAACAATAGGCTGTCCTGATGGGGAGTGATGACTCCTCTGAGCCACACAGAATATGGATGATGGGGGCTGTGAGCCTACTTTGACAGTACAGTGTCAAATCCTGCTTGACGGATCTGCTGAACTAAATATAACCCTTGGTGCGCACTTGAAAGGATGGGAACAGAATTCCAAGAGAATTCTCAAGTATCCTGCATTTGTTCTACCAGAATTGGGTCTCTGGGTTTGTTGTGGCTGCTTCTAACTGTATTTTAGTGTTAGATGTAGGAGAATACTAGGATTATCACAGTACACTCCCCACACACAACCCCAGCCCTCAGAGCCTATGTTTAGTGTGGTCTTGAAAATGCCTGAATTCTGTAGGATTGCCCCGGGAGCTTTTACCCTTTGGTGCGAGCGTGTCCAGGAGTAGTTTCCACGACTAGCTAGTGCCAGGAATAAACGTGGCACCTCCAGGCACCCACTTCGTAACACTGCTGCACCTGAGTAAGAACAGAAGAGGACTGCACCGCTGTCTGTGAACTGAGAGCCCTTAAGCATTGGACCTGCTCCTTCTTGTACCCAGGACCAAGAAGTGGACTCCAAATGTCATAAGGCTGCCCTCCTGTTCAAGCTACAGGGATACAACATGCTACAAGAGGTCTTTTCTGCAACTGTCCCGCTGACCAATGGCAACTGGGCCTGGCCTAGACCCTGCTGATACCATGCAGGTCTCGACGTACCTCCCCATAGTTCCTGGGTGGCTTTAGAAATGTACTCTTCTGGTGGGTTGGGACTAAAAGGACTAAGTTAGAAGTTGACATCTTTGACCAGGATGAACCTGGCTGCTCGGTTCTATCTGTGCTCCATCACAGCTTGCCTCAAATTGCTCCTAGGTCTCGAGATCATGAACTGTCATTGGCACTTGTGCTTCTTGAGGCAATTCCTAATTAAAACTTTAAAAATCCATATTGGGCGTGTCCAAGATGGCGGACGGGTGAGTTGCATCTTCTGCTCACCCCGCTCCCTGCCGGTAGGCCTAACAGCCAGCAGGATCTTCGTGGAGTGGTCTCGTCCCAAATCTGATAAACCCTGGCTGTTAATGGACAGTGTACTGGTGGGGCATGATCTGTGGAGCATTCACTTTCTACCATGGTGAACTTGGCCTAAAACCCTATACCTTTCTCCTGTCACTAATGCGTCGTTGGCTGTTTGGGACAGACTGGTGACAAAGGGGGGGCCCTAACGTCCTTCCCCTCCCCGTTGTTACCCATAGTTCAGAACCCAGACTTTAGCCCAACCTTACTCGAGCCCACCTTTCAGTTTGGAATCAGACGGGCTGTAGATTCATTGCCCACTTGTTTGATTCCGAAGGCCCTCTTCCCTTTATGTCCCTGCAAACATCATTCACACTCCCGGAGTCAGAGCGGTGGCACTACGCCCAGATCCGTCAATGGGTAAATGCATTCCAGTGTCTGCTCTGGAGCCGAACACCAACCTACTCCTTTTTAACGATGGCTACTCTCTAAGACGTCTCATAAGAGCTTGGTCTCTGAATTATACCAATTAATTGGTCCAACTTCAGACCCTTCTAAGCCTAAAAGCCAGATGAGATGGGAGCTGGAGATAGGTAGCGACACACTTCCCATAACATGGCAAGTATTGAAATTGCCATGAAAATTGTCACCTACTGGTATCACATCCCTCCCTGACTGCACAAGTATAGTTCGTAAAAGTCCCCGGTGTGCTGATGCCACTGTGGCTCCCAGGGCACCCTCTTGCATCTCCTCTGGGAATGCCCTAAACTCAAAGCTTACTGGTCCCAACTCCTTACGGACATCGAAACCCACTTCGACACTGATCTGTCCAGATTCCCGACTTGTATTGTTTGGGTCTCCCCAACCCTCTTACCTTTTCCCTTAAGTCCTGGAGGGGCAGACAGATAGGTATGGAATTATGGGTGGCCCTACAAAATATTCTATCCCATTTGGTCACCAAGTATGTTTCTACATATCGGGGATGGTTACACCGCCTGTGGCACATTATGGGAATGGGATGTAACACCCCCACTCTTTCTAATCAAAGCACAATTTTCCCAAAGTAATCGAGCCCATTTTTTATGCTACTGACAACAGAATTTCGAGAACTCACATGCCCCAAATACTTACGGCTTCTCTGGTTACCCAAGGCGCACGCTTCCACCACTTAGGAGCTACACTGCTAGGCAGCTTTCCCTAGGGACTGACAGAGGATTGTTTTTGAGGTCCACCAGGTCAGGGAAGGGGGGAAGTTGGCGGATTAATAAACAGTTAATTGCATAATGCCCCAAACGAAATCGGGCTATGAGACACTGACATGATATTATTATGTGTCTTATGCTGATTAAACTAATGAAGAAATTTAAATAATGACAATCCATATCTCTGGATCCACTTTTTAGATTTTTGTCATTTTGTTTAGTAAGTGTTAGTCTATTTTTCTGATTGAGTTTGGTATTCTTATCGCTTTGCATTTTGACTTTATTGCAGTCTTGGTACTGCATAAATACTTTACACACGGCCCTTAGTTAAGCCTGTCTGGTCTGTGCCATAACTACCAGGGGTTTGACTCAGGTTAGTTTAGTGACTTTGATGGTTCACCCTAACAAGGGTTGTGATTATTCTTTGAGGTGAATAGTCGCCAACACCAAATAATAATCCAGTTGTTACATTGGTGTTCATCGTTGGGATCCAGGTCCTTTTTACAGTACCATACTGTGATTTAAGTTGAAATTTAAAATCTTTTTTAATTGTCATTTGTGAATTCTCTTAAGTGTGATTTTTGCAAGCAATGAGGTAGACCTGAGCAACATGGATAGCCTGAGTTTGGCAGAGCTGAGAAAGATATTTCAGGACAGAGGGTGAAGGCTGATCATGGAATCCAGGAAGGAGGACTACCACCTTGCCCTCAGAGCTTGGGAGGAAGTATGCTTGCCACAATCCACCTAATAGGTGAATGAGAAGGATATGGGGGTAGAAAATGAAGATGACATAAAGGAGGCTCAAGTGTCAGAGGAGTATGTGTCCCAAAGAGCAGCCTCGCCTGCATTGTCTAGAGCAGGAAGCAGTGTATCAGCCCACAGTTTGTCCCAATCAGAGCTGGAGGACAGATAGGTCTTTGAAATTGGAGTTGGCTACTTTTGTCTTGGAGGAGAGGAAGGCAACACCAACCACAGCGGCGAAGTTAGCACTGGTACAAAAAAATAATATGCTGGCCCATAAGAGGAGCCTGCGAGAGCTGGACCCAAGAGCCAGAATTGCCTCTGAATCCAGTTAAGATGGTGACAGTTAAGTACCTAGGAGGGGTTAAAGAGTCCACATCCCCAAACACCTGGTTTCTAGCTCTGTGGTAGGGGATGACATAGATAAGTAGATCACAGCATATGAGGTGGCCCTGCATATGCATATAGCCCCAGAGGAGGACTGCGGGCCAGTCTGTGGAATCACATGCTTATTGTAGGGAGGATTGCTTTATTGGTAATGGAGGCAGCTAACCAGAAGACATATGCTCCTATGAAGGAAGCTAGTGTTAGTAAGTTTAGTCCAACCCCCAAGATGTATCGTCTGAAGTGAAGGGATAACCAGAAACCGCCACACCGGTCAGGGGTGGATTTTGTGGATTCTTCCAGTAAGGTGCTGGATGATTGGATGAAGGTCAGTAAAGTAAATGATTATAATGTGCTTACAATTTGATTACAAAAGCGCACATTTTAAGTAATTGTATGAGAGAATTATGCTGGAACCTGATAAACACCAAGCTCACTGTGCCCAGGGGGCTTTGGAAAGGAGCTAACTTCTTGATCTGCACATAAGTGTTAAGGAAGGTACCTAAGGGGGACATCAAGAAAGGTAGGCTAAGTCCCCACTAGTAAAAGGAAGGGAGGAACAAAGATGACCAGAAGGAATTTTCTTAAGTCTTCCTAAAGAATTTCCAGGGAATGGAGTCCTCTTTCTCTTCTGAACATTGACATGGGGGTGTTAGTGGTAAGAGTCCCATGGGGCCTTTCCACCCATGATACTATGACTGTCTCTAGTCAGGGCACTGATAGGGATATATAGTATGTCCCAACAAGCCCATTATTGGTGGGCCCACACCAGATATTGCCAGTGTAGTGGTGGGGAGAAGATTGTTCCAGTTAATTTTATGAACAGTGCAGAGATTAATTACCTTAGTGTCCCGGTGTGATAAAGAGATGTGACCTAAAGCGTATGTGCTCGATAACACAAAAGAGTACAGTGAGTGGCTTACCATCAATTAGCAAGCAGAGGGTGGAAGTTCTGAGAACCGCAAGAGGCAATATGACAACTGTCAAGTGTCATCTAATGATGGCAGAGTAAGTTATCCCTCATGTGGTCCTCAAATTTGACAGCTAACAACCAGGTTAGCCACTATCCTGTGGCTTTGATTCCTCTGGAGTGTGGAAGAGTCTCTGGTTCTCTGAAGGGACCTGTGTGTCCATCTATGCCTGTAGATCTACTGGAGAACGACCTGGCGCATAACATCTGAAAGGAGATGGAGCTTAGTTCACATCTAGAAATGTTGGTATTGCTGGAGTGGGTGCTCTCAACAACAAGGTCCATGGCAGCTTGTCAGGGGAGTCAGAAAGATCAGGAGCCTGAAACAGTTGCCCAAGAGCTCGGCAAAAAGAGACTAGGCTTGGGGCATGGGAAATCAGCCCCAAAAGTTCCCACAGTCAAGGATGAGTCCAATCCTGAGAGAGCGAACCTAATACCTACATGAGAAGAGTTTTCTTTCCTGGGAAACCTCTATGAGCTAGCTGGATGGCAAGCTGCAGGAGCTCTGCCCCCAGCTGGCAGAGTTATGCAAGGCGCAGAGGGAGTGCCCCACTCTTGAGAGCTTCCGGTGAGTGTCTGAGGTCCAGAGAAAATTGTGACACCTCTGGTGATCATCTCATCTACTGGGAGAATGGTCTCCTGTGCACTGAGCCTAATTACCCTGAGCATGGGTCAACCAGAGTGTTGTTGCTATCCCCCAGTGCTATAGAGCCTTCTTACTGAAGTTGGTTCAGGATAGTCCCTTGACAGGAAATCTGGGGTAGGCAATAACCTTTGACAATCCATGTCACCCACTTTTATTGGCCACAGAAGAGTCAAGTCAGATACATTCTGCAGATCCTTAGTGACAATCAGGCCAGTGGAAAGTCAAGGCTCCCCTCCTGAATTTCCCCGAGTTGGGAGCACCCTTTGAGAGAGTGGGTGTAGATTGTGTTGGGCCCCTGGATCCCAAGACATACCTGGCGGACAGGTTCATCCTGGTGTCGGTGAGTCATGCCAACCTGGTATCATGAGGCCATAAATCTCAGAGCGATGAGTGCACAAATGGTGGTCATGGAACTGATGGGAATATTGACCAGAGTGGTGTTCCCCAAGGAGGTAGTGTTCGATAGAACACCTACTACGTCAGCGCACATGAAAGCCATGTGGGATGATTGTGGGTTTATTTGTAGGTTCTCCACACCATACCATCCACAGATGAATGGGCTTGTTGAATTTCTCAACAACACTCTGAAGGGCATGATCATGGGCCTTTCAGCCCTTGAGACTGAAGCAGTACACCTTGTTGCCATGGCTGTTGCTTGCTTAAGGCATGTACCAAAAAAGGGTGTGATCTTCGGCCCCTTTGAGCCACTGTTTGGGCACCCTCTGAGAAGATGGTGAGCTACATTAGAGGCCACCGAGAATTTAGAGGCCGACCAGGAGCTGATAAATCAGTAGTCTGACCAGAAGGCCACTCTGGTGGAATACTAACCTGCCAAGAAAGTGGGGATCATGGAGCCCTTGGATCCTTGAGTAGGACGAGTGGACCAGGCTCTATGAAGTAAGATCGAGGAAGAGGGAGGTCACATACCTGGTGGACCTGCAGACCCGAAGGGACCACTTATGGATCCTCCATACAAACCGGTTAAAGACTCACTTTGAGAAGTCTAAACGTAAACTTTCAAGAGGTCCACACTTACATGCTCATGGTGACAGATGGTGAGGAGGAGGAAAGTGAACCCCTCCCAGACCTCCTGTTATACAAGGAGCAAGATGGGTTGGTAGAGGGAGTTGTTCTCTCCTCCACACTGACAGAAGGTCAGCAGAGGGACTGTCAACAGTTGATGCACAGTTTGCCTCATTGCTTTCACTGACCCCAGGGCTCACCTATTGGTGCACCCATGAAATTGACACAGGCGACAGCATAGCAAACACAAAGAGATGATGGACGGAGTGCTGAAACCTTTTAAACACTCACCCCCAGGGTACAGCATGCCTGTCAAAAAACAATTTACAAGCTGTCTGACTTGATGGGAGCCAGCATCTTGAGTTGTCCAAGATTTTGTGTTTGGGAATGATTGAGCTCTCCAGTAGTCTCTGGTCCAGCCCATTGGTATTATTTCCAAAGGCTACCCAAACGCTTAGTAATCCAGAGCTTCTGTACTGTGCGGAGGCCAGTTTCCTCATCTCAGCCACAAAGGCACACCCTATTATTATTATTATTACTGTCATTTGTAGAGCGCGCAGCTACCTCCAAAGGAGGTGTCCCGGCGCTAGCAGAAGAGCAGGGAAGTCGTTAGGGCGCTGCAGGGTACTAAATCCGGTCGAACAGCCATGTTTTCAGGGTTTTCCTGAAAACCCGTTCTGATGAGGATTTTCGCAGATGTTCTGGCATAGAATTCCATAACATGGTTGTTCTTACCGAGAAGGCCCTGCCTCCAATCCTAGATTTCTTAAAATGAGGGATTACCAGTAACTCCTGATGATTTGAGCGAAGAGTTCTAAGTTGGTGGTATTTCTGGAGTCTTTTCTTAAGGTATATTGGGCCTGAGTCTCGGGATGCTCTAAAGGCCAAGGTTAATGCCTTAAATTCAATGCGTCTTTTTACAGGCAGCCAGTGAAGGCTCCGGAGATGTGGAGATATGTGATGGCGAAAAGGGACATTCCTAATCAGTCTTGCTGCCGCATTTTGTATAACCTGCAGCTTTCTGACAAGATACTCTGGCATACCAAGATATAGACTGTTCGCATAGTCCAGCTGGGAAATAACCAATGCATGGACTACTGACTTTCTACAGCTGATTGGCATTAGCTTCAGGAATATTCTCAGCGCTTTTAGCTTCCAAAAACAGGCGGCAGAGACCTGGCCTATCTGGGATTTGCCTGACAAATTGGCATCGAATTTAAATCCCAGATTTCTGACTGAAATTGCCGGTACCGGGTGGGGGGTTCAGTTCCGTAGGCCACCAAAGTTCTGACCTGGGGGGAGATGGTTGGTTAAAAAAGAGAATCTCCGTTTTTTCTGCATTTAGCTTCATACAGTTGTCAGTCATCCAAGAGGCCACTTTCATTAGGCATCTCCTGAAGTTAGTAAATGCAGCCTCCGAGTGTTCCCTAAAAGAGAACACAAGCTGTGTGTCATCCGCGTAGGAGATGACTTTCACCCCTAGTTGTTCAATTATAGGGGCCAGAGGGGCCAAATAGACATTAAAAAGGGAGGGACTCAAGGCCGAGCCCTGCGGAACTCCAGATATCAAAGGGGTAGAAGAGGACACATGCGGACGAAGGAGCACTTTCTGGGAGCGTCCCTCCAAAAAGGAGCGGAACCATTTCAGGGTGGTTCCCGTCACTCCCAGAGAGGCAAGTCTCTCTTGGAGGATCTGTTGCGACACCGTATCGAATGCTGCGGATAAATCCAGCAGCACTAACATCGCACAGTTCCCTTGGTCCATCGTCTCCTTTACTGTTTCTGCCACTTCTAGCAAGGCCGTCTCGGTACTATAGCCTGTCCTAAAGCCTGACTGTGAGTCGTGAAGCAGTTTGTGGGACTGCAAGAATTCGGCCAGCTGTATTTGAACTTCCTTCTCCAGTATTTTGGCTGGCACTGGAAGAAGTGAGATAAGCCTGAAATTCTTTAAATCTGCTGGGTCTGCATCTTCTTTCTTCAGGATTGGCTGGACAAACGCAGTTTTCCAATTGGTGGGATAGATACCTACTTTCAAGGAAGAGTTCCAAATCGAGTTAAGCACGGGGTTCAGCCACGGGGCCAGGATTTTAAAAAACTTCGGAGGACAGGGGTCGGCTGGAGAACCCGATTTAGCTTTACAAAGTTCTGACAAAGAAATGCCTAGGCTCAACGGACGGAATTCAGACCAACCCTCCGTATGCAGGGTTTGCGGAAGGATCTCAGCCGATGGCCTTGGGGTGGTTAATTTAGGGAAGGTTGCGTAAATGGTTTGAATTTTTGTCTGAAAAAAAGTAGCCAGATCCTCGCATAGGCTCACAGAGGGGGCAATCGAGCTTTTCAAGACTTGTGGTTTTAGAAAGTCCTTCACAATCTTAAAGACTTCTTTAGATGAATTATCCGACGCCTTTATTTGACATGCGAAGTAGTCCTTCAGGGCTTTACGTTTTAATTTATGGAACCTTTTTAATGCCATTCTGTAGGTTCCTTTAGCCCCAGCCTCATACTTTTTCCGCCATAGCCGCTCTAGCCGCTTGCATAGGCTTTTCTCCTGCCGGAGTTCTAACGAAAACCAGGGGGCTGTAGGTTTTTTTCTAGCCAATTTCACGCTGTTGAAGGGAGCTACTTTATCTAGAGCTGCTTTAATCCATTTATCAAAGGCCGATATGTCTTGATCGGGGTCTCCTGTAAGTAGCGGCAATGTATTCTGTAGTTCTAGACCCGTGGGCTCGGGTAGAACCTTCCTCCAATTTCTTCTTGCCTTAGACTCCAAACTGGACCTATTGGTCTTCATCCGACCTGTTAACGTAAAAGGGACCAATAGATGGTCAGTCCAGGTCAGTGGTAGAGGGTCCATTACACTAAGAGTGAGATCGTTTGAAAAAAAAAAAAATTCCCAGAGGTGATGACTTCATTGACTGGTTATGGGCTTCTAAGTACGTTGTCTTGGTTTTGCCGATTACCCTAACTGAGGGAGCTAAGGATAGGTCCACATTCTCTACATCAGAAGGTTATTTCCAGTTCCGGGTTGTACTCCTTGGGTTAAAGAATGGCACTTCCTCCTTGCACAGGGTGGTCAACAGGGTACTGGCTGGTTTGGAGAATTTCAGTGCCCCCTATTTGGATAACATTGCTGTCTTCAGCTGCAGCTGGGGAAACCACCTGTATCACATGAAGGAAGTGCTTCAGGCCCTGCAGCAGGCAGGCCTGAGTATCAAGGCCAGTAAGTGCCATGTAGGGCTGGGATCTGTGATGTACTGGGTCATCAAATTGGCGGATGACACATACATCCTTCTAACCTAAAATTCAAACCATCATGGCCTGGGAGCCTTCCAAGACACAGACCTTGGTAATGTGCACTGATAAATTCGAGTACTCAGGGTAGGCTGTAATTGGACTCCGGATGCGGGACCAAAAGCTGGAAGCATCCGCACTGGTTTGCAATAGGAGATTCAATTGCAAAGGTTAAATCACTACACAATGTCTAGCGAGGATTCACATAATGCTTCGACACTGTAACTGTGTATTCTACTGTGCTGTTTGAGACTGTATGTCATTATGCCCTGTACAACTATGATATTGTACCATGTTTTGTTGCCTACTTGGATGGTTGTGTAAAATTTATAAAAAACAGATTTAAAAAAAAAAAAAAAAAGACAGACCTTGGTGAGTCCCTTTTTAGGCCTCAAATAATGCTGCAAGTGGTTCCTGAAGGGGTTCAGCCCAGTTATCTCCCACCCCTTGACAGAGCTGACTTCCAAGAAATAGCCAAAGACGGTTATCGGGAGAGAGATATTTCCTAATGCATTTGAAACACTGAAGGAAGCCACGTGTTCAGCACCAGAACTCAAGGCACCTGACTTAAGTAAAGAATTACTTGTGCAGACAAATGCTTCAGAGCATGGTATTGGGACTTCTCTATCACAGCCGAGTGAGGAGGGCCTGTACCAGTGGTCTCAAACAGGTCAATCGTGAGTAGCTCTTAGGTGGCCTCTGAGTAGTTCACACATGATAAAATGCCTGTCGGCTTGTTTGTAAAAAAAAAAAAAAATCAACTACTCAGCTGCTTAAGTGACACTTTAAACACTGTGGGACCAGTTCTGTGGAAGTTGATAGTGCAGTAGAATTCAACCCATCCTCTTGTGAAAAAATTAATTAAATGTTGTTCTTTGTCTCCCTCCCTTTTCTTCCTCTATTTATTTCTGTCATGTTTCATTTTTTTTCTTTTTACTGTCCTTCATTCTCTACTTTCTTCATTTGATTTTTCTCCCCTCTTTCTTTTTGTTCTCTCTCCCTTCGTTCCTCCTTCCCATCTTCCGGTTTCTTTTTGTATTGCGTTAAGGTCTTTCCTTTTTCTTCATTTTTCTTCCCTCTCTTCCTTTGTTTTTTCTTTAGTCTTCTTTCACAATTCATCTTTTTTCACTCTTCTCCTTACTCATTCTCCCTTTTCTCCTTTTTCTGTTTCTTGCTTACTGCTTTAGTTTCTCTCCTTCTTTCTTTCTGTTACTCCTTCCCTCTTTATTTCTTTTTTCTATATTTTCTAATTTCTATGTTTTTCACTTTTTTCTTTCTTGCATTGTCTGCTTTCTTTTGTTCCTGTTCTTTTATTCTCTTCTTTCTTTTTCTCCTGATTTCCTTTCCCTCTTTCTTTTGCTCTATTCTCATTTTTTTACTCTTTTCCATTTTTTATGTGGTTATGTCTTTTTCTTCTTTTGTTCTCTCCTGTCTTTTCTCTGTTGTTCTACCTATCTCTGGGATTGTTTCCCCTTTCCTTTTTTCTGCCCTTTTTTTCTGCCCACCTTTCATTTATTGTTTCTCTCCTTTCTTCCTCTTTTCTTTCTTTGGCTTCCTATTTCTGTTTGTCCTATACTAATTCTTTGTCATTCTCTTTCCCTCTCTCGTGTACCCTCTGTTTCTAGTTGCCTCCCATGTTTTTCTCCCTCTTTGTCTCTCCCTTTCTCCTTCTCGCTTTTTTATTTCTTTTTCTCTGTTCTCCTTACTCTTTTTTGTTTTTTTCTCTTTCATGTGCTCCTGCCTTTCTCTCCTGTTCTTACTTGCTTTATGTATTTCCTTCCTTTTTTTAAAGGCTTTTAGCTTTTTAAGGCCATCTATTCATGCAATAATCTGTGTATTATGAATCTGATTAGCTGATAGGTATACTGTGTGTTCCTGTGTGTGTGTTGTCGCCTTTGTGGTGGGGTGAACTCCAGAGATAAGTTTATTTCTATCTTTGCTAATAGTCCTAGTTAAGGATGCAATGCTTGTTTACAAAAAACATAACATTTACTGGTTTGTGGACATCAACCAATAGACTTCAGGTAATTAGCCAGACCTAGGAATACATTTGAGCTCTAGCTTACAAAAGATTTATATTATATATTGCATGGCAATGATGCTATAAGCCCCAGTAAGACACTCACCTCTTAGAGGTGATTCATACACAATTAAAATGGAACAAAATTGACTTTTGGGAACCCCACATGTAAATCTTTTCACTATATCTCTGGTGTCATTAATGCTTTATGCACACTCGAGCACGATTGTGGTAATCAAGGTGGCGTTGAAGTTACTTGGCTTTTGTGCACTCATATATACATATACTGGACAGTAGATCCGTGTGGTGTTTAATTATTAGAGGTAGCTCCCCCTATTAGAAATGTTAGAAAGCCCTGGCCTACACCAACCAGTAGCATTACTCAACAGGTGGCTACTACCTAGGAGTCAAAGGTGGAATACAATTGATGGGGGGGCATTTACAGTTGTCTGGGCACTATCAAAACTGAGACAACCGTTTGGAACTCATTTCTGGGTTCAGAAAGATGCAGATCCTGCAGATGGCTGATGCAGACATGGAATGAAAATTCTAAACTATTGAAGTGCTCCATTTCCCTACAGGGTATGGACTTCATGTTAGAAAATCACCCTTGGACTGACTGCCCCAGTGCGGATGGTCTTACCAGGTTTTTCTGCTTTCTGTCTTAGCAGAATTATTGTCAGGGTGGGTAGTTCTCCCTCCCTTCTGTCGGTGGAGGGAGATAAGGGGGGGGGGCACCTTGTAGGAAATTAACATCTTTTGCGTGATCCCCTGCCCCACTTAAATGTATGCCTTGACTGTTTTTGCTGACTGTAGAACTAGAACTCTGTGCACTTTTCCATGCTAACCAGTAGTAAAGTGCTTGTGCTCCTCCTTTCAACATGATGGGATTGGAATACTCCTAACTGGCATATTTAACTTTCCTATAGGTACCTAGTATATGTACTAAGTGTACCCAGGGCCTGTAAATTAAACATCACTAGTGGACTGCAGCACCTAAAATGCCATCCACTACAGTGACTTTGTAAAACATGGCTTCAGATCTAGCAGTGTAAAAGCTGCAATTTGACCTGTTCCTAGCACCCAAAAGTAATTTTTCACTGTGGCAGGCCTAGCTGTCCTATGTAGACAACCAGAGTACAGATTAAAGTCCTAGTACTCTATCTCGGGAATGGAACTAGCTAGAAAAATAACCAAACCACTATTTTCAATAGTAATTAAAATCTAATTCAGTTTTGAATTTGGAGTTTTAATAAATAACTTTTAGAAAATTACCTTTTCCCTGTCACAAGTTCCCAGATGCTGTATTGCAACTTCTGCCAGCTAGTGATTAGCATTTTAGTGTGAAAATGGTATAAAATGCCACCCGGAGACAAACAATAGACTGACATGAAAGGGCTCCTAAATGACTCATTTGTATCACAGAATGTACAGAGTGGGGGCTTTGGGGCTTATTGTGGCTGCACAGTGTCCAATCCTGCTTGACCGTTCTTTTATATCCACCTTTTTTGTTGCTGAAATCCTGCTTTTACCCTACCAGTCTTCTGTCTCTGGCTTTGTTGTGGGTACAGTGGCTGCCGTAAACTGGATTTAAGTGTTAGATGTGGGAGGACATAAGGAGCAATGTTGTGCACTCCGCATAACCCCCAGCCCTCAGACCCCAAGTTTAGTGTGGCCAAAGACTTGCATCATCTTGAAAATGCCCAAAGTGTGTAGGATTGGCCCAGGGAACTTTTACTCCATTGGTTAGGGTGTTTCCAAGAGTCATCCCTACCTACTAGCTAGTGCCAGGCATAGATATGGCACCTTCGGGCACCCACTTCAGGGCGCTGCTGAACCTGAGGAGGAACAGGCTAGGAGTGGACCTGCTGTCTGTGTCCTGAGAGAAGCCATTAAGTACTGGACCTGCTCCTTGTATCCAGAGCAAAGAAGTGGGCTCCAAAGGTCCTAAGGCTGCCTTCCTGTTTAAGCTACAGGGGTGCAACAAGCTACAAGAGGCCTCTCCTGCAACTACCCAGCTGATCGATTACAACTGGACCTGGGTGGAACCCTGCTGTTAGCCTCTGCCTGATACCCTGTGAGTCTCGAAGTGCCTCCCCTGAGGTTCTGGGGTGCTTCCTTAGCAGTGTACTGCTGTGGTGAATTGGGAATTAAAGGACTAAGTCAGAAGGTAAAATATTTGACCAGGATGAACCTGGTTGGTGTATATGGCACATGGTCCATCGTGGCCAGTCTTGAATTGCTCCTTGGTCCCGGTTGACTACAACCATTGAATATCATTGGCACGTTTCGCTTCTTGGAGCTGTCCCTACTTAAAACTTTAAAAATTCATATTTCCAGTTCACTTTATTGAATTTTCGTCATTTCGATGTCATTTTGGTTATTAACTTTTACTCTAGTTTTCTAATTTGGTTTTGGATTTGTATTGTTGTGCATTTTGATTTTATTACTGTTTGGGTACCACATAAATACCTTTCACACTGCCCTAAGTTATACCTGTCTGCTTTGTGCCTTAGTCTCCAGGAGTTTGAGCACAGGTTAAGTTAGTGTATTTGACGGTTCACCTTGACAAAGGTTGTGATTATTCCTTGAGGTGGGTAGTCACCCCTCCAAATAATCCCATTTCTTACAGGGAACCACTGTGATTCAAATGTTTGATAATCGCCTCTTTTAAGATCTAAATCTCAGCTGGGCTTTAAGTGGGGCGGGTCCCTCTAGATTCGATACCTGTCAGTAGTTACATTTAAAAGGATCCTATAATTTCTCCCTAACGTTACAGGGGAAAATATTCATATATTTCTTTAGGACAAACCATGTCAGCGAGATAACTCCTGTTTACATTTCCATTTGCATGCACTGTCTCGAAGAGAGACATGCTATATCTACTATGTGGACTTCAGCCGGCCCATAGGCTAGCCATTTGCTAGCTCCCAGGTCACTCCTTTATTCCTTCTCCCCATTCGTCCTACGCATGCATGCGTAATATCTCTTCCCAACTTTAGCCCTACCCGAGAGCAGCAACCAATTACAGCTCAAAATATGCCGTGGCCATTTTAACACATTGTTGCAGAACTACTTTTTTATTATTTCTTAACAAGCGCTTATCTGATAGACTTCTAGCAGCAGATTCCTTACATTTGAATTTCCCAGGCGTCAGACTGGATCCGGAAACTTTTGCGTGAGCAGTCCATCTGCGTACCGTTGACTGGCTCCGTGTGGTCTCGTGGCGTCAGATATGATGTCATGGTCAACTATATAGGCGCCACCCAGGTGAGCGGATGTCAGTTCTTTTCTTTTCGCAACAGCGCTGATATGGAGAAGAGCTACCCCTCTGTCTCTTTTTGACAGACTTTTTTCGAAGTTTTGTAGAAGAATTTTTAATTGTGTGTCAAGGATGACCGCTAGAAAGGTAGGGTTTAATCCGTGTGGTGCCTGTCACCGCACCAGGTTGATTACCAACCCCCTCCTTGTATGGTTATGGTGTCTCGATTGCCACCATGACTCAAAGTTGTGCTTAGACTGCTGCCCACGGCGTTGAAGGCTTTGAGAGAGAGGTCCTTAAAGCTGGTTCCGGCCCAGCAGTCGACGCCATCGAGCGCGGCTCCTCTGAGGTCTTCGTACCGATTGAGGAAGAGAAGGTCACGGACTGCTTCTGGAGCCCCAAGTCCTCTTCTTCGCACTAGAGGTCTCTGGGACACCCTGGGAAGGCACAAGAAGAATTCCAAACGGACTCCGACTTTACCTTGTCTGTCGTCCATCGATGAGGCGAGTGGGAAACATCCACATTCCAAGCACGGTTCCGTGGAGCAGTTGCTGGGTCAGATTCCACCCCTCCCCCGTTTCTGGGAACCTGAGCGACTCCCATCCGAATAAATGTTTTATTAGGCCATGTGCCGAGTATTTGAACGGGCCTATCCCTCTGGTATGCCTTCAGGCCCTACAGGGTCAGAAGATGCCCCATCAGGTTCCACACAGATGTTCGCTCCGACGCAACCTTCCCCGGCGTGTGCCGCAAAGTCTATGCTCCTGGCACCCACCAGCAGCACCAGCCCCATTCTGATTCCCGACGACTGATGCAGCCCAGGGACACAGTTGCCCAAGTGCTGCTACAGGTCCCAGAGAAAACCTGGCTGTGCTCTCCCAAGCAGTGAGAGATCGGAGCATGCCTGGCTGATAACATCTGGCTTTTTGGGGGATGTCCAGGCCATCCTCATGGACATGCCCTTCAATGGGACTAGTTTCTTCGGAAAGAAGGCAGGCTCCGCACTGGAGCGCTTCAAGGACTTGCTTGCTATGGCCTGGTCCTTGGGCCTCTCAGTGACACCTTACCCCCAATCTGCCTTTCATGGCAATGAAAGGGGCTTTCAACCGCGTCCGCCATAGCACAGCCACCATCCTGCACAGGCTTCCCAAATTGTGAGAGGACAGGAACACAGTGCATTCCGACTTTGTTGAAATGGTAGCCAGAAGTCTTCTGCCACAAACTCCCCAGCAGCAGCAGGCTTAAAGTCCTCCTACTTTGGTTCTGCAAGTCCATGGGTGTCCAGTTGGAGGTAGAATACAACATCATCTCCACTGACAGTCTATAACATCTGACAAATGGGTTTTGCAGATCCTTTGAAATGGTTACTCCCTTCCTTTCCCATTGTTTCCCCCTCCGATACTGCCATCTCAAGAACGGCTGGCAAAGGATCATCTTTTCTTTCTCCGAGAGGAAGTTAAAGCTCTCCTGGCCAAAGGGGGTATAGAAAAGGTTCCAATTTCAGAAGTAGGCAGTGGTTGTTATTCCTGCTACTTTCTGATACTCAAAAAGAGCAAACGTCTCCATCCTATTCTTGACCTCCGGACCGTCAATTTCTTTCTAAAAAAATTGAAACTCAAGCTGCTCACGTTATCTCAGGTCTTGCCTGCCCTAGACCAAACAGACTGGCTGGTAGCGTTGGACTTGCAAGATGCTTATTTTCACATCCCCATCCTACTAGCCCACGGACGTTACCTGCGGTTCAAGTTCGGCCACAAGCACTTACAGTTCACCGTGCTACCCTTTGGCCTTACCAGGGACCCTCTGGTGTTCACTAAGGTGATGGTGGTGGTTGTCGCTCATCTGCGCAGGTTGCGGCTTCCAGTCTTCTCTTACCTAGATGACTTGCTGCTGAAAGTGTCTTCGCCCCAGACTGTCGTCTCCCACCTACAGACTACGGCAGGCCTCCTGTATTCCCTGGGGTTCACTATAAATGTGTCATGATCACACCTGACTCCTTCTCTGATGCTCCCTTTCATGTTAGCTTATTATGGGCATACTGCAGATTCGGGCTTATCCTCCCGAGCAGCGAAACCAGGATATTTAGGTTATGATACCAATGTTTCAGCTTTTATCCTGGATTTGGGTGCGAATGACTGAGGATGCTGTGCCTCATGGCCTCCTGTTGGTAAATCATGCCAGATGGCTTATGTGGGCTCTGCAGTGGGACCTGAAGTTCCAGTGGGTACAGCATCAGGAGAATCTCTCCAATATGGTTCAGATCTCGAAGGTAACTAATCTGCAGTGGTGGCTGACCAACATCACTTGGCTCAGAGGCGGAACCCTCTCCCTTCCCCAACCAGATCACACAGTAGTGACAGATGCGTCACTCCTGGAGTGGGGCGGCCATTTGGGAGAGGTGGAGATCAGAGGACTCTGGTCTCTGGTGGAATCAGGGTTCCACATCTACTTGCTGGCGCTCCAGGCAATCCAACTAGAATTGAAAGCATTTCTGCCCTCTGTCAAGGGGAAATTAGTGCAGGTGATTGCAGACAACACCACCGCCATGTGGTACTGCAACAAGCAGGGCAGGGTGGTGTGATGGACCCTTTGTTGGGAGGCCCTGGGTCTCTGGACATGGCTGGACCAGTGGGGCATAACCTTGGTGGTTCAACACCTGGCAGGTTCTCTCAATGCCATGACAGACGCTTCAGTCGATGCCTAGCGGATCACAAATTGCTTCTCCAGCCAGAGGTGGCGCAAGGTCTCTTTCAGCAGTGGGGAGAGCCTTGGGTAGATATGTTAGCCTTCGAAAAGAACACACAATGTCAGCAGTACTGCGTGTTGGAGTTCCCAAGGCGGCTATAGCACTGCAACACTTTTTGTCACAAGTGAAGCTCAGGCCTCCTGTACGCCTTTCCTCCCATACCACTCCTTCCCAAAGTTTTCAAGAATATCAGGAACAACCGGACCAAAGTCATTCTTGTGGCTCTGGACTGGGCTCGGGGACTGTGGTATCCTGAGCTTCTTCCAATGAGCATCGATCCTCTGATCAGGCTTTCCCTTTGGGAGGTTCTTCTGTTTCAGCAGCATCAGATGGTCCTCCACCTGAACCTGTCAACTTTACGCCTCCTTGCGTGGAGATTGAGCGGCAACAGTTGACAGCTTTTGACCTTCCTCCTGAAGTGTGTTAAGTTATTTTGGCACCCAGGCGTCCCTACACCAAAACGGTACATGCATGCCACTGGCAAAGGTTCGTTAAACAGTGTAAAGAAAAGTCCGTTGACACACTTTCTGCCTCTCTTGCTGGTATTCTTCTCTTAATTCTTACCCTTGCCCAGCAGGAGTCTGCTCTGGGTACTCTCAAGGATGATCTTTCTGCCTGTCTGCGTTAGTGGGTTTCTGAAAAGGCTTGTACATATGGTTCCCCATACACCCTTCATTATAACTCAGTGGGATCTGAACCTGGTTCTCACTTACCTCGTGTGAGCCCTTTGAGACACTACATAATTGTCCCCTCTGGTTGCTTGCCATCAAGACAGCATTTCTAGTGGCAATATCATTTGCTCGGAGGGTGAGTGAGCTGCAGGCTTTATCTCCCCTGGATAAGGTGGTTCTTCACACCTGAGCCTCTTTCCTACCTAAAGTGGTGACCCCATTCCATCTGGGTCAGTCAATCACACTGCCCACCTTTTATGCTCCTCAACATCCCTTTAAGGAAGAGGAGCGACTCTACCGTCTGGACCCAAAAAGCTCATTGCTGATCTAAATTGACCCCACTAAAGAGTGCCGGGTGGATGACCAACTCTTTGTGGAATATGGGGGAGCTAAAAAGAGTCGGGAAGTCCAGAAACTAACCATTTCGTGCTGGGTTGTTTTCTCTATTAAGATCTGGTGCACCCTGGATAAAAAGCAGCCTCCTGATGGCCTACAGGCCCTTTCCACCAGGTGAAAAGCTGCAACCACGTCTTTGGCTCGTGGTGTTCCAGTCCTGGTTATCCTCCAGGCAGCAACGTGGGCATCTCTGCTCACGTTTGCCAAGCACTATTGCCTGACAGTCCGGTCTGCACGGACAGGCATTTGGCCCATTAGGTCCTGCTGGACTTTTTCGTCTAGTAATTTTTCCGCAGCCCACCACCAGAATGGCATGGCTTGGGTATCTATTCAAAGGTAAGGAATCTGCAGCTAGAAGTCTCTATCAGAAGTTACTTACCTTCAGTAATGCATTATCTGGTCAAGACAAAATATAGCTGCTGATTCCTTACAGACCTACCCATTCCCCGCTCTGCGGACACTTTTTCAGAGCTAGAGTTGATTCCCTTTTCAGGGCCCTAATTTGGACACACTCTGGTCAGTCTAATTTATGGCTCTGCGCTCCTGCCGTGGAAAGTCGTGAAAAGAAACTGATGTTTGTGTGCCTGGGTGGCACCTATATAGATGTCCTAGCCAGCACAGACAATGCCACGTGGAGCCGAACGGAGCCACCCAATGGCGCGCGGGGTACTGCTCATGCAAACTATTCTGGATCCAGTCTGACGCCTGGTAAATTCAAAGGTAAAGAATCTGCAGCTACATATGGTCTCTACCAGATAATGCATTAGCAAAGGTAAATAACTAACTTGTTCTTCACGCTACTGCTTTTGCTCGCACTGCACTCTTCATGTTTCCTGCTGGCCTGCCCCCGGACATGCTCAGCCCCAGCATGCAGCTCCGTTCCTTTTGCTGCTTTTTCCCGTCCTCTAACCATCCTGCAACATCTTCAAGATACCGCTTCAGGTACTCTGCCATAGAGTGTGCGACGCCTGCAGCTTTGCCACCGGCACCTTCCCTTTCTGATAAAGTTGCCTATCTGAATCTACCTGATGTGATGAATGTGACTTGTTAATGTATGCAGTCATTTTGTATCACAGAATGTCCATTAACTGAGGCGGAGTAGCACGTTATTATGTCTTGCAGCCCTGCAATAGGTCTTTGCACACATGGTTTACATGCAGTCGAGAAAAAAAAAACATGTTTGCATTGCAGAAATTTGAGTGCATCTCTATATTTAAAACATTGCTGACTGTATGCTTTGCTGGCAAGAAACCCCCGGGCTATATGTATTTGGGTTGCTTGCAAACCACAGACACAGCCAGGCTTTGTATGCAGAGACCCAGTGTGTGAGGTCGGCCTGGTATATGATATCCACTAATGTAAGTGGGCACTTTGCACCAGTCCGGACAACCCTTATGATGATTTTAGTGGTCTTAGCCAAGCTTAGATAGCTCTCCAAGTGGTAGCTGTGGAGAGCAGCCTTCAGGCTTAGTCTTGAAGGAGTGTGAAGCAGCTTGTTTTACTAGAATGCAATCTCATTGTATATATTAAATGAAGAAGAACGACCCACAGTATTTATAAAAAATATGTATTTATTATATGACACTATCTAGTATGTTGCATTATCTCCCACACGGAGATAGTCACAAAGCACACAATACTTCAGCAAAGAAATCACAGTAAATAGCACTCATACACAGTGGGCCCCGGGGGGGCCCAAACCATATACTAAGAAAGTGGTATAAGTGCTACGACTCGAGTCAGAACAATGTCGAGAGGACGTAGAATTGCTGGGGACCCAAGGAACCACCCAAGGTACGTAGACCGGGACGCCGCGGAGGACGCGTGCAGTGTTAGAACACAACCGCGGGTTCCGTTCAACTCTACGTGTAAGTCGAGATTGGATTTTTAAAGATTAAGGACCCCCCTTCCCAGTGAACCCTGAAGAAACTCAGTGGAAGACAGAAGGTTGGAGAGCCACCACACCCGTGGATACCAAGGCACCCACGTTACCTAGCCCAGGGAAGCCGGGTGCATACCGATGAAGTGATGTCGGAAACCGCCGTCGAACCCAATGGAGGACTTAAGGAAAGTGCCGCTGCTGGAAGAGGAGAAAGTGTCCTTGGAAATCTAAATGTGGATTCTTGTCGAGGAGTACCTGAAAGCAGAGGAGACAGTCTATTTCACTCAGGAGTGACCAGGAGCCTTGGTAGACGGATGCCCAAAGATGTCGGATGCTTTAGGAGAGATAACGGTGACCTTGACTCCCCAGCTGTGGTTACCAGGCGACGATGAGGACGACCAGGAGCTGGATATGAGCTGTCCCACGAAGTATGTTGAGTGCTGAGGCGTTAGTGTCCGGTGGGACCACCAACAAGACTTAGCAAGCGCAGCCCACGCAGGAGGTCAAGAAATCACAACATTGGGACCAGCAAGGTCCAGGAGACTCACCACAAGCAGAGAAGTCAGGGCAGGCCCGAGAAGTCAGGGGAGCCCAAGGAAGTCAAAGATGACCCTCCACAGGACCCACAGGCCGAAGACACAGGGGTAGCAGGAGGACCTTGGGCAGCTTACCAAAGTAGCAGGCCACGGTGCACATGATGCGATGTGGCCGACGATCTTGGTGCAAGAAGTTGCCAGAGGTTGGGGCTATGTGGAGCCCGGTGCACTTGTTGCAAAGATGCCAACAAGCTTTTGCACTTAACAAAGTATGCGGTGCACAGGGGTACGGGTATTGCAGCCCCCACGAGGGATACTGGTCTCAAACTCGGTGAGAGGACAGCTCAGGCCTCAAGGGACGTAGAAACCAACCACCTGTTGTTGATCCCTTCCGAGTCCGCAGTAGCTCCGGATCAGCAGACCAGTTAGCAGTGTTGAGGTGCCTGCGAATGCAGGGGAGTGAGTCACTCCAAGAGAGATTACTTTGGTTTTCTTTGATGCTTCCCAGGTCTTGGAAGGATCCTGTATGAGGCACAGACGATGCAGCAGACTGGAAGGGAAACAAAGTCTGTCCCAAACGAAGTCCAGAGTACCCATACAGTAGAAGTGCAGTGGTGTCTGATCTGAATCTTATCCCACGATGAATCTGGGGACCTATACCCAGGTAAACCCTTAAGTACCCTAGGGAAAGGGTTGGGAAGATTCAGGGGACCCACCCAGGGTTGGGTCTGGACAGGGGGAGGTTACTCCCATGTCCTTTGTCCAGTTTTGCGCCAGAGTGTGAGCCAACAGCTCCCAGGACTGGTTTGAACTGTACTATGCACAGGGACACCAAATGTGCCACTCATGCAGACTTACTGGCAAGCACACCCACCCAGCCCTAATACACTAAACCCTGTCTGGGAGGTGTTCACACCTCCCTGTGACAGGATTCCTATTGTTCCACCTTCCTCTGCTTGAGCTTGGCTCAGCAGCAGGAGGGCAGAAATGTGTTTCTGGTCGGCAGCAACCATTTTGTGCTGTCCTGGTCAAGAAGGCTGGTACTGGGAGCACTGAGAGCCTAACAGAGGGCTCTTCCAGTGCTTGGAATCATACCTCCCACATAGTTTACGGTGTGGGGTGAAGGAAGTGACCCGATTAGGTCCACCCGGGTCACTCGTGACCACCTTTCAGCTGTCCATACAAATGAAGAGTCGGTCAGATAGTAGAGAATCCAAACCAAGTATATTTATTCAGATACACTCGAGCGGAGCCCAATCTGCCCAGTCTGTGTGGATTGCTACAGAGGGACTGACCGCAAACATGGTGATACATTATGTACGATTCAGAACCAATGAAGGCACGCCCAGACTGCAAATATCCAGATGGAGGCAGCTACACAAAGAAGGTACAGAAGGATAAGTTTCGATCCTGAGACCGGGCACACACTATCTCTATGCCAAGGTCGTTCTGCCTGTGCCCACCGCTGGACTAGTGGGAGCAGGCCTCTATCTAGTGGGAAAGGTATGCACTAATAGGAACAGTGTATCCATTAGTACAGCAAGGCCCAACCTTGGAGAAACGAAAACTACCACAGCTGCTTCTCGCAGAGAGAGATTATTTTCAATCATGGCTCAGAATGGCGGCCAAACATAAAATGGTGCTGCGAAATGCTAACTGACTCAGAACAATATATAAAAAGCAGCACAGCTAACACATTGTGGGGTCTCGCCTACGCAGCGCGCATGCGCTCTATAGAAACACCTTTAGCCGTCGTTCAGCTCTTTTTCGAAGCACATAGTCTTGCTTGTGGCGGCATGCAGCTTGCGGGAGTGCGCAGCTGCGCGCCACAAGCACGAGTATGTGCTTTGAAAAAGGGCAGGCTGCGCACGCACGCACCTTCGCCATGCTTTTCTTTTTAGCAATAAATAATTCTCTCTTCCTCCTCTTACATCGGCCTTGCAGGAAGAAGGCTATTCGCATTACCAACTGCTCCTGCATCCCGAGGAAGATTACAAGGGCTAATTAGCATGAGGCTGACCTTCCGTCGGAATTCACCAGCCCAGATTAAAATCCAGACCTCCATCCTGGTAGCTGCCTTGCTATTCACGTGTACTCCAGTGGGAGCCGATAATAAAATCACTCATTGTACTCATTACTGAGTGACCTCTGTTAACGCTCCAGCGAGGGACTGACACACACTGAAAGGAGGAAAGGCAGTGTGACGGAGTCTTTCACTCTCTATGCCTCTCTCTCTCTAAGTCTTTTTCGTTCTCTCTCCCACACACACACACGCATACCGGAAGTCAGGCAAACATATGCACGACACACAAGTAGACAACTGTGCACACAACAGAAAAACAGACAGAGACCAACACGTAAACAGACAGAAATACACACATGTGGATACAGAGACACGTACCCAAACGCACATGTGCATTGACACACAACCAGACAACCGGCAGGCATGTAAGCACAAACACAGATGCATGCACAAACACACACGCACAGCAGAAAAGCAGACACACAAGAACACAGACCTCTGTGGGCCCTCAGATTCAACAGATACACAGATGTAAGCACAAAGCAACATGAAAAACACACACAGACACATTTACAAGCACAGACACACACCTACACAGATATCCTATGCACAGACACTCAGCAGAAGGCAGCACCATCAAGTGCAACTTCCCTCTGTCTCTCACGTTGGAAAGTTGTTCTCTGTTTCCCGTTTAACAACATTAGGCACTAGATTTTGTCTCCTGACATGGCACTGCCTAGCAAAGGGTTTGCACAGGGCTCAGAGGATGTAGGCATGGATTTTGCATCCTAGGAGAGAAACAAATGCGATGCGCACAGCCCCAAATTATTTCACAGAAGAGCTTCACCCAACCTTTCCCCAACCTCCGCCCTCGCTGCTCGCTCTTGACTTTATATACACATCCCCTACCCCCCGAAATCTGGTAACTAAACTATACGCCCGAACGCTGTCGACCTCCTCCATATCTACCGAGCGTGCACGGGTGGCATGGGGCGCGGAACTAGGCGTGGACATTCTCCAAGCTGACTGGCTTTACTGCTGTAACCAGACTAAGAAAGGGTCTCCTAACTATTGTCTCCGTCTTATACATTTCAAATACTTACACAGGCTATATCGCTCCCCCACCTAGCTGCACAAAGTGGGACTCATACCTAACGACAATTGTATGCTCTGCTCTGCCCCTGCTGCGGACTTTGCGCATCTTGCTTGGTTGTGCCCCAGGATGTCGACCTTCTGGCTGAAGGTCTGCGCCGCCATCTCTGAGAAAACCTCCACTCTGGTTGTCCCCGACCCTCCGTTGTACCTGTTGGTCTTTGTCTAGTTTAGTCCGGACACCTCTCGCCGATTGACTGCAATGTTACTAGCAAGGCGCAGGGTGGCTATGTGTTGGGGTCGCAGACCGGCGCCCAAATATGCCCATTGGTTGAAGACGCTTCGAGATGTCAGACCCTTTTATCCGAGTTCTGGGACCTGATGCCTGCAAGGTCATGTCCACCCGACATATGGGACCCCTTGTGACATACCTCCACTCCCGACCCCAGTAGAGCGAAGCTGCCTCTCCCGCGCTCCCCGTCGGCACTCCGCCCGCGGCAGCCGCTGGTGCTGGTCAGTGACTGCCCCCCTCCTGGACCATTTCCCCCTTCTGGCCGGGCCTGTCTTTTTCCTCATAGGGCTATAACTATCTCCAGTGAATTTTCTTTCATTCCCATCATGTTGGCCGTGCTATACAGGTCACTTGTTACTATCGTGATGGAATGCTCATATGTCCATGGTGCTTTGGGACTCGCCAGATGTGTAAAATGCTCTGATTTTTGTACCATGACCGTGTTGAAGCAGTAAATAAAGGTTTTTGAAAATGTAAAAAAAAAAAAAATTCACAGAAGATGAACTCAAACACCAGTGATTGTGCAACGTGAGTCAATGACTAAGACCAATGATTTGGGCTGCTGCCACTGCACAGTCCTTTTAGAACTAGATCCTGGCGAAATTTGCATAATGTACTATGCATAAAGTATGCAAAATGTCACACCAAATTACGCATTATTGCATGAAATGCCGGCGTCAGCACTTTGGCATCCGTTTTTGACGCAAACACCCACTTGAGCTCACTTATTTACGTTTTTCCTTGCTCCTGTGAGAGGCTTTTTAACTGAATGAAGCCTTAGTTACTTGATATGGTGCCATGCTATTTTGTTTAACAATTGTAATGCTCAATTGCAGAGCTGCCGACTTTGGAGCTGGGGGACCAGGTGCGAGTCTCGGCATGGGCTCAACATCCTGTGATTCTGGGCTAATCACTTAATCTCCCTGTGTCTAACAAAAAATGAATGTGTCCATGTAATGTAACTGGTGTTTATTTAAAGCACTCCAATAGCTTCTGGTCAAGGTCGCGCTATATGTAACTGCAAAAAAAATAATTATTACCCAGGCATAAATTAAACTTCACTCTGTGCATTTAGGCCCTCTTCAGCCAGACCTAAAAGCTATCTAAAACCCAGTCTATCACTTAAAAGTCACAGTGCATTTTAAATACTGACATTTCTTGTGGCAGAATCCTCTACGAGACAGGCAGGAACAGCAAGACTGGGCACATGCAAAGGCAGCCCAGTATAAAATTGATTGTACCTCAGCACAGACCCACCTAGATAATTCCCCAGTTTCCCAAAAACCCAACATGCTAAGGCATTAAATTATGAATCATAGAAAAAAAAACTGCTTGCTTAATAGAAGGCCATCATTTATTGAGCAATTACTGTGACTAAAATAGCCAGCTTATTCGTTCTTCCATTAATTCCAAATCTGCTGCCCAGAATCCGGGTATCAGTTAGATCTGCATTCACTTTCCAAAACTGACATCTTAGGTGATTTTTCATCAAAACCATTTCCCCTGCTGTGCGGAGTCCCACTGGCCCGCTCAGTGATTCCCACTCTTTTTAATATTTGTTACCCGGCTGGCCACCCTTTTTAAATCATTTGCATTTTTAGGCTTCTTCTTGTACGGTTTAATTTCTTTCTGGGTAAGTTTGAAAAAAATCTTCAATTGTTTCACCAGGGGCGACTGGCTAATAGTTGCAATAAGACCCCCACAAGCTGTAAACAAGCATTGGCGGACGCGCTTAAACTCAGAAAGGTGAGCTGAGAATTGTATTCAGTCCTTAGGAGCGCCTGGTAAAGGGTTCCTGCCTATCTGTATATTTTGGTGACCGTTAGGAGCGCCTGGTAAAGGGCTCCCTAATTACTTTGTAATCGCACTGTGAATCGCTGTACATTGTGACATTTTTTAACTCACTACTCATTTGTACATTTTAAATATAATTTGCGTCGTGCACTCACCCATTCAGCAGCACAGAATCCCCGGTCCACCACCGATAATTCGGATTGAGTGGAGGGATCACGTGCAACAGGAAGGGCCCGGCACTTCCGGTTAGCCATCCAATCAGCTGCTGGCAAAAATAACTCAAAGCCAGATGCAAAGCGCAACGCGCAGCGGACGCGCTTAAACTCAGAAAGGTGAGCTGAGAATTGTATTTAGTCCTTAGGAGCGCCTGGTAAAGGGTTCCTGCCTATCTGTATATGTTGGTGACCGTTAGGAGCGCCTGGTAAAGGGCTCCCTAATTACTTTGTAATCGCACTGTGAATCGCTGTACATTGTGACATTTTTTAACTCACTACTCATTTGTACATTTTAAATATAATTTGCGTTGTGCACTCACCCATTCAGCAGCACAGAATCCCCGGTCCACCACCGATCATTCGGATTGAGTGGAGGGATCACGTGCAACAAGAAGGACCCGGCACTTCCGGTTAGCCATCCAATCAGCTGCTGGCAAAAATAACTCAAAGCCAGATGCAAAGCGCAACGCGCAGCGGATACGCGCAGCGGATACGCGCAGCGGGCGCGCCGCTGGCGCGCCGAGGGCGCGCCGCTGGCGCGCCGAAGGCGCGCCAAAGGCAAGCCCGTCTGCGCCCGTCCGCGCCTGGACCGCGCCTAGGGCCCACCCCCCCCCTGATCCACCTAAGCTAGCTCAGCTACCTACTTCTCTAATCTACACCAGAAGACAGCTGCTAAACATCAGGAGCATCTCCAAGAAGTCACAAACCTGTCCATGCTGCACCACTATACCACCTCAAGTGCTAACGCCATGCAATAATTGCACACCCAGCTCTAGGATACCACTCTCCACCTCTATGGGTCCCTCTACCATCCCAACAAATAATTATTTTGTTACAGCCGCACTTATTAATGTCCGCTCTTTACCTAAGCATAAATATGAAATACTTGCTTTTCTGGAGAATCACAATCTTGATCTCTTATTTCTTACTGAAACCTGGGCCGACCCATCATCAGGGCCTGACTTTGCTGTTGTAACTCCAAACGATTTTTCTGTTAAAAGACTGGACAGAAATAACAAAAGAGGCGGAGGCATAGCTCTTATACATCGTGATATTTACAATATCAAAATAGATCCTATTTTCATCAATAGCTATGAAGCTTTCTCCTTTGCCATATCACTCACCAAAGCATTCACATTCAAAGGTATATTATTATATCGCCCTCCTGGATCTCGAACAGACTTCCTCTCTTCTTTATCGTCCCTTGTAGAGCCTTCCGCAGGAGAAGCTAATTTCACTATTCTAGGTGACTTTAACTTTCACCTAGAATCCAATAATGACGAAAATACATCTGCTCTACTTTCTGAATTCGACTCCATTGAACTCTCTCAACTGGTAAACAAACCGACTCACATAGCTGGCCACACTCTCGATGGACTTTTCACCAACAATAAACACATCTCATTAGGAAATATCCTTCCTTTAACATGGACTGACCATTTTGCAATTCTTTTTAACATTAACACTGAACATAAACCACATAATCAGACCACCATTCCCTCGCCCGTCAACTTTAAAGCCTGGAACAGCATTTCCTCAGAAAATATTAAAACACATCTGAAAGCTACGCATCAAGATCTCCCAGACAATCCTGAACATGCAGCCATGCTTTACACACAATGGCTTCGCCTAGCTTTTGACACACTTGTCCCAATAAAAAACACTTCCAAAAACAGGAAAACCCCATCCGCCCCCGGGTTTTCTGAGAAATTAAGGCTAGAAAGACAGAAATGTCGAAATCTGGAGCGCCACTGGCGCAGAAACTACGACAGTATATCTAAAATTCAGTACAAGGAAGCACTCTCCAACTACAAAAAACTATTAATAACGGAAAAAAGTAAATTCTACGTTAATCAAATCGAATCCTCTCAAGACTCCACGAAACATCTTTACAAAGTGGTTACCAAATTATCAGGTCTAGACACATCTCCGTCATTAGCACCAACTCAAACCCTCTGTGATAATCTTGCCAGCTTTTTTCAAAACAAAGTCATGAACATTTATTCCAGTTTTTCTGCACAACCCACTATGTCCAACATTGATCCTTCTTCACACAATTGTTCTACATCTCAAAACAACAACCAGGACGTCTCTCCCTCCTTCTCAGAATTTAAAAAAATCACAATCGAACACATAACTGACCTTATATCCAAATCCGGATCTCCCAATGACCCTTGCCCACCAAATATAATAAAAATCATTCCAGAAATTATAGCCCCAGAATTGGCCAAAATTTGCAACTCCATGTTTGAAACAGGAATATACCCCTCCATCTGGAAAGAAACCGTAATCAGACCTCTCCTAAAAAAAACAACCTTAATCCTTCTGACTGTTGCAATTACAGACCCATAGCAGGTCTCCCCTTTCCAGCAAAAATCATAGAAAAGGTGATGAACACTCAGTTGGCCGAATACATCGAAAACAACAACTGCTTAGATGAAACCCAATTCGGATTCAGGAAAGAACATGGAACAGAGACAGCTCTCATTAAAACAGCGGATGAAATACGAACAACTATGGATAAGGGTGGAGCTGCAGTCTTGGTGCTGCTGGATCTTTCAGCAGCATTTGATACGGTGGACCACTCAATCCTAATTAACCGTATCTCAGCCATAGGAATCAAAGACAGAGCCAAGGCTTTACTAACTTCCTTTCTAGCCAATCGATCACAACAAGTAAAATTGGGCAGTTTTCTCTCTCCTCCATTTTCCCAACCATGCGGTGTCCCCCAGAGTTCTTCACTAAGCCCTACGTTGTTTAATCTTTGTCGCAGACCTTGCTAGAATCATAAAAGCTCACGACCTGCGACTTTCATCTTATGCTGACGACACCCAGATTGTTATAGAAATATATGAAAATGGAAATTCAATCGCACACAATTTTAAAAAAGGAATGTCCACCATCTGCACTTGGATGTCAAAAAACTGTCTGAAACTAAACTCCGACAAAACTGAGGTGATGATATTTGGAAAGCCATACCCCAGCTGGTCGACCTGCTGGTGGCCAGAGGAACTAGGCTCCCCCCCGGTTCCAGTCACAAAGGTCAAAAACCTTGGAGTTTTATTTGACGATAAGTTATCATTCATGCCACACGCCAATTATATCACCTCGTCCTCATTCTACACCATCAGAATGATAAAGTAGCTTCTACCCTTTCTTCCTCCTAGCGCAGGAAAAACTCTTGTTAGTACCCTTGTCATGTCTAAAATAGACTATTGTAATGGACTACTTATTAATGCACAAGAAAAAGTCCTGCAAAAATTACAAATGGTACAGAATGCTGCAGCTAGGATTCTCTCAGGCACTCCCAAATTCAAACCTATCTCAGGAGTCATACGACAGCTTCACTGGCTACCCATCAAGAGCAGGACTAAATTTAAGGCATTATGTATAGCCTATAAATCAATCCATGGCTCAGGCCCCGAATTCCTTAAGAAAAGCTTTTGCCAGTACAGACCCAGCAGGACCTTACGTTCTAGCTCTAATCAGCTGCTAATGGTACCTAGAACCAAGAAAGCCACCTGGGGCGACAGGAGATTTGTCGTGGCTACATCCAAACTCTGGAACAAACTTCCGCTTCATATCAAAAGTTCCCCTACATTATTATCTTTTCGGAAGAACATAAAAACATGGCTTTTCCAATAATACTCTCCGTCTCTCCTGACTGTTTCGTTTAAGTTGTCCTATAGCGCCGAGACACCCCCGGGTAGTTGCGCGCTCAATAAATTGCTTAAATAAATAAATAAATAAAAATAGCCAATAGGTCTCGCCTTGGGGGCCTTATAAGTGTTTAGCCATGCAATGGTTGATGTTGTTGCACCAAGGATATTGTGCTGCATAACTAAATAATTATAAGGTCCCAAAAGCGAGACCTATTGGCTATGCCAATTCTTGTTATTCTAACAGGAGGTATGATTCCAACATGTTTGATCTCAAACTTGATAGGATTCGCTGCAGCCGATTTCGAGATGGTCATTGTGTAATTACACGATGCCCCTCTATATGGTATATGGCTGGTTCACTGACCACAGCGGAGAATGGACTCAGTAGGCTGCAGGGGTGTCCTGCTCACGCAGAGGCACCCTCTCACTTAGAACCAAGCACCCTGCCTTCAGGATTGTAAAGGTCTGCTATAGGGGTGACTGATAGGTTTTAAGTGCAGTGAGCCTTGGATATAGTAAAAACCTATATCTTTCGTAAGTGGTGAAAGCACCAACTTACTCAGGCTGCAATGGCAGGCCTGTAGTTCCATTTTGAATGGTCCCTCATGGGTGGCATAATACATGCTTCAGCCCATGTGGGACCTCTAGGGTACCTATGCCCTGGGTACATGGGTATCATATACTAGGGACTGACAAGGGTACCCTAATATCTGGGGTGTACCGAAGTACATGTCATCACAGTTTAGGAAGAAAGCAGATGGACTGGAGTTCTGATTAGCAGGATCCCAGTCAGAGTAGTCAAAAACAGCATTTTATCAAGCAAAAAGTGAGAGTAACCATAACAAGCAGATCCTACTTTACTACCCCCAGCTTTCCAAACCCCGTTCAGCGCTAAGTTCAAAATCCTAATGCAATTTTTTTAATGAATGCATTTTCATTAAAGCAATAAACATTATTTTTGGATCTTGCTGACAAGGCACCTGCATTCTACGTGCAAACGTTTATGATAATGCCTGGAGAAGAACGTTTGAGTCCTGCTGTGTTCATGTTTCGAGAGTGGTCTCAAATGGAAACATCAGCTTCCAATGTGCCTTTGCTCGCTACTGACAACTGCTGATGTAGACGAACAGTTTTCACTGGATGTGTGTTATAGCATGTAAAAGTCACGGAAATGGGCTGTTTTTATCCTCCAATTTACTGTATTTATTATCTGTTCTGCAAAACGTCGCCAACAGGCCAGGAGGGTAGTATGGCATTTGCTAAACAGTTTGGTCTGTTGCAATAATAAACAGCTTGTCCTCATTTCCAAGTTTCCTCACTTCAGTCTTGACTGAAATCAAGAAACTCCCTATGGGGCCGGCACAGGACCCTCAACAAAAAGATATGGTCACTCAGCAAACTTTTAAACGACACAATGACCCAAATTCACCTACTAATATTGGAAATGATGCTCTTCGTCCGAGCGCCATCCCAGTAGCGTTAGACTTAACCGTATCAACATCTGACAACCGCCGTACAGCCGCCATGAGTGGAAAGTCCCAGCTTCCCCAGATGTGTAACTCAGACCAGTCAGGGTCACGGATAACATCCTTGACCTCGACGAAGACACCCATCGGTAGTGGATAGCAAGCACCAGGCAACATAACTACTGATGATCTATCCACTTTACGACCACTTAGCAAGAGAGAAAAGAAGAGACTCCGAAAACAGTACAATAATTCAAACAATCTTGCGCAATATGCAACTTGTTTCCAGTCTTTGCAAGGGGCAGAGTAGAACCTCATCCAACCGGTGGTGAAAGTAGTCTCCCACAGCCGCAGCGAACTCAGACGTCCACCCTGGAGGTAGCTGTCGATCTCATGGCCTCTTTGTTGAAGGGAACCCAGCCTTAAGGGTGACCTAAATCAACCTCCAGTTTATACCGATGCAGGCCCGGTGAGAAAACAACACAGCCCAATCTCAATGGAGCCTATAATTGTTGATCCGACTTCACCACCCCGTTCCACTCCACTAGTGGAACGGGAAACATAATAAGCAAAGGCTGTCAAAGAGAACCTGAGTGTAGCAACCCTGTCGCTCATCTGAAACTTGGCTATGGAGCAATTTACTATATATAAAGCAACCAGTGATGATCCAGCACCTTATTATAAAGATATCTTTAGAGTCTTGATCTCTAAGGATCGGGGCACTCCGATCTTGCATAAGGAAACACTGCTCAAAATTGGACATTCGCATTATGGTGCGAAACCCAGACCGCAAGGGGGATGATAGGGCCTTGTTGTCAGCAGCATTAACCAAAAGAAGCCTTGATTGAACCAGTCTTCAAACAGTCGACCATGTTAACACGCCATCAGTATCCATGTGTTCCTGGGATATCAATGGTCTCATGTAGAAACTCCAGTCTTTAGATGTGATTACGTTTTTTAAAGCAGTACAAAGTCTTAATTCTCCAAGAAACATGGGTGGAGAAATCCTGCCAATAGAAAGCTTTCTAGAATATAGGACATCTGCCTCCAGATCCCATAAGTTCAGAAGGTGGGCTATCGATTCATGTCTCAGTCAAGCTAAAAGCCACTTTCGATCAGTTAGCATTCAAGGAGACCTGGCTTTCAAGTAACAGTAGTTCAAGGTCACAGCAATTATTACTTCTAATAAATGTGTACATAAGCCCAAACTCAGGAAAGAAAAAAGCCAAATGTAACCACCCAACTCAAATCGTGTGTGACTTAATCAAAGATCACCCCGACGCGCTTGATTACAGGGGACTTCAATACAAATCTTTCAAGATCTTTCAGAAGATTACAAGGAATCTAATCTAGGGAGAAACCAAAATATCACTGAGCAGGTTTAACCAAGCAGCTGTAAGTGTTAGAAGCTTGGCAAATACATGGTTCTGCAACTTAGTAGCATGGGCTACACAATATTGAACGGTCGTTTCCTTTAGGACAAGCCGCTAAACTGGACAAGATCCAACGGGCAAACCCACTCCTACCTCAACTGTTCCATCTGTAATGGGGAAATGTTCCCACTGGTTGAAGATTATTACATTGCCCTGTGGACGGAGAGTGACCATCGCCCACAGATTATCATCCTGTCATTTAACTGCCACACTACGCCGAGGCATCCAGTAGAGTATACACATAGGACCTCAAAAAGCTTAAGTGGGCACATTCTTTAATAAAGACCAGAAAGAAAAACATGTAGTGCGCTTTTAGGGAAAAACAGTACTAAGGATGTTTCCCCAATCAAAGAGATGGCAAACTTCACTGAGCAATTGCTTATAAAATTCCCTCAATCCATCCATCAAAAGGATATCTGTAATGACATTATTACAGCTACGATCAAGGATCTCAAGAAAAGACGTAACACAGCCCTGAGACGAGTTCGGAAGTCTCCAGGGGTCAGGTCGATTCTTACGATATTCAAGCAAGCTCAGAGAGCCTACAGGCAGGCAGTATTCAGAGAAACATAAACACTTAGAATACTTTTGGTTAACACTACTTCAAGCCAGCAAGAATCCTAACCCAAGCCGTTTTTGGTCCTTTGTGAATAAACAAACTAATTGCCAAAAAGGCGGGGGCTGTGCTAATATTTCAGAATTTGAATGGGTATCTTTTCTAACCAGCTATTTTGAATCAACAGATGATAGTTAGCCTCGTAATCAACAGAAAAAATTCGATACGTCCAATTGGGATTGGATCTCTGTGTCAAGAGCCCCCCATTATGACTGTCCCGGAGGAGGAGGACAAAGCCATGGACAGTCATACAAGAACGATATCAGTCATATACAACAAAGTTTCTGTCCAATATTTGCACCCACTGCGTTATGAGAACACTGACCAGGCCGCCTTTACATCTTGATTAGTGCGTGCTAAAAAACAAATGGTAGATTGGATGGTGGGCCCGGGCCCAGCGGGTTGTTACAGGTATTATACAAAAAGGACATCCCGTTCTGAGCAGACCAGTTCACAACACTATTCAACTACTGTCAGGCGACCTCACAGATACAACACTCATGGCGAGTTAAATTAGATCCAAAAACCTACAGGCTGATAGCCCTACTTGATAAGGATGCCAAATATTACGCTAGTCTGCTGATGGAAGATCTAAAATCATGGGTGGAACAAAACCGATTAATCCCCTTTATTCAAACAGGGTTTGTGGCTAAATCAGGAACTTTAACCAACCTTAGGGAATATCAGTCGTGATCGACAAAATAATAACCTCAAAATCTTCAATATACTGCTGCTTTGTAAAATTCAAGGCGGCGTTTGATCAAGTGCCAATTGTGGGCTATGCTACAGAGATTGGGGATACCTCTGCCCCTTCTGGAGGCCATATTACAGCTCCTTTCCGACACACTGATCCATATTAAATTGGGCAAAGGAGCCCATATTTCCAGGAAAATGACATCACGTGGAATGAAATAGGGGTGCCTATTGGCTCTCATGCTTGATAATGTATTCATTGCAGATCTTTTGCAGTCCTTCGATGTCATCAAAGGTCATTCTCCAAAGATAGGTGGCCCTCTGATCAGCAATCTGCTGTACGCCGACAATCTTGCCCTATTCAGCTACTCAAGGGTAGGCCTTCAATGCCTCCTTGACCAATTATGTATATATAGAACTGCCAACCAACTAGAGGTGAATCTGTCTAAAACCAGGTTTGTAATATACAGGCGTAAAAAGCATCAAGGAGGAGGATGGTTCTACAGTGGTAAAAGTATTACAACGGAACAGTCCTACAAATACCTAGGGGGTCTATATTGATGCTAGATGCTGCTTTGTGACACAGCGACAAGAAGTTGAGCAGAATCCCTGATGCTACAGGTAACGCCATCAAAACTGGCGAAGAAGCTACTGGGACCAAGCCTGTCTCTTTTAATAGCAGTCACAAGGGTAAAAATTCTTCTCCCTCTAACCTACGGCCGGGAAATCATTCTAGCAAAATACCATAGCTTGTTGAACAATCTAATTGTTAAGATCTGTAAGCTAATATTTTGAATACCCAAATACTCATACCCTGCCAAGGTCAGACTTGAATTTGGCCTTTCAGACCAACGGGCGGCAGAGACTGGGGCCTATCTCAACCTGTGCAATAAGTTCTGATGGGCCAGGATTAGCAGCCTAGAGGCATTTGCCACCCTGAGTGGGACCAGTATGGCCAGACGTGGGTGGCGTGCTCTCCGTGCCACTGGAGTCAAGCTATCCCGGCTGATGAGGGCTGAAAGCCCGAAACCGGTCCTAGGATGCTGGTTTCCAGTCCAGGGAGGACCTGGCCTGGCAGTTCGGGCTGGGCTGTTCCCATTGGGCGCTGGGTCAAGACTGATTTCCATATGGCTGGGTCCAAACTGGAATGGCATGGTGAGGAAAAAAACGATGGATTTAGGCTCAGATCTCTGTACTGGGATGAATGTATGACATTGTTCTGCATTCTGTCCATCAATTGTTCTATTTGCATTTGCCACCATGAGTGGGACGTGTATGCCCAGATGTGGGTGCCGTGCTCTCCATGCCACTGGAGTCGAGCTATCCTGGCTGATGAGGGCTGAAAGCCCGAAACCGGTCCTAGAATGCTGGTTTCGAGTCCAGGGAGGACCTGGCCTGGCAGTTAGGGCTGGACTGTTCCCATTGGGCGCAGGGTCAAGACTGATTTGCATGTGGCTGGGTTCAAACTGAAATGGCATGGTGAGCAAAAAACACGATGGAGTTAGGCCCAGATCTCTCTACTGGGGTGAATGTATGACATTGTTTGTTCTGCGTTCTGTCCATCAATTGTTCTCTAGAGGCATTACTATGGTCCGCAATTAGCAATAGCCAACCAGGTCAAGCTCACCGTCAGTATCTGGAAGACTTCCTGCAGCTCCTGGAAGCAAAGAACCTCTGGGACAGCAATCCAACTCAACAACATTTCAAATTGAGCATATGAAAGTGCTTTCAGCTCTTGTTTTTTGACTCGGACAGGGCACAACTCGTCAAATGCTGATACACCTGGTCAATCATCACTGGGTATCAGCCAGCCACCACAGCACCATAATTTCCCTGCATGTACATAGTCTACTGGAAGATAAGATTTATGGCCCCCTAGACAAGGGGAGTAGCCTTTCCTTAAACACCTAGTCAATTGGCGTTTTCAAGCGAGAACATAACCTGAAGGGGCTGTGGAACCAGCGAGGAAACACTAGCACAAGTAATATGTCTTTGTATAGCACTGCTGAATGAACGCAGGGCCAGCCTATGACGAGAATGGAACAAATTGAGTGTTTGTACCCGACGGCAGGCCATTATTGCCTCTTTAAATCACGATAACACAGTTTTGATTATCCTGTTGACTCAGTTTGTCACCACTGCAGCTAACCTGTTCATTCAGCTGGGGGATTAATAATGTAGTGCTCCATAACTCTGGCCAAGGGCACACTTAGCTCTGCGTATTTATAGCCAATAATCTGTAAAAAAAAAACAACAAAAAAAACTAGTAGTTGTTTACAGCACTTGCACTTTAGAAACTTCATGCTGCTACAACCTAGGACTAACCTGCTGCTTTCACTTATAACTGATCAAAGTGCTAAACTAGTCTATCACTTTATTGTACTTGCACTTTAACTAGCCTTTGTGCTTTTAAGGGCAATATTAGTTTTCTTTTTATAGCTGTCCTTTGTATTTTCACTGAAATCGGTGCTGCAGTAACCAAAGAATAACTCACACATATCTAATAACTAGCTAATGCAATAACATGTTACATGTTATCTGAAAGAGACAGTTAGTTATAGATTTCCTTACCTTAGAATTACTTCCAGGCGTTACACTGGATCCGGAGAATTTTTTCTCTTCTCAGGACCCCTGCGCGTCAGAAGGTGGTGTTGGTCGACTCCGCGTCTGTCGTTGTGGTCGCCGAGATGATGTTGCGGTGTCTACTTCGACGCCCCTGCACGCTGACGTCAGTTCTTTCATTTATGGTGCCAGCCTAGTGCAGATCTAGAGGGAGCTTTACCCCTTAAGTCACTTTTTGCATAAGTTTTTTTCTACTTTTGTCGACTTCTTTTTTCGAGTCATCGACTCCTGGTGCGCAAGGGATGTCCCTTCTTCGGACCGGCTACAAGCCTTGCGAGGTCTATCGCAAGCTGATGTCTGTGATAGAACCTCACCTCCTTTGTCTCTGGTGTCTGGAGGGCGACCACGAACCAAAGTTGTGCTCCGACTGCCGGGCTATGAATCCGAAGTCCTTGCGTGAGCGGTCCTGAAAGCTCTCTGAGGCCCGGCAGTCAGCTCCGCATTGCTCCCGTTCTCGCTCGAGGGTAAGGTCTCAAGACCATTCATGGAGCCACCACACCTCATCCAAGTCTCCGCACTCCTCGGGTAAGTCTAAGCTCAAGAAGAAGGCGAAGAAGCAACGTCGCTCTTTGCCTTCTCCACGTTGGTCGGCTGATGCAATGCGGGATCCGGAGCGTCGACGCTCTAAGGCTCCGTTTCCGGTGCATGCTTCTGGGACAACTCTGCGCCTCCCACTCCCCCCCCCATTTCCGGAAGCCGGGGCGTCCACTGCCCTGCCTAATAGGTTCTACGAATACCTCCACCGTGTCTTTGGGCAGCCATACTCTGCTGGCGCGTCTTTGGGCCCCGCGGAGCCGGTCGGGGTCCCTGGGCTTTCGATACCGGTGGATCCAGGCCTGGATCTAGATCAACGCCAGTTGACCTCACTCGACCTGCACCGACGCCTCTGGTGCTGGCTGTGCCCTCGGCCGACGCCTTCCCCATTCTCATCCCCGAGATGGAGCCGGACTGACGCTAGCCAGCGTCGAATCTGACACTGAAGGGTACTTTGTTCCCTTGTTCATCCCAGGAGATCCCTATCGCACTGAAGGTGGTGATGAGGACTGGGAGGGGTCGCTAGACCCTTTGGCGACATGCTTTCTCCCTCTACCGTGGATACGGAGGAGGGAGCGTCCTATGCTGTGGTGTTGCATAGGGCAGCCAAGGCATTGGGCCTGGAGCTCCCTACAGTTACAGTTAGGACTAATCTCCTGACAGAGGTGCTTCAACCTATGGCAACTTCCTCAGAACCCCTCTTGCCCTTCAATGAAGCCCTCACGGATGTCCTTCTGGGAACTTGGTCCAAGCCCAGCACAGGGCTCCTGTGGAACGGATGGTTGCCTGCCTCCACCGCTAGCCAGCGTCGAATCTGACACTGAAGGGTACTTTGTTCCCTTGTTCATCCCAGGAGATCCCTATCGCACTGAAGGTGGTGATGAGGACTGGGAGGGGTCGCTAGACCCTTTGGCGACATGCTTTCTCCCTCTACCGTGGATACGGAGGAGGGAGCGTCCTATGCTGTGGTGTTGCATAGGGCAGCCAAGGCATTGGGCCTGGAGCTCCCTACAGTTACAGTTAGGACTAATCTCCTGACAGAGGTGCTTCAACCTATGGCAACTTCCTCAGAACCCCTCTTGCCCTTCAATGAAGCCCTCACGGATGTCCTTCTGGGAACTTGGTCCAAGCCCAGCACAGGGCTCCTGTGGAACGGATGGTTGCCTGCCTCCACCGCCGGCTCTGTGCGACTCTTCCCCCCCCCGAGAGCTTGGTGGTCCAAGCTTCTTCTTCCAAGGGAGCATTCCCTTCTGCTTCCCCAGACAGGGAATCCAAGAAGCTGGATTATCTTGGGAAGCGCATGTTCTCTTCCTCCAGCTTGCCACTGCGGTCCGTGAATATTGCGTGCCTCTTGCGCTGTTACTCCCATACAGTCTGGGATACGGTGGCGCAAGTGCTGCCTCAGTGCCCAGAGGAGGCCCGGCCGTTCTCTCCCAAGCTGTGGCAGATGGGAGATTTGCAGCAAAATTCACGATTTGCTGTGGACTGGATACCACCACTAACTGGACAGTACGATTCCCACATCGGTAGCCCTTCGGTGCTATGCCTGGTTGAGGACATCTGGCTTTTCGGGGGATGTTCAAGCAACTCTGCTGGACATGCCTTTCGATGGCCGTCGCCTTTTTAGTGACAAGGCAGACTCGGCGCTTGAGTGCTTTAAGGATTCTCGAGCTACAGCCAGATCCTTATGCCTCGCAGCATTTTCTCGTCCACCAAAGTCTCCCTTTCACCCCTTTCGTGGCTACGGATGGGGCACCTTACCACGTCCGGCCCAGTCTTACCTCTGGTCCATGCAAGCTGCCCAGCCTCTGTGTGGCCGCGGACGTAGGACCCAGCAACGCGAGTCGGGAGCCGGCGGGTGGGCCAGTCCAGACGACTGGCTGTTGAAGACGGGCTCGCCCCAGGCTGTCGTCACCCACTTCCAAACTGCGGCGCACCTCCTGCATTCACTGGGGTTCACTATCTACTGACTCCCTCTGTCGCTCCTTTTTATCAGAGCTGTTCAGGACACAGTGCAGTTTTGAGCCTATCCTCCTGAACAGCGAGTCCAGAATATTTGGGCTATTATACCGATGTTTCAGTATTTCATCCCAGATTTCGGTGAGAATGACCCTGAGGCTGCTGGGCCTCATGGCCTCCTGCATCCTGCTGATGGATCATGCCAGATGGGACCTGAAGTTCCAGTGGGCGCAGCATCAGGGTAATCTCTCTGACTACATCCAGATCTCGGAGCGAACTGCGCAACAACTGCCGTGGTGGTTAATCAACCAGGATTGGGTCAGAGGCAGATCCCTCTCTCTTCCCCAACCAGACCTCACGGTGCTGACCGATGCATCACTTCTGGGATGGGGCGGCCATCTGGGAGAGGCGGAGATCAGAGGACTCTGGTCTCTGGCGGAGTCTAGGCTTCATATAAACATGTTAGCGCTCCGGGCGATTCGCTTCCACTGAAGGTATTCCTTCCTTCCCTCCCTCAAGGGTAAGGCAGTGCAGGTATTCACAGACAACTCCACTGCCATGTGGTACTGCAACAAACAGGGCGGGGTGGGGTTGTAGACCCTTTGTCAAGAGGCTCTATGCCTTTGGACATGGCTGGAACATCGGGGCATGACCCTGGTGGTTGAATACCTGGCAGGTTCTCTGAACACCAGAGCGTAAGAACTCAGCCATTGGTGCCTGGTGGATCACGAATAGAGTCTTCACTCAGAGGTGGTACAAGGTCTTTTTCAGCAGTGGGGAGAGCCTTGGTTCCATCTGTTCGCCACCGAAGAGAGAGCGCAATGTCAACAGTTTTGCACGTTGTGCTGAAGAAGATCAAGCACAACCTGGTTCAAGTTATTCTTGTGGCCCCGGACTGCGCACGAAGAGTCTGGTACCCCGAGCTCCTGAGCATGGCTATCCGTCCTCCAATCAGACTGCCCCTTCGGGAGGATCTTCTGTCGCACCAGCAGGGGACGGTCTACCACCCAAACCTGTCCAACCTCCACTTCCTTGCAGGGAGATTGAGCGGCGACAGTTGACAGCTTTTCACCTTTCTCACAAAGTCTGTAATGTCATCTTGGCAGCCAGGCATCCCTCCACTAAGACAGTATACGCCTATCGATGGAACAAGTTTGTGGCATGGTGCTCAGCAAAGGCTGTGGATCCCCTCTTCGCCCCTCTTTCTGAGGTTCTTTTGTTCCTTCTTTCTTTGGCCCAGCAGGGCTCTGCTATGGGCACTCTTAAAGGAGATCTGGCTGCCATTTCTGCTTTTCTACAGCTACCAGATCAGCCATCTTTGTTCAAGTCCCCCATTGTTAACGGGTTCTTTAAGAGCATTATTCACCTCTTTCCTCCATCTCCTTTCATAATGCCTTAGTGGGACTTGAACCTTGTCTTGACTTATCTTAAGTGTGCTCCCTTTGAGCCTCTTCACAACTGTCCTCTCAGGCTTCTTACTCTGAAGACTGCATGTCTTGTTGCCATCACCTCTGCTCGCAGAGTGAGTGAGCTTCAGGCTCTTTCTTCTAAGCCCCCTCTCTTCTCTTGCATCCGGACAAAGTGGTGCTTCAAACGAGACCCTTGTTCCTTTCAAAAGTGGTTACACCTTTTCACATTGGACAAACCATTACTTTGCCCACCTTATTCCCACTTCTGCACCCTTCCAAGGAGGAGGAGAGACTCCACTATCTGGACCCTAAACGTCCACTGTCCTCCTACCTTGACCGCACTAAAGATTTCCGGGTGGACGATCAACTTTTCATTGGCTATGTGGGTACCAAGAAAGGGTGGGCTGTCCAAAAGCGTTCCATCTCAAGATGGTTTGTCCTTTGTATAAAGATTTCCTATGCTGTAGCTAAAAGGGAACCTCCAGTGGGGCTGGGGGCCTATTCCACTAGAGCTACGGCAGCAACTACTGCTTTGTCATGTGGAGTCCCAGTTATTGACATCTGCCAAGCGGCCACGTGGGCATCTGTGCACACGTTCACCAGACATTACTGCCTGGATAACCAAGTTTGGAGGGACGGCTTTTTATAGATTCCTTACTTCTCCACCCATGCTCCCCGAACTGACTTCTGGGGATAGGGACTCCCTTACAGGGCCCTAGTTGTGGCGCACCAGTGGTCAGTGTCTTACATGGCTCTGCGCTTCTGGTGTGGAAAGTCGTGTCAGAACTGAAGTCAGCACGCAGAGGCGGCGTCTAAGTAGACCCCGCAAAGTCATCCTTGCGACCACGATGCTGACGACTGACGCTGAGTTGACCGACACCACCTACCGAAGCGCAGGGGTAATACTAAGAGAAAAAATTCTCCAGATCCAGTCTGACACCTGGGGGTAATTCTAAGGTAAGGAATCTATAACTAACCTATCTCTCTTACAGATACATCGTTACCGAAGGTAAGTAACTTGTTCAATATGTGCTAAAGCTGCTATGCCGTATCACTGTACCTGCACGTTACTTATTCCTTGTTCGTTATAAAAAAAAGTAAGATTTTGACTGCTGTTTACCTTGTAAAAACCCGACTTTGTGGAGTCTTATAAGAGAAATAATGTGCGTGTCCCCATATGTGGTTGACTAAAATGGTAACTGCAAATGTGTTTTTTTAATCTCATATAAGTCATTGTTGATTATGGGGCGTGGCCTAGCATCATGGCCGAAGGACGTGAGTGCTGTAGCTCCCAGCCAGCCCGCAGAGAAAATCCTGGAATAATCCTTAAATCTGGACTTGATCCCCAGCCCAGACCACAGTATCGCAACCAGCAACCTGTGGTGCACCTGCAACGCAACTCCCATCCAGAAATACGGCGAAATGAAGGCATAGGGGGGAGGGCTAAGCTAGGCCTGGGAAGTCGCGGGACTCTGTGACACAGCGGCCCAAGAGAGTAGCGCAACTGTGGACGGCCAGAGTGCACCATAGCTCCTGAAGACTGGGGGCGCAGTCGCCCTATTGCCCCTGTGAGTTCCCCCACCCCACAGTGGTACAGAAAGAGTTAACTGACTTGGGGACTGGTTCAGTTGGAGGGGGAGACGCCACTGACCTGGTCCGGCCGTGACTGAGAGAGAGCCGCACAATGTGCAAATGTGGCGACGGGAGTGTCCCTGCTACACATAAAAATTACTCCATTAACGAGAGACCTGCAGTCAAGCAGTGGGGTGAGCCCGAGCTGGTGATTCAGGGGCCCCTGGTGCACAGTGCATCGGAGATCGGATCGGATCAGACCTGACAGAGTCGAGAGGAGGTAAGGCAGCCACCAGCGGCCATTTCAGAGCTTGGGACCCTGGAGGGCTGGAGAGAGAGACCCTGGTGAATTGTCGGTACCAGCCAAGCTAGTTGCGCACACCAGAGGTGGGACTCAGCCCTGTGGGGGCATTGTTGGTCCCCCTCCTCTCATCCTGTGGAATTGCTGCCAAGCAAAGAGACTGGCAGGAGTCCCTGTGCGACCCGTGCGGCTGCGGTGAGGCAGCTCCTCCGAACCTAGAGAATTTGACCATTGTGGGGCCCCCTTCGGCGGGTCTCGGATTCATTTTCCCAAAAGGAGCGGCAGGAACGGAGCACGGCGCAAACCATAATGGCAGAGGGGGAACCTGAGTTAGCCGTGCACTCTCGCTGGCTCGGATCTTGCGGTGAGGGGCAGTGGCCGCGCATCGCATCCCCTGGTGGTCTTGTCTGAGTGAGTGCTGGGCTCGGGGCGGCCCTCCTCCCCGCGGACAAACCAGAAGAACAGCAGGTGCCCGGTAGGGCCCGAGGTGGGGAGCTCCTTCGTAGGACAGAGCTGGAGCTGGGAACAGGGGCGTTTTCGCCCTGGATGCATCTAGGAGAACCCACCCTCGAGGAACTCTGAGATAATATCTTGGCTGAGTGCTTTGGCCCGGAGTGACTGGAGTGTCGTTTGTGTACAATATCAGATTTCAGGCTGATTGAGCCCATTACTACTGACCACTGCCTTTGCAAGAATGGATGAAGTAGAGGCAGTGTTATACTGTGCTAAACTAAAACGCTGGCTGGGATGTGAGAGCTCTTGGGCCTCCCTGGGAGTTGACAACAGGAGCTAGCCTGGCAGACATAGACGCAGCTAAACGTGGGTGTTGATAAACGGGCCAACTCTGAGTTGCCCTGGTGAGTACCAGCAGGGGCAAGGACAGGGGCACCAATGCCGGAGCATCTAACACCATTACACAATATTCTATGCTGCGTCACCCCCGCAACGTATAACGTGCCAAACAACTGGAACGGATGACGAGAATGGGAGAGTGGGAGGGATGCGGAGCTGACACTGGCGGAGCTCCTGGCTGCTATACAAGGATCCCAAAAGGCATTGGAGGCCCGGATAGACACCGTCTCCATTGACGTCAATCTTCTGCGGCTGACCATCGCAAGGTAGCAGACAAGGTCACAGGGGTGGAGGAGGACGTATTTGGCCTCAAGGGAGAAATGGCCGCCTTGAAAAAGTAAGTGTTGCATCTAACTACATCAACGAAAGCCCTGGAACGCCGCACTGAAGACGCTGAAGGTTGTGCTAGACGCAGTAACATCCATGTACTGGGCTTTCCCAAGAGGGCAGAAGGAAGGTCTGTAGAGTCGTTCCTGGAGCAGTGGATCATAACCCAGCTTGCCCAACAGGCCTTTTGGATATGTTCGCCATTGAAAGGGCTCTCAGGGCTCTGGGGCCTACGCCTCCACTGTCTGCCCCCTCCACGGGCGTTCATTGCAAAAATCCTGAATTAGAGACAGGGACTGCATCCTACTGGCCGCCAGAGAGCAACAGGACCTCTTGAAAACAGCAAGATTTCTATCCATCCTGATTATACCAAGCAGGTGCACAAACAAAGGAAATCGTTGTTAGGTGTTAAGAGGAAATTAAGAGACGTGCACCTGCAATATATGCTGCTATACCCCGCAAAACTCAATGTCCTTGCGCAGGGTAAGGTGCACTTCTTCGGGACCCCCGAGGGGGTGTGGGAATGGTTGGAGATACGAGGGGGGGATGCACTTCCTCTGCAGACCAAGGATCCGGAACAAGATATGGGGTACCATATCTTTGCAAGGAATGTAAACCAGGGAGAAGAAGAGGGGTCACTTGCTGCGGACTCGGGCCCAGACAAAAGGATCACGGTTGGGAGTGATGAAACATTGCTATGAGCACGGACTCCCTTTGGGCACCGAAGGGGGACGCCGCTAATCAGGACATAGGCTAACTAACACAATGGCTAAATGAACAGTGGATGTAGTCCTGGCTACACTGCTCAGTGGTGGTGGAAGCTGGGGGGGGGGGGCTGGAGGGCAGGTGAGGGCCTCAGGACCGGGCTGACTGAGGGGACTTACCTCCAGTTGGCGAATCATTCAAAGGCAGAAGTGCCTATTGCATTGGAGGGGTGGGTTCTTGTCATACACACCAGCGGTGGGTTCTATCATATCGTTTGCATCTACTTGGTGACATGCAGATTCATGCCACTGGGCATTCTTACCTGAAGAGGTGAAAGGATGGAGTCATGGGAGGGGTGGGTCCAGATTTCTTTGCCTAAGGGTGGCTCCAAAGTGTTTTTCCCTAGTTGGGCTGTATAGGGTGAGGCGTGTGTCCTGGCACGTCATAGGGGGAGACATTTTTGACCAGTTTGTTTGCAAAATGTCCGTGAGAGGGGGTGGTGGGTTTTGTTGCTATAAGGTATCACATTTTGGTTTGCTCAGAAGGTGTGCACTGCAGTGGCTTAATTAAGGATGGGCAGGGAACGACATCGGTGGCTGAAGCGAACATACTTCATTATGGGGGCTGAGTACAAATTCTTGACCTGGAATTTGCGGGGTCTGGGCACTTGCACCAAAAGACATAGGGTGCTGGCATTTCTCAAACGCCATCACTTATGAAATGAAATAAGCTTTATTTCGATATAAAATATCTTGTAAGCAGCACAATTATGATATTACAAACTATTATAAAATCACAGGATTATACAAAAGAGAAGAAAGCATCACCAATAATCCTAAAGCAATTGTGAATTAAAAATACATATAAACATATAAATAGGACAATCATAAAAAACAATGATAAGACATCAGAATGACAGAAGGAAAACTGCATTATATTAAACTGCAAGTGCTTTGGATCTTAACAGCCAGGCCCATTTTAAGAACTTAGATAGTGCACAGACATACAAAGTTCTAGTGTCAGACTTAAAAATGCGTAAAGCTGTAATATAATCTCTTGTTCCAAGAACTCTGCACAAGGGTTTCAACCAGTGTAACCTCGGGATTTTGTACTCAGGGCATGCAAATAAGACCTGAGCAATTGATTCAACCCTGGACTCGCAGAAGGGACAAAATGGTGTTGTTTGGAGTGGAGGTTTCCAACGTGCTGTTAATTCGCGGACTGGAAGGGTACCAATCCTAAATTTAAAATAGAGTGCTCGGTCAAATGGTTTTTGAATAATGTCAAGATAAGGCTCAAAACGCACTTCATCTTTAAGTTTTAGGAACTCAATAGTGCATTTAGAGCCATGGGGAGTAGAAATTCTCTTCGCTGTGACCCACCTCCAGTATATTTTCTTTATTTCAGCTTTCGGGGGTGGGGTTCTATTCACCCAAGCTTCATTTAAGCCAAGGTCGTACAATAAGGTCTTGACACCCTTCAGCCATTTGATTTTGTGCCAAGAGGGCATAGAGAGTATTTCAGACAATCCCTCGGCATACTTTGCTAACTCCGGAGTACGCCAAAGCCGAGTCCATAAGAGGAGGGGGCGAACTCTTGCTATATCTTTCAATGACTGGCACCCTAAATCCAACAACAAAGGAACCGCGGGTGTGCTCTGAGGAAGTGCCATCAGTTCCTTATAAAAGTTGGTGTCGGATTTGGCAAACTCATCAATATTATTTAGGCCCCATAATTCGGCACCATAAAGTGCTGAACTTACGCCTCTTGCTTTATATATCTCAAGGGCTGGTGCTATTGGTCTGGACGAGGAGGAGCGATGCTCTCTAAGAAGGGCACCGGTAACCCGCTTATGATTTATAAGCATCTTTTGTATATGAGTTGACCAGTGCATTGAGTCTGAGAGGCGTATGCCCAAGTAGTCAAATTCATTTACTCTATCCATATTAACTGCATTCAGGATGGGGGGCCGACCTAACTTTTTAGGAGGGTTCAGGATTAAATATTTGGTTTTGGTGGTATTTATTATAAGCCCTCTATCATTGCAGAAAGCTTGAAAGCTATCAAGAAGGGTTTGAAGGCCCTTCGGGGTTTTAGAAAGTAACAGAGTATCGTCAGCGAACAGGAGAGTTGGTATACGTTCACCTGCCAGGGATGGTGCGTCCGAAGGGGATTGCGACAAATGCTCCACTACTCCATTCACATAAAGTGAAAAAAGAGTAGGGGCAAGGACGCATCCCTGGCGAACACGCCTGTTCACTGGTATTCTCTCTGTTTTTTGACCCTGGTGACCCCAGCGCACCTGTGCAAAGTTACCCTCATGCAATTTTATTAAGAGGGTCAGTAGATAAGATGGAATCTTCATACTGGCAAGTACACTCCACAAGGTAGAACGGGGAACCAGATCGAAGGCTGTTTTTAGATCTATAAAGGCAAGGTAGAGACTACCTTTGCCAATAATAACAACCTTCCAGTAGATGAGGAGTAATCTAAATACTTGCTCTATGGTTCCTGTCCCGGTTCTAAAGCCTGCCTGGTAGTCAGAGAGGATACTGTTATCGTTTATCCATGACAGCATTCTCTCCAAAATCACCTTCCCAACAACCTTTTGGGTTGAATCGATCAGGCTAATAGGGCGGTAGTTAGAAGGGTCTTCCCTACCACCCTTTTTAAAGATCGGGACTACCTCAGCCCCCTTCCAAGATTCGGGGACCAGAGCGCCGTTGGCAATGGCGTTGATTAATGTTGAGAGGAGCTTCCCCCATCTGATTGGATCTAGTTTAAGAACATCCCCAGGAATGCCGTCAGGACCAGCTGCCTTCTGGGGGACGATAGACTTAATGGCATTGACCACTTCCTCTTCAGTAAAATGATTAATATTCAAAAAGGCCAGTGACGGGGAGTCCTCCACAAAGGGAAGCTCCCCCTCACTCTCTGGTCGAAGAGAGTAAAGCTTAAAGAAGTGGTCAAACCAAACAGCGCCAGGAATGTTGCAGGTCATAAGGGCGTGGTCAGGTCTGTTCCTAGACCTGGTTGTACTCCAAAAATGGGAAGAGTCCCGCTTGTGTGAGGCCTCCTTTAACGTCAGCCAGAACAATTCTTCCCAGTCCTTTTTAGCATCTGAGATAGTAATTCTATACACTCTCCTGGCCAGCTGGATCTCAGACGGAACTCTACTCTTGAGGGCCATAATTAAGGCGGATTTCATCCGTCTGCATTTTTGTGTATACCATCCTCCCATGGGGTTTTGATTACCCCTTCCCCTCCCCCTCGTGGGACCTCCTTTCCCGCTTACTAAAAATAAGGACCCCAAGTCTTCAATAGTACACTGAAAACAAGTTGGAACCTTGCTATAGGTGATCTCATCAGTATTAAACATGGCTAACTCTGATTCTGCTGTGAGCAGAATAGTACTGATCGACTGGACTTTCTTCTCATCAAGAGCCACTTTACGCCATTTGAGGCGTCTTTCACAATTCGAAGGATGTACCTCAAGGGTTGACATGAAAGGACCATCTGCCGGGGTCATAGAACCAATCTTTCCCTCCCCAAGCGATTGAAGGCTTAGGGATAGCTGATTGTGGTCACTATCAATGGTAGAGACTACTTCCATATCCAACACATATGGCCACAATTGGAGGTCTAAGAGGATATAATCTATCCTTGAGGTGTGATCTGTCCTATTATAGGTATGAGCACCATGTAGGTCTGAAGGAGTTCTACCGTTAGCTGCCCTTAGGCCGAACTCTAAGACCATGGTGTTCATAAATATAACTGACTTAGACCATCTCCTAACAGGAGGCAATGATAATAAAGGAATGCCTCTCTTGGCGTCATCCTCCAGAAGATCGGGAAGATCAAGCGATGTAAGGGGCTCAAAAGAGCAATTGAAGTCTCCTGCTACCAAAACACGTGATGCATGATGGCACTTGCGCAACTCCCGTTCAAGGAGTATGAGGGTAGGTGACAAAGCTCCCCCGCTTAGGCCTCTAGCATAAACATTTAGTAGATCAAGGGACTTTCTTCCCTGGGCTCCCTTGATGTTAATCCTTAGAATATCAGGAGAGATATGACAGGCCTGTTTGACAGTGCACCCAAGGGAAATACTAACCCAAATGAGGAGGCCGCCGGAAGGGCGACCTCTCCCAGACGGGGATAGAATGGCAGGCTCAAAAAAGGTGGTGTAGCCAACCATATGATATGGTGCTGTACTCCAAGTCTCCTGGAAAATACAAATACAATAAGGTTCTATCAGAGAATTCCAAGTTGGAAGATCTAATTTGCTTGTAATGCCAGCAACATTCCAGCTTAGAATCTTTAGGGAGGAAATATCTGGAGGTGAATCGCAGATAGTAGGGGAGGTAACAGAATTAAAAACGCCATGGGATGAATTACGTATGGGTAGCAATGGAAAGCAATCTCTGTACAGGGGATGTGTATCAGGCTGTGAACTCTGATGATGAGGATTGAGTGAGGAAGTGTTGGATAAGGAATCTCCATCTAATACTAAAAGAGCCCCCACTGCTTCACTATAACCATTACCATCACAGGTACAAGAATCAATAACGTCAAGGTTATCATTTCAGTAAGAATCGTGCAGTAAATGCGGTTCCCAATGCATAGTGCGGGGAAAGGGGGCAAAGTTGTTGACATCCCTACATTGTGCCCCCTTTTGGGAACCATCATACCCTAGAAGTGGAGGAGGTTGGGGATAAAGAGAATATGTAAAATCTGAATAAAATTGGCTTAAGTCATAACATTCTATACCATTCGTAACGGGACCAGAGCAGTGCTTGCAAATAAGCAGTGGGACCCGAGGATCCCTAAAATTCACGAGGATACAGTCCCCAGAAAGATTTTTACGTCTATTGCCCACCCAAGAAACCCTCCTAACGTGGAGAACGTGGCCATCCAGGTTCCTGGGGAGCGGCCTGTTGGTATTCAGCCAGTGGGTTGTTTTGTTTTTTAGCTCTGTAAAAGATTCAGATTTACCAGCTTTGAGTCGAGGGACACCTACTAAAACAGCCACATAAGGAGAACATTCCGGTTGTAGGTTTATATGAGGTAGGGGTTGCTGAATCTCGCTAGATTTGTCAACCAAACGGGCTGGAGTGGGGCACACATCAGGAGATTTAGGCCGGTTCTTGTTAGGTTCTACTTCATGAGCCGGCACTTCCATAACATCAGGACAAGTAGTTAAGCCTGGAACTAAAGTTACATTGTTCGTGGATTTGGAAGTCCGGATACATGTAGAGGATGCAGATTTGGGGCGGGATGTAGATGCACCATGCTTTGGCCTTGTACCTGAATTAGTATTTGAATTTTGCGAGATAGATTGTGAAGAGGACTCGCTTGAAATGTTGGAAATAGGAGCCACGGTCACAGAGTTGTTCTGGCCAATCTTCGATTGAAGCTTAATCAATGATTTAAGAGAGAAGAAGTTGTCTAAAGAGGCCTGCTCAAATCTCTTGAGCCTCTCTGACAAAGTCCTCACCCTTTCGATCAAGGGAAGTGTGAAAGATTTAATAAGCTGTTCAATTTGATCTATGAGAGATGGTTGAGACTGAGAACCAGAGGGACCTGGGATGGGAGGTACCTGCTCTACAGGTGCTGATTGAAAAGTTAGGTTAGAAGGATGTGCAGTGGATGAGTGTGATTGCTGGTGGCAAGGGGTCGATAATTCAGTATGACATGATTTGGTAATAATGCTATTGTGTAACTTGGTTTTGCATTTCTTTTTTTTTTTTTCTTTTTTTTTTTTTGAAACCGTTTATTGCAGTTTGAAAAAGTTACAGGTATGGGCCTACAACCACTCGGCCGGCCGCTAGAGTGACAAAAGCATATTACATACATACAGTAAGAGTCTCTCGGCGGTGCAGATTGGTAAAGCAGGAGACATCAACAGCGCAGGCCGCATAACTCCAAGCCCACAATACGGTTTCCTTTTATCAAAACAAAACAACACAAAAAACCACACCCGCAAGGCAACCCGCAATCCTAAGTGACGGCACGTGCTCCGTAAGTGGGGGATCCCAACCAGCAGCAAAACTCTGAAGAGGGGAATGGGAGTAGATCAGGGACTGGGGAACCGCGTGCCCACGGCTGAGGGGGGGGGGGGTCAGCTAGGGAGACGGAGCTGGCGAGGCCGCCGGTAGCAGTGGCGGCTCACAAATACCCCCGCGGTAGGCGTTCCAGGGGCCCCAGATTTTCACCCACGCCCCAGGCTTACCCCTCGCCACATACACCACCTTTTCACGAAACATACACCAATCCATATGTTCTTTCCAGGCCAACACCGCCGGGGGCCTCTGGGATCCCCACAATTGAGCAATGTCACGCTTAGCTATCATGTATCCCAGAGTCACCCACCGCGTCTGCGGGACCGAATAGTCATTTGGCTCCCACACATTCAGCAAGCATCTCCTCGCTTCCGGCAACAGCGCGACACGCGTAACCACACGCAGGACCTCATGCACACCACGCCAGAATCGCTCCACCTTAGGGCACTCCCACAGTATATGCATGAAAGTCGCCAAAGCACCACAGCCACGCTTACACAATCCGTCACCAGCAAAGCCCATACGTAGAAGCCTTGGCCCCGTCACGTAAACCCGGTGAAGGATCTTAAGCTGGACGAAGCGAAGGCGGGCCGGGATGGCCACCTCCTTCGGAGAGGCCACCGCGGAAATCCAATCCTCGTCGTCCAGCTCCAGCCCGTCGGCAACCCAGGCCTCGCGGAGACTAGTCAGCAGGCACGATCTGTCGTTGATCAGTTTTTTATAAATAAGGGAGATCGTGCTGTCTGGGACATAGCCATCCAGCACTCTGTCCTCCAGGGGGGAAGACTCCGGAATGGACGCGACATCCGGGAAGACGGAGCCCAGCGCGTGGCGGACTTGGAGGTACCGAAAGTACTCACTGCCTTGCAGCTGAAACTCCGTCTGCAGCGTCTCAAAAGTTTTGAATCCCCCCCTCGTCCAGAGATCTCCCACCGTGCTGATTCCGATCGTGTCCCACTTCTCGAAGCCCTTCGAGGTCCACAGGGAGCCCAACCTCTCAGACGCATATAGCGGTGACGCCCGGGTCAAACGGTCCTTCCACCCCATAGCTGCATTAGCCGCGTGCCAGACACGCACCATGACACGCGTCGGTCCCGTCAGACGGGAGTCGGGCGCGCCAGAGTAGAGCGCTCGATTGTAATCGCCACCGGGCAGGAGCATCTTATCCATTTCAAATGCCGGGTTCAAGGCGGGCCCGTAAAGGCCATGGTTAATTGCAGCTAGTTGGGAGGCCCAGTAATACCGTTTAATGTCCGGGAGGGCAACCCCCCCATCGTACCACGGGAGCGTCAATTTAGCCAGAGCAATGCGCGGCCTCCCGTCCCAGAACAGGCGCCGCTGGAGGCCCTCCACCTCACGGAAGTAGCGCGCCGGAACCAAGTCCATAGTATTCTGGAGGGCGTACAGAAAGCGCGGCAAGGACATCATCTTAAACAAGGCCGCTCGGCCGAGCGGCGAAAGCGGCAGACGCCGCCAACGCACAACGTCCTCCTTCAAGCGCTGGAGGGGGGGTAGCAAATTCCGCTCGTAGCGGGCCTCCGGGTCCAGAGTAATGTATATACCCAGGTACCGAAACCCCTGGGAGGCAATCTGGATCGGACAGTCCCGCGGTAGGACCGGAGCCTCCCCGGAAAGCACATATACACAGGATTTCGCCCAGTTGATGACAAGGCCTGAGTTGCGACCGAATGAGCGCAAAACATCAACCAGGACGATCAGTGATTTACGCGGGGAGGCGAGATACAGAAGGATATCGTCGGCGTAGAGGGACACGCGGTCCTCATGCTCGGGGGTCCAGCGCAGACCACGGATGGAAGGGTGCCACCGCAGCCACTCCGCCAGGGGCTCCAGGGCCAGTGCAAACAGGAGAGGCGACAGGGGGCAACCCTGTCGCGTGCCCCGCCCCAGCGCGAATGGGGCCGAGACTCGCCCATTCACCACCACCTGCGCCAATGGGCCCGAATACAACAATTTGACCCAGCTAATGAAACCCGGTCCAAATCCAAATTTCGCCAGCATCGCCCAGATGTATGGCCATTCAAGCGTGTCAAACGCCATGGTGGCGTCCAAGGACGCCAAGATGGCCGGCTCCCGCACAAATGGGACACGCGCGAGCACCCCGTGCAAGCGCCGCAGATTAAGCGCCGTGTTGCGGTGTGGTATAAAGCCAGATTGGTCTTGGTGGACCAAATCGCCCACCACGCCGACCAACCGGTTGGCCAACACCTTGGCGAGGATTTTGGGCTCCGCGTTCAAGAGCGAGATCGGCCTATAGGATGTGACCCGCTCACGGGGTCTCCCCTCCTTGTGGATCACCACGATTGTGGCCAGACGCTGGTCCGGCGGGAGGGAACCCTGCGAGTGGGCCGCCAAGAACATCGCGCGCAGGTGGGGCGCTAGTACATCCGGGCGTAGCTTGTATAGCTCGATGGGGATACCATTGGGGCCCATGGCCTTGCCGGATGCTACCGAGCGAATAGCCAGGGCAATTTCGTCCGAGGTGGGAGGAGCGTCCAGTAAATCCCTGTCCTCTACCGTAAGGGAGGGCAGCGCGATGTCCCGAAGCAGGGCATGGGAATCTTCCTCCGAGCAGGGGGACACCGGGGAGTAGACCTCGCGGAAATAATCCGCAAAGCAGGAGACAATGGCTTCCGGCTCGGTGACACACGCACCATCCATACTCTCAATCAAAGGAACCACACGACTCGCTCTCTCCCTCTTATCCAACCACGCAATCAATTTGCCAGCCTTATCACCCACATCATACAATCGCCCCTGCTGCTCTCTACTGAGGCCCCTGGCCGCCTCCGTGACGAGGGCCCTATAGGCCGCCTGCTTGAGGTGTAGAACATGCAGCTTGGCATCCGTTACCCCGCTCCCCAGGTCACCCTCCAGTTCCGCAATCTCGGCCTCCACCCGGGTCACTTCCTCCCGCTCGCGCCGCCGGGCATGGGAGATAAAGGAGAGGGCCTCCCCTCTGAGAACTACCTTAAAAGCCTTCCACAGGGAGATGGCCGAAGGGACAGACCCCACATTCTCGTTGAAATATCGCTGTAAGGATTTGATCAAGTCGGCACGAATGGTGGGGTCGCGCAAATACCACGCGTTGATTGGAGCCACCCTGCCCTCCCCCCTCGGGAAGACATCGAAGTGTAACAGCAATGGGGAGTGATCTGAAATACCCCGCGCCAGATGGCACACCTCCCCCACCCTCCCAGCATGGGCCGCCGGGACAAGGATGTAATCAAGCCGCGAGAGGCTACCATGGGCACCCGAGTGGAAGGTGTATTGCCGCTGTGCGGGATGCTTTAGTCGCCAGCAATCCACCAGGCCCAGTGTGTCTAAAAGGCCGGACAGCCACACCTGTGCCCGGGGAAGGTCCCTAGGGGGATGACGATCCATAGACCCAGAAGCCACCGCATTAAAGTCCCCTCCAACCACCAGCATGCCACCCGGAAGGTCCAGGAGGAGGCGCCCCAGGTCCGCAAATGTAGTAGCTTGTAACCCAGGCGGGACGTACACTGATATAAAAATAAACACTCTACCCTCCATTCTACCCACCAGGACAGTGTAGCGTCCCCTCTCATCATGGCGCACCTCATCAATCTCCAACGGGAGCGAGTTCTTGATCATGATACCCACCCCCCGCGAGCCCGAAGTGAAGCCCGAATGGGCCACCAAACGATAGCCCCGCCGATTCATAGCATGAAAGGAGTTACCTATGAGGTGTGTCTCCTGCAGGAAGACAACATCTGGTGAAATACGTTTCAAGTACTGCAGGACCACACCACGCTTAATCCTATCCCCCAGGCCGTTAACATTCCATGACAACACAGTCAAATCCCTACCCCCCATCGTACGTAGAAACAATCAGTCGTTCCCCACAGAGCATCTCGAAAGCAACAATACAGTAGCGGGTTTGCCTTGCGGTGCAAACAAACAACACACCCCCCCCACCCCCCCATCCCAACAGAACTCCCCCCTCCCTGCACCCCTGCATGAGCCCAGACAGCCCCCCCAAAGTGCAGTGTGCCTGTCGCCCCATAGATGAAAACTAACTAGTCCCCCAGAGGAGGAGGGAAGCCCCCAACAGACCCCGAGCGACCTCCATAGGAGGGGAACCTATACGATCAATAAATGGTAAAGGAATGTTGTCCAGAGCAAGGCCTATTATTCACCCCTCAATTCTGATCCGGCGGGCCCTCCCCGCTGACCGCACCCCCCCCCACCCCCCCGGCCCCGATCTCCAGGCAGAGCGTCCAACCAGTCCCCCGCCGCCTCGGGCCGGTCAAAGAAGTGCGTGCAACCATCCACCTCCACCCTCAGCTTAGCTGGAAAAAGCATTGAGTATTTAAGATTCATGTCCCGTAGGCGACGTTTGACACCGAGAAAACTCAGGCGCTGCTTTTGGACCGCCGGAGTAAAGTCTGGGTAGAAATGCACCTCCATGTTATCAAGCTTGACCGGTCCCTGTTGCCTGGAGGTCTGCAGGATAGCGTCTCTGTCCCGAAAGTTAAGAAACCGGGCAATGAGAGGCCGCGGCGGGGCACCGGCCTTAGGTCTGCCCCCAGGGACCCGGTGAGCACGCTCCACCGCAAAAAGCTTACTTAGCCCCCGGGGCTGGAGATGGGTAAGGATCAATTCTTCCACAAAAAGATCTGCCGCCTCCGCCTCTCGTCCCTCCGGCACCCCCACAATACGAACATTATTCCTCCGGGCCCGACCCTCGGAATCCTCCAGTCGCCGGTCCATCAGGGCGCTCGCCTGGCCAAGCCGGCGCACCTCCTTTTGGAGGGCCACCACATCCGTCGTGAGGCTCGTTGTGGTGTGGGTCAGGGAATCGACCCGGTCGTTCGTTTTGGACAAGTCAGCCCTCACAAGGCTCACATCCACAAGGACCGAGTCTATTTTTTGCGCTAGGGTGTCGAAGCGCTGGTCCACCGAGGCCTTCATCTCTGCGATGGCGCCCATGACGTCCCGGAGGGTCAGATCCACCGGCTGAGCAGATGCCTCCGTCGGGCCCGCCGGGGATGTGCGCGATGTCTCCGGAGATCCCTTCTGGAGAGTATAGCGGTCCATACTGTTGGATTGGTGTGCCGGGCCACGGCGGGTCGTCTTCACCTTCGCCCGGTCGCCATCTTGTTTGGTGGACATGCTTGCTCTCCCACCGTCGTGCCAATCTCCTCGAACGGGCCGATAAACCAGTTTACGGGTTCCGGGGGGGGGAGGGCGACCACCGAACCGCAGGACGACCCACAGCCGGCGGGTCAGCCGGGCATTTGGACAAGGCCACACCACCGCACCCCGCTCCGCAACCCTACCTCGCTTGAGGGCAAGGAGGGCGCAAAAGCGAAAGTGAAAGCGCGGGGTACGCGAGTCGCCCAGCCCTGCCCGCCGCTGTTGTTCAATTTGTCACCGGATCACCCCACTACTCCAATCCGGGGGGCCGGCGCGGAGAAGGCCGCAATCTTCGATCGGTGCTCCCACCGGTGTCCGGGGTCCGATTTGAGCCCGAAAAACGGGTGGCGCCTCAGCCCGGGTTCACCGACACAGTCCCCTCAACAAGGACAGGATATCGCCAGGATTAATTCAGGAGGTCGCGGAGGTCCTCGGGAGCCTCGCACCTACGCGGCCATCTTGGTTGCGCGCTAGGCTCCTCCGGTTTTGCCTTTCTTAAGAGCCTTTTGGCAGACCCCTTTGCGGCCGCTTGCTGCTCTTTTCCTCTTACTAGGAGCAGTTTTGGACCCAGGGTTGTTAGTAGCCTCAATGGGAAAAACAGTAGCAAGGGGAGAGTCTAAGTTTGTAGTCAGTACAAATGCGATGTTTGGTTGGCCTGTAGTGAGAAACGGGAAGGATCTGATTGTGAAGGGGGACCACGGTCTGGGGAGATATCAGAGCTAGTGCCGGTGCTGAGCGCCGAACTCTGGAGAGTCGCCGAACTATTCAAGGTGATCTGGATAGGTTCGATCACAGGTGAAGGTACCGTAGCTATATAGCCCAGTGACAAACGTTTGTTAGCAGACGGATCAAGAGATAAACGGCGCTCAGTTATGGCAATTTCTTTTTCTAGAACAGAACAAGCACGAATAATAAAGTTATCTAAAGTGCCACTAACTGAACTCCCACCCGTCCCGCCTCCCTTTCCCGAACGTGTAAGCATGGCCATGAACACACTACAAACAATGCAATAAAAGATTAGTAAATCGAATGTATGGCCAAAGACATCAACCAACACACCCACACCAGGCGGATAAAGTACTTGATAGCGCACCGCTTTAACACAGTCAACACGATAGATCAAGAGACCTAGAGGGATGGCCCAGCCCGGCCTCCTCAGGCCTCTGACGGCCCCGCCCTTGTCCCGGGCTTCGCCCGGGCTCATTCCCGCGCGCGTTCCGCACTGCGGAAAAGTAGAGTGGACTAAATGGAAGCAATGGAAATTGGCGGGAGGTCAGGTGGGCGGTCCTCAGCACAGGTGGAACATGCAGAGGTCGCCTGGGAGTGGTAGTTTTCCTCCCTTTCCTCTTCCCGCAGAAGCGCCGGCTAAACCCACAACGGAGGCTGAAACTTGCAACACTGTAGCACCACTCGCTACGATGAAAGAAGAGCAGGCAATCAGGATTCTCGACGAAGCGGGACCCGCGCCAGCGGGTTCCGCGAGTTGTTTTGAAGGTCCGGTGGGCGGGAGGTCAGGTGGGCGGTCCTCAGCACAGGTGGAACATGCAGAGGTCGCCTGGGAGTGGTAGTTTTCCTCCCTTTCCTCTTCCCGCAGAAGCGCCGGCTAAACCCACAACGGAGGCTGAAACTTGCAACACTGTAGCACCACTCGCTACGATGAAAGAAGAGCAGGCAATCAGGATTCTCGACGAAGCGGGACCCGCGCCAGCGGGTTCCGCGAGTTGTTTTGAAGGTCCGGTGGGCGGGAGGTCAGGTGGGCGGTCCTCAGCACAGGTGGAACATGCAGAGGTCGCCTGGGAGTGGTAGTTTTCCTCCCTTTCCTCTTCCCGCAGAAGCGCCGGCTAAACCCACAACGGAGGCTGAAACTTGCAACACTGTAGCACCACTCGCTACGATGAAAGAAGAGCAGGCAATCAGGATTCTCGACGAAGCGGGACCCACGCCAGCGGGTTCCGCAAGTTGTTTTGAAGGTCCGGTGGGCGGGAGGTCAGGTGGGCGGTCCTCAGCACAGGTGGAACATGCAGAGGTCGCCTGGGAGTGGTAGTTTTCCTCCCTTTCCTCTTCCCGCAGAAGCGCCGGCTAAACCCACAACGGAGGCTGAAACTTGCAACACTGTAGCACCACTCGCTACGGTGAAAGAAGAGCAGGCAATCAGGATTCTCGACGAAGCGGGACCCCTCTTATCAATTGCTTGTCTCCAGGAGATGCTAGTGGGGCAGCCAGAGTAGCCAAGAAGAGGCGGGGTCAGATTCACCTTTTCTACATATGCTAGGGGCACTATGATTTGGGTGGCCCCCTGGCACACCATTTATGTTATGTTATGTTATGTTATCCAGTTTTTTAAAGCGCAAACAGCTGCCCCAGCAACGTGGCGTCCCGGCGCTAACCCAACCAGTACCTGAGGGGTGAAGGAAGATAACCAACAGAGGACTAGATAAGGGAAAAGAGATGCGTTTTTAATTCTTTCCGAAAGGCAGTTAAGTTGGTTAGGGTACGGATGTGTAGAGGCAGGGAGTTCCACACTCTTGCCCCCAAGACCTTGAAGGAACGTCCACCCATTCTACACAGCTTGGGGCGGGGGACTGTCACAAGGTGTTGTCCTAAAGAGCGTAGAGTACGCTGAGGGGTGTAGGGAACAAGCAGCGGGCGTAGGAGTTCAGGGCAGTCCGAGTTAAGAATTTTGAATGCCGTGGTGAGGGTTTTAAAATGGATGCGGGATTCAATTGGCAGCCAGTGCAGATTGCGGATGGTAGCTCTGGCCGAGCACCTGCGTGGGAGGCCAACCACTGCTCTGGCGGCCGAGTTCTGAATACGCTGCATCCGTGCTAATTCTGCTTTATTTGCCCCTAAGAATAGCATAGTCCAGCCGGGCGAGAATCATGGACTGGATGATGAGTTGGCGGGTTCTAGAGTCGAAGAAACCGAGTATCGGGCTAAGACTTCTCATTAGGCCCACACACGTAGCTGCCACTTTCTTTGTGTGGGACTGGAAGTTCAGAGAGGAGTCGAGCCAAACACCTAGGTTCTTCACCACGTCTTTCGGCACGGGGGTGGGACCAAGCAAAGAGGGCCACCAATGGTCACTCCAATGGCTAGGGTTTTTGCCAAGGAGAAGCACCTCCGTTTTCCCGGCGTTCAGCTGCAAACAGTTGTTTGTCATCCACTGTGCAACTGCCGCTAGCCCATCCTTGAATTTAGTGGCCGAGGTGGAAGGGCCTTCAGAGAGTGTGATGACCAGCTGTGTGTCGTCGGCATACGATACAAGCGTAAGGTCCCACTCTTTTGCCACTGCTGCAAGAGGCTGAACGTATAGGTTGAAAAGAGATGGGCTGAGCGCCGATCCTTGGGGGACTCCCTGTTCGATGGAATGGGGTTGGGAGATGTAAGGTGGGGCTGAAACTTGAAAGGACCTGTCTTTGAGGAAGGACCGGAACCACTCAAGGGCGAGTTCGTTGATCCCTATGGCCTCAAGTCGAGTCAGCAATATGCTGTGTGAGACCGTGTCAAAGGCCGCGCTGAGATCCAACAGGATCAGTGCGGCACTTTGACCAGCGTCCAGGGCGTCCCGAATGTGTTCCGTGGTGGTCAGCAGGGCCGACTCGGTGCTATGTCCTGGCCTGAAGCCATTTTGGGAAGGATCAAGGACGTGGTTGGACAGCATATGATGGGATAGCACTTTATTGACATGAGCTTCGGCCAGTTTAGACGTCCAGGGGAGCAGCGAGATGGGTCTGTAGTTTTCAGGTTTTACCCCATCATATAGTAAATCAGATGTGAATGGCAGGTATGTACTGCTGTGAGGCTCGCTAGATGGCAGGGAAATATTTATACTAAACACCTACGCTCCGAATATAGACCCAGTGTTCTTACAGGTCACACAGGAACTATTGTCCAACGAATTAGACGTCCCAAACATATGGATGGGCGACTTTAATTGTGTCCTGGACTCGGCCCTTGACAGATATCCCCCTAGAACGGTAACAAAACCTAGAATGTCTCAGATGTCCAGGAAGGTCATGCATGATCTGGGGGCTCACAATATATGGAGGGAGACGCATCCCACACTCCCACTATTCACATGTCAATCGTCAACACATGGAACACTGAATAGGCTAGATAGGGTTCTGATATCAGGTGTGCCAGCCTTCCCGGAGGCAGAGGTAACACACTTGGCGCGCTACTTGCTCGACCATTCCCCGGTGCACTGCCTGGTGAGGTGGAGGTCTCCCATACTGGGCCCGAGGCACTGGAGATTCCCTTCCGATGTTCTAGAGGACGTAGTGGGGAGGGCTGCACTATCAAAGCCGGTAACGGACTACCTAGAGACAAACTGGGACATCCCACCGGCAGGGCCACTGAGTGGGTGGCTTTGAAGGCAGTGACCCGCGGAGCGAGTATGGGACTTGTGTGTGGGGTGAGAAGACTACTTGGGGAGCTCGACAGGGAGAAGACAGTGGCATACACAGCCTGTAATGTGGATTTGGAGGAACCGTTGGATGACAAGGACTGAAGGGTAGTAGGCGCGCTCACACACACAATCTCCTGTAATGCTTGCTTCCGGTTAATACACTATAATTACGCACATCGCACATACATGACTCCAGAGAGAATACATCGCATGACCCCCAGTAGGCTTAAAATATGTCCCAGGTGCCACAAACAAGGGGCCAGTTTCCTGCACGTGGCATGGGAATGCTCTGAAGTCAGTAGCTTCTAGTCAGAGGTAGTGGAGTAGATTAAAGGCAGCGTGAGCAGCAGAGTGCAACTAACACCCAACCACTATTTACTAGGGTTGATCCGAAAAAACAAAAAGCAAAGCAAGATAGGGCATAGGCTCCAGCAACTACTTTTGATGCTGGCAAGGCGTAGAATTGCCATTGTTTGGATGGGGGTGAGGGCGCCAGAGATATCGGCGTGGATTCAGGATGTGCACAAATGGACATTAGCTGAGGAGGTACACATGAAGAGGTGCCGCAGAGATGAGAAACTGGAGGGTGACTTAAGGCTCTTGAAGGGAGCTCTGTCAAGACCTACTGGCGGAAGACCTCCAGACAGGTTCCCAAAGTGACATTGCAGGGGGAAGTGATGGGAGTTGGGAAAGGGATTAGATGCTTTTAATGCCTGACTGCAGGGGAGAGGGGGTGCTTTGGAGGGGCTGATGTCTTGAACTGTATTCACTGTGAAGTATAGATATTGAATTCCTCTGATGGCCACTGATTGTTCACCAATGTTAAGTTCTCATGTAAACTTTAAATAAAGTTGATTAAAACAAAAAGTGCGGGAGCGTGACCTGAAGCGTCAAGATGGCGGTCACACTCTAAGAGTGCTCGGGACCCCTCCATCATCCGCTTCGTATCCTATTGCCTTCGGCTGCCATCCATAACTTAAACCCGCATGCTGACATCCCCTGCAACTGGTGCGGTGTAACGGCGGTTCAAACTGCTGTCCTGCTGAGCCTGCTCTAATTCCGGATCCCTTGAGGCCCTTGGGCTGCAAGATGGCGGCACCCACTGACTGGAGCCCGTCACTCCGGCGAATCCTGCTGTTGTGTGCCTGCCAGCGGCGTGGCTTTTGGTGCAGTCGGAGCCCCCCATGGCGGGTGATTTGCCTGGGGAGAGTGTTGCCCTGCTGAGCCTGGGGCCCGTCCTGACTCCGGAGCCCCTGAGGCCCTTGGGCTGCAAGATGGCGGCTCCCACTGACTGGATCCAGTGATTCTAGCGGGCTCTGCAGCTGATTGCCTACCTGCTGCGGGGCTCCTGGTGCAAGTGGAGCCACGAGTAACGAGCGATTTGCCTGGGGAGCAGGCTTGAGGAGGTGACATGTTACCGGGTGGATCCGATCCCCGGGCGGCCTGTGGCGGGGGGTCATCCCGAGGCATAATCCATCCTGACTGGGGCCCGAGGCGGATTTCTGCGGCGTGGGGGCGCCAGCGCCTGGTGAGTGAGGCGGGGGCCGGTGTTTCGGCTGCCGTTTCGGGCAGCGGGGAAAGGCTTGTGGCTTGGGTCTCCCCCGCCCCCCCCCGGCGCTGTGCTGCATAGGAGTGGGACTGGCCTGAGCTGGATGTTGTGACCTGGGCGTGCTCTGCGCGACCCCCTGCCTGTCCTCGCTTGGTTGGTGAGGCGAGGGCCCTGACGCTGCGGCTACACTCTGCGGGGAGGCGGTGGCGGGCTGATCAGCTGCTGACATCGCGCAGCGGGAGTCTCGGGAGGGACTCCCCAACCCCCCTCTCTGCCCCGGTCCTCACCTCGCATTCCTCCTGCCCTCACATCTGCCTCGGGGGCTAGGCGCGGACCGGTCGGCTGCCTTGTTCGTGTGATGGGTGCCAGGGGAGACGCTCCCTGGCCCCCATCTATTCTCCTCTTCCCCTGATCGTCTACCCCCCCGGGTGGTCTCCGGGGGTAGGGGCCAGGCCGTTCGGCTGCAGGAGTCGTGCGGCAGGGTCCTCGGGCGAGGCTTCCCGCCTCCCCCAGTGCGTCAACTGCGCAGACGTACTGGACTACCTGCCATAGAGGTCCCGCGACCTGCGGAGCAATACACCGGGGCCTGACCGCACGCTGAGTGTGGTCTCCTCGCCTGCCTGCCCAAGCGGTTGGGCCCCGGTCCCGGATTGGGGAGGCCTGCCCATCCAGCCCCTGGGAACACTGAACAGCCGCTGCTCCTGCGACTACCACTGACTACCTCTGACCCTGGGGCCGTACCCCCACCCCCCCAGGAGATCCCGTGGGGATCAGAGAGCACTCCCACTGCCCTTGAACGGCTCTCCGGCACTGATCGGTCAGCCTGCCTGGATCGTGGTGGCCTGAGGCTGGGGAGACCTGTTCGGACCGAAAGGGGGCCGCGGCCCACCTGACTGTGTTGCACCGCCCAAATTTGCATCGGTTTGAGGCTCGGCTGCGTAGTCACGCGGCGGTTATCTCCGGTGGGCTCCCCTGACTGTGATCCTAGTGACCCCAGAACATCGACGGTTCGCTCCTGCGAGGCGGACCCCTGCATTGGCTGGCGCTGGAGAGAGAGTCGGATCTTGAGGCCTGGGTGGGGCCCCCTGAGGCTGTGCCACCCGCGCTTTTGGCCGTGGGGAGACGTGGAGGCCCCTCCCTGTGCTGGACCGTAAGGTGTTTGCACACAATCACCTGCGTGGATGCAAACCCCCCCGGAGTCCATGATGGAGAGCGACCGTGTCCTCAAATCAACGTGGCGCCAGGGGGGCGTGGCTTGCAGCCAAGTGAGATGGCCGCAACCTAGTTGGGCTCCGGGGAAGAGATCGACTCCCCGCTCATCCGTCATTCATCCGCACACTGATCCGATTCCACAGGTCCAGAAACGGAGGCGGACACACGGCGGCGCTACCGGATCCAACTCCCGAGTCCCTCAGACGTCTGGGACGGAAGCGGCAAGATCCGTAACTTTTCGGCCTGGTTCGGCGTGTGCGACCGGGGCCTCGAGTGGTGGGATGACCCCGGGCGCGGCGTGACCAGACCGGCCTGACCCGGAGGCGGAGACGGAGGCTGGGCACCTACACGCAACTGCTGACGGCGGCGCTACCGGAGGCAGCCGGGGCAGAGATGAGGCGAGTGCTCCAGTGAGGGAGGCGTAATCGGGTCTGCTGACTTCGATCGGCCCGCAACGACAAACCTGCCCGGGGCGCCGGGGCTGAGGCGTGAGCTCCGCTACTTCTCTGGAGGGTCTCGCCCGCACTTGGAGGGCTGGTACCGGATGCCGAAGGGGCTTCCTCGAGCCTGCGCTGCTTGTGGGGACCGGTGGGGCGCACCGAGGACTGCGACCCTGCCCTGTGCCGGGCCCCACTGAGGCGTGCAGCCGGCCCGGCTGATCCGCACCACCCCTTGGGGGACGACCTGAAACGAAGCGCGCTCCCTGGGCTGCCTGAGGGGTTCGTGCCCGGCCTGAAGAGCCCTGGTGTGTCGACTCCCCGCTGGGCTGCGGGAGGGTCCTTTGAGAGGCATCATCTATCCGCGCCATGAGCGGGAAGGGAACCAAGGGGCACCATCAAGGCAAGCTCGATAAATTCGCCTATGCCAAAGACCCCGCGGTGTCCGACCGCAGCGGCCGCGAGGAGAAGATGGCGGCGACCACCGACGCACCGAAGGTGACACTGGAGGACATTATGGCGGCCTTAACACAGGTACAATCAACGGTGGGGACGATTTCTACGGACGTGTCCCTGCTCCGTGCGGACTTCCAGAAAATGTCCGCCAGGGTTGCGGAGGTGGAGCAGGTGACGGAGACTCTGGTAAAGGACTCGAAAGGCCTTCTGCAGAGGGTGTCGCAGTTGGAGTCAGAGAACAAATGTATGGCGGCCCGGTTGGAGGACCAGGAAGGGCGTTCTCGCCGCAATAATGTGCGCATTATTGGGATTCCCGAAAGTGAGGGGCACCCAGCCGTGGACCTATATGTCGAAGAACTGATCAAATCCAAGTTGCAGCCCCGGGGCCTCTCAGCGTTTTTCTCGGTGGAGCGAGCACATAGGGTACCGGGAGGGCGTCCGAAGGTGGGAGCGCCTCCGAGGCCCGTCCTGGCCCGCCTGTTTAATTTCCGAGACAGGGACGCCATTCTGCAGGTGGCGCGGGTGGCACCACCTATCAAACTACAGAACTCCACGGTGTCCTTCTTCCCTGACTATACGGCTGCGGTGGCGGCGCAGCGGCGGAGTTTCGTGGAAGTCAAGAAGAAACTGAGGGCCAGAGAACTTCCATATGCAATGCTCTTCCCGGCCCGTCTTCGTGTGGCGGCGGAGGGCAAGACTCTCTTCTTTGACACACCAGAGGAGGCTCATGACTGGTTGGAGGGGTGGCGCCAGGCTGGTGGTGCACGGCGCTCTAGCCGGGGGACAAGGCGTCCCGGGAGTGCGGACGATCCTAATGTACAAGATCGGCGCCTTGAAGAGGTCGAGGAGGAGCCCACCGGTTGATGTGATGGCTTATATCGCTCCCGGAGTGTGGTTCGGGGCTTTCCTCCAGGGACCGCTGCTGCTGTGTGGTCCACACATTAGATGCTTTGGGACATGAACGATGGGACCTGGGGATAGGGGACGTCCTGGTCTCCCCCGGACTCCACGCTCCTTAAAGCGCAAGTACTGTTTGGGGTTTGTGGGATCGAGCACTCTGCTGAGTTGGGGTGGCGGGCAGTTCTGAGTCCGCATGGCAGGGAGGCAGGGAGGGGGATGGGGTATGTTCTTTAGTTTTGTTCTTTGGTTCTGGTTATATAGGACACGGCCTTCAGACTTACACCACGCACATGCTCAACACACGACCCGGGTTGCCTTCTGCACTATCCGACTCCTGCTTTGTCGCTTCACCCACCCACCGTGAAGTTGAACTTGTTTAGTGAGGTAGCCCCTGACACTGACAGGACCCCGGTGCAGCCCCTCTCATTGCTTACCTGGAATGTTCGGGGTTTAGGAGATAAAATCAAGCGAGGCCTGGTCCTGCATAGTATCAAACGCTGTGCCCCGACACTGGTCTTACTTCAGGAAACCCATCTCACAGGCACTGCTACTAAAGCACTGGACCGCTGGGGGTATAAGATGGTGGTGCACTCTGAGTTCACCTCTGGGTCCCGGGGGGTTGGCATCTTGCTGCGCAAACAGTACCACTTAATCGTGCTTGGTGTATATACGGATGGGGCCGGGCGTTTCGCCGCTGCCCACATACAATGGGAAGGACATCTCTACAACGTAGTGTCGGTCTATATCCCTCCCGGGTTACATGCCGCGGCGCTCCCGGCGCTGAGTGAATTTCTCCTCACCCTACCAGAGGGGGAGGTATTACTTGGGGGTGACTTTAATGCAGTGATGAATGACCACGTTGGCCGGTCTCCACCTCGAACGCGCGGCAGTGACGCAACGCGACTTGCGGGCTTCACGGCGGCGCTAGGGTTCACAGATCTGTGGCGGTGGTACCACCCAGAGACGTGCTCGTACACGTTCCACTCCGGGGTCCACGACACTCTCACCCGTATTGATCACTTTCTGGGCTCCCCCGGTTGCCTTAACAACATTGCCAGTATTGACATTAAACCCAGGGGCATCTCTGATCACTCCCCGATCCTCTTGCACTACAATAGTCCTCACCTAATGCGCCGCCGCGTATACCCGATACGCCCCAGCTACTTGCGACTCCCGAAGATTGGTAAAACCATCGCACGGGCGTCTAAACTCTACTTTCACGAAAACGCCGCTTCGGTCGACTCCCCTGCGATTCTTTGGGAGGCGTACAAGACGGTGCTGCGGGGCCAGGCAATGGCTGCCATCACAGGTTATAAGCGCATGCAGACAGCGGAGCTGCAGTCGCGGAGGCTCGCCAGGCCGAAACCCCCTCCCGCGAAACCTCCCATGACCTGAGGTTGGCTCAGGTGAAGCACAGGGAGCACCTAACCGACCGTGTTAGACAACGACTTGAGGCCTCACGGCACACGGTCTACGATGTCGGCGATAAAACCGGCAGACTATTAGCGTGGTTGGACAGGCGCGACAGCGGAGCCCGATGGATCGCGCAGCTTGTCACTGCCGAGGGGTCGAAAACGTCAGACCCGCGAGACATAGTGCACACCCTAGCGGGGCATTTTCGTGACATATACTCCTCCAATTCCTTCATGTCGGTGGAGGTGGCACTGACGTATATCAAGGACCTACGGATGCCCACGCTCTCCCCTGAGGCTAGAGAGTCCATGGAGGCCGACCTCACGGTCGAGGAGCTACAGATGGCCATTGCCGCGTTGCAACCCGGTAAAGCACTGGGTCCCAACGGCGTCCCGGTTGAGCTATACCAACGACTGCCTGAGATGTTGGCCCACACTTGCTGAATATGTACAAACACAGCCTGGAGGTGGGGGAGCTCCCCGCAGACCAGCGAACGGCCACCATCGTGGTAATACCGAAGCCGGGTAAGCCGGCGGATCAATGTGCCTCCTATCGCCCCATATCGCTGCTCAATGCAGAGGCCAAGATCCTGGCGAAACTGTTGGCCCTCCGACTCACGCCTCACTTGACTGCCATAGTGCACCCGGACCAAGCGGGCTTTATGCCAGGGAGAAGTACCTCACACAATCTAAGACGCTTACACGATGTGCTGGCCCGAGTGGACCGGCTGCAAGTACCAGCTGTCATTCTATCTCTTGATGCCCGCATGGCATTCGATATGGTGGAGTGGCCCTTTCTCTTCGCGGTATTGTCACATCTGGGGTTTGGGCCGAAATTTTGTGCCTGGATCCAACTCCTCTACACTAAGCCGCTGGCCCATGTCGCGGCCAATGGGCATATGTCGGAGGATTTCCCTCTGGGGCGGGGTACGCGTCAGGGCTGCCCGCTTTCGCCGCTGCTTTTCGCTCTCGTGCTCGAGCCTCTCGCGACTTGGATACGGTGGGAGCCTATGATACGGGGCCTCCGCTGGTCGCCGAGCTGGGAAGACCGCGTCTCCCTCTATGCGGATGACATACTGCTCTACTTAGCTTCCCCTAGGCGCTCTATCCTAACGTTGCTTAACATCTGCGAGGTGTTTGGCCGGGCATCCGGCTATACGATAAACTGGTCGAAGTCGGTCCTCCTGGTGCTGCGGGGCCCCCCCCCCCCTCGGCTGCCGGAGGGCTGCCGGATACAGGTGGCGGAGGGGTCGTTTAAATACCTAGGGGTGCACATTACACGGGAGCAACAGGAATTTTACAGGCTCAACTTAGGCCCTCAATTGGACCGCCTCAGGCAAGATGTGCAGCACTGGGGAACGTTGCCCTTGACCCTGGTGGGGAGAGCGGCGCTCTTTAAAATGATGGCCCTGCCGCGGTTTCTTTATGTGATGGAAAATACTCCATACCCGGTGCCCCCGACCTACTTCCTCGCGGTGGCGGCACAGGTCTCCAACCTCCTCTGGGGCAACAAACCGGCGCGCATTGCACAAGCAAAACTAGTCTGTGGGTGGTACGACGGGGGCATTGCGCTCCCAGATATCCAGCTCTATTATTGGGCGGCGCAGCTCAAGGTGATCAGCCAGTGGCTCCATGCGCCCCAGTCAGACCCAGCGTTTAAGGCAGATAGGGATATACTGGGTGAAAGGGGTCTGCTAACTCCACTATATGATGCCCGGTTGGCCCCGAAGCTGATCGGCCCTCTGCGACAGACTGTGTCTCTCTGGCATGCGGCGCAGGCCAGGCTGGGTTGGCGGGGAGTCCTGACGAAGCTAACGCCTCTCTGGGATACAAAACGACTGGGGCGTCTGAGGGACAGCAAGGGCTTCGATGCTTGGGACGCCATCGGGATCTCGGTGGTAGGCAACGTGGTACATAAAGGGGAGGTGGTCCAATTCACTCGCTTACAACAGCAATATGAGCTAGCTCCCTCAGAATGGTTCCGCTATCTACAGATGAAACATGCCCTGACGACGCAGTTAACCCCAGGTGTGCAGGTTCCGGAGGCGTCCCCACTGGAGGACAGGTTGTTGACCGAATACATGCCTAAGAGGGCCACGTCCTTCACATACCGTAAATTGGTCAACAATTTGCCGGACTCTATGGGGCTATTGCGGGAGAGGTGGGCCGGCGAGGTCGGCGAATTTGATGACCCAGACTGGCGGGAGGCGCTGGCCTCGCCACGCGAGGCGGGTATACCCTCGAGGCTGCGGCTGGTGCAGCTTCGTATTTTGCACCGCTCATATTTCACCAGGTGCTTGCTACATAAACTGGGTAGAGCGCCGCACCCCTTCTGCCTGCGGGGTTGCGGGGAGGAGGGAACCTTCTATCACCTGATCTGGGACTGTCCTGTTCTCCAGCTATTCTGGAGGCGAGTGCTGCGCACGATGTCACAGGTGTGCGGGGTGTCGCTGCTGCCGGAGCCCAGGCGTTGTCTCTTGAATGTGTGGGAGCCCACAGATCTCAATCATCAGGCGCAGGGCTGGGTGACGCTTGGGAACATGACGGCCAAACGGAACATAGCCCAAAAATGGGGAGCGGTGGAGACGCCGTTGCTATCAACATGGAAGAGCGAGATGGATAGGGCTATGTTTGCTGAGCGCTCCGTTTTTGTCAGGCGGGGTTGTCCTCGAAAGTGGGTCAGAGTGTGGGGAGCATGGAACAAGTATAGGGGTAACATATGTGATCCACCACCTCTTTCTGATGGGGAATCCTCTGATTCGGATGGCTAGGGGGGGTGGAGGGGAGGGTAGGCGATGCTGGTGATTGCCAGGTATCTGACCTGGGCCTATCTGAAATAATTACGACTGTGCATGGTGATTTTTCTAATGTACTATATATACGGTCTGATTCTATATCTGTTGGTTGTATTTGTTGTGAAAACAATAAAAAATTTTATACAAAAAAAAAAAAATCAACGTGGCGCCGACGCAAACTAAAATTGACCAGTATACCACAAGCGACCGTAGCCCGGCGGAGGGAGCCCTTGGGCCCCCCCTCCCTCCCCCCCTGCCGGGGCCTGTTTTATCACCTATCCTACAGGCCATTGGCGCTTCTCAGACCTCGGTGGAAAACAAGATTGGCGAAGTCTGGTTCTACATGGCCCTCATTCGCCAGGTTTTGCGGAACGCCACGGTTCGTATTTCCGGAGCGGAATCACGCATTTCCACAGTCGAGGATGACCTCAACCAACTAAAGGGCAAGGTTACCCACCTACAGGCACACACAAAGGAGTTGCACCGCACAGCCAAAGACGCAGAGAACCAGTCACGTCGCAACAATCTCTGCCTGGTGGGCTTTCTGAAGGGGGTGGAGCAGAGCCGAGCAGCTGCCTTCGTGGAAACCTAGCTGACCTCTTAGATGCCCAAGGATATATTATCACCCTGGTTCGCTATCGAGCAGGCTCACCACTCTCTTGCCCATAGGCCACCTCCGGGGGCTCCGCACAGGCCAATTATAGCCAGGATCTTGAACTTTAAAGACAAAGATGCCATCCGGACGGCGGACCGGGCCCAAGGTGTCCTTAAATTCCAGAATCACAATCTGATGCTCTTCCCGGACTACACTAAAGAGGTGCAAGAACGCCGCTCAATAACGAGGTCAAGCGGAAGCTTCATAACCTAGGCTTGAGATACGGGCTCCTCTTCCCGGCCTTTCTCCGGGTCGTCTTCCAGAACAAAACACTCTTCTTTGAGACCCCACAGTCCGCATTGACCTGGCTGACCGAAGAGAGGCCTCTCCGAGTACGTTCTACACCCTTGGCCGGATCGACCGACCCACTTCCCCCTCGGCAACGGAGGAGGCACACACAGTCCCGCAGAGGCCGGTAACCATGTAGGGGGTCGTCTGCGTTGGTTGGCTCAAGAGCCCTGGATGCTAAGAATGATTTAGACCCTCTAATTTCACGGGACCACACCAGGCAGAGCTCTGTGGAGAGCACACACCGAGATCCTGTACCCTCCGAGGTCCCAGACCCTGGGGCCTCGGACACTGACCTCTCCAAAAGCCCGACACTCTGAAAACTTAACGTGATGTCTGAGATCAGGGTACTGGAAACTCCAAAGTGGCAGCGGCCAGGCACGATATATCATATGGACACTGTACACCACGGTGACACGCCATGAAGACTGCTCCATCCGATTATTGTGGAGGGGTCCACTATCATCACGCAATCCGCTAAGCGTTTCAGTTTAGCTTGTTGTTAATTTTTTCTTTTTCGGGGCGACAGATGCTTCAGTTCTGGAAGTATAGGGTGGGGGGAGGGAGGGAAGGGACCATTGTCTTCTGAGTTGTTTTAAGTCTCCATCTGTTAAGGTCTCCTCTTCTAACGACCAACAGCACTTCAACACTGGTTCACCGGTCTGACACTGCAAGAACATGTAACACACAACACTCACCATATGCATGCGTTAGCGCTACCCCCTTGACACACTATTGGGGCTCAGTTCCCTTTGGCCAACTCATCGCGCACACAACTCCTGATGCAGTCGTCCACCTTAGGTAGGCCCCTCCAGGCTTTGTCCTGGAATGTGAACGAACTACTAGACTGTATCTAAAGAACAGCAGTCCTTAGATACGCCCAGTGCCATTTGCCGGACATACTCCTACTTTAGGAGACACACCTCGGACCCAATGCCTCTTCCTCGCAATATACTATTTCGATAAATTGTGGCACTCCGGTTTCGAACGCGGCTCACGATGGGTTGCAATCCTAACGCGGTGAGGGCTCCCCTTCACCCCTGACCATGTCACAACGGACCCCGGGAAATTAGAAGGAAACATCCTTAACCTAGCATCCATATATGTCCCACCTGCCACGCTTGCCTCCACGCTGCAACACCTCACAGACAAATTCTCTTCCCTACCCTTGGGACAGAAGGTGATAAGGTGCCACCTTAATGCCATTATGCAACCAACGCTAGATGTGACGGGCATACCTTCCCCAACACGGCTAACCTGCACATGGAAACTGACAGATTGGGCGGCCACACTCTGCTTGTGTGATGTCTGGAGGGTCTGGAATCCCAGAGGCACCCAGTATACCTCGGCGGCCCACCACACGCACTCCCGCATTGACCTGGTACTTCTGCCCGCCTCCGACTGTCACAGGGTGTCCAATATAGCTATCTTTCCCTGGGGAATTTCGGATCACTCAGCCTACACCTGGGTGGGACCTCAGACACAACGCGGGCGTTGTGGAGACGAAACGCGTGGTTCCTGCAAGACAAAGAGGTTAAGATGGCTATAGAGGAGGAGCTACATCACTATTTTCTCACTAATCACGGATCGGTATCCTCCCCGAGCACCCTCTGATAAGCATGTAAAGCCACTATCTGCGGCGTGGCAAGAGGTCAGGTACACGCGAAACCCTTGGCACAAAACGACCGCCTGACCCTTCTTTAGGCCCAAGCCATACGGTTGGAAGCGACTCAAACTGGGACCCACGATGCCTGCCGAGACAGGCAACTGACGATCACTCGAGAGGAGATCAAACAGATCTCCATGGACTCGGCCAAGATTCTGTGGCGCTCATCCGTGGCCCGAATTTACCGTTGGGGAGACAAAAACGGATGTCTGTTAAACAGATTGATCTCCTACCCTCTCCCTGAAGTCCAAGACCCCTCGGGTGCTATCCAACACACTTCATCTGCTATCGCACAGGCATTTGACAACTACTACGCTCAGTTTCTGATGGATACATCTGCCAGTGGATTCCTCACCTTGTGAATATCCCCTGTGCCAGCAACGTTCGGAAACTTTTGTAGCAGTCCACGCCGATGAGGTCGAAGACGACGTCACAGAGACACGGCTCCGCTCGCGACTCCGCTGACGTCACCGGCTCCATAAGAAGACCTCGTCGGCGTGATGACGTCAGTTCCCTTTTTTCCGCACCGACGACGCCAACGGATTTCGGGAATCGTTACTAGTGGCATTACTTGTTACTTTGTGTATTTTCTGGAATTTCTCTGTTCTTCTTTGAAAATGTCAACGAGGAAGTCTTGTTTCAAGCCTTGCCGAGAATGTGGCAAGCACATGTCTATCACCGACCCGCACGACGGTTGTGTTTGGTGTTTGTCTTCAGTCCACGATGTGGAAAGTTGCTCGAGCTGTCGTAAAATGAGCTCGAAGGCGCTTAAAGAAAGAGAGGCGAAGCTCTTCATCGCCTGAATGAAGAAGAAGGAAAAAAGAGGAAGAAGGAGGTCTGGATCCAGGTCGAGGTCGAGGTCGGCGTCCAAGTCGACTTCGGGGCATGCTTCAAAGAGTAAGAAGCATAAAAAGAAGAGGAGGCATTCTTCGCATCATCACTCCGATAAAGGTTCGGCTTCGAAGAGTAAGTCGCCTACTCGACGTCGGAGAGAGTCAGTGTCTCCTTCTCCAGTCCCGGCTTCGCCTCCAACTCCTTCTTCTCCGGTGACTTCGCCGGTTCCGGCTGCTTCTCCGGTGCCGGTGTCATCCCCGACGCCGGTTCCATCTCCGGCTCCAGCGAGTCCTCCGGCTCCGTCTCCGGTCCCGGATAAGGATTGTCAGGCTCCGGGTGAGACTGTGACGCCGCTTGTTCCACCGTCGGCGCCGGCAGGCCCGAGTCCGGTGTTACCTGACCAGTATCCTGCTTTTCCTGGTCCAGGTCAGGACCCTACGCATTACCTAAATGCTATGTATGGGGTGTTTTCAAGGGCAATGTATAACCCTGGTGCACCTATGGGTCCGATGGCTTTCAATTTGGGAGTGCCGCAGGTCTACCCTCAAGCTCCGTTTATGCCATTCTTTCCAGCGACGCCGTCTTGGCAGCTACCGGCGCCGAGAACATCGATGCCGCTTCCCTCTTCGCCGGCGCCGACTCGACTTCGTTCGACGCCGGCTGCTACGGCTGATCCGCGTTCGACGCCGCTGCCGGCGCCGTCGGATTCGAACACGGCGCCGCCGACGCCGCAGATCCGGATTCGTTCAAGGAGGGAAGCACAGAGAGTGGTGGATGAGAGACGCTTTCTGTTGGAAGAGGCTGAAGAGGGAGAGTTAGTGGAATCTGATGATGTGTTTGAAGAGTTAAAGGAGGCAAGTGGACTGGAATTGTCTCCAGAGTGGGAGATCACTCTACCATCGGATGAACCCTCTAAAGAAGCAGCACCGTATCATGCGGTGATTTAGAAAAGCTGCGGAATTGTTGGATCTCCAATTACCAACAACAGAATTTAAAGCTAATATTCTTACTGAGGTGTTGCATTCACCTACTGCGGTCTCGGAACCATTGCTACCCTTTAACGAGGCTATTATGGAACCTGTGCTAGAGGTATGGCGCAAACCTTTTTCAGCTCCTGCAGTCTCCAGGGCAGTCGCAAGGAGATATAGAGTGGCTCCGGGGGATCCTGAATTTTTTACTTCGCACCCTTCGCCTGAAAGCTTGGTAGTTCAGGCGGCTTGTTCGGGACGATCAAAAGGGGCATTTCCTCAGGTTCCAGGAGACAGAGAGGACAAGAAGGTGGACCAATCGGCCAAAAAGTTCTTTTCATCAGGCAGTATGGCTCTTAAGTTGTCAAATGCAACGTGTTTGTTGGGGCGCTATATCCATGCGCTTATGGACTCGGCAAAGAAGTTGGCACCAAAGCTGTCAGAAGAGGATAGGGCCGGCTTCAATGAAGTACTGACTGATGCACAGGCGGCTGCTTGCCAAGTTATCCAAAGTGGTCTGGATACAGCAGACTCAGTTGCCAGAGTCATGGGGTCTTCGGTCACCACCAGGAGGGGTGCGTGGCTAAAGTCCTCTGAATTCTCCTTTGATGTGCAGTCAACTTTATTAGACTTGCCTTTTGATGGGTCTGGTTTGTTCGGATGCTGCTCTCGAACGATTCAAGGAGAGTAAGGCTACGGCTAGGTCGTTGGGCCTTCAATCCCAGCCGAGAGGAACTTTCAAAAGGTATAGAGGCTTTGGTAGGGCGACTTTTCGCTCTTACAGACCAGTCCAGCAGCAGCAGCAGCAACAACAACAGCAAGGCTCTTTGTCCAAGGGATACAGAGGAAGAGTTAGGGGTCGCTCACGTGGCCGTCAACTCTCCTCCTCCTCTTCCTCTTCCTCAGTCCCTCCCACCTCCGCAAAGCAGCCCTAGATTCGACATTCCGGATCATGCTGGTCCTGTAGGGGGTCGGCTTACCCATTTTCTACAAGATTGGGAATCTGTAACTACAGATCTCTGGGTTCTGGATCTTGTAGAGAATGGGTACGCCCTTCCCTTTCGGGAATTCCCTCCAAATTACCCTCCTTGCCAAGGGGCTTGCTCGGAGGACCACTGTCTTCTCCTGCAGGAGGAAGTCCTGAAGTTGTTTCAGAAAGGTGCGATAGAGGTGGTTCCGGAGCAGGAGAGGGGTCAGGGATGTTACTCCCGGTATTTTCTGATTCCGAAAAAGGACGGCAGGTTGCGTCCAATATTGGACCTCAGAATCCTGAACTTTTACCTGAAACAGGAGAAGTTCAAGATGCTCACCCTTGCGCAGGTTCTTCAGGCGCTGAATCAGGAGGACTGGATGGTGTCGCTCGACTTGCAGGATGTGTATTTCCACATCCCCATCCTGAAGTCGCACAGGAAGTACCTCCGGTTTACGGTAGGGTCGCAACATTATCAGTTTGCGGTCCTCCCGTTTGGTCTTACTTAGGCACCTCGAGTCTTCACAAAGGTGATGGCGGTGGTGGCAGCCCATCTCAGAAGGTCGGGGATTTCAGTTTTCCCTTATTTAGACGACTGGCTGATCAAGGCGGAGTCGTCGGAGAAGGTGCTGCGTCATCTGCAGGATACAACTCGGCTGTTGTACAAATTGGGTTTTTCGATCAACGTGCCCAAGTCTCACCTGGTGCCCTCTCAGCGCAACCTGTTCATAGGTGCGGTACTGGACACTACTGTGTGTCGAGCATTCCCTCCTCCACAAAGGATTCTCGACATACAGGAAATGATTCCTTTATTTTTCAACGGAGCGGTCGTTCCAGTTCTGAAGGTCCTTCGCCTGCTCGGTCTGTTCGCCTCCTGCATCCTGTTGGTCAACCATGCACGCTGGCACATGAGGGCGCTACAGTGGTGCCTCCGCAAGCAGTGGTATCAGCACAAGGGAGATCTCAGGGAGTCTGTGATCATCTCCAGAGAAGCTGCAGCGGAAATGTCTTGGTGGAGCGTGGAGGGCAATCTGTCCCAAGGGAAGCCCTTCCATTTACCTCCATCGGTGGCCACAGTGATAACGGATGCATCCACCCTAGGGTGGGGTGCTCATCTGGGGGATCTGGAGGTCAAGGGTCTTTGGTCTCCGGAGGAAAGGTTGCTTCACATCAACCTTCTGGAAGTGTGGGCGATTCGTTTGGCACTCAAGGCCTTCCTCCCTTCCCTTCGCGGTCAGTCTGTTCAAGTCCTGATGGACAACACGACCGCGATGTGGTATATAAACAAACAGGGAGGGGTGGGGTCTCTTTGTCTCTGCAGAGAGGCCCTGCGTCTATGGTCCTGGGCTCAGGACCATCGGATTTGTCTGATGGCAAATCATCTGGCCGGGGTGTTGAACGTGCGTGCGGACAGTCTCCGTCGGCAGTTCTCCGCCGACCACGAGTGGAGGCTTCATCCGGAGGTGGTTCGTCACGTCTTCCGGATGTGGGGAACTCCTCGTGTGGACCTGTTTGCCACTCACGAGAATGCTCACTGCCCGTCATTCTGCAGTCTCCAGTATCCGCTGCAGGGAGCGTTAGGGGACGCGTTTCAGTTGAGTTGGGACTCTCGACTCCTTTACGCGTTTCCTCCCATACCCTTGATTCCTCGGGTTCTGAGGAAGATTCGCCAAGACCGGGCCCAAGTTATATTGGTCGCCCCGGATTGGCCAAGAAGGGTGTGGTACACAGATCTTCTCCACCTCTCTTCGTGCCCTCCGCTCCGTCTCCCACTGAGGGCAGACCTCCTCTCGCAGTCGGAGGGGCAGGTTCTACACCCCCACCTCCAGAGCTTACACCTTCATGCCTGGAGATTGAACGGGGCAACCTGAATTCCTTCTCTCTCCCGCCTGATGTGGTGGATGTTATTTTATCGGCCAGGCGACACTCCACCAAATCCATATATTCCTATAGATGGTCTAAATTTGTACTCTGGTGTGGGGAGAGGTCAATTGATCCTTTGAAGGCTGGTTTGTCTAACATTTTGCAGTTTGCCCTTTCTCTTGCTCAGCAAGGCTTTGCTGTGGCTACAGTTAAAGGATATTTATCGGTTTTGTCGGCATTCCTATGCCTGCCGGATCAGCCGTCACTGTTCAAGTCACCTATTGTTCTTCGTTTTATAAAGGGTCTTACAAATAATATTCCTCCTACTCCCTTTATTGCGCCCCAATGGGACTTAAATCTTGTATTAACCTATCTTATGGGTTCTCCCTTCGAGCCCTTACATAAGTGTCCCTTGAGGCTGTTGTCTTTCAAGACAGTATTCCTTATCGCAATTACCTCGGCAAGGAGGGTAAGTGAGCTTCAAGCTCTTAGTTCAAAGCCCCCATTCTTGACTGTGCATGCTGAACGAATGGTACTCCGGACCAGGGCTGCGTTTTTGCCTAAGGTGGTAACTCCTTTCCATCTGGGACAATCCATTACCCTTCCTTCTTTTTATCCTCCCCCTCACCCTTCCAAGGAGGAGGAGAGACTTCACCGTTTGGACCCTAAAAGGGCGGTGAGCTTTTACCTGGACAGGACAAAGGACATCAGGGTTGATGATCAGCTCTTCGTGGGCTTTGCTGGCTGCAGGAAAGGTCGAGCGGTGCACAAGCGCACCCTTTCCAGGTGGATTGTCTTGTGCATCAAGATTTGCTACTCTTTGGCTGGTAAGGAGCCTCCAGAGGGTTTAAGGGCTCATTCCACTAGAGCAAAGTCTTCCACCTCTGCTTTGTCTAGGGGGGTTCCTGTGGAGGACATTTGTAGGGCGGCAACTTGGGCCTCCCTTCACACCTTCGCAAAACATTATTGTTTGGACACCGAGGTGAGGAGGGACGGACATTTTGCTCGTTCCATCCTTCAGGATTTTCTGGTATAGAAGGGTGGACACCCTCCTCCGGGAGTGGGGACTGCTGTGGAATCTATTCACAAGGTGAGGAATCCACTGGCAGATGTATCCATCAGAAGAACAAGTTACTTACCTTCGGTAACGCTTTTTCTGGTGGATACAGTATCTGCCTGTGGATTCCTCACTGACCCACCCGCCTCCCCGTTGTCCATCCTTCTATACCGGTATTTCTATGCCTGTAATTCTATTGATGGGTTTCAAGTGTGTTCATCACTGTCAAAAGCATTATGTTATTTCTTGTGCTTTATTTATTTTCCACACTGAGTGTGTTGATATGCATATTGTGTACTGTGTATACTGTGTATATATATTGTTGTCAGTCCGTTCGTGTGCCTCGAAGGCACGGAAAAAAGGGGCGGAACTGACGTCATCACGCCGACGAGGTCTTCTTATGGAGCCGGTAACGTCAGCGGAGTCGCGATCGGAGCCGTGTCTCTGTGACGTCGTCTTTGACCTCATCGGCGTGGAATGCTACAAAAGTTTCCGAACGTTGCTGGCGCAGGGGATATTCACAAGGTGAGGAATCCACAGGCAGATACTGTATCCACCAGAAAAAGCGTTACCGAAGGTAAGTAACTTGTTCTGTACTCCGCCTGCACGCCGGAGGATGCCCTTTCCGATGTGCTCTGCCAGGCGGGAATCCACCTCCCTCGCCTCTCAGGGGATGAGGCGACTGACCTGTACTTCCCCATTACCCCGGAGGAGATACACAGCGCGATCTCCCTGCTGAAGGCCGGTAAAACTCCGGGACTCAACGGTTCCCCCAAGAATACTATGCAGCATACCGGGACTTGTTGGTTCCCCATCTCGTGCACCTCTATCGACATGTGGCTGAGGTTGGCTCCTTCCCTTCAGAGACCGACGTGGCGACTATTGTCGTGATCCCCAAGACCCAACCACCTTCCCCTAGATGCGTGGAGTATCGTCCAATCTCCCTTATCAATACGGAGATAAAAATATACGCTATGGTCCTAGCCCAGAGACTTCATCCCCTTCTCCATAAGATGGTCCACGCGGATCAATGTGGCTTTATGCCAGCGCGGAGCACCAGACACTGTCTCCGCTGTCTCCATTTAGCCCTGGCCAGCCGCCAGGTCCTTTCGCCCTATCTTGCGCTCCTCCTTGTCGACTTTGAAAAAGCGTTCAACACAGTGGACTGGCACTATTTGGAGGATGTCCTGCAACTGATGGGTCTGGGACAACCGTTCCGATGCCTTGTCAAGGTCCTCTACTCCAGAGCCAGGGTACTGACCAACAGAACCCTTTCCAAGACATTTCCAATTCAGAGGAACATGAGGCAGGGCTACCCCCTCTTGCCTCTCTTATTTGCACTGGCAATGGTACCCCTGGCCTGCCTCATTCGATCCGATCACCGGATACAGGGCTGGTCCTGGAGACCCCACCACATCGATAAAATCTCCTTATACGCGGATGGTGTCCGGTTTTACCTGTCGGACCTGGCCAGCTCCGGCCCTAGATCCCTTGCGGTCTTATAGGCCTTTGAGTGCGTCTCAGGCCTCCGACGAAGAAGTCGAGACTGGTGCCCCTTCACCTCTCCCGGGAATGCTTCGGCTGGCAGTCCACCTTCTCTACCAGGAGACAGTCCTTCAAGTACCTAGGGGTGTGGTCGCTCTGCTACCTGAGCTGGAATGGGCAATGAACATTACCCCGCTGGTCAATAAAGCCAAAGCAGACCTCAAGCGCTGGCAAACCCTGCCCGCTCGGGAGGATAGCGCTGTTCAAAATGATGATCCTCCTGCGTTTCTTGTACATCTTTCAGAACACCACTTTTCATTTCTCACGCAGTTGGTTTAAGGAACTCGATAAGGTGACCACGAGGTTTCTATGGGGTGGAACAAGGCCTCTGATTGCTCTTGCCCGTTGCACGATCCCACCCTTTGATGGAGGTATGAGTATGACCGATCTCCACCTGTAGTACTTGGCCACCGGGTTTCTTGTAATCCATGACTGGTTTACCGGGGGATGGTCTGACCCGGCCTAAATAATGGAACTCAGAAACATTTCACCCAAATACAAGCATACCTATACGGGTGTCCCATACCCAAAGGGATCCAGCCGATAACCAAGGCCGTCCTGGTGGCGTGGTGCACGGCTCTAAGACACACGTGATGGTACAAACAACTGACACAACACACACCTCTCTGGCACGGTACATGGCTGGGGGAAGTGGCGGCACTTTCAGGGTTCAAGCAATGGAATCGCATAGGGATCTCTCTGCTGGGTGACTTATGGGTTGGCGACCACATTAGGACATTCCAGGACCTGCGGGGAGGTCATACTCTCCACGCTTCACAGTTTGATAAATATCTGCAACTTCGTCATGCCCTCAGCACACACATCCCAACAGGCACGTCCCTTCCCGAATTAAACCCGCTAGAAGCCCAGGTCATGGTGGGGAACCTGGGAAGGGTGGGGTCTCCTGAATATACCGTACCCTTGTTAAGAACGGACCGGCAACTTTAAACCCACTCCGAACACGACGTCCTCTGGAGGAGGAGGATTGGCGTGACGCCCTCATGGCCCCTAAGACCATTACGACATCAGCCAGACTCCGCCGTATTCAATGATACTACCTACATACGGCCTATATTACCCCAGCACGCCTACACAGAGCAGGGCTGCGTCCCTCCCCTGACTGCACGTGCTGCGGCCATGCTCCAGCGGACTTCTATCACATGATTTGGACATGCCCCCACCTTGATGCGTATTGGTCAGGAATAGAGACAGAGTGTACGCAGGTCCTGGGATGGCCTGTTCCTCATGATCCTGTGCATCTCGTCCTGGGGGTGATGGACGACCTAGACGGGTCACGAGCAGACAAAGCATTTCTTGGGACAGCAGTCGGGCTGGCCAAGCATGACATAGCAGCTGCCTGGGCGCAGGCAAAACCCCAAACCGTGGCACGGTGGCACCGAGGAGTAGACTGGTGTGCCACGCAGGAGAGACACTTATTCGAGGCCTGGAGATGCCCAGCCAAATACCACAGAGTTTGGGGCAAGTGGCTAAACCTGCTGGACTAATTGCGCGAAACCTCCACTTTCACATATGGGTGCAATGCTAACGAACCAGGTCGGTGCTCTCATCCTTTCACTGGTGTATGCTCAAAAATAGCTATTTTGGTGAATGCCTGTAAAAACGCTCAAATGTCATGTGCTGCAATTGTGTTTGACTTTAAATCAATAAAGTTGATTATCAAAAAAAAAAGAAAAGTGCAGCAGAAAAAAAATGTACGTTGTTTCAAAGTTTACATTTTATTCTGTGTTATTTGCATGAACTTGGTCTAATTTATTTCCACCTGCTGTTTTATATTGTAAAGGTTTTAAATAACCATAAACAATAAAACCATCAGTATTCCATCCTCTGGAACGGTTTGTGATGGATGGGCTCCTACCCGCTCAAGTGGCGAGAGGGAAGGACTGGGTCAAGCAGCTGCAGACCTATTTTGGGCTGGTGGACATGGGAAATGATCGGCATCCCCTGCTGTTACCCATGGGAGGGGCATCAATCCACAAACTAGGGAACTCTGTTGTCGAGGCTAGCCCTCCATTCACCGACACTACATTAAAACAGGCTTTGGCTGCTCATTTTGAACCCCTCGCAAATCCCGACAATGAGGTTTTTGTTGTACCAGGCCCACCAGCTACCTGAAGAATTCGTGGACACTTTTTATGCTTGCCTTAAAGACTTGACCAGCACCTTCACTTTGCCTGATGCCAATGATGAAATTCGTACCCAATTCATTCAGGGCTGCTCTTCTGTTAAGCTCAGAGAGAACATTCTCCAAGTTCCAGGAATGTTCTTGGCTGACATCCAAACAATGGATCGTTTCAAAGAACTCTCCAAAGTATGCTTCGCACATACGGAATTAGCTCTGCAATGCCATGCGAAGACAGAACCAGTTAGTGCCGTGAATAGTGATAAAAATAAACCCCGCCGCAAACCTAACTCTCCTCCCAAGATGTGTTACAGCTGTGGAGTGTCCTATCCACACCAGGGACACTGCCCTGCTCAAGAAAAATGTTTTACTGCATGCAATAAGCCTAACCACTTTGCCAAGGTCTGCCGTTCTTCCACACCCAAAAGGGGCAGAAACCCAGAACAACTCTGTGCAGTCTCCCACTATACGAGAAGATGACTAGGACATGAATGAGGATGACCCAGAAGGAAATGTTCATGTCATCCGTACACTCCAACCTGGTGGATATCTGCAGAGGCACATTCCCAAGTGCAACATTCTCCTGGCAAGCCATCGGGTACCAGCGTTAATCGACACAGGAGCTTGATCAATATTTTGGCGCAAGATATCCTAAAGACACTTCCCTTTTAACCAATCTCACGCCCCACCTCCACGCAGGTTTTCGCATATGGATCATCCACACCACTCACTCTGGCTGGCGTCTTCACGGCAGAAATCGACCATTAGTCTCACTCAACTTGTGCCAAGGTGTACGTAACCAAAAGTGGTTCAGGAATGCTGTTAAGCTGCCGGACGGTAGAGTGTCTTCAACTCTATACTTGTGCCTTCACCATCCACTTAAAGTGTGGACCACCTGGTGGCTGAGTTTGTATCTGTTTGAAGGCATAGGATGTCACAAGGACCATCTGATACATTTACTCATTGATGACTCTATCCAACCTGTTGTGCTGAAAAATCAGAGAGTAGCTTTTCATCTAGGACTCAAGGTGGCAGTTGAACTGTGGAAATTGGAGCAAGCAGACATCGAGAAGGTGGATGGTCCTATACCCTGGGTACCCAAAATAGTGGTGGAACTGGAACCCAAACAGCAGGGGGAAATTAGAATTTGTGTTGACATGCGCCTGCCCAATCTGGCCAACCGACATGAAAGACTTCTCACATCCACAGTCGAGGACATCGTGGCTGAAGTCAGTGGCTTCAGGTGGTTTTCCAAAATGGACTTCCGTGCAGGGTAGCACCAGCTAATGCTTGCCAAAGAATCTAGAGCTATTACTACATCTTCCACCCATGTAGGTCTGCAGAGGTACAAATGCCTCAGTTTCAGAGTGTTGAGTGCAGCAGAAGTATTTCAAGACCCGATCAGGGGGTCTTGGCTAGCCTCACAGGAGTCATAAATGTCAGTAATGACATTCTGGTCCATGCCCAACACTGGAGGAACTACTCGACCGTCTACAAGCCACCTCTCAAAGACTAAAGGAAAACGATCTCGTGCTCCACAAAGAAAAATGTGTGTTTCTTTAAAAGGTGTAAGCGTTCTTTAGGTTCTGTTTCTCGGAGGAGGGGGTCATGCCATATCCTGCAAAAGTCCACTACATCCAATCAGTGCTGGTGCCCACTACTGTCACTCAAGTACGCATTTTTTAGGAATGGTTACATATTGCAGGCGTTTCATCTAGAACCTGACAGCCCTCACTGTCCATCTTTGACAATAGACCAAGGCCAATGCCATATGGACCTGGGGAACCCCCCAGGAGGAGGCCTTCCGGGCAACCAAATGAGCCCAGTCTGCAGACACCATGTTGGTTTATTGTGACCCCCAGCCGGAATCAGATTTGTCAGTCGACGCCCGCCCCACTGGCTTAGGAGCCGTATTATCGCAGAGACAATCCACTGGTGAATGGGCCCCAGCATACGCCAGTCCTGCCCTGACTGAGACCGAGCAGTGCTATTCTCATATTTAAAAAAAGACCATTGCGGTGCATTGGGGCTGCTGCCATTTTCACATTTACTTGTATGGCCAGCCATTCACAGTTCATACTGACCACAAGCCACTGGTCCCTCTTTTTACTGGGTCCTCATCTAAACCACCGCCAAGAATCGAGAAATGCATTCTTTAACTTCAAGCATACCGTTTCTCTATGATATATCGCCTCGGATCACAAAATCACGCTGATTATCTATCAAGGCATGCAAGGCCTACCACTGTGGAAGAAGAGTCAGATGCTGTGGAATTGGAGGAATACGTTTGACTAGTTGTAGAATGCCTTAAAAAAACCAAGTGGATGAAGCGCTGTCTCATCGCTAGGTTCAGAAAGACCACATCTCTCGAACAGGAAGTGCCCAGAGGACAGACATTTACGTTGGTGACATGGTGCTAGTTAAGATCCTACATCCCCGGAGCAAATTCTTGCTGCCTTTCGACGTTGACCCGTGGAGAGTGACCTCTGTTAAAGGAACTATGATAACTGCTCAGAAGCAAGATGAGACTGTCACAAAAAATGTGTCCTCCTTCAACGTCTACCAGCTACCAGAGTAGCTGATCAACCACCAACACCCAATCGAGGTGTTTTAGTACCTGAGGAGGATTACCCATTGGCCAGATGTACAAGGAGCCTCGCCCCTGCTGATACCGTGTCCAGAGGATGATGGACATACTTTGCCAGTGACCCCGTCCAAGTCCAGAGATCGGACGATGGAGGACAGTTCAAGTCTGCACTATGATCCTGAAGTGTGTCACCCACAAGAAAGATTTGGAGCCAGGATTGAGACTCCCATGCGGCAAGGGACTGAAAGATAGCACCCCAGGCTGCATCCAATGAAGTCCTCCCATTTGAAAGACTTTGTGGTAAACTGATGAAATGTGCTAACACTATAATTGTCAAGAATTCCTGTCATGCGAGGGGAGGAAAACGGTAACCAGCGTAAACGGACTACATCTCCCAGGATGCTTAGCGGTTGAGAGGTTATGTAAACAGGAGAGCTGTTACATAACTCAAGGAAAACACGCCCTTATGTAAACAGGAGAGCTGTTACATAACTCAAGGGAAACACGCCCTTATGTAAACAGGAGAGCTGTTACATAACTCAAGAAAAACACGCCCTTATGTAAACAGGAGAGCTGTTACATAACTCAAGGAAAACACACCCTATAAAGGGAGGAACCGGGAGGTACAAGGCTGTCGGATATTTTGTTTACACCGACGTACCTGCTTCGTGTAGAGCAGTGTTCCGGAGTGGTGCTCCAGTAAGGCAAGAACGGAGGTAGGTCGAGTCGTTACTCCCTGGGCCGTGTCTTGCCCCATCGTCACCTGTGAAGGACCCGGAAGCTCTACCGGTCAACCATTGAGCTTCGCTTTTTGACTCGGCTGAGTCAAAGCGCAGTGGCGCTTTTGCTGGTTGGAGTCGTAACTCCCAGCCCGACCAGAGATACAGGGACTGCCAGCTGTAACGCACACCAGGAGGTGTTTGCCGCGTTACAGACTCGGAAGTCCACAGGATCGATCGAGCGGCTGCTCTCGGTTCAGTCTTCTTGCTTTTGATTGGGGTATCGGTGACGCATCACCAGGAGGTGACTCCGCGTCCCGGTGCAGTCTGAGGAAGAGGTTGAGCGGCTGCTCCCTTCAGGTAGAGACCCCGGCTGGGTGTTTCCCTGACTCCTCGATTCTCCCCAACACTCGTCGTGCCCCTCACAGCCTACCGATTGGCATTGTCGGCCATTTCATTTCTGCCCTCTGTTGGCATACGCCGGGATCGGCGTATATGCAGAGGACGGTTAGGACCATCCGTGCTGTGGGCTGGTAACGTACTTAGCCTGGAGGATTCCAGTGCCTATAACTTTTGTTTATTCGTTGTATTGTTTTGCCTTCATTAAAATAACTAACCCTTCACAAGTGGTTGCGTCCTCATTATCGTGTCTGTTAAACGATCCTGGGACGTTCAGGGCGTTACAATAATCCAGCAAACGTTCTCTCTCGCGGTCTCTCTTGCTCTCTCTTGTGTTTTTTACTCCCCTCACCTAATTGATTTTGAAATGCTATGCACCGTTTTTTCCATTGTGCATCATTGAGTGTTATCTAGCTATTTATGTTTGGTGTTTTGATGTCTGGGTAAAGGAGGAATGTTATGTTTGGGGATCAACCAGGTCATGGTGAAAGACGGTGTAGGGGTGTTCACGAAATGGAGCTCCTAAATTTGTATTGGGTGGTTCCGGATGTGACGTCATGGCCAAGAAGCAATAAAGATGGCCAGGACCCGACCTTTTGGTCCTTAGCCAGTGTTTAAGCATACCAAGACTGTGCCTCTGTTATTTCAAATAAACCATGGCTTGCGACTCAACAAGTGTGTCCATATGGTGTGAAGGCACCAAGTTTCCACAATAGCTTAGTTCACTGTAACATGTGATTTGATCTCTTTGGATACGAGTCTGGAAACACAACCACAACAAGCACAGGCAGCCAGCACTAACCAAAGACTGAATAAAGCGGCCTTCGTTACAAGGATCTGCCTTACCGTTAACTCGACTGCTGTACACTCAACTTGAAAAAGTAAAAACTCGATGTGCTTTTACTCGGCCAAGCTGATAATTGATTTTTTGTTAAGCATGACTCCACCAGTCCTGACATGTTGGCAGAACATCCGCACGTTGCATTCTGGCACTTGTATTTTCACTTGTAGCATTGTAATATGAGCTAAAGTCGCATGCACAGTGCTGCTGTCCAAAATACAGGACTTACTAAAGGAGTTACACTGGGTCCTGAGGGCCACCTGACATGTAAATATTGGCTGACACATAGCTTAACCGTTTTCTCGTGTTGAGTACGTTTTTTTCTTCTTGTTCGGTTCTCATATTTGTACTCCTGCACTTGCATTAGAAAAATCACATTTAAAAGTACTAGAATGTAAAGAAAAACCCAGGGCTGGAAAATAAACTCACTCTTGTTAATTGCTTCCGTTGGATCGGATGGTGAGGCTTGTTGTTTGAATTCCTGACCCTCGTTCCCCTTCCATGTGATAAGGATCGGTGACTACTCTATTTTACTTATCTTCCCGCTTAATGCTTTGAAGTTGGTTATGATTGTCTTCCCTTTCTCTTGGTGTGTCTCTTGCGTTGTTTTTCAGTGCCACATCTTTAATTTAGAGGTAAATTAAATCTTTCCCTAGAACCAGGGCCATTAACACACTCCCACATCATATGTTCAGAGGCAAGGACAATCCCCACCTATCAGACCCTCTTCACAGAGGCGGTCTTAGAATATGTGGTTCATTTCTTTGAATTGTGCGAACTTGCCCGGCAATGGGCATTTCGTGCACACTGCCTCTTAATTCAGACATCTAAAAAGACAAGGACCTTGATAGCCAATAGGGTATGTAGGAAGGTAGAGAGTCGAGACTGTGCTGCGGACACGCCTGCTGGGTCCCCCGGGACGAGGCGGGAAGCAGGACTAACACACACGGTCAATTGTGGCAACAATCTGAGCATAGGTGCTTCTAGGACCACCAAATTCAGCCTCTGCCATTACCTAAGCACCTCCGCACACATGTAAGTGGCGCAGATGAGATTGTCGGGCACTATGTGATGCATTCCTCATTCCTGAAGACACCCTTCTACTGCCAAATGTGATACCCAAACACACAGCTATCACAGAGGATACTGCCTGTAAAGTAGATAGAAAACCACAAGAAAGTGTTCCCGCTGACCACATGAGCCTGAAATGGGCAGGCAGTCGCACGCTACCCCCACTCAGCGACCCACTAGGAAGACTCCCAAACCGTAGCAAGCCCAGAGAGACACCGATAAGTTGGTCCAACACAAATGTAAAAAGGCAGGTCTCTAGGGGGCTGAGTTGGCCAGAGTGTTCAAATGGCACCAGTCCTAAAGGGGGCTCCACCCCAAAACCCCAGAGGGTTTTAACATCGCTATAGCGACAGAGACCAGGGAGGCTGGCAACAACCAGGCCCAAGGGAATGTTACTAGTGCCTCAGAATGGGCCACATGGCAGACAGATGCAGACTAAAAGCATACCACAAGCCGAGGTCAATGAGCCACTGCCAGTCCCCACAAAGTCTCCATCCACAAAATGAAGTCCAGGGAAGCCCGCAGGAAGGTCAGTCAGCCACAGCACCACCACAACAGGGATCAGGTAGTTGGACAAACGCGTGGCAACAGCAACAACAGACCGGAAAGCCAGCCTAAAATGGACCAGGGCTGCAACCGTGGCAGGGAGGGCTGTCTGAGGAGATAGTGCCGTCACACATATACAGAACTCAAATGTGCAGTAAGTTAAAACCCCAAATGCATACCACCTATTTCACCCACGCCTCAAAGCTCGCTGTACCAAAAATCAAAAGAAGGACCAAGGAGACAATATTCGGGTTTTAAGCCTTTACTGGTGTTCAGGAATTCAGGGCTGCTGCATGTGCTTTGTCAATCAGGTATCCTCATTAGAGTCTGCCATTCAGGGCGCCTGCTGGAGCCTAGGCCCCACTCTGCTGCTAATCCCCCAGGGTTTGCGCGGGCTGGCTGGCCACACCCAGGGTGAGGGCAGTCCTTAAAAGCAGGCACCCAGGTCCCCGTAGCCAAATCCGTTTGGGATGGGTTACAACCACCAAGTCTAAAGGTCCCCTTTCTCTGGCATCCAGCCCGGGACCAAAATTCCTTCATGGCACGTGGTTCCAACAGCGCCCACAAAAACCTAAAAGCCTCCAACCTAATGGAGGCTCCATTTTTAGTTCTAAAACTAAGCTGTTCTCAAGTGTCGGGAGCCAGGCTTCCCATACGCTGGGATAGTGAAGATCCCACAACCTCTGCAGCACTCACACATAAACCAATGAGTTGCAAAGCGTCCATATTGGCTTTGAGTCAGTAGGGAGGTTCATCAGAGTAGCCAGGCGTCCCAAAGCCAGATGCAATCCAGGGTCATCGTCATCAGGCAGGACTTCGGCAGGAGTGCTTGGCCATAGCCCCAGACTCTCTGCATCCTGGTGATACTAGTAATGCTACCTTTCCTCTTTCCGTTCGAATTTTTAACATTTCCACAGTCTGGTCACCATGTCATACCCCTCAAAAATAGACAGGAGCATGTCCACTGGTCCCTAGCCACAAGCCAGGAACCGCAGATCCAAATACACTAGAAAGATGTGGTCCGAGGTAGAGGGGGGTGCCTGGAGAAAGGGGTTCCGCGAAATCCATCACAGCTCCAAGCGATAGTTGAACGTGCTCACCCCCATATGAGGCCTAGCAATGAGCCAACACACAAAGCTTCACATACACCATCTGGAGAAAGCAGTAACCCCAGCCCCAAACACCGCAAAACAACACGAGCAGGGATACACAGTGGCCATGGAACAAGTTTCCGACCACCTGTGTTTCATGAACAATGAGACAACCGATCTCGTGAGATCCAGGGAGGCACCCAAAAAAAGAAATAGGAGCCTGGGAGGGCGTGTTCAAGATGGTTAGCTGAGAGGACGTGTTTCCCAGCTCCTCTGAACTTTTTCCCCCACAGTGTATCGACCTGCCGTGACCCTGGTGAGCTAGCAGAGATCCCAGGGTGGGGGCCTGCGTCAAAAGAGCAAGTTGAGCGGTCCCATGTCCTGCCCTCCAGCCTTGGAAATCATCGGCTGGTAACGGAGGCCTGCTTTGGAGTGGAAGCAGAGACCACGTGCATCAGGACTGAACCCGCCGGGGCCCCCGAGCTGAGGTCTTGGTCGTGGACCGCTCATCTGCTGCATTGCCCAGTGAGTGCCTACCTTTGCCAACAGAAATGAAGCAAATGTATGTGGGCCCACAATAGAGCCTTCCGGAGCTGAATCACGCAAGTCACCCAAGATGGCGTCCGCCATCAGACACACAGCCAAGAAGGTCAGCATCTGATCACCGCACTGACTTCCTGCCCGGAAGGCCCTGGCGGTGGGGGCGCTTGACCCCTCGGGCACCAGGGGGTCCAGCGAATTAGCCCGAGACCGGACCGTGTTGGTCAGCTCTTTACACCTTCCTCTTGGCCCCAGGCAAGATCTCCAGCCTTTGTCGAGTTAGCTGTGAGTGACGAACTTGCTGGGGCAGCCCAGGGATTACTTAGACCCTGAGAGTTCAGCTCGGGAGCCTGGGATTGATGTCTGACCCCGCGAGAGACTAACCTGAGCAACATTGATAATATAGCAAAGTCGGACGCACCCCCCTCCTTCGGTGATTAACTGTTGCAATTCAGTCTGTCCCACTGCTGATCCTCTGGGCGGTGCATGAGGTTGGGGGCTTGTTGGCCGCTGCATCACTCAACTTAGCTAGAGGCAATGGGCGCGGTCTGTGAATACTTTGCTGCCCTCCATAGGATACCTGGGGACTCCTGGACCATATTGGCTCTATTAGGTAGCAAGACCAGATCAAGCTCTGGATTTTGAGGGGCATTCTTAGCGGCAGCAGTGACATACCTGGTGATCGGCACTTTGGCCCATTCGTAAAGCCCCCCACCCCACCCTTTTTTTTTTTTTATTACAGGCTATCTAGGTGGCTGGGCTTTTTGATATTAAGGGAAGAATGAGTAACGCTGTCACCTGGGACTGCTGGATTCAGTGGGTTTAGACCCACGAGCACCCTGACAGTCTCACAACCTCACCGTACCTTCTAATAGAGAGTGGGGACCTCAATAGCTGAATAGTAGGCGACATTGCTTTTACTGAAGGGACATGTTGCTGATCAACTGCTTTATATATACTGTGGATGTACAAGCGTCTGACCGTGTGGAGGTCCGGGATCTCTAGCTACCGACATGAACCGGATCTGAAAGATGGCATTCTGCACTTAATAAAAAAGGGTGGCACACTCAAGGACATGTTTGCAAAATCAGCCTGCCCTTTGACTGAGGACCGCTCGACAGCTTTTAGCAGAGCCGTGCCGCCTGAAAAATAGGATCCAGAGGCCGCTGTCAGATGCTCATATAATGAAACCCTATTTGCCTTACTGTGAGGTGACCCCCTGGCAGTCAAGAGAGACCTCGCTCATGAGTTACAGGCAGTCAGGAAGGAAGTGACAGATTGGTGACAGGGTTGGTGCTCTGGAGGGTCATAAAAACTCCAGAGATGAAGAAATAGAGCAACTACAACAGAAAATAATACACCTTTCAGTCAAACAGCTTGACCTTCAGGCCCACACACAAAATTTGGAAAATAGATCTCGAAGAAACAACATAAGGGTAAGGGGGGGGGCCCCTCTGGCTGCGGAAGGAGATGATATGAAAGCCTACGTGACTGCCCTTTTCGTCCAGATCTTGGGAGATACACAAGCCTCTGTAATTCACCTGGAAACGACCCACAGCGTGGGCCTGCCGAGACCCGGAGACTCACTGCCAACTGATATTTTGACCTGTGTTCATGATTTCCCTCTAAAAAAAACTGATTCTTCGCAAGGCCAGAGACACACAACCACTGAAGTTCCAGGGCCATGCATTTCATCTGTATCTGGGTCTTTCGGCCATACTGCTTCAGAAGAGACGCAAGTTTCATCTGGTCACCACTTTCCTCCGAGACCAGAAAGTTCCTTATTCCTGGGGCCACCCTTTTCGTATTGTCTTTAGATGGCAAGATAAACTACACCAAATTTGTTCTTTGTCAGCTGCATGTGAACTGTTTCTGATTGAGACCATGGAGGAGCCCATGCCAGCTTCCTCCCGATCTTGAAGGTCCAGACCAGACTCTGCTGTAATCACTTCTGAAAGAAGGACTCTCCTAGAGAATCTCAGAGGATTTGCCGTCACTGGACCGTTCTTGACAATGCTGCGGCCTAAACAATTTCATGTCATTTTGATGGCTGGGGGGGGTGTTGCTGGGGTTGGAATGGGGGTAGCTCGTGCACGAGTGTGATGGTCACAGACCCCATTCATTCATCTTTCATTAATTGACATCGGAGCTTCTGGTGACTACGTTGATCCAGGCACATTGGTTTGGTTTTGTTCTTGGGGTTTCATTGCAGGGGTGCTCACACACACAGCTCAGACATTATGCTTTAGTTAAGCATTGTATTGGTGGATTGTTTCTAATTTGCAACTGGAATGGGGACATCCTGGGGTTAGCACCCAAAATGTATACACCTGAATCATATACCATTTTGAGTTCTGACTTTCAACATCAAGGGGATCAATAATCCTGTTGAGCGGCACACTATCATTTCCTATCTTGAACACATGAATGTAGACATGCTTACTCCAAGTGACTCGCCTACTAGCGAGCGATTGGCATCTCCTCAAGACCAGGGCCTTTCCCCAACAGTACTTCTCCTTGGCACGAAAGTCAGCTATCACACTCCTTTTGGGGGGAAATAGGTTCCAAAATAGCAGAAATAAGAAGCCGTCTCTTTGTCTATAGCATACACCTAGCTTCACACACTTTAGTATTGGGTTCCTTATATGCACCAAACGAGGCACAGGAACAATTCTTATGCACAGCAGTAGCAGACGCCATGACAACAGAGGACCGGTGGTCTTGCTTGGGTGGGATCCCAACCTGTTTTTTCATAATGATCTAGATCGCTCAGTCCACAGACCGGTAGCAGAGGGGGCTATGCCCTCAGATTGTGACCTTTGGCTCCAGGAGATTGAGTTGAGATGTCTCTGGCGATATCGCCATCTACAAACGTGGGACTACACCTTTTATTCCCATGCACATAAATCTTACGCTTGCCTGGACCACTTCCTGGGCTCTTGAGATTTACAGACCGAGGTTATATTGGTGGAAATAGAACCACGCTCACTATCAGACCAATCCGCTCTCACTCTAGACCTCACACTGTCGCGACCTATCACTCCGCCACCTCATACTTGGCAGTTAAGGGAGGCCCTCCTCCAGAGACCAGCTGTAGTCCAACAGATAGCGAAAGCAATCACTGATTATTTAAGTGTCAGTGATACTTCTGCATCGATAGTTTGGTATGCTTTAAAAAGCAGTAATTAGAGGAAAACTGATTGCAATATCAACTGCAGATAATAAATTGAGGAAGAACAAATGAATGCAACTACAGCAGCAAGTACGAGAGCTAAAACGCCAGTTGGAATCCGCCCGTAAACAACTGGCAGGGTTGGATGTTGATAGCGCTGAATATTCCCTGCTTCGTCTTAAACATTAATTTTAAATAGAAGGGAACAAATGTGGGAGATTATTGGTTAATAAACTAAGATGTCAATACCAAGCGGCCACAATAGAGTCCTTATTGACCAGAGAGGGAGTCCTTGTTGAAGGGGATGTACCTGTTGGGAATTCTATAAAGATCTTTACTCAGCACAAACTCTCCCTGCACATAACACACCTCACAACTTGAGGGGATCAAGGGTAACTTGCCTGACTGAAGATCAGGCATCCCGGCTAGAACATCCGATTAGAATAGATTAGATCATATCAGCTATCTCTAGACAAAAACCCCTTAAGTCGCTTGGCCCAGACTGGTTCCGGCAGTTCATTTTTTTAGCAGGTTTTTTATTTGCACTTTATTAGGGTTTTTAATTCATTTATGAGTCCCGCTTCGATCCGTTCTACAATGACGGAGGCCTATCGACCCATCTCCCTCCTAAATGTTGATGCCAAATTATTCACTGGTATTCTAGCAGCTCGTCTTGCTCCCTTGATGCTTGGACTGGTGGCCCTCGACCAAGCAGGACTTTTCCCTTACAGTCAATGCGCAGACAATACAAAACAAATTTTGCATCTCCTAGGTAAAGCCAATCCTCACTCCCAAAGAGAAATTGTTATTCTCCATTGACGCTGAAAAGGCATTCGACTGTGTACAATGTCCTTACCTGGCAGAGACACTAGCTCATTTTGGCCTTGGAGAGTTGTTTCGTGCATGGATACTCAGCAACTGCGGAGACCCTAAAGCCTCTGTTAGGGCCAATGGTAGACGTTCTGTCCCGTTCTACACATGTTGAGGTACGAGACAGGGGTGCCTCTTGTCACCTGTTATTTGCACTCTATATGGAACCATTTACCCAGAGGGTGAGAGAACCCCAAAATTACTGGAGCGTGTTTTGGGGGGGCATGTTATCACATTGTATGCTGACGATGTTATTGTTGCACTAGATGATCCTTGAAAGACCCTACCAAACTTTACGGACGAAGTGAGACAATGTGGAGAAGCATCTGGCTTTCATATGAATCTCTCTAAATCACAGGCACTTAGCCTTACCGTCTCACCTGACTCCATTGCCTGCTTAGCCCAGAACCATTTGATACAGTGGGTGTAGCGGTCTATCCCATACTTGGTTATTCAGCTGACATCGAACCTCAAAGGGGTTAAAAATCTCAATTGCCAAGATTTGACTAATAGAGTGAAGGCTGAGCTAGCCTGATGATAATGATATCCCTTGTCTTTGCTGGGCCGAGTTGCGGCCCTAAAAATGACGATTCTTCAGAAAATTCTCTTTTTCTTCCAGACCCTCCTCCTTGAGCCCCCTGTGGGGACGATATAATCCTTGCAAGAAGTGTTACAGCGTTTCTTGTGGGCAGGTAAAAGGTCTTGGATGAAATGCGAACATAGCTGGCACCCTCCTATCGAAGAAGGCTTGAAAGTCCCAAGCTTGCTGCATTATTTCCACGCAACGCAGCTCCGTTACCTGGTCGAGTGATCTTGGCTGGAGTCGGAGAAGCATGGTTATTTATGGACAAGTCAATAGCAGGAACCGCGCTATGGAAGATCCCATTCTTAAAACGCATTCATCGCCCATTTGGGTCTATATTTATCCCTGCTAACTGGGTCAACCCTGAAGATCCGGGATAGTCGGGTGACCCGAAAGGGCCTCACATTGTTTCCTTCCCCTCTGAGCCCGGTAGTGGGAAACTCGGACTTCACACAGGTACTAGACGGAGAATTTTTCCAGACCTGCCAGAAGGCGGGATGTCGATCCATAGGTCATTTCTTTGAGGTAGGCCCCATACCTTTCGATACCCTGCATGCTGATTTCAATATCCCAGAAAAGGAAAAGTCATTATATACTGATTAGACATTGGCTCATGCAGCCTTTGATTAAGGAAGCACAAATACATCTGACGAAATTTGAAAAGTGTCTTCTTCCTAAAGACGCAGATAAGCATCTTATTACTGAGCTGTATGATATGTTGCTCCATTAGGAGACATGATGGAAAACCCCAGCACAGATTAGATGAGAGTCCGAGCTTGGTAGACCGTTAACTTCTAAGGCGTAGCAGGATATATATTCTCGAGCATGATATACAGCCAGCAACACATCAAGCATAGAGACTGCAACAAAAATTGTGACTTATTGGTATATGAACCCCGCTTGCTTACACGGAGGTAATCCAATATGCAGTAATAGGTGCTGGAGGCAATCTGGCTCCCTGGAACCTTATTACATGTTGTTATAACCTGTTGTGTTATGTGCATCTTCCTCATTGCTACTCTGTCCCTTGCTGCTCAGCCATGTGTGTGATGTCATTTAGAATGTTGGGTGTGAGGGACTGGAGGAGTTGGCAGTTGGATGAGATGGGGCTGAGCAGCAGGGAGGCTGCTCCTGGTGGGGCTCCACTGGAGATCTGAGGCCTTACTGATGATCTTTATATGAACTTTATTACCTGTCAAATAAACCTACAATCTGTTCTAAGCGGCCTGTCTACGAGACATCCTTGATTATTACACTGGCGACGACTGGAAAGAACTTACGTGTGCTACTTCAATGGACTATGGTTTCTGTTGCTTAAAGGATTTTCAAGAGAAAAGGAAAAATTTCTAGAGAACTTTCAAGCTGGTTGCGGTACTGAAACTGTGAGTAAAGTGGAATTTGCTAGGTTTTTGCTGAAGGAAACTGTTGATTACAAGTAAAATTTGGTAAGCTGACACTCAAGAGCCCCACCAGTGACCTATCCATCGGTCGCCCTACAATGTGAGTGTCAGTTTCTTCTGGGAAAAGCTTCAGAAATGAGACTGTGTTTAAAGAGGAAAAAAGGAATCGGACCCCAATGCCAGTTACTATTTGACTGCGGCTGTCTACATGTGCTGTGATACTATCCCAATGTGTGGTGACCGGTCCGTCAGATTCAGTGATCGGGGGCAAGTGTCGAGCCTCGGCGTAATGTTTGTTGTGGTTATGGCAGCGCTATTTCGTGATTAACCGTTAAAAGAAAACCGCTGTTTGAGACGATTTACCGGAGCTAGTGATCGAGCACTGATTACTTGCGACGAAGTGCAACCTCACAGACTGGCATTATGGTAGAATGGGCTACCATAAGGTAAAATGGGCTGTGCTAATCTAGGGATTCACTGTGCAGTTGAATTGTTAGCAGTCCTTGTGGCATTCATTCAGCGCGCGCAGCTTACCTGGATTTCCTGAATTTCCAGTGTTCTCTCTGACGCTTCGGGCTGCTCGCGGGGTCTCCTGTCTGCTCGGGATCCTTCAGCTGTTTGTCGGGGGCATGGATCGAGTCCCAGTGGTGTAGAATTACCGTTAGTCAGCCGAGTGATGCTTCGGTGGCGCTGCCATCTGTGTTCTGATGACGTTGTAGAATCTTCGGTTGGTGCTAGCAGAGAGGCAGCGTGTTCGTCACTTGTGGAATGTTTGGTATTCTCCTCTCCACTCTATGGTCACTGAAGTTCTTTTAGCGCGACGTCGAGTAACGCAGCTCAGAGTTTAACGTTCTTCGTTACGTGCTATATTCTATTCATGCACTGTCAGTTCCGTTTCACGCCGTGTGTTCATGGATGTGATTACAAGTGTGATTTTGGGCTTTTCACACAGCTTCAGCAATTTTGTGCCACATTACTTAAGTTAATGTGTCATTTGGGAGTTGATTTGAAGATGTTAATCCCTTTACGAGAGGACCATCGTTTTTTTTTAGATGTGAATCCTTTTACAAGAGTGCCATCTACTGGATTTTAGAAGGAACTTGGACAACTTCCCTAGAGCTGCTTAGAACTTATAACCAAAAGTTTCCTGCTTGTGACAATTTCGGGTGAGAGATCGCTCACCGGAGTATGAGATTTCTTGTTTCTTTATTTTCATTACTGTAATATTGTTTTGTGGGGTGTGAGTGAGTACTTCTATCCTGTGGGGGTGGTGTGTGTGTTCTGTTTTTTGTTTCATAGTGTGGTGTGTCTCTCTATGTTGAAGCTGTGGGGTAGTGTGTGCCTCAGTCCTAGTTTAAGGGTGTTGTGTACAATTTTATGGTGAGGTTACTAGTGAGTAATCCTCCATTTCTGGTTTTCTTGGAGTTGAGGAACTGTGTGTTCTAGTTCAATTTGAGACGTTTTGGGTGCTATGTGCCCTAATTCTGTTCACAGGGACTTGTGTTCCTTTTCAAAAGGGAGGTGTTTTTCCCCTATAGGGAGGTGTTCCCCTATTACAAGTTTTGATATCTTGGAGTATCATAGGGGAAGTTTTTCCCTATTACGGTGTTCGCAGAATCTTAGGGAGGTGTTTTCCCCTATTACAGTATCTGGAGTTTCATAGGGAGGTGCGTTTCCCTATTTCTATGTTCTATGAGTCTAAGGGAGGTGTTTTCCCCTATAGGGAGGTGTTTTCCCCTATTACAGTATTTGGAGTTTCATAGGGAGGTGCGTTTCCCTATTTCTATGTTCTATGAGTCTAAGGGAGGTGTTTTCCCCTATAGGGAGGTGTTTTCCCCTATTACAGTTTTTGGAGTTTCATAGGGAGGTACGTTTCCCTATTTCAATGTTCTATGTGTCTTGGTGAGGTGTTTTTGGTTCATCTAATTAGTTTCCCTAGGGAGGGGGATGGGGTTCATTATTCTTTTGTTATAGATATTTTCTGGCGACTATTTGCTGATTTGATGCATAATTATTTGCATAATGTACTTTCTTTTTATTTCTACTTCATTTAGGCAAAGGTATTTTGTGCTATCTTGATTCAATGCATATCTTTTGCTTGTTTTTCTAAGGAAGGGAGATGTGCTATAATCTATTGTTGTTGTTGTACATCTTCCTCATTGCTGTCCTGTTCCTTGCTGCTCAGCCATGAGTGATGTCACTTGGAATGTTGAGTGTGGGGGACTGGAGGAGTTGGCAGTTGGAGAGATGGGGCTGAGCAGCAGGGAGGCTGCTCCTGGTGGGGCTTTACAGGGGCTTTACTGGGGCCTAGCTGAGGCCTTACATGAGATCTACATGGACTTTGCGACTAATCAATAAACCTATGACTTGTTCTACGTAACCTGTCTACGAGACATCTTTGATTATTACACATGTCTTATGGGAGTGGCCTAGCTTAACCCAATTTTGGGATGATATTCTGACTGACATAGGTACTTACTTTGAAACACAGATATGTAGATTCCCCACATAGACCATTCTGGGACTTCCCAACACACTCACATATCCATTTAAATCTCATACAGGTTGCCACATAGACCTAGCACTAGTTGCGGCACACCAGACTGTATTAGCACATTGGGGAAAGATAGATTGACAGAGCTGGCTGCATCGTATTTGGTACATGCTTGGGATGGAGAGGCTTTCTTTGACACTAACAAAGCAAGAGGACTCTTACAGAGACGTTTGGCAGCCTTTGATCATGCTCCTTTACTAAGAGTTTGCTGAACTGCCCCAGATATTTGAGGCTGCTTCGGTTGACCGAGCCCCCACATAGATCCTGATTGGAAGATCCACCTATGTAACTTATCGCTAGCATATTGACATTTCTAATGTTTTGAAAAAGGGTGTAGCCAAAAAACGTGGCGCCATAGGATCAAGTTTCACGCCACATGCCGGTGTCTAGAGGGGTACACACATGACCTTGGGGCACGTTTCAACCACCAACAGCCATCCTGCGCATGTGTAGGTCAAAAAACACCACCCACACCAATAGCCCCCCCCCCTCATTGCACACAGTAGGTGATAAGGGCTGGTGGTGCACATAGAACTCTAGCTAAAATTGATGCTACCCAAATGTTCACCCCATATAAATACTTCACTAGTCTTAACACCCAGTTAGGTACAGAGAGGGGGGAGGCCTAACAAACCATACAAGCCTGATGTTCTATCCACTCTTTAATGTAAACCATCAAAAATAGATACCCAGACTTGGGCCACTTTCCAGTGCCTCACTAAAATTGCATGAATGGAATATATAGAACACCCACTAAAGAAGAGCACAGGAACACTGAAGAAAATGATTGGTGACGGCACATGCAATAATGCACTGTTTTTTTAACTAACCAATTAACGTAGCTCTTATCCAACAGGTCGTCAATCTAATGCCCAAGTTCACCACCTTTTTCAGTGGCCACATCAGCACCCCAATAGGATCTACATTGTGCGAATTGAGAACTACAAACTATACCGTGAACTTTTTGTCTCAAATTTTTTTAAATTAAAGAAACTCCTAGTTAACAGAGGACTAAAGACACCTCCCCTGGATTCATCCTACGACCTGCAATGTTCAATAATTTATTAATTTTTGCACTTCTATGTACCCTCTGTTTACTATGGATGTTGCCACATCCATTCATCACTAAAGAACTGCCTAGTCAAATGGAGTCCAACCCAAAACTATCACAACCCTTGTGTAGGAACCTCTCCCATATCACTTACAATTACACCAAACCCAACACTAGCATCCCATATACACTACACAGCGCCCTCTTACACAACACATTGTATCAGCGCATGACTGCAGTGGGCTCCTAGACATCAACCTGGTCATGTTATGTCTGTTCCCTTATACTGCATGCAGTAGGAGCAGATTGGCTTTACTTGTCCCAAGAGGTAGCATCCAAAAAAGCAAAACTGCTTTCTCCACCTATACCTATTTAGAATTATGGCCAAAACACAACCCATCAAGGTAGAACCCCACAAAGTAGTACTGAACCTGACCCCATACGAGACCAAACCAAAAAAACTGTACTGTTTCAGCGACCCTAGCGATATTCAAACTGAGCTAGATAGGATTCGTAGGCTGTGCATCATTGGGAATGATGTTGTTTGACCCCAAGATGTCCCAGAAAAGAGATTCTTGGAAGTAGCAAAGTCATCAAACCAGTGCACGTACACATCTGCTCCTGCTTCCATCAGTGGTCCCATTGTGGCCCTTAGTGTATCTGAAGCTGTCTTCTTTAATAACAAATGTACCCCAGACATGGGGTTCCAGTGCAGGGCCATCCATCTCGATGATACGAAGGGAAATTAGTCTCGTAGGGGAGGGTTTAACAACAGCTTAGATACCCCATCTCAGGCATACCGAGGTGTTTCGAAATTCATGGCTAGAAGGAAAGGGGCAACCCCTAATTGTACAGAACCTTACCTCCTTGTGTTTCCGAGGTAAAGGAACATTTCTACTGGGCACAAAAGAAAACTATGGTACAATCCTGCACATTCCGGACATGCAATGGGGCACCTGAACGCTGATGGATACCTTTTGGCAGTGAAGCGAGTTTGCCTACACTCATCACATCCCTGGATGGTTTGGCCTCTGCTTCCTTATCACCATACACACCCCAACCCTGGTCATTCCTGGAGAAAGAACAGTCACATTTTTACCAACACCCTCTAAGGAAGAAGACGTCTGTTGCATCAGGCTTGTGAAAAAAGCACTGCAGATTACTTGGGCTGGGCTTAGTTCAAGGACATTCTGGAAGAATTGCGACTATTTTCTAATGCACAAGTATCAGCGGGAGGCTCCATATCCTTCTTTACTTTACAGATGAAAGCAAACGCCTGCTAGTTGTAGATAACCAGGTGGGAAATGCTCAAGATGATGAACAGCACTGGGTTGGAACTTAATTTGATCAAGGAAGAACTGAGAGCCATCCACCTCATGGTGATGCTGTATCGATATGTGCTGGACTTAATGACCGCAATGGAGGGAGGGGTGTGTGTGCCAAAATAGGTGCGTCCTGCTACAGGTTTATTCCAGGAAACCACATTAACGATGGGACACTGACTCTTGCCATTCACTCTCTGCGCCGGTTACAAAGGGACATGCTTGAAGAGGGAGGTGCTCTTGAGCAGGAATGGTTTTCAAATTGGTTTTCCTGGCTCTCCCGGTGACTATCCAGACTGTGCACGTCATTGCTGTCCATTTTCTTATTACTATTATTCTTGTGTGATTTCTTGCAATTGGAGGGTTTCCTGCTGTTGAATGCAGTCTTTAAATTGGTAGAATGCAAGCAAACTAGGAAATTAGTATTGGTTAAAACTGAAGAACAACAAATCCCCAAAAATGTGAACTGTCATGAAGTATGGGTTGGATAGTGTAGTTGAAAATTAAACTACAGGGGGGGAATGTTAATATTGAAAAAGTCAACGGTAATAATGATACATTCATATATAAGAAAATAATTGCATCTCTATTATCGAATTCATCCGTAATGAGCTCTCAGTCAACCCCAACTCAGAAATACGTGGTCAGGCAGGCTCTGAGATCTAGACCTGAGGTTACTGGTTGACCGGTCACAGGAGGGGTGGTACGTAGCTGGCAGACAAGCGTGTGAACAGGAAACTCAGATCAGTCTCACAGATAGGCGCAGTGATACCACAATGGTCCAGGGAGATTGGCCCAAATAATGCACACATAGCAGGAGTTGTGCGCAAATTACCCAAAACACCGTAAAGTTAGATGCCACTTGAAGTTAGGAACACATACACAGTACACACATTGATCATGCACCCCTCACGCCTGACCTCTGGACATGTTACCACTGGCCCACATTGTGTCCACGCAAGGCAGACGCCCACCTGCATTTATTATCATAGGCCTTATTTAGGACTCCAAAGACCAGGCCCACTTTCTTTACCAAAAAAGGATCGACAAAAACGCTTTATGATACCCAAAGAAATGTATAATACCTTGCTTAGATTGATTGTACTTTAAGACAGTCCTCTGACCCACTTCTGTAATTGTACTCCCGGCAAAAGCGTTTAATTAAACCAACCACCCTGTTTTACGAAATGCCTCTTGTCTTTTGTATTTTCAAGGTTAATTAATATTCAAGCAGCACTGGTGTTTGCTGGGTCGGATGATGCTGTGCCAAGAATCCTGTAATACTATATAGTGAACCAGAACGCAGAAGGTGTGCCATAGTTTGAAAATTGTGAGGCTTTACATACGTAAATGTGAGATTTGGAATCTAGATGTACTTTAAACAAGCCTTAACTACACAATCTTAGGAAACAGATGAGGAAGAGTAGACGTAGCATTGGTTGTTTCCATTCCTCTTCAATAGTATTCATGCCAATTCTACGGCTTGTACCGCAACTTGTGTAACCATAATAGTCTGATATCATTGACATGTTGTGTTCTAATTTTCTGCTGCAAATTAACCACACTCATTTCCTTTCATTTTTTATTTTTTATTTAATTTCAAGTTCGTCAGGGGTGCCGCTCGCAGCTGTTACTTTGACTGATTTCCAACGGATTACTGCGGTGTGGGACTGCGAGGACCAGCAGTCCACACCACCTCCAGCTGGTTACTCTTCCCGCCCCGCCTCCCTGGTGCATATAATGGCTCGCGGCCCCCGCTTTGCGGGAGCCGCTCGCAGCTGTTACTTTGACTGAGTTCCAACGGATTACTGCGGTGTGGGACTGCGAGGACCAGCAGTCCACACCACCTCCAGCTGGTTACTCTTCCCGCCCCGCCTCCCTGGTGCATATAACGGCTCGCGGCCCCCGCTTCGCGGGAGCCGCTCGCAGCTGTTATTTTGACTGATTTCCAACGGATTACTGTGGTGTGGGACTGCGAGGACCAGCAGTCCACACCACCTCCAGCTGGTTACTCTTCCCGCCCCGCCTTTCCTGTACTTTGCCCCCAAACGTCACTATATATATTGACGTTCACTGCTGCGCGGGACGCGCGCGGGACGTGCCGGGCGATGCCCGGGCCAAGGGTGGGCCCGTTTGAGCCCGTTCGATTCCGAAGAGACTGGGCTGGGCCAACCCCTATGTGTGTTCATCAAGGCAATAAGATTAGGGTAACTAACATTAGTTTGAGGTCTGCTTCATAACAATGGCGGCCGGAACGGGCAGGGGAAGAAGTGCAGCAGTCGGCGTTACTATGGCAGGTACATTGGACAATTTCATCGTAAGAGCTGCTACCCTTCTTGAACGTGAAATTGATGTCACAGAGCGTCGCCTTTCCCTTGACCCTGTTTCCCATAAACGTTCATCACTGGGAAAAATCGCATTGTCTGTTACACCTAAGGTTAATACTAAAATTCTTGCCCTACATGACTCCATTGTCTCTGATGAAGATAGTAATGATGTATCCATGGACATGACTACGGAAAACAAGAGTGGCAAAGAAGGGAAAAGTACCGCAAGGCATCTAACTTCCAAAGTAGACCACACGATTGCTCAAATAGAAGGTGTATCTACTCGGGCACAAACATACACTGCTACTGAGGTTACTATTTCTTCCACAGATCAAACCCTGGGAGCCAAATCAAAACCGAAGATTGCCCAGCGAGGAAAAAAGGGCAGTAAATTGAGATTGGTGAACCCAAAGAATGTAAAATCGTTATCCAAGAATCAACCAAGTGTTGTAGACCAATCCTTGTCTACAGTGTCTGTAGATCCAGTTTTTAATCTGGACGAGAGATTTTGTTCCAAAGTTGAGTAACTTCTTGCCCTTTCTACTCGCCCTATTTTGGACAGACTCACGCTAATCGAGGAGTGTCTTAAGAAACTTGAACAAATGGCTCTATTGAACTTTGAACTCAATCAAATGTTAAAGTCGGGACTATCCACAGAGTCTAATCTGCAGTTTCCCTCTGGCAACCAGGCATCTAAGGCCAAGGGGAAAACTCCTGTACCCTTGGCTCTTACTTCTGAACCCTCGAAGGGATCACACAGGGATAAAAGTGTGGATATATTATGCACTAAAATTACCCCAGATGCAAATGGCCTTACAAACCTACCTATAAGAGTAAATACATCTTTTAGACACAATGATGTCAATGAAAACGTAAAATGTGGTACGGCTCAGAATTTTAACGAGACAGAAAATAGATCCGTCCATAATAATAGTAGAGGCCTTTTGCTACCTACTTTAGATTTACCGCCAGAATCCTCTCCTTATGTCATTGTATTAGCAGGGGTTCCTAGTTTGGAAAATACCGCCACTGAAACATACCACGAGTTAAAGAATAAAACAATGCACTGGCTTAATACTAACCGACCACTCCCCCCTCACATACATAGTGAAATTTTGTTTGTCTGGAGAGTCAGCTGGGTGGGCAAGGGCAACAAAGACATATCAGGGGATTGCATCGTTGTTGATTTCAAAGATACACAGACTGTAAAATATATTCAGCAGGAGCGGCCATTTATGCCATATACAAGAATTCGGCCACTTCCCCTTGACTATTTTTATGGTTTTAATCTCTACCAACCAAATAATAGTACATGGTAAAATGTTGGGAGGGGCAAAATAGCTACTGATACCCAGAGATGCAGGTTGGCCCCAGCAGATTATGGTTGGTTAGAGGCCTTCCCCACAAAGAACAGATATAATGGTCTTGACATGGTTGATTGACTGTGCCCAAAATTTATTCACCTTCAATCCACACGGGAGATGACAACTGATGTTAGGACCAAGCAAGCTAGTGAACATAATGTATCCTCTGGCTCCTTGGCAGTTCACTTGAAGATTGAACCTAAGGATAAATTTATAAATGCTCTTTCTATCAGTGAAGATGGGGAGCTAAGTAATTACCTTCCATTGATTGAAAAACCAAGAGGAGCCCCTGTTATCGAGGTTTTGCCCCAATTTTCAAATGTGAGTTCACTCAAAGATGCTGACAGAGTCTCCGATTTGAGACTCCTTACCTGGAATGTTGCAGGGCTGTTTGCCAGGCTGGGGGACTTAAATTGTATATCTTTTTTACAACAGTTCTCGATTATTGGTTTACAGGAATGCTGGTCAGTAGATCCCATTCATATGAATGGCTACCGTACCTTCCACACGCCGGCAATTAGTACATCAAGGGGGAGAAATAAAGGAGGTCTTTGCACTTACGTATTTAACCGTATGAAAGAAATAAATATTTATTTTGCCCCTGTCTCGGATTTTTTCCAGATTCCGACAATTATGTACAGGGGCAAACAAAATATAATTCTGATAAATTTTTACAACAATATCCCAAAAGACGAACGGACTTCGACCTTTAAAGAATTACACAAGATTCTTAAAAACATCGAAGGAAAACAAGCTCTTGATACTTGTGTGATCTGGATGGGTGATTTCAACTCTTATTTATGCCCACATAGCAATCTTAACATTTGCGGGTTGGGCGAGGGTATAGACGTCCCTACAGCACACTTTTCCCATACGCCCTTGGGTAATCTTTTAAATGACTTAATATTTTGCTTGGATATGGGGTTCGTCAATTAACTCGGCTCCCCCTCAGTCCTCTTCAATGCCACATTTATAGGAAGGGGCTGTAAATCAGTTATTGATTTTATGCTAATATCTAAACGGTACTCCAGTCATATTCGCTCATTTGAAATATGTGAGATAGTAATGAGTGATCATTTCCCAATTAGTATGTCCATTTCCACCCTGGAGGGTAATAGAAAGGCTAACACTGTGGTCCAAAACCTATATAATTATAGGCTGAGACTTGCTAGAAAGAATGGTTACACTCTAAAATGGGATAAAGTGGAACCAGTGGCTTTTTTTAGAAATCTAATTCAGTCCAAAAAGAGGGAATTTGATATTTGTCTTACTGAGTACGACGATTTTACTAATGTTCACGATGCTTTCCTTAGTATTTCAGAAGAAGTATGTAACTTGCTTCTAAAACCTCAGAAACCAAGGGAGGCTAGGTTAAAAAGGTGGTTCAACAGGGAATGTAGCAAGACTCATGCTTGTTTAATGACTCAGTTAAAACGTGACCCCAGGGATAAGGCTGAAGTCAGACTTGCTAGATCTGCATATCAATGTGCACTAAAAAATAGGAAAAAACAGATAAAACAGGAAGCATGGCAGACCTTGCAGGAAGCCTCTCAGACAAAAGACAATATTGCTTTCTGGAGAGCTGTAAATGCTCCCTTTTTTAAAGATAATGCAACAGACACAATTGAGGTAGCAATTACGGAAGAGTCATGGGTCTCCTATTTTGGGGAGCTCGATCAAGCTGAAAACGAGGAAGGCTCAGAGAGGGGGCTTAATTTACCTGGTCAGGATATTGCGCCATACCCAATTAATGTTGACTTCCTTTTGGAAGATGTGTTGGTAGCCATTGATAAGTGTGGCAGGAAAGGCCCCGGGCCCCGATGGAATTCCTGTCGACATTTTTAAGGCTAATACTGCTCTGTGGGCCCCGCTTTTAACAAATGTTCTAAATAGCTTTACCAAAGTAGGATTTCCTTTTTCTTGGCAGGAAGCAATTGTGGTTCCTATTTTTAAAAAAGGCGATCAAAATGAGTCGAAGTGCTATAGACCGATATCTTTATTGGATTCGCTCATGAAGATTGCCGGGAGAGTTACACTCAATAAACTGCAACTATGGGCTGAAGATAACGGTATTCTCTCCCAGTTTCAATATGGCTTTAGGGAAGGTTTGGGAACAATAGAGCAAGGTTTGAACTTAGCTCTTTTATTAGCCAAATATGTTGAGGCCAAAAATGAAAGCTTATTTCTTACTTTTGTAGATCTAAGCTTAGCTTTTGATTGCCTCAATCACAACAAACTTTGGTCAATAATGCAGGATATGGGAGTAGACCCAAATCTCTTAACTTTTATCAGGGAACTATATCGAGGGGCAGGCGCCCGGGTCCGCTATGGGGATAAGGGGGAGTGTACTCCCAAATTTGCGATAGGGAAGGGTGTGAGAAAAGGCTGCATATTAGCTCCATTCTTGTTTAACTTGTATATTAACTCGGTAGCCTCTCACCTCTTGGAAGACAAGCAAGATTATCCCAAAATTGGAAATTCCTATATCCCCATTCTTTTATATGCAGATGATGCAGTGATCATGGCACGGACACAAGTGGGCCTCCAGAGGTCACTCAAAAACTTCTCAGATTATATGGGCAACAGGGGCCTAAAGATTAACATAAGTAAGACCTTTAACATGTGTTGCACCAAAAAGAAGAACATCACCTGTAAAACCTCTCTATCTAATTTAAAAATTGATACGTAAATACTTTCTCCTACTTAGGTATCAATTTTGAAAAAAAGGGTTCTTGGACTGTAGCAGGTGAAAGAAGAAAGCTAGCATTCTCACGAGCAATCGGGGCAGTAAAAAATTTTGCTAACAAGGTGGGAGGACGCCCAGTACCTGTCCTAGTGGACATTTACAAATCTAAATTCGTGACCACGGCGTTATATGGTGCAGGGATCTGGGGGATAGCGAAAAACCACAGTATACAGTCCTGTGAGAACGCTTTCCTTCGCTATCTCCTGGCAGTGCCTGGGTCTGCTTCCACCTTTGTATGCCATAAAGAGCTAGGCCTACCTTATATTATGGACCTTATTAAAGTCGACCCTATTTTATTGTGGCACAAAGTTTGGTCCTCTAATGAAACAAGCTTGAATAGGGATATAATTTTGGACTGTTTAGGTCTAGAGGGGGCTTCAAAGATTTCCTGGTTTAAGTACATTAAAAACTTTTTGGTGGACATGGGTCACCGGGAATACTTTGATGCACCGGATAGCATGGCAGGGACGTCAAGAAAGAAGCTCAAGGAATTATGTTTGCATCTCCTAGAAGACAAACGGTGGCAGATAGAGAAATGCAAGAGCACTGTTATGGCTAATTGTTTACTCATACAAAACCAAGGTATTCAGCCATATTTGTTGCAAGAGACCTGCTGCTATTCCCGCATGTTATTTACTCGTTTCAGGATGGATATCTTTTTTAGACTAGTTACCTTCCCGGAGATGAATTGTTGGTCTAAAGAATTAATTCCCTGCCCATGTGATCTGGTTTCCATTCAATCCACCCTTCATTGTATTTTCCTTTGTAAATTTTACTCAGGACCTAGGAAAGGAATTTTAATTCCTGTCTTAAGAAAGTTTGGCTTGAGACAATGTAGGGTGGCACTGTTAAGATTACAAATGCCTGATGATGATATGCTCATGTTCTCGGTGATAAAGTTTCTTAAAACCATTATTAGATTTAGGAACTCAATGAATTAAGCTTCTTATTGTAATTCTTATATTGTTATTTAAAGGTGAATTATTTTGTAACTTTGATGTATTTATCAATGGAATGTTTTAAAAGTGTGCTTTTATGGTTTTGATTTTAAAATCGAATAAAGCTATTAGAACTGAAAAAAAAAAGTTTGTCAGTAACTCTTTTTTTTGGACAATTCTCTGTACTTTATTCAAGGGCAGACTGTTGAACCTCAACATATACACGTGCAAGGCATAGTTATGAACTGTTTACCCAGCCAAGCTGAACGGATCGTATTTATTGGTTGCCTTTCCAGAGATTATAATGATCACCAAAAAAGACTCACTTCTCAGGTTTTAGCATAAGATGTCACACCAGGCTTACTATTCCAAGCTTTGACCTGACAGACTTCAAATGCTGCGATGAACTATGTCCTTTCTGAATCTATTCTCTGCTACAGTTCGCAGACTACAAAACCTCCCACCACGTCGCGCTCCCTGCTCCACCATCCCCCTGCCTCACCCTCCTCCCTCCCCTCCTCAGCCATCAAGTCTCTTGAATCATTATCCTTGTCCTCACCGCCTCCTGGATGTGAGACTGAGTCTGCTTTACAACAGCCACACAGCTCGGGAGCCCGGAGGAACTGAAAGTTACTGGGGATTTTTTGTAGCATCCTGCATGTCATAGTTACTTCTATACAGAGTAAGTCACATTAACAATACCAAAATCTCGGAGCTCGGCCATTGCCAAGACCTATTGGCTTTGCCAATGTTTATTACTTAGTTTACTTTCCAAAGAGTATTTTCTTTTTCCTGGATGTTTTCCTTTAGTTTTTTTTGACACCGCATATTACTCTTTAATAGCGCATAGTGTGAACTGGGTTGCATGTAAATATTTGTGTGAGATAGGTGTTGAATGGGTAACAGTACATTTCAGATTTCTGCAGTTGAGGCTAAAGGCAGTGCGAATTTCTCAAAGTGCCTGTCAGTGGGGCTTAAAGGTGTTCAGAATACATGTCTATGCACAAAAGGGTAACCAGGTATATTAGAAAGAAAAGAACAAGACAGTGGAGCAAGGGTCGGCGGCGGCCCAGGCAGCTTGTCTAGGTGAAGTTAGGTTACAAGAACTTTGGACCATGTGTGACAACAGGATGGTCCCCTCTGCCTAACACACATGATCCCCGATTAAGGACAAGTTAAGGTATCCCTGAAATACAGAAGGACCCTTTTCTCGTCAGGTGAGAGCCTTATGCCTCATTGAAGTACATGGAATGCATTGTTGAACAGGCAGGGACAAATACGTTTGGAAAGCCCCAGACCCCTTAGGGCTCGTTGTGAGAGCCAAAACACGTTGGCAAAAACTAGGGGGATTGAGAGAATAACACTCAGTCAGAACCCTGTACTCATTTTTAATAAACCCACGGTACCCTACTAATAAATGCAGTTTTGACAGGGTATAATACTGTGATGTTGTTTAAAACTCTCTTCTCCACTTAAACTGGACCCTTGCTTTATCCAGATAGATATCTTGTATAAGACCTACCACTTGTAGTTGAGTCCGTCCTGATGGTATTACCCTATCAGGGTATGGATAGGTGCAGATGATTAAGCATGACTCCATTAATGGGTGAGGTTTGTACTCCAAAATGTTTGCATTTCCCAGTAGGGTCTTTGAGTGATTCCCTTGTTCTGTCTTGTTCTTTTCTTTCTAATATACCTGATTACCTATATGTGCGTAGATATGATTCTGGGAGAATGTAACTAGGTGGGTTGTCTCTCACTATACCTGTGTGAAGCAAGTTCAGAATACATGCTCATCCGTTCCCTGCCCTCTCTGCAGATAGCTCAGACCGGTGTCCACAATCCTAATGTGATTCCGGACAAAAGCGTGTGTAAGCAGCTATCAAATTATTGCAGTGCAAAAGTGAAACAAAAATGCAGTGCTTACATGAGTGGGCGCACATTATGTGTGAGGGATGATGTGAGGTATGGTGTAGTGAATGAGATGCATGGAAGAGCATGCAGAAGAGTGAAAAGAGGGTGCAGAAGAAACAGACGAGGTGTGTAATAACAGATGGGTGAATTCAGAAAAAGGTGAGAAGAAAAGGATGCGTCTAACGAAGACTATGTAGTAAAGTGGTGTAAAGGAGAGAACTGAAGTGAAAGGGACACTAACGACCTCTATCCTTTACACAGACCTCAATTACATTTAATTCGCAGTCTGATTTGTTTTTCTTCAGAATTTAAACATTTTTAAGTCTAAATATTCACAAAAAAATCATTGTTAATTTGTCTGATACTGTCAAGCATTGGAAGGACTAATCAGTCTGGCTTATTTTAGATGCATGTCTATTATTGTGTGAGATCTCGATGCAATTACTGAAAACTCATAGAGGGGCACCAAAATACTGTCCAGACGGCACGGAAGAGAAAGCACAGGACTCTTTACTTTACATGCTTTATGCCCCCCTCCCCAAGTAAATAGGCCACGCCATTTGGAAAGGATTCTTAGTTGCGTTTTTTAGGCCACACCCATTATAGAGAACCACCCCCTACCTCTCAGCCCCAAAAAAACACACTTTTTCATCCCACTGAAAGCTCTGGATGTCAGGTGTCCTCTTTGTTATTCTCAGTGTAGCTATAGACTCTTGTGGGTTACCGACTTCAGATAAGTAGCAATTTTGGAATCTGGTCCTCGCATGCATACATGCAAGAACTAGAATGACAAGAAAATCACAATTGCATCCATTATTGTTGCTAAGTGTTTTCAAGCAATTTTAAAGTATTCATTTGAGTATGTATTATGTACAGAAGGTTTTTTCATGTGTGAAAAAATGCACATTTGTTACTGCATTATCCTTGGTAATATGTCTCTGTTTATTTAGGACGGTTAATGTCTCAGTACCAAAGAAAACTCGAAACAACGGTACATTGTATGCATATATTTTTCTTCACCATGAAGGGGTCTTACCGTGGCATGATGGTAAACAAGTACATGTAGTGAGCCCGTTAACCACATATATGATTCCTAAACCTGAAGAAATTAACCTCATCACTGGAGAAACCACCACCCAGGTATGTTTGATATTAATTTAAAATGGTTAGAAGTAATACAAGTCTTTTAATAGGCGATATAAGTGTTTTTCATTAATGATTTCCTCCAGACAAAAATATAAAGTGATCGCATAATCCGTTAACATTCTAAAAGCAGATATGTTACTTGTAAGTTGTAACCGCATTGAGTTATCCCGTGTCGGTAATCATGCTCAGTTTGTTCTATTCGACTTGGATCGTGTGTTCTATCTGGTAGAATATTAGGCATGCTACCCTAAGTGGACTGTCATTTTGCCAGAGGATAAGTGAAGTGGTAGCTACTTCTTTTGATATTCCTTTTTCCTGCATATCCTTTAAAGCTGTTTATAGAAGTAACCGGTTTTAGTTGATGTAGTTGATCAATCCTGCCTGAGTCCTATAACTATGAAGATACTTTTGAGTTATAAAACTGACAAGTTGGCTACAATTTTCAAAATGTTGTCAAGATGGAAAATAACCAAGCACTCGTAAAGGCCCACTAGGTACTGTTATCAAACGGTGTCATACCCGCTAGTCCATGAAAAGGCTGTCTGGTGTGCGGGGAGCTTAATTGCTGGGTGCGTGTACAGTAGGTCAGTGCAGGAGTTTTAGCCGACCGCATGAGTCACCAGTGAGCCAGAGCGGTGAAAATGAGTTCCGGTGTGTTGCAATGGTTTAATATCCTATGCTTCGCAAGGATTGTGCTTGCCTACACCAGAAATCTGTACTCCTAGAATAACGTCATGCTGTAGAACTGGAATGTGGTGGGTTGGGGAGAGAGATGGAGGTGGTCGTCTTCATAGACCTAATTTGTGTACCAATTTATCCTGCAGAGCGTGGAGAGCCGCATCACATTTCCTTGTGTTGATGAGTGCCTTGCCTCTTTGTTGTAGACAATTGTGCCATTTCTCTAAAGCATTTAACAAAGTAAAATATACTCTGCTGTCATGTGTGTTCAGTGTAGGTACCTGCCCCAGTTTGTTTCCTCTGGCAGTAGTGTGGTAACGTTGAGACATGTAGGAATTTTAGAGCCTTTTCTCGGGGTACTGTTATGCAGTCTGTGCCTAAGGTGAGAGGTGGCGTTCTAATGCACACTCCCATCTTTCTTTCTGGAAATCTGTCACTCTGTAGATTGCAAGAGACTACTTCCTGCCTGGGGTTTTTATGTTGGGTGGTACCTTTTGGGCAATTTTTGGGAGCACTCTTCCTGGAAATTTGTAGTGAAGTTTCACTGGGAATTTTGGAAGAGGTGGTTGTTGCAAGCATTTTGATTAATATTTGTTACTGGTGTAGATTTTGATGTGAGTGGTGCTAGTTTTTTGTGTAAATGTGGTGGGCCTGTGTTTTGCTATGAAGTTGAAGTGTTGACGTTTTTCCATTTTGTTCATACTTTTACCTCATATGGTTTTAGGTTTGTATAATGTTGGGAATAGCAATTTTGTGTTTTTTAGTTTCACGAAGTGTTTCGGTGCACTATTGGTAACGTTTAAATTATTTTGTTATTTTGCAGCAAGGTTACACAACTTGTCCACCGGAAAACCACAGTGCTAACTAAGTATACCAATAAATAACTACACTGGCGGGTGTTTTGTTTAAAAAAAAAAAAAAAAGTCTAGAATATATAAATATCGGATTGCGTTATACACAGATGATGTCCTATTTTTTCTTACTGACTGGGACAGGGCCACGGCTTCTGTGCATCATGCAGATTTTGGGGGAAACGTCTGGTTTGCATATGAATCCTCGCAAGTCCATCTTGTGGCCTCTGGGAGAACGAACGAGAGTGGGTGCGTGGGCTTCCTCGGTTCAGTTGGCGGTGGGGGGCCTGAAGTACTTGGGGGGGTATTCCTGTCAGATGTACCGGCAATCTCCTGGGAACGGAACGTGGCTTCGGTATGGGAGCGAGTTCGCTCAGACATTAAATCTTGGTCTCGTATGCCCCTGACCCTGTTTGGAAGAACAGCAATCTTCAAGATGGTGGCGCTCCCTCGGCTCCTTTATCAGCTACAGAACCACCCATACCGGATCCCGCCAGGTTGGTTTAGGCTGGTGAATTCGGTGCCCGGGCAATTTTTGTGGAAAGGGGATAGGGTACGCGTGGCAATACGAACGTGCTTTTTGGCCACATATTGCAGAGGGCTTGCGACCTCGGATATCTTATAATACTACCAGGCATTGCACTTACTATTTCTTAATGACTGGTGGTATGGGGAAAGGGGAGATACGGCGTATGTGCTGGAACGGCAGCTTATGGGGCGTCACACACTACACACACTCCTATACTCGGCACCGTTGAGAGGTGCGCTGCCACCGGTCACACGGATAGTGTTTCAAATCTAGAGGCAGGCTCTGCACCGCATGGGATGGTGGAACACCTGGACTCGGGAGACCCCTCTGTGGAATAATGGGTGTCTGCCCCAATTGGCGGCACTACGGGGCTTCAAGGGATGGGATGATATTGGCATTTCAACACTGGGAGATGTAATAAGGGGTAGGACACTCAAATCCTTTCAGGATCTACAGAGGGAGTTCAATATGCCACAGGTGCAATTTTTTCGATACCTGTAGCTCCGTCACGCCCTGTCACCTAGTCTGGTGGGTTTGGAGTCACTCCCTGAATTTAGCCCACTGGAGGCGAAAGTCTTTATGGGGACCTAAAGGATAAAAAGATCTCCAAGATATATCAATCCCTAGTCACACACAGTTCCTCCACACTGAGCAAACTTCGGGGGGATTGGGAGGCAGATGTGGGCGCCCTAGAGGAAGAGGACTGGACGGAGGCACTGGCAGCGCCGCGGGGCGCGGCTATAGCCATGAGGCTCCGTCTGGTTCCGTTTAAGTACCTTCACAGGGTTTATTTTACAAGAACATGTTTGTGGCGGGCGGGATTGATTGCTTCCCCGGAGTGTTTGCGTTGTGGTAGGGAGGAAGGCACTTTCCTGCACACTATATGGCAGTGCACGGCCTTAGATCATTTTTGGAGGGGAGTGTTGGCATGCCTTTCGGAGGTTCTGGGGTGGGAGCTCCCCCGATCGCCGCGACTGGCTATACTTCGCGTCATGGAAGGTATAGGGGGCAATATATACAAACGACATCTTATGCTGTTGGGGTTTACACTGGCTAAGCGGGATATTGCTAGGGAGTGGAAGGCAACACGAGCCCCTTCCATGACTGTATGGAACAATGGATTAGATTTTTGTATGGGATTGGAGCAGCCCGTCTTTCATTTTGGGCCCCAAATGAATCTTGTCAAGCGCCTTAGTGAGATAGCTCCAGTCTACCCTATCAAAGCCTTCTTGGCGTCGAGAGAGAGAGACGAGCCATGGGTTGATGCCGTCGTTCAGCTACTTGCATGAGGGCCCCTGCCAACCGTATATTGTCATTAGCTTTTCTGTTATGGATAAAGCTTGATTGTGTCGGGCGATTGGGGTGGGCCATATGTGATGTAAGTGAGCAACCAAGGAGGGATATAGGCCGATAGGAGGGACATAGTGAGGCGGGTTTACCTAGCTTCAGGAGGAGAGTAATGTGCGACTCTAACATGGTGTCTGTGACCACCCAGTTGTCAAAAAAGAATTAAAAACCCTTGCCAAAAGCTCTGTCAAAACTGGGGTCTAGGCTTTATAAAAGGTGGCAGTATAACCATCAGGGCCTGGCGCCTTGCAAAAAGGAAGGTTACCAATTGCTCTCCCTAACTTTTTCCAGAGTAATGCCGTCACCCGGTAGATGCGGCTCCGCCGATCTATCGGGTGGGCATAGAGGGGTCAGGTAGTCAGTCTGGCGCTGGGCGGCAAGCTGTTGAGCTTGGTAAGTGGTGGTGTAATAGTTACTAAAGACCTCCAGAATTTCCTCTGTTTCTTGGCGAGAGTGACCCTTGTCATCCACTAACTCTCGAATGTGGTTACAAGCAGAGTGGATGCGCAATATATGTGGAGGGAGTCTATCTGCCTTATCACTCTTTTCATGTTTAGTTGACGTAAGGCAGCTTTTTAGCAACCGATTTCATTAAATGATGTTCAAGCTCACCCCTAACTTGCCACAGGTCTCTCAAGGTCCTATGGGAGCCCCTTCTCTATGGCGAACCTCAGCTTGTTGTATCTGAGTCTCTAGCTCCTGTTCGCTAACTTTATTCGCCATTCCAAAGGCCGCTGTGTGGGAAATAAGCTCTCCTGAGAAAAATGCTTTTGCAGCATCCCATAGAGTCGCTGGTGAAACATTCCCCCATGTCATATTCAGGAAAGTAGTGTTCGATAGTGTCTCTGATATGGTCATGGAGAACTGATCTCGAAAGGCAATTTTATTTAAGATCCAGGGATGGGGGAAAGAGTTCTGTGGAGTCGCTAAGCGTCAACCACACCGTGACCTGGTCAGATATGGTGCTAGCGTCAATTTTAGAGTCAAGAAGACTAGGCAGTAAAGACTTAGAGGTCAAACAATAGTCAATGCATGAGTACGTCTTATGAACATTAGAATAAAACGTAAATTCCCATCATGAGGGTGGTGATGCGAGGCACCTATCAAGCTCAGGTCGAGGATACCTGGAGTCAAGGCTGCAGGTGGTTAAGGTTCATCTTGTATGGGGTGAGAGCAGTCCCAGCCAGGGTCTAGGGGGACATTGAAGTTGCCTCTGAGCACTATGTCACCTCTATGAAAATGAGGAATTCCCCGGGAAGAGATCAGTGAAGAATTCGTCCCTATCACTATTGGGATCATAGACCGAAGCTATGGATAGTCGAATAGTGCCAAATATGCCCCAGATGCCGATCTGTTGCTCCTAAAAATACCTGTAAGTACTATTCAAAGTGGAGGAGAGATCTCGACGGAGCAAGATGGCAGCTCCCCAGGCCTTGCTAGTATGACAGGAGTTGTAATTGAGTAAAATACCAGTAGGAATGTAGCCGGTTAGTGTCAGCACGGAGGAGGTGCATCTTGTGTAGGAGCGCCACATCCACCTCCTCTCGGCGTAACCAGTTTATCAGTGTTGAGACCATGTATAAGGGATACAATATGGAGGGTTGTCATGTGGGAACATGTATAAGGTCGTCTATTCTGGCTAATAGGAAACAATATGGGTGTGGTGCCTGTCTCCTGGTATGGTGCTTTATGCACTAATGTGCCCACATTAAACAATTAACCAAACCTACAACGAGCTATGATGAAAATAGAAGGCTCAGCTGTGACTGGACTGAGAGCCACTGGTCATTGGACAAACCTTACAAAAATAAAAGGCATATATAAACGAAGAAAGGAAAATCAAAAGGCCAAAAAGACTAAAATAGGCAGCAATAGAAAAGAAGTGAGCTCATGAGTGATTTCACGTGGTCCCCGCCTAAGCTCCACCCCCCCCCCCCCCCCCCCCCGCCACAAACAGACGCTGGACAAAGAAGTAAAAAAACGTTATTGGGTGAAAAAGGTTATCCCTCTCTTCTAAATCTGTTCTAGGTCCACAATAAGGTTCCAGCCACATCTCTGTCAAGGGCAACAAGGCTTCAAGGCTGTGTGTCCTCATCCGATGAAAGAGAATGCCGACTTTTATCGGCTTGCCACTTTTGCTTCTGCACCTTCCGCTTGGCCTGGTGCGAGCACTGGAAGCGCCATCAGTCCCCCAATCCACCAGGGCAAGATTGCGGGACCCAGAAAGTTGGTCCACATCATGCGGGACGGGAAAGGCTGAGCACCTTGAGGGCCTCCTGAGGCGCCCAGACGGCCAGTCTCTTGTCCTGGTGTGTGAAATGAAGGTGAAGCAGGATGCCCCACAATACGGAATCTTGTTAATTTGTAAGTGGTGAGTGTGAGAAGTTAGCCAGGCATATGCTGGTCACTAGTTATAGTGGCCACCTTGCACCAGTCCAATCCGACTCTTATGGTAGATAGGTTTATGACAACCTTTTAAAGAAAGCTCTCCTAGTGGTAGCTGTGGAGAGCAGCCTTTAGGCTAAGTCTCTAGAGGAATGTAAAGCAGCTTGTTTTACCTTATAATCTCTTGAATTACCAAATGAAAGAACACCACACAGGTATATATATATAAAATATATATGTATTTATTTCTAACACACTCTACTAATCTCTTTATGAGATTAGAAGTCAAGAACATATGCTAAAATCAACAGTTCACAACAAGTTAGGCACTTAAATGACTGGGGCCCTTGGGGCGTACCAGACCATATACTAAAAAAGAGGTATAAGAAGATCGACTTGCGAGGGGACAAGGCCAAGGGCCTGTAGAAGCGCTGGGGCCTCACTAATCCACCCAAGGCAGGTAAGTAAAGGACCCACGGGAGACACATGCAGTGTGAGAACACAGCCGCGGATCCCAATAGATTCAATGGAGCAAGTCGCGGTTGGAATTTTAAAGTTTTAGGATACTTCGGAAGAGTCTACAAGCAAGTCACTTACAGGTTAAGTAGTTCTAGAGCCAACACACACAGGAGCACCGTAGTGCTGGAGTCACCTCACCCAGGGAAGCCGGGTGCATAGGTGTTTTTTGGTGTCGGGTTGCGGCATTGTTTTCAATGGGAGCCAAAGAAGACTTGCTGCTTGTGAAGACAGGAGAAGTGTCCGGTGGAATTTAAGGATGGATTCAGAAGAAAGAAGACCTGAAAGCAGAGGAGACAGTGTTTAAAGTCACTTACCAGTGACCCGGGCCCAGGAAGATGGATGCCCACAGTCGTCGGCTGATTTCAGGTGATCACGGGTGTCTTGACTCTTCAGCCACGAGGTCCAGGAGGCATCGACAACAACCAGGAGCTGGTTTCGGCGTGTCCCACGAAGTCTGCAGCTTACTGAGGTGTCGGCAACCGGATTGGAGCCAACAAGCCTTGGCAACAGCAAGTCTCATGCAAAGTGTGAAAAGTCAGCGGTGCAGACCAGCAAGGTCTGAGGGACTCACCCAGCAAGGGTAAGTCAGGGCAGGCCTGGAGCAACCAGGGGAGCTCTTTGGTTCTGTAGAAAAGTCTTCAGGGGACCCACAAGCCAGCTGGCAAGGGATGGAGCCCACGGTCACTCGGGACGAGGTAGGCCTCTGATCTTCGGTGGAAATCCTGCTGGAGGCTTGGACCACACGTGGTCCAATGCACAAGTTCGTAGAACATCGTGAAGGGGTTGCACTCGACAATAGTCCACGGTACCCGGGTATTGCTGTTCCTCGTCACTCGTGAGGTCCACTTGCCTCCGCATCGCTGGGTACTCACGATGACCGTCGAAGTCAGGAAATCCACTTCCGGGGCTGCAGGGACTTCGGACTCCGGCGGGAGCGGGAAAGTTTGCGACGGTTGATGCAAAGTTTTGGTGCCTGCCAAGCAGGGGAGTCACTCCTTGACTCCAAGGGAGATTCTTCAGTCTTCCAAAGGTAGTGGAACGTCGAAGGTCCAGGATTATTCTTCAGAGCATGGTCCAGGGATATCTAGTTTGCAATGGTAAGGGTTCCCTAACTTATACTAGAAGAAAGGGAGGGACTAGCTCTATGATCAATCCTATGGGAGGGTCAGGGGAGTGGGTGGCTACACCCACTTCCCTTTGTCCAGTTTCGCGCCAGATGTGGCAGGTAGCCCCTGAACCGGTTTGAGCTGGCATATGGACAGAGAAGCCTACTGCTTCCCCAGTGCAGGACTTCAAAGCACTCTAGGAGTGCACCCACAGAGCCCCAATACACTAAATCCTGTCTGGAAGGTGGTTATGCCTCCCTGTGACAGGATGCCTATTGTTGGGCCTCCTCCACTGCGAGTTTCGGTCAGCAGCAGGAGGGCAGCCCAGTGTCTGTGCTGGTGGCATCCATTTTGTGATGCCAGGGCTCTTTCAGGAATCTACCGTGTTTCCACAGTGGGTACTTGTCTATCCCTCTAGAAGGGTGGGATCATAATCCCACACCAGTTACTGGTGTGGGGGTATGATTCCAAATCGTTTGACACCAAACACGACATGTTTTGATGCAGTCATCTCAGAGTTAGCATTTACCGCAAGGTTATAATGCACTTAAGAGTATATGGTTTAACCGCATCCACAAACAGCCACAGAGAATAGACTCTGAGAGCTGCAGAGGGGCCCTGCTCAGCAGAGGCACCCCCTCACATGGAAACCAAGCACCCTGCCCTCAGGATTGATAGGGCCTGCCTTAGGGGTGACTGATAGGTTTATATATGTGTGTGTATAGTGAGATATAGGGAACCTATATCTCTGTGAGGAGTGCTAACACTACCTCACCCAGGCTGCAGTAGCAGGCCTGTGGTGTCAGATTTAGTCTGCTTCCCAGGGGTGGCATAATACATGCTTCAGCCCCTGGTAGGCCTGTGAAGTACCTATGCCCGTGGTACCTAAGGTACCATATACTAGGGGCTCATAAGGTACCACAGTATCCAATCACTAGTGCATCTAATATGCACTCCAAGTTGTTTAGAGAGAACAGGGAAGCTGGGGCCTAGATTAGCAGGGTCCCAGCCAGACTATAGCCAGAAACCAGTGTAAACATCAGAAAAAAAGTGGGGGCAACATAAGTGCAGATCCTACTCTCCTACTGTGAGTAAAATCCTTAAAGTCTTAATGGCGGGCCAGTGTATTGGCGGGTAGATCCGGATATAGTGATGGAGAGTCACCACGGAAGACGATCGGTTCCTGCTGTCGGGCTTCCAGCATGATCTGTTCTTTTTGGTAGAAATATTGGACATGTGTCAGGCTCAAGATTCTTTTGTTGTTAGAAGGCTGAATGCAGAAAACTGCAAGAGATGGACAAAAAGGGGCTGGACATGGGACTCTGGATCAGCTGGGTCGATGGAGGCAGCGAGGCCCGAATGCGAATGTTATTGCGTCTAGAATGGTCCTCTAGATCATCAAGCTTGTCCTGCAATATCAAGTGTCCCTTTTCCAATTTTTTGATGTGGGCTGTCCTGTCGAAATTATCAAGAGTGGACTCCGCCACCATCTCCTCCATAGTAGTCAAGCGTGTATCTGTCTGTCGTAGTGAGTTGTCAGCATCACTTATGGTTTTAGTAAGAACCTGGCAAGGGACGAAAGGGCTTTGTGGAATTCAGCAAGCAGGAGCTTGATGTTCTCCCTAGTCGCTGGAGCGCGGGAGTCGGAACCTTCACCGCAGACCCAAAGCCGCACTCCTGTGCATCCCGACCTGTGGGCCACAATCTGGAAAGGCCGGTCTACCTGTCGCCTCGCAGGCACCAGCCTGGGAGAAAAATCAGAAGGGCAGGCGCCATGTGGTCCAAGCGGCCACGGGGGAGTGTGTCAATCCAATCAAGGGGGGCCTGTGTACCCACCAGGCGGCCCACTGCAAATTGCACACAGCATACCCAACCTAGGTCCGATTCGGCCTTCGAGCTGTTGCATTCCTCAGGAAGCTCCAAATTCCAGGTGGGAGGGGGGAGAGGGGACCAGTCCGACCAAGGAGGGCCGGTGTGCCCTCCTACCGGCCATCTATAGATATCTCTCTGCTCTCAGTGCGGCCGATCTAGGCCCGATCCAGCCCTGTGCCTTGTACGCTCCACAATGCTCAGGGTCCTGGTCGAAGGACAGACAGTTTGTTCACGGCAAAGCGGGCGGGCAGGCGGGGTGGTGGAGTTCGCTACACTTGCGGGGCTCGAATTAGGACATGGGGGACCGTTACCCTCAGCTGCCAACACCCACCTCCAAGAAGGATGTTCCTGTTGGATTACTGTAGCAGGTGCAGCCCCAAAATGGCCGCCGTAGCTACGCTACAACGACATCGCCAGTCTCGCAGTTCCTCTGACCTGGAGAGATGCAGCCGATCCCTGCATTCATGGAGTGGGGGAAGATAGGTGAAGGGCAATCCGCTGCCAATAACGGGCCATTATGGGGGAGGTCAGGGGACCAAAGCAAGGAGCTCTGGGAAGACTGGTCTTGCCGGATCTCCTCCCTGACCCCGCACACTAAAATCATTTTTTGAAGCGGGGTGAGAAGTGGAATCCGCTTATCCATCCCTTGTTAGTAGGTCCTGCAAATTATATATGCAGCGTTGGCAAGGTCTTATTAGTGAGACCTCACACCACTTGGGAGTATGACAAGACTGGACAGTGTATGTATGAAATATTCTTTCACTTCATCCGTTTTTTTAACAAAGCTTCCGTCCCTTTTTCTCAATACGAATTTTCTTGAACATCTGTGAAGTTTATCTTCTGGTGAATAGTTGATTTTTGACCTTTCTCCACACAGACCAGTGTTATCTTTTGGAACATGGTCTGTAAATGGACATATTTTACATCTTACTTAGTGCAGTGCTCAGCTGTTTACTAAACAGTCCCTTTTTGTGCAAAGAGTCCCAAGACACAGAGAAAAAGCAATTGGCCAAGGATCAGACTGTTTGATCAAGCGGATAATTAAGTTTCATAAATCAGATTTCCAGATCCACAGCTAGTACTTAGGCCTCTTACAATAGTGATACAATCTGCTTCTTTCTCATGCTAACTTTTGTCCTTCTGTCCTCTGCCCTAAAACTGCCATTGCATTCAAAATATCAGCTCCTGCTGCCCTGCGGGTAGCCTTCTGCGGATAAGAGATGCACAGAGATGAGCTCTCCCAAGACAGGAGAGCTGAGGTGACGGGCATCCTTGCCTCTCAGATCAGATTCAGAGCCAGGAATCCCATATCTGCTCTGTGCACAGGCCCCACAGTGACAGGGCCTGGCTGCTAGATACACTAGGTCAAGTTCTTGACCCGGTCCCACTTTACAGAGAGAAGACCAGGGTAGTTTCACAGGTCTTTGCATTATGGGAGCCTTGGATACCACAGTGAATTTGAGCAGAGCAGCCACCAGGCTTGCGTTCTTCTAGAGTGCTACGAAGGCTTGATGGAGCACTGTGATAAACAACTTCTATAGTTAATTCTACCTAGGCTTTGGTATCTAGTCGTTGATAACAGATGTTAGTAACTACCTGCTTCTGATGGATCTGCCTGTGCATTCCTTACCTTTTGAATTATCCCAATGCACAGCATTCCATGGAAACTTTCATCCTCAGCTCTCCCACGTCGATGAGGACGTCACAATGGAACCGCTCCACATGCGACTCCACATGACGTCATTGGAGCCATAAGAAGACCTCATCGCTGTGCTGACATCAGTTCCCTTTTTTATGTGCTGTTGACGCCGAACGGTTTTTCCACAGGCTCTCCATTTCTGGGAGTATCTTTGTTACTATTCCCGTGACTTTGTAGTCGGTAAAGATGACTACTCCAAGAAAATCGAGATTCAAGCAATGCAGAGAGTGTGGGGGCCAGATATCCATCACTGACCCTCATGAAGACTGTGGTGCCTGTCCTCGGATCACGATGTCGGGACATGTACTATGTTTAAGCGAATGAATCCCAAGGCTCTGAAGGAAATGGAGGCCAAGTTGTTCATGGCCAAAGCCAAGAAGCAGAAGAGGGGTCGCAGGAGGTATAGGACCTGATCGAAGACGTTGATGCCTTTTACTTCAAGATTATCCAAGAGGCACAAGAAGACGCTGCGCCATGGTTCTCGGTGTCATTCTTCGTAGGATGTTACTCTGAAGTTGGTGTCTCAGGGTCCTAGATTATCGTAGGGATGAGAACTCTCTGACTCCTTTACTAGGAGTGAGTCTGGCCCTGTCTCCGGCACCAAGAGCTGTGACTCCTCTGACTCCGAGGAATGTTACGCCTTCTCCGACGCCAAGGTTGGCTACACCACCTCTGGCTCCAAAATCACCGACCCCGCAGCTGGAGCCAAACTTGGTGCCTTCATGGACGGCTCCAGAGCCTGTTGTTCCGGATCCGGCAAATCCTGCAGTCCCGACTCCGGGGTCGGATCCGTTGCATGTTTGCGAGAGCTGTGAATCCTGCTGGTGTGCCGACTGGCCCCATGGGTCCATTAACTTATTCTCTAGGAGGATGTCCTCCTCCTTTTCCCCAGGCACCATTCATGCCATTTATGCATGGGGCTCCAGTGAGTTGGCCTCTTCCGACCCCGAGGTTATCGATGCCGTTGCAGTCTCTAGAGGGTCGTGTTCCATTGGAGGGTTCTTCTGCAGCGGCCAACTTCGACCCGTGTTCCTTTGGATCCTTCGACTCCAGTTCCGAAGTCATCGGCACCGCGACTGGCACCACCGACTCCGATGATGAGCTTCAAAGTCTGTTAGAGGAAGAATAATATCGGAATGAACATGGAGGGGCTAAAGAAGGAGAGATGGTGGACCCTGACCCTGATTTTGAGGGTTTGCAAGAAGCCAGTGGCCTGGACACTTCCCCGGAGTGGGAGTTGATGTCACCTAAGGGCCTGCCACCTCTTCAGGTGACCACATACCATGCTGTGATTCGAAAGGTTGCAGACTTTTTAGAGCTCCCCCTTCCAACAGCCGAGTTGAAATCCAACATTCTAACAGAGGTTCTTCATTCATCAACTTCTGCATCAGATCCTTTGCTGCCCTTCAATGAGGTGTTAACGGAGTCCATTTTGGATATTTGGCAGAAACCAGTGTCCACCCCTGCAGTTTCCAGGACGGTGGCCTGGAGATACAAGGTGGCTCCTGGACATCTAGTGTTTCTGTCCTCCCACTCTACACCGGAAAGCTTGGCGGTCCAGGCCTCCTGTTCTTCTAAGATGCCGGCAGGGTATTTTCCATCTACACCTGCTGTGGGTATGGGTCAGTCCACCAAGAAAGTCTATAGGGTTGTTATATCCATGCCCTCATTGACTCCGCCAATGAGGTTGTACCAAAGTTGCCCACAGAGGTTCAAGGGCACTTTTCAGAACTGTTGTCGGACACCCAGGCTGCTGCCCGCCAGGTAATCCAACCTAGACTGGACACAGCGGACTCTGTGGCCAGAGCAATGGGGTAATCTGTGACGAGGAGGAGTAATGCCTGGTTGCGAGATGTACAAGATGTTACCTGATGATCAACTGGACTTTGCTGGACTTACCTTTTGATGGGTCCCGCTTGTTTGAGGTTAAAGCGGATTCTGCGCAGCAGCGCTTGAAGGCTAGCAAGGCTACGGCAAGGTCTTTAGGGCTTCAGACCCAGCCCAGGAGCTTCAGACAGTTCCCCGGATTTCGTGGCTTTGTGAAAAACTTGCTCTTTCGTGGCAGACCACAAACATAGCCACAGGAAGCAAATCCCTTGTACAGGCCCTACAGTGGAAAGGGAAGAGGTCGTCTGCGGGGTTCCGCCCGACAACGAGTCTCCTCCTCCTCCTCTGCCTTTCCAACCATAGTTGCAAGGAAGCAACTCTAACTCTACCATTTTAGAGCATGCCTGTCCCCTGGGAGGAAGGGTGGCCCATTTTCTAATTCATTGGAGGTCTGTCACTAAAGACCTCTGGGTTTTAAACATCATAGAAAATGGGTATGCCCTACCCTTCTGGGAGTTTCCCCCTCCTTTCCCTCCACATCAGGGCCTTTGCTCGGAAGAGCATCCCCTGCTTCTCCAGCAGGAAGTACTGTTGTTACTACAAAAGGGTGCAATCCAAATAGTTCCAGAGCAGGAAAGAGGTATAGGGTGCTACTCCTGGTACTCCCTGATTCCCAAAAAGGACGGTCCTTTACGACCGATTCTCGACCTCAGGATTTTGAATTTCTACCTCAGACAGGAGAAGTTAAAAATGTTGACCCTGGCACAGGTTCTTCTCATGCTGGAGAAGAAAGGCTGGGTGGTGTTGATCGATTAACAGGATGCGTATTTTCACATTCCCATTCTATAGTAGCATTGGAAGTATCTCCGTTTTACGGTGGGGTCTCAAAATTACCAGTTTGCGGTCCTTCCTTTCAGCCTTACTTCCGCACCTCGGGTAATCACAAAGGTGATGGCAGTGGTGGCAGCACATCTCAGAAGATCAAGGATTCCTGTGTTTCCCTATCTAGATGACTGGGTGCTCAAAGCAAAGTCGCAGAGATAGTGTTGCATCATTTGCAGGTTACAACACTGCTATTGTTCAGCTTGGGTTTCCGAATCTCACCTGGTGCCCTCTCATTGCAACCTATTCATTGGGGCAGTACTGGACACTACTGTGAGTCGTGCCTTCCCACCTCCACAGAGGATTCAAGACATCCAGGCTATGATTCCACTTTTTCAGAATGGAGCATTTGCTCCAGTCCTGAAGGTCTTGCGACTGCTCGGTCTTTTTGCTTCCTGCATTCTGTTGGTCAACCATGCACACTGGGATATGAGGGCCCTCCAGTGGTGCATCCTCAGGCAGTGGTTTCAATATAACAGATCTCGAGGAGGTGGTCAGAATCTCCAGGGACTCTGCAGTGGATCTGCAATGGTGGAGTGCTCCAGGCAACCTGTCTCAAAGGAAGCCGTTTCACCCTCCTCTTCCGGTAGTCACGGTGATAACTGATGCCTCCACTCTAGAGTGGGGAACTCATCTGGGGGGTCTGGAAGTCCAGGGTATTTGGTCTCCAGGTGAAAGATTGTTTCACATAAATCTTTTGGAATTGTGGGCGATTCGTTTGGCTCTCAAGGCCTTGCTTACCTTTGTGGTCAGTCCTGTTAGGTCTTAACAGACAGCACTATCGCAATGTGGTACATCAACAACCAGGGAGGAGTAGGGTTGTAGCTTCTCTGCATGGGGCCTCTGCGACTCTGGTCCTGGGCTCAAGACCATCAGATTTCCGTAGTCTCCAATCATCTGGCCGGAGTGCTAAATGTGCTTGCGGAAGGTATCAGTCAGCAATATTCGACCGATCACGAGTGGCGTCTCCATCCGGAGGTGGTTCTTCACATTTTCAGGATGTAGGGGTCTCCTCAGTTGGACCTGTTTGCCACTCACGAGAATGCACACTGCCCGTCATTCTCCAGTATCCGACGCAGGGAGCGTTGGATTATGTTTTTCAGTTAGATTGGGGCTCACAGCTTCTTCCCCCATACCCTTGATTCCTCGATTTCTGAAGAAGATTTGCAAAGTCTGGGCCCAAGTCCTATTGGTCGCCCTGGATTGTCGAGAAGAGTGTGGTAGACAGTCCTCCTTTACTTCTCATTGCACCCTCTGCTCTGTCTCCCTCTCAGGGCTGGAGATTGAACGGGGCAACCTGAGTTCTTTGTTTCTTTCTCCCACCGGATGTTATGGACGTTCTTTTATAGGCCAGAAGGTACTCCACCAAATCTGTTTATGCTGGTAGATGTGCTAAATTTGTGAAATGGTGTGGAGAGAAATCAATTGATCCTCTAAATGCCCGTTTATCTGATGTTCTGAGTTTTTCTCATTCCCTGGCACAACAGGGTTGTGCTGTGGCAACTGTTAAGGGATACTTATCTGCCTTGTCTGCTTTTCTTTGTTTGCTGGATCAATCCTTGTTGTTTAAATCTCCTATAGTTATGAGATTCGTAAAGGGTCTCACTAATAGGTTTCTTCCCACCCCTTTTATGATGCCCTTAGTGGGATATGAATTTGGTTCTCACATTTTCGATGAATTCATCATGTGAACCTTTGCATAGTTGTCCCTTAAGGTTTCTAGCATTGAAAACTATATTTTTAGTGGCAATCACATCTGCTAGGAGGGTGAGTGAATTGCAGACTCTTAGTTCCAAGCCTCCTTTTACATCTTTCCATGCGGATAAGATGGTTCTTAGGACCAGAGCTGCTCTCTTGCCTAAGGTGGTCACTCCTTTCCAATTGGGGCAGTCCATCACCTTACCTAGTTTCTACCCTCCCCCTCACCCTTCTGAGGAGGAAGAGAGACCTCATCGCCTGGATCCCAAGAGGATAGTGAGCTTCTACTTTGACAGAACCAAGGACTTCCGGCTGGATTATCAACTCTTGTAGTATATGCAGGAAAAATGAAGGGCAAAGCTGTCCACAAAAGACCCCTGTCCAGGTGGATAATCCTGTGTATTAAGATCTGCTACGCCTTGGCCAAGAAGGAGCCCCATGAAGGTATTTGTGCTCATTCTACTAGAGCTAAGTCTTCTTCTTTTGCTTTGGTTAGAGGTATCCCTGTGGTAGACATCTGTAGAGCAGCAACTTGGGCCTCCCTCCACACTTTTGCAAAGCACTATTGTTTGGAGTCGGAAGTGAGGAGGGACGGCCATTTTGTTTGTTCTGTGTTGCAGGATTTGTAGGTAGGTGCAGGCAGGCACCCTCCTCTGAGAGTGGGACTGCTTAGGGATTCACTTCAAAAGGTGAAGAATCCACAGGCAGATGTATCCATCAGAAGAACAAGTTACTTACCTTCAGTAATGCCTTTTCTGGTGGATACAGTATCTGCCTGTGGATTCCTCACTGACCCACCTGCCTCCCTGTTGCCTGTCTGCCTATACTGAAAAGTAATCTGTGTGTATTTTATGTGATTTGTTGCTGGAATCATGAGATATTTGCCATTGGGGAATATCTATGATGAGGGATTTCCAGGTTTGGTTGTGCTTATATACTGTGTATACTTGTGAAAATGTTGTTAGTTCACCTCGAAGGCACGGAAAAAATGGGTGGAACGGACGTCAGCATGCCAACGAGGTGGTCTTATGGCTCCCGTGACGTCACGCGGAGTCGTGTGTCGAGCCATTCTATTGTGACGTCCTCGTTGACGTAGGAGAGCTGAGCAGAAAAGTGTTAGAGGCATATGAGCTGCAGATCACACACTGAGCATAGATCGCCATCTGGTGTCACGCCCGGGTGTGTGCATTTGTTTTTGTCTTGAAAAAGTCTTTGGAAGTCACAGGATAGGTGACTCCTCCTTTGGATCATAGTGCGCATGGGCATCGGCTCCATCCTCAGATTGTTTTTTTCCGCCATCGGGCTCGGATATGTTTATCGTGCTCCAGCTCGGTACCGTTACCGATCCCACTTTCGACGCGCAATCCTTCACCCTTTTCTACGGTATTGTTTTCGATCGCGATCCCCGATCCTCGCACATCTCACCAACTTCGAAGTCCTCGATTCCGGTCGTCCACGAAGGCCTTCCGGCCTACCTGGGCCTCTACATCTGGCTCATGGAAAGGACTCCATTCAAGAAGTGTCCTCAATGTGGATCGAAATTCCCACACACAGATCTGCATGAGGTGTGTAACCTCTGCCTTTTACCGGAGCACGAGGCCAGAGACTGTCCATCTTGTGCCTCTTTCTGCTCCAAAAAGACCATTCAGGATCGTCGAGTTCAAAGAACAATGGCTCGCTCGTCGACTTCCATTCCCAATGACATCTTCCAAGAGGGCGTCGATGTACCAGAACAGGAGCGGGTCGAAGAAGGCCTCCTCAGCGCCTCCGAAGCAGACTTTGACATCGAAGACATCACTCCTGGGCCACGGGTCGTAAGTACTGCCGTCGACCCCGACCCCCACCACCGAAAAAGGCTTCGGTCACACCTTTACCTTCGGGCCCAGGTGCACACCGAGAAAGTACTTCTCATGCCCCGCCTATGAGGCCGGCCAAGAAGCCAACAACAAAGCCTTCAGGCCACACGGGATCGAGTCAGCCTGCCGTCTGTACCGAGACTCAGACCCCGGCACTGAAAAAGAAGACCCCATTCTCCTCCTCGGTGCCCGCTACTGCCTTCACATCGACGCACTCGGCACCCAAACCTACCGGCGCCAATCCCTCGAGTCCGAAATAACCATCGGAACCGACCAAAAAGCCGCAACCGAAGACTACAGACTCTCAAACTTCGGAGCTGAAAAAGCATTCGGAACCGAAAAAACAACCGGTTCCGCAGGCCCCTACAGACACCTCAAAACCTCACGGTTCCAAGCCCAGAGAGCACAAAACCGCTCTACAGTCGGTGCCGCGCAAGCATTCGGAACTGAAAAAAAACGCACCGAAGGACATGCCTCCCACAGAAGAGCTTTCTAAACCGGATCCCACCCAAAAGACTCTTCTTAAAGACCCAAAGACTGGTCAACTGATTCTGAGTTCTAAAAAGAGACCACTGGACTCTACTACACCGGATCCAGTACCTAAGAAGAGGGACATTGCGACATCTCCTCTCAGGAGCCCTTCTCCACCTCCTCCAGCACACCACTCTCCTACACCATCTCCTGCACCAGTGGACAATGATGACACTTCTGATGGCACAGGGGAGGGTGCAGATGATGAGCCACTAGGGGATCCTAGTCTACCTCGTACCCCAGACCCATGGGACGATTACAATACACCAGAGGTCCCTAACATGCCACAGGACGACATCTATCCCTCTTGACCTTCCCCCTCCAGAGGATACCATGGGCTTCAACCAGCTCATTCACAGAGCTGCACAGTACCACGGGGTTGACTTGCACACAGACCCCATGGATGAGGATTTTTTAATGGATACTTTTGATATCTCACAAAAGGCCACCTCCATTCTACCCATGCTGAATGAGGTAACTAAACATGCACCTGACGTGTTTAAAGACCCTGTTAGGGCTAGGGTTATCAACCCAAGGATAGAAAAAATATATAAAGCAGACCCAGCATACATTAAAGGCCACATTCCGTTGGATTCATTAGTAGTCTCCAACGCCAGGAAAAGGGATAACTCTCAAACGTCAGGGGATGCTCCACCTCCCGACAAAGAGTCCAAACTCTTGGACACATCCGGTAAACGCACAGCGTCTCAAGCAGCTAACATATGGTGTATCGCCAACACTCAAGCCTTGTTAGCTAGGTATGATAGGGCGCACTACGACCAGCTAGAGACCCTATTGCAACACCTGCCTGACAAATATAGAATCAGGGCTAACCACCTCATACAAGAGGGTAAGCTAATCACTAACACCTCCATTCGCTGCGCCCTAGACATGGCAGACACTGCCTCCCAAAACACAAACATGAGTGTCCTCCTGCGTAGACCCGCTTGGCTAGGCATTTCGGGTTTTAAACCTGAAGTACAAACTTCCATTCTCAATCAGCATTTGACCAGGAACACTTGTTCGGACCAACCGTGGGTTTGTCTTTTGAGAAGATGAAAAAAGACACTGACACAGCTAAATCAATGGGAGCCTTGCAATCGCAAGCTCCCAGAAGCTCCTTTTGTCGCTCCCTTACAGAGGCAACTCCAGAGGCTATTCCTCAGACAACCCCTCCACGTCTTACAAGACTCCCACCCAAACCACATTCACCAAGGGTTATCAGAGAGGAGGCTACAGAGGCAATAATAACAAAGGTAGAGGCAAAACTAACAACACCCGCTCTGCCTCCACCCTTACCCAGTGACTTCCCTCCGCTCCCCCCGGACCATCCCACACCTGTCGGGGGAAGATTACTACAGTTCCTTCCGGTCTAGAACACCATCACCACAGACAGGTGGGTGAGGCAAATCGTTCAAACAGGTTACTGTCTAGAACTCACCTCTACTTCCCCAACCATAGCACCCAGACAGCACCCAATGTCATTAGAACATTTATCACTGCTAAAACAGGAGGTAATCTCCCTCCTACAAAAACATGCAATAGAACCAGTCCCCCTGCATAAGCAAAAACACAGGAGTCTACTCCCTGTATTTCCTCATCCCAAAGAAGGACGGATCTCTGAGACCTGTCCTAGACCTGAGACCCCTAAATCTGTACATATACTCAGACCACTTTCACATGGTCACGCTTCAACAAGTCCTTCCTCTCCTTTCACAAGGCGACTTCCTTGCCACTCTAGATCTCAAGGATGCCTACTTTCATATTCCCATTCACACCTCTCACAGAAAATATCTCCGGTTTGTAGTGGAAGGTCAGCACTCCCAATTCAAGGTACTCCCTTTCGGAGTCACCAAAAACCAGAGTATTCACCAAGTGTATGGCGGTAGTTGCATCTCACCTGAGAAGACAGCACATTCACGTCTTCCCATATTTAGATGATTGGCTCATAAAATGCAACTCATACAATCAGTGTGTATGTCACACTCAAGCAACAATCCAGCTACTCCACGACTTAGGGTTCACAGTAAACCACGCAAAGTGTCATCTACAACCGTCCCACATACAACAGCACCTCGGTGCCACAATAGACACCTCAAAAGCACTTGCATATCCCAGTCCGGCCAGGATAGCAAGCATGCAGAGACTCCTAACAAAATTTCAGCCGCAACACTCTCTTCCAGCTCGAGTGTTCATGCAGCTCATAGGGATGATGGCCTCTTGCATATTCATAGTATCTCACGCAAGACTCCAAATGCGTCCTCCGCAGGAGTGCTTAGCACGTCAGTGGAACCAAGCTCAAGGTCCGCTAACAGATCTGGTGTTGGTGGACGGCCGCACTCATTGCTCTCTGCAGTGGTGGAACACCAAAAACCTTTCCAAAGGGCGACCGTTCCTCGAGCCGGTTCCACAGATTGTGTTAAGAGCGGACGCATCACTCTCCGGCTGGGAAGCCCATCTATTACATCACACCATGCAGGGCAGGTGGACTCCACAACAAAAGTTACTCCACATCAATCACCTGGAGTTACTAGCGATTTTTCTTGCCCTAAAGGCATTCCAAAAGCAAATATCAGGCAAAGCTGTCCTAGTCCGCACCGACAGCATGATAGCTATGTACTACATACAGAAACAGGGCGGGACACATTCCCTACAGCTCTCCCAACTAGCTCAAAGCATTTGTAGGTGGGCTATTCCTCAAAACATTTTTCTCCTAGCCCAACATGTTCCAGGAGTTCAGAACAGCATCGCCGATCTGTTAAGTTGTCAAACGCAACCGATTCCCGAGTGGGAACTTCGTCCACAAGTTCTTCAACCCTTTTTCAAGTTGTGGGGGCAGCCAGATATAGACCTCTCCGCCACACACAAACGCCAAATGTTCAAACTTTTCCGCCAGATATCCACACCCATTGTCCAAAGGCAATGCAATATAGAGGAGTTGGTCAGGTAGATTTGCGTACGCTTTTCCGCCTCTCCCACTCATCCCACTGGTGGTGAGCAAACTGCAGCAACATTCACTGACCCTCATCCTAGTTACTCCAACATAGGCCAGACAACCGTGGTACACCACATTACTGGAACTGTCTCTAGTCCCGCACCAAAAACTACACCTCTCCCTATGCCGCTTAACCCAGAACCATGGAGAGATCAGACACCCGGACCCAGCACAGCTCAACCTAGCGATCTGGCTCCTGAGGTCTTAGAGTTTGGTTACCTTAACCTTCCCCCTGATTGTATGAACGTTATCAGAGAAGCTAGACGCCCCACCACTAGAGCCTGCTATGCAGCCAAGTGGAAACGATTCGTGATATATTGCCACAACAACACCATCAAGCCTTTAGATGTGTCAATTCAACACATCATAGGTTACCTACTGCATCTCCAAAGATGTAACTTAGCCTATACATCTATTAGATTACACCTCGCTGCCATAGCAGCCTATTTACAAAATAGACAACACTTATCACTCTTCAGGATACCTGCCATTAAAGCATTTTTTGAAGGCCTGAGAAGAATAATTCCCCCCAGGGTACCCCCCTCCCCTGTATGGAACTTAAACATTGTACTCACAAGACTAATGGGTCCTACTTTTGAACCTCTGCACAAATGCGAACTACAGTTTCTAACATGGAAAGTTGCTTTCCTAGTAGCCATTACTTCCCTTAGAAGAGTCTGTGAGCTACAAGCACTAACTATTCAAGAACCGTTCTTACAAATGCATCATAATAAAGTTGTTCTCCGAACCAATCCAAAATTCCTCCCTAAAATTATTTCTCCCTTCCACCTCAACCAGTCTGTGGAGTTGCCTGTATTCTTCTCGCAACCACAGACAGTTGCAGAAAGAGCTCTTCACACTCTAGATGTTAAAAGAGCACTGCTTTATTACATTGAAAGAACAAAACCTTTTCGTAAGACCAAACAACTTTTCGTGTCCTTCTCACCACCACATAAAGGCAACCCTGTATCGAAATCTGGCATAGCAAGGTGGATTGTCAAATGCATACACATTTGCTATCACAAAGCTAAAAGCACCTTATCTGTTCCCCCTAAAGCCCACTCTACCCAAAAGATAGGGGCTTCAATGACATTTTTTGGGAACATTCCCCTAGATGACATCTGCAAAGCAGCCACATGGTCTACACCGCGCACATTCACAAAACACTATTGTGTAGATGTGCAAACAAAACAACAAGCTAGTATGGGCCAGGCTGTACTCAAAACACTATTTCAAACTACTGCAACAGATACTGGTGGTCGCCGCTAGAAGCGGGTACTGCTATACAATCTATGCTCAGTGTGTGATGTGCAGCTCATATCCCTCGAACGGAAAATGCTACTTACCAGTATGCATCTGTTCTTGGCATGTAGAGCTGCAGATCCACACACGCCCACCAGCCTCCTTTATCTGTTCCAGTATTATCTTATTTAGATACAGCATACATGGGCGTATTTTCTGTTTCTTACAAAACTCCATCATTTCCCTGCTGGCAAAAAACAATCTGAGGATGGAGCCGATGCCCATGCGCACTATGATTCAAAGGAGGAGTCACCTATCTTGTTACTTCCAAAGACTTTTCCAAGACAAAAACAAGTGTACACATCCGGGCCCAACACCAGATGGCGATCTATGCTCTGCAGCTCTACATGCCAAGAACAGATGCATACTGGTAAGTAGCATTTTCCTTCTGTGGAGTGCTGCACATTGAGATAATTCAAAAGGTGAGGAATCCACAGGTAGATACTGTATCCACCAGAAAATGCATTACCGAAGATAAGTAACTTGTGCTTCAGTGGTAATATTTAATCTACGCTAGGAGGATAAAAGACTGAGTAGAGGCACAGGAGCTTAAACCCCTACCTTCAGGTTACGCATAGATTTCCCCTATAGATGCATTATTTCACTGAGCTATCTTGCTGACTCTCTAAACATGCTCTCCTTGGGCAGCTTCACTGGCACTATTATGTGTAAGGCTTCCCCTAAATGTGTTTAATCCAAGCTGATCCCTTGTGCACAAGGCGAGACTCCACGCTAGAGAGCGAAATTACACTGGAGTCCAAGGCAAGTGAAGGACTATTTAAGAGAAGAACATCATGCAAAAGGGGAGTGGCATGCACACAACTATCCCTTGGTATGGCACTGGATTTGTCTTCTAAACCTTATTACCAAGATTTTGACAAACAAGTTATTGTGATGAAGAAGTGTGGCCTCCATATTAGGATACGATGTTCTGCTTGTGATTTTAGTTACTGAGCGGAAGAGGAGACATATGAGGGTCCGTTACGCGTAATATAGCTCAATATAACAAAAAACAAGAACACTATGAGCCACAGCATGACATAATCCAACACTTGTACTCTCCAGTCCTGTACCCAAGATACAGCCTTTGTTTAAAGTGATGCTGGTCACCGCAGTAAGTACTGGATCCGACTCCCTAGCAGGAGCACCCACAACGTAGACGCAATTAAGTGTGAAATGTCAGCATCTGGCTGTGCCATCCTTCCTGTCGCAGCAATCTGGGACAGACCAAGGACAGGCCTGACCTAGAAACATCCTCACCTTGAAGAACAAACTACAGTTCTACTTCTCACCCCTGCAATCTTTAAAATGTCTGTACTCAGGAAGACTAATCTGTATCTCCTTTATTGTTTGATCACCTCGAATTTTTAGCTGCACTCCATCTGCTGCTTGTGTCTGACTGCTGCCTGACCTTAAGATGTCGAATGTGAACAATCATTGCCCGGTGAGGTAATATGATTCAGAAGGCTGCCTGACTTATGTTGCCTGACCTTAAGATGGCAAAGGTGAGGTAATATGACAAGGGAAAGTGATAAAATATGCGCAAATACCCACGGACCACCTAATAGCCAACTGAAAAAAACTGCGAACATGGAATAATCAATGTCCGGTGAGGTAACAAGACAGGGAAACTGATAAATTGCACATCCATGAAACACACTAAGGTGGCCACTGACGGAGAGGAGCTAGCCTATGAAGCTCCAGGCTGAAGATAATCTTCGGTTTTAAAATCCCCACCTAACCTAGCCATCCTCCACCATCGTCTATTGATTTGATTTAGTCTTACCATTATTACTGGCAACCAGTTCACATACCGAGGGTGATGAGGGTTGGCCTAGAGACCCTATGACAAGCTACTGTGCATCCTTCGAAGAGCCCGAGATGGCCTGGGCTCAAGTTAGCTCAGCAACAGGAGAGCGTTTCCTACTCCCGCCTTCCCCGAGCCCCTAAAGTTGTTGCGCTGCTATTCCTGCGGGCATTATCTCTAAACACCTGGTAGTACATCAGTTTCAGTTATGATACTGCATTGTAAACTAGGTACATGACTTCTCGGCCTTCGCTACTCACTATGCCCCACGCCCCCTTTTCTTGGGTCTCTACTTCCAGGACCCCCTACTAATTGGGCTACCTCTCCACCCTTATTCTTTTGGGCGCCTTTATTCGCTACCTACTACGCTACTTCAGTCAACATGGCACAAAATACTTACCAGGCCTCTAACGCCTTTGCCCAATCTGGCGTAAACTCGGTTAAGATAATCTACCCACCCAGCCTATCGCTAAAGGCTAAGAAAACCTTTAAGCACAATACCCTCAAGAGATGGCCTTGAAATACTGATATAGGACACATATACCTCAAATAAGGGCACTATAGTGACTGATCTCCTCTTCTACACAAACAGAAGAGCACAATGGAGAAAGGCCCTCACCTCTATGCTGCGCTCAAAACACACCAAAACTCCACATGGTTTCCGTTTAACCACGCTTCCATCCCCGACCCTTATGGCGGAGCTGACTATCTCCCTTTACAATAATGGTAATGTCCTTATCCAAGCATCGGACCTGAACCTCAAGTGTTTCAATTCTGCCTTTTTGAGGTTCAAGAACTCTCTAACTCCAACACCTCCACTGACAGTCAAAATGTGCCACTCAATGGCTCTGATACAGAAGCGATTGACGGCCCCTCCTTCCCACTGCCCACGCTCACGTCTGCTAATACGATCCCCTCAGCTCGACCCAAGTTAACAGATGCTATCCCAACACCCCACACCACGAACTCGGAAAACCAACGTCTATCTTGTGCCGATGAAGGTTTAACTGACCAGAGGACCTCCCACCTTGTTGATAGCCGTATCAATGCTCCTCCTCTACCTTGCCTCACTTTCTATCCTCAAACCCTGGTATCACACACCATTCATTCCAATAATGGGAATGATGACCACCCTACCAACCCTAACTATCAGACAGGATTGGATACTCCCCCCCCCCCCCCCCCCCTTAGGCCCTGGATCTTTAAATCTCATGGCCCAGAACCTTGTTGATGTACCCTATACATTGAACAATAACAGATACCCTCACTATCACTACACGCTTCACCACCCTCTACTCCCCCTACCACCACTCTGCCTCTTCTTATTCCCACTCCAAAGTCTGATACCTATCTCGAGTATGATCCTATCTGCCTATGTAATTGTGCCAATGGTCCTACCCAACCCTCTATTAACCCTACCACAGCGGAACCTATCCTACCTGCGCGAGTTACTCCAGCGAATAAGTGCTGAAACAATCAAGGCCCTGAGAAGAAGATTGATGACCTCAAACATGATATATCGGTAGTCAAAGAGCTGGTGCAAAACATTCTGCAGTTCTCCTTGACGATAGAGAAACGTAGGGTTTCACCCCCCACGCAGAAGTATGATGTATTCAATCCACAGAAGCTGTACTCTACCAAAGACATTACCTCATTCTGCTCCTATCTTAACACCAGCTGGAGCTCGAGGCCTCTGCCTAACCACCTCTCTCGGCCCCACAGACCCCTACCACAGTTATTTGCTGAAGACATTCTCGCCCTGCTTGGGTCCTACATTGAATCAAAGATGGACTCCCAACCCAACTTTACTCTCAACATCCCCTCAATCATTGCTAACCCTGACAGGGAACTAAGCCTTAATCTCAGAAAGTTGAACATAGAGAACCTACTTCACATAAACACCTCGATGCAAGAAGTGGTCACTTCCAACCGGCACATCAACGCAATGCTACTCAATTGTAGATCAGCTGTGAAACATGCAGCTGATATTTCTGATCTCATCATTGCGCATAATTTGGACCTTCTGATCATCACTGAAACCTGGCTCAGTGATACTTCCTCCCCAATTCTTGATATCGTAATCCCTCCTGACTACTCTACTCTCAGAAGTGATCGCCTGGATAAAACAGGAGGGGTCATTGTCTGCATTCATCGCTCCAACCTCACAGTAAAACAATAATCTTGTACTGTCTTATCTACGTGTGAACAGCTAGTCTCTGAAATCTGGAACAAAGGCAAGAAGATTTGTGTGCTGCACTCGATGTATCACCCTCCTAGTGACAATCTAGTCTTCACAGAGCAAATCATGGAGGTCATCAGCTCGAGCTCGGACCAACTCTGCCACATATTCCTCGGAGACTTCAACCTTCATTGGAATGACACAAATGATCCAATTGTCCATTCCTTTAAGACCTTCCTTTCTGACCTCAATTTCTCACAGCTCTGTGACGTCCCTACTCACAATAAAGGCGCCACTCTAGACCTCATCATTGCAAAAGACAACTTCATACAAATATGAGAAATCCTACCCTGTGACTGGTCTGATCACTTTCAAATTCCCTTCCTCATTTTAGACAAGGGACTGGATCCACAGGGGCAACCCCTTAGAGCGAAACAAATGACTCGCAATATGAGGGACCTCGACATAAACATGATAACCACAATCGCCAAAAATAGACTACAACCCCCCTCTAATTTGACCAACCTTGACGATCTTTCTGAGCACTACTTTAACACTTTTTCTAACATTCTTGACTCTGTTGCTCCGAAACAGCTCAAAAGGATCCCAGTCAAACTCTCTAAACCATGGTTTAATGGTGCCCTAAATGATGAACGGCGCAATCTAAGACTCCCTGAGACACTCTGAAAAAACTCACGTTTCCACCACAGCGCTCTCTCAATTGAGAAAGGTGAAAAGCATTTACTCCAAACACATACGCTTGGCAAAAATCGAACACTTCAGATCTCAACTGGATGGAGCTAAAAATAGACCAAAAAACTCTTCGAACTCATTAAGGAACAATCTAACCAATCTTCTAACCAGAGCTCTTCTCCGTTATCCCTGCTCCCTAGTGGTGATGATTTTACAGCTCGCTTCGCGCGGAAAAAACAACGAAAATAGAGCTGGAGTTATTACTCACCGCCCCAACTTTGTTATCCAAAATACCACCCGCAGAATCAGGGGAGGGGGCTGAATGCATGACAATTTAACACCGTTCCTTGGAAATCTCTCAAAAACAACGCTTCTTGGAGCAGTTTTCTCCTACCAGACTACACTGAGATACTTTGCAACATGTAATCCATCAAACCCTCCAACCACTTTGGTGATCTTTTACCCGCCAAGCTCTATAAAGATTTAATCCCAGCTGTTCTCCCTCTTTGGTCCAAGATCATTCATGAATCCCTCATACAGGGAAAGATTCCGGACAGCCTAAAAGTTGGGCAAGTTACTCCCATTCCTAAGAAGCCTAATGTGGACCTATCCGATCCTAACAACTTCCGACCTATCACCAGCAGCCTGACTCTAGCGAAAATGCTTGAAAAATGCGTTCATTCGCAGCTCTGCAAACCTATTGAGCAATATCAACTCCTGGATCCTCATCAGTCAGGATTCAGAGCAGGTCACAGCACTAAAATGGCACTAACTCACATCGTTGATTACGCCGTGAGAGCCCTTGACCAAAATGTCCCTTGTCTCCTGATCCTTCTAGACCTGTCCTCAGCCTTCGATACCATCAAACATGAAAACTTGATTGATCTCCTACAACATAGGATGGGATTATTGGGCCCGGTCCTAAATTGGTTTGCCTCCTTCCTTCACAACCGCACGCAAAGGATCAAAGTTAATCATGCCCTAGCTTCCAGTACCCCTGTCCTGATTAGAGTCCCCCAAGGTTCTACGCTCTTGCCCACTCTCTTCAATCTATTTATGGAGCCTCTTGCAGTCATTCTGAACAGTCAACATTCAATACCACATGTATGCGGATGACACGCAATTGTACCTGAAGATCTCATCACAGGAGGACATAAAAACTTTTAATGCTGCACTTGCACAAACTCAACAATGGCTAGCCCAGAACCATCTCTTACTAAATACTCTCAAAACAGAATTTCTTTTGATCACCCACCTAATCACTCCGCTCCTATCCATGACTGGATTAAACAACTAACTGCTCTGACCTGCACACCTCACGTTGTAGACTCTGCTAAATCTTTAGGTGTCACCTTGGATTAACATCTAAATATGCAAGCACATATCAGCGCTACTACTAGGGGAGCCAATTTCCAACTCAAGACACTGAGGAAAATCAAAGCATTCCTCCCCCCTGAAGACCTCAGGCCAGCGGTACAATCCCTGTTTATCCCTAGATTGGAATATGGTTTGGTGACCATCGCAGGACTTCCCAAAGCCAGCTTAGCCCCACTCAGAGCTACCTTGAACGCTTCAGCCAGGCTTTTAACTGGATCTAGGGAATTTGATCACATTTCACCCGACCTGTTGCAGCTAAACTGGTTATCTATTGAAGCTAGAATCCGAATCAAGATTGCTTGTCTGACTCATAAAGCCATATACCACAATACCCCATACTACCTGGCAAATAAAGTTGAGCTATCGGGCTCAAGCAGGAACCTCAGAAGTACATCCACCCTTCTCTTGAAACTGCCAAGATTGAAAAAGAAAAGATCGTACAACCGTTCTTTCACCGGTCTTGCTCTGAGAATCTGGAACTCCTTGCCATCCGAGATGAGATCAAATCCTTCAACTACTTCCTTTAAAAAACTGGTCAAAAGACTACTAATGAACGAACGTTAATCACACTGATCATGTTTGTGTTTTGTTAATAACCAAATTCTTGATGTATTCTCACTGATGTTCTATATGTTTTTACCTTCTTTTTGCATTCTTTTTGTCCCAATCCTCGATAGCTCCTTTAACTGCATCATTTGTTGATTTTTGCTTGATCCCTTTTGTTAATATTCCTTGATACTCATCGCACATCTTGGTTCTTTGTATTGTATGATGTTTTCCACGGAGCGCTCTATGGCGCCTCTGATACACCCTACTTGTTACTCTTAAATGTTTTCACACTGGTTGTACTTTTACTTACCTCCTTTATGTTTTGTATTATGGCTGAAGACAACTCTGTACAGCTCTCTGATACCCCTTTGGGTCTTGTTCGTGCTCTATAAAACCTTTCAAATAAATAAATAAATAAATAAAATCTCCTTGTGAAAAAAGACTTCATGGAGTTTCTAAAGGTAGGCCAGTCTCTCCCTCCTCATTGCAGTGTCTGAGTCTTCTACCTTCAGCTACAGAAATGTAGGCAGTACACTTCTACTGTCTGTGGATATATCGCTACCCACTTCCTGTCCCACACTAAATCAAGGGCATTGAAATGGATCCCACTTTTCTTTGGTAATAAATACTGTGAGGCAGTCTTTTTATTTATTTTTTGTTATACATTTTTTAAAACAGTACAGCCACAAATTCATTAGAAATCATTGGGCATATGGAGCATAAACAGTACATTTAGCACATTACACCAAGTACATATCACCGTGCTATCAATACAGGTATTAATATAACATTGATAAATCCCCGATAAGAAAGAGCAAGGCAGAGCAGCACAGAGCAGATTAATCCATCAAATATCACGTACAGTGAGCAAATAGGAAGTAAGTGGGCTCCATATGTCACGGGGCTTCAAGGCTCTGGGTAGTTCTTCAGCGAAGCAAGTGAGCTGGTCCCGGAAATACACCATGTCCTGCAGCCATTGCCTAGTAGTCGGAGCGAGTCAACCCCCCCCCCCCCCCCAGCATTTAGAAACTCTACGTTTAGCTATCAAGAGCGCCACCGCCACAAACTTCCTAATAGAGATTTTAACATTGATAACATTACCCAACAGACAAAGTTGTGAAGTGCATGCTATGAGTACCCCCACCATCAGACGCAGAATGTGTGTGACCTGCTGCCAAAATAAGTGTATTTTACAGCAAGACCATGCTAGATGAAGGAAGTCTGCATCTGGGGCATCACACCGTTTGCAATTGGCGGCTTCCCATAAACCATATTTATAGAGCTGAACAGGTGTATAATACATTTGATGTAAATATTTAAAGTGTTCCAATCTAAGATTGCCATTAGCTGTGAGCTGCCCCGTCAATTTACAGCAGTAACTCCATTCGTCTTCTGACATCGGTTCAGAGAGAGATGCATTCCACTTATCCAATGAACACCTCCCTGTTCTAGCCCCTTTCTTTTGTAAGACACTATATAGTCATTTGACTAGCCTAGCTCGTGTTTGGGTGGTATAGAGGAGTTGCAGTGACTCCAAGGTAGGAGGTTCTGCAGGTAATTGTGAGAATAGCGCGCGCATTGCAGATCGCAGTCTCGTGTATATAAATGTTCACATTACAGCGTTCGTCCCACCTACTAGAAAAGATGCAACCTCCACAAATTGACCACCAAGAATCACGTCCCCCATGGTCGACATTCCTAACTCACTAAGAATTTAAGGTGCGCCAGTTTCCCCGGTCACTGAGATCTCATTGTGATGTAGGAGCGTCATGCTCGGCGCATGTAGCAGCAGTTTCCGCTAACGTCTCCCCAGTTCCTGCCTTGCCCTGGCTGTATTTTGTACCTTATCTACCTCTCCTTTTTCAAAAACTGTATGTTTGTTGACTAGCATAGCTTGAAGCGGTATCTAATGCACTGCTCCCGCTTCTACCGCCACATGGGGAATATAGGCCGGTGCTTGTTGCCAGTAGTAGGCGTAATGCGCCTGGGCACAGAGATAATACAACTGAAAATCTGGCGCTGTGAAACCACCCATGTCATAAGGGAGTGTTAGGGTTTTCCAGTTAACTCGTGGCTGTTTCCTGCCCCATGCAAGTGTAACGAGCAATGAACGAAGCGTGTCAAATAAATGGTGCGTTAGGTGCAGGGGTATGTTCATGAATAAATACAAGAATCGCGGAAGCACCACCATTTTCATGAGCGTGATCCTGTCAGCGAATGACAACGGCAATTTAACCCAGCAGTTCACCTGCTCCTCGAGCCTAGTGATGGCCTGTCCATAATTAGTTTGGACGACCACCTGCGAATCCCTGTGAATCCACATCCCCAGATACTTTACCGGGTCTGTGCACCACTGTAGTGGCTAGTCCATTTCTACCTGTGACGTGCTATCTGTTAGGGGTAAGATTATTGATTTAGTCCAGTTTATCCCGAGTCCGGAAAACGATAAAAATCTTATGTATTCTCGGATAAGCTGGGCCAAGTGGGTCGCGGGCTCGCACACGTACAGCACCATGTCATCGGCATACATGGACACTGCTAGGGGCCGTTGATAAAAACGTAGTGCTGCCTGTGGATAGCGCTGCCGTAAAATACATGCCAGCGGTCCCAACAGCAGCGCGAACAGCAGAGGCGATAGTGGGCAACCCTGTCGTGTACCACGCTGTATACTGAAGACCTCCGACATATGCCCGTTGACTCTTACGCGTGCCACGGGGTCTGTGTACAGCAGCTTAATCCAATTCGTAAAAATAAACTGCACACCCATGCGATGTAAAATTGCAAACATGTATTTCCAGGAGATAGAATCAAAGGCCTTAGCGTCGTCCAGCAGGACCGCCACTGCTGGTAGAGTAGGCTCAAGCACATGCAGCACTGCAAACAACGTGCGTAAATTATGTGACATGGATCTAGCGGGGACAAACCCTGATTGATCAGGAAGAATCATGACTGGAAGGAGCAGTTTCAATCTATTCGCCAGTACCTTAGCCAGAATCTTCCCATCAGTATTTATCAAAGACAGAGGCCTATACGAATCGCATCTATCTGCCGCCTTGTCAGGCTTCAACAATGCGACAACCAGTGCCTCACGCAGAGAGGGAGGGAGACGCTGAGTATCCTACGCTTCCATGTACATCTCTAGGAGACGAGGGGCTAATATGTCAATGTACTCTTTATAAAACTCGGCCGTTAGGCCATCGGTGCCCGCCACCTTCCCATTCGGTAACGCAGTGATGGCCTCGTGAATTTCTTCCAGCGTCAGTGGGTGCATTAAAAAAACTCTTGTTGGCTACGCGAGAGCCACACCAGTGCCAGATCATCCAGGTACTGCGCTATCTTCTTCCCCTGCCGATTGTCGATTTGCGTACATGGATTGGTAATACTGTGCAAAAGTGCTAAGTATACCGGGTGTATCATAATGTGTAGTATCACCTCCTGTGATGGCTTTAATTATATAGTTCTTACCCCACGGGTCTGCTATTCTCCAAGCCAGCACCCTCCCAGGCCGGCCTCCTTCACCATAGTACCTGGCTGTGTACCTGCGCGACATGTGACATATTTCCTGATCCACCACATCATTATACTCTGTGACCTTCAACTTAATGTCTGCTAATGGGGCCGGGTCGGCCACAGTGCCATACGCTCGCTCCAGCTCTCCCAGTTCCCGCACTAACCGTCTTAGTGCCCCAGAGGGATTTCAACACTCCAGCTTGCAGACCTCTTCATGCTCCCCGTATGGTCACTTTAAACGCCTCCCAAAGCATCCCCACACATTGCACTGACCTAGTGTTGTGGAGAAAGTAGTCTGAGATAGCTTTCAGAACACTTTCACAAAAAACCGGATCCAGCAGAGAGGAGGATTGTAAGCGCCACTGAAACTGTGAGGGAATGTGGCTAGGTAGAGATAAGTGAAGTAGAACCAGGGAATGGTCTGACAATGTCCTAGGCAGATGTTGTACAGTCTGCGTCCAAGTGTTCACATCATTCGTGACCAGCCAATAGTCAATGCGGGACCACGAATGATGGACGTACGAATGACATGTGCCTTCTCTTAAGCTCGGATGCCACAGTCACCAAATGTCTACTAAGCCCAGATTTAGCATACCATTATGGACAGATGATGCTGCTCTTTTCAATGTAGGCTCTGCCGCTAACAAACAATCTGCTTCAGGGACCAACACAACATTAAAATCCCCCCGCAAATAATTGTCGAAGAAGGTAATTGGTATATTTTGCCCCATAGTGTTTCATAAAAAGCAGGGTCCTCAATGTTGGGCCCATAGATATTTACCATAAGCACCCGTGTACCATATAGTATACCCTGCACCAGTAGGTATCGCCCTGGTCGTCCTCCTCCACATATAGGGGTTCAAAGGGAACGCCTCTCTTTATTAAAATCATAAAGCCCCTCGCGTAAGAAGAGTAAGAGGCGGCCAAGCGCACACCCGCCCATCTAGTGGCCGCCGCAGAGACTGCCCGCTTAGTTAGGTGGGTCTCCTGTAGGAAAGCCACCTGGACGTTGTGAAGATCCAGGTAGGCCAGCACCTGCCTTGCGTTCTTGGGGTTATTGAGACCCCTGATGTTCCAAGTTAACCATGAAATGACATTAGGTTGTGTGCCAGCCATGCCCTGTAATAGTCAACATTTGAAAGTGCCAGCTCTCCGTATATGCCCATGTATGTGCCAATATCCGCTGAAATTTCGTGGCCAGTGCAGCTCCAAAGGAATATAGTTCCCCAAATGTCCCCCCCACCCACATCAGCAAAAAAAAGATGCTGAGAAATCCATCCCGTACAACAAAACTACAACCATGCAACTGCATGTCTTATTCCAAGAAACACACCACTGGGGTGCCTTAGTACAACAGTGAACTGATATGGGGTTCTCCCTCTTGGGGGGGGTCACCAGTAGCCGTCAGCCCCCTGCGTAATGTCATGGGGGGTCGAGGTAGGTATAGAGAAATGCTCCCTCCGTAGATATAGTGACTCATATTTGATTCCGGACAATCAATCATCAATCATAGGCATTTGTATAGCGCACTGCTCACCCGGAGGGTCTCAAGGCGCTGGGGGGGGGGGGGGGGGGGGGGGGGAGCTACTGCTCGAACAGTTAGGTCTTGAGTTGCTTCCTGAAGGCGAGATGGTCTTGCGTTGTCAGGAGGTGGATCGGGAGGGAGTTCCATGTCTTGGCTGCCAGGTAGGAGAGGGATCTTCCTCCGGCGGTGGCTCTGCGGATGCGGGGGACGGTGGCGAGAGCGAGGCTGGCGGAGCGGAGCTGGCGGGTGGGCTTGTGGAAGGTCAGGCGGCTGTTGAGGAACTTGGGGCCCAGGTCGTGGAGGGCCTTGTGTGCGTGGGTGAGGAGTCGGAACGTGATTCTTTGGTTGACGGGGAGCCAGTGCAGGTCTCTCAGGTGTCCGGAGATGTGGCTGTGTCGGGGGATGTCCAGGATGAGTCGTGCTGAGGCGTTCTGGATCCGTTGGAGTTTCTTCTGGAGTTTGGCGGCGGTGCCGGCGTAGAGGGCGTTCCCGTAGTCCAGCCGACTGGTGACGAGGGCCTGGGTGACCGTCTTCCTGGTCTCGGTGGGGATCCACCGGAAGATCTTTCAAAGCATGCGCAGGGTGTTGAAGCATGAAGACAAGACGGCGTTGACTTGTCTGGTCATAGAGAGGGAGGAGTCCAGGATGAAGCCTAGGTTGCGTGCGTGGTCCGTTGGCTTGGGGGTGGCTCCCAGGACGGGGGCCACCAGGAGTCGTCCCAGGCGGAGGGTGATGATCCCAGGATGAGGACCTCCGTCTTGTCTGAGTTCAGTTTCAGGCGGCTGTTCTTCATCCATTCGGCGACGTCCTTCATCCCTTCGTGTAGGCTGGCTCTGGCGGCGTCCGGGTCGCTGGTGAGGGAGAGGATCAGCTGGTTGTCGTCGGCGTAGGTGATGATCTTGAGGTTGTGTTGACGTGCGATGGTTGCGAGGGGGCTCATGTAGACGTTGAGGAGGGCGGGGCTGAGCGATGACCCTTGTGGAACGCCGCAGATGACTTCGGTGGCTGCTGACCGGAACGGGGGGAGGCGGACTCTCTGGGTTCTTCCGGCGAGGAATGAGGTGATCCACTCCAGGGCCTTCTCCTGGATGCCGGTGTTGTTCAGGCGCTGTACCAGGGTGCGGTGGCAGACAGTGTCGAACGCTGCGGAGAGGTCCAGGAGGATGAGGGCCGCAGTTTCCCCGTTGTCCATTAGGGATCTGATGTCGTCTGTGGCTGCGATGAGGGCGGTCTCCGTGCTGTGGTTGGATCGGAAGCCGGATTGCGAGTGGTCGAGGGATCCGTTGGTCTAGCGGCTAGCTGTCTGTTGACTGTCTTCTCGATGACTTTGGCAGGAAACGGGAGGAGCGAGATGGGGCGGTAGTTCTTGAGGTCGGAGGGGTCTGCAGTTGGTTTCTTCAGCAGGGCACTGATCTCGGCGTGTTTCCAGCACTCCGGGAAGGTGGTGGTGTTGAAGGAGGCGTTGAAGATGTCGCGGAGGTGGGGTGCGATGATGTGGTCGGCCGTGTTGAAGATGTGGTGTGGGCAGGGGTCCGTAGGGGATCCGGAGTGGATGGTGTTCATTGTGCGTGTTGTGTCTTCGGTGCTGACTGGGGTCCAGGTGCGGAGGGTGGCGGTGGGGGTCATCGGTTCGGTGGTGGGGTTCGTGGTTGGTGGGCCGAAGCTGTTGTGAATGTTGGCGATTTTGTCGTGGAAGAAGGCTGCGAGGGAGTCGCAGAGTTCTTGCGAGGGAGTGATGTCATTGTTTCCGGCGTCGGGGTTGGAGAGCTCTTTGACGATGCTGAAGAGTTCCTTGCTGTTGTGGGTGTTGTTGTCCAGTCGTTCCTTGAAGGCTGTCTTCTTTGTGGCGCGGATCAGTTGGTGGTGTTTGCGGGTGGCGTGTTTGAGGGCCGTCATGTTGTCTGTGGTCTGGTTGGTGCGCCAGGTGTTCTCCAGGGAGCGGCAGTTCTTCTTGGAGGTGATGAGCTCGTCGGTGAACCAGGAGGCTTTCTTGCTGCTGCGTCTGCTGGGGGGGTTCTTCTTCAGTGGTGCGAGGGCGTCTGCGCAGTTGGTGATCCACTGTGTGAGGTTGTTGGCAGCTTCGTTGGGGTCCGTTGAGCTGGTGGGGGGGTTCTGGCTGAGGAAGGTGGTGAGCTGGTCGCCGGTGATCTTGTTCCAGCTCCTGCGGGGGGCTTGTTGAGGGTGGTGGTGGGTCGTCGTTTTACTGAAGCTGAAGTGGACGCAGCTGTGGTCAGTCCACTGGAGATTGGTGGAGTGGCTGAAGGTGACGTATTTGCTGGATGAGAAGACTGGATCAAGCGTGTGGCCGGCGTAGTGGGTGGGGGTGGTTACCAGTTGCTTGAGTCCGAGGTTGGCCAGGTTGTCCAGCAGAGCAGTGGTGTTGCGGTCCTTGTTGTCCTCCAGGTGGAAGTTGAGGTCCCCCAGGAGGATGTAGTCGGTGGAATTGATGGCGTGCGGGCTGACGAAGTCTGTGATGTCTTCGCTGAACTGTGTGCGTGGTCCCGGTGGTCTGTAGACGAGGGTGCCTCTGAGCGTGGTCTTGGGGTCGGTGTGTATCTGGAAGTGGAGGTGTTCGGCGGAGGTGAAGGTGTCATCGGAGTTGGTCGTGATGCGGATGGTGTTCTTGTGGATGATGGCGATGCCTCCTCCTGTCTGGTTGACGCGGTCCTTCCTGGTGATTTTGTAGCCTTCCGGGACGGCGATGGCGATGTCGGGCACTGAGGAGGCGTTCATCCAGGTTTCCGTCAGGAAGGCGATGTCTGGTGCTGTCGAGTCGAGGAGGTTCCAGGGTTCGACGGCATGCCTGTGAACGGAGCGGGTGTTGAGCAGGATGCACATCAGGTGTTTGTTGCTGGGGCTCGGTTTAGCAGGTGCGGTGTTGGGCCGGAGGCCGGTGAAGCGGCAGGTCAGGCAGGTGAAGGGTCCGTGGGTGCGTCTCGGGTGGCTCGGTAGCAGGCGGTGTTTCGGCCGGCGTTGAGTGCGTGGAGGGTTTTGGCGTCGTAGATGTGCAGGGTGTGCTGGCGAGGGCGAGGACCAGGGGGTCTGGCGCTGGGCGCGGTCCAGGCACGGACGGGCGCAGACGGGCTTACCTTTGGCGCACCTTCGGCACTCAATCGGCGCTCCCGCTGCGCGCGGTCGCTCTGGGGGCGTCATAAGTAAGGAGCCGGGAGGGAGGAGCAGCTGGGTGGCGGGTGCGGGGCGGCGAATGGAATCACAGGGGGGCGGGGCCGCAGGGAGGCAGCGGCGGGAAATTCCAAGAAGCAGCGGGCAGCGGGAAATTCCCAGGAGCAGCGGGAAATTCCCAGGAGCAGCGGGCAGCGAGCGAAGGAATCTGCAGGCAGGAGACGGCAAAGGCAGGCAGGAGCGGCAGCAGTGAGTGGGGCGACCAAGCCCTGTGGAGGGCTGAGCGGTCACGGGATCAATACAAACATTATATGCGTATCAGCCGCCAAGAGCCAGTAATTGAGAAGACCATACAGGTGAACGTGTTAAACATGACAGAATGCATACAAGTTGTATATCCGCATCAGAACCAGTATTAAGTCTGCAAGACAGACAACATAACATGAGTAATCCGGGACTGAGTACCAACAGTCTAAGGTCAAAGTTCTACTCTCGTACACTTAAACTGACGCATCACACGCGTTCAATCTTCTGTGTCCGCGTCAGTTCCTGCTTCTCGCACTGATCCCTGATGCTCGATCTGTCGCACATACTGCATAGCGTCTGTAGATGTCGTAAAAATTCTGGCTTTGCCTGCATGTTGTATGCGCAACCATGCAGGGTACAGCATTGCATATTGGATCTTCAAGGTTTGCAGCTTTTTCTTAACAGGGTGAAATTCATGCCGTGCCTGCTGCACAGCCATTGTGAAGTCGGGGAACAACTCCACTTTCATACCTTGGTAGATGGTACACCCTTAATCCCTGGCGAGGCGAAGCGATGTATCACAAACATGATAATTTAGCAGCCGGCCAATGATGGGACGTGGGGGGGCGCCCGGCACGGGTCTGGGCACCAGGGAACGGTGAGCTCTCTCCACAACCAGCACACTGGAGAAATGCTCTGCTCCCAGCTTATCTCTAAGCAAGGTCTCAACATACAGTTCCATGTTACCTGGCACAATCATAGGCGAGATCCCGCCAGCTGCTTCTCCAAATTATCAATCGCAGTGCAGAGGCCTCCTCCACTTCAGAAGGTCACCACACAACAGCTCCGTGCTGCACGGTCCCCACAGAGTTGAAAATCGGTGGTGGCAGAGCTGCAACGACCCCCCGCTGCAGGGCAACAGAGGATCCAGGCGCCAAGGGCAGAGTCACGGGCAATTCCAGAAAGAGTTGACTCCACCGAGTCCAAGATCACACAGACAGGCACAAGCGAAGGGCGACAGTAAGGGACAGGGCCGACATCCACCACAACAGGCCGCCCTCCACGCAGCAGATTACAGCTGGCCAGTCGCACATCGCACAGCGCCATTTATACCGCAACAGTTTTCAAAACTCAGACCTGCAGCATGCCGCGCCACAGCACTCTGCGGAGGTGCACACAGGGCACGAGCAAGAGCGCGATAGAAACGTCCGTGGCGCAGATAGCAAACAGCCAGCTCTCACCGTACACCGGCAATGAGGATGGGGCAAATCAATCAATCAAATCAAATTTATAAAGCGCATGGCTGCACTAGCTAGTGCGTCCCCGTGCTGCGACAAGAGCCCGTTCCGAGCATAGACCAGAGCAGAGAGAGGTCAGACCGTGGAGTTGCCAGATGGAAAAAGCCACGTCTTGAGCTTTTTCCGGAAAATAGTCTCCGATGATTCCAGCCGGAGCCCTATTGTAAGCTTATTCCAATGAGAGGCAGCTAGAAAACTAAAGGAGCGCCCGCCCATCCTGGCTCTTCTGATGATCGGGATGCTGACCTGACCCGTCCCACTAGATCTTAAACCCCGTGTGGGAACATACGGGGTAAGAAGGTCATGCAGATAGGAGGGGCCCTTCTTCTGCATAATACGATGACTGACACACATAGCTTTAAACAGAACACGTTCCCTCACTGGGAGCCAATGCAGTGAAGCCAGGGCCTTGCTGGATGAAGCTCTCCTTGGGAGCATTAAAACGAGACGCGCAGCCGTATTCTGGATGCGCTGGAGTCTCTGAACACATTTAATGTTAGCTTGTAGAAACAGAACATTCCCGTAGTCAAAACAAGATGTCACAAGGGCGTAGACCCTCGACTTTCTTGATGACACCGGGAGTACATCTAAGGTCTTCCGGAGAGTGCGCAGGACCCCAACACAGTTTCCCGTCACTCGCCTGGTATGAGTCTCAAAAGACAGTTTGGTGTCCAACCACATCCCCAGGTTTTTTACCTGGTCCTTAGGGGATGGAGTCGGGCCCAGGGTTTGAGGCCACCAAGCAGAGGACCAGATCGAGGGAGCCTTACCTATCACTAGAACCTCTGTTTTATTTGCCATTAAGTTTGAGGCAATTCAAGGCCATCCAGGACGCCAGCTCTTGAAGACACATTGCGAAGTTTAATGCTGCCTCCTCAGAGTCTTGAGTAAGAGTCACCACACGTTGTGTGTCGTCAGCATATGACACCACACTGACTCCAAACTTCCCTACAATCTCTGCCAGGGGGGTAATGTAGAGATTAGAGAGAGTAGGGCTAAGTATGGAGCCTTGTGGGACCCCTTGGTCCAGCTTGACGCTTTTAGAGAGGAACGGTTTCTGTGACACCTGAAAACAACAGTCAAGTAAGAAGGAGCTTTACCATTCCATCGCCCTACCAACCACGCCGCCTTCTCTAAGACGCTTTAATAGCGTGTGATGGGCTACAGTGTCGAATGTGGCACTGAGATCTAGAAGGACTAGAGCAACCGTCTGTCCTGCATCTACATGTCTACGAATAGTTTCAGTAGATAAGAGCAGTGCCGATTCAGTAGAATAAGTGGCACGGAAGCCAGATTGTGTAGGGTGGAGAAGGTTATGATGATTAATATGTGCAGTCAGTTGGATGTTTACCACCTTCTCTGTTACTTTCGCAAAGTAAGGAAGGAGGGAAATGGGGCAAAGAATATCCAGCTGGCTCATACTAATGTTCGACTTCTTTTTTAAGGGAATGACAATGGCCTCTTTCCAACTGCTAGGAACTATTCCTGAAGAGAACGAGAGCTCAAGAAGATGTCTGATATAAGGCTCTAATACAACTTGCCTCCCACTGAGGATCTGAGGGGAGGCTGGATTTCTAGGTGAGCCGGACTTAATACCAAGGGCTACTGCTTTAAGTATGTCCCCACTGGGGACTACAAAGTCACTGAGGCATTTCGCCTCTGGAATCCTGGATACCCCTTTACTGCTAACGCATCCATGTTGTGCTGAAACAGGGAAAGTGGCATGAATCTTTCTCACCTTCTCCGCGAAGAAATCCGCTATCCTATTACAGGAGTCAACTGAACTAGTATCAGGAGCTGTTACTCTTGCTAGCGATGTGATCTCTTTAAAAACAGTAAAACGTTCTTTAGAGGAGTTCTCAGCTGTCTCGATCCTGTAGCTGTAGCAGGTGGCCCGCGCTTTCCTAATCATTGCATGATATTTTTTTAGGCTAGATTTGTATTCAGTTTTAGTAGGAACATCATAATTCCTCCTCCAAGATCTCTTGAGACGCTTGCAGGCTGATTTAGCGATTCTGATGTCATTGCTAAACCAATGCACGGTCTTAAGCTGCTTACCCGTAGCTCTCAAGGACCAGGGAGCCGTACTGCCCAGTGCCTCCAGGATGCGTTTATCAAGTGCATCACAAGCAGACACAATATCAGTGCCCCCGGGCGGCCCACCCTTTTGTAGGGCCATATTAAAGCTGGATGTGGAAAACTTAGCCCATTTCTTCTGCAGTTTGGTGGTACCCTTTTTATATGGCACATGATCCCAAAGGGGACCACAAAATGATCAGACCACGGAACTGGGATCGGGGGTTTAATTTGTAAAGCATCCCAGTTAGCAAAGATCGGATCTAATAAATGGCCAAGTTGGTAAGTAGGAAGTTCTGATTTGAGCATCAGGTGAAGGTCTGCCAATGCCTGGCATACCTCCTGTATGCCATTATTAGATGGATCATCAAAATGCAGGTTCAGATCCCCCACCAACAGCAATTTTGCATAGCGTAAAGCAGGTTGCATTATTCGCTCAATCAGACTGGGCGCAAAACGCGTATGGGGCCCCGGGGGACAATAAATCAGGAACCCCTTTATACAGCAATCTGAAGGCGCCATGATCAAAAAGAACCCAGCTTCGCACTCCTCAATCTCTATAGGTTCTAAGGTGCACTGAATAGCTAACCTATGTATAATGGCGATTCCTCCGCCGCTATTGGTCATTCGGTCAACTCTGATAATACCGTAGTACTGAGGAAGGGCTTCCAAAATATCAGGAGCCAAATTCTCATTTAGCCAGGTCTCCGTGAGGAATAGCACGTCCGGCTGGGCATCCCTCAGATAATCATAAATTTCCCAAATGTATGTTTCCGCAGAGATCTGCAGTTGATCAGAGAGCAGTTCAGAAGTTGGCCGCTATCTCTAGTTTTCATATCTGACACAGACACAAAAGGGCAATGGCTGCACATATGCCACCGGTTCTCTGCCAGCATACTATGTTTACACTGATCTGCGATGGGAGGGCATAAAGCAATAAGTTGTTCAGAGGAAGCTGCCCCCAACCGGGCAGGGGTTCTGGCCCCGGGTCCCGGCCAGGCAAAGACGGGTTTGCTTTTGGCACGCCAGCGGCGCGCCCACTGCGCGTCCTCTCAGGCATGCTCAATTTATAGCCCTCCTCCCCCGACTAGAGCGCTGACCTGGTCCACAAAGAAAGCGGAAGTGTGGCTCACACCTTCCCCGCCCTCTTCGCAACGGCACTAACTGCCACGTCGGACCGGGGCAGGAAGACAGAACACCAGCACCCGCAGGTAGGACACTAAAATACAGCTCACCACACAGAATGCCAAACAGGAATTGTAAAATAAACTGCAATGAAGGTGCAAATGCACAAATCCAGTTTTAAAAACAGCGTACTAAATGCATAAAATGGGAGTGACAGCCTCACAGGCCGTTCTTGCCGCAAATAAGGTGCAGCACGTCTCCGTTCCGGCTCTCCGGGGATCAAAGGCAGTATCGCCGCAGCGGGAGCACCCTCAGGCCTTAGCGCCCGTACTCCATCGGAGCCGCCATTTTGCGCAAATGCAAGGCGGATGATCAGTGGCTTGTAGAGACGCGTAAGAATGGCTTTGAGGTTACCAAAATGTTCCCCACATATCGAGGTGCCGGAATCTGGTTGTGTCACCGGTGAATGGTGTCATTTATGCAGGATGAGTGGCGGATTGTTCCCTCGACCAGCAGAGCAGTACTAAGGTGCGCCCATTTTGCTCCGGGCTCTCTAGCGCCCCCAGTGAGGCAGTCTTTAAGGGCAAACATCAGAACACATCTGCTCCATCGTTTACAGAATCTCCTTTTTGATGTTTGCATTAGATGTTTGCTTTATTTACACTGCATATTCTCCAACGTTGAGGTTACTGCTTCAGTCAAGCGCACCCTAGAGCTCTTGATATTTTCCTTCCTGATAGACTTATAGCTGCAGATTTCTCACATTTTGAATATTCCCCAGGTGTCAAACTGGATCCGTAAACCTTTTCCATAGTACCCATGCACCCCTGAAGGTGGCACCGTGTGGCTCCGCACTACTCTGGAAGTGATGTGCGGGGCCTACATAGATGCCACTCCTGCACACTGACATTGATTCTTTTGTTTCTGTGCCGTCTGACATGCATCCGGAACTTTCTCTTGTGTTTCGGAAACCCTTACCTCTATTTTCTTCACAAATATTGCAGTGAGCAAGGGATGTCACCCTCTAGGATGATAGGTGTTAAACCCTGTAGGTGCTCTTTCAAGCTGTCTGTCACAGATCCTCACCAGGTATGCCTGTGGTGTCTGGCTACGACTACAATACTTGCAGAGACTACTCTTCGATAAACCTGAAGGCTATCCGGGAACGTGAGGTGAAACTTTGTCACCAAGCACAAGAAGACGCAGCGTCGGGAGCTCTCCAAGAGTTGATCCCTGTCCTGCTCCCATTCTTGGAGTTGATGGAGCCACTGTGAAGGCTGGTCTTCATCACGCTCCAAGTACTCCAGCACAAGAAGTCGAAAGGGATTTTCACTCCATTGTGCCATTCCCACTCCCCTGACAAAGCAAATGGGTGGCACCAACTATCTCGCTGTCGATGTCAACTTACTTCGGAGCCGACTCCACAGCTAGTTTTGGGACAACCAGAGTTTCTGGGGCCTTGAGCCATACTACCCCAGATTGAAGATGTCTGAACAGCTATGCTGTGGCTCTTTGGATCCCTAACAACATCTTCTGGCATGCCTTTGGTTCTCATGAAGGCGAGAGGCTTTACATTTGGACTACCGCCCTCTGCTCCAGTTGCGACACTGATCTCCGGCAACTAAACCCATGTTAGGCCTTGGGCCCCTCGACCTCACCTCCCAAGGTGGCAGTCCTCATTGCCCTCTCTGACGCGGACTCAAAGGCCGTCCAAATTTCACAGAGGCTGCGCCTGAATCCAACCAAAGCATCAGCCACTGCACTCAAACTTCCATGTGACAGGCAGCATTCATTGCATTCCTTCTTTGGCACTGACTCTGAAGAAAACTTTGACCAACGTGATATGTTTGCCCAGCTCTATACTGAGGAGAATTGGTATTGGGACTTACGAGAGGCTAGTGGGTAGATACCTCCTTGGAGACAGTTCTGTTTTTTCCTTCTGACCAAGCCACGGAAGAATCTGCCTCCTAGCTGAAGTCTTGACCTCCAGTCCTTCACCATGGAAATGAAAACAAACATGCTAACTGAGCAGCTACCCTCCTAGGGGCGTTAAACAAAACCTTGCAGTGGCCCTGCAGTTAATAGACAAATTGCCAGGCGTCATCGCCATGCTCCAGGCAACGCAGCCTTTTTGTCACCCTACCCTTTTGTAGAGAGGCTTCTGGTGAAGGCTTTCAGCAGCCAGACCAACCCTAGCAATTTTCCTACCACTGAGAGGGAGTCAAAGCGAGTAGAGCCTTTAGGAAAACACCTCTCTTCATCAGCCAGTTTGGCCATGGGATCTGTTAACGCCTCCTGTTTGTTGGGCAGTTACACTCATGCACTCTGGAACTCAGTGGCCTATGTCCTCCCTGGTGTATCAGAGGACCTTCACCCTAATTCTAGATGGTTGTTATACAGCAAAGTTAACTATTCATTGTGGCATAGACACCACTGACTCAGTTGGGCAAACTATAGACCTCAGCATTGCCATGCATGTCTGTGATCGACTGGGTTCTCAGGTGATGTTCGGTCTTCGCTGATAGACGGGCCATTCAGTGGGACTCGCCTTTTGGGGGGACAAGGCTGACACTGCCTTAGAACTTTTGAAGGGGAGACCAGGGCTACTGCTAGTTCTTTGGGCTTCTCTGCCCAACCTAGTCAGCCGCATCCATTCCAACGTTACTTTCGTGGCTTTGGCTGAGGCATCCCTTACTGTTAGTCCGTCCCACCTCAGCAGTTTCGCTGGAGAGGCTGAGTTTCCCACTGCTCCTGCAGCCAAAGTCAGCGTGCCGCTCAGTCCCCCACCTCACCGGCCAAACCTCTTTTAGTGTACCCTTGCACGGCCACAGCCACCTAATGGGAGGTAGAATCCACCAATTCTTTCTGGATTGACAAGCAATCATGTCTGACAGGTGGGTCCTGCAGGTTGTCTGCAAAGGTTATGCCTTACCCTCGCTTTCGTCCCTGCCACACTTTTCACTGTCCACCCTGCAACTCTCCATTTTGCATCAGGAAGTGCAAGCCATATTGGCGAACGGGGCTGTTGAGAAAGTGCCTGAAGTGCACAGTGGTTGTTATTCCTGCTACTTTCTGGTGCCCCAGAAGCACAGAGGTCTTTAACCTACTCTTAATCTGCATCATCTAAACACCTTCCTCTGTAAGGAGAAATTAAAGATGATGCTCACCTTCGACCCTGGAGACTGGATGGTGTTGTTGTCGTCCACATAGCCGTCCTGTGGTGCTACCTACCTGTGGTTCGCAGTGGGACTGGGACATTTTTAGTTTGCTAGCTCCGCTTTGGTCTAACCAGCACTCCTCGGGTGGTCACAAATGTGAGGGCGGTGGTGGCAGCACACCTTTGGAGGTCAGGGGTACCAGGCATCCTCTACCTTGAAGACTTGCTGTTTAAGGCAGGCTGCCACAGGCAGTTAACCACATCCAGACTATGGTGAACCTCATGTCATCCATGGGGGGGGTTTACTATCATTGAGCCGAAGTTACACCGGTCTCCTCCTCAGACGCCCCCCCTCTTATTGCAGCCAATCTAGACACAGTTTGGTTTTATTCCCTTCTCCGTAAAGGAGCATCCAGGAAACTGAGGCTATGATCTCGATCTCTGTGCCTTGGTCATAGACTTCAATGGTTACCTCTTAGGTTGCTGGCACCGATGGCCTCCTGCATGCTGCTGTTTGAGCACACCAGTTGACATATGTGGGTTCTGCTGTGGGTTTTGAAGTCCGTGGGCCCTTCATCAAGGAGACCTCTCCGGCCATGTTCAGATCTCAGAGCAGACTGCAAAAAATCTGCAGTGGTGGTTGTTGGACCGTGATTGGGTCAGCAGCAGACCACTCTCCCTTCCCCAAACAGAGCTGACAGCGGTGACTGATGTATCACTTCTGGGTTGAGGCGGCCATCTGGGAAAGGTGGTCAGAGGTCTCAGGCAGAGTCCAGGCTCCACATCAACCTTCTGGAGATAAGGGCCATTGGCTTGGTGTTGAAAGTCTTCTGGAATTTCATGCATCAAGGGGAGGCGGGTACAGGTGCTCATGAACAACACCACTGCCATCTGGTACTGCAAAAAATCTGGTGGGATGGGGTCACTGACCTTTTGACTGGAGGCCTTGAGCCTCTGGAAATGGCTGGACCACCAAGAAGTTTTCCTATTGGTGAACCACCTGCCGGAATCCTTGAAGGCCGGGACAGATGAGCTCAGCTGTTGACACACAGCAGCTCGCGAATGGCAGTTACACCTGGAGGTGGCGCAAGGTCTCTTACACGAAAGGGGAGACCCTTGGCTCAATTTATTTGCCACCACCGCAATGTCAGTATTTCTACCCACTGAAGTTTACAAGATATCTCTCGCTCGAAGACACGTTGCACCTCAAGTGGAACTAGGGACTCCTGTATGTCTTTCCGACTAAACCGCTCATGCACCTGAGTTCTCAAGAAGATTAGGACCAATCGGGACCGCTCAGGCCCAAGTCGTCTCAGTGGCTCCGGACTGGACATGTAGAGTATGGTATCCAGAACTCTGAGCTTGAGCATCTACCTTTCTATCAGGCTGCCCCTCCAGGAGGATCTTCTGTCACAGCAGAAAGACTGTTTTTTCCACCCTGGTCTTCAAAGTCTCCACCTTCATGCATGAAAATTGAGCGGCGCCTGCTGAAGGGCTTCATTCTTCCCCCGGAGCTAATTGATGTCCTCCTGGCGGCCATGCGTTCCTCAACAAAGACTGTATATGACTGTCTCTGGTATAAGTTTGTGGTTTGGTGTGACGCGTACAAAATTGACCTCTCTCCAGGCCCAATTGTCTGCTGTTCTGTCCCTCGCCGGGCACTTCCTTGCTTTGGTTACTGTTAAAGGTCATCTTTCAGCCTTTTTGTCATTCTTGCGAATGCCTGATATACCTACGAATCTCCGGTTGTGTTAAAAGGGCTGCACCATCTGTTTACCCCTTTTACTTTTGTGATACCCCAATGGAACTTCAGATTTGTCCTTACTCACCTAATGTGCACTCCATTTGAGCCATTGCTCACCCTCAAAACAGCGTTCCTAATTGTAATCACTTCAGCACGGCCTGTGAGTGAGCTCTAGGATCCGTTCATCCACCATACGCTACCTTTTTCCCTATAATGTGGTTCTCTGAACCAGGGTATCTTTTCTACCGAAAGTTGTGATACTGTTCCATGTCGGTCTAATCCTCACCCTGTAAGTGTTTTCTGCTCCTCCTCATCCCTCTCAGAGGAAGAGAAGACTCTATCTCTTGAATGATCTATTCTTCGTGGGGTTCACCAGAGCTAAGCTGTGCAGAACCATACCATCTCATGCTGGATTGTGCTCTGTATCAAGATCTGCTATGCATTGGCTATAAAGCAGCCTCCGCAAAGGACTGCATTCTCAAAGTTCAACGTTTATTGACAGATTGAAAGCATGTTTCATCGTCAGACTACATACAATCAATAAAATCACATCACATGAGTTCATCACAATAATCGTTGTATAAAAGGTACATGCAATACCCTGTGAATCAATTAGTCAGATTTGCATAAAGATATAAAAGAAATTTAGATAAATAATTAAAATAATATGTTGAAATGGGAATAAAAATGGCAGTCCTCTACATCTTGTTTCCAGTAGTTTTTGGTAATGATTTTAGCCTAATCGCCCATGCAGCAAAAATAAATTTGGAAACGGCTATCACTACCACAGAGGAGGGATCACTTTTACACATCTGTAGGGCATTGACCCGATCAGTAACTGATAGATTCCTACACCGACGAATGAGCCATTGGAGGGTCGGACCCATGCTGTACTGCTGCATTGTCTGGGCGGGTCACATCGAGAGCAGAGAGACAATCCCATCATAAAGTGCTTTGGCCCGGTCAGAGGTGTAGACGTGAGGGGCCACAACAGGGTGAGGACTTGGGCTTTTTCGCCTGAGAGTGCTTCCTCTGCTGAGTCTGATCGCTCTCAAAATTGAGGTGAGGCGGGAGTGGAAGAATAGATTGGAGCACAACCGGACTGCAAGTCGGCGGGCACCTGGAAGTTCGCCATTACCCTGGATCGGGCAAGGTGGATAGAAGGGCGGAATCGCTGCCTATAGAAGAAATCACTGCCATGTGGAGGGCCCTTCTTGTGCTGTCTGCCCTCCCCCTGGTCCAGTGCGGTGCCCCAGGCAGAGCCGGTGAACTCAGCAGATATCTGCTCAGCAGCTAGTGGGAGACTACCCCCATGGGAGAAGAGAAGAGAAGATGCACAGAAGTATTGGCATGCATGGAAAGGATCCCACTGATGCTAGAGCCAGCGAGCGATGACTACACTAGGCCCGGCGGGGCTTGTAAGACATTTTATATTGCCTAATTAACATTGATGCAGCTGAGACACTAGGGCTGCCCCTAATGAGAAACGGATGAGACTATCAGGTGTCACATGGACAAATTGACCTCACTGAGAGGGGAACTTGAGACAAAGGAGTGACCTGTCCCCTCTGTGGTGCACACACCGGTGTGGTCGCATTACTAAGGGGCGAATAAGACCCAGACACTCATAGCGCCTCGTACTGGCCACGTTCCTCAGAACACGTACTAGAGCCACCCCCTTCCGCTACTACTGACAAAATGGGGAAGACTAGTAGGAAGCAGGATCCTGAACCCTCAGCCCAGACTCAGGTGGACACAGAGGAGTCTAACCAGACAGAGCTCAATAGCCTATCGCAGAGTGATCCTGATGCAGGGGCAACATTACAGGACATAGTTCAGGCTATAGCGGCCGCCAAGATGGCGGTCGAAACTAAGATTTGACACCCTTGGGGAAGATATGGGGCTCTTGAGGGCGGACCATCGCAGATTGGCAGAATGGGTCACTTCCGACTGAGACCGAAGTAGTGGAGCTGAGACCGACCCGAACGGCTGCAACGGACAGGCTGACAACACTGTAAACACAAGTTTGCATACTTGAACTGAGGGCCGAAGATGCTGAAAATAGGTCCCACTGCAATAACGTGCAAATATTTTGGCCTCCCGGAGAATGTTGAAGGCAAGTGGAAGGTGGCAATATGGTGGAATATCTGGAGATACGGATCAGAGAAGAAGTGGCAGAGGAAGGCCTATCCTCTTACTATGCTCTAGAGATATCCCATTGAGTGCCTGTGAGCCCCCCTCCCCCAGGGGCACACCGCGGCCGGTGGTGGTGCGCCTGCTGATCTACAAAGATCGAGATCGACAGAAAGGCCATCGGATAGCGATACCAGCACCACCAGGATATTCCCAGACTTTTCAAGAGAAGTCCAGCAACAACGCTCGTCCTATCTGGCAGCAAAAAGTTTTTTGCTCCAAATAGAAATTCAATACCCCATGTTATTTCCCACACGACTCGGGGTGGTGACTCCAACAGGCGCTTGATTATTTAATTCCCCACAAGAGGTGGGAGACTGTATTAACCAGCAAGTTCCCAATCACATTCCGCTAGAACAGCGTACAAGGCGAAGCGCCCACCAACGCAGGGCGAGAAACAGGCCCCTGACTGCCCTTACCCGACTGAAACACAACAGGAACGAGACAGGTTGGTGGCAGCAGTCGCTTCGTTGAGTGCCTCTGGGATCAGGCAAGGTGTTCTCACTGACTGGAGATGATGCCAAATACTTGAACTCTGACCATAGCTCCAGTACGATGCGGGGACCTAGCCAGGAACTGCCGACAATAACTCCCAGAAGTGCGGCAAAGATCATCTGACCCCTTTCTTCCATCGCAAGTATAATGAGGGGCTGGGTGGGGAGATGGACATATGCTGGGGGTGAGCCCCGAGATTTGATTGGGTGGTGAAACAAAGCCCTCAGGATTGAGACCTTTAGGAACTGAACCATTCACTAGGTGGGTGAGAGACCCAAGGAGCTGCTAGAATAGACGGCCCATTGTGTGAAAGGCTCACAAGAACCCTACGAGTTTTCTACTGTTGCACAGTTTGCATAAGTTTGGATGAGGGGGGTTTGCTCACTTTTCCTGGGGTGGGGGAGTTGGGATTTTATAGGTTTAGTAGGTAAGGGGTTTGCAGATAACATATGCCAGGGACCCCCATATCGGAGCGAGAGGCAGTGCTCCCACCTCTATGAACGGAGGGCACACAACTGGAGGGGGACCACCGGTCTTCCTTTGAATCGTGACAATGGCTGACCTTACAACATACAAGCTTCTACATGGAACATTAGAGGGATGCACACTATGTCCAAACGCTACAAAATATTCTATATGAATAAATGCGTCTTCCACGTAGCCCTACTACAAGAAATTCACCTGCCAGAAAAGAAAGGGGCGGCACTCAAATGTAGATGGGGGGGGCAGGCTTATTACACATCATACTCTGCATTTGCTAGGGGAGTGTTGGATCAGGGTGGGGGGGGGGTCCCATTTCAACGCACGGGAGACCGTTTAGACCCGGAGGGTCGCTATTTGGTAGTCAAAGGCAGACTTGATGGCCGAGATGTAGCAATAGTTGGAGTTTATGGACCCAACACAGATCAGGGGACCTTTTTATCTAGGCTTTCAGGCACCTTGGCGACCTGCCTCCCTCATTCCATAATCCTTGGGGGGGGGAGGGGACACTTTAATTGTATAGCTGACCCCTTGATGGACCGCTTGCGCCCCCGCTTAGAGAGACTCCAGTTCATCGTATTGCGAAGACCTTCAAAGATTGACAGAGTAGATGGGGACTAATAGATTCCTGGTGATACTTGCACACCTTGACCCGCAACTATTTTATTTCTCCCCTGTACATGACGTTCATGTTAGACTGGACACCTTCCTATGTTCCCCGGACATCCATGCCCTGACCCGTGCCGTAGAATAATTTACACATACGGTGTCTGATCAAAACCCAGCCGTTCTACAGATGCAGTGGGGGAACACACGCCAACATATACCTACTTGGCGGCCCAAATCACAAACGCTGGAGAATCAGGTATTTCTCGAAGACATCAGGGGCAAATCTCGGATTACTTCACTGAGAATGCCAATAAGACCTCATCCAGTCTGAACGAATGGGATGCCTTTAAGACAATATTTCGGGGTAGATGTATTGCGACTTATGTAGGAGTCCGACGTACCCCAAGGACAGAACTGGAGACTGCAGATCAGGCACTTTGATCCCTAGAAAAACGAAGACCAGGACACCTTGAGCTAGGCCAGGCTCGATTGGATGCCAAAGAGGGCGTAGCCACACAAATAAAACAACTACGGGGTTTTGATTATAAAAAGTATATCGAATGGACCCATGTGGAAAGAGACAGAGCGGGCACCCTGCTAGCTTAGCTGGCTAACCCGACCTGCAGGGGCTCCCCAATGCTAGAAATCGAGGACAGCGAAGGCTGTAGAGTGTACAGACAAGAGTGGATCAACCACCGGTTCCTGGGGTTCTATGCTAACCTGTAGAGGAGCGTGACAAGACGGGAGACAGGGTTTGTCCAGGCATTCCTAGTGCCCATACTGCTTCCTGCCTTGAAGGCAGAGGGTGCAGAGGCTTTGGGGACTACTATAGACGAGCAAGAGATTAGAGAAGCTATTAAAGGGCTCACCAGTGGCAAAACACCAGGGATGGACGAGTTCCCTGTATAATTCTGCTCCGCTCATATAGGGAAATTAGCACCCAAACTAGTAGATATGTTTGAGGCGACCGCAGAGGAGAGCTCCCTTCACAGTACCAGACATGAGGCTCCGATTGTCCCCTCCTCAAACCAGGTAAATCCCCTCTGGATTGTAAGGCCTATAGACCCCTGTCTATACTTAATTTAGATTTTAAGATACTTAGCAAGTTATTAGCAACGAGGCTCCTGCCATGTGACTGCCCGCATCCATCCAGACCAGGTGGGATTCATCCCAGGCCAAAATACGGCGTTCAACATATGTCGCCTCACATCAATCATGGAGGCGCAGGACCGGATGGGAGGGGACAGTCTTTGCTGTTGATATAGAAAAGTCTTTTGATAGCCTTGAGTGGGAGTTTCTTTATGAGGTCATGGAACGCATTAAGCTCAGACGAGGCTTCTTGAAATGGGTCAGACTGCTTTGGCACAGGTACAGACAGGTCGCACAATCTCAGAGCAGTTTGGGGTGGAGTGGGGTACAAAACAAGGATGCCCCCTCTCCCTGCTGCTGTTTGCCCTGGCCATGGAGCCGCTGGCCTGTCTCGCCTGGACAGGTGTTAGGTACGGCGGAATACACCTAGTGGGATATATCCACCATATAGCATTGTATGCTGATGACTTATTGTTCCTGGGGAATGGAGAGGATGCGCCAACTGGAGCCAAAGAGCTGATGACTGAATTTGGAGAGATGTTGGGCTGAAAACTAATTGGCAAAAGTCTAGACTGGTCCCTTTGACATGAAATAGAGACCCCCCAGATGGGTTGGTAAACCTCCAATGGGAACCCCGATACCTGGAGTATCTAGGCATGAAAATATACCACACTCAATCTGATCTCTTAGGAGAGAATATTGGTATGGCTGTACGATCCTTGAAGACCGGTGTAGACTTTTGGAAAGGCTTACTGTTATTAGCTGGAAGGGTGGCACTTTTAAAAATGGTGGCGCTCCCCACCAGTGTGGATGCCGACGAAATGGTTTACCGACCTGAACTCCCTTACGACAAATGTTCTCTGGGGTAGCTACCGCAGACGAGTAGCCCTGAAACCAATGCAGCGCACGTCAGGGGAAGGGGCTCTTGCAGTCCCCGACTTTGAAAAATATTATTTAGCAGAGCAGCTGCAGTGGTTTGCCCGGTGGGTGGCGGATCGACTGACGCAGATGTGCGAGACTGAACCATTCACACCGGACCTGGGTGTGCTGCTGGGAATCTTATTGAAAGTGGGTGGAATACCGTCTGATGGTTCCTGCGAGTTACAGGTGGTGAGACTTCTGTGAAGGAGATGTCTCCAAAAAAACACAGTAGAGTCCCCTACTCACCTGATCTCCCTATGACAGTACTACGAACTCTACCCCACGCAAGACAATAGGTGGGCCTTAATGATTGAGTACAAGTGGGGGCAACCCGACTGAGGGGCCTTTACAGGGACGGGGAGCTCCTTCAGTTTGAAGACTTTAGAGAGAACCTAGACCTTCCCCATGGCCATTTCTTATTGCATAGGGGGGTGATGGCGGTCCAGGCACATTGGAGAGGTGGGGACATCAGAGCCCCCTCAGCATGACACTTGCAGATACAGTGGCACTGCAGGTGGCAGAATTAAAGCAGTTACATGCCTTAAAACCTCTGTCTGTGCTGACGGACCGCGAGGCGGTGTACTTGGACCCCCTATCGAAGACAAAGACTGGGAGGCTGTGTTAAGTGGAAACCCCAAAGTCTCGAGAAATGCTAGATTACGGCAAATACATTTTTTTTTATTCTACACACGGCGTACCTCGCCCATAAGCGCATTAACAAATATTTTCACAGGGAGGACGCGGGCTGCCCACAATGCAGAGAACTCTGCGCAGAGTGGTATCAAATGCTCTGGACATGCCCAACATTACGTGACTACTGGGAAGACATTACAAACACAATTGAGGCGATCATAGAGCAGTAACTTCCCTGTGCTCCTGGCCACTGCCTCTTGGGCCTGTTCCCCCACACCTCAAAAACATGGGTCACTAGTAGGTTCCAAGAACTGGCCTTTAGCCTAGCTAAGCGATAAATAACGAGGCATTGGAAATCGCCCGAAGGACCTCGAATAGCAATATGGAAAATGGAACTAGAAAGGTGGACGGAATGCGAGGGGAAGGTCCTACTCGGGAAGCTCAACAGGGGATTGGGGGGCATTAGTAGATAGCATGAAAGACCCAGAATCAGAGTCAGGAGAATCCACAACACTGGTGCCATCTCTTCAAGGGAGTCCGATACAGCTAGGACCGGGAGGAGAGAGGCCTCACGTTGCCCTGGAGGAGGCAGAGAGCAATCAATGGCCAGGTTACCGAGGTGGGAGACCTCAAGACTGGGAGACCACTCAGACTTAGAGATGGGAATTGTCCCATTTCTGTCCCTAAAACATGGCAATCATCTGCACACTGGGAGGGGGGGTGGAGGGTATTTGACTGTACAGAAGTTTTGATTGAATGTTATGAAGGTTTGATGCTAAGTGAGCAGTTCCTTATTGCTATTTCATGCTATGGTAAAACGAATATTTGACACCTTTTTTTACAGTGCATGACTTTTAAACGCAATAAAATGTTGTTGTTTTTTTAATGAGTTCCCAGATCCAGTTTCAAAGGCAACAAATGGGCTCTCTTGCCCAATCCTGTAATGGCTCTGAAGAACTTATTCTCCTTAACTTCCAGATCAGGCTGTTGGCAGTAGCCCCATAATTCTGCCCCATAAAGCACCACTCCTCGTGCCTACATTTTATAAATATCTATTGTGGGAGCGATAGGAAACAACTGGGCTTTTTTTCCTAATCTAATTGTGGCCCCTCCTCTGTGGTTTATGATGCGAGAAACTTTTTAAGATCTGTGGAGCCCGGGATCCAGAGTCAACTAATCTGACTCCCAGTATGCTCATTCTGTCAGGGCCAATCTGCTACCACTGCACTAGCACGCAGAGTCCCTGTCCTAGATAGCTGCCTGGAGGTTACGTATGTGTCCCTCCTTACTTTCACAGAGCACTATTGTCTGGACAGCCAAGTCTGCTGAGAAGGGCACTGCCCATTCGGTCCGTCAGGACTCTGATTTGGGTTCATTCACAGCCCACTTTCCATTGGGTGCTACTTTTTCATCTATTCAAAATGTGAGGAATTTGCTGCTAGAAGTCTCTCCCAGATGAACAAGTTACTTACTTTTGGTAACACTTTCTGGTAGAGACTTTATCTAGCCACCGATTCCTCACCAACCCTCCCATCTTTTCCCTTCCGTGATTGGACTCTACCCATTAATAAGATGCCAAGTCTAGGAATCTGCACACTAGTTTATCAATTTGCTTTTCGTGCTCCATGTCTGGGGGAGGCAATCTCAAAAGTAACTGACGTCAGCACACAGGAGTGGTGCCTATATAGGCCCCACACGTTACTTCTGTAGCAGAAAGTTGCCCGTGTGGAGTCACACTACGCCACCTTCCAGTGCACAGAGGTACTATGGAAAAGTTCCCTGATCCAGGGTAATGTCTGGGGAATATTCAAAAGGTGAGGAATCTGTGGCTAGATAGTCTCTACCAGAAAGAACGTTACCAAAGGTAAATACATTGTTTATATATGCATACTTTCTCAGACTTCACAAAATCTAATACTACCAAACTTTGTAGTGTATTTCCCACCCCAGGGTTGAGGTGGAAGAGCTGCGTATGTCTTAGTCATTTATCCCATCATTTAGGTACCACTTGGATTCCCAGAGCTCGCTCCCATTCTCTATTGAGCCACCACGTCTGTTGAGACTTGTGTGCTATTAAGAGTGTACACAGTGTTGAGATTGTGGCCCAAGAGCCAGTCAGTTTAGGGAACTGAAATTCGAAGGTAGTGTTGGCCCTGGTGGCTCCAGCTCGTATTAAGGGGTGGGTTACCCTGTGCCGGATCTGTGCGTAGTGTAGCCTGTCTGATTCGGTGATACAGTCGACCACTTTATATTGCTGAAGTTTTGGGAGTCATGGCCTCATACATGTCAGATCATGTTGCACCCCCTCCCCCCCCCCCCCCCCCTTCCAACCGCGAAAAGACTGACCCTCGCGGCGGGGTGTAAAAAATGCCTTATTGTAATGGATGGGAGTAAAGCGGTCAGGGTATGACCCTAGGCCCTGCGTGCTCACAAATGTATCGCACAACTTGAGTCATAGCCACCAGTGTGCTGATCTAAGTGTTAGGGTGGTCTGTGGCTTTTCTCCAACCACACCAGTTCCCACAATGGCCTGCAGACCATGGTGTGGTTTATCTTATGACTTCATGACATGTGGAGTGACATTACGCTCCATCCACCAGTTGCACAGCTAATTCAGGACATATCAAAAGACTCTATCGTAGGTTAAATAAACCATTTAAATCAGTTTTTAGTCCATATGTTATTTCATAAATTTCTCTTTACTTTCCCCATTCACATATAAGGCTGCGTGTTTCCCAATTTTTTCAAATGCTATAGATATGCTTATCCAGGCCTTTTGTAGCACGTGGGCATACATAATTCATCCTGGGAAGCTGTATTGCTGTGACCCAATGCATTTCGGGCTGGTTAGCCCTTTGTCAGAGGTAGCTATAAATTCAAATTAAAACCGCTATTTAATATTTTGCAGCATTCGACATAAAGCATAGGCTGTTGCATTTTGTCCCATTTTACAACCTGTAATCCATACGTGTTTGGTTTTGGGTAGGACTGTAATAACCACCTCGCCCATTGTCTGCAATACTATACTCTGAGTGGCACAATAGTTGAACACAGTGGTGAATTTCGGGACCATTTGAGAGGTGTATACTTGTAGAATTGGGCTCTGAGGCCTGTAGGTTTAATAGGTTTGAGAGTTGTGATGGTTAGTCTGACCTCTTCTTTGAGAATCGACTTCTGAAGGGAGTCTCTTTGAGCATTTGCACGTTTTTGGAGCCAAGTGTTCTCTAGGAACACCCGTCCCCTTTCAGATGGGGGTGTGTTAGCCCTTTAGAGATTTTCATAGAAATTGCAAAATTCCTCTACTTTCTTCACATCCTCCACTAACTGGAGATTATCGACTTTGTCTCGCGCAACATACAATCGTTTTTTTAAGATGGGGCAAGGATAACACTGTCTTATTATTGTAGTGGTTCAAGTAGAATATTCCATATAATGTAAAATACAGAATATCTATCACATGAAACAAAACAAAAGTGACAAACAGTTTTTCACAAGTGATACCCCTACACAAATTCAAAAATATACAAAATTTAACAAGAAAATAATAAAAAGCCAAAAAGGAACAATATCGCTCAATAAGTTACACAAAAAAACAAAAGGATATTAAACTATGCAAACATAAATAGTGGCTGAGGAAAATTATATATACACTGTTTGGACAAAAGAAAAACAAGAAAATGTGTCCTCTTCAATAAAGGCCACATGTAACCACCAATAACCACCCAGCGTTCCCCTTGTTCTCCCGAGTAAAATTATACCTCACTTGTGTGGGCCAAGGGCCTGTGACTGGGAAGGGCCAAAAACATAGGGATTAAGGGTTTAGCACAGCTAATTCTAAGTGCTCCATTTTTTAAATACGTTTTTAGCCGATTCTGCGTTGGACAGCCGCACAATTGAAGTATCATTTTATTCAGAAGACCAAGCGGGTTATAGGACATTTATGCCGGCAGTGTGTGGAAAAAGTTATTTTTTTCAGCTAAATTTAAGGTTCGCAGGGGATTCTGGGTAGGAAAATGTTGGATCCACTGGACTCCCCAGGGTGTCTAGGTTTCAGAATTGTGTGGGTTTGGTAAGTTTCCCTAGATGGCTGCCGAGCCCGGGGCCAAAAACCCAGTTGCCCCCCTTGCAAAACCAGGTTGTTTTGTGATAGGTAATTTTGATTTCTCCACAATACATTTTGGGCCCTTACCTGTCGCGGGCACTTGGTCCACCCACACGACTAAGGTACCATTTTTATTAGGAGACCGGGGGAACACTGGGTGGTAGGAAATTTGTGTCCGCTCAGTGATCCCACAACTTTCCCACACAGAAATTTTAGAAAAATTGTATTATTTTGTTTCCAGCTAAATTTTAGGTTTGCAGGGGATTCTGGGTAGGTAAAAGTTGGGGATTCATGCAAGCCATACCTCACTGGACTCCCCAGGATGTTTAGGTTTCAGAATTCTGTGGGTTTGGTAGGTTCCCTTAGATGGCTGCAAACCTGGGACTAAAAATACAGGTGCTCACCTATCTATCACAAAACAACCTGGTTTTCCAAGGGGGTCATCTGAGTTTTTGGTCCCGGGCTCCGCTGCCATCTAGAGAAACCTATTAAGCCGAGACATTTCGGAAAACTAGACTCCCAGGGGAGTCCAAGGAGGTGTGGCCTGCGTGGATCCCCCAACGTTTTCCTACCCAGAATCCCCCTGCAAACCTCAAATTTAGATAAAAATTTTAATGTTCTCAAATTTCTGTGTGGGAAAGTTGTGGGATCACCAGGCTGACACAAATTTCCTACCACCCAGCGTTCCTCAGGTCTCCCGATAAAAATGGTACCTCACTCATGTGGGTGATCTAAGTATCCGCGACAGGCAAGGGCCCAAAACGTATTGTGGAGACATCAAAATTACCTATCACTAAAGGACCAGGTTTTGCAAGGGTGGGAACATGAGTTTTTGGCCCCGGGCTCGGCGGCCATCTAGGGAAACCTACCAAACCCACACATTTCTGAAATTTAGACACCCTGGGGAGTCCAGGGTGGTATAGCTTGCGTGGATTCCCAAATATGTCCCTACACAGAATCGCCTGCAAACCTAATATTTTGCTGTAAATCACTTTTTCCACACATGTTTGCATGGGATCACCATGCCAGCACAAATGTCCTACCACCCAGCGTTCCCCTTGTTCTCCCAGGTAAAATGATACCTCACTTGTGTGGGTGGGCCAAGGGCCTGTGACTGGGAAGGGCCAAAAACATAGGGATTAACGGTATAGCAAAGCACTACATTTTTTTTAAAACTTGTTTTTACCAGATTCTGCATTAGACAGACACACAAATGAGGTATCATTTTTATCACAAGACTTTGGGGAATGCGGGGGTGGAATTTTGTGGATCCAGGCAGATTCCAGAACTTTCCATCACAGAAATGTAGGCATATGTTTATTTTTTTCTTTTACAAAGTTTGAGGTTTGCAAGGGATTCTGGGTAATAGAACCTGGTGTGACCCCATCCTGGATTTCCCTGGGTGTCTAGTTTTAAATAATGTATAGGTTTGCTAGGTTTCCCTAGGTGCCGGCAGCTCTAGGGTTCAAAATCCACAGCTAGGCACTTTGCAAAAAAAGGGTCAGTTTTCACTGTAAAAATGTGGTGTATCCACGTTGTGTTTTGGCCCATTTCTTGTCATGGGAACTAGGCCTACCCACACAAGTGACGTACTATTTTTATCAGGAGACTTAGGGGAACACAGAATTGTAGAGCAACTTTTATTACCTATTGAATTGTTATTCATTGCTACCTTCCAAATGTAAGACAATGTGTAAAAAAGAAGTCACTGCTTCTAAACTCTCTATTTTGTTTCATTTTAGAAATAGGTAGGTGTCCTTGATACCATTTTTCACTCTTTATATTTTACCAAATATATTGCTATATACCTGGTACACAAGGAAAAACCATTGCAAGATGCAGCTCAACTATTGGCTCTGGGTTCCTCGGGTTCTTGGTGAACTTACAAGTCCTATATATCCCCACAGCCAGAAGGGTCCAGCGGATGTAACGGTATATTGCTTTAAAAAATCTGTCCTACTTCGAAGTTACATCTGAAAACGTTAGTACAAATGGCTGTTTTTTCTTTTTTTAAACTCATTTTCAATGTTTCTTTTCAACTGTTAGTTTCTATAATAAAACCCTGAAGGATCTTCACAAATGACCCCTTACAGAATTCATAATTCTGTCTACTGTTCAGAAATGTATAGCTTTCCAGGATACATCATTGCTTTCATACCCATTTCTAGGTGGGGGTTGAAAGCACAAAAAGTAGCAGAAATAGGCTATGTCCCAATAAAATGCCAAAACTGTGCAAAAAAGTTTGGTTTTCAGACAAATGTCTGTCGCTGAAAGCTGGTGATTTCAACAACACAAGCCCTTTATTGATACCATTTGCAGGGGGGAAAAAAGACGCTTCTGCAGCACTTTTTTCTAATTTTTTCCCCAAAAACCAAAATTTACTGTATTTTGGCTAATTTCTGTGTCCCCTCCAGGGAAATGAACAAACCTTGTACCTTTAAATTCCCCATGATGTTGGAAGAAAAGGACACAAATTTGGCGTGGATACCTTATGTGGACAAAAAGTTACAGGGGCCTAAGCGCGAACTACCGCAAATAGCCAAAAAAAAGGCTTAGCCCAGGGTGGGAAAAGGCCTAGCAGCGAAAAGGTTAAGAAACATGAGTGTGTAAAATGTCAGTGTTTCGTACCAGGCCTATCCTGGCCATGTGAAACCCTCTCCTTGGACAAAAGTATATACAAAGCTATCCCTAGACAGACGCTAAAATATAAGGGTCAAACAGAATAAAAGCAATCCTATTAAAATCTAAATGCATGAAGCCTCTTTATTAACAAAGAGCATAGGGAAAGCTTTTACGTCAAATCATTAAAAAAAATAAAGCTAATGAAACAAAATTTAAAAAGCAAATTAGCTTAAAAATATAGCAGAATAAAAGTGTTCATGACTCAAAACTGCGAGATTGTTTATTTGCTCCTAGAGTTAGAGGAAATGTTGTGTTCGAGGCATATGAGCTGTAGATCATATGCTTTAGCATAGATCGCCATCTGGTGTTGGGCCCAGATGTTTGCACTTTGTTTTTCTTCAAAGAAGTCTTTGTAGTCAAGAGGTAGGTGACTCCTCCTTTTGGTGATAGTGCACATGGGCATCGACTCCATCCCCAGATTGTTTTTTTTTTCGCCATCGGGTTCGGATGTGTAATGCTGTGCTCCGGTTCGGTATTGTTTTCGAACCACGTTTGACGGCCAGTCCTCTACCCTCGACGGTATTGTCTTTCGATCGCGGTTTCCCATTCAACGCACATCGTGTAAATAGTAAAAACCTACGATTGGGAACTTCGAGGCGGGTTATTGGGCCTACCCGTGCCGACCACGCCAGCAGTTGATGGAACGGACTCTATTCAAGCTATGCCACGGTTGTCATGCTAAGTTTCCACGCACCGACTTGCACGAGGTCTGCAACCTGTGCTTATCCCTGAAACACGAAGAGAATTCCTGCGAATCATGCTGATAATTCTGATCAAAGAAGACCATCTGTGATTGTCTGGCTCGACGCCACAAGATGCAACGCGGCAGCAGCTCTGTACCGGACATCTTCGGCAAAGATTTAGAACTCCACCCTGCCGCAGACGCAGAAGAAGAAGAACCGGTCTCCGTGTCCGAAGCCGATTCTGACATGGAGGAATTCTTGAACGTCACTCCGGGTCAGCGTACCGTCAGTACAGATCCCCATGTGCCCACTCAACGAAAACCTAAGGCTCTGGTTTCACCCTCGGGCTCCGGTCGACACCGAGAAAAAGTTTCAGATGCCCCGCCCCGGCTATGAAACACAAACACAAGCCTTTGGGCTCGAGCCGTCCCCATTCTGGTACCAAACCCACACCTTTGGCACCGAAACATAAGGACAAACATGTGCCGCTTCCCACAACATCGGCACCAAAGATACCTTCGGCACCGAAAGCCTCGGAGCCGAAACCCTCCAAAACAAAGGATTTAAAACCTAAAGCCTCGGAGTTTGGAGCAGAAACATGACGATCCAAAAACTCCAGACCCTAAACCGGCTAAAAATAAGCATTCCGATCCCAAACATTCGGCACCCAAAGACACTGAGCCCAAATGAAGAAGCCGAAATCCACTCCTAAAGGGAAAGAGACTCCTTCCAAGGAACCTCCATCTGAAGACACACCTTGGGATCCAAAACAAAAAGACTTACTATTGATCCAATACTGGTCTCCTTCTGGCTACTCTTCCTAAGAAACGGAAGTTGAACCTCTCAGAAGATTCTTCTCTAAAGAGAGATATGGGCACTAACCCTTCTCCCCCTTACATACCTCCATCTCTTCCTCCTAACCCATAATTGATAATTACACCATCCAATTCACCACCACCTCCATTTTCACCTGAGCCACAGGATGATGATTTGGGGGATGGGGATGATGACGAGGATGATATCCCACAAGGATCCAGATCACATTAATGACCCTGACCTGTATCCCTCCAAATCCTCTCCACCCGACGATAACATTGGATTTGCGCAGCTTATCAACAGGGCTGCACAATATCACGGGGTGGTGCTCCAAACAGACCCTCTAGAAGAAGATTTCCTTGTGGAAACATTTGCGCACTCACAAATGTCTACTAATACTTTGCCCATGCTCAAGGACCTGTTAAAACACACCGAAGTATTCAAAGATCCCGTTAAGGCCAGGATACTCCCAACTAGAGTTGATAAAAAATACAAACCTGCTCCTACAGACCCTGCATACATAAAAGGCCAGTTGCCTTTAGACTCTCTTGTTGTATCTAACGCCCGCAAGAGAGCTAACTCTCAGACCACAGGCGATGCCCCTCCTCCTGATAAGGAGTCTAAACTCATTGATGCCTCTGGCAAAAGAGTAGCTTCACAGGCTGCTAATTATTGGCGTATTGCCAATGCTCAGGCTCTGCTAGTACGCTACGACAGAGCTCACTATGATGAGTTGGAAAAACTCATGCCAGACGAGTATAAGATCAAAGCTAACGGCCTTATTGAGGAAGGAAAGCTCATCACCAACACTTCCATAAAGTGCGCACTAGATGCAGCGGACACAGCATCTCGAGCTATCAACACTAGCATACTGTTACGCAGACACGCTTGGCTTCGAATCTCTGGATTCAAGCAAGAGGTGCAATCCTCCATACTTAATCAGCCCTTTGATAAAGAACATCATTTTGGGCCAACTGTAGATACTTCATTAGAAAAAATGAGGAAGGACACCAAAACTGCTAAGTCCATGGGGGCCTTACAGTTACCCTCTAGCCGGGTTTCCTTTCGCCGCTCCTTTTACATGGGTGGCTCAAAAACACTGTCCACAGTAAATCCCTCCTCCTCTTACAAAGGTAACAACCAATGTAACTCCTCCAGAGGTTATTTTCGAGGAGGTTACAGAGGAAATAATAACAAGAGAAGAGGTAGAGGTAACTCCACCCGCACTTCCCCTGCCAATAAACAGTGACTTTCCTCCACTACCCCAAACATTCCACTCCTGTGGGAGGATGTCTCTCACAGTTCCTACCGGTCTGGAATTCAATCACCTCAGACAAGTGGGTATTACAAATTATCCGATATGGTTATTGCCTGGAACTTACCAGTACCCCACCAACTATCCATCCAAGACGGCGTGCAATGTCATCAGAACATCTCAACCTGTAAAACAAGACGTCCTCTCTCTGTTAGAAAAACATGCAATAGACCTGGTCCCATTTAGTCATAAAGGAACGGGAGTGTACTCCCTATACTTTTTGATTCCAAAAAAGGACGGCTCTCTCAGGTCCATACTGAACCTCGGACAGCTAAATCTCTACATTCAGTCAGACAAATTCCACATGGTCACCTATCAACAGGTGCTCCCATTGCTTCAACAAGGCGACTTTCTTTCCACTGTATATGTAAAGGACACCTACTTCCATATTCCCATTCACCCAGCTCAAAGGAAATACCTCGGGTTTGTGGTGGACTTGCAACATTACCAATTCAAAGTTCTCCCATTCGGGGTAACTACAGCACCAAGAGTCTTTACCAAATGCCTAGCAATGGTCGCAGCTCATTTAAGAAGACAACACATTCACGTCTTCCCTTATTGGACGACTGGCAAATAAAAGCCAAGTCACGACACAGCTGCATACACCATACTCGCAAAACAGTTCTGCTACTTCACGACTTGGGATTCACTGTGAACCTCACCAAGTCTCTTCTCCAACCCTCCAACACGCAAGCGTACCTATGAGCCACAATACACACTTGCAAAGCTTTAGGGTACCCCAACCTGGTCAGAATATGCAGCATGCAATCCCTAATATCACATTTTCAACCGCAACACTCACTACCAGCCTGAGTGTTCATGCAGTTGATCGGGATGATGGCGTCTTGCATTCCAATTGTTCCTTGCGCAAGACTCCAGATGCGTCCCCTACAGGAATGCTTAGCATGTCAGTGGAACCAGGTTCAAGGTCTGTTAACTGATCTGGTGTTGGTGGATGGCCGCGCTCATCGCTCTCTGAAGTGGTGGAATATACAAAACCTTTCCAAAGGGCAGCCATTCATTGACCCGGTTCCACAGATAGTGTTAACAGCAGACGCATCACTTACTGGTTGGGGAGCTCATCTTCAACAACATACCATTCAGGGCATGTGGACTCTGCAACAAAGGAAACTCCATATAAACCATCTGGAGCTGCTAGCAATATTTCTATCATTGAAAGCTTTTCAGATACATCTGGTAGGCAAAGCTGTCCTAGTTTGTACAGACAACGTGACAGCAATGTACTACATACAAAAACAGAGAGGGGATGCACTCTACAGCTTTCACACCTAGCTCAAAGCATATGGAACTGGGCCATACTTAAAAAAATATATCTCCTTGCAGAACATCTCACAGGAGTAAACGATCAAATTGCAGATCTGCTAAGTCGCCAAAGACAACAGATCCACGAATGGGAACTACACCCTCAAGTTCTACTCCCATTCTTCCAGATGGGTGGCTTCCCAGAGATAGATATGTTCGCCACACACCACAACGCAAATTGCCCAGACTTCACCCTTACGCCAAAACAATCTGGGGATGGAGTCGATGCCGATGCGCACCATAACCAAAAGGAGGAGTCACCTACCTCGTGACTACAAAGACTTCTTCGAAGAAAAACAAAGTGTAAACATCCGGGCCCAACACCAGATGGCGATCTATGCTATCTACAGCTCTATATGCCAAGAACAGATGCATACTGGGCAAGTAGCTTGCTCCTTCTAGCCACTGCAGATGATGTTCCCAGAGGCACCCATAGAATCCGATCCATGGAGCAAGCATGTTTTCATCCATCCACTTAAGGAGCCCCAAAAGGAGGAGCAGCCAGTGCGAGATCCGCAGAAGACGATCCAGATCCATAGGAGCAGAAATATACCAGGAGGGATGGTAGAATGCGTTTAGAAGCAACGGCAAGCGCATGGAACAACAGTACAAATGGGACGTTTACAGGCTCACCAGTAGGTCACTGTCCAAAGACTGAACCAGTTGTGTTCCAAGGCGCACATCCAGTGCATTCTCAAAAATGCACAGAAGACAGCGGAATACAGGCCACACACAGTGTAGCCACACAGGCTGAAAGTCAAGAACCAGTGCTAGTTTAGTTTCTGAAGCAAGAGTGCGCTAAAATATTGTATCATGCATTCACGAGGAGCACATGCAGAAGTGCTAGTTCCATTTGGCCTCTTAATAGGACATCCATTACGTGGCAGAAAAAGTAAAAGCAAAGTCCTGACAATTCGGAACAGCGGAAGACCTCCAAAAATGCTTCCCATCACGGAGTGTATAAATGATGGAATGACTCCGAAGATTGTGTGGAAGGTACTAACCAAGCCATAGCCTATTTTCAAAAGAGTGCGCCACTCCCGCGGTACTAGATGTGTTAAAAATGCGGCACACAAGCTCCCCAAAATATAATGGGAAATTAGTGCGAAGTAGCGCCTTGCAACTTGAAGTTCAAACATCTCCTTTGTAGATGTTAGTCCACATCCTTCTGGAACAGTAAGGCTTTGTCTGCTCACAGCTACAAAGTGCACATTTGAAAGCTTTATCGAAGGCCAAAGCATTGCCTCCCCAACTGTACTGCAGGTGGAAACAGTACTTGTGTGCATTAAGTCTCAACTGCAGAAACCGTCACCAGATGGGCGATTCCTGGTTCCATTCCACAATAGCCTTGATCGTACAACCTCAATTAACTCCCATTTGAACGCTATCTTAAAGCCGGATGTATCACAGCAGCTTGGGAACCCTTCAGATTGCAGGACAATTTTGCCATTGACACATTACATGCACCATGAAGCAATACTTCTCTGCATACCAAAGAATGTTTTAATGTATTTTTACAGTCCGAACCGCTAAGAAAGACCTCTGTTCCGCCATTCCCACAGCGATATCTAAAAGGTCAATTCCATGACTCATGCACAAATCTTTCTCTTAGCGCTTCATATCTGCCTACTTGATGGCATTGCAAACAGTATTGAAAGTGGAATGTCGATACCAGCAGAGAAATAAACCCGTGGATTATCCAATCCACATAAGTTATTTTTGCAATAGTAAATGGTAATTGCTCTAGCTTCTCTTTGAGTAACATGGTGTATGTTGCGTCCTTCCATGCCATGATTGTGTGATTGTGTGCTGTTTTGTGAGATTGTATGGTAAAAAACAAGATTGTGGCGTTAAGGTGTCACCATGGTATGCAGCCAGAATGGCTTGTCTTCAAAGTCCAGCGTAATAACATAATTGATGTAAGCCGTGACTGCCCATGTTGTAAGGAGGACATGTCGTTCTGTATGATGTCTATCTCAGATGACGCAATATTACCTAGAGAGTATACCTTAATGGACAATGTAGTTATACCATTATCTACTACCACAAGAGCCCTTTCTAAATTTACTCTGTCAATCTTGCACAGTCTCTCAGCAGCCTCCTGCTGGGAAACTTTCCACACTTCGTTGTATATTGCATACAAGAAGAGCTTTTGACGTGGTTTTTGAAGACCTTGTAAAGTCCTGTAGCCCCATGTCATCGGAAAGCAGGGACAAGTGTTGTTTCACCTGGGACAATGGTGAGGTCTTTAGCCAATCAAGGCACAACTTCCCAACACTAAGTTGTTACCATCCCCGAGTGTTGTGTCTGAATGTAACATGGGTCAGGTCTGCTGATCATAAACCCTTCAGTGTCACCCAGGAAACGTCCATGACATCCATTAGTATTTAACAGCCACACGAAGCATCCCTCTTGATTGGTCCCTGAACAATTGTATGAACTGTTGCAAAGCTTTGTGTCTAGGTTTTCCTGTGTGTAGTTTTTAAATCGTTGGCAGTTTAGACATGCAAATGTGGGAATGTTAGGTGTAAATCTTTTATCTTCGCCAGGACAAGACATGATGTTTGCAGCACTATTTTGTTCAGGAAAATCATTTGATCTGGCATGCTCTAAATAGTGCCTAGGTCCCCTTAAGCTGCCAATCTTTAGTTCTCCAAATTGATTTCAACTCAGCTGTGTCCCTCCTTGTGTGGATTATTGAAAAAGGAAAGTTTCATAATATATCAACTTTGTGTTGTGACCATATTTTTCTTTCCTGGTGATTGTGCAAGCTTATAGTAATAAAACACTGGGTCCGTTGTATCGTAACTAGGGAAATATGCAAATTTCTGTCGAAAGGGCAGTGTTCCCATTGCATATAATTAAATATATCTAATATGCAAAAAGTGATCGCCATAATGCTGAAAAGAGAACATTTCATTATAGTTAGAAGTGCCATCATACATTTCCTTGGAATTAAAAACCGTGAAATACTGTGGTACGTTGACGTAAACACCATCTGTGTTAGGTTGTTGAAAAGAAATTTGTGTTTCTTTGCAAGTTGATTGTATAGTTGTTGTAGATGTAACATGTAGATGAGAAACTTCGTTATTTGCTATCCCGAGCCAGAGAGTAGAAACTTAATTGCTGATGGAGACTGGATTTCCTGGACAGTAGTGAGAGAAGACTCAGGATCCCACGTGGCCTACTTTGTAGAACTGGCCACATGACGTTGTTTGGTGAGATCTATTGACACAAATCTCTTGTGTTTGCAACCAGCAAGGAGCGGTAAAAGTGCAGTTCTGGTACCTTCAACAGCCAGGACAGGTACAGGGGCCTATAAGAGGGCCCAAATTCTTTTTTGGCCATGAATGTATCCCTGACCAATTCACTAATTTTGGGGCTCCAGCCAGAGGCTTCTGGTGCTTCCTTCACTTCTCCAGTGGTGGTGCGTTTTATTTGGACATTGCTTTGCGCATCCCGGAAACTTTTCAGTTGCTGTAAAACAGCCAAATGTTCATTTATATCAAATGGTGTTTCTTTTGTGCCGCCACTGTGCTGGGACATTCAAGGTGTGGGACCCACATCTTAACCCCAAACAGGATTTCGTAGGGTGTCTGTCCACCCAGGGATTTTCTAGACAGATTTAATGCTCTTTGGACCCCACAAAGGTGATGGACCCAACTGCGACCCAAGCCCAATTCCCTTGCTGTTAAAGACTGCTTTAAATCTTGGTTCTTTCTTTCCTCTAGCACGTTTCCCTCCGGATAGTAGGCTGAGGAGCACTGCATGGTCACACCCAATTTTCCCACGGTGTCTTTGTAAAACTTTGAGGCCAACGCCGGATGCTGGTCCGAATGGAATGTGCCAAATGTGTATGTCCTCCTGAAGACTTACAAGTCTTTGATAACAGTTCAGGTGTCAGCCGATCGCTGTGGCCAATCCCATAGGAATCAGGGGCAGTTATTCACTGCAACCTAGATGTATTTGTAAGCACCATGTGTTGTAAGGGGCCGCAGTGGTTCAGATAAATATAAGCCAGAGGCTTGTCTGAGATCAAAAGAAGTGTCTGTGGTGTCTGCGTTACAGTGGAACCCTTCATCTCCTGTCAGATGTCGGATTTTGTTTTTTGATAACTAACTTAATTGAATTTCCGTCTGCAAGCCGCCCTAGCTGGTCACATAGCGCGCACATAAAACCTAGCAGAATATGGTATATTCGCCCCGCAGGGCGGCGGTATCTCGCAGATATATTGTAATGCTCATAAAGAATGACCTCAGTTACTGTTTCATAAATAAACAAGCTGACCCACCCACTTTCCCCACACCCACCCATGTGCCTGGGGGCAGGAGCGAGCTTCAAATCACCACTTGCTTCTGCTGCGCACATCAGTCAACTCCCCTTCTCCACTTCAACAGGGTAGGAGGCCCAGGGGACAACCAATGCCCTGCATTATCCTTTTTCGTCATCAGGCATAAAGCTGCATTGGTCTAGTTGCGCCATCTCATGTAAAACACATTTGAGCCTGCTTGCTAATACAGATGCTAAGGTTTTGACCTCACAGTTGGGGAGCGATATCGGCCGACAGGTTACACATGACATGGACGGGGGCCGCGTCTTGGGTATTACGATGATGGTGGCCAATGCCTATTCCAGCAGGAAAGACCTGGTGTGGCAAACCTCCTTATATAGCGATAAAAGATAGGGAAAGAGGGTCTCCCGGAATGTAGTAAAGTATTCCATGGGATAACCATCCGGGCCCAGGGTTTTACTGATGTCATGCCACTCCAATTTCTTCTGCCGTGAAGGATTTGTCTAGCAGACGAACGTCTGATACTGGCAGCCTGGGTAGGGAGACTGAATCAAGGTACAATCCAAACACAGCCACGCTCCTATTCACTGGGCGGGCATATAATGTACGATAGTAGTGGGCAAAAGCTTGGGCTGTGTCAACGAGGGTATGCTGAGGACGGCCGGTGCCATCCAGGACCTCAGGGACAATCTTGTTGGAGGAAGACCAACCAGTAGAGCAGTTTCCCATTTTTGTCTCCCCAGCCATACATCTGAGCTGTCATAGCCCGCCAGAGGTGCTTGGCTGCCTCTAAGGAATGCAATTGGATGTCTTCATCGACAAGACTTAACTGGGTGGACAGAAACCCTACGTAGTTCCTGCGGGTCATTGGTGGAGACCGGAGGCGGGAACTGGGCGGTGATTGGGCGCGGGAGCCGGCAGGGGAAACTTAAACTCAGCTGCTTCGTGCGCGCGGGGCTGATCCCTGGAGAACGGGTTGTGTGTTATACCCGCCAGGTCATGCTCCTTTTTTTTAAACAAATACTGATTTTATAAAGCTTTTAACAATTGCATTTTAGTTGGAAGTTTTAATTGTTTCTAGCATTGCACTGATTGTTCAGGCTTACCGGCTGGGGCTTGAGCCGATCTCTCTCCGGGGCTCCGCCAGTGACGTAGTTCCTGCGGGTCATTGGTGGAGACCGGAGGCGGGAACTGGGCGGTGATTGGGCGCGGGAGCCGGCAGGGGAAATTTAAACTTAGCATGCCTCGGCCGCCCGTCCGCGCTCGGTCCGGGCTGAGGGCTAGTCACCTTGGCTCTGCCACACTGGGGTTGGTGAGTTATACTTCAGCCCAGCTGAGGCTTCTCGACCCTGAAGGGGGGAAGGCGGGCTGCTCCAAATACCATCCTGAAATGATTATTAGAAATGCAGGTACTGCTTGCAGGTCATGCAGGGCCCCTCTGCTAGAAACCCTTGCAGGCAAGGGTAAAGGAGGGGGTAGTTTGGAGTTAGGCCCACAACCCCTAAGAAAACCCGTACCATGGAAGTGTTTGCTGATGAATGTTAGATCACTAGTGAAGCACAGCACGGACTGCTGTCTGCTCATGGAACAGCATCAGGTTAAGTTGGCTTTCATTACGGAAACTTGGACTAACAGTGCCGCAGGCCCTGACATTGTGAAGGCTCTCCCTGCTAATTTCAGGTGTTTTACGTTGGACCGTCCCTCAGGAAGGGGGGGCGGACTTGCTGTTATTTATCACAATAGTCTTGAGCCTTTATTTTCCACGGCATCTAACCTAGCATGTGAGGCACTTTCTATCACTATCCGCCTCTCTCACAAAAACACGTTCAGAGCACTGTTGATTTATCGCCCCCCAGGTCCCAGAACGCCCTTCTTGGAGTCACTAAGCACCCTGGTAGAGGATGGTTTCTGTGCCCATTCATTTACTGTTTTGGGCGACTTTAACTTCTACCTGGATGACAAACAAGATCCGGATACCAGGCAATTGCTGGATTTTATGGATGCCGGAGGATTGGAACAAAGGGTGGTGGGTCCCTCGCATACGGCTGGCCACACCCTTGATGGCATTTTTACCAATCGAACAGATCTGGATGTAGTGGAAGTCTTGCCATTCCCTTGGTCTGATCATGCCGCAATAATTTTCACACTCCCTACTGAAACCCAGATATTACCAAAGACTAAGCCTAGTGAGGAGATTGTGACCCGAGCCTGGAAAAAGATAGATGGGACAAAGTTCGGTAATTACCTTATGGCTAGCGCCCCTGATGTCCCACAGGATGCAGATAGGGCTGCAGATTCATACTCTGAATGGATTGAGAGGGCCTGCAATATATTTGCACCTGTTAAATCTTTCACGCCCAGAAGGTCCTCTCCCTCGGCGCCGTGGTTCTCTGATGTGCTACAGACCATGAAATCGGACTGTAAAAGATTGGAGAGATTATGGCGGAAGGGTTACAGTTCGTTCGATAAAGAAAAATATAAAAATAGCCTCTCTATTTACAAAAATAAAATACATGAGGCAAAGAAAATATATTTTTCAGAGCAAATTGAGTTGGCAAGTTCATCTTCTAGAGAACTGTTTAAAACTTTAACTAAACTCACGATCCCAGCTGAACCGGTCTCCTCAACTAGCCCGGACCTTTGTGAAACACTGGCTACTTTCTTTCAGAATAAGGTAGCAGGAATTTTTTCCTCCTTTTCTGAAGTCTACAAAGAGGCTGGAATGGCAGTTTGGAGCACGAAGGCTGGGTCAGTAGAGACGCAGGTTAAACTTAGTGGCTTCAGCCCGCTACAAGCAGAGGAGGTTAGGGGTTTACTGGTGACGGCACGTTCTGGAGCCCCCAGTGACCCATGCCCGGTGGCGGTTCTTCAGAATTGTCCACAGGTTATTGCCGACACACTCACTCCACTGTTTAACTCTATCATAGTCAGGGAGCTACCCCAGGAGTTGGAAGGTGGCTTCCATTTTACCATTAATTAAAAAACCCACTTTAGATAAGTGTGACCCGAATAGCTATAGGCCTATTTCGCGGCTCCCACTACCAGCAAAATTATTAGAAAAGGCCTTAAACAAGCAACTTACCTCCTTCCTTGAAAGGTCGAGGGCCCTTGATCCTACCCAGTTTGGGTTTCGTGCTGGCCACAGCACAGAACTCGCCCTGGTTAAGGCGACTGAGGAAATCAGAGTGGCAGTGGATCAAGGGGGTGAGGCGATCCTCATTCTGTTAGATCTGTCGGCGGCCTTTGATACGGTCCATCATGGTGTTATGATGGACCGACTGGCTTTGGCCGGGGTGGAAGGCACTGCTTGGAACCTCCTTAAGTCTTTTATGGCCGACAGATCCCAGAGTGTTGAATTGGGAGCAGTGAGATCTAAACCTTTTGTCCTTCCCTGTGGGGTCCCGCAAGGCTCATCGTTGAGTCCCACTCTCTTTAACGTATATGTGAGTCCCTTGGGAGCTTTGATTAGATCCTATGGACTCCAACTTACCTCATACGCGGATGACACGAAGATCGTGTTATCGGTACAAAGAGGGTCCCAAGCCGATCTGACAGCAAGGTGTCACGACTGTCTGCAAGGTATAGCGAGTTGGATGGCTGCAAATTGCCTTAAACTTAATGCTGGAAAAACCGAGGTTATGATATTCGGAAATAATCCTAACATCTGGTCCCCAGCCATGTGGCCCGAGGTACTGGGAAAGATACCGGTGCCCACACCTAAAGCCAGGAATCTGGGGGTGATTGTGGACCAGAAACTGGACTTTGGAAATCAGGTCAGTGGTGTAGTTTCATCCTGCTTCCACATTCTCAGGATTCTAAGGAAAGTTAAAACATTGCTCCCCACGGATGGTCTCCGGCTAGTTGTGTCGGCTCTCATCCTTTCGCGTCTTGACTACTGCAACAGTCTGTACCTTAACTTGCAAAAGAAACACCTGTACAGACTGCAGTTGGTGCAGAACGCGGCAGCGAGACTATTGACAGGCACTCCTAAACATGTTTCAATCCGAGAAGGAATGAGGAAACTTCATTGGCTACCAATTCATAAACGTTCCCAATTTAAGGCCTTGTGTACAGTCTTCAAGGCATTAAAAGGCAATGGCCCGGAGTTTCTTAAGGCCTGTTTTAAGCAGTATGTGCCGGGGAGGGCACTGCGCTCTTTAGAGGGCAATCTAGTAGTGGTGCCTAGGATAAAAAAGGCCAGCTGGGGAGGAAAGTTGTTTTCATATGGTGCTGCTACTGCATGGAACGGTCTGCCGGCACATATGAGAAAAATGGAGGAACTTCTCTCTTTCAGAAAGGACTTGAAGACTTGGTTGTTTAGGGATTAGACACTCGTTCTCCAGGGATGATCAGCTTCTCAGCGCCAGGACACCTTTGGGTATAAGCGCGCTTTATAAGCTCCTAATAATAATAATAATAATAATAACTGCCGAGTGATCCGTGCCTGAGGGTCAGACTCCAACTGTTGTTCAAGGCGAAGTGCCTGAACCTCTTATCAGTTGATAAGAGTGGAACAAGAGCATTCCCGGTCTTTGACATAGCTCCTGGTGGCACCTCGTACGAAAATAGACCTGAAGCTTGGACCCAAGGAAATGGACAAACCGCTTGTCCTGGAGAAACCAGGCGTTTAAGCGTCCCACGGGGCGAATGCCCATGTTGAAGAAGCAGAGGGGAATAGTCTGAGATTCTGCAGGGTAAAATCTGGGTCAGTAACTGACAATCGAGGGCAGGTAGGAAAGCAAGCTATATCTAGGAATGGGTGTGGGGAGCGGCTGAGGTATGTGTGAAATGCTGCTGCCGGTGTTGACAGGATCTCCACTCCTCGCAAAGACCCAGGATCCTGGTCCAGTCTGTGAGACGACGGGCATTGGTCCGCCAGGACGCCAATAGGTTTCCGGTGCTATCTAAGTCTGAGTCTAGCACCATGTTGAAATCGCCCCCAATTATCGCGAGCCAATGTGGAAGGCCCGTAAGAAGGCGCAAAAGGTCCCAGAGTCTGGTGGACAATGAGGCAGCGGGTACATACACATTTACTAGTGAGACCACCTGTCCCTTCAATGTACCTGGGAGAAGTTGGCCTGGTATATGCTGTCCACTAATTGAAGTGGGCACCTTGTACCAGTCCAAACAACCCTTATTGATGATTAGGTTAAAGACAACCTTTATTGAAAGCTATCCTAGTGGTACCTATGGAGAGCAGCCTTCAGGCTAAGTCTCGAAGGAATGTACAGCAGCTTGTTTCACCAGATCATAACCTCCTGAATGAACAAATGAAAGGAGAACCACACAAGAGATACATAAAATATATGTTTTTATTACTAAACTTTCTCTACTAACCTCTTTATGAGATTAGAGCACAAAGCACACAATATTAAATCACTAGAACAACAGTAAATAACACAATATACAGCGGGCTACAGGGGGAAACCGAACCATATACTTAGAAAGTGGTATAACAACCACGACTTAACTAGACACCGTGCCTAGAGCACGTAGAACCACCCAAAGTAGTGACACAGGGGACCCACGGAGGACTAGTGCAGTGTGTGAACACAGACGCGAGCTCCGTACAATCCTATGGGAAAGTCGTGGTTGGAATTTTAAAGATTAAGGTCACTTCGGTGAGGACTTTGAGCAAACCCTTTCAAACATAGAAGGTTCTAAGGCCAGCACCCTTGAGAGTACCGAGATACCCGTGTTACCTATCCCAGAGGAGTCGGGTACATAGGGGTCAAGGGGTGTCGGGAACCTTCGTTGTTTTCAATGGCGTGATGCGGAAAAGTGCTGCTGCCGGGAAGATGTAAAGTGTCTGGTGGAATCCAAGCCTGGATCCGAGGTGAGAAGAACCTGTAAGCAGAGGGGACAGAGTCTGGGTCACTTCACAGTGACCAGGGGTACGATAGACGAATGCCCACCGATGTCTGGTGCTTCAGGTGAGATGATGCGATGCTTCACTCTGCAGCCACGGGGACCAGGCGATGTCAACGATGCCCAAAGTCCGGAGGTGAGCTGTCGCACGAAGGATGTCGCGCGCGGGGGGGGGGGGGGGGGGAGCAACCAGGAGAGCCCACAGAAAGTCAAAGTTACCTTCACAGGGACCCACAGGCTAACGGACCGGGGATTGTGAAGGGACCTCAAGCTGAATCACGAAATACCAGCCCACGGAACACTTGTGGAGTGTAGGCCGGAAATCTTCGGTAAAAACACTGCTCGGGGTCGGGTCTACAAGTAGCCCAAAGCACAGCCGCAGGGATCGCCGAAAAGCATATGCTGCTGCAAAAGTAGACTGTGCACAGGGGTTCGGGTTGCACGGTCCCCACGAGGGATACTGGTCTCAGAATTGCTGGGAGAGCAGATCGACCTCCGAGACCTCGGGAACCCACCTCCTTTGTTGCAGAAGTCTTCTGAGTCCTCAGGAGCTCGGGAGATGCAAACCAGTCAGATGCGTTAAAGGTGCCTGCCATGCAGAGGAGTAACTCCTTTACTCCAAGGGAGATTCTTCAGTCATCCAGCGTAGTGTAGATTGTCGAAGTACTTGGTTTCTGTAGCAGAGTTTAGTCCAGGTAAAATCTAAAGTCCTGTAGTCAGGGGTTCCTACTTTATACCCAAGGAAGGGGTGGGACAAACTCTGGGGACCCACCTATGGGAGGGTCAGGACAGAGGGGTGGCTACACCCATATCCTTTGTCCAGTTTCGCTCCAGAGCAGGAGCAAATGGCTACTGCAACTGGTTTGAGCTGGACTATGCACAGGGACACCAAATGTGCCCCCAGTGCAGACATCAAAGCACTGAGTGCATCCACCCAGCCCCAATACACTAAAGCCTGTCTGGGAGGTGGTCACACCTCCCTGAGACAAGAAACCTATTGTCAAGCCTTCCCCTGCTCGAGCTTGTCTCAGCAGCAGGAGGGCAGACTCGTGTCTGTGGCTGGCAGCATCCATTTTGTGATGCCCAGGTCGAAAAGCTGGTACCGGGTAGCCCGGTGTGTCACATAAGTCCCTCTAGGAGGGTGGAATCATACCTCCCCCGCTAGTTACTGGCGGTGGGTATGATTCCAAGGTGTTTGACACCAAACGCGACATGTTTCTGAGCAGTCATTTTAAAGTTAGCGTTTTCCGCGAGGTTATAATGCACTTAAATATATATGGTTGGCTGCATCACAAACAATCCTGGAAAATAGGTTCCGAAGGCTGCAGAGGGGTTCTGCTCATTCATGGGCACCCTCTCACATAAAACCCGGCACCCTGCCTTCAGGATTGATAAGGCCTGCTATAGGGGTGACTGATTTTTTTTTTTTTAAATTTTTTTTTTTATTCTTTTCCATTTCCTTCTCAGCATCTTCCTTTTCACATTTGTTTCATACAATACACAGTGATATATTGCTCCTCTCTGTGCACATACAATATTATTATGCTGCGTAGCCATAGGATTTTACGCTATCATCCTTGTTCCTGTTTCCTGCCTCCCGCCTCCTGTTAACAGTCCCCACACTCTTATATCTACTGAACTCAACTCTCCCCAATTGCAAAGCTGCTGCTCCCTCCCTCCCCTACCCCTCCCCCAGTGTGCTCCCCCCAACCGTTTCCAATCTCAATGTGTCTAGTCCCATAGGTGTGTGCCTACCATGTGCCGTTACTTATTACCCGGCCTCTTCCCCCACGCCCCCCGTGCTCTCCCCGTCTATTGCGTTTCCAATTCCCGCGGTCTCCTCCATGCTCTCAGCGCCCCGTGGTCTAGCGGTGGGCCGGGTCATCTTCCTGTCCTCCGTCAGATCTGCGTAGTGCCTCAATTAGCGCTTCCCAAGCTCGCGCCACCTCCAACAAGGTCTCTTTCTGATACCTATGCGCCAGCCGTAGCTTAATCACACTTTCACTCGCAACCCACTTAAGGAATTCATGTTTCCATCTCTGCACTCTAGGTCCCTGGCTATGCTTCCAATGGCTGGTTAACTCTCTTTTGGCTATTATCAGTCCTAAATCTATGAATTTGCTTGTCACCTTATTGCGTTTTGTGCGCGGAAACCAATGCAACAAGCTCACCGCTATATCTCGATTAAGTGCTCTCTCTGTTGCCAGCTCCAACGCCGTTATTACATCCTCCCAATACACGGTCAGGTTCGGGCAGGACCACATCATATGCTGGAAGTCCGCCTCTACCATTCCACATCTAGGGCAGTCAGCCTTGTCCACCCCAAAGATCCGCTTAATATGCTTCGGGGTCATATACGCCCTATGCAGTACATAAAACTGTATTAGCTGGAACCTAGCATTCCTCGTGCTCTTCCATGCTCTCTACGAGCTTGGGCCAAGTAGTGTCTGGAATTACCCTCCCCAAGTCCTGTTCCCACTGCCCTTTTAGGTGATCTAACGGCTGCCTCCCTTCTTGTTCCATTCTCCTATTAAGGCACGTGACAGCCTTGAAAGTACCAGCCACCATAGCTACATATTGGCAGATTAACGACGTCTTTTGTTCCGATAACCCCATCTTCCACCTGCGTTGAATCGCCGCCACTAGCGCCGCGTGCAATAAGTAGTGTCCCCGGGGTAGGTCAAACCTATCTCGTAAGCTCGAACGGTAATAAGACACCGTCCTCATAGAGGTCACCCACCATGAAGAGTCCCTGCTCCTCCCAAGTCCCCAATGCGGACCAATCTCCCCCATGGGGTAGCACTGTACACACCACTATCGGGATTTCAGGTACGTAGGGGCACTCCACTCTATGCTTTTTGTTACTCCGAATCCAACAACATTGCATTGTTCTCTCCTCACACGTAATGGTATCCCTACGCAGCCGTTGCCCCATCAGTATATAAGAAAGCACATGCCTCGGTACCCAGCAGTTATGTCCCGGATTGGGCCCCCTAAACATCGCCGCCACCGCCTGCGTGAGCCATTGGAGTTGGGCTGCCAGATAATACCTTTCAAAGTCCGGCACTGCCCAACCCCCCGCTGCCCTAGGGCGCATCATTGGGTCTAGTGCAACCCTTCTCCTGCCGGCCTCCCACAAGAAGGCTCCCACCATCATTCTCAACTGCCTGAACATCACCCCGGGTATCCATATTGGGAGAGTCCTGAAAAAATACAACAATCTCGGCAATACTATCATTTTGAGCAAGGCCACCCTCCCTGCCACCGACATCTTCAAAGCAGTCCAGAACTCCATGCTCCCCTTAATTCCACGGATTGCCCGACCGATGTTGCTTTCCAGCAGCCCATCCTGTGTATGGTAGATGTGGACTCCCAAGTAGGGCAGGCAGTGCGCCTCCCACCTGATCCCTTGCACCTGGGGCTGCGCCTGTAAGTTCGGGCTCACCGGAAATAGACACGTCCTTGCCCAGTTAACCCGCAGCCCCGATCTATTCCCATACTCAGTTAGCAAGTGCTTTGCCGCTGTTAACGCCTCTCCAGTGTCCTCCACAAACATTAAGAGGTCGTCTGCATACAACGAGATGTAGTGTGCAGTCTCCTGTAGCACGAGGCCCCGATATTGCTCACCAGTGCGTGCCAACATAGCCAATGGTTCTATCGCTAGTGCAAATAGCAGCGGGGAGAGGGAGCAGCCCTGCCTAGTCCCCCGTTCCACGTTGTATGCCCGGGAAATTGTTGTACCCGTTCGCACTCTAGCCATGGCCCGTTGTATAGAATCCGGGTCCATCTCGCATAGTCGTCCCCTAGTCCCATTTTCCCCATCACATATTGCAAGAAAGACCATTCGAGGCTGACAAAGGCCTGCTCAATATCGATCGCAGCACTACCGCTCCCGGTGTAACATCTCGGTGCTCCTCCAATACACGCAGGAGGCGTCTGATATTGCCAGCCGTATTCCGTTTGGGGATAAACCCTCCCTGATCACCGTGAACTAAGGAAGTCATATAGGGGAGTAGGCGCGTCGCCAGTATCCTACTTAACATTTTATAATCCACCGTTAACATTGAGGGCGGTCTATACGCTGTCAGCTCGGCAGAGTCTTTGCCTGGTTTTAGAATGGGGATAATAATAGCCTCTCGCGTTGTGGTCGGCAGCATTCCCGCTGTCCAGGCCTGTTTGTACAGCGCCTGCAGCCGGGGGGCCAGTATATCCACATACGTATCGTAGAACTCAATTGGTAACCCATCAACTCCCGGAGTTTTATTTCGGGCCATTTGCGTAATGGCCGACTTAATTTCCCCCACCGATATCTCTTGTCCCAGTGCGGACGATTGTTCCTCTTCCAACTGGGGCCAGACCAGCCCTACAAAGTAGTCCTCCAAGTCTTCAACATCAACTTCCCCCTGGCTACTATACAATGTTGCGTAATAGCGCGCACACATATCATTGATTCCCCGTTGGGTATAGTCCATTGTTGCTGCTGGTGTACGGAGCCCCAGGACTGGCGCCCCCCTACTATCAGAAGCAACCAGTCGCGCTAAAAGCCTACCCGTTTTGTCCCCCTCGTCATGCATTCGCGCTCTATATGCTTTATAATCAAACGCCGAAGCCGTTCAACTTGCTGCGCTACCTCCTCCCTCGCTTTCGCCTCTTCCGTTTGATCCCTTCCCCCTGCATGACCACGCCTTTCTGCTTCCCACAACCTCTCGTCTGCTCTCCGGACCTCATCAAGTAAGACTTTCCGTACCCCCACCTTCTTAGAGATGCACATCCCTCGGACAGCTATCTTGAATGCCTCCCATTCTGCTACTAGTGTGGACGCTGTGTTGTCATTGTCATGAAAATAATGGAGGATCCCCTGTCCGAGCTCATCCTTAAACACCGGATCCTCCAGCACCTCAGGGCTCAGTTGCCACGTCGGAATCAACGCCCTTTCATTACACCATCCCAAGTGGATCAGCAGGGGATTATGATCTGACACTGTTTTGGCCAAGTATTCACTGTGCTGCACTTTCACACAGACATCAGGCGTCCCCAGCATCGCATCCAGCCTCACATGCAAGTCATGCAGCCCCGAATAATACGAGTAATCCCGTTCGTGTAGATGCTGCGTCCGCCATACATCCACCAAGTTCCAATTTGACTGCCATTTTCGCCGCCTATCGGCAAGTCTTACACTCGGCGATTCAGGTAACGGCGGATGAGACCTATCCATAGTCACATCCAACACTGCGTTGAAATCACCCCCTAGCAGCATCGATCTTGGTGCATGCCCCGCTAGAACCCCAGATAGGCGGTCAAAGAAACTACCTTGGTCAACATTTGGGGCGTATATACTCCCTATCAGGACATCTACCCCATTCAGGTGCCCCACCAACAAAACATAGTGCCCCTCAGGATCAATCATCTTGTGTAACAGTTGGAATGGCACTCCTGCCCTAATCCACACCAGTGTGCCTCTTGCGTATGCGGAGTAGGTAGTATAATATACCTGACCGCGCCACCGACGCTGAAGTGCCCTGTCTTCTACCATCGTGAGATGCGTCTCTTGTAACAGCGCAATATGCACTCCCCTGCGCACTAGGTAAGCATGTACCTGATGGCGCCTGGTCATGGTATGGAGGCCCCGTACATTCCAGGTTACACACTTATATGCCGGGGTAGAGGCCGTTGCCTTATCGCCTATACCCATCAATATGTTGCGGTCTCTGGAGCACACTGGTTCGCTATAGGGGTGACTGATAGGTTTATATGTGCAGTGATTTAGAATAGATATAGTGAACCTATATCTAAGTAAGGGGTGCATGCACCACCTTACACAGGCTGCAGTAGCAGACCTGTGGTGTCAGTTTGAATGGTCTCTCAGGGGTTGCATAATACATGCCTCTGGGGTACCTAGGCCCTGGGTACATAGTATACCATATACTAGTGACTTATAAGGGTACCCCAGAATCCAATCTGGAGTGTACCTAAAGTACATGCGATCAATTTAGAGGAGAAAGCAGCTAGACTGGGGTCCTGAATAACAGGATCCCAGTCAGACTAAGTCGAAAACAGTGATACATCAGCAAAATGTGGTGGATAACCATAAGAAGCAGATCCTACTCTCCTTACAGTACCCTCCAGGGTGACGAAGCGTCTATGTGGGTTGCGTGTTACCTGCGCATCTAGGGGAAAAGAGCGGTGCAGGAGGGCGACTCCCCTCGCCTACGAGAATACCTATGATGGAAGATTCTATTGTAGCCTTTACGTGCTAGGAAGGGGCAGCGCTCCCCAAGGAGGTGGGTCTCCTGCAGTAGCAGAACCTCAGGACGGTGTCACTGAGCAAAGGTGAAAACCGCTGCTCACTTCACTCGAGTAGTAGGCCGTTGACATTATGCGACAAAATCCGAAAAGTCATGTGTGTGGGAAGTGGAGACTAATGTGGAGTGTGGACAAGGAACCCACCAAGGAGGTCTGCTTGGTCCCGCAGGTCAAAGAGTGTTGCACTAGTGGTGTGCTGGAGATAGCCACTTCAGAACTGTGTGTAGAAGTAAAACAAGCATGCATGCTGGTACCAATGCAGTAAAAGAAAGGGCTAACAAATAGAACGAACAACATCGTGCAAATAAAACCCCACCCCCCAACTCCCACCCCTCCCCAGACTTCTACCCTAGAAGCATCTGTCTCACTATAAGAAGAACTTTTGGAGAAAACTGGGAGACATAATCTCATGGTCATCGCGGATGAGTCAAAAGACAAGAGGGAAGGTGAGAAAAAGGGAGGAAAACCCCATTGTTACCAGAGAAATTGTTGAATCCTGATAAGACATGACCTGAGCTGCCGTCATCATGGCCAACGTGAGGCCCTTGGATCGAAACTAGCTCAGGAGGTGGAGTAATAAGCAAGTGAAACACTGTTAGGAAGGAGCGAACAAGACTGCAGTATGAACCAGGAGCAGTGTAGGTATTAGAGATGAGCTATGTCAAGTTCCAGATCTGCGGAGCAGAGAGGAGAGTATGCAGTCAATAGATGTCGACCTCAGTCAGATGGTAGGACTGCGGGACAAGTCAGTGTCTGTGTGGCGAGTAGCTGGATTGGGAAGTGCAGCAAGTTGACCGTTAGTCCCTCCCTCACCATCTTCCATTTGAGAGGCAGGGTGTGATGCCTGTTTGGAAGGGGACTGCTATTGCTCTTGGAGGGATTCTTTGGGTGAGAGTGACCGGTCCGGTTTATGGCCCCACCGTGACCTGGTGCGATGCCGACTTGACTCCTAGGTCTTAGGTGCACGCTGACGTTGTGAGGGAGTGGAGGCGGGTCCATGGAGTGAGCGTTCTTCCGTCAGCCATTGCCAAGTGGAGTCCGGAGTCTCAAAGCAACAAGTCTTTTTGAGGTAGATGATGCAGAGTTGTGCGAGGAATAACAGGTGGTACGAAGCCCCATTGCCCACAGCTTTTGTATCACTTACGCATATGAGTGCCTGCGTTGCTGGACCTCACTGGTGTAGTCCGAGAAAAGAAGGACTTTGGCGTCCCCGCACCGAAGGTCAGGATGCAGCCGGGCCTCGTTGAGAAAGGCGTCCCTGTAGGAGAGTAGAATCTGCTTCTTATAGTTACCCCCACTTTTTGCTGATGTTTCACTGTTTTTGACTTAGTCTGGCTGGGATCCTGCTATCCAGGACCCAAGCCTAGCTGATTTCTCTCTAAATTGATTGCATGTACTTCAGGTACACTTCAGATTGGATTCTGGGGTACCCTAATAAGTCCCTAGTATATGGTATACTATGTACCTAGGGCATAGGTACCCCAGAGGCCTCTCAGGGGCTGCAGCATGTATTATGTCACCCCTGGGAGACCATTCAAAATGACACAACAGGTCTGCTACAGCAGCCTGTGTAAAGTGGTGCATGCACCCCTTACTTAGATATAGGTTCACTATATCTATCCATATCACTTTACATATAAACCTATCAGTCACCCCTATGGCAGGCCTTATCAATCCTGAAGGCAGGGTTCTGGGTTTTATGTGCGAGGGTGCCCATGCATGAGCAGAGCCCTTCTGCAGCCTTCGGAACCTCTATTCCTGGGTTGTTTGTGATGCAGCCATACCATATACTCTTAAGTGCATTATAACCCCGTGGTAAATGCTAACTTTAAAACGGCTGCAGGGAAACATGTCATGTTTGGTGTCAAACACCTTGTAATCATACCTCCACACCAGTAACTGGTGTGGGAGGTATGATTCCACCCTCCTAGAGGGAGAAATATGACCGCACCGGTACACCCGGTACCAGCTTTGCAAGCCCTGGCATCACAAAATGGATGCTGCCAGCCACCGACACGAGTCTGCCCTCCTGCTGCTAGACAAAACTCCGGCAGGGGACGGCTGGACAATAGGTTTCCCGTCACAGGGAGGGGTGACCACCTCCCACACAGGCTTTAGTGTATTGGGGATGGGTGGGTGCACTCAGAGTGCTTTGATGTCTGCACTGGGGGCACACTTGGTGTCTCTGTGCATAGTCCAGCTCAAACCGGTTGCAGGGGCAATCAGCCCCTGCTCTGGCACGAAACTGGACAAAGGACATGGGTGTAGCCACCCCTCTGTCCTTACCCTCCCATAGGTGGGTCCCCAGAGTTTGTCCCACCCCTTCCTTGTGTATACAGTAAGAACCCCTGGCTACAGGACTTTAGATATTACCTGGACTAAACTCTGCTACAGAAACCAAGTATCCTTCGACGATCTACGCTTTGCTGGACAACTGAAGAATGTCCCTTGGAGTAAAGGAGTTACTCCCCTGCAAGATAGGCACCTCAACACATCTGACCGGTTTGCATCTACGCAGCTCCACACAGACTCCGAAGATTTTGCAACACAGGAGGTGGGTTCCTAAGCTACCCCGAGGCCGATCAGTGCTCTCAGCAAACCTGAGACCCAAACCCCTCGTGGGGACCGTGCAACCCGAACCCCTGGACACCGTGCACATTTGCAGCAGCATATGCTTTTTGGCGATCCCTGAGGCTATGCTTTGGACTACGTGTAGTCCCGACCCCAAACCGTGATTCCACCGAAGATCACTGGCCTACACTCCACGAGTGTTCCGTGGGCTGGTGTTTTTTGTTTCCTCTCGAGGTCCCTTCGCGATCCATGGTCCGTCGACCTGTGGGTCCCTGATAAGGGAACTTTAACTTTCAAAGGGTTTACCTGGTTGCTCCAGACGTTCCCTGACTCTCCATCGCTTGAGGAGTCCACAGGACCTAGCTGGTCCACACCGATGCATTTTTACTCTAACTGCGCGGGTTGCAGTTGCCAAGGCTTGTTGGTCTCCAATCCGGACACCTACCCCCCCAGCACTCGACATCTTTCGTGGGACAGCTCGCCTGCAGACTTTGATCGTCGTCGTCGTGGCTGCAGAGTCAAGATTCACCTCTGCGCACCAGAAACATCCGACATCGGTGGGCATTAGTCTATTGTGCCCCTGGTCACTGGCAAGTGATCCAGACTCTGTCCCCTCTGCCCTCTGCTTTCAGGTTCTTCTCAGCTACGATCCAGGCATGAATCACACGGACACTTTTCCTCTTCACAGCAGCACTTTGCAGCATCACGCCATTGAGAACAACGAAGATTTCCGACACCTATGCACCCGGCTTCCCTGGGTGAGATAACACGAGTACTCCGGTGCTCACGTGAGTGCTGGCCTTAGAACCTTCTAAGTTTGAAAGGGTTTGCTCAAAGTCCTCTCCTAAGCATCCTTAAGCTTTAAAATTCCAACCGCAACTTTCCCATAGGATTATACGGAGCTCGCTGCGGTGTTCTCACACTGCACGCGTCCCCCGTGGGTCCCCTGTGTCACTACCCTGGGTGGTTCCGTGGGGTCCCAGCGATTCTACGTGCTCTAGGCACTGTGTCTAGTCAAGTTGTCGTTGTTCTACCACTTTCTTAATATATGGTTTGGTCCCCCCCTGGGGCCCCGGTGTATTGTGCTATTTACAGTTGTTCTAGTGTATTAATATTGTGTATCTTGCTCTCTAATCTCATAAAGAGGTTAGTAGAGAGTATTTAGTAATAAATACATATATTTTATTTATATACCTTGTGCGGTTCTCCTTTCATTTGGTCATTCAAGAGGTTATAATCTGGTAAACCAAGCTGCTTTACATTCCTTCGAGACTTAGCCTGAAGGCTGCTCTCCATACCTACCACTAGGATAGCTTTCAATAAAGGTTGTCTTTAACCTAAACATCAAAAAGGGTTGTTTGGACTGGTACAAGGTGCCCACTTTAATTAGTGGACAGCATATACCAGGTCAACTTATTACAGTCCCTGTCTCAATAGTCGAGAAAGCGAGCTACTATGGGCCAAGGTGAGGCCCCGGGTGGCGACCTGGGGGTCAGGACCTGGTGCACTTTTTCAATAGCAAACCACAAGGGCGGACAGTTGGCTGGCATCCAGGACTTGATCCAATGCTCCACGTACTCCACCATCCGCTGTGAATCAGCCCCCCTTTTTTAATTTTAATTTTTTATATTTTTAATTTTAGAGTTTTATATAGCGTAAACTAGACTCGAGACATAGGGTATCAGAGCCCTCTGCTCGCAGGATGAAGACCTGGTTTTTGAGGGTCGAGATGTCGTCTTTGGCTAAGTAGATCCGGGACACAGCCTCCGTGATTCATGCTGTCACGTTGCGCAGATCCTGATGCCCCAGCGTAACGTCCATTCTCACCTCGCCAATCTGGTTCTCTAGAGCCGCCTGCGAGGCCTGGATGGCCTGCAGTATCACCGTGAGGTCTGTGGTGGAGGAGGCAGACCTGTCCCCATCCAGAGTGCCCGCAGAATCACCAGACAGGCTGGCCCTATACTGGTCCATTTTCGTCTGGGTGCGCATCGTGCGAGCGAGCAGCTGTATCCTTCCCCATTGTGGCAGGGCAGCAAGGCATGGAGCACAGGGGGACGACTGGCCTTGACCAGCAGTGGCTGAGTTGGGCTGCACGGAGCTGGTGGAATGTTCGGCTGGGGTGGAGGAGGCGTCTGTGGGGGAGGCACCTCTTGATCAGGGGTGATGAACACTCTCTCTAGGGCGCAGGTGGACGTGCTGCTGTTGTGAGGAATGGTGGTTCCAATATAACGGCAGGCACCATAGTCCCAGAACTCCATACCCGAAAGATCGGGAGAAGCGGATCCAACCAGGGTCCCCCAGTGAACCCAGGCCGGCGTAGCGTGCAGTAGCAGTACCTCGTGCCTCACAGGGTTCTGGTGTCCCATCCCGGGTGCCTCCTCCAGGGCTCTCCCAGTCACCAACCTCTTCTGCGATTCGTTTCTGTAGTGCTAAGGCAGCGCAGGCCCAGGGGAATCTGTGGGCCATAATGCCCCCAACCTCCTCGTGGCGGTGCGATAGTGGTGTGTTCCACCGGCCCCAGAGTCCACACAGGCCCGTATCACAACTGCTGGGCAGGTGGGCCGACAATAGGTCACACAGTCGTGGGCGGGTGGCTCCCCTGCAATCGTGGTGGCTCTACAAGCAGGCGGCTGCGCTGCGAGGCTTTTACCTCATGGCTCTCGCCTGCCACAGTGTTGGGCTGCTTCGTCAGCAGTACAGGACGCGGTGATAGACTGCGGCATATCCCTTACCCGGACATCCATCCTGGATCTCCTCCGGCATCCGTTGCTGCTAGAGATGCCCGTTACTGCAACAGCAGCCCTCCAGGAGGCGCAGGGCAGGCCAGAGTGACTATATCCCACCCAAATTAGTGCGAACTTCTTGATAACGTTAAACAACTCCTACAACCGATCTATGCTCAGTTAGAATCTATAGATCATACACTACAAGGCTTGATATCGTCCAGTGTGGCGCATCATATGATTGGAGACTCTAATAGCAGCTCTCCTAATCCTAGTCCCCGACCCTCATCTATGGACATTCCACCTGTTTTCCCCTCTGCCTTCAGTAAAATTTGCAAACATTTTAATTTTGATGCACATAAATTGTGTTCGTTTTGTAAAAATAGGTCCCCTGGCTGTGAGTCACACAATTAGTCCACCACTTTCATAGGTATCCCTCGTGTTGTAGAGCAGAAGGCCACCACTTTAGACCCTATTGGTTCAGACAATGTAAGCTTGGTGCCTAGGAGTAGCCCATCACAGGTGATCAGCCAAGATGTTATGGGTAAGGACAAAGGGGAATTTACATTTCTTTCAAGGTTGCAGGTAAATTTACACCCCTCTTCTCTCCACTCCCACAGTAGATCGAGTCGACATTATATGAATCTTTCCTCAGCAGTTTGTCCCTATGTTGTAATTTTAGTTAATGTACCTTTACTCCGTCCCAGTCAAAGAGAGTCCACACTTCAGCTTATGGCCAAAGCTCTATTCTGGTTGGCACAAAACTCAAAGGGTGGTTATCTTATTCAAAATCATCTGATCATGGCTAAAGGAAGGCCCTGGTTTGGGGCGGATGTAAAAATTACCAATTATGACTGTCATTTTAAACTTCGACAATGAACAGTTAGTGCAAGATTTACTGGAGAGTTCACTGGCTGCCCTCTCACCTCAAGCCCAGATCTATGTAGTCCCTCTTGGCTTTTTTTTATAGGCCTGCAATCAAAAATACCTCCCTCACATACGCCCAGGGTTTTCCTTCCATGAGCATTGGTAACAAGCTCATCCAATCAGCCCTGGAAACTCTCCCACTCTCTAATAGATATTCTCAGTTGGAAGAAATGGAGGCTTGCGATTGACTCATAGCTCCGTTAAATCAGTCAACCCCCCAGCTTCTTCCCCATCATGTAAATCAAACTTTCCCTTTTTTGGTACATGCTGTGAGGGCAACAAAGGCTGTCCTAGATCCTCAAACCAGTAATACTCTTTTACAAACTGATCCTATAGCTTCTTTTATAGTCTTAACAACGACTAGCTCCCAGGAATCCCTAAGGGACACAATGTTTCTGTCATGGAACATAGCAGGCTATGAAAATAAAAACGATAATCAAGAATGGTATAAAGTGTTCTTGGACTGTGATTTTGTTTGTTTCCAGGAAACGTAGGCTGAGCCGCCTATTTATGTAAATGGTTATCGCTCTTTTGTCACACCAGCACTTCCCTCAGTATAAGGCCGTTCTTAAAGGGGGCTTACTTACACTTATAGCTAACACAATCTCGCTAGGAAAGGTGACTTTTACATAATAATTAGCCCTATTTTCATACTATCCTAGCTGAAGGTTTGGGGAAAACCGATCTATTATTGATACATTTTTATAATAACTTTCAGAATCCCACACATGTGGCCGATGAGCTGGGTGGCATATTGGAAGCTCTGCTAATTCACCATCCACAGTCAATTTTTATAATTTGGGCTGGTGATTTCAATGTGCACTATTGTACTAAATTAAATCAACGTATTAGCGGGATAATTGACACTAATGACTTGCTGCTTGTCCATTTTAATCATCTCAATTATAGAAATGTTTTGAACAGTTTTGTATTAACCTGGGATCTAGTTATAGTAAACCTGTCACCCCTCCACAGGTCAACCTCTCCCTACTTTCCAATGTACTGGGGTTATTTCGACAATTGATTTGATCATTATCCGAGCTAATTTTAAGGAATGTATTAAGTCCTCTAAGGCCGAACTAACTGAATTTAGTGACCATGCATTTCTCCTTTTATGCTTTGCCTGGCCTCTCGTTACTAAGACAAGTTTTTATTTGCCCCAAAACACTTTCTAGGCCGAAAAAAAACAGATTCACACTAAAGTGGGAGAAAAAGGATTCAACTTCCTTCCTCCCAGTGGTTATGAAGGCGGTGTTACCCCACTCCTGCTTAGATGCTCACTCAGTTACCAAGTAGTAATCGCATTTAGTAAAATGTTATCATCTATAAGTTTTAACCTCTCACGCCCTGCACCAAGAAACACACCACCGGTGTCAAGATGGTTTGAGACCAATTCTTCAAAGGCCTCCAAACAACTTCGCACTGCTCTAAAATTACACCCCAGAATCAAAGATTTGATAAGGTAGCTACGAGCTGACTATAAGACAGCTAGAGAGATGAGAAAGATGCAGTTGAGGGACGAAGCATGGGGAATCTGTGTGAGGCTTCTAGGAGGAAATATAGTAAGGCCTTTTGGCTTTAGAAAATGGAGGGGCACGATCGATCAAGGCTTAAATTTAGCCTTGCTCGCAGCAAAATATGTCCATGCAAAAAAAAAGGTCAGTTTTATATGGCTTTTATGGACTTGTCTGTGGTCTTTGACTGCGTGAGCCGCACAAAATTGTGGGCTCCTTTTGGAGACGATGGGCGTGGGCAAGTCCATAATCAATTTAATTAGAGAGATGCATAAAGAGGCAGCAATGTATAGAGAGGCAAATAAGGTTTGGAAAACAGGGGGCATGTAGGAAGCTGTTCAGAATCGAAAAGGGGGTTCTTCAGGGGTGTGTCCTTGCCCTCTTTCTTTTTTCTTTATATACCAATAAACTTAATGAAGTGTTGATCGCACAGTGCAGGGAGGTTCCAGCTGCAGGCGGCTTATTGCTGCAGATGATGCAGTCTTGATGCCCAGAACCGCCCGGGCACTTCAGCGTCTGATTGGGGTATACTCAAATTACATGGCTGAACTGGGTTTGAGTGTCAACAAATCGAAAACTTTTGTTATGACAGTCGGTTTGCGAAGAAAAAAGTAAATTTCACTCCACCTAGGGTGGGGTTCTCTAGCTTGCATAGATTATTTTATGTATCTTGGCCTTCTTTTTGATTCCAAACTTAATTGGTCTGCCATGGTAGAAAATAGAAACATCATGTTGAAATGAAGTATATGTTATCTGGAAATTTGCTTGTAACCTGGTTAAAAAGCCCTGCAGGGAAATGGTTTAAGTCTATTTGGCAAAATCCGTAGCCATAGCCACCTATAGCGCAGAAATTTGGGGTTTTACTTAAGTGGGTAGTTTACAGACAGTGGAGGACAAATTTGTTATAAAGCTGCTCTCAGTCCCCCATCCTGCTCGAATCTAATTGCTCATAATGAACTTGGCCTTCCTTTTGTCACCGACTTGATCAAATTGGCCCCACTTCTATTATGGCTAAGCATCTGGAAGAGGGACTCGGTCAAGATAAACCCAGTAGTATTAAAAGATATAATAAATCTTGACCGAGCCAGCAGTATCCCATGGCTAGTATATGTTAAGTAGTCCTTCACAGATCAGAGCCTAGCCTTCCAGTATACAAAACACCTTCCAAATGCCTGTCTTTTTCTAAAATCAAACTAAGAGCGGCTTTAGCCACAGAGTGCGATTTAGAAAGATGTCACTGTAACCAAAGTAAAGTCATGGTTTCATTTTATCAGACAATGTCTAGAGTGGCCATGGGTCATGATTCTTATCTCTCCTTTGTTTCCAACTACATGCGTCATTATCTATTAACAAGGATGAGATTGAACCGTTTTTCCCTTAATGGCAGGTTACCCAGCCCAATTACATTTATTAAATCATTTATCGCTATGCCTGTGTGATGATCGATCCGCACAAACCATGTCACACTTTTTTTCGTCTGCTGTTTTTATAAACTGGAAATTAAAAGATTTATTCTCTCAATGTTAACAAAATTGAATTTATCTTCTTATTCTGCAGCCCTTGCGGTTATCAATACATTGGAAACCCCTTTCGTCTGTTTATGACCGCAACATTTTTATATTCAGTTCTGCGAATCAGGAAAAGTTAATTAGAGAGGCGGGTTGTTTTAACAATTTAGTTTTACTGGCCTGATTTCAACAGTTCAATTAATTACTGTAAGGATGTTAATTTGCAAGACTGCATTAGCTGTGGGTTTCAGAAGACCATGTACAGGAGGGGTGTTGTCTTAATTTGCTTGTTTTAAAAACCTTAGTCATTTTTTTTTTTTACTTGTTGAAAATGAATTGTTTGACTTTTGTTTTTTAATTGATGGATATGTATGCGAATATCGATATTTTAACACACAATTGGTGTTTTAATATGTTCTTACCTATTTTGTATTGTGATTTTCCGCTGTGCTTTTATACATTTATCAAATGCAAATAAAGATGATTGACTGATTAATTGTACACAATAATACGAATCGCAAAAAATCAGTGGGGGGAATTTGGGGTTCATATTCTCCAGTGCGAGAATTAGAGCCCTGAGTTCCGCCAGCTGCGCAATCACGAAGTGACTGCGTGTAGACATTTTCAGGGTGGAATTCTCAGTCCCGTATGCGCTCTTTTACGGCAGCATACGCTGCAGTATATTGTCCCTTTGTCCCTACCGCAGGGTGTGCAGACCTATCAGTATAGACAGGGGTGTGGAATTTATTAAAATATCTGCTTGTCCTTGGGGCAGGTTGTTGCAGGGATTCTGCACATACACAGAACTATGCGCAGGAAACCAGGACCTCAGTGTGTAGTGGTGTACCAGAAAACCCACCTCGGTGCCCAGAACCCCAATCCGACTAGCCTTATTCGTTCTCCATACTACAGCTAAGCTATCAATGATTAGACATCCTAGAACATGTCTCTCCGACCCTCTCAGGAATCGTGGGAATAAGAACACTCTTTTGTTCAAACACTCATACTTGTCCACAACGTATAGTTTAAAATGTTTATTTTAACTAACGTGCTCTATAATGCAGTACACGAGCCAATACTAGCAGCAAAATGCATAAGAACAATATAATCAGCTTTGTTACAATTCCATAAAGCACGAAAGGGGAAATCATATTATAATGACCGTGGATACAGGACTACAGCGCCTTACCACCCTCCCCGTGCTAAGAGCTAGTTTATTATAATTATAGAAGATCTCTGGGCTTTGTCAGGGGGACCCCGTACCTCCAAGTTTAGATGCAAAGATTTACATCTCAGGATAAGCATAGCTCTTCTTCGTTGGAAAGATTTCCGCGAAACCCCGCCCCTTTTGCCTTCTGTACCCTTCCCGCCTCCCAGCTGCTCCGCCCCCCCGCGCACTTGGCCATATATGGCGACCGTGCGACGCAGGTGAGTGTGACCTAGCTCTAGGACACCCCCGCGCCGCACGGCCACCAGCTGCTGCGTGTGCTCTCCCTCCCTGCCTGACTGCCTCGCTACCGGCGCGTGACCACGCCCCCGGCCCCCGAGCGGCGTGGTCCCTGCTCTCCTAACCTGCCCCTGCTGTTTTTGCCTTGTCAATCCGCTTTTGTTAAATTGTATTGCCTGTTTCTTTTCTGTATTGTGTATTTCCTTCCTGTTTGCCGCTGTTTTCGCCGCCGTTCACCCTCCCTCCCCGCTTCCCGCCACCGCCGCGAAACCCCGCCCCTTTTGCCTTCTGTACCCTCCCCGCTCCCGCCTCCCAGCTGCTCCGCCCCCCCGCGCACTTCGCCATATATGGCGACCGTGCGAACGCGCAGCGGTCACGCGCAGCGGGCGCGCCGATTGTGCGCCGAAGGTGCGCCAAAGGTAAGCCCGTCTGCGCCCGTCCGTGCCTGGCCCGCGCCCAGCGCCCGAACCCCTGGCTCCTGAAGACCCCAGCCCACCCGCCAGACGTACGCCGCCGCCACCCTCAACGCACTCAACACCGGCCGAACCCCGGGATGCCACCAAGCCACCCCGAGACACACCCACGGACCCTTCAGCTGTCACGCCTGCAAGTTCACCTGCATCCGGACCTGCCTCGCACCAGCACCCGCCAAGTCGAACACAAGCAGCACCCTCAAGTGCATCCTGCTCAACACACGCTCCGTCCACAGACATGCCATCGAACTCTGGAACCTCCTAGACACCACAGCTCCAGACGTTGCCTTCCTCACGGAGACCTGGATGAACGCCTCTTCAGCTCCCGACATCGCCATCGCCATCCCAGAGGGCTACAAGATCACCCGGAGGGATCGCACCGCCAACCAGATGGGAGGAGGCATCGCCATCATCCACAGGAACACCATCCGTCTCACGACCAGCACCGACAACACCCTGACCACCGCCGAACAGCTGCATTTCCAGATCCACACCGACCCGAAGACCACCCTCAGAGGCACCCTGATCTACCGACCTCCGGGACCACGCACCCAATTCAGCGAGGACATCGCCGACTTCGTCAGCCCGCATGCCCTCCCCTCCGCTGACTACATCCTCCTGGGGGACCTCAACTTCCACCTGGAGAACAACAACGACCGCAACACCAGCACCCTGCTCGACAACCTCGCCAATCTTGGACTCAAGCAGCTGGTGTCCACCCCCACCCACCTCGCCGGACACACACTCGACGCAGTCTTCTCATCCAGCACAGACATCGACTTCAGCCACGCCACAGAGCTTCAATGGACGGACCACAGCTGCGTCCACTTCACCTTCAAAAGAACGACGACCCACCACCACCAGCAACAGGCTGCCCGCAGAAGCTGGAACAAGATCACAGCCGACCAGCTAGCCACCTCCCTGAGCCAGCACCCTCCTGCCAGCTCAGCGAACCCCAGCCAGGCCGCTGACAACCTCACGAAGTGGATCAGCAGCTGCGCGGACGAGCTCGCCCCGCTGAGGACCCCGCCCAGCAGACCCGGCAGCAAGAAAGCCCCATGGTTCACCGACGAACTCAAGAGCTCCAAGAAGAACTGCCGAGCCCTCGAGAAAGTCTGGAGAAGGGAACCAACACCGGACAACAGGACCACCTTCAAGCTTGCCACCCGGAAGCACCATCAGCTGATCCGCGCCGCCAAGAAAACTGCATTCAAGGACCGGCTGGACAACAACGCACACAACTGCAAGGAACTCTTCAACATCGTGAAAGAGCTTTCCAACCCCAGCGCAGGAAGCAACGACATCACCCCATCGCAAGACCTCTGCAACTCCCTCGCCTCATACTTCCACAACAAGATCGCGGACATACACAACAGCTTCAACAACCAACCAACGCACACCACGACCGAACAACCACCCCCCACCACCACCCTCCACGCCTGGACTCCGATCAGCACCGAAGACACCATCCGCACGATGAACTCCATCCACTCCGGATCGCCGACCGACCCCTGCCCTCACCACGTCTTCAACAAGGCCGACGCGGTCATCGCACCCCTCCTGCGAGACATCATCAACACATCCTTCGACACCGCCACCTTCCCTGAGAGCTGGAAGCACGCCGAACTCAGCGCTCTACTCAAGAAACCCACAGCAGACCCCACCGAACTCAAGAATTACCGCCCCATCTCGCTCCTCCCGTTTCCAGCCAAAGTCATCGAGAAGACCGTCAACAAGCAGCTGTCCGCCTTCCTTGAGACGAATGGATCCCTCGACCCCTCACAGTCTGGCTTCCGAGCCAACCACAGCACCGAGACCGCCCTCATCGCCGCCACCGATGACATCCGAGCCCTGATGGACAACGGAGAAACAGCGGCCCTCATCCTCCTAGACCTCTCCGCGGCATTCGACACTGTCTGCCACCGCACCCTAGTACAGCGCCTCAGCAACGTCGGAATCCAGGAGAAGGCTCTGGAATGGATCATCTCCTTCCTCGACGGAAGAACACAGAGAGTCCGCCTACCACCGTACAAGTCAGAGGCCACCGAAGTCATCTGCGGCGTCCCTCAAGGATCCTCGCTGAGCCCCACCCTCTTCAACGTCTACATGAGCCCCCTCGCGGCCATCACACGCCAACACAACCTCAGCATAATCTCCTACGCCGACGACACCCAGCTGATCCTCTCCCTGACCAACGACCCCGCCGCCGCCAGAGCCAACCTGCACGAAGGGATGAAAGAGGTAGCCGAGTGGATGACGACCAGCCGCCTAAAACTGAACTCAGACAAGACGGAGGTCCTCATCCTGGGCTCTTCACCCTCCGCCTGGGACGACTCCTGGTGGCCTCCCGCCCTGGGCACCGCACCCAAACCGTCAGACCACGCACGCAACCTGGGCTTCATCCTGGACTCCTCCCTCTCCATGACCAGGCAAGTCAACAACGTCTCCTCGGCGTGCTTCAACATCCTACGCATGCTACGGAAGATCTTCTGGTGGATCCCCACCGAGACCAGGAAGACCGTCACCCAGGCCCTCGTCACTAGTCGACTGGACTACGGCAACGCCCTCTACGCCGGTACCACCGCCAAGCTCCAGAAGAGACTCCAGCGGATCCAGAACGCCTCAGCCAGACTCATCCTCGACATCCCACGAACCAGCCACATCTCCGGACATCTGAGAGACCTACATTGGCTCCCCGTCAACAAAAGAATCACCCTCCGTCTCCTCACCCACGCACACAAAGCCCTACACGACCAAGGCCCGAGCTACCTCAACAACCGAATCAACTTCTACGCTCCCAAACGCCACCTCCGATCAGCCAACCACGCCCTCGCCGCCGTCCCCCGCATACGAAGAGCGACTACAGGAGGAAGGTCCTTCTCCTACCTGGCCGCCAAGACCTGGAACTCCCTCCCGACCGACCTGCGCCTGACCCAAGACCACCTCTCCTTCAGGAAGAAGCTGAAGACCTGGCTGTTCGAGCAGTAGCGGCACCCCCCTCCCCCCAGCGCCTTGAGACCCTACGGGTAAGTAGTGCGCTCTATAAATGTCTTTGATTGATTGATTGATTGATTTTCTCCAAGTGCTTTTTCATGCATGTAATGCCATATTAAAAGCACCCAAGTTTCAGTAGTGCAGCTGTGTTCTATGTTGTGTCTATGGGTGTGGGACTGACCAAAGTGAATCAACAGCATACATTGTTTTTCTACCATGAACACGCTGTACAGACGAGGAGTACAGTGTACAGCTAAATGTGTGAAAGGCAGACAGTTCTCATGTGAAAATGCACCAGCAGACTACCCACGAGAATAAGCCATGTAGTAACGCGTGCAAAAGCAGCAAAATGGCATCCAAGCCTTTACTAACTAACATTAACTTAGCAGTGTCTGCAGTAAACCCCATAACCTCACTACACCCACCCCTGGTCAGGCCATCGGACAGAGGTTTATGGAGAACACAGAGTTCAAGTAGTTTGAGTCAGAATAAAGAGCATCGATCTTTAATAGACTTTAGCATCCGGCAGTGAAAGTTAATTAGAATGTCAGAAACTCACCTCCGTTTTCTGCAGGAACGCCACGGAACTGCAGTAAATTCCACAGCCTCCACCTAATCACCTCCTGTGCCTAGGGAAACAGGCTACACAAGGTAATCAGGGGAAAAAGGGAAACAAAACAAGGGAAGACTGGGAAGACACTCCTCTGATAACAGGTGCTGCAAAAAGGACTTCAGGCTACTTCAATAAACAGGAAACGGCTGAACACAATCCTCTGAGTGAATAAAGCTACAAGGGAATGGGACAAGGTTAGAAAGAGAACAAACAACTTAGAATCCTTTTCTTGGGATTTTTAGAGGGGAACTAAGTACCTCTTTCCCTTCTTTGGATTAGAGTTGCACAGGCAGTGCAGAAGCAGACCACATAGGAAACCCAGCTGTAAGATATGATACTGTTAATCACCAACTTGATCTAAGAGTTTTCCATATGCCCCTTTATTATATAATGCCCACCTAGAAGACTTCTTGCACCTTCTTTGTTAAACCTTGGAAAACTACAAGATATGATAATGGCAAAGTGTAGTCCCAAAAGGGGAAATAATTAGGAACAGTCAACTGAGTCCTGCACTGATTTGGCATAAAAAACAAGCAACTAAAAATAACAGGAAAAAAAGAAATGAAGCGCAACGCGCTCGATACCGAAACCAGAGCTCAATAATCTAGTTTTCGCCCTTCAATTGTTGATAGTGCAGGCACATGCAGTTTCTGGCAGGCAAACGCCGAAAACAGGAACCAAGCTTCCCACCGAGTATCAAGACCCCACGCTGCGGAAGAGAGTGGCCGACGCACCGGAAGTGAGGACCACGTAGAGCAGGAAAACACTAGAACGCGAAGCGTTCTCTCGTAGAGACGGCAGATTCTTATGCGCTTTGCCTTCCTTTGCGCATGCGCGTCTGCTCCAAAGTCCGATTACCGCTAGAGGCGCGGATCAAACATCCCGAAAACCACCGTCGGGCACGGCAACTACAACAGTATACCCCCCCCCCACTACCCTTCCTACCGGCTTGGGTTTAGCAGGATACTTTCTATGAAAAGCTTTTATCAATCGAGGGGCATGGACGTGACTGGCGGGTTCCCAAGATCGTTCTTCAACACCGTATCCTTTCCAATGGATAAGATATTGCAGCTTTTGTCTCACTCTTCTTGAGTCAATGATAGCTTCTACTTCGTATTCAAGGTCATCATCCAAGACAACCGGATCAGGAATGGTAGGTAATCGGGTGCCTGGAACTACGGGCTTCAAAAGGGACACATGGAAAACTGGATGACACTTCAAAGAGGGGGGCAGCTCTAACTTCATAGCCACTGGATTGATTACCCTGCAAATCCTATAAGGGCCTATGTACTTGGGATTAAATTTACATGAACCCTTCAAGGGTAAATATTTTGTGGCCAACCATACCATATCCCCTTGTCTATATTCCGGCTCTAAACTGCGATGTGTGTCGGCTCCCTTCTTGTACTTGTCTTTTGCCTGCACTAAGGCCATCTGTGTAAGCTTATGTTTGTTTTGTAACCTGTCGGCCATATCACTGGCTGCTGGAGTGGTGCAGGTAGTTATCTGAGGAACAAAAGAAAAACGGGGATGATATCCATAAGTGCAATAGAAGGGGGATTGTGATATGGATGTATGATGACTATTATTGTATGATATCTCTGCTATCCAAACCAACTCATCCCATTCATCTAAGGTATGCAAAGTCTGGCATCTTATGTACTGTTCAAAACACTGATTAACCCTCTCAGTCTGGCCGTCAGTTTGCGGGTGATGACTAGAAGACAGGCGTACATCAATGTGGAGTAAAGCACACAACCCAGTCCAAAACCTCGAGATAAATTGGGCCCCCCTATCTGACACCAAAACTGCGGGGAGTCCATGCAACCGTACTATCTGTTGAAGGAAAACATGGGCTAATGTTGCGGCAGTGGGAAGACCTGACAGGGGAATGAAATGGGCCATTTTAGTGAACAAATCCACGACCACTAAGAGAGTATTATTGCCCTTCTTTGTACGAGGTAGTTCCATTATGAAATCAAGTGAGACGGTGTGCCACGGATATGGGGCAGTAGGCAAAGGGTGAAGCAATCCTACTGGTTTTTTCGATGAAACTTTCCCCTGAGCGCACACGTGACATGTTTGTATGAAACGTTTGGTATCTGTTGTCATATTTGGCCTCCAGAACTGTCTTTTTAAGGCTTCTAGAGTTCTTTTATACCCTGGGTGCCCTGCAATAGGATGGGTATGGCACCATTCCAATGCTTGCAATCTTAACTCCTGAGTAGAGAGAACTAGACCACCCTGTACATAGGACAGACCTTGTTCCGTAATAACTTTTTGGGTATCTATTTCTTTCTACATGCCTGAATTTCCTTGTGCATCTCTGACTTGCTTCATAAAGTCTGCTTCAGAACTCAGTGCCCCTATTAATCTCACTGGAGGTATAATGAAAGGGGGCTCATCTAGAACTTGGACTTGCTCATAACCCAAACGAGAAAGGGCATCAGCTTTGCCGTTCTTTCTCCCTGCTCTGAACCGTATGATAAAGTCGTATTCACCAAAGAATTGTGTCCATCTCAACTGTCTCATGGGCAGGGCCCTGGCCGAACTAAAAAAATTGCAAGTTGCGATGATCTGTCAATACCGTTACTGTATGATTAGCTCCCATTAAATATTGTCTCCATTCTTCAAAGCTTTTCTTGATGGCTAGCAATTCCTTCTCCCCTACAGGATAGTTTATTTCAGCTGGGGATAATTTTTGGGAGAAGAAAGCTACTGGATGAAGCCTTCCTTTCTCTTGATCTAATTGAGAAAGTACCCCCCCAATAGCCACTTGGGAGGCATCGGCCTCCACTACATACGGGCAGGAGGGGTCAGGATGACGAAGAATAGGAGCTTGCGTAAATCTTTTCTTTAGTTTTTCAAAAGCCTCTTCTGCCTCAGGGGTCCAATGGAACTCTTTTCCTTTTTTTAATAAACTGGTGATGGGAGAAGCAAGGTCGGCGAAATCAGCTATAAACCGCCTATAAAAGTTGGCGAAGCCAAGAAAACTTTGTATTTCCTTGACGTTTTGTGGGGCAGGCCATCGATGGATAGCTTCCACTTTCTGGGGTTCCATACTGAGCCCCTGGGGAGAAATGATAAACCCCAGAAACCCGACTTGATGCGTATGAAACTGACATTTCTCGAGTTTACGATATAGATGGTTTTCCTGTAATCTTTCTAATACGTTTGTCACATGAATCGTATGCTCTTGCAAAGACAGAGAAAAAATCAGGAGATCATCGATATATGCAATGACATAGTGGTTCAACATGTCCTTTAAAACCTCATTTATGAAAAACTGAAAAGCTGAAGGGGCATTGCAAAGCCCAAAGGGCATCACTAAATACTCAAACAAACCAAATTTAGTACAGAAAGCCGTCTTCCACTCATCTCCTTCCTTTATGCGCACCAAATGATACGCTCCCCGCAGATCTAATTTTGTGAACACACAGGCGTTTTTTATCTGATCAAGGAGAGAGGAAATCAATGGCAATGGGTATCTGTTCTTAATGGTGATTGAATTAAGTCCTCTATAGTCTATGCAACACCTGAGACCCCCTTCTTTCTTGGGTATAAAAAAAAGAGACGAGGATGCAGGAGATCGAGATGGACGGATGAATCCTATGCGTAACATTTCATCTAAGTATTCCCTTAAATACACATTTTCCTTCTCAGTCAAAGAATAAACTCTACTACATGGTATGCGGGCTCCAGGCTGAAGATCTATCCTACAGTCATATACTCTGTGTGGGGGAAGACGGGTGGCTTGTTCCTTATCAAACACCTTCATGTACTTCTGGTAGACAGAGGGTAATACTCCTTCCTCCCCAGTGACTGCAGTCCCTTCCTTTGTGTCAAAGCAAGAAATACAGGGCTCAGGGCAGTCTGCAGATATAAGGGTATGACTTTTACAACCCTCTGAGTGAAAAGAAATGGACATCGTAGCCCAATCTAATGAAGGATTGTGCTGACGTAACCATGGGAGTCCGAGGATAACCGGGAACTGTGGTGATTGAATTAAATCAAAAGAGATGTCTTCTTGATGTTTCTGTTCAATAATTAATTGTAACCCACTAGTAGTGTGTGTGATAGGTCCTGATTTCAAAGAGCTACCATCTATAGTTGTTACTTCTTCCCAAACTGTCTTGGGCACTTGTGGAATTTTCCTTTTCTGGGCCCACTGTATGTCCATAAAATTGCCCGTTGACCCAGAGTCTATCATCACCCTCACCTCAGTAACATTATGCTCCCATCGTAAGAGGGAAGGAAAAAAAAGATGGTGTGGGGAATGTAACATGGCGTCTATGGATGAGACAATCTGTCCTGAGCTACCCGGAGTCCTTGTCTCCTAAAACTCCGGGCTTATCAGTTTTCCGAACGCTTCTTAGCGGGTTTGACTGGACCCTCGCAAACTCCCTATTTGCATGGGTTCTGAGTCGTCTACAGTCTCTTTAGGTTTTGGGTTTTGTGTCACGAGGAGGGAGCCATCTATACTCAGCCCTGCTTTTCTCCTTCTTGCATTCTAAGAGGCGATGGTCCAATTTGACCACCAAATCAATGAGTGCTGAACATGTCTCAGGTGGAATTACTACTTGTGCTAATGCATCTTTTAGTTCTTCTTGTAGACCCTTATAGAATAATGCACTCCGCTTTTCTGCTGGCCACCCTGCCTCTGCTATTAGTCTATGGAACGTGGTGATATATGAAGCAAGGTCTTTAGTCCCCTGTTTGAGTGTTAATAATTCTGTGTCAGCGGAATGTGTGAAGGTGTGCTTGTCAAAGAGCTTTCTGAATCCCAGTTTAAAAGCGTCAAAATTCTGTAGCAAAGGATCATTCCTTTCTACTAAGGGGACTGCCCAACTAGCTGCAGACCCTCCCAGGTAAGAAATGATAAAGGCTACCTTTGCTTGTTCAGTAGGGAAACTGGCTGCGTTACACAAAACATAGAGTTGACATTGGCTGAGAAAGGTAGCGAACTTGTTTGAATCCCCAAAAAACCGTTCTGGAGGGGCCAGAGGGATAGAAGGAGCGGTTACCTGAATTACAGGAACGCTAGTAATAGGAGTTCCCATTCTGACCTCTGTTCTTCTCTCGAGCTGCAATGCATCTACCCTGGCTGACAAGGATTGGGTTTCTGCCTGTAGATTCCCTAACATGTGGGCCAAATCATCTAACGTCACTTGGTTGAGTTCCATGGCGCTCGGGCGGAAAATAAAGCTATTCTTTTTTGGCTTCGCGTTCTGTCAGAAACTTACCTCCGTTTTCTGAAGGAACGCCACGGAACTGCAGTAAATTCCACAGCCTCCACCTAATCGCCTACTGTGCCTAGGGAAACAGGCTACACAAGGTAATCAGGGGAAGAAGGGAAACAAAACAAGGGAAGACTGGGAAGACACTCCTCTGATAACAGGTGCTGCAAAAAGGACTTCAGGCTACTTCAATAAACAGGAAACGGCTGAACACAATCCTCTGAGTTAATAAAGCTACAAGGGAATGGGACAAGGTTAGAAAGAGAACAAACAGCTTAGAATCCTATTCTTGGGATTTTTAGTGGGGAACTAAGTACCTCTTTCCCTTCTTTGGATTAGAGTTGCACAGGCAGTGTAGAAGCAGACCAGATGGGAAACCCAGCTGTAAGATATGATACTGACTGTTAATCACCAACTTGATCTAAGAGTTTTCCATATGCCCCCTTTATTATATAATGGCCACCTAGAAGACTCCTTGCACCTTCTTTGTTAAACCTTGGAAAACTACAAGATATGATAATGGCGAAGTGCAGTCCCAAAAGGGGAAATAATTAGGAACAGTCAACTGAGTCCTGCACTGCTTTGGCATAAAAAACGAGCAACTAAAAATAACAGGAAAAAACTAAATGCAGCGCAACGCGCTCGATACCGTAACCAGAGCTCAATAATCTAGTCTTCGCCCTTCAATTGTTGATAGTGCAGGCACATGCAATTTCTGGCAGGCAAACGCCGAAAACAGGAACCAAGCTTCCCACCGAGTATCAAGACCCGACGCTGCGGAAGAGAGTGGCCGACGCACCGGAAGTGAGGACCACGTAGAGCAGGAAAACACTAGAACGCAAACCGTTCTCTTGCAGAGACGGCAGATTCTTATGCGCTTTGCCTTCCTTTGCGCATGCGCGTCTGCTCCAAAGTCCGATTACCGCTAGAGGCGCGGACCAAACATCCCGAAAACCACTGTCGGGCGCGGCAACTACGACATAGAAATCCAGAATGACAAATTAGGGAGTGAAAAAATTTCGTCTTACAATAAGGGTGACATCTTCAAAACAAAAAAAAATCCGACAGATAATCGTTGCCAGCCAAGTTAATCCATTAAAGTGTATGAGCAGTAAATTGCAGCAGCTTCCAAGAGTAAGTCATTGTTATCCTCAGAAAAAAGAGAGGCCATCCAGTCAAGTAAACAAAGAACAAACGTGTTCCTCAATAAATGGTGCCTCCAGCACCATCACAGGGCAACTTGCTCGATGTAACTGCATTGTAGGAAATCCTGTACTGCTGCACAGATATCCCACTGAGCCAAAACTCCAAGCGCAGCAGCGCAGGCCATAATCCCAACACCGGAATACTCTTGCTCATGGTACACTAAGGGACTCCTCAGCAGATCAAAATCCGGTGCAGGAGACCCCATATTGGAGAGGCAAAGGTCCAATGCCCATTCAAATTAACATTCAAAGCAGGTGAAGACAGGTTGCACGCAAGTGTAGTATGTGAAACGAAAGGATAATCCGTAAGCCACGCTGAGTGTGGCTAGTGGCAGAGTGTCATAGTATTCAAGCATCCGGTTACGAAGCATCTGCAGCCGGTGTTGGCTGTGTAGAGCCACAGGACGAGCAGCCATTGCGCAGCAGTCAAATCAACAGCAGAACTCCAGCAGCTAAGGCAAGTAATAGTGGCAACCCACCGAAGACGCTGGAAAAAATAGAATGAATAAATGCCGGGATCACACCAAAGATAATTTGGAAAGAAGTCACAAGGCCAGAGCCCACAACTTTAAAAAGAATGGGCCAAGCCTGTAGTATGAGAGGCATTGAAAATAGTATGAATCAAAGCACCGAAATGCAGTGGGAGGGCAGTATTAAAAAGGGCTTGCACCTCAGTTCGGGTATTGGCCACATGAAGGACGAATGTTTCACGTGCAGATGTGAGAGACACTTTTTTTTGGGATAACAATGCTCTTATTCTGCTCAATTTATTGATGTCTGCCCTCAAGGTCGGAATGGAAGGCCAGACCGAGTTATTGAGTATCCCATGTTGGGGTGGAAACAGTAAATTTTTACAGCAAACCACACGTTGCGAGACTGTCACTATGTAAGGGATACCGGCAAGCAAACCGCAGCATTCCTCATTATTTAAAAGCAGATATTTACCGTTTGTAAGCAGAGTGAAAGTAGGTGTAACAACTGGCGCCGGAATACCTTTCAGAACGCATACGAGATGTGGGGCCGTAGGGTTACAAGCTTCGTGCAACTGTATATTTTTACAAACCAGAGAATGACCTATGGTTGAATCGGATGAAACTTTTTCCATCACGCAAGCATCTGTAAGCGAATGGTAATGACCACACCTCATGAAGAAAAGCACTGCCTAAGGGTTCATAGCGGCCTAGGGGGTAATGCTTCATGCAGGAGCTAAATTTAAACAAAACAAATGATAAGGTTATTACCCCATGGATGAGACAGACCGCTGAGTCAGTTTCGGTCACAGAAAATGGCAAAGGATCTAACTTTTCAATATGTAAAAGAGTGTATGTATCGTCTTTCATGGACATAAATCGCTGTCTGTCTGTCAAGTAAAATGCAAAACTAAAGATGACGTGTTCAAATAATCCCAAGGAACTTTCCCTATCTTTAGAGTTTGTAACGTCCATGCAAACTGCATTACTGAACGCAATTGATTCTGACCATGATACAAAACAGACACATCATCTTGTACAATATGAACAACAGATGAAACAATATTGTTTAACGTGTAAATGCGGGAAGAAAGTGTGTTAATACTATTATCAACGACAGCAAGTACTTTCTCTAAATTAACTTGGTCTGTCGCCCTTAAACGGGAAGCAGCTTCAATTTAAGACAGCTTCCATATTTCATTATAGGCTGCATAAATAAATCGTTTCGATCTAGGACCAGCAGGACCTTTTATAAAAACCTTTCAAATAAAATAACCAATTTTGACATAATTTTTCCACAGAATAGGTGGTAACCGAATGGGAGTTAGAAAAACGTGGATTAGGCCTATCCTGTGTATAGCCAGGGGCCTTGTCATGAAAACTGAGTTGGCAAGCATCTGAACTGATCTGCCAAACCAACCAACCCAGGGGGTCTAAAGTAGAAATATTAAAGTTATCATTTAGAAACAATGATTGCAAGTTGTCAATGGAATATTCAGTATGATTGTTCCAGTCCTGATATGTAGCCAGAGCAGGAATGGCAGGGGCATTCATTTGCTTCGAAGTAGCCAATCCAAAACAAGTAGTCTGATAGACCGAATCATTTAAAAATAAAATTTGAGTCGGGTTAAGGCACGCGCAATATTAAGCTTCTGTGCCCCGCATCTACCAAGATCTAGAACCCCAAACAGATTTAAGATCTACTGTGGCCTTCCACAGATCATAGCCACCCATTGACAATTCATTAATAAAGGATTGGGAGTACACTAATTTGGTGTGGGTGAGCATCACTTTAGGATTGGACAAAGTATTTAATCTAAAATAAAATGACTCCGGTTTGGATTTATCAAAATCTGTAAAATATGTACATTTTTTCAAAAACGTTTTTGAGCTACCTTCCAATGGAGCCGGGCAATGTTCCCACTGTGTGCAATTAAAAACATTTCTAAAGGTTTTGGCTTTATGCAAGTAATGATGGCCATAATGCTGGAAGCAAAACAAATCCGCATAATTTGCAGTATTCAGATACAAATCTTCAGCATCAAATGCAGCATAATACTTCAAATCAGAAAACAAAGATTGTATGGCTTGCACATCCCAATCATCAGATCGTATATTGCGTTTCATTACATCACCCATGGAAACACAAAATACATTTGGTACGTTAATTATCTCTGTAGGGCCATGAATTTGAAACTCCACTGCATCCCAAACGATGTCATCCGCAACTGGCCAGGCGGTGATGTTGACAAAAGTCTGGTCCCGTTTCATGACATGAGAAGACGAATGCGGGGCCAAATTTCCATCTACCAGCTTCACAGCAGAGCGTTCAGGTAAGTAGTGACCATTTGTGAGAAGGAAAAAGAATGTCACAAATCCAATCAACATAAATAGGAACATGGCAAAGAGCACCATCCAGATGTTTGTCCAATGTGGAACCAAATAAGTCTATTTAAACCAGGCTACAAAAATAGAGAATTTGGTAGGGGTCAATGATAATGTGGAGTTTGAGTCAAAAGAGAAACGTGACTGGTTAAGGGTATCCGGTTGCAAACCAGGCAATGACTCGGTAGTGGGATAAGCATACTCCGTGTCTTCATTATGACTGGAAGTAGGGGGGTTTAGCAAAGGATTAATGACAGTCCATCTCTATGGAAGTGTCACGCTGCGTGATGTCAGAAGCGCCCAACAGTGGATTCCTGGAAATTGCTGGACCAGACGCCGCTGGTTTTATACTATTCAGGATCGTCCAGATGTTGTAACTTGACATTGTCCGCGGAGACGTTTGTCGTCTTCCGACCAGGAAGTGGTGGTAAAATGACTGTGCGAGTTCCCTTCACGCCAAGTACTGGGACAGGTGCACAATAAGATGGGCCAAACTCTTTTTTTGTTCTCCACCCTCTCTCAGACCAGGTCTCCTACTTTGGGTAGCCAGCCGACTACCGGAATCTGCAGTGCTGCATCAGTGGCTGAGGGTAAATGTTCCTTTGCAAGACTTTGTCAGGTCTCTTGTAGCTTCTGTAATATAGCAGAATAATTATCTACATTTAAGGATGCGGCAGCCGCCGCCATGTCTAGACCATCAAGGTCTGGTACAAACATTTTCATGCCAAAGAACAATTCGTACGGCGTCCGCCCACCCAGAGATCTTCTAGGGAGATTATTTAGTGCACGTTGTACGCTATACAGATGGGCGTACCAGTTCCTGTCAGTACCTAAGACCCTAGCTGTCAAGGATTGCTTTTAGTCACGGTTCATTCGCTCCACAACTGAATTGCCCATAGGCCTGTATGGAGACGAAAATTTGACCTGCACCCCCAAAGACCTCATGGCCTCCTTGTACGCCATAGAGGCGAATCCTGGACCCTGGTCCGAATAGAAGGTGCCACATGCAAAAATTCCCACAAAGACACGCAAATCCCTGATGAAATTTCGAGCGTCAGCACTGCGTTGTGGCCACACCCAAAGAAAACGTGTGCACGAATTGACTGCAACTAAGATGAATTTATGGGCAGTATCTGAAGAAAATGGACCGCAGTGATCCAGATAAACACAACCAAAGGTCTATTCGATATACACAGCGGCGTTTGTGGTGGACGTGTTACCGTAGATGGTTTAATCTGTTGGCAAATGTCACAAGAAAGCACATAATTACGGGTTTGTTTATATAAACCACGCCACCAGTAACGTTGCTGGAGGATTAAAACAGTCGCAGACACCCCCGCATGGTCCGAAGCCAAGCCTTCGTGTGCAGCTGTTATCAGTGAAAGTCTGCGGTCTGCGTTGGGAATCAACCTGTCATGAATCCTCACATAAGGAACTTTATTGGGACAAGGTTGTTCACGTCCTTGCAGGGCACCTCGACCTCTTTTGCGCTCCTGGCGTTCTCTTCCACTAGCTTGTGTGCCTGATGTGTCCTGTGAACAACGAGGAGAACGCTGATCAGGAACCTGAAATCTGTCTGGAGACCTAATTCTTGCGCGGTCGCACAAATCATAAGTGCGCTCAAAAGATTCGTGTAAAATGGGATGGTCGTCTTTAACAGACTGTGCCGTCTGTGTTTACTGTTGAGCTGGTATTCTAGCAAAAGGCTTAACACCCAAACTATTGCGGCCAATGGTCTTATAGGCATCTGCAATAATTTTTGGTAATTCGTGGGGTTTCTCCTCAAACCGGGACAAGGCGCAAAGCATTAGACACTTGAGAGTTAACTGCATCTCCCTTGACATTAGCAAGGATTAGATCAGCAACTACGTCGAACACTCCAGCCAACCTCATCCCCAACTCCACAGCCGCCTCCGGTCCGTGCTCATCTTAAACATGCTTAATCACAGAGGGGAGCACTGTCATTGAAGGTGTGCCAAAACACTTCGCATACACCACGCGAATACTTTACCCCAATTTTCACAATCGGTTATTTTGGGTATCAAGTCTTTCTCCAAACTAATGGTCAAAATCCTTTGTTTTTCCACAGGAGTGGAATTCGGAAATACCGCTTCCAACTGGTCAAATTTCTCAGCAAGCCAGTAAGGTAAATCATCCTTATTCTGTGGGCGCTTGCCCATAACCGAATTAACCATGACGGGACTAATAGACAGCCCGCAAGGGCCAGCTGGTTACGCAGCAAATCCAGGTGCTCCCCCATGGAGATTGCGTGGAACGTATTGTACTAGAGCCCTATGCACCTTGATTTAAGGAGGTGTGCAAAACATGCAGTTCGTCTATCGGGACTGCTAGATAACGTGGATGTGGTGTGTACCCTGCCAAAACTGGCCAGGTGGCCCTAGGGATTGATAAAGGGCCTAAACGGACCAGAGTCACTGTGTGGGGTAGGGCGCCATTAAACTAAATACAGTGTTGCCATGCTGAAATCGGAACTTTAAGAGTTCTATAAGGCCGATACACATTAGGTATTGCAGTGGGAGTGTAGACATGGAACAAGTTATCATCTCCATTCACTGCAGGAAAGGTTACCCAAGAATAAAACAACTCAAAGTGGTAAGCCGGCTCAGCTCCAACCACAAAAATAAGTGCGATACCCACATCTGGCACTCCATATGCGTTCAAATGACGACGGAGTGGAGTGCGGCTATGTGCCACAGTATCGACATCAGCCATATGGACTAAGAAAGATGAACAACTTAATGCGTGGCAGCGCAATATAGGGTAGTAATCAATGTTCCCGCTAATGTTTTTCCTCTGTGTGCAGCAGTGGAGGGTCTCTGTGCGCTGCAACCATGGCTATGTGCGCCAGGAACCAGACCGCGCGCGTGTGCAGTGCCAAATGTCACTCCAAACGTTTACTTAAAAAAGTGAAAAGATGGTGCATTTTCACACATACAGTGCCACGTTAAGGGTCTTAAGGTCGGTTTACAAATTGGATAAACACACCATGACATGAATTGGTTACACAGGCAAGTACACTTCAGGTTTAGAAAAGCACAAGACTCCAACAGTGGTACCATCATAAGAGTTTACTAAATATTCTTAACTGGAGCACTGTATATTGGCTGGGGAAATGTTGAGAGCCTATACAATATCACATATACACAATAAGTTACAAAATTACATAACAAATTTACAATTTGATGTGAAAGCTACTGAGTAATGTTGGGCTATCCCGCCGGAGATAGTTTGTAAAACTCTGACATCCAGGCAAACATGGACTGTGGGAGAGGGCCGTTCAGACACGTCAAGTGGCATCACTAGATGGGTGACAGGGTTACTTCTCACGGCGATCCTTGCCATTTTTCCAATGCTGATAAACGCTATCGAGGTCAACTTTCCCATTCAGGAGGTAGGCCTTTGTCCTCATCAGCATATCCGAATGCTTCTGCTCTAGTCTATTCCTCAATTTACTCTTGATAGTATTCATGAGGCTGAATCCTCGTTCACAATCTGCACTAGATGCTTGAAATGTTGCGCAGACATCCACAAGCTGAGACACCACACTATACTGAGCAGCATTGCGTACAGTGAAATTCACCATGTCTTGAAAGGTGGTAAATAACCCACCCTTTACATGTTCTGCCACCACATATTTATAGTCTCTGTATTGTCGAACATCTTCTGGTGTTTCACAATCACCCAGGACCAAGACATTTTTATACTTTTCAACAAGTCTTTGTATATTCTCAGTCCCAAAATCAAAAATTGATTATGTTGCTATTGCTATTGCCTGGATTTCAAAACTTGCCCATTATTTCAATTCATCTTAAGGGAACCTTTTTTGCATGTACTCACAAAGAAGGGAAACAAAAGAGAAAATAGGCCCACTGTCAAATTCTTGCCTTTCCTTGTATAACACCATCAGATCTCTTACATTGCTGCTCCAGAAGACAGTGTCCCCCTAATACTGTTTCTTAATTTGGCCAGTCTTTGGTCTTGCATACTGTACAGCTTCAACAGTAGTCAAAATAACTTTTTTGGAACAGTTTGCACAGAGATGCAAATTCACTCAGAATGTCATTGAGTACTGCAAGGGAAATATGGTAGTTTGAGTCAGATAGCTTTTTGTAACAATATTTAGCAACTGGATCATTCTCCTCAACTTTCTCATGCTCATAGTACTTAAGAACAGCCTCGTAATTCCGAATTAGTGCACCAACTGCAAAAGGCCTTGAAAGCCACCGGACTTCATAAAATGGTCGAAAAGAGACCACTTCACAATCAGTGACCGATGCCATTTCATCCAGCTTGGACTTCCTTGCAGGAGGTCTGGAGAACACAGTGTAGATAGGCCTCAATAATGTCTCCATCTCTTTAGTCATTGGAACCCTCTTCCAGGCATCATCAACTCTCAAATCTTCTCAATGAGCGACACAATGCTGCTCAACTAGATGGGGAATGGATTGTTTAAGGCGAGTAGTACACCATTATTTTTACCCAGCATCACAGACGCACCATCAGATGTGAACATGACCATTTTTATGAGGTTCAATTCATTGGCAGTGTAGAATTCTTTGACAGCAGTAGTGATAGCCTCAGCATTACAACTAGTCAGCTTCACTATGCCCCCAAACAGTGTTTTGTGCTTTGTTGAGGTTACAGGTCGGAACTTGAAGTACAGGATGAGCATTTTTGTAACAGAAATATCTGTGCTCTCATCAATTATCAATGTGTGCTACAAAGCGTTACGAAGTTCTGCCATACCTTCACAGTGTAGCACGCTATTGATGGCCTCAAGGAACTCAAAGGCATAGTTCTTGCTCCTCCAGCTGTCTGGTATCTTCACATACAAAGCTAGGTGGTCATGGATGTGTTGTACAGATAACATTGAAGTATTCATCTTGACTGCCAGCAACATGTTGTTGATGAGAATCTTTATCTCCTCAGGCAGGGATCTTTGTCGTTCAACTACTTCCATTCTATTTGCTTTGTCAGTGGCAGTTTCTGTCAGCATTGCTCCAAAACCAAACCTGGCAGCAGCACTTCTGTTTCTCAATATCACCATGGCAGACTCGTGAACTTTGCTAATTTAGATGGCGTTTTAGGTAATCCGGTTTCCAGCTATCACTCCATTTCTTCCCTGTAGAAAAGTCCCCAACAATCTTGGCTTCAGCACATGCTTTGCAAATCAAGCCCACGTCTAGACTATATTGAAATAGTTCCACAAGTTGCACGCAAACCTTGCTTCGTGATTTCTGTGTCTCAGCCTCCACAATTTCTTTCATCCACTCTTCCTTGAATACAAGGCAACATTTCTTCCTTTGTGGTGAAGCATCACACTCTGCAGAAGGTACAGCTTTGCGCTTAAACATTTCTGTGCCTGCCGGTTTGAACCTGCTGTGCCACAAAGCTTGCAAAATAAAGGAACATGGCTTACGTTGACACCTATGCTCATGAATGCAGTCTGTTACACTACAATGTACAAGATGCACCACAGTTTAACTCTACCAAACAATGACCTGTTCTGCTTGTTCTCACGTACGCCCGTTTAAATGTGCGGGGTACTGTCTGCAAAACCTGCATTAGAAGATGCACCAGTTTAAGTCTACCAAACAATTACCTGTTTGTTCTGCCTATACTCACGTCTGCCTGTGCAATTGTATTCATAGTACGGTCTCACAAATCTGCAAAAGAAAAGGGGTGCAGATTGTGAATCTATTTACCCAGCAACTCCCGACCCAACGAGGAACGTAAACAGAATTACCTTGTCTTTGTGGGTACTCGCTCCTGACCACTCAAATCCAAATACCTTACAGACTGGAAACCTGCAATTGAAGACAAGATCGTCAGCAAACGTTCGAAGAGTTACAAACTATGAATGGGACCGGTCTAGAGACCCAAATAGGAAAACTGACTAAATAATTACCTGGTCTAGACCAAACAGGCACGTGCCCATGTGATTCATTATTAGCATCCTTTATCTTAAACTGGTCTATAAATCTGTATTTTGTGTTACACCTTCTTTGATGGAGCTTTTTCCTGGCATTCAAACTGCGCAAATGGTTGAGGTGGGTTAGTTTTGCTTGGAACCTCCTGAGGCTCAGCCGGGAGTAGACAACCGTTAGCGCTTGCTGCCTAAATGCTTGTTGCTCTGTTTTTAAAAACTTGAAGACTGTTTTAATCTCACTCACCCCCTCTCCTCGTCACTTGCTCTTGGTGTGCAGGCATCCCCCAGCTTAACGTGACGTACGCTGGTAAGGGAATTCGCCGTCCCACTCCATCTGCTTCCCCCACGCCCAGACAGCGACACGCCCACTCCGAGGCCACGCCCCTCGCAACTTGTACTAATTACGCGCTGAATTACGAGCGCGACAGTTAGTTTTGCTTGGAACCTCCTGAGGCTCAGCCGGGAGTAGACAGCCGTTAGCGCTTGCTGCCTAAATGCTTGTTGCTCTGTTTTTAAAAACTTGAAGACTGTTTTAATCTCACTCACCCCCTCTCCTCGTCACTTGCTCTTGGTGTGCAGGCATCCCCCAGCTTAACGTGACGTACGCTGGTAAGGGAATTCGCCGTCCCACTCCATCTGCTTCCCCCACGCCCAGACAGCGACACGCCCACTCCGAGGCCACGCCCCTCGCAACTTGTACTAATTACGCGCTGAATTACGAGCGCGACAGTTAGTTTTGCTTGGAACCTCCTGAGGCTCAGCCGGGAGTAGACAGCCGTTAGCGCTTGCTGCCTAAATGCTTGTTGCTCTGTTTTTAAAAACTTGAAGACTGTTTTAATCTCACTCACCCCCTCTCCTCGTCACTTGCTCTTGGTGTGCAGGCATCCCCCAGCTTAACGTGACGTACGCTGGTAAGGGAATTCGCCGTCCCACTCCATCTGCTTCCCCCACGCCCAGACAGCGACACGCCCACTCCGAGGCCACGCCCCTCGCAACTTGTACTAATTACGCGCTGAATTACGAGCGCGACAGTTAGTTTTGCTTGGAACCTCCTGAGGCTCAGCCGGGAGTAGACAGCCGTTAGCGCTTGCTGCCTAAATGCTTGTTGCTCTGTTTTTAAAAACTTGAAGACTGTTTTAATCTCACTCACCCCCTCTCCTCGTCACTTGCTCTTGGTGTGCAGGCATCCCCCAGCTTCACGTGACGTACGCTGGTAAGGGAATTCGCCGTCCCACTCCATCTGCTTCCCCCACGCCCAGACAGCAACACGCCCACTCCGAGGCCACGCCCCGCGGACGCTTTCTACACTATATAAATGTGCAGCTCCCGGAAGCGCAGCGGACGAGCGCAGCGGGCGTGCCGATTGCGCGCCGAAGGCGCGCTTAAGGCAAGCTCGTCTGCACTCGTCCGCGCCCGACCGGGCCCAGGGCCAGATCTCATGCCCGATCTCATGCCGGAACCTGCCCATAAAACAATTAGTTACTCTCGCCGAGTTCTCCTGAGTCTTAGACCCACTAACAACACCTTGTGCACGTATGTTTATGAAGGTGACGGACCCTTCTCCAGCTGCACACTCTGTCAGCCAGCCCGGCTTCAGCTCACTGACTCTCCCACCCTATATCCTGGTCTTAAATTAGCCGATTTGAATTGCAGATCGCTCCCTAAGCATGCTTTACTTATTAATCATCTACTTGTAGACCACGACCTTGATGCTCTGTTTCTCACAGAAACGTGGCTTACTGCTTACTCGGACTCTGATGTCGTTATAGCCTTACCCCCAGGCTTTCTCATTCAGTCCCAAACACGCCCCTCCGGCAGAGGAGGTGGATTAGCTATCCTCTATCGGGATCACTTTTCCTGCAGAATTAATGATGCCCACATCTTAGACTCAGAAAGCTGCCATTTCACCCTCCAGCTGGCTCCGACAAGCTCGCTGTCGGGCCTCCTAGTATACCGCCCCCCTGGCCACTTTGGCCCCTTTGCTAGTGCCCTCCTAGAATCAATAGCTTCACTAGCCTATTCTACCTCCAATTTTACCATACTTGGAGACTTGAATATTCATTTCGACGACCCCCTAGATTCAGGGGCCGCCGATTTGATTCTAGACCTGGCAGCCTACGGCCTCCAATTGATTAACCCTGGAGCCACTCACACCAAAGGCCACTTGTTAGACCCAGTTTTCACCAACGTTCACACCCTCCAATCCAAAGCGTCTCTTCCCCTCCCTTGGACAGACCATTTTTTGGTCCCTCTCTTTCTACCAGGAGTATTTAGGAAACCCCACAAGCCTGCTATTCGTATCAGGGACAGGGCCTGGCCCAAGCTCTCTACAGAAGACTGGGCCAGAACTCTCAACTCGATGACCCTCACTCCGCCAGAGGACCCGGTCACAGCGGACAGAAATTTCAGAGAGTGGATTTCAACTTCCCTGGATTCGATCCTACCCATCAAAAATCGTGAGGGAAAATACGGAAAGACAGGATCAGCTCCCTGGTTTAGCCAGGAGCTTAGAATCCTCCGCAAAGAATGCAAAAAAGCGGAGCGACTGTGGAGAAAGGACTGGCTCCACTCGTGCAAGGATACCTACCGTAAGGCAGTGAGAACTTATAAATTCACCCTGAAACTCACTAAAGCCTCATACTACGATGCCAGAATAAAAAACGCCACTAATTCGGCGAGAGAGTCGTACCTTATTGCCAAAGAGCTTTTGAACATACCAACACCCCCCTCCTCCAACAGCTCCCCTCTGGGCAGAAGCGATGAACTGGCAACTTACTTCGACTCCAAAATCTCCCGCATCTTGGCATCCCTTCCACCTCCCAGTCAGCCAACCCACAGCAACACCGTTGTGTCTACTACTCTCACTGGAAACACCTCTCATCCTCAGCTAACTGCATTTAGGGCTGTATCCCTGGACGAAGTGGAAAAAACCTTGGCCAAAATGAAAAGCGGATCTCCTCTCGATCCCGCTCCCATGAGATTCCTGAAAACAGTTGCCCAGGTCATTGTACCTCCTATTACGGAGCTGATCAACATCTCGCTGTCTCAAGGCTCTGTCCCCCCGAGCTGGAAGGGGGCAGTAGTCAAGGCCCTCCTTAAAAAACCTCAACTGGACCCCACCGACCTGGCAAACTACAGGCCGATCTCGCTCCTCCCGGGCATTAGCAAAATTGCCGAAAAACTCGTCAATGCCCAATTGTCCCTGTTCCTTGAATCTAACAACCTTCTGCGCCAATCCCAAACAGGGTTTCGCCCTGGCCACGGTACGGACACCGCCCTCCTCACAGTCATCGAGGAGGCAAGGTGTATCCTCGATTCAGGAGGGTCAGTGGCAGTGATCCTCCTGGACCTGAGTGCAGCCTTTGACACGGTGAATCACCGTGTCTTGCTACACCGGTTGGCCAGGGCAGGTCTTAGGGGGACTGCGTTTGCCTGGATAGAGTCCTTTCTATTGGGCCGCTCCTTCCAGGTCTGGGACGGCAATTCCCGCTCAGCCTTATTTCCTCTCTCTAGCGGAGTCCCCCAGGGGTCCTCGTTAAGCCCCACCTTGTTTAACGTCTATATGGCCCCCCTGGAGGATGTAGTGGCCCCGTTCGGTATCAAGATAGTGAGTTATGCAGACGACACGCAATTGGTCGTCTCTCACATCTTGACCACTGCCCAGACAATCTGTTGAACTGCCTCCAGGAAATCCATCACTGGATGTGCGATTCATCACTTAAGCTCAATGGATCCAAAACTGAGGTCATGCTCATGGGCAAGAAATGGACCACTATTCCTTCTTCGGTTTGGCCTGACGTTTTTGGCGAGGCACCCACTCCGAAGAAGGAAATCAAGACCTTGGGAGTCTGGCTTGAACCTGATCTCTCCATGAAGACCTAAGCAGCCAAAACAGCAGGCACCTGCTTTGGACTCATGCGCTCCATACGAAAGATCCTCCCGCTACTTCCTCCCCTATCAAGGAAACTTCTTGTCCAAGGCTTGATCCTTGCCCGTCTAGACTATAGTAATGCCGTTTATTTAGGAGCCCCCGAATCCACCCTGGTAAAATTGCAGCGAGCTCAAAATGCCGCCGCCCGGCTTATAATGAATCTTCCCACTAGAGCCTCTGCCAGACCAGTACTTAAGGCCCTTCACTGGCTCCCTATCCGTCAGAGGATTCAATTCAAGGCCATGTGCACCACCCACAAACTCCTTAACGGCCAGGGCCCCTCGATCCTGAGAGACATGGTCACTCCTTATAAGGCTTCCAGATCCTTGCGCTCTGACAATGAACGTTTGGCCAACGTTCCGAGATTCAGGAAGGTGCGCTCTGGTGGTCGACGCTTCGCAGTAAAGGCGTCCTCCGGTTGGAACTCACTTCCACGCCACTTGCGTCTGGAATCCTGCCACCTCCGGTTCCGCAGAGAATTGAAAACCTTTCTCTTCCCCAAATAGTTCCTCCTCCCCTCCCCTGAGTATTACTAGCCCTTTCAGCGCGGGGATGCCTCCGGGTCACCAGGCGCTATACAAATCGCTAATAATAATAATATAATAAGTGGGTGAAAAAGGAAATTCACAAGGAGGACTGAGCAGCACACAAGCCATCAAAGGATCCCTACCTGAAGATGATGCAGTGGCATGCAACAAATATGATAAAGACTTTCTAGCAATTTCCAGGCAACCATAAAAATGTCAAGATAACTCTGAAGATTGATGGACCTTCTGCAGAGATCTGAGTTTTGTCTAGTGGAAGTTGACTCATCATAAAGTAGCAGAGGAGGTTAAAATGCCTGATGTAAAGAAGCTTGTGAATCATGCAGATCACAAATTGCATGCAATGTAAAACAGTCAGTGCATTACTGCTTCTGTCAGACAGCCCCTTTTGTCACTTGCAGTTTATAAGTTTAAATCCTAATATAGAACAGTGAGCTATTAACTATCAAAGAGCTGCATTTCCGTTCATTGCAATGGCAGAAAACCTGCGACAGACCACCCGAGTGGAAGAGTAACATAGCTTTTGATTGTAAGAACTTAAGGGTGTTTTTGAACAGTAAATTAAAAAAAAATCATCCTTAAATTTAAAAATCGGCATTAAGAGGAATAACCTTCAATCATGTTTTACTTGCAGATAAGTTTAAACAAAACACAGAACAAGGCACAGTAGGGCGGCCTATTCAAGGGAGTTCCACAAATATTAAAATAGATGCCTGAATAGCAGCCAAATAACAGCCAACCACTATACGTCTCAAACCACAAAGTGACCAGCTAGAATTCAAGCTCTGTATTTTCGACCCCATACCTCATGCTATGCTGTAGGTACCATGAGGGAGAGGCACCACATGCACTGCAGCATCGCAGAGTAACTACATTTAATATAGTTAGTGAGAGTGCGTGTGCCAGCGTATGGGTGCTGGCATAATGTTGATAATTCTGTGGCCTGGACATGCAAGGCAAAATCCAGCACTGGCAGCAGAAAATGGGAGTCTTTACCTACGCTCAAATGTGTGTTTGAGTGTCTTCGTCTATGTTTACACTTTACTAACATACAAAAAATAGTTAACTAAGAATATAGGCCCTGCGCTGTTCAATCTACTAATCCAAAAACCCTTCTGGCATACTCTTTACAACATACAATGCGTTTCAGCTGGGAACATTACATAAAGCTACTTATTTGATTGATATCTACTCACAGATAACAGCATCAAGGTTCACCACACAATTCTCCTTGAAAGTCCCCTCTACTCCAGACATCCACTGCCTCAAGCATTGCCTGCACCTCATCCAGAACTGGAGGTCTACCGCCTGCCTGAAGCTTAACCCCTCCAAGTCACAATTCCTGTAATTTGCTAAGAACAAGAAGCAAGAAATATAGAACACCTGGCTCAATGATGTGACCCTTGATGGCTCACAACCCCAATTTTCATTGAAATTCAGGTCGCTTTGATGCACCTAGGACTCTAACCTTACCCTCAAGGAATACAATTGAAAAAAATTAAAATAAAGACTGTGGTAACAGCTCTCCCTTCTAAACATAGTGAACTGTTTCTTCCAGAGAGCGACCTCAGATCTGCTGTTCAAGCCCTTGTACTCTTACTTCTGGATGGTGGTAACGCCCTGCTCTCCCAGACTCCACGTAGACTCCTCTTAAGGGCATTCTACACACCACAGCCTGTCCCATCCAGTGCTTAAAGAAATATGATCATATCACCCTCATCCTTATGGAACTCCGTAGGCCCCCTTTGCCGGTCCACACCACTTTCAAAATCTGCTGCACCATTTACAACGGCATCATGACCGCTTATCTAGAAGAAAAACTCACCATGCCTGATCACTCTTGGCTTATCTAAAGCCAGAACTCCATCAGGCTAGAATGCTAAGAAGAGTAAAACATTTTTTTAAATGCCAACATGCCTTTTCCATCTATGTACCCAGGATCTGGAACAATATCCCCATATCCATCAGGACTTCCCCAGCACTACTCAAATGTGGGAAATAGTTGAAGGCCTGCCTCTTTAGGAACACTACATCTCAATGAAGTAATAGTATACTTCTGCTCCTAGAACCCAGCTACCTCACCTATGGCTTGTTGACTGTGTACTTGTTTTTGCTGCAGTACAGAGCTCTGCTGCCTTTTTGTCTAGGCTTGTGCTATATAAATACCAATAGATTAATGGTGGCCAGGCGTCCTGGATTTTTCACCAGCTGTCCCAGCAGATTTTGAGAAATGTATCTCAAATCTTTTTTTTGTGTTTTTTTTTTTAGAGAAGATCGACTGAAGACACGGAAAAGCAGTTTTTTAGGTGCTCAAAGGCAGGACGAGTTTTCAGCTCTTCTCAGAGCATGATTTAAATAATACCCATGCGGCTTGGTTCAAAAGTTCTCTTTAATTTAGTTCCGTAGTGCCTCATTGTCTGTGTTGATGTGTGCTGTCTGCCAGTTTTTGGTTTTTAACGTTTGGTCACCCTAACATGGATACTTTCAATTAAATGGCTTTCTGCTAAGTGCTGCTAACTAATCATGCACTCAGCATTGAAGCTTTTCTCCCCCTGTGTTCAGTAGACTTGCTCTGAAAGCTAGGACATGAGCAGAAAAATATGGTGAAAAACAGGACTGCCCGGCAAATCTGGGCCATCCGGTCTCCCTACAATCACACAAAAATGTGCAAACAACGGGATGTTCTTTTTGTTAAACAAGATGAACATCGCCAGGAACGTCATTGTCCTAAGCCACATCATTTTATGGAGACCGCAATAAGGAGCATGTCTTAGGGTAGCGAGCACCTGCCAGCATGGGTCTACCTGTCACACACTTCTGCTTCTACTTCATATGCCCCTAGATTTGCACATAGGAATGTGGCCACTTGTTCTTCATAACATTCAGGTATTTCAGTAAGGATACTACATGAGCATTCAGTATGGATCACAGCTAACATTAAAGTACTTTTTGAGGACCTTCTCTTGTTTTGAATGTGCACTGATTATTTCCTCAGAGTTGTACATGTTACCATCCTAAGGGGCTTGATAACTTCGTATTAGCGAATTGAAAAGCCTTTCAATATCTTTCCCGTTTTGAGTATCAGTCACACTGGATGGCCTTTTTTGACGCTCCCAGCAATCTGAATTTGCAGCCCTATCTAAGCGTAGTGGTGCTTTACCAGTGCTAAATTCATCCAGATACATCATTTTGTAGAATTCACGCTCAGCAGCTATGATGTTTACTAACTAAAGAGCACAGCCAGTTTAAAAACACAGCGTGTACTTTCAAAAGTACACGCTGTGTTTTTAGGTTTAACTGTATTTTTATTGGCATTTGCATCAACAATAGACAGACAGTTTGCAATGAAGATATACGCCTAACAGTCGTACAGCACTTTAAAACGGTGTCCATTCTAGTTAACAGTGCTTTTCCGGGAGCATGGCTGCAACCATGTCCCAATTAGGCCTTCGGAATGGTCACCTGCAATACAGTCTATCTGTGGAGAAACGAGGGTACGATGCCTTTTAATGAGTTAAAAAGAAGAAAAAAAGAAGAGAACATGGAACTCCTCCCCCACCCTCCTTCGTCCCAAAGCACCCCCCCACCCCTCCTCCCTCCCCTGAACTGGTGTGCTATTGTAGTGTGTGAAAAGGGGTATCATGTGAGGGGAGAAGTCAGGAGCCCATGTCTGTGGGTTGTGATGCGGAGTCCAAGCTGGTGAGGAGGAGAAGGCGAAGATATTTGCGACATGTAATCTCATTCATCTCCTGAGCCAAAAGGGACAGCAAGGGCTGCCAGGCGTCTGTAAAGATGGCCAGGTTGTTAGATAGGGATGCTTGTATACACTCCATGCCTATAATATACCACAGCTTGTGTAGCCACCCTACCTGTGTTGGTTTCGTGAGTGAGCCTCAGTGTGACAAGATGTTCCTAGTAGCTGCACCTAGAGCTATCCGCATTAGTCTGCCCTGCCTGGATCTAAGTGGGTATGTTATGGGGTTGGGTAGCCCCAGGACCACGTAGACAGGAAAACGAGGTATCTCCATGTCAAATTGGCAATCCATATCATCTAAGACCTCCTTCCAGTAAGCCTGCACCTCCCTACACTCACACAATGTATGTGCCATCTTCCCCACATCCCCGCCAGCACAGCGGACTGCGCTCTGGGTTCCCCTTGTGCAAGCGGGCCGGGGTCAGATGCCAATACATGGCCACCTTAATCGCTGATTCCCTGCTGGCTATGTTCCGCGCTGTGTGACTTGCTCGGTAGTAAATATCTGCCCATTCTTTATTTGTCAGGACCCTCCCTATTTCTCGTTCCCACCGCCGCTGGCCTGCAGTGGGGACCGCTGGGGTCTCACATCTAAGCATATCATAAATGTTAGAGATCAATGCCTTATCATTATTTTTGGTGTGGAGCCACATCTCGAATTTAGTGAGCTTCCTCGCAACGCCTGGAAGAACCTCCGCATGTAGGAGCCGGAGCTGGAGGTAGCGAAAGCGCTCAGCCTAAGGGAGCCCATATTCTGCCTTAAGATCCTAAAAGGGAATGATGCCTTCCAAAGAGAAGAGATGACCTGCTTATCGCCAATCGGCTGCCCACCAGAACGTGAACGCCCTCGCATCTAAGCCCGGGGAGAACTCCTCGTTATCAAAGAGAGGGGTCATGGGGGAAGGAAATGTCGTCAGGCCCCTACTGACTGCCACCCAGTCCCATGCCTTAAGAAGTTTCTTGGTGATAGTGGAGCCCCGCAGGCCAAGGGGTCTGTTCCCCCGTTTAAGGAAGGGGACCTTCCAGAGATCCAGTTGCGCTAAGGCCCTGTCCTGGAAGAGCCAGTTCTTCTTGGATTCGGGGCGCTTCCTTTAGACAAGATAACGCAACTGAGCTGTGCGGAAATATTCAAGGACGTTCGGAATACCCAGTCCCCCTGCGTCCTGTCTCATATAACTCAGGTCTCTGCGTATTCGGGGTCGCTTCCCTCCCCATATAAAGTGGTTGATGGCCTGCTGCAATGCCTGTAAGGTACCCGGGGGTGGCCAAACCGGAATTGTTTGGAAGAGGTACAGCGCTCGAGGAAGGAGGGACATCTTAACTGCTGCTACCCTGCCCAGCAGGGATAACGAGTGCCGTTTCCATTCGTTTAGGTCTTTCGTGGTGCGCAGGAGGAATTTGGAATAGTTTAGATGCAGCATTTGAGCTACCGATGTCGCTAATTCTACGCCAAATAGGGAATAGAAGAGTAAATGGGAATACCTGCAAAGGCCGCGCCATCAAAAGGGGATGTATGGCTCTCCTCGTGAAATCTAAGAATCGAGGATTTTCCCCTGTTAACTTGCAGTCCCGAAACCTGGCCAAAGTCCTCCAGTTCTTTCAGGAAAGCCGGGACCGACCAGGCTGGTGACTCCAAAGAAGCAATTATATCGTCCGCGTATAGACTGACCTTTTATCTCTGGATTGTCCCGGATCCGCTGAGCCAACGGCTCAATATATAGGGCGAAGAGGAGAGGTGACAGCGGACAACCCTGCCGGGTGCCCCGCTGTATCTTAAAGGGGGTGGAGGTCACTCCATTCACCCTGATTGTGGCCTGGGGTTGGCGTAGCAACTCGAAACCCATGCTCTAAACCTGTCCCCAAAACCCAAGTGCACCAAAGTCTTATCAAGAAAGCGCCAGTCCACCCGGTCGAACGCTTTTTCTGTGTCCACGGACAAGAGGAGGGCGTCCAACTTGGTGCGATGAGATTATCTATAAGATGGAAGATGCGTTTAGTGTTGTCACTACTTTGCCGGGACTGTATAAACCCCGGTTGATCCGGGTCGATTATGCCTGGCATGAGAGGACCCAAACGGTTCGCAAGTACACCAGTGAATATTTTAAGGTCGACATTAAGCAGCGATATTGGCTGGTAGGAACCGCACCTGGAGGTGTCTTTGCCTGGCTTAGGGAGCACTACTATGGAAGCCGAGAGCATCTCCTGGGGGATGGTGCCAGGACCGGTGAAGGAGGTAAAGAGCCTGGTAAGTATTGAGGCCACGGTGGGGCAGAATGTCTTATAGAACCCGCAGAAAATCCGTCTGGGCCCGGAGATTTCAGGAGCTTGAGGCGGGAGATAGCCCCCACCACTTCCTCAATGCGAATAGGGCTATCAAGCCCTATTGGTAAACCCGTTATGGTGGTTCAATGCCGTCGTGTGTGCACCTTCAAGGTATGTGCCTATATGCGGGAGGGAGGGAGAGTCACTCGCATAGAGAGCCTCATAGAAGTCCCGAAAGGTCTGCGCAATGGCGCTATCGTCAATAAGCATAGCGCCCTCTGACTTGTCAATTTCCTTAACCTTACACTGCTGCGTCTTCGCCCTCAATCTGCTAGCCAACATCCGCCCCGTCCTATCCCCGCCTACATAGTATGAGTGCTTAAGACGAAGGGCCGCATATTCCGCCCTATCTAAGTCGAGCCCCGCCAGCAGGGCCCGCGCATTCTTCAATTGCCGCCAAATTCTAGGTGCCCCGTCCCGACTATGGACCCTCTCCAGCTCTTGGGCCTTAAGCTCCTCCCATTTAGCTTTGCGCTCTCTGTTCTCCACTGCCGACAGAGCTATAAGCTCACCCTGCACCACTGCCTTAAGTGCCCCCCAAAGTGGGGCTAAGGAAGTGTCAGGCGTGTCGTTGATCTCGAGGTACTCAGTGATACGTTGGAGGAGCTGCTTCTGCACTACAGGTTTATGAAGCATGGCCTCCCTCAACCTCCAACCGCCCGTCGGCCGGGTCATAGCAGGGACCTCCAAGGTAGCCACTACCGCATCATGATCTGACAGGGCCGCCGCTGTGATAGATATGCCTTTGAGAGCCGCCTGGGCCTCCGTTGTTCCAAGAAGATAATCCAATCTAGCATAGGTGTGGTGCGCATGTGAGTAATAGGAATACTGGGAGGCCTGAGGATGCGCCGCCCTCCAGAGGTCCACCAATCCCCTCTCTGCCAACCACCGTTTACCCTCCACCGAAACCTCCCCCACCTGGGAATATCTACTACTAGACCTGTCTGCGGCCGTGTCCATGACTAAATTCAGATCGCCTCCCACCAATAGAAAACGGTCATGGGAATCCAGAATTTCGGATAGGGCAGTTTGAAGGAAGGGCTCCTGGCTCGAGTTTGGCGCATAAATAGACCCCACTGTTATAGCTAGGCCTTTGATCCAAAGCGATACGCCAACAAGCGCCCTTTCAGCTCTGCCACTCTGCCCCCCACTGACCCTCAAAACCTCCGTGACACTAGGATTGCCACCCCCGCCTTCTTAACGTGCATGGAAGAAAAGTATTGGAGGGGAAACACCCTGGATTTCAGTCTGTTCCAATCCGGTGCCAGCAGGTGAGTCTCCTGTAGCAGACAGAAATCTGCGCCTGAGCTCTCTTGATAAGATAAAATGGCTCGCCTCTTATTGGGACTATTGAGCCCCTTAACGTTAAGCGTAATGATGGTTAATTCTGAATCGGACATGATTAGGGGAGGTGAGCATCGCGCTCCCAGCCTCGTGCTGCTGACATGGAGAATGGACCCCAGCACCCACCCACCTGGTAACACATCCCCACATCGCCCTCTTGTGAAGCCGTAATCCCTTTCGAAGCACACCAGTTCCCCTCCCTCCTCACCCTAACCCCCAATCCCCCCCCCCCCCATTCAGTCCCGTGTACACTGAACCAAGCAGTGTTCCTGTGATGACATAAGGCAGTCCAGGGCATCTTGTGGCAGAGGCGAAGTGGCAAGACCCTCCGTACCCCCTCACCCCCCAGCCCCGCTATCTCAAACAGTCACAAAGCTCCCTTGTGCCCTCTCAAGACCCATCCTGCGAGGCCGTATCGTTGGTAACTGCGTCAACCGCCTCTTTGTTCTCGTGCCAGCGTCTCTGGGTCGGGCCCCATGGTAACCCCTACCAAACGTTTGCCCCCTACCGTTTGCCAGCATGGTGGGGATTGGCTTGAACTGGGCGGGCTTTCTGTCTCTGGGTGCCAGTGCGCGAGGCCCAAGAGTTTGTTGGCCTCAGAAAGGGAGTGTATTTGGTGCAGCCTGCCATGCCACTTAAATATAATCCGGAAAGGCTGTCCCCAGGAGTATGCGATGCCAGTTTCTGTAGAGTACTAGCCGCCAGATCCTGATATAGGGTGATGGTGAGCCCTGGTACTGAACAGGATGCTTCAGCATGGCCTCCCTTATGATGCGTTCCTTTAGTGGGTAATCCGGAAGGAAAGCCAGTATGTCGGGCGGCGGTTCCTTGGCCCCCCACCGGAGGCCCACCCGGTGAGCCCTGTCGATACGAATCTCCTTCTCCGGGGACCAGCTAGGATGTCGCGGAATAGGCCCTGCAGGAAGGCGGTGATGGCAGTCCCTTCTGCGTCCGGTGGCACCCCGCGTACCCGAATATTGTTCTGCCGAGAACGGTTTTCAAGGTCATCGGCGTGGGCCTGCAAGTCGAGCTGTTGCTCTTTCAGCCGGATCACCTCTTGTTGTAGTCGCGTGACTTCCTCCTCTTTGGACCGCTCTTGATCCTCTATGGCTGCCACCCTATCTCCTAGGGTGTCCACTTCTCTCCGAAGCTTGCGCACCCCCCCCCCCGCCACTTTGCTTTTCAGAGTGTGGAAGTCTTCCCGTAAGGTATTAAAGAGTGTTTCCAAAAATGACTTGGTGATGGGAGTGTCCTCATCGTCCTGGCCCGCTCCAGCCTGAGGGGTTTCAGTCAACATCTCCCTGAGTGTGCGCTTCTTCCATCCCCTTTGATTCGACATGCCTCCCCATGCGCCCCAGCCGGGGGTGACGGTGCCCTGAGAAAAGTCCAGGTGGCTTCTGAGGCAATGTCACAGTTCTCGGGCTCAATCCAAGACAGGCAAGGTGCTGCGAACCTCCCAAGCGACACCTACCAGGGGGCCTTGCCAAGACCCAAGGGATGCTTGTTGTCACCAGATGCAAGTCAGTCTGCCTACCAAGCGGCTCAGGATCCTTCTGGGCCTACATGCACCTCTTCCACAGAGAATGCCAAGGGAGGGCAATTAGCAGTGGGGATCGTCTCTTCTCCGGAACGCCAGCCGACTTCCCCTGGCCGATGCTCCGCGTCACACCTCCCGCCCTTGACACGCCTGCACCACCACGAGGCCACCGCCTTACCCGTGCCTTCAGACTCGTGACATGATGGCGCGCCCTAGGCCCAGGCTACGAAAGCACTTGCACCGCTCTTGGACGCGATACAGGGCAGGCCAGACGCTGCAAGCCCCCTAAGCGACGTCAACCAGGGGACCTCACCAAGACCCAGGGGATGTGTGCCGTCTCCAATGCAGAGCAGTCTGCCTACATGGCGTCTCAGGGTCCTTCTGGGCTTACACGCACCTCCTCCACAGAGAATGCCAAGGGAGGATAATGAGCAGTGGGGATCGCCACTCCTCTAATCCGCCAGCCGACTCACCCTGGCTGATGCTTCCTGTCGCACTCTCGTCCCCCGACACACCTGCACCCACACCAGACCACCTCCTAGCCCGTACCTTCAGGCTCTTGATGTGGTGGTCCTCCTCAGGCCCAGCCCCCCTGCCCCAGTCACAGTCCAGGCCCACGGGCAGTCAACAAGACCTGGAAGCTGTGCGCTGTGTCCCTCAGCGTAGCGTCAGCCTCCACTTGCCAGTAGATCTCTACCGATCCACGATGCGCCCGCCGCCCGCTGTTCATGAGAGAGTTCCGGGCCAGTTATAATACCTGGGCGCCAGCCGGCACACCTCGGGGAATGCATTCAGCCACCCACCGCCAATCAGGGCCGCCAGACAGGCCCAGATGTTGTGGCCGTTCGCCACAGGGTCTGCCAAGGCCATGCCACTCACCGAAGATTTCAGGGGCACACCCAATGCATCCCGGCCAGGTGTAGGCCGAGCTCCAGTGCAGCGGGCCCAGACACTGAGCTCTGTCCCCGCTCAGGATCCGGCCGCCATCTTGGGGTCCAGCGAGCTCCACCGTCCGCCACCAGCAAGGATCGACATGCGGACCTCCCGCCATTAGGGCATCTCAAGCTGTGCCACTCCACACACTGGAGTCGCCAGGGGCATCCTCGATACTGCCGATGAAGGAGATGACCGGGCTCCAACGCGGCTGATCTGTACACTCCGCTCTGGCTACGAACTGAGTCCAGTCGCCATCTTGGGTCCAGCGAGCTCCGTCGTCAGCCACCAGGTAGGACCAATGTGTAGTTCCCCCCCCCCCCCCCCCCCCCCCCCCCCCCACTGCTAATTTCTCTCAACTAAGAGTCGCGGCGGCTGGGGAGTGGCTCGGCAACCTCTTGGCTGCTGCTGGGGGAGTTAGCTGTGAAGTTGGGGCCGAATCGGGCATCAGCGGGCGGGGAGACAAGGTAACACACGTCTTACCCGCTCGCCATCTTGGCCACGCCCCCACGCTGTGTTTTTAAACTTGCTCTACTCTTTTGTTTGTAAAGCACGGTGCAGGGAAGATTGTGGACTTTTGTTTAAGTATTCATGTTAATCACAGCTCGTGAAGGGGCTGTGATTAACATGAATACTTAAACAAAAGCTCACAATATGCCCCGCAAGTGCCAACAGCTGCAAGCCCCAAAGCCAGCCTTACCTGCACTCCCGAGTCCCGACTCTCCTCCGGCACATCACCACATCCAGGAAGAGACAAATGTTTGCGCCGCTCGCTTTTTGAAAGCAGCAGCGTGACTTATCTTGCGGGATGTCTTGTGTGTGTGCGCGCTGCACATACGGCAGTGCTCGCTCATGTTAAGAGAGGTGCGTGCACACGCCCCTTAATGGGAACAGTGTTAGTAATCCAAAAGATAGATAGGTAGGTAATGCCATCACAACTGTTTACCGGAAAACAGAAGCGAGGGTATTGTGGACAAGCACAAGTACTACTTAAGTGCATCTTCAATAAGAACCAGACCAAACGTTAGGTGCGCCATGTTGCAGGGATTCTGCACATACACAGAACTATGCGCAGGAAACCAGGACCTCGGTGTGTAGTGGTGTACCAGAAAACCCACCTTGGTGCCCAGAACCCCAATCCGACTAGCTATAGTGTCTCATTTGTTCTCCGTACTACAGCGAAGCTACCAATGATTAGATATCCTAGAACATGTCACTCCGACCCTCTCAGGAATCGTGGGAATAAGAACACTCTTTCGTTCAAACACTCATACTTGTCCACAACGTGAGTAAACGGAGACACGGTATAGTTTAAAATGTTTATTTTAACTAACGTGCTCTATAATGCAGTACACGAGCCAATACTAGCAGCAAAATGCATAAGAACAATATAATCAGCATTGTTACAATTCCATAAAGCACGAAAGGGGAAATCATATTATAATGACAGTGGATACAGGACTACAGCGCCTTACCACCCTCCCCGTGCTAAGCGCTAGTTTATTATAATTCTAGAAGATGTCTGGGCTTTGTCAGGGGGACCCCGTACCTCCAAGTTTAGATGCAAAGATTTAAATCTCAGGAAAAGCCCAGCTCTTCGTCGTTGGAATGATTTTCTCCAAGTGCTTTTTCATGCATATAATGCCATATTAAAAGCACCCGAGTTTCAGTAGTGCAGCTGTGTTCTATGTTGTGTCTATGGGCGTGGGACTGACCAAAGTGAATCAACAGCATACATTGTTTTTTTACCTTGAACAGGCTGTGCAGACGAGGAGCACAGTGTACAGCTAAATGTGTGAAAGGCAGACAGTTCTCATGTGAAAATGCACCAGCAGACTACCCACGAGAATAAAGCCATGTAGTAATGTGTGCAAAAGCAGCAAAATGGCTTCCAAGCCTTTATTAACTAATGCTAATTTAGCAATGTCTGCAGTTAATCTCATAACCTTACTACAAGGTTGCTTCATAAATCTACTTGTCCTGTAACAAAATCCACTTGTCCATTTGGTGCCATGTAGTGCAGCGACAAATTATGGCAGCAATCTCATTATATAAGTTCTGATATAGTCTCATTGATTATGCCAGGGCTCATACCAAATTAGTGTTTGAATATTTGTAATCTGCTTATGTTGCCACGTTTCCGCAGATCTACATACTGGGGCTGAAGGTAGTGGTAAGCAATAGTTGCAGGATTAGAATGCCCTTTTCAGTCTGTGCAAACCTACTAACTTGCATGTTTTAAGTGTTTTCAACAACTCTTCTAAAATCTTTTTCCATACTGAAGAAAGGTTGAAAATTTACTCCTGACAATGGAAGACTTAAACCTTCTTCCAGGGTTGGGGAATAAAAAGGATGGAGGGAAAGTGAACTTGCAGACACTCAGATTTTCGCATGAGCAAATCCACACATGCATATTTGCTCATGCTACAATGCAGTTCCCAAATATTTTCTAGGAGGACTATTTCTCGTCCTACTTCTGTAAATTCTTGGGAATTCACGAAATCTGTATAGCTGCATTTAATGCAAGGACACATACCATGGGTGCACTTTTGAGACTTTCTTTAATAATTGGGCCCCTAATTTGGTCTAGCGTTGACCATGACCTTTTGTGTTTATTAAAATTCTGTCTCTCTCTCTCTGCATCTGGTGGCTTCACTGTGAGTGACAGCATTCTGCTCTTTGACAAGGAACATATCGGCACAGAACATAGTTTTGTTCAGCGCCAGTAACTTCTGTGGCAGTATGTGCTTTTTGATACCAAATTCTATTTTTGCTTTTGCCATTGTTTGTTATAATGGTGAGGGCCCGGCAGCTCCCACACCAATACATTTTTTATTAAAACCATGCCAAAACAAGTCACACATTGACAAAACTAAAAGGCTGACCACCAATTTCAGACATACTGGCTTTGCCAATTCTTTATTTTTATTTCCCATAATCTTATTGAAACTGGTTACACTGATTTTCCATTATGAATAGTTTTGGGAAATACTAGCATGCATCAACACATGTTACTAAATGATGCTGCAAAGAAATGGTACCTGACATTTTTCAGTAGTTTAGCAAAATGTTTTGTGTTCCTGCTTTCATTTTTTTAATGAACATTTTGAAAGCAAAGGATCATCAATCTTGCTTTCAAGCTCATGCAAATATTTGCATCAAATCAGAGAGCATTCTGGGAGCATTATGCACAGTCTCTTATTGCTAAACCTTGAAAACCTGTATACACATTTTTATACTAGAACCACTGCCAGTAGTACAGTCAGAGCTTACATTTACTTAGAGCGCTCACCATAATAAGAAAGGCTTTTAATTAATGAACCATAAATACTAGTTTGAACAGCATTAACATATGGACAACAATATCACCTTAACTGCAGACAGTGCTCTTCCCTGATCCATAATGTGGTACTGCAAACTGGCAGTCAAAGGGTTTGTGCTGCAGGGGGTTGGGCCTTCTTGTCCCAAGGACAATGCACATGAAAACTTGTTGCCTTTGACTCTAAAGAATATGTCCTGGGCGTCGGGCTATAGGAATTCCACATCCCTGATAGATGACTACAAGGAATGACTTCATTAGGCAGAAGGTATGTGTGTTCGTATTGCAGAAATGCCTGTGTTTGTGGTGTAGAGTCAAATCTCTAGTCTACATCTGTTACAGCAAGAGAGTTGGCCCACTATATCTATTTCGAATGTAATACATTTGGATTGCTAGCTTTTGTGACAGCTCCTAAGGCTGGCACTGGAGTTACAACAATTAATCTTTTCCACTGAGCCTATGCGCTCTCTCTCACCACAACAGGCTGTACCGCTGTCAGGATTTTTTATGTCTTTGCAAAAAACATCTACGCATTGGTGTATAGATGCGATTTATATGCAATTGGCATTGTCACTTTCATTGAAAGTAACATAAGTATACCCTGATGGCCCCATAATGATCCGGATCACCAGGTTTGCGGTGTTTACAGGTGTTTGAAGTTAGCATGTCAGCTTACACTGAACGCAAAATGAGTGTGTGTTCAGTTGTCAAATGTATTCTTGAAAAGTCTGGACCAATTAAGTCGTAGAATAGTTTAGCCCGTTCTGCGTAATCTGGAATGTATGTTCTGACAAAATGTAGGAATCTCAATATGGATCGAAGTTTCTTCAATGAGTTTGATTGTTTTAAGAATATGCACATTTCTCTAAGATGTGTGTCGCAAGGCTTTTGTCTTCTCTTGACAGCTTGTATCCCAGAAACAGGACATTGAGATGGGCGATTTTAATTTTTTTAAATTTTTTTTTTTAATTACATTTGTAGCAAATCCCAGAACTGTGTGATCTACTCTTGACAAGTGTGTAGAGGGTTCATCATCTGTCAAATAAATGTCGTCGACATATGACAATGCCTGATCATAAAATTCTGTAGAAGTCCTATAAATCAGGCTAAATACAACCCGGGCTGTTCTTATACCCCTGGGGCAAATGACAGAACTGTTTCTGAGAACCCAGCCCTGAAAATGCAGTCAAATAACTGCTTCCTGGTATTATATTTTTGTATGTTAGTGCTTGCTTTGAAAGATCCATAAATTCACTTTCTGATAGTTATTTTGAAGGAATGTAGATGCTGGATTAGCCTACCTTTGTAGAGACACGTTGGAAATGGGTTGGTGCCAGTGATTTTCTTTTGTTTTAAATAGAAGTCCAACATGTCTGCTTTGGTTGTGTAATTGTAGGCAAGTGCCCTTGTTGCATGGTTACGCCCCACGGTTTGCCTGATATCTGATGCACTTTGACTGATTGTGCTCTGGGTCCCTGCCAGTCAGACTCCCAGTGTTAAATGGTAGCGGCAGTCGTAGTCGATAACCTTTCAAGTATTGCCCGGCAGTAATCGCCTCTTATACCATTCGATGCTAAACCAATAAAGAGGCAGGCGCCGGAGACTGGAAGGTAGTAAACAAAGTTTTATTCCGTCGGAGTGGAACACATCAGATCAGACAGCGAAGTATCGTCACGAGGTGCTCTAACTGCATCTCTGAGGCCTGGCCTCTTATACACAGGTTTATGACTTTATTGCAGGTTTATCATACATTGCACATTCTTGAGATTGTCTTGATACATGAAAGAACATCCTCGGAATCCCCACTTCGAGCTCGTTCCCACACATATCTACAGTGGAAGTCCCCACCCCACCCACAGTAGGAGATGGCTATCACACAGCTGGACATTCCGCCAATTCCCGGGGGTGTGTGCGACCGGTCGGGTCTCAGGGGGTGGGGGGCCTTGATCTACTGTAATCCCTTTGATGTGGGGTGTTTCCCTTACAGTAGGGGCAATAAACTGCATCCGCAGGGCTAGGTGATGGCCTGGGATCGGTTCGGACAATGGGGCGCAGAGGAAGGGGGTTATCAAAGAGATGCATGACCATGTATGGGATGTCGGTCAGGCGTGGGATGTGGTTCCATGGCAGGGTCGCGCAGAAGGAGAGGGTTTATGGCCCGTGTATGAAAGAGCGGGGGTGGCCGGCGCGCGGGGGAATGCTTGCAGCGCCAGGGGGACGCGCTGGCGATCGGCAATGAGCAGAGAGAGAGAGAGACCAGGGTGCCTAAAATGGTTGCCGAGCGCTTTCCTGTGTGTTGCGCTGGGGAGAGGCAAGATGGCGCAGATAATGTTCATTTGTAAACTAAATTTCCACACCAGTGCATGCGTTCTTTCCCAAAACTGTACCCTTTGTCTTCACAATTGGCACACATCTGGTTCACCGTTAAGTCCCTTGTAAAAGGTACCTGTGGTGCCAAGGGCCTTGTGACCAGAAATGGTCTCTAAGTGCTTAATGAAAGTATTGTGTCACCCACAGAGGCCCCCTCACCAAACACATACCCATTGCCATTGCAGACTGTGGGTTTTGGTGCAGACAAAACTCGAGTTGCCATGGCACACGCCCCTATGGCACACATTCCTGTGTGCTATGCCCACGAACTACTCCCTATGGCATAGGTAGGTCACCACTTTAGCATGCCTCAGAGCCTTAAAGCAGGGTGCACTATACCACCGGTGAATTCAGACATTTTAAGTGCAGGGAGCCATATTGAGTACATGGGCTGGGAGTTTGTCATTACGAACTCCACAGCTCCATGATGGTTTACTGAATGCTAAGGAGTTTGGTATCAAACTCCTCAGCATGATAAACCCACACGGATGCCAGTGTTGGATTTATTACAAAATCCACTCAGAGGGCATCTTAGAGATGCCTCCTGAAAAACTACCAGCTCCCTTGTGTCCAGCTGACTGTTCTGCACCAGCCTGCCGCATACAAAGACTGCTTGTGGTGGAGGTGCTTCACACCTAGCCTCAAGCAGGAACAGCATCCAGGGCGGTGAGCCTCAAAGGCCTCCAGCCCTTTTATATGCTAACCAGGGTCTCTCCAGCTAGTAGAGATGCCCGACCCCTTGTCCAAGCCCCACTGTTGGTGGCAAGGTCGGCGAGAACATTAGTAGTTAGAAGAGATGTGCCCCCCCTCTGCCAAGACCATCCCTGGACTGAGGTGACCCAGTCCTTAGGAAATCCTCCATATAGAATGGAAAACTTCTACACCATTAGGTTAGGGGACATTTTAAGGGTATAGTCACCCTAAATGTAAGAAGTCCATTGGCTACCATCTGCCTGTAATGCTGCTAAGTTCTGTATTTAGGGGCACTCCTGAATCTTGATCCCCAGATTCCTGTAACCTAAGAAGAAGACGGCCGAAGAGTACTCTGTGCAGCAACGCAAGAAGACACCTACAGCCTAGGCCCCAGCCCCACTGGCCCGTCCCCTGCTTCTCGAGCCTGCAAGGAATATGCCTGTCCCATGGCCAGCGACTTCCAAGATCCCCAGGAATGCTGCCACTCTTCTATAAATTCCAGATCTCCAGAGGACAGCGGCCTTGTCCAGGAACTCCAACTTCAAGGATTCCGGATCTAGGTGGATCCACTATCACTGCTCACTCTGCACTTAAAGCCCACGGCCCAAGTTCCCGTGGCTCCACTATCCTGCGAAGTGTCCCCAGCAATCCTGACCTCATCTTCATCGGTGGCTGACCTCTCCTGGTCCCCACGAAGTCGCCTGCAGCCTCTACACGAAGGGTCCCCCTAACCGCGACTGGCTCCGACCAAGAAGATCCGACATCAAAAAGTACCCCTGCATCCTCCACCCTCCTGCCTTGGGGAGCCCAACCGACGGTGCCTGGACCTGCTCCACCCTCCAACTTAACCTGCCTAGCTGATGGTCACCTACAGCCAGCCTCGAGCCTGCAGCCTCTTAGTGCTACCAAGATTCCCTATTGAAATGCATTGGGTGCCCAATGCTGATTTTGCACCCAGCCGCCCCAGTGCAGCTGGTGGTGTCGCTTTATTTCTACTTTTTGCCCCTCCCTGTGCTGACCTTAACCCCCAGGGCCTGTGCCCTGAATCCACAGGTACTTCCTTGTAAGCCGTACCTCTCCGAGGTTCACCCAGTCGCCATTGATTCACACTGGGCTCAGTGACCTCTTCACCTGGCCGCCCCAGTGCCGCTGGTGGTGCAGTACCTATCTTAAACGGAACCTTGCCCAGTGTGGGTCCAAACGCCCGAAGACTGGAATTGTAAGTCGAGTACTTACTTGCTAATTTTCCTTACATAGGATTGCATTGCATTTACAAACCTATTGCATACCAAAGTCTATCTGTTGCTATTGCAAAGTTCTACTGTTCTAAATTGATTCTATACAAGTATTCCATTACTGCAAAGCATTTTCTATTGCCTTGCAAAACTATCCTGACTGCATCTGAAAAGTATTGCTGCTTTTTAAACTGTTACTTGCTTGCAACTTAGTAAAATAATAACTTTTTATACAATACAATTGGTCTGGATTTAGTCTTTGAGTGTGGGCAATTATTTCTTGCCTGAGTGTGTACAATAAATGCTTAACACAGCCCTCGACCACACTACCACAAATAGAGCTTTTAGTATTATCAACTTGACTCTGTACGTCTCTGGGGATCCACTTGACTCTGTGCACACTATACCTTACGTTGGTATAGTATATGCAGAACCAGCTTCCTACATTGGTGGATCAGCGATGGGGTCTAAGACTTTGCATTTGTTGGACTACTTAGTGACTACTACTGATCACACTACTACAATCCAAAATTGCCTTTAGGTTCAACTCATTTTTGAATTGACAAATTATTTTCCAAATTTTTAAAAGGTCTTGTTGGGGCCTTGGTTAAGTCTCTTTTGCATTTAAAAAAAGTTAAAAACCTACTGTAGTTAGGGGTAAAAATACTTAGAGGTTTTTTAGGCCTTTTAAAAAGATCCCAACTATTAGTAAAATAATGGATGCAGAGATTATGGTTGTGGAGCTCAGCCTAATCTCTTACCTCCAGCTCAAGATGGTAGAACTAAGGTCTCTCTGTAAACTTAAAAAAAAGAAATTACAACTGGTTCTACCAAGGTGCAACTCCAGGAGGTCTTAGCAGAATATGCAAGGAACCACCCTTCTGAGGAGGATGAACCCTCAGCAGAAGAGGAAAGTAGTGATGAGGAATTCGATTCCTAACCCCCTCACCTGCATAGAGAGGATGTGGCCACTGGGCCCATCTTTCCCAAAGTAGTGGTCAGGGGATCTAGATCACATACAGGTTAGACAGGCCCCTAAAAAAAGCATTGAGGACTGCTTCAAGGAAGATGACATCCTTTTAGAAAGGTTGGCCAAAAGACTAGCCCTGGAGGATAGACTCCTGGCTTTAGAAAAAGAAAGAGCAGAATTGGGTCCAACACCCATAAATGGTGGCAGCAACTTAATATCTAGGGAGAAAGAAAGTTCTTATGACCCTAAAATCCCCAAAGAGATTGTCCCCAAATATGAGGAAGGTAATGATATCACCAAATGGTTCATAACCTTTGAGAGGGCTTGAGGAATGAGATAAGTGAAGACGTCACACTAAGGAGCATTGCTTTGAGAACTGTTCACTGGTAACTGCAGGGACAGACTCCTGAACCCTTACTGGGGCAGATGCGGAGTCCTTTGACCTCATGAAGGGTACTCCAATTGAGGGCTTTGGACTCTCAACTGAGGAGTATAGAATTAGATTCAGGGGGGCTCACAAAATCTCGAGTCAGTCCCCGGTTGACTTCATCGACTACTCAGTAAAAACACTAGATGATTGGTTAACTGCAAGTGATGTACAGGACTATACTGGGCTTCATAACCTGTTTATGAAAGAACACATGTTGAGTAATTGCACTAATGAAAGGTTGCATCAGTATCTGGTAAACCTAGGTCTAACTATGCTCCAAGAATTGGGAAAGAAAGCAGACCACTGGGTCAAGACTAGGGTGACCAAAACTTCCCCTGGGGGTAACCAAAAGAAATGGGGCTACACAACCTCCCCAGGGATGGGGGGTGGTCCCCCTTAAGTTAAAAAAACAAGAGTCTTTTAAAGGCCCCCCAAAACTTGGACAGGAGGGTGGGCCCAATACTTCTTCCCATCCCAGTGGTGGGCATAAAGATAAACATTTGGATCCCTTAAAGGCCTGGTGTAACAACTGTAAGAAGTTGGGACACTGAACTGGCAACACTGCCTGTCCTACCAAAATTGTCCCTAGTACTCCTCCAGTTCGCACTGGTGTGGCAAGTCTCCACATGGGTTCAAAAGTGTGCTCAGAGCAAATCGGGGTTCACACTAAAGATGTTTTAGTCTCGGAGGGTAGGTTAGATTTTGTGACTTTAGCTGTCTGGCCTACTAACTTAAAGTACCAGTAGTTCCTCTTGATTAATGGGACTGGAATAGAAGTTCTGAAGGATACAGATGCCAGTGTGTATTGTTTTTCACTCCAAAATAAAAGAAATTCAACACTCCCAAGATGGGGGCACTAAGCAAAGCAGGAAGGAACATTTGGAAAAGAGACTCAGCACTCACAAAATGAGGCAAATGAACCTTCAAAAGGCCGTTTCAAAATGAAGCGTGGGGTTTTATTAATGCAACACTCTCTGAAAGGAAGACTTTCCCAGGTGTCAAAAGAAACAGGCAAATTAACCTAACAAATGTGCGGGTATACATACACGCACACTCATTTGAATGTTGTTTTGCCTGTGTCTTTTGACATCTGGGAAAGTCTTCCTTTCAGAGTGTTATATGTATGTGTGCGTGTTCACATGCAAGTAATAATAAAACACTCACAAGTAAAATCCAACTGTCAAATGCTAGGGGTAAAACACAAGCAGTTAATAGTAAAGCACATGCAAGTAATAATAGACGTCCAATGCAAGGAATAAGCACTGTCTAATGCAAGGAATAAGCACTGTCAAATGCAAGTATCAAATATAAAGAGCATGTATACATGACATGAAAACATATGAAATATATACTCAGAGCAATGAAACTCTTGAAATATATACATAAAGTAAATAAAGGAAATACATCGCAGAACGAGAATCTTTTAATATTTTGGCCAGCACGACTGGGAAGCCCTTGACTGTCAGGCAGAAGTTTTACAGGGAAGCACTGAAGATGTCCCAGTGATGTTGCGTCCACTCCACAGGCGAGTTTCTGTCTGAAAGCCAAGATTTTCCACCTTTAATACCTTTCACTAACACAGAGACTTCTCTAAATTACCCCTCCCTTCATCCATAAATCAAAATCCGGTATTTGTAAAGCGCAAACTATTCACCCCTAAGAATCTCAAAGTGCGGGGTGCCATCGTGGAGATTGTAAGCTATTACCTAGAGTCGCATGTGCTGAGCTGTCGCCGGGGATCGAACCGTGAGCCCTGCGCTCCCGGATCAGCTGCCCTGGCTGCTGCGCCACACCTTTCCCTCCATCCATTGCAAAACCAAGGCTGTAACCGTTCCCATCTGTGTCTAGTCCAAACCCAACGCTGGCCAGACTTCAGTGCTTGGCCTGAGACCGAGAAGTACATTCCTCTCTCACTCTTTTAAACGCACATCCTCCACGTTGTGTTCCAAGCAAGGCTGTTTTGAAAACATCCCACTCTGAAGCTGCAAGAAGGCACAAAATAAAACCATGCAAGAGCACAAATGATGTTGTACCTTCCAAATTGAGTCAATGGGCAATACACAAACTCGCAATGTATAATTGCATGTAGTTCTACACAGTGTCACCAAGGTGAGAGATACACTGGTTTCCCCAGGACAGTACCGAGCTGGAAAAACCTATCCAGTCACCGACAATGACAGTGTCACTACAGACCTTTCCATGGCCATGGTGACAGTAGATTGGGAGGTGGGGAGGCTTACTGGCCTGAAACTTCCAGTTGCCTGTCTGCTTGGAAATTACCTGGAGACGTCCGCATGGGCTGAGGTAGAGCTAAAAACCAATGCAGCCACGCTGTAGATCCCAGGGATTGTTTGAAAATAAGAGCACAAAGTCGAGTACAGGGTGAAAGAGAAGTGTTAGAGTCTGGGATAATGGCCCAACCTTTCAAGAGGATATGTAAGAAGATTGGGGGACCAGCTTCTGAACAGCGAAAAGCTCAGGATCCTTCTCCTCAGGGAGAGGACTTGTCACCCCAAGGGGGAACTGAGCCCATGGAACTTGAACCTTACCAGGTTCAGCTCTAGGGAAGCCCAAGAGGGAACTGAGCCCATGGAACTTGAACCTTACCAGGTTCAGCTCCAGGACGCTCTAGGGAACAGCTGTGCCTTGGACAGAGGCCCTGTCCAATTCTTGAGAGCCTGCACCAGCAAGCTGCTGCACAGGAAAAGGCAGATGTCACTGGCTTCCATAGGACCTATTGAGAGGAGGGACTCCTTTATACTGAGGCCAGAGATCCCACACCTGGTGCCACTAGGAGAGTGGTAGTGCCCAGACTAAAACTTTGAGTAGGCTTGTCAGCCACTTCTGCCGGCCAAACATGTCCCAGATGACAAAGGAGTTTGTCAGCTTCTGTGTCACCTGTCAAGCCTGTGACAAAACAGATGGACACGCAAAGGCCACCTTAATTCCACTACCAGTGGTTCCCTTTGAAAGGGTCTGTGTGGACGTAGTGGGTCCACTTGAAACACCCACAGCATTAGGAAACAAATACATACTGGTAGTAGTGGATCATGCTACCAGGTATCCTGAGGCAATTCCCCTTAAGACTACTACAGCCCTTGCAGTAGACAAAGCCCTTATTGCAGTGGTCCCAAAACTTTTTCGACCTGCAGCTCCCTTGACTTATTGGCCTGTGGCCGTTGCTCTCCATTATGTCATTTTATTTTTATTCGGGTGGTGGGGGGTTGTAAGCCCAGCCTTAGCTCACTACCTTAGTATCCCTTGGAGCAGATATTTTAGTTACCCTAGTAAAGAGCCATATGTAGTTCCTTTTTTTTTTAAGGAAGGAGATTTCCCGGATGTTTCTGGGTAGGAAATTGTGGGAGAGCAGACTTTTTGCCTTTTGAATTGAGTTTAATCCGGGATGGGTTAGGGAGTTTATTTTTGCTATTAGATACTGTCTGAGTATGTAGCACAAGGAAAGTGAGTGAATACATTTCAAGACATGGCAAACTATTCTGGCCCTCCATAACATGGTCTCTTCCTCCTGAGAGCAAATGGACAACAGCATTTTGCGGTCTTTGGAGAGTATGGCTTCGTAATGCTGGAAGACTAGCAAAGACTAATCTACAATAGTATTAGGTGATTTCTCTAGAAGAAGTTAGCAACGATACTGGCTTCAAGCAGGAGTGTAAAACATGGGCACAATGAAGTGAGTTATGTGCACCTGACTGTTATTAGCCTTTCTGTAGTAATGATTAGAGACAGACAAAAGGATAAGCCCCTTCTAGAAACGTCTTCACCGTTAACAACATAAACTTCAGTCCAGGCACGCAACGCCCATAGAGCTCAAAGGTCTTCAGCCACCCCCCCCCCCCCCTCCTCCCTGTCGTGTGTGAGACAGCTTCCCGGGCACACACACGGACAATTGTTGAGCTTATCGCAGCCGCACACAAGTACTTCTCAGGTCTTTAAAAGACCATTTACATTTGTTGTTTTTTTCACCCCTTAATCTCCACTCTGCCTATTGCTGGAAGAATTACACCCCCCGATAATTTCAGTGCCGCCCACCCCCCGAAATTTGCCTTTAGTTGCACCTCTGTTGCAGTCCCACCTTCGCCTCTACCATCTGCTGAACAGCAGTGTTCCAGAAGAACGTATTACATTGATGACATAAAGTAAGAGTTGGGTTATATACATACATAATATACATAAACCTAGAGGGAAAGATCTGGTATTAAAAACATTTTATGAGAAAGGAACTAAATAAATCCTTACCCTGTCCAGACGTGCGTGAAAGGGGTGAACATGGATCAGAGCAAAGCATCTCTACACTCGACTTCTGCTTTGTGGTAATCACAAGTGGAGGGATGCTCTGGGACCCTCAGACATTGAGATGTGGTTGACTCAGGATTATTCATCCATAGAAGGGTGCCTCTGGGATGTTCACATGTGAGGGGTGTCTTTCTCTCACGTCCTTGCAAGCTGACAAGTGGCTGGCTCTGGAGCGTTCACACTTATGGGGGTGCCTCAGATCTTCCTCACACGTCTATTGTGGCTCTGGGGTGCTCTCATCTAGTTGGTGGGTCACTGGCTCCAGGGGGTTTCACACTTTGGGCGTGCCTCTTCTGTGCTCTGCCACGCGTTGCAGCCTTCTTTGTTCCTACACATGCCCTTCACACAGCATACACAGGGGCACTTAGGGGCATGGACAGTTCTATGCAGCCAATCCTAAGTCCTGCAAAGAGCCAAGGCTGACAAACTTCCACCAATCAGCACCAGACAGTTTAAAATTCCAAGTCCTGCGTAGAAACAACCATTCTGAGCCAGTTCTCGCTGCTGTGCGCAAAGAAAGCTGTGGTCCCGCCGGAGTGTGAGGTGTCAGACAGTGAGAAGAGGACTGTCTGGTATAATTTAATTTAAATATTTATAAAGCACTTCGTTACCGAGGTACTGTTATTCTGGCACTAGGAGATTTTGATAAATTAAGAAAGGAGTTATTTAAACAAATATAAGGTTGTGTTTCGATTTAGATACCCGTACATAGGTTTCCCTAAATCATGTCCTTATATAGGCGCAATTCGCATTGCCCCTATTTGGGCATAGAATCCCCGTCCTTATTTAGGCATTTGCCATGCTATCCAAATACAGGCATGGTCACCTACATCCGTCCATCCCACATCACGAGTTCTTAGAAACCAGACTCTTAAGTCATCTGGACTTTCCCTAGCTAGGATTATTGATTTCTCCAAGAACTCATCTATTATGTATAAACTACTATTCCTTAGGGGTTCATCCATGACGTCTTCCTCAGCCCGACTTTACGTCAATGCTAGCATTCCTAAGCACCTTCCAGGTATAAATATACCTTCCCTTACAATGGCAAACCACGGCTCGGCACGACTTGACTGCACGGTCCGCCACGGCAAGTTCGTAAGAGACCATATCCCGGCCTGACGCTCTGACCAGACGCTGTCATCCCTGCTCACAGAGAATCCAGCTGCCAGTGTTCTGACTCCCTTCGCGGGGTGTTAGTGTTTGAGAACCGGAAAGAGATTCCCACCTCTCTCATTCTAAGGTATGGAGTTGACTAAAACCTAGAGGGATTCTTGGCATAAAAACTTAGTATATACCATACTATAGAAAACAGCACCTACTCTTACCTCGTACTACACTTAGGTTAGGTACACTGGGGTAGAACTATTTAGACGCATCAGACGAGTATTCACTTTTTAGCCTGTGTTATTTATGTATGTATATATGAATATGTCATAGCTAAAAGACAATGCTATTGCAGTATTATTTCTTCTTACTGCTTACGCTGTGTGTATTATATCTTGCTTACTGTCTACTGATTGTAACCGCTCATATCTCTTACATGAGAAACAAGACTGTTCAATAAATCCCTTTGTATTGAAACGCCCATCTATCTATTTTGTGTAACTCTGAAGAAACTAAGCATGCACGATTGAGTGAAACTGTTATCTATTCTTTCCACGATTCTGAGACACGTTCTGATTCTAAGGGAAACAAAGTTGTCATGTTTATGCAGTTGTCAGAAACTAATCCCTTCTTGTTTATTCGAGAAGTTTCTAGTGACCTCTGAGTTAGCTGGCACACACAAGTAATTACGTTTAATGTACTCGATAGGAGCATACTGACCTTAGTCCTGTGCAAAAACTATAGTGTATATTATTCCAATGCACAGAGCCTATAAGGGAAATAGGAACAACACTACAATAACACATATGTTTTTATTGCTCTGTTGAAACTTTCCTCCATCCGAGTGGTGCTCATTAGTCGTAGGGCATACACGGTGGGTTCAGAAGTGAAAAGAAACTTGAAAAACTCTGGAGGGAGAGGGGACAAGGAGCGTTGTGAGTGCAGAAGGAAGAAGCATCAATTACCCTTACATCTGTAAAAACGTATTATTTTCAAACAATTTGTGGGTATGATCCATGAATCATTGTTCAGTTTGTCTCAACCATGTCTTTTAGAATCATAGCATTTTTAGGGTGCTCTCAAGGTGTCAAAATACCCACCCACCAGGGTATATATCAACTAGGACTGTAAACAGCCTAGAACAATATCCAACCACACACACCAATTAAGTGTAACTATCATCCAATGTCCATATTCAGTGGTTAAACCCATCACAAACAAGTGTCCTTTGAATGAATTTCCACAACAGACGTTGAATCAAATCCTTTGCTTGTTTTATTCCATTTCTTTATAGAGAACAGCAGCAGCCAACGTACGTTTCGCCCCCTGGGCTTTCTCAAGGCTGCAAAAACATATGTTAAAAACTGTTAGCATGATTCCTAACATTAAAAAAGTTAATTTTTTATTATTAATTGAAAAAGAGGGAGGAAAAGAAAAAAGAACAATATATATATACACATACAAAGTGACTAGATGCCCTTATGTTGTGTTTTGAATGAAGTAAGGTCAATAAACGCAAAAATAGTGACAAGAATAGTCCTCACACTCAGCCCAAAGCCAACAGTCCATGAGAGAAACTATCACACCTGACGAGGTCGCGTCAAAGTGGCGAAATAATTTTCAAAAGAAAGGATCCAGCCTAGACATAGTTAAGGGTTGTGTTGGTTTAGATGAGAAAAGAACACACCCAGTGCTAAAGTGTAACCCAAGTGAAAAAGGAAAAGAACCTAATTGTAGAGGAAACGTTCATATCCTCATGTGCCCAACCATTGTATTTGGTTAAGAGTGGGGTACAAGAAAGAAACCTCACCTTTGATTTACAACACAGAGTTCAATATTATGTAAAAATCAAATTTGCATGTGGTCGTTCGTCGTTATTCCTAGATGTGAGCAAATATAGAGTGGACAAATTGTGGGATGCGGAATTCAATATACATTCCCCTTAATAAACTTTTTTCTTGATCTTTACTCTGCCCATATCAGATGCAAAGTGAAACCCTATGAGGTTATTCTCTGTAAAAAATCGGCAATATAGCTTACCGATAAAAGATGTGGAATATCAGCCCGTCCCAATATGTGGTTGAAGAATTTTCTCTATTGGCAGATTGTGGACCTTGATAAGTCCTCTCTGCAGGAAACATCATGAGACAAAACCCGAGAAATCTATCACCTAAATGTCCTCCTGAGCGTATTGTAAACTATATAAAATTAGAGCAGAAGTTTAAAATCAAATCCTAACGACCTTTTCAGTTTGAATTGCATACCTTGTTTCTGCGACGATTCGGGCAGCTCGTAACTGGCAGCAGCGCACGTTTGAGTAACAGGCGCCATCTTTTAAAACTCCTCACATTCTAGTTTACTAGAAATGAAAAGCGGACTGAAGTTTCATTCCATGTTTTCATTCATCTTGCATATAATGGTCTAAAATAAGACTTTGGGGGTTTTCTATGTTTTATTAAATAACCTTAAGGAAGTGCCCTAATTGGACCCTTTTTCTGGCCCAAATAAAATCACGTGACATCTGAAATTTAAATTTCATTTTATGCATTATGATCATTCTTAGCGATCGGCTATGTGTATTAATGCATATCCAAGAACTCCGTACTGAGTGACACTGATAAAAACCAGATTTATATATGTTGATGCGGGACTCTTGTCCGTTTCAAAACGAGGATAAGGAAGAAAGGTAAAGGTAAAACACAGACTAAGTCTCAAAGGCTCTCATGAGCTTAATGAATAGTCGTAGCGGCCATACTTTTCATGAAATGAAATGAAAAATTATATTTATATAGCGCGTAACTACCCGGAGGCCTCGCAGCGCTTCAACTGATTACTCTGGCGAGCTGCAGGGTAAATTAACAAGCTTTTCTGAACAGATGAGTTTTCAAGGCTTTCTTGAATGCCAGCCGATTCTTATTCTCTCTGAGGACTAAGGGAAGAGAATTCCACAGTCTGGTGGCAGTGTGGGAAAAGGAACGGCCGCCCCATCGGGCTTTGGTGATTTTTGTTGTGGTTGCTAGATGCAATGAACCGGAGCGAAGGGCTCTAGACGGGGCGTAAGGTACGGCTAAGGGGAACAAGATGGCAGGGCCTGTTTGATGGAAAGATTTGTGCACAATGCACATAGCTTTAAACTGTGCTCTAGCAGCCACTGGGAGCCAATACAGTTCTTTTAGAGCATTCTTGGCTGACTGCCAACGAGGAATGTTGAACAATAATCGGGCGGCACAGTTTTGCGTTACTTGGAGCCTGTTGGTCACTGCTGCCGGGGCACCTAGGTATAAAGCATTTCCATAATCCAGGCGGGAGAGTATCAGGGACTGAACCATGATTCTCCTCACCTGGAAAGGAAGCAGAGGGAGGACTTTACGGAGCATTTTCATTAGCCCAACACACGTGGAGGCAGTTTTGGTAGCCTGGACCGAGAAGTCCAGCGCTTTATCGAGCCAAATTCCAAGGCTCTTTATCAGAGGTTTAGGGGGGGAGGGGCGCCAAGACATGTGGGCCAAATGGAGGCCAGAGTGGTCGGTGGAGAGTTGCCCAATAACATAATCTCCGTCTTCTCCCCGTTAAGTTTAAGACAGGAGGATTGCATCCACTTAGCAACGGCCTCTAGACACGAGCCCAAGGTGTTGGACGACCCCTCAGTGTGGTCCAGAGAGACCACCAGTTGGGTGTCGTCCGTGTAGGTGACAATACACACACCGAAGGGCTGGACTATCTCAGCTAGAGGTCGCATATAGACGTTAAAAAGTGTGGGGCTCAGGGACGAGCCCTGAGGAACCCCACAGCTAAGTGGTTGCTTAGAGGAAATACATCTATCTACGTTTGGACATGTAGCTGTAAAAAGCGTTGTCGGCAATGGAATATTCACAGCACTTAAAACTTGAGCAAGAGATTATTCAGCCCAAAAAGTGGTACATTAATCACGTCCTCTTCCTCCCTATGTTGTAAGTACCTCGTGTTGGCTGCTTATTGCCATAGGTCGTATCTAATTCGGTGGGTATCTATTCTGATTTCAGTCACATTTTTGGATAATATCCACAACCTACTTGGGTTGAGAATTCATAGATGGTGAGAATGGATCACCATTTATGTTCTTAGTGCCGAGGTTCCCACCCGAGTCAATTCTTGGACAGTTAAGGTTAAGAAGTAGCAAAGAAATATTGTCAGATATATTAGACGATATCCATGCTAAAAGGGATTTTAATATGTCGTGAAACGAGATTAGTACCAAGGTTAGGAAACTTGTGCCTTTATAAATGATGGTACAAAAGGGGGTGGTGATGGACGGAGCATCAGAACCAATCAAACACTCCCACCCAGTCAGCAGATCTGGGTTTGACCCATCACCGTTCTTTAGCCCACTCTGCCACCCCAGTTCAGACATGGCCATATGCAAATCAGTCTGACCCTGTGCCTCATGGGAACAGTCCAGCCCGAACTGCCAAGCCATGCCTTCCCTGAACCGGAAACAAGCTTCCTAGGACCGGTTTCTGGCATTTCAGCCGTCTTCAGCCAGGCTTGCTTGAATCCAGTGGCAAAGTGAGCAAGGGACTCACGTCTGAGCATACCCTGCTCATTCAATTTATGTGTTGTATTGAAATGTACTGCGAAGGGATACTGTGTGTTGTTGCTACGTATCGCTTGAATGTGCTCTTGGACTCCCTTTCAGCGGTCTTATGGTGCTACCAATGTAAACTTTTTCACAGATGCACTTGATACAATAAATCACAAATTTGGTGTTGCAGTTTATGAAACTCCTTATTGTTTATGATCTTTCAGTGTTATACTGGAATCTGTTGATTATGTGTATTCCAAAGCAACAAATGCTGCATGAGCCGCACCTGTAAAAACCATTAGGGGCTGTAGGTAACCAGGTGGTATTTGATAATGAAGATATGAAACTCAGGCACAGGTGTTGTCTCAATGTTCGACCCCTTTCATGTACAATTGTAGGTTTAGGTCCAATTACACCTTGTAGGGGGGTGTCATGTGTTAATAAGTGCCAATGCTTACTGAGAATCGTAAAAACATCAGTGCTACTGGTGGTGTAGGGGGTGATAAAAGACCGTTTCTTCCTAATTTTGTTTTTTTCCCTCTTGTTTTGCGTTAGAAGGTAAGTTCTTTTTACTTTATTGGCTTTCCTTCTTGCTTCTTTGATCAGTCTGCGAATAACCTGTAGACTGGAATCGATTTTTATACAATTTCCAGTTCCCGGTCTATTCTAGTTTTATCACTACAGTTGCGTTTTATCCACATTTCCCCATAGGGGATGGCATTAACCTGTGATGGAGGGTGTGCACTGCTTGCGTGTAGTGTGGCATTGCAAGCAGTGAATTTTCTATAGGGCACAGTTTTAAGTTTGTTCCCAGCCACTTCGATGGTAATGTCTAAGAAGTGTATCTGTTCAGTGTTATGTTCTTTAGTGAAGGAAAAATTGAACACATTGTTATTGATGTGTATAAAGAATTGTTCTAGGGCCTCGCTTGTCCCCGCCTAGAACAAAATATCATCAGTAAATCGCCCCAAATATAGAATGTTTTCCAAGAAATGACTGGGACACTTCCTCCATATGTGTGTCCCTGGTGGCCAGTGGTAGGCTGTAGGTAGGTTTTGCTCTTGTATAGTCTTGTATTTGGTTTTATTGGTTTTATTCCTCCTTTTCCTCTTGTACTACTATTGTGCCCTTTTTGCCTTCAGTATCCTCCACCCGCTCTATTCCTCCCATTTTCCTGCCCTGCTGTGATTGTGCATTCTGCTCTTGTGGTGTATTTGGTCTTATTCCCCCTTATTTCTATTTTGTACTACTATTGTGCCCTCTAGCCTTCTGTATCCTCTGCCGTTCTACCCTCCCGTTTTCCCCTGCTGTGTCCCCGCCCCCCCGCTCGCCCATTCGTCCGCTCCCAGCTGCTCCTCCCTCCCACACTTCCCCTTCTTATGGCGGCCGCGCGCAGCGGCTGTGCCTAAGGCAAGCCCGTCCGCGCCCGTCCGCACCTGGATCGTGCCCAGCGCCAGAACCCCTGGCCCCCGCGAACGCCACGACACCCAACGCCACTACGACGCCAGCACCCTCCACGCACTCAACGCAGGCCGATTACACACCTGTGTCCGGGCCACCCCGAAGCGCACCCATGGACCCTTCTCCTGTCGGAACTGCAACTACACCAGCTTACAAACCACCACCATACTCACCGGGGTTGGCCACAACAGCCTCCGATGCCTTCTGCTCAACACCCGCTCCGCCCGCAAACACGCCATCGAACTCTGGGACCTTCTCGACTCCACCTCCCTGTACGTCGCCTTCCTGACGGAGACCTGGATGAACCCCTCCTTGGCACCCAACATCGCCATAGCCATCCCGGTCGGCTACAAGATCACCCGCAGGGACCGCACCAACGGAACAGGAGGAGAAATCGCCATAGTCCACAGGAACACCCTCAGAATCTCGACCAGCACTGATGACACACCTATCCCTGCCGAAAACATGCACTTCCAGATCCACACCGACTTCGTCAGCGGGCACGCCCTTGCGTCCACGGACTACATCCTCCTCGGAGACCTGAACTTCCACCTCGAGAACAACAACGACAGCAACTTCACCACCCTGCTCGCCAACCTCGGACCCAAACAGCTCGTCACGACTCCCACCCACTCCGCCGGACACACGCTCAACCCAGTCTTCTCAGCCAACAACCACGTCACCTTCAGCCACACCACCACCAAACACCACTGGACCGACCCCCGCTGCGTCCACTTCTCCTTTGAGAAGCCCACCACACACCACTACACACAACGGGCCCCCCACCGCAGCTGGAGCAAAGTCATCGATGCACTTGATACAATAAATCACAAATTTGGTGTTGCAGTTTATGAAACTCCTTATTGTTTGATCTTTCAGTGTTATACTGGAATCTGTTGATTATGTGTATTCCAAAGCAACAAATGCTGCATGAGCCGCACCTGTAAAAACCATTGGGGGCTGTAGGTAACCAGGTGGTATTTGATAATGAAGATATGAAACTCAGGCACAGGTGTTGTCTCAATGTTCGACCCCTTTCATGTACAATTGTAGGTTTAGGTCCAATTACACCTTGTAGGGGGGTGTCATGTGTTAATAAGTGCCAATGCTTACTGAGAATCGTAAAAACATCAGTGCTACTGGTGGTGTAGGGGGTGATTAAAGACCGTTTCTTCCTAATTTTGTTTTTTTCCCTCTTGTTTTGCGTTAGAAGGTAAGTTCTTTTTACTTTATTGGCTTTCCTTCTTGCTTCTTTGATCAGTCTGCGAATAACCTGTAGACTGGAATCGATTTTTATACAATTTCCAGTTCCCGGTCTATTCTAGTTTTATCACTACAGTTGCGTTTTATCCACAACATTTCCCCATAGGGGATGGCATTAACCTGTGATGGAGGGTGTGCACTGCTTGCGTGTAGTGTGGCATTGCAAGCAGTGAATTTTCTATAGGGCACAGTTTTAAGTTTGTTCCCAGCCACTTCGATGGTAATGTCTAAGAAGTGTATCTGTTCAGTGTTATGTTCTTTAGTGAAGGAAAAATTGAACACATTGTTATTGATGTGTATAAAGAATTGTTCTAGGGCCTCGCTTGTCCCCGCCTAGAACAAAATATCATCAGTAAATCGCCCCAAATATAGAATGTTTTCCAAGAAATGACTGGGACACTTCCTCCATATGTGTGTCCCTGGTGGCCAGTGGTAGGCTGTAGGTAGGTTTTGCTCTTGTATAGTCTTGTATTTGGTTTTATTGGTTTTATTCCTCCTTTTCCTCTTGTACTACTATTGTGCCCTTTTTGCCTTCAGTATCCTCCACCCGCTCTATTCCTCCCATTTTCCTGCCCTGCTGTGATTGTGCATTCTGCTCTTGTGGTGTATTTGGTCTTATTCCCCCTTATTTCTATTTTGTACTACTATTGTGCCCTCTAGCCTTCTGTATCCTCTGCCGTTCTACCCTCCCGTTTTCCCCTGCTGTGTCCCCGCCCCCCCGCTCGCCCATTCATCCGCTCCCAGCTGCTCCTCCCTCCCACACTTCCCCTTCTTATGGCGGCCGCGCGCAGCGGCTGTGCCTAAGGCAAGCCCGTCCGCACCTGGATCGTGCCCAGCGCCAGAACCCCTGGCCCCCGCGAACGCCACGACACCCAACGCCACTACGACGCCAGCACCCTCCACGCACTCAACGCAGGCCGATTACACACCTGTGTCCGGGCCACCCCGAAGCGCACCCATGGACCCTTCTCCTGTCGGAACTGCAACTACACCAGCTTACAAACCACCACCATACTCACCGGGGTTGGCCACAACAGCCTCCGATGCCTTCTGCTCAACACCCGCTCCGCCCGCAAACACGCCATCGAACTCTGGGACCTTCTCGACTCCACCTCCCTGTACGTCGCCTTCCTGACGGAGACCTGGATGAACCCCTCCTTGGCACCCAACATCGCCATAGCCATCCCGGTCGGCTACAAGATCACCCGCAGGGACCGCACCAACGGAACAGGAGGAGAAATCGCCATAGTCCACAGGAACACCCTCAGAATCTCGACCAGCACTGATGACACACCTATCCCTGCCGAAAACATGCACTTCCAGATCCACACCGACTTCGTCAGCGGGCACGCCCTTGCGTCCACGGACTACATCCTCCTCGGAGACCTGAACTTCCACCTCGAGAACAACAACGACAGCAACTTCACCACCCTGCTCGCCAACCTCGGACCCAAACAGCTCGTCACGACTCCCACCCACTCCGCCGGACACACGCTCAACCCAGTCTTCTCAGCCAACAACCACGTCACCTTCAGCCACACCACCACCAAACACCACTGGACCGACCCCCGCTGCGTCCACTTCTCCTTTGAGAAGCCCACCACACACCACTACACACAACGGGCCCCCCACCGCAGCTGGAGCAAAGTCATCGATGCACTTGATACAATAAATCACAAATTTGGTGTTGCAGTTTATGAAACTCCTTATTGTTTGATCTTTCAGTGTTATACTGGAATCTGTTGATTATGTGTATTCCAAAGCAACAAATGCTGCATGAGCCGCACCTGTAAAAACCATTGGGGGCTGTAGGTAACCAGGTGGTATTTGATAATGAAGATATGAAACTCAGGCACAGGTGTTGTCTCAATGTTCGACCCCTTTCATGTACAATTGTAGGTTTAGGTCCAATTACACCTTGTAGGGGGGTGTCATGTGTTAATAAGTGCCAATGCTTACTGAGAATCGTAAAAACATCAGTGCTACTGGTGGTGTAGGGGGTGATAAAAGACCGTTTCTTCCTAATTTTGTTTTTTTCCCTCTTGTTTTGCGTTAGAAGGTAAGTTCTTTTTACTTTATTGGCTTTCCTTCTTGCTTCTTTGATCAGTCTGCGAATAACCTGTAGACTGGAATCGATTTTTATACAATTTCCAGTTCCCGGTCTATTCTAGTTTTATCACTACAGTTGCGTTTTATCCACAACATTTCCCCATAGGGGATGGCATTAACCTGTGATGGAGGGTGTGCACTGCTTGCGTGTAGTGTGGCATTGCAAGCAGTGAATTTTCTATAGGGCACAGTTTTAAGTTTGTTCCCAGCCACTTCGATGGTAATGTCTAAGAAGTGTATCTGTTCAGTGTTATGTTCTTTAGTGAAGGAAAAATTGAACACATTGTTATTGATGTGTATAAAGAATTGTTCTAGGGCCTCGCTTGTCCCCGCCTAGAACAAAATATCATCAGTAAATCGCCCCAAATATAGAATGTTTTCCAAGAAATGACTGGGACACTTCCTCCATATGTGTGTCCCTGGTGGCCAGTGGTAGGCTGTAGGTAGGTTTTGCTCTTGTATAGTCTTGTATTTGGTTTTATTGGTTTTATTCCTCCTTTTCCTCTTGTACTACTATTGTGCCCTTTTTGCCTTCAGTATCCTCCACCCGCTCTATTCCTCCCATTTTCCTGCCCTGCTGTGATTGTGCATTCTGCTCTTGTGGTGTATTTGGTCTTATTCCCCCTTATTTCTATTTTGTACTACTATTGTGCCCTCTAGCCTTCTGTATCCTCTGCCGTTCTACCCTCCCGTTTTCCCCTGCTGTGTCCCCGCCCCCCCGCTCGCCCATTCATCCGCTCCCAGCTGCTCCTCCCTCCCACACTTCCCCTTCTTATGGCGGCCGCGCGCAGCGGCTGTGCCTAAGGCAAGCCCGTCTGCGCCCGTCCGCACCTGGATCGTGCCCAGCGCCAGAACCCCTGGCCCCCGCGAACGCCACGACACCCAACGCCACTACGACGCCAGCACCCTCCACGCACTCAACGCAGGCCGATTACACACCTGTGTCCGGGCCACCCCGAAGCGCACCCATGGACCCTTCTCCTGTCGGAACTGCAACTACACCAGCTTACAAACCACCACCATACTCACCGGGGTTGGCCACAACAGCCTCCGATGCCTTCTGCTCAACACCCGCTCCGCCCGCAAACACGCCATCGAACTCTGGGACCTTCTCGACTCCACCTCCCTGTACGTCGCCTTCCTGACGGAGACCTGGATGAACCCCTCCTTGGCACCCAACATCGCCATAGCCATCCCGGTCGGCTACAAGATCACCCGCAGGGACCGCACCAACGGAACAGGAGGAGAAATCGCCATAGTCCACAGGAACACCCTCAGAATCTCGACCAGCACTGATGACACACCTATCCCTGCCGAAAACATGCACTTCCAGATCCACACCGACTTCGTCAGCGGGCACGCCCTTGCGTCCACGGACTACATCCTCCTCGGAGACCTGAACTTCCACCTCGAGAACAACAACGACAGCAACTCCACCACCCTGCTCGCCAACCTCGGACCCAAACAGCTCGTCACGACTCCCACCCACTCCGCCGGACACACGCTCAACCCAGTCTTCTCAGCCAACAACCACGTCACCTTCAGCCACACCACCACCAAACACCACTGGACCGACCCCCGCTGCGTCCACTTCTCCTTTGAGAAGCCCACCACACACCACACACCACTACACACAACGGGCCCCCCACCGCAGCTGGAGCAAAGTCATCGAAGACCAGCTAGTCACCACCCTCGCCCAAAACCCACCAACGGACACTTCCGCCACCCTCAACCTCAGGCAATACATCGACAACTGCGCCAACACGCTCGCCCCGATCAAAAAACCCCAGAACAGACGCACTGACAGAAAAGCCAGCTGGTTCACCGCCGACCTCCAAGCAGGCCTGCCGCAGGCTCGAGAAGAAGTGGCACCACGAACAGACACCGGACAGCAACACAGCCTACAAGCACGCCATCCGCAGACACCACCAACACATCCGAACTGCCAAAAGGACCTCCTTCAAAGAACGCATCGACAAGAACGCACACAACAGCAAAGAGCTCTTCAACATCGTGAAGGAACTCTCCAACTTCAACGACATCCCGCCATCACAAGATCTCTGCGGCTCCCTAGCCACCTTTTTCCACTGCAAGATTGCAGACATCCACGACAGCTTTAGCAACCAGGCCCCCCGACAGACATCAGACTCACCGCCCCCCAGCCACACCGACCCCCTGCTCTCCTCGACCCACGTCAACGACAAAGACACCATCAAAATAATGAACACCATCCACTCCGGTTCTCCGTCTGACCCCTGCCCGCACCACATCTTCAAGAAAGCAAGCTCTACCATTCAGACCCTCCAGCATTTCGCGATTCACGGAAAAATCGCGAAATCGGCTGATTTACGCAATGGCCGCGATATTTGCCATTGTGGCCGCTAAAAAGGGTCTCACGGAAGAAATGAAAACATGATTTGCATCTTATTGGTTGCACGCGTGCATATGTCACTGCTGCCGCTATGCAGTAGTAAAATAGCTGCTTCCTAATGGGCTCAAGTACATTGCTAACTATTGCAAGTCTTCTCTGCCTTCGAGGAAATGGGAAGGTTAGTGTGAGTGTGGTTCGAGGAGTACAGTTTCACGGCCTTGTGCGCGCCTGCTGAGCATAGTTGGACTCGTTTTTATTGACTGTTTTTTCTTTGTTAACGCCGAGCTAGGGCTTCCGGAAGGGGGGGGATGTAGTGCCGTGACTTTAGTAATCTCGGCCTTAAGTGGCATGGACAATGTGACCAACGTGTAAGTTAAAAATATATCTGGAGTAAGCGTAGCGTAGAAGGTAGTGTTATTAAAGGAACAGTTGCGGTCGTCTGAAATTTAAAGTCGATCATCTTTACAGTGTTTCATTTTGTTCAGCACGGCTGAGGATGCCATTTGAGCTTGAGCTAATTAAAAAAAATAAAAGTCAGGCTTTCTTTCCTTTCACAAAGCCCTTACAACTCGTATCTTTTTACCTATGATCCTTTTGGTTATTAGATGCCTGCCCTGCTCATTCCTCTTTATAAACTTAATTTTCATTTCTAATATATACTTCATGCTAGTTCAGTATAGTTTGCAGCTGCGTGTGCCTGTCATTTCCGATCCACTAGAAGTTATGTGACAGTTACTCTTTGCATAGGATGTGACACTGTGTGGTACCACATCACCAATATGTGGCAGACTGTCATCAGTGCAGATGTTGACAATTAGGTGAAGGTGCAGAGCACCGGAAATGACTGGCTCAAATTAGACCCTGCTACTACCCCCCAACAGTGCTGCTGGACTGGAAAGGAACTCTGCAGCACGTGCTTTAAACCCATAAATTATTTTTAAACACAGCCCCCTCTGCCCAGGTGAGCGCCAGGTGCGACTGCACCAGTTGCACCACCCTAAAGACAGCCCAGACCATATCCACTAATCCTGCAGAGGTTGCTAAAATGAGTAATGATCACATCCAGAACCAGCAGTGCTTACTTAATTTGTTATCAAATAAGTGCAGGGCCCAAAGTTTTACTTATAAGCCCACTGTCAAATGTCAGGGTTACGAACACCCCATCTGTGTAGTCTAGATTCCATCTCATGCCTCTTTCGTCCACAATGATATACTCCGTGCCCCTTATCTCTCTCTTGCAGGTTCTTTTTCATACTGCTTTCTCCATTTTTTATTTTTTAATGTTTTTCCAACTTTCTCTTCACTCTTCTTTCCACTTTTTATGCCTTTCTGTCTCTTGTTCAGTGTTGTCTGATATTGGAAGTTTCTGTACCCACAAATGAGTGCCAGTGTGCCCTACCTGCTACCACAAGCTCACATTAAGCACAAAGAACACCTGTTTCGCCTCCAAGTGTTTGGTCCTGGGCCAATTAAGACCATCTAAGGTGCAATGAAAGGAATGTTAGCACAATATTTGGATGTGCTATTTCATTTTCACAGTGCAAGAATGAGTTGTGAGCCGCTTGTAGAGTCAGGTGGCCCCTCCTGGACTCTGCTCTTTATTTGGGGAAGCGTGGGACTAGGGGCTGCAAGAGAGGAGGTGAACCCTGCTGTTTGGAAGGACTGGTGCTCAAAGGACAACACAAACTGTTACGAGACCCCACAACATTTGTGACCCCATTGACTAGTCTAGTTTTTAGCCAACAGCAATTTGCATGCGATTAATTGGAGGTGCACACGTCTAATGGGAATAAGAAACTACTGGTCCCAGAATGCAAAGAACAATTGACTAGATATACAGCAGGAATGTATGATAGTGTGACATACAGTAATGAGCCTCTTATTTTTGCTGTATCCTTTCCATCTGCTTGACTACGTATTGAACTTGAACGGTGTCTTGACAGGCCCATTTACTTCCTACATAGGCCACAGGTTTCTGCCCCTTCAAATATTATGTTGTGTAGTTGTAAATACTGGACCTGCCATCTACAATGGATGTGAGCAGGGAATGATGCATTCTGACACGTGGCAGCAAACACTGGTGCATGTGCCGGATTTTCACTTTAGAATGCTATGCAGAGGGGTGGTGGCATGTGCGCGAAACCAGGTACAACCGCGTTCCAGTCTCGATAAAATGGATAAACCTGTTTTTTAAAACTCTGAATGTTTCAGACTTTTGATCTTTGAACTACATTCTATGTTTAGAAAGACATGATACCTGTTTTGAGCTAAACATACCTGAAGCTGAAAACTCAAGTCGCATAAGGTAAAAAAATTGTAACGTGAAATAGTACCTCAATCCAGATTTTTTTAAATTGTACTTCATGATGGTGGCACTAGAGACTTGGTATAACATGTAAGCAAAACAAAGTGGCATTTTCGCATTGTTTTATATACTCAGTTCTTTATTCAGTTTTGATTAATTGGGTTTTTCTGAAAAGTAATAGGCATGATTTGAAAAATTCGTAATGAGAACGTAGGAAAAGTTGTTAGTAAACAGCCCCAATGACAGCTGCATCTTCCTGGCATAGTTGATCTCAACCAATCCGTGGCAGTACACCTCCACCAACTACAATCCTGCGCTCTATGGTGCCTGATGAAGAGGTGTCCTGCCTCGTGGGTCCAGGAGGCAGAGGTGCCCCGGCAGCGGTGCGTACATGGGTGCTAAAACATTCCAGGGAGAAATAGGGCCCCCTTGCACGAGGTTAGGATTAGAACTGTGCTTCCGTAGAGTTGCAGGCCCTTTAAACATGCCTATTTCAAAGTGGAATGCTCTGCTAAAACAGTTTCTATTGAGTTAAGACTGAAAAAGGATGATGGCGAGTAAAATTAAGTTCTGCAATAATGCCGCTAAATTTCCATTGTTGTGCCGCTAAATTTCCATTTTTGTGCCGCTAAATTTGCAAAACTATGCCGCAATAATCTGGAGGGTCTGACCATTGCACCCCATCTCCGCAAGATCATCAACAGCTCTGTTGTGTGTCGATTCAGATACCGTATATAGGTTTCCCGATTTATGTCCTTATATAGGCACAATTCGCATTGCCTATATTTAGGCATAGAAATCCTACCCTTATTTAGGCTTTCTCCATGCTAACCAAATACAGGCATGGCCACCTACATCCGTTCATCTACGTCACAACGAGTTCTTGGAAAACCAGACTCTTAAGCCTTTAGGACTTCCCCTTGCTTGGATATTGATTTCTCCAAGAACTCATTTATTATGCATGATCATCTATTCCTTAGGGGTTCATTCATGACGTTCCTCTGCCCGACTTTTACGTCAATACTGGCATTCCTAAACACCTTCAAGGTATAAATATACCTTCACTTACCATGGCAAACCACGGTTCGGCTATCTACTTGCACGACGCGGCTCGTCACGGCAAGTTCGTAAGGAAGTCAAGTCCCTGCCTGACGCACTGACCAGACGCTGTCATCCTCCTAGCAGAGAATCCAGCTCCAGTGTTTCTGACTCCCCTTGCGGAGTGTTAGAGATCGAGACTCGGAAAGAGATTCCAACACTACTCATTCTAAAGGTATGGAGCTGACTAGAACCTAGAGGGACTTTTGGCAAATCTTGGCAACTATAGCTAAAACTAGACTATAGACAAACAGCACCTACTTCTTACCTCGTACTACACTTAGGTTAGGTACACTGGGGTAGAACTAGCTAGAAGCATCAGATGAGTATTAACATTTTAGCCTGTGTTATTTATGTATGTATTTTTATGAATATCTGTCATAGCTATAAACCATGCTATTACAGTATTATTTTATCTTATTGCTAAAGCTGTACATATTTTACTTTGCATTCTGTCTTACGATTGTAGCAGTTCATATCTCTTGCACGAGAAATAAGACTGTTCAATAAACCCTTTTTATTGAAACGCCCATCTATCTATTTCTGTGTAACTCTGTAGAAACGAAGCATGCACGATTGACTGAGTGAAACTGTTATCTATTGTTTCCACGATTCTGAGATTGTTCCGATTCTAAGGAAAATCAAAGTTATCATGTTTATGCGGTTGTCAGAAACTAATTCCTTCTTGTTTATTCGAGAATTTTCTAGTGGCCTTTGAGTTAGCTGGCACACACAAGTAATTAAGTTTAATGTACTCGATAGAGACATACTGACTTCAGTCCTATGTCAAAGATATAGTGTATATTAATCCAATGCGCAGGGTCTATCAGGAATATAGGAACTACACTACATGGCACCCAACGTTTGGTAAGGCACTAATTTAACGCTAGATACTGAAATAACTCAGTCGTGCTTTTCTCAGCGACCCCTACTCATAATACCCCATAAGACGTTCTGGATAGCTCAAAAAATGACTCAAATCGAAGCTGTATTTCCTAATACCAGCCCTTATGAGAAACCTAGAATTCTAACAAACTGTTTACCAATGGGGATCACACCACATCTGGAAGACTGCACCACTTGGGGCACAGTCTTTGCTGCTATCTACACTAAAACACATGATGTTCCGTCTATGGCGGTAATACATGATGTCCTGAAACAAATTCAAAACGAATACGGGGCAGAGCCTGCTCTGAATTTAGGTATGAAGTTACTGAAAAATTTCGACCAGGTCTCAACAATAATATTATCTAATATTAAAGGAGAAGCAGCATCAGTGGCAATCCACCAGAAATTAAGGGAATTTGATGTAACAGAACAACCACAAGAACTAGCCAGAATAATTGAAAATCCTATGAAGATTTACGCCGAGACAGTTTGGGAGGGAAACCAGTTAAACCACAACTGTCTGAAAGTCCTGAAAAGGCCTTTACTACAAACAATCCTACCTCTTCTAAAAAGAAGTGGGACAATAATAAACAACATTCAAAAGAGAAAGATTCTCAATCCTGAGGTATGTCTCCTCAAAAGGAGCCATCTGAAAGGAGGTATAACCTCAGGAATAAGGATAATTTGAGAAAACCTGACAGGTATCAAGATACTGATACACGTTCCTCTCGTGCCTTTCAGATATCGTCACAGACATCCGAAAGAAGAGGACGGTCAGATCAAAAAGAAGAACACGTGAAGTCCAAAGACGATCAACCCGTTCAGAAAAACAAAACAAAACCTCAATTCTCCAAGAAGAAAGTAGCAGGTCTGAAGATCAGACATGCCGAGGATTCTGAGAACACAACTCAAGAACATAGAATGGGCTCAGACAATGTTGGACAGCACAGCAGAAGTAACAATAGCTTGCAAGAACCTGAAGGGACTTCTGGAGACAGTGGACTTGAATGAGTACATTCAAGTTGAGACTGTACACACCAGGGTTAGCTCTCCACATAGGTTATATGAAATAACACTCCGGATTGAGGGAGACATACCAAGAAAAATGAAAGCACTCTTTTGGGAGAATCTTTCAAGGGGTTATGACCTACTTCTAGCAGAACGGGACTGGTCACCAGAATTTGTCAGAGAGTGCCCACATGGCAAAGACGTCATTATGCCAGCCTTCTCTAACCATGTTCCAGAACATTTAAAATATACTGATGCCAGGAAATGGGCAGTGGCCCAAGCCCCAGCATTATACAAAAATCATGTAGGATGGGATGAGGACTCACCTCACCATAAGATCCAGTTAAAAAATGAACCAACTGCACAAAGGCAGTATCCAATTAAGCAAGAAGCTAAAACACTGGTCAGGGAGATCTTAGATCAACTTGAATACTAAGGGGTGATTGAAACATGCACCTCATCAATGAACAATCCTTTGTTTCCAGTTTCCAAACCAGACAATACATATCGTCTAGTTTTGGATTACAGACACCTAAACTCTTGTTGTAAAACCTTTGCAGTGCAAAATGCACATAGTACAGCATTATTGAATAACATTGTGCGTAAAAAATATAAAACCACATTAGATATTTCTAACGGTTTCTTTTGTCAAAACATAGCACCTGAAAGTAGGTATTTGACAGCTTTCTCAATAATGGGGACCCAGCGTCAATTCTGTCGTCTCCCTCAGGGATTCAAGAATAGTCCAGGGTTATTCTCAGCAAGGGTAACAGTTACTACAAATTTACAATGACAAGACATTGTCATATGTCGATGATATCTATCTGACAGACGATCACCTGAACAAGCACTTGAACAGGGTGAATACCATTATACTGGCCTTCACCTCTGAAGGTTATAAATTCAATTAAAAAAATTGAGAATTGCTCATCTCAACTACCTTTTCATAGGATATGAACTATCAAGTGAAGGCAAAAGCCTGGCAGCCAACTTTCTAGAAAAGTGTGCACTGCTTCAACCTCCAACAATGAAAAACTTGCAATCGATTCTAGGTTTCCTAAATTTTGGAAGAACATACATTCTAAACTACGCAGAGAGGGTTAAACCTCTCTACGAATTAATCAAACCTGATTTTAAAATCACACATTGGACACGGGAACATACAGATATTCTGCGGTCACTTCAAGCTGACATGTTAGAAACAAAACACTTACAAACACGCGTAAACATACGCAACTTAGTGATCCGAATCATTCCAGGTCAATGCGGATTCACCTACTTAATTTTTAACGAAGGTGAAAAAGTACCAATTGCATACAAATCACATTTGTATATGCAAGCAGAAATGAAATTCACATCGACAGCAAAAATTCTGACAGCAGTTCAAGCCGCTGTAGCAAAAGAAAGAGCCCTATCACAGGGAAAGCGCATTATGGTCGTAACCCCTGTAACAGCCTTAGAGGCAGTTACAAAAGCGAGTATTCCAAATGTGAAAGCTTTACATCCAAGATGGATACAGTGGGTTAATTCTCTTGCTGCAACTGATGTTGAATATGTTTTTGATCCTAATTTAAAAACACAAGCATTCCTGCAATATGAACACGAAATTCCTCTGCCTACTGAAATCCTCCCTCTTGACCAGTACGAATTTATAATTTATAGTGAAGGATCTGCACAACCCGATACGGGGGGTAAGCAAGCTTATAGTGCAGCATGCGCGATCGTTAAAGGTCATATGCGCAATGGCAAATTTAGACCAATGGTCACAAAAATGCAATATCTAGGAGATTGTACAGCTCAATGAGCTGATCTACAAGCATTTAAAATGGCACTTGAAAATACGGATCGCGAATTCCCTATACTCAGTGTGCGATTCTTTTTATTGTGTTCAATCATACAATTAATATTTACAGAATTGGCTTCATAATGGTTTCTAAGATGCAAAAGGTGGCACAATCAAGCGTAAAACGCTTAGGGAACAGGTAGTTCAGTTGCGAAATGGACTACAAAACACTCACGTGATACACACGCTGAGTCATCTACGTGATGGCGTTCACGTTGAAGGGAATTCATTAGCTGATGAAGCCGCAAAAGGGGCTGTGCAAACGGCTTCCGTGGCTGCAATCACTCGTTCAAAAACGAAAATAAACAGTAAAATAATACTGGCTGTCAATGCTTCAAGCAAAGGCAGCGGTGCAGCGTTACCTAAAAAGTTTCCACTCAAATACTCATATATAATTGATGCGAACAGCGTTCCGTTTGATCGAATCCCTGGAGTGGGGGATAGGGTAGTACCAAACATGAAACGAAGAGCAGCTTTGATTTACGAAGCACATCTGGGAGAGGGTCTGACACATCAGGGGATCTCAAACAATTTTAAAACTAAAAGAGATGTACTGGTGGCCAGGAATGAATACACTTTTATCAATGAATGCATTGACTGCAATAGAGATCGCAGTACAGAACGCCACCAGGCACCTGCATACAACGTAGCCAGCCCAGTTCAGACACCATTGTTAGACAGCATTAGACTATCTACATGCAGCCATCCCTGTGGACGAATGCAGTCCCACAAACACAAAATGAAGGTTCCTTTGGATGTGGCCTCAGCACTCGGCTGCCACTCGAACTGTTATAAAAGTTTTGCGAGTCTTTATCGGCACATACGCATTTGGCACACCACATTCTGACCAGGGTCTTGCGTTTAGCTCTCGAGCTTCAAAGAAGCCATGGCCAGTTTGGGCGTAGCATTGCGGTATTCTTCTCCATTCCATCCTGAGGGAAATTCTGTTGTGGAAAGAAAAAAACGGGACATAAAGCAGTCTATAACAGCTAGGGTATTAGGTTCGGGTGATGGGTGGGCCAAACATCTTTATGGGGTCCAACGCTCATTAAACAATTTGCCAAGAAGTTCTCTAGGGGGTGTCACTCCATATGAAGTCCTATTTGGAACTAGAATGTTGATTCCGGACCTTGACATGAAAGGCACAGTGGTGGAAATTAAAAAGTTTGATATCAAAGATCGTTTGGCTGTTTTACAGGACCTAAATGAACTAAGATCGAAACAACGCAACATGTTCCTGAAGCCAGCCACCACTGGGGTAAAACCAACTGTCCCAGCAAGACCTGTCTGGATCCCAAAGCTTGGTGATCTAGTCAGAGAAAAGATTGTGGACGAGAAGGAATTTGGGCCTTCTTACAGACAACCAGTACCTGTCCTAGCAATCCACGGATCAAGAACAGTACTTTTGCCGCCCCTTGCTGGTAAAAAGGAGTCAAGATTTGTGTCCATCGACCTGATCAAACCACACTATCTGGCCGATACTAAGAAGTAGGCCATGTGGACTCCTACAATGTAGCAGACGCAATCCGCTGGCTACAATCCAAGAGGTTCAAACTGAGAGACTCATCACCTTTGAAGATTGTACAGTGAGAAATAAAGGACTAAGCAACAAAGCTATGGAACTCATCCCTCTTGAGACCCAAATAACAGTTTGTCCTGATACACATGTCTACAACGAAGTAACAAGTGATCAACTGGTTCCAGCGATTTCAACGAATCCTGATGCAATTCCAACCATTGACAGAACTGCCTCTGGCTATTTCATTAACTTTGATACTTTTTCTGAGGATCCCAGCGAACCTGAAACTACGCCAGCACAAAGAACAAGCAACAGACTTTTTTCATCTCCTAAAAAAGACTTATCTGGTTTCAGCATGGATTGAACTATGGATTGTTTTGGGAATATTCTTCTTTCTACTTTGCTTAGCTCTGGTAATAACTCTGGGTATGCTGATAAATGGAAGATATATTCAAATAGACACAGCAAGTAAAAGAGTGAACTTACTTCTCCAGCCACACAAATCATCCCATCGTGAAGCAAGAGACTTGTCAGCAGTGAACATCACAGCCGTTCCTGTACCAGAGGGTATAGTTTGGGACAGAACTGAATATGACATTTTTGGCCCATCAGAAAATTTGCAGATTCCACACTGATTTAAAATTTAATTGAGTGACTTTATTACCTCTAGTACCTTTTCTAATGATTGGCACTTCAAGACTGTTAATAACATGATGTCTGATCTAGAGATGTCTGCAGTATTCACAAATCATGAATATTTAGAGGGTTCATCAGACTATGAACAAATGTATTGTTATAACCACTATGGTCATCATTTCTTGCATAAAAATGCATCACCTAGAAATGTATTTATGTATAACCAATGGGAACATTGTCCTACACCTCCGAGGGGTATCTCAAAAACTTTTGCAATGAAATTTCCATATTTTTTAGAGTTCAACCTATCAAATCCAGAAACGCTTTATTTTAAGAATGTAAACAAGACCGGAATTAAAAATATGCTAACCAATACAAAACAGATTTATTCTGCAGCCTTTATTGCCCAACTGTCTAGACAGGGTTTCGACTTTTGGAAAGACAACATTGAGACAAAATCTGTCTGGGGTTGGGGTACAAAAGATTGGCAAGTGCAGGGGGTAGAAGCTTTGTTTAGAGCATGTATCATCCCTGAGCAAATTATGTTTTTGAATGACACCGTCCAACAAACATCAAAGACATGAACAGACCGACCATACGTATACCTACAAGTAATAGCACTACATGGGGGGGGGGGGTCGAAGTACATAATATAACATAAAACTTTCCCCCACAAAAATGTGTGAAAAAGGTGATTTTCTTCAGCTAAATTTGAGGTTTGCAGGGCATTCTGGGTAAGGAAGCGTTGGTGGATCCACGCAAGTCATACCTCCCTGGAATCCCCCGGGTGTCTAATTTTCAGAAATGTGTGGGTTTGGTAGGTTTCCCTAGATGGCCACCAAGCCCGGGGCCAAAAACTCATGGGACCCCCTTTGCAAAACCAGGTTGTTTTGTGATAGGTCATTTTGATGTCTCATCAATAGGTTTTGGGCCCTTGCCCGACGTGGGCACTAGGCCTACCCACGCAAGTGAGGTACCATTTTTCTCTGAAGACTTTGGGGAACGCAGGGTGGGTGGAATTTTGTGGACCCACGCAGATTCCAGAGCTTTCCACCACAGAAATGTGAGGAAAATGTGTTATTTTGGACACATTTTTAGGTTTGCAATGGATTCTGGGTAACAGAACCTGGTGAGAGCCAGTGAATTCACCCCATCCTGGATTCCCCTCGGTGTCTAGTTTTAAAAAATGTACAGGTTTGCTAGGTTTGCCTACGTGCCAACTGCGCTAGGGCCCAAAATCCACAGGCATGCACATTGCTAAAAATAAATCGGAGCCCAGTGGGCTTTCTGCCGCCCTGGGGGGGAATCGGGGAAGGGGGTTTCATCCCGATATGCCCCTAAAGGGGCAGAAAGACTGTGGCTATTTTTTGTGGGGTTGGGGGCATTGGTATGACCATTTTGGGCAGCCACCACGCATAAAAAAAGCCTGCATACTCGCTGGCGCCTAGTGGGCTTTCTGCCCCCCCCCAGGGGGCAGATCAGGGGCCACTGCCACCATCTGCCCTCCCGGGGGGGCAGAAAGACTGGAATTTCTCTGGGGGTGGGGTGGGGTATTGTCATGCCCATTTTGGGGAGCCCCTACACTAATAGTGGGCATTCTGTGCCCCCCCAGGGGGGCCAGATTGGGGGCTACAGCTCCCATCTGCCTCCTGGGGGGCAGAAAGACTGTCATTTATGTGGGGGGGAGGGTGGGGGCATTGGCGTGCCCGTTTCGGGCAGCCCACACCCTAAAAACAATTGCGCAAAAAAAATCCCTGGTGGATAGTGGGCTTTCTGCCCCTCTGGGGGGGCAGATTGGGGGCTGCTGGGGAGGGGGGGGGGGAGAAAGGCTGTAATGGTGGCGGAGGGTGGGGGCATTGGCGTACCCGTTTCGGGCAGCCTCCACCCTAAATAAAAGCCATCACCCTAAATAAAATTGCGCGAAAAAAATCCTTGGCGTCAAGTGGGCTTTGCGCCCCCCTGAAGGGGCAGATAAGGGGCCAGTAATGATGGTGGGTGGGTGGGGGCAGTGGCGTGCCCGTTTCGGGCAGCCCCCACCCTAAACAAAAACTAAAAACAAATCCCTGGTGTTTAGTGGGCTTTCTGCCCCCCCCGAAGGAGCAGATTAGGGGCCAATGCCCCATCTGCCCCCCCAGGGGGAGGCATAAAGACTGATACTTGGGGGGTGGGGTTGGGGGCATGGGCCTGCCCGTTTTGGGCAGCCCCCACCCTTATTTTTATTTTTTTTCAAATTCCCTGGTGTCTAGTGGGCTTTTTGCCACCCCCGGGGGGGGGCAGATTGGGGGCTACTGCCCCCATCTGCCCCCCAGGGGGGGGCAAAAAGTCTCCATGGTGCCAAAATAATTAGGGGGGAGCAAAGGCCCTTGCCCAAGGGGCCGCTCCCCCCTCCCTGGTGTCTAGTTTGTGGATCCCTGCTTGGGGATCGCCCTCCTGTGGCGATCCCCAACCACTGGGGAGGGGAACCATTGGAAAGGGGAGATGCTCCCCTTTCCAACGATACCTCTCCCGTCTTTCTACGTGCTCAGGGGGCTGAGATAGCCCCCTGAGCAAGTAGAAAGTGAAACTGAAATGAGCCTCTTGGCTCGTTTCAGTTTTAGTGTAATGACATCTTCGCAACGTGCGCGCCGATCGTCATTACACTGAAAGCAGGGGGGGGGCCTCGGGAGCTGGGGAAGCTCTTCCCCAGCTCCCGAGGCTATTTTTAGTGAAAGGGAATCCCTCTGGTGCCCGCACCAGAGGGATTCCCCAGGGAATGCCTTATGACGAGCTGGACTCGTCATGGGCACAGCGCGACTGTGCTCCATGACGAGTCCAGCTCGTCATGGGCATAGAAGGGGTTAATCAACACTACGTCACTGTTTTCAAAATTCAATCTCACTGATAAACAGATTAGACTGGCACAAAGGAGAGCAGATTATACTGTGCTGAGCATTGAAAAACTGGAGAAATTACCATTCACGGTGGCAGAAAAACCAGCTACTGAGTGGATCATATATGGTAACATTACTCTGCCTGTTACAACTCTCCATTTTCAGTATTGCCTAAAACATATACCAGCAGGCAAATATGAAAGGTTGGGTAAAGAATACATCAAGACATCTTGGGATTTACCTTACACACATAGATGTTGGAGTGGGGGGCGTGAAGTGTTTCTTAGCGGTACAAACTGTGAAAACGCACTAAGCGGTTCTCTCCGTTGTCAGGTTATTAATTTACACGGGGCCTGCTGAGGAAATATGAATTTTTATGATCAATTGTGTCCCCTATCTTAGACCCCAACGGCTCCATGTACATGCTACAAGTACATGTATGTTCCCTCCACTTCCAGCTATGAAGACGCAAATACATATGCGTCCAACGTTAACATGTCCTCTTTCAGATCCACCATGAATGGGTCGAATATTCCGTTCCTAAGTATGCCTTGCCACCGTCTTTATATAGAGTACCTTTCACGTTTTTCAGCTCTGGCAAGTTAGGCCCTGAATTCTGCCATCAAGCTTTTCCTGCTTTCTGCCTCTGAATGCTCCAGCCTGGACCTGCATCTGTATCCATGACCTTTGTCTTACTTCCTGCGCGGCTAACGGTGCCTGGCCCGGCCTGTTGCCTGCCAAGACTGTATTCAGCCTTCAAGTTATCTGCTCCGCTCCTCGAGAAATGCATTCCTGTCTAGTAGTTTAGGTAAACATCCTCCCAGCTACAGAGCAAAGGGCCCGGCCTTACTGTCTCCGTGCAAGTAATTCATAGCTCCTGTTACCATGGTAGGCCCATGCCCCCTCGCATCTCATGTAGACACGTAGACACTTATACACGCACTAGAAGTCAGTATAGGATAGCCTCTGCCTGAGAGACCTTTCCTTCCAGATAATACCGTTCCTTAAACACAAGATATTAGATACGATTTGGGATTAGGTTGTTCTGACATCCCAGACTTCTGTCTCCTCATGTAGGGCTAAATGTCAAGTCCCCTTCACCCTCCAGTTACACGTCAATCACACGTCATGCTGCCGTGCGCGCACCTCTGCCATGTATTTCTGCTGACTTTGCAGGATTCTCTTATGGATCCACCCACCTGTGACATCCTCAGAATGACGTTTCTAGTACACGCCCTTATGCACGCCTAGTGTAACGCCTTTTTTTTTCATTACGTATGTGTATTCTTATCTCTCTTCTCAGCTGTTACGCCTCCTGCATTTGCCTTTACTGTAATGCATTGACTATATATACGACAACCTGTCAATAAAGTATTGCTCTATCCCTTCCCGAACCTTCGTGGTGACGGAATCCGATTGCCTGGTTCGAACCAATTCCTTTGTAAGGAATAAATCCCCTTTTAAAACCTCAAATACCACGGATTCTGCCTCTTATTTTTACTGAGTTATTCTTATTGAACTTTACCGCATAAATTAAGTCTAGGTAATTTAAATTTACCACATAATTGGCGCCCGAACAGGGACACCTCCCCCACCCCACGCGCCGGAGGTGCATTGCAGACCCGGTCTCCTGCCACAGCCGGACGGACAACTACGCGTACCTGCAGGATTTTCTGTACCTCCCTCAGGCCAACGGAGGTGACTGAGGCTGCGATCAACACCCAGACGAGGCGGTGAGGAGTGCGGAGGATCCCGACCAGAGCCTAGCTGAGAGAGCAAGATCCGAGGTATACAGAGGCCCACCAGGTTCCGAAGTTCCGAAGTATCCACGTCACGAGTCGAGTCGAGTCCAGTCTGGTCTAGTCCAGACCAGAGTTTCCGAGGCCTTCTGTTCCGTTCCGTGCTTCCCGGTGAGTACCGTTGCTGGGGACGCATCTAGACGTGCGCATTGGTTTGTGCCGGTCAAGACGGGTTTGGGTACACAGATCCGGTCTGCACTGTTTTAGCAGTGTATCTGTACTGTTTAGCAGTACATCTAGTTTTATGCAGTTAGCTAGTTTTATTCTAATTATTATTGTTCGTTTTAAAATGTTTTAATATGTTTTAAATGTCGTGGTATGAGTGATTGTTCGATCTTCATTACTGTGTTTAATTGTGTTCAAGTCCGAGAAAGAATCAAGTAGCAAGGTTTAAGATGCCGTTATTCTCAAAATTAAGACAGATTAGAACTAGAAAAGGGATACTCGAGGAAGCCGTTCCCATTCCACCTAGGGACACTCCAGGGTACTTTATGTACCATAAACATGGCCTAGATGCCGTATTATATCTCGATTTGTGGGTGGACTACACCAAGGATTTAGCAGAGAATCAGAGATGGCCCGCCGCTGGGACATGGGATGCAGATTGCATCATGAGAGTAGAAGAAGCATTATGGAAAAAGAAAGCCAGACAGTCACAGAAAGATGCCATTGAATTATGGCGTAAAGAATCGCATAGACGCACAGAGAAAGCACTCAGAAAAGAAGAGAAAAGTAGGGAGGATTCAGACAAAGCCCGAGAAAACGTATTAATTGAGGAAGGTATCCGAGCAAAAGCAGAACAAGTAGACAGACAACGAAACACTCTTATGAATGGTATGTATCCTCTTCTGGCCGAGGGTTTACCTAAGGCCACCCTGGAAGTACCGAAAGATCTGCCACCTCCATTGCTTCCGACTAAATTGCTCCCCAAGACCGCAAAGGACATTTTCCTTTCTTCCTATTTAGACGATGTAGCCCCCGAATATGTTAATGCTCCGCCGCCACGCACACCACCTGCTAACGGCGCTCGACCCCGAGATAATCTGCCCCCACTTCCGCAGCAACATACTCCTCCTTCCGTTCCAAACCTTCCGCCCGTTCCTTCACTCCTTCCTGCATCTATTCTTCCTACCTTACACCCAACGAATCCTTTTGGACCTAGCACCTCAGGAGGTGCGACAGGAAGTTTTCATACGCCGCCATCAGTGCGTCGATTGACTTATAGGGATTTAGCACACCAACGTACACCTCAAACAGCGAATTACGACATACTTAAAGAGCCTCTTACAGATTGTAGATATGATCCAGTACCCGGTAAAGACGACAGAATGATGCTATCATCAGTACGTCTACGACGAGTTGCGAACTATTTAATGATATTACCAGGAATGATTGATCATCTAGACAAAATATATCACTTTGTCCAAACAGGGCAAGGTCCTGAAAGTATTGGCGAGGCCATGGCATACCAGAAAGTGGACACGCAAAAACTGTTGTTACGCTTCTTCATAAACTGCCTGATAAGACACAGAGATAGGCCAGGTGTAGACCCGGAAGAAATGAAAGCACTTAACAAATGGGGTCAGAATATAGCGGCCGGAAAACATGATAAACAGAATAGTATAGAAAGTATGTACCGAAGGATCCGAAAAACAGTAGAACAAATATGTGAAAGAGAACAACCTGAACGAGAAACAGATGCAGATAAGACTGAGTCCTCGGGGGAGGAGGAACAACTAGAAATGACAACAGGACAATTACAATTACCAGCTAGAGAAATGATAGCTTATGTAGGTAAGGGAAGATCCTTTAATAATTCAATACGTCCGATACGTCCAGAAAGTAAGAGAATTTTTCAAGCAGCCATGTCAAATCCAAAGACCCCTGAACACTTATTTCAGGCTACTGATAAAATACTTCAAGAACGAATGGGGTACCATGTACTCGATTCTATGGATGAACAAGAATTAGCCAGGTCAGCAGTACAATGGGCTGACAGTTCTGATAAATATAGTGATGACGCGCTAGTACACACGTTTTTGAATCTTTCACCAGACGAACAGCGTTTAGCTGGTATGTACATGATACAACACCTCCTTATATTGTATAAAGGTCAACATTCCGATCCTGGTCCCCTACTTGATATACTGATAGAACTACTCATGAATAAATGGAGAGGTCTAGGTACCGATCTAATTAAAGTACTTCTAGAATATCGGCACAGATATAGTGCCTTTTTGTGTCCAGAGCTTGATCCAGCTCCCTCCATGGAAAGAAAAATGTATTACATAGACAGACAGAATCCCTTACGCGAAGTGCACCCAGTTAGAAATGATGATAATACTTTTAGACGCGTGTTTGTGTACACGCCTATAACTAAAATAGAACTATTGGAAATGAAAAAATTAGTGCCCAGCCATGACAGGGATCCAGCAGGTTTTCACCGTGAAATAAAAGACATGTTACTCATGGGTGATTATACCTATCCTGACATTATGAAAATATTAAAAGTATTATTGCCTGCCGGTATTTACGAGAAACTAAAAGAAAAAGAATGGGAGGTGGGAGAACAAAAGATTGATTGGGCAGCATTAGAAAACGAAGAAAATGCCCGAACTGCAGGCCTAGGGCTTGGGGACAAAACTAAAGCATTACCAGGATTATTAGTACAAGTATTGCCACGTTTATTTACTACGAAAAAGGAAGACTGGGGAGCAATCTCAGCTTGCAAACAGAAACCCGATGAAGACACTAGTGATTTTTATTCCCGATTTGAAAAATGTTTTGGTATTAATAGCGGCCTGAAAGCAAGTAGCGATTCATATCCACATCTTTTTGTAACAAAATTAGTCGAGAATTCCTTGCCCCAGGTTAAGAACAGAGTATTGAAAGTAGAGAGCTCTTGGCAAGCTAACACCCCGTCACAAATGTTACAAATGTTACAGTACCATCAGAATAGAATTAGAGAAGAACAAGAACACAGACGTATGAAAGACACGAAAATGAAAATGCTCGTCGCCCAGTCAGTTCCAGCTGACAGTCATAAAAAGGGTGCGACACAGTCCAGTAATTCAGCGGTTCCTGTTAAAGGGACATGTAACTATTGTAAACAGCCAGGTCATTATATAAACGATTGTGCAGTTCTGAAACATAATATCTCTACGGGTAAAACCAAGGAGAGACCGCGTCCACCTAGACAGGATCAGATCCAACCACAAGTACCTCAGAATGTACAGCCTATGCCAGCTTCACAACAGACCGTAGCGGTACCACAACCACAGCCTAGTGTCGCAACACAAAACACGACACAACAGATGTACCAGTATGCACAAAATGACTATCCCGATTATCAGCGATACACATGAAACAGCCTAGAGAGGGAGGTTGGCTTACCCCTTATTGAGGTTCCTGTAGATCAAGAGGGTCCTTATGTACATAGTCAAGTATTAGGGAAGGACAGAAAGTTTTTAATTGATACAGGGGCAAGCAGAACAACTATAAGTCACGACGAGGTTCCAGGGGCACCCCTCTCAGGCTCACAGAATGTTTCCCTTGGATTTTCAGGAAAACCTATTGTTAATGAAGTATCGCAACCTCTTCCTCTTGCAGTTGGTCCATTTACACGGACTACAGATTTATTGCTAACAAAATCGTGCCCAGAAAACTTGTTAGGTATAAAGACATTGAAAGCTCTAGGAGCTGTAATATGTTGTTCCCCGGAAGGGGTACGACTATTTTTGCGTGACTTTAAAGGTCACTATGTATTTAGAGACATGGATCACTGGTTACAGAATGTCCCTGCACATTTATGGGCACAAGGCCCCACTGATGTAGGTTGTATGCATATTACACCATATCGAGTTACACTCAAAGCAGGAGTGGTATTACCACGAATTCGACAATACAAGTTACCTCCAGATGCTGTAGTGGCTTTGCTGCAAATCATTGACGAGCTCATTGCACAAGGAGTGGTTGTGGAAACCGACTCCAATGTATGTAATTCTCCTATTATTCCAATTCTTAAACGAACTGATCCAAATGCACCCCCCGTTTATCGATTAATTATTGATCTGCGCGAATTGAATAAATGCATTGTACCACAGTATCCCGTGGTTCCAGATATCTCTTCATTATTAACAGCTATTGATTCAGAAGCAACGTTCTTTACTGTGATTGACCTCAAGAACGCCTTCTTTAGCGTCCCAATCGATCCGGAAAGCCAATATTTGTTCGGATTCTGTTTAAATGGACGAAGCTTCAAATTTGCACGCGCACCTCAAGGATTCACAGAAAGCCCCAGCATCTATAGCCAAGCACTGAAAAGACAACTTGACAGTATCCACATGCCTGTTAACACTGCCCTGCTTCAGTATGTCGATGATCTGCTGATCACCGCCCGAAGCGAGCCCGAATGTGAAAAAGCATCACTGACTGTTTTACATTTCCTGGCCGACAAGGGGCACAAGGTGTCCCCTTCGAAGCTGCAATTCTGTGTTCAGCAAGTTGTGTACCTTGGGCACTTGCTGTCCAAAGGGGGGAGACAGCTCACACCTGACCGCATCCAGTTAATTGTAAACATGCCACCACCCAAGACACAAAAGGAGGTGCGGGCCTTCATAGGTCTCACTTCATACTGTAGGCAATGGATTCCCCAATATGCATTTCTAGTAAAGCCACTCATTCAGTTGACAACCCAGGAGGCAGCGACTTCGACTGTCCTCCCTTGGACTCAGGAACATGCACAAGCTTTTGAAGACTTAAAGAAAGCCTTATGTCAAGCACCTGTTTTAGCGACACCATGTTACAGTAAGCCTTTTACACTTTTTGTTACAGAACGCGAAGGTACTGCCTTGTCAGTACTCACTCAGGAACAAGCAAGTTCACACAAGCCGTGTGCTTACTTTTCTAGCACATTAGATCCAGTAGCCCAGGCTCTGCCTACGTGCCTGAAATCAGTCGCAGCGACAGCTTTAGCGATCAGACAAAGCGATTCCATAGTATTAGGACATCAATTGATAGTGCAAGTTCCACACTCCGTGGAAGTTGTTTTAAACCGAACTCAGACTCAGCACTTGACTATAGCACGACTGACAGGTTATGAATTAACATTGTTCCAGCCACACATAGAAATCAGACGCTGTAGTACATTAAATCCTGCCACACTTTTGCCATTAAGTGGAACAGACCCATTGGCACATGATTGTATTGAAGTCATTACTATTACGACGAAACCCAGACAAGACTTGACAGACATTCCATTACCAGATCCAGACCTGACACTTTATGTGGATGGTTCATGCATGAGAACAAGTACAGGAGAGTTAGTGGCCGCTTACGCAGTCACGACAGACACCGAAATTATTTAAACGAATTGTATTGACACATTGTCAGCTCAAGCAGCAGAGCTCATCGCTCTGACACAAGCCTGTATTCAAGCCAAAAATAAAAGAGTCAACATATACACAGATTCACGTTATGCATTCGGAGTTGTACACGACTTCGGAGTCCTTTGGCGAGAGAGAGGTTATTTAACTTCTCACGGTGCCAACATTCAACACGGTCCCCTCATTCAAGCTCTGTTAGATGCAATACATCTGCCTACTTCAATATCCATCATGAAGTGCAAGGCCCATACAAAAATTACCGATATCATTTCCCAGGGTAACGACCTAGCAGACCGAACAGCTAAGCAAACAGCACAGAATCGGACTCATGCAACTGACTTGACAAAGACAATAGTTCCAACATCGACACACTGCATGACAGTTAGGGATCCCGCCCTTGATGTAATTGACATACAGACACATGCTACACCAGAGGAAATCAAGAAATGGACTGAACTAGGAGGGATCCAAACAGATCAGGGATGGATGACGAAGGGAAAATCTACATGGTTTCTCCCCGACTCCATGGTTCAAGTTATCATTAACACAATACATAGTCCAGCGCATCTAGGAGAGAAAGCTATGTTAGACAGTATTCAAAACATTTGGTTTAATAAACACTTACGAGCTGCAGCCAAACAGAAAGTGCGTACTTGCATGATTTGTTGTCAGTTCAACCCAGGTAAAGGCATTCCTGTAGAGCAAGGTGGATTTCAACCTCCCGATCACCCTTTTGAAGTCCTCCAGATGGATTATATCCAGATGGAACGTTGTCGAGGATTCAAATATGTCCTCGTAGTTGTATGCGCACTTTCCCGTTGGACAGAAGCATATCCAGTCTCAGATTACACTGCCCCGACCACTGCCAAGCAGCTGGTTCGTGAATTCTTCCCACGGTATGGTTTGCCCCGTATCGTGTACTCCGATAACGGTCAGCCGTTCTCATCCGAGCTAGTGAAACACATTACACTCCTGTTAGGCTATCAGTGGAAATTCCACTGTGTCCGGCATCCCGAGGCAGCAGGTCTCGTGGAGCGTCATAATCAGACTCTGAAAATTCGACTTTCTAAAATCTGCAGAGAGAAAGGCGTCGACTGGATAGTAGCTTTACCAGTTGCGCTCTTTTACATGAGAACGATAGCACATTCTCGAACAGGGCTATCCCCGTACGAGGTGGTCTTCGGTAGGCCACCAAATATGTGGGGGACGCCTATACCTCGTAAAATCACTGATGTTGATTGTAATATGCTGACAGATTACCTTGCTTCCTTGATGTCTGCACTACAATCTTGCCGTTCACAGGTAGCTGCAGCCTTTCCCGACAACACCGAGGTGAAGCCCCATGAAGTGGTTCCCGGAGACTACGTATTTATAAGAAATTTCGACAGGAGGAGCCCGCTGGAGCCTCGCTGGCAAACGCCGAAATTAGTACTCCTGACCACGAGGACAGCAGTGAAGATGGAGGGTCGCAAGGGTTGGCTACATTCGAGCCATATCAAGAAATTTCATGGACTGCCTTCTGATTTGAACTCTCAGCCCTACCCTCCTCCACAGACTGACTCAAAACTCCCCCTGGTCGAGAAAACTGCTTCCCAGGAATATAAACTGAAACTAAGGTCTAGCAAGTCAGACAATTTGATTGTTTAAGTCCTCTCCTAGGTGAATCGGTTAAATTAGTCTCTGACATGTATCCTCTAGACCGAAACAGAGAGAAAGATAGACAGAAACAGCTCAAGAAACGTGCATATTGTAAATTACTTCGTAGTCACTGTATAGTGACATTATTGATTGTTTTTTCTAAATCTTCTGATTATTGCTGCAAGTATACTGTTGCACATATACTACCCTATTTTCAAGCGTGCACATTCTGCTTCCGATGTTACTGCCGAACACTCTTTTAGCGAATTACCTCCACATGAGTTGCCCTACAGACTTGCGCTGCGCAATAACACATTCATTCGTATGTTACATCACTCCCATCAGGCCAACAACGCTACAAATTGTTGGATATGTGGCCGACTCCCTCCCTACCAGAAATACAAGGGAGTTCTGCCCCTCTTTCCATATCCATTCACACACAATGGTTCCTGTGGTGCATGGTTTAGTTTGATTAATTCCTTAGATTCAAATACCGTAGTTTACCAGAGCAACTGGGTATGGGGAAACCTGAACTTAGTTTTGCTTAAAGCCTGCTACCCTAACAAGGAGGGACTTCCCAAAAGGACAGGAACTGATCTAGAAAATGAAGTATATGGATTAGGTAATTTTACACTTAACCTCATGATTCTGAATGTTGAATCCGAAGCCGCACCAGTCTTGCCTGCTATGTCCGTATTACCAGTCAAAGGTGAATTATGTGTAAGAAAGAATGGTACAGTACACTTGGGTCATAGTAAATGTACTACTGTGATCGAATTCAGTGATCAAGGCAAGTCTACATTTAGAGCTTCCCGTCATTCCTACTTCATTTGTGGTCATACCGCATATATACGTTTACCTCTAGATTGGGATGGTACCTGTTACATTGCATTCCTTCTGCCACCTGTTTTCCTAGCCCCTCCTGATTATCATAGAAACACCCATCTAGTACACAATAGACCCCAGAGAGATCTCCCGATTGTCGACTACACTGAAACGGCATGGGAACAATATACAGACTTCAATAAAGGTCTCTTTCCCTACATAGGTGTTGTCTCTAATAGTAAACTGATACGTAAATTAACCAGAACCCTTGAAGCAGTAGTGAATGAAACTACTTCTGCCCTAGGCAACTTAACGGAGGAGCAGTCTGCGATGCGGATTGTTGTTCTCCAAAATCGTCTTGTCCTTGACGTCATCCTGGCCGATAGGGGCGGAGCCTGTAGAGTCATCGGATCGAGTTGCTGTGTTTTCATTCCAGAAAACGCGCCATCAGTATATAAAGCCATAACTCGTCTTCATAAGATTGCAAGTCAGATACGCCAGAATCCAGGCACCTGGACGTGGTCCGGTTGGTTCTGGAGCGTGTTGTCAGCCTGGGGATGGAAAGTCCTATCCTTCCTAGGTATTGCCCTTCTCATAGTATTCAGTTGCTGCCTGTGTCTACAATGTGGACCAGCGATTTGCGGCCTGTGTGCCACATCATGTATTCCACACTCAAGTTCTCATTCAAAATCCCGGAAGAAGAAAGAAGAACAAATGATGTTACATGAAAAGATTGATGGATTCCTGAGGATCGATATCTCATGAAGGGTCCGTAGGGGACAAGGAGGGAATGAGGAAATATGAATTTTTATGATCAATTGTGTCCCCTATCTTAGACCCCAACGGCTCCATGTACATGCTACAAGTACATGTATGTTCCCTCCACTTCCAGCTATGAAGACGCAAATACATATGCGTCCAACGTTAACATGTCCTCTTTCAGATCCACCATGAATGGGTCGAATATTCCGTTCCTAAGTATGCCTTGCCACCGTCTTTATATAGAGTACCTTTCACGTTTTTCAGCTCTGGCAAGTTAGGCCCTGAATTCTGCCATCAAGCTTTTCCTGCTTTCTGCCTCTGAATGCTCCAGCCTGGACCTGCATCTGTATCCATGACCTTTGTCTTACTTCCTGCGCGGCTAACGGTGCCTGGCCCGGCCTGTTGCCTGCCAAGACTGTATTCAGCCTTCAAGTTATCTGCTCCGCTCCTCGAGAAATGCATTCCTGTCTAGTAGTTTAGGTAAACATCCTCCCAGCTACAGAGCAAAGGGCCCGGCCTTACTGTCTCCGTGCAAGTAATTCATAGCTCCTGTTACCATGGTAGGCCCATGCCCCCTCGCATCTCATGTAGACACGTAGACACTTATACACGCACTAGAAGTCAGTATAGGATAGCCTCTGCCTGAGAGACCTTTCCTTCCAGATAATACCGTTCCTTAAACACAAGATATTAGATACGATTTGGGATTAGGTTGTTCTGACATCCCAGATTTCTGTCTCCTCATGTAGGGCTAAATGTCAAGTCCCCTTCACCCTCCAGTTACACGTCAATCACACGTCATGCTGCTGTGCGCGCACCTCTGCCATGTATTTCTGCTGACTTTGCAGGATTCTCTTATGGATCCACCCACCTGTGACATCCTCAGAATGACGTTTCTAGTACACGCCCTTATGCACGCCTAGTGTAACGCCTTTTTTTTTCATTACGTATGTGTATTCTTATCTCTCTTCTCAGCTGTTACGCCTCCTGCATTTGCCTTTACTGTAATGCATTGACTATATATATGACAACCTTTCAATAAAGTATTGCTCTATCCCTTCCCGAACCTTCGTGGTGACGGAATCCGATTGCCTGGTTCGAACCAATTCCTTTGTAAGGAATAAATCCCCTTTTAAAACCTCAAATACCACGGATTCTGCCTCTTATTTTTACTGAGTTATTCTTATTGAACTTTACCGCATAAATTAAGTCTAGGTAATTTAAATTTACCACACTGCGATGGTTCCACTACAAACTTAACCGGTCACCTGCAAGGCTCACCAGCTGCAGTGATTACTCCAATGTTTGGACTACATTCAAATGGAAGTTACCTCATGGTGAATGATCACAGCTGCTGTGGCATGTTGCCAGGTATCCCATATCTAGTAACGGTTACATCCAGGGTCACTTGCTGTATGCAAGTCTTGTTTCCACAAATACAGACAGTCAGGGAGTCGCCTCTATGGCCTTCACTGAACATCTCTTCTATACAAATTGATACTCTATGCAGAATGAAAGCCATTCTTTTACAACAAACTGTGCCACCTATCTCTGCCAAAGAAACCCATGTTCTACAAGTCGCAAGGACTTCTGCCGAGATACATGCCCTTTTGAATACAAACTGCCCTATACATTTCTCAGAAATGTTGGAACTTATCTTAAACATGTCTGATACGAGCGATATTGTACATGTATTTAAGACCGTGTGTTCAGGTCTGTTGGCACCTTTTCAAGCAGTCCTCGGAATAATTCCCAACTTCGTGCATTGTGTTTGCCGGACTGCCACTACTTTTTGGGCTCGTTGCAGGGATCCTATTTTTGCTCCTACTGCTCCGATATGGCAAGCCAAATCCCCGACGTCACTCCAAGCAGCATAGAGAGAGCTCTATTGGCGATAAGGTGTTGTGAGCGCATCGTCCAAATTTTGAGTTTACCTCATCGACGAGAATTAAATACCATATGGTTTCTGTCATTCAGACCAATCTGGCAAGATTGCATCTTACCTGTTCTACTCTGCCTGCTTTGCGGTGAAGAATGCGTGCTAGACATCTGTCTAATACTCCCATCAGTCATGCCTATGGATATCGATACTCTGCTGGACCCGGTAACGGCCCATGCTGTGTGTTGTCCCCAGCGGCTACCAATCCTGATGACGGCATTCATTGAGATCTCACATACGCAAATTGCTACTGTTGAGGTACGAGAGGAAGTAACAGGCACGCAGGTAACATCCGATACGAACATTGCTGATGTGACCAATGCTGAAGGTGATGCTTCTCATCTATGTGTGGTTAGTCTTCTAAACGAGGTAATACAACTTTCACCTACAATGGTAGATGACTTTTTGTCTACAGGATTAGATGATTTCATGTTTTCTCCACCCTCCTACACTGACTTTTGGTTTGGCACACTGTGTGCCGGGATGACTGAAATTGGCCCTCGTTTTTTCAAAACACTGACTAAACTTGGAACTCTTTCCTATGATTATTTATTTTTTTCCAAGTGTGACTTTTTCTTTTTTGGCACAGTAATCTGCTTCTAGTAGAACTATTCATAGAGTACAGACTTCTTTGATACACTTTAAGAGACAATATGTCACCTTGTCAAACAAAATTGATTTATGTAACTTGACATGAAATGGTTTCGGCTTTTTTTCTTCTGTATTTACGAACCATTTCATAATGTATATACATATGTTTATTCATTTAGCATTCAATGTAAATATATGCTTCGGATGAAACATTGCTTTGATATGTACAGCACTAGTGCATTTTATGCATGGCAACAGTTTTATGCATTTTTGGAAATGTATTTTTAGACATGTTCTTAGCCATCCATATGTAGCTATGTTTTAGATATGTTTAGCATATTTAGCATTTAGTAAATGTCGTTCATACGAAAGTGGAGTGGGTGTTGTGTGTCGATTTAGATACTGTATATAGGTTTCACGATTTATGTCCTTATATAGGCACAATTCGCATTTCCCATATTTAGGCATAGAAATCCTACCCTTATGTAGGCTTTCTCCATGCTAACCAAATACAGGCATGGCCACCTACATCCGTTCATCTATGTTACGAGTTCTTGGAAAACCAGACTCTTAAGCCTTTAGGACTTCCCCTTGCTTGGATATTGATTTCTCCAAGAATTCATTTATTCTGCATGAAATTCTATTCCTTAGGGGTTCAATCATGACGTTCCTCTGCCCGACTTTTACGTCAATACTGGCATTCCTCGAACACCTTCAAGGTATAAATATACCTTCACTTATCATGGCAAACCACGGTTCTACTTGCACGACGCGGCTCGCCACGGCAAGTTCGGAAGGAAGTCAAGTCCCTGCCTGACGCACTGATCAGACGCTGTCATCCTCCTCGCAGAGAATCCAGCTCCAGTGTTTCTGACTCCCCTTGCGGGGTGTTAGAGATCGAGACTCAGAAAGAGATTCCAACACTACTCATTCTAAAGGTATGGAGCTGACTAGAACCTAGAGGGACTTTTGGCAAATCTTGGCAACTATAGCTAAAACTAGACTATAGACAAACAGCACCTACTTCTTACCTCGTACTACACTTAGGTTAGGTACACTGGAGTTTAACTAGCTAGAAGTATCAGATGAGTATTAACATTTTAGCCTGTTATTTATGTATGTATTTTTTTGAATATCTGTCATAGCTATAAACCATGCTATTGCAGTATTATTTTATCTTACTGCTAACGCTGTACATATTTTACTTCGCATTCTGTCTTACGATTGTAGCAGTTCATATCTCTTGATCGAGAAATAAGACTGTTCAATAAACCCTTTTTTATTGAAACGCCATCTATCTATTTCTGTGTAACTGTAGAAACGAAGCATGCACGATTGAAACTGTTATCTATTGTTTCCACGATTCTGAGATTATTCCGATTCTAAAGGAAACAAAGTTGTCATGTTTATGCGGTTGTCAGAAACTAATTCCTTATTGCTTATTCGAGAAGTGTCTAGTGACCTCTGAGTTAGCTGGCGCACACAAGTAATTAAGTTTAATGTACTTGATAGAGACATACTGACTTCAGTCCTATGTCAAAGCTATAGTGTATATTATTCCTGGGCGCAGGGCCTATCAGGAATATAGGAACTACACTACAGCTCCTTCGAGACAGCAACCTTCCTGGAGAGCTGGAAGCACGCCGAGATCAGCGCCCTACTCAAGAAACCCAAAGCTGACCCCAAAGACTTCAAGAACTTCTGGCCCATGTCCCTCCTCCCGTTCCCGGCGAAAGTCATCGAGAAGATCGTCAAAAGGCAACTGACCTTCCTCGAAAAGAACATCATCCTGGACCCATCCCAATCCGGATTTCGCAGCAACCACAGCACCGAAACAGCGCTCATCGCCGCCACCGACATCAGAGCCATGATGGACAACGGAGAAACCGCGGCCCTCATCCTCCTGGGCCTCTCGGCCGCCTTCGACATTGTCTGCCACCACACCCTCCGCACACGCCTCCGTGACAAAGCACAGGACTGGACAACCTCCTTTCTCACCGGCAGAACCCAGAGTGTCCGCCTCCCCCTTTCCGCTCTGAATCACCAAGATCATCTGCGGTGTACCGCAAGGATCGTCCCTCAGCCCGACACTCCAACATCTACATGGCACCGCTCGCCAACATCGCCAGATCACACGACCTCAACATCGTCTCATATGCCGACGACACCCAGCTCATCCTTTCCCTCACCAAGGCCCTCACCACCGCCAAATCCAACCTCCACGAAGGAATGAAGGCCATCGCCGTTGGATGATGAATAGCTGCCTGAAACTCAACTCGGACAAGACTGAGGTCCTCCTCTTCGGATCCACCCCATCCGCCTGGGACGACTCATGGTGGTCGACCGCACTGGGAGCTGCACTGACGCCCACTAACCACGCACGCAACCTGGGAGTCATCCTGGACTCCGCGTTGTCAATGACCCAGCAAGTGAACGCCATCTCCTCCTCCTGCTTCAACACCCTCCGCATGCTCCGCAAGATCTACAGATGGATCCCCACTGGTACCAGAAAGACAGTCACCCAGGCCCTCGTCACCTGCAGACTGGACTACGGCAACGCCCTCTACGCAGGAACCTCAGCCAAACTCCAGAAACGCCTCGTCCTCGACATCCCCCGCCACAGCCATATCTCAGCCCACCTGAAAGACCTGCACTGGCTCCCCGTCAACAAGAGGGTCACCATCAAGTGCCTCACCCACGCTCACAAAGCTCTTCACAACACCAGACCAGCGTACCTCAGTGAACGACTCAACTTCTACACCCCGAACCGTCCGCTTCGCACCGCTGACCTCGCCCTCGCCACCGTCCCCCGCATCCGCCGAGCGACTGCCGGCGGCAGTTCATTCTCCCTTGTGCCACCAAAATCTAGATCACCCTCCCCATCCGCCTATGACAGACCCAGGACCTGCTGGCCTACAGGAGACTCCTCAAGACCTGGCTGTTCGAGCAGTAGCAGCACCCCCGCCCCCCTAGCGCCTTGAGACCCTCACGGGTAAGTAGTGCGCTCTACAAAGGGATTGATTGATTGATTGCGCTCAAACAGACCCATGTAGAGGTTGGCAAAAGAGGGTGTAATAAACTTACCATCTTACATAAAGGACACTCCAGATATTCTAAGTAAAATTGCAGACGTAGAGTGGGTGGTAGGTCATCAACTGGTTACCCTGGATGTATGCTCTTTGTATACAAGCATACCAGGTCAACAGGGCCTGAACGCGGTGCAACACTTCTTGGACAGTTGACCAATTAACATGTATGAACACACGATCATGTTATTAGCTCTAATCAGACTAGTCTTGGATCATAACATATTTACTCACAATGGGGAGTGGTATCGTCGGATACAAGGAGTGACAATGGGGGCTAAATTTTCACCCTCTTTTGCCAACCTCTACATGGGTCTGTTTGAGCACACACACAAATGGAGGAAGTGTCCCAGTCTCTTGTAGGAAAACCATCTATATTGGGGGCGATTTATTGATGATATTATTTTGTTCTGGGCAGGGACAAGCGAGGCCCTAGAACAATTCTTTATACACATCAATAACCATGAGTTCAATCTTTCCTTCACTAAAGAACATAACACTGAACAGATACACTTCTTAGACATTACCATCCAAGTGGATGGGAACAAACTTAAAACTGTGCCCTATAGAAAAGTCACTGCTTGCAATGCCACACTACACGCAAGCAGTGCACATCCTCCATCACAGATTAATGCCATCCCCTAGGGGGGAATGTTGCGGATAAAACGTAACTGTAGTGATGAAACTAGAATAGACCAGGAACTGGAAATTGCAGAAAATCGATTCCAGTCTAGGTTATTCGCAGACTGATCAAAGAAGCAAGATGGAAAGTCAATAAAGTAAAAAGAGCTCGCCTTCTAACGGAAAACAAGAGGGCAAAAAATAAAAATAGGAAGAAACAGTATTTTATCACCAGTAGCACTGATGTTTTTAAGATTCTCAGTAAGCATTGGCACTTATTAACACATGACACCACCCTACAAGATGTAATTGGACCTAAACCTATAATTGTACATGAAAGGGGTTGAACATTGAGACAACACCTGTGCCCGAGTTTCATATCTTCATTATCAAATACTACCTGGTTACCTACAGCCCCCAATGGTTTTTACAGGTGCGGATCATGAAGTATTTGTTGCTTTGGAATACACAAAATCAACAGATTCCAGTATAACACTGAAAGATCATATACAATAAGAAGGTTCATAAACTGTAACACCAAATTTGTGTTTTATTATATCAAGTGCATCTGTGAAAAAATTTACATTGGTAGCACCATAAGACCGTTGAAAGAGAGAGTCCTAGAGCACATTCGAGCGATACATAACAACAACACACAGTATCCCTTAGCGGTCCATTTCAATACAACACATAAATCGAATGAATTGATAAAATTGGACTTCCATGGTATTGATGTGGTTAATTCTGGACCAAGAGGTGGAAATAGGAAGCTGCAACTGCGCAAAATGGAGAGTCTTTGGATAATCAAATTGAGGGCGGTGGAATGTGGTTTGAACATCGACCAAGGAGATGTGTCAATTTTTGTAAAAAACAATGCTTACATTGTAATACTGATTTTGAACTGTAACTTTGTCTTTTCGATCTCCTTGTCAAGCATTTCTGAACTAATCACTCTCTCTTCTCTTGGGTGCACCATCATTTATATAGGCACAAGGGACAAGTTTCCTAACCTTGTTACTAATCTCGTTTCACGACATATTAAAATCACTTTTAGCATGGAATAAATACCAAAAGATGCGGGTAGAGGCTAGGAGACCGCACCTAACAAATGAACAGTGTCTCAAAGTATCGAGTAGTGCAGGGAACTAAGGAGCACTCCCCTCTATACTCCTTAACTAGGAACAAGTCCTACAACAACATTACATGCAAAACGGTCCAGCACTATACAGCATATTATAGAAAATCCACATTGAAATTCAAGACAATGAGCACATGGAAAGATGTCCAAGTCCAAATGTGTGTTTCTTGAAAAGGTTTTTCTTTATTTTTCTTAAAAGGATTTCTCATTATTTTCTCAAAGGCAAAGATTCATAGCCAGCGCATTTTGTCTCCCATAGAGACTTCTTCTATACTATACACAAAGTATATTCATATAGATGTTTGTGCAGTTGAAATATTTGACAGTCCAATATACGCAAGACTTCTGTATTCTATTACATATCAGCAGTGGCATATTAACCCGCAGCTCAGGTGGTCCTCGTGTTTCTGTTCGGAACAGAAACACGAGGACCACCTGAACTGCGGGTTAATATGCCACTGCGGATATGTAATAGGACTGTCAAATACTTGAACTGCACAAACATCTATATGAATATACTTTGTGTTACATTGTGAAGCCCTGAAGAAGTCTCTATGGGAGACGAACCGCGTTGGCTATGAATCTTTGCCTTTGAGAAGATCATGAGAAATCCTTTTAAGAAAAATAAAGAAAAACCTTTTCAAGAAACACTAATTTGGACTTGGATATCTTTTCGTGTGCTCATTGTCTTGAATTTCAATGTGGATTTTCTATAATATGCTGTATAGTGCTGGACCGTTTTGCATGTAATACTTTTAGCATGGATATAGTCTAATATAGCTCTGAAAATATTTCTTTGCTACTTCTTAACCTTTACTGTCCAAGAATGGACTTGGTGGGAACCTTGGCACTAAGAACATAAATGGTGATCCATTCTCACCATCTATAAGTTCTCAACCAAGTATGTTGTGTCTATTATCCAAAAATGTGACTAAAATCAGAATACTGATACCCACCGAATTAGATACGACCTATTGCAATAAGCAGCCAACACAAGGTATTCCTTACAACATAGGGCGCAAGAGGACGCGATTAATGTACCACTTTTTGGGCTGAATAATCTCTTGTTCAAGTTTTAAGTGCTGTGGGTACTCCATTGCCGACAACGCTTTTTACCGCTACATGTTCAAACGTAGATAGATGTATTTCATCAACAGTATGGCCGCTACGACTATTCATTAGGCTCATGAGAGCCTTTGAGACTTAGTCCGTTTTTTATCTTTACCTTTCTTCCTTATCCTGGTTTTGAAACTGACATGAGTCCCGCATTGTAGTGAAGACATCGTGACACTTAGGAGGATTCAATTAAGATTTATTGAAGAACAGCTACACAGCAGCCCAGACAGCAAGGCAGATACACATCCGTCTCCAACTGCTTCCCAAGCCCTTTTCAAATACAAAGAACCCAGTGACCAGGCAACTAAGCAACCCTTGAACATTCTACCAGATGACACCAGAAATAGAACACAGAGCAAAGAACTCCAGCATAAGGCTGTAACACAAACTAAGGTAGAGGAGAGGATATAACATATCCTCCTTTCTCAATATAACAAACTAAAGAAAATAAAATAAAGTAAAAGGAATAAAACAAGAAAGCATAAAAAAACATCATGAACAGTATAAGTGCTGCAAAATCAGAGCAAACATGGCAAGAAACATTTCACATCCGGTACCTGTTAAGAACAACTCTTGATCTTGCGCTTCTCGAAAGAGAAACCTCAGAGGATCCAGTAACCACCAGACCAGGAGATAAGGATGATGTACTTGGAACAACATTCTTAACTTTTACAACTTTGCACACATTCCACCACTTTCCCCCTTCAACTTGAACAGGATTCCTTCCCACCCTGGTGACAGAAATGGGTGGACCAAACTTGCTCTCACCCTTCTTTACATGAAAAGGAGACTTAATGCGTACCATGTCTCCTACCCCAACAGGAACCATTTTTACACTTTTTTTTGTCAAACCATGACTTTTGTTTGTGTAGAGAACAGGAAACATTTTATCTTGCCAATTCCATAAGAAAATCAATATCAGGCACAGCTTTAATCCACCTGTTCATCCAGGCAGGCTTGAAATTTTTGTTCGCCTTCCTTCCCCTTAGAATCTCAAAAGGAGAAACTTTTGTTGTAGAGTGGGGAGTGGTCCTGTAAAACCATAGCATGCTTTCTAGAGAATTGAGAATTATTTGGCTCACCTAATGCAATCCCCCACACTCCTATTCATACGCTCAACAAGCCCATTGGATTGGGGGTGGTAAAGAGAACTCCTTACATGTTTGATGCTGCATGACTATAAAAGTCTGAAAATTGCCACTGGTAAATTGTGTACCATTATCTGTCACCATGGCCTCTGGAAACCCCTCCCGCATGAAAACATCCTTGAGAAAATAAATCATGTTACTAGTGGAGGCCTCTTTGACAAGTTTTACCTCAGGCCACTTCGAGGCATAATCTATAAGAACCAAGATAAAACGACACCCACCAGGTAATATTTCAAGCGGCCCCATAATGTCCAATCCCACTTTGGACCAGGGTCCAGAAGGGCATTCAATGGGAAGAAGCGGCGGGGTGACTACTTTCAATCCTTTGTCAGCCGACCGGCAAATAAGGCACATATAAACTATTTCATTGATTTCACTGTCCATAGAGGGCCACCAGAAACATTCTCGAATTCGTCTCCTAGTGAGTGTGGACCCTAAATGACCATCATGGGCACTAGTAATAATACTTCTAAGGCTCTGTGGGAGAATGAGTTTGTCAGCACAAAGCACACCACCACCCTCCAGGGAAATCTCAGCCTCAACCTTCCAGAAAGGTTGGAAACCTTGAGGAAGAATACGCTCTCTGGGCCATCCTGACCTAACAAACCCACAGACTTGTTGCAGAACGTCATCATCAGCAAGAGCCTTCACCCACTCGTCTTCTGTGCTAATACCATGCTCTAGTAAATCAATCGAGGCTACCAGACAATCATCAGAATCTTCCTCCCCACAATCAGCAAAGTCAGAATCCCCTTTATTATCATCCATGGGAAACAAGGACAAAAAGTCAGCCCTGACGTTCCTACCACCAGAGACATGCACAACATCGAACTGGTGCTGCATGAGGCGAGACACCGTACAGCGGATTCTAGGGGAACAGCATTTACTGGTGCCAGCACCAAGAATACTGATTAGAGGCTTATGGTCAGTCCTCAACAGAAAAACGCCTTCCTCAGACATAGGGACGGAACTTTTTGATGGCCCACCAACAGGACAAGAGTTCTTCTCAATAACCGAGTACTGGAGTTCACTATTTCTCAGGACTCTAGAAGCGAACGCAACAGTATTTTCTCTACTGTGATCATCTTGAGTTAGTACAGCCCCCAACCCCACTTGACTCTCATCAACCGTAATGCAAGAGGGCAAACTCGGGTCATAAGGCTTGAGAGCAGTACTATTTTTCAGACAATCTTTCACACAGCTCAAAGCAGATGCACATTCATCTCCTCAAGCAAAAACTACTCCCCTTCTGAGAAGAGAACTGATGGGATGTACGAGAGTAGCATGATTGGGGATAAACTTTGAATAATACCCCAAGAGTCCAAGTAGAGACTTGACTCTCTTTATCAACTGGGGCAAGTGCATGAGTGATGGCATCTAAAAGTCCCTGTCTAGGTCTGATTCCTTCCCCAGAGATAAGGTGACCTAAGTATTCAATTTCATCAAAGAGAAATTTGCATTTTTCAGATTTAACTACTACACCATGGTTCTTGAAAATGTCAAGAACCTTCCTTAGCAAGGTTTCATGTGAAAGAATATATTTGGAGTGAATCAAAATGTCGTCCTGAAAGACTAGAACTCCATCAATACCACCCAACATGTTCTGCATGGCACGTTGAAAAAAGGAAGCCGCAGAGGCAAGCTCAAAGGGCATCCATTTGTACTGGAAAGTACACAATGGTGACACAAATGCCGTGAGGGGGTGTGATTCTGGATCCAGCTCTATCTGATGATATGCGCTGGCTAGATCCAGCTTGGAAAAATAGCGTGACCCCCTGACTCTTGCAAACAAATCAACAATTTTTGGCAATGGATGAGAGTCGACCCAGATCGCTGTTGAGGGACCTCAAGTTCACGCAAACGTGCAACTTAACACATTTCTTGCGCGCGACTCAACCCTTGAACATTTTACCAGATGACACCAGAAATAGAACACAGAGCAAAGAACTCCAGCATAAGGCTGTAACACAAACTAAGGTAGAGGAGAGGATATAACACATCAACATATATAAATCTGTTTTTTATCAGAGTCACTCAGTACGGAGTTCTTGGATATGCATTAATACACATAGCCGATCGCTAAAAATGATCATAATGCATAAGATGAAATTTAAATTTCAGATGTCGCGTGATTTTATTTGGGCCAGAAGAAGGCTCCAATTAGGGCACTTCCTTAAGGTTATTTAATAAAAACATAGAAAACGCCCAAAGTCTTATTTTAGACCATTATATGTAAGATGAATGAAAACACAGAATGAAACTTCAGTCCGCTTTTCATTTCTAGTAAACTAGAATGTGAGGAGTTTTAAAAGATGGCGCCCGTTACTCAAACGCGTGCTGCTGCCAGTTACGAGCTGCCCGAATCGTCACGGAAACAAGGAATGCAATTCAAACTGAAAAGGTCATCTGGTTAGGATTTGATTTTAAACTTATGCTTTAATTTTATATTGTTTGCAATACGCTCAGGAGGACATTTTAGGTAGATTTCTCGGGTTTTGTCTCATGATGTTTCCTGCAGAGAGGACTTATCAAGGTCCACAATCTGCCAATAGAGAAAATTCTTCAACCACATATTGGGACGGAAATATCGGAATTTGGTATAGAAGTAGACACGCCTGCCAGTCGGGCTGATATTCCACATCTTGTAAGCTATATTGCCGATTTTTTACAGAGAATAACCTCAGGGTTTCACTTTGCATCTGATACGGCCAAAGTAAAGATCCAAAAAAAAGTTTATTAAGGGGAATGTTTATTGAATTCCCGCATATGTTATTACAACTTGTCCACTCTATATTTGCTCACATCTAGGATTAACGACGAACGATCACATGCAAATTGGATTTTTACATAATATTGAACTCCGTGTTTTAAATCAAAGGTGAGGTATCTTTCTTGTACCCCACTATTAACCAAATACAATGGTTGGGCACATGAGGATACTAACGTTTCCTCTATAATTAGGATCTTTTCCTTTTTCACTTGGGTTACACTTTAGCGCGGGGTGTGTTCTTTTCTCATCTAAACCAACACAACAATTAACTATGTCTAGGCTGGATCCTTTCTTTTGGAAATTATTTCGCCACTTTGAGGACTTGGGACCTCGTCAGGTGTGATAATTTCTCTCATGGACTGTTGGCTTTGGGACAACATAAGGGCATCTAGTCACTTTGTATGTGTATATACATATATATTCTTTTTTCTTTTTCTCCCTATTTTTCAATTAATAATACAAAAATTACTTTTTAATGTTAGGCATCATGCAAACAGTTTGTACATATGTTTTTGCAGCCTTGAGAAAGCCCAGGGGGGCGAAACGTACGTCGGCTGCTGCTGTTCTCTATAAAGAAATGAAATAAAACAAGCAAAGGATTTGATTCAACGTCTGTTGTGGAAATTCATTCAAAGGACGCTTGTTTGTGACGGGTTTAACCACTGAATATGGACATTGGATGATAGACTTAATTGGTGTGCCTTGGTGTGTGTGGTTGGATCTGTAAAAACATATTTCATCATTAATATTTGGAAACGGCCCGGATTGTGGATATACTACTTTTTCCCAGTTCCCAAGACGTGTGTGGCGCCCCTTCCATGTTCTAATGGTGCACCGGGGTGCCGCGGTGCACAATTTGGGAACCACTGCCTTATTGGTATCTTTACCAGGATAGGGTTTTCATAAGGAGGTGGTGTCAGACTGAGGTACCAACTTCATGTATGCATACCTGAAGCACATGTGGAATGAGTGTGGAGTGAACTACAAGTTCACTACACCTTATCCACAAACCAATGGCTTTGTTGAAAGATTTAACAAGACATTGAAAGGCATGATCTTGGAGCACCCTCAAAACCTTAAAAGGAAATGGGATGTCCTCTTGCCATGCATGCTTTTCGCTTACAGAGAAGTGCTTCGCAAGGGAGTAGGGTTTTCCCCCTTTAAACTTCTGTATGGCCATCTTGTGAATGGGACCACTTTGTCTTGTGAAGGAAGGTTGGGAGAAGCCTCTCCAAAACTTAAGCAGGATATTGTGGACTATATACTAGGCCTACATTCCTGAATGGCAGACTACACGGCGAAAGCATCCAAAAACCTTGAGGCCAGCCAAGAAAACATGAACCTCTGGTATGACCAAAAGGATGCACAGATGGAGTTCCAACCAGAGGAGAAGGTGTGGTATTTGGAGCCTGTGGCACCAAGGGCCCTCCAAGACAAATGTAGTGGTACTTCCCCTTTCCTAGAAAAGAAAAGTGAGGTCACCTACCTGGTAGACCTGGGCACCGGCAGGACACCCAAAAGGGTGATCCATGTGAACCACCTCAAACCTTTCTGTGACAGGGCTGATGTGACCATGCTGATATTTACTGATGAGGATCAGGAGACAGAGAGTGAACCTTCCCCTGACCACCTCTCTTACAGTCCAAAGATGGGTCAGTAGATGGAGTTATCTACTACGAAGCCCTCACTGCCCAACTGCAGGCTGACTGCAGGCATGTCCTGCAACAGGATGCTGAGCTCTTCTCCTTCACCCCTGGACAGACACACTGGTGTACCCATGATGTGGACACTGGGGACTTCTTGCTGGTCAAAACAAAGATCTATTGGCAGTCTGACCAAGTTAAGGAGAGCATCATGGCTGAAGTAAGCAAGATGCTGGAGTTAGGAGTTATTGAATCCTCTTAAAGTCCCTGGGCCAGCCCAGTGGTCATAGTCCCCAAACCTCACCCACAGGGTTGAAAGAAAGGAATGAGGTTCTTTGTGGACTACAGAGGTCTCGATGCTGTCACTAAGACAGATGCTCACTCCATACCTAGGACTGATGAGCTGATGGACAGACTGGGGGCAGACACATTTCTCAGCACCTTTAACCTAACTGCAGGATAGTGACAGATTGGCATGGCCCCAGGAGCCAAAGAAAAAACGGCATTCTCCAGACCTGATGGGCATTATCCGTTTACTGTAATGCCGTTTGGTTTAAAGAATGCCCATGCCACCTTCCAAAGGTTGGTGAATCAAGTCCTTCCTGGCTTGGAGAACTTAAGTGTAGCATATCTTGATGATATTGCTGTCTTTAGCTCCTCCCAGCAGGATCACCTGGTCCACCTGGAGAAGATTTTACAGGCCATGCAATTTGCAGACCTAACTATGAAGGCATCCAAGTGCCAGATAGGACAGGGTACTGTTGTATCCTTGGGCCACCTTGTAGAGTGAGGCTAAGTGCAACCCTTACAAACCAGGATTCAGACAATTCTGGACTGGGAAGCTCCAACAACCCAGACCCTAGTCAGGGCATTCCTTGGCTTGACTGGGTATTACAGGATGTTTGCGAAGGGGTATGGATCCACTGTGACACCCACCCCTCACAGAACTCCCTCCAAAAAGATGCCCAAGAAAGTGAACTGGACAGTTAGTTGTCAAAAGGCTTTTGACACCCTGAAAGAGGCAATGTGCTGAGCACCCTTTCTCAAAGCTTGAGATTACTCCAAGCAGTTCTTTGTGCAAACTGATGCCTCTGATCTAGGGATAGGAGCGGTCCTGTTCCAGGCCAACTATGATGGCCAAGACCAGCCGGTTGCTTTTATCCGCAGGAGGTTACTCCCCAGGGAACAGCGTTGGAGTGCCATTGAGAGGGAGGCCTTTGCTGTGATTTGGTCCCTGAAGAAGCTGAGACCATACCTGTTTGGTGCTCTCCATTATTCAAACTGACTAGAGACCTTTCAGATGGCTAATGCAGATGAACGGTGCAAATCCAAAACTTTTGAGGGAATGGACTTCACGGTGGAACACAGTCCTGGGACTACCCATGCCAATGCAGATGGACTTTCCAGCTTAGACAATGAAGCCTCTCATTGGAGAGGTTAGTCTCATCCTCTTTCGTTTGGGGATGGGGGAAAGTGTCCCTGTTTTCATGGTTACTCCCCATTGTTTGCCTGATAACTGATGCCCTTTGACTGAGTGTGCACAGTGTCTCGGCCAATCAGGTTCCCAGTGCTGTGTTCTTTCTCAAAACTGTCCCCTTTGTCTTCACAATTAGCACACCTCTGGTTCACCTGTAAGTCCCTTGTAAAAGGTACCAGTGGTGCCAAGGGCGTTGTGACCAGAGAGAGTCTTTAAGGGCTGCAGCATGTATTGTGCCACCCTCAGAGCCCCCTCACCAAACGTTTACACACTGCCATTGCAGACTGTGTGTTCTGGTGCAGACCAAACTGCAGAATTGACATGGCACACATCCCTGCGTGCCATGCCCACAAACCACTGCCAGTGGCATAAGTAAATCACCCCTCTAGCAGGCCTCACAGCCCTAAGGCAGGGTGCACTATACCACAGGTGAGGGCTCAGCTGCATTGGAGACGTGCCCCTACAGTGTGTGTGCCTTTTACAGACATTGTAAGTGTAGGGAGGCATTTTGAGTACATGGGCTGGGAGTCTGTCATTATGAACTCCACAGCTCCTGATGGCTTTACTAAATGCTAAGGACTTTGATATCAAGCTCAGTTGCATAATAAACTCACACTGATGCCAATGCTAAATTAATTACAAAATGCACTCACAGTGCATCTTAGAGATTCCCCCTGAAAACCGACCAACTCCCTCATGTCCATCTGACTGGTCTGCACTAGCCTGCCACACACAGACATGTTTCTGACGCCCTGAGATGGGAGCCCTTGTGATGTGGTGGGTCTAGGACAAAGGCTGCTTGCGGTGGAGGTGCTTCACACCTACTCCCCAAGCAGGAGCAGCATTTAGAGCAGTGAGCCTCAAAGGCTTCCTGCCATTTGATATGCTAGCCAAGGCCCTCCAGCTAGTGGAGATGCCCACCCCCTTTACCAAGCCCCAATTTTGCCAGCAAGGTCGTCGGGGAAAGTTAGTAGTCAGGAGAGGTGTGTCCCCTCTCCGCCAGAACCACCCCTAAGGTGCCCTCGACCAAGGTGACCCCCTCTTTAGGAAATCCTCCACCTTTAATGGAAGAATTCGATCCAATCAGGTTAGGGGGATGCCACGTCACCAAAGGGAGGGGACATTCTAAGGGTGTAGTCACCCTAAAGGCAAGTAGCCCATTGGCTACCATCTGCCAGTACCTGTAACGCCCCTAAATTTAGTATTTGGGGGCACCCCTGAACCCTGATCCTCAGATTTCTGTAACCTAAGAAGAAGACTGACGCAGAGAACGCCGTGCAGCAAAGCAAGAAGGCATCTTCTGCTTTGACCCTAGCCCTACCGGCCTGTCTCCTGCTTCTCGAGCCTGCGAAGATGAAACCTGTCCCGAGGCCAGCGACTTCCAAGAACCCCAGGAAGACTGCCACTCTAAAATGAAGACCTGATCTCCGAAGGGACAGTAGCCCTGTCCACAAACTCCAACTTCAAGGACTCTGGGTCCAGGTGGATCTGCGACTCCTGCTCACTCTGCACCCGACGCCCACGACCCGAGTGGCTCACCTGTTCTGTGAAGTCTCCCCAGCGATCCTGACCTCATCTCCAACGGTGGCTGGCCTCTCCTGGACCCTACGAAGTCGCCTACGGCCGCTACACGAAAGGTCCCCCTGACTGCGACCAGCTCCGACCAAGAAGATCCAACACCAAAAGGTTCCCCTGCAACCTCAGCCCTCTGGCCTTGGAGAGCCCAACTAATGGTGCCTTGGCCTCCCCAGCCCTCCAACTTACCTGCCCAGCCAGTGGTCATCTTCAGCGAGCCTCCTGGTCTGACCCTGCAACCCACTGAAACGCATTAGGTGCCCTAATCTGATTTTGCTCCCTGCACCCGGCCAACCCTGTGCTGCTGGTGGTGTAACTTTGCATTTACAAACCTATTTTGCTATTGCAAATGTCTACTGTTTTAAATTGATTCTACACAATTAATCCATTACTGTAAAGCATTTTCTGTTGCCTTGCAAAATTATCCTGACTGCATTTGAAAAGTAGTACTGCTTTTGAAACTGTTACCTTCAACTGAGTTTCTCTTGGTTCTAGAAATAAAATAACTGTTTATACAGAACAATTGGCCTGGATTCAGTCTTTGAGCATGTGCAATAATGTATTGCCTGAATGTGACAATAATTGCTTAACTCAGCCCTCTGATATGCCTAGCTGCTCGACCACACTACCACAAATAGAGCTTTTAGTATTATCTACTTGAGGCTCTAGAAGCCTCTGGGTATCCACTGGACTCTGCCCACTATATCTTATTTTGTTATTATATTAAAGCCAGCTTTCTACAGTAATGATTTACCAGTTTGCAAGTACATGCATTTAGGTTTACGAAATTCAGTGCGAATTTTATAAAATATTTTATTTGCAGATTTACATTTTTAATTCTTTGAATAGTGCCTTTTCTAGCTTTCTTGATTAGTGGCTTTTATATTCTTTTAAGTTTGTGTAGGTGAAGTTTCTCTTGATTATTTGTATTGAGCCCAGTGCGTTGGTGCTTTGCAATTTGTTGTTTTATCTTTTTTTAGTTCTGCATTCATCACAGGTGCTTGTTTTCTTTTGACTTGTTTTGTTGTTCTTAGTGGTATTTGGATATCAAAAGCTTCCTGGAGCTTATCAAAGACTTTTTAAATTGAATTTGTCTCTAGATCTGTGTTGGATGTTAGTTGTATTTCCAAGTATTCAAAATTGAGTTTGTTTGACGGTCGTTATGTGGTTGTATGTAAGGTGGCCTTAGGTATGGTGATTTGACATGTTTTTGTTTGGAAAGCTACCAGATGGTGGTCTAACCATGTGACTGGAGTACTCCTTTTTTCTTTTATAAGCAATTTTATTGATTTTGACTAGAAACATACACCAACAATTCAGCATTGGACACTGTAGATGATAAATCACACTATAAACAACAAGATTGGGAAGTGAAGAGGTAGTGCCCGAAATGGGCACTGGAGGTGGATACATCCTCCACTTAGAATCAGTAACAAAACAAAAGGATCCACCTCTAAAAGCGGGTACAGTCAATTATGTTTCACTGTGTAATGGAAAGGGCGTATCCTCCAATGGTTGGACGCACGCTGTGTTTGCTTTAATACCCCTTACACCAAAAGGGCCCTTGGTGTCAAGCTTCATCATAGGGGTCTTCTGGCCCCACTGCGGGACTGGGCGTGCTACGACCGGCGACTACGCGGGAGCACTAACAATGTAATACTATGTGTGGTGCAAGAGTAGTGAGAGGGAGGGTCAGAGGTGATTGCAAGAGAGTGAGTTTAAAAAGGACCTGGCCTCGTAGACATGCAAAATTTAATAGGTCAGTTGAGGCTGGTGCTGGTACTAATGAAAGAAAAGCGTCCCTTACCATCGAGGCAAAGTGGGCTAGTGAAAGCGAAAAAATCGCTAAGTCCCTGAAACGGCTATGCCGTACTTAAGTGCTCATCAACAATCCCTTTCTCTTCGTAGCTTCATCCCGCGGCTCCGCTGTCTGAGGAGTCCGCTGGGAGAGCTCTATTTATGTAGGCAGTAATTGGTAATGGGTCAGGAAAGAGGCTTCACCTTGATCGCAACTAGCAGTGAAACGGAAGTGTAATGCTGTTACACTTCCGGTAGATTTCTCATGCTGGCACTAGAACAGTAACCTGTGTGGTAAATATCCCACAGGAAGTGAGTATATTCTAGATATTATCGCTCCTTAGAAATAATCGTCCGGTGGCGGTGTTTACTGTATGACTGAAGGTTCAAAATTAAATCGCCAGGTGCCCAAGATAGTAACTAGCACCCATAAAAATTATGTTCCGTTTGGGCACCCATCTTAGAGGCCTTACAGCGGAGCCGCAGGATGGAGCTACGCAGAGAAAGGGATTGTTGATGGGCATGTAAGTACGGCATAGCCGTTACAGGGATTTAGCGATTTTTTTTTTCGCTTTCATTAGCCCACTTTGCCTCGAGGGTAAGGGACGTTTTCCGTTTTTTTCATTGGTACTCAGTGGCAACATCTTTTCCACCCGTTCTTGAGGCTCATGGGGCATTGTCTCTTATTTACATAAGTATGTATCAACCAAACCTTACGCTATTTGCATACTTTTTCTCTTATGTGATTACTACAATACACTTTGTGATAGAGCATGTGCTTTCCGTTTTTTGTGCGTCTGTCTTGTTTGTCATTTTCCCCACAGGTCACAGCACCTCATTTGATAACGATTAAGGCTAAATAACGCTATAGTCACATTGTGGCGAACTGCTTATTTTTGCAGGGACTACGTGTTTGCATATTGAGGACGCGCAGCTATCATATAACTGTTTTCCTCTTTTACTGATATTAATTAAGGCATACCATTGGGTATTGTATAAAATGCTTGATTAATTGCCGCATCGGGGCGGGAAGACCCCTATGATGAAGCATGACACCAAGGGCCCTTTTGGTGTGTGAGGGGTATTTAAGCAAACACAGCGTTGGAGGATACGCACTGTTCGAGGCATATGAGCTGCAGATTACACACTTGTGCATAGATCGCCATCTGGTGTTGGGCCCGGATGTTTGCAGTTTGTTTTTCCTCTTGGAAAGTCTTTGGAAGTCACGAGTTCGGTGACTCCTCCCTTGGATCGTATTGCGCATGGGCTTCGGCTCCATCCTCAGATTGTTTTTTTCCGCCATCGGGCTCGGATGTAATCTTCGCGCTCCGGTTCCGACCAGCTTCCAGTTCGACGATCGACGCACAATCCTCACCCCAATTCATGGTTTAGTGTTCGATCGCGATCTCCCCACTCGACGCGCCTCTCATCGGCAAGACCTTCGGGTCCAGTCGTCGACGGCGGCCTTCGGGCCTACCCAAGCTCCGGTCCTGGCTAATGGAAAGGACTCCATTTAAAAAGTGTCCTCGATGTGGGTCCAAATTCCCCCATACCAATCTCCACGAGGTGTGCAACTTGTGCCTCTCCCCTGAACACGAGGCTCGAGACTGTCCAGCGTGTAAATCCTTCCGGTCCAAGAAAACGATTCGAGACCGAAGAGCCAGAAGAACCATGGCACACTCTTCGACGGCGATCCCGGACGACATCTTCGGAGAAGGCGTCGACGCTCCACATGGACGAGGGACTAGTCAGCGCATCCGAAGCCGACGATTCAGATGTGGAGGACATCACTCCGGCACAGAGGGTCGTGAGTACTACTCAACCCCCCTCACACCACACCCTCGCTGGCACCGAAAAAGGCTTCGGCCACGCCTTCGGGCCTAAGCAAGACCAAAGACACTGCTTCCCACACCGCACCTTCGGGACCGGTAAAGAAGCTAATTAAGCCTTCAGGCGGCTCGGGCTCGAGCCAGCCAACCGTCGGAGCTGATAAACACTCTTCGGCACCGAAAAAGAAACCGCCCTCCATCTCGACACCGAGCCCCACACCGAAACACTCTGGGTCGAGACCCAGCTCCTCGGCACCGACCCCATCTTCGGTACCGACAAAAGCCCACAAGACCACCGGCACCGACACTTCGAAGCCGAAACCCATCTCGGCGCCTACTAAACAATCGGAGATTTCCAAGCATGGTTCCAAACAACGAACCAGCATCGACCAGCCTAAAAAACTCAACGGCCCGATGCCTTCGGCGCCGACGGACCAACCAACCTCTCCAGAACTATTAACACCGGATCCCTTACAAGAAACATTAACTAAGGATCCCAAAACTGGACATTTAATGCTCTCTATCAAAAAGAGACAGTTAGACAAGCCTGCTCTGCCTCCACCTCCAAAAAGGAAGGACTCTGCTACCTCCCCTTTCAGACTACCTTCCCCACCACCTCCTCCACCTTCCCCTCCTCCACCTTCGCCACCCCCACCTCATCATTACCCCATCCCATCCCCGGATGATGATGATCAAGGGGATCCATACCACGACATAGGAGATGTACCCCAAGATATACCTACAGGGGACCCCACTCCCCCACTCCCCCAGGATCCCCAGACCCATGGGACGATTATAATATCCCTGATGTCCCTAAAGTCCCACAAGACGATCTTTACCCTTCCAGACCTTCTCCACCAGAAGACTCCTTGGGGTTCAACCATTTATTGCAAAGGGCGGCACACTACCACGGGGTAGATTTACATACCGACCCAGTGGAGGAGGATTACCTCCTAGATACATTTGACACCACACATAGGACCACCTCCATATTGCCTATGCTAAAGGGTGTTATAAAACATGCGCCGGAGGTCTTTAAGGACCCAGTCAGGGCCAGGGTCATTAACCCGCGCATTGAGAAGAAATATAACGCCGCCCCAACAGATCCCGCCTACATCAGAGGGCCAGCGCCACTAGATTCCTTGGTGGTATCCACAGCACGGAAAAGGGCCAACTCCCAGGCGTCAGGTGACGCACCACCACCTGACAAAGAGTCTAAACTCTTGGACGCATCAGGCAAGCGTACTACATCTCAAGCGGCCAATATATGGCGTATCGCCAATACACAAGCACTACTAGCGAGGTATGACAGGGCCCATTATGACGAGCTAGAAGCCATAATGCACCATCTCCCTGATAAATACAAAGCTAGGGCCAATGAGCTCATTCAGGAGGGCAAAACAATTACCAATACCTCCATCCGTTGTGCCTTAGATGCAGCAGACACAGCCTCTAGGGCTATCAATACTAGTGTCCTCCTCCGTCGCCATGCCTGTCTAAGGATATCCGGTTTTAAACCGGAGGTACAAGCCTCCATCCTCAACCATCCCTTTGACCAGGAACATCTGTTTGGACCCAAAGTGGATGACGCCCTAGAGAAAATGAAAAAGGACACTGACACGGTAAAATCCATGGGAGCCTTACAATCTCACCCTCCCAGACGCTCCTTTCGCCGCTCTTCCTTTCGAAGCACATCCAGAGGCTACTCCTCAGACACCGCTTCCACTTCATACAAATCCCCTACTCAGTCCACCTTTACAAGGGGTTACCAAAGAGGCGGTTACAGGGGCAACAATAACAGAGGCAAAACAAACACCACCTGCTCTGCCACCGCGCCTACACAATGACTTCCCTCCACTTCCCCCAGACCATCACACTCCGGTCGGGGGCAGACTCCAACATTTCCTTCCGGTCTGGACTACCATCACCTCAGACAAATGGGTAACACAAATAATTTGGTCAGGCTACTGCCTAGAACTAACATCTACCCCCCCAAACATTCCACCCAGGCAACGTCCAATGTCACTAGAACATCTGCGGCTACTCAAGCAGGAGGTAATCTCCCTCCTAGACGAAGAGGCAATAGAACACGTTCCTACCTACCAACAAAATATGGGGGTCTACTCCCTGTATTTTCTCATACCAAAAAGGGACGAGACTCTGCGGCCCATCCTAGACCTTCTGCCCCTAAACAAATACATCTACTCAGACCACTTTCATATGGTGACACTTCAGCAGGTACTTCCGCTACTTTAAAAAAAACGACTTCCTCACCACTTTGGACCTAAAAGACGCTTACTTCCACATTCCAGTGCACAATGCTCACAGGAAGTACCTCAGATTTGTAGTGGACGGCCAACACTACCAATTCAAAGTGCTCCCGTTCGGAGTCACAACCGCACCACGAGTATTCACCAAGTGCCTAGCAGTGGTGGCAGCACATCTGCAAAGACAACACATTCATGTCTTCCCATACCTAGACGACTGGTTGATAAAAGCCAGTTCATACCATCAGTGTGTACAACACACACACACACACACACACCACCGTCCAGCTACTTCATCAGCTGGGCTTCACGGTAAACCACGAAAAGTCTCATCTCCAACCATCCCACATAAAACAATACCTAGGTGCCACTATAGACACCTCAAAAGCGCTCGCCTACCCCAATCCTGCCAAGATTGCAAGCATTCCGGTTCTACGCGCAAAATTCATAGCACAACACTCCCTTCCAGCTCGGGTGTTCATGCAAGTAATAGGGATGATGGCCTCTTGCATCTTCATAGTACCTCACGCAAGACTCCAGATGCGTCCTCTCCAAGAGTGCTTAGCGCACCAATGGAACCAGGCCCAGGGTCAATTAACAGATCTGGTGTTGGTAGACGGTCGTACCCATCGCTCTCTGCAGTGGTGAACCACCACAAACCTTTCCAAAGGTCGACCGTTCCTGGACCCGGTTCCCCAGATAGTACTAACAACAGACGCATCGCTCTCCGGCTGGGGAGCTCATCTATTACATCTCACCATGCAAGGCAAATGGACACCTCAACAGAAGCTACTCCATATCAACCATCTGGAGTTACTAGCAATCTTCCTAGTCCTAAAATCCTTTCAGACACCAATTTCGGGCAAAGCAGTCCTAATCCGCACAGACAACATGACAGCCATGTATTATATTCAAAAACAAGGTGGCACACACTCTCCACAGCTCTCTCAATTAGCACAGAGCATATGGAGATGGGCCATACCCCGGAAAATCTTTCTCCTAGCCCAACATGTCCCAAGAGTACAAAACACTATAGTAGATCTACTCAGCAGACAAACACAACAACTCCACGAGTGGGAACTTCACCCGCAAGTTCTTCACCCATACTTGCAAATGTGGGGGCATCCACAGATAGACCTCTTCGCCACCCACGAAAACAAAAAATGCCCAAGCTTCGCCGCTAGATACCCACACCCATTGTCCAAAGGCAATGCGATATGGATGAACTGGTCAGGCAGCTTTGCGTACGCTTTTCCGCCTCTCCCACTCATTCCACTAGTAGTGCGCAAACTACAACAGCACTCCCTCATACTAATATTAGTAGCGCCAACTTGGGCCAGACAACCGTGGTTCACCACACTGCTGGAACTATCGGTAGTACCGCATCAAAAATTACGCCTCTCTCCACACCTCTTAACCCAGAACCATGGAGAGATCAGACACCCGGACCCAGCTCAGCTCAACCTTGCGATCTGGCTCCTGAAATCCTAGAATTCGGGTACCTAAAACTTCCCCATGACTGTATGAACGTCCTCAAAGAAGCTAGGCGCCCTACCACTAGAGCGTGCTACGCCGCCAAGTGGAAACGTTTTGTTATCTATTGTCATAACACCATCAATCCCCTAGATGTGTCCATTCAACACATCATAGGCTACTTACTCCACCTACAAAGGTGCAATCTAGCCTATACGTCCATTCGACTACACCTCGCAGCCATAGCAGCTTACCTACAAAACAGGCAACATCTCTCACTCTTTAGAGTACCTGCCATTAAAGCCTTCATGGAAGGCCTTAAAAGAATAATTCCCCCCAGAGTGCCACCCCCACCTGTGTGGAACCTAAATATCGTTCTCACCAGACTAATGGGACCTCCTTTTGAACCCCTACACAAATGTGAACTTCAATTCTTAACATGGAAAACCGCTTTTCTTGTAGCCATCACTTCCCTCAGAAGGGTCAGTGAGATACAAGCATTTACTATTCAAGAACCTTTTCTACAAATGCACCATAATAAGGTGGTTCTCCGTACCAACCCAAAATTCCTCCCCAAAGTCATTTCTCCTTTTCACCTAAACCAATCTGTAGAACTACCAGTATTCTTCTCGCAACCACAAACTGTTGCAGAAAGAGCTCTTCACACACTAGATGTCAAACGAGCCTTACTCTACTACATCGAGAGAACACAACCTTTCCGTAAGACCAAACAACTGTTTGTCTCTTTCTCTCCATCACACAAGGGCAACCCCATCTTCAAGTCGGGGATAGCTAGGTGGATTGTCAATTGCATTCAGATTTGCTACCATAAAGCAAAACAAACGCTATCCGTTCCCCCCCTAAAGCCCATTCTACACGTAAAATAGGAAACATCCCATTAGATGACATCTGCAAAGCAGCTACATGGTCAACACCGCACACGTTCACCAAACACTATTGTGTAGATGTGCAAACTAAGCAACAAGCTAGTGTGGGCCAGGCTGTACTCAAAACATTATTTCAAACCACTGCAACAGATACGGGTGGTCACCGCTAACGGTGCGTACTGCTATATAATCTATGCACAAGTGTGTAATCTGCAGCTCATATGCCTCGAACGGAATATGCTATTTACCAGTATGCATCTGTTCTTGGCATGTAGAGCTGCAGATCTACACACGCCCACCCGCCTTCCTGGCTACCTGTATCTGTTCCAGTTTATCTTATTTAGATAACACACACATGGGCATCTTCACTGTTATTACTATGCTCCATCTTTCCCTGCTGGCGAAAAACAATCTGAGGATGGAGCCGAAGCCCATGCGCAATACGATCCAAGGGAGGAGTCACCGAACTCGTGACTTCGAAAGACTTTCCAAGAGGAAAAACGAACTGCAAACATCCGGGCCCAACACCAGATGGCGATCTATGCACAAGTGTGTAGATCTGCAGCTCTACATGCCAAGAACAGATGCATACTGGTAAGTAGCATATTCCTTCCATAACACAGTGATAAACATACTTGACTGTACCCCCTTTTAGAGGTGGATCCTTTTGTTTTCTTGTTGATGATAAATCACAGCCAGATGAATGACCGATCCTCAGAATGCTCGACCCCAAGAGTTACGAATAGATACAAACAATGGATATACATTTTTGGCTACCCTATGCTTCCCAATAATTTGCCCCACACCCTTCGGTACTTCTTTGGGCAACCCGTGCTTTATACATAGATTTTTCTTGTGTCGCACACCAGTCCACCCGCCTCCGCCACCTCCCAGAGCAAGGTGAAGTTGAGAGCTTTCAGGAAGCAGCTATGTCACGCTTGGCCACCACCATGGCTGTGTTAAAAAAAAAAATTTCGTTCCTAGACCCGTCCAACCCATCCGTAATCTTGAGGAGCGAGTGCCGTGGGTCATGGGGGACCTCACATCCCAGGATTTCTGTGAGATCTCCCTCGATGTCTCCCCAGAACCGTGCCAAAAGGGGGCATGCCCACACTATATAGAAAAAAATCAGCGGGTCTTGGTTGGATAAACCTGCCCGATGGAGGCGGACTGGGGTCAAGTAGGCGGCGTGTAAATAGTATAGTTGGATCAGGCGTAGCCTCGCTGATGCAGTAATCGTCTTAGGTGCCATGAGAGCATCACGCCAATCCTCCTCATCCAGAGGACCCACCCACTCCTCCCATTGGCCTCTAAGTGAGGTCGGGGTGTTGTTAACCAGTGTCCGATAAATGCGGGAGATACCCCGCCCCCCTCCCCAGGTCACCCAGCATAATCTGCGCCTCGGGGGGGGGGCTATATTCAGGGATCCTTGTGTCGTCCGATATGTGTACATGGGGAGGGCATGTCGCAGTTGTAAATATTTGTAGAATTGTGTTGGATGTAGGGAGTATCTGGACCGAAGATCTTGGAAGGAGCGCATGTGGCCGCTCGCCCACACGTCTCCGAGCTGCGAAATCCCTATAAGGTCTCGCGCTCCAAATCCTTGCAACCCACTAACCTCCCAGAGCCATTTGCCATGCCAGAGAGGCGTTTGTTGAGTTAATCTGTGTGTCCAATGGGTATGACGCAGGCTGCCCGCCAGGCCAACAGCACGGTGCTCATTACCTCTGGTAAAGTAGTCGGAATGGACTCCCCGTACATCAGGGACTGGATTTTGGGCAAACCCAGCTTGCTCAGTTCAAGCCTATAGGCTGGGTCGGACCAGCCCCCATTAAACCAATCATGTCCAAGATCATAAACAGCTCACTTCAACAAGGTTGCATCCCGGACACCCTCGAAGTTGGTCAGGTATCACCCATTCTAAAGAAGCCCACGGCAGACCCTATGGACCTAAACAACTATCGCCCTATTTCCAATATTCCTACCGTGGCCAAACTATTGGAAAAATGTGTTCACCTCCAACTGACCAGGCATATTGATCGCTTTGACCTCCTTAACAAACACCAATCAGGCTTCCGAGCAGATCATAGCACTGACAGATATAATTGACGACGCGCTGCAAATCCTTGATCAAAATGGATCCTGCTTACTCATCCTGCTAGACCTCTCCTCAGTCTTTGATACGGTCAAACATTAGAACCTGATAGATCTCCTGAAACATAGAATGGGATTATCAGGGTGTTGGAAAACGAGGCAGCAACTGTGAGGCCTGCACAAATAACATGACTACATTTGTCCTTCACTGGGAACCAAACACCCAATTGTAGCGCCTGACTCTCAGAGGGTAGCGTTGCAGAGCAGTCTGAGGCTTACTCAAGGGAGGTGGTGTGGGCTAGTAATCGCCATTTGCAGGTGCACAAAAATAACACTCAATAATTGATTGTCCAGTCTGTACTTTGCTTTATAAAAGTAAGAGTACATTTATAAACACACACACTACTCAATACTATGCACCAATTTACAAATATACATAAGCTGTTGGAATTACTTTGTGACATTGCATAACATCTCCACCCCACCCGCAAAGGGGGGGTGGGGTCTAGTACCGCCACTCTCGTATCAACATCAACTTGCCCCCAATGCAGATAGTTGAACATAACCTGGAGCGAGGGCCCTGCGCACTGGCACCATCCCAGTGGCGACCCACCCCATTACCTCAACAAGCATTAAAAAGGGGTAAACCTGCCTTGGTGACACATGACCCTGACTGAGCATCTCCTACTGACCATAAAGTATGCACCTCTATATCTTAAGGGCTAGCAGTCTGTGGACTTCACCTAAGCGCAGCAGCAAGAATCCATGTTTACGCACACTTTAGAATGACAGTACTCATCACATTTGTGGATCATTAGAATGCATTGCAATTACAGCCCCTAAAGGCATCACAGATGAAATCACAGGATTGGGCATATACAGCCAGACACCCTAGCAGGACTGTCTGGCAACATAGCCCCACTTGGCTTATGACATCTCCTTACACATGTGACTTACAGTCCCTTCAAAAGAAGTACTCCTGGCAACTACACTTCTCCTGCAGTGCACCTCTTCACTTTAAAAGGAATCACAGGTAAAAGCATGGGCTTCTCCAGCAGCTCCCCCAGCACCTTTTCACAAGTGAGGGTGACCCCCCCCCCCCCCTCCTCTGGGGGCCACAAAACACCAAAACGGCAGATTTCCAAATGCCTGGCGAGGCATTATGGGGCGCTTCATGCTCCTCTTTACCAGCCCCAGCCACTGGGAACACTCTCCTCCGCCCTCCGGGTCTCTGATTCAGCAGGGTGCTGTCTTCACTGGCTCCCTGCGCTAGCGTTTCACCTGGCTCTCCTCCGTGGCCTCTCGTCTCCCTGCGCAGAGGCCACTGCTCCTGCGCACCGGTCCTGGGCTCTTCTACTGGTGCTGTTAGGGTCCTGGGGGCAGTCAGGGGGTCTCTCCTTCCATCTGCCCATTGCGCCAGGCTCCAGCACCTTCAGCCTCAGCAGACCACACCCCAGAGAGAGCTTCTCTTCCTGTGCAAGCACTTTTTAAAAGTTGAGTAGGGGGCTGACAGGAAGTCTCTGTTGGTCCTATCAAACAGCGACACATCACGTCTCTGCCCCTGCTCCCTCCTTCTTGTCCAGCCTATGGGTTTGTTCAAACATGGCGTCGTCCAGTGTCTCTGGCCACATGCTCCCTTTCCCCCAGTGCTGCCTTCACCTGGGTTCAGCTTGGTGCCTGGCACCCACGGACAGCGTTTGATGGATTGGCTTATAGCTCCACCTATCTCCCTTCCTTGGAGGGAAGATCTTCACTCAGGGAAGAAAGGACATTAATCTAACCTGCCAGGGCCAGACCCCAGCCAGAGACTCAGAGAAATATGACATTTCTGGACGACCCAAAAGCAGTACAAATATGACTTTGGACTCTGCAGAATACTTCTTTTCACCTCCAATACAATGGACTTTAGTGCGTGTCTGGAAACTGTAGGCCTTGTGGAAGTTAATCTAGCCATGGGCCCCACATTCCCTTAGGGGAATAATGAAGTGAAAACACAGTAAAACACACTGACTTTCCCTGGCATGTTTCTTTCCAGCGTATAAAGCCTATTCCATGTCACCACCCAATACTGCATAAGTCCTGCCACACCATTCACTTTGTAGCTGCTCCTGGACTGCGCACGCTAGAAATCTCCCCTGCGCAGCCCGTACACGTGTGCACACGCATGTACACACATGTCTGCATGTAACCAGCCCGGTGTCCCTTACTCCTGCTGCACAGTGGCCTGGTCAAGCCAGGGGAACACCAGTAAAATCCCCATGCAGTCTCTTACATCCTGAGTTCACTGTGGGTGAGTCCCAACTTATGAGGCTCCCACACAGTAAAAGCTCAACAATTAGGTGCTCAAAAAGCGAAAAATCCGGGCGGCCCATAGTGTCAGAACCACCTTCTAACACAGGGGCAGTGCTAAACTGGTTTACCTAATATCTCCAAAATCAGACACAACAATTCAAGGTCAATAACTCCATGTCCAAACCCGTCCCAGTAACTTTGGGAGTCCCGCAAGGGTCCTCACTATCCCCGACATTGTTTAATCCCTTCATGGAACCACTCACCGAAATTCTACACGTGTCTAACGTGCAATATCACATGTACGCCGACGACACACAACTATACCTGAAGATCCACACCTTAGAAGACATCAAATTGCTTAATACAACGCTTAGGAATACCCAGACTTGGCTGGCAGAAAACCATCTCAAATTGAATGCCCTAAAAACCGAATTCCTTCTAATAGTTCCACCCGCCCAAGTCCCCATAATGCAGGACTGGATTAAACATCTTACGGCATTCAACGTTCAACCTACCATCGTGGACTCAGCGAAATCACTAGGAATAACTCTTGACAGTAACCTCAACATGCAAAACACATCAGCAATGCTACAAAGGGAGCAAACTTTCAGATAAACACACTGAGGAAGCTGACACCCTTCCTACCATTCAATGACTAAATGCAGGCAGTACAAGCTCTAGTTATACCTAGAGTGGAGTACGGAAGTGTCTCTCTTTGTGGCCTACCCAAAGCTTAAACTGCACCGTTAAGAGCTTCAATCAATGCTGCAGCAAGACTCATCACTGGTTCTAAAAGGAGTCACCACATCTCCTCGGATCTACAATCCTTGAACTGGCTACCTCTCGAAGCCAGAATTCATTTGAAAATAGCGTGTATGATGCACAAAGCCATGCATCACAATGCACCCGGCTATCTGGCACAGAAACTGACGATCTCTGGTGGGATCAGATCTTCAAGAAGTGCGGAAAACCTACTACTGAAACCGCAAGGATTCAACAAGAAGAAAACATATAACCGAACCTTCTCAGGGATGGCGCCCAGAATCTGGAATGCATTACCCCCAGAAACCAGACTTAACCCGTCCACTGCTTCTTTCAAAAAGGAAGTAAAATCGATTCTCATGGCCTCATTCACCTGAGTATGGTCTATAGAAATCTCGAGACCACCATCGCACCCGCGCTACTAACCTTATGTTGATAAGGGACCATCTAAGCAACCTAGAAAGTATATCTTCCCTCTGTCTTACACAACGGGATAGTTTCTGTGCTGTACCTTAATATTTTGCTTTTCCAAGAAGTTATGTATATGTGCTTCGATTTACATTTATTTGATGTATAAAGAACTTTACTAATTGTACAGCACTCTGATATCCGCAAGGATCTTGTTCGCGCTCTATAAAACTTTCAAAATAAAAGTATAGTCAATAGGTGAGTCGCCAAGTAGTACAAATATAAATGTGTCATCTCCATGCCCCCGTCAAATGGAGGAATCCGGCAAAGGGTCAGAGCCAGACGAGGCCCCCCCCCCCCTCCACAAAGGAATTTGGTGGCCATACTGTCCAGTTCTCGAAACCAAGCCCATGGAAAACAGAAGGGGATCTTCTGGAGGACGTAGAGGAATCTGGGGAGAATCATCATTTTAAACAGGGCGACTCTCCCCAGGTGTTATGGGCTAGCGCCTGCCACTTGTGGCAGTCCGCCTTCGCTTTTTTCACAAGTGGGGTGATATTGAGGGACCAGCTTAGTTCTGGAAGAAGGGCGACCCAGATCCCTAAATATTTGAAAAACTGACGCCTAAGCGGTATTGTGGATTGCCAGTCATAGCAGTCTCTAGATAAGTGTAGGGGCACCAGGACCGACTTATCAAAGTTCAGCAGGAGGCCTGCCCGAAGGACCACAAGATCTGGAGGCAATGAGGGCCCGACTGGGCGGGATCCACCAAAATTATTGAAACCTAGTCGGCGTAGAGTGTGATCTTGTCCCCCTTTGAGTGGGGCCATTCCCATCCCCGAACGCGGTCCACGGACCGAACCAGGATCACCAGAGGTTCCATCGACAAGGCGAAGAGAAGGGGCGAGCGGGGGCATCCCTGTCTCGTTCCCCTCTGAATGGGGAAGGCCTCTGATAAAACCCTGTTGACTAAAACCTTGGCTGGGCATCAAGGACTTTTACCAGGTTACGGAAGTGAGGGCCAAAACCCATCGTGGCTAGCACGTCACCTAGATACCTCCAGTCCACCGAATCGAGGGCCTTTTCGAAATCGACGAGAAGAATTGCCAAGTAGGGGGTGAGCAAGTGGTGGTGGGCCAGGGCCAGGTGAAGCCTCCGGAGACAGTGCCTGATGCCACGCTTGGGCATGAACCCGCATTGGTCCGGATGGACCAACGTGGCAAGGTAGGGCTTCAGCCGCTGGGCGAGAATTGTGGCATAGAGTTTAACCTCTGTGTTTATCAGAGAAATGGGACGGTAGTCCGCGCAGTGACTAGATGGCGGTTGAGATTTTGGGAGAACCACTATGGTGGCCCTATCCGTCTCGGGTGGGAAGGAGCCCTTCTCCAAAGCCTCTGTGAACAGGTCCGCGAGGCGCGGGACAAGGGTCTCTCGATGAATAGCGTAGTATTCTTGAGGGAGTCCGTCCGGGTCGGGGTCTTGCCCAAGGAGGTATGAGTTATTGCTTCATTGATCTCTTCGTGGGTGATAGGGCGGTCCAAATCTGCCTGGGCGGCAGAACCTAGCTGGGGAAGGCGAGCACAGCCCGCTGCCAACAACTCTGGGAGCTACAGTACTGGAGTACTCCTTTAAAAGGAAACAAGTTCTGTATTTGCAAAAATGATATATAGGATGTGTCCAGCAATGTGTGGATTTGTGGAAGATCTAATGGAGGTTGTGTGGCTTGGCTAGGCCAGTGGTGATAGTTCTTGGATGGGGCAAATGGTTTCGTCAAACCATATGTTTAGGCCACCAAGGATGCATAGGTTGGACTTTAGTGTCATAAGGTTTAAAACTCTGTCTAGAAATGTGTCCTGGAATGTTGGATTGCTAGGTGGTGGTCTTTAAAGAAGGAGGAATTTACAAGAGAAAGTTGGTGTATGGTAGCATCTGGAGAAGAGGGCATAACAGCCTTGTATAGAAATGTCAGCTTTGATGGGATTTATAGTTTCCTTGAATATAACAGTCCATCTCCTCTTTTGCTAATGCGATTTTGCGTGACAGTGTGATAGACTGGAGGAACGGCTTCATGCAACACTGGAGCCATGTCTTCTCCCATGCATGATTCAGTTATGAAGAATAAGTCAGGTTGTGTGCCAGTGAGTAGGTCATAGATGTGGTGCTTGTTTTTAGAGAGTGGTAGAGCATTTATTAATAGGCAGTCTAGAGATTGTGTTTTGGTGGTGGTGTAACTTTGTGCTCTGGAAAAGTGAGTATTCTTTTTTAAACTTGTAGCAGGTTTATTAATAGTGTTGATACCAGCTGTATTGGGATAGCAATGGTGTTGTTTGTCGATATTGTAATCCTCATCCAGCAGGCTTAGAAGGCATTTTGTTGGGCCTGAGTGTGCAGGTGGTGGAGATGTGGGTTGATAGTGAGTTGTTGGGCGGTGTTGTTTTGTAGAGTAGTTTTGTTGTGTAATGGCGAAGGAGATGCAAAGTTGTGAAGGAGTAGCATTTTGTTTGCATCTGTTTAGGGTGGAAGGTGTATGGGTCAGGTGTGTTTGTGGAGCATGTTGGTTATGTTTTAAGGCTCTAAATTGTGAAATGGATGAAAGGCGAGCGAATTAGTGTTGTGTTTATGGTAAGTGCTGGTGAAGATAGAAAATATTGGAGTAAAGTTGGTTTAGGATCTGTATTTGTGTAGGATCGTATGTTCTGGAGGAATCTCTTTAGGAAAAATCTGTGGGACCCCCAACAGCTAGTTTTGGTCCATGGTATATGCTTTGCCACTGACTTACTAGTAGTTGGTAGCATCATCTGGTCTTTTTTCCTCCACCAGGAGATAATCTCTCTGATCGAAGAGATTAGTTGGGATCCACATACGATTAAGACATTTTGAAAGTACCTCTTATTTAGAAGAAAACATTGTATTAAAAACCTAGATAGGAGTAAGGTTAAAAAAAGAAAAGTGGATGTGTATTTAGAATATATAATGTGTCCCTCATTGAGCGATGTGAGGGACACATTGTATATCTCAAACAGACCTTTCTTTTTTCATCTTGCCCCTAACTAGGTTTTTAATAAGTTGTTTTCTTCTAGATAAGAGGTAATTTTAAAACGTATTATTCTGAGGTGGATCCCAACTAAACTCTTCGATCAGAGAGATTACCTCCTGATTGAGGAAAAGAGACCCAATGATGATGCTACCAACTACTAGTAAGTTAGCCGAAAGTAGCTGTTGAGAGTCCCACAGATTTTTCCTACAGGCATTCCTCCACAATGAACGATTCCACTCTTAGGATTATTTGTTGGTATATGTTTGGAAGCGGAGTGGGTTCTTGATACCTATTGCTTCTCCTTCCCTCCTATGATATTTATTGTCTGTATTTGTGTAGTCATGAGGGTAGGAGTGGGTGTTGTTTCTATTTTGTGATGGAATGTAGTATGACGTAAGTGTGAGAGATTTGGATGTGCTGGTGTGTGTTTTGTTTTAGTTTTGTGGAGTAGTTAGATGAGATATTGATGTAGTAAATTTCTGTGTAGGAGTTGGATGTAAAGTACTGTTGGTGAGTGGAAGGTGCATGGTAAAGAGGGTGGTGATGTGCATTGGATGGGAGTATATGTGGTGTGTAAGAGGGCATGGAGAGGGGTTATAAGTGTTTGTCATAGATTTGGTAGAGCTAAAGATAATATGTGGAGTGTAAGGATTGGTTGTTTTTTGTAAAAAAATAAAAAAATAAAAAGGGAGGAGGGTGTTGTTGGTGGATGATATGAGAGGTTTGAGTATAGGGTTGGTGGTGATTGTAAGGGGTCTGTTAGGAGTAAGTAGAGGGTAGAACTGATGCTGTGCATGAATAGGGAGAGTGTGTTTGAAAAGATTAAGGTTATCTATAATGTGGGTTTCTGTTGGTGATGTGTGGATTTGATAGTGGTGTAGGACAGAGTGGTGGTTTGTGTAAATTCCTCTGGTATTTGGACGAGCAACCTCTGACCCGGGTTGACTCATACAAATATCTAGGTTTTCAAATAGACCGCAACCTTAATTTTAGATTACAATTGGGACAAGTACGTACTAAAGCCAAACAACTGCAGTTCGCTTTCAAAGTTCTAAGAAAAAAAACTTACATGTTGTTCTACAGGACACTTGCTAAAAGCCATTCCAGCAAAATTTCTACCTTCTATCTCATACGGCTCAAATTTTAAACCTTAAAGATGTCACCTTTCTAAATACAGTACAATCAACCTTCTTTAAGAAGCTGTTTTCGATCCCCCGACACATTTCACAATCCCATATCCGATTAGAGTATGGACTAAGAAACCAGATTCCTGATCGACAAGGGGCACGAGCCAAGTATTACTGGAGAATGAGGGACGCAGAGGACAACACCCTTGCGCATTACTGTTGGGTGGAAATTGAAACCCAAGCCAGGCTAAAAAATTCAACGTTCAGAGCTCTCAAGGAATCTCTTGTGGCATTGCAGCTAGAGGAGGCCTGGCTTACTCTTCCCACCTATTCCGGTTTCAAAACCGTAGCTAACAAAGCAATCAAACGGACCTCTTTACTAATAGACAAAACAGCCTTTTCAAAAAAATCCCATGCTTGGGCAGTGGAGCCCCAACCATACCTGCTAGACTACTTTTCCCAGCAGAAAAAGCACTACCTAACGTTACTGCGGCTGGGATTATTTCCATCAAAGGGCCGGACGCTGAAATGGAAACACCCCTGGCAATCCAAGGAATGCCGCTTATGCGGAGGAGGGGATGAGTCTTTTTTGCATTTATTATGCATCTGCCCCTTCCTGGCAGAAACCCGAAGAACGGTTCTTCTGGAAGCCTTTAGGAAGGAACAAATAAGGTCATGCAGAGTAGCCGTTATCCAATGCCTTGGAGGACCATCAATTCAAATGTCCTGTAGAGCTATACATTTTCAGAAAATTGCAGCAACAGAACAGGAAAAAAAAGAAAACATTAAGTGACCTAATACGTTTTAGCATAACCAGTCTTGAAATCCACTTATGGTATTGATTGTATGTTTTACATTTTTTACTTAATCGCTGTAGAACGTACCCTTGTGTGCTTTCATTTTTATAAGTTTTTTAAAATGTACATTTTTTGTATGGTGGTTTCCCACCCTTTTATGACTTTTTATGAAATAAAAGTATCTATCTCTCTCTCTGGTGGTTTGTGTGAGAGTGAAGGTGCCATTGTGAGGCAGTAGGGGTAGAAGGGTGCATAGATGTGTTTTGGGGGTTTTGTAGTGGTTGTTACGACATTGAAATGTGGTTAAAGTTTTTGTTGTAAATGGGCAGTGTTGCTGAGATCATGTTTGTATGTGTGAGGGTGTGGATCGCTTAAGGATTGGCAGGAAATTGGTAAAAAGGGCAGCCTCTCTTGCCCTAGGCCCAACCTGAGCAGGCCCAAACAGGCAACTGTCCTTGTCCTGTCTGCCTTTAGCCTCAATGCCTGGGCTGAAATGCCCTAAGGTTAAAATGCCATAGTGATAAGGTGACCTTGGTTCACTCAGAACCCTAGCCCTAACACCAATGGGAGCCCTAGCAACCAATCAAAACTCAAACTCTAAGTCCCAAGTCCAATAGAAACCTTAGCCCTATGAACCAATCAGAACACGGATGTAAAAACCGATGTGAAACCTATTTATATAGCATGTGACTATAAACCTAAGGGCATGTGCAGGTGTGAGGAGAGTGGGCAGAGAAAGAGCCGTTACGGGCACAGCAAGAACAAGCAGTACAGGCAATACCGTGAAGCCAACCTAACTCAGCAGCGGCAGACGCACAGGCGGCGCTGTGCGGCGGGGTAGCGACCTACCAGGTAGGGTCAAGGGTATAAACAATATAAACAAAGTACCATGTAAACGCAAAAAACATTTCAGCCAGAATTGAGAATTTAGTGTTGATAGTAGTATGCAGGGTGGTAATTGTAGGATTAAAGAGGAGGAACTGAGTTATAGGAGACTTCCCCTAATGTTGTGCATAAATGCATATATGTCTGAATAAATAAATTATTAAATATACATAATCAATAATAAATACAACTAATACAGTTAATAAAAGCATAAGATAAAGGAATTGTCATTTCTGGATTTAAAAAAAAGATATCAATTAATAATCAAACATGTCCTTATGTTATATATATGCTCCAAGTCACCCACAGGACACGCAGCACTCAGGCAACAGCAGGTAAGTCAAATACCTTTGTTAGGTATGGATGCAGTCCCTCCAGCAGATTCCTTTAGCAGCCTTTCATCACACTTAGCCTGACGCGTTTCAAAGTTTACACTTCTTCTTCAGAGGCAGTGACGGAAGGAAGTGCGGTAGTCCGGTTAAAGTCCACGTTCAATATACACGCCCTTTATGGGCTGCTCATATGAAGCTGTGCATTCTGGGGGCTGTAGTACCGGAAACAATCACTCCACAAATGGATTCCGCAAGATCTAACTGCCGGATGCATTTAAAGTCCTCAAATGGACCTCCGCAGGTGTAATGTTATATATACTCCCATATCTGTGCATAGATGTCTACTTGGTGATTCATTTTAGAAATGAATTGCTCGCAGTTTGAGAATTTTACGAGCTCCGAAAGCCGGTCTGTGCCATGCAGAACCAACTGCTTTCTCCAGTGGCAGAGGATGCAGAACTTGCAATTGCCTACCCCTTTGCCACTCACTGTTTCCTGTGTTTAGTAGGGATAGTACTGCCTGTCATGTAAGAGCCAGGCGACCTGATGGGGTAATCCGGCACTCCAACGACTGGCCAAACTTTGAACCAATACCCAGTCAGTTTGTGACAACACAACAGGACATGCAGCATGTCACATCTCCAACAGTCAGGCTGTTACCAGCAGGCTGCCATGAGTAGCATGACCGGTGATCAGTACAAGGTGTGGTGTAATTTAAAGAATGAAAATGTTAACCTGTTTTCCCGAAGGAAAGGTTCATGTGAGTCGAACATTGAGACCAGATTTTAGATGAGTATGTATGCACAACCACTTCCCTGTCAAAAAGTTCTAGTCCTGTCAAGTGTGGGCTGTGAGAAGTTGGTGGTGACCAGTACGCTGTACAGTCTTGAGATTGCTCCCTTAGTGGTTCTCCGTTTGTCCAGATAAGAGTGGATCGGTGTGGGAGAGATTATGGGACCTTTGCCTAGATTTCTGTTCCCCTCGCTGCCCCGCTTCTCTGTACCCGTTTTTGCTTCTGTACCCCTCGCTGCCCCGCGTCTCTGTGCCCGTTTATTGCCTCTGTTCCCCTCGCTGCCCCGCGTCTCTGTGCCCGTTTTTGCTTCTGTACCCCTCGCTGCCCCGCGTCTCTGTGCCCGGTTTTGCCTCTGTTCCCCTCGCTGCCCTTTATTTCCTTAACCTCCTTGCCTTCTGTATTTTCGTTGCCCCCTTACTTGTGCCTTTTTTGCCTTCTGTACCCTTTGTTGTCGCTCCGCTCCCGCCGCTGCCTCCCCTGCGGCCCCGCCCCCCTGACTGCCCATTCGCTGCCCCCACCTCCCAGCTGCTCCTCCCTCCCACCTCCCCATATATGCCGGCTGCTAAGGCAAGCCTGTCTGCGCCCGTCCGCGCCCAGCGCCAGAACCCCTGGACGCCGCACCCGCCACAAGGAACGCCGCCACTACGATGCCAGCACCCTGCACGCTCTCAACCCCGGACGGACCCACACCTGCTTCAAGGCCGCCCCGAAATGCACACACGGCCCCTTCACCTGCAGGAACTGCAGCTACACCAGCCTCAGAACCGACGAACCACCAGCCAAACAAGACCCCAACCACCTCCAATGCGTACTTCTGAACACCCGCTCCACAGGCAAACACGCCGTCGAGCTCTGGGACCTGCACGACACAACATCCCCGGACGTCACCTTCCTGACAGAGACCTGGATGAATGACTCCTCTGCACCCGACCTCGCCATAGCCATCCCAAACGGCTACAAGATCACCCGCAGAGACCGCACCAACGGAGTCGGAGGAGGAATCGCCATCAGCCACAAGAACAGCATCAGGGTCTCGACTAGCACCGCCGACACTCTCAGCACCGCCAAACACATTTCCAGATCCACACAGACCCCAACTCCACGCTTAGAGGCACCCTCGTTTACCGACCCCCCCGGTCCCCCTCCAGTTTGGCGACTCCATCGCCGACTTCATCAGCACGCACGCCCTGACCTCCACCGACTACATCCTCCTCAGAGACCTGAACTTGCACCTTGAGAACAACAACGACAGCAACTTGACAACCCTGATCGATAACCTCGCCAACCTTGGACTGAGGCAACTCGTCACCACGCCCACCCACTCCGCCGGCCACACGCTCGATCCCATCTTCTCCTCAAGCCCGCACGGTTTCTTAAACCACACCACCGAAGTCCCTTGGACCGACTACCGCTGCATCCACTACACCTTCCAGAAACCCACCGCACCCAACAGATCCCCCGCCGCTGCTGGAGCAAAATCACCGAAGATCCACTTCACGCAAACCTCGCTCTCAGCCCACCCACCGAACTCTCCAACGCCGATGACGCTGCCCTCAGCCTCAGACGCTGGATCGAGGACTGCGCCAACACCCTCGCCCCGCTGAAGAAACCCCCTCCCCCCACAGAGACACCAGCAAGAGGGCCAGCTGGTTCACCCCAGAACTCCTAGCCTCCAAGCAAGCCTGCCGGAAGCTAGAGAAGAAACAGCACAGCGAGCAGACCCCGGACAGCCTCGCAGCACACAAGGACGCCATCTGCAACCACCACCACCTCATCAAGGCTGCCAAGAGGACCTGCTTCAAAGACCGCCTCGACAACAACGCACACGACAGCAAGGAGCTCTTCGACATCGTGAAGGAACTCTCCAACCCCAGCTCCAACACCAACGACATCCCGCCGTCATAAGCCCTGTGTGACTCCCTCGCCACTTTCTTCCACCGCAAGATAGCAGACATCCACAACAGCTTCAACACCCAGACAGCCCCAACATACAGCAACACAACAGACTCTCCTCACATCATCGACTACGACCCCCTGCTAGCCTGGGCCAGCGTGAGCATCGATGACACCATAAAGACCATGAGCACAATCCACTCCGGCTCTCCGTCAGACCCATTCCCGCACCACGTCTTCAACAAAGCAAGCAGCTCCATCGCACCCCACCTGCGCAACGTCATCAACCTCTCCCTCGATACCGCGACCTTCCCAGAGAGCGAGAAACACGCCGAGATCAACGCTCTTCTCAAAAAACCCAAGGCAGACCCAAGAGACCTCAAGAACTTCCGGCCCATCTCTCTGCTCCCGTTCCCGGCCAAGGTCATCGAGAAGATCATCAACAGACAGCTAACCCAATACCTCGAAGGAAACAGAATCCTGGACCCTTCTCAGTCAGAGTTCCGCAGCAACCACAGCACCGAAACCGCCCTCATCGCCACCACCAATGACATCAGGACCCTACTGGACAACGATGAGACCGCAGCTCTCATCCTCCTAGACCGCTCCGCCGCCTTCGACATAGTCTGCCACCGCACACTACGTGCACGACTCCACGCCGCAGGGATCCGAGACAAGGCTCTGGAATGGACCACATCCTTCCTCTCAGGCAGAGCACAGAGCGTCCGCCTCCCCCCATTCTGATCCGAAGCCTCCGAGATCATCTGCGGCGTACCCCAGGGCTCCTCCCTCAGCCCGACATTATTCAACATCTACATTACCCCGCTTGCACACTTCGCCCGACAGCACAACCTCAGCATAATCTCCTACGCCGACGACACTCAGCTGATCATCTCCCTCACCAAGGACCCCATCACCGCCAAAACCAACCTCCACGAACGAATGAAGGCCGTCGCCGACTGGATGAGGGCCAGCCGCCTGACGCTGAACTCGGACAAGACGGAGGTCCTCATCCTCGGCTCAAACCCCTCAGCCTGGGACGACTCCTGGTGGCCGACGGCACTGGTGACAGCCCCGACACCCACAGACCACGCACGTAACCTGGGAATCATCCTAGACTCAACGCTGTCCATGACCAAGCAAGTCAACGCCGTCTCCTCCTCCTGCTTCAACACCCTCCGCATGCTCTGCAAAATCTACAAATGGATCCCAACAGACACAAGAAAGACAGTCACCCAGGCCCTCGTCAGCAGCAGACTCGACTACGGAAACGTCCTCTACGCTGGAGCCCCGACCAAGCTCATCAAACGACTACAACGCATCGGCACGACTGAACCTCGACGTACCACGCCACATCACCCCCCCACCTGAGAAACCTGCACTGGCTCCCCGTCAACAAGACGATATCCTTCAAGCTCCTCATCCACGCACACAAGGTACTCCACAAAACCAGCCCTGGCTACCTCAACAGTCGACTCTCCTTCTAGATCCCCAACCGCCAACTACGATCCGCCGACCTCGCACTTGCCGCCGTTCCGCGCATCCGAAGAACCACCACCGGCGGGAGATCCTTCTCCCACCTCGCCGCCAAAACATGGAACACCCTCCCACTGAGCCTACGACAGACCCAAGACCTGCTGACCTTCAGGAGAACACTCAAGACCTGGCTTTTCGATCAGTAGCTGCCCACCCCCCCAGCGCCTTGAGACCCTCGTGGGTATGCAGTGCGCTTTACAAATGTATTGATTGATTGATATTATGGTAGCACCACAATAGCGCTGAAAGGCATTATATATACATATATATTTTGGATCAAACTTGGAAATGTTGAGGAAAATATACGTTCTACATGCCGTTAATGACTGAGCTGCCTAAAATAAGAAAAATCTTTTTATTTTTTTATTATGTTTACATGGGCACATTTACACTAGAGTATATATATTTTTTGCACTTAGCTCTTTAGGGTGATATTGCACATTAGCACTTTATATATGGGATGGCAACATGTTGATTACAATCGTATGTAGGTAGAAGATGGATACACAGTCGCATGACAAGAAAGCATTTAAGCAGAAAGACATTTTAAGAGTGCTATAATCATCAGATAGATGTATCTAGATGATAGCTGCACGCTCTGACCTAGGGATGACGTGGTTCTATAAGCATTAAGCTGCGATAAGTCCGATGTTCCCTGGGCTTCATTGTGTAAGTCTCCTATTAGGGGCATGCATTTTTTTGCACATATTGGAAGCCTTAAGTTGTGTTTTCCATTTCTACATAATAACATATCCTTCTTTTATAACATATGTATATTTGTATGAGTCACGATGTATTTCTTGGTTGATATATTTTAACATTATATTTTTGACCATAATTCCTTGTGCATTTCATCATTATGAGAGAGAACTGAATAGGCAGAAAAAATCTGTCCGGTCTCTTTTAAATGTATACATATTTATAAATTCAAAATGCAGCAACAAAGAGTTTCAAAAAAACATGTGTCAATTTAAATGTATCTTATTGCCATCATTTCTGTTTATTAACAGTGCCATCCCATATTCATTCATGTAAAACACACGATGAAATTAGCAAACAAAACATATGTGCATAGTCTGTTGTTCATATTAACTGTAGTTGCAACCATGTGACAGGAAATGTGATGATTTTTAGGTCTCGACCTTGCTATCGCGTAAGCGATCGCAAAGCGAGACTATAGAAAGCGGGTTTGAAAAGTGCTCCCAAAAAGTGGATTGCATGGCTAGCACGCTCACAATCACGCGCATCGTGCCGCCATGCAATCCGCCTTTTGGGAGCACTTCAAAGGGTCCGCTCCCCCGCCCCCAAGCGCGCGCGCGCCCCGCCGGTCTGGTCTTGTTTTTCTTTTTTTTTTAACTTCAAGCGCGAGGCGCGCGTGCGGCCAATGCTTGTTTGATTTTACTGTCACACAATACGGTCACAGTTAATCAACACGCTTCGCGCGTCTTTGTATTTTGTTTGACCTCAGCACTTTGATTTACCTTTCTTGTTTAACAAACACCCGCATGTATCGGCCGCGTTACTGTTGGTAAACTTAAAGACTACGCTCACTTTATCCAGCCGATTTGGTTTGATTTTTTCATGTTCACTTTCTCAGTTGTACACCGGCAACACGACTTTTCCTTATTGAGCTTCACAAACACATTTTTTCTTTCTATCCAGCCTCTACGTTCCTCGTATAGGCACCAGGCGCTTTTTATACTTTTCATACTTTCCCAACCTTGCGGCTATGCTTGCTTTGACGTGCTTATAATTTCAGTTAAACTCGTGACACTGTCCAGCACGTTTCTATATATTTAAATCATGAATAAAAAATGTTAGTGTGAATGATTGCCCTTTTTTGACCCTGCATGCAAATCTCCCTCCAAAAACACCTAAAGCACCTGGCACAAAGATGACACTAGGATTTTCTCATCGCATTTTTACATTACATTATTGGCTACAAACTGTGAGTACTACCAGTTAGTACACATATCGTTAAGTGTGCCATCGTCCGACGAAATGTACAAATGGTAAATACTCACCATTCTTGCCACAGGAGAAAACCGTAAATATGGCTAGTAAATACAAGGCTGTTTGCACTGCAAGAAGCCGAAACTGAAAGCCTGATATCCGTCTCAGTAATAGTTGTGGTTCAGCCTGGCAGAGTCTGCTTCAATACTCCAAAGACGATTATATGCATCATGGATCCTCTGGGACGTGCTCTATTCACCTGCTACTCCAAGATGCATTCAGAAATGAAATGCCCACTTACTCCCACATGTAAAAGCCATTTGTCAGGCGGGGCAACAAGGAGTTGTCTTTTCCTTTGTATGTAGGCTCTCGAGCCAACAGACCAGCCATCACAAATCACCTTTGGCAGACTAATCACTGCACTAATTTGCTTTACGAATTAGGTTGAGTGCATTTTTGGAAGAGGACAGTTCACTCCCTCACAGCGCCTCCGCGAGTGATGTTTGCGGCAGCCACCGCCGCCATTGTGACCAAAAAATAAAAGTTAAAGCGCTCATGGCACACAGAAAATGAACATGAAAAAGTGCATTTTAGAAGACCGTTTACTCCCGCAGAGCGCATCCCACGAGTGTTCTGTGTGGCGGCCACTGCTGCCATTGTGACCAACAACAAAAAGTGAAAGCATGAATGGCGTGCAGAAAATAAACCTGAGAAGTGCATTTTAGAAGAAGACCGTTCACTACCTCAGAGCGCCTCCCGCAAGTGATGTGTGCAGCGGCCACCACCGCCATTGTGACTAAAATAACAAGCATTTGCAATGCAATAGGTCTCGCATTTGTACGAGTTTGAGCTATTGGCATTGTAAATGACAATGCTTTTTATTTAAGTTTGCTTTTTTTAAAACATAAATAAAAGGCACTGTCATTTACAATGCTAATAGCTCAAACTCTCGCAAATGCGAGACCTATTGCATTGCAAATGCTTGTTAAACATTGCTATGGAGACGTTCTCATGTGATCAAGGTCACGGCAGTGACTGAAACACGTCAGAACAAGCTGGAGCGGTTTATGTAATAAAACAGAAATTTGGCACGTTAAGTGCAGTCTGTACCCTTTTTACCCGCCGGAGAATGGACGGTTTGGGAACTTGTTTTTTTGGTGTGTGTGGGGGGGGGAGAGAGATATATATCAAAGAAATAAATCCCAATGCCGCGACAGTCACTCCGGCGTAACACAAGGGCACAGACTCCGAAAGCTAGTGTGAACACAGGTGGAAGTTTATTCACACATCAAAAGGTCCAACATGACACGTTTCGGCTGCCAGACATGCAGCCTTGATCACACAGCGCTTCGTGTGAACATGTGCAGAATATATACAGGTGGATGCAGTAGTCTGATTGCTATGTCTATGGTAGTGAGTAAGTAATTTTACTACATCTTTTACTACGCAAATACAGCGTCATGCGTGTCATTTTACTGCAAGGAGGAAAGCAAGCAATTAACCTCTTCAGTGCCCATGACGAGAGTCTCGTCATGGAGCACGGTCGCGCTGTGCCCATGACGAGACTATCTCGTCATGAACCCCACCCACTAATACAACGCCCGGCACAGGAGGGGGAAAGGGCGTGGCACAGAAGGGGTTAATGACATGGCAAGATTATGAGACAACAGAAAGAACAGACTAGGTTCATAATGAAAGCAAAAAGTCCTTTGGCGGCTCAATTTCAAAAAGAAACATCAGATTGAAATGTAAAATGCAGACTTTACTCCTGTCGCGCGGCTTTAACCCAAGAAAACGGATACATTACATAATGCAACTAATTCAATATAAATTAGATGACGGCGCAGGGCCATCTGTCAAATAATAGCGCCTGTGAGCGTGAGCCTGTGAGGAATGACTGTACAATGGCCCGATGAAATCCGAGCCTCAAGGGTCCAGGAATATCCCCGCCAGTCAAACCAGAGTCAAGGACCGTGCGTGCAGTCGTGAAAAGTGAAAGTAAGGGCTGAGACAGTACGTGAAAAGTGCAACGTGGTATATGTGATGGTGCTGATGACCAGACTTCATTAAAAATCCCCTCCAGACCTGGAGACTCGTGGTTAAAAAATTGAGTCCTGTTAATTAACAGGAAACATTAGCATGAAAGTTAAAGAGAACACAGATACCCATGTGGACCTACGTGGCATGTGTATCCAGATGTGTGCATTTACCTGGCATGTTGTGAACAACTGACATAAAAAATACTTGCTGCTCAAATGCCGCGACAGTCACTCCGGCGTAACACAAGGGCACAGACTCCGAAAGCTAGTGTGAACACAGATGGAAACATTAGCATGAAAGTTAAAGAGAACACAGATACCCATGTGGACCTACGTGGCATGTGTATCCAGATGTGTGCATTTACCTGGCATGTTGTGAACAACTGACATAAAAAATACTTGCTGCTCAAATGCAAAGCGAAAACATATATATATTTTTCTTTACCAAATGCCACAAGCTTTGAGAGGGAACTCAAACAGCTCGCCCGCCGCAGGCGTACATTTTCACGTCTCCTCTTCATCTCGATAAGTTTACTTAAGCGCCCAACGCGTTTCGAGGAAAGGACGCCTCTTCATCAGGGGCTTGGTTTGATATTTACAATGCGCCATGACATCTCCTTTTAAGTATGCCTTTAATTGATTGGTGACCCCTCGTGGGTCGCGCTAAGTGCGAGTTTCAAACAGAGCGCATGCTGGGACATGTAGTTCTCGGAGTTCCGGCTGGCATGTATTATTTTTTTTCACGTCTGAGTGGCGGAATGCAATCAGTGACACAGTATTTAAGGTGGTCTAAGTTGGTATGGTGTGTCTCTTTGAAGTGACTGGCGACAGGGTATTCCGGGTCACTGTTGACAATGCCTCTGATGTGTTGCAAAATCCGTAGGTGCACTTGGAGCTTGGTGCTCCCTACATATTTAAGCCCGCAGCTGCAAGTGAGAATTTTCACTGCGAATTCCGTTCCGCAGGTGAGTTTCTGTTGCATCACTCTGGGTTTACTTCTGAATTCTGCCGAGATTTGGGTGGTGTTAACTCCAAATCTGCAAGCCCTGCAACTGCTGCACTTGAGAAAACCTTTGACATTAGTTAACCAATTTGTGGTATTGGTTATTTCAGGGCTGTTTCTGAATGCAGTGTCATGCATGGACCTGGCTCTCCTATAGGTAATGTCAGGCCTCTGGGCAACCATGGATCCTAATGTGGAGTCAGTTTTGATAATCCCCCAGTGTTTGTTAAAAATGGATTTAAATGCTCTTGACTCAGTGTTGTGAGTTATGATGAGGCGTGTGGTTACCCATCCGTTAGTATGCAGATCTGCTTGAGTATCTGGGCCAATAGTGGTGTCTGTGGCTGTGTTTTGTAGTAACAGTTCTCTGGGAAATGAATTGGCTTTGGTGATCACAGCAGTGATTGTCTTATCAGTGTATCCCCTGGCTTTGAATCTCATGTGAGTCTCCAATTGGCACTTGGTTAAGTCTGTGGGATTGCTGCAAATTCTGCGCAAGCGCAGCATTTCCCCGTATGGAATATATCTATCAGATGTTTTGGGTGAAAGCTGGTAGCATGAAGGGTGGAATTACCTGCAGTGGTTTTCTAAGGAGGGTGGACTGTAGTGTGTTATCTGAAACATAAACTTTTACATCTAGAAATTCTACAGTATCGGTGCTGATGGTGGCATTGAACTCCAAATTTAAATCATTACAGTTGATCTCATTGACAAATGTTTTAGCACTGTCCATAGAACCCTTCCAAACCACAAAGACAGTCTATGTAGCGTAGCCAGCATAGAATGTTGTTAGACCAAGCTTCAGAGTGTGTGACACGGAGGACCCGCTCTTCTCACCAGCCCACATGAAGGCAGGCGTAGCTGGGGGAGAAGCAAGTCCCCATAGCCACACCCCTAATCTGCTGGTATATCTTGTTGTTGAACATAAAATAGTTATGCTGCAGGCACCACTCAATAAGAAACATAAGCTCATTGTGTTTATAACAATGGATAGGTCTTTTAGTCAAAAATTCATGGCATGCAATTAGTCCATCCGGGTGATGGATGCTCGTGTACAGCGAAGTTATATCGAGGGACATCAGGATACAGTTCGGTGACCACGGAATGTTTTTGATTTTGAGAAGGAAGTCACTGGTGTCTCTTAAGTATGTAGGTAGTTTAGTGATGTGCTTTACAAGAAATAATCAACATATTTTGATATGTTTTCGCAAAGGCTTTTGCGTGCCGAGATGATAGGCCTGCCAGGCACTGGCGATGTTGCCTTGTGTACTTTAGGCAAGAAGTACAGAATTGGTAATGCAGGAAATCCATTGTTGAGAAAATTGAACTCCTCTTTGCTGAGAGCGCCTTAAGTCCTGTAATTGTTCAAGCATTTTTTTAGTTCTTTACCACTAGCAATCACTTCCTTCACGTTGGTAGGCCTGTAGCATATGGCATCATTAAGATGTCTGTAGGCTTCTTCCATGTAAATGTGTTTAGGTCATAGGACGATGTTACCTCCTTTGTCTGATTTGTTTATGATTATATCCGTTCTGGCTTTGAGTTTACTCATGAGGTCCATATATTGTTTGTGTTTGTAATTGTTTTTGTTTTTTGCACCTGTTCTTTGTTTGTGCAAATTCTTAACCTCTTCTACAATGACATCATTGTAAATGTCAATGGCATCTCTAGGCATGCTGGGTGTGAAAGTGGATGGTGGCTTAAACGGACTAATGATGGCGGTAGGAGTGTCAATGCCAGCGTTGTGTAATAGTACTTGCGTGGAGGGATTGTCATTTGGCGATTCTAGTTCAGACATAGTTGTGATGGTGGCGATGTCTGAAACTGCAAGTGTGTCTGGCGTGTGAACCCTCACATTGCTATTCGAAGGTAGGGATTTATTTACATGTTTTTGTTTGAAGAAATTGATGAGTTTTAATTTCCGAATGAAATTAAAAATGTCAATTTGAGTGTATATATTTATTTATGTAATTTTTTGGGGCGCAGAGGATTGAAATCCACAAGCTTGTCTGGTATTCATTACTGGAGTGGTTATTGGTGCATTCTGATGTACTGAGAACCGTAGACCTGTTGCAGTTATGCAAACCTCGTGGGTTGGGCAGCCAGAGGTCGGGTCAATTCACCAACCCCCAGCAGCCGCAGCCTCCAAACCATTATAGTTTGCCCTCTTACCATCATGGGCACCCAGTGGGAAGCAGGATACACCATCACCTGCCTCACTGGAGGCTTTTAACATCAGACCAATGGATTCTTCAATTTGTCCATAAAAGCTACTCCCTCCCCTTCGTTCACAAAACACTACTACCTGGATAGTTTGGTCCGTAGGTACAGGCTCTTTGCCCGTTTTGTTCTGCAGTACTTTTTGGTATGAAAATTGTTTCGCAGACCCACTTCAAGGGAGGTATTGCTTTGGTATCTATTCTAAAGTAAGGAATCTGCGGCTAGAAGTCTCTATCTGATGAACAAGTTACTTGCCTTGGGTAACACTTACCTGGTAGTGACTCTATCTAGATGCAGATTTTTGACCAACCCACCCACCCATCCTCCCCTCTCTGCAATTTCTGGATTTCTAGGGTACAGGGCTTTCCCATTTCAGGGCCCATGTTTTCCACACCAGTGATCAGTGTTCTTCGTGACTCCGCGCTCCTGGCATTGAAAGTTGCGAAAAGAAGCAGACGTCAGCATGCCTCTATAGGCAATCTAACGCGTCACTTCTGGCACTGATCCTGCCACTCGGAGCCGATTGATGCCACCTACCAGTGCGCAGAGGTACTGCTCACAAAAATATCGAGATCCAGTCTTAGGCCTGTGGATAATTCTAAGGTAAGGAATCTGCAGCCAGATAGTCTCTACCAAATAAAGCGTTACCAGAGGTAATTAACTTGTACTTCATGTTAAATAGCACTGGCCAATATTCAGACAGCCTTGATATATTTTTACATTTGCTACAATTTTGTTATTATCTTAAGCAATGATAAATGTGTGAATAAACTTACTAAAAAAATTGCAAAGCAAAAGAAAGAAGAGAAGCATTTGCTACAGTGCATACTGTAATTATTTTGAGGACTTATTAATTCGCTTAAAAATTATTTAATACTGCAGAAAGTATTCAATGTAGTTCATCAAAAATAGAGTTGTAGAATAATGCCTTACATCAACAATGGATTATACTAAAGGTTTGTCTGTCTTTTAATTGAAGCAAATTGAATCAGATAAGAAAGATACGAATGCCTTGGACGAGCCTGTTTCACACTGGAGATCAAAGTTGACTTTAAATGTCATGGTGGAAGATTTTATTTTTGATGGATCCTCTCTCCCTTCTGATGTACATCGGTACATGAAAATGTGAGTAAAAGTGAAATTTGCCGTTGATGTTTCCATCCAGAATGATTGTTAGTTCTGATTTAAATACTTCATTTATGGTTACGGTACAAAGTATACAAGTCATTTGGAAGCCTAATCCAACATGTACTTTTAGAATAGGCAAGATAATAGGAGGTAGGCTGTGTGGCTGACTTCAGTATTCAAATTTCATGTTTTTGTCCATGCTACTAAAAATGCATAATTCAAATATGGATTTTTTGGGGAGAATTTAACGCTTTAAAAATGGTGTACAGAATGCCCCAGCATTGTGGGTTAGTCCTGTGCAATCTATAGTGTGTGATCTACACCACATACATGCTGAAACGCTGTGTCCGAGCTTCCTGAGAATAAATAAGCAATTGAAAGGTGCTTAATATAATCAAGGTTATCGCTTGTGAAATTCCCAAACCTAGAAGTGAAAGGGATACACAGGTTAATTTTAAGGGGACAGCCATAGTACTGACTTGTAGGGGCTTTAACTTTTGATAAAGGAAAACGTGCAGAACTGACACATGTGCAATCCTCTGATCATTCCTCTAAAACCTGAAAATGTGATTTCCAAATTTTAAAATGCTTTATAGATCACATTAATCGGCAGCCAGTAAAGAAAGATTCCGATAACTTAAGACTTGAGTCTTAAGAATTTTGTAGAAGGAGGGCCAAGCTGTTAGCTAACTTTACTACGTGATATGAAAAGAAGGTAAAAGGAAAAACTAGAAGAGTGTGGTTGTCCTGAATGTGTTTGAAGTGGCAGTGTAGTATATTCCAGAAAATAGCCCATCACAGAGCAGCAATGTTGCATCTTCGTCAAATATATATTCCAAGGAATGTAGACGGGTCACATTCATACCTGAAAGATTTATTTACCCAGAGGTCCCGAAACATTCCACAGACTATATGGCAAAACTTTGCTTTGTTTAACTCTGATTCAAGACCTCTGGAGGAAATAAATCTTTGTGAGGAAAAAGGGATTCCTCGCTCTCTTTCCTGCAGTGTCTACCTTTAAAGTATTGTGCCACACTTGTTATGTTTTTGAATAACAGTTCGATGCACTGATCCACGACCTCTTAAGTCACAACCAATGCTGCTACTTGATGGGAAGAACGTCTGGGAGAGGCCAGGTATAGAAAGTATGTTTGCTTCATCTCCTTGAGCTGCAGTTGAGCATAGAGGCCAATAGACAGGAACTAATCATTTTAAGTGTTTCTTTAGTGAAAGTAGAAAGAAAAGCTGTTGATGGTATGCACACTAAAGACTGACTCTAGGATTCATTCAGTACTTCAAAAACCAAAACAAATGCCACTGTTGATGTGCAGTATGCTAAAGACTGTCTCCAGGATTCATTCAGTAGCAAAAAATAATGCCATTGTTCTCAACAGTGTAACTTCATCCAACTGCAATTAACCAGGAAATTGCCTAATTTCCCAAAACATAGGAAGCCTTCCTAAACTAAATAACTCTAACTGAAACTTGTTTAGAAGAGTTCGCTCTCAGGAATAAGGTAGGCAAGGTAAAATATCAATCTTTCCAGACCCTTCCATGTTGCAGAGCGGATTCCAGAATTATCAGGAAGAAAGATGAAAAAATTGCTATTTTACAGAATTGACTTTAAATGCTGCAGTTCATGGGGACGTGACCACTGCAGGGACCCCCTACATAGAACCAAATTGTTGAGAGGAGAAACCTTACATTGACTAAATTTACAGAGACTTTTAGCCTTCTGTTCATACCTCTGATACTGGAAGTGATGTCATGCGTCTTCATCTGTTGATGGTGATGAATGTAGTTGTCTGGTTCTCTGCACCCTTCCCCCTTTAACACCTTCAATGTATCTTTAAGTGCAGTACCTGTACAGAGGCAAAACAAACGTCCATTTATGTGAGTGTGACGGTCTGTGGGAGCATCGAAACCTCCCTTCCGAAAAGAGTGCATATCAAGTGTAGCATGAGAATGAAAAGATTTAACCAAATTGGAAGCCATAACCCCGAGGTACTGGTTTGCTTGTTACAGAATTTGGTCCATGTACGTTTCAATCAATATAATAAAGTATGCCTCTATGTAGTTTGGAATCAAGGATATCATGAAATTACAATTCTTTGTCTACAGTTAAAGGCCCAGGTTAAGGAGCAAAATGTGTGGCTGTGAACAGGTTTCAGTATAGATACAAGAATTACTGGATATATCCTCAGAATGCTAATAAGAGTGAGTCGAATAGCAACTGGGTTGAACATCTTTTCAACTAGATACGCTCTCATGAACTGTGTTTGAAGTTTGCATGATCCCTATACAAGGAGATGTTTTGTGGATGACTAGTTCCGGTCGCCTATTAGATACGTGGCAAGCTTGTGTCCTTTGGTGTCAGCATGTTTCTTGTACTGTAATTTAATTTTGTTCAGATATGTCTTGATAGCATACAGAGTAATATATACAGCAAAGTGTCAGCATATTGTCAGAAATCCTCAGTATCTTGTGAGAAACATACAAGGATGATGGCCATAAGTAGAATTGAATTGTGACTGCATAGTTGATGCATGTATTGAAATGTTATGTCCAAATTCCACAACCCAAAGTTCACCCAACTATTTTGCATGGCGTAGATTAAACATGGTAATGTGTCTCATTTGAGCATTCTGTTTGCCCAGCTTATTTTGGATGGGAGCTGGATGACAGATTAGACCTAAACCTTATGTGTTTATTCCTAAGAGAATTTACAAATTAGAAATGAGTTCTGGTTCCTTGCCAGATATCCTATGTACTGGGATAACATGAAGTCTTGCTGACTGTTGTAACAGTAGTGGTGCAATAATTGTGCTAGAAGGGATTCTTTTTAGTGGTATTAAATCGTCTGGTTTACCTGAAGAGTCAACAGTTACAAGAATAATTGCATAACCCATATAAATTGGTAATTTCATGTTAAAATCCTTGCCCAATGGTGTGCCATGACTGTGGGCGTATCATGTAAGTTTGTAATTAACCTTGTGGTGCACTGACATTGTTTTTAACAGGTTTCACAGGATGTGACAAAATATCAGCATGTTTACTGAAGACAAGCCACCTGAAGTAGTTTTTCAACAATTTAATAGTTTTGTTTTACCAATTTCACTGCTTAGGAGAGAGCTGTGACTTCAAAGTAAAGCTTACATTCTGGTCAGATAATCAAGTATAGTGCTGTACCTTTATGAGGTAACCCCTCTTTGTATCTTTCTCGTACTTCTTATGACCAATCTATTTAAAGTTTCTCGTATTTGAGGGGTATTAAGCAGTACTGCTTTACAGTTCTTTCTCCCAGATACATGTATAATGACCAACTGATATTCTGGAAAAAAAAGTTAGAGACCACTGGAATCCAGGTGCTGAAGAAGTTTCATCTCATTTTAAAATATTAAAGATTTTTATTTTCAGTATAAACTGTGATCACATGCTTGGCCCCTTGTAAATTATGATGCACAGTCTTTTTTTTAAATTTTTATATTCTTTTTATTAAACAGTGGTTACAGTACAGTGAGGTACATTGTGAGGTCATATAGCATTCAGAAATGACAGTAATACAAGAACAATCAAACACAGTGTAACGCCCTGAACGTCTCAGGATCGTTTAACAGACACGATAATGAGAACGCAACCACTTGTGAAGGTTTAGTTATTTTAATGAAGGCAAAAATAATACAAGGATTAAACAAAGGTTATAGTCACTGGAATCCTGCAGGCTAAGTACGTTACCAGCCCACAGCACGGATGGTCCTAACCGTCCTCTGCATATACGCCGATCCCGGCGTATGCCAACAGAGGGCAGAAATGAAATGGCCGACAATGCCAATCGGTAGGCTGTGAGGGGCACGAAGAGTGTTGGGGAGAATCGAGGAGTCAGGGAAACACCCAGCCGGGGTCTCTACCTGAAGGGAGCAGCCGCTCAACCTCTTCCTCAGACTGCACCGGGACGCGAAGTCACCTCCTGGTGATGCGTCACCGATACCCCAATCACAAGCAAAGAAGACTGAACCGAGAGCAGCCGCTCAATCGATCCTGTGGACTTCCGAGTCTGTAACGCGGCAAACACCTCCTGGTGTGCGTTACAGCTGGCAGTCCCTGTATCTCTGGTCGGGCTGGGAGTTACGACTCCAACCAGCAAAAGCGCCACTGCGCTTTGACTCAGCCGAGTCAAAAAGCGAAGCTCAATGGTTATCCGGTAGAGCTTCCGGGTCCTTCACAGGTGACGATGGGGCAAGACACGGCCCAGGGAGTAACGACTCGACCTACCTCCGTTCTTGCCTTACTGGAGCACCACTCCGGAACACTGCTCTTCACTAAGCAGGTACGTCGGTGTAAACACAATATCCGACAGCGTTGTACCTCCCGGTTCCTCCCTTTATAGGGCGTGTTTTCCTTGAGTTATGTAACAGCTCTCCTGTTTACATAAGGGCGTGTTTGCCTTGAGTTATGTAACAGCTCTCCTGTTTACATAAGGGCGTGTTTTCCTTGAGTTATGTAACAGCTCTCCTGTTTACATAAGGGCGTGTTTGCCTTGAGTTATGTAACAGCTCTCCTGTTTACATAAGGGCGTGTTTTCCTTGAGTTATGTAACAGCTCTCCTGTTTACATAACCTCTCAACCGCTAAGCATCCTGGGAGATGTAGTCCGTTTTCGCTGGTTACCGTTTTCCTCCCCTCGCATGACAGGAATTCTTGACACACAGCGATACAAGTTGAGTACATTATCTTATCGACCCTAATTTGAGTCAAGGTAATTAACCCCTTTTTCCATCTGCAGTTCCTCTGCTAGGGAAACACATACATCACCCCTCGATACATTCCTTTTAGCCCATTTTCGATCCCATTTCTTTGGACAGCCCCTGTGTGTAAATACCTCTTTCTCTGCGATCATTGCACTATCCATATTCTTAAATTAATCTTTATTGCGGTCTAAAAAAACATAAACGATATACAATGACAAATCACACATCATAATAATAAAAACATATCCTTTCCCAAGGTACCGCTAGACCATTTGCACACGTATTAAAATTCATATTTTGAATACAAGACCTTTCTCTCTTTAAAAAAATAAATACAGTTAAAGTTAAACTTATGAAATAAGTAAAACAGTATGAGGAGTTCATAATCAAATAACATTGTAAATAACCAAGGACTATAAGTGACTATCTGGCATCCTTTAAATACGACTTACTGGTAGGAATCTAGTTAAAAGTGCAGATGCTTTAAATGCAACATATATACTTGGTATAACATTCCACTTATACTCTTATTAATTTGTAAAGAGCTTGCAAAAGCTAATTGAATAACAGTATTCCAAGTACAATACACTAACATTTCAAACCTTCCTTTGCTCTTATTATACCTACATCAAACAAGTACCTACTGACGCTAAAAATAACCTTTTGAGAAGTATCAGTTCTCAATCTTTCTGCCTCATAGCAAGACCTAATGCCCAAATTACGACAAATAGGTTTAATCCATTTCTTCCTGGATTTAGCATAAGCCAGACAGAAGAATAGTATGTGTAGGTCATTTTCTCTTGTACCGGATTGACATAATATACAACACTCAATATTATCATCCCCTTGTTTACGGACCCATTTCGATGTGTTCAAGTTAGTTTGCAAGACACCATATCGAAATTTCATGTATAATGATTTTGCTAACTGTGGCTGCACCTCATCTAGAAATGGCTTAAAGCTCGAAGTTGGTTTCATAAGAAGAAACTGTGTTGTTAATGTACCAACAGCTGAGCTATGGGACACACTGTCTTGGATATAAGCCCAAAAGGTAGATTTATTATTTTCTTAGAAACCATAGTCAATTGGGCAGGTTCCTCCCAAAAGTGCTTCAGCCCTAATTTATGGAACCAGCAATGAACATTCTTAAGCCACTGTAGACCTATACCATGATTGAACCTTAAAATTTCCTCTAGACCTTCTTTATAATGGGCAAGTTGTACTGTAGACCACAGTCGCACCCAAAACAATAATGGTATTAAAATCGTTTGGTGATCTATACGTTTTACATTTAGGTCCATTACAATAGGGATTAGAGGTGTACGCATTGGAAGGCGTAATAATTTCCTAAAAAAATTGTTTTCTCCTACCACAAAAATGTTCTTACATGAGGGCCCCCATAATTCTGCCCCATAAAGAGATGCTGATTCTGCCCTATACTTGTATACCTCAAGGGCAGGGGATACCGCCTTAGAAGTACTACTCTCATATTTGTTTACTATCGGTAGAGAGTTTTGGAGTAAAATAGTCTTACTTTTCTCCAATTGCGGTTTCCATGTCATTTTAGTGTCCAACGTTATACCTAAATAATTAAAATTGTGCAAAAAATTCTAGCTTTTGATTTTTAACAGGTAAGTTATTTTTAAAAGACTTATGTGGATTAATTGCCATTTATTTTGTCTTGCTAGAATTTATTTCCAGGCCCTTAGTCTCACAGTATGCACCAAAAGTATCTATTAAACATTGTAAGCCTTTTGGAGTTTGAGATATTAAACTGGTATCTGCAAATAAAAGGGTGGGTACTGGAACCTCCCCTAACTTGGGAGAATCATGTTCGCAGCCCAATAAATACTCCGGAATATCATTTCAATACAATGAAAATAGGGTGGCCGCCAGCACACAACCCTGCCTTACGCCCCTGCTTACTCAAATTTGCTCAGTGAGCTCACCCCTCGGACCCCATCTAACCTTTGCATAATTATCCTCATGCAATCTTATTATTTGCATGAGTATGTCCCCTGGAACCCTTTTGGTCTTTTAGGGATTTCCAAAGCAGGTTTCTAGGGATGAGGTCAAAAGCAGCCTTTAGGTCAACAAAGGCAATGTACAGATGACCCTTCTTAAAAACTGTGTATTTCCAACTCATACAAAGAAATCTAAAGACCTGGTCAATTGTGCTAATCTTGGTTCTAAAACCAGCCTGGTATTTCGATAAAATACAATTCTCCTCAATCCAGTCATTTAATTTTGTTAAAATTTGTCAAGCATAGATTTTTTGTAAAACATCTATTAAACTAATCGGTCGGTAATGCGAAGGGTCTTACCTTTTTAAAAAATAGTTGTAATTTCAGCCCCTTTCCAAGATTTCGGTATTACTGCACCCATGGCGACTGAATTACAAAGAAAATTAATGTAAGGGCCCCAAACATTTTTGTCATAAATCTCCTGGTATCTTATCTGGGCCTGGTGCTTTCCACGGTTTTACTGCGTCAATTGCTGCCAGAGTATCTTCCAAAGTAAAATGTAGAGGGGCTATACTTGGGATTATTGCATAATCTTGCAAATTGAATGTTGTATCACTCATAGATTTTGAATAAAGACGGGAAAAATTGTTGACCCAAGTTTTAGCGTCTAGAACGAGGTCCTTACTGCATCTTCCCGCTTTATTACCTTTAGATATCAATCGCCAGAAACCAGAGTGGTCTTTGGCTGCACTGATCCATTCAGTCCAGACATTGTCACCCCAATCTTTCTTAGTTTGTACTAGTAAGGTCTTGTACTTATTCCTTTTCTCCCTTAAGGCCACAACATTTTTAGTTTTTGAAGCAAACATAAGTTATTTTTTTGCCTCACGGCACTCTTTATTATAACGGGGATTATCTAAATTACTTGTATCAATTTTCCCCCTTTTACATTCTTTCGGAATCCTACTCAAAATAGGTTTCAGTGCATCTACCATTGCACAATATATATTTATAACTGGGAAATCTGCAGCAGGCAAATCAACATATGGAGAAATAGTGTCTACAAAAATATATATCTGCTTCATAGCCTTGTCATTTCCCCCTATAGATGGCCATTGTAGGAGAGTAGGATCTGCTTCTTATAGTTACCCCCACTTTTTGCTGATGTTTCACTGTTTTCGACTTAGACTGGCTGGGTTCCTACTGTCCAGGACCCCAGTCTAGCTGCTTTCTCCTCAAAATTGATTGCATGTACTTTAGGTACACTCCAGATTGGACTCTGGGGTACCCTTATAAGTCCCTAGTATATGGTATACTATATACCCAGGGCATAGGTACCCCAGAGGCCTCTCAGGGCTGCAGCATGTATCATGCCACCCCTTGGAGACCATTCAAAATGACACAACTGGTCTGCTACAGCAGCCTGTGTAAGGTGGTGCATGCATCCCTTACTTAGATATAGGTTCACTATATCCATATCACTGCACATATAAACCTATCAGTCACCCCTATGGCAGGCCTTCTCAATTCTGAAGGCAGGGTGCCGGGTTGTATGTGAGATGGTGCTCCTGCATGAGCAGAGCCCCTCTGCAGCCTTAGGAACCTCTATTCTGTGGTTGTTTGTGATGCAGCCAACCATATACTCTTAAGTGCATTATAACCTCGCGGTAAACTAACTTTAAAAGGCTAACTGTAAAACGGCTGCATGGAAACATGTTGTGTTTGGTGTCAAACACCTTGGAATCATACCTCCCCGCCAGTAACTGGCGGGGGAGGTATGATTCCACCCTCCTAGAGGGAGAAATATGACAACACCGGTACACCCGGTAGCAGCTTTCTCGACCCTGGCATCACAAGATGGATGCTGCCAGCCACAGACATGCATCTGCCCACCTGCTGCTGGACGAAACTCCGGCAGGGGAGGCTGGACAATAGGTTTCCTGTCACAGGGAGGTGTGACCACCTTCCAGACAGGCATTTGTGTATTGGGGTTGGGTGGGTGCACTCCAAGAGTGCTTTGATGTCTGCACTGGGGGTACATTTGGTGTGCCTGTGCATAGTCCAGCTCAACCCGGTTGCAGGGGCTATCAGCCCCTGCTCTGGCATGAAACTGGACAAAGGACATGGGTGTTGCCACCCCTCTGTCCAGACCCTCCCATAGGTGGGTCCCCAGAGTTTGTCCCACCCCTTCCTTGGATATAAAGAAGAACCCCTGACTACAGGACTTTAGATATTACCTTGACTAAACTCTGCTACAGAAACCAAGTATCCTTCGACGATCTACTCTTTGCTGGACAACTGAAGAATCTCCGTTGGAGTAAAGAAGTTACTCCCCTGGAAGGCAGGCACCTCAACGCATCTGACCGGTTTGCATCTATGCAGCTCCTGAAGGACTCCAAAGATTTTGCAACAGAGTAGGTGGTTCCCCAAGCTTCCCCGAGGCCGACTAGAGCTTTCAGCAAACCTGAGACCCGCAGCTTTCGTGGGGACCGTGCAACCCGTACCCCTGGACACCGTGAACATTTGCAGCAGCGTATGCTTTATGGTGATCCCCGAGGCTGTGCTTTTGGCTACTTGTAGTCCAGACCCCAAGCAGTGTTTCCACCGAAGATTACTGGCCTACACTCCACGAGTGTTCCGTGGGCTGGTATTTTGTGATTCCTCTCGAGGTCCCTTCGCGATCCCGGGTCTGTCGACCTGTGGGTCACTGTGAAGGTATCATTAACTTTCCGTGGGATTTCCTGGTTGCTCCAGATGTGCCCTGACTCCATCGCTTGGGGAGTCCCCAGGACCTTGCTGGTCCTCACCGAAGCATCTTTTCTCTAACCGCGTGGGTTGCAGTTGCCAAGGCTTGTTGGTCTCCAATCCAGACACTGACCCCCCAGCACTCGACATCCTGAGTGGGACAGCTCGCCTGTGGACTCTGGTCGACGTCTCCTGGTCCCCGTGGCTGCAGAGTCAAGTTTCACCTCATCTCACCTGAAGCACCCGACATCGGTGGGCATTCGTCTACCGAGCCCCTGGTCACTGGTAAGAGACCCAGACTCTGTCCCCTCAGCTTTCAGGTTCTTCTCGGCTCCGATTCAGGCTTGGATCACACCGTACACTTTTCCTCTTCATGGCTGCAGCACTTTGCAGCATCACGCCATTGAAAACAACGAAGATTCCCAACACCATTTGACACCTATGCACCCGGCTTCCCTGGGTTAGGTAACACGGTTACTCCGGTGCTTACATGGGTGCTGGCCTTAGAACCTTCTATGTTTAAAAGGGTTTGCTCAAAGTACTCTCCTAAGTGTCCTTAAACTTTGAAATTCCAACCGCGACTTTCCCATAGGATTGTACGGAGCTCGCGGCTGTGTTCTCACACTGTGCGCGTCCCCTGTGGGTCCCCTGTGTCACTACCTTGGGTGGTTCCTTGGGGTCCCAGCGATTCTACGTGCTCTAGGCACTGTGTCTTGTCAAGTCGGTGTTGTTATACCACTTTCTTAATATATGGTTTGGTCTCCCCCTTGAGCCCGCTGTGTATTGTGCTATTTACTGTTGTTCTATTGCGTACCTTGTTCTCTAATCTCATAAAGAGGTTAGTAGAGAGTGATTAGTAATAAAAACATATATTTTATATATACATTGTGTGGTTCTCCTTTCATTTGGTCATTCAGGAGGTTATAATCTGGTAAACCAAGCTGCTTTACATTCCTTAGAGACTTAGCCTGAAGGCTGCTCTCCATAGCTACCACTAGGATAGCTTTATATAAAGGTTGTCTTTAACCTATTCATCAATAAGGGTCGTTTGGACTGGTACAAGGTGCCCACTTTAAGTAGTGGACTGCATATAACAGGCCAACTTCTCACAGCCAATTTAAGGCTCTACGATTATTACTTAATAATGGTTCAATGACACTACAATTAGTATCTCCATTATTCAAAAACGGTAATTGAAATAAATGAGCCACTAGTGTCAAATGTAAGGGATAGTGGTCACTCTCCGTTCTAACCTCGGCAACCAAGTTATGTAAAATTCGCCAAAGGCCAATAGATACCAATATGTAGTCAATGCTGCTCTTACAATTGCTCCTGTTAAATGTGGCACCATTCGGACTATCAGAAGGTATTCGGCTTTACAAGCTCTGAGTCCATGTCCTGTCACCAATCTTATCAGCTGTGAAATGGCAACTGTACAGGGTACTACCGGGCTACTTTCCAGGGGGGGATATTATTTGCTATATCTTCCTCTTCGAAGATATTTTCAAATCCCACAACTGGTTCAAATTTACGATTAAAATCACCCCCCACAATTACCATTGCCCTTGGGTCAATTGAACTTAAAAATTGGTCTAACTTTTCTATCACCAAAGATTCCTTACTAGCTGGACTAGGTCTGCTATAAATATTTATTATATATAGTTCGGTTTTATCCTGTGTTCGAATCTTCACTCCAACTAAGTCCTGTGATGGAAATCCAACTGAAATATATCAATAGATAGGTTAATTTTTACCCAAATAACGAGACCTCCTGAAGGCCTATCTCTAACCGAGGGAATAGCATTGACACTATACGTTTTGAATAAAACCTTATGGGGAATTTCCAAAGCCCAGGTTTCTTGTAAAAGACATATTTCGCCTTGTCCAATATTTTCCTGCCATTCTGCATCCCTTAAATTCCTTATCAGCCCTGCTATATTCCAAGATGTCAATCGTATTTCTAATTGCCCTTCCTCCCTGATTTGCTGATTAAGTGCAATTTCCATCTGATTCCTTGTTCCCGAAACTTCATGGCTATTATTAACGGGATCAAAGGAACCCATTCCATTATTATATGATGGCTGATTAACCTCAGCTATGTCCACACACTCGTCAGACAAGGGCACTAATGGTACATCTGAAATCTTGTGGGACATGGCTGTGTCCTGTTCTGTTATCAAAAATAGCCAATCCTGGTCACCAATCCTCAACTGAGGTCCTCCTAGATTCCTATTCAATGTACTCATATCAGTATCTGCCTTAATCTTAACTGCAGTTAACTGGCCATCTTGAACATCAATTGGAAGATTAAATGCAGGAGCATGAGAACCATCGGAAAAGTATAATTCATGTTCTAATACAGATAGTTGTCAGTCTTGGGCATTTAAATCTGATAAAGCCTGAAACCTATTAAACAAAGGAGTAGGGGCCAGTTTATTTGCAAGAGACCCAAATGAAGGTTTGTAAAAAAAAAAAAAAAAAAGGGAAGAGCGCAGATACTAGTACTTTGGGTAAAGGTTAACTCACAAAAACTTAATAAACGGACCATCTGTGGCCTGCGAAAATTAATCACAATGCAGTCACCATCAAACTCTTAAGGGATTGGCTAACCCACCCAAATCTGCGGACCATTAAGATCTCTTTTATAGCAGACGGGTGGAATCTTTTATATTTTGTTAACCAATCCAAGGTTTAGTTACGTAAATCAAACCACGACTCCCTCTGATCCTCCCTGAGAGCAGGGACACCAGCCAAAACTAAAACATAGGGACACGTAGCTGGAGGTAGACTTAACACATCGGTATTGGGCTTGAAACAATTATTCCTTAAACCATCTGCAGTATTACTAATCAAAGTACTTGGTATAGTGCCTGGAACTAAGCATTCAGAATGGATATTTTGCTAACTCAAACATTTCGTTTTAGAACCGTGGGATACTTCATGTGTTTTTCCTTTCATAATGCTATAGCTCAACATTGAAGGTTCCTTAACTTTACCATCTAAACTTTGTAAATCCGTAGTTGGATTAACATCTACTGCTGTTTTCAAGCCCTCCCCCTAAAATAACATCAGATTGTTGAATTATATTACTATCACTTAAATTATTTATAACAGTACCCAAACGATCCAATTTTTCCTGTAAATGGATAACATTCTTTTCAATCAATTCTTGAATTCAAGCTAGCGCAGTTCCCAAAGCAGAGTCTTCAACACTAGCAATACTATCGTCACCAACAATATCATGTCTTGGTAAAAGAGAAGGCACCACATAATTGTGTGAACCAACAGAATTAGTCTTCGGTACTCTGTGGTCATTTGCATTATTAGCACGATTAGCAGATTGGGATCCCTTAATGTTCCTTGTTTTTTGGGCGCCAGCACCCCGCTTTCGTTTTACTGATGGCTCTATCACCTTTTTTGCATCAGATATTTGGAAACCCGTGTTCTAATAGCTATGCATGATGCTTCAGAGTCCGCAACTAAAGGTGAATCCAGAACCAGCGCGGGAGAGATCAGTGGCACATTTGGAGGCGTTGCGGGCTAACACGTTTGTACAGAATCCCCCAAATTGGAGTTAAGAATGCCCAATGATGAACGTCTCTGCAATTTAGATGGATCTAAGGAAAGGCGACGTTCCGTTATTTCAATCTCATGAGTCAATAATGACTCCGCCCTAACAATGAATGCGTCCAGAGTACCAGCTACTCCTTTGCGCTTGTTCATGGTGTTACTTTGAAAAACACTAATTTTCGCAAAAACCTCACAATGCAACACAAATGCTATTTGATTAAATTAAGGATGTACAACAGTACCTGCGCACTACAACTTATATCAGTAGCGATATCCAAGTGTCAGAAGGGGGGCCCAGCATCTTCCGGACTCAGACGGGCGCATACGGGCCCAAGCTTGGCCCGGGCATGCCCGCGCGCATCCCGCGCTTCGGGAGCCCGCGGCCACTTTTGAAGCGCCTCCTGGCTCTTGGTAATGACGTTGGTGGCCGCGTGCCTCGTAGAGCAGGCTGGACGTTGCGGTCCCCTTGGACCAAAAATGGCAGACGGAGGCAGCAGGCTGAATGTTACGGCCCCCTTGGACCGAGAATAGCAGACGGAGGCAGCAGGTAAGGGCAAACCACTGTGCGGCAGGAAAAGCGGGACCCACTATCCATATCATTAGCCCATCTTTGAAATATTGGCAATTCTCCAGTTCCCCAAGTTTGAGCAATGTTTCTCTTGGCAAGGGTGAATCCCAGTGAGGCCCACGTGCGCTCGGTCTGAGTTAAGTCAGTGGCCTCCCATATGTTTAACAGGCAGAGTTGTGGAGAACTGGTCATATCCTTCCCACTCACCTCCTTGAGTGTGGAGACGATTCTCTCCCAGTACGGGCGGATGTGTGGGCAATTCCAGGTTGTATGAAAGAATGTGCCCTCTCCGGCACACCATCTAAGGCACTCCGGATCAGGTTTTCGTCCCATTTTAACCAATGTGTTTGCGGAGAGATATGATCTGTGCAGGATTTTTAGTTGGATTAGCCGAAGCCGCATTGGAATAGCCACCTGTTTGGGGGAAGAAAGTGCCTCCTGACATTCGTCATCTTCTATATACCCAATGTCTGCTTCTCATAGCTGCCGGAGATGTATTAGCGGGTCCGGTTTGTTATTAATTAATTTGCGATATGTAAGGGATATTGTCTTGCATGGGATGGGCTCCATTAGGAGTCTATCTTCCAATGGGGATGCCTCAGGCAAAACCTCACTGTTCGGTACAATGGTAGTTATTGTGTGATGTTTTTGCAAATATCAAACCTCTCCTACTCATTCAGTTGGTATTCTGCTTGTAGGTCGCTAAATGGGAAAATCTTGTTCAGTTTCCAAAGGTCGCCAACGGAAGAGATGCCAATCACATCCCATTTGTCAAAGCCTGGGCATTTACTAAGCGTGCTAAGTTGCTCGGTCTCCCATAGGGGAGTGGTCAATGTTATTTTCTTGTGCCACCCCAGTGTTTTTGTGGCACTGTGCCAGATCACAACTGTTTGAGCCATAGGACATTTGAGGTGTTGACGTCTGGGATTAGCATAAAGTGCCCTTCGATAACCACCCAGACTCATTACCCATTTGTCAGTTTGATAAGCCGCTTCGGACGGCGATGCATAGACCCATTGATTGATTGATAACTGCAAGCTGGGAGGCCCAATAGTATTATTAAATGTCTGGCAGTGCGATACCTCGATCATAACACCCTCTTGTCAATTTGTGAGTCTCGATACGTGGATTTTTCCAGTCCAATAAAAGAGTTCTGACTTCACTTTCTATGCTTGTGAAATATGCATCTAGGACTTTATAGAGGGTTTTCTGCAACACATCCAAAAATCGGGGCAGCGCCAAGATTTTAAACAGCGCTGCCCTGCCCAGAAGGGTCAGTGGCAAGGACCGCCAATGGAGCACGTCGCTATGGAGTCTGGTCAGGGGGCCTTAAGATTAATGCTGTAAAACTGGGAGGGTTGCGGGGTTATGTACATTCCTAGATATTTGAATCCTTTGGTTGCAATAGTAACGGTTATGTCTTTGGGCATCCGTGGTAAGGGCTCTGAAGCATATACAGTACGGATTTTGTCCAATTATTGGTATACCCTGAATGGGTGCCAAAAATTGCGAAAATATGAAGAATCCTATGGATCGAGGTTGAAGGGGCTGCAACATACAATAAAACATAGTCGTAATATAGGGAGATTCTGTCTTCAGGGTGTTCGGTCCATTTCAGCCCCCTTATTATGGGGTTACCCCTAACCCAGGTCGCTAATGGTTCTAATACCAGGGCAAACATGAGGCAACAGGGGGCAGCCTTGCCTGGTTCCCCGCTCCAGTCGGAATCGCCGGGAAATATGCATGATCCACAGTCTTGAAAGCATATATGCCTGTAAACAATTCCTTTTCTTTCACTATGATTTACTTCAGCTGAATTAAATATGCATGAATGACATGCTACAGGATGCATTTGACTAGTCTTGGAGGAAGTTATATTGAAGTTCATTTTAAAAGGTACTCTGATGCGTCAGTCTCTATAGAATTGAACTGTGAAGACCCTGGATATTTTAGAACGGGTGTTGTAGTTGAACAGACTTGAAAGAAGCAAAATTAAGCTGAGAGTAGCATACAAAAAGTATGTTCTTTCTTAGAAGCCATGTCAGTACTGTCACCGTTTCCAGAAAATCCTGACCAATTTAAAATGTTAAAGCCAATTAAGCTTTGCAAATCTCTTACTAAAATGTGCTGCTTCCAATTTAAAACTGCCTATATTTTTTTCAGGTCCATTGAAAGTCCATCTGAAGTAATTTTTTATTGCAAGATATCTGCATTCATTACATTACATGAAACAACAATTTTTCTTATTTGGAACAAAATCTATTCTCTTTAAAGCGTTGTCTCACCATTCTCACATGTTGCACTTGTTCTTAGTATGAATTTAAACAAACCGCAATGTCCTCTAAATAGCTGGCCACAATCACATCCAGATAATCTTGAAGTACTGCTTTCAAACATAAAATGCTTGAATTACACATCCCACTTAATACTCATAAAGGCCGAATTTGGTCCATAACGCTGTTTCTCATTAATCGCCTTCTAGCCTAGAAAATATTGTTATAACTACATTAACCTAGCTAATCAAATCTAGTATTAGAGGCAAAGGGTATTGTTTTTATATTTACTTCTTTAAAAGCCCTGTAATCTGTACAGTATGGAGATAATTAGCCTTTTTAGTTATGAAAAATAAAGTTGAAGAAACTGGGATTTGAGAGCATCTACTAGCTGTTGACCAAATATTGATGAAGTTAAGTTGGTAGGTATGGGGATGCTTCTTCCGTAAGAGCGTACACCCTGCTTCATGTCAGTGCTACTTCAGACTCTAAAATTGGGTGGCAGTACTATTCTTGATGTGGGGTGCAGAGCATTAGCTTTGTTCTTTTCACTTAAACACTTAGTGTCTTCATATTGTTTGAGCAACATAACTACTGTGATACCATTGTGATGTATAATGTTACACAAGCCTTGACTTAAATGATTTGTTTGAGTTTCTTCTTTTTCACTATTGTGAGAAAAATAGTGCTGTTTGCATAAAGGAGACAAGAGAGTAACGGTACACATTTTATAAAGAGGGTTATGTAAAATAAGCCAAGAATCACTTAATATCTTCAACTGTGAGCATACATTAAATCAAAATACATGGCTTGAGACAACATCTGAGATCTGTGGCAGGTTTGTGACAGTTGGGCAAAATGATAGCCAATTCTTTGTATGCCGAAAGGGTGTTCGATCGAGTAGAATGGGGCTACATTTTCCAGACCCTAGAATGGACAGAACTGAGCATGATGTTTTTTCTATGCCCACAGCACAAGTAGCCTGCAATTGCAGTCTTTCTGATGCATTCCCAGTTAAGAAAGGAACTTGGCATATATGTCCATTATCTTCCCTCCTTTGGTGCTTGAACCTCTGGTGATTAAAATCTGCTGTGTTGCCCTATATGGGTATTAAAACACCAGCAGGCCCCAAATAAATACATTTTACGTTGAAGCCTACCAGAAATGCTACTGGCTGGTTGCAAAGACATATTGGGGACATGCTGGAAGCTGACCTAGAAATTAATTTCACCCGTTGCTTACCATTGACTTTGCCATTCATGACTCTCATTTGCCTTATTTTTATTCACTGGCTTTATTTGTTTTAGGCTGTCCAGCTTGAGTTAGTCACTCCCGTGCAGCATAGCCTTTTTACTACCTCCCTACTTGACAACTTCTATTCTTCAATGACTGGATGCTTTTTGGGAACTATTTTTTTCTTTGTGTGTGGAGCACTTCATGGGAATGCATGTTTTAAACCTGCCTCTCCTGCCATCCGTCTCCCCCTTCCGCTCTCTGTATGCCGTCTGTAAGGTGTTTTGTTGATTGTGCAGTCACTTTTACCAGAAGATGCTTTGCTTTTGCATCGGTTTTATGCATGAAAGTGTATTTTTTTGTTTAGAGGTTGCCTTTCACAGGACATGCTTCAGTAGCTGCCACAGCATGCCCTACACTGTGATGCCAGAAACTGTCATTTTGTTATTACAACTGCTAAGAGTTGTAGGTCATTCACACCCTAAAGTGTGTTCTTTATAGCATGCCAACAATCCATGGCTCTTTTGATGCTTGACCATGAGACTGAACAGATAGAAAAATATATCAATTATTACTTCTGTCTCCTTGTAACGTTTTTAACACTGGTAATGACATTTGTTCCTATAACATGAAAGAAAGTGGGCAAGGCAAGCACACATTTTAATTTCTTCGAGAAATCTACTCATACTTTGCAGTAATTAATAGGCGAGCAAGCGCTCCTTTAATCTCTTGCAATGTGCTTTTACTGGATACAACACTTTAATCTCTTGCAATGTGCTTTTACTAGATACAACACTTAAGCATAAGTTGTATAGCTCAGTTATTTTCATTTGTTGTTTGGCAGTTGAATATGGTGCTAGCAGTTGAATCTGTTGCTCTTCTGCATTCAATACAATAATTGTATAAATGCATGTTGTTTTGTTTTCATATTGCTAGCTTCTTTCCCAGTGCACACAATGTTGCACGTGTCCTTTTTTGTAAGAATAATATATATCATTTAAATATATTTCCCTGTTGGCTTTGGACCCCTTATTTAAAGGAGATCATGTACTGTTGTTTTACCCATTTGCTTCTTAATAAACCCCACATGGATTGGATTATTAGGAACCCTATATAAAATAGTACATGTAGAAGGCCACTGCCGATGGACCGTGTAGTAAACAGCAGCTCAAGGGTAACACCTTCCTCATGTCTCTGTGCATGTTTATTAGGTTGTATGACTTAACCACGCATGCCTTTACCACATAGCATTTAGCACACAAGGTAAGTATATTTAAGTTAAGTATATATAACATATTTGGCCCTTCGCACTTATTCTGCCGCAGATTGCTTGTTATGATCTCACTGCAATGTCTGTTTCACTGATTGACTGATGCTTCCTGTAGTGCCTCTTTCATGGTTGTTTATTTAGTTCTGCTATTTTCAATAAAGAAATATACATATAAAATAATTATCCACAAAAATCTCTGAGGCATTGTGTTCTGATGAACAAATAAACTGCAGTGTGAATTTGGTGTGCCGCATCTTTCTCCCCCTTGGAGACTGGAGAAATTTGTGGATTAGCTGGCGCTGGTTGATGAATCCTCGCGAAATTTTCCAAACTTTTGGCCAGCTCCACTCCGCTCCTACCCTGAAAGTTTCGTGGTGATTCGTCAAGCGGGGGCCGAGAAAAAAGGGGGGTCCGATAACGCGTTTTCCCCATGCAATTTCCCATAGGATCTGTTGTCGCAGCTACAGCCCGAACCGCTGAACGGAATGACACCAAATTTGGCAAAGAGGTAGTCCTCAGTTCAGACTCGTGCCTTTTGCATAAATGGTGTGAATCCGTTCAGTAGTTCCTGAGAAAATTAGAGTTAAAAGTACATAAATATCTGTGGCCGGGGAGGATCTGCGGACCCTACCCGCACCGTAAGCGCACCCTCCCCGAACCGAGCGCGCACCCTCCCAATCGCGCGCTGAATGCTAATCAGCTGTTGAGTGTCTGTCTACATTCGAAACCAGGAACTGTTGGCGGCCATTTTCTGCCTCGGTAGAAGCGAGGCTGAAGAAGCATAGGGAAATAAGTGTGTAAAACATATAAAGGGGGCAGAGTGGAAATACTCTGACCCTCTAGAGGTACCCCCTGGGGCCCCCTTTATTTTATTTTTTTAAACCGCGAAATGCGCGCACGGTGCGCGCATCCTATCGCGTTGGGTGCTCGGATTCTTTCGCGTAGGGTGCGCAGATCCGCGGAATAGTTTTTTGAAAAAAGACAAGAAATCATTGGTTGTATGATTACTTTCTACACCGAAAGGTAGGGTGTATATTTCAGTTTTTTAAAGGTATGATTCTTATTGGTTAAGAAAAACAGATTGTAAGAAACATTATATATGATAAGCTGATATGTTGAAAAGTCAAGCACACTTCCTGTCTTGTTTAGCAACATTGTGTGCTGAACTTGTGCCCTGTGTGCTCAGTGCAGTGTTTCATGACCTGTTTCTATGGTAACAGGCAGAAGGCAGATTGGGGGAAGGGTTGAAATGTATTTCAGTTGGAAAGGGTTGAAATGTTTAACCAATAGAAATGTGTGTTTGCTTTTGAGTTTGTGTGAAGGATTGTGATTTGATGTTTACATGTATATGTGTGGAAAATGAAAGGGAAACTTTTCCATTCTTTGTTTTTACTGAGAGGTGCACAGTCCCGAAATTCTGTAAAAGAAAATCTGGTGTGTGACTGATTTACTTCTTAATCTACAAAATAACTTGAAAGGTAAGTTATTTAATTGTGAGGGGATGTATGTAGACTATTTTGATTTTAATCAGACTAATGTATTTCTGCTGCTAAAGTGTAGGGAGTACTTTTTTTCTCTACAATCTTATTGACAGTGTGTGTGCATGTAGAAACCATTCTGTGATAAGCATTTGTGTTTTTCATGTGTTTGCAGACCGATAACTGTGCTGTTTTTATATTTTGGTAGAATTAGAAACCAGTCATTGTTTATGAATTTGTGAAATGAGTTATGTTTTTACACTAAAATGTAGTACTCCTTCTAGATGAAGAAATGTGTTTTTGTATAGTGCAAGGGATAGTGTTGTTTGTCTAGAATCACACTGTGAGTCTGTGTGCATTTGGGAACCACTGTGAGAGAAGCATTTGGTAACATCATGTATTTGCTGACAGATAACTCTCATGTTGTCAAGTTTTAGTAGCATTAGAAGCCAGTCTTTGGTTATGCATTGATAAAATGATTCACGCTTTGACACTAAAGTGCAGTACTGAAATATGTAGATTGTGTGCAGCCCCCTTACCCCTTCCACAGTAGTGAATGAGTTTTGGTAAGCTGCTAGGGATAGTGTTGCTTGTCTAACATCACACTGTGAGTCTGTGTACATTTGGGTAAGGATTGTGAGAGAAGCATTTGGTAACATAGTGTATTTGATGACAGATAACTGTTTTAAAATCGGTCATGTTGTCAAGTTTTAGTAGCCTTAGAAGCTATTCTTTGCTTATGCATTGATAAAATGAGTCCGGGTTTGACACTAAGGTGCAGTACCATGTACTATTCTCTTCACTGTGCCAGAACTGAAAATGTAAAAGTTTTACCCAGGCACTAACCTAGCAGTAGTCTGATGATTTAGTCAGTTTCCAAGTACTCATGTTGTGAACCATACATTACCACATAGATTGCTTCAAATGTCTATGTAGTATGCATGCAGTCTTCTAACATACTATACACTTGTCTTTCACATTTTCAATTCACTAGTCAGTATCCATACACTTCCAGGAAACACCCTGTAACTCCCTTTGCAGTCCTCTAGTGACCCAGGGCTCGACAAATCCACTCGCCCGCTCGCATATGCGAGGTAGAATTAATAAGGATGAGCTATTTTTAGGTCCTACTCGCCCTTTCTGGCGAGTAGGAAAACAAACTAACTTTTATCCTCTGTCTTTAAAAACGGAGCAAATGTGACAAGTTAACAAGATTTAAAGGCATTTTTATTGCTCACAAAGCTAATGAGCAATAAAGAGGCCTTTAAATCTTGTTAACTTGTCACATTTGCTCCGCTTTCAGAGACGGAGGTCAAGTAGGGTGAAGTTAGGGCGAGGAGATTTTTGAAGGTACTAGACCTGCAGGACTAGTACAATTTTTCGGATTTTTCGAGCCCTGTGACCCATTCAGCACCATGTACTAATCCATTCACTGTGCCAAAACCCAAACACTTATAAATTCACCAAGATGCTATCTTTGCAGTACTCTAATCATTCAGTCAGTTCCTAAGTATTCATGCACTGAGCCAGGCCTTATGCACATGGACTGCTTCAAACCCCTATCCACTATGTATACAGTCTTCTAACCACCTATACACTTGTCTTTCACACTTTCAATTCCCTAGTCAGTATCCATACAGTCCAGCAAACATCCTGTCACTCCCTTTGCACTCCTCTAATGACTCATTCAGTACCAAGTACTAATCCATTCCCTGTGCGAAAAGCCTACCACTTATAAATTCACCTAGGCACTCTCCTTGCTGTACTCTAATCATTCAGTCAGTACCGAAGTACTTATGCAGTGAGCCAGGCCTTAGCACACGGACTGCTTTAAATGCCTATGCAGTATGGATGCAGTCCTCTAATCACCTACACAGTTGTGTTTCACACCTTCAATTCCCTAGTTAGTATTCATACACTTCTAGCAAAACACCCCGTCACTCACCCAGTGTGTCTCCTTATAGTACTGTAATCATTTAGTCAGTTAGCATGTAGTCTTTTAGTGAGGTAGGCTTTAGGGCATGAACTGCTTCAAATTAGTATGCACTATGCATGTAGTGTTTTAACGATCGTCACACTTGTGGTTCAGGGCTATAGTTTCTTAGTCAGTTTTTATATAAAATGTGTTTGTACAGTAATGGAATAGTATAAATTTGAAAGTTATTAATATACATTTATTTGTGATTCTTTTTTACAGATACAGAACAGGAGTGTTTCTCATCTGTTTGCACTCTTCTCGTGCAAGATTGTTTGGATGAAGGGTCCTTAGGTGTTTCATCATACTTGCCGTGCCGCACAAGTTTTTTTTGTTAGGATCCCCTTGCAACAGAACTCTTTTGCAAATCTTGCACGTGACGAAGGTGGCATTGGTCTTTGTTTGCCCCTTGAGAAAAGTAAAACATTTCCACACCACTGAAGGAAAACGTGGGCGTGGTGAATCCTCCAAAAATTCATCCTTCGATTCGGTGAATATTTTAAAGCGACAACATTTACAGTTTTTGTAAGTTAAACTTATAAAATTTTGTTAGCTGTATGCATTTTATATATCTGTGATTTGTATCTTGTTTTATTTTGTTGAGAATAGCATGTTGTTTTTTTTAACAATCTTTGAGATTGTTTTTTTTTGCCCGCTGTTAAGTGATGAGTAAGATTGAAATTACTATTTTTAGTGAAATTTAATATATTCTGAGCAGCAAAAAAGGCAAAAAAATTACTTTGTGGAAATTATGCTGTGTTGTAAAAAATGTATTATTACATGTTATAATTTTTTTTCCTTTTCTTTCACAGATCCAAATTTTAAAATAAGCAATTTTTATGAATTTAGATTGGAATGAAAATGTGAAAAAAATGTATACCATTTTTAGGTCGAGGACCGTCCGGTCTGCCGAAGGCAGAACCGGAAGTCGGAGATTTAATGTTTCTGAGAGTGGCTCTTTAGCCCGCCTCTCTTTTTGCCTCTCCTCCATTGGCTGGCTTCCTAAACGGAGGCCAGCCATTGGAGGAGAGAGCCGTCCCTCCAAATAGGCTCCGTCTTTTTCAGATTCTTTCCACTTTTTAGCCACGCCCTTTTTTAGGCGTGTTTTTCTCTCCTCCAGCCAATGGCAAGAGGAGAGAAAAAGAAACACGCCCCCGAATCTGAAACCGCTGCTGCGTTTCTCCGAGGCATTTCTGCTTTGCCTCGGAGAAAGGCGGCGGTGTTCATGGCGTCCTCTCCCCCTTGCTTCATTTTAGGTCTTGTGCCGCGAGTGCTGTTTTCCGTGTCTTCTTTAAGTTTATAACACCGGCATTACCAACTGACGTAAAACAATAATTTTAGAGCTATTAAAAGCTTTTTGGGTGAGTAATCTGCATTTCGTTTAATCCGCAGGCGCGTTCACAGGAAAATCGCAACTAAATGAAAGCGGTCCCAGGAGACAAACCCTGAGTTTGCTTTGCCAGAATTAAAATCCGCGCCACCGAGGTCTCTAGAGTGAATAAACGTGTTGCTGAGTTTCCTCACTCGCTAGATGCAAGGATGTGAGGGCGGGAGTTATCGCCCCTTCACTTAATAAATGGAAATGTGACACTTCTTTGCTCGGTGTGTGTGTGTGTGTGTGTTCTGTTCTGTTCTGTTTCTAAGAGCTGCTGACTTTGGCAGATAATTGACACGAGAAACGGGGATGAGGTGCCCAAGAGCACACAGTTTGGTCAGTATGATGGGGAAGTAGAGATTTGGGTCCAGGTCTCGTGTTTGTGTGGTTCGCCCTAGCCTGTGCCCTTCTCAGCGGTGTTCACCTGTCGAGTCTGCGATCTGATAAAGTGAGCTCTTATGAGCGCCAGGGACACCCCCGCCATTACACACACTAGACACGGAAGTTCACAAGCGATCCGTACTTGCCATGTGTGTTTGAGTACCCGCATAACACACTTGCAAGCCCCAGAAACTTAGCAAAGGCCCACGCAGGATGTGCAACCAAAGTCAGTCGTGTGCTCTTGTTTCACAAATCACTGTTAACAGATCACTTTGACCAGCTGCTTTTAGTGAAGTAACGGAATACTACAAGTCCCAGAATGCACTGATTTATGACATGAAAGCCGATGTCTCAAGGCATGGTGTCAGGTTGGCAACTCTTCCAAACCTCAGAAAACAGCATACATGGCTCCCAAGAGCTGCTGCTGGCAGCGTTGAGAGGGGGAGGGCTTCCTTGCAGTCACACCTTCGTGACAATGGGGAGGGGGTGGAAATGGGAAGGGGTGTTTAACAATGACCTGTCACAGGCAGGAGCCGCGGGATTAGCTTGAAGTCCCGTGAAGAGGCCTGGCTGCTGAGGCCCTGGGAGGCAGGATGACAGATGGGGGAGGTGTGTGCCCACAGGCCGAGGCATGCCCCCCCCCTTCCAGGGAAAGGTAATGCAAAAGGCTCTCTTCACCCCCAAGGCCCTCCCAAGGATGGGTCGTATAGCTAAGCGCCGCAGCTTTCTACTCGGCACCCCATTTATTTCACCACAACTTGAGCAAAGCGAGATAAAGTAGAATATATATATATATATTGTTTGCATGTATCCGGAGAAGCCTCCCCAGCCGAACGGGCTGATGGGCTCAGCGGACACTGGGACTGTGTGTGACCCCATTGTCACAGCAGGGCCGCTCGGGCTTTCATCCTCCTGAGGCTGATCAAATGAATACGTTTGAGGTGTAATAAACATCTGTTATACTGTGCCAAGAAACCCTCGGGCGCACGTTAGAAAAACACTCTGTGAGACCCCACGTCAACCCCGGAAGAATGCACTCACGGGGAGGGGGTGCGCAGGCCCGTGTCCAGCGCCTCCAGTCCACGCTTTCAGGCACCCTTCCCGCCGCATGCTGTGCCAAGCTAAAAACTAAAATTAAAGGCCTCTGTGCGAGGCTGCAGATAAGGTTTTGAAAGGGGAGGATTTTATTCCTTACTTTTGGAAACTGACAGTAAAATGTTTTCTTAAGGATTAAATACCTCAAACCTCATTCCAAAGGGGAGCTTTTTTAAATGAGTAACGTTGACAAATGTGTGTTTAATTGATCAACCATGACTCTCCATTTAATGTAATCCATACTTCTTAGCTGGCACTTCAAGTAAATGAAAGAATGCATTTTTCACGTACAAAAAAAATAACCTTGTGATCCGACACGCAATAGTAGCGTGTTTTTATGTTTTTGCAGCTGCCCGCGGCTTACGCCTCCATCTTCTCTGCTTTGGTCACTACGGCAGTGCTGGTGGTGAATTGAGAAGAACTCTCTGTATCTCCTTCACTCACATTTCTTTTCTTTTTGTGTTCATTTGTTAGACCTGGGCATTATTGGATGTACCCACAGTAGTGCGTTAAATTGGCGCACCTATTGAAATGCTGTCCATTTTAAACATAGACCATTACTGTTTCAAAAACACAGGGCCTGACGCCAGGGTTCTCAGTCACAAAACTGTCAGTGGGCATGAAGGTACCCATTATATATTGTAATTGTAAATATCCAGTTTTGGACAAACTGCAACCAAGCATTTAGTCTAATTCTAAGCGCTCACAATCGTTAAAGGCCCAAGATCACACAACCTGATCTCCCGTATACAGGTCCACACACACACTGCATCTCTTGCCTGTTTGTGCTGCTGCCTTTTGGTTGGATGTGTTACCTGTTATTGTGTTACGTTCAGATATATTTTTTTATTTTTTGTACATAGTTTTATATAGCGCGAACTTGACACGAATCGGGTTTCAGAGCGCTTTACATAGCACCAGTTGCATTACATGAGGACACATTCATTTTTGTCTCTGGGAGATTAAGTGATTTGCCCAGAATCACAGGATGTTCTGCGTCATTGCAAAGACTCGGACCCAGTTCCCCAGATTCGAGGTCGGACGCCCTAGCCAACGCTTTATAGGGCGCTACAAGCAGCACTAGTGCCATTTCTAAGCACTGTAAATGAAAGATGTCACTATTCTGTATTGCAATACATTTAAAGTTAAAAGGCTGAGTCTGCCTTCCCGGATTCGAACTCTTGATCTTCAGAACACCGCATTTGTCAGCAGGGAGCGCTCAGCTCACCGAGCCTTCCTGCAGGCTTTTTGCAAAGATGTTGTGTATTGTGGTGATGTTATGATGGTCCAGATTTGTCACGAGATATCGTGCTATTTGTGTATTTGAGTAAAAAAAAAAAATCTTTGACAGTTGGTGTGGCACTGGCGCGAGGTGAAACCATTGAGAGCATACGAGTCCTTCAGTTTGTGAGCGTTCCATATATAGGAGGCGTGTGGCTTCTAGACTCCTACACAGCCGTACTGCAGACCGTGAGCATTGTATTGCAGTGTGTGATCTGCAATATTTGCCACACACACATGCAGCGGATCACACATGCGGTGGAAGCTCTTTTGATCCTATTAGAATATAGGATGCACAACCCAGGGTGTCAAGCGCAGGCCCGATCCACTGTATAGTTTCTGGATAATGTAATATGCAGGAGTTCAATATAGATTGTATATTATACGTTAGTGCTAGGTTTCCAGAGCCTGTGTTGACGGTGTTATATAGTCATTCTAGAAAAAAATTCAGGAATGTGCGTTTCATCTTCACGTGAAACACCGTTCTGGGTGCCAGTGGGCTGGGGCTGTACTCCAGGGGTGACTGCCCTTTTACAGGTGACCATCAAGGGACGCTGACAAGCCCACCATTTGGACTTAATTGGCTGTTGCGGAAATCCATTATAACGGTGGAATGTTCACATAAACAAATAGATGGATGCCACGCCGTGCCAACTGTGCCCACCCCAGCAGTGTGGATGACTCCACGTCCGTGGCATTCAGTTTGTGAAGTGTGTTTGTATAGCGGGCCGATCTTGCAGGCACCCAGCATTGGCACCGGATTCGCCAGGATAGGATTTCACGTACCAGTTTATCATTTGGGGAAAAAAAGCTTTTAAACTATCACCCTGCAGACACAACATCGGCAGTCAGCACAGCTTCCCTCTGGTGTTTAATCATTCATTCATTCAAATGAGCGGAAGATGCCCAGGATACAATACGCCCCTAACCTGCGCATGCCCTGCTAAATCTGGAAGGCAGGAGTAAATCAAGTGCACGCCCGTCTCATCCCCTCAGAGGAGGAGTAAGTGCGCGCCCGTCTCACCCCCTCAGAGAGGAGTAAGGGTAAGTGTACGCCCGTTTTACCCCCTCAGATAGGAGAAAGTACACTCTTGGTACATTTGATCCCCTCAGCAAAGAGTAACTGCACGTCTGCCTAACCCCCACCCCCTTGAAGAGGAGTGCATGCCCGTCTCATCCCCCCTCAGAGAGAAGTAAGGGTAAGTGTTCGCCCGTTTTACCCCCTCAGATAGGAGTAAGTACACTCCTGGTACATTTGATCCCCTCAGCAAAGAGTAACTGCACGTCTGCCTCACCCCCTCGTAGAGGAGTAAGTGCATGTTAGTCTCATTCCCCCAGACAGGAGTAAGTGCAGCCTGCTGCTGCGCTCCCGTCTCACCAGAACACTCAGATGAGCATGTCGGTGCTTGGGTGCGGCGTGGGATATGCTGGGCGAATGGGAGTGAGGTGGAGCTACAATAACGCAATCTGACAGGGAAAGGTTAGTGGGAGGGGGTGAGAACTGATTATTTGGAAGGGTGGCAAATTATACTGTTAGCACGCTGCTTTTTGTTTCCCACAGCTATTCTCTTTGTATTGGTTTTATTTTTCAATGCACTGAAAAAGAGGCAGCACAACTGATGGGAGAGGTTTGTGTATTTCCAAAACCCCGCGTTATCTATCGTTCTGTTTTACATATGACCACAGTTGCCTTATTTCACTAGAACACTTTTATTAAATAACGATATGACCGCACTGTACAGTATGAAAAGGTACACGTAATACATTTCAAAAGTATGCGTACTGGGGTTGCAGCAATGGCTACAAAGCACAGCATCCAGGTGTACGCATATTATGCACGGGCAGCCAGTACACCCTGTCTGCCGAGCCTCATTGCTCCAGATGTACTCATGAACTGATATTAAAATCTGTGGGCTTCATACCACACTCAAGTTATTCTGAAAGATAAGATGAGCAATTAGAAGCTGGCATATATTCATAGTGAATAATAGGTTAGTTGTAAAATGTAATATCCAACGTGAAATAGGATTGAGGCCAATCACAAGAAAGTCACAACATCACTCTATGCTTATATATCACTACCTCACAACATCCCTCTGCCTCACTACCTCACTCTTTCACTACCTCACTCTATCGCACTACCTCACTCTCTATCTACCTCACTCTCTACCTCACTCTCCCTCACTACCTCACTCTTTCGCTACCTCACTCTCTCAATCTCACTACCTCACTCTCTATCTACCTCACTCTCTATCTCACTACCTCACTCTCTATCTACCTCACTCTCTATCTCACTACCTCACGCTCTATTTCAATACCTCACTCTCTCTCACTACCTCACTCTCTATTTCACTACCTCACTCTCTCTATCTCTATCTCACTACCTCACTCTCTCTCTGCTAATGCAATAGGTATCACTAATGCCAATAGAAATGACAATGCCATTTATTTAGGGATACAATAATGATAAAAAAATAATGAGCAATACCAATAGCTCTACCTATAATATTGCCGAGACCATTGCATTGTAAATGCTTGTTTATTCCTATTACTGTGAAGGTAAGTTTAACTAAGTCTCAATATGCAGAATGAGGAGGTCTGCAAGAAGCTACAAAGTTGAAACATGTTTCTAAAAACACTCTGTTTATACCCATGTAGTTTTTAAATCTGACCATAATCAGATATCATGTGACCTGCAAAGAAAGAGATTTGAGGGGTTTATAATATTTCCCATTTTAGCTATTGAAGGACCGCAATTATTTCAATCATTCTTCTTTGAACATCTTTGCAGACAAAACTCTGTGCTTACCTTTTATCATTCACAAGGAATTTTAAAAACGGAAATATCACTTTTTGTAACATAGCTATTGTGTAAGATACTCTTTCATATTTACAAAGAGGAAAAGGCACTCTGTGCACTTTTTATACTCCATTTAAATACAACCTCCTCATGCAGATCACTTTGTGTTGAAAGGGTGTTCTATAAGTGTTGTTGTGCATGATTGCACTTAATACTCATAGAACAAGACACATGTCTAGATTTATCAGAAATCATAAATCTCGATATGTGTGTGAATGGTGCACCATTCTAAAATTGGTGTAGGAAAGCACAACAAGGAGAATTGTTTTAATTTCTCCACATTTTTATATCTTCAATGCATGCTGAAATGTTCAGCATACATTGAAGGAGAAAATGCATTTTCTCATTGTTTTTGTGCAGGAAGGTGTGTCTTCCTGTAGAAAAACAAACAGCACATGACACAGATATCCTTGCACTATGGTGCAAGGGTGCCTGAGTCACCACATAGCTGCAGTTTAAGCAGCCGTGCAGAGAGAAGCATAGATTTTCAATATATTTATGTACATATGTTGCATCCCTGTGCTTCAGAAGTACTGCAGCACACTGCAGTTAAAGAGGTTACTGTGTGATGCTGCAGCACTTCCTCATAGTTCTGCACTTACACATTCACCATACGCTACTAATGCATTCATTCAGTCAATTACGTACTACACATACATTCATCTAAACTTTCACACACTAACAAAGAAATGTAGCTCTTTTTTTTAAACCAGGAAAGTTAGTTCTTACAAGAACTTTTTTTCTATTTTTTTTTTTTATTTTTTTTTTGGAACAATTTTGTTATTTTTGTTTTTTTCAAAAGGAAAAAAAGACAACAGGAGGAACAAAACAGTCAACTTCTGCAAAAAAATAAAATAAACACAAGTTTAGCACTTGTGGTTTTGCTGCGCTCGGCAGATTAGTTCAATTGACTGCTCGCCGTAACATAGTAGTTTGTTGCATTTATTGCAACTAATTTTTAGTTTTCCAAATTCTGGACGTATGTCCGGGTGAGTGCTTGATGGTGATGCTGCAGAAGTGCTTGCCACTGCTGGCTGAGGCTGCTGTTGGAGTCTTCTGCATTCCTGCTTGGCCAGGTTCACGGGATGCAGAGTCTTCAGGTGTTTTAACATACTTTCAGTCGCACAAGAGTATTTTTTTGATGGATCTCCTCTGGAAAGCTCTCTTTGACATATTTTACATGTCACTTTAGTTGAATTAGTTTTATTTTGTCCTTCTGGGAAGGAAAGAAATTTCCACACCACAGAGGTGTATCTTTCTGGGCGTGGAGGTTCCACAACAAATTCCTCATCGGACGAATGGTCTGATTCTGATGGTGGTTGCTGTGCAGAAGCAATTGTCTTCAGAAAAATTGCAGCTGTGTAAATCTTCCCCAAAAAGTTTTTTCTAGTTCTAAGGTGTGAGATGTTCCTCCAAAGAAGCTCAAAGAATGATTGAAATGGGTGGGGTCTTTCAATAGTTAGAATAGGAAGTGTAATGAACCAATCAAATCTTTTTTTCCAGGTCACATGGGATCCGCGCACCCTGCGCTTACGCAGCACGCACCCAGCGCGCATCCGCGAAAATGAATTACAAAAAATTATAGGATTAGATGTAAAAATATATTAGTTTGTAGACTACTTTAGAGTTTGTCTTCAATTAATATTCACATGAAATACATATATATATGTTTTTTAAAATGTTAAATATTTAGCGGGATCCGCGCACCTACCGCGTCATAGACGCTGATGACGCATCGCGGAAGCACGTAAACGTCGCGGTACGTACATCGAACGTGTCGCGTATAGGCTGGGAGTCACGTACCGGTCGCATTGCAATCGCGCACTAAACACGTACCCAACACATACCATGCTCGGATGCTATCGCGTAGGGATCGAGAACGGTACGCATAGGGTGCGCGGATCCAAAAACATGGAAAAAATATATATAAAATAAAGTTTTGAACATATAGTTAAAAAAATATTTTGAAAAATATAAAAAAATTTTTTTCAAAAACCCATTAAATTCAAATAATATTTTTTAATTTTTAAAAGAATTAATTGAAAAAATAAGTTTAAAAAATGGTGATAAAGTATTTTTTTTAAAAAATGTTAATGAAATTGACACACTGAATTTGAAAAATATAGAAATCCAATCAAAATCATTAAACGAGATAAGTTAAAGATAGGAATTAGCATTTAAAAATCTTTGAAATTCACTGAAAAAACCATAGGTTTCAGGCCTGATATAGTTAGGAATTAGCATTTAAAAAACCTTTGAAATTCACTGAAAAAAACAAAGGTTTCAGGGGCGTTATAGTTATGAATTGGCATTTAAAAAACCTTGGAAATTCACTGAAAAAAACCAAAGGTTTCAGGGGCGTTGTAGTTATGAATTGGCATTTAAAAAACCTTTGAAATTCACTGAAAAAAACAAAGGTTTCCGGGGCGTTGTAGTTAGGAATTGGCATTTAAAAAACCTTAGAAATTCACTGAAAAAACCATAGGTTTCAGGGGCGTTATAGTTAGCTGGACATTTCCCTCATACAAAACCCTAGAAATTCCCCCGTTATAGTTAGTTCAGCTAACTATAACTCGCGCCCCCGCAATGCACTGCTGATGACGTCACATATTACATCACTCATGACATGGTCAGTGACATCACTCATGACATCACTGATGACATCTTAAATGACATCACTGATGACGTCATCCAGTGAGTGTGTGTTTCTGTAAATTTAAAATGTTTAATATATATATATATATATATATATATATGGAAAAACCTATGGAAGAATGAGTGGGCGTATAAGTGTGTGAATGGATGATTTAGTAGGTGCGTGACTGACTACAAGTGAGTCATTAAACGTATCTTACTGCAGACTAGTGAGTAAACTGTGTGAATGTCTGTATCTGTATGTCTGTTGGTGTATAAGCGGCTGCATGGTTTTGTGAATAGCTATAGGAGTGTCTCTATGGGTTATTGATTGGTTGTCTGAGTATCTGTATGGGTCCCTGAGGGTTTGTGTGGGTGGGGTGTTTGTGATTCTGTGCATACATGTGTGAGTGGGTGATTCTATGGGTGCATGGTTTTAAGAGTGCATCTGTGATGGACTGTATGGTTGGGTGAGTGTATGTATGGGTGCGTTAGTGATTGAATGTATATCTCAGTGGTACATGTGTGAGTAACTACATATGTGAAAGGCAGTATATATGTGTGTAAGAGTATATAAGTGGGTATATGTGAGTGTGTGATTGTGAGAGTGGCTGTATGGATGAGTGTGTGCTTGTATCAGTGATTGTATAAGAGCGTAAGAATGTGGTACTATTTTTATGAGTAAGTGAACTTGTGTGTGTATTACTGCATAGGTGAGTAAATGGGAGTGTGATTAATTATTTGAATGACTGACTAGGTGTGAGAGTACCTCTATGGATGAACGGTGCTGTGTGAGTGTCTATGTAGGTGTATAAATGCATATGATAGTCCTGTACTGAGTGACTGTAAGTATGAGTGACTGTACAGGTGAGTGAATGGATGTGTGTGTAGATCTAAAAGTCAATGAGTGGGTATGTAGTTATTGGTATTGGAGTTTCTATGGCTTTGAGAATGGACGTCTGAAATTTTGATTGAGTATATGAAAGGGTGTGAGAAGATGCACTAATTTATCAAATGGATGACGTCATCCGTGATGTCATGAGTGATGTCACTGACCATGTCATGAGTGATGTAATATTTATTTATTTATTTTATTTTACAGATTTGTAGAGCGCATGGCTGCCCATGGGCGTCCCAGCGCTGGTAGACAAGAACCTGGTGGGGGATGTTTTTATGGGAACAGCCATGTTTTAAGTGCTCTACGGAATGAAAGAAGGTTAGGTTGGGCTCTGAGATTAGGGGGGAGCGAGTTCCACAGTTTGGCAGCGTTGAATGAGAACAGTCGGCCGCCTGAGCGGGCTTTTCTGATCCTTGGAACTGAGGCTAAATTGCAGTTGGAAGAGCGGAGAGTTCTAGAAGTGGTGTGGGGTGAGATAAGATTTTGGAGTATTGGAGGGGCCTTGCCATACATAATCTTGTGGGTCGTGCAGAGAGCCTTGAATTGAATTCTCTCGTGTATAGGGAGCCAGTGAAGGGCCTTCAAGGACGGTTTGGCTGAGCAGCGTCGATGGGTACCTGTGAGGATGCGGGCTGCCGCGTTTTGGGCCGTTTGGAGTTTTGCTAAGACTTTTTTGGGGGCCCCCAGGTATAGGGCGTTGCCATAGTCTAAACGAGATAGTACAAGGCCGTGGATGAGGATTTTGCGGGGTTGAGTCGGAAGTAAGGGTAGAATTTTTCTTGCCGATCTTAGCAGACCGTGACAGGTTCCAGCGGTTTTCCGTGCTTGGGCTGAGAAGTTGAGTTTTTCGTCTAACCAGATGCCCAGGCTCTTAATTTCTGGTTTGGGCACAGGGGGGGGACCCATGGTTGACGGCCATATGGAGATGGAACTGTATAAAGATTTGTTGCCTAAAAACATGATCTCAGTTTTTTCGTTGTTCAATTTGAGATGGGAGCTACTCATCCATTTTGTTATCTCGATCAAGCAGGTATGCAGGTTGGGGATGGAGCGGTCTTGCTGATTAAGGGAGACCACAAGTTGGGTGTCGTCGGCGTATGTCAGGAGTTTGATGCCATAGGGGGCGACGACCTTCTCAAGGGGGGACATATAGACATTAAAAAGGGTTGGGCTCAGAGACGAGCCCTGTGGTACCCCACAGTTGATGGCTGTGGGTCTGGACGTAAAGGTGCCGTCTCTCACCTGAAAGAGTCGGTTGTTAAGGAAGGATTCTAACCAGGCCAGAGCCGTTCCTGTGACTCCAATGTGTTTGAGTCTTTGGATCAGGGTAAAGTGGTTGACGGTGTCGAATGCGGCGCTCAGATCCAGGAGGATCACTGCCACTGATCCCCCTGAGTCTATGATCTTCCTTGCCTCTTCGACTACCGCCAATATTGCGGTCTCGGTGCTCTGGCCGGCCTGAATCCCGTTTGGGAGGGTTTCAGTAGTTTGTTGGATTCGAGGAAGTGGGAGAGATTTTGGTTAACATGTTTCTCAGCTATTTTACTGGTACCAGGGAGTAAGGAAATTGGCCTATAGTTGCCGAGTTCTAGTGGGTCAAGGTGGGGTTTTTTGAGCAATGCTTCCACCATGGCTCTTTTCCAGCTGGGGGGGACAATACCTAGGGAGAGAGAGTCGTTAATAAGTTTTGTCAGAGTAGGTAGAATAGTGGATCCGACTAGTTTCAGGATGTTCAGTGGAGCAGGGTCGGAGGGGCTGCCACTTTTAATAGAATTGAGTATGTGGTGAGTGGTATCGGTTGTGAGCGGAGTGAAGGCTGACAGCTGATTGTTGAGTGGGTTGACGTCAGGGGGGGCATTGAGGACGTTCAAGGGGGAGGGGGGGAGTGAGTTAATAATTTTAGTGATTTTAGAGTTAAAAAATTCTGCAAGTTCATTGCAGCGGGTGACTGACGGTTCCACCAGAGGGGGGGGGGGTCAGGAGTTTTGAGTAGTTTCCTTGCTATTTGGTAGGTTTCCCGAGCTGAGTTGAGCGATGATTTAATTTTATCCTCGAAGTGGTTGATTTGTGCGACTTTGATTGCTTTTTTGTAGTTGGCAAGAGAAGTTTTATATTCGGTTTTCCTGGAGTGGACGAAGTTTTTCCTCCATTCTCTTTCTGACCTTTTGCAGGCTTTTTTTAGGAGTCGCAATTCATCATTGAACCAGGGGGAAGTGGGTTTGTTCCGTGGGTTACAGGAGACTTTTTTGGGGAGAGTTTTGTCTAAAGTGTTGGCAATCCAGGCTGAGAATTCTGCATCAGCGCTGATAGGGTTATTATTGGGTGCAGGGAGGGAACTCTCTAGGTGAAGTTTCCAGGTTTCTACATTAAGTTTAGACCAAGATCGTGAAGGTTTGTTGGGAGGGGCGGTAGTGCGGGGTGCACGGGAAATCTGCCAGTGTAGAGGAACGAGGAGGTGGTCAGACCAAGGGACTGGAATATGATCACGGATAGTAAGGTCGTGAATGTTGGTGAGAACTGGGTCCAGCAAGTGTCCCAAGGTGTGAGTGGGTAGGTGACCTAGGAGTTTCAGTTGAAGGGTTTCGAGATCTGCTATCAAGTCGGCGGTCTGTTTGACTTCTATATTATCGAAATGGATGTTTAAGTCGCCCAGGATCAAGCATGAGGAGTTGGTTGCGGTCAGGGTGTACGAGTGTTCCGTTAAGGATTCACAGAACTGGCCTAAAGGTCCTGGGGGACGGTAGATGAGGAAACCTGATATGGTTTGGCATGGGGAGACCTGGATAACAAACTTGACGTTTTCACAGTCCGCGAGGGGCCTGCCCTGGAGACGGCATGAGAGTTGGTCTTTATGGATTATGGCAATGCCACAACCTCTTCCTTTAGGTCGGTCTAAGCGCTGTATGAGGACGTCATCAGCAGTGCATTGCGGGGGCGAGAGTTATAGTTAGCTGAACTAACTATAACGGGGGAATTTCTAGGGTTTTGTATGAGGGAAATGTCCAGCTAACTATAACGCCCCTGAAACCTATGGTTTTTTCAGTGAATTTCTAAGGTTTTTTAAATGCCAATTCCTAACTATAACGCCCCTGAAACCTTTGTTTTTTTCAGTGAATATATATATATATATATATTCAGCACAACTTTTGAAAAATATGCCGCACTCCTTTTGGAACTAATCAACTCGTTTTTAATTCTCTTCTCCTACGCGTTGCGAGCTGCACACAGCTCTTGATCACGGTAGTAATACAAGTCAGTTTTTTATTTCACCAAATTTATACCAAGTTGACACAGTCGCCCATGATGAGGCATTGTGGGCTTGGTAGTTATTAAACTTTGCATGCATACATGCTTCATATCGTTCCTCTGCCAGACCGTTGGACCTTAGTGTACGACACCAGTGTTATGTGAAAAATGTTAGCTGGCCTGATTGGCCGTTTCAATTAAAGGTGAGCTCTAGATAGTGAATCAATTAATCACAGAGGGTGACAGCGTATTGCAGAAATGCTAATATACGTATGTCATTGGGCTCCTAGGTACTGGGTGGTACCAATTATGTAAGTCTCCTGCAGTATTGGCTGAGTGCCATATGTCACATGGTTACATCTGGTGTCATTCACACAGGGCGCGTTTGCAGAGTGTTCTTGTGAGGGGGCGGGGCCTAGGGATGATCGCGTCTTTTTAAAAAAAAATTTTTAAAGGGGGCTGTGTGGCCCCCCTTCCTTTTACTTTTTTGTGGCCCTGGGGACCCCATCCCCCAGGGCCTCACTCCCAAATAAAAAATAAAAATAAAAAAATGTAACCGGAAGGGGGCCGCGTGGCCCCCCTCCCGTGGCAAAATCCGGGCCCCGGGGACCCCATCCCCCGGGGCTGGCCATTGATTTTTTTACTTTTTTATTGTGTGCTTAATGGGGAGGGGGGGCGCGTGGCCCCCCTCCTGGGCCACTTATAGCCACGGGGACCCCATCCCCCGGGGCCTGGCTCTCGTTGGGGACCGTGGAGGGGTCCTCAATCCCCCCCCCCCCCCACGGTCCCAGCCGGCTCCCCGCCTCCTGCGGGAGCCGGCATTGCTTTTCCACATGGGGAGCAGCTAACATGCTGCTCCCCATATGGAAAAGCAATCTGCTTTGCTTCATTGAAGCGAGAGCAGGTTTCCCTGCTCTTGCTTCATTGAAGCAAAGCAGTTTGCAATGGCAGGGTGGGAGCCGCGAGGCTCCCGCCCTGCCATTGCAAACAGCAGTGTCCCAGGGGTGGGCACCCTGGGACACTGCAGGAACCGGCCCTGGGGGGTGGCGGTCCCCAGGGCCTGTACAAGGCTCCAGGAGTGGGGCCGCGTGGCCCCCCTCCAACATTTTAAAAAGCCCCGGGGGGGTGGCAGTCCTCGGGGCTGGGGGGGCCTCAGAGCCCCCCCACACCTAATTTGAAATAGCCCCGGTGGGTGGCGGTCCCCGTGGCTGGGGGGGGCCTGAGAGACCCCCACCCAATTTGAATAAGCCCCGGTGGCGGCGGTCCCCGTGGCTGGGGGGGCCTGAGAGCCCCCTGTACATAATTTCAAAATGCACCGGGGGTGGCGGTCCCCGGGGCTGGGGGGTCCCTCTGGGCCCCCTTTTACATTAAATTAATTGCCCCCGGGATTTGACCCCCCGGGGGCTAGATAACAAACCAGCGCGGGAGCCCGCGCTTATTTTTTATTTTTTTTTATCAGCAGGATGCACGCATCCAGCGCGCATCCTCCCGTTTTTAGGCCTTTATGGTCCTTGTGGGACCCCCTGAGCAGGCCTAGGGGGTCAGGGTGTTTCTACCCTGCCCCCTTTTCGCGTTTTGCTACGTTTTTTGGGGGGGTTCTTGTGCCTCCGTAATGTAAACTCAAGTGAGTCCGCTTCGTTACAATCAAATAAAAACATATTAATACCCCAGTGGGTTGACGTTTGAATCCATAACGTGGCATGCTGCATTGTTGGTGCCTTTTACTGCTGCCACTTGCTTCCGTCAGTTTGGAACTGCAGTTGGCACCTCCACGGACCCGCTCCTACTTTTTATTTGACTGTAACGAAGCGGACTCACTTGAGTTTACATTACCGGCTCTACATGAACCAGAATGCCTTTGGCCACGCCCACCGGGGCAGGAACAGTGAAAATCAAGGTGTGCCGTAATTTCCGCTTTTTTCACAGTCAACAGTTTGCCACTGAGGAAGAGATCAAGTCTTGAAACGTGTCTGGCTGGCTGAATACTGCGATATTTTTTCCACCGTTTCTGATTGCTGCCTTTCACGTAATAAAGCGGATTATCACACTTGCAGTGCGGCTCTTCAGGGTAACTCTGTTTGTTGTATATAAATGCGGCCGACCCGGCTGCAAAAGGGCTGCCACCGCGAGGAGCTGGTCCGTGGAGGAGCCAACCGCAATTCCAAACTGACGGAAGCAAGTGGCAGTGGTGAAAGGCACAAACAAAGCAGCATGCCACGTTATGGATTCAAACGTCAACCCACTGGGGTGTTAATATGTTTTTATTTGACTGTAACGAAGCGGACTCACTTGAGTTTACATTACCGGCACTACATGATCCAGAATGCCTTTGGCCACGCCCACTGGGGCAGGAACAGTGAAAATCAAGGTGTGCCATTATTTCTGCTTTTTTCACAGTCAACAGTTTGCCACTGAGGAAGAGATCAAGTCTCGAAACGCGTCTGGCTGGCTGACTACTGCGATGTTTTTTTCCACCGTGCCTGATTGCTGCCTTTCACGTAATAAAGCGGATTATCACACTTGCAGTGCAGCTCTTCAAGGTAACTGTTTGTTGTGTGTGTGTGTGTATGTGTATGCTATCCCCATCTTGTACTTTATACCTAAAATACACAAAGATAAAATCAACCCGCCTGGGAGGCCAATCATATCCGCACGCAATAGTATATTTGAAAAAACATCTAAATACGTAGATTTCTTTTTACAAGACTTTGTTCAGAACCTGGCTTCATATATTAAAGACATGGGCGATTTTCTAATGAAAATAAGAGACCTTGAATGGCAATAGAACTTTCTTTTGATTGCGTTGGATGTAACCTCGCTGTACACATCAATCAAACACAATGATGGTCTACGAGCATTGAAATATTACCTAGCAAGAAGAGGAACCACCTATGCTGAGCATAATCAAATGTTGATTAACATGGTTGAACTATGTCTAACTAACAATATATTTATGTTTCAGGACGCTTTATACCAACAATTACGCGGGGTGGCAATGGGTGCAAGCTTCTCCCCCAGCTACGCATGTTTACACATGGGCTGGTGGGAGGAGCTTGTACTCATGACCAAATATCATGAGATCTTTGAAAACAACATTCAATGTTGGTTTAGGTTCATTGACGACCTTTTTTTGGTATGGAAGGGAACAGAACAAGGAGCAAGGGAATTTATTGACCAACTCAACATCAATGACCTAAACCTAGAATTTACTTCCAATATCAGTAAAACGGGGGTGATATTTCTTGATGTGGAGGTGTACATAGAACAAGGGAGGGTAGAAACAAAACTGCATAGAAAACCAACGGCAGGAAACTCAATTCTGCATGCTAGCAGCTCCCATCCTAAGCACCTCATCCAAAGCATCCCTTATGGGGAACTACTACGAATAAAACGCATTTGTAGTGAAAGTGGATCCCTAAAAGTAGCACACCAGGAATGCATTAATCGCTTTAAGATGCGAGGTTACAGCAACAAATGCCTAGAAAAAGCCCTTACCAAATGCAACCAGGTTGATAGAGATATGCTGATCTGTCCAACCCCAAAACAAAAAGACTCTGACGATGAATTAACTAACAACTTTAGATTTATCTTTCAATATAATCGTCAGGAGGGAGCAGTAAAGAAAATACTCAACAGAAATTGGTACCTTATAAAACAGGACCCCATAATTGGTAAAAAGATCCCCAAACGCCCAGCTATCACATATAGACGAGGAGTATCTATGAAAGATATGTTGGTGGACAATGACCCATGTGGGGTGGGAACCAAGGGATCTTGGTTGTCACAAAGACGGGGATTCTTTAAATGTAAGGTGTGTAAGGCCTGCGAATACGGGGTCTCCACAACAAATTACACTACACCATTTGGGGGTCCCAACAAGGAAATTACCAAATCATTGAACTGTAAAACTGACCATGTAATATATGTTTTGGAGTGTACATGCAAATGAAGGTACATTGGGAGTACTATTCTCCCGGGCCACAAGAGAATACTCCAACATATACGTGCAATCAAAAATCATGACCAGGCGTATCCAGTGGCGCGTCATTTCCAGGCGAAACATGAGGGTAACCCAAAAGATTTAAGTTACTCCTCATTGATTCTGTCCCTAAAAACAAAAGAGGGGGGGACAGAGAGAGAACACTCAGAATATTGGAAATGCACTACATTTTAAATCTAGACAGTAAACACCCACATGGATTAAATAGCTCGAAGGAGCTACACGCCAGTCTATAATTGTCACGTTCATGTTAAGGTATCCAATTCCACCATTTACATATTGATATTTATATTTCAAACAATTGTCTTTTCCTTGCAGAAACCTGATTTTAATCTGGGGCTGATAACTAGTTTAACTTGTACTGATTGCTTGCATTATCTTTAAGCTCCAGCAGTATTTTACTATTTATATATCGGCCGATATTATGGTAACTACTGGGCTACTATGACATCTAAACTTGCTTCCTTTCTCTTATATATATATTTTTATATTGACTACCAAGCACCTTTCACTCTTTTTATTTTAGTAGTTTTAAATTAAAGCACATTTTGCACACCAATATAAATACTAATTAAGACAAAAAAAGAATAAATTAGACAAAAATTACAAAAATCTCAGTGTGGAGGGCAGTACCGGGTATCATTTTACAGTGGGCAACCTGATCTGTCTTTTCTTAGCCTTTCCAGTTTATGACCATTAATCGTAGGGTACTATTGGTCCCAGTATGTCAGCTGCAACTAATTAACGGCGGCCATGACAGACAGAACGAATTTTATGATTGTACTTGTAATAAATTGTGTAGTATTATTTAATCTTTTACTCAGAATTATATACATTTGTGGGATTTTTATGTATTTATATATTTATACATGATTTTATCTTGGTCATTGTGACACAGGAAATGTTTTTATAAATTTATGGACCATTCTATTTATTTATATATTTATTTCTACCAATGAAATATGATCTGTTTAAACATGACACAGTGAACACAAATATAATCATAAATATAAGTTTATGACGAAACTGTTTTGATGAAGGTACTGTATTATTTATTTTATTTAAATCTGTATTAGGTGATATTAGAATATGTCTAAACTAATAAGAAAGAATCAATAAGGAAAAGACAAACCGAAAAAGATAAACTAAACATTCTGTGAATAAAGTTTCTTTGTTTTATATAAAAAAACTGTTGAAACACACGATGCCCTACCCCCTTTAAAAGTGCAACACAATTGGTGGTTCAGCGTCATGTGATCAAGTCCCCAAGCAGGGATGAAACGCGTAATGGCTGCTGTGTTGTGGATGTAACCCAAAGGACAATAAAAACTATCGGTATCAAAGGATTGTGGTCCGTGCTCTTTTTCCGTGGCTGGTGGCAGAATCGCGGAGTGGAAGAGTGCTCGAGGATATATATATATATATATATATATATATATATATATATATATATATATGTATGTATATATTCACAGAAAAAAACATAGGTTTCAGGCACGTTATAGTTAGAAATGAGCATTTAAAAACCATAGAAATTCACTGAAAAACAATAGGTTTCAGGAACGTTCTAGTTAGTTGGATATGTCACTTGTATAAAACCATAGAAATTCCAGCGTTATAGTTAGTTCACCTAACTAGCTCCCCCGCAATGCACTGCTGATGACGTCACATATTAAATCATTCATGACATGGTCAGTGACATCACTGATGACATGTCAAATGACATCACTGATGACATCATCCAGTGACTGTGTGTTTCTGTAAAGTTTAAATTTGTTTTAAATATATGCCAAGCTGTATTGAAGAATGAGTGGGTGTATAAGTGTCTGTATGGAGGATTTAGTAGGTACGTGACTGACTGTATAAGTGAGTGTGTCTTACTGAATGCATGGGTTAGTGAATAAACTGAGTGAAAGTCTGTATCAATCTGTCTGATGTGTAAACTGCTGCATGGGTTGGTGAGTAGTTGCCCAGAGTGTCTGTATGGGTTATTGATTGCTTGCCTGAGTATTTGTATGGCTGCCTGTGTGTGTGGGGGGGGGGGTGGGAGGTGTGTGACTGTGCATAGATGTGTGAGTGGTTGATTCACTGGGTGTATGGGTTCAAGAGTGCATGTAGAAACAGCTGTATGGGTGTGTGTGGTGTGTATGGGTGTGTTGGTGAGTGAATGGATGTCTCAGTGGTACATGTGCAAGTAACTACATATGTAAAAGGCAGTATATGTGAGTGATGGTGTATATAAATAACTATATGTGAGAGTCCGTAATTGTGAGAGTGGCTGCATGGATGAGTGTGTATTTGTATCAGTGAGTCTATAAGAGAGTAATTATGTGTTACTATCTGTATGAATAAGTGAGGTGGTGTCTGTATAACTGTATAGGTGAGTAAATGGAAGTATGATTGATTCTTTGCATGGCTGACTAGGTGTGTGAGTAACTCTGGATATGTGGCAGTGTGTGAGTGTCTGTATAGGTGTATGAGTGCATATGATAGTGTTATATTGATGAGTGACTGCATGTATGAGTAACTGTATGGGTGAATGAGTGGATGTGTGTGTAGACCTAGGAATCAGTCAGTGCATATTTAGTAACTGGTATTGATGTGTGTTGAGGTGGACGGTGTGAGAGGAGCAGCGAGGATGTGGGCTGCGGATCTCCGTCCACCGCCTATCCCTATAAACATCAATCCTGAGCCCCGGCGGCAGGCATGAGTGACTATCTACGCACCGGAGAGCCGTGAAAGCCCGGGTGGCAGGAGGAGTGCCATATACTGCCCCCGGAGAAGTCCGGCTGGGGGAATTGTGGCACGGCCCAGCAGGACTACGAAGACACCAAGATGGCACCCGCCAGTATCTGAGGCGGCCGTGGGGGATCCGGCACCGGACACAAGCACTGATCTGCGCATCAGAGAGCCCTGAGAACCCAGGAGGTAGGGAGAGTGCTGCATATTGCCCCAGGAGGGGTCCGGTTGAGGGTGCTGCCCTGTGAGCCCACTGAGACATCAAGTTGGCGCCCGCCGGCGCATGAGCCCGCCGAGGGGATTTCAGCGCACACAAGCGCTGATCTGAGTCGATCTGAGCGCCGGAGAGCCCCTGAGAGTCTGGGGTGGCAGGGGGAGTGCCACATATTACCCCCGGAGAGGTCCGATTATGTGGAGCTGCGGCACAGCCCTGTGAGGCCACAGAGACACCAAGATGGCGCCTGCAGGTACCTGGGCTTGCCGAGGGGACTTCAGCGCGAGTGCCGACCTGTGCCGATCTGCGCACCGAAGGGCCCTGAAAGCCTGGGGCGACAGGGGGAGTGCCATATATTGCCCCCGGAGATGTCCGGTTGAGTGAACTCCGGAGTTGGCTGAGACTGTCAGAAGACACGGAGGACTGAGTCAGCATTATGGCAGAGAACTGGGTGCTGAACTGCTGTGTCCTGGCACCTGCGTACAGTGTCTCAGCGACCCAGACGTGAAGGAAAACGGCGGCGGCAGTGAGTATTCAGCGACTGCTCCCGCTAGTATATACAGATCAGGAACTTTAATAAAGACGCGTTCGGAGGGCGCAAACAGGATAGAGCGCTGTGGAAGGAGCGGGCACGGCGAGGGTTGTCATAATTGTGAGCCGCCGGTCGAAGTCAGGTGAAGGACCCGGGGAAGGGAGCTGACCGCCTTCTGGTGCCCATGTGGAATAACAGAATTCCGGTTTCAGGACTTGTTTAAACCGGAGTATTGCCCCAGAGGACACACAGTGAGCCTTCAATAAGGTATACTTGAGGGGCCCTGATATGGCTAAAAAATAGCACTACTACCACATAGGGGGCTGCCCCAAAGGTTTATCGAACCAACGTGAGGACAGTCTGATGACCGTTTCCGGTGCCACTGCTGGAGGTGCCTGCCTGTCTGAATGAGGACTCACTGCCAGTGTCCGGGACGCTTCAAGAAGGGACAGGAGAGGTGCCCCGGCAGGTCGTTGGTTTTCGCCGCATCCCTGGATCGATGGTGGTGACTGCGGCTCAAGGTGAGGCTGGGCCTTTGTTTTCGAGTGTGGCCCAGGTGGCACTGCCGATGGGTGAGGGCTCGGCTGGCTGGAGTGCCCGACGAGACTTGGTCCAGGTGCGGACCTGGAGTTCGCTTGAGGCTGGGGCCTGCACTGCACCCTCACCCCCCTGCAGGCACAGCAGATACTGTAAAATCATGGTTGGTGGGGCCCTGACCTCTTGTGATTTAGGAGATACACTGCTATAAATGTTTTACACTGCAGTTAATATGGCACTTTAAAGTTTAGTGTATTTACTGCATATAATTGTATGATAACTACCACCCTGCCTTATGCTTGATTCCGGACTGTGCCTCGGCATTTCTTTTTTGGCCTGAGTCCTGATTGTATCTCGGAATTTCTACCGTTCAACCATGCGCCCACCTTAACCCACCCGGAACTCGAATCTTGTGCGCTACGGACCCAACTCCTGGTCCATTAACTACCCCGACAAAATGACCAGTAATGCAAAGAAGAACTTCAAGCATAGTACTCTAAAACAACTCCCAGAAACACTCATTGTAGATAACTACCACACAGCGACCAACGGCAACACGAAAACCAACTTCATTTTCTACTCAAATCGCCCGGCTAAAGGGAAAACGACCTTCTCTCTTCACCTTCAAGTCAGTAATCATTCCCTATGGTGAAAAAATCTCCACTAACATCTCCCCGACCTTCAAAGGGGAACTCACCATCTCAATCAACAGAACTGGAACCATTCTCATACAGGCCACCAACCCGCACCTCACCACTTTTGACTGCCACTTGCCCACACTTCTTTCCTCGTTAACTCAACTGAGCCGTCTAACCATATCTCCCCAACCCACCATCACCCTTACGAATAACGTGGAACTGATCCAATCTCCCTGCCCTGAAGAACCTCTTTTCAACTCATGGATATCCACCATCACTCACTATACTCACACTACCCCTATTATTACTCTCCGCCGCCAAACACCCACAACTTTTACATCTACTGAGCACACCAAGAACAAACAACTCACAATCAACAAATACCACAAGACCGATCTAGATCTTGACAGCTCGGACTTTAACCTCTGCCCTCCCGTGTCCGAAATCCCCACAGGCACTCTCCGCTCGACCCCTGATAATCTGAGCCCTCCCTCACAAACTATCTCTTCCTCCAACACAGACCCTTTTCCCCCGACCCTTACTTCCCCCATGTCCAACGTCGTCTCCAATCCAATGATCTCTCTCCCCCCTACCACCACTGCACACTCCCCCTCCAATGTCCCACATCCACAGACACAACTGGTCTCCACCGATTACCTCACTGACAACCCCCGTGACATCCCCATGGCCAACGTAGTCACCAATCCTATACTCGTTCCCCCTATTATCACTACACGCTCCCCCTCCGCCGTCGCACACCCACATACACAACCTGCCTCCACCGCTAATCTCATTGACATTCCCCGGAACTCTGACTTCTTACCTAGAATTTCTCTCCCTCCTCACTTGGACAGTAAACCCTCTACTCCTCCTTTGAACTCCTTGAATGGGAGCATTACTAATCCGGCTCCCCGCGTCCAACCTCTCCCCTCTCCTAACCCCACTGATTCCGTCCAATCCCCGACCCCTGTTCACTCTCCCTCCAAAGACCCAAGTCATTCTCGGCCCCTGCCTAAACCCTTAAACTTTTTCAGCTCAATAGCACAGCAACTGAACAGAATGGAGCTGAAAATTAACTCCCTTGCTGCTGATTTCCTATACTTACAAGATCTTCTCAATAGGACCAAGCTGCCGTGCTCCCTCTCCCTGGGTAGATTTCCTCCCACCCCTCTCATTACCGCTCCCTTGGCCCCACAGTGCACCCCTCGTCCCTCCAGTCCGTCAGCGAGTCAGGCACTTCGACCCAACCGGGATCGCCAACCCTTTTCGATACCGAAACCTGATGAGATCAACGACTCTTACCTCGCTTTGAGCCAGAAGTCAGCCCCTTTTCCCCATCCCTGTTATTATTGGCACCAACAGAATCCCTAAAAATGTCCACTCGCCTAGACCTCCTGCTCAATACTCCTCTATCCACCTTACTCCCCCCCCCCCCCCCCCCCCCATCATCAAGGCTCCCCGTTCTTTTCTTGCATGCTCCTCAACTGCAGATCAGCAGTAAAACACGCCGCAGACATTGCTGAAGCTCTACTCGCTGAAGAAATTGACATCGCTTTCCTCACTGAATCCTGGTTCAATGTCCACTCCACCCCCATTCTTGACATTCTCACCCCTCCAGGGTACACCATCATCAGACAAGACAGACCGATCAAAACGGGGGGAGGACTAGCCATCATCCACAAGGCAGGAATACAGATTACCAAACTTAAACCTGAAGAATACCTATCGTTTGAATACCTGGGTGTCGAACTCACTGCCAAGGGCACCTCACCCACAAAATTCCACACCATCTACTATCCTCCTGGAGAGCGTACCCTTTTCCCTGAAGAACTAACAGACCTAATATCGCAGTTCTCCATGACAGACACTAAAGACATGTTCCTGGGTGACCTCAATATCCACTGGAATGACCCAGAAGACTCCACTGCCCAGAACCTATCCAACCTACTTGAAATATATAACCTCAAACAACTCTGCAATAAACCAACTCACATCAAAGGTGCAACACTGGATGCGATCATTACCAACAATGATCTGGTCTCTCTGAGAGCGATTTCTCCCATTGACTGGTCCGACCACCACCTCATTCTGTTCAAGATTGATGCACTTGTCGTCCACCAACCTATTGTGATGACAAACCCAAACAGTGGACCAGAAATATCAAAGCAATCCCTTTATCCGAACTTGAATCCAGGATTCATGCCCATCTTCAACTCCAACCCTCATCATCGACGGCCGATGACCTCACTACACACTTTAACTCAAAAATGACAGAGGTTCTAGACCAAGTAGCTCCTCTCAAACTCAAACAATTGAGTTGAAACAAATCTAAACCCTGGTTTAACGTTGATCTGAAGGAGGAAAGGCATCAACTCAGACAAACGGAAAGGTCTTGGAGACTAAACCCCTCAACCTTAAACCTAGCGCAACTTAGATCTGCTCGGCAAGCATACAAAAAACACATTTTCAGTGAAAAGGCGTCTTTCTTCCGCAGCCAACTAGATCTGGCGAAAAACAGACCAAAAGAACTCTTCAACATTGTCAAAAGCCAAACTAACTGCACTCCCTCTCAAGAAATCAAAGCCACCAATGAGCGTTGTGAAGAAATTGCCACCTTCTTCACTAATAAAGTCTCAAATTGATCAATCCGTCATCCAAACCTCCAACCCTCCTTCCCTCTTAACCTGCCGCCCCACTCTAACCACCCCATATCATTCAGAAAGAGTTCTTACCAAGGACAATCAGGTCTGCCTCCAGCTATAAAACAATGCGCATTGGTCCGACTTTGAGCTAATGTTGGAAAATGAGGGTTTCAGTATAATTTCTAACCTAAAACCTTCCTCCCACACTATGGACCCCATCCCATCCACAATCATAAAAGAACTTAACCACAGCATTTCCCCTTTCTGAACAAAAATCATCAATGCCTCTCTCACCTCAGGCTGTGTCCCAGACTCCCTTCAACTAGGAAAAATCACGCCCAGTCTCAAAAAACCAGGGGTCGACCCTAATGATCTCAACAACCTCAGACCTATCTCCAACCTTCCATTCCTTGCAAAAACATTGGAGAAATGCGTTCTCCACCAACTCAACAAACACATTGATGAGTTCAACCTCCTCGACACCTTTAAATCAGGATTCAGGAAAGGCTGTAGCACGGAAACAGCTATGCTCAAAGTCTGACGATATTCACAAGGCTTTAGATGAAGGTGATGCCTGCCTACTCATCCTTATTGACCTATCTGCGGCATTCGACACAGTAAATCATCCAGCGCTTCTGGAGACCTTGTCGAAGCGCTCCCGCATCAATGGCACAGTACTAAAATGGTTCACCTCCTTCCTTCAACACCACTCGCAACAAATTAAAATCAACTCCTGTCTCTCGAAGCCAACAAAAGTCACACTTGGGTTCCCACAAGGCTCGATCCTCTCCCCGGCCCTCTTCAATCTTTTCATGGAGCCCCTCACAATCATCTTGAAAAAAGCTGGAGTGAATTACCCCCTTTACGCTGATGACACCCAAATCTATTTCAAAATCAAGTCTCCCAGCGACATCCAACCCCTCAATGCCACTCTAACCGAGATCCAAACTTGGTTCAACGCTAACCACTTAAAGCTCAACCCAGATAAAACAGAACTAATTCTATTCTCTCCAAAAAGCAACCATCGTCCAATCCAAGAGTGGCTCAAGAATCTGGTCTCCCTAAACTGCTCCATCGTCCTATCCGACTCAGTTAAGTCTCTAGGCATCACCCTTGACAAGAACTTATCTTTGGAAGCCCACATCAAAAACTCTGCAAAAAGTGCTCTTTTCTCTCTAAAACACCTCATGAAATTGAAACCTTTTCTTCCCCATGATGACCTCAAGACTGTAGTCCAATCCCTATTTCTCTCTAAAATCGACTACGGGAACGCCATCCTAACAGGGACTCCAAAAGCTCACCTAGCCCCTCTAAGGGCAGTGTTGAACATGGCCGCTCGACTCGTATCTGGAGTAAAAAGATTTGATCACATCACTCCAGCTCTCAACTCCCTCAACTGGCTTCCCATGGAAGGGAGGTGTATTTACAAACTGGCCTGCATCACACACAAAGCCCCTAACTACCTGAACAACAAACTGGTAAGAGCAGGTCAATCTAGAACGCTGAGAAGCTCCAACTCACTCCTTCTTATTCCTCCGAAACTGAAAAAGAAAACCACAAAATACCGATCGTTCTCTGGCAACGCTCCCAGGATGTGGAACGCTCTCCCTATAGTCCTCAGATGCAACCCCTCCTTCTCCTGTTTCAAAAGGGACCTGAAAATCCATCTCCTTAACAAATACTTTCCTGAAGTTTACTCCTCTCTCTTGACATTCAAGGATAGTTGGTGACCGGACTGTGTTAACCACCTTTTCTTCCATGCTGTATTTTTTCTATCCCTGGTTTTGCTTCCTTACTGCCTGCCTACTATGTAATGCAATTTCCATCTGTTTATCTTTACAGTATGTATGTAAAGCGCTCTGATACCTACGGGTCAAGCTAGCGCTATATAAAACTTTTAAAGTAAAATAAGATGTCTATTGCTGCGAAAATGGTAGTCTGTATTTTAGAGTGGGCGTATCAAAGGTTATATTCAGGTGTGAGGAGGTGCATCAGATTTTCACGTGGATAATGTCACCAGTGATGTCATCAGTGATGTCATTTGACGTCATCAGTGATGTCATCAGTGATGTCACTGACCATGTCATGAATGATGTAATATGTGACGTCATCAGCAGTGCATTGCGGGGGCGTGATTATAGTTAGCTGAACTAACTAGAACGCCGGAATTTCTATCGTTTTATACAAGTGAAATGTCCAACTAACTATAACGTTCCTAAAACCTATGGTTTTTTCAGTGAATAAATATATATATATATATATATATATATATATATATATTACCTACTGGCGGTCGCCAGTAGGTAGTTATAGTTAGGACCACGTTTCCATAGGAAAACCTCAACATTCTATTTTGAATAACTTTGGCGCCGGTCGACGAATCCTCGCGAATTTCTCAAAATAGGTGGGGCGCTACGCTCCGCTCCTACCCTGAAAGTCTCGGGGGGATTCGTCAAGCGGGGGCTGAGATAAAAGGGGGGTCCCAAAACGCGTTTTTCCCATGCATTTTTCCATAGGACCTTTAGAACGAGCTACAGCCCGAACGGCTGAACAGAATTACTAGAAATTTGGCAGAGAGGTAGTCCCTAGGTCAAGGAAGTGCCTTTTGTAGGTTTGGTGTAAATCTGTTCAGTAGATTCTGAGAAAATAGCCTTTAAATCAATATATATATCTGAGCCCGCTCACGGTACGCTTACCGTACGCTTACCGTACGCTTACCGTAAGCTTACGGTGGCGTGCGCGAGCGCGATTCTGATTGGCTCTTAGATCTTAGTAAACATTCGAATCGGCCGAAACCAGGAAGCGGCGTCCGCCATTTTGTCTCTCGCACTGAGTGTTGTTTATCAAACATGATGGCCAAAAACATGTTACGGGGCTGTTTTGACAACTCCCTCCCACATAGTCATGTTGAGGGAGTCCCCAAACATCCCCCAAGAGCAAAAACGGTTGTATTTTTTTTTCGGCAATTTCGCGGGGTACGCTTACCGTACGCTTACCGTACGCTTACCGTAAGCTTACCGTACGCTTACGGTAAAAAAATAAAAATAAAAAAAACACTATCCACACTTACCCCACCCCCTGTGCTTTTGGTGGCCGCAGGCCACCAAATGTGCAGGGCTTATTAATAGAGAAAAAAAACGTAATTTTGGCAACATGAAATTATAAAATCGAAATAAAAAAAACACTATCCACATTGACCTCACCCCCTGTGCTTTTGGTGGCCGAAGGCCACCAAATGTACAGGGCTTATTAAAGTTGATAAAAACCGTGCACGGAACGAACTGCGTTAAGTGGGCGCGCACGCCACAAATGGCGTAAAGTAACTTAGCATTTAAAAAACCGTACAAATTCACTGAAAAAACCATAGGTTTCACACACGTTATAGTTAGGAAATAGCATTTAAAAAACCTTGCTAATTCACTGAAAAAACCATAGGTTTCACACATGTTATAGTTAGCTGGACATTTTACTGATAAAAAACCAATGAAATTCCCCCGTTATAGTTACTGTAGGCAACTATAACTCACGCGACCGTAATCCTCTGCTGATGACATATGTGTCTTTATGAAAAAAAAATATTTGTAATATATGTATAGCTACAATTTAATGGAAGAAGATATGGGCAAATAAGTGTCTAAATACAGTATTAGCATCAGCAGAGGATTGCGGTCGCGTGAGTTATAGTTGCCTACAGTAACTATAACGGGGGAATTTCATTGGTTTTTTATCAGTAAAATGTCCAGCTAACTATAACATGTGTGAAACCTATGGTTTTTTCAGTGAATATATATATATATATATATATATATATATATTCACTGAAAAAACCATAGGTTTCACACGTTATAGTTAGCTGGACATTTCACTCGTACAAAACCATTGAAATTCCCCCGTTATAGTTAGTTCAGCTAACTATAACTCGCGCGACCGCAATCCACTGCTGATGACGTCACATATTACATCACTCATGACATGGTCAGTGACATCACTCATGACATCACTGATGACATCTCAAATGACATCACTGATTTTTTTTTTTTTTTGAAAACCTTTATTAATCGCAGTTGCATCATTTTACAATGTACATTCACTATCCAAGGTGTCGGATCAGCGAGACAAAAAACACACATTTCCAGATGGTGAGACACAGCCATTTAGCCGGCAACCCGGAGGTCCGGCGGCGATGTGCAGGTGAACATTTGTATAGGAATTAGGTGCGTACATTGTGAAAAGGTAGGCCTATGGTGCTTTTCTGTGTTTTGTTGTGGTGCGTCTGAAGCGCATTACCAGCAATAGAGGATGGCGCTGTGTTCCAGCCCACATTGCGGCTACTTCGGTTGCCACCCAGGCCCTTAGCGGGAGTCGTACAAGGCACCGTGTTTACCCCCAAATGCCAAGGCCTCCGGGCAGCTTAGCACCAGCTTCATGCTCATAGTGTAGGCTGGAGCGCGACAAGGAGGTTTCGGTATAGCTCACAGTGACAGATATGGCAGCGTATATATCCGACGAGCCCAGAGTGCGGCTTCGCAGTTCAACTCTATGTGCGTGTTACGTGGCGCGCTTCCGTCCCTCCAGCATTGTGCCCCTCGAGCCGCTAAGCGTCTGGGTACGCCTGGTATGCAACTCTGTGCGCTCCGGGTGAAATCGTTCCGTGCTTTCCGGGCATATCCGTCCCCCGCGCGTAGTGCGCGCCATCGCTGCCTCATCAGCATTATTCAGGGCATGCTAGGTAGGGTAGCGCTTCGGGGGCGCCGGACAACACCTCCATCAATTGTTATCTGTGGTTGGGTAGGGATTCGGTCAGGGAGCGTAACCAATAACCAAACTGCTCCCTGCGTATGTGTTGCGATAGGGGGGATCAAGATTAGGGTCGTAAACTCAGGCGGGGTCAAGGGTAAGGGGGAGGAGGGAAGAGGAGATCATTCTGCGTTAGAGTGGGAGGGGGCATCAGCTGTCGATTGGGGCACAGCTGGACCACGCGATATACGCGGTAAGCAGCAGGCCGGGGGGGGGGGGGGGGGAGAAGGGGCTGTCAGAAAGGCCGAGAGCCTGTAGCGCCGGTGTCCGCACCCTTTTTCCTCTATGTATACGGCGCTCCTCTGTGCCTGGGAGGGAGCGGCTGGGCAGGGTGGGGTGATCATATCTTCCCGTCTGGGCCCGTAACCGGGTACTGTGCGCGTTGCTTCAGACTGCGGCAGCAGCAATCCCTGCGCGCGCGCCATGGTTGTACAGCGAGTGATGCCTCAAATGACATCACTGATGACATTACTGATGATATCATCCAGTGAATGTGTGTTTCTGAACAATAAATATTTTTTATATATGTATATCTAAAGGTTAATGGAAGAATAAATGGGTAAATAAGTGTCTAAATGGATGGTTTTTTTTTTGTAAAATTAATTGTATAACTGACTTATTAACAGTATCTTAGTGAATACAAGTATTAGTGAGTAATGTTTAAATATTTAAATATCTGTATCAGTGTCTCACTTTGTGTATAAGTGGCTGCATGGGTTGGTGAGTAGCTACATGAGTGTGTATATGGGTTATTAGTTCGTTTTTAGAGTATCAGTATGAGTGTCTGTATGGTTCAGTGGGGGATGTTACTTAGCGTATAGATGCATGAATGAGTGACTCACTGTTTGTATGTGTTTTGAAGACAGTATGTGAGCAGGACAGTATGGGTGGATGAGTGTGTGTATGGGTGAGTAAGAGAGTGAATGACTGTCTCAATAGTGTCTTTATGAGTAAGTCCATATGTTTTAAACTAGTATATGTGAGTATTGATGTATATAAGTGAGGATATATGAGTGAGAGATTGGAAGAGTTCCTGTATAAATAAGTATGTGTTTCTATAAGTGATTTTTAAAGAGAGTAAGTATGTGTACGTTTCTGTAGAAGTAAGTGTAGTGGTGTGTATATAGCTGTATATGCAAGTAAATGGATGTTTATTTGCATGTGTGAGTATGTGTGTGAGTAACTCTATGTATGAGTGTAGGTGTGTAACAGGATGTATAGGTGTATGAGTACATATGATGACTGAGTACATGTATGAGTGACTATATAGAAGTGTTGATGAATGAGTGGATGCGTATGTAGATTTTGGAATTACTGAATAGGTTGTTCTAACTGGTATTGGTATCTCTATAGTTTTTAAAACTTTAGTTTGTATTTTTCAATGTGTGTATCAAAGTTTATATTAGGATAAGAGGAGGTCTGCCACTCTTACACAAGGATGATGTCATCAGTGATGTCATTTGAGATGTCATCAGTGATGTCATGAGTGATGTCACTGACCATGTCATGAGTGATGTAATATGTGACGTCATCAGCAGTGGATTGCGGTCGCGCGAGTTATAGTTAGCTGAACTAACTATAACGGGGGAATTTCAATGGTTTTGTACGAGTGAAATGTCCAGCTAACTATAACATGTGTGAAACCTATGGTTTTTTCAGTGAATTTGCAAGGTTTTTTAAATGCTAATTCCTAACTATAACGTGTGTGAAACCTATGTTTTTTTCAGTGAATTTGCAAGGTTTTTTAAATGCTAATTCCTAACTATAATGTGTGTGAAACCTATGGTTTTTTAAGTGAATTTGCAAGGTTTTTTAAATGCTAATTTCTAACTATAACGTGTGTGAAACCTATGGTTTTTGTAGTGAATTTGTAAGGTTTTTTAAATGCTAATTTATGTATGTATTATATTTTTTATATATTTATTTTACAATAAACTACCTATGTATATAGTTATAGATTTACTGTATCCTGTAATATGGAATGGCTCAGCTCTTTTTTTTTGAATTTGGATAAAGTTGAACAGCATAGTTAATATCTTCTATAAACTTATAAACAGTTTAAAATGTTTTTTTTTTTAAGGGTTTTTTATTAAAGGAAATGTTTTTTTATTTATTTACGAGGTCCTTTAGGGACCCCCTGAGAAGGTCTAGGGGGTCAGGGAGTGTCTTCCCTGCCTCCTTTTCATGTTTTAGAAATCAAGTTAAAAGTAATTCATTTCTGATGCGTGCGTGCACCGTGCGCGCATGCGTGCGAGCACAGTGCGCGCACCAGCAATTTTTTTTATTAAAGGAAATGTTTTTTTTTATTTACGAGGTCCTTTAGGGACCCCCTGAGAAGGTCTAGGGGGTCAGGGAGTGTCTTCCCTGCCTCCTTTTCATGTTTTAGAAATCAGGTTAAAAGTAATTCATTTCTGATCCGTGCATGCACCGTGCGAGCACCGTGCGCGCACAGCAAGTCATGTGATTACGAAACAACACTTTTCATTGGTTCATAGTAGTTTCTGTTCCAGAATCTTCAAACACCACACCCACTCCCCTCACTATTTCTTCTTATTTCCTGGGACAAGGAGCTGAACAGCTACTCTAGTAAAATCTTACTTGAAAATGGCAGAACAGCAGTCTACTTCAGGGAGTGAGGAGGAGGCCTTTGTGGTACCACCAAGGAAGAGCAAACAAAAAGACTCTTTCTTCTGGAAATTCTTCACCTTTCCAGAGGGCCAAAAGAAGGTCAACGCCCCGAAGGTTACATGCACTATTTGTGGAACTGTCTTATCCAAAGGAGATCCCAGCAAGAAATACTCCTTTAGTATTTATTCAATGCTGAGACACTTCAAGACAGTGCATCCTGTACCTTATGCTCGAGAGACAACTAGAGCCCTAAGGGACACTTGTCCAGGGATGGCTAACGCGACACTCATTTTCATTTTAAACTTTTGGCATAGGCGTACACGCCGACGCTACTTCATGGACCACAATGCTTTGGGGTAACACGCTGGTAGGACGAGCAGAGTGCGGCCAATCGGATTTTTGTTTATATTCAGGCTCCCTTGAGCCGGTGGGGCTGACGAGCCCATGGCTACGCACCTGCGCGCCTTGAGTGGTACTTTACCTGAGAATATTTTTTGGCAGCCTACACAGCAACCCTACACACACACCTACTCCCTGCTGACGAGAGGCAACTACCTCGAAACACGTGTCCAGGGATGGCTAACGCGACACTCATTTTCATTTTAAACTTTTGGCATATGCGTACACGCCGACGCTACTTCATGGACCACAATGCTTTGGGGTAACACGCTGGTAGGACGAGCAGAGTGCGGCCAATCGGATTTTTGTTTATATTCAGGCTCCCTTGAGCCGGTGGGGCTGACGAGCCCATGGCTACGCACCTGCGCGCCTTGAGTGGTACTTTACCTGAGAATATTTTTTGGCAGCCTACGCAGCAACCCTACACACACACCTACTCCCTGCTGACGAGAGGCAACTACCTCGTAACACGTGTCCAGGGATGGCTAACGCGACACTCATTTTCATTTTAAACTTTTGGCATAGGCGTACACGCCGACGCTACTTCATGGACCACAATGCTTTGGGGTAACACGCTGGTAGGACGAGCAGAGTGCGGCCAATCGGATTTTTCCCTAAGGGACAACCCTCCACCTGCTCAGCCGAGCACATCATCTGCGGCTGCAGATTCTCCGTGTACCAGGCCACTGGACATCCGCCCACTTTTCCAGAAGGTGCACATACATTGTAATGTGTGCAATGCTGGTCTTTGCTACGGTGAGAGCAGTATTAACTTGATTGAAAACAAAATACAGCAGCACACATGCTCCAGCCCATAATTTTTTTCATTTATTGTTTTTGTTCCTGTTGAACAGTTTTTCATTACCAGTTTTTTTTTTGGTGCTCAAAAAAAATACAAAATTGTTAAAAAACTAAAAAAAAAAAAGACAAAACAAAAAGACAAAAAAAGCAGTTCTTTTCAGAACTCACTTTACTTCTCCAAAAAGAGCTATTTTCCTAATATACTGTGTTGTAATTTTATTGAATGAATGTGTAGTGTATACATGAATGATTGAAATGACTGAGTGAAGAGGAGGAAAGGACAGACAGAATGAGTGAGAAAAGGAAAGTATGATCAGTCATGAAAGGGAAGTGAAAGACTGACTGCAACAAAAGGACTAAGGGTAGAGATACAGGTAAGAAGAGTGAATGAGTAAGGGAATGGCAGTGAGTAATGGAGAGGGATGGAGGGGGAGTGAGAAAAGGGGAGTAAGGGACGGAGATAGGAAAAGGGAGTAACAGATGAAGCGGATGAAGTACAGCAGGGTAAAGGGATTGAAAGTAAGAGAAGTGAAGTGATGGTGAGATAAGGGGTATGAGGATTAGAAAAGGGGGTAAGGGAAAGTGAGAGATGGGGAGTGAGGGGATGGAGGGATTTAGGAAACTGGAGTGAGAGAAAGGGAGTCAGGATTTCAATGAGCAAAGGAGAGTGAGGGAGAGTGAAGGAAAGAATGCGAAAAGATGAAGGGGTGTGAGATACAGACAGGAGGAAGTGAAGTAGGAGAATAGGAGTGACTATGAGTAAAGGATAGTGACAGTTAGGGAAGGTGAGGGAAGGAGAATGACGGAGAAGGTTAAAAAATTAACATAGATGGAAAATGAGTGATGGAGAGAGGAGTGGTAGAAACAGAGATGTTAAGGACATTAAGGGTAAGACAGACAAAGGGAGAGAGACAGAAACAGACAGAGCAAGGAACTGAGAAGGAGTAAGGCAGTTAGAATGACTGAGACATATGGAGACAGGGAGAGAAACATGGTTGAAAAAATAGTGATGGAGGCAGTAAACCTAGGGGAGTAGTAGAGAAGGAGTGAGGGAGTTATGAAAGAGCAGTAAAGGAAGAAGAGAGAGGGAAGGAGAGTGAGAAAAGCAGAGTGAGAAGTGAAGAAAAGGGAGCATGAAAGTGAAGAGGTGAGAAATACAGATATTTTAAACTTACCTGACCAACAAAATAACTTAATTAGAAATAAATGGTTTTTTTTAATTACAAGAAAAATGGATTCAATTTCCTAAATTTTCTTTCTAGATCTGAAAAAAAGAAAAAAAGTAGTAATATTTAACAATACATTTTAGAATACAGTACACATATTTTCATATTTAACAAAGTAATTTTTTGTCCTTTTTTTGCTGTTTTCAGAATATATTTGATTTCACTGAAAATAGTGATATCAATTGTATTCATCACTTAACCCCTTCGGTGCTCATGACGGAACGGTTCCGTCATGAGCCACGGTTGAGCTGTGCTCATGACGGAACCGTTCCGTCATGACCACGCCCGCGCAAGATTCCGTCAGCACAGCTTCAGATGCTGCAATTTGTATCTAAAATTTTGGTTTTAGAAAAATTAAGTAGGAATTTGGTAATTCTGCAGGCAAACGTTGCTTGAAAATCAATTGAGAATCATTACACAGTGTCCAGCCTTTTTCACATTTTAGATAAACTGTGTGATGACCAGAAGTTATAGAAGGTCCATCATGGAAAATTATTGCAACTGCAACAAAAGTCTTTCCTGATATTGATAATTGATTTCCTACAAACTTCTTTATTAAAGTGTCCAATTTTGTTCCATCAGCTCTACAACGTTGCATCATTAAAATTATATACTGTCCATATTTCTTTAAAAATAATGTTAACATTTCTGATTTACATTCAGAACATTCCATGTTGTGATTTGCATCTTTAACTAATTTACTAAAAGTCACTGATTTACTCTCTCGTAATGTTAAATGTATGAACCTTTCAGAATCAACATTAGTGCTGCATGTGTTCATACAGTTTTCACAACAATGTTCCCATTTATAAGAGAGACCAAACATATTTTCTATTTCTACCCCTTCATCTTCCAGTACCATAAGCATATACATTAAGAATTCCTGTGCATCTTGCTGGACATTTTGTGTAAACTGTGTACATCCAGAACATACATCTAAAAGATTTCTAACATCAGAAGCACTTTCTATTTTAGTTTTATCATTACTCAACTTCTCATAAAGGAAACTCAGCAGAGAACAAAATCTTTTTTCATGATTTAGTATTATCTGCTCTTGCAAACTTTCAAGATAAATTACAACATTCAGCACTACATTAGCGTAGCAGTTGACACCAGAGCTATTTTCAAAATGACAACCAACAACCTCTTCAACATTGTCCTTTTTCTTTTTGCTTGCAATCACATCACTCTCCTTTTTTTTTCTCTTCTGTACATCCTCATTACAGATATTCTCAATTCTCCTTTTCCGACAAACAACACGTTTTTCAAACACAGGATTCTGACCTAAATGAGGAGCATAGCTTCTTCTTAATCTATTATACTCCTTTACACAATTTGCATCAGCACTAACTTTCTATCATGAATAAACCAGATATAATTTTTTCACTCGTGACAAAGCAACATATGCCATACCTTCTTTAAACACACTAGATCCAATGTTTACAAAAGCACTATCTACAGTTAATCCTTGAGATTTGTGAATAGTTACAGCATATGCTAGAGAAAACGGAAACTGCTTCCTACGTACATATAAGTCTTTCACAAGCAAAAAACGAACTGAACAACGACTAATGTCTTTAACCTCTTCAATCTGATCAAATTTTATTTTTAAAAATTTAATTCCATCTTTTTTCTGGTAATTAACAAAACCCACAACTTTACCGATAGCTCCATTCACTAAACCTTTTTCTACATTCAAATTACGTCTTAAAATTACTCGACAGTTCATACATACATAAAGATTCTTTTCTAAACCAGCTGTTTTCGATATGTTTTTCTCTAGAGAATCCAATTTAGTTTTCAATTTGCCTGTCAATATAATAGTTATTCCTTCATGTTGTATTTTATCCACGGCTTCCATTTTCATAATCGCTTCAATTTCAAAAGTTCTTCATTGAATATAGAGCATTCAGGTAGTGTTGGGATTAAGCAGATTACAGTATTTTTTTCTGCAATTTTCTTGTATATTTTCTCTGGAACTATTTGTTCTGTTGGAAACAAATTACATAGCAATCGACTGTAAAGCTTTTCTGCCATGTTCTGAGTAGTCCAATTCTGATATCTTTGAGAATACTTGGATAATCATCATCATTTGCTTGCCGCATATTGGTAATGAGTTCTTTGTACTCAAAGTATGACCAAATATTCACATTACCTATACTTCCTAATGACTTTTTCGTGTCTTCATGTGCAAGAGTATTAAATACTGGTTGTCCTTTAACTAGAGTGAGCTGCAGTAGATCCCCAAAAACTTTAACATGTTTTCCTCCAAATAACACGTCATAGTCTGTCTTTAGAATTTGCTGCATTCTTAAATGCACAAAGGCAAGCATTAAGTTTGATACCATGCTTACCTCATCAATAATGAGAACTTTCATTTTCTTCAACACTCTTGAAACTTCAAAACATGCTTCTCCTGTTAGCTTGTGGTATTCTATTTTGTTCTCATGCTCTACTGGTAACATTAGCAAACGATGTAAGGTAATTCCTTTTATGTTATATGCTGCTAACCCAGTTGGAGCAGTAACAACACAAGACAAAGTTGAATCCGTTTTCTGTAGGTAGCTTCTAATTACTTTAATTAAGAAACTTTTTCCAGTTCTAGCTTGTCCACTCACATACATTCTGATTGGTTCAAATGATGTGCATGAGCACTCTTTATTTTCATGTAGTAATCCATGATCGATTTGTTTTGTGACTTCTTCATAAACTTGTTGTTGTTCATCATTCAGTTGTTGTTCCAAATTTGGTAAGTCTATTAAATCTTCCTGAGCTTGATTCATAGCTGTTTCCACTTCAGTCATGGCTATTGCAGCTTCATTTTCTATGATTGGTTGTCCTAGGGGATCTTGACTGAGCGTACCAGAACTTTGACTGTCTTGAGAACTGTCTCTAGCTACTTCAGCTGCAATTGTAGCTTCTTGTTCAATTTCTTCATTTAACATTTGTACATAATTTGTGAAAGTACTGTATTCTATGCTATCTTTACATGCATTAAAGGAATCTTCATAGCTCTGAAAATCTCCAAGTAATTCATCCTCTGAACGCCATGGTTTAAACAGCTGTAAAAGTGCTAAGTAGTAAAATTCCTTTTTGTCAGTAGTGTCGCAACTCAGCTTCCGGTGATTTATCAAACTTCCTTTTGTTTGTTTCACCAAACATCCTTCCTCACCAATGACTTTATATTTTCCATTGTTGATGGCTTCTGTGGCATTCCGTGTAAAAATGTAGTTCTGCAGCACTTCATAGAGACACATGTTCTCAAGATGATGACTTCTGTTTGGGTAATATGTGTCCAACATATTTGTTTTCAAAATGTCTGTACTTTCTGGTTCGTTCTCTGCTAAATATTCAATTTACTCGAATAGATTTCAGTATCCGATTTCGCATTCCTGCAAGGCCTAAATTTACCCAAATTATTCTTCTGGATTTGGAGTACAGACTTGCAGATGATAACCTATCTGAGCATTCGTATGACCCAATTTCTCGATGCGATAACATCTTTAAACTGAAACTGTATAGCTTTTTACTGACCGTCTTCTCGTGAGAAATCTCTTCCCACATTTCTTTCAATTCCGTTTTCTCAGATTTAGTGATGTAAGATGTGACATACCGAGCAACAGCAATAGAATTGTCAGCTACATACTGAATATCCATGTTAGCATTCCACATGGATAAAATGACTGGGTTGTAGTCATTTATATATTTTGACTCTTCTTTTCTTCTTAGGTTGTAGGTATTTTTCGGAGATTTTTTTGTAATGGTATGTCGCACAGCTGACATAAAACTGTTTACTCTTCCTTTTGAAAGAACAGGTCGTGGAAATCCAAATCGACATTTTGTGTAGAATTTATCTTTACTCTTGTACTTTCGTCGACAGTATTTTCCACACCAATGACTTTGGAAACGTTAAACTTGCTCTTAAGTTTTTTTCTTCTGTGCTTTTAGGTATAGCACATGTTGCATATTCTTCAATGAAAGATAAAACTGCATCATCAGAATCTGTTCCAAATTTTGGGGCATCCTTGATCCACAACAGCATATGAATATGAGGAGCGCCTCTTGCTTGGTACTCTTTTCTCCAAAAGAAATCCACAACTTCTCCAAGAGGTGGATTTTTTTTATTGCAGATGAAGGACATCATAGCCTCAAATCTATGATTGAAATATCTGCAAACATTAACCGGATCCAATGAGCACAATTCTCCTGCTGTCTTGTATTGGATGTTTTCAATATTTGAATTTGCCTCTCGAAGAAAATCCAGTAGATCATCCCAAGCGTACTCAGCACAGCTTAGGGTAAGGAACCATGTAGGAGTTCCTAAATTCCGTAACATACATTTCAATTCTCCATGGCGTCGGTACCAATATTCATTAGTTCCACGCTGACAAGCCATCCAATTAATCAATTGAGATTCCAAATGATCATCTCGCTGTTGCACTTTGTTCATAAAATCCTTTGCCGACACATTATGTAGATGTACTCCAGTTTTTAAAATGTGATTTACTGCATAAGATAGTGCAGACAAGTCGCTTTCAAATAAAAGATGGAACAAATAAGGAATACTTTGACGAAATCTTGGATCTTCTGCATATAATCTTGTAGTCCGATACTCAGAAGCAGGAATCTGTACTGGACGTTCATCATATCGTCCACCTTTTCCTGTAGGAAACAGCTGGGGAAAACAACGAGCTTCCAAGCTCTCCTCCCATACACTCACGGGAGTTCCTTTTGCTTTTTTCATCTGAAACAGATCAATAGTGTTTCCCATAACTTCTTTAGAATGAAGAGGATGTATGCTGAAATGTTCATAAATTTCTTCTTCTTTTGACTTATCCACTTTTTCAATTTGCCCAGTTGGTATTCCTGTGTCTGCTAGTAAAACTTCTTCATCTTCATCCATATAAATTGATTCATAGTACTTCATATTTCTTTTCAAATATAAATTTGCTCTTTGTACTTTTCGTACATCTACTAGCTCCTGCCAAATTTTCTTATTCTTTGTAGGTACACCATCAACCAGAATAACTAATGGTTCAGTTTCCTAAATATCTGCATCAATTGTTTCAATATTTTTTTTCAAATCTAATGGCAAATAGACAACTCTTCCTTTTAAACCTCTTTGTAAATCTGAAGGAGGTAATTTACCTGTTTTGGGCACCATACGAACTATAGTCTGAAACGGATGGACACATTGAATGAGTATAGACTCGTACGTATTTAAATCACTAAGTTCTGCAGAAATATCAACCAATTCTAAATTATTATGTACAGCTCTAGCTGGCATTTTATTTTCTTCTAACTTGTTATAATAGTATTTACAAATACGCTGATCTTCACCCAAATCAAAACAATTTTCCAGAAACAAATATGTAGCAAAATCCTTCCACTCATAATTATTTTCTTTTTCACTTTTTTTATAGAGATAACATTCCTTGTTTGAGTTTTATAATGGCTTCTCCGGCAACAAATACAAGTAATAGTGGTCTTTCATTAGAGATGATAGTAAATTTTGTCATTTGATCTTCAAAAATTTTACCAACAGTGGGTTCTACATTCTCTTCCACATTTTCTTCAATAACTGTGTCATTTCCTGCACTTTCTTGTTCTGGACCAAAATAACAAAACTGAATATCATCAGTAACCTTCTCTACATCTGATACAGATCCACGCAACAGAGCACTATTCAACTCATTTAACCTTAGTGCTGGACTTTTAGCAAAATACAATCTTCTCACAAACTTTCTCATTTCAGTATTATGTACTGCCAGCATCCTAAAATGGTGAAAAAAAGTGACAAACTTTCCTAGAAAGACAAGCCAGAGAATGCCCTTGCAAACCAGTATTCTTTCTCACTCTGCATGGATCTAGTCTTTGAAGCACCTTAATCTTCTGTTTAACACTTTTTTTACTATATTCTCTTAGAAAGTCACGTAATTTATCAATAGATTCTTGTCGTACAGTACAAATACTACTACAATTCCAAGTGTACACTGGGGCTTTAGGACGTTTCCCCATAACCTCATCAGCTAACACTTCTTCCTCATTTCTTGGAACCATTTTCTCCTTTTCCATTACACAACCATCTTTAACTTCATAACTTCAACCACTGGTGTCAACTGCATGCAGCAAACTATTACTTTGAAGATAACTCTCTTCATTAAAAAATGGTTCAGTACTTGAACTATGCTTCCATTCTCCTAAGAACACATTACAAAAGTTATTTTTTTTTACTACTCTTTTCCTTTTGCTTTTTGACTTCATTACATTGACTATTTTATCTAATGTACGGATCTTGTTCAAAATTAAAATGAATAGTTTTCTTTTTAATTCCAAAGCCTTTGCAACAATTGATTCAATATGTTTCTTTTTTTTGATAAAATATTGCTTTCTTCCTATATTTTTTCACATCCTTTAGCAAATTGAACACCACTCTTCTCTGAAACATTTTTTTACGAATGTTTTGAAATTCTGTTTTTCTTTTTAAGTCATTCTTTCTTGCTTCTGATTGTACATTAGCATTTAGTATTTTCTTTCTATTGTCTTGTTGTTTTCTTCTTGAAAAACTATTTGCAGTGGATATACTTTGTAAATTTTTTCTATGTTTGAGGATATTTAAAAAAAAATCCTTAGTCTGCTTACCAGAAGACTTTTTCTTTTTTCCAACATGAGGTTCTTCAACTAATTTCTGTTGTCCAGTTGTCTTCAAATATAGATGTTTTTGCTGTTCTTTTCTCTTTCTTGATTTTATAGGCATGTTTAATTTATTTGTGTTGTTCAGCAATACCTAAAGGAAACTTAAAAAAAACCTTTATGTAATTTAAATATATTACTATATTTTTTTTTTAGCTTTTCAAATCCTATCATATGAGCTGCCCCTTTCCTACGAGTGCAAGTCTTACAGAACAAGAGCAACACAAATTAAATCTCTGACAACAATTCCTGTGTGCACACAGACTCATGGTGTGATTCTAGGCAGAAAACAATATTTGATTGGCAATTTCATAGCACATTTACTACTGTGGTAGAGCAAGTGATAATTACTTTAACAGCCTGACACATTTTCCTTATAGTTTAGAGAGGCAGAAAAGAGCTCATGTCCTAACAGCTACTTGAGACCATGAGTGGAGAGTGATTAGACTAGAGCAAAGGAAATGAGCCTTGGTGATATTGAATGTGTTAGCGTTACACACTTCAGGGACCCCCTGACAAAGGCTAGGGGGTCAGGAACTCTCTACCCTGCCCCCTTTTCACGTTCTCCACCTTTCTTTTTCACTGTCATCAGAATTACGCTCGCGGACATTTGGTGCGCGCACGGTGCGAACACCGTGCGCGCATATAGATATTTATGTACTTTTAACTGCAATTTTCTCAGGAACTACTGAACAGATTGACACCATATATGCAAAAGGCACATGCCTGACCTGAGGACTACCTCTTTGCCAAATTTCAAGTAATTCTGTTCAGCCGTTCGGGCTGTACCTTCGACTAAAGGTCCTATGGGAAAATGCATGGGGAAAACGCGTTTTGGGAGCCCCCTTTTTTCTCAGCCCCCGCTTGACTAATCACCCCGAGACTTTCAGGGTAGGAGCTGAGCGGAGCACCCCATTAGTTTTGAAAATTTCACGAAGATAAGTCAACCGGCGCCAAAGTTATTCAAAATATAATTTTCAGATTTCCTATGGGAACTCGGTCCTAACTATAACTATCTACTGGCGACCGCCAGTAGGTAATATATATAATATACATACACATTGTTAATAAGCGTGCATTTGTAATTTCAATTCCCATAGGAACATGTTGGCGAACCTACAGCCTAAACTACTGGATGCAATTGCACCAAATTTGGCAGAAAGGTCAATGGTTTTTTTTTTTAAAAGAATTTTATTGAGTTTTCAAATCAGTGCACCAAAAAACCAATACTACATGCAATAGCATCTTATATAAGACCCAAGGTGCAAATCCGTTCAGAAGTTTTTGAGAAATGTAAGTTGTCTGGCTGCAGATATTTCACGATGATTTCATGATTATTCGCGAATGTGCGTGCCAACAGGGATGCTGTGATTGGCAGGACGCAACCTGTATGACATTGTTCTGCATTCTGTCCATCAATAGTCATTTTTGCATTTGTCACCCCGAGTGGGACGGGTATGCTCAGACGTGAGTCCTGTGCTCTCCATGCCACTGTAATCAAGCTATCCTGGCTGAAGAGGGGTGAAACCCCGAAACCGGTCCTAGGATGCTTGTTTCGAGTCCAGGGAGGGCCTGGCAGTTCGGGCTGGACTGTTCCATTGGGCGCAGGGTCAAGACTGATTTGCATATGGCAGGGTCCAAACTGGAATGGCATGGTGAGCAAAAAAACGATGGATTTAGGCCCAGATCTCTGTACTGTGGTGAATATATGACATTGTTCTGCATTCTGTCCATCAATAGCTTTTTTGGCATTTGTCACCCCGAGTGGGAAGGGTATGCTTAGACGTGAGTCCCGTGCTCTCCATGCCACTGGAATCAATCTATCCTGGCTGAAGAGGGGTGAAACCCCGAAACCGGCCCTAGGATGCTTGTTTTCAGTCCAGGGAGGACCTGGTCTGGCAGTTTGGGCTGGACTGTTCCCATTGGGCGCAGGGTCAAGACTGATTTGCATATGGCTGGGTCCAAACTGGAATGGCATGGTGAGCAAAAAAACGATGGATTTACGCCCAGATCTCTGTACTGGGGTGAATGTATGACATTGTTCTGCATTCTGTCCATCAATAGTTCTTTTTGCATCTGTATTTAACCAGGCACTAAGGGGACGTGAAGCCTGCACTTTTAAGCATTCAATGTGCACTAAACCCTAACCCGGTGGCGCCCTTTGGTCCATTAGTGCACATTGCTGTTTGTAGGTTGTTTTCGGTGCGAGTGCAAGTATCTATGTTTAGCGAGATCTATGAGTGAGTATCCACGTGAATGATGTATCTAAATGTCAGACCCTTTGGGGCTGTAGGGTCGCTTCATGAAGGAAAAGACCCATTCTCTTGCAATGTTATGCTTGCTAAAGGGAAGATTATGAATCATTTGTTGCCCCCTTATGGCAATACTGTGAACTTCAACCATAAACGCCATTGCCTACTCTCAAGTCCAGCCAGCTCAGTGCCTTTAAGTCCAAGCTTTTAGAATTGAATATAGGGATAGGGATTCAAGAAGGGGGTCTATAGGAAGTATAAAGGGGTTATAGGATAGAACTGGAGACATAGAAGAACGGAAGGAAGATAAATAAAGATAGGAATGTTACCAAATGGCCATCATGCGTTTGATTGAGGCATGGCCAAGCCCTGAGAGGGTAAAAAACCTTTCAATCATGTGCAACAGATTTGGAAACTTTTTCAAATGTAATTAGTAAACCCTAAATTAAACAAAATGGACACACAATGTGCATGAAACGCATGCACGCTTGAATAGGAAAATGAGCAGAGCGCACCGACAGAGGGGATTTAAAAATGTCTGCCCTGGAACTAGACACCGGAATAAAAGCCATGGACTCAAAGTTCGCAGTAAAGAGAAGGTTCTCTGGAAGGAACCATCTCAGAAATATTGAAGAAAGGCTGCTCTAGAATGAGTCGCGGGACACACAAGAATGGGCTCCAGAAAGAGCTGTGGGGCACCTGCTCTGCATGAGGCACGCGGATGCTTTCTGTGCAGCGCACGCGCCCCTTAATATCCTAGACCATCTGCTGCTGTATTTACGTTCCGGGTTTTGTTTACACTGTTCCACAGTAGCTGGAAGAGGCGAGGGGAGAAACCAGACATGCAGGGGTGGGGCAGAGGTTCAAGGCAGCAAGTGTTGTGGGGAGGGCAGGCTGGTGAGCAGGACCGACTGGTGGGGGGTTGGCGTGGGAAATACAAACGTCATCTGCCCTGAATACCGCCCCAAAATATATACCTAAACAGGGCGCACTACGTAAAAGAACATGATCGCCTCTGAGCGCTTGAGCGCATCTTTTGGAGAAGTAAACGCTATATAAATACATTTTAGAATACAATGCAAAAGTTGAGCAAGCACAAATAGAAGGGAATAGCTCTATCCCGAATGTACTTTCTACCCAGGCACAGCGTGGTGTTTAGCTGCAGGTTTTTACAAAGAGGAGGAACAAACTTGTAGCGCAATGAAAGGCGCTCATTTTTTATTCCACAATCTTGCAAAAAAAGTCTGTTTTTGCAAATTTCAGGGATTGGGATTAAAGCGAGCGACTTTCACTCAACTAATATGCCTCCTCCCTTCCCCCACCTGTTCTAAAGCAGAGCGCCCCTCCTTATAATCTGGACATTTTAACATACGAGCACCTTGTTGTAAGTAAATGACAAGATACTTCTAGTTAAGTTACATGTAGGTTTATTCAAGACACAGCTGAGCGCACACCTCGTCAGCTGACCAGACCATCAACTGACAAGAGTAGAACACTCTGGTACAAGTTAGAACACTCACAGGTATTCTGGGAGGCTAAGGAGGTAAGAACACTAAGGAAGGACTAATGACCACTGTCAGCCATATTACATGAAGAATCAATATACAACATATCTTCCTCCGTTACAGAAGAAGAAATAAATAAACAAATCATAAAAATGAAGCTTAAAGTATGGGAGACAACAACAATAATCATTAAGACAGATAGGAGGTCTACGACGTCTAGAACTATTTTTAGTTCGAAGGCAAAATAGTATTTTGGGGCAAAGAGTGTGAAAGTGAAGTGTGAGGTAAGACACAACACTCAAAACAACTAATAGGCATCACCACAGCAAAATAGTATTTTTGGGCAAAGAGTGTGAAAGTGAAGTGTGAGGTAAGACACAACACTCAAAACAACTAATAGGCATCACCACTACCTACTCCCCTTAGAGTGACAAAAACAGGAAAAGACAGACCACTCTCTTAAAATCTGTTTCCGTCCACCAACACTTTCCGCTCTAAGTTGAAGATGAACAGCTCAACATACACCTCCATGCTTTACAGATACTACAGTCTTGGATACTCTTCGAGAACTCCAGACTTAGGTACTCTTCAAGATTTCTAAGTGCAGTATCGCATGTGATGTTATGAGATTTAATTTTAGCTTGAAGTTTTCTCTCTTCAAAAGATGGACACATAGTCTTAGTTGTGACTAGCTTTGTCTCTGTCTAGTTCTGGGACCATTGCCACGGTTGTGGGCCCCCACTTAGTTCTAGTTCTGGGACATTTGTCCATTCTTGGTGTTAGCACTGGGACCTTTGTCCCCGTTTTTGGAATTTCTGTCCGGGCTCTCCATCTTGGTACTGGGACAGTCATTCCACTCCTTCTTCCGGGAGGAACTTTGTCCCCTCTGGTCGACCATTGTCCATTCTTTGTTTTGGAAGGACCTTTGTCCCCTCATGGTTCTGGGACCAGTATTTGCCCCCATCTGTATCTGGTGTCTCCAAGCTGATCTTAAGCTTTTTGCCCCCAATATGGGCTGTCAGAAATTTGTTTTTTTTTAAAACTTCAATGGCACTAGGTCACTCCAACACCCTCAGGACCACATCTTTAAGTGCTGTGTTTACCGGCATGATAGCCTCTACATTTTCTGGTTAAGTCAGAATTTATCAACGTGGCAGGCATTGGGTATTACAAAGTCCTAAACCTGCAGCAAGTCTCTCTATTTCCCGGTGTGTGCGATAACACAGATTTCATGAAAATAAAATGCCTCATAGTCCACAAGGTGACACTCTTGTCACATTTACAGACTTTAAATACACTTACGGGTGCACACACCATCCAATTCATTGTTGTTCCTAAGTTCAACCTCCAAGAACTATGCCATTTGACTTGAACCATGAGTTAACACTTTAGTATATGATCGAAATATGAAATCAGATCCCTTGACAACTTGTGTGCAGAAAGCAGGTAAAGGTGTTTTTTAATGTGAAGCTCCATGGTAACAATGAAAGCGTCAGACTCTTACAAGCCCCTAGCGTAACTTGTGGAATCTTTTTTCTTCCCAAAGTACACAGGTATCAGACAGGGCAGTGCTTGCGCTTTTGCAAATCTTAGATTTTGCGGCGTATATTCAGGGAGTCAGTTTAAAGCAAGAGTTTGCTTACCAAATTCGTTCCTGCTTCACAACATAGATATTAGAGACAGGCACGATGACGCTCGTTTGCATTGTGTTCCCGTAACCCTTTTGATAAGAAGCAACAAAATGGCTGCTTGGCGTCGCGTTGTGTAATTTCACCTTGCGCAATGACGCGCTCTGAGAGGGTTGCTGTGCCAACGCAGTGCTCCTTGGCAACAATGAGAGGCTTCCTCGAGACGCTGCTTCCTAGCAACGCACGGTGCAGGAATAGCGCATGCAGAGAAAGGTGCGTGCAGCTTGAAACTGACTAACACCGTACGGTGCAGGATTGGCGCAGAAACTGACTCACAGTTATGGCGAGTGACGTCAGAGGTGCCCCCGACGAATTTCTCCAGGATTTTGTTTACTTCTGCTCCATTGGAATTTGTACCACAGGATGACAGCAGCTGGGATCGGAAACGTGAGCTACTCTTTCCTTTCCTGTTTTTTTTTTTTACGGTTTCTTGCAGCAATGAGTTTATGGCCAGTGCTCGCAATTGATTTCTTTGCGCTTCTTTAGTTTGTCTTGTTATGACAGCAACAGAGAAAAACGTGCAGTAGTTTCCAATTTCTTTTACCTTGCTTCGTGCTGCAGTCTTGGGTTCTTGTTGTGAGGCACTGCCAGAGATCAGAAATTGACTCACAGTTTGGACAGGTATTCGCTTTTTCTTTTCTTAGTTTCGTTTCTTTAGAGTTAATCTTCTGTTTTCACACATTTCTAAGATTTCTAGCTACTTGTAGCCACGTTACTGGCAGTAAATAGGTAACTGCCTGGGTTTCTTAGTGCGAGGTGCTGCCTGGGATCAGTAATTGACTCCCGGTTGGTGAAAGTAGACTTTACTTTTCGTGGTTTCGTTTCTTTTGACTTTCGCCATGTTTGTCCGGTTTCTTATTTCTTTGATCACGTTACTGGCAGCAGATAGGTGGACCGCAGATCTGGGATCTCCTTTGTCCTGTCACGGTACTGATTCTTGGGCACTCCGACCCTTCCGGTTCTGGGACCTCCTTTGTCCTCTCCCGGTCCTGGTTCTACCGATCCTGGGACTTCTTTTGTCTTCTCTCGGTCCTGGGACATCCCTTGTCCCCTTATAGTTCCGCCGGTCCTGGGACTTCTTTTGTCCTCTCCCGGTCCTGGTTTTGGGACATCCTTAGTTCCCTTCTAGTTTTGCCGGTCCTGGGACTAGCTTTGTCCTCTCCTGGTCCTGGTCCAAGGCTCACTCCCGCAGTCCTTAGTTTTCCCTGGATTGGGGTTTGAGTCACAATAGTTTTCTCCAGGTCAATATTGAAATAGTAATTGCCACTTTCCAATTTTCCCATTTGCATTCCATCTCTTGAAATCTACAGTTTTTCAATACTTTTGAACGATGGCATCTCTTCTTATGACTTGAAGTCTCATTTAAAAAAAAATATATATATATATATATATATATATATATCTGCCTCACTTGATTTTGAGCTGCTCTCTGTCAACGCTGGAATTAAATGAATTACTTTCTCCAGAAGTTGATGGTGGCTGCTTAACAAGCTTTTCTGATTTAATTTGCGATACAGAATCAATAAGATGCTCCTTTTTGCGCTTCTTCAGTGACGTTACTATTTATGTGCTTTTGAACATCACCATCAAAACCATCACTGTTCCGGTTCTTGACTTTCCTGGTGCTAGACTCTCTGTCCTTGTTCTGGGACCTTCTCACTTTTACCCTAAATGCTATAGTTTTGTTCTGGTTTGCAAAAGAGATCCATATTGTGACCATCCTATTCTTTATTTTATGAAAATGAGCCACACATAAAATACTTTAAAAGTCCACAGGGTGGCACTGTTATCACAGATTTAACACTGTTACTGTGAGATAACAACTTACGAGTGAAGTGTAACCACATCCGATCAAATCTAAATTGTGTGTTCATTTCCAACTTCTGTCTCCCACAAAGGTGTTACAAAAATGTGCCTGCTTCAAAGCAACGAGATCAGGGACAGGCACGACAGTGTGTGTGGAAACCCTGTGACAATGCTTACGCTACTCTCACCTTATCACAGCGTGATTGTGTCCATTCATTTTCTAGAGATAGCATTCAGGGAAAGGTTGATGCGTGTATCAGCCCGTGGTGTGTTAGCACAATCCTCTCAGCCACCACCACTATGCCGCTGGTACACAGCTCTGTGCGCCGCACAGGGTGAATTATTCTTCGAGCCAGGGCAGCGTTGCGATGTGTTCCAGTAACCATAGGAACAAATAAACAAGATGGATGTTTGACGTTGTGAGACGTTGCGCGATGACGCGCCCACCCTGGCAACAAGGGAAGATTTCTTCAAGATGCTGTTGTAAAAACAAAAGAATTACTTTACTGTGACGGTGGACACATGACGTCAACATGGAATGTGCTGCTTCTCCGCTGATACCCACGGAGATTCTAATACGTCATCAGAAAGAGATATGCCTTGGGGAAGTGTGGCTCGGAAAAGATACACTGGAAATTCCCTCGCAGTAGCAGGCAGTCAAACGTGCAGGCAGAAATTAATGGATCGGTACTCACAGGCAAAACGGAAATTTCACTCCGCAACTGACACACGGTAGAAGAACTTGATACAGGTTTCTTCTTTTTCTTTCTCCGTTTTTGCTTGTGATTCTATCCTTTTTGGGGGTAACTGAGGCGAGTAACGTTAAAAGTACTTCGCTTAGATCTCACCCGTTTCTCAGGTCAAACACTTCTTTTGTTCAGGTTAGTGGCAGCAGATGATTTCACCCCTTTATTTGACTCACAGTTGGGGTACTTCCGGCTGGTTTTTTTTTTGCGTCTCACAGGTTTCCAATTCCTTTTCTTCTTTCATGCGGCAGGTTTCTTTAAGTTTTCCGGCATTACAGAGGTGTCCAGTTTCTTTTTCCAGTTGCTTTCAGCCGCAGTTGGATGACAAGGTGTCTTGGGTTTTTGGCGCGAGGTGTTGCTCGGGGTTGTGCTGTTCTTCTAGGTCTTCTTCACTGGTCTGGTCAGCTAGATCGTCGCCAAAATGTTGTAAGTAAATGACAAGATACTTCTAGTTAAGTTACATGTAGGTTTATTCAAGACACAGCTGAGCCTCGCCAGCTGACCAGACCATCAACTGACAAGAGTAGAACACTCTGGTACAAGTTAGAACACTCACAGGTATTCTGGGAGGCTAAGGAGGTAAGAACACTAAAGAAGGGCTAATGACCACTGTCAGCCATATTACATGAAGAATCCATATACAACACACCTATTCTCGGTGTGCAGATAACACCCGTACCCACTTCTCTTGTCTTTCTGTGGTTGGAGGCACGCTGTTGCCGGGGGGTGCCCGGGGTCACAGCGACGATTTCAACAGATGCGGAGGCCACCGCGATATGCGGGAGGCCTCCGAACCACAGAACTATGTATGATTGTTTGGGAACGTATTTGGGTGTCCTCTGACAGCTGAGGCCTGTTTACTGGAGCATTGCTTCTAGGTAGTGCAGTGTTGTCTCGGCTGTCGCTGTATGGCATTTTGTGGCAAAGTTGCTTGCATGCATGTGGCTGCGGACCGTCCAGCGCTGTCGTGACATCACTGATGGCATCATCCAGTGAATGTGGTTTGGTTCGTAATTTAAATATGTATTATATATATAGCAATTTGCATTGAAGAATGAGTGGATATATAAATATAAATATCTGGATGGAGGATTTAGTAGCAGTGTGATTGACTGTTTACTTGACTAATATATAGTGTCTCACTAAATATATTGGATAGTGACTAAACTGTGTGAATATCTGTATCACTTTGTAAGTTGTTGTGTAAACTGCTACACCAGTTGGTTACTAGCTACATGAAAGTCTATATTTATTGATTAGTTAACTGAGTATTTGTATGGGAGAGTGAATGTGTGTGTGGTTCGGTGGGGGGTGTGTGACTGCCCAAAGATGTGTGAATAGTTGATTCAGTAGGTATATGAAGTTAAAACTACATGTTATAACAGTTGTTTGGGTGAGTGAATGTCTTTATGGGTGTGGTGATGAGCCAATATATGTCTCAATGGTACATATCCAACAAACTAGGAAAATAAAAGCCAGTGTATGTGTCAGTTGTTGTATATAAATAAGTATACATAAGACTCAGTGATTGAAGAAAATTGGAGGTGGCACCAGGCATGAAGTCACAACTTCGTGAATACGAATTTATTCAAAATAATGCTTTATTCTTCTTCGTATGACACATAAAAGCAACAGCCAACGCTTTTCGTTCCTTTTTAACGGAACTTCATCAGGGCAGAATGTTGTCACAACTATTTGTTACAAGTGTTTTCTCTGCTGATATCCAAGGTAAGGATCATCAAGTATGATACAGTTAATTTCAGAGAGGCGTTACGATTGACGACTCACGAGACGAGATTCCATACCCACAATCCGGGAGGGAAGCAGGTAAGACTCAGTGATTGTATGAGTGACTGTATGGATAATAGTGATTTTATAACACACTAAGTATGAGCTATTATCTATATGAATAGATGAAGTGTTGTTTTTATAAGTGTATATAAGTGTATAGCTAAGTAAAAGTAAGTATGATCCATTGCTTGCATAAGTGAGTAGGATAAAAACATTAGAAGGAGTACACCCTCGAAGGTAACTCAGTGCCTCCGAGCTGGGGAGAGGTGCACTAAAAGGACAGAATCGTCCTTTTTGTAGAAGACCCCCTCACTCACCAACCTAGTTGCCATCCGAATGCCATCCGGGTGTGCTGCGACACCTGATTACAGTGGAGCTGGTATTTTTCTTTTTTTGGGTTGTGCTGGTGAAGAAAGTGATTAAAAATTGGTCAGATTTAACTCTCTATAAAAAACTCTTTAATTCTAGAGCAACTGAACAATATTAAAAAGATCAGGAGATACCATGTGAGGTTAAATTGACCTGAGGTATCAAAAAAAGTGAAGTGAAGTAAGAAAGTGAAATAGGTCTACATGTTTCAACCTTGTAGGAAAAATCTCCAGGTTTTCGTCAGGACCGATGTTAATAACCAGGGCGGTCTACACACGCTAAGGTGTACCCTACCCTTGATTAGAATAAAATCCCCTCATGTACTCACAGTGGGGAAAATCCTTACTTGAATTCTTAAGGAAAATTACCTGGAAGAAAAAAAGAAGGAAACAATATACACAAAACATAATCCGTTCTGTAAGCAACAGTCGTGTCAGGCTCCTCTCAGTCATCATCCAATGTTTTTAAAGTGGTTGCTAGTGACTAATAGTTCAGTCATACTAATAATGCTAACTAAAGTGTATTGGTACAACCGTGCTCCATTGTGAGTTAAAAACTTGTATAATCCACCGGGCTTAAATTCACCCGTGATCACTAGATCTAACCCACTAAAACAGACGTATTTTTGCCCCTACCCCATACCAGCACTTTTTCCTGTGGATTGCGATGTCTTCATCTCTAGCTACAGAGCCTTCCTCCAGGCCACCACTCTCTCGCCGACAGCGTCCACATCTCGACACACCTCTGTCAGTTCCATCTCCAGATTCGTCTTTACAGCTAGTATGTCTTCTCCAGGAATTCACAGGTCACCAAACCGTCAGCTCCCTCTCCAGCACCGGCCGGCTCTCCCAAGGGCACTTTGTCACCCTGGGGTTCCACAGTGCTTTTAAGAAGCAAATTGAGTACTGAGCGTTGCTTTTTAGCCTTCGCCGCTGCCATGCTTTCACGACTAGTGACCACCAAATAGATGTATGGTGTCAGGGGAGATGAGAGGCAAGGAGCCGGCAGCAGGATCACTTCTACAGATGCGGGGCACTCCGTTGACCCCTCCTTCACTGGCATCGTCTCAGGCCTACCAGCGTATTTCTAGGCCAAGTACACCTCAGGCCATATCAAGCTCTCGATCAGCCCAGGCTATGTCCTCTCTCTAATTTGGTTAGGGCAACAATTGGCATTATGTCCGTGTGTATAAAGGGACGGAATGCCTTCCACCAGATCATTCGTGTAGGTCGGTCCTTTTCCATGCTGTGGTGCCTTAGACTTGGCCCCTAAGGCCAGGATGTCGCTGTAGTGGACAGAACTTGCTCCACCTACTGCTCAGGTGACCGCTCCAGGTCATCTGTTTCATTCGACGCTCGATCCCGAAGGCTGGTCTATGATGGAGTCTGTGAATTATGCCTCTTCTGGCTATATCATTCCATCCTCCGACGGTGGGTCCCAGGAAACCCCAGGTAACAGTCGATGGGGAGCTATATGGTCCCCACACAGGAGCCAGAAATGGTGTACAGAGGGCCAAACCAAGTAGGTTACCACGCTTGCCACATCTAGTTAGCTGGGGCCCCCCCGTGTAATGCTATGTCTCTGCTCCTCCGAGGCTTTCAGCCCACAGCCCAGGCCTCCACAGTACTTGTTGGGGCCTAACTCTCCACTGTTGTGCTGATCGTGCCTGTGCATAGGCCCGGTCTCCTCTCCCACCAGCTCCTCACCTCAAAAAGCTGACTCTCTGCCCAGTAATAACGACTCTTTGGTGTGTAGGCGGGCGCCAAAATCTCGGACGAACCCTGCAGCTCAAAATCTATCGGCCACGTGGGCGCAGTCACACAGGCTGATAGAGGTCCCCAGCCAGAATGTCGACCCCTCCTCGCTGGTAATGCAGTGGATCCAAGAGAGGCGCACAGAGGAAGGCATTCCGGGTTTCTGGTCGCGGGCCCAGCACCCTCCTGACCACGTAGCTCGGAGTCTGGCCAAACCCAGGCACATGGCCCATGCGTTCCACCCTCGGAAGGGTCCTGCCTCCTCTCCACGACACCGCTGTTATCCGCGCGGTGGCTCAGGCGGCACCCGCCTCACTCTGTGCGTTCGGGTGTCGATGAGGCCCCAGTATTTGGCTCACTGCGTTCGGCCAAACTCTCCTCGCCCCCTTTAAGGGAAGTGCAACGGCCTTTTTCACCACCATCAGAAGGCCGGTGATCTGATCCTCGGCCTCAGGGGGGGGGTCAGACTCCGGTCACACGGTCCCTAGGGAAGACACCAATGCCCCACCCACCCCAGTGCCAAAATTAGGGAGGATCGGGTGCTGTAGTAATGTTATGGGCCTGCTGAGGACGGAGCACGATCAAGGCACGTCTACTCACTCCGCCATCTTGGCAACGCTCCTTAGCTGTAATTTTAAAACCACTTACTTCACAGCGTTACACTGATTTTCTAATATGAATATTTTGGGGAAATACTAGCATGCATCAACACATTTTACTAAACAATGCTGCAAAGAAATGGTACCTGAAATTTTACAGTAGTTTAGCAAAACAAAATGTTTCCTACTTTCTTGTTTAGTAACATTTTATATTGAAAGCAAAGAATCATTAATCTTGCTTTCAAGCTTCTGCAAATATTTGCATCTAATAAGAGAGCATTCTGGGAGCATTATGCATTGCCACATATTGCTAAACTTTGAAACCATTTGTACACATTTTTATACCTAAACCACTGTCAGTAGTGCAGTCAGAACTTACATTACTGAGAGCACTCACCCTAATAATAAAGGCTTTTAATTAATGAACCATAAAAACAAGTTTGAACAGCATTAACATATGCACACAAATATTAACTTAACTGCAGGCAGTGCCCTTCCCTGATCCTTAATGGGGTACTGCAAACTGGCAGCTGAAGGGTTCGTGCTGCTGGGGGTTGGGCTTGCTTGTCCCAAGGACACAATGCACATTAAAACTTGTTGCCCTTGACCCCAAACAATATGTCCTGGGAGTCGGGCTATAGGAAATCCACATCTCTGGGCTTAAATCCCGTCTGGTCAGGGTGGATTATTGTGGAGATAATGGGACTAAGTCAATTAGATAATACCTTTGCAAACCTTTGTTTCAAAGTTAAGTAGGGAAATGGGCCGATTGGAGCCACACTGCTCCAGTGGTTTGTCTTTCTTTGGACTGACCACAATTGTGACCAGTCTTAAATCCTCAGGTTGGCTCTCTTCCTGTAATGCAGTGTGGAACAGATTTAATATCGGTTGTGCCACCACTGATGCCACACATTTGTATAATTCCGCTGGAAGCCCATTCGGGCCTGCTGCTTTTTCCGACTGTAGGTCTCGGATGGCCCCTTCTATTTCTTCCTTCTTCAGGTCCTGTTCAATGTCATCTCTGTCCTCCTGTGAGAATGTTAGCAGAGAGAGGTCTCTGAGCAGTTCAGCACTCTCCTCTCCTGTCCTAGTCGTTGTCGCTTGATTTAATGATTCATAATAGTACGCAAAGGCTTCCGCTGTATCCTTGCCTGAGCTTCATACCTTTCCATCTGCCTCTCGAATCTCCGCGACCCAGTTTCGCTTCCTATCTCTCCTTTCCAACCACGCGATAAGCCTGTTGGCCTCTTTCCCCAAGTCGTATAGTCGCCTCTGGGTTGCCATTGCTGCTGCGTCTTCCTCTGTCTCAGAGTTCCTTTTGTTTGAGGCGTATACTGTGTCTCACTTTGAGGTCATCTGACGTGTTATATTGTAGCAATCTCTCTAGGACATCTGTCACTTTCCAATTTCTCGCCCATGGCTCTGCTCTAATTCCTCTTCCCTCGTAGCTCTGCCTGCACATCACCCTAGGCCACTGCTTTGTATGCTTCCCAGAGGTTACCATCCGATGCAACCGACCCCGCATTTTTAATAAAGTACAGTTGTGTTTGCTCTCTAAACTTGTCTTGAGATTCTTTGTCTTTGAAATACCAGGTAGCTAGGCGTGGTGGTAGGGTATAGTCTCTAATGTGTCCCTTTAAATTGGACCTCTACCGGGGAATGGTCAGATATGCCCCTTACCTTACTTTGCGCTCCACGGAAGTGTACCACATTCATGGATTGTGTAAAGAGATAGTCTAGCCGCGCCCCACTGCTGTGTGATGCCGCGATATGCGTATGTCTACTGGTTGGGTTGTGAAGTCTCCAGAGGTCTGAGAGGCCCATCGCTTCTGCGAATGACCGTAGGAGGGCTGGCCCCATGGCTCGGGCTGGCCCCATGGTACTGTCAAGATCGGGAGTCATTACTGCGTCATGTCCCCTCCCTGTATAAGTACACCAGATGGCATATCTAGTAGTGTTTTGCTAAGCACAGAGAGGGTCTCCGCATGCATCTTTGGTGGAATGTATATGGAGCACATGTTCAGGTTCCACCCCTCCCACATCCCAGCCAGCTCCACAAACCAACCCAGTGGGTCCTGCCAAATATGATTTGTCAAGAGAGGTACTGCATTTTTTGCCAATATCGCCACTCCCGGAGCCCGGTGTAAAGCCTGCACGGGCTCGAAGGGTGTACCCAAACCTGTTAAGTAGTGGTTGCCTTGTAGGTGTGTCTCTTGTAAGAAAACGAGGTCGGGGAAGTGCCTACGGAGGTATTGTAAAACCATGGTCCTCTTAATTCTGTCCCGTTACCCATTAACATTCCATGTCATGACTTTCAGTATAGCAATGGATTGCGACGCCATGTCAGAGATCAGAAAGTTGGTGTCCCATCCCCCTCCCCGCCCTACCACTTTGTACCGTCCTTTATGTTGTACTTGGAATGGTGACTAAAGAGTGATCACATGAACCGTAAAGCAAACATAATTTTGAACATCGTAAATCAACCCCTTTCCTGAAGGCCCCCCTCCCTGCAACCCTGCACTGTAGGTTTAAAACTACCCACTTCCCAATCTGCAGAGCGCCTGTCGCCCAAATAGAACCATCCATCTATGAACTGGGGTTAGCTAACGCTGCCACCTATAGATCGAGGGCAGCACTCCCGCTCATCTCACATTATCCATTTTGGTATGTGTCCTTTTGCACGCAAAGTGTCGAAGACTCTTCTTCCGCACTCCCTTCAAGTGAGGAGAGCATTGGTGTACCTGTCGTGCCTCTCAACGTTTCAGCTGCTTTTATCCGGTACCATTTCGTTTCTTGCCGACAGCCTCCAAATCTGCCCCCCCCCCCCCAACTTATCATTCACTCTGGCTCGGGAGCCCAGCGTCTGGGTGAAGGCTTCTCCCTGAGCTTCTGATGTGAAGTTCCTGTGGTGCAGTGTCTTTTGGGTCCCTGCGTTGTCGACTGTTTCCTTGTCGCGGTTGTCTGTTGGTTGTTCTCCCTTCTTCAAGCCAGCCCCACACCTCGTCGGGTGATGTGAATTACCAAGTCGTGCCATTCTCGAGCACTCTCCATTTGACTGGAAAAAGCATCGTATATTTGAGGTTCTCAGTCCGCAGTGCTCTCTTAACCTCTTGGAATGTGCGTTTTTGGCGTTGGACCATAAGGGTGAAGTCCGGAAAGAAACAGATGACTGAGCTTTCATATGGTAAATCATCCTTGATTTCAATAGCTTGAAAATTAGTCCTTGGGGGAGAGGGGGGGGCAGGCTTTGGCCTTGGTATTGGTGCCTTATGTGCCCTTTCCATTGAGAAAAAGGTCGAGAGTCATTTGATTTGTAGATATTTAACTATGAGGTCCTCCAGGAACAGGTCCACACTGAGGCCCTCTGCCCCCTCTGGGACTCCCACCACCCTAATATTGTTCCTGCGGACCCTCCTCTCCTGGTCTTCCAACTTTGCCGCAATTATCTTGTGGTGATGTTTGAGTTGTTGTATCCGTTCTTCCATTTTCTTGGTGGCAGATTTCAGTTTCTTAGTATTTGTTTCAGTCACAGCTGCCTTCTCTGAGGTGTCCTGGTAGGTCGCTCCCCCTCCGCACAGCTCCGCCTGTGTGCCCCTGCCCCAGCTGCCGCTGCTGAGGACTCGCTCGTAAGTCTGCTCACCTTCTACTTCTGCATTTCCCTGTTGTGTCCTGACTTCTGTTTTTTGCCTTCCGTTTTCTCAGCTGCCCCCTATCACTGTGTCCTTTTGCCTTATCTGTGTCCTCTTGCCTTCTCTGTGTCCTTTCGCTTTCTGTGCCAGTTTTACCCTCGTTTTGTGCCCCATTTTGCTTTCTGTGCCACTGTTTTCCCCCTCGTTTTGTGCCCCATTTTGCTTTCTGTGCTACTGTTTCCCCCTTGTTTTGTGCCCCATTTTGCTTTCTGTGCCACTGTTTTCACCCTCGTTTTTGTGCCCCATGTTTTGCTTCTGTGCCACTCGTTTCCCCTGCTGCTGTGTCCCCTGCGGCCCCGCCCCCCTGACTGCCCACTGCCCATTCGCTGCTCCCGCCTCCCAGCTGCTCCTCCCTCCCACCTCCCCATATATGCCGGCCGCGCGCAGCGGGCGCACCGCTGGTGTGCCGAAAGTGCACCTAAGGCACGCCCGTCTGCCCCTAGCGACAGGAACCCTGGCCGCCGCACACACCACGACGCCCGCTTCCGCTACGACTCCAGCACTCTCCACGCACTCAACACCGGACGATCTCGCACCTGCTGCCAGGCCGCCCCGAAACGCACCCAAGGACCCTTCTCCTGCCGGAACTGCAGCTTCACCAGCATCCGGCCCGCCAACCCGCCCAACATGGAAACCAACTTGCTCAGATGTATCCTGCTCAACACACTCTCTGCCCGCAAACACGCCGTCGAACTCTGGGACCTACTCGACACCAACGCCCCAGACGTCGCCTTCCTGACGGAGACCTGGCTGACCCCCTCCTCCGCACCCTACATCACCATAGCCATCCCGAAAGGCCACAAGATCACCCGCAAGGACCGCACCAACGGAATAGGAGGAGGAATTGCCATCGTCCACAGAAACACTCTCAAAATCTCAACACACGCCGACACCCTCAGAGGCACCCTCATCTACAGACCCCCTGACCCAGACCGCAGTTCAGCTACTTCATCACAGACCTCGTCAGCACACACGCCCTCGCCTCCACGGACTACATCCTCTTCGGGGACCTGAACTTCCACCTCGAGAACAACAACGACGCCAACTCCTCCACCCTGATAGACAACCTCGCCAACCTCGGACTCAGACAACTCGTCACAGCACCCACTCACTCCGCCGGCCACACGCTTGACCCCATCTTCTCAGCGAGCACCCACGTCTCGTTCGACCGCACCACCGAACTCCACTGGACCGACCACTGCTGCATCCACTTCACCTTCCGGAAACCCACCACTCACCACCGCACCCAGCAGATGCTTCGACGCAGCTGGGACAAGATCACGAGGGCCAGCTAACCACCGCCCTTGCCCAGAGCCCACCCGCAGACCCGACCGACCCTGACGCCGCAGCCTCAGACAATGGATTAACGTCTGCGCCAACACCCTCGCCCCGCTCAAGAAGTCCCCCAACACCCATACCAGCGAGAGAGCCAGCTGGTTCACCGAAGACCTCCAGGCCTCCAAGCGAACCTGCCGAAAACTAGAAAAAAACGGACCTGCGAAAGAACAAGGAAAGCTACACAGCCCACAGGAACGCCACCAGCCGGCACCACCAACTCATCAGATCCGCCAAAAGGACCGCTTTCAGAGACCGCCTAGACAACAACGCACACAACAGCAAAGAGCTCTTCAGCATTGTGAAGGAACTCTCCAACCCCAGATCTAACACCAACGACATCCCACCGTCACAAGACCTGTGCGACTCGCTGGCCACGTTCTTCCATCGCAAGATCGCAGACATCCACGACAGCTTTGACGCCGTCACCACCCCGGCAACAGCCGACACCCCCGCTCCCACGACCACCACCCGCACCCACCGCCTGCTCGCCTGGACTAACATCAACGACGATGACACCATCAAGATCATGAACACCGTCCACTCCGGATCTCCGAAAGACCCCTGCCCACACCACATCTTCAACAAAGCCAGCAGCACCATCGCACCCCACCTCCGGAAAACCATCAACATCTCCTTCGAGACAGCGACCTTCCCGGAGAGCTGGAAGCACGCAGAGATCAACGCCTTACTAAAGAAACCCAAGGCGGACCCCAAGGACCTCAAGAACTTCCGACCCATCTCCCTGCTCCCGGCGAAGGTCATCGAAAAGGCCATCAACAAACAACTGACCAGCTTCCTTGAAGAGAACAACATCTTGGACCCGGCCCAGTCCGGGTTCAGCAGCAACCACAGCACCGAAACTGCCCTCATCGCCGCCACCGACGACATTAGGATCATGCTCGACAACGGAGAAACCGTGGCCCTCATCCTCCTGGACCTGTCAGCAGCTTTCGACACAGTCTGCCACCGCACACTAAGAGCACGCCTCCACGACACCGGAATCCAAGAGAAGGCCCTGGACTGGACCACCTCCTTCCTCTCCGGGAGAACCTAGAGCGTCCGCCCCCCCTTCTGCTCCGAAGCCACCGAGATCTGCGGCGTACCCTAAGGCTCATCTCTCAGCCCAACGTTGTTCAACATCTTCATGGCACCACTCGCCCACGTCGCCCAACAGCATGACCTAAACATAATCTCCTACGCCGATGACACCCAGCTGATCCTCTCGCTCACCAAGGACCCCCACACCGCCAAAACCAAACTCCACGAAGGAATGAAGGCCGTCGCCGACTGGATGAGGAACAGCCGACTGAAGCTGAACTCGGACAAGAAGGAGGTCCTCATCCTCGGCTCCACCCCCTCGGCCTGGACGACTCCTAGTGGCCGACGGTCCTAGGAGCACCCCCTACACCCACCAACCACGCACAAAATCTAGGGATCATCCTCGACTCCACACTCTCCATGACAAAGCAGGTCAACGCCGTCTCCTCCTCCTGCTTAAACACCCTCCGCATGCTTTGCAGGATCTTCAAGTGGATCCCCACCGAAACTAGAAGGACAGTCACCCAGGCCCTCGTCGGCAGTAGACTGGACTACGGCAACGCACTCTACACAGGAGCCCCGGCCAAACTCCTGAAACGACTCCAACGCATCCAAAACGCCTACGCACGCCTGATCCTCGACATCCCCCGCCGCAGCCACATCACACCCCACCTGAAAGACCTGCACTGGCTCCCCATCAACAAGAGGATAACCTTCAAGCTCCTCACTCACGCACACAAGGCACTCCACGACACCGGACCAGCGTAGCTCAACAGATGACTCGGCCTCTACACCCCCGCCCGCCAGCTCCGCAGACCACGCCCTCGCCACTGTCTCCCGCATCCGAAGAATGACTGCCGGCGGCAGATCGTTCTCCCACCTCGCCGCGGAACACCCTCCCCATCCGCCTACGGCAGACCGAAGACCTTCTAACCTTCAGGAGACTCCTCAAGACCTGGCTCTTCGAACAGTAGCAGCATTCACACCCTCCCCCCCCCCCCCCCTCCCCAGCGCCTAGAGACCCTCCCGGGTATGTAGTGTGCTTTTCAAATGCTATGATTGATTGATGATTGATTGTTCATGTCGGCCTGCAGGAGAGTCACCTCAATAGTGACCTTGACCATTTTGGACTCCAAGGTTGTTCCTGTGAGAAGTTGGCCTGGTATATGCTGACCACTAATTAATGTGGGCACCTTGTACCAGTCCAAACAACTCTTATTGATGATTAGGTTAAAGACAACCTTTATAGAAAGCTATCCTAGTGGTAGCTGTGGAGAGCAGCCTTCAGGCCAAGTCTCGAAGGAATGTAAAGCAGCTTGTTTTACCAGATCAGAACCTCCTGAATTACCAAATGAAAGGAGAACCACACAAGAGATATATAAAATATATGTATTTATTACCAAACACTCTCTACTAACCTCTTTATGAGATTAGAGCACAAAGCACACAATATTAAATCAATAGAACGATAGTAAATAGCACAATACACAGCGGGCTCTAGGGGGAGACCGAACCATATACTAAGAAAATGGTATAACAACCAGGTCTTCACTAGACACAGTGCCTAGAGGATGTAGAATCGATGGGACCCCAAGGAACCACCCAAAGTAGTGACACAGGGGACCCACGGAGGACGGGTGCCGGGTGAGAACACAGACGCGAGCTCCGTACAACTCTATGGGAAAGTCACGGTTGGAAAATTACAGTTTAAGGACACCTCTGAAAGGACTTCAAGCAAACCCTTTGGAACATAGAAGGTTCTAAGGCCAGCACCCTCGTGAGTACCGAGGTATCCGTGTTACCCATCCCAGAGGAGCTGGGTGCATAGGGGTCAAGTGGTGTCGGAAACACTCGTTGTTTTCAATGGCGTGATGCGAATAAGTGCTGCTGCCGGGAAGATAAAGTGTCCGGTGGAATCCAAGCCTGGATCCAAGGTGAGAAGAACCTGAAAGCAGAGGGGACAGAGTTTGGGTCAATTCAGGGCTCAGTAGACGAATGCCCACCGATGTCGGGTGCTTCATGTGAGAAGATAGGATGCTTGACACAGGGACCAGGAGACGACGACGACCAAAGTCCGGAGGTGAGCGAAGGGACATCGAGCTGAATCATGAAATACCATGAGATTTACCAGAGAGAAACGTTGGTCAGCTATTGAGAGGGAAGTCTTTGCTGTGGTTTGGGCTTTGAAGAAGCTGAGGCCAGACTTGTTTGGCACTCACTTTATTGTTCAGACAGACCATAAGCCCCTCTTATGGATAAAACAGATGAAGGGTGAAAACCCCAAACGTTTGAGGTGGCCTATTTCCCTACAGGGGATGGACTATACAGTGGAACATAGACCTGGGAGTAACCATGCCAATGCAGATGGACTCTCCAGATATTTCCACTTAGAACATAAAAACTCAAATGGTCAAGGTTAGTTTAATGTACTTACATTGGGTGGGGGGGTTGTGTAGGAGAGTAGGATCTGCTTCTTATAGTTACCTCCACTTTTTGCTGATGAATCACGTTTTTCGACTTAGACTGACTGGGATCCTGCTACCCAGGACCCCAGTCTAGTTGCTTTCTCCTCTAAATTGATTGCATGTAGTTTAGGTACACTCCAGATTGGATACTGGGGTACCCTTATCAGTCCCCAGTATATGGTACACCATGTACCCAGGGCATAAGTACCCCAAAGGCCTCCCAGGGGCTGCAGCATGTACAGAGGTGGGCTGGTGGGGTGTCTGAGTCTGGAAGTGAGGCCCTATTTGGGTTGGTCTCAACCTCCTCAGGTCACTGGTCACCATGGAAGCCTTTCTGCCCATGACTGTGTCATATCTGGCCCTAAGGGTCAACTCCTGGCTGCCTACAGCTGGGGGTTGGGTCCCTCTGGTTTGAAAAGTGGAGGGCACTGGAATGTTTGGGGCACCTATGCACCAGGTTTCCCTGTGCTCAACAAAGTCCATCTGGGGGGTGCCTGTACCTAGGGGTAAGGGGGATCCCTCAGTTTGTAGAGGAATATTCACCTGGCTAGAACTACTCTGCTGGGTGTCCCTAATCTGTGGATGAGGGGATTCCTCTGGACAGGGTCCCATTAAGGGTCCACTGACCTCCCTGACCTCTGCAGGTCTGGGCTGACTGAGGCAGGGTAGAGAGGGGCTGGATACCTGCTCCAGACTGGGTACCACCTTGGAAGGATCCCCTGCCATCAGAGAGGTGGCCAGGCCAGGCCTGTCCACTTCTGGGGCAGTTACTTCACAAGGGGCAGGATCAGTTCCCTGAGAAACTTGACCCTTACCTTTAGTCTGGTGGGGGGAGGGCTGTTCCTCACCCTCTATGCTCTCTGTTTGGGTGGAGTGATCCATAGTTTCAGGCTTAACTCCTTTTACTTTCTCCTGGGGTGGAGGTGAGGCCTTTAAGGTCTCATCCACTCTCTCAGGGATGCCTACCATTTTCAAATGGCCCGTGTGGTCTACCTCAGCCCAGGCTGAGATTTCCAGATCATTCCCCAGTAGACAATCTACAGGCAAGGTTGGCGACACTGCCACTCTCTTTGGGCCAGTGACCCCTCCCCAGCTGAGATTTACCACTGCCATGGGATGGTCTGTCCTAATTCCATCTATATTGGTCACCTGGTAGCTAAACCCAGTTAAAAGCTGTTCTAGGGGCACTAGTCTCTTGGTCACCATGGTGACACTGGCCCCTGTGTCCTTGTAGGCCACAGCCTTCTGACCATTGATCATGGGCTCTTGTCTGTACCTGCCCAAGATATTGGGATCCATGGTAAAGTTGGCAAGCCCCATGCCACCATCACAGACTAGAGTTGCTTGTGTAGAGGACCTGGTTAGGCCAGAGTCCACCTGAGTTCCCCAAGAAAGCCCAACCAAATTTTTGGGTGCACTCCCACCACCTGGGGGATTACTACTAGTAGTAACAGGAGGTGTTGGAGCTGCAATGGGAGGAACATTTTCTTTATTGCCATTCTTTGGACAGCTGGAGTCAGTTTTCCAGTGGCCAGGTTGCTTACACACATGGCAATATGGTTTCTTGTTAGAAGAGGAAGGATTTTGGGACCCACCCCCAGCACTGGGTTTTTGGGGCCCTTCAGAGGACTTTTCTGTTTTATTCTCCCCACCTTTCTCTTTGGGCTTGGTAGAATCTTTCTTCTGGTCACCACCTTGGTTCTTGGGCCTGATCCTGGTTCTGACCCATTTGTCTGCCTTATTTCCCAATTCTTGGGGAGAGGTCAGATCAGAGTCCACCAGGTGCTGGTATAAGAGTTGGTTCTGACAATTATTAAGAATCTGCTCCCTCGTAATGAGATTGTACAATCCTTGATAATCTTTTACTTTACTGCCATTCAACCAACCTTCCAATGCCTTGATAGCACAATCCACAAAGTCTACCCAATCTTGATCCTGTGCTTTTTGGGTGTCTCTGAACTTAAGTCTGTATTGATCAGTGGTTAAGCCAAACCCATCAATTAAAGCATCTCTCAAGATATAGTAATCATCTGCATCCTCTTCTCTTACAGAGAGGAGCTTGTCTCTTCCTTTGTCTGCAAAGGAGAGCCACAGGATTGCTGCCCACTGCTCTACTGGGACCCTTTGTACTTTACAGGCCCTTTCAAGAGCAGAGATCCATTTGTGGATGTCATCCCCTGTCTTATAGGGGGGCACAATCTTGTGGAGGTTCCTATTGTCAGGGACTGTCTCTCTTAACTCTAGGGGTTTCATTACTGCCACCAGGGGTCTCTAGACCCCATCTTCTTGAAGCTTTCTGAAGCTCCAGGGACTCCCTGTCTAATGCTAACTGTTCTCTCCTGAGCTGTAGCTTTGCCTGCTCAAACTGGAGCAATCTGCATTTCCTCTCTTGGGAGGATTCTCTCCTCTGAGGAGAGGCAGAGGTCCTTTTGGATCTCCTAGAATGATTGGACCCCACTGAGGGGGATCTGTTCCTTCTACTTAGATCCACCACTCTCCCTTTAGGGATGGAGAGAGTGCCTTTTGGGCCATCACCTCCATGTTGTGAGTGGTCTGGTTCTTCCAGGTCAGGATCTTCATCCTCTTCCTGGTCCTCATCGGAGTCCTCTCTTGGAGGGTCCTCTTCTGAGGGGTGCCCACCCAACCTATCTACCCCATCAGACCCTAAAGACTGCTTAAAGTCTGCTATGAGCAGGATCTCCCTAAGGCGTTGACTATTGGCACCTTTGTTTGTCTTAAGTTTCCTAGAGGTGCACATCTCCCTAAGATCAGCAAAGGAGAGATGATCCTATTTGTCGACTGGGACCCTTTGGGGTCCTTCCAGAGCCTTATGGTACCTGAACCTAAAGACATTTCTAGTGTAGTGGTAGTGGTGTATCTACCTACACTAGGTGTGGCCTACTGAACCCTTTCTTGAGTTGTAGTCAAGGTGTGCTAAACCCTCTACACACAACTCCTAAGTTCAGTAGAACTTACTGTATTCTAAGCTTGAATGTATATGTACCTTTGGTACCAAGTGGCTTCCACTTTAGAAATTCAATTTGTTATCTGGTAAAACAATGGCAAGCTTGAATCCAACCGCTGCACACCAATGTGAGAAGTTGGCCTGGCATATGCTGTCTCCTAGTTATAGGGACACCTTGCACCAGTCCAATTCGACTCTTATTGATGATAGGTTTAAGACAACCTTTAAAGAAAGCTATCCTAGTGGTAGCTGTGGAGAGCAGCCTTCAGGCTAAGTCTTGAAGGAGTGTTAAGCTTATTGTTTTACCATAATAACCTCTTGAATAACCAAATGAAAGAGTAGCCCACACAGGTATATATATAAAATATATGTATTTATTCTAGACAGAATCCCACAGTCTCTTTATGAGGCTAGTGGCAAAGTTACAATTCAAACAAGCATTTATAAACACAATAAATAGCACAGGAATCACAGGGCCCCAGGGGGGGACCAAACCATATATCAAAAAAGTGGTATAAGAACCACGACAATTCTACAGACAATGCCTAGGGCATTTAGGATCGCTGGCCCCTTAAGAATCCACCCCAGGTTATGAGGAAGGGGACCCACGGGAGGCGCGTGCAGTGGAAATAGCTGCTATCGGGATCTCTGTTATAGCCTGTGGAGAATGTTGCGGTTGAAATTACACAGATTAAAGTCACTTCTAGCAGGAGTACAAAGTTAAAACTTTAGACTTAAGCTTTTGAGGAGCCCACTACCACGAGAGTACCAAGGTACCACTGTTACCTGCCCCAGGGAAGCCGGGTGCATAGGTCGTTTTCGATGTCGGGTCGCGGGCTGATTTTCTATAGGAAAATGTTCAAAAGTGCTGCTAGCCAAAAGCGTCGATGATGCCGTGAAGATCAAAGATGTGAAGATTGTAGAGAAGAACCTGAAAGCAGAGGGGACAGAGTCTAGGTCACGGCAAAGTGACCAGGAGGCTCAAAGCAAAGAGCCCTTCGATGTCGGGTGCTACAGGTGCGAAGTGGTGTAGCTTGGATCTGCAGCCACGGGCTCCGGGAGGCTTCAAGGAAGGCCAGCTTCTGGAGGGCGACTGTCCCACGTCGGAGGAGGGTCGCTGCGGTGTTAGTGTCCGGATTGGATCCACTAAGCCTTGGCAACCGCAACCCACGCAAGATGAACACATCGGCTACAGTACAGACCCACGAGGTCTGGAAGAGGTCTCCTTTGGGGAGACTGTAGAGCAGGCCTGGAGCAACCAGGGGAACTCTTGATTGTTGAAATAGACCTCCGCTGGGGCCCACAAGTCGAGAGACAAGGGACCGCGGGAGGCGGCAATTTGGAGTGCGTAAAAGGGCACCCACGGGCCACCGGAGGGGGCTAGGGCGCTGGTCTTTGGCACAATTGCTGTAGAGTGGTTGGCTCGTAAACGGGCCAAAGCACAACTTCCCCACTGGTCAGGGTCGTGTGCTACGCAAGAGGTGGCCGGTGTCCTGGGGTATTGGGGATCTCGGCACCCACGCGGTCCACGGTGCCCAAACTCGTTGCGCACATTCACTGGCCTCTGGGATGCGCTGGAAACCCACCTCAAGGGTGCTGGAAGTCGTCTAAGTCCATAGGAGCAGCGAGGTTCCAACCGGGTCACTTGCAGTGTTTCAGGTGCCTGCCAAGCAGGGGGATAACTCCTTTATCCCAAGGGAGATTTATTCCGCCAGCTGGGCAGCAGCAAGTCGAAGGTCAAGACTGTAAAGTTCAAGATTAATCTGAGGCTCTGGGGCCACGTTATTCACCTTTATCCCCAAGATTAGGGGAGTGTCCAGAGTAGTGTCCACCAATGGTTGGTGAGGCGGGAAAGGGTGGCTACACCCTCTCCCCTTTGTGTGTTTCCTGCCTGGGCGAGGGGCAGGATGCCCCTGAACCGGTTCCAAGCGGTGTATGCAGAATGAGGCTTCTGCAGCTGCCTACGTGCAACTCTGAAAGGACATTTGGTGCACCCACCCTGTTCCAATCCACATTATCCTGTCTGGGGAGATGCTAGCACCTCCCTGCCACAGGAGCCCTATTGTCCAGCTGGCGAGGCTGGGGTTTTCCCCAGCAACAGCCAGCCAGAGTCGTGTGAGTGGCGGGTAGTAGCCATTTTGTACTACATGTGCACTTTTAAATTGGTGTCTAAATTCTGCCGCTTTTCCCATATCGCCCCTCTAGCAGGGGGGAATCGTACCCTCATGCCCAAGGCTGGACTGGGGGTAGGATTCCTACATGTTTGACACCAAACACGATATGGTTCTGTGTAGCCATTCTCAAGTTATCACGCTGTCGCGATAGACTTATAATGCGGTTAAGAGTATATGGTATAGCTACACTACAAACAATCACAATCTCAATATGAATAGAAACAACGTGAGCTTTAACTCTTTAGAGCAACAATCTGTTTTTGGAAGAAACTACTTTTATGAATCAGTCAAAAAGCACAAAAAAATTACACATTACATCAATGTTGAAATAACATAAAAAACAAGAATACATTCAAATATGAAAACTGCCTAATGGCAGTAAAGTTGAACGTCAATTCATGAGAAAGTGCCCAATGCATTTCGGGATGAAAAGCATCCCTTCTTCAGGGGCGGCTGCGAAAGAGAAATTTTATTAAAACAAATATCGCTGAGAAAAATCTTTGATTCAATCAATGACACCGGTACAAGATGCATCGTGGGTAAGCACGAAATTCAAACTACTGGTCTGAATCAAACCAAGACAATTCAACTGTAAGAGTGCATTGTGATGAAAGAGAATGGAAACCCACATTAGGCGTGTGTGTGGAAAGCGAACAAACACACATTATTGAAAAGTGCATAATAGGTTAAAATAGTGCCCAAAGTGACAGCAATGGCTGAAAAAAGTATACAAATAAACGTGAGAAATAACTGCTGCGCGTTAATAGTAGACCAACATGCATGAAATCCGTGAAACACAGAATAAACGCTCCCAAAAAGCTGAAGCGGACTCTTACTGGATATGAAAAGACGAAGAAAACTAGTCCTTTGAACAAAAAGTTTGCAGTATCAATAAGATGAATGGGAAGCTTCGAAGTAAGGACGCTAAAACACAGAAAGCGTACAATTAAAGCCCAGAAAACAGGGGAAACTGAAGGGTTGCAAAAGAAAAGGAGTAATAAGGAAAACTTACTGAAAAGAATCCAAGGATAGCTGGTCAAAAATGGTTATTGAGCACTGAAAACCAGCGTGGCAGAAATGCCACTACTCTGAAAGCAAAATAACAAAGATATGAGGAAAGATTGAAAAAATAAAAAAATGAGTTAGCCAAAGACTACATGCTTAGAGAACACGGAAAAAGTACCTGGACCGGAGTCAACCGCGTCCTATAAATGTTGAAGAAGCTGAAGCAAAAAAAAAAGAAACAGAGACTGATGCCAGCGAATTCAAGATACAACACAAGCGAAAATGTCAGAAGAAACAGAATCTTAACAGCAGGGCGTTAGAAACGACAGGATAAGTGAAACTACTGCGAACCAGACCGGAGAAAAGAGCAACCCAAGTGTGTGTGTCCAGTGAATAAGAGCGACCGCTACCTTGTCACGTGATTCCGGAGTAAAAAATTGTGAAGATCAAAAGAGGACTGCGTAACCAGGAAGTATAAACCAAAGACCCAGAGAAGTGCTCACGTCGTGATTTGAAAAAAACAGATGATAAAACAATGGAAACAGAAGAAATGGTGTAAAATTGTGGCAATTCGACCCAAAGAGTACCAATCATGAAATGCTTCCGTGAGAGAAAGAAAGCGTCGCGAATGCCTGTAAAACACCATAGAGGTGAGGGAAAGACTGAATAACCAAATACCGTGGACTGGAAAAAACCAGAGTAATGATCAAAACATGATGCACACAACTATTAGAGCAATGAAAAAAAGAGAAAACAAAGTGTGTGGATGTAGAACACCATTAGAGTTGAGTAATCCAAATGGATGATGTACTCATATGATGGAAAAAGAGTAAATTAAAATAAAAGAAAACCATAAATGTGAACAAGATGATGCTAATGGTGGAATGAAGACAGATATGAATGGGGAAGTAGAGTAAAGACTGTGTGAAGATAAGAACAGGTAAATAAGAAAACGAAATGTGACTAGAGGGAGACGGAAGTAGAAGTGTGATGGCGAGTGAAAAGAAGGAACAAAACTCAAGAGACAAGAGGGTAAAAAACAGGATGATGACAGCAAGAAACATGTGTAAAATGAGAAAAACAGAGCATGTTTGAGAAATACTGAAACAGGAGAGGTAAAGATAGTCTGAGAGAAACACACTAAAAAGAGACTCGCAATTCAAAAATAAGAAGAAAAGTATGATGGGAAGAAATGATAAAAAAAACGGTAGAAATGTGAGGACGTAAACAATTTGAGGAAAGCAGACACAGGGCAAGAAGCGTGAGGCGACACCACACGTAAAGACAAGGGAATTGTGTGATGGTAAGAATGACAAGACTAGTGAAGGAAGCAAAAAAACGTGGCTAATCAGAAGAAGAAGATTGTTGAATTGCTCGGACTTAAACAGACGTACAATCTGAAAGGAATGAAGGATGTGGCAAAATGGCGAACAAGGACGTTACAGAAAACATTGCATTTCTAATTTGTCATTGAGCCCATGGGGTAACAAGGTTTGCAAGAACTTGGTCCACCAAACTTCTCTCTGCGCTAATAGCCTTTCAGTGTTGATTTGCGTTTTACAAGGCATCATTTCAAGAATAGTGTATCAATTGTGCAATGGTGTGATGATGTTCTAACCAATGTGTAGTTAGATGAAATTTAAGGCTTTTAGTGCGGATTGAACTTTTGTGTTCAGAAATCCTGACTTTCACTTTGCGTGAAGTTTTGCCAACGTACAATAGGCCACAAGGGCATTTGATGGTAAAAATGACATTGGTACTGTTACAGGTGCCAGTGTATATAAGGTTGATGGTTTTACCTGAACGTGGGTGATGAATAGAGTTACCAGTGATGACATTGTGACAATTGACGCAATTGTGGCATCTCTTCATGCCTTTGAACTGGCCAGGATTGGCTGAAGAGGTGAAAGACAGCATGTCTTTGATGTGGGTCGAATTGCCACAATTTTACACCATTTCTTCTGTTTCCATCGTTTTATCATCGTTTTTTTTTCAAATCACGACGTGAGCACTTCTCTGGGTCTTTGGTTTATACTTCCTGGTTACGCAGTCTTTTTTTGATCTTCACAATTTTTTCCTCCGGAATCACGTGACAAGGTAGCGGTCGCTCTTATTCACTGGACACACACACTTGGGTTGCTCTTTTCTCCGGTCTGGTTCGCAGTAGTTTCACTTATCCTGTCGTTTTTAACGCCCTGCTGGTAAGATTCTATCTGTTTCTTCTGACATTTTCGCTTGTGTTGTATCTTGAATTCGCTGGCATCAGTCTCTGTTTCTTTTCTTTGCTTCAGCTTCTTCAACATTTATAGGACACGGTTGACTCCGGTCCAGGTACTTTTTCCGTGTTCTCTAAGCATGTAGTCTTTGGCTAACTCATTTTTTTATTTTTTCAATCTTTCCTCCTATCTTTGTTATTTTGCTTTCAGAGTAGTGGCATTTCTGCCACGCTGGTTTTCAGTGCTCAATAACCATTTTTGACCAGCTATCCTTGGATTCTTTTCAGTAAGTTTTCCTTATTACTCCTTTTCTTTTGCAACCCTTCAGTTTCCCCTGTTTTCTGGGCTTTAATTGTACGCTTTCTGTGTTTTAGCGTCCTTACTTCGAAGCTTCCCATTCATCTTATTGATACTGCGAACTTTTTGTTCAAAGGACTAGTTTTCTTCGTCTTTTCATATCCAGTAAGAGTCCGCTTCAGCTTTTTGGGAGCGTTTATTCTGTGTTTCATGCATGTTGGTCTACTATTAACGCGCAGCAGTTATTTCTCACTTTTATTTGTATACTTTTTTCAGCCATTGCTGTCACTTTGGGCACTATTTTAACCTATTATGCACTTTTCAATAATGTGTGTTTGTTCGCTTTCCACACACACGCCTAATGTGGGTTTCCATTCTCTTTCATCACAATGCACTCTTACAGTTGAATTGTCTTGGTTTGATTCAGACCAGTAGTTTGAATTTTGTGCTTACCCACGATGCATCTTGTACCGGTGTCATTGATTGAATCAAAGATTATTCTCAGCGATATTTGTTTTAATAAAATGTATTTCTTTCGCAGCCGCCCCTGAAGAAGGGATGCTTTTCATCCCGAAATGCATTGGGCACTTTCTCATGAATTGACGTTCAACTTTACTGCCATTAGGCAGTTTTCATATTTGAATGTATTCTTGTTTTTTATGTTATTTCAACATTGATGTAATGTGTAACTTTTTTGTGCTTTTTGACTGATTCATAAAAGTAGTTTCTTCCAAAAACTTTTGGTTGACTGTCTACCAGATTGTTACTCTAAAGAGTTAAAGCTCACGTTGTTTCTATTCATATTGAGATTGTGATTGTGATACATTTGTTCTCTGTAGTTTTTCAGCTGTGCACTCAGTATACTGGTGTCAGTTCACCAGCAGTTCACATGTAATTTTGCGAGGTGGGCTTCCTCGTTTCTGAGTTGCACGCTTCATGTTTTCAATCGTATTAATTGTTATTCGCTATTACAAAGTTGGTGTGCGCTAACTTACATACATTAGTTCATTACACTACAAACAACCCAGCAATGATTTTACGAAGGTTGCAGAGAGGCCCTACTCATGTAGGGGTCCCCCCTCACACATACCTCAGCACGCTGCCTTGTAGGATTAGCAAGGCCTGCTATAGGGGTGACCTATGAGAGTATATGTGTTGTAATGGGGTGGGATATAGGGTACCTATATCCCTGTAAGGGGTGCTAGCACCACCTTACTCAGACTACAGTAGTGGTCTGGTGGTGTCAGTTTGTATGGCTGTCCCAGGGTGGCACAATAAGTGCTGCAGCCCTGGTAGGCCTACTGAGGGACCCATTCCCTGGGTACCTAGGGTACCATCTACAAGGGACTGTCAGGGCATCCTCAGCATCCAATTGGTTTGTACCTAGGGTACTCACATCAGTTTTAAGGAGAAAGCAGATAGGCTGGGGTCCTGGATAGCAGGATCCCAGCCAGACTAGTCAAAAACCACTCAAACACGAGGCAAAAAGTTGGGGGCAACCATTAGTCAGATTCCACCTTCCTACACTTCCAGGCCTGTAAGGACTTTGTTCACCAATCTTTGAAAAGTGGCAGGTGCATTCTTCAAGCCAAAGGGCATCACCACAAATTGGTAGTGCCCACTAGGGGTTGAGAATGCTGTTTTCGGCTTTGCATCCTCAGCTAATCTGATTTGCCAGTAGCCAGCTGTCAGGTCAAATGTACTCAGAAGCTTGGTTGAGGCCAAAGTATCTAAGTTCATCTGCCCTGGGTATTGGATGGGCATCAGTCCTAGTGACTGCATTGAGACCCCTGTAGTCAACACAGAACCTCATCTCTCTCTTACCATTCTGGGTGTGAGGTTTTGGTACCAAGGCTACTGGGCTAGCCCAAGGGCTATCTGAGGGCTCAATTATCCCCAGGTCCAACATTTTCTGGACTTCAGTCCTGATGCAGTCCCTGACATTGTCAGGTTGCTTGTAAATCTTATTGTTAACAGGCAGACTGTCACCTGCGTCCACTTCATGAGGGCACCAGGTAGTCTGACTTGGAGTCAGTGAGAACATATGTCTGAATTGATTCAGTACTCTTCTGCAATCAGTTTGCTGCTGGTCAGTGAGGCTGCCTGCCAAGGCTACACCATTAACTGACCCATCATCAGGGTTCTGTGAGAGCAGGTCAGGGGGTGGATCCCTCTCTTCCTCCTGTCCCTCATCAGTAGCCATGAGCAAGCCCATGTTTGCCCTGTCAACATATGGTTTGAGCCTGTTCACATGGGGCACCCTATGGGGGCTCCTGGAAGTTCCAAGGTCCACCAGGTAGGTAATCTCTCCCTTTTGCTCAATGATTGTATGAGAGCTACTCCACTTGTCTTTGACGGCTGCTGGGCCCACAGCCTCCAACACCCATAATTTCTGTCCTGGCTGATAAACAGTCAACACAGCCTTTTGGTCATGCCAGGCCTTTTGCAATTCCTGGCTAGCCTCAAGGTTTTTGGATGCCTTCTTCATGTACTCAGCCATCCGGGAGCGGAGACCAAGTACATAGTCCACGATATCCTGTTTAGGGGGTTTGAGAGGTAACCCAACATCGGTAGGCATTCGTCTACTGAGCCCCTGGTCACCCTGAAGTGACCCAGACACTGTCCCCTCTGCTTTCAGGTTCTTCTCACCTTGGATCCAGGCTTGGATTCCACCGAGCACTTATTCGCATCACGCCATTGAAAACGACGAGGGTTTCTGACACCACTTGACCCCTATGCACCTCGCTCCTCTGGGATAGGTTACACGGGTACCTCGGTACTCACGAGGGTGATGGCCTTAGAACCTTCTATGTTCCAAAGGGTTTGCTTGAAGTCCTCTCCGAAGTGTCCTTAAACTGAAATTTTCCAACCGCGACTTTCCCATAGAGTTGTACGGAGCTCGCGTGTGTGTTCCCACTGCACCCGTCCTCCGTGGGTCCCCTGTGTCACTCCTTTGTGTGGTTACTTGGGGTCCCAGCGATTCTACATGCTCTAGGCACTGTGTCTAGTGAAGTCGTGGTTGTTATACCACTTTCTTAGTATATGGTTCGTTCTCCCATTGGAGCCCGCTGTGTATTGTGCTATTTACTATCATTCTATTTATTTATTAGTGTGTGCTTTGTGCTCTAATCTCATAAAGAGGTTAGTAGAGAGTGTTTAGTAATAAACACATGTATTTTTTATATCACTTGTGTGGTTCTCCATTTATTTGGTCATTCAGGAGGTTCTAATCTGGTAAAACAAGGTGCTTTACATTCCTTCGAGACTTAGCCTGAAGGCTGCTCTCCACAGCTACCACTAGGATGGCTTTCTGTAAAGGTTGTCTTTAACCTAATCATCAATAAGGGTTGTTTGGACTGGTACAAGGTGCCCACTTTAATTAGTGGTCAGCATATACCAGGCCAACTTCTCACAGTTCCTAGGTCCCGAATAGCAGCCATGATGGCCCCCATGGACGGTTCCGCCGTCTCCTGAGTTCCCGGTGCTGCTGCGCCTTCTGACATTGTTGTCCTGGGCATGGCATATTTATCTAACTTGTTGGTCTGGGTCGGGGGGGGCACCCTTGGGCCGCCTTACGTTCCAACTGTGAGGAGGGGGGGGACTGCTCCCTCTGCCCCGGCACCAGTCCCCTCCTGGTTCTGCGTATATTTGCCTGCTGAGTCAATGGTAATGATAGGACCAGTGGGGGTGTCGCTATAGCCCCTATAAGTGGAGATGTGGCTTGGAGAGAGCCTCCCTGCCAGAGCCACTAGTTCTTCCCCTCTTCCGGTTTCGCAGCCACAATCCCTCCAATGAGTCCCGCTCCGTCAAGCAACTCACAATCTTGGATGGGCCAATGCCGCTCAGTTCGCACACCACGTTCTGGGCTCAGAGATTTCACCTGGTCGAGGCCTTCTCCTGCGACAACTCCTGCTTCTGCTCCCAGCAAAACTCACCTGGCCTCTATGCAGCGTGTGCTTAGTGTGCACGAGCTGACCTCACAGAGTCTTCGATTGCCCCAACCCTGCCGGGAGAATGAAGCAATGTGCCACTGCTTTAGTCTCCCAGGCCTGTCTTATCGGCCCGCCCACACCGCCAGTCATTTCCACTGGAGGGGGGGCGGGAGTCGGACCTGGCTCACCGCCTCTCTGCCAATCAGTAGGACCGCGTCACCATCCAGACCCTTGATTTTCCTCAGCCGTGAGGCGTCCTTGCCGGCAGCTCACCGGTCAGGCCAAGTCTCGTCTCGTCTCGCCTCGCTCTGAGCGATACTCCAGGGACGCTGGTCTGGCTCTGTATACAGGTATATCCCATTTCAGTGGCCCCGACTGGGGTGACGGTGGATCACTCCACCATTCTCGGGCCCTGCTTTGTCCGGTAGGGCCCTGCCCGCACTTTCCGATGCTCTCACTCACCGGCGGTGCTAGTTGTGCTAAAAGGGGGGGAGGGGGGGGGGGGGGGGGTTGGTGATCGGATCCCGTCGGCGGTGCCAGGGCGTCAGCGGGGCTTCACCTCCAGCCGGATTTCTTTCTTCCGCCGAGAGGCCGATGGCGGCGCCCCACCAGGCCGTTCACATACTCATTGCCCCTTCCTCCGACAGACCTCCAGGGATGCTGTTTTCGGCCCTGCTCCAGCTCCAGTCGTGAACTGCTCCCTGCCTAGGCACTCTGGTGGCCCCTGCATCGTAGGGTCGGGCGGATGATGGGCTGATTATGACGATAACGGGAGGACCGCCTCGGAGCTCCTCTACTACGCAGCCAACTTGGCTAGCGCCAAGCCACGCCCCATCAATCACTTTATTAATCACCATCAAATGAGAAATGCAGGGTCAGTTCTATAGGATATACATCTAATTATGAGTGTTTAGCACATTAGAACTATGAAAAGTTCGCTTATTAGCCACATTAAGCGTACGTTGCATATATTTTTCCAACTTCTGCAATAAAGGCACTACGATAGTGCTGTAAAACTAAGCAATTGGACTCGGTCATTGTGTCGTGTAAACTCGTGTGCAAAATGCATGTTTAAATCAGGTACCTATAAAGAATGGGCAACTTTTACCAGACCCTGACCACACATTCCAAGACATACATACACCGGACAAGGGCAGCGTGGAAGGCAGACTTACCGACCCTCACAGATGATGACTGGACTGCGTCCCTCGCCAGCCCCAGGGGTTCAGCCGTGTCCTCTAGATATAGATTGATCCAGTTCAAATATCTTCACCGAGTGTACTACACGCGCCTCCGTCTCTGGCAGATGGGGGCTATTCCATCCCCCACCTGCCTCAGAAGCAAGTCGGAAGAAGGATCCTTTTTACACACGGTCTGGGGCTGCACTGCACTACAACATTTTTGGTCTGGGTATTGTCCTGTCTTGGGCGGGTGCTAGGCTGGGACCTCCCAGCGGATCCTCGATTAATCCTTCTCCACAGCCAGAAGATATCGGGGGGGGAACATTTATAAAAGACATTTACTATTTCTAGGACTAACATTGGCCAAGCGTGGCATAGTTCAACATTGGAAGTCCTCCTTTACGATGCATTGGGATACACAGAATTCCGACCGCCACGGCCCCTCCGACTCCGCCAGGAAATTTTTGACCGCTGTGATGTTTGTAAGGACGCAATGCCTGCCCGCCCAATTACGATGCGCCTTTCCAATGAGCGGACCGTGATGGTCCAACCACCTCATCTGAGCAGGCTGAAAGAGAGGGATATAAGGACGAAACTCGCACAGCGCCTCATGTCCTGTTTATTCATGGACCCTATTGCATGTCCTGCTACTGCTGTACCTGCTCTATGGCACCCAAAATCAATACTGTCATGGATGCAACCGCTGGTAAGTGAAATAAATGCACTGCCATGGAAAAGCAGGGGGCGTAGCTTGCTCAGTATGAGTGGGGGTGTGTGAGCAACATGTTTCCAAGTAATCATGCTGGGACATCTTGCCAATACACATGTAATGAAAAGCAGGACATGACGGGCTTGAAGGGACAGTGGAAACAGCGAGCAGTGCTAGCTGTGTAGCAGGGCTTGAAATGGTCCGGGGTCTGCTGGTGGTTAGCACCGGCAGGTTGAAAAAGCAGATGCAGAGATGGGTCTCATTCGACTCTCTGTATTTGCGCTCACTCTAAATAAATTCAACTCTGCAGCTGTACCACTGTCACAGATGTAACTACAAAGAGACATGCAATACTCCATTCACAGTGTTGTCAGGTCACAACTGAAGCATTATCATAATTTTATGCAATGAAGCCACAGTTAAAGCTCAAATATCTGACGCAACTAACAACCATTTGCAAATTCAATAGTTCTGGCTTCTTGTAGGTGCAGTGTAACTCATATCAGATAGCTTGATGTTGTGCAATGACAGACATAGTAATATATCATTTGTGCGGGACAATATATCAATCACAAATGCTTGTAAGCCACAGCCTCATGTACATCAGCCACGTCCCTGTGAGAGGACCCCCCTCCCAGTACAGTCATCCCCCTCAGTCATCTTGTGGAGAACACGAAAAACGCAATAAAACACCAAATACACAACACTGTACAAGTCCACCACAACATAGAAGATAGAGAGTGTGTGTGTGTGTCAGTGTGGGCAGGTCCAACGTCCCAGGTGAAAATCTACAGACGCTTCAAATCACCTGACTGAAAGCACTCCTAGCCAACTATGTCCCACACAATACTTCTGTCATGGGATTGTGACACTACATAACGCCCCCCCTGGAGCCATCGTCAGAAGCCTCGGACTCAACATAGTCTCTTACGCTGACGATACCCAGCTGATCCTCTCCCTCACTGACGAACCCACAGCTGCCAAGAGCAACTTCCACAATAGGATGTAGGCAGTTGCCACATGGATGTAGGACAGCTGCCTGAAGCTTAACTCAGACAAGACCAAAGTCCTCATCCTGGGCTCATCCTCCTTCGCCTGGGATGACTCTTGGTGGCCTGCAGCACTCGGAATCCCCCCCACACTCATTGACCACGGATGAAACTTCTGCATCATCCCGGACTCCTTGCTTTCAATGAACCGCCAAATCAACGCTGCTTCGTCCTCCTGCTTCCAGACTCTCTGCCTCCTTTGTAAGATCTTCAAGTGGATCCCCACCGAGTCAATGAAAATGGTCACCAATGCGCTCGTCAGTAGCAGACTCGACTACAGCAATGCACTGTACGCTGGTACCACCCATAAACTCCAAAAAACACCATCCACATGAAAAAGGAAAGTCAGGTAAATTGCATTCCCATAAAACCACTGTCTCATACATTTAAAGGTCACAATGTAAAGACTCCCTGCAGATTTGGGTTACCCAAACCAGGAGGGACTCCCAACGGACCGAGGCCACAGTCCATATTGCACCTCCTTCAATGTCTCCATATGCACACGACCTGTGGCCTGCGTAATATACCAGTGACAACCAATAGTGCCACAAAGTGGCATGCACATGTGGCTAATGTGTGAGTGCAAGTCCTAAAAAAAAAAAATCAACAGTAGTTGTCCGACAACTATTAAAAGTATGTGGAAAGAACACACATGGAAAAGGTTACATGTGCATCTAAAGTATCAGTTAGGTATTGCAATACAACCCCCCTTCATGTGTGGAGCAACAACTAACTACTTTGCACACATTAAACACATATCCACCCTACATCTCAGGTAGTACAACAAGCTGAAACACGTGTACATAGGCCAATTCCCCTTCCCATTGACTTGGCCTAACAGCTAGGCGGTCAACCTCGAATCTGGGGAACTGGGTTCGAGTCTCGGCAATGATGCTGAACATCCTGTGATTCTGGGCAAATCACTTAATCTCCTGTGCGTAACAAAAATTAATGTGTCCTCATGTAACGTAACTGGTGCTATGTAAAGCACTCTGATACCCGATTCGGGTCAAGTTCGCGCTATATAAAACTCTGCAAAAAAATTAATTTGCAATACTTACCATAGCAGATACCACCCAATGCAATATCAGCCCCAATTGGAACTCATCCCACATATACATCCATTGAACTTTGACCCTTGTCCTCTGTAACACCATACCTTGTCCCAAGGTCAAACTATACTTACCACTGCAAATGGATCAGGTATCATGGTCAAACAAACACAACTGTAGTCACACATCACAAATTCAACAATAAGTAGCATCAGTAGCAATGGCCAGACAAAGGTGTTTTCAAACAATGCAAGTTGTTTATTATGGAGTAATAATTGAGCTCCCAAAACAAAGGCCAATTGCCAGTCCAAATACCAGTCTGTGGGCCAGCACACTGCCGTGCGACCAAACTTGCATTCCAGCACACTGCTGGGGAAAACTCCCCAGGAAGGTGAATCTAGTGGGCAGTCCAGACACCTCTATGATGTTGTTTGCGTGGGCTGTGGTTAGGGTTGGGAGGGCTGGGTTTGTTCTTGGGTGGGTTGGGCTTGTGATTGGGAGGGTTGGGTTGGTTTGTGGATAGGCTGGTCTCAGAATTGGGAGGGCTGGGTTTGACCCTACGTGGTATTTTGTAAGTATGAAAGGTAGTGAAGGGTTTAGCGAGGGTGGGAACAGATTTTGTTGGTGTTTTTTTTGCCTCAACAAATCTGGGGTGGGGAAGAGATCCTTTGCGTTTTGGGAGTGGATGGATCTGTTTCTGGACGGGTGTTTTTTCTTTTTAATACAGACTTGTGTTTTGGCTGGGGTAGTGAGGCGCTTATTAGGGAGGGGCTGGTGTTTTTGGGATGGACTTTGAAGTTGAAGGGATGGACAGGGGTGGAAAAGAAGACCTTTTTGCTTGGGCTGGGAGGCGGGCAGCTGTGGCAGGGATGAGGTCAGGGGCTAACATGTTAAGTTCTTTGGGAGACTGGTAGGAGGTTGGGAATGTGAAGTGTGTGGTGTGGATGTGTGTGCTGTTCCAACATGTCTGTGTGTGTCTGGTTGATGAATGTTTCTGTTCCTTGCCAATGTGTGATGTCTTTGCCTGGTGGTGTGGGTGTGTTGTGTGGGTGTGTGATGTCGGTAGTGGCTGTGTTTAATGGTTTGGTGTCTGGCTGTTAGTGTGTAGTGGCTCTGTCTGGTGGTGGGGTGTCTGGCTGTATGTGTGTAGTGGCTTTGTGTGGTGGAGTGGTGTTTGCCTGTATGTATGTAGTGGTTGTGTCTGCTGATGTGGTGTCTGACAGTTTGTGTGTATTGGCTGTGCCTGGTGGTGTGGTGTATGCCTGAATGTGTGTTGTGGCTGTGGCTGCTGATGTCATCTGGATCTATGTGTGTAGTGGATGTATGTGGTGCAGTGGGTGTGGTGTCTGGATGTATGTCACTGGATGAGGTGGTGAAGGGTCGAGTGCCTGCTGAGTGCCTCTCTTTTTTCATATATTTCTCTTTTCGTGTGCTGCATGTGGATGTTGAGATGGATCCGTGCTGATGTATGTGTGCGATTTGGGCAGGTATGGGAATAGGGATTGTGGATGGGGAAAAGGCACGAGGTGGGGTAGAAAGCTGAAATTGGTGGAAGGCTGCCATGAGTGTGAAAGCCAGAGTCTGAAAAGATCTCTGTAGTCACATTTATGTATCTTCTCTGGCCTCCATTATTAGATCTTGTGGTTTTGACACCGTATAGTACGCGGACGATACTCAATTGATAGTTACCATCGATTCAGGTCCTGCGTCGACCAGACAAAAATGTAAAAAGTGTATGCTAATGACGGCGGCTTGGATGTCAGATAATCTTTTGCAGTTGAATACGACCAAAACTGAGATTTTGCTGTTCGGGAAAGCGGAGGAGCTTTGGTCTACGGATTGGTGGCCTCCTGAGCTGGGTTAACCTCCCACCCCTAAAAAATGGGTGAAAAACTTAGGTGTAATTGTGGACGACAAACTCTCCATGGAAGAACACGTGAAAGCGCTTCGGGCACCTGTTTTGGCCTGATGCGTATGCTCAGAAAGATTTTTCCTTGGCTTCCACTTTCTGCAAGAAAGTCGCTCATTCAGGCACTATTAGTAAGTAGGTTGGATTATGGTAATTCCCTATTGGTAGCAGATTAGGGAAGATCCTCTCTCCAAACTGCAGATTGTGCAGAACACAGCTGCACGTCTGGCCCTTAATCGGCCCTCTCGATCACCTTCGGAACCTCTTCTGCGTCTGCTTCACTGGCTGCCCATTATAATACGAGCAATATTCAAGCTTCTGTGTCTGGTATTTAAAACTTTGCAGGGGCATGGTCCGGCCTACCTCAGTAATAAGCTAATACCCTATATTCCTTCTTGGCAACTGAGGTCGAGAAAACGGCGGCTGTTGCACCCAAGGAGGATTAATAAAATCAGAATGGGAGGCTGTTCATTTTCACATCTTGCGCTCTCCCACTGGAACAAGCTGCCAGACGACATTCTCGCTTGCCCCACCTTTAGGCATGTGAGCAGATAACTGGTCGGGCCATCCACCTTTTTCTGTTTAAAAGAAGAGTACACTAGAGGTTTTCTTAACGGGATTGATATAAGGTATGCTTATTAACAGAAAAGTCAGGTACATATGTCCAAATAAGTCTTGGGTGACTGTCTGATATCCCCCTTTTTGGGATTGTCAATAGGGAAATGAAATGAAAGTCAGGAAGTTTGGGAAAATAAGATGGCAAAACACAGTCCACATCCACTGGTGGTTGTTTCCTCTCATCCTCGCTGGTCTTGTCTCCGCCTTGCTAGGAGTCCTGTACCCACGACCCTCCTGGGTCGTGGGGATGGAAGTCGCAGCCTCTCCTCCCGAAGTTGGAGTGCTGGACTCGATCGCGTTGCTCCCAGAGCGGTAATTGGTATGCTGCTCCTCCTCGCGGGCAGGAAACATGTCCTCGGGCACTTTCTCCTCTGCTACGCCTCCTTCCTTGTCAGTTTCATCTCAGCTCCATTCTCGTTCGCCTCCGCTTCTTCCTCGTTCACCTCCGCTCCTTCCTCCAAACTCCTGTGTGACTTGAGCACTGCCCTCTTGTTCCCCAAGGTCCTGCCTGGCTGCTCCCTGATTGGTGTAATGCTGACAACGTCCGGTCGGCCAGCTAGACCGCCAACCCAACTTCCTGTGTGCCACATGGCGGCCTCCATGTTGGAGAGGTCGGGTGGTTCTCGTGTTGTGGGAGGGGAACTCTCACAGGGCAGTTTTAAAAAGTCCTAAAACCTGGTTGTTCAGTCACGAATCAGTTGTTCTCCCCTCCGCTCTCTTGATATTGTGGCGCCGAGAGATCCCCATGAGGATGATTTGTTTTGCGCCTAACAAATGTTAATAATAATATTAGGCCAGACATGTCCGCTTGAATTCCTTCCATGTACGACACCATCTGCGTAAGCTGGGGGCTTAGCATCTGGATGGCATTCACCAATGAAGTCTGACCCACAGAGATCTGTCTCATGATGTCAATTGTCTCCACACTCAGGGCAGCAGGGGTCGGGGGCAGGGGGTGAGTTGCCTGGTGCAAAGGAGACTCTTCCTGTCTTAGCGGAGAGGGCCGGGACAGCTGGTTGGGGAGCAACAGGGAGGTGGTGCATATGGATGTGGTGAACGCAGGTCCAGAGAGGTCCACCACCTTAAGATCATGTATGGAACAGTTGTACATATGACAGTACGACATGTGAAGGTAAAAATGTCAGCATGTAGGGGGGCGCTAGAGGGCGCACGGCGGAATGGCTGACTATTAAGGCAGCTCCGCCGGTCGGGTCAGAATCGCAGCTTTAAAGACCGGTATGCAGATCACTTACCACAGCTAAAACGCGTGTAGGTGCATCGGAAGCAATGGGGCACGGTCTGCGTGCGTGTTGAGCCTGGGCGCACACAGTGGAAACTGCTTTGGGTCTCTTGCCGATTTCCCCGCGGACGGGACGACCAGCGGCACAAGATGGCGGCGCCCTGCGTCGCGATTGCTCCGTCCCTGACGCCGCTCCTGGCTGCTTAACAGCGAGTAAGAGGATGAGGTTTTGCCCCGGTTTGCACGGATCGATGGGAGAAGCTACCACTGCCGTCTAAAGTGACGATTTGTATGTCTGGCGCCTTCCCCTTATGCGGAGCGAGGCGCATGGCAAATGGGCATAAGATGGCGGCCCCCTTCTTACGGTGAGATCTTTCCCGCCGATCTCGGTCGCGGAGAGGCGAATGATACCGCTACAAGGAGGCAGGGGTGCCCGGTGGAAGTGCAGGCTGGATGAATGTGGTGAGTCTGTACCCCCTCTACTATAGTGAACTCTTATATGTACATCTCTGTCACCCAACTTGGTTATGCAATATGCCAGCTGAAAATATCCTTTTGAAGGGGATTATTGATGCTATACAGCCGTGAAGTGGGCTTCGCTGGGACAAGTACTGATTACAAGTCAGCACGACTGTGTGTGTCGGCAAGTGCAGACCCCACTGAGAATCGAGCGGTGGAAATGGCTGCATTTCTATAGGTGCGGGGGAGGGCACTGACACCTGGCATGTACAACGACGATATCCCAACTGACGGACTGGTGGCCTGGAGGTAGCGGATCAATATGAGGTGCATGACGCTCAGGGACACGGCCACTTCTGAAGACCCTGTGGCTTGTAAATAGCAGTCGGTGGTTCCTCCTGGACACTGGGGGCCACCGTAGTGGTGGCCTAAGCAAGCGACATTAAGCTCAAGGCCGAAACACATATTCGCTGTTATTGGAGGCTGGAGTAGTGCGACGCATAGTGCTACGGTGCCCATCTAGGTGGCGCTGACAATTGGGGGCACCAGAAATTAAGTGGTGGTGCGAAGGAACGGCAGCATATCCGGCGGCGGTGACAACGTGCATCAGATATCGTGGTCCCTTGGGCCTGCCATTCTCGTCATGGGAAAGCCGGACAAGCAACAGTCAAATCTCTCATTTGAAGCGAAACGCCAAACAAAAGGTGCATCGGTGCCCTCGGATACTGAAATGGAGGGGGGAGCTGAGACAAGTAACCAAATGGAGCAAGTCCTCAAAGCGATACAACAAAGCCTGCAAGACATAAATGGTAAATTGGATTCCTTAACACATCGGGTTGATAATATTTCAGCAAAACTGGATAGGCAGGGGGAGCGACTGGATGAGGCAGAGAAACGTATCTCCTCTGTGGAGGATGAATCGCAAACTACGGCGCGCAAATGCACAGATATGGAGAAAGTGGTGGAGGCCCTCAAAAACAAGGTGGAGGATTTGGAGGCGAGGTCTCGCCGCAACAATATCAGAATCGCGGGAATTCCAGAATCCTCCAATACTGGGCGGATGGAGACGTATGTGGAGGATCTGCTGCGAGAGGTGTTCGGTGCTAATCAGTTCTCGTCGGTTCTCATAGTGGAACGCGCCCATAGATCCTTGGCTCCGAGACCCCCACCAGGCGCCACGCCGAGAGCTATAGTTGCCCGGCTCCTGAATTATAGAGACCGGGATGCCATATTGCATATGGCACGGGATAAGCAGCGAGTAACATATCAGGGCAACGAGTTGGCGTTCTATCCGGACTTCACCATGACGGTCCAACTAGCGCGTAAGGAATTCAATCCAGCGGAAAAAAAACTGAGGGAAATGGGGATGGAGTATGCAATGCTCTATCCAGCCCGGCTTAGGGTGACACAGGATGGAAGATCTACGATTCTCCACTCTCCAAGGGCAGCACAAGACTTTATTAAGAAGCTGGTTGGCCAACGCAGGGAGCGAAAGCACGCTGAGCAGACCCGTGACTCTGAATGAAGCTCGCTGGACTACTATTCTAGAATTGTCAAGCTATATTTGTGCGGCATAGGAGCTGATGCCAGCTCGAGCTGGGGATGTAAGATACTGAGTGACCTGTACACTATACTGACACCTCCTGTAAGGTCGGTATGATTTGAATACTCCTCAGAGGGACTTCCTGGTATTGGCAGAAATGAAGTAGTTGAATGGGTGCACTGCCAATAGACACTTTATTTCCGTCTGTTGCACTGTGACACTACATACAATGAGGGGACATACCCATAACATGTATATTGGACACTACTGCTGGTGGCGCTCAGGGCACAGATGTTGACTTGTCACTAGGATACTTTGTCACTAGGATACTTTGGGATGCTTTAAGAGCCCTGCTGCGACTGGTTGCCCTTTATTTGAGTGCACGCACCAACCGTTGTGATCTGCATCAGGCTAAGCCACTAGTTAAGATCCTTTTACCCTATTGCACATTCCAGCCAGATACATATGGGATTGCGGCAGCATTAGGTTAATTTACCACTACTGGACAACATTAGATCTGCATATGTAACGTACACCTGACCACATCCACGATGTTGGATGGAGTTGTGTGCTCTTGGCGGTACCCTCAGACGGGTGCTCCCCACAAAGTGTTTTGATATGTTGTTTTTTCTATTAGGGACTTGTCTTTGGCATAGTTGGGGTGCTGAAGTGGGGGGGACGGGGGGGGGGACTTTTATGCAGGCTGTCACCAATGATGTACCCACAGGGGAAATGGTATCCGTCTTGAGGCTATATTTCAACGTTTAACTATGTCCGCACCTAGGCTGCGGCCAGCCCAATTAAATCTGATTACGTGGAATGTTAGGGGCTCAACAACCCGAAAAAAATCAGGCAGGTATTTGCTTACTTTGATAGGCTACGTATTGACATAGCCTTCCTTCAGGAAACTCATATTGCTCCTGGCTCTACCAATACTATTGGACGCAAATGGGCGGAGGCAATATATAGGTCATCATACTCCTCCTACTCTAGGGGGTTTATCACATTGGTAAAAAAGGGAACACGACTCCAAATAGATAGTACATTGCGGGATGAACTAGGGCGCTATGTTATAATTACAGGGAGGTTCCGATGTCAGCGTATAGCATTTATTAACACCTATGGCCCAAACGTGGATGACCCAGACTTCTATAGAGAAATTTGGCATAAAATACATGATTTGAAGGGCATGACTATATTCTGGGGTGGAGATTTTAATGCTACTCTGTGTGATAGTCTGGACAGATCAGACACATCTAGAGAACCACACCAGAGAGCTGTGGAGGTATTGCACAATATTATGAGGGAAGAGGGTCTCCATGACATTTGGCGTACTCGTCACCCGGATAGAAGAGAGGCCACGCACATCACAGCGGCTCATAATAGCTGGTCCCGTATAGACTATTGGTTGGGGACTAGCGAGTTACTGTTGTGGACTCGAAATGTGAGTCACATCCACAGAACATCATCTGACCATAATCCAGTGCTACTGTCTATAAACATACCATATTATATGCCTCCCCCATACACATGGTGATTTAACTCAAAAGCACTGTTAGACTCAGCATTCGCAGATACACTCAGTAAGGCCATTACTGAATATTTTGAACTGAATAAACCACATACAGAGGATGCTGGCCTGCTATGGGAAGCTTTTAATGCGATAATCAGGGGAGTGTGTATTAGTACCTGTGCTGGTATTTTAAAGGATATACGTCAGCAGCTCAGTAAGAGGGAAAATATTCTACAAACACTGGAGCGGGAATATGAACGCACACAAGAGGTCAAAATATTGGGTGATATCCGGGCCGTACTCTTGGAATACCACACATATGCTGAGGACGACCTGAGGTATATTACGAAGCGTCAGGTAGCACGTTCATATGGGGAGGGGGCAGGCCGGGAAGGATGTTGGCAACCAGGATATGCACAGGTAGACCACAACAGGCTGTACTGGCGATCAGGGATAAGCAGGGGGTGTTACAGCAAGAAGCGCAGGGGATATTGGGGGAATTTATGAGAACATATGGGGAATTGTATGAAGCGCGAAATACTGCCGAGTCGACTGAGGTCCTGGAGTACTTCGAGGATGTTGCGATAGCTTGGTTATCCGATACGCATAGGGAGTATCTATCCTTGCCCATCACTGTGGAGGAAGTCACAGAAGTTATCATCTCCCTTCCCAATGGAAAAGCCCCTGGCCCGATGGGTTTACATGCAAATTTTATAAGGCAGGACAGCTGGCGCCTCATTTGGTTGAGATGTATGGTGATGCGCATGACAAACAATTGCTCCCACCAACGTTAAGAGAAGCTGTGCTCATTGCACTTTTAAAGCCAAACAAAGATCCAGAACGTTGCGAATCCTATAGGCCGCTGTCTCTTAAACGTTGATACTAAAATATTGGCCAAACTTCTTGCCACTAGACTACAACCCCTAATGACCAGACTGGTCTTACCAGATCAATCTGGGTTTATCCCAATTCGAACGACTACCCATAACACCAGGACACTGTTCTCATTGTCTCATTATTTAATTCCTAGCACCAAAGCCGTTGCGGTTCTCTTAGATGCGGCGAAAGCATTCGATTCTATCGAGTGGCCGTATTTACACACTGTGTTGCGTCGCATGGGATTTCCGCCTATCTTTTTAAGATGGGTGCAGACATTATATACTGACCCTATGGCGCGTATCAGAGTAAACAGCTATGTGTCGGATGCCATTCCAATAGCGAGGGGGACGAGGCAGGGTTGCCCACTGTCCCCATTGTTATTTGCGCTGGCCCTTGAACCACTTGCCTGTAAGATAAGGCAAGGTCATCACTATTCGGCGCTCCAATTCCCGCAACGGCCGCTGCATATATCACTTTACGCGTATGACATATGTGCGAGATCCGGAGACGAATTTGGCCCCATTGCTGAGGGAATTTATTCGTTTTGGTCAGCACTCGGGACTACAAATTAATTGGTCCAAATCTCTAATAATACGACTAACGGATTCGATGCTTCCACACCAAACTGAATTTCCACTGGAATGGCAATCGGAACCGGTTAAATATCTGGGGGTTTGGTTCCACCGGGATCCAGAGGTGGTGATCCGCTACAATATGGCAGGGCAATTGACGCCATGGAAGATAAAATCGGGAGATGGATCCAATTACCTTTAACGTTGGCTGATCATTTAGCCATTGTTAAAATGGTTGTTTTGCCGAAATTTTCATATCTGTTTAATAACATCCCAATTACTCCCCCAACACAGATTTTTAAGCGACTATCAACTATGGTGTCACGACTGATTTGGGTCGGTAAGCAGGCCCGCATCAAACTACATATCCTCACATTGCCTTACTCGCGAGGTGGGTTCACTGTTCCAGACTTTATGCTTTACTTTTTGTGTGCTCAAGCGCAATTTGCGCACTATTGGTATCCCACTGTCCCGTATATTCCCCATGTAGCCATCGAAGAAGGAGACGCACTTTCTATTCCGTTGACGGCTATCATCACGCATCGTAGGCCTCCACTTCACAACCGTGACATAAACCCTATAGACACAACAGTTGCTGCTTGGCATAGAACGGGAAATAAGCAGGCAAACTCCCGTTATATGCACCGGCGCTGCCATTGTTACATCATCCAGTAATGTCCGTTACTCAAGAGCAAGTGGGTCAGAAACAGCTACGACAGGTAGGTATAGATAAGATGGGGGACCTTTACTGCAATGGTATTTTTAGAACGTTCAATGACCTTACATATATTAGTAACCAAACGACATTGTTCCGATTCACATATTACGGACTGCAAAACGCGATCAAAACACTATATCCCTCTTACCCTGAGGAGCCGTCACAGCTATCCACTTTACAGTGGATGCACACTACATCTAACAATACACATATGGTCTCTAAATTATACATTAAACTACAGGAAGATATAGCTGGCAAGACGACTCAGGCGATGGGGAAGTGGAATGAGGTTCTCGATGTTCCACTCACAGAGGAGGAATGGACCACGTTTTGCGCTCTAACTAGCATGCTTACGCCAAACGGTAATCTGAGAATGGTACATTATAAATATCTCCACCAAACATACTACACACCAGCCAGGCTATGTGCATATGGCCTACGGTCAGATGCGACATGTAGGCGTTGTAAGGCGGATGGAGCTGATTTTATACATCTTGTATGGGCCTGTGCAGCAGTGCATGAGTACTGGCTAAATGTTACAAAGACATTGGGTAGCATGGTGGGCATAACTATTGACTGTGCTGCTCACACCTGTTTATTAGGCCTTGTTCGGAATGTGCGTGCTCGTAAACGTAAATTCTGTGTAGTTGCTTTATTAATAGCAAAGCGTAGAGTTTCTTTGTGCTGGGACAGTAAGGTGACCCCAACACTTCGACAATGGCTTCAAGACCTGACGTACTGTAAAGATACCCTACACATCTACACGGAGGAACTGCCCACTGGTGCCAAACCTAGAGACTATTGGACATACCTAACTGACTATCTACAAATGCATCCGATGGATTAATTGGATTTCGTAGTATACCTGTAGTTTATGGGTCTTACTGGTAACTTTTCAGATTTGTCAACACTGCAAGATGGATGTTGTTGTGCTACAGTCTAAGGGTTAATTTTCTGTGGTTTGTATAATGTACAAATTTAAAATGCCAATAAAAAAAAAATTGCCAGCATGTAGGCATTAATAAAGATGGTACTAGTGGTGTTAGCCACCTCATGATACTGTGCATTCCAAACTTACCAGGGGGAAGTAGTGCTCAGTGTCGGCATCCAGAGTGCATTGTATGCCATTCCACATGTAAGTGGTCCACCATCACATGAAACACAGTAGTGCAAGAGCATTCACTACAGACAGAACGATGACAAGTGGCCTGCTTGGGACCACTGTCACACATGACATCAAAAGTAAATGTAGGTGATTTGCGACAAAAGGGAACCATGTGGCTGTTAACTCTGGAAACTGACATTTGACTGGACTCTGCTCAGTTCCTGGTCACATGGACAACAGTCTACAGTTATCACCATGCACCTACTTCCAGACCTACACACTCAAAAGCTCTCCCATTGCATGGGACATGCATCACTTTCAAGGTTGATCGGGAAATAGCTGCCCGTAATAAAAGATAGATGGTAATGCAGATTGTTTCACTCAGGCCAATACTGACCCCCTCCTAGCTGCTGTTGGGCTCTCAACTGCCTATCAAGCTCCGGGTAGGTCACTGCCAGTATGCAGGCCATTAGGGGTGTCAGTGTCCGGCATGTGCCCCTTCTGTCTTGGGAGGACAGCCCCAGCTGGACATCGACGATCTTACGGGTCCAGGTTCTCAGGTCCTCCTATCTTTTCCTGTAGTGGGCTCTGCGCCAACGAGTGACTCCCAGGGTGCACACCTTCCGGGCGATGGCTTTCCATATGGACACCTTCTGATGAGTGTTGACCTGTATGGATGCAATAGATGATTAGACTGAGTAGACATGCAAGATATAGGTTATCTGCTAGGGTGATACAGAGGTTGTAGACAGCTAGCATAACCATCGATCAATAGTCCACACTCTACATGTGTATTGCACACATGCTGAGCACTACAAAAAAATGACTATACACTGTTGAAGTCATTTCAGGAATACCCTCAATCCAGATCATGCATACACTGACCAGGCCAGCCCACTGACATCACGCTGCCATGGGCTATATCACATATGCTCTGAAATAAGTTGCCAGGTAACAGCACACCATTGTGCCCTCCAGAAGGATACAGTACTAGTGCATCACTGGTCAGACAACTGAACAGTCTGGACAAATGACTTCCTTCATACAGTCTAAGACATCACTGCTACCCTTGCATTGACTACATTCCAAGATGTAGGTCACAATGAAAGAGGTTGACATGTGTCACACTGAGAGCTCCCACTCTGAGGATCAGTGGACATGTGAGTTACTCAATTGGACATCGTAGTACGTCTGAATGTGTTTGTGTGGGAAGTCCTGGCATCACGGGGCACACCATATGCCATATGTGGCAGTTTATATGGGACAACATCAACATGCCATTGTAAATACTGACTGACTGATTGATCATTCTTACACAGCTAGTGACGCACTTCTGAACTATACTACAGATGTAACCAACTATCTGCATTATTCATGTCTCACAGGAGCAGCGTTCCTTTACAATGCTAGCATCACTCATATGACAGTTCAATCCCAGACATGTGGGAGTAAGGGGTCTGTCCTAAGGCAATTACACACAGTGGAATCCACCTGGGTTCAGGGACAGTAGTCTTGGGTCTGGAGGTCTAATCTTGCACCACGCCAAATGTAGTAAAACTAGGTGCATTTAGGCCAACTCATGGTCCTTTTACACTAATGTAGGCCTCATCTGAGGATCAGCAGATCTACACTGTGCATCAGTTCCATATCCACATTAACTGTGCAACAGCCTGGGCGATGGGCCATACTGGGCACAACTTATTGTCAGGGTTTGTTCTCTGCAGCCTAAGCATACTGTTTCCTCCTGACTTCACGTGCCTTCATTTTTCATACCTAACAGTACATCTTGTGGCCATATTATACAGGACATGACTTTTTTGCATCACTTTGAAGGTATCTGTTAGATGATGCTATCTACCACACAACAGTTTGGTGAGGTCTCATGCGTGCTCAGTGATATGTGGGACTGTACACATATCTTACATCATACTAACAAGCTACTTACAGGAAATATACACAACTTATGGTGTAAGGCCTATACATTAGTTAGCACATCTGCCATAAACTGAATAGCAAATTCATCATAGGCAACATAACGTATATATGCATAGATTTGTGCATGCAAGCGGTGTAGGATATAGGACTGATTAAACATCACTATGGTGATGTGAAGTCAACAAGTAGAGTGCCCCATGAACCATGGCATGATTGTCCTGTGTAGGGGCCACACTATCTAACATACATAACTCTGATGTCAGTCAGGGACTCAGAGGCACATTGTGACCTATGGGACTGGATAGGATAATTCTTGCAGAGTACAGACCCTATTAGCAGTACTCACCTGCTCCTCTGGTGAGCCATAGAACTGGCGATACAGGGGAATGACCTTGTTCACCAGGGTCTCCAGCTCCTCTGGAGTGAAGGCAGGGGCCCTGCTCCCTGTACAGTGTGTCATAACTGCTCCCGGAGGTGACAAACACCAGCTACTGTTGAGGAGGTGGTGTAAGCAGCAGTGTCTGGATGCAAGTGAGTTGTTTTCAAACCGCAATGTACACGTCTGCCACATAGGCGGTCTTCTGGGTAGACGTACACAGCCATTAAACTGCGACGGTCACATTATCCAACATTAGCCTATGGCTGTGACCGCTGTGGATGAAGCTGCCTACCACGCAGTTGACTTCTGGCGGTGGGTGATTGTGCATGTCCCATTAGGGAGGTCAGGCATCTGCCATGTTTGTGCTGAAGACCACATAAACTAATGATCTACTAAGTGTATCTCCAACGCTACACATATGTTGGAACATGTCACCTGATGTATGACACCATTCCTCTGCCTATAATAATCCTCAAATGTCACTGTGGTGCATTACTGTGCATGAACACACGATTACCGCGGTGCACTTTACACCAGCGGAGAGGTAGTAATGTGTGCAATGCTGACTCCATAACATGACTGTTTCAATCATACAATGTATGTTTATATGAACTGCACAGTGCTGTAACAGACACATGTGAAGTCCAGTTTGGGGATGTTAGATGGAAATGTCAGTAATGGCAAGCGATTCATGCAGGTTACTCCCGTATTTCTTAGGACAATCTATGTTTTGCTTTAGAATGCCTTCTACTTGGAATTGCCTCTCCTACAATCGTGGTCAATGGGAGAAATCTCTCTTCCAAATCAATATCCGGCATCTCTTCGTCTTTTCTCATTCTAAGTGTTGATATCTATGCAATTGTAACTTATGCAATCAGAATGTGAATTGCTGTGCGCTGCTAACCTATGCTGGTATGTGTGGTTGTTAGACCTGGCACCATTGGCGTGAGTCTCCCTTCCATTTTTCGCTGTGTCTCCTCTGTTTTTGCTGGTAACAGATGCTCTGGGAGCTGTGCCACTGCCATTCAGTGCCACAGCACAAATGCTCCCTGTGTAAAGATGACATGTGAATTGGTACATCCATGATTGGCTTATTTGGTTTACCTGTTAGTCCCTAGTAGCGTGGCCCGTGTGTGCCCAGGGCTGGTAAACCAAATGCTGCTGGTGGGCCTGCAGCACTGGTTTGTGCCACCCACAGAAATTGTGTCTCAGACCTGCCACTGCAGTGTTTGCGTGCAGTCCAGAACTGCTATCTTGGCTGTGAAGTGCACCCACTTCCCAGCCCCTGAACCTTCCCTTGGCATCCTGTAAGCCACCCCTAGTGTAGGGTGCATTGTATGTGTAAGGTCGGACATGCTCTGATGTGTGTAGTATGTCCTAGTAGTGAATTACACCCAATTTCGTTTTTCACTACTGTAAGGCTACCTGTTCTCCATAGGCCAGAATGGGAGGTTTTGGCTATTACATTCTTTAGTCCTAACTGACCCATAGAACATGGTAGAAAAACGAATTTAGTATGCCTGAGCTCAGAATATTAAAATACATCTTTTAGTGAAGGTTATTTTTATATTCTGTGTTTGAAAGTACCACTTTTAGAAGGTGGGTACTTTCTTTTCTAAGCCTTCCAGTGTGCTCTGCTATTCTGTGTATTGGCTGTCTGGTTTTGGAGGGACAGGGCAGGCTGAGTCAGACCTAGGTTGAATAGAGAGATCTGCCTTGAAGTGAGGGGAGGGGTAGCTCCTGCACTTAAATAGGGCTGTGCCTGGCAAGGTGAATGCTGGCTCCACCTCCCACTGTGCGTCTGAGGGCAGACCCACTCTTTCTGAAAGGAAGGATGCAGCCTGGTAAACAAAGTGCTCCAGGGCTGGGCAGAACTGGTTCTGGCTGGGTTCAGAGACTTGTGGCTTCTAAGAACAAAGACTTTGGGGGTATAAATATTTGTGCCCAAAACCCTACAATTTGTATTGCTCCTGGACAACAAGAAGAACCTCTGTCCGTGTAACTACAGGAATCTGCAGGAGAAGGACTGTCCTTGTGCTTGTGTGCTGTTTCTTGGACTTGCCTGCAGTGGTTACTACTGGACTTGGAAGAAGAGGAAAAGGACTTTGAAGGAACTTTTATTTCTGCTACAGCAATCACCCAAGGGCTAGAAGAGAGCTAGCCTCCTGCAGGAGTCTCAGGCACATCAGACTCCACCACCAGCCTCCTGTTTCCTCCCAGCGAGGATTTCTATCTGCAGGTGAGGCTCCTGTGAGTTCCAGGGCATCTAGTTCTACTGTGGAGAAAAGAGCGCTGAAAATCGTTGCTAACCCCCGTTAGCGAGCCGCTGCAGCTGGAAAGCGTGAGGAAAATCGTCGCTCTGCTGCCGCCGAGTGCTCGCTACCGGAGATCATCGCATCACCTGTCGGCGGGCCTGAAAACGCTCGCTAACCCGAAGATTATCGCATCACCTGTCTGCAGGCCTTAAAGTGCTCGCTATCCTGAAGATTACCGCATTACCTGTCAGCGGGCCCCAAAACGCTTGCCAACCCAAGTGCATCGCATCACCTGTCTGCGGCCTGAAAGCGCTCGCTATCCTGAAGATTATCGCCTTTCCAGTTAGCAGGCCCCCAAAACGCTCGCTAACCCAAGTTTATTGCATCGCCTGTCTGCGGGTCTGGAAACACTTGCTAACCCGAAGATTATCGCATCGACTGTTAGCGGGCCTCAAAACGCTCGCTAACCAAAAAGCATCGCACCAAGTTCATCGCAGCGCAGACGTCGGGCGTTCGCCATTTCCATCGCATCGCATCAGGATTGTTGCTCCCTTGCGGAGCTCCATTTTCTTTCATCGCAGCAAGGTCGCACACGCAACATGCTCGGCGCATCATCCTCCCTTAGCGGCAAGGATTTTATCGCAACGCCGGCTTAGCATGCAGAAGTTTTTTGCTTTGTCCTGCCCGCAACCCAGCGCATCATCCTCCCTTGCGGTAAGGATTCAACGCATCGCTGGTTAGCGTGAGGAAAATTATCGCTACAACTCCTTAGCGACATTTTTGTTGTTGTTGCTTTGCTACAAATCCAGGTACCTTGTGAGTAAAGGGGTCCCAGAGACCACTGCATTGAACTGAACATCCTTTGGTGCACCTTGAACTATTTTTACAGCTTTTTCAGAGTAACTCTATTTTTTTAGTATTGTGGATTTTGACTGTTATTGGTCTTGTGTTAAGTCAACCTATAAAGATACTTATTTTTCATAACTTCTTGAGTGGTGTCCATTTGTAGTGTTCCTCATTGTGTTACTGTGTATGGTCATAAATGCTTCACACACTGCCGCTGAGATAAGCCTAGCTGCTTGTGCTACGTTACCACGGGGGTGAGCGGGGGTTATCAAAGAGTGTAGTCTGCTTACTCTGACTTAGGAAGAAGGGTCCCTACTTGGACAGTGGCCAGCCATTGCCAACTAGAGACCCCCATTTCTAACATTCGTGGCAGCGGTGGGATCTGGACTTGCATTTATGATTGCATACAGTAATTATAGTGTACACTACTAGTGAGTGCAGACCATAACATAACCACATACGTTTTTGAGGTTTATGATTCTATTTTTGATTGTTATTACCAGTTATTGCTACAATGGCCAAGCCCAGATCCAATGCCTCTGGGAGGAAGAGAAAATAGACACCTACACTTCTAAGCAGCTCAGATATTTTTGCAAACAATTCACAGTCCCTATTACAGGTCTCACTAAGAGGGAAGAGTATTGCAAGGCCCTGAAGGCCTGGTTAGAAGCTAGGGATGCCCCTAGGAATATGGAAGAGCCTGTGGAGGGGGAGAGAATGCAGGAGAGCAGCAGGATGAAGTGGTAATTTGGTCAGAGATAAAGCAGCTTCCAGCCCAGGCGCTAGTGTGTCCTCCAGGGGCCTGACTCCAGAAGAGATGGAGGACAGGGAGAGAGATAGGCGGCATAATATGGAGATGGCTAAGCTTAAATTGGATGGTCCGAGAGACCTAGAAAATAAGAAGTTAGAATTTGAGATGATGAAAGTGAAACTTGAACATGAGATAATTTTGAGGGAGTTGGAGATTAAAGCAAAGAGTATAGAGATCTCCCCCTCTGGTGGCAGCATACCAGTAGTGCATACTGAGAGTAGAGTGTATATACCTATAGAGGTTATTAAGGATTTACATAAAAGTGAAGATATTGGGCAATGGTTTGCCGCTTATACATTAGCTATGGTGTCCCACCGGGTCCCTGAGAAGGATTGGGGAGCAGGGTTGTGGGGACGCTTTGTGAGTGAGGGGAGGGATACCTTGTTGGACCTGCCCCCAGAAAGTAGGATGGTTTATGCCCACATGAAGGAAGCTTTGATTACCCGCTATGGTTTGACCCCTGAAATGTACAGGCAGAGATTTAGAACCTGCAAGAAGTTAGAGGGTACCACGTGGGTTGAATGTGTCTTTTTTTTTTTTGCAGAGCGATAGAGCGCTGGGTAAAAGGTAGCAAAGTAGAAATTTTTAAGCAACTGTATGATTTGATTGCATGGGAGCATTTATCTAGTAATTGTTTTCCTGAGCTACGCCAGCATCTGATAGATTGCAAGCTAACTAACCCTATGAAGCTTGCTGAGGAGGCGGACCGCTGGGTTAGCACCCGGGTTCTCAAGGGTCCAGTGGGAGACTTCGCCAAAGGTGGGCAGGGTCCCCAGCAGAGAGGTGGGGGGGGCAGGGGTAAACCAAGTGAGTTCCATAAAGGGCCCCAAAGTAATTCCCAAGGGAACCAAGCAGTGGTGTCCCAGCCTCCCCAAGAAAAGAAGCCAGTGCCCCCAACAGGTAGGCCTGTTCAGAGGGGGCCCCTTACTTGTTTTAAGTGTGGTCAAGTGGGTCACAGATACTTTGATTTACAGTGCCCTCAGAGGGATGCTCCTGCACCACCCCGTGCACCACCCCGCCAGCTTGCTAGTGTAGCCCTTGGAGGGGAGGAGATGGGTGCCCAAGGTGGGTGGGATCCCGTAGAATTGACCCTTGTCTCACTAGGAGACTTTGAGATGGTCCCTAAGCCTTCCCTGCCTGATAACACTAAGAAATACAGGCAGTGGGTGACCATCAATGGCCATAGAGTGGAGGCTCTGAGGGACACAGGAGCCAGTGTAACTGCTGTCAGCTCCCGGTTGGTGTCCAAAGAGCAGGTTGTTCTCCATGCATTCTACCCAGTTGTGTCCGCAGACAACTCAGAGAGCCAATGTGAGGTGGCTCAGGTTCCCTTTGAGTGGGGGGGGGGGGGGGGGGTCTCAGGAACTCTTCAGGTGGCTGTGATGCCCGCCATGCCTGTAGACTGTCTGTTGGGCAGTGATTTAGAGAACTCCCCGTGGGCTACGGTGGAGAGGAAATCTCACTTGGAAATGTTGGGTCTGCCTGAGTGGGCGTGTGCTACCACTCGGTCCATGGCAGCCAAAGAGGGTGTTGAGAAAGACCTGGAGCCTGAGAGTATGGCCCAGGTCCCTGCCTTAGAGAGAAGGGGCAGGGGGCGCGGGAAGCCGGCCCCCTTGGTTCCCACGGCCCAGGAGGGAGCAGACCTTGAGGGGGATGCCCTGGAGCCTACCGGGGAGCAGAGTGCAGACCTGGGGGACCTGCCTGAGCTGACCCATTGGCAGCAGGAAGGAGGGCCCACCAGGGAGGAGTGTTGTGAGCAGCAGAAAGTTTGCCCTTCTCTTGAGGGTATGCGGCAACAGGCAGCAGGTGACATGTCTGGTTCACATCTGATTTATTGGGAGAACAGTCTCCTGTATAGCGAGCCTAAGGCTGCTGAGCTGGGGTCAGCCCGTGTGCTGGTGGTACCTGAGTGCTTCAGAGCCTTCCTACTGGGGTTGGCTCATGACATTCCATTGGCAGGACATCTGGGGCAGACCAAGACCTTTGAGAGGCTGGTTACCCACTTTTATTGGCCCCAGATGCGCAAGAGCTCAGATACGTACTGTAGGACCTGTGAGACTTGCCAGGCAAGTGGGAAGAGTGGGGGGGAAGATCAAAGCCCCACTCCAGCCCTTTCCAGTTGTGAGTACCCCATTCGAGCGAGTGGGCACTGACATTGTGGGGCCTCTGGACCCCAAGACAGCCATGGGCAACAGGCACATCCTGGTCTTGGTGGACCATGCCACCCGGTACCCTGAAGCCATCCCACTCAGGTGAGTGACGGCCCCCGTGGTGGGACGTGCACTTATGGGGATCTTCTCCCGTGTGGGATTCCCCAGAGAGGTGGTGAGCGACAGGGGGACCAACTTCATCTCCCAGTATATGAAGTCTCCGTGGAAGGAGTGTGGGGTAACTTACAAGTTCACCACTCCTTACCACCCCCAAGGTAACGGTCTGATTGAAAGGTTCAACCGGACCTTGAAGGGCTTGATCATGGGCCTAGAGCAGCCCCTGAGGCGTAAGTGGGACTTCCTCTTGCCATGCCTGTTGTTTGCATACCGTGAGGTGCCACAGAAGTCCTTGGGGGTCAGTCCCTTTGAACTGCTTTATGGCCATCCGGTAAGAAAGCCTCTGAGTCTGGTCAAGGAAGGCTGGGAGCAATCTCCCAGGAAAACTCCCCAAGATGTATTTAGCTACATCTTGGCCTTCAGGAACCAGACTCGGCGTTTCAGAAAAATTGCTGAGGCAAATCTGGAAGCCAGCCAGGAGGAGATGAAACGTTGGCACGACCAGAATGCCACTCTGGTCGAGTTTCAACCTGGTCAGAAGGTTTGGGTACTGGCCCCAGTGGAGCCTTGTGCGCTCCAAGATAAGTGGACCGGTCCATTTGAGGAGGTGGAGCGCAAAAGTTCAGTTACCTATTTGGTGGACTTTAAATCTCCCAGGAACCCCCTGCGGGTCCTGCATGTGAATCGCCTAAAGACCCACTTTGAGAGGTCTGAAGTGGGCATGCTTCTTGCCACATATGCAGGGATGGAGGAGGAGAGTGAGTCTCTTCCTGACCTCCTATGTGCAGGAGAGAAGGATGGGTCAGTGGAGGGTGTGGTCCTCTCCACCACACTGTCCCCTGAGCAGCAGAGAGATTGTCACCAGCTGTTGGGGCAATTCTCTGATTTATTTTCCCAAGTGCCTGGTGTCACTGATTGGTGTGTCCATGAGGTAGACACCGGGGACAGCCCTCCTGTCAAGCACAAGGCTTACAGAGTGACTGACAGGGTAAGGGCCTGCATTAAGGAGGAGGTCTCCAAAATGTTTGCCCTGGGGGTGATTGAGTCCTCTAGCAGCCCTTGGTCTAGCCCCGTGGGCTTGGTACCAAAAGCTGCAGCGCCTGGTGACACTCCAGAACTTAGATTCTGTGTGGACTACCGAGGTCTCAATTCGGTCACGAGGACCGACACGCACCCCATCCCCAGAGCTGATGAGCTCATAGATCGGTTAGGGGCTGCCCGGTACCTCAGCACGTTTGATCTAACGTCTGGGTACTGGCAGATCGCTTTAACTGATGGGGCAAAGGAGAGGTCAGCATTCTCCACACCAGATGGGCACTACCAGTTCCGTGTGATGCCCTTTGGGATGAAGAATGCCCCTGCCACCTTTTAGAGGTTGGTCAACCAGGTGTTGGCTGGGCTGGAGGATTTCAGTGCCGCCTACCTGGATGACATTGCAGGGTTTAGCTCCTCAAGGTAGGACTACTTGCACCACCTCTGGGAAGTGTTGATGGCGCTGCGCAGAGCAGGCCTCACAATCAAGGCCAGTAAGTGCCAGATTTGGCAGGGTTCTGTGGTGTACTTAGGACACCAGGTAGGGAGTGGCCAGGTGGCACCCCTACAGTCCAAGATTGAAACCATCCTGGCTTGGGAGCCTCCACGGACCCAGACCCAGGTGAGGGTCTTCTTAGGACTCACAGGTTATTACAGGAGGTTTGTCAAGGGGTATGGCAACATTGTTGCTCCCTTGACTGAGCTGACTTCCAAGAAGCGGCCAAAGATTGTGAACTGGACTGACACCTGTCTAAAAGCTTTTGATGCCCTCAAGACTGCCATGTGTACAGCACCCGTACTCCAGGCGCCCAACTTTGCTAAGGAATTTATTGTCCAGACAGACGCTTCAGAACATGGGGTGGGGGCTGTTTTGTCACAGATGAATGAGGAGGGACTAGACCAACATGTAGCCTTCCTCAGTAGGAGGTTACTTCCACGGGAACAGAGGTGGAGTGCAATTGAGCGTGAGGCCTTTCCTGTGGTCTGGGTACTGAAGAAGCTGAGACCCTACCTGTTTGGGACTCACTTCCGGGTTCAGACAGACCACAGGCCCCTCAGATGGTTGATGCATATGAGGGGTGAGAATCCCAAGTTGTTAAGGTGGTCCATTTCCCTACAGGGTATGGACTTCACGGTGGAACATCGCCCTGGTACAGAACACGCCAACACTGATGGTCTGTCCAGATTTTTCCGCCTTTGTGATGAGAACTTCCAAGGGGATGGGTAGTTCTCCCCACATTTCAGCTGGAGGGGACGCGTGTTAGACCTGGCACCATTGGCGTGAGTCTCCCTTCCATTTTTCGCTGTGTCTCTCCTGTTTTTGCTGGTAATAGATGCTCTGGGGGGGCTGTACCACTGCCATTCAGTGCCACAGCGCAAATGCTCCCTGTGTAAAGATGACATGTGAATTGGTACATCCATGATTGGCTTATTTGGTTTACCTGTTAGTCCCTAGTGGCGTGGCCTGTGTGTGCCCAGGGCTGGTAAACCAAATGCTGCTGGTGGGCCTGCAGCACTGGTTTGTGCCACCCACAGAAGCAGCTTGTAAAGTGTTTCTCAGACCTGCCACTGCAGTGTTTGCGTGCAGTCCGGAACTGCCAGCTCGGCTGTGAAGTGCACCCACTTCCCAGCCCCTGAACCTTCCCTTGGCATCCTGTGAGCCACTCCTAGGGTAGGATGCATTGTATGTGTAAGGTAGGACATGCTCTGATGTGTGTAGTATGTCCTAGTAGTGAATTACACCCAGTTTCGTTTTTCACTACTGTAAGGCTACCTGTTCTCCATAGGCCAGAATGGGAGGTTTTGGCTATTACATTCTATAGTCCTAACTGACCCATAGAACATGGTAGAAAAACGAATTTAGTATGCTGAGCTCAGAATATTAAAATACACCTTTTTAGTGAAGGTTATTTTTATATTCTGTGTTTGAAACTACCACTTTTAGAAGGTGGGTACTTTCTTGCCTAAGCCTTCCAGTGTGCCCTGCTATTCTGTGTATTGGCTGTCTGGTTTTGGAGGGACAGGGCAGGCTGAGTCAGACCTAGGTTGAATAGAGAGATCTGCGTTGAAGTGAGGGGAGGGGTTGCTCCTGCACTTAAATAGGGCTGTGCCTGGCAAGGTGAATGCTGGCTCCACCTCCCACTGTGCGTCTGAGGGCAGACCCCCTCTTTCTAAAGGAAGGATGCAGCCTGGTAAACAAAGTGCTCCAGGGCTGGGCAGAACTGGTTCTGGCTGGGTTCAGAGACGTGTGGCTTCTAAGAACAAAGACTTTGGGGGTATAAATATTTGTGCCCAAACCCCTACAATTTGTATTGCTCCTGGACAACAAGAAGAACCTCTGTCCGTGTAACTACAGGAATCTGCAGGAGAAGGACTGTCCTTGTGTGCTGTTTCTTGGACTGGCCTGCAGTGGTTACTTCTGGACTTGGAAGAAGAGGAAAAGGACTTTGAAGGAACTTTTATTTCTGCTACAGCAATCACCCAAGGGCTAGAAGAGAGCTAGCCTCCTGCAGGAGTCTCAGGCACATCAGACTCCACCACCAGCCTCCTGTTTCCTCCCAGCGAGGATTTCTATCTGCAGGTGGGGCTCCTGTGAGTTCCAGGGCCTCTAGTTCTACTGTGGAGAAAAGAGCGCTGAAAATCGTCGCTAACCCCCGTTAGCGAGCCGCTGCAGCTGGAAAGCGTGAGGAAAATCGAAGCTCTGCTGCCGCCGAGTGCTCGCTACCGGATATCATCGCATCACCTGTCTGCGGGCCTGATAGTGCTCGCTATCCTGAAGATTACCGCATTGCCTGTCAGCGGGCCCCAAAACGCTTGCTAACCCAAGTTTATTGCATCGCCTGTCTTCGGGTCTGGAAACACTCGCTAACCCGAAGATTATCGCATCGACTGTTAGCGGGCCTCAAAACGCATCGCACCAAGTTCATCGCAGCGCGGACGCCGAGCATTCGCCATTTCCATCGCATCAGGATCGTCGCTCCCTTGCGGAGCGCCATTTTCTTTCATCGCAGCAAGGTCGCACACGCAACAGGCTCGGCGCATCATCCTCCCTAAACGGCAAGGATTTTATTGCATCGCCGGCTTAGCGTGCAGAAGTTTGTCGCTTTGTCCTGCCCGCAACCCAGCGCATCATCCTCCCTTGCGGTAAGGATTCAACGCATCGCTGGTTAGCGTGAGGAAAATTATCGCTACAACTCCTTAGCGACATTTTTTTGTTGTTGCTTTGCTACAAATCCAGGTACCTTGTGAGTAAAAGGGTCCCAGAGACCACTGCATTGAACTGAACATCCTTTGGTGCACCTTGAACTATTTTTACAGCTTTTTCAGAGTAACTCTATTTTTTTAGTATTGTGGATTTTGACTGTTATTGGTCTTGTGTTAAGTCAACCTATAAAGATACTAATTTTTCATAACTACTTGAGTGGTGTCCATTTGTAGTGTTCCTCATTGTGTTACTGTGTATGGTCATAAATGCTTCACACACTGCCTCTGAGATAAGCCTAGCTGCTTGTGCTACGTTACCACAGGGTTGAGCAGGGGTTATCAAAGGGTGTAGTCTGCTTACTCTGACTTAAGAAGAAGGGTCCCTAGTTGGACAGTGGCCAGCCATTGCCAACTAGAGACCCCCATTTCTAACAGTGGTCGCATGACTTTTGGGTGTGTCTTGGTTAATCTTAGTATGGACACTGTGACCAATATCCACGCTCCACACATAAATACCCTGGCAGGTGTAGGAGACAACAGTCTCCAGTATACCAGCCATTTCCTGGCCTTCAAACTATGGAGGAAAGACATCATCAGGACATTTTGTCTCAATAGGCAGACAATACATATTTATGTGACCAGTTGGAGCCTCATTTATGTCCTCGAAGAAACTAGCCCACATTTCTGACACCAATGGTGAAACTCATGGTAGCACTGCATTTCCTGGCCAGTTTACTTTTAGTACACTGTGTCTATATCTGATGGAATGTCACAACCTATTTTCAGTGGCGTACTAAGTGATGTGCTTTCAGAAATGATGAGAATCATGGACAGCTACATCAAGTTCACCAGACGTGAAGATTTGGCCAATGTGAAGGGTAATTTTTATGGATTTGATCGCTTCCCACAAGTGGTTGGAGCTATTGATGGCACATGCATTGCCTCAGTACCATTGCAAGCCAGAGAACAGGTTCATAGGAACATGAAGTACTTTCATTTTATCAGCATACAAGTGATTTATTGACCCGGTTTATACATCTCACACGTCTGTGCCAGATTTTTACGATCTGCCTATGACTGCTTCGTACTGAGGAACAGCATCATACCCCAACTGATGTCACAACTACTACCGGAGAGGGCCTGCCTTGTTGGTGAGTATGATGTGTCCAACCTTTGTGTGTGTGATGTCAGGTCGTATCCTCTGAAAGTGTGTGACTCATTGTTGCACATATGTGTCTCTTTCATGTAGGATACTTTGCGTATCCCAACCGCCGTTGGTTGTTGACACCGCTGAGGAATCCAACAACGCTAGGGGGAGTCCGCTTCAGTGAGGCCCAAGGAAGAACACAGCAGCCAATGGAGCGGGCTTCTGGGCTCCCGAAGGCCACATTCAGATGTCTGGACAGGACTGGGGGTAGGGGGGTGGGGCTCCTCTACTCACCCAGAAAGGTCCACAACCTTGCTCTGCGATAGAACAGCCCTCTACAGTGACTGCAGTTGTGATGAAGTGAGGATTTTGTAGCTGGCTATCTGTTTGGTATGTACAGCTGTGGAAAAATCTGTGCAGTGTTTGTGCAGGGAGATCTTGACACATGCACACATGGTTGATGCTGCTTTGTGTAGGTGACATTCACCCATGTACTGTGTACTCCAGACATTGACTATGATTGGCGTCATATGTATGGCTTCCTAGCTAATCTTTGTTCTGGTCTGTTGTAGGTATCTTCACACTGTCATTTTCATTTGGACATTTCAGAGTTGTGACATCAGCAGGTATATGATGCTCTTTTTAAATACGAAGTGGACATGGATTGTCCCTGGGAATGTCTGGCACAGAATTTGGCTGTACAACTCCGGTACTAAGCCAGCTTGCACTTCGATAGGATGGAAGTTGCTAAGACTCAAGTGGACTGTTGTGTGGTGGTCCTATTGCAATATGTGTGCCATCATGTTCTCAAACTCAATGTTTTTGTTGGGTCAAATCATACTAGTCTCTTCACATTGGCTAAGCCCTCAATGTGCATGAACTGGATGTAGCTCTTGATTTGTGTCGTCATTGTATGCCGCAGTGCTTGTGGCACACCACTGACATATGTTTGTGACATTTCATCTGATGCAGCAAGCCTGGATAGAAATGAAACTGTGCTCAGAAACTGTTTTGGTTTCTTGTTTTCAATGATGTGGGATACCTTTTGTAAAGTTGTCACTGTGGCTCCAGCTGATTCCATGAACCAATTGTCATTTGACGATTCAATAAGGCAGTGTCTGATGTATCCCCTCCAACCATGTTGTGGAGTTCTACACATAACATTTGTGGTCACTGACACACGTCATTTCAGTGATGTATTATTTAGCTCTGTTTTTGACATAATGCCTGCCTAAGGTTGTAAATATTAAACAAAGATGTCATGAGACTGTAAACTTGTATGTCTGTGTTGGGGTGTCCATGCTTACGCAAGTAACTTCTGCTTACATCTGATAATTCACAAGAGGATAACTTCAGAACTTGCTGGATGTGAATGATACTACATGAGCTAATGCTTTTGTGACAAGTGAGTTTATTACAGTGCATAATGTGGAGAAATAAAAACAATATACCGACAAATAGTGGCAACACTGGAGTGTAGTAGTCAGTGTTTGTGAAGTAGGTCATTGTTGTAGGAACGACTTTGAAGTCCAAAGTCCAACATACTCCTCCCATTAGAAATGGAGAAGGGTACTGGAAAAGCCAACAAATGTAATGTGTTGCGCACAAGGGAGGACACCAGGATGCGACATTTCTTCCTGTGGCGGTGGTGGGTGCCTTGCCAACCGAACATCCTAGATTGTTTCTTGGACGCTCGGGCCCACAGTGGGAAGGGGGGGGGATCCGTTGCTGCAAGGTCTGGGGTGTCTGAGGAGTCTTCCTCTGACAGGCCTCCCTTCCTGTGGCTGCCACAGATATAGGAGGGGCAGGTGTAGATGGACGACAGGAAAGGGTAGGTGGCGGGAGAAAAGCCCTGCAGAGTGTAGTGTTAATGTCCCTCAGCACCCCTATGAGCTGGTTCATGTTGTCATTGTGGGTGTCCAGCCTCTGGTCTATGGACCTCTATAGCTGCTTCATTTCCCAGAGTTCCTGAAGTACCTGGGACATCAATCCTTGGTAGTCCTCATAGTCTTCCAGGACTCAAGTGATGTTGGCCTGGGCGTCAGTGGCACCAGTGGCCTAAATTTGTGGACCCACAGTCACCCTCCCACCAACCCTGCCCCAACGGGCCTGTGTCCTTGGGCCAGCCTGACCCCTCCCAGTGGGTCCTCCATCCTCAGTGAGACTGTTGTCTATCCTCACCTCCAGAAGTGGGATTGGGGTGCAGGAGATATTGCTGCCTGTGCTTGGTCCACTGATTGTTGGATCAGAGGTCAGCATAGATGATGCAGCTAGGGTGGGAGGTGTGGTTGTAGGCACAGTGAGACTCACTGTTGCAGTCCGCTCAAGCTGGCCAGATGTGCCAGGTTGGTCCTCCACATCCATGGGTCCAGGAGATTCTGCATCACTGGAGGCTTGATCCTAGGTTGGAGGTGTAGTCTGGGTGGTATCCTGACTCTGGGCAGATGTTGTGCCCAATCGACCTGTTTAGACATAGAGTAGAGTTATTGTTGTAAGTGTGGTATATAAATCCACATCATTGGGTACACAGTGATTTCAGGCATTGGAGGGACCAAAGGGGTGGGGGTTGACATATATTGTTGTGTTTGACTTGTTTGCAAGACATTGGGAGACATCCATTACATGAAGTGGTATGGGCCTGATGATTTGCTGTACTGATATGCTTCATGTTGACATGAGGGATGGACATGCCATCTCCCAATAACTTGAACTGAACACAGTGTAAAAGTTACATGTGTATTTGTACATTCCAAGTCCTAGATATATACAATACAGGCAAATACACAACTTGGTAGTTGATTTAGGATGGTTAATCATGTGTGCTGTGGAGTGTCAGTGGAACACAACATCAAAGCAGGTTGGCAAGGAGGAAAAAATGATCAATCTTTTTGCATCTAAGGAACTCTATATTACCTTATCAGGGATGTGGAATTCCTATAGCCCGACGCCCGGGACATATTGTTTGGGGTCAAGGGCAACAAGTTTTCATGTGTATTTTGTCCTTGGGACAAGTAGGCCCAACCCCCTACAGCACAAACCCTTTGGCTGCCAGTTTACAGTACCACATTATGGATCAGGGAAAGGCATTACCTGCAGTTAAGGTAATATTTGTGTTCATGTGTTAATTCTGTTCAAACCTGTATTTATGGTTCATTAATGGAAAACCTTTATTATTAGGGTGAGCGCTCCAAATAAAAGTTGTAACCTCAGACTGCACTACTGACAGTGGTTCCAGTATAAAAATGTGTACACACGTTTTCAATGTTTAGCAATACGAGGCTATGTATAGTGCTCCCAGAATGCTCTCTGATTAGATGCAAATATTTCCAGACGCTTGAAAGCAAGATTGATGATTCTTTGCTTTCAAAATAAAATGTTCACAAAAAAATGCAAAAATATTTTGCTAAACTACTGTAAACTTTTAGGTAACATTTCTTTTCAGCATCATTTAGTAAAATGTGTTGATGTATGCTAGTATTTCCCAAACATATTCATAATGGAAAATCAGTGTAACTAGTTTTAATAAGATTATGGGAAACATAAAAATAAACAAGCATTGGTAAAGCCAGTAGGTCTGAAATTGTTGGTCAGCCTTTTGGTTATGTCAATATGTGACATGTTTTGGCATGTTTCTGTAAAACTTATTAGTGTGGGAGTTGCCGGGCGCTCATCACTATAACAAACATTGGCAAAAGCAAAAATTGTTTTGATTTCAAGAAGCACACATTGCCACAGTAGTTCCTGGCAAAACAACTGTGTTTCGATATGCTCCTTGTGAAAGAACAGAATGTTATCACTCGCAGTGAAGCTAGCAGATAGAGAGAGACCTAATTAGGGGCCCAATTATTAAATAGTCTCAAAAGTGCACCTATGTTTTTGCATTAAGTGCAGATATACGGCTTTCGTGAGTTCACAAGACTTTACAGAAGCAGGACAAGAAATAGTACTCTTAGAAAATATGTGTGAACTGCATTTTAGCATGAGCATATATGCAGTTGTAGATTTGCTCATGCGAACATTTTAGTGTTTGCAAGTTCACTTTCCCACCAACCACTTTTTTCTCAACCCTTGAAGGTTTATGTTTACCATTGTCAGGAGTACATTTCCAAACTTTCTCAGTATGGTGCTCCAAGTTTAAAGAAGAGTTGATGAAAACCCTTAAAACGTGCAAGTTAGTTTGTTTGCACAGACTCAAAAAGGGAATTCCAACCCTGAAATGTTGCTTACTATTACCTTCAGCCCCAGTATGTAGAGCTGCAGAAACATGGCAACATAAGGGAATTGCTAGTATTCAAACCCTGCTTTTGTATAAGACCTGGCATATTCAGAGAAACTATTTCAGAACTTTTATATAATGAGATTGCTGCCATAATTTGTCGCCGCATTACATGGCCCAAAAGGGACAAGTGGATTTTGTTACAGGACAAGTAAATTTATGAAGCAACCTGCCCCATAGACAAGTAGATATTTTACTAAATTCCACACCCCTGCCTTATGCACAGTACACAGTCCTGTTGTCAGTTCGTAAATATTAATTAAACAGTCACATACCACAAGCACATTTAAAAAAAATAATTTTTAGTTATCCTCATTTTGATTTCATTATTAGTTATATTGAATCTTATTCTTCAATGTTTTCTTCTTTCAAACAACTGAATGTCAATACAAATAAATACACATCATCAAACTATATTCTTACATTCCTACACCCTTTACAAAAATAGAAAACAATGTTCAGAGTTAGTGGTTCAGGGACTCATGGTGGTTGTAGTCATTTCAATATCTCCTACCCCACACTTGACCAATGTCTAAATGCATGTGAGTTGAACCTTTTTTTTTTTTTTTTGAGTTTTATATAGCACAAACTCAACCCAAAGATATCAGATCTCTTTACATGAGCACCAGTTTTGTTACAGATGGACACATTCATTTTTGTTATGCCGAGGAAGAAGTGATTTCCCCAGAATCACAGGATGTTGAGCGTCCCTGCCGAGACTCGAACCCAGTTCCCCAGCTTCGAGGTCGACCGCTCTAACCGTAAGGCTATATCCTCTCCCCAAACCATAGTGGGGACATGGCTGACAAGTTAGTACCGACAAACAAAAGGGGTGCCTCTTTGTCAGTTAGAGGTGTAGTTGTTTACATTTCAACTTGCCAACACTAGCAAAACTGATTTGTGTTACATACCTGTTTGCAAAATGCAGATGTGCTGGGCCATATTATTAGACATTTGCACATGTTATGGGTCCTGGGATGATGATTGGATGGTTATGTACTTACAGACAGCATTACCACATGTGGGATGTAATAGAGAATGATGCATGTGATCCTATGTTGAGGGTTACTGATTGCAACTTCCAATGAAACATCTGATACCTTGACTACTGCATATAAGAAAGGTAGATCAGAAACACCATAGCAAGGGCTGAGATGTGTGCAAACAGAACAATGATATGTTGTGATAGTTGGTGAGGTGTTACTTACCAGACTCCATTCCCACAGGTATTCCTGTCAAGCCCTCAGAATGCAGGCTGGTGCGCACCTTCTCGCCTCAAGGTGCAAGTTCTAATGGTGGGCCGGGAGGCTCAATGCCATTCTTTTGGGCCTCAAGGTAGTGCCTGGAGGCCAGACTCTTCACTCTCAGGTTGTGCCACCTCTTCCTTATGTATTACTTTGTGCGCAAGGTGGTACCTACAGCATTCACTTTGTTGACTATCCTGTCCCACATTTCATTCTTCCTTGGGATCGAAGTTTGTTGGACTTGGCCTCTAAACAATTGTGGCTCTATTCTAAAGATTTCATCCATTATCACTGACAACAAGGTGTTAAAAAAAATGTGGATTTTTGCCAGATGACATGTTAATCAACTAAAGTAAGTGACAGTCAAGAAAACTGAAAATGGCTTTACACCAAGGAATAATGTAGAAAAATGAGCAAAAACGTGTGTGGAGTATGTGTGATGGGATTGTGTGAAAAGGGCTGCCTTATCTGACCAGTATTGCTGCTCTGACTTGATGTGCTGCAGTGGTGAGGCCAAGGATCATGGTCTGGGATGGGGTGTGTTATATAGTGTGATTTGTAGGTATGTCCAGTTTGGCAATGACCATCAGCTTTGTTGATTTTTTTTCTGCATCCAATGTGCACTGTTGTGCAGCTTCGCCGTAGCAGTAGTGCGGCGGTCTAGAGCCGTCGTGAAACAGCTGACAAGTGACTGCCTTTACAACGGTTTACTCCAAATCTGCTTGATGGTGGTACCACAGCCCTGATGGCGCTGGAGTCCCTATCTGCAACATTTCCAACTGCAACGGCCCATACGGAGGATACTCCTGTGAAACTTCAAAATCTGAATCTCTCGTTTTCTAATTTAGCTGTGCTTCATCCATGCTCACCTTTGACTGTTTTCAGCCTGACTCTATCCTTGACACCACACTTGCATAAACATTAGGTCACGAATCTAAGTTGACATTTTAGGCTGCGTAAACATGCTAAGTCAGCACGAAAGAACAGCTGATGTCTACACTGTGGGCTTCATGTGTATTTAAAAAAATTATAAAGCCTTAGACAAAGTTTGTTCAGATAAGCCTATTGTGTTATGCAGCTGCAAGTCGCGGCAGTCACACAAGGCACCAAGGTTGTTGATTCTTACAGATGGTCTCATTTGTGTGTTCTTCCCAAAGCTCTATTTACCTCTAGGCGTTCCTAGTCTGTGATTTTCCCTATATAAACCCATGTAACCATTGTTCAGTGTGTTCTATCCTTGGGTATCATGATGCTACTTGTCAGATGGAAACCCATTCATGAATGATTGAATAAACTATCCATGGTTTGACATTGCTCCCCTGTCGACACCAGCAGGTTATTAATTAATCTGCTCCACACTCCTAATACCGCTGTCGGCGGTTCGTTCTGCATTCCTTGTATACGGTGGGGTAACTTCGCTAGTTCGGCGATCTGAATCGGACCGCGGCCATGGTGGTCAGACGGTCGTTCCATCTGCCATCGTAAAAAGCCCCTATGACTTAAGAATCCTCCACCTGTACTTTCTAATCTTATGTGAGTGGAGTATCACTCCTACAGTTACAAACAAAGCACCAAAAATTTCAGCCACAATTTCACTATCTCATGCGCTTTTCTTGGTTCTCACATCCTTGTCAGTCATCAATTTGTCCCACATGATACCTGATATTTAGGTGTAGTTTTTCTAAAAATGTACCATACCATCTCTTGGGTAATCTACAAAATGCATTTTTTTCCCACAAATGTAATAAACTCGAGGAAAAACAGGATCTCCACCATCTGAGTATAGACCCCGGTTTCCTCGAACCTCAAATGTTTGGTTGCATTCACTAGTGACTAGTCCCTACAAAATTTGTGTCAGTAGTGGATTTTCTGAAGAGGATGCATAATCTCCCTTATTTTGCCACTGTAAAGCAAATGCAGTGATGTTTCCCACTATTCTATGTTCACTCTGCTCCTTTGCCCACAGGGGTACCTTTGAATGATTTGTAGCTTTGGCTAAGAGATCTCTTCTTTTATCTTCTACTGAATCTATGAATTTATTTTCAACACTTGTCAAGGAACAGGTTAAATTGTGTTGGTGGGCATAGGCAGTATCTAGTGTCATTTTGGGTTTAAAGAAATGTCCTATTATTTTGGAATTTTTAGCATCAGACAGACTATTCAAATGTTTTAATACAGGAACTTCAGAAAAGACTACATGATTAGTGTAATGTTCGAAATTACCTTTCCGATTGAATAAGCTCAGCAATATACTGCAAGAAATGCTATATGTCAAGGGAATATGATGATAGGCGATTCCCTCGGCAACAAATGCAGGCATTACATGCATACGTAGCAATCCTCTGCATTCATTGCATACTGATAAAGAAGCTTAGCATATGCTTTAAGTGAGGAATCGCCTGTACAATCATCTGTGTGTACGTCTTTCTCATCTAGTGCAGATAAGCTATTATCAGTAGGAAGAGGTTTTTGAGGGGCACATGTAGGTTTTAGCTCTGTGTCATGCAAGGGGTGCAGTGAATTCAATATGATGAGCAAAACAACTAGCACTGTTGTTGCAACAGCACATACTGCTACACACTCGCATTTGCGTCTAAGGGCACTTGCACTAGGCTTCATGAGTTCTCTTGTGACAGACTGTTTAGCTTTAGAAGATTTCAGCACAGTACGTTTGCAGTTAGTTCTCAGTGGCACAAGCAGCAAAGAACAGTTCAAATGCCTCTTTTAGCTCTTTCTCGTCTTTAATAAATGTACAGTTCACATTCAATGATAATTGCTTCCAGAAGAAGCTGAGTCAGTCTGTCTAGTGGCAGTGCAATTTCAAATCTCAGTTCTGTCAAAAAGTACACTTCAATGAGATTCAGGTAGATGCAAATTGTTTTAATAAAAGGTTTGAAGCACTCTTTCCCAGTCATTGGCGGCTAACTAAGTGTATTCAGGTGAAGAGTACCTCTGGCAGGGTATCCTTGCTCTTTTCGACCCCCCTACTGTTGGTCCTTCATCTTCACTGTCACTGAAGCCAGATATGTTGGCACCTGGGATGGCACATGCACTTCAGTGAGACAGAGCCTTCCTGTCTTCTGAACCAGCGGTCTCCGGGTACAACTCACATAACTATTTCACTAGGCCCTTCGCCGGGGTCACAATCTTGCTAAGTCAATTCTGCTGAAGGGGGACAACAGTTGACTCTCTCTGACTACCCTCAGGCCAAACGAGTGCTGTCCCAACAGCTTGCTGATCCCCAACAACATGACTAACCTGCTCCCTCTGTCTTAGTGTAACCCATGGCACATCACGAATAGGTGCTGTTTCATCATCAAGGGGATACAGAATTCTGCGAGTACGGGCATTGTGTACCCAATTAGGGAGACCTTCACACTTCACAGACGTTGTGGTAACCAGTATGACTTGGTACGGCCCACGCAACCGAGGTTCCAAGCATGATTTGCGCACATGCTTCTTCACCATAACCCAGTCGCCGGGACTGAGGTCATGGCACTGCTTCTGATGAGGCGAAGCTGTAGCCTTTCCAACCTGGTGAGACAACAGAACGTGCCACGTCAGGAAGTCCCTTACAGTAATCGAAGATGATGTCATCTATAATATTCACAAGTGCATTTGCAGGCACAGCTGTCTGTCTCGTGGCACTTCCCATGATGATTTCATGGGGCGACAGTCCTGTCCTCCTATCTGAAGTACTCTTCGAACTCATCAAAACAGAAGGCAATGCCTCAGGCCACTTGAGAAATGTCCAAACACACACTTTAGCCAGTCTGGATTTCAGTGTGCCATTCACCTGCTCCACAATTCTGTCATGCTCAGCTGGTCTGAAACACAGCATGCTCTAAGAGAAATTAATTCTTCCACTTGTGCTGAAACAACTCCATGAAGCCAGGAGGCTTTGACCACACCTGAGACTGTACAAACATCATAGGCAGCTTTCAAATTTCTGCATCTCATTATATGGTGGTGGACGTGAGGAAATATGAATTTTGTGATCAGTTATGTCCCCTATCGTAGACCCCAACGGCTCCATGTGCATGCTATAAGTACATGTATGTTCCCTCCAGTTCCAGTTTTGAAGACGCAAATACATGTGCGTCCACCGTCAACATGTCCTCTTTCAGATCCGCCATGAATGGGTCAGATACTCCATTCCTAAGTATGAAAGGCCACCGACTTTATGTGGTTCACTTTCCACATTTTACAGATTCAGGCGAGTAGGCCCTGAATTCTGCCATCAAGCCTTTCCTGCTTTCTGCCTCTGGAAGCTCCAGCCCGAGCCCGCATCTGTATCCATGAACTTTGTCCTACTCCCTGCGCGGCTAACGGTGCCCGATCCAGCCTGTTGCCTGCCAAAAACTGTATTTCACCTTCAAGATTATCTGCTTCGCTCCTCATCCGATGCATTCCTGTCTAGTAGTTTAGGTAAACATTCTTCCAGCTACCGTGCTAAGGGCCAGGCCTCACTGTCCTCATGCAAGTAATTCATAACCCCTGTTACCATGGAAGATTCCTGCCCCCTCGCATCTCATGTAGACACTTAGACGCTTGTACACGCACTAACAGTTAGTATAGAATAGATTCTATCCTAGAGACCTTTCCTTTTGGATAACACAGTTCTTTAAACATAGGATATTAGATATGATTTGGGATTAGGTTGACATGACCCCCCAGACTTCTGTCTCTACATGAAGAGCTAAATGTCAAGTCCCCTTCACCCTCTAGTTGCACGTCAATCACACGTCATGCGGCTGTGCGCGCATCTCTGCCAAATATTTCTGCTGACATTGTAGGATTCTCTTATGGATCCACCCACTTGTGACATCATGTATAATGACGTTTTATAAGTTACGCCTATATGTCCGCCTTTTTTAGTTACGTATGCCTATTTTATCTGTATTATCAGCTGTTACGCCTCTTGCATCTGTCTTAATGTAATGCTTTCCGTATAAATACCATTACCTGTCAATAATGTATGCCCTTCCTTCCTGAACTTTCGTGGTGATGGAATTTGAAGCCTGCAATTCGAATTGTATTTCCTTTGTCAAGGAATAAAGCCTTTTAGAACCTCTAATACCACGGATTCTGCCTCTTATATTTACTGAGTTATTCTTACTAGACTTTACCGCATAAAAAATAGTACCGGTAATGAAATATTTACCACAGAAATTGGCGCCCAAACAGGGACACTTTCTCATCTCACGCGCCGGAGGTGCGTTGCAGGCCCGGTCTCCTGCCACAGCTGAACGGACAAAAACGCGTTCCTGCAGGATTTCCTGTATCTCCCTCCAGCCAAGCGGGGGCGACCGAGGCTGCGATCAACACCCAGACGAGGCGGTGAGAAGTGCGAAGTATCCCGACCAGAGCCTAGCTGAGAGAGCAAGATCCGAGGTATACAGAGGCCCACCAGGTTCCGAAGTTCCGGTCCAGTTTCAGTTCCGTTCCGAGGCCTTCCGTTCCGAGCTACCCGGTGAGTACCATTGCCGGGGAGGCATTTAACGTGCACATAGTCTGTGCCGGTCAAGACGGGTTTGGGTACACAAATCCGGTCTGCACTGTTTCAGAAGTGTATCTGTACTGTTTTAGCAGTATATCTAGTATGTCTTGAATATAAATAAGTATTACCTAGTGTCAGTATTATGTCAGTAACTAGTTTCCTATTAGTCATCATTATTCGTTAAATGTTAAATGTTTTAATACGTTCTATACATTGTGGTGTGAATGACTGTTCATTATTGTGTTTATTTGTATTAAGTGTGTTTAAGATTAAGTAACCAGATCTAAAAATGCCGCTCTTTTCGAAATTAAGACAGATCAAAACTAGAAAAGGGGTACTCGAAGAAGCTGTTCCCATTCCACCTAGGGACACCCCAGGATACTTTATGTATCATAAGCATGGCCTAGATGCCGTATTATTTCTTGATTTATGGGTGGACTACACCAAGGATTTGCCAGAAAGTCAGAGATGGCCCGCAGCGGGGACCTGGGATGCAGATTGCATCATGAGAGTAGAAGAAGAATTATGGAAAAAGAAAGCCAGACAGTCACAGAAAGATGCCATTGAATTATGGCGTAAAGAATCATATAGACGTACAGAAAAAGCGCTCAGACAGGAAGAGAAAGGTAGGGAGAATTCAAATAAAACCCGAGAAAATCTATTAATTGAGGAAGGTACCCGAGTAAAATCAGAACAAGTAGATAGACAAAGAAACACTCTTATGAATGGTATGTATCCTCTTCTGGCCGAAGGGTTACCTAAGGCTACCCCGGAAATACCAAAAGACTTGACTCCTCCATTGCTCCCGATAAAAGCACATCCCAAAACACATCCCAAAACAGCAAAGGACGTTTTCCTTTCCTCCTATTTAGATGACGTAGCTCCCGAGTATGCTAATACCATACCACACACACCGCTTGCCGATGGTGTTCAACACCAAGAGCATCCGTCTGTATCCCCGCAACAACAAACTCCTACACAAGTTCCCACAGGTCCGTCCGTTTCTACTGTTTTTCCCGCATCTACAATTTCTATCTTACGTCCAACGAATCCTTTCTTGCCCAGCACTTCAGATGGTGCTACAGGAGGTACGACAGACATGTTTGCCACACCGCCGCGAAATAAACAGACCCTTAGAGATTTAGCACTCCAGCGTACACCCCAACTAGCGACATCCGACATGTTTAAAGAACAGCTTGTGGATTGTAGATACGATCCAGTACCAGGTAAACAGGACAGATTGCTCATATCATCACTACGTATACGACGAGCTACATTGTATTTAATGACGATACCAGGGATGGTTGAACACCTAGACAATATATATCGCTTTGTCCAAACAGGGCGAGGTCCAGAAAGTATTAACGAAGCTATGGAATACCAGAAAGTGGATGTCCAAAGACAACTACTACGTTTTTTCATAAATTGCGTAATTAGGAACCAAGACAGGCCTGGGGCAGATCATGATACCATACAAAAACTTGTCAAATGGGGTCAGAACATATCAGACGAGAAACATGATAAACAGGCGTGTATAACCGCCATGTATCGAAAGATCCGCAAGGAAGTAGAACGAATACATAAAGAAAGACGAGAAGCAGACAGAGTTGAATCAGAGGAAGAGGAGGAGCAAGAATCAGAACAACTAGAAACGATAGCTTACGTAGGTAGAGGAAGACCCCATAATAATACTAGAGGCTTTAATGATCCGATACGTCCGATACGTCCAGAATATAGCAGACATTTTCAAACCCCTATGTTGAATACAAGGTCCCCCGAACACCTATTCCAAGCCGCTGATAAATTACTCCGAGATCGAAGGGGGTACCATATGCTCGATTCCATGGACGAACAAGAATTAGCCAGGTCAGCAGTACAATGGGCTGACAGTCCCAGTAAATACAGTGATGATGCACTAGCACACACGTTTCTGAATCTTGCCCCAGACGAACAGCGTTTAGCTAGTATATACATGATTCAACACCTCCTTATATTATATAAAAGCCAACACTCCGATCCAGGACCCTTACCTGACATATTGACAGAACTACTCACGAATAACTGGAGAGGTTCAGGTACTGATTTAATTAATGAAATTCTAGAATTTCGAAACCAGTATATAACTTTCGTATGCCCAGAACACGTTCCGGTTCCCATTATGGGAAGAAAAATGTATCACATAGATAGACAGAACCCGTTACGCGAAGTACACCCAATCAGAGGTGAAGGTAATAACTTTACACGTGTGTTTGTGTACACGCCTATAACTAAAATTGAATTATTGGAAATGAAGAAAGTAGTACCCAGCCATGACAAGGATCCAGCAGGTTTCCACCGTGAGATAAAAGACATGTTACTCATGGGAGAGTATACCTACCCTGACATTATGAAAATACTGAAAGTGTTAATGCCTGCCGGTATTTACGAGAAACTCAAAGAAAAGGAATGGGAGGTAGGAGACCAAAAGATAGATTGGACAGCATTAGAAAACGAAGAAAAGGCCCGAGCTGCAGGAGCAGGGCTTGGGGAAAAGACTACAGCACTACCAGGATTACTAGTGCAGGTACTGCCACGTTTATTAACTACGAAAAAAGAAGACTGGGGTGCAATCTCAGCCTGTAAACAAAAGCAAGATGAAGACACTAGTGATTTCTATTCCCAATTTGAAAAATGTTTTGGTATAAATAGTGGCATAAAAGCAAGTAGCGAGTCATATCCACATCTGTTTGTGACAAAATTAGTTGAAAATTCCCTGCCGCAAGTTAAGAATAGAGTATTGAAATTTGAGAGTACCTGGCAAGGGAATACCCCGTCACAGATGTTACAGATGTTACAATATCACCACAATAGAACTAGAGAAGAACAAGAACATGAACAAAGACGTATGAAAGAGACAAAAATGAAAATGCTTGTTGCTCAGTCAGTTCCAGCTGATGGTCATCAAAAGGGTGATTCCGCAGGTCCGGCGAAAGGGACATGCAACTATTGTAAACAACAAGGTCATTATATACACGATTGTCCAGTCCTGAAACATAATATTGCCACAGGTAGAACCCAGGAAAGACCACGTCCACCTAGACAGGATCAGAATCAACAACAAATTCCTCAGCATGTACAACCTAGGTCAGCTCCGCAACAACTAGCTCCGCAACAGGCAGTCCCACAACAGACCGTAGCACCACCACAAGCGCAGCCTACTGCTGCCACATAAGCAACAACGCAACAGATGTATCAGTATGCACAAGCAGATTATCCCGATTATCAGCGATACACATGAAATAGCCTAGAGAGGGAAGTTGGCTTACCCCTTATTGAGGTTCCTGTAGATCAAGAGGGACCTTATGTACATAGTGAACTATTAGGGGAAGACAGAAAGTTTTTACTTGATACAGGGGCAAGCAGAACAACTATACGACGCAGTGAAGTTCCAGGGGCACCCCTCTCAGGCTCACAGAATATTTCCCTTGGATTCTCAGGAAAACCTATAATTAATGACGTAACACAACCTCTTCCACTCACGGTTGGTCCATTGACACGTACTACAGATTTATTGCTTACTAAATCATGTCCAGAAAACTTGTTAGGTATAAAAACATTGAAAGCTCTAGGAGCTATAATATGTTGTTCTCCGGAAGGAGTACGACTATTTCTACGTGACTTTAAAGGTCACTACGTGTCCAGAGACATGGATCACCGGTTGCAGAATTTACCTACACATTTATGGGCACAAGGCCCCACTGATGTTGGTTGCATGAACATTACACCATATCGAGTCACTCTAAAAACAGGAGTAGTACTACCACGAATGCGACAATACAAGTTACCACCAGATGCTGTTGTGGCTTTGCTGCAAATCATTGACGAGCTCATTGCACAAGGAGTGGTTGTAGAAACCGACTCCAATGTATGTAATTCCCCAATAATTCCGATTCTTAAAAGAACGGATCCAAAAGCACCACCAGTATACCGATTGGTTATTGATCTGCGCGAACTAAATAAATGTATTGTACCACAATACCCTGTGGTCCCAGATATCTCTTCATTACTAACAGCTATTGACTCAGAAGCAACGTTCTTCACTGTAATTGATCTCAAGAATGCGTTCTTTAGCGTCCCAATAGATCCGGAAAGTCAATATCTGTTCGGATTCAGTTTAAATGGACGAAGTTTTAAATTCACACGCGCACCTCAAGGATTTACAGAAAGCCCCAGCATCTATAGCCAAGCACTGAAACGAGAACTTGACAGTATCCACATGCCAGTTAACACTGCCTTGCTTCAATATGTCGATGATCTGCTGATCACCGCCCGAAGCGAACCTGAATGTGAAACAGCGTCACTGACGGTTTTAAAATTTCTGGCCGACAAGGGGCACAAGGTGTCCCCTTCTAAGCTGCAATTCTGTGTCCAGCGAGTTGTTTACCTTGGGCACTCGCTGTCCAAGGAGGGAAGACAGCTTACACCCGACCGCATCCAGTTAATCGCTAACATGTCACCACCCAAGACACAAAAGGAGGTACGGGCTTTTATAGGTCTCACTTCATACTGTAGGCAGTGGATCCCTCAATATGCATTTCTAGCTAAACCCCTCATCCAGTTGACAACACAGGAGGCAGCCACATCGACTGTCCTCCCTTGGACTCAAGAACATACATATGCCTTTGAAAGCTTAAAGAAAGCTTTATGTCAAGCACCTGTTTTAGCAACACCATGTTACAGTAAACAGTTTACACTCTTTGTTACAGAACGCAACGGTACTGCCTTGTCAGTACTCACTCAGGAACAAGCAGGATCACACAAACCATGTGCTTATTTCTCTAGTACATTAGACCCAGTAGCTCAGGCTCTTCCGGCGTGCCTGAAATCAGTGGCAGCAACAGCTTTAGCAATCAGACAAAGCGATGCCATAGTGTTAGGACATCAATTGACAGTACAAGTACCACACGCAGTAGAGGTTCTTTTGAACCGCACACAAACACAACACTTGACTATAGCGAGACTCACTGGTTACGAATTGACATTGTTTCAACCACACATAGAAATCAGACGTTGTAATACGTTAAATCCTGCCACACTGTTACCAGTAGGCGGAACAGATCCATTGGCACATGATTGTGTTGAAGTCATTACTATCACGACGAAACCCAGACAAGACTTGACAGATATCCCTTTATCAGATCCAGACCTGACATTGTATGTAGATGGTTCATGTATGAGAACAAGTACAGGAGAGTTAGTGGCCGCTTACGCAGTCACAACAGACACTGAAGTCATTGAAACAAATTGTATTAACACTTTGTCAGCTCAAGCAGCAGAGCTCATCGCTCTGACACAAGCCTGTATTCAAGCCAAAGATAAGAAAGTAAACATATACACAGATTCACGTTATGCATTCGGAGTCGTCCATGACTTCGGCGTACTGTGGCGAGAGAGAGGTTATTTAACTTCTCACGGTGCCCACATCCAACACGGACCCCTCATTCAAGCCCTATTAGACGCAATTCATCTACCTACTGCAATATCGATTATGAAATGCAAAGCCCATACAAAAGTTATCGATATCATTTCTCAGGGTAATGACCTAGCTGACAGAACAGCTAAACAGACTGCTCAGAACCAGACTCACACAACTGACACGACAAAGACAATAGTTCCGACACCAACACATTGCATGACAGTTAAGGATCCCGCCCTTGATATAATTGACATACAGACACATGCTACATCAGAAGAAATAAAGAAATGGACTGAATGAGGAGGGATCCAAACGGATCAAGGATGGATGACGAAGGAAAAATCTATATGGTTTCTTCCCGACTCCATGGTTCAAGTCATCATTAACACAATACATAGTCCAGCGCACCTAGGAGAAAAAGCTATGCTAGACAGTATTCAACACATTTGGTTCAACAAACACTTGCGAGCAGCAGCCAAACAAAAAGTTCGTACCTGTATGATATGTTGTCAGTTTAATCCAGGTAAAAGCATCCCCGTAGAACAGGGTGGATTTCAATCTCCCGATCATGCTTTTGAAGTCCTCCAGATGGATTATATCCAGATGGAACGATGTCGAGGATTCAAATATGTTCTCGTAGTTGTCTGTGCTCTTTCCCGTTGGACAGAAGCCTACCCGGTTTCAGATTACACTGCCCCGACTACTGCCAAACAGTTAGTTCAAGAATTCTTCCCACGGTACGGTTTACCACGTGTTGTCTACTCAGATAACGGCCAGCCATTCTCATCCGAACTAATGAAACATGTTTCCCTTTTGTTAGGCTACCAATGGAAATTCCACTGTGTCCGACATCCCGAGGCAGCAGGTCTCGTGGAACGCCATAATCAAACTCTGAAAATTAGATTGTCCAAAATATGTAGAGAAAAAGGTGTCGATTGGATAGTAGCCTTACCAGTTGCACTCTTTTATATGAGAATGGTAGCACATTCTCGAACAGGGCTATCCCCGTACGAGGTGATCTTCGGTAGACCACCAAATATGTGGGGGACGCCTATACCTCGCAAAATCACTGATGTTGACTGTAATATGCTGACAGATTACCTGGCTTCCTTGATGTCTGCACTACAATCTTGTCGTTCACAGGTAGCTGCAGCTTTTCCCGATAACACTGAGGTGAAGCCCCATGACGTGGTTCCAGGTGATTTGGTCCTAGTGCGGAATTTCGACCGGAAGACCCAACTGGAGCCTAGGTGGAAATCACCAAAACTTGTTCTGCTAACCACAAGGACAGCCGTGAAGATCGAGGGACGTAAAGGGTGGTTGCACTCGAGTCATATCAAGTAATTTTATGGACTACCGTCCAGTGTGAACACTCAGCCCTGCATTCCCTCACAGACAGACTCAAAGCTCCCCTTGGTTGAACCCACGAAAACGGAACTTTATAAACTGAAATTAAGGTCTAGCAAGTCAGACAATTTGATTGTTTAAGTCCTCTCCAAGGTGAATCGGTTGAATTTGTCTCTGACATGTATCCTCTAGACCGGAATAGAGAAAGAAATCAACAGATGCAGCTTAAAAGGCATGCGTATTGTAAATCACTTCGTAGTCACTGCACAGTAACATTATTAATTTTGTTTTTTCTAAGTTTTCTGATCATTATAACTAGTATATTACTTGGTATGTATTACCCTATTTCTAAACGTGCTTACAATGTTACTGCTGAACATTCTTTTAGTGAATTACCTCCGCATGAGTTGTCCTATAGATTTGCGCTGCGCAACAACACATTCATTAGTATGTTACATCATTCCCACCGGACCAGCAATGCTACCAATTGTTGGATATGTGGCCGACTCCCTCCCTATCAGAACTATAAGGGAGTTTTACCCCTCTTTCCATATCCGTTCACACACAATGGCTCCTGTGGAGCATGGTTTAGTTTGATCAATTCCCTAGATTCAAATTCCGTAGTTTATCAAGACAACTGGGTATGGGGAAACCTGAACCTAGCTCTGCTTAAAGTCTGCTACCCTAACAAGGAGGGACTTCCCAAAAGAACAGGAACTGATCTAGAAAATGAAGTATATGGATTAGGTAATTTTACACTTAACCTCATGATCCTGAACGTTGAATCTGAAGCTACACCAATCTTGCCCGCCATGTCAGTATTCCCAGTTAAAGGGGAATTATGTGCAAGAAAGAATGGTTCCATACACATGGGCCATAGTAAATGCACCACTGTAATAAAATTCAGTGATCAAGGCAAGTCTACATTTAGAGCTTCCCGTCATTCCTACTTTATATGTGGCCAGACCGCATATATACGTCTACCTCTAGATTGGGATGGTACCTGTTACATAGCATTCCTTCTGCCACCTGTTTTCCTAGCTCCTCCTGATTATCATAGAAATACCCATTTAGTACACAATAGACAGCAGAGAGATCTCCCAATTGTCGATTACACTGAAACGGCATGGGAGCAATACACAGATTTCAATAAAGGTTTCTTTCCCTATATAGGTACAGTCACTAATAGTAAGCTGATACGTAGATTAACTAGAACCCTTGAAGCAGTAGTGAACGAGACTACTTCCGCCTTAGGCAATTTAACAGAAGAGCAGTCTGCTATGCGGATTGTTGTGCTTCAAAATCGTCTCGTCCTTGACGTCATCCTGGCCGATAGGGGCGGAGCTTGTAGGGTCATCGGATCAAGTTGCTGCATTTTCATACCAGAAAATTCGCCGTCAGTATATAAAGCCATAACCCGCCTTCATAAGATTATAAGCCAAATACACCAGAGTCCAGGCACCTGGACTTGGTCCGGTTGGTTCTGGGGCGTGTTGTCAGCCTGGGGATGGAGGATCCTATCCTTCCTAGGTATTGGCTTTCTCATACTATTCAGTTGCTGCTTATGCCTACAATGTGGGCCAGCGATTTGTGGTCTGTGTGCCACATCATGTATCCCACAACCAAGTTTTCGTTCAAGATCCCGGAAGAAGAAAGAAGAACAAATGATGCTTTATGAACAGATCGATGGATTGATGAAGATCGATATCTCTTGAGGGTCCGTAGGGGACAAGGAGGGAATGAGGAAATATGAATTTTGTGATCAGTTATGTCCCCTATCGTAGACCCCAACGGCTCCATGTGCATGCTATAAGTACATGTATGTTCCCTCCAGTTCCAGTTTTGAAGACGCAAATACATGTGCGTCCACCGTCAACATGTCCTCTTTCAGATCCGCCATGAATGGGTCAGATACTCCATTCCTAAGTATGAAAGGCCACCGACTTTATGTGGTTCACTTTCCACATTTTACAGATTCAGGCGAGTAGGCCCTGAATTCTGCCATCAAGCCTTTCCTGCTTTCTGCCTCTGGAAGCTCCAGCCCGAGCCCGCATCTGTATCCATGAACTTTGTCCTACTCCCTGCGCGGCTAACGGTGCCCGATCCAGCCTGTTGCCTGCCAAAAACTGTATTTCACCTTCAAGATTATCTGCTTCGCTCCTCATCCGATGCATTCCTGTCTAGTAGTTTAGGTAAACATTCTTCCAGCTACCGTGCTAAGGGCCAGGCCTCACTGTCCTCATGCAAGTAATTCATAACCCCTGTTACCATGGAAGATTCCTGCCCCCTCGCATCTCATGTAGACACTTAGACGCTTGTACACGCACTAACAGTTAGTATAGAATAGATTCTATCCTAGAGACCTTTCCTTTTGGATAACACAGTTCTTTAAACATAGGATATTAGATATGATTTGGGATTAGGTTGACATGACCCCCCCAGACTTCTGTCTCTACATGAAGAGCTAAATGTCAAGTCCCCTTCACCCTCTAGTTGCACGTCAATCACACGTCATGCGGCTGCGCGCGCATCTCTGCCAAATATTTCTGCTGACATTGTAGGATTCTCTTATGGATCCACCCACTTGTGACATCATGTATAATGACGTTTTATAAGTTACGCCTATATGTCCGCCTTTTTTAGTTACGTATGCCTATTTTATCTGTATTATCAGCTGTTACGCCTCTTGCATCTGTCTTAATGTAATGCTTTCCGTATAAATACCATTACCTGTCAATAATGTATGCCCTTCCTTCCTGAACTTTCGTGGTGATGGAATTTGAAGCCTGCAATTCGAATTGTATTTCCTTTGTCAAGGAATAAAGCCTTTTAGAACCTCTAATACCATGGATTCTGCCTCTTATATTTACTGAGTTATTCTTACTAGACTTTACCGCATAAAAAATAGTACCGGTAATGAAATATTTACCACAGACGATTTAGCGGTAATTCAATCACAAAATCCTCATCAAAGTCCCTATCAATAACCTCACGACTATTCTCTGTTGCTTCTGTCTCTTTATGATTTTTCTTTTCTTTGCGTTTTTCCTTTCCTTCCGTTGTCGATACAGGATATAATCTTGTTCCCTCAATTATGTCAGTCTTCCACGTTTTGTCTTCTGCATCCCATCTAGAATCCGCACAAGTGCGTATGGCTTTTTTGACTCTCCCCTGAAATCTCTCTCTCTCTGTTTAAGATGGGGAGCATGTTCCCAAGCGTTAAGCGCTTCATATTGTGTAGGTCTAGGAGGGGGTTTCATTTCGTACTGTGTCCTCGAATTCTCAATAATTCTCAAATTTAGATGTTCCATAATGTGGAAATTATAATGCACCATCCTTCTCATTAATCCTGTGCCATTGTGCGAGCCAAAGACATGTGGAAACTTCTATCTGTCACCATAATGCAACCTAGCATACCTTCAGGGTGTGTCTCTTCTCCCTTTCTAACAGGTATTGTCAAATCTCCTTTTACCATACTTTGTATAGCATTAAGGAATTTCATTTTTTCTCGAGTTATTACATAGTTCACAAATGATTTTCCGTTGAAATCAGGAAATAAATGTCACCCACAATTCTCTTGTTCGGGGATTATAACTAGGGATCCGGGTGTTCTGGTATTTATTTTTATAACATTTCCATCTGTTTATCCATATTTATTTTTTAACATCATATTGGTATTTATCCATATTTATTTTGTGTTTTGAGAACAGAAGAGGGGATAACTTGTATATTTCCACATTTATTTATCAGATAAACATGCATGATACCCAACAGGTTTTAGCACATTACACAGTCAAAATATAATAAATGAAAGCCACTTAAAAAAATATTTGCATAATATCACACATACATGTTGAGATATGCAGTAATTCAACCAAATCTCATTCAGCTTTCTAACTCCCCATGCTGCCAATATGTACAGCTATTGGCCTTAAAGACATTTATCTCAGCACAAAAGAAGCCAAATTATCTGTATTTTTTCACTTTTAAAAATAAATACAGACCGGAAACACAAAGTCTGTATTTATCTGTAAAAATCAGTAAAAACGGAAAACAGAGAGCCCTAAGCATAACCAATACCAGCGCAGCTCTGACTTATTTAACTAATCCAGCGTGGCTCTACACCAACTGACCTATGCCAGCCCGGCACACTGTGATGTCAACCTTGCTCCTTGTCGCAGCTCACCCTCCTTTACAGTTTTCTCTCAAGCATGTTCTGTAAGCAATTTATGCAACCCAAATGCAAGCAATTAAAACAACGAAGTCTGTCTGCTCCACTAAAGAGGTAAAGATTAATCATACACACAAGAAGACTTTCAGAAATGTCTTCTGACCTGTTTCATACATCCACCTCAAATGAAACCTTGACTAACGTGTGATTTCACTCTGATTGATACAATTGTTCCCTGTGCACTGAGATCAACTATACAAACCATGTCTCACAAGAACACAAAGATTAGGTCCTTATCTCGAAGATGCTGTCGACAACTTCTTACTACAAGCACCACAACACAGCAGACATCTACACCCAGTGTCGTCTACACTGAGACTTAATCACGTAGTTAGGTATCCTGGAATCCTAGGCCACAGCGAACCTGATAACAACTTCAACTTCTCTGCATGAAGTTCCACATTCACCCATCCATTGTATCAAGTCCGCAAGACACCATACAGCCACCGCAAAACATTGCAATCTAAGGATAAGCAAGTGCAACCCTATTAATATTCCCACTGCTTTGCAGCTACAAGTCGTCTCCACTTTTGTGTTTGGACTGGGCTTCAGCAGTTTCTGAAGAGGGCACCCTGACTCCCTCATATCAGTGGACAAACGTCCTACCGGATGTGATCCAGCTTTTTCTGGGCCCAACTTTTCTTACTATGGCTTACTCTTGGTCCTCCGATGTACCTTTTATGTGCGCACTGAGAGGAAAGAGAGTGGTGTTACTTGCATTAAACAGTGCAATCATTTAGTTACACAATAAGGACCAGGAATTGGTAGCCAAATTCAAACAAGCTTTATTATAAATCAGAGATAAGATTTGGGTAAATCATACTCAAAACCTTAGTATATAAGTACAATATAGCAACAGGGAGACTGAGTCTCCTGAAGAAATTTAGATGAATCAGAATTAAACAGGCAAGGAGCTCAACAGCTGCGATGCAAAACAACATTACTAATACCTGATGTTCAGAAAAAAAATCTAAAGTTATTTGGACTATACATTAGAAATCTAAGTATCCCAAGTGCATTCCTTGAAGAAAAAAAGATTTAATTATGCAAAGAATCTCAGTAGTCAAAGAGTTCCATATGGAAAAGCTTAACATTGCATGACGAATAGAAAGGGACAAACATTTGCAATTGGTAAGCTTTGTCAAGAGTCCGCAAGGAATCAAGGAAATGTCAGCCTAAGCCACACTTTAAGTAGAGTTCATAAGAAGCATTGAGATCTAGACGTCTCATGGTCCATACAAAGGGCAGTAAGGAATCATGAAAGGTGTCTGCAAGGGTTCAAAGTGATGTTTGCAGGGCATCTGCAGAATTGGGTTCGGCCAAAGAATCCCAAGTAATGTTCTGCCAGCAAAGTTAAGGAATCAAGAACTGCTCCAGAGTCCCTCGGAAAGGGGGGTTCTTCCTCCCATATGCAGGAAAACTATAGGCTATAATCCATCAGTCCACAGTCGACGTCCACTTAGGCGCATCATCATAGGCAACTCATTGTCCATGGTATCCATACGTTCTAGACTGCAACAGTAGAAGAAAATCGCACACTGGACATGGAAACACTACATGGTTCACACACTCATAAGAGTTGAATGGTCCTGTTGTCTCAGATACAGTTTTTGTGTGCTCTTTGTCCACACAAAACTTTTTTTTTTGTTGTTTTTTTTTTAAACTCTAAACCCGGTGTTGGAGTACACACAATGAATATCATTGATCTGGTTCAAATGCCGACATGGGATAGAATGTTTTAAAAAATCTTTTGATATTCACTCTCTCATCTTGAAACCAAGATCTCTAGTCCAATAATCAAGGATCTTTCTGAATAAATCAATATAAGCAGACGTTCTGTGTAACACTTCTCTAAAAGGACAAAGCCCTGAAGAAGTCTCGCAAAAAGACGAAACACGTTGGCTACGTTGATATGTTTTTATACCATCAATCAAGAATTTTTCAACACACGTCTGAAGCAAGTTTAATGAACTTAGGAAAATCAGAAGCAAACTCGGCTAATTGAATGGTATTCAAAACAAGTGTTGCAATTTATTTCTTTGTTGGACTAGAATAAGATCATAACATATGTATAGACTTCTCGGAGCACACAGCTTATACAGTGCTTTTAGCCATTCAACAAAAACACCAATCAAAGTATAGTTCAGTTGATGCAACTAGAACATTAATCAACACAAAATTCCATTAGATTCTAATGATCATCTTCTTTTAATTTCCTTAATTCCAATCCCTTATGCCAACGCGTTTCGCCGTGGTCGGGATAATACCACCGGCTTCTTCAGGGCTGGAAATAATACAGAATACACTTTTGTAGTCACAAAATATTCCATAATACCCAACCTATGATAACCATGTGCAGAGGACTATTCAAATCTCTATTAGTGCAGAACAAATTAAATCCACCTCTTCATTGAATACTCTTTCTCAATAAAAACTAAAGTAATCATATAAAAAAGACAGTTCATTTCAAGTTTTAAGTACTTAGATCATTTTGATTGAAATTCAGTAGTGCACACAATGTAATAAATCCCTTCTAGACATTCATCCTGAGCCCAGGTGCATATTAGAATTATGTAACCCATGTGTAGGTGATAAATAAATTCATTTGCGTCATGTTGGCGCCAATACCTTAAATTCCTCAAGCACTTTTCTGTATTTCGAAAATGATGCAAGAAAAGAATGATCATTCTAATGTACACGGATACACGTGGCAAGAATATATCGATTAACAGCATCGCACGCCAGTAAATAAATAAATCCGCAAAGCCCTACCTCTGAAAGTATCCGTTCATATAGTGTCCTCTCTCGAAATCCTCTTTAAAATGTAGCAGTATTCTCGTTTATATCACAGACCATACACGACCATTCAGTATCCTTCTGTTTGGCATTCACCATTAAATTCTCTTCCCGCAATAGCAGCGTTTCTGCTTTAAATAAACCAGTAATTAATCCTTCAATATCTATTCGCCAGTCATAAGGCCAACTCATATCCACTTATTAAGAGACTATATCCTTTTACCTATTCAGAAGCACCCCAGACGTATCCTTTCCGAATCCCTGTGTCCTATGCTATTGCATCCCACTCGTAGCGTTTCTTCGTATATTATCTCACTCCAAAGTCAGGCTGTCTGAAAATAAACAAAAAACGGTACCGTCTGTTATTAATGATACCTTTGAATCTTCTATTCTAAAGCCCAAATGCAGCGGATTTTTCGCGTCTCACCTCTCTGTCTAGTCTCGTTCACATACCCGAGTGCAGGCAAGGAGCAGCGTCTTCCGGGTTCTGAGGCCCTTAACCACCTCAGACATCAAGAAAGGACTAACTCATTCCGTTTTAGGCGCCATCTTAGCCTGGTGTCATTCATTGTGTTTAGATTATGCAATTTTCATACCATATTGCATTTCCAAAGCATTATTTTAATGAAAGGAGATCAGTAGAGGCACCAAACTGTTCTATCATTCTCTGTCTCCCATTTATTTTACTTAAAAAGTGTGTTACTATGTTTAATAGCCCCACAGTACTGTTGATTCTGTAGTACTAGAGCAAGAATTGACTATCCAATTACCCAAGTATCATTTACCTCCCGCGTTAGTGAGATCGCTTCGAACGAAATCCACGTCAGTGTTATATTACGTATATATTTTCACTTCCTCCTCAATCCCACTATATTCTACGTTGCCTATCAACATCAGATTCAAGTGTGCACACTTGCAGAACTGCTAATCGGAGGGTCAGATAATACAGAATTAAAATGTTAAATACAGAATTTCACCCATTGTATCAGTCACCTAAAAAATACTGCAGCTCCCGATCATAATTCAACCCATCTTCTACCGCTCGCAAGCGCATAATCCATCTTGCCTCGTGTCTCCGTAACATCAGTTCCCGGTTCCCACCACGTGGGTCTATTTTGATGTGCTCAATCCCAAAGAATTTAAAACTTTTATTTTTGTCTTGACCAGAGCATTTGTGTACATGTTATGCTATGGGATACCGTACATCGTTGTGTTTGATTGCTCGCCAGTGTTCACTTATTCGTTCTTTAAGCATCCTAATAGTGCTGCCTATGTACACCTTTAGACATTTACATTCAATCACATAAATGACATATTTCGTAGTACATGTTATATGGGTTAACACATCATACATTTTACTATCATTGATGCGAAATTGCTTAGTCCTATCCTTTGCGCATCTGCACATCCCACAATGGCCACATTTGAAAAACCCTTGATCAGTTCAATGATATAGAAAGGAGGTTTCTGCAAAGAAGCTATTGTGAAAAAGATGTAGTATCAGCTAAAGAGAGAATATTGAAAACCACTAGGATGTCCACCTTGAAACCGCCGAATAAGAGTATTGGAGATGCACAATGTATCAAGATGATTACTGACTTTACACCAATCGGGAGTCTCATGCTAAGAAGCATGAATAAGCATTGGCATATCCTAAAATTGGATAAGGCTCTGGAAGGACACATTGGAGTGCAACCCCAAATTACATATCGCAGAGGGAGAACCTTGGGTTCAATGTTGAGCCCAAGCTATCCATGTAAGCAGCAGACAGAAACATGGTTGGATCAGCAATCCAAAGGTTTTTTCAAATGTGGCCATTGTGGGATGTGCAGATGCGCAAAGGATAGGACTAAGCAATTTCGCATCAATGATAGTAAAATGTATGATATGTTAACCCATATAACATGTACTACGAAATATGTCATTTATGTGATTGAATGTAAATGTCTAAAGGTGTACATAGGCAGCACTATTAGGATGCTTAAAGAACGAATAAGTGAACACTGGCGAGCAATCAAACACAACGATGTACGATATCCCATAGCAGAACATGTACACAAATGCTCTGCTCAAGACAAAAATAAAAGTTTTAAATTCTTTGGGATTGAGCACATCAAAATAGACCCATGTGGTGGGAACCGGGAACTGATGTTACGGAGACACGAGGCAAGATGGATTATGCGCTTGCGAGCGGTAGAAGATGGGTTGAATTATGATCGGGAGCTGCAGTATTTTTTAGGTGACTGATACAATGGGTGAAATTCTGTATTTAACATTTTAATTCTGTATTATCTGACCCTCCGATTAGCAGTTCTGCAAGTGTGCACACTTGAATCTGATGTTGATAGGTAACGTACAATATAGTGGGATTGAGGAGGAAGTGAAAATATATACGTAATATAACACTGACGTGGATTTCGTTGGAAGCGATCTCACTATTGCGGGAGGTAAATGATACTTGGGTAATTGGATAGAGTCAATTCTTGCTCTAGTACTACAGAATCAACAGTACTGTGGGGCTATTAAACATAGTAACACACTTTTTAAGTAAAAGAAATGGGAGATAGAGAATGATAGAACAGTTTGGTGCCTCTACTGATCTCCTTTCATTAAAATAATGCTTTGGAAACGCAATATGGTATGAAAATTGCATAATCTAAACACAATGAATAAATGACACCAGGCTAAGATGGCGCCTAAAACGGAATGAGTTAGTCCTTTCTTGATGTCTGAGGTGGTTAAGGGCCTCAGAACCCGGAAGACGCTGCTCCTTGCCTGCACTCGGGTATGTGAACGAGACTAGATGGAGAGGTGATACGCGAAAAATCCGCTGCATTTGGGCTTTGGAATAGAAGATTCAAAGGCATCATTAATAACAGACGGTACCGTTTTTTGTTTATTTTCAGACAGCCTGACTTTGGAGTGAGATAATATACGAAGAAACGCTACGAGTGGGATGCAATAGCATAGGACACAGGGATTCGGAAAGGATACGTCTGGGGTGCTTCTGAATAGGTAAAAGGATATAGTCTCTTAATAAGTGGATATGAGTTGGCCTTATGACTGGCGAATAGATATTGAAGGATTAATTACTGGTTTATTTAAAGCAGAAACGCTGCTATTGCGGGAAGAGAATTTAATGGTGAATGCCAAACAGAAGGATACTGAATGGTCGTGTATGGTCTGTGATATAAACGAGAATACTGCTACATTTTAAAGAGGATTTCGAGAGAGGACACTATATGAACGGATACTTTCAGAGGTAGGGCTTTGCTGAATTATTTATTTACTGGCGTGCGATGCTGTTAATCGATATATTCTTGCCTCGTGTATCCGTGTACATTAGAATAATCATTCTTTTCTTGCATCATTTTCGAAATACAGAAAAGTGCTTGAGGAATTTAAGGTATTGGCGCCAACATGACGCAAATGAATTTATTTATCACCTACACATGGGTTACATAATTCTAATATGCACCTGGGCTCAGGATGAATGTCTAGAAGGGATTTATTACATTGTGTGCACTATTGAATTTCAATCAAAATGATCTAAGTACTTAACTTGAAATGAACTGTCTTTTTATACGATTACTTTAGTTTTTATTGAGAGAGTATTCAATGAAGAGGTGGATTTAATTTGTTCTGCACTAATAGAGATTTGAATAGTCCTCTGGACATGGTTATCATAGGTTGGGTATTATGGAATATTTTGTGACTACAAAAGTGTATTCTGTATTATTTCCAGCCCTGAAGAAGCCGGTGGTATTATCCCGACCACGGCGAAACGCGTTGGCATAAGGGATTGGAATTAAGGAAATTAAAAGAAGATGATCATTAGAATCTAATGGAATTTTGTGTTGATTAATGTTCTAGTTGCATCAACTGAACTATACTTTGATTGGTGTTTTTGTTGAATGGCTAAAAGCACTGTATAAGCTGTGTGCTCCGAGAAGTCTATACATATGTTTTGATCAGTCCCTTGGATTGAATTTAGGGAAGTAGGGTGTTCTCTTCCCCCCCAAAAAATCTTTTTGGATGCACCAGAAAAACTAATTGTTAGAGTAATAACAGGTGAATACCATATGAGCGTCACTGCCTTTTACACCCAACAGTGTAGAATAAGATCATATTTGTGTAAAACAACACATAGTGGTTGCTGATCTCCTGTGCATATAAGTGTGTGGATTTTATCCGTTTATTGGGGACCCAGGAGGCTGTTTTCCCCTGATCTGTGCACCATTTTTCTGGATTATACCCTACATTTTGATGGGTGCGGTATCGAGAGTCAAGGCCTCTTTTTGTAAATCGCTTACAGTCTAGCATTAAATTCACAATATTGTGTGGTTCAGTGTGAATTCGGTTTTCGAATGAAGAACTTTCTTGTATATCAGCTAGTCGCTCCCTGTATTTATGCATTGCATGTCTCTTAATTGTAAGTATTTTGAATGTGTGTGTTTGCTAGCCCGAGTCCTGGCTCTGTCTATATATGCCTTTATTTCCCAGTCGACTCGCGCATCACTCACTCTAGATATTCCGATCTGTCTCATTGCTGAAACCCCAGCAGTGGTTCCACTTTTCAGGCTTTTAGAGTGACACAAGGGTTTTCCCCCTTTATCTGAACCTGCCAGCCTGTTAATTTTTAAGCGTTTTTCAAAGTTGGGTTGGGCCCACTCGTATAGGAGACAATCATGTGAAGGAGATTTCTCTTAAATCACAGCCGGGGGCCCATAACATGACCATCAATCAGGTAAGCCAGTTCCTTCTGTGGGGAGAAGGCCTGGTCGTTAATCATGCTCGGTGGGTCAGTAATATATTCAGATATCTGGGAGCAGAGTTCCTATTCTAGAATCCATGTGACATTTGCTCCATTGAAATCAATGGCGTCCTGGGAGCATACCTTGTTATCGTTTGTATGAAGTAAGTTTCCAGCACAGGGAAGGGGCTGTTTTGTAGGGCACATAATCACTCTGGGCATGGACATAATTTTGGAGAGGACAACGCTGCCTAGTAGATGCATGGGAACAAGTACCAATGCTCCACGTCTGCCCTAAATCTATCCAGGAGCCCTTTAAAATTGTGTTTGTAACTTTAGTTTCCGTCCCTGGTAATCTATATTCCTAAATACTTGAAACCCATTGGGGATTTCCTAACCAGAGACACGGTCCTTTATTTTTGGTAAGAGGGAACAGTGGATTTCTCCCAGGTTATATGGTATGCCGAGTATTCACCATACACATTGAACCTTCCACCCGTCTATGGCAGACCTGACTCGAAACTGCATCCTTTCTCACCCAGCACGCTTTGGGCTCAACCATCAAGGTAAACAAAAGTAGGCACATTGGGCATCCCTACGTAGTTCCCCAGTTTAATGAAAACACGTCGCATAACGGGCCTTTTAAGCACCCTTTCGTCATTGGTTCTGTATACAATACAATAAGCCCCCGCCCCCGAAAACTGAACTGAGGCAACCCCAAACAAGGCAATAGCTCTAATATAATGCCACTGACTGTATGTGACCAATTGGGGACAGATGGACGAAAGACATAGACGACTCAGTGGAAAGTGGCGATTTGGACACCTAGAACGGTAGTTCTAAAGGCGGGGTTCCTCTTATTCCAGCAAAATAATATATACAACATTTATTAAAATAGTTTAAGGCTTATGCTTATTAACACGCATGGACCCGTAAAGCATACCTCATTCCCACTATTGAAGATAAATGGTGAAAAGAAGAATTTTTAAGTGACAATCATTAAGTATTGTAGAATGTGGCTTAGAAGTACAATGCGTTTCTGCATTGCAAGTTATATTTTAATATGTCGCTATTATAGTAATGTATCTTTACATAAATGCTGTGGCATTCTTTAAATTTTAACAATGCATGCTTCTGTTTGACAGGATACAATTGGGGAAGTCTGTGCATTATCTTCCGATTCTATTTATAGATCAGCTAAGTAACAGAGTGAAGGATCTCATGGTAAGTTATCTTTTTGTTATTCGTCATTCTATTTGTCGTAGACCGTTTGAGAGCATTTTATTATCATTTATAGAAAAATGTTATGTAGCAAACGCATGCACATTCAGGTGTCTGAAGGTAATGCAAAGGAAACACGACGAACTTTAAAACTGGCAGATGTATTTTGTGTTATATAATTATGGCCCTCACTGTACCGGGATACCTCTACCCAGTGACAACTGTGTCTTTCCTATTATTGTATTTTTTATTACATATGTCTTTCTGCATCTCTGCTGCATGTGACACCTCTCTGCCTGTGTAATATTCAAAGTGTCCCTCCCCAAACGCTACTGATTTATATGTTCATTGTATACGTTATGTTCATTAGAGTACTGGTTAATAACATTGTGTGATTCTGAACAGATCACTTAATCTTCCTGGGCCTAAAAAAAGAACTGTAAATGCGTGTAATGTAATTCACCCTTGATATAAATTATCTTGATTATCTCCCAACACCCACATTCTGTACAACGCTCCTTTGCTCATTAGGTTTGCACTATATTAATACCAATCCATTTATACCAATAGACTTATTTATAACCAGGGCCACTGGAATTATGCGATTGTGCGGCCGCAGCATTTTTCATATAATTATGGTTCTCCCGCATTTTCCATATAAGCCATCACCTACTGCATAATCTACAGATTTTAACAGAAAACCAACTTTGGTTATAGCTCCAACGCTTCAAGTTACTAAAAATGCAGCACCACGTGTTGCAGCGCAGTGAAAAGCCTTTTCAAAGGTTGACTGGTTACCTTTCTGTTGCTTATTTCTATGTTTAGGTCTTAAACTTGTACTAATGAGGCACAACCTCTGTCCAGACAGTATTAACAAGTGTAAAAATGGCAAAATAATGAAGTGATACTGTCAGAAAATGTGTCGCATTACGCCACATAATTTGCTTGTATTTTTTTGTCATAAATTAGTCAACCCTGTTGCGTAATTTGCCCTATCCTGACGCATGATTCCAGTGGCCTTTATTGTAACATTTACAGTAGCTTAACTAATCAAAATTCACAGTTGGCAGCTCCTAATCTGTTGGAGGGGAATATCGTTACATTAGTGGCACAGTTCAACTCTTCGTGAATCCTCGCTTAACACATCTGACTGCTAGTCACAAACACAAGGAAGCAAGCAGTATGCAGGTTGTATTTTAGGCAATAATGTTAGGGGGGTGTGAGTCTGAGTTTTCCCATCAAGATACTTTAGTATACCCAACTAAAAGAGCCAGAGTGCAGGCATGCACAGCTGAGTGGACGAAGCCCTGCCAAGTATATCACATCTCACGTTCTACAAACGCATTTTAAGTCAATGTACCACAAGCAAAAATATTGTCCCGCAAATCAGCTTTTTAAAAGAGTTGTATCAGCTCCACTATGTTTGTGTGAGGTTACAGGTACACATGTGGGCCAAGCTTCCTGACACTTCCTGAACCACCTGCCCAAACTACTCCTCCCAATAGCCTCCGCCACTGAGAGGAGAGCCCGGACTGGTTCTTCCTGGTTTTTTGGTTCCTGCCCCTCCAGTCTTACAGCAGGATGCCAACTTTCACATCGCCGGACACTCTTGGGTGACGCCCGGGCCAAGGGCTGGCCCATCTGTGCCCGTCAGTGCCCAGCAGAGGGTGGGTCACCACTCTTTTGCCTGACCCCCAGCTTAACTGTACCCTGTCCCTGCGCTGCCTGCTGTCCCTGTTACCTGCACTTCCACTCCCCCTGCGCTGGTTGCAGTCCCTGCGCTGCAGCTCCCCTTGCCCCTCCGTTGTCTGCTGTTCCTGTTCCCTTCCCTGCCGCTCCTCCTGCCCCTGCGCTGTGTATATTACCTGTTCCCCTGTGCTGCCACTCTCTACTGTCCCTGTGCTGCTGCTCTCCCTGCGCCACCGATCCCCCCCATGCTGCCTGCTATCCCTGTGCTGCTGCCAGTCTGATGCTGCTCCCAGTGCGCTGCCTGCTGTCCCTGTTCTCTCTGCTGCTGCCCCCCTGCTCACGCGCTGCCTGCAGTCCCTATTCCCTGCACTGCTGCTCCCCCTGCACTGCCTCTCCCCCTGCCGCTGCACTGCCACTCCCCCTGCACTGCCTCTCCCCCTGCCTACTGTCCATGCACTGCCGCTCCCCCTGCCTGCTGTGCCTGTCCCTGTGCTGTTGCTCCACCTGCGCCGCCCCCCCCTGTTTTGCCGCTCCCTCTGCACCTGCCCGGGACTCCCCTTGCCAGTGTGCTCCTGACTTCCTCAGTCCGCGCATTGCCCGTTCCTGGTCTTGCCTGGCACCCAGGTCCACCCATCAGAATCACTAATGGAGGCTACCACACGGCCACGCAGTGGACGCACCCATCCGGCATGCTGCCACCACACCGCTGGTTGCACAACACCCAGCTCCAGGACCCCTGGCCCTCCTGCCACCCAGCGGTTCACCGCCAAGGAACTCCTGGACCTCGGACATCGAAACAATAGCTTTGTCTCCTCCTCCTCATACTCCACCAAAGGACCCTTCACCTGCCGACACTTCCACTTCTCCTGCAACACAACCTATGAAAGAGCCCACACCACTCCTGCCCACAAGACCAAGAACAATCCACAACTGCTGCATTGTATCCTGCTCAACACTCATTCACTCTGCAAAAACGCTATTGAAATCTGGGACGCCAACTATGTAGGAAGGTGGAATCTGACTGCATAGTTACCCCCACTTTTTTCCTTGTGGTTTGCTGGTTTTTGACTTAGTCTGACAGGGACCCTGCTATTCAGGACCCCAGTCTATCTGCTTTCTCCAGTATATTGATTGCATGTACTTTAGGTACACTTCAGATTGGATTCTGGGGTACCCTTTTGGCCTAGTATATGCTGTCCACTAATTATAGTGGGCACCCTGTACCAGTCCAAACAACCCCTTATTGGTTATAGGTTAAAGACAACCTTTATTGAAAGCTATCCTAGTGGTAGCTATAGAGAGCAGCCTTCAGGCGAAGTCTTGAAGGAATGTAAAGCAGCTTGTTTTTCCAGTCTATAATCTCTTGAGTGCATAAATGAAAGACAACCACACCAGGTATATATATAAAATGTATGTATTTATTACTAAACACACCCTCCTAGTCTCTTTATGAGGCTAGAGGTCAAAACATATAAGTTACACTTCAAATATCACAGTAAACTAGCACAAATACACGTCAGGCCCTAGGGGCGACCCAAACCATATACTAAAATATTGGTATAAGAACCACGACTTAACTAGACACAAGGCCTAGAGCCTGTAGAATCGCTGGGACCCCAAGGAACCACCCAAGTTAGTGACACAGGGGACCCACAGGGGCCGTGTGCAGTGAGAACTCAGCCGCGAGCTCCCGTTAGCTTCTATGGGGAAAGTCGCAGTTAGATTTTTAAAGATTAGGGACAATTAGAAGTGAGTGAGGACCAAACCCTTTGGGACTTAGGACATTCTAGGGCAAACACCCACGGGAGCACCGGAGTACTCGTGTTACCTCTCCCAGGGAAGCCGGGTGCATAGGTGTCAAATGGTGTCGGGTCGTGTCGTCGATTTCAGTGGGAGCTGGCAAAGAAGTGCTGCTGCCGGGAAGATGCAAAATGTCCGAAGAGATCCGAGCCTGGATCGAAGATGAGAAGAACCTGAAAGCAGAGGGGACAGAGTCTGGGTCACTTGCCAGTGACCAGGAAGGCGATAGGCGGATGCCCACTGATGTCGGGTGATTTCAGGTGAAGGAGGTGAAGCTTGACTCTTCAGCCACGAGGACCAGGAGGCATCAAGGACGACCAGGAGCTGGATTCGTACTGTCCCACGAAGGATGTAGAGTGCTGCAACCTAGAACAGTCCCTGACTAACTTAAAAACAGATTGCCCAAGGGTGGGGACACGCAACATCCCGGTGCTGTTGTACGCAGATGATGCGGTTCTCCTGGCGCGAACCCCCAAAAGCCTTCAGACCCTAATCGATGGGTTTGTCAAATTCATGGACGGGTTAGATCTGTCCGTCAATTTAAATAAATCATATGTAATGACAGCAGGTCACAAACCACGGACTAGTTTCCTATATAGAATTGGCAATCACACACTAGAAAGGGTGCAATCTTTCTCGTACTTCGGCGTGCTCTTTGACGAGTCATTGAAATTTGCACCTCTGGTACAGGAAAGGTGTGGCAAATTGGTGGCATCAACTGGGGCCATTGCAGGTTACGGGAGAAGAGTTGGCCGCTGGTGCCCGGAACAAACTATGAACCTTTATGGCTCAATGTGCTGTCCCAAAGCCATGTACGGCTCAGAAGTGTGGGGTTTTATAAATCTTGACGCACTGCAAAGGGAGGAAAATAAAAATTTTCGCTCAATACTGAAAGTCCCTAATTGCACACCAGCCGTTATAGTTCACAGAGAATTAGGAAGACCATACCTAGAGGATTTGATTAAATTCAGACCAATTCTGACCTGGCTCAAAATTTGGACAAACCCGGAAGCCGCGTTGAGTAGGCTGATCCTACTAGACTGCCTTGGCAGAGACAAAAGTCTGAATATCCCATGGCTTAAGTACGTCAAGACTAGCTTGGAAAACATGGGTTGCCAAGAGCTTTACCTAAACCCTTCAGTGATCATTGCACAGGATAAGCCTAACCTTAAGAGAATTTTCATGGACCCAAGAGCATCGGTCAGAACAACAATAGAAGGGGTCAAACCATCAGTGAGTGCTTACAGCAGGCTTGAAACCACTGAAGGGATGGAACCGTATCTTTGTGTTATGTATAATGCTCAAGAAAGGTTTTTAATGTCACGTTTTAGGCTCAATTTTTTATCATATTTGTTAGCCAACCCAGCTGGTATTAGTCATTCAATTGAGCAGAAGGGTGCCTGCGGGTGCGACAATAGGTCCTCGCAGGACACCCTTCATTTTGTACTTTTATGTCCTCTATATGCAATACCAAGACGAAGATTTTTAAAAGAAATTTTAAAAAAGGCTAGGTTTACTCGAGCCAAAGAGGCACTGACTTTTCTACAAAGGGCTAGTGACCCACTAACACTGTGTTGTGTTATAAGTTTCTTGAAATTTGCACTAAGATTAAGGGTAACCAGAGGTCAGTACCATTCATGAATCCTGCAGGTTCCTCCACCCGTTACTTTGATTAAGCCATTAAGGTGGATTCTTTGTGAATAATGAATTATTTTTATGTATATAGATGCAGTCAATGTTCTTGTATAATCATTTAATACTATTTTAATTGTATATATGTGTACTCTTTTATGATGGTTTTTAACCACCGAATAAAGAACTATTGAATTGAATTGAATTGAGTGCTGCAGCGTCGGTGCCCGGATTGGACACAACAAGCCTTGGCAACAGCAACCCACGCAGAAAGGAGAAAGATGCTTCGGTGCAGACCAGCAAGGTCTGAGGGACTCACCACTTGGTTGGGAGTCAGGGCACGTCTGGAGCAACCAGGGACGCCCAAAGAAAATCAAAGTTACCCCCCCAGGGACCCACCAGTCGACGGACCAGGGATCGCGAAGGGACCTCGAGAGGAAACACAAAATGGCGGCCCACGGGTCACTCGGGGTGACTAGGCCGACAATCTTCGATGGATCTTCTGCTTGAGGTGGGGGCTACAAGTAACCCCAAGCACGACTTCAAGAGACGTCGAGAAGTAAATGCACTTGCAAAAGTGCATGGTGACCAGGAGTTCCGGTTCCACGCTACTCACGAGGGCTGCGGGTCTCAGCTTTGCTGGGTACTTGGCTTGGCCTCTGAGATGTCTGGAAATCCTCTTTCTGGGCTACAAATACTTCGGAGTCTGGCGGGAGCTTCGGAGATGCAGACCGGCAAATTGCTTCGTTGGTGCCTGCCAAGCAGGGGAGTCACTCCTTGACCCCAAGGGAGATTTCTTCAGTCCTCTAGTCTTTAGTAGAGTGTCAAAGTTCCAGTATTCAGCTTCAGAGTTTCGTCCAGGGATATCCAAAGTTCTGGTTACAGAGGTTCCTTACTTATACGTAAGGAAGAAGTTGGACTAGCTCTGGGGACCCACCTATGGGAGGGTTTGGAAAGAGGGGTGGCTACACCCATTTCCTTTGTCCAGTTGCGCCCCAGAGCAGGGGCTGGAAGCCCCTGAACCGGTTTGAGCTGGACTACCCACAGGGACACCAAATGTGCCCCCACTGCAGGACTTTAAAGCACTCAGAGTGCTCCCACCCAGCCCCAATACACATAAGTCTGTCTGGGAGGTGGTTACACCTCCCTGTGACAGGAAACCTTTTGTCCAGGCCTCCCCTGCCGGAGTTTCAGTTAGCAGCAGGAGGTCAGACCCGTGTCTGTGGCTGCAGCATCCATTTTGTGATGCCAGGGTTCTATTAGATTTCTACTGGGTATATCAGTACTGCCATGTCTCTCCCTCTAGAAGGGTGGGATCATATCCTCATATCGAGAACTGATGTGGGGGTATGATTCCAAGGTGTTTGACATCAAACACAACATGTTTCTGTGCAGCCAGTCCAAAGTTAGCATTAACTGTTTTAGATATAATGCACTTAAGAGTCTATGGTCAGGCTGCACCACTGACTACCCCGGAGAAGTGATTCCGAAGGATGCAGAGGGGCTCAGCTCATGCCTGGGCACCCTCTCACATATAACCAAGCACCCTGCCTTCTGGATTGATAAGGCCTGCCATAGGGGTGACTGATAGGTTACTATGTGCAGTGATAGGTGAGGTATAGTGAACCTATACCTCAGTAAGGGGTGCATGCACCACCTTACCCATTCTGCAGTAGCAGACCTGTGGTGTCATTTTGCATGGCTTTCCAGGGGTGGCACAAACATTCTTCAGCCCCTGGTAGGCCTCTGGTGTACCTATGCCCTGGGTACATAGTACACCATATACTAGGGACTCACAAGGGTACCCCAGAATCCAATCTGGAGTGTACTAAAAGTACATGCAATCAATTTAGAGAAGAAGCAGCTAGGTTGGGGCCCTTAATAGCAGGGTCCCAGCCAGACTAAAGTCGAAAAACAGTGAAACACCAGCAAAATGTGGGGGTAAACATGTGAAGCAGATCCTACTCTCCTACACATGGTACACCATGTACCTGGGGCATAGATACCCCAGAGGCCTCCCAGGGGCTGAAGCATGTATTGTGCCACCCCTGAGAGGCCATTCAAAATGACCCCATGGGTCTGCTACTGCAGCCTGTGTAAGGTGGTGCATGCACCCCTTACTTAGATATACGTTACCTATATCTATTCGAAATCACTGCACATATGAACCTATCAGTCACCCCTATGGCAGGCCTTATCAGTCCTGAAGGCAGAGTGCTGGGTTTTGTGTGAGAGGGTTCCCCTGCATGAGCAGAGCCTCTCTCTGCAGCCTTCAGAAGCTATTTTCCTGGTTGTCTGTAATGCACCCAACCATATATATTTCAGTGTATTATAACCTCGCGGTAAATGCTAACTTTAAAATGGCCACTTAGAAACATGTCGTGTTTGGTGTTAAACACCTTGGAATCATACCTCCCCGCCAATAACTGGCGGGGGAGGTATGATTGCACCCTTCTAGAGGGACTTAAGGGAAACACCGGTACACCCAGTACCAGCTTTTTCGACCTGGGCATTACAAAATGGATGCTGCCAGCCACAGACACGAGTCTGCCCTCCTACTGCTGAGCCAAGCTCGAGCAGAGGAAGGCCTGACAATAGGTTTCCTGTCACAGGGAGGTGTGACCACCTCCCAGACAGGCTTTAGTGTATTGGGGCTGGGTGGGTGTACTCTTAGAGTGCCAGAAAGTCTGTACTGGGGGGCACATTTGGTGTTCCCATGCATAGTCCAGCTCAAACCGGTTGCAGGAGCCATTTGCTCCTGTTCTGGTGCAAAACTGGACAAAGGACATGGGTGTAGCCACCCCTGTGTCCTGACCCTCCCTTAGGTGGGTTCACAGAGTTAGTCCAACCCCTTCCTTGGGTATAAAGTAGGAAACCGGACTACAGGACTTCGGATTTTACCCGGACTAAACTCTGCAAGCAGAAACCAAGTACTTCGACGGTCTACACTTCGCTGGACAACAGAAGAATCTCCCTTGGAGTAAAGGAGTTACTCCCCTGCAGCAGCAGGCACCTAAACGCATCTGACCAGTTTGCATCTCCCGAGCTCCTGAGGACTCCGAAGATTTCTGCAACACAGGAGGTTGGTTCCCGAGCGTCTAAGGTCGATCTGCTCTCTCAGCAATCCTGAGACCAGTATCCCTCGTGGGGACTGTGCAACCCGAACCCCTGTGCACCGTGTACTTTTGCAGCAGCATATGCACGGTGTACATTTGCAGCAGCATATGCTTTTTGGCGATCCCTAAGGCTGTGCATTGGACTATGTGTAGTCCCGACCTCGAGCAGTATTTCTTCCGAAGATGTCTGGACTCCACTCCACGAGTGCTCTGTGGGCTTTGTGATTCAGCTCGAAGTCCCTTCGCGATCCCTGGCATGTGGGTCCTAGCAAGGGTCACTTTGAATTTCCTTGGGCTTCCCTGGTTGTTCCAGACGTTCCCTGACTCACAATAGCTTGGAGAGCCCCCAGGACATTGCTGGTCCTCACCGTAACTTGTTTCCTCTGCCCGCGTGGGTTATTTTTGCCAAAACTTGTTGGTGTTCCATCCGGACGCTGACCCCTCAGCACTCGACATCCTTCGTGGGACAGCTCACCTCCGGACTTTGGTTGTTGTCAAACTTCTCCTGGTCCCCATGGCTGCAGAGTTAAGCATCCTATCTTCACACCCGAAGCACCTGACATTGGTGGGCGTTCGTCTATCGAGCCCCTGGTCACCCTGAAGTTACCCAGACTCTGTCCCCTCTGCTTCCAGGTTCCTCTCACCTCGGATCCAGGCTTGAATTCTACCGGACACTTTAATCTTCCCGGCAGCAGTACTTCTTCGCATCACGTCATTGAAACCAATGAGGATTTCCGACACCACTTGACCCCTATGCACCCGGCTCCTCTGGGATAGGTAACACGGGTACCTCAGTATTCACAAGGGTGCTGGACTTTGAATCTTCTGTGTTCCAAAGGGTTTTCTTGAAGTCCTCTCCGAAGTGTCCTTAAACTGTAATTTTCCTACCGCGACTTTCCCATAGAGTTGTACAGAGCTCGTATCTGTGTTCCCACACTGCACCCGCCCTCCGTGGGCTCTCTGTGTCACTCCTTTGGGTGGTTCCTTGGGGACCCAGTGATTCTACGTGCTCTAGGCACTGTGTCTAGTGAAGTTGTTATTGTTATACCATTTTCTTAGTATAGGGTTCGGTCTCCCTCTGGAGCCCGCTGTGTATTGTGCTTTTTACTGTCGTTCTATTGATTAAGTATTGTGTGCTTTGTGCTCTAATCTCATATAGAGATTAGTAGAGAGTGTTTTCTAATAAATACATATATTTTATATAACACTTGTGTGGTTCTCCTTTCATTTGGTCACTTAGGAGGTTCTGATCTGGTAAAACAAGCTGCTTTACATTCCTACAAGACTTGGCCTGAAGACTGCTATCCATAGCTACCATTAGGATAGCTTTCATAAAGGTTATCTTTAACCAATCATCATAAGGGTCATTTGGACTTGTACAAGGTGCCCGCTTTAATTAGTGGACAGCATATACCAGGCCAATTTCTCACAATCACCACCCACTCCACCAACATTGACAAAACGTGGCTTGAGCCCTCCTCTACCCTGCTATCACCACCGCCACTCCCGAAAGCTACAAGATGATACACAAGACCGGTCAAACAAACAAGGCGGAGGCCTTGCCATCATCTTCAAGGAAACCATTAGATGCACCATCACCAAAAACGACCCCACACCTCTTGTGGAACACTACTTCAAACTGATGCGAAGACCACAATAAGAGGCACCCTTACCTACAGACCACGGGAACCCGAGTAACATTCCGCGATGCCATCCCCAACCTCATCGCTAGCCTAGCAAGACTCTCACCACTACATCCTTATTGGCGACCTCAACTTCCACATCAACGACCCTATTTCAGGAATTGATTGGAAGATATCAGAACTAAACGGTCTCATAAAGAGGGGTCAAGAAGCGGCCTATATGGTCCAAACAACACCACCACCATGCCCCTGCGTATTGATTATAGATAAGTTATCAACCTTACCATCCATGTTAGGGGACCTGATATCCGACTTAAAATCACAGCTTTACAGACCTCAGAATCCAGCACTGAACTACCTGCAACGTCAGCAACGCCAGTAGCTCAACCAGCCGCAGAATGGGCAGCAAGCAGCAACCCACCTCTGGTGGGTAGGGAAGTCCTACCATTACTGTCAGAGGAAACGGAAGCTGAACCTACGAACCACTCACCAGCAGCCCCTGCAACCACAGCTGACCCAGTAATAGTCAATGCCCAGGCCTCTTGCAAAACTCGCAGGAAGAAAAAAAGGAAGGGAAGTAACAGGCTTCCAACCGGTGTGAGATCATGCAGAGAAACAGCAACCATATCCATCCCCAGCACCAATCACCTGTTGTCGAAAAGCCGCAGATGCGAAACAACCTCCACTCTCACCCTTGCCCGAGGATTCAGAGAGTCCTTCACCGTCGCCCACTGCCGGTTTCCCCAGTAGCTCTGGCAATACCGTCTGGAGACTTCACCCGGAAACCTCGATCCAGTGACCGCAAGAGGAGGCTTTCTCAAGCAAAAATCATTCAATCTGCCCATAACTTTGACTTAGCAATGTCCGAACATACTCAAGCAACAGAAATCGGCGAGAACGTCAAGACCAGTAACGTAGAATTACCCCAGCAATCTACATGAGGAGCTACTGACATCATAAGAGAACCTGGGAGAGACAGGCAACAAAGCACGCAACAAACCTGCCCAGCCATTGGCAGTCCAAGCCGTTCTCCCCAGTCCAGTCAATCTGGCTGTGAAGGACCACTAACAAAGCAAACAGCAGTGCATTACCAGGACAGCATGACCATTATTCTCTTCACTCCAGAATACACGTCCTAAGGTAGAGACAACATACTAAACAAGGGGAACATATTAAGACTCTTACATTCGATTGCAAGCCTAGGAAACATCAGCATCTATGATCTTCTTCAAATTGAGTTTCTGTCAAACAACAATCCACAGTGCTCGGAAACAACCAAAGCAACCTGGGACTCCGTTGAGATAGCTAAAAAAATCTTGGAGGAAGAGGCCACGTTTAAACAATGGGGGAAAAAATAGGGACTTGAAAAGCAACCTCCCTACCCGACAGCTTAGAAAAAATACCAATTCAGTATTAAAAGGAGCAAGGAGCACTTCTCCAAGAGTGCACCCCCAAGAAGCAAAAACTTTCTTCTCAGGAGACGAGCCAAGGTACCTAGGTCATGCTCTGCCGGTCGCTGCACAAAACTGGAGGTCGATTCAACGTACCATCAGCACAGTTGACCGCACAAATTGACAAAGGGGAAGAAACTTTGATCATCCCTTGGATAAGACCAGGCTAATTAGCATATGTACTTGGAACATCAACGGTTTAGCCAGCAAAAGCAACGACCCAGAGTTTCTGCAATATTTAAACTCATTTGATTTGCTACTGCTCCAAAAAACCTGGGAGAAAAAGGCATTCAAACTGCAAGGGTTTATATCTTGTTGTATCCCAGCAAACAAAACCTCAATTTTTGGTCGTAGATCCGGGGGCTTAATGATTTTTGTCTCTATAGCAACAATAGGTGAGATTACAACAACAGAATCACAAACAGCACCTCCAAGCGCAATACAGGTGGCAAAGATCTCACTTCGGTTAAATAATCAACTTCAAGCAGTTATAATAAACGCCTACATCCACCCCAAATGGAAACGACAAGCTGCCAACGGACTGACAAAAGCCTTGGAAAAAGTAATGGATAAAGAGGATTCTGATCTAATTATCCTTGCAGGCGACTTTAACATATTTCTTTTTAGCTCGGGTCCGGATGATGGCCTTGATCAAGAACTTAGCTCCGCATGGGGCGTGCCAAGACAGTGCCCCGTAAAAATTAAAAAACCTACAAATTGCTCAAAAAACTTACTATGGCAATTAGAACCTCTGAATTTAAGAGCCTTGAATGGGCGCTACCCAGAAGACGATCCACCAGTCGCAACTTTTCATTCAGAAAAGCAATCTTCCCACCTGGACTACACATTTACATCTTTAAACATGCTTGGAAGAGTAACAGCGTTCAAGATAGGGACGAGCGACCTCAGAGACCACCTGCCTCAAGAAGCTACAATAAAAGTCAACTCACTTCTTGAGACTGAACCATACACAGGTATTGACATTGAAGTGACTTCAAACTTAAGGCGGCTTCGGTGCAATCCCAGTAACATCAGCTCCATAAGCCTTACAGCGAAAACTCTTTACACTCAAGTGGCAAGCTCTACGACAAAATTGTCAGAAGTATGGCAAAACTTCAGTTTAGCCATCAGCGAGAAGCTATTAAAAGGGTCATCAAACAGGGTAAGCCATGAAAAAAGAGTATTAACCAAATCACAACTTACTCCAGACATGAAAACGCAAAAACAGATAATAAATCAAAAAGAAACAAAAAAACGACGAGCTATGGGCGAAACTCCTCTACGAAGTAAAACGGCAAAATAGCTCAAGGTTCTGGCAAATGATCAAAAGAATAAAGAACCCAGACCATCTTGGCCTAAACTCTAACATAACGGAGGAAGCATGGACAGAGTACCTCTTCAAGCACTTTAACAACACAAACGCTGACAAAGAGGATAGCCTTGAAGAGGTGGGTACAAAGGAGTCCAGCAATGAAGCCCAGAGGGGAAAAAATAGGCAACTACCACACAATGGCCATGACCCAAGCAACAGGCACCAGTGGAGCCGTGCCACAATCTCGTATGGATAAATTAATGCCCGACTCAAGTTCTTCTTTCCTCACCGAGTCTGGACATTTGGCCACCACACCAGCCGACGTCAAAAGGCAAATAGCCAGGGGCAGACCGACTGGTGCCCCTGGACCAAATGGTAAACCACCAATGCTATATAAATCAGACACGGAATTTTGGAGCGTAGCACTAACACTGACATTCAGAAATATAAAGAACACCCTGACTCTCCCGGAATCCTGGCATTGATCAGTAATAAGCTCAATCTTCAAACATGGCAATAGGGAAGTTCCAAATAGTTATCGGCTTATTGCCCTCATAGATGTGGAGGCTAAGTATTTTGCAGGAACCAACCTGGAGGAGCTAATATCATGGGCATCTGAAAACTCCGTAATCCCGATCAATCAAAGTGGCTTTTGCCGGGGTCAAGGGACCATAGCTAACATTATGGCACTGACCCTGCGGATGTATGCAGCAAAAGAGACAAAATCTCCCATATTCCTCTCCTTTATTGATTACACTGCTGCATTCGACCACGTGGATCGTAATAAACTCTGGCAGAAATTGGACAACTGGGGAATACCCAAACATCTTTTAGATGTGTTGATATTACTCCACTCAAACCTCCTGAATCAAGGTTAAATTAGGAGCAGGAACACACCTCTCCAACCCTATTCCGACAACAAAAGGGTTTAAACAGGGTTGCGTGTTAGCACCCCTTTTATTTAACCTTTTTCTCGCAGATTTGCCAGGGGAATTCGACAAGTGCCTCTGTCATGCACCGAAATTAGGGAAAATTCCACTGTCCAATCTGCTATACGCGGACGACTTGGTGCTGATAAGCTAGACACCGATTGGTCTCCAACACCTTTTAGACGTAGCCCAATCCTTTTCAGAAAGATATGCCTTACAAATAAATTTCAACAAATCCAAGGTTATGGCAGTGAACTACAGGAAAAAAAGCAAAATCATCTGGCACGTAAACGGTCAAGGGCTGGACCTGGTAAGCACCTACATATACTTGGGAGTAATCTTGGACTACAAGAACTCGTTCAAACCCCAATTGGAGTCCTTGCGAGGAAAGGGAACCGTAACCCACCTGGCCATAAAATCTTTAAAAGCTAAACTCCCTGACCTAACGCTCAACCCTCTGCTTCAGATTTTTCGTGCAGAGTTACAGCCGACTCTCGCATATGGGAGCGAACCACTTCAAGGTAAGGACGCTGCTTTACTGGACACTGTGATAGTTAACTCCTACAGGGCTATCTTTAACCTGCAAAGATACGTCTCCCCTGCACAAATCCGGTTAGAATTTGGTCTTTTGAAACAAACACTAGAAAGGCAGAGCGCGTATGTTACCAGCTGGCACAAGATTCACAGTGCTGAGGTAGGCTCTTTAAACTCTAACCTATGGGAAGAGCTGCTCCGACACGACAAATCCTCAGCCAGAGATTATCCATTTGATTCACTTCAAGTCCTTTGACTGTCAGACCTTTGGGGCACTCTAACAGATCTCTTGACTTTCAAAAAAAGTCGTGAAAAAATCAGCGCAAATCATCTCCTCCATTGAGGACAAGGAGGCATTAGCAAAAAGAGCGCATGGTTGGATCACGCTCAGTGACTACGGAAGAATGCAACCTCAAGAATATCTTAACATTGGAATGAATTTAAAGATGAAAGAAGTGTTTTTAAAATTACGCCTTGGTGTAATCCCGGCTACCCCGCATTTATCACCCTGGGTGAGGAAAAACTGCCTGCAGCAGTGCCGCCTGTGCAAAGCTGACAAGGAAGACATCATCTGTAGGAGAGTAGGATCTGCACTTATGTTGCCCCCACTTTTTTTCTGATGTATACACTGGTTTCTGGCTTTAGTGAGGCTGGGTCCCTGCTAATCAGGGCCCCAGTCTCTCTGTTCTCTCTAAACGACTTGGTGTGCATATTAGATGCACTAGTGATTGGATACTGTGGTACCTTATGAGCCCCTATTATATGGTACCTTAGGTACCTAGGGCATAGGCACTTCACAGGCCTACCAGGGGCTGAAGCATGTCTTATGCCACCCTTGGGAAGCATTCTCAATCTGACACCACAGGCCTGCTACTGCTGCCTGTGTGAGGTAGTGTTAGCACTCCTCACTGAGGTATAGGTTTCTATATCTCACCATACACACACATATAAACCTATCAGCCACCCCTATGGCAGGCCCTATCAATCCTGAGGGCAGGGTGCTTGGTTTACAATGTGAGGAGGTGCATCTGCCTGAGCACGGCCCCTCTGCAGCTACCAGAGTCTATTCTCTATGGCTGTTTGTGGATGCGGTTAAACCATATACTCTTAAGTGCATTAAAATGCTAACTTTGGAATGACTGCATCAAAACATGTCGTGTTAGGTGTCAAACAACTTGAAATCCTATCCCCACATCAGTCCATGATGTGGGAGCATGATCCCACCCTTCTAGAGGGGACGACATGTAAAACGATAGAAATCCTATAGAGCCCTGGCATCACAAAATGGATGCCACCAGCACAGACACTGGGCTGTCCTCCTGCTGCATTACTGAAACTCGCAGTGGAGGAAGCCCAACAAAAGGCATCCTGTCACAGGGAGGTGTCACCACCTTCCAGACAGGATTTAGTGTATTGGGGCTGGGTGGGTGCACTCCTAGAGTGCTTTGAAGTCCTGCACTGGGGGAGCAGTAGGCTCCTCTGTGCATATGCCAGCTCAAACCGGTTCAGGGGCTACCTGCCCCTGCTCTGGCGCGAAAGTGGACAAAGGGAAATGGGTGTAACCACCCCCTCCCCTGACCCTCCTAGAGGAGTGGTCATAGAGCTAGTCCCTCCCCTATCTTCACTATAAGATAGCAAGCTTTGCCATTGCAAATCAGATAACCCTGGACGACGCTCTACAAAGAAGAATCCCGGCCCTTCGACGTTCCACTACCTTTGGAAGACAGAAGAATCTCCCTTGGAGTCAAGGAGTGACTCTCCTGCTTGGCAGGCACCAAAAACCTTAATCAACGGTTGCAAACTGTCCCGCTCCCGCCGGAATTTGAAGTCCCTGCTGCCACGGAAGTGGATTTCCTGACTTCTCCACAGCCATTGTGAGTCCCCAGCAGAGCTGTGGCGAGTGGACCCCACGAGTGACGAGGAACAGCAATACCCGGGGACCGTGCACTATTGTCGAGTGCAAACCCTTCACGACGTCCTACGGACTTGTGCATTGGACCATTTGTGGCCTAAGCCTCCAGCAGGTTTTGCAGTGAAAATCAGAGGCCTACCTCGTCCCGAGTGACCGTGGGCTCCTGTGAAGCATTTTCCTGAAGAGGCGTCTTCGCGATCCCTTGCCCGTTGGCTAGTGGGTCCCCCGAAGACTTTGTTATCGACTAAAAGGGCTCCCCTGGTTGCTCCAGGCCTGCCCTCACTTACCCTCACTGGGTGAGTCCCTCAGACCTTGCTGGTCTGCACCATCGACTTTCTTCAGTCTACACGAGACTTGCAGTTGCCAAGGCTTGTTGGCTCCAATCTGGTTGCCGACGCCGCCATCAGCCGCAGACGTCGTGGGACACTCCGAATCCAGCTGCTGGTCATCGTCGAACTCTCCTGGACCTTGTGAGCGAAGAGTCAAAACACCATCGATGACCTGAAATCACCCGACATCCGTGGTCCGCCATCTTCCTGGCCACTGGTCACTGGCAAGTGACTTTGAACACTGTCCCTTCAATTTTCAGGTCTCCTCCATCTTAAATCCACCCTTGGATTCCACCGGACACTTCTTCAGTCGACACAAGCAGCAAGTCTTCTTTGGACTCCATAGAAAACAGCGACGCGACTCAACACCAAAAGACACCTATGTACCCGGCTTCCCTGGGTGAGGTAACTCGTGCACTCCAGTGCCCTAGTGTGTGTTGGCCCTCGAAGTACTTACCTTGTAAGTGGCTTGCTTGTAGACTTCCTGGAAGTACCCTAGAACTTTAAAAATCCAACCGCGACTTGCACCATTATAATCAATAGGGAACCCGCGGCTGTGTTCACACACTGCACGCGTTTCCCGTGGGCCTGTTACTTACCTGCTAACACTGCAGTAGTGAAGCCCCAGCGATTCCCCAGGCCCTAGGCCTTGTCATTTTGCAAGTCGACATCCTTATACCATTTTTTTAGTATATGGTCTGGTACGCCCCTAGGGCTCCAGCCATATTTGTGCTTAATTTATTGTGAAACGTTGACATTTGAATGTGTATCTGGCTTCTAATCTCATAAAGAGATTAGTAGAGTGTGTCTAGTAATAAATACATATATATTTGATATATATATACCTGTGTGGTGTCCTTTCATTTGGTAATTCAAGAGATTATAAGGTAAAACAAGCTGCTTTACATTCCTCTGAGACTTAGCCTGAAGGCTGCTCTCCACAGCTACCACTAGGATAGCTTTCTTTAAAAGGTTGTCTTAAACCTATCTACCATAAGAGTCGAATTGGACTGGTGCAAGGTGGCCACTATAACTAGTGACCAGCATATGCCAGGCCAACTTCTCACATCATCCATGTTATGTGTATCTGTCCCAAATTAAAGGATTTGAGGTACAATTTATTACGTCCTTCCTTCAAATTATACGGCGTTCGGACATGCAGGCAGGCTGTCAAACTGTGCTTTAACCCCACTAAAACAAAATTAATCTGTCGGGTCGTTAAGTTTTTTGAACTAGCAGAAAAAAGACACCAGAGCACCCTGGGGGCGGTCCAACAAAAGCCAGACATCTGTTGACCGTCGAAACATTTTATTGACCATTATTAACTGATACTAAGTAAATTTGTAAAACTGAGGAAATCGCACATAATGCATTTTTAGCAATGTTTTATTGTTTTGTAAAGATTTTAATCAATCATGTACAAATAAAAAAATTACCTTACCTTACCTCACTACATCCTTATTGGCGACCTCAACTTCCACATCAACGACCCTGACAATGCCAACTCCATCGCCCTCCTCGAGAACCCGAACAACATCGACCTCACCCAACTGGTCACTGAACCCACTCACACAGCCGGTCACACACTCGACACCATTTGCACCTCCAGTGACAGAACCCAATTCATTCACACCACAGACCTCACCTGGACTGACCACACCATCGTACACTTCATCACCCACGCCCAGCACACCATCACCAGGCGTCAGATCTCCTCTCACTGCAGTTTGAGTAAGGTCACTAAAACTCAGTGGTCACAGACCCTCACTGTCTCCCAACCCGAGGCCTCAACAGACCTCTACCAGGCCGCCCAGAACCTCGCTGCCTGGATCGCCGACAGAGTTGCCCCACTGTAGTCTACAAAATCTAACAATATCTTCAAACATGACAGCTGCTACACCCCAGAACTCCAGACCACCAAGCGCAACTGCCAACTGGAGATACAATGGTGTGCCACTAAGACACTGCCAACAGAGCAGCTCACACAACAGCCCTCAGCAACTATCACCAGCACATCAAGGAAGCCAAGAGAGCAGCCATTTCCATTCCCATCAACTCTGCGGCCAACCACACAAAGGAACCTTTCAAAATAGTCAAAGAATTCACCAACCTGACAGCCATAGAGCGCACCATCCAACCCTCCCAAGAACTCTGCGACATCCTGTCAGACTACTTCCACAGCAAGATCACCAACATTTACAACAATTTCAACCTCCAACCTGTCACCCTCAACGACCTCAACCAACTAGCGAGCATCAGATAAACCATTACCACCTGGTCTCCGCCACCACCCTAACCACCACTGCCATCATGTGTTCTATTCACTCCGCAATGCCCACCGACCTTGCCCCCACTACCTCTACAACCTCGCAGTGAACCCAATCAGCAAGCAACTCACCAACATCCTCAACACCTCCATCTCCACATCAACCTTTCTGGACAGATGGAAACATGCAGACATCAGACCCCTTCTAAAGAAAGCCTCTGCCGACTCCAGCAATCTAAACGATTATCGTCTGATCTCACTGCTCCCCTGCCTGTCCAAAGTACTCCAAAAAGTCATCAACCAGCATCTCACCGAATTCCTAAAACATAATCACCTTTTGGACGCCTCACAATCAGGATTCTGTGCTAACTACAGTAATGAGAGCGTTTTGTCACCACAGTCAACGTCAGAACAATCCTCAACCGCGCAGAAACTGTGGCCCTGATCCTCCTCGACCTCTCCGCATTGTTCGATACCGTCTCCCACAAAACCCTCATTAACAGACTCTATAACATAGGCCTAAACCAAGACGCCCTTAAGTGGATCGCCTCCTTCCTTAGAGGACACACACACAGCATCCAATTGCCTCCCTTCACCTCTGCACCCAAAGACGACATTTGCGGTGTACCACAAGGATCATCCCTCAGATCCACCCTGTTCAACATCTACATGACCCTCCTCGCAGACATCTTCAGATCCCTCTGACTCAACATAATCTCCTACACAGATGACACCCAATTGCCTCCAACTCCACTCTGACAAAACTGAAGCACTGATCTACAGGAAGAATACCTCCGCATGGGACCACAGCGGTTGTTCTGCAGAACTCAGACCTACACCCACACTGACCGACCATGCATGCAAACCTGGCATTATCCTCGCCAGCCAACTGACCATGAAACAAGTCAACACAGTCGCTTCCTCCAGCTTACGCACACTTTGCATGCTCCACAGAATCTTCAGATGGAACCCAACCAACACCAGAAAGACTGTCACTCAGGCCCTCATTACCAGCCGCCTTGACTACGGCAATGTCCTCTATGTCTGCATCTCCACCCAGCTCCTCGAAAGACTCCAGACCATACAGAACGCCGCAGCTAGACTCATCCTGGACCTCACCAAACAAACCCACATTCCACCCCCGCCACCTGAGAGACCTTCACTGGCTCCCCATCCAGAAACGATGTCAGTTCAAGATCCTCATGCACGCCTACAAAGCCCTCCTCGACCTAGGACCGGTCTACATCAACCATCCACTGAACTTCCACCAGTTCGCTAGACACCTGCGCTCCACTTCACTCGTCCTTGCACACACCCCTCCCCTCCGAATCCTTTGCAGCCGCAGAAATGGCTGCTCCTTCTCCTACATCAATGCCTAAGCCTGGAATGACCCTCCCTTCAGCTCCATACAGCCTCCTCGCTGACAGACTTCAAAAGGAGACTCAAAACCTGGCTGTTTGACAAAGGCACAGTGCCCAGATACCCCTGTAGCTGACAGTGTGGTGCTTTACAAATGCTGTTTGATTGATTGAAACGGCACTCTGTAGCCAATAGATGTTCTGGTAAGTTATAATGAGGCTGCTGGCTCACCCTGATTGGACAGCGTTTTATTTGTTGGCGCAGGACAGGTTGACCTAGCTACCTCACCCTGACACTGGTCACTCCCAGTACACACATGCCTGTGCTTTTATGGACTGCCCTGCCCACCGTGAGATTTACTGCTGCTTACCAGTGGAATGTGTTTGCTGGTAAAGGAAGTTTAACAAATGATGGATGGAATGCTGAACAATGCAAACATTCACCCCCAGTCACAAATGGGTTTAATCCATTGTTCATTTACTCACCGCACATCCCCAGTTAGAACCCAGCCATATGCAAACCAGTGTTGACGCTGTTCCTCATAGGAACAGTCCAGCCGAACTGCCAAGCCAGGTCCTCCCTAGATCGGAAATAAGCATTCTGGGTCTGGTTCCAGGGCATCACCCCTCATCAGCCAGGCTGCGATGTATGCTGCGATAGCATGGCCCTCAGATCTGTAGGAATTTGTTTTAATCCGTGTGGCTAATTTTAATATAATCTTGCAAATATTTTATCCGCTTGCTTTTATGACATGCAATTGTCAAAATAACGCTAATTTGAGTTGAGTGTGTGTATATATATATATATATATATATATATATATATCTCGAAGATGTATTCTAATACAGAAACGGCACTCCCCATGGAGGTCTCCAAATTAATTTATTTTCAAGAAATGAAACATCTACCTGTTTCCGTTGCTACCTGCAAACTTGCTCATGACAACAAAAGTCATGTTCTAGTTTCAATATATACATCTTACACATAGAAAAGGGTGTACAAATTGAGGATCCCTCAACATTTTTTAGCACCATCTTTTAACGTGCACAAATCTATCATAATATACTGGATTCTACTTATTATTGAATTTTATACATTGATTACCCCCGGATTTCAACACATTGATATATAATAGAAATATTGTTGTCACCCCACAGTTGAGAAAGCATTATATAAATAATGGCACTCACAAGTGTTATTGTTACCCCACAGTTGGGGAAGCAGAATATAGGTAATGGAACTCATAAATGTGTTGTTCTACAAATCCTACAGATTAGGGAAAACCGTAATCCTAGAAGTAAATCTAAAATTCATGAGGTTGGGATAAATGACCAAACTCAAATTTATGAAAGTGTTAAACAATTCATTATTGATTCAAATTAGTGATAATGCTGCAAGTATCACAACAGTAGCTGAAAATCATATTATTCAATGTGGACTCCTCTCATTTAAAGTGCACTGTGCTAACCAAGTATAAAATATGTTAGGTTTTATATAATTCATTGTTCTAATGTGCTCAAGCATCTAACTAATCCCCAATATAAATTGTGTTCAAATCACATAAATTCTTCATTATCAGTTAATGTTCCATAAACGAAGATGTTAAAACTTTTTCTCATTATTATACATTCTTAATTTAGTCTGAAGTCTGAAAAATAATTCCAAGTGGGCAATGCAAAGCAGGACGTATTATTCTCAATGACTTCATAGGGTAGAGGGGTCCCCTTACCAAATTTAGGACATAGGACAGCTTATCTACCCTATATTATTGTATAATGTACTAAACAATATATTATAAAGATGAGAACCTAAAATAAAAGTAAAAAACAATTAGAGTATTACATGAAGTGTAAATATACATTAATAATACCTCCCCAGTATTATCTGAAGGACTGCAAGTTATATGTGATGCATCTAAGAAACATGATTAAAAAAAGCATGATGCTTATCAAGGCAATTCGAACAAAAATTTTGTAAGTAGTCTGAATTTTAATAAAGGCTTTTGCACAGTGCCTCATCAATATTAAAGCAATTGGGCTCATCACTGTCTATTTCCAAAATGAAGAAGGTTTCCAATTTGTGGAGTTCCTCCTCCCTGTCTCCTCCTCTTATCCTTTTCGTGACTTGTGCTGTGCAGCTGTATCTCATGTCTGTGGGATCACTTTGATGTTTTTTAAAATACCTAGCTATCGGATAGTTGTGGTTATTGTTTACGGTAGCTCTTTTATGTTGTAATGTACGATTGTGTGCTGGTAGAGTTGTTCTGCCTTCGTACATTTTCTTGCAAGGACGGTATAGAGTGTACACAACAAAACTCGATTTGCAGGTAATGGAATGAATGATATAGGAGACAGTTTCATTATGTGGGGATGACAAGTAATTTTGTTTAAAGTGCCCTAGGCGTCAGTTCCGTTGTATGAAAGATATCATGGGGAGTATCGGGGAAGACTCTGGGCTAAGTGAAAAACAATTTAGTTCATGCTTGTTGCCAGTGTGGGCTCTATTACAAGTGTGTGGGTCAGCTTTTTTAATGTAGGCCTTAAATGGTGAAATACTGAACAAATAGTTGAGTTGAATATAATGACAATGCTGGAGGTAAAAAAAAAGACCAAGATTTTATCTTAATATTCGGAAATTACCATGTTGTGGAAATTAGCCTTTTTAGGGGCCCACCGGTGCAGGGGTTCACCCTTATCTTTCCACGGATCCTCAAACCAACAAAGAAGAGATTGGCACTGAAGCTGGTATTCAAAGAATACGTTTATTCATTCATGAGTGAGACCACGTCCATACAACACCCTCAAGTGTTCCAGGAGGTAGTGACTTGAATACACAGACCATGTGTCTTTTATACTGAGTTTGTTGCAGAGTAAGCATGGAGACTCAAATAGAAGGTAGTTCTTCACAGAAATAGTTATCGACAAACATGGGCAGATGGATATCACTTAGTCAGCGAAGTGGGAGGGGAAACAGAACTGCTTACATCAGTAAGACATGATGGACAGTTACATTTTCAAACAGGTGCATTCTAGCAGCTACAGGCCTCTCTGAGCTCATACATTGCTTGATCTTAGAATAGAAGGAGTTAACTAAAGCTGATGACATAAGCAGAATAGAAAGGCAAGCAACAGTGAAGATGGAAGAATCACATGGCTTACAAAAATGGATGCCACAACCAAGATGGCTTCAGCTCATGCTAACAGCAATTATTTTCGATTTCCACAGATGGCCCTTTTAGCATTAGCTGAAGACATATCTATGATTTAGAAGGAGCATGGAAGATATCATGGACGTCAATCATCATTAACTCACTAATTTCTTGGTCTGTTACTAGTCGGGCATTTACATTCTTAGCATTTTGTTTAGCTGGTATACATGAGGTACAGGTAGAAATACAGAGGGAACAGAGCATCAGGCCACATTGTATACATAAGCAACAGGTAAACAGAATTGCAAGAAATATACATAGGACTGTTAACATTTTCCAGCCCCAGGTAGTGAACAAAGTCCACAACCATCCAGTCAAAGTCCATGTCCCTGAATCCTGATGGATTTCGGTGGCTATCTTGTGCAGCTTAGAAATTGCTTCAAAAACTGAAGGGGATGTAGACACAACAACTGCTCCCGATGATGCGGCATGCTCCACCACGATCGGCCAGAACCACGTCGAGGACCATCCTGTTTTGGAGCGCCACAATTCTTGCAATTTGTAGTTCTTCTGTGATATTTCCAAGTGCCATGGCTGTCTGATTGGTTACAGCCTCTACAACACGTGTCAAGCGCCTTATCTTTCTGCTGTTTAAGGCTGCACCAACAAAGAACAGTCCTAAATTAAAGTCAACATACTGCTGCAATGCAGTATCAGTTTGATCCACCTCATCATGATTTATTGTCCTATTAAATCAGTTCTTGGAAATGTCATTAAACAGGTTATAGTCTTTATGATAGGATGCAGGTACTAAGAACACAGGTGGTAGCAAAAAGGACACGTAACAGCTTCCGGACCACCCATTAGGTAGGTGGTAATACCCAAATGAAATGGGTGTTATGTGATGGCAAAAAAACTGCTATTGTTTATTCCAGTAATGTTTAATGTTCTAATACAGTCACTATTTCCCACAGGGATGCTACCAATACTGTTCACACAAAGGTCTGCTCAATCTCTAGTAACCGCTATAACAGAAGGTCCATTACCCTTGGCAGTTCGAGTGTTAGGAAAAACATATTGTGTGGAGGAATTTCCTTGGCGATACTCCTCCATTTCCCATACAGAATATTTAGCTTGTGGATCTCCTTCTTCATCAGGGTAACAGGCTCTGTTTAGTTGGGCATATTTAGTCTTCCTACACCAAAGTCAGTAATCTTAGCAAATTGAGCAGCCCGCGGCAGCGCAAACCAGGCCCTACAAAAGCCATTGTGTGAAAACGGCAAAGGAATAAAAGGCGTTCCTCCCTTTTTCTGGTGGGCTGGCATCATTCCACACACCCAACAGTTGGTAATGTTCGTAGCATTTTGGGTGTGATGCAACATTTGAATGAACGTATTGTTGGGATAGGACATTCGGTTCTTTTTCTCATGATAAGGAAGAGTGAAGTAGTGGTGTTCAATGGGGACAGGAGTAGTAGCAGTCAGTAGATTTCGAGCAGGAGCTACTCCCTCTACAACCCATGTTATTACAGCGATCAAAACAATAATCAAAGTGAGTCCAATAATGAACATAGTCTTTTGATCACAGACTCTTGCAGCAGATGATTTCTTCTCCGTAGGCATGTTCATCTCAACATTGAACAACAAAGCAGATGGGGCCCTAAGGTCCTGGGCAGCCGTTAGTTTCTTCGCTGAGGTTGAGACGTGTATCACTAAGAGTCCCCCACCCCCTTTGCTACTCAGACTTTCACTAACCCAGGACAGTGTCTCAAACAGTCTTTTTCACCAACAAAGTGTCTTTCTTCCGGGGTCGCAGCTGATATCGAGATGTACCAGGATTCGTGTGGTCCGGGAAGACTTCCTCAGATCCTTCAGGTGACGCAGCTCGGCCTCTCTTGGTGTCCAGGATATCGCGGTGATCTTTCAGTGCAGCAGGGTCCACCAAGGCGGATGGCACCCTCTTGCAGTGGGTAGAATGGGCCCAGTTCTTCCGATTGGTCGCTCAGACTGCAGTTCTGGTCGCAAGAAGAACTTGCTCAGGTCCCCGCCACCGAGGTTCCAGGCTGCTTGACCTCTGGAACACCTTCATCATGACCTGGTCACCGGGCCACCGATTATGACCATCATCTTGCGACCTGTCATGTGTGTGTAACACAAATGGGAGAAATTTAGAGTGTAGAAAAATGTTTTTGCAAAATGTTCAGAATATGAAACATTTTTCTGCACTTTAAATTTCTCCCACTTAAAATAATGGTTGTATTTTTCAATTCTAAATATGGCACTGTGTCAAGAAAATTAATCTGAAGAGTTAACTTTGTTTATATGGATTCCATAAAACTGTCTCCCATTTCCAAGTGTCACATTCACAAACACCAAGCATCCTGCTCCCAATGTCCTGTAGATATGGTGGCATATTTATAAGAGAAAAATACGTTTGTTAAAATTTGGGAGGAATTTTACATGAAGAAATATGCTTCATAAAACATTAAGGTGTGATTGACTTAATTGAAAGTGGAGAAAGACATTAGTACTTAATATTTCATAGAAAACATTTTCTTCACTTCAATTTTCTCATTTGAAAAAAAAAATGACTATCAGTTATAAATGTAGCACAGCATCTACTGGCCACTGAGAGTAAAGGGCCTGCTGCTTGTAAATGCAACTCTTTGAAATGGGAGAAAATTTTAATCATTCAGGTAACATTTCATTTACATTTTCTCCCATTTAAAAGCATTCAGAAACATAATTTTGTTCTCATCTCCAATATTGGCTAAAGTACTTTTATTTAAGAGTTAAATATCTCAGTGCTTCAGTTCTTCACCTCTGTGCCCTGGGTCATTAATTTGACTCCAGCACTGCTCATTATCAGGCTCTGCTATCTGCAGTGTGATGATGATGATGTAAAGTAAACACAGCCTTCCCTTAACTTTAAAAAAAAAAATGTGACCCTGTGCTTATTTAAAAATGAACACAATGCAATAGGTCTCGCGATTACATTATTTTGAGCTATTGACATTGTAAATGACATTGGTTTTTTTCTTTTTTTTCTTTTGTAAAACACAAATAAAAGGCATTGTAATTTAAAATGCCAATAGCTAAACATTTTGTAATTACAATGCCTTTTATTTTTGTTTTACAAAACAAAAACAACAACAAAAAATGTCATTTACAATGTAAATAGCTCAAAATGATGTCATTGCAAGACCTATTGCATTGTAAATGCTTGTTATATATTTTTTTTCCTTCACTGTGCTGCTGGTTTGCTTGGGCGTTGTCATCTGGCTGCTCCGCCTGACGGAATTATCAGGTTATCTTTTATTCACGGGAAGATGAAGGGAAGAAAACACACCGGGCTGTTTAAATCAAACCAGGCAGGGGGTCGGGTCTGCCTTTCTCACAGGCAGCGGGTATGCCAGGAATTAGAGACATCAAAACAGTGCAACTGCTCGCATTTTTGTTTGGAATCCTTTCTTCAAAGGCGGCTGGATGAACAAGCATTGTGTTAAATGGTGCTTTTTAGCTGTGGCATCTTAAAGAGCACAAGGAATCCGCGATATGTTAATATTTGCAGACAAATAACCTTCTCAGAACAATGGTGTGATATTTACATAGCGCTTAACACCGATTTTGCCTTTTCTAAGCGCTAAAGAGCATTTGTTACTATTAGCTCCAATTTAAAGGTACTGGATTTAACAACCTCCTAAGCATGGAACGCTGAGCTTACCTTGGGGGATCCGAACTCTTATAGCCGACGCCAGCGGTGAGGCTCAGCTCTGAATAATTCTACACTTAGAAAAATATTCGTTTTTACGAGATTCTTCGTCTTGCCACACGAAATCTTAACAGAAAAAATATTTTAAACAGTGTCGTACCTATAATAATGTTGGGCAGTCCCGGCCGTTTTAAGGATACCTTTACTCATCATCATTGATAACTTTATTTCGGTAACAAGATCATAAAAGTACAATAAAATATATACAAGTACAAGCATAAGATCATAAATAGACAAATATTGTTAAAAAATTATTAAACAATTGGTTATCATGATCAGTTAATGAAAAAGGGAAGCTCATGGGCCATTACTTTGTGTTAATAAAACTTAACCTTCTCCGCCACATACCAAATAAAAAGCGGGAAACTGCATAACCAATAAGTGGGTCTGTATCTTTGGTTAGAACTCTGCAGGCTTGTGCACAATGCCTGAGGCCCAATCTTTTGCACAAAGGAAAGAGCCAGCATTTTCGAATCGTACTGTATGCAGGACAGTAAAGCAAAATATGCACAACATCTTCTTTACATGATTTACAAATTGGACAATTGCCCTCCAACGATTTTCCCCAGCTTGATAGGAAGGCCCCAATTGGGAGACAGCCATATCTCAGCTGAATATAAAGTTTTCTCACCAGTGGGGGCTGCACCAAATCCAGAAATACTTCCAACTTAGATTCAGTTTTCACCATTAGGAACTCAGAGGTCAGCCTGCCCAGAGAAGTTGAGCAGCTTAATGTATTACAATTATGAAATCTCACAGCTGCCAATATCTCAGACCTCTGGGTCCTCATACAGCTAATGTCCGGAGTATCCCAGAGTTGTGGTAAGCCAATTTGGTAAAGAAAAGACTTTATATGGAGTAGCCAAGGGATTTTTTTTTACTTTAGCGTCCCCCAGATTGCACTAAATTCAGTTCTATAAGATTCAAGCTCGGGGACAGACCATAGCCTTCTCCAATAAAGTAGTGGTCGTGCGGCAGCCAAGTCATTAACGGGAACCAAATCCATGTCCAAACGCAAAGGTATCAGAGGCGTCTCTGGGGGAGGCCAACCAGGCCTCGCATAAAAGCTTGTTCTACCTTCAGAAGGTTAGATGTATTTGTATGACCCCACAATTCTGCAGCATACAGTGCAGCAGACCTGACCTGGGTTTTGTAGATCTCTAGTACGGGGGAGACGGGTTTAAAAGTAGAATTTCTATAGAAACTACCAATACCCCCCGATACCTGAGATAGCCTCAGAGAAGATTTTACTACTTGCGCATCCCAGGCAAAGTTCTCGGTAAGCGTGACCCCCAGGTAAATGAAGGTCTTAACTCTCTCCAGGGGGGCACCTCCCAGTACGGGATTCGGGCGTGTGTGCCTCGGGGGATTGAAGATCATAAACTTGGTTTTCCCCAGGTTGATCTCCAGTCCCCGCGAGGCACAAAAGGCCGCAAACCCATCCAGTACCCGCTGGATGCCCGATGATGTCCGGGACAACAGCAATGTGTCGTCCGCGAACATCAGAGCGGGCACCCGGCCAGAAGCCAGTCGTGGAGCGTCAATATCTTGGATGCTATTTAATTCATCAATCAATCCGTTAACGTAAAGGCTAAATAATGTAGGGGCCAATACACAACCCTGACGTACCCCCGGGTTACGGGGAAGCGGGCTGATAGTTCTCCATTCTTCCCACACCTCACCTGGGCGAAATTCCCTGTGTGAAGACGAATCAATACATCAAGTAAATAAGAAGGGAGAGCAAGTTCCTTCAATACCATCCAAAGTTTCTCCCTAGGGACCAGATCAAATGCGGCCCTTAGGTCCACAAAAACAAGGTAGAGGCTGCCACCCTCCACTCTTGCAGTTTTCCAGTATAGGACCTGGAGCCGGAAGATCTGGTCCAGGGTAGATATGCCTGCTCTAAAGCCGGCTTGTAGTGGAGAAAGAACTTTATTCACCTCCATCCAATCTAACAGTCTATTCAATAGAATTCGGCCCAGCAGTTTTTGGGTGGTATCCAGCAGACTGATAGGTCTATAGTTGGATGGGGCTAATGGACAACCCTTCTTAAAAATCGGTACGATCTCAGCCCCGAGCCATGTGTCTGGCAATGCAGAGCCTTGCAAAACCGCATTGAACAGGACAGTCAAGTAAGGTGCCCAGATTTTAGGTTGGGAGCGAAAAAGGTCCCCCGGGAGTTTGTCAAGTCCGGGTGCTTTATTCGGTGGCAAACCCTCTAACACAGATTCTACCTCCTTATAAGTAATTAAGTCTGGGTAGTCACCCTCAATCCTATCCTGGGCGTCCAATAAACTAGTCCCTGTCCAAAAGGCCAAAGTTCCAGGCTGACTATGTGTGGGGGGGGAATCTGAGAGGGAAAAGATCCCAGGGGATGGTCTAATATCCCGATCTAGGCACACAAAAGCCCCTAGCACGGGACTAGCATAAAGTTCTTTAAAAGGCGCCTCCCAGACTAAAGGAGCAATATTTGGAACCCCTAGCTCACGTTCGCCACTAGGTGTTGAAGTGGCAATAGCCCAAAACATCCTAGAATCCTTAGAGAGGAGTGCATTTCACAAATTATTCCACCTAGATTCCTCCCACTCTCTCTTGGCCCTGGACAATTCCTTCTTATACAGTAATCTGGATGCCCTAATAGTCGCTGTATCTTTAAGTTTAATTGCTACAAGCATTTATCTCTTTGCGCATTTACAGGCTTGGTCATACCAGGGATGTGTTCTGGGCCTGGATTGCCTAGGCCCAGAAACAGGATAGAATACCTCCCCAAGGCTCGTGATCAGTCTTCTGTGTATATCTGGAGCCGATTTAAGAGAAAGAAGACCCCCCCCATTTCACTTATAAGCAGGATGGCAATCTGATAAATTTCAGCAAGGCGAGTCGATGGTTCCAGGCACATTGACCACTTAACCCTTCTTCTGTTATTGGTTATGATGTAGGGTAGTGCAGGCAATGCTATGCTTGGCTCTGAGTTGGATAGGCCAAATGTACCAGGCTTAAGCGTCAGGACCAAAGCATTATGGTCACTGTCTTGTCTTAGTACAACCTGGAAGTCTTTAAGCTTATCCCAGTGCTTAGCTTCCAGTAAAATGTAATCTATGATGGAAGTGCTATTAGACCTATTAAATGTTGGTAAACCAGAATTAACGTTATCAAACCTTCCATTGCACGCCCATAGGGACTTTGCAAGTGTGAAGGATTTGATTTGTAGTACCAGCTTGGTCCAAGCCTTCACTGGGGTAATAGCTGGAGCCGGAATACACCAGAGTGAATCTACGTCATCTTGATTGCCCAGTTCAGAAGAGCTCAGGGGTTCGAACTGGCAGTTAAAATCGCCTCCCACTATTATTGTTATCGAGGGATCAAGTGACTGAATGAAAAGGTCAAGAACAATAATAGTACTTGATTCCGTTCCATTCATTGTGGGTCTTGAGTAGATATTAATAATGGCCAGTCGTGGCCTGTCAGGTATGGTTAATAAGACACATTGAATGTCTGGGGAGTTTGTTTCTAGCTGAGTAGCCCGTGTTCCCAAATGCGTGCCCACCCAGACGGATAGCCCACCCGAAGGGCGACCCTTACCCCTGGAAACTGCAAGGATGTCAAAGGTCGCAAAGCCGGGACATTCACTCTCTTCCAAGGCCCAGGTCTCTTGCATCAAGCAGATGTCATGCTTTGCCATGAATGCGAACCACTCTGGTTCAGATAGTTTATTCTTAAGACCTGCTATATTCCAGGAAAGAATCTTTATACACCCTTCTACCCTGTTATCGGAACCATGCTCAAACCTCTGTTCTTTTGGGGGAGTATAATCTCGAATGCCTTCCGCTATCTTGTACACCCGACCATTGTCATCACCAATGGGTAGGGTCGGAGTATTCTTCCCAAGACCAGGTCCCTCCGTACATTCACTGATACTCAGTTCTATAATGGGGGTTTCAGTCTGGGCCAGTCAGTCAACTTCTTCCAAGACACTAAACCTGTTCCAGTGAGTGTGCGACTGCAGGGGCGGAATAGGGATTAGGGGGTGCGCCACAGATGATTTCCACTGTCGGGGCCCACTACATGGCAAGAGATGATTCCTACCATAGTGAGTGAAACTCTGATTGGAAGTGGGATAAAAATAAGACAGATGGAGCGGCAATATCTGGGACTTCTGCCAGATGGAAGATTTACAAATATGGTCCACAGCAGAAGGGTCCCTAAAATGTATTGTTATGACATCCCCTGCCACAGTTTTAGGGCCCCTACCAATCCACTCTATTCTTCTCACCGTCAGAATCTCCCCCGAAATATTTGGAGGGAGGGGTCTATTTATACTTAGCCACTGGATACATTTATTTTTAAGGTCAGGCTCAAATTCTTTTTTCCCCTCTCTTAGAGCTGGGACACCCACTAAGGCAACTACATAAGGTTGTGCTTCTGGGGGCAAATTTATTGAAGGCAGCTGACAAGGATCTACTCTACGCTGGGCAGATCTTGTTAATAAAGGTGTAACACTTTTTCCAGGGACATCGGCCTTCTTAAAATGAAGTCTAGAATTGTCAGCTGGAACCCTTGGAGCCTGAAAAGTATGGCCTAAATCGTAAAGGGTAGAAGGAGGTGGTGGCATAGAGGGAATGGGGTTAGGGGTAATAGTTGTATTCCCTGAGTTAGTGTTGTGGGCTACTGGAATGTCAACGGGGACAGCCCCCAAATTACCGGAAACAGGAGGTACTAACTTTCCATGGGGAGTTACTGGCTTTGCTGTTCCCACAGGCCGACTGTTTGAAATGGAAACAATTCTGTCCAATTAAAGGTTTAATTTGAGCAGCAATAGACTGTTCAAGGCATGCCTGTAAATCCGCCGCCATATTTGTGACCCAACATGGCACCCCTAGTTGAGAATTCAGAGTGCTATCCGAAGGGGTCACCAGATTATGATTATGGTTAGCTGGCATTTTTTTGCCCAGTTTTCTAACTTTTTTAAGGAGACTATCTTTCCTTAATTTAGGACCCGGCTTCCCAGTTTTCACAATCAATACAGGGGAAGAAGGAGTCAATGTAACATGTGAATCCACAGCATTAGTAGGAGACACCCCTACAGCCAGTCCTAGTTCCACATCACTTAGTAATTTGGAGGGCATCTGTGAACATGGTAACTCAGCAAAGGTAGGTGCAAAAAAGGAATCAGAGGCCGTATGATCAATAGTAAGTACGGAACAATCCCCTCCGACATCCTGGAAACATACTGTAGGAGTAAGGGAAAGTCTCCTTTCAGTATTTTCAATTGCGGTGACGACTACTCCAATTGTTTGCTGTAACATTTTATCGATAGCCGTAAGTGTAGGTAGAGGCTGAGGAGCAGCTGCATGTAATCTAGTGTTTGGGCGGGATACGGCGGGCTTAGGTGTCTTACCCAGTTTACTCATTATCTTCTAACAATAGTATCTTGGTACAAGAAGTCGGATAGAATCACATTAGCAAGTCAGACTTCTGGGCGGACACATGTGTCCCAAGAAATCAGAGTATGGCAGTACCAATCAGTTCGAAAGAAGAGTAGCTTATGTAAATCACAGACACAGTACCTTAATTGAGTCCAGACATACTCAGTTCCATAGTCCCCAGGGGTAAAACACAAGAGGGGTGGCCCAGCCCAGCCTCGTCCAGCCCCGGACGGCCACAGACGGCCCGCCCTTTGCCCGGGCTTAGCCCGGCGTCCCGCGAGGCGGTAGGTACGGCGCGTTTTTCTCGCGCCTCCGGCTGCGTTTGGGGGCGTGGCAGTCCAAAGGATCCTGGGTGATGTAGTTAGGCCAGTTCGCCCCGCTCTGCGGCAGCGCCTATTCACCTGCGGCGGGGGGGGAACTGGAGCAAGTGCAGGACCACAACGGGACAGCAAGGCTCCCGGCTCCCGCCAGGGAAGAAGAGCAGAACTGAAGGTTTTAGCAGCGCCAAGTGAGGGAGTAAGCTACGAGCAAGAAGAGACCCGCTTGCCAGCAGGTACGGCGCGTTTTTCTCACGCCTCCGACCGCGTTTGGGGGCGTGGCAGTCCAAAGGATCCTGGGTGATGTAGTTAGGCCAGTTCCCCCCGCTCTGTGGCAGCGCCTACTCACCTGTGGCGGGGGGAACTGGAGCAAGTGCAGGACCACAACGGGACAGCAAGGCTCCCGGCTCCCGCCAGGGAAGAAGAGCAGAACTGAAGGTTTTAGCAGCGCCAAGTGAGGGAGTAAGCTACGAGCAAGAAGAGACCTTTACTCCATTTATACCACAGTGCACTGTTCTTCAAACAGCAATGTTCGAGAATGAATCCAACGCTCAGAAATGGAAACTCGGGAATTTTATCGAAGACTACACAAACTGCGCTTGAAAAGTACGTGGTGAAGATGTAAGGACCCAGCCCCTCCTAGAACGAAAAGCGGCTCAAGTACAACAATCCCAACAGTTCGTTTTTTTTGGGGGGGAGGGGGTATTTACATGTTTCACTCTTCTGTTGAACGAAAGTGACAATAGACCAAATAAAGGGCAGCTTTTAACCGCGCAAGCAACTTGAATCGGTTTAAATAAAACAGGAAGTGTGTAAAACGTGTAGGAAGCTGTTGAATGGAGCGCAGCAGCTGCTAGTGTGATGCGGTCCGAGGTGTGTCCAGTGAAGGGGCCCGCGGGGTGCAGCTGTTGCGAGCCTTGCAAGGTGGGCAGAGCCTTCAATGAGCTCCTCTACTTCAATTCAGACAAGGCCTACACAGCTTCCCACCAAATAAAATGGGTATTGTTAAACTGTGTAATATGGCATCTCGTATTTTCAGCGCTTAGAAACGGTGGACGTGCTGTATTAAGTCCTACAGTTTGAGGTGTTGCACTGAGACGCTGGCCAGAAAGGCAGGGCCCTATTTTTGAAGGCATTTTCCTTTGACTACATTCACCTAGGAAACACAAAGCTCAGTGGGTCAAGTCTATAGCATCAAAACATAACTTTACTGGACGCGCTCGAGACTGAGTCAGAAAAGAGGTTTATTTCTCTACGCACCAGTCCGAGGCGAGGGCTTCTCTAGCTGAAGGGTTGCGTTACGTATACACTTCCATGCAAATGAAATAGTGTGCCTTTCTGTTCGGACGAGCTCATTTACACACTTACGAACCCCACCTGTATTTATTTTACATGTAACTGGTGCTAAGGGTGCGTAGTTTAATGTGAACGTGCAGATCGTTTGTATAGGATCATCAGGTGCATCGAATAACCCGCACTGAACGCTCGAGCCAGGCAACAGCGCAATCTGCCATGTTTACTGTGGCCTGTCATGCCCCGGGCCAGTTAGAGGCACATTCTCCGGTCCAGTACCTCGTGGACGCCATCAAACTAGCACTGTAATAAACAACCGTGGTTGGAGGGGCTCCCGGGTCACTGGAAGTGTCCACCACGACCAACTACAATCCCAGCTCCCACTAGCAGCCGGGACACGCCCGAGAGTTAACAAGCGAGAGTTTCTCTCTCGTCTCCTAACCCTGTGTGCCCCGGAGTTAGCACGCAGGGCCCTGGGCACCGATACTATTTTCACTGCTACCTCAGTGGAGGGACGGCCCGAGACTGTACCATCACTGCTACCTCAGGGACGTCCACGCGCTCCCCGCCCGAGATGGTCCCATCACTGCTACCAAGAAAACAAAGCACCAGGGTATTATGCGCAATACAGTTTTACCATTACGAAAACAGCAGCGTGTTTATTTTTGCATCGCGCTTTAAAGTGAAAGCGTGATGCAAAAAAAAAAATGAACACGCTGCTGCCTCTGCAGGAATCCCCCTGTCCTCCTTGTGACCCCTGGCGCCTCTCAGCTCCGTGTCTGCTTGCCCGGAGTAAACAAAACAATAACAAGGAATAGGGTAGGGGATGTGGTCCGTCGGCTAGACTGCCGACTTTGGTGCTGGAAACCAGGGTTCGAGCCTCGGGGTCGCGTCCACATCCTGTGATTCTGGGCAAATCACTTTATCTCCCCGTGCCTGAATGTGTAATGTAAATCCGGTGCTCGTGTAAAGCGCTCCAATACCTTCGTGTCGAGTTCGCGCTATATAAATATGCAAAAATAAAAAAAGAATACGCGCAGGTGCTGCCCATGAAACAGCGAGGCTACAGCCTGTCTTTATCACGCTGCCTGCACGCGGCAGTAGGCTCTCTAATTGGTTGACAAGGTCCACCAATCACAAAGCTTATTTGGTGGTTGCCTACCAATAAGAGAGCCAACTAGCCTGTGCAGGCAGCGTGAACAACACACTCGTAGACTCGCTGTCTCATGGAGACCTAACGAGTGGTACGCGCGCAAAACGCTGCCTTCACGCTCGCCATCTGTTTTCATTCAGCCGCGTCTATTTGCATCGCCCTAGGGCTGAGTGAAAACAGATGCGCTTGTCACGGGCGGCATCCGATAACTGCAATGGCGTCAACAAAAGTGACAGCCAGCAAACCAGAAGCACAGAAAATACATTAATCACTACCTAAGCCAATGGAAAAAAGGTTGTGACAGAGGGGCATGGATTAAAGTCCCCTTCTTCATACTGTTTACTATAGCTCTCGCAGGCGAGGAGCGCTTGCGCACTGCAACGCCAGGCGAGACCTAAAAATGAACTCAAGGCTGCAAGTTACTCTGAAGGTGTCTGGGAGCTACTGGTAGCTTGTGATCGAATGGTTGGAGACACCTGGTGTACAGAAACAGGACTTTGCAAATACAGGCTATTCACACCTTAGGATATAGACACAATGTACGTATACCTCACAGGCTGAAGGGACATTTTTGCATTTTACAGAGACTTCACCAACTACTACTCGTTCAGTTATAGCTAGTGAAGTGTGTGTGTCTGGTGTCTCATATGCTATAGGTAGGGCTGCTATCTAAAATAGAGGTCAAATGTGTCATATTAAATGCAGTGGTCTGGAGCAGGCACATTTACTCTCCAACCTATTAAAATTTGCTGTGGGATTATATACACAATTCGCTGCATCTAAAAAAAAAAGCATTGGCATAGCCAGTAGGTCTCGCCTTTGGGACCTTATAAGTGTTTAGCCATACAACAGTTGCATAACTAAATACTTATAAGGTCCCAAAAGCGAGACCTATTGGCTATGCCAAGCGGCCGCGAAAGTGAAAGTAAATCGCGGTAAAGCGCGGCGCGCGCACCCACGCACATGCACTGTAGCTCTAGGCCGGTAGCACTTTTTGGAGCCCTCTCAATAAGTCTCGCCAGACCAGCGAATGCGCTGGGTCAGGCGAGACCTAATGACCATTAGCATTCTGGGTGACCTCACACCACAAGGCACTAGGAACACCCATTAATACAGCAATTCAGAACACCACTGTGGAAGGCATGAAGCATAATAACAAATATAAAGTACTGTTAATTTGCAGAGTACAAACGTACCAGTCTGTCTGTCTGTGGGTCAATGTTGTGCTCAGTTTAGCACTGTTTGCACCATCCCCACAAATCCCTCCTTAGTGTCTGAATTAAACTACTGGGGTGGACGTGTGATACTCTAGGAGAACCCAAGGAAAGCAGCTGCCATGCAGGAATTCTGTCTGTTTTGAAGAAAGCGCGAATGAATTGTGGCATACAGTTCTGACGTACATTGGACAGTTACAGAAGCAGTATTCCAGAAAGAGGAAAACAAACAGTGCTGTTGCAGGACCTCTTGAGTCTGAATAATACCTCAGGTCCTCTTTGAATATTGATCTGGTGTGTAACTCTTATGTCTTGATGTCTGATCGTGTGTGGGGTTACCAGGGTCATTTGCCCTTTCTAGAGTAACCACCGAACCGACAGTCAAGGGGCTTGTGACCCGACTGAGCAGTTATTTTGGGGCTGGAGGGGGGTTGTACAGCGCATTCCCCAAAACAACTCCCTGAAGACACATCATGCGGCTGAATCTATCCGAGTATTCAAAATGAATCTGCTTATCACCACTAAAATATTATTTAAAAATTTGTTGTGTGATTGATCTGTGTGCAAGGTTTGCCGAAGTCTCATGAAGTATTTTGAATACATGCAAGAAATTCTGCCTTTAAAATAAAAGAGCAGTAGGCGTTGAATCTAATCATGGCCAGACGGGGCGATGAAGCGTCTAAAATAAGTGATAAAGAACTCATTATCGCCACTTTTCCATACTATATAAAACTTTATCGGGAATGTCAGCACCCCAACACAGCTGAATTATTTCCTTCGTTAAAGTGGCAAAGTTAAATAAGATAACACCATCATAATGCCACATACTGGACCCACCCCCATTACAAAACAAGAGTTAGGGAGAACAAAAAGGAAACTTCTCTCAGGGAAAGCAACCGGTCCAGATTCAGTCCCAGGGAAGTTCCATAAGACTGTCTTGTCAACCTTTGCTCCTCTCTTACTTTATCGAACTCATTTGACTATGATAGATATGACGTTACTATCTATTGGAATCAAACCAGTATAGCAATATTTATCAAAAAAGAGAAAGATCCTTCAAATTGTGACTCTGATCTTCCCATCTTATTGATCAATTCAGATACCAAAATGTGTACTTAGATCTCAGCTGATATGTTCTCCCCATGGTTGTGGCAGTAGGTACATTCTTTGGAAAACAGATTTATAGCTCAGAGTAACGACACACCATACTATCTTGGCCAACTTAGCAATTTGTATTTCTTCAACCCAGGATAAATCTTCTATGGTGATCCTGCTCAATGCTGAAAAGGAATTCAATAGGGTCTTGTGGCAATTCCTCTGACAAGTTTTGAGACACTTTGTCTTTGTACACTTGAATAATAGAATTAAGACACTGTACAAGGGCTTAATAACCAAAGTTGCTTCCATGGCATTGTGTTGTGCATTTGTCTGGCCTGAAAGGTACCCACCAATGGTGCCTTCCATCACTCAACTGTTTGTACTATAGCTGGAAAAATGACAAACTTTTAAACCAATTAACAAATATTCTTCTATTAGCTTTGAATTGTGTGAGTCAAGAGCTCACAGTTTGTGCAGCCAGTACTGCTTTATTTACCAATCGCCATCTCTTATCAGCCCTCCCTGTCATTGAAAACGAGGCCACACTGTTTTGAATCCTCTCTGAGTAGGTCCTAAATGTTCCAAAACACACATTTTACTCTATCAAAAGCTATATTCCACAGATCCTCGCTATGTATCTTGGTCATCTACCTCTGGGTTAATATCTTCTTATATTTGGATTAAATGATCAGCCTTAATTGTGATGAATAGAGGTAATGTAACCTCATGTGTTGTCTTTGTGCTGCTATTTAGTGGACAGATCAAGAGGAGACAAGTCAGTTGAAGCATTATTTGATTCCATATCTATGCATTTTTGTTTTACAAGCCGCATATTTCATTGTACTCATCCAGTACCAAACTAGGAGAAGAACAAGAATTGGGAAACAGAGTTCCTTCATTTCAACATATTTTAACGTTGACTGTGGCACAATAATAAAACATTTGAAAACATTGAGGCTCAGAATCTACCTTTTAGGGGGTGTTCTTACCATAGGATCATGTGCCTGTGATTATTTCGGTGTGACCAGCGGTAGAGTCGCTTGGACGGCTGTGGTTGACTGCTTTTTCCAGTATCTCCTGGCTGGTTGTTTTGGCCAGATCCAGACTCGGGCCGTCTGCTTTAATCTGCACCTTCTGTTGCTGGGATATCGTACCAAGATTGCTTAGATTGGAAGGACCTACGACATTTACCCATAAGCTTGGATCTGCCACAAGCAATCAAGCGGAGACATCCGGGCAGTAGAAGTCGGAGACAACAGCAGACCACCCAAGCATTGATCCAGCCCAAACATCCAAGTCAAGAGATACCGGGAAAAAAGATAGTCAGCCGCCCACGCGACTCTCCTGCTGGTCACTGCCAAAGGACCTTGGACACATGATCCTATGACGATAACCGCCCCATGAAGTACATGCCAAGCTGCAATGCTTCCCAATATTTTATTATTGTTTTTAGTGATGGAGAAATATACTGATAGTTTTCTGATGGTGTAACCAATGGCTTCAGGTGTTCCTTCACAGAACAAAGACTTAATTAAGGACACTTCATATGCCAGATGACTAAAAGAGGCGTTCCCTTCCTTCACAGAATTACACACTTGGATGTTTCACATATAGTCTCGATTTAATTAACCCCAAATTCTTTTTGTACCCCTAGGCATAGGCCAAACCAATTCTCCATCTTGATGAGACACCAGACAAGACAAAACACATCAACATCGCTTTCCAGGGGTAGCAGATAACGTTGAAGGCATGTGGGCTGCTGAATTCATATCTGTGCATAGATCGCCGCCTAGTGTTGGGTCCGGATGTTTGCACGTTGTTGTCCTGGAAGAGTCTTCGAAGTATCCTGAGATAGGTGACTCCTCCCCTGGACCACAGTGCGCATGGGCATCCTCTCCATCCTTAGATTGTTTTTTTCCGCCATTGGGTTCGGATGTGCTTATCTTAGCTCAAGTTAGGAATATTTAGTTTAAGGCCAAAAGGCCTTTAGTTTTCGTCGGTACTGTTCCCGCTCGGTATCGACTGCTTTCTTACTTAGTTTAGAAACTTCTTCCAGTTTTTCGGATCCGTTTAATCCAAACATCGACGATGGAATCGAGGACCCCATTCAAACGGTGTCCTGTATGCCACGCCAAATACCCACAAATCGACGTCCACCCGGTATGCAACAAATGTCTCTCGCCGGATCACGGCGAATCGAAATGTATGGCTTGTGCCCGATTCCGATCCAAGGGACGAAGATGTTGGAAGCGTGGAAGAAGTAAACTCCAGCCCCGCTTCCGAACACAATTCCCGATTGGAAGACGCCGATGAAGCACTTTTTCACAGGGAAGAAGCCGTCGATGAGGTAGGAGACTACGATGAGGCCTTTGGGGCCGAAGAAGATAGCTCTGGTGAAGAGCCAGGCCTACCCGTCGAAACGGAGGCTATCAAAGTGCGTCATTCTACGGCTCCGGTCAAGGGATCGCCTCCGGGCCTTACCCGAGATCAATCCCAAAGTTCTTCGGCCCCGCCTTCAGGCCCGGCCTCGAACATCCAGCACGAGCCATTATTACCGAAAAAGACTGGTTTCCCTTCAATGAAACCGAAACCAATTGTTGCACCAGTTCCACCGAAACCGAAAGTGAAACTGGCAGTGGTCGGCTCGAAGACCTCCACTCCTTCGACGCCAGCACAGACCATCGGCTCCGAACGCACTAAGAGGGATTTCGGCGCCGAACTCGCTGCAGCAGATGTCGGTACCGACCCGAAAAGGAAGGCCATCGGTCCCACAAAAGCGCCTCGGCCCCTGGCACCCAAGCAGTCGGCCCCGACCACCAAAGTCAAAATGGCCGCTCCATCGGAGTCCACTTCGAAGGCAGCGACACGCGTCAAGTCATCGGCTCCGACGACCGCTAATACCTCTCCTCTGATCGATGACCCTGTGGCTTCGAAGCAGTCGACGCCTACCTCTACGGAACCACTCGGCACCAAAGAACCTTCGGCGTTCTCGGTGCGGCAAGTCGCGGCGTCATTGCAACGCATCAGGGAACGGGCAGCCCTCCGGTCCACGTCGGGACCCGACCCGAACAAGGCTCCAAAGGCACCCTCGTCACCAACCAACATCACTTTTGGTTTGCCGCCATCCACGGCGCCGAAGATGTTCGAGATCCGAACACGCGTCCGCCAGACAAGGTCCCCATCTACTGGACACTCTCCTACTGAGCCTTCACCGTCACAATTCATCGACGCCGACACTGGCAGACTCATGCTCCGAAAACGGAAGGTCACGCCAGAGCAGGCCTTCGACTCCTACAGGATCCCTCTGAAGCAGAAACTGCCGGCAGAGTCGGAACCGGTTCTATACGAACGCTTGCACACGTCCTATCCGGATCCCCAGTCCTTTTCTCCTACGCCCTCCGACACGGACGCAATGGAGGATTAGATAGGTGATGATACCACCTACCCTAGGGATATCGATCCTGAAGAGCAGCAGGACCTAGATCAAGCTTGGGATGACCCTGCAGACCAGGGTGCCGCAACAGATACCCAGGATACGCAGCTTTACGGCGCAAAAACATCTCCCACAGAGGACACTGCTGCCTTCAATGCCCTCATAGAACGTGCTGCAGCCAATCATGGAGTGCAACTCCACTCTGACACAGTTGAGGACGACTTCTTGGTGGACACTTTCGCATCCTCCGAGAGAACTGTCAAGACTTTGCCCATGTTGAAAGGTGTTCTCAAGCCTGCAAAGGACATTTTCAAGGAAACAACCAGGGCACGCGTGCTAAACCCCAGGATTGAAAAAAAAATACAAACCTGCGCCCGGGGACCCTATGTACATTAGAGGTCAGTTACCTCTGGACTCCATGGTGGTTGCTAACGCTTGCAAACGAGCCCACTCGCAAACAACAGGTGATACTCCTCCCCCAGACAAGGAGTCCAAAGTGCTGGAGACCTCAGGCAAGAGAATTGCAGCTCAAGCAGCAAACATCTGGCGCATTGCCAATACACAGGCCCTCCTGGCTCACTATGATCATTCACACTACGACACGCTAGAGTCACTACTCCAGCATCTGCCAGACGAATACAAAGAGGCAGCGGAGCTCCTCATCAGAGAGGGACAACTTCTTACCAACGCATCCATTAAGTGCGCACTAGATGCTGTCAACACAGCTGCGAGGGCGATAAACACCAGCGTCATGTTACGACGACACGCTTGGCTAAGAATCTCCGGATTCAAACCAGAGATTCAAAACAACATCCTAAATCAGCCAGTCAACCCTGACTACTTATTCGGCCCAGAAGTTGACACCACCTTAGAAAAAATAAAGAAGGACACTGACACTGCGAAGTCAATGGGGGCTCTGCAAACGCAGACATTTCGTAGTGGCTTCTTTCGTCGCCCCGGGAATAGGGGAGCAGCTAGAGGACAGGGGTCACAGCAGCAATACACTAAAGGGGGCACACAGAGTACCTACGATAAAACCAACAGAGGTGGATATCGTGGCTCCAGCACCAAGGGCAGAGGACGCGGTTACGGCAACACCAGGTCCTCACCCAAGAACAAACAGTGACGCCCTCTCCCTTCCCCCCGACCACATAACACCTGTCGGGGGGAGACTCCAGCGGTTCCTGTCCACGTGGAAAACCATCACCACGGACAGGTGGGTCAGGGATATTATCCAGCACGGTTACTGTCTCGAATTAACCTCCACTCCACCCACAATACCGCCAAAGCATCGTCCTATGTCCGCAGAGCACTTAGCATTATTGCAGCAGGAAGTGCTAAGTATGCTGCAAAAAGGTGCAATAGAGGTCGTGGCCGTCAACCAGCAGGGGACAGGGGTGTACTCTCTGTACTTCCTAATCCCAAAAAAGGACGGGTCGCTCAGACCTATACTAGACCTGAGACCCCTCAACCACTACATTCTGTCAGAGCATTTTCATATGCTCACCCTACAGCAGGTTCTCCCGCTGCTCAGCCAGGGAGACTTCCTAGCCACACTAGACCTCAAAGATGCGTACTTCCACATACCCATCCACCCGTCACACAGGAAATATCTCAGGTTCACTATTCAAGGACAGCACTATCAATTCAAAGTCCTCCCCTTCGGCGTGACAACAGCACCCAGGGTTTTTACCAAGTGCCTAGCTACAGTGGCTGCACATCTACGGCGACGACACATTCACGTCTACCCTTACCTGGACGACTGGCTTGTTCAGGCGAAGTCAGCCCAGCAATGTGCCAGCCACATGTCCCTCACCATTCACCTTCTTCACAGTCTGGGATTCTCACTAAATTACCCAAAATCACATCTACAACCCGCACATGTACAACAGTACCTGGGCGCGACCATAGACACTCTGGCAGCCACAGCTCAGCCAAATTTAGTGAGGATCAACAGCATGCAACTGCTGATCTCAAGGTTCAAACCTCAACACTCCCTTCCTGCGCGAGTGTTCATGCAGTTGATAGGCATGATGGCCTCCTGCATTTTCATAGTCCCGCACGCGAGACTACATATGCGCCCGCTTCAGGAGTGCTTAGCACGTCAATGGAATCAGGCTCACGGGCAATTAAAAGACCTAGTGTTGGTGAGTGGTCGGGCATACAACTCTCTGCATTGGTGGAATCCACAAAACCTTTGCAAGGGCCGACCATTCCAAGAGCCTATTCCACAAATAATACTGACAGCGGACGCCTCTCTCCAGGAATGGGGAGCTCATGTACTCAGTTACACAGTGCAGGGACTATGGACGACACAACAAAAGAAGATGCACAGCAACGTTCTGGAACTGATGGCAATCTTCCTCGCCATGAAGGCATTCAAAGTACACTTGTGCAACAAGGTCCTGTTGATCCGGATGGACAACATGACTGCCATGTACTACATACAAAAGCAGGGAGGAACACACTCTCCACAGTTGTCTCACCTGGCTCAGAGCATGTGGAAGTGGGAAATTCAGAGGAACATATTCCTCATGGCGGAACACCTCCCCGGCAAGGACAACCAGATGGCGGATCTGCTCAGCAGACACAGCCACCAGATGCACGAGTGGGAGCTACACCCATCAGTACTCCAACCGTACTTCCAACAGTGGGGTCATCCAGAGATAGACCTATTCGCCACAAACGCAAAATGCCAAAGCTTTGCCGCCAGGTTCCCACATCCACAATCGCAGGGCAATGCGATATGGATGAACTGGTCATCCATATCAAATTCATGCCTAAAGTAATATCGCAGTTCCACATGAATCAAACTATTGAACTGCCTGTTTTCTTTCAGAATCCACAAAATGTCGCTGAGAGAATGCTCCATACACTAGATGTAAAAAGGGCCCTCATGTACTATATAGACAGAACTAAAGACTTTAGGAAGACAAAACAACTTTTAGTTGCCTTTTCTCCACAACACAAGGGCAACGCCATTTCCAAAGTGTGAGAAAGTGCCATCTTTCTTGCATGGTATGCCCCCACTTTTTGCTAAGTTGCTGAATGTACTTCGATTGAGTGTACCCTGGGTTCCTGCCAATCAGGTGCCCAGGGCCTATGTTCCTTCCTTAAACCACTCAAACTCCAAATTGGCAAACCCTAGCCACATGTCAGCCCCTAGTAAATGGTACCCTAGGTACCCAGGGCCTTGTGGCCAGGGAAGGCCTCTAAGGGCTGCAGCACTCATTGTGCCACCCTCAGAGGCCCTGTACCCTTACACACACACTGCCCTTGCAGGCTGAGTGTCTGGGTGCAGGACAAAACAAAGAGTCGACATGGCACACATCACTGTGTACCATGCCCATCACCTACACTGCCAAGGCATATGTCAGCCACCCCTCTAGCTGGGTGCATTACGCCTATGGTGTGGGCACAGGAGCAGGAGCCCTGTGCCCCTACAGTACCCGGGTCCATTACTGGGCACTGTAAGTGCAGTGCTGTCATTTAAGAGTACATGGTGCTGAGAGCTTGTCAAACACGAGCTCCATAGCACCATATTGGCAACACTGAAGCCTGGGAAGTTTGGTATCAAACTTCTCAGCACATTGAACCCACACTGATGCCAGTGTAGGATTTAATGTACTAAGCACCCCAGAGGGCATCTTAGAGATGCCCCCTTACAGCTAACTTACAATCCACGTCTGCTCTGAGGCTGCCCAGGCTGCCACACAGCAGACACGTTGCTGGACCCCTGGGTGGGAGAGCCCCTGCTCTCCCGGGCCTGCAACAATGCACATCCTGGATGAGGTGAGAAATCTCCTCCCCCAGGATGAGCAAAGGGAAGCTTCAAAGGCAGGCCGCCATTTGGAGTTTCCCCAGGCCACTGCAACCCCCCACTCTGGCGGGAAGCTTGGCCGGAAACCCCATACAACTGCTTTGGCCCCAGCCCTACCGGCCTGTCGACTCTCGAACCTGCACCAGCGCGGCATCTCTCGCGGCCAGCAACCTCACCAACCCCGGAGGACCTGGCTACCTTTTGGCTCTAAGCCCCTGGGACTCCCATGAGTAGAGGCTCTACTCAAGAAACCTATTTTTAACCCCTGGCAGCAGCCCGGAACCGCGGACCCAACACACTCTGCACCAGCCTGGCCAGTGCCGGAGTGGACAAAGACCCTGAGGACGACCCCAAGGCGACTGTGACCCCGAGTCCGGCACCCAAGGACCCCCCTCGACATCCCGGAAGAAGCCTGCAGCCTCAGAACCGAGTGCCACCCCAACCGCGATCAACCAGAGGGTAAGATTCCCGACGTCAAAAGGCACCCCTGCACCCGGCGCCCTGCGGCCCCCTGTGCCCAATCCCGGGGTACCCACCTAACCTACAACTACCCAACTTACCTCTCGAAGTGGTGGTGGCACCTGAAACATCCTCGTCCCCGAGCCTGCAGCCTTTTTCCAAACCGGAACATTCCCATTGATTTCCATTGAGCGCCCGAAGGCTCAAAAGCACCCTGCACCCAGCCGCCCGAGTGGCCCTGGCAGTGCACTCTCTACACTAACCTACTTCCCCACTTGCCCTGAGTAAGTGACCAGGAGCCCAGCTCCCACAGCCGCGTGGCTTGCCAGACAGCAGCCACCAACCAAGGCCCCCCTATCCCTCATAGGATAACATTGGGCCTAACTCTCTCTGCACAAGGCCGTCCTGAAACCGCTGAGGGTGAACCAACTGTACCTACCTGACACTGGGGGACCCCTGAGTCCATGCCCGGAATTTCAACTCTGCCAGTCGAGTACTTACCCTTAAACCGCTAACTTCATTTTCCTCATAGGGTAACATTGACTGGCTTTTTCTTCAAAAATCTTCTAAGTGTGAACTTTTTAAAACTGCAAATATTCACCAAAAATCAGCCAAGTGACAAAAACGAATTTACTCACCTGCTCCTAGGTGAGCTCCCAGTGCTGGATCTTGGTGCCCAGCCCTGACCCTGAAAAGTGTTCACAACTATACTTACCTCTAACTCATTTTTCTCCCATAGGAAACCATTGTCTGCTTTTCTGTGAAATTTCTTCTAAGTGTCTATTTTTGCAAATTTGAAATATTCTTTTAAAATCGTACCATTTCTGCAAACGAAATTACTTACCTGTTTTTGTTAAGGACCCCAGTCCTGGGTCTAGGTACCCAGTCCTGGATTACTAAAGTAACGATAAAGTACTCTACCTGCAATTTGAATTTCTTGCCATAGAGCTCCATTGAATGTTTTCTTTGAAATATTTTCTAAGTGCTAACTTTTGAAATAGCTAAATATTATTTAAAAATCATTACAGTTATTAAGTCGACTTTCATCACTTGATTCTGAATACTGACCCAAGGCTGGATCTAGGAGCCAGACCTGGAATTCCAAAAGTAATCTGAAAAGTAATTTATTACAAATAACCTGAATTTACCATTGAGCTCAATGCATTGTTATGTTTAGGAAATAGGATTGTTTATTGCAACCAACTGTGACTGTTTACACAAATTTATTGCTTAACCCCTTCGACGCGCATGACGGAACGGTTCCGTCATGCACGTCGGTTGGGCTGTGCTTATGACGGAACCGTTCCGTCACGGCCCCGCCCGCGCTCAGAACCTTCAGCGTGGCGCGGAAATCCGCGCCGCGCTGAAGGGGTTAAGACAAAAGTATTTATATTCAACCTCTCATTCTGAGAAAGTATATTTTTACCCCCTTTGTGGTTCTAAAAATAAAACAAGCATATATTTTATATATATAAACCATTGGCCTAGAGTTCAGTTATTGAGTGTGTGAAACCATTTGCTGACTGAGTGTGTACAATAAATGCTTTACACTGTCCTCTGGTACTGCCTTACTGCTCGACCAAGCTACCACTTTTGAGAGTAAGGTCATACCTAACTTTGACCTCTATCAGCCTCTGGGGGACTGTGGACTCTGTACACCCTGTACCTATTAGGGAACAGTATATACAGAGCCACTTTCTATGTTGCATTTAACGTAGCCAGTTGGATCGTTAAATGTATTCAAATTTGCTATCAAAAGGCTAAACGTACATTAACGATTCCCCCACGAGCTCACTCAACACGAAAGTTAGGGGCGTCCATGGCTTTCCTGGGAAACATTCCTCTACAGGAAATATGTAGAGCAGCCACATGGTCCACTATACATACATTTACCAAACACTACTGTGTAGATGTACACTCAAGACAGCAGGCAGCTGTAGGACAGGCTGTTCTCCAAACTCTTTTTCAGACCGCTGCAGCTGGCACTGGTAGCCGCCACTAATAGGAGGTACTGCTATGTATTCTATGCACAGATATGAATTCAGCAGCCCACATGCCTCAAACTGAATATGCTACTTACCAGTATGCATCTGTTCTTGGCATGTAGGGCTGCTGACATTCATATCGCCCACCCTCCTCCCCGGCGCCTGTAGCAGCTGCCGGTCTCAGAATTACTGTATAGCATGGTCATAACTTTCTGTATCTACTCCATCACTGCCACAATGGCGAAAAACAATCTAAGGATGGAGAGGATGTCCATGCGCACTGTGGTCCAGGGGAGGAGTCACCTATCTCAGGATACTTCGAAGACTCTTCCAGGACAACAACGTGCAAACATCCGGACCCAACACTAGGCGGCGATCTATGCACAGATATGATTGTCAGCAGCCCTACATGCCAAGAACAGATGCATACTGGTAAGTAGCATATTCATTCTAAGTGCCCAGAAAAGACTACATAAAGGGAGGAATGTAAACCCCATGGCTTTTGAGAGGTTCACCAGAGTCCAAGATACCCTGTAATTCTGAATTACATATGGAAAAAATTAAGCCCACTTATAACCTGCACATCTGATGTAAAAGAAATATATATATTAAATGGAATATAGCTTTCACATTGTATAACTTTTTCCTGACCAGGATGGTGGTTCAATCATGTTGAAATATATAATTCACCGGTGACCGGATAGACCTGTGTCACAATTAATGTTACAAATATGTTGAAAGGAAGGCAATCGTTGTTGATCAATTTTGGTTCTGTCTTAAAATGGCATTGGATGATTACAATGAAATATGCTGCTTGTAGAGAATGTATATGCACTGATTCAAAAACTTCGATGATCATTTGACTTGTTTCCTCTAGAACTGTCCACTAAATAGCCGTATGATAACTTTATTTCGGTCAGAAGACCATAAAAGTGCAAATAAAATACATTCATACATAGCACATGAAATAAAATAATAAATATAGGTATATCACTTAAAAAAAAGAAATAAACAGTGAGTTATCAAACGTATTTCGATAGTTTAAATTGGTTTAAAAGTTATCCTACGGCGCCACATACCATAAAGGAAACGAGAGAGCAAATACAATGGGCGGCGAGGTATCATATTTAAGAACTCTACATGCCTGCACACAATGTCTAAAACCCAGATTTCTACATATTGGGATAAGCCAAGTTTTGTGAATGTTGCTATATGCTGGACAGAAAAATAGAACATGAGTGACATCTTCTCTAATGTAGTTACACGCCGGACAAGTTTTATTTTCAGTTTTTGTCCATTTCGAAGTAAATAACCTAATAGGTAGGGAACCATACCTTAATTAAGCATATAGTTTCCTCGCAAGAGGGGGTTCGACTACATCAAAGAATTCCTCCCACCCCATTTCAGATTTAACTGAGAGGAACTCAATAGAAAGCCTACCATAGGATGTTGACCGTTGTAGTGCACTTAGATTTTGCTGCCTCACCATATTTAACAGGGCCCTAGATATTCTCGGGCAACTCAACTCAGTGGTCCTCCATAACTGAGGCAAGCCTATTTTGAAAGAAAGAGCCTTAATATGGGAAAGCCATGGAATATTTTTGTTTTTTATCTGTTCCCAGACCTCCCGAAATTCAGCTCTATAGGATACCAGCTCAGGTACTGACCAGAGCCTCCTCCAATAGAGCAAGGGTCGCACAGCTGCCAATTTCTCAATGGACTCCAGACCCAAGTCCATTCGCAAGGGGATGAGGGGTGTACTTTTCGGTAGGCCCACCAAATTCCTCACAAAGGCCTGTTCCACCCTCAGAAGGCTAAGAACGTTCTTATGGCCCCAAAGTTCGGCGCCATAGATGGATGCGGTCCGAGCCTGGAGGCCATAGATCTCAAGGGCGGACGCAACAGGTTTGGAGATCGATACTCTCTGAAGCTTGCCAATACCCCCTGCTATTTGTGAAAGTCTAAGGGCGGATCTGGTAATCTGATGGCCCCAGCCAAAATCCTCCGTCAAAGTGATCCCAAGATAGATGAAGGTCTTGACTCGTTCCAACGGAACACCATTTAGAAGAGGGTTTGGGCGCGTACGCCTCGGGGGATTAAAGATCATAAACTTGGTTTTATCCAAATTGATCTCCAATCCCCTCGAGGCGCAGAAGCACACGAAACCATCCAAGACACGCTAGATGCCCGAAGAGGTTTGGGATAGCAACAGGGTGTCATCCGCGAACATTAATGTGGGCACCGTCCGGTCATCAACCATGGAGCATCATTGTCCTTTACATCATTTAGGGTGTCGACAAGGCCATTAATAAATAAGCTAAAAAGGGTAGGGGCTAAAACACACCCCTGCCGGACACCCCTGGAAAAAGGGAAGCGGTCCGAGAGATCCCCGTGTCTCCCACACCTGACCCGTGCATAATTTCCAACATGCAAACGGGTCAGGATATTAAGCAGGTATGGCGGAAGGCCCAGGTCAGCCAATACCTCCCACAATTTTTCCCTAGGGACTAGGTCAAAATCAGCCCGCAGGTCCACAAAAACAAGGTAGAGGCTGCCACCCTCGATCCTTGTGATTTTCCAAAAAAGGACCTGGAGCCAGAAGATTTGGTCCAAGGTTGAGATACCGGATCTAAATCCAGCCTGGAGGGTAGACAATATTTGCCGTTCCTCCATCCAAGCTTGTATCCTGTCCAATATGATTCTACCCATTAGTTTTTGTGTTATGTCTAACAGGCTAATGGGCCTGTAAATTGAGGTGGTAAGTGGGCATCCCTTCTTGTAGATGGGGACAATCTCAGCCCCCAGCCAGGTGTCCGGTGGATCAGACCCCATAAGAATCGCGTTGAACAAGATAACAAGATATGGCGCCCATATTTTTGGCTGGGATCGGAACAGGTCCCCCGGCAATTTATCGAGGCCGGGAGCCTTGTTTGGGAGCAACCTAGCTATGGCAGATTCTACCTCCTTCAAGGTGATGCTCTCTGGGTGGTCAGAAGGGTACAAGCTCGGTCCCGACCCTCCACCCGAGGCCCCCGCCAGTCGATTCTCATGACGGGGGTCTGGGGCAGGGGGCCGGGCAAGTATCGCGGCTCCCTCCTGTTGGAGCCCTGGGGCAAGCTTAGGGCTTAGACAAAATGTGGCATCATACTTCTAGCATGCGTATAGTGCCCCGAAATGTGCTTCCCACACTGAGGGTGCAATGTTTGGGGAGATAGCTTGCCCGGCTCCCTTGAAGCCTGTACTAACAATGGCCCAAAATGTCTTTGCGTCCTTGGACAGGAGCGCACTTCTCAGCTCTTCCCACCTTGTTTCCTCCCAGTCCCTCTTGGCTCCCTCGATTGCCTTTTTATAGAACAGACGGGATGACCTAGTTTCTAAACTGTCCTTAAGTTTGATTGCAGTAAGTAGATCCTTCTTGGCATTCCTACAGGTAGCATTGTACCATGGGTGTATCTTAGCCCCACCTCGTCTAGACTTACTAAGTGGGCAAAGAACATCCCCCAACGCACTGGCCAACTGCCTATGAATTTTTACAGCAGCATGGCCGTTTGAGGACAAGTCGGCCGTCTCAGCTATTCATGGTATAGCAAGCTGGTATAATTCACCCAGCCTAGACGGGGAATCCTGAAAATAAGGCCATTTGACCCTACGTCGATTGTTCGTAGCCATGAGGGGCATGATCATGCTGGTAAGACCAGCTTCAGGGTTAGTCAGCCCAAAGGTCCCCGGCTTTAATGTTAAGACAAGGGCGTTGTGGTCACTATCATGTCTCCGTTGCACTCTGAATTCCAACAACCTATCCCAGTGTCTTACTTCCATCAAGATGTAATCAATGGTGGAAGTTTGTTCTACCCTGTTAAATGTAGGAAATCCCAGGCGGTCAGGGTCCAGTCTCCCATTACACGCCCGCAGAGACGTTGCAAGTGAGAATGATTTTATTTGAAGGACCAACCGGGTCCATGCCTTGACAGGAGGGATCTTTGGTTCCGGGATACACCAAAGCAGGTCTTCATCATCCTGCTCATCCAAATCAGGGTGAACCAACGGCTCGAATTGACAATTAAAGTCCCCACCAAGAATTATTGTGACTGAGGGGTCAAGTGTCTGAATAAAAAGATCTAGTGCTTTGATCGTGTCTGACTCCTGCCGGCTCCTGACTGGCCTAGAGTAAATATTTATTATGGCTATTTTTGGTGACTTCAGGGGTGTCAATAGCACACATTGAACATCGGGGGAGTCAGTTGGTATTTGGGTAGCTTGAACGCTCAAGTGGGTGCCTATCCAAATTGATAGGCCACCAGATGGGCGACCTCTGCCACTAGTTACTGCCAAGATGTGAAAAGTTGCGTAACCTGGGCTAGCACTCTCTTCTAAAGCCCATGTTTCCTGAATCAGGCAAATATGAAGGTGCCCCAGTCAGGAATAAGTAATTTATTTTTTAGCCCCGCTACATTCCACAAAATAATTTTTATAGTTCCATCATCTATCTTACCAGTGTCTATTGAAATCCCTGTTGCCATAGTGGATGAACCTTCGCAGGTAAGTGTCTCTGACTGAACTTTCCTATCCGTTTTGTCTATACTAGGAACTTCCCCCCCCCCGCAATAGAGACTCCCCGCCCCAATTTCACTCCTTCCCTCCCCAATACCTTCTGCTGAGGTAAGGGTTTTGATATTTCCCTCCAATACAATTAAAGGGGTAGATGTTTCACTAGTGTTGTTCAGGACTAATTCCTTGTCAAGTGAGCGTCAATCTACCTGATTCAGTACACTAAACCTATTTCTGTGCGCAAAGGATGACAAAGGGGGAGTATGAGCATAAAAGTCCTCCCAGCTTGTTTGCCCCTGTTGCACTCTAGGTAGACGACCATTTTGGCCCTCATCATAATTAGCACTTTTACAGTGAGCTGGTCTCAGATGGGGCATAGGATAAAAATAAGACAGGTGGAGGGGGAGGATTTGAGTATTTAATCTAGAGGGAGACGTACCACAAATGTAAGCAACAGCAGTGATATCCCTAAAATGTATTACTACACAATTCCCTGTAATAGTTTTGGGTCCCTTCCCAATCCAGTCTATTCGTCTTACAAAGAGTATTTCCCCAGAAATATGAGAGGGGAGAGAGGTCTGTGTACATTTAGCCACTGGATGCACTTATTTTTTAAGTCAGTATGACCTTCATTTTTTCCCTGACTTAGAGGTGGTACCCCCGTTAAGACTACAACATACGGCAAAGATTCTGGGGGAAGATCAATGGTTTGCAACTCCAATCTATATCTTTCGCATCCTGTTTTCTCATTACTGGAAGTGACTTTTGCTCCCAATTACCTGGGGGCCGTCAGCAACTGAATTTATACATAGAGGGGGGCTAGCAATTTCCAAAGCTGGCTCATTGTTGGTGGGGGCCAATCGTGTTCCTTGGCTCCTAGTAACACTATCAACTACTAGAGCAGTCCTAACTTGAGAAACCAAACCGCCAGCTTCACTAGAGGCAAACTTCCCATGTAGGACCGTTAGGGGCGTTTTCCCCAGACCCATATTATTGAGAGTAGAGACTAATCTATCGATCCTAGATGCCAGGGATTTGATGTGTTTGCCAATAGTCTGATCCAAAAGGGACTAAAAGTCAGCTACTAAGCTAGTAACCCACAGCGGAGCTCCCACATTTGCTGGAGAAGGGCCGGTAGTAGCTAATACAGAATCACACTTATGCCCTATATTTTCATTTGGCTTTTTTAGAGGTCTCCTTTTCTTGCCTCTAGGGCCCGGTTTATTTATTATGATGGTATTTGGGGGAGATGGGGGTGAACTTATAGATGAATTGCTAGGTTTTGCATCTGTAGGGGCCTGGGCACAGGGTAAATCAGCAAATGACGACGTAAGAAACGAGCTTACGTCAGGAGGGTTTGTTACAATTGCTGAATAGTCCCCTGCTTGCTCTACCAAGGGGGCAGCGGGAGTAATTGACAGCCTTCGCTCTGTGTTTTCAATTGCAGTTACCACTACCCCGATGATTTTTTGAAGCATCTTATCGATAGCCGTTAACGTAGGGAGGGGTAGTGTCTTAGCCACCTGTTGTCTCGTCACGGGGCGGGAAACTGCGACCTTTTGATTTTTACCCATTTTTTAGGATGTTTAAGAAAGATAGTCCATTCCTACAAAGCCTTTGCTGAGAAGCCCAAGGAAATAATAATAATCAGTGATAACAGTACCTTTGGGTTAATGTCCAGGCTATCAAGGGTGTCCAATAGCAGTGTTTAAGGGGGTGGCCCGTCCCGGCCTCCTCCGGCCCCTGATGGCCACAGACGGCCCGCCCTTTGCCCGGGCTTCGCCCGGCGCGACCCGCGCGCGATCCCGCGACGCGGAGCCTGTTGGGAGTTTGAAGCGCCTCCGGGCGCGGGAACAGCGGTGCGGGGAAGCAAAGCAGGCTGGGAGGTGCAGTCTCGCTCCACTCGGCGGCCGCTAAATGACCAACTGCGGCAGCGGGAGGGAGGTCAGTGATGGCGGCAGCACTCAGGTAAGTTCCCCCAACAGCGGCACAGCACCCGCTCCCCCGAGCCTGTCGGGAGTTTGAAGCTCCTCCGGGCGCGGTAACAGCGGTGCGGGGAAGCAAAGCAGGCTGGGAGGTGTAGTCTCGCTCCACTTGGCGGCCGCTAAATGACCAACTGCGGCAGCGGGAGGGAGGTCAGTGATGGCGGCAACACTCAGGCAGCACTCAGGTAAGTTCCCCCAACAGCGGCACAGCACCCGCTCCCCCGAGCCTGTCGGGAATTTGAAGCGCCTCCGGGCGTGGGAACAGCGGTGCGGGGAAGCAAAGCAGGCTGGGAGGTGTAGTCTCCCTCCACTCGGCGGCCGCTAAATGACCAACTGCGGCAGCGGGAGGGAGGTCAGTGATGGCGGCAACACTCAGGCAGCACTCAGGTAAGTTCCCCCAACAGTGGCACAGCGCGAGTCAAAGGGAGTCAATTGGAGTAAATGGGAGTTAAAGTCAGTCAAGACAAGAGCTTAACCAGAGCTAGGGTGGCTTTTCCAATATACGCCGGTAAGCGCCACGATTAACTTTACCAATATGCGGTTCCTACCGCGTAAAGCGCCGCTGTTCCCACCGCCTTAAGCACCGCTCTGCACTGAGGATCAGGTGCCTCTGCCGCTGCCACTGGCGAGGGGGACTTCAGTCCCCGTCCCCGTCTCCCGCCTCCTGCCTCAGTGGTTGCGTTGGTTGCGGTGGTTGTGGCTGGTTGCGGCTCGGCGGCGTCTCGGCGGCGTTACAACGTTCACGGCCGGCCTGCCTGCTCACAGCCGCTCTCAACTCTGTGCTCCTCCTCTGCTCCTCACCTGAAAGTAACACTAAATAGCACATAGACAACCTGCAAGGCAACTTTATCTGTATACATTTGTGTTAGAAGGTGGTTCTGACACTATGGGCCACCCGGATTTTTCACTTTTTGAGCACCTAATTGTTGAACTTTTACTGTGGGGGAGCCTCATGAGTTGGGACTCACCCACAATGAACTCATAATGAAAGAGACTGCATGGGGATTTTACTGGTGTCCCCCTGGCTTGACCAGGCCACTGCGCAGCAGCTGGAGTAAGGGACACCGAGCTGGTTACATGCAGACACATGTGTACATGCGTGTGCACACGGGTAGGGGCTGCGCAGGGGAGATTCCTAGCGTGCACAGCCAAGCAGCAGGTGCAGATAGACTGGTGTGGCAGGACTTATGCCGAATGGGGTGGTGACATGGATTAAGCTGTATATATTGGGAAGAAACATGCCAGGGAAAGTCAGTAAGTTTTACTGTGCTTTTCACTTCATTATTCCCTTATGGGGATGTGGAGCCCATGGGCTAGATTAACTTCCCTAAGGCCTACAGATTCCAGACACGCACTAAAGTCCACTGTAACGGGTGTGAGAAGAAGTATTCTGCAGGGTCCAAAGTCCTATTTGTACTGCTTTTGGGTCATCTAGAACTGTCATATTTCTCTGAGTCAGCCATAACCAGGCCCTGGCTGGGGGCTGACCTCAGTAGCCTGGATTGATGACCTTTCTTCCCAGAGCGAAGACCTCCTCTCCACGAAGAGAAGATGGGTGGGGCTACAGGCTCATCCATCAGCAGCTATCACTGGGTGCCAGGCACCAGGCTGCAACAGGGAGGGAAGGCAGCGAGGGGGCAGGGGGAGGGGCTTTCAGAGACCATGTGGCAGGAGACCCTGGACGACGCCATCTTAAACCAACCCAGAGGCCTGGGCAGGAAGGAGGGGGCAGAGAAGTTATGTGTCGCTGTGTGATAGGGCTAACAGAGACTTCCTGCCAGCCCCCTCCCCAATTTCTTAAAAGAACTTGCACAGAAAGAGGGGCTCTCTCTGGGGTGTGGTCTGCTGAGGCCGAAGGTGCTGGAGCCTGGCTCAATGGGCAGTTGGATGGAGGAACCCCCTGACTGCCCCCAGGATCCTGAACAGCGCCGGAAGAAGAGTCTAGGACCAGTGCGCAGAAGCAGGGGCCTCTGCGCAGGGAGAAGAGAGGCCCGGTAGGAGAGCAGACGAAAGGCTGGCGCAGGGAGCCAGTGCAGAGTGCACCCTCTTGGAGAAAAGTAGGGCGAAGGAGTGCTCCCAGTGGCTGGGGAGCACCACCAGGAGCAAGAAGATGAAGCCGATCGGACCCCTGGGGGCCGAGATATGCCCCCCGGAAGGTAGGCGACTTTTGACCCCTAAGAAAACCGACAACGAAACACGTGGGGCTCCGCCGCCGGTCTCAGAGATTCCCCCGGGGTGGGTCAGGTCCCCGGGGGCTGCCCCCAGCAGAAGGGAAATGCACTGAAGGAGGGCCAGGAGCCCACCTGGTCCCCCGCTGAAGATGGAGGCGTGGGAGCGCCGTCACCCCCCCCCCCCACCAAGATGTAAGTCGGGGAGTGCCGCCGCGCTCCCCGTGAAGGTGCCCCGTGGGGTGCCAGGAGCCCACCCTGGCCCCCACCGACAACTAAGCCAAGAGTGCCGGGCCCTCCCCGTGAAGCAGGGGGAGGGGCCCAGGATCCCAACTCCAGGCCCCGAGTGGTGAGCAGGCACCGGGGAGCACCGTTGTCCCCCCCCGCGAAGAAGACTCTGGGGCCCGGGACCCCATACCCGGGCCCCGGAGAGGGAAAAGGCAAGTCGGGGAGCGCCGACGTGCTCCCCGTGAAGATGACCCCCGAAGACTCTGAATATTACCGGGGGCCTGGGACCCCATCCCCGTTGAGGAGGCAGAGGCCAGCGGAGTGCAGCCGCACTCCCCCGAAAACTGACTGGGCTGGATCGCGTCTTCGACCAGAACAGTAGGGCCGGCTCTTGCGGCAGCATGCGAGGGTGGTGGCCGGGCAGGGAGCCGGCGGGGGCAGCCGGGGGTGGCCTCCCTGGGCTGCCCTCCAATGAGGAAGGCGTGCGTGGGTCCCGGGTGGGACTGGGGCCCCCAAACCCAAGGAGTCTGTGCCAGGGGCCCAGGTGGGACCGGGCCCCTACCAGTGGCATGAGCAGCGGGGGGTGGGCTTCCCGAGCAGTAACAAACTCACCTGGGGGTCGGGGTGGGACCGGGCTCCCCCACCGAGGCCGCAGAAGCGGCGTGAGTCCGGCGGCACCATCGCGGCTCTCCCCACAGCGGGAGAGCCACTAATGTAATATTCAAGGAAAGGAGCCTGAAGCGCCCCATAATGCCTTGCAAGGCATGGGAAAATCCATCCTTTTTGGTGCCTGGTGGCCCCCAGAGGAGGGGGGTCACCCTCATTTGTGAAAGAGGTGCAGGGGGAGCTGCAGGAGCAACGCAGCCTCCCCCAGCACGAAGAAGAAAAGTTGCACCCTAAGTCTCACGGGGACTTGAGAAGTCAAGGGCTCAGCCAGCATTTTAACTCCTCTTGGGCTGTAACTTTTGTTCTACAGCTGGAGGAGGTTTGAGAAGTGCATCAAGGAGTGAAGGGCTGAGTTGGGGATGTCTGGAGAAGGGCATCCCCTGGAGGTGAAATGGTGTAATTGCACCCGTAGGGCATTTACAAATGTTATTTCTTTTAGGGGGACTGGAAGTCACCTGTGTAAGGTGATGTCATAAGCAAAGTGGGGTTATGTTGCCAGACATTCCTGCTAGGGTGTCTGGCTGTATATGCGTAATGTGATTTAATCTGTGATGCCTTTAGGGGCTGTAATTGCAATGAATTCTAATGATCCACAAATGTGATGAGTACTGTCATTCTAAAGTGATGCTTAAACTTGTATTCTTGCTGCTGCGCTTAGGTGAAGAACCCAGACTGCTGGCCCTTAAGATGTAGAGGTGTATACTTCATGTCAGTAGGAAATGCTCAGTCCAGGTTGTGTATCACCAAGGCAGGGTTACCTATTTTAAATGCTTGTTGACATAATGGGGTGGGTTGCCACTGGGATGGTGCCAGTGCGCAGGGCCCTCACTCCAGGTTATGTAACTGCATTGGGGGCAAGTTGATGTGCATACATGGGAGTGGTGGTACTAGACCCCACCCCCCTGCGGGAGGGGTGGAGATGTTATGCAAAGTCACAAAGTAATTCCAACAGCTTATGTATATTTGTAAATTGGTGCATAGTATTGTGTAGTGTGTGTGTTTTATAAATGTACGCTTACTTTTATAAGGCAAAGTACAAACTGGACAATCAATTATTGAGTGTTATTTCTGCGCACCTGCAAATGGCGATTACTAGCCCACACCACCTCCCTTGAGTAAGCCTCAGACTGCTCTGCAACGCTACCCTCTGAGAGTCAGGCGCTACAATTGGGTGTTTGGTTCCCAGTGAAAGACAAATGTAGTCATGTTATTTGTGCAGGCCACACAGATAATGTCTCGTTTTCCAACAATTTGAATATGTGGTCTAACTGTGGAAATGTGCCTTTTAATGAGCACACCGGTGCAGGGGTCACCCTTCTCCGTCCACGGGTCCATAAACCAACAAAATAAAGATTGGCACTGAAGCTGGAATTCAAATAACAAGTTTATTAATCACTCATGAGTGGGACTACGTCCACACAGCACTCTCAAGTGCTACCTGAGGTAGTACATAGAAGTCACAGAACACAGGCATTATATAGGCCTTATATACAGCTTTTTCTGCCCTGGTAAGCATGTGGATACAAATAGAAGGTACAGGCCTACACAGGAATAGTTACCGACAAACATGGGCAGATGGGAGATCACTTAGTCCGCAAAGTGGTAGGGGGAACAGAACTGTTAGCAACAGGAGAAAATGATTGACAGTTGAGTCTAAGACCAGGTGTTCTTGCAGCTACAAACTCTTAGCATGCAAATTTCTTTTAGCTGAGTCAGGAAGTCAACTAAAATAGACAGCACAGGCAGCGAGAGACTAGCAGCAGAGGATGGGAGAATTACAAAGCCAACAAAATGGATGCCACAACCAAGATGGCTTCAGCTTATGCTAGCGGAATTATTTCAGATTTCCACAGACGACCCTTTTAGCATATGCTGAAGACATCATCCTATGCTTTTGAAGGAGTACAAAAAATATTGTTTATATCGGTCTGCATCATTTCATATACCCAGCAGTTGGTAACATTCGTGGCATTGTGAGTATGGTGCAACATCTGAATGAAAGTGTTATTGAGGTAGAACATTCTGTGCTTCTGCTCATACGGAAGAGTAAAGTAATGATGTTCAATGGGGACAGGAGTAGTAGCAGTCAGTAGATTTCGGACAGGAGCTACTTCCTCTACAATCCATGTTGTTATAGCAACAATAACAACAGTCAAGGTAAGTCCAGTAACAATCATTGTTCCTTTGCTACAAACTCTTGCAGCAGTTGGTTTCTTCTCCTTAGGCGTATTCATTTCATCGACAAACAACAAAACAGATAGTGCCCTAAGGTCCTGGGCAGGTGTTGATTTCTTCACTAACATTGGGACGAATAGTCACTAAAAGGCTACAGGACAGGACAGTGGCTCAAACAGTCTTTTTCAGCAACGAAGTGTCTTTCTTCCTGGGTCGCAGCTGATATTGGAATGTACCAGGAATCGTGTGGTCCAGGAAGACTTCCTCAGATCCTTCAGGTGACGTGGCTTGTCCTTTCTCGGTGACCAGGATATCGCGATAATCTGCCAACGGAGCTGGGCTCACTAGGTCTTGCAACACTTTTCTGCAGTGTGTCGCGTGGACCCAGTTTTTCCGGTTCGTCACTCGAACTGCAGTTCTGGTAGCCAGCAGCACCTGCTCAGAGCATTGCCATCTCGGTGCTAGGGAGCTGGTCCTCTGGAATGACTTTACGACCACAAAGTCACCAGGCTGTAAACAATGGCCCTAACCTTGCGACCTGTCTGGAAGAGTCTCCCGAACCTGTTGATAAATAGAAGACAAACTAACAATCAACTGAGACAAATAGTCCTTCATCAATACATAGGGTACATCATGTATAGGGCGTGGCTTAGATATCCCCCAAATATTCATTGGCCTTCTGAAAACCACCTCATAAGGTGTGAGGCCAGATCGTGTATGTGTTATCGATCTAGTGGATAGCAATTCTAAAGGCAGTGCATCAGGCCATTTCACAGATGCGGAAGCCTGTATTTTAGCCAATTTCAATTTCAGGGTAGAGTTGTAACATTCCACTAGTCCTGCTGATTGTGGGTGAAAAGCAGCATGAAACTTCTGCTTGATTCCCAACCCTTTCATGAGATACTCAACAACTTGCCCAATAAAATGGGGTCCGTTGTCACTCCACAAAATTCGACAAATGCCAAATCGGGGAAAAAACTCCTTTAGGAGCACCTTTGCTGTAGTAATAGCTGTATTAGCATAGGTCTCCACCCATTTACTAAAGGCACAAACCACTACCAGGACATACTTTAGATTGTTACAGCGCTCAAACTGGATGTAGTCCATTTGCCGGATCTCAAAAGGTGCAGTAGATATTGCAAACCCTCCTATTGGAGTTCGTGTTCCCTATCCAGGATTATACTGGAGACAGATCAGACAAGACTGGACTATTTTCTTAGCCGTACTGACAATCTCTGGATGATCCCAAACTTGCATAAGTTGCTTTGCTATTGAGGATACTCCAACATGTGCCGGCCCATGTGCCATGTGAATCATAGGATGTAAATAGGCTGTGGGTAACTTCCATTTGGTCATTACTTTATTCCTCCAACAACCCTGATCATCCAATGCTCCTTCCTTGGACCATTGGTCTAATTCTTCAACAGAAGCAGATTGTTGCATGCCCAGCACTTCTTGCCTGGCATCATGCCAACACTCAGCCTGTTATTTAACTACATGCATAGATGTGGTACTTCCCTGCATTGCAGTCTCTTGAGCTGTGTAATTCGCAAAGGCATTGCCTGCTCCTATTTTATCAGTCACTTTCTTGTGTGCGCTACATTTAACAATTGACACTTTCTTAGGATGGGTCAAGGCAGTTAGGAGATTATGGACTAATTCCCCATGCATTATCTGTGTCCAATGTGAAGTAAGAAAGCCTCTTTTTTTCCAAAGTTTCCTGAAGTTATGCGCCACACTGAAGGCGTATTGGCTATCAGTATAAATGTTAACAAGCAGATCTGTACTAATCTCACATGCTCTTGTCAGTGCTATCAACTCGGCTGCTTGAGCTGACTTCTGTGGGATACTAACTGTCTCAACTACTGTCTGAAGTATTGTAATTGCATAAGCAGCAGATGTTGTGCCATCAGGCAACTTCAATCAGGACCCATCAACCCTCAATTCCCCATCAACACTAGAAAGAGGTGTATCTTGTAGGTCAACACAACCCTTTGTGTGTTCTTCAGTAAGAGATATATAGTCCTGTATCTCTTGTGGCCGAGACTGGGTAGCTGGAAGTGGCAATAATGTAGCAGGATTCAAAGTCAAGTCAAACATCTTTTCAACGTGATATGAGGGGCCAAAAGTGTCAGTTCATATCCTGTCAAGCGGGCACTAGTCAGATGCTGTGTCTTTGTTTGATGTAGCAAGGCATCGACTGAATGAGTTACTAACACAAACAGTTTATGTGACAAGACTATTCCTTCACTCTGACATATGGACACAGCCGCTGCCGCTCGAAAACAACCAGGCAGCATGCGAGCAACTGGATCATGGACAGCTAAGAAATATGCACAAGGACGTTGTTTATCACTGCGTGTCTTTGTTAAAACCGAGAGGGCACAACATTCCCTCTTGTGTACATAGAGTGTGAAAGTCTTAGTGTAGTCTGGAGTTCCTAATACTGGTGCAGAACAAAGAGCTTGACGTAGCTGCTGGAAGGCATTCTGGCATTCAGTAGTCCATGGGAAAGGCATCGGAGTGTCTTTAGTCAAAAGGGCCAACAAGGGTTTAATAATGTACGAAAAGCTAGGGATCCACTACCTACAAAAAGAAGTAAGGCCAATCAGTGCACGGATGTCCTTCTGAGTACGGGGCACAGGAGTATCTAAAATGGTCTGAATGCGGTCTGGTGTGAGTGCACGTCCCTCCTTAGACAGGAGGTGACCTAAATAGGTAAACTGCTGTCTACAAAATTGCAATTTCTTCCGAGAGACTTTGTGATGATGAGAGGCAAGGAATGATAAAAATGAGTGTTCCTCCTTTACACTGTTCAGGGGTATCGGCAGCCAACAAGATGTCATCGACATATTGAATAAGAGCCACCCCTTTCGGTACTGGAAAATAATCAAGCTGCTTCTTCAATGCCTGACTATAAATGCTAGGACTCTCTGTATATACGCTTGTGGAGCTCTACAGAATCTGTATGATCTATTATTCAAAGTGAAGCCGAAAAAATAACGGCTGTCAGGATGAATAGGTATTGAGAAGAATGCATTTTTCAAATCAATGACACTAAATGTAGCGGCAGTAGGAGGAACCATAGTAAGAAGTGTCGTAATGTCAGAGACTACCGGCTATTGGGGCACCACAATTTTGTTAATCTCTCGTAAATCAATAATGAATCTGTACATTTTAGCATCAGTATCTCGTTTCAAAATAGGAAGGATAGGGCTATTACAAATGTTATAAGGGACTTCTTCCACAACCCCCACCTTGATCAAATCCTGAACAATGTGCGTCAATGCTTCTTCGCCTTCCCGAGATATTTTATATTGGGACAATCGAGGCAATGAAGCACCTTCCTTCACTTGAATATGCACTGGTGGAATAACCATTTGTCCCACATCGGTATCTGATGTAGCCCACAAAGTACTAGGTAATGATGTCAGAGCAATATCTTCTTTAATGAGACAAGACCTCTCAACCATTGGATAGTTATCATTTAAGATAACATGCACACCTTCTGGGGAACAGCGTATTGCAGCACGAAAATTTTTAAGCATATCAATACCCACAATGTTATCCGCGTGGTAGGGGAGAGCAAAAATGGACATGCTGCAGTGAATTTATCAAGATTAAACGCAAGTGGCTGCGAAAGTGGGCTAGACGTAGGTGTCCCATCGAATCCTATCGATGTTATCATTGTGCCAGACAGGGGAGCCCTAGGAACTCATTTTTTTTAGACAGAGCACTACAAGTATCAACCAGAAATCGATCAGTAGAGCCCAAGACATTTGCATCAACATAAGGACCTTTCTGATCTACTGGGACCTCAACCGGTTCCTTACCCCATCTCAGGCATTCCTATGCATAATCAGAATCCGCAAGACTAGTGGCCGAATAATCAGACATTTGATTTTGATTTCGTCTATCAAAGGTATTAGAATAATTTGGTCCGTGTTCAACTGCAAACTGGGGGGCGAGTTCCTATTCCTCCCCTATTTCCTGAATTCCCTGGGCGTCCACTCATACTTCCTCTACCCCGTTGATACTGCTGACCTCGCAAAAGGAGGCACTCAGAACGCCAATGTCTTTACAATAAGCACACTGATCAGAAGACAAAGTTGATTGAGAGAAAGGGGGTACGCCAGGGGTATATACTACACAACCGCCTCTACTTCCATCTTTAAATCTTTTACCTTCTTATCCTCTTTGCCTTTTGCTTCCAATTCCTGACGCTCATAATACTGGACCATAGTCAAAAGGGAGACTGGGGAAGACGTAGTCCACAAACTCTCACTGGCCTTAAGGCGACTAGCTATTTCTGGCAACATGTTAGCGACAAATTTGTCTACAAACAGATGCTTACCCGTGTCATCGGTCAAGGACTGTCCACTAAAGTCATGGAATGTCGCTTCAAATCGTGTAAAGAAATCAGAAACAGACTCATCTGCTTTCTGTTTACAAGACGCTAACGTTGTCCAATCTATTTTCTTAGGGGGTATGAGAGTTTTTTTTAACTTAGTCACAATAGGTTTGGAAAGATCTAATATCTCCTGTTGTGGTTCTGCGCAGGCTCCCTAGCCGCATCTATTTCTTCTAAATGCACCCAAGTATCATCATATGCTACGTTATCATCTATTTTACGAATTGTTACCCACATATCGGGGGCAAAATAAGTCCAAAAAACATATTGATATCTAGCAAGGTCATAGTGCGGGAGCTAATGGCTCCTTCCACTTCTTCATAGAAAGCAGCTGGATTTTTCCGCGGGTCAGGCAAAGCTGCTTTAAGAGCCAGAACGTCTGCTCTAATCCAAGGAGTATAGACCCAATTATAGACAAAATATCCCTTTGCTTCATCTGAATCTTTATCAGCACTTGTTCCCCCACCCATCGGAGGAACATACAAAGGTGCAGCTTCACGCATCGGTGTTACAGTAACCACAGTATCACTAGGGTCATTGTGTGTCACCAAAACAACTTCTTTTTGGGCTGGGGTCTGAATTGTTTGTGCAGTTTTAGCTTTACTAGCTGATTTTGCTCCGCTTTTAAACGTAGTGTATCATGTCTTAATTTAACCACTCGCCTAATTAGATCAGGTATATTTGAAGAAAGGAAAGTACCATAATTTAATTGTTTATAATCAGAATTGATTTCAGTGGGATCTAAGTTTTTAGAAACGTTTCTAAAACCAACTATTACCTCCCAGGTGAACTTCTTTCCAAAATATAACTTGTCTAAATCCTTCCCCTGCTGAACCATCGCTAAAAGGTCTGGAGCAGAAGTAGTCCCATGAGCTTCTTTGCGAGCAGTGGATCTGATAGTGGCCTTTTCATCAGTAGTCAAAGCGAGCGAGTCTGCCGCCCATCTTGCTTATCTAAGTCTTTATCGTCTGAGGAAACATGTTCTTCTTCAGAAAAATCATTTTCAGGGGCGGAGGTCGATCTAACAAAATGGAGACATCCTGAGGTTTATTAAGTATGGGATAAATGGGGCGCCTAATAGGGTACTGGCTAGTTACCTCTAAACGATGCTCCCTTTCCTCTTTTACTTTTATTGCCTTCATCTCTTTATTTTTTTAATTCCAATGCTTTTTGATATATCTTTTTAGCTGCTCTTTTTCTGCTATAGCTTCTTCTTTCCTCACTCTCTGTTGCACTTCTTTCTTCCACATTCATACACAATCCAACATACCTTGTCGACATTTTCTCTTGAATAAACACTGCTCTACATATAGTCAAATTACCCATTCACAGGACATCGTAAATCAGGATCCTTTTTCGTATATTTGTTCCACAGTGTACTATACATTATGGAAGAAATACCGTATTTAATAAACATATGTCTATTATGTGTGCCCTTTGGGGGAGCCGGCTGACTTCTTTCTAAATCCATATTGGAACCACCAAGACAGCAACACAACCTACGGAATGTGCTGGAAACAGGCATGCAACCAAGTTTTTGTAAAATATTACTTTTCCCAAATATTCAAAAAGTGGAGAAAAATCTCCATTAACTGCCTGTATCTTTTGCAAAAAATAAATCAAACAAACAAGCCAGAATCTTGGCCAAGCAAACAAGAGTGCCGCTTTAGCGACCTTACCAAACAAGAGTCTCTAACCTCCAACTGCCAATCTCTTGGTCGACCTAATGATCACTGCAAAAATAACGCCAAAGGATACCTCAGTCGGGACCAGCCAACACCTGGAGGGTCAAATCGAGAAAACCGGAAAAATCACTTCGGCTGCAAAGGCAAGGGTCTCCTCATGCAGGACGTCTCTTCAGCAATATTCCACTATTCCCTCAAAACCACTCCTTTGGACGGCCGCGTCCTTGATGAGACCCCACGTGTCGGGTGCCAACTGTGGAAATGTGCCCTTTAATAAGCACACTAGTGCAGGGGTCACCCTTCTTTGTCCACGGGTCCATAGACCAACAAAATAGAGATTGGCACTGAAGCTGGAATTCAAATAACAAGTTTATGACTCACTCATGAGTGGGACTACGTCTACACAGCACTCTCAAGTGCTGCCTGAGGTAGTACATTGAAGTGACAGAACAAAGGCCTTAAATACAGCTTTTTCTGCACTGGTAAGCATCTGGATACATATAGAAGGTACAGGCCTACACAGAAATAGTTACCGACAAACATGGGCAGATGGGAGATCACTTAGTCAGCAAAGTGGGAGGGGTAACAGAACTGTTTACTACAGCAGAAAATGATTGACAGTTGAGTCTTGGACCAGGTGTTCTGGCAGCTACCAACTCTTAGATTGCACATTGCTTTTAGCTGAGTCAGAAAGTCAACTAAAATAGACGGCACAGGCAGGGAAAAAGGCGAGCAGCAGAGGATGGGAGATTTACAAAGCCAACAAAATGGATGCCACAGCCAAGATGTCTTCAGCTTATGCTAACGGAAATTATTTCAGCTTTCCACATAACCTCCTGTCATTTAAAGACCCATCTCATTTAGTCTGTTTAGAGCTGTGAAACCAGCTTAATTATGATGCATTATTGAGATCCATGACCTCAAGCTTGCTGAAATGGAGAAGTATTCCTTTAGGGATTCGGGGTAGATTAAGTGTCATTAAAATTACAATACTACCCAAATCTCTCTTCTTTTTTCGTGCCCTTTCTCTCCTGGTGCCAGTCTCTTTACTTCACAAAGTTGAATGTTTATGTTCTCGCTTTACCTGGCAAAATAAGAAGTCCTGAACGACAATTGCACAATAAAAGCTACCTCTTGTCTGTCTCAAATTCTACTACTGGGCATCCTTTGCTTCACAGCTTTTGCAAGTAGTGGACTCTCAAAAGTGCCATGACCCCTCTCTGACTTAAACTCTGATTTAAAATCTATTTACAATTTGTTTTGACTATTTTTATTCAAAAAAGAAGAAACTCAAAACACGTGTGGAGAGGAATTGGCCTAACGGTTACGGCGCTCGACCTTGGACCTGGGGAACTGGGTTGAGTCTCGGTAATGACGCTGAACATCCTGTGATTCTGGGCAAATCACTTAATCTCCCTGTGCCTAACCAAAAAAAATGATTGTCCTCATGTAACGTAACTGGTGCTATGTAAAGCGCTTTGATACCTGATTGGATTCGGGTCAAGTTCGCGCTATATAAAACTCTGCAAAAAGAAAAAAAAAACTTGATAACATTCTGTCTTTGCACATAGCTGGCCACACATTGCACGCAAGTTTGGAATCTCCAAATACACTACTGCACCTGACTCTGGCACAATCTATTCCCCTACTCATCTTCTCTCCATATATAAGTAACGCAATCAATATATAATTTAATTGTTGTGCTACCACTATTGAATGTAGCACACCACCTTACAATTACGTTTTGCCTGAAAAGCGCAAAGCTCTGTCACGCTCTACTTCCCACTGCCCCAGTAACTTGTTTATAGCCCACAAAAATTAAAATCTATCTGATGCCCTTGTGTCTGAATTGAAAGCATTACTGCTTGTGGTTTACCTCCGAAAATACTGATCTGTTTTTTATTTAAACTGACTTTATTGCATTTTGGGTGCGTGAATATTCATACAAATACATCATGGTTATACTTCTTACTAATGTCGAGTTGCTAGATATATATATTTTTTTAATTTATTTTATTGATTTTCTTTATACAATCAAATACAAGACTCAGCAATGCATCATGACATTTTCTCAGTTCCCATTGTAAACAGATGCCACTATAACATCAGTGCACTTCTAGATGTACATCATGAGGCACAGGTAACAACCCAAGGTAACCCATATGTTCTTGGGAATTGACAATGTCGATAAGTATACAAGACCCCTGAGGTGAAAGTCACCAGCATGTATGATAACCACTATTTAAACAGTCGGACTGCCGTGTACCGAACTGTCGGTGGGCTCAATGCAACCCCGGTCGTGGGGCTCGTCGTCGTCAGCAGCAGTAGCAGTTAGCAGGTGAGTAGTGTATAACTCCCAAAAATTATTTGGTCTGTTACGTGGAGAGAGTAGCTCACTGTAAAGTTCAGTCTGCGTGCTACAGAATGTCATGTCCTCTTTCCACCTCGAGATTGTCGGCAAAGGTCCCTTAAACCTAATCGCAACCCTGTGTTTAGCCATCAGCAGTCCCATGTCTATCAAATGTCTCATCCCCTTGGACAGTGGTTTGGAATAACCCAACAGTGCTAGCGCTGGGTCAGGCTCAATGGCTAGCTTTGTGATATGACTCAATTCCTTAAACACCGCCAGCCAAAACGACGAAATGCCCGGGCATCCCCAAGCCAAATGAAGAAAGTCAGCCACCTACAACCTACAGCGGTCACATGCACCACTATCCCGTAACCCATATCTGTGCAGCCTCTCCGGTGTATAGTATACCCTGTTCAGGTATTTAAAGTGCACCAGTCAGTGTTGGCCGTTGAGAGAAATACGCTGCGTGCTTGTACAGCAATAGGTCCACATGCCATCATCTATTGCTATCTCTAAATCACGCTGCCACGCTAAACGAGCCTTCGTATACTGGTGCGCTCTGTGTGCCATGGAAATGTTATATAGTCTGGCAACCGCACGTTTCGGGGAAGCAGTACCTATAATGTACGTAAAGGCTGCTACATCCGTGGACTCTAGGTATTCATCCCCTAGCAATTCTCTAAGCGCAAAACGGGTTCTGTGGAATTGGAGTCTGGTCAGGGCGGTGGGGTGTTGGTCAACGTTACCAAAGTCCTCCCATACCTTGCCGGTCCCACCTGTGAACAATCCCCCAACAGTGTGGACACCCAGCATACCTAGTGCCTTTGTGACTCCCTTTTCTTTACAAGGGGCAATCCAGGTGCACCAGTCCAGAGGGGTTTTCGGTGAATATAATATAGCGCCCGCCTGCAACTGAAGTAGCTGGTGCCAGGCATTTGCAGTGGAGTTAATTGAGTGTAGGATACAAGCCCTACGGTCCTCTTTCTGGAACAGCATTGCAGGTAGTGGCAGTGGTGCTGCTACCTCTGTTTCTATCCTAAGGTGCGGTATGTCAGGAGAGCCGTGTATCCAGTAATGAGCATGTGCACATTGTGCAGTTCTATAATATAGTTCAAAATCCAGAGCTCCCAGCCTGCCCATATAGCAAAACTAGGATCTGCCACTTAACCCGCGGCTGCTTGCCAGCCCATGCCAGCCGGACCATCAAAGTCATGAGGCGATGGAAAAGGTCCTTGGAGCACCATGGGGATATTCGTAAATAAGAATAGTAATCTCAGTAACACCACCATCTTCATTATAGATATTCTACCCAGCAATGACAGGGGTAGCTTGATCCATCTTTCCACGTAGTCTTCTAACTTACTGAAGGCCTTCCCGTAATTTTCCCGGAAGACTATCTCGGAGTCCGTGTGGACCCGAATGCCCAAATATCGCACCACGTCCGTGGTCCACACGAGGGGATAGTCTAATTCAAAATGAGAAGTATTCGGCGTAAGAGGAAAGATAAGTGACTTGGACCAGTTAACATGGAGCCCCGACAGTCCGCCAAAGCGTACCACCTCCCGGAGTACTGTTGAGAGGTTAGTTTCGGGGTGCCTCACGTATAACAGCGTGTTGTCAGCGTAAGTGGAGACTATAATCTTATAATGCGGAAAACGTATTCCCCGCTGTTGGTGATATTCCCGTAATGCACACGCAAGAGGTTCCGCCACCAGGGCATACAGTAATGGTGACAGGGGGCAACCCTGCCGCGTGCCCCTAGTAATCTATATTGGGTCTGTGACGATGTTGCCTATTTTTATTCGGGCCGTAGGTTTACAGTACAAGGCGTCCAACAGCTGGAGAAAGACAGGGCCCACTCCCATCCTGGATAAGACATGTGTCATGAATGGCCATTCAACTGAGTCGAACTCCTTTTTTATGTCTAAAAAGACCGCCACTGCTGGTGTGTCCGGGGTTAATATGTTGCAGGGCACCAAACACAGTGCGAAGGTTGTAGGTGAGGTTCCTACCAGGGACAAATCCCGCCTGCTCCGGGGCCACCAAAAGTTGAACCAGCGGGACTAACCTATTGGCAAGAATTTTAGCAAACAATTTGGTGTCCACATTAAGCAGGGACAGTGGACGGTACGAGGCACAGTCGTCCGAGGCCATGCCAGGTTTAAGAAGCGCAATTATCACAGCCTCCGACATGGTAGGCGGCATAGTACCTGCGACACATATGTCATCAAAAAGCGTAGTGAGCTGTGGGAGTAGCAGATCAATAAAAGTTCTATAGAACAAGACTGTGAGGCCATCGGAGCCAGGTGCACTGCCCGCTCGCATGGAAGATAAAGCCAATAATATTTCGTCCCTCTCTATAGGCCTCATAAGAAATTCCCTGTGCAAGTCGGTCAGCCAAGGCAGTTTGATGTGTGCTAAGTAATCTATTATATCCTCATCCACAACATAGGCACGAGAGGCGTACAGTGCTGTATAATATTGACGAAATCTATCCGCTACCCCTTTGGCATCTGACAGCATTTACCCCTCCGCAGTCTTAATCTCTACAATCTGCGTCGCTTCCCGCCTATCCCCTCCAAGTCATGCAACCGGTTGCGGATGGACCGGAGAACCCCCGAGTGCTTTGCTATAGTGATCCCCCGGATGTATACCTTAAAGGTTTCCCAAACAATTTGGTAGTCTTCCACTGAGTCCACATTTTTCTCAAAAAAGAGTTCTATAGCTTCGAAAAGCTCCTCTTTAAACACCGCATCTAACGGAGAGTAAGGAGGAAACCGCCAAGTGAATGGGGGCATGCGCCTGCTGGGTGTCTCTAACACTAGAAGAACTGGTGAGTGGTCGGAAAGCGTGTGTGTCAGCACCTGACAAGAACGAATTTTCTCGCATAGCGATCTAGTGGCAAGCCAATAATCTATACAAGTGTGGATGTTATGAAATGCGGAATAGTGTGTGTAGGCCCCCGTGTGCGGGTGCTTCCAATGCCAAATATCACATAGGTCAAACCTAACCATAATACTATCCAACTCCCTGGCTGCCGCTGTCTTGCGTCGTGTAGGACTCTCTGATCTGTTTAAGCAGGGATCACGGACCAGGTTGAGATCTCCACCCCATAGTAGGTATATCCTGCCATAAGAACCCATTACACGCGCCAGCTCTGAGAAAAATTCTGGATTGTCAAAATTAGGGCCATAGATGTTGATTAGCATCAGATTCATATTCTTAGCTCGACATCTAGTGAGTGCATACCTCCTGTCAGTGGCTAGTGGCGTGAAGGTGAGAGCAGACCTAGGATTGACCCACGTGAGGACCCCACGCGCATGTGTGTTCCCTATTAGGCCTTTACAACGCAACATAGAGGAATTAAGTGGTAGATGTGTTTCCTGCAGAAATGCTACATCTATATGGTGTCACTTCAAGTAGGCAAGTACCTTACGCACTTTCCTATAATCGTTCAGTCCACGGACATTCCATGTCAGTGTCGTAAGTGTGTCCACCCCCGGGACCTGTTCGTTGTCAGTCACCTGTGCCATAAATACGCACAAAGTCACCATCGCTGTAAATTATGCATCTGAATAGAACTGTGCTGTAGGTTAAATCAATTGAGGCTTGCATACAACATTGCTTATGCCCCCTGCCCCAACCTCCCACCACCCACATCAAGGCCCCCCAACCAGGACCTGAAGGAAAGACATAACATACATTCTGCCAAACCTGAACAGAATAACCCCCCTCCCTCAACCCTCTGCTTCCCCCCTGATATACAACAACAACAAACTCCCCTGTGTGTGATACACTCGTGGGCAGAGGTTACCACCTATGCACTAGTAATACAACCGTAGGAACTGTATAGGCAAGACCGCGCAACTACTTGATTACCTTCCCCATTGGCGCGCAAAATAATTGACTGACTTACAGGCCAGATAGAGACTCCGAACAGTAGCCCACTTCTGCAAGTCAAACCTGCACAAAAAATGTTCAGCTCAAAGAGCCAACAACTAATTCTTACTAGACACTACTCCATTGTAGCCAACCCAAATTCCATTTAGTCACGTGGCCCACACCCGGGCCTAGAAGATTCATAGACACAACATAACGATACCCAGATTCCTAGCCATAAGTTCCTTATCTGTGTGGCGTGCAATCTCGTGGTCAGTCCTGGTCGTCGAGTGGTCCACCTGCGGCCTCAGCTCCAGCGGACTTTTCCAGGCTGCCTCGGTACTCCTTGGACCAGTCTTTGATCGCTTTCTGCAGTGCCTTTGGGTCCGTGAAAAAGAGTGATCTACCTTGACGATTGATCCGGAGTCGGGCCGGATACAACATCGCGTAGTCAATGTTCTTTTCTCTCAGCTGCTTCTTGAGGGGGACAAACAGACGCCGTGCCTCCTGTACCCTCGCCGTGAAATCGGGAAACATGGCGATCACCGAACCCTCACAGTGCAGCGTCTGCTTCTCCCCGGCAACTCTCAGCGCAGCTTCACGATCGCGTTAATTTAGCAACTTAGCAATAATGGGATGCGGTGGCCCACCCGGTACCGGCCTTCGGCCCAAGGATCGATGTGCCAGTTCAAACACAAACATGGACGAAAAAGTTTCACTGCCCAGCAGCTGTGTCAGCAATTTCTCCACAAATTGTTCCATGTTGCCGGTGGATGTGGATTCCGGCAGGCCCGTGATCCGTAGGTTGCTCCTCCATGACCGCACTTCTAAGTCTTCAGCCTTGTCCTGTAGTGTCTGTATCACCTTTTCCATGTGCTTACGACTCATCTCCATGTCCGTCTGCGCTTCCTCCACTTCGGTGAGCCGACGTTCAACCATGTTGAGACGTTCCACATGCTTGTCCACTCTTTTGGACATCCTGTCCATGCGGTAGGAGAGGGAGTCTATCTTCGTGCCCAGCACCGTCAGTGAGGTTTGTAGACCCTTTTCCATCGCGGTCAGCATGGCCTTGATATCACTGTTCGGTAGTTCCAAGGCCCGCTCCTCACTGGCTCCTCGATCGCCCTGCGAGATCGCATGGTCCCTGGGCTGGCGCTGGTCAAAGGATAGCTTTTGCTGCGTTTTGTCTGCCCGGCCCATAGTAGCTATCAAGCGTTCAGTCAGTGATGACCCTCTGCCTACCAGTCAATATTTCCACGAGGGACCGCAGGGCCAGGCGTGCTCAGGCGGAATAGTCAGGGACCCAAGCCAGCCGCAAGGCCTCCAATGACCGCAGAGCAGCACTGGGCGCCCTAACATACAGCCCCAAGTCCGCCAACACGTCATTATGGAGCTCACTGCACAGCACTCCACTAACCCTGGAACCGGTGCAGTCCAAGGCTGGGTTGTGCGCCCCACAGCGCCGAAAGGCTGCGGCAGGTGGGCGGTCTGGTCGGAACTGCCCCAGTAGGCCGCGGAGAGCAAGGAAGGAACCTGCACTAGCCGGGGCTCTGCCCAGAGCGGTTGCACAAGGATAGTCTTCACCTAGTCTTCACCTACCCACCAGCGCCACAGAGCAGTAGGGAAGCGCCGGGAGGCGCAGCGTCGCCAGGCATTCACAATGGATACAGGCTAAGGTAGGCCTCATTTATCGCAGCAAGGATCGTGTCACATGTGAAATAGTGCACAGTTCCCAGCCCTGGATCATCTTTGAGGAGAGGGCTAACCGTGGGGGTCAACAGCACGTGTGGCGGAACAAGCCAGACCCCGTCCTCACACAGCCCTCGCCTCCTCTGTATTGGCGAAGCGTGGAGAGGGACACAGCTGTCACATCAAAACCTCTCTCGCTGCCCCGCTCGTTCCATTATCCCGCCGGCTGCTCCTCTCACCAAGTCTGGGGGCCGGCAGTATCCTGCTGCACCGCGGCATCGGCGGAGTATGCTAGTCTCAACGCTCCGACCGGCTCTTCCGGGCACGCGCGCCCAGCCAGCACGGACTTCCGGCCGGCCTGAAGGGTACGAGAGGTCGGGGACGCACGGCCCTGTGCACGCTCAGCAGCAACTTTGTCGACGTGGGTTTCACGCAGCACCAAAACAGGAGCTGAAGGGCTATTCAGGAATCGGGCGTTACACACTGTTCAGGGCTGCTTATTTCAGGGCAAATAGTATGCGCCAATGTCGGATAATTGCCGGATCAAGGTCATTTGGAGCGGATCTCTTATGTTAGGCGGCCATCCTCGGTGCCGGCAAGCTCCCCCCCCCCCCGTCGCTATATTTGTTACAAATTTCATTCTGTTTATTTTACCTAAAGCGAATATTCCCTTAACCCCCCTCCCCACTGCATTTCACATCCGGTAATCAATCATTTGTAGCGACACATCTCTGGCCGTTCTTGGGCCCTCTTCTGCCTTGCTCCAGCCTCTCTCCTGCATCGCATCAGCCTCTCTCTATCCTTAGGGCGTCCCTCTCTTTCTTTTTTGTTTTTACTCAACTAGGTGTCCCATCCCTATTCCACCTCCAGTGCCCTGGTGTGCTGGGCTCTCCAGCGGAGATTGTATCGATGGCGAAGACTCACATGACTCTAGTTCCGGGTCTCTCATACCAACTACTAATGCTTCCAAGACCCTGGCCCTTTTAACTGTGTATATCCCCTTACGTGCGTTCCTGAGTAACTCTCTGTTCTCTTGGGATGATTAGTAGTGTTGTTTATTTGTTATGTAGAGTATAGGACTTAAGAACATAAAACTATAAACTGCATTTGCACTGTTATAATGGATAAATAGTACGCTCATGTGATGGTGAGACTGTCTTTAACCAAAATATGATCTATGGATATCACAAACTGTGCTCTGCTTATACGGTCTCAAATTGTATGTGCATGTCTTTTGTACTTGATAATGTGGAAGCGGTTTTTAATAAAAAATAAAAAAAAACTCTATTCTCGCATTCCACCAAGGTTTCTAGTTCCTGCTATCCGTGGTCCCCCAGGTGCCCTCCAGCATCTCTTTATTTCCCGTGTGACCAGGATAAAAGTCAGGTCTTGGAATCTGTCAGTAACCCTCGTTTTGCAGGTGTGGGGAAACAGACTAAGGAGGCCGTGAGCCAGCGCTCTGGAGACAACCCTTTCAGTTACTCTTGCCACTTCAGACATGACCTTTTGCCAATAAGTGTGTAATGTTGGGCAATCCCAGAACATATGTAGCATTCCCACGCAACGTTTTCCACATTGTGGGTATCCCACATTCTTCCTGTGGAAGTATCGATTGATACGCTCCGGGGTGAGATATGCCCGATGGAGAAAATAGAAATTTATTAATTTGCATCAGGCATTTCTCGATATCTTTAGGGTTCCTGGCTTAGGTGTTCTCCCAGTCCTTGTCCTACACAGGGATATCCAGGTCCGTTGCCCAGCGTTCTCTGTGTTGTCAAAGGCTGCAAGGAGTCCCCGAATAGGTCATGTTGGCTTTTAGGGACCTTGTGATAGCCCCTATGTTCCCTTCCTGGAGGTCTATTTGGGAGTGGTAGATCTTGACTCCTAGGTATCCTAGGCTGCAGGACTCCCACACGAGATAGTCCAACCCATCTGGTGGGTCCCTGCCCTCTACCAGTGGGAAAAGGCAGGATTTCTACCAATTTACTTTAAGCCCCGATAGCGCCCCAAACTCAGTAATCATTTCTCTTGCGCCTCACAGTTCCACTCCCAGGTTGTTCAGGAACAATAATAAGTTGTCAGCATATAGCTCAATGTGATGGATATGTCCCCATATCTGCGGGCTTCGATACCTATCACCTGTCCGAGCAAGGCATGCCAGTGACTCCATGGTCAAAGTGAATAGCTAGGGGGAGAGGGGGCACCCCAGTTGCGTTCCCCTCTCCACCCCGTACTGATCCAATATTGTGCTGCCCGTTCGCACCTTTGCCAGGGGGTCCATATAAAGTAGCTTGACCCATGGTAGGAAGCCCCGCCCCACGTGCATACGTTCCATGACCGCATATAATAATGCCCACTCTAGGGTATCGAAGGCCTTCTTCATGTCATTTGCAAAGACAGCTCCCTCTCCTCCCCTGCGCCCACTCGCCTTTATTATGGACTACAATTGTCTCATGTTGAGGGTCGGGCTACGGCCCAAAATTAACCCTGCTTGGTCCGGGGTAACCAAAGTAGTCATAATCGGGGGGAGTCTCATTGCTAGGAGCTTGCTCAATATTTTTTAATCCAGATTGAGCCTAGATGATGGCCTGTAGGCTTTACAGTCCAGGGGTGATTTACCCGGGTTGAGAAGTGGGACTACTAGTGCTTCCTGCGTGGTATGGGGGAGAGTGCCCTCCTCTCTCGCCGCCTCTTAGATCTTCACTAGTCTTGGGGAGAGCTCCTTTACATATTAGGCTTAAAACTCGGCAGGAAGTTTTTACCTTGGCAACCCCTTTAATGGCCGTCCTTACTTCTTGTACGGTAATATCTGCCCCCAGCGTCTCTGCATTTTCTTCTGTCAGGGTGGGGAGGGTGAGTGGAGCAAGGAAGTCCACCATCTCCCTCACACCCCGTCCCTCCACACTCTTGTACAAGGTTACATAAAACTCCAGGAACCTTCCAATTATCTCCTCCTGTCTATACAGGCGGTGTCCGGCATGGTCTTCTACCTCAATGATGGGTGTGCCCCTGGGGTCGGATTGGCCAGCCAAGCAAACAGGGAGCCCATCGTATCTCTTTACGCATTAGTTCGTTCTATGTGCTTTTTGTAATCAAAGCACCTCAACCGTTCCTCCCTGGCACCACTCTTTCTTTAGCGTCCTGGAGCTCCTGCCGATGCACTGTTTGATCTGTTAAGGTTAATTTGAACTCAAACAGGTGTGATGTTTCTCATTTGTGAAAACAGTGGCAGTCATTTAACATGTATTTGCTGTACAACTGTTAAAACACAATTAAATCTGCTTGCAACTTGTTACACTATCTAATCTCTTGACAGTCCGTAAAAATTTAAATATACTTCATCAACATGTTTGGGTAATCAGCGCAAGTGGCTTATTTGTAATTTGCTGTGCTATTATTACTTTTAAATTAATCGATCTAAGCTTCACTTGTTTTGATATGTATTCTTTGATTGCCAGTGTTTAGTAAAAACAGTGCCACTGACGTGGAGTTTAACCTGCACTATAGCTAAGACTACTAGGTCCTCCATTTGTTTAATGTAGGCCAGGCTTCCTCAGGTTATGCTTCTCCCTCCGAATCATCCTTGAATGCTCTGCGGTCACTTCTAGGCTAAGCCTCATAACACATAGCATGACTGGTCATATAATGGCCATTACCGTGGCTCTATCTGTGTTAAACTAGGGCAAACTCACTAAGACCCATAGAAAGTAAATGCCATTATATGCCTTCGCTTGTATGAGCATCACCACTGGCATAAAGTGTAATATTGCTATATGACTATTATCTAATTTAATCTGTTTAAGGATCTTCTGAAATTGAACTTTACTTGGATGAACTTTGTTTCCCTATAAACAGAGACATCTGTGTGAGGCTAATCTGCAATTTATTGCCATGGCTTACAGGTCTTCCATTGGTGCAATGCTGCCTTGAAAAGCCTATTCTTCCCAGTTATCTCTTGGACTTGCTGATCTTTCATTCCTGGACTAACCATGGCTGATAATTCAATGTCCGTTAAGGGTCTGTGCAACACCCAGCAGAAGTCATCAAGGTGTATACCTTCCCTGACCCACCATATCTGAGTCCCCCTTTCATTCCATGGTGGAGCGATCAGAGCCTTTGCAATAGGGATTCCTGTATGTGGGCCAATCCTTGGTGCTCCAGGAAAGTCTCAGACCATATACCATGGATTGTGACATAATGCCTACTTCTTAGGGTTGCTCTTCTACCACCACGAGATGCTTTCTACAGTTTGTATCTTACGTGACTGCACTTTAAATGAAATCATAGTTATCTGGCATGAGCCATGTCTCTATCTCATCATACTGTAGGTATACACAAGGTTGGCCATGACTCTTTTCACAGTTTTGTCTACGTACAGCCAAGCTTATGTACAGTTACTTGCTCACAATGACACTGGTAAAGCAGTCTACCATACACTTAAAACACAGTAGCTTTACCCACACATGCCCCAGTTTACTCATACAATTCTGTCCATTCGAACACCAGCACTTTCTGCTTAAGTATCCTATTCCTCATGGTATTTGATCCATATTATTACTTGCATCTAGTTACAAAATTGCGCCAAGAGCATAACTGTAAGCCTCATGCCCTTCATTCCATAGTACTCCCACACTGTATCATGCTTACCATTATCACATGTACTTCGTGCCCCTTCTGGTAAAGACAAATACAATACAATGCCTTAACATCGAATGATTAGCTACATGCTTGTCAAGTTTCCTATGTAATTATTGCTAATTTGTATTTCTAAAAGCTTGTGTTGAAGTCATTTACGGTTTGACCTACGTATTGCTTTTAACATTTTCATTCTCAGCACTAGCTTAAATAAATTACACAAGTTGATGGCATGTAAGATATTTCATGACGGCTTCTTCCTGTAAAAAAATAATTGTGACTAAATATTCTATGTGAAGCACCTTTTTATAGCTCTTGTATATGTTTGCTCTTTGTGTTAGTTTGCACATTTGTGAAATTGGATATATTTGTCTGAGCCAGCCATGATAGAATTCATGCTTTGAGCTACCCTGCTGGGACAATTTAATGACTCTGCTTGCCATATTACAGTTCAACGCTCCCCTGAGAAATAGACCTACCCTGTGGGATTAGCCTTTTACTGGGAGATGCAGGGGCAGGGAATTAGTTCTCCATAAGGGAATCAGCTGTTTCTCTCTTTGAGAAGCACTGGTAGGATTTTCTCACAAAGGACAAAAGGAGAGCAGGGGGACCTCTGGTGCCAATCACCACTGGGTAGATTCAGGTTCAGAGGAGAGGTATTTTACAATGACCTTTCAAGCTGCCATTTTGAAACTTCCTTAAAATTATGCATGAAAATTTAGTAGTTTGATCCCAGGGAGTGCCAGTCAGGTCTAGAGAGGTGATGTCGCATTTCTGGACTGTATTGGGACTCTGACCTTCTGGAACACTCTACCTCTAGTTTTTAAACCCCTACACATGTAAGAACCTTTGAGAAGCACGGAAGCATCTGATGCAGAAGGAGAAAGACCAGCTTGCTAATGGACCCCTGTCTGGAGTGTAGGGAACCCACTCTGAACTTGTATTCTAGGACATTTGTTGCACTCTACAGAGCTTGTAGTACTAGCGCTTCACATCCCTTTTGGGGCTAGTAGAGGGTGAACTTGATGTGCACCCTGAAGAAAGTGGTTACCCTTCGGCTTCTGTGGACCGATCCTGGCTGTAGATGCCCTAGGAACTGGTACTACAGGTTTTTTTTGCACACAAAGGTGCCCTGCCACCAGCTGAAGGCCCTGGGCGTGGCGTTAGGACAGGTAGGAATAGTGATTTGCTTTGAAGATCTTGGGATGCTGCTGCGAGAAAGGCTGCCAGTCAGGAGCTACCATAGGCTGGGCAGGAATGCAAGAATGTAGTTTCAAGCCCCCTTCAGCCTACTGCTACCAGGAGGGAGGAGGAAGAGCAGTGCAGAGGGCCTACCAAAAACACTAAGAACCATCAAGAGATCACATCTAAAATTTGGAAACCAGGATGCCCCAGAAGGAATTTGGTGGATAAATCACACCTGCAGGAGCATATTAATACTAGCAGGATCCATCTTGGCCAATCGGGTCCAGAAATATCATTATTTCAAGAGGCTGCTTGTGTGCAGCCTTAATCTGTGTACATGGCAGGTGCCATGAGGACTTTAAAGATACTGGGTTGAAGAAAACACAACCAGGCCCACCAGTAAAAAAAAGCTTCTCTCGAGTTAGCGGTAAGGGAGCTACCCCAAACCACTTCCACAAGCCCAGAGCTTGGCTGGGTGTAGGAAGGTGGAATCTGACTAATGGTTGCCCCCAACTTTTTGCCTGGTATTTGAGTGGTTTTTGACTAGTCTGGCTGGGATCCTGCTATCCAGGACCCCAGCCTATCTGCTTTCTCCTTAAAACTGATGTGAGTACCCTAGGTACAAATCCAATTGGATGCTGAGGGTGCCCTGACAGTCCCTTGTAGATGGTACCCTAGGTACCCAGGGCATGGGTCCCTCAGTAGGCCTACCAGGGCTGCAGCACTTATTGTGCCACCCTGGGACAGCCATACAAAATGACACCACCAGACCACTACTGTAGTCTGGGTAAGGCGGTGCTAGCACCCCTTACAGGGATATAAAAACCCTATATCCCACCCCATTACAACACATGTACTCTCATGGGTCACCCCTATGGCAGGCCTTGCTAATCCTACAAGGCAGGGTGCTGAGGTATGTGTGAGGGGGGACCCCTACATGAGTAGGACCTCCCTGCAACCTTCGTAAAATCATTGCTGGGTTGTTTGTAGTGTAGCCATACCATATACTCTTAACCGCATTAATAAGTGAATCGCGATACCGCGATAACTTGAGAATGGCTACACAGAACCATATCGTGTTTGGTGTCAAACATGTAGGAATCATACCCCCAGTCCAGCCATGGGCATGAGGGTACGATTCCCCCCTGCTAGAGGGGCGATATGGGAAAAGCGGCAGAATTGAGACACCAATTTTAAAAGTGCACATGTAGTACAAAATGGCTACTACCCGCCACCCACACGACTCTGGCTGGCTGTTGCTGGGGAAAACCCCAGCCTCGCCAGCTGGACAATAGGGCTCCTGTGGCAGGGAGGTGCTAGCATCTCCCCAGACAGGATAATGTGGATTGGAACAGGGTGGGTGCACCAAATGTCCTTTCAGAGTTGCACGTAGGCAGCTGCAGAAGCCTCATTCTGCATACACCGCTTGGAACCGGTTCAGGGGCATCCTGCCCCTCGCCCAGGCAGGAAACACACAAAGGGGAGAGGGTGTAGCCACCCTTTCCCGCCTCACCAACCATTGGTGGACACTACTCTGGACACTCCCCTAATCTTGGGGATAAAGGTGAATAACGTGGCCCCAGAGCCTCAGATTAATCTTGAACTTTACAGTCTTGACCTTCGACTTGCTGCTGCCCAGCTGGCGGAATAAATCTCCCTTGGGATAAAGGAGTTATCCCCCTGCTTGGCAGGCACCTGAAACACTGCAAGTGACCCGGTTGGAACTTCACTGCTCTCACAAACTTCGACTACCTCCAGCTCCCTTGAGGTGGGTTTCCAGCGCATCCCAGAGGCCAGTGAGTGTGCTCAGCAAACCTGAGTACCGTGGACCGCGTGGGTGCCCAGATCCCCAATACCCCAGGACGCCGGCCACCTCTTGCGTAGCACACGACCCTGACCAGTGGGGAAGTTGTGCTTTGGCCCATTATTGAGCCAACCACCAAGCAGCATTTGTGCCAAAGACCAGCGCCCCAGCACCTTCCGGTGGCCCGTGGGCTCCCTTTTGTGCACTCCATTTTGCTGCCTTCCGCGGTCCCTTGTCTCTCGACTTGTGGGCCCGAGCGGAGGACAATCTTGATCTTTAAGAGTGCCCCTGGTTGCTCCAGGCCTGCTCTACAGTCTCCCCAAAGGAGACCTCTCTCAGACCTCGTGGGTCTGCTCCAGTAGCAGATTTGTGCATCTTGCGTGGGTTGCGGTTGCCAAGGCTTAGTGGATCCAATCTGGATACTAACACCGCAGCGACCCTCATCCGACGTGGGACAGTCGCCCTCCCGAAGCTGGCCTTCCTTGAAGCCTCCCGGAGTCCGTGGCTGCAGATCCAAGCTACACCACTTTCAACTTGAAGCACCCGACATCGAAGGGCTCTTTGCTTTGAGCCTCCTGGTCACTTTGCCGTGACCCAGACTCTGTCCCCTCTGCTTTCAGGTTCTTCTCTACAATCTTCACAGCTTTGATCTTCACGGAATCATCGACGCTTATGGCTAGCAGAACTTTTGACTATTTTCCCATTGAAAATCAGCCCGCAACCCGACATCGAAATCGACCTATGCACCCGGCTTCCCTGGGGCAGGTAACAGTGGTACTACGGTACTCTCGAGGTAGTGGGCTCTTCAAAAGCCTAACTCCAAAGTTTTAACTTTGTACTCCTGCTAGAAGTATTTTTAATCTGTTTATTTCCAACCACGACATTCTCCATAGACTTTAATAGAGATCCCGATAGCAGCTATTTCCACTGCACGCGCCTCCCGTGGGTCCCCTTCCTCATAACCAAGGGTGGATTCTTAAGGGGCCAGCGATCCTAAATGCCCTAGGCATTGTCTGTAGAATTGTCGTGGTTCTTATACCACTATTTTAGTATATGGTCTGGTCCCCCCCCCACCTGGGGCCCAATGTTAATAGTGCTATTTATTTGTATCTATCAATGCTTGTTTGATGTATAACTTTGCCTTAGCCTCATAAAGAGACTTGGGGATTCTGTCTAGAATAAATACATATTTTTTTTATATATATATATATATATATATATATATATATATATATATATATATATATATATATATATATATATATATATATATATATATATATATATATATATATATATATATATATATATATATATATATATATATATATATATATATATATATATATATATATATATATATATATATATATATATATATATATATATATATATATATATATATATACCTGTGTGGACTACTCTTTCATTTGGTCATTCAAGAGGTTATCTATGGTAAAACAATAAGCTTAACACTCCTTCAAGACTTAGCCTGGAGGCTGCTCTCTACAGCTACCACTAGGATAGCTTTCTTTAAAGGTTGTCTTTTAAACCTAACATCATAAGAGTCGAATTGGACTGGTGCAAGGTGGCCACTATAACTAGTGACCAGCATATGCCAGACCAACTTCTCACACTGGGCATACTATGTCAGCTCTATGATTGATTCTCCCTCATGTTTTAAATATGCATCGTCCTTCTAGCACCACTCTTGCACTCACTGAAAAGAGCATGGGAGACAATTGATGGCTCTTTCCTGTCCACACAGCTGCATGGTGGGCCAACAGTGTGAGAAGGTAACTGCTCTTCTCAGGATCCCTTCTGTGTTGTCGTCCTATGTGTGTGCGCCCAGGAGAGCAGGGGGCACCTGCTGTGTGCAGCCAGTGGGCACATCAAAAAAAGTACAAAGGCAAAAGAAAAAATGTACCAACCTGTGGCAATCGCATCACTTGTCATGAAGAAGGTGAAAAGAAGCACCTGAAAAGCCCCAGTGTTGGCCTGTAAAGTTTGCATATTTGGTGTGGTGCCCCAGGAGGAGTAGAGGTTTTACCAAGTGTGGCAGCATCTTTGTGAGCTGCCAGGAACAGTGCTGCCCCCTACACGAGTCCTCTACATTTGTATTTGTTACAGCCACCCTAAGTCTCCTAGGGTATGCTATTGGTTACCCTGGTAGAAGTTTAGATTCACATCCAGTGCTCAGAGGGCTGAGCTTTCTGTATTCCATAGGAGTGCATGGATGGACCCATTGAGTTTACCTCCTCTCTGGCAGCCTGGTTCAATAGTAGAAATACCTTTGGAGTATGTTGAATCTCATTGGGATGGCTTCTTAATAATGAAAGTCAGAATATGTACATGTGAGAATCTGGCTTGGTATATAGTGTACACTTATGTAAGTGGGCACCTTGCACCAATCCAGACAACCTTTATGGTGATTTTAGTGGTCTTAGACAGCCTTAGATAGCTCTCCAAGTGGTAGTTGTTGAGAGCAGCCTTCAGGCTTAGTCCAGAAGGAGTGTAAAGCAGCTTGTTTTACCAGAACATAATCTCATAGGTATAGATTAAGTGAAAAAGAAATACACAGTGCATTTATAAAAATATGTATTTATTATAAGACACTCACTAACACATACAGATATCTCCAAGCTGGATATATACACAATGCACACAATACTTTTCAATAGAAACAGGTAATAGCACTTAATACACAGTGGTCAACAGGAGGAGACCAAATCATATATACTAAAATAGTGCTGTGCGAACCTCGAGTCGAGACTATAACCAGAAGATGTATAAGGACCCAAGAAGCCACCCAAGGTAAGTAACCAGGAGCCCAACAGAGGCCCTGTGCAGAGTGGGAACACGACAGCGGGATCAATGCAAGTCAATGGGTGAGTTGCGGTTGCAATTCTAAAGAAGGACCCTTCCCAGTGGACCCTGAAGAAACCCTGTGGAAGACAGAACGTTGGAGATCCACCCCACCTGTGGATACCCTAGGAACCAGGATACCTACACCAGGGAAGCCAGGTGCATAGGTGTAAAGTGGCATCGGAAACTGCTGTCGAACCCAGTGAAGGACTTCAGAAAGATGCTGCTGCTGGGTAAGGTGAAAGTGTCCGTTGGAACCCAAAGGTGTATTCAAGTTGAGAAGTAGCTGCAAGCAGAGGGGACAAAGTCTATGCCACTCAGGAGGGACCAGAAGGCACGGACGACGAATGCCCATTGATGTTCAGTGCTGCAGGAGAGATGATGGTGACCTTGGAGCTGCAGCTGTGAGGACCAGGCGACGCTGTGGAAGACCAGGAGCCGTTCACAAGCTGTCCCACGTCGGATGTCGAGGATTATGGGGTCGGTGTCTATCGGGAGCACCAACAAGCCTTGGCAACTGCAAACAACGTGGAAAGCGAAGAAGGGGCAGTGTCCGGATCAGCAAGGTCCTGGTGACTCACCACAAGCAGGGGAGTCAGGGCAGGTCCCAAGCAATCAGGGGAGCCCAAAGAATTCAAAGATGACACTCAAGAGGACCCACAGGCCGGAAGCACTGGAGTCGCAAGAGGACCTCAAGCAGCTCACCAAAGATGCAGGCCCATGGTGCAAGTGATGCGGTGAGGACGAAGATCTTGGTCACTGGAGATGCTTGAGGTTGGGGCTACTTGGAGCACGAAAATCTTGGTGGAAGGAAGCCATCAAGCCTTTGGAACTGCAAATTGACGCGGTGCAGAGGGGTTCGGTTCCTGCAGCTCCAACGAGGGATACTGGCCTCAAACTTGGTGAGATGACAGGGCAGTCGTCGAGGGATGTGAAGAACCAACACCTGTGTTGCTGAGCCTTTTGGAGTCCGTGGGAGCCCAGGATCAGCAGACCGGTCAGTTTAGTTGCGGTGCCTACAGATGCTGGGAAGTGACTCCTTCACTTCAAGGGAGATTCCTTTGGGTGTCTTGGATTCTTGGATGTCCACAAGCCTTTGAAGGTTCCTGTATGGTGCACAGGCACGGACGTTGCAGCAGATGAATAGGGCGACAAGAACAGGAGCACCAGGAGTCTTCCCAGTTGCAGCCTTGATGCCCAGAGCGAAGTCCAGAGTGCCCAGATGGTTGAAGAAGTGGTTTCTGAAATTAATCTTGTCCCACAACGAATCTAGGGACCCACCTGAAGGTAGGTCCTTAAGTGCCCTACGGAAAGGGTTGGGACAATTCAGGGTCCCCTCCCGGGAGGAGGGGGGGGTCGGGCGTCGAACAGTGGGGAGGATACTTCCATGTCATTTGTCCAGTTTCGTGCCAGAGCAGGAGCCAACGGCTCCCTGAGCTGGTTTGAACTGGACTATTAGTAAAAACTAGAGAGGTGGCCCCACTGTCCAAAGGAACAGGGCACTGCTAACCAGCGGTAAATTAAGCTTTCCGTGGAAGATAGTTCTCACACTCACACCAAACTAACTCCTACCATGCCACACTCACTAAACATACGTGGTGTCAACCTCCACCCTCCAGTGGATTTCAAATATATGCCCCACAAAATCAAAGTGTAGTGCTTATACTATTTTATTCTTTAGATCCTATAAAGCACATAATAAAACTCTTTAAAATTAATTTTGAGAAAAATATGTACAGTACATACAATATACAATTAATGAATTGCTGATACTCCAAATCCTAATACAAATCGCACTACTATTAAAAACAGATTAAAATCATCGGCGACAAATAGCAATAAAACTATATCATTTAATCAAACATCAAAATAATATCAAAACAAAAAGGAACCCTATAAGCACAGTTATACTTGAGCTGTTGCAAACATTGATCCACCATCTAATACGCAGCAGAAGAACTGGTGGGATTATTGCTCATATCACAGAACTTCAAATGGTTGGATTAGATTAAGGAGGCGTCAACGCGTTTTGGTGGTATACAGTTTGAATATTTCAACCACCTTCTTCAGGACTCCGTTTTAGGGATTTTACTTCTCATTTGAAGTATGGGCAAGTTTATATCTACATATAAAAAGAGAACATTAGGACAGGAAAAACTCTTGAGATATCAGACAAACTATTGTGTTGGTTGACCTACTTATTATAAATACTCATAATACACTGGGTCATTGATTAATTTTCTAGTGAAATTAATAAAGAAACTTCAATAAGCACTATACCTCCATTTAAAGTGGGGTAAAAGGGGGACCTGCTGGGGTATTGTTACAACACATTCGCATGTGGCTGTCTCTCGTCATGTTTTCCTCATTCATTTCACATTCATTCATCTTAAGATGAGTAGAACTCACTCACCGTAATTTATGTATCGATATTTCTAATACGGCTCTTCATGGGCCTCTATATGGAAGGTGCCTTCATAGTTGTGTGGCTTACCCAAATATGCAAATGCTTCTAGGAGAGAAGAAGACTAATTTTAGTTTTAACTTTGCTCTTCTGGTAGAGCACCTGCTGTTAGGTAATGGTTATATCTCTTACCTCCCACTGTAGAACTTATGTTTTTTTTAAGATTGAATCCTCAAAGTCTTTTCTTATTCGACTATGTCGAGATTTTTATGTGAATCTGGTAGAGACTTCTGTTTCCTTTAAAGTTCTCCACTGGTTTAAAAATGCTGATTTAGCATGTCTCTAAATGACAAAAACGATTTGTGCAGGCTTAGTATATACAGAGAGATAGTTTGAATGTTAAAATTACATTTCTAAGCAACATGGTACCGGTGCTTACCGTTCAAAGTGTAAATCTGGTATGAAAGAGCCGTGTTTAAAATGATTCCTTTTCTCTTTACCGAATCTCGATATTGTAGCGGTCACAGGTAGTCGTCCTTCCGATCAGGTATTCATACTACCTATAGGGGAACCACCGCGTCCCCACATCAGACTCATATGGCACTTCTATTGCGTAGCGTTTTTCAGTTTCTGTCGTGCGTCCACTATCTATGGTTGTTAGATACGCTACCATAGTCATTGATTAATATTGCAATAAATTGAATATGAGGGGTCTCAGGTTTACTGATTATTTACTAGATCCAAAGTCTAATCTGGCGCTTCGCCAAATTAGGAACACTTGGGCTGTATCTGCAAGGAATGTCGTAAAAGCCCAAGTCTGTGTTTTACATTTATTGTATACTAGGAGGTTAGTTCACATTTAGAGTAGGCAACTTTCCCGGTACTGGGAATGTTTTAAATCATATTTTCATTTACATTTATTCCAATCTAAGAGATCTGTTCACTTTTTTTAAAAATAGGAAACTTTCCCGATTACTAGGAGTGTTTTGAATCATATTAAACACTACACAGAATTTAGGCGTGTTATGTATTAATTCTGACAAACCCAGAAGTACCCCAACCTACTTCCTAAATCTATGTTCCTCTACTTCAACGGAAGACGGGGAGGTACTGACTGTTGGTATATTATCACCGGTTGTCCCCCAGAATTGCCTTCCTAGTCACCTAGTGTTTGTGCAAACTCACTTTTTGGCGTGAAAAGCGGCGTCTTCGTGTCCGTTCAGCTACTGGTGTAGGGCCTGATTACCCTGAGTTTTAAACTAGAGTATGGAAGGAAGGCACCAAGTGTGCCCTTCAAGCAGACTGAGTGGAGCTAGCAAGCGCTCCCACCCGGCCCCAATACACTAAACCCTGTTTGGGAGGAGGTCACACCTTCCTGTGACAGGATACCTACTGATCTACCTTCCCCTGCTTGAGCTTGGTTCAGCAGCAGGAGGGCAGAAGCATGTCTCTGGTCGGCAGCAGCCATGTTGTGCTGTACGGGTCTAGAAGACTGGTACCGGCAACACTGAGGGCCTCCCGGAGGAGCTTTACAGTGCATGGAATCATACCTCCCACACTGTTTACACTGCCCGACTGAGCAATACTCTGGTGCTAGGTTCGCGCACCAGGCACAACATCGAGTCAACAGAGAGAGTGTGCGAGGCTCGGGTGTGAGGCAGGGTACAGATAAACAAGAAAAACAAACGTGTTAAGGAAGTTTCCCTGGAAAGTGAGAGTGACTGTGAGTACGAGGAGTTGCATTGCGGGGACGTGGTACTTGGACAGAATAAGTGTAAGAGCCCCATAGACGAAGTCCAGGTGAATGGTAATAGCATCAATATGCTTTTTGATTCTGGGGTGAAGATTTCTCGAATTTCTTTGATAAAACGTTAAAGGGGAGAGTAAAGGTTTTTAAACCTGATATCAAGCCCCTAGCCTACAGTGGCCAACCCATAAAGCTGTTTGGCTACTTTGTGGGTGACATTGATTACAAAGGAAGGCTGACTTCAGGGAAGGTTTACATGTCTTGCAGGGGCGATAGTATTATCAGCTGGATCCATCAAGGGGACCTAGGTGTATTTTTAGTTCATGGCGGTGATCGCTGCATAGTTCTCAGAGACATCTCACATAAGGCCTCTGTGGATGCTATCCCTGGTGACCTCTTTAAGTCTGATCAGAAATGCGAGTGGCATGGTGAATTTGAGCATGTGTTCAGTGAAAGGTTGGAGTGTCTCTCAGGGTATACACATAGAATCACTCTTAAAGCTAATGCCAATCCTGGAACTTGCAAGGTACATGGTGTACCATTATCTTTGAGAAAGCCCATGGGTGCTGAACTTGAGAAGTTGAAGAATGAGGACATCATTGTGGAGACGTAAGCGAGTGATTGGTTTGCTCCGGTGGTTCTTGTACACAAGGCTTCAGGAGAGGTGAGGTTGTGTGTGGACCTTTGAGCCCTCAGTCGGGCAGTTGTCACCAACAGGTATCCCCTCCCCAATATCACTGAAATGCTGACTCAGTTGGAGGCTGCCATGCCTCCACGTTAGACCTTAAGGCCACGTATCACCAGATTAAATTTGATGATGATTCCACAAACCTAACGCCTTTTAAAACCCCTTTGGGAACGTCTAAGTTCACCCGGCTTCTCTTCGGTTTGAATTCTGCGGCCTCCGTGTTCCAGTGGGCCATTGAGGACATTTTGAAGGGGCTGTCAGGGGTTAAGATATACCAAGATGACATTTTAGTCTATGGGTCATCCCAGCAAGAGCACGATGAAATGCTTTGATTAGTCCTGGAGATGTTTAAGTCTCGAGGTTTAACTTTGCAGGGAAAAAAGTGCAAGTTTAACCTTTCAGAAATTGAGTTCCTGGGCCGCAAGTTAACTAAGGAAGGGGTTAAGCCTAGGGACCACCTTGTGAAAACCATTGAAAATTTCCCAGTGCCTCAGTCTAGAGATGATTTGGTCACCTTTTTGGGGATGGCCGAGTACTACAACAAGTTTGTACCTCAGATTGCCTGCTGCACTTTTGCGTTGAGGACCCTCTTGAAGAAAGGGGCAAAAATCTTTGGACCCCTCAGTATCAAACTGAATTTGTGGATATTAAGAAGGCCCTTAGTTGCGCACCCTCTCTTCAAAGTTTTGATACCGCTGCCCACTCCATTTTAATTACGGATGCCATTTCCAAGGGGTTGGGTGCAGTACTCAAACAAGTGAAAGACGACAAGGAGGTGACCATCATGTTTTTGTCTAGGGCGTTTGTAGGCCCCGAAGTACAATATTCAGTGATTGAAAAAGAGGCTCAGTGCATATTTTGGGCCATCAGAAGTTAAAAAACGTTTCTCTGGGGAAATTCCTTTGTAGTTCGATCTGACCACAATCCTTTAAAGGACTTGTTTCGTAAGAAAAGTTTGGATGCCGTCTCATCAAGAATTTGTAGATGGGTGGTTGCCCTGCAGGACTACGATTTTGTTGTAAATTATATACCAGGTGCTGAGAACAAAGTCGTTGACTGCCTTTCTCGCCTGGTTACTAGTCAAACTGGTTGTGTGTCTGACGACTCAGAAGACTTGTGGGAGACAATGACTACAAAGTGTGTGAGGGTACCGGGGAAGCTGTCAGTGAAGAGGAATGGATGGAAATGATGAAGACCGTTGCGGTGGTCTGTGAGGTTTGCTGAATGGTGACTGAAGGTTGAGCCGGCATAAGGAATTTAAGTGAAGAAGTCCGCAAGTTCTGGCTCTTACTGGATGAGCTATCTGTAAGTGGGGGCTTGCTTTGGATGGGCACCAAACGTGTTCCCCCATCACAGGTTAGAATCAAAATTATTCAATTTGCTCATAAGGGCCACCAAGGCATATCTAAAACGAAGGAAATAATCTGTTTGCACTTCTGGTGGCCAGGGATTGACCTTCTTGTGAAACGTGTGGTGAGGGACTGCATGGAGTATAAAGCATGTGACAAAGTGTACAAGACAAGAGTCCAACCCATGGTGGCAAGAGTTGGCCTTAGATATCTTGGGGCCAGTGACCAGAAAATCTGGCCAGTCTTATGTTCTCATTCTGATGGACATGTATTCGAGATGGCCTGAAGTCCAGGTCACACAAGACATTGAGAAAGGGAGATGTCCTAATGTTTTTAGACGCCATCTTCAGCAGAGAAGGGCTCCCAGAATGCCTTCTAACGGACGATGGTGTCCAATTAGTCTCGAAAGAAATAGAGGAATTTTTGGTCAAGAGTGGTATTAAGCACAAGCCTTGTGCTGTAATCCCGAACCCAACGGCTGATGGAGAGGTTTAACAGGGTGCTGAAGGAGTCCATCCAACTTGATAAAGATTAGGGCAAGGACTGGAAGGCAGACCCCCTAATTCCTCACTCTTCTACAGGTAGAATACCTTTTGAACTATTCAGGGGGCGAAGTCCCAACATTTACATGTTTCACTCTTGGATGAGGGGTAATTGTGTGGGTGTCGAATTCTAAGGTAGTCCCCTGGCAGGTGGCACAAGATCTCTAGACCATCAAAAGGAAGGATAACTTTGACGTAAGGCATGCTGTTTCGCACACTGACGTGCAGGTGGGTGACTGAGTGAGATATGCCCAGAAGTCTGGTGCCTCTAGGTACTCTTCCCCATTCAAAGTGACAAAGTTGTTCCAGAATGTGGTCAAACTTGATGATGGCCGTATATGGAATCTTGGCAGGATTGCTGACATGTGTCCTGTTGGTCAAACCAAACTAGATGCTCCTGTGGTGTGCCCTGAGGTTTAAGCTCCCGTATCTGTAAAGTTTCTGAGGCACTGCATGACTTTGGTTTAGGCTGAGCGGCGTTTGTTTTTTCTTTATAATTTCTCGAAGGTGTTGTGGGGGAAGGTGTGTGGTATCTGGTATGTAGCCTGCTGTTGCAGGGTCTTAGTCTAAGCTGATTTTTTTTTTAGAGTCTTCTGTATTCTTAGAGTGTTGGAATTACTGGAGTGTTAGCTCCAGAACTTCACTTTGTCAGTTACTGGTGGAGTGCCCTATGGATGGGACGTTTCTGTATATTAAAAGCAACTTGAATAAAGAAGACTACCTTTGTACACCGCTGGTCCCGTGTACTTCTTCAGTTTTCCATACCATGGGAACTGTCATTGTTTACAGGGGATCCATATTTACAAATTAACAGGTTATCTGCTAGGGAATTTCCTGCCACTCACACACAACCTCCGCCATCCCTCAAGGAGATCATGCTGCCGCCCCCTTCCTCCAACCAGCGTTCCTCCCCCATATCAATAGTTAATGATACGCTAGACACATGCGGGGCAGCGGACAACCGCCCCAATGATCCCTCGACCAGTCAGCCAAGCGTGCCTAGCCACTCACAAACCCCTCCTCTCAGGATCTATGACACAGGTCGGTCTAGCCCCACTACCATGCTACCTGATCTTGCCAACAGAACCGATCCCAAACCATTGACCACCTTCCCGCAAGCACTTCCCTCACTTATGGATATTGAAACTCTGCATCTCAGAGCAGCCAACCTAACTCAGAGCATCCATAACTCCATTCTAGAACTGAAAAACATCCTTCACCTCACCGAACTCTCCTTCTCGAACTTCAAGCTCCCACAGAACTCAACCCCCCCCCCCCCTTCCTTTACCGCGAGCCCCTCCGTCACCCATTACCATTATCCCTGAGACACCTTCGCCCTCGGAAGCAGCCCAGCTACCACTCGGAGGAGGAAATTCTAGCCCAGCTCCTTACCTAGAAGTCTGCTTCTGAAGCCCCAAGTCCACTGGACCTGATTGACGAACACGTTATCCATACGGTTGCAATCAACTCCAATAGAGCAACTACTCTCCGCAACAGAGGAGTTATTAATAACAACCTAGCGCAAGTACCCATTCCCGCCCTAACTCACGACACACACCCCGACCCCCTCTCTCCGGCCTCTTAATTAACTGCCGCTCAGCAGTAGAGCACGCTTCTGATGTCGCCGATCTCATCCTGAGCCAAAAATCTGACATAGCAATCCTGACCGAATCTTGGCTCAATGAATCCCCACCTCTTTGCCTAGACCTATTAGTCCCTCCTAATTATAATATCTCAAGGCTGGACAGGCAATTTAAAAAAAGGGGGAGGCATTGCTTGCATCTACCGTTCTAACCTCCTCGTAACTGAACTGCATGCAGATCCCACAGACTCCTGCGAATACCTTGCACTCTCCATATGCAACAGTGCCACTCAGTTGTGCAGACTGCACATCTTCTACCACCCCCTAGATATGAATGACACCTTAATTGACCACCTCATGGAAAGCATCACAGCCAAGGTGTAACATTTCATAAAAATAAAAGATGTGTCCTTGGGTTGCTGCATCCAGATGTAAGTTTATTCTCATTAATCAGGAATCAATGTACAGGATACAGGCCCCAGTTAAGATCCAGTTAAAGCTCAGTTAAGGCCCAGTTTAAAACCCAGTTAAGCCCCACCGGGAGCAGCTGCCCTGCTGCTCAGCCTCAGATCTAACTGGCAGTAGAATCAAACATACACAAAAGGAACTCTTGGGTGACATCACAGATACAGGCTGAGGGGCTTAGAACAAACACAGAAGGACAGAGAAGAAGGAAAAGCAGGATGTAACACAAGGTTTCCCCCAATTCTAAAGACATCTTTCTCTGTGACTTCAATCTGCACTGGAATGACCTGAAGGACCCTCCGATCAACGCCATCAAAGACTTCCTGGCCGACCAAGCCCTTACTCAAGCCTGTGCACTCCCAGCACACATGAAAGGCGCCACCCTAGATTGGACCATTGCTAAGGAATAAGCGGCCAAGCTAATATTTATAGACCCATGCGACTGGTCTGACCACCACGCTATTACCGCCAAAACGTTGGGTTAGTGGCACCAAGAACTTGGATCTCGAGAAACTGTCTGCACGCTGCAAGATTGACCTCTCCAACCCCCCCCCCCCCCAATTTGTATCACAACGGACAACAACCTCACAGAACACTATACCTCGACTATGTCTAACATTCTTGATGATCTTGCCCCGCTAAAGCTAAAAAGAACCCAAATGAAAGACAGAAACCCCTCGTTCAACTGATCCCTCAACAATGAAAGGAGAACTCTCTGGCAGACAGAAAGAAACTGGAGATAGCACCCCTCAGCCTCCCACCTAAAACTTCTCTGTCAGACCAGAAATGCCTATAATAGGAACATCCTCAATTCAAAAAAATAATTCTTAAGATCAGAACTGGAGAACGCCAAGAACAGACCTCACAAGCTCTTCGAAATGGTCAAACTCCAATCTAATAAACTGGCTAAAACCTCCAAAGAAACTCTTAATTCTCTAATAACATGCAAGGAATTCTCCTACTTCTTCTCTGACAAAATTACTGCCCTAGGAAACAAACTTATATCCGCTACCTACTTCCAACCCCCTCAGGACCTGCCTCATCTCTCCGCGCTGCCCTCCCAGATATCACCCAAAAATCAAGCACACTGGGCCAACTTCAAAGTTTATGACGACGATTCAGTCTTGGAAATTCTATCCTCCTTAAACCCAAACAACCACTTTAATGACCCACTCCCCTCCAACTGTTTGGCCGCTGCCTCCCAAGCTATCATTCCTATTTGGACTGCAATAATCAACGCATCCCTTCTTCAGGGGTCAATACCTGACTCTGTAAAAGCTGGTCAAGTCATCCCCATCTTAAAAAAAACCTACACTGAATCCTGCCTTTCTAGACAACTTTAGACCTGTATCCAATATCCCACTCCTAGCTAAAGTTCTGGAGAAATGTGTGCAACTGCAATTGAGCCAACACATCACCAACTTCAACCTACTAGACGACTTCCAATCCGGGTTCAGGCCTGGGCACAGCACTGAAACTACCATTCTCCACATCATGGATGATGCCCTCCAAGCCCTTGACCAAGGCAAAACCTGTCTCCTAATCCTTTTAGATCTATCCTCTGCTTTCGATAGTCAACCACGAAAAACTCCTCAAACGCCTCAAACTCAGAATGGGATTGGATGGCTCTGTGCTCGAATGGTTTAGGTCCTTCCTCCAGAACCGCTCCCAGAGATTCTTAATCCGCTCCCTCTCCGATTACGGTCGGAGTCCCCCAAGGATCAACCCTGTCCCCCACCCTCTTCAATCTTTACCTCGAACCACTAGCAGAAGTACTACGCACTACCAATATCTCCTACCACATGTATGCCAATGACACCCAGATCTACATCAACATCTCTTCTCCTGATAAGATGTTTTCCCTGAATGAGGCCTTGAAGTTGACTGTCTAATGGCTCACCTCTAACCAGCTCAAACTAAACGCACAAAAAACTGAATTTCTTCTAATCTCCCCACCCAAAACCAACCCTGACGTTCGGGAATGGACTAAGTCGATCACAGCCTTAAATTGCCCACCGACCATAGTTAACTCTGCAAATCCCTTGGAATAACCCTAGACTGCAGCTTGAATATGCGTGACCACATCAACTCGATGGACAAAACCGCCAGGTTTCACCTGAGCTATCTAAGAAAACTAAAACCTTTCCTTGACACTCCAGACTTAAAAATGGCAGTCCAGGCACTAGTTATCTCCAGACTCGAATATGGATGCTCTACCCTCTCTGGTCTACCCAAGATCTCCCTGGCCCTCTTAAAAGCCTGCCTCAACGTTGCCACCAGACGCCTAACAGGTTAAAAAAAAATTCAAACACATCTCACCACATCTGAAAGCTCTGAACTGGCTTCCTCTTGAGGCCAGAATCCAACTTAAACTGGCTTGTATCCCTGACAAGGCTCTATTCACTAAATCCCCCTACATTTCTCGCCCAGGAACTCGTGGTATCCGGAGAAGCCAGAAACTCCCAGTCCGCCAGAGACCTTTGCTCCAGCCTCCGTGCTTTCAAAAGGGAAAAACGTACAATCGTGCATTCTCTGGGGCCACACCAAGAATATGGAGCTCACTCCCGCCCGCCATTAGAAGATTTCCGTCTCTGGCACGCTTTAAAAAGGAAGTCAAAACCTTCCTAATGGGTAAATGCATTGCACTCACCACAGCGACCATGTCTCTATTCTATTACTACCACGCCTTGGACTGACCAGATGCTATCCACCCGGCACCTGAGGGCACCCCACACTTAGACTCTTGGACCTTCGTTCTTGTAAAATGTATGTACTTGGTTTTATCCCAAATGTTCCACCCCCCTACCTTAGTCTTTAGTATACAACCTGTTAACCCTGTAAAGCGCTCTGATACCCTAATGGGCCAAGTCCACGCTCTATAAAACACAAATAAATATCATATATATTCTGTAGTTTGCCTATGTAAATTGTACCCTAACTCGATTTTTTAATTTTCTGATAATGAAACATCATGCACTTGTCATTTATATTTCAGATGATAAACCGTTCAACAACTGAGTTACCACTCACAGTTTCATATGACAAAATATCTCTTGGAAAACTTCGGTTTTGGATCCATATGCAAGACTCTGTGTACTCCCTACAGCAGTTTGGTAAGAACTAATAAGAAAAGTTGTGTCTGTACAAAGTGATAAATTATGTTTCAAGACAGGCAATGGGGCAGGTGAATATTATAGTGTTTTGCAAGTGCCCATTTCCTGCAGGCACTATAAAATGATATGAAAGTACTTTCTACACACTCCTCTTTTGTGTCCCAGTGCATGTTGGGGAACTTACCAGTAGAATGCTTGCTGTTGCCTTGATACCTGCACTGTCTTCTACCAGGCTTCAGAAGATTAAATATATGCATCTGATAGAGACTTTTAGCTTCAGATTCCATACCTTGGAATATTTCCCAGGTGTCTGGAGATGGAAAATCCTGAGAAGTATACCTACGTGTCGGTAGGCGATGTCAAACGGCTCTGCATCTGCATAGTAGGCATCGTCCCTTCTGGTTGTGATATAATTGGTTACTATATAGCCCCCCTCGCACAGCATCAGTTGTATTCTTTCCACGCCAACAGTGTGGATCTAGAAGACCATTTTTTTTTAATTAATTTTTTTTACATTTGTCAATCTTTATTTTTTCTCTTTCTGCTCCTAGTGTGCTAGGTATGTCCTCTAAAAAAAAAAGCCAGCAGTGTTTAAACCATGTGGGGCCTGTCTCAGACAAATTTCTCTGACAGACCCACAACTGGTTTGTCTGGAGTGCCAGGCCACAACCACAGTAACTGTCTCGACTACCACACTATGAATCTGAAGGCAATTCGGTAGACTAAGCTCCTGGCAGCCCTTCATCAAAAGACTCCGCACAGCTCCTGGTTGCGAGCAAGGTCCTGCACACGCTGAGTCATTCCAGTCAGTTGTTGTCACGGTCGATGTGGTTGTCAGGTAAGTCCCACGAACAGAAGTAATTTAAGAAGTCGAAGCGCTCTTTGACTTCACCGCACAGGTCCAAGTTCTCAGATGAGGCACAGGAATGACACCACAAATTAAAGCCCCGCTCCCGCGCTCTTCCTGCACCTCCCTAAACTTCCTGGAGCCGAATCGACGCCTGCCCAACTCGACGAGTTTTATGAGGCCATGTATCTCATATGTTGGTGTGCGGACCCCTCTGGACTGCCCTTGGCTTCCCATGGGTCTGGGAGGTGCACTTCTAAAAGCAGGCTCTCTCTCGGCACAGGTCTGGCCTTCTGGTTTCATTCCCAGATCTGACCGGACTCCAGTCATGAATCCATGACCTTTGCTAGGGTTTGGCAGTGCCGAATCCATAATCATTCCAGACTCCGACACGGACCCGGATTAGTGCCAACGGATCAATCGTCCTCTCCATTCTGATACAGTGCCTCCTTTCCTTGGCAGAGACACTGGCCCCTATGAAGATCCTTTGGCCCAACTGGATGATGATGACCGTTATAAGGAGCTAGGGGGCTCCTGTGGCTTGGTCTCTCCTCCTAGTGTGTCTACAGAGGAGGGAGCATCTTTTGCTATGCTGGTTAGCAGGGCGGCTGAGGCCCTTGACCTTCAGTGGAAGTCAAGACTAATGTACTGACAGAGGGGCTTCAGCCCAGGGCTATCCCACACTAAAATCGTTTACTGTTCTTTAACAAAATCCTCTCTGATGTCCTGCTCCGGCCAGGGCCAAGCTCTTCACAGGCACCCCCTTGCACAGGGTGATTGCACGTCACCACCACCCCACTCCCAGGGTCCCAGCTTTCCTCACTTAGCACCCTAACCCTGAGAGCCTTGTGGTGCATGCCTCAACGTCCAGGGTATAGCCCGCTATGTTCCCTCCACTCCACCAGACAGATAATCCAAGAGGCTGATACCTTTGCAAGAGGATTTTCTCTTCCACAACCTTGCACTGCCTCGGTGAACAGCAAGTGTCTCTTGGACAAATATAGCTACACAGTGTGAGACTCGGTTGCGCAAGGGCTACCTACAGTCTCAGAGGAGGCTCAAGCTATTCTGAACCAGGCTATTGCTGATGGCAGGGACACAGCAAAGTTCACCATCAGATGTAGGCTAGACACAGCAGAATTGATGGCAGGACCATTGCTTCATCGGTGGCGCTGCACTGCAAAGCCTGGCTGAGGTCATCTGACTTTTCAGGGATATCCAGGCATCCCTAATTGATATGCCCTTCGATGCCACTTGCCTTTTTGGCGACAAAGCAGAGCGCTTCAAATAGAAAAAAGTAACCGCCCAGTAGTTGGGGCTCATCATGGCCCCACGTCAGCCACACTCTTCCTTTTGCTGCTTCCGTAGGGGCTCAGCTACGTCCTTTTCAGCAGAGGCACCACGGCCAACACACCGCACAGCCTTTTCATGGCCACGGACGTGGTTCCCACAAGTCCAGTAGAAACTAAGGCCAGAGATCTGCAGAGTCTGCCACCCCTCATAGCCCCCCCCCCCTGCAGCAGCCTCCGCCTTAAAACCTTTTTAGAATGCACTTGCAGTAACACAGGCACACTATTGGAGGCAGGACCACCTACCCCAATGGGAAGCTATTACGGCAGACTCAAGGTGCTCCAAATTGTTGGGCGGGGTTACGTCCTCCCACTCTTAGCTGTCTTCTCCGGATGTATGATTAAACAATTACTGCCTAAATAACGAATTCCTTAACCACGAAGGCTAAACAACGAGCAATCCCAAACCACTACTTATTTAACGACTTCCTAAACCACCAAAAATCTATGAATTGCTCATTACCAATTTATGCCACTATGTTCTTTGAATTCCACATCTTTTTTACATTTTAATAAAAAATATTAATAGATTCTTTTTTTCTAATCACTTTTTAGTGAGGAATCCTTAAATTAACGTATTTTCCAATTATAGCTTTTGGCCACAAGATGGTAGTGGTGCATCACAATAATCCTAGCTGTTCAGGCCAGTTCCACACAGGTTGCATAGAAAGCAACACGGAGAAGTTACAGAAAGATAGTTGTTAATAAGGCTGGATGTTCTTTGCATCTTGAAACAGACAGCATTTTCTTTTGGCTGCTCTTAAGAAAGGTAGTATTCAACAAATGATCTTTAAAGCACGAGGAATGTAAGAGTAAGTTGTCTTCCGACTACCTTGATAATTTTCTCTTCAAAACCAACAACATAAACACAACATGCAAAACAAGTCTCACGCATTCCTTCGCTATTGAGTGCCTGCAGATGTTCGAAAGATTTAATGGCACCGTTTGTTATTTTTTGATGTTCAGGGGTTGTTTAGTGTCAGTGACTCACTTCAGACCGTTTAATCAGCTGCATTTCCACAGTTTCCGCTTTCCTTGTGCCGAGTGAGTTAGGGAGCCATGAGCGTGTCTGGTTTGGGGGGGGGGGGGGAGGGGGGGGGGGGGGAGAAGAGAGACTCGTGGTTTTTGGTGCCGTCAACGTTTTACCATCCTGGCAGAATGAAGGCTCTCTCTCTCTCTAATCCCGCTCTCATCAGTGCCCACTTTCCGGGTGCTGAGTAAATCATAGGGAGCCATGAGCGTGTCTGGCTGGGGGGGGGGGGCGGAGGAGAGAGACTCTGCTAGTGACCACACCGTCATCCGCTTCAGTCAACACGCATACACAGACGTCACCCAATGATTACACTGACACTTTATTTGTGGGTGAAGAACTGCTGCAGGTTTATTTCATACAACATAGTATGATAATAAAATTGGGTTATCTTACGGGCGATCCAGGGCAGGCAGCCCCTTGCTGCTCCGCCCGCCTGGTGAGCCAGCACACACGGTGGGTCGATGCCCGGCAGTGTGGCACATAATTATTTACAGATCATCCACTGGGTCACGTGATCTGTCTCCTACTCCCGCCCCTTCCGACAGGGCGGAGCGTGTTGTGGCACACCCCCGGTTGGTCAGGCCCCCCAACCGCCCGAAGGACTAACGGGGCGCCGTCGCGGTCTTCCCAGAACCCCCTTCGGCTCCTGGACCTTGGCTCGGGCACCCTTACTGTGCCGGACAGGGGTACCCTTACTGTACCGCCTGTCGCAGAGGTACCCTTACTGTACCCGTCTGCATCCAGATCGCCCTGTAACTCCGCCACAGCTCTGGGGAGGCTACCGTCGCTGCCAGAGCCCCCCTTCCTCCCTTCGCTGTTTATAGGTGCCCGCCCCTGCGAGCCAGCTTTCAGTGGGCTGACTAATGGGTCCTGTTCTGTAACCGTAAATATACGGCATTAAGTTGCAACATTACTCAGAAGCCCAGGGCAGACTAACAACGAATGACTCTTGGCCTCAATGCCGCTCAGCTTAGACGTGACTGGAGTTACTAGCCTTCTTAGCGATGCCACTGCAGATCTACCTAACGTAATTATGGGAAGATCAGCACCTGCATATGGAGCCAGAATAGCGTCATGGTTCCTGAATAGCAGCTGCTGCTGCGGGGATTGCATGATTTCTTTAGCAGGCCAGAACATTTTTACGTAACTGCTAAATGGACGGATTCTTTTTTCATGACTCCGGATAAAGCCAATTTGGCTGACTGAGCTGCCGAAGATACAACGCTCAACTCGAGGACCCAAATTTGTGAACGTTTCCCCCCTCCCTGGCTCCAAGGAAAGGCCGGGCGAGAGGAGCAACACCTAAATCTGATTCTCGGGCTGGCAATATGGCACCGGTAACAAGGCATTGGTGAAGTAGGCGCTTGTGAACCTGCAATCCCATTAAGATTTTTCTCAATTGGCCAAATTAGGTGCCACCCGGCCCGGAATTGTGTGCCCGACAGCTATCGCACAATAAGCAGGGTGAAGGTAACGTGTGAGTTAACCACTTCACCTACGTATATAAACACAAGCCGACATCACGGTTACCTAAATTTGCTTCCTTTCACATCGTATTAGTCTATTGTTTACTACAAACTGGCCCATATCTTAGCAACATCTCCTCGTTTTAGCCTCTCTACTTGCAAATTAAGTTACCTTAAATTGGACGATAGAGTCTTATGCTAGTCCCGCTGTTATCCCACTCTTTTCTTACTCTCCACTGGGACAGCGTATCCAATTCCTTGCTTGTTGAGTAGCAGCTAGCTTTGGACTCTATTGCTGCTGAAAGGAGTTAATATGTTTGCCTACAGTCCTTGTTATACCGGTGTTGCTGTGCTATAGGTAAGTCGTGGCACCGACATCGTGGCTTGAACAGGAAACTTCTCATTTCTATCCAATAATTTGTTGTGAGCCCCAGTTATGATTTCGTTCCTAACCCATAATTGGCAGTGTCTCTATCCTGCCAATACCTCGGTCATGTCCGCCTTAAATCATGACAATACATCTGGCTTTTCCGCTAGCCTTGCCCATTAACCTGTCCAATGTCAGTGGAGAGCAGCACACCTCTGGTCATGCTTATTTCAGAAGGTGATAAGCCCTTTTCATTACTAGAAAGTTTAAGTGCAATATTCAAGGGGTATGGTCGCTCTCTGCTCTCTCAATTATTACCATGTAGATGAGGGCATGCCATTCCCGGGTGTCTGGTTGAAGTATGCACAGATAATTGACACTCATTCTGTGGTGTCCGGGTGAAGTATGCACAGGGTATTGCTACTCTCCCACGTGCAGTGCTGTGAACCGTTTGAAGTAGTTCAGCCGATTCAGCCAACCACCCCCTAGGTGGAGGCTTGCACTCCTCTGCACTCCTCTCCTCCTTAATACGATATGATGCTATCCACAACAATTATGAACCTATGTGCAAATACATATTACAGGCACTGGAAATATCCACTGTTTGTTTATTGCTTGTTATATGGTGTTAGTTAGATAATGTTATTAACTGATGCATTGAACTAAAATTACGTAGAAATGATTTGTAAGATGAGGTAACCTTATCTCGCCTTGAACTATAACTATTAGTCCAAACTATTGGTAAACTCGTGGGCTTTATTTAATTAATTTCCAATAGTGTAAATTCTTCGTATTCATTGTTTATTCCAACAAGTGTGGCTTGCTGTCACCTTGTGTAACCTCCTGTGTGGTTCCTCCAGCTCTGTTTTCGAAGTTATCATTTTGTGCATAATCACATTCTGTTCTGCTCCCAAAAGATCATGAAATCCACACCAACATTTATGTTACACTAAATTTGTAGGGCACACGTACCAAGTTGGTTTCCTGGCGCTGCTCTGAAACCCGCTAGAGTGGTATGTTACTCACATACCTGCCCAACAACCAAGTTTTTTTTAGGAGTTTGCGGGAACTCATGAGGACCTAGTCTCTAGAGGTAGGGAGTTCCAACATCTGGGACCTAATGTGATAAACCTTGTTCCACTGCAGTGTACCCATTTAAAGTATCCCTGGGGGCACACCACATGTAGTTTGAATCTTGGGGGGGGGGGCCGTGACGTGGCCAAGGTGAACATTTCACGTCAGATATCATTCACCCCACACAGGGCATCTATGAGCGACACCACATTTACAGCTTATTGTGCTTACTAAGATGGACCCGCTCCTTAGTTTCCGGCACACAATGCACTTACATGTCATCTGGCCCTGGTGACTATCAAACAACTGACAGCCTCTGGCCCTCCATACAATAAACCAACGAACTTCAAAGGTCGCGGAAGAGGCAAGCCAGGCTAAGTCTCGGTAGACCATGTCACTCTGGGCTTTCCCTTGCCTCCCTGTGGAACAGGGAGAATAACTTTAAAGATGTTAAGTGTGACACACAAACCCAGGCCTTCCACCTGTCTCAAAACAGCTCAGGCTGCTGACTTTCCTGTATAGACTAAGCTGCCACTATGGCTGTGAGTTGCAGAAAAACATTACACCAGCTGTTTCCGAATAGCAAGTCTCAGGATGAAAGGCAGCAGCATCTCTTGACTTAAGCGTGGAACTCACAATCCTAAATACCTTCAAGATGTTCTGTATGACCCACAAACCCAGGCCTTCAGCTTGTCCCAAAGCAGCGCAGGCTGCTGATTTTCCTGTATAGACTAGGCTGCCACTATGCCTGTGGTTTGAAAGAAACAGAGCCGTAGTCATTACTGGTGACCCAGGCAAAGTCAGGCAGATCATTGCTTCCCCAGGTCTATTTACCACATTTACTGAGATACCAAAATGTTAAGGGCATCTGCAATGCATAACCACCAGAATACGATGTTGGGCCAGTGGCGATGGACGACTTACACAAACAGGCTGGTAAAGCAGTGGACACAGAGATATTGCACTTGGCCACTAAGAACTCACACAATAGGTCAACCTGCCTGGCCCAACCCAGGCAATAACCGGGAAATCACACCTCCTTCTCAGACAAGGGGCGTTGATGGACACAACAAAACGGGCCCCCCACCCTGTGCCATTGACCGACTCAGGCCCACGAGGTAATCTACTGTGGTGGAGGACACCTACCCCCTGATGGGTGCTGTTAACACATTACCCCTACAGGACATAGCCCCCAAGGTGGCCGACTCACCACGTGCACTCCGAAAGTTTGTTAGCCCGGGCAATTCTTGCTACCTAGAGTCAAAGCTGTACCCCTACTTCTTTCTTCACTCTCCCAGTAGTAAGGAATTCATGGAAGTTTGTACCAGGTTTCCCCTCCAAATATGTTGGATTCTCCCAGGGATCTTAACAATGAGCTATTTACACGAAATGCCTTCCAACTCAAGACTCAAGCCCCTGCATATAGCTGCAGTTCAGTTTGTGTTGCGACTACTTCAGTACCAAATTGTGTGATGCAGCCCCTATGTTTCATTAAGCCATATATCATATTTCACAAAAAACAAGGCAATGACACACAAAGCAGAGTTCTTAAATAGTGCCTAGTCAAAACTACAGACTTGAGGCAGACTACTCAACTGTGCTCCTCTACCATAATAAGATGGTGCTATCTAGACAGTCTTCACCAAGTTAAACCATGTCCTGCATTGTAACAAAAGTAAACAATCTCATTCAGGCGGGCTGAAGTCCAAATTACAACTTATGCAGGATAATTGCATTGATCTATACACCCTGCGCACAAAATAACGCTACACCAGGACACACTCATTTCTTTTTGGCACGGGGAGATTAAGTGATTTGCCCAGAATCACTGCATATTGAGAAGGCGCAGAGACTACGGGCCTGGTTCTCTCCAGCATATCATAGTGGGCCATGCACTAGCTAGTTGTGCATGGAAAGCATAAGTTTCAGTAGTTTCTGTTCGAGTGTATCCACACTCGAACAAACACACCTGACTCTCCCTGAAGATGGGGGGGTAAATCACATTAGAAATTGAAGGAGGGTATTATAAATAGAAGCTTGTGGCATTTGAGGAATTATAAGCAAGCTGACACGTTCCATCGGTCTATCCTAGTAAATGCGCACCAGTATATCGATGCCGTTAACGTTTAGCAAATGCAGCATCCACATAAGCAAAAAACACCACACCCACAGATGCCTATGTCGTCTTCTATTTGCTGGTCAGAAATGATGTGCCACGGTAGAAAAAGGCAGACCTTAGCTCGTTTTACAGTTTTGTACCCGCAGTTGGATCACAATACATGCATGTGGACTCGCTTGCCCCTGCACCCGAACGTGACGGGGGAGGAAATTATATATTTTAAAACACCCACTGAAACCCTCCCCTTACGGGGTAACATTAAAACAAAACAGGGAGGCATATCTTGCTGCGCAGAAGGTGATGCTTACGTGTCCAGGCTGGAGCGGCGCGCAGGAAACAGAGGAGGAACTGGGCGAGAGGGCCTCCTAAGTAGGGGGGGCAAGCCGCGCCCCCCGCCCCCAATGGCCCGCCTCCAGCTCCAACTATAGGGAGTAATACCTTAGTGGGCGTAGCCTCGCGCGCGAGGCAGCAAAGGGGAAGGCTCCGACGGGCGGCCACTAACATGCTGCCCTGCTGATGTCCCACTGCTTGGGACGCGGGCAGCGGCAATCTCACCTCTGCTGGTGCCGAGTAGAGACTCGTGGTTTAGGTAAGTCGTTTTAGGAGCTGTGGTTTAGGTAGTCGTGGTTTAGGATTTGTCGTTGAGAATTCGTTGTTCAGGTAAGTCGTTATAAAAACGTCGTCGTTTAGGATGTTTCCCGTCTTCTCCTCATGCCTCCGTTTCCAGATCTGCTGATGGTGGACCATGTCTCCTTGTTGCACCAGGAAGTGCAAGCTCTTTTGGCCAAAGGAGCCATCGAGAGGGTGCTGGCATCAGAAGTAGGTTGTGATTGTTATTCCTGCTGCTTGATGACTGGCTGCTGAAGGCGAGCTTACCCCAGGCATTCGTCACCCACCTCCAAACTATGGCGGATCTCCTTTATTTGCTGGGGTTCACAATCAACATGCTAAAGTCACACCTGACTCATTCTCAGACAAGCTCTTTGATTGGAACCATTTTGACAGGGTGCAAATCTGTGCCTACCCGTCGGAGCGGAGAGTCCAGGACATTCAGGCTATGATCTTGGTGTTTTAATCTCAGTCCTCAATTTCAGTGAGACTGACTCTGACTTTGCTGGAGCTGATGGCCTCCTGCATTCTACTTATGAAGTGCCTGCTAAGGCATATTCAAGCTCTGCAGTGGGATCTGAAGTTCCAGTGGGTGCAGCACTAGGGACTGTGTTCAGATTTCAAAAAAGACTGCTGAAGATATGCAGTGAGGGCTAACAGGCTGCAGCGGCAGACCCCTTTCCATTCCCCACCCAAAGCTGACAGTGGTGACCGATGCATTGCTTCTGGGCTGGGGCTGCCATTTGGGACCGGTGGAAATCTGAGCCCACTCATCTATGATGGAGACTCCACTTTACATCAACCTTTCTGGGGCTGAAGGCGATTCGCTTGGCTTTCAAAGCTTTCCTACCTTTCATCAAAATGAAGCTGGTCCAAGTGTTCACAGACAACACTATTGCTATGTGATTCTGCAACAAGCAGGGAGGAGTGGGGACGTGGACTCAGTGCCAGGAAGCTCTGGGCCTATGGACATGGCTAGAAGGTCAGGACATTTTCCTGGTCATGCAGCACCTTGTGGGTTCTCTGAACATCAGGGCAGATGAACTCAGCCATCGATGCCTCATGGACCACGAATGGCGTCTCATCCGTAGGTGGCTCAAGGTCACTTTCAGGACTGGGGAGAACCACGGCTAGAACTATTTACCACTGCTGAGAATGCTCAATGTCAGTAGTTCTGCCCACTAGAGTTTACAAAGCGGCTATCGCTCAGACGCATTCTGACTAGAGTGGTATAAGGGACTGCTATACGCCTTCCAGCTGATGCCTCTCCTTCCCTGAGTAATAAAAAAGAGCAGACCGACTGGGCCCAAGTCATCCTGGTGGCTCTAGATTGGGCGAGGAGAGTATGTTATTCAGAATTCCTGAGCATGAGCCCCTGTCCTCCATCCAGGCTGCCCTTTTAGGAAGATCTACTGGCACAGCAAAAAGGCAGGTGCCAGCACTCAAACCTGTGCATGCTCCACCTTCATGCATCGAGATTGAGCTGTGACAGTTGAGTGTTTGACCTCTCTCCTGAGGTATGTGTCGTCATCTTGGCTGCCCAGGTGTACATCAACAAAAACTACTCCTGCTGTTGGGACATGTTTTTGGCTTGGTGCACTGAGAAACACATTCACCCACTCTGCAGCTTTGTCTCAAGTGTTGCTGTTTGTTTTGTCCTGAACATGGCAATGACTTGCTCTGGGCACAGTTAAGTAGTATCTCTCCACCATCTCCGCATTCTTGCAGTTTTCGGACCAACCCTCCCTGTTTAACTCACCTGTTGTGACACTTTTTTTAAAGGTCTTCAGCATATGTTTCTACCCCAAAACTGTCATTATTCCCCAATGGGATATTAATTTGATTTTAACTTTTTTGATGTGTTCTCCCTTTGAACCCATGCATAGTTGTTCCCTCAGACTTTTGGTGATTAAGACATTCTTCTTAGTGGACTTCACACTGACCAGGATAATCAGCGAATTGCAGGACATTTCTGTTCAACCTCCATACACTAGCTTCTTCCTAGACAAACTGGTTTGCTGAACCTGTACCTCTTTTCTGCCAAAGATTGTGACACCTTTCGACATTGGCCAGACAATCACAGTGCTGACTTCCTTTGCCCCGCCTCACCCCTCCAAGGAGGAAGAGAGACACTCAACCATCTGGACCCTAAAAGGGCATTGTCATTCTATATCGATCACACTAAAAGACACCAGATGGACGATCAACTAGGGGTTCACCAGAACAAAGAAGGGGAAAGCAGTGCAGAAATGGACCATCTCCAGGTGGCCTACACTCTGCATCAAGATCCGTTACACGTTGGCCAAGAAACCACCCGAGGGCTTGCGGACTAATTCCACAAGGGCCAAAGCTGCGCCTACTGTTCCAGCTTTTGGAGTTCCTTTCCTGGATATATGTCAGGTTGCTACATGGGCGTTCTTGCACACGTTCACCCAACACTACTGCCTTGATAGTTCGATCACTCATGACCATTAGGAGTTTTTGGTCTAAGCCAGTTTGCAGACCCACCTCCGGGCATGTATTGCTTTGGTATCTGTTCTAAGGAATCTGTGGCAAGAAGTCTGTATCAGATGTACAAGTTACCTTTCTCTGATACCACCTTATCTTGCAGAAACTCTAGTGGCAGATTTCTTCCCGACCTTCCCTGCTCCCCACCTCTGCGACCTGGGCTTTTCCACCTAAAAGGTCCTTGTTGGCCATTAGAATCTGTACACTTCGATCAGCCTTCTGACATGGCTGCATGGTTCTGGTGTTGAAATAGTCATGAAAAGGATTTGATGTCAGTGCTCTAGGTGGTGCCTATATAGGCACCGTGCACGTCTCATCTGGTGTGTACAGTGCAGACACTGAGCCATTTGATGCCGCTTAGCAGTGTGCAGTAGTACTGCTCAAGATTTTTCGGATCCAGCCTGATATCTATGCAATATTCTAAGGTAAAAAATCTGTGGCTAGATAGTCTCTACAAGATAAGGTGTTGCTGAAGGTAAGTAACTTGTCCTTCCTGTTAAGGATTCTATTACATTGTAAGTTCAGTTCTGTTGTGCTTCATGGATCGGACGTGCAACTGTATAGCATACTATATCATAACTGGGTAGGGGATTGATTGAATGAATGTTGAGTTGCAACGTGGTCTATGTAAGAAGCATTTTAGTGTTGACTGTGGTAGCTAGAGTGGTGATATTTAGATTAAGGTCACTATACTTTGGCAGGTTGTTCGGCATGAATAACTGATTGCTAGAATGAATGAACTTTGCATGAAGTTATTTTATTATAGTATTTGGTCAGAAGGGTTACATTATGGGTGTATGGACCATGTTGAAAACGGTCGGGTCATTCATGATGAGTAGTGGAATGCAAAGCTGCAATCAGGTAGGCTTGCTTATCCTTGGAGTGGAGGGGAGAGAAACGATTGAGAGTCAGATGTGCCTGTGTCTCTACCACCCTTGATTAGCTTTTGGTTCTTTAAAGCAAAAGGCCCTGAATCAGCTGAAGCTCATAATTTCCTAATAAGTGATGGAATGTGTTTCTCTTCCAGGGGATCCTCATCAAAGTCATAAGCACTGAATATTCCCGCCCATGTGCGGGGACCCCGGAAATAATAAAATTATATATGTAAAAAAAAACATACATATATACAGCTCTGTATATGTATAAACATATATCATTTTTTCCAAGCAAATGCAGCTCCCATAAAAGGCTAGGCAATGTAAATATACACATCCAATAACACACATATATATATATATATATATATATATATATAAAGGTATAACAATACACCTAAATCTCTTTTTTTTTTTTTTTTTTTTTTTTTAATGAGGTAAACACTCATGAGAAAGCAAAAAATAAAGAGAACAAACTGTGGAAAAACACAGATGTACAACACATTGCCAGCCTGCAGGCTGCATTGCAATATAATACCATAGAGACTAAAAAGCCCTGTACAGGTAAAAACTGGCACCGTGCCTTTAAGGCAGCCCTGACTTCCATATCCCATCATGCCTCAGGGGTGACAGTTAGGTCAGTTGTTCTTTCCGGCTCCTTCAGTCAGGACACTGGAATTCAGCTCTCTTCTTTTTTGACTCTTTAGTCAAGAATTATTACTACTTTAAGATTTTTTGGACTTCTTCTTAGAACTTCTTTGAGGAAGTCTGTATCCTGTGATTTTCTGACTGACTTTTTTGCTATTTTGTCAGAAAAATGCCTTCTTTATTTGTTCCATGTCCATCTTGTGGAAAAAAGAAGGCGGCTTCAGACACACATGAGGTGTGTATTATCTGTCTGCCGGACTCTCACTCTCCAGCAACATGCCATCATTGTGATGACCTTTCCAAAAGGACTTTAAAGGAGAGGGAGAGGATTAGGCTGTATGGCCTAGCAGAACGGTCGACGTCGAAGCAGTTGGTCCCTGTTTGCTCCCCATCGACGTCGGGCTCGGCGTCGAAGACTCCAGCGGCGGGATCGTCGCTGAGAGGTGAGGAGTCAAGGGGAAGTCATGCTGCAAAGAGAAAATCGTCGTCGACTTTAGATTCAGCGTCGAAGCGGATGCGTTCGACGTCGACGGCGTCTAAAAGCTCGGCGTCGAGGACTCGGCGCCATAGTTCAACGTCGAGAAAGCATCTGTCGACGTCAAGAAAAGATCGATCGACGTCTGCTCAGGGATATCGTTCGTCGTCGAAAGAAAGACATTGTTCGACGTCGAGGTCGGCGAGACATCATTCGACGTCGCAAGAAGTACGTAGACGATCTCCACAGTCGACGTCGAGACCAAGATCGCCGTCAAGATCAAGATCGCCGTCGAGGAAACATCGTTCGACGGCGAAGAGGCTTTCGACGTCGTCGGAGCATTCGACGTCGAGACAGAAGTCTCCGTCAGGAGTGACGTCGAGGCAAACTCCTCCGTCAGGGCCGACGTCGAGGCAGGAGCCTCCGTCGGAGTCGACGTCGAGGCAGAGGCCTCCGTCGGAGTAGACGTCGAGGCAAAGGCCTCCGTCGGAGTCGACGTCGAGGCAGGTGCCTCCGTCGGAGTCGACGTCGAGGCAGGTGCCTCCGTCCTCACAGGTCTCCAAAGCTTTGGTGAGGTACAGGAAGCCTCCGTCGAAGATAATCTCGACGTCGAGACAAGAAGCTCGGAGCCTCGAAGATTCGAGTCAAAGATCTCCGGTGATAGGCCTATCACCGTCGAGGCAGCCCTCTGTTGAGGGTACGCAGGAGGTGTCACATATTCGCCTCACGATTCGACCAGTCTCAAGGCGGAAATCTCCTCATAGACTGATATATACGACTCCTGAATCACCGCGTCTCATATCTATCTCGCCTTCAGGATCAGAGGGCTCAGGTTCAAGATCAGAATCACCAGAGCTTGTGCATCAATCTCCAGTACCTGCAAGAGAAAGTTCGCAGGAGGAGGACAATGCTGTACCTCAAAGTCCTGTAAGGGAGATGCCTCAGGACCCTGCTATGCCAGACGCAATAAAGGCATCGCTAACAAGAATAAGGGGCGTGGTATTCCCAGCGACACCGATCAGACCAAGATCTCGAGAAAGAGAATTCCGAAGTCACTCTCGAGCACCAAGAAGGCGATCCAGGTCTCCCTCCCGCAGAAGAGAGTCGACCAGATCAGAGAGAAGGCGCCGTAGGACCCCTTCTACCTCCCCTTCTTCCAGATCATCCAAAAGGGATTATTCACCGACACTCTCGGAGACGCCACCCTCTCGGGTATCTCCGGTAGATGATATTTCTACGTTTCAAGAAGTGTTGTGTAGAGGAGCTACAAAATTAAATATCCCTATGCCGGTTCAGGAGACAACTTCATCCATAATTTTTGAAACTCTTCATGAACGCACAGTGTCACGCCCTTTATTGCCGTTAGTCCCCGGTTTGCTACAACCGGTAATGGATATCTTTCTCACACCAGCAACCACCAAAACGGCGCCGGCGAGAATTCTAAAAAAGTACCGTCCAGCTCCGGAGGATCCTCTATTCCTTAAATCGGATCCTCCACCGGACTCTGTCATCACCGCCGCTGCCAGGAAGACACATGCAGTAGCGGGATCTTCAACGGTACCACCAGATAAGGACAGTAAAACACAAGACTCCTGGGGGAGGAAAGTTTGCGGCTCAGCATCCTCAAGCCTTAAGGTGGCGAGTGCCTCGGCGCTTCTGGGGCGCTATGATAGGTCATTATGGGACTCTCTGCAGAGGTTCATTGACAAAGTTCCATCAGAGGACAGACGGGACTTTGAAGAGATTTTGCATGAGGGGAGTCTGGTTTCTAACCAGATCATAAGTGCAGCGGCAGACGGGGCAACACTGGCAGCGCATGAATATGCACATGGAGTCACAGCCAGAAGATCATCCTGGCTTAGATTGACGGCCTTGAAACCGGAAGCGCAGGCAAGAATTTTAAATCTGCCTTTCTCCGGTAGTTCTCTTTTTGGGTCCCATGCAGACGAAGAAATGGCCCGTATGAAAGCAGAGCTGGAGACCATGAAAGCTGTCGGGCTTGAAAAGAGAAAAGAGTTTCGACGCCGCAAGGGAAATGACAGGCGCAGTTACCAACAGAGGGTTCAAACCCCTCATTGGCAAAAGAACCAGGACCAGCAAGGTCAAAAGAAACAGCAATACCAGTCCCGCAAGCCATCCAGGGGACGAGGTAACAACAGGCAGTCTAATGCTGGAAACAAAGCTCCGGGGAAGCAATGAGAAGCCGCTTCCTCCGATGCTGTCCACCGCTCCGGTGGGAGGAAGTGTTGCACATCATCTTCCAGAGTGGCAATCCATCACAAAGGACAAGTGGGTGCTGAATATACTGCGTCATGGGTACTCTCTTCGTTTCAAAAGTCACCCCCCATCGATTCCTCCTGTCAATTCATCCCAGCATCTAAAGCAGCTCAGAGAAGAGGTAGCGACGCTACTACTCAAATCTGCAATAGAGAAAGTGCCCATAAACCAGAGAGGAAAGGGAGTTTACTCCAGATACTTTCTCATCCAAAAGAGGAGTGTGAAGGTAGAGTTCAGACCCATTTTAGACCTACGGATACTGAACAAGCACATAAGAAAGGAAAAATTTCGCATGCTGGCGCTCCACCAAATATATCCTCTTCTCCGGATGGGCGATTGGATGTGTTCACTGGACCTTCAGGATGCATATTTCCATATTCCCATCCTAAGGAATCATCGAAAATTTCTCAGGTTTGTGGTAGGCAACTCTCACTATCAGTTCAAAGTCCTCCCTTTTGGCCTGAAGTCAGCTCCTCGAGTATTCACAAAATGCGTGGCAGTAGTAGCGGCTGCTCTGAGACGCGCAGGAGTCTTCGTCTATCCCTACCTAGACGACTGGCTAATAAAGGGCTCATCACCACAGAATGTGCGGTCACAGCTGTCGCTATGCCTGAACTTATGTCGCAAGTTGGGTCTCAGAGTGAATGTCAAAAAGTCCAATTTTTCACCAACGCAGAGGATCCACTACCTGGGTGCAACTATAGACTCCGTAGTAGGAAAAGTGTTTCCTTCGGAGGAAAGACAGTCATCCATTATGCTAAAAGGCAGACAGATCATAACCAGCAATATGTCGTCGGCAAGGCGAATCTCATCTCTGCTAGGGGCCATGGCATCCTGCATCTTCCTAGTGCCCAATGCCAGGCTAAGGATGCGTCCTCTCCAGCAAGATCTCGAGGACAAATGGGATCAAAGGAACTCCCTGTGGGAAGAAAAGGTTTGCCTCTCCTCTGCAGCCAAACAGTCAGTCAAGTAGTGGCTGAAGCCAAGGAATCTACAAGTGGGGATCCCCTTCCATCAAGAACCCCCAACTCAGACCTTAATCTCCGACGCATCCCTTCAAGGCTGGGGTGCGCATTTCGGGTCTCTGCAAACTCAGGGACGGTGGTCCAGCAGCGAACAGTTGTACCACATCAACATGCTGGAGCTCAGGGCAGTCCACCTAGCCCTCAAAGCGTTCCTGCCTGCGATCACGACGAGTACCATTCTAGTACAGACGGACAATACCACCACAATGTACTACCTGAACAAGCAGGGGGGTACTCGATCCAGAACGCTCTCGCTGGAAGCTCAGTCCCTGTGGCACTGGATCCTAGCAAGGAACATCTCATTGAAAGCGGTGCACCTACCAGGAGAACTCAACGTGCAAGCAGACTTGCTCAGTCGGCATTTTCAAGAACCAGAGGACTGGGTGATCAACGACGAGGTGTTAGAAGACATCTTCGAGGAATGGGGGCGCCCGCAAGTGGACCTCTTCGCGGACGAGCAAAACACAAAATGCCGAGGCTTCGCCTCAAGATACCATCGACCAGGATCCCTAGGGAATGCCCTTTTGATCAATTGGTCAATGACATTTGTGTACGCTTTTCCACCTCTCCCACTAATTCCCAAGGTGGTGACCAAGCTACAGAATTCATCTGCCAAGATGATCCTCATAGCACCGGACTGGCCGAGGCAGTGGTGGTACACGGATCTCCTACACATGTCGATCCGCCCCCACAAGCGGCTGCCGTGCAGGCCGGACTTGTTATCCAAGATGCAGGGGAAGATTTACCATCCCAGCCTTCCCTCGCTGAGCTTAACAGCATGGCTCCTGAAGTCCTCCAGTATGGCCATCTGAACCTCCCTCAAGAGTGTATGTCCATACTGAAGGAAGCCAGGAGGCCTTCGACAAGACACTCCTACTTCTGTAAGTGGAAAAGATTTTATATATGGTGTGCTCAGCATCATTATGATCCCACTAAATGCCAGGAGGATGTAATTTTGCCCTATCTTCTACATTTAGCAAGGGCAGGGTTGAAATTTTCATCCATAAAGGTTCACCTAGCAGCCATAACAGCATACAGGCGTTAGCCTTCACAGCAGTCATTTTTTAAAGTGCAGGTAGTGAAGGATTTCTTGCAAGGACTCAAGAAAGTCTATCCCCCTGTTAGACCTCCCTCTCCTTCCTGGGAGCTAAACTTGGTTCTGTCGAAGCTCATGGGTTCGCCTTTTGAACCTATTCATAAGGCTACCCTACAGCACCTCACATGGAAGACAGCATTTTTAATAGCCATCACTTCAGCACGGAGGGTCAGTGAGATACAGGCCCTCTGTTCTAAAGAACCCTACACAATTTTTCATCTAAATAGGGTGGTGATGAGAACTCATCCTTCGTTTCTACCCAAGGTGGTATCGGAATTTCATGTAAACCAAGCCATCTCCTTACCAACCTTTTTTCCCAACCCCTCCTCTCCGGCAGAGAGGGCGTTGCATTCTCTAGATGTCAAAAGGGTCCTAAAATTCTACCTAGATAGGACTAAGAATGTCAGGAAATCTGATCAATTGTTTGTGAACTATGGGGTTGTCCGTATGGGCTTTGCGGCTTCCAAACGTTCCATTGCTAGGTGGATTGTTTCAAGTATTACATTGGCCTACCAACTGGCTCAGAAACCATTGGGGGCGCGCCCTAAAGCGCATTCGACAAGAGGAAAAGCGGCTACCGCGGCTTTTCTCAATAATGTCCCACTCTCCGAGATCTGCAAGGCAGCCACTTGGAGATCTGTCCACACTTTTACCAGGCACTATTGTCTGGATTCGGACACCAGAGCAGACACTCAAGTAGGACAAGCCTCCTTGAGGAATCTGTTCCATGCATAATCATTTTCATGATTCTCTTTCTCCATGGGTGATACAACCTTAGTTTCATTTGCCTGCAGGTGGAAGGGGAGCTTGCTACTCTATTCAGTGCTTATGACTATTGATGAGGATCCCCTGGAAGAGAAGGGTAAGTTACTTACCTGTAATCCTAGTTCTCTTCCAGGGGTATCCTCATCAAAGTCATAAGCAACCCACCCACCTCCCCAGGCAAATGAGAAGAAGTGTATTATTCATTATGGAAAGGATATATCTTTGTGTTTAGGACTACGGTCCCGCAAAGAACAACTGACCTAACTGTCACCCCTGAGGCATGATGGGATATGGAAGTCAGGGCTGCCTTAAAGGCACGGTGCCAGTTTTTACCTGTACAGGGCTTTTTAGTCTCTATGGTATTATATTGCAATGCAGCCTGCAGGCTGGCAATGTGTTGTACATCTGTGTTTTTCCACAGTTTGTTCTCTTTATTTTTTGCTTTCTCATGAGTGTTTACCTCATTAAAAAAAAAAAAAAAAAAAAAGAGATTTAGGTGTATTGTTATACCTTATATATATATATATATATATATATATATATATATATATATATGTGTGTTATTGGATGTGTATATTTACATTGCCTAGCCTTTTATGGGAGCTGCATTTGCTTGGAAAAAATGATATATGTTTATACATATACAGAGCTGTATATATGTATGTTTTTTTTTACATATATAATTTTATTATTTCCGGGGTCCCCGCACATGGGCGGGAATATTCAGTGCTTATGACTTTGATGAGGATACCCCTGGAAGAGAACTAGGATTACAGGTAAGTAACTTACCCTAGTTGGTCAGTCTCATTCTGCATCATTAGTTTATGGTTAGCCAGTTTTTTCCTCCTTTCTGAGTATTATTCTCTCTGTTGGGAGGAAGGTCCATACATTTGCAGCTTAAATAGAGAAGGAGCTTGCAACAGTGTGCAACTCCAGGTACAGGAGGATGGCCAGTTGAGGTGCTAGTGTAGGACATGGAGTGTTCTGTTCTGTGAATCTTTGGAACATAGCTAGGCTGAATAGTTAGTCCTTATCTTAGATGTCAGATAATTTTCAAGGCACAGTGTCCGATTCTAGGGAACCTGTGAAGTTATTGGTCCTCTTGTGGAATCCATTCTCATGGGCAGAAGTGTAGGAGCTGTATGTCACATTTTGTATCCTTTGCAGTTTTTTCAGATTAATGAGAAAGTATACCCCAGGTAAAGATCATTTGTGTAGACTGTTTGAGACATAACACTAAATCTCCTGTAATTTCTGCAAATAACCTTCATAAGGGACAATACATCGAAAAGTTCTTGTGACTTGCAGAAGGTGCTTCTTGTGACTTGTTTCACTTGAGGGATCAGGCATAGGTTTAAGTACATAACCACGTCTAGATTTCTTACTTGATTTGAGGTTGATGGTGGGGTGTTTAATTCTTTGGTTCAAGTGGTCATGGGTTGGTAGCTCTTCTATTGTCCACAGCAAAGGATCTGTGTTTTAGAGGAGCTGAGTTTCAACTGTTTTCCCAGCATCCATTCATCAACAGCACAGAAAAAGTGAGAGATTGTGAACAGCACTAGACTTATTTGTTTTGGGAAAACGAAAATAGGGATGAGACTGGGAGGCACAATTGCAGGAGGAATTTGGAAGAGGAAATAACACAAGAGCAAGAGGCAATATGAGGCCGGAGGATAGAGCAGAGTGTTGGTCATTGCCAGCTAGAAAGTACTATGGCGTGGAGGTGACATTAGTTAAACTGGGAGGTGCCGGTTGATGGCAGATAGATGCTAGAAAGGAGATCTTGAGATAGCATTAAACAAGGTTGTTTCCAGCTGCCTGCAATAGAGACGTGTTGTGTCTACCCCGCCCACCCCCTCAGACCCCCACCCCCCAAAGCCATGGTTCTGGCACCAAACAGAGGCCTCAGACTAGTCTTTGGGGGTTGATGGCAAGCTCAGGGAATATACTGGTATGGAGATTGAGTTATGAGGTAAATCGGAAGGAGGGCAAAATTGGGCCAAGACGGACTGTCTAAAGATGGTCACAGCATAAGAGGTGTTGGCATAGGAACACGCTCACATGCTGTGGTGACAAACTACGCTGGTGTTCACAAGGTACAGTGACTATGCCTGAGGCTATATGCTAAATAAACAATTTATGGACGGAATGCTGAACAATGCAAACATTCACCACCAGGCACAAGGATCTGGGTTTAATCCATCATTCTTTTGCTCACCACGTCACTCCAGTTTGGACCCAGCCATATGCAATTCACCCTTGGCCTGGCAGGTCGGGCTGGACTGTCCCCATTGGGCGCAGGGTCAAGACTTATGTGCATATGGCTGGGTTTTAACTGGAATGGCATGGAGAGCAAGAAAACGATGGATTTTGCCCAGATATCTGTACCGGGGTGAATGTATGACATTGTTCTGCATTCTGTCCATCAATTCTTTTTGCATCTGTTACCCCGATTGGGACGGGTATGCTCAGACGTGGGTCCAGTGCTCTCCATGCCACTGGAGTCAAGCTATCCTGGCTGATGGGTGAAACTCCGAAACCGGTCCTAGGATGCTTGCTTCCAGTGCAGGGAGGATCTGGCCTGGCAGTTCGGGCTGGACTGTTCCCATTGGGCGCAGTCACAACTGATTTGCATATGGCTTGGTTCAAAACTGGAATGGCATGGGGAGCAAAAAAACTATGGATTTAGGCCCAGATCTCTGTACTTGGGTGAATGTATAACAATGTTGTGCATTCTGTCCATCAATTGTTCTTTTTGCATTTGTCACCCCAAGTGGGACGGGTATGCCCAGACGTGGGTCCCGTGCTCTCCATGCCACTGGAGTCAAGCTATCCTGGCTGATTAGGGGTGAAACCCCGAAACCAGTCCTAGGATGCTTGTTTCCAGTCCAGGAAGGACAAGGTCTGGCAAATCGGGCTGGACTGTTCCCATTGGGTGCAGGGTCAAGACTGATTTGCATATGGCGGAGTTCAAACTGGAATGGATTTAGGCCCAGAGCCTCGTACTGGGGTGAATGTATGACATTGTTCTGCATTCTGTCCATCAATTGTTCTTTTTGCATGAGTCTATATCTTAGCATAAGTTCACTTTTCATTCCCTTCTCTTAAGGTCGTAGCTGGGGGAAAGTCTCCCATATGTGGTGGTTTGGTCTGAAACGGGCAACATATCAGAGACATTAGCAAAAGGGAGAGAAGAGACCTGAATTGGGTGACTTTGAAACCTTGAAGAGAAACATAGTGAAAATAGAATTAGTAACAGAGGATCTAATAAACTGAGAAGTGTGTTATTTGACACCAAGAGTGACTTATTGTAGACTCAGCAAATAAGTAGTAACCACTCATGTTCTGGCATCATAAGTTTGACTGAGACAGAGATATCTCAATGAATTTAGCTCCTGCTGGTTTCCCAATTTTAACATAGTCTGGGTGTCCGCAGCTTTGTAGTAGCATGTGCATTTAAAGGACTGGGCGAAGGGGATAAAGTACAGGTTAAACAGGGGTGGTGAATTGATTGAGCCTTGAGATACACCACAGATGGTGGTGAAAGGAGCTGATTTAAATGAGATCAAGAAGACAGTGCTACCACCCTTCTTCGGATGCCAGATTCCTCAAGTCTCAGTAGTAGGATCTGGAGGTGGATATTGTCAAAGGTGACAGATAGATCTAGCAGTTGTAGCACAGTTACTCGTTTTCTCTCTACTGTCTTTGTCTTGTCATCCTAGATAGATACCAAGAAGAATTCAGTGACTGTGCCTGGGCAGCACCCTGTTCTGTTTTCAGAGTCGGCTGTTCACTTATATGAAGTCAGTTGTTCTGAGTTTAAGTCAAGTTTGATATTATAGGTCCAATTTTAGATTGGGTGATAGCTGCCTGAATTTAAGTAAGGTTCATTTCTTGATGAGATGTATGGGGTCTAAAAGGTGGAGTAGAAAGTGTCTGAAGATAATGTTTTATTGAGAATTTTTCTTTCTGTAGAGGCAGCAGATTAGGCAAATAGGATGTCTTTGTGTGTTTGGGGATAACAGGGTTTTGGTGGATTTTGGTAGCTTCTTGGCTCGACTAGTTCCTTGAAATCTGAATCAAAAGGCTGTTTGAAGGAGTCTAAATACAGTTTTCTGCCTGTACCATTTCTCTTGTTGACCCTGGTTGCAGTAGACTAGTTGTTGGTCATCGTTCTCCTGATTCTTGAGGTAGGGTTTCAGATTCTTTGGTCTGCAACCAAATGTGTTTCTGATGGTGTCACAGAATACTTTTAAAGTGTTTTGCTGGTTCATTCTGAGTTGCAGAATTTTAAGAGGATCCTATGTAGTTCCTTGAAAGGACATTTTGCAGTGGGGAGCCCTAGTGACTTATGAACTCTTTCATTCTTTTTTTTTTTTTTTTTTTTTTTTTTTGGAAAACCTTTATTACAGTTTCAGAGACATACAAATATGGGCCTACAACCAACAGGCCGGCCGCTAACGCACAGTGTAAACCTAGGCACAGCTTTACATTCACATCGATGAAGCAACAAAAGAGCTACTGGGGTGCTAATCAACTCCGCCGGCCGCAGCCGTAGTCCATAAACAAGCAAAGAAAGGTTTCATATTTTGAAAAAACGAAAAACATCACACACACAAGGCAGAGGGGGTTAATGGCAATAACATGTGCTCCCCGCATCGAAGGAGTAAACAAAACCCAAGGAGACAGAGGGGGGGGGGGGGGCAGGCAGAAGAAACCAAATTCGCATGTCACAGGAACATATAGGAATGCGTGGGCTAGGGAGACAGAGCAGCATCCATCTCACGCGTCTGGGGCGGGGCGCAAATACCTCCACGATAGGAGTTCCAGGGACCCCACACCTTAATCCACTTCCCAGGCTTGCCTCTCGCCACATACACCGTTTTCTCTCTGAACATACACCAGTCCATGTGTTCCTTCCACGCTGAGACCGTTGGTGGCCTCTGGGAGCCCCACAGTTGTGCAATGTCACGCTTCGCTACCATATAGCCCAGAGTCACCCACTGCGTCTGCATCACATTGTAATCAGTCGGCTCCCAGACATTCAGCAAACATCTCCGTGCCTCCGGCAACAAGGCAACATGCGTGACTTCTTCTAACACCGCATGCACTCTACACCAAAACCGAGTCACTTCCGGACATTCCCACAGGATATGGAGGAAAGTCCCCAGTAGTCCACAGCCTCGCTTACACAGACCATCCACCGAGTACCCCATACGCATCAAACCAGGCCCCGTGACGTACACCCTGTGAAGTATCTTAAGCTGGACGAAACGCAAACGGGCCGGGATAGCCACCTCTTTCGGGGAGGCCACCGCTGACACCCAATCCTCGTCGTCAAGTTCCAAGCCGTCGGCAGTCCATGTCTCTCGCAATGAGGTCAGCAAACCCATTCGATCATTGATAAGCTTCTTATAAATCAGCGAAATGGTGCTATCCGGCACATAGCCGTCCAATACTCTGTCTTCCAACGGGGAATACTCTGGAATAGCCGCCACGTCCGGGAACACGCAACACAAGGCATGGTGAACCTGAGCATACCGAAAGTATTCCCTATCGTTCAACTGATATTCAGTTTTCAGCATATCGAACGTCTTAAATTTCCCTTTCGTCCAGAGATCCCCTACCTTGCTGATACCAATCATATCCCGTTTCTCAAAACCTTTCGTAGTACACAGATAACCCAAACGCTGGGAAGCGTACAATGGCGTTGCCCGAGTCAAGCGATCCCTCCACCCCATCGCCGCATTTGCTGCATGCCACACCTGCCCCGCGACCCGCGTCGGGCCAGTCAACCGCGCATCAAGGGACCCCGAGTATAGTGCTCGATTATAATCCCCGCTTGGCAATAACAATTTGTCCATCTCAAAAGCCGGGTTCAAAGCAGGCCCATACATCCCGTGATTGATAGCAGCCAACTGGGAGGCCCAATAATATCGTTTAATGTCAGGGAGAGCGACCCCCCCATCATACCACGGTAGGGTTAGTTTAGCAAGAGCAATCCGCGGCCGCCCATCCCAGAACAATCGACGCTGAAGACACTCCACCTCCCGAAAATAGCGGGCCGGTACTACGTCCATAGTGTTCTGCAGGGCGTACAAAAAGCGCGGCAGCAACATCATTTTGAACAACGCCGCCCGGCCGAGCGGCGAGAGCGACAGCCGCCGCCAACCCGCCACACCCGCCCTGAGGCGCTGAAGGGGGGGGGAGAAGATTCCGTTCATACCGGGCCACCGGGTCCAGGGTTATAAAGATTCCCAGATACGTGAACCCCGACTGCGCAACCTGGATAGGGCACCCCCGCGGAAGGGGGGGGGGCCTCCCCGGAGAGAACGTACACACAAGACTTAGCCCAGTTAATGACCATTCCGGAGTTGCGACCAAAGGAGCTCAACACATCCACCAATACAATAAGCGATTTGCGCGGAGATGCAAGATACAAGAGGATATCGTCCGCATATAGGGAGACACGATCCTCGTATTCCGGCGTCCATCGAAGGCCACGCATCGAGGGGTGCCACCGCAGCCACTCCGCAAGGGGCTCCAAACAAAGCGCAAAGAATAGAGGCGACAGCGGACATCCCTGTCGGGTGCCCCTACCCAAAACAAAGGGAGCCGACACCCGTCCGTTGACCACCACCTGTGCCAGTGGGTTATCATAAAGCAATTTCACCCAACCGATAAACCCCGGGCCAAACCCAAACTTCGCCAATGCTGCCCAAATATACGGCCATTCCAAGGTGTCAAACGCCATGGTAGCGTCCAGGGACGCCAAAATGGCCGGCTCACGGATGAATGGCGCTCTAGCGAGGATGCCATGCAGTCGCCGCAGGTTCAAAGCGGTATTGCGATGGGGTATAAAACCGGATTGATCTTGATGAATCAGGTCGCCCACAACCCGGATCAGGCGATTGCTCCGCGTTTAACAAAGAGATAGGCCTGTAAGAAGTACACCGATCCCGCGGCTTCCCTTCCTTATGGATAACAACAATAGTAGCAAGACGTTGGTCGGGGGGGAGGGAACCCGCCGCCTGAGCTTCAAGGAACATGTCCCGGAGATACGGCGCAATCTTATCTGGGCGCAACTTATATAATTCGATGGGAAGGCCATTAGGACCCATGGCCTTACCAGAGGCAATAGAGCGAATGGCTAAAGCAATCTCATCCGGCGACGGGGCCGCATCCATCAATAATTTATCCTCATCAGATAGAGATGGCAGAGCAATGTCTCGAAGCAGTAGTCGAGAGTCTTCCTCCGATCGCTCTGAGACCGGAGAGTAAACCCCGTGAAAATACTCCGCAAAGCAATCAACAATATCACCGGAGTCCGTCACACGCACACCATCCAACCTCTCAACATCCGGCACCACTCGACTCGCTCTCTCCCTCTTATCCAACCAGGCAATCAACTTCCCGGCCTTATCACCCATATCGTACAAACGCCCCAGTTGCTCCCTGCTCATACTCCTAGCAGATTCGGTAACCAGCGCCTTGTAGTCGGCCTGTTTAAGCGCCAACACATGCAGTCTGTCATCCGTGACACCTTGCTCCAAATCAATCTCCAACTCGGTGATCTCATTTTCTAGCCGAACAACCTCCTGCGCCTCGCATTTTTTGTTATGGGAAATGAGAGACAGAGCCTGGCCCCGGAGCACCGTCTTAAAGGCCTCCCAAAGGGAGATGGCGGAAGACACCGACCCCACGTTGTCATTAAAATAGTGTTCCAGGGACTTAACCAGGTCTGCACGGATCGTGGGGTTTCGTAGGTACCAGGGGTTGATCGGCGCCACCCTCCCCTCCGCCCCCAAGGCGATATCTAGGTGTAGCAAAAGAGGGGAGTGATCAGATATACCGCGTGCCAAGTGTCGCACTTCCCCGATCATCCCAGCTTGGGCCGCAGGCACTAGCATATAGTCAAGCCTCGAAAGACTACCGTGGGCCCCAGAGTGGAAGGTATATTGCGCCTGTCCAGGGTGTTTCAACCGCCAGCAGTCTATCAGTCCCAGGGTATCCAGAAGGCCCCCCAGCCAGTTCTGGGCCCGAGGGAGGTCCCTAGGGGGGTGTCGATCCTCAACTCCGGAAACCACCGCGTTAAAATCCCCCCCCAAGAGCAAAACCCCCCCCGGAAGCCCAAATAGCAGGCGCCACAAATCAGCAAAGGTGGCCGTCTGCAGGCCCGTCGGCACGTAAACCGTGACCAGCGAAATCAGCTTACCCTCCCACCTCCCCACCAGCGCAGTGTACCGCCCACTGTCATCATGGAGCACCTCATCCACCACCAACGGGAGAGAGGTCCTGACTAAAATGCCCACTCCCCTCGAGCCAGAGGTGAAACCAGAATGGGCCAGAAGGCGATATCCACGTCTGTTCATGGCATGGAAAGAGTTCCCTATGAGGTGCGTTTCCTGCAGAAACACAATGTCAGGCGAAATACGTTTCAAGAACTGCAGGACTACTCCCCGCTTTATCCTGTCCCCCAGTCCGTTCACATTCCATGAAAGAAGTCTCAACCCCTTACCCCCCATCCCTCCCAGCACAAACTATCCCCCTCCCGGAGAGCACAATCATAATAGCACAACAAAAAACATTACCCCGCCTTGTGAAACAAACAAACAAACCCCAACCCATCAACCCCAACAGAACTCCCCCCACCCTGCACCCCTGCGTGAGCCCGAACAGCCCCCCCAACATGCAGTGTGCCTGTCGCCCCAATATGAAACTCACTACAGAAAGGACAAAAAAAGAACCCCTGAAGGAGGAAAGGGCCCCAGCAGGCCCCCCGCAACCTCCAAATACCACGGGGCAAAGAGTTACAAACTGGAGTCCAGTGCAGCCACAGGTGCAAAACGTTACCAGTCCAGTCCATCGACAGGATCACAGTTCCATTCCTACTCCGTCAAACCCTCTCCGCCATCCGACCTTCCCGACCTCGAATCCTGGGTAGGGCGTCCAGCCACTCTCCCACCGCCTCCGGCCGGTCGAAGAAGTGTGAGCGACCATCTGACTCGACCCGCAGCTTAGCCGGGAATAGCATCGCATACTTCAACTCCATGTCTCTCAAGCGCCGTTTGATGGCCGAGAATCCCATCCGTTGCTTTTGAACCGCTTGCATGAAGTCTGGGTAAAAGCTAACATTAGAATTCTCAAATTTTACTGGCCCAGTCACCCTCGATGCCTGAAGGATAGCGTCTCTATCCCGAAAATTAAAAAGTCGGGCAATGATAGGCCGCGGGGGGCACCCACCTTCGGCACACCCCCTGGAATCCTGTGGGCCCGTTCCACGGCGAAGAACTTGCTCAGCCCTTTGGGTGCTAGATGAGTCACCACTAGATCCTCCACAAAAAGATCCACAGCAGACTCCTCCGATCGTTCGGGCACCCCGATAATACGGACGTTATTCCGCCTGGCCCTGCTTTCGGAGTCCTCAAGGCGACGATCAGTCAGGTCACTGGCGAGCTGCAACCTCCGCACCGTCGTCTGCAAAGAGGCCACATCTACCGTTAGGCTCGACGCCGCTTGAGTCAATGAGTCGACCCGGTCATTAGTTTTGGACAGGTCCGCTCTGACCAAAGTGACATCAATCAACACCGAGTCCAATTTACTAGCCAAGGTATCAAATTGCTGGTTCACAGTCGCCTTCATCTCCTCAATGGCCCCCATGACATCCAGCAGAGTCAATTCGGATGATGCGCCCGAGGCCTCCTTGGGCGGCTCAGGCGATTTACGTGATCCACTAGGGGATCCCTTTGGCTGCGCATAGCGGTCCATATTGTTGGCCTGGGAATAGGCTCCCCTCCGGGTAGACTTGGGTTTCAGCTTATCGCCGTCCACTCTCGTCGTCATCGTCGGCGACCACCAAGGTCAGCACACTCCAGCACCCGAAGGAAGGCCAGGAGATCAGGGCCACCAACTGAAATAGGCCCGTTTACAGTTCAAGAATCAGGCTATGCACTCCGTCCTCGGCGCTGCTCACCCAATGTCCCGACGTCAGTTTCCGCAGATCAACACGAAACCGAAAGTGAAAGCACGGGGTCCGGGGCTGGCCCAGCCTGGCATGCCGCTGTTGTTCACTTCGCACCCGGACACTTCACCAACTCGAGTTCGGGACCAAGGCCGAAGAAGGCCGCAAACTTCAGATCGCCACAAAACCGGTTCCCGGAGTCCAATTTCGATTTGGAAAACGAGTGGCACCTTAGCGCAAGATCATAAACAGAAGCCCATCGAGAAAACCAGGATTATGACAGGATAGACGTGGGAGGTTGCGGAGGCCCTCGGGAGCCACAAGCCTACGCGGCAATCTTGGTTGCGCGCTAGGCTCCTACCCTCTTTCATTCTTAATGCATTATTTTGTGTCCTCTTGCGGTAGTGGAGGGGTTCCTTGTTGTTTTTGTTTAATTGTATCCATTGCTCTCTTGAAGTTTTCACCATTGCAATTTTAACATACCTTGTTTTGTCTTTAGCTTCTTTGTGTTTTTTTGCACCATGGGGTCCTCTTCCCCCGATTAGAACATGTGGACACTTTCTGATGTACCAGTTTCTCAAAACCGGTCGTGGAACAGTTCAATTTTTGTTTCAGGAGAAGTCATAAGATTTGATTCAAGTACTGAGCAGTTGCATTTTGTGACATTGTCTGTAAGTGGTTTTATTCATTACGGCTGCTACAGTATTTGTTCTGCAAGTAAAGAAATCAGGTGATAGTTTCTTCTGATCACAGGCTGGTTTCCCCTTTCTGTAATGAGTCATGGTGGAGCTACGTGTACATCTAATGTGAGTCTAGCTGAATGTATTGGTGCAAAGACTTGGTTTAAAAGTTGAGGGCCAATGGGGTTGCAGTTCGGGATCTTATTTTAGCAGTTAGCCCATATGTTCTAGTTTTACATGAGACAGTGGTTATTGTTTACCATGATTTCTGAACCAGTATCTGACTAGGTTTTATGAAGCCAGGGGCCAGGGACCTGGGACTAACAGGATGTCAGGAGTGAAGTCTGAGATCAAGCCATAGATTATTTAGTTTTTTAGCTTTATTTATCATTTTTCAGCAAATAAGTTCAGTGAAACCTATTACCGTGATTACAAAAGAAAATTTTGCAGATATGGTACTGTAGGTAGCCCAAAGAAGAAACAATTATATATGTTGATAAGAGACCTAGACAATGGAGATGTGGAACACAGGATATACCTAAAAATAATAATAAAAGCACTTTAGCCCCCATACAACAGTCCAGAGGAATGACTAATATAATAAACGATAACCGGACATATGATTAATCTACTGTTTCATCATCCGTAGAATCAACCATAGTCAACAAATAATTCAGCAATGGTTTCCAAATATCTTTAGGCCTAGCTTTTACTGGCTGTTGGGGAGTCCTACAACTCAGAAGTAGTATCACAGGACAAGTCTTTCAACAATGCAGCCACCGTGGGCCGGGGGCGAGCCCCCCAAGGAAGTGAAACTTGTCATTTAGCTAAAAATAGAGCAATAGCTGTGGAACGACGTAGTTCCTGTGGCAATTACCTAACATTCCCCAATAAAGTCATAAGGGGGTCTGCAGTGTGTGGATGTTCGATCATAAGCGACAAAATGGAAAAGATGTCCTTCCAAAAGCGTGCTATCATCAAACAAGTCCATGCCAAACGGGAGAAGTCTGCATGTTCTGCCTGACATTTCTTCTGAGGGATCTGGTAGGATCACATTTTGGCAGTGCATCGGGGGTAGTGTAGCTCTGTGGAGATATTTATAATGTAAAATCTTATGCCAGTGGTTGCATGACACAAGTTTAGTCTGCATACTGCAGTAATACCAAATCTTATCCGAGATAGGAGCACCAAGGTCACGTTCACAAGCAGCCCTAGCTCTCTCCACCCCATCAGGCTTTAACTGTAGGGATACATGATACAATTTAGAAACCAGATGGGTATTCTCTGGAGACACAATCAATAATGTGATTGGTGTGAAATGTTTGGGCTCAGTCGGGTAGGCAGGAAGCACAGTCCGTAATGTGCTGTGTAGACAATGGAATGTATGTCTATCCATAGTAGTTCCGCCTGAGCCAATGTGGAACTGGATCTGAGAACACAGTCTATAAACAGGTTGCCCACAATCCATGCGCACTAAGCATATGCTGCACTAGTTGCTCAAGAGTAAGTAGAAGCCAAGGGTTTCTTATGAGGGGAATGCGTGGGGAATAAAAAGTATCGCTGCCTAAATAACACAAAAGCTTAAACCATGCCCAACTAGTAGTGGCAAGCGTCTGTATTGTGTTGGGATCACATGGAAGTCTCTGAGGAAATTTGATAACAAGGAGGAGATGTGGCGATTGTGCCCTCTCTGGTTTGAGAAATGGTATCCGGTCATCTGGATGATACCAGTTGTAAGCATAATGCACTTGGGCTACATGGAAATAGAGTTGATGGTCAGGGACTCCAAATCCCCAGCGTTCATATGGAAGTGTTAGAACTTCCCCGCGAATGATAGACCGGGAGCCGGCCCATATTAGCCAAATGAGCATTCACGCAGGGAGGTGAAAAAACTGCCAGTAAGGGCAATGGGAATATTTTTAAAAAGATAAAGAAAGCAAGGCAACACAATCATTTTAATGATTGCTATATGTCGCGCCATGCCCAACGGAAGCCTAATCCACATTTCCACCTGTGTTTCAAGTCTCGTCAAAGCAGGCCCTTAGTTGCAGTGGATTATTTCTGTGTGCTCCCTGTGGATATGAATGCCCAAATATCTGGTAGAGTCTGTGCACCATTGCAGGGGGAAGTCTAAGTCACACAACACAGTGGCGTCCGTGAGTGCAAATAACTCTTACCCCAGTTTATGTGCAGACCAGAAAAAACGCCAAATCAATGTTCCTCACGCACAAGTTGAAGTTAATTGACAGTGGGGTCACAAAGGAACAGCGTTATGTCGCCCGCATAAAGGGAAGATAGTAGTGAGGAAGTGTACCCACAGTCCGACCTGGGAGCTAAGTGTGTCTCCTGAAGGAAAGCCACCCGGACCGTGTGGCGACGTAAATGCGCGAGTGCCTGTTTCTCTTTAGGAGGCTTGTTCAATCCTCTAATAATCCATGTCATGCAGGAGAGTGAAAACACTGTCTCTACTAGCGACTGAGGGCATACTGTTGGAAATGGAGAAGTAGGAATAAAGCTTGCAAGGGTGAATCTAACGTGTACCATGGCAGTCAAAAGACTTCAACTAGAAGGAATGGAAATGGAAAAACAACAACCCCCCCCCCCCTTACTCAAGCCGGAACATAAGCTGGAGAGCCCAATTAGCCCGAAACAATAATACAAACGTAGTGACATAGTGCTATACACCGTAGGGGGTTGACAACGGCTGGCGAAGCAAAGCCTGGGAGGAATAATAAGTACGTAACGATAATAATCATTAGAGAAATAGGCAATATAAAATGAAGTGGCATGGCACAGCACAATATAATGTCTAATTCAACGATGTGAGCAAGCGGCGGGTCAACATGATGAATAACCATGGAGACATGACCATATGCTAAGTATAACAAAGTACTTGAGACCAGGACTTGGGCGAGATGGAGATTTACCAGAGGGGAGTTTCTTACAAAACTTTTCAGTATCCGCAGAGGTGTTTAAGATATGATGTTGGCCGTCCATTTTTACCCGAAGATGTGCAGGATAGAGCATCCCATATTTTAGTCCCGTCTTTTGAAGTAAATTTGCAGCAAGCCTCTGGCACTATTGGAGTATGTAGTAATTAAGTCCAGCAGGCAAGATGTAGTTTCACTAGATTTATCAAGTTCAGTTACAGGTTGTAGAATTCTTGTGAAGCAGCCCCACCAGGAGCAGCCTGCCTGCTGCTCAGCCCATGCCCCAACTGTCACTCTTCACCTCACAGGCACCCAAACATTCCATTCAGCATCATCACACCAACACACAGCACATTCACACTGGCTGAGCAGGTAGGGAGATGATAATAACAGGATATTATCATGAACAAGATACTACATATCCCCCTTTTTTTTTATATAACAGAAGCATAAATCTGGTTACCCGAAAGAAGTTATAATAGGAAAAACCATAGAAAGGAATTAAGCTAAAATACACAAATGCAGCTAAATGTATGCAATAAAAATGAAACAAAAAGGAACATGCAAAAGATGTGTAGAAGTAAATGAAGAGGAAGCAATAGATAAATATACACAATTAGATATAACCCATCCTTCCCTTCTATAAATTTCAAAAATGTAAAAGTAAATTATATGGCATAAGAAACAACACGTTAGCAGATTGACATAAATGCATCTATGGCAACCCCCAAACACACCCACAGGCCAGACAGGCATAGAAGGAGGCATGACCTAGCATGACCAGAACTAACCGGTTGCCTTACACCCTGACACACAAAATACATAGACACTGTCCCCTACTTTTTATTGAAGAATAAATTCACAATACAATGTGGGAACAACTATAGACAAAGAATGTCCAAATACCTAATAGAGTCCAGAATCCAAGGATGTCAAAGAAAATAGAACATCACAAGGAGAACTGAACAAGTAAGAAAACAGAGAAGATGAATAAAAGTACAAAAATTATCACTCACCCTTCCCCATTTTCATGTTAAGATGTAAAACAATATTTTCATAACGTAACAAGCAATAAGTGTAGACACGGAAAACTGTACCCCACACAAGGATACCTAATGTGATGAATAAAAATCTGTGCTGTGAAAATGAGACAAAAGCCCATTTTGACACCCCACGTGTGAGGGTCAAAGACATGGGGGGGAAAAAACATAAATACGTACCTCGTGTAAAGGTTAGTGACATGAACCATGTAAATGGGACTGACACCCATTGAGAAACAAAACTAGCAGAAATGGGACTGAAACCTATAAAAAGACACCCTGTGTAAGGAATTTAATATACTGCTAGTACATGTAAATGGGACTAATACCCAAAACCTAGCCCTGACGTAAGGGTGAAAAACAAATGTAAATGGGACTATAGCCCATAAAGACATACCCTAAGTAAGGGTTAACAATGTGCACACATGTAAATGGGAACGACACACATTTAGACAAAAGAACCACTAAAGTAGGTTTACCAATAAACACTACCCATCAACCAATCCTATGTATGATATGGGACGTGCTAAGTGCCTGTGTATAGCCAGAACATGTATATAATGTAAGAGTTATATCATTAGACACAAAATGTACAAAATGCGATAGACATGTGACAACATCACAAAAGGAAGAGTTGCTATGTAGTGTAGCATTTGTAATACAAGGTTGGTGAAGAACTACCTCACATAAGACTACACGCAAGGCATGTACAACATTACTCAAAGCATTGCCTCCTTAAACTTTGAAAGATTCCACAATGCATTGTGGTTTGCATGTCACTGACCCAATCTGGTGTGCGTGTCACCGTAGAAAAACAAGCTTGTCAGATTCACTTGATAGACTGCTTCACAGTAAAGCTGACCGTAAGCAGATAAACATATCTTCATTACCCCGCAACAGTTTGTTTGTAATGAGATTATTGTAGCCAACTAAATGCAAGTCAAAGATGTAATTTCGACTAAAGAAACTTTGTTGGAAACGCAAAGTGCCGAACGGAACATTCCTGAAGACCAGAGGCAGTCAACCATTCCAAAATGTACTTTTTCTTGAAAATTACCCCTTTGGAGAATGTACTTGCGGGGCAAGAAAATGATGAATGCTCACTCTGACAGTGAGCTCTGAAATAGACTGCTCAAAACTGGGTACTCCGGAGATCCGATACTTGGGTGCTGCTTCCCACAAGATGGTGGTGGGCAGAAGTGACGCTCGCCGGGTGGCTCATGGCTTTTCCCTGCTGACAAGCATCCGACAACAGCTTGGCAGCTGAACAGACACAAAAGACGTGTTCCTGGGTGATCTCAACATCAACTGGAACGACCCAGAAGACTCCACTGTCCAGAACCTATCCAACCTACTTGAAATTTACAACCTCGAACAACTCTGCAATGAACCAACTCACATCAAAGATGCAACACTAGATGCGATCATTACCAACAATGAACTGATCTCTCTGAGAGCGATTTCTCTCATTGACTGGTCAGACCACCACCTCATTCTGTTCAAGATTGACGCACTTGTCAGCCTCCAACCTATTCATGATGACATACCTAAGCACTGGACCAGAAACATCAAAGAAGTCCCTTTACCCGAACTTGAATCCAGGATTCAAGCCCATCTACAACTCCAACCCGCATCATGGACGGCCGATGACCTCACTACACACTTTAACTCAAAAATGACAGACGTTTTAGACCAAGTAGCTCCACTCAAACAAATGAGGCGAACCAAATCTAAATCCTGGTTCAACGTGGATCTGAAAAACGAAAGGCGTCAACTCAGACAAACGGAAAGGTCTTGGAGACTAAACCCCTCGACCTTGCACCTAGTGCAATTTAGATCTGTTTGGCAGGCATACAAAAAACACATTTTCAGTGAAAAGGCGTCTTTTTCCGCAGCCAACTAGATCTCCGCCTGTTTTTCGCCAGAACTCTTCAACATTGTCAAAAGCCAAACAAACTGCACTCCCTCTCACGAAATCAAAGCCACCGAAGAGAGATGTGAAGAAATTGCCACCTTCTTCACTAATTAACCTCTTCAATGCCCATGACGAGCTGGTCTCGTCATGGGCCGCGGTGGCGCTGTGCCCATGACGAGACCAGCTCGTCATAAACCCCGCCCGCTAATGAAACGGCCGGCACAGGGCGGGGAAAGGGGCGGGCACTGAAGGGGTTAAGTCTCAAAAATTTATCAATCCTTCCTCCAAACCGCAAACCCTCCTTCCCTCTTAACCTGCCCCCCTTTAACCACCCATGACCAATCAGAAAGAGTTCTTACCAAGGACAATCAGACCTGCCTCCAGCTAAAAAACAATGCGCATTAGTCCGACTTTGAGCTAATGTCGGAAAACGAGGTCTTCAGTATAATTTCTAACCTAAAACCTTCCTCTCATACTATGGACCCCCTCCCATCCACAATTATAAAAGAACTCAACCACACCATTTCCCCTTTCTGGACAAAAATCATCAACGCCTCTCTCACCTCAGGCTGTGTCCCAGACTCCCTTCAACTAGGACAAATCACACCCATTCTCAAGAAACCAGGGGCTGACCCTAATGATCTTAACAACCTCAGACCTATCTCCAACCTCCCGTTCCTTGCAAAAACATGGGAGAAATGCATTCTCCACCAACTCAACAAACACATTGATGAGTTCAACCTCCTCAACACCTTTCAATCAGGGTTCAGGAAGGGCTGTAGCACTGAAACAGCTATGCTCAACATCTCTGACGATATTCACAAGGCTTTAGATGAAGGTGATGCCTGCCTACTCATCTTTATTGACCTATCTGCGGCATTCGATACAGTAAATCATCCAGCTCTTCTGGAGACCTTGTCAAAGCGCTACGGCATTAATGGCACAGTACTAAAATGGTTCACCTCCGTCCTTCAACACCGCTCGCAACAAATTAAAATCAACTCCTGTCTCTCAAAGCCAACAAAAGTCACACTTGGGGTCCCGCAAGGCAGATGCAAGAATGTAGGTTAATTTAAAACATGATGAATCGTAATACAAAAAGAATCCCAGAAAACAGCTCATGCCTCTCTGCTACCGCGACCTGAGAAGGTGGGTTTGCCCGTACTGAAAAAGTTTACGATTCATCATGTTTTAAATTACTCTACATTCTTGCGTCTGCAGGGAACAGCAGCTCGCCCTTATTCTCATCCTTGCATTTATTATGACATATTTGTAGGATCTAGACTTTCGAAAGTTCCACACCCTGCTGGGCTCTGCCTCGAGCATTTTTACATCGTGCTGTGCTTGTTGGAGGGGACCCTATATTCAAAACATGCTAATCAGTGCATCTCGTGCTCAGCTTGATTTAGACTTTTGTGTCATCTTTTATTCAGAAAAAGCGTATTGGAGGTGGCTCTCCTGAGGAAGGCAGTTCTCTGCCGAAACGCGCGTTGAGACATCTTGGAAACCACCCTTCAATTATAGAAATCCATGAGATTCTATGTTCTAATTATTCATATGTGTTTTTGGTCAGACAATGTACTATATTATTTTTAAAAAACCTTCGAACGAAGTATGTGTGTATGGATGAGTATTCTAATTAGAATCATGTATAGCTTTTTATCTGTGAGCTTAAAAAATGTTTTTAAAGAATATATATCGCAATAAATATTTTGGATTTTCCTATCCTTAGTGTCACTACCTTCATTTATATAAACTTGCCTAGATTGTTCATGAAGTAGCCCTAGGAACTTCACATCAGGAGGTGAGGCTATCCACAGGTCCTAGAGACGAGATTGCAGGGATGTGAATAGTGTCCGTTTAATGCAGTTAATAAAAGTGATGCGAGGAAGGCCAGAGACAGCAGTGCAGCTAGGCAGTGTCAGGCGCTGCAGTCCGATTGAGCCCGCTATGCGCCCGTGCAACGTGAATCCTCACCTCTGACGGGCAGCCGCCCAAGGAGCAGCAGGCGTGGGGCGTAAGGCAAGGGCCCAAAAATGAGAACAGTGGACTGCTGTAGCAAGGAGGTCCAGGCAGGAGCTTGGGGTGCGGACCCGATCAGCCCAAGCAGGGTCTGTGCACCAGGATCACTCCACCTCCAGGCCGGTGAGTACACGCAGCACTCCAGCTCACCGTACTGCAGGTAGGACCCACACAGTTGGCCCGTAAACACTGGAGCTCCATCTGAAATTCTCCGACGTGTGACCTGGCCACAGGCACTGGACACGTCATGACCAACCCGCGGACCCTGTCCTCAGGGGGCCTCCGAGGACCGCGGAGTGCGGGCCGCACAGTAATAGGACAGGTGTTGTAATTAGCGTCAAAGCATTTCATAGTATGTTGTGAAATGCCATGTTCTTTATTCTCTTCATTCTATTGTATCTGTGGTAACAGGGAGAGCCTGGCATTCTACGGCCGGCAGTTGACTTTGAGCTGGCGCGAAGTGAAGTCACGCTTTGACCTTTAGGCTTAATAAAGCTTTCTGTTAATAAATTATACCAAGTGTATTGACTCCCTACAACATAATTTTGGCAAAGAGTTGCCAGCTCGAGGTGGAGATCGTGGCGTGAACTTCAAAGTCCTGTGTGAAGAGGGCAGTACCGCGGACCCAAGGAGGAAGGCAGTGAGCGAAGGAAATTATTCATTCCTAAATGAGAAAGAGACTGTCTACGAAATAACGGTGAGTAAATGCACACTCAACCAATGGGTAGACAAGCAGCAAAATTAAGGGATTAACAAAAAAAGATTAAGAGCGACTAAGGGCTTGAAGAGGTTGACCAGCCCAGCGCGATGTGTGGAGAAAAGGGCCAGCGCGCGACAGTGCAGCAGCAGTCGTGTATGAAGGCAGAGAAGCGAATACCGAGGCTAGCGTTCAGCTGCGTAAAGCATCCCAAGCATTCTGAGACAATCGCAAACAGACAAACGAAAGAGGTGCAACTGCGAGGAGAATGAGGCAGCCACACACGGTTATATCGAGCGTGAACTCAAGCCCGGGAGGGAGGCACATATGTATAGTGCGAGCGTGCTTGATTGCCCAAGATTAGAAAGAGAGTGAAGCTTGCGAAGAGGCAGGCGTGTCGGAGAAAGGAGAGCAGCAAAAAGATTGCGCAGTACAGTTTCAGTACATATTGAGACATATCTAACCTTACTTTTGCTGTGAAAAGGGATCGGACATCCGTTGGGCAGCGCTTTTGTATCAGCTGCGGCATGTTGGTGCGCACTTCCTGCTGAGTGCTTCGAAAGAGGATATTAGTGGAGTGGCCCTCTGGAGATTCTTGGGTGCAACTGCAGTTACACTTGACAACTTTAGAGGAAAGAATGTTAAGCATCGAAAGTACAGACAGGGAATCCTGGAACTGAACTTTATTGGCACACAGTTACGGATGTTAAAAGAAAATATTACAATTTCATAGAAATGTATATTTGTTTTTAAATTGTTTAAAAAAATATATATATATTTTTGTTTATTGATTTGAAGTGAGAAACTGAGCACATTTTGAAAAATTGAAATTTATGGGAATCTGTATTTAATGTATCATTTAAGTTCTGACTATGAATACTTCTGCTGTAGCACCACCATCACCATTCTTGTCTCAACCAGGGGATCCACCGATTGAGTTAGAAAAGTGGTTGAATATTTTTAAAAATTATCTGGAGGTTTTAGATGGGTTAGCATTTCGAGCTAGTCGAAAAAGGGTTATGTTACTTAATGCTTTGGGACAAGAAGGACAACATATTTTCAGATACTTACCAGACTTAGAGGGTCATCAGAATTTGGATGTGTATGAGTAAGCTAAAAAGAAGTTGAAGATCAGCTTCATTAAAGAAAGAAATGTGGTAATGAGAACACACAAATTCTGCACACAACCTCAGCGGTCTGGTGAATCAATAGATGAATTTGGGACTAGATTAAGACAATTGTCAATGAGGTGTCAGTTTGGTCAGACGGCGGAGGAAATGATTTGAGATCAATTAATAGTGCAATGTAAGAGTTGCAAGCTAAAAGAGAGGTTATGGGCAGCGAAGGACTCTACTCTGAAAGAAGCAATAGCCATAGCGAAAATGGTTGAGGAATCCGAGTATTGTATGGAAGAGATGGAGAAGAGGTAGTCGAAAGTAGTGGCAGAGGTGGATTCCGCAAAACAAGACATTGGGGCTATTGGGACGAATGAGCAAACAGCCATCAAGTCAAATAAGAGTTTTCAAGGGAATAAATCAAGCAGTAGGATGTGTGGTAGGTGTGGCAGTCCTAAACACCCAACGGATGCAAAAAATTGTTTTGCATTAGGGAAGGATTGCAGGAAGAGTGAGCGCAAGGGGCACTTTTCCCATATGTGTCGTGGTGGAGGGAGGAGTGGAGTGACGGCAATTTCAGAGCAAGAACTTCCTGGCAGTGTGGGAGCAGATACTGGAAGAATTGTATATGTCAACGAAGAGGATGATTGTCTAAACCGAAAGAACATGCCTAAAGCTGATTTTGAGATAAATGGGAAGTTGGTTTTGCTAATGGTAGATTCAGGGTCACTGTACACAATCATTCTGAAAGATATGTTTGTGTCAGACTGGCCAAGAATAAAACTGTTGCCTAAGGACATAAATCCAGGAGGTTATCAGGGGGTGTCAATCGACATCTTGGGTTACATGGACTCTGAAATCGTCTTCGGAGGAAGAAACATCACAGGGAAAGTGTATGTGGCGAAATCTGGACCCCCTATTTTAGGATGGGTACATCAATATGATCTGCATATTGTGATTAACCCTCATGCACCGAATCAAGTCATGGTCGTGGAGAACTTGAAGTTAGATGATGATATTCATGATACCGAGATGGTGTTTTGTAATTAAATGGGACAGTTGAAGGGATATCTGCATAAGATAAAATTGAAAGAAGATGTTGTACCAATACAGAATAAGGTTAGAATGGTACCCATAATGATTTGAGAGGATGTGAAGAAATTATTAGATGCGATGTTGGAGAGTGGGGTCATAGAGCCTGTGGAAGTGTCAAGCTGGATTTCACCAGTAGTCATTACACGTAAAGCTGATGGTAAGCTCAGGTTTTGCGTCAACTTAAAAAGTCTGAATCAGAGCATCATAGTTAACAACTTTCCCCTTTCCAATATCAATGAGCTTGTCTCGACGCTCAAGGGTGCTAAGTTCTTTACAAAACTGGATCTTAAGCATGCTTACCATCAGGTTAAGTTGCACAATTCTAAACCTTTGACGGCGTTCATTACTATGGTAGGAATGTTTCAATTTACCCTCATTGCGTTTGGACTATGTTCAGCGGAAAGTGTCTTTCTGAGAGTGATGTCAGAGGTGTTCAGGGGCATGACAAATGTCATATATTTTCAAACAAAATTATGGAGGCAGGTCTAACATTAAGAAAAGAGAAATGTGTTTTTCTTGCAGAAGAAGTTGAATATGTGGGACATATGCTGTCAGCTAAGGTAATTAGACCTGAGAAAGACCTTTTAGAGGCTATTAGGTTGCCACCATAACCTCAAGATAGAGACTAGCTGAGGTATTTTTAGGTTTGAGTGAGTTCTATGCCAAATTTGTAAAGAAGTTTGCTGCAAAAACGGAAGATTTAAAGTTACTGCGAAGGAAGGGTGTGAAGTTTAGTTGATCACCCATCCAAGAAAAACGTTTTATGAATATTAAAAATGACATATGCACGGCATAGTTACTGTGGATGCAAGTGCCAGTGGGATCGTTCCTACCAGTTTCATGCAGTAGGGGAAAGAACAGTGGTGTTTGCATCTCATACTTTGAAGCCCACCGAGCATCACTATTCTGTGATCGAGAGGGAGGCATTAGCATCAGCATGGGGCATGGAACACTTCAGAACGTATGTCTAGGGTTGTATTGTGGTGTTGAGAACAGGTCACAAACCATTGATGAGAATCCTTTCTCCAGTCGGTGCAGGCAAAGGGTCGGCAAGGCTGGTGAGATTAGCTGCAATACTACAGGAATACAACCACGCCTTGGAGTTCATTCCTGGATGGAGGAACGTGCAAGCAGACTGTCTCTCATGGTTACCTTTGAACTGGTAACATGTGGACAGTGATGCTGTAAAGAGGAGTGAAAGTGAAGGGGCAGTGGCTTGTGTTAGTGATGTTTTACAGTAGTCTTTGGGGGCCCTAAGTGTAGAAGAGTGGAGGGATGCTATGACACAGGATGATGTGTTGAAAGGAGTTGCAGTGTTAGTGATAAAAAGGGGGCGAAGGGAGAGCACCTTGCCAGTATCACTGAGACAATTTGCAAAGGTGTTGGACGAGTTGTCCATAGTTGGGGATGGTGTATTGGTCAAGGGAGAGAAGATTATATCACTCATTGGAGTGCGAAGGTAGTGGTTACCATTGGACACGGAGGACATTTGGGGCAAACAAAGAAGAGAATCGGGCGGAGTTCTGGTGGCCAGGGATGGATGAGGAGCTGGTTCAATTGGTGGAGAGGTGTATGGAGTGTGAAAAAAGACTGAAGGTTGGCTTGCAGAGTGACTTTGGAAGTATTCACGATCCAGGAAAGGCATGGAACACGGTATGTGGGGATTTTATAGGTCTTTTTGAGGGACTTGCACATGGGAAGAGGTTTGCTTTTGTGCTGCTCGATGTGCATTCACGGTGGTTGGTAGTCAAGTTTATGAGGGAGCTAAGGTACAGATTATTGTAGTGCACACCTTGGCAGACACCACACGAGATTTTAATGGATTGAAGATTGCACATGGAATGTGCGAGGCTTGAACAACCCCAGAAAGAAAAGGCAGGTGCTTGGATATTTAGATCGACATCATATCGCCATAGCTATGTTACAGGAGCCACATCTAGGCCCTGGCGGAGTACCTTTATTTGCCTTGCGATGGGCGTCACACCGATGCTTCGCATGCTACTCCAGCTATTCTCGCGGAGTGGCTATCCTGTTCAAACGGGGGGTGCCATTTGTACCTAGTGGAATAGATACTGATATTGGCGGCAGATTTTGCCTCATTTGGGGGACACTCTACTCTTATGGTGTGACGTTTGCTAATTATTATGGCCCCAATATTGATTACCCCCACACTCTTACTAGGTTATGGAATAGAATTCAAGAGATAGGCACCACATATGTCATTTGGTGCGGGGACTTTAATACGACGTTAAAACCAAGGCTAGATAGGTCCCGAGTCACTCCAACACACTTCACGCTTACTCACAGAACATTGAGCGACATAGTAGGTGATAGTTGATTACTAGACTCTTGGTGGCACATACACCCTAGGCGGCGGGAGGGTACACACTTCTCGGCAGTACACTCATCCTGGGCTAGATTGGATTACATGTTCCTATCAGTTGGGATGGCGCACTGGCTGCGGGATGCGACCCACCTGGCCCGAACGTATTCGGATCACTCCCCAGTGGTGGTGGAACTACAGGTTCCTTTGCAGCACTCCCCATATAATAGCTGGCGCCTCAACCCTTCACACTTGCAGGACGCTGTGTTTAAAGCAGAACTAGAACAAGATATACAGGACTTTTTTGAGCGCAATATCAAATCGGTCTCCAGTATGACCGTGGTATGGGAAGCGTTCAAAGTGACGGTTCGGGGATGGTGTTTGTCCAAAGGGGGTGGGATTCTTAAGGCCTTGCGCAGAGACCTTTCCAGACTGGAAGATGAGTTGAAAACATTGGAACAGGAAGCTAGTGGCAATACGGATGGATGCGAGCTCAGGGCTACCATAAGTAACAAATTGACGGAATTTGGTGAGATGGCGGACAGGGAAGGTAAATTTCGAGGGAAACCGCATTTGGCCAGACGATACGGGGAGGGGGATAGGCCGGGGAAGGCACTGGCGGCAGCGATCAGGCCCCCAAGGTTCTCTAACTACATAATGGAGATACAGGATGGGCAAGGTCAGATACATAGAAATCTTCCGGACCAATTGACCACATTTCGTGAGTTTTACAGAACACAGTACTCTTCTCAGCGGGGTGCTCCTCTTCATCTGCCTGAATATCTGGAGGATACGGCTCTGGCCTGGTTGGGGGAAAATCAGCAAAAATTCTTGAACGTGGAGTTGGAAGTAGACGAAATTACAGAGGCTGTTATGCAGATGAAGTCTGGTAGGGCGCCTGGGTCAGATGGGCTGCCTATAGAATTTTGCAAAACCTATGCTATTATTCTTGCTCCCATTCTGAAGGAGGTATTCTATACGGCATTGGAGGAAGGTAGTCTGCCCGAAACTATGCACAAGGCCTTAATAACCTCGTTATTGAAACCAGGGAGGTCCCCTCTCTCCTGTGACTCCTAACGCCCCTTATCGCTACTAAATTGTGGCACTAAAATACTTGCTAAAGTGTTGTCGACTAGGCTGGGTCTGTTGGTTGATGCAGCGGTTTTTTCTCCCCGACCAGGCGAGATTTGTCCCCAACCGGGCCACGTCGCATAACCTTAGGACGCTGGCTGCAGTGTTATAGGATATTGATCCCAATAGCTCGGCGGTAGCGGTTTTTCTCGACGCTACTAAGGTGTTCGACTCCCTGGAGTGGGATTACTTGCTGGGTGTATTGGAGCGTATGGGAATGCCGTACACTTTATTAAACTAGATTAGGCTGCTCTATAGTCGGCCAGTGGCGTCAGTGCTCTTAAATGGAGCTAAATCCCCACCATTTGATATTTCCAGGGGCACACGTCAGGGGTGCCCATTATCTCCCATTTTGTTTGCCCTCGCCATTGAACCCTTAGCAACGAAACTCCGGCAGCACCATAATGACAAAGCACTGATCTGAAAGAAACACGTTAGTTAGATTCCTCACCTTAGAATATCCCCAGGCGTCAGAAGATTTTTGTAGCAATACCCCTTGCGCGTCGCTAGGCGTCGTCTGCGGCTCCGCATCCGTCGTTGGCGCCGTGCGCCGGAATGACGTCGTCGGAGTACTTAGACGCCGCCCTCGCGCGCTGACGTCAGTTCTTTTTTTTTCCGCGCCAGTAAGCGCCGATCCGGGAGAGCTACCCCTTTTAGTCTTTTTTGACTAAATATTTTGACTCTTTTTGGTCATTGTCTCGACTCTGGTGCCGGTAGGATGCCTGGTTTCAAGGCCTGCGCCGATTGTCACCGACTGATGTCGGTCACCGATCACCAGCACCGGTGCCTCTACTGTTTGGGCCTCGACCACGACGCGGAGTCGTGTTCCGACTGCAAGGCCCTGACCTCGAAAGCTAGACGGGAGCGGTCCCGTAAGCTTCTCGAGCTTCGCCACTCGGCTCCGTGTCCCTCTCGATCCCGGTCCAGGAGGAGGTCCAAGGATCGGTCGCGGAGCCGCAGTCGACATCATCGCTCGTCTGGCTCGAAGTCTTCGGGTAAGTCGAAGCATTCCAAAAAGTCCAAGAGGCGACACCGCTCTTCGGACGCCCCTCGCCGGTCGCGCAACTCGGCAGAGGGTCAGGGTGGTTCCACCCCCGCGGCTCCGTCGGAGCCGCAGGCACCGCGCACGTCCCCATACCCGCCGGTCCCTGGGACTGACGCGACGCCCGCGCAGGTCAGTGCCTTCCTCTCGGCCATGAGGAGCCTGGCCCCGCCGTCGACGCCCGCTGGCACGCCTTCGGGCCCCGCAAACTCGACTGGGCGACCTTGCGCGCCGGCGGCTCCGGCGCCGTTGGAGGCTCCGGCCCCGACGCCGCAGGTCCCCGAGGGGCCCATGCCTGAGCCCCCGTCGACGCCGGTCAACCTCGTCACGCCTCCTCCGCCGGCGCCGACACCGTTACCACCTCCGACGCCAACTCCGGTCGACGTCGTACCCCGGTTCAGCCCCTGTCCGGACCCGACGCCGCATCCGACGCCGCTAGAGACACATTTTGTTTATCGTCCGGCTCCGATCATTCCTCCTGTTTACCAGGAATCGGATGACGGGGGCGACTGGAAGGGGTCCGAGGACCCTATGGCCGTTCAGGCACAGCTTTCACAGGACTGGGCAGATGAACTGGGGGAGGCCAGTGGTCTGGATACCTCACCGGACACTGGATTCATCTCTCCTCCGACTGTGGCTTCGGAGGAGGGTGCAGCTTTTTCTGTGGTGCTGCGCAAGGCGGCCGCAGCCCTTGGGCTTGAGCTGCCTGCCGTGGCTGTGAGGACTAACATCCTCACTGAGGTGCTTCAGTCTGCAGCAAGCTCCACTGAGCCTCTGCTGCAGTTCAACGAGGCTCTCACTGACGTTCTGCAGGGCACCTGGTCCAAGCCCTCCACAGTTCCTCCTGTGGATAGGAACGTTGCCAGGCGCCACCGCCCTGCTCCGGGCGACCCCAGTTTTCTATCACAACACCCCACCCCCGAGAGTCTGGTTATCCAGGCCTCTACCTTCCAATCCTCCTTCCCGTCCGCTCCTCCGGACCGGGATTCCAAGAGACTTGAACAGTTCGGTAAGAAGCTGTTCTCCTCGCTCAGTTTGGGCCTGCGGTCTTTGAACACCGCCTGTCTCTTGGACTGTTATTCTCACTCTCTGTGGGATACGGTGGAGGACGTGCTGCCCTTGTGCCCGGAGGAGGCCCGGCCACGCCTTTCCCAAGCTCTGGCCGATGGGAGAGATGCAGCGCGCCATGCAATCCGATGTGGACTTGACACTACGGACTCGCTGGGTAGGGCGATTTCTACCACGGTGGCGCTTCGGCGTCACGCCTGGCTGCGGTCCACGTCCTTTTCAGGGGATGTCCAGAGCTATCTCATGGACATGCCTTTTAATGGCGCTCGCCTTTTTGGTGAGAAAGCGGACAGTGCGCTGGCTCCCTTTAAGGACTCCCGGGCTACGGCCACGTCCTTGGGCCTCTCGGCCCCGCGGCCGCGAGCTTCCGCTTTTCGCTCCTTTCGTGGCCAAGGAAGGGGCACCTCACCACATCCGCCTAGCCACCGGCCGCAGAACCAACCTGCACGCGGTCGCAGACGTGGTTTCCGCCGAGGCGGTTCTGGAGGACAACGCAGTCAGTCCACATCCCCCCCGCCAGCATCCGCCTCAAAGCCCTCTTAGTCCGAGCTTTCAGGCCCATTCCTCGCCAGTGGGCGGCAGAGTTCGCCATCAACTGCTCCACTGGCGTACCATCACTTCGGACAGGTGGGTGCTGCAAATCGTCCGAAGGGGCTACTCCCTCCCCTTCGAGACGACCCCTCCAGCCATGCCACCGCAGCACCACCGTATCTCGGAGGATCATTTGAATCTTCTGCGAGAGGAAGTTTCGGCCCTCGTGGCCAAAGAGGCCGTTGAGCGCGTTCCGAGCCCAGAAGTAGGGCGTGGTTGTTATTCCCACTACTTTCTGGTTCCCAAGAAGGGCAAAGGGGGCCTACGCCCTATCTTGGACCTCAGGAACGTCAATGCCTTCCTCCGGAAGGAACGGTTCAAAATGTTAACTTTGGCTCAGGTTCTAGCTGCCCTAGACCCTGGAGACTGGATGGTAGCGTTGGACTTGCAGGACGCATATTTCCACATCCCCGTCCTGCCGGCCCACCGGCGTTACCTGCTGTTCACGGTGGGTCAGGAGCACTTTCAGTTCACCGTGCTCCCCTTCGGCCTCACCAGTGCCCCTCGGGTGTTCACGAAAGTAATGGCGGTGGTCGCAGCTCATCTGCGCAGATTAGGGGTTCCAGTCTTCCCCTATCTCGACGACTGGTTGTTGAAGGCGGGCTCGTTCCAGGCAGTTGTCTCCCACCTCCAGACTACGGCGGGTCTCCTGCATTTGCTGGGGTTTTCCATCAACGTGCCGAAGTCACACCTGAGCCCCTCTCAGACGCTCCTCTTCATCGGAGCGGTTCTCGATTCGGCGCAGTTCCGGGTCTATCCTCCGGAACAGCGGGTCCGGGATATTCAGGCCCTGATTCCCATCTTTCGGCCTCTATCCTGGGTTTCGGTCAGGCTAGTGTTGCGGCTTCTGGGGCTGATGGCCTCCTGCATCCTACTAGTGCATCACGCCAGGCGGTGCATGCGGGCTCTGCGGTGGGACCTGAAGTTTCAGTGGGCCCAGCATCACAGCAACCTGTCCGACCATGTCTTGATCTTGGAGGGCACTGCACAGCAGTTGCAGTGGTGGCTCACGGACCGCGATTGGGTCACGGGCAAGAGCCTCTCCCTACCCCAACCGGAGCACGCAGTAGTGACGGATGCGTCCCTCCTGGTATGGGGGGGCCACATGGGAGAGGCGGAGATCAGATGACTCTGGTCTCCGGCGGAGTCTCGCCTCCACATCAACTTGTTGGAGCTGCGAGCAATCCGGCTTGCACTGAAAGCCTTCCTTCCCTCTGTCAGGGGAAGTGTCGTGCAGGTGTTCACGGACAACACCACCGCCATGTGGTATTGCAACAAACAGGGCGGGGTGGGGTCGTGGACCCTTTGTCAGGAGGCTCTGCGCCTCTGGACATGGCTGCAACACCAGGGCGTCACCCTGGTGGTTCAACATCTGGCGGGCTCTCTGAACGCCAGAGCGGAAGAACTCAGCCGCCGGTGCATGATGGATCACGAATGGCGTCTGAACTCAGAAGTGGCGCAAGGTCTCTTTCAGCAGTGGGGAGAGCCTTGGTTAGATCTATTCGCCACCGACGAGAACGCGCAATGTCAGCAGTTCTGCGAGTTGGAATTTCCAAGGCGGCACTCGCTCGGCAACGCTTTTCGACGCGAGTGGAGTTGCGGTCTGTTGTACGCCTTTCCGCCTATACCACTTCTGCCCAGAGTGCTGAAGAAGATCAGGCACGACCGGGCCCAAGTCATCTTGGTGGCTCCGGATTGGGCACGAATGTACTGGTATCCCGAGCTACTCAGTATGTTGACCGATCCCCCGATACGCCTGCCCCTTCGGGAGGATCATCTGTCGCAGCAGCAGGGGACTGTCCTCCACCTGAACCTGTCCAGCCTCCACCTCCATGCGTGGAGATTGAGCGGCGGCAGTTGATGCCATTTGACTTGCCTCCTGAAGTCTGTGATATCATTCTGGCAGCCAGGCGTCCCTCCACAATGACAGTATACGCCTGCCGGTGGAACAAATTTGTGGCATGGTGCACAGCAAAGGCTGTGGATCCCCTTTCCGCCCCTCTTTCTGAGGTTCTCATCTTTCTTCTTTCTTTGGCCCAGCAGGGCTCTGCCTTGGGCACCTTGAAAGGTTATCTTGCTGCCATCTCTGCCTTCTTGCGGCTTCCTGATCAGCCTTCTCTTTTCAAGTCCCCTGTAGTTTCACGCTTTCTTAAAGGCATTACTCACACATTCCCTCCTGTCCCTTTCGTAATGCCTCATTGGGACTTGAATCTTGTTCTCACGTTTCTGATGTGCGCTCCCTTTTAGCCTCTTCACAATTGTCCTCTTCGTCTTCTAATGCTTAAGACTGCTTTCCTGGTAGCCATCACCTCGGCTAGACGGGTGAGTGAGCTCCAGGCTCTTTCGTCCAAGCCTCCTTTTCTCTCTGTTCATCCGGACAAGGTTGTCCTTCGGCCTCGTCCTTCCTTTCTACCGAAGGTGGTGACCCCCTTTCATCTTGGGCAATCTGTCACCTTGCCCACCTTCTTTCCGCCTCCGCATCCTTCCAAAGAGGAAGAGAGGCTCCACCGTCTGGACCCAAAACGTGCGCTCTCCTTTTATTTGGACCGCACAAAACAGTTCCGGGTGGACGACCAACTTTTTGTTGGATACGTGGGTGCTAAGAAGGGGAAAGCTGTGCACAAACGGACCATCTCCCGGTGGGTCGTTTTGTGCATCAAAATTTGTTATTCCTTGGCAAAAAAGGACCCTCCTGTTGGGCTGCGAGCCCATTCTACTCGGGCCACAGCGGCTACTACTGCTTTGGGACGCGGAGTCCCTTTACAGGACATCTGTCAGGCGGCGACGTGGGCTTCGCTACACACGTTTGCCAGGCATTATTGCCTAGACAGCCAAGTCCGGAGAGACGGCTTCTTTGGCCGTTCTGTTCTCCAGGACTTTCTGGTGTGATCTTGGTTCGCAGACCCACCACCGGGGTTGGTATTGCTGGGGTATCTATTTTAAGGTGAGGAATCTAACTAACGTGTTTCTTTCAGATGAACAAGTTACTTACCTTCGGTAACGATGTATCTGTAAGAAACATTAGTTAGTTAGATTCCTCACCGACCCACCCAGCCTCCCCGTTCGGCGAACTGACATCTAGGGTTGAGGTTATCCTTTTCAGGCCCCTAGACTTTTTTGGCACCAGTGTCGGTCTCTTGCATGGCTCTGCGTTCCTGGCGCGGAAAGCTATGTACAAGAACTGACGTCAGCGTGCGAGGGCGGCGTCTAAGTACTCTGACGACGTCATTCCGGCGCACGACGCCAACGACGGACGCGGAGCCGCAGACGACGCCTAGCGACGCGCAAGGGGTATTGCTACAAAAATCTTCCGCATCCAGTCTGACCCCTGGGGATATTCTAAGGTGAGGAATCTAACTAACTAATGTTTCTTACAGATACATCGTTACCGAAGGTAAGTAACTTGTTCATATACCCCTCTAGACAGCTGCTTATATCATTATATGCAGATGACATGACGCTATATGTGAAGCAACCCCAGGTCAATCTCAATCCTATACTGCGCGAGATAGCAAAATTTGGCGTAATATCGGGCGTGCAAATAAATTGGTCAAAATCGGCTATCTTCCCCTTTTTTTTTTAATTGACATGTTTTTATTAGGGTTTTGCATATATTGCATCACAAGAAACATTCACAGTTATAAGCCTGAATCATTGTACCATAACATCATGGGCCATTGAGAAAGCTATAGGGCGTGGAAACTGTAGTCCATTAGCCGCTGAGACCTCCTGTGATGGCCCGAGAGACCTGTCTTCCTCTATGTCGGTTCCGTCTGGCCCCCACGGATATCGTCCTGGTCGTGCCTATATCTTCCGTCTCGATCAGGGTTAAGTTTACTTCCCCACCTCGGTCTTTTTAGCATTCCCTCTTTTCTCAGATTCCCTATCATGTCGTGTAACTAGAACAACGGTATGTAAACTGCCAACTGGGACTATTGTCGCCTACGAGGCGGCTTGGAAAGGACCCTGGGGTTGGGGGGGGGCCCTCGAAACTGGGTAAGGTAGGGGAGGGAAGGAGGCAGTGAGTGAGGTATGGGAGGGGAGGGAGAGGGCGCAAGGCTGGCGGACGAGAAGCTCCTGTGACAGAGTATGTATGGGCTGGTGGTAGGTGTATGTGGTGTGCTCTAGGGCTTCCCTGGGGGAGGGGGGGGAGGGGGGCCGGGGTGCCACATGTCGTCTGGCCGGGGGTCCAGGCTCGCACTCGCCTCCGCGTCTGGGTTTGTTGCCTATCCTAAGGGCCGCCCGCGTCCCCCGCCGGTCCGGGGCGGCCGGGGGGGGTCGCCGGGGCGCGGGGGGTGGGCTGCGTCACATCCGGGGCGTCCTCCGTCGCGTCTGTTTGCTTAAACTGGATGAGGAGCTGTGCCCACTCCATAGATATCGGGCGTTTGCGGGCGCTCTTCTCGCAGCAGCTCCTCCTCTGCCGCTCCCCACTTGAGCATCGCGCCCACCCACGCCGGACCGGACGGCCCCTCCGGGGCTCGCCAATGCATTGCGATGTTTCTCTTCGCGAGGAGGAGGGCCAGGGAAATGAACTTCCGCTGTACCTTCACGGATTTCCTCCTCGGGGTGATCCCCAGCTCACATTCCTCCCAGGTGGGGACAGACTGGAGCTCGGTCGTGGCTCGGATGGCTTGGTGCACTCCACCCCAGAAACGTTGTATGGCTGGGCAGGCCCAAAACATATGCTTGAAGTCGGCGTCTACCTGGTGGCAACGGGGGCATTCAAATCGTGTATCGGGGTAAAACCGGTGGAGTTTGTCCGGGGTGAGGTATGCCCGGTGTAGGATATTAAATTGAATATTTTTAAATCGCGCGTTCCTGGACACTTTTTTTGGCGACTCCAGGGCTTTACGCCACTCCGCATCATGGAATACTCTGCCAGCGTCGTCTTCCCACGTTTCCCGAAGTTTGTCCAGGGAGACGTCCGTGAGCTCCCGGATCGCTTTATAAAGCCAGGTGATGAGGTGGCTGCCTGCTCCCATACGCAGCACTGTGTGTAACACCGGATGTGTCGGGGGCTCCCCATTGCGTGCGTGCCAGAAACGGCCACTACTCTCCAGCAGCTGCCTGTGTCAAAAATTGCCCTTGGGGGAGGTCATGCCACTCCATCAGTTGAGCATATGTCCTCATTTGTCCCTCTTGGAACACCGCTTCCATCTCCGTGACCCCATGATCCGTCCACACCTGGAGGGCCCTCGAGGTGTAGTATCCGCTCTGTCGGGGGAAGCCCACCAGAGGGAGTAGAGGAGAATATAGTGGCTGGCCCTTTGACATGCGATGGATCCTCATCATGCATCTGCGGGCGATAGCGACCTGGAGCGGGTGCGTGCGTGTCGGTTTGGAGCCTGGCATGAGCAGTCGGCGGATCTCAGGCAGAGGCAAGTTGCCTCCCTCCGTGGTCGTCTCCCCCACATGTCGCTCCGCCGTCCAGTGGGACAGCCACTGGAGCTGTGCCGCGAGAAAGTATGACTCAAAGGAAGGTGCCCCCGGCCGTCGTGGGGAGGTACAGTGTGCGCGGCGCTACTCGGTGTCGGCCGCCCCCCCATATCAGAGCTGTCAGCAGCGAGTCCAGTTCTCGAAAGAAGGACCGCGGCGGGATAATAGGGAGGTTTGCGAAGTAGTAGAGCATTCTCGGGACCATGATCATTTTTGCCAGCGCAACGCGTCCTATGGGTGCTAGTGGCAATGTCTTCCAAAACCCTACCGCCGATCGCAGGCCCGTCAGCGCCCCTCGGTGGTTCCCCTCGAAGAGGTCCCTGGGGGAGTGATATAGGCGCACCCCCAGATATCTGGGGGCCGTCCCATCCCATCTCAGCGCCTGATCGCCCAGCGTTTTCTCTAGGGGTTCCGCATGGGCGCCCAGAGGGAAGATGGACGATTTCTCCCAGTTGACCCGGAGTCCCGAGATTCCCTCGTACTCACGGAGCGTCGTCCAGATGGGCGTGAGGTCGGCCGTGATGTCGCGGACATATATCAGGAGATCGTCTGCGTATAATGACACACAGTGGGTGACGTCCGCTATGGGTATCCCCCATGCCTCCCCCTCTCGTCGTAGTTGTATGGCCAGGAGGTTCCATCGCCAGGGCGAAGAGGAGAGGAGAGAGGGGGCATCCCTGCCTGGTCCCGCGGGTCACTGGGAATGGTGCCGATATAAGGTTGCAGAGTCTCACTCTGGAGGTGAGGCCCCCGTACAGGAGCCGGGTATAGGCCAACAGCGTGGGGCCAACACCGACCTGCCGCAGGACCTCGAACAGGTATCGCCACCGCAGGGTATCGAACGCCTTCTCCAGGTCCAGGACCAGGCACGCCGCCCTGGGAAATCGTCCTGTCGCCTGATCCTGAACGTGGAAAAAACGGCGCAAATTGTGCGAGGTGTTAAGTCGGGGAACGAATCCACATTGGTCCGGGTGCACCAGTGCGGGAAGGATTTGGCCGTATCTTGCAGTCCGTGTTTAGAAGCGTTATCGGCCGGTAGGACGTCGGGAGCACGGGATCTCTGTACAGCTTCACGAAGGTCACCAGTATCGACGCCCGCATCGAGTCTGGGAGCATTTTGCGGGCTACCGCCTCTTCGTATATGGAGACTAACCGCGGCGCCAACAGTGCCGCTAACGTGTGGTAGTACTCGACCGGGAATCCGTCCGTGCCCGGCGCTTTCCCGCGTGCCAGGGCTTTGATTGCTTGCTTCACCTCGACCGGTTTGAGTTTCCGGTCTAGGTCCTTCCCGATTGTGGGGGGAATCGTGGGCAGGGACGACCCGCCTAGGAAACCGGTAAGATCTCCCGAGGGTCTGACCCATGGGGATCGGTACAGGGCCGCGTAGTATGCGTGGAAAATGTGCAGGATATCCGTCTGCGAACATTTGAGTTGCCCGTCCGGAGTTTGGAGTTCTGTGATTGGGCGCGGCGCTGTGTCCTGCCTGGCTAGCCAAGCCAGGAGGGCTCCCGCCCTATTCCCCTCTTTGTGTGTTCATGTCGCGTACGCCCGAAAGTTATATTTGCGCAGATCCCGCAGCGCCGTTGTATGGGAGGATTTGGCCGCTGATAGTTGCGCCTCCGTGGCATCTCCCCGATCCGCCCTCTTCGAGAGTTCCGCGAGCTGGGTCTCCGCTTCCTGCAATGCCCTGTCTAGCATCCTCCTGACCCCCACTACCTGTTGAATGCAGTGGCCCCTGGCACTGACCTTGAATGCATCCCATTCAAGTGAACGCGTGGATGCCGTGTTATCGTTTCGCCGAAAGTGGCCCTGCATAAATTCCTCTAAGTTTTGGCGGAAGACCGGGTCTGTGAGGCACTAACGGGGCATCCTCCATGTTGGAATCGGGGGGTGTGGGGGTCTCCATCGGAGGACCGCCGTGTGCGCATCGTGATCCGACACTACTCTGCCTAGGTAATCCGACTCCTGTACGGAGGGTAAGAGCGACGTGGAGCATAGGAATCTATCTAGCCGGACCCGCAGATCGTGTGGGACCGAATGGAAGGAGTATAGCTTTGTGGTGGGATGGCGAGTTCTCCAAACGTCTGCTAGTCCCCATTTGTCTGCCCAGCTGCGGAGGTCTGTGGCCTGCTTGTATGCGGATGAATGGGCTTGCGGGGGGTGCGAACGGTCCAGGTGTGGATCTAGTGTGCAATTATAATCCCCTCCCAGGAGCCATGGGACCGACGTGTGATGGGCCAATTTGCGTGTGAGTTTGCCCCAATAGCCCTCCTGTTCTGTGTTGGGGGCGTATATACTCCCTATCAGTAGTTGCTGACCCTCCAATAGCCCTGTCAGTATTGCATAGCGGCCCTCTCTGTCCACGAGTCTGCTCTGCTCCTTAAACAGCACCCCCGGCCTGACCCAAACTAGCGCGCCCCCAGCAAATGCGGAGTAGGTCGTGGCGCATATGATGCCTCGCCATTTCCTCTGTAGTCTGTCTGCCTCCCCCGCCGTCAGGTGCGTTTCTTGTAAGAGTGCTACCTGGGCCTTTTGTCTCTTGATGTAGGCATAGACGGAATATCGCTTGCGGGCGGTGTGCATTCCCCTAACATTTAGTGTCAGGAATTTTATGTTCGTGTTGGGAGAGTTGTGAGGCATGTTGTGGGATGTCATGAGTATACATCCTTGTTGTGCTGCGGACCCCTCAGCCGCCGCTCCCGACCCCCCTCCCGCCACCTACTGTCTGTCCGTGTACGGCATCGTCCGTAAAGGTTGCCGTGCCTGCTCTGGGAATGACAGGGAGGGATCTAAAAGTACAAAGGTATGCTGTTCCTATAGAGGCTGTCAAAGATTGTGGAAAAGTATAAGTCAGGAGGAGATTCCTCCTTCAGGAAAGAGACCCTCACACATCCGGCAAACTAGCTGTCATATATCGTCAGCAGGTGGCCCAGATGTCAGGTATCCTCATCAGGTCTGCTCCGAATCGGGGCGGCGCTGCAATCCCCGATCGGCGACCTTAGAGGCGCCTTTTAGTGGAGATCTTTATTCCATTCATTGCCGGTTGGTGAGTGCAAGTGGGGGCCCTATAGTGATGTGCGTGTGAGACTAAGTGTGTTAAAAATAAGTAGTGGAGATCCTAAATAACAAATTTTAATAAGAGAGGTCCCACTCTTAATTAAAAACAATAATCTTACAGTGAGGGTGTCTGAATTACGCTCTAGTGAATAGTGGTCAACATGTTTCTTGCATCGGTCAAGTTGGCCGCAATTCTTCAGGACCAGAAAGTTCACACACTTATTGGTAGTGGTAGCAACTAATACTTACCACTGATACAGCACCGAGCTGGCGCGGACGGAGATTAGGAACCAAGGCATTCGGAATCGCGGACTGCCAACACTGCACTATTCAGTGTTTTCTCAGCGCCTTCTCGCTGACACCAGAGGCCCGGTATACCAGGGCGTAACAATTCTATATTTCAAAGTAACCACTTATTAGGGTGCTGTATCAGTGGTAAGTATTAGTTGCTACCACTACCAATAAGTGTGTGAACTTTCTGGTCCTTGCGGCCAACTTGACCGATGCAAGAAACATGTTGACCACTATTCACTAGAGCGTAATTCAGACACCCTCACTGTAAGATTACGCATGTTATTGTTTTTAATTAAGAGTGGGACCTCTCTTATTAAAATTTGTTATTTAGGATCCCCACTACTTATTTTTAACACACTTAGTCTCACACGCACATCACTATAGGGCCCCCACTTGCACTCACCAACCGGCAATGAATGGAATAAAGATCTCCACTAAAAGGCGCCTCTAAGGTCGCCGATCGGGGATTGCAGCGCCGCCCCGATTCGGAGCAGACCTGATGATGATACCTGACATCTGGGCCACCTGCTGACGATATATGACAGCTAGTTTGCCGGATGTGTGAGGGTCTCTTTCCTGAAGGAGGAATCTCCTCCTGACTTGTACTTTTCCACAATCTTTGACAGCCTCTATAGGAACAGCATACCTTTGTACTTTTAGATTCATGCCTGGGCTAAGTATGCTGGACCTGTCTTAAATAGCCCCCTGTTCCTCCTTGTTTTATATAATGACAGGGAGGGAACACAAAAGATAGGGAGGTGAACTGCAACAATGGCGGGAAACAGTCCCAATGCTGGGGGCGCATCGCACAAGGCGATGTGCCCAATCTGGTTGTCTTGGTGTAACTTTAGTTCGTAACCGCGGGGGTGGTGGATCTGGTGGCTGCCGACTCCCGCTCTGGCGCTCGCCCGTATATCATTGATGACTATAAGTGTCCTGCCCGGCGTCGGGCTCAGTGGTTATTCTGTTCTTTGTGGTCTGCATGTGCGTACATGCTCGGAGTGCCGCTGATTCCTTCCGTGGGTCTCTTGTCAGATGAGTGTATCCGCGGTCTGGGGGGTCACCACAGGGGGTGTCATCGATCCCTCTCGTGATCCTGGCGTTGTGCTCTTTTCGTCATCCGAACTGAAGATGTGAGGGCCACGTTCCGAATCCGATCCTCTGTCTCGGGAACTCAGTGTGGCCACCGCCTGGAGAGCCCTCCGACGCTCCACGATAATCTGTGCTAGGTCCGGGGAGCTGGCGGTGGTGGCTCCGGTCCGTCTGCTGATCGGTGTGGAGGAGGTCCTCCGGGTCCGGCGACCCGGGCGTCCAGGCGTCGTTTTCGGGCGAGTGCCGGGGTCCTCCCCGAGGTGCTGTGTGTGCTGTTCCGCCCATGTCGCCGCCTCCCCCGGGTCCGTGAAGAAGTGCGTCTCGCCTCTATAGATGATCTTGAGGCGGGCCGGGAAGAGGAGCGCATATTGTATGTTTCTCGAGCGCAGGGTCCGCTTCACTGCCAGGAAGGTGGCCCGGTGCTGCTGGACCGCGCGGGAGTAGTCCGGGAACAGCATTACTTGCTTGTCCTCCAACTGCAGTCGTCCCCGTTGTCTGGCTGCCCGCAGGATAGCGTCACGGTCCTGATAATGGAGGAGTTTGAGCAAGAAGGGGCGAGGGGGCATGCCCGGCTGCCGTCTGCGGGCCGGCACTCTGTGGGCCCTCTCCACGGAGAAGAATGCGGTGAGGGCGTCTGCTGGCGTAAATGTGGCGATCCAGTCTGAAATGTATTTGACCGGGTTGGGGCCTTCGATTCCTTCCGGCAAGTTCATGATTCGGATGTTGCTCCGTCTGGAGCGCCCTTCTAGGTCGTCCGTCTTATTCTCCAGCACCTTAATCCGCATGAGTAGGTCCTGGAGCGTGTTGTCCTGCTTCTGTACCTGCGGCTCCATTGTTTGGAGACGGTGCGCGCTTTGTGCCACTTTGTCCGCCAATTTCCTGTGGTCGTCGCGGAGGAGGCCCAGGTCCGATGACAACTCGCCGAACCTTCCCTCCATCGCCACTCGAGAATGTTCTATGGCTGCCAAGACCTGGTCCAGTTTTCTGGCCGTGGGGTCATCTTTGACAGGCTCGGCGCCGTGGGGGGGTTTCGCCGGCATCGGCTCGGTCGTCCTGGACTGGGGAGAGACTGGCGGCATCCCCGCCGCTTTTTGACGACCCATCGTGGGGGGGGTCCTCCCAGCGCCGATGGATACTTCTGTTCACCGGTGCCCACACTCCGGTTGGTCTGGTAAGCCCGCTCTCCCCGCGGGTGGGGCACCTCAGGGGGCAGCTCCCTCCTGCCTTGTCCCACTGCCTCGTTGGCGAGCGCGCCGTCTGCGCCCCCTCCTGTCTTTAGTCTGTCGACTGGGCTGGCACCCGGGCAGTTGGCGACCCCGCAGCGTCCGCCGGCCCTCTCCAGTCGGCGTATGGATGTATGTGTTCCACTTTCGTTAGGCCCCAGTGTCCCCGAGCCAGTCTCTTGGAGGCTCAGAGAGACTCGCTGACCGCCTTATGTCCCTGGCGGGTCCCTCACATTCCGTCTGGTCTCGTGGTATCTCCGCCCCAGGCCTCACACTTCTCTCGTGCTTCCCGGTCTGACAGTCCCCCAGAATCCAGGGGGCGCGCAAGATTGGGCCAGTCGAGTGATGGCGCGTGGATGGGGCCCCCCCCTCTCCGCCGCTGGCGACCCTGTCCGGGGCTCTGCACCTCCCCCGTCGCCTGGCTCCCCGGGCTCCGGAGGTCAGCGGGCTGCTTCCCACACCCCTGTCGGGTGCCTCACCACCTCTCTTCTTTCTACTGTACGTGGGGGGGGGGCCCTTGGAGTCACCCCGCAGCTCGCGCCCCAATCGGGGCTCACCTGATGTGCGGGCCGCTCCGGCAGACTGCCATCCTTCCGACGAGACTCCCGCCTGGCATCCTCCGTCCGCAGTCACTGGGGGGGAGGGGATCAGCACTCTCCCGCCGGATCGTTCTCTGAGCCGCCGGAGCGCCCAGGCCCTTGCCTCTGCCTCACCGTCCCCGGGCACTCACACGGGCCGCCGCGATCGTCATCCAGGTCAATCTCACTGCCTGGGATGCCGCAGCTTCACAGTCTCCTCGCCCCACCGCTCTTCAGCGTCCGCCATCTTGCGTGCGGTCTGCCAATGTCCGCACACGGAGTCCCCTGCGCCGCTCCCGCCTGTAACTCGGGGACCTGGCGTTGGGCAGGAGGGTCTCCGTCGTTGCCGGGCTCGATGCTCCTCTTTTTGGCGGCAATGGACGCCCGGGGCAGGTAGGAATTAGTATTGTACGGGCCGCCGAGCGGGAGCCTCAGGGAAAGGAGTCCGCCATCTTGGCTGGCTTGGCCACGCCCCCCTCGGCTATCTTCCCCTTAACTGGAAATACTATACCATATCCGTTGGACTATCCCCTAATGTGGGAGTTGGATGACTTGAAATATCTGGGTATACGTATTACCAGAGATGAAGATGCATTAATGAGACTAAATTATGGGACAGCCATAGATAAGATCACTGACAATGTTACCAAATGGCTGCGACTTCCCCTGTCCATGGCAGGAAGGATATCGCTGATTAAGATGGTGTTGCTACCGAAGCTTTTATACCTGTTTGTTAACATCCCATACCTTCCGGGGAGTTTCTTCTTTAGTACACTGAAATCACAACTCACGAGGCCTATATGGGGCGGGAAGCAAGCGCGCCTTAACTTAGCCACGCTTATGCTGCCATATCTCCAGGGGGGATTTGAAGTCCCTGATTTTGAATTCTATTACTACTGTGCACAAGCCCACTTTGCCACCTATTGGTTCCACCCGCCTCCTTTCATGCCTCATCTGGCGGTCGAAGATGGTTATATGGTCCCGACGCCTCCGTCCGGTTATCTTTTCACTGCGGTGAGGGAACGGGCACGTGATCCATCCACAGTGGATTGTGCTATACGGGCCTGGCAGCGGATAGCCCGCAAGTTGCTGTCCCCTGTATTGTACTCGCCCAAAATGGTCTTGGCACGAAGTCCCTTGTTACGGGTGACGGGTGAGGGCATTTGTCAGAAGATGCTTGACGGCCTGCGGTATTTTACCTGGGGGGACTTGTATATAGCAGGGCAGTTTCGTACAAGGGAACAGTTTTTTGGTGAGCAAGCACCGACCGTTATGGACACATTTCTCTATACCAGACTCCAGCAAAGTCTTAAAGCGGTGACCCCTGACTTCCCTGCGGAGCCAGCCACATTTGCTCCTCTGCATGCTTTCTTGCAGACAGTACCACCCCGCCATGCAATATCACTATTATATAAACACACGCAGGATGCGATACCGACCACTCCCATTCGGGCCAGAGGTGAGTGGGATGCAGACTTGGCTACCCCATTGACGGATGACCAGTGGGAATTTAGCTGTAGGCAGACGACGGCTATTACTGGTAACAGCAGGCTGCGCCTTATTCACTTTAAATTTTTGCACCGGTTATATTATACTCCGGCTAAGCTGTATAGATTCGGGCTCAGAGACAATGATAGGTGTGTACGCTGTGGGAGGGAAGGGGCGGGCTTTGAGCATTTGGCATGGAGCTGCCCTTCGTGGCAGAGCTTTGGGCACAGACGTTCGAAGGTGTCTCAAGCATGATCGGGGTCCAGGTACAGCCATGTCCCCTGCATGCACTTCTGGGTTTGATCCAAACTGTCAACACGAAGTATAACATTTTTTTTACAATGGGGCTATTACTGGCTAGGAGACAGGTGGCATGCCGATGGGGTAGAGGTCGAGCCCCCAAATTTAAAGATTGGATTAATTTGATGGTTACTTGGCAGGAACAACTACATGGTTATGCAGACCTTCTTCCCATAAGGTCGCGTCCGAGGGACATTTGGGGCCCGTTAACCACGTATCTGTTAACACAGGCAGAGGGGAACAAGGAAGGGGACGCTGACACAGCATTGGGGGCGGGGGACGAGCTGGGGACTGAGGCCTGTTCCTAGGTTGTGCGGGTAGAATACCCGGGAGGGGGTTCACCACAATGTCCGGGCTCAATCACTAGACTGGGGAGCGGAATTGTTCTAGTGTCTGGATTCTGGAAAATGAGGGTATCCTGGAGTGGGGAGAGTGGAGTGTTCCCATGCCAGGGAAGATGGGGTATTCGCTGTTGCCTTGCTAGTGGCAGATTGGGGATAAATGGTGGACTGCTTTATATGATGATAGCATGTACTGTAACAGGTCGGACTTTAAGATGATATTCCTGTGGCTGCATCGAAATTATTTAGGGGGGGGGGGGTTTAACTCATCAGTGTTGGGGTGCAATGGGGGGGTATGTATATGTATTGATACAGTATATGATATCAATGAATCAAACTTTGAGAACTATTTCTGTGAAGTGGACGCTACACAACCGGACGATTCCCCTGTCTGTAACGACGTCGCCCTATTAGATGCCGGAATACGGCAAACATTAGACAAACTAGCCCCCATGCGGGAATCCAGGAAAAAAACTATAACAGAGAAATGGTACACCCCCCACCTAAAAAATCTTAAAAAGGACTGCCAAAAACATGAACACTTATGGAGACAGAAGAAAGACAGCGAAGCAAGACTAAATTATACCTACAAACGGAAGCAATATATTTCGGCCATTAAAGATGCAAAGAAGGTCTATTTTACCCAACGCATTCAGGATAACAGTAACTCAGCTTAAGAACTGTTCAGAATAGTAAAGGAGCTTAGTAAACCTTCGAGCACCTCACAAGCCCTCACCCCCTCAATTGAGGCTTGTGAGCGTATTAGCACCTTCTTTTCTGATAAAATCAAAAAAATATATTCCACCTTTACCCCCCAAAATACTTTCAGTACCCCAGACAATCCTTGCAAGACTGTTATTTCATCAGAAAGATGCAAAGACCAATCAGACCCATGCAATGCCCCTCGCCTAACCAGTTTTGAACCACTCTCTGAAGAAGAGGTTTTAGCGGTATTGAACACAGTCAAATCCGATTCCCCTTCGGACCTTTGTCCCCACTTCGTGTTCTCTAAAATCGCACCCACGCTCTGCCCCTTTGTCACCCAACTCTTCAATAAATCGCTAGTCACTGCCATCTTCCCTGAGGCATGGAATCACGCCTCCGTGACCCCCTTTTGAAGAAAGTGGGATCTGATATTTTCAATCCAGAGAATTATAGACCGATCTCCCAGCTCCCTTACCTCTCCAAAGCCTTGGAGAAATTGGTCAACGTACAATTGACTAAGTATCTAGAAGACAACTCTCTTCTGGATCCTTCCCAGACTGGTTTTAGAGCCAACAACTGCACCGAGGCAACGTTGCTGGCAGTGTCGGACAGTATCAGATCCTCCACCGATCAAGGTGGAGCAGTGGCACTGATACTGCTTGACCTGTCAGCGGCGTTTGACACGGTATCCCACGACTGCCTGCTGAACATACTCCTGAGTAAAGGAGTTCAATCTACAGCACTGAACTGGATTCAATCTTTCCTAAGCAACCGTACCCAGGCAGTGCATATGGGCCAGTTCCACTCAAAACCCAACCCCATCGGCTGTGGGGTCCCTCAGGGGGCCTCACTGAGCCCCACTCTTTTCAATGTCTATACTTCATCTCTGGCTGACATTGGAAGGAAGTGGGGCATTGGCATCTGCTCTTATGCAGATGATACACAGCTGATGGTGACCATGAATGAAGGGCCCGAGATAACCAAAAAAAAGCTACATGACTGCCTCTCCGAGATGGCCCAATGGATGCACAACCATTGTCTAAAACTGAACGCTGGCAAATCTGAGATCCTCCTGTTCGGTGGAGCCAAACGTGTGTGGGACGCCACATGGTGGCCACCTTCACTGGGATTGGCCCCCATTCCCAAACAACACGCCAGAAATCTGGGAATCATTATGGACGATGCCCTTTCCATGAAGGATCATGTCCGCTCCCTTTGGGGCAAGGGTTTTGCTATATTAAAACTCCTTGCAAGGATATTTCCTTGGATACCCTTGGATTGTAGACGCTCAGTCACACAGGCACTATTGGTCAGCCGCCCGGACTATGGCAACGCACTATTCGAAGGGATGAATGAACAACTATTCTCCCGCCTACAGGTTTTGCAAAATCAGGCGGCCAAACTGGTCTGTAATAAAGGCAAACGAGACTCGGCATCGGAATGCCTAAAGAAACTCCACTGGCTTCCGATGCGCCAGAGGTCTGCCTATAAACTGCTTAGCCATGCGCATAGAGCTTTATATAAAACTGGCCCTACAATTCTTCAAGGGAAAATCGAGTTCTATGTTCCCAACAGGAATTTACGGTCGAGTCAATCAGCCCTGGCCAAACCCAAACGAATCTATAAAGTCAGAACAGGCGGTCGCGCCTTTTCCTACCTGGCAGCCAAAAGGTGGAATGATCTACCTACTGACCTAAGACACACTATAAACTACCTTCAGTTCCGAAAAAAACTGAAAACACATCTTTTTCCCAAAACGTAACCTTCCAGCATATGCCTTCAGTAGTCCCTCTTGGTTCATAGCGCTGTGATATCCCTTGGGATGAGTGTCGCGCTCTATAAATACCGCAAATAAATAAATAAATATGATGTGATGAATGCACTGATGTACCATGCAATAACTCAATAAAGGTTTTTCAAAAAAAAAAAAAGAAGTTTATGAGGGAGCTAAGCACTACCTCTACAATTGATACTCTCTTTAATCTTTATGAAGAAAGGGGATCCTATATGCCTGATCACGGACAATGGGATGCAATTGGTTTCTCGTGAAATGAGTTTTCGGGAGCGTGTGGTGTACAGCATTCCCACACTGCCCTATACAATCCCCAGGCCAATGATATTGTGGAGAAGGCAAACAGGATGGTTAAAGGGGCTATCCAGTTGGCAGGGGTAAATGGATTGAGTGTACAGAGGACTGTTTCGGAACTGGTGTGGACATATCGCATAACGGAGAACAGCACCATCAAAACCTCTTCATTTAAACTAATGCGAGGTAGGGAGTCCAAAACCAGGTTGACTCCGTTTTGGTTGAAGAATCTGTTGAAGGGGGAAAAGGTGTCTGAAGGAGTGGAAGGAGGAGAGAGAGAAGTTGATCAGGTTGTACAGAGAACAACCAGGAGACACAAGATTGTGCCAGGCAATTGCGTGAAGATTAGGTCGCGTAGGATTGTCAGAGGTTTGAGCAAATTTCGTGGACCATTTCATGTCCAACAAGTCTTCAACCACTACTTGGTTCTCAACAAGGGTCAGAAGTGGAATTACAGGAGAGTGGCAGAGTTTGAGTCTAGAGAAACATCTATGCCTTGGCGGGGCCTGGCCAAGCCGGCGACCAAGATGGCCACACAGCATTGACGCTCTGTCGAGCTTGCCTGTCATATTTGTTACATTGGACACCCTGCCGCTCACTTCGGAGCACTGTACTTCGCAGGAACACTTTCCATTCCAGCGAGGTCAGTGTCCGACGGCCTTGACCAGATGCAGCTCTGTCATGTAGTTGTAGGGAGTCAATACACACTGTATAATTTATTAACAGAAAGCTTTATTAAGCCTAAAGGCCAAAGCGTGACTTCGCACCGTGCCGGCTAGTCAACTGCTGTCCATCGAACGTCAGGCTCTCCCTGTTACCACAGATACAATAGAATTAACTGAATAAAGAACATTGCATTTCATAACATACTGTGAAACGCTTTGCCGCTGGATTACAACATATCTTCTCCCTTTCACCTTCCTTCAAATTCCAACCAGGATATCTTACACCACCCTCCCAAACTAGTCAATCATTGCATCACAAAATCCTTTAGATACATTGGTGGTCCCTTTATTCTTTGTGCTCTCCCACTCCACCCCCTCTCACAATCTCACCATTCTGTGGTAACACTTGTTGAGAATATAAAGATGGAGAAGTAACCAAAGGGGACAGATGCCCTGGCTGAGTGGATACAGACTCCCTCCTCGCGCTTGAAGACGGAGTCTCGGCATCTCAGTTTTCAATTCTCACATCCTCCCATGAAAAACTCACACACACTCTCACTGTGGTTCCGCACCCGTTCTCTAGACTCAAACTTTGCCACTCTATTGTAATTCTTGTTCATTAATTGTACATTGATCAGTCAGTAAGAGATGATGCTTGTGTTAAGGGAGGCTTAAGGGTTCGAAGGGATGGGGGATATGGGAGTTTAGGCAGTGGTGGAAGTCTGTTTGTCTGGCTTAGGAGTTGGTGGAGGGCATTCAAGTGGTTGGGGTGGAAGCAAAAGAGTTGTCAAGATTGGTTATTTAAGGGAGCCGGACGAAAGTGTTTAGACCATGTGCAAGGAAATTAATACGATGCACCCACAGTTCACGCTGCAAGTTGTATTTTATTTAGATTTTAGAAACTGACGGTCTTTTATATTTGATTTATTTGCTCACACAGTCACTCTTTCTTTTAGGCTTTTCAGAAAAAGATGCAGACGAAGTGAAAGGGATTTTTGTTGATACAAACTTGTATTTTCTGGCATTAACGTTCTTCGTGGCAGCATTCCATGTAAGTTATTACAGCATTCGTCACCACTTGAAATAACTATGAAAGGCGGTGCTTGCATACCCTAAATGCTTTACCGTGTGATGTTTCGTTTCCTTTAAATGTTTTGTGACCTCTGTATGCAGTTTTTCGGGCAAAGGTACACCATACAAAGCTGTTCATCGCAACACATTCTGCATGTCCTAATTTACAGTATTTAAAACATTCCTCCTTGGTGATTAGATATGAAAAGATTGAAGTTAAACTGTAGTCATGGGTCTTCAAGCCTATATGCTCACATTACATTACCAAATCCCACATGTGTTCCCCCTGTTTTGATCTGGTATTTTGCACTTAACCAACAGCAAGAATTATATTGAAATCATTTGCTCAGTAAATGGCGTGCTTACATTTTCGTACTTCTAGTGGCATAGCGGAATCAGAAGCGTAAACAAGGCCTCTGCGGTGTAAGGGTGCTTCCTCAACCTTTCACTGGGCCCCCTCAACCCTTCACAGGTCTCCCATTCACCCCAATGCAAATGACTATCTGTGCGATATGTGAGACTAAGGGGCCCCTCTTCACATTCTGCAGGGGGCCCCATCATTTTGCAATATGCCACTGCACGGAATTCCTACTAGTCTGGCTAGTGGTTGTTTTAGCTGTTGCCAGAGCTAATACATCTACATTATGGGTAGTCACAATTTTTTTTTCAAGGTGCCTCAAAGTTTTGTCCGTGATGTGACCAAGGACCTCATTGATTCCAGCATTGTGGTGTTCAAGGGTTAGGGGTGGGGCAAGGGGGGTTAGTGGTACGGTGGGTGTAGGGGGAAGAGAAGCATATACATACAGTGTCTGAACTGCACATTGTGAAACCAGAATCCAGGAATAAACTAAGCTTTTCCACTAAACCAAATTGAGTGATCCTAGTCAATTGTTTTATTTCACTTTCCAGTCTTTCTTCATTATCACGTATGAGAACCTCGAAATATATCACTTCAGCATAATGATCTCCTCCCCTAAAGCCACGCTCGTGCCCACCACACTCTACTCATGCAGAAAGCGTCTTGAGGTCAGTGCTGGAGTGCCGGATACTGGAGTGCTGAGGTCCTTGAGGACGGTGAGTGCTAGACACTGGTGTGGGCTAGCGGGACTGCTACGTCCTCAAAAACTTTGCCAGCTAATGAAATTCTGGCATGCACTCTGACCACGGCGATAGGCGTATGGGGCATAAAGCATAAGGCGGATGCTAGAGGTGTGCGGATTGGACCTTGGTGCCTGAGGCTTTTGAGCCCTCTCTGCCGTCCCTGCCGTTGCAATTGAGTTAAGTCGTTGCTGCAGGCTCCATTTGCTGACATTGTCACTTGCTGCTGCTTTCCCTCCGCTGTTGGCATCACTGCTCCTGCTGTGCAAAACTTAGGCACATTCGGATGTCCTGCAGGGGGTCAGTAGAGGAGGGCAGTGGTAGCAATGATGCTGCGACAGAGTTGATTTGGTATGTGCTCTTGGGGGATCTTGCCTCTCCACCACCAGTTTTGCCTCATTTTATCCTCACCATTGCTGTGGCAGCCCCCCTCCTGTTGCTAGAGGGAGGCTTAAAAAAATATACTCCACCAGAGGATTCTGAGGACTCGTGCTCTTTTGTCCTCCCCTGAGTGATTTGTGTGGGTAGAGGTGGTGGATGGAGTAAGATCAGGACAGGGGGAGGAGGTAAGTTGCTGACTTCATTAAATACCTGCCCTGTGTTATGCAGCTGTGTTGCTGGTTCTTGGGTCTCCCTAGTCTCCATCAAGTTTTGCTAGATCTGCGCCCTGCACGCACCCTGGATATTCACCTTGTACTCATTGTTTGACCTGATTGCTTTGCCTGATTGTCCGAATCAATGTTTTGACCTAATCCTGCATGACCTGGCTATGTTCTCTCTGGGTGGACCTGACTTGTTGGACTTGGGGGAAAGATCCCTCTTCCTTGTATTACATCGGTCAGCCAGTTTTGCTCTACCGATTTGACAGAGCTGCTTTGAGATGTTTGGGATTTTTCAGCAAAAGTTGTTGACCCTGTAATACCTCCTGTAATATTCTTGCAAGTTCCTTGGAGTTCACTGGATTCCTACCAAGACCACTTTAACTGTGGTCATGGGCAAACGAAAATTAGCATTAGCAAAGGGCAGCGTTGGTACCAACCCCCTCCAGGTGCCACATTAGACTCCTTTTTGGTATGGGCGGTTAGTGTAGTCAACAAGAAGATTGAGTTGGTTGAGAGGTGATTGTCCCTCGACAAGGGAGAGAGGCCTAGCTTTGTCAAGCCCTTATCCGAAGCCTTTGAGATGGTCTCCAAGGTTACCTCTGCAGTTTCTGCCAATAGATATACTCCCCACCGCCCATGGTCTTAAATAATGCTTATCCAACAACTCTGGGTGAAGAGCCATTGCTTGTTGCTTTAGACTAATTTCAATCACTCCAGTCCTCTAGTCCTTGTGAACCTTCACCAAGGAAGAGAAGGAAAACTAAAGTAGCAGCCGCTATTGGTTCATCCAACAAGTTGGTCCATCTACCAGCACCAAGAGAGCTCAGAGTACCCAGAGACCTGTGCAGGGTTAGTGGCTGTTTCCTCATCTAGCAATACTTTAACAGGACCTGGGACTAAGAGGCGTACTTGGACCCTTCAAGATAATAGGCCAACATCCATGCCCAAGTTAGAACAAATCCAGCATTCTTTGGACCGGTCACCTCAATGTTGCCCTTATGCAGCGGTTTTGGTAGGAGTGCAGTCTTTGGTAGTCGACAGAGTGGAATCTTATCCAGAACTGAAAAACAGGGTATGCCACTGGCTTTTATGGGAACACTACATTTACTATGCCAGAGTATAAAGATATATTATTGGTTAGGAGAATTAGGTGGATTGCTCCTTCACCTAAAACATTTGAGGGGGACTGTGTAATCATCAATTGTAGGTATCCAGAACTAGTGCACCAGCTGATTAATTCTGGGTCCGGTTGTGTGAGATCATCCATTAGAATTCTTCCTTTGGGCTACTTCTACAACCTGTGCCCAATGAGTCTATCCTCTCAATCTGGTCAATTGGAAAGGAGAAGGAAGAAGTTGCTGCCTGGAATTCTTGGGTGTTCCATTCTTCACTGCTTCTAACAGATATTTGCCACTTACAGGCTTGGATGCCAACAATTGACTTGTATGCTCCCAGGGGGCACAGAGATAGGTTGGAACATTGTCTAGTGGAGAGACTGAACCTGGCGGAGTAACCGCCACAAACTCCCTACATGTGGAATCCAATTTCACCTTATTAGAAGTTCCTAGCCCTGATGTGGCAGCACAATTAACATAACAGTTCACAACTAGTAAAATATGCTTCTCCCTGTGCTTCCTTTGGAAATGATTCCATTGTCTTGTGACCTCTATCTACCAAGCTTGTCTCGTGGAACTTAGCTGGCATCAAAAACTGGTTTGCCCCTAGTGGTGTAGTTTTGTGGATCGGTTTGACTTATGCATGTTCCAGGAAACATGGGCTGTCTTGCCACAATCTTGGCCTTGTGTTTTTTGCTATGACTGACTTGCTCAGTTTCCAGGAAAGGGTAGGCCAACGGGGGGCTTGCAACTTGGCTAAGAACTACCTTGGTTTGTACTTCAAAGTTGATTGATCCCGGGTTCCTTGATGTGCTATGTGTGCATTTGCAATTCTTGGATGATTTTTCATAATGGTTGTATAATGCCTATTGTTGACATGAGGGCAATATGTCTGGTATTTATGTTATAGATGTAATTAACAAGCACCTTTCATTGCTCCCGGTAGAGGCCTGTAGAATTGTGGCTGGGGATTTTAATTGCAATTTTGAACCCCTTGGTATTACCAACGAAGCACTTAGTGTAGAAGAAGATGAAGTATGGGCAATTCCGGAGCTTACACTCCACCTGTTTAAAAAATGGTCAACTGCAGAGCAGCAAATAAATACTTTTACCCTCAACAACAGCCTTTGAGCCTGTAATGAGAGGACACCAACAGACAAAGAAGGAAAGGTCACTGTTAATCGGCAAGTTGAGGCCAGCCGTATTGACTGCATTTATATAGATATCAGGCTGTGACCATGGGTAATTGACATGGAGGTGGAATCCAGGCAGGACAGCTATAATAGCGCCTTAAGCACAGTGGCAGCTAGTAACATTTGAAAGTGGTGAGGTGTAAAGTTATCGTGGGGTACTGCACTGAAGCGAGCGAGCGAGCGAGCTCTAACAACCTAAGGGGGGGGGGGTTCTCCCCCCCGAGAAAAGTTTGAAAAAAGAGTGGATAAATGGTGAATTTTCAAGCAAATTTGAGGAAGCAGGAAGGTTGATAAAGCACTTGCGAAAGTGTTATGACCGGATCTGTAACAACATCCTTATATCCATCAACATCCTCCCAACTCAAGTACAAACACACACTCAAACACTATCAAGTACACACATAAAGCACGAGTCACAAACATTTGTTTAGGCTTAAAGACCTCTACACAAAAAAGTACACAGAGACCGCTGCAGCTGCAAGCAGACGTTGAAATACTCGATTTACTCACAAAGTGACAAACACAAAACCCGCAGCCAGACATAGTGGGCCCGGTGCCACCTCACAAGCACCCCTGGTCACACCTTCCCCTTTCTGGGAGTTTCCAGGAGACGCGCTGGGCTGGATGAGGAAATACTGAGTGCTTGTCCCAGCAAGTCGTGTTTCTTTCTGTGTTCAAAAATGACCACCTTCCTTTTTGTGCCTCCACTAATTTCTGTGTTTCGGTGTCTGTGTCTCACACCCTTCACCAACTCTGCCACCCTCTCCTCAGCTGCCCTCTGCACTTCCCCCTCACCTTTAGGTCTCCCCATCACTCTTTCTACCTCCTGTTTTCCCCCATACAGCTCTGCCTGAATTGCACCCTCTTTCATGTTCATCCTTTCACTCTCTCCTTGCTGTCACTCTTTCCACTCCCCTTTGCCCTCCCCCTCTATGTGAACCTCTCTCTCTGTCACGCTCCTCTCATTGCCACTCTTTCCACTCTCATGTGGCCCTTATGAATCTCATCTCATGCTCTTCATCTCCATCTGTGTCACTCTCTCCTTGCTGTCACTCTTTCCACTCCCTTTTGTCCTTCCCTCCTCTCTGTGAACCTCTCTCTCTGACCTCCATCTCTGTCACTCTCCTCGCCATTCTTTCCGCTCTCATTTGGCCCTTATGAACCTCATCACATGCTCTTTATCTCCATCTGTGTGACTCTCCTTGCTGTACCTCTTTCCACTTCCCTTTGTCCCTCCCTGTAAATCTCTCTCATCTGCATCTCTGTCGCCCCCTCTCATTGACACTCGTTCCCCTCCACTCTGTCTCTTTCTCCTCTCTGTGAACTTCTCTCTCATCTCCATCCGTCACTCTCCTCTCATTATCACTCTTTGCACTCCCCTCTGTCCATCCCTCCTCTCTATGAATCTCTCTCCCATCTGCACTCCATGTCCCCTCCTTTCATTGTCACTCTTTGCACTCCCCTTTGCTCCTGCCCTTTCCATTTCTTGATCCGTGGCTATTTCTTCCCACTCTTTCCTTTCCCTCTCTCTCTCCTCTTACACTATTATTTTAACTCTCTGTTCGTATTACACCAACAGCGGTTTCTCCTTTCCCCACTCTGCCTATAACATCTCACTCTCTATCATGTTTCCATTTTGTTTCTTCGTCTACTTTTCTCAGTCGCCAACTTTTTCACTCACATTTTTTTCTTCTGTGCCTCTGCTGCCCTATTCCTTTCCTACATCTCCTTCTTGCTTTTCATCTCTCAGCCCACTTCTTTTATCTTGTACTCATCCCAGCTGCATCTCGGTCCACTCCGATTTGTCAAAGGGCACCTTTATCAAATCTTGGCTTTATAGCCCGCAGGACAGCTCATGCTAGGACTCCAAGCCCACATTTCTGGCCACATTCGTTTCAGCACTGAAACAATTGTGACCATGGGGGCTGGGCTATTTCAACATGTGTTTTGTCACAGTGGTGTTAACAAAAACACAGGGAGATGGCTCCCTCAGATGCCCACAAAGTCCCAGCTAGGTCACATACGAAAACAGCTCGCACCAGAGTCGCCTCTCTGAGAATAACATTTAACTTATTTAAGATGGAGGGGTGTCCAGCGCTAGTCTACAAGGAAAAGTGAGGCAACTCTTTTTTGTGTAACTACGCTGTACACCAAACCTTGTGGGCCAGTGCTAAACACAAAACCTGACTTTCGTATTGGGAAAATGGATCAAAAACGAACAATGGAGGGAAGTAGAACGAAAACGAGAAAAGACTGAAATCAATAGCGTCAAGAAGAAAGCAGGGATACATACAACATGTAGGTACTGTGCAAAGACGAGGCATGAAATGTGTCTACGTCACTGCCCGGAACCCCTATTTCATTTTGTTTGAAAGGCTCACATCATCCCTTGATAAATAACACTTGCACTGTAGCCGGGAGAAAGAGGGTTCATGCGGGCCAAGTTGGCAGCAGTTTGCCTTTCCGTGGCTTGGCGCTGCCACGCCACTCTTAAATTTCGTTTGAATTACTCCTGTGCCATGCCCTGATCTTTGTTGGCTGCTGTTCAACCTCTGAAGCGAGCCGCGAGGCTGCCATTCTGACACACAACAAACCTCACTGAATAAATACATTTAAAAACCACAACAGCTGGTAGGGCATCTGCTGCAAAGATCTGTGTGCAACTTGCAGTTCACAGTCTTAGAGTCCAGTGCTGTGACTCCGCCTTTCATACTTTCCAAGACAAGCCAATATGTGCCAGTTTTTTAGGCTAAAAATAGACCTATTTCTAGAGCTTTGCAAAGCGCACTGACAACCTGCAATCTGCCTTATGCGCCATATAAATAAACAGGTTTATTTGAAACACATCGCAACACCCCCCAGTCGATCTTCCCACTCCTCTCTCTTGCACACAAGCACAATTAACATGAAAGGTAACATAACCTGGACACTAGCTTACCACTTCGGCGTAGGTGGGAGATAAAGCTGCCAAGCCTGTTGTAGTGCACACGCTTCCGTTTATCCTCACCTCTCCTCACCTCTCTCCCCCCCACCGCTATCTGTTTATTTCTATCGCTCTAGCTTACTTGTATCCCGCACACCTGCCTTTCTGCCTGTGCCCTACCCTGGTGCTAGTTTCCCTGACTTTTCTTGTTGGCTCCCACTCACTTTTTGTCATGGGGTGCCTGCCTCTTACCAACTGCCAACCCTTTCTGTGTATTGCTCACCGCTTGCTCCAATCTCTCGCTCTCTTTCTCACCATCCCATTCATGGCTTCTCTTCCCTCCCCTTCCTCTCTCACTTGGCCTGTCAACCTATCTCTCATGCCTTCCTTCTCCCTTTCTGCACACCACGGTGCTGCCTGCCTCTACGACTTCCCCAATGTGTTTTGAACGATACTGGCTACAGGAAAGCATGATAGCAAACAGACAGTCTCTCCTCTCTGGCCTCAGTCGGTGGTATTTTTGCTGGTTTATGTACCTGTGAGTTTATGAACTCTGCACATCGCCTGCACCTGCCCCCGCGTACGTTTTATCGCCCAAGTGTACTATCAGTAGTCGTGTCAGTCGCTACTCACAATAGCCACAGCAGACACTAGTGCGCATGACTGGGCTGGTCAGAAAAATTCACCGACCTGCACCCAGCATGCGCACTGCTGCCTGCTGAAGGAGGTGGGCGGTCCGACGTCATGCTGACTGACATGATTGTCAGACAGTTAGCCCTCGGCGTCTCTGAACTTAAGTAAACTGAGTCAGTTTACTTAAGTTCAGAGACGCCGAGGGAGCTGTGTTCACAGGCGGCTTGTGGGGCAACGCCCCAGTGCCCTAATGGATAGCCACTGCTTAAACCTCTCCCTGAGCCCATTGGGCCCTAGTATGGCTCCCAATGACCTAGAACCGCTTGATAGGAGGCTTCTTCCCATCTAGTAATAGATGCAGGGTGAGATGGTGTGTTATTGCTGCTACCCCTGCCTTACAGGTCCAGTTGTACCAGTCCATCGCTATAGCCTTGTAAACAGTGCTGGCACAAGGAGATAACGTATTTGTAGTTTCAGTATGGGGTGCGCCTACTGATATCCATAGCATCCTGTTATGCACCATAAAGGAGCTTTCATTGGTAGGAGCTAGGACTCTTCCCAAACAGGTTCATGTGGCCAAATGGTTCAACAAAGCATGTCGACTAGCTAGGCAGGCTCTAATGATTGCTATTGGGAGGGGGGAGGTTAGAGAAATCATTCAGGAAGCCAAAGCTTTGTATAAAGCTGTACTGGGCGGGGCCTGAAGAGACTACGAAAAGGCTAAATGGGAGGCTTTACTGGCTTCATCCAAGGGGAGAGACAATTGCTCCTGGCAATTAGTGGCCGACAAGGGCCCTGATTGTATCTCCCGTTGTGTAATAATATAACGGCTGATGCTTGGGTTGAACATTTTACAAGCCTTTATGCCCAGGATAGGGGAAGGAACGAGGGGGCCCTGTTGTCAACTGCTGGTCCGACATTGAGCCTGACAAGAAGGGCAAATGAGGGACTGACTCTAGCCACACTTGCTAAAGGCCTGACCACCATGAGGGAGTGGGAAAATGAGTCTCAATCATCAAGTATTTGCCCTGTTGTTGGCCCATCCCTCCAGATAAACCGTGCTTTTAGCCCTATTACATTGAAAGAAGTTGAGGCAGCCATTACACCAGGGAAAGTGCTTAGGCTTAATAAGGTACCCGGGGACATGTTTAAAGCTGAGTGGGAGGTCTGGTGCCCCTATTTTGCGATCATATTCAACAAGATCATGAATGGGCTTACCGTGCCACAGACCTGGGCAGGGGCTGAAATCGGCCCAATATATAAGAAGGGTATGAGGTCTGCCCCGTCCAATTATCGCCCTATTCACCTTATTGACAGCTCACAAACTTTTTTGCTGAATTCTGTTGAGTAGATTGCGAGCATGGATTGAGGAAGCAGATGTTGTTGACACCCCTCGAAGCAGGTTTCAGGGCTGGGACAAGCACTATCGATCAAGTGTTAAAACTATAACTGATCTATTGTAAATATGTCACTTTGGGGGGCAGGCGTATATATGTAATTTTTGTCAACCTACGTTCTCCTTTTGATTTAGTTCCCAGTGAGGGCCTGTGGGCAGTTCTTACCAGCAAGGGGGTCCCAAAATACCTAATTGATACTTTTAGGAGGCTACAACTGGATAACTATGCCCAAGTTAGATATCCCCCTGCAGGGGAATTGACCGATCCTATTCCAGTGACTCAAGGGGTGAGACTGGGGTGTGAATTAGCACCCAATTTGTTTTTGTTATATATTTTTATGGTCTATGACCGAAATAAAGATTATTTGATTGATTGTTATATATAAGCGACTTGGTTAAAATGCTAGAACATTGCAAGCATGATGCCCCACGTCTGGCTAACAGTAAAGTCCCGGCCCACCCTGTTTGCGGGCGACAGGTTACTGGTCTCGAGAGCCCCAATGGGTATCTAAAATCTCCGGGATCAGTTTAGAGTCTTCTGCCGACAGAGAGGGCTAGAGATCAATACAGGCAAGACTAAATACATGGTGTTGAATCCCTGTAAGAGAGCCAGATTGCACCTGGTTCTCAAGGGTATCCAATTGGAGGGGGTCTACACCTTTGAATATCTGAACTTACTCTCAATGAGCAATATGGCTGGTCATCCCAGATTAACAAATCCAAACTTAAATTAGAACATTATAGTGGTGGCCTTCTGAGCGACTTGAAGGGATCCAGCTTTCGTCCGATGACACCTGCATTATAAATTTACAACCTGCAAGCCTTGGGGGAGGGGGTCTCTATATGGTGGGGAGCTCTGTGGCATGTTAATGTCAACGATTTGGAGTTGCCAGAAAAATGTTTTCTCCAACTCCTCACCAATCTTCCCCCCACTACTCCATTGGTACCACTTTGTTTAGATCTTGGCATCTTCTCACTTACCCATAAAGTAAAACTTAGATCTTTGATGTACTGGAGGAGGATCTGGTCCTCAGTAGATCTATTACCCTATCGGCTGGGCTTGGAAGAGATTATGATACTTCCCGTGGCCACTAGAATTCCATGGTTGGCACATATTAAGAATTCACTCGAAGATCGGGTGCGGCGACATGTGGGCTCATCCGGAAATGTCCATTGGCAATTCCAAGTCTACACTGCAGGAGCGGTATTGGAGACATGTAGATGGTAGATTGCACCAGCATGGGGTGGAGCAGGTACTTTAATCTCTACCGTTTTGGAGTTTAAAGATACTTATCTTCCGAAAAGGTAGATGAACACAATTGAGCCTCCGGGTGCTAAGACACTTTATACCAAGTTTTGAATTGGGACCTTGCCAATTCGATAATTTACTGCGAAGTGGCAGTGCGCCCTTGTTGATGCCGGACCTGATTTAAGCTGCACGTTTTGCCCAGTGGTTAAGGAAACTGTAGATAATGTCCTGTTCTTTTGCCCACTGTATCATGCACATAAGAGGAAATAAATCTTGCCGTTATGCCGTAACTTGGGCATTAATTGTAACTACGATATTCAGGGCAGACACAGCTCAACTAATTGTCTTTGCAGTCTCAAGGTTTCATCTATACATATGGAGACACAGACAGGAAAAGACTGCCCTATTGATGCCCGTTGCACAGCATATAGTATGTGTAACCAGAATAGGAATTGCTGGATGGGATTCATTTTTGCATCTTAAAATTGTCGTGATGTTCCCTGCTAGTTTTAATTGTGGCTATTTTAAATTATTTTATAACTTATAGGTCATGTTCCCCCTATATGCTGCTAGTGTTAACTGTAGGGATTATGAACATTTTAACTAGTTTATATTGTATATGTTATGTTTGAAGTTTTTTTATTTAATGATTTTTTTAGTTGTAACCTATTGTATTTGCTTTTATGGCAATTGCCGAAATAAAGATTATTATTATTATTATTATTACATCACTTGAGAATGTGTGCTGTGCAGAATCACCTTATGCGTTTGTTTAATAAATTATAATGCTCTTCATGTATAATAGAAACCCATGCCACCCAAAGAGAGAACATGAAAACTGACTTGCTTCTGAGTTCACTATTGACACTGTTGTCGGGGTAGGGTGAAAATTAATTTTTTTAAATTCATGTTCGAAAACTATCACTTTAAAAAAGTACTTCTTAATGCGGTGTTATAATCTGATGTACTAAGGTGAAACAATTCTGCATGTTAATGAAAATTTTTTTAATTTTGAACCGGATTTATCATACTTTTCGCTGCAAGATGTCTTTAAAAATGATGGTATTTCTAAAGTTACGTGGTGCAGGACACACTAGTTATTTCATTTCTTTAACTTAAATCCGTGTCTGTTTTCTTAACATCTTTTTAATATTAGTGCAGACTCGAGGAAATTGCAGCACAGTGACCCTGTTGATGAGGAGGGCGCATGTAAAGGTTACGAGTGCTGTACTTTGAGTATCCCTGATCTACAGAAACAAAGGCATGTAAAAGTTCATTCTCTCCAACCATTTTTAGGTCTCGGCCTGGCGAAAGCAGCGCATGCGCTGCTCTGCCATGCAGAGACCTTTTGGAATAGATACGATTCCAGCGTGCACACGGGGATTGGATGCTTTACTTGCGGCGTGATACAGTGGGGACTTTTTTTTCTGCCGCCAGTAAAGGCAGTCCCCACGTGCACATCTTCTGTCTGTCCCATTACGGGCCGCGCTTGTTAAAGAATGTTTATACCTTCCAGCAGCTGGACATTGTACCGGCATTGTGGTCCATACTATGCAAGAGAAGTTCTAATGCTTTCCTTTACATTCATTCATGGTTTCTTTTAGTGAGGGAGTTATACATGAAGAATATTGCTTTCCTGTACCTTGTTCATTGGAAGATTTGACTTGTATTTCGTCCAATACACTTTCTTCTGAAGCCACCACTTTCAAAGACAAGTGCACACAACACGATGTTCTTTGGATAGCAGTGTCTTCTGTGGATGCTAACGTATAGCGGAAAACCATTCTGACCACTATCGCAGGATGGCTTGATTCGCACCTGGATTTCCACCGCTGCCTCTGTCATTGTCTGGTTTTTGGAGGGGGGAGGGGAGTTTTATATAGCGCAAATTAGACCCGAAGCAACCAGATCGCTTTACATGAGCACTAGTTGCATTACAGACTGACACATTCATTGTTTTAGGCGCAGGGAGATTAAGTGATTTGCTCAGAATCACAGGATGTTGAGCGTCCCTGCCAAGACTCCAATCCGGTTCCCCATATCTGAGGTTGACCGCTCTAGCCGTTAGATCACATCCTCTCCCCATTGTTAATTGTAAATGCAATTTGCGTTTTGGTCAGCACACATTTGTTAACTATTGGATTATTATAACTGTATTTCACAAAATGTGGAGTTTTTCCTATTTTACCAGTAGATGGCTAAGTAGTTATTGGTCGGCTGAAAGTTTTTAAATGTGGCAGATAATAATGTGCAAAACGCATTTCATAACTGTATAAATACAATTAGTTAAAAGGGACCTCCATACATTCATTATCATAGTATGTGATAGCCTAATGCTGTCCCCCTAACGTTTCGTAGTCCATATGTGCAAATTGACGCAATCAAATCATTTGTATAAATACAAATATATTTACATGTAAAATGCAATAAATACATTAAAAGATATAATATCCTCTGTTGTATCACTGCGATCTATTTTTAAAATGGCCACTATTTATTAGACGTTTTTGCAACCCTTACTAACATTTTTATCCTATTTTGCTTTAAGTTAGACTTTGATTCTTATTTGTTGTTGTGCAAATTGCTTTTAGTGTAAGATTATCACTAACGTGCTCCCTGTGTGACGGAAAAATGTTCATGATGTACATGAACTACCGTAGTAAAAGTTGACAGTGCTTATTGTGCAAATCATTAAAAGGAAAATTACCTTCATTTTTTTTAGAATTCTAATCTTTTTTCTAAAAAGAGGAAAGTGGTGAGGCAAGTATTAGCGGAAGTCAGTTTTTATTGGCTGACCCTGTTTTGGGTATATCTAGTTCACAGGTTGGTCATTACTGCATAATGCATGGTTCGAGACCCAGCCAGTATCTCTGAATATGTATTTATAACCATGTATATAAGTCCTCCGTGGTATTTAACTCATGAGGACTTTTGCTGTCCAGCTCTAGAATGTATTTAGTTTCTAGTTTTCTTAGGAGTGCCTCTCTATCTCTGCCACGTCGTAGTGGAGGAATTGTGTCAATGGCACAATATTTTAGATGTTGTATATTATTGCCATGTGATTCCCTGAAATGACGGGCCACCGGATAGGTTGTATCAACATTGGGGATGGCCTGCAAGTGCTGGAGAATTCTCTTGTGGACCTGCAGTTTTGTGCTTCCCACATACTGCAGTCCACAAGAGCATTCCAGCACGTAGATGGCAAATTCTGTCTTACATGTTATCAACGTGTTGATTTTAATGGGTTTACCCCCAAAAGGTGTCTGCTCTGCGAAAGGAGGTGGCCCTTTTAAAAGGGAACTGCTCCAAACTGGTTTCAAAATTCAAAAGCGGGATCAACCTTCCGTCTAAAAAAATGGACTAGAAGAGTGGTACCCGAACTATTCCAATGATGGATCCTCCTCCTTACAGATTCTTCACCTGTAGTACAACCCCAGGTGGCAGACTGGATCTGGAAACTTCAAAGCTAAAGGTCGCTAGTAGAGGGTGCTGGACTCTGCTGGCACTGGAAGCGATATGAGGTGACTCTTCCGAGGCCATATAGTGCCTGCCCAGGCACACTATTGGTTACCTTTTCTCCGCAACTTCAAACCTTATCTGGAGCTCCAACTCTGAGGAAAATCTTTTCCTCATAAATTTATATTATGCAGTACCAAAACAAAATATTTCCCTCCTAAGAAGTCTGGGTTCAAACCCTGCAGGGATTGTGAGGGACAAATGTTCATCACAGATCCTCATGCCATCTACTTGTGGTGTTTAGGATCTGACCACGACACTAAGTTGTGTTCCTCATGCCTCACTGTGAACCCAATGGCTATTAGGAAACGCAAAGCCAAACTCTTTATAGCCCGGACAAAGGATGAATGACATCACCTTAAACGATCTCATCACTCCCGCTCTCCATCGACGTCATCAAGTAAGAAGAGATTAAAGCACAAGCAGGACAAGAAGCGGTCTAGAGGTAGGTCACCTCGTCGATCTCTATCTCAAACAGGACCCTCATTCTCGGAGCTGGAGCTCATCCTTATTCCCACAGAGGATCCTCTAAACAGCATGCTTCCCCCATGGAACCTGCTCCAGGTCTACCTCCAGTACTGATGCCGTAGTCTCCTTCGGCGCTGGCCCCTGTTTTTACCAACTTCACAGCACCGGGTGCCAATCCCGAAGCATTTCTCAATGCTTTGTATGCAGTTTCTGCAAGAGCCTTGACACCATCCGTCACCCCCTTGGGCCCAGTGGAGCAGGAACGTTTTCCACTCTTTATGCCCTTCAGAGCTATTTCTTCAGAGCAGACGCCATACTGCTTCAATCCCGCAGTTCGCTTTATGGTGTTGTGAACGGTGCCGATACCATCTCCACCACCACCGCTGCCAACTCCACTAACTCCTCCGGTCCTGGATACAATCCCGTCATGTCGCAGCCCGAAGTTGGAGAGACACAATTGATGGACGGAATGCAGAACAAATCAAAACATTCCCCCCCAGTCAAGAGATCTGGGTTAAATCCATCATTCTTTTGCTCACCATGCCACCCCAGTTTAGACCTGGCCATATGCAAATCAGTCTTGACCCTGTGCCTCATGGGAACAATCCAGCCCGAACTGCCAAGTCAGGTCCTTCCTGGACCGGAAACAAGCTATCCTGGCTGAAGAGGGGTGAAACCCCGAAACCGGTCCTAGGATGCTCGTTTCCAGTCCAGGGAGGACCTGGCCTGGCAGTTCGGGCTGGACTGTTCCCATTGGGCACAGGGTCAAGACTGATTTGCATATGGCTGGGTCCAAACTGGAATGGCATGGTGAGCAAAAAAACGATGGATTTAGGCCCAGATCTCTGTACTGGGGTGAATGTATGACATTGTTCTGCATTCTGTCCATCAACAGTTTTTTTTGCAACCCGAAGTTGAGCCGCAAGTTCACTCGTCAAGAGGCTCACAGGTTTCTGGAAGAAGCAGCATACAGAGTAGGACTCCATGAACTTTTTGGGTCTGACTCAGAAGTAATTCTTTAAGGGCAACCTAATCCAAGACTCTGTCATCTGTAAGCGGTTTGGACACCTCTCCTGAGCTCCCCATGAATTACCCCACTGGGCCACATATGCCAGAGGTTATCTCTCTACACAAAGTGAAGCTAAAGGCTGTAAGATGTCTGAACTTAAATTGCCCACCACTGTATGTATGTGTATGTAGAGTGTCCCAGTGCTAAAGCTAAGGTAAGCACCAGTAGACTAAAAGCCCTAATAATCATAAGATGAGGCAAGTTTTCAGCCTCTTCTGAAAGACATCCTCCAAAGAAAACGTCTAAAGGTTCAGCAAGAGCTGATTCCAAGATTTAGCTGCTAAAAGCAAGAATGCTTTTCCTCCCCTTCCTCATATGCTTAATGCAAGGCACTACCAACAAAGCAGTGGAACCCGATCTCAAAGTTCTAGAAGGGCATTAAGAGAGGAACCTCCCTGGAAGACATCCTAGGCTGGACTGAAACACTGCCCGATTTAAACAGGATCCACTTCTTAGTAGGCAACCAATGCAGTGATTTTAGAAAGGAGTAGTTCCATATCTGACTAGGCCGTCTCAGGATGAGCCGGGCTGCAGCATTCTGTACCACCCGAAGACGTCCTAGCAAGTTTTCAGACACCCGTAAGAGAGTGCTGAAATAATCCAGCCTAGATGTAACCAACGCATGGATCACTGTCCTCCTGCAATGAACAGGAAGCAGCTGCAAAGATTTCAGAAGGGTGTGAAGCAGCCCAAAGCACAAACAGACCACTGCAGAAATCTGGGTATCGTATGGAGTTGATTTTCCAATCTAACTCGCAGGTTTTTTGCCACTCGAGATGGAGAAGGGGGAGCCAGCAAAGCAGAAGGTAAAATAGGTTCCTACCAATTAACTGAGTGGGAGCCAAAAATAATAATTTCATTTTTTTGCGAATTGCATTTTAATTGGCTACTCTGCATCTAATCAAACACTGCCAACATGCAATCCTTAGATGGCTTTTCTTCCAAGGACGGGAGTGCCTCAATAGTGAAAAGCAGGTGGGTATCATCCTAGGAGGAAACGATTTTACAGCCGAACGACTCCACCAATGAAGCCAGCGGAGACCTAAAGACATTAAAAAGAGTGGGTTTCAAGGAAGATCTCTGGGGCACCCCTCGCTTCCCTACTTTAACATCAGAAGTTTAAGGCGCTACCCATGCCGCCTGCTCTCTGAAATCCAGATATGGCTAATCATCCTCACCAAGCCACACACCCCCATGTTGGCGAGCCTTTGCAAACTAATCGTGTGACGGATGGTATCGAACGCAGCAGATAGATTGAGTAGAATCAGCGCTGCAGTTTTACCTTGATCCAGAGACATCTTCATATGATCAGATATTTCTAGTAGCGCTGTCTCCACACTGCGACGAAAATTAAATCCTGATTGACTAGGATGCATCAACTTGCCCTGCACTGAATGGTCTAAAAATTGGAAATTAACCAGTTTTTCCAGCATTTTAGCAAATGCTGGCAAAAAAGAGATTAACATATAGTTGCTAAAGATATAGGGATTTAAAGAGGGCTTCTTAAGAAGAGGGACCACCTTAGCAAATTTCCAAACAGGCATAACACTAGAAGATAGAGAGAGATTGAAGAATCTATTGATGATCGGATCAGTCACTTCTACTGCAGTAGCTAACACTGCAATATGGCAGGAGCCCAGTGGGGAGCCAGATCTGCAATTCAAAATGTCTCTGCAGATTGCTCCAGTGAAATTGCCTTAAACTGTGCAAAGTAACTATAAATATAATCTGGCATCTAAGCGGCAGAGCATCCTTCGGAGTAGAAAGAACCTTTTGAATATTAACAATCTTAGCTTTAATAAAAGTCTGCAAGCCCATTACGCAATTCTTGAGAAAGAGCAAGCACTCTATAAGATCCCCTAAAATCGCCCTAAAAGATTTAGGGACCTGGAAAATGTCATGAGAGCTACTAGATGCAGCACACATTTTTTCCTCAAAATAGTAGATCTTTGCCTGTTTGATGGAGACGTGATAAATCCTCAGGGCAGATTTGTATCTAATTATACTCTCCAAGGATGAATCCCTGAGCCAAATTATCTCTAATTGTTTTGCAAGCTGTCTTTTCGGCAGCCAAAGAGGAGGAGAGCAAAAGAGTGGATACCCCTCCCTGCCTTTCCCTCATCAACTGCCCTGGACCCAAAGACTCAACAGTCTTACCGAGCCAAGAAGTGACAGCCTCCACACTTGAGTCTACATCATTAGTTGACAGTGGGGGGGGGGGGGGGGGAATAGTGGTTCGAGCTAAGAACTCCATCCAGTCAGTGGCCTGGGGCTTATTCTATGTCCTGAAAAATGTGCGAGCCTCAGGGCTAGCCTGTTGGATGTGGCTATCGAACTTTCAGCTAAATGGACTTTGAAAATGCTCAGACCAGGGAATTTCTCTAGAGGACTAATCCTAAAAGAACAATTTGAGAAGATCAAATCAATAATATGGCCTGCAGCAGGGGTAGGGAAAATTACAAGCTGGGGTAGATTAAGAGACACCATGGTTTCCGTTCAGGTAGCAACCATCTTGTACAAAGGATCATCAAAATGAAGATTTTTTACAAAATATTTTTATTTTATTTAAGTTTGTCACAAGAAGTACATAAAAATAAACAGAAACCCATTGAAAGAGGTGACATAGGTCAAGAGATTTGGATTGCATAGTTTGCATCAATGCCCAGAGGTAGGCTAAAATGAGTAATATCATGATAGCCTGCTCGTAATGGGAGGGGATAGAGGGAGGAGAAAGAAAATAAGCACCAGTAATAGACATAGTACAATATATTAAATCTTGAAAGTAAACGCAAAGGAGACCGTCCCCTGAGGGTGGGACCCTAGATTCGTCTGGACAAAGATTCCTCTGCAAGATTCTTCTCAAGACTCTTCGGCTGCTGTATACTGGATTCTGTTGTTGGATTTTGCTGGGACCCAAGACAAGACTGCATCTAGTAGGAGGGCTCCTACTGCGACTTTTTCACCATACTTTGCAAAGACCCTGCAACGTCCATGGCCGTGCATCCTCCATAGTCACAAGGACTCTGTGTGTTTATCAAGGACAGCAAGAAGGATTCTCCCTTGGAGTGAGGAAGTCACTCCCCTGACACTGCGGGTACCTCAGTGACGACAGGCTTGTGGATCTGCTGTCCCACGGACTCTCCAAGGCTCTGCAACACATTTGGTGTGTTTTTGGCTCTCTAGAAGTCTGACCTGTCTTTTGTGCACCTTGGAAGATTGAGGTCCCTTGTTGGAGCTGCTGGAACCGAGCCCCTGCGCACCGCGTCTGTTTTTCCGTTGCCAAGGCTCGTTGACTCTCCAGGCCGGAGGTCTTCGAGCTCGTAGAAGCCCTAGCCTCAAGTATCACACGGCTGCAAAAGGGAAATCCTCACTGCATCTCTTGTGACGTGGGCCTCCATCTTCAGTGTGCTGCTGAGGCCTCCCTGCGACTCCCTATGCCTGGTGCCAGAGTGCCCCTCTGAGGTTTTCATAGATTCCTGCTGGCACTCCTGCTTGGTGAGGGCCGGCTTTAATTGCCTGTAGTGGGTAAGTTCTTTGGACCTTGCTGGTCCCCCATTTCTGCATTTCATCCTACAACATGTCTGTTACATTTGCCAAGGCTTGTTGGTGGCCACTGGCACTACTGCTATTCGTAGGCCGGCATGGGACAGCTCGTGAACGGCTGCTGAGATCCTTCAGCATTGACTGAACTCCTCAGCAATAACTTCAAGGCCTCCATCCTACAGTGGAGTACTCATGGACAACTCAGGGTGGCTTGGTCTCCCTCCTCTCTCCCTAGGTACGTCACGCCTGGAATCCACGCCTGTGTTCCACCGACCTGGCTCACAGGTCACTAGCAGCTGAACAGCCGAGGTTCCTCATTGACTCTATCGAGTGGTTCCAACACCAGTTCACTTCCACGCACCCGGGCTCCCTGGTGAAGTTATCCTGCTTCTCTGGGTATCCACAAGTGGGGTTGCTCTCCAGCCTCCCTTTATTTTATTTAGAAGGTTTTATAAAGCGCAAACATGACCCATGCAGGTATCGGAGTGCTGTACACATGGCAAATGCATGAATAAACTCCGTACAATAGAGATCAGCACAGATATACCACAAGGAGTACACAATCCAGATCAGGGACCTAGTAGTGGGCCACACTAGATCCATTTCTCCTGGGGTGTAAAATATGTCCTGTGACATACAGCAAACCAAGTAAAACTGAACTTGACACAACATAATAAAATAATTGACAAAACTGTAGGGCGAGGGCCCTTGAGTATAATAACAATTAACACCCAAACATAAAATAAATGGAGAACGCTATGTTAGGATAAATGTCAGGTCTGTCAAATGGAGAACGCTATGTTGGGATAACTGTCAGGTCTGTCAACAAGGGGACATGTCAAAGAGAATACGATTATGCAGTTAATGATCATTCAGGAAAATCAATTTGCCCTGTTTCTTGAAATAAGCAGTGGAAGGTTTGGCTCTAATCTCAGTAGGAAGAGCGTTCCAAATTCACGGTGCAAGGCCGGAGAAAGCACGTTTGTACGTACTTTTCTTCTTGAATTTGGGAGGTTTCAAGAGAAGTGTGGACGTACTTGAGTTCCGACTCGAGCCAGAAAGAACAAGCTTGTTCGCCAGATAGGCCGGTGTGTTGTAATGCAAGGCTTTATGTGAGAGGCAAGCTATTTTAAAACAAATCCTCGCTTCAATAAACAGCCAGTTAAGCTGCACAAGGTCGGGTGTAATGTGATTGTGTTTTTTGGAGCCTCTGATGAGCCTGGCCGATGAGTTGAGTGTTTCTGAGAGGGGCCAAGCTCTCTTTAGGCAGCCCGCAAGGGTTATCAGACCATATTCAAGACGTGAGATCACCAGGGATTGTACTGCAGCTTGTATGTCTCCGGTCGGCAGGAAAGGTTTCATTTTCTTGAGGGTGTGGAGATGAAAGTTGGCACTCCTAATAGTGGCACTGATGTGAGCTTGCATATTAAGTAATTTGTCCAAGGTAATGCGTAACGATCTAGCAGAATCAACCACGTGAGGGGTGCAGTTAAGGGCTGTTAGTTGCTTTAGCCAGTCCAGGGTAGGTGCAGAGTGATTGTGGGGGGCAATCAGCAGGAATTCAGTTTTGAGGGTATTCAATAAAAGATGGTTATGGGCTAACCATTGTTGAGTTTGCGAAAGTGCCTCATTTAAAGTTATAATGCCATCTAGAGAGGAGATCTTCAAGTAAAGTTAAGTGTCATCCACATACATGTGGTAATGAATGTTAGACTGCTTCAGAATGACAGTGAGAGGTTCCATAAAAAGGTTAAAGAGCCTGGGCGATAGTGTGGATCCTTGCGGAACTCCAATCCTGACCTGAGTACTGGAAGCAAGGGACTGGTTGAGTTTAATCCTTTGAGTGCGGTTGTGTAAGAAAGAGGTAAACCACTTCAGGACCGGTCCCACTAAACCCATCCTACGATGTAGAAGATTAATCAAGGTTTCATGTTTGATGGTGTTGAAAGCAGAAGAAGGGTCCAGAAGGATCAGAAGACAAGGGAAATTATGATCAAGGGGCGTAGCTAGAGCTTGTGGCGCCCGGGGCTATCCCTCAGGTTGCCTCCCATGGCATCCGCAGCCCTGTGATTGTATGAGCTTAAGTCTCAGACTCGAATTTTGAATCTCACCTCACTGTCAAATTTCAGGCACAAATATTTCTCACATGTATCATTGGAATGCTGGTTTTACATTGGTCTATTAACTAGTGCAAGTAAGTGTTAACTATCTGAACTCGCAGTTGTAGATGGCTGCGCACAGCACCCCGGGGCCACTCGCTTAATTATACTGGTGTGATTTTTAAAAATACTTTAAAACATATTTGTCATCCTGCCTGACTGTGACTGCTATGTGTGTCTCACAGGCTCTCCCAAGGCTTGCCCAGCAATCATGCTATCACGCACATGCTCACTGTGGCGGCCGGAGTCCTTAAGTCAGTTGACTAATGAATTTATGGTATAGGCCTGAGGCAATTGAGATTTGTTTTAGGGCCTCTCACACCCTGTTAGTCTGGGCCCAGGTCCCATGTGGGACAGAGAGAGCAGAATGGAGTTTAGTGATTCTTCCCTCCTGGTTTATTATTTGAGCTCTGTCCAAACAGCCGCAGTGCCACATGTTCACAGACAGGTACTCATCAGCGTGCGTCGTGACCGTCACTCGAGACAGACTACTTTTGCACTTATCTGCGTGAATCTGGATCTGAAGGTGGGGTGTTGGATTTAGGGGTCTTTCGACACTTGCTGTGCTGCAGGCTTTAAACAGCAATGCAGGGTGGACTGAATACCCGACTGAAGACCAAGCTGCTTCTTTGCCACGGGCAGAAAACAAAATGTCAATCTTTGCCTGAAGTGTTGTCTGATGTATTTACACTTGGTGTGTAACTTGTCACTCGCTGTGTGACACTAAAGATATTTATGCCAGGACATCAGGGCAGGCTCTGGTGATACTCATGCATACTACAACTCTGAATGACTCATGTGCACCCAGCAATACCCCTTCTACATTGGTGGGGTCCAGTAAAGATCTGTGTTCTCTACTAATCTGTTGTCTTGTATTGTCAGAGGCACAGCTTCGCTCCAGTGGTTCTACAGCCTAACCGCAGGTCCTTGCTCTTTTTGGTGTTCATTCTTAGTGGAGCCATGTGACCTGCTTTCTAGATGTCCATAGCTCTCCTTTTAATTATAGTCAGCTGCAGCAGGCGTTTGCAGCAGTTTTAGATCTTCTGAGAGTTTTTCATTGCTCAAATGGGTCCAATTTCTGATATGTATGTTTCCTCATCTTTATTGCTTGATTTTTGCTCGCATGAAAGTGTCAAATGTCACTCATAACCACACTGAAATTATGAACATGTCACACATAGCAATCTGAAACCTTGGTTAGTCCCCCCGCTCACTTCTTTTTATAGGACTTGTGCCCACTGCCCTGCCACTCACCAAAGATCCTTTCCTCCCTTCGTGACAACCGTTTAGCTCTTACCTTCCTCAGGCTCCAGTACTCCACAGTGGTGGCACGGTTTCTACCGTAGGGGTTGGTTCTGCTGCAGCCTATCGCCCAGCACTGCCTCTGCCCCAGACTCTACTCATAACTGCCAAGGTGCTATGTGTGACATTTTCATAATTTTAGTGTAATTATGAGTTACATTGCAATGACTATGAGTGACACTTTCTCCTGACCAAAATCAAGCAATTAAGACGAGGGAAACATATAAATATCAGAAATTACTCCCATTTGAGCAAAGAGAAACTCTAACAGCTGCAAAGCACCAGAAATGGAAGGGAACTACCCTAATGCCCCTGTAACCTGATTGGACAGTGGCTTCCGACACTCACCTCAGACACTCTGCATCGGACAAGACTCAGGGGAGTGAGGGTAAGGCACACATAAGTTACAGCCAGCCAGGGCGGTGTTGTGTGTAAAATGGTATGTCCCGTTATGAGAAAATCCAAACATGGTAGACGCTGACACAGCAAAAGAGGATGGGTTAATGTTTGACATAGGTAACAAAAGGGGTGTGCAGTTTTTTTTTTTTATTAATCCACCATACGTTTTGGCAGGAGGAGGACTTTTTTATCAGTTTCTCAGCTAACGACGGATGTCCCATTAATGTTAAACACAAAAGCCTGGAACAACTACTAAAGTCAGAAAGGCTAATGGTAATAATGTGAAAAGTGTCTAGACGAATGGCCATTCAGAAAATGACATTCCCCATTTGTAACGTTGAAAAGATGTCATGAGCGCAAAGAAAGCTATATATAAAATGTACTGTAGCACATAAACAGCCAAACAGAGAGAGAATAAAAGAGCTGCATTGGAGAGACAGTGAGTTCAGGTACCTAGTGTCTGTGGAATGATGCTGGGCTGCATCAGTTGCCTTAGGTGATAAAATATAACGTGCACTGTTTTAAATCGCTTTCTGAGCATGTATTTGACAAGAATAATTTTCTGAATTATGTTGCTCAACGACACTAATGTGTGTTGCGATTTTCAGTGCTACAGGACGGTGAATGCAAAAGCAGAAGAGCTAATAAAACATAATACAGGTCGTGCTTTAAATTCATTTAGGAAGCAGTCACTGTATGGGGCATCTATTCAGGAAAACACAAGCCTTTCCCTCCCAAATCTCAAGGTTAGCACCTCTCAGTATGTACGTCACAGTATCCATTTATGAAAAAAGTGTCTTACCATCATGAAGTATACACATCAAGTGCCTGCTGACGAGACCCTAAATACCTTTCATCGCTGCCAAGGTTTCAGATTGCTTATGTGTGACATTTTCATAATTTCAATGTAAATATGAGTGACATTTCAATGACTATGAGTGACACTTCTGCTAGAGCAAAATCAAGTAATGAAGACGACTGAAACATATAAATATAGGAAATTGCACCCATTTGAGCAAGAAGAAACTCTAAGAAGATCTGAAAACTGCTGCAAATGACCTGTGGCTTTGCTGTTACTCAATATTTGTGACTGCTGTAATTTCTATTTTTATGCTCTTTGTCTATCATATATGGCCCAACGCCATTGTGTGGTATCATTTATATGCCTTATATATTTATTTGTAAAGCACTCTAACATCTTTCAGCCCCTCTCTCACAAATTGTTCATTTGTTTTCTAGTGCTGCTCATACCAATGTAGGGTGCCAGAGCACTTTACACCAGACAAACATTGTACCACACAATGACTCTTTCGTGGGTATTCCAGTCTAGCTAAATGTTATTTGTAGCACATCTCCCCTGACAACAGCTGAATACAGGATTCTGCATGAGAGATTGTTGAAGCTACAGATATCTCTTAAAGATGTGGAAGCGCACTTTGTTGAGATTCAGAATTCTCATACTTTGTTGCGGTGTCAAAATAAGTTGCTTGCTGATAAACTTGAGACTTACCAAACTATTGCCGAACGGGCGGCTGTGCGAATTGCTCGTTATAAATACAAGAACAGGCGCGGTCGGGTTTCGACGCGAAAGGTGCGTCTGGTCGTGGCGACAGCCGGGCTGGATTGGAATCCTGATGAATGGGATGGTAATATCTGGAACTCGACTGATTCTTGTTCCTCGGGTGAGGAGTCTGCCAAGCGCGAGTCTTCTCGCTCCCGCCATGATTGTAAGTCTGCTTCTCGCACCTTTGATGGTGCACCCTGTGATTACGCTCGTTCTTCGAGTGGGATCAATGCTTCTTACACTGATTGTCCCTCTACGAGTACTGATCGGGCTCCTTGTGATGCTCGTCCCGCGGTTTCTGCGCATCCAGTTTTCCGTCGGAAGTTGCAGCAGTCTCCCAATGCTCCGCAGGGTATTTCTTTGGACTGTTTAGAAGACTTTACTCAGCAGGAAATTAGTGATATTTTGCAGCGATTTCGGCAGCGAGCTGGTGAGTCCTTGCTCACATGGATGGTGCGCCTTTATGAACTGGGCGCTGCTGGTATTATGTTGGATACTGGCGATTGTTTAAAGTTCTGTTCCTTGAGTTTGGATTCTACTGTGCAGGATCATTTTCGTAACTATAATGGTGTTGGTCAGATTTCTTTACTCCAATTGGCGACTGAGGGTTGTAATCTAAAATATCCTACTGAATCTGACTGGCCTGTGAATGACAAGCCGTGGTATACTTTGCGTGATGCTGCTCAACGTCTCAAAGAGGAGGTGATGAAAACGGCAATTTTTCTGGGTACTGCTGACAGGTTGCTTGATGGTTCATTGACATCTTCTGTGCGGAACCGTATCATTCGATCTTCCCCTGTTGCCTATAAGCAGGTCATGATGACTTTTTGATTAATCAGACTGGTAACGTATTATCTACGGTTTTGGAATCGGTGCGCCAACTCGGTGAGTTGGGTGAGTGGTTTAAACCTGAACGTCAGTCCCGGCCTGACACTCGTACTCCTGGTGAAAATAAACTTACTAGACGTGATATTTTTTCTGGTCTTCTGGCTGATGGTGTGCGGAGGGAGGACATTGATGGTGAGACTACCGCTCGTTTGTGGGAGTTGTTTCGCAAACGTGGCTTGGATCGAAAGGAGGGTGCCCGGCGTGTTCGGACCACTGAGTGTGATCGTGGTGGTTCTGACGGTAGCGGTGATGACGACCGCCGTGGGCGCTCTGTTCGTCGTGATGATCGACGTTCTGCACGTGATGTGTCCCCCCGTCGAGAGAGAGACAGGGAGAGAGAGGGGGAAAGAGAAAGGGGGAGAACTGACTATGTTTACAGCAGACGTGGAGATGATAGGGATCAATCCCCTGAGTTGAGGAGGAGAGAGGATCGTCACAGTTTGGTCGATCGTAACCCGCAGTACAATGCAGAAGATACGAATCCGTTCCGTACTGGGAATGGATATGAACAGGAGGTACCGATACCTAAGAAACGTGAGAGTCTTTATCCTGATTTATCCTGGTACACAGAATGCAGTAAGAATGACTAGGAAATAGGTCAAGCTCCGGTACACAGATGGGCTCACAGAGATAATAGACCCTATGTAGATATTGATATTTATTGGAGACATCGTAATATCCAAAGGGCCCGAGCATTGGTAGATACAGGAGCGGAGGCCACTCTTATTCATGGAAAATCAAAGAAGTTTACAGGTCAGCCTTTTACTATTACCGGATTAGGTGGAAAAGAAACCCCTGCAGTTCAAACTTTGCTTGAAATGAGAATAGGTAGAATTCCCAGAAAAGAGTATTCTGTACTAGTAGTGCCACTTCTAGAATTCATAATTGGGATTGATATTTTGAGAGGAATGACTTTGCATCTAGATTACGGATGTTACCAATTTGGAACAACGCATTATATATCGTCCAGACCTATACGGGTTGGTCGTTTAAGAATGCCCCCCATACAAGTTCCCCATGCGACAAAAGTGGTTTGTCAGAAGCAGTATCGTATTCCAGGTGGTCATGAGGAGATTAGTACCACTATTCAGGAGTTAGTGGATGCAGGAGTCATAACCCCAGTTACTTCTGCTTGGAATAATCCTGTTTGGCCGGTGCGTAAGAGTGATAACTCTTGGCGCATGACCGTTGATTATCGAGAATTGAACAAGCACACACCCTCTTTGACTGTTGCAGTACCGGATGTTATTACACTTATTGAGAGAATCCAAAAGCATCCAGGTACATGGTACGCGTCCATTGATATTGCTAATGCTTTCTTTTCAATTCCGATTGCCCCAGAGTGTCAGGGACAATTCAGTTTTACGTGGAACGGGCGTCAGATGACGTTTAGAAGTCTTCCCCAGGGCTATGTGCATAGTCCTACGATATGTCACCGGCTGGTGGCAGAGCATTTGGCTGAGGTACCGGTTCATCCCCAAATTCAGATATGTCATTATATTGATGATGTTTTGATCCAAGGCGAAACACAAGAGGAAGTTCAGACCCAATTAGACAGAGTCATTGAGTGCCTGCGTGAGAAAGGTTGGGAAATCAACCCAGATAAATTGCAAGGTCCGTCCCAGGCTGTAAAATTTTTGGGTATTAATTGGCATGAAGGGCACCGTGAAGTGATCCCTCAGGTTAAACAGAAGATTCTTGATTTTGCAGTTCCTAGAAATAGGAAAGAAGCCCAGAGCTTCATTGGTCTGTTTGGCTTTTGGCGCCAGCATATTCCTCATTTGAGTCAAATATTGGCCCCCTTGTACCGGGTCACGCGTAAAAAGAATGCATTTGAATGGGATAAACCACAGCAAGATGCGTTTAGTCTGGCAAAAGAGGCAATTCAACATGCTCTGGATTTATGGCCTGTACGTGATGGTGACGTGGATTTGAATGTGTCTGTACAGGGCCTTTATGCAAATTGGAGTTTGTGGCAGAAACAAGGCAGGAGTAAAGTACCGTTAGGTTTTTGGACCAAAAAGTTACCTGATGCTGGTGAGCGTTACACACCCTTTGAGAAACAGTTACTTGCTTGTTATTGGGCTCTGGTGGATACCGAGCAATTGACTTTGGAACATGATATAGTTCTGCGTCCGGAAATTCCTATCATGCAGTGGGTTCTGAGTTCGCCGAAAACTCACCGAATTGGACACGCTCAAGAGGCGAGTGTGATTAAATGGAAATGGTACATACAAGACAGGGCACGTGTGGGCCCGAAAGGAGTTGCTTCTTTACATGAGCAGGTGGCGCGAGCGCCATCGACTGAGACTGAGAGTGAATGTTCCGTACCTTTAGCACAGGAGTCTCCTGTCAAGTGGGGTAAGCCTTTTGATGATTTGTCCGCAGCGGAAAGAAACCATGTTTGGTTCACTGATGGTTCAGCGAGGTTTATAGGGATGACACGGCACTGGAAGGCGGTGTCCTATAATCCGATCACACAGAAATTGTTGAGCACAACTGGTGAAGGTAAAAGCAGCCAATTTGCCGAGCTTTACGCTGTTTACCAAGTTTTGAAACAAGAGTTACCTGGTACATGTCATATTTTCACTGATTCTTGGTCTACTGCCAATGGACTGGCTGTTTGGTTGCCAACTTGGCATTCCCATAATTGGAAGTTACATTCCAAAGAATTATGGGGAAAAGAGTTATGGCAAGAAATTTGGGAGATGCTCCCACAGAGTACTGTTACAATCTTCCATGTGGACGCTCACACCCCGATAGATTCTCTTGACAAATTTTTTCATAACATTGCAGATGAGAAGTCTAAAATTGCTGAGGCAGTGGTGGACAGGCAAGATTCTGATATTGCGGGATTGGCGAAATGGGCACACCAGAAGGCAGGACATTTTGGAGAGAAGGCCACTAGCAGGTGGGCTGCTGATCGAGGAATTTATATTCCCTTAGATTTAATCAAAAATGTTATTTTACACTGCCCCGTTTGTCAGCATATCAGACGGCGTAAGGTGCCCCAAATTGTTAAAGGTCATTTACATCGCGGCAAATTGCCCGCTCAAATTTGGCAGATCGATTACATTGGTCCACTTCCCATGAGTAGGAATTGTCAATATGTTTGCACTATTGTTGATACATACAGTGGCCTGCTGGTAGCCCTTCCCTGTAAGCAAGCTACCCAATTGAATACCATTAAAACATTAGAATTAATTATGATGTACTATGGTGTGCCATTCCAAATTCAATCTGATAATGCATCCCATTTTCGTGGAAGATTGGTACAGGAGTTCTGTGCGGAAAACAATATTGAATGGATATTCCATATCCCCTACTACCCACAGGCCTCGGGCCTGGTGGAGAGATTGAATGGCCTGCTAAAGGACCAGCTGCGTAAGTTAACGGATGACAAGTATAAAAATTGGCGAGACTTTTTGCCCCAAGCACTATTGATTTTGAATAATCGTCCTTTTTTAAATGCTGAATCTCCACTCATGCGTTTGTTTCCCCCGAATGCTGAGGCTATGCCTAATGAAATCAGAGAAACTGTGATGTATTGGGAAATTACTCCCGGAGCTTTGGCTCCATGTAGAGCGACCCCAGGGTCGGCAGGTTTAGACTTGCATGCTATGGATGACATTGTTATAAAAAGTAGAGATCGAGTCATCATAGAGACAGGTGTTGGTGTTCAGATACCACCTGGAAATTTCGGATTGATCGCCCCTAGATCGGGGCTGGCTGTAAAAGGCATTCAGGTGCTTGGAGGAATTATCGACAGTGATTATCAGGGAGAGATTAAGGTGCTCCTGCTGAATAGCAGTGAGGTTGACTTACTGATACATCGCACTGACCGAGTGGCTCAATTACTCATAATGCCTGTTTTCAGTGGTGTATTAATGAAAGGCACTGCTCCAACGTTGCTAACTGTACGTGGCCAGAAAGGTTTTGGCTCCACGGATAATCCTGGGGCCAGAGTTTGGGTGCAGTCGCCTAAGAATCCCCCTGAACAAGCAGAGGTCATTGCCACCGGTCAGGATAATACCATTTTGGTTATGAGACCAGGGAAAGATAGCTGGGAAGCGGTCCCGGCTGATAAATGTTATTTACGAGAATGATTAATGCCTGTATTTGGTTCTCTTTCAGATCATTCTTTGGATTGTTGCTGCAGGATGTGTCGGAGCCGGACTGTTTTCGGACTGGTACGACGAGAAAGGAGGGATCCTATCAACCCGGGATGAACTGGGAACCCGAGTGTTGCGTTCCTTCGCTGCATGGGATTCATCATCGAACTTTTGGACCGCACTTGCTAAGAGGGTGACTGACGCCCCTCACTTCTGTTTGACACCGATGAGATCTGTACATGATATTCTGGCGACCTGCCTGGTTGCTGTCCCCGCCTCATTGGAAACTTTAACTCATATTTTTAATGTCTCGAAGGCCCGTCCCAATATTCTCCTGGGTGATTTTGCTACCCATGTATATTGCCCCCTATGTATTGAATTGCCGAACGAGCAACCCCCCATCCAGTCCCAAATACTTACTTATAATATCACACAAGGTGATTTGTGCTTCTTTCTTACGTGTAATCCTAGTGCGATCTCTGAATGTCTGCGCCTAAAACTAAAAGGCGCCACTTCGATTACAACTCACGAACGGACTTTGTGCTTTCAAAGGACACCGACCACATGTGTTTCAGTTCAGAACAATATGACTTGTAATAGTTTGGTAGTTACCCCCAGTCACTATCGCACGATGTTACTACCTGCCGGATGGCTTTTCTCATGTGGTAATACTTCCTGGCCATTTGTCCCTGCAAACATTTCCGGAGGCCCTTGTGCCATTACGAGACTCAGTTTGTTGATGTTCGCATCGCATCCGAATGCCAACTCTCGTGTGCTTCGAGATACTGTAATGTTACAGGAGGATTGTGACCCATCTTTGCATTTATATTCCAAGTCTGAATACCTTAGCTTAGCTGTTTCAATTATTGGTGTTCCTGCTTTGGCGGTTTATAATGCCAAATCTATTGGGAAAATGGCCTGCTGGATGGTGAAATCTATTAATCATACTTCTACAATTTTGTCTGACATGCTATTAGACGCCCAGGGTGAACGTAGGGCCATTTTGCAAAATAGAGCAGCCATTGATTATCTTTTGCTTAAACATGGACATGATTGCTCGGACTTCGAAGGTCTCTGTTGTTTTAACTTGTCTGACCATACACAATCCATTCGTGCTCACATCGACAAGTTGCGTGACTTAACAGAAGAAGTTAGAAAACACATTGACCAGGGCTGGTTTGACTGGCTCTTTAATTGGTTACCTGATATACACGTGCTACGCCAAATATTAGGTGGTATTTTGATTGCTGTTGCTGTTTTGATTTCTATCTGTTGCTTTATTCAGTGTATTCCTTCATTATTTCAATTCTGCACACTTGGTACTAGACATAGATCAGTTAGCTTTGTTTCATATTATTCTTCCACAGATGTTAGCTCCATTTAATGAATGTATAATAAACTGAAGTCAAGGGTGAAATGTACTGCTCGATTTTTCCGGTCTTATTGTGTTGAAGGGTGATTTAGGTGACTTCAGTCTCTTCCCATTCAAGTCTAAGGGTTAGAGTAGTGTATAGAGCCTATTTATTAGGCACTTCGACATGATCCTGTGTTCTTCCCCATAGATCAGGGTTTGCATATACATCCTAGGGGATAGATTCGTTAGCATTAGGGGTAATCTGTTCTGTAGTGAGGGTATTTCATGGAGCCGTGCTGAATTCAGGCCTGGTAGGCCTTAAACGGGAGAGACTCCATCTTTCCTCCTGCTCTGGCAGCTCGGGATGTTTCTAGGTCATAGGCAGTGTTTTAGTTAGGAGGTGTTATTCGCTTGGAGAGAACCGGTTCAGGCCGGCCCTTATCGAAGGATTGTATTTTTCTTCATGCCGAAGACACTACATCAGGCCGGCCGGCTGGGAACGTGTCCTTGGCACGGGGAGGTACAAGAATTTGGTGGGCGGCAGGTTACGGGCTGGAATTTTCCATGAGGAAATGCACGTCTATATTAGTAAAAGTTTGAGGCAGATACTGGCACTTGCTTCTAGTCCATGGGCGGCACCTGGCCGTTAGTAGTAAAGCTGCTACTTATTCCAGGGAAGACAGATGACAAACTTGGAGGTGGAGAAAAACCGAGAAATAGATATTCCAAAGAGAAGAGAGTAGCCGATGAGGAAGAGGTCCCAGTGACTCGGAGAGGGAGACGGGAGTAAACCCGTGATTGCGGAGGTGTGACTTCCAGGCGAAGCCGAGGCGCAGACGAGAAGGGAACCTAGATGACCATTGAGTGCAGGCTACATACGACCAAGGTGATGTCAACCCCTTACTATTAGAGTGTACAACTCAATCTTTCACTTTTCTTTGCAGGTTATGTGATATGTATTATGTTCCGTGAGTGTGTATGTAATAACTAAATAAAGTAGTAAAGCAATATGTGCTACGTGTTCTTGTGTAAGAGGGTAACCTATTCTTACTTGACATGAACAGATGTTAATCCTGATCAGGTAGGTGGTAACTGAATAAGGGAGAAAGGAGCCCTTCGAACTGGGGAACAAGTTGTGCTCAGCTAGCTGTCTTTGTGTGATCTGATATATAGTAACACTGATTCCCTTGTTGTATGTCGTGGTAATTATAGGATGAACTCGTGCTAAGGCTGCCGTCTGGGCAGGAAGTCCTGGGTCCGTTTGGGACCGCGAGGCTGTGACTGCCGTCTGGGCAGGAAGTCTGTGGCTGCCGTCTGGGCAGGAAGTCCTGGGTCTGTTTGGGACCGCGAGGCTGTGACTTGTCTAAGGCTGCCGTCTGGGCAGGAAGTCCTGGGTCCGTTTGGGACCGCGAGGCTGTGGCTGCCGTCTGGGCAGGAAGTCCTGGGTCCGTTTGGGACCGCGAGGCTGTGGCTGCCGTCTGGGCAGGAAGTCCTGGGTCCGTTTGGGACCGCGAGGCTGTGGCTGCCGTCTGGGCAGGAAGTCCTGGGTCCATTTGGGACCGCGAGGCTGTGACTGCCGTCTGGGCAGGAAGTCTGTGGCTGCCGTCTGGGCAGGAAGTCCTGGGTCCGTTTGGGACTGCGAGGCTGTGACTTGTAGGTCTTGGTATATATAGTAGGAATTCCCTGTCCTTAGGTGGTACATATATGTGGTTATTTAGGTGTGAATAGGCCCTAGGGAGGGGGTAACGTTCTGGTTTGGGTTAGAGAGGCTCTGCTGAGCGGGTTCTATCTGATCCGAAAACCCAAGCAGAACAGCGTGACAATAATGTTCAAGCAAAGGTGCATTTTCTACTTTGCAACGTATGCTTGATTGGTGTTGGAAGATGCGTTTTTTGACTACTTTTATATAGTAAAGGCCACAGGGACATTGAACACAATAAACCATGTTGCTTGTGTTGCAATTTTAAAAATGCTTAATGGTAGTTTTATGTCCATTTATCTCAAAGGACTTAGTAGTCTTGGTTGTACTGCATGCTGAGCACATATTACACTTGTAGTGTCCTACTACAGGGACTAACTGACTCAATTCAATTCAATTCAGCTTTATTCGGTGCATACAAAGATCACCATAAAAGCACAAAATGCATTCAACATCAATAAAAATCACAGTTCATACAATATAAGAATACTAAAAAGGAACAATATTTCATTGATAATTTTCTTTCATAAAATACAGGTGCTTGTTTTATAAAATGGGATATGTATATAAGATTTTAGGGGCTTGGGATTCTCTCTATGTATTGTACTTTCAGTTATAAAGGTTTATGTTTACACAGCTAAATTATATCGTCCCCATTCTTATATAATAAAGCTTCCAAAAAAGTATGGTCTTTTCTTTTCCTAATTGCACATTGTATGTATCTAATGACGGAGTTGATAATTTTTGCATTTCCTAAATTACAAATTAAAACTAAAAGCATGTTTATAATTAAGTATATTAGATAAAAATAAGTGGCTTTAAAAACGATTTCCGCATATCTATAAAGAAATTACAAAATAGGATAAAGTGCATAGTTGATTGTGCAGATCTTCCATCACATGGGCAGTTAGGTAATTTATGGCTCCATTTTTGGGAAATCTACTATAAAATGTAGTGTATTTATCCTCAACCTTGTAAGGTAGAATCTCTTTTGGATGTTTCTTACCAAAACAAGGCATAAGGTAAGCCAACCGTGGCCACCCGTTCCTGGTAGGAGACAACACTTTCTTTTAGGTTAGCATCTCTATCTCTTATCATTTTTCACAAGTTTGAAATATGTGGCCCTCAGATCACTTTTGCTAATCTCTTGAATGGTCGAAGGGTTCTTTATATCAAAATCAATTTTACAATATGTTAATAATTTATAAATGTGCTCCAACCATGGGATTTTCCTGTGAGAATCAAGTGACAGACAGACAGTCCGTTATAATTTCTTTCGAGAATTTAGTTTCATTCTTGGACCATATCCTTTTCCACAGGAGCAGGCAGCTAAATTTATCGTATCGATTAGGTATGGAGCTATTAATTCCTTATGTACTATGCTGGTTGCAGTAGCTTGGGGAACCGCTAATAATCTTTAAAAACAATTATTTTCTTGTATTTGTAAGGTAACAACAGGTGCTCTCCATCAAATAGCGGCCCCATAACAGACCCCAGTGATACACTTGCTCTGATAGAGGGCTAATATCTCTCGTATGGGCTTCTTTCCTATTTTGGTAGTAAATCTAAAAATACTTTCCGTCACTCTTAAAAATGTCATGCTATTCAACTCAATGTGCGTATTCCATCGTCCAGTTTTACTAAAAAGCATTCCTAAATATGAGAAGGTAGAGACTCTATTTATAACAACCCCGCTAGCATGATGTTGTCTAATCTTACGTCTGTTTTTTCCACATGTCATCACAAAGGTTTTTTTTAAATTTAGCTGTAAACTTTTGTCAGTCATAAAGGAGACGAAGTTTTCAATTAAGTGTTGTAACCCGTTTGCTGTCCTAGAAATTAGGACAGCGTCGTCCGCATATAAAAGGACAGGCGTAGAACGCGTACCAACTTTTGGGGTGTCTACGGGTAGTGATTGTAAAAAGGAGTCTACACTGTTAATGTAAAGTGAGAATAAAAAGAGCGCTAATACGCAACCCTGTCTTATGCCACGTGTAACTCTAAAAGCTGAAGTACATTCTCCTCTTTTTCCATAACGTACCCTAGAAGTTAAAAAATTGTAAATCTGGGACAGGTAGTTCATTATTTCTGCGAGTGTGCCTTGCCCCTTTAATGTTTGCCATAGTGTTTGGTAATTAACTAGGTCAAAGGCACTAGTTAAATCTTCAAAACATAAATGTAGCGCCCCTTCCTTTACTTGGGTATATTTCCCTATTAATAGATCTAAATTCAGGCATTGTTCCACCGTTCCAATACCTCTTCTGAATCCATACTGGGCATCTGATAAGATATTGTCTTCGATTGCCCAGTTTTCAAGCTTTTCTAACAGAATACGGCCCATCACTTTAAAAGAGGAATCAAGGAGAGATATTGGACGGTAGCAGTTGGCCGTTCCCCTGTCCCCTTTTTTGAAAATGGGTACAATGATGCTCTCTACTCAAGTTGCAGGTAAAAAGGCGCGTTTCAGTGTTGCATTAAAAACTTTCAGTAAGATAGGTATCCAGAGAGCCATGTTAAACTTGTATACGTCAATTGGCACACCATCTGCTCCAGACGCTTTCCCGTTTGCGCTTTTTTCCAGAGCAGTTTTTATCTCTTCTGGAGTTATTGGGGCCATACCGACTGGTTCTAGGATTATAAATTTATCTTCGGTGGCAGTTATTCTTTTTCTAGCGCCTGGGTTAAAAATATGCTCAAAATGAGATACCCAAGCTTCCGGGGCAATAACAGTATCAATTTTTGTTACACTATTCTCATTGAAAAAAGGATAATTTACAGTTTTCCAGAATAGCACTTGGTCATTTGTGGCTGCCGCTTGAGTTAGTTTTTCACAGGCCCCCTCATGTATCTTTTTTCCTTTCTATTAAGACAAGATGATAATCTTTCCTCACCGTACAAATCCTAATATTGTCTCTTGGTTTTTGTTTTAGCACCAGTTTCAAGTCTCTATTTAATTTTGAACATAGGTGGTTAAACCATCTAGGGTTGATGTTACACATTTGCTTTTTCCTTTTAGTTGTAAGATCCCCTGCGATAAAGGTAGTAATATTACAAAAAGCATTTACAATTGCAGGGGCAGTAGAAGAGACTTCGAGGCAGATATCAATATAACCGTGTGATTTCCCCAAAAACTGTTCCATAAAGATCACTGAATTCACACCTGTCCATTTTATGGAGACGCCATTAGTGTCAATTTCTTCATTCAGTTGCGGTTGTTGTACCAGGCACGTTTAAGGGAATGTTTAAGAAGTTTGCCCGGATAGCCACGTGCACGCAGTTTATCTTTCAGTTTTTTTGCTTCCATGAAATATTCCTCCCTTCGTGAACAGTTTCTGCGTAAACGCAGAAACTGCCCAAAGGGCAAACCATCCTCGAGGGCTTGCGAATGATGGCTATTGTGTTTAAACAACGTGTTTCTCGCTGTAGGTTTTGTATAAAGAGTAGTGTAGAGGGAGTTGTTACTGTCCACTCTAATGGAAATGTCTAGGAAATTCATACAGCTATTGTCTGATTCTAGTGTAAATTTCAGATGTGGATTCCTAGAATTGACCCAGTCATGAAATTGAAGGAGTAGATTTCTACTTCCTCTCCAAATGAGAAACATGTTGTCTATGTATCTTAGCCAACGAATGATGTTATACCTGAAGGGTCTCAAGATATCATAGACAAACTTGTTTTCGAAGTCTGCGACATAGATGTTAGCTATGTCTGGGGCATAAACAGCCCCCATCGCAACACCTTTTAGTTGTTAGTAAAAGGTGTTCTCGAAGAGAAAAAAAAATTCTCACATAAAGAGAGACTGGCACATGCAGTAATAAAGTCAGTGGGAACATTGTGTGGTCTAGGTGGACTTTCCAACTGCTGTTCAATAATGCTTAGGGCTTGGGGGCGTGGCTAAAGAGCCGATGAGGACGGACGCGTGAGCCCGGAGCTCCGCGCCGACCCCATCGATTATCCTGTGTTGAGAGCCGGTGATCACCATCCGAGGACCTGAGATCACAATTGCTAGCCCAGGGAGTGACAGGCGGCGGTCCTGGGCGAGATTGAACCCCCGCTGTCGACTGGAGACCGAGTGAGATGGAGTGCCCGGATGGCGCCGGCCGCGACGGATCAGTGCCTGGAGCGCGGTGGAGGACGGAGCAGAATCGAGTCCCGGAGGTCGCGGGGGCTCGGATGAGCGTGACCTGCCACACCCGCCTGTGTCTTAAGCCCCGGAGTGCTGGCTGAGTGGGGGCCACAGAGACCTGACTGCTGAGAGGGCTAGCCTGGCGATAGTACTGCGGAGCCGAGGAGAGTGGGCGGTGGAGCGGCCTGTGTCAGCCCTGGTGAGCGGGGATCTGAGGGGGGCCTGGCGGTGCTTCCCTTGTTCGAGACCCGGTTCGTTGCCCTTGCCTGAGCTGCCAGGAGTGGGCCTGGCCGCCATCTTGTCGCTCTGGCGGACGGTGGAACCTGTGACTGGAGGTGAGTTGAAGCGGCTCCCCAGCAGCGACTGAGTTGGCTCTCCTGGATCGTCGCATAAGGAGAGACTCCTATTGCTGGTGCGGCGTGGTTGAGAGGAGCGCAGCAAGTCTCCTACCGATGCAGGACCTGTCTGGCTCGTTTTGGATTATGAGGTGAGGGAAATTATCAGACAGGGCCCTGGATGGGGAGAAGGGCTACTCCCTGTGAACACTACCGCCCGGCTGATGACCTTCCTGCCCTAACTGACTGGAGGTGAAGAGTGGGCCTCTGGAGAGGCAGTATTTGACTGAGAGTGCCCCATAGCTCGCCCTACGCTTTGGGGGTCCTTCTGAATAGCCGGGATTGCCAAAAGCACAAAGGGCCGGGGGCCGCCCAGAAGAGGCAGAGTGATCTTCTGGTTGTAAGCCGTTCGATGGGCAGCCGCTATTGAAGCTGAGTGGGACAGGCCTCGTGCATTGCGGGCACTTTCTGGAGCTCACGACCCACTCTGACAGAACGTAGGGATCCCCGGGAGGTCGGGCTGGTGGCCTGGTGCACCGAAGGCATGCGGAAACCGCAGGGAAAGCAGGGGGGAGTACCCCCGGACCCAGAAGATTTGGCAGCAGATCATGGGAAGCTGGATGCTGCAGAATCGCAACCCGCGGCCCTAATGCAACAGCAAGTGGACCAAATACTGAAGGCCATCACTGACACTAGGGACGCCCTACAGCAGGACATTGCGCATGTGGCACTAGGGCTGGGCCTCCTTCGAACGGAACATGCCAAACTGACCGATCGGGTGAAGCAGACGGAAGCGATGCTGGAGGTCCTGGAGTCGACTCAGTAGACACTGGTGGCCCAGATGGGGGATGTCAGGCATCGACTACAGGCCCTGGAACAGAGAGCTGAGGATGCTGAAGGTCGAAACCGCAGGAATAATATAAGGGTGGTTGGACTGCCATAAGGAGTGGAAGGGTCCAACATGAGTGACTATTTGGAGGACTGGCTGAGATCTGAGGTTGCACCTGAGGGCCTGTCTCCTTTCTATACCCTGGAGAGAGCACATAGGATTCCAGCTCGCCCGCTGGCACCCGGAAGGCCCCCTAGGCCGGTGGTGGTGCGACTACTCCATTATAAAGACAGAAATCTGCTACTGCACAAAGCTCGCTCATCGGGGCCCCTACAAGGTGGAAAATAGTAATGTGTACTATTTCCAGACCACACCCTTGAAGTACAACGCCGTCGGACTTCGTTCTTGGCGGTCAAGATGGCACTGCGAGACGAAGGGCTACAATACTCATTGATGTTCCCTGCGCGTCTGAGAATAATCTTGGACAATAGAACACACTTTAGCGATAGTCCTGAGGAGGCATGGGCCTGGTTGTAGTCTTATCGAGCAGATATGGGAGAAGCAGGGCGCAGTATGAGGCCACCTACGGAAGGACCGCGCCCTCGTAGATCACAGCTTGTCAGACGGCGACGCCCTGGTCTAAAGAGGCCCACGGTAACCCAAACAGAGATGGAGAGATCAGCAGCGCTGCAGGCTGTGTCGGAAATTTCCCAGGAAAAGCTTTCTCCGTCGGTGATGGAGACGGAATCGAGAAGGGCTCGGTGGAATCTGATTCAGATGGGACTGAGATGGGAAGTGTTCCACTGCCGCATGTCACACCTTGGACAGCTGATGAGATTGCTAATGCTTAATGTTGTAAGATTCTGACTTGAAAGCTTCTAAGCGGGGTTACCTCCTGTCTGTTCCCCTTTCCTCATTGGCCTAGTCTCGCAATTGATTTGCAGTAGTAATAGTGGCTGACAGGTTCTTGCGATACCTGAGAACTGGAATGTGATGGCTCTCTGAGTTGCGAGTTCCCTGAGAAATTGGGGCTTAGTTATTAGTGGGGGTATGGCGCCAGATAGTGGTGGCACTGTAGGTCTGGTCTTCTTGGCTCTTGGTCGCCTCCCCTGTCTTTTTGGTTTGTTGTTCCTTGGTAGCTACTAGAGGAAATAGTTTGTTTGCTAGTTTAGATGTGAACTAGAGTTTTAGTGCCTGTTCTGGGGTGGGGATTTTGGGGGGTTATCTGGGTTTATTTTGGGGCAGTTAGGGCCACCGGTGTGTCCAGCTGGACAGTGCAGTCAATTGTAGGACTTCAATTGCAACATGGGGCGTTACTTGAATTAAAGTGCATGACATGGACTGTTAGGGGGTTAAATACAATGCTGAGACGCCATAGGGTGCATGCTTATTTGGTGGGAAGGGGGGCCCAGATTGCTTTTCTCCAAGAAACACATATTAGCCGCGCTGAAGGATTGGCACTGCAGCGCCGATGGTGAGGGCACATTTTTTGCACAACATACTCTGCATTTGCACGGGGTGCGCTGAAATGGATTAGGGCAGCAGTCCCTTTTCAGCCAACACAGCATTTAGTGGACCCAGAGGGATGATTCGTGGTAGTAGCGGGTCGCCTTAATGGTATTGACGCTATGTAGTGTATATGCTCCTAACGTGGATCAGGCGGCCTTTTTTACCACCTATCAGGGAAGTTAGCACCATATTTGACTGGCCCGGTAATTATGGGCGGTGATTTTAATTCAATAACGGATACAGTCATGGATAGATCTCAGCCCCCATTGCCTGAGGCGCCCACACACAGAATCTCCAAAGCTAGACAAGACTGGCAGAATAGATGGGGTCTGATAGACACATGGCGCGCGCAGCACCCGGTAGAACGAGATTATTCTTTTTTCTCTGCGCTGCATGAATTGCATGTACGGCTGGAAGCAATACAATGCACTCCAGACATACATGCTAAGGTGGGACACAGTGAATATCTTACGAGAACACTTTCGGATCATAATCGGTTATTGTTGAGACTCCAGTGGGCTCAGGAACGGCCTGTGGTTCCGACCTGGAGATTGCGTCCAGAGGTGCTGGAAGACCAGGTCTTTCGCGCAGAGATTAGGACAGGAATCACTCAATACTTTACTGAAAATGTGGGAACTGCGTCGTCGATGGCAATTGAATGGGACGCTTTTAGAGTGATAGTGAGAGGACTGTGTATAACTAATATGGTGGGAGGACGGAAGACGTTATTACAGGACGTAGACACAGCAGAACAGCACTTACGAGCTGCAGAAAGAGCTCGCCCCGAGTGCCCTGATGAACAGGGGGAGGTATCAGATGCTAGAGAGTCGGTGGCAGTACAAGTAGAGAGGCTGCATTGTTTCAGTCATAAGAAATACTTGGCGCGTGCGCACGCGGAACAAGATAAAGCAAGCACACTGCTGGCATGGTTGGCCAATCCGGCGGCCCGAGGTACGCCCATACTAGAACTGGATTTCCCGACGGGAGATCCTAGCCATGACTAATATATTTCAAGCTTGGTGTGTTATAAGTAACTTTTGTCATGTTGGGTAATCCCGTGTAATTGACTAGCCTTATGCTAAATGCGGGCTCCCTTGTTTTCAACAGATTTCACTAAGCGGCGTGTCTTGTCCTATTCAGACTGAGACGACTGCCTTTCTGATTTAGGTAAGCCTGCTATCTAACGCTAGTTTGACTGTTAAAATATAAACACTTAGGGCTGTCGGATTAGAATAAATTAGTGTAATTGCACTTTGTGAAATAGTTTAATCAATACAGTGCATCTTTGGCTTTAGAAGCAATGAGAGCCCTTTTGACCTCAGATGATTAAATAAAATGTAGTGCATTAACAGCAGCACTAATGTAGTGATTTACGGCACCAGCTAGTCTTCCCCTACACCACCCACGGTTCCATAGCTGCAGGGTATAGAAGACAAATACGATTGTGATACAGTCAAACAATTGAGTTGCACAACACTCCACATGGTACAATGCTCAATGTGCTTTTAAAATAGCAAAGATTTTATATTTCAGTATCTGAATTGGACTCTGAGCACGTTTTAAGTGCATTAGGAGTATAGGCAGCTTGATAGCGGTCATTATAAAGCAGCGCTGTTCACAGAATTTGTCTTTGCATTTAAGAAATTAGGCTTGTGTGGCATGCCAAACAAAGAAATTGTTTCAGAATTCTAAATCGTTCTTTGAATATGTTAGAACACACCAGTAATGTCATCATTCAGGTGTATCTAGATGACAGATAGGCCCTTGTGGTTTTCCTTCGCAATTTTAAATATATAGCAGACATGCTGATAAGTAAAAGGTTTCTTGATTTAAAATATGTGACCTTAATCGTTGATTGACAGAGGTCCAGGTGGAATTTTGTTTCTTTGTGAAGTGTCACTTTCATTTTAAAATAATGATTTACAAACATTCTCTGTGTTTACAGTGTTGAGATATACAGGAGCCTATTCATAGAGCCCCTTTGGTGTCTGTAACCCACAAAGTTTTTAAATTAAATCGTGATTATTCTGGTTCAAAACTGAGTGTCTGACCAGATTGAAGTAAGTTATATACTTTTGTAGCACACATCTCAATTTTTTGTTTGGTGCTGGTACGTGAGTTATCTCTTTCTTGACTATATTTTGGGTTAAGGTTTGAGTTGCACGCAATGGTCCTATTTATAATGAGGCCATTTTTCTTTCTCTTTTAGCACACAGGTTTGTCTCTTTTTTCTTAAATTACGCCATGGAAGGCTATATATGTAATTCTATATTATGTTCATACAGGGGACTACTATAACAATCCACTCTTCGTCCTGAAGATGGTCTGACGGACAAATCTGCCACAAAAGACCGAAACGTCGACATACATATCTATTTCCTCAGCATTGGTTGCCTTTTAGGAACAGTTGTCTGTTATTCTCAGATGCATTTCCTTCTTTATTATAATTTGGAATAGATGTTTACGCCTTTGATTTAAAGGTTTTAGTTTTTATATATCCTTAATCAAGGTGTTTTGTTGTATCCCAATGTACCCTTTCTAATTTTGTTACATTAAAATTGTTGATTATTGAAAAGAAGACATACCTGAGTCTGAAAATGATCTGTTGTTGAATATTCATGTTTTAAATAATTACATTGATGTTCTGATTGATCAATAGTCAGCTACCAGCTGGGGCTAGACCAATAAGTGATTATTTTGAATAGATTTGACTGAGAATATTTAGTGAAATCCCTTGAAGGCACTGCTTCCTAGAGGCAGCATTACAACTGTTCTGTTATTTGTGATGTATGAAATTGCTTTACTTTCCATACGTTCTTCCACATCAAAAATATCCTTTGAAATGTAACATTAATGGAAATATAATACATGTAAAAAGGGGACCACGAGAATGTAGTGATTTAGTTATTTGCAAAAGGTTGAGAAATATTCTAAAATGTGATCTTTTTAGGTGATGTACGTCCTGTTTTACTAGGCGACTCACGTTTCATGTATTCATGTTACCAAATGAATTGTAATTTTCCAAGCCATAAGTGAACTAATAAATGAATTATTCCTTGCAGCTTCTATTTGATTTCCTGGCATTCAAAAATGACATCAGTTTCTGGAAGAAGAAAAAAAATATGGTTGGAATGTCTACTAAAGCAGGTAACTATTCTGTTAGTAGTATTACAACTCTCTCAATGTGAGTGTGTCTTTAAAAGACGCTTTATGTAGCAAATTGGCCACATCGCCCTTGTGTAACACATGAAGCAGTAAACGTTTTCCATTGTTGTTCCTTTTGTAAATTACCATTGCATGATGAATCAAAGTACTTTGAGACAGTGTGCCTTATGAAGAAAAGTACATTACATTGGCAAAATCAAACACAGCTGCGTTAGATTTTACCAGTGCAAAGTACCAATACAAATGCAAGTATGTAAATTGCAAGTGCCAATAAGTATTACACTATAAGTTATCTTATAAGTATTTATTTGGTGTATATTCCCCCATTGCTATTGCCTCACCGCTTCAAGTGTGCATGCATTTCTTTCTCCTTGCTCTTCAAGTGGAGCAGACAGCTGTCTCATGGACTGCTGTATGCTCCTCTTGATGCCCCATTCACAGTGTGCCACGTTTCCATTGCAAAGGTGAATGCTGAGCCAAATAATTGCTGTCACATATAGGCCTACAAGTATTCCCCTTTTGTGCACAATGTATTGTACTGTATTGTAACATTGACAAAGCACTTACTATCTACTTGTTGGGCACTGAAGAGCTTACCTAAATAGGTTGCATGCTAAACTGTAAGGTGTTTGGTTGGAAAGGCGTTGCCTTTGTTTTTGTTGTTATATGGGAAATGTTTCCATTTATTGTATGATGACCACTGAAGTAAGGTTATCATGTTATGGGATGCAGCACTTACCAGTGCGATGGTTGAAGAAGTTTGAAAGATAGGCTCACATCCTATGTTATTTTAGTAACTTGGCTGCTTTAATCAGCTCTGCGGGTCCCTTTATGGTATTTCTTATGATCACAGTCCTTATGTTTACTGCACGGACTGTCCTTTCTAAGACTTTAGTTTGTTTATTGACCTGAGCAGACATAGATTAAAGAGAAAGATAGTCTCGAGGTAGATTTAGTTACAATAATCCCTATATGAGTGTTAGTAATTGTGATATCTCAAGAAGCAGTCAGTACGCCAGAGGTCCCCAAACTGTGGGGTATGCCTCTTTAGGAGTCCGTGGCGTCATCAGAAGGTGACACGTATTCCACAGCAAAATTATTGTCCTGTTTCTCCCTAAAATGCGTTGGATTACGTTTGCACAAGCGTGGGCATTTCCTGGGGCTCTCATATTGTAGGAGGTCCTAACAGCAGCCAATTAATGCATGGCAACGTCATCAACGACTCCTTCAATCAGAGAGACTGCAGTGGGTATAACCGGGAATGCCGGGAAAATGTATGTGCGAAAGAGGTACATACAAATTGCAGGCTCTGTGCTGCTTGTGAGTGCTTCTTGCCGAGTTAACATTTTGTTTGTCACTGCTTGAATCCTCTCCCGCTACTTGGCTACCTTAACCTTCACGTTCCTTGATTATGTCCTGCGTAGCTTCTGCCTGAACCTTTGTGCCCCTGGATTCTGTCCTCTTCCTACTCCTGAATTTCACTTGCAACTGCTTGAACGTTTGTGCTGCTTTTTTTTTACTGCTGATTTGGATATTTGTGCCTAGCTCTCAATAAATTGCAGCTAAGCGTGCACCTCAACCCTTCACCATGCTTCCTACCACATCTCTTGGCAACCTGATGCCCCTGCCCGTTCCCTTCTTAATGTACTAGGCACTTTCACCCTCCCACAAGTGGGCTACCTTTCCAAGAGAAAGATACCAGCCATCATTTAAAGGTTCTGCAAAGGCCTGGACATGAATCTTAAGAAGAAGTTTATATGAAGTTGTCAGTGTTCATTTTTAGGTCTCGCGATGCATCGACTGCGCGGTCTCTTCGAGGCATGCTGTATTTAGGTATGGACTGTAAACTCCGCCTATTTTCCCGCCCATCTTTTCAATTGGCTCCTGTTACTGTCCTTTGTAAATGGTGGTTTTTGATTTGTTAATAGGCTTAGTAGTCTCTCCTTAGTACCTCCTTTTCTCATGTTGTAACCTCCCATGAGGACTGCCCCTCTTACATTTGTTGTTACTTAGTATGTTATTTATTACACTTGTGAGGACTATTTTTTTTAGCTGTCCTCTAGCAATGCTCCTGCTCAGCTTGTGGCTGTCTTTTCTTTCTTCAGCAAGCTGACCTCCGAGCTTCAAAGTCTGCTGCTTTCATGCTCTTCTGCTTTCCCCCTCCTGGTTCACATTAGAAGCTCTCCCACACCCTCTGAGCCCCCAAAAAAGTGTTTCCCTCCCGCCCCCAATCAATCAGTCAGGGGGTTTATAAAGTGCACTACTCACCCGTGAGGGTCTCAATGCGCTGGGGGGTGGGAGAGCAGCTCCGGTTCAGTCGTAGAGCCAGGTCTTCAGGTTTTTCCTGAAGGTGTAGAGGGTGGGGGAGCGTCTGATGTTCACTGGGAGCTCGTTCCAGGTTTTGGCTGTGACATCATGCTCTTCCTCCTGCTTTGGTTCTGCGGATGCGGGGGGTCTCTGCGAGGGTGAGGTCTGCGCAGCGGAGACTCTCTCGTTGAGGTATTTGGGTCCGATGTTGTGGAGGGATTTGTAGGCGTAGGTGAGCAGTTTGAAGGTCACTCTCTTCTCGACGGGGAGCCAGTGGATGTTACGTAGGTGTTGGGTCATGTGTTTAGCCGTGGGGTTCCGAGGACAAGTCTGGCTGCGGCATTCTGTATGGTCTGTAGCCTGTGTAGGAGAGTTCTGTTGATTCTGGCATAGAGGTCGTTGCTGTAGTCCAATTTGCTGGTTATGAGTGCATGGGTGACGGTTTTTCTGCATTCTGGGGGTATCCATTTGAAAGTCTTGCGGAGGATCCGAAGGCAGTTGAAGCTGATGGAGGCGATGGAGTTGATCTGGCGGGTCATGGTGAGAGAGGAGTCGAGGATGATGCCGAGGTTCCGTGTGTGGTCTGTCGGGGTGTGCGGACTTTCGAGGGCGGAGGGCCACCAGGTGTGCATCTTGTCCATGCTCACTACTCTGGCTCAGCTAAAGACTGCCTTTCCTTCTATTCAGCGCGCACCGCTTCATTTTTGAGCCACTTAGACACCAACTGACAAACTAATACAAACATTTACACAACCAGTCACTAACCCATACATTCACTGAGACACCTAATCATTCACTTATACAGTTATGCACCCACTGAATCATCCATAGGGGCACTCATACACCCACTGATTCACCAACACACCATAGCATATATATTTAACATTCATAAACGCTTTTAAAACGCTCAGTTACAGATGATGTAAACAGTGATGTCATTTGATGTAACTGACCAGGTCATGTGTGTTGTAATATGTGAGGTCAAAAGCAGTGCATTGCGGGGGCACGAGTTATAGTTAGCTCAGCTGACTAGAACTGCTGAATTTCACTGGTTTTGTACAAGTGAAACCCGAGCCTAACTATAACATCCCTGTAAATATAATTTTATATATATGTACATATACACTTTGAAAAAAAGAAAGGTTATATATATATATATATATATATATATATATATATATATATATATATATATATATATATATATATATATATATATATATATGTCTTTCCGAAGGGGGAGAAGTGTGTGAATATTCAGCGGCTTGGTCCCGCCGCAGAGCGACGCACCGCCAGCAAGTGCGCCACCATTACCCAGCCTTGAACCAACTTTGTTTGCCTCGTGAAAACGAACAAGGGTAACGGACGCCGCCATTTACTGAATATGGCATGGATCCTGGCAGCCTCAAAAATAGGACTGCGGAAGGAGCAACACTGAACAGGGAAGATTTTCTTCCTGTGAGACAGCGTATAGACTTTGCCACAACCCAATGGAGGGCTCCATTGAAACTGTGTTGTTAAACCACGAGTACCAGCATGCACCAACTGCTTATCCATCAAGATGTCCACTAGAGGGCCGAAATTATTAAAAATGCAATCGTTTCCATTGGTTTACAATCAGTTCCTGTGGCCAGGGCTTACCTTTGAAAAAGTTCAAGTGATGAACGAAACGCGTCAGGACTGCCCACAGCTGCTCATTAAATGGTTTTAACTTTGTGTTCCGAGTGCGGCTCATGTCTTTCCGAAGGGGGAGAAGTGTGTGCATATTCAGCGGCTTGGTCCCGCCACAGAGCGACGCACCGCCAGCAAGTGCGCCACCCTTACCCAGCCTTGGACCAACTTTGTTTGCCTCGTGAAAACGAACAAGGGTAACGGACGCCGCCATATACTGAATATGGCATGGATCCTGGCAGCCTCAAAAATAGGACTGCGGAAGGAGCAACACTGAACAGGGAAGATTTTCTTCCCGTGAGTCAGCGTATAGACATTGCCACAACCCACTGGAGGGCTTCATTGAAACTGTTTGTTAAACCACGAGTACCAGCATGCACCAAATTATTGAAAATGCAATCATTTCCATTGGTTTACAATCAGTTGCTGTGGCCAGGGCTTACCTTTGGAAAAAGTTCAAGTGATGAACGAAACGCGTCAGGACTGCCTGCAGCTGCTCATTAAATGGTTTTAACTTTGTGTTCCGAGTGCGGCTCATGTCTTTCCGAAGGGGGAGAAGTGTGTGTGTGTGTGTGTGTGTGTGTGTGTGTGTGTGTGTGTGTATATATATATATATATATATATATAATGGTTAAAGGGACATTATAGTTAGGAAGTGGAATAAAAAAACCTTATTAATTCACTGACTGAAAAGAACAGGTTACAGAGACGTTCTAGTTAGACTCCAGTTTCACTCGTACAAAACCAGAGTAATTCAGCAGCTATAGTTAGCTGAGCTAACTATAACTCGCACCTCCGCAATGCACTCACATTATACATCATTCATGACATGGTCGGTGAAATCACTGATGACATCATCCAGTGACTTGGTGATTGGTGATTCAGTGGGTGTGTAAGTGGATGATCCAGTGGGTGTATGACTGACCGTATATGTGAGTGATTAGGTGTCTCAGTGAATGTATTGGTGAGTGATTAGGTTGGGTGAATGTCTGCATCATTCTGTTACTTTATGTCTAAGTGGCTGTATGGGTTGGTGAGTGGATACATGAGTGGCTGTATGGTTGATTGATTGGTTGTCTGAGTACCTGTATGGGTGTATGAGTGTCTGTGTGGGTGGGTGAGGGTGTGTGTGGGTGGGTGAGGGTGTGTGTGAGTGGGTGAGTTAGTGGCTGTATGGGTTAGTGAGTGTGTCTGTGAGCGGCTATACGGGTTGAGTGTGTGTATGGCTGTGTCGGTGAGTGAATAGATGTGTCAGTAGTATATGGGTGAGTAACTGCATATGTGAAAGGTAGTATAGGTGCGTGTTGGAGTATATGAGTGACAGTATGTTTGAAAGAGTGATTGTGTCAGTGACTGTATTTGTGAGTATATGTTAGTATCTGTATGAATAAGTAAGTGGATGTTTGTATAACTGTATAGGTAAGTGGCTGTGCGATTGACTCTATGGGTGAGTGAGTAGGTGTGTGAGTAGCTCTATGGGTGACTGACAGTGTGTTAGTGGCTGTATGGGTGTAAAAGTGGATATATTAGTGGCTGTATTATTTAGTGAGTTGGTGTAGTAGTGGCTCTATGGGTGACTTAGTGGCTCTGTGTGTAGACCTATGAATCAGTGAGTGAGTATGTAAGTACTGGTATTGGTGTGTCAATCATTTTGAGAATGGTAGTGTGGAAGTTGGAGTGGATGTATGAATGGTTATATTGAGATGTGCGTGGGTGTGTCATATTCTGTGAATGATATCATCAGTGATGTCCTTTGAGATATCATCAGTGATGTCACTGACCATGTCATGAGTGATGTAATATGTGAGGTCATAAGTAGTGCATAACAGGGGCGCGAGTTATAGTTAGCTCAGCTAACTAGAACTGCTGAATTTCACTGGTTTTATACGAGTGAAACCTGAGCTTAACTATAACATCCCTGTAACCATTGTTTTTTTCCAGTTAATTTCTATTTTTTTTTTAACTAGTAGTCATGTTTAGAGAGTGGTGGAGAAAGGGGGCTGGGCCTCCCAACAACTCTCAGGAATTCCACGGTGTAAGACTTACAGGAGGAGATACTAGGAGGGCTTCTTGGCCCTCAAGGTCACTCAGGAGTAAAGTGGACTTCATCTCCCAACTAGAGTGCACCACGAACCACGTTTGCTGCGTGGTGGAGAAAGGGGGCGTGACCTCCGAAGACCTCTTAGCAATCCTGCTGTGTGGGACTTGTTGGAGATAACAGGAGGGGTAGTTGGCCCCCAAGGACATCCTTGGGGGCCAACTATCCCTCCTGTTACCTCCAGTAAGTCCCACACTGCAGGATTGCTGAGACCTGGTAGGAAGCTATTCTCTCTTTCTCCACCACTCTGCAAACGTGCTTCCTGGTGTACTACTAGTAGGGGGATGAAGTCCCCTTGGCTATTGAGGGATCTTGGGGGCCAACTACCCCTCCTGTAACCTCCAGCATGTCCTACACAGTGGGTTTGCTGAGAGGCCACGCCCCCTTTCTCCACCACTCTGCAGCAAAATTAAATAAAAAAAAATACTTTTAACCCACAGCCGGGTCCCTATGGGGAACCCCCACTCCCCCATTTGGAGCATCAGGGTATTCCTAGCCTGCCCCCTTTTTGTTCTTTATTTACTTTTTTTGTGGGACTCTGCTTCAAGCCAAGTCCCAAGATGGCTGCCAACGCTTCCTGTTTGAATTGTTGGCAGCCAATCAAATTTTAGTAGGAACTGTAATTCCACTGCAAGGACTCGATTCCCCAGATATCTATATTTTGAAACCTAAATCTCTGAAACTACTGAAAGGATTCACACCAAATCACACAAAGCACACTATCTGGACCAACATCTAGTTTTCTGCCAAATTTGGTTATATTCCGTTCCAACATTTCTGGCTTTAGTCGTTTTAAAAAAAATAAAAAATCCCCATTGGCACAACATGGGTAAAACACATTTTGGGACTCCTTTTTTTCTCGGCCCCTGCTTGACGGATCCCCCATAAACTTTCAACATAGCAGCTGAACCAACAAGCATTTGCAATGCAATAGGTCTCGCATTTACGCAAGTTTGAGATATTGACATTGCAAATAACAATGCCTTTTATTTTTGTTTTCATTTTTAGAACATAAATAAAAGGCATTGTCATTTACAATGCCAATAGCTTAAACTCACGTAAATGCTAGACCTATTGCATTGCAAATGCTTGTTTTGTTTGCAGTGAAGCTTTTTTTTAAAAAAAAAGTAAATTAGAGTTAAAGCTATATTGAGGCTGTAAATCAAGCGATCGGCTCGAGGAGAGCGTGGGAAGGGAAGTGGTTCAGGGTGGGGAGATGAGAGGCTGGGACAGGCATGGGTGTGGACTTTAATAAAATATCTACTTGTCCATGAGGCAGGTTACTTCATAAATGTACTTTCCTGTAACAAAATCCACTTGTCCATTTTGTGCCATGTAGTGCAGTGACAAATTATGGCAGCAATCTCATTATATAAGAGCTCTGATATAGTCTCTGATTATGCCAGGGCTTATACCATAGTAGTGTTTGAATATTGGCAATCTGCTTATGTTGCCACGTTACTGCAGATCTACATCCAGGGGCTGAAGGTAGTGCTAAGCAATAGTTCCAAGGTTAGAATGCCCTTTTGAGTCTGTGCAAACCTACTAACTTGACTGTTTTAAGGGTTTTCAAAAACTTTTCTCAAATCTTTTCCCATACTGAAGAAAGTTTGGAAATTTACTCCTGACAATGGCAGACTAAAGCTTCTTCCAGAGTTGGGGAAAAAACAGGATGGAGGGAAAGTAAACTTGCAAACACTCAGATTTTCACATGAGCAAATACACACATGAATATTTGCTCTTGCTAAAATGCAGTACCCAAATATTTTCAAGGAATACTATTTCTTGTCCTACTTCTGTAAATGCTTGGGAATCTACGAAAGCCGTATAGCTGCACTTAATGCAAGGACATATACCATGGGTGCACTTTTTAGATTTTATTTAATAATTGGGCCCCTAATTTGGTCTAGCGTTGACCGTGGCCTTTTGTGTTTATTAAAATTCTGTCTCTCTCTCTCTCTCTGCATCGGCTGGGTTCACTGTGAGCGACAGCATTCTGCTCTTTGACAAGGAGCATGTCGGCACACAACATAGTTTTATTCAGTGCCAGTAACTACTGTGGTAGTATGTCCTTTTGGAGACCAAAAACTATTTTTGCTTCTGGAAACGTTTGTTATAATGGTGAGCGCCTGGCAGCTCCCACACCAATAAGATTCTATAAAAACCATGCTAAAACAAGTCACACATTGACAAAACTAAAAAGCTGACCACCAATTTCAAACCTATTGGCTTTGCCAATGCTTGTTTATTGAAACTGGTTACACTGATATTTCCATTATGAATATTTTTTGGGAAAAACTAGCATTGCATCAACACATGTTAATAAATGATGCTGCAAAGAAATGGTACCTGAAATTTTACAGTAGTTTAGCACAATGTTTTTTTTCCAGCTTTCATTTTTTTATAAACATTTTGAAAGCAAAGGATCATCAATCTTGCTTTCAAGCTTCTGCAAATATTTTCATCAAATCAGAGAGCATTCTGGGAGCATTATGCATAACCTCTTATTGCCAAACTTTGAAAACCTGTGTACACATTTTTATACTAGAACCACTGCCAGTAGTGCAGTCAGAGCTTACAACATTTACTTAGAGCGCTCACCATAATAAGAAAGGCTTTTAATTAATGAACCATAAATACTAGTTTGAACAGCATTAACATATGGACAAAAATATCACCTTAACTGCAGACAGTGCTCTTCCCTGATCCATAATGTGGTACTGCAAACTGGCAGCCAAAGGGTTTGTGCTGCAGGGGGTTGCGCCTTCTTGTCCCAAGGACAAAATGCACATGAAAACTTGTTGCCCTTGACCCTAAAGAATATGTCCTGGGTGTTGGGCTATAGGAATTCCACATCCCTGGACAGGAGAGCAAGTAAACAGCGGGGCTAGGTGATCTGGGTATGGGAGAACACCCAGCTGCTGGCCCAGCAGTTTCGGAAAAGCAAATCAATTGGTTTGCTAGTGTGAAATAAAGAAAAGTAAATCTGTTGTGAAAGCAACTCCATTTTTAAACAATGAAAGGTGCACTTAAAGTCAAAGCATCACCGTTTTGAAATAAATAAAGATGCAAGGCGATGCTGATTGCTCGCTGCCACACATTCCTGTCTATTTTCCAATTTGTTTACTTCTGCGTCTGATTGTACACAAATCAGTAGGTAAATGAGCCTTTTGGATCTGACAACAAAATGTTTACATTTCTGTCATTTATGTTGTTTAGGCCTTTACCAGAGAGAAGCTACCAAACCTTCAGTTATATCGCAGAGGAGAGTTTCATGAAAAAAGAGAGGAACAGCGTTTGAAGTACACCATAAATAATTATGAAACGATTACCTGATTCTTTGGTACTGACTATGGGATAACAATCTTCATTAATGTCAAACGTGAGCGGTGGATGCAGTGGCATGAGATGACCTCACGGCATTCACCGTTTTCCTTGCTCTCATTATATTCCTTTAATGTAAAATGCAAAACAATGCTTTTGAACCTCATGCAGTGTTCCCCATCCCAAGCCCATCCTACGGCCCTGCACCATTTCTCTGTGCTTGTTCTGCTGGCATGATGGCTGCTTCCGTTAACTTAAGAGCCGCTGAAATTGTATAAGTCATGCACTTTTGTTCCACTTGGAGAGCTAACTACGGAGCAAAATAAGAGACTCCGAACGTGTTCTCGTCACAAGTTATGCACTTTTCTTCCATGTGGATGGCGAACTACGAGCAAATTAAGAGACTCACATCACCAAATGTGGCTGTGCTATAAAAAAAACAAGTAGTCCCCAAAGAACACACAACACTTATGTGTTTAAGGAGTCTGTAATTTAACAATGCTTCTCGCCGTAAAACCGTAAATTATCTATCGGCACTTAACGAGTAAGGAGCTAGGAAAGGAAAGCGACGTAATGGCGAACCAAATGCAAACAGCAGGCGAGATTACACTCAGTACGAGTGATCCCAAAAGGTCTTGCAGACAGCGCATGCGTGCTGATGCTCGACCTAAAAAGGGGACATTTGTTTTTATAATTTCGTGAAGATGCATTAAGCGGCGCCAAAGTTACTGGCAAAACAAAAAACGCTTATCCTATGAAAACTTTGGTCCTAACTATAACTACCTACTGGCCACTGCCAGTAGAAGAGGTGTATGTGTGTGAATGTTGTGTTGTGTGTGTATTTATTTATTTTATTGAGTTTTATATAGCGCTGGCTAGACCCAGAGGTATCAGAGTGATTTACATGAGGAAGAAATATTGTTTCAGAACATGGTTACAAAGTTACAACAGTTACTGGAGCTTAGTTGCAGGAATTACATGAGTACAAAAGCATAGCATAAACATGAGGAAAAAATAGGCAAGGGGAGAGAAGAATAGGGGAGAGAGGGAAGGAATTGGGGAGGTAGAGGAGAATAATGGGGGAAAGAGGAGGGAGAGGGTATAGGAGGCACGACGAGGAAAAACAGTGTCCGATGTCCAGCTGGGTAGGTGACGACTGAGGGATGAACCAGAGCCAAACTCCTCTATAGCTGCGTGGGACAGCTCCACCGGTCATCGGCCAAAGGTTGCTCGGGCACTGCAGTACATACAGAAGGGTTATAGTTTCCGCCTAGGGGGGCATAGTCCAAAAAGTTCAATCGAGTGCGCTGGTCACGGCGATCGGTGCTGTGCTCCCAGAGGTAATGGGGTAAGAACCCAGGCCTCCGCTGTGTGAGACTCCCTTGTCACTGTGACCTCTCTGAGGGGTCTCTTAGACTCCAGGGCATACATGCTGGATCCCTCCCCAACAAGGGGGGAAGGAGTGCTTTGGAAAGAGGCCCACTCATGGTGGCCATTATTAGAAAATTGGTGTGTCAGATGTCCCCAGAGGCGGCCATTTCGACCTAATATTGCTTCAGTAGACCGGATAAGCTGGTTCCCCAGATGTCGGCGCCTGCACGTCTTTGCTGTTTTGAGAGGGCAAAGTAGGAGGAGACTATTATTCAGTTGTTTTTTTGGCGGCATAGATGAAGCTTATATCGGTGCTGATCTTTTTGGTGTCTTGTTTTTCAATACCTGGAGCGCTGGAGGAGTTTAGAGATAGCGGATTATGAGTGTGTAGTAGGATCTCTGCTAGGAATCGTTTTCTCCTCTTGCCATGGTTTTCTGATCCCTTTATCTACTTTGCGTGAGCACTACTCAGCGTCTGTGTTATTAAAGCCTCAAAGAGATTAAAGTAGGCTTGTAGCTGAGCTTCGTGGTGTTTGTAGCGGCATCTTCCCCTACAAATGCTGACGGTTTTGTAGGAAGCCTTCTTTATCACATGGGCACAACATTGCCAAGATGATAGCCTTCAGCTTGGGTTTATGTGGACCCAGGTCGTGCCTTTACTTTTCCCCCCTCTGGGACTCCCCAAGTTATTGGTCAAATTGTGAGCCTGTTATAGGGCACTGCCCCAGGTAGTGCTATGCTGGAGCTGTTGGACCTGGTGCTCGATTAAGCGTCTCAGCTGGGGGCCATTTTAAAGTCAGGCACTCGGCTTCACTCGTTCCCGGCAGCCTCTTTAATTGCCGTTGGCGGAAATATTTTCGGCTCCCAAATTGACTGTCGTCCCTGTCGCAGCTGCTACTGATTCATGGCATCAACGGTCTCTTTTGCTGATCGCAGTGCTCGCGCCTCCTGAATTGGTGCCATTTTCTCAGCTGCGCCCCACCTCCCTTTTTAATAGCCACCGGTACCGCCTCTGAAGATAGACTTCACGCCTAGGGCATCTCGAGGGGTGATAGCGCTCTGGATAGTTGGTGGGACCACGCCGACTCTCACCACGGTGCATCTGCCTCGTCTGCTTGCCCGCTTGCCCGCGTCTCGATCTCTGCTCACAACGCCTCCCGGCTCCGGCTCCTCGCGGCCCTTGCGAAGTCTAGCTGCATCCACCCTTAATTCACCTCTTCTCCATTCCGGATGCACCTCATTCACAGCAATTTTGCGGTAAGAATCCTCGGTGATTATGCCGGTTTATCTGTAGAATGTATGTTTTGTATGGTTGTGTGTGGTTGTGGGTGTGGGGGTGTGTGTGTGTGTGTGTGTGTGTGTGTGTGTGTGTGTGTGTGTGTGTGTGTGTGTGTGTGTGTGTGTGTGCGTGAGTGTGAGTGTGAGTGTACTTCGGCCTATCGGGCTGGTGCGTAGAATGGGTGTCGGAACCCGTTTTCAATATCCAAGAAATTTTGTATATTGATGATTTACACAAAAAACGACTCGCACTCCAGGATCGTGGTCATAAAGGTCTTATATTAGTATCAACGGCAACTTGTTTCGAAAGGTCCTTTTCAAAGCCAGTTTGCACATACATTACACCACCATTTTATCGTGTCGACACAAAGTGACATAAACAGACAATGCATTTACGGCTGTTATTAGGCATGGGAAACAGACTCAGTTGGCAACCTGTTTTCTCTTCTTTCCTCGCAAGGTAAACAATTGTTTGAAATTGATCATTCATTACAACAATTCATTTGATAAATTCATAATTGAAAAACATTTTTTTTTAAATCTTTAAATTAAGTTACAATCCAAATAACGATTATGAGCCTGAATATGATATCAGGTACAGGGGTTTATACACTGCAGGACCCTCTTCACTGTTTGGTCTCGCAATTATCAGCAATCCAGGCCTAGTGGCCCTGTGAATTAACTAGCACCCCATTGGCCATAGATGCCACAAAGTCATACCTAAGGTTCCCAGTCGGCAGCACTCCATACATTTAAAATATTAATTAAGAACGGATAAAGGAGAAAAAAGGAAAATGCCATTCTTCGTGAATAGTGGATCCAGTACACAACATATTGTTGACAAAACAATCAAGAAAAAAATCGATTAAAATGGCCACGGCACACCGGCAGGGGACATGCCGTGCCCCCTAGGATTTTCCTCAACCCAGATTCCAAAAGACTGATGAACTCATGATCCCATGAATTCCCTAGCCGCCAGAGCCCTGGTATGCTAGGCCACCTGTGAAGTTCCTCCTGATGTGAACATTACAACCCGGTGATCCAGTATGTCACAGGGGAATAGAGATCACCAAGGGAGCTTCATATATCAAATGATACTACTTATCCGATGTGGGCAAACATTTCCTCATCCTCGTTCATTCCTGACGGACACTTGCTACCCAAAAGCAGAATGTAACTTGATTCCAGCACTCTGTCGTTTCTCCCTGTCTCACCCTCTTGGGCTCACTTCCACCCTGTCAATACCAAAGAAAGAAAAGACATTACGACTTTGCTCGTGATGTTTCATCCAATGTCTAGCAGTTGAATAATTAACATCGCCATTTGTAATTGCCCTTTGATGCTCAAGAATCCTTTTTTTTCAAAGGAAAGATTGTACTCCCCACATACAACTTTTCACACGGGCACACCAGCGCGTACACACACAAATCAGTTACAATTTATAAATTTGCCAATATCCCTACTTTTTCCTGTGGGTAGGGGAAATGATTTTCTGTTTTTACTCCCCCCACAGGCCTTGCATCTGCCACGTTTAAAAAATCCTTTCTGCTGCCTTATCCAACTTTGTTCCTTTGTACTGCTCATATAGCTATGTACCAACATATCCTTCCGGGACCTGCACGCCTGTAGGTCACCAGGGGATATGATGAGAGGTGTGTTCCCACAACCGGGTCGCCTTTCACTATATGCCAATATTTGGTCAAGGTCTCGCTCACCAGTGACGACTCGGTGGTAAATGTGGTGATTAATCTGATCGGACTCCCTTCCTGTATGTTTTTTATTTTCTTGGCAAGAAGAGTGGTCCTATTCAAGCCCACCACCTTCCTTTCTGCCGTTTTAAACAATTTAATGGTGTAGCCCTTTTCTCTGAATCTCGTAAACATTCTCTCTTTTTCTTCCTCATAGGATTCACGTGTGCTACAATTTCGTTTTGCCCGATTAAGCTCCCCATAGGGGATGCTCTACTTTAATTTGGGTGGATGGTGGCTTGCTGTGTGTAAGATGCTGTTACCAGCTGTTACTTTTCTATATAACGTGGTGCAAATAACATTGTTCTCAATCTGCACACACACGTCCAGGAACTCCATTCGTGCTTGGTCACATTTGTGGGTGAATTTTAAGTTTACATCATTATCCACTATTCGTTTCAGAAACATTTCTAGATCTAATCTGGTGCCACTCCAGATCAAAAAAATATCATCAATAAAACGAGTCCAAAAAACAATGTGTTTGGTCACATCCTCATTTTTCTCAACCCACACCAGATGTTGCTCCCCCCAGCCCATGAACATACATGCATAGCTTGGTGCAAAGCAACTTCCCATAGCAGTCCCGATCTCTTGTTTACACATTTGTCCTCAAATAGCAAAAAGTTATTTTCCAAACAAAAGGTAAGCATCTCTAGTAGCACCATTGAGTGCTCATAGAGGAAAATTGACTTGTCCCTAAAAAAGTGTTTACAAGCCGCAACCCCCTTTGAGTGTTAAATGCAAGTGTATAATGTAACCACATCAATGGTAGTCAACCAAAAGTTGTCCTTCCAGTGTATCCCTTCAATCCTCTTAATGAAATCACTACTGTCCCTACAATATGATAGGAGACTAAGAACGTATGGTTACAAAAATTAATCCAAAAATACAGAGGTATTTCCAGGCTACCATTGGCTGACACGATGGGCCTACCAGGTGGATTTGACCTATCCTTATGGATTTTTGGCAGCATGTAGCAGCATGGTGCCACTGGCGAAAGCGGAACTCGTTTTTCACCTGGAGAAAGCGGAACTCGTCTTCACCTATGAGCTCTCTGCCTCTCCAATCATAAGTTTACCATTAAAGCTATTGGTCGCCTTCTCATACACCTCTCTAGATGACCGTGTGTAACTACCTGATAGTATCAGCTGTCTGTTCGCCTTCTCTCTATATCTGTTAATGTCCCATAGCACGATTCTAGGACCAGGGGTCACCGGGCCCTAAGGGGGTAACGTGACTCGAGCGGGTGGGCACCCGAGGGCTTAAGTGTAAAGCGACCATACAACACACACATCCCCTGAAGCAGGAAACGCACGCAATAACGGACACCACGCAGTAGGTTCGATGGAAATCAATCAGTTTTATCTAATCATGTTAGATGCAAATGCAGTTCATTAGGTTGCAATAGGTATTTCTGGAATACATTAGCGTCAGATTCACTAGCAATTCATTATGGTTCAATTGGCAATACCTCAATACATTAGCGTCAGATTCACCAGCAACTCATTATGGTTCAATTAGCAATACCTGAATACATTAGCGCCAGATTCAAAAGCACTTCATCATGGGTCCATGGCAATACCTGGTGATCCTGGGGAAGCGTTAAACACAGCGGTTAACCATAGCGCTGCGCACCTCCCACCACTAGCGCTTCACAATCTGACTTGGGCACCTAGCGCTGCATCTAGAGCTGCATCTAGAACATAGCGCCACACATGGCAACCTAATAACGCTTCAACGTAGGACTTAAGAACATAGCGCTACACATGACAAACTACTAGCGCTTCAGAGTAGGACTTGAGAACACAGCGCTACACATGACAAACTACTAGCGCTTCAGGGCTTGTTCAGGGGTCTCGACATCAAGGTATTAAACAAACGGTCCCCTTTCCCAGGACGGGTCTCTTCCCTGGATGTGAGGGGTACTCGGCAGTCTAGAAGGACGAGGGAACGATCCCGCGTAGGGAGGCCAGAGTCTCGGCTGGGCAAAGGGAAGCGGCCGCCTGTTGGTGCGGTGCCGCTTCCGAGCGTCGGGGGCGCACCGGATCCTCCACGGGCCTCCCGGGGGAAAAGGGGTGAGTCCCAGGCCTCAGCACGGCCGTCCACCTCCCAACCCTGGGGGTTACCTTGATCACGACCTCCTCAGTTGCCGGCAAATGCTCCGGGGCTCCCGGTCGGGCCAGACGTGGCCGGGGAGCTCCGCGAGAACTCCTGTGTGACTTCAGCGCCCGCAGTGCGGCCTGCGGGGGCGCGGCCCAGCAGACAGAGCGCTCAGCGGCGGGGGCGGCGACGCGCAGTCCACCCCCGTCACGTGGGGGCAGAAGGCGACTTCACGGCCGTCCCAGGCCCTCCGCGACTCCGGCACCAGGCTGCGACGGCAGCGGCGGGGCCCCGGGCTTCTCCGCGGGCCCTGGTTCGATCGAGGCAGGCTTCTTGGCCCTGGGCCGCGGCGGTGAGTGTGCCTCTGGTCCCCGCGCCGGGGGGGGGGGGGTAGAAATTAAGGGGGGATGACAGTGGGCTCAGCGCCCAGCGCCTGGTGTAGAACTGACTCGGGGGATCCCAGGCAAGGTCGGGGAGCGCAGGGGTCTCAGCGCTAGTACCTGGTCGATCCCCCAGCAGTCCAGCAGTAATTCTCAGCTTTAAGTTTCAGCATTCAGTTTCAGCAGTAGCTTTCAGTAGTAAGCTTCAGCAATAGGTTTCAGCAGTAAGCTTCAGCAATAGGTTTTCAGCAGTAAGCTTCAGCAATAGGTTTCAGCAGTCTTAATGGCGCAGATGGCTCTGGCGCCCTTAGGGGTTCTGTTCCTTGGGGGGGGGGGGCGGGGGGTTGAGTTGGTGACTATCAATCAATGAAGCTTTATTCGATTAAAATCATTAATCATAAAAGCAAGAACACAGTGCATAAGAACAATAAACATAGCTACATTAACAGTTGATTTCTTGATTTGAAAATAGATTTTAAAAAAGCGATAACTGAGGCTACGACGTAAGGTGAATCTGACATTTGTAGGGCTAAAAGTGCAGGGCGACATTGCCTAATGCCAAAAGATTTCAGAACCGGCACAATCCATCTTTTCCTAGGAATGGTATAAAATTTGCATAGAAAAACAACATGTAATGTGGATTGGGTAGATAGATCATCGCATGGACAGTTGCAAAGAAATTTGGACCAATCATTGCATATAGGAAAACTTAATAACCTATGAACAATTCCCAAGCGAAAACGGACCAACAAAAATCTATCAAAATCACCAGTAACAATTGATAAGTTAGGTTGTATTAAAGAACACGTAGAGATCAACTGGTGTGCCTGTACAGAGATCTTTTTCTGTTCTGAAGTCAGTCTACAGACATTTAAAAAGTCCAAACACAATTTTTTCAGATCCTTTTTCGCGATTAGGGACAAAGAGATAGGGTCGTCATAAAATTCACAGCAATCCATGTTACAGAAAAATGATTTAATATAAGATAGCCATCTTATCCTTGGCGCCCCATCCAACTTTAAAACGTCTGTGATAATTGTACGATTCAGGGCCAGATTTTCTGATGTCCAGATCCTATGCCATTGAAGTAGTGGTTGTATTTTGATAATATCTTCTAAATAGCCAATTCCCAGTTCGGCATGGCATATGTATGTTGATGTAGAGGCAGGAACTCCCAGTAAAAACTGTAGAAATTTATTTTCTACAGTCTGCAGGGAAGTAGTGTCAACGATCCCCCAAAGACCTGCACCATAAGTGACAACGGAGACACATTTTGCCTTATAAATTTTCAACAACAGACGGGGGCCTCCTGGTTTTAGAGACATTAATAGTGAGCCCCAGGTTAGACATAAATTTTTCAAAAGAGGAAATTACTCTTTGCAAAGCAAGTGGGGTGCGGGCCATTAGGACGGCATCGTCGGCATATAATAAGGCCGGGATGGTTCTTAAATCAATTTGGGGGAGGTCATAACAATTTTGTACTAGGTATTTTTCTAAGCCGTTAATATATAGATTAAAAAGGAAGGGAGCAAGAACACAACCCTGTCTCACTCCTTTTCCTATGTTAAAATCGGTTGTACATTGACCCGCCATCCCATATCGAACCCTAGCCTTGGCCCCTGCATAAAGCTGTCTAAGGAAGTTAACTAGAACAATGTCCACCCCGAGCCCATCTAAGATTTCCCATAACTTTGCGTGTACAACACAATCGAAAGCTGATGATAAGTCAACAAACGTTAGATAAAAGTTAGCCCTTTTAGCCACCGTATATTTAGCCATTAAAAGATTTAAATTAATACTCTGATCCACAGTTCCCATTCCCTTGCGAAAGCCATATTGGATATCTGTCAAGAATTCCTGTCATACAAGGGAAACACGCCCTTATGTAAACAGGAGAGCTGTTACATAACTCAAGGGAAACACGCCCTTATGTAAACAGGAGAGCTGTTACATAACTCAAGGGAAACACGCCCTTATGTAAACAGGAGAGCTGTTACATAACTCAAGGGAAACACGCCCTTATGTAAACAGGAGAGCTGTTACATAACTCAAGGAAAACACGCCCTATAAAGGGAGGAACCGGGAGGTACAAGGCTGTCGGATATTGTGTTTACACCGACGTACCTGCTTCGTGAAGAGCAGTGTTCCGGAGTGGTGCTCCAGTAAGGCAAGAACGGAGGTAGGTCGAGTCGTTACTCCCTGGGCCGTGTCTTGCCCCATCGTCACCTGTGAAGGACCCGGAAGCTCTACCGGTCAACCATTGAGCTTCGCTTTTTGACTCGGCTGAGTCCAAGCGCAGTGGCGCTTTTGCTGGTTGGAGTCGTAACTCCCAGCCCGACCAGAGACACAGGGACTGCCAGCTGTAACGCACACCAGGAGGTGTTTGCCGCGTTACAGACTCGGAAGTCCACAGGATCGATCGAGCGGCTGCTCTCGGTTCAGTCTTCTTGCTTGTGATTGGGGTATCGGTGACGCATCACCAGGAGGTGACTCCGCGTCCCGGTGCAGTCTGAGGAAGAGGTTGAGCGGCTGCTCCCTTCAGGTAGAGACCCCGGCTGGGTGTTTCCCTGACTCCTCGATTCTCCCCAACACTCTTCGTGCCCCTCACAGCCTACCGATTGGCATTGTCGGCCATTTCATTTCTGCCCTCTGTTGGCATACGCCGGGATCGGCGTATATGCAGAGGACGGTTAGGACCATCCGTGCTGTGGGCTGGTAACGTACTTAGCCTGGAGGATTCCAGTGACTATAACTTTTGTTTGTTCTTTGTATTTTATTTGCCTTCATTAAAAGAACTAACCCTTCACAAGTGGTTGCGTCCTCATTGTCGTGTCTGTTAAACGATCCTGAGACGTTCAGGGCGTTACAATATCGCATAAAATTCCCCAGTCCTCAGCCCAATCTTGTAATTTGTTTAAAATAACTCTGCCAGCTATTTTCATTGAGGAGTCTAACAGAGAAATCGGGCGATAGCAGGCCGTATTATCTCGGTCTCCTTGTTTAAAAATAGGAACTAAAATTGAGACCAGCCACGTTGGAGGGAGACAATTTTCTACAGAAGCATTAAAAAGTGAGGTTAAAAGTGGTCCCCATAATTCCAGGTTAGATTTAAAAAGGTCGGCAGGTACGCCATCTGGGCCTGGTGCCTTGCCCCATTGAGTTGTCATTATGGCCTCAATTACTTCCTGTGCGTCGAAAACCAGGTGTTTCTCAGTTTGAGGTCCCCGAGGCAAAGGCACATGTGGATGAGGCCCTGGGGAATCCAAAGCAACGACAGGACAGTCATAAAGATGTGTATAATGACTAATCCAATCATTTTCAGGGATTGCAATCTCAATGTTGGCTCTATCCGAATTAAGTAAAAAAGGAGCATTAACAGCCTTCCAGAAGGCCGCCGAGTCTTTCACCAAAGCTGCATCATGTAGTGCCAACCACATTAACTTTTTTAGCTCTTGTTTCCTAATATTCAGAGCTATTTTGTACTCCCTTCTGGCATTCCTGATATAAAAAATGTTTTTAGGTTTGGCATGGAGCACAGACTTCAACTTTGCATAAGCTTGGGTGCATGACTGATCGAACCAACCATGCTTCACAGATTTACCTTTGTTGGTTTCAACAAAGAGAGCAGATTTAATGGTCGCAGTAATTATTGAGAAATTCTTCACAATGTCGCTTTTATCGGCCTCAACATTTAGGCAAAGCATAAAATTTATACGACAATCTGTGACTATTTTACTCAAAAGTTCTTCGTGGTTCACACGTTCCCAACTTAAAGCATAGCCATTCTGCCTACTAAGATTAATATTATCAATATCGTTAATATTCAAACCCCTTGATCTTACAGTTTGGCATTGTGTCAGCAGATTTGTACTAATTGGAAAGTGGTCACTTAAGGCCATATCATGTGTATTAAAAAATTTTAATCTAGAAGAATGCCTGTTAAACGTCAAAATAAAGTCTATTGTGGACAGGACACCACGACCATTAAAAGTTGGGGAGAAATCAGTCATAGGGGTAGTTAACATATTACAAAAACCCAGGTCATGTGTTAGTAGTATGTCATTGAATAAATCCCCTTGAACCGTGTGCACAAAGTGCGAAAGGCAATCTTCGTCGTCATAATCATACATTAAACCACAAGTCCCTTTGCCTGTATATTTACATAAAGAGCAATTAAAATCACCCCCCCATAAAGTGATTACATCCTTATCCGTTGAGTCATGGGACCTCTCTAAACCATCCAAAAGAGATTTCAAAATACTTGCGAGAAGATGCTGAGGAGTATTGTTATAGAAATTAACAATAATCATCTTCACATGTTGAGCACAAGTTAAACCAATGATTTGATAGTAAGGGTCATCCAAAAAACTACATTTGTCATAGTTCACAAGATTAGAGATGTAAGTGCAGAGGCCTCCCCTTGCTCTGTCGCTAGAAGACGGAACGGCTGAAGTAAAGAAAGTTCGGTATCCTGCCAAATGAACAGGCTCTACTAGCCAGGTTTCTTGTAAGCAGAGAATGTCGTAATTCCTTGTAAACTCCAACCACAAATCATTAATAATCTTCGATTTTAATCCTGCAACGTTCCAATACACAATATGAAGGCCCTCATGACCCATTCTAGACGTATTGTTGTTCCCCCGACTTCCAGTGCCCAAAATTGTTGGCTGTGACAATGAATGTGAGGGGGTTTGAGAGTCAATAGTGGACCCCTGACCCAGGATCATATTATTATCTTTTGGAGAAATTATACGGGTCATAGGATCAGGACTAAATCTATCAGTACCAACAGGGAGACAAGGCCTAACATAAGCCTCGCAAGTTCTCTTCACCCTGGTCGCATTATACACGCCATTTTGCATGAGGTTGGCTGCAGGTAGAGTCATACCGCCATTATGAGTAAGAGTAGGTAGACCAACACCTGGGACTACATCCATCTTATCACCAGATTTCACCAGTCTACTATGTCAATCAACCTCTTCTAAAGAAGGTAAATACTGGAAACGATTATGTGTTGGGATGGAATATTTGTAGCCATAGTCAATAGTTGCGGGTTTTAATTGCGGGGCACAAGGTTTATAAAAAAAACCTAAAGGAACCACACCAATGTTACCTAAGGCTAATGCGTGATGGTCCATGTTACGCAATATCCAACGAACAAATTCGAGAGTCTTAAAATTCAGAACCACGCAGTCGCCTGGAAAGAGTTTAGGGTCTTTACCCAGCCAGCTAACCCTTCTTACCATTTTGAATTCCATGAACAGCCTATCAGTTTCTCCCACCCTAGATCCCAGCCAAGCTAAGGACTTGTTTCTTAGCACCTGCCATGGTTCAGGTAAATCATCTCTCAGTTTAGGTACATTAGTTAATATAACTGTATAAGGCGTGGCAGCAGGTGGTAAGTCCAGAACAGGGGCAGGTAAAGCATAGGCAGGATTTACAGCCGATGCGTCATTATGCCGATTGCCATCGCCAACATGTGAGTCAGCCAGAATAGGCCTGGGTTTTAAGAGGGTTATGGCATTTCCTTGGGAAGAGGATGGATGGTCGTCAAAGTCTCAAATTCGATTGTGTGCTCCCCAGCTTTGATAAAGATTTACCCTGGTCGTTGTTTGTCACAGGTTTAGGAATGCTAGAGATGGATGATGGCGCGTCGATAATTATCGGGGATTTCGACTGTTTAAGTAATGTTTCTTCTATCACACCAAGCCTTGTAGTAATATTAGTCAGAGAGTCTCTGATGAATGTATCCATTGCCTCAATCTTAGTTTGCATGGCCAATAAATTAGTATGTGTTGAGACATGAGTGGGGGTTGGCATAACCCCACGGGACGCTTTTTTCAATTTGTGGAGGGATTTATAAATTCCCTTGCTACTAGATTTCTGTGGATTAGCCTTAGCGCTAGATGTTAATTCTGTCAATACCTCTGCATTGGAAGCGTGGTTTTTTGAACGTTTAATGGGTGGCTGAAACTCAACGTCCTGATCAGAAAAGGAAATATGGTCTGAAATGTCTAAAGCGCATCCATTACTAGTAACACCGGGCTTGTCTACTACTTGTTTGTTATGAGTTGTTAGTAGGTCCCCCGAGGAGGTGGTAGCAACCGTACTGTCACGGGAGATTGCTTCTTCGACAGAAACAATCTGCTCCTCCAGGGTTCCCATAGCGCCCGTTAAATAATTTAGTATGGAAACACACGGACCCTCCCCAGATTTCGTCTGCTTCTTGGGTTGTGAGCTTACACCCTTTCTTTTCACCATAATGACGGGGTGATTAAGAAATAAGCTAAAGAGAGACAATAGATCTGACAAAATGATAGGAAAACTATCAAAGGGTCACAGAAAAATAGATAACAATGCCAGGCCAAGTGTCTTAGAGTATAAGAGCGTGTCTATCAACAGTCTACTGGACATACAACTCGAAAACAAATCAGGGAGACACACTACCAAAAACGGATTATGGGCATATATTATCTGGCAAGCAACAAGTACTTATCTGTTGCAGTGGTTGTGGTAATAGAGAATAAAAAACCAAAGTCTATGGCCCAGCCCAGCCTACTCCTGGCTATGACGGGCTAAGACGGGCCCGTCTTGGCCCGGTCTTCGCCCGGGCCGAGGCCGCGCGCGTCCCGCGCTGCGGGACCTCGTTTCCGGTAATGAGGGCTCGGCAAGGGGCCGGGTTCAAAGTGCTGCGTGCAATCCTGGGTGCCAGGGACTGTGCAAAAGTGATTCTCTCCTCCGTTCTCCGACCGAGGTCTCCCGCGCTGCGGGACCTCGTCTCCGGTAATGAGGGCTCGGCAAGGGGCCGGGTTCAAAGTGCTGCGTGCAATCCTGGGTGCCAGGGACTGTGCAAAAGTGCTTCTCTCCTCCGTTCTCCGACCGAGGTCTCCCGCGCTGCGGGACCTCGTCTCCGGTAATGAGGGCTCAACAAGGGACCGGGTTCAAAGTGCTGCGGGCAATCCTGGGTGCCAGGGACTGTGCAAAAGTGCTTCTCTCCTCCGTTCTCCGACCGAGGTGACTAGTTCCCTCCTAGTCAAGCTTGGCAGATGGCCCCTGGGTTCCCCTACCGCTGGGCTAGATCAGTGGGCTAGTACAGGATCCCTCACTCACTTAAAAGGCAGCACCTAAGCCCTGTCACTTTCAGAGGCGTAAGTCCCTGACTAGGCCCTACCACCTAAAACTCCTGCGTGGGTTCCCCAGGTCTGCGTTACTCCAACTGCCTAGAAAATGTCCCCTCCCACTGTTAAGTAGCCCTAGGTCAAGTGACCACTCTCTAAGGCGGCAAAAGTAAAACCCCACCTCCCTTCTAGAGGGTTCCAGCACATTCCAGGAGCTTCCCCATTCTAAGTATAGGACAAAAAAGGCTGGCTGGTATCGCAACATTGTTGTGGGGTTCCAGCCAGCTCCTGGCAGCTAGGGTGCTACTAGAAAGGCCACTCTGGAGTAGCAGGGGCCTGTGGCAGCCATCTTGGGAGAAGGGAACACCTGCACCTTAACACTGGTTGGCAATGAAAAGGCACCCGGAGACCTAAGTCCAACACAAAAATGAGGGTGGAAAAAATGAGGCACGGTCAAAAATGCAGGGAGAGACCACCCTAGGGCTGACAGGTCTAACAACGATCTTTCCCCCTTTGTCTGATGGTTTAACCACAAAACTCCGATCCTTATTTAAGGTACCCAACGCTGTTCTTTGTATTGGTGAGAGGTTGTACACGTGTGTTGTAGTTAAAAGGAAATCCAGACTCCACAGCAGGTAAGTCCAAGTACCTTTATTCTGATCATCCACTCTCCATCTCACAGAACTAGTACTCCAACATTCTAACATGAACTCCCATGGAGGGAACCAAGTGCTAGGAAAGAATGGGGGGGGGGCGGGGCGGAACGAACCATTACAGGACTCATACATTACAGTAAGATTACAACACATCTCCCTATGTAGGGGAAAATTACCAGACACATTAGTTTCAAGATATGTTCACAATTCTATCTTTACTCTATGTCTGACTATTTTACAGGCGGACTACATTCCTGCCTGTTTTATCCACGCGAATGGGAGCACCATACTTACTCGACCCTGGTGTCACATGAGTGGGTTTCTTGACAACCACAAGAGTGTGTGTTTTAAAGTCTACATTTTTGACACCATGTTTGACATCATACCATAACTTGTATTTTTGTTGATGACAATCTACTTTCTCTTTGCTCTGGTTTAGATCAGGCAATACACTCTTCCCACCTCCCAACGATCTAGGATTCATTTTGGTACTAGGCTCCCTCCCTCTCAGGAACACAAAAGGAGATACTCCCGTAACAACATTGGGAGTGGTGTGATATGCCCACAAACATTATCTTAGGGAGTCTTGAACATTGAACCCATTTGTGATGGCTAGTTGAATGTGTTCCTTCACCATACTATTCACCCTTTCAACTAAGCCATTGGCTTTCGGACAATAGAGTGCAGCCTTTTCATGCCTTATGTTAAGTTCTTCCAAGAATTCTCTCATTGTCTCAGAAACAAACTGTACCCCATTGTCTGTTACAAGTGTAGACGGAATACCTTCATAGACAAAAATGTTCTTCAAAAAAGAGATGAGATTGTTCGTTGTGGTAGATGATGTAAATTTTAAATTGACCCAATGGGAGGTGTAATCCACTAGAACGAACATGAACCTCTTCTGCGGACCCAGCATTTCCATGGGACCAATGATATCCGTAGCCAATTTGGTCCATGGAATCATCGGAACATTGACCGGGGCTAAAGGAGCTTTGTGGGACATTTTACTCTTATCACTTTTAGCACAACTGACACATTCCTTAACTTTTAACTCGATCATGGGATCCATTTCAGGAAACCATAAGCAGCTTCTAACCTTGTTATTAGTGAGACTCCTGCCCAAATGCCCTTCATGAGCTAGATCAATTATTTTATTCCTCAGACCCATGGGCGGAATGATTTTATCACCAGGCTGTATACGACCAGACATGAGGAAAAGTTTTAGTCTCACTTCCCAAAAGTCTCTAATTATGTCGGAGACTTCCGAAATCTTTTCTGGCCATCCTTTAATGATGATTTATTTTAGTGTCTCCATGGCTTTATCTTCTTTCATTCCCTTATCCCATTCATCATTTGTTAGTGAAGCTAGATGCATGGAAAAAATGGGGACATCTAACGATTCCTCGCTATGGTTGCCTTTGAGGGGTGATCTGGATAAATAGTCAGCAATCACATTTTCTGCACCTGGTAAATACTCTACTTTAAAGCCGTACATTTCCAGACCTAGGACCCATTTACTTATCCGGGGAGACATATTTTGAGCATGTTTAGGTGAAAACATGAAAGTGAATGGTTTGTGGTCCGTGTGTATAACAAATTTTGTGCCCCAAGGGAAAAATTAAAAATGGTGCACAGCCCAAAAGCATGCCAACGCCTCCCTTTCAATAACTGAGTAGTTGCGTTCTGATGAGCTAAGGTTCCGGGATGCAAATGCTATGACAATTTCTTCCCCATCCCCTTTCTGAGAAAGCATAGCTCCTAACCCTTTGCTTGATACATCCGTAGTTAATACAGTTTTTCTCTTTGGATCAAAAGTACCAAGGGCTGGAGAATCCAAAATACGATGTTTTATCGTCTCAACCATTTCACCGTGTCTTTTTTCCCATTCAAACACTGTGTTTTTCTTGAGAAGCTCGCGTAAGCCATCACATAGATCAGCAAAATTCCTTACAAATTTGGACATATATTCCACTAATCCCAGGAAAGATTTCAGTTCCTCTTTGTTCGATGGGTGCGGAGCATCCTTGACTGCTTGGATTAAGCTGTACTTGGGCCTAAAACCTTCCTTGGATATGGTATGTCCCAAATAGTCAACTGATGTGACTTTAATCTTGCATTTATCAAGTTGAACTGTTAACCCTGCATCTGAGAGTTTGTGACACACTGTGTTGAGAGTAACATCATGTTCTTCCTCCATCGCCCCATACATAACTGTCGTCCTGGAAACAGAGGGTATTTTTGCCACCCCTAAGGACATGTTGCATTATTTTTAGAAAAATGGAAGCCACTGAGGCGAGGCCAAACGGCATTCTACTTGTACTGAGGCCACTACTTCTTCTTTAACCTTCATTTCCTTTACACACTTCGCAGTATGTTCAATTGATTGTGCAATCGAAATAGCCTCTCTAAGAGTAGGGTTATTAGCAAGTAGTTTTTCTTGAACCCTGCTGTTGTTCGTGCATCTGACAAGTTGATCTCGAATGAGCGAGTCATTTAGATCCCCGAATTCACATAACTGAGTGAGTCCTCCTAAGGCTGCAATATAGTTATTAATAGATTCATTCTTCCCTTGCACTCTGCTAAAGAATTTATGTCGTTCCAGAACCACATTTACTTTGTCTCCAAAGTGTGTCTCTAATTTTATAAGAGTAACATCCTATGCACCATAATCATCTTCATTATCCACTTTAGGTTCAGGTAGGGTTTCTTACACCTTACGTCCATGCACACCCAAGTTTTGCAGCAATATATGTTGTTTCCGCAATGCTGAGAATTTCTCACCCCCCATAGCGATCAGGTATGATTCAAATAATTTTGTCCAATCTTTCCAGTGAATCTCTGGATCACCACACTCATTCAGAAAGGACGGTGGTTGGCTAATACCTGGAGTGCCCATGATGAGAAGCAAAATGCACAATGTACAGTATGTTTGAATTAGCTGCTGTAGAGAAAGCACGACAGGGATTTATAGAATTGTCACTGGATAGACAAATGAGAGCCAAGAATTTAGGTGACCCAAAACTTTAGTAATATTGACTGGACCCCACGCAGATTTTAGGGAGAATTCCAGCCGGCTGGAAGCATGTGAACATGCTAAAAGTTATGTATAAAAAAGAAAAGGAAGCCCCAGCAGTACAGGACCCCCAAAAGAAGATGTATAAGCCTTACATACGTTAAACCCCCAGTGGCAGTGAGGCGCAGGGAAGCAGAGTTCACCCTGACGGCCTACTGCACCAGGAGCACTTAAACGCAGTAATGCCAAGCTGAAACACTTAGTGCAAAGATTGACTGGGAAGGCACGGCCGGCAAGCGTTGAAGCGCCGAGGTTCCGATCCAAGAGAAATCACATATGAGGAGAAGACATGAAACGGATGGCCCACAAGAGGATGGAGCGCCGGGCCTCCGACGTCAGAAAGGAAGAAACCTTCTGAGGAGAATCTTTGGGCTAGAGCGACTCTCTAGCGGTTGGAGTGCCGGGCCTCCGACGGCAGGAAGGAAGTACTTCTGAGGTGAATCCTGGGGAAGACCGGCCCTCTAGTAGTTGGAGCGCCAGTTCTGAGGTGAATCCTAGAGCAGAACGGCCCTCTGGCAGTTGGAGCGCTGGACCCCCAGCGGCAGTAAAGCAGATAGAGCGGGCACCGGTTAAGCCCCAACCTTGGGCCGAGAACCTCTCCACTTGGAAAGGCAAGAGATGGCCCATTTGTGATGCAGGAACTAGGCTGAGCCAAGAAAGCCAACACGATGATGCCAGTTGAGCCCACGCCCGGGCTGAGGAAAGATCCGATAAAAAGATGACGGGTCGGGCACTTGCAACGCAGGGACAGCCGGATGTGCAAGGATGCACCGCAGCAAGGAATCCACCTAGTCTGTCACCAGGCTAATCACGAACCTCACGGCTAAATGGCACCGCAGAGACACGAAGAAGCCAAGGACACTGGGCATCCTGGAAAACATTGAAAAGAACAGAGTATCCGTGGCTTGACAGCACACAATCACACTCGTTATTGTTCAGCAGGACCTCACAAACAGTCATGGAAAACAATTGAAGACACGGATGAAATGTCCTACTTCCGCTGCCACAATTGCCAAGTGATAAATTATGAGACCCCACACCCCACTTGAAACAGCACTCCAGATGTCCCAGCATGGGGTGTCTCACGGAAAGTCCAGTCCAAGGAGAGAGTAAACAAAGGTGATCAGCTGCCCCCTTCGCAGCTTGTCGCCAGTGTTGTAGTTCAAAGGAAATCCAGACTCCACAGCAGGTAAGTCCAAGTAACTTTATTCTGATCATCCACTCTCCATCTCACAGAACTAGTACTCCAACATTCTAACATGAACTCCCATGGAGGGAACCAAGTACTAGGAAATGAAGGGGGGGGGACGGAACGAACCATTACAGGACTCATACATTACAGTAAGATTACAACAGCGTGTCTATTCTTGGTGTTAACCTAGATCTTCATGAGTTCACGTATAATGATTTCATGATAGGTATCGGAGTTCTCATGTGGTAAGTTAGGGTTGAACTTGGATTTTGTTTAAACATCGTAGTCACAGCTCCTCCTGTATTGAGGCCCAATTGTTCTAACAGCTGCCTCATCTGCCCAGTCCAAAACCTCCTCATTCAATTCTGCTAAACTAGCAAGGAGATTAATATCTTTAAGACATAGACAATCAATGGCATCATCATTTCTAGACAAACCCGCCCCACTCCTTTGAGTGTTTGCCTTTTTCCTTTTTAAAAGGAACATCTTCAGAAGCTTAAGTTTTCTCACATTTAAAAAGACCACAATGCGAGTTTTACCATAGTCAAAATTAGATGTGGGACAGAATGTTAGGCCTAGTTCAAGGAGTGATTGTTACGCCTCCGTTGTTTGGTGAGAGGAGAAGTTCACCACAGTGAGGTTCTCCTTACCCATCACTTTCTCTTGGTCAGCCTTGTTGTTCTCCCATACGGCGTTGTCTTGTGCGTTTGTGGGCTCCCCTTCTTGTCTTTCTCCTCTTGCGTCGTTTCGTTTTCCCCTGCCTGCATCCAATGGTTTTGGTTTCAGTGTCTTGTTGGACTGTTAAAAACTGTATTCTTCCAGAGATGTGAAGGGTAGCGCGTCTTTCATTGTGTTGCTGGCTACATCCTCCAGGTCTGAGTAGGTCTCTGAACCCGATTCCGATGTAACCAGCTCCTGTTGTCTCAGGGCTCTCACTTGTCTGAATTGACGTATAGCACCATCATATTTCGTGCCAAATGTCGGAATTCTTCCACAGGCGTAGTCCTGTTAATCCCCGAGGAATTTGCGTCGTTTCTTCTGTTTTATCCCCTCTTCATATTTATCCAGTCGTATTTCCATTTGGCTTAAGAATTCTTTAATCTCCTCTTGTGCTGGTGATTTGTCAAGTTCTTCCTTCAATTTGTCAATTTCTTTGCATGTTGTTTCTAACTCCAGCCCTGCATATTTGGACAGAAGCTCCAGCATATTTTTGCAGGTCATTGCCGTCAAAATCAACCATTCCTCCAATAATTTAGGCTTAGGGTTCTGGTACGTCGGGGTGATCAGAATGTTTGGGCCACGAGGTACTCTGCCTACTTCAACATAGTTATCCAAAGACAAAACTTCCCACCAGTGGTTTATTTCCGCTGCAGACTTTCATAATGCGCCAGCAGTTTTTATATTCCTATTATTGCCTGTGGTTTGCTGTCCCACTGCACGTTCGCCGCCACCTCCCTCCTCATCGGTCTCGCAGAAGAGGGATTATGCTGCCTCAGGTCTCCCTGCTCTCTTCATAATGGAAACTGGGTGTCAGTTAACCCTGGGGGCACCCATGCCACTTCCGGGTCCTGGCCATCTTTTTAAAAAAATGCTCGATCCTGTCCACAAAGCCACTACAGTAGTAGACGCGGTGCACCTGCTAAACCCCCTAATATGTAATAGTCTTCCGTAATGGTGTATACTGAAGTGAAGGAGCCTGATCGCTAGTGAACGCACGCCTGTGTCTCGCAACTGGGCAAACACTCACCAGTACGTCACCCTTGGTCCGTTACTCCTTTCTCTTCCGCGTTACCGCAATCACAGGTCTGCGGGATTGGGGTCGATGGCGGGAACCAGTCTTTCTTACTTGAGAGGAAATGATCTCGACTCACTGGTTTCTTCTGCCTATCTGAGCCGGTGCTTAGAATAAGCGTCGGAACCCATTATAAATATCCAAGAAGTTTTGTATATTGATGCTTTCTACAAAAAAACTACTCTCACTCCAGCATCGTGGTTATTAAGTTCTTATATTAGTATCAACGGCAACGCGTTTCGACCACCTGGTCTTTTTAAAAGCCAGTTTGCACATACATTACACCACCATTTTATTGTGTCGACATAAAGTGACATAAACGACAGACAACGCATTTCCGGCTGTTTTTAGGCATTGAAAACACTCTGTTGGCAACCTATTTTTCCTTCTTTCCTCACAAGGTAAACAATTGTTTGAAATTGATCATTCATTACAACAATTCATTTGATAAATTTGAATCACTGACAGAATTTCGAAGTCAAAAATATCGACGTCAAGAATATTGGAGCCGAAATATCGATGTCAAGAATATCGAAGTCCTATCTACATTATGGTAAGTACAAAAATATCGGGGGGAAAATATCGTTGTCAAAAATATCGTTATTAAAAATATTGTTTTTTTTTAAATGTTAAAAAATAATGTAAAATAAAGTAAACAATACATATATTTCAAATAAACAGTTAAAAATGTTTAAAATTATGAGTAATACATATAGGGGTCGATTCCGATCCTGTAAAAAGGCTATACGAATCGTTGTACGGAGCATTTACCCCGTACGACTCGTACCCGGTAAACTTTCCGTACAACCTAGGAAGTACGATTCGTACAGAAAGCCTATTTCCGTACATTTCGTAAAAAAGCCCGTACGGGTAAAAAAAAACTACGATTCTGATCCGGAACAGCTTGTACGCGACGTCCGGACGTATTCAGGCAGCGGTTTCCGGCCCAGCAAGTACGATTCGTCCCTACGTCACTCCGTACGGCTCTTTTTTTACGGGAGTCAAAGACAGCCGAAAAGCAGGGTCCGACGCGAACCGCTACGCAAAGGAGCCCCGGTACGCGACGTACACGCCATGAACCATGTCGTACGTGTCATCCCGGTCCTCTTGGCCTACGACCTGGTGCACCGCACCCGACGCATACGCCGCAGAAGGTGAGAACACCACCCAGGGGCCAGGGTGGGGGTGAGGGGCAGGAAACAGACCCCATACTCAAAGCCAAACCTATAATATGGAGGCCATACATTACCACCAGGGTCTGGTCACTTGGGGGGGTGTGGCCAGCAACTCCTGCGTACCGCAACAACGGAAGTCGACGTGTACGGTGCGTGGCACACGTACCCCTACGGTACCATTAGAACAGTGATACGAACCGTACACACGCAATGAATGCGTGGGTACGGTGCGTACCACACATACCCCTACGGCACAGTAGAACTGTGATACGGACCGTACACACGCAATGAATGCGTGGGTACGGTGCGTACCACACGTACCCCTACGGCACAGTAGAACTATGATACGGACTGTAGACACGCAATGAATGCGTGGGTACGGTGCGTGTCACGCGTACCCCGTTACGGCACCAGTACATTTGGGATACGAGGCGTACACACGCCAGGAATGTGGGCTTAGAGGATTGGCCCAGCATGTTACCTTCATATTGGTGTGTGTGTAGGTCCAAGCCAGCAGTGTACTGCTCCAAGGGGATGCGTGGGTGGGTGCATATGACTACCAGCAGTGGCCTGCAATATGAGGGGTTGGTGCAGAGGACTCCCAGCAGTGTCCAGGCATATGAGGGGTGGGTGCATATGACTCCCAGCAGTGTCCAGACATATGAGGGGTGGGTGCATATGACTCCCAGCAGTGTCCAGACATATGAGGGGTGGGTGCATATGACTCCCAGCAGTGGACTGAGATATGGGGGTGGGTGCATATGACTCCCAGCAGTGGACAGAGATATGAGGGGTGGGTGCATATGACTACCAGCAGTGGCCTGAATTATGAGGGGTGGCTGCATATGACTACTAGCAGTGGACTGAGATATGGGGGTGGGTGCATATGACTCCCAGCAGTGGACAGACATATGAGGGGTGGGTGCATATGACTACTAGCAGTGGCCTGCAATATGAGGGGTGGGTGCATATGACTACCAGCAGTGTCCAGACATATGAGGGGTGGGTGCATATGACTACCAGCAGGGGACTGAGATATGAGGGGTGGGTGCATATGACGGCCAGCAGTGGCCTGCAATATGAGGGGTGGGTGCAGAGGACGGCCAGCTGTGTCCACACATATGAGGGGTGGGTGCATATGACTACCAGCTGTGGCCTGCAATATGAGGGGTGGGTGCATAGGACTCCCAGCAGTGTCCAGACATATGAGGAGTGGGTGCATATGACTCCCAGCAGTGGATAGAGATATGAGGGGTGGGTGCATATGACTACCAGCAGTGGCCTGACATATGAGGGGTGGCTGCATATGACTACCAGCAGTGGCCTGCAATAAGAGGGGTGGGTGCATATGACTCACAGCAGTGTCCAGACATATGAGGGGTGGCTGCATATGACTACCAGCAGTGGACTGAGATATGAGGGGTGGGTGCAGAGGACTCCCAGCAGTGGACAGAGATACGGGGGGTGTACATCATCATCAGATGACCACACCTACATGGTGGTATGGACGCATCCCTAACTTTGGACTATGATGACTGCTATTACAACACATCACTGACAGCAGTGTCCCACTCCCAGGAGGATGGATGTCTTTCACACACTGCATGACACACCACATGTGGGTGTGAGGACATATAACACATGCATACCCACCCATGGCGGATGCAGCACAATACACACCCTGATTTCATGCCAACAGACTGTATAGTCATGTAACTGCATACAAAACTAAGATAGCCAAAGGGAACACACACTGTCACGCACATCCCAGGACTGATAGGAATGTTCAGGTGCTGGTCCAGCCACCAAGATGTTGTCTCTCATAGAAGGAATAGGGTTGAAGTCCACCAGATACAATGCCAACAATTGTGAGTCAGGTGCCCAAATACCCTGCATAACAAGCACCATTTGTGTGGTAGGCCGTGATTACACACAGGCATAGTGCTGAAAAGGGCCAATTTGTCCCTGAAGGCATTCCTACATACCCAAAACCACAAGTACAGTGACTAGCAAGGATGGCACAGACGATTCAGCAGGCGACATTGGTGAGCAGGCATGGCCATTGTTGAAGGGATCCGTCACCAACAAAGGAAATGTGGACACAGGTCAGCACAACAATTGTGCAACTGTTTGCAGAAAAGATGTCAGGTGCCACAGAGGAAGGAACACTCCTTGGCACAATGTCTCCACACTAAATGAACACACACTACCAATGATTCTTTGCAAAGACATTGTGATGGCACACAGATACCATGGTCCACCTCATGACCATCATACAAAAACATTTCTCAGAACCCTAACACATTACCAGAACACCAACTCCAGGAGCCTCATCACCAACATCAAGTACCTGAAAAGCAATAGTGTTGAAAGTAAAAGAAAAGGCTTAATTCAGCACCCAAAAAAAAAAAATTAAAAAGAGACTATGTACAAAGGCCAATGGCCAGTCCATTTCTCAAGTCCAAGGGTGGACGTAGGGGACCGCGTCCACCCCTACCTTGCCTGCAAAAAGGAACCTCGAGGTTTGTCGACCAGGGGGGGGGGCATCATCTGTGGCAGGACCAGGCACCGCAGTGACATGAGGGGGATGGGTAGGTGTGGTGGGTGCAGGGGTGGACGTCTCCACCACAGGGGGTGGGGCAGCGCCAAAGGTTGAGGTGAGCTCGGCGCTGCACACTGCTGCTAGGGCCTCCATCCTAACCCCTGCACCTGAAGATACCCCAGCCTTACTTGGGGGTGTGCTGAATGTGTCTGGTGGGGTGCGTGCCCGTGACTGTCTGGGTGTGCATTGGGCAGGCATGGGAGAGGGCAGTGTGGATGGGTCCGGGGTAGGGGGGGGGAACGGAGCGCTGCAGGAGAGAAACTGCTGCCATCAGGGAAGAGTCCATGGACCGCAGAAACCTGCGTTGGTCAGACATCGTTGCTGACATGCCCTCCATGAACGACACCATCTGTGTGAGCAGTTTAGTGTGTCCATGGAGGACATTCAGCACCGATGCCTGCCCAACCTGCAACTGCCGCAGTATGTCCACAGACTCTTCACTGAGGGCAGCAGGGGTGACAGGGGCAGGGGGTGCGGTGCCTGGGCCGAAGGAGACATGGTGGGACTCTGCACAGACAGAAGGGACGGGAGCAACTGGGATGGAGGAGATGGTAATGGAGGAGGTGGGGACAGATGTGGGGATGCTGCCAGTTGGTGTTGCAGCCTCCGCCTCCTCAGGGAGGTCAGCCTCGGACCCGTCGGCGTCGTAGCTGCTCTCGCCTCCAGACAGGTTCTCCGACTGACTCCCCTCGCCCTCCGTGCCACTGGCTCCTTCTGACTCCCCAGCACTGGTGGCACAGTCGCTGGGTCCCTCCTCCAGGTCCATGCAGGTGTCTCCCGCGGTTGATGATGCTGTGGGCATGGAGAAGAAACCGAAATGCATCAGTCACCTGTATACATCTGACACATGAGCACAAGAACAATTGGTCACAGTGCGTATCAGGCAATGAATCATGAGTAACAGCTAGATAACTCCGCACATATGTAAGCCCTGTACTGCCCAGTTGGTAGACCCACTATGCCACTTGGACACCAGGAAAAAAAGAACACAAAAGGCCACAACTTGAATGAGAAATACACTGAGAAGCTAGTGTCTGTGAACCGGTGAGCACAGCAATACAATGAAGTCATGCCACCTCTTGTTTACCCTGAAAGAAACAGTAGTGGTGCACCAAACGTAAACTGACACACCTCACTACTCAAGGTGTCACCACACTCATAGACCTGTAAGTACTTTGAAACACAAAACGAAAAAATTTTGCTACCTTGGGACTCTCAATACTTTACCCAATCTACATGTTTTGAATGTGCCAATTCGCCATTTCGTGAAAAGAACACTCATGTGCCTGCATGAAATATGTCACACACGGCAGTGCACACAAAAGTACATTTACACTGTCATTGAAGAAGCTGGCACCTTTTCTAAGAAGCCACTGTTAGAAATTAATGGTGTTGCAGAAAGTACATATACATGGGCCCACAGAGGTCTTGATGTCTTGAGACTCGTCAGTTTGTATCACCAACAATAAAGGAGTCTCACAAAAACAAGAGCACTGTGGGAACATGTATATGGAGAATCTGCAACACCATTTAATTCTGACAGTGGATTCTTAGAAGATATGCCAGTGTGTTCCATGAAAGTGGAAATGTTGTTTGGTGTGCACTTCCTTGGGAGACTTTTATCATGCAGGCACATCAGTGTTCTTAACACATATCATCAAATTTCCACATTTAAAACATGAAGAACTGTTGACAAGTGCTGTGAGTGCCAAGGTACAATTTTTTAAGAGTAACAACTTGAATTATGTCAGTTGTCACATGGCCATCTGTCACCTGATTACACAGTTGGCTACACATATGACCTACTGCCTGTCATCTTGAGTGGCACACATGTCCACACCCAGGACAATGCATAAGCTAATGGGCCTGCAATTGGGTTGAAAAAAAGCCTAGATGTACTGTGGGGACACCCTCATGGCAAGCCAGAATGTACACACAGATGTCAGCACACAAAGTCCAAACAGCGTTGCATCTGAACCACACACAGGTGCAAAAAATGTATGAGCAGGAATCATGTTTTTTAAAAACTGACACAGGCTGCAAAGCACGAACATTAAGCACTGGCAAGCATCACAGGGGCACTGCACTGTGATTCTTTGTACAGCCAAGTCTCACACACATCAGGCCTGGCAATGAAAAATCAGGGTTGCACATGTATGCCTCTCCCGCACACACCACCCCATGCCTCAGTCAATGTGATTGATTCAGATCAAGAAGTGACACCTCTTATTCAGGGTTACAATAATTGTGCTGGAAAAATAGCTTCATTTACACAACATCACCTCGTGGGGCTGGCAACACATATTTGTGACAAACAACCATCAACCGATTGTTGTGAATAGCCACACAGGCACTGCCCAGTGAGAGTATGCACAAGCAAAATGGTGTATCCCTGTCCAGTGGACACATGTAACACACATTTGCAAAATACTAACTAGGCAAGGGAACAATGCCGCAGAGGCAGACCTATGCTGAACCCACAGAGAATGTGCACTGTGTTGGATGACACACATGATTAGGAGGCCAGGGTGTCTCAGGGGACTGTAGTGGGCACACTGCTCTGTGGTCCTGGAATGAGCTGACTGTACCATGTTCAACCGTCATGGCAATATGCATATCTCCCACTCATGCACATCATGTCTGAGGCCACAACATTGGTCATGCATACTGCAAGGGTGTTCAGTTGAAAGCTCACACTCCTATGTTGAGAATCATCATCAGTGACAACAAATATGGACCCCCAACATAGTGAACAGGTCATGGCACAGGCAAGGTACCAACGCAAGTCACAGACCACCCTCCCACATGATGCAGAAAGCAATGTGCACTTAGATTTACTGGCACCCTAGATGACCATGTGCAAATGTGATTACACACAGACCAGGGGACACATGTCAAGGAGGGGAAGGGATGAAAAAGAGCACCAGGTGACATTGGGGAACAGAAAATGCACTGCACATATTAACTCTGGGAGTGTATCCAGGCTACAGAGCACTTCCAAAATCTGGCAACACAACACGACAAACAGCCATGTACCTACCCCCTCCTTGCTGCAGTCTCTCCTGTAACTGCCTATCGAGCTCAGGTAATACCACCGCCAGGACACGTCTCATGTGGGGGGTCATGCGGCCGCCGTGGGGGCGAGGACAGTCGAGCCCCAGCTCGACCCGGGCGATCCGCCGGGTCCAGCACCGGATGTCCTGCCACCTCTTGCGGACCTGTGGTAGCTGCCGACTACGCTCCCCCTCAGATCTCACGGCCCTGGCGAGGTTTTTCCAGATCACCCCCTTCTCGTAGGCAGTTACCTGTCAGGATGACAAAGTGACACAACATCAATACACCTGCTCCATGTCCCAGAGACACACATTCGAACATCATTGAAATGTTGCACAGGGCATAGGATTCAGACAGGAATTACATCATACACAATAAGAAACTGGCCTGTGTGCAAGCCCCAATGCACTATATGGCATTGAAAGTCAACAGGTTGGCATGAGGGGTGCGACACACTCACTGATCATGCCACACACTGTGCAGCACATGCAACAGTAGGCTGAAGGCCCAGCACGTGCCAAGCAGTCACATGTCCCACTCCACTGACGCACCATCAGCATACTAGACAGACACACCCAAGCACAGATCACTCGCCTGTCATTGACAACAGCGGATACAACCCTCACTCTGCACATGTGCCACTTGCCAGTGGGGTGTCACAGGTGTCATGCTAGCTCTGCAAGTCAGACATACAGCACGGCTTACTTGTCACATCAGATGGGTTGATCTGTTGCCTCCTCCATGCAGCTGTGGTGCAACACTTCACATAGACACTCACCCATATGACAAGGAACATTCACACACATCAATGTCCATGAGGTCGTACACATCATTTGGACACTCTCACCACAGGGCCCTTAACTCATACACATCTGTGGGTACAGTCCCCTGTCACACCGGGGGGACCACTGAATCACCTCAGGACAATAGGAAAAAAGGCCACCAAGGATTTGCCAGGCTGAAAGTGTCATGCACTATGCAGTGAAAGTCACAGTAAGCACAATGCAGGTGAGGAGTGCACACAGGAACTACATCATGCTCTACATGAGAGACATCAGCATGCCCCCCCCCCCTGGGACCCACTCTAAACAACATTGCATGTCTGTCCCACCTGGACACAATATTGACAGTCACACAACAGGTGCATAGGCAAAGGTAGTGGACTCAGCACTCACCTGCTCCCCTGGTCTCCTATACAGCTTGGTGTACTGTGGGAGGAGACAGTCCAGCAAGGCCTCATTCTCCTCCTGGGTGAATGGCTGGGCCCTCTCCACAGTACGTGGCACGGTCCAGAGGAAGCAGAGACAGCAGCAGTGTGGTCGACTGGAAAGTTGTGCAGGCAAGTGCCCTCTCATGGGTTCTGGCTGCCTTATATCTGTCTTGCTGAGGGGCATTCATTTAGAGGAGTATATAGTGATTGGTCAGACTCATTCGCATCCTACATTTACTCCAATCCCTTTAAACATACACCAATGACTTTAAACATACACCAATGACAGCATTCGCATCGTTCAAATTTTGAGCATCATGTCAAGTCAACAACCACTTTGCAACATTGTATTTTGTGGCCAACTGACTGTTCCAGGACACATGATCAACACTTTTCAACTGAAAACTCTGTCTTTATGACAACCAGCATGCATTTAGGGCCTAATACTTGTCCCTTATGTGTCCCCTATGTAATTTTGAAATCCACACACAGGTACGGTGCGTTTCACACGTACCCCTACGGCACACGTACAATGGTGAAACAAAGCGTACACACGCGATGGTAGCGGGTGTACGGTGCGTTTCACACGTACCCCTACGGCACAAGTACAATGGTGAAACGAAGCGTACACACGCGATGATAGCGGGTGTACGGTGCGTTTCACACGTACGGGTACGCACTAGTAGTACCGTGCGTTTGACACCTACGGGTACGCACTAGTTCACACGTACGGGTACGCATTTCACACGCATACAATGGTAATACAGGCGCACACATGCCAGGAATGGAGGGCTACGAGTCGCACAAGGATGTCCATCAAGTACTTGTCATTGCATACTGTCATGTGCAGGCCCTAGGTGTGTCAGCTAGTGATATTGCACAGGTCATCTCATCTAGTTGCACAATTGATGTGTGATGACCTGTGGACAAATGTCATGTGTGATGGGGCACTATGTGGCACACATCACCTTGACACTTGCCACATGTGTGTCTGTAGTCCAACTGTGTCATGCACAGCAGCAGTGGGATGGCACAGTCATCACTACCCGCACCTGTCTCCTGATGACAGGGACACTCTATCAACTGACATGTCACGATCTGCTTGCCCTTTGTGACTATGTCAGGTGTGTGTCATGTGTTCCCATGAGCTTGATGTCAGTGTTCCGTCAACTGCATCTGCTGTTGGTGCATCCAACATGGGTCTGTGTGGAGATGGGCATGGAACACATCTACGCACAACATGCCACATGTGGATTCCCACCGCTGTAGGGTCTGTGTGCATCGGACATCATATTTTCCCAGTCATACATGTCTGCGTTGTCTCAATGGCTGTGTCTTTTTCTTGTCACGTGTACCCCTTCATCGCAATGTGTTTGATATGTACATTTGACATTCCATGTGACCAGTGCGTGTGCCTTGCAGTCAGCTGCTTCCAATGCAGCTATGTGGTTGTGTGTCACTCTGGTGATATCTGTGGCTCTTCACTCAGACTGGCCACCAACTCATTTCAGGGCATGTCATGTAGACTTGACAATCAACAGGTGTATCTGGCTTTTTGTAGGAATGCCAGCAAGCTGGCATATGTGTCCTGTATGTAATGCACACACCCGACTCCATATTTACTTGATGTGTATTAGCAGTATAGCATGTGCTATGTTCATTGACATTGATATTGGCAGACTCTCAATCTTCATTCTTACAAACAATGTCTTGCAGGGCACAGCCTGTCCCAAGAACAATGCCAGACTTGGGTGCCATAAGGGAACGTGCCTGCATCCGCCGTTACAGATTCACTCGCAAGTTGATTGAGGACTTGACAGACAAGCTGGCACCACACCTGCAACCGCGACACAGGTATCCTACTGCACTGACCCCCAAGATGAAGGTGATGGCAGCCCTACATTTTTTTGCCACAGGTACGTTTCAATTCACCATAGCTGATGTTGGTGGCATGTCACAGACAATGTTCAGCCGTGTCCTGCGTGATGTTTTAGCAGCCATATTGGAGCACCTTGATGAATTCATCCAATTTCCTACTCCTGAGGAGTTGACAGATGTCAAGGGTGATTTCTATGCCCTGGGAGGGATGCCCCATGTCATTGGGTCCATTGATGGTACACATGTGGCTTTGGTACCACCACAGGCACAGGAACAAGCCTATCGCAATAGAAAACATTACCACTCGATAAATGCCCTTGTGGTGTGTCTTGCTAACATGCTGATTTGCCATGTCTGTGCACGTTTCCCAGGATCAGCACACAATGCCTACATCATGAGGCGTAGCAGGGTGCCACAAATGATGCTGCGGCTGCACAACGAACGAGCATGTCTTGTTGGTGGGTATACTCTGTTTGTCCTGTGTGTTGCGGTATCTTTGGCTCTTTCGGCATCTCCTGACCCACTTTTTTACATGATGTTTCCATGTAGGGGACTCTGGATATTCCAACATGCCATGGCTGCTGACACCTCTCCGCAACCCAAGAACAGTTGCAGATCACCGGTACAACCATGCACACGGGCAGACCAGGCGAGTGATTGAGAGGACGTTTGGCCTCCTGAAGAGTCGATTCCGGTGCCTGGACAAGACAGGCGGGTCCTTCCCTTATGCCCCGGAGAAGGTCATGCGCAACTTCTCGTAATGGTGAGTCACTGGGTATGAGTGTGCAAGCTTGTAGCATTGAGTGGCATGTGTTGCAATGTGTGTGTCCAGCTGACTGAATGCAAAGTGACTTTGATGTGTGTTCTGATGTGTCACTCTAGTGATGATGTCATGCCACATAGTTTTGCGGAGAGACTTTCTTTGAAATTTACATGTGTCCATTGTTCATGTTTTGTAAATGTCCATGTGTGCGGCGAGATTTGTTTTAGGGGACTTCTTGTGTGTCTGTCATTCCCAGGTTTTTGTTCATGTTGTCTGCTCGTGTCATCGTTGTCCTCCTGCCATTCCTCATGAGGATAGCAACGTGTGCTGAATCAGCGTTACATGCATGGACATGTGGAAATGTCAGTTTGGGTAAGGATTGCAGCAAGGCTTTTTGGTGGTGGTACGGGTTGGGAATGTGTGGGCCTGCTTCTGTGCATGTTGTGGTACCATGCATACATGTCTTCTCACCATGGAGCATATAACATGTAGAATCACTCCCATGACATGATAGTCACCCTTCTTGACAGTCATCTGTAGTGGAGTGTGGCGTCTGATGAAGGCATCAATGTGCGTAAACCTTGCCTCTGAAACATTGCGGATGCTACGGGTGGACATAGTGTGGGACATCACAACAACAGGCTCTATGGGGAATTGCAGCCTCTCTGTGTGCAGCAGGATGTGTTAGACTCATCCCCTTAACTTGTGTGCCAGTTCATTGGGATTGACATCATACGTGTCGTGAAGGGTGGGTCCAGCGTATGTCCCACATGTTCTGTCAACTGACCTGTGAGTCTGTTAACATGGATGCATTTCCCTTTGTGTGTGTATGTGGAATAAAGGTGTTCAGCACAATCCAAAGTGCCTCATCTCTGTCACTGCAGCTCCCTTGCCAGTTTGCATGCGTCATCTATGGCATACTTGTCAAATATTGAGCATATGTGTACTTCGGCAACATGCATGCAGTTCTTCATGGCTAATAATATCTATTGTGCATGAAGTCCCTGGTTGTGTATATATTTGTGCAGGTTGGTCCCCACAACGGGACGTGAACACATGCTGATGGTGTGTCTCCTGTGCGCAGCTCCGCATTTTGTTGCCTGACCCTGTGGCCGTCATTTTTGGTGATTGGTCATACATTTTCTCGTAGTGACCCATGAGTAACCTGACACTCCTTCCTTTACATACACCTGTTGCACTGTGCCTTTCTGACCTCCTTGTCTTTGTGTGCTACTTTGTGCCTAGTTTCTCACCCCTTCCGCCTGCTGCTGCCTCACCTGCGGCACCGCCCCCGCCGAGTGCCCTGATTCTGCAACCCACACGCCTCCAAAATGCTCCTCCCTTCCCCCCTCCACCCATTCTTAATGCAGCCAGCAGCTTGTCTGTGCCACTGTTGCGCCAACGCCGTGCCAAAGGCAGGACCGCCTGCGCCTGCAACGTGCACAGTGCACAAGCCTCTGGTCTTTGCATGACCCACGTCACACAACAGGCTCATGTTGCAGCCAACCTCCAAGCAATGTCCTCCAGACAATCATCCGCCTGCTATCAGGCAACCCCTAAGTGCACACACGACACCTTCGCATGCTGAGTGTGCAACTGCCTATACAGCGCTGCCCAGCCTACCAGACCCTGTCAGAACAACCAGGTCATGTGCCTCCTACTCCACACCCGCTCCGTCCACCAGCACGCCATTGTACTCTGTTACCTCCTCAACACAACAGCCACACACATCACCTTCATGACAGTAACCTGGACATAAGCATCCTCAGCACACGACTTCTTCATTGCCATCTCAGACGGATACAAGATCACCCGCAGGGACGGCATCAACAATCACGGAGGATGAATTGCAATTTATTCACAAGTACACCCTCAGAGTCCCAAATCCGGGTTTGCAGCAACTCCCTGGCAACCCTCAGAGTAACACTCATCTACAGATCTCCAGCCCTACATCCACAATTGCGCTAAGCCATCAACACGTACATCTGCACGCACGCCCTCACCTCCACAGGCTACATGTGGCTGGGGGCCAGTGACTTCTGGCTGGAGGAGAACCACACCACCATCCATCATTGGTCCATCAACATTTTAATCAACGTCTCTGACAAGCAACACACTGCTCCACACCCCGCTAATGATCCCCCAAAGATGCTTGATGTAAGTCACCACAGACAAGATGTGTGGGACACTCAAAACAACACCAACGCAACACCCTGAAACCTCACACACTGGATCAGCAACTGATCCAACAATCTTGCCACATTGACGGACTTTCCTGTGAAGCACAACAACAGTTAAGGCACCTGGGACAAGGCATACCTACTGGACTCCTACAGACCTAGCCGGACTCTTGTGCAAACCTTGCAACACAAAGAGCCATCATTTCCCTTACAGGTCTGGAAAAGACCACACACAGACATCACCATATCATCAGCAAGGACAAGTGGAGATCCTTCAGATAGTGCAGAGACACCAAAACACACGACATCAAGGAGCTCATCAGCATTGTGAGTGAACTGACAGCAGATCTCCATCCAAGACACCCCACCCTTGCAAGGCAGATCACATCCCTTGCAACTTTGTACCACTGCTAGCTCATGGCCATACACAACAGCCTTGGCACACAGAGGTAGACAGCACTATTATCCGCAGGACAAACCCCCCTCAGCAGCAAGTACACCACCTAGCTCATGTGCACCATCCAACTTGGCTCTCCATCAGGCCCCTTCCCACACAACATCTCAACCACATCATTCCCCATCCTTGAAGCCCACGTCCAGCGCGTCATGAATGTCTCCTTTGAGTTAGCCACATTCCATGGGTGCTGGAGGCATGCAGAGACCCAGGCCCTTCTTAAACAACGGACAGCAGTCCCGCAGGATCTCCTGGTACATCACCCTGCTTCTCTACCCAGAAAATGTCATCCGGAAGCAACTGACAAATTTCCTCCACGCAACCAGCTCCAGGCAACCAGCACCACACCATATTCCACAGTAATCACACCACTGCAACCGTCATCATTGCCACCACCAACGACAACTTTGCCCTGCTCAACAATGGTGAGCCCACCCCCCTTAACCTCTCAACGGCATTGTACAACATGTGCTAACACACTGTCAGCTCACACATCTCCAACACTGGTATCCAGAGGAGGGCCCAGGATTAAATCAGAAAGTAGCTCACCAGCAAGGCCCAGGGAGTCGGCCTCCACCCTGCAGCATGTAGTACACTGGGGTCATGTGGCACATGCCCCAGGGCTCTTCTCTCAGCGTGACGATCTTTAATGTCTCCATGACCACCCTCTCCACCATCACATGCGCACACAACCTCATCATCATCTCGTATGCCATTGACACCCAGCTGCTCCTCAAACTCACCAAAGAGCCAGCCATTGCCAGATCCAAACTTCAAGAAGGCATGAGATCCGTTGACAAATGGCTGAACATCAGCCACCTGAGGCTGGACTTGGACAGGACTGAGGTCATCATCTGAGGTTTGTCCCCTTACGGCTGGGTCAACTCCTTGTGTCCCACTGGTCTGGGCACCGCACCAGCACCCAGTGGCCACGCATGCAAGCTGGTGTTCATCATGGACCCATCGCTCACAATTACCATGCAACTCACCACCATCTGTACCTCATGCTGCAACACCCTCCGCATGCTGCAAATGATCCACAGATAGATCCACTACAAGGCAAGACAGACCGTCCCCCAGGTCCACGACACCAGCCGGCTCAACTACAGCACCGGCCTCTACGTAGAAAAACAGCAAAACTGCAGGAGAACTTGTCCACATCTAGGGTGCATCCGCACACCTCATCTTCAACATCCCCAGCCCCAGCCCCATCCACCTGAGATAGCTAGAATGGCTCACTGTCTGCTGCAGGATCACCTTCAGACTCCTCAACCACACTCAGGAGGCAGTCCACAACCCCAGACCCAAAACAAACCTTGGACGTCTGTCATCCAACACCCCGTTGGCCCAACTCCATGCAGCCCACCTTACCCTGGCCACCATTCATCACATCCACATAAAAACTGCATGCAGGAGATAGTTCTCCCACCTCGCCAAACAGACCTGGGACTCCCTCCCCGGGAACATCAACATGACCCATGACCTCTACACCTTCATGATACTCTTCCAAATTGGTCTGTCTGAGCAGTATTGCAAGCACCCCCTCAGCCGCTTGAGGCCATCACGGGTGAGTACTGGGCTCCATGTCTGTATTTGGTGATACATTGAGACACATGTGTGTCCTCGACCGGACTCAGATCCAAGTGTATGGATGGCTGGAGTTAGTTCCACACTCAGGCATACTTTGACATATCCCCACACGTATGTTGTGGACTCATGCTCAATGACTGCAACATAAAATTTCACGTATTAATTATTTAATTATAGCTCTGGGTGATTTGTGCACTGAAAAAGGTGCAATGCAGGGACCATAGAATCCAAAGTTCACAGGGGGAGATGGGATCCTTGCCATTGGAAGTCATCAGAGTCCAGACCACAGTGTTTGGCATCATTAGTCAGACTGTGACCAGTAGGTCCATGTGGCAGATGATGTCAGTCAATGAGGTGATGCTGTCGCACATGAAGGCCAGGTGCCAGGCCAGGTGACCTGGGAGATGTGGATGTGCCGCTGCCTCTCACGGTCTTTTCCGTGGACGACCCACCTTCCTCGGGGGACCCTCAGATGCAGGCCTTGACGATGCTTGGGACGCTCCGTCGGACGAATCCTCCTCCTCCTCCCTCCCTGTGGCTGGTGATGGTCTTCGCCTAATGGCACAGGGAGGGTTGCCCATGTTGTTGGCGATCCGACGGAGTGAATGGCTCATGTCCCTTTGCACCGGCAGGAGCTCAACCAGTCTTGCCTCCATCCGTCCTTCGTGTTCTTGTTGACTGGCGTGTTGCTCGGCCTGCTGGTTCTTGATCTCTGTGAGGGTCACCACTACCTGGCTGATCTCCCTGGTGTCACGCTGGTATGCCTCCATTATGTTGTGTATGTGTGACAGACCGGTCCCTTCAGCTGGCTGGTCAGGTTCTCGCCTCCGCCTGCCTCCACTCCCACCACCCCTGCCCACATGAGCCTTGCCTGCCGTTGTGGGCAATCGGGTCTACGGGACCCCTGAGGGATGGCAGTGGTGGTGTTGTCTGCCTCCTCCTGCGTGCCCGGCGCTCCTTGTCCCTCCTGGTCAGACTGGCTCAGTTGTTCACTGCGGGCAGGGCTCCTTGGTGTCTCCTGGGATGTGACAGGAATGGGGGTGGTGGTTGGCACAGATGGTCCTGAACCAGGTTCTGCAGGGGCTTGGACACCAGAGGGTCCAGGTCGGTCGGGGTCATCCTCGGAGTGTTGGGAGGCGTCGCTGCCGGTGGGATCAGGTTCCTCCCGGGCCAGGGACTGTGAATCTTCACCCCCATTGTTGGGGGTAGATTCCTCACGTTGCCCTGTGTGTGTGAGACAGACCATGTTAATGCTGTTTCATGCAACATGCATGTATCCTACACATTCATGTTGGCACTGTTCCTCCAGGTAGTTGTATGTGCCTAGCATTCTCCTCACTGTTCACTTGTGGATGGGTATGTTGCGGGGGACAGATTTGATATGTTCTCCTGAGTCTTTGACATGTAGGTTTTTGGCTTGGATGCTTCGTCGGCTATGTATTGGTGTTGTTGTGTTACATGTCCATTGTGACAGTGGGTAAATCCATTGCCTGTCCCGGGGGTGTCTGCTTGTGTAAGGGGTGTGTGTGACAGGGCCTGCTGGTGGGTGTAGTGTGATTTGGCACTGGGGCTCCCAGGTGATGTAGCTGTCCCCCCATGGAGCATGCTGCCATGACAGTGAGTGGGAGTTCCTGTCCTAGATATCTGACCTTGTTGTCTTGGTGTTTGTGTTTGCACTGGTCACAGGAGGGCCTTGTGCTGCCTACACCCGGGCCGAGTGTGAGCTATCTTGTCAGTACTTTCCCAATCCCTGTGCATTGCGCATGGTGCATGGGTATGTACCTGGGCCATATGGGATGAGGGCAATTGTGTCTGATTTGGAGTTCAACAATGTGTTTTGTGCCACCCACCCTCCCAGCATACCGGACATCCATTCTTGGGTTGCTGCTTCGTGTAGCATGGGACATAGCATGGCCTTGCTTTCTCAATGGAGCATACACATGTTAGTGGCATTAGCGTTATTTTTGACTGTGGTTCTGGCTGGTGAGGGCTTGGGGGTAGTTGCGTGCATTTGGTGTAGTTGGGGTGTGGATGCCATTACCCCCATGTTAACTAAGTTGTTTGTGTACTCACCAGGCTCTGGAAGTCTGTACTTCCCACCGGCGGAAGCAGGGCCATCACCTTCTCCTCCCAGGGATGGGAATGTTCTGGTCTGCGGAGCCCACCACCTCCAGTGATGTTGCTCTGGGCGTAGTCATCATTCATTTTGCGCTTGACCGCCCTCCGCAGATCGTACCACCTGGCTTGGCATTCATTCCTGGTCCTTCTGATGGGTACAACAGCATTCACCCCATCGACAATCCTCTGCCACAGGCGTGTTTTTTCAGCTATGCTGGTCTGTCTGACCAATGTTCCAAACAGCTGTGGCTCGACTCTGATGACTTCATTGACAAGGATGTCCAGCTCCTCCCTTGTGTCCTTTGGATTCTTGTCTGTGGGCATGGTGTGGGGTGAGGGTGTGGATGGTTGTGGGTGTGTGGGTCTGAATGTGACGGTGTGGGTCTGAATGTGAAGAGGTGGTATGTGTAAAGGAGGTTGTGTGAAGGTGTATATGTTAAGGTGGATGGGTGCAGTTGTTGTTGTGTGCTCTCTAGCTGCAGTGAGTCGGTTGCAAAGGCTCATGGTTTGAGTGTGTGGGCCCTTTATATTGGTCCATTTGTGGGTGGGCCTCAGTTTGAATTTTTGGTGGGTGTGTTATAAGGGGTGGTTGTGAGTTTGCCCCTCTGTTTGCCTGTTTGGATGTGTCCAGGTCAGTCATTTCCATTTTTGGTGAACTGTAGACTTGTTTTGTGGTGTTGTGCGAGTCGAATAAACCCTCCCTGTACTGTTATACAGTGTCCGTGGTTCAGTACGGTACAGGGGTACGAGTCGTACAGGCACACACCCCCATGCGTTGTGTATGTACGGTGCGTACACCGCCATTGCTATGTACAGTGCGTACACCGCCATTGCTATGTACGGTGCGTACACCGCCATTGCTATGTACGGTGCGTACACCGCCATTGCTATGTACGGTGCGTACACCGCCATTGCTATGTACGGTGCGTACACCGCCATTGCGTATGTACGGTGCGTACACCGCCATTGCGTATGTACGGTGCGTACACCGACATTGCGTATGTAGGGTGCGTACACCGACATTGCGTATGTAGGGTGCGTACACCGACATTGTGTATGTACGGTGCGTACACCGACATTGCTAGGTACGGTGCGTACTACAACATTGGTGCGTACAACATTGCGTATGTACGGTGCGTACACCGCCATTGCGTATGTACGGTGCGTAATACAACATTGGTGCGTACAACCACATTGAGTATGTACGGTGCGTACACCGACAGTGCATATGTACAAGTCATTCCCCGTGTACGGGACGTTTTCCCCGTCTCGTACAACTTTTCCCGCTACGATTCGTATGGATCGGGCCGATCCGTATGTACTTTTTCCCGTACGAATCGTACTTCACGGGTCGGACGTGACTTGTACGATTCGTACGGAAAAAAATACGGATACGAGTCGTACGGAAAAAAAAAATACAGGATCAGAATCGACCCCATAATGTTAAAAATAAATAAACATATACATATGAAATATAATATATATACTTATTTAATCTTGATAATTAATTATTATAATTTATAAATTTTCAAAAACATTTTATAAATTATAGATATACATACACATACAACAAATATAAATAAATATATATATAACAAATAAAAAAAAAATGTTAAATAAATTATACACTACATTAACTAAAACGGTAAACATTGGATAGCGTTGGGGCAAAAATTACTATTCCCACTCCAGAGAGTGCAAAAATAGGGAAAGTGTTGGATAGCGTAGGGGTAAAAATTACTATTCCAACTCCAGAGAGTGCAACAGTAGGGAAAGTGTTGGATAGCGTAGAGGTTAAAATTACTATTCCAACTCCAGAGAGTGCAACAGTAGGGAAAGTGTTGGATAGCGTAGGGGTTAAAATTACTATTCCAACTCCAGAGAATGCAACAGTAGAGAAAGTGTTGGATAGCGTAGAGGTTAAAATTACTATTCCAACCTCGGGAAGTGGCAATCTCTTCCTCTCAACCCTCTTGGAAGAAGTGCCCTTTTTAAAATGATGGTCCTCCCTCGCTTCTTATACAGATCACAGAATGTTACCTTGTACCTCCCGGGGAGCTGGTTCCAGGAGCTGGATTGGGTCCTTACCCGCTTCCTATGGGGGGGAAAGAGGCCGCGGATGACTCTAGCGCACTGCCGCATACCACCGTATGACGGGGGCATGGGGGTGACTAGTCTTCACCTCTACTACCTAGCCACTCGGCTCATTGTGATCCACGATTGGTTCGCGGGTGGCTGGTCCGACCCGGCGTACAGAGTGGAACTCCGGGCATTGGAGTTTCCACAGCTCCACGCCTACCTGTACGGGAGCCCAGTACCGCAGGATCTTCCCCCGGTCACCAGGGCGGTGTTTGTGGCCTGGCGTGCCGCGCTGAGACACGTAGGGTGGAACCAGAAATTGACCAGGCATATGCCCCCGTGGAATGGGACGTCGCTTGCGGAGGTCTCCTCTCTCCAGGACTTTCGCAGGTGGGACCTCATTGGGATTTTGCTCCTGGGAGACGTTTGGGTGGGGGACCATGTCCGATCATTTGCAGACCAACAGCACCGGCATTCCCTCCACTCCTCCCAATTCTATAAGTACTTACAACTCCGGCACGCCCTCCAGGTCCATATCCCCTCTTCCACATCCTTCCCTGAATTCAGCCCCCTGAAGGCCCAAGTGATGATGGGAAACCTGGGTAGAGGGGGGGGGGGGGGTGTCGTGGATTTATCACTCCCTAGTAAAAAATGGCCCTGCGACCCTCTACCACCTTCGCGCTCGCTGGGAGGGATGGCTGGATCCCCTGGAGGAGGCGGACTGGAGGGACGCCCTTATGGCCCCTAGGCTTCTGACGACCTCTTCCAAGCTGCGGCTAGTCCAGCTCTTCTATCTCCATGCGACGTACCTCACCCCGCGCGCTTGTATAGAGCTCGCTTGCGGCCCTCCCCCCTCCTGCGTCACTGCCATCCGGCCCCAGCGGATTTCTATCACATGGTATGGCAATGTCCGGCTCTTGCGTCCTTTTGGGCGGGGGTGGAGCTTGAGCTCACACGGGCCCTTTAGTGGGAGATACCCCATAACCCGCTGTGCTTGCTCCTGGGGGTGCTTGACGGCCTAGACAGTTCCCGGGCTGATAAACGGTTTTTGGGAACGGCTTTGGCGGTGGCCAAGAGGGACATCGCGGCACTCTGGTCCCAAGCTACACCCCCTACAGTTCGGAGATGGAGAAGAGGGGTGAACTGGTGCGGTACCCAAGAAGAGCCTCTTTTCGAGGCTAGAGGTTGCCCTGAACTTTTCGGCAGGATGTGGGACAAATGGTTTCATTTGTTGCGGGCCTGAGGTTGCCATGTCTCTCTTGTATGTGGCCATAGATAGGCTGGTGGTCTCCCTACCACAAGACTTTTTATACAGATCTCGGTTATTCTTAAGAACTGCAATGTGCGTATCTATTGTGTCTGCCTTGTTGCCAATTAACTTGTTTTTGTCTTTTAATACAATAAATGTGATTATCACCAAAAAAAAAATACTATTCCAACTCCAGAGAGTGCAACAGTAGGGAAAGTGTTGGATAGCGTAGGGGTTAAAATTACTATTCCAACTCCAGAGAGTGCAACAGTAGGGAAAGTGTTGGATAGCGTAGGGGTTAAAATTACTATTCCAACTCCAGAGAGTGCAAAAGTAGGGAAAGTGTTGGATAGCGTAGGGGTAAAAATTACTATTCCAACTCTCCAGACAGTGCAACAGTAGGGAAAGTGTTGGATAGCGTAGATGTAAAAATTATTATTACAACTCCAGAGAGTGCAACAGTAGGGAAAGTGTTGGATAGCGTAGAGGTAAAAATTATTATTCCAACTCCAGAGATTACAACAGTAGGGAAAGTGTTGGATAGCGTAGGGGTAAAAATTACTATTCCAACTCTCCAGACAGTGCAACAGTAGGGAAAGTTTGGATAGCGTATGGGGTTATTATTACTATTCCAACTCCAGAGAGTGCAAGAGTAGGGAAGTGTTGGATAGTGTAGGGGTAAAAATAACTTACTAATAATAAAAATAATTTATTAAAAAAAATATATATATATACATTATTAAATAACAATAAATTAAGTCAATAAATAATTACTTAAAAATAATTACCAATTAATAATTAACAATTAAATTGATAAATGCAATTAAATAATTAACAATCACCAAATAATTAAATAATAAGTAATTTTTAATAACCAAAAACAATATTTATTAAAAATATTTAGCAATTAATAATTAACTATAAATTATTGATAAATAGCAATAAATAATGAATCACAATTCATGACCAATTATTAATTAATGAACAATAAATTATTTTCAAAAATATAAAAATATTAATTATTAACCCGTTTACCGTGGCGTAAAATCCGCCGTGGTGTGGAGGTAGTGCTCGCAACGACCGTTGGCGCACGCACGCATCGAAGGGGTTAAAGTTATTTATAATTAACAAATTGATTATCAATACTCAACAATAAAATAATTTCTTAATTACAATTAATTACTTCCCACCCTATAGCCCTATAAACTCACAACACACTTCAACAATACATTAATACACTTAATATAATTACCAATTAATTAATAAAAACTACTAATTAATACAAATTTATTACAAATTAATAACAAATAATTACCAATTAAAAAATTATTACCAATTAATAAACATGAATTACCAATTAATAAAAAAGAATTACCAATCAATAATTATTTAACATAAATTATCAATACCAATAAATAAAAATAATTACTTAATTACAATTAAATTACTTCCCACCCTATTCCCCTAAAACCCACAACCCGCTACAGAACTAAAACGCGCAATCTACTTAAAAATAATGACTAATTCCTAACATTTTAAAATTAATGTAATATAATTAAATTACTTCCCACCCTATTCCCCTATAAACCCACAACCCGCTACGGTACTAAAACGCATAATTTACTTAAAAAAATAAAATTACTAACTTCTAAAAAAAAAAGTATACATTTATTCTAAAACTAATACAATAATTAACAAAAATATAAATGCAAACATATGAAATACATAAAATACATAACACTAATATAAATATCGATATTAGTAACATCGATATTTTTGCTATCGATATTACTAACTTCGATATTAACAAAAACAATATTTCTTACCTTCAGGTCGATATTCTGGTCATCGATATTTTTGATTTCGATATTCTGTCCCTACGATATTTCCAACTCGATATTATTGTAGGTCGAAATTAAAAACTCAATATTTAGACTGTTTACCGATAAATTCATAATTGAAAAAACATTTTTAAAAAAATCTTTAAATTAAGTTACAATTTAAATAACGATAACTATTTTGAAGTAGGCAGAGTTCCTCGTGGCCTACGATTTCTGATCACCCTGACGTACCAGAATCCTAACCTTAAATTATTGGCGGAATGGTCGATTTTGATGGCAGCAACCTGCATAAATATGCTGGAGCTTCCGTCCAAATACGCAGGGCTTGAGTTAGAAACAACATGCAAAGAAATTGACAAATTGAAGGAAGAACTTGGCAAATCACCAACACAAGAGGAGATTAAAGAATTATTAAAACAAATGGAAATACGACTGGATAAATATGAAGAGGAGATAAAACGGAAGAAACGACGCACATTCCTCAGGGATAAACAGGACTACGCCTTTGGAAGAATTCTGACGTTTGGCAGGAATATGATGGTGCTATACGTCAATTCAGACAAGTGGGAGCCCTGAGACAACAGGAGCTGGTTACGTCGGAATTGGTTACAGAGACCTACTCAGACCTGGTGGATATAGCCGGCAACACGATGAAAGACGCGCTACCCTTCACATCTCTGGAAGAATACAGTTTGCTACAGTCCAACAAGACACTGAAACCAAAACCACTGGATGCATGCAGGGAAAAACGAAACAACGCAAGAGGAGAAAGACAAGAAGGGGAGCGCACAAATGCACAAGATGCAAAGCCGTATGGGAGAACAACACGGCTGACCAAGAGAAAGTGATGGGTAAGGAGAACCTCACTGTGGTGAACTTCTCCTCTCACCAAATAATGGGGACGGAACAATCACTCCTTGAACTAGGCCTCACATTCTGTCCCACATCTAATTTTGACTTTTGTAAAACTCGCGTTGATGTCTTTGTATATGAAAGAAAACTTAAACTTCTGAAGATGTTCCTTTTAAAAAGCAAAAAGGCAAACACTCAAAGGAGTGGGGCGGGTTTGTCTAGAAATGATGATGCCTTTGATTGTCTGTCTTAAAGATATTAATCTCTTAGCAGAATCGAATGAGGAGGAGGTGGTGGACTGGGCAGATGAGGCAGATTTGTTAGAACAATTGGGCCTCAAAACAGGAGGAGCTGTAACTACGAGATTTAAACCAAAATCCAAGTTCAACCCTAACTTACCACATGATAACTGGCGCTGTCTAACACGCATTACTAAATGCATACACCTGAGGCTGTGCTACGATAGACAGCGCCAGTCACGGAACTGCAGGAGCCTTACAAACACCGCTTTGTCACGAGCCCAGGAAGAAGGTGCAGACAGCACTGAAACGCGTAGGCAAGCAAGTAAAATGACGGATGCCAAACCACCTTTGAAATATGAATAATAAAGGAATTTTACCTTACTGCTGTCGAGTGCTCCTCTGCTGCAGAGCAATTGGACAACAATATTTTATCCACGACAGCTTCGTCGTGGGAGGAGCACCACCTTTGAGATGGAGGAGGGAGCCGCTGGTGAAAGGGGCCGCCTGGCAGGGGAATCTCCTGTTGGAAAGGGCACAGCAGTTTCTGATACTAACGAAGGTGCGATGACCTCCGGGGCACACTGAAGTGCCTAATATCACACTGAACTGCTTAAAATCACTGTGAACTTGCATATTTTTCGTGACATTGCGGGACCCACTGTGGATAGTTAAAGGCAGGAACTACAGCTCCCAGAACTCATTGCGAGTCATCAATCTCTACCAAAACCACCACCGGGGCCTCTGCAGACACCGACACTCCTGGCTCAGGTATAATTCAATTGTATTCCTTTAAGTACTGTGCTGTTTCGCGTTTTGAAAGGATCCCCTGCCTTGCTCACACATAGAGTTCAAACTTTCTTCTCCCTTCATAGGGAGTACTGGGTCACGTGATGTTATAGACAAAAACAGCATACTACAAAGTCACAAAATGCATCACTGCATAAAATCAACAGTTCAATAGCATTGCTAATTTCTTATTCAATATATATATATATATATATATCCAATAATCCTTCACTCTTAAAGGATGACGACCCTGCATGTGGTCGTAAGTTTATTGATGTCTGTCTACCAGCGATGATTTGCTGCTCGGAGGCAGTCAACAAAACATATTGGAAAAGGAATATATACATATTTCTGATGGAGACATCTGCCTGTGGATTTCTTACCTTTATTATTACCCCAGTGCGCAGCATTCCACAGAAACTTTTCTCCCCAGCTCTCCCACGTCGATGAGGATGTCATTGGAACAGCTTCACACTCGACTCTGCGTGACGTCATCGGAGCCATAAGAAGATCTTGTTGGCGTGCTGAAGTCCGTTCCCTTTTTTCCGCGCCGTCGACGCCAAACACTTTTTTTCCTAGGCTTTCCATTTATGGGAGTTTTGTTGCTGTTGTCGAGACTTTGTAGCCATCGAAGATGACTCATCGGAGGAAGTTGGATTTCAAGCCCTGCAGAGAATATGGGGGCCAGATTTCCATCACTGACCCCCAAGTAGACTGTTGATGGTGTCTCTCGTCAGACCATGACATCGGGACATACACTTCATGTGGGCTCATGAATCCAAAAGCGCTGAAGGAGAGGGTGGTCAAATTATTCATGACCAAGGCCAAAAAACAGAGAAGTCACAGGAGGTCAAGGACCCTCTCGAAGTCGCCGATTCCACACACTTCGAGGTCTTCAAAGAAACACAAGAAGATGCGGCTCCTTGGTTCGCGGCATCACTCTTCGAAGGATTTGACTCCGAAGTCGGTGTCCTCGAGTCCCAGATGTCATTGCAGGGATGAGATCTCCCCGACTCCTTCACCGGGGGTGAATCCGTCTCCGGCTCCGAGAGCAGTGACTCCACCCGCTCTGAGAGATGCAATGCCTCCCTCGTTGCCAAAGTCAACCACTCCACCTCTGGCTCCGGGGTCTCCCGCACCGCAACTTGAGCCAAATTTAGTGCCTCCCTAACGGCTCCAGAGCCTGTTGTACCGGGCCATACGTATCCTGCTTTCCCAGCTCCAGGATCGGCTCTGTCGCATTTTTTAAATGCGATGTTTGGCTTGTTCGCTAGAACAGCAAACCCTACTGGTGCGCCTGTTGGGCCCATGGGTTTGTTGGCATATTTTCTGGGAGGTTTGCCACCTCACTTTCCCCATGCACCACTCATGGCTTTCATGCCTATGGCTCCAGGGAGTTTGCCTCTTCTGACACTGAGATTTTTGTTATTGTTGCAGTCTTTGGCGGGAAGAGCTCACCTAGATAGTTCATCCCCGGTACCATCTGGTTCCGAACCAGCGCAGACTCGACCTCGAGCCGCTTCGACTCCTGCTCGTGTGGACTTCCCTTCGATGCCGACCCCGATGTCACCAACGCCGCGTCTGGCGCCTCAGACGGCGGTTCTGAGGATGAGATCTCGAAGAGATGCGCAAAGACTGTTGGAGGAAGAAGAGGACCAGCAGGAACATAGAGAGGCTGAGGTAGGGGAGATTGTAGATCCTGACCCGGATTTTGAGGTTTTACAGGAGACTAGTGGGTTGGACACCTCTTCTGAGTGAGAGCTTTCGGCACCAAAGGGCTTGCCCATGCAGGAGGTGACCACATATCACGCTGTGACCAGAAAGGTTATAGTTCTCTTGGAGTTGCCTCTTCCTACAGCGGAGTTGAGGTGTAATATTCTGACGGAGGTGCTTCATTCCCCTTCCTCTAGTTCAGAACCTTTACTTCCCTTCAGTGAGGCATTGACAGAGCCCATTCTCGATGTCTTGCAGTGGCCAATGTCCACTCCGGCGGTTTCCAGGACCATGGGAAGGAGGTACAAGGTGGCTCCGGGGGATCCTGCTTTTCTGTCCACCCATCCTGCGCCGGAAAGCTTGGTGGTCCAGGCTTCTTGTTCTTAAAAGCTGTCTGCAGGTTCCTTCCGATCTACACCTGAGAATAGGGAGTCCAAGCGCATGAAGCAATCAGCAATGAAGGTGTTCTCATCGGGAAGTATCAATCAATCAATATACTTATAAAGCGCACTACTCACCCGTTAGGGTCTCAAGGCGCTGGGGAGAGGGGATGCTACTGGTCGAAAAGCCATGTTTTGAGGCGTTTCCTGAAAGTTAGGAGGTCCTGGGTCTGGCGTAGCTGGAGTGGTAGAGAGTTCCACGTTTTGGCGGCGAGGTGTGAGAAGGATCTTCCGGCGGTGGTGTGGCGGATGCGGGGGATGGTGGCGAGAGCATGGTTGGCGGAGCGGAGATGGCGTGTGGGAGCGTGGAAGGAAAGTCTGTAGTTGAGGTAGGCTGGACCGGTGTTGTAGAGAGCCTTGTGTGCGTGGGTCAGGAGCTTGAAGGTGATCCTTTTTGCTACGGGTAGCCAGTGTAGGCCTCTTGATGAATATAGGCCCCAGCTAGGCCCGCAGGACACAAGGGTTCGCTCTCCTGCAAATGGAATCTACAAGGAAGTTGGCACGGAAACTGCAAAGTACAAAGACAAAGTTTATTAACCCTTAAGGGTGGTCCTACAATCCATACAACACTCTTCAGTATTGCATAGAGTAGCACACCGAACTTGCATACACGGTCCCCTTTTATACACAACAGAGGGGTTCATAAGTGGGTGGATACAACATGAGGCAAAGAGTATTACCTTTTATGGTCATTTTTGATACAGAATCAATATATGGGCGGAGCTAACACATTCCTTAAGCCCGCGAAAACATGGTCAAGCAAGGACTAACTGATAACAGATGTGGTCAAGTCTGGGCATGCGCCAGACGGACAAAGGAGCTATTTATAGACTGTTACTAGGCAGATTACAAGAGCAACTAACACGAAGATAGGACTCTTCTCGTGCTACGCACGTGGAGGCATGACAATACAAAATGGAGTCCAGACTTTAGTCAACATAACGGAAGAAACTCGGTCCTAAAGGGGAATTCATGTCTTTAGTGAATGCTTACTCACATCATTATTTCAATTTTCAACAGACGACCCTTTCAGCATTTACTGAAGACATCCGGTTTATTAGGATAATCATCGTATATATCAATTTTCATCATTTCTTCTATTTCTTTAGTCAGATGTTTCTGGTAAGTGACATTGGCAATAGCTTTCTTATCAGGAATGCAGAGTGACACACATAGGGAACAGAGTAAAGGACCGCATTGGATACAAATGCAACAGGAAAACAGAATTGCTACAATGATACAGAGACCAGTTAGAACCTTCCATCCCCATGTGGTGATCAATGCCCAAAACCATCCAGAAAAGGTCCAAGCGCCATTTTCTGTATGGATTTCAGCTGCAATTTTATGTAATCTGTTAATGGCATTATAAACTGATGGTGTGTGGTCAGGAATAAACACACAACAACTACTTCCGATAATTTTACAAGCTCCACCTCGGTCAGCTAACATAACATCTAACACCATACGATTCTGCAATGCAACAATTCTAGTAAATTGCAATTCTTCCGTAAGATTCCCAAGAGCAGCAGCGGTTTGATTTGTCACAGCCTCTACAACTCTTGTTAACCTTCGAACTTTCCTACTATTTAGGGCAGCTCCAACAAAGAAAAACAATCCTAAATTAAAATCAATATACTGCTGCAGACTAGTGTCGGTCTGGTCCACGTCATCAATTGATAGAGTACGTTTATACCTATTTACAGTCACATTATTCAACAACTTCAAATCTTTATGATAAGATGCAGGTGCCAAGAATACAGGAGGTAATAGAAATGCTACATAACATACTCCAGACCAACCGGCTGGCAAGCGATAATAACCTTTATTTCCACATACGAAGTATGTATTATGGGATGCTAAGAAGGTACTATTATTCAACCCGTCGATGTTTAGGATAGTGATGCAATCACTAACACCAACAGGAATATAACCCACACTCTGGACACACAGGTCCGCTTGATCTTGTGCCACTTGAATCACAAATCGGTCTTTCCCCACAGTGTCTCTGGTGTTCGTGAAAATATAGGGAATCGATTCATTGTCCGGTTGATACTCTTCCCATTCCCAAATTGTCCCATTCGCTTGTGGATATCCATCTTTATCTTGATGACATTCCCTATTAAGTCTGAAGAGTAACCGTCCCACTGTAGGTTTCCGGGTGGCAAAAAGCAAAGTGTACCATGCTCTACAAGAGCCATTATGAGAAAAAGGAAGGGGTATGAACGGAGTTCCTCCTTTCTTCTGGTGAGCTGGCATCATGCCACATATCCAACAGTTCGTAGCATTGGTGGCAACATGGGTATGATGCAGCATCTGGATGAAAGTGTTATTTAAATAAGACTGGCGATGCTTCAACTCCTGATACGGAAGTGTATAAAAGTAGTGCTCCTCAGGCACTGGAGTAGTCAAAACAAGCAACTTTCGAGCAGGAGTCACATCCTCCACAAACCATGTGGTTATTCCAACAATAGCTACTGTGAACATAAAACCTGTTGTACAAAGGATTTTCTTTTTCTCCATGTTAGAATGAAAAATCAATATCTTCCTGAAACTAAAAGGTTGTCAGAACTCTTCCCCTTAGGCAGCGGTTGATTTCTTCACCAGCGGGCCAAGACGGGTGTCGCTACACTAATGCAGGGCTGATCCCCCCCCCCCTTGCCTCATTGGCTCTCCGTTTCACTAACCCAAGGGCCGTTCTGACAACGTGTCCTGATACTGAAGAATTCACTTCCTTGGTCTGAGATGATATCGCCTTCCTCCAGGAATCACGTGGTCCGGAAAGAGCTCCTCAGTGTCGTTCGGTTCCACAGCACGGCCTTTCTCTGCAGTCAGAATTTCTCGATGGTCGGTCAATACAGCAGGCTCCACCAATCCGGGCGGCACTTTGCGACAGTGCAGGGAATGGATCCAATTCTTTCGGTTGGAAACCCGCACAGCCGTCCTCGTTGCAAGTAGGACTTGCTCAGGACCAACCCATCTCGGCTCCAAGCTGTTCGTCCTTTCAAAAATCTTCAGCATAACATAGTCTCCAGGTCGGAGACTGTGACCTTCGCCGGTGGACCGATCAGGGAGCGCCTCCCGGACCTGTTGATGAATAGAAACCAAGTTATCCGTTAACTGTGCCAGATAATCATTCATCATTACACAAGGTACATCATACACAGCCTTAGGTCGTGGTGGACCCCAAATATTCATTGGGCGTCCAAAAACAATCTCGTACGGTGTAAGACCGGTTCGAGAGTGCGGTATCGATCTAATTGACAATAATGCCAGCGGTAAAGCATCTGGCCTAGTCAAAGAAGTCGAAGCTTGGATCTTATCGATCTTGAGCTTCAGTGTACCATTATACTTCTCGACCAGTCCTGCAGACTGAGGGTGAAACACTGCGTGGAACTTCTGGGTGATGCCCAGACCCTTCAGAACATACTTTATAACATCCGCTATAAAGTGGGGTCCGCTATCACTCCACAGCAGTCTACAAACGCCATATCGAGGGAAGAACTCCTTCAATAGCATCTTGGTGGTAGTCATTGCAGTATTATCTTTCGTAGGGTATGCCTCAACCCATTTACTAAAGGCACATACCACTACTAGAACATACTTCAAATTGTTACAGCGCTCAAGCTGGATGTAATCCATCTGCAAAACCTCAAAGGGTGCAGTAGGTGTCGCAAATCCTCCTGCTGGAGTTCGAGTACCCTTTCCTGGGTTGTACCTTAGGCAAATCATGCAGGTCTGCACTACCCTCTTTGCCGTGCTAGCAATCTCTGGATGCTCCCAGACTTGAGTAAGCAATTTTACAATTGCGGAAGCTCCAACATGTGCTAGCCCATGTGCCATCTGAACCATAGGTTGTACAAAAGCTGTGGGTAACTTCCATCTATCCATCTGCTTATTTCTCCAACAACCCTCATCATCCAATTCTCCATCATTGGACCATTGCTCCCGTTCTTTATCAGAAGCGGTCCTCTGTATTTCCAGCACTTCTCTTTTCGCATCGTGCCATCTTTCTACCTGCGACTTTACTACATACATGGCAGTAGCACCGGGCTGCATCGCAGTCTCCCGTGCCAAAGCATTCCCTTCTCCGACTTTATCAACCACCTTCTTATGGGCACTACATTTAATGATAGCAATTTTCCTCGGATATGTCAATGCAGTCAAAAGGTTGTGAACTAACTCTCCATGCATTATTTGTACTCCATGCGACGTTAGAAACCCTCTCTCCTTCCAGAGTAGGCCGAAATCGTGCGCTACTCTGAAGGCATAGCGGCTGTCTGTATAAACATTCACACACAATCCTGTGCTGTGCTCACATGCTCGTGTTAATGCTATCAGTCCCGCTGCTTGAGCTGATTTCTGTGGTATGCGTGCTGTCTCCACTATTGTTTGCAGTGTGGTAATTGCATACGCTGCTGAAGTCGTACCATCTGGTAGCTTCAGGCATGATCCATCCACCCACAATTCTCCATCTACATCTGGAAAGGGCGTATCTTGGAGATCAATACGACCCTTTTTTTGTTCCTCAGTCACAAGAATACAATCATGTGCTTTCCGTGCCTCAGACTGAGTCTCCGGGAACGGCAACAATGTGGCCGGATTTAACGTTACACACCTCTTTAACGTAATATGAGGGGCCAAAAGCGTCAGCTCGTATCCCGTTAAACGGGCACTGGTCAGATGCTGCGTCTTTGTCTGATTAAGCAGGGCATCAACAGCATGGGGGACTAATACCAACAGCTTATGAGATAACACAATTCCCTCGCTTTGGCGTATTGACACAGCTGTCGCCGCAACCGAGCGAAAACAACCAGGCAATGCTCGGGCAACAGGATCAAGTACAGCCGAAAAATATGCACAAGGGCGCTGCTTGTCGCCGTGCATCTGCACTAAAACTGATAATGCACATCCATCTTTCTCATGCACATACAGGGAAAAGGGCTTCGTATAATCAGGGGTCCCTAACACTGGTGCTGAACAAAGGGCCTGTCGCAATTGCTGGAAGGCAGTGTCACACTCATTTGACCAAGGAAGCGGAATAGGTGTGTCTTTTGTCAAAAGGGCTAATAATGGCTTGGCTATGTGTGAAAACCCTAATATCCATTGCCTACAAAAAGAAACAAGGCCCAAAAATGCACGCACGTCCTTCTGCGTGGAAGGCACTGGCGTGTCCAAAATTACTTGAATACGATCTGGTATGAGTGCACGCCCCTCCTTAGACAAAAGGTGACCCAGATATGTCACCTTTGGTCTACAGAACTGCAATTTCTTCCGTGACACTTTGTAATTGTGAGATGCCAAAAAGGAAAGCAAGGATAACGTGCTTTTCTCACACAGCTCCGGAGTGTCAGCCGCCAACAAGATGTCATCGACATATTGTATGAGGGCGACACCCTCGGGCAGAACAAAGGAGTCCAATTGTCTTTTCAAGGCTTGACTGTAAATGCTAGGGCTTTCTGTGTAGCCCTGCAGAACTCTACAAAATCGATAAGACCTGTTATTCAGAGTGAAACCAAAAAGGTATCGGCTATCGGGATGAATAGGAATCGAAAAGAAAGCATTTTTCAAATCAATAACCGAAAACGTGGTCACCGTTGGCGGGACCAAAGTGAGCAACGTCGTGATATCAGAAACCACTGGATACTGAGGTATCACGATCTTGTTCACCTCCCTCAAATCAATTATAAACCGATAAACTTTGGCATCCGTATCCTTCTTCAAGATGGGTAAAATTGGACTGTTACAGACGTTGTAGGGAACTTCCTCCACTACTCCCACCTTAATCAAATCCTGCACAATCTGTATAAGAGCCTCCTCCCCCTCCTGGGAAATACGATACTGCGGGAGGCGTGGTAACACCGCCCCCTCCTGGACACTAATATGGACAGGCGGAATCACCATCTGTCCCACATCGGTATCCGAAATGGCCCACAAAGTACGAGGGAGAGTTGCTAACACAGTATCCTCTGCAACCACACACACCCGTTCAGACAGAGGGTGATTATCATTTAATATCACACGCACTCCAGCGGGGGAGCAGCGGATCGTAGCTCTGAAGTGCTTGAGCATATCAAGACCCATAATGTTGTCCGGCGTGTTCGGGGCAAGCAAAAACGGACAGGGTGCAGAAAAGGAATCAACCTGAAATGTAAGGGGTCGAGAAAGAGGGCTTCGGGAGAGTGTACCGTCAAACCCTACCGATGTAACCATTAAGCCAGATGGGGGAGCCCTCGGAACCAATTGTTTAGACAGCGCGCTACGAGTCGCTCCTGTATCCACTAGGAACTGATCAGTAGAACCCAAAACCTTCGCTGATACATAAGGACCCTTCTGATCAACCGGCACCTCAACTGATTCTAACCCCCATCCAACGCATTCCTATGCATGCTGTGAATCATGGTACCCAGAGCGGTCAGTCCCTGACACTTGATACTGGTTTTGTCGATCAAAGACATTAGGTCTATCTCGTTGCTGCCCGGTAGGTTCAAAACGAGCGTGATCATTAGAATTCCCTCTAAAATTCGAGGAACCCCCTCTACCTCTCGGGCCACCCTGATTATGCCCCTGACGCGATGCATACAACGCCGGGCAATCTCTGGCCCAGTGTCCCGATTGTTTACAATACGCACATTGATTCCTATTCAAATCGGATCGGCCCGAAGGAGGACCATAGAATCCGCCCCTACCTCTATTGACACCCCAACGAGGCGGACCATACACTTGCGCTAACATCACCTTCGTTTTTAAATCTTTCGACTTCTTCTCCTCCTGCCCCTTCGCTTCTTGCTCCTGACGCTCATAATACTGAGCTATAGTCAGGAGGGCTGTCGGAGACGCGGTGGACCAAGAACTTTCACTCGCTTTTAGGCGGGCTGCTATTGCCGGTAATAAATTCGCCACATATTTATCAGCAAAGAGGTGTCGACCCGTATCATCCGTAAGTGACTGACCACTAAAATCATAAAATGTCTCCTCAAAGCGCGTAAAGAAATCTGCAACTGATTCATCAACTTTCTGTTTACACGAAGCTAACATATTCCAGTCAATCTTTTTAGGGGGAATGATTGTTTTTAACTTGGTCAAAATAGCAGCGGGGAGGTCTAGGATAATCTGAGGTGGTTTCTGCGCGGGCTTCCTCTCCCTATCCTCATCCTCAAGCTCAGACCACCGAGCCTTAAAAGCGGCAACATCGTCCACCTTCCGTACGGATCGCCACATATCCGGTGGTAAAATGAGCCCAAAGAACAGATCTATATCTGCTAAGGTCATAGTACAAGAATTCAAGGCCCCCTCGACTTCTTCGTAAAAGGCCGCTGGATTCTTGCGGGGATCAGGCAATGCATTCTTTAATGCCATAACATCAGCCCTATGCCAGGGAGTATAAACCCAATTGTACACAAAATATCCCTTAGCATCGGCGGAGGTAATATCCGCACTAGTTCCCGCTCCTTTAGGAGGAACATACAAAGGTGCCGCCTCTCGCATTGGTTTAGCATGCACTATGTCGCTCTTATCTGAATGGGAGGTAGACGATTGGTCATCACCGATACGTGAATCCGACTGCTTTCCCTCCTCTGCTTTTAGGCGCGCTCTCTCTTTAAGGTCACTCGCCGCGTCCCGTAATGCAAACAGCCGTCGAGCCACATCAGGCGCCTTAGAGGGAGAAAAAACACTGTTATTTAGCATCTAATACTACATCATCAGGCTCAAAAACTTCCGAATATTTCCGAAAGACAGAAATCACTTCATCAGAAAAGTGTCCCAAAAAATACAACTTCTCTCTATCCTGCCACTTTTACCAAGAGTCCAACAATTCAGCGAGGGATAACTTGCCCTTAAGTGCACGAAAAGAAACTTTCCGAAGCTCACCCATTCGGTCAACCGATAACATGGACCGCGTGTCTACCTTATCCGAAGCCGATCCAGAATCCTGTGACCTCGGGGCAGACGCGCCAACATAAGCGGGCGGAGAGCGATCTAATAAATAAAAATCATCGTCAAGATTAGTAAGGACAGGATAAAGTGGCTGACGGACAGCATATTGACCCGAGACTTGCAACCTACGCTCTTTCTCTTGTCTCTCCGCCAGTTCTCTTTCTTCCCGACGCTTCGCTTCCTGCTCTCTCACATGATCATTTTTCCGTTGCTCTTTATCAAACAGCGCTTTCTCACGTTTCTCTCGCTCACGCACTTCCTTCACCCATAACCGGACACACTCAAACATATCTTGACGAGCACGCCGTTTACACATACACTGTTCCACATACTCAATCTTACGCATATCAAACGATCCATACAAAGGCCATCGTAACTCAGGATCCTTTTTGGTGTATTTCCTCCATACTGTGCTGTACATTATGGAAGAAAGACCATGCTTCACATACATATCCCTATTAGGAGTCCCCTCTGGGGGAGCTGGAGCAGATTCCTCGAGGTTTAACCGGTTTCCAAAGCAGCAGCACCACTTACGGAGTGCGCTAAAAGCAGGCATGCTCAAAAATAATGCAAAATATGCAGTATTATCAAAAATGGCACTTAAACGTTGTGCCGTTCAAATTTACACAGCTCCGGAGAAATATCTCCACATTACCTGCCTATATGTGTTGCAACGCATATATTCTCACAGTAATCAATACAAAATATGACCGGTCATCACAAATCAAACTCAAATAGCCAACCCAGGCTTCAAAAACTCGGAACAAGTACCGTACAGCGGTTCTTACCAATCAAGAGTGTCCAGATTCCAACTGCCAAGCTCCAAAATTCGCCCAAACGGCTGTCACGGCAGGACCGACAGAAGAGGTCTCAGTCGAGGAACGGCGCCACCCAGATGGTCAGCTCGGAAGGTAAGGAAGAAAACCTCGGGATGCCAGGACTAAAGTGCCTCTGGCAGTGATCACATCCCCGGCCAAATTCCTCACCTTCGTCACGACCAGTCCTTCGAGCATCCGAGTCGCCGATGAGCCCCACGTGACGGGCGCCAATTGATGAATATAGGCCCCAGCTAGGCCCGCAGGACACAAGGGTTCGCTCTCCTGCAAATGGAATCTACAAGGAAGTTGGCACGGAAACTGCAAAGTACAAAGACAAAGTTTATTAACCCTTAAGGGTGGTCCTACAATCCATACAACACTCTTCAGTATTGCATAGAGTAGCACACCGAACTTGCATACACGGTCCCCTTTTATACACAACAGAGGGGTTCATAAGTGGGTGGATACAACATGAGGCAAAGAGTATTACCTTTTATGGTCATTTTTGATACAGAATCAATATATGGGCGGAGCTAACACATTCCTTAAGCCCGCGAAAACATGGTCAAGCAAGGACTAACTGATAACAGATGTGGTCAAGTCTGGGCATGCGCCAGACGGACAAAGGAGCTATTTATAGACTGTTACTAGGCAGATTACAAGAGCAACTAACACGAAGATAGGACTCTTCTCGTGCTACGCACGTGGAGGCATGACAATACAAAATGGAGTCCAGACTTTAGTCAACATAACGGAAGAAACTCGGTCCTAAAGGGGAATTCATGTCTTTAGTGAATGCTTACTCGCATCATTATTTCAATTTTCAACACTCTGAGGTGGGGGGAGATGTGGTTGCGGCATGGGACGTCAAGGATGAGGCGGGCGGATGCGTTCTGGATACGTTGTAGCTTGGTTTGTAGCTTGGCCGTTGTTCCTGCATATAGCGCGTTGCCGTAATCCAATCTGCTGCTGACCAGGGCGTGGGTGACGGTTTTCCTGGTCTCTACGGGGGTCCACTTGAAGATCATGCGGAGAATGTTGTAGCAGGAGGAGGAGATTGCGTTGACCTGCTGAGTCATGCTGAGAGTGGAGTCCAAGATGAAGCCCAGGTTGCGAGCGTGGGTGGTGGGTGAGGGTGCGGTGCCTAGGGAGTTGGGCCACCAGGAGTCGTTCCATGCTGAGGGGTTGGACCCGAAGATGACGATCTCTGTTTTATTGATACTATGTTGATGCGGTGTGTCCGAGCGATGTTGGCGAGAGGAGCCATGTAGACATTGAAGAGCGTTGGGCTGAGGGAGGATCCTTGAGGGACGCCTTGTCGCGGATTCCGGCGCTGTGGAGTCGTGTGCGGAGGGTGTGATGGCATACCGTGTCGAATGCGGCAGAGAGGTCCAGCAGGATGAGTGCTGCGGTTTCTCCTTTGTCGAGCATGATCCTTATGTCGTCTGTGGCAGCGATGAGTGCGGTCTCGGTGCTGTGATTTTTTCGGAATCCGGATTGGGAGGTGTCGAGCGCCTTGCTGTCTTCTAGGATGCGGGAGAGCTGGGTGTTGACGACTTTTTCGATGACCTTGGCTGGGAAGGGGAGGAGGGAGATCGGCCGGTAGTTCTTTGGGTCGTCTGGGTCCGCCTTGGGCTTCTTCAGTAGTGCGTTGACTTAAGCGTGTTTCCAGATTTCCGGGAAGGTGGCTGACTCGAAGGAGCTGTTGATGGTGTTGCAGAGGTGGGGAGCGATGATGTTGCTAACTTTATTGAAAATATGGTGAGGGCAGGGGTCCGATGGGGATCCGGAGTGGATGGAGGCCATGGTGTGGGTGACGTCTTCTTCATTGACAAGGGTCCAGGTGTGTAGGAGGTTGGTGTTGCTCGGGGCGTCGGGTTAGTGGGTGTCTGCGGACTGTTTGGGGCTGAAGCTGTTGTGAATTTCTTCTATCTTGCAGCGGAAGTGGGTGGCGAGGGAGTTACAGAGCTCTTGTGACGGAGGGGGTTCGTTGGTGCAGGTCCTGGGGTTTGAGAGTTCTTTGACGATGCCGAAGAGTTCTTTACTGTTGTGGGCGTTGTTGTCTAGGCGGTTTTTGAAGTGGGTTCTTTTGGCGGTGCGGATCAGTTGGTGATGCTTGCGGATGGACTCTTTGAGTGCGATGTGGCTGGGTTCGGTGGGATCCATGCGCCAGGCCTTCTCTCTTTTGCGGTGTTCTCGTTTGGAGTTCTGTAGATCAGGGGTGAACCAGCTGGCCTTGGCGCTGTGCAGGGTGTTTGAGGACTTTTTAGCAACGCGAGGGTGTTGGCGCAGTCTGCTAACCAGCGATGCAGGTCGGTGGCGGCTGTGTCAGGGTCCGAGGTTCCTGGCGGTGGGGTCTGGGCGAGGGTGGAGATTAGTTGATCTGTTCAGACTTTGCTCCAGTTGCGTCGGGGGGGGGTTGTGTGCGGCGGTGGTGAGTAGGTGGCTTCTGGTAGGAGAAGTGGATGCAGTGATGGTCTGTCCAGTCGAGTTCGGTGGTGTGGCTGAAGGAGACGTGGCTGTTGGCAGCGAAGATGGGGTCGAGTGTGTGGCCTGCGGTGTGAGTGGGCGAAGTGACGAGTTGTTTGAAGCCGAGGTTAGCGAGGTTGTCCAGCAGGTGGTTGGTGTTGACGTCGTTGTTGTTTTCTAGGTGGAAGTTTAGATCGCCGAGGAGGATGTAATCCGCTGAGGCGAGGGCCTAGGCGCTGACAATGTCGGCGATGGTGTCGCAGAATTGTGCTCGGGGGGCCTGGGAGTCTGTAGATCAGTGTTCCTTTGAGGGTGGTGTTGGTGTTGGCGTTGACGTAGATGGAGGTGTTCGGCGGAGTTGAGGGTGTCGTGGGTGCTGGTCAAGATTTTGATGGTTCTTTTGTGGACTATGGCGATTCCTCCTCCTGGTTTATTGGTGCAGTCTCTCCTGGTGATCTTGTAGCCTTCAGGGATGGCAATGTCTGGTTCAGAGGCCGAGCTTGTCCAAGTTTCGGTGAGGAAGTATAACCCTTAAGTCCACAAATGCCACCTGCCTTTTGGGTCGCTACAGCCATGCCCTCATGGGCTCAGCCAGGGAGGTTGTCCCAAAGTTGCCCAAGGAGGTACAAGGGCATTTTTCAGAGGTGTTGTCGGATGCCAAGCTGCTGCCTGCCAAGTGACACGGCCGATTCGGTAGCCAGGGCGTTGGAATAGTCTGTGGCTATTAGTAGGCACGCATGGTTGCGTGGTTTGGGATTCTCTCCTGATGTCCATGCTACATTGCTGGATTTACCCTTCAATGGATCTTGCCTGTTTGAGCCTAAAGCGGATTCAGCACTGCAGTGCTTTAAGAACAGTAAAGTAACAACAAGGTCTTTGGGACTTCAATCTCAGCCCAGGAGCTTTGGGCAGTTCCGCAAGTTTTGTGGCTTTGGAAGAAACCTGTCCTTTCATGGCAGGCAAATCCCATTTACAGGTCCTACAGATGAAAGGGCAGAGGTCGTCTGCGGGGTACTGCACGACAGAAAGTCTCCTCCTCCTCTTCTGTCCCTCCAGCTGGTGTGGCAGCTCTAGCTCCACCATCCTAGAGCATACTTGTCCCATGGGAGACCCATTTTCTTATTTGTTTGTTATTTGTACATGTCTTTATTGGGTTACCAAAATGTACAACACAGTTTGTTAATGTGCAGATGAGGAATGTACAGTACTTATTGAACTGCCCCTGCAAAATGCAGGTATTTAATTCAATTCAAACCTCCAGCCCCATCAGCCCGTATTGTTTTGATGAACGTACATTACATTTCTTCCAAGCGTGCAACCTAGAGTAATTCGACATCCTGAGCGCATAAAAAAAATCCAATCGAAGAGTAACAGGTCCAGTGGTAGTCCTATATATAGAGTCCACAGTCCACATATTTCTAACATTGTCCTACGTATACCACTCCGCAATCCCGCCTCCCAAGTTTCTCGCTCCTTCCCAGGGGGGGGAACGGAGGTAGTGCACATCACCCCTCAAGCTGTTGCGATCCGCCCTCTCTTCCTGCTCCATCTCAGCGGTGGCCCCCTGAGCGAGGAGATATGCGGTTAGTGGGCCCCAGATGTCCTTAGGCCATGACGAGAGTGGAAGTAACTCTGCATTGCAGAGCGATTGTTCCTGCCAGATGGTCAGATCCTGTATCCAGTCCTTGAATTTGGGGGCAAGCCCCGCCCCCATTTACAGGCTACTCTGCGTTTAGCTATGAGGAATCCTAGCGCTAGGAACTTTCGATGTACAGTAACTATGTCCTGAGTACACCCCACCAGTGCTATCAATGGGGTCGGTTGTAGTGGTATTTTTAGCATACGTGACATACCCTTAAACAGCAGTATCCAGTAGTCCTTTATCTGTTGACACTCCCATGCTAGTTGATAAAAGTCCGCCCCCTCCCTCCCACATCGCGCACATCTGTCCTCCTCTCATAGCTTAAATATGTGGAGTTTAGCAGGGGTGTAGTATAGTCTGTGCAGAAACGTATAATGTATGAGTTTTAGCCGGCTGCTAGCAGTAAGTGCTTCTGTCTGCTTGCAGCTGAATTCCCACTGCCCGTCTGTTAGTGGTGTCTCGAGGTCTTTGTTCCATTCAGCTCGAACAATAGGGATGTAGGGTAATGGGGCCTTTTGTGTGTGCTTGTACAAGAGTGAGGTTACATGTCTAAGGGGTTCTGATTGCAAAAGCGCGTGCAGCGGCAGCAAAGTGTGCGGTTCTGAGGGGTATGACGGCGAAGCAGCCTTCACACTCTGCCTAAGTCTAATATACATAAAAAGGTCCATGGTGGTAGGGGCATGCGTTCCAAAAAATTGTTCTCTGGTTCGGAAGATGCCACGTATACATAGGTCTCCCCATGAAGTTTATTTAAGTTTTTCTAACATTCTGCGGCATATTCCCTCGTAAGTAACCTGTAGTGAGGGGAATACATCATTGGGACCTCCAGTTTAGTTGTTATCTTTCTCCAGGCCATATTGGTGCAGTCAACCATGGACTGATCCCCTTCTCGGACCCCTCCTGAGGTGAACAGGTAGCCCGATGGTGGCACAGGGGCCATATGACCATCTCTAACCACCAAATGCGGCATAAAGGAGGGCGGGTGGAACCAGTACACTGCAAAATGTGCCTGAGCACAGTAGTAATAGTATTCAAAATTGGGGACGTCATACCCTCCTACTGCGTAGGGCAGCATCAGTGTAGTTAGACTAAGCCACGCCTGTCTTACCCCCCCAGATTAGCCGTGTGACTTGCGCTTTTAGTGTCTTAAAAAAATAAAGCCCAGGATTGTACGGGATGTTAATAAAAAGGTAGAGAAATTTAGGTAAGAGAACCATTTTAACTAGTGAAATTCTCCCAGCCATGGTAAGGGGCAGGGACAGCCACCAGGTGATAGTATCCGTCACTTTGTTTATCGTGGCACCATAATTATTGCGCATCAGCTCCTCTTTGTCCCTAGTAATGCGGATTCCCAGGTACTTAACCTCATCACATTTCCATACTAGGGGGTAGTCTAATTGGTGTGGCTTGGTCGAGGCTGTTAACAGGAATACCGCAGACTTGGCCCAGTTGATGTGTATACCTGAGATGACTCAGAATCTGGTAATTTCTCTCAAGACTGGATTAAGGTTGTCTCAGGGGTTTTTGATGTACAAGGTGATCTCATCTGCGTATAGCGAGACTAGAAGTTGCCTAGAGGGGTATACCAATGCCCTTTCTTTGTGATGCTGTCTGATCTCCGCAGCAAGGGGTTCTATTGTTAGGGTGAACAAAATGGGGGAGAGGGGGCAGCCCTGTCTCGTTCCTCTAGAGATAGCGAAACTGGTGGATCTGGCCCCATTTAGAAGCACAGTGGCGATTGGCTGTCTATACAAGAGCTCCACCCAGCCTAGAAATGCAGGGGGCATTCCCATATACCGCAGGGTGCCAGCGAGGTAATCCCACTCCACCGAATCAAATGCTTTGGTGGCATCGAGGAACACCGCCACCTTGAAGCTATGGGGGATGAACCCTGATTGATCCAGTAGGACCAGTTGCTCCATCAGGAGGCTAAGGCGGTTAGAGAGTACCTTCGCAAGTATTTTTGTATCACAATTTAGTAGAGAAAGGGGGCGATAGGATTCGCAGTGGAGTGGGGGCTTGTCTGGTTTAAGTAATGAGACTATCTGGGCTTCCCTCATGGTTCGCGGAAGGCAACCTTCCTCTCTGGCTTCATAGAAGACCTCTTTCAATATGGGGGTCAATTGCGTCGAAGGCCTTGCGGAATGGAATGGAATGACTACCCGGAGGCCTCCCAGTGCTGCGGACAAGTACAGGGGACAGCAAAGTAGGAGAAGAATACAGAACTAAAACAGCCAAGTTTTTAAAAGCTTGCGGAATGAGATTCTAAATTGTAAATGTAAAATTCTATTGGGATACCATCCGACCCTGGTGTGCACCCTGACTTCATTTGCATTATGGTCATGGTAATTTCATCTACTTCTAGTTCGCCACTCAAGAACTCTCTTTGGGTGTTACCTAGCCATGCTAAAGCCGTATCCTCAAAATACTGTGGAAGGTCAAGCAGCTGCCCTCTCTGTGAGGTGTATAATGTTTTGTAGAATTGCACAAATGTGTGTAATTGACCCGGGAGGTTCCTGTGGATATCACCATCCGAGTCCTGGATCTCAGCTATGTAGTTGGAGAACTTGGGTGGGCGAATTAAGTTTGCCAGAACCATCCCCGGGCGGTCTCCCTCCCCATACATTCTCTCTACGTGATGTTTCTTTCGTAATTTACATTCTCGTTCTGCTGTGGCTACATATTCTGTCATCTTGTCTCGCAGCTTGGCGCGGATCTCCTCTCCGTCCTCCGTAGAAGCAAGGTTCCTCTCGAGTGTTTTAATGTCACTTTCCAGTCGGCCAATTTCCCTCCGGATGTCTTTCAGTATCCCCCCACCTTTAGAAATACACCAACCCCTGACTGTAACCTTGAAAGCCTCCCAAACCGTTATGAGGCTGGGTACAGAGTCTACGTTACTTACAAAGAAGTCTTGGATTTCCTGTTCGAGTTCAGTCCTAAAGACCATCTCTAAGATGGGGTTGAGGCGCCATCGGACATACGGGGTCTGATCCATTGGGGGTTTTAACACCAATTTGACGGGCGAGTGGTCCGAAAATGTGCGTGCTAGGTGGGTGACTGCATCTACCCAATGTGCCATGCCCACTCAGGCAAATAGGTAGTCCAATCCGGACCATGTAAAGTGAACTGCAGAGTAGTGTGTACCTTCCTTTTGTGTAGGGTGCGTATAACGCCATCTGTCAAGAAGGTAGTTGGTAGTCACCAGTTCCGCTACCAGTTTTTGAGTGGCCGTATAGTGCAATGCTGTAGCTTGGGATCTGTCCATCACTGGGCACATTGTCGTACTAAAGCCACTCCCCCCCCCATAACAGGTAAGTGGAGCAGAGAGTCTGGATCTTACTCCATAGTAAGTTTAGGGTCTGGGGGTCGTCTGTGTTGGGTCCGTAATAGTTAGCTATCGTAATGTTCTGAGAAGCAAGTCGCCCCCAGATCAAGCAATATCTACCCTGAGAGTCAATTTCTGTTCCTCCCAGCACAAAAGCCACGTTACATTTGATAAGGATAGTAACCCACCTGGAATGCGTGGAGTAGGACGAAAAGCAGCAGTGGGAGGCCCATCTGGCAGCAAACTGAGGCTTGGTCGCAGGGTCAAGGTGGGTTTCCATGATAGAACGGTTATCTTGTTATTGGTGTCTGGAGTGTCTGTCATTTCCCCACCATAAAGAGGTTAGCATTGCTCTTGTACCGGAAAGATTGGGCTGCGTAATTAGATCAGACAGTACTGGGCATGACCCATCCCCCCCTCCCACACCGACATCCCCAACCTGTTGGGCATTATAACCCTCCCTAATCAAACCCTAATTAGAGTAACTATCAATAGAACACAGGAAAAAATGAAATGGGGGATCACCCACACGGGGAAAATACTAGGGGCCCACGACTTGCCATCTCCCTTCCTATATCTCACCCACTTGCCACCAAGTCTTCGTCAGACTAGCAGCCGTTATGTGAGGAAGGTGAGTGTCCGGGCGAATCGTTGGTCAGAGTCTCTTCGTATACAAAGGATCGCTTGCTACCTTCAGTTAGCAAATGTCATCGGAGGTCCGTATAAAACAGAGCATCAAAACAATACAGTGGAAGGTGCGATATCAGTCCGGAGCTGACGTTGGAGATTGGGATCTGGAACATGAACGGGCGGTCATCTCTGTAGGGGATTGCCGGCGGCACCGTTTGAGGTAGTCCTCAGCTTGCTGTGGATTCTGGAAGAAATGCTGCTTTCCTCTGTGAGTGATGCGAAGTTTCGCTGGGTACAGCATTGCGTATGGGATGTCTTGAGCTTGTAGCTTCTTTTTGACGGCAGCATATTTGCGTCTCGCATCCTGCACGTTTTGTGTGAAGTCCGGATAGAAGGCGAGGGTAGTGTTTTCGTACTGGACTTGCTTCTTTTCTCGAGCTAGGCGCAGCACTGTGTCACGATCCCGATAGTTGAGGAATCGGACTATCACCAGGCGCGGAGGAGCACCTGGAGGTGGGCGTGCATTCAGGTACCTTTGCGCCCTTTCTACCGCCAGGTGGGCTGAAAAAGATTCCTTCCCAAACAGGTAGACCAGGAGCTTCTCAATAAAGTCCTCCATGTGGCATGTGGCCCGTATTGGTGGTCTCCGCAAGGCCTAGGATGCGGACATTGTTCCGCCTGGAGCGGACCTCCAAATCTTAATTTTTGTCGGCGATGATCTTGAGTAGCTTGTCCATTTGCGAGACCCGCTCCCTGTTCTCCGTGGCCCCATCCTCTAGGTCGGAGATTCTGAGCCTTTGGTCGTGTTGGTCCAGTTTAAGCCCCACTGAGTCCAGTCGCTCATTCATGGTGTCCATTTTCGTATCAATGGATGTCAGGCTGTTTTTCATGCTTAGTAGTAGGGCCTTCCAATCTTGTTCTTGGCTTTCCGCTGTGTTCGAGTCAACATGGTCCGCGGAACCAGGTTTGGACGCCTTGCATGGCTCAAAAGGTAGTTTAGTTTGCTTTGTGTCGGCTCTGCCCATTGTGTTCTCTGAAGTGCAATAGAGTCCTCCGGCTGGTATATAATGTTGTTCGGGCCCTATGGATTCAGGACTGCCTGGGCACCAGAAACGTGTTGCGGTGTAGCCACCACTGGCTCGCGCTTCACATTCCCACCTTGGCTGCAGGGAAGGGCGCAGCGCTTTTGATTGGTAACTGTTCTGAAGTATGATCTTCGCACAGCCCAGATAGGTGGTCAGGCCATGCAAGGAGGGATGTTGGGGCCTGCACCCTCCCTCAGTGTCTGGCCCGGGCACACTGTCTATGGGTGACAGGGTGGCTTCTCAGAGTGGAGAAAATGGCGCCTCTGCAGCTCCGTGCCTCTGGGGTATGGCGGCTATCGTGTGTATCTGTTCCTCTCTGAGCATTGTCACTGGCAGGACCAGGTGCTCACGGTGCGTCGGGGCCCAGGCCTCGATATGGTCGCAATAATGGCACCGGCTTTTCGTTTAAGGTCCCTAGAGCTGCGGATGTCTCAATATAAAGGGGCTGACGACTCTTCACTACCCTCACATCTCTAGCAGGGGACAAGGTGCATGGCAGGGTTCCGCGCAGCTTCGGCTCCAATCCGCCCTATCTTCCAGAGCAGGCCAGGTGCGGTTAGTCAGGGGTATCCTCCCGATGCAATGGACACAACCTCCACGTGTCTCTCCTCCCCTTTACGGCTCCTCACCTGAATGATGCAGTTGCAGATCACCGCGGCCCTCCAGTATCGCGGCGCCACCGCCAGCCGCGCACCACACTGCTGTGGCTTCTGGGCTCGGGCCTGCGTTATCGCGTCAAACCACAGTCTGGCGTATGTCGCAGCGCCTCCCCTCGGCTCCAAGTTCGAAGCGTGGTTTCAGCAGCAGGGACGTCCGACCGCCGTCCGCTCTGCTAACAGCTCTGATTCGGAGCGCGCTTCATCGATGCGGGGCCGCCAGGTACTCTGGAGCGTTGCAGCTCGACGTGGAGCGCTAAATGCGACTCAGGATGGTTCTGTAGTATTTTTATTCGCCCTGCTGGCAAGAGCCTTAGTGGTGTGCGGCCATCTTGGTCGCGCGTCAGCGGGAGTCCCATTTTCTACAGCATTGGAGGTGTGTTACTACAGATCTCTGGGTGTTAAACATCATAGAGAATGGGTATGCCCTACCCTTCTGGTAGTTCCCCTCTCCTTTCCCTCCCTGTCCGGGCTTTTGCTTGGAAAAGCATCTTCTTCTTCTCCAGCAGCAGGGTCTGCCCTTGCTGTTAAAGGATACAATTGAGGTGGTTTTGGAGCAGGAAAAGAGTCTGGGGTGCTACTCAGTACTTCCTGATTCCCAAAAAGGACTGTAGTTTACGACCAATCCTCGATCTCAGGGTTTCGAATTTTTACCTAAAACAGGAGAAACTCAAAATGTTGACCCTGGCTCAGGTTCCTCTTGCGCTGGAGAAGGAAGACTGGATGGTGTTGATCAATTTTACAGGATGCGTATATTTTCACGTACCTATCCTGAAGTCGCATCAGAAGTATCTTCGTTTTACGGTGGAGTCACAAAATTACCAGTTTGCGGTCCTTCTGGTCTGCCTTACTTCTGCACTGCAAGTCCTCACAAAGGTGATGGTAGTGGTGGCAGCTCAACCCAGAAGGTTGAGGATTCCTGTTTTTCTCTATCTGGACGACTGGCTGCTCAAAGCAAAGTCACCAGAGATAGTGCTGCATTATTTGCAGATAACACAACTGTTCGAGTTGGGGTTTTTGATAAATGTACCCAAATCTCGCCTGGTGCCTTCTCAGCGCAACCTGTTCATAGGGACAGTACTGGACACTACTGTAAGTTGTGCCTTTCTGCCTCTACTTAGTATTCAAGACATCCAAGCTATGATTCCACTTTTCAGAATGGAGCGGCTATTCCAGGCCTGAAGGTCTTGCGCCTGCACGGTCTGTTTGCTTCCTGCATCCTGTTGGTCAACCATGCATGCTGGTATATGAGGGCCCTCCACTGGTGCCTCTGCAGGCAGTGGTTTCAACACAATGGAGATCTCGAAGAGGTGGTCAGAATCTCCAGAGACACTGCAGCAGAGCTGCTATGGTTGAGTGGTCCAAGCAACATGTCTCAAGGAAAGCCATTTCAACCTCCTTCTCCAGTGGCCATAGTGATAACGGATGCCTTCACTCCAGGGTTGGGAGCTCATCTGGGGGATCTGAAGGTCAAAGGTCTTTGGTCTCCAGAGACAAAAATGTTCACATCAATCTTCTGGAATTGTGGGCAATACGTTTGGCTCTCTAGGCCTTGCTTCCCTTCGTGGGCAATTGGTTCATGTCCTAAAGGACAATACTACAGCGATTTGGTACATCGACAAACAGGGAGGAGTAGGGTTGTATCTGATCTGCAGAGAGACTCTGCGACTCTGGTCCTGGGCTCAGGGCCATCTGATTTGCGTAATTGCAAATCATCTGGCCGGAGAACTGAATGTGCATGCGGACAGTCTCAGTCAGCAGTATTCGGCCTATCACGAGTGGCATCTCTATCAGGAGGTGGTCCTTCAGATTCTCAGGATGTGGGGGGTTTCCTCAGTTGGACCTGTTTGATACTCATGAGACCGTGCACTGCCCGACATTCTGCAGTCTCCAGTATAACTACGCGGGGATCGTGGGGTGATGTGTTTAATTTAGATTAGGGGTCACAGTTTCTTTACTCGTTTCCTCCCATACCCTTGATTCCTTGGGTTCTGAGGAAGATTCGCCAAGACCGGCCCCAAGTCATATTGATCGCCCTGGATTGGTCTCAAAGGGTATGGCACACAGACCTCCTTTCGCCTCTCATTGCACCCTTCGCTCCGTCTTTGCTCTTAAGGCAGACTTCCTCTCGCAGTCGCGGGGCAGGTTCTACACCCCCACCTCCAGAGCCTTTACCTTCATGCTTGGAGATTGAAAGAGTTCCTTCTCTCTCCCACCAGATGTGGTGGATGTTATAGCCAGAAGACACTTGACCAAATCTGCCTATTCTGGTAGGTGGGCTGTTAAATGGTGTGGAGAGCGATCGATTGATCCTTTGCCGGCCCATTTCTCTGATGTTCGGAGTTTCTCTTTTCTGCTAGCACAACAGGGTTGTGCAGTAGCTACTGTTAAGAGCCCCTTGTCTCCGTTTACCAGATCAACCCTCATTTTTTTAAATCGCCCCTAGTTATGAGATTCATTAAGGGTCCCACAAATAGGTTTCCTCCAACTCCTTTTATCATGCCTCAGTGAGATTTGAATTTGGTTCTCATATTCTTGATGGGTTTACCCTTTGAACCATTACATAGTTGTCCCTTAAGGTTTCTAGCGTTTAAATCTATATTTATGGTTGCAATCACTTTCGCTAGGAGGGTGAGTGAATTGCAGGTTCTCTTAGCTCCACTTGGGGCAAACAATCAGCTTACCCACTTTCTATCCCCCCTCACCCTTCTAAGGAGGAAAGACTTCATCGCCTGGACCCCAAAAGAGTGGTCAGCTTCTACTTGGACAGAACCAAGGACTTCAGGTTGGACGATCAACTCTTCATTGGTTATGTGGGCAAATGAAGGGCAAGGCTGCCCACAAAAGAATGCTGTCCAGGTGGATCATCCTGTGATTCAAGGTCTGCTACGCCTTGGCCAACAAGGAGCCTCCTGAAGGTATTCATGCTAATTCTACCAGAGCTAATTCTTCTTCTTCGAACTCGGCTAGAGGTGTTCCTGTAGTAGACCTCTTCAAGGCATCAATCTGGGCCTTCCTCCAGCTCTATTGATTGGATTCGGAGGTGAGGAGGGACGGGCATTTTGCATGTTCTGTGCTGCAGGTTTTTTTTGCTATTGGCAGGCAGGCACCCTCCCTCCGGAGCAGGACTGCTTGGGGATTCAATTCAAAAGGTGAGGAATCCACAGGCAGATGTATCCATCAAAAGAACAAGTAACTTACCTTCGGTAATGTTTTTTCTGGTGGATACAGTATCTGCCTGTGGATTCCTCACTGACCCACCTGTCTCCCCGTTGCCTGTCTGCTTTAACCAAAAATATAATCAATGTGTATTTTATGTGATTTATTGTTGGAATCATGTGATACTTAGCACTAGGAAATGTCTATGTTTAGGAATTTCTAGGATGAGTTGTGTTTTGTATACTATGTGAACTTTCGAGAAGGTTGTCAATTCACCCGTTCCCCTCAGCACTGGAAAAATGGGTAAAATTGATGTCAGCACACCGACTAGGTCTTCTTATGGCTCCGATGACATCACGCAGAGTTGCATAGGGAGCTGTTCTATTGTGACGTCCTCGTCGACGTGGGAGAGCTGAGGAGAAAAGTTTCAGTGGAATGCTGCGCATTGGGGTAATTCACTCACGACTGTTGCCTTTTCTCCGATATGATCAACTGCTCACTATGGCTGGTAAGTCAGTCTCTTATCCTCTGGCCACCTTTGGTTTTGTGCCCTTTCAATTTAACACTAACCCTTCCCAGCCATATTGGGAATGGAGGCAGCTGTGGCTGATGTTGAAATGGGGCGCCTGCACTTTGCAACAAGGAACAGAGCTCACACATGCCTCTCCTGCTCATAGACCATGCAGAAGGGTGCTGGTCTTGGTGAGGGAGTATGTGTGATTGCTGATATTGCTCCTATCTTCTTCCTGCAAGAGCTAAAAGGTTGTGTTTGGCTGCATCTGAGAACTTTAGAGTGATTTCAGAGATGATGTATGGGTCCAGGTTATGGCATGAATAGAATCACCTCCTCCAAGACTAAAAAAAAGTCAGCATCATAACACAACATTCAGGTTACGGGAGGGTTTCTCTTTGAGGCCTCATTATTTCCTACATTGAAGAGTATAGCGTGAGAAGAAGTGCTGAGAGGAAAAAGGTGCAACTCTGCGGTCCAGGCTGATGGCTTCTGCATCTTGAATGAATTAGTCAAGTTCAAGTAAACTTTATTCGGTTATAAAAACAAAATAACCATAAAAGTACAAAAAACAAATTACATATATAAAATTACTGTCATTGGCACCACGCAAGGAAAAACTGCATAAGTTCAGATCATAATTGTTTTCCGTAGTTTAAAAGCATTTTTAAGGAATGAGGAAATAAATACGACTGTTAAAATACTATCCAATTTCTGTACAGCTAAAAAAGCAGGGCGACAACGATTAATTTCCATGATCTTTAGCAGAGGAACAACATACATACGTCTGGGTCTAATATAAAACTTACAGAAGAAAAGTATATGCATATCAGATTGGACTGATAAATCGTCACAAGGACATTTAGTCAGAGTTTTTGACCAATTATTCATAGCTGGGAAGCTGAGTGATCTGAATAATAAATTGAATCTAAAGCGTATTAGCAAAAACCTTTCATAATCACTCATCAATAGCTTAAGATATGGCTGTAAATACTTGCAGAAGACAATTTGCTCATGGGCTGCCACCGTGGTTTTCTCAATCTCTTTTCTAGTTCTAGTCTCATGCAAGTAGGTCATACATCTTTCTTTTAGACATTTCCTAGATATATTACACAGAGTAGGTGGATCTGTGTAATAATTCCCCATCCCTAATAGTGTGAAGAAATATTTAATATAGTTCAGCCATCTAATTTTTCCACACTTCTCTAAACCCATCGCATTTTCCATTATCATTCGGTTTAGTCCAGGCTCATCTGCAGTCCATATTCTATGCCATAATAGAACTGGTGCAGTTTTTATTATATCTTCTAAATATGTCTCCCCAAGTTCTACATGGCAAACATATGTCGAGACGCTCTGTGGGACCCCTAGAAGATATTTCATAAAGTTATTTTCGACCACTTGTAGAGTACTGACATTTGCATGCCCCCACAGGCCTGCCCCATAAGTAACAATAGCTACGCAAGTCGCTTTATAAACAGTCAACATTTCTTTAATTGGCTTCCTCCCTATTTTACGACTAAAATTTTTTCATGCCATGATAGATTTACAGTACAACAATTTTCTTGTCTTAATTGTATTGTTCCATAGGCCCGTACTATCAATTAAAACCCCCAAATAGGGGCAAGTTAAAATATCCTCTACTGGGGTAGATCCAATATAAATTGCTTTTTTCTTTCTCTGTGCACCCGGCCCACAGTGCATGGTAAATGTCTTAGAGCAATTTATACTTGAATCAAGCTGGTTCATAAAATCAGAGACGGATGTAACTACTCTTTTCATAGCCTGCGGTGTTCTGGCCATCAGGACCGCGTCGTCCGCATATAGCAGTATTGGGATTGCTCTTTTTCCTACCATCGGCACGTCCCCACACTCAGTTACCAGTGTTTTTTCCACATTAATAATATAGAGTGTAAATAGGAACGGTGCCAGGACACAGCCCTGTCGTACACCCCTTCTGATTGCAATTGATCTAGTACATTCTCCATTTTTTCCATATCTAACTCTGGCCAATGCACCTGCATAGAGATCTCTAAGAAAATTAATAACTTGTTTATCTACTCCCAAATTACTCATGACTATCCAAAGTTTACAATGTGTTACAGAGTCGAATGCAGAGGTAAGATCCACAAATGTTAAAAACATTCGTCCCTCTTTGGCTTTAGTATATTTTTCAGTTAAAATATGCAAATTCAAACACTGTTCAATTGTCCCGAGCCCTTTCCTAAAGCCATACTGTAGGTCACTTAAAATTTTAGCTTCATCTGCCCATACATGTAATCTGTTTAAAATTATCCTTCCTAGGATTTTAATAGTAGAATCCAGGAGTGATATTGGGCGGTAACACTGACAGTTTTCTCGGTCGCCCTTTCTAAAAATAGGGACTATCAGGGATTTGCACCACGATGGGAGGAGGCCTTTATTCAAGGTCGCATTAAAAAGACGTGTAAGAATTGGGGCCCATAGTTCCTTGTTGTTTTTAAAAAGATCAACAGGAACCCCATCAGGGCCGGGTGCTTTCCCCGCCAGACAAGCATCAATACAGTTTTGCACTTCTATTACTGTTATTTCAGGTTCAAGTGGGCTACTAATGTGAGTACAATCTCTCATTTGGGTATTGTCATTAACACGTTCCCTCTTATCTTGTGTATTGGAGTACAACTTGGCAAAATATTCAGCCCACTCACTCTCTGTGATTGCCACCTCTAGTGGGTCTGTATTACTATAATTTAAAAAAGGGGCATTAACAACTTTCCAAAATAATGCAGAGTCTTTGCTTAACGAAGCATCACATAAAGCATCCCATGCTTCAAACTTTAAAGCATTTTTCCTATTTTTGAGGGTTAGCTTATAGACATTCCTACAGTTTCTAATTAGGTCAATGTCTTTCTCCGTGGCATGTATAGCATGCTTTAGACTTTTATATGTCTTTGTACATTCAGTGTCAAACCACCCCTTCTGCCTTGTATTCCCACCATTGGTACCAACCCACAATAGCTTTCTTGTTTGGGCAATAATCAATAAAAAATTATTGATGATATCAGAATTATTGGCATTCTCGTCAGTACATGCAGCCTCTTTCTCAGCTCCACACTCTAAGTGCAAAGGTAAATGAATATGTAAACAAGTGGCAAGATGGGAGTGGTAAGTCAAATCCGTGACAATGTAATACACTGGTCACAAGCCAGTGTGCTTTCCTGCATTCCAGACGCCTGAAGCCTTCTGTCTTGCACTAATGCCCCATAGTCCTCCCTACTTCTCAAACTGTGGAGCCGTAATAAAACCATGAAGACAGTTGTTTGAGATCTCCTCACTTAGTGCTCAAATTCATAAATTCTTTCTCAAGGAGGCTAGTGATCAATCTCCAGGCTCTCCAATTTAAATTCATGTTGCTCTTGCACTTTAGCCCCTAGATCGGAATGCAGGTCTGAGAGTCCCTTACAAAAGTCTTGGCGGAGCTCATCTCTGAGTTTGGACTATAAAGGGCAAAGACTGCCGGAAGTCTGATTTAGTCATAGTGACCTGGCTTTCCGCAGGCATTGTTACCTGTTACGCGAGGCTGTGGGCTTTTCAAGATAAGCCAGGAGGCTGTGGCGAGCAAACTTTTTTCTAGGGGGCATGTGAGGGCCTCCCAGCTTTCCCGAAAGCACTGAGAGCTATAATGTCTACGTTGTCAGAAATTTGTCTTCCAGGCCAGTCTGTGTAGGGTTTGAGGTTGTGGTAACTCAAGGGGCTTCAGCAATTGTTAGTGAGGGACCATAGAAAATGCTGACTGGACAGCCATGGCCCCACGTTGTTCGTAATCTCAAGTATGGCCCGGTTGTTTCTTAAGCATTTAGTTTATGCTCAGGCCTCCATCACTTGTAGCTTTGGTCAGGTGAGTTTTGCTTCTCCCCCCCAGTTTCTATTTCAACTATGCCTATGGGGTAGAGAAATCTAGAGAGGGGAGCCAAAGGCAGCTGATCAGCCAATGTTCATGTGCTGGTGCAAAATACATTTAGCTTTTGTTTCTAGGCCCCTCGGCCTGACAACCAAAGTGGGTCCTGTCTTTCCCCTTCTACTTCTCACAGCCACCAACCTGTGATTGCACAGCACCTCCCTGTGTCAGCTGCATGTGACTACTCCTTTGTGGTGGCTTGTATCACAGGGTGTGAATGACCTGCAGCACCACTTTGCCCTTTCCCGGCCCACCCCCTCCGGCTGTTCCCTACCCACTTTCAGGCCGGTGGCAAACTCTATCTTGCTTCCCCTCAGCACCAGCAAGGTGGCCTGTGCTGCAGCCTCCTCATGAACTGACATGCCGGGCATAGTGTTTTGTAAGGCAGCCCCTTCCGCTCACCTGATGACTCTCCCCTTGATGCTCTGCCGTTGTACTGTCCGCCACACACCAGCGGGCCCCAAAGCAAGCGTGAGTGTTCACATGGGGCGCTAGGTGGCGCCGGAGCGGAATGGCCGCCACTGAGTGAGGCTCCTGCAGTCTGGCGCTGGCATCCTTCAATAATCCTGTCCCGAGGAGTGGATCTGACCACCTACGATCGGCTTCCAACCCCACAAGCACTGGGGTAACTGCGTCCTGAGCCGCAGGAGCCGCAGACGCGAGAAGCGGCAGAAACGGTCAGTAGACGGCGGGACCGCGACGATCCCTGGTGCAGTGCGGAGCTCCGCCGTGGTGGCGGCGGGTACACAAGCACCGCGACTCCCACGAGGCTTTTAGGCTGCGGTGCAGAAATGGCGGCTGCCGGGGGGGCGGTGAGTGACGGTTGATTCTCTCGCGGGTCCGCCGAGCGCGGACCTACATTACCGACTGCCACTGAGGTACTGGAGCAAGGAGGGAGCGGATGGTCGACCTTATTTACTGGGGTGAGTGCCTCCTGATTCCCTTGAGCGTCCGCTGGGCGCGGAACTATACCACCGGCGGCCATTGAAGTGCCGAAGTCGGCCCTGGGAGCACGACGGGAGCGGACTGCTGACCCAATCTATCGCGCGGACGGCGGATCGGCTGTTGGCAGTAGAGGAGCATTGTACATAGCTCGGGGTGGCTGGAGCGTTGCAGCGCTGTGGAGGTGGCGGTAAACCTGCCAAGCTAAGAGAGGCTGTCGTCTGGCACCAAAGAGCTGTCCCCCACCCACACTGTAAGGCAGAAGGGAAGGAGTGACGGGTGACTGGCGACATATTGGAGAGAGGTGGGGACCTGGCAGCTGGAGGTTACCACAGAGGAACATCGCGCATAGCCAGTGTGGGATGCTCTGTGGGGAGCACATGTCCCCAGGAGTCATCTTGGTTGCGCTGGGCAGAGTCGTGGAGCGCTAGTTGCACAGAGCTGACTGGTGGCGCGACATACCGGCGCTGACAGCGGAATACAGCATAGGAGGCGAGACGGTCTGCAGAGACCACCACTCAGTGCTACCACCATCCGTGAGGGGGCACCGCAGCGTAGTCTGTGAAGTCAAGTACGACGATGGGGAAAACGGATGCGAAGCAATCGGGCTCACCTTTGAGGCGAAGAAGGGGACTCGCCAGCCAATGGCGATGGATGACGAAGGAGCAGACGGCATGTCGCGCAGGGCGCAGACATGACGGTAATCCTGCAGGAAATGAGACAGGGCTTTGCTAGTATATCGGAAAAAGTGGACACACTGAGCACACGCATGGACGCCATAGCCCATAAGATTGATGGACACGAGATGCGTATAAAGGACGTTGAAACACGCATCTTGGAGGCTGAGGATAATAATGCCCACATCCAAAGCACAGTGACGCAAATGGAGAAGTTGCTTAAAATCATCGCTGCCAAGAATGAGGATATTGAAGCAAGGAGTAGGAGGAACAACATTCGCGTACTGGGGATACCAGAGAGCACCAATACGGGCAGGATGGAGGACTATATCGAAAAGTTGCTGAAGGCCGTGGTGGGGCCGGAGGCCCTCTCCCCTTATCTTGTCGTTAAACGGGCACACAGAGCCCGAGGCCACCTCCCGGGAGCGCGCCAAGGCCCATCATAGCGCGCCCGCTGAATTATAGGGACAGGGATGTGGCCCTGAAGGTGGCGAAGGACAAGAAACAGCTACATTTTGAGGGGGTGCCTTTCACGATATAACCAAATTTTACCCCGCAAGTGCAGGAAGACCAGCGCAAATTTCTTCCGGTTAAGGAAAAACTGCAGCAGGCACAAATCAATTATGCTCTTCTCTACCCGGCGCGGCTCCGCATCACTCACCTGGGCAAGCAAATGTTTTATACAAAGCCCCAGCAGGTTGAGGATTTCCTGAAGCAACTTCAGAGACGAAGGGCAGCTGACACTTCGCCGGACGATACATCCTGATAACTGTGGAGTGTGGCAGGTTGCTCATTCAGCTGTCGGAAGGCCGGCGGAAGCTGTGAATTGAGAACCAAGCACGACATAACGAACACTTGCGTTGAGGTGGATGCCTGGATGCACCAGGATTACATGTTGATGGAGGTAACACTTAAGGGCTACTGGGACACGAATTGCCGAAGCAGCCAGACAACCTCGGTGTCTGTTTAGGGGCATGCTCGTTGGCATTGGCGCCCTGAACGACGGGAGGTACCCGTTGGCCACCTAGTAAGACTTCCCCTTACGGGAGATCCCCATCGATGGTTAACTCTGGTCATTGGCTAGAGCTGTTCACAGGGAAGTTCTGTTTTGGCGGAAGCGGGGAGGGGCTCACGAAACTGGCATGAATGGGATGCTTCAGTGGGAGGGGGAGGGAGGGATTGCGACCAGTACACGGTTGATTGGCTATCATGTGCAGCATTATCGATGGCACCACAACTGGCTGTTTACATACGGTTTTAGAATGATTGGAATTGCAACACGGGGATCAATACACTGGCAGGCGATACGGGGGGCACGGTGGATAGGACACAATTGAAGGTAGTATCCTGGAATGTGCGAGGTTTGAGGGACTCACGAAAGCGCAGACAAATATTAGCATATCTGGATCGCCAACAAGTTAGCATAGCCCTACTTCAAGAAACACACATTAACCCACACCCACACTCCTCAAATACATTTGCTAGCAAATGGGCTGGCAGAAGAATATTCTCCTCTTATTCATCTTATGCTTGTGGCACAGCGATCATAGTTAAAAAACAGACACCCTTTGTATTAGCAGGGGCGATTGTAGACCCACAGGGGAGGTATGCCTTAGCGTGGGGACATTTGGGCAGGGAATCGATCACGATAGCAACATGTTACGGCCCGAACGTTGATGCCCCGGAATTTTTTACCACGGTATGGGGGAAAATTGTGTATGTGGGGTAACGATGCCCTCTCAGAAGACAGCTCAACATCATCTAATCACTCAGGACATTCGTCCTACAGCAACTCGAGTGACAGGAGCTGGGGGAGAGCTATGAAACAACCGGGACTCCTCCCCCCACCCCAACATATGCCACCCAACCCTTATGGCTTCCACCATCCCTCTTACCCACCTCAAGGCCCAATGTGGTACCCTGCATTCAACGGACCACAACCAGGATATGTACAGCCCGGCTACCCTCAACCATTCTTCCCAAACCCACCACCTCCTTTTCAGTACAGAGGCAGGGGGCGAGGCAGAGGGAGAAGAAGAGGTCAGAAGCAGGTACAATGGCAAGACGCCGGACAACTCCAACAACAACAGCAGAGACAAACCAGGAGCATGACAAACCAAAGACCCTGATCGTCAACCTTTCCAAGAAACAGCTGAATGAAGACGAAACCACGACCCTTGAACTAGGCCTTGGTTTTGTTCCTACCCCTAAGGAGGATGACTTCAGGATGAATCAGGAACTACACCAACTATTTAGAAAAATTCGATTTCAGGCGTTTTTTTAGGGGAAACCATCTCATGACAGAGATGATTCTGGACTTAGACCCCCATCCAAGTTTACAGCCACCACCGCAATGGTTCCACCTGAGGTCCTTACTTTCGAGAAGGCCGTACTCAAAGAGACGACTCGACTAACAAAAGGGTCCCCGTACAATAACCTTCCAAATAAAACACGCCGGGCTTTGGAGTCACTCAGAAGAGATGAAATGATCATCATAAAGCCTGCAGACAAAGGGGGTGCCACTGTCCTCCTGGACATCACCGATTACGAAGCTGAATGTGAGAAACAACTCAGGAACACCAAATATTATCGCAAATTGAATCAAGACCCAACAGAGGATTTGTCTAAAAGGATCAAGATAATGGTCAATGAGGCCAGCACGGAGGGGTGGATCTCCCCCCATGAAGCGGCCTTCCTGATCAATAATGACCCCCAAGACACCATACTTCTATATCCTCCCCAAAATACACAAGGGGGTAATCCCCCCTCCAGGAAGACCCATTGTCTCCGGTATCAACTCCCTCCTGGAACCACTGAGCCAATTCAGCGACTACTTCCTTCGTCCGCTGGTTCAGAACACCACCGCTTATCTCAAGGACACACGGGACGTCCTCAACCTAATAGAAACCATCAACAAAGAGAATACGGAACCTATTGACCTACTCCTGACTATGGATGTAGAAGCGTTGTATACTAACATCCCTCAAGACGCCACCATCGAGGTTGTCAACGATCTACTCCAGAGGGCAGAACCCCTAACTAACACACCAGTGGCCTTTATCATGGACTTGATCACACTAGCCTTGAAAGAAAATTTCTTTATGTACAAAACCTCCATCTTCCATCAGGTACAAGGTACCAGTATGGGCAGTACCTTCGCGCCGAGTCTGGCTGGTCTATACATGGCCTCTTTTGAGAGCAGCTATGTCTTCTCAGACATAAACCCATACAAGGATAACATCGTTACATGGAAGCGGTACATAGACGACATCCTGGTCTTCTGGAAGGGCACTAGATCATCCTGTGAGACCTTCTTGGAATGGGCTAACGGACTGAACCCACATCTCCGATTCACAGGAACTATGAGCGAAACCTCTATCCCTTTCCTGGATCTCAAGATCATCCTGGAGGACGGTGCCCTGAGGACGACACTACACAAGAAGCCCACGGACTGTAATAGCCTCCTTGATTTTAACAGCCACCATCCCAAGGCCCTAAGGGAGAATCTTCCGTACGGTCAATTCTTGCGTATACGACGCAACTGCACAACTGGTCAGGACTATGAGACCGAAGCAAACCACCTTGAAAAAAACCTCCTGGATAGACACTACCCCAAGAGGGTTGTCAGACACGCAAGAAAAAGAGCCTGTAACAACCACAGGGAGACACTATTGGAAACTAGAATCAAGGCACCCAGCGAGTCCATCACATGTGTCACCACTTTAACACCCCGGTCCAACAGGATTAAACAAATCATCAAACGCAATTGGAAGATTTTGAATACCGACTCACTGGAATTGGAACAACCACGATTTGCGTTCAAAAGAACCTCTAACCTACGTGACAGACTGGTCAACACGCGACCATTACAAAGCAGATCGGACCCACCCAATACCACACTGTGGAACCTACCCCCTGTGACAGGCCACTACCCATGTGGGAACTGCCACGCCTGCTCTACCACAACTCACAGTAAACAACTAACCCTGGAGAACTTCATCTGGGAACAACGAGGACATTCCAATTGTAACACCAAGAACTGCGTCTACCTTATCACATGCCCATGTGGTCTTAGATATGTCGGCATGACCTCACGTCCCATCAAAATACATATAAGCGAGCATAAGAGCACCATCCGACGGGGACGAACAGCCACCAAGCTCACCAACCATTTCCTTGAACTTGGGCATAATTGTGAACAACTGTCATGGACTATACTAGAATCCAGACCTCTCTGGAATGCCCAGGCTCTCTTACGTCAAGAACAACGCTGGGTGTTCCGTCTTCACACTGACACGAAAGGACTCAATGATGAGATACCCTGGGTGGAACTCTAATCAGCCCCTTACACATACCATCCCTCCGTTGGGCACATATCTGAACACTTGTGACTATACGTGGGCTCTATGGCTCTTGATTAAGGTGTATCTCCCTGGTCTGGGACCTCTGGTTCTCCTCTGATCCCCTTTGAACACAGTCCATTTTGTGAAGGGGAATCCAGACTACACCGAGCACTATATACTCGGACACGTTTTGTTCAGTTGGGGTGGGAACGCCACTCTGCACTTCTATTCTAGACCCGGGGCACCAATAGGATTCACTAGCCCCATTAGTCGCACAAGCGCAGTCCACCTCTTAGACGGGCACCGAGGTTAACTCAGAACGCATGCGCACATCATCTGTTGTTCCGTCTGAGCATGCGCGCCAATCGGGACACATTCACCCACGCATGCGCTAGAACCAACGCTCGCATCTCCCCGGCTCGCTCTTCCTGAACAGGAAGTGGTACACGCCTCCTTTCACCGCTTTATATGGAACCCTGAACACAACCCGTACTATCTACAGGCAGCCGCTGGCAGAGGGTAGGTGCTGAATGAGCCGGCCCCCGACGCAACCGTAAGTACTCAACAACGCAGGGTCCGCATGGGAGACTCTCTACGATCCCAATACGCAGCTTGCCCTTGCTTTGGGGCCCCAGTACCTATTTACTTATGCTTTGTCATTTTAGCAAATAGGGCGCAGGCAGCCACGGCAACACCTAGGAAGCCCTCGCTTACACTTACGAGGGTAAGGAGCATGGTATACGTGTGTGTTAGTCCCGTATGTAGTTTTGTATGTCAACTTTATTATACCCACTCCTCTGAGACGAATGGAGTTTCCACGTATGTTCTGAGCTTTCTGTCTAACCACTGCCCGTCACCTACGAGTATATTGGGGCTTTATCCTTGGTATGTGGACTGCATACGCTACGGTTTACCTCCGTGGTATTATTATTTTCGAGTTGCACAGACTGCCCCCTCATAACGTCATTTATTGTTTGGCACAGATGTTGACCTACTTTAAACGTTACTTTTAATCTCTAACACCGCCCCCCTCCTATGGGCGATACATTACCTTCCGTTTAGATGTGTGTATCTGGCACCGATGTTGTACGGCTGACATGGCATCTGTGTATGTTTCTTTGCATACTATCATTGGTGTGACTGCACGACCACTACTTGGATGGCAATCGGGGGCACGGACAGTTTTTCGCAGTGTTCTCTCGATAAACTGTTGTTTATATTTATACCAGTTCTGTCTAAAAACATCCATGTGTGTCTGTTACCCCTCCCCTTCCTTTCTTCCCCCCCCCCCCCCCCCGTTTATTTCCCCTTCTAGGTAACACTAGCTTGGTACGCTTTCTCTGAATCTGCTGAATAGGTCACTGTACCCCGCAACTCCGTACCTCTCATTTCCTTTCATAGACGCAGGTTACCCTTCCAACCCCTGGAACCCCCGTCTTCACCGTGCACATCCTCCCACTAAGTTAGGTTCTGAAGAAACGCCACTGACCCTCCCGGGCTAACCAGGCGTGAAACATGTCGACCTTTTTATAAGTCACACTAGCACCTTGCGCTTAACAATGACCCCTTGACCTATCGGTCTTTTTAATTTGCCAGGGGCCCCACAACATTAAAGTAGTACTTTTTGGACACCCCTAGGCATTTTTATTCACACACTCTGCACGCACGCAATCACCTACCTCTTGGATCCACCACTATTTTTTAAGCCCACACACCCGCACTCACCTAACGGCTTTTCTCTTTAAAAGACCTCCGATAAAGAGACCCTTCGGGGGACCGTCGGGCATTGCAGCGCATGCCCGACGAGGAGCAACAACAAGCCCAATGATGAAGCAAGACATCCTTCGGGGTGTGTGAGGGCCAACAAGAGGCTACATTGAGTCCTCCCCTTCGGGATTGGATCCTTGACACTGGGGAAAGTTCTCTCTGCCTCTTTTCACCTCCACTCTACCTCCCTTCCCCCTCTACACTCTTTCTTTCTCCCCTTCCTTTTTGTTGAGTAGGTGATCGCTATTTTTGTTTCACCGCCAACATGGAACAATGTCCTCATTGATTTAACTGTGGGGTCCACACACATAATCTGGGGAGGAGATTTTAACGTGGCCTTCAACCCGGTTTTAGATAGATCAAACGCTGCAGCACATCACTACAATAACTCCCAGGCGGTGCTACAGGGGATTATGGATGAGGGTAACCTGATTCATAGCTGGAGATACCTACATCCACAGGTCCGGGAGGGTACACACTTCACAGCGTATGCCGGGACATGGGCTCACATAGACTACTGTTTGCTGTCTAGGGGTCTAGTGTCGGCTCTACAAAGCGCTGAGCATCCTGCACGCACGTTTTCAGATCACTGCCCAGTGCGGATTACACTCACACCTCTGGGATATGACGCGCCAAGACCCAGGTGGCGGTTACAACCTGCTGCCCTGTCGGACGCAGTGTTTCAGAATGAACTAGGGGAAGAGATAAAGGAATTTTTCGAAAGAAACAAGGGGTCGGTGGACAGAGTGATGACGATATGGGAGGCCTTTAAGGTCACAATTAGAGGGATCTGTGTCTCAAAGAGCTTTGGTGTCCTGCGGGATATCAGGGGTACGCTTAAAAAACTGGAGTCAAAGTTGAAGACATTGGAGACACGTATGGGGGAGGGTGAGACAGGCCAGGTGCAGAAAGAGTTCCGAGAGACGCTGTCTGAATACAAGGTCACTGCGGCGCGGGAGGTGAAGTACAGAGGACGACATTGGGTGGCCCATAGGTATGGGGAAGGAGAGCGCCCGGGAAAGGCGTTGGTTGAAATCACTAGGCGGCCCTGCTTCTCAACGCATATTCTGGGGATTGAGAGACCTGGGGAGTTGCCAGGGCGGGACACTCCGGACATACTAGACGCATTTACCTCACATTATACAGAATTGTACACCACGAAGCGCGGGGGCCCTAGATCTGGATGGATTTCTAGGGGATGTGGCACTGGGGTGGCTGGGTGATACACAACTGGGATTTCTTAGCCTTCCTTTCGAGATTGATGAACACAGGGAGGTGATAATGCAGCTAAAGAGTGGGAAGGCGCCGGGACTTGAGGGCATTCCCGCTGAGTTTTATAAATGCTACATTGATATCATGGCGCCGGTCCTCAAGGAGGTATTCGAGGAATCATTGGAAGTGGGCACACTACCCCCATCGATGAGGGAGGCGCTGGTCATATCCCTTCTGAAGCCAGGTAAAGCACCGGAATCCTATGACTCCTATAGACCGCTGTCGCTTATAAATTGTGACACGAAAATATTAGCTAAGGTACTGGCAAATCGATTGACTCTCCTGATGGACAAGCTGATTTTGCCGGATCTATCGGGGTTCGTCCCTGGTCGCGCCACCACTCATAACTTACGCACCCTGTTTTCTCTGCTGCAGAACGTGGAGCCTGAATTCTCGTTAGCTGCAGTGTATTTAGATGCCACGAAGGCATTTGACTCCATGGAGTGGGACTACCTATTCGGGGCGCTTCAGTGCATGGGATTCCCACTCCAGTTCATATCATGGATCAGATAGCTATACGGGCAGCCCACTGCTAGAATACTGATTAACGGACACCTCTCGTCTCCGTTTTCCATCACTAGAGGCACACGGCAGGGGTGTCCGCTGTCCCCACTCTTATTCGCCATAGCTGTCGAACCATTAGCCTCTAAGCTCCGCCAACACCATCAAGATAAAGCATTTCGCTGTTGCTTGCGCCAAATTCTGTTTTCATTATATACAGATGATGTGACTCTATATATTAGACACCCCCAGCAGAATGTCAACCCTGAGGGAGTTTATTGTATTTGGCAGACTGTCTGGGATTGGCATTAATTGGGGGAAATCTCAGTTCTATCCATTGACGGCGGCGGTCCCTCGGTTTGATATTGATTTCCCGCTGGAGTGGTGCGATATCGATCTTCGATACTTGGGTATACAGCTGGCTGGGGACAGGGACAGTGTACTGCGACTCAATTACGGCACGGCTTTCACGCAATTATCTGATACTATTACGCGATGGATCGCTTTGCCTCTTTCTCTTGCGGTAAGAGCTTCTTTGATTAAGATGGTGTTCCTCCCACGGTTCTTATACCTTTTTATGAATATACCCTACCACCCGGGATCTTATTTTTTTAAGACGCTTCGCACTGAATTGATTAGATTAATGTGGGGAGGCAAGCAACCGAGGCTCCAATGGTCCATGCTCACGAGGCCATATGCTCAGGGTGGATTTGATGTTCCAGACTTTGAGGTATACTTTTTGTGTGCACAAGCACATTATGCCTACTATTGGATAAACCCCCCCCCCCCCCCCCCCCCGCTACATGCCACATGTGGCGGCGGAGGACTGGCTCGCAGAACCCATTCCTCTGAACGGGGTCATATACTCACCCGCTCGTACACGTACGGAACCATCCACAACAGTTACAGGAACGGTCGATGCCTGGCATCGACTTACAGAACTTCTTGACACCCCCTCTCACTTCTCGTCGCAGCTTCCGCTGTCCTATCAACCCCAGTATGCCACTGTTACAGTAAAAGGGATTTCATAAATTATGCGAGCGAATTAAGATAACTAAATGGGGCGACCTCTTTCACAATGGTATATTTCGCTCCTCGGACCAGCTATTTCAGGGGACCCAGCCTTCCTCGCTAGATCTTTTCCTTTACATACGGCTCAGACAAGGAATCAGAACTATTAAACCGGACTTTCCACGGGAGCCAGCTAATTTTCTTCCACTACACCAAATGCTGGGATCCACGGATGGGAGACACCTGGTCTCCAGGCTTTATAAAAGCGTCCGCGAACCGCAACAGAGGGCTGGAACTCCAGCTCGAGCACACTGGACTACAGAGTTGGGGAGGGAGGTGACTGATAATCACTGGGACTACTGCTGTCTCCAAACCTCACGCATTTCTGCTAGCTGTAGATTGCGTGTAATACATTATAAATACCTACATCGCATGTATTACGCACCCGCTAAAGAATATAGGCATAAACTGGCTGATAATGATAACTGCGGGCGGTGTCGACGTCCGGGGGCTGGCTTCATACACCTAGCATGGGAATGTCCTGGGGTGCAGGAGTTCTGGGGACAGGTCTTCGAGGCGCTTGAGGAGATGATGAATGTTACATTGGGGAGAGATCCACTGATAGCCCTGTTGGGGTATACTGCACAAATACAGAGGGCATGTCGTAAAGTTCTGGATATGGCGTTACTGCTGGCCAAGCGTAGGGTGACATGCAGGTGGGGACGGGGACGTGCCCCGAAATTCAAGGATTGGCTGACAGACTTACTGCACTGCCAGGAGCAATTAACTGTTTATGCTGAACTACTACCAAGAGCCTTCAGACCTAAGGATATATGGGGCCCACTGCAAAGTTATTTGCTCCTGCGAGCTTCGGAGGGGTCGGATCCAGTGCCGCAGGGAACTGCTTAAGGTCTGCTGACCGCGGATATTGAGGAAATGTGTGGGAGGTAGGTGAGTGGGACGGAGCTAAGATTTGTGAAGCGGTGAGGTTGATAATTTGTCGAAATGTGTTTCTTGTACTACTCCAGATGTGATGGGGCTGGGCCCTCATGTACTTGCACAATCCTATGATGGACAAATACGGACTGGTCTGGTTCATCCAATGTGTCCGCCGAGGTTGCAAAATGACAAGCGAGTATAGAATGATCGATGGACTTAAGCTATAGGTGCTGTCTGAATATGCTGTTATTGTTATGAATATTTGACAGTGTAATGGAATTCTTGCATGTGCGAAAATTCATAAATAAATGTTTAAAAAAATAAAAAACGTGAGTGTTCACATCTTGCCTCAGCCTCTGTTGTGGAAATGTAGGCCATGCAGCGCCCTCATCCAGGCTAAACACCATCTTCAATCACACTGTGAGGGTTTGCTACAGCCCCATTGTTTCCCCATAAGGCTGTTTCTAATCCTCCAGCGGTGTTTAGATGGACACAGGTTTAGCATGACAAATGGCCCGGCTGTGCGGGAGCAGTAGCAAAGTGCATCCTGCTACTCCCCTATCTCGGCCATGCCCCCTTCTCCCCCTTTCTTTTTTTTTTTGAAACCGTTTATTACAAAATTAAAAAAATATACAAAGATGGGCCTACAACCTTCAGGCCGGCCGCTAGCAAGCAAAAGGAGCATGTGATACAAACAATAGCGCACATGCCGCGGCAAAGGGAAATGCACAGGAGTTAGAAGCGGTGGTAGCCACGCCATCCGGACCCCACATAACGGTTTCATTTTAATATAAATAACAACAAAAAACAAATCCACAAGGCAACCCACAATCGGAAACAGCAGCATGCGCTCCCCTAGAGGGGGGACCCTACCAATCCATAGGAGTATCAAGGGGGGGAAAAGGTCAAGACGGGGATTAGGTGGACTCAGTGCCCAGAACCGGGGAGATAATCTGGCTAAGGGGACGGGGCCGGTGACGGATCGGGCAATAACGGCGGGGTACAGATTCCCCCGCGGTAGGCGTTCCAGGGGCCCCATACGTTCACCCATGTCCCAGGCTTACCTCTCGCAACATACACCACCTTTTCCCGAAACATGCACCAATCCATGTTATCCTTCCATGCCGAGACAGTCGGCGACCTCTGGGAACCCCACAGTTGAGCAATGTCGCGTTTGGCCACCATATATCCCAGAGTCACCCACCGCGTCTGCGGCACCGAGTAGTCGGTTGGCTCCCACACATTCAGTAGGCATCTCCTCGCTTCGGGCAGCAGCGACACACGCGTAACCACCCGCAGGACCTCATGCACACCACGCCAGAATCGCTCCACCTCCGGGCATTCCCACAAAATATGGAGAAAGGTCCCCAACGAACCACACCCACGCTTACACAACCCGTCCACAGCATAGCCCATACGCAGTAGCCTTGGCCCCGTAACATAGACCCTATGGAGTATCTTGAGCTGGACGAAGCGAAGGCGGGCCGGTATGGCCACCTCTTTCGGGGAGGCCACCGCAGATATCCAGTCCTCGTCATCCAGCTCCAATCCATCGGCCACCCATGCCTCACGAAGGTTAGTCAGCAGTCCCGAGCGGTCATTGATAAGTTATTTATAGATTAATGAAATCGTGCTGTCCGGTACATGTCCATCTAGCACTCTATCCTCCAGAGGGGAATACTCCGGGATGGAGGCAACGTCCGGGAATACGGAGCATAGCGCATGACGGATCTGCATATACCGAAAGTACTCCCTGTCCTGCAACTGGAATTCTGTCTGTAGCATCTCGAACGTTTTGAATCCCCCCCTCGTCCAGAGATCACCCACCCTGCTGATGCCTATCATGTCCCACTTCTCAAAGCCCTTCGAGGTCCACAGGGAGCGCAACTGCTCAGATGCGTATAGTGGCGCCGCCCGGGTCAAACGATCTTTCCACCCCATCGCCACATTAGCCGTGTGCCACACTCGTACCATGACACGCGTGGGGCCCTTCAGACGTGCGTCAAGCGAGCTGGAGTAAAGCGCTCGGTTATAATCACCACCCGGCAGTAACATCTTATCCATTTCAAAGGCCGGGTTTAGAGCGGGCCCGTACAGGCCGTGATTAATCGCAGCCAGCTGGGAGGCCCAATAATACCGTTTGATATCCGGGAGGGCAATCCCCCCGTCATACCACGGGAGCGTCAGCTTCGCCAGGGCGATACGCGGTCTACCTTCCCAGAACAGTCGGCGCTGCAAACTCTCCACCTCGCGAAAGTAGCGCGCCGGGACGACGTCCATTGTGTTCTGCAGAGCGTACAGGAAACGCGTCAGCGACATCATCTTAAACAATGCCGCCCGGCCGAGAGGCGAGAGCGGCAAGCGCCTCCAACGCGCGACATCCTCCTTCAGGCGCTGGAGGGGGGAAGCAAGTTCTGACTATATCGGGCCTCCGCGTCCAGGGTAATGAAGACACCCAGGTACCGAAATCCCCGCGGGGCGATCTGGATAGGACAGCCCCGCGGAAGGATAGGATCCTCCCCAGAGAGAACATAGACGCACGATTTAGCCCAGTTGATGACAAGGCCGGAGTTAAGACCAAATGAATGCAATACATCAACCAGTACTATCAGTGAGTTACGTGGGGAAGCCAGGTACAGGAGAATATCGTCAGCGTATAGAGATACGCGGTCCTCATACTCGGGGGTCCAGCGGAGACCACGAATAGAAGGTTTCCACCGCAGCCACTCCGCCAGGGGCTCCAAGGCGAGCGCGAAAAGGAGCGGCGATAACGGGCAGCCCTGCCGCGTGCCCCTGCCCAGCTCGAACGGAGCCGACACTCTACCGTTCACAACCACCTGCGCCAGCGGGCCAGAGTACAACAATTTTACCCAACTGATGAATCCTGGGCCAAACCCAAACTTCGCGAGCGTCGTCCAAATATAAGGCCATTCAAGCGTGTCAAACGCCATAGTGGCGTCCAAGGACGCCAAAATGGCCGGCTCTCTTATGAACGGGACACGTGCGAGCACCCCATGCAAACGCCGCAGGTTAAGCGCTGTATTGCGATGAGGGATAAAGCCGGACTGATCCTGGTGAATCAAGTCACACACTACGCCGACCAGCCGATTGGCCAACACCTTGGCGAGGATTTTGGGCTCCGCATTCAATAGCGAAATAGGCCGATAGGATGTGACCCGGTCCCGTGGCCTCCCCTCCTTATGGATAACCACGATAGTAGCTAGACGCTGGTCTAGCGGGAGGGATCCCGCCGAGTGGGCCGCGAGGAACATAGCACGGAGATGCGGCGCCAGCGTATCCGGTCGCAGTTTATACAACTCGATGGGAAGACCATTAGGACCCATGGCCTTGCCGGAAGCGACCGAACGTATGGCGAGGGCAATTTCTTCGGAAGTTGGAGCGGCGTCCAACGACACTCTGTCCTCCTCCGAAAGGGAAGGCAGCGCGATATCCCTGAGCAGGGCGTGGGAATCCTCTTCAGAGCGGGAGGACACCGGGGAATACACCCCACGGAAATAGTCTGCAAAGCAGGAGACAATTTCTTCTGGTTCAGTGACACACACACCATTCGGTTTCTCAATCAACGGGACAACTCGACTCGCTCTCTCCTTTTTGTCCAGCCACGCAATCAATTTACCAGCCTTATCACCCACATCATACAGTCTCCTCTGTTGCTCTCTACTGAGGCCCCTGGCCGCCTCCGTGACGAGGGCCTTATAGGCCGCTTGCTTGAGTCGGAGAACATGTAATTTGTCATCCGTCACCCCACATTCTAGAGCACCCTCCAACTCGGTTATCTCAGCCTCAACACGGGTCACCTCCTCCCGCTCGCGCCTCCGGGAATGGGAAATAAGGGACAAGGCGTCTCCCCGGAGTACCGTCTTGAACGCCTCCCACAGTGAGACCGCCGATGACACAGACCCCACATTCTCGTCAAAGTAGCGCTTAAGGGATTTAACCAGCTCTGCGCGAATGTTGGGGTCACGCAGGTACCAGGGATTAATCGGGACCACCCTACCCTCGGAAGAATATCAAAGTGCAACAAGAGCGGGGAGTGGTCCGAAATACCCCGTGCCAAATGGCGCACCTCCCCTATCCTCCCCACATGCGCCGCCGGAACCAGGACATAATCTAGCCGTGAGAGACTACCATGAGCCCCTGAATGGAAGGTGTACTGTAGCTGCGTGGGATGTTTCAAACGCCAACAATCCACCAGCCCCAAGGTATCCAAGAGGCCAGACAACCACCCCTGGGCACGGGGGAGATCCCTAGGGGGGTGACGATCCACAGTTCCGGAAACCACAGCATTAAAATCCCCCCCCACCACTAGAATCCCCTCCGGAAGGCCAAGGAGGAGGCGCCCCAGATCCGCAAAGGTGGTCGTCTGCAGCCCCGGCGGGACATAAACAGACACAAAAACGACCACTCTGCCCTCCATTCTACCCACCAAAACCGTGTAACGTCCCCTGTCGTCATGGAGCACTTCATCAATCTCCAACGGGAGCGAGTTCTTAACCATAATGCCCACACCCCTTGAACCAGACGTGAAGCCCGAATGGGCCACAAGGCGGTAGCCCCGTCGATTCATAGCACAAAAGGAGTTGCCAATGAGGTGTGTCTCCTGCAGAAAAACTATATCGGGCAAAATTCGCTTCAAGAACTGCAGGACCACACCTCGTTTTATCCTGTCCCCCAATCCATTAACATTCCAGGACAACAGACTCAGTCCCCTACCCCCCATCATAAACAGAAGCCATCACTCGTCCCCCAGAGAGCACTTTAGAAATAACACAACGATACTTTTGCCTTGTGGTATAAACGAACACCCCACCCCAACCCACCCACCCCAACAAAACTCCCCCCTCCCTGCACCCCTGCCTGAGCCCAGACAGCCCCCCCAACTTGCAGTGTGCCTGTCGCCCCTATATAATGAAACTAGCTAAACCCCCTAGAGGAGGAAAGAGTACCCCTTCTAGACCCCACACAACCTCCAAGGGAGGGGAAAGAACAAAGACAGAAGCTTGGTCGAAAGTGGCATCATCGTCGTCCAGAGTGAGGCCCAATATCAACCCCTCAGTCCCGGTCCTGTGGGCCGTCTCCTCCTGCCGCCCCCCCCCACCATCTCGATCACTACCCCCAGGCAGAGTGTCCAGCCAGTCCCCGGCCGCTTCGGGACGATCAAAAAAGTGGGTGCGACCATCCACCTCTACCCGCAGCTTGGCCGGGAAGAGCATGGCGTATTTTAAGTTCATGTCCCGGAGACGGCGCTTGACACCCAGGAAACTCAGTCTCTGCTTCTGGACCGCTTGGGTAAAATCGGGATAAAAGTTCACCTCCATATTTTCCAGCTTAATCGGCCCTTGCAGTCTGGAGGCCTGCAAGATCGCGTCCCTGTCCCGAAAGTTAAAAATCCAGGCAATGAGAGGCCGCGGAGGGGCTCCAACCTTCGGCCTTCCCCCGGGAACTCTGTGGGCCCTCTCCACGGCAAAGAATTTACTCAGTCCCCGAGGCTGGAGATGGGTAGCGATCAGGTCCTCTACAAAAAGATCCGCCGCCTCCCGTCCCTCGGGTACTCCGATGATGCGGATATTATTCCTCCGGGCCCGACTCTCGGAATCCTCCAGGCGCCGATCCATAAGCGCACTCGCCTGACGAAGTTGGTGCACCTCCGTTTGGAGGGCCGCCACCTCAGTCGTGAGGCCCGACGTGGTTCGGGCCAAAGAATCAACTCGGTCGTTGGTCTTGGAGAGATCAGCCCTCACCAGGCCGACATCCACGAGGACCGCGTCGATCTTATGCGCCAAGGTGTCGAACCGCTGGCCCACTGAGGCCTTCATCTCAGCAATGGCGCCCATGACGTCTTGCAGAGTCAGATCCGTGGGCAAATCCGGGGCATCAGGGGGGCCCTCAGAGGACTTGTGCGGTCCGCCGGGAGATCCCTTCTGGAGGGTATAGCGGTCCATGATGTTGGCCTGATGTACGGCGCCACGCCGGGTCGACTTGGTCTTCGACCGATCTCCGTCTTGTTTCGTGGCCATCGCCACGGGTCACACACCCGCACCAGCTACGCCGTAGAGGGCAGGCAATCAAGGCCACGAGCTCCGGGGGGCCACCCCAGGTCGGCGGGGTGGGTCACAGCCGGCAGGCAGGCAGGGTCTCCCAGCGAGGCCACACCAACACAAAGAGCTCCGCGATCTCACTTGCAGAGACGGCAAGGGGGTGCGAAAGTGAAAGCGAAAGTGCTGGGTACGCGACTCGCCAGGCCCAGCCCGCCGTTGTTGTTCACTTTGCCGCTGGGTCACCCCCCAGCGCAAATCCAGGGTCCGGCGAGAAGTAGGCCGCAAACTTCAATCGGTGCTCACTCCGGTACCCGAAGTCCGATTCGAGAACGGAGAACGGGTACCACCTCGGCTCAGGCTCACCGACACAGTCCCCTCAACTGAGGCAGGATGAAGACAGGATAAACGTAGGAGGTTGCGGAGGTCCTCGGGAGCCTCGCACCTACGCGGCCATCTTGGTTGCGCGCTAGGCTCCTCCCCCCCCTTCTCCCCCTTTCAAGTGCGTCTCAGGTGATGTATGTGAACCAGGCAGACCTGTGAAGTAGGATTTGACTCTCAAGCATAGTGTAAAAAAGAGTTCAAAGGAGTCATCTTTTCCCATTCAGGTCAGTCTATTGTTTGCTCCGATGAGCCCTTTTCACACCTATTCAAGGCTAATCACTGGCTGGGAAAAGCTGGAGAGTCAATGCAAATTAGCCTCCAGGAACTGTAGGCAGGGAAATTGTAACTTTCGAAAACTTACTTTTCCTTAACGCTTATTAAAAATCCGACTTCACTATTGAATTGGATTTTTAATAAGTATTATACATAGTTGTTTAATTATTTTTCTAGCTGGTCTCATTTCTGAGATCCAGTATCAGTATCTGGTTTTCTACATACGAAAGATTGGCCTGCCACAGTGAAAATAGCTTTTGGGTGCCAGTCACTGTAAGGATGCATTAACGTTACATTTGAACAAGTTCTACTTTCAAATATCATGAACCCTGTCTTCTGGTCTGAAAGGCTTACTTAGAAATGACATAATAATATTTTAAAGAGAGGGATTTACCTGTCCAAAAGTGTTTTTTGTGAAGGTTGCAGACCTGTTTGCTCTGCAACAGTCAGCTACACAGGTTAGGCCTGAAATCCTGTTTGCATTGCCTCTGTAGTGGATGGCACAACAGATGCTACAGTCCTCTGGTGGCATTTAATTTTCAGTCTCTGGGTCCACTTTTTACATCATATGCTACTGACGTTTAAGCAAGTTAAATATACCAGTTAGGAGTAAGTCAGTTTAACCATGTTTAAAGTGGGAGCACACGCAATTTACTACTGGTTAGCAGGGGTAAAGGGCACCTTGTTCTGAATATAGTAAACAAAAATAGTGTCCAGCAAAGGTGAAAAATCCAGGGTGACCATGCAGAAAAAGGTGGATTTTATAGAAGCATGATTGTCTTAGTCCATACCAGGAGTTTGTTTTCATTTGAAGTCTGATACTAAAATGTAGCATAAAGTTCAGTGTCATTTGAAATGTTTCCAAATAATTATGGATTTCTTCACTTTTATTCAAATTGGGATACTGAGGCCTTCTTGTGTAACTAATTTATTGCTTGTTGCACCTTGAGATGTCTATCTCACGCTTAAAGTGCACTTTTCATGGGGGTAGGTATTTTCCGTTCTGTTTCTTTAGCTCTGAAATAGTCTATTGATTGCTCTTCAACACATTTACAACCATGGATCTTTCGTTCCACATGGGTCTTAAGAATTACTTGCTGCCCAGAAAACGTATGCAAGTGCAAGTGCTACGTAGATTTGAGAACAAATTCAGATACAATTCATCATTCTTCCATATATCCCAACACTGGCCCTCATATCTCCAAACCCAGTCTCCTCTTTCTGGAGCCTTTCAGAGCATATAAACTGTGCTCTAGATTAAAGATGGTAAAGAATCTGGCCCTCCATAACTCAAAGGTCGGAGCATCTTTCTGCAGCCACATTGAAGCAATGCATAATCTGGCTGTGGCTACAAAGATCAAGTATCGGAATTCGTGTATCAGCTGATCACAGCTTTCATTCTCAGCCACCCCCAACAACAGATGGGAAGCAGACAGTCTTACTACGCCCCCTCATGATTTCCGCTAAAAATTTCTGTAAGTGCTCCAAAAACTTGCTTGGGTGCCGACTGTGAGAAGTTGGCCTGATGTATGATGTCACTAGTTTTAGTGTACACCTTATATCAGTCCAAACAACCCTTATGGTGATTGTTTGTAAAATCAACCTTATAGACCAGCTATCCTAGTGGTAGCATGGACAAGAGCAGTCTTAGGCTAAACTCTGAATGGCATGTGAAGCCAGCTGTGATACCATATATAATCCCTTGAATACCAAATGAAAGGACACCACAACAGATATATATATAAAATAAAGTGTATTTATTCTAGTTAAACCCTCAGCACTCTTTATGAGATTGAAGGTAAGTACAACACAGTCTTATTCAAGCATACATTAAGTCACACAGGTAAGTAATACAGTTAGGCCCAAGGGGCCACGCAAACCATATACTAAAGAAGTGGTATAAGGACCACTGTCACGGAAATAGAATAGGCCTAGGCCTAGGGAATCGCTGGGGCTACACTACACTACCAACAGTTAGGAAGTGGGAGGCCCACGGGATTCAGGTGCAGAGTGGAAACACTCACGCGTAATGCGTATAATCGATAGAAATAGTACAGTTTAGAAATAAGCAGTTTTAGGACACTTCTGGAGTAACTAGAAAGTCGAGACTCGGAAACTAGACCCTAGGATAGTCACTACCCTTGTGAGCACCGAAGTACCCAAGTTACCTAGCCCACGGGCTGCGGGTGCATAGGTGTGAACTTGCGTCGGGTTTCGTCGTGGACTTCTATGGATGCCTGAAGGAAAGTTGCTGACAGGCAGTCAGTGCAGAGTGTCCAGTGGATCCCAAAGCCGGGATCAAGAAGGAAGGGTACCTGCAAGCAGAAGGGACAGAGTCAAGGTCACTAGCCAGTGACCACGTGGAACCAGGAAGGAACCAGGCGATGTCGGGAAGATTGCGGGTGAAGCTTGTCGCTGCAGCCACGGGTACCAGGAGACTTCGAGGACGACCAGGACCAGGAGGCGAGCTGTCCCACGAAGGCTCTTGCTGTCGGCGGCGTCGAAGTCGAACTAGGACTCACCAAGCCTTGGCAAGTGGAACCCACGAAGAACTTGCTTCTGGTGCAGACCAGGAAGGTCTGGGGTGCTTCTCTTTTGCAAAGAAGCGGGAGCCAGTCTGGAGGAGCCAGACCAGCAGTGAAGATTTCAAGGTGTGTCGTCACAAAGGCCGCTAGCCAACGGGCAAGCAACCGGACAGACGCGGCAAGCAGGAAAATGCAGAAGGGCCCCACGCAGGACTCGTGGAGTGTGGGGGGCTGATCTTCGGTGCAGATGGTGCTTGGGGTTGGGGCTTCTCAATCCCCGGTGCACTACTTCGAGGGTGCCTCAGAAGCTGAGTTGGAAGATACTCGCCACTTTTCCCAGGTAGCCGGTCCCACGTCTCTCGTCGCCTCCACGGATCTCAGCTCGGCTGTGGATCAGGGTCGGAGAAGTCTGGAAGTCAAGGCTCTGGTCAGGCTCTGCAGTCGGTCCCTCGTAGAACTTTAGCAAAGCAAAGGGTAGTCTCTTGATGGTGCCTGTTTGCACAGGGTAGCCACTCCTTGGCCACAAGGGAGATTCTTCAGTCTTCTTCTTTCGTCGAATGTCGAAGGTCCAGAGTTTCTGTTAAAGTTGCAGGTTCAGGATAATCTAATCTCCTGGGGCCCAGCTACCACACTTATACTAATCTGGGGGGCTGGGTTGCCTGCTAGGTCACGCCTTATGGGTGGGACCTGGGAGGGGGGTGGTTACACCCCCTTCCCTTTGTCCAGTTTCGCGCCAGGACTGGGGCTAGAGTGCCCCAGCACCGGTTTGAACTGGACTATGCATGGAGCACCTTGTGTGCATCAGGCATGTCTCATTCCTTTCAGCCCTCCCTGCCCCAATACACTAAAGTCTGTCTGGGGAGGTGCTAGCACCTCCCCAAGCAGGAAACCTATTGTCCAGGCCTCCCTGGCTGGGAGGGCTCCCAGCAGCAGGAGGTCAGACTCGTGTCTGTGGCAGCAGCATCCATTTTGTGATGCTGAGGCTTTGGTGAGAGTTAAATAGCAAAGTAGGATTTTAACATGTCTCTCCCTCTAGAAGGGAGGAATAATATCCTCATCACCAGAAATGGTATGGGGGTATTATTCCACAGTGTTAGACACCTTACACGACATGTTTTGATAAAGCCAAACCATAGTTACCATAACCGTTTAAGATTATAAGGTACTTTAAGAGTATATGGTAGGCTATATCATAGAACAGCTATAAGGACATGGTTCCAAAAGCTGCAGACAGGCTCAGCTCATGCTAGAGCACCATCTCACATGTTACCAAGCACTCTGCCTCCAGGATTGTTAAGGCCTGCCATAGGAGTGGCTGATAGGTACACATGTGTCTATATTAAGGGTAGATATAGGTATACTATATCTAAGCAAGGGGTGATTACACGACCTTGCCCCAGCTGAGTGATCAGCCAGTTGTGTCTGATTGGAAGGCCAGACCAGGGGTGGCATAATACATGCTGCAGCCCCTGGGAGCCCTAGGGTACACCTATGCCCTGGGTACCTAAGGTACACTGTACAGGGTCCAATAAGGTGATCCTTACCAATTGGGTATGTACCTAGGGTACATGGAGTCCATTTTAAAGAGAGAGCAGACAGCCTGAGACCCTGAATGGCAGGATCTCAGGCCAACTAAGTCGAAAAACCAGCTAGAAACTAGGCAAAAAAGTTGGGGGTAACCATAGTCAGATATCCACCTTCCTACACAACCCCCCCCCCCCCCCCCCCAACGAAGGGAGATAAGGCTGTCCTTGACCAGGTAAGCCTATATTGCCTAAGTGGCCATATAAGGAAGAACCAGCACTGGCATGGTTACCCCCTGTCTCATGGTCCACTAAGCAATCCCTCACCCTAAAGGTATCATAGGGTCTCCACCATAGGAAATCTCTACCTTTGGTGTGTCTTAGCAAAGTAAAAGGCTGGTGTTGAGATGGAGTACTGAAGTGAGTGTCCTCAAAGTGTGGCCTCAGCTTCCTCCAATCATCCTCCACCATGGATGCCTTTCTTTCTTTAACTGAGTTGCACTGTGCTCTCATGGTCAGTCTCTGGCTACCTAAAGCTGGAGGCTGGGTCCCTTTTGTGGGCTTACTGGAGGGACAGGTCAGGTTTGGGGCCCTAAGGTCCCATGTTTGCCTGTGCCCAACAGAATCCCTCTGGGGGAGGTCCCTAACTACCTGTAAAGGAGATCCCTCAGGACTGTTTTTAACCATCACCTGGCTAGGGCTACTAGCCAGGCAATCCTCATTCTTTTGATGGGGTGGTGCTTGTGGACAGGGGCCCTCTTGGGGTCCACTGGCCTCCCTGACCTCTGCAGCCCTGTGCTGACTGAGGCAGGGTAGAGAGAGGCAGGCTACCTGCACCAGACTGGGTCCCACCTTGGAAGGGGCCACTGACATCAGAGGCTCTGCCAGGCCAGGCCTGGCTACCTCTGGGGCAGTTCCTTCACAAGGGGTGAGGTCAGATCCCTGAGGAGGATGACCTTTTCCTAATGTCTGGGGAGAGGGAGACTTTTCTTCCTCCCCACTACTCTCTGTTTGTGTGGAGTGATACATAGTTTCAGGCTTCACTACACCTATGTCAGCCTGAATATGGGCTGAGACCATTACAGCCTTGCCAACCTTTTCAGGGAGGCACTCAGTTTGGGTTTGAGCTGTGACTGTCACAGCTCTGCCAACCTCTACAGGGAAGTCTGTCTTTGCCTGGGCTGTGGCTACCACTGCCCTTCCAACCTTTTCAGGGAGGAAATCTACTTGGACAGGGTTGGAAACACTGCCACCCTTTTAGGGCCAGTGACACCTCCCCAGCTGAGACATACCTCTGCCATGGGATGACTGTTCTGTTTGCCATCAATGTTAGTTACCTGGTATGAGAAACCAGGCAAAAGCTGCTCAGAGGGAACTAGCCTATGGGCCACCATAGTGATGCTAGCTCCAGTGTCTCTGTAGGCCTCAGCTTTTCTACCATTGATGTAGGGCTCCTGTCTGTACCTACCCAAAGTGTTGGGGCAGGCAGTGAAGTTGGCAAACCCCATGCCACCATCACAGACAAGAGTAGCTGCTGTAGGGGAATTGGCTAAGCCAGGGTCCCCCTGTGTTCCCCAAGAAAACCCAACCAAATTTTTGGGGGCACTCCCACCACCTGGGGGATTACTGCTGACAGTAATAGGTGATGTTACAGGAGTAATTGTAGGAACAGTTTTGTTTTTAGCCTTTGGGCAACTGCTGTCAGTTTTCCAATGCCCAGGAGTTTTACACTCATGGCAGTAAGGCTTTTTAACTGTGGTAGAGGAGGGAGCTTGGGACCCACCACCCTGTGTGGCGTTTTGGGGCCCTGAGGAAGATTTCTCTTTTGTTTTATCCCCACCCTTCTCTTGAGGCTTGGTGGTATCTTTCTTTTGGTCACCACCCTGATTTTTAGGCCTAATCCTGGTCCTGACCCATTTATCTGCCCTCTTTCCCAATTCTTGGGGAGAGGTCAAATCTGAGTCTACCAGGTGTTGATGGAGAAGCTGGTTCTGACAATTACTAAGGATCTGCTCCCTCATAATCAAGTTGTACAATCCTGTATAGTCCTGCACCTTGCTGCCAGTTAACCAACCCTCCAAAGCCTTAGTGGCACAATCCACAAAATCAGACCAGTCCTGTGTCTGTGTCTTCTGGGTGTCTCTGAACAACAACCTATATTGCTCAGTGGTTAGGCCAAACCCATCTATCAGAGCACTCTTCAGGACTTTGTAATTGTTAGCATCCTCATCACTGACTGTGAGGAGCTTGTCTCTACCTTTGTCAGAAAAGGAGAGCCACAAGATAGCTGCCCACTGACTCTGGGGTACCTGCTGTACTTTGCAGGCCCTCTCCAAAGCAGTCATCAACTTCTGGATGTCATCCCCATTCTGATACGGGGGGACTATCTTGCTTAGGTTTCTATGGTCATAAGACCTATCCCTATCTCTAGGAATGTTGCTGCCACCAGTGGGTTCTGACCCACACAATTTTTGCTCTCTGGCCAGAGCAAGCTTCTCTTTGGCAAGGGCAAGTTCTTCCCTTTCAATCCTCAGTTTAGCTTCCTTCATTCTAGCCTCATGCTCTCTCCTCTGGGGGGAAGTCATCCCCCGTGGGATGAAGCATTGGAGCTTCTGGAGTGATAGGAGTGGAGAGAGTCCCCTGAGGGAGATCTACCCCTCCTATCTCTCTTTTTAAGATTACTTGGGGGCCTGTAAGGGAAGCTCCCATGCAAGCTCCCATGCAAGCTTAAGTTAGCCTGACTAAGTCTTCTAACTGGGGTCTTGCTACCTCCCTCTTCCTCTGAGGTCTCTTCTAACTCATCTGTATCAGTTAAGTCAGGGGTCTCTTCTGTGGAGGGGAGGCCCTTATCTACAGATATAGCACCATACTTGGCAGATCTTTCAGCATCATATGCCTCCAGAAGCTCCACTAGCTGTCTAAGGGTAGGGTTGGAACCCTGTTTTAACCTCCTGGAGGTACACAGTTGTCTCATCTCCTGTAAATTGAATGCATAATATCTAGAGGGAATCTGTCTAGGATTCTCCTCTCCTGAGGGAGTATCAGTGTGATCTTCATTCAGGGACATGATTCTAGTGAGGGTATGGTGTGTGCACCTACCTACACTAGTTGTATCTACTAAACCTCTCTAGTAGTTGTAGTCGGGGTGTGCTAGGCCCTTCAACCTACAACAACTAAGTCCAGTAGGACTTAAGTATTTATAATCTATGTTATATGTACCTAACAATATCTTATGTGATCTTTCCATTTAGTATCTCGAGATTACAATGGTATTACAACAGCAAGCTCAGATCCCACCGCTGCTCACCAATGTGAGAAGTTGGCCTGATGTATGATGTCACTAGTTCTAGTGTACACCTTATATCAGTCCAAACAACCCTTATGGTGATTGGTTGTAAAGTCAACCTTATAGACCAGCTATCCTAGTGGTAGCATGGACAAGAGCAGTCTTAGGCTAAACTCTGAATGGCATGTGAAGCCAGCTGTGATACCATATATAATCCCTTGAATACCAAATGAAAGGACACCACAACAGCTATATATATAAAATAAAGTGTATTTATTCTAGTTAAACCGTCAGCACTCTTTATGAGATTCGAGGTAAGTACAACACAGTCTTATTCAAGCATACATTAAGTCACACAGGTAAGTAATACAGTTAGGCCCAAGGGGCCACGCAAACCATATACTAAAGAAGTGGTATAAGGACCACTGTCACGGAAATAGAATAGGCCTAGGCCTAGGGAATCGCTGGGGCTACACATCTGAAAGAAACACGTTAGTTAGATTCCTTACCTTAGAATATCCCCAGGCGTCAGACTGGATCCGGAAGATTTTTCGTCAGCAATACCCCTTGCGCGTTGCTAGGCGTCGTCTGCGGCTCCGCATCCGTCGTTGGCGTCGTGCGCCATAATGACGTCGTCGGAGTACTTAGACGCCGCCCTCGCGCGCTGACGTCAGTTCTTCTTTTTTCCGTGCCAGTAAGCGCCGATCCGGGAGAGCTACCCCTTTTAGTCTTTTTTGACTAAATATTTTGATCCCTTTTGATCTTTGTCAATCGATATCTGGTGCCGGTAGGATGCCTGGGTTCAAGGCTTGCGACGATTGCCACCGACTGATGTCGGTGACCGATCACCACCGCCGGTGCCTCTACTGTTTGGGTCTCAACCACGACGCGGACTCGTGCTCCGACTGCAAGGCCCTGACCTCGAAAGCTAGGCGGGAGCGGTCCCGTAAGCTTCTCGAGCTCTGACACTCGGCTCCGCGCCCTTCTCGATCCCGGTCCAGGAGGAGGTCCAAGGATCGGTCGCGGAGCCGCGACAGACGTCATCGCTCGTCTGGCTTGAAGTCTTCGGGTAAGTCTAAGCGATCTAAGAAGTCCAAGAGGCGACACCGCTCTTCGGACTCGACTCGACGGTTGCGCGACTCAGCCGAGGGTCAGGGGGGTTCCACGTCCCCATACCCGCCGGTCCCTGGGACTGACGCGACACCGGCGGAGATCGGTGCCTTCCTCTCGGCCATGAGGAAACTGCCTCCGCCGTCGACGCCCCCCGGCGCGCCTTCGGGCCCCGCGGACTTGACTGGGCGACCTTGCGCGCCGGCGGCCCCGGCGCTGTTGGAGGCTCCGGCCCCGGCGCCGTTGGAGGCTCCGGCCCCGACGCCGCAGGTCCCCGAGGGGCCCATGCCTGGGCCCCCGTCTACGCCGGTCGACCTAGTCACGCCTCCTCCGCCGGCGCCGACTCCGGTTCCACCCCCCGACGCCGACTCCGGTCGACGTCGTTCCCCGGTTCAGCCCCTGTCCGGACCCGACGCCGATGTGGCGCCCACCGACGCCGCATCCGACGCCGCTCGAGACTCACTATGTCTATCGTCCGGCTCCGATCATTCCACCTGTTTACCAGGAATCGGATGACGGGGGCGACTGGGAGGGGTCCGATGACCCTATGGCCGTTCAGGCTCAACTGTCACAGGACTGGACAGATGAACTGGGGGAGGCCAGTGGTCTGGATACCTCACCGGACACTGGATTCATCTCTCCTCCGACTGTGGCTTCGGAGGAGGGTGCTGCTTTTTCTGTGGTGCTGCGCAAGGCGGCCTCAGCCCTCAGGCTTGAGCTGCCTGCCGTGGCTGTGAGGACTAACATCCTCACTGAGGTGCTTCAGTCTGCAGCAAGCTCCACTGAGCCTCTGCTGCCATTCAATGAGGCCCTCACTGACGTTCTGCAGGGCACCTGGTCCAAGCCCTCCACAGTCCCTCCTGTGGATAGAAACGTCGCCAGGCGCCACCGCCCTGCTCCGGGCGACCCCAGTTTTCTGTCGCAACATCCCACCCCGAGAGCCTGGTTATCCAGGCCTCTACCTCCCAAACCTCCTTCCCGTCCGCTCCTCCGGACCGGGATTCCAAGAGACTGGAACAGTTTGGCAAAAAGCTGTTCTCCTCCCTCAGTTTAGGCCTGCGGTCTTTAAACACCGCCTGTCTCTTGGACCGTTTCTCCCACTCTCTGTGGGATACGGTGGAGGACGTGCTGCCCCTGTGCCCGGAGGGGGCCCGGACACGACTTTCCCAGGCTCTGGCTGATGGGAGGGATGCAGCGCGCCATGCAATCCGGTGTGGACTTGACACCACGGACTCGCTGGGTAGGGCGATTTCCACCACGGTGGCGCTTCGGCGTCACGCCTGGCTGCGGTCCACGTCCTTTTCGGGGGATGTCCAGAGCACTCTCATGGACATGCCCTTTGATGGCGCTCGCCTTTTTGGTGAGAAAGCGGACAGTGCGCTGGCTCGCTTTAAGGACTCCCGGGCTACGGCCACGTCCTTGGGCCTTTCGGCCCCGCGGCCGCAAGCTTCCGCTTTTCGCCCCTTTCGTGGCCAAGGAAGGGGCGCCTCCTCACGTCCGCAGAGCCACCGGCCGCAGACCCAACCTGCACGCGGTCGCGGACGTGGTTTCCGCCGAGGCGGTTCTGGAGGACGACGCGGTCAGTCCACATCCACCCCGGCAGCATCCGCCTCAAAGCGTTCCTAGTCCGAGCTTTCAGGCCCATTCATCGCCAGTGGGAGGCAGAGTTCGCCATCACCTGCTCCACTGGCGTACCATCACTTCGGACAGGTGGGTGCTGCAAATCGTCCGAAGGGGCTACTCCCTCCCCTTCGAGACGACCCCTCCAGCCATGCCACCGCAGCGCCACCGCAGCACCACTGTATCTCGGAGGATCATTTGAATCTTCTGTGAGAGGAAGTTTCGGCCCTCTTGGCCAAAGAGGCCGTCGAGCACGTTCCGAGCCCAGAAGTAGGTCGTGGTTTTTATTCCCACTACTTTCTGGTTCCCAAGAAGGGCAAAGGGGGCCTACGCCCTATCTTGGACCTCAGGAACGTCAATGCCATCCTCCGGAAGGAACGGTTCAAAATGTTGACTTTGGCTCAGGTTCTAGCTGCCCTCGACCCTGGAGACTGGATGGTAGCGTTGGACTTGCAGGACGCATATTTCCACATCCCCGTCCTGCCGGCCCACCGTAGTTACCTGCGGTTCACGGTGGGCCAGGAGCACTTTCAGTTCACCGTGCTCCCCTTCAGCCTCACCAGTGCCCCTCGGGTGTTCACGAAAGTGATGGCGGTGGTCGCAGCTCATCTGCGCAGATCAGGGGTTCCAGTCTTCCCCCTATCTCGACGACTGGTTGTTGAAGGCGGGCTCGCCCCAGGCAGTCGTCTCCCACCTCCAGACTACGGCGGATCTCCTGCATTTGCATCAACGTGCCGAAGTCACACCTGAGTCCCTCTCAGAAGCTCCTCTTCATCGGAGCGGTTTTCGATTCGGCGCAGTTCCGGGTCTATCCGCCGGAACAGCGGGTCCGGGATATTGAGGCCCTGATTCCCATCTTTCGGCCTCTATCCTGGGTTTCGGTCAGGCTAGTGTTGCGGCTTCTGGGGCTGATGGCCTCCTGCATCCTAATAGTGCATCACGCCAGGCGGCGCATGCGGGCTCTGCAGTGGGACCTGAAGTTTCAGTGGGCCCAGCATCACGGCAACCTGTCCGACCATGTCTTGATCTCGGAGGGCACTGCACAGCAGTTGCAGTGGTGGCTCACGGACCGCGATTGGGTCACGGGCAAGAGCCTCTCCCTTCCCCAACCGGAGCATGTCGTAGTGACGGATGCGTCCCTCCTGGGATGGGGTGGCCATATGGGAGAGGTGGAGATCAGAGGCCTCTGGTCTCTGGCGGAGTCTCGCCTCCACATCAACCTGTTGGAGTTGAGAGCGATCCGACTTGCACTGAAAGCCTTCCTTCCCTCTGTCAGGGGAAGTGTCGTGCAGGTGTTCACGGACAACACCACCGCCATGTGGTATTGCAACAAACAGGGCGGGGTGGGGTCGTGAACCCTTTGTCAGGAGGCTCTGCGCCTCTGGACGTGGCTGGAACACCAGGGCGTCACCCTAGTGGTTCAACATCTGGCGGGCTCTCTGAACGCCAGAGCAGACGAACTCAGCCGCCGGTGCATGATGGATCACGAATGGCGTCTGAACTCCGAAGTGGCGCAAGGTCTCTTTCAGCAGTGGGGAGAGCCTTGGTTAGATCTATTCGCCACCGAAGAGAACGCACAATGTCAGCAGTTCTGCGCGTTGGAATTTCCAAGGCGGCACTCGCTCGGCGACGCTTTCCGGCACGAGTGGAGTTGCGGTCTGTTGTATGCCTTTCCGCCTATACCACTTCTGCCCAGAGTGCTGAAGAAGATCAGGCACAACCGGGCCCAAGTCATCTTGGTGGCTCCGGATTGGGCACGAAGGTACTGGTATACTCAGTATGTTGACCGATCCTCCGATACGTCTGCCCCTTCGGGAGGACCTTCTGTCGCAGCAGCAGGGGACGGTCCTCCACCCGAACCTGTCCAGCCTCCACCTCCATGCGTGGAGATTGAGCGGCGGCAGTTGATGCCATTTGACTTGCCTCCCGAAGTCTGTGATATCATGCTGGCAGCCAGGCGTCCCTCCACAAAGACGGTGTACGCCTGCCGGTGGAACAAATTTGTGGCATGGTGCACAGCAAAGGCTGTGGATCCCCTTTCCGCCCCTCTTTCTGAGGTTCTCCTTTTTCCTCTTTCCTTGGCCCGGCAGGGCTCTGCCCTGGGCACCTTGAAAGGTTATCTTGCTGCCCTCTCTGCCTTCTTACGGCTTCCTGATCAGCCTTCTCTTTTCCAAGTCCCCTTTGGTTCAACGCTTTCTTAAAGGCATTACTCATACGTTCCCTCCTGTTCCTTTCGTAATGCCTCAGTGGGACTTGAATCTTGTTCTCACATTTATGATGTGCGCTCCCTTTGAGCCTCTTCACAATTGTCCTCTTCGTCTTCTAATGCTTAAGACTGCTTTCCTGGTAGCCATCACCTCGGCTAGACGGGTGAGTGAGCTCCAGGCTCTATCGTCCAAGCCTCCTTTTCTATCTGTTTATCCGGACAAGGTTGTCCTTCGGCCTCGTCCTTCTTTTCTACCGAAAGTGGTGACTCCCTTTCATCTTGGGCAGTCTGTCACCTTGCCCACCTTCTTTCCGCCTCCGCATCCTTCCAAAGAGGAAGAGAGGCTCCACCGTCTGGACCCAAAACGTGCGCTCTCCTTTTATTTGGACCGCACAAAACAGTTCCGGGTGGACGACCAACTTTTCGTTGGATACGTGGGTGCTAAGAAGGGAAAAGCTGTGCACAAACTGACCATCTCCCGGTGGGTTGTTTTGTGCATCAAAATCTGTTACTCCTTGGTGAAAAAGGACCCTCCTGTTGGGCTGCGCGCCCATTCTACTCGGGCTACATCGGCTACTACTGCTTTGGGACGGGGAGTCCCTTTGCAGGACATCTGTCAGGCAGCTACGTGGGCTTCGCTACACACGTTTGCCAGGCATTGTTGCCTAGACAGCCAAGTCCGGAGGGATGGCTTCTTTGGCCGTTCTGTCCTCCAGGACTTTCTGGTGAGATCTTGGTTCGCAGACCCACCACCGGGGTTGGTATTGCTTGGGTATCTATTCTAAGGTGAGTAATCTAACTAACGTGTTTCTTTCAGATGAACAAGTTACTTACCTTCGGTAACGATGTATCTGTAAGAAACATTAGTTAGTTAGATTCCTCACCGACCCGCCCATCCTCCCCGTTCTGCGAACTGACATCTAGGGTTAAGGTTGTCCTTTTCAGGCCCCTAGACTTTTTTGGCACCAGTGTCGGTCTCTTGCATAGCTCTGCGTTCCTGGCACGGAAAGCTATGTACAAGAACTGACGTCAGCTTGCGAGGGCGGCGTCTAAGTACTCCGACGTCATTACGGCGCACGACGCCAAAGACTGACGCGGAGCCGCAGACGACGCCTAGCGACGCGCAAGGGGTATTGCTGACGAAAAATCTTCCGGATCCAGTCTGACGCCTGGGGATATTCTAAGGTGAGGAATCTAACTAACTAATGTTTCTTACAGATACATCGTTACCGAAGGTAAGTAACTTGTTCTACACTACCAACAGTTAGGAAGTGGGAGGCCCATGGGATTCAGGTGCAGAGTGGAAACACTCACGCGTATAATCGATAGAAATAGTACAGTTTAGAAATAAGCAGTTTTAGGACACTTCTCTTGTAACTAGAAAGTCGAGACTCGGAAACTAGACCCTAGGATAGTCACTACCTTTGGGAGCACCGAAGTACCCAAGTTACCTAGCCCACGGGCTGCGGGTGCATAGGTGTGAACTTGCGTCGGGTTTCGTCGTGGACTTCTATGGATGCCTGAAGGAAAGTTGCTGACAGGCAGTCAGTGCAGAGTGTCCGGTGGATCCCAAGGCCGGGATCAAGAAGGAAGGGTACCTGCAAGCAGAAGGGACAGAGTCAAGGTCACTAGCCAGTGACCACGTGGAACCAGGAAGGAACCAGGCGATGTCGGGAAGATTGCAGGTGAAGGGTGAAGCTTGTCGCTGCAGCCACAGGTACCAGGAGACGTCGAGGACGACCAGGACCAGGAGGCGAGCTGTCCCACGAAGGCTCTTGCTGTCGGCGGCGTCGAAGTCGAACTAGGACTCACCAAGCCTTGGCAAGTGGAACCCACGAAGAACGGAGGACTTGCTTCTGGTGCAGACCAGGAAGGTCTTGGGTGCTTCTCTTTTGCAAAGAAGCGGGAGCCAGTCTGGAGGAGCCAGACCAGCAGTGAAGATTTCAAGGTGTGTCGTCACAAAGGCCGCTAGCCTACGGGCAAGCAACCGGACAGACGCGGCAAGCAGGATAATGCAGAAGGGCCCCACGCAGGACTCGTGGAGTGTGGGGGGCTGATCTTCGGTGCAGATGGTGCTTGGGGTTGGGGCTTCTCAATCCCTGGTGCACAACTTCGAGGGTGCCTCAGAAGCTGCGCTGGAAGATACTCGCCACTTTTCTCAGGTAGCCGGTCCCACGTCTCTCGTCGCCTCCACGGATCTCAGCTTGGCTGTGGATGTGGATCAGGGTCGGAGAAGTCTGGAAGTCAAGGCTCTGGTCAGGCTCTGCAGTCGGTCCCTCGTAGAACTTTAGCAAAGCAAAGGGTAGTCTCTTGATGGTGCCTGTTTGCACAGGGTAGCCACTCCTTGGCCACAAGGGAGATTCTTCAGTCTTCTTCTTTCGTCGAATGTCGAAGGTCCAGAGTTTCTGTTCAAGTTGCAGGTTCAGGATAATCTAATCTCCTGGGGCCCAGCTACCACACTTATACTAATCTGGGGGGCTGGGTTGCCTGCTAGGTCACGCCTTACGGGTGGGACCTGGGAGGGGGGTGGTTACACCCTCTTCCCTTTGTCCAGTTTCGCGCCAGGACTGGGGCTGGAGTGCCCCAGCACCGGTTTGAACTGGACTATGCATGGAGCACCTTGTGTGCCCCAGGCATGTCTCATTCCTTTCAGCCCTCCCTGCCCCAATACACTAAAGTCTGTCTGGGGAGGTGCTAGCACCTCCCCAAGCAGGAAACCTATTGTCCAGGCCTCCCTGGCTGGGAGGGCTCCCAGCAGCAGGAGGTCAGACTCGTGTCTGTGGCAGCAGCATCCATTTTGTGATGCTGAGGCTTTGGTGAGAGTTAAACAGCAAAGTAGGATTTTAACATGTCTCTCCCTCTAGAAGGGAGGAATAATATCCTCATCACCAGAAATGGTATGGGGGTATTATTCCAAAGTGTTAGACACCTTACACAACATGTTTTGATAAAGCCAAACCATAGTTACCATAACCGTTTAAGATTTTAAGGTACTTTAAGAGTATATGGTAGGCTATATCATAGAACAGCTATAAGGACATGGTTCCAAAAGCTGCAGACAGGCTCAGCTCATGCTAGAGCACCATCTCACATGTTACCAAGCACTCTGCCTCCAGGATTGTTAAGGCCTGCCATAGGAGTGGCTGATAGGTACACATGTGTCTATATTAAGGGTAGATATAGGTATACTATATCTAAGCAAGGGGTGATTACACGACCTTGCCCCAGCTGAGTGATCAGCCAGTTGTGTCTGATTGGAAGGCCAGACCAGGGGTGGCATAATACATGCTGCAGCCCCTGGGAGGCCTAGGGTACACCTATGCCCTGGGTACCTAAGGTACACTGTACAGGGTCCAATAAGGTGATCCTTACTAATTGGGTATGTACCTAGGGTACATGGAGTCCATTTTAAAGAGAGAGCAGACAGCCTGAGACCCTGAATGGCAGGATCTCAGGCCAACTAAGTCGAAAAACCAGCTAGAAACTAGACAAAAAAGTTGGGGGTAACCATAGTCAGATATCCACCTTCCTACACCGACATGTAAAGAAAATATGCACAATGTCTGTATCCTCAGTTCCACATCAAAAACACCTCCCATAGTTTACCCCTCCCCATTTTAACATCCTAACTGGAATGTAGTACAGATTAAACACCGTCTTATAATGTTGTGAGCGAAGATAAGCAGACATCAATAACCTCCCAGCCAGATCAATCGAGTGTTCCACCCGAGTGCCTTGGCACCCTAACCTATTGCCCCATTTAGTGTTGTACATATCCATATCTTCACCCTGAGTGCCTAACAGTAAGTTATATACGATGCCGATACGTGCATTCTTCGGCACCGCCTCAACTAAAGGATTCAACTCAATTCTCCATCGGCTTTTACATAAATAATCGCGAATTTGTAGGTATTTAAAAAATTTAGATCTAGAGAGGCAATACTTCTCAGCAAACATCTCAAAGGACATCAAGGTCCCATTAGCATATAGATTTCCAATATATTGGATACCTTTAATCCGCCATCTGTCAATGGTCCTATCCCAAAATATACTTGGCAATAGCCCTGTTGCTGAAAATGGAGCATAATGGGAAACCCTTTCAAATTGATAGCGTTTTCGCACAGCTTTCCACACCTTATAGGCGGCGTTTAAAACCTTAAACCTGTGTTTTTTTTTTAATAATACCTAGGCTCCAGCCTCACAAACAAGCGATTCTTAGCATCACCGCCTAATAACATCTCATATATAGAAGGAGATTCTGCTGTGTTAATAAACTCTTCCCCAGATTCCCTTTTTAATGATGCTAGAGCAAAACTCGGGGATAGAATCAGTAATTTGGAGGCAAGAGCACTATCGGGTATTCGCGTATGCGGACGATGTTGCAGTTGTTACTCCAAATCCTGTAATGGCTATGCCTAAGATAGAACAGCTGGCTCTTGAGAATGGAGCAGTCTTTGGATATAAACTTAATGTGTCTAAGACACAAATTCTGTGCTTAAATCAAGTGGGCTATAATGATCATTGAATCTTGAGTGAGGTATCATACCTGGGTGTTAAATTAAGGACTTGCCTAAAGACACTAGTGGAGATCAATTGGGGCAATATTGTAAACTCGGTACGGAATCAATTAGATTGTTGCGAATGTTTGCATCTCTCATTGGTGGGGCGCTGCAACGTTCTTAAAATGTTAGTATTACCCAAGGTTTTATATTACTTTCGATCCCTCCCGTTAGAAATGTCCTGTGTCCAACTGTCAACTCCCCAATCAATCTGCGCTAGGTTTCTATGGGCACAGGGGAAGACTCGTAGAGCTATGCGCTATATGGTTCTTCCCCGCGAGAAAGGCGACTGGGCAGTACCACACTTTACCTTATATTATTACGTGTGTATATTGCAAAATATGAAGATATTATTAACTGTGGAAGGGATCATTATTTCAAATGTATACATTTAACATTGTTAAACAATTACTTTGGATGCTATTTTATTGCTAACTGCTCACCACCCCTAAACATCGTCAATCCATGCTCTCTAAGACCTCTCACCACACCTAAACTTCACCCATCCCTGAACCCTAAAATCCCTTTATACCCCACAACCTCCACACATCCCAGAAACCTTAAATACCCTCAATACACCCATCCCTAACCCCTGAAGTACATCCATCCCTGAACCCTAAAAACACCTTCTATTCCTACTCTCCCACCCATCCCTGAACCATAAAACCCCTCACTAGCCCTAAGCTGCTTATTCCTGAACCCAAAAAACCCTTTCTATGCCTAAACCCCATCAATCACTGACTCCTTAAAACCCATCACCATACCCAAACTCCCCCATCCCTGAAACCTAAAAGAAATCCCTTGCTACCCTTAAACACCACCAATCCATAACATCGGACAAACCCTCTTCACCCCTAAACTCTACCTATAACTGAACTCTAAAAAAAAACCTTTCTGCATCTAAACACCACTAATCCCTGATTCCTTAAGACCACTCCCCACCCTAAACTCAACCCAATCTTATCCCTTAAACTCTTCACGACCCCTAACATCTACCTATCACAGAACCTTAAAACCCCTCACAAAGCTCTAAACTCCGCCCATCCATGAATCCTTAAAAGCCCTCATCCCCTTCACACTCCACCCATCTCTGAACCTTAAAAATACCCCACACCCCTAAAATCCCCTCATCCATGAAATCTAAAAAGTCCTCACCACTTCACTGATTCCTAAAACCTAAAAAACCCTTTCTATGCCATACCCCCACCCATTTTTGACCTCTTAAAACCTCTGATCACCCCTAAACCTCATTACCCATCCCTGAACCCAAGAATCCCCTCACTGGTCCTAAACTCCATCCAAGTTTACTTATACTTTTGTATCTTTACTTTGAAATGTTTCCATTATTTTTCAATTTATTTGTATTTACTTAAAAATGTCTTTACTTAAAATTGGTTTTCCATGATTTGGTTTCTCCCAATGTAGTTTCTCAGTTTCCATATTTCCATGAATTCACATACATCAGGTAATGAACATGTACAGATGTACCCAACTGCAGGGATTGCGAGACCTAGTCTTTAGGCAGGAAGACCTGGACAGAGACCAGTGGTATGGGGATATAAAACCAAAGGGATAAGAAACTGGCTCTGTGACATATTTAATAACTAGCCTTCCCTCAGTCCCAGGAGGCCATTCCATTTGCAGTTGTTGCACTTTACAGTGCTTTAAAACATACGTATATTTCTATTTGTTTGTGTTCCTTGGAAGTAGGTTTAGTTGCAATTATCTTTCTCAAAGTCTATATATGTGCTGAAGTTAATTGATGTTCCATTCTTATGTTTTGTTTTAGTACTTTGGCGATGCTTCAGTACAGTTGTCATATTTCTTTTTCTTTTGGATGAACAAACCAGTTTATTGGTATTAATTCCAGCAGGAGTTGGTGCTGTTATAGAGGTGAGTGTTTCTTCATTTACTGAAGCCTCTGATTTACATACACTTAAATGTAATAAAGCAATTTGTTTCCATGGAGCTGTGGGACCAGTGTCTGCGTTTTTCTACACGTACTCTCTTTGTAAACATTACAGCGCCTGAAATACAGACTGTAATTATATATTTTAGTTCAAGTAGCTTTAAGTATAGGTATGTTATTCGTGTTCTACCAATTAAAATCACCTTCAGCAGTTCCAAATTAAATTTTATTTTATTACATATGCACTTAGCTACTGAATGAAGAATGTACTAGCTATCGTATCGGAAAGTTTCAATTCTATTAAGTACTTGGAGGCGAGGATTATGCTAGCACTTTCTTTGTTTCTTGAACAGCAGCCATTTCATCAGGACTTCAACGCAAACTACAATTCCCATGAACCACCGGGAATTTAGTTAAAAGTAAAAATGGGCAACTCTTAATGCACAGTCAAGCCTCATGCAATCAGCGGTCAGCTCCTTCTATGCAATTCGGTGTCAGCGAGCTCTCCGTCTCTTTCGTTGCACGAGTCATGCCATAGCTCTATCCTCACTGGTCCTGTTTCCTCGAATTTGAGCCTGGAAAAAAACAGCCAATTACCAAAAGGCTTTCCCAGGGACGAACAATACAATTGAGACAGCTTCTGTATCCAAAGGCCATCAACAGCCCTAACAAGAGAACACCAAGTGTATCATCAAACTACATTAAAAAAAAAGACAATAAGCAAGATCAAGTTACCACAAGGGAAAAAAGGAAAAAGAGCCATTACTTACTAGTCACAGGGTGGGTGAATTGTGTCAAGACTCCATGGGTGGGATAATCCTTGCCTCTGAGTTCTTAATAGAATGGAAACTTTTAGTTACGATAGATAGGAAGTTTTTCCTTCTATGTCAGGACTGAAGGTGAGGATTATGCTAGTTTAAAGCATGCTTACCACAATCCGAGCCATATCCTACACAGGTTTAAAGGAAAACCTTTTGACGGTAGAGTCATTTTTATTTATTTAGTTATTTTATGGATTTATATAGCGCTTGAATCACCCCCGAAGGGCTATCTCAGCGCTCACGGACCCACAATAGGAAAGCTGTCACACAGTAGCGAGTCTAAAACAGAACAGTTTTCAAAGCCTTTCTAAACTGCAGATGGTCTGGGCACTGCCTCAATGAGATTGGAAGTCAGAGAACCAATCAGCTGTGTTCATAATGTCCTGTGGGTGGGTGCACAAACTGAACGCCTTTGAAGCCGTCGCTCCCCGCGCGGAATGCGTTAAAGAACCCGGAGGTCCACACCTGCCTCCTGAATGACCCACTGAACCCAGCAGGCTACAGTCGGAGAAGACACCGCCTTGTGGGGCTTTCAGAGTGCATTCAAAAGCTGTCTCTCACCTGAAGGGCAAAATTCCGTGGACATGTTTTCCTAAGCTTTTAGGCATTGAAGGACACACAACTTAGGTAAATCAAGAAAAGCCGGGTTATCAACGACCCTGGTATTGGACTTTGTTCTCCTGCTAATGTTAAACAATGCTCCCGAAGGAGAGAAGACTCATCTTGTAACGTCCAGGGCCCACATATCAGAGACCCGTCTACAGGAGACCGAGCATAACAGGATGGCTAACTTTGTTGTCAATGCTAAGAGATCCACTGCCTGGACAGGGTCCTCCTGAGCTTATGACGTATTTTTGCCACCTTGCTTAATGGAAGGCTTAGCGTGGCTGCCATAGAATCGATCACAGATCCAAAGAAGGTTGCCTTTTGAGTTGGGACCAGAAGGGATTTCCCTAGTTTATAACAAAATCTAGGCTTTCAAAGAGATTGACCTTCCTTCACAGATGCAGTGCCAATCTGTGAGGGTTTTGGTCCATGAGGAGCATTTCATCCTAATAAACAATAAGGTGCAGTCTCTTCGCCCCAGGTGTCCCACAAGTGGTCTGAGAATCTTTTGTGAAACACCGCCGGACGGAGGAAAGGCCGAAGGGAAGAGTTAGAAATTCTAAGGCCTGGTGGCGTCAGAGGAACTGGAGGAACCACCTGTGGGGTGGAAAGATCGGAATGGACGGTTATGAATCCTTCAGGTCTACACAAGCCATCCAGTCCGAGTGGCGAAGAACATCACGCAGTAGATGGATGCACTTCATCTTTAAGTGATGATACACCAGCCATTCGTTGAATTAGCTCAAATTGATAACTGTCTATTGCCGTCCGTTGGACTTGTCGACCAGGAAAATGTTGCTGATAAAGCTGTGGGGGTGCACGACTGGATAGAAACCCCCTTCGGCCAAGAGCGCCGAAATCTCCGTATCTACCAGCATAAAATCCTTTTTGGGAGAACTGGATTGGTTTGGGGCTTGAAATTTGTTTGGTGGAAACCAAGACCTATAGCTGAAACCGATGAACAGTCTGCAAGACCCACTCGTCTAATGTAATCTATTGCCTGACGTGGGTAAAATTCGCCAGACGGCCCCATACTTTTAAGTGGGAAGAAGGGTAAACACTCACCTGAATTAGCGGCTTGATCATATCCTTTGACTCCACGTCCCCCCAGAAGCGCCGTCCTCGGGTCGGATAAAAGTTGCCGAACTGGTTCTGGTCCTGATATTGTCCTCTCCGGGAGCCTTGCCCTTTAGGGGGATAGTGTGAGAAGGATTTACTGGCCGAGCAGCCCCTACCTCGACTGGCCCCACGGAAAACCTAGTGGGAAACTCTTTATTTTTATAGAAGACTGGGCTTTGTCCAGAGATGTGAATGTATTTACAAAAGTGCCCAATTCTTTGATAAAGGGTTCCCCAAAGAATCCTCCTTGCGCCACAGTGCCTGCCTCCGAATCTGCCAAGTCGCCCAATTTGGGATTCACTTTTATTAGTAAGGAGCTGCAATGCTCTGTGGATAGAGTGCAGTTGGCATTTCCAATTAATATAATAGCGCGTTGCACCCATTCTGAAAGGACTTCCAGGGAGATTAAGGATCCGCCACATCAAAGATCTTGGTTAACGGGTAAAGAACATCAAAGATCTTATCCTGACAAATGCGCCAAGATCTGTTGATCCTCTTTTAGGGATCTTTCAAGAATTTGGCCAAGAAGGTGGCCATCCTGGGGTCCAATTCCCCAAAGAAGAGCGCAGGCATTTAACATTAAGGTGATCCCGGGCTTCCTTGCCCAGCAGAGCCCTGATTCTGGCCGCCACATATTTGGCCACTTTTGAAGATGAGGCCCACTCAGAGGTGCGAGAGTGAACAATCTTTTTGGAATCTAGCATGTGAAAGTTATCATCCACTGCAGTGGGAACAGCGCCTGGACTTGGGGCTGCAGGAGAAAGGCACCAGCGGCATCATCTGCATTATTAAGGGGGTAGGGGAGTTAGGGGTGTAACAATATCAGGATCAGTCAATCCCCAGGGAGGATTTTTCCCGGACGGGCCCGGTTTTTCCCGGACGGTCCCAGTTTTCTGAGCAGGGTCCCGGTGTCTCGACACTTTGCTCCTAATTACAGAAATGTCCCAGTTTTTGTGCAGTGCCCGGATTAAACTGAGAAATGTCCCGGTTTTTAAATAGTGTCTTGCACTGAAACAATATTTAAAAACCGGGACATTTCTCTGCTTACTTAGCACAGGTGGTGAGATGGGTCTCTATTGGGCTGTTCATTTTTGCCCTAAAGATGAAAAAACAATCTTACTGCTGCAGCAATACAACCCTTCACTGCCTTCAAAGAGACCCGTTCTAGTTCTTTCACAGTCTCATCATCCCAGAACTGAAGCATTATCAATGTTATGTACAACGAAGCCCAAGTTTGTTGCTTATTTATCTTACGCAGCTAAGAACAACTGACAAAGCGAATAGTCCTGGCCTGTTGTAGGTGTAATGTTACGTGCATAGCTGCCAAGGTTTCAGGTTTCTATGTGTGACATTTTCATAATTTCAGAGTAATTATGAGTGACATTTTAACGACTGAGTGGCACTTTTTTGCGAGCAAAATCAAGATATGAAAACGAGGGAAACTTATAAATATCAGATATGACACCCATTTGAGCAACTAGAAACTACGTTAGCTGCTGCAAAGCGTTCGAAATAATGGTTAAACAACTTTTATTTATACTCATGTCTATGTAAAAATACTTAAAATCGTACAAATATCAGGAAACTCCCTTGCAACATATTAAATCAAGGCTCTCTCTGCACTCTGTCAGGAGCTGTTTTTCATTTTTTGTGGTGGTTTGTTTTTTGAGTCTTGTAACTTCAGCCTTTCCTGACTTATACTGGACCCTCTGGTTCCTCCCTCGTAATTAATGATGCTGCGCAGAGAGCATCACTCAGTCCAGGGCCTCTCTCCAAGGTGGGACCCAGCCCAAAAAAAACTGTGTGAGGCCCTAACAACACTCTGGTGGCTACTGTTGTTGGATGGGCCAGCAGAAAAATCAACATAAAGATTGCCAGTCTTTGCGGTGCCCCCCCTTCTTCCCAGCAAACTAAAGTCAGGAGAACATCAGGACTCAGGGCCGCTCTCTGACGTCATGTGAGTGACCCGGCCCAACAGGGAACCTATGTCAGAGAGGCCCCAACAACATAAAACACACTTCACGCGGCGCCAGTCTTGCAACCCATTTCACTGTTTAGAGTAACACCGCAGGCGCTGCAGCTGCCTGATTGCGAGCTGCTATTGGCAACTAGGCTTAAAACTTACTTGGGCTGAAAGGCTGGCTAGGCTGCAGGCACTGGCAGGCTCAGGCCGCGAGCCACTGCGTGCCCCGGCAATTCGGGTTTGCTGCTCAATCCGCACCTCCAGGCCGTGTTGTCCAGGCTGTGCAATGAGTCATACTTTGTAATGCACAGGGAGCCATGAGTGTCACCAAGTAAGGATATCACAGCGTGCAATTAGCGGGTCACCTGGGTGATGGTCACTGAAACCTCGACATCTCTCTCGGCTAAGTCTGTCACACATATGAATTGTCTGTAATTTTTCATCTGTCTGTGGAGTCGGCTGTCATTTTAGTCCCTTTTCTATGTTTATTACAGCTGTCAAATAATCCTACTTTTATGTCGACGTTACTGCAAACTGTAGTCCTACTTCTATGTCTATGAACTGTCCCGGTTTTTTAGGTCGAGCCTAGAACAGCGCATGCGCTGTTGCTCGACTTTTAGTAAAGGGGGATCTCGAAAGTGCTATCCAGGCATTGGCTGGCTGGCTACAAGCTTGAGTGCACGTGCGCGCGGCCTCTGCCTTTCCTGCCTTTCCCAAAAGTTAAGAAATAGAAAAAGACATCTATTTCTTTACTTTTGCTATAATCACGGCACCCGCGCTTTACATTTAACATTAAAAGTAAAGCGTGGGTGCCGCGATTATACCAAAAGTAAAGAAATAGAAAAAAACATCTATGTCTTTACTTTTGATATAATCGCGGCACCCGCGCTTTACTTTTAACATTAAAAGTAAAGCGTTGGTGCCGCGATGCTTGTTCCTCATCCTACTGGGGATTTTCCCTGTGCATCAAGAGAAAAACACACAGAGTAGTTCCCAGGTTTCTCCCAGGAACCACCATAGCCCCTTATTGTACTTTTCCAAAGCAGCTACTGAACTTTGGTCTTCAGCGGACAATCGTTTCCCTGACTCAAACTGACAGGATCATGGATTAGTGGCAACGATTCAAAGGATTTCATCGTGACCCAGTCAGGATGTCCAGCTCCATTTCTCTGGTGTGACCATTTCTCAATTCAATGATTGACAGAGATGCCTCCCTGCTTGGCGAAAAGAAACATCTGAAAGAAACACGTTAGTTAGATTCCTCACCTTAGAATATCCCCAGGCGTCAGGCTGGATCCGGAAAGATTTTTCGTCAGCAATACCCCTTGCGCGTCGCTAGGCGTCGTCTGCGGCTCCGTGTCCGTCGTCGAGCACCGGAATGACGTCGTCGGAGTACTTAGACGCCGCCCTCACGCGCTGACGTCAGTTTTTCTTTTTTTCACGCCAGACAGCGCCGATCCGGGAAGAGCTTACCCCTTAGTCAATTTTTGACTAAACTTTTTGACTCTTTTTGGTCTTTTGTCGACTCAACTCTGGTGCCGGTAGGATGCCTGGATTTAAGGCCTGTGATGCCTGTCATTGCCTGATGTCGGTGACGGATCACCATCGCCGGTGCCTTTACTGCCTGGGGGCCGACCACGACGCGGAGTCGTGCCCTGATTGTCAGGCCTTGACCTCGAAGGCTAGGCGGGAGCGGTCCCGTAAGCTTCTCGAGCTTCGGCACTTGGCTCCGCGCCGCTCACGGTCCCGGTCCAGGAGGAGGTCCAAGGACCGGTCGCGGAGCCGCAGTCACAATCATCGCTCGTCGGGCTCGAAGTCTTCGGGTAAGTCGAAGCGATCTAAGAAGTCCAAGAGGCGACACCGCTCTTCGGACTCCCCTTGCCGGTCGCACGACTCGGCCGAGGGTCAGGGTGGTCCCACCCCCGCGGCTCCATCGGAGCCGCAGGAGCCGCGTCCATCTCCATACCCGCCGGTCCCTGGGACTGACGCAACTCCGGCGGAGGTCAGTGCCTTCCTCTCGGCCATGAGGGGCCTGGCTCCGCCGTCGACACCTGCCAGCGCGCCTTCGGGCCCCGTGGGCTCGACTGGGCGACCTCGCGTGCCGGCGGCTCCGGCGCCGTCGACGACTTCGGTCCCGATGCCGCAGGTCCCCGAGGGATCCAGGCCTGGATCTCTGTCGGCGCCGGTCGACCTCACGACGCCTCCTCCGCCGGTGCCGACACAGGTTCCACCTCCGGTGCCATCTCCGGACGACGCCGTTTCCCGGTTTAGCCCCTGTCCGGACCCGACGCCGGCACGGCGCCGCCCGGCGCCGCACCTGACGCCGATGGATGACCGTTTCATCTACCGTCCGGCTCCGATCGTTCCTCCTGCTTATCAGGAATCGGATGACTGGGGCGACTGGGAGGGGTCTGAGGACCCTATGGCCCTCCAGGGTCAACTTTCACAGGACTGGGCAGACGAACTGGGGGATGCCAGTGGTCTGGACACTTCGCCGGACGCTGGCTTCATCTCTCCTCCGACTGTGGCTTCGGAGGAAGGTGCAGCTATTTCAGTGGTGCTGCGCAAGGCGGCCGAAGCCCTGGGGCTCGAGTTGCCTGCTGTGGCCGTGAGGACTAATATCCTCACAGAGGTGCTTTAACCGTCAGCAAGCTCCACAGAGCCTCTGCTGCAGTTCAATGAGGCCCTCGTCGACGTTCTGCAGGGCACTTGGTCCAAGCCCTCCACAGTTCCTCCTGTGGATCGGAACGTGGCCCTGCTCCGGGCGACCCCAGTTTCCTGTCCCAACACCCCACCCCCGAGAGCCTGGTTATCCAGGCCTCCACTTCCCAATCCTCCTTTCCGTCCTCTCCTCCGGATCGGGAATCCAAGAGGCTGGAACAGTTCAGAAAGAAACTGTTCTCTTCCCTGAGTTTGGGCCTGCGGTCTTTGAACACCGCTTGCCTCTTGGACCGTTTCTCCCACTCTCTGTGGGATGCGGTGGAGGACGTGCTGCCACTGTGTCCGGTGGAGGCCCGGACACATCTCTCCCAGGCACTTGCTGACGGGCGAGATGCAGCGCGACATGCCATACCGTGTGGTCTTGACACCACAGAGTCGCTGGGTAGGGCGATTTCCACCGCGGTGGCGCTCCGGCGCCACGCCTGGCTGAGGTCCACGTCTTTTTCGGGGGATGTCCAGAGTACCCTCATGGATATGCCCTTTGATGGCGCTCGCCTTTTTGGTGAGAAGGCGGATAGTGCGCTGGCTCGTTTTAAGGACTCTCGGGCTACGGCCACGTCCGTCGGTCTCTCGGCCCCACGGCCGCACACTTCCGCCTTTCGCCCCTTTCGTGGCCAAGGAAGGGGCGCCTCCTCTTGTCCGCCTAGCCACCGGCTGCAGAACCAACCTGCACGCGGTCGCGGACGTGGGTTCCGGCGTGGCGGTTCTACAGGACAACGTGCCGGTCAGTCCACATCCACCCCGGCAGCATCCGCCTCAAAGCCTTCCTAGTCCGAGCTTTCAGGCCCATTCCACGCCAGTGGGCGGCAGAGTTCACCATCACCTGCTCCACTGGCGCTCCATCACTTCGGACTGGTGGGTGCTGCAAATCGTCTGAAGGTGCTACTCCCTCCCCTTCGAGACGACCCCTCCAGCCATGCCACCGCAGTGCCACCGTATATCGGAGGATCACTTGAATCTTCTGCGGGAGGAAGTTACAGCCCTCTTGGCCAAAGAGGATGTCGAGCGCGTTCCTGGTCCAGAAGTAGGCCGTGGTTGCTATTCCCACTAGTTTCTGGTTCCCAAGAAGGGCAAAGGGGGCCTACGCCCTATCTTGGACCTCAGGAGCGTCAACACCTTCCTCCGGAAGGAACGGTTCAAGATGCTAACTTTAGCTCAGGTTCTGGCTGCCCTCGACCCTGGAGACTGGATGGTAGCGTTGGACTTGCAGGACGCCTATTTTCACATCCCCGTCCTGCCGGCCCACCGGCGTTACCTGCGGTTCACGGTGGGTCAGGAGCACTTTCAGTTCACCGTGCGCCCCTTCGGCCTCACCAGTGCCCCTCGGGTGTTCACGAAAGTGATGGCGGTGGTCGCAGCTCATCTGCGCAGATCGGGGGTTCCAGTCTTCCCCTATCTCGACGACTGGCTGTTGAAGGCGGGCTCGCCCCAGCAAGTCGTCTCCCACCTCCAGACTACAGCCGACCTCCTGCATTTGCTGGGGTTCTCCATCAACGTGCCGAAGTCACACCTGAGTCCCTCCCAGGAGCTCCTCTTCATCGGAGCGGTTCTCGATTCGGCGCAGTTCAGGGCTTATCCTCCGGAAGAGCAGGTCCGGTATATTCAGGCTCTAATTCCCATCTTTCGGCCTCTATCCTGGGTTTTGGTCAGGTTGGTGCTGCGGCTTCTGGGGCTACTGGCCTCCTGCATCCTGTTGGTGCATTACGCCAGGTGGCGAATGCGGTCTCTGCAGTGGGACCTGAAGTTTCAGTGGGCCCAGCATCGAGGCAACCTGTCCGACCATGTCTTGATCTCGGAGGGCACTGCGAAACAGTTGCAGTGGTGGCTCACGGACCGCGATTGGGTCAGCGGCAGATGCCTCTCCCTACCCCAACCGGAGCACGTAGTAGTGACGGACGCGTCCCTCCTGGGATGGGGGGGCCACATGGGAGAGGCGGAGATCAGAGGACTCTGGTCTCCGGCGGAGGCTAAACTCCATATCAACCTTTTGGAGCTGAGAGCGATCCGGCTTGCACTGAAAGCCTTCCTTCCCTCTGTCTGGGGAAGTGTTGTGCAGGTGTTCATGGACAACACCACCGCCATGTGGTATTGCAACAAACAGGGCGGGGTGGGGTCGTTGACCCTTTGTCAGGAGGCTCTGCGCCTCTGGACATGGCTGGAACACCAGGGCATCACCCTGGTGGTTCAACATCTGGCGGGCTCTCTGAACGCCAGAGCAGACGAACTTAGCCGCCGGTGCATGATGGATCACGAATGGCATCTGAACTCGGACGTGGCGCAAGGTCTCTTTCTGCAGTGGGGAGAGACTTGGTTAGATCTATTCGCCACCGAAGAGAAAGCGCAATGTCAGCAGTTCTGCGCGTTGGAATTTCCAAGGCACCACTCGCTCGGAGACGCTTTTCGTCGCGAGTGGAGCTGCGGTCTGTTGTACGCCTTTCCGCCTATACCACTTCTGCCCAGAGTGCTGTAGAAGATCAGGCGCGACCGGACCCAAGTTATCTTAGTGGCTCCGGATTGGGCACAAAGGTTCTGGTATCCCGAGCTACTCAGTATGTCAATCGATCCCCCGATACGACTGCCTCGTCAGGAGGACCTTCTGTCGCAGCAGCAGGGGACGGTCCTCCACCTGAACCTGTCCAGCCTCCACCTCCATGCGTGGAGATTGAGCGGCGGCACTTGATGCCATTTGACTTGCCTCCTGAAGTCTGTGTTGTCATTCTGGCAGCCAGGCGTCCCTCCACAAAGACGTATACGCCTGCCGGTGGAACAAATTTGTGGCATGGTGCACAGCAAAGGCTGTGAATCCCCTTTCCGCCCCTCTTTCTGATGTTCTACTCTTTCTTCTTTCTTTGGCCCAGCAGGGCTCTGCTCTGGGCACCTTGAAAGGTTATCTTGCTGCAATCTGTGCCTTCTTACGGCTTCCTGATCAGCCTTCTCTTTTCAAGTCCCCTGTTGTTTCCCGTTTTCTCAAAGGCATTACCCACATGTTCCCTGCTGTCCCCTTCGTAATGCCTCAGTGGGACTTGAATCTTGTCCTGACTTTTCTGATGTGCGCTCCTTTTGAGCCTCTTTACAATTGTCCCATTCCTCTTCTGACCCTGAAAACTGCTTTCCTGGTAGCTATCACCTCGGCTAGACGGGTGAGTGAGCTCCAGGCTCTGTCATCTAAGCCTCCCTTTCTTTCTGTTCATCCGGACAAGGTTGTCCTCCGGCCTCGTCCTTCTTTTCTACCGAAAGTGGTGACCCCCCTTCACCTCGGGCAACCGGTCACGTTGACAAACAACAAAAGAGGAGAGAGCCGGTCAGAATGTAAAGAAACTGGGAGCCAAAGAGAAGAAGACAGATTCAGCCCACTAAGTTGAGACAAATCCCATCAGCCCACCGTTTTGGCAGAACATAATCATCTGGGAGTAAGGTGGATCAACTCATTGCAGTGCACCCTATTTCAGGGGAACTATCACTGTGTATATGAGTTTGCAGTCTTCCAGAGAAAAAGTCTCAAAACATAGTGGTACTGAGAAAGATGTGAGATGCAGTGCAAAACAGAAGAGAAGTGTATTAAAAATGGCTACCTGATAACACCACCCAACTTTATTCGGTGTCAAAAAAAGTGCCAAGATTAAAAAAGCAAGTGAAAAACTGATAGTTTGAAAAAATAACTATCTTATAGCAATAGAGGTCGACATGTTTCAGCCAAAAGGTTACAGTTACCTGGCTTTCGTCAGGACCATGTATGGTAAAATGCTACTGCAGAAATATGTTTTTCAAAGATACTTTGATAAGAACATCACCGTGACAATACCCTACCAAAATCAAACAGTCATTGATTTGTCCAGTAGTTTTAAGGGATGTCAGAGTTTTCCTGAAAAGAAGAAAAATATGTGTTTACAATTTATGAAACACAAATAATTGACTCTCGGCTTCAGTACAGCACTTTGCTTACAAAGTACAAAGGCTAATAAGTCCAAGAATTTTGGATCCTTAAACATTAGTTAGGAAAATTAATGTACTCACCCAGCATTATGTGGGAGTACGCCTCACCTCACCCGGCAACTGCTCGGTGTACTGAGGCCCCGCTCTGTATTAAGTGTAAGAAAACACATCCTTAAAAATGTACATGTGATCCTTCTTGCGAAAATTAGAATAAAACTTCCTTGTTGGCCTTGAAGACAGACCACTGGCCTAAAAAAACAGAGACTCCATTCAATGCAGATTACTTGACCTCAAGGTTTCAAACAAATGGTATTTGAAAATCAGAATTGAATATATCAGTCTATAGAAATATTTTTAAAAAAACCACTCACAAGCAAGCTTGTGAAATAGTATACCTGCCATGCATCAAATAAAAGGGAGAACATGGTAAAATAAGTCTCCTACTGAGCATTTCGAGCTACAAAGTTCTAAACATAAAGAAAGGAAGCTCACCTATCCGTCGGTACCCCTCTCCTTGTCCAAGCCGAAGGGGAGGTACTGATGCATCTGTCAGTGTCCCTTAAATAGTGTAGCTAATTGGTTGAATTGTAGCACATGACAAGGGACTAACTGCAAATAGACATGCTCAAGAGAGTAGTGTCACGAAAGACTGCTATTCTATTGGTACCGGTTAGTCACATGTCTCGCATGGTGAAGAGACTCACGTATTGGTTGAATTGTGGCACCTGATAGGGGACTAACTACAAATAGACATGCTCAAGAGAGGAGTGTCATGGAAGACTACTGTTCTATTGGTACCAGCTAGTCACATGTCTAGGGTGGTAGAAGGACTAGCATATTGGTTAGATGGTAGCACCTGACAGGGGACTGTCTACAAGTAGACATGCTTAGAAGAGTAGTGTCTAGGGAGACTGCTGTTCTATTAATACCAGCTAGTCACATGTCTATGATGGTAAAGAGACTAGCGTATTGGTTAAATAGTAGCACAGGACAAAGGACCAACTACAAATAGACATGCTCAAGAGAGTAGAAGACTACTGTTCTATTGGTACCAGCTAGTCACATGTCTAGAATGGTAGAGAGACTAGTGTCTTAGAAGAAGAGAGTAGTGTCATAGAGAACTACCATTCTATTGGTACCAGCTAGTCTTGTGTTTAGGGTGTTGGTTGAATTGTGACACCTGATAGGGGATTGACTCCAAAGAGACATGCTCAAGAGAGTAGTGTCATAGAAAACTAATGTTCTATTGGTACCAGCTTGTCACATGTCTAGGGTGGTAGAAAGACTAGCGTATTAGTTGAATTGTAGCACTTGATAAGGGACTAACTACAAATAGACATGCTCAAAAGAGTAGTGTCTAGAAGAACTACTGTTCTATTGGTACAAGTAAGTCACATGTCTAGGGTGGTAGAGAGACTAGGGTATTGGTTAAATTATAAGACATTGACAGGGGACTAACTGCAAATAAACATGCTCAGAAGAGTAGTGTCATAGAGGACTACTATTCTATTGGTCCCAGCCAGTCATATGTCTTGGATGGTAGAAAGACTAGAGTCATAGAAGAAGGGAGTAGTGTCGCAAGAGACTACTGTTCTATCACTACCACTTTAAATCAATGCCTAATAGATAGTGCATCCTTACAGATTTATCTAAAAATTACACTCCGCTTACAGATATGTTTGGTGGCCAAACAGACTTGAAACATTGATAATCAGATGTAGCAGCTGGTAGTTATGTTTGATACTATTTTCTTAAAAAACACTACTCTTAGTGATGCATGCATAAAGATGTTCTCAGTTCGCAAATATGATGAATCATAGATGAAAAAGATGAAAAATTTATCAAGTACCTTTATAGCGTGATCCATGGTATCTCATCATTGAGGCCATTCACATCGCATTTCAAGCGAAAAACCCATTTCTGTTCCTTGATGAAAAGGAATTTGGCTACATCAGTGATGTGTGAAGGTATGAATGGTCGTTCAAGAACTACCCACCGCATTTCTTCTGCTTTGTGTTTCAGATTTAAAAAATGGTTAGTGAGACCAGTTGACTGTTTGTTACAACGTAAAGTGCTCTTATGCTCACTTATCCTCAGTTTTATTTTACGTGTGGTGTAGCCAATGTACCTTAGTGAGCATGGACAAGTAATCATATAGATCACCTTGTCTGAATTGCAATTAGTGTGTGTCTTAAGAATCCATGGGCGAGTTGTGCCTATATCTACTGAAGTCGTTTTTTTGGTTTGGGGACAGGCATTGCAACAACCACAGGGATGATGTCCTTGAACCTGAGGAAGGTCCCATAACGTATTGGTGTTCTCAGCAATCATGTTGCCACTCTTAGGTCTAGAGCGAACTAAACTATCATGCAGACTTGGACCCCTCTTGAAGGAAAAAAGCGGTAGTGGTAGTTTATCAGTGGCTACGTCAAGTATCTTCCAATGCCTCCTTACAGTTATTTGTACTTGATTAGACAGTGTACTGAAAGTGGTCACAAAGGTAAGTCTGTCACTTTGGTCTTTTTCACAACGAGGGCTCAATAGTGCATCTCGATTGTTGTTTGCAGCTCGTTTCCAAGCTTGCTTTACCAGACGTCTCGGGTAGTCTCGTTCTTTGAGTTGTTCTGACAAAATCGTTGCATGTTTGTCAAACAGGGATTTTTCAGAACAGTTCCTACGCAATCTAAGGAACTGTCCTACTGGTAAGTTCTCACGAAGGGCTTTGGGATGATGGCTATGAAAAGCCAACAGAGTTTTTTGCCATTGGTTTCTTATACAGCTCACAACCCAGTTTGCCATCCTTAGGACAACCCAGTTTGCCATCCTTAGGAAATATACTAATATCCAAAAACGATAGTTGAAGGTGACTGTACTCTACTGTAAATTTCAAGAAACGATTTTGTTCGTTAAGCCATTCATGAAATGCCTTAAGTTCATCCGGGGTACCACACCATACTACCAAAATGTCATCTATATATCTCTTCCACAGCACCACATGATGTAAAAAGGGGTTGCTGTGGTCGAGAACATGTTGTTCCTCAAATAGATGTACATACAAATTGGCCAGGCTCGGGGCAAAAATACTCCCCATGGAAGTCCCGGAGATCTGGAGGAAATTTGATCCTCAAATTTGAAAAAGTTTTCCCCCATAGCCAGCTGGGCACATTCCATAATGAAATTGACTGGAGTGATGCTATCCAGATCTTGTATATCCAGAAGACCTCTGATAGATTGTAAAGTTTCTTCCTGGGGTATACAGGTGTATAGTGACTCAACATCAAAACTGACCAGAAGGTCAGTAGTGATGTTAAAGTCTATCTCAGGAGGTAGACGAAGGACATCAGTGGTGTCCTTCAAATAAGTAATCCAAAATGGTCGCACACTGCTGACCTACCTGCGTGTTACCCCAAAGAACTGTGGTCCCTGTAGTCAGCGTCGGCGAGTACACCTATGCTTGTGTCGTGAGTGCAAGTGTGAATAGCGTGTGTCATCCCTGGACACGTGTTTCGAGGTTGTTGCCTCTCGTCAGCAGGGAGTAGGAAAGAGTGCAGGGTTGCTGTGTAGGCTGCTAAAATCATTATCAGGTATGTACCTCTCGTAGCAACGCAGGTGCGTAACCTAAGCCCGTCGGCTTCCCGGCTCAAAGGGCCACTAAATAACTAATCCAAAATGGTCGCACACTGCTGACTTACCTGCGTGTTACCCCAAAGAACTGTGGTCCCTGTAGTCAGCGTCGGCGAGTACACCTATGCTCGTGTCGTGAGTGCAAGTGTGAATAGCGTGTGCCATCCCTGGACACGTGTTTCGAGGTTGTTGCCTCTCGTCAGCAGGGAGTAGGAAAGAGTGCAGGGTTACTGTGTAGGCTGCTAAAATCATTATCAGGTATGTACCTCTCGTAGCAACGCAGGTGCGTAACCTAAGCCCGTCGGCTTCCCGGCTCAAAGAGCCACTAAATAACTAATCCAAAATGGTCGCACACTGCTGACCTACCTGCGTGTTACCCCAAAGAACTGTGGTCCCTGTAGTCAGCGTCGGCGAGTACACCTATGCTCGTGTCGTGAGTGCAAGTGTGAATAGCGTGTGCCATCCCTGGACACGTGTTTCGAGGTTGTTGCCTCTCGTCAGCAGGGAGTAGGAAAGAGTGCAGGGTTGCTGTGTAGGCTGCTAAAATCATTATCAGGTATGTACCTCTCGTAGCAACGCAGGTGCGTAACCTAAGCCCGTCGGCTTCCCGGCTCAAAGAGCCACTAAATAACTAATCCAAAATGGTCGCACACTGCTGACCTACCTGCGTGTTACCCCAAAGAACTGTGGTCCCTGTAGTCAGCGTCGGCGAGTACACCTATGCTCGTGTCGTGAGTGCAAGTGTGAATAGCGTGTGCCATCCCTGGACACGTGTTTCGAGGTTGTTGCCTCTCGTCAGCAGGGAGTAGGAAAGAGTGCAGGGTTGCTGTGTAGGCTGCTAAAATCATTATCAGGTATGTACCTCTCGTAGCAACGCAGGTGCTTAACCTAAGCCCGTCGGCTTCCCGGCTCAAAGAGCCACTAAATAACTAATCCAAAATGGTCGCACACTGCTGACCTACCTGCGTGTTACCCCAAAGAACTGTGGTCCCTGTAGTCAGCGTCGGCGAGTACACCTATGCTCGTGTCGTGAGTGCAAGTGTGAATAGCGTGTGCCATCCCTGGACACGTGTTTCGAGGTTGTTGCCTCTCGTCAGCAGGGAGTAGGAAAGAGTGCAGGGTTGCTGTGTAGGCTGCTAAAATCATTATCAGGTATGTACCTCTCGTAGCAACGCAGGTGCGTAACCTAAGCCCGTCGGCTTCCCGGCTCAAAGAGCCACTAAATAACTAATCCAAAATGGTCGCACACTGCTGACCTACCTGCGTGTTACCCCAAAGAACTGTGGTCCCTGTAGTCAGCGTCGGCGAGTACACCTATGCTCGTGTCGTGAGTGCAAGTGTGAATAGCGTGTGCCATCCCTGGACACGTGTTTCGAGGTTGTTGCCTCTCGTCAGCAGGGAGTAGGAAAGAGTGCAGGGTTGCTGTGTAGGCTGCTAAAATCATTATCAGGTATGTACCTCTCGTAGCAACGCAGGTGCTTAACCTAAGCCCGTCGGCTTCCCGGCTCAAAGAGCCACTAAATAACTAATCCAAAATGGTCGCACACTGCTTACCTACCTGCGTGTTACCCCAAAGAACTGTGGTCCCTGTAGTCAGCGTCGGCGAGTACACCTATGCTCGTGTCGTGAGTGCAAGTGTGAATAGCGTGTGCCATCCCTGGACACGTGTTTCGAGGTTGTTGCCTCTCGTCAGCAGGGAGTAGGAAAGAGTGCAGGGTTGCTGTGTAGGCTGCTAAAATCATTATCAGGTATGTACCTCTCGTAGCAACGCAGGTGCGTAACCTAAGCCCGTCGGCTTCCCGGCTCAAAGAGCCACTAAATAACTAATCCAAAATGGTCGCACACTGCTGACCTACCTGCGTGTTACCCCAAAGAACTGTGGTCCCTGTAGTCAGCGTCGGCGAGTACACCTATGCTCGTGTCGTGAGTGCAAGTGTGAATAGCGTGTGCCATCCCTGGACACGTGTTTCGAGGTTGTTGCCTCTCGTCAGCAGGGAGTAGGAAAGAGTGCAGGGTTGCTGTGTAGGCTGCTAAAATCATTATCAGGTATGTACCTCTCGTAGCAACGCAGGTGCGTAACCTAAGCCAGTCGGCTTCCCGGCTCAAAGAGCCACTAAATAACTAATCCAAAATGGTCGCACACTGCTGCCCTACCTGCGTGTTACCCCAAAGAACTGTGGTCCCTGTAGTCAGCGTCGGCGAGTACACCTATGCTCGTGTCGTGAGTGCAAGTGTGAATAGCGTGTGCCATCCCTGGACACGTGTTTCGAGGTTGTTGCCTCTCGTCAGCAGGGAGTAGGAAAGAGTGCAGGGTTGCTGTGTAGGCTGCTAAAATCATTATCAGGTATGTACCTCTCGTAGCAACGCAGGTGCGTAACCTAAGCCCGTCGGCTTCCCGGCTCAAAAAAACACTAAATAACTAATCCAAAATGGTCGCACACTGCTGACCTACCTGCGTGTTACCCCAAAGAACTGTGGTCCCTGTAGTCAGCGTCGGCGAGTACACCTATGCTCGTGTCGTGAGTGCAAGTGTGAATAGCGTGTGCCATCCCTGGACACGTGTTTCGAGGTTGTTGCCTCTCGTCAGCAGGGAGTAGGAAAGAGTGCAGGGTTGCTGTGTAGGCTGCTAAAATCATTATCAGGTATGTACCTCTCGTAGCAACGCAGGTGCGTAACCTAAGCCCGTCGGCTTCCCGGCTCAAAGAGCCACTAAATAACTAATCCAAAATGGTCACACACTGCTGACCTACCTGCGTGTTACCCCAAAGAACTGTGGTCCCTGTAGTCAGCGTCGGCAAGTACACCTATGCTCGTGTCGTGAGTGCAAGTGTGAATAGCGTGTGCCATCCCTGGACACGTGTTTCGAGGTTGTTGCCTCTCGTCAGCAGGGAGTAGGAAAGAGTGCAGGGTTGCTGTGTAGGCTGCTAAAATCATTATCAGGTATGTACCTCTCGTAGCAACGCAGGTGCGTAACCTAAGCCCGTCGGCTTCCCGGCTCAAAGAGCCACTAAATAACTAATCCAAAATGGTCGCACACTGCTGACCTACCTGCGTGTTACCCCAAAGAACTGTGGTCCCTGTAGTCAGCGTCGGCGAGTACACCTATGCTCGTGTCGTGAGTGCAAGTGTGAATAGCGTGTGCCATCCCTGGACACGTGTTTCGAGGTTGTTGCCTCTCGTCAGCAGGGAGTAGGAAAGAGTGCAGGGTTGCTGTGTAGGCTGCTAAAATCATTATCAGGTATGTACCTCTCGTAGCAACGCAGGTGCGTAACCTAAGCCCGTCGGCTTCCCGGCTCAAAGAGCCACTAAATAACTAATCCAAAATGGTCGCACACTGCTGACCTACCTGCGTGTTACCCCAAAGAACTGTGGTCCCTGTAGTCAGCGTCGGCGAGTACACCTATGCTCGTGTCGTGAGTGCAAGTGTGAATAGCGTGTGCCATCCCTGGACACGTGTTTCGAGGTTGTTGCCTCTCGTCAGCAGGGAGTAGGAAAGAGTGCAGGGTTGCTGTGTAGGCTGCTAAAATCATTATCAGGTATGTACCTCTCGTAGCAACGCAGGTGCGTAACCTAAGCCCGTCGGCTTCCCGGCTCAAAGAGCCACTAAATAACTAATCCAAAATGGTCGCACACTGCTGACCTACCTGCGTGTTACCCCAAAGAACTGTGGTCCCTGTAGTCAGCGTCGGCGAGTACACCTATGCTCGTGTCGTGAGTGCAAGTGTGAATAGCGTGTGCCATCCCTGGACACGTGTTTCGAGGTTGTTGCCTCTCGTCAGCAGGGAGTAGGAAAGAGTGCAGGGTTGCTGTGTAGGCTGCTAAAATCATTATCAGGTATGTACCTCTCGTAGCAACGCAGGTGCGTAACCTAAGCCCGTCGGCTTCCCGGCTCAAAGAGCCACTAAATAACTAATCCAAAATGGTAGCACACTGCTGACCTACCTGCGTGTTACCCCAAAGAACTGTGGTCCCTGTAGTCAGCGTCGGCGAGTACACCTATGCTCGTGTCGTGAGTGCAAGTGTGAATAGCGTGTGCCATCCCTGGACACGTGTTTCGAGGTTGTTGCCTCTCGTCAGCAGGGAGTAGGAAAGAGTGCAGGGTTGCTGTGTAGGCTGCTAAAATCATTATCAGGTATTTTAATTGGGGGAACACGACTGGTAGGTGTAGCAGTGTGCGACCAATCTGATGTAACTTTATATTCAGGCTCCCTTGAGCCGGTGGAGTCGACGGACTCATGGTTACGCACCTGCGCGCTAAGAGAGGTACTAGACCTGATTATGTTTTTAGCAGCTTACACAGCAACCCCACTCTCATTTTCCTACTCCCTGCTGACGAGAGGCAACTACCTCGAAACACGTGTCCAGGGATGGCACACGCCACGCATACTTGCACGCACTCTTGAGCATAGGTGTATCCGCCGACGCTGACCTTCAGGGACCATTTTCATTGGGGGAACACGACTGGTAGGTGTAGCAGTGTGCGACCAATCTGATGTATCCTTCAAATAAGTACCCATCTCTTTCACCAAAGGTCTCAAGAAGTGATCCACAAAAGTAGATAAAGGTTCTAACAGAGAACCAATGCCTGAAATAATGGGACGTCCTGGTGGTGGTCTTTGATTTTTGTGGATTTTTGGAAGACAATAAAAATATGTCATAGTAGGATGGTCTACCACTAGAAATTTAGCTTCCTGTGGTGTAATCCAACCCTCCATACTTGCCTCATCTACTAGTTGTCTTATTTCCAAGGATAGTCTAGTGGTGGGATCAGAGGATAGTGCTTTGTATGAATTTGTGTCTCGTAATTGCCTAAGGCATTCTGTCCGATAGACATCCATATCCATTACAACTGTGGCACCACCTTTGTCTGCTGGCTTTATAATAATCGATTGGTCACGGACCAACGATTGTAAAGCCATTTTCTCTTTGTTAGGCAACCCACCTTCTTTCCGCCTCCGCATCCTTCAAAAGAGGAAGAGAGGCTCCACCATCTGGACCCAAAACGGGCGCTGTCCTTTTATTTGGACCGCACCAAACCGTTCCGGGTGGACGACCAACTTTTTGTTGGATACGTAGGAGCTAAGAAGGGGAAAGCGGTTTCTCAAACGGACCATCTCACGGTGGGTCGTGTTGTGTATTAAACTTTGTTACTCCTTGGCAAAAAAGGACCCTCCTGTTGGGTTGAGGGCCCATTCCACCCGGGCCACAGCGGCTACTACTGCCCTGGGCCGGGGAGTTCCCTTGCGGGACATCGGTCAGGCGGCGACGTGAGCTTCACTGCACACGTTTGCCAAGCACTATTGCCTGGACAGCCAAGTCCGGAGAGACGGCATCTTTAGCCGTTCTGTTCCCCAGGACTTTCTGGTGTGATCTTGGTTCGCAGACCCACCACCGGGGTTGGTATTGCTGGGGTATCTATTCTAAGGTGAGGAATCTAACTAACGTGTTTCTTTCAGATGAACAAGTTACTTACCTTCGGTAACAATGTATCTGTAAGGAACATTAGTTAGATTCCTCACCGACCCACCCATCCTCCCCGTTCTGCGAACTGACATCTAGGGTTAAGGTTATCCTTTTCAGGGCCCTAGATTTTTTGGCACCAGTGTTGGTCTCTTGCATGGCTCTGCGTTCCTGGTGCGGAAAGCTATGTACAAGAACTGACGTCAGCGCGCGAGGGCGGCGTCTAAGTACTCCGACGTCATTCCGGCGCACGACGCCGACGACGGACGCGGAGCCGCAGACGACGCCTAGCGACGCGCAAGGGGTATTGCTGATGAAAAATCTTTCCGGATCCAGCCTGACGCCTGGGGATATTCTAAGGTGAGGAATCTAACTAACTAATGTTTCTTACAGATACATCGTTACCGAAGGTAAGTGACTTGTTCTTTTGTGCAGTAATGGATATCACACTTGTTTTTGCTTGGTATCTCTTGCCTGGGGACCTCCTCTACAGAAATATCACATAGGCCCAAGCCCACACTGACTGCTCGTGTGTATTGTTTTTAGTCTCTATAGAACAGTAAAGTTGATGAGCTCTATGGTGAGCAAACCTCCCTTTGAAAAGCAGTTGGGTGGCTTGCTGATAAGGCTCCCATTACCTTTGCAGTGCATGTATCTGCTTTGTTTGCAAGGCACAATGTGCCTCCTTTTCAAGCAAGTCATCTCCATTAAATGGCATGTCTAGTAATCTGACCTGAACAGGTGGTCTGAATCCCATGCACCTTAGCAAAGTATATTTGTGCATGACGTGTCCGTGGTTTATAGGTTTGAATGCAGAGACTGCCAACTCTATGGATGGCTTGTTTCAATTAAGTCTTCCCTCTATTAGGAAGAGTTTTGCCTCCACCTAGCCTGTTTTGCGTGGCTTAATAAAAAAAAATAGATCTGGTGGGTGTCTGCCCGTCCCGAGTCCGTCCCATGCCGTCTGGGCACCTTTATTATGGTCTGTGCGGCCCAGACTGTTATAAAGCTTTGCAGAATAATCCCGCCCTTGTGTCTCAATGCACTGGTCCTATCGATTACTGAGACAGGCTGTATCCGGCGCGTTTCGAATGTCAACCAATGAACACCAACCATGGTCCATGCACAGTTAAAGATAGAGCTGACGGCTTAGTAGATTCATGCAAATTTTATATTAAATATAGACACATAAATTCAGTGTGCGTCGTTGCAGTTCATATTTTAGTGAAGAGATTATTGTTCTGCGCGTGTTCGCGTGCGCATCATATTATTTTCATTCTCTAATTGATTCTAGGACACTAACATGGCGCTCCACTTCCATCACACTGTGAAAACAAAGTGACTACACCAAAATATAGAGGCATGGGGGTTGATTTTAATGTCCTCTAATGCATTGCTGTGAAGCGCCCTTTTGTTTGTAAAAGCCTCTTCGCGTTTATCTGCTCCTTCTATTTCACTCTATACAACACTTTCACAAAGTAGCTCTGAAGACATTTCTGTCAGCGCTGCACAAGCATTGGCATAGCCAATAGGTCTCGCTTTTCGGACCTTATAAGTATTTAGTTATGCAGCACAATATCCTTGGTGCAACAACAACTGTTTCATGGCAAAACACTTATAAGGTCCCAAAGGCGAGACCTATTGGCTATGCCAATGCTTGTTGTTTTGAGAATCTGGTCCTCCTACATGGGAGGGAAGCTTGGGGATCCTCATACCTCAGCATGTCATCAGAAGCCTCCATTGTTAACCCAACGGGATAGCAGTAACACTGCAGTTAACCGACAAAATTAACAGAAGCACTAGTTAGGACTGTATGGTGGGCCAAGCAGGCCAGAAGCGCTGCAGTACTTTAATGAGCTGGGGTCAGCTGCCTATTTTGGTGGGAAAAGCCTCACTTTTTGATGGGTCTCTGCCCAGGGAAACAAACCCCCCTCGGTGCCACTAAATCTAACTGGGGAAATCCCTGCCTGGGCGGGTCTGTTCACAGACATGCACACTACAGACCAGAGTGAGATGGAGCTTTTGGAAGACTGCAGGCTACAGTCTATACACAGGGCAGTTTCTACCATTAGGCAAGACTAGGCGGCTGCCTAGGGTGGCAAAAGGGCTAGGGCTGTAAAAGGGGGAATTTTTTTTTAATTTGAACCTACGAAAGTAAAGCTAGGTGGCCACCTAGTCTCGCCTAATGGTAGAAACGGCCCTGAAGGGGAACGGCAAGGTGGGTATTTGTGCAAAAGAAAACGTAAGCCACAGAAGCTAACCAGCTGCTTCGTAGCTTAGCAACGGCAAACTGAGTTGCCCTACATCAGAGTAAAGGGACGTAGCTCTATTATAACTGCTTCTGCAAATTAAATAGTAGGTCAGTGCACCTTTTTCTGCACTTTATTTTTAAATCTAATTCTGTTTCATTTTTCTTCCGGACGAATAAAACTTATTATTGTATTTCTCAAACATTAGCACTAGCATACTTAGAAAAAAAAAAAGTACTTGGCGTAACACCTGTTTTAAAATACAGCAACAAATCACTCATTTCAAGATGGCGACCACACATATCCACTACTCGGGCAACTCTACGAGCCCCAGAATATTTCCGCTGAATTTCAGACTAAGAGGCGGTAAACGCGATTCCTGGGTTCGGGGAGAGAATGGGGTTTGCAGGGCCTGGGCATGTCAGAGAACTGTAGTGAAAGTGAACTCAGTTTATCCTCTTCCACTCGGAATACTGTGCCTGTTCTTCCTGCCCTCGTACCTGAATGTGTACAATGGAGTCAGACGTCTCGAATAGCACAGAGCTCTCCCTCATCGACAGGCATATCACTAGGTATGTAACGGTTGCTCGTCCTGCAACAATTTACTGCAGATTTTAATGAAAACCTGCTTTGTCTTTCCGCCCCACAACTCCCTTTGTTCAGCCCCTAGACCGCCCCTAGTTGAACTATTAAAAACGGTTATTGTTCTCTTTCGGAATTCTGGGTTGAAATATCGGCAGCTCAGTGAACTTTGTGCCTGTTGTCATAATTGTAGGCTGTTCGTGCATAACAAAAATGAATGTGTCCTCCTGATGTAATGCAACTTGTGCTCGTGTAAAGCGCTCTGATACCCGATACTTTCGTGTCAAGATCGCGCTATATAAAACTCAGTTAAAAAAAAAGAACTGACCACTAGCCTAGTGTCGGGAGACCATGTTTACATCGCAAATTTTACTCCGTGATGCAAACACAACGCGGTCGTTACAACGTTACAACAACTTGCGTTGTAAAGGTAGTGCGTTGTGACAACGCGGTCGTGGAGTAAAATCTGCGATGTAAGGAGATATATTCCATAGTGTCATGCCCGATACCGTCATCCGGTAGTGACTGTTTAGGCCAACGTCAATGTCCACACTGGGATTTTTGAGTCAGTGCTTACCCGGTTAAAAGTAAGACTACAAATCCCAGAATGCAATGCACAGGCGGCGGTAAACCCATGATTGGTTGAAGGTGTTATACAAAAAGGAACCACTTGTCAACTATGGTGAAGTTTGCATTCTGCCGTGCACCGGCTCAAATTCTGGTCAGGTTTACTCTCATAGCGGTACCATGCACAAGCTTGTCAATAACTTCTGTTCACAGCGCCAAGAAGCAGTTCATTCTGTGTTGTACGCCAAACTTTATTAATGTCTCTGATTAGCGCAGATTTGAGCATCATGAACTATAATCTCCCTGACGTGGAAATCTTTTAATTGTTGTGATCAGCCTCTATTAAATGGATACAATGGTAGATAACTATTTCAGGTGCCTCAGTGAAAAAAAACAAGCGTTGGCAAAACCACTAGGTCTGGACTTGGAAAATAGTGCAAGTTACTATTTTTGTTGTTTCTGGTTTTGAAAACGAGGTGCACTTGACGCCTTGGTAGTATTTAAACACAAGGCTCTATTGGGCATCCGTGTACATAGTTCTGTGAGTGTATGGCTACCGTAACAGTCTGGCCTGGGCCTTTCTTTGAGGTCATTTGCAGGACTGACTGTTGTGATTGTGTTTCCTGATAGTAAATGCGAGTAACATAGAAGGGTTCGGCAGTAGAGGGTGTGCCTATCTAACCTGGATGACAGGGGGAGAGTGATGGTAGTAAAAGGGAGGGGGCGGCATTTTTCAATTCTCGCCTACGGCGGCAAAACACCTAGAAACGGCCCTGGTAAAAAGGATGAGTAAATGCGTGTCATTCGAGACATACGTACGGAAAAAGAAAGGAACAGGAAACGTAACACCAACGATAGGGCACATAAAAAACCAGACACACAAGCATGGAGAAGCACAAACACACACTGTGCAGACACACACCACACACACGCACAGGCTTACTTTGATTTTGATTAGCAATCATGTCAGCATCACCCATTGAATTTCTCTCAGCGGACCGAAAAACAGGACAGGAGAGAAATATTCAATTTTAATGCCTCTGTACCTGGAGCACCTTATTTCTTAATCCCCAACTTCCTAACAGTCTTTTCACCTTACTCTGGAGGCATGTGGAGGGACCTGCCTGGGTGATTGCAGGACTCTGCTTCTCTCTATCTCGTGTGCAATGGCGTCACTGATGCTGCGTGTGAAGGGGAAGAGGGAAGAGGGAAGAGAACATCCACTGCAAACGAAAAACATGGCCAATCATTGCATGGGTTCACAATAAAGCTATAACTTGATTGGGCATGTTGTATGAACCTCCCACCTCAGCGTTGACTCTTCTGTGCTGGGCCACACTTCTTACCACCTGACTCCTGACTGAGCCAGTCCAGACGCTGCTCTCTTGCTGTTTGTTAGTAAACCGCTTGAGAGGAGCACTTGGATTGCCTGGAGTGGGCAAACATAGTGCTCCTTAGGAGACTGGTGTCTGTGGTTGTGTTACCCCATGGAGCTCTGAAATACACAGGTAAGTGGTCCCTAAAGTGCGCATGTCATGCTGGTCACAGTAAGCTGCCATTTCCAACCTTACATGCACACTTAACTTTAAGACAGCTTCACTATAGTCACTGCTGGTTAATGAAGCTCCACCAACTTTACTCTGCAGGCAGAAAAGCAGGTAATCAAAAAGCCACTTTTAAAATTAAAATGTGTGTTGGATCATATCAGGCAGGGGGTCAAAATGCAGAAACCGCCCCTGATTCGTTTTCTTGAGTCCGTCAGCAATTCTTAATTCCTTCCTTCGCAAAACTATCACTATAGAATAAAACAGCAACTCTCTTCCTAGTCTGGCTCCTTGTATTTTTCACCACGTGGCAGTCCCAGCGCCTGATGAGGCATGCTAAATTGTTTTACATACTCTGATGTTTCCAAGGGTGTCATGTGCTGTTCCATCACCATATGTCTTTCAATAAACGCAACCATTTCAGTGACACTTCTGTCATTTTCACCGCCTTCCATTGGCCATTTTATTGATAGCCCACATATGTGATCCTTCTTAATTGGAGCGTGCTTGGTGCTTTCTTCTTCAGCCAAGTACAATTATTATACTCTAGGTCTTTAGTGTGTTGGTTCACGACATTCTCTTGCACTGCAGCAAAATCTAATTGAGATGGTCTCACTGCTGGATTATTAATAAACATGTTCAATCACACTAACACTTCTCGTTTGCTCTGAAATACTTTGAACCAATCACCCCAGAACTTGCTCTGAAAACTATAAACAGAATCAAATCAGGATCTCCTTTGGAGCCTGCCCCTCCTCATATCATGATGACCCAGCTAACACTTTTCTTCCAGACATCATAGCATTGTTCAACCTTTCTTTGAACGCTGTACCTCAGGCCTGGAATGCTGGACATGTGATGCCAATTCTCAAAAAAACCAATTAAGATCCCTAAAACCCGTCAGTTACAGGCCCATATCTCTTCTTCCATATCTCAGTAAAAATCCAGAATATCTAGTGAATCATTAACTGTCGAGCTATTTACATTCTGAATCCAACCTAAACACTTCCCAGTCTTGCTTAAGAGCCTCTCATAGTACAGAAACCACTCTAATGGAGGTATTAGACGGCATGAGACTCACGCTTGGTGATGGCTACCGAGTTATGCTGGTACTACTGCATCTGTCCCCTGCCTTTGACACCCACTCGTATTTGATCATGGTCCACAGACTATCTGAGATGGATGTCATTGGCAATGCTACATAGTATCCTCACCGATCGTACACATGCGGTAAATGTTGGACCGTTTAAATCATGTGTCATGGCTGTAGACAAGGGGGTGCCACAGGGCTCATCCTTGAGCCCCTCACTTATTAATATATATGTTGCCCCTCTGGCTAGAGTCATAAGATCCTGGGGCCTGGAGATCATCTCCTATGCAGATGAGACACAGCTGTACATATCAATGGGTTCTAACCCCAAATTTATAAAAACTTGATTCGGAGACTGTATGAGGAAAATTGCCTCCTAGATTTTTCAAAACTGCCTGCAGCTGAACATCGAAAAACTAAGATCTTGCTGTTCGGCAATGCCTACTCCTACTGGACAGATGATTGGTGCCCAACCAAACTGGGTGCTGCCCTGCAACTTTAAAAAGTTGTAATAAACCTAGGCATCCTGATAGACGATAATCTCACAATGAAAGATAAAGTTGGGTCCACAATTGTGACCTGTTTCAGAACCATGCAAATGCCTAGAAAGGCATTTCAGTGGCTCCCTCTCCATACCCTCACGCAGGCCTTGGTTGTCAGCCGCTTAGATTACGGTAACTCCCTTTTGGTTGGAGCTAATGAAACCCTCCTATCTAAACTTTAGGTAGTCCAGAATACAGCAGCACACCTTCCTCCCTTCTCAGAGCCACCCTCAGATCCCTTCACTGGCTCCCAACCAGGAAACGCAACATGTTTAAACTCTTATGCCTTGTACACAAATCCCTCTCAGGGAAAGGCCCTACTTATCTACAAAACATACTTCACCATTATCGTCCTACTAGAAATTTGATATCAAAAGATAAGCACATGCTCTGCCGTATTTACAGAGTCAGACAGGGCAGCCACTCTTTTGCCGACCTTGGTCTCCATTGCTGGAACGAACTCCCACAGCACATTTGCAACTGTTCTGAAGTCGGCCACTTAAAAAACTTCTAAAATCTTGACTAATTTAACCTTCTGTTTCCCTTCTTTTCACCTTACCTGGATTGTCCGCAGTGCCGAGATATCCCCCGTTGGGGGGAAGCAGCCTTTACTCCGACATTTTCACTTCGTATTACATTTTCCATGCATTTTTTACATCTTAAAAACTGTTGGCATGCATGTATTTACAACGCACGACAAAACCACGCATTTGAGGATAATTAAAAATGATGGCTGGGGGTTCTCCCCCCAAAAATATACATTTTTCAAATAGTGCCTAACCTGTAAATGGCAAATGCAATAAAAACTTTATTGGTTGGAGCTAATGACACCCTCCTATCTAAACTTTAGGTAGTTTAGAATACAGCAGAATACAGCAGCACGCCTTTCCCCCTACACTCACTCAGAGCCACCCTCAGATCCCTTGTTAGATTGTGAAAAGGTATTTATGGTAGTGGAATGCGTGGTGAAGATCTTTCTAGTGTGAGTGAATGTAAATGCGTGGTATGCGTTGTATAATCTACGATGTGAAGATGTGCGTGGTAAAGGAAGGCGTGGTAATGTCATACAACCGTTCATGGCTATATTTCTATGCTCAGAATGAAATATTCGATTAACATCCCCAGAAGAAATTGAATGTTTTTTCCATGACACCGCAGCCTGGACCTGCTCACGAGTGTAATTACTAAAACATCAAATATTCTAGAAATTCTGGAACAAAAATGTTAAGAGAAGCTAGTCACAAAAATGGAATTCTTTAAGCACCTCTGTAATTCTAAATCATATTTTGCTGCTGGGCAGAAAAGGGCTTAAATATAATATAGAGTTCTCTCCTTTTTCACAGCTCCATTTAAATCATTCTATTGTAAAATAATCTTTCAAAGGCAATCTGCATATGACAATGTTTTCTTGCACTGATAAATGCCTCTCAAACGGATCTTTTGAAACAAACGACCGCAGATCCCAAGGGGAGAACAATTGGCGTTAAATTGAATTGAACAGGAGACTTCAAAGGTATCCTGGCGCTAGCCTCATAGAGAAAGCCTGAAGGTGTTTGAGCAAGTTAATTTGGGAATGTAGGAGAGTAGGATCTGCTTCTTATAGTTACCCCCACTTTTTGCGGATGCTTTACTGGTTTTCGACTTCAGTCTGGCTGGGATCCTGCTATCCAGGACCCCAGCCTGGCTGCTTCCTCTCTAAATTGATTACATGTACTTTAGATACACCACAGATTGGATTCTAGGGTACCCTTATAAATCTCTAGTATATGGTATCTTATATACCCAGGGCATAGGTACCCCAGAGGCCTCTCAGTGGCTCCAGCATGTATTATGCCACCCCTGGGGGACCCTCAAAATGACGCAACAGGTCTGCTACAGCAGCCTGTGTAAGGTGGTGCATGTACCCCTTACTTAGATATAGGTTCACTATATCTATCCATATCACTGCAGATATAAACCTATCAGTCACCCCTATGGCAGGCCTTATCAATCCTGAAGGCAGGGTGCTGGGTTTTATGTGAGAGGGTGCTCGTGTATGAGCAGAGCCCATCTGCAGTCTTTGGAACCTCTAGTCCAGGGTTGTTTGTGATGCAGCCAAACCATATACTCTTAAGTGCATTATAACCTTGCGGTAAATGCTAACTTTGGAATGGCTGGGGCGCTAGAGAGCCCGCACAAGATGGCCGCCTGTTAGTGCTGCTCTGCTGGCCTTGATTTTAATCCGCCCAATATCCTGGTTCCTACCTGCCATCCATGCACTCCCGGTGTGAATCTGCCCTCCTCGGCGCTCCTGCATCCCGGTGATTTCTTTAGGTACTTAATGCTGGCCTGCCACGGTTGATTTCCCCTGTTCTGCCTCCCAGCCTGGTGGTCAGTGGCGACGCCTCGTGGCATACAGTGGACCGCTCCCTGTGCTGCTGTTGCGCTCTCCTGGTTGCTGGCTGCCTCCATCTGCTGCTCGGGGGTCCCTGAGGCGTTGTGGGGACGCTCCGTCTCTAAGCTGCTGCTGGCGGACCCGGAGAGAAACGCGCCTGGAGCGTGGTCGATCTGGCGGTGGTGCAGGCTCCTTTCGCCCGCCTCTTGCGGGGCTGTTGGTCCCGTGCTCCCCGGGGACTGTACCTCCAGCGTCGGCGGAGCATATCGGCGGCGCCTGCTGCTTTGGGGATCGAGGAGCGGCGGCGGAGAGTGGCTAACGGCGTGACCTGCCTGGGGCCATTGTGCTGATCTGCGCTCTACAGGTAAGGCAGACCCGCGACGCCGGCTTTGTTGCGGCTGGGGGCCGGCTTGGTGGCGCTGCAGGGCCGGGTGAGGCCATAGGCTATGTGTGGCGCGGCTTGCCGATCCTGAGTACCGCGACGGGCGGCTGAGCTCTGCGCGGCGTTGGCATATTGCGGCGGGGACTGGGGGGCCTACTGTTGCCTCGCGGGTGCCTGGGCTGCTGGTGGGGGGGCTAATGCTGGCCTGCCAGTTCTCTTCCTGCCCCTGATTTGGCGCACAGGCGGCGTTCTTCATCGGGAGACCTGCTGTGGATGCCCTCTTTGACGGGCTGGGGGTGGATAGGCCAGTGGTGGCCCGCTTCCTCTTATGGGCTCCACGGGACCCCCCTCGCCTGCGCTCCTGCATAACATTGGGAACGGTGTTCAGTCTGGACGATTATGCGTTCCCTCGCCCTGATCCTACAAAGGTCCTTACATGGCTGGCTCCCTAGACTCTGTGGGGCACTTTATTTGCGCATTTCTGCCTGGCACATGAGAGGCCTATAGTAACTCACCAGGGGGTGTGCAGACAAGCAGCAAGGCAAGCTCTCCTTCACCACTAAGCCGCCCCCGAAGCCCCTGTCACTGGCTGCTTCCAACACTGACCTCGGCGCGGAGGGAGGGACTGGGGCCAGGTTAGAAGGCATGTTAATCGCCATGCAGCAGAGCCTACACACTATCGACGCAAAAATTGACAATCTAAATTTGCGAATGGACAATATGGCCTCCAGGCTAGATAAGCACGGTGAGCAGCTGACTGAGGCTGAACAGCGAATTTCTCAGGCGGAGGACAGAGTGGAGGCAGTCGGTACCTCCTGTGCAAGTATGGAAAAGATTATGGAGGTTATTAGGGCCAAAAATGAGGACATTGAGGCTCGGTCTAGACGGAATAACCTGCGCATTACAGGAATTGCAGAATCAACCAATACAGGGCCTATGGAACTGTTCGTTGAGACCCTACTTACATCGCTATTTGGAGTGGAACACTTTTCGAAAGTTCTTATTGTTGAGCGAGCCCACCGCTCCTTAGCTGCTCGGCCCGTCCCTGGAGCGCCTCCCCGCCCCATTATAGCTTGCGTGCTGAATTATCGTGACAGGGACACTGCGTTGCGCCTAGCCCGGGAGAAAGGCAGCTTGAGCTATCAGGGAATGAAGGTGGAACTATTTCCTGACTTTACAGTTGCGGTGCAGCAGGCGCGTAGGGAGTACCAAACTGTGAAGAAAAAATTGCAACTGCTTAATATTGCATATGCCATGCTGTATCCGGCGCGCTTACGCATTCATCATGACGGAAAGTTCCGCATCTTCTCTACCCCTAAGGAGGCGCTTCAATTTCTCCGGCAACTGGATCGTTGCTCGCCGCGGCGATCGCCGCCACATGAGAACCTGGGTGAATCGGACTCTGTTGGTTGACTGATGCTGACTGGCCTCTTCGAATGTATTGTTCATTTCTGTCCTGCCCGTTGGCGAACTGAGTGTCTCCATACGTCCGCCTTCGCTGTCTAAACTCACCACCGATTTCATTAATGATGTTTTTTTTTTCTTGCTGTCTAGATATGGTTGCCTGATTGCTTTACTCTGTGTGCCTTGGAGGAATGCACTATATTGTTCCTGTAATTGCTGGATGTGTTGGGGAGGGGCGATATTGTTCTGGTAATGGGCATGGGCGGTTGGCGTCCTCTGTTGCCAGATGCGGGTAGCTCCTCTCCCTTAATCTCGGCCCACCCTGTACATCTCAGGCTGTTAGTGGCCTCTGGTGCTTCCCCACATGGGAATTTCCCGCAAAGTTGCATTTTCAGTTTTGGCTTATGGCCTGGTCGCACTATTTCCTCTCTGGAGTTCCTCTATATGTGATTTGACTATTGCGCGACATGTTTTGGCATTTTTTCTTGTTGCTGGTTACTGGGCTGTCACGGCAGTTTTTTTTTCTGCTGGAGTGGGTGGGTGGTATGTTAAGGGTTGTAATGTTTTGAATGGTACACTGGCTGTGCATGATGGGTATGGTGGGATGGGTTGGGAGCTGACTATCCATATTATGATGTTGGTATGCGTTCTCGAGCCGTAACATAGCTGCCCCTACTGATGGGAAGATATCGTGGCTCAGTTGGAACGTACGAGGACTTAATAACCCACGCAAGGTCCGCCAGGGGATCTCCTATCTTGACCGTCATAATGTTCGCATCGCTCTCCTGCAAGAGACGCATCTTACTAAACAGGCGGTCACGTCGGTTGCCGCTAGATGGGCAGGGGCTCGATTTGCGGCTTGTTATTCCTCCTATGCTCGGGGGGTTATGATCTTGATTAAAAAAGGCACCCCCTTTGTTCCACTTGTTATTGATGAAGATGAAGGTGGGCGATACATCATAGTACAGGGTACACTCTACAATCGGTCCTTAGTTATAGTCAATGTATATGGACCTAACGTTGACGACCCTTCCTTTTACGATGAATTGTGGGGGAAACTATATGAGTTGCCACCTTGCAATCTTATTTGTGGGGGTGATTTTAATGTAGCCCTGGACCCGGACATGGACAGAGTCTCCACTGTTGACAGACCTCCCAAGCGAGCGGCGGCAACTATGCGAGATGGTATGACGCTGCTGGAGCTGGTGGATGTGTGGCGTATACGGCACCCTGATGAACGGGAAGGCACCTGTCACTCTTATGCTCGCTCTGTCTGGTCTCGAATTGACTTCTGGTTGCTGACCCAGGATGCTAACGATTGGGTGACGCGGGTTGCACACTTGCCTCAGACGCTTTCGGACCACTCCCCGGTACTTCTTCGTTTGGCTTTGCCGACCTATGTCCCCCCTCCTTTCCTGTGGCGGCTCCAACCGTCTGCATTGTTAGACACTGTATTTTGTGAAGGTGTTCGGGAAGCCATTGCGGACTACTTTGAGAGAAACACCGGCTCGGTGGAGACGGTGGGAAAGCTCTGGGAAGCCTTTAAGGTGACCATACGTGGGGTCTGAATTGGCCTTCAGGCAGGAGTGCTTCGTTCGCTCGGAGGTACGATGTCTGCATTGGAGCATGAGTTGTCGGGTTTGGAGCGGCGGTATGAGTCGGAGTCTGATCCCGCTGTTCTTGCGCTCATTAGAACTAAGGTGGCTGAATACAATGCTGTGGCAGACCAGGAGATCCGTCATTTATCCCGCCGGAGTACAGCCAGGTACTACGGTGAGGGTGGCAGACCGGGCAGAGCACTGGCGGCCTGGATCAGGGACCCGCAATGTCGTACCTATACCATCCATTCGATCACTGACGATGCTGGCACCTATTACGATACCCCTAATATTCTGGAGGCCTTAGCTGATTTCTATCAGGGCCTGTACGCTTACCGCCCGGCAGCTGATGAGGCTGAGTTACGGCAGTATTTGGACGATATAGCTTTGGTCTGGATCTCTCGTAGGCAGCAAGAATTTCTGATGCACCCTCTCACTCTTGCCGAAATCCGGGATGCCATAGCCGCTCTCCCCACTGGTAAATCTGCTGGTGCTGATGGGCTGCCAGCGGAGTTTTATAAAACCTATATTGATATTTTGGCTCCCTGCTTGCTTCAGGTATATGAGGAAGCCTATGAGGCTCAATGCCTGCCCCTACGCTGCGAGAAGCGCTAATGATCGCCCTTCTTAAACCGGGCAAACCGGCGGATCGGTGTGCCTCCTATCGGCCACTCTCTTTAATTAACACTGACGTAAAAATTTTGGCCAAGGTCCTGGCCACACGACTGCAGCTGATCCTACCGGTAATGGTCCTGCCGGACCAATCTGGTTTCGTGCCCTCCCGATCCACCTCCCACAATCTTAGGACCCTTTTTGCTGTTATGCATGTCCTTAAGCCCACATTACCTGCGGTGGCGGTGCTCCTCGACGCCGCGCAGGCCTTTGACTCCATCTCATGGTCGTATATGATCTCGATCTTGCACCGTATGGGGGTGCCTTTCGTATTCACTAACTGGATCAAGCTGCTCTACACCTGTCCGCCCGCCAGAGTAAGGGTTAATGGACACGTTTCGTGGCCAATCTCCATTCACCGGGGTACGCACCAAGGCTGTCCGCTTTCGCCGCTTCTGTTCACGCTTATGCTTGAACCTCTGGCTTGTATCCTAAGACAGCGACACTCTCGGGCAGCCCTGCGATTTCTCCAGCGCCCTCTGGCTGTGTCCATGTACGCAGATGATATGGTGCTATATGTCCGTGAGCCGGCCCTTCACCTGTCCTCACTTCTGCGAGAGTATGTTCGCTTTGAACGATTCTCTGGGCTTGGTATAAACTGGTCCAAGTCCTTGATTCTGCCCCTTACAGACAGCACGTCTCCGTTTGATTTAGATTTCCCCCTGGTTTGGAGTTCTGATGCGGTGAAATATTTGGGGGTATGGGTTCATCGTGACCCCCAGGAGGTGATGCGCGCCAACTATAGCGTCGCTGTCGCACGCCTTGAGGAGCAGGTGGCTCGATGGATAAAGTTACCCCTCTTTTGCGGACCGACTATCTTTAATAAAAATGGTGATACTCCCCCGTTTCTTATATTTATTTTTGAATATACCGACAACTCTGTCACGTCCCTTCCTCACTTCCCTTCGCTCACTGTTAACCACATTGGCGTGGGGGGGGGAAACTCTTGCCTCAAATGGGAAAAAATTACGCTACCTTATGCACAGGGGGGCTTTGCGGCTCCTGATTTCCAGCTGTATTATCTGTGTGCACAGGCCCACTATGCGTATTATTGGCAGCATGACCCGGCATATATTCCCCATGTGGCGGTAGAGGCTGGGGCGGTGCATCCTATACCGCTTAAAGCCATGCTTGTTAATACTCATACGGTGTTTGAGAAAGGGGAATTTGACACGGTGCAGACCACGGTTGGAGCATGGAGGGAGTTGGGTAGGCGTGCGCGGAAGCTGCCGCTTTATGCTCCTGACATGCCCCTGCTTCACCATTCTTCCCTTTCGGTTACTACTGAGGTGGGCGCACTACAGACACTCGGCAGCATGAAATTGATGGCAATGAAAGATGTGTAGCTGGGTGGTCGATTTGTTACGGCTGCCTCGTTGGCTGCTGACGGCCCTCTTACCGCCATGCAACTTTTTATCTACACTAGGCTGCGGTCGGCTGTGCGGGAATTGTATCCGCAATTCCCTGCGGAGCCTCCTGCACTGGAGGCGTTGCAGCTCCTCTATCTTACCTTCTCTAGAAAGAAATTGGTCACCAAACTGTATCGTGTCTCCCAGGGAGAAGCCCCTCCTATGGTTCAGCCGGCGCGGCTGCGATGGAATGCTCTATTGTCACGCCTGTTGACAGATGAAGAATGGGAGGGCTGTTGTAGTCTCACTGGGCGGCTGACATCGAACGGAAATCTGCGCTTGGTGCACTATAAATATGTACATCAGCTATACTATACGCCTGCCCAGCTGCATCGGTATGGTTTGCGTGAATCCGCTGCCTGTAAACGGTGTGGTGCCCCGGAGGCTGATTTTTATCATTTGGCGTGGGCTTGTCTTAGGGTGTATTCATATTGGGAGGCTGTTGTACAGACTATACATAACATGACGGGGACTCCCCTGGATTGCACCCCGCTACTTTGTCTCCTTGGTCATGTTGCTGTCGTTAAAGTCTCATGTAGAAGATTTGTGGCTATAGCATTGCTGATGGCTAAGCGGAGGGTCTCCATGTGCTGGGAGAGTAGGGTGGCCCCCACCACTAAGCTGTGGCTGCAAGATTTGACTTATTGTCGGGATCAGTTATGCTGTTATGCTGAGGAATTGCCAATAACCTCCCGACCCCGTGATATTTGGTCGCCTCTCACGACCTATTTACTGTCTGTGCCCAACATCTAACGTGCTGTTCCTTTGGCTGATGATATGTACATGTCCATGTATTAACATGTCTGCTCCTGTTGGCTCGGGTTGCTTGCTTTTTCATATTTTTGCAGGCTCCTCATCTAAATCCAATGAACTTTGTACTATGCTATTCTGTATTGATGCCTCAATTGCACTGTCTGATGTACCACCTTGTATTATTTAGTTGTTGTTTATAATTTTAAAACTCAATAAACAAAATAATTTTTTTTTTTTAAACTTTGGAATGGCTGCATGGAAACATGTCGTGTTTGGTGTCAAACACCTTGGAATCCTACCTCCCCGCCAGTAACTTGCGGGGGAGGTATGATTCCACACTACTAGAGGGAGAAATATGACGTCACCAGTACACCCGGTACCAGGTTCACAGAACCCTGTCATCACAAAATAGATGTTGCCAGCCACAGACACGAGTCTGCCCTCCTGCTGCTGGACGAAACTTCGGCAGGGGAGTCTGGACAATAGGTTTCCTGTCAGAGAGGTGTGACCACCTCCAAGACAGCCTTTAGTGTATTGGGGCTGGGTGGGTGCACTCCAAGAGTGCTTTGATGTCTGCACTGGGGGCACATTTGGTGTCCCTGTGCATAGTCCAGCTCAAACTGGTTGCAGGAGCTACCAGCCCCTGCTCTGGCGCGAAACTGGACAAAGGACATGGGTGCAGCCACCCCTTTGTCCTGACCCTCCCATAGATGGGTCCCCAGAGTATACCCAAGGAAGGGGTGGGACAAAAAGTAGAAACCCCTGGCTACAGGACTTTAGATTTACCTGGACGAAACTCTGCTACAGAATCCCAGAACTTCAATTATCTACACAACGTTGGATAACCGAAGAATTTCCCTTGGAGTAAAGGAGTTACTCCCCTGCAAGGCAGGCACCAAAGACGCATCTGTCTGGTTTGCAACTATGCAGCTCCTGAAGGACTCTGAAGACTTTGCAACACAGGAGGTGGGTTTCCAAGCTTCCCCAAGGCTGATCCGTGATCTCAGCAACCCTGAGATCCAAAGCCCTCGTGGGGACCTGGCAACCCGAACCCTTGGACACCGTGCACATTTGCAGCAGCATGTGCTCTTTGGCGATCCCTGAGGCTGTGCTTTGGGCTACTTTTAGTCCACACCCGAGCAGTGATTCCACCGAAGATTACTGGCCTACAGTCCTCGAGTGACCCGTGGGCTGGTATTTAGTGATTTTTCTCGAGGTCCCGTCGCGATCCCTTGTCTGTCGACTTGTGGGTCCCTGAGAAGGGTACTTTAACTTTCAACAGGCTTACCTGGTTGCTCCAGATGTGCCCCGACTCTCCAGAGCTTGGGGAGTCCACAGGACCTTGCTGGTCCACACTGAATCCTTTTTACTCTCACTGCGTGGGTTGCCGTTACCAAGGCTTGTTGGTCTCCAATTCGGACTCCGACCCCCCAGCACTCGACATCCTTCGTGGGACAGCCCGACTGCGGTCGTCGTCGTCTCCTGGTCCCCGTGGCAGTCAAGTCAAGCTTCACCTCATCGCACCTGAAACACCTGACATCGGTGGGCATTCGTCGATCGTGTCCCTGGCAAGTGACCCAGACTCTGTCCCCTCTGCTTTCAGGTTCATCTCATCTTCGATCCAGGCTTGGATCACACCGGACACTTTTCCTTTCCACGGCGGCAGCACTTTGCAGCAACTTGCCATTGAAAACAGCGAAGATTTGACTCCTTTGCACCCGGATTCCTTGGGTTAGGTAACACTAGTACTCCAGTGCTCACATGGGTGCTGGCCTTAGAACCTTTTAAGTCTAAAAGGGTTTGCTCCAAGTCCTCTCTTAAGTGTCCTTAATCTGTAAAATTCCAACCGCAACTTTCCCATAGGATTGTACGGAGCTCGAGGCTGTGTTCTCACACTGCACGCGTCCCCCGTGGGTCCTCTGTGTCACTACCTTGGGTGGTTCCTTGGGGTCCCAGCGATTTTACGTGCTCAAGGCACTGTGTCTAGTCAAGTTGTGGTTCTTAACCAGAGGTTAGTAGAGAGTGTTTAGTAATAAATACATATATTTTATATATATACCTTGTGTGGTTCTTTCATTTGGTTATTCAGGAGGTTGTAATCTGGTACACCAAGCTGCTTTACACTCCTTCAAGACTTAGCCTGAAGGCTGCTCTCCATAGCTACCACTAGGATAGCTTTCAATAAAGGTTGTCTGTGCGAAGTTGGCCTGGTATATGATGTTCACTAGTTAAAGTGACCACCTTGTACCATGCCAAGCAACCCTTATGGTGTGGTTGTAAGTCAACCTTTTCGGACTAGCTGCCCTAGTGGTAGCGTAGGCTAAGCAGTCTTTGAGGCTAAACTCGTTAAAGCGTGTTAAGCAAGCTGTTTTACCAAATGTAACCCCCCTTTATACCAGTGAAAGGACACCACACAGATATATATTGAAAATATATATGTATTTATTTCTCAAAGTATCCCCTAGACTCTTTATGAGCACGGGAGCAAAAATCGTTAAACAAGACAATGCGATAATATACAGAAGTTGCACTTTATGGATGGGCCCTGGTGGCCACTCAAACCATATACTAAAATAGTGGTATAAGTACCACGAACAGGAAAGTGAAAAGGCCTAGGGCCTCTAGAATCGCTGGGCCTACAAGGAGCTAACTTCAGTTAGTGACCAGGAGGTCCACGGGTCGCGTGTGCAGTGAGGAAAGTTACACGCGGGCTCCCATAGGTTTTCAATGGGTGCGTAAAAGTTACAAAGTTACTGCAGAAAGGGTCTTCTGAATGGACTACGATCTTAAGATTTGAAACACAGACACTAGAGAGGATTCTCTTCACTTGGGCACCGGAGTGCCAGCTTTACCTCACCCACAGGAAGCGGGTGCATAGGTCTCGAAGTGCGTCGGGTTTCTTCTATCGATTCAATGGAGCCTGATGACAAAGATGCTGCAGGCGGTCGGTCCAGAAGAGATGCGGTGGATCCAAGAGTGGATCGGAGTTGTAGAAGACCTGAAAGCAGAGGGGACAGTGTTCACAGTCACTAGCCAGTGACCGGCGTGGCACCAGGTAGGTACCAGGCGATGTCGGGTGCAAACAGGTGGTGAAGGGTAGCTTGTCTCCGCAGCCACGTGGTCCCTGAAGGTCGACGACGTCCAGGAGTCGGTTCACGAGCTGTCCCACGCAGGCTCTCGCTGTCGGCGGTGTCGGCAACTCAAAGAAGCAAACAAGCCTTGGCAAAGGCAGGTGTCGTGGAAAGAGGAAAGCTGATTGTTCTGACCAGCAAGGTCAGAGGGGCTGCTCTTTTGGAGAGCAGCTAGGGCCAGTCTGGAGCAACCAGACCAGCGTCGTTGATTTTAGGTTTCGTCGCCAAAATGGCCACTAGCCAACGGGCCAGGGACCGGGTAGGCGCGTCGAGATGCAAAGTGCAGAGGGGCCCCACGCAGATCGTGGAGATGCTGGAGGGCTCACCTTTGGTGCAGATGCTGCTCGATGGTTGGGCTTCTCAGGACCCAAAGCACAACTTGGAGGGAGCCTCTGTCGAGGAGTGACTTACAGGTTAACATGTGTCCCATTTAAGGTTAGGTATAGGTATACTACACCTAAGTAAGAGGTGGTTACACCAACTTACCCCAGCTGAGTGATCAGCCAGTTGTGTCAAATTTGTTAGGCCAAGCCTGGGGTGGCATAATACATGCTGCAGCCCCTGGCAGGCCTTAGATACACCAATGCCCTGGGTACCTAGTGTACACTGGTACATGGGCTCACAGGGTGATCCACTTCCAATTGGTTATGCACCTAGGGTGCATAGTGTCAATTTAGTTAGAGAGAACAGCAGGCTGGGGGTCTGATTAGCAGGCCCACAGCCTCAATATGTCAAAAACCAGTGAAGCAAAAAGCAAAAATTTGGGGTGACCATAGGATAGCAGACCCTACTCTCCTACATTGTCTTAAACCTATTTGGATGGTACAAGGTGCCCACTATAACTAGTGGACAGCATATACCAGGCCAACTTCTCACATTGGTGTGCAGCGGTTGGATTCAAACTTGCTATTGCTTTACCAGATAATCTCATTGAGTGACTAACTGAAAACCACTATAGGTACATATAAATCAAGTTTAGAATACAGTAAGTTCTACTGAACTTAGAGTTGTGTGTCAAGGGCTTAGCACACCCTTTCTACAACTCAAGAGAGTTTAGTAGTTCCCACTAGGTTCGGTAGGTGCAACACCTCACTACACTAGTATATCTTCAAGAGCAGAAGCCAGTGGCTCCTTGCTGACTAAGTATGACCATCTCTCATTTCAGGAATTGAGAAATATGTGTGCATCTAGAAAATTGAAGACAGGGAAAAACCCAAACACTCAACGCCTCATAGAGGCTTTGCTCATAGATGACCCCAGGGTCTGATGAGGCAGGCACGATGGGTGGGGCAGCAGAAGACGACAGGCCAGGAAGTGAAAACATCCAGGACCTAGAATTTGATGCTGACCAGGAGGATCAAGATGATTCTACCCTGGACAATCCAACTCTTCCTGAAGATGGGGGAGAAGGCCTCAGTGGCCCTCTCTTTACCCCACCTGGAAGGGTTAACAGATTACCAAGAAGATCAAGATCTCCTTTTTTATCTTATTCTTAGGAAGGAACATACACTCACTAGGTGATGTGTACAAGAAGGCCAAACCCAGATCTGTAAAAGACTTCCTTACATATGCAAGCCAGGGAATACTATAGGCTCGGTCAAGGTTAATAATATCATTAATTACGGCTTGGTTCAACCCAACTGAGTCCCTTTTCCATATGCGCAACCACAAAAGGAGCGGGCCAGTTTAACTATATCAGTGATGAAGGGGAGGCCCAGTTCGTTGTGTGCGATCAAATTTGAGCAGTTTTTTTTTACAAACTTATCCTCCACTTTCTGCAAAGCACCCACTTCAGCCGTACCCCAGGTTTCTGCGTCGTAGGTAGCTACGGCAACAGATTTTGCCTGGTATATTTCAACCATTTCTCTGATTAATTTTGAATAACTAAATGAAAGGAGAACCACACATGGTATATATATATATTTTAAACCCAAGTCTGTATTTACACCACTCATGCCCAAGGATGGCATTGACATTTTTGCAGAAAGGGTAATTAAAGACCTAAAGGATTTGGCCATAGTGAGCAGCAGTGACTTTATTAAAATGAAACACAATGTCAGAATTGAATATGCGAATGTCATGAAGAAAATCAAGGACAGAACTGACATTGTTGTACGTTGTTCCGACAAAGGGGGAAACGTAGTCCTTTGGCCCATTGAAATGTACAATAAGGAGGCACTAAATCAATTGCAAGATAAAGAATGTTACAACCGTATTGGCACTACAGGCATTATCAGTGTGAAAGAAAAATATCACAAGTGTTTATATGATTGGAGATGTGGCGGTCTTATTTCGAAAGTTGAATTTGATTTTCTGAAAAATGATTACCATGTCACGCCTCTACTGTACCTCCTCCCAAAGATACATAAGAATGCTCAGACTCCTCCTGGCAGGCCAATTATATCTGCAATTGGCAGCCTATTTGAAAACACCAGCAGATTTATAGACTATTTTTTACAACCATTCGTCAAAGAACTTCCAGCCTACATCAGAGACACTGGTGACTTCCTGGCAAAAATTTATGATCTAGCTTGGCACGATGATTATGTGCTCATGACTCTCGATGTACAAAGCCTGTACACGAGTATCAGACACAAAGATGGCCTAAATGCACTCAACCACTATTTAGTCACCAGACACATAGGGTTACATCACCACACACTCATGCTTCTACATATGGCTGAGTGGTGTCTGGAGAATAATATATTCATCTTTGACAGGCTTTTGTACAAACAAGTGCAGGGAACTGCCATGGGCACCTGCTTCGCCCCCAGCTATGCTAATTTGCATATGGGCTGGTGGGAGGAGCAGGTGCTCAGGAAGAGACATGAAAACTTTTTCATGAACAATGTCATTCTATATAAAAGATATATAGACGACATCTTCATCTTATGGCAAGGCACTGAACAGAGCGCAATTGATTTTGTGTCCGTCATTAATGAAAACTCTCTCAACCTGAGGTTTACATGTGCCACCAGTAAAGAGTCCATTTGCTTTTTAGATTTGGAATTGTATATAGAAAATCAAAAGATACAATCAAGGACATTTAGGAAACCTACTTCAGGCAATGCTATCCTCCATGCCAGCAGTTTTCATCCTCGTAATCTTATTGACAGCATCCCTTACGCTGAATGCCTAAGGATGAAACGTAATTGCAGCACCCAAGACAGTCTTAATACCTCCATAGACAGTCTCTTTAAACGGCTAAAGAATAGGCGTTACAACACCAAAACATTAAGATCGGCCAAACCGAAATGTGACAGATTCAAAAGGGAAGAATTGATCTTCAAGGATAGCAAACAACTAACACAAAAGACAGTAGATAACACACCTCGACTCATTACTGGCTATAACACCTACCACATGAATCTGAGAAAGATCCTATATAGACATTGGCCCTTAGTGCGCAATGACCCTACAATAGGACCAACATGCTCAAAATTTCCCCAGTTGACTTTCAGAAGAGCAAAGAGTATGCAACAGGAATTGGTAACTAATGCACCTACACTTATCAAGGGGGGTACCTGGCTTAAACCACAAAGAGGTTTTCAGAAGTGTTCAAAATGTAAAGCCTGTAAATACGGTGTGAATACCAGATCCATTTCTCTTCCCCTTAGAAAAACCCCTTTTGAAATCCGGGGAAGTTTTTCTTGCAAAACAGATTTCGCAGTATATGTCCTTCGCTGTACCTGCAACAAAACATATCTAGGGAGTACGATACATCCTGTACATGTCCGGATATTGCAACATCTAAGGGCCATCACTAATGATGACCCCACATATCCGGTAGCGAGACATATTAACCTACAACATGATGGCAGAATAGATGAACTATCCTATTTTGTAATTGACAGTATTGCTAAAAACATAAGGGGAGGGAACAGACAATTACGTCTGAGAAGACTAGAATCCAGATACATTATATTTCTGGACAGCAAGATCCCTAATGGGATGAACGCTGATGAAGCGCTAAATGTACATCTCTAAAATTATTGCAAATGTCTACTAGCTGTGTATGTATCTCGCTCCTGAATTCCGATCCGTAACATGTGGATCCTTCTCTTTTTATAACACTTTTTATTTCCATGGCACATACACCTGTCATCTTCTTTTTCCTTTTGAACACTTTGTTTATCTGCCCACTTGGGCTTAAATAACGAGCATTATACCAATATGGCGCACTGGATTTTCTAACGACTGAATAATTGTTAACCAGCGTTTACAATATATCCAATTGTAATTAATTATTTTTACATGTATGCATACATCCTTAACTGTGGAACGTCAACACACTGGTGTATCATTATAGTTTCTTATGTGGATTTAAACTACACACGGTTTGATTGTGCCATAATGTTTTGATTTTCTCCCATCAGGTTGCAATCATAGTGTTTTTTCAATATTTTTTAATCACTGTATTTCAATTATTGTCATATAGCATAGACATACATGAGATTTTCTTTATGTCTACGATAAGAGTTGCTGTGACAACTATGGTGGATTGTGCCTCGCCTTTTCAATATAAGTAAACACTATAGAGGGACCAGATGTAGTGAAGAAGACGGTCTTACCCGTCGAAACGCGTCTGGGCGTCCTTTTGAAATAAATATTTCTTTGATACATTGTCCCACGGTGTCAGCGCCTGTCTTCGTATGCTTGAAATTCAGGATTGGTTTAATAATATATATATATATATATATATATATATATATATATATATATATATATATATATATATATATATATATTTATTTATTTATTTATTTCTAAACACTCTACTAACCTCTTTATGAAGTTAGAGAGCAAGGCACACAATAATACAGTTCTAAAACGGCAGTAAATAGCACAATATACAATGGGCCCCGGGGGAGACCAAACCATATATTGAAGAAAGTGGTATAAGCACCACGACTTTAGCTAGACACAGTGCCTAGAGCATGTAGAATCGCTGGGACCCCAAGGAACCACCCAAGGTAGTGATACAGGGGACCCACGGGGGACGTGTGCAGTGTGAGAACACAGCCGCGAGCTACGTACTATCCTATGGAAAAGTCGCAGTTGGAATTTTAGAGTTTAAGGACACTTAGGAGAGGACTTGGTGCAAACCCTTTCAGACTTAGAAGGTTCTAAGGCCAGCACCCACGTGAGCACTGGAGTACTCGTGTTACCTAACCCAGGGAAGCCGGGTGCATAGGTGTCTAATGGTGTCGGGAATCTTCGATGTCGTCAGTGGAGAGTTTCTGCAAAGTGCTGCTGCCGTGGATAGGAGAAGTGTCCGGTGTGATCCAAGCCTGGATCGAAGATGGGAAGAACCTGAAAGCAGAGGGGACAGAATCTGGATCACTCCAGGGTGACCAGGGGCACGATAGACGAATGCCCACCCATGTCGGGTGTTTCAGGTGCGATGAGGTGAAGCTTGACTCCACTGCCACGCAGACCAGAAGGCGTCGACGGAGACCACATTCTGCAGGCAAGCTGTCCCACGAAGGATGTCGAGTGCTGGGGAGTCGGTGTCCGGATTGAAGACCAACAAGCCTTGGCAACGGCAACCCACACGGTGAGAGTAAAACTGCTTCGGTGTGGACCAGCAAGGTCCTGTGGACTCCCCAAGCGATGGAGAGTCAGGGCACATCTGGAGCAACCAGGTAAGCCCGTTGAAAGTCAAAGTACCCTTCTCAGGGACCCACAAGTCAACGGACAAGGGATTGCGAAGGGACCTCGAGAGGAATCACTAGATACCAGCCCACAGGTCACTCGAGGAGTGTAGGCCAGCAATCTTAGGTGGAATCACTGCTCTGGGTCTGGACTACAAGTAGCCCAAAGCACAGCCTCAGGGATTGCCAAGAAGCATATGCTGCTGCGAATGTGCACGGTGTCCAGGGGTTCGGGCTGCACGGTCCCCACAAGGGCTTTGGATCTCAGAGTTGCTGAGAGCACGGATCGGCCTCGGGGAAGCTTGGAAACCCACCTCCTGTGTTGCAAAATCGTCGGAGTCCTTCAGGAGCAGCGTCGATGTAAACCAGACAGATGCGTCTTTGGTGCCTGCCTTGCAGGGGAGTAACTCCTTTACTCCAAGGAAGATTCTTCGGTCATCTAACGTTGTGTAGATAGTAGAAGTTCTGGGATCCTGTAGCAGTTTCGTCCAGGTAAATCTAAAGTCCTGTAGTCAGGGGTTCCTACTTTATACCCAAGGAAGGGGTGGGACAAACTCTGGGGACCCACCTATGGGAGGGTCAGGACAGAGGGGTGGCTACACCCATGTCCTTTGTCCAGTTTCGTGCCAGAGCAGGGACTGAGTGCCCCTGCAACCGGTTTGAGCTGGACTATGTACAGGGACACCAAATGTACCCCCAGTGCAGGCATCAAAGCACTCTTGGAGTGCACCCACCCAGCGCCAATACACTAAAGCCTGTCTGGGAGGTGGTTACACCTCCCTGTGGCCTGGGAGGTGGTTACACCTCCCTGTGGCAGGAAACCTATTGTCCAGGCCTCCCCTGCCAGAGTTTCGTCCAGCAGCAGGAGGGCAGACTCGTGTCTGTGGCTGGCAGCATCCATTTTGTGATGCCAGAGTCTGTGAAGCTGGTACTAGGTGTACCAGTGAAGTCCTGGTTCTCCCTCTAGTAGGGTGGAATCATACCTCCCACACCAGTTACTGGTGTGGCGGTATGATTCCAAGATGTTTGACACCAAACACGACATGTTTCCATGCAGCCATTCCAAAGTTAGCATTTACCGTGAGGGTATAATGCACTTAAGAGCATATGGTTTGGCTGCATCATAAACAACCCCAGAATTAAGGTTCCAAAGGCTGCAGAGGGGCTCTGCTCATGCATGGGCACCCTCTCACTTAAAACCCAGCACCCTGCCTGAAGGATTGGTAACGCCTGACATAGGGGTGACTGATAGGTTTATATGTGCAGTGATATGGATAGATAGAGGGAACCTATATCTGAGTAAGGGGTGCATAAACCACCTTACAAAGGCTGCTGTAGCAGACCTGTTGTGTCATTTTGAATGGCTTCCCAGGGGTGGCACAATACATGCTGCAGCCCCTGGTAGGCCTCTGGGGTACCTATGCCCGGGGTATATAGACCATATACTTGGGACTTACAAGGGTACCCCAGAATCCAATCTGTGGTGTACCTAAAGTAAATGCAATCAGTTTTAGGGAGAAAGCAGATAGACTGGGGTCCTGAATAGCAGGATCCCAGCCAGACTAAGTCGAAAACCAGCAAAACACCAGGGGAAAAAATGGGGGCAACCATGCAGTCAGATTCCACCTTTCTACAATGACAAACTGGACAATGTGTCTATATAGCCTGACTATGTTTTTATATATTGTCCAGACTTCATCCACTGGTAGTTTATCAATCTGTGGATCTGGACCGGCCAGGTCACTCCTTCTATGCTGAGTGGGACCGAGTCTTATGACAGATGTGTGTGGGAGGGCCCCTTTAAACCAGTTTCTGTGTTGCTGGTAAGTTAACGGGACTTCAATATCTTAGTATGGAATGTATTCTTCCGGTGGTTCGACTACAATGTATGTGTGAAACAATTTAGTCACCGGATCTGCTGGTGGGAACTGAACCCAAGAATAGAATACCTCTGATCCGAACACCTCGTGTGCCTCAATCACAAAGGTAACACAGCTACCTGTTGAGGGCACTCCGTGTTCTAGCAATTTTATAGTTACTGCATGTCTGCAGTTTTCTGTAATGTTGAGAGCGTTTGCAACTTAGTCTTTCCCTGAACCCGAGCCACCACTCGTGGACTCAGTCATTTACAGGTGAATAATAAAGTTCTAGTAACTAAGGGTTTTGCACAATGTGGGAACCTTTTGTGCTTACAAACTTGTAAAACCTTCAGCCAATACACAGGGTAGATCTGCTCAGCTGAGGTGGATCTCCCTTCCCACTTCAGACATCTGTGACAAGTGTGAGTAATGCTTTCTGAGAATGCACGACTAAACCACTCAGATTTTCACTGTTAATATAAGAACCAAACCAACATTGGCGGCGCCATGTCGTGTAGTTCCTAGGAGTCCCCAGGACCTGCGCGTTTTGGATGACCTAAACTGAGGGATTGGTGTACAAACAGACTCCGGACACCCCCACAGGATACATCAGCCGTTGGACCAGCTATCTCTACAGTACCACTACCAGCCCCCTATATTTTACAGTGGTGTAGATAGTTTCTGACAACCACTGAACATGACAACCTTGATTTCTCAATCGTGGAAAACAGTACAGTGCTTTTCGCTCAGTCACTGGAGCTTACTTAATCTCCGAAAACTCATGGAATGATGATTGTAACGTTTTCAATAAGTATTTTTTGGGTCAAGCGTCAATCTAGTGTACAGCATATTTGCTGCTACAATCCGGAGACAGAAGCATACGAAAGAAATTGCAAGTACCAATATAGTAAACAGTAGATACATCTCAACCAGAGTGCTAAGAAGATAAATATATACAGTTCAGATAAGACAGTAGCACTTGCACATTCCTAGAATGTGCCCCCTACGTAATGTACCTAACCTAGATATGTAGGTGTAGCATGTATATGTAAGTAGCTAGCCAAGAATCCCCTAGGGAAGCTCCAACTCCCTCACCTGAAGATATAGAACGAAGGACCCCGTCTCTGCTCCGAGGATGACACCTCACAAGGGATGTTAGACCGTTGTGTGTCGAAGATTCAGCATGCAGGTCTGCGTCTCAGCTTAGCAGGAATTCTCCTCTAATTTGCAGGGGGGAGTGGTCGCTCTAGGGTTTCTTCTAGAATACATATGTTTTGAAAACAATCACAAAGGTTTTCCAAACAATCATAAATGTTTATCAAAACAATGTGATCATGTACAGCGGGCCTGTTGGTCAAGGATGAAAAAGTGGTGACCCTTATACAAAGTAAATATGCCATGCCTGGGGACATGTTTATGTACGTCAGGTAGAGCGTTATTTTCATGATATACCAAGAGCCTGTTTACAAAGGGACAGAGCTAAATAGTAGGTTAAAGGTCACCCTTCAGAACCGTTATTGTCGTGTGGATGGGTCAATGTATGTAAAAAGGGGTATACATGACAGGGCCAGCCTAACGAACATGACAAGGGTAAAACCATTCTTCGACGTAATTTTCAGTGCAACACTTGACACAGGAAAATACTGATATTTTACGTTCTGTACAAGCGTACATGCTAGCTTCAAGGCATTTACACACAGGTGTCAACACAACTAACCTGGTGATCTGCGTAGTCGCTGGACCAACCGGGTACACCTACATCATTTTCAATTGAGGTGATACGGTGCCTATAGCATACAAATCACATCTATATACAAACTCTGAAATGTGTTTTGCATCCTCAGAAAATTCTCACAGCTGTACAGACTGCTGTACTGAGAGAGAGAGAGAGCGCCCTGACTCAGGGAAAATGCATAATTGTTGTTTCCTCAGTACCGACTCTAAATCCTAGATGGATTCAATGGGCTAGCTCTCTCACTGCAACAGATGTATACTACAGATTTGACGCTACACTGCAAACACAAGAATTCCTGCAGTAAGAACAAGAATATCCTGTGCCGAATGAAATAATGCCTCTAGATTGATATGAATGTATCATTTATACCGATGGATCTGCTCAACCTGCCGTTGGATCAAAACAGCAATATTCCGTGGCATGCGCAATTGCAAAAGGGCGCATGCAAGATTGAAAGTTTCTTCCCAGATTAAGACATGCACAGTTTCTAGAGGACTGCACAGCGCAGCTGGCAGAACTAAAAGCCCTGATACTGGCACTACAAAACACGGATTGCGAATTCCCCCTGCTTATGTGTGTGATTCATTTTACTGTTTTCAGTCTTACAATGAATACTTCACTATTGGGGCCAAAATGGGTTTTGAGATTTGAAGGGCTGTACAATCAAGCAGAAGATGCTTTGGGAACAAGTGACGAAGCTGAAAGAAGTAGGCCCACACAGTGTGTAGAGTAGCGAAAACATAAAAGAATGGAAAATATAAAGGCAGGTCGATGGTGGGGCACCCCAGGGGTTTTGGACAAGAATCCTCACTCACCCAAGGGTGACATGCTTTATCATTGGGTCCCTCCACACACTGGGACCGCAAGGTACCCAGTGTGGGCTACAACTTTCTGGCAGGAAATGAGCGGGAGTGTTTTATGTGTACGTCTATATACTAATACCTCCGGGGTAAACTGAGGGGCAGAGTGCAAAGGAAAACAGTGAGTTAAAACTAACTCAATAGGAGCAAAACAACTTTATTCCTATGCCCTAAGGGATAGAGATTAAAAGCATAGTGAAACAGGGTAATGGATGTTCACCATGTCAATATGTTTCTGCCGTGTATGACTAAGATGTTCCGGGCATTCTTCAGGACCAAGATATTCAGTCACACTGCTGAAAAACGTGTGTACAAAATCATTCAAAATATGAAACGTCAAATATACTCAGGCCTGTACTCTTGACCAACAGTGCACAGTGGCACCAGATTCTCAAGTGGGTCAGGTGGCCCCTAAGAAAATGAATAAGGTCCGACTCTACCATTAAAATAGTTCCTCCACACGTAGAGCGCTTACGTGTGGGTTAGTTTGCTCTCAGGAGACTCTGGTGGGAAGCTGAAAGAAGGCCTGCCACGAGCTCATGTAATTCATACGTCATCAGCATGTTGTCATTTTCTTTGAAGGGAACTAAATGGCGGATGAATCCGCCAAGGCAACAGTGCGTACAGCTGCCGTTGCTGCAATCACTCGTTCTGGCACGAGAATAGACAGAACAAATATGATGGCTGTCGATGCCACGTGCAACAGCTCATTGCCGCCGAAAGGCTTTCCTTTCAAGTACTCTTACAAGTTAGATGCACAAAATATTCTGTATGCTCAAGTTCCAGGAGTGGGGCTAGAGTAATACCAAACACTGATTGCAGATTGGGGCTGATACTAGCTGCACATAAGTGTCTGGATTCAGTGCATGCAGGGATTACTGCTACAGTTTCATTACTGCAGCAGCGTTACTGGTGGCCAGGTCTCACTAAACAGACTAATCCGACATCTGCCAGCAGATGAAGGGCTCCACCATAGCACATCCACCGCAAACACCTTTATTGATCCCAGACAAACCTCTTGCATGTGTCTATATGGATCACTGTAGCCCCTTACACTCTGACGGGGCTCACAAGTACATCTTCATGGCAGTAGATTCATGCTCTTGATTTCTATTGGTTTGGCCCCTGCTCTCAGCTGACCCCGGAACTGTTATAAAGGATTTGCGGGTCTTTATCGGGACATACGCAATTTGCACACTACATTCTGACCAGGGTCTGGCATTTAGCTCTCAGGCTTACAAGGAAGCCATCACACGTTTGTCTGTGGCCTTGCGGTACTCCTCCCCATACCATCCAGAGGGAAATTCGACGATTGAGAGGAAGAACCGGGACCCAAAGCACTCCTTAACAGCTAGGGTACTAGGCTCAGGTGGCAGTTGGGTCAATCACCTGTACGGGGTCCAGAGGGCACTTAATAACATGCCAAGAAAATCCCTGGGGAGTCGTCCACCCTATGAGATCCTGTTTGGGGTGAGAATGTGGGTACCTGACCTTGATAGTGTCAGCGCAGTGGTGGCTGAAACTCCATTTGAGCTCAAGGATCGTTTGGATGTTTTGCAGGACTTAAAACAATGCAGAGCTTTACAAAGTAACGTCCAAGTTAAACGCACCGCCACTGGGGAAGTGAAAGCAGTAACGGCAAGACCTGTCTCGGTTCCAGAGATTGGGGATCTGGTCAAAAAATACAGGATAAGAAAGAATTTGGACCATATTACAGAGCGCCTGTACCTGTCCTGGTTGTTAAAGGTACCAAAACTGTACTACTTCTGCCTCTTGCCGGTCGCTGAGATATAAGGTTTGTCTTTATCGATCTGATCAAACCACACTATGTTGCAGATTCTCTGTAGTAGGCCACATGGGCTCCTGGATGGCTGACTATCTCCTCTTGCTACCATACAGGAAGTTCAGATGGAAGCTTGGATAACGACTGAAGACTCCACTTTCCAAAGAGAGACTGTCAACGAAAATGAGATGATTCCTCTCCCAATTGAAACAACTACAATTGTACAGTCATCCAGTACAGAAATTTCAATGAAAACACTTGATGTCTATGTCAACATGCCACAGATCAAGTCAACTTCACGTTCTACAAAACCTGCAGAGCTGCCAAAAAAAGGCCAGACTGTGTCTGGCTGCTTCGTGCATTGTGACGACTTTTCATCGGTTCCAAGTGAACCTGAACTGCCAATACCGCCACTCCCTTTTGAGCTACGAGTTTATTCTCTCTCTTTGGCTGAAAAAGACATACCGTGTTGCTCCCTGGATACATCTCTTGGTCACAATTTGATTACTTTCTCTGGTACTCTGGATTGGTTTGGTAACTGTCTTTTTTCTACTTCGAATGGATACTATTTCCCAGAACGCACTGTAGTCCAACATGTGAACTTGGTTCTTAAACCACATGCATCATCACACCGTGAACGAAGAGACTTGTCCCTGGTGAACATTACAGTGGTTCCAGTTCCTTGTGGAATAGTGTGGGACAGGGTACCTTATGATGTATGTGGTCCTACTGAACCTTGGCAGATTCCATATTTGTTTAAGATTTCACTAAATTATCTCATCACCTCTAGTATATTTTCTGATGATTGGGACATTGAACTGTGCATACATTTCTTTCAGATCTAGAGCAATCAGCAGCATTTTCTAATGATAAAATTGTATACAAGTAATTCTGGAGACATGTTCTGTTACCAACATTATGGTCACCTTTTTTACAAAAAGCTAGTATCTTGCGTGCTGTTTACAATCACACCCAATGGGAGCACTGTGCAACACCACCAAAAGGTAGTTCAAAAACATTTGCACAAAAACTTTCATATTTTTCTGGTTTTGATGCATCAGACCAAGCCACTTTTTACTATAGACTTGCACCTATAGATGCAAGGAAGAATATGCTCACAAACAACAAGCTGATTTACTCTGCTTCCTTTATTTCAAAACTGTCTATACAGGGTTCCGACTTTTGGAAGGACACAATAGACACAAAATCTGTCTGGGGAACAAAAGATTGGCAGGTTCAGGGAAAAAGGCGTTATTTAGAGAATGCCTCATACCACATCTAATGATTTTCCTGAATAAAACAGTGCATCAGACTTCCTGTCTTGGTTAAGCCGAGGCAAAAGATTTGAACACACCTCGCCTTCTGACATTTGCACACTTTGAACATTGGCAACAATACACAAAGTGCAGTGATAATACATTAGATGCCATGCTCCGCAGTGGATCATACAATACAGCAGACCCCGATCAGCAGGATTGGTTGGTTTGGCCTCTAGACACAGATACATTTCAGTCTAGGTTCCTGGGTAACATGGGAGGGTTTAGGATCAACCGGCCCGACCTACGCTATGTACAAAGAGAACATGCAGGGGCGGTGACATCATATAGTGTTTAGAAGTTATGCCTAGAGTGGCTAAAGACCTCACTTTCCCAGTTGAAACAACACTTGTGCCTTCTTTCTGATGACCTGGATCTCAGGAATTTGTTGCTAGGTCCCAGAAACCCATGTCAAGAGCTCTTCTTGAATGGAATATGCAACGAGCTATTGAAAATGTATCAGCAGGAAGCTGCAGAGAGATTGTGCGAGATCTACAGGGTAAATATGGAAAAGGCTTTGGATGTGGTTGACAACGGTATGACCACTTTATCATCCAGAATGTATTCACTCTGCAACATTGTGCCTTCTGCAGTTGTCATAACACAATAGGACATGTCTATTTTACAACATGGATGGTCACAGTTACGTTCCATCGTAATGCTGAGTGAGTTATTGCAAACACTACTTTCTGGCCACGTGTCATGGCGTTATATCGACACTACCAGTCTGTTTTCTGAATACGATCTGACAGAAAGACCGATAACTATGGCATGTAGAGATGCGAAATACATCATGTTGCACATTAGACCAATTACCGTTTACAGTGGCAGAGCCACCATCCACAGACTAGATTACCCTACCAGTCACGACTTTCCAATTGTCTCCAATACAAACAGGTAGGCAGATACGAAGCGCTAGGGGAAGATTATGTGCACGAGTTTTGGGTATGGCCATTCCGCTTTAAGTGCAGGAAAGGGGACACAGGTTTTTCTTAGTGGTTCCAACTGGGAGGAATCCCTAAGCGGTTTTCTGGTTTGCAAGGACATTTCTCTTCATGGGGCATGCAATGCTTTTGTTGCAAATTTGTCATGCTATCTGAAGGGTTTCCTAGCTGCTGTGATACGTCCGGTTTTCAAACTGCTCTCGAATGGGAGCTACTTGATGCTGAATGATCAAGGTTGCGTTGGGATTGAACCGGGCATTGCTTATCTGGTGAATGTTAATTCCTTAGTCACTTGTTGTACACAAGCACTGTGTCTACCTGCCCGCAAAATTGGGGAGGCAGCGATGTGGCCTTCGATATACGTTCCCAACATACGCTTTGATTCCCTTAGCAGACTGAACGCCATGCTTTTTCAACTGGATGTGGCCTTAACTTCGGCCATAGAGACGTTTGATCTCCAGGTTGCAAGGTCCTCGTCTGAGATACAGACACTGCATTTTGGGAAGCATTTTTGGAGGGCTCCAACTTGTCCTGCTACTTTTGGCGAGAATCCTTATTCTATTTTCTCTGATCCGCGACGGACGTCCCAGTTCAATTCGGAATGAAGACAGCACTGCTTGTGCTACGATGCCGACTTCGACAGCTGGACTAGCACTGGTTCTTGTCCTTCAGGCCTGTTAGGCTTAACTGCATACAACCTGTATTCTACTGCCTGCTTTGCAGTCACAAATGCGTATTACACAAATGCCTAGGATCACAACTGGTTGCGCCATTGGACATTGATGTACTGCTGAACCCGTTAAAGTCCCATGGGTATTGTTGCCGCCAGCGACTTCCATTGCTGATGAAGGCATTTCTTGAGTAACCCGGGATGCTTCGGTTTCTATTGATTTAGAAAACTGCTCCCCAATACGCATACAGTATGCAGTCTCACCCTCAGCGGCTACTGTGGGAATTGGATGGAATCAAAACACAGTACGAAACCCTGAGGTCTATTAATGCAGAAATCTAATTAAATAATCAGGTGAAGTGCAGAAACAGACTAAGCCCAATAGATACTTCTAAGGGCAATCCCTTTTTAGGACGTAATCCCTCACTCACCATAGGTGACATGCTTCATCATTTGGGATTCTCCTCCCAGAGGAAAAACCTAGTTCCTCTGGGGGCTACAACCCCCTCTCTGAGAGGGAGGAGCTCAGGGATGTTTTGAAATACACTGGAGGATAAACTGAATCCACAAATGATGAGCCAATAGTGTGAGTGAGGGGTGCAGTGCTGATCAGAGACAATTAAGTGAAAATTGTGTGATTAAAACTAGTTCACGCACGGTAAACAGAAGAAGAAAAATTGATTATCATATATGTATATCAGTCGTACATGACCAGGATTAAAATGTGTGCACCACCAGTCAAAAGATCATGGACTGTGGTGAATATTTAACAAATGTTGGTCGACATGTTTAAGCCGTAACGCCTGAAGTGAGGCTAGGCTTTCATCAGGACCACTCAAGCTACTGCAAAAACACACCTGTGTGAGGACCACACAGAAAAAGGATACAAAAGACACACGAAAAACTCTTGACATGTGTCCGTAACTAGTGTGTTTCACCTTCACCCGTAGAGACTGGGTGAGTCACAAACCTCCGCCTGGCAACCGCTCAGGAAAGGAACACCGCTCTCTCCGTCGGTGGACCGGCGTAGCTATGAGCCTGAAGCCGGAGGAATCACCTTTGCTCCATAAATCTGCTTCAAGGTGCTTCTCTGGGATCGTCGTCTGCGGTTATGGACAACAACAATGTTGTGTCTGCCACCTGGAACACATGAAATAATCAGCCTTTTTCTGTGTGGGAACAATTTGGCTTGTTTTGTAAACTAAATTCATCCAGAACAGTTTTTGTTTTATTTTTAGTTTTCTAGGCACCATGGCTTTCGGAGTGCTTAGGATTTCAAATATTATAATGACTTCAAATCTTTTATGAATATTTTAAAGCAAGGCTTGCTTTTAGACAATGTTAAGAGTAGTTTTTCCCTTTTTCCTTTTTATTACCTTATGATATCCCGGCTATTTAGGTAGCTTTTATATATCGATCCTTCGGATGAGGAGTGGGTTTATATTCCCGGGTTAGACCCATGTAGCGAGGCAGTTATTCCTTACATTGTCCTTGAAAATACCATTTCAGCAGTGACCTTTTGCACACATTTGCATGCATGACAATATTGGATTAGTTTCTCTGGAACTACTTTTTCTCATCCAGCTTTGCACAAACTTTTCACGATGCCTTGAACATCATGTACTAGGCCTCTCTACGCACGAGGTACAAAAGTTGCCCTATCTTCATCCACATGGCGACAGCGCTATCCACATATCCATAACATCACTAATATGGCACGTACATTGCAAAGGCTGCTTTCTATCATAAATAATAGGTATCTCGATAGATTGGGAGAGGAGACACTTCTACTAACACAAAAGGTCCCTGCATGATGAGAAATCACCATGCACCGGTCTCACATTCCATGAGTGGTGTCCAACTCGAGAGCAAGGCTGGTTCCTTCACTCTACCCACTCAGGTAATGGGGTTGGCCCTTGGGGTTATTCTTGGCTCTACATCTACACTCACTCTAGGTACACTTAGAGTAGGGTCCGCATCGTAGAACTACGTTAGATTACCATATTACATATATGCCTTCATATATTCATTGCTTAAGCACCATGGTAGAAATGTATCTACTGTTCACTTGTTCTGGTGCTTGTAATCTCCTTTATTTGCTTCTGTCTCCTAATCATTGCAGCACACATATGTTATGCAAGAATAACGTTGGGTCAGTAAATATTATTGAAAACGTCCCACTGTGTGTTCTCTGTATATTTCTATGAGAACAAGTGAGCACAAGTAACTGAGCGAAAGGCTCTGTACTGTTTCCACGATTCCTGAGGAATCAGGGTTGTCCTGTTCAGTGGTTGCCAAAAACTGTTTGCTCCCTGGTAGGTAAGGGGGCTTACAGTTGCACAGTGAACTAGCTGTTCTATAGGCCAACATATCCTGCGGTGTGTCCGTAACCAGCCTAGACACCAAGCCCATCGTTTTTTTAGGTCTCGCCTGAGCCAGCGCATGCGCTGCTCTTGCTCTATTTTTATCCCCCTCTGTATTTCTGGACTCTATCTTCTCCGGCCACTTTAAATCTCTCCTTTCTTCCCTCATCTCACTTGCCCAAGCCTTCCCTTTCCTCTATTGTGCTCTGTTTTTTCTTCGCACCTCTGAATTCATGTCTCCAAACTGTCTAGCTTGTCTTTTTATTACTCTCTATCTTTTTCTCCCCAGCCTCCTTGGTTAATCCTCTTCGAACTCTCCTTTCTTTCTGGGTCTGCTTCTCTTTGGCTGAATCTAGACCTCTCTCTGATTGTCCTCGCCATCTCTCGCACTCTCTCATTTTTCCTTGAGTTTATCCCTCTCTTTCTCGCTCTCGCGCCTCATCGCTTTCTCTTCCCACTCTTTCTTCATTTCTCTCCCTCTCTTTCCCTCCTGACTTTCCTTCTCCATGCTCTTTCCTTCGCAACCCTACTCTTGTTAGTCTTCCCTTTCTACCCTTCTCTAGCTGTCCCCTTTCTTGCCTCGCATTCTCTTTCTCTATATTTTCTTTTTCTCCTGCTCCCTTCTTTCACCCTGTATATCCTCGATGTATATTTGTCGTCCACTCTCTCCTACAGCCCACTCCCTTTCCAGCATGTCTTCCACCTCTTTCACAGTTTCTTTCGAGTTCTTGCCTTGGCCGCGCCTCTTTTCTGATTCTGTCCCTGCAGTGGACCAGACCCTTTTCTCCCCCGCACAGTCAGCTCCGCTGCTTCCTATTTGCTTCCGCTATGTAGCACCTATCCAGCCCTAGCCAGTCTCTTTTCGGTCATTTGTTCATTCTATGTCTCTTTCTCTTTCTAAGTCTTATCAAGTCTTCGGTCTCATGCCCTGCACTTATTTCCCTCTTCTTTTCTTCTCTATATAGCTCTTCTCTTACTTGCTTCTTTATTTCCTGACGAGGGCCCCGTTTGTTCTTGTTTTCTAATGCCCTTCTTTTCATGCAGCCTTTTTTTCTTTTCTCACTATTCTTTCCAGTGTTTTCGAGTCTTCTCCTCTAACATTTCCTCCCTTTTTTTTCTGAAGTCCATCTGTGGCTCCTTTTAATCTCGTCCATCTTCCCTTTCTTTCCCTTGCCTTCAATCCCTTCATGCCCTCTCTCCTCTTCCCGCCACTTTGCCTCCCCTCCCTTCTTCTCTCCTCCTTCCTCGCCTCCTTTTACACCCCTGCCGTTCAGCTTGCTTCCTTCCCTTCCCATGCACGTTTTCCTTCTTTTTCCATGACTCACTGCAGCGTTTCATACGTACTTTTCTGCATCAATTCCTCCGTTCACTCTCTTTGCTATATTTCTTTGTGCCACTGTCCCAACCTCCCTTCTAACACCCTGTGGCCCTGTGTATTTTGTCGCTGGCATTCTTTAGTGAAATGTAGCGCTCATTGCCCCTATATATTTCATCTTGTGTGTATGGCGTCTTCCAAGCTCTTATTCTGTTGTTCTCTTTCTTGCTTTTCCTCCGCAGCCTCTTCCCCTCTACGTTTCTATATTATACCAAGGCACATCTCTTTACCAGGCACATGCAGTTTTGTCACTTAGAGAGCATGCAGTACCGAGCAGGGCGTTTGCTATGCGTATGTTTGCTTGTTTGTTGCTGGGATATAACTGCATGTTAAGAGTCAGAAACACGGGTGAGTGCACATGAGATGTGTGCGTCACTGTTGCCGGTGAATTTAGGAGTGGCCATTAAAAGTAGAGACAAAGGAGCATCGGTGTGTGAGGGCTTACGTGCAATGTGTGTGTCTGTGTAGATTGCTTCTAAGTGCACAATGTATGCGAGCCTGTGTATGTATGTCTACGTCTGTAAAATGTGTATTTCTTTGTATTCTTTGTGTGCTTGCATAGGGGAGCATGTTTTCTGTGTGTACCCCACTGCACGTTACTTGTGAGCTTGTGCACGAGTCATTGTGTATGTAAACGCTTGTGTGTGTTTGCTTGTGCAATAAATGTGTACAATGATGTGTGTATCACATTTTATGCCATATGTGTGTTGTGCTGTGCGAATGTTGTGCCTGGGCCTTTTTGCATGCCTGTGTGTTTGTGTAGATTGTATATGTCTTTGTGCTTGGTATATAGCTCCATAGTAGTGCTACTATGTGTAAAGTATGACTGTGACTTTGAGCTGTGCGTTTGTGCATGTATTCAAAAGCTTCTCTAACGCCTTTGCATGGTGTGAATTATTATTTTTTATATACCAATGACTGTTTATAGATAAGTATGCGTGTGTAATATGTGTATGCACTGCGTGTTTGTATTCCGTGCTTGGCTACGAACTCTGTTGTTTTGTGTGCCCTTCAGCGTATGTATGTCTTTTTTGCGAGTACATGTCTGTGTGCATTTGTGTAATGTATGTGCCTTTGGGTTGTGTATGACTGCTCCCTGTTTTTTGTATGCGTATGATATAATGTGTGCTTTCTATGTAGTTTTTCGTAAGTGTAGGGCATTGTGTTTGCTTGTGTGCGTGTTTGTGCTCTTGTTCAGAAAGATGACGTACGCATTTAGTATATAAAAGTATGCAGATGCATTTGCATAAAATATTCCCGATTGTGTGCGTTTGCAATATGTGTGAGATGAGCAAGACATTGGGAAATAGAAACATCAAGGAATTGTATTTCCAGTGATTGGTTGGAATACGCCTTTAGGAGCACCTTTTCTGTAGTAAGAGCTGTATTATCTTTCGTAGAGTATGCCTCCACCCATTTACTAAAGGCACAAACCACAACCAACTGTTGTTTTTACAAACCACTACCAAGACATACTTTAGGTTTTTACAATGCTCAAACTGGATGTAATCCATTTGCAGGACCTCAAAATTTGCAGTAGGTATTGCAAACCCTCCTATTGTTGTTCGTGTTCCCTTTCCAGGATTATACTGGAGACAGATCATACAAGACTGGACTATTTTCTGAGTTGTACCGACAATATCTGGATGATCCCAAACTTGCATAAGTTGCTTTGCTATGGAGGATGCGCCAACATGTGCCGGCCCATGTGCCATGCGAATCATAGGGCGTAAATAAGCTCTGGGTAACTTCCATTTTGTCATTTCTTTATTCCTCCAACAGCCCTCATCATCCAATGCTCCCTCCTTGGACCATTGGTCTAATTCATCAACAGAGGCAGATTGTTACATGTCCAGCATCTTTTGCCTGGCATCATGCCAACGTTCAGCCTGTGATTTAACAACACACATAGTTGTGGTACAGCGCTGCATTGCAGTATCCCGAGCTGTGTAATCTGCAAAGGCATTGACTGCTCCTATTTTATCGGTCACTTTCTTGTGTGCACTACATTTAACAATCGCCACTTTCTTAGGATAGGTCAAGGCAGTAAGGAGATTATGTACTAATTCCCCATGCACTATTTGTGTCCCATGGGAAGTAAGAAAGCCTCTTTCTTTCCAAAGCTGCCCGAAGTTATGAGCCACGCTGAAGGCGTATTGGCTATCGGTGTAAATGTTAATAAGCAACTCTGTACTAAGCTCACATGCTCTTGTCAGTGCTGTCAACTCAGCTGCTTGAGCTGACTTCTGTGAGATACGAGCTGTCTCAACTACTGTCTGATGTGTTGTAATTGCATAAGCAGCAGATGTTGTGCCATCAGGCAATTTCAGGCAGGATCTATCAACCCACAATTATCCATCAACACTAGAAAGAGGAGTATCTTGTAGGTCAACACGACCCTTTGTGTGTTCTTCAGTAAGAGATATACAGTCATGTAACTCTTGTGACTGAGACTGAGCAGCTGGAAGTGGCAATAATGTAGCAGGATTCAGAGTCAAACATCTTTTCAACGTCATATGAGGGGCCAAAAGTGTCAATTCATATCCTGTCAAGCGAGCACTAGTCAGATGTTGTGTCTTTGTTTGATTTACCAAGGAATCAACTGAATGAGGTACTAACACAAACTATCTATGTGACAAGACTATTCCCTCACTCTGATGTATTGACACAGCCGCTGCCGCCACCACTCGAAAACAACCAGGCAGCGCGCAGGTAACTGGATCAAGGACAACCGAAAAATATGTACAAGGACGTTGTTTATCACCGTGTGTCTTTGTTAAAACAGAGAGGGCACAACCTTCCCTCTCGTGTACATAGAGTGTGAAAGTCTTAGTGTAGTCTGGAGTTCTTAATACTGGTGCCGAACAAAGAGCTTGACGTAGCTGTTGGAAGGCATTCTGGCATTCAGTAGTCCATGGGAGAGGCATTGGAGTGTCTTTAGTCAAAAGGGCCAACAAGGTTGGGGTGCTCGACCTCGGACCTGGGGGAACTGGGTTCGAGTCTCGGTAACGGCGCTAAACCTTCTGTGATTCTGGGCAAACCACTTAATCTCCCCGTGCCTAACAAAAAAAATGAATGTGTGTCCTCATGTAACGCAACTGGTGCTATGTAAAGCGCTCTGATACTTGATTGGATTCGGGTCAAGTTCGCGCTATATAAAACTCTGCTAAAAAAAAAAACTTAAAAAAAAGGGTTTAATAATGTACGAAAAGCTAGGGATCCACTGCATACAAAAAGAAGTAAGGCCAATCAATGCACGAACATCCTTCTGAGTATGGGGCACAGGAGTATCTAAAATGGTCTGAATGCGATCTGGTGTGAGTGCACGTCCCTCCTTAGACAGGAGGTGACCTAAATAGGTAACTTGCTGTCCACAAAATTGCAATTTCTTCTTAGGGACTTTGTGATGATGAGAGGCAAGAAATGATAATGACAGTGTTCCTTCTTTACACTGTTCAGGGGTATCGCCAGCCAGCAAGATGTCGTTGACATATTGAATAAGAGTCACCCCTTTTGGCACAGAAAAAGAATCAAGCTGCCTTTTCAATGCCTGACTATAAATGCTAGGACTCTCTGTATACCCTTGTGGAGCTCTACAGAATCTGAATGATCTATTATTCAAAGTGAAGCCAAACAAATAACGGCTGTCACAGTGAATAGGTATCGAAAAGAATGCATTCTTCAAATCTATTACACTAAATGTAGTGGCAGTAGGAGGAACCATAGTAAGAAGTGTTGTGATGTCAGAGACTACCGGGTATTGGGGCACCACAATGTTCTTAACCTCTCGTAAATCAATAATGAATCTGTAAATTTTTGTATCAGTGTCTCTTTTCAAAATAGGAAGGATAGGGCTATTACAAATGTTATAAGGAACTTCTTCCACAACCCCCACCTTGATCAAATCCTGAACAATATGCGTCAATGCTTCTTCGCCTTCCCGAGATATTTTATATTGGAGCAATAGAGACAATGAAGCACCTTCCTTCACTAGAATATGCACTGGTGGAATAACCATTTGTCCCGCATCAGTATCTGATGCAGCCCACAAAGTACTAGGTAACGATGCCAGAGCAATATCTTCTTTAATGAGACAAGACCTCTCAACCATTGGATAGTTATCATTTAAGATAACACGCACACCTTCTGAGGAACTGCGTATTGTAGCACGAAAATATTTAAGCATATCAATGCCCACGATATTATCCGGCGTGGTAGGGGAAAGCAAAAATGGACATGCTGCAGTGAATTTATCAAGACTAAATGCATGTGGGTGTGACAGTGAGCTACATGTAGGTGTCCCATCGAATCCTATCGATGTTATCATTGCGCCAGACGGGAGCCCTAGGAACCAATTTTTTAGACAGAGCACTACGAATAGCTCCTGTATCAACCAGAAACCGATCAGTAGAGCACAAGACTTTTGCATCAACAAAAGGACCTTTCTGATCTACTGGGACCTCAACCGGTTCCTTACCCCATCCTAGTTATTCCTATACGTAATCAGAATCCGCAAGACCAGTGGTCGAATAATCAGACATTTGATTTTGATTTTGTCTATCAAAGGTATTAGAATAATTTGGTCCGTGTTCAACTGCCTCAAACCGGGAGCGAGGTCCTATTCCTCTCCTATTTCCTGGGTGTCCTCTCATACTTCCTCTACCCCGTTGATACGGCTGACCTCGCAAAAGGGGGCACTCAGAACGTCAATGTCCAATCTCTTTACAATAAGCGCACTGATCAGAAGACAAAGTTGATCGAGAGAAAGAGGGTACACCAGGGGTATATACTACACATCTGCCTCTACCACCACCTCTGAATGGTGGACCATATACTTGAGCCAACATAACTTTCGTCTTTAAATCCTTAACCTTCTTATCCTCTTTGCCGTTTGCTTCCAATTCCTGATGCTCATAATACTGGGCCATAGTGAAAAGGGAAACTGGGGAAGACTTAGTCCATGATCTCTCGCTGGCCTTTAGGCGACTAGCTATTTCAAGCAACATGTTGGCGACAAATTTGTCGACGAACAAATGCTTACCCGTGCCATCTGTCAATGATTGTCCACTAAAGTCATGGAATGTCTCTTCAAATCGTGTAAAGAAATCAGAAACTGACTCATCGCTTTCTGTTTACAAGATGCTAACGTTGTACGATCTATTTTCTTAGGGGGTATGAGAGTTTTCAACTTAGTCACAATAGCTTTGGGAAGATCTAATATCTCCTGTTGTGGTTTCTGCGCAGGCTCCCTAGCCGCATCTATTTGTTCTAAATGCACCCAAGTATCACCATATGCTACATTATCATCTATTTTCTGAATTGTTCTCCACATATCAGAGGGCAAAATAATTCCCAAAATCATATTGATATCTGGCAAGGTCATAGTGCAGGAGCTAATGGCTCCTTCCACTTCTTCATAGAAAGCGGACAGGTTTTTCCGCAGTTCGGGCAAAGCAGCCTTAAGCGCCATAACGTCTGCTTTGCTCCAAGTAGTATAGACCCAATTATAGACAAAATATCCCTTTGCATCATCGGAATCTTTATCGGCACTTGTTCCCGCACCCTTCGGAAGAACATACAAAGGCGCAGCTTCACGCATTGGTTTCAATCAATCAGTCATTTGTAAAGCGCACTACATACCCGCGAGGGTCTCAAGGCGCTGGGGGGAGGCGCTACTGATCGAACAGCCAGGTCTTGAGTGTCCTCCTGAAGGTCAGCAGGTCTTGGGTCTGTCGTAGGCTCAGTGGGAGGGTGTTCCATGTCTTTGGGGCGAGGTGGGAGAAGGATCTCCCGCCGGTGGTTGTTCTTCGGCTGCGCGGGACGGTGGCTAGTTAGAGGTCGGCGGAGCGTAGCTGGCGGTTGGGGATGTAGAAGGAGAGTCGTCTGTTGAGGTAGGCTGGGCCGGTCTTGTGGAGTGCCTTATGTGTGTGGATAAGGAGCTTGAAGGATATCCTCTTGTTGACGGGGAGCCAGTGCAGGTTTCTCAGGTGGGGGTGATGTGGCCGTGGCGTGGTTCGTCGAGAATCAGTCGTGCCGAGGCGTTTTGGATGCGTTGTAGTCGTTTGATGAGCTTGGTCGGGGCTCCCGCGTAGAGGGCGTTTTCGTAGTCGAGTCTGATGCTGACGAGGGCCTGGGTGACTGTCTTTCTTGTATCTGTCAGGATCCATCTGTAGATCTTGTGGAGCATGCGGAGGGTGTTGAAGCAGGAGGAGGAGACGGCGTTGACCTGCTTGGTCATTGAGAGCGTTGAGTCAAGGATTATTCTCAGGTTGCGTGCGTGGTCGGTGGGTGTCGGGGCTGCCCCCAGTGCCATCGGCCACCAGGATTCGTCCCAGGCTAAAGGGTTGGAGCCGAGGATGAGGACCTCCGTCTTGTCTGAGTTCAGCTTCAGACGGCTGATCTTCATCCAGTCGGCGACGGCCTTCATTTCTTCACGGAGGTTGGTTTTGGCGGTGATGGGGTCCTTGGTGAGGGAGAGGATCAGTTGAGTGTCGTCGGCGTAGGAGATTATGTTGAGGTCGTGCTGTCGGGCGACGTGTGCGAGCGGGGCCATGTAAATGTTGAACAGTGTCGAGCTGAGGGAGGATCCCTGGGGTACGCCGCAGATGATCTCGGAGGCTTCGGATCGTAATGGGGGGAGGCGGACACTCTGGGTTCTGCCGGAGAGGAAGGAGGTGGTCCATTCCAGAGCCTTGTTTTGGATCCCTGCGGCGTGGAGGCGTGCGCATAGTGTACGGTGGCAGACGGTGTTGAAGGCGGCGGAGAGGTTCGGGAGGATGAGTGCTGCGGTCCACCGTTGTTCAGCAGGGTCCTGATGAGGGCGGTCTCGGTTCTGTGGTTGCTGCGGAACCCTGACTGGGAAGGGTCCAGGATTCTGTTTTCTTCGAGGCATCGGGTTAGCTGTCTGTTGACGATCTTCTCAATGACCTTGGAGCAGAGAGATGGGCCAGAAGTTCTTGAGGTCTCTTGGGTCTGCCTTGGGTTTTTTGAGTAGGGCGTTGATCTCGGCGTGTTTCCAGCTCTCTGGGAAGGTCTCGAGGGAGAGGTTGATGACTTTGCGCAGGTGGGGTGCGATGGAGCTGCTTGCTTTGTTGAAGACGTTGTGCAGGAATGGGTCTGACAGAGAGCCGGAGTGGATTGTGCTCATGATCTTGATGGTGTCATCGATGCTCACGCTGGCCCAGGCTAGCAGGGGGTCATGGTCGATAATGTGCGGAGAGTCTGTTGTGTTCTGTCTGTTGGGGCTGTCTGGGTGTTGAAGCTGTCGTGAATGTCTGCTATGTTGCGGTGGAAGAAAGTGGCGAGGGGGTAGCACAGAGCTTGCGACGGCGGGATGTCGTTGGTGTTGGAGCTGGGGTTGGAGAGTTCCTTCACGATGTTGAAGAGCTCCTTGCTATTGTGTGCGTTGTTGTCGAGGCGGTCTTTGAAGGAGGTCCTCTTGGCAGCCCTGATGAGGTGGTGGTGGTTGCGGATGGCGTCCTTGTGTGCTGCGTGGCTGTCTGGAGTCTGTTCACTGTGCCATTTCTTCTCTAGTTTCCGGCAAGCTTGCCTGGAGGCTAGGAGTTCTGGGGTGAACCAGCTGGCCCTCTTGCTGGTGTTGGTGGAGCGAGGGTGTTGGCGCAGTCCTCGATCCAGCGTCATGGGCTGTGGGCAGCGTCTTCGGTGTTGGAGGGTACGGTGGGTGGTCTGAGAGCGAGGTTTGCATGTATTTGATCTTCAGTGATTTTGCTCCAGCAGTGGCGGGGGATCTGTTGGGTGCGGTGGTGTGTGGTGGGTTTCTGGATGTTGAAGTGGATGCAGCGGTGGCCGGTCCAGTTATCGATCAGGGTTGTGGTGTTGCTTTAGTTGTTGTTCTCAAGGTGAAAGTTCAGGTCTCCAAGGAGGATGTAGTCGGTGGAGGTCAGGGCGTGCGTGCTGATGAAGTCTGCAATGGAGTCGCTGAACTGGGGGAGGGGTCCGGGGGGGGTTAGTAGACAAGGGTGCCTCTGAGGGTGGAGTTGGGGTCTGTGTGGATCTGGAAATGCATGTGTTCGGCGGTGCTGAGAGTGTCGTCGGTGCTAGTCGAGACCCTGATGCTATTCTTGTGGACGATGGCGATTCCTCCTCCGACTCCGTTGGTGCGGTCTCTGCGGGTGATCTTGTAGCCGTCTGGGATGGCTATGGAGATGTCGGGTGTGGAGGAGTCGTTCATCCACGTCTCTGTCAGGAAGGCGACGTCCGGGGATGTTGTGTCGAGCAGGTCCCAGAGCTCGACGGCGTGTTTGCGTGCGGAGCGGGTGTTCAGTAGTATGCATCGGAGGTGGTTGAGGTCTTTCCTGGCGGGTGGTTCGTCGGCTCTGAGGCTGGTGTAGCTGCAGTTCCGGCAGGTGAAGGGACCGTGTGCGCGTTTCGGGGCGGCCTTGAAGCAGGTGTGTGTCCGTCCGGAGTTGAGAGCGTGCAGATTTCACAGTAACCACAGTATCACTAGGGTCATTGTCTGTCCCCAAAACTTCTCCTTTTTGCACTGGGGTCTGAACTGTTTGTGCAGTTTTAACTTTACTAGCTAGCTGATTTTTGGTCCGCTTTTAAATGTATTGTATCATGTTTTAATTTAACCACTCGCCTAATTAGATCAGGTATATTTGAAAAAAGGAAAGTTCCATCATTTAATTGTTAATAATCAGAATTGATATCAGTGGGCTCTAAGTTTTTAGAAACGTTTCTAAAACCAAGTATTACCTCCCAAGTGAACTTCTCTGCAAAATACATCTCTAAATTCTTCCACTGTTGAACCATTGCTACAAGGTCTGGAGCAGAAGTAGTCCCATGAGCTTCTTTGCGAGCAGTGGATCTGATAGTGGCCTTTTCATCAGTAGTCAAAGTAAAGCGAGTCTGCCGCCCATCTTGCTTATCCATGTCTTTATCATCTGAAGAAAAATGTTCTTCAGAAAGATCATCCTCCGGGGCAGAGGGAAACTTATCCGGGGGTGGAGATCGATCTAACAAGTTGGAATCATCCTGAGGTTTATTAAGTATGGGATAAATGAGGCGCCTAATAGGGTACTGGCCAGTTGTCTCTAAATGACGATCCCTTTCCTCTTTTTTTCTTTTATTGCCTTCATCTCTTTATTTTTTAATTCCAATGCTTTTTGATATATCGTTTTTCTGTTTTTTTTTCTGCTCTTTCCTCACTCTCTCTCCCACATTCATACACAATCAAACATACCTTGTCGACTTTTTCTCTTGAATAAACACTGCTCTACATATTGAATCTTTGTAAAGTCAAATGACCCATTCACAGGCCATTGTAAATCAGGATCCTTTTTTGTATATTTGTTCCACTGTGTACTATACATTATGGAAGAAATACCGTATTTGACATACATATGTCTATTAGGTGTCCCCTCTGGGGAGCTGGCTGACTTCTTTCTAAATCCGTTTTGGTACCACCAAGGCAGCAACACAACCTACGGAGTGTGCTGGAAACAGGCATGCTACCAAATGTTTGTAATATATTACTTTTCCAAAATATTCAGAAGTAGAGAAAATTCTCCACATTACTAAGGGTGGGCGTAGTTCGCGAAGTAGCACTTCGCGAAGCTACGCAAAGTGAAGTTCGCACTACGCGAGCTACGCGTAGCACTTCGCGAACTGCGTAGTAACATGTTCGCACTGTGCAAGATGTTGTTTTCAATGATTGCACAGTGCGGATAAGCAACCGGCACTGTGCAATCATTGAAAATGGCATCTTGCACAGTGCGAGCTGTAGTTTTCTGCTGCTCGAGTAGATTTTTACTCGAGCGGCAGCTTTCTCAACGCGAACTGGTAGTTTCTCATCGCGAGCGGTCGCGAGCATACGCGACCCCTCGCAATGAGAAACCTGACCTCCTCGCGTTGGGAATCTCGCCGGGAGGTTTATTTTCCATGCTCGCGATCGCGAACAAGGAAAAAGTCTCGCCAGCATGTCATTTTGCTTGCTCGCGGTCGCCAACTTGACGTTGAGGACCGCGAGCAAGCAAAAAATGACCGCAGCACTACGCTACGCGTGTTCGCACTGTGCTACGTGCAGTTCGCGTAGTGCGAAGTAGCGCGAACTTCGCAAACTACGCGAGCGTAGCGTAGTGCTTCGCCCAGGCCTACACATTACCTGCCTTTATCTTTTGCAAAAAATAAATCAAACAAAACCAGAATCTTGGCCAAGCAAATCAAGAGTGCCGCTTCAGCGACCTTACCAAACAAGAGTCTCCAACTTCCAATCTCTTGGTCGACCTAATGGTCACTGCAAAAAATTACGCCAAAGGATACCTCGCTTGGGACCGGCCAACACCCGGAGGGTCAAATCGAGAAAACAGGAAAAATCACTTTGGCTGCAAAGACACGGGTCTCCTTATGCAGGACGTCTCCTCAGTAATATTCCACTCTTCCGCCAAGACCACTCCTTCGGACGGCCGCGTCTCCGATGAGGACCCACGTGTCGGGCGCCAACTGTGAATATGTGCTTTTGAATGAGCACACCGGTGCAGGGGTCACCCTTCTCTGTCCACAGGTCCGTAGACCAACAAAATAGAGATTGACACTGAAGCTGGAATTCAAATAACAAGTCTATTAATCACTCATGAGTGGGACTACGTCCACACAGCAATCTCAAGTGCTGCCTGAGGTAGTACATTGAAGTCACAGAACACAGGCCTTATATACAGCTTTTTCTGTACTGGTAAGCATGTGGATACAAATAGAAGGTGCAAGCATACACCGGAATAACTACAGACAAACATGGGCAGATGGGAGATCACTTAGTCAGCAAAGTGGGAGGGGGAACAGAACTGTTTACAATAGCAGAAAATGATTGACAGTTGAGTCGGAGACCAGGTGTTCTGGCAGCTACAAACTCTTAGCATGCACATTGCTTTTAGCTGAGTCAGGAAGTCAACTAAAATAGAAAGCACAGGCAGGGAAAAAGACGAGCTGTAGAGGATGGGAGAATTACAAAGCCAACAAAATGGATGCCACAACCAAGATGGCTTCAGCTTATGCTAACGGAAATTATTTCAGATTTCCACACCCTCAAAGAGCTTAAGAAACTGTAGTAGCCTGGTACTGTGAACCGGTGTCGCGTTGTGTGAAGAAGGACATCATCGCATATAACGATATTCTCTCCTCCCACAGCTCCCCTCCTGGAATACCGGTAATCACTGGGTCTCCTCTCACCCATGCCGCCAGGGGCTCGCGTGCCAATGCAAATAAGAGTGGCGAAAGAGGGGATCCCTGCCGGGTGCCCTTGTGAAGAACAAAGGCGCGAGAAACTGTACCGTTCACCTGAACTCTAGCTAGGTGGTGTGCGTATAATAACTTAACCCATGACTGGAAGTGTGGGACAAACCACTTTAGGACCTCAAACGAGTAATGCCATTCTATACTATCAAACGCCATGCGCGCGTCAAGGCAGAGGAGCGCTGCCTCCATTCCCGGGTTTGTTTTCACCAAGTGCATCACCCCATAGAGTTGACGGAGATGAAGCCTGGTGCTCTGGGTCGTGATGGGTACCAGTAGGCAATTAACTAAAACTTTGGCCAGAATTTTAACCTCCGCGTTTAGCAGAGATATAGGTCTGTATGAGTTACACTGGTCCGCCGGCTTGCCTGCTTTGGGGATCACCACAATGGTGGCTGTTCGTTGGTCAACTGGTAAACTCCCCCATTCCCGCGCCTCATTGAACATGGCAAGGAGATATGGGGCCACTACACTTGCCGTGCATTTAAAGAGTTCAATGGGCAGGCCATTCGGTCCCGGTGCCTTGCCAGCTTGTAGGTCCTGAATAGCTCCTATTATCTCCTCAGTAGTTATATCCTTATCTATACCATCTCGATCTTCCTCGGCGAGCATTGTTAGCCGCATTTCTTTCAATATTTTGCTACAGTCTGTGGCTGTCCTAGTTGGATGGGACCCATAGAGTTCCTCATAATATTCTGCGAAGACCCGAGCCATATCTTCCCCAGTAACATGTATCTGTCCCTGACAATCGCGTATGTCTGCTACCCAGCTCCTTTCCCTGTCCCTCTTTTCAAGCCAGGTGATCATATTATTAGGTTTATCACCTAGGTCGTATATGCGTTTGAGTTGCAAGAGTGGCCAGCTGCGCTCGTTCCCGGACTTTTTGGGTATTGTCCTTATTTTTAAAGAACCATACATTCAGTCTGGGCGGGAGAGTATGTATTTGAATCGGACCCTTCAGTGTAATATCCACTGGCGAGTGATCAATAATACTCCGCAGGCCAATGTGAGCATTTGAAAACCAGGCTTCCGCCTCTGTGTGTCAATATATGATCGTCTAGAGTAACTTCCGTGTGCGGCTGAGTAAAAAGTGTGTTGGCGGGTGTGTGGGTTGTGCAATCGCCAAAGGTCTGTCAACCCCATCACGTCAGCAAATGCCCCCAGTGGTTCCACCCCCCTGTCTCTGGTGGATGTGGATTCCCTGTCGATCCCTGGGTTGATGGTAGAGTTCGTGTCACATCCCAATATTAAGAGTCCCTGGGGAAGGTCGACCAGTAATGTCCCCAGCGCTGCCAATACCTCAGATCTCATCACTGGCAGTATGTAACACGAGACAACGTTGATCGTTTGGCCTTCCCATTTCCCTATGAGTCCCACATACCTACCAAGTGGGTCGTGCCAGACCTTCCCCACTACGAAAGGGAGACTTGTTTTCATGAGTATCCCCACCCCATGTGATCCAGTTGTGTATCCTGCATGTGCAACCATTTTATAGCCATACCTATCCATTGCCCGATATCTGTGGCCTTTGAGATGCGTTTTCTGTATAAGCGCAACTCCCAGGGAGTGTCTATGCAAGTTTTGTAATACAATACTTCGTTTGATACGGCTACCCAGCCCATTAACATTCGACGACAAAAGGTTGAAGCTGGTAGCTCCTTGTTGTTCCCCCTTATGGCTTCCCAAGGAGACCTGACTCATTCCGTGTCTCGCTACCCACGAGGATATCCCCAATCGTTTAGTATGTAACACTATCTGTGTCTAACTGCTTGCGTCTTCACCTCCTTTTGGTTGTGTGATGCTGTGTAACTGACATCTGAAAGAAACAAGTTAGATTCCTTACCTTAGAATATCCCCAGGCGTCAGGCTGGATCCAGAAAGATTTTTCGTCAGCAATACCCTTGCGCGTTGCTAGGCGTCGTCTGCAGCTCCGCGTCCGTCGTCGCCGTCGTGAATGCCAGGATGACCTCGTCGGAGTACTTAGACGCCGCCCTCGCGCGCTGACGTCAGTTCTTCTTTTTTCCGTGCCAGTAAGTGCAGATCCGGGAAGAGCATACCATTTAGTCACTTTTTGACTAAACTTTTTGAACTTTTTTGGTTCATCTTTTGAGTCGACCTCGACTCCTGGTGCCGGTAAGGATACCCGGTTTCAAGCCGTGCGACACCTGTCACCGACTGATGTTGGTTACGGATCACCACCGTCGGTGTCTCTACTGCCTTGGGGCAGACCATGATGCCGAGTCGTGCCGCGACTGCCGGGCCTGGACCTCGAAGGCTAGGCGGGAGCGGTCCCGCAAGCTCCTCGAGGTACGGCAGTTGGCTCCACGCCGCTCGAGGAGGAGGTCGAGGGACCGGTCGCGGAGCCGCAGCCATCACCGCTCGTTGGGTTCGAAGTCCTCGCATTCAGGTAAGTCGAGGCGCAGTAAAAAGAAGTTGAAGAAGCGACATCGCTCTTCTGACTCCCCTCGCCGGTCACGCGACTCAGCTGAGGGTTCGGGTGGCACCACCCACGCGGCTCCATCGGAGCCGCATCCGGCCCCATACCCTCCGGTCCCTGGGCCTAATGCGACTCCGGGCGAGATCTGGGACTTCCTCGTGGCCATGAGGAGTCTCGCTCCGCCGTCGAGGCCTGCCGGCGCGCCTTCGGGCCCCGCAGGTCCGACTGGGAGGCCTAGCGTGCCCGCGGCTCCGGCGCCATCGTCGACTCCGGTCCCGATGCCGCAGGCCCCCGTGGGATCCAGGCCTGGATCCCGGTTGACGCCGGTTGACCTTACGACGCCGGCGCCGACCCCTATGGTGCCGTCCCCGGCACAGTCTTCAGACGATGTTGTCCCCAGTTTCAGCCCCGGTCCGGCGCAGATGGATGAGCAATTCATCTACCGCCCGGCTCCGTCCTTTCAACCGGTCTACCAGGATTCGGATGACGGGGACGACTGGGAGGGGTCTGAGGACCCTCTGGTACAGCAGTGCCAGTTTGATCAGGACTGGGCAGAAGAGCTGGGGGATGCCAGTGGTCTCGACACCTCCCCTGACACTGGCTTTATCTCTCCTCCCTCCGTGGCTACGGAGGAGGGTGCAACCTATTCTGTGGTGCTGCGCAGGGCTGCCAAAGCCCTTCATCTGGAGCTCCCTGCAGTGGCCGTGAGGACTAACCTTCCTCACTGAAGTGCTTCAACCGCCAGTAAGCTCTTCGGAGCCTCTACTGCAGTTCAATGAAGCACTGACTGACGTTCTGATGGGCACCTGGTCCAAGCACTCCACAGTCACTCCTGTGGACCAGAACGTGGCCCGGCGCCACCGCCCTGCACCGGGTGACCCCAGCTTTCTGTCGGTGCACCCCACCCCTGAGAGCCTGGTTATCCAGGCCTCTACGTCCTAGACCGCCTTCCCGTCCGCTCCCCCGGATCGGGAATCCAAAAGGTTGGAACAGTTTGGGAAGAAGCTGTTTTCCTCCCTCAGTTTGGGGTTGCGGTCTATTAATACCGCGTGCCTTTTGGACCGTTACACCCACTCCTCCTGGGATACGGTGGCGGATGTGCTGCCCCAGTGTCCGGAGGAGGCCCGGACATGGCTCGCCCAGACTCTTGCTGAGGGGCGGGATGCAGCACGGTACTCCATTCGATGTGGGCTTGACACCACGGACTCGCTAGGTAGGGCGATTGCGACGACGGTGGCGATTCGTTGCCACGCCTGGCTGAAATCCACGAATTTCTCTGGGGATGTCCAGAGCACCCTCATGGACATGCCCTTCGATGGCAGTCGCCTTTTTGGCGACAAAGCGGATAGTGCGCTGGAGCCCTTTAAGGACTCCAGGGCTATGGCCAAGTCCTTGGGCCTCTCGGCCCTGCGCCCGCAAACTTCCGCTTTTCGCCCCTTTCGTGGCCAAGGAAGGGGCGCCCCCACACGTCCGTCTAGCCACAGGCCGCAGAACCAGCCTCAACGCGGTCGCAGACGTGGATTCCGCCGAGGCAGAGCAGGGGGACAGAGAGCCGGTCAGCCCACATCTGCCCCAGCAGCATCTGCCTCAAAGCCTTCCTAGTCCGACCTTTCAGGCCCATTCCACGCCAGTGGGAGGCAGAGTTTGCCATCACCTGCTCCACTGGCGTACCATCACATCGGACAGGTGGGTGCTGCAAATCGTCCGAAGGGGCTACTCCCTCCCCTTCGAGGCGACCCCTCCAGCCATGCCACCGCAGTACCACTGCATGTCGGGGGATCACTTAAACTTCTGCTGGAGGAAGTTACGACCCTCTTGGCCAAGGGGGCCATCAAGTGCGTTCCTGGTCCAGAGGTAGATCGGGGTTGTTACTCCCACTACTTTCTGGTTCCCAAGAAGGGCAAAGGGGGCCTACGCCCTATCTTGGACCTCAGGAGCGTCAATGCCTTCCTCCGGAAGGAGAAGTTCAAGATGCTCACCTTAGCTCAGGTTCTGGCTGCCCTAGACCCTGGAGACTGGATGGTAGCGTTGGACTTGCAGGACACATATTTCCACATCCCCGTCCTGCCGACCCACCGGTGTTATCTGCGGTTCACGGTAGGCCACGAGCACTTTCAGTTTACCGTGCTCCCCTTCGGCCTCACCAGTGCCCCACGGGTGTTCACGAAAGTGATGGCGGTGGTTGCAGCTCATCTGCCCAGGTTGGGGTTTCAGTCTTCCCCTACCTCGACGACTGGTTGTTGAAGGCGGGCTCGCCCCAGGCAGTAGTCTCCCACCTCTAGACTACGGCCGACCTCCTGCATTTGCTGGGGTTCTCCATCAACGTGCCGAAGTAGTATCTGAGTCCCTCCCAGAAGCTCCTTTTCATTGGAGCGGTTCTGGACTCAGCGCAGTTTCGGGTCTATCCTCCAGAACAGCGGGTTCGGGATATTCAGGCTCTGATTCTGATCTTTCAGCCTTTATCACGATTTTCGGTCAGGTTGGTGCTGCGTCTGCTGGGTCTCATGGCCTCCTGCATCCTGCTGGTACATCACGCCAGGTGGCGGATGCGGGCTCTGCAGTAGGACCTGAAGTTCCAGTGGGCTCAACATCGGGGCAACCTGTCCGACCACGTCCTGATCTCGGAGGGCACTGCAAAGCAGTTGCAGTGGTGGCTCACGGACCGGGATTGGGTCAGTGGCAGATCCCTCTCCCTACCCCAACCGGAGCATGTAGTGATGACGGATGCGTCCCTCCTGGGATGGGGGGCCACATGGGAGAGGCGGAGATCAGAGGCCTCTGGTCTCCGGCGGAGTCCCGGCTCCATATCAACCTATTGGAGCTGCGGGCGATCCGGCTTGCACTGAAGGCATTCCTTCCCTCTGTACGGGGAAGTGCAGTGCAGGTATTCACGGACAACACCACCGCCATGTGGTATTGCATCAAACAGGGCGGGGTGGGGTCGTGGACCCTATGTCAGGAGGCTCTGCGTCTCTGGACATGGCTGGAACATCAGAGCATCACCCTGGAGGTTCAACACCTGGCGGGCTCTTTGAACGCCAGGGTGGACGAACTCAGCCGCCGGTGCATGATGGATCACGAATGGCGTCTGAACTCGGACGTGGCGCAAGGCCTCTTTTGGCAGTAGGGAGAGCCTTAGTTAGATCGATTCGCCACCGAAGAGAACGCGCAATGTCATCAATTCTGCGCGTTGGAATTTCCAAGGCGGTACTCGCTAGGCAACGCTTTTCGTCACGAGTGGAGTTGCGGTCTACTATACGCCTTTCTGCCTATACCACTTCTACCCAGAGTGCTGAAGAAGATCAAGCGCGACCGGGCCCAAGTCATTCTTGCGGCTCCGGACTGAGCTCGAAGAGTATGGTATCCCGAGCTACTTAGCATGGCTATCGATCCCCCGATCTGACTGCCTCTTCGGGAGGATCTTCTGTCGCACCAACAGGGACCGGTCCTCCACCCGAACGTGTCCAGCTTCCACCTCCTTGCTTGGAGATTGAGCAGTGGCAGTTGACATCTTTTGACCTGCCTCCCGAAGTTTGTGATGTAATCTTGGCAGCTAGGCGTCCCTCTACTAAGACGGTATACGCCTGCAGGTGGAATAAGTTTGTGGCATGGTGCACAGCAAAGGCTGTGGATCCCCTTTCTGCCCCTCTTTCAGAGGTCCTTCTATTGCTTCTTTTTTTGGCCCAGCAGGGCTCTGCTCTGGGCACTATCAAGGGCTATCTCTCAGCCATTTCAGCCTTTTTACAGCTTCCAGATCAGCCTTTCCTTTTCAAGTCCCCTATTGTAAATAGATTCTTAAAAGGCATTACTCATCTTTTCCCTCCTGTTCCTTTCATAATGCCTTCGTCGGACTTGAACCTGGTTCTGACATATCTGATGTGTGCTCCGTTTGAGCCACTTCACAACTGTCCTCTTCGTTTTCTCAGTTTAAAGACCGCTTTCCTGGTGGCCATCACCACTGCCAGAAGAGTGAGTGAGCTCCAGGCTCTTTCTTCTAAACCTCCTTTTCTCTCTGTCCATCCGGACAAAGTGGTTCTAAGGACTCGTCCATCTTTTTTGCCAAATGTTGTCACTGCTTTTCATATCGGGCAGACCATCACTTTGCCCACTTTCTTTCCGCATCCCTCAAAAGAGGAAGAGAGGCTCCACCGTCCGGACCCAAAACGTGCTCCCCCACCCGGTTTTTAGTCAACCATAGGCTCTTAGGCAGCATGCCGTTCCCCAGGGACGTTTGCTCCTCAAGCCACCCAATGAGTCAAAAGCTGCTATGCCCACCGCGCTCGAGCTCGTGAGTGGCTTGCCAAACTGCACATCTTAGAACCGCCACAATAGCTGCTTGAGCTTCTAGGAAGCAGTACGGCTGGAACCATATCTCCGTATAGCAGCCGCAGCACTTGCTCATGCCGTGGAGACTCCTCTGCTTTCTATCTCACACAATTCTGATTCCAGCTGAAGAGGCACAGAGCCGAACCCGACTGCTCACACGGCCGCCATCTTGCGTCTCCAAAACTTGTGCTGAAATTGGAGAAGGGTTACTTTGGTTGAAAACCAAACTTCTTTACTGGAGACAGACCTGGTGGTGCTGAAAGGTCAATCAGAAGCCGAAGCTTCTCAAATTTCGGACATACAGTGGAAGCTTGAGGATTTAGAGAATAGGCAACAACAAAGTAATCTGCAGATCTTGGGCCTTCAGGAGGGAGTCGAAGGCAACGATATACGGACATTCGTGGTAAATCTGTTTAAAAGAGCTTTTACTGATCTAGCATCTTGGGATTGGGAACAAGAGATTCAAAGAGATCATCAGTTCCCTTTGATGTTAAAAAGACAAAGTCAATCACATGGAAAAGGAATTGTTAGGCCAAGAGCCGCTATCATTAATTTTGGTAACATTTTCCTCAGGCAGGTTGTCTTTGAGAGAGCGCGCCCTGAGGCCAGACGAAGCTATGAGGGATATTCCTTCTTCACAAAGCCAGACTTCGGTCATATAACTGTAGAAAGGAGATGGAGATTAAGACAACTCATAAAGACATGTCAGGAAAAGGTGCTGAAGCGTACCTGATAAATCCAGCTTGTTTTAAGATTATCTTTGAAACTAAGGCTTGTGTATTTACTTCAGAGATTAAAGCCAAGGCATACTCATACAAACTTGCAGGATCAATACGAATGGCTGAGGCACAATTACATATTGATTAGTTTACAATTGTCTGTATAAGGTTTTGCTCCCTCTGGTGTCTCTATTATCTGTTCTGTTTTATGTCCTTTTTCTTTGTTTTCTTTGGGTCTCCTTTCCTTATCTTGTCTCTCTCCAAGACCAATCATATGTATGCATAGATATATGAACATGCAACTGGGCAGTATATTTATACAGTTGAATTGATTATTTAGTCAACTTTCATTACCTCTCACAACCATGTGAGGATATCAAATTATGAGCAAACTGTGAGAAGGTGGTTCTGATCAGCCTGAATTTTTTTGCTTTTTGATCACCTGGTTTTTGACTTTTTACTATGGGAGAGCCCCATAGCCTGTGACTCATCCACGGTAAACTCATGGTAAAATGGACAGCGCATGTTTACTGCCAGTGCCAGATTTTTACGATAAGGCCTCTGCGACACAGCCAGGGTAAGGGGTGCTGGGCTGGTTACACATGGACACGTGAGCGGGCTGCGAATGGGAGACTCCTATTGTGTGCAGCCCAAGAACTGCGCACAGGTAGCCTGGCGCAGAAGGGACTATGCAGAGTTGGGTGGTGACCTGGACTAGGCCTTATAATTGCGGGGGGGTACACATGTAGGGAAAGTCAGTGTGCTAACTGTCTTTAACTGAAGGGATACTCCATTATATTCTTATGGGAAAGGCTGCCCTAGGGCGCAGCGTGGGTTCCCTTGGCCTAGAGGCTCTAGAGTCGCACCAATGTACACTTTAACCTGTGTGAAAAGAGCAATTCTGTAAAGTACAAAATCATATCTGTACAGTTTATGGGTCATCCAGGAATGTCATATTTCTTTGACTCAGCTCAGACCTGTTGTCAACCTGCTTGGCTACTTTTATTTTCCTCCAGCAGCAGGAACAAAGTCCTCCCCCAACAAAGGGAGCAAGTACCCCTAATTAGGGCAGCTTCTCAGAAGGAACGGGTGGGGTGGACTGCTCTACATTTTTTTTTTATAGAGTTTTATATAGCGCGAGCTAGACCGGAGACATCAGGTATCAGAGCGCTTTACATGAGCACCAGTTACGTTACAGAAGGACACATTCATTTTTGTTAGGCAGGGGGAGATTAAGTGATTTGCCCAGAATCACAGGATGTTGAGCGCCGTTGTCGAGACTCGAACCCGTTTCCCCAGCTTCGAAGTTGACTGCTCTAGCCCTAAGGCTACATCCTCTCCCCTACATCAATCCGCTAGCTGTCATATTGTGTCAGGAAAAGGGTCGGCCCAAATCCACTCAACAAAGGAGGAAGTCCAGACCTCTGGAGCCAAACCAGGGGGGAGGGGGGAATTCTTTGAAGATTTGCTGAGACAGGCTCTAGAAGTGATGTCAGGGAGGGGTGGAGATAAGACCTCCAGAGGACATGTGGCAAATAACTCCTGGGTGACACCATCTTGAAGTATCCCAGAAGGCTGTGCTGGAATGTGGAAATGGGTGGAGAGATGATGTGGCACATCTGGATAGACCAGAGGTGTGTCACTGCTGGCATCTTTTTCCCCCCCACTTAAAAGGTCTTGCACAGGGGGGAGAGCTCTCGGTTGAATGTGCTTTCTGCTAAATGCTGGGACTAGAGGCTGACGCTATGGCCAGTTGGAAAGAGGAACCCCCCTGAATGTCCCCCAGACTAAGGACTCTGCCTCTGATTGACCCCAGGACCAGTGATGCTGGTTCCCTTACACCTTCTGAGGACCAGTTGGGGGAAAGACTGGGCAGCTGCGCAAGGAGGAGAGGCCCAGATAAACAAGGTGAAAGGCTGGTGCAGGGAGTCAGTGAAACGAGCTCCCTACCATGTTTGGCATCTGTGAAGCCTGGAGGGTGTGAGAAAGTGCTCCAGGTGGCAAGGGCTCGCCACCAGGAGCAAAAGAAGACCAGGATCATGAAAATCGGTCCAACTGGGCCAGAGTTATCCCCTTTCGAAGTTTTGGCACCCTTTGACCCCAACCAGCAAGCGTGAGCGAGTGGTGCTCTGCTCCCGGATGAATTTGACCCTCCTGAGGGGGGCCAGACCACTGAAGGTTGCCCCCACAATGGAGATACAACAGGGAAGCGAGGTCGCTCTTTTCCCGCGAGAATCAAGAAGAGGCCCAGGACCCTATCCCTGGTCCCAAAGAAACCACTATGGAACGCCGTTGCGCCCCTGCAAATCCATAGAAGGGTTCCAGGACCCCATCCCTGGGCCCCGTAAAGAAAATGCTTGGAGGGACGCTGCTCTACCCGAGTGATCCGTGTCTGCCTGCAGGACCTGGCGGACCACAAAGCTGCTCCAACTCCTGTGGCTGCATGGTAGTTTGCAGGTGCGCGGGGAGCTGGCTTGGGGCAGCCCAGGCTGGGCTTCTGAGGCTGCCCTGCAAAGAAGGAAGCTGCATGTTGGGTGCCTGAGTGGTAACGGCACCCCAGCTCTAAGCCGCATGTAAGGAAACTACAGCCCAGCTCTCCCCAGAGCAGCGGGAGAGCCCCCCCCCCATAATGCCCTGCGGGACTGGTCAGTTTTGCCTCCATATTTTCCTCTGAAACACTTGTTTTTGACTTGCGGTGACCTCAGGAGGATGGGTTCACCACCAAATGGAAGCAAAGGTGCAGGGGCAAATGGAAGATCAGCACGCCCTCCCCTCAGACGATGTATCCACCCTAAGTTTAGGGTGACTCAAAAATGATAAACCATCAAGGGTTTTGATGGGTTTTAAAGCATTCTCCAAGCTGGAACTTTTGTTTCACAGTGGGGAAGGCTTGTGGCTGCAGTGCTTGTGACCTAAAAGGGTCCAATGTAAGTTTCACGTGGACTAATACCCTGTAGGGATAAACTGTCGTAATTGCACAGTTGTATTGTGACAGAAGGGATGTCCTTTAGAGACTGTGTTAAAAGTGCAGTGTTTTATATTGAATGTATTTCAAAATATATGCTGTAATCTGTAATTGCATAGTGATGTAATTATAAATGTGAAGCTCTTTAGGGGCCATGATGAAATTGCGTTTAAGTTGCGTGAGTAAGGGATTTTTATAGGGGGGTCACATGGTGGGAGTGAAGAGGGGACATAACACGAGGGGAGAATTAGACGAATATGTCTTTGAATAAATATTACAGACAGACAAACCACGTGGAGTCTTCGGGGTTTGTGCTGTTGGAATACACTACACAAGGAACAAATACTGGAGTTGGCAAATCCAGCATGCAGGAATATCCGCAGTATCAAGTGCAGTATCTGACAAATACAGGAGGTGGGTGATAACAGAATGTCAGTTTGCCAGTTAAGCAGCCAAGCAGCCACACTGTTCTGTTTATTGACCCAATTTAGATGATCCTACTTTACTTGATTTTCTGAATATCGCACTGACCTCATGGCCAACACCAATTGCATTATGTGGGGATTTAAATGTAAGTTTGACCGGTGAGTCTGCTGATTCAATGGAAAAGCTTTATTTAGGCAGGAAACCTAGGATCTTTTGCAGACTGCAACATCTAAAGAAAAGTCATAGGCTAGTAGACATATGGGAGACAGTTAAGGCAACAGATCCTGGTTATGCTTTTTTTCAGCACCCCCCTCGCAATAGGGAGGGAGCACGCTAGATTGGATTATTTTTTCACGTCTCTTAGCCTGGTCACTGGGTGTTACAAATTGAGAAATGTCCTCGAGTCTTGAAATCCCGGTTATGGGTGGTGGGGAGATAGGCGCATTTGAAAGAGTCTATTATCCAATAAAAGGTACATCTCCCATATGAATAAATGGATTACTGACTTTCTGGACATTAATAGAAGCAGTGCCTCAGTCGGTATAGTCTGAGAGACACTGAAGGCAGGTATAAGGGGGAAACACTTAGTTTTAGTCTAAATCGCCAAAAGACTTAATCTCAGTTTTTTCCCATGCAGGGTGCCACAAGATTTGGCTCTATCACCGACCCTTTTCAACATTTATGTCACCCCTCTGGCCAGGTTAACCAGAGAGCATGGTTTCGCTCTATTCTCATATGCTGACGACACCCAAGTAGTTATATCTATATTACAGAGGGCTGAAGACACAGCTGTCAGCTTTTACAACTGCCTGAAGAGTATCATGAGCTGGATGAACCAAACTTTCCTCAAGCTCAATACTGATAAAACAGAGGTTATGGAGTTTGGGGAGGGTACCCATATGCAACCAAGAATGGTGGCATAGCGAGGCAGGCAACTGCCTGCCTCTGGCTACCAAGTCGAGAAACCTGGGAGTGATTTTTGATAATCAACTCAATTTTGCAGGACAGATTAATCGCCTGACATCCTCCTGTTTCTTTCTATTAAAGATAATACATAAGATCATGCCTTTTATCCCCCAGGATCTTAGGAAAACGGTAATTGGTGCACCGATTCTCTCAAAAATAGACTACGGCAATGCACTATTCCGGGGCATTGACAAGGCTCAGATGGCCAAACTACAGTCAGTACAGAATGCAGCAGCGTGACTACTACACAACATTCTCAATTACCATTCTACTTCCCCTAGCATCAGGCTACTCCATTGGCTTCCAATACAACAATGAGTGGAATTTAAAGCACTTTGTCTGGTACACAAAGCACTGTATGGCGGGGGAGCCTTGGATATGCAGAAACTGTTTCTATGGTACTCCCTGACACAGAATCTCAGATCAACCAACACTGGGCTGCTTCAGATTCCTACGTTTTGCAGGGCAAGATGGGGAGGCAGGAGCCTATCCCATATTGCAGCTAGACTCTGGAACAATCTGTCGACCGCTATTAGGTTGCAGCCTAATGGGCTCCAGTTCAGGAAATGTATTAAGACCTGGCTGTTTCCCCCCAATAGGTCCCGATAAATGTTCCCTCTAATTTTTTTCCTTTATGTGCGGCAATAAAGGTGCTGCGTGCACTACAGGCAAGGCTGCGTGCACTGAAGACAAGCAACAATTTAATATGCAAGTATGTGCTGCGCGCGAGCTACCAAAATCAGTGGCTTAGCAAGGGTACCACTGAATCTTATTCCCTAATCATTCTATGTATCATTCCTCTCTCTTTGCTATAGTCATGAGTCTCTTATCTCCTCCTCGCACCTTTTCTTATCCCTATCCATCTCTCTCGCTTCTCTTTATCTTGTTCCTCCCTTTTTTCAAGTTTTTGTCCTGTCCCCTTGTGCCTCTTTATCTTCCCCACTTTCCTTTCGCCCTTTCCGCTCTCCCCTACTTCTCACTCATCCTGCCAGAAGCAGAGATGCTTCCCACTGGACCACCAGAGATTGTGGCCTCGAACACAGGACTTAGAAGGGTCAGGGGGCAACAGCTACCAGGTGGAGCTGTGCGGCGAGGGAAGCAATCCACTGACAAGGTCAGTAAGATCAGAGGCACACAGCACAAACTGTTCTTGGAGCTGTGCTTTTCCAGCCCTAGCTACGGCTGCCGCCAGAAGTGCAGGGCCTGGCCTGCATCTATTCCAAGTACAGCGATAATTTTACATTAAGATAACGTTTTTCGATTTTATATTTCAAAAAATGTATATATTTTGATTTTAAAAATGTATATATTCAGAGAATTCACATATCAATTAAGTGGACACTTTGCAAAGTGTTTAAGTATATTTTGTTAAATAAACAAATGAAAAACGCCAACTGACTTATTAATGGGAATGAGACAAGTACAAATCTTTAAAAAGCAGCACTATCAATGACCTCCTTCTTCACACATTTCCTCACTACCACCCTCCAACAGTATACTTCATCTCTCAAATGCCTCCCTCTCACACACCATTAATGTGTTGTACAGCACTACTCATACCAGTGTAGGATGTCAGCGCACTTTACATAACACACATACATTATACAGAGACAATAAATCACGTGTGTAAATCAGTCTATTAAAAATGTTACAAAAGACAATGTGGATTAAAGGATATAGGAATCACGTCATTGATACTAGTAAGCAGTATATTTGAGTGTTTGGTCTGGAGAAGCACAAACTCAGGATTTAAAACTTACCCCAGTGGTTGGGATTGACCCCAGTGGCTGGGGTTAGCATTACTAATAAGACTCGGTGGGACATATTTACAAGCCCCTATCACCACAGGAACGTCACTTTTATTGACGTTCCTGTAGCGATAGGGGCTCCACCTTATTTACAATGCAGCATTAAGCCACTTAAGGTGGCTTAACGCCCCGTTGTAAATAACGTTAAAGGGGAGGGCAATGGCTGTTATGGCAGGCATTCTGCCGCAACACCCATTAATTTTGACAGTGTCCCCTTTTTACAAGGGTGGTGTAAATAGGAGGCAGCGCCAAAATTAGGACCAGGGAAAACCTGACCTTAACATGGCAAGACAAGGAGAAATGCTTTATTTCTCCTCGTTTTTGCTGTTTCTATGTGTGCCCTATTGTGCAGCACACATAGAAACAGTAAAACGCCATGAATGATTGTTTATGTGCAGGAAGGTGTCCCTTCTTGTACATAAACAATCATTTAAAAAAAATGACGATTGGCAACTTCTATGTGTGCTGCAAAATGCAGCACACAGAAGTTACAAATCGCCATTTGTGATTGTTTATGTGCAGGAAGGGACACCTTGCTGCACATAAACAGTCATTCCCTCAACGCGGGCACCCTTTCACTATTGTGCAAGGGTGCCTGCGTTGGCACTAGGCAGCTTACTTTAGCGCTAGTGAAAACGCAGGGGTGCACGGAACCTTTGTAAATACAGTGCCTCCCTACGTTTTCAGAATGGCGGAGTGTGGCGTTAGCATTTTGTGCTTTACGCCACGCTCCGCCATTCCTTTGTAAATATACTCCTATTTCCGCCCACACAAACCATTCTTAGCAACATTAAGCTAATGAAAGCTCTGGAAAAAAGCATAAAGTTGCAACCTAAAGTCTAACCTATGCTATGCAATTCGCAAGCCGCTCTTTGATAACAATTCGTAGGTCACTGTGCTATATTAGGATTGTATCTTATGAATTGCAAGTAACAAAAGGATCTCTGTGACAAAAGCAATAACCACTTGAGTTATCCACATAAACACAGTTCTGTTATTTGCATGGTAAATGTTCTTAGCAACCCTCTACACAACATTGATCAGTCAAAACTTGCCACTAGACAAAGATTCATCTCTCTCCATCAGGAACATTAATCATGTGTTATCTTGACATTTTATTGTTGCCTGAACGCACAGCACAACCCTAAAACATCCTGAAATCACATTTTTAACGAGCTCTCTCATATGAGACAATGAGGCTCGGTAAACAAGCATTGGCATAGCCAATAGGTCTCGCCTTTGGGACCTTATAAGTGTTTAGCCAGGCAACAGTTGCGTAACTAAATACTTATAAGGTCCCAAAATCGAGACCTATTGGCTATGCAAAGCGGCCGTTGGGCCGCTAAAGTGAACGCGATCCGATCGCTATCAAACATCAAAGCGGCCGAAAGTGAAAGTAATCGCGGTAAAACGAGGCGCGCGCGCCCGCGCACATGCACTGTAGCTCTAGGCTGGCCTGGTAGCACTTTTTGGAGCCCTCTCAATAAGTCTTGCCAGACCAGCGCATGCGCTGGGTCAGGCGAGACCTAAAAAGTAGTAGCCAAGTCATTAAACCAAATAATCCGTAGTAACGCGTTTATTTCACACTGCCTCCTGAAATGCTCCATTCCTAAACTTAATGAAGCAGCAGCCCCTTTGAGCATGTCCTGGGCCTCCTGCAGTGCAGCCTGCCACAGAAGAAAGAGGAGATGTCACACCTGGCTAAAGAGACAAGCAAGCATTGGCATAGCCAATAGGTCTCGCCTTTGGGACCTTATAAGTGTTTAGCCATGCAATAGTTAGTGTTGTTGCACCAAGGATATTGTGCTGCATAACTAAATACTTATAAGGTCCCAAAAGCGAGACCTATTGGCTATGCCAATGCTTGTTTCTAATAGTCACATATGAAAGCACCTTCAAATAAGTGAGATCAGGATGTGTGTGACACTACAGTTTTGCTCCATATATAATAAGAACTTAGCCCACATATAACATGCCTCCTAGCTCACTAATGGCATTGATATCAGGGGGCGGGGCAGGATGCTTCTCAGTTCATGCTGAAAAACCTTCACTTCCAAGAAATACTTCTCAACACAGGGTTAGAATCTGCTGTGCTCTGATGAAACCATTCCGCTTATTAAAGAAATACAATTTCTTGCAAACTGAAGAACCCTCATTATACTCGAACATGATGTTTATTGCATAATTTACACACCAAATATTTCCAGGGCTTGGGAGCCCACCCGGCGCTGTGCTCCGGCTCTCTCTGTCCATGTGTTAGCTCGCCCACCTCCAGCAGAAGAGATGAGGGAATACAAATGAGTGAAGGGTGCAGGAGGTGGGGAGGGGCTGTTGATAGTTCACTAGTGAGACATAAAGAAGGGAGAAGGTGGACGAATTGACAGGGTGGAAAGAGTGACGGGTGGAGGGAGAGATGAGGAGATGAAGGCAGGAGGGGAGAGGGACGGTAAATGTAGAATATGTTGTGTTTTAGCACGTGCTCTATCCAAATATTCTTTATAGCTCCTTTTAATGGGTGTTACTACTACCCAAAGTAATAGAACCTAATGTATCGACATTGGAAGGATGAGCAGCTGAGACAGTCATGCCAGATGCACATTTTGAGCTTCAGTAATTAACCAGTTGTCAAAACAGAGTACTTACCTCACTGTACTGCCTCGACGGCTGAGAAAAAAGAAGAGCTGTGGGAAAGAGGATGAGGAGAAAGGGAGGACTGAGGAAAAGTGCAGGTTGGAGAAGCGCTGAGGGCAGGATAAGGGGGGAGGGAGGGCCGAGACCAAGTGAAGGCTAGAGAAGCGCTGAGGGCAGGATTGGGGGGGGGGGGGGGCTGAGGCAAAGTCAAGGTTGGAGAAGCGATGAGGGCAGGAGGGTGAGGGAGGGCTGAGGCCAAGTGAAGGTTGGAGAAGCACTGAGGGTGGAGGAGGGGAGAAACTAAGGGCTGAGGCAGAGTGAAGGCTGGAGAAGCGCCGAGGGAAGGAGGTGGATGGAGGTTGGGGTGGGTTGAGGCAAAGTGAAGGCTGGAGAAGCACTGAGGGCAAGATGAGGGGAGAGAGGGCTCAAGGTTGGAGAAGCCCTTAGGGCTGATGCAAAGTGAAGACAGGAGAAGCACTGAGGGTAGGAGAATTGGGGGGGGGGGGCTGAGGAAAAGTGGAGATAGGAGAAGCGCAGAGAGCAGGAGGAAGAGGGGGAGGACTGAGGCAAAGTGAAGGCTGTAGAAGCACTGAGGGCAGGAGGATGAGGGGAGGGCGGGCTGAGGAAAAGTGGAGGTTGGAGAAGCGCCGAGAGCAGGAGGAGGAGGGGGAGCACCGAGGCAAGAGTGAATGCTCGAGAAGTGCTGAGAGCAGTAGGATGAGGGGGAGGGAGGGTGGGAGGGCTGAGGCAAAATGAAGGCTGGAGAAGTGCTGAGGGAAGGAGGATGAGGGGGGGCTGAGGCAAAGTGAAGGCTGGAGAAGCACTGAGGGAAGGAGGAAGAAGGGAAAGTGGGGTGAGGCAAGAGAGAAGACTGGAGAAGCTGTGAGGGCCGGAAGGGGAAGAGGAGAGAGGGCTGAGGCAAAGTGAAGGCTGGAGAAGCACTGAGGGCAGGAGGATGAGGGGGAGGGAGAGCTGGGGACAAGTGAAGAATGGGGAAGCGCTGACGGAAGGGGGGGGGAGGTGGGCTGAGGCAAAGTGAAGGCTGGAGAAGCGCTGAGGGCAAGAGGATGAGGGGAAAGTGGGGTGAGGCAGAGAGAAGAATGGAGAAGCTGTGAGGGCCGGAGGGGAAGAGGAGAGAGGGCTGAGGCAAAGTGAAGGCTGGAGAAGCACTGAGGACAGGAGGATGAAGGGGGGAGGGCTGAGTAAAAGGGGAGGCTGGAGAAGCGCTGAGAGCAGGAGGATGGGGGGTGGGCTGAGGAAAAGTGAAGGCTGGGGAAGCGCTGAGGGCAGGAGGATGAGGGTAGAGGGGGGTCAGGCAGAGTGAAACTGGAGAAGCGCTGCGGGCCAAAGGGGAAGAGGAGGGAGGGCTGAGGCAAAGTGAATGCTGGAAAAGCACTGAGGGCAGTAGAAGGAGAAGGCAGGGAGGTTTGTGGAGAGAATTAAGTGATTCTATAAATGTGGTTCAGGTAGAGGCGGAAGACGAGGAGATGTGCGGTTAAGAGAGGAAGATGAGCGTGAAGGAAACCCGGACTGGTGGAGGAAGACAGAGAAAGGAAGTGATATGTTCTGTAGTTTGAGGACAAGAAAAACAAGGGAAGGACTGTTTGCCGATTAAATGCATTCAAGCAAATTTGTGACGCGGCGGAGGGTGGCGCGCGCGCTTGGCGGGGGAGCGCATTACAGGCGGGGGAGCGGACCCTTTGAAGTACTATGCCAAACGGATTGCATGGCGGCACGATGCACGTGATTGTGCGCGTGCTCGCCATGCAATCCGCTTTTGGGAGCACTTTTGGGAGCCCCTTACTAGAGTCTCGCATAGCGCACTTGCCGCGTGGCGCTGGCAAAATGTCCTTTTATTGTCCCTTTTGCTCCTAGAAGTGGCCTCTCAGAGACAATCTGGGCACAAGAAGAGACAGCAACCTAAAGGGAACATAGGTCACGACCTGCCTGAATAACACACGCCACTTTCCCTCAGCGCCAAGACGCCTCGACATCTGTGCGCTTTATAAAACTTTACTTAATTACTAAGAATAAATGCAGAGAATTAAGTGATCTAGTGGCTCAATTGATTGCATCTATTTCAGAGGGGACTGAGCTGCAAGAAATTCAGTGTAGGCTAGTGATAGGCCATTAATAATATCGGAGCAAATAAGGCTGTGAAAAAGTACACGACGCGCAGAAAAGATAGTTACAAGTATAGATAGCAGGTCGGTCGTTTGTGGGCGGTACGGACCAGGCAAAAGGTTGTGTAAGGGGAAATTTTTTAAATCAGGGATGGGGATGGGAGGGGTTCAGATTGTGTCCACCCCAGGGGGAATACTAGGGGTGTTTCTATGAAGATGTATACCAAGCCTGAGGGGACACTGAGGAGAATGAGATAGCAAAATATCTGGATTCAATCATGGGCAGTCAGGTTAACGCTGAAGAGCGTGACTATCTCAATGCCCCCTTTGTAATGATGAAATTAGGGAGGCACTTAAAGCAGCAGGATGTGGGAATGTCAATTAGGGAACACAGATGGTGACATTGGCAAAGCGACAAGAGGATAAACTCACTGTGATAGAGGAGGATGCAGAGAAACTGAATGAAGATCTTGTAATAGGCAACTCCAGCGGTACAAACACTACTAGCCAGCTCCTCACAGCAGTGCTAGAGACAGGCCCTGACAAATAAAGAATGGGAAAGGAGTTAGAATATTATACCACTGTCGTGGACAGCAAACAAACTCCTGAATTAGAAGGGAAATTGATTTGTTAGATTTTATAGGAATTACTTTTTAATTTTTTTTTATCATTGTGACAGTTTTTTGGTATTTATGTAATGATTTTAAGTAATCATACAATAGAATTCTGTCAAACTATGCATCCGGAAATAAAATCAGATCAGCCAGTTTGTGTGGTACATCTTGAATGTCTGGTCCTGATGGAATAACCACACTTCAATTTTTAGAGATGTCCGTTGCCCCAGCCAATATCTTACATTGCCAGGAACTGTCGTCACAGCAGTTCCTATCAGTGCATTGAAAGGGTGTTGTATGGCTTCATCAACATGACAGAGCCATACAGCACACTTTCAATTTCTGTTTTTATTTTCAAATAGAATTTTCTTTTTGAAAAGTAATGACCCCCATGCCATGGGAGTTTTATCACATGGCATGGAAATCATTGAAATTTCTGAATTTCACTTACCTCCGCGTTTTGGATGGCAGTATGTGAAAGTAAAAATTTGACATTTCTTTGCTTACTATAATTAGAAGCATCGGACAAATGCCAATACCTCCAACGTCCCTTACTCTGGTGAGCTGTCAAAGGAACAAGTCAGCGGCAGAAACGGAGTGACATACTGAAGATCCACCCAATTCTAAATAAGGCTGCAGAGCTTCAATACGGTGGAAAGGATTTTTTTAATTTTAGGACTTTATTTTAAAATGGAAATGGAATGCTGACACTATCTAGTGTGTAGTAAATCGCACAGTTCAATTTATTCAGATCACAACCCAATAAATTAACTGGAGTTGCCTCACTGATTATAAAGTCATGAGTCTTTATATTTGAAATATTGAGGAAGATTTATTTAGAATAGCTTGATTCTCTGTTTCTTCTCATGGCCACTGCACTACAGTTTGGTGCTTAGCCCACAAATCTCAACGCACAACAATTGAAAATAAAGCATTGAAATCTGCGCAAAGTACCTTAGAAACAGTCACAGTTCTTTTCACCTCTGTATACCACTACTTAGGTTCCTCTCTGAGCTTCGGGACATTTTTTGCAAGTGTGAAAAGATCACTTATTGGCCAAGGGATAAACACTTGCTCTTCCCTGCACTTCTCTCAAAGGAAACCCCTTTTCAACAACTAGTTCACTTTCAGAATCCCTCACATCACATTTTTCTTTTGTTTAACTGTTTTTCGGTGCTTCAGTGTTATCAGGGGGTTCTTTCCATTCTTTTCTATAATTGTCAAATCTTCCCATTATTTAATCTTGTCCAGTGGCTCTCTAAATTTCTTGCATGGTTTAAGATCGTGTTTTTCTAATTCACTTTCAGTCAGTTTTATTTTAAATGTTTCACAAATTCTTATTTTTCAAATCCACATTTAATTCTTTAGCCCAAACTATAGGTTGCAACCCGATTTTAGGTGAATCGCGAAGGTTCAAGCATCCTTCCTACCTACACCCTCTCTCCTCTACAATACTCACATGGTCCCACCCATGCCTCACATCCTTAACCCCTCACTTCCTCGAGTTGACGCACCTCAACCCAATTCCGACTCCAACACCAGCATTATCTGTGTCCCAATATCACCCCCCCACCTATATCGCCTCACCCCCGCCCTCCTACCCACACCCTCTCCAATTCTCACACGGTCCCATTCATACCGTACATCCTTACCCCCTCACTTCCTCAAGTTGACACACCTCCCCCCATTTCCTATTCCAACGCTAATTCCACCATTACTCACACTGTACCAATCACACACCACACCCGTTCCACCTCACAACCCGCCCGCTCGCACCTTCTCCCCACATAAACAACCCACAGCCAATCCTCCTCACACCCCGTCATTACACCCCCCCCAATTGACAAACACACAGGTAGACTGCAATACAATGAACCTGAATGCGACTCCCCCCCAAACTACTTACAACGCTCAATCACCCCGCCCTCTCCCACAGTACAAACTTAAAATTTGCTACCCCTCACTACGGACACCAGACTAGATGAGATATTATTGTCTCTACAATAAGTCAAAGAGGACCTCCAAACGCTGCATGACCTGATTTTACAAAGACCCAAGCTCACACACCCGGAACTAGGATACAGAACATCCCCCCACACCAAACATTTGAAATTCACCCAATAAAGGCACACTACCTCCCCAATACATGAGCCCCCAAGATGGAGAACAACGCCCTACCCCAATGCCTCATCAAGGTCGGTCCTGAGAAAAAATCCTTTATCAGCTAAAGATTTAAACGCCCTACTCCATTCTTATGAGCCACCGTCTCTCTCACATAATACTGCGTACCCAGATAACATGCTAAAAAACCACTTAATCCAATCCATCCCCGCTAACACCCATAGAGTCGCAAGACACAATTCCAGAGGTATAGTTGAAAACAACCTCACGCAAATCCCCATCATACCCGAACCCAACACAACACCCTTCAAGACTCCACTAAAATGCATCCTTCTAAATTGCAGGTCGGCATCAAAACATGTTACTGATATAGCTGACCTCATACTCTCCAATGACCCTGACCTAGTAGTTCTGACCGAAACATGGCTGAATGATTCCTCCACGCCTATACTAGACATACTGTTACCCCCAAACTATAATATCACAAGGCTAGATAGAACTGACAGGCCTGGTGGTGGCATTGCGTGCATACATCAAAGTAATGTAGTAGTGAACCACTCCAACTCCCCTGTACTATCCTTCTGTGAATACCTCTGCTTAGACTATCAAAAAACAACAAGATTTCCTACACATGTATAATTCAATGTTAGGCGGTAAGTCCAAAATATTACTCATACCACAGACCAAGAGTATACTAACAACTAAATTGATTTATTTGAAATGGTATCATTTTCATAAAATTAGATTTGTCTTTTTCTATTTTTGTCTTTTTATATTCTTTGAATATCATACAAAATATGTGACAAAAGATAAAATGCAATGCATCCTAACCCAGCACAATGTGTAATCACAAAGTAGAGGATGAAGAAAACATGAAGGGATCAAAATCTAACAGGAAAAACCATAAGAACAATTTTGCAAGTCATAGAATGACAAAACATCACACATTGTACATAGACTAAATCACTGGGAGTAACGCTGGACACAAATCTAAACATGCAGAAACACATTAGCGCCTCTACTAAAGGAGCAAACTTTCAAATAAACACTCTGAGAAGACTGAAACCCTTCCTGCCCGCAAATGACTTTAAACAGGCAGTACAAGCACTAGTTATCCCAAGAGTGGAATATGGGATTGTCGCTATCTGCGGCTTTCTCAGATCGATGATGGCCCCGCTAAGAGCTTCAATCAACACTGCTGCTAGACTCATCACCGGCTCTAAAAGAAATTGTCACATCTCCCCAGACCTTAGAGCCTTAAAGTGGCTACCTTTCAAGGCTAGAATTCACCTGAAAATCGCATGTATGACGCACAAGGCCATACATCACAATACCCTGAGTTACCTAGCGCAGAAACTGGTACTATCTTATGGTAACCGAGAATATATGACTTTATCATGCAGTCTTTTTCCCCGCAGGGAATTACCAGGCAGTCGTTACAACGACTGCGTTGTAATTCCGCATACCATTTCCCTGCAAGTCATAACAACGACTCGCGGAGGGGGGGCACTGGATGTTGGAATAGTATAATTTACTATTCCAACTCCAGTCTGTGCGGACAGTAGGGAAGGTGTTGGATTTTAAATCCAACACCTTCTCCCCCCTCCTCAAGTCGTTGTTCCGACTTGCGGAGTAATGGTATGCAGAATTAAAACGCGGTCGTTACAACGACCGCATTGTAATTCCCTGCGGGGAAAAAGTTTCGTAGTAAACGTTGTTTACCGGTACCCCAACCTCCAGGAGCTCCAAGAATCTTCTTCTGAAACCACAAAGATTTGCCAAGAAGAAAACTTACATATGGACTTTCTCAGGAATGGAGCCCAGAATATGGAATGCCTTGCCCCCAGAAATGAGACAGAACCCATCCACTGCCTCTTTCAAAAAAGAAGTGAAATCTATACTCATGGCCACATTTACCTGATCTATAGATAAACCCCTGTAATATATTTGCTTGCGTGTTTTAGTTATTACTCTGTATTGGTCTCAGCCATATTCTTCACTATGTTTTGTCCTATTTCTTTTATCTGTCTTGTAAAGCACTCTGATACCCGCAAGGTTCTTGTTCGCGCTATATAAAACCTTCAAAATAAATAAATAAAGATGCCTTTAAATTCTGTATTTATCTTATCACATTTGCTATATTTCAAAAACAGAGGATGTATCTCAGGCTATGTCTTATAGCAAATTGCAACTTTTTTTTAACATAGGGTTGGTATTTACAAACTCCTCTTTTTTGCATTCAGAGAAAAAACTAAAAGGAATTTTGTGACAAACGTGCTGGGGTACAGGGAGGCTGTAGGATGTAATTGTAGCACACAACAAAATGTAAATACTTGTAAATGCACTGTACGCATTCAGCATTTAGGAAAGCAAAAGTGAATCATATTTGTTTTGTAATTCTGAAGTGAGGTGGAAGCAAAGATGGATCAAAACCAATCAAGACACTTTACTTGGTGATGCACAAATGATAAACATTCACTAAAAGCTTATTTCCACACATTATCATTTGTGTACGATATAGTTTTATCAGTAAAACTGTATGTCTGTGCAAATTAAGTGGACATTTCAATGAAAAGTCTGCTGTCTGTTGTAGGAAGGTGGATATCTGACTATGGTTACCCCCAACTTTTTGCCTAGTGTCTAGCTGGTTTTTCGACTTAGTTGGCCTGAGATCCTGCCAGTCAGGGTCTCAGGCTGTCTGCTCTCTCTTTAAAATGGACTCCATGTACCCTAGGTACATACACAATTGGGAGGGATCACCTTATCAGCCCCTGTTCAGTGTACCATAGGTACCCAGGGCATAGGTGTACCCTAGGCCTACCAGGGGCTGCAGCATGTATTATGCCACCCCTGGCCTTCCAATCAGACACAACTGGCTGATCACTCAGCTGGGGCAAGGTCGTGTAATCACCCCTTGCTCAGATATAGTATACCTATATCTACACTTAAAATAGACACATGTGTACCTATCAGCCACTCCTATGACAGGCCTTAACAATCCTGGAGGCAGAGTGCTTGGTAACACGTGAGATGGTGCTCTAGCATGAGCTGAGCCTGTCTGCAGCTTTCGGAACCATGTCCTTATAGCTGTTCTATGATATAGCCTACCATATACTCTTAAAGTACCTTATAATCTTAAACGGTTATGGTAACTATGGTTTGGCTTTATCAAAACATGACGTGTAAGGTGTCTAACACTTTGAAATAATACCCCCATACCGTTTCTGGTGATGAGGATATTATTCCTCCCTTCTAGAGGGAGAGACATGTTAAAATCCTACTTTGCTGTTTAACTCTAACCAAAGCCTCAGCATCACAAAATGGATGCTGCTGCCACAGACACGAGTCTGACCTCCTGCAGCTGGGAGCCCTCCCAGCCAGGGAGGCCTGGACAATAGGTTTCCTGCTTGGGGAGGTGCTAGCACCTCCCCAGACAGACTTTAGTGTTTTGGGGCAGGGAGGGCTGAAAGGAATGAGACATGCCTGGGGCAAACAAGGTGTCCCATGCATAGTCCAGTTCAAACCGGTCCTGGGGCCCTCCAGCCCCAGCTCTGGCGCGAAACTGGACAAAGGAAAGGGGGTGTAGCCACTCCCCTTCCTGGTCCCACCCATAGGAGCGACCTTGCAGGTAGACTAGCCCAGTATATTAGTAGCTAGTTGGGCCCTGCTAAATTAGATTATCCTGAACCTGCAACTTGAACAGAAACTCTGGACCTTCGACATTCGACGAAAGAAGAAGACTGAAGAATCTCCCTTGTGGCCAAGGAGTGGCCACCCTGTGCAAACAGGCACCATCAAGAGACTTACCCTTTGCTTTGCTGAAGTTCTACGAGGGACCGACTGCAGAGCCTGACCAGAGCCTTGACTTCCAGACTTCTCCGACCCTGATCCACATCCACAGCCGAGCTGAGATCCGTGGAGGCGACGAGAGACGTGGGACCGGCTACCTGGGAAAAGTGACGAGTATCTTACAGCGCAGCTTCTGAGGCACCCTCGAAGTTGTGCACTGGGGATTGAGAAACCCCGACCCCAAGCACCATCTGCACCGAAGATCAGCCCCCCACACTCCACGAGTCCTGCGTAGGGCCCTTCTGCATTTTCCTGCTTGCCGCGTCTGTCCGGTTACTTGCCCGTTGGCTAGTAACCTCTGTGACGACACACCTTCGACTTTCCACTGCTGGTTTGGCTCCTCCAGACTGGCTCCTGCTCCTCTGTAAAAGAGAAGCACTCCAGACCTTCCTGGTCTGCACCAGAAGCAAGTCCTCCTTCCTGCGTGGGTTCCGCTTGCCAAGGCTGGGTGAGTCCTAGTTCGACTTCGACGCCGCCGACAGCAAGAGCCTTCGTGGGACAGCTCGCCTCCTGGTCCTGGTCGTCCTCGACGTCTCCTGGTACCCGTGGCTGCTGCGACAAGCTTCACCTCTTCACTGCAAGCTTCACGACATCGCCTAGCTCCTTCCTGGTTCCACGTGGTCACTGGCTAGTGACCCAGACTCTGTCCCTTCTGCTTGCAGGTATCCTTCCTTCTTGATCCCAGCCTTGGGATCCACCTGACACTCTTCACTGACTGCCTGTCAGCAACTTTCCTTCAGGCATCCATAGGAGTCGACGACGACACCCCACGCAAGTTGACACCTACGCACCCGCAGCCCGTGTGCTAGGTAACTTGGGTACTCCGGTGCTCAGTAGGGTAGTGACTATCCTAGTGTCTAAGTTTCAAGTCTCAACTTCCTAGTTACTTCAGAAGTGTCCTAAATCTCTTTTTTTCCAAACTGTACTGTTTTCATCGATTATACGCATTACGCGTGAGTGTTTCCACTCTGCACCCGAACCCCGTGGGCCTCCCACTTCCTAACCTTTGGTAGTATAGTGTAGCCCCAGCGATTCCCGAGGCCTAGGCCTATCCTATTTCCGTGACAGTGGTCCTTATACCACTTACTTAGTATATGGTTTGCGTGGCCCCTAGGGCCTAACTGTATTACTTACCTGTGTGACTTAATGTATGCTTAAATAAGACTGTGTTGTACTTACCTCGAATCTCATAAAGAGTGCTGAGGGTTTGACTAGAATAAATACACTTTATTTTATATATATATCTGTTGTGGTGTCCTTTCATTTGGTATTCAAGGGATTACAAATGGTATAACAGCTGGCTTCACATGCCATACAGAGTTTAGCCTAAGACTGCTCTTGTCCATGCTACCACTAGGATAGCTGGTCTATAAGGTTGACTTTACAACCAATCACCATAAGGGTATTTGGACTGATATAAGGTGTACACTAGAACTAGTGACATCATACATCAGGCCAACTTCTCACAAATGTAAATAACTGGGTGCTACAACATGATGCTTAAGTTACATTAAAAAGTCGCCCCCTCATTTCCTTTAAAACAAGGTGGGTCCCAAAAGTTGATGAGTGCAAACTTGTGTCTACTCAGGTGACGGCTTACACTACACTATGTGATTGCACACAAGGAGGAGGAACGTGTAGCTGCTGTCAAACTAGCAAGCTGGTTGCAAGGGGGGGGTGGTCGAGCAGTGAAACCAGCTCTCGCTATGACCCCTGCCCATCTCTGCCAGGCCTCCGTGGGGATTGTCCAGAGTAGATTATTCTTTTCTCGCTTGAACTGTCTACTCCGACTGTGAAAGTAGCATACATCTATGACTACACATGAAGGTGGCAGGAAGCAGTGCTTTAAATGGGCCGGTACTCACCGGTACTGAGTACCGGCACTTCTTAAATTTATCGCTCTGAGTACCAGCACTTCTCTACTGCCCTAGAGAGTACTGGTACTCATGAAAAGGTTGGCTCATTAGCTGTGCTGGTGAGCAGGAGTGGGACGTGTCTCCGGCAGGCAAGGCGCCGCTTCTGAGGCCCCGATCTGAGCCCCAGTTGAGCTATTCAGCAGGGCTCGTTTGAATAATCTCCGGTGCTCACTATCACGCTGTGCTTGATAGAGCATGGTCGAGATTCATTTTACCTGCTAGTGTGCGCGTGTGATTTTCAAAGCGCAGCACTTAAGGTAGTGAAAAGTCAGTGCAGGGTAATATTTTAAACAGAGAAATGTTATCAGGGGCAAGGGAGGCAGATTCTCACACTTCCCATACTTTCTCTCGAGCAGAGGAGGGTTAAAGCCCAGACAATGCGATCTAAGAGGCCCCTGGAGCGCTTATGCTTTTTGCTCTGAGGCACCTTTCCTGACTCTCTGGAGAAGAGACAGGCTAGCGATCCTGGCGGTGCCGCGCCAGCAGCTCTTCTCGGTGGATCATTCTGACAGCTATAAAGAGATTCAGGTCAATCAGATATTAATTTAATAATCTCCTGTTGCTGACATTTTTTTTTTTTTTGAAAAATCTTTTTATTAACAGTAAATCCGCAGCAGTTACAGCAGTCGTGACCATAAAGCAGTCTGTAATTATACAGGGTACATATAAGGGCACTAGACAAGATCAACTTCATCTCAAGGGTAGTTTCGCTCAGAGACCAACCCAACATATAGCGCCATACTGACCACCCACCGGCCCGCCCAAGTCTCGGGGGTTACAATCCACAGCATATGTGATTAGGTGTCGCCCAGGGCTCCGGTCATTCCCTCTGTGTCCAAGGAGTCCAATAGAGCCTGTCTCTCTCGCCGTAGCTCTACCGTGGGAGATATACAAGTGTCCCCCCGATATTTATTCCACCGCCCCCATTTATGGTCCCACTTTTTGGGGCACCCTCTTCCTTTATAGACCGTCTTCTCCGCCACCATCAAGAAATCCATGTCTTTGGCCCAGGCGTTCAGGGACGGCAAAGCGGCCACCCCCCATTTCTGGGCAATGTTTCTTTTGGCTAGGGCCCAACCCAACGCCGCCCACTCCTGCTTCGCTGGGGTAAGGTCCGTGTCCTCCCACACGTTAAGGAGACACAGCTGAGGGGAGGGGACCACCGACTTCCCGGTGGCCCGTGACAACGACTTCCATCCAATAGTGTTGTATGGGGGGCAGGCCCATAAGATGTGTGAACGTGCCTACGTGAGAACAGTTACGGATGCATAGCTCGTTAGGACGCAGACCTAGTTTACACCAGAGGACCGCATCAAAATAGACACGGTGCAGAACCTTGAGCTGGACCAGGCGGAGCCGCATCGATATTGCAACCTCCCGAGGGGAGGCCAGTGCATCTCGCCAGACCTCGTCAGTCATCTCGCCCACGTCCGATTCCCACCTAGCCCTTAGTTTCTGCAGCGGGTCATCTCGGTTGTTGACCAGCTTCTTGTATGTTAGGGAAATTGCCTTGCGGTCCATGGGGTCGAGCAACAATCTGTCTTCCAGGGGTGAGTAAGCCGGAAGGGGAGTCTCAGCGGACAGTGCACCGTCGATTGCATGGCTTATTTGTAGGTACCGGAACTGCTCTGAGTGGGCAAGTTGGTATTTAAGCTGCAGTTCAGTAAACGTCGCCCTCCTGCCTTTAACCCACATGTCCCCCACTGTAAAGATGCCAATGAGGTCCCACTTATCGAACCCCGCATAGGCGCTCAACCGCCCCAGACAGTCCGGTTCCCATAACGGAGTGGCTTTAGTCAACCGCCCAGACCACCCCATTCGCTTCTGGAGAAGATGCCATATCTCCACCGTTCTGGCCGTGGGACCTGTAAGATCTAGTTTCTTCGGATCAGAGTATAATGCCCTGTTATAGCCACCCTTCCCCATGAGCCAGCGGTCGGTACGGAAGCTAGGGTCATCATTGGTTGATCGCGATCAGTTGAGTGGCCTGATAATAGAGGCGTAGGTCCGGCAGGCCAATCCCGCCATCATACCAGCCCATTGTTAGTTTCTGCATTGCTATGCGCGGCGTTCCAGTATCCCACAGCAATCCCCGCAGTGCTGCATCGATTTTTAGGAAATAAGTTTCCGGGACCGGGATAGGGGTATTCTGGAGGGCATAGAGGAAACGGGGGAGCGCTAACATTTTGAAGAGGGCTGCCCGGCCCAGGAGTGTAAGGGGCAGTGTTTTCCAGTGGACCACATCAGATTTGAACCTCTGTAAAGGGCCCTCTAGGTTTCGCTCGTAGAATAGGGTGGTGTCTAATGTTATGAAAACCCCTAGATATTGGAAGCCCTGTAGTGCCACTGGTATAGTATACCCCCTGGGGCTAAGCGGCGGATCACCTCGGAGTGGGTACATCTGGGATTTAGACCTGTTGATCTGGTATCCCGAGTGGGCCCCAAATATATGAAAGATATGCAGTACCCTACAAAGTGACCGCGTGGGGGAGGCCAGGTACAGCAGGACATCGTCTGCGTACAGCGAAATGCAATCTTCATGATCAGCCGTCCATTTGAGGCCTCGAATTTCGGGGTCCGTTCGGATCCAGACTGCTAGGGGCTCCAACGCCAGGGCAAACAGGAGCGGTGACAGGGGGCAGCCCTGCCGAGTGCCGCGACCCAGGGGGAAGGAGGTCGAGCGGTGGTTATTGACCGATACACAGGCCATCGGCATGGTGTATAGTAGTCGGATCCATCTCAGCAATCGAGGACCCAGCCCCACCCGGGCCAAAACAGCAAAGAGGTACTCCCACGCCACAGTGTCAAACACCATCTTGGCATCCAGCGCTAGCAGCAGCGCATCTTCTTGGATTGTCGCGGCTCGACCCAGGGCACCATGGACTCGACGCAGATTGCGGGCAGTGTTGCGGCCCGGCATGAAACCCGACTGGTCAGGGTGGATCAAGGCGGCGAGGTACGGAAGCAGTCGGTTGGCCAGCACCTTAGCCAGAATTTTGGCTTCCACTGTTATCAGGGAAATGGGCCTATACGACGCACATTCGTCCGCTGGTTTGCCGGGTTTGCGGATTACCACTATCGTGGCCATGCGGATTTCAGCCGGAAGAGTGCCGGTCTCATAGCACTCCTTGTATAGATTCAGCAGATGAGGTGCCACCATCAGCGGCATACTTTTCATGAGTTCAATCGGGATTCCATTGGGACCCATGGCCTTCCCAGAGCGTGTATCCCGGATAGCTGTCTGAATTTCCTCTAACGAGATGTCCGACTCCAGCGTCTCCCGGTCTTGCTGGGAGAGACAGTGTACCTCAATGGTTGCGAGGAGGTCTGTTGCCCAACTGGCCTGCGAGTCCTGCGGCGGGGTGTAGATTTGTTCATAGTACGCGGCAAATGCCTCGGCTATACTTTGAGGGTCCGTGATCACCTTTGCGTCCGGCCCTCTGATCGCACCCACCCATCGCTCCGCCATTTCCTTCCGCTCTAGCCATGCCAGCAATTTACCCGTGCGTTCCCCCAGCTCATAAATTCTGTGTTGGGTGGCTAGGGACCGGCGACTACCCTCTTCATAGAGCAGTTGTTTATAATCTCGTCGTTTCACTTCGAGTAAGTGTGGGGTGTCGTGGGCCGGGGTGTGTGCGCTTCCCTGTTCGAGCTGAAGTATCTCTGCCTCAAGCTCGGTAACCCGCCGTCGTTGTTCATGTTTGTGTCCCACCATCAATGACAGCGCTCTCCCTTTAATAACTGCCTCATAGTGTCACAGCCGAAGCCACCGACCCCTCGTTTTCCCTAAAATAGCAATCAGTGTTGTGTCGCAGGGAGTCCCTAATGTGCGAGATTTTCAGCAACCATGGCTGAATCCGGATGGGGCCCGGTTGACGATCCAGGCCGGCCCCAAAAGAGGCTATGACCGGGGAGTGATCGGAAATCCCTCTTGCCAGGCCCAAGGAGTCAGTGAAATTGTGAATATCTTGCGCGAGCGTGAACAGGTAGTCCAATCGTGAGAGACTTCCGTGCACTCCGGAGTGAAAAGTGTAAAGCGTATCTCGGGGGTGCGACCACCTCCAAACGTCCACCAACCCGAAGGCCTCCGCGAACTTAGTCAGTTGCGAGCACCGCCGCTCGCCAGCCCGGGGTGGGGTACGGTCAACCGCATCGTCCATTGTTAGGTTGAAGTCGCCGCCCATAATTACAGCACCCTCTGTTGCTGACATTTTAAATGTTTGTTACGAAAATGATTAGGGGGCTCCATCACGGTATAGGGCCTTGCAAATGGGCACACTAGAGTTGTCTGTCTGAGCTGAAAATGCGCTACCTTTTGTCTAAACTAGCAGTTTTCATGATTTATTAGTAGTTCAAAGTGTTTAACATCCCTGCTTGACAGTGACACTATGAAGCAGCAGCCTTTCTTTTCCCAGCACAGACTTGCTAAGTCAGAGATAAGTCATGTGATTATTGTTCCAGCTGGAGAGAGGTCAGAGTTTTCTCTACTGACAGATTTCACTCTCACCATTAAGTAGCGTAGGGTTAATATGCCTCCTTCAAAAAAGCATATTGTGATGTACTGTATTGTATGTGGATAGCTCAGTGAGTTGCTATTTTTGTCACAGAAATCTTTGTTTCTTGTGGTTTGGACGCACCAGAAGCTGAGGTTGGGGTGGAGGGTGCTGTTTTTTTTAGAAATTAAATAATAGCTTCAAAAGCACCTGCTGAGTTTGACTTCCTTGTTGCTCAAATGAGTGTGATTTCTGATATTTGTCTAATTCCATTGACTCCATTTCATGATTTTGGTCGCAAGAAAGTGCCACTCTAAGTGTTACACATCTAGTTGTTGCCTGACTCTCGTAAATCCACTGAATCTATGAAAATGTCACACATAAGCAATCTGAAACATTAGCAGCTATACTCAAATGGGTGTCATTTCTGATATTTATATGATTCCCTCGTCTTCATTGCTTAATTTTGCTAGCGAGAAAGTATCACTCATAGTCGTTGAAATGTCACTCATAATTGCAATGAAAGTATGAAAATGTCACACATGGCAATCTGAAAACTTGGCAGCTATGGGGTCCATTCAGGCCCTGTGCTGTCAACCACATTCACACTATCCTCTGCATTTGCGCAAACACAGGCAGTCCCGTGGCAGTGGCAATTTAAAAAGCCATGGTGAAGACTATAAAATGGCTTTTAACATACCGGAGTCTTTTGTGTGTCTGCTTATGTTTGTGTGTTTGCCTGCATTTGTATTTCTGTTTTTTGTAAGAAAAAAGTGAGAGAGAGAGAGAATCAAGACACTCTCAGGAGGTATTTTAAAGAAAATGGGTGGCACTTTGCGTGTACATGATTGCTCGGTGACAAAGGTTCATAAATAATGTAGTAGGAAGGGTTGGTGGGTGAGTGAGTGGATGGATGAGTGAGCAAGGGTGGATGTATAGATGGATGAATGGATGGATGAGTGAATGAATGGATGGATGATTGAATGGATGGATGGGTGAAAGAGGGTGGATGATTGTAAAAAAGGGCGGATGATGGGTGGATAAGTGAAAGATTGGATGGATGAATGAACGGGAGGATGGATGGTATAAAGGGGTGAAAGGGTTGATGGATAGATGAGTGAAAGGATTGATGGATGAGTGAAAGGGTGGATAAAGAAATGGATGAGTGAAATAATGAATGGATAGGTTTACCGATGGATGGATGGATAGGTTTTGATATGAAGGGTGGGCAGACAGAATGGTGAAAAACTGAATGATGGATGAAAGACTGAATAGACAATAGAATGTAAAGGTTAAATGGGGGACATCAGCAGGTACATGGTAGGATGAAAGGATGAATGGATGAATGGATAGATTGATGGAAGAGACCAGAGAAATCTTCTGGGGAGGGTCGTGATGATTTGCTTCATTTGCTTTGTGCCATAAGAGCTTTGGATCAAAGTGGGGGTATTTTCAGTTTCTTCCTACTCAGGTGCTCAAAAATATATAGTACTGTGTCAAACAGCAATTAACAGTATGACATTAACAAGGTGCAACTATTGCAAAAAAAAGGAAAAGGAAATGTTAACATATTATCGCATTTCTCTTTCATTTTGTGTAATGAGTTAACCTGCATTGTTTATATAAACATATTTATCATGTGTTTTGGAGTGTGCTGCAACTATAATATAAGTCGTTAAGTATCATCATGTCTTGCTCTTAGCCCCGCCCCTAGCCCGCCCACTCACCACACCTATTTTAATGAGTACCTGCACTTATTTGTTCCCATTTAAAGCACTGGCAGGAAGTATTTCCTCTGTATTGACGTTTAACACTCAGAAAACAAACGGCCGACACGTAATTTGATGTTATCACAAATGAAAGTAAATGCTAAAGTTGATTTTTTTTTTTTATCGCCAGCCGTCCAGGCTTTCCAGTGAGTCCCGAGCGTGACCGTCCAGTGGAAGACTGTCCTGGCGGCCGGTGCAACGCGGGTCACTGACTCCTTCCTCTGTGTCCCTCTGCTGCGGCATGACTTGAATATGGCAGGGTGCAGCAGCTGACAGCACACTGCGGTCCGGCCCTGCTCGGGCTGGTGCGAGCTGCAGCAGGAAGCTGCGAGAGCCATGAATGGTTTGCGGGCGGCGCGGCAAATTAAGCAACCAGCCGTCTCCCTCCCTCAACAAACTGAACTCCCCTCTCAGACAGCAGCATGTGACGACCAGGGCTCGAGTCGGGGTACCACGCGGGTGGACGGCGTCCCCCCACTTATTTTACCGGGTGGACGCCGTCCCCCCTGCGCAAAAGCTGGCCGCATTGAGGGCTTCACGAGGAAAACATAATCCCAGCACACCACCAAATAAAGCATGAGAGGAAACGGCGCGCGCTCACAAGGGTCCCGGGTTTGGAATAGGAAGGAAGTGTGATGACAACGCCGAGGTTTGCTGGTGGCAGCTTGCCCCCTTCACCTTTCGTGACGACACGTCCTGCCGTGACGTCACTTCCGGAGACACCACCTAACTTGGAGCGTCCCCCCACTTCTTTTTTTAGGACTTGTGCCCTGGTGACGACGGTCCCCCGGGGCGCCAGCACTTACTAGCACACTACTTGACGGGGCCCGTGACGTCAGGCTGACTGCAAGAACCGCACCCCGGGGAAATCGCAATAATTGTAACTTTTTAGCAGGGAGTGTGAGCCTGCCTGCTGAGTAGCCTTAGCCCGCTGTTAACGGAGCCGCAAGCCTGGGAGAGCAGTGCGGGTACGTCACTGCTGATGCGTTGACACCTGCCCCAAATGTTTGCAGTAACATTTGAGACACTATGTATATGCGTGACAAAGCATTTCAGTGCGGTAATGCGGATTACCACACTGAAATGCATTAGTCTAACACCTGCTGCATGATACTTGGCAGGACTGTCTATGCTGCAGATTCTGCTCAAACATGACACGCCTCATGTCCTCAAACTTTTTTACTTCAAATATGCCATGAACAGGAAATTGTAATTTTTTGTGATAAATAGTAATTTTATTATATTCTATAAGCCACAGGCATGTGTGCATACCTGAGTTAAGCAGCATCTCGTGTCCTGTGGTACCAACGTGGGCCAGAGCCTCTTCCCCACGGGTAGGAATTTGCAGACAAAAAAGTAATTAGTTGCTCATATTCAAATCAATAATGCCTCATGTTCAAAATCAGTAATGCTCATATTCAAAATCAATAACACATCAAATAATGCAATTGCATGAGAAATCAACATAAGGTCAGTTCCAAAGTAAATAAATAGCCTGAACCAAGGTATAGTTTAGCAAGAGGATTAACATAAACCTAAAATCTGTTCAGTTTAAGTGTTAAGGAAATTCTAGGTGTGAATCAATAGAAAGACTAATGTAGTGTCTGCGGATTCCGAAAGCAAGAAAAGTCTAAGTATAGACAGACTGACGTGGAGTCTGCCTTCTTGGAAGTAAGCAAAAAAAACAATAAAAGAAAATCATTTTATAGGTTTCAGGCAGTAAAAGCCACACACTCAACATGGTGAGATCTGACATATAGGGCTTTGGTAAAACGGTATATATTCATAAACTAATATCTTTTTAGGAAACTTATGCATCAAAAAGAAACATTTAAGAACACCTACTTTCAGACATAGTTATAATAAGGATTTCATAGAAACTAACACGACATTTGTGCAATAAATCAAAGCAATAAACAGGACAGCCTCATAAAGCAGACTCTGGCAAATAGCCTTAAATGTATTACAAATACAGAATCATTCTGCACATGGCTGCCCTGTGGAGCAACTCAAATTAATAGATTTCTGCTTAACAAGTAAACAGCACCCTGAAATAAATTCAGTTTCACTTATTTTCTAAAATGGAAAGAGACAGAAGAGAAACATGCATGTAAGAAACTCATTCATGTAATTTTAAAAGCACACTTTCTTTCAGTCACTGCAAAATGAATGCCAATGCAGGGCTGACTTTGGCCAAGGTACGTCATCTGAAACCTGATCATGCTGCTAAAGTTCATTCAGGGATGCTTGAGAAGCTTTTCTAGAAGTCCTCCTCCTATTTCTCTTACAATGTGTTATAATGACTGCTTTCCAATCTACCTCTCCCACCCTGAAGTATTTTTAGATCTCGGATAGCAATTTCACTGCTTAAGCTTGAACTCCTAAATATCGCTGGCATGGTTTTAGATTCAGACGGATGTGTTTTTCTTCTCCCTGCTTACAATCTGACAGAGGTATAATTGCGCACAGGTAGAGGGAAAACAGACATTTTAAACTTGGTTAATATAAAGACAGAGAAGAAGGTGATTTTTCTAAAAGTGTATAATTCTTCTCTAAATTAAAAGGCCCTTCATGTCCATCTTGAAGGGGTTTCTTCCACATTCTGATTAAAACTGATATGGTAGACTTTTCGATTGCTTAGACATTGTGAACATGTTACACATATTTATGTTTTTTTTGTTATTGTTATTTTGTCCTACACACGGTACGTGTAATTCACATGCAACAATTTCTATAAACAAGTGAAGACACATATGGACAGCACATTTATACAAAAACAAGAATGATAGGGCAATATCTAAATCTGTCATAAAGCAACATGAAGCAGATTTTGAAACTGCCCGACTATTTTGGAGAAAAAAAATACTCAAGCACCTTACGGTTGTTTTTTAGGTCTCGTGAGCCAAAGGCTCGAAGAGACATTTTATATGTGGGATTTTCAAAGTGCTACCCACAGTTTTGGCTGGCCTAAACCTTGAGTGCACGTTGGCGTGCACGTGCACAGCTGTTGCTCACACTCCCTCCTCCCTTCTCCCCTTCCCTTTTTGTCAGCTTTGATCAGGCTCCTCTGTTGCTGGCATTCCCCCCTCCCTTCTCGCCCAGCCCTTCTTGTTTTTATTTGCCTCAAAAATTTTCGCTTTCGTTTCTTCGCTTTCGTTTCTTTCTCCGCAGGCCCTTTCTTTCCATCTCTCTCAACCCCGTCCTCTTTTGTTAAATTCCCCTCTCCTGTTTCTTCCCGCCTAACCTCTTTCTTTCCGTTTGTTTTCTTTCCTTTACCTTCTTGTTTCCAAGGTGGAACATTCGCTATGGATATTCAGCACTATTATTTTAGATTAACGCAATCAGCGCTGTAATCCTGCACACCCACACAGAAGTGAAGTTTAAATGACCTTGGATTCCGAGTGCCGCAAAGCAATAAATATCACCCGCTGCAGCAAGAGCAGACCCGCTCCTCCTGCTAATTTCACGAATCTCCCAATAATACCAGGCCACAAACAACCCCACTTGTTTTGGTTTTGTGTACACGAATATAGGTTTGGAAATTGATGAACTGTTCCCTGTCTCGTGTTTTGGGCTCGGACTCGGAGCAGCGCAGTACGAGAACTGAGGTGGTTATTTTATATGGCAGAATGTAAATGGAGCTGATTATCACTTTAGCACTCTTTATCCATGCTCCAAAAAATAGGTCTGGCAGATCGCAGCGCTCAGCACCTTTCAAGCGCCGTCTATCTCTCCGACTGTTCTGATCCAGTTCCCAGGAAAATAAAGAACGGACGCTTTATTTTCTTCTACTTGTTTCAAGAGACAGCACTTACCCTCTCTTGCGTCTCCTTTCCTGTCCATTCTTTTTCTATATCTACAACACACCAACAAGCAACACTGAGTCCGCCGTCACAAGAAGCTCTAAGTGCCCCAGCACCGTAACTAGTGTACTGCGCTGCCTGATGAGCTACTCACCACATCATTTCCCAGGAATCTTTATTTATTTAATAGGCTGCAGGCAGGACAGAATGTGCATGAGGCAATTAATTACAAAAGAACATGACAGCAGCAATCATCTCTGGTTAACCTTTTGGCGGAGCGGGATATAATCTACTTCGTGGTTGTCACCGCTTTACCACTTTGCCATTCTCTGAGACCTCGAATGTACATTAGGCGTTTATTAAATAAACATGGCAGCCAATCGTATCTGGTAACACTTATGGCCGAGCGGGTAATACTAACGGCTACTAAAATAAGAGCACATGTCCTTCGGTGGCACCTAAGGCGGCTTTCACTCGCAAAGTAAAACCACAGTTCCCGTCATGCTGTGCTGCCATCAGGAAACCGTGCACAGTTCGCAAGGAGCCAGGACTGGGACCAGGTAGGACTGTTTCTTAATACTATCATACCCTGCTTGTGCTGTTCTTCTTTTTGGGAGGGGGGAGGAGGTGGCAATGGGCTTGTTTGTGTTTATTTAGACTTTAAAATGTATTCATAATGTCCCGGTCGCGTTGTCATGCTGCGTGCGTGCAAAGTCCTGAAAGCCGTATCCAGTTCCTTGCACGCTCTACTGTGAACGTGGAGGTTTCTCCTCGTGTAATTGCCATAAGAAACAGTGCTCACAGCCGGTTGGAGAGAAAATATTTAGCAATTTTACTTTACGCGTTGCATCTTCCCCCGATCTTGCATCTCTCCTGCCCCATCCCATGTCGTCTTCCTCAGCATGGTTTATTTAACGGTCTGCAGACAGGACGGAAGTCACGGAACATGCATGAGGCAATTATTTAATAAACAAGGTGGCAGGCAATCATCTCTGGTTACCCGTGCTTTCATCATGCCTCGATCGTCACGTCTCTTCTGCTCCTTCTCCTGTCGTCTTACTCACCATTGTTTATTTATATAATGTAATACTTGTATGTGACCTTTTACTTAGTGCTGTTTTTTTAGCAGAAAATAGAGCCAAATCTACTTGCAATTGGATTCGAACTATAATGTCCAGATTTTAAGGTCTGCATCTACTCTCCATTCTCCCTAAACAAAGCAATAAAAAATGACACTTGAATGCCAGTAAGGGTATCACAACTCATTCGATTCTACCTGCCAGCCTGCCCTCTCCACTTTATATTTGCATCTGCTCACTATACTGGTTCGGTTTTCTGTCTTCACCAAACAACGCCTTAATTATTTTACTAGAAGTGGCATTAAGAGTACTAGAATCTGCTCATTTCCAGTTCCCGTCGTTATATTTCAGTCTACTGGCTTTGCTGGTCCTGCTAGTTATTGTAGGCCTCTGTTGCTTTTGTGAACTCGTGTGTGGTATATCATGTTTTGTGAACAGTAGGCATGCTTCTATTATTCCCCCCTGTGTGTGGCCTTTTGTTGTGTTTGTGCTTTGACTTTACAACAATGTGTTGCAAGTTTAGTTTTCTGCCGGGGCTACATATAGCATCACTGCATTTCATATGCAACTCTGGTGCTGGCTTCCTGCTTAAGAGTAGAACTGAAGTATGGGCAAATAAAGTACACAAGTCGGGTGGTATGTTGTGTGTGTTTCCTCTGAACTGATTGAGAAATGCCTCTTGCCGGTACTTCTGCTTTATGGACGTTGTTGTGGACTCGTAACAAAACTTGAGGAGATTTATTGCTAAAGAACTCTTTGCTTTTGGGTTAAATGTGCGACCCACTAGAAAGGTTTGGATGCTAATGTCCAGTTTTTATGGTTTGTAATACTTTGCGTTAACCCACATCTCGACACTTCAGAAATGAAAAAGTGTAGCAGAGAGCGATGACACATTTTGTTAAGAGGACCACAATTTTGGCAGGGAAGCGAAGATTAGAATTGTGGTCTGCTGCTTCCAGAACTGACGACGGAGCCGTCATTTCTCTTTTACTGTTGCCCAAGTGTGTGGCAGTCGGTCTTCTGTGTCATGAAGTGACAGAATGATCTACGAAGGGAAACAAATCTTGGTAGGACATACCTCGCTCATGGAACACATTGTAATTTGTAATTAAATAATTTGCCCTTCTTGCGCCCTGTGTTTGCGATCTGACGCTGGCTTTCTCTGTGCCTTTTTTGGAAGAGATGAACAATGCAGGCAGCGAGGATTGGAGACCACTAGCCTGCCTCAATGGCATTTAGCAAATCGTTCCCACTAACCACTGGTAAGTGCGTACCTAGCCCTCTCTGAAGACCTGTCATTTAGTCACGCTCATTAGCTTGAGCCAGTGTTGGTAAACCTCTTGAGAGGGTGCACTTTGAGGGAAGCAGCTTACCCCAGCAGGTACTTAACTTTGGCACACATTGCTTTGCAAAGGCAAAACACGACTCGTCTATACAGGTATTAAAAGCCAACCTAAAAAAAAGCTTCTGATACATGGAATGTCACCAGATGCCTAATAATCTCCTCTCTGTAAGGTTCCAGTTCTGTTCTCCCCACACGTCTCTCTCCCCCCTGCACATTGAAGTAGATTGCTCTGGTTTATGTTGTGCAAAATTAATCGAATATGTCCCACTTTGGTGTGGTGGTTTTGTGAGCAGTCACTGGACTGCTAAACCAGTTGACCCACAGTGACCACCAAACAGGCTTCACTTAGAATTGGAAACAGTGTGTGCCTCATGCCCTTCTCAAGCCTGCATATTTGCAAGCCTTCTAACACCATGCTCTTTTATGTTGTCACCATGGCCCCCCTTTCTCTTCAGCCTATCTTGTCTTATATCTGTCTCTCCTCTCCTCAAACACTACCTCATTAATCCAGATCTGCATCTACCGCTCTCCCCCTCCCTCACGTTTATTTAATTGATGTCCCCATGTCCCTCCTTTTTCCTCTAACCTTGCCCTCTGCCACTACATCTCGCGGTGCACTGCGCCCATGTGCTGTGGAGTGAGTCCAATAACCCTAGTAACTGGGACAGTCGGGGGGTTGGCCTTTACAAATAAGCATTTGCAATGCAATAGGTCTCGCATTACTGAATGTTTGAGCTATTGGTGTTGCATTATTATTTGCAATGCCAATAGCTCAAACTTTAATAATGCGAGACCTATTGCATTGCAAATGCTTGTTGTTATTACAAATTGCAAAATAACCGTAAACTATGCAGTGCAATTCAGAACCGAATATACAGTGATGAATGCACTTTGCCGGACGAACGACGCTATACCATTCTATGATTATTGCCAGAGTTTGAGCTGCTTACACTATTCACATCTCTGACTTAACTCTCTAATCTCTCACTCGCACACCACTTATAACAACCCAGATATTTTACATAACTAAAATCCCTTGCATCACATGTCATGCATATTGCTCACATAACATATTGTTCACAAGATTCATAGCACTTGCTCCATCTGCAAGATTGTGTGCCCTAGTGTGCTGTAGTATGTTTGTTTCTATGAGGCCGATTCTGTGATTCTGTCCACAGTTTACTCCAGAATCTGTTGTAAGGCACAGCGATCTATAGGACTATTGCCAGACACTGATCTTTTTGATGAGATAATGTCGTAGTTATAAAAAAGAAAGTGTTCCCACGGATGTTCTCCCAATCATTTACATCCTTTTACATTGACCCACAACTCCATCCCCTTGTGTCTCACTCATGCAGTCGCACATACATACATGGCTCAATTGCTTTCTAGCTAGGTTTGTGCTGTACAAAAACGTATACTACAATCACTCCTTAATTGCAAAGCACTTTCAACTTTATACGGCCAGACCTATTGGTTTATACCAATGCTTGTTTTTTGCTGCTTCAATGTGGACCCAGCCCTCTTAGATTGTCAAAGAGAACCTTAGTGCACTGGCTTACAAAGAACTATTGTTTGAGCCTGTGTTCAAGCAGAAAAGCCGTTCTCTACTCCTTACCCCCCCTCCTTGCTCAAACCCCTAAAAAAATCGAAATTGTTATACCCATGTTTCTAATACAGAAAAATGGGAAAATATCAGTAGGTTCAAAATCAAGGAGGTTTGGGGAATTAGATTGCAAAACCAAATCGAAGGATGATTTCCATTAACAACGGGGTTTGCTTAGATCATACGGCTTGTTTGACTCGGGGCTACCTCACTTTGCTAGTAAAAAATAGATTCTATACATTTCGAGAAAGCAAGCGAGTCCTCTAACTCAGATTCACCAAGTCTATCAAAACATAACACCACTAATTTGATATGTGAAACAAACTGCTATATGATACTTCCTCCCTTACACACCTCTTATATTTCAGGCAAGGAGAATTCCACGGCTGTTTTCAAATCTATTAATTAATGACTGAGTATTGGCTGTTTTCTTTGTCAAAATACATTTATAGCAGTAATTATTGTGATTTTAATTCACCCTTTTCTCTTCCTCAAGTATTTCTAAGCTGTTGTTCCAGGCGTTATATAAGCACTGTAGATAACATGGTAAGTCTTTGTACAATGGATTTACTTAAATGTTCCAGATCAAGATGCACTTTAATTCATATAGCTGTTTCTCATTTCGGTTAGTGTGTGAAAACTAATTTCACAACTATTAAGGTAATAATCTTTTTACAATTTAGATCTGGAAAGTGAAGAAGGCTCTGAAGATTACTATAGAATGGATGGGTCTAAAACCAACAATGAAGGTAATTTACAAAGATACTTCTGGTTATTGGCCTCCAAAGTCGTTTCTGCATATTCCTGGTAATTGTTATACAGATTTTCAGTAGCCTAGACAAGTCTAAAATTAGGATTTCTTGTGTTTAAACTGATAATAGAGGCTTATCTTGGTTATTGGCAGAATTGTTGGCAGTATGGTTATCCCATAATAAACTTGCAGTCATAAGCAAATGACAAGAATTTTCTATTTGGGATGCACTGATCTGAAAGTGGTGCTGCTATCCAAATGGGCAATTTCATGTTTCTCTAGAGCTTGTTGATCTTAGTTGTAGGGACATTATGGTTACGATTCAAAATGTAAACACTCAAATCGGCCAGCCATGTTACAAAATCAAAACTCCCTTCACTGGACGACTCAGGACCTCACACGTCACAGCTGATATTACAAATGCCACTTGTGATAATTATATTTGTCATAATATTTGTGATGCTGACTAAAGCCTTACTCATACAGCTTTAACTGCTGGAACTTGACTCCAGCTGAGACTTGTGCTAAGCCCAGAGCCCAGTTTGCTGTATTCAGAAAGCTGTGTGTGTGATGAGTGGCCTTTGGCTATGTCTTTTGGGTAATTGCTACACAGCATTTGGGTGGGCCCTGCGCGACCTCATTACAATCCCAAAAGTTCACTCTGCGCTACCTCCATTCATGGCAAGTGTGTTCTGTGTGCAGGGCATTGACTTTTACCAGTACCTCCACTTGGGCCGTGCACTCAGCACACCAAGTCCCTGGACCCACCGTCAACTATTTTCAGCAGGCTCTGGGTCAGGGCCTAGTTTCCAACCTGGACCTGCTTTTTACACCCCGTCCTAAGAGCTCACTTAGGAATCATTTAGTGGACTCTGAGTTCAACCCTATTGTCAAGTCCTGCACTCAACACACTATCCTTTAAGCCCACCCCACTTTTCCTTTGACCATATGCAGTACATTCTGATGGATACTTCTAACAGCAGATTCCTTACCCTCAAATACCAAGTTGTACTGGACGATTTTGGCAGCATTATTCCTTCACGCTGGTAGACTGCATCATGTGGCTCAGTGCCCGCTTCTTTCTATTCCAGAAGTGACAAACATAGCTTCATATAAGTGGCAACCCTGCGCCCTGTCAGTTCCTCTCATTCTATACCTTTGTGCGCGGATCCAGAGTTCATTCTCAACTCTTTCCTCGTCTTGGACATATTTTTTCTCCAAATTATTTTCCACTGAACAAGGGCTATCCTTTCCTAAAACTGCAGTGTTTATGCTTTCAAGGGACAATGGCAACGATATTTCTGTGACTGATCCCACAAGGTCTACCTCTGATGTTTGGGTTTGGCGCAGGACTCGAAGTCCTGTGAGGAGTGCACCCATATGAACCCTAAGCCTTTCCGGAAACGCAAGGTGAAGATGTGCGTGGTCGAGTCCTGAAAGAAGTCTAGCTCAAAGTCAAGGGTGTGGACCCTTTCCCACTACAGACCGTTGTCAAGGTCCAAGTCTTCTGGCAAGTCAAAATCCAAGCAGAAATACAAAAAGACCAAGCAGGATTTGTCCCAGTCCCACAATTCTCGACCCAAAAAGTCGCAAGTACATCAGTGTACATCATGGTCCCACTCTTGGTTCCCTGCTGAAGAGCAGATTCCGCAACTGATCCTGATGCACCCCAAGTTTCTACATCCGTTGGCATCATCACAATAGACCAAGGCCTTCGGAGAGGCCAATTTGTCAAACTTCCAGCACCCTTTGAGCTCCCTATGGCGCACCTTCAGACCACAAGGATCCGTTGAGTCCTCCAGTTACCGCCGATGGGTCTGCTCTTGGTGCTGTCTGTCCAGAACCCATCTCTGGTACTGCTTCAACGCTAAAGCTAACTTCCAATAAAGCACCAAAATTCTTGCAGATCCCTATGATATGGATGCTTACACCGACGCCTCCAGTGCTAGAGGTCGGATCTGTCCCTATCGTCCCCTTCAACTCAGAGGCAAATCGATCTCAGCCTCGAATAAGGTCACTTCTCGACGCCATACCGATGTATCTGGCACACATTAATTCCAATTCAGACAGAACTATGCCTCCACCTTGAAGCTCACCCTAGCGTTCCACCAACTTTTCTGTTCAGACTCTGACCATAGACAACCAGCATATGGGTTTGACCATAGTGACGAAGGGGAGTATTTTCCACAGCATTATGAGGATGTCAATTCATATCTGGATTTACAAAATGCCTGTGGGTTGCACTCTTCCCCAGACTCGCGGTTTTGGTTTCCCCTGGGCCTCTAACAGAAGAGTGACTCCTTCACTGTGGGAATGAAACAACTCAGCAGATTTTTGGGATTTGCATTTATCTGGTATAGAAGTTGAAACAATGTTCCCACAGAGATTTTACAACTTGGACATACCTGTAGGAGAGTAGGATCTGCTTCTTATAGTTACCCCCACTTTTTGCTGATGTGACCCTGTTTTCCACTTAGTCTGATTAAGATCCTGCTATCCAGGACCCCAGTGTAGCTGCTTTCTCCTCTAAATTGATTGCATGTACTTTAGGTAAACTCCAGATTGGATTCATGGGTACCCTTATAAGTTCCTAGTATATGGTATACTATGTACCCAGGGCATAAGTACCCCAGAGGCCTCTCAGTGGCTGCAGAATGTATTGTGCCATCCCTGGGACACCATTCAAAATGACACCACAGGTCTGCTACAGCAGCCTGTGTGAGGTGGTGCATGCACCCCTTACTTAGATATAGGTTCACTATATCTATCCTATATCACTGCACATATAAACCTATCAGTCACCCCTATGGAGGCCTGATCAATCCTGAAGGCAGGATGCTGGGTTTTATGTGAGAGGGTGCACCTGCATGAGCAGAACCCCTCTGCAGCCTTCGGAACCTATATTCCAGGGTTGTTTGTGATGCAGCCAACCATATATACTTAAGTGCATTATAACCTTGCGGTAAATGCTATCTTTAAAACGGCTGCATGGAAACATGTTGTGTTTAGTGTCAAACACCTTGGAATCATACCGTCACACCAGTAACTGGTGTGGGAGGTGTGATTCCACCCTCCTTAAAGGACACGTGCGACACACCAGTACACCCGGTACCAGCTTTCTTGACCCAGGCATCACAAAATGGATGCTGCCAGCCACAGTCACAAGTCTACCCCCCCTGCTGCTGAGCCAAGCTCGAGCAGGGGTAGGCTTGACAATAGGCTTGCTGTCAGAGGGAGGTGTAACCACCTCCCAGACAGGCTTTAGTGTATTGGGGCTGGGTGGGTGCACTCTGAGAGTGCTTTGATGTCTGCACTGGGGGCACATTTGGTGTCCCTGTGCATAGTCCAGCTCAAACCGGTTGCAGGAGTCACTTGCTCCTGCTCTGGCGTGAAACTGGACAAAGGACATGGGTGTAGCCACCCCTCTATCCTGACCCTCCCATAGGTGGGTCCCCAGAGTTTGTTCCACCCCTTCCTTGGGTATAAAGTAGGAACCCCTGACTACAGGACTTTAGATTTTACCTGGACTAAACTCTGCTACAGAAACAAAATACTTTGCAACACAGGAGGTCTGTGCTCTCAGCAATTCTGAGGCCTGCATCCTTCGTGGGGACCGTGCAACCCGAACCCCTGTGCACTGCGTACATTTGCAGCAGCATATGCTTTTTGGTGATCCTTGAGGCTGTGCTTTGAGCTACTTGTAGTCCTCTCCCGAGCAGTAATTCCACCGAAGATTTCCGGCCTACAGTCCACGAAGCATCTTCTCTCTGACCGCGTGGGTTGCAGTTACCAAGGCTTGTTGGTGTTCAATCCGGACACTGACCCCCCCCAGCACTCGACATCCTTCGTGGGACAGCTCACCTCTGGACTTTGGTCGTCGTCGACGTCTCCTGGTCCCCGTGGCTGCAGAGTCAAGCTTCACCTCTTCTCACCTGAAACACCCGACATCAGTGGGCATTCGCCTATCGTGCCCCTGGTCACTGTGAAGTGACCCAGACTCTGTCCCCTCTGCTTTCAGGTTCTTCTCCGCTCCAGGCTTGGATCAAACCGGACACTTTTCATCTTCCCGGCAGCAGCACTTTTTCGCATCACGCCATTGAAAACGACAAAGGTTTCCGACATCACTTGACCCCTATGCACCCGTCTCCTCTGGGATAGGTAACACGGGAATCTCGGTACTCTCAAGGGTGCTGGCCTTAGAAGCTTCTATGTTTAACTGGGTTTACATTAAATCCTCTCCGAAGTGTCCTTAATCTTTAAAATTCCAACTGCGACTTTCTCATAGGATTGTACGGAGCTAGCACGTGTGTTCCCACACTTCACCCGTCCTCCGTGGGTCCCCTGTGTCACTGCTTTGGGTGGTTCCTTGGGGTCCCAGTGATTCTCCAGTATTAGGGTGTCTTTCATAGTCACATGCCTGAATCATTCCCCGTCGTCGGAGTGGAAGACCTACGGTACATAAAAAAGCAATAATTATGCATATAATAACCAAAAAACCTTGGTAACATAAAACCAGGAAGTGAAGTAGCCCTAAGCTACAAGAAAAAACTTCCACACTTATGACTATTCTAGTCATTATGTATAGTCCAAACTGCAGCCAATCAGGCGACAGCACCCACCAGAATGTTCTCCTCAGAGGCTCAGGTTCTCAGATTTTCTACCGCACGTCGTGTGAAGGGAGTCTCCCTGAGCTCTGCTCAGTACTTCACAATTTTTTCTGGATTTTTGCTTCTCTTAAGAATGTCATCTTCTTAGAGATCTCTCTTTAGGCCTTGTGAATTTTGTGGGAAGCTCTGGCTATTTTCAGAAGACCCCCACAAGAAGTGCATTTACTGCCTTTATCCGGATCATGAGGTGAGAGATTGTAAAATCTGCAGGACCTTCCCTCAGAAGACCCTCAGAGATAGAGAAGGGCGCCTACTTCTGTGGCTACAGAAGATTAAAGACCAGGATAACCCCTTATCTGAAGTGGGAAGTGTGGACTCTGGTTCATCTATATCCTCTAGGAAGAGGATGGCTGAGGAAGATTTATCATCTCCTGGGGCTAAGGTGTCAAGAAAAGTTCAGCCCGCTAAGGGTTCTAGCTTGCCTTCTTCTTCAAAAAAGGCTTCTCCACCTTCAAAGTCTAAGCCTGTTACGCCCCCGAGAAAGACTGGAAAGTCTCTGGCGTCAAAAAGACTTCCTGAGACAGATTTTCCTCAGCAAAAAGCTCCGTCGTCGACGGCTCCTCCGTCGTCGATTATCATCGTCGACGCTACTTCTACGTCGACGGTTACCTTCTCGTCCCCGAGACCCAAGATGTTCATGTCATCAGCTTCATCTCCGTCGACGCTGGTCTCTGTTGCTGTTCGACCCATCTCGTCGACTAAGGATATTTCATCTATTGTCAGCGCTCCGTCGACGGCGAAAGTTGAGAAGATCTCGTCGACGACCTCCTCGTCGACGAAGATAGCCTCGTCGTCGACGACCTCCTCGTCGACGAAGATTGCCTCGTCGATGAAAACAGCTGCCTCGTCGACAATAACTTTCCTGACGCCAGCCCCATCGGCGACGGCACAGTCGTCGACGCCTCTTATGTCTTCCTGCACAGACTTGCAAGTTTGGTCTGCAACATCGGCTACTGCCTCCTCTGCCCTGCCTCGGCGGCTTCTTTGCCCTACAGACATGGCTCCTCATTGGAAGCTCTCTCCCCATTGAAGTTGCCTGAGCAATTACTGGATTCTGAGGAAGAAGAAGAGGAATCCGGAGAGGATGAAGGATTCCGCACTGCTAGAAGTCCATCGGAATTGTTTATAAAGTATCAAGACGACGACCAGGAGGAAGAACCTTTCCCTGAGTCTGAAGCTCCAGCTCCTGTCACGGTACCCACAGCGCAAATGCCTTTGGCCTTGCCTAATAATTTACAATATATGTTGGAAGACTATTATCGTCGTTTTCCTCCTTCTGAATCGGCGGAGTCTATTCCATCAACGCCCATGCCAAGGGTTCCTGTATCTTTTTTAGGATCTCCTAGACCACCTTCTCCAGTACCATCTCATCATTCCCATGATGCTAATACCACGGACGATGACAGGGAAGAGGGAGAAGTGGATGATAGGTCTGTTCTTTAGGAGTGAGACAAATACCAAATTCAAACTCCATCACGGTCAGCTCCAGCTCCCGTTGACTCAACTCCAGTAGATATCGGAGGTTTTCATCTCCTTATGGAGAGGGCGACAAAAAGGTTTCTCATACCAGTGGAGACAAAGAAAGATGATTGCTTTCTCTATGATTTTAAAGATCAACCACGAAGGGAAATAAAGAAAATTCCCATCATAGACTTCATCTGGAAGGAAGGGTTGAATATCATGGCAACACCGAATTCTCTTCCTGCAGTCTTGCCTCGATTAGACAAAAAATATAAGGCACCAAGCAACTCACCTGCATGCCTCATAGGTCAGCCAAAAGCTAACTCTGTCATCGCGCAAGCGGCACAGAGACGGGCCAGAAACCGCCTATAACAGCTCCGCCAGACAGGGATGGCAGACGGCTGGATTCGATTGGGAAGAAGTTTTCCACTATGGCTGCGACGACTGTCCGTGCTGCAAATTCCCTAGCCATATTAGGGAAGATATGAAAGGCAGATGTGGTTGGACATCTCCCCCTACATTAACATGCTGCCAGAACCTTCCGAGGCCTTGAAGATATTACAGGAAGGAGAGTGTACCTCTGCAGAAATCATTGACGCAGCCGTGGATGTTGCATCCACAGGATTCAGACAGCTAGCGGGTGCAGCAGTATTAAGGAGACAAGGTTGGCTGAAATCTACATCTTTTCGTCAAGAGGTCCAAACCAAAATTATTGACATGCCGTTTGATGGGGAGTCACTATTTGGCCAACATGTCATTGAGACCCTTCAGGCTATTAAAAAAGACACGGAGACGGCGAGATCTCTTGGTAGCCTTCAATTTCGCAAGTTGTCCTTTCGAGGTGCTATAGGACGTGGATCCTTCTCCAATAGGGGAGGTTACAATCAACAAAGGTCATATCAAACCTCTCAAGGTAATCAAAGATATCAGCCCTACAGGCAGCAGTCATACGGACAGCGAGGTAACTCCTACTCGCAATCAAGAAGGAAGCCCTCCTATTATGGACGGGATTCAAACAAACAACAATGAGATCCGCCACCTGCCACCATTCCTGCCGTTTCCCTAGTCAAAAGTTGGAGGAAGAATATACCACTTCTACTCGAACTGGTCCGCAATTACAACAGACAAGTGGGTTCTGGATATAGTGGCCAGAGGCCATGCTCTAGAGTTCATAAAGATTCCCCCAAACTCTCCTCCTGCTCATGTCAAGGAGCTTTTTTCCCAAATAAATCTGATGATTTGGAAAACAGCAATCGAAAAGGTCCCTCCTTTACAAAGAGGAACAGGATTTTATTCGAGATTTTTCCTGATACTAAAAAAGTCGGGAGAATGGCGCCCCATTCTCGACCTTCGGGCCTTAACAAATACCTGAAAAAATTATCTTTCCGAATGTTAACACTTCAAGAAATCCTTCAACTGCTTTCGGCGGGGGTTCACATGGCCACCCTCGACCTCCAAGACGCTTATTTTCATGTGCCAATCCTACCCAGACACAGAAAATGTTTATGGTTCAGAGTGGCTGGCAGAGACTTTCAATTCAGAGTCCTTCCGTTTGGTCTACGATCAGCACCCCGTGTGTTTACGAAGGTCCTAGCACCGGTGACCGCACACCTTCGTCTGCAAGGAATTCAAATTTTCCCATACTTGGACGACTACCTTATCAAGGCGAATTCTTTTCAAACCACAAACGCACATGTTCAGAAATGTCAGTCACTGTTCCAATCTCTGGGTGTCTCCATAAACTTCGAAAAATCTCATCTGATTCCATCACAGAGAAAGACCTTTCTGGGAGCCACATTGGACACCCAGCTGACTCACGCCTTCGTCTCAAAAGAAAGACAACTCAAGATCTGCAAACTAGCTCGTTTATTGCTATCAAAAGAGTGCGTTTCAGTCAGTTTGTACAAGTCTTTCCTAGGGATGATTTCTTCCTTCATCCCTTTGATACCCAACTGCCATTTCAGAATGAGACAATTGCAAAAAGAACTCAACCTTCAATGGTTGCAGATTTCGGGGTCTTTCGACGATATCGTTCGCATCACTCCTCGGATGCGAGAAGCCTTCCTTTGGTGGACTGAAATAAAGAACGTAAGAGAAGGATGTGCATTCCTGGTCGAACTGCCGGATTTCACTATAACCACAGATGCTTCCCTCGAGGGATGGGGGGGGCGCACCTTCAGGGGATGACGGTCAACGGCAAGTGGAGCATCCAACAAAAGAAGTGGCATATCAACCTTCTGGAGTTGCGAGCCATTTTCTTGGCCCTGAAGTCATTTCGAACCGTCATTCGGGGAGCCTCAGTACTAATTCGAACAGACAATACAACAAGTATGCATTACTTGAACAAGCAGGGAGGGACGAAGTCAGCCCTACTATCTCAACAAGATCAAGAGATCTGGGACTGGGCGATTCGTCACAAGATCAGCCTTTCAGCTATTCATGTTCCAGGAGTCTCCAATGTTCTAGCGGATTCCCTCAGCAGGTCAACAATATCCATTCACGAGTGGGAGCTACATCAACCAACTTTAAACCGAGTCTTTTGAGAGTGGGGCCACCCCGATCTAGACCTGTTTGCAACCAGCCAGAACCGCAAGTACCCATCCTTTGCAAGTTGGGTTTCCCACAACGACTCATGAGGGAATGCGTTTTCGATGAATTGGTCGCAGATATATGCCTACGCCTTTCCTCCGATTCCGTTGGTTCCACGAGTTTTCCGCAAGATCAAGAAACAGCCTTGCCGCGTGATACTCATTGCTCCCAGATGGCCTCACCAATACTGGTTCACCGAACTTCTCCTCCTCTCGGAGTGCGATCCCATTCGGTTTCAACCAATACCGAACCTTCTGTCCATCCAGAACGGACGGATCTGTCACCCGGACCCAGCATCTTTGAGATTAGCGGCATGGCTCCTCAACACCTTGAATTCGCACACCTAAATATTCCTGTGGACTGTCAGAAAGTTTTAGCTAATGCTCGAGCGCCTGCTACTATTAAAACATACAAGCTAAAATGGAAGAGATTTTGCATAGGGTGTCAATCTGTCAATATACACCCGATTCATGCAAAACCAGAACACATTTTGCTGTTCTTTCTTCACTTGGCAAGATCGGGCCTCTCCCATTCTACTTTGAAAGTGTTCTTGGCGGCGATTTCAAGGTTTCGGCAGGATGGATCTAATTCTCTTTATTCATATAGTCATTCAGCAATTCTTCAAGGGATTGTTTCGGATGTTTCCCCCTATTCGATGTCCACCTCCATCCTGGCATCTTAATGTAGTGCTTACACAACTTATGCGGCACCCCTTCGAACCTATTCATAAAGTGGACTTAAAGTTCCTTTCTTGGAAAGTTTCTTTGCTATAGGCTCTGACATCAACAAAGAGAGTCAGTGACATTCAAGCTTTCACAATTAATCCACCTTTTCTTCAATTTACCTCAGGATCAGTGGTGCTACGCACGAATCCCAGCTTCATGTCAAAAATACCTGCCGAATTCCACCTTAATGAACCAATAATTTTAAAGACATTCTTCCCAAATCGGCTGACAGCTGCGGAAAGGGCCTTGCATTCCCTTGACATCAGAAGATGTCTCAAGTTCTATTTACAACAGACTGCAACAATCCGTAAATCAGACCAACTGTTTGTGGCCTATGTTAGATTACGTCAAGGACATTCTGTTTCCAAACCAACCATAGCTCGTTGGATTTCTGCTGCAATTTGTCTATGCCATCAACAGGCGGAAAGACCTTTGCAGGCAACACCAAGAGCGCATTCTACGAGAGCAATTTCTTCATCTACCGCTCTCTTTGCCGGTGTGCCTCTCCATCAAATCTGCAGAGCGGCAACTTGGTCCAACAGACACACTTTTACCAAGCACTACTGTTTGGAGGCCTCAAGCGTTGCAGATGCGTCAGTGGGACAAGCTGTTCTCCGCAATCTTTTCAAATAAGGTGAGCCTCTGTTCTCCCTCCTCCACTGTGCTCTTTTTTATAAGACGCTTATTACATACTGTTTCTATATCTTGAAATTGTTTTGCATATGTTGAACACAAATGTAGGTATGTAGGATTATGACAAATTTGGTACTTCATTGCATGATATATGTATATACATACAGTGTTTATATATATATATGTATGTATATATATATATATATATATATATATATAGAGAGAGAGATATATATTTACTATGATTCAAGTGGTGCCTTATGAGCATTATGTTCTGTACTGCTATCTACTCTGATTCAGGCATGTGAATCTAAGAAAGACACCCTAATACTGGAGAAGAACAATAGTTACTTACCTTTAATCGGTGGTTCTCCAGTATTGGTGTCTTTCATAGATTTACATGCAACCCACCCACCTCCCCTCAGAGGCTGGTTTAAGCTGTTATACTTTGGTTCACTCCTGTGCGAGAAAATCTGAGAGCCTCAGCCTCTGAGGAGAACATTCTGGTGGGTGCTGTCACCTGATTGGCTGCAGTTTGGACTATACATAATGACTAGAATAGTCATAAGTGTCGAAGTTTTTTCTTGTAGCTTAGGTCTACTTTACTTCCTGGTCTTATGTTACCAAGGTTTTTTGGTTATTATATGCATAATTATTGCTTTTTTATGTACCGTGGGACTCCCACTCCGACGACGGGGAATGATTCAGGCATGTGAATCTATGAAAGACACCAATACTGGAGAACCACAGATTACAGGTAAGTAACTATTGCTCTTCTACGTGCTCTAGGCACTGTATCTAGTCAAGTCGTGGTTGTTGTATTTTTCTTCGTAAATGGTTCGGTCTCCCCCTAGAGCCCGCTGTGTATTGTGCTATTTACTGTCGTTCTAGTGATTTAATATTGTGTGGTTTGTTCTGTAATCTCATAAAGAGGTTAGTAGAGAGTGTTTAGTAATACATACATATATTTGATATATTCCTTGTGTGGTTCTCCTTTCGTTTAGTCATTCAGGAGGTTATAATCTGATAAACCAAGCTGCTTTACATTCCTTCGAGACTTAGCCTGAAGGCAGCTCTCCATAGCTATCACTAGGATAGCTTTCAATAAAGGTTGTCTTTAACCTAATCATCAATAAGGGTTGCTTGGACTGGTTCAAGGTGCCCATTTTAATTAGTGGTCATCATACACCAGGCCAATTTCTCACAATACCTCATCTGAGGCTTTACTTCCATTTAATAAGACCCTGACTGACACCCTAAGTCTTTTTCTTGCCCACCGGTAAACAGGCAGATTGCCAGTTGTCGCAGGCTGGCGGTGGATAACCCTGACATTTTGATACAGTATTGCATAGGATCTGCTTCTTATGGTTACCCCAACTTTTTCCTTGATGTTACACTGTTTTTGACAATTCTGACTGGGACCCTGCTAACCAGGACCCCAGTCTATCTACTTTCTCCCTAAAATGTATTGACATGTACTTGGGTACACTCCATATTGAATACTAGTGTACCTTTAGAAGTCCCTAGTATATGGTACCCATGTACCCAGGGCATAGGTCCTCCAGAGGCCTCCCATGGGCTGAAGCATGTATTATGCCACCCATGAGAGGCCATGCAAAATGGAACTACAGGTCTGCCATTGCAGCCTGTGTAAGCTGGTGCATGCACCACATACGATAGATATAGGTTTACTATATCTATAGGTCACTACACTTAAAACCTGTAAGTCACCCTTATAGCAGGCCTTAACAATCCTGAAGGCAGGGTGCTGGGTTTTATGTGAGAGGGTGCCCCTGCATGAGCAGAGCCCTCCTGCAGACTTCGGAGACCATTATCCCGGGTTGTCCGTGACACAGCCAGACATATAGGTAGAGGTGCATTATAACCTCGCTGTAAATGCTATCTCAAACGGCTGAAACAAAACATGTTGTGTTTGCTATCAAATACCTTGGAATCATACCTCCACGCTGGTAACCGGTGTGAAAGGTATGATTTCACCCTCCTGACGCAAGCTTCGTGGGTCCCTGGTCTTCCCGGTACCAGCCTTCTCGACCCGGACAGCACAAAATGGTTGCTGCCGACCAGAGACACATTTCTGCCTTCCTGCTGCTAAGCCAAGCTCATGCAGGGGAAGGCAGCACATAGGCATCCTGTCACAGGGAGGTGAGACCACCTCCCAGACAGGATTTAGTGTATTAGAGCTGGGTGGGTGCACTTCCAAAGTGCCTGAAAGTCTGCACGAGGGGCACATTTGGTGTCCCTGTGCATAGTCCAGCTCAAGTTTAGATAAAGAACAATAGCAAACTACTAATTAAAACCATCCAAAGTGAGCCAGGCGCAACTTTGCAAAACAGGACAGAAAATTCAACATAACTCAATGTTACTTGATAAGCAATATATAATTATTTATTGTTTTTTTATACAAAAATAGGAATGGACCATCAATAGGAATAAACCATGAATAGAGAAAAACGGTGATGTAAATATCCTATTCAGAAAGCACAAAATGTAGATCTGGTATAAATTAATTTCCAGAAAACAAATGTCACACGGTCAATATAATGGTTGATGGAAACATAGCGGCAGATGGAGACGACGCGCGTTTCGGCTGAATTGCCTTCATCAGGGGACCGTCTATTGAATAGAAATAGAAGTTCAGAAGACGATATTCACTTCTTGGTCGCTAAAATATAGCTGTTGGTATTAGGGACCATCTAAGAACATTTTTTGAGTGTTAGTGGAGTTCTTGAAGTTTACAGAATCCGCCAGTTTAGTAAATCTGCCTTTACATAGAGGAAAATGAGTCTACAACATAGGTAAGATGTAGGTCTAATCAAACCAAGGGCTATGAGGATATTCACAAGAGAGTACTTTAAATTTTAAAGATGTATTCAGATTACAGCCCTTATTCTTTTAAGTTTTATCAGGAACCAGAGAGTTCTTCTGGAGAGATATCTTAATGAGGCAGAGCAAAAGGATGAAGGCGGGAAATCATTACGATACGGCTTATCCAATGTACCGACGTATAATGAATGCAAAGACGCGCGTTTCGGCTGAATTGCCTTCATCAGGGGACCGTCTATTGAATAGAAACTAAAATGAAAATAAAACAGCACAGATTGATGCAGAGAAGATTGTATACAAATATACAAATTTTGTAATTACATGTATACATTTATACACCTGGCACTATATTGGTCGATAATTTTTAAAAACACAACCCAGTGATTAAGTATTGTGACAACTTATTAACATCGGCTAGTAATACATAATTTCAAAATAGACAAACCACATCTATATTTACAATATAAAACACACAAAACTCAATAATTGGAATATTGTCAAAAAATAGTCCATACAAACTGAGTAGTGACAAAGGTTGTTACTTATGTTTCTTCTCAAATCTGGCAGAAAGCTATATATATTTTGTTGAACCAAGGGAGGAAAGATATAGAGTGGTAGAAGAAAAGATAAAAGAAAATAAGTAAAGTAACCTAACCAAATTATGTAAGTGAAGACTTAATAGACAAAAATCTAATAAAATATAAGCTTAAGACTATTCGTTTTAGAAAGTAAATATTGGGAATACCTGTTCAGATACAAATAATAGTAATAAGCAGTAATTAGGTCAATAGTGATCTGATGTCATTTGTACAAAGCTAATTCATCCATTTACTTACTAGAAGTTCAGAAGACGATATTCACGTTAGTGGAGTTCTTGAAGTTTACAGAATCCGCCAGTTTAGTAAATCTGCCTTTACATAGAGGAAAATGAGTCTCTATGGAAAAAATAATTGTTATCACTAAGTTTTAGTTATGATTGTTAGGCAGTGGTCTCTTTTAGTCATTGCTGGATTTTATGAAGATACTCACACAACATAGGTAAGATGTAGGTCTAATCAAACCAAGGGCTATGAGGATATTCACAAGAGTACATCTGGAGAAATAATATAAGAAAATATGTATAAACCATTTTTTGTTAGAAAAAGTCTAAATTAACTAATAAAGCAGAGAGATTTGGTTTGTATGTATTAATACAATATACATAGGATGTTCTTTCAACTATTTACGCAAATCTTAAATGACCTATAGTTATCCAGTTTGCAAACAATAAGTATTTTTCACAAAACATATATACTAATATTGACGATTGAATATCTGAGAACGCTAATTTTTTAAAAAAACCTCTTAAATGTTATATTCTCTAAAGGTTAACTACTATGCAGAGATGAGACTGGTATACTTACTAAATTTTAAAGATGTATTCAGATTACAGCCCTTATTCTTTTAAGTTTTATCAGGAACCAGAGAGTTCTTCTGGAGAGATATCTGAACAAAGCCATAATTCAGATAGTATAATGTTAATATAGGCAAGAAACCCATACTACTCTAATAAAGTCTCCTATGTTCATAGTCTTACCTTAATGACGCAGAGCAAAAGGATGAAGGCTGGAAATCATTACGATACGGCTTATCCGATGTACCGACGTATAATGAATGCAAACCTCACTGCACTGAGCTTTCATTTAAATAGGGTTTGAGAAGGCGCAAAAATTGAAACTGTTGGATCTGTAAGCCAATAGAAATGGCTTACATTAGCTTGCATGGATCTGTAAGCCAATGGGAATGGAGATTCAAACTGTTGGATCTGTAAGCCAATAGAGATGGTTTACATTGGCTTGCATGGATCTGCAAGCCAATGGAAATGAAGATTCAAACTGTAGGATCTATAAGCCAATGGAAATGGTTTACTTTGGATAGCATGGATCTATAAGCCAATAGAAATAGAGATACTAAGAGTCAATTGGAAGTCAGGCAAAAAAAGAAATAGACAAGACTTATTTAAAATGTATAGATAATCGGTGATATAGTGGATAGATAAATTACCCAATCACTAGTTTAGTGATTAAATAATATATCCTATATTGCTGAAAGGAAAACGATATTTTAAACGCAAAACCCAAAAATAAATGCAGGAACAAATAGTTATATCACTGACCACCAAGGGGCTCGAACCAGCGGTACCTAAAGATGAAAATGACAGGCAGTAGCCTTAACCTCTAGAGCTATACCCATAATTGGAAACTTATATCAAATTTCTAGCAAAAATTCAAACTATTGGATCTGTAAGCCAAAGGAAATGGCTTACATTGGCTTGCATGGATCTGTAAGCCAATAGAAATGGAGATTCAAACTATTGGATCTGTAAGCCAATGGAAATGGCTTACATTGGCTTGCATGGATCTGTAAGCCAATGGAAATGGAGATTCAAACTGTTGGATCTGTAGGCCAATGGACATGGCTTACATTGGCTAGCATGGATTTGCAAGCCAATAGAAATGGAGATACTAAAAGTAAATTGGAAGTCAGGCAAAAAACGGTTTTTCAAATGAGGAAATAAACAAGACTTATTTAAAATGTATAGATAATCAGTGATGTTGTGAATAGATAAATTACCCAATCACTAGTTTAGTGATTAAATACTATATCCTGTATGGCTTAAAGGAAAACGATATTTTAAACGCAAATCCCAAAAATAAATACAAGAACAAATAGTTATATCACTGACCACCAAGGGGCTCGAACCAGCGGTACCTAAAGATGAGAATGACCGGCAATAGCCTTAACCTCTAGAGCTATACCCATAATTGGAAACTTATATCAAATTTCTAACAAATGAGTGTTGCAGTGGATTTAATTAAAGCTGGAACATAGATAGAGGTAGCCGAAACTAACCGAAAGCCAAATAGCTAAAGTCAATAGGAAGCTAAAACTAAGTATGAGTAAAAATATTAGTTGGAAAAAATTTTTTTTTGTAACATTTAAAAATACTAACAACCTCAGGGTTCGAACTCGCGATATCTACAACAACCGTAGACATGCCATGGTGTTAGCTTCTTGAGCTGTATCCATAATACAAAATCTAAGTCCAGAATGGACACTTAGATAAATCAGTTGAATTGGTGAGAATTGGTAGTCCAGCTCAAACCAGTTCTGGGAGCTGTTGGCGCCTGCTCTGGCGCAAAACTGGACAAAGGACATGGGTGTACCCCCCACCCCCCCCCCCTCTGAATCTGTCCAACCATCTCCCTTAGGTACAAAAGGGCTTACCTGGCTGTAGGACCCGAGATTCGACATGGACAAGATTCTGAACAAGACCGTCTGGACCTCGACTTGGCCCGACTTTGTCTCCCTCTCCGCCCAAAGTATTGTCTGTGCCAGTGCACCATACAGGCTCTACGCAGGGCCTGTGGAGTTTCAAGGACAACTGAAGTATCTCCCTTGGGGTGAAGGAGTCACTCCCCTGGATTTGCAGGCACCGTAACGCAACTTACCGGTCTGCTGATCCTGCGCTCCTGCCAACTCCGAAGGCTCCAGCAACACAGGAGGTGGGTTCCTATGTTCCTAGAGGTCGAGCTGCCCTCTCACCAAGTTTGAGGCCAGTATCCCTCGTGGGGACTGCGTAACCCGAGCCCCTGTGCACCCCGTACATTTGCAAGTGCATATGCTTCTTGGTGTTGCCCAACTTCGTGCATTGTGCTGTTGATAGCCCCAACCTCTGCGCACATTTCGTACCAAGGACTTTGGCCTCCTCGCACTCTGTGCCCTGCAAGCTGTTTTATGAAACTGCTAAAAGTCCCCTTGCGACTCCTGTGCATTAGGCCTGTGAGTCCATTTGAGGGACAATCTTGATTTTCTTGGGCTCCCCTGGTTGCTCCAGGCCTACTCTGACTCCCCTTGCTGTGGTGTGTCCTCTGGTCATTGCTGGGCCAGACTGTAACCTTTCTTGACCTTCATGGGTTGCCGTTGCCAAGGCTTGTTGGTGCTCCTGCTGGACACCGACCCCCTCAGCACTCTACATCCTTCGTGGGACAGCTCCTATCCGGCTCCTGGTCGTCCTCAACATATCCTGGTCCCTGCAGCTGTAGAGTGAAGGTCTCCTTCGCCCCTGAAGCACCCGACATCGGTGGGCATTCGTCTACCGAGCCCCTGGTCACTCCTGGGTGACCAAGACTCTGTCCCCTCTGCTTTCAGGTTCCTTCTATCAAGAATCCACCTGTGGATTCCACTGGACACTTTTCTTCTTTCCTGCAGAGGCATTTCTTTGAAGACTCTAATTGAGAACGACAGTGGTTTCAGACGCCACTTCAACCCTATGCACCCGGCTCCTCTGGGATAGGTAACTCTGGTACTTCGGTATTCACGGGTGGGGTGGCTCTCCAAACTTCCAAAGGGTTTCCACTGGGAAGGGTCCTTAAACTTTAAAATGGCAACCGCGACTCTCCCATTGAATTGTACGTAGCACGCGGCCGTGTTCTCACACTGCACCCGTCCTCCGTGGGGTCCCTTCTGTAGTAGGGGATCTCTGTGTATAGTCATAATCTAGTGAGTAGTCCCGCCCATGTGCGTGGACCCCGGAGCAATAAAAATAATCTCTTAAGTTGTCAAGTCATGCAGACCTGCATCTACACTTAAGACAGAATTCAAAGACAGATAATGCAGCCTATATCTACAGGCTACACTGTCCAGTACTTCAACTAGAAAAAATTCCACCAACATCCACAAGCAGCATTGCCTGCCCAGCTTTTTCCACAGAGAAAAAAAACTGCCTCTACCAGCAAAAGCCTCTGGAATGATAGAGAGGGAGGAATGGACAGACAAGCCCCATAGGCTGCCATTATGTGGCTCAGAACAGGATACTGTGCCTTTAAGAAAACTTTCCAGAACTTTTCCAGTATCCCAGAATGCACAGCAGGTCCCTTTTACTTTCAGTTCTTTTTTCCGGCTCCTGCTAGCAGGACCCTGGAGCATTGAGCTCTCCCTTTTCAAGGGTTTATTTGGAATTTGTTCACTTTTCAAGTGCTTATTTAGTACCTTGTTGCCTTCCTTCTTGTGTGTGCTCTGTGTTGTCACCATGCCTGGCTTGTTTGACAAGTGCCCAGAGTGCGAGAGGAAGAAGGCCAAGTCGGACCCACACAGGGTGTGCATTGTCTGCCTTCCCCAGTCCCATGTTCCGGAGGAGTGTGACATTTGTCACTCCTTCTCAGCCAGGACCCTGAGAGAGAGGATGAAGATCAGGCTCCAAGGCCTGGAGGACAGAAGGCTGAAGGCACAAGGTGGGTCAGGACGGGCTGATTCTGCCCATGCTGAGGCCTCTGGGGGGGCTCCCCAGGGGCAGGAAGACCAGCAAACATCCCCATTCTCCGCCGACGTCGATGGCATCGATGACGGCGTCGAGGAGGATGACTGCAATCTGTTCACCGTCTCCCCAGGGCTCTGGGGAGAAACGGCGTCGACGCTCGACGTCGAGGGAGCTGAGCAGACCGCCGTCGACGACATCAGCATCATCTGTGTCAACGCCGTCGACTTCTCCGTCGAGTCATCGACGTCGAGAACAGGCCCGGCGTCGGCGCTCGCCGTCGCGGCGAGGGCGCCTTTCGCCATCGGCAAAGAGGAGAAGGTCGCCGTCGAGGGGATCCTCGACGTCGAGGACCCGCAACAGGCGTTCGCCGTCGAGGAGGCGTTCGCCGTCGAGGAGGCGTTCGCCGTCGAGGAGGCGTTCGCCGTCGAGGAGGCGGTCATCGACGCCGAGGCAGCGCAGGGGGAGTCCTGAGGCCGGGAGTCCCGCGGGGTCGCCTAGGAAGAGGACGGAGTCACCGGGCTCGGTGTACTCAGTGGTGTATAGGCCGCCTAAGCCTGGGTTGCCAACCTTTCCTCCTTTGCCAAGGGAGCCTCCACCACAGATCCCTACGCCACCGCCTCCACCTCCTCCGCCACCACCACCACCTCCTCCTCCTCATCCTTCTCCTCCTCCTCCTCCTCCTCCTCCTCATACCGTTCCACCTCCCGCGCCGTCGGGCCCACCGGTGGCCCCGCCACGGTCGGTGTCGTTGACTGGGTATCCGACGCCGCCGAAGGGAACTCCGAGACCGCGGCACCAGGTTCCGCCACCGTCGCCTGCGCGACCGGCTGACCGGCCTAAGCCTAAAAGATCGCGCTCCCGCTCCGGACGGAGAGACAGGTCACGGAGCCAGGGCCGATCGTCATCTGGGCGACATCGCAGGAGGTGCAGATCCAGATCCCGCACACAGTCGTCTGCCAGGGACTACTCGCGACGCTGTCGGACTCACCAGGAACGAGGGTATCGCCTGTCGACGATATAGTCTCCTTCCAGGAGGTGTTGCTGCGGGGTGCGGCCAAGCTAGGGATCACGGTGACGGTGCCAACACCTATGACGTCCGTGATCTTCGAGACGCTGCACAAGAAGCACCTGTCTCGCCCCCTGCTGCCACTGGTGCCGGGATTGGTAGAGCCCGCTACGGAGTTGTTCCTCACTCAAGCAGTGACGAAATCAGCCCCCTCAAGGCTCCTGAAGAAGTATTGGGCGCCGGACTCGGACCCGACCTTTCTGAGGATGGACCCGAAACCGAACTCGGTCATTGTGACGGCGGCAAGGAAGCAGCATGCTACCGCCCCTTCCTCGACGGTACCGCCTGATAAGGAAAGCCGTTGGCTGGACTCGGCGGGCAGGAAGGTCTGTGGAACGGTTGCTACCACCATGAAGGCGGCGAGTGCCAGGGCTCTGTTGGGACGCTACGACCGTGCCCTATGGGAGTCTCTCCAGCAGTACGCTGAGCTGCTGCCTCACGACAAGGAGGAGGAGTTTCTGGAGACTTTGCGTTAGGGGATGCTGGTGTCCAACCAGATTATCAGCGCAGCGGCGGATGTGTCGCTGCTAGCGGCCCATGGATATTGTCATTGTAGGAGAGTAGGGTCTGCTTTCTATGTTCACCCCCACTTTTTGCTTTTGCTTTACTGGTTTTCGACTTAGATGTGGCTGTGGGCCTGCTAATCAGACCCACAGCCCTGCTGTTCTCTCTCTAAATTATTACTATGTACTTTAGGTGCATAACCCATTTGGATAGGATCACCTTATTGGCCCCTGTACAGTGTACCCTAGGTACCCAGGGCATAGGTGTACCCTAGGCCTACCAGGGGCTGCAGCATGTATTATGCCACCCCTGGCCTGGCCTTCCATTTTGACACAACTGGCTGATCACTCAGCTGGGGCAAGGTCGTGTAATCACCCCTTGCTTAGGTGTAGTATTCCTATACCTAACTTACATATAGACACATGTGTACCTATCAGTCACTCCTATGGCAGGCCTTAACAATCCTGGAGGCAGAGTGCTTGGTAACATGTGAGATGGTGCTCTAGCATGAGCTGAGCCTTTCTGCAGCTTTCGGAACCATGTCCTTATAGCTGTTCTATGATATAGCCTACCATATACTCTTAAAGTGCCTTATAATCTTAAACGGTTATGGTAACTATGGTTTGGCTTTATCAAAACATGTCGTGTAAGGTGTCTAACACTGTGGAATAATACCCCCATACCATTTCTGGACATGAGGATAATATTCCCCCCTCCTAGAGGGAAAGACATGTTAAAATCATACTTCACTGTTAGCCTCTGACCAAAGCCTCAGCATCACAAAATGGATGCTGCTGCCACGACACAAGTCTGACCTCCTGCTGCTGGGAGTGATCCCAGCCAGGGAGGCCTGGACAATAGGTTTCCTGCTTGGGGAGGTGCTAGCACCTCCCCAGACAGCCTTTAGTGTATTGGGGCAGGGTGGGCTGAAAGGAATGAGACATGCCTGGGGCACACAAGGTGTTCCTTGCATAGTCCAGTTCAAACCGGCGCTGGGGCACTCCAGCCCCAGCTCTGGCGCGAAACTGGACAAAGGGAAGTGGGTGTAACCACCCCCTCCCAGGTCCCACCCATAAGGCGTGACCTAGCAGGTATCCCAGCCCCCCAGATTAGTATAAGAGTGGGAGTTGGGCCTCAAGACTTTAGATTATCCTGAACCGGCAAACTTGAACAGAAACTCTGGACCTTCGACATTCGACGAAAGAAGAAGACTGAAGAATCTCCCTTGTGGCCAAGGAGTGGCTACCCTGTGCAAACAGGCACCATCAAGAGACTACCCTTTGCTTTGCTAAAGTTCTACGAGGGACCGACTGCAGAGCCCGACCAGAGCCTTGACTTCCAGACTTCTCCGACCCTGATCCACATCCACAGCAGAGCTGAGATCCGTGGAGGCGACGAGAGACGTGGGACCGGCTACCTGGGAAAAGTGGCTAGTATCTTCAAGCGCAGCTTCTGAGGCACCCTCGAAGTTGTGCCCCGGGGATTGAGAAGCCCCACCCCCAAGCACCATCTGCACCGAAGACCAGCCCCCCACACTCCACGAGTCCTGCGTGGGGCCCTTCTGCATTTTCCTGCTTGCCGCGTCTGTCCGGTTGCTTGCCCGCTGGCTAGTGGCCTTTGTGACGACGCATCCTGAAATCTTCTGCGCTGGTTTGGCTCCTCCAGACTGGCTCCCGCTTCTCTGCAAAGAAGAAGCACCCCAGACCTTCCTGGTCTGCACCAGAAGCAAGTCCTCCGTTCTGCGTGGGTTCCGCTTGCCAAGGCTTGGTGAGTCCTAGTCCAACTTCGACGCCGCCGACAGCAAGAGCCTTCGTGGGACAGCTCGCCTCCTGGTCCTGGTCGTCCTCGACGTTCCCTGGTCCTCGTGGCTGCAGCGACAAGCTTCACCTTCACCTGCAATCTTCACGACATCGCCTGGTTCCTTCCTGGTTCCACGTGGTCACTGGCTAGTGACCTTGACTCTGTCCCTTCTGCTTGCAGGTCTCCTCTCTTCTTGATCCCAGCCTTGGGATCCACCGGACACTCTTCACTGACTGCCTGTCAGCATCTTTCTTCAGGCATCCATAGGAGTCGACGACGAAACCCGACGCAACTTCACCCCTATGCACCCGCAGCCTGTGGGCTAGGTAACTTGGGTACTCCGGTGCTCATCAGGATAGTGACTATCCTAGGGTCTAGTTTTCCAGTCTCGACTTCCTAGCTACTCCGGAAGTGTCCTAAATCTATCTATTTCTAAAACTGTACTATTGCTAGTGACTTTTACGCATTACGCGTGAGTGTTTCCACTCTGCACCTGAATCCCGTGGGCCTCCCACTTCCTAACCTTTGGTAGTATAGTGTAGCCCCAGCGATTCCCTAGGCCTAGGCCTATCCTATTTCCGTGACAGTGGTCCTTATACCACTTACTTAGTATATGGTTTGCGTGGCCCCTAGGGCCTAACTGTATTACTTACCTGTGTGACTTAATGTATGCATAAATAAGACTGTGCTGTACTTAATTCTAATCTCATAAAGAGTGCTGAGGGTTTGACTAGAATAAATACACTTTATTTTATATATATATATCTGTTGTGGTGTCCTTTCATTTGGTATTCAAGGGACTATATATGGTATCACAGCTGGCTTCACATGCCATTCAGAGTTTAGCCTAAGACTGCTCTTGTCCATGCTACCACTAGGATAGCTGGTCTATAAGGTTGACTTTACAACCAATCACCATAAGGGTATTTGGACTGATATAAGGTGTACACTAGAACTAGTGACATCATACATCAGGCCAACTTCTCACAGTCATGGCATCCACCAACGGCGTCACGCTTGGCTTCGCCTTACCTCACTCAAGCCGGAGGCACAACAAAAAGTGGCCAACCTGCCTTTCTCGGGGGAAACCCTGTTCGGCAAGCATGCGGACGACGAAATGGCCCGCATGAAGGCGGAGGCAGAGACCCTGACGGCGTTCGGGTTGGAGAAGCCTGAGAAGAAGAAGCGCCCGTTCCAGAGACGGTTCGGGTCTGCAGGCAGAGGGCGTGGGCAGGCCTCGGGGCAGCAGCAGCAGCAGTTCCGGAAACCCTTCCAGAAGCGCCAGAAGGGTAGAGGAGGCCAGCAGTCCGCTACAGCGACCAAGGGCCCGGCTGGGTCTCGGCCATGAGCGATTACTTCCCCTGCAACCGTTACCCACTCCAGTGGGGGGAAGCGTTCAATTTTTTCTGGCAGAGTGGAGAAACATTACTCAGGACAAGTGGGTGCTGAATATTGTTTACAATGGATACAGTCTTCGGTTCATCAGCCCTCCTCCAGAGATTCCGCCGGTAAGCTCACAGTATCAACTGCGAGAGCTCCAGGTGGAGGCAGACATCCTGTTGAGGAAAAAGGCGGTGGAAGACGTACCTCTGTCTCAAAGGGGAAGAGGTCTGTACTCTCGGTTCTTCCTGGTTCGCAAGGACGACAAGAACGAGTTCAGGCCCATTCTGGATTTGCGGCAAGCAAACAAATGGATTCGCAGAGAGAAATTTTGCATGCTATCGTTGCATCAGATTTACCCTCAGCTGCAACGAGGAGACTGGCTATGTGCCACAGACCTACAGGATGCGTACTTCCATGTGCCCATTGCACAGAAGCACAGGAAGTTCCTGCGATTCCAAGTCGGCGCCAATCATTATCAATACACAGTACTGCCATTCGGGCTAAAGTCTGCGCCCAGGACCTTCTCAAGTGCATGGCAGTGGTAGCTGCACACCTGCGGAGGAACAAGGTGTTTGTCTACCCGTACCTGGACGATTGGTTGATCAAGGCCTCATCCTTCTCGGAAGCACAAGCGCACTTCCAGAGGACGTGGGTTCTCTTGAACAAGCTGGGGTTGCACGTCAACATGTCCAAGTCTGTCCAGACTCCGGTCCAGTGCATACAGTACTTGGGGGCCTCCATTAATACGCTGTCAGCAAGCGTGTCTCCTTCGGAGGAGAGACGGTTATCACTCCTTCGGAAGGCTCAGGCTCTTATGTCCGCTCCATCAACGACAGTGAGGAAGGTGTCTTCACTGCTGGGATCGATGGCCTCATGTATCTGCCTCACGCACGGCTGCACATGAGACCACTGCAGGAGTGCTTGGAGGATCAGTGGGATCAGAGGACGGGTTCTTGGGACGACAAGATACGGCTGTCTCTGCATGCTCTTCAGTCTCTGAAATGGTGGTGTTCGGCGGAAAATCTCCTCAGGGGGGTTCCCTTCCACAAGGACATTCCCACGAAGACTATTGTGACGGATGTGTCTCTCCAAGGCTGGGGAGCGCACTCCGGAGACTTACAGATACAAGGAAAGTGGTCACCGTTGGAGTCGACGTACCACATCAATTTCCTGGAACTCAGAGCCGTTTACCTGGCGTTGAAGGCCTTCCATCTGTCCTTCCAGACCAACTCGCTGCTGGTACAGACGGACAATACAACCACGATGTATTACCTCAACAAGCAGGGGGGGTCGAGATCACGCTCTCTGTCGCAGGAGGCACAGTCGATCTGGCACTGGCTTCTGGCTCGAGGACTGACGATTACGGCCACACATCTGCCGGGGGTGCAGAATGTTCAGGCGGACGCACTGAGCAGACTGATTCAGGAAAACCACGAATGGGTCATAAACGACGAAGTACTAGGAGAAGTCTTCGCAAGGTGGGGAACGCCAGACGTAGATCTGTTCGCCACCGCCGAAAACAGCAAATGCCGAGACTTCGCATCCAGGTACTACCAGCGGGGGACGCTGGGGAATGCGCTATGGATCGACTGGTCGAACAGCTTTCTGTACGCTTTTCCACCCATTCCCCTGATTCCGGCGGTTCTCATCAAGCTGTCCCGGTCCGGGGCTCGGATGATCCTGATTGCCCCGGAATGGCCCAGACAGTGGTGGTTCACAGACCTGCTTCACCGGTCTCTCCTTCCTCATATACGGCTGCCGTGCAGGCCGGACCTTCTCACGAAGTTCGGGGGGCAGATGGTGCACCCCAACCTCTCGTCTTTGAGTTTGGCGGCATGGCTCCTGAGAGAGTGGAATATGGCAATTTGAATCTACCAGCAGATTGTATGGACATACCGAAGGAGGCTAAGCGACCTTCCACTAGGACGTCCTATGCTTACAAGTGGAAGAGATTCTGCATCTGGTGCAAGTCCAAGAGCTTTGACCCAACGACGTGTAAGGAAGATGTCATCCTTCCGTACCTTTTACATTTGGCGCAGTCTGGCCTTAATTTCCATTCCATTAAGGTTCATCTCGCTGCTTTGACTGCTTACAGGAAATGCCCTTCACAGACTTCCTTCTTTCAGATCCCTGTGATCAAGGATTTTTTGGAAGGCTTGAAGAAGGTGTTCCCTCCTGTCAGACTTCCCTCGCCTTCTTGGGAATTGAATGTGGTGCTGTCCAGATTGATGAGGGAGCCTTTTGAACCCATTCACAAGGCTTCGTTGCAGCACCTGTCCTGGAAGGCAGCGTTCCTAGTGGCCATTACATCGGCCCGCAGGGTGAGTGAACTTCAGGCGTTGTGTTGCCAAGAACCTTATACTGTATTCATGCTGCTAAGGTTGTTATGCGTACTCACCCTAAATTTCTTCCTAAGGTTATTTCTGATTTTCATGTCAATCAGACCATAACTTTGCCTATGTTTTTTCAGAATCCTTCTTCTCCAGCGGAAAGGTCTCTCCATTCCCTGGACGTTAGGAGGGTGTTGAAGTTTTATCTGGATAAGACCAAAGATATTCGTAGGTCAGACCAGTTGTTTATCAATTATGGATCAGTCAGGACCGGTCTTGCTACCTCCAAACAGTCCATCTCTCGGTGGATTGTGTCCTGTATTCAGTTATGTTACCAAAAGGCTAATAAGACCTTAGGGGGTAAACCTAAGGCTCATTCCACCAGGTGCAAAGCTGCCACGACTGCTTTGCTGCGTAATGTTCCGATTGCAGAAATCTGCAAGGCGGCCACTTGGAAGTCGGTCCATACCTTTGCTGCGCATTACTATCTGGATACGGATGCCAGGCCAGATGCTCAGGTTGGGCAGGCTTCGCTGCAAAATTTGTTCGCACAGTAGTGGTATTATTTTGTAGTCTTCTCCACCGCCGTTTTGGTGTGGGGATGGGCTTGCCATTCTATTCACTAGATTGACTATACACAGAGATCCCCTACTACAGAAGGAGTAGTTTCTTTTCTGTAACTCCAGTTCTGTAGTAGGGGTATCTCTGTTATAGTCATAAGCGCCCGCCCTCCTCCCCGGTGGAGAGATGAATGTTACTGTAAGGAATGCTACAGGTCTGGCGTGTTACGCCTTCAAAAAGAACTGAAAGTAAAAGGGACATGCTGTGCATTCTGGGATACTGTAAAAGTTCTGGAAAGTTTTGTTAAAGGCACAGTATCCTGTTCTGAGCCACATAATGGCAGCCTATGGGGCTTGTCTGTCCATTCCTCCCTCTCTATCATTCCAGAGGCTTTTGCTGGTAGAGGCAGGTTTTTTCTCTGTGGAAAAAGCTGAGCAGGCAGTGCTGCTTGTGGATGTTGGTGGAATTTTTTCTAGTTGAAGTACTGGACAGTGTAGCCTGTGGATATAGGCTGCATTATCTGTCTTTGAATTCTCTCTTAAGTGTAGATGCAGGTCTGCATGACTTGACAACTTAAGAGATTATTTTTATTGCTCCGGGGTCCACGCACATGGGCGGGACTATTCACTAGAATATGACTATAACAGAGATACCCCTACTACAGAACTGGAGTTAAAGAAAATAAACTACTCCTTCTTACTCAATGATATACACAAGGGAAGGAAGGGCCAAAGGGAAAATGTTTAAAGACCAATTTAGACTAAATCCCCAATCAACTAATACAACACAAACCAGTCTAACGGTCTTAAGAGGGCACCTAAACCTATGGTGGCCTAAGTGTCAGTACGTACACTGAGAAACTAAACCTACGCAGGAAGTCCTATCTAAGGACGGAATCCCATCACTCACCGAAGTGACATGCTTCATCATCTGGGCCCTCCTCCCAGCTGTAAAACCTAGTACAGCTGAGGGCTACAACCTCCTCACTAAGAGGGAGGAGCACAGGGATGTTTTAAGATATGTGTTGCTATCCTGTGGGTTCCTAAAATCCAGAAGTGAGGAGCTGTTATGGTGAAAAGTGAGTGATGCGCGCAGTGCAAACTAAAGCAAAAAATGTGCTAATGTGAATTAAAACTGACTATCAAGAGACACAAGACCATTTAATAATTGTCTCGTGATGACAGGACTAAAAACAGTGCAAAATGGCAGTTTTAACAATATAACTGCAAGCGTGGTCTACATGTTTCAGGTATCATGACCCTACTGGTGTCTAGCTTTCTTCAGGACCTAGATATAAATTACTACTGCGTGTGCTCAAAAAAGTCAGAACGTGACCAAATTAAATGAAACGATACAACCTGTACCACACTAGATCTCGAAAAGATGGTCCATGTGTATAAGTCAACCTGTGTAGAGAAAGTAACACAGCATCAGTAATGCGGATATACATGAAGCATTGCATCAAACCAACTCCGCTGATGCAAAAGAAACACTTACCCATCACTTTTGAGTAAGGGACAACACCTCACCTGGCAACAGCTCAGGACGTGAGGCACCGTTCTGAAACATAAGTGAGAAAACTACATCAATGAATTCTCACTGAGTGCGCACTAAGAATGACTTATAATCTCATTAAGTGCTCATGTAAAATCAACCACCCTAAACTATTGAAAACAGTCAGTGTACACCGCAAGTGCCTCTAACAGTAAGGCCAATCAATAGTTATAAAAATGAATGAGTGAAGACATCTTATACCTAAGAAACGCCACAATTGAACGTTCTTAAATGTGGCCTGGCAATTCACACAGAGAAACGTAAGGTAATAATGTATAGTTATATCTGATCGCACCTGCCATTGATGCTAGATACGCCACAGTAATCTTACTAGAGAGAAGCAATGGCGAGGCCTCTCAAGGACCACAAATCATCTGACACGATTAGGCAACCCATTGATTACAATTAGATATTGCAGACAATGGAATATCATTTTCAAACTGGAACCGAGTTTGAAAATGATATTCCATTGTCTGCAATAGCTAATTGTAATCAATGGGTTCCCAAAAGAATGCAAATTGGTGATATCCAGACTACCAAGTGATGACCAGGACTTGCCTACTAAGCTGAAAATATCACGATTGTAAGTAAAGTACCAGATGTAGGATCTGTACATAGATGTTATAGTGCATACGTGCGCTGTAAAAAAACAAAAGTCTGGCTTCAAGCTACACTAGCTAAAACCAATGCAGGTTTCAAACAAGAGACTGACCTAGCTGCATTTTTACAGCAAGGTCCTGGGAATGTCATCATTAAGACCTATACGATCACTCTTAAGCTTGAAAACCACACGTGGCCCAATGCACAAGTTCATAGAACCAATAGTAGTGGGCTATGATCAAATAACATGCAGTCGAAGTATTAAGTGCGCGTCACATACTGGCATAGCCCCATGTAGCAGATGTATCTATCCAGTCTGGTGTGCACCTTATATATAGTTTAGTAATAGGAGTAGTCCCTGTCCAAGACATGCTGTGTGCTCCAAACATCCTCCATATGTCAGTTCGCCAACCAATTCCTCTACTGTCCTATGTGTCATCACCTCAGGCAACTGCAGGGGGCGTGCGGTCCAGTGCAGTGTCTAGTACACAATTAAAGTCTCACCTGAGCAGCAAGACCCTCTCCACCATGTGACCCAGCTGAGTTGAAAGGGAGCTCAGGAATGGGGCGTGGTACTGGTACAGTGCATACACACTCCCCAGTGCCACATAGCTGACCCTCCACTAGTACATATCTACCCCTTTGTCAATTTTGACAGTCGTTGCCTCAAACAGAATGCCCGCCTTGAACCACATGTGCGCCCCCACGCAAATGCGGAGTATGTGTTTGCAAGTATCTGTCCTTGTCAGCGGCGCTGTAGTCTCTTCCATAGTTGGATGACTACAGTCAGCAATGAACTTATCCCACAAGATAAACCCAATAAAAATGAAAAGAAAACAACCCAGAAAGCCCCTTGGTTTACGCCCACTCTTAAACAAGCACATATTTAATGCAAACAACAAGAACGTAAATGGAGAAGATGCTATGACGCAGCAGAGAAACAAGCATATAAAATAAACAGAAAACACTACCACACACAGATCAAACTTGCCCAAAAAGAATTCTATTTGAACAAAATACAGGAAGCTAAACTAGACCAAAAAATCATTTTCTCGGTTGCAAAGTCCTTTACCAATCCCAAAGCACTACAAAAAGAATTACCCCCTTCCCAGAGGCTATGCGATCAAATATCAATCTTTTTTTTGTTGTCGTTTTATTGATAGCTTTTTTTTGGTAAATTTATTTTATTGAGTTTTAAGTTACGGTACAGCATTAGGCATACAAGATCAAGCACTGTTGGGGAATACATCCAGCATATATGGTTCAGTGCATACATACATTAGAGTAACAGTCCATGTCTAGCATAGCAGGCGAAATAATCAAGGACAAGGTTTACAGGTACTTTTGCGAGTTGACAGTAGCAACCAGGTGCATGAAGGAAAAGTGGATAATGCAAGTTAGTAAGTACACACAGTAATCACATCTTTAGCCTGCACATTAAGAGTCCTCCGAAGCAGGAGTATTGGCATGTGTTTTATGCCACATGCCACTGCATGTATTGTCTCACAGATCCTGCACGAATGCTGGTGGTCAGCCGTAATTGAGTGCAAATCATAGATTCGTAATTAGATAACAGAAATTGAGAACTGCGCGTATAACAGGGAAGGGGAAAAGAAAAGTAAAGGGGAGGGAATGCGCAACACATGTAACCAAACGTATAGCCCGTATCGCCCCTATTTATTTCTATGTGCAGAATTACCCACAGCTCATGCAGCTAACAACGTCTGGCTGCCATCTCATACCCAGGATGTGCTCCTACTGAGTCTCACAAGTAATCTATTATCCAATATTAATCTTCTTTGAGGAAAAGATTATGAATATTCAAAAGGACTTCATTACGGACCCTGTCCCTACTAAATATGCCGCCTCAGAGCATCAACATGACGCCACTAAATACTCCATTTGCTAATTTGAACCAGTGTCACTGGATCAAACTCGCGAAGCAATTGTAGCATGCAAATCAGTCTCTCCCCTGGATGCCTGTCCTCCCACAATTCTCCACCAAATGGTTGACACAGTTAAGCCAATTATAAACCAGATTGTTAACTCCTCCTTAAGCTCAGGGACAGTGCCAGATGACTGGAAGTTAGCGATAGTGAAACCCTTGAAAAAGAAGCTAAATATTGGTCGATCTGTCCTCTCTAACCTTCGCCCCATATCACCTTATTAGGAAAAATCACAGAAAAATGTGTTCACAAAGAACTAACCAAATTTATAGAGGCCGCCAATCCTTCACCCCCAACAATCTTGTTTCCACCCCAAGCACTCCACTGAGTGTGCACTCCTGGAAATTACGGACATTCTAAAAATGAAAGCTGACAGAGGTAGGAAGGCTGTGTTGATCCTACTCGACCTATCGGCTGCGTTTGATACTATATCACACAGTATTCTCCTATCAAGACTCAAAATCAGCGGTATCTCAAACACCGCCTTGGAATGGCTAAAATCCTTCCTTTCCAAGCGCAGACAAGTCGTGTCCCTTGGAACTTTTCCTATCTGTTGAACGCACCATCACAACCGGAGTGCCTCAAGGTTCCACGCTAAGCCCATTGTTATTTAACATTGACATGACTCCACTCATCTCGATGATTACATGGTTTGGGATCGAAGTTACTTCTTGCACAGACGATACCCAAATTATCCTATCCCTAGATCAAAACTCCAAGGACGCAGAACCCCACTTCAAAAGATGTCTAACCATGGTCCTCCAGTGGATGAAGGATAACCATCTTAGGTGCAACACCGATAAAACCGAGATCCTACCAATAGGGATAGAGGTCTCATTCTTGCCAGGCGAGTGGTGGCCGGAGGGTACATCACCCGCGCCTGATACGGTGAAGGTAGCAAGAAACCTAGGAGTGCAGTTTGACTCTGCCCTTACCTTCCAACCACATGCAGTGACGGTAGCAGGGACCTGCTTCAGTCTTATAAAGTCCTGGAGCATTTTTTTGATCTACTTCCACTCGCTGCAAGGAAATCAGTAGCAGTCGCGCTAATCCTTTCGCGACTCGGCTACTGCGACAGCCTCCTGGCAGGAGCCGGCAAGCAAACATTAAAAGGACTCCAAGTAGTCCAACCTGCAGCGGCGCTGCATGTTGGTGGTTTTAAAACTACCACGAAGGTCCTCCGCATCTGCAGTCCTCAAAACCCTTTATTGGCTCCCACTACATAAGAGAATACATTTTAAGATCCTCCTAATCACTTTTAGAGCCTCACTCAAAATAGGGCCAAAGTACCTCTCATCAAGATTCACCCCCTACATTAGGTCCTCATCAGCCAACCTGCTCAGACCTCTCAGCTTTAGAGGCAAAACAAAGGGAGGTAAAACAATGGCTGTATTAGGTACCAGAGCAACTGAGAATGGTAAAATCTGAAACACAATACAGGAAGGCACTAAAGACTTGGATCTTCAGATGAACTCTGCCTCTCTCTCATTTAAGAACTTCAGAGCTTCCTCTTATCTCCGTGCCAGGATGCTCATTTCAGAGTGGCAGTCAGCGCTTTATAAATATCGCTTTTCATTTAATTTCATTTCATTTCAGATGGTACCGTTACCCTAGAACAGCTCACCTAAGGCCAGTACAGCTGACTCCAGACCTCTCTCCATGCTTAATGCTGACTTCAAGGTTTTGAGCACTTGTCTTCCAGACTGGGGCCGTACATGCATGATGTAGTACACACAGATCAGAATGGGTTTATCCCTGTCTGTAACACACCCCTTAATCTCAGACGGCTGTGTAACATACACAACTGAGATTTGTCAGGTCCCCCCCCCCCCCAGGCAAGGACGATGTCACTGGACCTGGAAAAAGCCTTTGACACCATGAGATGGGACTTCCTGGAGGCGGTCATGCTCTGCATTCGGCTTAGCAAGGGATGGGCGAATTGGGCCCACCGCTAGGGTGAAATTGTGGCACACCACCTAGATTCTTATGACATCTTCCATGGTACAATACAGGGATGTCTGCTCTCCCCACTACCCTGTGCCCTGGCTATTGAACCACTGGCAGAGTACTTCAGAGCGGAATGCCGGGGCAAAATACTCACAGTAGAGGAACACATTATCTCCCTTTATGCAGATGATCAGCTGATTTACCTGCAAAATGGAGAGGCTGGTAGTGGCTTTGCCTTGCGGCTCCTCAAGGACTATGGAGCTTTCTCTGGTTTACGGGTAAATAGAGACTTCTCCTGTTTACGGCCCTTAGCTGCTGGCGCCGCTGTCTTAAGCGGATGGGAGGAAAGCTGCTTTATGCCCCTGAGCTCCCACTTGGTGGGACTGACATATAGAGAACCGCTCACATACATCAGAGCTGGACAGCTGAACTCCTGGACGGAGGTGGGGATAGTGACGGCGAGGGACTGCTACCAGTTCGGCACACTCATCCCACTGCCAGACCTGATAGAGCAGACGACCCTGCCGGCAGGCCTATCCTCACTTATGAGGCACTCGTGTGTATGTTGTGAGATCTCTGGGGACAGGGAGACAGAAAACCACGATCCACCTAGTTCACAGCAACTATTGGCGATTGGTACAGGGAGACACTTGATCATGTGGTTCTACAGGGCACTGAACATGATGGCGGGGAAACCTCTAGATGCCCTTAGAAGATGCTGGACTGCTGTTCTAGGCCGTAACTTATCTGGTCCTGAATGAAGAAGTCTGTTGGCATACCCTCAGAAGGTGTACTGGAACGCCCATCTGAAATGTATCCAGCATCTATACACACAGAATATACTTGATGCTGCGCAGGCTTGGGGAGATATACGAGGGTAAGCCCATACTGTGCCCCAGATATGTGACAGTAGATGCAGACTTCATCCTCTTGTCATGGGGATGCACTTATCTGCGGGTGTTCTGGGGGGAAATCCTTACAAGACTACATGAGACCCTAAGCCACACGGTAGAGAATCCCTAAGAGGTGTGACTATGGGGGCCTTACTTAGCCCCAAGCCTATAAAAGTGGGGAATAGTTTTATAGATCTGGCCCTGATACTGGCTAAAAGGAGAATGGCCATGGCCTGGAAGTCCAGTGGGAGCTAGAGTTAAGAGATGGACCAGGGACGAGGTTCACTAGACCAGGCCCGAGAAGAGGGTGTTGCTGAGGCAGGAAGCCCACATGGTCCACAGACGTCACATAGCAGATTTGTGGTCGGAGGTAGTGGACCAGTCGGAGCACCCATCGGACACAGAGACTACGACAGGGGTACTCCAGAGGAAGGGTGGGGACACAGACCGGGATGGGACTGTTAATGAGGATACAACCCCGGAGGGAAGCGTGGAGATGTAGTGAGTGGTCTGGGCTGGTGGGCCGCGGCGTCACCAACTCCCCTCTCCATTCTCCTGCCTGGGTTTTTTCCCCTTCCCAATGTGCGACAATTGGGTAAGAATATAGCACCCAACCTCATTAAAGCATATATAAGGAAATGGTGCTTTAACATGCCTTTGTTTCTTTTTAGTTTCCTTTATGGTGTCCCTTGTCTCATTCTGTCCCCGATTTCTGGTTAGTGAACCCTTCCACCCCTCATGAGACCCTGGTCGATGCTCCATGAGTGGACTGAAACCCTTTTTAGGTCTTGCCTACGCAGCACATGCGCTGTCTCTTTGAGACATGCAGGATCTGTTGTATGGGCTTACGCACCTGCTCTCGCTTTTCATTCGTGCCTTTGTGTCTCTTTTACAATTCGGTGTTTGAGTGGTGAATCTGTCTCATTTGTTCCGCCTTTTGTGTTTTCGTCCCACCCATGGCGACTAGCCCTTTCACATGTCTTCTGTCTCCTGTGTGCATTTATCTGTGTTTACGCACTCTTTTTCTTGTTACAGAGTGCCCGTGTTTTCTGAAGGTTCAGTTTTTTGTGTGCTGTTTTGTTAAAGTGTGTTTGCGACCTTTTTGTAAGCTTTTGTTTTTATAATATGCTATATTTGTTTAACGAGGCTTTCCCATGTGTACAGAATTTTTGTAATTTTATTTCTTGTTTTTGTAATTTATGTTCTTGCTCTCAAGAACATACATTACAAAATGTACTTAATTTGTTTAGTAAAGTGGTGCTGTGTTTACAGTGATTTTGTTTTTTTATGTCGTGCTGCTAAAGCTTGTTGGAGATGCCTTTGGGGTGTGTTTTTTTCCAAAGTACTTTATTTGTTTAGGAAGGCTTCTCCGTGTTGATGGTGTTTTTTAAAGCTGGTTTTCCTGTTGGAAATGATAGTGCATGCATTTAATTGTAGATTAAATCACCATATAATGCAGCGCAGACATGCTGCATACAGCACACAATGTACAGCCTTTAAATACACTGAGATCACAAGCACCACATAGTACAAGTGGTGTTTTCCAAACCTACTTCTGGGGGAGTTCAAATGCAACTTGCACATCTTGACTTTGCTCGTTTGTTTGATAACCTGCCGTGAAAACGTTCACAGGAAGCTGGAACATTCCCGGTTGGCCAGGTCACTGTTTACTAAAACATCTGGTGCTTCGAAGCTTGTTGTGAACCAAACAAGCTCAGCAGACGGCTGTAAATTGTTATCTTGTTTTTTTGTCCCGTCCCCCAATTACCCTCCTCCCACTGAATCAGCTTGTGTGCTCATTTGTTTAATTTACAATTGGGGGTAAAAAAGAAAAGATAATTTCAGTTTCTTCGACGTTTTATCACAAACAAAATTGAAATATGCATTAGAGAAAACTGTTTACGACTTTCCCTGTAATGCAAGCTGCAAAGGTTTATGTATCGCAACCTTTTATGTCTAAGCAGCAGGCCCTTTTAAGGTTGATAAAAAGGAATACCACTGAATGGAGCGATAATGACTCCTAATTTTTGCAGCTCCGTTCAGCATGTACTGTAACTAAGCAGACACGTAGATGGTAGAACTCCCAACCTCTCATCAGCCAGACCCCGGCCTTGCTACACCCTCCCTCCTTCGTTACTTATTAATCTCCATAACCATCCTTAGGTTAACTTTGGAAAGTTAACATCACCTCTAGCTGATTGGATCAATTTTTACTATGCGTTTCCCGCAGATATAATGCAACAGTGTCTCTCATGTATACACCCGATAATTCACAAGTCCAGCTCCCTGTTAGGGGGGTAGGGGCACTTTGCAAAATATTTAGACAAAAAAACACAGAATTGTCTTTTAAATATAGGTGTATTCATATTATCCATGACAGTAGAACTTGTGTTATCTTCTTCGGATGGTGGAGAGCAGAGTATATCTCAACCACACACCCCTGCAGACCCTCTACTAAATGTTTAGAGGACTCTTTGTTTCTCTCGCTCACTCGCCAACAGACAACCAGACAAATGCACGGATGCACAAACCAAACACACAGGAATGTAATCCATATTTCACTGGTATCCAGTTAAATACGTTCCATCGAGATACACGCACTAATGTAGTCTCACCACACCCCATTGCTCAGGTCACACGTATTCCTTCACTCTGCCACACTGCCTTCAAGAGAAGCTCATAATCTTGCACACACTCTCGCTGCTCTTAGGAGCTACACACAACTGCAGTTTCAACCTGCCACTTCTGTGCCCACGTCACATACATTATTTCAGTCACTCGCTCCCCACTGTGCTGTCAGAAGTTATACACACTCCTTCAGTCTCTCCCTCCCGGGTTTTAGACGTCTCTGCACTTCGTTCCCCACCCTGGTCTTAAAGGTTCACACATTCCAGTACTCTAGTGTTTCCCAAATTTCGTGACCTGAAACACGGAAGTCCAAACAATAAAGATGCATTTAAAGTCTGTATTTTTCTTGTCTTTTTGCACATTTTCTGCCGTAGCCATTTTGAAGTCGCACGTAAAGTCAATGGCTGTGTGCAGAAAAAAAGTGACTCAGAGTTTTAGAAGTTTCAGCGCAAACATGCACTGACCAGAATTTACATGAGCACATTCTACTTTTAGCATGGACGTAAGAAGTGTGGGGTACGCGGGGAATAGATCCCCTCCCAGATTTTGTAGTGGGGGGGACGAAGGACAAAATAATTTCCCCTCTCTACTCTCTGGGGCAGCGCCATTGGCACGTCAAAGCACTACCTACAGCGTTCTTGCGCTTGACCCGTGACCTTCCCTTTTGTTTTGCTGCAAACCTCTGTCATTTTTTCGCACCTCGCCTTTGCCGCCACACCTGCCTGCAGTCTGCACTTCCAGGACAAGGGAGAGAGGTAGTTTGTTGATTGATTGCTATCTGCATCCGGACCCTCCTCAGACCGACCCTATCTTATTTGACTGTTTCATTCAGACTCTCCTAGTCGTACGGCATGCAAAATATGCTTTCTCCACTCCTGTTTTGCCGCAAGAGAGCTTCATGAGTCAGGGCACTTTAACATGAGCCTGTAGGGCACTTGTGTTGTGATATTTAATATATTTTACTGTTTTAATCTTCATATATCCATATTTCAAATGACAGTGCTTTTATGACATTTATTGTCGAAATAAAGCTGACTGACTAACTGATATATAATATTATGGCACAGATTTAGCCCCTTGTGCACAGAATAAGCATAATGCTCATTCACTAGCCCAGTTCGAGAGACTGATGTGTATTGCAACACGTTTCTGGCAAGTAGGCCCAGCTCCCGGTATTACTGGCCTAAATTAAATTGCTATATGCCTCAACCAAACAGCTTGTGCTGCTATGTTCGAATCTAGCCAAAGGGACGTCCATCTCCAGTTGGGCTGTAATAATATTGACAGCGGAGTGAGCTCAAAGTAATAGGCCTAAGCCTCACTGATCACATAGTGGGAGTATGTATAGAGCCCAATGCTACATAGAATACGTTTGTGCACTATACAGGAATGCGCTCAATGGGAAAATAACTCCATTTCAATTCAATGTTTATTGTTTGATTACTAAAAACCATAACAAAATGTTAAAAACCATATAATTCATGTATTCACAGAGCAAAGTTTAAAAAAAGAACCCAAGTTATTACAAAAACAGTGCAATAATCTTGCTTTAAAATGGGTTAAGGTTAAGAGAGTCCAAACCACAAGTAGATGTGCCTTGGAATCATATATAAGCAGATATATTCCTGGTGTCGCTCAGTTAGTTAACTTGTGGGGGATGGGGGAGTTTTTTGTCTTATAAGGGTTAGTAATATCAAAAACATGGCATAATAACTAGAGTTCACTTAATATGTTGCAATTGCAGGTAACAACTATAAGATACAGACTGTGATAATGTCTTCTTATACTCTGACAAAGGCAACTTTACGAATGTCATTGACATTGTATTCCTTTAACTATTCTGTACAATTATAAGCTGTTTCTGTAGAGGAAATCTAACCTATCCAAAGAAGGACTGTGAATGGAAGTCGCACGTAGAGCTGCTGGAAATTAAAGGTGCCAAACAGAGGCATAACAACGATTCAATGGATTTTTTAAACAAACAAGGATAATCCACCGCACCATATTTGTTTAATAAAAGACTGCTATAGATGGAGAGCGTGCAAGATGTAACTGTCTGTATACAGAAAAGTACAGTTATGTTTATGGGGGTGTGGGAAAAGCTGAGCAAATAAGAGGTGAACACGGAAATGGGAAAAACGAAAACAGTGGAAACGAGGGACACATCGAGAAGGAGGCTGCAACAGAAGAAGCGGGATGCAGAAAAATACAGAGAGAGTAGGAGAGAGGTATGTTAAAAGGCTATTGATGGAGAGGTGAAAGTAGGAGGACGAAATGGTGTAGAAGCAAAAGAAGGCAAACGGTAAAGTAAGAAAGTGAGAATAAGACGGATGGAAAATATTGATGTTGAGATAGAGGGGAAGAGAAAAGCAATAAGAAAGGGAAGGAAGCAGAATATGAGGGAGAAGAAGAGGAGTGTGTCAGAATGAGACAAGAATTCATAAGTTGACCGCTTGGGCTGTATTATAGAAACTTTGGAGTGCTGCCAAAACGGTATACAATAACTTTGCACTGTTTTTGCTATATATGTAAAAAATAGTCCAGTCTATACAAAGGAAGACGAAAGGAAATGATGAGAAAAGGGGGGATAGAAGACAATTTTTTTTTATAGGAATAGAGGGGTTGAACTGGCAGATTAAAAGCGTGAGGCAGGACATCAGAGGAGAAAGATGGACTGGCGAGTGAGAGAGAGGTCACGTGTATGTCTGCAAGTAAGAAAACGCGCGTGTGCAGAAAGAAAGACCAGTGCTGGAAATGGAGAGAAAAAAAACAAGCATTGGCCGCGCGGCCGTAAAAGTAACGGCCGCGCGGCCGTGAAAGCGAAAGTAATAGCGATCGCGATCAAAGCGAAAGTGATCGCGATCGCTATGACGGGACGCGCTGTGTGGCAAGCACGCGAGTGGTGCGCGCGCAGCAGTGATTGGCGGCTGCGCGCGTGCACGCTCGCGTGAACTCAAGCTTTAGGCCACAGGCAGCACTTTAAAAATCCCAAATACAAAATGTCTCTCCGAGCCAGCGCATGCGCTGGGCTCAGCGAGACCTAAAAATCAGTCATCTGTGTGTCAAATGATGTGCTTTGCGGGAGACATATTAACCCTCTATGCTATTTCGATTCAAAACAGGGGCTAGATAAAACACCTGTCTCTCCAGCAATTGCATTAACCTCCAGAGTTATCTTATGAATTTTCTTTCCTGATATTTACCGGATACATAAAGATCTATGCAGCAGATACCTTAACCCCGTAAGATATTATAAAATGCGGACTTTGCAGCCACTTAAGCAGAACAGATATACCGCCATGTTTCTCCTTGTTGCCAATTTCTTTCAGGCAGAGTTTGAAAAAATTAAAGTGGAGGCCTAGATTGTGCACCGGGGTTGCATTACTTTTTTGGCACAACTCTGACGCAAAATTTAATTTGTTAAATATTGTAATGCGCGCAAATGTACTCATGATAGCCTGCTTCACATATTTGAGGTCTTAAAATATGGTGTCATTTTTTGTGATATCACCTAATGGGTTGCGATGTCACTTGCGATGCTGATGCTGTGATGTCACTTACATACTGCCTAACTTGGTTAGCGCCCCACTTCCTATATCTGAAAGAGACTGTTAGTTATAGGCTCCTTATCTTAGAATTACCCCTAGGCGTCAGACTGGATCCAGAGAATTATTTTCTTAGCGGTACCCCTGCGAGTGGGTAGGTGGCGTTGGTCGACTCCGCGTCTGATGTCTTGGTCGCTGGGATGACGTCGCAGTGCCTACATAGACGTCGCTCCTACGCGCTGACTTCAGTTCTTTCTTTTTCCGCGCAGCCTAGCGCAGACCCAGAGAGAGCTACCCCTTAGTCATTTTTTGACTAACCTTTTTTCAACGTTTTGTCAACTTCTTTTCGAGTCCCAACACCGAACGGGGTTCAGGCCTTGCGGCTCCTGTCACAAGCTGATGTCTGTGACGGATCCTCACCTCATGTGCCTCTCGTGTCTGGAGCACGACCACGATCCAAAGTCATGCTCCGATTGCCAGGCCATGAATCCAAAGTCTTTGCGGGAGCAATCCCAAAAGTTATTGGAGGCCCGGCGGTTGGCTCCACGTCATTCCCGGTCTCGTTTTAGGGGAAGGTCTCGAGACCGCTCGCGGAGCCCCCACACCTCGTCGCACTCAAAATCTTAGAGGTCTTCGGGTAAGTCCAGGAATAAGAAGGCAAAGAAGCACCGGCGCTCTTCACCTTCTCCCTGCCGGTCAGCTGATGCGATGCGGGATTCGGAACGTCGTTGCTCTAAGGCTCCGTCTCTGGTGCCTACTTCAGGGATGACTGCGCCTCCCTCGTTACCGGGAACCGCAGTCCCCTGCCCAACTTAGTAAGTTCTAAAAGGCCCTTCACCTCCTCTTTGGGCAGCCCGACTCCGCCGGTGCGCCTTTGGGCCCCGCGAAGCCGGTAGGGGGCCCTGGGCCTTCAATGTCAGCGGCCCTGGCGGACCCCCGTAGATCCAGGCCTGGATCCGAATCGACGCCGTACCTTCCCCGGCGCCGATCCCTGTGACGACGACGCCCCCGGCGACAGTCGTGCCCCTGGCCGGCGCTGGTCCCATCCTAACCCCCCAGATGGACCCAGAGCCGGAGGGTACTTTTGTTTGCCTGTTAATTCCTGGTGTTCCCTACCGCCCAGAAGGTGGAGATATAGACTGGAAGAGGTCGCTGGACCCTTTAGCAGACCAGCTGAAAAAACCGGACTGGAGTGTGGACATGGGTGACGCCAGTGGTCTGGACACTTCTCCAAATCTTGGCATGTTTTTTCCACCCACCGTGGTTACGGAGGAGGGAATGTCCTATGCTGTAGTGGTGAGAAGGGCGGCTGAGGTCTTGTTCCTTGAGCTCCCTTCAGTGGCAGTCAGGACTAACCTTCTGACAGAGGTGCTTCAGCCTGCGGCATCCACCTCTGAACCCCTTCTGCCCTTCAACGAAGCCCTCACTGACGTGCTCCTGGGCACCTGGTCCAAGCTCTGCCGCCATTGCCCGACTGTGGCGACTCCGTTTTCCTCACCCACCACCCTTCCTCCGAAAGCTTGGTAGTCCAAGTCTCCTCTTCAAAAGGTGCAATCCCTTCTGCTCCTCCAGATAGGGAGTCCAAGAAGCTGGATCACCTTGGGAAGTGTATGTTCTCTTCCTCCAGCTTGGCGCTGCAATCTGTGAATACCGCATGCCTCTTGGGCCGATTTTCCCACACCATATGGGATACTGTTGCGCAGGTGCTGCCTTAGTTCCCGGAGGAGGCCCGGGCCATTCTCTTCTAGGCAGTGACAGATGGGAGAGACGCAGCCAAATTCATAATACGATGTGAACTGGATACCACCGACTCTCTGGGCAGAACGATTGCCACGTCAGCAGCCCTTAGGTGCTACGCCTGATTGAAGATATCTGCCTTTGCAGGAGATGTCCAGTCAGCCTTGCTGGACATGCCCTTTGATGGCCGTCGTCTTTTTGGCGACAAAACAGACTCCGTGCTCAAGCGCTTTAAAGATTCTTGGGCTACGGCTAGATCTTTGGGCGTCTCTGCATCTTCTCGACCACTCCAGTCTGCTTCTCGCCCCTTTCGTGGCAACGGAAGGGGCACCCAGCTACGTCCGGCCCAGTCCATCCACCGGTTTACGCAAGCTGCCCAGCCTCTGCATGGCCGTGGCCGCAGAGCGACGGTCCAGGAGCCAGTGGGTGGGCCAGTCCACTCTCCCTCCCCTCCCCTCCCCTCGCCGAAGCCTCCAAACCCTCCTAGTCCGACATTTCAGGCCCATAAACTGCCAGTGGGCGGCAGGATTGGCCATCAACTCCCCCACTGGCAATCCATCACGTCAGACAGGTGGGTTTTGCAAATAGTCCGATGGGGCTACTCCCTCCCCTTCGAGACTACCGCACCTTCCATGCCACTATCTTTCGATCGCATGTTGGAGGATCATTTGGCACTTCTGCGCCAGGAAGTTTCAACTCTTTTGGCAAAGGGAGCTATCGAGAGGGTCCCGGCGCCAGAAGTAGGTAGTGGTTGCTACTCCTGCTACTTTCTGGTGACCAAAAATGACAAAGGCCTACGTCCTATGCTAGACCACGTGGCCCTCAACCGCTTACTCTGAAAGGAGAAGCTCAAAGTGCTCACGTTGACTCAGGTCCTGTCTACCCTAGGGACTGGATGGTGGCGCTGGACTTGCAGGACGCTTATTTCCATGTTCCCATCCTGGCAGCGCAGAGGCACTATTTACGGTTTACGATAGGCCACAAGCATTTTTGGTTCACAGCACTCCCCTTTGGCCTTACCAGTGCCCCTCGGGTGTTCACAAAAGTGATGGCGGTGGTCGCAGCTCATCTGCGCAGATCAGGGGTTCCAGTCGTCCCCTATCTCAATGACTGGCTGTTGATGGCAGGATCACCCCAATCAATCAATCAGGGGAATTGTAAGCGCTATTTACCTGTGAGGGTCTTAAGGCGGGGAGGAGGGGGTTTGAATATCTGTTTCGCCGAAGAGCCAGGTCTTGAGGGTCTTCCTGAAGGTGTTCAGGGAGGGAGCGCATCTGATGTCTGCCGGTAGCTTGTTCTAGGTCTTGGTTGCTATGTGAGAGAGGGATCTTCCATCTGTTCTGGCTCTGTGGATGTGCGGGGTTTCGGCCAGTGCAAGGTTGGAAGATCTAAGGTTTCTTTTGGGTACGTGGAAGTTGATTCTGTTGTTCAGGTATTTGGGTCTGTTGTTGTGTAGGCATTTGTAGGCGTGAGTGAGGATTTTGAAGGGGACTCTTTTCTCCACTGGGAACCAGTGGAGTCTTCGTAGGCGTTGGTTGATGTGTTCATGCAGGGGAATGCCGAGTACGAGTCTGGCAGTGGTGTTCTTTATTGTCTGGAGTTTGCAGAGTAGGGACTTGTTGATGCCGGCGTAGAGTGTGTTTCCATAGTCCAGTCTGCTGGTGGTGAGTGCATGGGTGACGGTCTTCCTTGACTCAGAGGGGATCCATTTGAAGGGCTTGTGGAGGATGCGGAGAGTGTTGAAGCAGCTGGAGGTGACGGCGTTGACCTGCCGGTTCATGGTGAGTGATAAGTCAAGTACGATGCTGAGGTTTTTGGCCTGGCCTGAGGGGGTAGGTGGGCTTTCGAGGGCGGTCGGCCACCAGGTGTTGTCCCATGCTGAAGGGTTGGTTCCAAGGACGAGGACGTCTGTCTTTCCGGCGTTGAGCTTCAGACAGCTGTTGGTCATCCAGACTGCGACGTCTTGCATTCCTTTCTGGAAGTTGAGTTTGGCGGTGGTGGGGTCTTTGGTGAGGGAGAGGATGAGCTGGGTGTCATTCGCGTAGGATACAATGTTGAGGCCGTGTTGCCGGATGATGGCTGCGAGGGGAGTGTGAGAAGTTGGCCTGATGTATGATGTCACTAGTTCTAGTGTACACCTTATATCAGTCCAAACAACCCTTATGGTGATTGGTTGTAAAGTCAACCTTATAGACCAGCTATCCTAGTGGTAGCATGGACAAGAGCAGTCTTAGGCTAAACTCTGAATGGCATGTGAAGCCAGCTGTGATACCATATATAATCCCTTGAATACCAAATGAAAAGACACCACAACAGATATATATATATAAAATAAAGTGTATTTATTCTAGTCAAACCCTCAGCACTCTATGAGATTCGAGGTAAGTACAACACAGTCTCATTCAAGCATACATTAAGTCACACAGGTAAGTAATACAGTTAGGCCCTAGGGGCCACGCAAACCATATACTAAAGAAGTGGTATAAGGACCACTGTCACGGAAATAGAATAGGCCTAGGCCTAGGGAATCGCTGGGGCTACACTACACTACCAACAGTTAGGAAGTGGGAGGCCCACGGGATTCAGGTGCAGAGTGGAAACACTCACGCGTAATGCGTATAATCGATAGAAATAGTACAGTTTAGAAATATGCAGTTTTAGGACACTTCTGGAGTAGCTAGAAAGTCGAGACTCGGAAACTAGACCCTAGGATAGTCACTACCCTTGTGAGCACCGAAGTACCCAAGTCACCTAGCCCACGGGCTGCGGGTGCATAGGTGTGAACTTGCGTCGGGTTTTGTCATGGACTTCTATGGATGCCTGAAGGAAAGTTGCTGACAGGCGGTCAGTGCAGAGTGTCCGGTGGATCCCAAGGCCGGGATCAAGAAGGAAGGGTACCTGCAAGCAGAAGGGACAGAGTCAAGGTCACTAGCCAGTGACCACGTGGAACCAGGAAGGAACCAGGCGATGTCGTGAAGATTGCAGGTGAAGGGTGAAGCTTGTCACTGCAGCCACGGGTACCAGGAGACGTCGAGGACGACCAGGACCAGGAGGCGAGCTGTCCCACGAAGGCTCTTGCTGTCGGCGGCGTCGAAGTCGAACTAGGACTCACCAAGCCTTGGCAAGCGGAACCCACGAAGAACAGAGGACTTGCTTCTGGTGCAGACCAGGAAGGTCTGGGGTGCTTCTCTTTTGCAAAGAAGCGGGAGCCAGTCTGGAGGAGCCAAACCAGCGGTGAAGATTTCAAGGTGTGTCGTCACAAAGGCCGCTAGCAAACGGGAAAGCAACCGGACAGACGCGGCAAGCAGGAAAATGCAGAAGGGCCCCACGCAGGACTCGTGGAGTGTGGGGGGCTGATCTTCGGTGCAGATGGTGCTTGGGGTTGGGGCTTCTCAATCCCCGGTGCACAACTTCGAGGGTGCCTCAGAAGCTGCGCTGGAAGATACTCGCCACTTTTCCCAGGTAGCCGGTCCCACGTCTCTCGTCGCCTCCACGGATCTCAGCTCGGCTGTGGATGTGGATCAGGGTCGGAGAAGTCTGGAAGTCAAGGCTCTGGTCGGGCTCTGCAGTCGGTCCCTCGTAGAACTTCAGCAAAGCAAAGGGTAGTCTCTTGATGGTGCCTGTTTGCACAGGGTAGCCACTCCTTGGCCACAAGGGAGATTCTTCAGTCTTCTTCTTTCGTCGAATGTCCAGAGTTTCTGTTCAAGTTGCAGGTTCAGGATAATCTAATTTAGCAGGGCCCAACTAGCTACTAATATACTGGGCTAGTGGGCTGGGCTACCTGCAAGGTCCCTCCTATGGGTGGGACCAGGAAGGGGAGTGGCTACACCCCTTTTCCTTTGTCCAGTTTCGCGCCAGAGCTGGGGCTGGAGTGCCCCAGCACCGGTTTGAACTGGACTATGCATGGAGCACCTTGTGTGCCCCAGGCATGTCTCATTCCTTTCAGCCCTCCCTGCCCCAATACACTAAAGTCTGTCTGGGGAGGTGCTAGCACCTCCCCAAGCAGGAAACCTATTGTCCAGGCCTCCCTGGCTGGGAGGGCTCCCAGCAGCAGGAGGTCAGACTCGTGTCTGTGGCAGCAGCATCCATTTTGTGATGCTGAGGCTCTGGTTAACTTTAACCGGGTAAGTAGGTTTCAACATATCTTCTCCCTCTAGAAGGGAGGGATAATATCCTCATCCCCAGAAATGGGATGGGGGTAATATTCCAAAGTGGTAGACACCTTACACGACATGTTTTGATACAGCCAAACCATAGTTACCATAACCGTTTAAGATTATAAGGCACTTTAAGAGTATATGGTAGGCTATATCATAGAACAGCTATAAGGACATGGTTCCGAAAGCTGCAGACAGGCTCAGCTCATGCTAGAGCACCATCTCACATGTTACCAAGCACTCTGCCTCCAGGATTGTTAAGGCCTGCCATAGGAGTGGCTGATAGGTACACATGTGTCTATATATAAGGTAGGTATAGGAATACTACACCTAAGCAAGGAGTGATTACACGACCTTGCCCCAGCTGAGTGATCAGCCTGTTGTGTCATAATGGAAGCCCAGGCCAGGGGTGGCATAATACATGCTGCAGCCCCTGGTAGGCCTAGGGTACACCTATGCCCTGGGTACCTAAGGTACACTGTACAGGGGCCAATAAGGTGATCCTATCCAAATGGGTTATGCACCTAAAGTACATAGTCCATTTTACAGAGAGAGCAGACAGCCTGAGACCCTGAATGGCAGGATCTCAGGCCAACTAAGTCGAAAAACCAGCTAGACACTAGGCAAAAAGTTGGGGGTAACCATAGTCAGATATCCACCTTCCTACAGGGGGCCAATTAGATGTTGAAGAGGTTTGGACTCAGTGATGACCCCACAGGTGATTTTCGTGGGATTGGAGAGGAAGGGTGGTAGTCTGAGCCTTTAGCTTCTTCCGGTGAGGAATGGTCAGATCCAGTCCAGGGCTATTCCTTGTATGCCATCGTCGTGTAGTCTGGCGACTAGTGTGCGGTGGGAGACTGTGTTGAAGGCTGCTGATAGGTTGAGTAGGAGTGCTGCGGAGTAGCCTTGGTCCAGAAGGGTATGGATGTCGTCTGTGGCAGCGAATAGGGTGGTCTCGGTGCTATGGTTGCTTCGGAATCCCGATTGGGACGGGTCGAGGACGGCGTTCTCTTCAATGAATTGTCAGTTCCCTGTTGACTGTTTTCTCTGCCACTTTAACTGCGAAGGGGAGGAGCGAGATGGGCCGGTAGTTCTTAAGGTCGGTGGGGTCCGCTGTGTGCTTCTGGAGCAGGGGCCTGACTTCTGCGTGCTTGCAGTCGTCTGGGAAGGTGCCTGTTTGAGGGTGGTGTTTTCATGGTGCATTGTAGTTCGGGTGCGATGGCGGCCGCAGCTCTGTGGTAGATGTGGGGAGGGCAGGGATCGGTGGGAGCCCCCGAGTGAATACCTTTCATGGTCGAGGCGGTGTCTTCGGTCGTGACCAGTGTCCAGTTGGAGATGGTGGGCTGGCTCTCGTCTCCGACCTCCAGACTACAGTAGGACCTCCTGCACACGCTGGGGTTCACTATCAAAGTGCCGAAGTCACACCTGACTCCCTCTCAGACATTCCCTTTCATCGGAGCTGTTCTGGACACGGTGCAGTTTCGAGCCTATCCTCCTGAGCAGCAAGTCTGGGCTATTTGGGTTATGATACCGATGTTTCAGCCTCTATCCTGGATTTTGGTGAAATGACCCTGAGGCTGCTGGGCCTCATAATCCACTGCTGGTACATCATACCGGATGGCGTATGTGGGCTCTGCAGTGGGACCTGAAGTGCTGGTGGGCGCAGCACCAGGGGAATCTTTCCGACTACGTCAAGATCTCGGAGGGAACTGCACAACAATTGCAGTGGTGACTAACGAACCAATCTTGGGTTAGAGGCAGATCCCTCTCCCTTCCCCAACTAGATTTCAGTGTTGACAGATGAGTCACTTCTGGGATGGGGCGGCCATCATGTAGAGGCGGAGATCAGAGGCGTCTTGTCTCCGGAGGAGTCCGGGCTCCATATCAGTCTGCTGGAGCTTTTGGCAATTCGCCTGGCACTCTTTCCCTTTCTCAAAGGGAAAGTTGTGCAGGTGTTCACCGACAACACCACCCCCATGTGGTACTGCAACAAACAGGGCGGGGTGGGGTCGTGGACCCTATGTCAAGTGGCTCTTCGCCTCTGGACATGGCTGGAACATCAGGACATGACCCTGGTGGTTCAACACCTGGCAGGTTCTCTGAATGCCAGGGCGGATGAACTGAGCCGTAAGTGCCTAGTAGATCACAAATGATGTCTTCACTCGGAGGTTATGCAAGGTCTCTTTCAGGGTTGGGGAGAGCCTTGGTTAGATCTGTTGGCCACAGAAGAGAACGCACAATGTCAGCAGTATTGCGCGTTGGAGTTTCCAAGGCTGCACAAGGCTTGCGGCCTCCTGTACGCCTTTCTGCCTGTACCACTTATGCCTGAGTGCTGAAGATCAAGTGTAAAAGGGCCCAAGTCATTCTTGTGGCTCCGGACTGGGCACAAACAGTCTGGTACCCCCGAGCTCCTGAGCATGGCCATCGATCCTCCGTTCAGACTATCCCTTCGGGAGGATCTTCTTTTGCAGCAGCAGGGGACGGTTCTTCACCCGAACCTGTCCAGCCTCAACCTCCTTGCGTGGAGATTGAGCGGCAACATTTGACAGCTTTTGACCTTCCACCTGAAGTCTGTAATTTCATCTTGGCAGCCAGGCGTTCCTCCACTAAAATGGTATACACCTGTAGATTAAACAAGTTTGTGGTGTGGTGCACAACAAAGGCTGTGGATCCCCTTTCTGCTCCTCTTTCAGAGGTTCTCTTGTATATACTCTCTTTGGCCCAGCAGGGCTCTTCCCTGGACACTCTTAAAGGCTATATTTCTGCTATCTCTGCTTTTCTTTGGCTGCCAGAACAGCCTTCCTTATTCAAGTCTCCTATTGTAAATATTTTCTTTAAAGGCATTACTCATGTCTTTCCTCCATCTCCTTTCATAATGCCCCAGTGGGACTTTAACCTTGTTCTAACATATCTTATGTGTGTTCCTTTCAAGACTCGTCACAACTGTCCTTTAAGGGTTTTCACTCTAAAAATTGCCTTTCTTGTTGCTATCACCTCTGCTCGCAGGGTGAGTGAGCTTCAAACTCTGTCTTCTAAGCCCCCTTTCTTGTCTGTGCATTTGGACAAAGTGGCGCTATATCTGAAAGAAACACGTTAGTTAGATTCCTCACCTTAGAATATCCCCAGGCGTCAGGCTGGATCCGGAAAGATTTTTGTGCTATAACCCTTGCGCGTCGCTAGGTGTCGTCTGCGGCTCCGCGTCCGTCGTTGGCATCGTGCGCCGGAATGACGTCATCGGAGTACTTAGACGCCACCCTCGCGCGCTGACGTCAGTTCTTCTTTTTTTCGCGCCAGACAGCGCCGATCCGGGAAAGCTTACCCCTTAGTCAATTTTTGACTAAACTTTTTTGACTCTTTTTGGTCTTCTGTCGACTCTACTCTGGTGCCGGTAGGATGCCTGGGTTTAAAGCCTGTGACTCCTGTCATCGACTGATGTCGGTGACGGACCACCATCGCCGGTGCCTTTACTGCCTGGGGGCCGACCACGACGCGGAGTCGTGCCCCGATTGTCAGGCCTTGACCTCGAAGGCTAGGCGGGAGCGGTCCCATAAGCTTCTCGAGCTTCGGGCACTCGGCTCCGCGCCGCTCACGGTCCCGGCCCAGGAGGAGGTCTAAGGACCGGTCGCGGAGCCGCAGCCACCATCATCGCTCGTCGGGCTCGAAGTCTTCGGGTAAGTCGAAGCGATCAAAGAAGTCCAAGAGGCGACACTGCTCTTCGGACTCCCTTCGCCGGTCGCGCGACTCGGCCGAGGGTCAGGGTGGTCCCACCCCCGCGGCTCCATCGGAGCCGCAGGAGCCGCATCCGTCCCCATACCCGCCGGTCCCTGGGACTGACGCGACTCCGGCAGAGGTCAGTGCTTTCCTCTCGGCCATGAGGGGCCTGGCTCCGCCGTCGACGCCTGCCGGCACGCCTTCAGGCCCCGCCTGCTCTACTGGGCGACCTCGCGTGCCGGCGGCTCCGGCCCCGGCGACGACTTCGGTCCTGACGCCGCAGGTCCCCGAGGGATCCAGGCCTGGATCTCTGCCGGCGCCGGTCAACCTCACGACGCCTCCTCCGCCGGCGCCGACACCGGTACCGCCTCCGGCGCCGTCTCCGGACGACGCTGTTCCCCGGTTTATCCCCGGTCCGGGCCCGGAGCCGGTGCGGCGCCGCTTCCGACGACGATGGATGAGCGTTTCATCTACCGCCTGGCTCCGATCATTCCTCCTGTTTATCAGGAATCGGATGACGGGGGCGACTGGGAGGGGTCTGAGGACCCTATGGCCAGACAGGGCCAACTTTCACAGGACTGGGCAGACGAACTGGGGGATGCCAGTGGTCTGGACACCTCCCCGGACGCTGGTTTCATCTCTCCTCCGACTCTGGCCTCGGAGGAAGGTGCAGCTTTCTCAGTGGTGCTGCGCAAGGCGGCCGAAGCCCTGGGGCTCGAGTTGCCTGCTGTGGCCGTGAGGACTAACATCCTCACAGAGGTGCTTCAACCGTCAGCAAGCTCCACAGAGCCTCTGCTGCAGTTCAATGAGGCCCTCATAGACGTTCTGCAGGGCACTTGGTCCAAGCCCTCCACAGTTCCTCCTGTGGATCGGAACGTGGCCCGGCGCCACCGCCCTGCTCCGGGCGACCCCAGTTTCCTGTCCCAACTCCCCACCCCCGAGAGTCTGGTTATCCAGGCCTCCACTTCCCAATCCTCCTTCCCGTCTGCTCCTCCGGATCGGGATTCCAAGAGCCTGGAACAGTTCGGAAAGAAGCTATTCTCTTCCCTGAGTTTGGGCCTGCGGTCTTTGAACACCGCTTGCCTCTTGGACCGTTTCTCCCACTCTCTGTGGGATATGGTGGAGGAGGTGCTGCCCCTGTGTCCGGAGGAGGCACGGACACGCCTCTCCCAGACGCTTGCTGACGGGCGAGATGCAGCACGACATGCCATTCAGTGTGGACAAGACACCACGGACTCGCTGGGTAGGGCGATTTCCACCACGGTGGCGCTCCGGCGCCACGCCTGGCTGCAGTCCACGTCTTTCTCTGGGGATGTCCAGAGTACCCCCATGGATATGCCCTTTGATGGCACTCGCCTTTTTGGTGAGAAGGCGGATAGTGCGCTGGCTCGTTTTAAGGGCTCCTGGGCTACAGCCAAGTCCTTGGGTCTCTCGGCCCCGTGGCCGCAAACTTCCACATTTTGCCCCTTTCGTGGCAAAAGGAAGGGGCGCCTCCTCACGTCCGCCTAGCCACCGGCCGCAGAACCAACCTGCATGCGGTCGCAGACGTGGATTCCGCCGTGGCGGTACTGGAGGACAACGTGCCGGTCAGTCCACATCCACCCCGGCAGCATCCGCCTCAAAGCCCTCCTAGTCCGAGCTTTCAGGCCCATTCCACGCCAGTGGGCGGCAGAGTTCGCCATCACCTGCTCCACTGGCGATCCATCACATCGGAAAGGTGGGTGCTGCAAATCGTCCGAAGGGGCTACTCCCTCCCCTTCGAGACGGCCCCTCCAGCCATGCCACCGCAGTGCCACCGTATGTCGGAGGATCACTTGAATCTTCTGCGGGAGGAAGTTACGGCCCTCTTGGCCAAAGAGGCCGTCGAGCTCGTTCCTGGTCCAGAAGTAGGCCGTGGTTGCTATTCCCACTACTTTCTGGTTCCCAAGAAGGGCAAAGGGGGCCTACGCCCTATCTTGGACCTCAGGAGCGTCAACGCCTTCCTCCGGAATGAACGGTTCAAGATGCTAACTTTAGCTCAGGTTCTGGCTGCCCTCGACCCTGGAGACTGGATGGTAGCGTTGGACTTGCAGGACAACTATTTTCACATCCCCTTCCTGCCGGCCCACCGGCGTTACCTGCGGTTCACGGTGGGTCAGGAGCACTTTCAGTTCACCGTGCTCCCCTTCGGCCTCACCAGTGCCCCTCGGGTGTTCACGAAAGTGATGGCGGTGGTCGCAGCTCATCTGCGCAGATCGGGGGTTTCAGTCTTCCCCTATCTCGACGACTGGCTGTTGAAGGCGGGCTCGCCCCAGCAAGTCGTCTCCCACCTCCAGACTATGGCCGACCTCCTGCATTTGCTGGGGTTCTCCATCAATGTGCCGAAGTCACACCTGAGACCCTCCCAGAAGCTCCTCTTCATCGGAGCGGTTCTCGATTCGGCGCAGTTCCGGGCCTATCCTCCGGAACAGCGGGTCCAGGATAATCAGGCTCTGATTCCCATCTTTCGGCCTCTATCCTGGGTTTCAGTCAGGTTGGTGCTGCGGCTTCTGGGGCTGATGGCCTCCTGCATCCTGTTGGTGCATTACACCAGGTGGCGCATGCGGGCTCTGCAGTGGGACCTGAAGTTTCAGTGGGCCCAGCATCGAGGCAACCTGTCCGACCATGTCTTGATCTCGGAGGGCACTGCGAAACAGTTGCAGTGGTGGCTCACGGACCGCGATTGGGTCAGGGGCAGATGCCTCTCCCTACCCCAACCGGAGCACGTAGTAGTGACGGACGCATCCCTCCTGGGATGGGGGGGGCCATATGGGAGAGGCGGAGATCAGAGGCCTCTGGTCTCCGGCGGAGTCTCAACTCCATATCAGCTTGTTGGAGCTGAGAGCGATCCTGCTTGCACTGAAAGCCTTCCTTCCCTCTGTCCGGGGAAGTGTTGTGCAGGTGTTCACGGACAACACCACCGCCATGTGGTATTGCAACAAACAGGGCGGGGTGGGGTCGTGGACCCTTTGTCTAGAGGCTCTGCGCCTCTGGACATGGCTGGAACACCAGGGCATCATCCTGGTGGTTCAACATCTGGCGGGCTCTCTGAACGCCAGAGCAGACGAACTCAGCCGCCAGTGCATGATGGATCACGAATGGCGTCTGAACTCGGACGTGGCACAAGGTCTCTTTCTGCAGTGGGGAGAGCCTTGATTAGATCTATTCGCCACCGAAGAGAACGTGCAATGTCAGCAGTTCTGCGCGTTGGAATTTCCAAGGCGGCACTCGCTCGAAGACGCTTTTCGTCGCGAGTGGAGTTGCGGTCTGTTGTACGTCTTGCCGCCTTTACCACTTCTACCCAGAGTGCGGAAGATCAGGCGCGACCGGACCCAAGTCATCTTAGTGGCTCCGGATTGGTCACAAAGGTACTAGTATCCCGAGCTACTCAGTATGTCAATCGATCCTCCGGTACGACTTCCTCTTCAGGAGGACCTTCTGTTGCAGCAGCAGGGAACGGTCCTCCACCCGAACCTGTCCAGTCTCCACCTCCATGCGTGGAGATTGAGCGGCGACAGTTGATGCCATTTGACTTGCCTCCTGAAGTCTGTGACATCATTCTGGCAGCCAGGCGTCCCTCCACAAAATAGGTATACGCCTGCAGGTGTAACAGATTTGTGGAATGGTGCACAGCAAAGGCTGTGGATCCCCTTTCCGCCCCTCTTTCTGAGGTTCTACTCTTTCTTCTTTCTTTGGCCCAGCAGGGCTCTGCTCTGGGCACCTTGAAAGGTTATCTTTCTGCAATCTCTGCTTTCTTACGGCTTCCTGATCAGCCTTCTCTTTTCAAGTCCCTTGTTGTTTCGCGTTTTCTTAAGGGCATTACCCACAAGTTTCCTCCTGTCCCCTTCGTTATGCCTCAGTGGGATTTGAATCTTGTCTTGACCTTTCTGATGTGCGCTCCCTTTGAGCCTCTTCACAATTGTCCCCTTCGTCTTCTGACTCTTAAGACTGCTTTCCTGTAGCTATCACCTCGGCTAGACGGGTGAGTGAGCTCCAGGCTCTGTCATCTAAGCCTCCCTTTCTTTCTGTTCATCCGGACAAGGTTGTCCTCCGGACTCGTCCTTCTTTTCTTCCAAAAGTGGTGACCCCCTTTCACATCGGGCAATCGGTCACATTGCCCACCTTCTTTCCGCCTCCGCATCGTTCGAAAGAGGAAGAGAGGCTCCACCGTCTGGACCCAAAATGGGCGCTGTCCTTTTATTTGGACCGCACCAGACAGTTCCGGGTGGACAACCAACTTTTTGTTGGATACGTAGGTGCTAAGAAAGGAAGGGCTGTACACAAGCGGACCATCTCACGGTGGGTCGTCTTGTGTATAAAGTTTTGTTACTCATTGGCGAAAAAGGACCCTCCTTTTGGGCTGAGAGCCCATTCCACCCGGGCTACAGCGGCGACTACTTCCCTGGGATGGGGAGTTCCCTTGCAGGACTTCTGTCAGGCGGCGACGTGGGCCTCACTGCACACGTTCGCCAAGCACTATTGCCTGGACAGCCAAGTCCAGAGAGATGGCTTATTTGGCCGTTCTGTTCTCCAGGACTTTCTGGTGTGATCTTGGTTCGCAGACCCTCCACCGGGGTTGGTATTGCTGGGGTATCTATTCTAAGGTGAGGAATCTAACTAACGTGTTTCTTTCAGATGAACTAGTTACTTACCTTCGGTAACGATGTATCTGTAAGAAACATTAGTTAGTTAGATTCCTCACCGACCCACCCATCCTCCCCGCTCTGCGAACCGACATCTAGGGTTAAGGTCATCCTGTTCAGGGCCTTAGACTTTTTGGCACCAGTGTTGGTCTCTTGCATGGCTCTGCGTTTCTGGCGCGGAAAGCTATGTACAAGAACTGAGGTCAGCGCGCGAGGGCGGCGTCTAAGTACTCCGACGTCATTCCGGCGCACAATGCCAACGACGGACGCGGAGCCGCAGACGACGCCTAGCGATGCGCAAGGGGTATTGCTACAAAAATCTTTCCGGATCCAGTGTGACGCCTGGGGATATTCTAAGGTGAGGAATCTAACTAACTAATGTTTCTTACAGATACATCGTTACCGAAGGTAAGTAACTTGTTCGACGAGGCCATTGTTTCTTCCTAAAGTGGTTACACCAATTCACATAGGACAATCACTTTGCCCACCTTTTTCCCACATCCACACCTTTCCAAGGAGGAGGAGGAACACCACCGTCTGGACGCTAAATGTGCGCCGTCCTTCTACCTATCAGGGGGAATGATCAACTCTTCGTTGGCTATTTAGGTGCCAAGAATGGTCGGTGTGTTCAAAAGCGTACCGTTTCTCGATGGGTTGTCCTTTGTATTAAAGTCTGTTACGTTTTAGCGAAAAAGGAACCACTGCTTGCTCATTCCACTAGGGCTACGGCAGCAACCACTGCATTGGCACGTGGAGTCCCACTTATTGAAATCTGCCTGGCTGACACGTGGACATCTTTGAACCCGTTAACCAGACATTACTGCCTGGACAGTCAAGTCTGGAGGGACGGCTATTTTACCCGTTCGGTCCTCCAGGACTTTCTGGTGTGAACTTAGAAGACCCTCCTCCGGGAATGGTATTGCTGGGGCATCTCTTCTAAGGTAAGGAATCTATAACTAACAGTTTCTTTCAGATGAATAAGTTACTTACCGTTGGTAACAATTTATCTGTAAAAGATCTGTTAGTTATAGATTCCTTACCGCCCCATCCATCCTCCCCGTTCTGCGAACTGACTTCTAGGGATAAGGACTCCCTTGTAGGGCCCTAGTTGTGGCGCACCAGTGGTCAGTATCTTTCATGGCTCTACACTTCTGGTATGGAAAGTTGTCAGAACTGATGTCAGCGCACATGGGCGGCGTCTATGTAGGCACCTTGATGTCATCCCGGTGACCACAATGCCGATGACAGACGAGGAGTTGACCGACTACACCTACCGATGCGCAGGGCTACTGCTAAGAAAAAATTCTGCGGATCCAGTCTGACGCCTGGGGGTAATTTTAAGGTAAGGAATCTATAACTAACATATGTCTCTTACAGATACATCGTTACCTAAGGTAACCAACTTGTTCTTTAGGACTTGTGCCCTGGTGGGAGAATTATAATTAGGGATCCCAATTTTATGGTATTTATTTTTTGGCCATTTCCGTCTGTATTAATCCAATTTTATTTTGTGCTAATTTTATCTGTATATATCCATATTTATTTTGAGTTTCTTGGAAAAATTAAGCTGAAATTAGTATATTTCCAAATTTATTTAAACAATAAATATGCTCTTATGCTTGAATGTCTGCCAGGTTTCAGTGCTGTGAACTTCAGCAGAAGATAAATCAGTGCATTATATCCAAATATGTGAATTTCAGTATCAACCTTGTGCATATCTACTGCTGTTAAAGCCTCTTTACTGAAATTCCTTTCTTTTTTAACCCCCTTATCTATCAATCCACACATCTATTGGCCTGGCAGTCATCGCAAACAGTTTTTAGAATTACTCAAAAAGCACCCCAATTTCCGTTTTTATCCACATTTAAAAATAAATAGAGACAAAAAGATAAATGTTTTCTGTCTGTATTTATCTGTAAAAGTCAGTAAAAATGGAAAACAGGGAGCCTTAATTATAATGGAGAACTGGTGTTGATGGTTTTGTAGGCTAGGCATCAAATTTGAATGTTATCCAAGCCTTATTAAGAGGCCAATGTAACTCGATAGGAATTAGAGTAATGTAATTGAATTTCAGAGATATAGACATACGTCTGGTTTGGCATGTAGGACAGTTTTCAGTAGCAAGAGGCAGGCTGGTGAGATGTCCTCAAGGACAACGTGGCTGAAGCCCAATCATGACCGTATTTGTAGTAGAATAGAGACAAGAATGGCTTCATCTTTTCAGGACCCTGAGGTAATCGTTTGCCACTTTAAAGATTTTGTTTATACGGCGGAGTCAAATTTGATGATGAGCGATGAAATAGCGGATGAGACTGATGGGAAGTCAGCAATGTCTATGGGCTTTTGCACTTTATTGTCCGCAAGTAAAATCATAGCTGGCGTGCTGATCTATTTCCTCCACCCCTGGTAATGGATGGGGGGGTTCTGTCTTCCCTGGACAAATTCCTTTTGAAGTTTATGTTGAAATACTTGAATTTCATGGTTCTAGTGAACCTTAATATACATGTGGATGCATCTTCTGACCCGCATGGACAACTTATTTTGGAGCATGTGTCATGTTGGGATATGTCACAGTTTGTGAATCAGCCCACTCACATTGCGGGTCACAACTTAGACACCATTTTTTCTAACACTCAAGTTTTAGTACTAGACATTAGTTGTTAGAATTGGTCCGACCATGCTCTCATTCATTACCTTTGGTCCCTGGACCTCTCCCCTCAAGGATGAGGGTTTCACTGTTCTCTACCGCATCGTAATTGGGCCACTGCCTCTTATATGGAGTTTAGTCTTGAGTAAGGACTCTCCACCTATGACGGAGGACATGGAGGTCGATGTCAGTCGGTCAACTCCTGGCTTACACAGGCGGCTAACCGCATTGTATCTAATAAACCACAGAGATGTTAATTCCTCAGCAAACAGACAGCCAGCCCCTTGGGTTAGTGAGGAGCTTAAAGTGCTTTGTAAATACTGTCGGAGAATGGAAAGGGATTGGAGGCCTCATTACCTTTCTAATGACAAAGCGCTCTATAAGAAGGTTCTAAATAGCTACCGTTATACAATTAAGAAAGCGCAGTGTGACCTTTTTACAGCTCAGACTGACATGTCTCAAAGCAAGTCCAGGGAGGAATTTAAGATAGTCAAAATATTTACACACCCAGAAGCCTTGCTTCAGTCCTTAAAACCTTCTCTTAATTTATGTACCCAACTGTCCAACTTATTTGACACTAAAATCCAAACCTATTGTGGAGGTCTTACCTCTCACTGATGCCACCTCCATGAGGATCAATGACCACACTGCACTGCAGGTAGACATAGTGCTCTCTTGTGGACAATTGCTACAGAAATGTGCCTTGATTTCACTTGAGGAGTCCACTCAGGCCTTGAATGCCTGCAAATCAGAGTCGCCATATGACCCTTGTCATCCGCACATTATTGCCGACAATTGTACATCCCTCAACCCTGTTCTAAAACAGCTTCTAAATCAGTTAATTATGTTTGGCCTCAGTGTCCAGTGATTGGAAGGAGGTCAAGTTGATTCCTCTTTTAAGCAAACCCTCGGCAGACCACACCAATCTTGCCAATTTCCATCCCATTTCTCTGCTGCCATTCTTTACCAAGATTTAGAGAATCTCATAAAGAAGCAGCTCTCTGCTTTTTGAGAACAAAATGCACTTCATCACCCTACTCAGTCAAGCTTCTGCCCGGGTTTCAGCACCCAGACCACACTTTTAGAGGTCTCCGATACAATTAGGCTAGCAGGTAGATCAAGGGAAGCAGGTGGCACTGAGCCTCCTTGATCTATCCACGGCTTTTGACATGGTCTCGCATACGGCACCCCTGCAGTACCTAGAAGCCAAACGTATCTGCGGTTCTGCTTTGGTATGCCTCCGTTCCTTTTTGACAAACAGGTCCTTGCCTGACTGGATGGTCCTATTTGCCTATGATCCTAAACCATTGGGTTATGGGGTACTCAGGGGTCTGCAGTAAGCCCCACATTGTTTTCAATGTGTATAGGACCCGTTTGGCTCCCCTAATAGAATCCTTTGGAGTACAGACAATATCTTATGCAGATGATATGCAACTGCTCCTCACCCTTGACAGAAATTTACTGAATCCACTGCGTAACTTTCAGATGTGCTTGACATCTGTGTTTCAGTGGATGCTCGCTAGTGGCCTCCAATGTAATACTAACAGAAATTCCGCCTTATAAGGTCATCCTGCCCAGCTGGGACGATGACCATTGGCCCAAGGATTTGCCCCCGTCACCTCCCCCTACCAAGGTAGTTTGCAGTATTGGGGTAAAATTCAAAACTAGTGCTTTTTCACCCCCTACATAGGGGGGATAGTAGGCACCTGCTTTGGCCTGCTAAAAACGTTAACATTCCTCCATCTCTTCTCCTGTGGCAGAAAACAGTGATCCAGGCCTTGATCACCTCAAGGCCAGATTATACTAACTCTCTGTACTGGGGCCTACCTGCCTATCTCCTGAAGAAATGACAGCTGGTGCAGAATGCTGTTGCCAGGTTTCTAGTACGCCTTTTCAAGAGAGCCCACATTCAGCTAGGCCTAAATGAACTGCACTGGTTGCCTATAAAAGAATGTGTGAGGTTCAAAGGTTTGGTTCCTGCACCCAGAGATTTTTACCACAGAGTCCTCGGTATTTGTCTTTGATACAACATTGTAAAGTGCAGTGTGCATAGCAGCTTATTCCAAACACAAGGATTCTCTTAATCAATCTTGTTAACCAATCTAATTCCCCTTCTCGCGCTAGGCCAAATTATCCTCATAAAATGAACAGGACCCAATTAGATCCTCGGAACTCTCTCACACGTTTTAAAAACATTTAAAAAGAATTATAATAAAAATAACCAACAGCTTGCGACACATTGCTTACCCGGTCAAAACACCACTCTACCAGCTTAGGGGCTAGCCAACCTTTACCTTAAAACACTAAGAGGAACTGTTATAATTTTTGTACTTATTGACCGTGGCTATGGCTACACCCTGGTACCTGAGATCACATAGCTATATCTGATAGAGACTACTAGCCACAGATTCCTTCACGTAGAATTATCCCCAGGCATGAGACTGGATCCAGAAAATTTTTGCCACAGCATCCCTGTGCGCCGGGGGCGGGGCGCCATCACGCGACTCCGCCGAGGCGTCGTTCGCGTACGTGACGTCAGCGAGTTCACATAAGACCCGCCCCGGCGCACCTACGTCAGTTTTTTCCTTTTCCGCATGCAACGCGGATCCGTTACTTGCTGCGGGCCTGTTTCAGGCCCCCCTTTCTTCCATTCTTTTTTGGTGGGAGCAGTGTGCGAATGGCTTCGGGCTTTAAAACTTGCACGTTTTGTGGGCGTCTTATGTCGGCGATGGACCCACACCTCATTTGCATGTGGTGTTTGGGGGAGGATCACGGCACCTCGGATTGTGCGGTGGGCCAAAAGTTGAAGCCGAAGTCGCGGCGGGAGTGCCGCATGAAACTTCTTGGCGTGTCTCTCCAGGTCGACGTCCTCCCCTCGGTCTGCTTCGGCGGGCGGCTTCAGGTCCGGCCGTGGTCGTCGTCCTCACCTTTTTCCGATGTCACGAGAGCGTTGCTCCCCGGTGGGTAAGTGTCGCAGTTTGTCCCTGGGGGCTGGTTCTTGGCCTACCGGGGGCGTGGACTCTCCGCGGGTGATGCGGTCCCGCGTATCGTCCTATCCGCCGTTTCCCGGTGTTGGGGCATCGAGAGTCCAGATGGAGACTTACGCGGCGGCTTTGCTGGCCTCGCTGGTGTCTTCTCCTCCTTCCCCCTCCTGGGGCGTCGGCGGATCCCTTGCCTTGCGCAGGGCCCTCTGCGGCGCCGCCGGTAGCCCCGGCGCCGACTGGGTCAGATCCAGGCTTGGAGGATGTGGTGCTGTTGGGGTGCGGCTCCTCTGTGGCACCTCCTTCAGGCCACGGCGTCTCTGCCTCGCCGCAAACCCCCGCGGGGGTCCCTGTGGTGTCGCGGGAGGTCGCTGGGGCTCGGGTCGTATCCCCGAACCTCTCTCGGTCCCTTGGCATGGTGGTCCTGTCTAAGTCCGAGGTGATGCCGCTACGGCGCCGGCAGCAGCTGAACCGTGCGGAGCCACAGGGGTCAGTGGCCCCTCCTCGTCCTGCTCCAGGTCGAGGGCAGGCCCCTCGTCCTTCTCCGGGCCCCTCTCGTACCTCCTCACAGGCGGCTGCCTTGTTGGAGGGCGAGTCGGAGGTTGTGTCGTCCCTGGCGCCGCCACAGGGGTTTCCGGGTGACCTTCGCCTCCTTCTGGGCCGCGGAGGGCTTTGTGCCCTCCCCGGGCGCATCCCGTTCCCCCACGCAGGTGGATGCCACAGTGGGGGCCGTCCCAGCGCCGCTCCGAGGTCAGTGCGGCTCCGGTCCCCGCTCCGGTCTGCGGGGTGACTTGGAGGTCCCTTGCCCGTCGACACCGGATGGCGCCGGTGTCCTGCATCAAGCGGCGGACTCCACAGCTCCGTAGAGGGGTCATACAGCGGATTCGTCTTCGGACGCTCCTTCTTCTCTGGAGGCAGACTGTATTTTGGTGTCGTCCTCCCCGGAGACTGGTCGTCATGTGGTGTGTTTTTCACCGGCGTCGAAGGGTGGCTCCCCGCCCTTTCTGCGGCAGGGGTGTCCGTCGGAGGAGCGGCAGGTCCCTCATTCTAAGGCACCTCCTGACTTCCAGGTCTGGCCCTTGCCTGACCCGCTTGGCCTCGGGGACGGCCGCCTTAGTTTGCAGCCGTCGCCCACAGAGGAGTTGCTTTCTCCACCACGGGGCCCTACGGATGCGGGTGCGACCTTCCCTCACACGGTGTCTACGGCTGTGGGCATCTTACGCATGGGCGACCCGGTGGCTCACTTTCTGGCGGACCATCTATTGGAGGCCCTCCACCAGGGCTCTGGTGGGAGGGAAATCTTGCTTCCCTTTGAAGGTTCGCTCCTTTCTGCCTTGACAGGGGCTTGGAGGCGTCCTGCCTCCGGGGACCCGGTGCCTCCGCATCGGCACCTTCCGACACCGCGTAACCCGGCGTGCCTGTCCATTCACCCCTAAGCCGCCAGTCCCCTTCTGCCGACTGCTTTTCCCTCCCTACCGCCCCTGTTGGCTCTCTGTCCAGGGTGGTCCGCTGGCTGGACACTAGGGGACGCAACATTTTCGCCTCGACCAGCGACCAGCGAAACTTGTGTGTGCTGGCTAGGGCCTCCTCCTGTTTGTGGGACTCCCAGGAGTCTGCTCAGGTGGATTTGCGGCACCATGCATTGGATGGCCGGGAGCTTGCGGCGTTTATTCTCCGCTCCGCACTAGACGTCTCTGAGGCGCTGGGCCGGGCCATGGCTTCCTCAGTTGCTCTCTGTCGCCATGCTTGGCTTCGGGACGGCGTCTTTCCCGAAAATATTCGGGGAGATTCATTGATCTCCCATTTGATGGCAGTCTGTTGTTTCATGCCCCGGCCGACTCCGCCATCCAGAGGCTCTTGGCAGGGCTCTGTCCTCCTCCCCCTCCTCCGTCCCCTCCTCAGTGACTTCTGAGTTAGGGTTGCCTTTAGGTCTTCTTAGGCCGGCGGTTACGGTTGTGGAGTATGTTTTTCTGGCAGATTACGGCCTTCCTTGGGACTTTGGCATTGTTGGCTGCTGGACGGCCCCTTGTTGCTATTGTGTGTGAGTTCTGCAGGAGTTGTTGCGCAGACTTGGCCCTGAGATTGGGCCTTCTGCTTTGCTTGGGCTGCTGTCAAGCCTGTTGCGGGGATGTTTTTTTCTCCGTGGTTCTTTTGTTTCTTCCTCTGCTACGGAAGTTCTTCCAAAGAGGGTTCCCCTATATTGGGACTTCACATGCCCTATGTGGGGCTATGGTAGCTGTCATATGGCTTATGCTCTGATGGAGGGTTCTGGTCACCTTTGGGAACCTGTTCTCCTTGGTGTTTCCGTAGGTTGCTTTGCTCCCTGAGGTCGTGTGCGCGGCCACTTGAGGTGGTGGTCCGGGCCTCCCCTTCTCTCCCTGCTTCCGTTCTGCGGTCTGGGATGTCCCTTACTAGGCGTTGCCTACTTGGTCTTCCTGGGGCCTCAAGCTGTTCTTCTTGCTTCTGGCCTTGACTGCCGGCATTGTTCTGGCTGACCGGCTGCTCTCCGTCTGGAGTGGGCTCGCCTTCTTCTCCCTCATTCCTTGGGCTCTCTAGGCTTCTTCTTCCGGTCTTGGCATTCGACGGAAGCTGTGCTGCCTTGTGGGGGAGTGCGGTGCTTCGGCCTCTCAGCCCTTGCCCTTGGCTCCTCTGCTATGTCTGTGCGAGACTCTTCAGCCTTCTTTCCCTCCTACGTCCCCTTGGGGTCGGTGGGGTTCTACTTGTGGGGGTTCCCTTGGCCTGGAAGGGGCGAGGTTCTACCTAGTCCATAGATCTGGTCCCCTGTGGGGCCCTCTGCTCTGCATTGGCTGGTGGGGTCCTTTCGCAGACCCTCCTTCCCCGGGGGCACTGCTAGGGTATCTATTCTACGTGAAGGAATCTGCGGCTAGTAGTCTCTATCAGATGTACGAGTTACTTCCCTTCGGTAACGATGTATCTGGTAGAGACGATTCTAGCCGCAGATTCCTTCACGGACCGCCCTTCCTTCCCTATTCTGCGATGACCCTTGGGTTGGTCTTTGGTACTCGCCTCCCGGTGGAGGCTGTGTCTCCTGTGAGTGCCTTCCTTGTTCTTGACGGGTGGCTCCGGCTGGGGGCGGTTCCTTCCTCCCTTGATTCTTTGGAGGATGGGGTTTCAGTGCACTGGTGCCCTGCTGCTTTGGTTACTCCAGGTTTGGGACGGGGTTTGCTTCTATACTTGTCCTCCCTCCCCTCCCTCCCTTCCATTGCTGTCCTCTGGTTTGAGGGTCCTCTGGCCCTGTCTTGCCCTTGTGGGTGGTTGCCCTCTAGGTTGGGGGTGGCTTGGTGGTTGTTGTCCCTGTCCGTGACTGGTCCCCTTCCTTGCTCAGGATGAGGGTGGTGGGCTTCCTCGTGTGCCATGACTTATGCCTGTTCTTCCCTTCGGGGCACAGGGATGGGAGGTTGTCTCTGTGCAGGCAGGGTGGCTGCGCAGGTTTCTGCTTGTTCTTCTTCTTGAATCTTTCCCTGCCCTTGGGGTCTACGATGTTGGCACTACCCTGGTGGTGTAGTTAGTCACCGTTTCTTTCCAACTTTTCTGCTCTTTGCACACTGTTCTCATGCTCCCACAGTTTTTTATCTGGTGATTCCGCGTTGTGGTGCGGAAAAGTTCTCCGAAGAAAACGGACGTAGGCGCGCCGGGGCGGGTCTTATGTGACCTCGCTGACGTCACGTACACGGACGACGCCTGGGCGGAGTCGCGTGATGTCGCCCTTCCCCCCCGGCGCGCAGGGATGCTGTGGCAAAAATTTTCCGGATCCAGTCTCATGTCTGGGGATAATTCTATGTGAAGGAATCTGCGGCTAAAATTGTCTCTACCAGATACATTGTTACCGAAGGTAAGTAACTCGTACTTTAAGCCCATTTCTCTCAACTGTATCTCGTACTTTTTAAATACAGGTCAGAGGATCTTTTTTCTTTCTTCAAGGAAAAATACACAATCCATTAAAAGGTGGATTACTGAATATTTCCTACCTACATTGGCCATAACACTCTTCTACTTTGATTGTTTTAAACACAATATATGCCATCCTGGTGCAATTCCCACCCTCAGTCGCGGGATTTTATTCCATAAAGACTTATCTGAAATTGCATATAGATTCATGAAGAAATCCATGCTCTCCTGTGCAGCTAAAAGGAATAACTGAAGTCCTAACTTGGAGATACTGAAAGTACTGTTTCCAACTGGTATCCATAGTGCTTTGCCTGAGGGTGCTCTTTATGTGACTAACTTGAGCTACTATTCCTCCCTCAGTGCAAAGATAAGTAACTTCTCGGCGCATTAACATTTCTATCACAGGGTTCCTCTTAATGGGGAAAGTTGCCAGTACCTCTGGTAAAATTAGCACAGACAATTTCTCACCAGGGACCCCGCTTTTGAACGAAGAATAGAAGCGCGCAAAGCTCTGGCGTTGGCCTGTAAACTCCAGGCTACTGTTCTCAGCTCCCTTCTGATGGATTGTATCATAGCATTTTTCGGTAAATCTAGGAGCACTTTCAACGAATTACCTTCTAAGCCATCCCTAATAATCCGCCTTTCCATTGCCAACACCTCTGCGCCATAAAGAGCCTGAGGTATTAATTTGTCTTGTATCAGTTTACCTTGGACTTCAAAGGTATAATGACCATATTTGCAGTCGAAATTTCTTCAGGCCATTCACTTCAGTTGAAAGTATAAGTCTCCGGGAAGCCACATGCTTATCCCACCTCAAATCATCATAAAATGTCATACCCAGATACTTATACTCCTGAACCTGCTCCAACCGCACATTGCCTAATAACCTAGCTAAATATTTTTCTTTCTAGCGAAAAACATGTTTTTTGTTTCATCAACATTTATCGTCCATTTGTTTTCCAGACAATAAGTTTTCAAGGCCTTTAATTTTCTTTGGAGCCCTATAGGTGTTAGTTCCATCACCACCAGACCGTCCGCTTACATTAGGCAGCTGGTGTGCCTGCCCCCAATCTTAGGAGAGTAACTATCTGTATCGTGTAAAACCTGGGGGAGGTCTGCGATAAACAGAATTAAAAAAGGGTCTAAGACACACCCCTGCCTTAAGCCATTCTCAACCAGAATTTTCCTCTACAGGGTTCCTTGACAGTTCTGATCAACTTGGACCCAATTATCACTGTGCATTTTCATCATGAGGCTTAACAAACCTCCAGATATATTCCATTGGTGAAGTTTCTGCCATAGTGTACCTCTAACCACCCTGTCAAAAGCTGCTTGGAAGTCAACTAATCAGCGGCAATGGCTGCCTACCGACCTCATTGACTTCTGTGCTACTCCACACAGAGTGAATCAGTGGTCCATCGTGGAATGCTTTGGCCTGAAGCCTCCTTGCTCCACTGGGATCAGTCCTTAATAAAAAAGCCCAAGAAGTTAGATGTTTTAACAAGGTTTGAGCATAAAGTTTAGATGAAACATGTAGAAGAGAAATCAAGCAGTAATTAGCAGGCTGATCTAATTTGCCTTTTTTGTGAATGGGCTTCAATATTGCTCCTTTCCAGGAGAATGGCAGTTAGCGTTACTCATTGGAAGAACCCCCTCAACATTAGTCCCCATTTCTTAGGATCTTTCGTAAATATCACAGATGGGAGCCCATCCAGACCACCAGCCCTAGAGGCTATCAATATACTGATTATGTTGGAAAGCATTCTGAGTCTGCCGTCTGAGTACTTGCAATCATTTTTGCCTCTGCAACAGAACTAACCTGGGACATAAACACATTTTCAAGGTTTCCACCACTGTATAGTGAATATATAAAAGTGTATCAATCATACTCACTTATCTGAGCCTCTAGAAAGGATGGTGATGACAGGGTAACTGAATTCACTAGCCACTAAAAGCGCTTACTGGGGGGCGTGGTCTCGCAGCGGATGGAGTGAGATGCGCGCTGTCGGAGCTCCGGGCCGCCGCCGGTTAAATCAGCATCAGAAAGCAGCGAAACGGCTACGGGGGCACCCCAACTGGGGGTGAACAACAAACAGAAGAGAGCGGGCAGTTTTTCGGAGGCTCGAGACCCCGGAATTGAGCAGTAGCGGTGTAAGCTGTGACAGAGGGGAGGCCCCGGCCAGGGAGAGTGCGCCCGCCATCTTGCGTGTACGGACCCAGTGCGCTGCAGAGGAGACGAGCCCCGCATGCACGAGATGGGGGCCGCCGGCGGAGTGGCTTCGGAGGACTACAGAGTGGTGTAGCGGACAGGTCTTGTCAGCGTCTCGACCCCCCTGCTCTGCCGGCTGGACAGCGGAGGAGACCGGGCTGAGGAGGCGGGGGAGACTGCGACCGCCACTTTGTGATCTTCGTCCGGGGGCGCTCGGAGCGGGCCCTGGCCCTGGTCCGCGATCCCTGCTTTGAGACCAGCAACGCCAGGGTGGCGACCAGAACTGCTGATGTACCTGGCTTGGGGCATGCTGCCTTAGATAGTTTGGGAGCGCTTTGCCGGGGGCGCCGCATCCTGCCGCTGCCGCTTTGACGCTGCCACCACTGACTTTGACCCTGCAGGGGCCTGGTGTGTTAAATCTGGCACTTCTTCGCCTTGGGGAGGATCGGTCGATGGCCCCCCCTGCTGAGCCCTAGCCCGGCTGCCACCACTGGCTCCTCGCTTCCATCCTGCCTTCAAACTGAGTGTGACCGGAGGTGGAATCCTGAGCCGCGGGGCTTGGTGGGTCTGGAGTCTACTGCGCTGCCCGCCGTCTTGACTGCCCCGATCTCGGCCTCCCGGTGTCTGGAGGCGTCCGGGACGGGGCAGAGTCCACGCTGCCTGCTGAAGTTGGGGCTTCGCCATGAAGAACCCCTGTCGCCGCCGACTTTGTGCTGCCCGGGCTGTGAGACCCACGAGCACCGGGAGAGGAGAGACGGCCGCCATTTCCTTCACCCAGGTAGGGTAAGCTGGGGGCGCGAGGACGACATCGCGGGCCGGAGGAGCGGTGCTGAGTGGCGGCTGCGAAGCGGAGAGAGACCTGGGCCGGAGCCCTTTAGCAGCAACGCCGCCTGGCTGGGGTGAGCAGGTGCAGACGAAAGGGCGCCCGCCGCCATTTTGTGATATTGGAGCGCTTGTTTTGGCCTGAGCGAGTGGGGCCCTGCATAGGGGACCGTCCCTGTGGCGGCATCGTGGGTGCGGCGACCGGGGGGGTGCACAATTCAAAGAGTGGCCCCCTGCTTGCCTGGGTTCCAGCGAACTGTCACCTGCTTGCCTCGCTCTCCTCACCCTGTAAGGCTTAGAGGCCTAGCCTATGCCCTCCTGTCACGGGGACACGCACGGACTCTGGGCCTGACATCGCTGCTCTGGGCTGGCTGGGGGCCCCTACACACCTGAACATATATAGAGGAGGTGCCTGGGGAGAGCGGGCGCTGGAGACTCAGGGGGGCCCTGGGGGCCTGGACCCCAGACGGCTGCCACCGCCCATTGCTATCATTGCTTCTGCATCACTAGTGGGGAATATCTGCGCCCCTGCCGCGTGCTGTCACAGTGGCCTGCCTGAAAGGATACCGGAGCCCTACACTCGCCTGCGGACGGCCAGGAGCTGAGGGCTCTGGGATAGAGAGTGGAGGTAGACTGGCCGTCTATCCAGCACATTGGGAGTCTAACTAACGGCGCTTTTGAACTATGACTCGCACTAAATCAGGGAAGGAGCCGCCGGTGGCCTCCAAAGACGCCACAGTTATGGATCTATGGAGCAAGCCAGGTGCAGCACCAACGGGCGCTGCATCGTCGGGAGCTGGAACTTCAGCCGAGCCGGTCACGCAATCCTTCATGGCGCTGTTCATGCAAGAACTCAAAACAGAAATCGGATCACTTAGTACGGAAGTCCAAGCATGTGTTAAAGAGCTCCGGAGAGATGTGGGGAACTAGGGGGCTGAGTAGACGACATAGAGAAGACCCTCGATGCTCGCACGGAGGACCAGGAACACTTCTGGCAGCGGCTTGCAACTCTGGAAGAGCAGCATGTTGAACTCCAGATTAAACAGGAGGACTTGGAAAATAGGGGGCGCTGGAACAACATACGCATAAGGGGTGTTCCAATTGGAGCGGAAGGTGCGGATATCATGACATTTGTGGCGGACCTGCTCCATGACATCCGAGGGGATGACAACGCTTCACCGCCAACCCTGGACCATGCGCACAGGGTCTCGGGACCGTCTGGGAGACCTGGGCTCATCCCTGATATTCTGACTCGGGTCCATTTCTTCGTCGAAAAGGAAGCCATCCTCAAAGCGGCTAGAGATAAGCCCGGAATATTGTGCAGAGGTAAGCCTGTCCAGCTGTTCCAGGACCTGGCCCCCACGACTCTCCGACGCCGGAGGGATTTCCGGCCCATCACTGACAAACTGCGGGAACTCAACATCCGTTACTAATGGGGCCATCCCTTTGCTCTCATGTTCCAATGGGAATCCAAGCGCCTCGTGCTGAGATCATACAGAGAGGCGGCCCAGTTGCTCCAGATCCCGGACACCCCGCCGGCCAGTCCCTTGCATCGCCCCGCCGGCCTTCGGGTCCCGCTGAAGCCTCAGTAGTCCACGGTGCGCCGCCCTAGGCACCCCTCCTCCCCTGATGGAAGCAGATCATCACGGGACAAGCAAGACATTATACAGCATATAAAATCCCTGGAGGGTGGTCCGTCACCGTCTGGATCACAGGCGTCTGCTCCCAAATGAACCCTCACGTAGCGAACTGACTTGTCTGTCGCCGGCCTCAAGGAGAAGATGGCTTTTCGCCTGGCTAGCCTGCAGTTGTCCTGGGCCCCTCTCCAATGCCTTGGATGCCTCACTTAGGGGCACACATTCTGCCCATTCATAGGCACTACATCTGCACTTCTGGGGCGGTGGCCCGGAGCTGACTTTGGACGACCTGGATTCATAGATAACGCGATGAGCGACCCCCAACCCTATTCCTGGGAGAGTGACATCTCCGGGACAGCTTGTGCCGTCGTGCCTGGCTACTCCCTAGACTGGAATAGGCCTTGTTGGCCATGTTGGCCGTTTCAGCGTTCTAGATGTTTTTCCCGTTCCTACCCTCCCCCTCCCTTTCTACCCTCTTGGCGGGGGGGACACGCTGGCAAGTGGGGGAGCCTCAAGGAGACAGTTCCGCCAGATGATCAGTGACAATGACTACTGTACCTTATTGGAAGATTGTCTCCCTTAATGTGAAAGGGCTCAACTCGCCCAACAAAAGGCGCCAAATATGGCGGTACTTGCTACTGCAGAGCCCCGACATAATCTTCCTACAGGAGACTCACCTCCTCAAGTCTGATGTGGCTCGAATGGCTCACCCACGTTTCCCTCATCAGTTCTGGTCCTCAGCAGCCACTAAGACAGCGGGGGTAGCCATTTTTTGCAGGGCAGGCTTCCCCCAGGGTGATACTAAAGTACTTAGGGACACTGAGGGTAGACTTTTGAGGGTGGAGGTCAAGAGAGGGCATCGCACACTCACTCTCTGCAATATATATGCCCCCAATCAGGGTCAGGATGCCTTCCTGCGCAGGTTAATTAGGGAATACCTAGAGCCGGTGAACTCAGACCTCATAGTTGGAGGAGACTTCAACTTGGTGTGGGATGCAGAGCTGGATCGCTGTGGGGGCGCCTTCCACGGGGTCGGGGCCATGTCTGCAACAGTGAAAAAATCCCTTACTGCTCTAAACCTGGTGGATGTCTGGCGCTACCATTCCCCGGGGCTGAGAGACTATACCTACTACTCCCATGCACACCGCTCTTACTCTCGCATCGACATTCTCTGTGTCCCACTCTCTACTTAAGGATACCCTGTCGGCTTCCCATTCTAGCATTTCGGTTTCAGACCATGCTCACGTGGAGTTGCTCCTACACGAGCGTCTCACCCGCTCGACACGGTCGAGCCGATGGCGATTTCCGGACCATGTTCTGCGTGATCCGGTGGATAGGGAGGAACTCCAGGCAGCTATATTGGCGTACTTCGAAACTAATGATTTACCATGGACTCCCCTCCCTCTCCTGTGAGACGCCTTCAAAGCAACGATACAAGGTACCCTCACAGCTATAGCTGTCGCTATGGCGCGAGAGGCCCAGCTATATGAAAACAAGCTTACATGCGAAGTTAAGACGCTTGAGAAGATGGTTCAGGAGCGCCCTTTGGCGGCTCACAAACGACGCCTAGCAGTCCTTAGAGGCCAGCTCCGTGTACACAGAACAAATAAGGCCGAGCATGCTCTGCTTGCGCTCCGGCAGCGCTTTTATGATGGCTGCGACAGGGTAGGCACTGTCCTAGCGCGGCACTTGCGAACACGGGCGGCCAAGGCCCAAATTGCAAAGCTACAGGTGGCAGATGGGTCATGGGCTATCACGGAATCGGCGAAGCTCCAAACATTTCGTGATTATTATGCGTCTCTCTACACTGGTGATCCACCCGCACCAAATCAGATCTCGCCTGCCCTGGACACATGCGACTGGGAGCCACTGAGTGAGCACCACTCTGGGCTCCTAGAAGAGTCAATTACTCTGGAAGAAATAGCTGGCGCTCTGAAAGACCTCCCATTGGGTAAAACACCTGGTCCTGACGGGCTCCCGGTATCGTTTTATCGCGCCTTCCTGCCGCAATTACAGCCATATCTCCTGCGTCTCTACAATTAGTTCGCGGAGTCAGTTGGACCTTCCTCGGATATGGCGATGGCTGAAATAGCCCTCATCCCGAAACCTGGGAAGGATCACACCCTCTGCTCCTCTTATCGGCCCATTGCCCTGTTAAATACAGATCTTAAGCTGTACACCAAAATTCTTGCTAAACGGCTTAGCGTCCACCTGCCTAACCTCATAGACCCGGACCAGGTGGGGTTTATCCATCAACGCCAGGGCGCGGACAATGTGCGCCGCATAGCCCATATTGTTGGGAAGGCTAAGCATTGGGGAATACCGGCCTGCCTGCTATCGCTCGATGCTGAAAAAGCGTTCGATCGGGTGGACTGGGCATTCCTCCGTGCAGTTTTACAGAAAGTGGGTCTGGTTCCTAAAATGGTGGCACGTATTATGGCTCCTTATATCTCACCGGTGGCCAGGGTGCGAGTAAATGGCCAGCTTTCGCAGCCTTTCTCCATATGCAGGGGCACCCGGCAGGGTTGCCCCCTGTCGCCCCTGCTGTTCGCCCTTGTGGTGGAACCTCTCGCCATTATGATACGGCGGTCCCCCGATATTTGTGGTATCTCCCTTAGGGGTGTGGAACACAAGATTGCCCTCTTTGCGGACAACCTCCTTCTCACTCTATCCGACCCTTTACGCTCGCTGCCTGCGGTGCACTCGTTACTTCAAACCTTTGAACGCGCCTCAGGGCTTAAAATCAACCACACGAAGTCCTGGGCTCTTAATATCACAATCCCAGACGAGGAAATTACGGCACTGCAGGCCCGCGTTCCCTATCAGTGGGCGAGCAGGTCGGTGAGATACCTTGGCCTCAACTTGACCCCGGACCTAGCTACCTGGGCGCAGGCTAATTGGCAGGAATATAAGCTCTCAGTCCTTGCCGATTTACGCACATGGAAAGCCCAGCCACTTTCCTGGCTCGGCCGACTCAACACGGTGAAAATGTCTATATTACCGAAGATCCTCTACCTCTTTCAAACCTTGCCGACGCCTATTCCGGAGCACCAAATTCAGGGGTTGCAACGCTAACTGGTTGCATTCACATGGGGTGGTAAGAAGCCACGCTTCTCTAATAAAATCTTGAAGCTCCCCCGGGATAGGGGCGGACTCGCTTGTCCCGATCTACTTGACTACTATTGGGCGTCGCATCTCCGCTTTATTCTGGAATGGGGAGCATGGGAGAACGAAAAAGTGTGGTTTCACATGGATAGGGCAGTCACCTGCTGCCCGCTTTGGGACCATGCTTGGTTGCCTCGGGAGGTACGCCACCGCAGCGCCTACATGGCTATCCCTACTAAAACGGTCCTCGAGATTTGGGACAAGGTGGCAGTTCGCAGGGGCCTTACCACCTTTACCTCCCCTCACACTTCAATTGCTCGCAACCCGCAGTTCCCCCTGGCGTGTCGCCCACCTTACTTTGACAACTGGACGGAAACCGGTTGTAGGACGATACGGGACCTATTTCTAGGAGGGGATTTTAAAACTTTTGCCCAATGCAAACAAGACTTTGGCTTGACGGAAAAGGACAAATCCCAGTATATACAGCTTCGGCACTGGATCCAGGGCTTCTCCCTGACGCAGGCGGCCACGCGGCCCTTCACTCTGTTCGAGAGGTTGGCACGTACGTTTGGCACCTATAAGGGGCTGATCTCTCGCATATACAAAGTACTCCAGCACACACAGCGTCTAGATCCTCACCCATATCAACTGCGGTGGCAAACCCTCGCCGGCTCAGGTGTTACCCCTTCCCAGCGGGCGCGACTCTGGGGAGACATTCCCAAAACCTTTCGTAGCATTCCCCAACAGGAGTCTGCCTACAAGGTAATGACCCAATGGTACTATACCCCCGTCCGAATGTTTCCTAAGGCGTCTCCACTATGTTGGCGCTGTACTCAAGCGCTGGGAGATTTCATAAATATTTGGTGGACATGCCCTCTCCTGACTACCTATTGGAAAGAGGTCCTCAGCCAAATTAAAAGGGTGCTAGGATATCCCCTGCCCGAGGACCCGCTTACAGTTATTTTGGGCCTTAGACCGGCGACTATGCGAGCCATGACGGGCTGGGATCGGCACATTAGCCTCCACATGCTGGGCGCTGCAAAACAAAACTGTAGCCCTATATTGTAAGAAAGCAGAGACACCTTCCATAAATGTGTGGTTCACCCGCCTGTGGCATGTTGTGGCGATGGAGTTGCTCACGGCATGTCTTCAATTCCGGGATACTAAGTTCCGGAAGCTCTGGAAGCCTTTGGTGGATCATTTGGGGCGACTAGAGCATGTTAGATTACAACAGCCACGGCTCCGGGCCTTAAAATTGTTTGACGATGTAGTATACCCTACGGATCCAGGGGGCTTTCAGAAGACTACAGAACAGCCACCCTCCCTGACGGGGGAACTCTGAATCCAGAAGAATAAACTATGGCCATTACCCCTTGCTGCATCGTGTATGCTGCCAAGAGAACATACGGGTTCCCTCAGAGGGGCACTTCTGGGTAAAAAACAGAAGGGGAGCTTGATAGCGGTAGTGGGGATCCGCAATCCTTTGTCCCCCTGCCATGTCTGTTTACCCTACCCCAGTATTCCTCCCCTCTCGCCCCGACCCCCTCCTTATTGGTTAATTTCCTTTTATGTCAAACCTGGTTTTAGGCTATGTAGTGGATGGATACTACAACAACGTTGCAGCGACGCAGAGCGGAAGTGCTCTTCTGCCCACGTCAATATTATTATGAATTGCCTACTGGTTGTTGTGTCATACAATACACTGTGAGTTACACACAAATGCTAATGAATCTACATGGAACAAAACCCTTAATAATATACAGCATTAAAAGACCTACGCTCTGTAGAGTCTGGCAGAGAAACAGTAGATGGGTCATTTACGCACCGTCTGCTTGGGCGGACACCGATAGCTGGGATGCAATGTCTGATACGACTTTAATATATTGTACTTAAGATTATATAAACACAGTTACAGTTAAGCCACAGGGAGAAATACATAGAACTAAGGACATCACTCTAGAGCCATCTACGATAAACAGGGTTTTTTTTGTTCCCTGAGGATGGGACTGGTGACTTTAACCATGCTATAGTTAACTCGGCAATGTTACAACTGGTCTGCAAGGCATAGAGACTATGCAGGGCATAATGTCTATAGGGCGGGAAAATCTGGCGGTCGGCAATTATATTTGGGCCTGTTATGTGGGTTATAGAAGGCCTTCACTGTTTTAATGTACTTACCTTTGGAAGTTTGAGACTTTTGCTGCCGGCCTCTATGGTTGTAGGCAAACAGCTGTGTCGTGCTAATGGATTGTCCTTTAAAAACAATAAAAGGTTGGTTATAAAAAAAAAAGCGCTTACTGTTTTTGTCAACCATGTCGTATAACATTAACTCCCAGTTTAACCTATAGAACTCATTTTTTTTTAAGGGCACATAGGTTACGATAGGCGACTTTCGCAGCCACCATTGCTGTTTTTAAGCCGACATCACTAGGATTTGACTTGAAGTGACGATTACTCCTATTTACTACTACTCTATCCTCACTACAATCATCGTCAAACCAGCTGTTTCCTTTGCATTTTATACTTCTAGCTGAGTGAGGGCCACCCTTTACCAGTTTGAAGTGGGCTAACAATTGCTTTGTTAACCTATAATACCAATCCAACTCATCTTGACCATCTTTCAGGTCGAAATGCTCAAATTCCATCGCGGAAAGATCCTAAAATACATCTTCGCAAATCAAAACTCTTATTCTGTTATGGTAAACTACTTCAAAAGACGGGTTGGTACTTAGGCAGGGCAAAGAATCTTCTCTGTATTCCAGACAAAGGTCAAGATGATCTCTAGGCCCCAAATCTACAACTCTGGCATTTTTTATCCAATGGAACTGGTACACTGGTACCAGTAGATAATCAATGGCCAGATTACTAGTGCCATGCTTGAAAGTTCTCATAGCTGTGGTATCATTATTACACCAACCAGTAACCTTGATCAAATCAATTGGACCAAATGAGACCGAACCTTGGCATTTCCATCTCTATGATTTTCAGGAAAAGTGCTTCCCGGAATATATAATGCTAACCATACCTCTTTCATGGCCACATCAATATCTTTGAAAGTTGATCTTCCATTAAAATCCGTCCCTACCACCAACAAAGCATCTGGATACTCGCATACCAATTTGCCCACATCATTGACCAGATTCAACAATTCACATACTGGCAGGGTACGAGTTGGAGAGATTCACACAATTAGACAAACAATTTGTTTTAGCCCCTTGTTATTGATTAACAAATCAATTGAACAAGCAAGGGCCCATACACAAGTAGATGGGAGTTTTGTTACCTTCTTCCCACAGCGGACAGATACCATAATGAGCAGTCCATCCACTGCTCTCCCTCTCATCGAGGCAATGGCATTTTGACCTATGGGACCACCAGGTCTGCTGGAAGAACAATATGGGATAATCCGCTAAGTCCTGCCTGTGCTTTTCCATTACTATAAACTATTGGAACCCGTGAACGTTCCAAATCAGGTCAGGACCTAGTAGAGGATGTCCTGACCCCCTACAAGTCAATTTCATCAGCCCACCTTCACTGCTTCAAGCCGAAGATAAGCAATCCTCAGTTTTTTCAAAGCATTTCTGGGGGTGGATCTCTACTCTGTGGGGGGATATGCCCCTTACCACCCTGTCCGCTTTCCCTCCTATGTCCATCTAACTGGGAGTGGGAATGACGATTGGACCAATTTTGACGCCTTGTATCTAGGGCAGGGCTCTATCATTATGGAACGTTATTGTAGCTACACTTTCGTGTGAACAGTCTCTCTCACCAACTCCTTCTAGCACCTATTTCCTGGCCTACACTAGGGAGCCCTGCAAGAAAAACTTGATCATGTTTTTAACTCTCCATGTTCATTTAGAAATGTAGGTACTTCACTATAATAGCCCTCTCCTGATATGCTAGCAGGTTGAGCTAGAGGACTCCACTAGGTTCCGTGTCTCCTCTGACACAAACAAAACACTGGTTAGCTATTCCTCTGCAACCTTTCTAAAACCAACTAGGACCAAATCCTTTGGAGAAATCTTCCTTAATCTGTTGCTATTGGCATACACTCTTTTCAGCCTAGATCTATTTAGAGGTTGACAAACAATGCCTCTTATTCCTTTTAGATTGCATCTTTAGGAATAACAATGGCGGTGACAATTGCTTACAGGCGCCCCATGCCTGAACCAGGGAGAAATGATTTGTACCCACACAGGATTTCCTTTTGTCAGCCTCACTACTTATGTATGGGGTTAAGCGAGGATCTCCCCTTCAAAATGTTGATACTTTGCGTATTTTTTGTGATTTCTTTTTTTATTTTTGACCCCAGCAACCTTTTTTATTACCTTTAAACTTTCCTTGGTTTCCTTAATTATCCCACTCCTTTTTTCCTGGAGGGTTCCCTAACTTGTCAGTGCCTTTCTTACCCGGCTTCCTCTTTGCAGTTAATTGCTTGCACATCTTAGGGGTTGTTTTTGGAGCTGTCAACTTGGGGAGGTCTAGGAGACTGGCTCAGTGATTCTATTCCAGGTGACCTCATCCAGCTCCCATACCTACAACCTCCCCTCCCTTCCTGAGCTCTCCTTCTCACCCCTGATCTCAACAGCATGGTGAGGCTAAAATTAGATAGGACCCTTTGTTTCCCAAATGCACTTCGCTTTTTTAAAACAAACTAGGGACATTTAGAAACGTATAGCTCATTATTTACTGTGCAAATGGATACATGGACTCTCTCTAGAGGAGGGGGAAGGAGAACTAGGGTCGTTTATAACACCATTTATTTCTCCTTCCGTAAGCACAACCCTAGAACCATCCTTTAATGTTTTACTTATACTTTCAAGTAGTTTGTTAAACTTAACATTTTGAGTATTGTTTAAAACTAGTGTCTTTACTATTCCCTGAAAGATTGTGCATTAGGGAAAGAAGATTCAACATCGTCAATTCTTGGGCAAAATCAGAACTCTTTCCCAGGAAATTGGTCACATTTCTTAATTCGGGCATAACATGCTTATCATTGTGCTCAGTCCCCCTCCTGAGTAGAGCCATCGAGTCCTCACGCTCCTCGTACACGGCAGGAGAATATATTTTCCAGTTGACCCTTATACAACGACTCAAACAGGGTTACATCAGACCTCACTCCTTTTACAATTATTTCGGAGGATGAAGACCTTAGGGGGCTCGGTCCTAGGTGTAGGAGAGTAGGATCTGCTTCTTATGGTTACCCCCACTTTTTGCTGATGTTTCACTGTTTTTCGACTTTAGTCTGGCTGGGACCCTGCTATTCAGGGCCCCAGCCTAGCTGCTTCCTCTCTTTAAATCGATTGCATGTACTTTAGGTACACTCCAGATTGGATTCTGGGGTACCCTTATAAGTCCCTAGAATATGGTATACTATGTACCCAGGGCATAGGTACCCCAGAGGCCTACCAGGGGCTGTAGCATGTATTGTGCCACCCCTGGGAAGCCATTTAAAATGACACAACAGGTCTGCTACAGCAGCCTGTGTAAGGTGGTGTATGCACCCCTTACTGAGATATAGGTTACCTATATCTCTCCATATCACTGCACATGTAAACCTATCAGTCACCCCTATGGCAGGCCTTAACAATCCTGAAGGCAGGGTGCTGGGTTTCATGTGAGAAGGTGCCCATGCATGAGCAGAGCCCCTCTGCAGCTTTCGGAACCTTTATCCCAGGGTTGTTTGTTATGCAGCCAAACCATATACTCTTAAGTGCATTATAACCTTGCGGTAAATGCTAACTTTGGAATGGCTGCATGGAAACATGTCGTGTTTTGTGTCAAACACCTTGGAATCATACCCCCACACCAGTAACTGGTGTGGGAGGTATGATTCCACCCTACTAGAGGGAGAAACATGACAGCACCGGTATACCCGGTACCAGCTTACCAGACCCTGGCTCACAAAATGGATGCTGCCAGCCACAGACAAGAGTCTGCCCTCCTGCTGCTGGATGAAACACCGGCAGGGGAGATCAGGACAATAAGTTTCCTGTCATAGGGAGGTGTAACCACCTCCCAGACAGGCTTTAGTGTATTGGGGCTGGGTGGGTGCACTCCAAGAGTGCTTTGTTGTATGCACTGGGGACACATTTGGTGTCCGTGTGCATAGTACAGCTCAAACCGGTTGCAGGGGCTACCAGCCCCTGCTCTTGTGCAAAACTGGACAAAGGAAATGGGTGTAGCCACCCCTCTTTCTTGACCCTTCCATAGGTGGGTCCCCAGAGTTTGTCCCACCCCTTCCTTGGGTATAAAGTAGGAACCCCTGACTACAGAACTTTCGATTTACCTGGACGAAACTCTGCTATAGATTTACCAGAACTTCTACTATCTACACGACGTTGGATGACCGAAGAATCTCCCTTGGAGTAAAGGAGTTACTCCCCTGCAAGGCTGGCACCAAAGACGCATCTGTCCGGTTTGCTTCGACGCTGCTCCCGAAGGACACCGACGAATTTGCAACACAGGAGGTGGTTTTCCAAGCTTCCCCGAGGCCGATCTGTGCTCTCAGCAACTCTGAGATCCAAAGCCCTCATGGGAACCGTGCAACCCGAACCCCTGGACACCGCGACCCTTTGCAGCAGCATATGCTTCTTGGCGATCCCTGAGGCTGTGCTTTGGGCTACTTGTAGTCCAGACCCCGAGCAGTGATTCCACCGAAGATTGCTGGCCTACACTCCTCGAGTAACCAGTGGGCTGGTATCAGTGATTCCTCTCGAGGTCCCTTCGCGATCCCTTGTCTGTTGACTTGTGGGTCCCTGAGAAGGGTACTTGTACTTTCATCAGGCTTTCCTGGTTGCTCCAGACTTGCCCTGACTCTCCATCGCTTGGGGAGTCCACAGGACCTTGCTGGTCCACACTGAAGCCATTTTCTTCTCACCTCGTGGGTTGCAGTTGTCAAGGCTTGTTGGTCTCCAATCCGGAAAGTGACCCCCCAGCACTCGACATCCTTTGTGGGACAGCTCGCCTGCAGACTGTGGTCGTCGTCGACGCCTCCTGGTCCCTGTGGCAGTGGAGTCAAGCTTCACCTCTTCGTACCTGAAACACCCGACATCGGTGAGCATTTGTCTATCGTGCCCCTGGTCACTGGCAAGTGACCCAGACTCTGTCACCTCTGCTTTCAGGTTCTTCACATCTTCAATCCAGGCTTGGATCACACCGGACACATCTACTTTCCACAGCAGCAGCACTTTGCAGCACATTGCCATTGAAATCAACGACGATTCCCAACACCATTTGACACCTATGCACCCGGCTTCCCTGGGTGAGATAATACAAGTACTCCGGGACTCTCGTGGGTGCTGGCCCTAGAACCCCCTAAATCTAAAGCGGTTTGCTCAAAGTCCTCTTCTAAGTGTCCTTATTCTTTAAAATTCCAACCGCGACTTTCTTATTGAATTGTACGTGGCTCGCGGCTGTATTCTCACACTGCACACATCCCCCGTGGGTCTCCTGTGTCACTACCTTAGGTGGTTCCTTGGGGTCCCAGTGATTCTGCGTGCTCTAGGCACTGTGTCTGGTCAAATCGTGGTTCTTATACCACTTTCTTAATGTATGGTTTGGTCTTCCCCTGGGACCATTGTATATTGTGCTATTTACTGTCGTTTAATAACTGTATTATTGTGTGCCTTGCTCTCTAACTTCATAAAGAGGTTAGTAGAGCGTGTTTAGAAATAAATACATATATTTTATATATATACCTTGTGTGGTTCTCCTTTCGTTTAGTTATTCAAGAGGTTATAATCTGGTAAACCAAGCTGCTTTACACTCCTTCAAGACTTAGCCTGAAGGCTGCTCTCCATAGCTACCACTAGGATAGCTTTCAATAAAGATTGTCTTAAACCGATTCATCAATAAGGGTTGTTTGGACTGGTACAAGGTGCCCACTATAACTAGTGGCAGCATATACCAGGCCAACTTCTCACGCTAGGGCTCCCTCCTTCTAAAAGTGTAGCTCCTCAATCAGGTTGGAGAGGCTTGACGAGTCCAGGGCCCTCCAAGCACTGACTGATACACTCAAGCAAGAGATTTAGGGGCTCAGTGATAGTGACAGCCTCTATATCCATTTGTTCCACTGACACTGCATTCAGGGGAAGCTCAACTGTGGAAACCTCATACTCTCTAGGACCACCTCCTTCACAGCCAAAGATGAACGGCCCCTCCTCTCTGACAAATCCATTCACCACACATCAGCATTATTTCTTGACCACAGACTAAATACTCTTCCCCCCTCAGCCAGGGGAGACCTCGAACTTCTGACTTGCAACTATTTAGCAACTAAGTCCCTCAAGGAGGACGGCAATCCGGCACTGGCCTAACTGACTGATACCTACACCTTCGAGGCCGGACTTTTTTTTCCTCAGAAGAGAAAGGAACTGGGGCGGCAGATGCTAGGGAGGTTATCGTAGACTGACTCAGTAAATAGTGGATTTCCTGATAAATCTGATGTAATCTTAATCTAAATCATTCTCTGGGTCTCTAGCTGAGACAGCAGGTTTGCTACTTGGCCTGCCCACCAGGGTGGGGTAGCGGGGAGGCCAGTATTATCCTCAAGAGATGGTGATATGGTCCAATCCTGAGTGGAGCAGAAAGCCGCGTCACTTGAAAGACCACCATCTAGTCATCCTGCTGCTGCAGAATCCTCTGACAACTTATCCTCACTAAGATTAGTAGCAGGTGATGGCCGAATACTAGGCGCAGTCATGTCAGATTCCCTCCCTCCCACCGAGACTTCCTTTAGGCTAATCGATATGTTGGGCTTCCAATTATTAGCGCTCCCTCCATGCTCTTGAAAAATATTGTGAATCACAAAGACGTCTGGGGTAAGGGGGACCGGCTCCATAGACTTTGCAGCGTTCTGACAGTTCCTGGGTGCTCTCTGGCAGCACTTTAATCCCCCCTATGCTGACTAGGGTGATCAGCCCCATTACCCTTTCCACTTGGTCTCAGTATGCTCTCTGTCATAGGCACAACATGGTAAAAAAAAAAAATCACACCTATACATATTCCATGGACAACGTCGCAGTCACTGTTTCACAGTTTCCGACACCTCCAGTCATTCTTGTGGTTCCAAAAGTTGCAAAGTTACTTTTACCGTTGCCTTGGGCTCATCCTTAGCTGGCGTTAGCTGGTAGTACCTCCAGACAGTACACAAGCATAGGTCGCAAAACAGCCCTTGTAGGTAACAACATGTCAGAACTGGCAATCACTGGGATCACAAGTCCAAGTACCAGAAAGGGGGGCACAGACAGTATCCCGTAAGCACAAGCTGCACCAGTTCTCTAGGTAGCCGACTCCGGACCATGGGCTACCGGCACTGCAACGCCTAACGCGCCCCCTACCTCCACCAACGCAGGCTAGAAAGCAATCCTTGTAGGGACGCGGGTGGCGAGAATGGGTACACTATGCACTGCCCTAGCGAAAACTGTGCATTGCAGGTTCAACGGGCTCCTTAACTCACTCTCCTATTCTGTGGGGCCGGGAGTCGAGTTCGGACTCATTAATTAGCCCCTTCATGATGACTGCTCTCTTCTGAGATCCACTGTCGCAGAACCTTCCCACAAGCTGCATGTGGTTAATGACGGCAGCATCGAGGGATCCTTACGAGAGAACATGGGTGACCGCCGGTGCCCTGCCCGCGGCCCATCCAACATGGCACGGCGCAACTCGTCACCCTCTGATCGCCTGACCACCGACCTTCACAACCAGCTGCGCCGCCTCAATGCGTTCAATGGTCTGCGCCGGAGTCAGTATGCAAAATGTAAACAAGCAATAAAAATGCAATAGGTCTCGCCTTTCATTAAGTTAAAGCCAATTGCTTTGCTATACAATACCATTAGCAAAGCAAATGGCTATACCATAATCAAAGGCGAGACCTATTGTATTTTCAATGCTTTTTATAGTTACTTTCACCCTTCCTTTTCTCCTCCTCACATTTTCCTTTCCTTCTTACTTGTTATTTTCTTTTCACTGTCTCACGATCTCGTCTCAAGTTCTCTCTCTCTCATCTTCTTCCTTCCATGTTCCTCAGTCCTCTTTCCCAGCCAAGCCCCTTTCCTTCTCTCGGTTCCACACCCCTCACTCTGTCATCCTCTCACCTGCCCCGAGGAACCCCGAGGTGAGGACACACACAGACCTGCCCTGTCCCGAGGAACCCAGAGGTGAGGAGACCTGCCCCGCCCGAGGAGCCCCGGTGATCCTGTTGTAACATAGGAGTAAGTACCTCCCTGACTTGCCTCCCCGTGAGCCGCTGAGAGTTCCTGGCTCTCAGGCAGCGTTTCAGTGGGCTACACCGCTGAATAGCCTCGCCCTGAGACCCCCTGAGAGTCCGGGATCCTCAGCTAGGATGGATCTAGGGGCCACACTCGTGCCTGCCTCGCCCTGAGATCCTCTGTGAGTCCTTGGCCCTGGAGTAGTGAGCGAGTAGGCTGCACTCACTGACTTGCCTTGCCCTGAGGTCCCCGAGAGCTGGACCCTTTGGTGGTATGTATGAGGGCCCCTTTGTCTAGACTCCCCGAGAGACCTGTGCCCCGAGGAAGTATGAGCGTAGGCTTCCTTTCAGTCTTGACTCCCCCTGAGCTCCCCCCACACAGTCCTGGACTCTCTTGATGTGGGGTGTGAGTGGGCTACACGCACCCGCTTGCTTCTGCCGAGGTAGCTAGCGCCCAGAGGCAGACATGCAGGAGCTACACCTGCGGCTCTTACCGAACATGCTGTGGTCCTGCCGGGTGCCGTGCACCGTACCGTTCAAAAAGATGTCCAGGTGGAAGCCGGTCCGGCAGAACATCTGCCTCCGCCGCAGGATGGCCTTCAGGTGGGCGACCCCCGCTGCAGCCGGCCCTCGATCTGCCCCAGACAGGGCCACGTTCTCGAGGGAGGGGGCAAACCTGTGCAAATCCTAAGTCAGTCTCCCCATGAACCCCCCAATGTCAACCATGGCAGGAAGGCACAAGCGCGAAATGCCGGACTCTTTCCACAAAAATCAGTTTTTATCGACGCGTTGTCTCTTTAGAGTGGCCTTTGTGCCGGTGCCAGTGTGATCCGTGCAGGGCAGCGGGTCCGTGCATCCGAAGCTCTCTCTCCCCAGGCTTGTCATGTCCGGACGTGTCTGCTCACCTCATGCCGACTGCACTTTATATACATATACACTCCCCTCAGCACCGACATATCGGAGATTTAAATACAGGCCACACCTCGCTGGCATCCCCCTGGCCCCGGTGCCCCTCTCCGCGTCCATTCACTTGCTTTTGAAGGGGGTGGGGGGAGGGTGAATGCCTCCTTCCTCTTCATCATGAAAAAAGGCAGGACAAGTTACATGTTGCTCGTACTCATAGCACCCCTCGTCAGCTTTCTTCCCATAGGCTGTGCTCGCATACACACAGATAAACACACAGGCAAGGACACACACACCTCCATACACTTCTCCCCTTTCATGGGCTCGTGTCTGCGAGCTCTGGTGCGCGTTATCATCGGATCCATGCATTAACCTTCTGTTAATGACCTGCCAGGAACGTCTAACACGATCCATGCTGCTGACATTAAATACGTTTTTTTTTACGCACAGATGCGCGACTTGTGCGCTCACGTAGTTGAACTATTAGGCTGAAAATTGGTCTTTCCTGGTACTTTCAATTACGAGCCCTGTTAAATGCACTCTTTGACACTTTATTTGACACACGCACACCATTTTCTTCAGTTTTCGCCTTAGATGTAATCTGTGGGTGACGCCTTGCACCCCATTGGTCATTACGCTCAGTTAATGCCCTCCAAAAACTTCCCAGCACAGTCCCACTTGGATGCACTCTTTTACACTATGTTTACACACGCAAACACAGTTGCACACAATTGTGTGTGTCTCACATCACAGAGGCACGCACACAGTGAAGAGTATGTGAACACAAATATGTGTGCTTGTGTATACGCCCCTGTCCTGTTGTCTCTGTCTATTTAGTGCCTAGCTGAGGTGAAGCTTTGCGCCCGCCGATCATTAAGCTCAGTTAATGCCCTTCAAGAACTTCCCAGCAAAGTCCCACTTGGGTCCACTCTTTTACACTATTTTTACACGTGCAAACATAGTTACACATGTCGCACACCACACAGGGGCACACAGAGTGGAGAGTGTGCCCACACAAATATGTGTGCTTGTGTATACGGACACCCCTGTCAGATTGCCTCTGTCTACTTAGCGCCTAGGTAAGTGAAGCCTTGCGCCCGCCGATCATTAAGCTCAGTTAATGCCCTTCAAGAACTTCCCAGCACAGTCCCTCTTGGGTCCACTATTTTTACACGTGCAAACATAGTTACACATGTCTCACACCACACAGGGGCACACAGAGTGCAGAGTGTGCCCACACAAGTATGTGTGCTTGTGTATACGGACACCCCTGTCCGATTGTCTCTGTCTACTTAGCGCCTAGATGAGTGAAGCCTTGCGCCCGCCGGTCATTGTTTAGTAGTAAATGCCTTGCAAGTATGTCCCAGCGCACTTTCCTGGACACCTTTCCTGCTCTACAAAATAACTCTAAAATGAGAGCCTGTTCTGGTAAGGGATAAAAGCTTCATGTGTACAAAGCGCAAGCAATCTTTTGTAAAATGATACTCAGTTTTTATTGCTTTATTTTACAAGTTGTGGGAGGGGTGGAAGTGAAAAAGGGGCTTGAAGTCTGCGCTGGGCTGTTTTTCCACCTTTTCATGTTGGAAACAGGTGTTTTCCCGATCTTTTTTTCTGCTCACTGACACTCTGGTTCCCGGAGCAGCTGCCGGGAAAGCTTAGGAAGGGAGAAGGGAAAGAGGAGTGTGGGGCAGGGACGCTGGGGAGGGAGGCAGAGGGGTGCGGGAGAACCAGACATGTTGCGAAGGGGCGGGCGGCACGTGCAAATAGACATAGAAATGCAAATAAAGCTCAGACACAGCACACAATTTCTTGGAGCGCCTTGAAAAGTTTAGAATCTGGAATTGTGAGGTTCTGTCCCTCCCGGCATAGTCCGCTCTGCTACATGTCTCCCGCTTTGCCCCCTACCCCCTTCCCCAAGCTCCTTAACAAAAAATAAATAAAAAATCGATCTCTTGTCTTTGTGGGGCCATGTGTTTCTAATTAGAAACACATGGCCCCATAAAGATAAGAAAGTGCTTTGCGACAGCAACAAAGCAGGCGGACCAGTCCGGATCGGAGGCAAAAGGGCGTCCACCAAAAACCCTCATTTCCAATGGCAGGCCACCATTTACCATAAACAGTGACGCCAGCCAATGGAAATGAGGGGCGGGGCTTCAAGCCCCCTTCTCAAACTCCTCATTCACAATATATCTCGCCGAGCGAGCAGCGCATGCGCTGCAACGCTAGGCGAGACCTAAAAAGGAATTTTCTTCCACTAATTAAAGGTTGGAGTAGAAAACCTTTGCCTTTCTCAGGGTATTACATGGATCACTGAAAGAGACATTAAGTGATATAATATGAGTATGACTAGAGTAAGAAGCAGCAAATTATTTCTACTGATTTTAAAGTAGGTCATGTAAAATTGGCCTAAATTTCCAAGCAAAAATGTAGATGCTCCTTGCATGTTATAATGTTGAACCTCTTTATTTAATGTTACATACACATTTCCAATGAAATGTTTTCAAATGTTTGATTTTTAATAGGTGTTATGGGGACAATGGACGTTTACACTGTAAAGAACACATGATCAGATGAATGTATTTACAGAATGGGAATGACCAGTCTGTAGATGTTAATCGATTTCTTTTTTTTCATTTTTTCCCACTAGTTTGGAGCTCACAGTGCATCAGAAAAAAAAACAGAGGAGTATGACACCCAGGTTTGCTCACTTGTGTATTGTATTGTAAACAGATAATGTGTTGTAGAGTGCATTGTTTACTTTACCAATATGAGAAAAAACAAATGGATTGTTTCAAAAATCTTTTAATGATGTTCATCATGACCAACTGAACTTGTTGCCTTCCAGTAGTTTCCTTAAACTTGTTTTAGTAAAGGATACAAGTCTGCTTTCAAACATTTTAGTTGTTGCTATTTTATAGTAGCAATCTTTTTATTTGTCAACGCTAAAGAAATAAATCAGAAATTCCTGCTTTTTTTGTATATTGAATTATAATGTATTTTTTTCCTCTTAAATCATACAAATTGTTTGAGTTTTCATTGAGGATGTTTAGCCACACGCCCTCCCTCTGTCTGCTTCCTTTTCTGCAAAGTCAGATGTGAGCAGCTGAGATTCCTAAGTCTTCAAATGGGCTTCTTACTGTTCACTGCAGTGGATTCTGCGAAAGCAAACGTACTGGAAATATTGTTTTTTCCTAAAGTTTGGAAACTGTTACATAGATTTGTAGTAATCATTGATATGTTATGTTGAGTAGTACCTGAAAATATGAGTACATTTTCTATACTGATTTCCAAACTGATAGCCTCTGTTACATTGCACTGCAGCATTGCCATAGCTTTTCATACCCCAGTCAGTGCTCTGATGCACCTTATGGGTTGTCAGATAAAAGGCTATTTGTTGGGCCGGGAATGTTCTCTGCATGATGTACAGTTGTGTTCCCTTGCTGCGATTGCCCAATTGCAAGTATCTGATATTTAGCCATAGCTTGCCGCAAATCCAGTTTGTATGCAGATGGCTAGGCCTGTCCGTTTAATATGAGTGAGATTACTTGAGCTGGCGGTGTGCAGAAATCATGCCCTTATTTACTGGTAGTAGACAACTGTCCCTGTCGTGGGTTTTGGGGTGGTGGCAGCTACCATTTTTTGTGAGTCCATAGATATGACCAAACCTCTTTATCTGCAGCCCTGTCACGTACCACGCATCGGGCATTTGACTAAAGCATTTCAGTGTGGTGGTCCACATCACCGCACTGAACAATTGAGTAAAGCATTATACCAAGCACTGTTAATGAACCATTACTATAAGCTGGAGTGGCAGGTACTCCCAGCAGGCTGTCACCCATAATTACACTGAAATTAGGAAAATGTCACATATAAGTGATCTGAAACCTTGGCAGCTATGTATAACCTGCGTCACCGGAGTGGAGGCTTACTGGCCCGTTCGTGTGAAGTTAGGCATCTGTCCGCTAACCCAAAACCTAGCACTAACATCCCAAGCTGTTGTACTTGCTGCAAATGTGCCTGAACTGTCTGCACGCTGAATCAGAAATCTGTGTAAGCCTTCGGCACTTGCCCCCAAAGGATTTATATCATAGCTAGCCCTGTGGCTCTTGCCCAAATGTGTGCCCGAGCGGACAACACCCCTGGAATTCAGCCTCTCCCTCAAAGTACTTGACACTATGTGCCCAAGTGACTGCAACTGAGAGATGCAGACTGGAAGTGTGCCTTATCAGACATGATAGCCGCTGCTGCACTACAACTCCATGAAGCAACTTGACTGCTTCCCTAGGCTTTTTTTTTTTAAATGTATTTTATTGGTCAATTAGCATATATTCCGCAGAGCTCTGCACTCCAGAGTCATCTGCAAAATCATACCAAGGACAAGCAGTACAAGCAAACGACTTTTTCTCCACCCCCCCCCCCCCCCCCCCCCATAAACCACAATCCAAAACATAGTAGCATTTGACGACATTGCCCAACACCCCCAACTCCCTACGCCCATACCCCCACCCCCCCAGAGGTCGCACTGGTCCATACCCACCCATCTGCTGTAGCAAGGAAATGATCCACTGGTCCTAACCCAGGCTCGCCTCCCCGTGTGCTCCTACTCTCCCCTCCCCCTATGTTGAACCCCGGTCTTAAACCGAGATCAAAGGTTCCACCGTTACCGGAGGTTCCAGCCAGAGGCCCCGATACTCCGCCCATCTCTTCCATATTTTATAGTGCTTGCATGGACACCCCCTGGCCACAAAAATGGGCTGCTCCAGGCCCATGCAGAAGTCTAGGCCGTTTTTCCAGGCCGCCACGGAGGGAGCCCTCGTCGCCTTCCAGGCCTTGGCAATATATCGTTTCGCCAAAATCAGGCCTAGAAGTAGGAGGTGTCGTTTATAGGTATTTCCCCCCACCCCCTCCATAACATGCAGTAGCGCCAACTTTGGTGTGCGGATAAGCTTCCACCCCAGAACCTCTGAAAGACAAGCGAAGACCCCCCTCCAGAAACGGTCTAAAGATGTGCAATGCAAAACTGTGTATAAACGTGCCCTCTGCCCATCCACAGGGAAGACACTCCGGGGAGGCGATCATCCCCGCCCGCCACAATCGTGTACTGATGAAATAAACCAGATGTAGGTATTTGAATTGGACTAGCCATAAGCGTATTGTTATGGCCGCCCCCCGTGGGGTGCCAGAGCCTCCGCCCAATCCTCCTCCTCCAGCCCATCCACATCTGCCTCCCAGCCCCCCCGCAGTTTCTGTAGTGTAGGGGAGCAGTGTATGACCAGAGACCGATAAATACGCGAAATCTTTTTGTCTAGTAAGTCCCCCATAAAAACTTTCGCTTCCACAGGGCTAAAGTCCGGTATGGACTCCAGACCCTGCAGGCTAGGAGACCATGCATGGCGCAGCTGTAAATAACGATAAAATTGAGCCTGAGGCATATGGAACTCCTCCTGGAGATCCCGAAATGACTTCAGTGTTGTGCCCCTCAAAACATTTCCCAGGGTGGATATACCTATGGCATCCCATCCCCGAAACCCTGGAAGGGACGCCAGTTGGGGCAATTGCCCGTTGTCCCACAAAGGAGTCTCCCGGGTTAGGACGTTCCACCAGCCCATGCGCCGCAGCGCCCGCTTCCAAACCATGAACACCGCCTGCGTAGCTGGAGGCAGCGCACTCCGCAACCGCGCCGAGTATAAAATTGTATGCAGTGTGTGATTTCCCATGAGATAACGTTCCAGGGCGTCCGCCGGGTCTCCCCTCTCTCCATACCACCACTCGTTAAGGATCAGCAGGTGCGAGGCCTGATAATACGAGAGGATATCCGGGGATGCCAGTCCCCCGCTATAGGTGGATAAGAAACATGTTCGTATGGCCACTCGCACCGTCCCCTCTCCCCACAGAAACTGTCCCAATAGAGAGTTCACCAACCTGAACCATCTGGGCGAAATCGGGTATGGATGATTGTGCAGCTTAGTCGAGGGAGCGCCACCATCTAGAAGATTGCAGATCGACCAAACAGTGTCAAGGGCATGCGGGATCAGGACTTAAGGTCCGCTCGAACGCGATCCCACACCGGTGTCAAATTACGCTCCCAGGCCACTGCCGGTACATCCGACAGTACCACCCCCAGATATTTCAGGCCGCCTGCCGCTGCCTGGACCTCGGTCGCCCACGAGCCCACCCCCGTCCGGTCTCCCATCACCCACAGTGTGGATTTGCGGGGATTCATATATAAGCCCGATGTTTCCCCAAAGATCCGCATTATCTGCAGAAGCCGCGGCCCGTCTTGTCAAGTGCCGTCAGGAAAAAGAGAACATCATCGGCATATATAACGCTATTCTATCAGACAGACCCGTGGCCCATTCGCTTCTGCGTACCTGGGCGTCTACTCGCACCCAGGCCGCCAAGGGCTCCATGGCGAGAGCAAACCGATACGACGAAAGGGGGCATCCCTGCCGCGTTCCCCTCTGAATAGCAAAGGTGGAGGAGGTGGCACCCGCTACCCGCACCGACGCCATCAACCCCGTATAGAGGTGTTTCACGTAAGAGAGAAAACATGGTCCCAAGTTGAGTCTAGGAAGCAGAGCAAACAGGTAAACCCAACTCAACTAATCAAACGCTCTGTCCATATCCGCCAACAGTATTGCCGCCGGCTCCCCCAACCGCTGGATTGCCGGAATCACCACCTGCGCCCTTCGAATATTGTGCCGGGTGGCCCGCTGAGGCATGAACCCCGCCTGATCAGGGTGCACGAGTGACGTGATATGATGCAACAGACGATTGGCCAGTGCCTTCGCCAGGACCTTGGCCTCCACATTTAAAAGAGATATGGGGCGATAAGAGGCATGTTGTTCCGGGGGGGCACCCGGGCTTATGGAACACCACCACTTCTGCGTGTCTCCAGTCTGGAGGAAGCAAGCCACTGTCCCGGGCCTTCTCCACTACCGCGCGATAATGTGGGGCCTTCTCCACTACCGCGCGATAATGTGGGGCTAATTGCTTGCGGTACCAACGGAAAAACTCGCTCGAAAACCCGTTCGGTCCGGGAGCTTTCCCTGGGTTAAGTTCCCCCATGGCCACGCCTAGTTCTTCATCTGACAATGGGGCCTCCAGCTTATCCCGCTGCTCGTCCGATAGTGCCCTGGGGGGCAGATCTGTAATAAATTTCTCAACCCTATCGGCCGACAGACACTCCCGGGGGGCATAAAGGTCCGCAAAGTATGTAGCAAAACTTTCTGCAGTGAATGGGGGATCGGTAATCGGGGTCCCCGCGAAGTCTAAGATACCCGGCAGGGCTTGAGCGTGAAAAGTGCCCTGGCAAAGGCGGTGCAGCATCTTGCTCGATTTATCCCCCCCATTGATACATTCTGCTGCGTGTTGCCAGCCAAACCTGCCTTGCCTCATCCATCAGCAGAGCTGCGCACTCCTGTTGAGCCCACAGCAACCGTCGCACTCCCGGACTCTCGGTTCTGTTGCTCGAGTATCTCTATGTTTGCCTCAGCGCGGGTCAGCTTCTCCCTATACTTCCGGCGAGCCGCTGCGCACCAAGAGATGTCTACCGCGCGCAGCGTGGGCTTCAACGCCTCCCACAATATGGCCGCACTAGGGACGGATCCCACATTCGCCGTCCGGTACTGAGCTGTGGCATCGCCCATATGTGCTGCATATTCCGCCTTCTGGAGATTCCATACCGCCAGGCGCCATCGAAACGGCCGCCTTCCCCTGCCTGACTCTAGTTTTATGAGCACTGGCGAGTGATCCGAGAGCCCCCGGGGGAAACTCGTCGCCGCCACCACCCTCCCAGCCATCGTCCAATCTAGAGAATGAGTGATGAACTGCCAATACGTAGGTATACTCCCGAGCTGCGCCATGGGCCCGCTGCCAGGTGTCCACCCTGTCCAGCCCTGTCACCAGAGAGTGCAGTTTAGATGGGAGATCTCCCCTACGACCCACCACACCCCCTGTCCTGTCCATACTTGTGTTCATAACATCATTCCAGTCCCCACCCACCACAGACATTACATCTGGCATGTTGACCCACAAAGATTGTAGCCGCTCAATTAAATTCCACTGCAACGGGGGAGAGGCATACACACTGCCTAAAATCAACGGATCCTCCCCAACCCTACCCCGGATAAACAGGTAACAACCCTGCCCATCAATACACTGCTGCTCGTGCGTATAAGAGACCCTACGGTGTATCAGGATAGCCACGCCCCGGGACCCTCGCAGAAAGCCAGCATGAAAAACCTGGTGGAACCCATATGGCTGCAGGCACAGGGCCTTTGTGCCCATGAGGGAGAAGAATATCTGCCTTCACCCGCTTCGCGTGATAGAGTATGCCCCCCTGCTTAATCTTGTCCAGAACCCCTCGCATGTTCCAACTCAGGATACAGAGATCCCCCTGTGTCCCCTGCCCCCCATCAGACATCTCAACCATAAGGGGCTGCAGCACTATTCCAAACTATCATGGAGCTTCGGAGGCCTGTGTACAACCTGCAGTGGACCTGTAATGGACGTGCGACCTGTAACCAGCAACAACCCTTCCCCAACAAACCCCCCACCCCATACCTCAAAAAAACCCTTGAAGTATCTGTCGCGGCGAGGCGGTCCCCCACCCCCCAATGGGGGGATGTGGACCAACCCAACCAATGGATCCCCAGTTCACAGCCCATAGCCTCCGGGCAGGGTTCCCACCAGCTCACAGCCGACGGTAGATCAAGCCCAGTACAGGACATCCCAGTTATCCGTGGTTGACGTTTTTCAGCGCAGCACCTGTGTCCTCCGCTAAGGATCCAATGTCTGTCCCCCAGGGGCCGGCCCCCCTCGACCGATGGCACCACCAGACCGCGAGCGCCGCCTGGACCTCGATCGTCTGTTCCCTTTCTGCCGCCGGCCCCGAGGGCCCCCTCGTACCGCATCCCCCAAAGACGAGTCCGATTCCCGGTCCGGTGGCGTGTGAGGCCTCACCCGCACCGTTTCGTCCGTCCATCTAAACACCTCCTCCGGAGTATCAAAAAAGTGTGTATGGGATCGAAAGACCACTCGGAGACGGGCCGGAAAGAGCAGGGCGTAGGGAAGTTTAAGCTCTCACAGCCGGGCCTTGGCGGCCATAAATGACTGACGTTGCTGCTGGACCTGTCACGTATAATCGGGGAATATCAAGATTCGAGAATTATGGAACGTTAGGGGTTCTTTGGCCCTGGCCTGCTTCAGGATAGCATCTCTGTCCAAATAATTCAAGAATTTGACGATGACAGGCCGGGGGCGAAGCCCCACCGGAGGCTTCTGCAAGAGAGCCCGATGAGCCCGCTTCACCACAAAACATCTGGACATCGCGGCAGGGGGGAGCCAACCCTCCAGCCAGGTCGTAAGAAAGCGTTCCATGTTTCCTTCTTCACAGCCCTCCAGAAAGCCAACAAATCGGAGATTGTTACGTCGGGCCCGTCCTTCCGCATCTTCTGCTCGGAGCGTAAGGCCCTTTTGGACGGTCTCCAGCGCTGCTACCTTTCGTTTCAACTCCGCCACATCATCTTCCACCCCAGAAATGCACGTCTCAGCCTCCGTAATTCGGGACACCGCATTGCGGAGATCCGGCCGCAACAGCATGACGTCCTCTCCGACTACCCCTATTTTCGCATCCAGCATGTCTCTGGATTGGGTAATGGCGGCCATCAGGGCTGCATTGTCCGGCCCCGCTCCTGGTTGGCCCCCAGAGGCTCCCGCCACCTCCCCCGGGCCCGTAAATTTATCTATAGGCCCCTGCCTGGCCACTGCTACCATTGTCTCTGGTCATGTTGAGGCCGTGCGCTACTACGACTGGCCCACCCCCGCCCGCCCGATGTATAACCCCAGAGGAGAGTAGATCCCGCAGCCCGATCCAGCCGCCGATCCCGCCCTGGTCGACCCCGGAGTCGACCCCCGACCCTCCGAGCACCCTAGGTGCGGGGGACAACGCCCCTGCAGCGATCAGTCAACGGATGGAACTCACCCCCTCACACCACCCACTGTTCTTTACACAGACAGCGACTGGCTCCCCCAGCAGCCCGACCCTGTCTCCTACGACTCAATCCAGATCGGGGGCGCGCCCCCACACAGTTCACAGACCCCAGCACGTCCAAGGGAAGGGCCCTAAGGCGCCAGTCTCGATTGCGGCAGATCTCCCCATGCGGCCCGATCCGGCCGCCGATCCCCGTCTGTACCGTCAACAGGGCGGGGGTGGGGGGGGGGGGAAGAGAGGAAGAAACCGGGGTCCAACCACCCCTATCGACCCGGAATCATGGGCGAGGCAGCCCACCAGGCCCCCGGCCGCCCCCACGTGGCCCGACTGCGCCACCGGACCCCCCGCTGCACCACAGTTATGGGGCACTGCGACCGGCAGTTCCACCGCTCCTGTCGCCAGCCGCCTCCACTCTCAAGTGCCTCAGACCCCACAAAGGCCCAGGATCTGCCGCCTCGCCCGTCGCAGACGGTCCTCCTCACCGCCGCGGCCCGGTCCGGCTGCCGGAACCCCCGGACACTCTCCCTCAGGGCTCCACAGCTCGTGCGGGGGGCAAGCCTCCCACCACAGGACCACTCCGCCGCCACATATGCCGGTATGTCAAAAATGTCATTGGTCCCCTCACGCGGCCCGATCCAGCCGCCGATCCCTATCTGTACCGCATACGGAAGGGGGGGGGTTGGAACACAGAACCAGGACCAAGAGCGAAGCAGTCCACTAGGCCCCCGGCTGTCCCCACGGGGCCCGACTGCGCCGCCGAGCCCCCCGCTTCACCCGAGCTATGGGACACTGCCACCAGGAGGCCAGCTGCCCCAGTCACCGGCCGCCTCCTCCCTCCAGCGCCGTGAGTGTCACAAAGGCCCAGGAGCAGCCACCTCTCCCTCCACATATGCGCCTCCTTACCGCCGCGGCCCGACCCAGCCGCCGGAACACTCCAATCCCCTCTCACAGTGTGCTGCAGCTCAAGCGGAGGCCAAGCCCCCCCGCAGGGCCAATCTTCACTCCGCCGCCGCGCGCACTTGTCGGCCAGACCGGGCTCTCCCGTCCGCCCTTAGCCTGCAGCCGGGACACAGCTCGCCACTCCCGGGGCCTTCTTCCCACCACGAGGCCTCTCCCTGGTTACGGCGGGACTGCAGCTCCATCGCGACTCCCTGGCCCCCAGCTTCACCAAACAGGAGGGAACTGGGTAAAGCGCCTCAGCAACTGCAATTACAGCTTCAGGAGTACCGGGATGTCAGGATTGTCGACTGATGTACGGCGGGCTGGACTGAGCCGGCCAAGAACCAGTCTGCCATGTTGGCTGCCCAAGCCACGCCCCCTGCTTCCCTAGGCTTTTGACCAGAGGCAGACCTCATTGCTGCCTTGACCACACAGGACCAAGCTGCGTATCGACAACTCACCCAGTCCAGGAGGAACCACTTTCAACTGCTTGGAAGAGAGTGTTGGAATACAAATTTGCTGTGTTGTTTACATATTGTTATGCATAAGTTAGCATTTGCGGCACCATTTTATGTTTGCCCACCATTTTGATCCATGAGCGAAACTAATCATCTCTCTGCCTCAGCAAGAAGCAGCTTTGGTAATTTTCATTTCCTCCAAGGTTGAGCCGTACTGTACTAATGAATACACTGTTCTTATTAGCGCATACCTTTCTCACTAGATAGAGGCCTGCTCCCACTAGTTTAGTGATGGGCACAGACAGAACAACCTTGGCATAGAGATAGTGTGTGCCCGGTCTCAGGATCGAAACTTATCCTTCTGTACCTCCTTTGTGTAGCTGCCTCCATCTGGAAATTTCCAGTCTGGGTGTGCCTTCTATGGTTCTGAATTGTACATAATGTATCACCATGTTTTCTGATGTCAGTCCTCTCTGCAGCACCCCTAAGTGACTTGGCAGACGGGGCTCCGCTCGAGTGTATCTGAATAAACATATCCTTTTGGTTTGTATTCTCTACTGTCTGACCGACTTGATTTGTAAGGAAGGCTGAGAGGTGATCGCGAGTGACCCGGGTGGCCCTAATCGGGTCACCTCCTTCAGTTGGCGCCCGAACAGGCACCCCAACGGGCGAGTGGCCCATCCCCTCCTGAGGCCGGGTGGGAAGGTCGAGGCCTCGGTCTTGTTGGGCAGACGGAGCAGGGATCCCTGCCCGAGAGAGTTTCTGAACTCGCAGCTGCCCCTTCTGTTCCGCCAGACTGTGCCTCGCCCAGCGGTCATCCAGACTGGGGTCCTGAACGGCGAAACACTTGGATCTAACTGCTTGGTCCTAAGAGTCAGCAGTGGAGAATACATTCGTTTGACCTATGTGCACCAGGTAAGTTTGTTTTGGTTCTTTGTAGATATGGTACCATTTTGGTTTGTATTTGGCATGGTCTGAGGACCGATTTTGGTATGAAGTGTTTGCAACATAACGAATTTGGCGCACTTTCGAAAAGGATTTAGTAGGTTTTTGGTTTCTTGTTGTCGTTGTTGCTCTGCAAATGCTCGATTGGAAGAAAGTCATCCAGCGCCTCCAGAAGGCACTCCGAACTTTGATATGTATGTGAAACATGGCCTTGGCCCTATTATGTTTAGTACGCCATGGCACAAATGTACGAGGGACATTGCCGAGTTGCAGTGGCCGTTGACGGGCACTTTTGATGAACAAAAAATTGGGTTTTTACAGGAGAAGTCGTTTGCGAAAAGAAGTAGGCAGTCTGTTTGACTCTCTTCGAACGTGGCAAAAGGAGGCTAAACAGAGGCGAATGAAAGCAGAGAAAGAGGCCCGAAAGGGGAGAATGCAAACATTGACTCGGAAGGGTGTAGCACATGATAGAGAGTAACAAGAGATAGGAATTAAGCGTGAAGATAGGAGATTTCGATTGAATACTGATAAATCTTATGTGACCCAAGAAGAGAATGATACCTTTGTTGAATAATTGTTAAATACTCGACCCCCACCCCCATATGCCCAGTAGAGGATATATCCCGCTCACCCCTCACAGGCCCAGCTACCCTGTTCTTCTGTCTCTGCTTCTGTTCCTAAAGATCGAACTGCCTTGGCCACGGCACCTCCTGTCCTCTCTTTGTCCTCGCGGTTTGTGGCAACTGTGGCTGTTAGTACTCCTCCAACACCTATTGCTTTGGCGTCTCTTTCGCCAGCTCTTACACCCGCGACACAGCCAGCAGCTACGTTAGTGCCTACTACCCTCTGTTGTCACTCCCACTGTGTTCTTCCATTCCCCGACATCACAGAGTAGTGGGACACCAGTACGAGGATTTGAGGAGAGAGACTGGACAAGGTTCAAGGAGCGAATGGGTCCGTATGTGCGATCGGCGATGGGAGATGCAGAGAAAAAGGTAGTGGCTAATCAGGCTGCGCAGTGGGCCCGAAACCCCATTTATGGTGTGGAAGATGTGTGGAGTGTGATGGAAGATTGTGCCTTTTGTACAACAGCATGCCCTTAAGCATATGTCTGCTTCTTTGATCGGTCTTTGGGAGCAGTGTTTCAACAATGCAGCACCGCAAATTCTATATAATATTAAGGATCATGTTTATGTTACTAATCTAGCGCCTGGTCAAGTCTTTGGTAATGTTGCGACTTTGGTTGCTTATCGGGGTAGACTGCTTGAGAAGAGCTCCACCCAGATATCTGTTTTCCGATTCGGGAGGTTCATCCTATCTATCATCCTGAAATACCAGAGCTTAGGGATCAGCATAATGTTGTTACTAGACCAGGGGCAGCGGCCCGTTCCCAAGAAAAATGGGTTTATGCTCCGTGGAAAAGGAGTGAAGTCTTGCCTCTTAAGACTCCATTACCTGATCCAAGGAAGAATCCAACTGCTTATTATAAAGAATTGACTGAAGCTGCCTCTTCTACAGTGATGACACTTGCTGATATTGAAATGTTCTTTGGTTTACTAGTTCCGGTTGATATTTGTAGACAAGTACACACGCAGGATCATGCTGCGGGATTGGGTGGTACCTGGGATCAAATTAAAGTATGGGATCAGGAGAGGAAGCCTGGTGAGAAGCCTAATACAGAGATACTTGCTTTGCCAGGCCGCATTATCACGTATATGCATTCCCATATTCCACCGAGAAAGGTTGATTGGGATAAGTTATTGACTTGTCGTCAGAAGAAAGATGAGTGTGTCTGATTTTTTTCACTCGGTTTAGAGGTGTGTTTCTAGACTGTAGTGGACAGGATTTGTCGATCGAAGGTGGCGTCCGATTGTTTTTTAATTGAATTGTTTCCAATTTACTTCCTGAGATTGCAACCCGGTTACCGGCTTTCGAGAGTATCTGGAATTTTGAATATGGCGCAGTATTATGAACACAGGGAAAATGAGGATAAGGAGAAACGGAGAAGAAGCCCAAGGATTTGAAGACGAAAGTGTTGTTATAGCAGGCTTCTAGAGGGAATGGTAGAGGACGTGGTGGTTCGACCCGACAGCTTAAATGCACTAGCAGGCCTACAAATACCACGCCTTTAGGGCCGCATCAGTGCGCGTATTGTAAAGAGGAGGGACACAGGCGTAGCGAGGGTCCTGTGCTTTTGCAGAAGGTGGCGGTCCGGAGAGAATGAGGTTCTCGTGGACGGGGTCGCAGAGAGGGTGGCCAGGACAGGGCTCGGAATGCTGTGACCCTCGGGGAGGACAGTATTATCGTGATGATTATGATACGGATGAGGTGACAGTTAGGACAGCCAGGGACAGAGTGAACGACCAGTTTCGATACCTGTAGATCAATGTGGTCCGTGCATTAGTGCAGATGTGCATGGTTCGACTAAGGAGTTCTTGGTGGATACAGGTGCAACAAATGGTTCTATTTCTCGTTCCTTGGTCCCTGGGGTGGCTCTGTCTGGTCATAATAATGTTTCGGTAGATTTTTCTGGTGTATCAGTTGTGAGCCCCATTTCAAAACCCCTTGCGTTGACTATTGGTCCTTTCACTGTGGATTCGCCTTTCTTGTTGATGTCTAATTGTGGAGAGAATTTGATGGGCTTGTCTTGTTGAAGAAATTACATGCTAAGATTTACTGCTCCCCGGCGGGTGTTTACATGACAATGGGTCCAGATGTGTGCGCTACGCAGTGTCTGTCCAAAGATGCGCCTCTTCCTGCGTAGTTTAAAAATGTTCCACCCACTCTTTGGGCGACAGGTGACACAGATTTGGGATTGTTACAGATACCCCCAGTTTCTATCCGAGTTAAAGACAATGCTATTTTACATGGCATCGCTCAGTATAAAATACCGCAGGCAGGTGAGCGAGCTTCATTGCACATTATACAGGACTTGATTGAGAAAGGAGTGTTTGAGGAGACGACTGCTAATGTTTGTAATAGCCCTATTCTTCCCATTCTCAAACGAACACCTTCAGGTTCCTCTGATGATCATGCAGATGTTTATCGCTTTGTGATTGACTTGCGGGAAGTTAATAAAATAGTGATTCCCCAGTTTCCGGTGGTCCCTGACATTACGACTCTTTTGACAATGATTCCTTCTTCTGCTACATACTTTTCTGTCATTGACTTGAAAAACGCGTTCTTCAGTATTTCCATTCATCCTGACAGCAGGTATCAGTTTGGGTTTACCCTAGCTGGTAGAAGTTTTAGATTCTGTCGCACTCCTCAAGGCTATACAGAGAGCCCGATTATCTATAGTCAGGCATTGAAAGGTCATCTGGATTCCTTGTCACTCCCTACAGGTAATGTATTGCTTCAGTATGTCGATGACTTGCCCATCGCTTCGGATACAGAACAAGGTTGCAGAGACAGTACAGTTAAATTGCTCTTACATTTAGCTCAACATGGCCATAAAGTATCCCTTTCCAAATTTCAGTATTGTCGGCAGGAGGTCACCTACTTAGGTTACCTACTGTCGATGGAGGGTAGGAGATTGACCCCTGAGCACATCAGTACATCATTGTTAAAATGCCGACTCCGCAAACTCCTAAATAAGTGTGCGCTTTCATAGGTATCACTTCCTATTGCAGGCAGTGGATACATAGCTATTTGTTGTTAATCAAACCCCTGCTTGCTTTAGCACTAAAGGATGTGCATGAACCCCTGCCCTGGACGCTTGAATGTCAGCAGTCTTTTGAGCAATTGAAAACTGTGCTTTGTTCAGCTCCTGCACTTGCACCCCTGACTATACTAAGCAGTTTGTGATGTACGTCCATGAGATGGCTGGCTGCGCGCTTTCTATCTTAACACAAACATTTTGGAGATAAGCAACCGCCGTGTGCTTACTTCTCTGCCGTGCTCGATTCAATCGCACAAGGCCTCCGAGGTGTCTTAAGAGCAGTCGCGGCCGTGGCTGTCTCAATAAGGCAATCGGCTGGACTCGTACTTGATACTGATCTTACAGTCATGGTACCCCATGCTGTAGATACACTTTTGAATAAGACAGAGACACAGCACCTCAGCAGTGCACGTCTGACAGGTTATGAGTTAACTCTGTTCGCCAAACATATTACGATCAACCGATGTGCCACACTGAATCCTGCCACGTTACTACCCCTTTCTTCTGAGAATAAAGAGATTGACAAACATGATTGTATCTTCCAGATGGAAGAAGAGACGAAAGGACGGGTAGACTTGACTGATGTTCCCTTATCTGACCTCCCAAGGGGAATTATATGTCGATGGCTCTTGCTTTAAATTACCAGATGACACTACAACTGCTGCATGTGCTATTACTACGCTGCGTACGGTAGTTGAGACATCACGAGTTCCCTATCAGTCGGCCCAAGCTGCAGAGCTCGTTGCCCTAATACAAGCCTGCGAATTGAGTGAGGGACTGGTTGTCAATATTTATACTGACAGCCAGTACGCCTTTGGAGTCGCCCATAATTTCAGGCGAATCTGGGAAGAGAGAGGGTTTCTTACTTCCCATGGGACAAAGATTCAGCACGGTCATCTTATATATAGGCTTCTGTCCGCTTTGACACTCCCTAAGAAATTGGCAATAGTGAAGTGTAGCGCCCATAGGAAAGTTACTGACGATGGAGGTAAAGGAAATGCTTTTGCAGGTCAGACAGCTAAGGAAACAGCCTGGACTAGGATGAAAATAATGTTCGTAGCAGGTCCCACTAGGTGGGTGCCAGACGTCACAGGGTTAGAAGATCCACTTGAGAATGTGAAGGAAATGCAGAGTGAGGCCACAGTGGAGGAAATAGCAGCAGTGGCAAGAAAGTACAGCACAATTGAACGATGAGGGATGTTGGATTGACAAGTCAGAGAAGCAAAGATGGATGTTGCCAGATGCATATGTTCTTCCTGTAGTCACAATGGCCCATGGCCAAGCCCATATCAGTGCTAAGGGTATTTCCAAGTTGTTAGACCAATGTATGGCAGAATGATAACACTCCAAAACTGCTGCACATTTAGTGAAGTATTGCATGGTGTGTACGATGTACAATCCTCGGAAAGGTACCCCTATACCACCTGGTAACTTTGCACCTCCTACTTTTCCTTTTGAGGTCCTTCAGTTAGATTACATCGAATTGGACAGGGTCAATAATCTGAAGTACGTGTTGGTGGTTGTTTGTGCATTCAGTAAATAGGTTGAGGCTTACCCAACTAAAGACAATACAGCCATAGCGACTGCAAAGGTACTCCTGAAGGAGTTCTTTCCTCGTTTTGGCTTGCCCCTTTTGATCTGGAGTGATAACGGAAGTAATTTTAATGCCAAAGTCATGCAGGTAATTTGTGACGGTTTACACTTAAAACAGAAATCCCATGCTGCAAACCACCCACAATCTGCAGGTTTGGTTGAGAAGTACAATGGTACTCTCAACTGAAGTTAGCAAAGATTCAGGAGACAACAGGGTTACAGTGGGCAGTTGCCTTACCATTAGCTCTTTTGTCGACAAGAACAGCAGCAAATTCTAGAACAGGATTGTCACCCTACGAGGTCGTGTTTGGACGCCCGGCAAATGTCTGGGGTGTCCTGCGTCCTCGTAGATTTTCCGTTATTGAGTATCCATTATTAACAGACTATCTTTGCCAGTTAACTGAAAATTTGCGTTCTATTTACTAACAGGTGCGCAAGACCCTTCCACCCATACCAGAGAGGCCTAGACATGACATTCGGCCTGGCGATTACGTAGTGGTGAAGAATTTCCAGCGGAATAGTTTGGAGCCTCCTGGCAACTCGAACCGCTGTGAAAGTTGCCGGCCGAAATAACTGGATTCATGCCAGCCATTGTCGCAGGATACCCTTACCCAATGATCAGTGGGTGAGGGATGGGGTGGGGGACACTGAATGTGAGAAGGTACCTCAGTTCATCCCCTTCAGCGACGCAAAATTAAAGTGGACCCAAACGGATGCAGAGAATGATGACGCGCCAAATGCAGCGGTCCCTCCAGAAATCCAAGCCATTAAAGAGCCGCTGTTTGTTGTTGACCCCTCTGTGACTGGAGTCACCAGGTACAATTTGTGCCTTCGGCTGAGGAATAGTGCACCAAAGGAGAAGTCAGAATAGCCAGAGATGGACTGTGTAAATTAGGGTGTACTTTGCTATAATACCAACGGTGTTAGTTTAGGGTGTTGTGAGATTGGACAGGCTAGATCGAACGTGCTCCCTGGGAGGGGGGTACATTATCCTGTGCGACGTGGGATTAATCGTGAGTTTAGGACTGAGCAAGCTCCACCGCCGGTGCTCAAGAGCACCAAAGTTGATGAACAATAGGAGCCTGTACCAGTGAGATTCTGACGGACACTGGGAACACTTACCTTTGCTATCAGTCTTATTGCATTCCTCTTCTTGTTCTTTAATGCATCCTTTTGGTCGACCTATTGAGGTGGTGGAACAGCCATTTGCACCACCGCATTTAGGGTGGGGTTGGTCAACAAAGAGTTGCGCCTTATAAGATTAAAATAACAATAACAATACTTGGCATATTAATTGTTGTGATTACGCGAATAACAAGCCTTGGTATATCCTGGTTTCTAGAAGAGAAATATCCTGTACATTTCTTGGTTGGTACGACGCCCACTCCCCCTGAGCACATTTTGTTACTTTGGCTCCACACAAAGCAGCGCATAGGACGTCCTACACCGATAATGTTTTTATACAAATGTTGCATCAGTCTCATAATGTCTCCAATACAACTAATTGTTGGATTTGTGGGTTGCTCCCTTCAGTCACACATAAGAGCGACAATTTGTTGTCTATGCCATTGTCATATATTGGTAGCTGTGAAGGTTGGTTTGAATTGTTCATTATGGTGCACTACCATTTCCAACTCTGTACTCTGGTAATGACAGCTGCTGATTCTCGAACTGTGGTAGAGTATATATGTTTTCATCACAGGTTTACTTTCATAGGACCGGCAGGACAAGGAACCTCAGGTACATTGTCCCCAAAATCCTGTATGAGCACATATGAAAAAGTGAAGAACAAAACATGGCTTCGAATGGAAATGGCTGATTTCCAAAGGTTCAACACGTCTGAGTATTTTCAATCTTTCCAAGCTCGCAATATTACTAAGGACAAACCGATGCGGGTGTTCGTGGTCATTGCAAGAGTTAGTTTCGGTGTCCAGGGGAGTGGGGAGGTAAAGGTGGGGGAGAGTAAATGCAATTTCACCCACAGACTGACATCGATTAATAGTCTGCCTTTGATCCTACCCCATAATGTCTATTTTGGCTGTGGATCCCAAGCTCATGTCTGGCTTCCGAGGGGATGGTCAGGCAGATGTTACCTCTTTCCCCCTGTGTATGTTGCCCTGTTTAATTATCATAAAGATCATCAGCTGCAGCGTAGGAGTACATATTTACCCCGTGTCAGAAGGGTTGTAGACACAAAGGACACAACAGTTTGGGGATGCTGTGAAGGGCCCAATACCTTATTGGGTCCCATGGCTAATAGCCTTCAAATTAGCCAGCTAACAATAGCTGTTGAAGCGGTTATCAATACGACTGCGGGGATAATGACAAATATCACTGCTGAGCTCCAGGCTAAAAGATTAGTCATTTTACAGAACAGGATTGTATTGGAAGTCATCCTCGCAGATCGGGGAGGGGCCTGTTGCGTCATTGCCAGCAGCTGTTACGTTTACATACCTGATCGACCTCCCAATGTGTATCCAGCTATACAAGAATTGCATAGACTCATCTGAAATACACCAAGAAACACGTACTTGGACCCCATCAGGGCGGTTCTGGAATATGCTAGCAACATGGGGTTGGAAAATTCTCATCTTTTTGATTGTGGTTGCTAGTATTATTTTTACAAGTTGCCTCTGCATACACTGTCTCCTGACTTCCTACACCTATTGTGTAAATGTTCTCACCACTAAATAGAAAATATCAGTTCATGATACTAGTCCTGCGATCATGTTGCAGAAGGACTTTGAGGACATGATGCGGATTGATTAGGGTGTCTTTGAATACTGATTATGTGAGCACCAGCTCATAGTGATGTTTCTTATCCTTGCAACATGTTATACGTTTCTTGATAGTAACATAAAATTGTTAGCTTCTGCTAAAAGGGAGGGTCTGTTGGAATAAAAATGTCTTTGCTGTGTTGTTTACAAATTGTTCTGCATAAGTTAGCATTCACGGCACTATTTTATGTTTGGCCGCCATTTTGATGCATGAGCGAAACTAATCTCTGTCTCTGCCTCTGCGAGATGCAGCTTTGGTAATTTTCTTTTCCTCCATGGTTGATCCTTGCTGTATTAATGAATACACTGTTCTTATTAGCGCATGCCTTTCTCACTAGATAGAGGCCTGCTCCCACTAGTCCAGCTATGGACACAGGCAGGACGACCTTGGCATAGAGATACTGTGTGCCCGGTCTCAGGATCAAAACTTATCCTTCTGTACCTCCTTTGTGTAGCTGCCTCCATCTGGAAATTTCCAGTCTGGGCGTGCCTTCTGTGGTGCTGAATCGTACATAATGTATCACCATGTTTTCTGATGTCAGTCCTCTGCTGCACTCCTAAGTGACTGGGCAGATGGGACTCCGCTCGAGTGTATCTGAATAAACATATACTTGGTTTGTATTCTCTACTGTCTGACTGACTCTTCATTTGTATGGAAGGTTGAGAGGTGGTCGCGAGTGACCCGGCTGGCCCTAATCGGGTCACGTCCTTCAAGAGCCACCGACTAAAAACAGCTGCATGCTTGCCGCTGCCTCCGGGCCCAACTGTGCAGTCTACAAATGCACGAAAGGAGTGAAGCTTATGGCGATGCATCTGTAGCTGGTGTGTCTTCTATGACCATGGGGAGGACCACTACGGAGGAGCAGGAGGACAGAGAGAGGGCAGCAGCGGACCTTAATTGCCAATTAAACAAATTGTGAGAGATTGAATGTTTGATAGTGCTTTCTAGACCAAAGGGAGAGTATCCTAAAACTTGAGGAGATTCTCCCTGGTGTCAATGGTATAGGTTTATAAACCAGCGGAGACTGTATGGAGCATCTGATTACCCGAGTTGAGATGTAAATTAATGGCAAGGCAGACATGAATATTTTAGGGGGACATTGATTTGATTGCCTCTGGTTTACTACCAGTGCAAAAAGTCTAGATTATGTGGACCACATAAGCTGGGTTGACCAGAGCACAAGCTGCATCTTTGTCTTGGGGTGAGAGTAAGACCATTCATGATTTGCAGAGACCAAGACAAGGCAGTCAGCAGATCAGGGCTGAGTCTGAGAAGGCACTGGGCATGGCATGCACTGCCCATGCTCCAGATGGAAAGGAAGGGGAGATACCAGAAATTGAAGTCTGGGTCACTACTAGAGCTGCAGAGGTTATTTTCTGCTGAAGGGCATACCCAGGAGGAATTCCGCAAGGCACAAGTTGATTTCCCTACACTTGTGGGACTGCATAAAGAAGCCCAGGAGCAGGTTGGCAAAGAAGTAGATAGAAATATTATGTTGGTTGGCTAGATGGCCTAGTTTACAGTGAGCTGACGAATCCTGAGCTAGGTGCTAGCAAGAAGCTAGTGGTTCAATTACTGCTCAGAAGATTACTGTGGACATGGGCCCACAAAGTGCCTTATCAGGACACTTTGGCAAAGAAAGACCGAGAGTAGGTTTGATCCTTTGTTCTACTAGTGACAGGTGCCCAGGGACATGAAGAGATTCTGTAGGACCTGTCCTGCTTACCATCTGAGTGATAAGTCTGGGGGTAAGACCAAAATACCATAAGTGCCTCTACCAGTTGTAGGTGTTTGTTTGAGGGGGTGGGAGTTTGAGCGGGTAGGAATAGTCATTGTTGGTTCAGTCAACCTACACTCCGCATCAGACAACAAGTATATCTTGTTTGGGTAGACCAATGCAGCAGGTATCCATAGGTGTTACATCTGAGGAGCACAACTTCAAAGGTGGTAGCTAGAGGTTTCCTATGGGTTTTTTCTAAGCTTGGATTTCCTCTTGACAGGTACTACTGACCACCAATGAACCACTTTCATTTCTCCTTACATGAGAGAGATGTGGGAGCAAGCTGGTTTAAGCTTACCACTTCTCCACAGCATTCCATCTAGAAACCATTGGGTATGCATGTTTGTACATATTATATTTGTGAACCTAGACAAAAGACAGCAGAGCACTGTACAGGTTCAAAGACTAGCATAAAGTCAAGGAGTGATAGGAGAGGTAGCTGACTTGTGGATAGTTATTGGATTGTGATGTAGCGTTCTTTAAAGTGGTAAATCATCAACTCTTTCCTAATCTGGAGCAGCATTAGGGTGTCCTGATGAATACAGGTATATGGGTTGATAGAGAGGTTTTAACAAGACCTGCAAGAGCTTGATGGGAACTCTACCAGAGAAGCTCGGAGAAAATGGAATATTCCCTAGCCATGTCTCTCATTCAGTCACCAGGAGATTTACACAGAAGGTTGTGGGGTTTAGCCCCTTTGAGCTTCCGTTTGGACAATCTGAAAGAAACGCGTAGTGATAGATTCCTTACCTTAGAATTACCCCCAGGCGTCAGACTGGATCTGGAAAGTTTTCGTCAGCAGTACCCCTGCGCGTCGGAAGTTGGCATTGTGCTGCTCCGCGTCCGTCGTTGGCGTCGTGGTCGCCGACATGACATTGCGGCAGCCTCTTAGACGCCGCCCTCGCGCGCTTTTGTCAGTTCTTTCTTTTTCCGCGCCAGCAAGCGCGGATCCGGAGAGAGCGGTACCCCCAGTGATTTTTTTACTGAGTTTTTTTAGGCTTTTTGTCTCTGTTTTTCAAGTTGTTCGACTCCTGGTGCCATAGGGATGCCCGGCTTCAAGTCTTGCGGGGACTGTGATCGCATGATGTCGGTGATGGACCCGCACCGCGTGTGTCTCTACTGCCTGGGGCGCAACCACGACCCCAAGTCGTGCCCTGACTGCCGGGCCATGGCGCCGAAGACTTTGCGGAAGCGGTTCCAAACGTTGCTTGAATTCCGGCAGTCGACTCCGCACCACTCAAGGTCCCGGTCCCGTGGGAGGTCGAGGGACTGGTCGCGGAGCCATCACCATCGTTCATCGGGATTGAAGCCTTCGCACTCAGGGTCAGGTAAGACGAAGCATCACAAGAAGTCGAAGAAGCTTCATCGTTCTCCGACTTCCCCTCGCCAGTCGCGCAACGCCGTTGATGGTGGAGCCTCCCCGTGGCTCCGACGGAGCCTACGCAGTTGGCGTCGGCCTACCCGTCCTTCCCGGGTCAGTTAGCGACTCCGACCCAGCTGCAGGAATTTCTGTCAGCCATGGCCCGCCTCTTTGGGCCATCGGGCCCCGCCGGCGTGCCTTCGGGCCCTCGCCCTTAACTGTCTGCAGCTACGGCATCGCTTTCGGCTCCGGCCCCGGTGCCTAAGCGCCCCAAAGGGTCCAGGCCTGGATCCCGGTCTACGCCGGTTGACCTTGTGACACCTCCACCGACGTCGACCCCACCGGCACCACCTCCGACGTTACCCGTGCCACCGGACGACGTTGTCCCCGGTTTCAGCCCCGATGTGGACACGGCCCTGGAATGGCGTCGCTTGACGCCGATTCTGACGCCGATGGGGCCTCTCTACCCCTATGTCCAACCTCCTTATTTTCGGCCTGTTCATCAGCCTTCGGAGGAAGGGGAGGACTAGGAGGGGTCTGAGGACCCTCTCACAGCTCAATGTGAGTATGACCCGGACTGGGAAGAGGAGCTGGGGGATGCCAGTGGTCTTGACATCTCTCCGGACCTTGGCATGCTAACTCCTCCTACCGTGGCTACGGAGGAGGGTGCAAGTTGCTCAGTGGTGTTGCGTAGGGCTGCCTAGGCTCTCCACCTCCAACTCCTACAGTGGCCGTCAGGACTAACCTCCTGACAGAAGTGCTTCAGCCGGCGGCTACCTCTGCGGAGCCACTGCTGCCTTTTAATGATGTACTTTCTGACATCCTTTTGGGCACTTGATCCAGGCCCATCACAGGTGCTCCTGTGGATAAGAACGTGGCCCGACGCCATTGCCCGGCTGTGGGTGACCCCCTTTTCCTCTCCCAGCACCCCACCCCTCAGAGCTTGTTGTCCAAACCTCCACGTCCCTGAGCGCATTCCCTAACGCACCCCCGGACAGGGAAACCGAGAGATTGGAACAGTTCAGGAAGAAGATTTTTTCTTCCGCCAGTTCAGGGCTGCGGTCTGTGAACACCGCATGCCTCTTGGGCAGTTATTCCCACTCTGTGTGGGATACAGTGGTGCAAGTGCTGCCTCAAGTGTCCGGAGGAGGCCCGGACAGTGCTCTCTCAAGCTATTGCTGAAGGTATGGATGCAGCTAAGTTCACAATCCGTTGTGGCCTTGACACCGCAGACTCGCTGGGCAGGGCGATTTCCACGACAGTGGCGCTCCGCCGCCACACCTGGCTGAGGACAACTGGTTTTTCTGGGGATGTCCAGAACACTCTCATGGACATGCCCTTTGATGGCATTCGCCTTTTTGGCAACAAGGCAGATAGTGCATTAGAGCGCTTTAAGGACTCGTGGGCTACGGCCAAGTCCTTGGGCCTTTCGGCCACTCACCCTCCTCCGCCTTCTGCTTTTCGCTCCTTTCATGGCCACGGAAGGGGTGCCCTGACACGTTCGCTTCAGAGCCACAGGCCTGCGCAGCAACAGTCCCAGCGCGGCCGTGGACGTGGGACCCGCCGAGGTGGGTCAGGGGGCCAGCGGGCGGGTCAGTCAACCTCCACCCCAGCCACCACTGCCTCCAAACCTTCCGAGTCCGGTTTTTGAGGCCCATCAAATGCCAGTGGGTGGCAGGATTCGCCATCACCTCCCCCACTGGCGCACCATCACTTCGGACAAATAGTCCGAAGGGGCTACTCCCTCCCCTTCGAGACTACCCCTCCAGCCATGCCTCCCCAGTACCACCGCATGTCGGGGGATCACTTGGCACTTCTTCAACAGGAAGTCGTGGCCCTCTTGCCCAAGGGGGCCATCAAGAGAGCTCCAGCGCCAGAAGTAGGACGTGGTTGCTGCTCCCACTACTTTCTGGTGCCCAAGAAGGGCAAGAGCCTGCGTTCTTTCTTGGACTCCGGAACGTCAATCGCTTCCTCCGGAAGGAGAAGTTCAAGATGTTAAGTCTGGCTCAGGTCTTGTCTGCCCTCGACCCTGGAGACTGGATGGTAGCATTGGATCTGCAGGATGCATATATCCATATTCTCGTCCTGCCGGCCCACCGGCGTTACCTACGGTTTACGGTAGGCCACAAGCACTTTGATTACCGTACTCCCCTTTGGCCTTACCAGCGCCCCTCGGGTGTTCACGAAAGTGATTACAGTGGTCACAGCTCATCTGCGCAGATCGGGGGTTCCAGTCTTCCCCTATCTCGACGACTGGCTGTTGAAGGCGGGCTCGCCCCAGGCAGTCGTCTCCCACCTCCAGGCTACGGCCGACCTCCTGTATTTGCTGGGGTTCTCCATCAATGTGCCGAAGTCGCACCTGATTCCCTCTCAGAAGCTCCTCTTCATCGGAGCGGTTCTGGATACAACACTCTTTTGGGTCTATCCTCCCGAACGGTGAGCCCAGGATATTCAGGCTCTGATTCCGATCTTTCGGCCTCTATCCTGGGTTTCGGTCAGGATGACCCTGAGGCTGCTGGGCCTCATAGCCGCCTGCATCCTGCTGGTCGATCATGCCAGATGGCATATGCGTGCTCTGCAGTGGGACCTGAAGTTCCGGTGGGCGCAGCATCAGGGGAACCTGTCCGAGTCCGTCCAGATCTCGGAGGGCACGGCACAACAATTGCAGTGGTGGCTCACAAACGGGCATTGGGTCAATGGCAGATCCCTCTCCCTTCCCCAACTGGAGCACACAGTGGTGACGGATGCGTCCCTCCTGGGATGGGGCGGCCACATGGGAGAGGCGGAGATCAGAGGCCTCTGGTCTCCGGTGGAGTCCCGGCTCCATATCAACCTTCTGGAGCTCCAGGTGATCCAACTTGCATTAAAGGCATTCCTTCCCTCAGTCAAGGGTAGAGTAGTGCAGGTGTTCACAGACAACACCACCGCCATGTGGTACTGCAACAAACAGGGCGGGGTGGGGTCGTGGGCTCTATGTCAGGAGGCTCTGCGCCTCTGGACATGGCTGGAACATCTGGGCATTTCCCTGGTGGTTCAACACCTGGCAGGTTCACTGAACGCCAGGGCGGACAAACTCAGCCGCAGGTGCATGAGGGATCATGAATGGAGTCTTCACTCGGACGTGGCCCAAGGTCTCTTTCAACAGTGGGGAGAGCCTTGGTTAGATCTATTCGCCACCGAAGAGAACACGCAATGTCAGCAGTTCTGCTCGTTGGAATTTCCAAGGCGGCACTCACTCGCCGACGCTTTTCGTCGCGACTGAAGTTGTGGTCTGGTGTACGTTTTTCCACCTATACCACTTCTGCCTAGAGTGCTGAAGAAGATCAGGCGCGACCAGGCCCAAGTCATTCTTGTGGCTCTGGACTGGGCTTGAAGAGTTTGGTATCCCGAGCTACTCAGTAAGACCATCGATCCGACTGCCTCTTCGGGAGGATCTTCTGTCGCAACAGCAGGGGACAATCCTCCACCCAAACCTATCCAGTCTTCACATCCTTGCGTGGAGATTGAGCGGCGGCAGTTAAGTCCTTTCGTCTTGCCTCCTGAAGTTTGTGATGTCATTCTGGCAGCCAGGCGTCCCTCCACTAAGTTGGTATATGCCTGCAGGAGAAACAAATTTGTGGCATGGTGCACAGCAAAGAATGTGGATCCCCTTTCTGCCCCTCTTTCAGAAGTCTGTTTGTTCCTTCTTTCTTTGGCCCAGCAGGGCTCTGCTCTGGGCACTATCAAGGGCTACCTTTCTGCTATTTCAGACTTCTTCAGGCTCCCTGATCAGCCCTCTCTTTTCAAGTCCCCTCTTGTAAATAGATTCCTCAAAGGCATTACTCACCTTTTCCCTCCTATTCCTTTTGTGATGCCTCAGTGGGACTTGGATTTGGTTCTTACATATTTGATGTGCGCTCCCTTTGAGCCTCTTCACAACTGTCCTTTACGTCTATTAACCTTGAAGACTGCTTTCCTGGTTGCCATCACCTCTGCTAGGAGAGTGAGTGAGCTCCAGGCTCTTTCTTGTAAACCTCCATTTCTATCTGTCCATCTGGACAAGGTTGTGCTCAGAACCCGTCCATCCTGTTTACCAAAAGTTGTCACTGCCTTTCACATCAGGCAAACCATCACTTTGCTCACCTTCTTTCCACCTTCACATCCTTCTAGAGAGGAAGAGAGGCTCCACCGTCTGGATCCTAAACATGCGCTCTCGTTTTACTTGAACCGCACACAACAGTTCCGAGTGGATGACCAGCTCGTTGTTGGCCAGGCCGTACAGAAGCGGACTATGTCCCGATGGGTCGTCTTGTGTATTAAAGCCTGTTATTCTCTGGCTAAAAAGGATCCTCCGTTGGGGGTGCGCGCCCATTCCACCAGGGCGACGGCAGCCACTACGGTATTGGGACGTAGTGTCCCCTTACAAGACATCTGTCAGGCAGCTAAGTGGGCCTCGCTGCACACTTTTACTAAGCACTATTGCCTGGACAGCCAAGTCCGGAGAGACGGCTTCTTTGGCCGTTCTGTTCTCCGGGACTTCTTGTGTGATCTTGGTTCGCAGACCCACCACTGGGGTTGGTATTGCTGGGGTATCTATTCTAAGGTAAAGAATCTATCACTACGTGTTTCTGTCAGATGAACAAATTACTTACCTTTGATAACAATATATCTGTAAGAAACATTAGTAGTGATAGATTTCTTACCGCCTCACCCATCCTCTGCGAACTGATTTCTAGGGTTAAGGCCATCCCTTTCAGGGTCCTAGTTTCAAGGCACCAGTGGTCAGTATCTTGCATGGCTCTGCGTTCCTGGTGCGGAAAGTCGTGTACAGAACTGACGTCAGCACGCGAGGGCGGTGTCTAAGTAGCTGCCGCTACGTCATCTCGGCGACCACGACGCCAACGACGGACGCGGAGCCGAATGACGCCACCTTCCGACGCACAGGGGTACTGCTGACGAAAACGTTCCGGATCCAGTCTGAAGCCTGGGGGTAATTCTAAGGTAAGGAATCTATCACTACTAATGTTTCTTACAGATATATTGTTACCGAAGGTAAGTAACTTGTTCGTCAGTCTTGAAAACACTCACCTTGATTAGGGAGGTATACAAATAACTACTGCGTCACCTCAGAAGGATGTGGTATACTATGTGATTGGCCTTAGAAAGTTGACGGTGTAATACATGAGTCAAGCAAAGCAAATCTGCAAGCAAGCCAAGAGCTGTAAAAGAATGCTGTGAACAGAAAGTGATGTTAATTGGATACCAGGCAAGTCAGAAGGTCTTGGCATAAATGCACATTTGTCCTAGAGCTTTGGAGAAGACGTGGCGTGGGCCATACAGGATAGTACAGAAAGTGTCTGATTTAAAACTACGTTGGTGGACACAGGTGCCACCTAGGAAACCCCGAGGGTGTACCATTTGAACCGGCCTTACCTCCAGAGAGATTACACAAGTGAACATCTTGGCAGAGGAAGTGTGAGAAAGACAGTGAGCCTCCTCCTGACCTACTGCATAGTTACAAGAGGGATGGAACTGTGAAAGGGGTACAAGTGACCCCTTAGTTGACGCCTGAGCAACAGAAAGAATGTGGAGAGATTTTGGTGTAGTTCACACAGACTTTGGGGGTTAACTCCTGTCCTTTTCTGAGATTGAAACAGGAAATACTCTTCCTATTGCATTGGGGACTACATCGAGGAATGATTCAAGGCAGAGGTTTTCCAAGGTGTTGGAGTTGGGGGTGATTGAGTTTTTCTCGTAGCCCTTTGGCCTGTCTAGTAGTGTTGGTGCCCAAGCGACATTCTACAGATTTGCACTTTTGTTTGAACTACTGTGGCCTCAAGGAAGTCACCAAGAAGGATGCACTTTCGATCCCCAAAGCGATGAGCTTGTGAACCAGTTGGGTGCTGAAAAGCAATTGGGCACCTTTGACCAGACTAGTGTGTGTTAGCAGATTGTTTTACCACCTAGTGCCAAAAAGAAGACCACATTTTATATGCCAGAATATTTATTCCAGTTCAAGGTAATACCCTTTGGGTTGCAAAAGACTCCTGCTACTGTCCAGCACCTGGTAAACTATGTTCTATCAGGGCTAGAAGAGTTCTGTGAATTCTGTATGGTTTTCCTGGATGACATTACAGTGTTCAGCAGTTTGAGAGGACCACCTGAAGCACCAAGAACATGTATTGGTTCTGGATACAGGAGGCAAAACTACCCATCAAGGCAACCAAATCCCAGGTGGGGCAGCTCATTGTAGTCTATCTTAAGCATCAGGTAGGTAATGGGAAGAGCCACCCACTGGGAAGATCCAGTTTGTCCCACTTGCGGGCTACAACAGGAACTTTGTACCTTAATATGGGACCATAGCCGCCTATACAATGGCTTCGACATATAAGGAATAGCCCCTGAAAATGGTTTGGAATGAGGAGTTTCAGAAAGCTTTTGTGGAACTGAATAGAGCACTAAGCAGTGCACTGTACTGAAGTCATCTGACTAATGTCAACCCTTTGTTGTACAAAAAGAATACTGCATACAAAGGAGCTGGAGTGGTAGTGGATTCATATGATAAGGGGGAAGAGCATCCAGTGGCCTTTATTTGTAGTTATTTACCCAAAGAACAAAAGTAGGCAGCCATTAAGAAGGAGTGTTTTGCCATAGAGTGGACTTTGATAATGTTCCAGATGAAGCTGTTTGGTACTAAGTTTGTGGTTCAAACAGATCACAAGCCTACTCAAGTGACAGATGTTAATGAAGGGTGAAACTTCAATGCTGCTGAGATGGTCTGTCTGATTAAAAGACCTAGGTTTCTTAGTAGAGCATAAAGCTGTAAAGAATCATGTGACTGCATAGAGACTTTTCCACTGGTATTGCCAATCTGACAGCAGATCTTCTCCATTGGTGGAGTTAGTGTTCTGGGAAGGGTGTCTATTGGGACGGGATTGTGGTATACAGTCATGTTCCCTGCCCTGATTCCCCAGCTTCAAGTATCGGATATACTGCTTTTGCAATTTTTAGACCCAGGTACACGTTAATGTAGTGCATACATGAAGGTCTAGGCTTGTCCTTTAATATGAGTTCGGTCCTAGACCTGTGATGGACCTGGAGGGTGCTCCAAGAGCGCTTTGCATAGTAACGAGGGACCACTGTCCCTGTTTCAAGTTTGGTGGTGGTAATGTACCATGTTTTGTAGTGATGCTAGTGTCATGTAAAGTTCCACTGCTACAAGTGAACCTGGATCCCTGCGCTGATATCCAGAGCATATGAAATCTGAAAGAAACACGTTAGTTAGATCCCTTACCTTAGAATATACCCAGGCGTCAGGCTGGATCCAGAAAGATTTTTCATCAGCAGTACCCCTGCGTGTCGGTAGGCCTCGTCTGCGTTGTGATCGCCGGGATGACGTCGTCGGATTACTTAGACACCGCCCTCGCGTGCTGACGTCAGTTCTTCTTTTTTCCGCGCTAGCAAGCGCAGATCCGGGAAGAGCGTAGCCTTAGTCATTTTTTGACTAACTTTTTGGTCATTTTGTCTATCTTTTTCGAGTCGACTTCGACTCCTGGTGCCGGTAGGGATGCCCGGGTTCAAGCCGTGTGACGTCTGTCACCGACTGATGTCGGTTACCGACCCCCACCATCGGTGTCTCTACTGTCTTGAGCCGACCACGATGACAAGTCGTGCCCCGACTGCCGGGCCTTGACGTCGAAAGCTAGGCGGGAGCGGTCACGCAAGCTCCTCGAGATCCCGGTCGAGGAGGAAGTCGAGGGACCGGTCGCGGAGCCGCAGTCATCACCGCTCGTCGGGATCCAAGTCCTCGCACTCAGGTAAGTCGAGGCATAGCAAAAAGAAGTCGAAGAAGCGACATCGCTCTTCTGACTCTCCTCGCCGGTCGTGCAACTCGGTCGAGGGTTCGGGTGGCACCACTAGCACGGCTCCGCCGGGGTCGCATCCGTCCCCACACCCTCCGGTCCCTGGGCTTCATGCGACTCTGGGCGAGATTCGAGACTTCCTCATAGCCATGAGGACTCTCTTCCCGCCATCGAGGCCTGCCGGTACGCCTCTGGGCACCGTAGGTCTGACTGGGGGTCCTAGCGAACCGGCGGCTTCGGCCCCGGCGCCGTCGTCGACTTCGGTCCCGACGCCGCAGGCCCCTGTGGTATCCAGGCCTGGATCCCGGTCGATGCCAGTTGACTTCACGACGACTCTGCTGGCGCCGACCCCCATGGTGCCACTCCCGGCGCTATCCTCGGACGACGCCCTCCCTAGTTTCGGTCCGGGTCCCACGTCGGAGCGGTGCCACTCGGCGCCGTCTCCGGCGTCGATGGGTGAGCCTTTCGCCTATGACCCGGCTCCGTCATTTCTGCCTGTTTACCAGGACACGGATGAAGGGGAGGACTGGGAGGGGTCTGAGGACCCTCTGGCACAGCAGTGCCAGTTAAGTCAGGACTGGGCAGATGAGCTGGGGGACGCCAGTGGTCTAGACACTTCACCTGACACTGGTTTCATCTCTCGTCCTTCCGTGGCTACGGAGGAGGGTGCTACTTATGCTGTGGTGCTGCGCAGGGCGGCCCAGGCCTTGCGCCTGGAGCTCCCTGCAGCAGCCGTGAGGACTAACCTCCTCACTGAGGTGATTCAACCGCCTGTAAGCTCTTCGGAGCCTCTGCTGCAGTTTAATGAGGCCCTCACCGACGTTCTGATGGGCACTTGGTCCAAGCCCTCCGCAGTCTCTCCTGTGAATCAGAACGTGGCCTGGGGCCACCGCCCAGCTCCGGGTGACCTCAGGTTTCTATCCGTACACCCCACCCCTGAGAGTCTGGTTATCCAGGCCTCCACGTCCCAAACCGCCTTCCCGTCCGCACCACCGGATCGGGAATCCAAAAGGATGGAACAGTTTGGCAAGAAACTGTTTTCCTCCCTCAGTCTTAGGTTGCGGTCATTAATATCGCGTGCCTTTTGGACCGTTACACCCACTCTCTGTGGGATACAGTGGCAGACGTGCTGCCCCAGTGTCCAGAGGAGGCCAGGACACGGCTCGCCCAGGCTCTTGCTGAGGGGCGTGATGCAGTACGATATTCCATCAGATGTGGACTTGACACCACGGACTCGCTGGGTAGAGCGATTGCAACGACGGTGGCGATTCGTCGGTTGCAGACGTGGATTCCGCCATGGCGGAGCAGGGGTACAGAGAGCCGGTGAGTCCACATCCGCTCCCGCAGCATCTGCCTTAAAGCCTTCTTAGTCTGAGCTTTCAGGCCCATTGCACGCCAGTGGGAGGCAGAGTTCGCCATCAACTGCTCCACTGCGTACCATCACTTCGGACAGGTGAGTGCTGCAAATCGTCCGAAGGGGCTACTCCCTTCCCTTTGAGGCGACCCCTCCAGCCATGCCACCGCAGTACCACCGCATGTTGGGGGATCACTTGCAACTTATGCAGGAGGAAGTTACGGCCCTTTTGGCCAACGGGGCCATCGAGCGCGTTCCTGGCCCAGAAGTAGGACGGGGTTGTTACTCCCACTACTTTCTGGTTCCCAAGAAGGGCAAAGGGGGCCTACGCCCTATCTTGGACCTCAGGAGCGCCAACGCCTTCCTCCGGAAAGAGAAGTTCAAGATGCTGACTTTAGCTCAGGTTCTGGCTGCCCTAGACCCTGGAGACTGGATGGTAGTGTTGGACTTGCAGGACGCTTATTTCCACATCCCCGTCCTGCCGGCCCACCAGCGTTACCTGCGGTTCACGGTAGGCCACGAGCACTTTCAGTTTACCGTGCTCCCCTTCGGCCTCACCAGTGCCCCTCGGGTGTTCACGAAAGTGATGGCTGTGGTCGCAGCTCATCTGCGCAGATTAGGGGTGCCAGTCTTCCCCTATCTCGATGGTTGTTGAAGGCGGGCTCGCCCCGAACAGTCGTCTCCCACCTCCAGACTTCGGCCGACCTCCTGCATTCGCTGGGTTTCTCCATCAACGTGCCGAAGTCACATCTGAATCCCTCCCAGAAGCTCCTCTTCATCAGAGCGGTTCTGGACTCGGCGCAGTTTCGGGTCTATCCTCCCGAACAGTGGGTTCGGGATATTCAGGCTCTGATTCCGATCTTTCAGCCTTTATCCCGAGTTTCGGTCAGGATGGCCCTACGGCTGCTGAGTCTGATGGCCTTCTGCATCCTGCTGGTACATCACGCAAGGTGGCGGATGCGGGCTCTGTAGTGGGACCTGAAGTTCCAGTGGGCTCAACATCAGGGCAACCTGTCCGACCACGTCCTGATCTCGGAGGGCACTGCAAGACAGTTGCAGTGGTGGCTCACGGACCGCGATTGGGTCAGTGGCATATCCCTCTCCCTACCCCAACCGGAGCACGTAGTGGTGATGGATTTGTCCCTCCTGGGATGGGGGGGCCACATGGGGGAGGCAGAGATCAGAGGCCTCTGGTCTCCGGCGGAGTCCCGGCTCCATATCAACCTATTGGAGCTGCGGGCGATCCGGCTTGCACTGAAGGTATTCCTTCCCTCTGTCCGGGGAAGTATAGTGCAGGTATTCACGGACAACACCACCGCCATGTGGTATTGCAACAAACAGGGCGGGGTGGGGTTGTGGACCCTTTGTCAGGAGGCTCTGCGCCTCTGGACATGGCTGGAACATCAGGGCATCACTCTTGTGGTTCAACACCTGGCGGGCTCCCTGAACGCCAGGGCGGATGAACTCAGCTGCCGGTTCATGATGGATCACGAGTGGCGACTGAACTCAGACGTGGCGCAAGGTCTCTTTCGGCAGTGGGGCGACCCTTGGTTAGATCTATTCGCCACCGAAGAGAACGCACAATGTCATCAGTTCTGCGCGTTGGAATTTCCAAGGCGGCACTCGCTCGGAGACGCTTTTCGTCGCGAGGAGTTGCGGTCTGTTATACGCCTTTCCGCCTATACCACTTCTGCCCAGAGTGCTGAAGAAGATCAGGCGCGACCGGGCCCAAGTCATCCTTGTGGCTCCGGATTGGGCACGAAGGTACTGGTATCCCGAGCTACTCAGTCTGTCAATCGATCCCCCGATTCGACTGCCTCTTCAGGAGGACCTTCTGTCGCAGAAGCAGGGGATGGTCCTCCTCCCGAACCTGTCCAGCCTCCACCTCCATGCGTGGAGATTGAGCAGCGGCAGTTGATGCAGTTTGACTTGCCTCCTGAAGTCTGTGATGTCATTCTGGCAGCCAGGCGTCCCTCCACTAAAACGGTATACGCCTGCAGGTGGAACAAATTTGTGGCATGGGGCACAGCAAAGGCTGTGGATCCCCTTTCCGCCCCTCTTTCTGAGCTTCTCCTCTTCCTTCTTTCCCTGGCCCAGCAGGGCTCTGCTCTGGGCACCATCAAGGAATATCTTTCAGCTTTTTCAGCCTTCTTGAGGCTTCCTGATCAGCCTTCTCTTTTCAAGTCCCCTGTTGTCAATAGATTCTTGAAAGGCATTACTCACATGTTCCCTCCTGTTCTCTTTGTAATGCCTCAGTGGGACTTGAATCTGGTGTTAACTTATCTGATGTGTGCTCCCTTTGAGCCACTTCATAACTGTCCTCTTCGTCTTCTGACTCTCAAGACTGCTTTCCTAGTTGCCATCACCTCTGCCAGAAGAGTGAGTGAGCTCCAGGCTCTTTCTTCTAAACCTCCTTTCCTCTTTGTCCATCCGGACAAGGTTGTTCTGAGGATTCGCCCTTCTTTTCTTCCTAAGGTGGTTACTGCCTTTCACATCGGTCAGTCCATTACCTTACCCACCTTCTTTCTGCCTCCGCATCCCTCGAAAGAGGAAGAGAGGCTCCACTGTCTGGACCCAAAATGTGCGCTCTCCTTTTACCTGGATCGCACAAAACAGTTCCGGGTGGACGACCAACTCTTCGTTGGCTACATGGGCGCTAAGAAGGGGCGGGCAGTGCACAAGCGAACCATCTCTCGGTGGGTTGTTTTGTGCATTAAGGTCTGTTATTCCTTGGCTAAGAAGGATCCTCCTGTGGGGCTGAGGGCCCATTCCACTCTGGCCACAGCGGCTACTACTGCCTTGGGATGGGAGTCCCTCTGCAGGACATTTGTCAGGCAGCAACGTGGGCCTCGCTGCACACGTTTGCCAAGCATTACTGCCTGGACAGCCAAGTCCGGAGAGACTGCTTCTTTGGCCGTTCCATTCTCCAGGACTTCCTGGTGTGATCTTGGTTCGCAGACCCACCACAGGGGTTGGTATTGCTGGGGTATCTATTCTAAGTTAAGGAATCTAACTGACGTGTTTCTTTCAGATGCACAAGTTACTTACCTTCGGTAACGATATATCTGTAAGAAACATTACTGCCCCACCCATCCTCCCCGTTCTGTGAACCGGTATCTCGGGTTAAGGTCATCCCTTTCAGGGCCCTAGTTTCATGGCACCAGTATCGGTTTCTTGCATGGCTCTGCGTTCCTGGCGCGGAAAGCTATTTACAGAACTGACGTCAGCGCGCGAGGGCAGCATCTAAGTACTTTGACGATGTCATCCCGGCGATCACGACGCCGACGACGGACACAGAGCCGCAAACGCGCAGGGGTACTGCTGATGAAAAATCTTTCTGGATCCAGCCTGACGCCTGGGGATATTCTAAGGTAAGGAATCTAACTAATGTTTCTTACAGATATATCGTTACCGAAGGTAAGTAACTTGTACTATATGTACATATGGTGTGTTTGTGTGTTACGCACACTCTATATGTCTAAGTAAACCAAAGTGAAGAAGGCTATGGGTTCCATTTTGGAAGCCACTGGCCTGCTCATGTGCACAAGATGGAAGTGAGGTTTCTTTACCTGACAGTGGAAGTGTATTAATGATATTCCTGAAACTCAAGGGAAGAGAACTAGAAACTGCAAGTGGGGAAATTGGAGACAAGCTCCCCTTGGACATTCAGTGAAGTCCTTTTACTGCAGAGCGATGTTAATGTCTCTCTCTGAATACTGCCATTTGGTGGATAGTATGGGTAAAGAGTGGGACTGCAGTTTAAGTTGTCAGAGCTTGAAGGGCCCTTTAGAAAAGGGTCAACCTTCTGATCACGGCCAGGTGTGGCTGTGATAGCAGTGTTTATAATGTTGTCTCTGTTGTGTGTGCCCCAGTCTGGCGATGACCCTTTTGTGAGACACATCACTCTACACAAACGCTGAGTCTGGAAAACAGCCTGAGAAGGACACATAAAGAAGAACAAACCAAAACCAGTTATGGAAGTGCAGGCATGGAATACATATCCCTCTCTCTCTCTGCTGTAACTTTAGAAGTGTGGATTCAGTTGACCACCTTGTTGTACCAGTTCAAAGTTCTCTTCAAGCAATGAGTTGCTACTATACAGAGCACCCAAAGGACAACTCCACAACCACTGATGGTGTATGCCTGACAGCCAGTTTCCCAGAGGTGAAGGACATCACCTGGAAGAGGAGCTGACTACTGACATGCCAGTGCTTGGGTCTGTCTCGCTGAGACTCATGTGAAGAGGAGCTAACTACTGACCTGCCAGTGCTTGGGTCCGTCTCACTGAGACTAATGTAAGCGTGACCGGTGTGCGCTGTGCTTAGTGTCCATTACCATCACCATACTAGAGGATTCATGGCACTGCTGAAGTGTACTCATGTGGATTGCCCTGCCAACCTTGCTGTCGTAGCTGTGGCACTTGTATCAAAGTGTGCCTGAGTGGTCTGCACCCCCCACTTGCTAAATTATGGCACTCGTCAAATATGACTAAATTGACATTGCTGTTGCAACCACAGCACTTGACCTGGTGTGCTTGATTGGTCAGCGCCGCTGAAGATGAAACGCATGTAAGCAAGTGGTACTGGCTCCAGGTGTGCCCAAACTGACTTGTACCATGGCTAGCCCCGTGGTACTTGCCCAAACGTGTTCTTGTGCACAGTACTGCTGGTAATTGACACCACTAGGTCGTCACCGGATCGCCACTTGAGGGAAGGACTACAGCCCCCAATATCCTCTCTCGGAGGCCACACCCACCTTGCGCTGTGTGGCCCCACAGCGCAAGATACACGCGGGCGAAGCCCGGGCCAAGGGCGGGCCAGTCCACGTCCATCGGAGTCCAGAGGGGGCTGGGCTGGGCCACCCCTCTTGATTCTTGGCCTCAAGATGATGGGACCATAAAGCAGATACCGCCACCAAGTACCAGCACAGGTTTGTTGTTGCCCTCGACTTTCTTCCTTTAATAATATAGTAGGCGACACAGCCAAAAAGCAGTGAAATTAACACAGTCCCTCTGCAGGGATTGGTTCTCACAGGCCTGCTACTGCTTATTGCATCCTTAGTTGATACTGCTAAATATTGGAGAATGGGCAGACTGAAGGCCAAGGGAGGTCCAAACAGGGCTCCTAAGCAAGCTAAAAGATCTGCAGTGAGTGCTGCAGCGAACTGTGTGGTAGACGATTTAGACACTCTAATTGAAGAAGTAGAAAGTTTACTAATTGGTCAGAACAAGCCATCACAATCGGGCCAGAAAGTGGAAGACGTTTTTCTGCAAAGGATTTCCCTGTAAAAGATCTCGTCCAAGCTCCCAGCCCCTAGTGGTACTGCTATGTGCTCAGCGATTTCCAGTGATGCAAATAACGGGAAGCAGCTGGAGTATATCCCCTTACCTGTACCCTCTGGAACTGGTCATACCAATTCCAACCTTGAGGAAACTGTAGCTCCTGACATTGTGTGTACAAATCAGTTTGATCCTCTCATTGATAACACTGAAGCTACTGTCAGTAGGAATCCCGGTGAGATCTTTGTTGCCTCTATGGCCAATGAGGCTGAAGCCAAGAGGAAGAAGGGGAAACATTTAACAAAAACAGACATCAGTACTCTTTATAGCAAAATGAGTGAGCTTAAAATAACTTAAGGAATTAACTCTAGAGGTGCTATCGGTGCAAACGACTGTGGGGTCTCTTGTAGGTCAGCTTAGCAGGATAAACTCAAGCACAAACAGAGGGCTGGGAATGGGTATGGATAATGTAACTCATAGTAAGGATCGGGCGGGCAAGGGTGATGGATATAGTAGCATAGGGATGATTATACAGTCTATGACCTTAGCCCTCCCGAACACACCTGAAATGTATCATGCCAACCAGCAGTAACTAAAAAAACAAGTGTCCCCATGCCCTAATCAAGGGGAAGTCGCAGGGAAGAACACTACACTACACGAAGGTCAGCAGGATCAGGGCAGACTTTGCTACCACAGAGGGGGGTCCAAGGGAAAATGAACTCCAGGGTAGGACTCCCCATTGTAAAGGCTCCGTTAAGGGTACCAGGTATGAATCAATTTCCCAAAAGTTTGCGAGCTGGCGGTGAGTTCCATAGGTTCAGGAGGGGAGCCAGTCATTGTAGCCCCCCTGGAATTGTCTAGAGAAGCTAGACATAGTGTTCATGACAAATGTGTCTAAACTGACATGTGCCTCAGTAGAAACAAATGAAGCTTTAATCAACAAAGTCATGCACTGGATAAGACAGGTGAGGCAATGCTATTCACTCATAAGATCAGACATAATATCTGCTAAACACTGCTCAATAGATAAGGGATTAGATTACATCATACTGGATCTGGCTGGCCAAGATATAGCGGATGGTCATGTTAACCTGGAACTCTGCACTTCACCTCCTAGGGGCTCGCTGATCCAGTTGAAATATTCCCTACCAAACATGGCCCAGGAAACCGGTCCAAAGCATGGGAGATAAGTAGATAACACTCACAATCAAACCCCCATGGATCATGTAGATCCTGCGAACAAGTATATCTGACATGCGCAGGGACTGTCCATTGACCGTGTCACAACTAATTTACCAAAGGAAGGCTATTACTTTCAAACATCATCTGAGTTGGTTCAGCCAGCCGGGGAAAAATGAATAATGAGACAGAGGGGCAGTCCCATACCTTAAAGAGAACATCACCAACCATCATTTGTTCGACCAACCAAGAGGAAAGGAAAACTCTTCCAAATCCTGAGCCTACTAAGAATCTGAGATTATTGTCCTGGAATCTAGCAGGTATCGAGTCTAAGATTGTCTGTGAAGAGTGGGTGGAAATTTGTGTATAGTTATGACATATGTCTTTTTCAGGAGACTTGGGCCACTGAAAAAGTTTAGTATTGAAGCTGCACCATCCAAGAAGGGTCTCCCATCAGGTGGTCTCATCATCTGGACCAAAATCAATTTAGGGATCTGCATTAAAAAGCATGATACAAAATCCACTGATTTACTGGCCCTGAGCATGCAAGGAATCACTACTGATTGGTTAACATCTATTTAAAAAAAAAAAAAAAAAAAATGTATTCACATTTCTGTAATAGAAACTCATTGCATTACAATACATGTGAAATTGGCTTCATTTCATGTGATAATCGACATTGGGCATTACAATCTTTTCTCTGGATTGACATCTATCTTGCACTCAATGCAATCATTTTGCTCCTGGTTTACATCTATAACCGATTTCCCTCTCTATACCATGACTCCCCTAGAATTCTTGCCCTAGATGAGTTCCTGGAAAGGGAAGGGGCATCACATAGTTCTTGCAGGGATCTTAATATAACCTTCGAGCCCCTCAAGGTAACTATGAATGTCACTGACGAAGAGGATACCGAACTGGGCATCCTGTGCTTGAGTCAAGTTAAACCAGCCAAGAACGTGAAGGCAACACTCTAAGTCGCCTCTCTAAATCTTAAATACGGGTTGAGGGCTAGCAACTGCTGTTCTATCTCCGCCCAAAAACCCGCCCATACATATAAACATGCCAATTGCCAAACAAGGATCGATTATATCCTACTCGATTGTACCCCTTTGGTGTAAGATGGGGGACATATAGGTAACGTAGACATTGGATAGTGATCATAACGCTTTAACTTTACAATTATTTCACATGTTCAATTCCTACCAGCCTAGCTCATAGTGTATTTTACCCACTCCAACTGTCCTTGGTGATAACAGGAGGAGGGTTAATTGGCCAACGATCGAGAGTAGCACTGACACCTTGGCACAACTTTAGAATATAGTAGCACTCTCATTGGTTGACCTGGGCAACCAGAGATCGCAGTTGCAACCTCTGGTGGATAGATTTGCGATCCTATTAAATAATCTTTAAAGGTTTTTCTACAAGGAAGGCAGGGGCAAGAAAATGCCCATGAACAAGAATGAGTGGTTTGACTAGTCCTGTAAGCGAGCTTGACAATCCTTGGTGGGGGCCATTACAACTGGCCCAATAACCTTGGTATCCACAAAAAGGAAAGAATACAAAACCGCCCAAATTGAGGCAAAAAGGAATTGGCACAAAGGCTTCTGGAGAGATTTATTAGTTGTAGCGCAATCCAAAAACAATTCTAGTATTTACTATCCAAAAGGTTGAAAAACATCACAATTGGCGCGCCCGTGACGTCTATACAAAACATACATGGCGTAATGGTCCACACTCAGGCAGATATACACGAGGCATTCGTAGAGCACTACACCGCACTGTACCAGTCTCGCTTGCGGGCCACAGACATAGATATACAGGAGTTCCTTGCGCTTTTGGAGCTGCCGCGTTTGGCGGAGCATCAGCAGGACGAGCTGGGGGCGCTTCTACTGCCAGACAAAATGCAAGAGAGTATTTTCTCGCTATCGAACGGCAAATCCCCAGGTCCGGATGGACTACCGGACGAATTTTTTAAAGCGTACCCCGATATACTAATACCAGAGCTGCTCCGAGTGTATGCGGCGGCCCTAAGGGCTCCACTCTCACGTATACACAAAACGAGGCGACGCTAGTCTCCCTCCTGAAACCAGGTAGGGACCCTGTAGATTTAGGCTCCTTTCGCCCACTGGCCTTGTTAAACACAGACTACAAAATCCTTGCTTCCACCCTGGCTAGGCGTCTGTCTCCATTTGTGCCGGCCCTAGTTCACAGCGACCAAAACAGATTTGTCCCAACCAGGAATACCTCCCTTAATATCCGCAGGTTATACAGGGTGCAGAAATATGCAACGCAGCGGTGGCCGCGATCTGGCTGCCTAGTGCTCGACCTGGAGAAGGCCTTTGACTCAGTGGAGTGGCCTTATCTCGCAGCCGTGCTGCATAAATATGAGCTAGGGGATGGATATTTACAAATGGTACAGTTATTGTATCAGCAGCCCACAGTGCGAGTCCGCACAGGCAAACTTGTGTCGGACGAGGTTAGGGTCAGGCGTGGAACCAGGCAGGGGTGCCCGTTGTCTCCGCTGCTTTTTTCCCTCGCGATGGAGCCTTTAGCGACTATGCTACGAGAAAGCGGCACAGACTGGGGTATACCCCTGGCAGATGGGCTACATACGGTGTCCCTGTATGCCGATGACCTGTTGTTGTATATGAAAGACTTACATGAGATACCGCAGGCGGTGTCCGACATATTTGGCAGATTTGAGGAAGTCTCGGGTCTTAAAGTGAACTGGACTAAGTCAGGCGCTTACCCCTTCAACGAATGCGTGGACGCAATTGGGATAACAATGAACGGAGCCGCGCTCAACTGGCACCCGACAATGTTTAGATACCTGGGCATATATATTTATAGGTCCCCTGCGGACATACTGGAAGGCAACCTGGCACGCGCCATTACTTCCATACAGGCGCAGATGCAATTCTGGAAAACTCTACCACTAAACGTGATGAGCCGAGTCACCCTCACTAAAATGATAGTACTGCCTAGATTATTGTATTATTTTGCAAATTTGCCAGTATGTGTCCCGGTGCGGCTGTTTCGGGAGCTGTAGGGGTTGATCAGGGGCTTGGTGTGGAACAAGGGGCGACCCAGGATAGCACTACAGAAATTATATGCACCACCGGAGCGTGGGGGCTTAGCGGTTCCTCATTTAGAATTATATTATTTGGCTGCGCAGCTGCAATGGGTCGCAAAGTGGCTCAGTGGTAGACACCTGGCAGACACCGCTACGGAGACACACTCATGGACACGGATGTAAATCTGTGGACTATTTCACCCTCTGGCGACCTCTCTCCGCCCGACGCAGCTATACCTTGGAATAGCATATAGGTGCTACCGTAGGAGCCTTCAGCTTACAAAGGGCACTGTTCCTTACGCTCCAATTTTACCGCTGGTGGGTACGCCCAGAGGTAGAGAGTCTGTAACTGACCTAGAGCTGGCGTCCTGGACGATGGCGGGAGTGGAGACCTTGGGGGATCTGTATGTAGACGGTGCCCTATTGCCTTTTGCAACATTGTCAGAGGATACCGGCTTACCGGTAGGTCAGTTTCTCCTACTCGCAGCCATCATACGTACATTCACGCAAACATGGGGAGACCTGTCGACTGAGCCACAAACGCATCACTTGCTACAGTACTTACATGTGATGGGAGAGGGAACACACGTGATTCATTGGCTGGTGCAGGCCCTCCTTACACATGTATTGAACCCATTGCAAAAACTTAGGGCGAGCTGGGCCGAGGACAAAGGTCAACCCTGGACCGATAAAGATTGGGAACGTGTCTTAGCTGGCGCCACACACATACCCCGTAACTCACGCTTTAAACTTATACAAACGTACATACTGCACAGAGCGTATCTTTTGCCAGATAAGATAAATAGCTACTTCAACATCACGACCTCAGACTGTGCAAGATGCCATTTATTAGGCGCTGACCTACTACACATGCTATGGTCCTGCCCCATGCTTCATGTCTATTGGCGCAAGGTCGCGGAAACCCTAGCCAGCAGCACTAATACTGTCTTGTCCTGCACATGGGAGGTTTGCATCCTGGGGTTCTATAAACGCACAAAAGCCAACAGAGTGAGCTCCAGATTCCGCGATTTAGGCCTCATTACCACAAAGCGATTGATAACTAAAAGATGGAGACACAGGGATCCCCCGGAGGTATTCCATTGGCTAAAATCTCTGGAGAATTGGGCGCAGGCGGAAAGCACTAATCTACACAGAGAAGAAATAGCTGGGCTGCGTACGTTTCCGATAGCACAAGCTTGAGACGACATGTTGAGGGCTCTCGCGGGGGCGGATGGGGGAGCGCGTGCTCCCTAGGCACGGCGAGCGGGAGAGGAAACTTGACAAGGTTGCCTGGAGGGACTGGGGAGGCAGCGCAGGCGGGGCACCTTTAGGCAAAGCTATCGGAGTGAGGAATGGCTTCACGTCCCCCTCAGATCACAGCACAGATGCGACCCCCGCAATGGGACATTTCGGACACCACACAACTAAACGCACACTAGAGGCAACAACCCATATTTCGACAAATCAAGCGTATCCCCTAACACGGCTTAACTGTAACGGCACATACTATCTTAGATGCTGGAAGCTATGTGTATTTGACACCTCGCGGTCTTGTTTTAGTTCTTTTCATAATTATTGGTTACGAGTTATGTTAGGTTGGAAGATGCGGACATCTAGCACACCAGCGATATTATTGGTTCTTCTAAAATATATGCCTTATTGTTCATTGGTTCCCAGAACTGGTACAGTATATGCATCATACATTTACACGCTGTCAGGCACATTTTCATAGTGTCAACAGAAGCAAACAGTTGACATGTAAGATAGGAGTGCCCTATCCTCCAATTACGATGTGATGATATATGTGGATGCCACGTTCCTGTATAAAACACTTAATACATGCTCACTGTGGGAAAGGGGGAAAAATTGATAATGTCATGCAGTGAACATTCTCAATGACGATTTGTACTTATACTGACATTGCTGCGGTGACAATAACCCTGTGTATCAGTGCTGCATTGAACCCCAATTGCTTGGTCTGTATTGTGAAACTGTTGAAAATTTAAATAAAGATATATTTAAACAAAAAAAAGGTTGAAAAACATTATCAAAGAAGAACATTTTCATATATTGCCACAGGTTTGGGAAGATAATTTTAGTCAACTCTATGCAGGACCAAAGGATACCAGCCAAGCACCCATTGACTCTCCTGTTGCGGAATCGGGAACAGACTAACTTATCTTTACTATAGAATAAACCTAGGGAGTAATTGTTACTCTGTGTGAGAAGTTGGCCTGGTATATGCTGTCCACTAGTTATAGTGGGCACCTTGTACCAGTCCAAACAACCCATATTGATGAATATGTTTAAGACAACCTTTATTGAAAGCTATCCTAGTGGTAGCTATGGAGAGCAGCCTTCAGGCTAAGTCTTGAAGGAGTGTAAAGCAGCTTGGTTTACCAGATTATAACCTCTTGAATAACTAAATGAAAGGAGAACCACACAAGGTATATATATATAAAATATATGTATTTATTTCTAAACACTCTCTACTAACCTCTTTATTAAGTTAGAGAGCAAGGCACACAATAATACAGTTATTAAACAACAGTAAATAGCACAATATACAATGGGCCCCAGGAGGAGACCAAACTATATATTAAGAAAGTGGTATAAGAACCACGACTTGACTAGACACAGTGCCTAGAGCACGTAGAATCGCTGGTACCCCAAGGAACCACCCAAGGTAGTGACACAGGGGACCCACGGGGGCCGTGTGCAGTGTGTAAACACAACCGCGGGTTCCCGTTAGCTTCTATGTGGTCTGGGCCCTGAAGAAGCTGAGCCAATTCCTGTTTGGCACTCACTTCATTGTCCAAACAGACCATAAGCACCTCTTATGGCTAAAACAGATGAAGAGTGAAAAACCAGAAAAGTTTGAGGTAATCAATTTCCCTAGAGTGGAACATAGACCTGGGAGTAACCATGTCAATGCAGTTGGACTTTCCAGATATTTCCACTTAGAAAATGATGACTCAATTGGGCAAGGTTAGTCTCATCTCTTTACGTTTGGAGAGCAGGCCCTCAACAATCCTGAAGGCAGGGTACTTGGTTCTAAGTGAGATGGTGCCTCTGCATGAGCAGAACACCCATGCAGCCTACAGAGTCCATTCTCCTGGGTTGTCAGTGAATAAACCATATAGAGGGGCATTGCGTAATTACGCAATGATCATCTCAAAAACGGCTGAAACGAATCCTATTGTGTCGTGTGTCAAACATGTTTGAATCATACTCCCACACCGGTAACCGGTGTGGGAGGTATGATTCCACCCTCTGGAAGAACCTTCCATTGGGTTCTCAGTGTTCTCTGTACCAACCTCCTAGACCCGGACAGCACAAATGGTTGCTGCCGACCAGAGACACATTTTTGCCTTCCTGCTGCTGAGCCATGCTCGAGCAGGGGAAGGCAGAACAATAGGTATCCTGTGACAGGGAGGTGTGACCACCTCCCAGACTGGATTCAGTGTATTACGGCTGGGTGGGTGTGCGCGCTTGCCAGGGCAAGAAGGTTTGCATGAGGGGCACATTTGGTGTCCCTGTGCATAGTCCAGTTCAAACCAGTCCTGGCAGCCGTTGGCTCCCGCTATAGCGTGAAACTGGACAAAGGACATGGAATTAACCTCCCCCTGTCCATACCCTCCCCTGGGAGAGTCCCCTGAATCTTCCCAACTCTTTCCTTAGGGTACTTAAGGGCTTACCAGGGTGTAGGTTGAGATTCGTCGTGTGATAAGATTTAGAACTGAAACCTCTGTACTTCGACCATCTGGACACTCTGGACTTCGTAAGGGCCCAACTTAGTCTCCCAGCTGGTCCACTGCATCGTCTGTGCCCGTGCTTTGTACAGAAACCATCCAACGCCTGTGGAGCACAAAAGATACTTTTAGTAATCTCCCTTGGAGTGAAGGAGTCACTCCCCTGCATTTGCAGGCACCGCAATGACAACGACCGGTCTGCAGATCCCGATCTCCTTCGGACTCCGTGGGCCCTGCAACACAGGTGGTGGTTGTCCTCAGCTCCCGTGGCCTACTCTCCCCTCTTACCAAGTTTCAGGCCAGTAGTCCTGGCGGGAGTTGCAATAACCGAACCCCTGGGTACCGCGTCCCCTTTGCAGATGCAAAGACTTATTGACATCTTTGCAAGAAGATCTTTTGGTTTCAAGTAGCCCCAACCTCGAGCACCTCCAGTGACTAGAATCTTCAGCCACACCGCATCGTGTGCATCATGGCCTGCATCTTTTGGTGAGCTGTTTGAGGTTCTCGCGCCTCCTGCCTGTGGATCCACTTGAAAGTCAAAACTGTTTTCTTTGGGCTCCCCTGACTGCTCGGGGCCAGCCCTGACTCCCCTGCTTGTGGTGAGTCCCCTGGACCATGCTGGTCCACACCGTGCACCTTCTTGACTTCCTGCCAAGGCATGTTGGTGCTTCCGCCGGACACCGACCCCTTAGCACTCAACATCCTTCGTGGGACAGCTCGTATATGGCTTCTGGTAATCCTCATTGTCGCCTGGTCCCTACAACTGCAGAGTCAAAGTCACAGATATCTATCCAGAAGCACCCGACATAGGTGGGCATTTGTCTACCATGCCCCTGGTCACTCCCAAGTTATGTTATGTTAATATGATTTCTTTTTTATGTTTGAAATGCTTTATTCAAGGAAACGTTAATACAAAGACATCAGCATAGGCGTAAGAAATAAGCAAATATAAGTAAAATAACATAAGCAGGCTAATATCATATAGAAACGAGCAAAAGCATTTTATACAGTTTTTAAGGAGAAAAAGGGGAAGGAAAAGGAAGGGTAAAGAAATAAAAAGGGGAGAAAGGGAAAATGGTGATAACGTATTATAAAAATAGAAGAAATAAATGTATATTCGAAACATAAGTGCTGTAAGCAAAATACCAGTCAAATAAAGCTTAGAAGAACAACTATCACAGTAAATAAATCATGTACTATTAATATAATAAAAGAAGAGACAATTTCCTCAAGGCGGTTCAAAATTTTCGGATGTGGTACGCGATACATTCTTTCGAACCATCCGATCTAAGTATAAGGTAAGAAGCAACCAGAAGAGATCCCTATTGTGCGTAGGATTACAGGAAGAGGCAAAAGCAGTATCAAGCCTATGAAAGTGACAGAGAGAATTCCACCAAGAACGTGTAGAGAGTTTTGTGAGGGATTTCCAGTTAGAGGAGATGTGTTGAAAGGCCAGAGCAAGCATAAGGTCAAAAAGACCGCGAGAGTGTAGAGGAAGATCTAAAGTATCAGATAAACTACCGAAAAAAAGAGTAGAAATTGAATACTGAGAGGAAAGTGTGAAAATACGAGAGATGTATAGCCAAACATTATTCCAGAATTGAGAAACAGAAGGACATAAGAATAAAAGATGAAAGAGGTTAGCGTTGGGGGCAGAGCACGTCCAACAATTAGACTCCGAAGAGGAAGAAAAACGAGCTAAAGAAAGTGGAGAGAGATATAATCTGTGGTACAGGTAAAACAAAGATTGAGTGAGGGAAGCAGAACGAGAAATTTTCAAAGATCTGGACCAAAATTTATCCCATAGGGCAACGGACCAAACACAACCCAAGTCCGCCTCCCAAGAGAGTTCCAGTGTAGATTTAAGGCAATCAGGATTAGGAGATGAAAAGAATTTATAAATGAGAGAGGCTTTGGGAAGGGTTAAAAGAATTTGGAGAAGAGGAGCTTGGGGAAACAGAGGAAGGGAAAGAAGGAAGAGAATACAAAATATCAAGGATAAGTGTAATCAATGTGACAAACTTTTGCAGAAAGGAACGAGGACAATGAAAGGACATCTGAAATTGGGAAAGGAACAAGGAGACACTCCGTCAAAAAACTGGTTAACCCATATGATGCCCTTAGATCTCCAAGAATTCCAGAAGATTGGCCTATTATTTATAAGGATGAGCGAGTTATACCAAACCGTTGAACCAAGAAACGATTCCCGAGTAGTAGGTGTAGAAGCGAAAAGAGGTTTTAAAAGAGAAGAGGTATGTTTAAACAAAGGAAATGACATGTGTGGAGCCTTGGCAGAAAAGCGTATGAACTCTTCAAAAGAAAAGGGCAGCAACAATGTTTGTTCGATGTGAAGCCAAAGAGGAGCCAGAGGAGAAGGAACTGACGTAAGCCATCTGGACGCCTGACGAAAAGAAAATGATTTATGATAGAGACGAAAGTCTGGAAAATTGACGCCACCATTGGACTTGGGTTTACGAAGCTGTGCCAAAGAGATTCTAGATTTCTTTTTGTTCCAAAGAAATCCTGACAAACAAGAATCAAGACGTTTAAAATATATTGCAGGGATGTGAACAGGTATCATAGACCAAGTATAAATTAAAATGGGAGCTATCATCATCTTAATTGAGTCCAATCGCCCCCACCAAGAGAGAAAGAGGGGGTTCCATGAGGAAAATAATCGTTCAATACGAGACAAAACCGCAGACATGTTTAGGGTAATTGAAGAGGAAATAGAGTTGGAAAACCATATTCCTAAATATTTAATTTTGGAACTATTCCAAGCAAATCCAGTAGAGGAAAAGGCATGAGGGGTGCAAAATTTTGTAAGAGGAAAAATTTCGGTTTTATCCGAATTGATTTTATATCCCGAAACCCGTGAAAAAGAGTCAAACTCAGACAGTAGAGAAGGAATAGAAGTTTCTGGAGCAGAGATGAATAGAAGGATATCATCTGCATACGCAGAAAGTTTCAATTGGTCATCACCATAAGGAAAACCTAAAATGGAGGTATTGTTACGGATAGAAGACAAAAAGGGTTCAAGGGCAAGAACAAAAAGTAAAGGAGATAAGGGGCAACCTTGACGGACACCTCTCTGAAGAGCAAAATATGAGGAAACCTGACCATTGACCAAAACCGAAGCTTTAGGAGAAGAGTACAACAAAGAAATAAAAGAGATGAAATGAGGGCCAAAACCATGCCAACGCAAAGAAGGAAATAGAAAAGACCAATCAACTCTATCAAAGGCTTTCTCTGCGTCAACAGAAATAGCCGCTAAGGGAATAGAAAGAGAAGAAACTTTATTTAAAACATTAAGGAAAAGGCGAGAATTATCAGAGATAAGCCGGCCTTTAACAAAACCACATTGTTCTTTACCAATGAGATGGGGCATTAGAGGATCTAAGCGTAAAGCCAGTACTTTAGCAAACAGCTTATAGTCCACATACACTAAAGAGATCGGGCGGTAGTTCTTGCAGAATTTGGGATCGCGACCTTCCTTGGGAAGAAGACATATGGTGGCTTCTTGGAATGTACCTTCTGCCTTACCCACCACACAAAACGATTGAAAGAGAGAAAGAAGTTTGGGAAGTAAAAGGTCAGAAAAGTGCAGATAAAATTCAACTGAAAAACCATCAGGACCTGGAGTTTTACCTTTGGTGAGAGTATTCAAAGCCGCAGAAAGCTCATGCAAAGAGAGATCAACTTCCAGATCTGGGAAACTAAGATGAGAAGTTGAGGGTTTAGGAAGGTTGTCAAAATAAGCTTGGACAAGAGAGGGAGAAGGAGAAGATTCCGGTGTGTAAAGAGTACGATAAAAGAACTGAAACTGGTGAAGAATATCCTGAGCTTTATGCAGTAAAGTGTTGTCCGAAGAGTAAATAGAGTCAATAAAAGAGCGCTCCTTACGTGTCTTAAGATAATTAACTAGAAGCTTCCCTGCCCTGTTGCGACCGCCATAGTAACGAGCACTACTACGAAGAAGCATCGATGAAGCATTATCCGTAGTAGATTTATTGAATTCTAGCTTGGCCCGAATAAGCTCCATAGAGACCGAATTATTAGGGGAAGAGTAGAACTTATGCTCCAAAGATTTAATATGGGCTAAAATAGATTTCTGCTTCTGAAGGAAACGTTTCTTCTTCTTGGAGACAAAATCAATAACAAACCCGCGAGCGGTAGCTTTAAAAGAATCCCAGAGGACATGTGGGGAGATATTGGGAGTATCATTTGACAGGAAAAAATCAATAGCAAAAGAACGAAAAGAAGAGGAGAAAAATGGATCAGTAAGAAGAGAATTGTTAAATCGCCAACGAGAGGGTTTGGGATGCGGAGGAAGGAGGTCAAGATCCGTTACAATAGGAGCATGGTCCGAGATGAGTATAGGTTCAATAGAAGAAGATAGCAGGCTTTGTGATAAGGAGAGAGAAAGAAAAATATAGTCGAGGCGAGAGAAAGATGAGTGAGGAGGAGAGAAAAAGGAAAAGTCAAGAGAGTCAGGATGTGAAAGCTTCCAAGAGTCAGTGAGACGTGCTTGAGAAATGGTATCTAGAAATTGTTTGTGAGGTTTGTGAGGTAAGAACCGAACCGTTGACTTACGGTCAAGAAAGGGATCTACAATCTGGTTACAATCACCACCTAGAATGAAGAGGTCATCTTTATGTTGAATACATTTGCTCGTAATGGAAGGCCAAAAAAGTAAGTCAGTTTGTGTAGGGCCATATACATTAAACACAGTCAGAGGAATAGAATTAATTGCTAACTTAGCTAATATCCATCTACCATCAGAATCTGTTTCTTGTAGTAAAACCTTACATTTTAACTTTTTATGACACAAAATGACAACACCATTCTTCTTATTGATAGAAGGAGAAAATAAAACCGTACCCACCCATCCGCACTTCAACTTGAGAGATTCAGCCTCAGAGAGGTGAGTCTCTTGTAAAAGAACTATGTCAGGGCTATATGAAGCAAGGTGGGAAAGAATCCTCTGACGTTTAATGGGATTGTTAAAACATTTTACATTCCAGGAAATTACTCTGAATTTAAACACTGGAGAACATTAATAGGAACAATACCTACAGCAACAGATAAAAAAAAGGAAATGTCAAGAAGTGGAAAAGAATATAAGCTAGATAAAAGGGATGAGGTAAGGCAAAGAAAAAGAAAAAGTGCAAAACTGAAACATAGCCAATAAAAAGAGAAGATAATAAGACAAACCGAGTGAAAAAAAATAATAAATAGAACGGACACAAAGGGAAGAGAGAGGAAGGGTAAAAAGAGAAGAATACAAGAAGAGACAGTACAAATCCAAAAAGGACGACTGAAAATAACTTACCTGAAGGGGACATGAAGAGGATAACAGGGCAATGGAGAGACGAAACAAGAACGACCACCCGGAACCAGGAGACCAGACCGCACCAGGACGAGAGACGAAAAGGACGAACCATGTAAAGGAATAGGGGAGCACACCAATCCATCTGGATAAGAAAAATAAATACAAGAAACGCTTATAATGACACAACAGACCATCAAACAAATGAAAGGTGATATTCAGAACGGGATATAAAAGAGAGTTAAAAGAAAGAAAACCAGCAAAAGTAGCAACAGACAATGAGAGGCAACGTAATAGAAACTATGTAAAGTTAGTCAAAAGGCAAATTAACAGTATAATAAACAAGGGCAATATAAAAACATTAACAGAGAAAACCTGCAAGAAAAAAGGTAGAGTTAAACATTCAACCACAAGCAGAAGTAGAAGTATCCATGCCGGCATTAGACTGAATGTGAATACAATTTTTAAGTTCGGCAGGATCTTGAAAAGTCCAAGTCTGATTTTGATGAGTGACTTTGAAGGTGCAGGGATGGAATAAGCCATATCTGGCACCAAGAGAGCGCAGAGGGGCACGAAGGCTCAAAAACTCTTTCCTTCTTGCTGCAGTAACCGTAGAAACATCCTGAGTAAGAAACACCCTCTGGCCCAACCAGGAAACTTGGCGTTTGGATCGAGCCGCAGAGAGGACTAGAAGTAGATCTGTGAATTTGAGAAAAAGAATGACACCTCGAGGCTTAGTAGAAGTTGATGAACGAGGACCAAGTCTGTGAGCCCTTTGGATAGTGAGAGAAGTTGTAGCAGGCATGTCCAAAAGTTTCAGGAGGAAGGAGGAGAAAAACGAGACAGGGTCGTCGCCTTCCAAAGACTCGGGTAAACCATAAATGCGCAGGTTATTCCTCCTATTTCTATTTTCCAAATCCTCAGTGTGTTGCTGGAGGGCAAGAACGGATTTTTCCAGTGAGGAAATATGTTGAGAGTTAACTTGGATCTCTGAAGTCTGCTGCTCCACGGAAGCCACTCTGTTTTCCATAGTCGACCGTTTCATTTAAAAAAGCTGCATTTTATTATTGGTCTCCTCAACAAACATTCGTAAAGCACGTATCTCTTCCAAGGGAAGTTCCATGGAGATGGGAGACGACGACTTATCTAGAGGAGGAGAGTCTTGTTTCAAGCGTTTAGATGACGTGGTAGGAGGAGAGGACTTACTGGAAGATGGCTGGGATGAGGAGGGACGATTAGGGACTGGTGACACCATTTGATCTGTGGTAGAAGAAGAGTCAGTTGTTGAGGAAGAGGAAGATGGTGCTGAAGAAGAACGGGTTGTGTAACTTGCCCATAGATATGTGAGCGGACAGACTGTATAGTAGATGAAGGGAGTATTGCAGCACAAGCACAAGCAGAGACGTGACTAGAGCATGGAAGTTCCCACTAGCAATAAACAGGTTGAATATGTAGGAGCCACAATATGAGAAAGGATGGTGCGTAGCAGAGACAAATACAAGTAGGAATATGAAAAAGTTCCTCCAGACTGGTGTATTAGCTTTGTGTAAAACTGATCCCAAGTATCAGAATTGAAGAGGCGCAACACAGCAGAACAGCACGATCTTTGCAAAGATTTGTCAATCAATGGCAACTGAGGAAAGATTCATGAGAAAACCAAGAGCCATCAGAAAAATCAATGAGGCAGCGCAGAAATCCGCCTGAGCACTAAAAAATCCACCCTGGCGGAATGGAGAATGGGAATCAGTTGGTCCTCTTAATGGATGTCAGAGACATGCTTCTGACAAAGTGACTCAAAACACAGGAGCTTTAGTTGTTATCCTCCACGCCGTCTCAACTGCGCTGCGCTACTAGTGAAGATCGAAATAGGATTAATACCATGAGGTTCTCACTAGCTTCCAGCTAAATCCATAAAGATTTTGTCAGTAAATACCAAACAAAACCACAAGAGGGCAATCACAGATCAGTCAGAAGCTCACTGCATATTACAGCAAGTGTCAAAATGCTGAAAAGAGCGATTTATAAAATAGAAGGCATCAATACTTTGTAGCTAACATTTCTTTTTTCATAGCGCAGTATGAAGGCACAACTTTCTGTGAGGAAAACTGAAGGAAAGATGTCACGGTCCATTCACAGAGCGAGCCATGAAACAAAAACAAAAAAAATTTAAAATAGGAGGAAAGCACATTTAGATGAGCATTTTAGCAGTTGAAGCATTCCGAGTGAGGCGGCATTTCTTTGAAGTGAAGACCGCTCTGTGAGGAATACATGAAACGGCAGGCACAAGATGGCGGTCGCGAGCACCTCACATAACGTGCCGTTTATCACAGGCAGATTTAGGCAGGAATGCGAGCTTACCTCTGCAAAATAAACATGAAGTTAAACTCAGTGGAAATTCCGACAGTCAATTCTGTCATTGAAATCCTCCGAAGAGTCCTTCCATCGGTCCGCTTTTAGTAGTCTCCTCGATATCGTCCCGGAGCAGTACTAGCTGGCCGCCATTATCGTTGGCGCTCAAGCCACGCCCCGTTAATATGATTTCTAATGTTATAAGAATTAGGGGTGCGCTCCTATTTTTTGTATATATAGTTAAACTCAATTTTTTGCGGGGTGCTACAGCTAGCAAGAGTGGCCAGTTCTTGCAAAGTTAAAGTACTAGTTAACAACAAGCACAGAGGCTTGAATTAGCTGTGCACTGTTCACTAGGTGGTGTCACCACTCATTAAACCATAAGTATTCAAACTTAAATTGTTTTTATTCTGCAACTCAATGTATCATTATTTGCATGAATCATACGTTATCAATAAACATAACGTTCTTTACAATGCTTTTCTGCAATTCAATATGAATCTGTGGCTTAAATCAACAAAGTATACATAAACAACGAGAACAGTATAATTTGTACAATGTCATACAATATTCATTGTCAATGCCCAATGCATTTCGGAACTAACAACTGTTCCTTCTTCAGGGGAAATATCTGTGAATATAACATAAATGAATACACTCTGATTAATATACCGTAAGGGTTCGAATTCACAATGATGTTTTCCATAGTTAAAATAGATCTCATGCTGATCTGTGATCATTATTCTTGACCTATGTGTGGTTAAAGAACCCATCACCTCATGTGTGAGAATATGGTGTGTAATATCGTTGCGTACCTGACTTTGCACAGCTCATACTATGGTTTATCAGCCAATCGTGTTCTTTGTCTGCAAAATGACCAGTAATTAATGCCTGTTATCACTCCCTAATAATAAAACTATACAACGCCATACTAAACCGTCATGATATTAACTGAATGAGGATTTAGTCTCTTACCTCGACAAGTTCAATCGAGGTTTATAATCTGCAATGAAAAATAAATGACCAGCAGGTTAAAAAAAGAGGACCAAAACAAGCTAAAAACCAAGCACTATGTTCTGCCTTAATCAAGAACGAAATACAAAATACGAGAAAAGAATACGGACATGGAATGTTACCACAACATGCGGCTATGCTTACCTTACGGCATCACTTAAATACTGTGTACTCTGTAACGACAAAGAATCAAAAATATCAGGGTCTAAATATCACGGAGTCTACCCGCGTTTTAAAATACAACGTCCAGTGCTACTCGATGTCCAAAGACCGTGAGCCCTCTCATTACCTGATATTTCAATTGCGCGTACCGCTTCCATCAACCTCAGTTCAGCCGTACTTCCTGGTTATAAATACTAACAAGGAAGTAACCTGGACATAGACGATGATGATTCTCGCGAGATTACAAATACTAACGAAAAGGTAACCTAAACATAGACAACAGACACGGATGCTACTGCTAAACTGTAGTAAGCGCCATGTTGCGCTGGTAAGATAGATATGTAAACGAAAAAAACGCTCCCAATCCAAATGAACACTGAAAATGCACCGATGTAAATATGAAGTAAACACTTATTACCACTGAAATAAAAAATACTAAAACAAGAAATCAATGTACTAGTTAATATGAAAACCGTTATAGTTGGCTAAGCTAAAAACATGTGGTCACACCGTGGGGCCTTGTAGACCGTACAAAGGGCTTTAAATTACGCCCAATGTATGACTGGGAGCCAGTGAAGATGTCTTAGTTCCTTCTTGACCGAGACAAACCTAGGTGTACCCGTCAACAACCTGGCTGCTGCATTTTGCACGATTTGGAGTCTGTTCATATGTCTCTTTTGGATGTTAAGCAGAGACTGTCTCTTTTGGATGTTCAAGTAGAGACTATTACAGTAGTCCAACTGTGACATAATGAGAGCTGTGACCGCTGTCCTAAGACTGTCTTCTGGAAGAAAGCACTTTATTTTCCTCAGGATTCCGAGGAAAAACATTGTAGAGACAACCCCACTTATCTGGTCCCCGAAAGTGAGACTATTGTCCACAATGACCCCCAGATTCTTCACTTTCTTAGTCGGTTCCGGGAGAGTTCCCAATTCTTTCGGCTGCCAGTCAGGCGTTCAGAGGTTTATATTGTTACCAAATATAATAACCTCTGTTTTTCCAGAGTTAAGTTTCAGGCAGTTCGAAGACATCCACCCCGAGATGTCTTTCATGCAGTCATGACATCTTGTTCCAGTTTGAGCTTCTTGGCCACGCTGGAGTGACAGCACTATTTGCGCGTCATTCGCGTAAGATGTCAATTGGAACCCAAATGATCTTATCTGGGCCGCCAATGGGGACACATATACATTACAAAGTGTAGGGATAAGGGACAACCCCTGAGGTACCCCACAAGGAAGGGAGAAAGGCTTTGACCTATCTTTATTCAAGTCCACCGTTTGAGTTCTGTCGGTAAGAAAGGATTTCAAGAGGTTCCAGGCAGTGTCTTGTACCCCAACTTCTGATAGACGGTCCTTCAAAACCTTTGGCTGAACCATGTGTAAGGCTGCTGAGAGATCCAACATGATCAATATCGCAGCACCTCCCTGGTCCAAAGCCTCTCTTACCTCCTCTGTGGATTTAATCAAGGCCAGCAATAAAGCCATATTGTGTTGGATCCAGTATATTGTTAGTCTGAAGGAACAGGCTTAGTTGAACATTCAAGGCTTTCTCAATTATTTTTGCCAGTAGTGACCAGACTCTGTCCCCTCTACTTTCAGGTACTCTTCATCCAGAATCCACGTTTGGATTCCCACGGACACTTTCTTTCCTTCTAGCAGCGGCACTTTCCTGAAGTTCTCCATTGGATTCAACTACGGTTTCCGACACCACTTCATCCCTATGCACCCGGCTTCCCTGGGCTAGGTAACATGTGTTCCCTGGTATCCACAGGTGGGGTGGCTCTCCAACCTTCTGTCTTTCATGGGGTTTCTTCAGGGTCCACTGGGAACGGTCCTTAAACTTTAAAACTTCAACTGCGACTTTCACATAGAGTTGTACAGAGCCCGCGGTCGTGTTCTCACACTGCATGCATCCTCGTTGGTGTACCTGTCAACTCACCATGGTGGTTCCTTGGGGTCCCAGCTATTCTACAACCTCTCGACATGGTCTTGACTCCAGTCGTGGTTCTTATACCACTTTATTAGTATATGGTTTGGTCCCACCCTGAGGCCCACTGTGTATTAGTGCTATTTACTGTGATTTCTTTGCTATAGTATTGTGTGCTTTGTGTATATCTCCATGTGGGAGATAATGTAACGTACTAGAGAGTATTATATAATAAATGCATATTTTTATAAATACCTTGTGTGGTTCTTTTTCATTTAATCTATACTATAAGATTGTATTCTGGTAAAACAAGCTGCTTTACACTACTTCAAGACTAAGCCCGATTGCTGCTCTCCACAGCTACCACTTAGAGAGCTTTCTAAGGTTGTCTAAGAGCACTAAAATCATCATAGGCTTGTCTGGACTGGTGCAAGGTGTCCACTTAAATTAGTGGACAGCATATACCAGGCCAGCCTCTCACAATAAGCATTTATTGAACCAGCGTCATTCTAGCTTAACATATGTGTGCTGCAAAAGCCATAAGACAGAAACAGAGATATATGGTTATGAGCACCAACAAAGTAAATAGATGGTAGAATACTACCATAGAGCTAAATCAATGAAAATATGCAGTCATATAAATACATTAAAGTAATAATGCATACTCCTATGATGCAGACCCTATCTAGATGTACCTAGTATGTATCTAGGTGTATAGCCAAGAATCCCCCTAGGATAAAGCCAACCCTATTACCTGATGTGAAAGAATGAAGGACCCCGTCTTGGTCTCAAGAAGGACAGCCCGCAAGGGATGTCAGACCACTGCGTGTTGGAGTGTCTGCGTACAGGAACCTCAGCGTCTCGTGTCAGCGTGTCAGCATGGAAGTCCTTCTCCTCTGCCTACCCCAGCAAAGATATGGTGCTTATAAACCCAAAAGGTACCCTCAGGGGTTCTACCTTACTGTATCATGTCGGCCGAGGATGATAATAGTGATGAACCTTATACACAGTTATTATGCAGAAGATGGTAATCCTGCTGTGATTCTGAGGATCCTCATGCATAATAAATGAGGCTAGTTATAGGGGAAAACCACACAACATTTGTGCAGCACCTAACTAGGTAAAAGGTCAGTGCAAAATCTGTTATAGTACAATGGCAGGGTAAATGTAGGTAAAAGGTTAGGAGACTACCCAGGCCTATATTGGGGTACATTGTGAATTATAACACCAACTCTGCTACTACTTTTCTGATCCGCTAGTTAATACCCCAGTGGGGCATTCCTGAAGGGATCAGACCCAACAATGGCACCCATTTTGTCAATAATATCTTCTCCCATGTCACCTCCTTGTTAGGAATAATGCACAAACTGTCCTCAAATTATCATCCCCAAAGCAATGGCATTGTGGAGCACCCCAATGGCCTCCTCAAAAAGAAATTAAGTAAACAATGAATGACATTGAAAAAGAAATGGCTGTACTGTCTCCCACTAGCACCCTTTGCCTTGAGAAACACCTCAGTATCAGATCACCATTTACCTCCTCATCAAATTGGGACAGGCAGAACAATCAGCACATGTGTGCAATTAGTAAGGCATAAGTTGGAGACTCAGAGTTCACCTGAAGTTGTACAAACTGAAATGAGTTTGTATATGTTTGAGTTAACAAAGATTGCAAAGTTCTTCGCCAACCAGGTCACATGTACAGCTGACAAGTGTGCCCAAGCACCTCCTGGGGATGACCAACAGACACCGTTGCCATTGGGAACATTAGTTTACATCCAAAATTTTGGGCACAAGTGGAAAATTAGCAATTTAATGGAACCTTCCCAGTGACTGAAAGCATGATTACGGCGCTGAAAGTCCAAGGCCACAAACCAAGGATTCATCTGACGGACATCCGCCGAGCCCCAACCATGCCATCCATCCCTTCGGACACTGAGCAGGAAAAAGAGGGGGGGGGGGGGGGAACAGGAGAAGCAACCACCTCACTCTATCAATCCAACATATCAATCCAACAATAGACAATACTTCTTTCAAGTTATGTATTACTTATTTGTTTTTCCTTCTCAGTGCACTAATACTGTTATTTTCAGTCCTAGTACATTTTTATTTCTTTGATCCTACATCAACTATTACATGCATGTGCAGAACTGTTGCTAATGATACGGACCATCACCCTCTCCATACTTATTTATTTGAGAATATGTGGTATCAGTATATGCATAGTATAGCCACATCCAACACCAGCTTTTATGTATGCTCCCTCATAACCCATGCTGTTGAAGTGGACAGATTGCATCTCCCTAAAGAGGTATCCCCAAATATCACACCCTGTCTACTGCACCTCTTTTTAGGCAGAATGAAAGCACAGCTACAACCAACTCATGTTAGCCCTGTAACAGTGCAAGTTAGCACAACTAGACTTGACATCACAACCCTGAAGTCCTACAAGTCTATTTCTCAACAAAAAGATTCTACCGTTATATTGCTTAATGCCCTTCATACCTTGAAGGTTCTAGTCATAACGATGGTGTAGAAAAGATGTTATTTACAAGGCACCTTCTAGTTGTTTACAGAAGGAAAACACTTCGGATTTGTAAAATACCCCTCACACACTGAAAACTAATTCAGTGTCATGCTTCATCATTGGGGTCTTCCCGTCCCTCTATGGGGCGGGGCGTGCTACGACCTACGTAGACACGAGAGCACTTGAGTTCATGATAGAAGTTATGTGTAGGGCATGGGGTGGTAGGGTTGTGAAAAAAAGGTGGTGGTAGGGTTGTGAAAAAAGGTGGTGCAAGAATGTAAAAGTTCCCTGGCTAGTGGAAAGAATAATTTTATTGCCTTCCCTAGCTGAAAACATTAAAAATGGGGAGGTATATATGGTGTACTGTGATGCATCACCTTCTATGGGGTCAACCTGTTTCAAAAGCCATCCCCCTGGCTTTCTTCGTCAGGACCAAGAACGATCCCTACATCACTGTTTTAAGTGAAAGATTCCAAATGTACAGATGCCTACTGGTCCTTAGTACATGTATAAGATGCCCTAGTATGGCATTCAAGTGAATACCCTATTGGTATTCTTTTTTTTTTTTTTTTTGTCCTCATTCACCACCAATCTCGCTTCACTACACACCAATGATCTCTGTACCAAACTCAGCAAGCTGGGAGAGGGTGGGCGAATAGGTATAGAAGCCCACCTACAGGTATCTGAGGTCTGCTTGGATGCCAGTGATGGAACAACTGAGATCGCTCTTCTACCAAGCTCCAAGAGCTGGGGGGCCCTTGCCGTAAAGTAGAAAACACACGGCATAGCCCGGAGAGTGTTGAGGTAGCATAATCATAGGACTCAGGGGGAAAAAAAAACCTCATACACTTCCTGGGCCCAATCCGAGTAGTAACAAATGCCAGAATGCCAGCTTCTTCTTGCTGCAAGATCGAGTTTAGAGACCACTACGGCTGATGACAACCAGTCTGAGAAGATGGGAGGGGAAGGATCTGTCCACCTTTTACAGATTTCTCTCCTGGCCAACAAAATAAGACAAAAAAGCAATGATCTACAGGGGCTCGTTACATCATCTGAAAGTCCAAATCGATATGAATTGAACAACTCAAGACCCTTGTCAAAAAACAACCAACTTCGTCCCAGAAAATCTCCAGAGCAGGGCATTCTTTAAACACGTGGATGTCCGAAGCAGAGGTCAACCCACATTTCTTGCAACAGACTGGAGGGCCAGAAGAGATTTTAGAAAGCTTAAGTGGAGAGAAGTAGGCCCGATGAATGGTATACAGGTGGTTTCTCTTCAACCATGCAGGTTTTACCGTCTCATATAAAAGCTTACACAAACCCTGCCAAAGATGATCCCAATTTTGTGCAGGAAAGGAACCGCCCCACAGTTCCTCCACAAGCTTAAATACACCATCTACGGAGTCTGCAATGGCTTGATACCAAAATGAGACCTCCCTTTTCCTACATGGCGTAGATACCAACTGATGTTCTAAAAAAGTGCCCTCCCCCACAAAGTTCCTATGGTCTAGCTTAGATTGGGCCCAGCTTTTCAACTGGAGATATTTGAACCTGGAGAGACCCTCACTGACTTTATCTTTAAGTTGATCCCATGAAATGAGGATACCGTCGGGAGCCAAATCCCCCCCAAACCACTAGACCAGCATCTCTCAAAGGTATTGCCAGCCTATCCCTTAAACACTCCGGAGTACCAGGAGAATCCCACAAATGCGACAGGCTGGAAAATTAAGTGAGTGTAGGTGCTCCCCTAAGATTCGCCCAGGTTTTAGCAAATCCTTGTAGGGACCTTTAGCTTGATCTTTTAAAAAAAATTTGGGTCCTCGAATTTAAACAGAAAACCCTCCTCAGCTAAACTGGCACCTCTGAGCATAGCTAGAAACATGGCCCCTGCACCTGTGTTAACCAGCATTTTCAACAACATATGTGAATGGGTAAGTTGGAAAGCCCAAGCATAGAACTGAAAATCCGGCAAGGCCAGGCCACCCTTCTCTCTCCTCCGCCTCAACTTTTTCCAGGCTATTCTTGGTGATTTGTATGCCCAGGACAAATGAGTTAATATCTCGCTGGAGCTTAACAATCGCAGATTTTTCAAAATGTAAGGGGATGTAGTTAAAAAGAAAGGTAACATTGGGGAGTATTGACATCTTAACTAGGTTGACCCTGCCAAAGATGGATAATGGAAGCCGGGCCGAAGATTTCAGAAACCTCCGACACTCCTTGGCCACCCCAGCTAAGTTGGTCTTGGAAATCTTAGTGATGTCCTGAACTACGTTAATCCCTTAGTATCTCATTTTAGGGCTGATCTGATACTGATGCTGTGTCCCCTCGAGATTCCACGCCATAATTTCAGTTTTAGCAGCATTGATCTCATATCTTGAGACCAGACCGAACTCCTGTGCCTGACTTATCACTGCGGGGAAAGCGGTTAACAAATTGACTGACATGATTACAATATCGTCAGCATACAAGGCAACCTTCCTCTCCTATTCTCCAAATTTAAATGGCTGAATATTAAGGTCGTCCCTGAGCCATTGAGCGAAGGGCTCGATGTATAAATCGAAAAGGAGAGGGGAGAGTGGGCAACCCTGTCTTGTTCCCCTTGAAATTTTTTAGGGCTCCGTGGTGTTCCCATTCACAAAAAGTCTGGCCGTTGGATTCTGATAAATTAGCTGCACCGATCGAATGAATCTTGGCCCTAAATTGAATTTCCCCAGGACTTCGGTCAAATATGTCCAGTTCACCCTATCAAACACTTTAGTGTTCAAGGGTCATTGCTGTTAAAGGAAGGGAGTACGCAGATGCCACATCGATGGCCCCTATAAGATCGTACGTAAAATCTGATAACTGTCGTCCCCTGACAAAGCCCTTCTGGTCTAGATGGAGAATATCACCTGCCACACGTCCCAACCTAGCTGCCAAGATTGAAGCGAAGATCTTATAATCCGCATTCAAAAGCGAAATTGGCCTATATGACCCACAGCAGGAAGGGACTTTCCCAGGTTTCAAAATCAAGATAATTGTGGCGTCATTCCACGAAGCAGGGAGCGCTAACTCCTCTTGTAGGATCTGTTTAAAGAGCAATCTCAGGGTCGGGACAATCTCGTCACTCACTGCTCGATAGATTTCCACTGGGAGCCCGTCGGGACTTGCAACTTTCCCATTCTTACAGGACGATACGGCTTCCCTGACCTCCGCTTGGGTAATTTCCCAGTCTAACTGTTGCTGCTGCTCATGGTTAAGGGAGGGAAGGGAGATGTCCTCGAGCCAGCTCTGGACACTAGAGTTCACCACCCTTTTTTCCTCACAATAGATGCTTTGAAAAAAGGTCTGAAAGGCATCACATATATCCTCATCTGTAGAAAGAGAGGTGTCTCCCCTAACGATTTCTTTAATGTGATTCCTTACCCGGTCAGATTTAGCTTTCCACGCGAGGAGTTTCCCTGCCCCTGCTCCAAACTCGAAATGGGCGCTCTTACTAGCTTCCCATCTTCGAGTAAGCCTGGTGTGTAGGACACTCTCCAACTGACCCTTTAAGTTATCATACATGGCCTTGCGCTCTTGTTGGATTAAGGGGGAGACTTGGCCGATTAGATCAACCTCCGCTACCTTAAGCTTGGCTTCTAACGATGAAACCTCGTCTTTATATTTTTTGTTCCTAAAGCTTGACCTACTTGTGATTTGACCCTGCAAGTAGGCTTTTAGAGAGTCCCAAACTACTGCTATGGGAGCTGAATCCACATTAACCCCCCCAAAAAAAACTATTTCCTGAGATAAGAAGGAAATCTCCTCTTCCTCCAGTAAAAGGGTATGGTCGAAAGACCATGACCTGGTAAGGTTGAGATTTGGCGGCTCTAACCCCAGCAAAATACCGGAGTGGTCCAACAAATGTGAAGCCAGGTAAGAGATCTCTTTTACTCTTCCTCTTAGTGTCTGACTAATTAATATATGGTCTATTCTAGATGTATGCCGATACTTAAAGTTTCTGAACGAGGCTCCTATCTGCTGACCTGATTTTTCCCTCCATATATCTGAGAGGGCGAATTGCTTCATGGCTCCCAATAAAAATTCCCGTGATTTATACGGGACCCTGGCTCTGTTAGGTGTCTTGTCAAGTAGAGGATTGAAGATGATATTGAAATCACCGGCTAGTACTACTGGGTCAGGTATATCGACCAAGTGGAGAAAGATAGTCTTCAGGAAAGAAGGGTCGTCCTGATTTGGCACGTAATAGCCAACCAGGGTGAGCTGGAACCCCATAATAACAGCTTTCACAATAACCCACCTAACACCCAGGTCAGCTAACTGGAACAGGATACGTGCCCTGACTGATTTCTTAAAAATCATTAGAACCTCTCTAATGTTAGCTGTCTGGTTAGTGCAGGCATATGGTCCTACCCATTTTTTAATTTTTAAAAGGGCGGAGACCTCCTCATTACGAAGATGAGTTTCCTGGAGGACAATGACCTGCGCATGGGAGTCCGCAAGATATTGCAAAATCCTGTCACTCCTTGGTCTTGTACACAGGCCATTGACATTCCAGGGCAAGATCTGGAAAACACTCATGATGGATCAAACCAGTACAACCACAGGGACCAGCACCAAAGGCCAACCTTACAACCTACAAAGCTCCCTAAAAATTCCATAATTACTCTAACTGATGTGATTGGTACTGTTAAAAAAATGAGAATAAGGAAATCTTTATTACATTTTTTACCTTGCAACACCTCCCAACCTCCCAGCTGTGCCCCCCCCCCCGTGGAGAACCCCTACCCTGGGAATCTGGACAAAGGCCAGAAGCTGCTCTCGGAGGCCCCCACCCCAACCACCTAGTGTACAAACAAATAGAAAAAAGAAGAAAGAAAAAGCCTTCCGGCCTGAAAGTTTGTAAGTTCTATACTGGGCTATATTACCCCTATTTGTTTTTCAGGGTTATACCTTAAAAAAATGTTTTTTGTTGTTGTTTTTTTTCCCTTTATTTCCACGTTTCCTTTCCTGTTTAAACTTAAGATATCTAATCACAATCCTATGCACTATTAGTAGTGTGCTGCTGCGGTGAGAATTATTACAGAGGCCCAATTTAAGCTAGAGGCACTGATCCGAATCCTGCGTAATAAGACCTTATTAAGCCCTCTTACTGATGGAATCCAGCTGCTCGTCCGCTTCCTGGATAGATCTTAAATTGTACATTTTATTATTGTGCATAACCCTCAAGGAGGCGGTGAATTTCAGTTAGGCAACAGCACCTAACTTTTTAAACCCCTCAAGCTTTTTTCCCAGTTCCCACTGCCTATCCAGAGTCTGCCTAGAGAGGTCAGAGCGAACTTCAAAGGAAAAGTCTTTGGTCTTCACAGACTTCGTTTTCAGGGCCAGGTTCAATATCTTTTCTTTTAACGCATAGGTAAGGAAGTTAACTAAGATCTTCCTGGGTTTTGCTCTATTTGGATCCTTGCGAAAAGGGTCTATGCACCCTCTCTATGTCTAGATTTATTACATCTTCGGAGTCTTCAAGCTGAAGGGAAGATTTCAGCAATGAAATAATATACGATCTTAGGTCAGAACCTGCGCTTCCCTCAGGAACATAAAAAATGCGTAGATTGGTCCTTAATGATAATGCTTAGATTAGCTGTATAAATAATGAAAACGCATACGACATGCACTGTACAAATAATATGCTAAGTGGATGCCTTTGTCTTACATGTGAATTTGATGTATAAAATCAATAAAATAAGTTTGAAAAAAAAAATGCGTAGATTATTTCTATGTGCATTATTCTTCAAACCCTCCAGTCCGACCCGCAAATCCGCCTCTTCTTTTTTGAGCACCATAATGTCTGATAGCTCACAGCCGCCATTGCCTGTCGCGGGTACTTGGACCTCCAACACAAGTGAGGCACCATTTTTACCGGGAGACCCGGGGGAACGCTGGGTGGTGGGAAATTTGAGTGAGCCCTTTGATGCCACAACTTTCCCACACAAAAATGTGTGAAAAAAGTGATTTTTTTCAGCTAAAATTGAGGTTTGCATGGGATTCTGGGTAAGGAAACGTTGGGAGATCCACGCAAGCCATACCTCCCTGGAAGCCCCCAGGTGTCTAGTTTTCAGAAATGTATGGGTTTGGTAGGTTTCCCTAGATGGCCGCCGAGCACCGGGCCAAAAACCCAAGTGACCCCCCTTGCAAAACCAGGTGGTTTTGAGATATGCAATTTTGATGTCGCCTCACTACGTTTTGGGCCCTTGCCTGTCGCGGGTACTTGGGCCTCCCACACAAGTGAGGCACCATTTTTACCGGGAGACCTGGGGGAACGCTGGGTGGTGGGAAATTTGAGTGAGCCCAGTGATGCCACAACTTTCCCACACAAAAATGTGTGAAAAAAGTGATTTTTTTCAGCTAAAATTGAGGTTTGCAGGGGATTCTGGGTAAGGAAACGTTGGGGGATCCACGCAAGCCATACCTCCGTGGAAGCCCCCGGGTGTCTAGTTTTCAGAAATGTATGGGTTTGGTAGGTTTCCCTAGATGGCCGCCGAGCACGGGCCAAAAAGACAGTTGACCCCCTTGCAAAACCAGATCGTTTTGACATAATTAGTTGTTTGTTTCTACAGCGTGAGAATTTCGGCACAAAATTGCAAGGAAAATGTGACAGACATTTTGAGGTTTGCAGGACATTGTGGATAAAATAATTTTTGGAATTCACAAGAGAGACATCACCATGAACTCTCATGGGTTTACGACAATATCTACAGTTGGTGGTTTATTCTTACATGGAACATACACCTTGGCAGAGAAACTAAAAAGACAAAGATTCCTGCACAGCCATCTATTCCTCAAACACACACACATACTGGTTGGATTTGGCACGAGGGCGAGTGATGGTTCAGTATATTAAATTTTATTAACAAGAGATTTCACAAAAATGAAATGCACTGTCAATAATTAAATGGACAAAAAACTGAACCAATGACTCGCAGCTCGTGAGCTGTAAAGCCACGGCAAGGCACCAACCGCTTTACAGGCCATTCACACACCTTTCATACATGATACACACAAGACCATACACACCACCAGGCACAAAACCAACACATCACAACATTCCCAAAAAGGACCAAGGTACACCCTGCTTCAGGAAGACAAAAAAGACAAATATTACTGCACAGCCATATAATCCTAAAGCACACACACATACTGGTTGGATTTGGCACAAGGGTGAGTAATGGTTTAGTATATACAATTGTATTAGCAAGTGATTTCACAAAAATTAAATGCACTATTAATAATTGAAAGGACGAGAAACTGAACCATTGACTCACAGCTCGTGATCTGTAAAGCCACGACAAGGCACCAACCTCTTTACAGGCCATTCATACACCTTTCATACGTATGACACATACAAAACATTCACGCCGCCAGCCGCGGGCCCATCACATTACAACACTCACACCAGCAGACAGCGCCATTCAAGGGCCCATCACTTCCACACGCCCACATTCCTGACACAGCAACTACACAAACTGATGGATTGCGTGGAGTGGCGCTCAGCTAGCAGTGTGTGTAGTGACCAGCAGCAAGTCTCTACTCACACACCGCCAGCCGAGCACCAGTCCACGCACACCGCCAGCCAAGCGCCAGTGCACGCACACCGCCAGCCAAGCGCCAGTCCACGCACACCTCCAGCCAAGCGCCAGTCCACGCACACCTCCAGCCAAGCGCCACTCCACGCACACCGCCAGCCAAGCGCCACTCCATGCACACCGCCAGCCAAGCGCCACTCCACGCACACCGCCAGCCAAGCGCCACTTCATGCACACCACCAGCCAAGCGCCAGAACACACACACCGCCAGCCAAGCGCCAGTCCACGCACACCTCCAGCCAAGCGCCAACCTACACACACCACCATCACATTTTGCAAATGGATACAAATCTTCTAACACAATATCTGAAACTAAATACATTGCACTAATGCCAACCTTGAAACAGAATAATTTTTTTAAACAATACAGACCAGGCAGGTCACTTTACCACTCATGGAAGCTCCCAAAATTTATTTTGCGTGTGGTACGCTCTAAAACAAGCAGGCATACACAGCCCAGGGTTAGAAGGACACCCGGGACAGAAATAACGAGACTCCTTCCGCTTATCTCTTCGCCAACAGACTCTACATCTCCTAGTGGGAAAATCTTTTGAAGGTGTGGGAGGGATGTAATCAGGAAAGTGGCGATCTTTCAATTGAGCCACATATTCCACCACTCCAAATCTAGGAACACTTGCCTGTTCCACAACAACAAGGCTAGCTATCACAGAATGCTGAAACTGAAGAAATGTCAACTTTGACGCAATAGAACACTCCTTGAACACAATAAAATTATTGAAATTTGCTAATTCGAAGAAATGGATGGCCAACTTCTTATACCAAACATAAGCCTTCCGAATAGCAGAGTAAGGTTCCAACCTCTGATCTACTCTGTCAACACCACCCATGTGCTTATTGTAGTCTAGAATGCACACAGGTTTGCGCACTTCAGCAACCTGACCCAAAACAGCCACAGGTGAAGTACTCTCATCATGGATGGTAGTCAGCATGTACACATCCCTCCTGTCCACAAATTTTACAGCTAGTAATTCATCACTACGCAAGGAACTGCACTGCCCCCTCTGAAGTTTTTTGCAAACAAGCTCTTTCGGATAACCGTTACGGTTAGAGCGGATTGTGTCACATGCAAAAGTGTCCACTTTATACAATTCCTTAAATAATTGCACAGCAGTATAGAAGTTATCAAGGTACAAATGATGGCCTCTGTTAAACAGTCTTCTAGCTAGATCCCACACAATTTTCTCTGAAACTCCAAAAGTGGACGGACAACCTGGGGTGTCAATAGTAGAATCTCTACCAGTGTACACACGAAAATTAAAAACATATTTTGTCCTACTCTCAGACAACATATACAGCTTAATTCCATAGCGTGCCCTCTTGCTAGGGATGTACTGCCTAAAAACCAAACGGCCCTTGAACAAGACCAAAGACTCTTCAATAGATATTTCTTTCCCTGGAGTATAGATCTCAGAAAATCGGTCTACAAAGTGATCAAGAACGGGCCGAATCTTAAAAAGACGGTCACAGTCAGTGATCTCGTGGCAACGCCATAGAATTATCAACAAAATGCAGCATACGTAGCAAAAGTAAATACCGATTACGAGTCATAACTGCAGGAAATATGGCAGTTGCCAACAAGGGGCTAGTAGACCAATATGAAGCCAAGGTTGGCTTCCTTACCACACCCATCAATAAAGTCAAACCCAAAAACTTCTTAATCTCTTCCAGTAATGTGGGAGTCTACCGGGTAGCTCTAGACTGGAGCCTAAGTTTGTCACTGTTGTCCCTCAAAAACTGTTCAGCATACAAATTCGTCTGCTCAACAATCTCGCCCAAAAATACATCATCCATAAACAACTGAAAAAACTGTATAGGCAAAAAGTGTTCACAATCCACTCTACACCCTGCATCACCGCTAAAGGCAGGCAACACCGGCTGCACCATGTTTGGATCAACCCAAAGTCCAGCACTTCCAGTAGGAAGCCTAGCAGCCTCAGACTGCAATCCAGATGCCTCTTGCACCATCGGCACAGCAGTTTCCTCCTCTAAGACAGGCACTTCATCCGCACTGAGAGTTGCTTCATCCACACCAAGAGTACTTTCATCTGCACTGAGAGTACCTTCATCATTCGATGATTCCATGTGGAGAGAAAACTCACTGCCAGAATCTTCCCCTCCCTCCTCTCCCTCAGACTCACTGTCAGTCTCATAATCATGCGAGGAAGATTCAAGAAGCATACCAACCACCTGTTCAGCAGTCATTCTACGGCTAGCCATAATGCTTATTAATAAAGGTAACTTGTCAAACAAGTCAACAACAACAAACACTTTATAAAATAAGTAATAAACAAAAAGCTCCTTTATCAAAACCACATGTATACTCCAAAATAATACCACTCACTTGCCAGAGGCAGCTAAACTACTCACCACCACCTACTCTGCACAGACAAAGTATGGATCAACAATATCCCACTAAGAAAGAAAGAGAAAAGAAATTACACATAAGACTATGCAAAACACATCGCAAAGAATTTCATGCTCAAACCACTAAATATGCTGCCATTATGACATCACTTACAAAAAACTTCATTCAAACATTACAATATTACTCATTTGGAGTAAATACAACAAGAAAAAAATTCTTACCTAAAAAATGCAACTACACAAAACTGCAGAACAACCACTGTCAAAACCGGAAACAGGAATCAAAAGCTTTAGACTAGAATAAAAAGGAGAAAAAAACATTGTCACATATGCATATAATGCTCTAGACCATCACGTACTGCGCAAAATGTATTGCTTGAACCTCCCACTTTCAAGAAGGAAAGATCGATGGCCCAATCCTTTACAGGCTACGCGGCGAGAATCTGGAACTCAGCCTCCGCTCCGGACCACCCCCTCTTCCCAGTCCTTCAAATCTGACCTCAAAATTCTCCTGCAAAGACACTTCCAAACTTAATTCACGCCCTCTCTATTGTCTGAAGGAAGTCTTTACATTATAGGAAATTCTGTTCTCCATGCCTATAGAAGTGCCTTCGCTGTGTGTTCCTGTGTTTTGAGTGTCTACCATTTATTGCACTTGTATACCTCTACTTGTACTTTGTACTCTTTTGTAACTTGCACACATGTCACTTTTCCTCTTGTAACGTATTGTTTGCTACCTCTTGTATTTTGTTTGCTTTTGATACATGCACAATTACCACCATTGCCCCATGTAACTTAACGTTTGCTCTTGTTTTCTGAGTGTCTGCCATTTATTGCAGTATTTTACCTCTACTTGTATTTTGTACTCCTTTGTAACATGCACACATCACTTTTTCCTCTTGTAACGTATCGTCTGCTACCTCTTTGATTTTGTTTGCACTTTAAAATATTAAAAAAATAATGTGGCCATAAGGGGAGCGACCCTTGCCTAAGGGGCCGCTCCCACAAACAACCCCAAACCTAAAAAAAGAAAAAAAACCCTGGCGCTAGTGGCCATTCCTGCTGCACGATCGTGCAGCAGCAATGCATAAAAGAGACATCGGGGGCAGAGGCGTAGCTAGAGCTTGTGGCGCCCGGGGCTATCTCTCAGATTGCCGCCCCATGGGGAGGGAGGGGGGTTGCTGGGGAAAAAGGACGGCGACCACTTGAAAGAGGTCCGAGAGACACGTAGTATCACTGCTAATAGTTACCTCGATCATGCAAGTTACATGCACATACATGACACGGTCCAAGGCTACACAGTTGAATACACCGGTGACTGGCAGTACAAAAGAGAACACACAGACTGCATGATCTATCTGGGGACTCAGAAAAACCGCATGTGACATCCATCAGAGAGCTGCGTGAATAATTACCTGGTAATCCCCTCCGCACAATGCAAACATGCACATACATGACACTGTTCAGGGATCCATCATCTACAGCTGACATTAAATGACCATTCATCATGGTCCCCCCATTAAAGCAGTGCACTTTGTGGTCTGCATGGTACATGTTCTTTGCAGCAGGCACATTAACCCTCTGTGCTACCTTTCCAGGAGTCAACCCTTCCACTAGACAAAACTCCATCTCTCTCTAGGAAGAACATTAATTACCAAAGTTATCATGACATTTTAATTGTTTCTGAAAATTGCTGGAGGCCAGGAAGGAGGCAGCAAGTTTTTTTCAAACCATAATATACTTGCAAACACTACGCACCCACCCGAAATAGGTACCCAGGGAGGTCACACCGTTCGCAACGCCCTAACCTGCTCAAGGTTCATGTGACCTCAGTGACAGAATCACAGTGACTGGATCACTGTTGCTCTAGGGTGTGCTGCTTCGTAGGCCCGCCCGCAAGACTGGAGATGAACTTCAGTATGGATTGTGGTGGACAGACCTTCAAGGTTAACCCACAATTGACACCACTAGGGTACACCTGCTTGTGCTAAGACATCAAGCCTTCTAAGGTCCAGTGGGGCCTTCTAAGGTCTAGCATGGCAATGTGCTCCCTCAGTACAGTGGTCTGGTGGACTGGTCATGAAGGCTGAACCCGGTTCCCCAGTTCCAAATTCGACAGCTCTGGCCATAGTGCCACATCCTCTCCCCCAATGAACACCATACTTCCCCACTGAGAGAAACTCGCACTGCCTTCAGCTATAACCTAATTGTGCCCGCTATAAACACTTGGATGTGGCTCAATTCAAATTATGCACTTGATAAGAGTAATATGCTGCCTAAAAAAAAAAAAAGCAACCACTCATAGGGAATGCAAGATTAAGTAAAGCATGTGAAATGTAAGCAGAAACAACATGGTTACCTTAACGATCTCTCACTCACTATTCAGAAATCAGCGAGTGGTTTTACCTGAAAAGTTATGGACAGGACTAGAGGGCCCTGAAGGGCACCGTTTCAATGTCCATTGCTTATATCCTTACAAAAAAGTAAGCAGTATGGTATAAAAAGACCACATCCATAAACACAAAGCCATGGTACACATTGTGTTTTCCAATCCACCCATCAACCACCTGGGAACAACAATGCTGTTCAAAGAAAGACGAGAAACGAAAGTAGCGCTTCACTGGCAAACTCTGTAACGTGATGCTGATGTATTTGGATGTAAATAAAAAACAATCTGGCCACTTTTCAACCCCTCTGTCTTGCTTTATTTAGTTATGTATTTATTTACCTTCTATTTCTCTCCATCCTGCTGCACTTTGGCATTCATATAAGGTGCAAAGTCAAAGAGTGCACACGAATGTGTAATGTAAATACGGTGCTATGTAAAGCGCTCCAAAACCTTCGGGTCGAGTTTGCACTATATAAATATGCAACCAAAAATACATTCACAGCTATTGCATTCCGAGTCCCCGGGCCGTTAAAACTCAAATACCCCCTCCCCAGCCCCAAAACTCACCTCTTTCTTCTCCGTGGCGCAGGAAGCAAATGGCTTCCTGCGCCACGGAGAACAAAGGGGAAACCTCCAATGACGTCAGCGCGGCTCGCACGCTGACGTCATTGATGACGCGGGGGGAGACAGGGAAAGGTCTTCTCCTGCCTTCCCAGTAAAAAAAAAAAAGATCGACCACTCACGGGGGGAGCGCCAGCGCTTCCCCCGTGGGTGGGTGTCATGACGAGCTGGACTGGTCATGGGCACATCGCGACTGTGCTCCATGACGAGTCCAGCTCGTCATGGACACAGAACGGGTTAAAGCACGGCTTGCTGAGTCTTCTGTATTTCAGCTTTTATTTTCTTGTGGAGCATGTGGCTAAAAGCATATTAGTTCTGCTGGCTCATTTCTCGCTAGAGACATGCTCTCCCTGAGACGTTTTACTTACTGCTTGCTGAGTGATGCTTTGTTTACTCAGCGAGCCAGTGGCGTTTCTGCAGCTTTTCTCTCTGGCAGCATGTTTGTCTTAAACGTGCATAGGCATGAGAGACAGAAATAAAGTTATTCTATACCTCCTGCTAGACCATGCAGTAGCAGCTTCTCTGCAGTGATGTTTTCTTGGATGTCCTTCAAATAACGAGCATCTGCAGGGGCAGCCATTAAAACAAGAAACAAAATGGTTACTCTGTAGAGGTTTTTGGCTTCCTGTCCAGAAACTGTACAAGCGCAGTTGGGTGGAAATGAATAAACAAGAGCAACAGGTGGGTGAGAAGGGGATTAAAGAAAGACACTCATTACAGCATGATCTGCGGAGGGAAAGAAGCAATCTGGATTGAGGGCGGGTGGAAGGAGATGGAGTGAGTGAAAACATGAGCACTCATATGAAGTGATCAAATGCAATTAAAGTAGTTTTTAAAACGGGTGCAGTGGATGGACACAAGTGCTTGGTCCATGCTCTAGGGGAGGGCCAACCACAAGAAAAGGCGTGGCCCATGCAGGCTATGGACAAACGGGAACCAAGGATACAAGAGTGATGTTGAAGCAAACACATGGTAGGCCTATGGGCAGCCTGTAGAGCACTGATAGTAAACAACATGTCTCGAAGAGACCGCGCATGCGCTGTCTAGCCAAGCCCTAAAATTGTAAGGAGAAAAACAGTAGACCAGCGAAAAGCATGAGAGAAATATTAGGAGTGAGGAGACGGGTACCTAAGTGCGTACACATTTAAGATAATTACATGTACACTTGCAGTCCGTACTTATTTGAAAGAGTTTAAAAGTTAGAGGCGGGTGCTACCTTTAAAGAAGTGATAACAGTAAGCAAGAATTGAAGTATATTAAACGAGGTGACATGGGACTGCCTGGAAGGTAAGTAAACATTTACATGTTCCAGACGGCTTCTTCAATACTCTACACTGCCTGGCTAAAGTATACGGGCACTGAGAACTCAAAGTGACGGGGGAGATCTCTCAACGTGCTGGTTAATAAGAAGCCTGTAAACCGCCAGGATCACTAGGGAAACGCATCAGTTACAGGAAGACAAAGTGGTTTGTTTTAGGAGTGGTAGAGACCTGTGAGAAATATATATGTACCTGTGAAAAATATATATGTATGTATATAAGTCCAAACACTTCAGAATGCAGCAGGGGTAAAAAACAAAAAGAGGAGAAAGCCAGATTTAAGTTTTTGCAGAGACGTGCAACATATGTGAGTCTACGTGGTTATGTTATGTTAAATGTTATGTTAAATGAATTTATATAGCGCCACGTATTCCCGAGGATGTCTTGGCGCTGATCGCTAAGCATAGTACTGGAGAGTGGTAGAAGAGTCAGATTACAAGTTGAAAAGCCAAGTCTTAAGAAGTTTTCTAAAGGTCAGCAGAGAAGTTGAGGATCTGATATGGAGAGGCAGAGTATTTCAGAGTCTAGTGGTTCCTGCGAGGAAGCTGCTGCTGCCCCATTTTTTTTTTTAAACTAGATGGTGTGACTGTGTAGGTGCCCAGAGGTCTTGAAGTTCCTGTTGGGTGTATACCATGAGATGGCATTGCTTAAATATTGTGGACCAATGCCATGTAGGGCCTTAAAGGTGAGACAAAGGGTTTTTAATGTAATGCAATTACTGACAGTAAGCCAGTGTAATTCTTTTATGGCCAGGGATATGGAATGAAGTTGAGAAAGATTGAGAAATACTCTGGCGGCTGAGTTCTGTAGCACCTGCAGTTTATTGAGGTATTGTTTCTGCAGATTGACATATAGGTCGTTGCAGTATTTCATTTTGGATAAAATAAGGGAGGAAATTACAGTTTTTCTGGCGCGTAATGTAAGGGAGGATGTTTCTAATGGTTCTTAATGTAACATACGAAGTGAATATGATACAGTTAACTTCTTTGCTGAAGTTGTTAGTCATCCAGAATCACTCCCAGGCTTTTAACCTTAGGAGTTGGGGTAGGAGGATAGCGAATCTCAGAAGGCCAGCAGTCAGGTGAGGATTGTTTCCAAAGAAGATTACCTCAGTCTTCTCTGAATTTAGCTTACGGCAATGCCTGTCCATCCAAATGCAGATTTCTTTCCTACAGTTGTGAAGATGAGTGCTCGTATTATTGACCTTGTTTGCCGCCGAGACCACAATTTGTGTGTCATCTGCGTAGGAAGTAAGCAAGAGACCAAAAGATTGAATCAGCGGGGCAAGCTCAGCCACATATAAATTGAATAGAGAAGGGCTGAGCGATGATCCCTGCGGCACCCCGCATGGTAGTGAGAAAGTTGTGAAGCTGAACTTGCCTCGCGACACAGTATTTTCCCTATTGTTTAATAATGATCTGAGTAGACCTAAGGGTGTACCTTTAATACCCATGGTCTTAAGACAATGGCATAGTGTCGAATGATCCACCGTATCGAAGGCCGCGGATAGGTCCAGCAAAATCAAAGCTGCATTTCCCCCTTCATCTAGGATAGCTTTGAGTTTGTCTATGGCTTTGATCAGCGCTGTCTCGGTGCTGTGATCTGATCTAAAGCCAAATTGAGTTGGGTCTAGCAAATTATGTTCCTTCATGTATTGGGTAAGTTAGGCATTCATAATTTTTTTCTTTGACCTTCGCCGAGAAAGGAAGTCTGGAAATAGGTCGGCAACTAGACAGACTGTCAGGATCGAGGTTATACTTTTTTACAAGTGGAAGAATGGATGCCTTCTTTCAAACTAATGGAAAAGTACCTGATTTAAAACATGGAATTAAAAATGTTGGCTAGGCATTTTGCTACAGACTCGTGAATTTGTTTGAGCACCGAAGGAGGACATGGATCACTCGGGCATCCTGATTTAGTGGACAGAATAAAATGCTCTACCTGAGATGTAGATACTGCCATAAAGTTGGACATGTCAGGCTGAGAGGCGTCCTTTACTAAGGTTTGCTGTGACGTTGGGTAGTAATTTCCCGAAGCATTGAAAATATTATAGATATGCTCCACCTTATTCCTTAAGAATTGGTTACATAAAGGAGGATGCATAAGAATGCAGCATTTGCGTCATGGAGGAGACAGAAAGAAAGGACTAACATAATGGGCTGAGTATGGGAGGGCACAATAAAAAGGAAAAGTTATGTCCATGTAGGCAGCAGGAAGGAAAAATAACAACATAGCTAAGCATAATCTGCGAGGATACCTAAAGAATGCAATATCTAAAAAAGAGAATGTCTAGAAATTAGACTGTAATCGTAAAGGCCAAACTATACAGAAGATCAAGGACTGCATTATAAAAGCAGAATTCAATGTCACAATGACAATGCCCTTTGGTATCTCATTTTAACTTCAATGACACTCTGACTCTGAACTTAATGGTTAAGTAATCGAACATATTTAGCTACCACATCGGGGGGGGGGGGCAAAATACAATCACTTCTTTATTGAAGTGAGTCACTTTGTATCACAAAATGTTGGTCTGTTGCAAAAGACAGAATGAGGATACCCAAGCACACGCAGAAATAAAGTAAAAAAAAGGTTATAGTACACATGAGCATATAACACAGTAAGTAAATCTTCGTCTCTTTCTTGTGAGTTTCTTCAGTTTAATTTTCTCATTTTCATAATGATTTCACAATCTTCACAGTGGTTCCCAAGCCAACACGTGTTTCGTCGCCTCTAGTAATATTGTACATGCGACTTGTTCACGGCTAGATACAAAATTGATATGGTAATCCACATTAGTCCAAATGTTATTATAGATGTTGCAAACATTTGTTAACAGCGTAAACAAATGTGCTCCCAGGGTAGGTGTGAGCATTATGGGTTAACTTAGCAAGCGGTGGTATCGCAAGGCTATAGTGTACTACCAAGCACCGTGAAATCAGGTGAGTACTAGCCTTATCATATCAGTTGGTGAATGACTGAACATGTATAGTTTTAGCGTGCGGGTGACGTATGTGAAAATTTCCTATATGTGATGGAAGATCGTTCCATGTGAAGTTTTCCAAAAATCTCATGCGGTATGGAGAGTCTAAGAGGCCGGGACGAAGTATAAAGGCGACGGCTAGTCATGTATAGAAAGGCTATAGGTATAGATAGCTCAAGTGCGATACTGAAGAGGTGGAGAGAAATTCGAAGAAACTGACCTGAACACTTTCTAATAAACAAAGTCTGTAATAAACAAGATCAGGAAGAAAAAATACATAGCTATTAGTGTCTACGTATCAGGAAGGTTTGTGGAGTGGTTAGACTACTGATGAATATATGTCAGGAAAGGTATACATACATCAGGTATGACGATAATTCCAGGTCATACAATCAGGCAACGTGGGGGGCAAGTATTCTGCAAGGAATATGCTTTCAAAATTCGGCTGTGCTCCGAATTTTAAAATTTCACACCCCGTCTACAACAATGAGATAAAGAATATGATCTCCGCATTAGAAACTGCTAATCTATCTGCAAATGCACTCGCTTTCAAAAAAACGAAGAAAAGACACGAGGTCAGCTACATGTATAAGTGCGCCCCGTTGAGGGCTCCTCCCTTACCTCCGGGTAGAACAAAATATAACCGCAATGCGTAGCTGCCCCCAACCGCGTCTGGCTCCAAATTCGAGTTGCCGGTAACAAGTTACTCGGCAAGTTTATCTGAGGCTAGGAAGTCACATGACCGGAAGCTGGCCATATGCGTGTATCCTAGGAGTTGTCATCAAAGGCGCCATATTCAAATTGGTCGGGACTAGTAATATAAACTGAGTCCAGCATTCCTAATACAATAAGTACCACTCCCATGTATAAGTGTTAAAAGGGGTAAAGACCCGTGAATGCCAAAAATTATATTTCCGGTGAAGAAAAAAAGAAAGAACGTAGCGTGATGGGGTTTACGAGTGAATCGGAAATTGGTTCCAGAATCCTTTTAGTAAACGCATACGTCGTATTTGTTAAAACCAAACTTCAGATGCCTAGTCATAAGTAAATTCTTGTTATAAACGTGTATTCAGAACAATGTATTTAAGAAGAGTGGCAGCCATCTTGGGTCAGGATACACCCACGGTAACGAGAAGGAGGAAACTTTATTAGAGACCCAAGACGAACGACAACCATAACTATTAAGATTAGAAGTATCTTGTGATACGTCAGACGGAGATATGCAATTGTTGGGATTGTATAACAAAGTTCTAAACTTCTGATGTTTATGAACCCCTAAATATTGGTGCTAGTTAGAATATAAGAGCGGATTGGCCCCCAAGAAAAATCGAGTGCACCGCCTATACAGTGGCTGAGTGGATATTACAGATCATCAGAAATAGGGTTGCACTTATGGATATCTGTATGATTGGGTTCGATAATGCTGAGAAATTTTACACATATAGAGGACTGGGCATGCCGGTATTCGTATGCTCCAGTTTTGGTCAACCTGAGAAATCTTATAAGAGTAAGAGACTGAACATACCGCGATGTGTTTAAGATTTATAATGGCTTGTCAAAAAGTGGTTATTAGTGGCTATGGTGCGTAAGTGAGTGACATCTTTAAACATAATATTTACATAATTCTCATAGTTCTTTTTCAATCAGATGAAATCTAATTATAGATATTTTGCAAGGTAAAAACATATGAACAATTCAATACCATATATTCATGACAGGAGATGATACATCAGTATGGTTGTATGTAGTGCCTAACTTTCATTTGCCAAGAAAATAGTGCATCTCATCATCAACATTCATCCCTATATCAGTCGTACGTAGTTTCAGGATCCAGGATGCTTCATTTCTGCGAAGCATGAGTTCTCTATTACCCCCTCTGGGGTTTCTCATGGTCTGCTCTATACCATAGAATCAGAAGTCCTTATGTATACCCTGCGAGGGGCATTCCAGAATGTGTGTCGCAATGGGGTATCTTAGATCGCCCTGTTTAACCGCCCTCATGTGTTCCCCTATCCTGACACGTAGGGGACGGATCGTGCTACCCACATATTTTCTGTTACATCTGCACTCAATAATATACACGACAAAATTCGTGTTGCAGATGATATTCGTATGGATCTTGTAGCGTCTCTCGTTAGGGCCCATGAATTCCAATTTCTTGCTGAAAGCCCATTTACAGGCTGAGCAGTATCCACATCTGTGGAAGCCCATCATATGAGTAGACAGCCAGTTCCTACTGGTAGCGGGTGTTGGATAGCTGGGGCTGAGGAGACTTCTAAGACAGGTCCCTTTTCTATAGGTGATCTCTGGTTTGTTGCCAATCACCCCCGTCATGGTCTCATCTTTCTTTAGGATATGCCAGTGTCTGTTAAGACTTTTGACTAGCACATCCGAAAGGTTGTTGAAATTTGTGATAAACCTGACTTTATTGTCATCTTTCTTTCTGCTACTAGTATCCCTAAGTGTCGTTTCTCTTTTGATCCTCCTGATCCTAGATTCAGCTTTCTTAAGTGTGTTGGTGTTATAACCTCTTGACTTGAAACGTTTCATCATTTCTTCAGTACATTTCATAAAGTCAGAGTCCCGACTACAATTGCGTCTGGCTCTGACAAATTCTCCATAGGGGATTGCATTGATCTGGTGTCTGGGGTGCACGCTGGATGCATGCAGTATTGCATTGCACGCTGTGTCTTTACGATACAATCTACTGTTGATCTGATTGTTATCTATATACAATTCTGTATCAAGGAATGTTACTTTCACCTTGCTATGCTCGTGTGTGAATCTGATGTTCCACGTATTATTGTTGAGGTGTTCAACAAATTTCATAAGTTTTTCTTCGTCTCCTGTCCAGATCATCAGGCAGTCATCAATGTATCTGCCCCAAAAAAGAATGAACTCTGACTAGGCATCTGAAGTTTGGTTTTAACAAATACGACGTATGCGTTTACTAAAAGGATTCTGGAACCAATTTCCGATTCACTCGTAAACCCCATCACGCTACGTTCTTTCTTTTTTTCTTCACCGGAAATATAATTTTTGCCATACACGGGTCTTTACCACTTTTAACACTTATACATGGGAGTGGTACTTATTGTATTAGGAATGCTGGACTCAGTTTATATTACTAGTCCCGACCAATTTGAATATGGCGCCTTTGATGACAACTCCTAGGATACAAGTATATGGCCAACTTCCGGTCATGTGACTTCCTAGCCTCAGATAAACTTGCCGAGTAACTTGTTACCGGCAACTCGAATTTGGAGCCAGACGCGGTTGGGGGCAGCTACGCATTGCGGTTATATTTTGTTCTACCCGGAGGTAAGGGAGGAGCCCTCACCGGGGCGCACTTATACATGTAGCTGACCTCGTGTCTTTTCTTCGTTTTTTTGAAAGCGAGTGCATTTGCAGATAGATTAGCAGTTTCTAATGCGGAGATCATATTCTTTATCTCATTGTTGTAGACGGGGTGTGAAATTTTAAAATACGGAGCATAGCCGAATTTTGAAAGCATATTCCTTGCAGAATACTTGCCCCCCACGTCGCCTGATTGTATGACCTGGAATTATCGTCATACCTGATGTATGTATACCTTTCCTGACATATATTCATCAGTAGTCTAACCACTCCACAAGCCTTCCTGATACGTAGACACTAATAGCTATGTATTTTTTCTTCCTGATCTTGTTTATTACAGACTTTGTTTATTAGACAGTGTTCAGGTCAGTTTCTTCGAATTTCTCTCCACCTCTTCAGTATCGCACTTGAGCTATCTATACCTATAGCCTTTCTATACATGACTAGCCATCGCCTTTATACTTCGTCCCGGCCTCTTAGACTCTCCATACCGCATGAGATTTTTGGAAAACTTCACATGGAACGATCTTCCATCACATATAGGAAATTTTCACATACGTTACCCGCACGCTAAAGCTGTACATGTTCAGTCATTGACCAACTGATATGATAAGGCTAGTACTCACCTGATTTCACGGTGCTTGGTAGTACACTATAGCCTTGCGATGCCACCACTTGCTAAGTTAACCCATAATGCTCACACCTACCCTGGGAGCACATTTGTTTACGCTGTTAACAAATGTTTGCAACATCTATAATAACATTTGGACTAATGTGGATTACCATATCAATTTTGTACCTAGCCGTGAACAAGTCGCATGTACAATATTACTAGAGGCGACGAAACACGTGTTGGCTTGGGAACCACTGTGAAGATTGTGAAATCATTATGAAAATGAGAAAATTAAACTGAAGAAACTCACAAGAAAGAGACGAAGATTTACTTACTGTGTTATATGCTCATGTGTACTATAACCTTTGTTTACTTTAATTCTGTGTGTGCTTGGGTATCCTCATTCTGACTTTGTGTTGTTTTCGCCACAACTGTTTAGGGAGGCTGGTGGTTCTCCCCTACCCTTCAGCACCGTACCTTATTTGGAACCTCACAGATACCGGGTGTACTCACCATATGCGCCTATTGTCTATTAACAATACCACTGCTCTGTTGCAAAAGACCTTAACACCATGGGAGAATGGAACACAGTGATTCAGATATAAGACATGCCATTACTTGATGTAGGGGAGGTAGAGGAAAAGGAGAGGGCAGGATAAAATGGAGAAAAAAAGAGTAGTGGGTGGAACTGAAAAGGAATAGACCGGTTTTAATCAGGGGTCTCTCCCTTATAACAAAGAAGAGTAGTTGGGTTGAAACAACCTGAAAGTCAGAATTTTTCACTAAGAAGGGAATTCACCATGTCTGTTTTGCCATCTCCTGCACAACTACCAGTCTGGCTTCAGATCACGCTGGAGCATGCAGACAGCTACTTTACACATTGTAAACAATGCTCTCCTGACCACAGTTGAAGGTACCTCTGCCTGCTGAGATTTCTAGACCAATCGGCTACCTTCAGCCATCCCATACTGATACGCAACCTGAAGTCTCTAATAGGATTCACCAACAACTTCACTGGTTCTTCTACCTTTCCAACCAACACCAGTTTGTTCACTTGGGCACTTCCAGGCCCTAGAATATCCCTGTCACTTGTGCATTCCTCCTGAGACCCATACTGTTTCCTGTCTTCAACTTATATGTGGAGCTGCTTTGTGAGTCATGCACACATAATAGTATCAAGATTCACTAGTATGCCAGTGATACACAACTCTGCTAGAATGTCTCTTCAGACACCCATGCCCTAAACACAGCCTGTACATCATTCAGACCTTCATGTCCAGCGCCTACATGAAGCTCAATCCAAGCAAGGCAGAATTCCTTTTATTTGCCTAGAATAACAAACGAGAAGCAATGGAAATATATCTCATTGCATGAACCTTGACAGCTTCAAACCCCAACATTCACTCATTTCCAAGTCACTTGGATTGACCCTGGACATCAACCTCACCCTCAAGGAATACATTGCCAAAAAACAAAGACTATCTGGTTCAAGGTCTCGCTTATAAAGGAAGTGAAACAGTCTATTCCAGGAAGCAGCTTCAGAACTGTTGTTCAGGGCTTTGTGCTTTTGCATTGAAATAGTGGTAGAGCTCTACTTTGTCCTCCAAGACTTCACACTGGCAACCCATAAGGGGCATCCTACAGGCCGAAGAACATCTCATCCAGGGCCACTTGAATTATAACCACATCACCCCATCTATTAGCTCGCCCTGCCGAGTCATGCTATCGTTAAAAACCAACTGCAGCATTTTCAAAGCCATTGTGACCAGTACCCCCACTTATTTTGCAAACAAGGTCACCATCTCTGGTGATTCTCTGCACACCCACATCTAGTACACCAACAGACTGCAGATTAAGAATTGTAAAAAGGAAGGAAAAAAAGACTGAGTCTTTTTCGTCTATGCACCCAGGATCGAGAGCAACATCTTTGCATCCATTAGAACTGTCCCAAAACTGCTCAATTTAGCAAAGAGTTGAAGATGTTCTTGCACCTTGTTAAATAACACTTCATCACAATGTGTAAAAAGTCCACAAACCAGCTACCTCTCGTTTCACTGGACTTTATACTTGTCTTTGGCCATATACTTTGCTCTGCTGCCTTTTGGCTAGATTTGAGCTATAGAAATGCCACAATTATATATACATGGTAAAGTAAAAGCTAGTCTTTTTTGGCGAAGAGGTTTGACATAAAAAGATAGCCAGAAGAGAATTATCCAGCGTGATTTTCTACAAGAATACAGATAAAATGTCAGAAAGCTCTAACCTTGTACTCTGGATCGAACAGGAGCAATGCATTCTTCTCTCATTGCGCCACCAAAGACCACATACACAACAATATGAGGACTTTTGGTTGAAAATTTGAAAGGATAATGAAATGGGACAAGAGAAGACAGAGGCATCAGAATCCACCACTTTCACTTGTCTGACTCAACACTATCTTTAGTACCTTACCATAAAAGTCCTGTTTTTTGATGGATACTTCTAACCACAGATTCCTCACGTTGTGGATAATCCCAGCCGCCAGACTGGATCCGGACATGCACAAAGTAGTGCTCCTGTGTACTGGTATGGTGTTGTGTAACTCTACGTCGACTTAGTTCTGCTCTGAAAGTGATGAGCAGAACCGAATATAAGCGCCACACATGCATGCTGACATCAGTTACTTTCTTTCCTCTCCTTCAGACACGGATGCGAAGCTCTGCTCCTCCTCCACTATTTAAAGAGATTTCTTTTTTGCTTTTAAATCCTTCCAGTATGCAAGGGATCATTTCATCCCTGCACTGTTCAAACCTTGTAGGGACTGTTACAAATATATGACTGTGACAAATGCAGGACTCAGCTGCTTACAGCTATTTTCATTCTCCAGAGAAGGTTCAAGAACGTCACCAGGCCTCCAGATCTCATTCCCATTCCAACAAGGCCCTAATTCCAACTTTGGTCCCAATGCGTCCCGAAATTCTGGGTTCATTCAGCGACCTTGCAGCAGGTTGAATCCTTTAAAGAGGTCATGCATCTCCTATTTGGCATGCTTCTGGTTCCCTCTGGCACATCGTCTGGCCCCAAGCATCTGCAGGATCCTCCTGTATAGATACAGCTGGCGGATCCGTCCTCAGCACTGACTTTGCGCCTTGAGCCTGCTTGGGGTTCCACACTGGCGTTGGTGCTGATACATCAGCCAATCAGATAAATCTGTCTGGTGCCAAACTCTGCACCGGTCCCTTAGATGTTGATGCTGAAGGAGATTCCACAACCTATCATGGTATCCGACTCTGAGCCAAATTCGTCTTAACCGAGGCTGCACCCAGAACCTGAAGTGGCTCAGCCAATACTCATTCCCTCAGACTCTTACTCTATTGCATTAGTGTGTGGTAGCACACAGACACTTCACCAACTTATGGCTCAGACTCCTACATTTGTCAGTCATATGGAAAGACAATGGAGGGTATGGGGAAGAGTTTGCCTTGATTCTTTGAGGCTGATCGGTATGCAACAGAGGGGATGGTTTTGAAACCCATTACCTTCATCTCCTCACTATTGTGGTAAAAACCAATGTTTTCACTGAGGTCTTTAAGCTGGGCCCGGCACTGACCCTTCAACAAGGATCTTACTAACAATCAATTGTTCACCTTGAGCTAAATCATGTTTTGGCCCTCCAGTCAATTACCCGGTTGCATGCTGCCACAGAATTTGGTGGCGAAAGCGTCCACCAGCAGACTGAACCTGAATATGCCTTTCTGACTTCTCCAGACAAGCCAATGTTTGACAAGAGAATTTTTTAATCAGCTGCCTGTCAACTCCAGCTGCCTTCTAGGCCTTTATACCAATGTTATGTTATGCTAAAGGAGTTTATTAAGTGCATAGCTGCCCCAAACCAGCATTGGCCTAGCCAATAGGTTTTGCCTTTGGGACCTTATAAGTGCTTAGCCAGCGCTATTGGCTTTGCCAATATCTTTAAGCTATGGTATAGAGCAGTGTGCCGCTGTGCAGCATGTTGAAAAGTTATAATAAAACAGCACTTTAAGCATTTTTATTATTTTATATATAACCAAGAAGATATTATGTAGAACTGAACAACCTTATTAAAAAAATAATTAACATAAAAATGTCTTCTAGTTTTTTTTTGTTCTTGCAATACTGGCAAATTCTTCCTGCTGTTCTAACGCTTGTTTGTTATAGCTTTTTTGTTATGGGGGGACGACGACAATAAACAGCCCTGGTAGTGAGGTGGTGCTGAGGAAATTCAAATACGGCCGCATCTTTGCTTGTAACACCATTACGCTGTTGCCCTCACTCAGGCCCCTTCAACCTTAACAGCGTTTCTTTTACATTCTACACTGTTGCACATATCGCACGACCTTTCCTGTTTCCCTGAGCTATGTCCATTATGAGACCCCGCTCGAAGCAACTAATCCCCGAGATAACCATCTATTGACCCTTGGTGACCGTTCTCGGCCTCTCCAGTTGTTTTACACATTACCATCTTTCCTCGCGCAAATACGTGCTGTCGTAAATTAATTTAGCCAAGGAATGGCTATGCCACCTGAACTATAGGGTCGGGTAGAGAACACGACCTTAGGGAAGGAATTTCTATTACCCATTATCCTGTATCGTGTACAAAGAATGTTTTCTTGTGGATGATTTGTTTTTTTATTGCACATTGAGGGGGTTGTTGCTTTAGGGGATTCCAGCGCTACAAAAGACTGTGAGCCACGAAGTGAAGTGGCAGTCTCCTGAGAACCTACCACTGATGTACTTCTAGGACAACTGTACCTAGCTGCAGCTATGAAATAAAACTCCCTATGCCAAGAAGAGTGTTCCGTGTCTCTGTCATTTGGAAGGAGCAGTGAGAAGATTTCAGGCGTACCCTGCACCACCGGGCTTTAAAGCACGGTTCTTCATTTGGAGGCACTGCTGAGATCGCTTCAGAGGTCATGGGTCCAGCCCGAGGATCGTGAGGAGCCCCGCAAGGAAATTCCGGAGGACGCGCACCACGTGATCGACCCCTGCATGTCGTAAGTGGACTGAAGGTTTTTACCGTGTGGCTTCTCCCTCCCAACGGCTGAAAAGACTTGCTGCCCTGACTGCGGCCACGCTTTGTCTCCCTTGGTAATTTGTATCGCGAGACATCAGACGGACCTCTGTTGGCGTACGGAAACATCTGGTTAAGTTAAGTATAGTGGCCACTCCTTTGTCTTTGTTTTGTCTTTGTTCGACTTTTGCAAAAGCCGAAACCGAGGGGTGAGTGCAGTTTTTGTACTATAAAGTGACTAGTTAACCCCTTGAAGTTTGTAAAGAAACTAGTGTGCTAGCGATGCCTGGTTTCAGTAAGTTTGGAAATTGATTTGGTTGTTGTTACGATAGGGCTTCCCGACTGGAGGACTCTTGTCCAACTCCTCCGGCCGGAACTCCCACTTATGAAGTATACTCTAAACATGGTATCGGCCCCATAGCCTTTAATGAGGCGTGGGTTTGCTATACCAGGAAAGATGGTGTTTTACGATGGCCACAGAACGGCAGTTTTGAGCTCAATATCTTAGATAATTTGGAGGACACTTTGTTTAAACGAAAAGCCCGGCCGGCTATGTTTGACTCTTTTCGCCTATGGCGTAAGGAGGCCAAACAGAAAGAAATAAAACAAGCTAAAAGAGATAGGAGGGATATGTCTAGTCTGCAAGCTGCGCAACAGTTTAAAAATAATGAAACCGATCACGCGATTGAGGTCTCAGATAGGCAACATCGTATGGCGGTAGATAGATGTTATCCAGTGTTGCCAACTTCCCCTACAGAGAAAAATGTGGACCCTGAGAAGGATCCTTTAATGTCCCATCTGTTGATATTACCTCCGCCCTATGCGCAGGGGACTAATGTACCATTTGCACTTCCGCCTGCCCCGGGAGCGAATGCACCTTTATTGTTAGTACCTGCCCAACCTGTTCCACCTGTTGCTCCACCCGTCGCTCCTCAGTCGGTCCCTGCACCCCCATCACAGCCTCTTCCGGTATTACCGAGCTCTCCATTGCCTTCGTCTTCCTTGGTACCAAGTACTCCCTCTTCTGCTCCGCCTAATATTCTGTCTTCTGTCCTAATGACGAATTCTCCCTCCGTTCGGAGGCGAATGGTTGATAGTGTTTCCGGCCTTCTGTCCCCTCTCTTTGGGACACTTCAAACGACCCCTGTTCCTCCTCGCAGACTAACTCGTAGTCAGCTCCCAGGTCCAGATGAACGGGAAGTGTTAGATCTCCTTGCCCGACGATGGATCACGAATGGCCCCCAGTATAGCGTGCAAGATATTATGGTCACCTTTCGGCAGTGGGAGGCACCAACGCAGAGATATGTTTTTGATACTATGTGTAACATTTTAGGCCAAGAATGGGAGGATATGGGATTGGGACCAGCCCCTCAGGGCCTGCTAGACGTTCAGGCCGAGTTTGATAAAGGGCTGATTGTGGGCGCAGAGGTTGAGGATGCGGTAGGGACGCTTGTCACATTCAGAACGATCTTTGCTTGCCGGTCCTTGCCAAAACGCGATTCCTCCGTCAGGCGAAAATTAAAACACTATCCCATGAGAGAGGTTCCCCCAGTGTGGAGAGAGGAGGTTGCAGCTCAGGGTGCTAATCCTCTTATACCTGCTCACTTTCAACGTGTGTGGGTACACGTTCCGTGGAAACGATCTGAGGTATTGGCCCTTAAACAGTCGTTACCGGACCCCCGTAAAAATCCTGCTGGGTACTACAAAGAGTTGTCCCAAACTGTCGATGCATGTATTATGAATTTGGCCGATATAGACATGCTAATGGGTAATGTGGTCCCACAACCGTTATGGGCTAGGATTCGGAAGGATGACCATGTGGGGGAACTGGGGGGTGATTGGGCTGCCATACTCGCCGCGGACAGACTCCTAGTGGGTGGTGCCAAACCTGAGCCCCTAATTACAGAACTCCCAGCTAGGATCATTGCCTTACTGAAAACCATGATGCCCCCTCTGCAAGTTAATTGGGATAAGTTAGCGGCTTGTAAGCAGAAAGCGGATGAAAACATCTCTGATTTCTTCACTCGTTTCGAGGAGACGTTCATTGATCATAGTGGTCAGGATATGAGCACGGAAGGTGGCCAACGGTTGTTTGTAGATAAATTTGTGTCAAATTTGGTTCCGGAAATATCTAACAAGTTGAAGAATTCCGAAAGTGCGTGGGCAGTATCCTGTTCGGCCCAGATATTGGCTACTGCACAGTATTATAAAAATAGGGATAAAGAGGAAAGAGAGAAGCTTGATAAAAATACGAAAGAGCTGAAAACTAAAGTTCTTTTACAACAAGCTTATCCTCCTCGCCCTGCCCAACGTGAATATCAGCCGTCTCCACAATTCCAGAGACAGTTACAGAGGTCTGGGCCTTTCGTTCCCCGACCCCCACTGGGCCAAAATCAAAGCGCTTACTGTAAAGAAGAAGGCCATTTAAAGTATAATTGCCCGATTTTGTTACAGCGCACAAGCGGTATTCCCGCGTCACGAGGCCAGGGTGGTTATCAGTCAGCACCCAGGGGTAGAGGACGAGGTACGCTGCCTAATAACCTACGTTCCATGCCCCCTGGGAACTCCACGAATTATTTTGATCAGCAAAATGTTCAGTCCACCAACTATTACAACAGTGATTACTATACTGAGGATGAGTGCCAGAATTCCCAATCTGGCTAGGACAGCCATGGACAAAGTATGGGAGTAGTATCAGTTCCAGTGGACCAAAGGGGGCCTTATGTTAATGTGGAAGCACTAGGTGTTACAGAGCCATTCCTATTAGACACTGGTGCAACAAAGAGCTCTATGATTCACTCTAAACTCCCTGGGGCACCTTTGTCTGGCTGTACAAATGTTTCTTCAGGTTTTTCTGGCGCCCCAGTTCAAAACCCAGTTTCATGCCCTTTGCCCATTTCAATAGGTCCTTACACGTTGAAGGCCCGCTCCTTTTAACAACTGGTTGTGGTGAAAATTTGTTGGGCTTGGATTTATTGAAGAGATTGTATGCGACGTTACACTGTTCCCCTTCTGGTGTACGTCTTACCTTAGGTAAGAAATTTACCTCACCGATGTACATGTCTAAAGATCAGCTTTCCCCTGAATTACAATCTTTTCCAGCTACCCTCTGGGCCACCGGCCCCAATGATGTGGGCCTCCTGCGGATTCCTCCCTACATTGTAACACTCAAGCCTCATACTAAATTTCCTCGCATTCCACAGTATAAAATTTCCAGTGACGGCGAAAAAGCTCTTTTGACTATAGTTCATGATTTGGTGCAAAACGATGTGGTCGAAGAGACTAGAGGAAATGTATGCAATAGCCCTGTTCTGCCTGTTTTTAAACGAACCGACCCCTCTCAGCCACCTGTCTATCGTTTTGTAATTGATCTCAGAGAGGTCAACAAGATTGTGGTACCTCAATTCCCTGTTTTCCCGGATATTAATGCCCTGCTGACAATGATACCAGCCTCAGCTTCCTGGTTTTCTGTAATTGACCTAAAAAATGCTTTCTTCAGCATTCCCATTGCTGAGGAAAGTAGGGATATTTTTGGCTTCTCCTTAGCAGGCCGAAGCTTCCGGTTCAAGCGTGCTCCTCAAGGTTATTGCGAGAGCCCTTCAATTTACAGTCAAGCATTAAAATCACAGCTCGATACTATGTCTTTACCACCAGGCGCCACTCTCATTCAATATGTGGATGACCTGTTGGTTGCAGCAGATTCTGAAGACACTTGTAAAGAGGCTACCATTTCACTGCTACGCCACTTATCTGACCACAACCACAAGGTTTCACCATCCAAATTAGTAACAGGGACTTCCTACACCTATATACTTTAATTTAAGGCTGTGCGTCCATATGAATAAAGTATTGCCCACAGACTAGGTGTACAAAAAATATATGACTAAGTCATTTATTGAATTTGTTCATTTTTTTGAGAGACTAATAATTGTCCATTTTGAATTGAAAATAAATTACAACATTTAAACAAAATCATTATGTCAACAACAGAGCACACCATAACGACATGAATAAAAGACATCAAAGCACCATACAAAACTGACAGAAATACAAAAAAGAATCATGTGATACAATACAGTTTTTTCTAAAAAAGACAATACATCATAAAAAGTACAGCAAAATACAAACGCCAAGACAAGCGCCAACGCGCGTTTCGGAGCTATACAATATATACAGGCTCCTTCCTCAGGGCGTATAGGGTAGGTCTTTCAGGCGACAGCGCGAACTAAGCACATTTTCTTGACAAACGTCAAATGGTGAAGAAGTTGACAAGGATTCAAAATTTACACCCGTAGGTCTGTGGGCAAAAAATATGGATAAGTACATATGCTAAGTATTTATAACGGTTTGAGGCTGGAATACACAGAGAGAAGAAAAGAAGCAGATAAAAGGTGATGAACAAAGAGTGACCCGGACTAGGCAAAAATCTTTTTTTATATAAGAAATAGATATACACACCAAAGGAATTCAAGGTGCACGACAAAGGAAAAAAATAATGAAAGGGATAAATAAAAAAGTGAATCAGGAAAATGATAATAGTAGTAGTAAGAATACCAATCACCTATGTGCGCCATTTTAGAAAGTGGACCACCTACTTGAGACGTTATTAATTTCCGCAAAGGCATCCAAGCTGGGATAGCTAATATAATTTACTTTATGTAGCTAGAGGGAAAAGATGAGACATAGGTGAAACAGACTAATGGAAAAACGGTTGTTCGCTATATTTATCACCAATTAGGTTAAAAGTAGACATACTGATGCGAATATTTATACGCGAATAAGAACAGAGGAAGTGACACCGAGTTTATAAATAACATGGAGTAATTGGAGTTAAACCTTTAGAGTATAGACTTTATTACTCAGAACATAATGTGATAGAATAACGCATTCACCTGAATGAATATCCTAGTAGTCTCAATAGGGGCCTAAACGAATTTACACAGGGATGCCGTCCTTAGGTTCCATGGTATCCACCCTTTATTTGAAAATAATCAACGACCACTGATCAGGTACGTGGCAAAATGAATTCTAAAGAAGTAGAAGGAAAAACATTTATATCTCGAGGAATAAGGGAAAGAAAGTGCCGCTAGCTACAATAATGTTGCACTAGAAGTAGCGTGAGTAGGTTCACAAGGTAAGCTGAAAGGACTTATATACAGTCATTTAAGAGATCTGAATGTGCTCGCTTACATGTAATTCTGAAGAATTAAGGTTCTACTATTTAGGAGCTTCCACAAGTTAAGAGCATCGTTGATAGGTAATGGAAAAACAGCCGATCAAGTTCTGTAAAAAGGTGAATGTAAATATAATGAGAAGAAGTGCAAGAGAATCCATCCAGCAAAGTTAGAGAACAGGCAAGGAAATGAGGTTCCAAGGGTACACTTACCGATAATAGAGGAAAAATGTAACCTGGAAAATCCGCAACGTGACCGACCCGTAGTGTTACTCGGAGTAAACAGAATTCAGCGTAGTATCTAAAGAGATTAGGATATTGAACACACAGGGAAACCGGAAGATTAATTACACGTGTCCCCGATATGCTACCCAGGAGGAGGGATCAGATGCTAACGGGCTAATAGTTGCTTACCTAGAGTAGAAGATGATGGCAGTCTACGGGATCAGCAGCGTCAATGCTACGGCAGAGATCGGAACCGATCTGAGCGTCTTCCTTAAATGGAGTTAGGCACAGCGGCTGCGCAAAAATTCGACAGGGATAGAAAGAGGACTAAAGGAAGTCCAATGGAAGTAGCTGGTTGAATTTGACGAAGAGAAAAAAAGGACAAAAAGTACTACTGTCCAATTACCAGTTTCGATGCCACGAAATGGGAGGCCATATTAAAACGAGGAAGAGCTAGATTCCATAATGAGGGTCTTCAGTTACATACACAAATAGGCTTTAAAATAGGAAGCGAAACAACGCACAGAGTTGACTATTTAGACTAAGATGGTAAGAATAACGTACAATGGCCAAAGATCAACTAAAATTAGTCCATGAAGAGTAAACAATAATGAAATGGAGTCTGCAAGATGAAAGGCTCACAGCACAATACTGTACATCTCACCAGGGAATAACTAGATGAAATAAGTATTTAGGAAGCAATGATGACACTGGCAGGAGTCTGCAAGATGAAAGGCTCACAGCACAATACTGTACATCTCACCAGGGAATAACTAGATGAAATAAGTATTTAGGAAGCAATGATGACACTGGCAGGAAAGGTGAAGAACTATTCCTTTTAGGGCTAGTACGCAAAAAGCAGGAGTAATTATGGCCACATAAAGATGTTACCTAAAAATATTAGAGGCTAGGGCTAGCACGCAAATAGTAGGAGGAATTAAGGCCACATGAAAGCGTAACCCAGCAATATTAGAGGCTTATATAATAGCATTTTCCCATGGGAGGTTTTCATTCAGACCTCTTTCATAGGTCTGCAAAGTAAACATCCAGAACACTTCTCTTTTGCGTCTAAAGGCGTCGATGTTACCATCCCTGGGAGATCGAATATGTTCCAAAATCATCCAGCGGAGATCAGGAATAGTGTGTTTCTTTTCAGCCCAATGTGAAACCAGGGGAGCACCAGGGCGCTGATTGGAAATGGCCGACTTATGTTCACTAAGTGGAACTCGAAATTCCCTACTAGTTTCGCCCACGTAGCCAAGGCCACATGGGCAAAGGATAAGATAGACTACATGTTGGGTACGGCAATTTGTCATGTCTTTGAAGAAAAAGGTCTTTTTGTCCCACGTAAGTTTATCAGTAACAATGGCAAATTGGCAGGCATGACAACAGCCACATTTATGTGTGCCCGTGATGGGGTTAGTACCTGTGATAGATTTCTGGATGAATGAATTATTGACAAATCCTTTGGATCTAACTAACGCATTCTTCAAGTTCTTATTGCGTCGAAACGCAAAGATGGGCTTAGGGAGAGTCTTTTTGCAGTGATCTGAATTAAGAATATGCCATTCACTGTTGATGATTTGTCTGATCTTATGGTTTATATTAGAGTGGGTAGTCACACACACCAATTTATCTTCAGTTTTGGTTTCTTTGTTCTGGAACAAAACTGTCCTGTCGTAATATTTGGCTCTTTTGTAGGCGTTTTTAATCAATTTATACGGATACCCTCTGTTGTAGAGCTTGTCTTTAAGTTGTTCAGCATGTAAATCATAATTCTGTATGGTGGTACAATTCCTGCGGAGACGCAGGAATTGGCTGAACGGGATGTTATCTTTTTGACTACGAGGATGGTAACTTGAGTACTGGAGAAGAGTGTTTTTAGCTGTAGGTTTGGTATAAAGACTAACCTCAATCTTTTCATCAACATTTTCGATCCAAATATCAAGGAATTCAATTTTATTTTGACTAATGTTGGGACTAAATTTGAGATGAGTATCGCAGAGATTAATCCACAGAATAAATTCATCTAGCTGTTCTTTAGTGCCTCTCCAGATAAAGAAGATGTCATCGATAAATCGATGCCACTTTGGATGTTCTCACTGAATGGGGCTATCTCATTGAATATGAACATAGTTTCAAATTGTCCCATGTAGATATTAGCTACATTAGGCGCACAGGCTGCGCCCATGCTTACTCCCTGTATTTGCTTAAAGATTTCACCTTCGAATTCAAAATAGTTTTCCTTTAAGACGATGGCCAGGCATTCCAATAAGAACAATCGATCACCTGGGCAGTTGTTATTGATAAGTTTGTTTAACCGCTTCCAGGGCTCCTATTAATGGAATATTAGTATATAGGGCTTCTACGTCCATAGACACAAGGAAGTCAGTGTGAGTATTAAAATGAATGCCCTCAATTTCACTAATAAGATGTCCTGTATCCTTAATGTGGCCCTGTAAATTAGATGCCAGAGGTTGTAGAAAGGTATCTATATATTTGGATAGCGGCTCAGTAAGTGATCCAATAGTGGATACAATAGGCCTAAAAGGAGGTAGAGTTAAGTTTTTATGTATTTTGGGAATTCCGTAGAGAATGGGTATTCGATGAAACTCTGTATTTAAATAGTCAAACTCTTGTTCACATATAGACCCTCTTTCCAAAGCTTTGAGTAATGTTGAGAATCTGGGCTTTGATACTTCGTTCCGGGTATGTCCTATATTTAATATAGTGTTCAGGGATGTCAAGCATAGCTTGAATTTGTTGTTTATACATAGTGCTGTCAAGGACTACAATCCCTCCTCCCTTGTCCGCCGGCTTAATAGTCAGTTCAGAGTTGTTGGCCAATGATTTAAAGGCCTGATACTCTGAGTAGTCTAGGTTGTACTCTGGTTTGGGTACAAAGGTGAGTAGTTTTTGTATTTTAGAACTAACGGCTTGTAAGTTTGGAGATCACTACTCCTGAGGCACAGCCGGGAGCGCTTTTTAGAAACTTGTAACTTGTTAATTTTAAAAACTTGTGTGGTGTATACTGTGTCTCTGCCCCCCCCCCCCTTCCTTCACTTGATCGTGCCTTTGTTGGGCTGATCGCCTCTCTTTGCCCCAAGCAGCAGAGCTAATCGCTGCAGCGGGAACGCCCAGATTCGCCGCCAACAGCCAGTGAGCCGGTCTTGTGGCCACGCCCACTCGCTCGAGGCCACGCCCTCTTTGCCTACTTAAACAGAGCTGATCACGAGCTCTGGTCAGATCACTACTCCTAAGTCACAGCCGGGAGCGCTTTTTAGAAACTTGTAACTTGTTAATTTTAAAAACTTGTGTGGTGTATACTGTGTCTCTGCCCCCCCCCCCTTCCTTCACTTGATCGTGCCTTTGTTGGGCTGATCGCCTCTCTTTGCCCCAAGCAGCAGAGCTAATCGCTGCAGCGGGAACGCCCAGATTCGCCGCCAACAGCCAGTGAGCCGGTCTTGTGGCCACGCCCACTCGCTCGAGGCCACGCCCTCTTTGCCTACTTAAACATGTGCATCTCACGTACGCGCAGCGGACGGGCACAGCGGGCGCGCCGTCAGCGCGCCGAAGGCGCGCCAAAGGCAAGCCCGTCTGGGCCCGGACGGTCCCAGGCTCAGGGACTCTGCCAGATCCACCTCCCAGTCGTCTGATGTACCTAGCAGACACGCTACTGGAGCTCCGACCCGAAAAAAACCTCGGCTGTCGATATATTCACGATGCAGGTAAACCCTTTATAAGCTGCACGCGTTGCTATCCATCCACTCAGACCACAGCCAACCCCAGGCTACAGCTTGGTCTCCTCAACTGCCGTTCCCTCCCCAAGCATGCTCTTGAAATCAATGAGATGATCCAAGACCAAGGCTTGGATGCATTATTTCTAACAGAAACCTGGCTTTCTGACAGCACCGATGCGGATGCTGTCTCCGCCCTCCCCCCAGGCTATCTCATCCAAACCCTCCATAGACCAAGAGGAAGAGGAGGTGGGTTGGCCATAATCTACCGGGAACATCTCACCTGCAGAACCAGTGACGCCCAAATTGATGACTCCGAAAGCTGTCAATTTTCCCTTCAATCCTCCCCGACGCACTCCCTTTCGGGACTCCTAATCTACCGGCCCCCAGGTACTCTTGGGAAATTTCTCAATGCAGTCACCGAAACGGCTTCTCAACTAGCCGCCTCCGTTTCCAACTTTCTCATCGTTGGCGACCTGAACCTCCACTTTACAGATCCCACTGACCGGTCTGCCTCTGACCTGCTAGCGGACCTTCTGTCACTTAATATTAGGCTGGTCAATAACGAGCCCACCCACGTTAAAGGACACCTGCTAGATCCCGTCTTCACTAATGCCAATATCACCACCAGTCCACCTTTGCCACTGCCATGGACGGATCACCTTTTAGTCCACATTTCATGGGAGGCCCCCACTGCTACCACCCAGCCTACGAAAATCAATGTCACTGACAGACGATGGCATAAACTCATACCATCAGAATGGTCGGACATCCTCTCCAACACTATCCCGGCGCTTTCCTCCGACGCCATAAAGGCCGATGAACAGTTTCGCTCCTGGATCACTTCCTCTCTGGACACCCTTATCCCCAAAACCGCCACCCTCAGACACAACAAACGCATACCCTCAGCCCCATGGTATACTCCAGAGCTCAAGTTGCTACGGCAGGACTGTAAAAGAGCTGAACGATCATGGAGGAAGGAAAAATCCAACGCTAATAAGGACGCTTACTCCACCTCCTTATCAGCCTACAAATCTTTGATCGACAAGACAAAAAGTCGATTCTTTCAGGAACGAATCGAAAAAGCAGCCTGTTCAAGCAAAGAAACCTATACCATCCTGAAAGAACTTCTTAAGGTCCCCGACCCCGCACCTAGAAATCCCCCAGATCCAAAGGCAGACCAGGAAAAATGTCACCAGCTAGCCAGCTTCTTTAAAAAAAAAATCCCAAAAATTTTTGACTCCATCCCTCCGACTAATCCGAGCGACACTGATGATCCCCCCGACACTGGGATCGGTCCGCGCCTAACCTCCTGGGGACAAATAACCAACGAAGAAGTGGAGAACACGCTCAAATCCATCAAAAGCGGATCCCCTAGGGACCCCGCACCGCTACGAACCCTCAAAGAAGTCGCTCCCATCATCATTCCCCCCCTCACCCATCTGATTAACGCTTCTTTTCAACAGGGAGTCGTCCCCCCTAGTTGGAAAGCGGCAGTCGTTAAGGCGTTGCTAAAAAAACCCTCCTTGGACCCAGCTGAACTGGCCAACTACCGACCAATATCCCTCCTCCCCGGGACCAGCAAAGTCGCCGAGAAACTGGTGAATAAGAAACTCTCCCAGTTTCTTGAATCCAATAATCTGCTAAAAAATTCGCAGACAGGCTTCGGCCCAGGACATCGCCCTCCTGGCAGCAGTGGAGGAGGCCAGAGCGCTCTTGGACGAGGGAGGATCAGTGGCAGTGATCCTCCTCGACCTGAGCGCGGCCTTCGACACCGTCAACCACCAACTCCTGGTCAAACGGCTCAAGAAGGTAGGAGTAGAAGGCACCGCTCTATCCTGGCTTTCCTCCTTTCTGGCCCAACGTTCCTTCCAGATATGGGAGAATAACACCCGCTCCTCAGACACACCCCTCCAATGTGGCGTGCCTCAGGGCTCCTCCCTGAGCCCCACATTGTTTAACATCTATATGTCCCCATTGGAGGAGGTTGTCACCCAGTTCGGAGTGAGCATTGTCAGTTATGCGGATGACACACAACTAGTTGTCTCCCTTTCCCACCCTAGTCAACAGCCTGCGGACCTATTTAACTGCTTGACGCAGATCCAAGGGTGGATGAATAACTCAGCCTTAAAGCTGAATGGTTCTAAAACTGACATTCTCCTTTTGGGTCAGAAAGGACTCACCTTCCCTTTGAACATCTGGCCACCCTGTTTGGGACCCCCACCTGCCCCCAAACAGGAAGTAAAAAGCCTGGGAGTATGGATTGAAGCAGACCTTTCATTCTCCACGCAGGCCAAAAAAGTAGCAGGCACCTGCTTCGGGCTACTCAAATCGATGAGAAAGATCCTGCCCCTTCTTCCACCCACATCGCAAAGACTTCTCATCCAAGGCCTCATACTGTCCAGGCTTGACTATAGCAACGCTATATACCTGGGCGCACCCGAAGCAACCCTAAACAAACTACAGAAAATCCAAAATGCTGCCGCCCGGATCCTCACGCACACCCCTGCCAGAGCTTCAGCCAAACCTGCTCTGAAGCTCCTTCACTGGCTTCCAGTAAGGGAACGAGTAATATTCAAAGCCTTAAGCCTGGCCCATAGACTACTGCAGAATCAGGGCCCCCCCATTCTGAGGAAATTTATACAACCGTATAAAGCCCCTAGATCCCTCCGATCGGACAAGGAGTCCCTCATCATCTTGCCGAGATTCAAGAAAGCCCGCACGGGTGGAAGGCGCTTCTCGATCCACACAGCTCGCCTATGGAACGCTCTCCCCCGAGACCTGAGGAAAGAACCTAACTACCTGCGATTCAGGAAACGACTCAAAACACACTTGTTCCCTTAATTTTTTTAACCACATCTGTTTAAAATTGCTGTCCCCCCACTTTTTTTCTCACCCCCGACCCCACAGGTGTAGGGATCCTTAGCGCTGGGATACCTCAGGGTGACTACGCGCTCTATAAAAATTTCTAATAATAATAAGCAGAAAGCGGATGAAAACATCTCTGATTTCTTCACTCGTTTCGAGGAGACGTTCATTGATCATAGTGGTCAGGATATGAGCACGGAAGGTGGCCAACGGTTGTTTGTAGATAAATTTGTGTCAAATTTGGTTCCGGAAATATCTAATAAGTTGAAGAATTCCGAAAGTGCGTGGGCAGTATCCTCTTCGGCCCAGATATTGGCTACTGCACAGTATTATAAAAATAGGGATATAGAGGAAAGAGAGAAGCTTGATAAAAAGACGAAAGAGCTGAAAACTAAAGTTCTTTTACAACAAGCTTATCCTCCTCGCCCTGCCCAACGTGAATATCAGCCGTCTCCACAATTCCAGAGACAGTTACAGAGGTCTGGGCCTTTCGTTCCCCGACCCCCACTGGGCCAAAATCAAAGCGCTTACTGTAAAGAAGAAGGCCATTTAAAGTATAATTGCCCGATTTTGTTACAGCGCACAAGCGGTATTCCCGCGTCACGAGGCCAGGGTGGTTATCAGTCAGCACCCAGGGGTAGAGGACGAGGTACGCTGCCTAATAACCTACGTTCCATGCCCCCTGGGAACTCCACGAATTATTTTGATCAGCAAAATGTTCAGTCCACCAACTATTACAACAGTGATTACTATACTGAGGATGAGTGCCAGAATTCCCAATCTGGCTAGGACAGCCATGGACAAAGTATGGGAGTAGTATCAGTTCCAGTGGACCAAAGCGGGCCTTATGTTAATGTGGAAGCACTAGGTGTTACAGAGCCATTCCTATTAGACACTGGTGCAACAAAGAGCTCTATGATTCACTCTAAACTCCCTGGGGCACCTTTGTCTGGCTGTACAAATGTTTCTTCAGGTTTTTCTGGCGCCCCAGTTCAAAACCCAGTTTCATGCCCTTTGCCCATTTCAATAGGTCCTTACACGTTGAAGGCCCGCTCCTTTTAACAACTGGTTGTGGTGAAAATTTGTTGGGCTTGGATTTATTGAAGAGATTGTATGCGACGTTACACTGTTCCCCTTCTGGTGTACGTCTTACCTTAGGTAAGAAATTTACCTCACCGATGTACTTGTCTAAAGATCAGCTTTCCCCTGAATTACAATCTTTTCCAGCTACCCTCTGGGCCACCGGCCCCAATGATGTGGGCCTCCTGCGGATTCCTCCCTACATTGTAACACTCAAGCCTCATACTAAATTTCCTCGCATTCCACAGTATAAAATTTCCAGTGACGGCGAAAAAGCTCTTTTGACTATAGTTCATGATTTGGTGCAAAACGATGTGGTCGAAGAGACTAGAGGAAATGTATGCAATAGCCCTGTTCTGCCTGTTTTTAAACGAACCGACCCCTCTCAGCCACCTGTCTATCGTTTTGTAATTGATCTCAGAGAGGTCAACAAGATTGTGGTACCTCAATTCCCTGTTTTCCCGGATATTAATGCCCTGCTGACAATGATACCAGCCTCAGCTTCCTGGTTTTCTGTAATTGACCTCAAAAATGCTTTCTTCAGCATTCCCATTGCTGAGGAAAGTAGGGATATTTTTGGCTTCTCCTTAGCAGGCCGAAGCTTCCGGTTCAAGCGTGCTCCTCAAGGTTATTGCGAGAGCCCTTCAATTTACAGTCAAGCATTAAAATCACAGCTCGATACTATGTCTTTACCACCAGGCGCCACTCTCATTCAATATGTGGATGACCTGTTGGTTGCAGCAGATTCTGAAGACACTTGTAAAGAGGCTACCATTTCACTGCTACGCCACTTATCTGACCACAACCACAAGGTTTCACCATCCAAATTAGTAACAGGGACTTCCTACACCTATATACTTTAATTTAAGGCTGTGCGTCCATATGAATAAAGTATTGCCCACAGACTAGGTGTACAAAAAATATATGACTAAGTCATTTATTGAATTTGTTCATTTTTTTGAGAGACTAATAATTGTCCATTTTGAATTGAAAATAAATTACAACATTTAAACAAAATCATTATGTCAACAACAGAGCACACCATAACGACATGAATAAAAGACATCAAAGCACCATACAAAACTGACAGAAATACAAAAAAGAATCATGTGATACAATACAGTTTTTTCTAAAAAAGACAATACATCATAAAAAGTACAGCAAAATACAAACGCCAAGACAAGCGCCAACGCGCGTTTCGGAGCTATACAATATATACAGGCTCCTTCCTCAGGGCGTATAGGGTAGGTCTTTCAGGCGACAGCGCGAACTAAGCACATTTTCTTGACAAACGTCAAATGGTGAAGAAGTTGACAAGGATTCAAAATTTACACCCGTAGGTCTGTGGGCAAAAAATATGGATAAGTACATATGCTAAGTATTTATAACGGTTTGAGGCTGGAATACACAGAGAGAAGAAAAGAAGCAGATAAAAGGTGATGAACAAAGAGTGACCCGGACTAGGCAAAAATCTTTTTTTTATATAAGAAATAGATATACACACCAAAGGAATTCAAGGTGCACGACAAAGGAAAAAAATAATGAAAGGGATAAATAAAAAAGTGAATCAGGAAAATGATAATAGTAGTAGTAAGAATACCAATCACCTATGTGCGCCATTTTAGAAAGTGGACCACCTACTTGAGACGTTATTAATTTCCGCAAAGGCATCCAAGCTGGGATAGCTAATATAATTTACTTTATGTAGCTAGAGGGAAAAGATGAGACATAGGTGAAACAGACTAATGGAAAAACGGTTGTTCGCTATATTTATCACCAATTAGGTTAAAAGTAGACATACTGATGCGAATATTTATACGCGAATAAGAACAGAGGAAGTGACACCGAGTTTATAAATAACATGGAGTAATTGGAGTTAAACCTTTAGAGTATAGACTTTATTACTCAGAACATAATGTGATAGAATAACGCATTCACCTGAATGAATATCCTAGTAGTCTCAATAGGGGCCTAAACGAATTTACACAGGGATGCCGTCCTTAGGTTCCATGGTATCCACCCTTTATTTGAAAATAATCAACGACCACTGATCAGGTACGTGGCAAAATGAATTCTAAAGAAGTAGAAGGAAAAACATTTATATCTCGAGGAATAAGGGAAAGAAAGTGCCGCTAGCTACAATAATGTTGCACTAGAAGTAGCGTGAGTAGGTTCACAAGGTAAGCTGAAAGGACTTATATACAGTCATTTAAGAGATCTGAATGTGCTCGCTTACATGTAATTCTGAAGAATTAAGGTTCTACTATTTAGGAGCTTCCACAAGTTAAGAGCATCGTTGATAGGTAATGGAAAAACAGCCGATCAAGTTCTGTAAAAAGGTGAATGTAAATATAATGAGAAGAAGTGCAAGAGAATCCATCCAGCAAAGTTAGAGAACAGGCAAGGAAATGAGGTTCCAAGGGTACACTTACCGATAATAGAGGAAAAATGTAACCTGGAAAATCCGCAACGTGACCGACCCGTAGTGTTACTCGGAGTAAACAGAATTCAGCGTAGTATCTAAAGAGATTAGGATATTGAACACACAGGGAAACCGGAAGATTAATTACACGTGTCCCCGATATGCTACCCAGGAGGAGGGATCAGATGCTAACGGGCTAATAGTTGCTTACCTAGAGTAGAAGATGATGGCAGTCTACGGGATCAGCAGCGTCAATGCTACGGCAGAGATCGGAACCGATCTGAGCGTCTTCCTTAAATGGAGTTAGGCACAGCGGCTGCGCAAAAATTCGACAGGGATAGAAAGAGGACTAAAGGAAGTCCAATGGAAGTAGCTGGTTGAATTTGACGAAGAGAAAAAAAGGACAAAAAGTACTACTGTCCAATTACCAGTTTCGATGCCACGAAATGGGAGGCCATATTAAAACGAGGAAGAGCTAGATTCCATAATGAGGGTCTTCAGTTACATACACAAATAGGCTTTAAAATAGGAAGCGAAACAACGCACAGAGTTGACTATTTAGACTAAGATGGTAAGAATAACGTACAATGGCCAAAGATCAACTAAAATTAGTCCATGAAGAGTAAACAATAATGAAATGGAGTCTGCAAGATGAAAGGCTCACAGCACAATACTGTACATCTCACCAGGGAATAACTAGATGAAATAAGTATTTAGGAAGCAATGATGACACTGGCAGGAGTCTGCAAGATGAAAGGCTCACAGCACAATACTGTACATCTCACCAGGGAATAACTAGATGAAATAAGTATTTAGGAAGCAATGATGACACTGGCAGGAAAGGTGAAGAACTATTCCTTTTAGGGCTAGTACGCAAAAAGCAGGAGTAATTATGGCCACATAAAGATGTTACCTAAAAATATTAGAGGCTAGGGCTAGCACGCAAATAGTAGGAGGAATTAAGGCCACATGAAAGCGTAACCCAGCAATATTAGAGGCTTATATAATAGCATTTTCCCATGGGAGGTTTTCATTCAGACCTCTTTCATAGGTCTGCAAAGTAAACATCCAGAACACTTCTCTTTTGCGTCTAAAGGCGTCGATGTTACCATCCCTGGGAGATCGAATATGTTCCAAAATCATCCAGCGGAGATCAGGAATAGTGTGTTTCTTTTCAGCCCAATGTGAAACCAGGGGAGCACCAGGGCGCTGATTGGAAATGGCCGACTTATGTTCACTAAGTGGAACTCGAAATTCCCTACTAGTTTCGCCCACGTAGCCAAGGCCACATGGGCAAAGGATAAGATAGACTACATGTTGGGTACGGCAATTTGTCATGTCTTTGAAGAAAAAGGTCTTTTTGTCCCACGTAAGTTTATCAGTAACAATGGCAAATTGGCAGGCATGACAACAGCCACATTTATGTGTGCCCGTGATGGGGTTAGTACCTGTGATAGATTTCTGGATGAATGAATTATTGACAAATCCTTTGGATCTAACTAACGCATTCTTCAAGTTCTTATTGCGTCGAAACGCAAAGATGGGCTTAGGGAGAGTCTTTTTGCAGTGATCTGAATTAAGAATATGCCATTCACTGTTGATGATTTGTCTGATCTTATGGTTTATATTAGAGTGGGTAGTCACACACACCAATTTATCTTCAGTTTTGGTTTCTTTGTTCTGGAACAAAACTGTCCTGTCGTAATATTTGGCTCTTTTGTAGGCGTTTTTAATCAATTTATACGGATACCCTCTGTTGTAGAGCTTGTCTTTAAGTTGTTCAGCATGTAAATCATAATTCTGTATGGTGGTACAATTCCTGCGGAGACGCAGGAATTGGCTGAACGGGATGTTATCTTTTTGACTACGAGGATGGTAACTTGAGTACTGGAGAAGAGTGTTTTTAGCTGTAGGTTTGGTATAAAGACTAACCTCAATCTTTTCATCAACATTTTCGATCCAAATATCAAGGAATTCAATTTTATTTTGACTAATGTTGGGACTAAATTTGAGATGAGTATCGCAGAGATTAATCCACAGAATAAATTCATCTAGCTGTTCTTTAGGGCCTCTCCAGATAAAGAAGATGTCATCGATAAATCGATGCCACTTTGGATGTTCTCACTGAATGGGGCTATCTCATTGAATATGAACATAGTTTCAAATTGTCCCATGTAGATATTAGCTACATTAGGCGCACAGGCTGCGCCCATGCTTACTCCCTGTATTTGCTTAAAGATTTCACCTTCGAATTCAAAATAGTTTTCCTTTAAGACGATGGCCAGGCATTCCAATAAGAACAATCGATCACCTGGGCAGTTGTTATTGATAAGTTTGTTTAACCGCTTCCAGGGCTCCTATTAATGGAATATTAGTATATAGGGCTTCTACGTCCATAGACACAAGGAAGTCAGTGTGAGTATTAAAATGAATGCCCTCAATTTCACTAATAAGATGTCCTGTATCCTTAATGTGGCCCTGTAAATTAGATGCCAGAGGTTGTAGAAAGGTATCTATATATTTGGATAGCGGCTCAGTAAGTGATCCAATAGTGGATACAATAGGCCTAAAAGGAGGTAGAGTTAAGTTTTTATGTATTTTGGGAATTCCGTAGAGAATGGGTATTCGATGAAACTCTGTATTTAAATAGTCAAACTCTTGTTCACATATAGACCCTCTTTCCAAAGCTTTGAGTAATGTTGAGAATATGGGCTTTGATACTTCGTTCCGGGTATGTCCTATATTTAATATAGTGTTCAGGGATGTCAAGCATAGCTTGAATTTGTTGTTTATACATAGTGCTGTCAAGGACTACAATCCCTCCTCCCTTGTCCGCCGGCTTAATAGTCAGTTCAGAGTTGTTGGCCAATGATTTAAAGGCCTGATACTCTGAGTAGTCTAGGTTGTACTCTGGTTTGGGTACAAAGGTGAGTAGTTTTTGTATTTTAGAACTAACGGCTTGTAAGTTTGGAGATCACTACTCCTGAGGCACAGCCGGGAGCGCTTTTTAGAAACTTGTAACTTGTTAATTTTAAAAACTTGTGTGGTGTATACTGTGTCTCTGCCCCCCCCCCCCTTCCTTCACTTGATCGTGCCTTTGTTGGGCTGATCGCCTCTCTTTGCCCCAAGCAGCAGAGCTAATCGCTGCAGCGGGAACGCCCAGATTCGCCGCCAACAGCCAGTGAGCCGGTCTTGTGGCCACGCCCACTCGCTCGAGGCCACGCCCTCTTTGCCTACTTAAACAGAGCTGATCACGAGCTCTGGTCAGATCACTACTCCTGAGTCACAGCCGGGAGCGCTTTTTAGAAACTTGTAACTTGTTAATTTTAAAAACTTGTGTGGTGTATACTGTGTCTCTGCCCCCCCCCCCTTCCTTCACTTGATCGTGCCTTTGTTGGGCTGATCGCCTCTCTTTGCCCCAAGCAGCAGAGCTAATCGCTGCAGCGGGAACGCCCAGATTCGCCGCCAACAGCCAGTGAGCCGGTCTTGTGGCCACGCCCACTCGCTCGAGGCCACGCCCTCTTTGCCTACTTAAACATGTGCATCTCACGTACGCGCAGCGGACGGGCACAGCGGGCGCGCCGTCAGCGCGCCGAAGGCGCGCCAAAGGCAAGCCCGTCTGGGCCCGGACGGTCCCAGGCTCAGGGACTCTGCCAGATCCACCTCCCAGTCGTCTGATGTACCTAGCAGACACGCTACTGGAGCTCCGACCCGAAAAAAACCTCGGCTGTCGATATATTCACGATGCAGGTAAACCCTTTATAAGCTGCACGCGTTGCTATCCATCCACTCAGACCACAGCCAACCCCAGGCTACAGCTTGGTCTCCTCAACTGCCGTTCCCTCCCCAAGCATGCTCTTGAAATCAATGAGATGATCCAAGACCAAGGCTTGGATGCATTATTTCTAACAGAAACCTGGCTTTCTGACAGCACCGATGCGGATGCTGTCTCCGCCCTCCCCCCAGGCTATCTCATCCAAACCCTCCATAGACCAAGAGGAAGAGGAGGTGGGTTGGCCATAATCTACCGGGAACATCTCACCTGCAGAACCAGTGACGCCCAAATTGATGACTCCGAAAGCTGTCAATTTTCCCTTCAATCCTCCCCGACGCACTCCCTTTCGGGACTCCTAATCTACCGGCCCCCAGGTACTCTTGGGAAATTTCTCAATGCAGTCACCGAAACGGCTTCTCAACTAGCCGCCTCCGTTTCCAACTTTCTCATCGTTGGCGACCTGAACCTCCACTTTACAGATCCCACTGACCGGTCTGCCTCTGACCTGCTAGCGGACCTTCTGTCACTTAAGATTAGGCTGGTCAATAACGAGCCCACCCACGTTAAAGGACACCTGCTAGATCCCGTCTTCACTAATGCCAATATCACCACCAGTCCACCTTTGCCACTGCCATGGACGGATCACCTTTTAGTCCACATTTCATGGGAGGCCCCCACTGCTACCACCCAGCCTACGAAAATCAATGTCACTGACAGACGATGGCATAAACTCATACCATCAGAATGGTCGGACATCCTCTCCAACACTATCCCGGCGCTTTCCTCCGACGCCATAAAGGCCGATGAACAGTTTCGCTCCTGGATCACTTCCTCTCTGGACACCCTTATCCCCAAAACCGCCACCCTCAGACACAACAAACGCATACCCTCAGCCCCATGGTATACTCCAGAGCTCAAGTCGCTACGGCAGGACTGTAAAAGAGCTGAACGATCATGGAGGAAGGAAAAATCCAACGCTAATAAGGACGCTTACTCCACCTCCTTATCAGCCTACAAATCTTTGATCGACAAGACAAAAAGTCGATTCTTTCAGGAACGAATCGAAAAAGCAGCCTGTTCAAGCAAAGAAACCTATACCATCCTGAAAGAACTTCTTAAGGTCCCCGACCCCGCACCTAGAAATCCCCCAGATCCAAAGGCAGACCAGGAAAAATGTCACCAGCTAGCCAGCTTCTTTAAAAAAAAAATCCAAAAAATTCTTGACTCCATCCCTCCGACTAATCCGAGCGACACTGATGATCCCCCCGACACTGGGATCGGTCCGCGCCTAACCTCCTGGGGACAAATAACCAACGAAGAAGTGGAGAACACGCTCAAATCCATCAAAAGCGGATCCCCTAGGGACCCCGCACCGCTACGAACCCTCAAAGAAGTCGCTCCCATCATCATTCCCCCCCTCACCCATCTGATTAACGCTTCTTTTCAACAGGGAGTCGTCCCCCCTAGTTGGAAAGCGGCAGTCGTTAAGGCGTTGCTAAAAAAACCCTCCTTGGACCCAGCTGAACTGGCCAACTACCGACCAATATCCCTCCTCCCCGGGACCAGCAAAGTCGCCGAGAAACTGGTGAATAAGAAACTCTCCCAGTTTCTTGAATCCAATAATCTGCTAAAAAATTCGCAGACAGGCTTCCGCCCAGGACATCGCCCTCCTGGCAGCAGTGGAGGAGGCCAGAGCGCTCTTGGACGAGGGAGGATCAGTGGCAGTGATCCTCCTCGACCTGAGCGCGGCCTTCGACACCGTCAACCACCAACTCCTGGTCAAACGGCTCAAGAAGGTAGGAGTAGAAGGCACCGCTCTATCCTGGCTTTCCTCCTTTCTGGCCCAACGTTCCTTCCAGATATGGGAGAATAACACCCGCTCCTCCGACACACCCCTCCAATGTGGCGTGCCTCAGGGCTCCTCCCTGAGCCCCACATTGTTTAACATCTATATGTCCCCATTGGAGGAGGTTGTCACCCAGTTCGGAGTGAGCATTGTCAGTTATGCGGATGACACACAACTAGTTGTCTCCCTTTCCCACCCTAGTCAACAGCCTGCGGACCTATTTAACTGCTTGACGCAGATCCAAGGGTGGATGAATAACTCAGCCTTAAAGCTGAATGGTTCTAAAACTGACATTCTCCTTTTGGGTCAGAAAGGACTCACCTTCCCTTTGAACATCTGGCCACCCTGTTTGGGACCCCCACCTGCCCCCAAACAGGAAGTAAAAAGCCTGGGAGTATGGATTGAAGCAGACCTTTCATTCTCCACGCAGGCCAAAAAAGTAGCAGGCACCTGCTTCGGGCTACTCAAATCGATGAGAAAGATCCTGCCCCTTCTTCCACCCACATCGCAAAGACTTCTCATCCAAGGCCTCATACTGTCCAGGCTTGACTATAGCAACGCTATATACCTGGGCGCACCCGAAGCAACCCTAAACAAACTACAGAAAATCCAAAATGCTGCCGCCCGGATCCTCACGCACACCCCTGCCAGAGCTTCAGCCAAACCTGCTCTGAAGCTCCTTCACTGGCTTCCAGTAAGGGAACGAGTAATATTCAAAGCCTTAAGCCTGGCCCATAGACTACTGCAGAATCAGGGCCCCCCCATTCTGAGGAAATTTATACAACCGTATAAAGCCCCTAGATCCCTCCGATCGGACAAGGAGTCCCTCATCATCTTGCCGAGATTCAAGAAAGCCCGCACGGGTGGAAGGCGCTTCTCGATCCACACAGCTCGCCTATGGAACGCTCTCCCCCGAGACCTGAGGAAAGAACCTAACTACCTGCGATTCAGGAAACGACTCAAAACACACTTGTTCCCTTAATTTTTTTAACCACATCTGTTTAAAATTGCTGTCCCCCCACTTTTTTTCTCACCCCCGACCCCACAGGTGTAGGGATCCTTAGCGCTGGGATACCTCAGGGTGACTACGCGCTCTATAAAAATTTCTAATAATAATAAGCAGAAAGCGGATGAAAACATCTCTGATTTCTTCACTCGTTTCGAGGAGACGTTCATTGATCATAGTGGTCAGGATATGAGCACGGAAGGTGGCCAACGGTTGTTTGTAGATAAATTTGTGTCAAATTTGGTTCCGGAAATATCTAATAAGTTGAAGAATTCCGAAAGTGCGTGGGCAGTATCCTCTTCGGCCCAGATATTGGCTACTGCACAGTATTATAAAAATAGGGATATAGAGGAAAGAGAGAAGCTTGATAAAAAGACGAAAGAGCTGAAAACTAAAGTTCTTTTACAACAAGCTTATCCTCCTCGCCCTGCCCAACGTGAATATCAGCCGTCTCCACAATTCCAGAGACAGTTACAGAGGTCTGGGCCTTTCGTTCCCCGACCCCCACTGGGCCAAAATCAAAGCGCTTACTGTAAAGAAGAAGGCCATTTAAAGTATAATTGCCCGATTTTGTTACAGCGCACAAGCGGTATTCCCGCGTCACGAGGCCAGGGTGGTTATCAGTCAGCACCCAGGGGTAGAGGACGAGGTACGCTGCCTAATAACCTACGTTCCATGCCCCCTGGGAACTCCACGAATTATTTTGATCAGCAAAATGTTCAGTCCACCAACTATTACAACAGTGATTACTATACTGAGGATGAGTGCCAGAATTCCCAATCTGGCTAGGACAGCCATGGACAAAGTATGGGAGTAGTATCAGTTCCAGTGGACCAAAGCGGGCCTTATGTTAATGTGGAAGCACTAGGTGTTACAGAGCCATTCCTATTAGACACTGGTGCAACAAAGAGCTCTATGATTCACTCTAAACTCCCTGGGGCACCTTTGTCTGGCTGTACAAATGTTTCTTCAGGTTTTTCTGGCGCCCCAGTTCAAAACCCAGTTTCATGCCCTTTGCCCATTTCAATAGGTCCTTACACGTTGAAGGCCCGCTCCTTTTAACAACTGGTTGTGGTGAAAATTTGTTGGGCTTGGATTTATTGAAGAGATTGTATGCGACGTTACACTGTTCCCCTTCTGGTGTACGTCTTACCTTAGGTAAGAAATTTACCTCACCGATGTACTTGTCTAAAGATCAGCTTTCCCCTGAATTACAATCTTTTCCAGCTACCCTCTGGGCCACCGGCCCCAATGATGTGGGCCTCCTGCGGATTCCTCCCTACATTGTAACACTCAAGCCTCATACTAAATTTCCTCGCATTCCACAGTATAAAATTTCCAGTGACGGCGAAAAAGCTCTTTTGACTATAGTTCATGATTTGGTGCAAAACGATGTGGTCGAAGAGACTAGAGGAAATGTATGCAATAGCCCTGTTCTGCCTGTTTTTAAACGAACCGACCCCTCTCAGCCACCTGTCTATCGTTTTGTAATTGATCTCAGAGAGGTCAACAAGATTGTGGTACCTCAATTCCCTGTTTTCCCGGATATTAATGCCCTGCTGACAATGATACCAGCCTCAGCTTCCTGGTTTTCTGTAATTGACATCAAAAATGCTTTCTTCAGCATTCCCATTGCTGAGGAAAGTAGGGATATTTTTGGCTTCTCCTTAGCAGGCCGAAGCTTCCGGTTCAAGCGTGCTCCTCAAGGTTATTGCGAGAGCCCTTCAATTTACAGTCAAGCATTAAAATCACAGCTCGATACTATGTCTTTACCACCAGGCGCCACTCTCATTCAATATGTGGATGACCTGTTGGTTGCAGCAGATTCTGAAGACACTTGTAAAGAGGCTACCATTTCACTGCTACGCCACTTATCTGACCACAACCACAAGGTTTCACCATCCAAATTGCAATATTGCTGCCAAAAGGTTACCTACCTAGGTCATCTCTTGTCAAAGGAGGGACGGCGATTGACCCCAGAACGTATCCAAGCAATTGCACAAATGCCTATTCCATGTACGCAAAAAGAGGTGCGTGCCTTTTTAGGTATTACCTCTTATTGTAGACAATGGATCCCCAATTTTTCCCTTCTGGCGAGACCCTTGTTGGCACTGACTCTTAAAGATACACCGCACCCTCTTCCATGGACTGCGGAATGTCAGAAAAGTTTCACTGATTTACGCACTGCCTTGTGCTCTGCCCCTGTGTTAGGTACTCCTGATTACAGTAAGCCTTTCACACTCTATGTTCATGAGAAAGAAGGTTGCGCGTTATCAGTGTTAACACAGCGATTTGGGGATAAGCAACGCCCCTGTGCCTATTTTTCGGCCACGTTAGATCCAGTGGCCAAGGCATTACCTAGCTGTTTGAGGCTACAGCAGTAGCGGCAGTTTCCATTCGCCAGTCTGCTGGATTGGTATTAGATAATACCCTTATGGTCATGGTACCGCATGCTGTAGACACCCTCCTAAATATAACAAAGACCCAACACCTCACGAGTGCACGCCTTTCGGGATACGAATTGACGCTCTTGGCTAGCCACATACACATTAAGCGATGTAATACCTTGAACCCGGCAACATTGCTGCCAATTCCAGTAGAAAATGACACTCAGGAGCAACACGACTGCTTCCTCCGCACGGAGGAAGAGACAAAAGGCAGAGTTGATTTAAAGGATACTCCACTCCCGGACCCGGATGGGACCTTATGGGTGGACGGTTCTTGTTTTAAGTTTCCCAATGGTGAAACGACCTCAGCCTACGCAGTCACTACCTTATACACTGTTGTAGAAACAGCGCGTATTATACATAACTCAGCCCAGGCAGCTGAATTGATAGCACTGACTAGAGCTTGTGTGGTGGCTGAAGGAAAAAGGGTGAATGTGTATACTGATAGTCAGTATGCGTTTGGAGTGGCCCATAGTTTTGGCCGCCTGTGGAAGGAAAGAGGGTTTCTCACATCCCATGGCACTAAGATACAGCATGGCCAATTGGTAAATGACCTCCTTGAATCACTCACCTTGCCCACTCAGATAGCGATTGTGAAGTGTAGTTCACATAAGAAGATCACTGATAATGTAGGTCAAGGAAATGCTTTCGCAGACCACATAGCAAAAGAGACAGCTAGAGACACTACAAGCCGCATGTATGTTGCGGGCTCTGCTAGATGGGTTGCACAAGGAGGGATGTGTGAGAGTACTGTGGATAGTGTGAAAATGATCCAGGCAGAGGCCACAGAGAAAGAATTGAGTACGTGGAAAGAAAGTATAGGAAGATTGGATGTGACAGGGTGCTGGACAGACTTGTCAGAACATCAACGCTGGTTGTTACCAGATGCTTATGTACTCCCAGTAGTTACCATGGCACATGGTCCAGCCCGTATTAGCGCTAAAGGTATATGCAAGCTTCTGGCTCCGGTATGGAAGAATGTGGGGATCCCTAAATGTGCAGACAATCTGGTTAAGCATTGTATTGTATGCTTGATGCATAACCCGGGGAAGGGAACACCAACACCAGCAGGACACTTTGCTCCCCCAACTTACCCTTTTGAGGTTTTACAAATAGATTACATCCACATGGAACAATGTAACAATCTGAAGTACGTTCTTGTTGTGGTATGTTCCTTCTCCCGATGGGTAGAGGCCTATCCCCTGAAAGATAATACTGCTCTATCCACGGCAAAAGTCCTTTTGAAGGAGTTTCTGCCAAGATTTGGGTTACCAAGAATTATTTGGAGCGACAACGGAAGTGAATTTGTGGGTCAGATCATGCAGAAAGTATGTACAGGCCTTGGCATCAAGCAAAAATTCCACGCAGCAAACCATCCCCAGTCAGCAGGTTTGGTGGAATCTATAATGGCACCCTTAAGCTGGCAAAAATACAAGCCAGCACGGGTCTTGCCTGGCCTGATGCCTTGCCCTTGGCTCTCTTATCCACCAGAACAATCACCCATTCCCGTATAGGGCTTAGTCCTTATGAGGTCGTCTTTGGACGCCCTGCAAATGTTTGGGGAGTCCCAAGGCCAAAGAAATACTCAGAGATAGAGCATCCATTGTTGATTGACTATTTACATGATCTAACCACTAAGTTACGTGTCCTTCACCAACAGGTACAAGATACTCTGCCCCAGGCCTCAACGGAACCTGGTCACACCATACGGCCGGGAGACTGGGTCTGCATCAAAAACTTCCAGAGGTCAAAGAACTTGGAACCTCGCTGGAGAGCACCTCGTCAGGTGCTACTGACGACGCGTACTGCAGTAAAAGTGGTCGGCAAGAAGAACTGGGTACATGGGGTACATTGCAAGAAAGTGCCCCTACCATTGCCTTATGATCAATGGGTGCATAAACGAATTAGTGACTCTGAGACCGGAAGAGTACCAAGATTTGGACTATTCAGCGATGCACGCCTAGACATTGCCAGAGCAGGACAAGACAACAACGAGGTCCTCCAGACAGCTATACCACCGGCAGTGAAATTGGACACTACTCAACCACATCTCCTTTTCCAAGAGCAAACTGTACCTGGTTCCCGGAGGTACAACTTGAGGCCAAGACTGAACAAAAATACCTCAATAGTGCCTCATTGACTTTGTCTTCATCCCGATTTCCACATGATTGCAGGGCTGTGATCGTAAGTCTCAGAATTGTGACCCAAGTCGTGGCTCTAGGCCTGTGGGACTTGTAGGAAAGTATAAAGAACTACAGACAATCACAGCTGAGTGAAGCAACCTCCCGTCACGGGCAATATTTAGAGCTGGAAATAACTGTTAACAAGGGAATGGACAAAATGCAACCAATGAGCACAAAGCATTGTAAATTATTGCATAATCGTTTTATAGTGGTTTTAATAATATTGATTTTGATATGTATTATATTGTCTTGTATAGGATGGGGACTACACGTAATTTTTACACAGCCTACTCCCAAAGTTAAGGTTGAAATGCATACACTTGTCACTCTGCCACCTCATGTTGAGTCAAGAAGGAGTGAATTCCGCAACAACACATTCGTTTCCATGCTACACCAACATCAATTGGCCACTAATGCGACGAATTGTTGGGTTTGTGGTCTTCTGCCGAGTTCGGTGAATACTGGAATGCCATACATTACCCTTCCTTTTTCATTTAATGGCTCTTGTAGTGCATGGTGGGAATTAAGCGCCAGTCGCGTATTTTCTGGAGATGGGGATACTCGAGAAGTAAGGAGCTTGGGAGTACATCTATACCATTTATGTTGGCGGGACAGAAAAAGGATATATGGGACGGATAGTGAGAAGTCAGAATATGCTGATCGCCAAACCAAATCTACGGATTTGTATTTCCTGCCCTCTAATAGAACCTCTCGAAAAGGACAAACTTTTCTAGTGGTACCTGGACAAGCACCATTCTGTATTAGGAAAGGAGGGTTAGAATATAAAGGTACAAGCAATTGCCAACATATTGTGACATTGAATGGGACAGATTGGCCTCGCATGGTTCCCTCACGTAATACATACTTTGTGTGTGGAAATAAGGCTTACACTTCTCTACCTGGTAATTGGAGAGGCACTTCTTATATCGCTTGGTTGTTGCCCCCTATACATATAGCAGATGCCAAGCATCATTTACAGAAAAGAGGGGTGGCGTCTGACCAGGATACGTCAGGACAAGAAGTCGGGGATGTCTTGAAAGGACTCCTTCCATTCTGGGGCTCAATAGCCAACAGTAGAGACATAAGACAACTAATTCGAGTTGTGGAAGCCACTGTCAATGACACAGCTGGAGCTTTGAGTAACATCACTGCAGAACTCGCTGCTGACCGCCTTGTCACGCTTCAGAACCGGATAGTCTTAGATATCATCCTTGCTGACCGTGGGGGCGTATGCAGATTGATCGGATCTAGCTGCTGCATTTTTATCCCAGACAACGCCCCTACAGTATACCAAGCCATCTCTAAGCTCCATAAGATCGCCGAGTCCGTTCACCAGGATGAAGGGAATTGGTCTCTGATGGGATGGTTTGGGGGACTACTGTCTACGTGGGGATGGAAGATTCTTACTATTGTCGGATCGACTTTGGCTATTCTCTTCTCATGTTGCCTTTGCCTACAATGTGGTCCAGCTATATGCGGGCTCTGCGCCACCCTGTGTATTCCAAATCCGGTATCACAGGAAGCAGCGAACACAAAGATAATGCTGCAACAACAGCTCGTAGATTTCATGGCTATTGAAGTCGATTCAGATTAATAACAGCCTCTGGCTTCTTTGCCTGAGTAATGGCAAAAGGAGGTTCTGAGGAAATTCAAATACGGCCCCATCTTTGCTTGTAACACCATTACGCTGTTGCCCTCACTCAGGCCCCTTCAACCTTAACAGCGTTTCTTTTACATTCTACACTGTTGCACCTATCACACGACCTTTCATGTTTCCCTGAGCTATGTCCATTCTGAAACCCCGCTCGAAGCAACTAATCCCCGAGATAACCATCTATTGACCCTTGGTGACCGTTCTCGGCCTCTCCAGTTGTTTTACACATTACCATCTTTCCTCGCGCAAACACGTGCTGTCGTAAATTAATTTAGCCAATGAATGGCTATACCACCTGACCTATAGGGTCGGGTAGAGAACACGACCTTAGGGAAGGAATTTCTATTACCCATTATCCTGTATCTTGTACAAAGAATGTTTTCTTGTGGATGATTTGTATTTTTATTGCACATTGAGGGGGTTGTTGCTTTAGGGGATTCCAGCGCTACAAAAGACTGTGAGCCACAAAGTGAAGTGGCAGTCTCCTGAGAACCTACCACTGATGTACTTCTAGGACAACTGTACCTATGAAATAAAACTCCCTATGCCAAGAAGAGTGTTCCGTGTCTCTGTCATTTGGAAGGAGCAGTGAGAAGATTTCAGGCGTACCCTGCGCCACCGGGCTTTAAAGCACGGTTCTTCAGTGCTGCACTGGTAAAGAGCTGGTGTTGTGTGTGTGCTGAGGTAGTGCTGCACTGGTGCTGAGGTGATGCTCAGATTGTGCTGCACTGGCGCTGAGGTAGTGATGTGCTGGTACTGGGATGATGCTGCGCTGGGGCTGAGTGATGCTGTGGTGGTGGTGCTCAGATGCTGCTGAGTAATGCTTATGTGAGTCTGCGGTGGTGATGCTGAGTGATGTAGTGGTGCTGCACTTATGCTGAGGTGGTGCCACATCCTCTCCCCCACTGAACACCATCCTGCCCCAATGAGAGAAACTTGCACTGCCTTCAACCACAACCCAATTGTGCTGGCTATAAACACCTGGATGCAACTTAATTCAAATTATGCACTGGACAATAGTAATATGCAGTCTGGGAAAAAAATAATATCCTGGAAAAAGCAAACACTCAGGGAATGCAAGATTAAGTAAAGCATCTGAAATGTAAGCAGAAACAACGTGGTTACCTTAACGCTTTTACACTCATTATTCGGAAATCAGTGAGTTTTTTTGCCTCACATGTTAAGGACACGACTACAGGGCCCGGAAGGAACTTGTAAGGGACCTGTTGCAATGCCCATTGCTTATATCCTTACAAAACGTAAGCAGTATGGTTTAAAAAAGACCACATCCCTGAACACTGAGCAAAAGTAAACACTTTATAAACGAAAATAATGAAAACAGCTGAAAAGCATCACATTGAATGCTTTCTACTCCATACATCAACCAGGTATTGCAGGCCTGCTAGGAATGGTGCACTTTCCCACCTGGGGAAAACAATGCTGTTCACAGGACGATGAAGAAAACGAAAGTAGCACTTCACTGACAAACTCTGTAAAGTGGTTCTAATGTGCTTGGGTGTGAATAAAACTAATCTGGTCACTTTGCGGCCCCTGTGTCTTGCTTTATTTAGTTACTTTTCGCATTTTGAAACTTGTTTTCTCTATGTCTCGAGGCTGCCCTTTGGAATAGAAAAATTACAAAAAAAGACTACATTTCTAGCAAAACTGTGTTTTGTTTTCTTGGGATTTATTTCACAGGGGAACGAATGAAGGAAAGAGAGGATAAGAGCTGTTTCTTGAAGTCACGGTTTTCAGCAAGTGAGGAAGAGCGAGACAGAAAGAGAGTGAATACGACGAAGAAAGAGAGGGGTGGGGCTGCTGCCAGAGGCAGAGCAGTAGAAGTAGACACGGTCAAATCGTAAGCAGTATGGTTTACAAATACCATATCCCTGAACACAGAGCAACGGGTACACACTTTATAAATTAAAACAAGGAATACATCTGAGAAGGATCACATTAAACACTTTCTATTCCATACATCAACCAGGTATTGCAGGACCGCCAGGAATGGTGCACTTTCCCCACTCGGGGAAAGCAATGTTGGTTACAGAAAGATGAGAAAACAAAAATAGCGATTCACTGGCAAACTCTGTTAAGTGGCGCTAATGTGTTTGGGTGTGAGTAAATCCATCTGGTCACTTTGTAACCACTCTGTCTTGTTATTTACTTTTTAGGTCTCGACCTTGCTATCGCGTAAGTGATCGCAAAGCGAGACTATAGAAAGCGGGTTTGAAAAGTGCTCCCAAAAAGCGGATTGCATGGCTAGCACTCGCACAATCACGCGCATCGTGCCGCCATGCAATCCGCCTTTTGGGAGCACTTCAAAGGGTCCGCTCCCCCGCCCCCAAGCGTGCGCGCGCGCCACGCTCCGCCGGGCTTGTCTTGTTTGGTACAGGCTACATTGACCTAAGGATCAGCGTTTTTAAAAGGTTGATTAATGGATGCAGCTAGCACGAGAGGTTGTTTACTTCAACAGCGCAGCGATGCAGGGCGCTTCAGACACCGATGTAAAACAAAGACATGCGGACACACAAACTCTTCTTCCCCTCACGCGCACTCTGACACTGAAACTCGCATCTCTTTCTGTCCCCACACCCCAATACATGCACAACATAACTCACGGCACACATACGCGAAGGCCCAAACACTTCCACGCATATACAGACAGTCTGATTCAACTCAACCACACACACACACTTTCTCACATGCGTACCATCTCACATGGCGCACACACACACCCACAATTCTTGACCGTGCTACAGATTCTACCTTCAAACTTTCATGCGGAATTTACACAGAATTGCAATAAAAGGTTCTGCATTCTGCAATAATAAGTTGCACGAGAGGTTCTGGGATACGTGCTCTTGATTATGACAAATGTTTTTGAGGTAAACAAAGGAATCTGCTCGTTCCCGAATCGGACACCGCTCAACTCTGCGGCGCGCCACCCAGGACTAGCGGCTGGCGCACGAGCGCACGGAGCTCAACTCAAGGCTGCATACCCCTCTCAGGCCTTAGATATATAAATACATGAATCTAAAAGTAATTTCTGTGGCCCGTGCGACTTACGACACGCGAAGTAGCCTGACAATGAAGAATGAGGCAATATACTAAATTTAAATACTCGGCATAAAAGTACTTTGTCAGGACGGACAATAAACACGCCTCTGTACATGACTACTGCAGGTTTGTCTGTAAGCATTCTCAACGCACATTTGGATTGTAGCCTGAGTCAGCCAACGTGGCTAATTATTGGCCCAGTTTTTGCTTGGGGGCTGCGGTTTGCTGGGACATCCCGTGATTGATGCTACTGCGCTGGCGCTAAGGCTGCTCTATCTTTCTTTCTCCCCGTCGCTCAAGCCGCACCTGACTGTGGATTTCTGTAACAGTGTTTTTTCCTCTCCGCGGGTTAAAATAGTTTAGCAACAGTCCTTCCCTGTTCAGCAATAGGCCAAGTGGGGTTTACAACAGGGGTGCCTGCCCTTCGTAACGGGACAGCCCCAACATTCATGTTCCCCAAGCATAGACACAAGACCAGCACAATGTATCATGTTACCAAGCCTCCAGGAGTGCGGGTGGGTGGAAAGAGGGCTGGGAATTTGTGTGTCTGCTGCTTTTCCAGAAAGGCCAAACAAAAAATAGCTCTTTGCTTCACTAGTTTTAATGGATGCGGGTTGAAACGGGAATCTGCTTAATTGTTTAAAACATGTCTTAAGTTTCGGCCCTTTTCACAGTGCGCTCTTAGTACTATTTAGGAACAGACTTTATAGCGCACGAGTACAACTGACACAAACCACCTGTCGGACTTTGTTCGGGGCACAAAGCCTAGAATAGCTCAGGAAGGCATTTTGAAACTTTACGGGACAAAGCTGCGCTATGAGAAATAATTAATGCTTCTGAAGATCATCGCAGAGGGGAGAAAAAATACAAATACAATGCCACGCACGCTGTCTCAAATGCATTTTTTTCAATATTCGTTCTATAGCATTGCACGTATAAATATCAGTGTTGTTCTGGCTTGCAGTCAAAATATTCGATTATTTTTTTAATGATTTTTTTTAGATAATTGTCTGACAAAATGTTTAAGCAGAGCAGATGTTCTGGTATTTGACACACTGTCTGGAGGGAGGTCCCTGCGCACCATTCGGGAGCAGAATGGCTGAAAATGTTCGGCAAATGATAGAACAAGCATTTGCAATGCAATAGGTCTCGTATTTATACGAGTTTGAGCTATTGCCATTGTAAATGACAGTGCCTTTTATTTATGTTTTTAAAAAACCAAACTTAAATAAAAAGCATTGTCATTTACAATGCAATAGCTCAAACTCGTATAAATGCGAGACCTATTGCACTGCAAATGCTTGTTGTATTTTGAAACGCTTATTCCCTCCGTCCAGAGGCTGCACGTTATAGTAGAAAATGATTTTTTTAAAAGCAGAAATTTCCAGAAAGTGTTTTTCTTTTTTTGGATCAATTCCACAGGGGAACGAGTGAAGGAAAGGAGAGGAAAGCGAGGGTAAGAGCAGTGTTTTGAACTCACGGTTTTCAGCAAGTGATGGAGAGCGAGACAGAGAGAATAAGAGTAAGAAGGGGGGAGTGGACAGCTACCAGAGGCAGTGCAGGAGAAGTGGGCACTCGTTTTTATGCAGCCCTCGCGCATAATATAAAGTATGAGGAGGAGGGAGGAAGCGGCTGCTGAAGCAGGGGTGTGCAAGGGTTAGCCGAGCCCTGTTACTCTGTCGCCTGCTCCTGGACCCCAGCCCCCTCCTAGTAGGGTGTCAACAGCAAGCCCAGGTCTCATTGAAAACGCTGGAGGTCTGTCTTAAGTGGTGACATAATGTGTTAGGTAACAGCAAGGAGGAGGCAGCGAGGCATCCGCTTTGCTGACTCTAGGATTGGAGGTCGGGAGGGGCCACAATGAGAGGCCAGCGGCTGGATTTAGCTGAGGAGGGGGCCACCGAGCACGCACCGGGACTCGGGAGGGGCACAGAAGGTGCAGTTATGCCATGGACGCCGGCAGGAAAATGCGTACCTTTTTTGCACGTATGTTGTCAGTGCTGGTGAAGCAGAGAGCAAAAAATAAAGGCACGCACGTACATAGCCACTGAAACAAGCATTGGCATAGCCAATAGGTCTCGCCTTTGGGACCTTATAAGTGTTTAGCCATGCAACAGTTGATGTTGTTGTACCAAGGCTATTTTGCTGCATAACTATATACTTACAAGGTCCCAAAAGCGAGACCTATTGGCTATGCCAATGCTTGTTTCCATTCGTTACTGTTTTCACATCCTTCTCTTCTTCCGTCTTTACCCCTTTTCTGTCGTTCTCTAGGTTTCCCCAGGTCCTGTTCTAAAGTCACGGTCCCCAAAAAGAGTTTAGATGGCTGTTTCAGACTAGAATCCAAAACCAGCCCTAAGAAATGTTCAAGGCAGTTCCATACTGCAGGAAGCAGTGTCTAAAATGAGACAATGGTGCTTCTTTGGGTTATGTCATCCCATCCTGCTTTGAAAGCAGCCGTCTGACTGGATGTCCAAAGGTAAAATGCCAAAATGGGAGATTAGCCTGTCCAGCCCCGTCTGGTCCAAGCACTGGGGCAGATTAAGCACTGGAAGGACAGAAGGAATGTCCTACTATGACCTTTTCCGTTTCCACATGAACAGCCAGCCAATTGTACCCCATTTGCAGACCAACGACAAGTAGTCACCCGAAACGCAGGCAGTGCAAAGTAGAAGAGATCAGGCTGCAGACTAAATAAATGCATCATACATCAGCAAAGCATTATAACGGCGACAGTAAATCAATCACGCCAAACGCAGTGCCGAAAATTGTCTATCTGTTCATCTGCAAGTCCATTTTCCAGAGTTTGTCAAACTTAATAGCAGCCAAGATGTATTGCACAGTGTAGAAAATGAATTCCAGCATAAACTTTCAGAAAGCAAACAAAATACTATTTCATTTGTGGATCCCTGATTCCATCTGTAAAACATGGCGACAATCCTCCGGGAGCTTGCAAGTAATGCTGCCAGTTTATTTTCCAATAAATATTTACTTCCCGTTGAAGAAATAGAATCTTGTGGGTTTAACCGTGTTGGTTTGTGTCTTTTTTTTAAATTACCTAAGTTTCAGGGACTTCAGTGCAGTAAAACTCAGATGCCAGATCAAATTGTCATTGCCGTCAGTGAGCAGGGCGTGCAAGGTAGAAACCGCCAGCGAAAAAAATAGGGAAGGCAGATTTCAGTTCATGGACATGACAACCGCAGCAATGTGAATACAAAAGTAATTTTTTCTTGTGCAGTCAACGTTATTCAAAAATGTGGACTTCATGTGGAAGCGGCATGTTAAATTATAATATTAGCATTTTGCAATGAGTAGACGTGAGCCCGCGAGTGGTGCCTCCAAACCAAAACACATTGGGTAAAATGCATTGTTATTTACAACGCCAATAACTTTAACTCGCACAAATTTAAGACCTATTGGCATGGCCAATGCTTGTTAAAACACATTGTTAATCTTTATGCAGGATTTCAAATGCGCCCATGTGTTTTGGGTAAATCGTCACGCAAACTATGGGACTAGTTACAGCTGACACCCGAGCACGTTAAAAATGGAAAGCAACGTGCAAGTAAATATAACGTGCCCTGATAATGCTCAGCTGCTGTCTGAAATCCCGCAACTCCACCCACTAGAAGGTATGCAATTAAGAGTCCCAGCGTTACTCACTGCAGCGTATGTCGTCATTGTCCTCTGGGATGTTACTCTTTCCTTGACCTCCTGTAAACTTCCGTTGAGTACGCGGCGGCCTGCAGGTCAGCCTGGGATGGTATGCGAACCCAGGTCACGCACTCGCGCAGCACACGGAATGGCGCTGTCTGGCAAAACCGGCTGCCGACAGGCCACATGAAACCAGTTCAACAACCCTCCCCCAAACACCCCCCCCCCCCCCCCAAGAGAGGAACTCCAAAGCAGAAGGAAGCTACACAAAGCTTTGTTTACTAGAAAGCGAAGGGGGGACGCAGGACGAGGGAGGGGAAGGAAAGCGTGGCCTGCAAAGATTGAGATTCTAGACTCTCTGAGACAGAAGTCACAGGTGGATGCCCTGAAGGAGCTTCTAGCAATGGAATGCACATAGAATCATTCACTTTTTCCATTCTGCAAACCACAGAAAACACATAAAAGCTAATCTACGAAGGTCTTCTAATGACCGTGTATTTTAGTTAATGCGTAGTTCTGCCATCGCGGTCTCGCCCGTCACAGCAAAAAACAAGAAATGTTAATAAACAAAGATAGCTTACCTTAGATGTTCGGAAATCGCTCTGTACATCCCAGCAAGAGACACGAATAAACACGAGAACGTCCCTGTAAAAAAAAAAAACACGCCCACAAGTGTAAAAGGGACGGGGCTTAAAAAAGAGAATGAAGCGAAAAAACACACCCCCGAATCCGAAAAAGACGGGGCTTGAATTGACAGACAAAGCTCTTCTCCAATGGCTGACCAGCATTTAAGAGGCCAGCCAATGGAGAAGAGGGGCGGGTTCAAGCCCCACTACTGGAAAACATAAAATCTCGCCAGCGAGACTGCGCAAGCGCAGCCTTCGCTAGCCGAGACCTAAAATTGGTGAAAAAAGTCCCTAAGCAGAAAGCGAAAAAAGCGGAAGCAGAGAAGTTCTACGTCAATACTCCAGAGACCATAAAGTACATACAACAAATGATCCTGCAGGGCAAGAGCTGTAGGCTCGGCCTAAAAACAGGGCTTCCTAGCACTAGACCTTGTAGATGGATTAACCGTAACCAACAGCCCAACAGAAAAGGGCAGCTGTTGGAAGCTAGAATCCTTCTGCATGGTTACCTCCACTTTTTGCCTGTTGCTATGCTGGTTTTTGACTAGTCTGACAGGGATCCTACTAATCAGGACCCCAGTCTATCTGCTTTCTCCCTAAACTATTGTGTTCTGTACTTGGGCACACCCCAGCTTGGATACTGGGGTACCCTTGTAAGTTCCTAGTATATGGTACCCATGTACCCAGGGCATAGGTACCCCAGAGGTCTCCCATGGGCTGAAGCATGTATTATGCCACCCATGAGAGATTATTCAAAATGGAACTACAGGCCTGCCATTACAGCCTGTGTAAGTTGGTGCTTACACCACTTACTAAAGATATAGGTTTACTATATCTAAGGGTCCCTGCACTTAAAACCCCTGTAGCATGCCTTTACAATCCTGATGGGAGGGTGTTTTGTTCTAAGTGAGAGGGTGCCCCTGCATGAGCAGGAGACCCCTTCAGCCTACGGAGTCCATTCTCCCGGGTTGTCAGTGAAGCAGCCATATACCATATAGAGGGGCACTGCGTTATTACGCGATGACCATCTTGAAAACTGCTGCAACGAATCCTATCAGGTTTGGTGTCAAACATGTTGGAATCATTATCTCACATCGTTTGTGTGGGAGGTATGATTCCAAGCACTAGAAGAGCCTTCCGTTGGGCTCTCAGTGCTCCAGGTATCAGCCTTCTTGACCTGACAGCCCAAATGGTTGCTGCCGACCAGAGACACATTTCTGCCCTCCTGCTGCTGAGCCAAGCTCAAGCAGAGGAAGGTGGAACAATAGGCATCCTGTCACAGGAAGGTGTGACCACCTCCCAGGCAGGATTTAATGTATTGGGGCTGGGTGGGTGCGAGTGCCAGCGCCAGAAAGTCTGCCACAGGGGCACATTTGGCGTCCCTTTGCATAGCCCAGTACAAACCGGTCCTGGGAGCTGTTGGCTACCGCTCTGGCGCAAAACTGGACAAAGGACATGGGAATAACCTCCCACCTGTCCAGACCCTCCCCCAGGAGGGTCCCCTGAATCTTCCCAACCCTTTCCCTAGGGTACTTAAGGACTTACCTGGGTGTAGGTCCCTAGAGTCGTTGTGGGAGAAGACTCAGATCAGACACCACAGGATCCATTCAAGGCCTGTGAAGCATCAAGGACAACCAAAGTAATCTTCCTTGGAGTGAATGAGTCACTACCCTGCATTCGCAGGCACCGTAACCTTGCTAACCGGTTTGCTGATCCCGAGCTCCTGTGGACTCCGAAGGGTTCAACAACACAGGAGGTGGTTTTCTACGTCCCTTAAGGCCTTATCTGTCCTGTTACTGAGTTTGAGGCCAGTATCCTTCGTGGTGGCTGCAATAATCGAACCCCTGTGCACCGTGTACTTTTGCAAGTGCAAAGGCTTGTTGGCGACTTTGCAACAACTGCATTGGGTTCCAAGTAGCCCCAACCTCAGGCAACTTCTTCACCCAAGATTTTCAGCCAAATCGCATCGAGTTCGCCGTAGCCTGCTGCTTTGGTAAGCTGCCCAAAGTCCTCCTGTGACTCCAGACCCTTTGGCCTGTAGAGGGTCATCTATGACTTCTTAGGGCTCCCCTGCTTGCTCGAGGCCTGCCCTGACTCCCCTGCTTTTGCTTTCTTGACTTACTGCGTGGGCTGCGCTTGCCAAGGCTTGTTGGTGCTCCAGCTGGACACTGACCCAACAGCACTCGATATCCTTCGTGGTCGTCCTCCGCGTCACCTGGTCCCCGCAGCTACAGAGTCAAGGTCATCATCATCTTCCCTGAAGCACCCGACATCGGAGGGCATTCGTCTTCCAAGGCTCCTGGTCACTCCTGAGTGACATAGACTATGTCCCCTCTGCTTTCAGGTACTCCTCTTCAAGAATCCACATTTGGATTCCCACGGACACTTTCTCCCCTTCCAGCAGTGGCACTTTCCTGAAGTCCTCCATTGTGTTTGACTGCAGTTTCCGCCACCACTTCACACGTATGCACCCGGCTTCTCTGGTATAGGTAACATGGGTACCAGGGTTTCCACGGGTGAGGTGGCTCTCCAACCTTCTGTCTTCCTTAGGGTTTCTTCAGTGCCCACTGGGAAGGGTTATTAAACTTTAAAATTCCAACCACGACTTGCACATAGAGTTGTACGGAGCACACGGTCGTGTTTCCACACTGCGCACGCCTTCCGTGGGGTCCCTAGCTACTTACTTTGGGTGGTTCCTTGGGGTCCCAGCAATTCTACCTTCTCTCGACATCGTCCTGACTCGAGTCGTGGTTCTTATACCACTTTCTTAATGTATGGTTTGGTCACCCCTAGGGCCCAATGTGTATTTTCTGCTATTTACTGTGTTTCTTGCTAAAGTATTGCGTAATAGAGTATTATATAGTATTTACATATTTTTATAAATGCTTGGTGTGGTTCTTTTCGCTTGATCAATACAATAAAGATTTCATTCTGGTAAAACAAGCTGCTTTAAACTCCTGGACTGAGCCTGAAGGCTCCTTTCCACAGCTACCACTTGGAGAGCTTTCTAAGGTTGTCTAAGACCTCTCAAATCATCATACGGGTTGTCTGGACTGGTGCAAGGAGCCCACTTACATTAGTGGACATCATATACAAGGCTAGCCTCGCACAGCAGCAATTAGATGGAAAAGAACCATGTCTTCAGGGATTTCCTGAAGTGGAGATGGTTCTCAATGTTTCTAATAGGGAGCAGTAGTGAATTCCACAGAACAGGGGCCTTGGCATGAAAGGAGCAGCCTATAGCTCTCAGTGGTCAGATTAGGATCTGCTGAGCAAAGAATGCTGGAGGGTTCAAGATAGGGGCACTCTGGGACTACAGAATCTTATGAGCAGCACACAAGGTTTTAAAGTAGATGCGCTTTTCCACTTGAAGCTAATGCTGTTTGAGCAGAAGACCAGAGACAGGCAAAACTTTGGGAGGCAAAACAGCAGCCTGGCTGTCACATTTTGGGCAAGCTGGAGTCTTCTTATGCTCGACTTATTGGTTCCTAGGTACAAGATGTTGCAATAGTCCAACCATGCCAGAATTACTGCCTGGATGATAGTTTGTCGGGTGCTAGAGTTGAAGACGCCAAGAATGGTTTTGAGACTTCTCAAAAACACAAAGCAGATGCCTGCTAACAATTTAGCTTGAGCCTCAAAGGCCAAGGTGCTGTACTTGACAACTCCTAGATTTTTTTATGGAGGACTTGAGTTTGGTTGAAGGCACATGTGAAAGGGGCCACCAATGGTCACCCAAAAGTGGGCATCTTTTCCCAATAGGAGGACTTAAGTTTTATTTGCATTCAGGCAGAGGCAGTTAGTATTCATCGATTCAACGACCGCTAACAATCTTTTTTGAAAGTTAGACCTGGCAAGCTTAGGATTATCTGTAAAGGAGAGCACCAGTTGAGTGTCGTCAGGATAAGAAATTAGTGCAATCCCTGTGGATTTGATGACCTGTGCCAGTGGTTGGATGTAGATATTGAACAGGGTAGGGCTAAATGCACTTTGGCACATGGTCGGTGAGATCTTACCGGGAAGCCCTCGAAGACTTACAGGCTTCCTTGGTCCTACCATTCACGGTGGTTGGGATGCGGCCAAGTTCTTCATCTGCTTGAGCCTAGATACCAATGATTTTCTAGGTTGGGGTTTTGGGTCAAGTTCGGTGCTCCGGCGCCATGCATGGATGAGATCCACAGGCTTGTCCTGGCATGTCCAGGCATGCCCCTCAACGGTTCGCGTCTTTTGGGCGAAAAGGCAGACTCGACTCCGGAGTGTTTTAAAGAAGCTAGCTACCGCACACACTTTGGGCCTTCGGGAGCCAGTGTAGCAAACCCCTTAACAGTTTCGCCCTTTTTTGAGACATACCAGGGGACTGCTGTATCGCCATCAGGCCCTGCTGCTCAAACAACAGTCCTCCCAACCCTCTTGAGGCACAGGCTGTAAGCACAGCAGACAAAGACCAGGCCATCTGGTTCAGAGTGCATCCCATTCTACTGGCCCTCAAGCTTCAACTACAAAAGCTCTTTAGTGCACTCCTAGCGGCACACAGCCAGCCTGTAGGAGGCTGGGCCAGCTACTTCCTCCAAGGATGGCAGAGCATTACATCCGACGGGTGGTTCTTCTGAGTGTCCAATGTTTTTTTTTAAATTTTATTTAAAAAGTTTTATATAGCGCTAGATTGACCCGTGGGTATCAGAGCGCTTTACATACATACAGTAAAGACAGAAGAAAATTGCATTACATAGTAGGAAGGCGGTAAGGAAGCAAAACAGAGATAAAAATACAACATGAAAAATAGGTGTGCAGGGGAGGGTGAGAAAACAAACAAAGGTGGCTAACACAGTCCGTCACCAACTATCCTTGAATGTCAAGAGAGAGAGGAGTCAACTCGGATATTGAAGTCTAGGTTCGTTGACGTTGGACGGGAAAGTATTTGTTGAGAAGATGGAGTTTCAGGTCCCTTTTGAAACAGGAGAAGGAGGGGTTGCATCTGAGGACTCTAGGGAGAGCGTTCCACATCCTGGGAGTGTTGCCAGAAAATGATCGGTACTGAGTGGTTTTCTTTTTCAGTTTCGGAGGGATAAGATGGAGTTAGTTGGAGCTTCTCAGAGTTCTGGATTTTCCTGCTTTTACCAGTTTGTTGTTTAGGTAGTTGAGGGACGGAGAGTATAAGGGTTTTATGTGTGATGCAGGCCAGTTTGTAAATACACCTCCCTTCCATGGGAAGCCAGTTGAGGGAGTTGAGAGCTGGTGTGATGTGTTCAAATCTTTTTACCCCAGACATGAGTCGAGTTGCTATGTTCAGCACTGCCCTTATTGGGGCTAGGTGAGCTTTTGGAGTCCCTGTTAGGATGGCGTTCCCGTAGTCGATTTTAGAGAGAACTAGGGATTGAACTATTGTCTTGAGGTCATCATGGGGAATAAAAGGTTTCAATTTCTTGAGGTGTTTTAGTGAGAAAAGCGGACCTTTCGCAGAGTTTTTGATGTGGGCCTCCATTGATAAGTTCCTGTCAAGGGCAATGCATAGAGACTTAACTGAGTCGGATAGGACGAGGGGGCAGTTTAGGGCATCCAGATTTTTGAGCTACTCTTGGATTGGACGGTGGTTACTTTTTGGAGAGAATAGAATTAATTCAGTTTTGTCTGGGTTGAGCTTTAAGTGGTTAGCATTGAACCAAGTTTGGATCGCGGTTAGAGTGACATTGAGGTGTCGGATGTCGCTGGGTGATTTGATTTTGTAATAGATTTGGGTGTCATCTGCGTAAAGGTGGTAATTCAGTCCTGCTTTTTTCAAGATGATTGTGAGGGGATCCATGAAGAGATTGAAGAGGGAAGGGGAGAGGATCGGGCCTTGCGGGACCTCAAGTGTGACTTTTGTTGGCTAAGAGAGACAGGAGTTGATTTTAATTTGTTGCGAGCGGTGCTGAAGGAAGGAGGGGAACCATTTTAGTACTGTGCCATTAATGCTGGAGCGCCTCCTCAAGGTCTCCAGAAGAGCTGGGTGATTTACTGTGTCGAATGCCGCAGATAGGTCAATAACGATGAGTAGACTGGCTTCACCTTCATCTAAAGCCCTGTGAATATCGTCAGAGATGTTGAGCATAGCTGTTTCAGTGCTACAGCCGTTCCTGAAACCTGATTGAAAGGTGTCGAGGAGGTTGAACTTATCAATGTGTTTGTTGAGTTGGTGGAGAACGCATTTCTCCAATGCTTTTTCAAGGAACGGGAGGTTGGAGATAGGTCTGATGTTGTTGAGATCGTTAGGGTCGGCCCCTGGTTTCTTGAGTATAGGTGTGATTTGTTCTAGTTGAAGGGAGTCTGGGACACAGCCTGAAATGAGAGTGGAGTTGATGATTTTTGTCCAGAAAGGGGTAATGGCGTGGTTGAGTTCTTTTATAATTGTGGATGGGATGGGGTCCATAGTGTGGGAAGAAGGTTTTAGGCTTGCAGTTATACTAAAGACCTCGTTTTCCGACATTAGCTCGAAGTCGGACCAATGCGCATTGTTTTTTAGCTGGAGGCAGACCTGATTGACCATGGTAAGAACTCTTTCTGATTGGTCAAGGGTGATTAAAGGGGGGCAGGTTAAGAGGGAAGGAGGATTTGAGGTTTGGATGAAGGATTGGTCAATTTTTGAGACTTTATTATTAGAGAAGAAGGTGGCAATTTCTTCACATCGCTCTTTGGTGGCTTTGATTTCGTGAGAGGGAGTGCAGTTAGTTTGGCTTTTGACAATGTTGAAGAGTTCTCTCGGTCTGTTTTTTGCCACATCTAGTTGGCTGCGGAAGAAAGACGCCTTTTCTCTAAAAATGCGTTTTTTGTATGCCAGCCGAGCAGATCTAAGTTGCGCTAGGTGCAAGGTCGAAGGGTTTAGTCTCCAAGACCTTTCCGTTTGTCTGAGTTGACGCCTTTCGTTATTAAGATCCACGTTGAACCCGGGTTTAGATTTGATTCGCCTAATTTGTTTGAGTTTGAGTGGAGCTACTTGGTCTGAAACCTCTGTCATTGTTGAATTAAAGTGTGTAGTGAGGTCATCGGCTGTCCAGGTGGAGGGTTGGAGTTGTAGATGGGCATGAATCCTGGTTTCAAGTTCGGTTATAGGGACGTCTTTGATGTTTCTTTAAAAAAATAGTTTTTATTCGTCAATCAACACACAAATTGCAGGCCCCTGAAATCCCAGAGGTACCTGCCGAAGCATTACAACCATGATATCATTGACGTTTTACATTAGTAAAATACTTGAAGATGCACTTCATATGGAAAACCGACCCCGCCTCCCCCCCCACCAACTCCCCCCTCTTCCCGCTCCTCCGGGACTGCCTCCAGGGGGATACCCCTGTAATCTGCCCAACGCTTCCATATCTTATAGTGTTTACGTGGACACCCCCTGGCTGCAAATATGGGGAGCTCCAAATACATGCTAAAGTCCAGACCCCTCTTCCACACGTTCAGAGAGGGAGCCACCGGAGCCTTCCATGCGCGGGCGACATCTTTGCTGCTGTTGTTGTATTGGTTGGGCATTTGAAGTCCGGTCCCTGTTATTCCATGGTTTGCTAACTGTTTATGGAGAAATACTGGGGGAGAACGGGTGGAGTGCTAGTACTCTTCATTTGGGGTCGCCTCCTTCTGTGGTAGGATACCAAAAGCAGCTTTATAGCTGTCGCCATAGTTGAGAGGTCCCCAATGCCGACATTAGATTAGGAGGTGTATCGACTCTTCACCAACCAATGTACACTCGCCCGGGTACATAACAACGGTACAAATGTCAATGTATGTTATTCTGCCTTCATAATGTACTGTACGCTTCTTTAAACTTCAATAAACAGATTTATAAATAGAAAGATTACATTTGTATCAAAAAGAATATTATGGGTGAGGAGATTACAGATAGTTTGGGTTGTTGTTTTTTCACTTTAAGGCACTCATTGCAAATGCTATGATATTTTGATTTGGCAGTAAACAGGAGTTTAGAGTCAAATTGGAATTATAACTCCAGAGTAAAACCCTGCTTTTTCCCTAGATATATTTTACCTGTGAAAAACAGACTACACAGAATTCAGTAGAAAAAGCCTCAGCATAAGGTAAAAACATACAGGCTTTGGTGTATAAATGCAGTTTCACACAGTACACGCTATTCCCAGGACAGAAACTGTTAATGCCCCACTAATGAATTACTGTACTCTCTGTACAGGTTATCCTGGGTGCGTTATTAAAGATGCGGTTTAATGAGCACCTAAGGGTTTTTAATTACGGATTGTATATATGTAATCTGGATCACTGTGTTTTTTTGAGATGTAATTGGTTTTAGCTGCTTGTCCATATTTTTTCTGTGAAATGCTTGACAGTGTGAAATCTCTTACCATTTCAGTGAGAAATAAACTGCTAATGTCTTGTTCCTTTTCAGGCCATGAAATACCTGTCCTATTTACTGTATCCACTTTGTATTGGGGGTGCTGTATATTCACTCCTAAACATTCGCTATAAAAGGTAGGCCAGCGCGTTGCATTTTTCAAATATTAATACCACCCTCATATCGTATAGTATGCATTTTTGCTACAATTTATTTGCTTCTTCCATTACAACTATTGTTCAAATGCTATCAATCAAGACATTAGTAATTCATGTGGAGGCTTGTTGGTATGTGCATATTGTATTTTATATATATGTTTTGCTAGTTTTCAACATTATTGTTATGTGAATATTAAGCCTTTAATGGGTCGCAAATCATAATTTTCTTTTTTTTAATTGTATTTATTGTTTTCAGTATTTCTCTGTTATTAGCAAAACAATTGCCCTCGGTGAAAACAGTCATTAACAATCAGCTTAATAGTAAAGACCTCAAAGATAGATTTAAAACAGTGGAAAGCAGAACAAAACATCTATTCACGTACATTGGAATATTGTGCAGTTCCATTACCTCTCCACCCAAACAATATATCTCCATCTCAAACGCTAACTGACCCTGTTAAGCTTTCAATCATTTTGTCCCTCCCCTTCCACGGTGTTGGGACTCCCACAAACCCAGTTCTCCCCTTGACATTGCAGCAGTCAGTGCCTTATTTTGTTGCAGATTCCTCTTACTGCTATTACCTAGCTCTTGTTTTGTTTTCTTTTAATTTCTTCTCGGGTACTGTTATCACCAAATGAATTCTCAACAGTTTTCCTTTTATTTAAAAAGGCCGAAGATTAAATAGAAAATGATTGAGAAGAAACCCAGTTATTGCAGCAGTGTCTGCTTCTTGCCTGTTTCATTCATGGAACATTTTTCCTCTCCACATACATAACCAAGCCCCGGCTTCTTCTCAAAGGGTCTCTTTCGGCTTCGACAAATATATTTTTTATATAGATCTACCCTCGCTATTTTCTTTAACAGAGTAGAAACACTGCCTCACTTACTGTTTTGTTTGTCTCGGACAGATGCACCCATAGGGTTGGGGACGCAGGTTCATTGCTTGGTGTCTGGCTTTTAGGTGCTTACGGCTATTCTCCCCTCTATTTTCTGAAAAGATGCTTCACTCTTACAACACTACAGGGACAGGTGGGGACATCATACTGATCTCTCACACCAGCAGTGTGAGGTAAAAGCTGACTGGTACTGGACAAATTGTCCAGCGTACTTAAATTTGCAAGGGAAGGAGGGGCAGTGTGGCTATGTGAAGCATCATATCATCGAAAAAATGCACTGATAAATCAAAGGACCATAGCATGTTTTGCTCACGCTTAAGACATCGGAGAGCGGTCTCACTTTTTGGATTTATTTAAAGCGGATCCTGGGTTTTGGACCCCTGTGCTTACTAGTGTTTATAACTCAGTTTGTCGAGAGGGGACTCCTCCTCCTTCTTGTTGTATGTCAATTGTCGTACCTATCTTTAAAAAGGGTACAATGCCCATGACCCAAGGTGCTACTGACCAATATGCCTGCTCGATAATACAACCAAAATACTTGACAGTGTCATATTGGAACAGCTTCTTTCCTGGTTAAGTGAGAGTAATATCTTTTCTGTGGTGAAATATGGTTTTGGGAAGGGCCTTGGGACAATCGAAAAGTGCCTCAGTTTACATCTTATTGTGGCTAAATACAAATACGCGGAGGGCACTCCCATCATCTTGCATTTATGGTTTTATCTAGTGCATTCGATCGTGTCAACAGGTCTAAACTATGGGCTGCCCTTGTGCCTCAATGTGCGTCTGGTTACCTTCCTAAGATGACTCCACCAGGACCTTTCGGCTTCAGTGAGATTTGGGAAGGCTGGCGAATGTACTGCACCTTTTAAAGTCAATCGTGGAATACATCAAGATTGTGTACATGCCCCCATTCTCTTTTTACTTTATATTAATGATTTGGAGAGGACACTGGTATCTACCGGTGTGGACGTACCATGTATTGAGAAAAAAGGCCATGTGTGCATTATTGTACACGCACAACGTGGTGCTTCTTGCCAGAACGGCTAATGGCTTGAAGAACTTGATTTCCAGTTTCATGACATTTATCAAGATGCTTGATTTGGAGACCAACTTCTCAAAAACTTTTATAATGGTGTGTGACCCTAGAAAAACTGAAACTCGCTCCTTAAGTATAGTAACCTATCGCCCCAATTTTAGAAATCTATAAAAGAAAATGCTTCCTGACTGTGACATATGGCATGGGCTTATGAGGCTACAGAGATGTCGGACCTATTCAAGCGGAGGTAAATAGATTTTGCCGATGCTTGTTGGGGGTCCCTCCTTAAACCCCTCACATTTCCCTGCATCAAGAACTCATTAATGTAGCTCCTTTGTTTCTCTAATGTTTGATATGGGTGAACAAGGAAGCAATGCTTAAAGGGGCTGTTGGAGATTGTCGTTTATATGAACGTGAGTTGAACATCTCGGGGCTGAAGTATACAAGACACATCACTTTGGCCTTGTGTTCTGCATATTTTTTGATAACCCAAACACCATTATCAAACAAGCATTGGCATAGCCAATAGGTCTCGCTTTTGGGACCTTATAAGTATTTAGTTATGCAGCATAATATCTTTGGTGCAACAACATTCACTGTTGCATGGTTAAACACTTATAAGGCCCCAAAGGCGAGACCTATTGGCAATGCCAATGCTTTTTTATTTTTTATTTTAAAGAACGAGCAGTGCTATCAGGTTCCGGCTGCCACTTAGAGGTAGAGAGAGAGAGGTGTGGAGAGAGAAGGAGAGAGGTGTGTGTAGAGAGAGCGAGGTGTGTGTAGAGAGAGCGAGGTGTGTGTAGAGAGAGAGAGAGGTGTGTGTAGAGAGAGAGAGGTGTGTCGAGAGAGGTGTTTAGAGAGAGGTGTAGAGAGGTAGAGAGAGAGGTAGAGAGAGAGGTATCACTGCCAAAATGCATTTACTGAAGTTCCAGTGACATTTCAGAAACATAATGACTGTAAGATCCGTTTTAAGCTTTTATTGTTTTGTCAGGAGTGGATTTTACTCTTACAGATCACGTTCCCAAGCAAGGCAATTAGTTTAAGTAGATTTACGCATTTGTTGTCATCCACTCCCTGCAGGATGACCAATTCTCTCACTAACTAATGTTTCCCACATGCTGCCATGTTTTATTCTGTCAATGAAAAGTATTTTAAGGTACTGTAGTTTATCAGCAGATCGTGCTTAGCTGCGCTATAATTGTTTCTGAATGCGCAACGACAGTGGAACATATGAAAAGTGGTTCTTCTGAGTAAGGTAACACTAGATTTCCTTAAAATGAAAGGCTTTGAGAGGCCCTGTGGTACACTGAGCGGTTAACCCCGCTTCTCCTTAATTAGGGGCCTTTGCTGCGATTCCACAGCTAAAGAAGAACAGTAAATAGCTACTACTCGCTGCCTTATTGCCAAAATGCATATCCTGATTGCAGGGTGCAAAGCAGAGAATGTTCCAGAAATTATTCCGTGCACAGCCATCGTGCTTTGATGTAATAACAATTCCATTACCTCTTTCTGAAGGCTTGATTGTGTGGTGCTCTTTCAAGTTGTGAAGATGAATCAAAAAAAAAAAAAAGACTCACGCTCTTGAGATTGCTCTGTAGTATTTTAAACACGACCTCAGAGAGAGAAAAGGGGGCACAAATGTAGCTGTGTAGCTCAATGGTAATGGAAATTTTTTTTTAGCTGTTCATCGATGTGCATACACAAAGCGAGGGCATGTTAAATACTAGTGTTGCCCATGCCATAATAGGCCTGCGACATCTGTGTAAACGTGAGGGTCATAAGTTCAAAGTCTGGCAGCACTGAGGTAGCCTTTGATCCCTTTGAAGATGTTAAGATCTGTATTCGTGCAAACAGGGCACTGTATAATCAAGCAGCCGAGCAATTTGATGTCTTCAGACACAAGACACTTGGAAAGAAGACTGGGAAAGCGGATGGATGGGGGGAGTGCACGCGCGAGCAATTTGTTGTCTTCAGACACAAGACACTCTGAAAGAAGACTGGGAAAGCGGATGGGTGGGGGGAGTACACGCGCGCGAAGTTGTGAAGATGAATTATAAAAAAAAAGAAAAAGGCTGGCACGCTCTTGAGATTGCTCTGTAGTATTTTAAACAGGACCTCAAAGAGAGACAAGCTAATGAGGAGGGAGGGGAGAAGGGCTTTTAAAAGTGCCACCAGAGACTTTTGGTGGCCTAAAGCTTGAGTGCACGTGAGCGTGCACGCCCGCAGCCACCATCTGCCTTTCTGTCATGGCTCATTAAGCCTCCTCCACCCCCTTGCTGTGCTTTGCAGTGTCCGAGTGCTAAATTTGGTCTATATCTCCTCCTCACAGCCGAATTTTTCATGATAGAAATCGATGAATGATTAGATGGATTCATGAATGGATGGCTGGATAGATGGATTATTCTGTGAGTGAACAGAGGAATGTTAGAAGTGAAAAATAAACTGTGCAGATAAATTAATTAATGGAAAAATAATCATTTAAACGAGAAGTGATTGCATGGCTATGTTGTGAATGCATTAACAAATGGGTGCAGGAATGAATACATGGATGTGTGAATTAACAAGATAAAGAATGCATGCACGAAGGAATTCGATGGCACGCGCTGTGCACCATAGTCTGGTTGCTAAAGATGAGACCTTGTAGATCAAATTTTTTTGTGTGCAAAACTCTTATTTCTAAACAAGACTCCTCCACCCACCTCCAGCTGTAACCCGCTTATCTAACGGCAGCGCTCACCTGAAAACTCATCCCTTGTGTTCTGGTGTAGGTAGCCTTGGTCCAGGGAGTAAGGGGTCACCCCGAGTGCACCCCCATCTCAGGAGCGCCACCTGGCGGCAAGGGCTGCTGCTTCATGTAGGCTACGGCCCCCGAGGAGCTCCAGTGCACCGGAGGTCTGTCATAAGGCGAGTGGCAGTCCATTGCGCTGGCCAGGGCAGGTGAGGAGGGCAGGGGGCTGCTGCCACCGCTCTCTGGCAGGTAGCCCCCCCCCCACCCCCCCGGAGGGGCAGCTGGCCATGTAGCTGGAGCCAGGGCTAGGGGTCATGTGGTGGGCGCCGCTGAGCCCCTCAAGGCCCACTGAGCCATAGTCCGCTGAGTGGCACCCCAGCGGGGCCGGGGCGCTTGGAAGTCGAAGGCCCCGAAACCCAGGCCATTGACCATGCGGAACATCTACATGGTGGCCTTCAGCGCCTGGCAGTCGGGCCGCTGCTGGAAGGAACCCTCCTCAAACATGAACTCGGAGGCCAGGTCGGTGGTCCAGTAGTAGCCCTTGCCGGACCGGCCCAGGCCCTTAGGCACCTTGATGAAGCACTCGTTGAGGGAGAGGTTGTGGCGCACCGAGTTCTTCCAGCCCTGGTAGGCCCCTCGGAAGAAGGGGAAGTGCGCCTGCAGGAACTGGTAGATCTCGCTCAGAGTCAGGCGGCGCGCTCTCGATGGCCATGACGATCAGCGCGATGTAGGAGTAGGGCAGCTTCTCCGGCTGGCGCAGGCCGGCGCACAGCTTCTTGGGCTTCGACAAGGCTGGCGGCTCCATGGGGGTGGGTGGTGGACTCAGCAGGCCCTTCTGCGTGGCTCCGCCGGGGCTGCAGTGTCGCAGAGGGGTCCGCGGGGACAGGTGCTGCTGGTGCAGGACCGTTTCTACCATTAGGCAAGACTAGGCGGCCGCCCAGCTTTACTTTCGTAGGTTCAAATAAAAAAATAATATCCCACTTTTGCCGCCCTAACCCTTTTGCCACCCTAGGTGGCAGCCTAGTCTTGCCTAATGGTAGAAACGGCCCTGCTCAGGAAGCAACAATAAATGACAGAAAGGACAAACTTGAAGATACCATGATAGAGCTTTTTCCGGCATCTGAAGTACTCAGAAATAATATTACACGCACAATTAGTAAAGCCAGGTTAAGGAGCTCCCGGTCCTAATGGCATTCCCCAGGCCATGTTTAAATCAGATGTAAACCTGTGGTCAGAACACTTGGCTCCCCTGTTTTCACACTGCAGGCTTAACCACAACATCCCGGAGTCATGGAAAGGAGCCATAATCCATCTATAAAGGTGGTAGGAGAAACGACCCCAAAAACTACAGGATGATACCTCTTCTTAACGTTGAAGCTAATGCTAGTATCTTGTTGGAAGAGCTGTCAGTCTGGGCAGAAACAACAAAGCGCCTCCCCTTTAACCAGACCGGCTTCGTGGCTAAGTCAGGAACTACAAGCAACCTACTTGCACTATCTGTGTTGATGGAAAAAGCAGCAGTCCAACGTATTCAACTCCACTGCTGCTTTGTTGACTTCAAAGTGGCCTTTGATCGGGTGCCACGGGGCCACCTATGGCAAAAATTAGAGAGCTGGGGAATACCGCTGGCCCTTCTAAAAGCCATAATCCAACTCCACTCAAACACCTGGATTCGAATAAAGTTGGGAGAGGGCTCCCATGTTTCAAGGAAGATATAGACCCCAAGTGGAGTCAAACAAGGGTGCGAGTTGGCCCCACTCCTTTTTAACCTCTTCATCTCGGACCTATCTCACTCACTTGACAATGTTAATTTCCACCCCCCTCAAATAGACGGAACCCGTACCAGCATTTTGCTATACGCTGATGGCCTTGTGTAACTAAGTCACACCAGGGTCGGGTTACAGAGGCTACTTGATCAGCTGCTCCTCTACACAACAAATAACTCCCTTGAATTAAATCTGTCAAAAACAATCACCTTTGGGAAGCGGAAGCAGCAGAGAGGCGGTGGTTCTTCAACAGCTAAAACATCGAAACAGTATCCTATTACAAATACTTGGGGATTTTTCTGGATTCCAGAGGTTCCTTTTTAAAGCAAAAAAGTGGTAAGGGCTAAAGCCCTGTCACTCAAGGTTGACTCAGCGATACAGCTACTCGGCCCAAGCCTTACTCCACTGCTAATAGTAATGAAGGCAAAGATCACTAATTCCCTATCATACGGGCATGAGCTCATGTTGGGTGCAATCAGTATTACATTGAACAAATAACTACCAAAATGTTCAAACGAGCATGGCGCTTGCCAAGATCCTCATCGCCAGTCCAAGTCAGGCTTGAACTCGGCCTATTAGATCACCATGGCGTCGAGGCCGGCACGTTCATCAAGCTCTGTAACAGCTAGTGCAACTCTCGGGAAGGTAGCCTGGAGGCAAGACTCTGGAACGCAATATTGACCAGCCAAACCAGCCAAAAACATCGGCGCATCTGGAACATTCCCTCCCGTTACTTGGTGTCAAGGAATACTGGGGAACAAATCCATCCCAGCAGGCATTAAAATCTGTCACCAAGATAAGTGTCCAGCTCTGGTCTTTTCATTCTGACAGGGCAAAACTGTCAAGAAGGAAACACTCTTGGGCAGTTATTTCTGACTTCAAACCGGGGGTCGAATCACTTTATCTATCAAGCACATATGCACTTTTATGGAAGCTAACGCTTATGGCACTGAGGATGGGCGAATGGCCTTTTTTAAAGCACTTACCCGAATGGCGGCGCCCTAGTGTTAATACAGAATGTAGGGAGTGTGGCTACCATTCAGAAGCAATGGAGCACATAGTCTGTGCATGTCCCGCATTGCTTAATGACAGAAGGACCTTGCTGCGGGACGAATGGAACAAACTGTGAGTTCTAACATGCCAACAGGCTATAATAGCTGCCATGAACCCAGAAAACATGATGCTGAACATTGCTGTCACTAAATTTTGTACCAAAGCGGCCAAAACACTTGGAAAAAACAGGGCAGTAAATCCCTTTGCCTCTGGCTGCACCACCAATCTGCCCTTTGATCAATTTACGAACCCTTGATCATCCTGTGTTCTTTATCCGAACATTGTTTCTTCCCTAATCTTAATTGCTCACAGCTGCCATTTTAAAACTCTTTTGAAGATTTATGTCTGGCTGTTCCTTTCTAGATTTTAAAAACGACGCTACGATTCTCTGACATCCAAGGTTTTGGACATCAACAGCAATTAATCAATTCAGGACATTTTACCTTAACCCATTTTTTAGCTAGATTATTGTACTTCTTTAGTATCAACATGTTGTCTTTTAAACTTTTTGTATGCATGAAATACACGTTTTTAACAATTGTTGTGGTTTTAAGTAATCAAACAATAAAGATTAATTCGAACTCAGTAATGTTTGTTACTTTGGGTAATCCTCATTACGCCTAGTCTGCTCTTCCTTGTTTCATTAATGCTTTCCCACCAGCCCATCCAGAGCATTTGTGGCATGTCTTCTTGATGTTATCAGGAAGTGATATATTGTTCCGTTACACTATTAAAGGATGCAGAGTGGGTGGAACAAACATAAACGTTTACTCATGGAAAGGCAAAAACACCTGCTGGGGTGAATCGAGGAACTTCAGTGTGTATGTGGAGAGACAACATTCCTCATGATGTAATGAATGAAAAATGGAAATACAGACTAGGCATACTATTACCCAAAGTACATAGTTTTGACTACTTGGGGGTCAGACTGACAGATACAGTCAAATGGTTAGCCCAAACACTAAAAGCAGGCTGTTAATCAAATATAGATCCAGTGCCATTTTAAGGCTGTACAAAAAGACAAACTCTCCCTCGTTATCGGCGGCACTGGATGGTCTACTGGGCTAAGGTGCAAAGCGCCACTCTTTTTGGTGCTGAGGTCTGGGGTGAACGCAGATACTCATCATATGACCTCTGTAGAGAATAGCTTTGCCTGACAGCTTTTATGTCTGCCTAGGCACCCCTCTGACCCCGCTCTTTTCGATCTAGGCCTGAAAAGAATAGCTGATCTGGCTTTTCCTAAGCCTTTAGTGTAGTGAGTTCGCCTTTGTTCTACACCTGAGCTCAGTGATTATAGAGACTTCCTCAAGGAATTAGTAAATCCTACCAACATTATGCCAGTACCCTGGTTAAAACTTGTTCCGGATTGGTTCTATAAGTTGGTTGTGATGAGATTGTGGAATGATCTGGAATCTATAGCAAAGATGACTTCGGCAGTGTAAAGACCTACTTTTGGGTTTATATCCAAGACCACAATGTAGGCGCTGGGGACAGGGGCCACCTAACAAGTATCTGAAATTCAAGATTACCCCTTGTTTTGAGCCATTTCAGGACACAATCTCCGTGCCTTTAACCAAGAGCCTGTATATGTGCTTCCGGTTGGGCATTCTCCTACTGAGATCTTTCACTAGTAAATGGAGAAAAGAATTGGCCTCTAGCCTCTGCACAGCCTGTGGTCTGCATCTTATTATTTATTTTGTTTTGCTCTGGTTATCTAGACTCCTGCAGAAATTGGATACGTCCAATTTGTCTGATACTCGGGGTAACCAGATATCTTTTTGCCCAGAGAATATTGAAAAGTGACAATTCTCACCTAATTGTTTGTAGTTACCCACTTCTTAGCTAAAATTTGGTATAACAGTAGTATGATTCTTAGAAAATGTCAACTTGAGTCTTAGCATGCACAAATACCATTTGGATACACGTGTAATGCATTTTACTTATTTAAAATTCTACGGAGCACTGAATGTGTTATGCACTCGGCACTTTAGAATATTGTTCTACATCGTATGCAGAACTGCACCCCCTTGACTAGAGTATCTTTTATATACTGTTTTTTTACTAATATACTACAATGTATTTATTTCTGGGGAGCTTGTTGTATTTAATATGAGTGGTTTAATTTTGCAACTACAATAGAAACTGTTTTATGAACTAGAAGTGTTTTTAAAAAGTTATTCAATGTATTTCAATAGTTTTTTTGTATCTTTGATGGTTTCTGGAGAACCGAATAAAGTATTCACTACTACTACCCAAAGTAATTCAAACATTTTGTTTCTTGTCTCATCTTATATTCTTGAAAACAGAATAAGCTTTTTCAAATTTGTGCATGTGTACTTGTGTGTATATTACTTGCGTTTACAGTTGAGAAAAAATGCCCTAGTAATTTTAAAGAGTTTATTTCTGATAGAAAACATGTTTACTTGTGGCTTTAATTTATCAATGAAAAAACATCTCATTGCATCCTTTTCATTACAGCTGGTATTCCTGGTTGATCAACAGCTTTGTCAATGGTAAATATTTCCTGTGGTATATTGTTTCCATTTTAGTTCTTGTGGGAGTTTGTTAGTGTGAAACATACAGATATTTGGTAGCCTTTTGCATTGTGATCTCACATTCTACAGTGTTGCACAAATTTAAACAAAAGACTGTTTGTCTGTAAGACAGCCAATGGCAGAGACAACTTTCAGTGTTGGTAGCAGAAAAATAACCAGGAAAGGCGAGTGGAACAAATGTGCCTTGTCGTAGGTGTAGGAAAAAAAGCACATCTATATATATGTGTATATATATCTTATACACATATAATGTCATACATACATTGACAAAGGCCGTCAGGCCGAAACTCGTTTGTCAAGCCATGGGACAATAAGATATTAAAAGACTCGAGTATGCGCCACACTTTGTTGTTACAGAGCATTTGGATACAATATATATAATCACTTATAGAAAAACCTCATTATTGGAAGGCATTTTAGTACGCAGTTTTATGGTGAATCCAAATGAACCAACAACTTGGCTTACATTAAATAGGAGTCCTGGATTTCGAAAATGCCAAAAATACGCACCTTTGCTGAAAATAGAACCCACATATAAGCTCTCGGATGGGCGCACCAGGAACATTAAAGAATATATCCACTGCGAGAGCACCTTTGTGGATTATGTTTTGGAATGTTTGTGTGGAAAGAAATATATAGCCAGCACAATAAACAAATTGAAACTGCGGAGACTGCAACACTTATGAGCAATGTTAAACAAAGATTTCTCCTATGTGATTGCCAAACATGTATGGGATGTACATGGAGTGGACAAAAGTGGACTCTGCTTTTATAGAATCCAACAAATTCAAACAAACCCCAGAGGAGGTGACTGAGAATTGTCACTAAGGAGAGCAGAATCAAAACTGATCATTCTAATTGGAAGTGAAATCCCGTGGGGTTTGTATATGTATGTATGTATATTGCATTTGTAAAGCGCGCAGTTACTCACGAGTATCCCGGCGCTGAGCACAACTGGGGAACCCATCCTGGCTTTCCCTGTGAGATGATCCCTACTGGGAATCTCCAAGGTGAAGACAAGCATCCCCAGCGCTGGAGGGGCCGTAAGTGGAGATTAAGCAAGCTATTGCCCAGAGTTGCTGAGTGGGATCCATGGTTAGAGTAGGCACCGAGAGAATTATCAAGTCCGCTGACCTTGGCCCAAGACCCTGCCGCGTCAGGAATCGAACCGTGGTCCCGGGCCGACTTCTGCTTACGGGTCTGCCGCCTCTAACCAGTGAGCCACACCAATCCACAATTTGAATGTGGATGCCTAGCTCCATGTACATCTTTAGAGAAACGAACTGTTAAGAACTGATGGGAACATTGTCTTATTACAAATATACATCTGTATCCCTCCTGACTCTTAAGATACACAATATCATGGCAATACATCTTTTCTATAAAGTATTTTATCTTTTAAAGTTGCTGTGGTGTCATATAAACTGCAGAGGGTATGAATAAGAGAGTATTGGTGGTCTGAAACCTCTCACTCCCTTCCTCATTCCTCTGCCTACCCTCGCCTCTCTCTTCTTTGAAAATTCATTCTTTATACCCACTGAATTTGGGAACAGCAATGTATTACATGAATTAACAAAATAAAGAAAACAATATTTTAATTCATTTTGAACTTACATTGCGAATTTGCACATTGACGAGATGCACTTTGGGAAATGTTTACACATGCCTTGACTTTACAAACTTTGCACCTTATATTAGCAATGCTGCTGACATGATTTTCTGTGAATTTGCACATAAATAGACACGGTGAACTTTAATGTTGACATCATATGCCAAAAGGTGCTTTTACATGGTTGTATAAAATTGATCTACTTTTTGAGTTGTTCTAGTTGGAAAATTGGAAATATATATAAAAAACATAAAAGTGCATAGTTCAAAGGTTATAGGTTAAGTTTGGGGGAGCATGTTTCCTTGGAAAACTATCATCTTAGATGTGTCATGGTAGAATATTTTGAAAGAAGGTGATGTAGGGGAATAGGATTTTGGAATTCAGAGGTACTAGTGACACTGTAACAGCAATAGAAGGAGGTGAAAGTTAAAATCATCAAGGAGAGTATTGAGAATGACATTGCGAAATTGAAAAATGTTTTAATTAATAAAGGGAGTTAATAGAAATGATGGTGGGGAGATTTTTTCAGAATTAGCAGAGAGGTTTACAAATAAAACATTCAATTTGATCATTATACCTTATGAAGAAGGATTTTAAGGCAAAATGGTACTTCACAGTTAAATATACATTACAATTGAAAATCTTCATTTAAAAATCAAAATAATTAAAAAAATTCATTATAAGGAAAATATAATGATCAAATACAATCTATAAATATGTAAACATATGATGAAAATACATATTAACAAAATGCTTTTTGAAAATGATTGAAATTTGGGAAAATAATAGATTGTCTTTGTTTTAATGTATAAAACGTTTGCACACATAACTTTGGTGGTGGTAGGAGGGCCTTTTTCTCTTTAAAAATACACTCTGGTAATGCACTGTATGGCCCTGTGGAAGGCTTCGGCTGAAACGCATAGGCTATGGTTGTATACGAACTGCACGATGCACTTTAGTTGTTATCCATGAGGAAAATATTTAAACAGGATCTGGGTTACCTCCGAGTCAGACCGCTTGTTTTCTGGACCAGGAGATAAGTTTGGTGAAGAAGCTGGTTGATGAATCGATTTTTGTGTATGTGTGTGTGTGTGTATATATATATCACACATGTAACAGTCTTCACTGTATAATTATAATCAGGACCTAGTTACCATAATAAACATGTATTTGGTTGGCTATTTACTTGGACGACGTTTGACAAATCTTTACAAAACTTTCCCAAAAAAAGTTCATCCACCTCAGCTCCTTCCTTGAAAGTTTTGGGATAATCTGTTAAGCAGCAGCTCAGAAAAAAGGGGTGTCCCAAAATCCAATTTCCCCATGTTGTTTCCATAGAGGTTTGTGAAGAGTGCTATAGCCCAACACAAAGCATTGTTTTCTTTTAGTGCAGATTAAAAAAACACTTTAACAATGACAGTGCTGCTCTTACACCATTAATCAGCACACCTTACAAGCTATCTCTTGCAAGCACATTCTTGATGCAAACATCTACGAATGAATCCTCCCCAGTGTGTGAAAATAAATATTGTATATGCAGAACCATGTCAGTACAAATTGCACTGTTCTTTATTTTCTTTCATATGTCTTGTTAACCCTACTCTATAGTGTCAATGTACTACAGAAGAAAAGTATATTTTAGAATATATGTTATAAATTCCGTACAATGTGCTTTGCATCTAAAATGTGGGTTATAATTACACACACTGTTCCATAAAAAACACATTGTAAATATTAGCACATTATCCCAGCCAAAAAAACACATCTCTCAAAATATTCACAGACCTATCTGCAGTCCCAGTGAAACATTGAATACTAAATGAATGATGCTCAAAAGCGCTAACTCTTTCTAATCAGTTCTAAAATCAATTAATAAGTCATATAAAGTAAAACATACATAATGATTGGTATGGGTTTAATGTCCTATATTTTTGTTTCAGGGTTGAGATGACATTTATAAACCTCTTCAGTCTTATGGTATGAAAATGTCACAAGAACCCCTCAAATGAAAATATAGAATCATATTATACAGTTACCCATTATGTATTCAATATTCTGTGCTCTTGTTGCTGTCTTTCTCCTTCTATCTGTCACGCTATCTGTACTCAATCCCTTTTCTCAAGTACTTTTCTGGTTCTGCTTGTCTTGGCAAATATTTCTTCCCTCCCAGACTATACGTCTACCTCCTTTGTCCTAAAGCTTCTGGCTCCTCTTTTAATTTCCATAGCGTTCCCCTGACCTCCCCTTGCGTCTTTTTTTTTCTTCATATTTTCCCTCCCTACGCTTATGTCTTGTCTGAATCCCATTTTCAAGTTCTACACACACTGCTCTTTGGTGGCAAGACCGGAAATTGTTTCCATAGGTGGTAATTCAGAGCTTTGCTTGCTAGTACTTAGGACAAATGCATACGTCATAGGAGATGCAGGTACACGTTCCTCACCAGTTTCCTTTTTTTGACTGAGCTGTGTGGTTCAGATCCTGCTTCTCTCAAGCTCCCAATTTTCCTTGTCAATGGACAAACCTCAGTAATTTGCTTCTTTTTAGATCAGTTGGTGCTGTTTTTAATTTCGGTCATTGCCTTCTTTCATGTTCAGTAGCTTAGACGAAAACTTCCAGCGTTATGCCATGTCATATTGCCATATTTTGTCATGTTATACAGATTTGTAGAGCGCACTATCACCTGGGAGGATATCTTGGTTCTGAGCAGGTGTGAATCTAGCCACAGCTAGGGCCTAGTGGGACTATTCGAATAGCCAAATCTTCAGCTTCTTGCAGAATTCAAGATTTGAGGAATAGGCTTGAATGTGTAGTGGCAGGTCGTTCTACGTTTTAGGCGCGATGTAGGAGAAGTCTCGACTGCCGAATCTGTTTTTTGCTATGTGTGGAATGTGTGCAATGAGGAGTCCAGACGGACGGTTATGTAGTGCCTTGAAAGTGTAGGTGAGGAGTTTTAATTCGGCCAAAAACCCAGGTGCCCCCCTTGCAAAACAAGGTAGTTTTGTGATAGGTCATTTTGATGTCTCCACAATACGTTTTGGGCCCTTGCCTGTCGCTGGTACTTGGCCCACCCACACAAGTGAGGTACCATTTTTATCGGGAGTTTTGGGGGAACGCTGGGCAGTGGGTAATTTGTGTCAGCCCAGTGATCCCACAAGTTTGCCACACAGAAACGTGAGAAAAATGTGATTTTTTTCAGCTAAAGTTGAGGTTTGCAGGGAATTCAGGGTAGGAAAATGTTGGGGCGTCCACGCAAGCCATACCTCCCTGGACTCCCCCGGGAATCTAGGTTTCAGAAATGTCAGGGTTTGGTAGGTTTCCCGAGATGGCCGCCGAGCACAGGGCCAAAAACCCAGGTGACCCCCCCCCCTTTTGCAAAATCAGGTCATTGTGTGATAGGTAATTTTAATGTCTCCACAATAAGTTTTGGGCCCTTGCCTGTTGCGGTTACTTTGCCCATCCAAATCAGTGAGGTACCATTTTTATCGGGAGACTTGGGAGAACGCTGGGAGAATGGAATGGAAGTTTGTAGGTCGCCGTAGATCCTTGAGTTTTCCATCACCTAAATGTGAAGACATTTTTGATTATTAGCTAAATTTGAAGTTTGCTGGAATTTTTGGGTAAAAAAAAAACCTGTGAAAGTCACGCAAGTCATGCACCCTGGTACTCTCCTTGTTGTCTACTAGTAAAAAATGTGAAGGGTTGCCTAGGTGACGACTGAGCTAAGGCACAAAATCCCCAGCTACCCATATTGACAAAAAAAAGTTCTTACAAAAGATCATCTTACCACCACAAATATAAATCTGGCACTAATTTGTTAAAGTTAATCCACCGCTTTCACTGGTTGGTTTTAGCAGCTCCAGAAATGCTGTCTTCAAAGCCCAAATACTTCCATACCACCAGCCATGGGCCCATTCAAACAGATTTCTGGCACTCACATAAACATACTGCCTCCATGCAAGGGCCCATCACTTTCATACGCCACGAGATGTAATGAGTTTGACTACATTTTGCCACCTCTCCAGTATCCGCTTCCTTCTTCCTGAACATTACCAAACACATGCCGAGTGAACCTTTACTAATGGCTCTATGACAGCCACATGAGGCTCAAAAAGACATGTCTTTCAGGCGCCTTTAGCGCACTCATTGTGCTAAATCCAACTCCTAGGGGGCGTGTCCAAAATGGTGGCGATGTAGGACGTATCGGCTCTGAGCTTCTGCCAGCGCCTGCCCTAACAGTGTTTTTTGCAAAGTATTTTCCGATCTCCAGACCGGCTGACCACTGCATTGCCATCTGGACCCCAGATGGCACCAGACCACGCGTGGTGTGGTCAGAGACCCGCGGCGCTCTGCCAAACTACGACTGTCCCCCTGCCGGGTCCTGCAGGCCTTGCCTCACTTGGGCGGCAGACCGCGTGGAGCAGGACCCGCCGGGCGGCTTTCCTGAGGCACGCACCCAGAGCCCTCGGCTCCCGTCCGCCATTGTTTCAGATGGCCCAACGCTTCTCGCAGCAGCGGAGCAGGGAGGGAGTGGTATACCTCTGCAGGTCCTGCCTGATCCCGGCCTCCCGTTCCCGCCGCGCCCTGCAGCCGGGTGCAGCCTCGGCCTGTGATTGCGGCCTACCCCGTGCTACCACGCCTCCAGCTATGGCACCATCGAAGCGGCGCAACTGCGCTCCCTGAGACGTATCCGGGAACCCCGACTTTTTGGTGCTAGCTGGCCCGTGAACCTGGTGGCCCTTGAACCCAGAGGGCCCGGACACTCAGTGGTCCAGAGGGGGCCTACCTCTTGAGCCTGGGCCTGCACGCTCCTGTGGACTGCGCGGTGTGCTACTCAGCGAGGTGAGATCGGTACGCACTGGGTGGTTGAGGGGCCATTACCCACCGAACCTCGGGGCCTGAGACGCATCCGCTGTTGGCTCCTCGTGCCTGCCCTCCACAGCTCCGCTGCACACCTGGACACTATCCCTCCTGTTGGTGGCTTCGCCGGGCGGAGATGAGCGTGGCCGCCATTAGAGGCGGACGCAGAGAGGGGTCGCGGTGGCTCACAGAAGCAGCCCAGCTAGACCTGGGTGCGGTTTGTGGGTCCGTCGCTGCCCCAGCTTGCCCTCCCCTACTCTGAGCAGCCACTGGACCCATCCCGCAGGCGGGCAACTCCCCGACGGGCTCGGACCAGTGAGCGACAGCCCTCGGTGAGAGCTACGAGATGACCCCGACGTTGGCAGGTACCAGGGTGTGGGGAAAACGCCTGCTCACACCATACAAGCGTGGACTATAGCACCAGCCCTGATGTGGCCTGCCACCTATCTGAACACCATCGTCCGGCAATGGCTGGTACCCCGGCTGCGGTACACCCGGGCTACGAGTTGGACACTCTACACCCCCATCACTCGCGATCCTGCCCCCACCTTGACATCCTCAGGTGCCCTGCTTCACGTTTTCACCTTCAGGGAGGCTACCCACACCATCACGCGCCGCAGCACTGCAGCAGTGAAGGCGGCTGACCAGCACTGGGCCGGGCCCAGACATAACTTGACACGCTTTACTACCGAGACGATCCATTTACCACCCAGAGCTCCTGCGCCGCATCAGTGTCGTTAACCTGGTGTTCCCATGTACTGCTTGCTGCTTCCTGGGCCAGATACACTTGAACCACCCCTTACCTCGCTTCACAACCTTTGGGGACTGCTGAGGTCCGGAATATGTCCACACCGAGGGCGAAGAAAGAAAAGTTGCTCAAAGACATCTTCGCGCGCCAACAGAACATGTCCACATTGGGGCACTAAGCCGGGGGGGTGGGGGGGGCTCGCCGCCTGTGACACCCGGAGGCTCGGGTGAGGAGCCTATAACCCGGGCGTTCCTGGAATCTCTCTTTTTAACCTTGCGGGAGGACTTCCAGACGGTGAAGAAGGTTCTCACCTCCGAAATCAAGGATATTTGCAGGGACGTGGATGGCATTGGGGAAAGGGTTGCTGCCCTGGAGGACAGCGGGGACTCCAGAGACACGGAGATGTCCGCGCTTCAGCAGGAGGTGATAAGACTCCAAGATCAGCACCTTGATTTGCAACTCCATCTGGAAGACTTGGAGAATCGCTCCCGGAGTCATAAAATCCGTATCCAGGGAGTGAAAGCCACCGCAGATACCGATGATCTCTTTACTTTCTCCAGGGAGCTATTCAAGCACATTCTTGGCGCCTCACCTGATGTTGCCATCAAAATGGACCGCGCCCACAGAGTTGGTCCCCCATGAGCGAGCAATGAATGCCTGCAGACCTCCTTGTCTACGTACACGACTTCAGGACCAAGGAGGAGATCATTAACAAGGCCAGAGCTATGCATCCAATCTCGTTCAAAGGTCAGTCTCCGGTGCTCTTTCAGGCTCTGGCTCACCTTACCTTTCATCAGCGACGGCAGTTCCGACCTGTTACGAAACATCTCTGACAGCAAGGTGTCTCCTACTCTTGGGGCCATCCATTCCGGCTCATCTTCTGGCACAACGGTAAACTGACACAGCTGCGCTCGCTCACTGAAGCTGGTCAGTTGCTGGCAATCTCACCACCCCCAGACGATGATGAGCGCCGTGACACAGCCTCCGAATCCTGAGGTCTCCGCATCGGGCTTGCAGAGGCACAGACAGCGAATCCGGTGGCCTGACCAGTCTGAGATTGTTAAAGGCCAGCGGGTGGTCCTTGACTCCACGTCTGAGGCTTTCACTCCAGAGGACCCTTGAGCTGGTCGGATGACCTTGCTCTTCATCATTGCTTCTGAGGCGGGTGGCGGGTGGGGCGGGAGCTCTGTCACTTGGCCACAACATGGACCCCACACTAATTCTCACCCAGTCATCCTAGGATCACAGAATTTTTCTCTTGACTCTGTTTTGTTTCTGTAGGTTTGCATTTGATTCCTTGTTTGGGGTGATTTTTGGGGGGTTTTGGGGTCCCTCGTCCACCTTTTCTGCCCATCGCTTAGATGCCCGTAGGGGGCTTTCCGTTGGTATATGTGTTCATACACTACAACCTCAGGGGCGACCTCCAGGCCTAGCTATCGCTGTTCTTGGTCCTTCCCACATATAGATGCCGTCTTCCACTCTTAAAATCCTCACTTTGAATGTGAGAGGTCTCAACAACCCTGTGAAATGCAGAGCGGTCCTCTCATATCTTGATAATGCCAAAGCTGACATCTGCCTCTTACAGGACACGGATCTTCTGTCGAAAGACTGCCACCGCCTAAAATCCTGCATGTTTCCAACCCAAATGTTCTCATCCAGCCCCACTAAATCTGCTGGTGTGGCCATCCTAGTTTCCCGCGCATTCCAGGGTAAAGTCCTTCAGAAAGAGGCCGAAATCAAAGGGAGGCTCCTCACCTATCAATTCATTTTGGGAGGCCTGACGTTCCCTCTCGGATCGGTGTTTGCTCCCAACCAGGGCCAAGAGAAGTTCCTACACACTGCGCTCACTAAAGTCACAGCGACAGCTGATCGCCGACTTTTGCCTGGGCGGAGACTTGAATTTTAGTCTTTGACAACATTCTGGATAGGTCATGCCAGCGCACGGGACAGACGGGTGCGCTCTCTGCGGCAGGACTAGCTCGACTGCAGGACCTAGGCCTTAGTGATCTTTGGCGCTATTCCCACCCCCAAAGCCGTGAGTATTCCTTTTATTCTAATGCGCACAAAACGTACGCTACACCACGCAGATGTCGTAGAGCAGGTACAGCGCGCCATCACGGATTACCTTTCACATAATGCTAATCAGGACACTTCCCTCTTGACAGAATGGCACTTAAAGTGGTCATCCGTGGGGAATTTGTGGCTATCTCCACGGCAGACAACATGGAGCGTAGGCGCAAGAGGGACGATCTCACCCTAAAGACGAAGGAGCTATGCGACAACAACTCGCGGTGCTATACCAGTGGAGAGGGCGGAGTTTGCGGCCCTCTGACTACGCCACGCGTACTACACCGGGGGAACAGGTGTGGCCGCCTCCTGGCCCACAAACTTCGGGAAGCCAGGCAGAGACAAGGGGTTCAAGAAATTTGCCGGAGGGATGGTAGGCGGGCATCGGACGACTCCGAGATTGCCGAAGTCTTTCGCGACTTCTACGCTCAACTCTATACAAGCCTGCCATTGGACAACGCTGCTGGCACAGCTTACCTCGCGGAGGCTGACCTACCCACCTTAACTCAAGCACAGGCAGACCACTTAGAGAGGGAAATTAGGCTAGAAGAGGTTATAGCAGCCATCTCGCGCCGTAAACCAGCTATATCCTCTGGTCCCAACGGCTACTCAGCACACTTTTATAAGACATTTTGCGCTCTGTTGGCTCCACCAGGGGCGATCCCTGAAGATATACTCAAAGCAGCCTTTGTGGTTATTCCAAAACCAGGGAGGGACAGGACTGCCTGTGGAGCGTATCTGTAAGGGGAGTCAGGAGAGTTCTGCAGGAGTGTTAGGAACCCAGAGAAAATGCCTCAGTCTTCCCCAACGGCCTTCCGACTCTATCAGACTCTAGAGTATCGGAAGGCACGCCAGGGGAAAACAGGGAAACAAAACAAGGAAAGGTGGGATTAAACTTCTGTAGCGTGACGGGCGTCTGGTCAGGAATAAGTGAGGCAACACCCCGCTGTAAAACAAAGACTGTGTTAATTTCTGTTTTCTTAGAACGACCCTCCTGAATAACTAAACGCTTGACATCACCTACCAATGTGTGGTTACATCTAATCGTGTAGAGGAAAGGCGTCAGTGATTCCAATGTAACATCCTATACAATGGAGAGCATAGATTTAGAAGGGAGTTGGTATCATATACTAAAACAGAAACTATAAATGTGTGCAGCTCACCCCACTCGAACTGCTGGAACACTATCGGCACACAGGATTGGACTTCCCCTTGAGGTCACCACGAATAATAGTAGAATCGTTCACCTGAGACATATGGTACAATCTGCCAAAAGAGCGAAGCCACACTGAGTTCCCCCCTTACGTTTATCATACACCAAAGTATAGAAAAAAGGCAGCGCATTGCGCTGTTACCGTGATTCTGTCGTAAGGAGAGTCAGCACAGTGATCCACGCAAGTATCCCAAGGAAACAACAGGACACCTTCTTCATGGGATAGGCGTGGAAATACCCACGCAAGTATGTAAGGCCAAATGTTAGACTACAAGGCTGAACACACACAGACGATGCCCAGTCTGCTGGAAAGAACTGAGCCAGACACTGGTCGTAGCACCAAAATTAGGATAAGGGGGAGATAATAAAGTAAAAATGAAACACTGTGGGGGCCGCAATTCAACTTCAGCTGTCCCCTAGGATTTGAGGAGAAGCCCGGCCCGGCAGTAAAGGAAAGATCAACGTGCTTTAACACGGCGACGAGGTAAGCGTCAACCGCGAGGCAAAGCAGCAGGTGCTGAGAGATATGGGAGGCCAGGAATGATGAAGAAAGCCTCTCTCTATGCACCACGGAGAGAGAGGCAAGGTCCGACCCTGCCGCGAAGGAGGAGATGGCCGCGGGGCAGAACGCCGCGTACGGAAGAGACAGCGGCCACTACACAGCAAGTAGTTAACCCACACGGGATCAAATGCGGAAACAGGAAACACAACAACGGAAGTCAGGCACCAAGGACTAGGACGGAAGTGGAGCTCGAAGCAAGAACGCTAAGCGCGTTTGCATGCGTCGAGGATCCTTAAATACTGGAGCGTCTGGGGGCGTGGACCGCGGGGCATGAGAGTATCATTCCATATCCCTCTTTAACATTGACATTAAATTGTACACCGGAATTTTAGCAGCCCGTCTAGCGCCCTACATGCCGGGGCTGATAGACCCAGATCAAGCAGACTTTATTCCCCACCGTCAAATGAGCAATAACACCAAACAGGCCCTTCACGTCATTAAAAAGGCCTCCCGGACGTCAGGGGAGTACATGCTGCTCACTGTCGATGCCGAGAAGGCCTTCGATAGTGTCCATTGGCCCTACTTGGAACAAGTGCTCACACGTGTGGGGCTGGGTGACAAACTTAGAATGCACATCTTAAATTGCTACCGATTTCCTACAGCCACGGTCTGAGTAAACGGTCATACATCGACCCGCTTCCCGATAGGTAGGGGTACCTGGCAGGGGTGTCCCCTTTCGCCCCTCCTTTTTATGCTCTATTTGGAGCCTTTGGCTCAGCGAATTAGACATAACCCGCTAATAACAGGGGTCAAGTTTGGAGGGGATGTCCACACTATTAGTTTATACGCAGATGACATATTGATCTCACTATCAAATCCAGTGCCGGCGTTGAGAGCCTGCTTTCTGGAACTGGAAAGCTTTGCATGTACCTCAGGGTTTAAAGTTAATATGGAAATGTCCGTGGCTCTGGACCTTTCCCTGTCACCTTCTACCCGGGCGTGTCTCCAGGAGCAGCACTCTGTTCATTGGTCAGACGACTTGGTCCCCTATCTGGGGATCCAACTGGCACCCTCCATTGGCTACTGTGGCTATCAACTACGTTCAACTGCGATCAGGAAACACTATCCGCTCTCCTGGCTTGGCAGAGTGGCGGCCACCAAAATGACTAAATTACCTCAGATTTTATATCTGTTCCAAACCCTGCCCATTCACCCTCCCACTGGATAGATCCAGAAGATCCAATCTGAGCTTGCACAATTGATATGGCAGGGCCGCACACCCCGGTTGAAGCACGCTATAGAAGTTATCTTGCCTGAGGAAGGCAGCCTCGGGATTCCAGACCTTCAGCTTTATTTCCAGGCGACACAGATGCGTTATCTGGTTGAATGGAATCGGCTGGAATCGGAGAAACCTTCAGAGGGGTCCCTTCCTTCGAAAGGCACACAGGCCGCCTAATCTCTATGCGTCCTATATCACCCGGGTGACCCTGGAGGCTTGGGATCGTACTAACATTAAACATAATCTGACTAGCTTCCCTTCTCCGCTCATGCCAATATTTGAAAACCCTGACTTCCAGCCGGGAATGAGCGAGGCAGCATATGCACGCTGGCGCTCTTCCGAATGTTGGTCTCTGGGTCATCTCTTCGATGTGGACGGGATCATATAGTTTCAGCAGGTCAAATCGGAATATGGGATCCCTGAAGCCGAGCGACTATGGTACCTCCTGATTCGACACTGGGCACTACACCCACAAATCAAGCCAAATACTCATCGACACCACTCCACATAAGAAAAATGGCTTCTCACACGCACATCGGATAGGAAACTCATCTCATCTTGTATAAAATGCTTTTGGCCAGGAACACACACACACGTACAGTGCTAGCCGGGCTCGCTGGGAGTGCGACCTAGGAAGGCCACTCAGTCATAAAGAATGGGAGGGTGTGTATTATAGGGCTTGCCATTCCGCCTACCATACAGGTCTGACCGAGACAATGACGAAAATAGCCACTTATTGGTACTACACCCCTGCGCACATTCACTCAGTGGACCCACGACAAAACGCTGACTGTTGAGGGGGCTGTGGGAAACTTGGCACCTTGGTGCACCTTCTCTGGGACTGTGAACACTTACAAGCGTACTGGGCTCAAGTCCTCGATGAGGCAGACAAACATTTGGACACACAAATACCATGGTCTCACGCCTACGTCCTACTAGGTCTCCCGAACCCCTTGACATACCCACTTAAATCCAGCAGAGGCCACTTAATTGTAATCGCTCAGCGGCTCAGAATATTCTCACACATTGGCGCACCTCCCAGATCCCCACAGTCACGGGCTGGCTGCAGCGACTATGGCACGACCTGGGAATGGAGAAGATGTCTCTTACACTGGCTGGGAAGGGTTCCACTTTCGGAGAGCTCTGGCAACCATTCTTGTCCCTCCTCGCTTCCGAATATCGAGAACTCACCTGCCCTAGGTATTTACAACTCTTGCGTCTCTCCGATCAGCAACCGCCAGCGTCATAGTTTCATACCCATTTGCTGACTCTCCGCCAGCTCCCACAAACTTTATTGCCCCGTTGGACGAGGGAAGTAGAGGAGGGTGGGGGGGATAGAGTAAGTTTAATTTCTATGTCTTTGTATTTTGTTGGTTTGTTCAGATTCCTCTGCTTAAGTATATTAGCCGCTTAGGGCTCTCACCGCCCTTGCTATTTTGTATGCCTTGGTATATCCGGCAAGTTATTTATTGATAAAATCTCAATAAAAGATTTAAACCATAAATCCAACTCCTAACAGTTTGTGGATGAAGTTGGGGGATGCCCAGTATGCCGCAAAGCCATATCTCGAACTGAGCGAGCACAACTACCTTTGAAAATAAAGCAAACATGCTTGAAATTTTCCAAATCTTTCTAAAGAGAACATCATAAACTATGAAGAACGGTAGAATGTGAAACACGGGTAGTCTGTGACAAGGTAGCAAGTGTTCAATCCACTGTTATGTGCAGTGACTGTATGCACTTATCGTGCAGCAAACTGAACATCTAGTAAGCTCTGATGGAGGATAAACATGGCAAGCAGCATTGACCCATAAGTACTATAGTAAATTCAATGCGAGTATGGCACTAATGGATTTAAATCCATGGGTGAAGATGAAGTCATGACGTGTATCTGTAATACCTTGACTATCTGCCTTCTATTTATGCAATATTCCTGGGAAAGCCCACCTACCGTAAGCTGCTCTAACCCGTTCGTGAGTCTGTCCTCATCACAGTCCTGACTAATCCTGTCTAATTGTCAAGTGAACATATACTAATGCCTTCCATCGCTAGCTACTTGAAGCTCGATAAAAGGTTTCTGTCATGCACCATCAATGCTCTCACTGTGCTAAATCCAACTCTTTCCAGTTTGTGGATGCAAGTTGGGGGGGGGGGGTGTCTGAGTATCCCAGTAAGCCATATCTCGAACTGAGCGAGCATATCTACCTTTGAAAATAAGGCAAACATGCTGGGGTATATTGCCTAAGATCCCTAAAGTAATAAGCCAAACAAATGTCCTGTAGGTCTCATTCACCTACACTTTTACTTTGACAGCTTGAAAACTCAATTTGCTAACTTGCATCATACACAATGTAATTCAGAATGTACAGGAAAAATTATCTTGTATGATGATTGTTTTCACATCTTTAGTTTAAGACGTGAAAACAATCTTAATTCAAAATATTGTGCCCTGTATCTCTTTTCAATAACATCGTTATGATCCAAGTTAATAATTGAGTTTGCACGCTTTCAAAACAAGTAGAAATGTTGGTGAATAAGTTCCCGTAGATATTTGTTTGACTTAATACGCTTATTATGGTTCTCAAAGGCAATCAGAGCGGTCCTTGTGTAGTGTATATAAGTTCCCTAACAAGCACTTCAAAATCCAGTCAAGCCTTTAACATTTGCCAAACAGGGTACTCCGTGACAATGTGGCGCATGTTCTGTCCACCAGTATGTGAAGGCAGATAAAGATGTTGAAGTCCATGATTTCCTGAAGTAGAGGAACAAATATTCTGCGGTTGTTTGCCTAGCGAAGGAGCGGCCCACAGACAGTAGTTATCCATTCACACCAAGTGAAAGGTTTACCTATAGGCAGCTCCACCTCAGTCAATTTCCCAGTACTTTGCTTTAGTATGATACAACATAAAACAAGTAGGAAAACGGAAGACAGCCTTACTTGGGCACTGGGGACAGTAAACACGAGTCTCCTGCCTCTTTCCCTGCATCGAGCACACTACAGCGACAACATTGTTGCTCCTTTTTGGGTTGCAGGAATTTTATCAGCAAAGAGTAGCTCCTGCAGCCTTGCCACATCCTCCAGAACACACAAAGTGGAGGGTGCTGCTTCTGTAGCAGTGAGACCTTAAATCACAGACAGCTGAAAGTCAAGGAAAGACAGTCTTCCTGTGGTGGTCTGACAATACACAACATACGCATTGTATGTTGCCATCTGGATCAGTTTAGTAAACCGTTTCTTATACCAAGCTCAATTTTTATGACTCGAAATGTATGGCTGAAGAACCTGGATGTTTTTGTCCACTCCGCCCATGTACTTGTCGTAATCGAGTATACAGGTGTGCTTGTGGACTAAGGCCATCTGACCCCAAACCGTGAAGGGGAAGTGCTCTCATCATGAATTGTAGTGAGCACGTACACATCACAGCCTATCTGAGAGCTTGACTGCGAGCAGTTTGTTGGAACGCAACTCAGTGCTCTGGGAATTCTGGAGCTTCTCGCAAACTAGCTCCTGCGGGAATCCTTTACGGTGACAACAAATTTTACAGTAGGCCACAGTGCCAGCTTTGTAGAGCTCACTGAGCAGCTCTACTGCTGTATAGAAATTGTCCACATAAAGGTTATCATCTTTGTGAAGGAGAGGCTGAACAAACTCCCATACTTTTCCTTTTACCCTTAGCGTGGAAGCACAACCTACAGGGTTTAGAGTTTTGTCCTTCCCTGTATACACTCTCAAGCTGTACACATAGCCAGTCGAGTTCTCACACACCATGTACAGCTTGATGCCATAGCAAGCTCGTTTGCTCAGCAGCCACCCTTTATACAAGATCAAGGACTCATCAATGGCTATGTTCTTTCCAGGAGTATAAACCTCTGGAAACCTGGCAGACAAATGTTCCACTACAGGCCGAGTGTGGCATTTGCGAGGGCGGTTCGCAGGGCTACAGACATTTTACAAGTGCAGCCACCCTCAGGGCGCCATGTATTTGCATCCACCAGTGCAGGCCTTAGATCCCCGAACACGTCTTGCGTGTTTGAACGGGCTACTTCTGCCCTTTGGGTCTCGGTCGGAGCACCTCCTTCCCTCTCTTCCGAAGGGTCTTCAGTTTGACTTGGATCGATTGATTTGTGACGGCCGGGAAATGACGCAATTTTCCATTCGGTCGGCCATGGACACCACTGATTCGGTGAGTCGAGCTATTGCCTGGTCCGTTGCTCTGCGTCGCCATGCCTGGCTGCGCAATGGCTGTTTCCCTCAATGTCCAGGAGTGTCTTAGGGATTTACCCTTTGATGGGGTCGCCTTATTCGACCGACATGCTGACTCGGCGGTTCAACGTCTCATGTCTGAGTTCCCATGAGTTCCATGGTTTATAGTCCTTGTTGTGGACTTTGGCTTTTAGTTGCAGTACATTTTCTGGTGCGCCGTCTCTGGGTTCAAGAAGTTATTGCCCAGACGGTCTGTGCGGCTTTTCGCTGTCTTGTCCTTCTTTTGGTACAGCTGGCCAGCTGTTTCTGCATTTCTTTTTGAGTCCACTAAGAGCTCGTCTCAAGTGCTGTCCCTTGCTTTTATAGGGATGTGCCATACCCTATGTGGGGTACTTGTTGGCTATTGTATAGCTGTGTTTCCTAGCATGGGAAGTTTCGAAGGCTCCTGCGGGGTCTTCTTCGGAATGATTATTTTCTGTCCCTACTGTAGGTCTCCAGATTCGTCCCGCTCTTCCTACTGTGGTAGGACGTCCCCTCTGAGACCCACATTGTTAGGGGTGGCTCTCTCCTGGGGCTTCTGGGTTGTAGTCTACGGTTGGTCCGTAAGCTCTCCTGCCAGGGGCGTAACACCGGCCCCCACAGCCCCCGTGGTGTGGGGGGTGCCCAAGCTCCAGGGGGCCCCCTCAGCACAGCAGTCGGGCTGCAGAGCTCCTGATTCAGCGCGGAGGGGGGCCCTCCACGTGCCTTGCAGGGAGGCGCCCTCGAGTTTCGTTACGCCAGTGTCTCCTGCCTCAGTGTGAGGCACATTTCCCTGAAGTGTTGTTTGGTTTTCTGCTACGCCTGGTTCTCCATGGCGTGTTCTTTCGGCTTTGCTGTGTTCTCTCTGCCTGTCGGCACCCGCTCCTTGGGGGCATGTTGTTCGGTTCCGTTCTGTGTGATTTAACATATGTATACACACAGGATGTGTTCACAGTCACAGGGTGCCGGCGGTGTTCCTTGCGCCCCTGTCATGGCTGCGTTCTATTCTGCCCCATTCCTGGTGTGAGGAAGTGCTTATGTCTTCTCTCATGGCTCAGGCCCAGTGGGATTTTTGTGTGTAGGCAGTGGAGTGTCCGCCAGCTACGTCACTGCTATGCATTGCCTTGTTTTCTAGTTCCATCTGCACTTCCCTGACAGGGACTCCGGTCCCTTTGAGAATTGCCGCGCAGGGGTTTAGGTGCTTCTGCTCCTGGACTCTGCTGCTGTTTTTTGACCCACTGTGGCTTATTGGTTGTGGTCTCTGCTTATTACCCCAAAGGTTATGTGTTCCACTCCAGGTGTTTCACTGGTTGTGGGTTTTCAGACAACACTAAAGGCGACATTGCTTTTTAGCTTCTTGACATTGTTGTGTCCTGCGCTGCTTCACTCTGGTGTTGTTGGTACCCATTGTGGGATCTCTTTTTAACTGGGGCATGCTCTTCGAGTTCTTCCCCTTTCTTTTCATTTTTTCACAATTTGTTTATATATACACGTCTCTATACTGAACTGAAGCTGAACTCAGACAAGACGGAGGTCCTCATCCTCGGGTTCCACCCCCTCGGCCTGGGACGACTCCTGGTGGCTGACAGCACTAGGAACAGCTCCAGCACCCACCGACCAAGCACGAAACCTAGAGGTCATCCTCGACTCCACCCTCCCCATGACAAAACAGGTCAACGCCGTCTCCTCCACCTACGTCAACACCCTCCGCATGCTTCGCAGGATCTACAAGTGGATCCCTACCGAAACGAGGACGGTCACCCAGGCCCTCGTCAGCAGCACACTGAACTACGGAAACGCCCTCTACGCAGGAGCCTCGGCCAAACTCCTGAAACGGCTCCAACGCATCCAGAACACCTCCGCACGCCTGATCCTCGACATCCCTCACCGCAACCACATCACGCCCCACCTGAGACCTGCACTGGCTCCCTGTCGAAAAGAGGATAACCTTCAAGCTCCTCACCCACGCACACAAGGCACTCCACAACACCGGACCAGCGTACCTCAACAGCCGACTCAGCTTCTACACCCCCACCCGCCAGCTCCGCTCCGCCGACCACGCCCTTGTCACTGTCACCCGCATCCGAAGAGTGACCGCCGGTGGCAAATCATTCTCCCACATGGAACACCCTCCCCATCCACCTACGACAGACCCAAGACCTACTGACCTTCAGAAGACTTCTCACGACCTGACTCTACGAACAGTAGCAGCACCAAATCCCCCCCCCCCCTTCCTCCCCCCCCTTCCCGGCTCCTTGAGACCCTCACGGGTATGTAGCGCACTTTACAAATGATATGATTGATTGATTTTATATATATATATATATATATATATATATATATATATTCCACCTAACGGTTTCCACACATCAGCTTTGTGACGCTCGTTTGCGGTGTGTCGCTCCTGCGGCTGAAACCAATACCGCTATTAATTCCACAAATCTCCCGGTTTCCCAGGAAAAACGGGCCGCACTCCTCACAAGTTATGTTTTGCGATATTGTTTATTTGTTCTTAAGTATCTTGCATCAGAATCAATTCCTTAGGCATTTATCCAGACGACAGAAAATCCCTACGCGTTTCGGCATTACAAATGCCTTGATCACGGTAAATATTCATGCCTAATCATCATTTTTTTAAGCTTTGAAAATTGATTACATCATTTCCTATTCGCCAGCAATGCCCAATGGCTTTCTGGGAATCGTAGTTTCTAACAAAAATACTTTCTTCTATTCAACCAAGTTTGTAAAAACATGGACTGGATCGTGAGTTTTGCTGAAAACAAATAAATGTATATACATAGAGGCCCAATCAATTGTTCGACAGATAATTCAAAAGTTCTTTCTGCAGACAATTCAAAATTGTTCAAAATTGTTTTTTGTGTGTGTTTTTCAAACCTTTATATCCATATTGGATTCACATAGTCTTTTCTTTGTAATTAGGTTGTTTTCTTTAGTTTTGATCTTTAGTCCTCTTCAATAATCATGTCTCCCGTTGAGGCCCAATTTTTGGTATATTATTCATTTTGTGCATTCAATTTTGCAACATTTGTTTAGAGATCTTTACAAATGTATGTATATGCTAGAGGTTGTGTTATTAATGTGGCTCAAACCTGTTTAGAATTACATTAACGCTAATCATTGTATGTATATATTTGGTCACATAATCCTTTGTTAATGTATCTGCATTAATCTACTTTTTTGATCTTTAACCCATTGCCTTTTACCCATACAACATTCTGTATAACCACAACCTTGTAGAATGTTATTTATGTTGTTTTTTGCAAAATCAAACTGTCAGCACGTGTATTCTTTTGCAATGAGACAACGCGTTCTTCTAGGCAAGCACGAGACACATGGATTCTAGACAGGTGTCTCTGAGCACGTTTTAACAGTTACGAGGCACGTTAATTCAAGGCAGCTCTTTCTAGTAGCAAGGCAACACGTTTTGACATTTACGAGACACGTTTACAAACGAACTCGTCTTGCACGTGTTCTTCCTTGTGTTTCCGTTCAAACCCCACCCTTCTCCCAAAACCCTATTTAAGAAGCAGGCTCCCATTAACATTCGCTTGCGCTCGTTCGATTTCACTTACCGGAGAGCAGGACTTCAGCCTCGGAGATCTCGTCTTCTCATCGCGCACTTCCTGTCCGTCCTTTGAACTCTTCCCCGCATTCTGGAAACTCTTCCTAGCTCCTCTAGGATTCACCACGAAAGGCGTCCCCCGCTGAAAAAGGAAACAAAAAGAAAAAGCTGACAGAGTCAAGTTTCAAGTAAGCGCGCCTGGCATAATTTTTCTTTTAATCTTGCAACAAAGTGTTTCTTCGTTATTTCTTGACTTCGACATTGTTTAAATGAAGAAATAAGACATTTAAAGCCTGAAGTTTTTCACTTATCTTAGAAGACCACAGACTGGACAGGTTTTCTGCAGTTTAAAGACCTAAGCAAAAAAGGAAAGAATCAAATATAAGGAACTGTACAGCGAATCTATTGTAAGTGCAAAGAAAAGCAAAGGACATATAACAACTGCCACAAGTATAGTAGTCAGATGTTTAAAGTTGTTGTCTATATCATTGCAGATCAAGATTTAAGTATAAAGAAAGCATTCTGGCGCAGATTTAAGCAGAGTGTAAAAAGGTAAAGGTGGTCTGTACTTTAGAGTTTCGCTAAATGCATAAAAAAGGAACATAGTTTTTTTTAATGCTTATGTTATGTTCTTTCTTTTGTCATTTGTTATACTAGAAACATCAGGGAATAAGAAGTAGCTGGTGTTGTCGTGAGTTGCACGCAGAAGTCCAGAGTGTCTTTGTTTATTATTTTGTCCCATTTTCCCCTTCCCTTAGGAAAATACCCTGGGTGAGCTGTGTTCTACTTTCAGTTCAATCCAGACGTACGTTCTTAGGGGTGGACGGAAATAATCCTCATATCTCTCAAGTTGAACATCCTGCTTTTCAGGTGAGTGAAGGTTAACAGTATATCTCTTCTCTGATTGGTTCAATCCAAACGGGGTCAGGCTTCTCATGTTCAGGATGTGTCTCGACTCTTTTTGACTTAGGATTTTTTCCCTGTTGCCTCCTCTTGTATTAATTCTTGGATCTTTCAACATTTTTTGTTTGCCATTTGAGATTCCGTTATTGGTTTCGCAATTTGACAGACCTTGCAATTGAAACATTTTACAAAGCCTTTTGTCTGTAGCCAAGATTCCTTCTGATCTTTTCCTTTGAAATGGCTATGTAAACATGGTCCTTTAGATTTTTGGCTCTGCGATAGGTTACAATTGGGTAGTTTCCCATGATATTGAATATCGTACTGTCCAATTGTAAAATTTTCCAATTTTTTCTTATTATGGACATGATTGGTTTTGAGTCCTGTCTGAAATCCGTGATTTAATCTAATCTTCCTTTGTTCAGTTTTTTCTTCCATTGACAGATTCTTAGCTGTCAAACATTCCTCTCTGGTTTTTTCATTGGCACGAGTCCATACTTTGTTAATTTTTTTTTTTTTGCAAAAACAATTTTTATTGCATTACTCAATTACAATTGCAATCCGCAATCTCCATCATATCAGTAGTAGTCTCCCGCAGATAGAAACCATTGCATAGTACAGTGTAGACCACTTCCAGCTACCAATGCACTGTCCCCCAACACTCCCCTAAGCAAATGCACCCTCCCCCCACCCACATGTCAGTGTGCCATAACATCAGGTACCGGGATAAGTCTTTCGTATAAGTAGCCGTGTTAGTGGCCGCGGGCTACTCCCCACCCCCATGGTCAGGCTCAGAGCAGAAAGGAGAAGGAAAGCCCTCCCACCCTCATGTGTAATCCATCCGGTGTCTCTCCACACCTACACTTCTGCCGGCTGCTCCAGTGCTTCAGTGCCCTCCTCCGCTGCTGTACCCCACCCCTGGAGGTCAACCACTAGCGCTTCCCATGCATGTGCCATACGAGTCCATTCTTTGTTAATGATGTTCATATTATATTTTCTGTTCTTGAATCTCTTTTTAGCAATCCTGCCGTGTTTTGTCCATTCCTGTTCTTCACTGCAAATCCTCCGAATTCGAAGGAATTCTCTATAGGGTATGCTTGTTATAATGGAGATTTTATGAAAGCTATTTGCTTGCAATGTGGCATTTGTGGCTGTGGTCTTTCGGTGGAGTGTGGTGTGTATTTTATTTTCATTTACATATATCTCTATGTCTAAGAAGACTACCCTCTGATTGCTCAATTCAAACATGAATTTTAGATTGTTTATGCTCTCATTCAAGATATTAAAGTATTCTTGGAACTCCACTCGTGTTTCATTCCAGATGATTAACAAGTCATCTATAAATCTCGTCCAAACTACGATATTTTTCACAAATCTCTGATGTTGGGGATTCCATGCCACTTCTTGTTTCCACCATCCCATTAGTAAGCATGCGTAATTTGGACTAAAGGCAAAACCCATAGCCGTACCGCTTTTTTGTGGAAAGATTTCCTCTCCAAATAGAAAGATGTTCTCAGTTAGACACAATTTCATCATTTCTATAAGCATTACATTGTGGTCTTTTAAGTGAATGCTCCTCTCACGCAAAAAATAGTTGCTTGCTGTTAAGCCTAAATCATTTCCAATGGTCGTATAGAGTGAGATAACATCCATAGTTATCATCTGGTATGATTCTTTCCAGTCTATTTTCTCCAGTATCCTCAATACATGGCTGGTGCCCTTTATATAGGAACTCAGTTGCTCCACAAATGGCCTTAAAAAATAATCAATGTAATTTGCAATAGGTTCCAGTAACGAACCTTTGGCAGACAGAATTGGTCGTCCTGGTGGATTGCCTTTGCACTTGTGAATATTCGGTAGAAAATATATTGTGGCCATCACTGGATGGTCCACTGTCAAATATTTTCTTTCATCCTCGTCAATTAAATTGTTCACTTTCCATTCTTGTAGTTTTGAATCAATCTCTCTTTTGATGCATATAGTTGGATTAATTTGTAATCGTTCATAATACAATGTATCATCCAATTGTCTATGTGCCTCCATGACATATGCCTCTCTTCCCTAAATTACTACGTTGCCACCTTTGTCTGCGGTTTTAATTTCTATTTCTTTATCCAACGCCAGGTTCTTTAAGGCTTCCCTTTCTAGTTTTGTTAAATTATCCTTGTAGTTTGATTTTTTTTAAATTATACAGGTCTTGAATGATTGCTTCCTGAAAAAGATCCACCTTGTTTCCCAGTGGAAGTTGCGGGTAGAATTTAGAGTTCGGGTATTTGTCACTTAATCCTGCTCCCAGTTGTGGACATGCTGATTGTAAAGAAATTTCTTCTCCATCCAAGGCATTGAGATTCAACAATGTTAAATAATCTTCTGATTCCTTTGCTTTTAAGGTAGATTCAGATAACTGTATTGTAATTTCCGCTTTATTTTATTTTTATTTTCCGCAAAGAATTTAGCCAATTTGATCTTTCTCATGTACAGATATGTCTATTCTTGTTTGTGCCAAGTCCATTTTTTATACTGGACAGAAAGGTATTCCTTTTTCCAATAATGATATTTCCATTTCCGTCATTTCACGTTTGGATAAATTGACTACTTGTAACTCATTTATTGCCGATCCGTCTTCTGTCTCATACTCCTGGTTGTTGCCCCTATCCTGTCTGATGACACACTTGCTCCTTTTTCCTCTGCATTGTGGTTTCTTCCTTGCCAAGGGCGTCCTCTTGTTCTTCCTCTTTGATATTGCTGCGTTTCCCGATTTTGCTCCCACTGTTTTTGCTGCAAAAACAGGCGCATATCTCCTAAAAAAGTTTGCCTGCTTCCTTCTGTTGTATTTACATTTTCACTTAGGTCTGTGGATGCTAATGAGGAGAAACTGCTCGATGTACTCGCTGAAGTATTTAATGGTGTTTGCTTTCTAAAGGGGTCGAATTTCCGTGCAAAGGTAAATATTCTTCCTTCTGAGTAGTCAATCGTATCACGCACAAATTTAGTGTGTTTTCTTTGGTGTACTGCCTCTTCATGTTTTTCTATTTGGCTTTTCAGATCTTGTTTGAATTTACTCATATCCGGATTTAACTTTAAAGTTGCTAGATCTTTTTCCACTTCTTGCAATTCTTCCTTTATTTTGTTTAATGAGATTTCAATGTGTTTTACTAAAATCTGAATCAATCCCAGAATTGAATTTAGAACATGCTCTCCCCAATCCTGTAGCAATTCATTGGTGGCATCCTGATGGTTTGGCATTTAGCATTATTAGTAGCCCCCTCAGGACTCTTTGTACATACAGATATTGCTTTAGAGTGATTAATTCCCAAGATTTGTTAATTTCCTTTCTACTGAGTTTTTCCCACATCCGTAGTTTGCTTTTAGTATCCGATTTTGCTGTAGTGTTTTGTGTTTCCACTTCTTTAGCCACATTCCCTTTCTCAAACATGGTTGACAAAAACTCTTTCCTGTTTGCTTCTCTTTTTTCCATATTTTTGTCTGTTTTGTTCAAATTATTTTTTTGCCTAATTGTTTTTCTGTTCTGTGTTTCTTGGATTTAAACTGTGTTTAATTATTGAAATAACATATGACCGAGAGTTTCTTTGTTGCACTTCGCTAGCCAATTGGATGATGCATTGTATTATGAACAATTACAAATTAATCCAACTATACGCATCAAAAGAGAGATTGATTCAAAACTACAAGAATGGAAAGTGAACAATTTAATTGACGAGGATGAAAGAAAATATTTGACAGTGGACCATCCAGTGATGTTCGCAATATATTTTCTACCGAAAATTCACAAGTGCAAAGACCATCCACCAGGACGACCAATTCTGTCTGCCAAAGGTTCGTTACTGGAACCTATTGCAAATTAAATTGATTATTTTTTAAGGCCATTTGTGGAGCAATTGAGTTCCTATATTAAGGACACCAGTCATGTATTGAGGATACTGGAGAAAATACAGTGGAAAGAATCATACCAAATGATAACTATGGATTTTCTCTCACTCTATACGACCATTGGAAATGATTTAGGCTTAACAGCAAGCAACTATTTTTTTGCGTGAGAGGAGCATTCACTTAAAAGACCACAATGTAATGCTTATAGAAATGATGAAATTGTGTCTAACTGAGAACATCTTTCTATTTGGAGAGGAAATCTTTCGACAAAAAAGCGGTACGGCCATGGGATTTGCCTTTAGTCCAAATTACGCATGCTTACTAATGGGATGGTGGGAACAAGAAGTGGCATGGAATCCCCAACATCGGAGATTTGTGAAAAAAATCGTAAGTTGGACGAGATTTATAGATGACTTGTTAATTATCTGGAATGGAACGCGAGTGGAGTTCCAAGAATACTTTAATATCCTGAATGAGAGCATAAACAATCTAAAATTCACGTTTGAATTGAGCAATCAGAGGGTAGTCTTCTTGGACATAGAGATATATGTAAATGAAAATAAAATACACACCAACACTCCACCAAAAGAGCACAGCCACAAATGCCACATTGCAAGCAAATAGCTCATCAAACTCCCTTATAACAAGCATACCCTATGGAGAATTCCTTCGAATTCGGAGGATTTGCAGTGAAGAACAGGAATGGACAAAACACAGCAGGATTGCTAAAAAGAGATTCAAGAACAGAAAATATAATATGAACATCATTAACAAAGTATGGACTCGTGCCAATGGAAAAACCAGAGAGGAATGTTTGACCCCTAAGAATCTGTCAATGGAAGAAAAAACTTAACAATGGAAGATTAGATTAATCACAGATTTCACGCAGGACTCAAAAACAATCCTGTCCATACTAGGAAAAAATTGGAAAATTTTACAATTGGACAGTACGATATCCAAAATCATGGGAAACCACCCAATTGTAACCTATCGCAGAGCCAAAAATCTAAAGGACCATCTTATACATAGCCATTTCAAAGGAAAAGATCAGAAGGAATCTTGGCTACAGACAAAAGGCTTTGTGAAATGTTTCAATTGCAAGGTCTGTCAAATTGCGAAACCAATAACGGAATTTCAAATGGCAAACAAAAAATGTTGGAAGATCCAAGAATTAATCGCATGTAAGAGCAAGTATACAATTTATGTGATTGAGTGCCTTTGCGCACTCAAATATGTTGGGAGCACCACTTGCGAACTAAAGAAACGAATCCTTGAGACTGTACGTGCAACAACAAATAAAGACAGAAGCAATGCTGTGGCAAAGCACACAGAAGTTGCCCATGAAAGTGACTGGAAAAGCCTCAAGTTTTACGGTATTGAAACGGTGCCGCTTAATACAAGAGGAGTCAACAGGGAAAAAATCCTACATCAGAGTCGAGACACATCCTGAACATGAGAAGCATGACCCCGTTTGGATTGAACCAATCAGAGGAGCTATACATACATTTGTAAAGATCTCTAAACAAATGTTGCAAAATTGAATGCACAAAATGAATAATATACAAAAAATTGGGCCCCAGCTGGAGACACCATTATTGAAGAGGACTAAAGATCAAAACTAAAGAAAACAACCTAATTACAAAAAAAAGACTGTGAATCCAATATGGATATTGTGGTAAATATTTCATTACCGGTACTATTTTTTATGCGGTAAAGTCTAGTAAGAATAACTCAGTAAATATAAGAGGCAGAATCCGTGGTATTAGAGGTTCTAAAAGGCTTTATTCCTCTACAAAGGAAATACAGTTCGAACTGCAGGCTTCACATTCCATCACCATGAGGGTTCAGGAAGGAAGGGCAATACATTATTGACAGGTAATCACTTTTATAAGAAATGCATTATAGTGAAACAGATGCAGGAGGCGTAACAGTTGATAAGATAGATAAAATATGCATACGTAACCAAAAAGGCGGACATATAGGCGTAACTTAGAAAACGTCATTATACATGATGTCACAAGTGGGTGGATCCATAAGAGAATCCTGCAATGTCAGCAGAAATATTTGGCAGAGATGCGTGCGCAGCCGCATGACGTGTGATTGACGTGCAACTAGAGGGTGAAGGGGACTTGACATTTAGCTCTACATGTGGAGACAGAAGTCTGAGGGGTCATGTCAACCTAATCCCAAATCATATCTAATATCTTATGTTTAAAGAACTGTATTATCCAAAAGGAAAGGTCTCTCGGACGGAATCTATTCTATACTGACTGTTAGTGCGTGTACGAGCGTCTAAGTGTCTACATGAGATGCGAGGGGGCAGGAATCTTCCATGGTAACAGGGGCTATGAATTACTTGCATGAGGACAGCAAGGCCTGGCCCTTTGCACTGTAGCTGGAGGAATGTTTACCTAAACTACTAGACAGGAATGCATCAGATGAGGAGCGGAGCAGATAATCTTGAAGGTGAAATACAGTTTTTGGCAGGCAACAGGCTGGATCAGGCACCGTTAGCCGCGCAGGGAGTAGGACAAAGTTCATGGACACAGATGCAGGCTCGGACTGGAGCTTTCAGAGGCAGAAGGCAGGGAAAGGCTTGATGACAGAATTCAGGGCCTACTCGCCTGAATCTGTAAAATGTGGAAAGTGAACCACATAAAGTCGGTGGCCTTTCATACTTAGGAATGGCATACCTGACCCATTCATGGCGGATCTGAAAGAGGACATGTTGACGGTGGACGCACATGTATTTGCGTCTTCAAAACTGGAACTGGAGGGAACATACATGTACTTATAGCATGCACATGGAGCCGTTGGGTCTACGATAGGGGACATAACTGATCACAAAATTCATATTTCCTCATTCCCTCCTTGTCCCCTACGGACCCTCAGGAGATATCGATCTTCATCAATCCATCGATCTGTTCATATAGCATCATTTGTTCTTTCTTCTTCCGGGATTTCGAACGAAAACTTGGATGCGGGATACACGATGTGGCACACAGACCACAAATCGCTGGCCCACATTGTAGACATAAGCAGCAACTGAATAGTATGAGAAAGCCAATACCTAGGAAGGATAGGATCCTCCATCCCCAGGCTGACAACACGCTCCAGAACCAACCGGACCAAGTCCAGGTGCCTGGGCTCTGGTGTATCTGGCTTATAATCTTATGAAGGCGGGTTATGGCTTTATATACTGACGGTGAATTTTCTGGTATGAAAATGCAGCAACTTGATCCGATGACTCTACAAGCTCCGCCCCTATCGGCCAGGATGACGTCAAGGACAAGACGATTTTGAAGCACAACAATCCGCATAGCAGACTGCTCTTCTGTTAAATTGCCTAAGGCGGACGTAGTCTCGTTTACTACTGCTTCAAGGGTTCTAGTTAATCTACGTATCAGTTTACTATTAGTGACTGTTCCTATATAAGGAAAGAAACCTTTATTGAAATCTGTGTATTGCTCCCATGCCGTTTCAGTGTAATCGATGATCGGGAGATCTCTCTGCTGTCTATTGTGTATTAAATGGGTATTTCTGTAGTAATCAGGAGGAGCTAGGAAAACAGGTGGCAGAAGGAATGCTATGTAACAGGTACCATCCCAATCTAGAGGTAGACGTATATATGCGGTCTGGCCACATATGAAGTAGGAATGACGGGAAGCTCTAAATGTAGATTTGCCTTGATCACTGAATTTTATTACAGTGGTGCATTTACTATGGCCCATGTGTATGGAACCATTCTTTCTTACACATAATTCTCCTTTAACTGGGAATACTGACATAGCGGGCAAGATTGGTGTGGCTTCGGATTCAACATTCAGGATCATGAGGTTAAGTGTAAAATTACCTAATCCATATACTTCATTTTCTAGATCAGTTCCTGTTCTTTTGGGAAGTCCCTCCTTGTTAGGGTAGCAGACTTTAAGCAAAACCAGGTTCAGGTTTCCCCATACCCAGTTGTCTTGATAAACTGCGGAATTTGAATCTAGGGAATTAATCAAACTAAACCATGCTCCACAGGAGCCATTGTGTGTGAACGGATACGGAAAGAGGGGCAAAACTCCCTTATAGTTCTGATAGGGAGGGAGTCGGCCACATATCCAACAATTTGTAGCGTTGCTGGTCTGATGGGAATGATGTAACATACTAATGAATGTGTTGTTGCGCAGCGCAAATCTATAAGACAACTCATGTGAAGGTAATTCGCTAAAAGAATGTTCAGCAGTAACATTGTAAGCACGTTTAGAAATAGGGTAATACATATGAAGCAGTACACTAGTTATGATGATCAGAAAACTTAGAAAAAACAAAATTAATAATGTTACTGTGCAATGACTACGAAGTGATTTACAATACGCATGCTTTTTAAGCTGCATCTGTTGATTTCTTTCTCTATTCCGGTCTAGAGGATACATGTCAGAGACAAATTCAACCGATTCACCTTGGAGAGGACTTAAACAATCAAATTGTCTGACTTGTTAGACCTTAATTTCAGTTTATAAAGTTCAGTTTTTGTCTGTTCAACCAAGGGGAGCTTTGAGTCTGTCTGTGAGGGAATGCAGGGCTGAGTGTTCACACTGGAAGGTAGTCCATAAAATTTCTTGATATGACTCGAGTGCAACCACCCTTTACGTCCCTCGATCTTCACGGCTGTCCTTGTTGTTAGTAGAACGAGTTTAGGCGATTTCCACCTAGGCTCCAGTTGGGTCTTCCGGTCGAAATTCCGTACCAGAACCAGGTCACCTGGAACCACGTCATGGGGCTTCACCTCAGTGTTATCGGGAAAAGCTGCAGCTACCTGTGAACGACAAGATTGTAGTGCAGACATCAAGGAAGCCAGGTAATCTGTCAGCATATTACAGTCAACATCAGTGATTTTGCGAGGTATAGGCGTCCCCCACATATTTGGTGGTCTACCGAAGATCACCTCGTACGGGGATAGCCCTGTTCGAGAATGTGCTACCATTCTCATGTAAAAGAGCGCAACTGGTAAGGCTACTATCCAATCGACACCTTTTTCTCTACACATTTTGGACAATCTAATTTTCAGAGTCAGATTATGGCGTTCCACGAGACCTGCTGCCTCGGGATGTCGGACACAGTGGAATTTCCATTGGTAGCCTATCAAAAGGGAAACGTGTTTCATTAGTTCGGATGAGAATGGCTGGCCGTTATCTGAGTAGACAACACGTGGTAAACCGTACCGTGGGAAGAATTCTCGAACTAACTGTTTGGCAGTAGTCGGGGCAGTGTAATCTGAAACCGGGTAGGCTTCTGTCCAACGGGAAAGAGCACAGACGACTACGAGAACATATTTGAATCCTCGACATCGTTCCATCTGGATATAATCCATCTGGAGGACTTCAAAAGCATGATCGGGAGGTTGAAATCCACCCTGCTCTACGGGGATGCTTTTACCTGGATTAAACTGACAACATATCATACAGGTACGTACTTTCTGTTTGGCTGCTGCTCGCAAGTGTTTGTTGAACCAAATGTGTTGAATACTGTCTAGCATAGCTTTTTCTCCTAGGTGTGCTGGACTATGTATTGTGTTAATGATGACTTGAACCATGGAGTCGGGAAGAAACCATATAGATTTTTCCTTCGTCATCCATCCTTGATCCGTTTGGATCCCTCCTAATTCAGTCCATTTCTTTATTTCTTCTGGTGTAGCATGTGTCTGTATGTCAATTATATCAAGGGCGGGATCCTTAACTATCATGCAATGCGTTGGTGTCGGAACTATTGTCTTTGTCGCGTCAGTTGTATGAGTCTGGTTCTGAGCAGTCTGTTTAGCTGTTCTGTCAGCTAGGTCATTACCCTGAGAAATGATATCGGTAACTTTTGTATGAGCTTTGCATTTCATAATCGATATTGCAGTAGGTAGATGAATCGCGTCTAATAGGGCTTGAATGAGGGGTCCGTGTTGGATGTGGGCACCGTGAGAAGTTAAATAACCTCTCTCTCGCCACAGTACGCCGAAGTCATGGACGACTCCGAATGCATAATGTGAATCTGTGTATATGTTGACTTTCTTATTTTTAGCTTGAATACAGGCTTGTGTCAGAGCGATGAGCTCTGCTGCTTGAGCTGACAAAGTGTTAATACAATTTGTTTCAATGACTTCAGTGTCTGTTGTGACTGCGTAAGCGGCCACTAACTCTCCTGTACTTGTTCTCATACATGACCCATCTACATACAATGTCAAGTCTGGATCTGATAAAGGGATATCTGTCAAGTCTTGTCTGGGTTTTGTCGTGATAGTAATGACTTCAATACAATCATGTGCTAATGGATCTGTTCCGTTTACTGGCAACAGTGTGGCAGGATTTAATGTATTACAACGTCTGATTTCTATGTGTGGCTGAAACAATGTTAATTCATAACCGGTGAGTCTCGCTATAGTCAAGTGTTGTGTTTGTGTGCGGTTCAAGAGAACCTCTACTGCGTGTGGTACTTGTACTGTCAATTGATGTCCTAACACTATGGCATCGCTTTGTCTGATTGCTAAAGCTGTTGCTGCCACTGATTTCAGGCACGCAGGAAGAGCCTGAGCTACTGGATCTAATGTACTAGAGAAATAAGCACATGGTTTGTGTGATCCTGCTTGTTCCTGAGTGAGTACTGACAAGGCAGTACCTTCGCGTTCTGTAACAAAGAGTGTAAACAGTTTATTGTAACATGGTGTTGCTAAAACAGGTGCTTGGCATCAAGCTTTCTTTAAGCTTTCAAAAGCATGTGTATGTTCTTGAGTCCAAGGGAGGACAGTCGATGTGGCTGCCTCCTGTGTTGTCAACTGGATGAGTGGTTTTGCTAGAAATGCATATTGAGGGATCCACTGCCTACAGTATGAAGTGAGACCTATAAAAGCTCGCACCTCCTTTTGTGTCTTGGGTGGTGACATGTTAGCGATTAACTGGATGCGATCAGGTGTAAGCTGTCTTCCCTCCTTGGACAGCGAGTGCCCAAGGTAAACAACTTGCTGGACACAGAATTGCAGCTTAGAAGGGGACACCTTGTGCCCCTTATCGGCTAGAAATTTCAAAACCGTCAGTGACGCTGTTTCACATTCAAGTTCGCTTCGGGCGGTGATCAGCAGATCATCGACATATTGAAGCAAGGCAGTGTTAACTGGCATGTGGATACTGTCAAGTTCTCGTTTTAGTGCTTGGCTATAGATGCTGGGGCTTTCTGTAAATCCTTGAGGTGCGCGTGTGAATTTAAAACTTCGTCCATTTAAACTGAATCCGAACAGATATTGACTTTCCAGATCTATTGGGACGCTAAAAAAAGCATTCTTGAGATCAATTACCGTGAAGAACGTTGCTTCTGAGTCAATAGCAGTTAGTAATGAAGAGATATCTGGGACCACAGGGTATTGTGGTACAATACATTTATTTAATTCGCGCAGGTCAATAACTAATCGATATACTGGTGATGCTTTTGGATCCGTTCTTTTAAGAATCGGAATTATCGGGGAATTGCATACATTGGAGTCGGTTTCGACAACCACTCCTTGTGCAATGAGCTCGTCAATGATTTGCAGTAAGGCCGCAACAGCATCTGGTGGTAACCTATATTGTCGCATTCGTGGTAGTACTACTCCTGTTTTTAGTGTGACTCGATATGGTGTAATGTTCATGCAACCAACATCAGTGGGGCCTTGTGCCCATAAATGCGTAGGTAAACTCTGCAGCCGGTGATCCATGTCTCTGGACACGTAGTGACCTTTAAAGTCACGTAAAAATAGTCGTATTCCTTCCGTAGAACAACATATTATAGCTCCTAGAGCTTTCAATGTTTTTATACCTAACAAGTTTTCTGGGCATGATTTAGTAAGCAATAAATCTGTAGTTCGTGTCAATGGACCAACCGTGAGTGGGAGAGGTTGTGTTACGTCATTAATTATAGGTTTTCCTGAGAATCCAAGGGAAATATTTTGTGAGCCTGAGAGGGGTGGCCCTGGAACTTCACTGCGTCGTATAGTTGTTCTGCTTGCCCCTGTATCAAGTAAAAACTTTCTGTCTTCCCCTAATAGTTCACTATGTACATAAGGTCCCTCTTGATCTACAGGAACCTCAATAAGGGGTAAGCCAACTTCCCTCTCTATGCTATTTCATGTGTATCGCTGATAATCGGGATAATCTGCTTGTGCATACTGATACATCTGTTGCGTTGTCGCTTGTGTGGCAGCAATAGGCTGCGCTTGTGGTGGTGCTATGGTCTGTTGTGGAGCTGCCTGTTGCGGAGCTAATTGTTGCGGAGCTGACCTAGGTTGTGCATGCTGAGGAATTTGTTGTTGATTCTGATCCTGTCTAGGTGGACGTGGTCTTTCCTGGGTTCTACCTGTGGCAATGTTATGTTTCAAGACTGGACAATCGTGTATATAATGACCTTGTTGTTTACAATAATTACATGTCCCTTTAACTGGACCTGTTGAATCACCCTTTTGATGACCATCAGCTGGAACTGACTGAGCAACAAGCATTTTCATTTTTGTATCTTTCATACGTCTTTGTTCATGTTCTTGTTCTTCTCTAATTCTATTGTGGTGATATTGTAACATCTGTAACATCTGTGACGGGGTATTACCTTGCCAGGTACTCTCAAATTTCAATACTCTATTCTTAACTTGCGGTAGGGAATTTTCAACTAATTTTGTCACAAACAGATGTGGATATGACTCGCTACTTGCTTTTATGCCACTATTTATACCAAAACATTTTTCAAATCGGGAATAGAAATCACTAGTGTCTTCATCTTGCTTTTGTTTACAGGCTGAGATTGCACCCCAGTCCTCCTTTTTCGTAGTTAATAAACGTGGCAGTACCTGCACTAGTAATCCTGGTAGTGCTGTAGTCTTTTCCCCAAGCCCTGCTCCTGCAGCTCGGGCCTTTTCTTCGTTTTCTAATGCTGTCCAATCTATCTTTTGGTCTCCCACCTCCCATTCGTTTTCTTTGAGTTTCTCGTAAACACCGGCAGGCATTAATACTTTCAGTATTTTCATAATGTCGGGGTAGGTGTACTCTCCCATGAGTAGCATGTCTTTTATCTCACGGTGGAAACCTGCTGGATCCTTGTCATGGCTGGGTTCTACTTTCTTCATTTCTAATAATTCAATTTTAGTTATAGGCGTGTACACAAACACGCGTGTAAAGTTATTACCTTCACCTCTGATTGGGTGTACTTCGCGTAACGGATTCAGTCTATCTATGTGATACATTTTTCTTCCCATAGTGGGAACTGGAACGTGTTCTGGGCACACGAAAATTATATACTGGTTTCGAAATTCTAGAATTTCTTTAATCAAATCAGTACCTGACCCTCTCCATTTATTCGTGAGTAGTTCTGTCAATATGTCAGGTAAGGGTCCTGGATCGGAGTGTTGGCTTTTATATAATATAAGGAGGTGTTGAATCATGTATATACTAGCTAAACGCTGTTCGTCTGGGGCAAGATTCAGAAACGTGTGTGCTAGTGCATCATCACTGTATTTACTGGGACTGTCAGCCCATTGTACTGCTGACCTGGCTAATTCTTGTTCGTCCATGGAATCGAGTATATGGTACCCCCTTCGATCTCGGAGTAATTTATCAGCGGCTTGGAATAGGTGTTCAGGGGACCTTGTATTTAACATAGGGGTTTGAGAATGTCTATTACACTCTGGACGTATCGGACGTATCGGATCATTAAAGCCTCTAGCATTATTATGGGGTCTTCCTCTACCTACGTAGGCTATCGTTTCTAATTGTTCTGATTCTTGCTCGTCCTCTTCCTCTGATTCAATTCTGTCTGCTCCTCGTCTTTCTTTATGTATTCGTTCTACTTCCTTGCGGATTTTTCGATACATGGCGATTATACACGCCTGTTTATCATGTTTCTCGTCTGATATGTTCTGACCCCATTTGGCAAGTTTTTGCATGGTATCATGATCTGACCCAGGCCTGTCTTGGTTCCTAATCACGCAGTTTATGAAAAAACGTAGTAGTTGTCTTTGGACATCCACTTTCTGGTATTCCATAGCTTCGTTAATACTTTCTGGACCTCGCCCTGTTTGGACAAAGTGATATATATTGTCTAGGTGTTCAACCATTCCTGGTATCGTCATTAAATATAATGTAGCTCGTCGTATACGTAGTGATGATATTAGCAATCTGTCCTGTTTACCTGGCACTGGATCGTATCTACAATCCACAAGATGTTCTTTAAACATGTCGGATGTCACTAGTTGGGGTGTACGTTGGAGTGCTAAATCTCTAAGGGTCTGTTTATTTCGCGGCGGGGTGGCAAACATGTCTGTCGTACCTCCTGTAGCACCATCTGAGGTGCTGGGCAAGAAAGGATTCGTTGGACGTAAGATAGAAATTGTAGATGCCGGAAAAACAGTAGAAACGGATGGACCTGTAGGAATGGGCGTAGGAGTTTGTTGTTGCGGGGATACAGACGGATGATCTTGACGTTGAACACCATCGGCAAGCGGTGTGTGTGTTGTGGTATTAGCATACTCGGGAGCTACGTCATCCAAATAGGAGGAAAGGAAAACGTCCTTTGCTGTTTTAGGATGTGCTTTTATCGGGAGCAATGGAGGAGTCAAGTCTTTTGGTATTTCCGGGGTAGCCTTAGGTAATCCTTCGGCCAGAAGAGGATACATACCATTCATAAGAGTGTTTCTTTGTCTATCTACTTGTTCTGATTTAACTCGGGTACCTTCCTCAATTAATAGATTTTCTCGGGCTTTATTTGAATTCTCTCTACCTTTCTCTTCCTGTCTGAGCGCTTTTTCTGTACGTCTATATGATTCTTTACGCCATAATTCAATGGCATCTTTCTGTGACTGTCTGGCTTTCTTTTTCCACAATTCTTCTTCTACTCTCATGATGCAATCTGCATCCCAGGTCCCCGCTGCGGGCCATCTCTGACTCTCTGGTAAATCCTTGGTGTAGTCCACCCATAAATCAAGAAATAACACGGCATCTAAGCCATGTTTATGATACATAAAGTATCCTGGAGTGTCCCTAGGTGGAATGGGAACAGCTTCTTCGAGTACCCCTTTTCTAGTTTTGATCTGTCTTAATTTCGAAAAGAGCGGCATTTTTAGATCTGGTTACTTAATCTCAAACACACTTAATACAAATAAACACAATAATGAACAGTCATTCACACCACAATGTATAGAACGTATTAAAACATTTAACACTTAACAGTTTTAACGAACGATGATAACTAATAGAAAACTAGTTACTGACATAATACTAACACTAAATAATACTTAATTATATGCAAGACATACTAGATATACTGCTAAACAGTACAGATACACTGCTGAAACAGTGCAGACCGGATTTGTGTACCCAAACCCGTCTTGACCGGCACAGATTATGTGCACGTTTAAATGCCTCCCCGGCAATGGTACTCACCGGGTAGCTCGGAACGGAAGGCCTCGGAACTGAACTGAAACTGGACCGGACTGGACTCGACTCAACTGGACTCGGAACTTCGGAACCTGGTGGGCCTCTGTATACCTCGGATCTTGCTCTCTCAGCTAGGCTCTGGTCGGGATACTTCGCACTTCTCACCGCCTCGTCTGGGTGTTGATCGCAGCCTCAGTCACCCCCGCTTGGCCGGAGGGAGATACAGGAAATCCTGCGGGTACGCGTTTTTGTCCGTTCAGCTGTGGCAGGAGACCGGGCCTGCAACGCACCTCCGGCGCGTGAGATGAGAAAGTGTCCCTATTCGGGCGCCAATTTATGTGGTAAATATTTCATTACCGGTACTATTTTTTATGCGGTAAAGTCTAGTAAGAATAACTCAGTAAATATAAGAGGCAGAATCCGTGGTATTAGAGGTTCTAAAAGGCTTTATTCCTCTACAAAGGAAATACAGTTCGAACTGCAGGCTTCACATTCCATCACCATGAGGGTTCAGGAAGGAAGGGCAATACATTATTGACAGGTAATCACTTTTATAAGAAATGCATTATAGTGAAACAGATGCAGGAGGCGTAACAGTTGATAAGATAGATAAAATATGCATACGTAACCAAAAAGGCGGACATATAGGCGTAACTTAGAAAACGTCATTATACATGATGTCACAAGTGGGTGGATCCATAAGAGAATCCTGCAATGTCAGCAGAAATATTTGGCAGAGATGCGTGCGCAGCCGCATGACGTGTGATTGACGTGCAACTAGAGGGTGAAGGGGACTTGACATTTAGCTCTACATGTGGAGACAGAAGTCTGAGGGGTCATGTCAACCTAATCCCAAATCATATCTAATATCTTATGTTTAAAGAACTGTATTATCCAAAAGGAAAGGTCTCTCGGACGGAATCTATTCTATACTGACTGTTAGTGCGTGTACGAGCGTCTAAGTGTCTACATGAGATGCGAGGGGGCAGGAATCTTCCATGGTAACAGGGGCTATGAATTACTTGCATGAGGACAGCAAGGCCTGGCCCTTTGCACTGTAGCTGGAGGAATGTTTACCTAAACTACTAGACAGGAATGCATCAGATGAGGAGCGGAGCAGATAATCTTGAAGGTGAAATACAGTTTTTGGCAGGCAACAGGCTGGATCAGGCACCGTTAGCCGCGCAGGGAGTAGGACAAAGTTCATGGACACAGATGCAGGCTCGGACTGGAGCTTTCAGAGGCAGAAGGCAGGGAAAGGCTTGATGACAGAATTCAGGGCCTACTCGCCTGAATCTGTAAAATGTGGAAAGTGAACCACATAAAGTCGGTGGCCTTTCATACTTAGGAATGGCATATCTGGGGGGAGGAGCCTAGCGCGCAACCAAGATGGCCGCGTAGGTGCGAGGCTCCCGAGGACCTCCGCGACCTCCTGAATTAATCCTGGCTATATCCTGTCCTTTTTGAGGGGACTGTGTCGGTGAACCCGAGCTGAGGCGCCACCCGTTTTCCGTGTTCGAATCGGACCCCGAACACCGGCGGGAGCGCCGATCGAAGGTTGCGGCCTTCCCCGCGCCGGCCCCCCGGATTGGAGTAGTGGGGCGATCCGGGGACAAAGTGAACAACAGCGGCGGGCACGGCTGGGCGACTCGCGTACCCCGCGCTTTCACTTTCACTTTTGCGCCCTCCCCGCCTCCAGCGAGGTAGGGTCGCGAAGCGGGGTGCGGCGGTGTGGTCTTGTCCAGGTGCCCGGCTGACCCGCCAGCTGTGGATCGTCCTGCGGTGCGGTGGCCGCCCTCCCCCCCCGGACCCAGTGAACGGGTCTATCGGCCCTTTTGAGGAGATTGGCACGACGGTGGGAGAGCAAGCATGTCCACCAAACAAGATGGCGACCGGGCGAAGGTGAAGTCAACCCGCCGTGGCCCGGCGCACCAATCCAACAGTATGGACCGCTACACTCTCCAGAAGGGATCTCCGGAGACATCGCGCACGTCCCCGGCGGGCCTGACGGAGACGCCCGCCCAGCCGGTGGACCTGACCCTCCGGGACGTCATGGGCGCCATCGCGGAGATGAAGGCCTCGGTGGACCAGCGCTTCGACACCCTAGCGCAAAAAATAGACTCGGTCCTTGTGGATGTGAGCCTGGTGCGGGCAGACCTGTCTAAGACGAATGACCGGGTCGATTCCCTGACCCACACCACAACGGGCCTCGAGACAGATGTGGCGGCCCTCCAAAAGGAGGTGCGCCGGCTTGGCCAGGCGAGCGCCCTGATGGACCGGCGACTGGAGGATTCCGAGGGTCGGGCCAGGAGGAATATCGTTCGGATTGTGGGGGTGCCGGAGGGACGAGAGGCGGAGGCCGCCGACCTTTTTGTGGAAGATCTAATCCTCACCCATCTGCAGCCCCGGGGCCTGAGTAAGCTTTTTGCGGTGGAGCGTGCTCACCGGGTCCCTGGGGGCAGGCCGAAGACCGGTGCCCCGCCGCGGCCTATCATTGCCCGGGTTTTTAACTTTCGGGACAGGGACGCTATCCTGCAGACCTCCAGGCAACAGGGACCGGTCAAGCTCGACAACATGGATGTGTGGTTCTACCCAGACTTTACTCCGGCGGTCCAAAAGCAGAGACTGAGTTTTCTCGGTGTTAAACGTCGCCTGCGGGACCTGAACCTAAAGTACTCAATGCTCTTTCCAGCTAAGCTAAGGGTGGAGGTGGAAGGTCGCACGCACTTCTTTGATCGCCCCGAGGCGGCTGGGGACTGGTTGGACACTCTGCCTGATGATCGGGGCCGGGGGGGTGGGGGGGGTGCGGGCGGTGGAGAGGGCCTGCCGGATCAGAATTAAGGGGTGAATAATAGGCCCCGCTCGGGACAATATTCTTTACCATTTCTCGATCGTGTATGTTCCCCTCCTATGGAGGTCGTACGGGGTCTGTTGGGGGCTTCCCTCCTCCTCTGGGGTACTAGTTAGTCTTTCTCTATGGGGCGACAGGCACACTGCACTTTGGGGGGGCTGACTGGGCTCATGCAGGGGTGCAGGGAGGGGGGAGTTCTGTTGGGATGGGGGGGTGGGGGGGGGTGTGTTGTTTGTTCGCACCGCAAGGCAAACCCTTTACTGTATAGCTGTACTCGAAATGCTCTGTGGGGGACGACTGATTGCTACTAGGTATGATGGGGGGTAGGGACTTGGCTGTGTTGTCCTGGAATGTTAACGGCCTGGGGGATCGGATTAAGCGTGGTGTGGTCCTGCAGTTCCTGAAACGCATATCGCCAGATGTTGTCTTTTTGCAGGAGACACACCTTATAGGTAACTCCTTCCATGCCATGAATCGGCGAGGCTATCGTTTGGTGGCCCACTCGGGCTTCACTTCGGGGTCGCGGGGGGTGGGTATCATGATCAAGAACTCGCTCCCGCTGGAGATTGATGAGGTGCGCCATGACGAGAGGGGACGCTACACTGTCCTGGTGGGTAGAATGGAGGGTAGAGTGATTGTTTTCATGTCAGTGTACGTCCCGCCTGGGTTACAAGCTACTACATTTGCGGACCTGGGGCGCCTCCTCTTGGACCTCCCGGGTGGCCTGCTGGTGGTTGGGGGGGACTTCAATGCGGTAGTTTCTGGGTCTATGGATCGTCACCCCCCTAGGGACCTCCCCCGGGCACAGGCGTGGCTGTCCGGCCTCTTAGACACACTGGGCCTGGTGGATTGCTGGCGACTAAAGCACCCTACGCAGCTGCAATACACTTTCCACTCGGGTGCCCATGGTAGCCTCTCGCGACTTGACTACATCCTGGTCCCGGCGGCCCACGCTGGGAGGGTAGGAGAGGTGTGCCATCTGGCGCGGGGTATTTCGGATCACTCCCCATTACTGTTACATTTTGATGTCTTCCCGAGGGGGGAGGGCAGGGTGGCCCCAATCAATGCATGGTACTTGCGAGACCCCACTATTCGTGCCGACTTGATCAAATCCTTACAGCGATATTTTGACGAGAATGTGGGGTCTGTCTCTTCGGCCATCTCCCTGTGGGAGGCCTTTAAGGTAGTCCTCAGAGGGGAGGCCCTCTCCTCTATCTCCCATGCCCGGAGGCGTGAGCGGGAGGAGGTGACCCGGGTGGAAGCCGAGATTGTGGAACTGGAGGGTGACTTGGGGAGCGGGGTAACGGATGCCAAGTTGCATGTTTTGCACCTCAAGCAGGCGGCCTATAGGGCCCTCGTCACGGAGGCGGCCAGGGGCCTCAGTAGAGAGCAACAGGGACGATTGTATGATGTGGGCGATAAGGCGGATAAACTGATTGCGTGGTTGGATAAGAGGGAGAGAGCGAGTCGTGTGGTTCCTTTGATTGAGAGGATGGATGGTACGCGTGTCACCGAGCCGGAAGCCATCGTCTCCTGCTTCGCGGATTACTTCCGCGAGGTGTACTCCCCGGTTTCCCCCTGCTCGGAGGAGGATTCCCATTCCCTGCTTCGGGACATAGCGCTGCCCTCCCTTTCGGTGGAGGACAGGGATTCGCTGGACGCTCCTCCCACCTCGGACGAAATTGCCCTGGCTATTCGCTCGGTCGCGTCCGGCAAGGCCATGGGCCCTAATGGTCTCCCCATCGAGCTTTACAAGCTGCGCCCGGACGTACTAGCGCCCCACCTGCGCGCGATGTTCCTGGCGGCCCACTCGCAGGGTTCCCTCCCGCCGGACCAGCGCCTGGCCACGATCGTGGTGATACACAAGGAGGGGAGGCCCCGTGAGCGGGTCACATCCTACAGGCCAATTTCGCTCTTCAACGCGGAACCCAAAATCCTCGCCAAGGTGTTGGCCAACCGGTTGGTCGGTGTGGTGGGCGATTTGGTCCACCAAGACCAATCGGGATTTATACCCCATCGCAACACGGCTCTGAATCTGCGACGCTTGCACGGGGTGCTCGCGCGTGTCCCGTTTGTGCGGGAGCCGGCCATCTTGGCATCCTTAGACGCCACCATGGCGTTTGACACGCTTGAATGGCCATACATCTGGGCGATGCTGGCGAAATACGGATTTGGCCCGGGGTTCATTAGCTGGGTCAAATTGTTGTATTCGGGCCCATTGGCGCAGGTGGTGGTGAATGGGCGAGTCTCGGCCCCATTCGAGCTGGGGCGGGGCACGCGCCAGGGTTGCCCCTTGTCGCCGCTCCTGTTTGCACTGGCCTTGGAGCCCTTGGCGGAGTGGCTACGGTGGCACCCTTCTATCCGTGGTCTCCGCTGGACCCCTGAGTATGAGGACCGCGTGTCCCTCTACGCCGATGATATCCTTTTGTATCTGGCCTCCCCGCGCAAATCGCTGATTGTCCTGGTTGATGTTTTGCGCTCCTTCGGGCGTAACTCAGGCCTTGTCATCAACTGGGCGAAATCCTGCGTATATGTGCTTTCCGGGGAGGCTCCGGCCCTACCGCGTGACTGCCCGATCCAAATTGCCTCCCAGGGGTTCCGGTACCTGGGTATATATATCACTCTAGACCCGGAGGCCCGCTATGAGCGGAACTTGTTGCCCCCCCTCCAGCGCTTGCGAGAGGATGTGGCGCGTTGGCGGCGTCTTCCGCTCTCGCCACTCGGCCGAGCGGCCTTGTTTAAGATGATGTCCTTGCCGCGCTTTCTGTACGCCCTCCAGAACACTATGGACTTGGTACCAGCGCGCTACTTCCGCGAGGTGGAGGGCCTGCAGCGGCGCCTGTTCTGGGACGGGAGGCCGCGTATTGCTCTGGCCAAATTGACGCTCCCGTGGTACGATGGGGGGGTCGCCCTCCCGGACATTAAACGGTATTACTGGGCCTCCCAGCTAGCTGCAATCAATCATGGCCTTTACGGGCCCGCCTTGAACCCGGCATTTGAAATGGACAGGGTGCTCCTGCCCGGTGGCGATTATAATCGAGCGCTCTACTCTGGCACGCCCGACTCCCGTCTGACGGGACCGACGCGTGTCATGGTGCGTGTCTGGCACGCGGCTAATGCAGCTATGGGGTGGAAGGACCGTTTGACCCGGGCGTCACCGCTATATGCGTCTGAGAGGTTGGGCTCCCTGTGGACATCGAAGGGCTTCGAGAAGTGGGACACGATCGGAATCAGCACGGTGGGAGATCTCTGGACGAGGGGGGGTTTCAAGACTTTTGAGACGCTGCAGACGGAGTTTCAGCTGCGAGGCAGTGAGTACTTTCGATACTTGCAGGTCCGCCACGCGCTGGCCTCCGTCTTCCCGGATGTTGCGTCCATTCCGGAGTCTTCCCCCCTGGAGGACAGGGTGCTAGATGGCCATGTACCAGACAGCACGATCTCCCTTATATATAAAAAACTGATCAATGACAGATCGTGCCTGCTGAATGGCCTCCGCGAGGCCTGGGTTGCCGATGGGCTGGAGCTGGACGACGAGGACTGGATCTCCGCGGTGGCCTCTCCGAAGGAGGTGGCCATCCCGGCTCGCCTTCGTTTCGTCCAGCTTAAGATCCTTCACCGGGTTTACGTCACGGGCCGAGGCTTCTACGTATGGGCTTTGCTGGTGACGGATTGTGTAAGCGCGGCTGTGGTGCTTTGGCAACTTTCATGCATATACTGTGGGAATGCCCGAAGGTGGAGCGATTCTGGCGTGGTGTGCATGAGGTTTTGCGTGTGGTTACGCGTGTCGCATTGCTGCCTGAAGCGAGGAGATGCTTGCTGAATGTGTGGGAACCAAATGATTATTCGGTCCCGCAGACGCGGTGGGTGACTCTGGGATACATGATAGCGAAGCGTGACATTGCCCAATTGTGGGGATCCCAGAGGCCCCCGGCGGTGTTGGCCTGGAAAGAACATATGGATTGGTGTATGTTTCGTGAAAAAGTAGTGTATGTGGCGAGGGGTAAGCCTGGGGCGTGGGTGAGAATCTGGAGCCCCTGGAACGCCTACCGTGGGGGTATTTGTGAGCCGCCACTGCTACCGGTAGCCTCGCCGGCCCCATCTCCTTAGCCGACCCCCTCCCTCAGCCGTGGGCACGTGGCTCCCCAGTCCCTGCTATACTCCCATTCCCCTCTTCAGAGTTTTGCTGCTGGTTAGGATCCCCCATTTGCGGAGCACGTGCTGTCACTTGGTTCGCGGGTTGCCTTGCGGGTGTGGTTTTTTGTGTTGTTCTGTTTGACAAAAGGAAACCGTATTGTGGGCTAGGAGTTATGCGGCCTACGCCATTGATTTTACCTGCTTTGCCAATCTGCTCCGCCGAGAGACTCTCACTGTATGTATGCTATATGCCTTTTGCTACTCTAGCGGCCGGCCAGATGGTTGTAGGCCCATGCCTGTAACTTTTTCATCGTGCAATAAACGGTTTTAAAAAAAAAAAAAAAAAAAAAAAAAGGAATGGCATATCTGACCCATTCATGGCGGATCTGAAAGAGGACATGTTGACGGTGGACGCACATGTATTTGCGTCTTCAAAACTGGAACTGGAGGGAACATACATGTACTTATAGCATGCACATGGAGCCGTTGGGGTCTACGATAGGGGACATAACTGATCACAAAATTCATATTTCCTCAATATAAAGGTTTGAAAAACACACACAAAAACAATTTTGAACAATTTTGAATTGTCTGCAGAAAGAACTTTTGAATTATCTGTCGAACAATTGAATGGGCCTCTATGTAATGCATATGTGTAAATTGCAAATGGCGCACTACAGTGGGACAAAGATTGTATAGATCAGCTACCGAGAATGGTCAAAATCATTATGCAGAGAATAGTGGTTTATTTGTTTTCAGCAAAACTCACGATCCAGTCCATGTTTTTACAAACTTGGTTGAATAGAAGATAGTATTTTTGTTAGAAACTACGATTCCCAGAAAACCATTGGGCATTGCTGGCGAATAGGAAATGATGTAATCAATTTTGAAAGCGTAAAAAAATTATGATAGGCGTGAAAATTTACCGTGTTCAAGGCATTTGTAATGCCGAAACGCGTAGGGATTTTTTGTCGCCTGGATAAATGCCTAAGGAATTGATTCTGATGCAAGATACTTAAGAACAAATGAACAATATCGCAAAACATAACTTGTGAGGAGTGCGGCTCGTTTGTCCTGGGAAACCGGGAGATTTGTGGAATATATATATATATATATATATTCACTGAAAAAAACATCGGTTTTAGACATGTTATATATAGGAATTAGCATTTAAAAACCCTTAGAAATTCACTGAAAAAAACATAGGTTTCAGGGGCGTTATGGTTAGCTGGACATTTCACTCGTACAAAACCATTGAAATTCCCCCGTTATAGTTAGTTCAGCTAACTATAACTCGCGCGCCCGCAATGCACTGCTGATGATGTCACATATTACATCACTTATGACATCACTGATGACATCATCCAGTGAATGTGTGTCTTTCTGAAAATTAAATCTTTTTTATATATGTAGATCTCAAGGTCGATGGAAGAATAAATGGGTATATAAGTGTCTAAATGGATGAATTTTTTTTGTTGTAAAATTGATTGTATAACTGACTGATTAAGTGTATCTTAGTGAATACATGGGTTACTGAGTAATGTTTAAATATGTAAATATCTGTATCAGTCTCTCACTTTGTGTATAAGTGACTGCATGGGTTGGTGAGTAGCTACATGAGTGTCTATATGGGTTATTACTTGGTTTTTCGAGTATCAGTATAAGTGTCTGAGCGTCTGTATAGTTCATTGGAGGGTATTACTTAGTGCATAGATGCATGAATGAGTACGTCACTGTTTGTATGTGTTGAAGACAATATGTGTGCAGGACTGTATGGGTGGATGAGTGTGCGTATGGGTGTGTTAGCGAGTGAATGACTGTCTCAATAGTGTCTTTATAAGTAACTACATATGTTTTAAACTAGTATATGTAAGTATTGCTGTATATAAGTGAGTATATGTGAGAGTGAGAGATTGGAAGAGTTCCTGTATGAATAAGTATGTGTTTCTTTAAGTGATTTTTTAAAAGAGTAAGTATGTGTAACTTTCTGTAGAAGTAAGTGTGCTGGTGTGTGTATAACTGTATATGCAAGTAAATGGATGTTTGATTCTTTATTAGCATGAGTCACTGTGTGTGAGTAACTCTATGGATGAGTGGTGGTGTGTAACAGGATGTATAGGTGTAGGAGTACATATGATGAGTGAGTACAAGTATGAGTGACTATACAGGACTATTGGTGTATGAGTGGATGTATTAGAATTACTGAATCGGTTGTTGTAACTGGTATTGGTATGACCATTGTTTAGGAAATGTTAGTTTCTATTTGTATTTTTGAATGTGTGTATCAAAGGTTATATTAGGGTGAGAGGAGGTCTGCCACTCTGTCATAAGGATGATGTCATCAGTGATGTCATGAGTGATGTCACTGACCATGTCATGAGTGATGTAATATGTGACGTCATCAGCAGTGCATTGCGGGCGCGCGAGTTATAGTTAGCTGAACTAATTATAACAGGGGAATTTCAATGGTTTTGTACGAGTGAAATGTGCAGCTAACTAAAACGCCCCTGAAACCTATGGTATTTACAGTGAATTTCTAAGGTTTTTTAAATGCTTATTCCTAACTATAACATGTCTGAAACCTATGGGTTTTTCAGTGAATTTTGAAGGTTTTTTAAAAGCTAATTCCTAACTATAACATGTCTGAAACCTATGGTTTTTTCCGTGAATTTCAAAGGTTTTGTAAATGACAATTTTTAAATGCATTAATTGTTATATTTATTTTTTTAATAGTGATTTAATACATTTTTTTAAACTATTTATTTTTAGATATTTTATTTTTTAAATTACATTATAATTACATTATACATTACATTACAAAATATACTTTCTCAGAATGAATTACTGTAGTTTAAATACTTTGCAAATAGGCAATAGACTTTTAAGTACAGTAGATACAGTTGTTGCAATGGGCAACACAATTTCAAACCCAATGCAACATTGAACTCAATGGGAATTTCTAGTTAAATGCAATTAGTTACTTTGTGGATTCCTTATCTAACCATAGGACTGGATCCTAGATTCAGTCCTGTGACATCTCCTGTAAACAGTTGGGTAAAAGCGTTTTGGTTACACTAGTGATTTTTAAGGAATATGTTTGTATTTTAAAAGTTGACACTTAGAAACTTTTCTGGTGAAATCCAGACAGTGGATTCCTATGGAAGGAAATACAAGTTACTGGTAAGTACGGTTAGAATTACTTTTCAGGGTCAGTGCTGGGCTAAAAGATGCAACACTGGGTTCTCTCCTGATAACAGATGAGTAAATTGGAATTCGTAGTTCGGCTGATTTTAGAGGAATATTTTAAAATTCCAAAACTCCACACTTAATAGAATTTCCAAGTGAAACAAATCAATGTTAGCCTATGGAAGGAAATTCAAGTTACTGGTAAGTACAGTTAGAATTACTTTTCAGGATCAGTACTGGGCTCAAAGATGCAGCACTGAGGTCTCTCCTGATAACAGGTGAGTAAATCGGAATTTGTAGTTCGGCTGATTTTACTTCGGTCCAGTATATATAGAGCCACTTTCCTACACCATCCCCTTCCTTCACCACTGTGCAAACACGCCCTGTGGCGCATTTTAAGTTGGGGAAATTATTTCCCTTCAATCCTGAGGGTCCCTAGAGTCCAACTAGCCCACTAGGTACATCCAGTAAGCGCGACAGAGTTGCGTTGCAGAGAGGTGTAAAAAGGGGCATGGCCTCTGAACACCTGTCTGCCACGCAGCTCCCTGGCGCATACTGGAGATACCTGTTGGGCTATTTGGCCCTCAGGGACCCTCAGTATTGAAAGCGAATTAATTCCCCAACTTAAAACGCGTCACAGGGCATGTTTGCACAGTGGTGAAGGAAGGGGGCGTGGCCTGAGGTGACATGTCTGCAAACACACCCTGTGGCGCGTTTTAAGTTGGGGAATTAATTCTCTTTCAATCCTGTGGGTCCCTGGGGGCCAACTAGCCCACCAGGTACCTCCAGTATGCGCCAGGGGTCTGCGTTGCAGAGAGGTGTTCAGAGGCCACGCCCCTTTTTACAACACTCTGCAACGCAGCTCCGTGGCGCTTACTGGAGGTACCTGGTGGGCTAGTTGGCCCCCAAGGACCCTCAGGATTGACAATGAATTAATTCTCCAACTTAAACCGCGCCACAGGATGTGTTTGCACACATGGGAACTCAGGCCCCACCCCCTCCCTTCACCACTGTGCAAATGCGCCCTGTGGCGCGTTTTAAGTTGGGGGTTTAACTCCACTTGAATACTGAGGGTCCCTGGGGTGCAACTAGCCCACCAGCTACCTCCAGTAAGTGCCACAGAGCTGCGTTGCAGAGAGGTGTAAAAAGGGGCGTGGCCTCAGGCCACCTCTTTGCAACGCAGCCCCCTGGCACATACTGGAGGTTTCTGGTGGGCTACTTGGCCCCCAGGGACCCTCAGTATTCAAGGGGAATCCGTTCCCCCTCTGCAAACGAGCCAGGGGGCGTGTTTGCAGAGTGCTACAAGAAGCGGGCGTGGCCTCTGGCGCAATGCTGGTCTTTTTCTTTTTTTTTTTTAAGAAGGGGGGCTGTGTGGCCCCCCTTTTTTTACTAATATTTTGGCCCTGGGGACCCCTTCCCCAAGGGCCTGCCCCCTAATTTTTTTATTTGAATAAAAAATTCGGGAAGGGGGCCGCGTGGCCCCCCTCCCAAGGGCATAATCGGCCCCGGGGACCCCATCCTCAGGGCATGGCCATTTTTTTATAATTTATTTGCGTATAGGAGGGGGGCTGCCTTGCCCCCCTCCTTAGGCCTTTTATGGCCCCGGGGACCCCATCCCCCGGGGCCTGTTTTTTTCATTTTTTTTTTTTTTTTAAATTTACATTTTGGGGAGGGGGGCACGTGGCCCACCTCCCGGGCCACTTGTAGCCCCGGGGACCCCATCCCCCGGGGCTGGCCCTCTTGTAGGGGACCGTGGGGGGGTCCCCAATCCCCCCACGGTCCCGCTGGCTCCCCGCCTCCTGTGGGAGCCGGCATTGCTTTTCCACATGGGGAGCAGCTAACATGCTGCTCCCCATGTGGAAAAGCAATCTGCTTTGCTATTTGGAAGAGAGAACAGGTTTCCTGCTCTCTCTTCCAAATGGCAAAGCAGTTTGCTATGACAGGCTCCCGCCCTGCCATAGCAAACTACAGTGTCCCGGGGGTGGGCACCCCGGGACACTGCAGGAGCCGGCCTTGGGGGGGGTGGCGGTCCCCAGGGACATAACAATGCTCCAGGAGGGGGGCCGCGCGGCCCCCCTCCCATCTTTTACAAAGCCCCGGGGGTGGTGATCCCCGGGGCTGGGGGGTCTGTCACGGACCCCCAATTTGAATCTTTATTGCCCCGGGAAGGTGGCGGTCCCCGGGGCGTGTGGGGGGGGGGCTTGAGCCCCCCCAAACAGGGTATTTATTTTAAAAAAGCCCCGGGGTGGTGGTCCCTGGGGCTGGGGGGGCTGTGTGGCCCCCCCACAATGTTAATAAAGTCGAGCCCCAGGGGGTGGCGGTCCCCGGGGCTCGGGGGGGCCTTAGAGGCCCCCCACATTAAACTATTGCGCCCTGGGGGGTGGTGGTCCCCGGGGCTGCGGGGGGGCCATGTGCCCCCCCTGCAATTATTCATACTTTGCCTTGGGGTGGCGGTCCCCGGGGCAGTGAGGGGATTGGGCCCCCCCCACACTTTATTTTTATCATGCTCCCGGGATTTGGCCCCCCTGGGGGCTAATTAGCATTGAAGCGCGGGCTTCGTTATTTTTTGGGGGATCGGAAGGATTTGCGCACCCAGCACGGATTTTGCCGATTTAAAAATAAAATAAAAATCGGGGGGCCTTGGGGGTCCTTGTGGGACCCCTGAGCAGGCCTAGGGGGTCAGGGTGTTTCTACCCTGCCCCCTTTTCGCGTTTTGTGTGTTTTTTTTATTAGGTTTCTTGTGCCTCGGTTCTACCGAGGCACAAGATGGCTGCCAACACTTCCTGATTTGGAGTGCTGACAACCAATTAGAATACAGCTCGTGCACGGCAGGGTGCACGGATCCAACGCGGCCATAGATATATATGTGATTTTGATTTTCTCAGGAACTATTGAACGGATTTACACCATTTAAGCAAAAGGCACGACTCTGAACCAAGGTCTGAACCTTTCTGCCAAATTTGGTGTAATTCCGTTCAGCAGTTCGGGCTGTAGCTGTGACTAACGGTCCCTATGGAAAATTGCATGGGGAAAACACGTTTTGGGAGCCCCCTTTTTTCTCGGCCCCCGCTTGACGAATCACCCCGAGACTTTCAGGATAGGAGCGGACCGGAGCGGGCCACGAGTTTTGAAAATTTCGCGAAGATTCGTCAACCTGCGCCAAAGTTATTCCAAATAGAATGTTGCGGATTTCCTATGGATAATAGGTCCTAACTATAACTACCTACTGGCGACCGTATATATATATATATATATATATATATATATATATATATATATATATATATATATATACACATACATGTCTTCAGCTTATCCACAGTGAGAGAGCACACTTACTAGGTTTTCCCTTGCCCTAGTATTTGGGGGTCTTTACCCCAAAACGCTCTCTCTTAGTGGTACCTCTGGTTGCGGTTGGCGGCTTGACTACCTGATGCTGCACCCGTCTTTGCCGTTGCATGTGTGCGGCTGATGCTTCAATTCTTGGGCTTTTGCATACGTGTGGTGTAATTCTTGTGGTACACACTGTCTCCTTGTTTGTATCCTGTCATCCACATACATGTATCTTCTGGTAGTCGTGGTTATGTATATCTCGGCATGGTGACATTCCCTCACCTTTCTTTCTTGGGATCCAGTTTGATCTAAACTTCGTTTGTATGCTCTGACGCTCTTATACTGTCTTGTCCCTTCTCTGGGACTGTGTCTCTTGCGGATCCATGGGATCTGGTGCTTAGTTGAACTTCCTTTTGCAGAAGTTTATCCACTTTCTTCCATTATTCACTGACTTGTTGGTTCTGTGTCTTCCCTCCGTTCCTGTATAGATGAGGGAGGTCTTGTCCGCCCTCTGAAGGGTTGTGGTGCTTCTGCCTCCCCTTTTTATAGCTCTTCTGCAGAGCTTCGTAGGTCTGGTGTCAGCTGCGCTGGCATTTGCTGTCCCCACCGTGTTTTAGTCAGTGTTATTGTCAGCTTAGTTCTCTTGGAACTTGGTGGGTTTTCAGTCGCAGGCCCTCCTCCAATGGGGTATGGCTTTGGTATCTATTTGAAGTTAAGGAATCTGCGGCTAGATGTCTCTATCAGATGAACGAGTCACTTACCTTTGGTAACGATGTATCTTTTAGAGACACAGTCTAGCCGCAGATTCCTTAACGCCCACCCATCTATGTTCTGCGAGGACCTTCCAGGTGGGGTTCTACCCACATGCCTCCTTACAGGTGGCCTTGGTCTTCTTTAGGGTTACTCTAGTTCCCCTGCCTCTGGGGCGAGGTGTGTCATTTTGTTCTGGCACATTGGCTCTCCACCCATATCGTTTTGGGTGACAATGCTCTTCCGCCCTGGTTTTCCGGCGTGGAGATTCTCATGCTCTTCCACCCTCGTCTGTTTCTCCCCATTACCTTGGGGTCTCCTTGTCTATGCTGCAGTCAATTGGGTTGAGGTTCTCTTTGACTGTGCTAAAGTTCATAGGTCATTGTGGGGGATGTGGTGCACATTCTCTGTTGTTGCTCAATTTTGTTCGCTCGCCATGAGTCCTGTTTTCCAGTCTTGTTGTCCTTTACAGTTACGTCCTGTGGTTATGGACTGTCTTTCATACAGTTCCAGCCTGTGGTTGCGAACTGTCCGTCGTTTGTCATGCCATTCATTGCCAATGCCGTTGCCTCTTAGGGGGGGCTCGTGGCTCTTCACTTGGGCGACACTGTTGCTAGGGGTGGGTGCTTTGTTCGATCCCTTCAGTTCCTTCAAGTGTTGAGTACTCTTTCAACATGGTCCCTTCAAGCGTTGTTTACTCTTTTCACAGGGTGTGGTTTCTCATCATTCTATGATTTCTTGGCATTATTATTTCACAGAATTTTGTTCTTTTTTGACACACTGTTCCTATACTCTCACAGTTTTTGTTGTGGTGCCGAAAAGTTTCACAAAAGAAAACTGACGTCAGCATGTCGGAGGGGGGCTTATATGGCTTCATTGATGTCACTTCCGTGGACGACGTCAGGACGGAGCCGGAGGACGCCGCCCCGGCGCGCAGAGGTACTGCTGGGGAAAAGATTTTCCGGATCCAGTCTGACGCCTGGGGATATTCTAAGTTAAGGAATCTGCCGCTAGACTGTGTCTCTGCCAGATACATCGTTACCAAAGGTAAGTAACTCGTTTGTTTAGCCGATTCTGCATTGGACACCCACACAAGTGAGGTATAATTTTACTCGGGAGACTGAGAGGATCGCTGTGTGGTAGGACATTGGTGCCGGCACGGTGATCTCACACAAAAATATGTGGAAAATTAGATTTTTGTCAGCTGAATTTGAGGTTTGCAGGGGAATCTGGGAAGGAAAACCTTGGGGGGTCCACTCAAGCCATACCTCGCTGGACTCCCCGAGTGTCTATTTTTCAGAAATTTGTGGGTTTGGTAGTTTCCCTAGATGGCCTGCAAGTCCAGGGCCAAAAACACAGGTGACTCCCCTTGGAAAACAAGGTCATTTTGTGACAAGTCATTTTAATGTCTCCTCAATACGTTTTGGGCCTTTGCCTGCCGCAGGTACTTGACCCACCCATGCTGGTGAGGTACCCAAATTGTGTTTTTTCTGATACCAGACTATTATGAAAAATGCAAGAAAAATGCGTGACTATAGTCACATTCTGAGGTTTGCATGGCATTGTGAGTAAAAAATATGTTGGGATCCGTGAGAGGCACCCCACCCAGCCCTCCCCATTTATTTTTTTTACAGAAATATCTAAGGTTAGTAAATTTTCCCTAGAGACAGAATACACCTTAGCACAGAAAGACAGATGAGACAAATATGACTGCCTATCCATCCATTTTTCAAGTACACACACATACTGGTTGGATTTGGCACAAGGGTGAGTGAAAGGTTCAAAATTTATATTTTATTAACGAGATTTCACAAAAAGGAAATGCACTGTTATAAATTAAAAGGATAAAAACCTGAACCCAGGGGTGTGGAATTTTCCAAATAATCTACTTGTCCAAGGGACAAAATGCAACTGAGATCTACATGTCCTCGAAAATCCACTTGTCCCACCTACTTCCGTCCCACATCAAACATAAGGGCTCCGGCTGACAGAGAAACATTAGTATATTTTAGTTTTATTAAAATCAGTAAACCATTTAAATGCTGTGCAATAATAATGCTTAAGAAAAACTTGACAAGCGATATTATCCCTTTTAAACATATAGAAACCCCCCCCTGTTTCACACAAGCACAGTCAAGAGTGATCTAGTTGTGTTCATTGGCAGAGCTCTGCATATCTATTTGTATAAACTAGCACATACCAAATGAACACACCACCAGGATTGAACTCCTGTCAAGCGAAATCAGCATTTTCTCTTCTTCTTTAATGGTAGTACCTTTCATATCTTCCTCACCACCTCCCGATTTCACTTGTTTCCAATATTCTAGCCCGAGTTATTTTAAGACTTTGACTATGCTTGCATATGACCTCGAGAGTGAGACTGTCTCTGAGAATGTATTTTTAATAAAAGAATGACTTTTTTTTGCAGTTTAATAGCGCAAACTCGACCTGAACATATTGGAGCGCTTTAGATGAGCGCCAGTTACATTACTACACTTAGTTAAGCAGCGCCCTTCCGTACCAAATAAGCACGCGCCTGCAGTTAACTTTATTATGCCACTGCATGCGCTTTCCTTTCCTCACGCCTCCACGTGCTCCATCCAGTGCTTTAAGTGGGGAAAAAAAACTGGGGGTGCTCTAAAAGGGGCGTGGTTAATGTCTTGAAGGGGCGTGGCCTATCCGAGTAGGGGCGTGGTCTAAATCAAAATAACTAGCACTGTGTGCTTAAGAAAATCATGAGTACCGGTACTTCTCCGTGTTCTCCCATTGAGTACCGGGACTTCTCCTTGTGTTAAGAGAGTACCGGTACTCCTAGTGGCATGCTGTGGTCAGTCTCTAGGTTATGGGTGCTTGACAGTTAATGTCGAGTGGATTCTGGTGCTAGGTTGCGGCTGCAGCCCTACACTCCGAGCCGGCATTTGATAAGATAGCGCCTTAGGCGGAGAGAAATTTGGCGCCCTTGCAAATAGAGACTGAAATGCGGCAGCAGGGGGTCCTTTTTGAGTTGAGCTAAGCAGTGACTGCCCCCTGAACCCAAACGCCTCGGGACCTCCCCAGCTCACCTAAATCACCGATAGTTTAGCTGCCTCACGGTGATGGGTCTGTTGGTGTGTGTATCAGCACGAAAATAGAGCCCGATAGAGACCCGTTTCGAGGGCCCCAAAAAAAAACTGCCGGTGCTCAGACCCGGACAGACCCGGCCCACTTAAAGCCCTGGTCACCCTTTCGCCCCCACTGGAAACATGATAGACAATAAGAGCTCATTTTAATACAGATAGAAATATAATCATGTTCTGACCTTCATTCATTGTCAAATGAACATACAGATAACAGTGGGACTGTACAAACAAGAATGATCAGTGGTGCTATTGGATAAAAGGTGATTTGGAGATTTGGAGCATAGCTCAGGGAGAATATTGTAACAGCTACAATGGTTCAGGGGTTATTTAGTGCAAAACAACACAGCAATGCTGATATTTCTATATAGAAGACTCTGTGGTACGCTAACAGCACCTGGAGAGGATTAAAGAAAGACAGTGGCGTCTGTGGTCAGATCTGCAAGTAATGCATGTTTGAGGACATCTTGAAAACTCCGTCATCACATAGCCGCACCTGGAGATGTTTGAAGGAATCTGAAATAGGTCCCATCGAAAGCAGGTTGATCTCAGCATGTTGCAGGTGGGCAACTAGAGCCAAATTTCGGGGGGGGGGGGGGGGTGCTGAAAAAGATTTCGGGGGGGGGGTAAGTCTTCCAGCCATAGGCAGAGTGGCTGTAAGAAGGGGTGAAAACACAACAAAAGCCTCATTAACGAGTAAATGGACTTTTAAAGACCTGTGAAGTACTCCGGTGCGGCTGCAATTAGACGGACGCCAGCCCGCGAGGCTGTCTCAGCCGGGCTGACACACATGACGGGGGGAGGGGGGGGGGGCTGAAGCCCGGTTAGCCCAATGGGTGTTGCGCGCCTGTGCCATGTTGATATCACCAAGATGTTCTTTGCATTGCTAGAAAAGGGGTTTGAAGGCTTTCCTTGACTGGCCATAGAGAGGCTCCTCTTCTGGTACTGGTTGGCAGGGAATCCACATTTTCCACCCACTCCAGCTCCCCAACGAACTGACAACCATCCATCAGATTTGAAGACTCAGAGCTTGGCCATCAAACCATGTGGGGGGGGGGGGGGGTTAGCAACCATCAGGCACAATATAGCTGTGCCACCAAATTATGAAAAAAAGACATAAAGTTGTCTATGCCAGTGTATGGGGAGCACCACAGGTGGAAATATGCCACTTTGCTTGGAGCTTTGGAATTGCTTGCACTTTTCCTAGGTAGTCATACAAGGCACAATTCACAACTACAGCGTTCCAGCAATACTTCAGGAAACCTTGTGAATTCCAAACAAAAAAGCCAGAAATGTCACATTTTGTGACTCGGACCTGCAGTATTTCTCCCAGTGACTTCTCTTCCCCTGAGACACCCTTCTCTTAGGAATGCTAGGAGCTAAATTTACACCCGCAGTCTCAGAAGAGCTGCTGCCCCTGCCAGAGGCGCAACTAGAGCCAAATTTCGGGGGGGGGCTGAGCAAAAATTTCGGGGGGGGGGCTGAACTTTAAGCAATAGGCAGAGTGGAGCTGCAGGGGCTCTTAGAATGGGTGAAACAACAGCGAGGCCTCATTAACATGCAAATGGTCTTTTAAAGACCTGTGAAGTGCTCGGGTGCGGCTGCTTTTTTGCCCGGGAAGGTGTCTCATCCCGGGCTGACACTCACGACGGGGGGGGGGGGGGGGGCTGAAGCCCTTTGAGTCCAATGGGTGTTGCACGCCTGGCCCCTGCCTATGGTCCACTCTAGAATAGCAAATCAGACCCGGGCCCAAAAATGGCCACAGTTTCCGTTCGCGTTCTCAGTAGAGTTTTAATGACATGGCACTTAGAGATCTCTTAAATTAGCATCCACAGAATAAGCTCCTTTATCTTAAGGCTTATGTTTGTTGCTCACATATCTTTCAATTATTTTGAACTGAGCTTGCACTTAGTAAAGTATGTTTTACATAATAAAGACTGTAATGGGTTGTTATTATTTGATCTCACATTGTGAACCTCAGAAACTGATCACCAATTAATGAATGAGCTGTTGCTATATGAATGCTGGCTGAATATATGGGTGCTGCATCTACACATGTTCCGAGCTCCCATAAAATAGGGCTAGAGATCTAAAAATCACACAAAATAAATAACTGGATAAGGATCAAATTGGATACGTTAAGTCTGAGCACCGGCAGTTTTTTTTTGGGCCCTCAAAACGGGTCAGAAAAAAATAAAATAAAGAACGGACTACCTTTAGTAGCCACGAAAATAGAGCCCGATAGAGACCCGTTTCGAGGGCCCCAAAAAAAAACTGCCGGTGCTCAGACCCGGACAGACCCGGCCCACTTAAAGCCCTGGCTCCATCTGAGGTTTTTAATCTGCTACTGTATGCGCGCCTCTATCTTCTCCCCATGCCAGCACTGCCACACTTTATGGCGCCGGAATATTAAGCTGATTAATTGCCCAGCCAAAACACAAGCACCATAGATGCCTCCTTGGTGGTGGAATTGGAGAGCCTTTTGTGACCTTTTGCGATGGAGGGAGCGTTCTTCAGCAGAAATACTGATTTCCAATACTGGTCACAACGAGCATTACGTAAAGCCTTCAGCATCAGTACATTGAGGCGGCTACTTTCGCTTTCGAAAATCAAATGTATTTTTAACCCCCGCAGATGAAGTCCAGGCACTAATCATTATCCTAAATCCTGCAAAGAGCCAAGGCTGATGAACCTCCACCAATCGGCACCAGACAGTTTTAAAATCCAAACCTTGTGCAGAAACCATTAATTCCGAGCCTGTTCTCGCCACTTCGCAAAGAAATCAGCGGTCCCGCCAGAGTGTGAGGTATCAAACAGTGAGAAGAGGACTGTCTGGTTTAATTTAATTCAAATATTTGTAAAGCACATGTCTGTTACTGGGGTACTGTTTTTCTGGCGCTAGGAGTTTTTCATAATTGAGATAGGAGTCATTTAAATAAATATAACACACACGTTTTCATCGCTCTGTTGAAACCTTCCTCCATCCGAGTGGTGCACATTAGTGGGAGGGCGTACACGGTGTATTTAGAAGTGAAAAGGAATATGGAAAACTCTGAAGGGAGAGGGAACACGCAGGGTTGTTGGTGCAGAGGGAAGAAGCGGTTAATTACCCGTACATCTTTAAAAACATATTTCATTCTTAATTGGAAATCTGCCCCGTTTGTGAAGGTAACAAGTGCATTATGGGCGAGGAGGTTTTGACGGAGCAGCCCTGTCAGAAGGTAGGTGAAGGTATTTCATGTCATTACACCTTGAAGGACCAGGGGGTTGGGGAGGTTTCAGTCACTATGTATGCAGTGCGCCGTCGGCGATAAATTTAATTTGGACTCTGGTTAGCAAAACATTACGCACTCATGTTTGTTTCAGTTCCTTAATGCAGCCCTTTAGCAATCCCGTTTGGGCGGATGTACCCTGACACCAATCAATGAGAATATCTATCAGCAAGGGGAAATGAAAAGCAGTCCCGTGAAAGCAGAGGCTCTTGATTGCATTGTGAAGCATGTTGTGCGCTGGGCCAAATCATGATTCAGACACCGACAGGTGGGGATGACACTGTCAAATGGGTTTCTCGGGGCTGTAAATAGTTAATTTACAAACTTTGTGAATTAAATCTTATTCAGAACATACTACGCGGCGCACAGTTTGGGAACAACTGCACTAATGTGATGCAACTTGATATGTGCAGTGCCCATGCCGCCCGCAATGTCAAGGGAACAGTTGGGTCCTTTTACAATTATGAAAGAAACTGCAGCGAAGACGCAGAGGCGCCGCTGCAGTTTAAAAAAAAATGCGTACAACGGGCTAAATTAAGCCCGAAAAATAGGCACTGGCCAATTGAGCATTTTCTCACACAAATGGGATAGATATCGCCCATTTGTGAGACAAATTGCCCAATCTGTGTCAGACATCTGGTATGAAAGGGAGTTTTAATCCACTCTGCATACCAATAGAAACGTGCGCAGTCGGCAGTAGCAGCGATGAGCCCGCACTTTCTGCAGCCGCAATGACGCCGCATTAGAGACGGTCGGTCAGCAGGCAGACAAGTTGTATTACAATATTTCAGTGCAATTTGTATGCACGCTGGGCAAAATAACACTAGCAGTGGTGGCGGGCGCTATGGCAGTGATTCATTTTACCTCAGAAATGTAATTGCCTCGCTCGCGGCGGTCTCGAAGTTCAACTGCTTGCCGAGACTGAGTGACGATTCACTCCGCAGCCAATCACTGGCTAGAGCCCAGTGAAGTCATGGGCTGCTAGCCAATCAGAGGCCTCCAAAGGCTCTCGGCAAGCTTGTTTGATTGGCTGTGAGCTCCAGAGTGCCCACAGCCTATTTTCTTTACGTGATTTAATGTCTACTTGTCCGTTGGACAAAATAGACATTAAATCTTCTTGCCCACGTATAAAAACTACATGGTTCGGGCGTCTGGCGATATGATTCCCCCACCCCTGCCTTAACCAATGACTCGCAGCTCTTGAGCTGTAAAGCCATGACACTGCACCAACCTCTTTACAGGCCATTCACACACCTTTCATACTTGACACACACTTTCACACCACCAGCTGCCGCCCTAGCACATAACACTCACATCAACAATGTGGAGACGAAGTACATCCTGGCAGAGAGACAGAAAAGACAAATGTTACTTCAAAAGGAACAATTCCTTAAGTACACACACATACTGGTTGGATTTGGCACGAGGGTGAGTGAAGGCTCAGAGCGTAAAATTCTATTAACAAGAGATTTCACAAAAAAGAAATGCACTGTTAATAATTAAAAAGTTAAAAACCTTAACCAATGACTCACAGCTCGTGAGCTGAAAAGCCACAGCAAGGCACCAACCTCTTTACAGCCCATTCACACACCCATCAAACGTGACACACGACCATTCACACCGCGGGCCCAGCACATTACAAAATTCACATCAACAGACAGCGTCATTCAAGGGCCCATCACTTTCATACGCCCACATGACTGACACCAATCACACCGCCTGGTGGTTGACATAGTGTGTGCAGTGGCATTTGGCTAGCAGAGTGTCTAATGACCAGCAGCAAGTCACTATTAACACACCGCCAGCCAAGCGCCAGCCCACCCACACCGCCCGCCAAGAGCCAGCCCACCCACACCACCAGCCAAGCGCCAGCCCAAGGACACTGCCAGCCAAGCGCCAGTGTATGCACACCACCAGCCAAGCGCCAGTCCACACACACTGTAAAAAATGTTTTAACAATAAAGAAAATACAAACCAATTGGGACTAGATACAAAACTATAACTACAAACACAACAGCGGTAACTAAAGACAACATTCTAATGCCAACCGTGAAACTGAACAACAAATAAAACAAACATACGGACCAGGCAGTACACTATTAGACTCACGGTTGCCCTCAAAATCTCTTGAGTGTGATACAGTCTGAAACATGTGGGCACACACAGCCCAGGATTAGAAGGACAATCAGCACACTGCATACGACTCTCCTTCCACATACCTCTTCGCAAACAGACTCTACATCTCTTACAGGGATTGTTTTTTTTGGGCGTGGTAGGAATTAAATCGGGAAAGTGGTGATCTTTAAGTCTAGCCACATCCTCCACCACTCCAACTCTAGGAACACTTGCCTGTTCCAATACAACAAGGCTGCCTATCACAGACTCCTGAAACTGAACAAAAGTAATCTTTGATGCTGGAGAACACTCCTTGAGCACAACAAAAGCATTAAAAGTTGCTAAATTGAAAAGATGATGGCCAACTTCTTATACCAAATGTAAGCCTTACGAATAGCATTGTAAGGTTACAACCTCTGATCTACTCTATCAACACCACCCATGTGCTTATTGTAGTCTACAACGACACAGGTTTGTGCTCTTCAGCAACCTGACCCCAAACAGCCACAGGTGAACTACTTTAATCGTGGATGGTAGTCAGCATGTACACATCCCTCCTGTCCACAAATTTCACAGCCAGCAGTTCATCACTACGCAAGGCACTGCACTGCCCCGCCCCCTCTGACGCTTTTTGAAAACAAACTTTTTTGGGTAACCTTTACAGTTAGAGCGAATTGTGCCACAAGCACGAGTTCCACTTTGAACAATTCCTTAAATAATGGCACAGCAGTGTAGAAGTTATCTAGGTACAAATGGTGACCTTTGTTAAAAAGTCCTTTAGCAAGTTCCCACACAACTTTCTCTGAAACTCCTAAAGTGGACAGACAACCAGGGAGGATATTAGTGGAATCCCTACCAGTGTACACCCAGAAATTATAGACATATCCTTTCCTACTCTCAGACAACATATAAATCTTGTGAGAAGTTGGCCTGGTATATGCTGTCCACTACTTATAGTGGGCACGTTGCACCAGTCCAAACGACCCTTATTGATGATTGGGTTAAAGAAAACCTTTATTGAAAGCTATCCTAGTGGTAGCTATGGAGAGCAGCCTTCAGGCTAAGTCTAGAAGCAGCTTGGTTTACCACATTATAACCTCCTGAATGACCAAATGAAAGGAGAACCACACAAGATGTATATAAAATATATGTATTTATTTCTAAACGCCCTCTGCTAACCTCTTTATGAGATTAGAGCACAAGATACACAATATTAAAGCACTAAAACGACAGTAAATAGCACAATACACAGTGGGCCCCAGGGGGAGACCAAACCATATATTAGGAAAGTGGTATAACAACCCCAACTTGACTAGACACAGTGCCTAAAGCACGTGGAATCACTGGGACCCCAAGGAACCACCCAAGGTAGTGACACAGGAGACCCACGGGGGACGTGTGCAGTGTGAGAACACAGCCGCAAGCTTCGTACAATCCTATGGGAAAGTCGCGGTAGGGATTTTAAAGATTAAGGACACTTAGGAGAGGACTTGGAGCAAACCCTTTCAAACTTAGAAGATTCTAAGGTCAGCACCCATGTGAGCACCGGAGTACTCGTATTACCTAACCCAGGGAAGCCGGGTGCATAGGTGTCAAATGGTGTCTGGAATCTTCGTCGTTTTCAATGGCGTGATGCTGCAAAGTGCTGCTGCCATGAAGAGGAAAAGTGTCTGGTGTGATCCAAGCTTGGATCGGAGCTGAGAAGAACCTGAAAGAGGGGACAAAGTCTGGGCCACTTCAGGGTGACCAGGGGCTCGGTAGATGTATGCCCACCGATGTCTGGCGTTTCAGGTGAGATGAGGTGAAGCTTGACTCTGCAGCCACGGGGACCAGGAGACATCGATGACAACCAAAGTCCACAGGCGAGCTCTTCCCACAAAGGATGTCGAGGGCTGGGGGGTGGTTGAGTGTCCGGATTGGAGACCAGCAAGCCTTGGCAACTGTAACCCACGCGGGCAGAGAAAAGATGCTTCGGTGTGGACCAGTAAAGTCCTGTGGACTCCCCAAGCGATGGAGTGTCAGGGCACATCTGGAGCAACCAGGAAAGCCCACTGAAAGTTAAAGTACCCTTCTCAGGGACCCACAGGTCGATGAACCAGGGATCGCGAAGGGACCTCGAGAGGAAACGCAAAATACCAGCCCACGGAACACTTGTGAAATGTAGGGCAGTAATCTTCGGTGGAATCACTGCTTGGGGTCGGGACTACAAGTAGCCCAAAGCACAGCCTCAGGGATCGCCAAAAAGCATATGCTGCTGCAAATGTGCACGGTGTCCAGGGGTTCGGGTTGCACGGTCCCCACGAGGGCTGCAGGTCTCAGGTTTGCTGAGAGCACGGGTCGGCCTCAGGGAAGCTTAGGAACCCACCTCCTGTGTTGCAAAGTCTTAGAAGTCCTTCAGGAGCTGCGTGGTTGCAAACCGGACAGATGCGTCTTTGGTGCCTGCCTTGCAGGGGACTCCTTTACTCCAAGGGAGATTCTTCGGTCTTCTAACGTCATGTACATAGTAGAAGTTCTGGGATTCTGTAGCAGAGTTTCGTCCAGGTAAATCTAAAGTCCTGTAGTCGGGGGTTCCTACTTTATACCCAAGGAAGGGGTGGGTCAAACTCTGGGGACCCACCTATGGGAGGGTCTAGACAGAGGGGTGGCTACACCCATGTCCTTTGTCCAGTTTCTTGCCAGAGCAGGGGCTGATAGCCCCTGCAACTGGTTTGAGCTGGACTATGCACAGGGACACCAAATGTGCCTCCAGTGCAGACATCAAAGCACTCTTGGAGTGCACCCACCCAGCCCCAATACACTAATGCCTGTCTGGGAGGTGGTCACACCTCCCTGTGACAGGAAACCTATTGTCCAGCCGTCCCCTGCCGGAGTTTCATCCAGCAGCAGAAGGGCAGACTCGTGTCTGTGGCTGGCAGCATCCATTTTGTGATGCCAGGGCCTGTGAAGCTGGTACCGGGTGTACTGGTGTAGTCATATTTCTCCCTCTAGTAGGGTGGAATCATACCTCCCACACCAGTTACTGGTGTGGAGGTATGATTCCAAGGTGTTTGACACCAAACACCACATGTTTCCATGCAGCCGTTTTAAAGTTGGCATTTACCGCAAGGTTATAATGCACTTAAGAGTATATGGTTGGCTGCATCACAAACAACCCCGGAATAAAGGTTCCGAAAGCTGCAGAGGGGCTCTGCTCATGCATGGGCACCCTCTCACATAAAACCCAGCACCCTGCCTTCAGGATTGATAAGGCCTGCCATAGTGGTGACTGCTAGGTTTATATGTGCAGTGAGATGGATAGATATAGTGAACCTATATCTAAGTAAGGGGTGCATGCACCACCTTACACAGGCTGCTGTAGCATTCCTGTTGTGTCGTTTTGAGTGGTCTCCCAGGGGTGGCATATACATGCTGCAGCCCCTGAGAGGTCTCTAGGGTACCTATGCCCTGGGCAGATAGTATACCATATACAGGGACTTTTAAGGGCACCCCAATCTGGTGTGTACCTAAAGTACATGCAATAGTATACCATATACAGGGACTTTTAAGGGCACCCCAATCTGGTGTGTACCTAAAGTACATGCAATCAATTTAGAGAGAAAGCAGCTAGGCTGGGGTCCTGGATAGCAGGATCCCAGCCAGACTAAGTCGAAAACAGTGAAACATCAGCAAAAAGTGGGGGTAACTATAAGAAGCAGATCCTACTCTCCTACACATCTTAATTCCATAATGTGCCCTCCTGCTATGAATGTTCTATCTAAAAACCAAATGGCCCTAGAACAGGACCAGAGACTCATCAACAGCTATTTCTTTCCCTTGAATAGATCTCTGAAAATTGATCTACAAAGTGATCAAGAACAGGCCAAATCTTAAAAAGACGGTCACAGTCAGGGTGATCTTGTGGCAACGCCAAAGCATTATCAACAAAATGCAGCATCCGAAGCATAAGTAAATACTGATCACGACTCATAATTAAAGGAAATATGGCTGCTGCCATCAATGGACTGGTAAACCAATATGAAGCCATGGAGGACGGCTTCCTTATCAAGCTGATCAAAAAAGCTAAAACCTACAAACGTCTTCATCTCATCCATATTTGTGGGAGTCCACTGGGTAGCTCTAGAGTGGGACCTAACCCTGTCACTGTTGTCCCTCAAATGCTGTTTAGCATACAAATTAGTCTGCTCAACAATCTCTCAGCCAAAAATACATCATCCATAAACAACTTAAAAAACAGTATAAGCAAAAAAATATCACAATTCACTCTACACCCTGCGTCACCACTAAATGCAGGCAACGCCGGCTGCACCATGTTTGGCTCAACCCAGAGTCCAGCACTTCCAAAGTGAAGCCTTGCAGACCCAGGCTGCCATCCAGATGACTCTTGCTGCACCATCGACACATCAATGTCCTCCTCTAAAACAGGCACTTTATCCGCACTGAGTGTAGCTTCATCTTCACTGAGCATAGATTCATCATCAGATGATTTCTCTTGGACAGAAAACTCACTGCCAGAATCTTGCACTTCCTCCTCACCCTCAGACGCACTGTCATGGTCAGAAGAAGATTCAAAAAGCATCTGATAGAGACATCTATCCGCAGACTCCTCAACTTAGAATATCCCCCAGGCGCCAGTCTGGATCTGGAGATTTTTCAGCAGTACGTTGGCGCGCCGAGGGACGGCGTTGCATGGCTCCGCCCCTGACTTCCACGGATATGACGTCAGTGTAGCCATATAAGTCCCTCCCGGTGTGCTGATGTCAGTTTTCCTTCTTTTCCCCTTCTACAAAGTGGATCCAGGAGGAGTAGTTCCTCTGGCCTGTTTTTGTCTTTTTGGCCTTACCGATGCCTTTTCGCGTCCAGGAAAAGTGTGTGATGCCTTCGGGCTTCAAGTCGTGCAAGTCCTGTACGTAGCAGATGTCGGCCATTGATCCGCATGCGATCTATATGTGTTGCTTGGGAGAATGTCAAGAATTCCTGTCATGCGAGGGGAGGAAAACGGTAACCAGCGAAAACGGACTACATCTCCCAGGATGCTTAGCGGTTGAGAGGTTATGTAAACAGGAGAGCTGTTACATAACTCAAGGAAAACACGCCCTTATGTAAACAGGAGAGCTGTTACATAACTCAAGGAAAACACGCCCTTATGTAAACAGGAGAGCTGTTGCATAACTCAAGGAAAACACGCCCTTATGTAAACAGGAGAGCTGTTACATAACTCAAGGAAAACACGCCCTATAAAGGGAGGAACCGGGAGGTACAACGCTGTCGGATATTGTGTTTACACCGACGTACCTGCTTAGTGAAGAGCAGTGTTCCGGAGTGGTGCTCCAGTAAGGCAAGAACGGAGGTAGGTCGAGTCGTTACTCCCTGGGCCGTGTCTTGCCCCATCGTCACCTGTGAAGGACCCGGAAGCTCTACCGGATAACCATTGAGCTTCGCCTTTTGACTCGGCTGAATCAAAGCGCAGTGGCGCTTTTGCTGGTTGGAGTCGTAACTCCCAGCCCGACCAGAGATACAGGGACTGCCAGCTGTAACGCACACCAGGAGGTGTTTGCCGCGTTACAGACTCGGAAGTCCACAGGATCGATCGAGCGGCTGCTCTCGGTTCAGTCTTCTTTGCTTGTGATTGGGGTATCGGTGACGCATCACCAGGAGGTGACTCCGCGTCCCGGTGCAGTCTGAGGAAGAGGTTGAGCGGCTGCTCCCTTCAGGTAGAGACCCCGGCTGGGTGTTTCCCTGACTCCTCGATTCTCCCCAACACTCTTCGTGCCCCTCACAGCCTACCGATTGGCATTGTCGGCCATTTCATTTCTGCCCTCTGTTGGCATACGCCGGGATCGGCGTATATGCAGAGGACGGTTAGGACCATCCGTGCTGTGGGGTGGTAACGTACTTAGCCTGGAGGATTCCAGTGACTATAACCTTTGTTTATTCCTTGTATTATTTTTGCCTTCATTGAAATAACTAAACCTTCACAAGTGGTTGCGTTCTCATTATCGTGTCTGTTAAACGATCCTGAGACGTTCAGGGCGTTACAGAGAACACCACGACTCCGAGGAGTGTGACGCCTGCCGGCAGTTGAAGCCCAGGTCCCTGCGGGAACGTCGGATGAAATTGTAGTCCGCACGGCTGTCCCGTTCGGAGTCCAAGTATTGCCGGTCTCCATCTCGAGCTGGGGCTCCTTTTCGGGGCTTGTCATGGAGTCGTTTCCGTGGATGTCACTCACCTTTCACAGGCAAGAACAAGAAAGTCACGGAGGTTGTCAGCCTCACGTAGACGTGACGTCGGGGCCTTCTACTCCCAGTCTTCACGAGACACGGCCCCTCAGAAGTCGACACCCACCCACCCACCATTTCCTGGGGCTGGGGCTACTAGGACCCAGATGGAAGCCTATTTTCAGGTTATTCAGGCCATCTTTGGGCCACCCCCTTTCCCTGGCGCGCCTTCGGGCCCCACAGAGGGGGTAGGGACTCAGATTGGGAATTCGCCGGCGGGTTCACCCTTGGTGCCAATCGAGTGCCCTGACTCCAGTTCGGGAGTCGCTGCGAGGTTGGGAAATGGCCCAGAGGGGCTTCCCAGTCAGACGTCAGGCTACAGTCCACCTGCTGCATCAGAACACAGCCCTGTGGGTCTCCCTGCGATGACGTCTGGTGTGACTGTAGCGAGGAGCTTGACTCCGAGTTAACGCCTTTCCACACCGCAGTCTCCCAACACGGTGGATGTCGAGTCGACGCCGGCCAGTGGAGTCTCCTTCAGCATTTGTCGACGTCGATATGACGCCATCTCCTTTCATGCCCCTTTGCTTGTGGAGGACGAGGCCCCTGTGGGTTCACCTGTGGAAATGAGCCTTTTTAGGGGCCCACTGGTGCAGGGGTTCACCCTTATCTGTCCACGGGTTCTTAGACCAACAAAATAGAGATTGGCACAGAAGCTGGAATTAAAAGAACAAGTTTATTCACTCATGAGTGAGACCACGTCCATACAACACCCTCAAGTGTTCCAGGAGGTAGTGGCTTGAATTACACAGACCATGGTGCTTATATAGAGAGTTTTCTGCACTGGTAAGCATGTAGACTCAAAAGGAAGGTACAGTTCTTCACAGAAATAGTTGTCGACAAACATGGGCAGATGGATATCACTTAGTCAGCGAAATGGGAGGGGAAACAGAGCTGCTTGCATCAGTAAGACATGATGGACAGTTACATTTTCAAACAGGTGCATTCTAGCAGCTACAGGCCTCTCTGAGCTCATACATTGCTTGAGCTTAGAATAGAAGGAGTTTATTAAAGATGATGACTCGAGCAGAATAGAAAGGCAAGGAACAGTCAAGATGGAAGAATCACATGGCTAACAACATGGTTGCCACAACCAAGATGGCTTCAGCTCATGCTAATAGCAATTATTTTCGATTTCCAAAGACGGCCCTTTTAGCATTAGCTGAAGACATTTCTATGATTTAGAAGGAGCATGGAAGATATCATGGACGTCAATGATCATTAACTCCCTAATTTCTTGGTCTGTTACTAGTCGGGCATTTATATTCTTGGCATTTTGTTTAGCTGGTATACATGAGGTACAGGTAAAAATTCAGAGGGAACAGAGCATCGGGCCACATTGTATACATAAGCAACAGGTTGTGGTACTGTAAAAATCGGAACCGTGTAGGTGGCATGGTCCCACCATGCCAAGTTTGGTATCAGCGAACCGCACATGAGCAACACGGTATGTATGAGTGTTTTCGTCATGTTTCACTGATGAATTCACTGTGTATACGATACTACATATTGTATCCATGGGTTCCATTTTACAGTAGTAGCCATTTTGTGGTTGCCCTCACATAGGCTGCGCACGAAGGCCATGCCTAGGTTTAAAGGACACGTACACCCTCTGTGACTTCTCTCTGACCTGTGCAAGCCGACTCCGCTGCCCGAGGACAATCCTGTCCGGCCGGTTCCTTTCTCGTGGCCTAACGTGATTAGCATCAGGGCTCGACCCATCATAAAGCCCCTGTTCGCACACGATCCCTGACTAAGCTGTTTTCACACCTGACCCTGTTTCCTACTTTATGGCTTGTTTTACGAGCAGGACGTGCCCGTTTTATTGGGGTCTGCTGTTATCTGATGAGGGTTCTGAGCCTTGCTGGGTGCAATAACTGCATGCTTAATGAACTGAAATGTGGGATTGTCATTATGGCTCTGCTGTTCCTTTGAAACTAAAATATGTGAATGACCATTTGTAAAACAGGGGCGGTGTTGCCCCAAAGCGCAATTTTGTGTATATAAGTAAAGACTGGTTTTTGGTTCGGGAGCAGTCTCCTGAGAACATACATCGTGTTGTACTTCTCGGATATCTGTGATTGGTCTGCAGCCAATAAAGCCGTTCTTTGAATTCACCTAGAAGACTCTGTGTTTCTGTGGGTCTGAAACAGGAAGAATCCGAAGTCTTAGGGTGTGTTCCCCTGCACAGCTGGGTTCTAAAAACCCGGTACTTCAAGGTGAGGAGGATCGCAAGAAATATACATAGGACTGTTAACAATTTCCTGCCCCAGGTAGTGAACAAAGTCCCCAACCATCCAGTCAAAGTCCATGTCCCTGAATCCTGATGGATTTCAGTGGCTATTTTATGCAGCTTAGAAATTGCTTCAAAAACTGAAGGGGCGTGTTCTGGGATGTAGACACAACAACTGCTCCCGATGATGCGGCATGCTCCACCACAATCAACCAAGACGACATCCAAAGCCATCCTGTTTTGGAGCGCCACAATTCTCGCAATTTGTAGTTCTTCTGTGATATTTCCAAAGGCCATAGCGCTCTGATTGATTACAGCCTCTACAACACGTGTCAAGCGCCTTATCTTTCTGCTGTTTAAGGCCGCACCAACATAGAAGAACAGTCCCAAATTAAAGTCAACGTACTGCTGCAATGCCGTATCAGTTTGATCCACCTCATCATGATTTATTGTCCTCTTAAATCGATTATTGGAAATGTCATTGTACAGTTTATAGTCTTTGTGGTAGGAAGCAGGAGCCAAAAACATAGGTGGTAGCAAAAAGGACACAAAACATGTACCCGCCCAACCAATAGGTAGAAGGTAATATCCCTTATTTCCACAAATAAAATAGGTGTTGTGTGATGACAAAAAACTGCTATTGTTCGCTCCAGTAATATTTAACACCAGAGTACAATCACTTTTCCCCACAGGAATACTGCCAGTACTGTTCACACAAAGGTCTGCTCGAGCTCTAGCAACAGCTATAACAAGAGGTCCATTACCCTTGGCAGTTCGAGTGTTAGGGAAAACATAGTGTGTGAAAGAATTTCCTCTGCGATACTCCTCCATTTCCCATACAGTTCCTTTAGCTTGTGGATCTTCTTCTTCAACAGACAGGGTAACAGGCTCTGTTTAGTTGGGCATTAAGTCTTCCTACACCAAAGTCAGTAATGATAGCAACATGAGTAGCCCACAGCAGCGCGAACCAGGCCCTGAAAGAGCCATTGTGTGAAAATGGCAAAGTAATAAAAGGTGTTCCTCCCTTTTTCTGATGAACTGGCATCATTCCACATACCCAACAGTTGGTAATGTTCGTGGCATTGTGGGTGTGGTGCAACATTTGAATGAACGTATTGTTGAGATAGGACATTCGGTGCTTCTTCTCATGATAAGGAAGAGTGAAGTAGTGGTGTTCAATGGGGACAGGAGTAGTAGCAGTCAATAGATTTCGAGAAGGAGCTACTCCCTCTACAACTCATGTTATTACAGTGATCAAAAGAATAATTGAAGTTAGTCCAATAATGAACATAGTCTTTCGATCACAGACTCTTGCAGCAGTTGATTTCTTTTCCGTAGGCATGTTCATCTCGACGTTGAACAACAAAGCTGATGGGGCCCTAAGGTCCTGGGTAGCCTTTGGTTTTTTCACTGAGGTTGAGACGAGTATCACTAAAAGAGTCCCCCCCCCTTTGCTACTCAGACTTTCACTAACCCAGGACAGTGGCTCAAACAGTCTTTCTTAGCAACAAAGTGTCTTTCTTCCGGGGTCGCAGCTGATATTGAGATGTACCAGGAATCGTGTGGTCCGGGAAGACTTCCGCAGATCCTTCAGGTGACACAGCTCGGCCTCTCTCGTTGTCCAGGATATCGCAGTGATCTTTCAGCGCAGCAGGTTCCACCAAGGCGGACGGCACCCTCTTGCAGTGGGTAGAATGGACCCAGTGCTTCCGATTGGTCTCTCAGACTGCAGTTGTGGTCGCCAGAAGAACTTGCTCAGGTCCCCGCCACCGAGGTTCCAGGCTGCTCGACCTCTGGAACACCTTCACCATCACCTGGTCACTGGGCCGCAGATCATGACCATCACCTTGCGACGTGTCAGGAAGAGCTTCTCGGACCTGTTAATGAATAGAAAGCAAGCTGTCAGTCAACTGTGACAAGTAGTCACTCATCAACACCTGGAGAACATCATGTATAGGGCGTGACTTTGGGACCCCCCCAAATATTCATGGGTCTGCCAAAAACAAGCTCAGAAGGTGTAAGGCCAGATCGAGAGCAATGCTAAGGGCAGGGCATAAGGCCATTTTTCACTCTAACCTAACAGGCACCAAAGACACAGCACCTGTACCCTAAACTCGAATCCTTCCCTAACTCCTGTGTTCTGCTCTTTCGTCGGGGCTGCAGATTGTACCTAGTGTGCCCAGGCACCTCTTTATCGGCAACAAAGGTGCAGACTTGCATTTTCTTGGGGACCGGGACTCAGAAAGGCCTGATGCACAGAAATTGGAGTATCTGAAGCAACCCTTGTTTCAGAGGGGGTCCCCTCAGGCAAAACCTCCTTGCTCTTGTTATCGGTCTGTGCCTCCTAGCTAGCCATACAAAAAAGGAACAAAGCAAGGAATAAACTCTCCGTCCTGATTTGTGACCCCGTGTTTCACCCAAAAATTATCCGACAGTGGTAGGGGTACACGTTTCTTCCGGCTTTCCACCTTCACCGCTGTTATAGTGGCCAGCAACACCTGGGCTGGGTCCCTTCACCTCGGCTCCGAATTAGACTTGCACTTAGTCCCCTGATTGGATCTGATATCCTGGTCCCTCTGGCAATGGTTGTAGGGCAGCAGATATCGGTTAGTGAACAGAACGGAAATCTTTAGACACAACATACAAATAATCAATCAAAAGAGGATATTTTATTTCAGAAAATCCCCTACATTATTCTTCTGAAGAACCTAAAAAAAAAAGGAATTTCAAAACAACTATTCTTTTAACAGACATGTACTTATAAGTCATAGAAATCAGGATACAGCTTCAACTTTGTGAACCTTCTCTATTGTGCAAATGCAGACACCTCTAAAATTATTTTCCTTGCATAAGAACAACCATGTTCTGCGCTTATGACCATGCTCTCATATTATAGGTGTAGCGGGAAACTCGAAAACTGTGAATGTAACAGAGATCCATATTACATGAATAACTGATAAATTAAACATAACCTAATAGGTACATGAATTGTTCAGCAGAACTTTGTGGCAGACAAGAAAACAAGCAAAGAACATTTTGTTCTTAAAAACGTGTGCTAAGGGCATATGGGCATCTTTCCTAGCATTGTGAACCCTATGCATCATACTTTTCACGATCCGGGCCATGTAATATCATATTGAGGGGAGAAACCTATTCACCAGCTCTAGCAAGGGCTGTCAGCTCGATTACATAGACTAACTGATGAGGGACTCGTGATGCCTCTGCGACTTATGTAATGCTGCAATAACATCCACAATAATGGTGTTGGCACCTGGGAATTTGGAACAAAAACCACCAACATATAGTTCCACTTAAAGGTCAAATAAGGGAACATCAGTCTATTCTACCCATCCTTTCATCCTTATCCAATTCCAATTTCATCAGTTTACAGAAAGGAGGGGTAGTAACATGGCTTATTTATTTATGCATTTTGTTAATTCTAACAATTTGTTCAAACAGTATTACTTAATAGCCAATTAGACGTGCACTGGCGAGGTGCTTTGTCTCTATTTATTCAAAAACATATTCACAGCATCCTGTGAAATGAATGACTAAAGCGAGCCCAAACGATTGTCTCATGGCCATTCCTAGACAGGCGAGAGAGAGAGAGAGAATGCACAACAACAAGCTGCCCTGCGTACTTTCCACGCAGAATAGCTCACAATAATACACATAATAGGCACATGAACCAAGAAAAAAGGGCATAATAATACATATACCAAGCAAAAAAAAAAAAACAGTGTGTTACTTACTTTTGGTTTCCCCTAGTAAATAACTAGGGGAAACCACACCAAGGAGGCCATGTCCAATACTATTGGACTGTACCACTTTGTAAATTTAGCTGTACAAGCACATTGAGCTAACTAGAAAACATTAATCCAAAGACCAACTACCAATTCCTTTAGCTTATTGTGCTGTTTAACTTGATGGCACATTAATGCAAACTTTAGTTTGTTGCCTCCTCATGTGGTGTAACCTTAAATTGAAACCATTATTCTGCATGCATGGCAAGGCTGCTCTCTGTGTCAGGAGCTGCACATGGCCCACATACGCTGCTGCCCCTCCTTCTCTCTTATGGCTTCATAGAACCTGCCTGGTCTTTAGCCAAAAATAATAAGCAGAGCCTCCCCTCTCTCTCTACGCTCTGGCCCCTTCCTTCGGAATTTCTTCCAAGGTCAAAGTGCCAGAGCAAGCCTGTCAGAAATAAACCCTCCTTCGTCCACTCTGGTCTCTCCCCCTTCTTTTTCATAGAGAGAGAGGACATTCCTACATGCAATTTTAAAATACGTGTCTTTCTAAGCACAGAAATACACAGCACTGTTTAATTTAAACACGCATTCTTCTTTACATTTTTTAAAAGTTGCACTTTTCCTATGTAAAAACGAATGTACATTATTACTAGTATTTCTGACCAAACCATATTTTTATTTATGTATTATTATTTATTCATCCTTCAAAATTTAAAGTGTCATTCTTCCAATGGCATCTGCAGAACACAATCACAACAACAAACCAAATGGAGCTCATTCCAGACATTTTCAAGTAGGGCACTCATAACACAAAACACAGCTTGCTGAGGCAAGCCATCCTTACACAAAGAGCACAGTCACTACTCACTCAAACAAGTACTTCACAAGCATCACCACCGGTGTCAGTCAACACACCTCATAGACACTCAAACACACAATCAAAGCACAAATCAACACCAGGACAAAAACAAAAGGCAGCTCACAGACTGTACTCAAATCAAACCAATTGTAAATCATATTTACAAACAAAAGAGCGCTCTAAAGCAGTCCAGAGACTGCACCAAGACAAGTAAAACAGCCCAGAGACTGTTCCATGTTCAAGAAGACAGGCACTAGCCCCAGACCTTTTCCAAAATACGCCGAATTACCAGTTGGTCTGGCAGAGTGTTCGCAAACACTCTGTGTCTTTACCAAATCATACTTATTCCAGAAGGCATGCCTATTACAGGGGTACGCAGGCCCACCCAATACTAGATAGGGTAAAACCCCCAAGCCTTTGCAAGAAGAGACCGAATTACCAATTGGCCTGGCGGAACACTCGAGCGCTCCGTATTACCACTTTTGAATTTTACTAAATGCAGGCGTGTTATTCCAATTATACCCATTCAAACAAATATCATAAGGAGAAAAATCCCCACATTACCTGCCTTTATTTATTGCAATAAATAAACAAACAAAACCAGAATCTTGGCCAAGCAAATCCAAAATCAAGAGTGCCGCTTCAGCGACCTTACCAAAAAAAAGTCTCCAGCCTCCAACTGCCAATCTCATGGTTGACCTAATGGTCACTGCAAAAACGTGCGCCAAAGGAAATCTGTCGGGACCGGTCACCACCCGGAGGGTCAGATCAGGAAAACTAGAAAAGTCACTTTGGTCTGCAAAGACACGGGTCTCCTCATGCAGGGTACCTCCTCAGCAATATTCCATTCCTCCGTCAAGACCATTCATTCGGGCGGCCGCGTCTCTGATGAGCCCCACGAGTCGGGCGCCAAACTGTGGAAATTAGCCTTTTTAGGGGCCCACCGGTGCAGGGGTTCACCCTTATCTGTCCACATGTCCTTAGACCAACAAAATAGAGACTGGCACAGAAGCTGGAATTCAAAGAACAAGTTTATTCACTCATGAGTTTGACCACGTCCATACAACACCCTCAAGTTTTCCAGGAGGTAGTGGCTTCAATACACAGACCGTGGTGCTTATATACAGAGTTTTCTGCACTGGTAAGCATGTAGACTCAAATAGAAGGTACAGTTCTTCACAGAAATAGTTATCGACAAACATGGGCAGTTGGATATCACTTAGTCAGCTAAGTGGGTGGGGAAACAGAACTGCTTACATCAGTAAGACATGATGGACAGTTATATTTTCAAACGGGTGCATTCTAGCAGCTACAGGCCTCTCTGAGCTCATACATGGCTTGAGGTTAGAATAGAAGGAGTTAACTAAAGCTGATGACTCGAGCAGAATAGAAAGACAAGCAACAGTGAAGACGGAAGAATCACATGGCTAACAAAATGGATGCCACAACCAAGATGGCTTCAGCTCATGCTAACAGCAATTATTTTCGATTTCCACACACCCCCATCAGGGTTGTTTACAGGTTCCTGAGAACGTGTGCCTGTGGAGCACTGGCAGGCCCTTGGCCCTCCTCGGACTGCAGAGTCTCATGTCTGGTTTTCCGTGATTACGTTATTTCTAGTCCTTGTTGCGAACTTCTGATTTCGTTGCATTGATTGCAGTATTGTCTCTGCTTTTCCCTAGTATCCGTCTCTGGGTTCAAGCTGTTATTTCCCAGACGGACTGTAGACCAGCTGTTTCTGCCTTTATTTTTCGACTACTCTGTCTAAGAGCTAGACTCAAGAGGTATTCCCTTGCGTTTTGTAGGGATGTGACACCCTATGTGAAGAATTTGTTGGTTATTGTATAACCATTGTGCCTTGCCACAGAAAGCGTTCTTCCTAGGTGGTGTGTGTTCAGTGCTCCAGGTTCTGTGCTTCCTGGATGGGGTAAGCCCTTCCTGAGGGTCCCGTGAGGTCCTCTGGGGTTTTTCTCTTCTTTCCCTATAGTTTACGCTGTAGGCTTCTTGTTCGATGGCTGCCTACTGTTGTGGGACTTTTCCTCTGGTAACACCCACAAGGGTGATGTAGCTCTTTCTGGAGCTTCCATGTTTGTATTTTACGGTTGGTCCGTAGTTCTCTCCGGCCTCCGCGGATGCAGATTTCTCCAGAGTATTGTTTGTTACTCCACGACTATTTTACAGTTGGTCCTACTCCAGACATGTTGCTTCTGCACATTGTCTTGCCCCCCCCCTTTTTTCCAATGCACTTCCCAGGCAGGGACTCTGGTTCGTCTGCTCCTTCCCAGACAGGGACTATGGTCCCTCTCCTTGCCCAGCAGGGGCTCAGGTCCCTCTGCTCCTGGTCTCATCCTTAGCAGTTTCCTAGTTCAGGTATGCTCATGGTCATTTATGCAGTATCTGTATAGGGTTATATATACATATTTCTGACTGTATATGTTTATGATTTACTGTGTTTTAAAGTTTTATGTCCTGCTATGGTTGACATTGGTGCCGTTGATACCCAATGTCCGGGCTTCTGTATTTGTCTTGGGCATGCTCTTCGACTATCTATTGTTTAAAAAAAAAAAACACAATATATGTATTCATATATAGAGAGATCTCAAAAATTCCCTTTCAGGCATTGAGTGACGCATAAATCATGCAAAAAAAGAAGCTGAGAAGTCTGGGTAGTTCTCAAGTTTAGGTGGAAAGCAGCTCTCAACACCAGCGACACTCTAAATTTGCTCCCCTCAGATGTCTGCTTTTCTATCAAAGTCTTTTAGTTTAGGATTAGCACCGTGCCATCCACACCGAGATAGAAAGAGACAAAGTCTTTTACCATTTCTACAACAAAGTCTTTAATCATAGGATTAGCACAGTGCTATCCTTGCAGAGCTGTAAAATGGCCAAAGCTTTTTACCACTCCAGGCACAGTATTACAGATTTGGATTGGTAAAATACCATCCAAGCCCACCTGAAATGAATAAAAGTAACCCCTGATAAGTGTTTCAGTCTCATTAGAGCTCTTCAGAGAGGTATAGCTTTGTCCAGACACAAGGTAGCACCCAGTATAAGTCAAAACAATTCCCTTTCAGACATAAAGTGACGCATAAATTATGCAAAAAAAGAAGCAGAGAACTCTGGGTAGTTCTCAGGTTAGGTGGAAAGCAGCTCCAGTATAGAGCACTCTCAACACCAGCGACACTCTAAATTTGCTCACCTCAAATATATAGAGATGTAGGTTTATTATAGCTATATATTTATATCTCATACTATCTATAAACACTGCAAGATGGCACACATACTTTTTTCTTCCAGGTTGCAGTATCCAGGGTTTCTTAGCCCCAGATTCTCTCTTCCTCTCTCTCTCCTTCTTATAAGAGCAAGACTTAGGTGTGTGTTCGGTTTCTGCTGGTATCCCTTACCCACTGTACCTCCGGGTATAGTTGGTCAGTATGACTACCAGGTGATCAGTCAGTGGACAGCCTCAGATCGTGTGTGTCCTGTCAATTCTACTTTCATGGGCTTGGCATATGTGTGGTGTGGCTCCCATGGTCCACACTGTCTGCTTATGTGTATCCCTGTTAACAACATACATGTATCTCCTTGTAGTCATGGTTTTTGGTACATCTCTACAGGGGTGCCATCTGTCTCTACACCTGTCATTCCTGGCATCCATTGTGGTGCATGCTCATTTTGTCCAATCGGACTGTCTTGCTGTTTTGTCCTTCCCTTGGACCTTCTTTGTTTTTTGCAGATCCATGGGATTCTGCGCATAGTTGGACTGTTGATTCGGATTACAGCAGTTTATGGATTTTCTTCCATTGTGCACTGCACATTCTGGTTTCTGTGATCTCCCTTTGTCCCTTCCTGGACGAGGAACGTCTCGTAGTGTCCTCTGGCAGACTGTGGTACCTTTGCCTTTCCTTGTTACTGCTCCCTTGCACAGCTTCATGGATCTAGTGCCAGCCATGCTTGTACTTGCTGTTCCTGCCTGTTTTAGTCAATTTTTTGACGGATTAGCTCTCTTTGGAACTTTGTGAGTTTCGGTCCGCAGACCCTCCTCCACGGGGGTATAGCTTTGGTATCTATGCTAAGTTAGAGACATCTAGCCGCAGATTCCCTATCAGTTACTTTCCTTCGGTAACAATGTATCTGATGAAGACGCAGTCTAGCCTCAGATTCCTTAACGCCCACCCACTGTCCCCGCTCTGCGAGGACCTTTTCAGGTTGGGTTCTTACCCACTGGTCTTTTATGCCAGTGATCTCTGTCTTCATGCGTATTAGTATATTTCACATGCTTCCCAGGTCAGGATGTCTTATTCTGTTATACCTATTGCTTCCCCACCTATTCTCGCAATTAGGTGGGCTTATTTATCCATCCATGCTCCTGCACTCTGGTTTTTTTCCAGTGTGGAGGCTGGTCATTTTCTGCTACCTCCTCCCCTCCCTGATACGTTTTAGGTCTCGCCTGCGTGGGCTGCGCACATGCGCAGTCTCGCTGGCAAGATTTAATGTTGTGGGTATTTTTCTGTAAAGGGCTTTAAGCCCCGCCCCTCTTTTCCATTGGCTGGTGTCACCGTTTATGCTAAACGGTGGCCAGCCATTGGAAAAGAGCTCTTTGTGACGTTTACGTTTGGCTTTTTCTGCCGTCCCACTTGGACGGCCTCGCCTGCTTTCCTTCTGAAGTAAAAGGTTTCTTATCTTTATGGGGCCAAACACATGGCCCCATAAAGATAAGAAACCTTTTACTTCAGAAGGAAAGCAGGCGAGGCCGTCCAAGTGGGACGGCAGAAAAAGAGAAAAGTCTACGTCAACCTCAGCTGCCTGGCGAGGTTACAGACTTGTTGTTCTACTTTCGAAGCAGAAAGGAACAAATGTTAATTTAACTTCGAACTATGCTGGTTATTTCTGCAATTTAGAGTATGCCTGCCATCGGTGAAGGTGGGGAAATGTAAACAGCTGTTCATGTTCATGCCCTATCCCACACACCCCGTTTGGCTTGGCCTAATAAAATGGTAATATGTACACAATGAGCGGCGGTGGTGATCTAGCAAACACATTTCAAATGCATTACAGCTCACGTTATTATAGAGGACTCAGGATCCGCGATACAGAACTAAAGCTTGAACATTCAAAGCACAATCTCCAAGAAGGAAACATGTGAGGGGTAGGAATACACTTAGCAAGGAGAAACACCAATAATTACTAAGGACGCATTCAATTGTGTCTGCGTCGTAGTTCTGAGTAACGTATATTAAACTGATTAGCTAAATAGAAACGTGGAAAAGATTTTAAAAAACATTCCCCTCATGTCGAATTGCAAGAGTCACTTCAGTGAGTGACATGCGCTGCTAAATGGCCAGCAGCATCAACATGCACATATCGGCAATATCAGCATCAACATACACATATCGGCAATGTCATCATCTAATTATGTCTGAGGGTCGATGTGCGGTGAAGTGAGCTCTGAAGGGTGTCACTTTAAGGTGCTCCCAAAGGGTACAGCGTCTATTCTGAGAGCGCAGGGTGTGAGACAGAGTGCACTACTGCACACTGTGTAGTGCACTGCTGCCATGGTGTTGAGTGTGTTTAGAAAAGTTTACATGAACGTTCATATTGTGCCAAAAGAGTCACTTCAGTGAGTGACGTGCGCTGCTAAATGGCCAGCAGCATCAACATGCACATATCGGCAATGTCAGCATCAACATGCACATATCAGCAATGCCATCATCTAATTATGTCTGAGGGTAGATGTGCGGTGAAGTGAAGGGTGTCACTTTTAGGTGCTCCCAAAGGGTACAGCGTCTGTTCTGAGAGCGCAGGGTGTGAGACAGAGTGCACTACTGCACACTGTGTAGTGCACTGCTGCCATGGTGTTGAGTGTGTTTAATAAAGTTATATGAACGTTCATATTGTGCCAGATGGGTTTAGTCCATCTCGCAGGCCAGTCCTGAGGCTAGCTCAGCTGCGCTCGCTGCCGCCAGCGTTCACTGCAGCATCATGTGTCTGTCACAGAGACTGTAACAATGTGTCTGTTTGCAGACACCAGGTAGGCGCCGCGATGCGAGTGGCCGCCAGTTACGTTTCTTAGATAAGTTTGGCAGCCCGCTCTGGTCACACTGCTGCCTGTGCCACTCGAAGTATTTGGTGCTTCTCATCGTGCTGCCTCGTGATTAGATCAGCCCGCGGCTGCCGCAGACTCATCGTGGCTGTGGCTCTCTAGGAGTCACTCTCAGGTCTGTAATCCTTGAAAATATATTTTATATACAGCATCACTGCCTGAGCGAGCCTGTTATACCTTACTGCTCTCAGGCTGCGCTGGAGGGGTGCCGCGGAGGGCTGGGAAGCGCTCCGCTCAGCTTATCCAGATTTTATTAGTGGTATTCCATTGAAATATTACTGTACTGTACTTACTATTAGAGTTGCATCCTACTATTTATTTCATAAGTCCGGTCAGGGACATCTTTCTTGCCAACAGTTCAGTGTATTTTGGAACTCGTATATTTGATGTAAGGCATAAGTCTGCTCTCAAAACCCCCAGCATTGCACAGGGACGTTGCTAAAAGGTCTGAGCCGACTGACTGTCTGGGACTGCCTGCCAAAGCTTGGATGCGGCTGTGATTCACAGTCACTCTCAGGTCTCTAATATCCACAAAAATCACTTCAACTAGATGTCTAATTAATGGCTCTGCCCGCGCTTTCACTTTAGAACTCCTTTGGAGCGAAAACAAAAGCAACTGCAATCAGGTTTTATAGATGGTCCATTGACAAGTGGGAGGTAAGGACGCACATGTGGACAACTCCTGCCTCATTGGGGAGAGCTGAAGTGTTTGTGCGACTGGAAACTGACAACAGCTATAGTCAAACAACCTCGGGCAGATTGAATGAATAGAAGCTGTCTGCAGCGAGTGTGAGTGACTCGACAAACAAGGGACAGTGGCAGGACGAACCTGAGACTTCATTTCCCAGCACTGTGAGACTTGGTAAATCAAATATCAGGCTAGTGGTTAATGTTCCAGCTGGTGGAGGTCAGAGTTTTGTCTACTGGCAGTTTTTACTCTCACCATGAGGTAGCACAGAGGGTTAATATGCCTGCTGCAAAGAAAGTCTACCAGCACATTACAGGACTGTATTTTATGTGGATAGCTCAGTGGGTTGCTGCTTTTGTCACAGAAATCCCTTTGTTACTAGTGGTTGTGAGGGTGCTGATTATTGAGAAATAATAGGTTTAAAAGCACCTGCTGCAGAGTTAGAGTTCCTTTTTGCTCAAATGGCTGTAATTTCTGATATTTGTCTGTTTCCATGTACTCCAGTGCATGATTTTGGTTGTGAGAAAGTGCCACTCTAAGTGTCACACATTTAGTCGTGAATGTCACTCATAAGTACACAAACTATGAAAATGTCACACATAAGCAATCTGAAATCTTGGCAGCTATGCAGTAAAGGAATAGGGGTGCTGCGGATTCCTTAAGATCACACAATCTACAATGAGATGGCAATGTCTTCTAAATCATAAAAAATGGCTTCAGGAACATTTGTGTAAATTTTTGCTCAGCTCTGCCCCCGGAGACAGGAGGTGGTACTGCAGGCTTAAACACACTTTGCATTTAAACACACTGGGCCCGATTCACAGAACTAACTTGAGACAAAATCCTAAACTTACTACCATTTAGGTATTCACAGAAGGCACTTACTCATTTCGGTATTCACAGAAGTTAGGAGTCCTAACTTTAGGACTCCTAAATGCCTTCTGTGAATACCGAAAGTTAGGATTTTTCTCAGTTTAGGAGTAGTAAAGTTAGGATTCCTAACTTTATTACTCCTAAACTGAGAAAAATCCTAACTTTAAGACTTTCGGTATTCACAGAAGGCATTTAGGAGTCCTAAAGTTAGGACTCCTAACTTCTGTGAATACCGAAATGAGTAAGTGCCTTCTGTGAATACCTAAATGGTAGTAAGTTTAGGATTTTGTCTTAGGTTAGTTCTGGGAATCGGGCCCACTTTGTTCACCAGAATCTCATGCTAGCAGCAAAAAAGGACAGACATTTCAAAGGGAAAGCTGCATAATCCTGTATTTATTCAAATATTTTCATGAAATTAACCTTTTCACTATTTATTAATGTAAAAGTTTTATTTACATGAAGCTATTTAATTTAGACTTTTTGTGTTTGAAAGTTGTTTGTGGTTTTATAAATATTGCTAAAAGCAATTAGAGTCAGTCTCTAAACCCAGAATACTTCACTATTGCCTTTGTATCCTTATCACTGAGATAGGATATAATGCACTGCACTGAGATAGGATATAAACTGATCTGATTGTTTTTTGCAAATTACCTTGAGGCATCAATGCCTATTATTGCATTGTAATGCTTGTATCAGGAATGTAGAGTTTTTTTTTTGTTGCTTTGGCTTTGTTCACCTACTAATATGCACTATGAAATACTTTCTTTTAGATAATGGCTAGATGAGCGAGTGACTAGCGCCTCATTGTGCTAAGGGCTATTTCGGCCTTGCAAACAGTGCCCAGCATGGGGAAGTATAATTTTAGCAGAAGAGGGATGCTCTTATAAAATAAGGGAACTTCTTAGAAGATATATTGAAATATTGTGATACTATTTCTTTTGACTGATTTAAAGAGCGGAAATAATATGCAGAGAAAAGTGTGTGCACCAAAAATCTTGATGAGGGATAGTTTGGGAGGTGCCATTTGCCACTGTGCCAAGTAGTTTGATACCTTTGCAGTAAGTAGGTCAGCGCACCCGAACATCTTTCTTTATGACTATAGAGTTAAAGAGAAACTTTGAATTTCTGCCTTTACATGTGTATGTTAGGATTGTAAAAACTATGAGTTTCTTTTGTAGAAACTGTTTTGATTCTATGCAAAATAGGATTAAAAGATGTTGATTGGTTGAGTAACTAAGTTACTGTTTGCACAGCGACCAAACCTGGCACACAATCAGGCTGCCTACAGTCAGATACATGCTACCATAGTGCAAAGGTGCCTGTGTCATGTCTAGCATGGGTTTTTTACTGGAAGGCTACCCTTCCAGTACAAAATACTTTGCCTAGACAAACTTTAAAACTTTTCCTACTTTAGATGTGTGCTTCACTGTAAAGGTTTGGAGAAAAAAACATTCCCCTTTTTCACACCTTCCTCGAAATTGCAATATTTTTTGGTGCAAATCCCTGTCTACTACTGTTAGCAGATAGGGTTTTACATCAAAAACCATGGGTGGTTGCATATGAATGTACTGCCCATGGCAAGCTCCCTTGATGATGCAAAGTGATGCAAAACACTGCTTTGCGTTACTTTTAGGCAACGTTCCAGCACAAATCATATTTTGAGCTAGATAGTAAATTAAAAATAAACATTTTGCACTGGGTTGCATCACTTTTGTAAAGCAAACCCTTTGCAAAATGTTGGTACATATGCCTATGTCTTTAAAAAGCAGCACAGTCCATTTATTTAATAAAAATCCTAACCAGACTTAATAAAATTTGAAGAAATAATGAGGACAAAATTCCCCTTCAGATGATATATTTTTAAGTTGCAAATTACAGTTAAAAACAGTAACTACCTAACCATGTCAGAATATATGTAAATAGCAATGCTTTAGAAATCGAGTTTTTACAAGATTTTTATACATTTTTCAGCCACTTATGTCGTTGGCTTCTTACTCCTACACATGTATAGGTTACCTTTACAAATGCATTTGTTTCATATCATTCAGAATAACCTAAAATATCAAAACAAAACAACATTTCCAAAAAATGCCGTCTTTACAGTGCACTCCACCTGTCATATAAAAGATGGTTACACTGATCCCTGATTTCCCCCAACAGAAGAATGCTGTTTCTTACAAATTGCAGTATTGGATTTCTTTTTAGGCAATAAAGTACACAGGTAGTTTAGCACAGATGTTTGTTCTGGGGAAAAATCACTGCAAAACTCAAATGATTGCGGTAAGTAGTAGACTACTTCGAGAACATCTGTCCTTTCCTTTAGTCGATTTCAGAAACCATTCATAGCTGCACTTTCACCTTTTCCTTTTTTTCTTTTTTTAAAAACATTTTATTGATAATTTAATACACATCGAGTAGAGCAGTTCACAGACATGACCGTATTCAGTTAGTAACCCATATGCTGCAACACACAGTAAGTTTGTACACAATAAAAGGACATATAGATACAGATGTTCCCACCCCATCCCCATATAATTACAAAGTTTCTTTGTTTCACATTGATATTTTCTCATAGCATATCCATAATCTGAATATCAGTCACTCATGCCAGAATCTGAGTCATTTTCGGGGGCATTCCCTATTAATAAAAACTGCCTTTTCTGCCACCATGGCACTTTCACCTTTTCTAGGAGGAGTTTGTTTAAATTAACATATAAAAATACTTCCCTTCTTTGAGAGGGGGTGAAGGAATGGGATCAGGTTTTCTTGTACTAAACAGTGCTCAGATTCAACAGGTTAATTTAACATGATATAATATGCTTGGATTTATAAGAAGACATCCGAAACCTGCTAAGTTTAGCACTACTATTTATTTCTACATCACTTTTTAACTGTTGCAAAACATGGAACACATGAATTTTGCATTGATTTTGCAGTATGAATGTATGGGACAGAAGAAAACAAGATGCTCAAATATTACTTAAATGATTTTTAATAGGACAAACACAAAGAAAACCATACTTTGCTCCATGTGTTTATATGCACTGTAATGAGGCAAAAGCATTCTTTTTTTGTATCTTTCTTTATTGAAAGAAACATGAATGACCCAAGCTGTGAGCACGTAGCAACTGCATGCATAAGACCATAAAACACGACCGGAAATAACAAGGTAAAGCGAAACGTCACTATAAATTTGGGGAGCCAAGGGGTTCAGGTGGGGGCGGGGGGAGGGGGGGAGGGGAGTCCAGCTAGAGAGACCTGTGTCAATGTCAGGGTGGTCCTTTGGGATCCAGGAAGAAGATAGGAAAGGACCCGCCTGATCCTGGAACAATCAGAGTGGGGAAGTGGGCAGTAGGGGGAGGAGGAGGAAAGCTCCCCTGGGAATGGAACGGGAAGGGGCAAATAGAGAGCAAGTTGGGGGTACCGAAAAGGTGGTCTGTCAGGACATCAAGAAAGAGGGGGGCAACAGGCGGACGGTGTTTTTTAAATTCCAAATAAGGCTTTGTGTTGCCCTGCATCTCCATGCTTGATGCATGGGCGACTCAAAGGCTTAGTACATCTAGGCCCTAAGGGAGCCATTTGGTGACATTTAATGTTACAGGTGCATATATCAAAGGATATTCTGCTTGCTCAATATTTGCACCTGGTTTCTTTTGATGCTAGGATGCTAAGCCAAACTAGACCATGCTAGTTTACTAGGTGTGTATTTGGGTGGATTCCAAGGAGTATTTGAGCAGTTCCGTCCTGAAACAGATTAGCAGAGGTTTGGCACTACACAAAGGAAATCTGGCACTCACACTAAATAGTAGAGCTGAAAACATGTGCATGAAGGTTGATTGGTACTGCCATTTGTGGTGCTTTGCATCGCTCACGTATTAAGCTCCACACAAGCACTGCTACCAGTCAATCAGGTCCTCAGGGGCTGAGTTTTCACATCTTGTTAGTTTCTTGTAAGAGTCTAGCCGTCTGATTTAGAGGAAGGCAGTAAGGAAACATACTCCAAAATTCTGTAAATGTACTTACAACCTATAGAGGTATGTCAGCGTTTTTCCGCCACATCAGTTTGGACCCAGCCATATGTAAATCATTCTGCTTCAATTGGAACAGCTGCCTAGTCCAAACTGCCCTGGCCAGGTCCTCTCTGAACCAGGACACAAGCAACCTAGGACCAGTTTTATCCTCAATAGACCTCATCAGCCAGGTATAGCTTGGTTCCAGTGGCGCAGTGAGCAAGGGATCCATGTCTGGGCATACCCGACACTCTTAGGAAGTCAACTGCAACAACAAAAACAAGGTGATGGATGGCATGCATTAATTAATCTCTGCCACTGGCAATTGCTCGGGCCCCATCCCAGTTCAATGTTCTTTACCCACCATGCGACCTCAGTTTGGACTCAGCCTTATGCAAATCACTCCAATTGGAACAGTCCAGCCTGAACTATCAGGCCAGGCCAGGCCAGGCCCACCATCTGCTCTTCAAATTCTGGTTGCCCAGCCACCTGATCTAGAGTTGCTTACTTACTATAGTGTTTGGCATGTTTGGCAGGGTTACCTTTGTGAAAGATCTGCAAGAAGAGTGGTAGTCTTTCAAAAAAAGATAAGTATAGTGTATGTAATATGCTCAGGAACATCCCAATCATATGATATGTGGACACTGGCCATGGGCACCCACAGTGGGGGTATATTTTCAGTGCTCACATTTGGTGATGGAAATTCCACCATCTGGTACAGATTCTGGCAGATTGTATCCAAAAATGTCCCCTTAAAAATCTCCCATACCGTGCTCATCTCCCTCAGACATACTTCACTTTTATCAGTGGTGGCGCAAGCCACTGTACCTCGTCATAAAAGCCTGGGAATTTCAGATTGGATTATCCAAGTGTGAAGTAAGCACAATTTAAATGCATTAAGGCCATTCCACAGCGCATAAATAGAGTACACATTCTAAGCTATCTATTTATGTGGAATCCGTGAAGTAACAAGACACAAATTTCACTAACTTATTTCACAGCCTGGGTGCTTGCACAGGTTCCTCTCTGTGTCTCTGGGCATGGGTGGTCTTTTAGCGACCCAAAAGCTACAGTGCTTTACCTGGAATGTTAACTGCTTGGTACTCCAGGACTCGGCTTGGACAGCATTTTTCAAATGAGATGTTTCAAGGCTTTGACAGAAAAGAAAGTTTGGAGCACTAACAGGGTGGTCTGGTCATGGGGCATCTCTGGGAGGCTCCACTCCTTTTTCTATTTTGCATAAAGGACATCTCAGTACTATGAGCTGTCACCCATTTCTAACTGACTTTTTAAAGTTGTTCCCTACAGATGTTTCTCCCTGTGATTTTACAGAGTAGAGAACAGTGTATATCACTTTACTACTGTTTCACCAGAAGTAGGTTCCATCCATGCCTGCATCACACTGCAGCCAAGACAAGTTCAGAGGGGAAAATAGATCTCAAGCGAACCCTAGGAACATCAATCACAGAATGATTCAAAAGTGTTACATAGTGTTAGTATTTTGACTTTCGGTTCTTTTTTTTCAAAGCAATGTTTTAGAAACAAGCATTGGCATACCCAATACCTTATCGCTCACCTTATAAAGGCGAGACCTACTAGCTGTACCACTCCTTGTTTTTTGAGTTCTTCACACTGTGGTCAATATGGCCATAACTCACGTGCACTGGGCTAGTTTTCAGCTGCAAGCACCTTAACGTAATTTTCTTTCACCGTACAGGCTCTTCATAAAATAATTTACATATGACTTATAACTGTAGGTGCTGTTATGATTCACTCACTTTGGCTAATATTCATGTATTCCTAATTAGTGAAATTATTCAAATGAAGCCATAGGAACCTTTTTTGTGTGTAACCAGATATTTAATTATTGGTTATTTTACATCCATGGTTGGCCCTTGTTTGTGCATAAAGTTTAGTGCTATTTCAAAAGCAACTCACATTGGCAAAGCTAATAGTGATTAAGGGGGGCAACAAGGAGCGAGCGAAAGGTGGGGGAGGGCAGATAGAAAGTACAACACTGAGCTGCACAGTGGTTAGTGTTAGATGTACAATTATGACGGTAGGGAGGAGTGTGGGGGGTTTGGAGGGGGTAGAAGAAGGGAGGAGTACAACATGCACTCCCATGGAGTACTAAATCAAATATGATGGGGAGGAAAAAAAGAAAAAAAATTGTCCCTGTTGGCAGCCGTGAAAGGGTATGCTGAACCAATCAAAAACAAGGGTGAACCCTAAATATTACAAAGGTGAGACAAACAAAAGCATAGCAAAGCCACTAAATCAGAAGCAACATGCTGAAGTAGGCAAAGAAGCCAACCAATTGTGAGAAAAAATTAAGCCCACTCTAAGAAGTATACAAGTAACTATTACAATGTTGTTGTTGACAGAGAGCCTTCATTTATATTATACAGTGTTTTATGCCTCTCAGCTGTTCTTGCTGAAGGTATTTCTTCCTGTACTTTTTGTATTCACTCGAAATTTCAGTTGCATTGTATTTAACATTCACTATGAATTTACTTTGATGCTTCTATAAAGAATGACCTGCCTCTAGAATCCAGTTCTGATACCTGCTTTTCACACTGTCCTTTTTATGCATGCTTTTATCACCACTCTACCAGATTTTAAATCTCTTGCCACACATGCAACGGAACACTAAATACTATAAGGCGTTTTTATTTTTTGGGGGCTGGGGGCAGTACGAAATGACAAAAAATAGTCTGAATTTATGTAACAGATTACAAGAAAGATAACTGTTAATGGGGATGAGAAGACTTGCGCAAAACAAAAACATGCAGAGAAAATTAAATACGGACAGACAGACCCCTTTCAGCAGTTATGTGACATCACAGTCTAAAAACAAACAATCTGATAACAAAAACAGATATATTTGGGGACAACATCACTTTTACAATGCGAGATCCAGGTGTATAGATGGTTAGGCTAATCGCAGTACAAAGAACCGCACAGAGTACGAGGTTTGACACCAGTTTATTTAATTGCTTTTGTGGTGGTAATGTTGCTTCAGCCGTTTTGAAATCTGAACGCACCTCACTATTGCTGAACGTCAGGGTTTCAGTTAGTGGCCCACAGAAGACTTCAACCAAAACACTTTATTTTACTGAAAACTTATTCTGTGTATTGCTGAAAGGATTTGAGATTTGACATGAGGATGTCTATATTAAATTTGGAGGGATTGTGACAACATAGGCATTACCCCGTTATTTTAAATATACTAGAACTTAATCATTACGCTGCAAGAATTACACTTTACATTACTCTCGGGTCTCTGCAGTTCCTGCGCAAGTTTTAAAGTCGCAGCCCAAAACATGTTGCTGGGGGGAAGGGCGAGGTGTTCCTTTCATTCAGACAGGGAAGGCCTCCGCTTTTGACTTTGACCTCCGTTTCCTGCCTCGGAAAGGAAACAAAGGCATTGATTTACATACATTAACACCTATTCATGTGGTCGGCCAAAAAAACATTGTTTTTCTAATACAACAGTGCTGCCTTCTCTCCTGTTCTGAAAATGATAGAAGTTTACCTTTCTAAATGTTTAAAACCTCTGCTTTGCAGGGCACTCTTTCCTCACAATACAAAATGCAAATTCTTTAACATCTTTGTTGTGGGGAGCAGAGAAAATGCCAGCAGCTGTCTGTTTTCGGCGTGTGTTTTTTGATAGGCAGAGTGCGGGAAGAGCGCAAAGAATTACCAAGTCGTTTAACCTTTCAAAAATCCACACCTTACAGCAACAATTGGAAAAGTGTGCGCTTTTAACTTTTATGCCCCTTTTTAAAATATACTTGCTTAATCCACGCAGAGGGGTACGAGTGCTAGGCCATAGTTATGGACTTCGAGACATTTTTCAGCATGATGTACTTCTTATAACAGGTACACCCAGCTCCAAATCCGAGGTACACTGCAGAAGAACACTGGTTTAGGGGACATGCATTTATTGTGTGGAATAGTAAAAATCGGAGTGTCTGGGTACTGGAGTAATGGTGCATGTAAGTATAAGTTATCAGTAACCTCGTAACAAAACCACCGTAAATATACAATCTCATTTTTGAGAATATTTTCTTGTGATCATACTTAAGCTCCTCGCATTACATTACCATGAACCTTTAGTTGGAAGAGCATAGTGATACACATACATAGCAAGGAAATATCTCTTAAGTGACCCTTATTCTAAAGATCTAGCCAGCATTTCAAACTAATTCTGTCCTTAAAGACTTATTTTATATTTCTTCCTACTATTGACTTTGGGTAAGGTGTATTTTGTTCTTTATTGTATTTCTCAGAATGATGGACTACATACATGATCCATCGCCCTGCAGGGTTTTTATTCTCTGTAACAGCATCATATATCAGAGCATTGCAGCAAGAAAGATAGCTACCCAGCCTATGTGCCCTGTATGGCTATTCTGACGTTAAGCCATGCTGTCCTAGGAAAAGGCTGGATTATTATTATATGAGTGAGGAATGCCTTGCAAGCCTGGATTCCAAGATCTGTACCTGAAGGGATAGCTCTACTGTAATGCATCTGAATTAACCATCTTTGGGATCGTTCATCTGTAATGCACTAATATCAAGACGTGTATTTGTAAAACCCACATGCATGCATAGAGCTTCTTGGCGCTGAATAACAGATGTTTATTGTTACCCTACTGAATGATATTCACTTATCAACCTCAGAAGGATAAAAGGGTGAGAGGACCCATTGAGATTTGAAACTGTGACTATGAGGTCAAACACAGGCTCCTACAGTAGGCACATCAGTCCACTAAGCCACCAGACCTAGCTACAATATTGTCAGCAGTACATTCGAGCACATGAATGTTAAACAACAAATGTTAAAGTTAACTCTTTCCGGTACCGGTCCTATGTTCAGGCTTTTAAGCAAGGGGATAAGGTAACTGTCATAAGACTTTTTAGCACAGACATTATGACTTTTGACCTATTGAAAACCCTTCAGCCGGTAAGCTGGTGTGTTCCCTACCTCTGCATCAAAGTAATTGTTATAGTTTGGGATGTGTACACAAGAGAAAAGTGAGTGTTGAGACATTCATAAAGGATGACTGCGTATGGCTTTGTGGATTGGCAGAATATCTGCCTGGTCTTCATTCCCTCCAACTAACCTCCTTGCTCTCTGCCCAAGGGGCTGCAGGCCTAAAGGGAGCACACTGTGTTTGAGAGACCTTTAAGGGATGGGCTAAAGAGTCACTGCCCAGGCCCTCCTCCTTCCAGGGGCACTGTGGTATGTGATTAGGACAGTCCCACAGTAGCAGTTTTCTATTTAATAGTTGTGCGACGTGTGGTTTTCAAACATTGTGGTTTAATAAAAAAGCAATTAAAATAAAATACTGTCACTGAGCCTCACAGCCTGAGGTATGCTTTGTTGCAAGAGTTAACAGATTTAAATTGGAATGGGTAGACACACTCTGCTTCTCTTAGGTGAGAAATATACGTGCCACTGTATTTCAGTCCTGAACTATACAGGACAGGACAGGACAGAAGATAAATGTGCATGTGCAGGTACTGAATAAATCCTCAGTCTCTGCTGTGGCTTCAGGTAAATCATACACTTCTGATTATCCTGCCAAAACCCTGAGGTAGTTTAGGAGGCTGGCTCTGTATATACTATACCAAAATGAGGTAAAGTGTGCACAGAGTCCAGTGGAACCCCAAAGGTAGGCAGAGGTAAAGTTAGATAGCACCTCACTCTCTATTTGTGGTAGTGTGGGTGAGCAGTAAGGCAGCATCAGAGGACAGTGTTAAGCATTTGTTGTACACACTCAGTCAGCAAATGAATTCATACACTCAAAAAATTAACTTCAGACCAATTGTATTTGTATACAAATATTTTTTGAGTTATTTCATTTCCTATAACAAAGCAAGCCTGGCAGAGGTAAGGGATAAATACTTTGCAGTGAATATACAGTTGTAATACAGCTTGGATTGGTAATTGTATATGCACTTTGTTTTGATTTACAGTATTCGTTAACAGAAATGCAATGCTTTGTAAATACAGTACATAGACTTGAATGGGCTTTTCAGTAAAATACCAGGTAAGTTACTTTTTGGATTACTTTTCTTACTCAGAGTAGTATACCTGGATACTACCCTGGGACATTTCTTGCAAAGAAGTAAAATCGTTTTTGTAAAATAGCACAATGCAAAAGAATTTATTTAGGTTTTCAAACTCCACACTTAGAAACTTTTCCAAGAAAAACAGTCAATGTTATCCTATGGAGTAAAATAGTGTTATCGGTTTAAAGGTAAGTATTTGGCAGTGGGAGTTGAGGTTCTGGGGGTAGACTCAGGGGTCCCCCATGGTCAGTGATGAACTCTTGTTACACCCTCAGCGGCACTAGGGCGGCCGGGTGCAGAGTGTTGAGGCCCAATGTTATCCAATGGGGGATATGGGGCCTCCGGTTGGTGGCTGCTGACAAGCAGGCCACTTGGTTGTGGGAGCCAAGCTCCTGGTGTTAGGCTCAGGGCGATCCGGTTTAGCACCTGCAGGGGCAGCTGGGTGAAGGGTGCTGTTTTGGCATTGCGTGCCACGTGGTTTTCAATAGGGATTTTCGGTTTTGATTTTTAGCTGCAGGCTCGGTCCAGGAAGACTTCCCGAAGGAACTAACAGCTGGGCAGGTAAGTTGGAGGGCTCGGGGACATAGGTGCACCTTTTATCCAGGGCGCAGAGCAGGTGGAGGCAGGGGTGTCTTTTGAGGTTGGATTTCACCTTACAGGGCCACTCGCGGTTGGGGGGGGTCTCCGTGCAGTGGCTGCAGGCGATGTCGGGAAGTCATGGAGGGGTCAACCCACAGTGGACTTGGACTCTGGAGCGCTGGGGGACCTTGCTGTGGCCAATGGGCCACTTGGAATCGGTCCGTGTGCGTCGGGTGCAGTGATGGTTCCAGGTGTGTTTTTGTTTTGTCCTAATCAGGCTCATAGTCTATTTTCTGAGTTTCTTTTTTAACAGGGCTGCTGTTCACAGGAGATCCGGTCTTTGTTGAAGGCAGTCAGTCCTCCCAGGGGTTTTGGAGGTCACTGGCTGCAGGACAAGACGATTTTTGGCGCAGGATCTCCGGTAACTGCAGATGGGCCGGTAGGGCTGGGGCCAAATCAGTTGTTCTCTGCAGTCCCCTCTGCTGGGCGTCATCTTTCGTCCTTTTTCTTCATAGGTTGCGGGAATCCTCTAAATACTGTATTTAGGGATCTCGGGGTCAGTAGCCAATGGGCTACTGACCTTAGGGTGACTACACCCTTGGTGTGCTCACCCCACGTGGGGGAGTGAGTACAATCCGTAATCCTGATTGGGGAGTGCCTGCCATCTGCAAGATGGCGAGGACTGGGGAGTGGGCTTCACCTCACCTCCCCCACCTGAGGGGTGTAGTTAGCAAAGGTGGGTACACCTTCTGGGCTGGTTAGTTTTTCCCACCTGTCTTCCCGCCGAAAAGGAGGGGAGACAGGAAGGGGGCCTGCTCCTGATAGCAGGAGAGGCTGGGGTCGCATTACAAAGGCTGCCAGGCCTTTGAAGCTCCCCTGCCACAGATGGCTCTTCCTGGCCTGGGGAGGTGTGAACACCTCTGCCCAGGAAAAAGGCTTTGTTTCTGGGCTCAGGGAGCGAAGGCTCCCGAACTGGGGATTAAGAAACATGTCTTGTGGTAGCAAGCTGGTATGGACCAGTCAGGGAACCCACCAGAGGCATCTCTAAGATGCCCTCTGTGTGAATTTCTCATTATTCCAATACTGGCATCAGTGTGGGTTTAATGTGCTGAGAAGTTTGATACCAAACTTCTCGGTTTTCAGTGTAGCCATACTGGTGCTGTGGAGTTCGTAATGACAAGCTCCCAGCACCATATACTCTTAATGGCAGCTCTGCACTTACACTTAGACACTAAGAATGGACTTAGACACTGTAGCCGTACAGGGCTCATGTATCTATACCTTCACCACTGGTATAGTGCACCCAGCTAGAGGGGTGGCTGACCTATGCCAAGGCAGTGAGTTGTAGGCATGGCACACATGGATATGCACCATATCAAATCTTCACTTTGTTCTGCACCAAAACACGCAGCCTGCAAAGGCAGTGTGTGTGTATAAAGGTACAGGGCCTCTAAGGTGGCACAATAAGTGCTGCAGCCCTTAGAGGTCTTACCTGGTCATAGTGCCCTGGGTACCTGTGGTACTATTTACCAGGGGCTGACCTGTGGCTAGAGATGCCAATTGGGTTACCTTTGGGGAAAGAACACAGGGCCTGGAACCTGATTAGCAGGGACCCAGGGCATATCAAGTCAAAGTGCATCAGTAGTCTGGCAAAAAGTGGGGGTGTTACTGCAACAGAAACCCACTTTCCTACAGGTAGGCAGCAGGGTCAGGCTGATAAGTATGGGCTGTGGGTCTCAGCTCAACTTACTATACTAGCTTGAGCTAGGGCCACAACTGACATCTCTTAATTATTTCTCCCTGTCTTCCTTTAAATCTCCAATTGGCAGAGCCTTGCATTAAAAGTGTTTTAGTGTCTCTGCACACCATCCACATTCTCAGTTTCTTTAAGGGTCAGATTTGTGGGACTGAGTTTTAATCATTGTGATCCAAAGCTGTGCTTCAATGGAAATGCAGATGTGCAGGTACTCACTATTTAGAGTGCTTGTTTGCGCCTGATAAATGTTGGCACCCTCCAATTAAATGCTTTACAAATTAAAGAATTGGAAGTACTCAAGACCGGACAGACAGTAACTGCCCAATTAAAGCACTGATCTAAAGATAATGAAAGCATGCAGGGAGCATGGAGCCTATGAGAGATGGGTGGAATTGGGTCTTTTGGCGAGTATCTAAAGAATGATATGGAGGAGAAATAAGAGAGGCTAGACAGACTTCTATTTTAAGTCTGTAACACTTGACTCTAGCAATTGAGTAATCTCCCAAGCTTCCACGCTGTAGTGATTTTTATTCCTAGACTCCTTCCCCAAAGCTTTCTCCACAGCCTTTTATTCCAGTCTTCTGTATCCTTTCAAAGGATGACATCTAGACTGGTTGAAATCATATGCTGCAATATATGACTGAAAGTTGTTTGTTGTCAAGGAAGGTGAAAATGTGGATCAGATGGGAACCAAAACTGGGGGACAACTGTCATTGTGCAGTGCCTCTGCACAGGCAGCAGGACATGAGCCACGACTGCAGGACAAACCTGCACAATGCTGGTCAGACCACCCTAAGCATGATGACTATTATTTTAGATAGAGCACTGCTCACAGTGGAAGCCTAAATGTATCAAAAATGTATGCAACCAACAAGAAAATATAAATCACAATCAATGGAAAACATTGTATATTAAATACTACATGTCGGAAGACCAATAAGAAGTAATGAATTTCATCTCAGGGAAATAAGGGACACCACAGGTTTTACTAATTGTTCTGAGAATTTTCCACACTTGAATCCGAGTTTGTAAACTCAGAATGAAGCTGTACTGGCACTCAGGTATATTTTATGTTTTGCCACTTTTGACTTTTCCCCCATATGCAGTTTGTCCTGTTTCTTGCCAAAATATGCCTGGTGAAAACAACTAAGGTATTTGACAGTTGCTCAAAATTGTAGTCACAAGGTAAACGAAAACTCTCATTTCAGCCCATATCAGGATTTTGGCAAACATGTCATGAGGGTTTAACTGGTGAATTCTACCCAACTCCAATTGTCCTTCCACTGTCAGATGCATGTTTTTGAAGGTAGTGCCACTGAATTGATATGGAATGTTTGCCAGATCGAGAGTTAACAAAGTTTGAGAAAAATGCAATCTCACTTATAATTATCTCTGTCACTTTAAACAGGGTTTACTTTTAATCAGTTGCATTTTATTTTTACTTGTTTCAAAAAATTTAAACTGAATTATGTAATTCACCGGAATGATTGATCACAATTAAGAGTGTGCAGGAGTATTTTTTCAGTGTTGGCAAAATTCTATGAACAGCCGCACAACTCCACAGACTTAGTGAAGGTTTCAGCTTTGCCACAAAATTATTGATGTTAATATCCGGGTCTCTCTCCTGTGTCAGAAAGAGATGCTGGCTTGCACTAGGATATGGAATGTTGTCATCAGTACAAATTTACGTAGAACTTTCCATACCAAATTTCAAGAGCTAAAGTGCCTTACATTTTAAAAAGTCTTCAAATGTCTAATTTTGAGTTTGCAGTAAATACAGTATGGAGACTTATTTTAAAAGTTCTGTCTCAGTGGATGGGCAGATCATACTGAAAGTCTTGTTTGAGGTGTTTTGTAAGAGCTCTACGGATATCTCATTCTGGGATTGCACTAAACACAGCACTAAAGTACAACTTTGTATTGTGAACGTTCTAGGGATGTCTCATATGAATCAGTGATGTAGCAGAGGCACCAAGGTACTTAATGCAATCAAGGAAAGTGGGCCCCTCTTGCTTAGTGGTAAAGGTCAACTATGATTGGGATGACACAGAAGACTCACAATGATGAGTCTGAGTGCCACTGCACCTGCTGAACTAATGCTATCTGTGTCCCGGACTGCCATACAGGTTACTACTGCAGGTCTGGATTGACCCCTTTGACGGGAGCTCTGTTGATGTCTTCTGACGTTCCAGAACAGGACTATTTTGTGCTTGATTGTTAAGTACAGTAAAGTGTGACATTCTCATGAGAAGAAAGATCCCTTGTGGTCACCAAGGTGCATTTCAAAAGGGTGAACTTCTCTACTTTAGCATTCTCCAGGAATGTGCTGGACATTTGTCAGGATGTGATGTGAACTTCATTACAAATGTTCAACAGCTGCCTGCCTTGATTCTGACGTCTGCAATGATGGTCTGTCATTTTGCTGGGTCTTTACTGGGAGACTTAATGGAGTGATAACTTCTTTAGACCCACATTCTTGGAGGTACTGCTTTGGTGCTTCTCAGAAGGTGACGAATGTGTGAATAGAAGTAACCCACCAGAAGATCAAATGTCTTACCTTCGTTAACAATCTTTCTAAGGGATACGTTAGCTACCTGTAGATTTTTCAATGACTTGCATGCATCCCTGTTCTGAGGAGTGGTCTTGTGGATTTTGGTGAAAGGGTCCTGTCGAGTGATGTATTAAATGGGGTGGTTATGTGACCTCACCGTGTAATACAGTCACTAAAATCTTTTAGACTACACATTAAACGGAATGAAGAATGTACAATGTTTAATTTATGGGAAAGACACAGAAAAAAACGACAATAGTCTGAAAAAAAAAAAGATTTGCTATTTAGGTATTGCATAGAATGAAATGCTGCATAAAATTGCCCTTTTTGCTCTCAAAGAATTGTTCCTTATTATATGAACGGCTGCCATCATTATGTCCACTTGGGTGTTTTCAAAGGTTCCATTGGTTAAAACAAGACTGTCAAGACAAAACGTGTTACTTTCTCTGCCACAAGTAACCAGCTTTTGTGTGACAAGAAGTTATGTCTATCTATCTATCTATCTTCCCTAGGAACCGACACCCATGTGGATTGGCTGACAGGGAGTTAGCTGGTACGAAGGAGTGACACCACTGTGGAACCTCTTACTTTTTAGTCAGTAGACAAGTCGAAATTTCGTGATAATGGTTACTTTAACCTTATAATTTCAGTTGACACTTCAGTGAGTGCAACTAATCCTTACCATAAGGATAAGTCACAAGGACAGCAGAGTTAGGCTATACCATTGAGTGATGAGTAAGGGGTACTTTACTGACTCATAGCACTACATGTGTCATGCCCTGTTGATCAGTCTGAAGATGGATGGAGCACAAGCAGCCACTCAGGTAAATTCTGAGTAGAGCTGCGATAGTTAGTATATGGCTGGAGAGAATCGGTTTGATGCGAGCAGGGTATACATGGGTAATGTAGTCCCTGAATACCATAAGCAACTGCTTCAGATAAGTGAAGAGATCAGTTGAGGCTCATAAGTCTGATTTTTGTTTAATACAATGGTGTGTTTATAGTTGTACAAAATATCGCTTTTTATATATAAATAAAATAATAAATATTAAATAAAATAATATTTTAAAAAAATAGATTTAATATACATTTTAACAAATATAACAAACTTGCTTAAAAAAATTAAAACGTATATACATAATTTATATATATATATATTTACTTTAAAACAATTGATAAACTATTTAACTTAAATGTATTTTATAATTTTGATATTATCTGAAAATGTAATAAAATATATATATATATCTCCATGCAAATGCCGATCCCTCTATCACAAAGCAGCATGCCGTAGACTCAAATAGTTTCAAAGTGGTAGTTTATTTTGGCTTCTGACAAACTCAACGCGTTTCGAGGGAGAACCCCTTGATATTTAACCCTGGGCGTAGTTCGCGAAGTAGCGCTACGCGTAGCTACTCAAAGTGCACTTTGCACTACACGAGCTACGCGTAGCACTTTGCGAACTGCGTAGTACCCTGTTCGCACTGTGCAACATGCCGTTTTCAATGATTGCACAGTCCGGCAGTGTGCAATCATTGAAAACGGCATCTTGCACAGTGCGAGCTGTAGTTTTCTGCCGCTTGAGTAGATTTTTACTCGAGCGGCAGCTTTCTCAACGCAGACTGGTAGTTTCTCATCGTGAGCGGTCGCGAGCATACGCGACCACTCGCAATGAGAAACCTGACCTCTCAGCGTTGAAAATCTCGCCGGGAGGTTTATTTTCCACGCTCGCGATCGGCAACTTGATGTTTGTGATCGCGAACGAGGAAAAATGCTCCCCGGGATGTCATTTTGCTTGCCGTTGAGGACCGCGAGCAAGCAAAAAATGACCGCTACGCTACGCGTAGTGCGAAGTAGCGCAAACTACGCAAGCGTAGCGTAGTGCTTTGCCCAGGCTTAATATATATATATCAATATCAAGGGGTTCTCCCCAAAACGCATTGAGTTTGTCAGAAGCCAAAATAAACTACCACTTTGCAACTATTTGAGTCTACGGCATGCTGCTTTGTGATAGAGGGATCAGCATTTGCACGAATATATATATATATATATATCTCCAGTTCTTCTCCAGTCCTTGGATAACAACACGAGGACTCCGGTTTCAATTAAAAGAGATTCTCTTTATTTCTTTTCGGTTTTGGTTATATATATATATACCAATTACATAAAATCTATTAAAAAGCATTCTATTATAAATTAAAACATTAACCAATTTAAAACCTTTAAACTAAAATGTCCCACTCCAGTCAGTGCAACAGTAGGGAAAGTGTTGGATAGCAGAGGGGGAAAAATTACAATTTTAACTCCAGTGAGTGCAACAGGAGGGAAAGTGTTGGATAGCGGAGGGGTAAAATTTACTATTTCCACTCCAGTCATTGGAACAATAGGAGAAGTGTTGGATAGCGGACGGGTTCAAATTACTATTCCTACTTCAATGAGTGCAACAGTAGGTAAAGTGTTGGATAGCGGAGGGGTAAGAATTGCTATTCCCACGCCAATGAGTGCAACAGTAGGAAAAGTGTTGGATAGCAGAGGGGTGAAAATTACTATTCCCAATCCAGTGAGTGCAACAATAGGGAAAGTATTGGATAGCTGACGGATAAAATTTACTATTTCCACTCAAGTCAATGCAACAGTAGGAAAAGTGTTGGATAGCGGAGGGACAAAAATTACTATCCCACTCCAATAAGTGCAACAGTAGGGAAAGGTTTTGGATAGCGAAGACTCTTTTAACCCCTTCAGTGCCCGCCCCTTTCCCCGCCCAGTGCCGGCCGTTGCATTAGCGGGCGGGGTCTATGACGAGCTGGACTCGTCATGGGCACAGCGCCACCGCGGCCCATGACGAGTCCAGCTCGTCATGGGCACTGAAGGGGTTAACCTAATTTAGATATTAACATACCCATGTAAAAAAATGTTTTATTTATTTATACTGTACAGTAAATTTTGAAATTAAACCATTTTAACTTATACCTAGAGCATTTTTTATGATTTAACAAATGTCCAAAAATAATTAAAAAACAGTGGGTATACATTTCGAACTAATATATTGCATATACAAAAACAGTTATAGTTTTTTTTTCATATAAACATTGCTAAACCCAAAATATTAAACATAAACAAAAGTATTAAAAAATATTTTAAAACACTCTAAGCAACAGTAAGTAAAGTGCTGGACTTCTGAGTGTTTAGATTTACTACTCTAACTTCAGTCTCCGCAACAGTAGGCAAAGCTTTGGTTTTTGGAGGGGTTAGAGCAGTGCCAGACTGGCTGTAGCAGACACTGGGCGTTTCCCCAGTGGGTTTCCTGGTTGGGGGACAGTTTTGGGCCCCTGGAGGGCCATTTTTGTTGACGGGCCGGTTTAGAGGCATAGCTTCAATATCGGCCCCCTGTAACAAAATCAGCCAAAACGAGCCCTGGCAAACAGCTCGACCGGCCCCCCCCTCCACAGGGGTGCTGGCCTAGCAGTTTGTCAGGGCTGGTTTTGGTTCCCAGTCCGGCCGTGGGTTAGAATCATTATTCCCATTACAGTCTAAGCAACAGTCGGAAATGTGTTGGACTCTTGAGGGGGTTAGATTTACTTTTCCCGCTCCAGCCTAAGCAACAGTAGGGAAAGTGTAAAACTTCGGAAGGGATGGATTGACTATTCCACTCTATTGTAAGCAACTGTAGGGAAAGAGTTGGACTTCAAAGGGGTTAGGTATACTAGTTCAACTATGGTCAATAAAACAGCAGGCTTTGAAAGGAATATATATATGAGTACAAGGCCTACTTATTTACTAAAAAACATATCAATACCTGTTAAAAAGTAATACATTGTTGTTGATAGAAAAATAATTACTCTATTATTTGATAAACATATGAAACAATTGTGAAATATAAAATGAAAAAAATGATGTTACTCATATTATTTTCTTGTTTAATTTCAACCAAATTGCATAATAAGATAAATACCAAATTATTTATTGTAAATTAACATAAAAAAATAGATAAAATGTAAAACCAAAAATCATTACACAGACAAAATTTCCAAAACACTTACAATTAAATTCATTACAAATTCAAATGAAACACAATGATTACAATACAAAGTACAACAGTAAAAGTATGCATAATCAATTATTAATACATTACGTATAAAAGCAAATCATAAGCAAAATATTCAATGCAACAGTAGGGAAAGTGTTGGATAGCGGAGGGGTAAAAATGACTATTTCCACTCCAGTGAGTGCAACACTAGGGAAAGTGTGGGATAGCGGAGGGATACATTTACTATTCCCAATCCAGTCAATGCAACAGTAGGGAAAGTGTTGTATAGCGGAGAGGTGAACATTTCTATTCCCACTCCAATGAGTGCAACAGTAGGGAAAATGTTGGATAGCGGAGAGGTAACAAATTACTGTTCCCACTCCAGTGAGTGCAACAGTAAGGACATTTTTGGATAACGGAGGGGCATTTAACCTAATTTAGATATTAAAATACCCATTTAAAAACACGTTTTATTTAGTTATACTGTACAGTAAATTTAGAAATAAAACAATTTACTTATAGTTATAGCATTTTAATAATTTAACAAATGTCCAAAAATAATTTTAAAAACTGTGTGCATAAATTTCGAACTAATATAGTGCATGTAGAAAAACTGTTACAAAAACATTTTTAATATAAACATTGCTAAAATCAAAATATTAAAAACAAACAAAAGAATTAAACATATTTGCAAATACTCTAAGCAACAGTAAGGGAAGTGTTGAACTTCTGGGTGTTTAGATTTACTATTCCCACTTCAGTCTCAGCAACAGTAGGGAAAGCATTGGTTTTTGGAGGGGTTAGAGCAGAACCGAACTGGCCGTAGCAGGCAGAGGGCGTTTCCTCTGTGGGCCGCCAGGTCGGGTGCCATTTTTGGGACGCTGCAGGGTCGTTTTAGTCCACTCACTTGAGTGGGAATAGTAATTTTTACCCCTCCGCTATCCAACACTTTCCCTACTGTTGCACTTATTGGAGTGGCAATAGTAATTTTTACCCCTCCCATTCCAACACTTTCCCTACTGTTTTATTGACTGGAGTGGGAAGGGAGACGCATCGGCAGCAGTGGGGCACGGAGAACAACGGCGCGAACCAGACTACCGGACCCAGGAGACAGCGGGTCGTCCAGGCAGCAGAGGCCCCGCCCCCTGACACCGGGGTTTCCATTTAAAATTCTCGCGCCTCCCGCTTCGCGGGAGACGCATCGGCAGCAGTGGGGCACGGAGAACAACGGCGCGAACCAGACTACCGGACCCAGGAGACAGCGGGTCGTCCAGGCAGCAGAGGCCCCGCCCCCTGACACCGGAGCTTCCATTTAAACTTCTCGCGCCTCCCGCTTCGCGGGACGCGCCGGGCTAAGCCCGGGCAAAGGGCGGGCCGTCTGTGGCCGTCTGGGGCCAGAGGAGGCCAGGCCGGGCCAACTCTCTTTCCAGTACATATCAAGATCCTGGAATGGGTAAGCGGAAATTACCTATTACTCAGGATCAGGGGGGGAGCCAGAGCTAAAGTTCCCAGAAAGTCGGGTACTATTATTTCATATTTAACCTCAGCTGTGGGGGTATTAACTTCAGAAATTGCGCAAGCTGAGAGGGAACTTGGACTTGATGTCGCTGATTTTACTGAGGATCAACAAACTGGCCCCCTGCAATTTAAAGGGAAAAACCCCGTCCCTCTGGAGCCGGTTGTTGTTATTGGTCCCCCAGCTCAGGCTTTGGAACATCTCGGTGTTGCTGGAGAAGTTCCGGCCACCACTCTACCTATGATTACTCCTCAACCGACGCTCCAGCAGGCCCCTGTAAAAAAAAGGCTACCAAAACCTCATCTAAAGGGCGCAAAGAGAGTGAGCAAAATGCAAAATAAGTGGGACCCCACATCTATTTGTACCTTATCTGAGGGTAGCCCTGTGACTATGGATCCTCTTTACTCCTCTATTCGGGATATGGTGGAGAACATTTTTTCTAGCCGGCTTGAGGAGACTCTTACCAGTATGGCAAAAGACATTGTTGACACTTTGAATTTGTGTGTTGCCAGCCTACTAGAGAAATGTGCCAAGATTGATTCCACCCTTTCAGTTTTAAATAAGGTCCGCACCCCCCCGCAAAACAGTACTTTACCTAGATTTGTTCACGCACCAACAGAAGGTCCAAAAAGTAGTTTAGTGGGGGGTCCCCCTAGGATTTTGACTCCAGTTGTAACCCCTAAGTTGAGCATTAAATCAACAACTCTAGAAGCAATAGATTCGGAGGGGCAGTTGAATAGGCAGACTAGGCCTGTAGACCAATCCAGGCCCCAGGATAAACCCGTTAGTGGTCATACCCCATGTAATTCTTCAACTCAACCCTGTATTAACCTTCCTCCTGAGGCTGACCCGTTGGTGGTTATTTTGGTTAAAGTACCGCCATTAGCACACGGTAAGGTTGAATCAACCGAAGCATTACTGTCAGTCACCAGGAAATGGTATGACCAGAATTGTTCAGGTTATGCCAATATCTCACGCCACATTTTAACAGCCAGGCGGGTTGGATGGATCGGCAGTACCTAGAAAAAATTTAAAGGGGACTGTGTAGTGGTTAATTTCAATAACCCCTACGTTGTAACACGCATGCTATGGGATGCCTCAGATATGGACGGGGAGGTTGGTAACATTAGGGCTGCCCCTTTAAGTTTTTTTTAATCCACCTCCCCTTAGACTTTTTAGACCCCGTGGGAGTTATCGCCCCGCACCTCGACCAGAGACCACTTTGGTACCTGTGCCCTGTGCCGTATCTAGCGTAGAGGCTGCGCCCTGGTGTTTCCCTAAAATTTCATCTCAGGTTAACCCCAGAAATAATTGAAGAGACAGATCTACAGATGTTATCGCTACATCTAACAGGTTCTCACCCCTGTCCCAGCTAGATTTAAATGACTGACTAGATTTTCCAGCCCCAAAAACCAGTTGTACTGTAAAGGAAAGTGCTAATACAGTGGATTCTGGAGTTCTTATTAGGCTCATGAGCTGGAACATAGCTGGGCTACGATCTAAACAAGAAGATGTAAACTGGTTAAAGTTTGTGGCAGGTTTTGATATTATTGCTTTACAGGAGACCTGGGCTAGGGACAACAACCTGTGGATTGATGGATTTAAATCTTATTTTCAGCCTGCCTCACCATCTGTAGCTGGCAGAGCAAAGGGAGGGTTGTTGCTCCTTTTTTCCATAAAACTCAAGGCCAAGATATCTCAGATAGACACTGCGTCACAAAACTGCCAAATAGTGGAATTCATTACCGAGTCCCAATCCAAAATATTGTTTATTAATTTTTATAATGCAGGGGATTGCGTACCTGAGAATGAGATCTTAGTTTTTTAGCAACATTTTTAGATTTGTATAATGCTCGTCAAACCACTCTTGTACAAATTATTTTTATGGGTGATTTTAATATTCATCTCTGTGATTTCAACTGTAAGATTGCTGACCCTTTTGGTCCCCCCCACTCGGTCCCCCCACATTTTAAACATTCAATTAAGGGTGAGGCCCTTGAAGAGCTCCTTTCATCGGCGGATCTCTTTGAGCCATGTTTTCTATCTAAGGGTGAAGGAGTAGCGATGTTTGAAGCAAGGGATAGTGAATCAATTATTGATTATCTTCCTATCCCCTGCGCTTTTAGGGTGGGTTCACAGGTATAACGTTTTCCGCTCTCCATTTAGTTATCACAACCCTGTGATCTTAGAACTAGATAAGGCTTTTTGCTCCAAGGAGCCCTTACTGGCCCCAGTTCCTTCTATTACCCTGGTCACTAGTGAACAAGGTAGGAAAGTAAAGTGGGCCAAAGTAGTTCCGGAGGATTTTATGGAGAACCTAATTGCGAAAACAAGTGATGAGTTCAGGAAGTGTATGAACCCCTCTAAATTGGGTGGGGAGATAACAGTTGCTTTTGATTCAATCTGTAAGCAGGTCTCTTTAGACTTAACCATCCCTAGCAAACCACGTTGTCAACAGGGAAACAAGTGGTTTGATGCTAGTTGTTCCAGGGCTCATCAAAGTTTATTAACTGCCTTAAAAAAGCTACCCCGTGATAAGGCTTTAATAGCTACCCTTAGGAAAGATTACAAAAACATAACCCAGTGCCGGAGAAACTAACTAAAGAAGGAGGCCTGGGACGCCTTAACCTCGGTCGAGGTTCTTTAGGATAGCGCAAAATTCTGGAGTATAGTGAATAGCTCATTTTTAACAGGGAATGATAATGCCCCACTCGACATTAACATCCCAGAGGGGGAGTGGCTGACTCACTTTGAAGGAATTTATGCGAGTAATCTGATCCCTGATTCTTTTAAGGTCCCTGAAATCTTTTTCCCCCTCAATCAGCTGATATTTAATAAGAATGACGTGGGGAAGGCCATAAAAGACTCTGCCTCCAATAAGGCTCCTGGACCAGATGGTGTCCCATTGGATCTTTATAAAGGGGACATTGAGCTTTGGAGTACTATTTTAACTAATGTCTTTAATGACAGTGTTGAGAATGGGTTTCCGGTGTCTTGGTCCAAATCAATCATTATACCGGTTTTTAAAAAGGGAGATAGGGGTGACCCAAGATGTTATCGGACCATCTCATTAATAGATTCAGCGGTCAAAATTTTGGGTAAAGTGATCTTGAATAAAATCTCAGATTGGGTGACGGAGAAGGGGATTCTATCAGAGATTCAATATGGTTTTAGGTCAGGCAGAGGTACTATGGACCAGTGCCTCAACCTGTACCTGTTAATAAATATACTAAAGCCACTAAAGGATCCCTATATCTGGCTTTCATGGATTTATCCACAGCCTTTGATCTGGTGAACAGAGCGAGGCTGTGGATGATCCTGTTGGACCTAGGGATAGACCCTTGTCTGGTGCACTTCTTAGCGGAACTGCACCAAGACTTGTACGCTGCAGTGAGGGTCTCCCATGAGGGCAAATGCACACGTCACTTTAAATCGGGCAGAGGGGTACGCCAAGGATGCATCCTGGCCCCCTTGCTCTTTACCCTTTATATCAATAGATTAGATCTAATCTTAGGTAAGGCCAGCCTGGATACTCCGCGTATAGGGAACAGTACCTTACCTGCTCTCCTGTACGCGGATGATGCTGTCCTTTTGGCTCGTACCCCGTTGGGATTACAGAGACTATTGAACTTCTTTGGGGACTTCATGAGCTCATTGGACCTTGTGGTGAATAGCTCCAAATCGCATGTGATGTCCTTGGGTATCCAGAAAAACAAAGTAAAAATGTTTTACTGTAAAGGAGTGGAGGTCACTAGAGTTAAGGTATTTACCTACTTGGGGGTCATATTTGACGAGAGATGTTCATGGGCACCTCAGCTTATAGCTAAAAAGAACAGTGTAGGTAGATCATCTTCTGCTATATTAAGTTTTGCCCGACGTTTGGGTGGTAAACCATGTGACGCAGTTCTTGCCATCTGCAGGGCGAAATGTCTAGCCATACCGGTCTATGGTGCTGCTATCTGGGGGTATAAAAAAGCGGAGGGAATCCAGATGGCAGAAAACAAATTTTTTCGTTCACTTCTCTCCATCCCCCAATCATCTCCAACTTTTTCAATACATCAAGAACTGGGGATGGGTTTTGTCTCTAATCATTTAAGTTTGGCCCCCCTAACATTTTGGTTGAAAACTTGGTTGAATCCTGAACGTCCCCTTAACAGATTGATCCTAAAGACTGCATCGGTTTAGATAGAATGGCCGATATCCGTTGGCTCTTGTATATCAAGAAAATGTTTTATAAGCTAGGGCGCCCAGAGATTTATGAGAATCCAGAAATAATTACTAAGGGAGATATTGGCTGGGTTAAAGTTCAGTTTTTAAACTTAAGGTCTCGAGCAGGAGGAAGAGGAGCTTACAAAAACCTCGGTAAGGGCTCATTTTTTATTAATAACCTCTCCCCAGATTGAGCCCTACCTTAAGCTGGTCAGGAATCACTATCACCGCTGGTTGTTGACCAGATTTCGTTTTAACTTGATTCACCTTGTTTTAGGGAGCTTTCAAGGATGGAGTAAACCTGTAGATGCTGCTTTTTGTAACTGTGATGGTTGCTCATTTCAAGACACTGTGCACTTTATTTTTTGCTGTAAATATTATGTTGAAAGCAGAAAGAAGTACATCATTCCATTGTTGCAAGGGAGAGGTTTTTATCAAGTAAAACCTGCTTTGATGTACTTGCAATTATTAAATTGCCCTTGGATTATTTTTAACATCGCTAACTTTCTGGTTGCCGCAGCTCGGGCAAGGAAAAAACTTGATGTACAGTTCACCTTATGATTTTAGTGATATATGTATTTCTCGGGATGAATTTTTATAATGTTGTTATCATATTGTATTTGTGTCTAAGTAATAATATGTAGTATTGTGATGTACTTTTGTGATTTTAATTAATCGATTAAAGTGGTTTGACTGACTGACTGACTGACTGGAGTGGGAATAGTAAATTTTATCCCTCTGCTATCCAACACTTTTCCTACTGTTGCACTCATTGAAGTGGCTTCTCTTTGTATAGCCTGCATGACTAGAGCGCTGCTGGCCAAGTTTGCATCCCCGCTCCACCCTACAGGAGCTCAGAGAACTGAAAATGACAGTGTGAGTCTGGAAAGAGAGCCACAAGCCTAAATCACGGGCAAGACCCACCCTCTCCCCCCCCCCCCCCCCCCCCCCCCCCCAGTCTCCCGGTAAACAGTATGTTCTTAGTTTGCACACAAAGTCAAATTCAATATAGGAAAGCATAGGAACTGGATGGACTAGATTTACTGTTCCCACTTCAATTTAAGCAACAGTAGGGAAAGTGTAGGACTTCATAAAGGTTACATATATCATTCCAATACAGTCATTTAAAAAAAAAATATTTAAATACCTAAAAACATAAAACGATTAACCATAGTTAAACTAGAAATTATATATTGTATGCATTCAAATAAAAGGCACAATTTATTATAAGTATAAAAACAAATGTATAATTAAATGAAATATTTAAATCTATGTAGAATTCACTTCTCTCGCTACTACTGATTCTAAATTAGCTGTAACTATTTATACTATATAAAATATAAATTTAAAATCTGAAATTAAACCCAAATAAATGAAAGAACTAAAAAATTAAAACATTACATACTAACCATTTATATATTGATTTTACCTTACATTACTTAACATTAAAAAATAATTAGTTGAAATGTAATTAACCTCCCACCATATTCCCCCAAAAACCCAATATCCCGCTACTAAATTACGAACTACTTAACATAGGTATTTGTAGATCTCACATTAACTCTTCGGCATCTTAGCACTAACAGATGTTTTTTGTTACCCAACAGTATTCATATTATCGACCTCAGATGGTTGAAAGCCTGAGTGGACCCGCTGGGATTTGAACCTATGACCATGAGATTGAACACAGGGCCCTGCAGTGGACACATTAGTCCACGGAGCTATATATATATATATTCCAAAAGACATTGCTCTCCCCTTCAGGATTCAGCAAACCAAGCCACACCAACGTCCTTCACTGCTTTTCAACTGCTTTTATAAAGAAACTTTGAGGCTGCCACTTTGTTAAATGCATCTGAGGAAAACTCAGAGTTGAAACGCGTCATGCATGTTACCTGTCATTGCCTGAATAAAGTTGGTCACGAAGGACGGTGGTGTGGCTTGGTTTGCTGAATCCTGAAGGGGAGAGCAATGTCTTTTTTAGTATTTGGGGAAATAACGCGTCCCAACAAGCCCCGGTCCGACAGGTTGAGGCATCCTGCAGCGTTGCCTTTTCATGTGGAATTAATGTACAGGATGCCCGCCGGCTGAACATGAACAATGTAGACAAAAAACGATTGAAGCAGGGCCAGCAAGGAATGCAGCCTCGCGCGATTGACTTTTGGAAACTTGGAAATGGAAGCTAGGATTTGCGGGGGTATTTTACCCTGGCACACTGTGCCTTTTTGAAAAGGAGTGAAAGGCAAAAGGATTTTAAATCTAGTGGACAGTTTTACAACAAGTGGCAAGACCGAAGCTTGCTTGCAGTTCGACTCAGCCGTGTGTGGAATTGAATCCTTTAAAAGGCAGAAAGAGGAACAGCAAGTAAGGTTAAATTGAATGTATTGAATTAAGAACTGCAATTTAAAGTGATGAAGGAACACAGACTTGTACTAACATTACTGATGCATTTTGGATAATGTGGTCCCTTAACATTGTGGAACGAATATCAGTGCAAGTAATTATGAAGATAATCAAATAAATCATTTAAAGATATATACAAGGACTATAAAGATGAATCATGTGCTGAATCCAAATAATTATTAGACATTTTCCAGAAAGAGGCCGCTATCCTGAGCTATGTCTCTTTAATAATTTGAAAAACCAAGTTAATCACGTGACACTCATCACTGCTATTCAACTGCTTTTATAAAGAAACTTTGAGGCTGCCACTTTGTTAAATGCATCTGAGGAAAACTCGTCAGAGTTGAAACGCGTCATGCATGTTACCTGTCATTGCCTGAATAAAGTTGGTCACGAAGGACGGTGGTGTGGCTTGGTTTGCTGAATCCTGAAGGGGAGAGCAATGTCTTTTGGAGTATTTGGGGAAATAACGCGTCCCAACAAGCCCCGGTCCGACAGGTTGAGGCATCCTGCAGCGTTGCCTTTTCATGTGGTATATATATATATATATATATATATATATATATCCCAAAATTACGTAGCCGATAAATGCGCTCTCAGTAACACAGAACTCCACAGCAAATCTCTTAACGAGGTGTTTAATACGAAACTTTGCAAAGCCTTGTTCACAAGGCTTTGCAAGGAGCTGAAACGCGTCGTATTAAACACCTCGTTAAGAGATTTGCTGTGGAGTTCTGTGTTACTGAGAGCGCATTTATCGGCTACGTAATTTTGGGACATTTCAGCCGGCATGCTCCGCCGGCATATGCGCCACCTCCCTCGGGTCCCATGCGGTTAGAAGGAGCGAGATTTTGGGAATATATATATATCAATCATATACTCACAAACTCTCAAAACCTCCTTCCGGCGAAGAGAGAGTGACGCACCCAGGATTCTTTGGCAAGATGTCTTTATTTACTCCTCACAAACGATGACGCGTTTCGGGGAACAAGTGCCCTTGTTCACATACGGAGCGCAGTCCGCCATTTCTTTTTATCTTTGCTTAGTGTACACCCCCCTGCTTTCTGTACCACTTGATAATAAACAGGGAAAACATACTTTCACTAGTTCTCTAGCATGTATTCCATTAGCAACATTATTGAAATCTTTTCATTTTTCACAATAATCAACAGCCTGAAGACATTGTAATTCATAACAGATGCAAATAAATATTTTAAAATACTTGCAACAGTATATAAATGTATACACAAATCAAAAAAATTGCCATTACGAATAAATGAGGTATATACATATATAAAACCCTATTGTAAACATTTCTTATTTAATGTCTTCTTTATTGATTTATTTGCATAAATGCCGGATTTAATTTTTTGCACAAATGCCTTTACTTGCTATGTTATACTCCCTTGGTATCTTTTCAATAGAACGCCCATTGTTGTTTTTGTTACTCCTCTACTGGGCTGTGAAGTCTATCCGTATAAATACATCATATTATTTTCATATTGTTTATTCCCTGTTGATCATATTTTGTTGTATTTTAAAGTGCGTAGGTGCTTAGCAGCAAAACTAAGGGGTCTATTATAATGTCGGGCGGATCGCCACCGCCCGCATAGCGGTGGCGATCCGCACAACATTATCCCCCGCCCACCTCCCATTTCCCCCACGCCATATTATGATGGCGGGGGTACCGCGGCGGACGGGAAGATCGTCCGCCGCTTTTCTGCCCTGTCGACGAGTCGACCGGGCGGAAAAGGGTTGAATATGGTGGCGTGTCTGCTAGACACCGCCATCCATATTACAATGTCTGCAGGAAGCAGCCTTTCCGTGGTGGCATTCCCGCCACGGAAAGGCATGTGCGGGCCTCCAGGATGTTAGGGGGGTGGGAGGGTCACATGGGGGGTACCTATGGTACACCCTGCATTTGCTTGCACGACCTGGCAGGCACCACGTGGTGCCTGCCACGTTGTGCATGCAGATGCACAAATGTCTTTTTTTGCATTGCGGCGGGTGCTGCTGACAGCACTGCCCTTCGCAATGCAAAAAATGCAGAATGCGCCCACCAGTGTGGCAGGCGCATCCTAATTATACATGCGGGATCACCGCACACATAGCAGGCGGTCCCATTTCCCAGGGCGATGGCGGGCAGACTTTGTCCTCCCGCCATCATTATAGACCCCTTAATGTGCAAAAAGGTGCTTATTCATAAAGTGCCTAATGTTGTATGTGCAAAGTTCTAGCATATTATTAACAGTAATAAATTAATTTCAGTTAATACTATTTAAAAAATCTTAAAAGAATTTCCCCAAATTATGCTAAAATTTACCACATTGCAAAGTTAAGGCAGCAATTAAAACACTTAAATCATTGCTTCATGATTAAAAGGTCTCTGCCTGTTGCATCCATATATATCTTGATTTCTTAGATTCTCTTTAACTATTTCATTTGATGAGCTTTCATGATATCATTAATTGACAATATTCTCAAAGAAAATTGTGCATATACTCGGTATTGTTGAGACCGTTAGGTATTTTACTATCGAACTCCAGGTTCAACCGGGTCTCCAACTGTCTTAATTGACGTTCTTTATTTCCACCCTTCTGGGATTTTGGAATGGCGTCAATTACATAGTATGTAAGACAGTTTACTTAATTATTGTGTCTCATCTTAAAGTGACTTGCGACTGGGTATGCAGGATCACTATCAATAATGGCTCTGAGATGTTGTAAAATTCTGACATGCACCTGCAGCTTCGTACTCCCGATGTAATTAAGGCCGAAAGGTGCATGTCAGAACATACACCGCATACTCAGTTCTGCAGTTTAAGCTGCCTCTGATTGCGATCTCTTTCTCACAGAATGGAGTAACATAATGAGTTTTTTTAGTTCCAAATTTACAGGCTCTGCAAGATGAACTTTCTGAAGCCTTGTCCTGGTTTTAGCCAAGTCTCTGTTTGACTTAGTTCTGGACTACTTTTAACTAATCTTGATCCCAATGGTTTTGTATTTCCTGAAAGTGATAGATGTTTCAGGTAATCTATTCCCTAACACACTGTTGGTGAGTACTATTGGCCAGTTCTTTTTTATTATTGACCTTATTTTCCTTTCTTCATTGCTGTAAGTGGTAATTAAACGAGGGCCTTCAGTCTCTCTCAGTGAATTCTCAGTCTCTCTAGATAGATCTTTTATTTCTTCACTGTCACTTCTAACAGAGAGACTTGTTCTTGGTCTTGCACTAGCTTTAGTAATCGCCTCTTTTAGAATGCTCTCACTGTACCCTCGTTTCCGGAGTCTATCCATGGTATCTTCCACACAGATATTAACATCAGATTCTAGACTACAAATTTGTTTTAGCTTTGACACTTCCCCGTAGGGTATGCTCTTTATCAAGTGTTTCAGGTGGGCACTGCTAGCGTGTAGTGTAGCATTGCCTGCTGTCAGATTTCTAAATAGGGTAGTCTCAAACTTGCCGTTTTTGATGTAGGCTTTTTCATCTAAAAACTCGATATTAGTTTTACTCATATGCGATGTAAAATTAAGATTCATAGAATTGATGTTGATGGCCTCGATTAATTGTTTCGCTTTTATATCATCCCCCTTCCACAATATAAAAACATCTATGTATCTGAGCCAATACAATACATGCTTATCAAATGCTTCACGATGTACCTCCCTCAGAACCTTTTCCTCCCACCAGCCAACGTGATTTCACGCATAGCTGGGGGAGAAATGGGCTCCCATCGCTACTCCTCGTAACTGTTTAAAAACATCTTTACCAAACATAAAATAGTTGTTTGTTAAGGCACCAGGAAATAAGATCTAGTATCACTTTGTTGTGTTCATAGAATTCACAGGGTCTTTCATCTAAAAAGTGTTTAACTGCCCGTAAACCCATTTGATGGTCAATACTCTTATAAAGAGACTCCCTATCTAGTGTAATTAGAAGTAGATCCTCTGTCCATACAATATATTTGGTTTTCATTAGGAAGCCCCCTGTGTCTTTTACATAACTGGGTAGTTCTTTCACCATGTCTTGTAGGAAATAGTCCACATATTGTCCGACTTGCTCTCCCACGCGGTTAATAGCTGAAATTATTGGCCTTCCAGGTATGGGTACAATGTTTTTTTGGACTTTCGGGATTAAATATAGTATCAGGAGGACTGCAAATTCCTGGTGCATGAATTTGTATTCTTCTGTTGAAATTAATCCTTCTTGTTCCCATTGTGCTAAATTTTTTGATTTATTGTAGTCCTTCATTGTTGTTTTTTCATAGCACTCTCCATTATCAAGTTGTATTTTTGCTTCCTGGATATAATCTTTTTTTGGCTGGCCATAACACGATGTTGCCACCTTTGTCCGAATTTTTTTATTTCTTTATTATTATTTCCAGTTTTTTCATCAGTTTGGCATATTCTTGTTTTTTGTATTGTTTGCTCTTTTTGTTATGTTTTACTTGATGGTAAAGTTTTTTGATGTCTTCAGTCACTCTTTCATGGAAAATGTCCACAGCATCTTTTGGCATAAGAGGGAAGAAACTTGATTTTGGCTTGAGTGGACTACTTCCAGCCCCTTTCTGAACCATATTAATTTTTTGTAATCTCATCTGTGTTGGGTCTTCTGACTCAGATGTTGAAGATTGAGTTCCAGTTTCATTATTCAAATCGTGCATAGTCAGCAGAGTTGGAATGTCGGACACCTTGAGTGTTTGTTCTTCGCCAGCCTCTATGTGCGGTGCCATTTTTGATTGTCCCAGACCCGTTTTGATTGTGTAAAACTTTAAGTTTTAGTTTTCGGATGAAACAGAATACATCGATTCTGGTACTTGCATAATTAAAGCTACTTTCTGGGCAGTAGTTCAGTCCCAGTGCCAACAGTTGTTCCGCGGCCTTTGTTAGTGAAATCGGCGATAGATTGATTATTGTATTGTCATTTTTCACTGTCTCCTGTGCCATTGCGGATTTTTCTTTTGCTTTGTATTTCCGCCTTTTTTTCCTGTCGCGCCGTCTTGTGTTTTTTCTTTTTCAACTGGTTTCGTTTGTTGTCTCGGCCTCAGAGTTTGTAATCGCTCTTCGACTAAAAAATCCAGCTCTTCACCCACGCTCAATTTTGTTTTAGTTACCACCATACTTTCAAATTCGGAGCCAGATTCGCTTGTCATTGATTCCATGTCAGCACTAGAGAGTTCCTCATTGGGAACCACTTTTTGTATCTCTCTTGTAACATTGCTTTTCATTTTGTCACTGTACTGCTGTCTTCTGGCATTGTCGAATTTGCGCGCAAAGGTGACTATTTGCCCATTATCATAATCTGCTTGATCACGCGCAAATTTGTGGGCTTTTCGGATTTTGATTTTCTCTTCATGCTTTCTTAGCCTTTCTTTAATTTCATCTCTTGATTTCTTTATGTATTCTGTAATTTCTAATTTATTGAGGTCCTCATTAATTCTGTCAATTTCATCCAGAATGCTTTTACAGTCTATCTCGGCATATTTAATTAAAATGTTCACTAGATTCATAGAGGCTGCGAGAATACTTTCTCCCCACTCCCTGAGCATATTCGGATTTGGCTTATCGAAACTCGGGGCGACCCAAAGTTCAATAACTCGTGCTCTCAGAATCCAGTGTAAGGGTAGTTTATTAGCTCAAGGTTAAGCGTTTCGGAAGAAACTTCCTTGATCACACAATTAGTCGGGTGAAAAGCAGTGTAATATATTTATATTTATTAAAAAAACAATGTGTATTACAAGTATACTCAAGTACACAATATTAATTACAACAATTGTCCTAATTACCATATTGTATACAATAAAACCTGCATTTTTAATTTTGTTATTCTGTTCCGCTATATTTTTGCAGTGGTGATATTTTTGACAACATATTTATGTCACATGATATTTTAGAATCAATATTTGTTTCATTCGCCATATTTAACATGTGCCCATTTTGAAAATGTTCCTTTTCTCATGAAAAGTGTAGTTACAGAACTATTAGTCATTTTCTCTACTCCGGCACAAAGGGAACGCAAATCTTGTTGCAAAATGAGGAGCTTATGGACGAGCACTTTTGCCAAGCCGTTGCGTCACTTTCTGTGAGGCTGCAGCGGCATAAATAATGCACCATGTTGCACCATATTTACAAAGTGATGCGTCAGGTATAATGTATGTAAGGTGGGTGTTCCCCCAGCAAAAAGCCCCGTAGAAGTGGCCCGGTGAAATCTATCAGATTTCACTGTGCCACTTCTAGGACGCTACTGCGTCACAACCTTACGCCTGCCTCACAGCAGGCATAAGGATGATGCAGTGCAATGGGAATAGGCTTCCCCCATGCATTGATGGAGTTACATCATGCTTATGACACAACTCCAGCAATGCATGGGTTTCACGCCAACAGATACGTCAGGATTCCTGACGTATCTGCCATTCCTTGAGACATGGTGCAACGTACAATAAATGCGGCACATCCATCATGTCACAAGGCGGGCACACTGAAAAGTGTTGCATCGCTGCTTTCATGCAGCGATGCAACACTTTTTATAAATGAGGCCCAAAATGTTTAAGACTGTATGTATAAAATGGCCACTTCCAAAAACACGTTTTTCAACTTTGTGAAGGACTCCTATCTTTAACATGGGCACCTTTTAAGGTTTCTTTTCTCACAAAAACAGCTAGTGCATGACTATCAAATTGTCCTTCTCTATTCCTGAACAAAGGATTCACCAGCTCCTTTTAGGAAGCCTAGTTTTATACCCCACACACACCGAAGTACAACATTTGGGCTCATTCCTCAAAAAAAATGTGTTAATATTGTGAAAGATTCCTATAATTAAATTAGGAACATTCTGAGGGTTTATGAACATGACAGCTGTATGTCAGCCAAAGTGACTTTCTCTACTCTTACATTATGAGCATACCAGCTCAGATAAGGAATACAGGGGCATATTATCAAGACACGGCGTTAAAATTATCGCCGCTTTAGCTGCAGAAAACTGCTGCTAAAGCGGCGATAATGGGCTTGATATTATGCCCTTGGGAATTCCCATAGAAGCCCATGTTCTGGTGTCAACATGGGCTTCTATGGGAATTCTCTGCGGCATATTATCAAGCCCATTATCGCCGCTTTAGCTGCAGTTTTCTGCCGCTAAAGCGGCGATAATTTTAACGCCGTGCTTGATAATATGCCCCACAATTTGTAAGACTTGTATATGATTTGCCCTTCAAATAACAAGACCATCAACAAAAACTGTGAAAGTCTTTTGTAGCTTACATGGGCACTTGTGAGAATGTTTAAGCCTTGTTTAAGAATTTCTATTTTACACTCCAAATATAAAAGGCTGAACAAATAGATGTTTCAACTTTGTGAAAGTTTCACCTGGGCACATTTTGAGAATGTGTCTTCCCATAAAAAGGCGGATATACCACTACCAACTTGATTTTTTTCTACTCTTGCACAAAGGACTGCTAGCCCGATTCTGGAAATCCACTTACAGAATTTATGCTCCGCAACACACAGTAAATGTTTAAGGTTTATGTATATATATATATATATATATATATATATATATATTCACTTAAAAAACCATAGGTTTCACACATGTTATAGTTAGCTGTACATTTCACTCGTAAAAAACCAATGAAATTCCACGTTATAGTTAGATCAGGTAACTATAACTTGCGCGCCCACAATAAACTGCTGATGACGTCACATATTACATCACTCATGACATGGTCAGTGACATCACTCATCACATCAATGATGACATCTGAAATGACACATTGTGGATTGCGGTCGCGCAAGTTATAGTTACCTGATCTAACTATAACGTGGAATTTCATTGGTTTTTTACGAGTGAAATGTACAGCTAACTATAACATGTGTGAAACCTATGGTTTTTTTAAGTGAATTTGCAAGGTTTTTTAAATGCTAATTCCGAACTATAACATGTGTGAAACCTATGGTTTTTTCAGTGAATTTGTACGGTTTTTTAAATGCTAAGTTATGTATTTATTTTTTATTTTTTTTTCTGTTTTTTCACCGTGCGCACACCCTGCGCGCACGGTGTGCTTCGCGCACCGTGCGCGCGCTGTGGGCACTCGGTGCTCTTCGCGCACCGAGCGCCCACGTTGCGCAGTTCATACCGTGCGCGCCTCGCCTTTTTTTACACAGTAACAATTTTTTTTTTCCCTTGCGGGTCCTTCAGTCTATGTAATAAATGTGATTGTTATTTCGTTTTGTTTTTTTTTTAAAAAAATGTTTGCCGTGCGCGTACGGTAAGCTTACCGTACGCGCACTCCGTGATTTTTTTTAAAAATTATTAAATGTATTTTTCGTACTTTTTGGTCCTTCGTGGACGCCCTGACAAACGCTAGGGGGTCTGCAACTCTCTCCGTTGCCCCCTTTTCACGTTATCCACCTTTGTTTTTCAGTGCGAGAGACAGAAAATGGCGGCCGACACTTTCTGATTTCGACCGATTCGAATGTTTACAGTCATGTAACCACCAATCAGAATTGAGCTCGCGCACGGCACCGTACGCGTACGGTAAGCTTACCGTAAGCGCACGGAGCGCGCTTACAGATATAAATATTGATTTAAATGCTATTTTCTCAGGACCTACTGAACAGATTTACACCAGACCTGCAAAAGGCACATCTCTGACCTGAGGACTACCTCTCTGCCAAATTTCAAGTAATTCTGTTCAGCCGTTCGGGCTGTAGCTCGGACTAAAGGTCCTATGGGAAAATGCATGGGGAAAACGCGTTTTGGGACCCCCCTTTTTTCTCAGCCCCCGCTTGACAAATCCCCCCGAGACTTTCAGGGTAGGAGCGAAGCGGAGCGCCCCACCTATTTTGAAAATTTCGCGAGGATTCGTCAACCGGCGCCAAAGTTATTCCAAATAGAATGTTGCGGATTTCCTATGGAAACACGGTCCTAACTATAACTATCTACTGGCGACCGCCAGTAGATAATATATGTGAGCCTGGTTAGCTAGAAAGAGCCCCAAGAGCAGGTATAAGGAATACTTTGAGAGAAAGAAGAGCTTTGTGAGAAGAGGACCATTTCATCTTGAATTATAGAGACAAAAATTATAAAGATGTGCCAGTTCTTAAATCAATTTCTCTATTGTCATAATCCTAAAGTGTCAGAGTGAATCAGTATGGGGAGTTTATTGCAATCAGAAATACAATTTTATCCTCTTAAGGGAGACTTGAATCGATAAATGGGGGCTAGAAAAGAAAATGAGAACTCTGATACTTGGATTTTTGAGGAAGTGTAAACCTTCCTGGATGAACACAGTTTAAATCAGTTAATGCTGCATTTGAAGTGGGATTCATAGATATGGGGTAATTCCAGTCTATCTCTAGTGGTGACTTGAGTACTACTATTATCACATCATATCATCTCATGTGCATATATAAAGTGCACATGCACACCTGAGGGTATCTTGTTGCTGAATACCACATGTTTTTGCTATCCAATTAAATAATACTTATTGTATAGACCTTGGAAGGAATAAAGGCTGAGTGGTAGCACCAGGATTCAAACATGTGAGAGAGTGGTCAAAAACATATCCCTCAAGTGGATTAATTAATTTAATAAGCCAAAGGACTAATACGATCTGTATGGGTTCTTCAACATACCTATCATTACACACATCACTGTGGAAACTTGAATATGACTGAATATGACTGTAATCACACATTATCACCGTGGGGACTTGAACATCACTATAATTGCACAATATCTCTGTGAGGACCTGGGCATGTCTATAATCACACACTATCTCTGTGGGGATCTGGGCATATCTATAGTCACACACTATCTCTGTGGGGACCTGGACATCTCTATAATCACACACTATCTCTATGTGGACCTCGACATGTCTATAATCGCACTATAACTGTGTGCTATCCCTGTGCATTTCATTAATCACACGCTCTCTCTGTGGGGACCTGGGCATGTCTATAATCACACAATATCTCTGTGAGGTCCTTGGCATGTCTTTAATCATACTCTATCTCTGTGGGGACCTGGGCATGTCTGTAATGACACACATTCTCTTTGTCAACCGTGGTAATACTATAGTCACACACCATCTCTGTGGGGACCTCGACATCATTATAATCACACACTATCTCTGTGGGGCCCTGGGTATGTCTATAATCACACACTATCTCTGTGGGGACCTGGGCATATCTATAGTCACACACTATCTCTGTGGGGACCTGGACATCTCTATAATCACACACTACCTCTATGTGGACCCCTCGACATGTCTATAATCACACACTATCTCTGTGGGGACCTCACAATGTCTAAATTTCACACACTATCTCTGTGGGGACCTGGACATCTCTATAATCACACACTATCTCTGTGGGGACCTGCACATGTCTATAATCACACACTATCTCTGTGGGGACCTGGGCATGTCTATAATCCCACACATTCTCTTTGGCAACCGTGGTAATACTATAGTCAGACACCATCTCTGTGGGGACTTGAGCATTCCTGTAATTACACATAAGCTCTGTTTTGGCTTGAGCATCCTCAGCTTCACATACTCTGTATGGGGCTATGTGAAAACTGATAAGTAGTTAGACTTTTGGTCTAAGTTTACATTGTTGAAACTGAAAAGTAGAAAAGTTCGATTTTTTTGTCTTAAGTTTACCATTGTAAATCGGGCCCTATTTTAATGAGGACTTGAACACAATCATCTTCATGCACTATATCTGTGGGACTTAAACATAGCTATAATAACACACTATATTTGTGGGGGATTGAAAAACACTGTAATAAAACACTATCTTTGTGGGGACTTGAATATCACTATTAAAACATATCATCTCTGTGGGGACTTAGGCATTCCTGTATTTAAACGTAAGCTCTGTTTCCACTTGAAGCACCAGGGGTGCCATGAGGCACAGGGTTAAGACTGATTTGCATATAGCTGGGTCTGAACTGGGGTGGCAAAGTGAGCTAAAGAACAATGATGGATTCAACCCAGATTGGTGACTGGGGGTGAGTGGCTGAAAAGTTTCAACACTCCATCCATCATCTCCTTGTATTTTCTTTGTTCGCCTTAAATTGGCAGGGTATGCCCAGATGTGGGTCCCTTGCTCACTTTGCTACTGGATTCAAGCTAGCCTTGCTGATGAGGGGGTGTTACCTGAAACCTGTCCCAGGATGCTTGTTTCCGGTCCAGGCAAGACCTGGCTTCGCAGTTCGGGCTGGACTGTTCCCATGAGGCACAGAGTCAAGACTGATTTGCGTATAGCTGGGTCTGAACTGGGGTGGCGAAGTGAGATAAAGAATGATGATGATTCAACCCAGATCTGTGACTGAAGGTGAGTGACTGAAAAGTTTCAGCACTCTGTGCATCATCTCCTTGTGTTTGCTTTGACTTAAACATCATCAACTACACATTTTCTGTATGGGGCTTTGTGAATATTGAAAAGTAATAAAGTTAGACTTTTTGTCTAAGTTTACCTTTGTGAATCGGGCCATATTTTAATGAGGACTTAAACACAATCACCTTCATGCACTATCTCTGTGGGGATTTAAACATCACTATAATAACACACTATCTTTGTGGAGACTTGAACAACACTATAATAACATACCATCTCTGTGGGGACTTGAGCATTCCTACAATTACTCACAACCTCTGTGTGGACTTGAACGTCATTAGCTTCACACTCTTTATAATGGGATTTAATTTTTGATTGTACACACTAATTCTATGGAGACGTAAACACAATGATCTTCACCCACTATCTCTGTGGGGACTTGAACATCTATTTTGGCAAAAATGTAAGCAGCTAAGCAAGCTCTGGGTTCCACTTGACCAATTTCCTTGGTTCCATATGTTAATTTCTTTGTGTTAGTTCCCTTATCTTCTAAGAGTTTAAGCACTAATGGGATGTGTGTGTGTGTGTGTGTGTCTGTCTGTCTGTCCGTCCTTGTGGGGACTCGGGCGTGATAACACACTCACACTGTGGGGACAGGAGACGGTACTGCAGCCTTAAACACACTTTGCTTACTGGAAACACATACTAGCAGCAGAAAAGACGGAGCTCTCAAAGAGAAAGCTGCATTCCCTGTGTTTATCCAAATATTTTTCATGCAAATTACCTATTTCTCTATTTACTATATTAAAAAGTTATTTTAAGTGAATCTTTTCAATTAAAAATGTTGGTGTCTGAAAATAGTTTTGTGGTTTTATATACATTGCTGAAAGCAATGTGGGTCAGTTTGGAATCCTAGAAAACATTTCTAGTGCCGTTTGATCCTTATCTGCAATTAAAGAATGATCGTGCATGACACTGCAAAAGATTATAAACTGATTCAATAGATTTTTTCACATAAACTAAAGGCAGTCAATTCATATTGTTACAATGTAATGCTTGTACTAAGAACTCTGAGTCTTTGTGTTGCTTTGCCATTGTTTACATAATGATATGCTCCATGTAATTTGTTCCGTAGTTGTAGGGGTGATTGTATTTGTGCAGGAAGGGATATCTTGTGTGGAAAATTACTCACTTTTGCGTGCTCCTAGAACAAAAAAGATACTGTGGCAGTCAATCACCTTGTGTTTCAATTGCCTAGTTATATATATTTTCTGGATAAAGGAATGGTAGGTGAGCAATGTAAATGTGAGCTATCGGCTATTAAGTATGTGTCTGTTTGTTAATGAATTAGTTAGAGATAGCACAGGTTATATTAACAGAACAGAGTTTCAAAGAAAAGCAACACGCACAAGTTATATTAACCCTTTCGATGCGCATGACGGAGCGGTTCCGTCATGCGCGTCGGTTGCGCTGTGCGCAAGACGGAACCACTCCGTCATGGCCCCGCCAGGCGCACAGAACCTTCAGCACTGCGCGGAAATCCGCGCCGCGCTGAAGGGGTTAACAGAACCGAGTTTCAGAGAGAATCCACAGCTACTTATATTACAAGACTATAAATGTCCGTGTCAAAGTTCTCTAAACGCTCAATGTTGGCAGATAAAGTGCATTCAATGATTTTCCCATACTCACTTTATTTTCTGAACAGAGAAAAGCGTGAATATAAGTTAACCAGATCCCTAAAAGTGACAGCACAAAATCGTGCATCAAAGAAAAAAAATGTTGCAGGAGAAAACCTGAATTCTTTTCTTACAAGTGAAGTGCTTCTAGTTACTGAGAACACACCCAAACCAGCTGTTTAGAACAGGCAGCAAGAGAGGTGCTAATCGCGGATAACAAAAGTTTCATTAGCATGACTAGAGAGGCCAGTGGATAAAAGCGGAATGGAGACGGTGCAGACTTCCTGACTGGGGGATGGGCCCTTGCTGTAACAGAACACAACTTTGCATAGTTGAGAGCCGGCTGCTGCATAGTGTGTGACTTACTTGCGCTTGAGGAAAGAAAGAGACACCTGAACGGAAGCTCTCCTTCAGCAAAGCTTTGAGCTATGTCTCACTCACAACAATTAAAATGCCATGCACAGTTCTATGCGCTCAGACACAGTTTTCTTGAAAAATATGCGTTTTATATTTAAAGAAACCACTTCTCCTGTCCAAGGATATGCTTTCAATGAAAGGGATACATGACTTTCAGAGACCCTTTCACGCATGGCTTTTTGCGATATTCACATTTTTTATTTTTAAAAAGGTACTTCGCTGGTGCATTTCAAATAACCTGCCCAAAGCTGAATTAGGTGCTCCTTATTTATATTAAATCCCATGAAGTATGAGTGTACAAGGTCAGCTCCTCTTGGAGGCTGCGGGAGCTCAGCAGGATTATTCTTTAACAAAATAAGAACACCACAGAACTTTATTGGTGAAACTACATTACAGTAGTTTTCCTTCTGCTAGGAAAAATGTTGCCTCATCTGGAAGAGGCTAGGAAAATGGGTAACACTAAAACGAAAATGGTAGTTGAATGGCTTTATCTTTTCTTTCTGATACTTGTGGAACTGCATTTAATATGTGAAAACAAAAATGTACAGATCGTGACGCAAATAAATATATCCGAGCTAGGTGAACAAACTTTCAGAAAACAAGCAGGATGAAGACATTATTTATTAAGGATATTCCGCCACCAGGAAATCTGAAGAGAACCGCATTTCTCAGGGACAAATGCATGGAGAGCAGGAATTAGTGTTGCATTTCTAACTTTTTTCCTGCCTCGTTACACACAATACTTAAGTGTGGACACTAGTGACTCTTTTTAGTTTGTGACACTGCAGCCCCGGGTTGTTGTCTGTAATCTGGTGAAGGGCAGCAAAGGTGCCCTCTTTAGCGAGTGTGACTACTATGAGCTTCACCTGAAAGTAGCAGTGGTGTTATGTGTATTTGTTAAACGCACCGTAAAGGTATTCCGGCGCTGAGCAGCTGCGTGTGCCTAGCCCTGCCTGCAAACTACTGGCCATGGGTAAATTGTCTACTTGCCTTGATAAAGTGTTGCCCAGCCTCATGTAACCAGGGGCCAGGTGTACAACCATTCCATTTTGCGACTCACAAAATTGAATGTACAACAGTGTCTTCGACAGTGCTTGCGATTCCCAATGGGGTCGCAAATGACCTTCCTCATATATATATATATATATATATATGAGGCAGGTTGCAATTTGAAACCCCATTGGGAATAACCAGCACTCACAGAGATGGTGGCCTGCTGGGGTCAGCAGACCACTATGTCTGCGACTGCTTTTTAAATAAAGCAGTTTTTTAAAAAAATGCAGCCTGTTTTTCATCAAGGAAAACGGATGCATTTAAAAAAGAAAAATGAAACGTTTGTTTCATTTATTAAGTGCAGGCAGTAGTCCGTGGGACCACTTCCTGCTCTTAAAAAATATTTTCACTGCGAATCACAAAGGGAAAGGGTCTCCTGAGGACCCCTTCCCGTTTTGTGAGTGGCTACTTGAAGTAGGCGGTAAACTGCGAGTGTTTTGCGACGGTCGTAAATCAATGATACATACTATTCTGACTCGCTATTAGGAAGGGATGCCCTTGGCACACCCCTTCCTAATAGCGACTCGCGAACACTATTTAATTGCATTTGTACATACCACCACCCTTATTTGCGGTGGCAAACAGGCTGATTACCCGTTTGTGACTGCAAAAAATGGTCATACATCTGGCCCCAGGACTTTTGCTTGTTCAAGCTTATATGTGGCATGCGTATGAAGAGCTGCTGTCTGGTAGTGTGGGCCAGATGTTCTGTTTGACTGTGGCCCCATGGAATCCATCGTGGATTGCCACTAAAAGACATGCTATACAAACTTGTACAAGTGTATGTAGGTTTCCAGGCAAGCAAAGTGTTTTGTTTAACTTCCTATATTTATTGATTGGGAGAATGGAGACAGTTTGCTCTTTAGGATTGTTTTTAGTTTATTTAGAACTACAAGGTCTGTCCAGTGTCAGCACTTTAGTTCTTCTCCAGATGTCACTCCCAAGCAGTTGAGAAGCGCACCTGCAAAGGCTGTCCTCTCGTTTGCACCTATGTTCTAGGAGTGTGTAGGTAGTGCCACACTTCCTTTCTACCATCACCCAAAGACAAAGAATGTGTCTGGATTGACAAAGGTGGATACACAAACTGATCGTCAGGCCTGATTGGTTTCAAAGTACAGATGAGGAGGCCACAATCCATGTCTGGAGTATGAATATAAGAAGAGAAATTAAGCATGCAGTCATCGCTTACAAGTATTGCTCCACATAGTTGTGCAGGAATCCTTGAAGACCAGGGCTAGTGTTCCTGATAACCAGTTTACCAGTTAATCGAGGTGTTGACACCTGAAATAACCTTCTGGAGAAATTGAGGACTGGAGTGGGTTAGAGTGGAGTATGGTAGAGTATAGTGACATTTAGTGTAATAATGAAGAGTGGAGCGGTGTAAATTGGAGTGGCATATAGTGGAGTGGTGCAGAGTGAAATAACTTAGAGTGTACTGGCATAGAATGGAGTGGCATATAGTGGAGTAGCATAGAGTGGAGTGGAGTGGAATAGCATTGCCTGTAGTGGCATACATCAGACTGACAGAGTGATGTGCCATATAGTGGATTAGTATAAATTGGAGTGGCGTAGAGTAGAGTGAAGTGGCGTAGAGGGGAGTGGTATCGAGTGTAGTGATAGAGTGTATTGGCTTAGAGTGGAGCTGCTTACAGTGTAATAGCGTAGAGTGGAGGAGCATAGAGTGGACTGGCATTGACTGGAGTGTCATAGAATAGAGTGGCATATAGTGGCGTGACGTGGAATGGAGTCACGTAGAGTGTAATAGCATAGAGTAAAGTGCTGGAGAGTGGAGTGGCATATAGTGCAGTAGAGTAGAGTGAAGTGGCTTAGAGTAGAATATCATATAGTGGAGTGGGGTACGGTGGAGTGGCATACAGTGGACTAGCATAAAGGGGAATAGCATTCAGTGGAATAGCGTACAGTGTAGTGGAGTGGTATAGAGTGGAATAGTGTAGAGTGGAGTGGTGTACAGTGTAATAGCGTAGAGTGGAGGGGCTTACAGTGAAGTGGCATAGACTGGAGTGTCATAGAATGGAATGGCTAAGAGTGTAATAGTGTGCAGTGGAGTGATGTAGAGTGGAGTGGCGTACATTGAAGTGGGGTAGAGTGGACTGGTATACAACGGATTAGCACAGAGTGGAATAACATAGATTGGAATTTCATTGAGTGGCTTGGCAGAGAGTGGAGTGTGGTACTTTAACAGATGTAGCGTGAAAGTGGGTGAACGGATGTAGATGTAATGTGCCCGGAACATAGATTAAGGAGCGTAAATGGTAATTTTTGGTAGTAGGTGTAAATATATTAAGTAGTGTTAAATTTATATATCTACCAATACTTACTTATATATTGTGCCTGTGTATACTACGGTAACTTTGCGGTATAACGTTGTGAAAACAAGGTAGCATATGACTGGCTAATGGCTGTGTTTACATAACATATTAGGCATCCATGTAGTTTTTAGCACACTTTGGCTCCGTTCTGGGTTAGGGCCTTAGATATATGTCAGTAGTATTTTTTTTAATTGTTGCACCCTACCTGTTACCACTATATTAAAGTAGATAAAGGTACTGCAAATGCATTTATATTTGTTGCTATATTTTTAAAACAGTTTACGTACCACAGTAGTTACAGGTAAAATAAAAACAAAATTAAAAAATACAATGTAGTACACTATATTAGTGAAATTTAATGTAGTACAGTGTATTTATATAATTTTTTACCCCAAAAATCTTTCTAAAAATTGTGTTTGTAGAGTGGTAAGTTGTATGTCTTACTGTGGTACTCTGTACATGTTTTGTAAAGAATTAAATATGTAAAAAATAAAAAATATACTGTAGTACACCCAAGTCCTCATTAGGATGTCGATCGGAAAGCCTCTGACCGCAGGTCGGAGGCCTTCCGACCAACATCCTTTGTTTAAATTCTGACTGTCGTAATAAGATTACAGCAGTCAAATTCAAACCTTCGGGTCATTCCGGCTGGCTTCCAACAGGCTCATGGAGCCCGTCGGCCAGTCGGAAAACTACCATAATCCAGTGCTGACGACTTTTCCTCTGTCGGGATTATGATGTTGGTTTCGGGCAAGATTTCCATGTTTGGCTTTCGCCATGGAAAGCAGGTCTGAAAGTGACTTTGGGGGCCCCTAGCAGGGCTCCCTTCTCCCTGTGGCCTAGGGTTGGGGGTTGAGGGGGCACCCATGGTACTCCCCTGTAAATCCCTGCACTGTGTGGCAGGCACCATATGGTGCCTGCCATACGGTGCAGGGAATTATACAAACTCGCGTATCTTTATCAGAGCTAGTGCTGCGTGAGGTTTCGGCTCGGCGCACAAGCTCCCGTGGAGAAATGGGAGTTTGCGACCGCACCATGTGTCGTCGCATCGAAATACAGTGTTTGGAACTACCGACCTACGGCCGGTCGGTTCCCACAACAAGACTGTGTTGATTGGAGGCAACTCTGACCGACATCGTAATAGGTGCCTATATGTGTACTGTGTACTACAGTGTATTGTTAAGTTTGTTACATATTTAATTTAAAAAAAAATGAAGTACTGCTGTTATGCCTACGTTGGCATAATAAAGTGGTAATAGGTAGGGAAAAAGCACTTCTAATATGGGAAAAAGTGACACACCAATGGCGCAAGGGGCTTGTAGATAAGCCCCTATATTTTTCCCTACCTATTACCACTTCATTACGCCTACGTAGGCATAACTTATTGGGAAGCAAAAATCCAAGGAATTCCTATCTTTGGGAATACTAACTTGAACTACAGAGTGTCTACTGACACTCTACAATTTATATCTATATGTATATATCTATTAATAAGAAAACTACTTTTACCCCTACCTGCCCCTTAATCCGAAGATCTCCATTATCTTCCTTTACCTCTACACACCCTTTTTTAAAACTTTTTTATAAGCATATTTTTATTGCCATTTTCTTATTTCACATATTGTACATCATACAAGGCTTTCAAAGAGTTATGACAAACCGTGCAACCAATGGTGGTACATATCATCTGTATATACTGGTGATACTTCATCGGGGAGCATAAACAACGTACAGATACATCATGATGTGTATAATCTGTTGTCTCAGATACCTGATATGGCACATGAACTGGGGTGTAACGCAGGTATAAACTAGGGGATGGGCATGGAAGATCATATCCAGTTTACGCTAGCGAGTGCATGAAACGTCGTATGGGTAAGGCACCTCTATGACTCATGATTGCCTATCCACTTAGGTTCGACCTAAAACTACGATGGCATACCCGATGCTGGGGCCTGTTATGAGATCATGTGGGCGGGACTGCGAGCGATTGGTTGGGTAGGGTCTGTGACTGCGCATGCAGGGCTGACAATGTGGGTGGGTCGTCTGTTGGATCTGCTCCCGGGGCTAGCTGCCCGAACTGATATAATAGCATGGCCCATTCCATAGATATAGGGTGTTTGCGGACCCCTCTCACTTCCTCCTCCCGCAATGTCTCCTCCTCCGCCGCCCCCCATTTGTGTGTAGCTCCCACCCACGCCACCAACGGTGGACCGGTGGGGGAACGCCAGTGCATGGCGATGCTGCGCTTGGCTAAAAGCACCGCAAGGGAGAGGAAACGAGTCCGCACCTTGTGATGCTTACTTGCGCGAAAGATGCCTATGGCACTAGCCTCCCATGTCTTCATGCAGGCTAGCCCTGTGAGGGTACCCAGAGCAGTGTGAATGTGTTGCCAGAAAATTTTAATGATGGAGCAATTCCAAAACATATGCTGGAAATCCGCATTCCGTTCATGGCATCTGGGGCATAGGAACTGAGTGTCGGAGTAGAATCGTTGGCGGCGTGCAGGTGTTAGATAGGCCCTGTGCAGAATGTAATATTGAATGTTCTTGAAGAGTGCGTTTCTAGATACCTTCTTAGGGTACCCCAAAGCCCTCTCCTCATGAAGCACGCGCCCAATTTCCTCCTCCCAGGTGGCTCGCAGGGTCTCTAATGGTTTATTGGTCAGTTCCCGTATGGCTTTATATAGCCATGTAGTTAGATGGCTCCCCGCTCCCATGTGTAGGATCGTGTGGAGAACTGGATGTGTGTGTGGTTCCCCCCGATTAGGTCCTGATATGGTCGGTAGCTATCTAGGAGTTGGCGGTGAAGCAGGAATTGTCCCGGGGGAAGATCGTACTCTTCCACGAGACTGTGGAACGGTCTTAGTTGCCCGTCCTCAAAAAGGGACTCCATCTCTGTTATGCCACAAGATGTCCACGTGCGAAGCGCGCTGTTTGTGTAGTAGTGTTCCTGTTTGGGCCATCCCACCAAGGTGAGTAGAGGGGAGTACAATGGAGTCCCCGGGGACATGCGGTGAATCCTCAGCATACACCTACGTGCCACCGACACCTGTAGAGGGTATGTGCGTTATGGTTTAGTGCCAGGAAGGAGTAGGCGACGGATCTCCGGAACCGATATCCGTCCTGCGATGGTGTGGGTTTCCACAGTGTACCTGTCTGCCGTCCAGTGAGACAGCCATTGCAGCTGTGCCGCCAAGAAGTAGGCCTCGAATGAGGGGGCTCCCAAGCCGCCCTGTGTGGTGGGCAACTGCAATTTTTTCAGGGCTATTCTGTGTCTGGCCGACCCCAAAATTAGTGCGCTGAGAAGGGAGTCCAGGTCCTGAAAAAAGGCTCTGGGTGGGATTACTGGCAGATTGGTAAAGAAGTACAACAATCTTGGGACCATGATCATTTTGGCCAATGCCACTCTCCCAATTGGAGCCAGCGGAAGGCTCTTCCAAAATCCGACCGTAGCACTAATACTCGCCAATGCCCTGTTATGGTTACCCTCGAACATATCTGTGGAGGAGTGATAGAGACGAATCCCGAGGTATCGAGGGGCCTCCGCGCTCCAGAGCACCCGCTGAGCCCCTAGTCTAACTTCCTGTGGGGGCAGATCCGGATGCAGCGGGTATATCGTGGACTTATCCCAATTCACCCGTAGTCCAGAGGCCGCTGTAAATTCCGTCAAAGTCTCCCAGAGGGAAGTCAAGTAGTCTGTGATGTCCCGCACATAGATCAGTAAGTCATCAGCGTATAAGGAAACACTATGGACTGTGCCGGCTACCGGGATGCCCCAGCTCTCCCCCTCCCGCCGAAGTCGTATGGCTAGAGGCTCGACCGCCAGAGCAAAAAGTAGGGGGGACAACGGGCAGCCCTGTCGCGTGCCCCTCTGAGCCGCAAACTCCGACGATATATACCGGCCCAGGCGTATCCGTGAGGTCAGCCCAGTGTACAGTAGGCGCGTATAAGCTAGGAGGGTGGGCCCAATGACTGCTCGCTGCAGCACTGCAAACAGAAACTGCCATGTGAGGGAGTCAAAGGCCTTCTCAAGATCTAGGATGAGACAGGCCGCTTGGGGGTATATCCCCCTCACCTGATCCTGGATGTGGAAAACCCGACGTATGTTCTGGGACGTGCGTATTAATCCGCACTGATCCGGGTGGACCAAGGAGCGTATGATTTGTAAGTATCTATCTGCAAGCGTCTTCCCGAGGAGTTTGCAATCGGCGGACAACAGCGATATGGGGCGATAGGAGGCCATTTGCTGCGGGTCCCGATGTCGTTTCAAGAACGTCACGATTACGGATTCTCGCATGGATTTCGGTAACTCTCCCTTCTTCAGCGCCGCCGCAAACATCTCTACCAATCGAGGGACTAGGTGCACTGAGAATGTTGTGTAGTATTCTAGGGGGAACCCATCTAGTCCCCGAGCCTTATTACGGGCTAGGGCATGCAGGGCCCGTGTCACATCTGCTGCGGTTATTACTGCGTCTAGAGCCTCCCTCTCTGTCCTCGTAATTGTTGGGATAGTCAGGGGTTCGAGAAAGCGATCCACTACAGTTCGTGGGGTAGAGGCAGGGTCGCTATATATCTCCGCATAGTAGTCGCGAAAAGCCCCAAGAATCCCTGCCTGGGAATGCACCAGCACCCCTCCAGGGTCCAATATCTCAGTGATGGGCTTGACGTCCGTGTCCTGCCTGGCCAGCCACGCCAAGAGAGTGCCTGTTTTGTCCCTCTCTTTATGCATTCGTGTAGCGTACGATCGGAAGTTATACCTTCGTAAATCCGCGGAGGCAGCTTGATAGGCAGTTTTTATTTCGGCTATACGCCGCGTCTCCCCCTCGGATGTGGAATCCCGTTTAGTGAGAGCAGCCAAGTGCTGCTCCGCCTTGGTGAGAGCCTGTTCTAGTACGCGCTTAACTCCCGTTATTTGCTTCAAGCACTCTCCCCGGGCCACCACCTTAAATGCATCCCATTCCACTAACGTGGATGATGCTGTACCCGAATTGCGCATGAAATAGTCTTGGATGCTACTCTCCTGCTCGTGCCGGAAGACCTGGTCCGACAGACAGTCCCGCGGCAAGCGCCAGGTGGGGACCGGTGAGTGTGGGGGCCGCCAGGTTAACTGGAGAATGTGAGCATCGTGATCGGAGATGATCCTGCACAAGTAGTCCGTGTGGGCAATCTTGGGCAATATAGCCGCCAAGCATAAAAATCGGTCAAGACGGACGCGTAAATTGTGCGGGATGGAATGGAAGGAGTACAATCGGGTCAGGGGGTGGCGCATTCGCCAAGCATCGGTGAGCGACCAGTGTGTAATCCAAGCCCGCAATCTGTCAGTTTGCCTATGTGCCGGGGAGTGCGGCGGAGGGGGGTGTGAGCGGTCAAGGTTCAGGTCGAGTGTGCAGTTATAGTCTCCTCCCAGGACCCAGGGTATGGAAGCAAATGGGGCAAGGACCCCTGTAAGATGGTCCCAAAACTTGTCTTGTTCTACATTAGGAGCGTAAATGCTTCCGAGAAGTACAACCTGCCCATCAAAAAGGCCCTCCAGTAATTCATATCTACCTTCTTTGGCTACCACCCTCCGAAGCTCCTGAAAGGGGGTTCCCGGCCGCACCCAGATCAGCGCCCCTCGTGCATACGCAGAATAAGTTGTGGCGCATATGAGACCCCGCCATTTTGACTGTAGTCTCCCGACCTATTTCGTAATGAGATGTGTCTATTGTAGAAAAACTATCGGGGTGTTGTGACGCTTTGCATAGGAGTACATCGCATATCGTTTGCGCGGAGTGTGGAGCCCCCTAACATTTAGGGTGAGGATGGTAACATCAGTGTGTGTCGTATTAGGTGCCATGTCTTTGTGTCTGCTTGCCATGCGCGGGGGCTGCGCCTATTGAGGTGCGGAAAGTTCGGTCGAACAAGCTGACTAAGGGTGCCTGTATCCCCCGACGCTGTGTGGCCATGGGTAGTGGGTGTCTGGACCCGTGTCATTCCATGCGAGGGGTTGGGGAAGTGTTGAACTCGGGCGAGCAACTGAACAATCAGGGTCGGGAAACTTTCCCAATGCCTAGGGCCCATCGCCGAAAACGATGCGTCCAAACCTGTTCACCCAATTAAGGGGGGTACAACAATATAAGAAGGGGGCGGCGGTGCATGCGTGCTGGGCCAGAAACGAATCGGGCCATTAGTAGGAGAAATGGACGTTGCTCCTGCTTTAGTAAGTGGTGGGACTGATGTCTATGTTCGGTGAGTGGGGAGAAAGTGTACTTAGCTCTATGCCAGTTTCAGGAGTCCCATCTCATTTCGCTTGAGATCCAGATTGTTCGTCAAGAATGAGGTCCGCCGTCTGAGGGGTAACCATGGGGGGCGTCACAGAGTCTTCACCCGACACTGTTCCATCGCTTTCATTCTCTCCTTCCGAGGTAAAGATATGCGGCGGTCGGTCTATGTCATCCGGCAGGGGAGACGCTTGCAAATCGATCACTGCTTGTAGGGCCTCCCGCCGTTCTTTGACAATTTGCTCTAAATCAGGAGAGTCCTGGGTGCATGCACGGGCTCTGCCACCCACTCCACCTCGTGGGCGCCGCTGTGATCGCCTTCCAGATCGTGGAGGCTTAGGGTGTGGGTCTCTTGTGATCTCCGTCCTAGACTGCCGCGTGCAATGTAGGTCTGCCCAATCCTGTGCTACCGTGGCATTATCGAAAAATACAGTGGAATCGGCGTGGACCACCCTGGGAATAGCAGGGAGTACTGGATATTGTTCTCACGCAGCCGACGTTTTACATTCAGAAAGGAGGCCCGTTGTTGTTGAACTGCTCTTGCATAGTCCGGAACACCATGACACGCTGATTGGCGACCTGCAGGGTGCCCGCCACTCGTGCCGCGCGTAGTACCGCGTCCCTGTCCCGGAAGTGGAGGAACTTTGCTAGCATCGGCCTTGGGGGCGCCCCTGGGGGCGGTCTGCTGGCCGGGACCCTGTGGGCTCTCTCCATAGAGAAGAATGCTGAGCGGTCCTTTTCCGGAGTGAAGGATTTCACCCATGTCTCCAAGAATTGTAGGGGGTTCGTGCCTTCAATTCCTTCGGGTAACCCCACTACGCGAATGTTGCAGCGTATTGAGCGTCCTTCTAAATCGTCTGCACGTTCCTCCATGATTGTGAGGCGGTGCAGTACCTCCTGTAGAGTCTGCTGGTGCTTACCGACCGTTGGCTGTATGTCCTCTATCTTTTTCTCTCCGTCTTTCACTCTGTCCGCCAGCTTCCGATGGTCGTCACGGATAAGGCTGATGTCCGTCGCTAGCGTCCCGAGCCGCTCCTCCATCGAGACTCTGGAATGCTCAATAGCGGCTAGAACCTGGTCCAACTTGACGGAGACCGAAGGGTCGGGCTGCGTCTCCACCGCACCCGCCCATGTCCGGGTTTTGGGCATCTTCTCTGGGGCCGTCTCGGGAACCGCCGTCTGTTGGGTCCCCCGAGGCTTCCCCATTGCTGCGATCGGGGTGCTTCAGCGCTTCGAGCCCGCCTGCCGAGTACGCTGGGTCCCTCTCCCCCCAAGGAGATAAGGGGGTCACTTCGTTGTCGGGCCTGCCCCCACCAGCGATCCATGTCCTCTCTGGGTGCTTCTGTACTCTTCTGCAGGCCACCTCAGGTCCAGTGGACACTCCGCAGCTCTCCCCCCCCCCCCCCTGTGGGCCACAAGGAGGCTGCCGTCCGTCGACTCCAGGGATTAGTAAGCGGAGCGTAGGATGGTTACCGTCCAACCTCGTGATTCATTGTGAAGCGGGCCGCTTCAGATCCAGTGGACACTCCGTCGCACGTCGCTCTCCAGTAGATCGCCAGGGAGCTGCCCTCCATCGACTCAGGGGACGATTTATTAATGCTGATGCCGGGCACCGTCCAATCTTGTGTCTCTCTGTGAGGCGAGGCGTCCCAGGTCTGAGAAGGGGAGAGGGCAGGTCGTTCTCCGCTGGTGCCGGCTGTCCCTTCCCTCCGTTTCTGGCTCCAGGCTCTGCTACTGCGGTGTCTCGTCGGGCGCCATCTTAGGGTCAGGTGCCCCGACCGTGCACCGAGACACACCAAGGCTCCCCTCCAGCTCCGCACTCACCGCAGACGCCGCAGCTGTTAAGTGCCCCGTAGGGGATGTGTCGTCCCTCACCAGCACTGCCACGCCGCTTCAGCCGCGGAGCTAGTCACTGCGCAGGGTGCGCGCCGCTAGTGACATGGCTGCCGATCTTCTTCGCGCCAATTCAGGTACGATGTCGCTCCATCTCTCGGGAAGCCTCCAGGGCTCCCCCACCCACCAGCGCCGATCATACGCTGCTGCCGTTTCAAGCGTATGTCACGGGGGGTTCGCAGGCTATAGGAGTGTCTCAGCCGTCCTCCGGGGGCACTATCGCGGACCCCTGGGATCGCCCGCCGCCATCTTGGGACTCCGAGTCTCAGTCCGGCACTTTGTCGCGACACTGTTGCTCTTCTCCCTCTCCATGCCCCGTGCCAACGCAGCAGCGGATGCCAGTACCGTTCCGGCGCCCAGGGTTGCGTTAATATGCAGGAGCAACGCCTGGAAACGGTCAGTCTGCTGGCCCGATCTCGGAGCCCTAGCAAGCTGCAGCCGCCATGGTAGCCGGCTTGGCCACGCCCCTACCTCTACACACCCCTTAACCCTAAAATCACCCTTACATTCCTTTGCATCTACCCATCCCTTAACCCTAAAATCACCATGACCTGCCTTTACCTTCACCCATCCCTTAACCCTAAAATCACCCTTTCCCTCTAGCCATCCCGCAACCGTAAAATCACCCTTACCTCCATTTACCTCATCTCTTAACCTTAAAATCACCCTTACCTCACTTTACCTCTTCCTACCCATTCACTCTAAGCTTACACTTGCCCTTACCATCATTTACCTCTATCCAACCTAATCCTAAAATCACCCTTACCTCCCTTTACCCATCCCTTAACCCTAAAATCACCCTTACCTCACAATATCTCCTTCAACCCCTTCACACTAAAATCACCCTTACCTCCCTTTACGTAGTGCCTTCACACTAAAATCACCCTTACCTCCCTTTACCCAATCCCTTCACACAAAAATCTCAGCGTCAAGGGGGCCTTACATGGTGGTCCCATGCACCCACCCATGTTTTTTGACCAAAATTATGAAACAGGGTTGTGAGTCAAAAATTATCATTTGAAAGCAGGTGTTAAAAGGAGAAATATTTTTCTATCTCCTCTCTATTTAACTTTGCATGTGTGCTGTACTGTACAGCACACATACAAAGTAGGAAAAGTTTTTAAACTGGTCTAAGCATAGCATTTTGTGCTGTAAGGGAACCCTTCAGGTACAAAACCCTATGATGGACTCTCGACGCACCCTTGCATTATGGGGCAAAAGTGGTGCACAACAGCAAAATTCTGTGCTGGCACTAGGGAGAGGGAGGAGAGAGCCATATCTCTGTAGATATGGTGCTCTCCTGTTCCTTCCGTGTCACACAGCATTTTTGGCTGCTTTGCTGCCTCTTCAAATGCTACTATGGAGGAGGGCTATCAGAGGTCCTTGTCTCCTCTCACATGGCAGTCAGCCCAATCACATGTCTGACTTAGCGGCAACACAGTCTTTGGCACATTACTATTACCACCCATAGAATGTTGGGACACAGCCATATGATTATAATAACAAACAGTGTGGCAGTCATTCCATAAAGGTGGCCATGTCCCCCTGCTGCAGAGCACTTGATCATGCAGTCAGGGCAGTCACAACGTGCAGAATATTTGTGTTACAGATGTCTTACTGGTGGCCTGACAGTGAGATTGTGTGTGGCCTTCATCTCTGCCACAGCATGCATGAAAATCCAGACAGGTAAGAGTCTCTCTCAGTTACCATGACCGTCATATTTGCACTAAGACCTGGGGCCGGCAAGGCGAGCCATGGTCTTATAAAGCTGCAGCCTGAACAACTTCTGAATAGCAATTTCAGCAGCCTCCAGACAGCGCTCTTCATGCTCTGCAGAGTCCAGTTCCATTAACATCAGCACCACCAGGCAAGCCAGACACTGACAAGTACAAACAGCATCGCTAGAGATGGCAGAGGTGGTCACCAGTGACTGATACTTGTCCCAGACACCTAAAGGCATCTATGGTCATAGTTTGCACTAGGCAAGAGTTATGTTGCAAGAAAAAGAAATCTACAAGAACACAATATCTAGGAAAATAAAATATTGTTGGGAAATGTCAAATAAAGTAAAACGTGAATTGTAAACAAGGACTGCATTGCTGACATTGATTACTTTTCGGGTTTTATAGTCGTTACTGAAAATCCAATCATGAATGTAGGGCCTGGTAGGTCCCCATTTCAAAGTCAGTTTTTATTAATTATTTCTGCATGTGAGATTTGATAACACCTGCCCTACTAAAAGCAATTTGCACTGTATTACCAATCCACTGGCACCCTGAAATGGTGGGGACCTCAATGACAACAATCGCTCCCTTCATCAATAAGGAATGCCATGGAAGAAAAGCAAATCCATTGATGACTTTGTACTTCTAAAATCCATGCATGCAACACCGACACCACCAATGAGGTAGCCCAACAAAAGTAGAATGCTATTCAAAACAAATCAAGACTGAACAACCCCACACTCAAAATGCAAGTGCAACACCATAACCTATTCTTTACTGTAACATTACAAACGATCGGACAGTACATAGACAGCACTACATCTCATTACCCTGAGAAAGTTCCCTTCCCCTTTCAGAACCCAGTTATTCACCCTATCAGCTTAAGCAACTTCTGATTTATTTTCCTATCGTTTGGCCTTCTACTTCCTTGTGCTGCCACTGGCTAGCTAGGTGCAATATAAATACCCAGATACATATACAGTTCTTAAGTTATCAAAAATTGAACCTCACCACAACTGGTTTCTTTTTGCATTCTAGTGATTAGTCCTGTATATGTAACAGGAAAAGCACCACTACAGTTTGCAGAATACTAAGAATAAAACCATAATTTGACAGGCTACTGAAATGTTTGTGTACTGTTTATGCTGAATAAGCAACTTGCTAGGACCTAATGCTGAGATGTCAAGCCGGCAGCACTTAATGGGAAACGCCAGAAATACTGTACATGTAAAATTAACAACAAGAGCACAAAAACACAAAAATGTGTTTACATTGTGCACATTTCAATTATACCGCCTCTTTAATGCAAATAACATTATTTTTAAAAAACTGTTTGGGGACTTGAAATTAAACATGTTTCTTTTTATGGGGGATGTGCATTTTATGCAGGAATGAGAATGTAATGTTATTTCTAAAAGTGTCTTATGGGTGCAAGCCGTTAAAAAAAAAAAAGAATAATTTAAGACCTCGATGTGCTGAAATGCTGTGTGTTCTTTTTCCCAGCCTGAGAAGGAAAATTCCTTTTCCCTTGTCTCTGCTAACAATCGACAGGCATTGAATGCATTAAATTGTATCATACAACCGTGGATGAGAGGTTTGTCTTAACCCCTTCGCCGCGGCAGGAATTCCGCTGCGGGGCTGGGGGGGGTTTGGGGGCAGCGCGGTGGCGCTGTGCTCGTGACGGAACCGCTCCGTCACGAGCCACGGTTGAGCTGTGCTCATGACGGAGTGGTTCCGTCACGTCTCCGCCCACTGCGCTAATCGCCCGCACAGGCGGGGAATTAGCGCCGCGTGAGCGGAGCGGCGGCCAACGGCCGCAGCATGACGGAACCACTCCGTCATGAGCACAGCGCAACCGTGGCTCATGACGGAGTGGTTCCGTCATGAGCAGGGAAGGTGTTAACAGAACATCTCCAGTGTCCCATCCCTTGATGCAGCCCTCCCCCATACTTCTGTTGCCTTCTGTTTACTTCAAACTCTTGCTCTGTCTAAGCAGAATTTTTTTCTATTCTTACTGACATTGTTTTCTTTACTCTGCACTATGATCATAAGATATACCATAAAGGGACCTGCAGAGCTGCTCAAAGCTGCTATCTTACTGAAAACCATAAACCCTGTGCCTATCTATTACACCTCTTCAGTCATCGCTCTGTTCCATTCCATGATAACAGCACATTGGTGGTTATCACACATAACAGGGAACCACTTCACACAAAGTATCCATATACAGACAACACCCACCCAGCCACACATCCCACATGGTGTATAATGCGGCCCATGTAGGTAAGCGCTTCAACGCCTGCTTAGGGCCAGTAAGTGCTATATAAATATTGCAATACAATACAATGCACTAGTGTGTGAAAAGACTCATGCCCAGATTTACCAATATTTAAAACTACTAAGATATGGCAAATTTTTTCTTTCCCCCAGAGGTAGTGGACTTTTGACTGCCGTGTCAGAGCACACAACATTTACGCCATAGTGCAATGGTATGTGCATTCTCTAAAGCATAGGCTGTGCAATGGAAGGGAACCCGTCAGTACATTGGCTATCTTTTAAAACTATTTCCACTTTTTATGTGTGCTATACAAAGCAGCACACATGCAAAGTGGAAAAAATAAGGTGAAATGTAAATATTTTTCCTTGTTAAGCCTGCCTCGAGGATGCGTAAGTTTGTGGCGCAAATTCCTCTCTGCGAATGTTAGTAGATAGAGATTTGTGTCAAACCCCATGGTTGGTTATTACCACCCTTGGAACAGCCCCATGATGCCAAGTAGATTAAAGTAGCTCATAGCATACCTTTCCGTTACTTTGGGATACTTTGCAATGTAAATTCTGGTTTGCTTTGGATTGCAAATCCCACCTCAACAATTTGAACTGGGTTTGCATCATAAAAGTGACACAAGGCCTGTGCATTGTGTTAATAAATCTGGGCCTCAGAGTAATTCATTGACTTTTTTTTAACTGACTATAAAGTTAAATGTCACTAGTGGACTGTAGCACATGTTCCATCACTAGAGTGAGAATGAGAAACATGAGTGACGCTTGCCACCAGTAACCTGGCTGTGCAGGTTTAAACTACAAATTAAACCTCTCTGAATACCCCTTTTGACAGACCTAAACTCTTCTTTTAAATATCACTTAGTCACCCATAACTTAGCCTTAATGCCCAATAAGGCGCAGTGCATGGTATTCAAAGGTAGGACATCTAAAAGTTTAATGTAAAACAAGTCCTTACAGTGACAAGTACCCAAAAGCTAGTTTCACTGTGACAAGGTTAACTGTTCAAAGGAAAGCATTAGGAGTTTAAAATTTAAATGTTATCTCCACCTAAGAAACCAGCAAAAAAGTTCATTCTTGCACTTTTTATAATATTAATTACAAAGCCAATTCATTGGTAAAGTAAGCTTTATGCTAAATATTGTACTTTAAACGCACCTTTTGCCTGCATAAAGCTTCTAGAAGTCCATTTTATGTGCTTCCAACTGAATAGCTCCTTAATAGGTGTGAACTTGCTCCCAGAATTGTGCCAAAGGCCTTTGGAGTAGGGAGGTGTCCTGTTCCTCTGACAGGATGACTCTCTGGACAGTGCACAGGTACTTAGGGCCTGATTACGATGTCGGACCGGTGGCGGCAGTCCCACTGATGGACATGCCTTCAGTCCAACCACTGTGTTAGGATGCATGTGATTGGACCACAGAGGTTGGGAGGAAAATCCGCAGCCTCCACAACAGGATCATCCGATCCTGACAGGGAAGAAGTCGGAATTGTATTCCCGAATGGCAGTAACGCCGATGCAGGCTCCGCCGTCGGGATTACGATGTCTCTTTCCAACAGCCTTATCATGGTGGTCCGACCGCCATTAAAAGGCTGTCAGAAACAGACTTTGTAGGCTCAAAACAGGGCCCCCATCCCTGTGGGCCACTACAATGTGGCCCTGGGGGCACATGCAGTGCTCCCTGACACATCCATGCATCGTGACTCAGGGGTTCCAGTTCTCCCCTACCTCACCTAATGGCTGTTGAAAGTAGGATCGCCCCAGACAGTAAGTTCCTTACTCCAGGCTGTGACGGACCTTCTGCATTTGTTGGGGTTCACTATCAATTTGAAAAATCACACCAGACTCCCTCTCAGATGCACCCTTTCATCAGAGCTATTCTGGATACAGTACAGTTTCAAGTTTATCCTCCAGAACAGAGAGTCCTGGATATTTGGGCTATGATTTCGATGTTTCAGCCTCTGTCCTGGATTTCCTGGCGACTGATTCTAAGGCTGCTGGATTCCTCTGGCATCCTTCTGGTAAACCATGCCTGTTGACATATGCAGGCTCTGCAGTGGGATATGAAGTCCTGGGGGCATCAGGGGAATCTCTCCGACCTGGTCCAGATATTGGAGGGAACTGCAAAAGATCTGCAGTGGTGGCTCACGAACCGCAAATGGGTAAACAGCAGACCCCTCTCTCTTCTCCATCCAGAGTTCACAGTAGTGACAGATGGGTCCCTTCTGGGTTGGGACGGCCAGCAGGGAGAATTGGAGATCAGATTACTTTGCTCCATATCAGCATGTTAGAACTAAGAGAGATTTGACTGGCATTGAAGGCCTTTCTTCCTTCCATCAAGGAAAGGCTTATACAGGTGTTCTTGGGCAACACTACCACCATGTGGTACTGCAACAAGCAGGGTGGGTGGGGTTGTGGACTCTGCGACAAGAGGCCCTGCACCTCTGGACATGACTGGAAGACCAGGACATTTTCCTGAGGGTGCAACATCTGGCAGGTTCTTTAAATGCAAGAGCAGATGAACTCAACCATCGATGTCTCACGGATCATGAATGGCATCTTCGTCCGTAGGTGGTGTAATGTCTCTTCAGAGATTGGGTAAAACCGTGGTTAGATCTATTCGCTACTGTTGAGACTGCACAATGTCAGCACTTATGTACACTAGTTTCCAAAGCAGCTCTCACTCAGAGACACATTTTATCTTAAGTGGAGCTCAGGACTCCCTTTATGCTTTTAAGCTGATATGATGTCCAAAATTCTAAAGAAGATCAAGAGCGACCAGGCCCAAGTCATCTCAGTGGCCTCAGATTGGGCGAGGAGAGCATGGTATCACCGAGCTCCTGAGCACGAGTATCTGTCCTCCAATCAGGCTGCCTTTTTGGAAGGAAAATCTCCTGTCGCAGCAACAGGGCAGGATCTGCACCCGAACTTGCAAACTCTCCATCTGAATGCATGGAGATGGAGCGGTGACAGTTGAAGGTATTTAACCGTTCGAGGCATGTGGGCTGCTGAATTCATATCTGTGCATAGATCGCCGCCTAGTGTTGGGTCCGGATGTTTGCACGTTGTTGTCCTGGAAGAGTCTTCGAAGTATCCTTGGATAGGTGACTCCTCCCCTGGACTACAGTGCGCATTGGCATCCTCTCCATCCTCAGATTGTTTTTTTCCGCCATTGGGTTCGGATGTGCTATCTTAGCTCAAGTTAGGAAAATATTTGGTCGAGGCCAAAAGGCCTTTAGTTTGCGTCGGTACTGTTTATCGATCGGGTTTCGATACAATCTTGTTAGTTTACTAACTTTCAGCACCGACTTTTTTTTTCGCATTTACCTGTCCATCGACTTCGACGATTGAATCGAGGACGCCATTCAAAAGGTGTCCGGTATGCAATGCGAAGTACCCACACATTGACGTCCATCCGGTGTGCAACAAATGCCTCTCGCCGGACCACGACGAATCGACATGCATGGCCTGTGCCCGGTTCCGTTCCAAGAAGACTCTACGGAATCGACGAGCGGCGAGACTCGAAGCGCAGCACGCGGCACCGGCCCCAACAGACATCTTCGACGAGGCCGAAGACGTCGAGGAATTAGAAGTCTTGCCCTCCAGTCCCGTTTCCGAACACGAACCCGGATCGGACGAGGTAGACGAGTCACTCTTCCACAGAGGTGAAGACGACACCGAGGTAGGAGACGACGAGGAGGCCTTAGGGGCCGAAGAGAGTAGCTCCAATGATGAACAAGGCCTACCTGTTCAAACCGAAGAAACACCAGTGCCACAGCCTATGGCTCCGGTCGAGGGATCGCCTTCGGGCCTTACCCGAGACCCATCCCGCAGTTCTTCGGCCCCGCCCTCGGGCCCGGCCTCGGACGTTCAGCGGCAGCCATTACTGCATAAACCAGCTGGTTTCCCTACCGCAAAACCGAAACCGAAAGCTGCTCCGGTTCCTCCGAAACCGAAACTGAAAGTGGCGCTGGTCGGATCGAGGCCTTCGACACCAGCGCAACGCGTCGGCACCGACCGCACCAAGAGAGACTTCGGTGCCGAACTTGAAGCGGGCGACGTCGGAGTCGACAAACGGAAAAAGGCCATCGGCACCGACAAACCTGCTCGGCTACCGGCACCAACGACACCGAGGGCCGTACCGCCTGCTGCGTCTCGCATCGCTTCCTCGACGACACCTAAGCCTCACGTATCGAAGACTTCAACGGTGATCTCCGCACCTCGACTCGAGGAACCGCCGGCGCCGAAAAAATCCTCGGCCGCCTCTACGAACCTGGCCGGTGCCAAAGCCTCAAACACGCCCCAAGTACGACCTGGTGCGACGCAAGGCAGCAAAACCGCGGCTGTCCTCCAGGACACGTCGGGTTCCGGTTCGATCGGAGCTCCAGCAGCCTCTTCGGTGCCGGCCAACATTACCTTCGGCTTGCCTCCGTCGACAATCCCAAAAATGTTCCAACTCAGGACACGGGTCACCCAAACTACGGTCACACCTGCTGAGACGTCTCCGGCACGTGTCATCGACGCCGACACTGGCAGGATGATTCTCCACGACCGAAGGATAACTTCGGAGCCGCCATTGGACCCTTTCAGGATCCCACTAAAAAGGAAGTTGCCTGTAGAGTCAGAACCTCTCCTTTATGAACCTTTCCATTCATCCTACCAGGATCCACACCGGTTCTCCCCCACCCGCTCCGACACGGATGCATTGGAGGACTACATGGATGACCAAGTCCCCTACCATGTAGACACAGACCCTGATGACCAGCAGGACACTGATCAAACTTGGGGCGACCCTGCAGACCCCAGTGCACCTCTCGATGCACAGGACCCACAACTCTATGGGGCAAAAACATCTCCTACGGAGGATACTGCGGCGTTCAACGCTCTTATTGAACGTGCTGCAAATAACCATGGGGTACAGCTTCACTCTGATACCATCGAAGATGACTTTCTAATGGACACCTTTGCATCCTCAGAAAGACATGTAAAGACTCTGCCAATGTTGAAGGGGGTCCTCAAACCAGCCAAGGACATTTTCAAGGAACCCACCAGGGCACGAGTGATAAACCCCAGGATTGATAAGAAATACAGATCAGCACCTGGGGATCCTACTTACATCAGAGGCCAATTACCACTCGACTCCATCGTCGTAGCGAATGCACGCAAGAGGGCACACTCGCAAACGACAGGTGACGCTCCTCCCACGGACAAAGAGTCCAAGGTGTTAGAGACCTCTGGCAAGCGAGTTGCCGCCCAAGCTGCCAACATATGGCGCATAGCCAACACTCAAGCGCTCCTTGCTCGCTATGATAGAGCGCACTATGACACACTGGAGCAAATATTCCAACATCTCCCTGACCAGTTCAAGGAAGGCGCAGAAATGCTCATCAGAGAAGGACAGCTACTCACGAATGCTTCCATCAAATGTGCACTAGATGCTGCAGACACGGCTGCCAGAGCCATAAACACAAGCGTCATGCTGCGACGACATGCCTGGCTACGGATCTCAGGATTCAAGCATGAGGTCCAAAACAATATACTCAACCAGCCCGTCAACCCCGACTATTTATTCGGGCCAGAGGTTGACACCACCCTCGAAAAGATAAAAAAGGACACGGACACTGCAAAGTCCATGGGCGCCCTACAAACTCAGTCCTTTCGGAGCGGCTCCTTTCGTCGCCCCGGAAACAAGGGAGCAGGTAGAGGACAGGGGTCACAACAAACATATAACAAAGGCAATACACAGGCCACCTACGATAAAAACACCCGAGGTGGATATCGTGGCTCCAGTACAAAGGGCAGAGGACGTGGCTACGGCAACACCAGGTCCTCCCCCAAGAACAAGCAGTGACGCCCTCTCCCTTCCTCCCGACCACATAACACCTGTCGGGGGAAGGCTACAAAGGTTCCTGTCCACGTGGAACTCCATCACCACGGACAGGTGGGTCAAAGATATTGTAAAATACGGTTACTGCCTGGAGTTAACCTCCACTCCACCCACAATACCACCAGGAAGCCGTCCTATGTCCTCAGAGCACTTAACGCTCTTACAGCAAGAGGTGCAAAGTATGCTTCTAAAAGGCGCTATAGAGGTCGTACCCATCCACGAGCAGGGTACGGGAGTGTACTCCCTCTACTTCTTAATTCCAAAAAAGGACGGGTCGCTCAGACCTATATTAGACCTGAGACCCCTGAACCAGTACATGCTTTCAGAGCACTTTCACATGCTCACTCTACAGCAAGTCCTTCCGCTTCTCAAGCAGGGAGACTTCCTAGCCACACTGGACCTCAAGGATGCGTACTTTCACATACCCATCCACCCCTCACACAAAAAATACCTCAGGTTCACTGTTCAAGGGCAGCACTATCAGTTCAAAGTCCTTCCCTTCGGCGTGACAACAGCGCCCAGGGTTTTCACGAAGTGCCTAGCTACGGTGGCAGCACATCTACGGAGGCAGCATATACACGTCTACCCCTACCTAGACGACTGGCTCGTTCAAGCGAAGTCAGCCCAGCAATGTGCAAGCCACATGTCCCGCACCATTCACCTTCTTCACAGTCTGGGATTCTCACTAAATTACCCAAAGTCCCATCTCCAGCCCGCACACGTACAACAGTACCTAGGTGCGACTATAGACACTCTGGCGGCCACAGCTCAGCCAAATTTAGTGAGGATCAACAGCATACAACTGCTGATCTCCAAGTTCAAACCCAATCACTCACTTCCAGCGCGAGTGTTTATGCAGTTGATAGGCATGATGGCCTCCTGCATCTTCATAGTCCCGCACGCGAGATTACATATGCGCCCACTTCAGGAGTGCCTAGCACGTCAGTGGAACCAGGCTCAAGGACAGTTGAAGGACCTAGTGTTGGTGAGTGGTCGGGCATACAACTCTCTGCATTGGTGGAATCCACAAAACCTTTGCAAGGGCCGACCATTCCAAGAGCCTGTCCCACAGATAGTACTGACAGCGGACGCGTCTCTCCAGGGATGGGGAGCTCATGTACTCCACTACACAGTGCAGGGACTATGGACAACACAACAAAAGAAGTTGCACATCAACCTTCTGGAACTGATGGCAATCTTCCTAGCCATGAAGGCATTCAAAGTACATCTATGCAACAAGGTCGTGTTGATCCGGACGGACAACATGACCGCAATGTACTACATACAGAAACAGGGAGGAACACACTCTCCACAGTTGTCTCATCTGGCTCAGAGCATGTGGAAGTGGGCCATTCAAAGGAACATGTTCCTCATGGCGGAACACCTCCCTGGCAAGGACAACCAGATGGCGGATCTGCTCAGCAGACACAGCCACCAGATGCACGAGTGGGAGTTACACCCATCAGTACTCCAACCGTACTTCCAGCAGTGGGGTCATCCGGAGATAGACCTATTCGCGACAAGCGAAAACGCAAAATGCCAAAGCTTCGCCGCCAGATTCCCACATCCGCAGTCGCAGGGCAATGCGATATGGATGAACTGGTCCGGCAGATTTGCGTACGCTTTTCCCCCAGCGCCATTGATACCGCTGGTGGCTCGCAAACTCCGACAACACTCCCTGACACTGGTCCTAGTCGCTCCCGCGTGGGCACGCCAGCCGTGGTACACCACCTTCCTCGAACTTTCCGTGGTGCCGCATCAAAGGCTGCGGATCAAACCCGCGCATTTGACGCAGAACCATGGAGAGGTTCAGCACCCAGATCCGCAACAGCTGAACCTGGCGATCTGGCTCCTGAAGTCCTAGAGTTTGGCTACCTCAACTTGCCACCTGACTGTATGGACATCATCAAGGAGGCCAGGAGACCCACCACCAGAGCTTGCTATGCAGCCAAATGGAAAAGGTTCGTCATTTATTGCGGTAATAATGACATCAACCCGCTGGACGCATCCATCCAAAACATCATCTGTTACCTCTTACACCTATATCGATGCAATCTGGCGTACACCTCTATACGTGTCCATTTGACCGCAATCTCAGCCTATCTGCAAACCAGGCAGCACCTCTCTCTATTCAGAGTGCCTGCCATCAAAGCATTCTTGGAAGGACTCAAACGAGTCATTCCACCAAGCCACCCACCGGCTCCAATGTGGAACCTCAACTTGGTCCTCACACGCCTGATGGGTCCACCCTTTGAACCTCTACACTCATGCGAGATTCAATTCCTTACCTGGAAAGTGGCCTTCCTTGTAGCGATCACTTCCCTAAGAAGAGTTCGTGAACTCCAGGCACTAACCGTTCAAGAGCCATTTATACAGGTTCACGCCAACAGGGTCGTACTACGTACCAACCCCAAATTCATGCCCAAAGTAATATCGCAGTTCCACATGAATCAGACTATTGAACTGCCAGTTTTCTTCCAAAACCCACAAACTGTTGCAGAAAGGGCACTACATACACTAGATGTACGGAGGGCCCTCATGTACTACATCGATAGGACTAAACCCTTCAGGAACACAAAACAACTGTTCGTTGCCTTTGCCCCACACCACAAAGGTAACGCCATCTCCAAAGCAGGGATAGCCAGATGGATAGTTAAGTGTATTCAAATCTGTTATCAAAAAGCAAAACGCACATTAACTATTCCACCACGAGCCCACTCAACACGTAAGTTGGGGGCTTCCATGGCCTTCCTAGGAAATATTCCCCTGCATGATATATGCAGAGCAGCCACATGGTCCACTACACACACATTTACAAAACACTATTGCGTAGATGTGCAGTCAAAACAGCAGGCAGCTGTAGGACAGGCTGTTCTCAAAACACTTTTTCAGACCGCTGCAGCTGGCACGGGTAGCCGCCGCCAATAGAGGGCACTGCTATGTATTCTATGCACAGATATGAATTCAGCAGCCCACATGCCTCGAACTGAATATGCTACTTACCAGTATGCATCTGTTCTTGGCATGTAGGGCTGCTGACATTCATATCGCCCTCCCTCCTCCCCGGCGCCTGTCGCAGCTGCAGCTCTCAGAATTACTGCAAGCATGGTCATCACTTTCTGTATCTACTCCATCACTGCCACAATGGCGAAAAAACAATCTGAGGATGGAGAGGATGCCCATGCGCACTGTAGTCCAGGGGAGGAGTCACCTATCCAAGGATACTTCGAAGACTCTTCCAGGACAACAACGTGCAAACATCCGGACCCAACACTAGGCGGCGATCTATGCACAGATATGAATGTCAGCAGCCCTACATGCCAAGAACAGATGCATACTGGTAAGTAGCATATTCATTACTCACAAAGTTTACTGTATTCAAATTTGCTACGCAAAGGCTGAGAAGCAGCCCCTTGAGGGGTTAAGAGTGCCTTTCACCAGAGAAACCGTAGCAACCATTGCACTGGTGAGAGGAGTCCCAGATCTTGACATCTATTGGGCCACTACGTGGGCATCGCTGGCAAACACTACTGCCTAGACAGTCAGGTCTGTGTGGTGATGGACATTTAACCTGTCGGTTATCTAGGACTTCTTAATACAACATAGTACGCTGACCCACCTTTGGGGAGAGATTGCTTTGGTATCTGTTCTAAGGTAAGGGATCTGCGGCTAGAAGTCTCTATCACAAGTTACTTACCTTCATTAACGCCTATCTGGTATAGACTTTATCTAGCCGCAGATTCCTTACCAACTCTCCCATCCTCCTTCATGACCTCTCCCTAGCAAACTGGTCATTCCACCTCAGTTTGTCACCATGCTTCTGGTGTGTTAGAACAGTCAAGAACTTGTGGTCAGTGCACTGATTTGGCGAATATATAGACACCGTGCTTGTCAATTCTGGCGCAGACTACACCGACGACACCATGCACCTACATACGCCTTGCTCAAATATTCTAAGGTAAGGATTCTACGGCGAAATAGTGCCTCTACCACATAAGGTGTTATCCTTATCTGGGGAAATATTCTAGGATAAGGAATCTGCAGCAAGCTAGAGCCTCTACCAGATAAAGTGCTGTCTAAGGTAAGGTGATTGTTCTTCTCACAGTCATCATAATCACACATTATCACTTCAGGAACTTGAGAATGCCTATCATCACACACTAGCTCTGTGGGGACCAGAGCATCACTCTAATCACACACACTCTGGAGTGCATTCAACATGATTATTATCACACACAATCTCTGTGGGGTATGGATATGACTATAATCACAAACTATCTCTGGGGGTACCTGGGCATCACTGTCATCACTTACTTTCTCTGTGGGTACCTGGGTATCACTGTCATCAGACACTATCTCTGTTGGACATGGACATGAATCACACCACACACAATCTGAGAGCTTTGAAAATGACTATTATCACACACTATCTTTGTGGGGACCGAGGCATCACTACCATCTCAGACTATCTCTAGTGACTTGAACATTATTATAATCACACACTATCTCTGTGGGTACTTGGCAACTATCACACTATCTCACTGGGCCATGGACATCACTTCCATCACATGCGATCTCTACAGAGTCCTGAGTATGACTCTAATCACAGACTATCTATATGGGCACTTGAACATGATTATATTCACACACCATCTCTGCGTATCACTATCATCACACACTACCTCTAGTGACTTCAACATAATTATCATCACATTCTACCTCTTTGGGGACCTAAACATGACTATTATCGCACACATTATCTCACTGGGAGCCTGGGCATCACTATCATCACATTCCATTTCTCTGGGGACCTGAGTATAGTTGTAATCACACACTATCTCCTGGGGGACCAGGGCATTGCTCTAATCTCACATTATCTCTGTAGAACACAGAGATTATCTTATGTTAAGCTTGGTTGCTATATGCCATAGCTTCCAGGGGTTGAGCTCAGGTTCAAAATACTGAAACCTTTATTAGACCCAATATGATTAAACACATTATTACTTGTGGGGGACTAACATCCACCTCAAATAATAATGCTCTTCCGACAACTATAATCCCACTTTATCACTGAAGGGTCTTGAGGATGCCTATCATTACACAATATCTCTGTGAGGATCAGTGCATCACTTTAATCAAACACTATCTCTGGTGAGTTCAACATGATTGCCATCACACACTATCTTTGTGCGACATGGATATGACTATAATCACACAATATCTCTGTGGGGATTTGGGCACCACTATCATCACACACTATCTTTGTGGGGACCCGGCATCACTATCATCACACACTATCTCTGTGGGGACCTGGCATCTTATCATCAGATGCTATCTCTGTGGGACATATACATGACTCGCATTCACACGATCTCTAAGGAAACTTGATCCTGACTGTAACCTCACACTATCTCTGTGGGAACTTGAACATGATTATTTTCACACACTATCTCTGTGGGGACTAAGGCATCACCATCATAATATACCATCTCTAGTGACTTCTAAATGATTATCATCACACACTATCTCTGTGGGTTCTTTAATATAATTATAATCACATAGTATCTCTGTGGGAACTTGGGTATTGATATCATCCTATACTATCTTTCGGGTGCCTTGGCATCACGATCATCAAACACTATCTCTGTGGGACATGGACATGACTCACATAACACATGATCTCTACAGAGACTTGATCATGGCTATAATCACACACTATCTCTGTGGGGACCTGGGCATCACTGACATCAAACACTATCACTAGTGACTGCAACATGATTATCATCACACACTATATGAACTTGAACATGAATGTACTAACACACAATTTCTGTGGGATCTTGGGTATTGCTATCATCAATCACAATCTCTTTGTGGACCCAGGCATCACTATCATCAGACACTATTTTTGTGGGACATGCATATGACTGACATTACACACGATCACTACAGAGACTTGCCACCTAAATACCCACACAAACACTAAACCCTAAGAATTCAACTGCCACCCAAAAACTTATATCCACCCTAAACCCTAAAATATCCCTAACCATTCAAAAACCCATACTCACACTAAACCCTAAAAGTTCCATTGCCACTCTAAAACCAATACCACCCTCAAATTCCTTGCCACTCAAAAACCCATACAAACACTAAGCCCTAAAAGATTCATTACCACCCAAAAACCATACCCACCCTAAAACCTAAGGCAAACCTCACAGCCCTAAAACCCATAACCACCCTAAAACCTAAAAATTGCTTATCACCAAAAAACCCATACCCAACCTAAATCATAAAATGTCCCTTGCCCCCCAAAACCCACACCCACTATAAACCTTAAAAATTCTCTTGCCACTCAAAAACCCATACCCGCCGTAAACCCGAAAAATTCCCTTGCCCTGATTCCCTTGCCCCCCAAAAACCTATACCCACCCTAACCTTAAAAAAGCCCCTTATCACCTAAAAACAAACTCACCCTAAAAAATTCCTTACCATCCGAAAATCAATACCCAACCTAAACCCTAGTACTTTCCCTTGCCACCTAAAAACTCATACTCACCTTAAAACCTAAGAAAGTCCATATCACCTAAAGACCCATACCCAGCCTAAAACCTAAAAAATCCCTTACCACCCAAAAACCCATACCCACCCTAAACCTACAAAATTCCCTTGCCACCCAAAAATCCATACCCACCCTAAACCCTAATAATTCCTGGGCTGCCCATAAACCCATACCCACCCTAAACCCTAAATAAGCCCTTATCACCTAAAAACCTATACTCACCCTTAACCCTAAAAAATATCTTACCACCAAAAACCCATGCCCACCCTAAACCCGAGAAATTCCCTTGTCACCCAAAAACACGTACCCACCCTAAACTCCGAGACAAACCTCACAACCAAAACTCCATAGCCACCTTAAACCCTAAAAATTACTTATCACAGGAAAACCCATTCACACCCTAAAGTATAAAATTTCCCTTGCCCCTCAAAAACCCACACCCACCCTAAACCTTAAAAATTCTCTTGCCACCCAAAAAACAATACACACCATAAACCCTACAAAATTCCTTGCCACAAAAAATCCCACACACATCCTAAACAATGAAAATACACCTGCCACCCAAAAAACCCAAACCTATCCTAAACCCTAAAAAATCCCTTAACACTCAAAAACCTACACTCATACTAAACCCTAAAAATTCAATTGCCACCCAAAAACACATACCAACCCGAAACCCTAAAATATCCCTTACCATTCAAAAACCCATACTTATCCTAAAGCCTCAAAATCCCTTGCCAGTCAAAAACCCATGCCCATCCTAAAAACGTTCTTGCCACCCAAATACCCATACAAACACTAAACCCTAAAAGATTAATTACCACCCAAAAACCTATAACCCTAAAAAAAACCTTACCACTCAAATACCCATAAACACCCTAAAACGTAAAAAAAAAAATACCACCCAAAAACCTATTATCACTCTAAACCCTAAAAATTCCCTTACCATGTTAAAACACATTCCCACCCAAATCCCTTAAAGTTCCATGCCACCCAAAAACCCATACCCACCCTAGACCCTAAAAATCCCTTTCCACTCAGAAACCCATACCAACCCTAAACCCTTAAAATTCTCTTACCACCCAAAAACCCATACACATGCTAAACCCTAATAAAAATCATTATTACGCAAAAACACATACCCAACATAAACCATAATATTTCCCTTGCCCCACAAAAACCCACACCCATCTAAAACCATAAAAGTTCCCTTGCCACCCAAAAACCCATACCCACTGTAAAACTTACAAAATCCTTTGCCACCACAAATCCCACACCCATCTTAAATGATAACAAGCATTTACAATGCAATGGTCTCGGCATTGTTAAAGTTAGAGCTATTGGCATTGCTCATGTCATTATTTTTTTTAAATTATTTTTTTCAACATTTAAAGAAACGGCATTGTTATTTACAATGTCAATAGCTTAATCACTCTCAAATGCGAGACCTATTGCATTTGCACCCACACACAGAGCCACACACACAAATAGAGCCACCCACACATCATACTTCATGGCTGGCCAAAGTCAACATGGTCTATTCGATATGAAACAGAATAACCAAAACAAACAAACATTTAAAGATACATATATGGACAAGTTAATTTCCTAGAAAATGGGAATATGAAACAATCAGAAATGTTGGAACACCCACAAAAATAGCCCATAAAAGCTTTTGCTTTTACTGACCCAAGTTGTCTGCAAATATTAAGAGGTTGCGTATGGGCAGGCCTTGGTCTTTGCTCATCCTAACGGTTCCAAGGCCCCTCTGACAGTACTCATTAATTCACTGATAAAAATAGATCTCTGGCCTTGCATGGCGCTCAAGGAGAAGAAATGGCCGCCTCGGCTGTCTAGCAGTCATATATGCAGCTAAGAATCCAACACGGAAGGGTTCAGTTTACAAGTCACAGAGGCCACGAATAGAACCTCCAGCCCAAACTTCAAAAGTAGACTTCTGTCACAGGGGGCCTTGGGGGCATCCAACATACGGGTCACGCGCCACTACTGATTACAGAACTGCGGTGACTGACGGCGCTACATCAGTTCGGAAAACTACAAAATGAGGAAAACGTTGTCCTTGAAAAAGGACAGATAATAAGCACTGATTACTAGAAAAGTGGCCAGGGCACAAAAGGAAATAGAAGAAAAGCGGTGAGGAGAAGAAGGGTGATGCGTAAAGGGTGGGAAAGATAATAGAAAGTAGGCAGCGCTAGAGCTGCTTGGAACCCGTGGCAGTAGATCTACTACAAGAAGGTGTAGAGGTGTTCGGTAATAGAGAGGGATTCTGGGGGAGGGGCACCATGATATTTGAGTGGGTAGATGTACCTGGCTGGGTAAAGGTGAGGTACAGGGCACAACTCCTATAAAATGAAGTGGGGGGACTGACAATATGCAAATGACCTCATGACGTCATGTGCTGAACGTGTCCCGATGTCTGAAAATTACACCGGGGCACGTTCAGCTTATTTCTGTGGGGCCAGCGTCTTGGCAGGGGGGACGGCGCCCACCCTTTGAAAAGAGTGGGGGGACGCCGTGTACCTACGTGGACCACCGACTCGAGCCATGGTGAGGTATAAGTATAGATGGTGCAGAGTCAGACAGTAGACGTACAAGGGTATGAGCAGAGGTAAATGTAGGGACAGAGGTGCTAGGATAAAGGCACAGAGAGATAGAAGGGAAGAAGCAGAGGAAATGCACTAGTGGACAGAGGGGCACAGGTACTAGGGTATAAGTAGTGGGGCAAGTGGTAGTGCATTGGGAGGGCTACTGGTAGTAGAGTAAGGGTGGAGCAGCGGTGCTACGGTATAAGGCAGAATGAGAGGTAAAAGGGTACCGGCAAGAGCAGAGGCAGTAGGGCAGAAGCTGTGGCACGGGTACGGGGTACTGGCATAGCTAAACGCTTTAGGGTACAGGCAGGAACAGTAGAAATATGGCAGATCTAGATGTGGTGGGTGTAAGCAGCAGGAGAGGTTGTGGGGTAATGTGTGGGGTGGTTGTACTAGGGAGGAAGTAGGGGTAGACGTATTAGAGGGTATAAACTGGGGGAGCGGTCCTGAGGTATAAGCAGGGACAAAGAGGCATGAAGCAAAGAAAAAACGTCTTTGAAGGGTAAGTGTCTTTGGTTAGGAGGAGTTCTTACATAGAGCGGAGATAAAGATTTGGAAGAACGGTGCACAGTGGTATTTCCATAGAAATGAAACGTATAATGTACGCAATCCCGGTAAAAAGTAGTATAGAGATTATTTCGGCCTGAAGAGATGCCAGAGGACAGCAAGGGCCTAGATTATTATTCTTTTTCTGTTTTACCTGTGGCAGTAGCCGCAGGGGCCCAGCAGTGCAGCAGCAAGAGCAGGAACCCAGCGGAGCTCCATGGCGCGCGCAGCTCTCCCCGCTCTAGCTCTCCCCGCTCTAGCTCTCCCCGCTCTGCGGCCGCGCAGCGCCCGGGATCGGGTTAAGAGAGCTCCGGGGCACGGCTGCCACCAGGCGAAGTCCACCCCAATTCAGCGTGAGCCATGAGGCCTCCCTGCCCCGGGCTCGGGAACTCCTGGGTGAAACGAGTTGAGGGATGCGTTATCTACTCTATCCAGATAGGAGTCAGTGCCAGCACCGGGAAGGCAGCATCGATCCAAGGGCAAGCCGTGGCCTCGGGGTCACAAGTCAGTGTGAAGCGCGATATGACTGTGTGTGTGATCTTGTCGCCGAAACTAGAAACGCCGCAAACAATCCGCTCTCTCTCGCTGAGAATTTCCTAACAAATAATGACACACCGTTGCCCGTTCAAGACATAGGTGGGAGTTTTGAAAGCGGAAGAAGAGAAATACAGTGATTGCCAGAGACTACATGTGGCAATCACCTGGCAGCACGGAATACAGCCCTGCATCGCACCACGCGAGTCTACAGCGTGTTTTGCTCACGCTGCCTGCACGCGCCAGTAGGCTCTCTGATTAGTTGACAAGGTCCACCAATCACAGCGCTTATTTGGTAGTTGCCAACCAATCAGAGAGCCGACTGGCGCGTGTAGGCAGCGTGAGCAAGACATGCTGTCTTGTGGGCGTGTATTCAAAAAAACACGCCCAGAGAAAAATCGACAAAAAACACGCCCCCGAATCTCAAAAGGACGGGGCTTGTTTGGAGAGACGAACCTCTTCTCCAATAGCTGACCAGTATTCAAGAGGCCAGCCAATGGAGAAGAGGAGAGAAGAGGGGCGTGTTCAAACCCCTCTTCTCCAAGTCATTAAATCTCGCGAGCGAGACTGCGCAAGCGCAGCCTTCGCTAGCCGAGACCTAAAAATTACCTTGCCACCCATAAAAACCCATACCCCCCCTAAACCCTAAAAAAACCCTTCCACCCAAATACCCACATCCACACTAAACCCTAAAAATTCACTGTTGAATGGTAAACAACAGAATCATGACCAGAAGTGCAGAGAGAAACGTGGCAGCTACTCCCGGCGGCCTGTAAATAAACAGGCCATTGAGAGAACACTGGCCTGAAATCGCTAGAGAGAATGAGGATGCTTCTGCCCCACTGATATGGACTTCAGACAGGCTGCAGTGTAGCTGATGCTTGTGTATAACCGCCAGCCCGTCCCCAGAGGTCTATCCAGTCTGGTTATTGCATAGCCCCTAGGAACCACGTCTACAATGTCTAGGGCGGACAGTGCATGAAGCCATGTTTCCACTAGGAAAAGGGCAGTCATCTGTCCCTCCACAATCAGGTCTGCAATTTCAAATCTGTGCTATGGGAGGAAGCGACAATTTAATTGGAAAAATTGGCCTTTCTTAGGGTTGTCAGGGGAGTTTACCATTATTGGGCATAGCATAAAGAAGAATCTCTTGCAGGAATTTTGTCGCAGCTCCACCTGAACCGAATACAGACAGATGGTGTTGCGCTCGTGGTTTAGTGTGTAGCTCGTTTGCAGAATATTGCACCAGACCTGGCCTGCAATCGGCAGGGTTTCTGGCCCCTGGTACCATCCCGGCGACGAGGGGCGCAGACAGGGCTTGCCTTTGGTGCGCCAGCGGCGGGCCAGGCTTCTCTTTTTATAGCCTGCGTGACTAGAGCGCTGCAGGACAAGATGGCATTCCTACTCCAGCCTACGGGAGCCCAGAGGACCGAAAATGACAGTGAGTCTGGAAAGAGAGCCACAAGCCTCAATCACCGCAGCCTTCCGGTAAGCAGAATGCTCTTAGTTTGCACACAATGTCAAATTCAATATTAAGGAAAGCATAGGAATTGGATGGACTATATTTACCGTTCCCACTCCAATATCAGCAACATTATGGAAAGTGTTGGACTTCAGAAAGGTTACCATTCCAATACAGTCATTTAAAAAAATATTTAAAAACCTATAAACATAAAATGATTAACCACAGTTGAACTAGAAAATATATATTGTATAAATTTAAATAAAATGCACAATTTATTATAAATATGCAAAATAAACGTATAATTAAATGAAATTTTTAAATAAACAAACACAGAATTCACTTCTCTCACTACTACTGGAAAAACCACAAACACCAAGAAGATAAATTAAAAAATAAATAAAACAATAATACAATTAAAATAAATGAAACCTATAAAAATAATAAATGTAATATACACCTGCTGATATATATTACTAATTATTTCTTGCATAGTTGAATAAAAATATTTTTTCATTTTAAATATTCAATGAAAAAAATCTGATTTATGAATTAAGTATTTAAATAACAAATAATTAATCAAGAAAACTATTTTTGTTGAAATAATTTCTTACCCTATTGCCCTACAAACTGATATGCTGCTAAATTAGCTATAACTAATTATACTATACAAAATATGAATGAAAAATCTGAAATTAAACCCAAATAAATGAAAGAACAATTAAAGAATTAAAACATTGCATACTAACCATTTATATACTGATTTTACCTTACATTACTTAAAATTAAAAAAATAATTAGTTAAAATGTAAATAACCTCCCACCATATTCCCCCAAAAACCCAATATCCCGCTACTAAATTACAAACTACTTAACAGAGGTTTTTGTAGATCGTACATTAACCCCTAGGCACCTCGGCACTAACAGATGTTTATTGTAACCCAACAGTACTCATTTTATCGACCTCATGGTTGAAAGCCTGAGTGGACCCGCCGGGATTTGAACCTATGACCATGAGATTGAACACAGGGCCCTGCAGTGGACACATTAGTCCACTGAGCCACCAGATCCATCTAATTGCCTTTTAAAAATTCAATTACACATTTAAAATTGCAAACTATATTTTAAAAATGACATTTTTACTAGTATTCTAAGTGTGTATATATATATGGATATATATATATATATATATATATATATATATATATATATATATATAAAAACAATGTTTATTACAAGTATACCAAAGTACACAATATTAATTACAATTTTCTTCATTATCAAATTGTATACAATAAAACTTGCATTTTTAATTTTGTTATTCTGTTCCACTATATTTTTGCAGTGGTGATATTTTTGACAACATATTTATGTCACATGATATTTTGGAATCAATATTTGTTTCATTCACCATATTTAACATGTACCCATTTTGAAAATGTCCCTTATCTCATGAAAAGTTTAGGTACAGAACTATTAGTCCTGGTCTCTACTCCGCCACAAAGGGACCACAAACCTAATTGCAAAATGAGGAGCTTATTGATGAGACCCTTACTACACTTTTGCCTGCCGTTGTGTCACTTTTTGTGAGGCTGAGTGGCATAAATAATGTGCCATGTTGCACCATATTTACAAAGTGATACGTCAGGTATAATGTATGTAGGGTGGGTGTTCCCCCACAAAAAGCCTTGTAGAAGTGGCACAGTGATATCTATCAGATTTCACTGTGCCACTTCTAGGACGCTACTGCATCACAACCTTACACCTGCCTCATAGCAGGCATAAGGGTGTCACAGTGCAATGGGAATAGGTTTCCCCCATGCATTGCTGGAGTTGCATCATGCTTATGACACAACTCCAGCAATGCGTGAGTTTCGCGCCGACACGCAAGTCAGATTCCTGACGTATCTGCCATTTCTCGCGACAGGGTGTGCCGTACAATAAATACGGCACATCCATCATGTCGCAAGGAGGGCGCACTGAAAAGTGTTGCATCGCTGCTTTCACGCAGCGATGCAACACTTTTCATAAATGAGGCCCTTAGTGTTTAAGACTGTATGTATAAAATGCCCACTGCCAAAAGCATGTTTTTCAACTTTGTGAAGGACTCCTATCTTTAACTTGGGCACATTTTAAGGTTTCTTTTCTCACAAAAACAGCTAGTGCATGACTATCAAATTGTCCTTCTCTATTCCTGAACAAAGGATTCAACGGCTCGTTTTGGGTAGCCGAGTTTTATACTCCACACACACCAAAGTACAACATTTGGGCTCACTCCTCAAAAATGTTTGTTAACATTGTGGAAGATTCCTATAATTAAAGTAGGCACATTCTGAGGTTTTTATTCCCATGAAAAAGACAGCAGTATGTCAGCCAAAGTGATTTTCTCTACTCTTACATTACTCAGTTCAGGAATACAATTTGTAAGACTCTTGTATATGATTTGCCCTTCAAATTACGAGACCATCAACGCTGAGAAAGTCTTTTGTAGCAGGCACTTTTGAGAAAGTTTAAGCCTTGTTTAAGAATATCTATTTTACACTCCAAATATAAAAGGCTGAACAAATAGATATTTCAACTTTGTGAAAGTTTCCCATGTTTCACCTGGGCACATTTTGAGAATGTGTCTTCCTATAAAATGGTGGATGTACTACTGCCAACTTGATGTTATTCTACTCCTGCACAAAGGACTGCTAGCTTCATTCTGGAAATCCACTTTGTGCTCCTAAACACAGTAAATGTTTAAAGTTTGTTAAACAAGGTTTATGTGCATATATATATATATATATATATATATATATATATATATTTGTTTGAGGCGATGCCGCATCACCCCTCCAACAATCCAAAAATGTCACTTTTCACATGAAGAATGGACCAGCACTCAGATCTCTGGAATTATCCAATTTAATTCAAAGGCAGCATTCGTGAGGACATATATTTATACAGGTATTTATAGAGTGTGAGCCTAGAAAGGGCCCCAAGAGCAGGTATAAGGAATACTTTGAGAGAAAGAAGAGCTTTATGAGGAGAGGGCCATTTCATTTTTGAATTATAGAGACAAAAACTATAAAGATGTGCCAGTTCTTAAATCAATTTCTCTACTGTAATAATCCTAAAGTGACAGAACGAATCAGTCTGGGGAGTTTATTGCAATCAGAAATACAGTTTTATCTTCTTAATGGAGACTAGAGTTGATAAGATGGGGGCTAGAAAAGAAAATGAAAACTCTGATACTTGGATTTTTAACGCAGTGCAAACATTCCTAGATGAACACAGTTTAAATCAGTTAATGCTGCATTTGAAGTGGGATTCATAGATATGAGATTATTCCAGTCTATCTCTAGTGGTGGCTTGAATACCACTATTATCACATCATATCATCTCATGTGCATAAAGTGCACATTCACACCTGAGGGTATCTTGTTGCTGAATACCATATGTTTTTTGTTATCCAAGTAAATAATACTTATTGTATAGACCTTGGAAGGAATAAAGGCTGAGTGGTAGCACCAGGATTCAAACACGTGAGAGAGTGGTCAAACACATATCCCTTAAGTGGATTACTTCATTTAATAAGCCACCTGACTAATACGATCTGTATGGGTTCTTCAACATACCCATCATTACACACATCACTGTGGAGACTTGAATGTGACTGTAATCACACATTATCACTGTGGGGACTTAAACATCACTATAATCGCACAATATCTCTGTGAGGACTTGTACATTACTATAATCACGCATTATAACTGTGTGCTATCCCTGTGCATCCTATTAATCACCCGCTATCTCTGTGGGGACCTGGGCAGGTCTATAAACACACATTATCTCTGTGAGGACCAGGGCATGTCTTTAATCATGCTCTATCTCTGTTGGGACCTTGGCATGTGTGTAAGCACACACATTCTCTTTGGCAACCGAAGTAATACTATAGTCACACACCGTCTCTGTGGGGACCTCGACATCTCTATAATCACACAATATCTCTGTGGGGACCTTGACATCTCTATAATCACACACTATCTCTGTGGGGACCTCAACATCTCTATAATCACACAATATCTCTGTGGGGACCTTGACATCTCTATAATCACACACTATCTCTGTGGGGACCTGAGCATGTCTATAATCACACACTATGTCTGTGGGGACCTGGGCATGTATATAATCACACACATTCTCTTTGGCAACCTTGGTAATACTATAGTCACACACCATCTCTGTGGGGACTTGAGCATTCCATTAATTACAGGCAAGCTCTGTTTTGGCTTGAGCATCATCAGCTTCGCATTCCCTGTATGGGGCTTCGTGAATACTGATAAGTACTAAATTTGGACTTTTGGTCTAAGTTTACATTGTTGAAACTGAAAAGTAGAAAAGTTAGATTTTTTGTCTAAGTTTACCATTGTGAATTGGGCCCTATTTTAATGAGGACTTAAACACAATCATCTTCATGCACTGAATCTGTGGGGACTTAAACATCGCTATAATAAAACACTATCTTTGTGGGAACTTGAACATCACTATAAAAACATATCATCTATGTGGGGACTTGAGCATTCCTGCAATTAAAAACAAGCTCTGTTTTGACTTGAAGCACCAGGGGGTGCCATGAGGCACAGGGTTAAGACTGATTTGCATATAGCTGGGTCTGAACTGAGGTGGCAAAGTGAGCTAAAGTACGATGATGGATTCAACCCAGATCTGTGACTGGGAATGAGTGACTGAAACGTTTCAGCACTCCGTCCATCATCTCCTTGTGTTTGCTTTGTTCGCCCTAAGTTGGCAGGGTATGCCCAGACGTGGGTCCCTTGCTGACTTTGCCACTGGATTCAAGATAGCCTGGCTAATGAGGGGTGTTACCCGAAACCGGTCCTAGGATACTTGTTTCCGGTCCAGGGAAGACCTGTCTTGGCAGTTTGGGCTGACTGTTCCCATGAGGCACAGGGTCAAGACTGATTTGCATATAGCTGGGTCTTAACTGGGGTGGTGAAGTGAGCTAAAGAACGAAGATGGATTCAACCCAGATCTGTGACTGAAACGTTTCGGCACTCCGTCCATCATCTCCTTGTGTTTGCTTCGACTTGAACATCAACAGCTTCACATTCTCTGTATGGGGCTTTGTGAATATTGAGAAGTAGTAAAGTTAGACTCTTGGCCTAAATTTACCTTTGTGAATACTGGAAAAAGTAGTAAAGTTAGACTTTTTGTCTAAGTTTACCTTTGTGAATCGGGCCCTATTTTAATGAGGACTTAAACACAATCACCTTCATGCTCTATCTCTGTGGGGACTTAAACATCGCTATAATAACACACCATCTTTGTGGGGACTTGAATAACCCTGTAATAACACACTATCTTTGTGGGGACTTGAACATCACTATAATAACACACCATCTCTGTGGGGACTTGAGCATTCCTATAATTACACACAGCCTCTGAGTGGACTTGAACATCATTAGCTTCACACTCTTTATAATGGGATTTAAGCTTTGAATATACACACTATTTCTATGGAGACTTAAACACAATGATCTTCACCCGCTACCTTTGTGGGGACTTGAACATCTATTTTGGCAAAAATGTAAGCAGCTAATCAAGCTCTGGGTTCCACTTGATATGTTAATTTCTTTGTTAGTTCCCTTATCTCCTAAGATTTTAGGCACTAATAAATAGGTAAAATACAGCGTTAAGTCTCTTTCTTTAAGCATGATAAGATATTTTCTGGCAAATCAACATCATCTTTCTTAATGTATACCCCTAGTATATATGCAACAATTCATATAAGAATAGATTATAATGTTGTTTGTGTATATTGTTGATAAAATAAACATTTAGCTATGTGCCTTCGACTGTATTCAATCAAAAATAGTGTTACGGACTAGGTCCCCACAAGGATGGTAGCACATGTTCAAGTCCCCACATGGATGGTGCTGTGTGCACGATTAAATAACAATATATTGGCAAATTTGAAGCAGGATCCTGTATCTTGATTTTTTTCTTAACATTTTTCTGTTATTAGTGTGTTGTAAAAACATTGGGAAAGGTTAGTCCCCACAAGGCAGGTATTTACACATAGACCCCACAAGGATGGTAACGTGTGTGTGTGTGTGTGTACACACACACGTACTATGCAAACTACAGCATACACACATTTATTGTGTGGCGTATATGAAGTGGCATGGCAAATCTGGCAGGAAGATGACCTTGTCAGGAAACGCACCACTTCGGTGGAGGAGCAGAAGGTTGTCACCTTTCTTAGAGAAATGTTTTGTACTTGTTCTGAGATTCTGATAAGCAGCTATTTGATTGTTTTCATCTTGAATTTCTCACTTTGTGTGTGTCTATCTGCTATCTCTTTAGTGCAAACATAGTCAAAGGGCAGTGGAGTGCTGCACACGGTCAAACTCAATGAGTGATAGGCAAGGTAGCTGGTTTGTGGGCTGTTTATTTGGTAGCGGAGTAGTGCATGGTGAGCCTTTTGGTCCAGCTTACTGGGATTATTGTTGGCTGCTTGACGTGGAGAGTAAAATGGAAGTTGTGTTTGTGCAGAGTAACTCTCAGTGCGACCACTGCTTTGCTCTCACGTTGCAGCTGCATAACTTACAACACAAACTTTGGATTGTTTTTGACTGCCCCGTAAGCCCATTATATGCTCCAGACTTTCTCCAGAAGGTAATTGATGAATATCCAACTGTTTTCAATTGAATTAGTTTAGGTTTTGTGATGCTTTGGATAGTCTGAAAATGTGCAGCACGGCCAAACACTCATAAGGATCCAAAGGCGAGACATATTGGCTATGCCAATGCTTGTTCTCCATTAGTTTGGGGTCTATTGACTATGCTGCAGTCAATTGGTCACATATAGTTCGTATGGGTGCGCATTCTCTGTTGCAGAAATGATGTCAGTCGCCCTAACAGTCCTGCTGTTAGTCTTGTTGTCCATTACCATAACATTCTTGTGGTTGCAGACTGCTTGTCGTTTACCATAACATTCATCTCCATTAATGTTTTGCCTCATAGGAGGGTATGGTACTTTGCTGCTGCGAGACTGTTTCTGGGGCTAATACTTTGCTTTCTCCCTTCAGTTCCTGGGGGTTTTTTCTTTAACATGCATTGTGATGTTTCTCATTTTCTATTTCTTGTCCTTGTTGTTTCAAAGATTTTTAATCTTTTATGGCAAACTGTTTCCACACTCTCATAGTTTTCGAGTGGCTCTGCGTTGTGGCGCGGAAAAGTTTCACAGTAGAAAACTGACGTCCGCGTGCCAGGAGGGACCTTATATGGCTCCACTGACGTCATATCCGTGGACGACAACAGGGGCGGAGCCATGCGACGCCGTCCCCCGGCGTACCTAGGTACTGCTGAAAAATCTCCAGATCCAGACTGGCGCTTGGGGGATGTTCTATATTAAGGAATCTGCAACTAGACTGTGTCTCTAGCAGATACATCGAAAGGTAAGTAACTTGTTCAACAAAGGTAACTTGTCAAACAAGTCAACAACAACAAACACTTTGTAGAATAAGTAATAAACAAAATGTGGCTTTATCACAAAGACCTATATACTCCAGAACTATACCACTCACTTGTCAGAAGCAAATAGACTCCCCACCACCTACTCTGCACAGACACAGAAATCAATCAGTCAATCAATCAGGGAATTATTAAGCGCGCTACTCACCTGTCACGGTCTCAAGGTTCCAGGGGGAAGGGGGAGGCAGCTCCGGTCAGTCACAGAGCCAGGTCTTCAGGGTCTTCCTGAAGATGTGCAGGGTGGGGGTGCATCTGATGTTGATCGGCAGCTCGTTCCAGGCCTTGGCCGCGATGTAGGAGAAGGTTCTTCCACTGCTGGGGTTCGGCGAGGTCGGCGGATCGAAGGTTCCTCTTGGGTACGTGGAAGAAAATTCAATTGTTGAGATATTAAGGTCCAGTGTTCTAGAGGCATCTGCAGGCGTGGGTGAGTTACCTTGAAAGTTAATCTTTTCTCAACGGGGAGCCAGTGGAGGTTGCGCAGGTGTTTGTGTCGAGGGGTGCCGAGGACGAGTCTGGCTGCGGTGTTCTGTATGGTCTGGAGTATGGGCAGCAGAGACTTGTTGATCCCGGCGTAGAGGGCGTTTTGGTAGTCCAGTCTGCTGGTTATGAGTGCGTGGGTGACGGTCTTCCTTGACTCAGAGGGAGGGGTATCCATTTGAAGGTCTTGCAGAGGATGCAGAGAGTGTTGATGCAGATGGAGGCGACGGCGTTGACCTGTCGGGCCATATAGAGGGAGGAGTTGAGTATGATGCCGAGGTTTTGGGTGTGGTCCGTTGAGGTGGGGTGGCTGTCGAGGGCGATGAGGCACCAGATGTTGTCCCCAGCAGAGGGGGAGGGTCCGAGGACGAGGACCTCTGTCTTCTCCAAGTTGAGCTTCAGGCAGCTGCTGCTCATCCAGGATGCGACATCTTTCATTCCTTCCTGGAAGCTGAGTCTGGTGATGATGGGGTCTTTGGTGAGGGAGAGGATGAGCTGGGTGTCGTCGGAGTAGGATACTATGCTGAGTCCCGTGCTGTATGTCGATGGCGGCGAGGGTGGCCATGTAGATGTTGAAGAGCTTGTGGCCGAGCGGGGATCCTTGGGGTACTCCGCAGTTGACTTCCCTGGGTTCGGCGAGGAAGTGTGGCAGTCTGATTCTTTGGGTTCTGCTGGTGAGAAAGGAGTGAATCCAGTCGAGGGCAGTTGCCTGTATGCCGGCGTTGTGGAGTCTGGCGGTGAGTGTGCGGTGGGTGACGGTATCCAATGCTGCAGAGAGGTCGAGTAGGATCAGGGCTGTGGAATGTCCTTGATCGAGGAGGCTGCGAGTAGAGCAGTCTCGGTGCTGTGGTTGCTGCGTAATCCAGATTGGGAGGGGTCGAGGATAGAGTTTTCTTCGATGAATTTTGTTAATTGTGCGATGACGGTCTTCTCTGTGACTGGCCATGGAGTGGAGGAGGGAGATGGACCGGTAGTTCTTGAGGTCTCTGGGGTCTGCTGAGGGCTTCTTGAGTAGGGGTCTGACCTCAGCGCATTTCCAATCGTCGGGAAAGATGCCCTGTTTCGAAGGTGGCGTTGATGGTGCTTCGCAGTTCCAGAGTGTTGGCGGCTCTGTGAAAGATGTGCGGGGCGCAGGGGTCCATGTGGGCTCCTGAGTGGATGCCTTTCATGGTCAATGCGGTGTCTTCGGTGGTGGCTGAAGTCCAGTAGGAGATGGTGGGATGGCCGGCGTTTCTGGAGGAGGGAGTGGTTTTGGCTTCAGGTGTCTGTTCCTTAAAGTTGTCGTAGAGGCCCTTGATTTTCAAATGGAAGTAGGATCCGAGCTTATTACAGAAGTCCTGGGAGGGGGTGATGTCCTTGGATTCGCTGGGGGGTTTGGTGAATTCCTGCATGACGCTGAAGAGTTCTTTGGAGTTGCTGGAGATTGTGAGAATCTTGTTCTGGATTAAGGTCCTTTTGGTGGATCTGATGCACTGGTGGTATTTTGTTGTGGCGTTCTTGTAGGCAGTGTGATCTTCTGAGGTTTTACTGTGTCTCCAGTTTTTTCTCCAGGCGTCTGCAGTTGCGTCTGGATTCTTGGAGGTCAGCAGTGAACCAGGCGGCCTTCCTGGGGCCCTGTTTGTCAGGGTTTCTTAGGGGTGTGAGCTCATCTGCGCAGTTGGTGATCCATTTGTGGAGTCCTTTGGCTGCGAGGTTGGCGTCGGTAGAGATGGTGGGGGCATCGCATTTGAGGGCGGAGTAGAGTTGTTCTTCAGTGACTCTGCTCCAGTTTCTTCGTGGAGGGCGGGGTGCAGGTTTTGGCGGCGTGGGTTTGTTGACGAGGAAGTGTACGCAGTGGTGGTCTGTCCATGGTGGTTACGCGGTGTGGCTGAAGCGGATGTTGTTCTCATCTGCGAAAATGGGGTCGAGGGTGTGTCCTGCCTTGTGGGTAGTGGCGGTAACTAGCTGTTTCAGTCTGATGTTTGCGAGGTTGTCCAGCAGGGCTGTGGATGAGCATGTAGTTCATGGAGGCGATGGCGTGGTATGCGATGAGGTCGGCAATGGTTGTGGTGAACAAAGCGCGCAGTTGTGGGGGTTCTGTATGCGAGGGAACCGCGCAGCGTGGTTCTAGGGCTGGTCTGGATCTGGAAGTGAAGGTGTTCTGTGGTGGCGGAGGGGTCACTCGTGGAGGTGGACAGTTGGAGAGAGCTCTTGTGTGCGATGGCGAGTCCTCCTCCTTGGACGGTTGAGGTGATCCTTCTTTTGGATCTTGTACCCGTCAGGGATAACAGTGGCGTTGTCAGGGGCAGAGGAGGCATTGGTCCAGGTTTCTGTGACGAAGGCGATGTCTAGCGAGAGGGTGTCGAGGAGGTCCCAGATCTCCACGGCGTGTTTGTGCAGGGAGTGCATGTTGAGGAGGATGCATTTTAGGGCTTTGTGGTGTTGGCGTCTGATGGGGGGGGTGGTGACCGTGGGGGTGCTGAGGGTGGTGAAGGTCTGGCAGCAGCGACGGCAGGAGAACTGGCTGAGGGTGATGGTCAGCGTGGACAGCTGGCATTTGTTGTTCCTTCCGGGTTGAGAAAGGACCAACAATGTCCCACTAAAAAAGAAAAGAAAAATACACATAAGACAACACAAAAGACATCGCAAAGAATTTCACACTCAAAACACAAACTAAATATGCTGCTGTTATGACAACACTTACAAAAAACTCTCATGCATGACAATAATACTCATTTGGAGTAAACACAACAAAAAAAATGTCTTACCAAATAAATGTAACTAGGCAAAACTGCAGATCAACCACTGCTGAAACCGCAAAGAAGAACAAAAAGCTTTGCACTAGAATAAAAAGGAGAAATAAAACATTACAATCAAATATGCAAATAATGAACCAGTCCACACACAATCCACCAGCCAAACTGGGGGGTAGGTGGGCCTAAACGCACAAGGCCGATCTGGCCCCAAGGGGGCAGAAACAGCTAAAATATTCACCCCCCATAAAGGGGAGCGACCTTTGCCCAGGGGGCCGCTCCCCACATTATTTATATAAGGCAGAAACGGCCACACGAAATGTCCCCCAAAGGGGAGCGAGCCATGCCCGTGTGGAGATGGGGGCGGGGGCAACTGAAGGGCTTCCGCTGTCCTCCGTGGTGGGGGCACCATGAATGGCAGCCCACGGGGTGGGTGCTAGGACGGCTGGGAGCCATCCTGTGCACTCTCATCTCCCATGCCTGCCTGGTATCTAGTTGCACACGGCTGGTATAAAAGTGGCTTAATTCTGAGCTGCCTTCTGTGCCGCTGAACTCTAGCAATTGTGCAGTCAAGCAGTCTGTCTCTGCTTGAGCAATAACGTGTTAGCGGACATTACTGTAGTTTAACAGAGGGGGGGTGTATTAGGGTTCCGTGCTAGTCAACTAGCACTGCATGCAATTATAGCGCTGTGAGTGGCGCTGTGTGCCAGTCAATGCAACGATCTTTCCAGTAGAACAGGGCATCCCGCCTAGCTTAACAGTATGATAAGGTTGCAAGGGATTAGTGCCCTTCAATTTCTGGTGCTTTGCTGCAGTTTTAAAATCTTTTTCTCGATGCTTAAATGGGTGTAAATTGATATTTATATAATGTTTCCCTCTTCTACACCCATGGTTTTTGAAATGTCACTCCTAATTACACTGAAATTATGAAAATGTCACACATAGCAATCTCAAACCTCGGCGGCTATGCCCAAAGGTGAGGCCTATTGGCTAAAAACTGACCAAGCCAATAGATCTTGCATAGGCGAGACCTATTGGCTTTGCCAATGCTTGTTTAGATATAGTATTTGCCAATGTGGGAGTGCTTGTTTCCAACAATGGCACACATTTTACTTTTTTTTTTTTATTTGTTTTTGCTTTTAAATAAAAATGCATACAAAAGCACACAGCAAACGTGGGTGTTGTGACATGTCAAAACCAGGTAAAGCGACGTAGACAGGATGTAGAAACAATATGGTGGGGGTACTGTGGAATGCGCCGCAGAAGGTAAACAATATTATATCATGAGAATCACCAACAATGTGGCCATGTATACCCGGTACATCCAGATCCTCATGCACATCCTCCATATGCCCAGTAAAATCTCACTAGTGGAAGTTACCCTAATTCGGGGCTACTGTGTCGTTACACTGCTCTGGGGGTTTGGTCCTTTCCATAAGACACTCCCCAGAGGATCCCTCCTCTACTAATATCCTCCAATGGGTATCTAAGATATGACAGGCCAGTAATACTGCATCCCAAGCCGATAATATGAATAGTGACATGGTGAAAAAAGTTCAACAACAAGACAGGCTTTTTTTCTACTGTATCCAGTACAGTTCATAAAGACTATAGATACTGTAAGGATCAGTTGTTGGAAGCAAAGTCTCTGGCAAAGAAGAAGCTCCATATCAACATACTAGAACTAAAGGCAGCAAAGATGGATCTACAGGTATTCATCACAAGGTTACCCGGCTCAGCTGTATTCTTGCAAACAGAATATACAATGAGTTAGTTATATATAAACAAGCAGGGAAGAATAAAGTTGTAAGCACTCTCGGAGGAGGGGCAGTATCAATGCAACTGGGCAGTTAACTTGCTTCACTTTGCTAACCCCTGATTATCTCCCTGGAATCAACAATACGTAGAAAGATACTCTCAGCAGGACAGCCAGTGTCAGTCAAAAGTAGGAGTTTCTTCAAGATTTGCGGACATCATTTTCCATAAATGGGGTAATCCAGTGTTAAATCTCTTGCAAGACCGCAGAACAAGAGATGGCGTTTTTTTTGTAAGCAAGCAGTGGCATCCAGTATTGAGAGGCAATGTGTTTTCAATTATATTGTCCAAGACGTTTGTCTGTGCTTTTCCACCACTTCGCATTGTTCGGCTGGTGATCAGTAAGTCCAATAAGGAACTGTGCATGCAGGCTTAGTCTCCTAGCCCTGGCATGGCCTCTCCAGTACTGTTATACCATTCTTCTCTACCTATTAGACGGTCACACATTTCATTGGGGAGTCGGAAGGATCATCTATACATGGAAAAGGGTCAAATTCATCACCACAATCTGAGCTCTGTTTTCGGTTTTGGCTCTGAATACTTGGTGTTCTCACATTTAGCTAATCTTCCACACTGTTCAGCAATTTTGAATGAAGCACACGTGAGAAGTTGGCCTGGTATATGCTGTCCACTAGTTATAGTGGGCACCTTGCACCAGTCCAAACAACCCTTATTGATGATTAGGTTTAAGACAACCTTTATTGAAAGATATCCTAGTAGTAGCTATGGAGAGCAGCCTTCAGGCAAAGTCTTGAAGGAGTGTAAATCAGCTTGGTTTACCAGATTATAACCTCTTGAATAACTAAATGAAAGGAGAACCACACAAGGTATATATATATAAAATATATGTATTTATTTCTAAACACTCTCTACTAACCTCTTTATGAGATTAGAGAGCAAGGCACACAATAATACAGTTCTAAAACGACAGTAAATAGCACAATATACAATGGGCCCCAGGGGGAGACCAAACTATATATTAAGAAAGTGGTATAAGAACCACGACTTGACTAGACACAGTGCCTAGAGCACGTAGAATCGCTGGGACCCCAAGGAACCACCCAAGGTAGTGACACAGGGAACCCACGAGGGCGCGGGCAGTGTGAGAACACAGCCGCGAGCTCCGTACAATCCTATGGGAAAGTCGCGGTTGGAATTTTAGAGTTTAAGGACACTTAGGAGAGGACTTGGAGCAAACCCTTTCAGACTTAGAAGGTTTTAAGGCCAGCACCCACGTGAGCACCGGAGTACTCGTGTTACCTAACCCAGGGAAGCCGGGTGCATAGGTGTCAAATGGTGTCGGGAATCTTCGATGCTGTCAATGGAGAGATGCTGCAAAGTGCTGCTGCCATGGAAAGGAAAAGTGTCCGGTGTGATCCAAGCCTGGATCGAAGATATGAAGAACCTGAAAGCAGATGGGACAGAGTCTGGGTCACTTGCCACTGACCAGGGGCATGATAGACGAATGCCCACCGATGTCGGGTGTTTCAGGTACGATTAAGTGAAACTTGACTCCTCTGCCACGGAGACCAGGAGGCGTCGACGACAACCACAGTCTGCAGGCGAGCTGTCCCACGAAGGATGTCGAGTGCGGTGGGGGGTCGGTGTCCGTACTGGAGACCAACAAACCTTGGCAAAGGCAAACTACGCGGTGAGAGTAAAACGGCTTCAGTGTGGACCAGCAAGGTCCTGTGGACTCCCCAAGCGATGGAGAGTCAGGGCAAGTCTGGAGCAACCAGGTAAGACTGTTGAAAGTCAAAGTACCCTTCTCAGGGACCCAAAAGTCAATGGACAAGGGATTGCGATGGGACCTTGAGAGGAATCACTAGATACCAGCCCACGGGTCACTCGAGGAGTGTAGGACAGCAATCTTCGGTGGAATCACTGCCCGGGTCTGGACTACAAGTAGCCCAAAGTAAAGCCTCAGGGATCGCCAAAAAGCATATGCTGCTGCAAATGTGCACGGTGTCCAGGGGTTCGGGTTGCACGGTCCCCATGAGGGCTTTGGATCTCAGGGTTGCTGAGATCACGGATCAGCCTTGGGGAAGCTTGGAAACCCACCTCCTGTGTTGCAAAGTCTTAGGAGTCCTTCAGGAGCTGCGTAGTTGCAACCCGGACAGATGCGTCTTTGGTGCCTGCCTTGCAGGGGAGTAACTGCTTTACTCCAAGGGAGATTCTTCGGTCATCCAACGTCGTGTAGATAGTAGAAGTTCTGGGATTCTGTAGCAGAGTTTTGTCCAGGTAAATCTAAAGTCCTGTAGTCGGCGGTTCGTACTTTATACCCAAGGAAGGGGTGGGACAAACTCTGGGGACCCACCTATGGGAGGGTCAGGACAGAGGGGTGACTACGGCCATGTCCTTTGTCCAGTTTCGCCCCAGAGGAGGGGCTGAGGGCCACTGCAACCGGTTTGAGCTGGACTATGCACAGGGACACCAAATGTGCCCCCAGTGTAGACATCAAAGCACTCTTGGAGTGCACCCACCCAGCCCTACACTAAAGCCTGTCTGGGAGGTGGTTACACCTCCCTGTGACAGGAAACCTATTGTCCAGGCCTCCCCTACTGGCGTTTCGTCCAGCAGCAGGAGGGCAGACTCGGGTCTGTGGCTGGCAGCATCCATTTTGTGATGCCAGGGTCTGTGAAGCAGGTACCGGTTGTACCGGTGCGGTCATGTTTCTCCCTCTAGTAGGGTGGAAGCATACCTCCCACACCAGTTAATGGTGTGGAGGTATGATTCCAAGGTGTTTGACACCAAACACAACATGTTTCCGTGCAGCCATTCCAAAGTTAGCATTTACCGCGAGGTTATAATGCACTTAAGTGTATATGGTTTGGCTGCATCACAAACAACCCCGGAAAAAAAATTCCGAAGGCTGCAGAGGGGCACTGCTCATTCATGGGCACCCTCTCACATAAAACCCAGCACCCTGCCTTCAGGATTGATAAGGCCTGCCATAGGGGTGACTTATAGGTTTATATGTGCAGTGATATGGTTAGATATAGGGAACCTATATCTGAGTAAGGGGTGCATACACCACCTTACACAGGCTGCTGTAGCAGACCTTTGGTGTCATTTTAAATGGCTTCCCAGGGGTGGCACAATACATGCTGCAGCTCCTGGTAGGCCTCTGGGGTACCTATGCCCTGGGTACGTAGTATACCATATACTTGGGACTCATAAGGGTACCCCAGAATTCAATCTGTTGTGTACCTAAAGTACATGTAATCAATTTAAAGGGGAAAGCAGATAGGCTGGGGTCCTGAATAGGAGGATCCCAGCCAGACTAAGTCGAAAACCAGCAAAACACCAGTAAAAAGTGGGGGCAACCATGCAGTCAGATTCCACCTTCCTAAAACAAGTACCAATGAAGGCATCCCTCCATTGGTTACTTTGCTGCTATATCAGCTTCTTCCTTATATTTTGGAACTAGCCTATGTGTGACTTAAACACACTTCCATTAAAGTATCCCTGGTAGTGATATCAAGATGCCAGATATCCGGTTCCGTTTCTCTTCTGTCTACCAAAATAACTAAGCAGTTTGTTAAAGTACCCTTCAGAACATATCCTCCAGTGTGGCATTCTCCCACCAGATTGAAGCTTCACTCTCTACTTAACCAAAATTCAAAGGGGCTTTTGAACCACTGCATAGAACATACATATGAAGTACATGCTTGGAAGACTGCTGTGTTGTTGGCTATGACATCAGCCAGAACAGTGAGTGAAATTCAGGCTTTCAAGGTAAAAAAAAAAAATGTTCCTGACGTTTCAGTTTGGCAGAGTAATTAATTGAACGATCTCCAAATGTATACCGAAAGTCCTGTTAGACTTTGAATGACCTGTAATACTCGAAGTCTTTATTTCATCTTTTGATGTCTCTAGCTGAATGATGTTTACATTCTCTAAATATTCATATATGTTTAAGTTTTTTTTATTGATACAATCAAAACGTCCAGGAAATCTAACCAACGATTCACAGCCTTCGAGCCTCTACAAAAACTTCAGCCACCCTCCAAAGTATAACTAGATTGATTATGTTGACTTACTTTCTGCCGTTTTAAAGCTGGTCATCTACAAACTTCAGTGTCCGCTTATTTTACAAGGAGCATAAGAACTATGGCAGCATTATACACTGGAGTCCACCCCCATTGACATCTGCAGAGCAGCAGCTTAGAAAAGTCGACATAGTTTTCTGAAATATTACTGCCTTAGATTCAGAAGCATCCAGGGATATTGCAGTGTTTCAATATATTTTCCATTAAGCTGACTGGATCTCTTCTCCCTAGAACGTGTACCTTCAAATCATCATAGTAACATTTAATTGTTTTGCTTGAACATGTAACAGATGTGGATTTAAATTAAGTACTGCTTGATAATCTGATTCAAACTAATGAATCAATGAAAAATGTAATGCTGGAGAGAAAAAAGTTACTTATATTGAATTATACTGCTCTTATATTTCCTCTTTTCACACTTGTGCTACCTGAATATCTGAGGCATGGTGGCTTCTGAGGGAGTTGAGTTCAGTATGTCTTGATCTCATTGATTGGACCCTAGGTCCTTTTCTACTGAGGCAAATGTTGTTTTATCTACTTCTATTGTATTTTGTCCTTACTAGTGAGGTAATGTGAATGTTGGACTCTCACTAAGTCAGACGGGAATGATTCAAGCATGTACTTCTATGACAATACAAACACTGGATTACTGTAGTTCCGGGCAGGGACGGCCAACACAAAGAAGTGGTGGAGGTGGGAGAGGGAGGGGGGGGGGCGGGGCAGTGTTAATAATATATTTTAAAATATTACCTGAAGCTGCCGGCTGCCTCACACCTCTCTGTTCATCTTCTTTCTGGTCCCAGCAGACACTGGGACAGCATCAGAGACTCCCTGTACAATCCCCGTGCTGCTTTCATGCGTGGGGATTGGCCTAAGTGGGCTGGTTGAACGTTCGGCTGTGCAATACAACTGGATTAGAGAAACCTAACTGTCCATGTCTGTTTGGCTGCCTGCTCTGAGCCAGTGAGGCGATGCTCCTCAGACATTGCAGAGGAGCTGCCACTGGTTAGGGTTTTTTTTGTTCATCTTGTTCAATGGAAGATTCCTGATCGTGTAAGAGATGGGAACTTGCTTTAGTATATTAAATGATCGATTCACATTGTGAAATTGTCTATAGGCAAACTAAAGATTGCCCTCTCAGGAACGAACATAAATTGTATACTTTAAATACTTAACCCAGGTGTGTTATACCGCGTTGCATTTTACCAAGATAAAAGTTACATGAGATGAGTGTGAATATCCTTGACTACATTTAATGCTGTCGTTTTTAATTGAGCCTACCCCTTCCTTCCGGTTCAAGAATTCTGGGGTTCAAACAGTAACGTGTTTCATGTGGGGATTTTGTTGCTTAGTGTCATCCTAAGGATTTGTTGCGAGCACTTTTGTTTGAAAAGTCCTCAAATGGGAGAAGATGTTAGCTCTCTGATAGACAATCAACATATTGCTATGACATGACTCTCGTTTCCTTTTCCACACTGAATTGGGGGAAACATACTGCAGCTTTATTGTACATTCTGCTAGTTCTAAAGATATCTGGCCTGAGTGGATCGCAGCTACTTCAGATGTTTCACTTGAATTTTCATAATGTTTTGAGTTTGGATGGAATAGCAATATGTAATCATGTGTGATGCCAATGTACTCTGTTATGCACTGATTTAACCTTCATCACAGTATCGCTCTCTATCTACGCATAGGCATTTTAATTCATAAATAGAAATTATAACCAATGTTTCCCCATAGAAGAGATTAGATTAGTTCCCTTGTGTTGTTTGCTTCACTTCATGAGCTTTAACATGCCTTCTCTTTCTTCAGGAGTTTACGCCTTTGGATTCTTGTTTATGCTACCACAGTTGTTTGTAAATTTCAAGGTAGGACACTAAGGATTTTATTGGTTATATTTGCTAGATTTTCTCATTAATGTTTCATTCGTATTGTAACCTGTAATGTGTAAACATCAGTAACGTCTATTTAGGAAATCAGTAGTGGTGGTAAGCCACAGACATATGCAGCCTCTGATTCAGATACAGATTTCACTCTCCTGACATGTTACAGAAGGCCAGATATATAAGGATCTTTGATCTTTAGTGGGTTACCTTGATTCTTCAGGAAGTGCGTGCTACTTCTGCAACTAGCATGCTTATTCTGATGCCAATGAATGTTTGTGTATTACTTCGTGCTACATTTGAGCTTATAATAATTTCCGGTAACTATTCTCTTCTTTGCCCCCTATTACAATATTGTTAGATAGGCTACCTCCTAAAAATGGGACTGAAAACTGCTCTGGCATAAGTTGTAATTTGTTTTAAAAATAAAATGCCAGGGTTGCCCAGTATACTTACTGATAATCTTCGTTATACTGTGTCCAAATCTTCCTGATCACAGTCCTCAATTAGTCAGGGTGGGCCACCATTGTAGACGGGCACTTCTTATTAAATACCCAAGTATTGTTTTGTTTTTAAACCCTCCCCTTCTTTTTTACCAGACTCCACTCCCTACACAATATTTTGTCATAGCAAGGTGTGTGAAGTGAATCAGAAGTGGCAACCATCCCACCAGGACAGGTGGATTGAATGATTGCCCCAAGGAAGAGTAGGACATGGCTCAATGAAGATTATCTATAGGTAACTGAGTATTGCCACTTTTTACTTCTTTGTTCAATCTCCCGTCCTCATCTTAGTCTCAGTATATTATTCAAGTATCCCTTAAGAACACACACTAGCGTCAGAGATTGCCACACATAAAGTTTAATACATTCTAAAAAGAAAACCAACAAGAGAACAACAAAGTCAAACCTCAGCAGGTGAAACCACCTACAACACGGCTGCCCCTAAGTAGCCAATGAAGTAGTTACCACATTCAGCCTGCAGGTATCAGATGAATATTTGTGAGTATCTCCTTGCAGCAGCTTGACACATTTTGATCATGGCGACCCTTTTGCGTTCAGTCCTGAGACCACCAAGTTGATTACCCACGCAGTGCAAGGAGAGCAACATGTACCATCTCATAAGACATAGAAATGGAGGTTCACATCAACATTTCCGCTAATTATTTACCTCTCTATGCAGCAGTGTAAGGTCTCTGGTCACTGAAACCAAGGGTACTTGCACCAGGAAACTGACTCTCCATGGGAGCGAAGCATGCCAAGAGGCAGTGTGTGAAATGTTCATTCCCAAGCCATATATGGAATGTGGAAAGGGGCGGGGAGTTCAGACAAGTCAAATGTCGACATTAGATGCGTGACATGTTTGCATCTCTTGCCAGACCATGCCATTCTTCCAGTGCTGATAAGCTTGATCAAGGTTAAGTTTCCAATTCCAGAGGTAGGCCTTTGTCCTCATCAGCATATTTAGGTGCATGTCATCTAGCCTGTTTCTCACTGTGAACTTGATTGAGTTCATGAGGATGAATCCTTGTTCACAGTCTGTACTTGTCACCTGAAAAGTTGTGCAGACATCAACATAATATTGGGCAGCATTCCAAAAAGTGAAATTCACCATGTCATGAAATGTCATAAACAATCACTGTTCTTCCACCACATACTCATAATATCTGTACTGGTAAAATAACATGATAGATGTTTCTCAACCACCCAGGACCTTCTAACACTTTACATCAAATCCTTGTACATTCTCAGTCCCAAAGTCATATTGTTTTTTTATTGCTACTGCCTGGAAATCAAGGCTTGTCCATTCCTTCAATTTTACTTCGGGGAACCTTTTCTGCATGTGCTGACAAAGAAGTGAAATGAAAGACAAAATCAGCTTGCTGCCATACTTTTGGTCATGTCTGTACGAATCCATCAGATCCCTTACTGTGCTGCTTCAAAAGACAGGACTGCCAAAGTATTGTTCCTTAATTTGGCCAGTCTTTGCCCTTGAATACTGTAAGCTTCAACAGTGGTCAAAGAGGTTTTCTGGAACAGCTTGCAAAAAGATGCAAGTTCACACAGAATGTCATTCAGTGCTCAAAGGAACATTTTGTAGTATGAGTTAGATAGCTTTTTGTTGCAATATTGAGCAATGTGGTAATTTACCTGAACTTTCTAATGCCTGAAATATTTAAGAGCAACCTCATAACTACTCATTAATGTATCAAGTGCCTTGAAGCCTCCGCACCTTTATTCAGTGGCCGAAAAGAGATCATTTCTTAATCAGTGACCTCTGCAATCTAACAGAGACATCTAATCCCAGATTCCTTACCTTAAGGAACCCAGGCGTCGGGCTGGATCCAGAAGACTTTTGCTCGAGCAATACCCTTGTGCGCCAGTAGATTGGGTTGGTTGGGTCTGCGCGGTGTTGCCAGTGTGATCCGCACCAGAAGTGATGTCAAAGTCACCAATATAGGCCCCACCTCGGCCATCTGACATCAGTTCTTTTGTTTCTGTGCCAGCTAGCTCCGATCCGTGAAGAGAGCTACCCTCTGTCACTTTTTGACAGGCCTTTTTCAAAATTTTGGTGTACAGGTTTTTCCTTGATGTCAAAGAAGATTCTGGATTCAAACCGCGCAACGCCTGCCATCACGCCATGTCGGTGACAGATACCCATATAGTTTATCTCTGGTGCCTGTAGAGTGACCACGGCTTTAAGTCATGCTCCGACTGCCGAGCCATGGCTCCGAAGGCTTTGAGGGAGCGGTCCCTACAGCTGCTTGCGGCCCGACGTTCGCCCTGAAGGTCTTGTTCCTGGTCGAGGGGCAGGTCCCCGCGCTGCTCCACGAGTCCTACGTCCTCGCCCCCCCCTCGAGGTTGTCGAGTCATTCAGTTAAGATGCTTAAGAAGCACAAGATGTCAAAGGGTGCTTTATTTTCCCGTCCGTCGGCCGATGTGACGGAGCAGCCTCTTTCTGCTGAATCTGCACCTGGGTCAGCTCCATGCTTCCCTTCCTTTCCAGGGATGGTGGCAGATCCGTACTGGTGCCTGTCCTTATCCCGGTGACCCTCCCCGGCACTAGCCCCTGCACTGAGACTCCTGGCTCCTGCCCCATTTTAATCCCCGACAACCGGAGCCGGATCGTCGCCTATTGACACTGAGTCCGGCGCTGACGGCACCCTTGGGTCCTAGGTTGATTCTTCAGCCTTCTTTTGAGGGGCTGCGTATAGAGGAGGATTGGGAGGGGTGCTGGACTCAGACCAGCCTGAGCATGTGTAGAGTGGTATGAGGAATTGGGTGAGGCCAGTGGCCTGGATACCTACCCTGATTCTGGCCTGCTTTCTCCCCCTACCGTGGCTACAGAAGAGGCAGCTTCATATGCTGTGGTAGTGAGATGGACAGTCGAGGTCCTGGACCTTCAGCTCCCTTCGGTGGAAGTCAAGATGAACATTTCTCAGAGGTCCTGCAGCCAGGGTCTCCTCCTTAGAGCCCCTCCTTCCTTTCAATGAAGCTTGAATGATGTCCTTCTGGGAGCCTGGTCCAAGCCCAGCACCGGGGCCCGTGTGAAATGGGACAGTTGCCTGCTGTCATCGACCTACTCCAGGCGACCTAAAATTCCTCACTAACCACACTACCCCCAAGAGTTTGGTGGTCTAGGCTACTACCTCACAGGGTGCATTTCCCTCCGCATCCCCGGACAAGATATCCAAGTATCTAAGAGACTGGATAGTTGGGGCAAGAAGATTTTTTCTTCTGTTAGCTTTGCCTTGCGGTCGATGAACACTGCATGCTTATTGGGTCGCTAAGCCCACTCCTTGTGGAAAACGGTTGTGCAGATGCTGTCACAGGTCCCTGAGGAGGCCCGGGCTATTCTCTCCCAAGTGAAATTGGACGGGAGAGATGCAGCAATGTTCACTATTCATTGTGGGTTTGACACCACCGACTCTTTGTGCAGAATAATGTCTTGATGGTGGCCGTTCGACGCTGCGTCTGTTTCAGAACGTCTGTTTTTTCTAGGGATGTCCAGGCTTCCCTTATGGACATGCCCTTTGATGGCACCTGTCTCTTCAGAGACCAAGCAGACATGGCTCAGGAGTGCTTTAAGACTGGCAGGCTATGGCCAAGTACTTGGGGCTCTCAGTGCCCATCCATCCCCCTCCTCTTTTCACCCCTTTCATGGCCACGGAAGGGCCTTTCAGTCGTGCCAGTCATATCCCACCCGCAAGTTCAGCAACCTCTGTGCGGTCGTGGGCGTGATTGCTTTCAACCCAGTGGGTCAGGCGGCCAGAGGTCCAGTCCGTCTACTCCTCTCCCTGCAGCATCTAAACCTTCCTAGTCTGGCCCTTCAAGATCATGGGAAGCCAGTTGGTGGCAGGATTTACCATCACCTCCACCACTGACAAAACATCACATCAGACAAGTGGGTTCCTCAGATAGTTTGAAGGGGCTACTCTCTCCCCTTCAAGACTAAGCCTCCCTCCGTGCCTCTGACTTGCAACCGACTGATGGAGGACCACCTGAACTTGCTTCAGGAGGAAGTCAGGACTCTCTTGGCCAAGGGAGCCATAGAGAGGGTTCCAGGGCTAGAAGTAGGCTGTGGTTGCTGTGAGAAGTTGGCCTGGTATATGCTGTCCACTAGTTATAGCGGGCACCTTGCACCAGTCCAAACAACCCTTATTGATGATTAGGTTAAAGATAACCTTTATTGTAAGCTATCCTAGTGGTAGCTATGGAGAGCAGCCTTCAGGCTAAGTCTTGAAGGAGTGTAAAGCAGCTTGGTTTACCAGATTATAACCTCTTCAATGACCAAATGAAAGGAGAACCACACAAGGTATATATAAAATATATGTATTTATTTCTAAACACTCACTACTAATCTCTTTATGAGATTAGAGCACAAGATACACAATATTAAAGCACTAGAACGACAGTAAATAGCACAATATACAATGGGCCCCAGGGGGAGACCAAACTATATATTAAGAAAGTGGTATAAGAACCACGACTTGACACAGTGCCTAGAGCACGTAGAATCGCTGGGACCCCAAGGTAGTGACACAGGGGACCCACGGGGGACGCGTGCCGTGTGAGAACACAGCCACGAGCTTCCGTACAATCCTATGGGAAAGTCGCAGTTGGAATTTTGTAGATTAAGGACACTTAGGAGAGGACTTGAAGCAAACCCTTTCAAACATAGAAGGTTCTAAGGCCAGCACCCATGTGAGCACCGGACTACTCGTGTTACCTAACTCAGGGAAGACGGGTGCATAGGTGTCAAACGGTGTCGGGATTCTTCATCGTTTTCAATGGAGAGTTGCTGCAAAGTGCTGCTGCCATGAAGAGGAAAATTGTCCGGTGTAATCCAAGCCTGAATCAGAGATGTGAAGAACCTGAAAGCAGAGGGAACAGAGTCTGGGTCACTTCAGGGTGACCAGGGGCACGGTAGACCAATGCCCACCAATGTCAGGTGTTTCAGGTGTGAAGAGGTGAAGCTTGACTCCACTGCCACTGGGACCAGGAGACGTCGACGATGACCACAGTCGGTCACAGTGCTCAAAAACAGATCCGTATAGACCAAAGTATATCCACCAGAATGAACATAGAGATCTGTATTTGAGCACTGTTCATCCTTTGGGTGACTTCTGCTATTGGTGAGATCTTTGTTTCATTTGTGCATAATATTAGTGGAGTAATTGTTAATATGGAATACTGTTTTTCTAATTTGATTGTATTGATTCTGTATACATTTTTATGTCTACAGCCTTGAGACAGTCATAGTACTTAGCAAGTACGGACGAAACACGTGTTGGCTGTTTTGGATATTGGATATGGGTCTGAAAACCAATAAAAAGAACATTTTATATTGAAGCTTTGACGATTATTCATCCTGTCCTGTGGAACTTTGGAATACTTCACATTCTTTAAGGACTTTCGTAAACTGTTCATCTACTTATTACTAACATTGGTCCTTTTATAATGAGTTGTGTCTAGGACCTTTTTTACTCTGAATATGCTTGTGCGTAACTAGCTGGATCTTCTTTTGTTACCTGGCAGGTTCACTGAACGCCAGGGCGGACGAACTCAGCCGCAGGTGCATGATGGATGACGAATGGCGTCTTCACTCGGACGTGGCACAAGGTCTCTTTCAACATTGGGGAGAGCCTTGGTTAGATCTATTTGCCACCGAATAGAACGCGCAATGTCAGCAGTTCTGCGCGTTGGAGTTTCCAAGGCGGCACTCGCTAGGCAATGCTTTTCATCGCGAGTGGAGTTGTGGTCTGTTGTACGTCTTTCCACCTATACCACTTCTACCCAGAGTGCTGTAGAAGATCAGGCGCGAACAGGCCCAAGTCATTCTTGTGGCTGTGGACTGGGCTCAAAGTGTATGGTATCCCGAGCTACTCAGTATGACAATCGATCCCCCTATCCGACTGCCTCTTCGGGAGGATCTTCTGTTCCAGCAGCAGGGGACGGTCCTCCACTCGAACCTGTCCAGTCTCCACCTCCTTGCGTGGGGATTGAGCTACAGCAGTAGATTCCTTTTTGCCTCCTGAAGTTTGTGATATTATTCTGGCGGCCCTCCACTAAGTTGGTGTACGCCTGCAGGTGGAACAAATTTGTGGCATGGTGCACAGCAAAGACTGTGGATCCCCTTTCTGCCCCTCTTTCAGAAGTCCTTTTGTTTCTTCTCTCTTTGGCCCAGCAGGGCTCTGCTCTGGGCACTATTAAGGGCTACCTTTCTGCTATTTCGGTCTTTCTCAGACTCCCTGATCAGCCCTCTCTCTTCAAGTCCCCTGTTGTAAATAGATTTCTCAAAGACATTATTCACCTTTTCCCTCCTATTCCTTTTGTGATGCCACAGTGGGACTTGAACTTGCTCCTTACATATTTGATGTGCGCTCCCTTTGACCCTCTTCACAACTGTACTCGACGTCTCTTAACCTTGAAGACTGCTTTCCTGGTTGCCATCACCTCCGCTAGGAGAGTGAGTGAGCTCCAGGCTCTTTCTTGTAAACCTCCTTTTCTATCTGTCCATCCGGACAAGGTTGTACTCAGAACCCGTCCATCCTTTCTGCCAAAAGTTGTCACTGCTTTCCACATCGGGCAAACCATCACTTTGCCCACCTTCTTTCCGTCTCCACATCCTTCCAGAGAGGAAGAGAGACTCCACCATCTGGACCCAAAACGTGTGCTCTCACTTTACCAGAACCACACACGACAGTTCTGTGTGGATGATCAGCTCTTTGTTGGCTACGTAGTCGCCAAGAAAGGTCAGGCCGTACACAAGCCGACCATTTCCCAATTGATAGTCTTGTGTATCAAAGCCTGTTATTCTTTGGCTAAAATGGAGCCTTCGGTGGGGCTGCGCGCCCATTCCACCCAGGCGACGGCAGCCACTATAGCATTGGGACGTGGTGTCCCCCTGCAAGACATCTGTCAGGCAGCTACGTGGGCCTCGCTGCACACTTGTACTACACTACTGCCTGGACAGCCAAGTCTGGATAGATGGCTTCATTGGCCGTTCTGTTCTCCGAGACTTCCTGGTGTGATGTTGATTCGCAGACCTACCACCGGGGTTGGTATTGCTGGGTTATCTATTCTAAGGTAAGGAATGTATCACTATGTGTTTCTTTCAGATGAGCAAGTTACTTACCTTCGGTAACGATATATCTGATAGAGATTACTAGCTGCAGATTCCTTCACGTAGAATTATCCCCAGGCGTGAGACTGGATCCGGAAACTTTTTACCACAGCATCCCGGCACGCCGGGGGCGAGATCACGCGACTCCGCCCAGGCGTCGTCCGCCTACGTGACGTCAGCAAGGTCACATAAGACCCACCCCGGCGCGCCCACGTCAGTTTTTTCCTTTTCCGCGTGCAACGCGGATCCGTTCTTTACTGCGGGCCTGTTTAAGGCCCCCCTTTCTTCCATTCTTTTTTGGTGGAACAGTTTGCGAATGCCTTCGGGCTTTAAAATTTGCATGTTTTGTGGGCGTCTTATGTCGGCGACGGACCCTCACCTCATTTGCATGTTGTGTTTGGGGGAGGATCACAGCACCTCAGATTGTTCGGCGTGCCAAAAGTTGAAGCCGAAGTCGCGGCGGGAGTGCCGAATGAAACTTCTCTCGGCGCGTCTCTCCAGGTCGATGTCCTCCCCTCGGTCTGCTTCAGCGGACGGCTTCAGGTCCGGCCGTGGTCGTCGTCCTCACCTTTCTCCGATGTCACGTGAGCGTCGCTCTCCGGTGGGTAAGTGTCACAGTTTGTCCTCGGGGGCTGGTTCTCGGCCTACCGGGGGCGTGGACTCTCAGCGGGTGATGCGGCCCGCGTGTCGTCCTATCCACCGTTTCCCGGTGTTGGGGCATCGAGAGTACAGATGGAGACTTACGCTGCGGCTTTCCAGGCCTCGCTGGCGTCTCATCCTCCTTCCCCTCCTCCTTCCCCTCCTGGGGCGTCGGCAGATCCCTCACCTTGCGCAGGGCCCTTCATGGCACCGCCGGTGGCTCCGGCCCCGGCGCCGACTGGATCGGATCCAGGCTTGGAGGATGTGGTGCTGTTGGGGTGTGGCTCCTCTGGGGCACCTCCTTCAGGCCACGGTGTCTCTGCTTCGCCGCAAACCCCCGCGGGGGTCCCTGTGGTGTCGCAGGAGGTCGGCGGGGCTCGGGTTGCATCCCCGAGCTCCTCTCGGTCCCTTGGCAGGCTGGTCCTGTCAAAGGCCGAGGTGACGCCGCTACGGCGCCAGCAGCATCTGGACCGTGTGGAGCCACAGGGGTCAGTGGCACCTCCTCGTCCCGCTCCGGGTCGAGGTCGAGGGCAGACCCCTCATCCCTCTCCGGGCCCCTCTCGTACCTCCTCACAGGCGGAGGGCTTCGGACCCCTCCCGGGCCCATCCTGTTCCCCCACGCAGGTTGTTGCCTCGTCGGTGTGAGAAGTTGGCCTGGTATATGATGTTCACTAGTTAAAGTGACCACCTTGTACCATGCCAAGCAACCCTTATGGTGTGGTTGTAAGTCAACCTTTTCGGACCAGCTGCCCTAGTGGTAGCGTAGGCTAAGCAGTCTTTCAGGCTAAACTCGTTTAGGCATGTAAAGTAAGCTGTTTTACCATATGTAACCCCCCTTTATACCAATGAAAGGACACCACACAGATATATATTCAAAATATATATGTATTTATTACTCAAAGTATCCCCTTTATGAGCACAGGAGCACAAATCGTTAAACAAGAAAGTATCACAATATACAGAAGTTGCACTTTATATGGATAGGCCCTGGTGGCCGCTCGAACCATATACTAAAATAGTGGTATAAGTACCACGAACAGGAAAGGGAAAAGGCCTAGGGCCTCTAGAATCGCTGGGCCTACAAGGAGCTAACTTCAGTTAGTGACCAGGAGGTCCACGGGTCGCGTGTGCAGTGAGGAAAGTTACACGCGGGCTCCCATAGGTTTTCAATGGGTGCGTAAAAGTTCAAAAGTTACTGCTAGAAGGGTCTTCTGGTTGGACTACGAAATCAAGACTTCAAACCTAGACATTAGAGATGTTACTCTACACTTGTGCACCGGAGTGCCAGCTTTACCTCACCCACAGGAAGCGGGTGCATAGGTCTCGAAGTGCGTCGGGTTTCGTCTATCTGTTCAATGGAGCCTGATGACAAAGATGCTGCAGGCGGTCGGTCCAGAAGAGATGCGGTGGATCCAAGGATGGATCGGAAGTGTAGAAGACCTGTAAGCAGAGGGGACAGTGTTCACAGTCACTAGCCAGTGACCGGCGTGGCACCAGGTAGTTTCCAGGCGATGTCGGGTGCAAACAGGTGAAGAGGTGTAGCTTGTCTCTGCAGCCACGTGGTCCCTGAAGGTCGACGACGTCCAGGAGTCGGTTCACGAGCTGTCCCACGCAGGCTCTCGCTGTCGGCGGTGTCGGCGACTCAGAAGAAGCAAACAAGCCTTGGCAAAAGCAGGAGTCGCAGGAATCGAAGAAAGCTGTTAGCTCTGACCAGCAAGGTCAGAGGGGCTGCTCCTTTGGAGGGAAGCAGGGGCCAGTCTGGAGCAACCAGACCAGCGTCGTAGTTTTCAAAAAGGTTCGCCAAAATGGCCACTAGCCAACGGGCCAGGGACCGGGCAGGCGCGTCGAGTTGCAAAGTGCAGAGGGGCCCCACGCAGATCGTGGAGATGCTGGAGGGCTCACCTTTGGTGCAGATGCTGCTCGGATGTTGGGCTTCTCAGGACCCAAAGCACAACTTGGAGGGAGCCTCTGTTGTCGCGCTTGCAGCTTGTCGAGTGTCTTCCAAGATGGCTGGCCCCACGTGTCTCGGTGCCTCCACGGGTTCCTTCTTTGCAGGGACTGTGGATCGGGCTGTGAGAGGTCTGGAGGTCCAGTTCTTGTCGGTCTCTGGGCTCGGGCTCCGGCGGGAGGCGGCGGCAAAGCAGACGTCGATTCGCTGGTTGGTGCTTGCGTTAGCAAGATGGTCACTCCCTGAACATAGGGGAGAATTCCTTCAGTCTTCTGTGCAGCAGAACATCGAAGTTCCTGTCTTCTTCGTAGTGTTAAGTTGATTCCAGGATGTCTGAAGTCTTAGGACACAGCTCCTACCTTTAAGCGGATTCTAGGGGCCAGACTGCCTGCTAGGTCCCTCCCTAAGGGTGGGACCAGGAAGGGGGGTGGTTACACCCCCAATCCTTTGTCCAGCTCGCCCCAGGTCTGGGGCTGGTGTGCCCCAGGACCGGTTTGAACTGGCATATGCACCGAGGCTCCTTGTGAGCCTCAGGCATGTCTGATTCTATTCAAGCCCTACCTGACCAATACACAAAATCCTGTCTGGGGTGGTGCTCGCACCTCCCCTGGCAGGAAACCCTTTGTCCACGTCTCCCAAGCTGGAAGGACTCCCAGCAGCAGGAGGGCAGACTTGTGTCGGTGGTGGCAGCGTCCATTTTGTGGAGCTGAGGCTATGTCTGATTTTACCCGGGTTTCAGGATCTGTACATGTCGTGTCCCTCTAGAAGGGTGGAATGCTAACCCCGTCGCCAGAATTGGCGAGGGGTTAGTATTCCAATTCGTATGACACCTTACTCGACATGTTTTAATAAAGCCAAACCAAAGATAGCATTTAACCGCGAGGTTCATAATGCACTTAAGAGTATATGGTATGGCGATATCTGGAAACGGTAGAAGGAAGTGGTTCCGACTACTGCAGACAGGCTCAGCTCATGCCAGAGCACCATCTCACATGAAACCAAGCACTCTGCCTTCAGGATTGTTTTTTTTTTTTTTTTTTTTTTCCAAAAATTTTATTGAAACAATAAATCAGTTACAAGCATGGGCCTACAACCACCAGGGCCGGCCGCTAGATTCAGAAAGGATCGCACATTAGTAAAGGCAGTAGGCGACACCTGGGGCCCAGCCCCGTAAATGGCTCAGGATAGCTCGAGAGAGGCAGGAGACATACATTTAACATAAATAACAACAAAAAACAAAAGGCGAGGCATACGGGCAGAAAACGTGGGTCAGGCTACAACCGGGGGACTTTAACTCCAAGACTTCAGTTAGCTAGCAACAGGAGGGAGTACTGAAAAATCGGGGGGGGGGTAACGGGAAAGGAACATCTATATTCGATTATCACAGTCAGTTGCGAGGAACCATCAAGGGTCAGGGGGAGAAAGCAATATCGGTGTCCACTAGGGGGGGCGTACAGATACCCCCACGATATACGTTCCATTGCCCCCAAATTCTACCCCATGCCCCGGGTGTACCGCGGGCCACATATACAGTCTTCTCCCTGAACATACACCAGTCCATGTTTTCCTCCCATACTGACACGGTGGGTGGCCGCTGGGAGCCCCAAAGCTGCGCTATATCCCTCTTGGCAATCATGTAGCCCAGGGCCGCCCACCGAGTCTGCGCCGCGTTATAATCATTGGGCTCCCACACATTCAAGACACAGCGACGCACCTCCGGCAGCAGCGCCACCCCGGTGACTTGTCCCATGACCCCATGAACCCGACGCCAGTATTCCGCCACCTCCCGGCACTCCCAAAGGATATGGAGAAAGGTGGCACTGAGCCCACACCCCCGCCTGCAGAGCCCATCCTCCGAGAACCCCATCGAGGCCAGACGGGGGCCCGTAACATACACCCGGTGGAGAATCTTTAGCTGAACCAGGCGGAGGCGGGCTGGAATGGCAACTTCCTTGGGGGATGATAGTGCGGACTGCCAGTCCTCGTCGTCTAATTCCACCCCGTCCCCCGTCCACGTCTCCCGAAGGCGCACCAATAGGTCAGCCCGATTATTAATGAGTTTTTTATAGATTAAGGAGATAGTGCTGTCGGGAACATGACCATCAAGTATGCGGTCCTCGAGGGGCGAAGAGGCCGGGATCGTGGTCCCCTCCCCAAAGACAGAGAGCAGGGCGTGCCGAACCTGGGCGTATCGGAAGAACTCCTTTTCCGTGAGTTCGTATTCGCTCTGGAGCGCCGCGAAGGTCTTAACCGCGCCCTTCATCCATAAGTCTCCCACTCTACTGATGCCAATCGTGTCCCAACGGTCAAACCCCTTCGTTGTCCAGAGGCTTCCCAGTCGGTCGGAGGCAAATAAAGGAGTAGCGCATGTTAGTCGCTCACTCCAGCCCATGGCTACGTTGGCCGCCTTCCAAATCCGTACCGCGATCTTAGTGGGGCCCGTCAGGGTCCGTCCAGCCGAGCGGGAGTAAAGCGCCCTGTTATAGTTACCGCCGGGAAGCAGGAATTTATCCATCTCATACGCCGGGTTCAAGCCAGGCGCATACGTGGCGTGGTTAATGGCAGATAGCTGTGAGGCCCAGTAATACCTGCGAATGTCGGGAAGCGCGATGCCCCCGTCGTACCAGGGGAGAGTGAGTTTGGCCAGGGCGATACGCGCCCGTCCGTCCCACACCAGTCTCCTCTGCAGGCTCTCTACTTCCCGAAAGTAGGCCACTGGAATGATGTCGAAGGAGTTCTGAAGTGCATAGAGGAACCTGGGAAGGGACATCATTTTAAACAATGCGGCCCGACCCAGTGGGGACAGGGGCAGCCTACACCACCGAGCCGTGTCTTCCCTCAAACGTCGAAGTGGAAGCAGGAGATTGTGCTCATAGCGAGCTACCGGGTCCAACGAGATGTGTATCCCCAGGTATTTAAAGCCGGACAGAGATATTTGGATCGGAAGCCGAGGCGGCAGGAGAGGGGGGCCACCGGAGATAGGATAGACACAGGATTTAGACCAGTTAATCGTGAGACCCGAATTTCTCCCGTAGGAAGTCAGAACATCGAAGAGAACGTTAAGCGACTGCCGCGGCGAGGTAAGATACAGGAGGATATCGTCAGCATATAACGAGATCCGATCCTCAAAGCCCGGGGCCCACCGGATCCCCCTGATCGAGGGCTCCCAGCGGAGCCAAGCGGCGAGTGGCTCCAGGGCGAGAGCAAAGAGCAGAGGGGACAACGGGCACCCCTGCCTCGTACCCCGACCAAGGGCGAAGGGCCGAGAGACCCGCCCATTAACCACCACCTGAACCATGGGTCCCGTGTAGAGAAGCTTCACCCAGCCAAGAAATCCCTCCCCAAAACCGAATTTGGTCAAAACAGCCCAGAGGAATGGCCACTCGATGGTGTCAAAGGCCATCGTGGCATCTAAAGAAACCAGCACGGCCGGTTCGGAGAGGTACTCTGCCCTGGCGAGGGCGCCATGGAGACGCCGCAAGTTGAGGGCAGTGTTGCGATGTGGGATGAAGCCGCATTGATCAGGATGAATCAGATTGCAGATGACGCTCAACAAACGATTGGCAAGGACTTTAGCCAGGATTTTAGGCTCTGCATTTAGCAGTGAGATAGGCCTGTAAGAGGCACAGCGGTCCTGTGGCTTACCGTCCTTGGGGATCACGACTATCGTGGCCAGTCGCTGGTCGACCGGAAGGGAACCGGCCTCGAGGGACTCCTGAAACATACGACGGAGGAAGGGCGCTAGTTTATCCGGGCGCAACTTATATAATTCGATAGGTAGACCGTTGGGACCCATGGCCTTGCCCGAGCGAAGGGACCGAATCGCAGTCGCGATTTCATCTACCGACAAGGGAGCGTCAAGCTGCTCACGGTCCTCGGCAGAAAGGCCAGGCAAAGCAATGTCCCTCAGGAGAAGGCGAGAATCTTCCTCATCCCTATCAGTCACCGGGGAGTACACAGTCCGGAGGTGGTCGGCAAAACATTCCACAATCTCACCAGGCTCAGTCACACACACTCCATCCGAGACACGCAACTCCGGGACCACACGATTCACTCTCTCCTTCTTATCCAGCCACGCAATCAGCTTTCCCGCCTTGTCCCCGGCATCATACAACCGACCCTGCTGCTCCCTATACATAGTTTTGGCCGCGTCGGTGACAAGAGATCTGTATTCAAACTGTTTCAGGTTGAGGGCATGGAGCCCGTCCGGAGTGACACCCGCCTCCAAGGCCGACTCCAGCCCCGAGATGTCAGTCTCCAGCTTCACCACCGCCTCACTCCTGAGCTTCTTAGCCACCACTATCTGGGAGAGGGCGTGTCCGCGGATTACGGTTTTAAAGGCTTCCCACAGGGACATTGCAGACAACACAGACCCCTCGTTTTCAAGAAAGTAGTGGTCCATAGCCTTAACCAGACTCTCGCGGGTCGTAGGGTCTCGCAGGTACCACGGGTTATTGGGAGCGATCCGCCCTGCAGACCGCGACTCGGTGTCAAAGAGAAGCCACAGCGGGGAATGATCGGAGATACCCCTCGCCAGGTGCCTGACCTCTCGAATTCGACCCGTCTGCGCCGCGGGCATAAGGAAATAGTCTAACCTAGAAAGACTCCTGTGTGCCCCAGAGTGAAAGGTGTATTGACATTGGGTCGGATGCATTAATCGCCAACTATCCACCAGGCCGAAGGTCTCCAACAGACCACCTAGCCGAGCCTGGGCAGCGGGGAGGGCCCTGGGTGGGTGACGATCCAGGTCACCCGAGACCACCGAATTAAAATCCCCGCCCAGAAGCAAAAGGCCATCCGGAAGTTCAAGCAGCATTCGACCCAGGTCTGCGAAGGTGGAGTTCTGGAGGCCCGGTGGGACGTAAATTGAGACCAGGGCAAGGGGATGCCCCTCCCACCTCCCAGTCAGACAAACATAACGCCCTCTGTCATCTGAGACCACCCTCGTGATCTCCAACGGAAGTGAGGATCGCAGGAGAATGCCCACCCCCCTGGAGCCAGTTGTGTAACCAGAGTGAGCCACGAGGCGGTATCCCCCCCTGTTCATTGCATGGCAGACATTACCAACCAAATGCGTCTCTTGGAGAAACACCACATCAGGAGTCAGACGACGCAAATACTGCAGAACTACACCCCGTTTGATACGGTCCCCCAACCCATTGACGTTCCATGACATCAGCTTCAACCCGTCCCCCCCCATCCCCTCCAATAGATCAGAGGTCCCCCCGCAAGTAGCACCAGTCCCAAAAGTGGAAGAAAATCAATACCTCGCCCTGCAAACAAAAACCACACTACAAAACAACCCCTCCTTCCCCCCCACCCCCCCCAACACCCAACTCCCCCCACCCTGCACCCCTGCGGGCCAAAAAACCCCCCAAAATTGCAGTGTGCCTGTCGCCCAACTAACCCCAGTCTACAAAAAGACCCCGGAGGAGGAAAGGGACCCGTCCCCGCCCGCCCCCCATACAGGTACTAGCAAAACACACTGAACCAAAGAAGTACAACCCAGCTGAGCAGTGCAAATTGGCAAAATCAAGGACCAAAAGTCACTCCAAAGGGGACCCGTCACCGTTGGCACCTGCAGAGGGCCCGGGACGGCCACCTCTGTCCGGCAGCGAGTCCAACCAGTCACTCACGGCCACAGGAGAGTCAAAGAAGGCAGTCCGATCCTCATGTTCCACTCGGAGTTTGGCAGGGTAGAGCATAGAGTACTTTAGGCCCAGCTCACGAAGACGACGTTTCACCCCCTGGAATCCCATCCGCTGCTTCTGGACAAGTTGAGTAAAGTCCGGATAAAAGTTAATGGATGAGTTCTCATGTCGAACCGGGCCATGGACCCGCGAGGCCTGCAGAATCGCATCCCGGTCTCTGTAGTAAAACAGTTTGGCCACGATAGGCCTCGGGGGGGCCCCCGGCCGTGGCCGCCCGCCCGGAACTCGATGAGCCCGTTCAACGGCAAAAAATTTACTCAAGCCCGCAGGGGTCAGCTGTTGGAGGATGAGTTCCTCGACCAGGAGGTCAACCGGGCGGTCGTCGGAGGACTCCGGTACGCCGATGACACGGATGTTGTTGCGTCGGGCCCGTCCCTCGAAGTCCTCCAGCCGCCGGGCCATCTGCTCATTGACCACCTTGATGTCGCCAAGCGCGGCCTGCAGGTCCGACACATCCGCACCCAGGGTGGAGGTCCGCGCATCGAGAGTTTGAACCCTCTCGTTTGTTTTGGAGAGGTCCGCCCGTATTAAGGTGACATCAATCGCCACCGTATCGATCTTGCGGGCCAGGGCCTCGTATTGCGTGGCGATGGTCTCCCTGATGCCATCAATGGCGCCCATGATGTCATGTAGGGAAAGTTCCGAAGAGACGGATGTGCCACCACCGGCGACGTCTGAGGGGGGACCGGCCGTTCCAGGAGAGCCTCTGCCCTGAGTGTAGCGGTCCATGTTGTTGGTCTGGACCGATCCTCCACGGAGGGAGGATTTAGTCTTACGCCCCTCGGGGCCCCCCTTGCCCCCCATGCGGCCACGGACTCCGAGGGGGACCGCCGATCAAAAGTAGTTGGGGTACCGGCCCTGGAAACCAGCGCCTCACCCGAGGCCACAGTATGGCGGTGCGGGGGGACCCAAGGCGAGAGGCACTCTAGTGGCAGGTGGAGACAAAGCTTTGTGCAGAGCTTAGGGAAACACCCCGCCACCTCAATCGCTTCACCGGCCAGCCCCCTGAGGTCTGAAAGTGAAACCGAAAGTGGCCAAGCGGCCCCTGGCACCGCGCCACAGCCGCTGTTGTTCAACTGCGACACGGCCCCACGGCCCACCTTCGCCCCGGGCACCTCCGTCGGGTGGGTCCCAAAAGTTCAAACAACGATATTTCAGGATTCCCGGGTCCGATTAAATTCCTGAAAAGAGATACGTGCTCAGCCGGTCGTCATCTCCCAGATTCCATAAACCAAATCAGGATATTGTCAGGATAAATTCCGAGGAGCAGCGAGGGTCCGGGGAGCCCTGTGCTCACGCGACCATCTTGGATGCGCGCTAGGCTCCTCCTCCGCCTTCAGGATTGTTAAGGCCTGCCATAGGAGTGACTTATAGGTTAACATGTGTCCCATTTAAGGTTAGGTATAGGTATACTGCACCTAAGTAAGAGGTGGTTACACCAACTTACCCCAGCTGAGTGATCAGCCAGTTGTGTCAAATTGCTAGGCCAGGCCAGGGGTGGCACAATACATGCTTCAGCCCCTGGTAGGCCTTAGATACACCAATGCCCTGGGTACCTAGTGTACACTGGTACAGGGGCTCACAGGGTGTAACGCCCTGAACGTCTCAGGATCGTTTAACAGACACGACAATGAGGACGCAACCACTTGTGAAGGGTTAGTTCTTTTAATGAAGGCAAATAAAATACAAAGAACAAACAAAAGTTATAGTCACTGGAATCCTCCAGGCTAAGTACGTTACCAGCCCACAGCACGGATGGTCCTAACCGTCCTCTGCATATACGCCGATCCCGGCGTATGCCAACAGAGGGCAGAAATGAAATGGCCGACAATGCCAATCGGTAGGCTGTGAGGGGCACGAAGAGTGTTGGGGAGAATCGAGGAGTCAGGGAAACACCCAGCCGGGGTCTCTACCTGAAGGGAGCAGCCGCTCAACCTCTTCCTCAGACTGCACCGGGACGCGGAGTCACCTCCTGGTGATGCGTCACCGATACCCCAATCACAAGCAAGAAGACTGAACCGAGAGCAGCCGCTCGATCGATCCTGTGGACTTCCGAGTCTGTAACGCGGCAAACACCTCCTGGTGTGCGTTACAGCTGGCAGTCCCTGTGTCTCTGGTCGGGCTGGGAGTTACGACTCCAACCAGCAAAAGCGCCACTGCGCTTGGACTCAGCCGAGTCAAAAAGCGAAGCTCAATGGTTGACCGGTAGAGCTTCCGGGTCCTTCACAGGTGACGATGGGGCAAGACACGGCCCAGGGAGTAACGACTCGACCTACCTCTGTTCTTGCCTTACTGGAGCACCACTCCGGAACACTGCTCTTCACGAAGCAGGTACGTCGGTGTAAACACAATATCCGACAGCCTTGTACCTCCCGGTTCCTCCCTTTATAGGGCGTGTTTTCCTTGAGTTATGTAACAGCTCTCCTGTTTACATAAGGGCGTGTTTCCCTTGAGTTATGTAACAGCTCTCCTGTTTACATAAGGGCGTGTTTCCCTTGAGTTATGTAACAGCTCTCCTGTTTACATAAGGGCGTGTTTCCCTTGAGTTATGTAACAGCTCTCCTGTTTACATAAGGGCGTGTTTCCCTTGAGTTATGTAACAGCTCTCCTGTTTACATAAGGGCGTGTTTCCCTTGTATGACAGGAATTCTTGACAGTACATCCTCCCTCTCAGCGGCTCCCCACGGGTCCAGCGCTGGCAGGAAAACGCCGATGGAACAAGGAGACCAAGCGCGGAGCATGAACCCCTTCAGCCGGTTCCCATGAATGCTCTTCCGGGCCATAGCCTTTCCACGCAACCAGGTACCACAGCTTCCCCCTGCGCCATTTGGACGCCCGTATGCCCGACACTTCATACTCCACCTCCGACTCCACGCATACCGGCCTAGGTGTCCCAGACGGCTTGGAGGGTGCTGGTTTGAGCAATGATACATGAAAGACAGGGTGTATCCACAATGACTGGGGCAAGCACACCTTCACGTTCACGGGACCCATACACTTGGTAATTCGATAGGGGCCCATGTACTTGGGATGGAACACACTGTTCTTTCGAAACCTCATGTTTCTTGTGGATATCCAGACGTAGTCTCCAGTGCGGTACAGTGGCCCGGGCCTTCTCTTCCTATCTGCCGCAGCCTTGTATCTTCTCTTGGCCTCTATTAGGACAGCCCTTGAGCGCATCAACGTGTCTTTTATGTGTGCCACCCTGTCCGCTGTGGCGGGAATCCTGTCCTCTCTGAACGGATGTAGAAATGGCAAGAACCTGGGATGTTGGCCATAGTTGCTATAGAACGGAGATGACTGTGTGGAGCTGTGAGTGGCGTTGTTATAGGCTATCTCTGCAACCCATAGCAAGTCGACCCATTCTTCCCTGCCCTGGTCCACAAAACATCGCAGATACTGTTTGAGCGTTTGGTTCAGGCGCTCGGTTTGGCCGTCCGTTTGAGGGTGGTAGCTGGTGGACAGGGCGGTCTTAACATGCAGCGCAGTGCACCAAGTCTTCCAGAATTGCGCAGTAAACTGCGACCCCCGGTCCGACACGATCACCCCAGGTAATCCATGCAGTCGTACCACATTCTTTAGGAGTAGTGACGCCAATTCCCCGGCCGTAGGGACTCTCTTGCAGGGGATGAAGTGCCCCATTTTCGTCAAGTAATCCACCACCACCAGTATTGCCGTCATCCCCTGGTCTACCGGTAGGCCCACCACGAAGTCCAGTGATATGCTATCCCATGGTCTATCCGGGGTCGGAAGTGGATGTAAGAGCCCTTGGGTTCGGCCATGGTCGGCCTTCATGGTAGCACACGTAGGACACTCCTGTCCCCACCTCCTGACATCCACTCTCATGGTTGGCCACCAGAAATGCCGTCCCATGCTAGCCACCGTTTTTTCAAAGCCCAAATGACCTGCGCATGGAGCGTCATGGCACCAGATGAATGCTTGTTTCCTTAGCCTAGGCGTGGGTATCAATAGGCACCTGCCCTTCAGGGGTATCCCGTCCTTCAGCTGCCATTCTCTGTGACTGAGGAGCCACCTCCGCCATGCGAATGACCTGATCCCTCTCTTTATTCCCCTCAGGAAAGTATCCGGTTGGATAACCCCCAATACCATCCTCGGGGAAATGATGGAACGCTCGGTTGCAGGCAATGGTTCCTTAACTGCAGATTGACGGGACAGGGCGTCCGCCTTCCGGTTTTCAGTCCCCGGCCGATATGTGATGCGGAAGTTGAACCCCGCAAAGAAGATCATCCACCGCAGCTGCCTGGGAGAAAGGTGTCTAGTGGCCGTCATGAACTGTAGGTTCCGATGGTCCGTGTACACCGATACCACATGTCTTGCCCCCATCAACCAATGCCTCCATTCGGTGAAGGCGTCCTTGATTGCGAGAAGCTCCTTCTCCGCAATATGGTAGTTGCGTTCGGCGTCGTTGAGTTTGCGGGACATGTACGCAACGGGATGAAGCACCCCTGTGTCGTGGTTGCGTTGGGACAAGATAGCCCCCAGCGCCACATCCGACGCGTCCGCTTCCACCACGTAGGGGAGATCCGGATCGGGGTGAGCCAACACCGGCGCCTTACCAAAGGCGCTTTTCAGGGCCTCAAAGGCTTTGTTCGCTTCAGGGGACCAGACAAACTCCTTGGACTTCCTCAGTAGCTGTGTGATTGGGGCCACCACTCCTGAAAATCCATCTATAAACCGCCTGTAAAAGTTGGCGAAGCCAATGAAACTTTGGACGTCCTTCACGCTTTGGGGCACCGGCCATTCTTTCACCGCCTTGATCTTTCGTTCTGCCATCTCCTGTCCCTCTGGACTCAGCATCACTCCGAGGAATTCCACGGATGTGACGTGGAAGTCACACTTGCTGAGTTTACAAAACAGCATGTTTTCCCTCAGCTTTTGGAGCACAGCTTTGACGTGGTGTACGTGCTCCTCCACACTGGACGAATAGATGAGGATGTCGTCGATATATACGACCACGTAGATATCCAACTCCTCTCTGAATACCTCATTCAAAAAGTACTGAAAGGCTGCCGGGGCGTTGCACAGACCGAACGGCATGACGAGGTACTCAAAAAGGCCGAACCTGGTCTTAAAGGCTGTCTTCCACTCGTCTCCGTCCCTCATGCGCACCAGATGGTATGCCCCTTTCAAATCCAACTTGGTGTAGATACGAGCTTTCTTGACCTGTTTCAGAAGTACACTGATGAGAGGCAAGGGGTACCGATTTTTTATGGTTATCGCATTCAATGCCCTAAAGTCCACACAGGCTCTCAGCTCCCCATTAGCCTTCGGGATGAAGAAGAGTGGCGAGGCGGCCGGAGACTTGGACGGGCGGATGAATCCTATCCTGAGGAGTTTATCCAGGTACCCCCGGAGATGCACGTTTTCAGGCTCCGTCAGGGCATACAGCCTGCCGCTGGGAACGCTGGCCCCTGGCACCAGGTCGATCTGGCAGTCAAACTGTCTATGTGGTGGTAGCACTTCCGCCTTCACCTCATCAAATACATCCTCAAAACTGTGATAAGCCTGGGGGAGAGCCACATCTTTTTCTGCCGCTGTAGCCACCGTCTGACTCCCGCTCTCATCTGCGTCAAGGGATTCCGTTCTTATTCCACAATGCAGGATGCAATACGGTGACGTCATTTCGATGCGATGTGTTGGCCAATCCACAAAGGGGTTGTGTTTCTGTAGCCACGGCAATCCCAATATGACGCCATATTGGGGCGCTCGGATGATGTTAAAATCGATTTGTTCCAAATGGTTCCTCCCATATCTCATCGGAAGGACCCCCGTGTGCTGTCCGATGGGCCCCGTCACCAATCGCCTTCCGTCTACCGCATAGACGTCTTCGGGTACTGCTTTGGGAAGAAGCACTAGCCCTAGCCTGCATGCCTCGTTGTGGTCCATAAACATGCCAGTGGCCCCTGAATCCACCATGGCCACAACGGGTATCCACTGGTCATGCACTCCCACGTGCACCGTGATAAACAGGTGTCGTTGTCCCTTAGTGACCGAGTTGGAAAGTGAAGGGATGGATGAGTGACTCCGAGATGCCCCTTCTCTGGTCTTGGAGTCCTCTAGTTTTCCGCCGGTATGTCCACCACGGCTGTTACCGACCGGTTGGCCCGTGAACGTGACGTCTTCGGTTTGGCAGGGCATTCACGTACGTAGTGGCCTTTTTTGCCACAATATAGGCACAATCCTTGTTTACGGCGTGACTCTTTCTCCGTGGCTGTGAGGCTCGCTCGTATTGCGCTGATGTCCATGGGTTCTCCCTTGGATGCAGTGGAAGTTTCAGGACTTCCCACCGTCACATAGTATGGAAGGGATTTTCCTTTTCTCCCATGATCCCCCTTTCTTTCACTTAGCCTATGTTCCAGCCGTAATACCAGGTTGATAAGGCCCTCACATGTCTTGGGTTGAGGGTCAATATGAGCCACGGCGTCCTTGAGCTCATCGCACAGCCCTTGATGGAAGAGCGCCGTCTGTTTAGCAACAGGCCACTTGGTTTCCGCAACCAGCCTTCGGAACGCGTTGAGATACTGCACCAGGTCGTTGGATCCCTGTCTCAACTCAAGCATTTCACGGTCCGCCGTGTACGAGTCAGCCCTTCTGTCGAATACCTTCAGGAATTCCTCGCGAAAAGCACCCCAATCACATAAGAGGGGGTCGTCCCTGCTCACCAGAGGTACGGCCCATTGTGCCGCGTTTCCAGCCAAATAGGATATAAGGAAAGCCACACGAGCCTGACTCGTGGGGAACGCCTTTGGTTTGCACGATAAATGTAGCGCCACTTGTGTGAGGAATACCTGCACTGTGTTAGGATCCCCACTGTACCTCTCTGGTGTTGCCAAGGGGATGGCTACCGGCATTTCCACTACTACCGCAGGGGTCTGGTTCGTGAGGGAGGTGCTGGGCGTGAGCGGGTCCAATTGGATAGCATCCAGTCTGGCTTTTACATCGGCTGTTTCTTGCCTAGAGGCAGCCACTTCAACTTGCATGGCCGCTAAAGCAGCCAGCACATCATCAAGTGTTGCCATGTCTGTTATCGACCGGGAGACAGTTAGTGTTATTAAGGTCGGATATTTTGTAACGCCCTGAACGTCTCAGGATCGTTTAACAGACACGACAATGAGGACGCAACCACTTGTGAAGGGTTAGTTCTTTTAATGAAGGCAAATAAAATACAAAGAACAAACAAAAGTTATAGTCACTGGAATCCTCCAGGCTAAGTACGTTACCAGCCCACAGCACGGATGGTCCTAACCGTCCTCTGCATATACGCCGATCCCGGCGTATGCCAACAGAGGGCAGAAATGAAATGGCCGACAATGCCAATCGGTAGGCTGTGAGGGGCACGAAGAGTGTTGGGGAGAATCGAGGAGTCAGGGAAACACCCAGCCGGGGTCTCTACCTGAAGGGAGCAGCCGCTCAACCTCTTCCTCAGACTGCACCGGGACGCGGAGTCACCTCCTGGTGATGCGTCACCGATACCCCAATCTCAAGCAAGAAGACTGAACCGAGAGCAGCCGCTCGATCGATCCTGTGGACTTCCGAGTCTGTAACGCGGCAAACACCTCCTGGTGTGCGTTACAGCTGGCAGTCCCTGTGTCTCTGGTCGGGCTGGGAGTTACGACTCCAACCAGCAAAAGCGCCACTGCGCTTGGACTCAGCCGAGTCAAAAAGCGAAGCTCAATGGTTGACCGGTAGAGCTTCCGGGTCCTTCACAGGTGACGATGGGGCAAGACACGGCCCAGGGAGTAACGACTCGACCTACCTCCGTTCTTGCCTTACTGGAGCACCACTCCGGAACACTGCTCTTCACGAAGCAGGTACGTCGGTGTAAACACAATATCCGACAGCCTTGTACCTCCCTGTTCCTCCCTTTATAGGGCGTGTTTTCCTTGAGTTATGTAACAGCTCTCCTGTTTACATAAGGGCGTGTTTCCCTTGAGTTATGTAACAGCTCTCCTGTTTACATAAGGGCGTGTTTCCCTTGAGTTATGTAACAGCTCTCCTGTTTACATAAGGGCGTGTTTCCCTTGAGTTATGTAACAGCTCTCCTGTTTACATAAGGGCGTGTTTCCCTTGTATGACAGGAATTCTTGACACAGGGTGATCCAATTGGTTATGCACCTAAAGTGCATAGTGTCAATTTAGTAGAGAGAACAGCAGGCTGGGGGTCTGATTAGCAGGCCCACAGCCTCTATGTCAAAAACCAGTGAAGCCAAAAGCAAAAATTTGGGGTGACCATAGGATAGCAGACCCTACTCTCCTACACAACCCCCCCCCCCCCAACGCAGGGACATTAAACTAGCCTTGACCAGTCTCGTCTTCATGTCCTAAGTGGAAGTACCTGGAGAGACCATCTGCATTCCCATGGTCTGTACCTGGCCGGTGCTCCACTGTAAAGTCCATCCCCTGTAGGGAAATGGACCACCTAAGCAGTTTGGGGTTTTCACCCTTCATCTGATTTAGCCACAAGAGGGGCTTATGGTCGGTCTGAATCTTGAAGTGAGTGCCAAACAAGTATGGCCTCAGCTTCTTCAGGGCCCACACCACAGCAAAGGCCTCCCTCTCAATAGCTGACCAATTCTTCTCTCTGGGGGTCAACCTTCTGCTAATAAAAGCAATGGGTTGGTCTTGACCATCTACATTAAGTTGTGACAGCACAGCTCCCACTCCCAACTCAGAAGCATCTGTTTGGACAATAAACTCTTTGGAGTAGTCAGGACTTTTCAGGATAGGTGCAGAGCACATGGCCTTCTTCAGGTCATCAAATGCCTTTTGACAGGTTACTGTCCACTGAACCTTTTTTGGCATCATTTTGGATGTCAGATCATTAAGAGGAGTCACAATGGACCCATAGTTCTTAACAAATTTCCTGTAGTACCCAGTCAAGCCCAAGAAAGCTCGAACTTGAGTCTGGGTGGTGGGAGGAGACCAGTCCTTGATGGATTGTATCTTACTCTCCAGTGGTTGAACTTGGCCTCCACCTACAAGGTGGCTTAAGTACACAACCTTACTCTGCCCTATCTGGCACTTAGTAGCCTTGATAGTGAGGCCTGCCTTTTGCAGAGCCTCAAGTACCTTCTTCAGGTGGATCAGGTGATCCTCCCAGGTGGAGCTAAAGACAGCAATGTCATCAAGATATGCTGCACAAAAGTCATCCAACCCAGTAAGGACTTGATTCACCAACCTTTGGAAGGTGGCAGGTGCATTCTTCAGACCAAAGGGCATCACCAAAAATTGGTAGTGCCCTCCTGGGGTTGAAAATGCTGTTTTGGCCTTAGACTCCTCAGCTAACCTGATTTGCCAATAGCCAGCTGTCAAATCAAATGTGCTCAAAAACTTAGCAGAAGCCAGTTTGTCTATGAGCTCATCTGCCCTCGGAATAGGATGTGCGTCTGTCCTGGTGACAGCATTGAGTCCTCTGTAATCCACACAGAACCTCATCTCTCTCTTGCCATCTTTGGTGTGAGGTTTGGGGACCAGAAACTTGTCTACATTCAATCTGCTGATGCTCAGTGAGGTTGCCTCCAAGGGTCACTCCTTCAACTGAACTATCTTCAGGGTTCTGAGACAACAGGTCTGGGAGACGGTCATTCTCTTCCTCCTGTCCCTCATCTGTAGCCATGAGCAAGCCCATGTCTGCCCTGTCAACATATGCTTTTAACCTGTTAACATGGAGTACCCTGTGGGGACTCCTGGGAGTGCCTAGGTCCACCAAGTAGGTAACCTCTCCCTTCTTTTCCAGGATTGTATGGGGTCCAGACCATTTGTCTTTGAGTGCTGCTGGGGCCACTGGCTCCAACACCCATACCTTCTGTCCTGGCTGAAACTCAACCAAGACAGCCTTTTGGCCATGCCAAGCTTTCTGTAAGGCCTGGCTTGCCTCAAGGTTTTTGGATGCCTTCTCCATGTACTCAGCCATCCTGGAGCGGAGACCAAGTACATAGTCCACTATGTCTTGTTGAGGCTTTTTGAGAGGTAACTCCCATCCTTCCCTCACCAGACATAGGGGGCCTCTTACAGGGTGCCCAAACAACAATTCAAAGGGGCTGTAGCCAACTCCTTTTTGTGGGACCTCTCTGTAAGCAAACAGAAGGCAGGGTAGAAGGATGTCCCATCTTCGCCTGAGCTTTTCAGGTAATCCTTTGATCATACCCTTTAGGGTCTTGTTGAATCTCTCAACAAGCCCATTGCATTGTGGGTGATAAGGGGTGGTGAACTTGTAGTTGACACCACATTCCTTCCACATAGCTGTCAAGTATCCTGACATGAAGTTGGTACCTCTGTCAGAAACCACCTCCTTAGAAAACCCCACTCTGGAGAATACTCCCAGCAGGGCCCTGGCCACAACAGGAGCTGTTGTGGTCCTAAGGGGAATTGCCTCTGGATACCTGGTGGCATGATCCACTACCACCAGTATAAATCTGTGCCCAGATGCAGTGGGGGGATCCAGGGGACCCACTATATCTATTCCCACTCTTTCAAAGGGAACCCCCACCACAGGTAGTGGTATTAGGGGGGCCTTTGTTGTGCCACCTGATTTGCCACTGGCTTGGCAGGTCACACAGGAGCAACAAAACTCCTTGGTATCTTCATTCATGTGAGGCCAGTGAAAGTGAGGGACAAGCCTGTCCCAAGTCTTGTTCTGGCCTAAGTGTCCTGCTAGAGGAATATCATGGGCCAAGGAAAGAAGGAAGCCCCTAAATTGCAGAGGTATAACCAACCTACTGGTTGCACCAGGTTTTGGGTCTCTAGCCTCTGAATAAAGGAGCCCATCATCCCAATATACTTTATGGGTACCTTGAGCATTCCCAGCAGCCTCAGCAGCAGCCAGCTGTCTGAGGGGTTCAAGAGATGGACAGGATAACTGAGCCTGCCCCAAGTCAGCCCTGGAAGGTCCCCCTGTCCCCAGAAACTCAACCTGGTCAGGCTCAAGCTCTTCAGGGACTGTTCCTTCAGGGTTCTCTAGATCCTCCTCCTGGGAAGACTGTTCATCACTTGGAGGCAGGGGGGAAGGCACAGCCTTAACCCTCCTGTTCTTCTTCTTGGTAGGTGCTTAGTCCATTGTTCCAGGATCCAAGACCTGAGGTTCAGTAAGGCACTTTTTGGCCTGTGACCTGGTCACAGCAAGGACATGTGGTGATATACCTAACATCTCTGCATGTGTCCTGTACTCCACTTCTGACCATAGAGAACTCTCTAGGTCATTGCCCAACAAACATTCTACTGGGAGGTCTGCACTAACCACAACCCTCTTGAGGCCAGTTACCCCTCCCCATGAGAAGTTAACAATAGCCACACTGAGGAGGAGCCAAGATGGCGACCGAGACGGCAGCGTAGACTCCCGGCTCCGTGAACCTCCGCATCCCGCACGGATATCCTGCATGAGATCCTCAGCCTGCGCGATGCGATCGTGTTTGTGAATGAGAGTGGCAACCGATCGTGTGACTCCGAGGTTTCTGGCTGCGGTACCGCCTGAGAAAAGTGCATTTTAAATTTGCGGCCCGTGCAGCCCTGGAGCCTGGACCTCGAGTGGACGCCTTGGCCGAGTGGCAGTTCAACAACAACGGCCTGTGGTGACTGGGTGGAGTCGGTCCACCGGAGCGGTGCCAACCTCGGCCTACATTTCGCCGTGGCCGTTCCTGCCGCTAAGCGAAGCGGACCGAGTGCCTGCACGGGGGTGCAACTCTCAGATTCCCCGGTGATAGCCCCTGCCCTTGGCGGCGAGCTGTCCGGACGCCGCCCGTGACTCGCCCTGATTCTTGCAGGCGGCTCCCGGATTTTCGCGGGAACTGGTCCGTGGTGGGGACGACTGTTGCCCGTGCCCACGCAACGGATACATTTTTGCCTGCCCCCGGACCCTGTTTCCAGCGCCGTGGGCCTCGAGGCGCTTGTTCCTGGGTCCCGGCCCCCATACGGGTCGGGCCTACCCGACGGCCATTTTGTTGCGATGAAGCCTACCATCCTGTCCACTGGGTCACAGCAGGATTGGGAGTGTGTGACTTTTGGGAGTGTGGCGGAGCGATCGCAGAGAGCTATGCTAGGGTACGGCGACCTCCTCGAGGCCCTCGATGCCCTTCATTCCTCCCTGGTTCATGGCGTCGGGGTCTTGGGGAGTAAGCTCGATGGTGTGGCATCAGCGTTGGGACAGTGGCGGCCTTCCTGTCCTCAGGTGTGCAGGGACTTCCCACACTGCACACCGGAGGACAAAGTCGCGGCCGCCCCTGGGATTGGTGCACAGCTGGACACTCCGGACAGTATGCTACAGTGTGATCGGCTGGCTGTGGGTCTGATCTGTTCCGGAGGTATTGGACCTGAGCGGGAGGTGGTGGCCTCGTTCCGTGCACGGCCTCCGGTGACCCAGGGACAATTCAAGCAACAGTTGTCTACTTTGGCTGCTTCCGCCTTCCTGGACCCTGTGTGCGGTGCAGACTCTGGGGCAGCACTGGGAAGGCCGTCCTTCCATGATGTGGACTGTGTTGGTACTCAGAGACTTCCACCCCATCTGTGTGTGTCGCTTCCCGGTCGTTTTTGGACACTCCTTTACCTTGGAACATCGGACATGGCGCTGGGTCGAGGGGTAGGCATGGGCAGAATTGCAAAGAGTGGTCAAGGATAAGGCTGATCCTTCAGGGGTGGTCATCTAGTAGACGGGCGGGTTCAGGGGTTGCGTGCTCTCATGGTATAGCTATTAGCATAATCGGTGCATAATGCTCCCCATTTTTCTTTGATATGGTCGATTTTGTGCTGTTCACTGTTTGCTTTGGGGAAAACTTACCGTGCGGGAGTGGGAAGCCGGGGGTATGTTTTGAAGGCCCTCCTCCAGTTTATTAATACTTTCTCTACCCCCCCGTCTGGTGGGGTTCTTTTCTTACTCCTTTTTTCCCTGTTTCTTCTATATTTCGGGTCTGGTTCCGGGGCAACAGGCACACTGCTGGGGGGAGGGGCCGTACTCATCTGCAGAGGTGCAGGGTGGGGGGTTGGGGGAAGGGGTTCTTTAGTCTTCATCTCCTTTTTCCATGGCCTCCTTTTTCTTCTCTGATTCTTCTTGTTTTTTCTTTTCTGGGATCAGCGTGGTACATCTCCTTTGTTGTGAATCGTCGCCTTTTCATGTGTGCCACAATTTCCGGGGTGTTCCCTGGGCTTTCGGGCAGGGGACTCCAGGCGCAACTGCTCATGATATTCTTCCCCATCCTGAATTTCCTGTGTCTGCGCCATTGATCCAATAGATTGCTGATTATTGCTTATGTCATTATTCTGCCTGCCTTTTATCGCTGTTGGGAAATTGTTCGGCACCTGATCCTTCTGTCTTTTTCATTATAAAATGAAAACCCTTTTTATCCTGGTGTCCTACCTGCGCTGTTCACTGGTCAGACTATATTAGCGTGACGATTCTGCTCCCCGAGGTGCCGCCTGTGTTCACACTTGATCTTTGTTGCTCTGATTGCTTAGCGGCCGGCCCCGGGGGGTTGTAGGCCCATACTTGTTATTGATTGAAATGTCAATAAAGGTTTTTAAAAAAAAAAACAAAAAAAAAAAAAAAACAATAGCCCCACTATGGGAAGTAGTGGTATTGCTGGCATTGGTCACCAGGTAATTCTCACCTGGTATGTACTGTCCAGGATCCACAAAGCCTGGTATCACCATAGTGACACTGGCACATGTGTCCCTGTATGCTTGAGCCACTTTTGTTTTTATCAATGGAGTCTGTCTGTACTTGCCCAGATTACTGGGGCTCACAGTCAGGGACAAATCCATGTCCCCATCACAGATCAAGACTGCCTGTGTAAGGGTTCTGTCTAAGTCAGAATCTTCTTCAGTTCCCATAGTGATTCCCACTACACCCTTTGTCTGGGGACCAACACTGCTAACAGTACTACTGGGAGCAGGTGCCTTAGGGGCAACAGTGTTGGGGGCTCCACCCTTCTTACAATCACTAGTCCAGTGAGTTGTATTCTTGCAAGATTTGCACCAGGGTTTCTTTGGACCTTCTTTCTTCTTTCCTTTAGATTGTTGGGACCCACCCTCATTAGTACTAGTTTGGGGCCCTGTTGAAGACTTCTGGTCTTTGGATTTCTGATCACCCTTTTGGTCTGTTTTCTTCTGATCACCCCCTTGGCCCTGGTTCTGGTTCTTTTGCTTAACCCTGGTTCTGACCCATTTGTCTGCCTTCTTTCCCAATTCTTGGGGAGAGGTCAGATCTGAGTCAACCAAGTGTTGATGCAGTTGCTGGTTTTGACAGTTATTTAAAATCTGTTCTCTCATCATCAAATTGTACAATCCTGTATAATCAGACACCTTACTTCCCAGCAACCAACCCTCCAAAGCCTTAGTGGCACATTCAATATATTCAGACCAGTCCTGAGTCTGTGTCTTCTGGGTATCTCTGATCATTAACCTGTACTGTTCAGTGGTTAAGCCTAACCCATCAACCAGGACACTCTTCAGGGCTCTGTAGTTTCTGACATCCTCCTCTCTAACAGTGAGGAGTCTATCTCTGCCTCTACCTTCAAAGGAGAGCCATAAGATTGCTCCCCACTGGTCCTCAGGAACCTGCTGCACTTTGCAGGCTCTCTCAAGAGCAGTCATCCACTTGTGGATATCATCCCCACTTTTGTAGGGGGGCACAACCTTGGACAGGTTCCTATTATCAAAGACCCTATCTTTGTCCCTAGGGACAATGCTGCCACCAGTGGGTATAGACCCACTCTCTCTAGGTTGCCTAGCCTTGCTCAGTTTCTCTTCCATCAGGGCTACTTCTAGCTCCTGTTTCCTGATCCTCAGCTGGGCTTCCTGCATTCTGGCCTCATGCTCCCTCCTCTGAGGGCTGGTCATCCTTCTTCTGGAATGACCCTGAGAGCCTCTAGAGGCATGAGAGGCATTAGAGTCACCTGAGTGATTCCTCTGTCTCCCAACCCCCTGGTTAAGTCCACTAGGGAGATTCAATGGGGGGAACCCATTGTCAGTCCCAAATAGTCTTAAGTTAGCTGAGCCAGGTATAGCACCTGGCACTGGGCTATTTCTCCCTTCAGAATTACTACTACTATCAGACTCATCCCCCTTGTCATCCTTGTCCCTATGCTGATCCTCATCATCTGTAGTCTGATTCTCAACTAAGGGGCGACTGTTAGGAAGGGGTGCTTCAGTAGCATCTTCAGAAGGAGGGCCTCCTGTTCCAGTCCCTACGGGGCCTAACTGGGAGGCTTTCTTGAGAGCTCTCTGATCTTCATCAGTTTGCAAGAGTTCTCTGAGTTCAGCAGAGGTAGGGTTCCTGGGCTGTTTAAGGCCCCTGGAATTAGCCAACTGCCTGAGCTCATTCTGGTTTAGGGTAGCAAAGATGGATGGTGCCCTCTAGATGTCACTCTCGACAGAGATGGGTACGTTGGACCCCTCTGCCCCAGCCATTGCTCTTAAGTGTGGGTGGATGTGTTGCAACTACCTACACTTGGGTTTTCCTACTAAACCTATCTAGTAGTTGTAGTCAGGGTGTGCTACTCCCTTTGCTCTACAACAACTAAGTTCAGTAGAACTTAAGTATATAACTAACTTGTTTTATATGTACCTAAAGGTACCTGTATGATCTTTCAATTGGTAACAAAGCGATTACAGAGGTAAAACACAGCAAGCTCAAATCCCAACCGCTGCTCACCAATGTGAGAAGTTGGCCTGGTATATGATGTTCACTAGTTAAAGTGACCACCTTGTACCATGCCAAGCAACCCTTATGGTGTGGTTGTAAGTCAACCTTTTCGGACCAGCTGTCCTAGTGGTAGCGTAGGCTAAGCAGTCTTTCAGGCTAAACTCGTTTAGGCATGTAAAGCAAGCTGTTTTACCATATGTAACCCCCCTTTATACCAATGAAAGGACACCACACAGATATATATTCAAAATATATATGTATTTATTACTCAAAGTATCCCCTAGACTCTTTATGAGCACAGGAGCACAAATCGTTAAACAAGAAAGTATCACAATATACAGAAGTTGCACTTTATATGGATAGGCCCTGGTGGCCGCTCGAACCATATACTAAAATAGTGGTATAAGTACCACGAACAGGAAAGGGAAAAGGCCTAGGGCCTCTAGAATCGCTGGGCCTACAAGGAGCTAACTTCAGTTAGTGACCAGGAGGTCCACGGGTCGCGTGTGCAGTGAGGAAAGTTACACGCGGGCTCCCATAGGTTTTCAATGGGTGCGTAAAAGTTCAAAAGTTACTGCTAGAAGGGTCTTCTGGTTGGACTACGAAATCAAGACTTCAAACCTAGACATTAGAGATGTTACTCTACACTTGTGCACCGGAGTGCCAGCTTTACCTCACCCACAGGAAGCGGGTGCATAGGTCTCGAAGTGCGTCGGGTTTCGTCTATCTGTTCAATGGAGCCTGATGACAAAGATGCTGCAGGCGGTCGGTCCAGAAGAGATGCGGTGGATCCAAGGATGGATCGGAAGTGTAGAAGACCTGTAAGCAGAGGGGACAGTGTTCACAGTCACTAGCCAGTGACCGGCGTGGCACCAGGTAGGTACCAGGCGATGTCGGGTGCAAACAGGTGAAGAGGTGTAGCTTGTCTCTGCAGCCACGTGGTCCCTGAAGGTCGACGACGTCCAGGAGTCGGTTCACGAGCTGTCCCACGCAGGCTCTCGCTGTCGGCGGTGTCGGCGACTCAGAAGAAGCAAACAAGCATTGGCAAAAGCAGGAGTCGCAGGAATCAAAGAAAGCTGTTAGCTCTGACCAGCAAGGTCAGAGGGGCTGCTCCTTTGGAGGGAAGCAGGGGCCAGTCTGGAGCAACCAGACCAGCGTCGTAGTTTTCAAAAAGGTTCGCCAAAATGGCCACTAGCCAACGGGCCAGGGACCGGGCAGGCGCGTCGAGTTGCAAAGTGCAGAGGGACCCCACGCAGATCGTGGAGATGCTGGAGGGCTCACCTTTGGTGCAGATGCTGCTCGGATGTTGGGCTTCTCAGGACCCAAAGCACAACTTGGAGGGAGCCTCTGTTGTCGCGCTTGCAGCTTGTCGAGTGTCTTCGAAGATGGCTGGCTCCACGTGTCTCGGTGCCTCCACGGGTTCCTTCTTTGCAGGGACTGTGGATCGGGCTGTGAGAGGTCTGGAGGTCCAGTTCTTGTCGGTCTCTGGGCTCGGGCTCCGGCGGGAGGCGGCGGCAAAGCAGACGTCGATTCGCTGGTTGGTGCTTGCGTTAGCAAGATGGTCACTCCCTGACCATAGGGGAGAATTCCTTCAGTCTTCTGTGCAGCAGAACGTCGAAGTTCCCGTCTTCTTCTTAGTGTTAAGGTGATTCCAGGATGTCTGAAGTCTTAGGACACAGCTCCTACCTTTAAGCGGATTCTAGGGGCCGGACTACCTGCTAGGTCCCTCCCTAAGGGTGGGACCAGGAAGGGGGGTGGTTACACCCCCAATCCTTTGTCCAGCTCGCCCCAGGTCTGGGGCTGGTGTGCCCCAGGACCGGTTTGAACTGGCGTATGCACCGAGGCTCCTTGTGAGCCTCAGGCATGTCTGATTCTATTCAAGCCCTACCTGACCAATACACAAAATCCTGTCTGGGGTGGTGCTCGCACCTCCCCCGGCAGGAAACCCTTTGTCCACGTCTCCCAAGCTGGAAGGACTCCCAGCAGCAGGAGGGCAGACTTGTGTCGGTGGTGGCAGCGTCCATTTTGTGGAGCTGGGGCTATGTCTGATTTTACCCGGGTTTCAGGATCTGTACATGTCGTGTCCCTCTAGAAGGGTGGAATGCTAACCCCGTCGCCAGAATTGGCGAGGGGTTAGTATTCCAATTCGTATGACACCTTACTCGACATGTTTTGATAAAGTCAAACCAAAGATAGCATTTAACCGCGAGGTTCATAATGCACTTAAGAGTATATGGTATGGCGATATCTGGAAACGGTAGAAGGAAGTGGTTCCGACTACTGTAGACAGGCTCAGCTCATGCCAGAGCACCATCTCACATGAAACCAAGCACTCTGCCTTAAGGATTGTTAAGGCCTGCCATAGGAGTGACTTGTAGGTTAACATGTGTCCCATTTAAGGTTAGGTATAGGTATACTACACCTAAGTAAGAGGTGGTTACACCAACTTACCCCAGCTGAGTGATCAGCCAGTTGTGTCAAATTGCTAGGCCAGGCCAGGGGTGGCACAATACATGCTTCAGCCCCTGGTAGGCCTTAGATACACCAATGCCCTGGGTACCTAGTGTACACTGGTACAGGGGCTCACAGGGTGATCCAATTCCAATTGGTTATGCACCTAAAGTGCATAGTGTCAATTTAGTAGAGAGAACAGCAGGCTGGGGGTCTGATTAGCAGGCCCACAGCCTCTATGTCAAAAACCAGTGAAGCCAAAAGCAAAAATTTGGGGTGACCATAGGATAGCAGACCCTACTCTCCTACAGTCGGGGGTCGGGCCGGCGCCGTCCTGGCGCCGCTCCGGGGACGGTGAGGCTCCAGCTCTACTCTGGTCCCCGCTCCGGTCTCCAGTGCGGGTGACTTGGAGGTCCCTTGCCCGGCGACGCCGGATGACGCCGGTGTCCTGTCTCAAGCAGCGGACTCTACGGCTCCGCGCAGGGGTCATACCGCGGATTCGTCTTCGGACGCTTCTTCTTCTCCGGAGGCAGGCTGACTATTGGTGTCGTTCGCCCCGGAGACTGGTCGCTGTGTGGTGTCTTTTTCACTGGCATCGAAGGGCGGCTCCCCGCCCTTCCTGAGGCAGAGGTGTTCGTTAGAAGAGCGGCAGGTCCCTCATTCTTTGGCTCCTCCTGACTTCCAGGTCTGGCCCTTGCCCGCCCCGCTTGGCCTCAGGGACGGCCGCCTTAGTTTGCAGCCGTCGCCCACAGAGGAGCTGCTTTCTCCACCGTGGGGCCCTACGGATATGGGTGCGGCCTTCGCTCACGCGGTGTCCACGACTGTGGGCATCCTACGCATGGGTGACCCGGTGGCTCACTTTCCGGTGGACCATCTGTTGGAGGCCCTCCACCAGGAATCTGGTGCGAGGGAAATCTTGCTTCCCTTTGAAGGTTAGCTCCTTTCTGCCTTGACAGGGGCTTGGAGGTGTCCTGGCTCCGGGGACCCGGTGCCTCTGCATCGGAAACCTTCCGACGCCGCGTGACCCGGCGTACCTGTCCATTCACCCCTGAGCCGCCTGTCCCCTTCTGCGGACTGCTTTTCCCTCCCTGCCGCCCCTGTTGGCTCCGCCGTCCAGAGAGGCCCGCTGGCTGGACACTTGGGGACGCAATATTTTTGCCTCGACCAGCGCGGCCCTGCGGGCCCTTAACACCTTGTGTGTGCTGGCTAGGGCTCCTCCTGTTTGTGGGACTTGGCTGAGTCTCTGGGGTCTGCAGCGTCCCAGGAGTCTGCTCAGGTGGATTTGCGGCACCATGCATTGGATGGCCGGGAGCTTGCGGCGTTTATTCTTCGCTCCACTCTGGACGTCTCTGAGGCGCTGGGCCGGGCCATGGCTTCCTCAGTCACTCTCCGTCGCCATGCTTGGCTTTGGGACGGCGTCTTCCCCGAAAATATTCGGGAGTGGCTCATTGATCTCCCATTTGATGGTAGTCTGTTGTTTCATGCCCCGGCCAACTCCGCCATCCAGAGGCTGTTGGCAGGGCTCCGACCTCCTCCTCCTCCTCCTCTTTCCCCTCCGCAGTGACTTCTGAGTTAGGGTTGCTCTTGGGCCTTCTTAGGCCGGCGGTTATGGTTGTGGAGTGTTTTTCTGGCCGTTAACGTCCTTCCTTGGGACTTTGACATTGTTGGCTGATGGACGGCCCCTTTGTTGTTGTGTGTGAGTTCCGCAGGAGTTGTTGCGCAGACTTGGCCCTGAGATTGGGCCTTCTGCTCTGCTTGGGCTGCTGTCAAGCCTGTAGCGGGGGTGCTTTTTTTCCCCGTGGTTGTTTTGTTTCTTCCTCTGCTGCGGAAGTTCTTCCAAAGAGGGTTCCCATATATTGGGACTTCACGTGCCCTATGTGGGGTTATGGTAGCTGTCATATGACTCGTGCTTTGCTGGTGGGTTCTGGTCGCCTTCGGGTACCTGTTCTCCATGGTGTTTCCGTAGGTTGCTTTGCTCCCTGAGTTCGTTTGCGCGGCCTCTCGTGGTGGTAGCCCTGGCCTCTCCTCCTCTCCCTGCTCCCGTTCTGCGGTCTGGGATGTCCCTGTGTTCTCCCTTGCCAGGCGTTGGCTACTTGGTCTTTCTGGGGCCTCGGGCTGTTCTTCTTGCTTCTGGCCTTGACTGCCGGCATTGGTATGGCTGGCAGGCTGCTCTCCATCTGGAATGGGCTCGCCTTCTTCTCCTTGGTTTCCTTGGACCCTCTAGGCTTCTTCTTCCGTCTTCCTGTCTTGGCATTCGGCGGAAGCTATGTTGCCTTGTGGGGGAGTGGGGTGCTTCGGCCTCTCCGTCCTTGCCCTTGGTTCCTCTGCTGTGAGTGTACGAGCCTCTTTAGCCTTTCTTCCCTCCTACGTCCCCTTGGGGTCAGTGGGGTTCTGCTTGTGGGGGTTCGCTTGGCCTGGGAGGGGCAAGGTTCTACCCGGTCCACAGATTTGGTCCCCTGTGGGGCCCTCTGTTCTGCTTTGGCTGGTGGGGTCCTTTCGCAGACCCTCCTTCCCAGGGGGTATTGCTAGGGTATCTATTCTACGTGAAGGAATCTGTGGCTAGTAGTCTCTATCAGATGTACGAGTTACTTACCTTCAGTAACGATGTATCTGGTTGAGACGATTCTAGCCGCAGGTTCCTTCACGGCTCGCCCTTCATCCCCTGTTCTGCGAGGACCCTTGGGTTGGTCTTCGGTACTCGCCTCACGGTGGGGGGCTGTGTCTCTTGTGAGTGCCTTCCTTGTTCTTGACGGGTGGCTCCGTCTGGGGGCGGTTCATTCCTCCCTTGGTTCTTTGGAGGATGGGGTTTCAGTGCGCTGGTGCCCTGCTGCTCTGGCTACTCCAGGTTTTGGGGGGATTGCTTCTATCCTTGTCCTCCCTCCCCTCCCTTCCTTCCATTGCTGTCCTCTGGTTTCTGGTTTGAGGGTCCTCTGGCCATGTCTTACCCTTGTCCTTGTGGGTGGTTGCCCTCTAGGTTGGGGTGGCTTGGTGGTTTGTTGTCCCTGTCTGTCTTGGGACTGGTCCCCTTCCTTGTTCAGGATGAGGGGGGGGGCTTCCTACGTGTGCCATAACTTTTATGCCTGTTCTTCACTTCTGGGCACAGGGATGGGAGGTTGTCTATGTGCACGCCAGGGTGGCTGCGCAGGTTTTTGCTTGTTCTTCTTTCTTCTTTCCCTGCCCTTGGGGTCTGCGGTGTTGGCACTACCCTGGTGGTGGTGTTAGTCACCGTTTCTTTCCAATTTTTCTGCTCTTCGCACACTGTTCCCATGCCCCCACAGTTTTTTATCTGGTGGTTTCGCGTTGTGGTGCGGAAACGTTCTACGAAGAAAACTGACGTGGGCGCGCCGGGGCGGGTCTTATGTGACCTCGCTGATGTCACGTATGTGGACGACGCCTGGGCGGAGTCGCGTGATGTCGCCCCGCCCCCGGCACGCAGGGATGCTGTGGCAAAATGTTTCCGGATCCGGTCTCATGCCTGGGGATAATTCTACGTGAAGGAATCTGCGGCTAGAACCGTCTCTACCAGATACATCGTTACCGAAGGTAAGTAACTCGTACATCTGTAAGAAACATTAGTAGTGATAGATTCCTTACCGCCCCACCCATCCTCCCCGTTCTGCGAACTGATTTCTATGGTTAGGGTCATCCCTTTCAGAGCCCTAGTTTCAAGGCACCAGTGGTCAGTATCTTGCATGGCTCTGCGTTTTCTGGCACAGAAAATCGTGTGCAGAATGGGCGTCAGCGTGCGAGGGCGGCATCTAAGCAGCTGCCACGACGCCAACGACGGACGCGGAGCCGCACGACGCCACCTTCCAACGCGCAGGGGTACTGCTGACAAAAACTTTCTGGATCCAGTCTGACGCCTGGGGGTAATTCTACGGTAAGGAATGTAGCACTACTAATGTTTCTTACAGATGTATCGTTACCGAAGGCAAGTAACTTGTTCATTAACAGAAGTAACTTCTGCCCCATTAACACTTGACATGTAACACGAGTGAGTAACCTACACATACATGTATGACGGATCCTGTCAGTTTTAGCACATTCTTTTCTGCACCTTTGCAATCCTTGAAATGCAATATTCCTTATAAAGTGACTTGGGGAGAAGCCCGGAAAGGGTGAAACGCGACAGGATTGAACACCCCCAGTTTCACCTGTCATTACCCCTGCCCTTTCTCATCCGTGGTGTATGTATACGCTATTCTCAACAACAGTGGCTGCTTCTGGGAAACAGCACATCTGAAAGTTATCTATCACTTTCTTCTTTCCCCACTCTTTCATCCCCTCCATGTATTTTGCTTTCAGGGCGTTGTTTATAGCGAGGAACATGGCAGATGAACTAATTATCGGAAGCTGTTTTAGAATGCATCTTACGTTGTTATTTCATTCTTACATCAGTGCTAGAAAATGTGTGTAGATGTTATTACAATCCTTACCGGGAGCAGGCTGGGACAAAAAGAGTCACGATAATGCTTTTTGGTGTGTTTAATCTTGGGAAGACAAGAGGGCTGCTGCTCGGTCGGGTGAAGGTTTAGAACAACAAACTGCTCCCGAGGGTCCTTCCGTCGGGACCTTCTGTTGCTTCTTCAATTGAAAACAGCATGTTTTGTGTCCCCCTGCCCCCTCCTCAGAGGGCATGCGGATGGATTATGTCCCACCCACTGCCTGGACATGCCCCCTAACTGTATTTGTCACCATGCCAGGCTATACTGTTCCTCACGTCACAGACGAGGAAACTATGTGGGCATTTTTTCAAATAATGCTTTAGACATTTATTTCGTCCCACGAGTCTTTGTAGTGCTCTCTTTTAATCCTACGCTATTGATAAGACGTTGAAAGCATGGCTATTTGCTCACACTTAAGTTTTTGCCTATGCGTTAGCACTGGAACACTCGCAGGACCATCGGTGCGCTTTACAAATCCATGTTCCTCATCATCATATGTACTTGTTGAAATATCCCGGCATACAGAGTATTGTTGACTAAAAAGCGAGAACTGGTTGATGTGCTGCATGTGGCATTGAGTTGGTTGACATCTGCATAGCAAGAGGAGGAAAGGGCATGGACAGTGCTTTATTGGTAAATAAAACAAGCTTCTGCACTGCAATAGGTGTCGCATTGACACAAATTTGAGCTGTTGGCATTGTAAATGACAATGCCTTTTATTTATGTTTTGGTTCTTAAAACATAAATAAAATGCATTGTCATTTACAATGACAATAGTTTAAACTCACACAAATGCGAGACCTATTGCATTGCAGATGCTTGTTGACCTATGATATAAATTATAGTACGTTGGATTTACCAACTACACATGTTAGTCAACATTTGACTTAGTTTAGTCTATCATGATGTGGTACATAATAATGTCCCTATATTTTTGCTCACTATATAGTTCAATTGTACATAATATATATTTGCACAGGGATCAACGTGTCCAACGCATTCAATATCATTCAGTCAGGCACTGCTATAGGGTGATTATAAGAAAGAGATAACAGTAAAATATCTAAAACTTTGTGTTTAAAACAAAAAACAAACACCAGGCTGTTATCCGTGTATAGTTGACTATTCAGTTAAACTAAGTTGCATATACAATAATAACATATATATATTGTGCAGGTGTGGGCCACATGCTGCACATGGCTCCAGGGTAATCTTAATACGTCATCCACACATAAAGTACAAAACTTGTTAGGCCCCAAATTATTGGTCATGGTTTTTCTATTTCGCCTCATGCACTACCAAGTGCAGGTTGCCCCTAAATGTTCAAGGGGGTAATGTGTCACTCTTATTTATTTTACCCAATTTTGCCAATATATTGCCCCGTCTGGTCTGACAGGGGTAAAGCATAAAGACTGTTGGTGCTTTAATGGTGGGGGTATCGCCCAATGCCGAAACGAGCCTATCCCCAAACCACTGTTTTTTTTTTTCTTTCCAAATACTGTCCCTGGCTTCCACCGGGCTTTCTGCTCAACCACAGGATGTTAGATTATGGATAAATAACCCAATATGCCCCATGGGGGTGATAGAAAGGCGGTTGAGAAATAAGGCGCAATGCCTCATCGGACTAGCTACGCTGGTGTGTACGGGGCATTCTGCGTCTTACCCCCCTGGGTAGGGACGATTGGGGCTAAAACCTCCTGTCGTCTTCTTGGGGGTACCGAAAGACTATTGGGGCCTTTAGGGATTAACGTGCAGCTTGATACCTGGATGGTCAGGCCCCCACCTCATTTTATTTATTAATAGATGTAACAATTTCAAGTGGGATTTCTGTCCACCTGCCTATAGGATTCTCCCAGCGGCAGTACTTGTCCATGGCAATGACTAAGGGGCTACTCCGCCCTTCAAACAATTCCTTGTGGCTTGTGGGTGGATCCCTGCTTTGGAACCTCCCTCCTGCAGTGATCTAGCAGGTATCCGCTAATGATAGGTACCATTTGATAAGGGACTCTTTCCCCTGGTACCTCTCCTGTAGTGATTGGTTCTCGAGGGCTGAGATATGCCTCAGAGCACGGTCACAGAGAAAAGGAGTCGAATCCTAGAGGTTCTGGCTGCTTTCACTTTCAGTATCTGTGACATCTGCGGACAAGGCATGTTGCACTTCACAGATCTTTAAAAAAAAATAAAAAAAAAAAATCCCATGTGCTCGGTGGGAAGCTTTTCCCCCACAGCTCAAAGGTTTTTTAAAAACACAGAAGCACCAGAAGACTTTTCTGGCTTCAGTTAGAGGAAGAGACGTTCCTGTCCTCTGCACTGTTTAGGTACTGCATAGGACATGAACATGCCGTCCACTGCACTGAAGCGATTAAAACGTAGAAAACATATGTTGAAAAGGTCTAATTGCAAAATAGAATGTCTGAAGTCTGTCCAATACTCTCGACCATATATAGAGATACTAGATTATCATTTAGAAATCTCTTTTGTTTTAAACTGCAGTTTTGTCATTAGCCAGTTACTGGCACTATGAATACTGTAACTACATTTTGTTTACATTATCTTTCTTGTTTTTTAATTCCTGTTGCTAGAATAGTTTACACTGTACACCATTGAGACCTTATTGTAAAATATATTATTATTTTTCCAGATGAAATCAGTTGCACATTTGCCTTGGAAGGCATTCACATATAAAGTAAGTAAACCTCATCATATCGCTGTTTTGAAGGATCTCTTTCATCATTACAGAAATGTTACCCCTAGAAAGGGGATGGCTTAGAAAGAAGCCTTCTGCATCAGTTCTTGAGGGTGGAACCCTTGTATGCTCATCATGACTTCAAGCTACTGTAAATTTTAAATATGTTGCTTAGTACCTTCATATAATCTGTTTCCACAGTTTTTCAATGTAATTTGAATTTCTTCTGCTTTGTGGTGTCCCATATTTGCCCTCCTTGTTGTCATCCCTCAAACAAGTGACGTTAAGGACCGAACTTAAGATGGAACATGAGTGGCATTGCATATTTCTTTCAGCTGTTTCACTCTCTCCACTACCCCACAGCTTTAGCAGGGAGTCATAGGGCTACTAGGCATGATGGGTTGGTAATCGGGGTCATACGCAACTTCGATTAGATCTTTAGAGGCAACTTATATTTGCTGACTAAAGGGTCAGTCTAAAGGCTGTTAAAGGAGGCTGTGAATCTAAAAATAGTGTTAATGCCACTGTGATGATGAAGCTATATTAATTCGACACCTAATAAACATAACCTCTCCTTAGCATGAGCAATGGCAGACAATTGATGTCGAAACTGACTACAGTAGAACATTTAGTGTTGCATTCCACGTTCTTCACCAGACCTCACGATCTGCTATCCTTGATTCATTGTAGAAGACTTGTTTTCACCTAAATGGGCTTAGATTGCTGCCGCTCTCCTTTCACACACTTTAATGGTAACTTAAAGCAAGCTCAATCCCTGTCATTCACTTTAATTGCCTTAGTCACTCTTCAAACATTTTCTCTCCAGTTCTTTTTGTTGTTGTTGACGTCTTCACCTTTGTCCTCAACAGTTTACTCACCACACTTCTTGCAATGCCATCCATCCTGGGCGCAATCTTGTATCAGGTTTTCTTGCTACAAGTACTTCAAATAGAACTAATCTTGTAGTGCTATTACGTGTCAATCTATGCGACATCCCACATTCTTCTAAACATTTCTTCCCTTCCTTTCCCTCATTAGCTCCCATAACAATTCTCTCCTTCAACATTTTGTTCAGTTTCTCAACTAAACTATTAATTTCTGGATTGTACAATGACAACAACTTATGCGAAATATAATTCCTTTTAACTCGGTCAGCTGGCCTTTCCTCCAGGCGGTCCTCGGGAAGATTGTCCTTGGACCGGGCATGATCAACCGTATCATGAACCCCAATGCTGCTGGGAGGGTGGCGCTGCTGAAAATGGTGGCGCTGCCACGGCTTCTTTACTATTTTCGCACCCTTCCTATATGGATCTTGGGGTCGTTTTTCGCGAGGCTGCGGGTATTATCCACGGGCTTCATTTGGGGCTCGGGAAGGCGTCGAGTGGCGCTGACCACCTTGCGGCGGCCAAGGGCAGAGGGGGGCTTGGCGGCACCGGATTTTGAGTGGTACTACTTGGCGGCCCAGCTCCAATGGCTTACACAGGCGGTGGCCAGGGAGTACAGGGGCCCGGAGGGCCCTCAGGGCAGACTAATACCGCAACATGTGCTGGCCTTTATAGTCCTCCACCAGAGATTAGACCTCGCCCAGCTCACCTTGGAGGAACGTACCCTCCGGTTATGCTGGAACAGATGCCAGAGGAGGGCCGCCATAGTCCACCCCTATGCCCCGGAGATCCCCTTGGGGATGTGTACGGCGTTCCCGCATGGGGGAGATTGGTCGGGGTTAGCGGTCTGGGAGGAACTGGGGGTACAGATGGTGGGGGACTTATTTAGAGAGGGAGTACTGTTGCCTTTCCAGGACTTGCAGGACTCTTTATGGGCTCCCGCGGGGAGACTTCCTGCTTCATGCGGCCCTGGTGGCGAGCCTCCAGAGGCATTGGAACATGGGGCTTTCGGAACCGCCGACTGCCGCGGGTTGCCAATATGTAGTGATGGCGGCGGGGACGACTAAGGCCATCACTTGCCTCTATCGCCGGCTGTCGACGGAGAGACTCCTCCCCCTGGGCGCTCTGAGGGAAAAGTGGGAAGCGGACCTTGGAAAAGAGATCCCCGAGTCCACGTGGTCCACGCTGGTGCGGAGGGCCTGGAGGGGAACGAGGAATGCCCGGTTTCATTTAGTCCAGTTTTTTACGTTACACAGGGCATACCTGACGCCGGCCAAGATACTGCAATATTTCGGGGGAGCGCACTCTGTGTCCGCGGTGCGGGGTAGACGATGCGGACTTTCGGCACATGTTTTGGTCCTGTACGCAATTGGGCGACTACTGGGAAGCAGTGGTGGATTGTTTGAACCAGGTAACTGATCGCTCCATTACCCCGGATATGGGGACCTGTTTGTTGCTTTGGTTCCCCCACACTCGCCGCACGAAGGTTACTAGCAAATTTCATGATCTGGGGTTGATAATGGCCAAGAGGGAACTGACTCTGCACTGGAAATCCCGGGGGGGACCTAACTTCCTGCGCTGGAGATCGGCGTTGGCGCGTTGGGCGGGGGCTGAGGGTACGCTCCGGGTGCAACTGACCCTCCGGAGAGATGACGAAAAGGCGCTGGCCCGGGCATGGGAAGCGTTGGTGGTAGAACTTCAGGGGTTGATGTCCGAGGCTGGGGCCGAGGAGAGCGGGTCTGACGGGCAGGAGGTAGTGGGGAGCGGGGAGTAGAAGAGGCGAGGCGGTGGGCTCTGGCCGCCTGCACCTTTGGCTGGGCAAGCTGGAAGGTTCCGTTTGTTTAGGGAGAGGCTGGGCTCCTGTATCTTATTGTCTAGGGAGGGGGGGCACCTCGAAAGAGGGAAAGGGGTAGGGGACGGGGGCACACTGACAGGGGGTGGGGGAGGGGGGGGAGGGGACCGGGTGGGAAGGTTGAGCCGTCTTCAGGAGAGTCGGGGTTGCTGCTACATGTGTGGTACTTCCTGGACGGGTGGGGATGGTGAGATGATTGTTGCCTTGTTGAGTTGGAAAACAATAAAAAATGTTTCAACAAATCATGAACCCCAATGTGTCCTCTACAGCCACAATTCGGATAAACGGCCAGCAAAACTGATCCAATCTGACTGGCTAGAGGCAATCAATAGGGATGTCTGCTTTCAACCTTGTTGTTCGCTCTAGTGGTGGAACCCCTGGTCATCACTATACGGCAGACTGAGTCCATCGCAGGCATCCTCTTTTGCAGCTGCTCTCATAAACTTAGGCTGTTTGCGGATTACCTCTTACTCACCCTCACCCAAATAGCTACCTCACTTCCCGCAGTGGGCCTCACCTCAACAGCCTATGAGCGTGTCTCTGGCATTAAGGTTAATATGTCCTGAATCTCACGATACCCAAGACAGACCTCCCCGCCCTACACTTCCTAGCCCCATTCCATTGGGCTCGCTAACCATCTATTACCTCTGCCTCAATATTACTCCATTCATAGCTTCTTGGGCGCAGGCTAACTGGCTGGGGCTCTGCAAGTCCATTTGTGAAGACTTCTGGAAACCACAACATGTGTCATGGCTGGGATGACTCAATTCAGTCAAAATCACCATCCTTCCGAAAATTCTCTCTCTGTTCCAGTCCTTGCCTTCTTCCATCCCCCAGGACGACATTCTACGTCTCCAATGGGACATACGTACCTTCATCTGGGTGTGCAGTCACCCCAGGTCCCTTGCTGACGCTTCCCAGGGACCGAGGTGGCCTGGACTGTCCCAGCCACCTCGAATATTATTGGGTGGCCCACCTTCGCTATCTCTCTGAATTGAGAGCTCGCGAAAGTGAGAAGCATTGGTTTCACTTGGACTGGGCCGTGGCCTGCTTCCCCATGAGGTATCTCGCCTGGCTCCCTAAACACAATAGACCGCAAAAAGTGCCTACATAGCCATCCCCACTAGGACTCTCCTGAGTTATGAGACAAGATAGCGATCAAATGGGGTCTGACAACTTTTCCCTCCCCAAATACTCCAATTGCCCGCAACCCGGATTTTAGGCCTGCCTTTGAGCCACAGTCATTTGCCAGCTGGGGGAGGGAGAATGCCGCACCTAGCGTGATTTGTTTGCGGGCGAATCAATTAAGATGTTTGGTCGTTGTAAAGTAGAATTCCAGATCCCTGTTAGGGCCTGATTGCAGTACGGCCAACTACGACATCCAATGTTCAGGGAGCTTTGCTACTCTACACCCCCTTTTAGTCACTGGTCGGAGTTGACAAATGCACTAGTGGACTGATATCATTAATTTATCTTGTACTGCAACACTCAGCACAGGTCAGGCCCCACCCATACCAATTACAATGGCAGGATGACACCACTGAAGAAAACTTTCCCTGAAACAGTCTGAAGTTTTTTAAAGGGGGTGTGCAGCTCCCATCTGGATGTGGGGGAAAGACAGGTCTTTCTTCGTGCCCTCACACACCCCGAGAGGTGTCATGCTTCATCATCTGACTGGTGCCCCTCGTCCGGTCGGCGCTGCAATGCCAGACGGGCTCCCGGAACCGGGGCTCTTTGCCGGGGATCTTTTGAAGAAGAAGCAGTTGAGTGCGTGAGGGCTAGGTAGTGCACAAGGGAGTGAGATAAATATGCCCGTCAGGCATTGCAGCGCCGGCCTGACGAGGGGCACCAGCCCGATGATGAAGCATGACACCTCTCGGGGTGTGTAAGGGCATCACGAAGAAAGACCTGTCTTTCCCCCACATGCAGATAGAAACTGCACACCCCCTTTAAAAAACTTGTGTCTCCTCGGGAGCCTGTGTGTAGGACCTCAACTCGGCTCCCTGTCCCTCCTTTTCTAGAAAAAAACAGTCTGAAGTGACATTCCAAAATCTTATAGAAGCATACCACACCCGTGGAATTAATGAAATTACTCACACTGATTTGCGCCTCATAAGCCACATGCTAGGCGCCGCTAAGCAGCTGGTAGCACTCCACTGGAAGAAACCCACCACCCCTCCTATTAGGGGTTTACGCGGCTGTGGCGTGTAATGGCCATGGAGCTTCTATCTGGCACAAGATAGCATACACTATATGTCCCCGTGTCTGGCAACCACTGTTAGATTATTTCACCCGCCTGGAGCACTCTTTCACACCTCCCAGGCTCAGGAGCGCTCCAACTTTTTACATAGATGGTCACATGCGAAGCACCCTACGCCTCATATTGGCGGCTCCCTGAACTCCTCGCACTGCATCTGCTCTTTCCTCCCCCTCCTTCCTATGGCTTCAAACTTCCAGACTCTTCCACACCATTCTGCCCTGGGACTCCCTTGCGCTTGGATGACCCTGTATGCTGCTTTGTCTACCTTTATTATTTGTAATTTATTTTATTCCACACTCAGAGGACACTTGAATAATAATTGTACATGACATAACCTCTGGTTTCATTTTTCGTGGTTGGATAATGCTGGTTGCCCTCAGTTCCCTGTGTCATATTGCCTTATATTGTCGTAATTCGCAATAACCGCGATTAGGAGGACTCATTGATATGCTACTGTTGTCCTATTTGCTCTATGAAATCTTTCAATAAAATATTTGTAGTAAACAGAAAAATCATTCTTACTGAAAAGCCCTTACGTTTCTTATGAAACCACTTGCATCTCATTATAGGTATATTAATGTGGGGACACCTTCGCCTATAAAAATATAATTTAAAAAAAAAACTGATTGCTGTAGCTATTGAGATGCTGTGATGACCTTCACATACCTATATTCTGGCCATATAAAGAATAGTACTGTAAAACCAGAATATACATAACTGCTGATCCCGTGTGACTGACCCACGATATCTGGCCTCACTTTTTCTTGGGGACCTGTCAGAGAAAATTGTGTCTTTATTACAGGTCATCATTCCTTAAGTACTTTATTGAACTTCTCAAACGGTCCCTTACAATCTTTGAGTATCTGCATCAAAATTCTTCTCTAAACCTTTGATGTATTCTAGTAATTTCACAATGTCCCCTACGTGCTCATTCAATGTTTCTGCTTCTTCCTGATTCAAGTAGAATAATGTGATTATTTCTGTACACCGTACCATCTTTTATCCACAAGTCATCCTGACATCTGAATAATTTTCAATCTTTTACTTTCCTGTTTCTTGAGGCCATTCAACTTCTAACCACTGACAAATGAAACATATATCTTTATTCTTTTGCATGGCTTCCTGCCTCTGGCCCCACTGCCCCATTCACTTCTGAAACAACAAAAGCATTTCCTCACTTCACTTATTCCCACTTGCTATTTAACACCCTGCATCTAAGCAACATGCAACTTTGGTTTCAAATCCCCTGAATGTACCTTACCTTTTACTCATGTCCCTGCTATTATGATACTCATTTACACATTGACACACTGGCCAAACCCTACTATTATAATACTCCTTTGAGTGGTTTGTAGTCTGTTAGAGCAACACATTATCTGCCTCATAAAAAAAGCTCTTGACATTATCAAGGCTACAGTTAGCACGTCCTTCTCGGTAACCCTGTACCTTAGCTCAGCACTCTTCAACAATCTAGATGCAAATGCAGTTAAAAAAGTTACCTCGCTCCTCCTCCTGAGAAAAAAACATTCCTTGTATCCAAATTTGACCATTGTCAGTGGTTAATACACATTTTTTCTTATTATCAAATCTGCTCAACAAAGATGCCTTACTCAACGTATCCTTAAATAGCTTAAACCCCCGCTCGGATTCCTCAGTCCAATCAAAGTGGCACCGTTTTTTGTCAGTTTTTCTAATATTTACAGTTTGGTAGACATGCTGACAATAAATGTTGACTAATACTAGACTTTCCCAAAAATTATAAAATTTGATAATTTCTTTCTTGGGTGACGAGTTGGTGAGAAATGACTTTTACAACAATTCTTTTGACAAAATATCTTCATGACATTTCATGTCCCAATCAAGTAATTGGCTGCAGTTTAAATTTACATTAGTCTTTTATCCCTTGAAATCACCAAGACTCTCCTAAGTATGTCATGCCCCTTCACTTGTTTCCCCTGCTAGCAAATGTAATCAGAATAAAACAGACATGGTACATCCTAAAACAAATTATGCATGGTTCTTTGAAGGAATAAGGCCACTGATAACCCGCCATACAACTTCCTGCATTATATAAACCTATCTTCTGAAACAATGAACAAGGTCAAATGTTTTAATTTGAGTTGCAGTCTGGCTTGGTTATGGTCAGAGGTCATATGTGCTAAATATATCTTCTGCCCATTTCATCCTTTGGCAAGTCACTAATATTCAGCAACTGGTCTTCAATTATGCTGTTGTTTACTTGACTTAAACAAGTGCATAGCATAATGTCTCCTGAAGGCTTCATAACCACCACTGGACTGACCAATTCAATCTCTGCTAAAGGTTCAGTCCCTTGTATCTTACGCCTTATGAACTGCTTTTCTCATCTGAATGGGAATATTTCTCATTTTCTTTGTGACTTTTCAAATTAGTTCTGTATTTTACCTTAATTCAGTGCACAACTCTTTCAAACTTCCAGTTAATTCCCAAAAACAGAATTGGTTTCTCAACCTCTTCATTACTAGCCCCAAATGCACAGAAGCTATATATTTGTGAAATTCAGCAGTATAATTGTTCACAGTTTCACCTGATTCATGGTTTCTCATTTCAAAATGATGTCTTTCCAAGAATATGCTATTTTTTGGAAGATAATCCTGTTCCAAACACCTTGTATAGATTTCAAATGCATTTACATCACCCTCGTCTTCACCTTGAGGCAAACTGTTATATACATCCTGACCTTCAGGACCTAAACATTGCATGGGTAGTGAAACATATTTATCCACATGCCATATGTGTTGTGCTTATAGTATGTTAATAATGCATAAATACTTTTCCCCATTTTACCATCACATGGCAGGTTCACCAGGAGGTATAAAAAAAGAGACTGATGTACTTGCACACTCTGCATGGTGAATTAAGAAGACACTTTACATATGGCAAAAAAATCTCCATTTCATTTGGGGTCCGATTAGGATAACAATGGTCTCGGCCTTAGTCAAGTCCAGGCTGGACTATACCAATGCTTTATACTCTGGCCTGCCCCAATATCTGCTGAGAAGACTACAGATAGTACAGAATGCGGCTGCCAGGCTTGCTCTTGGTCTACCTGGAAGAGAGCACATTACCCCACATCTGCACAATTTGCACTGGCTCCCCATGAAAAAGTGGATCCTATTCACATCCTCTCTGCTAATCCATAGAGCGCTCTATCATTCATGGCCTGATTCCTTATTCACAAGGATCTCCTACTATAACCCTGACCGTTTCTTGGGTTCCGCCAATAAACATCTGGCTATGATTCCAAGGGTGTGGCTGGCTAAAGTGGAATGGTGCTCTTTCACCCACTTGGGCCTGGTGGGCTGGAACAATCTTCCTTTGGAACTGTGTCAGATAGACGACGAAGGATCATTTAGGAAAAAGATCAAGACGTGGCTTTTCACTCAGTAGTCCACCCCTGTTCTTTTTTCTTTCACTTACTTCACAGCATGGTACCGTGAAACTCTTTGAGTAGCTGTGCGTAAAGTAAATCCCGTTACATTAACGCCCAATGCACCCTACTTACAGACAAACGGCAATTGTTGGACCACTGGTGCCTGATACCACCCAATCACAAACACCAATATTTCTAATACATCAGTACTCAAAATAGTGCCCGAGTCACAAACACTCTCTACACCATTACTCAGAACTTCAAAGCCACTGGACCATAAATTTGCAGGCAAAATTATTGCCCAAGTTGATCCTAAAACCACCTCCAATGCATTTAACAGACAATCCTTGGCATAACCAATAGGTCTCGCCTTTGGGACCTTATAAGTATTTAGTTATGCAGCACAATATCCTTGGTGCAACAACTTCAACTGTTGCATGGCTAAACACTTATAAGGTCCCAAAGGCAAGACCTTTTGGCTATGCCAATGCTTGTTATTTGCATAGTTATGTTCTCAGTGTGTTTGGCTCTGTAAGGAACTTATAGTTATTGCACGGGCTGACAGAGGGCATCTGTAAACATTTAAACTGAGGCACAGCCATCTCCTGTGAAAACAACCTAACTCTGCGTCCTACTTTCTGTGTCTCTCGCTTCTAGTACATGGGTCTGCACTCTCGGTGTCCAATGTCTTGCATGTATGATCATTATCACAATTACGGGATTTACGGCTGCCCGGACTTGCAGTAAACAAACATTGTATTTTGAACACTTTTGATGCTATGTGTCCCACTGTCCCTTCAGTTCATTTTTATACCGAAATGTGAACGGTCTGAAAAACAGCATATTTTACATAATCCATTGGAAATATTCAGAAATATGTGTAAAAGCAAATACATGCAAAGTACAGTGACATATTGTAAATATTAAGTAATATGTATTAAAAATCAATAGATGCTAGTGTGTCTTCATTCAGGACAGCATTCACACAACGGGCTGTGCAAAGATAACTGCACACCACAGATGTTGGAGAGAATCACTGTACAATATCTCAAGGCCTTCATCAGAAATTTATCATGAGTCATGCATTTGCGAAGGAGCAGACCCAGTATCCCCTTCAAACCAGAGCTAGGGTACAGATGCAAATACCATATACAACTTCAGTATCCCTTAAGAACACCTGGGTTCTGGGCCGATTTATGTGCAAATGATGCAATTAAATGCAATCATTGTCTCAGATTTACTTCTAGAAGAAAGACCTCCTGAATCCCTCTCAAGGACTATTTGCTGTAACACTGAAGAGTTTTTCAGCAATTTGTTGCCACAGGGGAGCACACTTCATGTTCTTGCCAACCGAGTCATCAGCATTAGAACATGTTTTATCCGGCATTTTCAACCACATCAAAAGGACATTCAGGAAAGGCCTGCAGTTGAGGGTCTCTGAAGGGTTGGTGCAGCTCGATACTTCTGACATCTTATGGAGGTTGCTCAAGTAGAGCACATTTTACCAAGAGAGCCTGTTCAAAGATACATTGTCTTAGGTAATTGAAAAAGCTATTTGAGAAATACGGTTTACAAATGTAAGTGTAGTGCTGTTGATTTCATTTTGCGGCCGCAAAAGTTAAAGCGGCCGCGAAAGTTAAAGAAGAAATGAAAGACCAGCACGGCCCCACGGCCGCGAAAATTAAGAGTACTCGTGCATGCAGAGCGTTTGCCTTGCGGGAGCGAGCAGCGGCAGGCGCGACAATTGCAAACAGCTGCTGCTCCCTGCCGCAAGGCAAACGCTCTGCATGCATGAGTACTCATTGGAAACAGTGCAAAACATGCAAGAGTTTCCAAGAAAGTACAGAGCGATGCCAAGAGGTCCCATTTTCTTTAGCATCATCACTTTCGAAGTCCACCAGCCGCCACTGATCACAGCACATGATTGAGAAAGTATGATAATATTAATGTATTCTCCATTATGCTTCATTGTGCATTTACTATGTACTAATATCTTTATGTGGTGAAAAGCCATTATCGAATAAATTAAATTAATTAGAATTTTAATTTGCAGTGACTGTGCACTTGCATTGACTATATACTTGTATCCGGTGTTTGGAGGATGCGAGTTTTTGAACTTCTCTCTAATTCTGGGATACTCACCTTATCTCTCTGCCTGTCTAAATTAAGGTTCTGTAGATTTGGAAATTTCTAAGCGGATTCGTTTGTAGATCAGCCTTGTAGGTTCCTCCTAGCTCCTGTGACAGCTCTGGTCGGGTGCCAGACCCATTTTCAGTGCAATGTATTGGTGAATGGCAAGACGCAGAAATAAAAGAATGATTTACTCCGTTCATTTGCTTAATAAAAATTGTTTGGAGGGTGTTATGGGGCACCAGGGAAACGTGAATACGCGGATGTGTTCTGCACGAACACTGCTTCCCTGTGCCAACCGCCAATGCTTAGTTGTGCATCAGAGCAGTGGCTGGGTTCAACTTGGCACAGCAACACAAGCAGGCACTTCACAAGCCCCAGCATTCCGGTTCCAGCTAGTCTGCTGTTCAGGAATTCTCGAAAGATAAGCCGAGTTAAGGGGTGCCATGGAGTCTGCACCACTTCTAGGAATGTCATGTACCCAGCATTTTCCTCGAAGTTCACGCAAATCTGAGGCTGTGTCCGACTTATGTTATAAGGGGTTGAACACAAAGTGCCTGCTCTTGCAACAAAATTGGAAAAGCCCCCTCCGGTATTTAATAATCAAAGACTTTAAGCACTGGGGCACTGCAGCGTTTTCTTTGCTGTAACACTGAAGAGTTTTTCAACAATCTGCTGCCACAGGGGAGCACACTTAATGGTCTAGGGAAACAAGTCCTCAGCACTAGAACATGTTTTATCTGGCCTTTTCAACCACATCAAAAGGACATTCAGGAAAGGGCTGCAGTTGAGGGTCTCTGAAGGGTTTGTGCAGCTCGATACTTCTGACGTCTTATGGAGGTTGCTCAAGTATAGCACGTTTTACCAAGAGAGCCTGTTCAAAGATACATTATCTTAGGTAATTGAAAAAGCTATTTGAGAAATACTGTTTACAAATGTAAGTCTAGTGCTGTTGATTTCATTTCCCGGCCACGAAAGTTAATGCGGCAGCGAAAGTTAAAGAAGAAATTAGACAAACGCGGCCTGCGGCCACGAAAGTTAAGAGTACTCGTGCATGCAGTGTTTTCCTTGTGGGAGCGAGCAGCGGCAGGCACGATAATTGCAAACAGATGGCGCCGCTGCTCGCTCCTGCAAGGCAAACGCTCTGCATGCACGAGTACTCATTGGAAACAGTACAAAACATGCACGAGTTTCCAAGAAAGTACAGAGCGATGCCAAGAGGTCCCTCTAAGCAGCGCTCGCGCGCTGCGTAGGCAAAACCTAAAAAACAATACAGCATCAAGTAGCTAATGTTTAATTAGTCCAATTCTTTACTCCATAATATTGTTAAGAGAACTTGGGGAGTGCTAGAATCATTCCTCGTTTTTAAAAATCATTATTGGACATTACTCAGACAGACCTTCCAGATATTGCAATTTTTCCGCAAAATAAGCTGTAAAGCGCTATGCTCACAAGTTTTGATAAAGCTGCCGCAATAAATGTCATTTTATACTGAGGTTTCCGTTTTTATTTTAGAAAAAAATGCTTCTTATATGCTATTGACTGTACGTGCTTCACGTCAGCACGTCATGCATGCTGCCTTCAGACTTTTCAATGAGCACATCATTTTGAGACACAACTGTGACTCGGCACTAGCAAAATCATTCAGGGCAAATTTCGAGGATTCTCCTCTTACTAATCTGACAGTGCTTCACTGGCATGGGCTTCCCTCACTACCCTTCCTCACTGCCTTTATAGCTGTTCGAGGGAGAAAGAGGAAAACAGCCACAATAATCTGTATTTTTTACTGTGGACAGCTAACTCCACGGCTCACCAGGGTAAGATGCGTACAGTAAGCACTTGTACACATCCAACTTCTGTTAAGATATCGATAGTGAAAATTAATGTTTATTTTCTATTCATGGTGTGCACCTAATGTGGGGAAGAATTAACTAGAGAAAAAATAAGATTCAAAGGAACAGAAGTTTTTCTTAGGATGGAGGCTAGTAAATGTGTTCAGTCAAATGAAGTGGTGTGTAGTAGGAGCATGAACAAATATTTTTAAGTTAACATGATAAACAGCCACGCTTGACCCACTCTTAGGAAACGTAACAGGATTTAGTTTTTTCGGCTGTCAGTTATTTGTTTTCTTATTACACTCTGACCATCTTGAGCTGATGTTGCCATCTTGGTAAGCATTATGTTCTGCCCTACACAATACAGAGTGCTCTCTTACATAAAAAAAAAATAAAAAACATTTTTGGCTAGGATGCCATGCAGACCCACTATCCTTTGTACAAGTCCAAGATCATTATCCATTCAACCATACCATTACCTGTTCTGCCAAAGGGCATCTCTCCTGCTCCCAACTCAACCTTTCCTTTAAAGAAAATGTTTGATAAATGTGACAATCTACAACTGCAATGTGCACACTAATAATACCACATCTAACAGGTTGCCTTTCTTTGAATGCTGTCATGTTGTTATAAGGGTGAACGGGAAGGAGTTGAGTTCTTATTTTGCTGGCATGGTCCAACATGAGTCGGGCAAAACCGCCTCACCATTTTCAGAGTTCACCAGCCGCCACTGAGTGTGAATGTCTTGTTGACAGCTGTTGGAGTTAATTCAGGATGCAATAATAGGGGCAAATAATGTTGAAAATATCTTATGAAAAGCTGAACTGCTCTTCCGCATAGTCTATGACGGAGGCTAAGGGAAACTGTGTCCAAGATGTTTTTATTAAAACATTTGAATATAACTCGCATACTTTTTTAATACATTAACAGTCCTGTAAACCAGAGTACTGACTGAGTGAGTGTGAGAGGTAATGAGATGTGAGTGGATAATGAGAAGCGAATGTTTGTGAGAATGCATTAGACAGATTTTCTATGCTTAAAACAGTCTAACATAAGTCCATTGGGCACATTTCCAATGGGAAGACACTACATACCTTGCACTACTTCTCTTTTAAATTAAGTGTACTTTATAGCAATCACTGCAAACAAAGCATATTTTGTAAACAGTGGAAAAATGCAGTTTATTAATATTTTGGTGGTTGGGCAGCTGACTAAACACCAATGAGCACTGATTTACTGAAAATACCTCTCTGAAATTCACCAAAAAATAAACACTGAAAACAGCACTGCCTACTCATGCTAGACTTTCCAGGTCGGATGGCGGTGGCAATGCTGCCTTTCTGTTTTGTCATCCTTAGTGTCCATTGTTGTGTGTGTCAGACTCCTTCCTTTGCTGCTACTTGGCCACTACCCACTCCACTTCCTTTAGGTTCATCTCTTGGGCCTGTCTTTTGGCATCTGCATAGGTCTTCATTTTCCTCTTGCTCTCTCTGTTGCTTTGCGCCTGTCCATAGCAGAAGTTTGGCGTGTATAAGCCTTCCAAACATAAAGGTGGCTGGGTACTCCCTTGTTGTTGAGTGCGGGGGGGTTCCAGTATTCTCTCAGAACTATCGCTCTTGTTGTGCCATCCGCATTGGCTTGCCAAGCTCACTTCTTTAATGTGCCTATGGACCTAGCTACCATGCCATTGACCTGTGGCCAAACTGGCATTATCCTCTGGCATTTGATGGCCAACTGGGCCAGAAATTCTTGGAACTCTCCATTAGTTGGCCAACTGGGCCAGAAATTCTTGGAACTCTCCACTAGTGAATGACAACCCATTGTCTGAATTTAGGGCTTCTCAATGACCCCACTCTGCAAAGATATCTTCTAGGGTCTTGACTACTCATGACGTAAATAGAGGATATGATTTTCACAAGTGGGAATCCAGAATATACTTCTATAAGTACCAGAGGGTACTTTCCTGAAGACATGGGCCCAAAGAAGATGAAGCAACCCGGTCCCTTGGATTCCCCTGTAGCTTTGACATTGTCAGTGTTAGTGGTCTCAAAGTTGTGGAGATGCACTTACATATGTGAGATGTCTGTAGTTCCATTTCAAACATGTTGTCTAGTTTCAGAAACCACAGTCTCTCCCTTATCTCTCTTTGTGGCCTCTTTGCTCTTCATTGGGGAAGTTCGATTTCTGTGGGAGAATAATTCTGGGCCCCTTAAAATGAGTCCTTCTTTTGTGGTGACCAGTTCTTCCTGAATGTTTTGATTTTTGCGGAGTCTTTTTTCCCAGTCTTGGCTATGCCTCCACTTTTGTGTTTGATTATTTGCCTGATGGATTCTAGGTCTTTGTCTTTGTTTGTCGTGGTTATGACTTGTTGAAGTGACAGGACTGTTGGTATGCTTGTGCTGGCCAATTGTAGCTATTCCTCGGCAACAGTGCAGCTTAACTTTGTTGTCCTCCGCGGATGCTGTGAAAGGTAGTACGTGGGTTCTGTTCTTTCCCTGGCTTGTGGCTGATCTAGTAGTCTTAATCTCCATCTTTCGATTCTCAGGGGCATTTTAGCTTAGTGGTTTCCAAAGATGGTCACAAATTCTGTATTTTGTTTTGTTAGTTGTCTATGGTGGCATAGTCTTTCATAAATGTTGCGGAATACTTGTCCATATCTAGAAATGACTTCAGTGCCCCTACATCTTGTGGCGGCGCTGCATTGGTGAATGCTTTAACTTTGTCCTGGTCTAGTATCACCCCTTTTTCCAAGAAGATATGTTCAAAGAATTGTAGATTGGTTTTGTGGAACTCACATTTCTGAGCCTTCAGTGTGAGGTCAGCATCCACAAGCAGTTGACATATTCGGTGCAGTGCAATGTAATGTTCTGCTTCCATTGATTCAAATCCCAGGATGTAGTCACTGTAGTTAAATGTGTAGAATACTGGTTGTATGGTATGGCGTGTGAGAAGTTGGCCTGATGTATGATGTCACTAGTTATAGTGTACACCTTATATCAGTCCAAATACCCTTATGGTGATTGGTTGTAAAGTCAACCTTATAGACCAGCTATCCTAGTGGTAGCATGGACAAGAGCAGTCTTAGGCTAAACTCTGAATGGCATGTGAAGCCAGCTGTGATACCATATATAATCCCTTGAATACCAAATGAAAGGACACCACAACAGATATATATATAAAATAAAGTGTATTTATTCTAAGCAAACCCTCAGCACTCTTTATGAGTTTAGAGGTAAGTACAACACAGTCTTATTAATGCATACAGTAAGTCACACAGGTAAGTAATACAGTTAGGCCCTAGGGGCCACGCAAACCATATACTAAATAAGTGGTATAAGAACCACTGTCACGGAAATAGAATAGGCCTAGGCCTAGGGAATCGCTGGGGCTACACTACACTAGCGTTAGTTAGGAAGTGGGAGGCCCACGGGATTCGTGTGCAGAGTGGAAACACTCACGCGTAATGCGTAAAAGTCAATAGCAATGTTACAGTTTAGAAATAGATAGATTTAGGACACTTCCGGAGTAGCTAGGAAGTTGAGACTTGAAAACTAGACACTAGGATAGTCACTATCCTGATGAGCACCGGAGTACCCAAGTTACCTAGCCCACAGGCTGCGGGTGCATAGGGGTGAAGATGCGTCGTTTTCGTCGTCGACTCCTATGGATGCCTGAAGAAAGATGCTGACAGGCAGTCAGGGGAGAGTGTCCGGTGGATCCCAAGGCTGGGATCAAGAAGAGAAGAAACCTGCAAGCAGAAGGGACAGAGTCAAGGTCTCTAGCCAGTGACCACGTGGAACCAGGAAGGAACCAGGCGATGTCGTGAAGAGTTGCAGGTGAAGGTGAAGCTTGTCGCTGCAGCCAGGAGGACCAGGAAGCGTCGAGGACGACCAGGACCAGGAGGCGAGCTGTCCCACGAAGGCTCTTGCTGTCGGCGGCGTCGAAGTTGGACTAGGACTCACCAAGCCTTGGCAAGCGGAACCCACGAAGAACAAGGGACTTGCTTCTGGTGCAGACCAGGAAGGTCTGGGGTGCTTCTTCTTTGCAGAGAAGAAGGAGCCAGTCTGGAGGAGCCAAACCAGCGCAGAAGATTTCAGGGAGCGTCGTCACAGAGGCCACTAGCCAGCGGGCAAGCAACCGGACAGACGCGGCAAGCAGGAAAATGCTGAAGGGCCCCACGCAGGACTCGTGGAGTGTGGGGGGCTGGTCTTCGGTGCAGATGGTGCTTGGGGTTGGGGCTTCTCAATCCCCGGTGCACAACTTCGAGGATACCTCAGAAGCTGCGCTGTAAGTTACTAGCCACTTTTCCCAGGTAGCCGGTCCCACGTCGCTCGTCGCCTCCACGGATCTCAGCTCTGCTGCAGATGTGGATGAGGGTCGGAGAAGTCTGGAAATCAAGGCTCTGGTCGGGCTCTGCCGTCGGTTCCTCGTCGAACGTTTCACAAAGCAAAGGGTAGTCACTTGATGGTGCCTGTTTGCACAGGGTAGCCACTCCTTGGCTACAAGGGAGATTCTTCAGTCTTCTTCTTTCGTCGAATGTCGAAGGTCCAGAGTTTCTGTTCAGTTTTGCAGGTTCAGGATAATCTAAAGTCTTGAGGCCCAACTCCCACTCTTATACTAATCTGGGGGGCTGGGATACCTGCTAGGTCACGCCTTATGGGTGGGACCTGGGAGGGGGTGGTTACACCCACTTCCCTTTGTCCAGTTTCGCGCCAGAGCTGGGGCTGGAGTGCCCCAGCGCCGGTTTGAACTGGACTACGCCAGGAACACCTTGTGTGCCCCAGGCATGTCTCATTCCTTTCAGCCCACCCTGCCCCAATACACTAAAGGCTGTCTGGGGAGGTGCTAGCACCTCCCCAAGCAGGAAACCTATTGTCCAGGCCTCCCTGGCTGGGATCACTCCCAGCAGCAGGAGGTCAGACTTGTGTCTGTGGCAGCAGCATCCATTTTGTGATGCTGAGGCTTTGGTTAGAGATAAACAGCAAAGTATGATTTTAACATGTCTCTCCCTCTAGAAGGGGGGAATAATATCCTCATCACCAGAAATGGTATGGGGGTATTATTCCAAAGTGTTAGACACCTTACACGACATGTTTTGATACAGCCCAACCATAGTTACCATAACCGTTTAAGATTATAAGGCACTTTAAGAGTATATGGTAGGCTATATCATAGAACAGCTATAAGGACATGGTTCCGAAAGCTGCAGACAGGCTCAGCTCATGCTAGAGCACCATCTCACATGTTACCAAGCACTCTGCCTCCAGGATTGTTAAGGCCTGCCATAGGAGTGACTGATAGGTACACATGTGTCTATATATAAGGTAGGTATAGGAATACTACACCTAAGCAAGGGGTGATTACACGACCTTGCCTCAGCTGAGTGATCAGCCAGTTGTGTCTGATTGGAAGGCCAGACCAGGGGTGGCATAATACATGCTGCAGCCCCTGGGAGGCCTAGGGTACACCTATGCCCTGGGTACCTAGGGTACACTGTACAGGGTCCAATAAGGTGATCCTTACCAATTGATTATGTACCTAGGGTACATGGAGTCCATTTTACAGAGAGAGCAGACAGCCTGAGACCCTGAATGGCAGGATCTCAGGCCAACTAAGTCGAAAAACCAGCTAGACACTAGGCAAAAAGTTGGGGGTAACCATAGTCAGATATCCACCTTCCTACATGGCGAATGACACCTTGGAAGATTTCCACCATCAGCAATATCTCAAAGTTAAGACATTTTTATCTGAAAAGTCCTAGGTGTGTGGAGAAAGTTGTAATTTATCGCCTCCCCCTTCTTCCAACTTCAGTTGATTGTATCCTTTGTTTAGATCAGTTTGGGGTAGCTTTTAGCACCAATTGTGTTTGCTATTTTTTAGGCCTGGATGGAGTTCATGCTTGATGGATTTGTTCCTTACGTGTCCCTTTATGTCCTTCTTTGGTGTCACCATGGGAGACCTATGTTTTTCAACCCTTGAAGGCTTTGATGAGGTCTAGTTTGAGGACGTTTCTCATTTCTTTCTCTGTGACCTCCTACAGGTGGAATGCTACTTGTCTGTGCCTTTATGGAACAGGGCGGATTGCTCAGTTCACATGCAGTTTGACTCAGATATTTTTCATTTTCCTCTTTCCACTGAACAGTGTTGGGAAGTTTTGTGTCACCGGAGGTCTGACCTGTATATTGTAGTAATTGGCTTTGAGTCCCATGGTCACTGCTGTGGTCAAACTTAGAAGACGTGCCAAGTATCTTTCCTTGTAGTAGTTGAAGTGTTGCTTTTGTGGACTGGTGTAGGGTTGGCTATAATCTTCAGAATGTCATGATGCACATCACAATGATTGATACTCCTCTGTTGAAGATGAAGTGTACAGGGTGGTCTTTTACTTTCATGTGCACCACAGGGTTTTTGCACGCCACCCCTCCCATTTCCATATGGCAAATATTCTCATTGAAGGAGTTCACAGCCAGTATTTCTCAGCTCCTCGTTCTGTTGAGGCAGAATACACTGGGTGCTTATCCAAGACATGGATGTCCGTGGCTACTTTTTACCTTTGGTGCTGAAAGTAAGTAGTGAATTGGCCTTTGGACCCCAATGGCTTCACTTCCAACCATGTGTATATTTGCTTGCGTGTCTCTTCCAGGTGCGGCTTGTGTTTCATGCGTGCCAGTTCCTGTGTCCAAATGACTTTCACCAATGCGCCACTGTCTCCTATGAACTCTGCTTGGTGCTCTCCAATCATGTGGCTAACTGTAGACTTATGACCTTTTGGCCTGTTGACTGACATCACAAGCATGCAATTTTCATCTTCACTGTTGTCATATGCTGATGGCATGTATGTCTATCTGAATGATTATGTTGAGCGCTCCCCTCTGGATTTCTTCTCAGTGACCCGTACATGGTGCCTGTCCTTGGCACTCACCCTGTATGTGTGTCTGGAGCCTGATGCTATTTTCAATTTCGACGTTTGGGGATTTACCTTCTACAGTCCTCCTTCTGTGCGACAAATGGACTTAAAGTGGTTTTCTTTCCCACATCCTTTACACATCAGCCCAAAGGCTAGGCGTTTTCTTTCATGTGGGTACAATAATTCCCAACTGTTATCTGTCTATGATGGGCATCCTGACACATTTCCTTTATCGTTCTTGCCTGAATGCTTCTTGCTTCTCATAAGTAGTACTTTTTCCTTGGAGGCCTTTCTGGATTCCATCACAGTGGCTTGCTTTTTGGCCGTCTCCTCCACCCTCGCTGTGTCTAGCATTTTGTCTAGTGTGTGTTTCTTCAAGCATTCAGACGTACCTCCATCTATTATTCGTAAGTGCATAGCTTCTTCATCGTTGAACCCGTTGAATCAGTAGTGCGTGAGAGCTTTTTCCAGTCATTCTACAAATTCAGCCATTGTTTCACCTAGGGATTTGGTTGCCTTGTTAAGCATATATCTCTTGTAGTCCTCATTAGCTGTTGTGTTGCAAGGGCATCTTTTACCTTCTGGTATGTGGGTATATCCTCTTTCGGTAGTTTCTAGACTGCTTTCTTCAATCCATCTCTGGCTCCTGTCTCTCGCCAGGTTCTCTATGTACTTGACTATTTTCAAGTCTATTGTTTCTTTTATTCGCTTCAATGAAGTAGGCAAACGTTTTGATCCATTCTGTCCACTTAACACCAATATTCTTCTAGGAGATTAGGATCTGCACTTATGTTGCCCTCACTTTTTTTTCTGATGTTTACACTGGTTTCTGGCTATAGTCTGGCTGGGTCCCTGCTAATCAGGGCCCCAGCCTTTCTGTTCTCTCTAAACAACATGGAGTGCATATTAGATGCACTAGCGATTGGATACTGTGGTACCTTATGAGCCCCTAGTATATGGTACCTTAGGTACCAAGGGCATAAGTACTTCACAGGCCTACCAGGGGCTGAAGCATGTATTATGCCACCTCTGGGAAGCAGACTAAATCTGACACCGCAGGCCTGCTACTGCAGCCTGAGTGAGGTAGTGTTAGCACTCCTCACTGAGCTATAGGTTCCCTATATCTCACCTTACACACACATATAAACCTATGTCACCCCTAAGGCAGGCCCTAACAATCCTGAGGGCAGGGTGCTTGGATCCATGTGAGGGGGCTCCTCTGCAGCTGGCAGAGTCTATTCTCTGTGGATGTTTGTGGTTGCGGTTAAACCATATACTCTTAAGTGCATTATAACCTTGCGGTAAATGCTAACTCTGGGATGGCTGCATCAAAACATTTCGTGTTTGGTGTCAAACGCCATGGAATCATACCCCCACACCAGTAACTGGTGTGGGAGTATGATCCCACCCTTCCAGAGGGATAGACATGTACCTATTGTGGAAACACGGGAGAATCCTGAAGAGCCCTGGCATCACAAAATGGATGCCACCAGCACAGACACTGGGCTGCCCTCCTGCTGCTGACCGAAACTCGCAGTGGAGGAGGCCCAACAATAGGCATCCTGTCACAGGGAGGTGTAACCACATTCCAGACAGGATTTAGTGTATTGGGGCTGGGTGGGTGCACTCCTAGAGTGCTTTGAAGTCCTGCACTGGGGGAGATGTAGGCTCCTCTGGGCATATGCCAGCTCAAACCGGTTCAGGGGCTACCAGACCCTGCTCTGGCGCGAAACTAGACAAAGGGAAGTGGGTTTAACCACCCACTCCCCTGACCCTCCCATAGAAGTGGTCATAGAGCTAGTCTCTCCCTTTCCTTTAGTATAAATTAGGGAACCCTTGCCATTGCAAACTAGATATCCCTGGATGACGCTCTGAAGAAGAATCCTGGACCTTCGACATTCCACTACCTCTGGAAGACTGAAGAATCTCCCTTGGAGTGACTCCCCTGCTTGGCAGGCACCAAAACTTTGCATCAACGGTCGCAAACTTTCCCGCTCCCGCCGTAGTCCGAAGTCCCTGCAGCCCCGGAAGTGGATTTCCTGACTTCTCGACGGCCATCATGAGTCACCAGCAGAGCTGAGGCGAGTGGACCCCACGAGTGACGAGGAACAGCAATCCCTTCACGACATTCTATGAACTTGAGCATTGGACCACGTGTGGTCCAAGCCTCCAGCAGGATTTCCACCGAAGATCAGAGGCCTACCTCGTCCTGAGTGACCGTGGGCTCCTGTGAAGTGAATCCTCCCGCGGCGTCTTCGCGATCCCTTGCCGGTTGGCTTGTGGGTCCCCTGAAGACTTTTGCATCGAACCAAAGGGCTCCCCTGGTTGCTCCAGGCCTGCCCTGATTTACCCTTGCTGGGTGAGTCCCTCAGACCTTACTGGTCTACACCGCTGACTTTATTCACATTCTACGAGACTTGCTATTGCCAAGGCTTGTTGGCTCCAATCCGGTTGCCGACACCTCAGTAAGCTGCAGACATCGTGAGACACTCTGAATCCAGCTCCTGGTTGTCGTCAACGCCTCCTGGACCTCGTGGCTGAAGAGTGAAGACACCCGTGATCACCTGAAATCACCCGACGACTGTGGGCATCCATCTTCCTGGGCCCGGGTCACTGGCAAGTGACTTTGAACACTGTCTCCACTGCTTTCAGGCCTTCTTTCTTCAGAATTCAGCCTTAGATTCCACCGGACATTTCTCCTGTCTTCACAAGCAGCAAGTCTTCTTTGGCTCCCATTGAAAACGACGCAGCGACCCGACACCAAAAGACACCTATGCACCCGGCTTCCCTGGGTGAGGTAACTCGAACACTCCGGTGCTCCTGTGTGTGTTGGCTCTAGAACTACTTACCCTGTAAGTGACTTGCTTGTAGGCTCTCCCGAAGTATCCTAAAACTTTATAATTCCAACCGCGACTTGCTCCATTTAAGTCTATTGGGATCCACGGCTGTGTTCTCACACTGCATGCGTCTCCCGTGGGTCCTTTACTTACCTGCCTTGGGTGGATTAGTGAGGCCCCAGCACTTCTGAAGACCTTAGGCCTTCTCCCTTCTCAAGTCGTTCTTCTTATACCTCTTTTTTAGTGTATGGTCTGGTACGCCCCTTGGGCCCCAACCAGATAAGTGCTTAATTTGTGGTGAAACGTTGATTTGTGCATATGTCCTTGACTTCTAATCTCAAAAGAAATTAGTAGAGTGTGTCTAGAAATAAATACATATATATTTTATATATATACCTGTGTGGTGTCCTTTCATTTAGTGATTCAAGAGATTATAAAGTAAAACAAGCTGCTTTACATTCCTCTGAGACTTAGTGTGAGAAGTTGGCCTGGTATATGATGTTCACTAGTTAAAGTGACCACCTTGTACCATGCCAAGCAACCCTTATGGTGTGGTTGTAAGTCAACCTTTTCGGACCAGCTGCCCTAGTGGTAGCGTAGGCTAAGCAGTCTTTGAGGCTAAACTCGTGAAACGTGTTAAGCAGGCTGTTTTACCAAATGTAACCCCTCTTTATACCAATAAAAGGACACCACACAGATATATATTGAAAATATATATGTATTTATTTCTCAAAGTATCCCCTAGACTCTTTATGAGCACAGGAGCACAAATCGTTAAACAAGAATACGTTAGAATACACAGAAGTTGCACTTTATATGGATAGGCCCTGGTGGCCGCTCGAACCATATACTAAAATAGTGGTATAAGTACCACGAACAGAAAAGGGAAAAGGCCTAGGGCCTCTAGAATCGCTGGGCCTACAAGGAGCTAACTTTAGTTAGTGACCAGGAGGTCCACGGGTTGCGTGTGCAGAGCAAATAGTCACACGCGGGCTCCCATAGGTTTTCAATGGGTGCGTAAAAGTTACAAAGTTACTGCAAAAAGGATCTTCCGGATGGACTATGAACTCAAGATTGGAAACACAGACACTAGAGATGATTCTCTACACTTGGGCACCGGAGTGCCAGCTTTACCTCACCCACAGGAAGCGGGTGCATAGGCCTCGAAGTGCGTCGGGTTTCTTCTATCTGTTCAGTGGAGCCTGTGGACAAAGATGCTGCAGGCGGTCGGTCCGGAAGAGGTACGGTGGATCCAAGAGTGGATCGGAGTTGCAGAAGACCTGTAAGCAGAGGGGACAGTGTTCACAGTCACTAGCCAGTGACCAGCGTGGCACCAGGTGGGTAGCAGGCGATGTCGGGTTCAAACAGGAAGAAAGGTGTAGCTTGTCTCTGCAGCCACGTGGTCCCTGAAGGTCGACGACGTCCAGGAGTCTGTTCACGAGCTGTCCCACGCAGGCTCTCGCTGTCGGCGGTGTCGGCGACTTGATCGAAGCAAACAAGCCTTGGCAAAAGCAATTGTTGTGGAAAACGAAATAAGCTGATGGTTCTGACCAGCAAGGTCAGAGGGACTGCTCCTTTGGAGGGGAGCAAGGGCCAGTCTGGAGCAACCAGACCAGCGGTGTAGTTCTTGAAGTTCGTCGCCAAGATGGCCACTAGCCAGCGGGCCAGCAACCGGTTAGGCGCGTCGAGTGGCAAAATGCAGAAGGGCCCCACGCAGATCATGGAGATGCTGGAGGGCTCACCTTTGGTGCAGATGCTGCTCGGGTGTTGGGCTTCTCAGATCCCAAAGCACAACTTGGAGGGAGCCTCGGTTGTTGCACTTGCAGCTTGTCGTGGTCGTTTCAAGATGGCTGGCTCCACGTGTCTCGTTACCTCCACGGGTCTCTCTTTTTCAGGGACTGTGGATCGGGCGGTGAGAGGTCTGGAGGTCCAGGTCTTGTCAGTCTCTGGGCTCGGGCTCCGGCGGGAGGCGGCGGCGGCAAAGCAGACGTTGATTCGCTGGATGATGCTTGCGTTAGCAAGGTGGTCACTCCCTGACCACAGGGGAGATTGGCTTCAGTCCTCTGTGCGGCAGAGCGTCGAAGTTCCCGTCTTCTTCTTAGTTTCAAGTTGATTCCAGGATGTCTAAAGTCTTAGGACACAGCTCCTACCTTTATTCGGATTCTAGGGGCCGGACTACCTGCTAGGTCCCTCCCTAAGGGTGGGACCAGGAAGGGGGGTGGTTACACCCCCAATCCTTTGTCCAGCTCGCCCCAGGTCCAGGGCTGGTGTGCCCCAGGACCGGTTTGAACTGGCATATGCACCGAGGCTCCTTGTGAGCCTCAGGCATGTCTGGTTCCTTTCAAGCCCTACCTGACCAATACACAAAATCCTGTCTGGGGTGGTGCACGCACCTCCCCTGGCAGGAAACCCTTTGTCCACACCTCCCAAGCTGGAAGGACTCCCAGCAGCAGGAGGGCAGACTTGTGCCTGTGGTGGCAGCATCCATTTTGTGGAGCTGAGGCTATGTCTGATTTTACCCGGGTTTCAGGTACTGTACATGTCGTGTCCCTCTAGAAGGGTGGAATGCTAACCCCGTCGCCAGAATTGGCGAGGGGTTAGTATTCCAATTCGTATGACACCTTACTCGACATGTTTTGATAAAGCCAAACCAAAGATAGCATTTAACCGCGAGGTTCATAATGCACTTAAGAGTATATGGTATGGCGATATCTGGAAACAGTAGAAGGAAGTGGTTCCGACTACTGCAGACAGGCTCAGCTCATGCCAGAGCACCATCTCACATGGAACCAAGCACTCTGCCTTCAGGATTGTTAAGGCCTGCCATAGGAGTGACTTATAGGTTAACATGTGTCCCATTTAAGGTTAGGTATAGGTATACTACACCTAAGTAAGAGGTGGTTACACCAACTTACCCCAGCTGAGTGATCAGCCAGTTGTGTCAAATTTGTTAGGCCAGGCCAGGGGTGGCACAATACATGCTTCAGCCCCTGGTAGGCCTTAGATACACCAATGCCCTGGGTACCTAGTGTACACTGGTACAGGGGCTCACAGGGTGATCTACTTCCAATTGGTTATGCACCTAGGGTGCATAGTGTAAATTTAGTAGAGAGAACAGCAGGCTGGGGGTCTGATTGGCATGCCCACAGCCTCAATATGTCAAAAACCAGTGAAGCAAAAAGCAAAAATTTGGGGTGACCATAGGATAGCAGACCCTACTCTCCTACACTTAGCCTGAAGGCTGCTCTCCACAGCTACCGCTAGGATAGCTTTCTTAAAAAGGTTGTCTTAAACCTATCTACCTTAAGAGTCAAATTGTACTGGTGCAAAGTGGCCACTTTAACTAGTGACCAGCATATACCAGGCCAATTTCTCACAATTCTGCTTTTTTGCTGTGTCAAATGGCTGCAGTCATATTAGGAAAGAGACAGCATCATATTTTATTCTTCTGTCCCTTGACATGGTGCTTCAAGATGTTGGTTAGACTTCACCAAAGCTGTTCATGTGCTACAGCATAGTTTTTCCTTTCCAGCTAGTGTTGGTGTTCCCTTGACATGTTTTCTTCTTTGTAACGTGTTATCCGCTTTCCATATCTCACCCTTGAACTCTTTTGTGGCATTCAGAAAGGCTGCCCCAGGGCTTACTAGTTGTTCTGCTGCTCAGCTATGGACGCTACTCTTTGGGCATTGTTATTCTCTGCCCTTTTAACATTTGCTTTGTAGTACTCAAAATGGACGCCTCCAGAGCTTTGCACATGGGCCTGGTGCCCTACAGATTGTTGCAGCCCTGAGTCTCGGGCTGTGGAGCCTCGGTGTGACGCCTTCAGCTTATTTTATTGCTTGCGCATTACTACTGGAGCACACTCCGCTTTAGGCTTTTGTTTTGCCTGTGTGCAGGTGCTCCGCTTTCAGCCTTTATCTTTTTGTTTTTGTTTTAACCCAAGTGTAGGATGCTGAGATACACCATGCTGATGGGCGTGGCTGTGTTGGGTGCATGTGGGAGGAACTTACAGGTATGCTTCTGCCACGTCTCAAACAGCTGTTGGTCCTGGAAGCTGGAAAGGAGCACCTTACCACCATGATGGTCCCACAGCTCTATTTTCCCGAGGTTAGAGTGGGCAGCCATTTTGCTGGATCTGTGTGTTTTTCTCCACATCCTTCATCGCCAGGTGTCATATCCTGGTGAGCAGGCACCAGGAAGGAAGGAGGGACAACACACCAGGTAGATGTGAACTCCCCAGTATACAGCTTATTCCTCCCCAGAGACCGTTCTTGTGTGTGCCCTTCATAGCCACAGTCATTTCCTGTCCCCAACCTCCTCTGCCGTTGGTCAGTGTCCTCCTGTGTGTCGAGTTACCTCAGGGTTCTATTTTTCCTCCCAAAGCGAAAATGTTGAAGCTCTTTTCATAGACTATAGACTAAACAAAACCCCTTCACAGTGCTGGAAGAAGGCGATCGCGGTTATAACTGACAGCAGTAGAAAATTACACATTTGCAATATGGGCGATAACGGCTAAGGTGCATACATAAAGCACTTGTAAATCCAATGGGCCTTGTCTTTAAAAGACAAATTTCCAAGCTATTGACTTTGCCAACGCTTGTAACCAGTAGTATTGTAAATAAAGGGAAAAAATGAAAATAGCAATTGATACATCACCCAACATGCTCCTTGATGCACCAGTGACCATCTTGGAATGATTGTTCCCGGAGAGAAAATTCATTCCAAGATGGCTACTGGGGCGCGCACATGGCTGACTTTCTTAGGATGTTTTTTCCTTATGATAAAAAATTGGTCTAAGAGGGATCGCGACACGAACATGCATAGGCGACCATGCTGAATTTTTTTTTCTCGAAGAAATAGCATTTCAAGATGGTCATCGGTTTTTGCGTGTACATGGTTGTACAACGGTTGCCAATTTAGAATTTTAATTTACTGTTTTAAGATGGCCAGCAACCAATTATGAACAGTTAATTAAAACATTTTAAAAGATTGCAGATGCTGGACCTTTTCAGAAATAATTTAAAAAAAATAAAGCAAGTGGGTGCAACAAATGAGGAAGCGAGTGGCCAGACTGTAGTGTGCAGCTACTGGGTCCTTTCACATTTACGTGCTAATATATAAATATATATATATATTTTTTGATGCAACACGACGAACGGCTTTGTCACTTTCTAGTTCAGCGTGAATGGTACTATGCTAATCCCATGCTTAAAAACTGCTAGAAAAATAGACATTTGAACTCCGCAGATTCAGAGCGTCAGTGGTGTTGTTGAGTGTTCCATATAAAGGAACTGCTCTCCACCTAAAACTTGGAAACTACCCAGGGTTCCCTGCTTTCTTTTATTGCATAGTTTATAGGACATTCTAAGCATGAAAGGGCATGTTTTGATACATACATACATAAACTTATATATATTTTTTTACCTGTTGGCAGTCGCCAATATGTAGTTAGTTAGGACCTAGTTTGCATAGGAAAATCATTTTTTGATTTGCCAATATCTTTGGCGCCGTTTGAAAAATTTTCAAATCTAATGGGGCGCTCCCGTCAGCTCCTGTCTTAAAAGTTTCGGGGTGATTCGTCAAGCGGGAGCCGAGAAAAAGAGGGTCCCAAAACACGTTTTCTCCATGTTAATTTCCATAGTAAACTTTTGTCGCAGCTACAGCTCGAACTGCTGAACGGAATTACACCAAATTTGGCTGAGAGGTAGCTCTTGGTCCAGAGTGCACTCTTTTTGTTAAATGGTGTAAATCCATTCAGTAGTTCCTGAGAAATTAATATATTTAGAAATATCAATATCTGGTGACCGCGGTGGATCCGCGAACCCTCCCGAACTCGAGCTTGACTGTGATTGGCTGCCAACAGTTCCAACAAGAAAGTGTTGGCAGCCATCTTGTGACTCAGTTGACCCAAGTCCCAAGAAAAAAGGTAAAAAAACAAGAAAAGGGGGCAGGGTAGAAAAACCCTGACCCCCTTGGCTGAGGGCCCAAAAAAGCATTTTTTTTAAAAATGTAAATAAAAACGAAGCGCGGGCTCCCGCGCTTTGTTTAATTAAGCCCCTGGGTGGGCCAGGTCCCTGGGGCAATACCAAAATATGCTCGGGGGCCCCCGCAGCCCCAGGGGCTGCCACCTCCCCAGGGCTTTATTATTGTTAAAGTGCCTAGGTGGGGCTCCTGCCCCCCATGCAGCCCCGGGCACCGCCACCTTCCTGGGGCTATAGTTACCACATACAGAGGGCCACGTGGCCTCACACCTCCCCGGGGCTCGGCTTTAAAACATGTAGTGTGGGGGCTCGAGACCCCCCACACGGCCCCGGAGACCACCACCTCCCAGGGGCATACATAAATTATTAAGAGCAGGCGTCCACCACCTCCCCTTCAAATATGTTGGAGGGGGTCGCTCACCCCCCCTCATGGAGCTCTCCATGGCACTGGGGAACGCCACTCCATAGGGCCGTCTCCAGCAATGTCTCGGGGTGCCCACCCCCGGGACATTGCAGTTTGCTATATCTTGTCGGGATCTGCATGTTAGCAGCTCCCTTTGTCCAAAAGCAATGCTGGCTCCTGCAGGAGGTGGGGAGCCGGCAGGGACCGCGGGGGCCTTAGAGCTACCCCGCTGTCCCCAACGTCATGGCCATGCCCTGGGGGATGGGGTCCCCGGAGCCAGAAATGGCTTCAGGAGGGGGGCCATGTGGCACCCCGCCCAATATTTTTTTAAAAGGCAGGACAGGCCCTGGAGGATGGGGTCCCCGGGGCCAAAACTGGCCAAGGGAAGTGGGGCCATGCGGCCCCCCTTTCCAAATTTTTTTTTTGCCGGGCTCAGGGGGATGAGGTCCCTGCGTGCACCCCCTCCCTTTTTTTTTTTCTTTTTTCAAATACAAATGGCTCAGGCCCCGGGAGATGGGGTCCCCGGGGCCGAAATCGGCCTGGGAGGTGGTTGCGCTCCCCCTCCCTTTTCATTTTATTTTTTTAAAATACAAATGGCTCAGGGCCCGGGGGATGGGGTCCCCTGGGCCCAAGAGGGTCAAGGGAAGGGGGACCAGACAGCCCCCCTTTCCTAAAATAACAAAAATAAGAAACTGACAACTCGTGAGAGGTCCCACCCCCTCCCTGCTCAACTCTGTAAACGCGCCTCCTGGCGCACTCTGGGTTGGGGGATGAAGTCCCCTTCACTGGTGAGGGTCCTTAGGGGCCAACTAGCCTACCAGGTACCTCCAGTAAACCCCACACAATGGAATTGCTGAGAAGTGCTTGAAGGCCATGGCCCTTTTTACACCTCTCTGCAAACGCGCCTCTTGGTGCACTGCTAGTGGGTCGATGAGGTCCCCTTGTGTCCTGAGGACCTCAGGGCTAAACTGGACTTCATCCCCCAAGCAGAAGTGCACCAGGAGGTGTGTTTGCAGAGTGGTGTAGAAAGGGGGCGTGGCCTTTGAGCACCTCTCAGTAATCCAGCTGTGTGGGGCTTACTGGTGGTAACAGGAGGGCTAGTTGGCCCCCAGGGACCCTACGCAGCAGAATTCCTGACTGCTGGTCGGAGGCCCAGCCGCCTTTCTCCACCACTCTGCAAACGCGACTACTAGTTAAAGAAGCATTTGCAATGAAATAGGTCACGCATTTGCAATAGTTAGAGCTATTGGCGTTGTAAATGTAAACATTTTTTACTAATGTTTTTTGGAAATGGAGTGGATGTACGTTGTGTGTAGTGGAATTATGTGGTATGTTGTGCAGTGAAATTATATGGATAGAAAGTATGTGGTATTTAGTGTATAGGAATTATATAGAGTGAGATTATGTGTTATGGAGAGTTATTGTGTGGTATGGTAGTCTGTGTTAAGGAGTGATAACCTCAGGTTTAGTCTTCCTCGTTTCTGTAGAAGCTAAACTATAAACTCAATGAGACAAAAAAAAAGGAACCACTGAGGAGCACTTCTGGACCTAGTCAGAGGTATGAACTGGGCCACTGGAATTATGTGGCTGTTCGGTCGCACCAATTTTTGAATAATTTTACATTTTCCGCATGTAGGAGAGTAGGATCTGCTTCACATGTATATCCCCACTGTTTGCTGGTGTTTCACTGTTTTTTTACTTTAGTCTGGCTCGGACCCTGCTATTCAGGGCCCCTGCCTAGCTGCTTCCTCTCTACATTGATTGCATGTACTTTAGGTACACTCCAGATTGGATTCTGGGGTACCCTTGTGAGTCCCTAGTAAATGGTATACTATGTACTCAGGGCATAGGTACCCCAGAGGCCTACCAGGGGCTGAAGCATGTATTGTGCCACCCCTGGAAAGCCCTTCAAAATGACACCACAGGTCTGCTACTGCAGCCTGGGTAAGGTGGTGCATGCACCCCTTACTGAGGTATAGGTTCACTATACCTCACGTATCATTGCACATAGTAACCTATCAGTCACCCCTATGGCAGGCCTTAACAGTCCTGAAGGCAGGGTACTTGGTGATATGTGAGAGGGTGCCCTGGCATGAGCGGAGCCCCTCTGCAGCCTTCGGAATCTCTCTTCCGGGGTTGTCAGTGGTGCAGCCTGACCATATACTCTTAAGTGCATTCTATCTTAAATGGTTAATGCTAGCTTTGGACTGGCTGCACGGAAACATGTCATGTTTGGTGTCAAATACCTTGGAATCATACCCCCCACATCAGTTCTTGATGTGAGGATATGATCCCACCCTTCTAGAGGGAGAGACATGGCAGTACTGGTATACCCGGTAGAAATCTAATGGAGCCCTGGCATCACAAAATGGATGCTGCAGCCACAGACACGGGTCTGGCTTCCTGCTGCTGACCGAAACTCCGGCAGGGGAGGCCAGGACAATAGGTTTCCTGTCACAGGGAGGTGTAACCACCTCCCAGACAGGCTTATGTGTATTGGGGCTGGGTGGGAGCACTCTGAGTGCTTTGAAGTCCTGCACTGGGGGCACATTTGGTGTCCCTGTGCACAGTCAAGCTCAAACCGGTTCAGGGGCTTCCAGCCCCTGCTCTGGCGCGAAACTGGACAAAGGAAATGGGTGTAGCCACCTTTCTTTCCAAACCCTCCCATAGGTGGGTCCCCAGAGTTAGTCCAACCCCTTCCGTAAGTATAAGTAAGGAACCTCTGTAACCAGAACTTTAGATATCCCTGGACGAAACTCTGAAGCTGAATTCTGGAACTTTTACGCTCTACTAAAGACTAGAGGACTGAAGATATCTCCCTTGGGGTCAAGGAGTGAATCCCCTGCTTGGCAGGCACCAACGAAGCATTTTGCCGGTCTGCATCTCCGAAGCTCCCGCCGGACTCCGAAGTATTTGCAGCCCAGGAAGAGGATTTCCAGACATCTCAGAGGCCGACCCGAGTCCTCAGCAAAGCTGAGACCCACAGCCCTCGTGAGTAGAGTGGAACCGGAACTCCTGGTCACCGTGCACTTTTGCAAGTGCATTGGCTTATTAACGTCTCTTGAAGTCGTGCTTGGGGAATCCACCAAAGATTGTCGGCCTAGTCACTCCGAGTGACCCGTGGGCCACCATTTTGTGTTTCCTCTCGAGGTCCCTTCGCAATCCCTGGTCCGTCAACTGGTGGGTCCCTGAGTGGGTAACTTTGAATTTCCTTGGGCTTCCCTGGTTGCTCCAGATGTGCCCTGACTCCCAACCAATTGGTGAGTCCCTCAGACCTTGCTGGTCTACACCAAAGCATCTTTCTCCTTTCTGCATGGGTTGCTGTTGCCAATGCTTGTTGTGTCCAATCCAGGCACCGGTGCTGCAGCACTCGACATTCTTCGTGGGACAGCTCGAATCCAGCTCCTGGTCGTCCTCGACGCCTCCTGGTGCTCGTGGCTGAAGAGTCAAGCTTCACCTTCTTCACCTGAAATCACCCGACATCGGTGGGCATCTGCCTGCTGCCTTCCTGGTCACAGGCAAGTGACCCAGACTCTCTCCCCTCTGCTTTCAGGTTCTTCTCGGCTTCGATCCAGGCTTGGATCTCTTCGGACACTTCGCATCTTCCCGGCAGCAGCACTTCTTAGCCAGCTCCCATTGAAATAGACGACGAGACCCAACACCATTTGACACCTATGCACCCGGCTTCCCTGGGTGAGGTAACACAAGCACTCCAGTGCTCCCATGGGTGTTGGCCCTAGAACTTCCTAAGTCGCAAAGGCTTTGGTCCTGACTCATTTCTAAGTGTCCCTAATCTTTAAAAATCTAACCACGACTTTCCCCATAGAAGCTAACGGGAGCTCACGGCTGTGTTATCACATTGCACACGGCCCCCGTGGGTCTCCTGTGTCACTACCTTGGGTGGTTCCTTGGAGTCACAGCGATTCTACAGGCTCTAGGCCTTGTGTCTAGTTAAGTCGTGGTTCTTATACCACTATTTTAGTATATTGTTGTGGTCGCCCATAGGGCCTGACGTGTATTTGTGCTATTTTACTGTGATATTTGAAGTGTAACTTAAGTGTTTTGACCTCTAGTCTCATAAAGAGACTAGGAGGGTCTGTTTAGTAATAAATACATATATTTTATATATATATATATATATATATATATATATACCTGGTGTGGTTGTCTTTCATTTAGGCACTCATGAGATTATAGACTGGTAAAACAAGCTGCTTTACATTCCTTCAAGACTTAGCCTGAAGGCTGGGCTCCATAGCTACCACTAGGATAGCTTTCAATAAAGGTTGCCTTTAACCTATAACCAATAAGGGGTTGTTTGGACTGGTACAGGGTGCCCACCATATTAGTGGATAGCATATACCAGGCCAACTTCTCACACCCTCTTCCTGCACCTCTCTTCCTTCTTTCTGCACCCATGTTTCCTCTTTCTACACCTCTTGCCTGTTTCTGCACCTGCTTGCCTATTTCTGCACTTCTCTTGCCTCTTCCTGCACCTCTATTGCTTCTTTCTGCACTTCTCTTGCCTCTTTCTGCATTCCTGTTGCTTCTTTCTGCACTTCTCTAGCCTCTTTCTGCATTTCTGTTCCCTCTTTCTTCACTTCTCTTGCCTATTTCTACATTTCTGTTGCTTCCTGCAGTTATTTTGCTTGTTTCTCACCCCTCTCTCCTTCTGCACTTCTCTTGCTTCTTTCTGCACCTCTATTGCTGCTTTCTGCACCCTCTTGCTTCTTTCTGCACCCCTATTACTTCTTTCTGCACCCCTCTTAACTGTTTCTACACCCCTCTTGACTCTTTCTGCACCCTTCTTGACTCTTTCTGCACCATTCTTTCCTCTTTCTGCACATCTGGTTCTTCTTTCAGCACTTCTCGTTCTTCTTTCTGCACTTTCTGCACCCATCCGGCCTCTTTCAGAACCCCTTGTCCCTCTTTCTGCACCCCTGTTCCCTCTTTCTGCACCTGTCTTGCCGCACCTCTATTGCCTGTTTCTGCACTTCTCCTGCTTCTTTCCACACTTCTATTGCTTCTTCCCGCAATTCTCTTGCCTCTTTCTGCACCTCTCCTGCCTCTTTCTGCAGTGCTCCTGCCTCTTTCTGCGCCTCTGTTGGTTCTTTTACACTTCTCTTACTTTTTTCTGCAATTCTTTTGTTGCTTTCTGCAACTCTCATCTCTTCGATCACCTCTCTTGCTTCTTCCTGCACCCCTGTTGCTTCTTTCAACACTCCTTTTGTCTCTTTAGCCACTTCTCTTGCCTCTTTCTGCACCTCTGTTGCCTCTTTCTGCACCTCACATGCTTTTTTCGGCACCCCTCTTGCCTCTTTCAGCACCCCTCTTCCTGCACCCCTCTTCCCTCTTTCAGCATCTCTTTCCTCTTTCTGCACCCTTCTTCCCCCTTCCTGCACCTCTCTTGTCTCTTTCTGCACCTCTATTGTTCTTTTTGCGCTACTCTTGCCTCTTTCTGTATTTATGTTACTTCTTTCAGAACTTTTCTTGCCTCTTTATCCACTTCTCTTGCCTCTTTCTGCGCCTCTGTTGCCTCTTTCTGCGCCTCTGTTGCCTCTTTCTGCACCTCACTTGCTTCTTTCTGCACCCTTCTTGCCTCTTTTGGCACCCATCTTCCTGCACCTCTCATCCATCTTTCTGCACCTATCTTGCCTGTTTCTGCACCTCTCTTGCCTGTTTCTGTACCCCTCTTGCCTATTTCTGATCTTCTCTTGCCTCGTCCTACACCTCTATTGCTTCTTTCTGCACCCTTCTTGCCACTTTCGGCACCCCTCTTCCTGCACCTCTCTTCCATCTTTCTGCACGCTGGTTCCCACTGTCTGCACCTCTCTTGCCTGTTTCTGCACCCTGCTTGCCTATTTCTCCACTTCTCTTGCCTTTTCTTGCACCTCTATTGCTTCCTTCTACACCTCTCTTGCCTCTTTCTGCACTTCTCTAGCCTCTTTCTACATTTCTGTTCCTTCTTTCTGCACTTCTCTAGCCTCTTCCTGCATTTCTGTTGCTTCTTTCCTGCAGTTCTTTGGCTGTTTCTGTACCCCTCACTCCTCCTTCTGTACTTCTGTTGCTACTTTCTGCACCTCTCTTGCTTCTTTCTGCACCTCTCGCTTCTTTCTGCCCCTTGACTCTTTTTGCACCCTTCTTTCCTCTTTCTGCACCTCTCTTGCATCTCTGTAGTTCTTGCCTCTTTCTGCACATCTGGTTCTTTTTGCACTTCTTTCTTCTTTCTGCACCCCTCATGCTTCTTTCTGCACTCCTCGCTCTCTTTCTGCTCCTCTCTTGCCTCTTTCTGCACCTCTCTTGCCTGCTTCTGCACCTCTCTTGCATGCGTCTGCACCTCTATTGGTTCTTTCTGCACTTCTCTTGCCTCTTTCTGCATTTCTGTTGCTTCTTTCAGAACTTCTCTTCCCTCTTTATCCACTTTCCTTGCATGTTTCTGCACCTCTGTTGTCTTTCTGCCTCAAAGTTTCCTCTTTCTGCAACTCACTTGGTTCTTTTTTCTGCACCACTCATGCCTCTTTCTGCACTCCTCGCCTTCTTTCTGCACCTCTCTTGCCACTTCCTGCACCCCTGTTCCCTCTTTCTGCACCTCTTGCCTGCTTCTGCACCTCTCTTGCCTCTTTCTGCACCTCTCTTGCCTGCTTCTGCACCTCTATTGCTTCTTTCGGCACTTCTCTTGCCTTCTTCTGCATTTCTTTTGCTTCTTTCAGAACTTCTCTTCCCTCTTTATCCACTACTCTTGCCTGTTTCTGCACCTCTATTGTCTTGGTGCCTCTCTGTTTCCTCTTTCTGCACCTCACTTGGTTCTTTCTACACCCCTCATGCCTCTTTCTGCACCCCTCTCCCTGCACCTTCTAACATTTTTTTTTGCAAGTCTCGTCTCTTTCATCACCCCTGTTGCCTCTTTCTGCACCTATGTTGCCTCTTTCTGCACCTCACATGCTTCTTTCGGCACCCCTCTTGCCTCTTTCAACACCCCTCTTTCCACGCCTCTCTTCCCTCTTTCTGTGCCTCTGTTCCCTCTTTCTGCACCCTTCTTCCCCCTTCCTGCACCTCTCTTGTCTCTTTCTGCACCTCTATTGTTCTTTCTGCACTTCTCTTGCCTCTTACTGCATTTCTGTTACTTCTTTCAGAACTTCTATGGCCTCTTTATCCACTTCTCTTGCCTGTTTCTGAACCTCTGTTGCCTCTTTCTGCACTTCTCTTGCCCCTTCCTGCACCTCTTGCTTCTTTCTGCACTTCTCATGCCTCTTTCTGCATTTCTGTTGCTTCTTTCTGCACTTGTGTAGCCTCTTTCTGCATTTCTGTTGCTTCTTTCTGCACTTATCTAGCCTCTTTCTGCATTTCTGTTCCTTCTTTCTGCACTTCTCTTGCCTATTTCTACATTTCTGTTGCTTCTTTCTGCAGTTATTTTGCCTGTTTCTCACCCCTCTCTACTTCTTTGAACACTTCTCTTGCCTCTTTCTGCATCTCTGTTGCCTCTTTCTGCACCTCACATGCTTCTATTGGTACCCTTCTTGCCTCTTCGGCACCCCTCTTCCTGCACCTCTCTTCCATCTTTCTACACACTGGTTCCCGCTTTGTACACCTCTTTTGCATGTTTATGCACCTCTCTTCCCTGTTTCTGCACCCTGCTCGTCTATTTCTGCACTTCTCGTGCCTCTTCCTGTACCTCTATTGCTTCCTTCTGCACTTCTCTTGCTTCTTTCTGCACTTCTCTAGCCTCTTTCTGCATTTTTGTTCCTTCTTTCTGCACTTCTCTTGCCTATTTCTACATTTCTGTTGCTTCTTTCCTGCCGTTCTTTGGCTGTTTCTGCACCCCCCTCTACTCCTCCTGCACTTCTGTTTCTACTTTCTGCACCTCTCTTGATTCTTTCTGCACCACTCTTGCTTCTTTCTGCACCCCTCGGCTCTTTTTGCACCCTTCTTTCCTCTTTCTGCACCTCTCTTGCATCTCTGCAGTTATTGCCTCTTTCTGCACATCTGTTTCTTTTTGCACTTCTCTTTCTTCTTTCTGCACCCCTCCTGCCTCTTTCTGCACCCATCCTGCCTCTTTCTGCACCCCTGGTCCCACTTTCTGCACCCCTGGTCCCTCTTTCTGCACCTCTCTTGATGCACCTGCTTCTGCACCTCTATTGCCTCTTTCTGCACCTCTGTTGCTTCTTTCCACACCCCTCTTAACTCTTTTTGCACCATTCTTTCAACACTTCTCTTGCTTCTTTAGCCACTTCTCTTGCCTCTTTCTGCACCTCTGTTGCCTCTTTCTGCACCTCACGTGCTTCTTTCGGCACCCCTCTTGCCTCTTTCAGCACCCCTCTTCCTGCACCTCTCTTTCCCCTTTCCGCACCTCTCTTCCCTCTTTCTGTACCCTTCTTCCCCGTTCCTGCACCTCTCTTGTCTGTTTCTGCACCTCTATTGTTCTTTCTGCACTTCTCTTGCCTCTTTCTTCATTTCTGTTACTTCTTTCAGAACTTCTCTCGCCTCTTTATCCACTTCTCTTGCCCGTTTCTGCACCTCTGTTGCCTCTTTCTGCGCGTCTGTTGCCTCTTTCTGCACCTCACTTGCTTCTTTCTGCACTCTGCCTGCCTCTTTCGGCACCCTTCTTCCTGCACCTCTCTTCCATCTTTCTGCACCTCTCTTGCCTGCTTCTGCACCTCTATTGCTTCTTTCTGAACTTCTCTTGCCTCTTTCTGCATTTCTGTTGCTTCTTTCAGAACTTCACTTCCCTCTTTATCCACTTCTCTTGCCTGTTTCTGCACCTCTATTGTCTTTCTGCCTCTCTGTTTCCTCTTTCTGCACCTCACTTGGTTCTTTCTACACCCCTCGTACCTCTTTCGGCACCTCTCTTCCATCTTTCTGCACCCATGTTTGCTGTTTCTGCACCCGCTTGCCAATTTCTGTACTTCTCTTCCTGCACCTCTATTGCTTCCTTCTCACCCCTCTTGCCTCTTTCGGCACCCCTCTTCCTGCACCTCTGTTCCATCTTTCTGTACCCCTGTTCCCTCTTTCTACACCTCTCTTGCCTGTCTCTGCACCTCTCTTGCCTGTTTCTGCACCTGCTTGCCTATTGCTGCACTTCTCTTGCCTCTTCCTGCACCTCTATTGCTTCTTTCTGCACTTCTCTTGCCTCTTTCTGCATTTCTGTTGCTTCTTTCTGCACTTCTGTAGCCTCTTTCTGCATTTCTGTTCCTTCTTTCTGCACTTCTCTTGCCTATTTCTACATTTCTGTTGCTTCTTTCCTGCCATTCTTTGGCTGTTTCTGCACCCCTCTCTCTCCTGCACTTCTGTTGCTACTTTCTTTACCTCACTTGCTTTTTTCTGAACCACTCTTGCTGCGTTCTGCACCCTCAACTCTTTTTGTACCCTTCTTTCCTCTTTCTGCACCTCTCTTGCATCTCTGCAGGTCTTGCCTCTTTCTGCACATCTGTTTCTTTTTGCACTTCTCTTTCTTCTTTCTGCACCCCTCCTGCCTCTTTCTGCACTCCTCGCCTTCTTTCTGCATCTCTCTTGCCTCTTTCTGAACCCCTGTTCCCTCTTCCTAAACCCCTCTTGCTTCTTCCGGCACCCCTCTTCCTGCACCTCTCTTCCATATTTCTACACCTCTCTTGCCTGTTTTTGCACCCCGCTTGCCTATTTCTGCACTTCTTTTGCTTCTTTCTGTACCTCTCTTGCCTCTTTCGGCACCCTCTTCCTGCACCTCTTCCATCTTTCTGTACCTCTGTTCCCTTTTGTCTTCACCTCTCTTGCCTGTTTCTGCACCTCTCTTGCCTTTTTCTGCACCTCTCTTGCCTTTTTCTGCACCCCGCTTGCCTATTTCAGCACTTCTCTTGCCTCTTCCTGCACCTCTATTGCATTTTTCTGAACTGCTCTTCCCTCTTTCTGCATTTCTGTTGCTTCTTTCTGCACTTCTCTAGCCTCATTCTACATTTCTGTTGCTTCTTTCTGCAGGTATTTTGCCTCTTTCTGCACCCCTCTCTCCTCCTTCTGCACTTTGCTTCTTTCTGCACTTCTCTTGCTTCTTTCTGCACACCTCTTGACTCTTTCTGCACCCTTCTTTCCTCTTTCAGTACCTTTCTTGCCTCTTTCTGTAGTTCTCTTGCCTCTTTCTGCACATCTGGTTCTTCTTTCCGCACTTCTCTTACTTCTTTCTGCACCCCTTGTCCCTGTTTCTGCACCTCTCATGCCTTTTTCTGCACCCCTATTCCCTCTACACCTCTCTTGCCTCTTTCTGCACTTCTCTTGCCTCATTCTGCACCTCTGTTGCTTCTTTCCGCTCTTCTCTTGCTTCTTTCCGCACTTCTCTTGCTTCTTTCCGCACTTCTCTTGCTTCTTTCTGCACCCCTCTTGACTCTTTCTGCACCCTTCTTTCCTCTCTGTGCACATCTCTTGACTCTTTCTGCAGTTCTCTTGCCTCTTTGTGCACATCTGCTTTTTCTTTTTGTACTTTTCTTTCTTCTTTTTGAACCTCTCTTGCCTCTTTCGGCACCCCTCTTCCTGCACCTCTCTCCCATCTTTCTGCACCCCTGTTCCCTCTTTCTGCACCTCTCTTGCCTCTTTCTGCACCTCTCTAGCATGCTTCTGCACCGCTATTGCTTTTTTTTGCACTTCTTTTGCCTCTGCATTTCTGTTGTTTCTTTCAGAATTTCTCTTCCCTCTTTATCCACTTCTCTTGCCTGTTTCTGCACCTCTGTTGCCTCTTTCTGCTCCTCTGTTGCCTCTTTCTGTACCTCACTTGCTTCTTTCTGCACCCCTCTTGCCTCTTTCGGCACTCCTCTTCCTGCACCTCTACTGCTTCTTTATCCACTACTTTTTGATTTATTTTATGTAGTTATCAGAGTGCTTTCCATACATACTGTAAAGGAAAACAGACGGAAATTGCATTACATAGTAGGCAGGCAGTAAGGAAGCAAAACCAGGGATAAAAAAAATACAGCATGGAAGATAAGGTGGTTAACACAGTCCGGTCACCAACTATCCTTGAATGTCAAGAGAGAGGAGTAAATTCGGATATTGAAGTACAGGTTAGTTGACGTTGGTCAGTAAAGTATTTGTTAAGGAGAGGGATTTTCAGGTCCCTTTTGAAACAGGAGAAGGAGGGGTTGCATCTGAGGACTCTAGGGAGAGCGTTCCACAATCTGGGAGCGTTGCCAGAGAACGATCGGTATTGTGTGGTTTTCTTTTTCAGTTTCGGAGGAATAAGGAGGAGTGAGTTGGAGCTTCTCAGCGTTCTGGATTGACCTGCTCTTACCAGTTTGTTGGTCAGGTAGTTTGGGGCCGGAGAGTGAAGGGTTTTGTGTGTGATGCACTCCAGTTTGTAAATACACCTTTCTTCCATGGGAAGCCAGTTGAGGGAGTTGAGAGCTGGAGTGATGTGATCAAATCTTTTTACTCCAGATACAAGTCGAGCAGCCATGTTCAACACTGCCCTTAGAGGGGCTAGGTGAGCTTTTGGAGTCCCTGTTAGGATGGCGTTCTCTTGCCTCTTTCTGCACCTCTGTTGCCTCTTTGTGCACCTCGGTTGCCTCTTTCTGCACCTCCTTGCCTCTTTTGGCACCCCTATTCCTGCACCTCTCTTCCATCTTTCTTGCACCCATGTTCGTTCTTTCTGCAACTCTGTCTGTTTCTGCACCCGCTTGCCTATTTCTGTACTTCTCTTGCCTCTTCCTGCACCTCTATTGCTTCTTTCTGCACCCCTTTTGCTTCTTTCTGCACCCCTCTTACTTTGTTCTGCACCCCTCTTACTTTGTTCTGCACCCCTCTTGACTCGTTCTGCACTCCTCTTGACTCGTTCTGCACCCCTCTTGACTCTTTCTGCACCATTCTTTTCTCTTTTGCACCTCTCTTGCCTCTTTCTGCACATCTGGTTCTTCTTTCAGCACTTCTCGTTCTTCTTTCTGCACCCATCCTGCCTCTTTCTGCACCCCTGGTCCCTCTTTCTGCACCTTTGGTCCCTCTTTCTGCACCTCTCTCGATGCACCTCTATTGCCTGTTTCCGCACCTCTATTGCCTCTTTCTGTACTTCTCTTGCCTCATTCTGCACCTCTGTTGCTTCTTTCCACACTTCTCTTGCTTCTTTCCACACCCCTCTTAACTCTTTCTGTACCATTCTTTCCTCTTTCGGCACCCCTCTACCCTCTTTCTGTACTTCTCTTGCCTCTTTCTGCACTTCTCTTGCCTCTTTCTGCACTTCTATTGCCTCTTTCTGCACCTCTCCTGCCTCTTTCTGCACCTCTGTTGGTTCGTTTACACTTCTCTTGCTTCTTTCAGCAATTCTTTTGTTGCTTTCTGCAACTCTCATCTCTTTGATCACCTCTCTTGCTTCTTTCACCTCTGTTGCTTCTTTCAACACTTCTCTTGCCTCTTTAGCCACTTCTCTTGCCTGTTTATGCACCTCTGTTGCCTCTTTCGGCACCCCTCTTGCCTCTTTCAGCACCCCTCTTCCTGCACCTCTCTTCCCTCTTTCCGCACTTCTCTTGCTTCATTCTGCACCTCTGTTGCTTCTTTCCACACTTCTCTTGCTTCTTTCTGCACTTCTCTTGCTTCTTTCTGCACCCCTCTTGACTCTTTCGGCACCCTTCTTTCCTCTTTGTGTACCTCTCTTGCCTCTTTCTGCACCTCTCTTGCCTCTTTTGGCACCCCTCTCCCTGCATGACTCTTACATCTTTTTGCAAGTCTCATCTCTTTCGTAACCTCTGTTGCCTCTTTCTGCACCTCTTTTGTCTCTTTCTGCTCCTCTGTTGCCTCTTTCTGCACCTCACTTGCTTCTTTCTGCACCCCTCTTGCCCCTTTCGGCACTCCTCTTCCTGCACCTCTACTGCTTCTTTATCCACTTCTCTTGCCTCTTTCTGCACCTATGTTGCCTCTTTTTGCACCTCTCTTCCATCTTTCTGCACCCATGTTCGCTCTTTCTGCACCTCTCTTGTCTGTTTCTGCACCCGCTTGCCTATTTCTGTACTTCTCTTGCCTCTTCCTGCACCTCGGTTGCCTCTTTCTGCACCCTCTTGCCTCTTTTGGCACCCCTCTTCCTGCACCTCTCTTCCATCTTTCTGCACCCATGTTCGCTCTTTCTGCACCTCTCTTGTCTGTTTCTGCACCCGCTTGCCTATTTCTGTACCTCTCTTGCCTCTTCCTGCACCTCTATTGCTTCCTTCTGCACCTCTATTGCTTTGTTCTGCACCCCTCTTGCTTTGTTCTGCACCCCTCTTGCTTTGTTCTGCACCCCTCTTGACTCGTTCTGCTTCCCTCTTGACTCGTTCTGCACCCCTCTTGACTCGTTCTGCACCCCTCTTGACTCGTTCTGCACCCCTCTTGACTCTTTCTGCACCCCTCTTGACTTTCTGCACCCCTCTTGACTCTTTCTGCACCATTCCTTTCTCTTTTGCACCTCTCTTGCCTCTTTCTACACATCTGGTTCTTCTTACAGCACTTCTCGTTCTTCTTTCTGCACCCATCCTGCCTCTTTCTGCACCTTTGGTCCCTCTTTCTGCACCTCTCTTGATGGACCTCTGTTGCCTGTTTCCGCACCTCTATTGCCTCATTCTGCACCTCTGTTGCTTCTTTCCGCACTTTTCTTGCTTCTTTCCACACCCATCTTAACTCTTTCTGTACCATTCTTTCCTCTTTCGGCACCCCTCTTGCCTCTTTCTGCACTTCTCTTGCCTCTTTCTGCACTTCTCTTGCAACTTTCTGCACCTCTCCTGCCTCTTTCTGCACCTCTGTTGGTTCGTTTTCACTTCTCTTGCTTTTTTCTGCAATTCTTTTGTTGCCTTCTGCAACTCTCATCTCTTTGATCACCTCTTTTGCTTTTTTCACCTCTCTTGCTTCTTTCAACACTTCTCTTGCCTGTTTCTGCACCTCTGTTGCCTCTTTCGGCGCCCCTCTTGCCTCTTTCAGCACCCCTCTTCCTGCACCTCTCTTCCCTCTTTCCGCACCTCTCTTCCCTCTTTCTGCACCCTTCTTCCCCGTTCCTGCACCTCTCTTGTCTGTTTCTGCACCTCTATTGTTCTTTCTGCACTTCTCTTGCTTTGTTCTGCACCCCTCTTGACTCGTTCTGTACCCCTCTTGACTCGTTCTGTACCCCTCTTGACTCGTTCTGTACCCCTCTTGACTCGTTCTGCACCCCTCTTGACTTGTTCTGCACCCCTCTTGACTTGTTCTGCACCCCTCTTGACTCGTTCTGCACCCCACTTGACTCGTTCTGCACCCCTCTTGACTCGTTCTGCACCCCCTCTTGACTCGTTCTGCACCCCCTCTTGACTCGTTCTGCACCCCTCTTGACTCGTTCTGCACCCCTCTTGACTCGTTCTGCACCCCTCTTGACTCTTTCTGCACCATTCTTTTCTCTTTTGCACCTCTCTTGCCTCTTTCTGCACATCTGGTTCTTCTTTCAGCACTTCTCGTTCTTCTTTCTGCACCCATCCTGCCTCTTTCTGCACCCCTGGTCCCTCTTTCTGCACCTTTGGTCCCTCTTTCTGCACCTCTCTCGATGCACCTCTATTGCCTGTTTCCGCACCTCTATTGCCTCTTTCTGTACTTCTCTTGCCTCATTCTGCACCTCTGTTGCTTCTTTCCACACTTCTCTTGCTTCTTTCCACACCCCTCTTAACTCTTTCTGTACCATTCTTTCCTCTTTCGGCACCCCTCTTCCCTCTTTCTGTACTTCTCTTGCCTCTTTCTGCACTTCTCTTGCCTCTTTCTGCACTTCTATTGCCTCTTTCTGCACTTCTATTGCCTCTTTCTGCACCTCTCCTGCCTCTTTCTGCACCTCTGTTGGTTCGTTTACACTTCTCTTGCTTTTTTCTGCAATTCTTTTGTTGCTTTCTGCAACTCTCATCTCTTTGATCACCTCTCTTGCTTCTTTCACCTCTGTTGCTTCTTTCAACACTTCTCTTGCCTCTTTAGCCACTTCTCTTGCCTGTTTATGCACCTCTGTTGCCTCTTTCGGCACCCCTCTTGCCTCTTTCAGCACCCCTCTTCCTGCACCTCTCTTCCCTCTTTCCGCACTTCTCTTGCTTCATTCTGCACCTCTGTTGCTTCTTTCCACACTTCTCTTGCTTCTTTCTGCACTTCTCTTGATTCTTTCTGCACCCCTCTTGACTCGTTCGGCACCCTTCTTTCCTCTTTGTGTACCTCTCTTGCCTCTTTCTGCACCTCTCTTGCCTCTTTTGGCACCCCTCTCCCTGCATGACTCTTACATCTTTTTGCAAGTCTCATCTCTTTCGTAACCTCTGTTGCCTCTTTCTGCACCTCTTTTGTCTCTTTCTGCTCCTCTGTTGCCTCTTTCTGCACCTCACTTGCTTCTTTCTGCACCCCTCTTGCCCCTTTCGGCACTCCTCTTCCTGCACCTCTACTGCTTCTTTATCCACTTCTCTTGCCTCTTTCTGCACCTATGTTGCCTCTTTTTGCACCTCTCTTCCATCTTTCTGCACCCATGTTCGCTCTTTCTGCACCTCTCTTGTCTGTTTCTGCACCCGCTTGCCTATTTCTGTACTTCTCTTGCCTCTTCCTGCACCTCGGTTGCCTCTTTCTGCACCCTCTTGCCTCTTTTGGCACCCCTCTTCCTGCACCTCTCTTCCATCTTTCTGCACCCATGTTCGCTCTTTCTGCACCTCTCTTGTCTGTTTCTGCACCCGCTTGCCTATTTCTGTACCTCTCTTGCCTCTTCCTGCACCTCTATTGCTTCCTTCTGCACCTCTATTGCTTTGTTCTGCACCCCTCTTGCTTTGTTCTGCACCCCTCTTGCTTTGTTCTGCACCCCTCTTGCCTCGTTCTGCTTCCCTCTTGACTCGTTCTGCACCCCTCTTGACTCGTTCTGCACCCCTCTTGACTCGTTCTGCACCCCTCTTGACTCGTTCTGCACCCCTCTTGACTCGTTCTGCACCCCTCTTGACTTTCTGCACCCCTCTTGACTCTTTCTGCACCATTCCTTTCTCTTTTGCACCTCTCTTGCCTCTTTCTACACATCTGGTTCTTCTTACAGCACTTCTCGTTCTTCTTTCTGCACCCATCCTGCCTCTTTCTGCACCTTTGGTCCCTCTTTCTGCACCTCTCTTGATGCACCTCTGTTGCCTGTTTCCGCACCTCTATTGCCTCATTCTGCACCTCTGTTGCTTCTTTCCGCACTTTTCTTGCTTCTTTCCACACCCATCTTAACTCTTTCTGTACCATTCTTTCCTCTTTCGGCACCCCTCTTGCCTCTTTCTGCACTTCTCTTGCCTCTTTCTGCACTTCTCTTGCCTCTTTCTGCACCTCTCCTGCCTCTTTCTGCACCTCTGTTGGTTCGTTTTCACTTCTCTTGCTTTTTTCTGCAATTCTTTTGTTGCCTTCTGCAACTCTCATCTCTTTGATCACCTCTTTTGCTTTTTTCACCTCTCTTGCTTCTTTCAACACTTCTCTTGCCTGTTTATGCACCTCTGTTGCCTCTTTCGGCGCCCCTCTTGCCTCTTTCAGCACCCCTCTTCCTGCACCTCTCTTCCCTCTTTCCGCACCTCTCTTCCCTCTTTCTGCACCCTTCTTCCCCGTTCCTGCACCTCTCTTGTCTGTTTCTGCACCTCTATTGTTCTTTCTGCACTTCTCTTGCTTTGTTCTGCACCCCTCTTGACTCGTTCTGCACCCCTCTTGACTCGTTCTGTACCCCTCTTGACTCGTTCTGCACCCCTCTTGACTTGTTCTGCACCCCTCTTGACTTGTTCTGCACCCCTCTTGACTCGTTCTGCACCCCCTCTTGACTCGTTCTGCACCCCCTCTTGACTCGTTCTGCACCCCCTCTTGACTCGTTCTGCACCCCTCTTGACTCGTTCTGCACCCCTCTTGACTCTTTCTGCACCCCTCTTGACTCTTTCTGCACCCCTCTTGACTTTCTGCACCTCTCTTGCCTCTTTCGGCACCCCTCTCCCTGCATGACTCTTACATCTTTTTGCAAGTCTCATCTCTTTCGTACCTCGGTTGCCTCTTTCTGCACCTCTTTTGTCTCTTTCTGCTCCTCTGTTGCCTCTTTCTGCACCTCACTTGCTTCTTTCTGCACCCCTCTTGCCCCTTTCGGCACTCCTCTTCCTGCACCTCTACTACTTCTTTATCCACTTCTCTTGCCTCTTTCTGCACCTATGTTGCCTCTTTTTGCACCTCTCTTCCATCTTTCTGCACCTCTGTTGCTTCTTTCTGCACCTCACTTGCAGAGGTACAGAAAGATGCCTGTTTCTGCACCTGCTTGCCTATTTCTGTACTTATCTTGCCTCTTCCTGCACCTCGGTTGCCTCTTTCTGCACCCTCTTGCCTCTTTTGGCACCCCTCTTCCTGCACCTCTCTTCCATCTTTCTGCACCCATGTTCGCTCTTTCTGCACCTCTCTTGTCTGTTTCTGCACCCGCTTGCCTATTTCTGTACCTCTCTTGCCTCTTCCTGCACCTCTATTGCTTCTTTCTGCACCTCTATTGCTTCTTTCTGCACCCCTCTTGACTCGTTCTGCACCCCTCTTGACTCGTTCTGCACCCCTCTTGACTCTTTCTGCACCCCTCTTGACTCTTTCTGCACCCCTCTTGACTTTCTGCACCCCTCTTGACTCTTTCTGCACCCCTCTTGACAATTTCTGCACCATTCTTTTCTCTTTTGCACCATTCTTTTCTCTTTTGCACCTCTCTTGCCTCTTTCTGCACATCTGGTTCTTCTTACAGCACTTCTCGTTCTTCTTTCTGCACCCATCCTGCCTCTTTCTGTACCCCTGGTCCCTCTTTCTGCACCTTTGGTCCCTCTTTCTGCACCTCTCTTGATGCACCTCTGTTGCCTGTTTCTGCACCTCTATTGCCTCATTCTGCACCTCTGTTGCTTCTTTCCGCACTTTTCTTGCTTCTTTCCACACCCATCTTAACTCTTTCTGTACCATTCTTTCCTCTTTCGGCACCCCTCTTCCCTCTTTCTGCACTTCCCTTGCCTCTTTCTGCACTTCTCTTGCCTCTTTCTGCACCTCTCCTGCCTCTTTCTGCACCTCTGTTGGTTCGTTTTCACTTCTCTTGCTTTTTTCTGCAATTCTTTTGTTGCTTTCTGCAACTCTCATCTCTTTGATCACCTCTCTTGCTTTTTTCACCTCTCTTGCTTCTTTCAACACTCCTCTTGCCTCTTTAGCCACTTCTCTTGCCTGTTTCTGCACCTCTGTTGCCTCTTTCGGCACCCCTCTTGCCTCTTTCAGCACCCCTCTTCCTGCACCTCTCTTCCCTCTTTCCGCACCTCTCTTCCCTCTTTCTGCACCCTTCTTCCCCGTTCCTGCACCTCTCTTGTCTGTTTCTGCACCTCTATTGTTCTTTCTGCACTTCTCTTGCCTCTTTCTTCATTTCTGTTACTTCTTTCAGAATTTCTCTCGCCTCTTTATCCACTTCTCTTGCCTGTTTCTGCACCTCTGTTGCCTCTTTCTGCACCTCAGTTGCTTCTTTCTGCACTTCTCTAGCCTCTTTCTGCATTTCTGTTCCTTCTTTCTGCACTTCTCTTGCCTATTTCTACATTTCTGTTGCTTCTTTCCTGCCGTTATTTGGCTGTTTCTTCACCCCTCTCTCCTACTCCTGCACTTCGTTTGCTACTTTCTGTACCTCTCTTGCTCCTTTCTGTACCACTCTTGCTTCTTTCTGCACCCCTCAACTCTTTTTCCACCCTTCTTTCCTCTTTCTGCACCTCTCTTGCATCTCTGCAGTTCTTGCCTCTTTCGGCACATCTGTTCCTGTTTGCACTTCTCTTTCTTTCTGCACCCCTCCTGCCTCTTTCTGCACTCCTTGCCCTCTTTCTGCACCTCACTTGCCTCTTTCTGCACCCCTGTTCCCTCTTTCTGAACCTCTCTTGCCTCTTTCTGCACCTCTCTTGCCTGCTTCTGCACCTCTATTGCTTCTTTCTGCACTTCTCTTGCCTCTTTCTGCATTTCTGTTGCTTCTTTCAGAACTTCTCTTCCCTCTTTATCCACTTCTCTTGCCTGTTCCTACACCTCTATTGTCTCTTTCTGCCTCTCTGTTTCCTCTTTTTGCACCTCACTTGCTTCGTCCTACACCCCTCTTGCCTCTTTCGGCACCCCTCTTCCTGCACCTTTCTTCCATATTTCTACACCTCTCTTGCCTGTTTTTGCACCCCGCTTGCCTATTTTGGCACCTCTTTTGCTTCTTTCTCTACCTCTCTTGCCTCTTTCGGCACCCTCTTCCTGCACCTCTCTTCCATCTTTCTTCACCTCTGTTCCCTCTTTCTTCACCTCTCTTGCCTGTTTCTGCACCTCTGCACCTCTGTTGCCTCTTTCTGCACCTCACTTGCAGGGGTACAGAAAGATGCCTGTTTCTGCACCTGCTTGCCTATTTTTGCACTTCTCTTGCCTCTTCCTGCACCTCTATTGCTTCTTTCTGCACTTCTCTTGCCTCTTTATGCATTTCTGTTGCTTTTTTCTGCTCTTCTCTAGCCTCTTTCTGCATTTCTGTTCCTTCTTTCTGCACTTCTCTTGCCTATTTTTACATTTCTGTTGCTTCTTTCTGCAGTTATTTTGCCTGGTTCTCACCCCTCTCTCCTCCTTCTGCACTTGTCTTGCTTCTTTCTGCACCTCTTTTGCATCTTTCGGCACCCCTCTTGCTGCTTTCTGTCCCCCTATTACTTCGTTCTGCACCTCACTTGCCTCTTTCTGCACATCTGGTTCTTCTTTCAGGACTTCTTGTCTTCTTTCTGCACCCATCCTGCCTCTTTCTGCACCTCTTGTCCCTCTTTCTACACCCATTGTCCCTCTTTGTGCACCCCTGTTCCCTCTTGCTGCACCTCTTGACTGTTTCCTCACCTCTATTGCCTCTTTCCGCACTTCTCTTGCCTCTCTCTGCACCTCTGTTGCTTCTTTCCGCACTTCTCTTGCTTCTTTCTGCACCCCTCTTAACTCTTTCGGCACCATTCTTTCCTCTTTCGGCACCCCTCTTCGCTCACTTCTCTTGCCTCTTTCTGCTCCTCTCCTGCCTTTTTCTGCACCTCTGTTGGTTCTTTTACACTTCTCTTGCTTTTTTCTGCAATTCTCTTGTTGCTTTCTCCAACTCTCATCTCTTTGATCATGTAGGAGAGTAGGATCTGCCTCTTATGATGCCCCCACTTTTTTCCTAATGTATACACTGGTTTCTGGCTATAGTCTGGCTAGGACCCTGCTAATCAGGGCCCCAGCCTCTCTGTTCTCTCTAAACATCATGGAGTGCATATTAGGTGCACTAGTGATTGGATACTGTGGTACCTTATGAGTCCCTAGTATATGGTACCTTAGGTACCAAGGGCATAGATACTTCACAGGCCTACCAGGGTTTGAAGCATGTATTATGCCACCCCTGGGAAGCAGACTAAATTTGACACCACAGGCCTGCTACTGCAGCCTGGGTGAGGTAGTGTTAGCACTCCTCACTAAGATATAGGTTCCCTATATCTCTCCCTGCACACACACATAAACCTATCAGTCACCCTAAGGCAGGCCCTATCAATCCTGAGGGCAGGGTCTATTCTCTGGGGCTGTTTGTGAATGCGGTCAAACCATATACTCCTAAGTGCATTATAACCTCGCGGTAAATACTAACTTTGGGATGGCTGCATCAAAACATGTCGTGTTTGGTGCGAAACGCTTTGGAATCATACCCACACACCAGTAACTGGTGTGGGAGTATGATCCCACCCTTCTAGAGGGATAGACATGTACCCACTGTGGAAACACGGTAGAATCCTGAAGAGCCCTGGCATCATAAAATGGATGCCACCAGTCACAGACACTGGGCTGCCCTCCTGCTGCTGACCGAAACTCGCAGTGTAGGAGGCCCAACAATAGGCATCCTGTCACAGGGAGGTGTGATCAACTCCCAGACAGGGTTTAGTGTATTGGGGCTGGGTGGGTGCACTCCTAGAGTGCTTTGAAGTCCTGCACTGGGGGAGCAGTAAACTCCTCTGTGCATACACCAGTTCAAACCGGCTCAGGGGCTACCTGCGCCTGCTCTGGCGTGAAACTGGACAAAGCGAAGTGGGTGTAGCCACCCACTCCCCTGACCCTCCCATAGGTGGGGTCATAGAGCTAGTCCCTCCCTTCCTTTCAGTATAAGTTAGGGAAATCTTGTCATTGCAAACTAGATATCCCTGGACGACGCTCTGAAGAAGAATCCTGGACCTTTGACGTTCCACTACCTCTGGAAGACGGAAGAATCTCCCTTGGAGTCGAGGAGTGACTTCCCTGCTTGGCAAGCACCCAATCTTGCAATCAACGGTCGCAAACTTTCCCGCTCCCGCCGGAGTCCGAATTCTCTGCAGCCCAGAAAGAGGATTTCCTGACTTCTCCAAGGCCATCGTGCGTCCCCAGTGACGCTGAGGGAAGTGGACCCCACGAGTGACGAGGAACCGCAATACCTGGGTACCGTGCACTATTTTTGAGTGCAACCCCTTCACGATGTTCTACGAACTTGTGCATTGGACCACATTTGGTCCAAGCCTCCAGCAGGATTCCCTCCGAAGATCAGAGGCCTACCCCGTCCCGAGTGACCGTGGGCCCCTGTTGAGTGAATCCTTTTGAGGCGCCGTCGCGATCCCTTGCCGGTTGGCTTGTGGGTCCCCAGAAGACTTTTCTACAGTTCCAGAGGGCTCCCCTGGTTGACTTACCCTCGCTGGGTGAGTCGCTCAGACCTTGCTGGCACGCCGAATCCAGCTCCTGGCCGTCGTCGACGCCTCCTGGACCTCGTGGCTGAAGAGTCAAGACACCCGTGGATCACCTGAAATCACCCGACGACTGTGGGCATCCATCTTCCTTGCCCCGGGTCACTGCCAAGTGACTTTGAACACTGTCCCCTCTGCTTTCAGGTCTTCCTTCTTCTGAATCCAGCCTTGGACCAGGAGGCGAGCTGTCCCACGAAGGCTCTTGCTGTCGGCGGTGTCAAAGTTGAACTAGGACTCACCAAGCCTTGGCAAGTGGAACCCACGAAGAACGGAGGACTTGCTTCTGGTGCAGACCAGGAAGGTCTGGGGTGCTTCTCTTTTGCAAGGAAGCGGGAGCCAGTCTGGAGGAGCCAAACCAGCAGTGAAGATTTCTGGATGCGTCGTCACCAAGGCCACTAGCCAACGGGCAAGCAACCGGACAGACGCGGCAAGCAGGAAAATGCAGAAGGGCCCCACGCAGGACTCGTGGAGTGTGGGGGGCTGATCTTCGGTGCAGATGGTGCTTGGGGTTGGGGCTTCTCAATCCCCGGTGCACAACTTCGAGGGTGCCTCAGAAGCTGCGCTGGAAGATACTAGCCACTTTTCCCAGGTAGCCGGTCCCACGTCTCTCGTCGCCTCCACGGATCTCAGCTCGGCTGTGGATGTGGATCAGGGTCGGAGAAGTCTGGAAGTCAAGGCTCTGGTCGGGCTCTGCAGTCGGTCCCTCGTAGAACTTCAGCAAAGCAAAGGGTAGTCTCTTGATGGTGCCTGTTTGCACAGGGTAGCCACTCCTTGGCCACAAGGGAGATTCTTCAGTCTTCTTCTTTCGTCGAATGTCGAAGGTCCAGAGTTTCTGTTCAAGTTGCAGGTTCAGGATAATCTAATCTCCTGGGGCCCAGCTACCACTTTTATACTAATCTGGGGGGCTGGGTTACCTGCTAGGTCACGCCTTATGGGTGGGACCTGGAAGGGGGGTGGTTACACCCCCTTCCCTTTGTCCAGTTTCGCGCCAGGACTGGGGCTGGAGTGCCCCAGCACCAGTTTGAACTGGACTATGCACGGGACACCTTGTGTGCCCCAGGCATGTCTCATTCTTTTCATCCCTCCCTGCCCCAATACACTAAGGCCTGTCTGGGGTGGTGCTCGCACCTCCCAAGGCAGGAAACCTATTGTCCAAGCCTCCCTTGCCGGGATCACTCCCAGCAGCAGGAGGTCAGACTCGTGTCTGTGGCAGCAGCATCCATTTTGTGATGCTGGGGCTCTGGTTAACTTTAACCGGGTAAGTAGGTTACAACATGTCTTCTCCCTCTAGAAGGGAGGGATAATATCCTCATCCCCAGATAGGGGTATTATTCCAAAGTGTTAGACACCTCACACGACATGTTTTGATAAAGCCAAACCATAGTTACCATAACCGTTTAAGATTATAAGGCACTTTAAGAGTATATGGTAGGCTATATCATAGAACAGCTATAAGGACATGGTTCCGAAAGCTGCAGACAGGCTCAGCTCATGCTAGAGCACCATCTCACATGTTACCAAGCACTCTGCCTCCAGGATTGTTAAGGCCTGCCATAGGAGTGGCTGATAGGTACACATGTGTCTATATGTAAGTTAGGTATAGGAATACTACACCTAAGCAAGGAGTGATTACACAGCCTTGCCCCAGCTGAGTGATCAGCCAGTTGTGTCATAATGGAAGGCCAGGCCAGGGGTGGCATAATACATGATGCAGCCCCTGGTAGGCCTAGGGTACACCTATGCCCTGGGTACCTAAGGTACACTGTACAGGGGCCAATAAGGTGATCCTATCCAAATGGGTTATGCACCTAAAGTACATAGTATCAATTTAGAGAGAGAACAGCAGGGCTGTGGGTCTAGTTAGCAGGCCCACAGCCACATCTAAGTCGAAAACCAGTAAAGCAAAAGCAAAAAGTGGGGGTGAACATAGAAAGCAGACCCTACTCTCCTACACCTGTGTGGTGTACTTTCATTTGGTAATTCAAGAGATTATAAGGTAAAACAAACTGCTTTACATTCCTCTAAAGACTTAGTCTGAAGGCTGCTCCCCACAGCTACCACTAGGATAGCTTTCTTTAAAGGCTGTCTTAAACCTACTACCATAAGTGTCGAATTGCACTGGTGCAAGGTGTAGGAGAGTAGGATCTGCCTCTTATGTTGCCCCCACTTTTTTTCTGATGTTTACACTGGTTTCTGGCTATAGTCTGGCTGGGACCCTGCTAATCAGGCCCCCAGTGTGATAAGTTGGCCTGGTATATGCTGTTCACTAGCTACAGTGGACACCATGCACCAGTACAATTTGACTCTTATGGTAGTAGGTTTAAGACAACCTTTTAAAGAAAGCTGTTCACGGGAGACGCATGCAGTGTGAGAACACAGCTGCAAATCCCTATTGACTCCAATGGAGCAAGTCTCGATTGGAAATTTAGAGTTTAAGGATACTTCGGGAGAGTCTACAAGCAAGTCACTTACAGGGTAAGTAGTTCTAGAGCCAACACCCACAGGAGCACCGTAGTGCTGGAGTTACCTCACCCACAGGGAAGCCGGTTGCATAGGTGTCTTTTGGTGTCGGGTCGCGGCGTCGTTTTCAATGGGAGCCAAAGAAGACTTGCTGCTTGTGAAGACAGAAGAAGTGTCCAGTGGAATCCCAGATTTGATTCAGAAGAAGGAAGACCTGAAAGCAGAGGGGACAGTGTTCAAAGTCACTTGGCAGTGACCCGGGGCCAGGAAGCTGGATGCCCACAGTCGTCGGGTGTTTTCAGGTAGTTCACGGGTGTCTTGACTCTTCACCCACGAGGTCCAGGAGGCGTCGACGACGACCAGGAGCTGGATTCGCACGAAGTCTGCAGCTTACTGCAGTGTCGGTGACCAGATTGGAGCCAACAAGCCTTGGTAACAGCAAGTCTTGTGGAAAGGATAAAAAGTCAGCGGTGAAGACCAGCAAGGTCTGAGGGACTCACCCAGCAAGGCTAAGTCAGGGCAGGCCTGGAGCAACCAGGGGAGCCCTTTGAAATTGTAGGAATGTCTTCAGGGGACCCACAAGCCAACGGGCAAGGGATCGCGAAGACGCCTCAGGAGGATCCACTCAACAGGGGCCCACGGTCATTCGAGACGGGGTAGGCCTCTGATCTGTGGAGGGACCCCTGCTAGAGGCTTGGACCACACGTGGCCCAATGCACAGGTTCTTAGAACGTCGTGAAGGTGTTGCACTCGAAAATAGTGCACGGTACCCAGGGATTGCGGTTCCTCGTCACTCGTGGGGTCCACTTGCCTCAGCGTCGCTGGGGACTCACGATGGCCTTGGCGAAGTCAGGAAATCCTCTTCCTGGGCTGCAGGGACTTCGGACTCCGGCGGGAACGTTGGAGTTTGCGACTGTTGATTGCAAGATTTGGTGCCTGCCAAGCAGGGGAGTCACTCCTTGACTCCAAGGGAGATTCTTCAGTCTTCCAAAGGTAGTGGAACGTCGAAGGTCTGGGATTCGTCATCAGAGCGTCGTCCAGGGGTATCTAGTTTGCAATGGCAAGGGTTCCCTAACTTATACTGAAAGGAAGAGAGGGACTAGCTCTATGACCCCACCTATGGGAGGGTCAGGGGAGTGGGTGGCTACACCCACTTCCCTTTGTCCAGTTTCGCGCCAGAGCAGGGAGCCCCTGAGCCGGTTTGAACTGGTGTATGCACAGAGGAGCCTACTGCTCCCCCAGTGCAGAACTTCAAAGCACTCTAGGAGTGCACCCACCCAGCCCCAATACACTAAACCCTGTCTGGGAGATGGTCACACCTCCCTGTGACAGGATACCTATTGTTGGGCCTCCTCCACTGCAAGTTTTGGTCATCAGCAGGAGGACAGCCCAGTGTCTGTGACTGGTGGCATCCATTTTGTGATGCCAGGGCTCTTCAGGATTCTACCGCGTTTCCACAGTGGGTACATGTCTATCCCTCTAGAAGGGTGGGGTCATACTCCCACACCAGTTACTGGTGTGGGGGTATGATTCCAAAGCATTTGACACCAAACACAACATGTTTTGATGCAGCCATTCCAAAGTTAGTATTAACCGCGAGGTTATAATGCACTTAAGAGTATATGGTTTGACCGCATTCACAAACCGCGCCAGAGAATAGACTCTGAGAGCTGCAGAGGGGCCCTGCTCAGGCAGAGGCACCCCCTCACATGGAAACCAAGCACCCTGCCCTCAGGATTGATAGGGCCTGCCTTAGGTGTGACTGATAGGTTTAAATGTGTGTGCAGGGAGAGATATAGTGAACCTATATCTCAGTGAGGAGTGCTAGCACCACCTCACCCAGGCTTCAGTAGCAGGCCTGTGGTTTCAGATTTAGTCTGCTTCCCAAGGGTGGCATAATACATGCTTCAGCCCCCGGTAGGCCTGTGAGGTACCTATGCCCTTGGTACTTAAGGTACCATATACTAGGGACTCCTAAGGCACCACAGTGTCCAATCACTAGTGCACCTAATATGCACTCCAAGTTGTTTAGAGAGAACAGAGAGGCTGGGGCCCTGATTAGCAGGGTCCCAGCCAGACTATAGCCAGAAACCAGTGTAAACATCAGAAAAAAAGTGGGGGCAACATAAGAGGCAGATCCTACTCTCCTACAGGCCCAAAGTCAGTTCAGTGCACCTTGCATTTTATGTTTTTTTGTAAATTTTATACAAAATCGAGATATGCCTTTTTGAAACCGCTTTTACAATTCTTAAACATTTGAAAGTTTCGGGCTGCGTTACTTTCTCTTCAACTGCTAAACGATGAATTCATTTGTTTAATGGTGTATAAGTATATTTCCACGGCTGTTCGGCAACGGAATATTTTTGGAAAATGATCATCTTGTATACTGACTACATCACTATGACTATGATTTAAGACTTCCTGTGTGAATATATAATATGATACTGTTTAATTTTAGAAAGTGCAGTTAATATTCATATGGAATTTGTATACCAATGTCTTCTCTATGTTTGTTATTAATCAGATTGAAATGCTGTTTTATCCAGGCATTATAGCTCTCAGTGATGATCAGTTCCCTGCAAAAGATTGGCATCCGGTTACTTGTAACCATCATCGCTATGGATTTATCATTAATTGTTTGCATTTAATTTTATTTTATCATGAATTGGCTGCGTTCTATTTTATGAAATGTTTTTATGATGCTCTCTTTAATGGCTGGCACACAGCCGAATAAAGATTTTTGGCTGACTGATTGACTGACTGACTGACTGAATACTACCATAAATCTGCTATCTATCCGAATCCATATAACTGACTAACCTATCCACCACTTAAAATTTACTTGCATGTTTCACTATACTAATTCAACACTAATCCTCTATGGGTCCCGGAGTAGCGTGCTACTTGCCGAAAAAGCGCTTTGACGCCTCGTCGGGGGTAGTAAGCGCTATATAAATGCAATTACAATACAATACAATACAATACAGGATATCCTACACAAAGCAAATGCAAAAAAAGGTGGGATGTGCCCTGACTCCCCGCCAAGGGCCTCTGCTGAAGCCCAGACCCCAGTGGTGGAAGACTCCGCACAGGAAGAGCGTGCCACCCGCAACTATCTGGAACGTTTGTTTAGCACGCTGCAGGATGACTTAGCGGCACTGCGACAAGGCATTACCACCGACATAAAAACCATCAAGTCTGACCTTGCCAAACTGGGGGAGAGGGTGGACTCACTGGAAAGGGCTGGAGATCGTCATGAGGAGGAACTCCACGACCTCGAACGAGAACTATTGGACCTAAGAGAAAGGAATGAGGAGCTGTGCTACTGTCTGGAGGACTTGGAAAACAGGTCCAGACACGTCAACATCCGTATTAAAGGGATTCCTCTGCAGGCAGACACAGGGACGCTAAAAGAATTAGTGGTGCGCCTCTTTTGGCACGTGGCACCAGCCCTGGGGGGCAAAGACATACCTCTGGACCGCACGCACAGAGCTGGGCGCCCGGTTGTGGGCCCGGGTCGACTGCATGTCACTTTAACTTGTCTCCACTCCTACACACAGAAGAAGATGATCAATGCAGCAACTCAAGACTTATCAGTCATAACCTTTGAAGGCATGCAGGTTGGGATATATCAGGACCTCTTCCCCACTTACCCTCCAGAGACAGAAAACTTTGCGGCCGGCCATGGCATTTATGTCGGAGAAAGGCGTCCGCTACAGGTGGGGGCATACCTTCCGGGTGATCTTAGTCTGAAACCAGGAACCCCACATGGTCCACACGTTGGAGGAGGCACTGGGTCTCGCCCCGGATGGGGAGTATGACAACACGCACGCAAACCAAGATTCCGTTGTTGGAATGGGAAAGAGTCACTGCCGAAACCCTTAGATGCTTAACGCCTCAGTGAAAGAGATGCTCTCTTACGCTGGAATTAGCAAAGTGAGGAAAGGAGGCCCCTTATGTGATGGCCTTGTCTGGCAGAGCGCCATAATCTTTCTTCCTGAGACGCAGTAGTGGCTGATCGCCTGGCAGACGGACCCTCCTTAATTGGTGAAAATTCACTCCAACTCTTGGGACCTTTACACGTTTTAGATATACATGTTAATGTTAAATCTTTATGGGTTTAATTCTTTCTCCTCTCTCAGCCCACTGGAATGATCTCTACTGCATGTTCTTGGGGCCTATTTGGTAGGCACCTTCCTGACACCATGTGCCCCCGCTGTTGCTGACAGGTGCTTATCTTAGACAGGGAAGTTTCTTTAACTCCTCTTTCCATGCTGGGCCCTACATTGGAAGGCTGCAACACAGGTTATCTGGTGTTTCATATGCTGCTTGTCCCTGGCACCACGTTTGCGATCTAAACCAGGTGGCCTTCTCTTCTTCCCCACTCGACAACCCCCTTTTTCTCCATTCACCAGGTCTTTTCTTCTGTTCGCCCCTGTCTTTTACCTTGGCGAAGGCTTGGGCCCCATCCTTAATCATTTGCGCGCCTGGTATACATACTCCCATGACCCATTAATATAGTGAGCCTCAATCAGGGCTCGAAAACTCATTTAATTTATACTAGACCTCCAGGTCTAGTAACCTACAAAATCTACTTGACCAAACTGAAATGCACTTGACCTCTAGCTGTGAAAGCAAGCAAATGTGACAAGGTAGCAAGATTCAGAGGCATTTTTATTATTTACTTTGTGAGCAATAAAGACGCCTTTAAATATTGCTATCTTGTCACATTTCCTCTGCTTTTAGAGACAGAGGTCAAAAGTAAACCTAAAAATAGCTTGCCCTAATTAAATCTGGCTCGCAAATGCGAGCAGGCGAGTGGATTTTTTTAGCCCTGTCAATGTTCGGGCCTTTGTGTCCCAGCGAAGCGACTGGCGCTGCTTGCGTTTCTCAGGGAGTCTGGTTGCGAGATCTACCTACTACAAGAAACACACCTACTGCGCTCTCACCGGAAACGCCTTCAGTTTCGATAGTTTGACCACCAGTATTTCTCTTCAATGGCTGGGAAAAGGGTAGGGGTAGCTATTCTGCTGGTGACACACTTTCAGGGGAAGATCCTCTCAACCTCAGACAGACATTCCGGGCAGGCTATTGTTCCTGCAGGTGGAGATGGGGAATCACACGTATACCATTGCTTCAATATACGCTCCAAATGACTCCAAGAGACTTTAATTAGGAACGTACTGGGTGCAGTCTTGACGTCCACAGACGTGGGGGGGATATTAATATTGTGCGGGACCCCCAAATGGACAGGTCTGTGGTGAAGGCCAGGGGGACTGGGGCACTCTCAAACGCCAAGTGGTGGTAGATGGGTGAGGCGGGGTTGGTAGACGTATGGCACCTGCGAAATCCCTCCACAAAGGAATTTACCTTTCATTCTGCAGTACACCAAACGTATGCCCGAATAGATTTCTTTTTCACTCCCCCGCATATGACCCGGGCCTCAGTAGCGGTAGAGATCGGAATGGCAGCATTGTTGGACCACTCTTTCATTATCCTCTCTCTGAAATTGCAAAGGAGCCGCCCTCCTCCTAAAATATGGTGGCTGAACCATAATTTGCTCACATGCGACGCCAATGTGATAGCAACACGGAAGTCCATACAGGACTACCTGGATATTAACGATGATGGCTGCACGCGATCGCGCTTCTGTGGGACACATTAAAGGCGGTACTCAGGGGACAGTTCATTGCTATTGCAGCTAATCTCAATGGGGACAGGAAGGGTAAGAGGATGCAATTAGAGGACAGAGTCCGGGAACTGGAGGGGGTTCAATTGCGCACAGGCTCTATTCAAAGGAGGCACCAGCTCACTACAGCACGCAAGCAGATGAGGGCCTTGGACATGGACAGGGCGGAATACGCTCTCTTGCATACCAAGCAGAAGTATTATTAAAGGGGCGATAAGGAAGGTAAACTACTGGCACACAGACTCTGGGCTTAGATGGCCCAATGCCGAGTTAAGGAACTTGTAGGACCTGATGGGGAGGAGCTGAGATCTGACTATCAGATAGCAGGAGAATTTGAACGCTTTTATTCTCCACTTTATTCCACAGAGACACTTGATGACGCAGCAGCGGTAGACTGTCGCACAGTCTCCAGTGACCCTGCTCCCCGAGTCTGAAGTGGTTAATCCGGACACTGATATAAGCCCTGAGGAGGTGCTCCGTGCTATTCAGAGGCTCCCTCTTGGCAGGTCACCCGGAGAAGATGGCTTTACCTCTGACTTTTACAAAACATTTGCGCAGGCCCTTGCCCTTTTGCCCTCCCGCCTTTACAATTCATTTAGCACTACCGGGTGTCTTGCTCCTTCCATGCAGACTGCAGCAATTGTGGTCCCTCCAAAGCCAAGAAAATACCCAAAGAGATGTGCGTCGTACTGACTGATTTCGCTTTTAAACGTAGATCTGAAAATCTTTACTAGTGTGTTGGCTTCCCGTCTAGCACCGTACATGCAGGGCCTCATAGACCTGGACCAGTCTGGGTTTATTTCAGAGAGGGGTTGTAGTGATGGCAGCCGTTCCTGTCGCTGCCTCCACTGCTGCAGGCCATGGCTGATTTTGGAGCGGTGTCTGGCTTCAAAGCAAACCTTCAGAAAACAAAAACACAGGCTCTAAGCCTGACGATACCCAGGGAGGATAAAGCGCACCTGACAACCCTGTTTCTTTTGCCTGGGCGACAGATGGGGTGACATATTTTGGATTACAGATTTTTTCCACGCTCAAGCGTACGTTGGGGGAAAATGACGCCCCCCTGCTCGCTATGGCGAAAATGGAACTCGCAGCTTGGAAGTAGTACACCTTGTCCTGGTTGAGCAGCTGGCAGCGGTGGCGATGACCCTACTCCCTCGGATCTTATATGTCATGCAGACATTACCACTGCAGCCCCCCTCATCGGTCCTAACTAAGTTGCAGCACCTCATTGGAGACTTTGTGTGGTCAGGCAAAAGACCCTGCATAGCTCGGCAACCTACATATTTCAAACAGAAGGACGGAGGGTTGGGAGTTCCCCATTTGGAAAGGTACTACCAGGCAGCTCAATTGCGCTACATGGTATAATGGTACAGAACGGAATCTGAAAAGCACTGCTGCTTCATTGACTGTGCAGTGGCTGGGATCCATATATGGAAAGTTCCTTGGCTGCCGAAGAAATACCGGCCTGTGGGGGTGTACATTTCACCTGTAACAAGGGCCACGGTGGGGGTGTCGGAAAGAGTACAGGTCGCGAGATGCCTCTCTACACTAACATCGCCCTTGACCCCATTCATTGGCCACCCGGAGTTCCCCTGGCACTGAAGGGAGATGGATGTATTAAATGGCAGGAAGCCAACTGTAAGAGGCTGGGGGACCTCTTTGAGGAAGCAGGGATAATGGAATTCGTCCAGCTTGGTGCTGGATATGGCTTAGCCCAGGACGCTTACTGGCAATATATTGCCCTTCAACATTAGGTCACGCAACTCCAGGTGTGAGAAGTTGGCCTGGCATATGCTGGTCACTAGTTAAAGTGGCCACCTTGCACCAGTCCAATTCGACTCTTATGGTAGATAGGTTTAAGACAACCTCTTTAAAGAAAGCTATCCTAGTGGTAGCTGTGGAGAGCAGCCTTCAGGCTAAGTCTCTGAGGAATGTAAAGCAGCTTGTTTTACCTTATAATCTCTTGAATTACCAAATGAAAAGACACCACACAGGTATATTTATAAAGTGTATATGTATTTATTTCTAGACACACTCTACTAATCTCTTTATGAGATTAGAAGTCAGGAACATATGCACAAATCAATGTTTCACAACAAATTAAGCATTTATATGGCTGGGGCCCTAGGGGCGTATCAGACCATATACTAAAAAAGAGGTATAAGAATATCGACTTAAGAAGGGAGAAGGCCTAAGGTCTTCAGGCGCGCTGCGGCCTCACTAATCCACCCAAGGCAGATAAGTAAAGGACCCACGGGAGACGCATGCAGTGTGAGAACACAGCTGCGGATCCCAATAGACTTCAACTGAGCAAGTCGCGGTTGGAATTTTAAAGTTTTAGGATACTTCGGGAGAGTCTACAAGCAAGTCACTTACAGGGTAAGTAGTTCTAGAGCCAACACACACAGGAGCACCGGAGTGCACAAGTTACCTCACCCAGGGAAGCCGGGTGCATAGGTGTCTTTTGGTGTCGGGTCGCGGCATCGTTTTCAATGGGAGTCAAAGAAGACTTGCTGCTTGTGAAGACAGAAGAAGTGTCCGGTGGAGAGGAGACAATGTTGGCAACAGCAAGTCTCGTGGAAAGTGAAGAAAGTCAGCGGTGCAGACCGGCAAGGTCTGAGGGACTCACCCAGCAAGGGTAAGTCAGGGCAGGCCTGGAGCAACCAGGGGAGCCCTTTGGTTTGACAGAAAAGTCTTCAGAGGACCCACAAGCCAACGGGCAAGGGATCGCGAAGATGCCTCGGGAGGATTCACTTCACAGGAGCCCTCGGACACCGGGACGAGGTAGGCCTCTGATCTTCGGTGGAAATCCTGCTGGAGGCTTGGACCACACGTGGTTCAATGCACAAGTTCGTAGAACTTCGTGAAGGGATTGCACTTGAAAATAGTGCCCGGTACCCGGGTATTGCTGTTCCTCGTCACTCGTGGGGTCCACTCGCCTCAGCTCTGCTGGGGACTCACGATGGCCACTGAGAAGTCAGGAAATCCTCTTCCTGTGCTGCAGGGACTTCGGACTCCAGTGGGAGCGGGAAAGTTTGCGACCGTTGATTCAAAGTTTTGGTGCCTGCCAAGCAGGGGAGCAACTCCTTGTCTCCAAGGGAGATTCTTCAGTCTTCCAAAGGTAGTGGAACGTCGAAGGTCCAGGATTCTTCTTCAGAGCGTCGTCTAGGGATAGCTAGTTTGCATGGCAAGGGTTCCCTATCTTATACTAAAAGAAAGGGAGGGACTAGCTCTATGACCACTCCTCTGGGAGGGTCAGGGGAGTGGGTGGTTACACCCACTTCCCTTTGTCCAGTTTCGCGCCAGAGCAGGGGCAGGTAGCCTCTGAACCGGTTGAGCTGGCATATGCACAGAGGAGCCTACTGCTCCCCCAGTGCAGGACTTCAAAGCACTCTAGGAGTGCACCCACCCAGCCCCAATACACTAAATCCTGTCTGGAAGGTGGTGACACCTCCCTGTGACAGGATGCCTATTGTTGGGCCTCCTCCACTGTGAGTTTCGATCAGCAGCAGGAGGGCAGCCCAGTGTCTGTGCTGGTGGCATCCATTTTGTGATGCCAGGGCTCTTTAAGGATTCTACCGTGTTTCCACAGTAAGTACATGTCTACCCCTCTAGAAGGGTGGGATCATACTCCCACACCAGTTACTGGTGTATGATGGGTGTATGATTCATAATGCACTTAAGAGTATATGGTTTGACCGCATCCACAAACAGCCACAGAGAATAGACTCTCCGGGCTGCAGAGGGGCCCTGCTCAGGCAGAGGCACCCCCTCACATGGAAACCAAGCACCCTGCCCTCAGGGTTGATGGGGCCTGCCTTAGGGGTGACTGATAGGTTTATATGTGTGTGTAATGTGAGATTTAGGGAACGTGAGGTGAGGTAGTGCTAACACTACCTCACCCAGGTTGCAGTAGCACGCCTGTGGTGTCCGATTTAGTCTGCTTCCCAGGGGTGGCATAATACATGCTTCAGCCCCTGGTAGGCCTGTGGAGTACTTATGCCCTCGGTTCCTAAGGTACCATATACTAGGGGCTCATAAGGTACCACAGTATCCAATCACTAGTGCATCTAATATGCACTCCAAGTTGTTTAGAGAGAACAGAGAGGCTGGGGCCCTGATTAGCAGGGTCCCAGCCAGACTATAGCCAGAAACCAGTGTATACATTAGGAAAAAAGTGGGGGCATCATAAGTGCAGATCCTACTCTCCTACACCAGGTATGCCCGCACGCTAATCGCCCCTTGATGGACTTTGAAAAATGATTTATCACTCGCCACTCTGACAAACGCTCACTTTTGGACATATACTCCTTCCTCACCACTCCTCTCCACCATACAAAAACACCAGCGCAGCATAGGTGGGAGTCTGAATGCGAGCACAAATTTTCCCTCAAAGGTTGGCAGGATATCATCCACAGAGTAAGGGCCTCCTAATGCAGCACAGCGGGCAAGGAGATGTTCCTCAAAATTGTTAATTATTGCTATTACACCCCAGTACGAGTGGCCCGTTGGAAGGCTGGGGGAGACCCACAGTGCTGGCGTGTTTGCAGACAGGAGAGCACCCTGACTCATTTGCTGTGGGACTGCCCAAAGATTTAGCAGTTCTGGACGACTGTCCTTTCTGACATTAACCACTATCTACGGAACAGAGTTACCTAGTTTCCGCAGCTACATATTACTGGGTCTGCCTAACACCCTGCCCTACCCCCTCAGATCTTGCCATGGAAGACTTATTACTTGGCGCTGGGAGCGGCAAGCAGACTCTCCTATCCCGTTGGGGGACTGACGCAACCCTGACTGGACCGGATTGGCTACACAATATATGGGAACTCTTGGGTATGGAGAAGCTTACAACTAGCATTACACACACATTACCACGCTTTGACAAAACATGGAGCTCCACTATAAAATTCTTAACAACGGAATTCGGCAAACTAACCTGTCCCACATACTTACGGGTATTTCGCCTCACTCAGGCATTACAAATGGCAGAGTAACTGAAATCCGGGGCATCTATGTCACAGCCGCAGGATTAATGCAAATTTCCACTGGTGACTGTCATTTCTGGCTGTCAAGTGCTTTTCTTCTCAATCTTTTCTTCACATCTATTGCTCTTTTTCCCTCGATTTCTCACTCTTGTTATGCCCCACTGGCCTAAGGATCTAGGTGGTGCCTGTTGTTCTTACATTATCAAATCAATTAAAAGATTTGAATCATAAAAAGAAAAAAGAGAAATTCAAAATCCTCACCATGGCTATGGTTTGGTCTTCCTTGAACCATGGTGACTGGATGGTAACGTTGGACTCGCAGACACTTAGTACTACATAACCATCCTGTTAGCTCACAGGCGTTACCTGCGGTTCACAGTAAGCCACGAGCATTCCCAGTTCACTGTGCTCCCCTTCAGCCTTACAATGCCCCATGGGTGTTCACGAAGTGTTGGCAATGGTTAAGCACACCTTCAGAGGCTGAGTTGTCCCAGTTCCCCCCACCATGGTGACTGGTTGTTGAAGACAGGCTTGGCCCAGGCAGTCTCACCCAGCTCCAGACTACAGCGAACCACCTGCACTCGCTCGGACTCACTATCAACATGCCAAATTCACATCTCACTCTTTCTCAGATGCTCTCTTTCATCTCAGGTATTCTGGACATGGTGCAGTCCTCTGCCTACCCTCCTAAGTGGATAGTCCAGGACATTTAGGCTATGATCTTGATGTTTCAACCTCTGTCCTGGATTTTGGTGATACTGATTCTGAGGCTGCTGGTGAAGCACACCCTATGAAGCAAGCAGACACTGCTGTGGGAACTGAATTCCCAGTGGGTGCAGCATTAGGGGAATCTCTCCTACCTGGTCCAGATTTTGAAGGAGACTGTAAAACATCTGTAGTGGTGGTTGACAAATCACAATTGGACAAGTGGCAAACACACAGCGGTACTGACAGTGGTAACCAACGCATCACTTCTGGGTTCGGGCGGCCATCTGAGAGAGGTAAGGTCTCTGATTTCTGGCAGAATCCTAGCTCCACATTGTACGGGAGCTTAGGGTGGCTCACTTTGCATTGAAAGCCTTCCTCCCATCCATCGAAAGAAGGTTGGTTCAGGTGTTCCCGGGCAACACCACTGCCATGTAATATTGCAACAATCCAGGCGGAGTGGGGTCGTGGAGACTGTCCAAGGAGGCCCTGTGCCTCTGGACTTGACTGGAGTGACAGTACATATTCCTGGTCGTTCAGCACTTGGTAGGATCTCTGAACACCTTGGCAGACAAACTCAGCCGATTATGCCTTGTGGATCACAAATTTCATCTACTTCCAGCGGTGGCATTAGGTCGCATCCGAAAATGAGGAGAACCTTGACTCGATCTATTTGCTATCACTGAGAACAAGCAATGTCAGTACTTCTGTGACCTGGAGTTTCCAAGATGGCTCTTGCTTGGAGACGTGTTCCGGTTAGACTGAAATCAGGGACTCCTGTGTAGGCCTGGGCGGTGAACTTTGCTCCATTTGCGGAGTTTTCTGCACTCCGCTTAGGTCGCGGAGTGCAGAAAACTCCGCTTCGCGATGTGCAGTGAAGTTTTTTTCCCCGCTCGCTATCGAGAACGGTAAGTTCGCGAGCTGCCACTCGGGTACAATTTCTACCCGAGCCGCAAGAATACCAGCACAAACTGCAGTTCGCACTGCACTCCGCCGCTTGCAGAACTTCGCAGAGTTTCGCGTAGCAAAACTCTGTGAACTACGCCCAGGTCAGCTCCTGTACACCTTTCTGTCTATACCACTCCTGCCTCGAGTTCTCAAACAGATCAGAACTTTCGTCCCAAGTCATCCTGCACCCGAATCTGTGCACACTTTGGCTTCATGCGTGAAGATTGTGTGGTGACAGTTGAATGCTTTGGATATCCTCCTGAGATCTGTGATGTGATTTTGTCCGTTTCACAGAAACTTAAAAAGTCAAGTCTGTGAAGAAGACAACCATCTCTTGATGGATTGTACTTTGCATTAAAATCTGCTGTGCATTAGCTGAGAAACAGCCTCCTGAGGGCTTGCGGGCCCATTCCACCAGGGCCAAGGCTCTACTGCTGTGTAGCAAGCTGGCTACCTGTCCTGGGTATCTACCAAGCTGATATGTGGGCGTCCCTTCACACGTTCATGAAGCGCTACGGCTTGGACAGTCAGGTCATTCGAGACAGGCATTTTGCCCATTCTGTCCTCCATGATTTCCCGGTTTTAGACACTTTGCAGACCCACTTCAGGGAGGCACTGCTTGGTTATCTATTTTGAGGTCAGGAATCCGCAGTTAGAAGTCTGTCAGAGGAACTACTTACTTACCTTCAGTAATTCTTTTTCTGGTAAAGACTATCTAGCCATAGATTCCTCACCGATCTTCCCCGTTCTGAGAACTGGGCTCTTCACTGTAACACCCTGTTAGGTTCTGCGCACTAGTCCAGCAATAATTCTAGCGTGGCTTTGTGTTTTTGGTGTGGAAAATATCCCGAAAAAAAATTGTCAGCGCCCTGGGGTGGCGCCTTTATAACCACCATGCACATCACTTCCAACGTGGCAGGCGAGGTGCCAATTGTAACCACCTACTGGCTCGCCAGAGGTATTGCTCAGGATATCCCAGATCCAGTCTGACACCTCGGGAATATTCTAAGGTGAGGGATCTGCAGATACATAGAGTCTCTATCAGAAAAAGTGTTACTGAAGGTAAGTAACTTGTTCTTCCTTGCACTTTTGAATGTGGCCTTCAGGTCCTCAGTTGAGCTGTTGCTGTCTTGGGAATCCAAGGGTTCCTCAACTTATTGGTTTCATGTGGGACCAGGATCCGCACATATGCTGGAGGACCAGAGGATATGGTGCACGCTGTACATAAAAGCTCTTGAAATTTTCATACGTGAATGCGTATATCTTGCATTTAGCTTTTGTTCTGGTCTCACTGTCCTCCCGTCACAACACACTCCAACCACAACCTCTACTACTCCCCACATTCTCAGGTCACTGTTTATCAGGTGGGTAACTGCACATGACCAAGAGTCAACCTTGCACACAAGGAGGGGAAGAAACAGTAGCAGCCTGTCATTGTCTCACACGAGCCCTCAATCGCATCAGTGACTGATAGAAAACATATTAGTTAATCATGATCTCACACAGTTATGTGACTATTGTATAAAACTTTTCTACCTACCTAAACAGCAAATGAACTCTTGAATAGGGCTGAAGTCAGGATTGTAGTGTTGTCTTCGGTTGTTAGTGGCATGTTATCAGTACATTGTACTAGGCTTTGGGAAATGAAGTCTGTATATGGTCTTATATATTAGAGTGCATCTCACTGATTCCATCAAGACTCTGACACCCGAAGTCACCAAAGTCTCCAGTCACTGAACGATGTGCTTGAAGCAGTACAGTATGTGTGTGCTGGAAGGCAACATGGTAGTTAAGCATGTACTATGTGGATTATTGTTTCAAAATTGTGTAGGGGGTTTCACAGAATCCCCCTACACAATTTTGTAGGGTATAATAAAATGACTCGCTGGATGAGTTAATAAAATGACTCGCTGGATGAGATATGACTTGTGTGGTTATTAGTTGTGGTGGTTCGAAGGTGGGGCCCACATAGAGCTCCTGTCATGCTATGTGGCTGAGCTAATTTCCGGTTTGAGAGGTAGCGGGATGGCAGCGGTTGTGTAGCTTCGTGCTCTCCTGCTGTTGTCTGCTTTGCTGATCACGTTGTGTTAGCGTAGTGCCCTGGGAAAACTATGGAGAGATGAGATGCGGTGAAGCAGCGAGCGGAGGAAAAACACCTCGAGGCTCTAAACGCAGTTTCAGGCTTTTCCAGTGTTACTTTGCAACAAGTAAGCGGCTGAGAAAAAGCTTGTGATAACTGAGGTAAGGTAAAGCGGGTAACAAAAATTAAAGCGCAGTTTGATTTTTGGCAGGATCACAGGATCGTACCTACTTCCCTGCGATCTCTAAGCAGACGCATTGCAGCGCTGGGGATTTCAGCCTTTTGGTTCCCCACTGATCTTTTAAGACACTGCACTTAATTGTTACTCTGTCGCAATTATTCTGCTCTCTTTGCCCTTTGTTCATTGCATACTTGTTAAGGTGAAGGAGAGTCACTTGAGAGATCTATGTGATATAAGGGGAGAAAATGACCTTCTCCTTTATAAAACAGCTTCTCCGGAACAACAACAGAAGGCAATCAAAGACAATTAAAGGCAAGTTGAGAAAAGAAGAGGCTAGAAACTATATGAACTTGAAAGAAAGATAAGGAAGATGTGATTTTTGAGGGGAGAAAAGAAAAAGGGGAGGGTGTATACAACCTGTGGTCTCAACCCAGGAGGAGGGGTTAAAGGTGGTTGGGGAAGCGGTCCGTGTAGCACAGATGCGGTTTGTGGCCACCTGATAATACCTCCAGTAGTACCTCCAGTAATAGCTCTTTTGATTCCTGATACCTGCCTGCTACTATCAGTTGCCTGTTACCTGCTATCCCGATGAAACGCATTTCAAGAGATCTGTAGGAGAGTAGGATCTGCTTCTTATAGATACCACTACTTTTTGCTGATGTTTCACTGTTTTCGACTTAGTCTGGCTAGGATCCTGCTATCCAGGACCCCAGCCTAGCTGCTTTCTCTCTAAATTGATGGCATGTACTTTAAGTACACCACAGATTGGATTCTGGGGTACCCTTATATGTCCCTAGTATATGGTATCCTATATACCCAGGGCATAGGTACCCCAGAGGCTTCTGAGGGGCAGCTGCATGTATTATGCCACCCCTGAGAGACCATTCAAAATGACACAACAGGTCTGCTACAGCAGCCTGTGTAAGGTGGTGCATTCCCCCCATTACTTAGATATAGGTTCACTATATCTATCCATATCACTGCACACATAAACCTGTCAGTCACCCCTATGGCAGGCCTTATTAATCCTGAAGGCAGGGTGCTGGGTTTTATGTGAGGGGCTACCCATGCATGAGCAGAGCCCCTCTGCAGCTTTTGGAACCTTTATTCCAGGGTTGTTTGTGATGCAGCCAACCATATGCTCTTAAGTGCATTATAACCTCACAGTAAATGCTAACTTTAAAACGGCTGCATGGAGACATGTTGTGTTTGGTGTCAAACACCTTGGAATCATGCCTCAACAACAGTGACTGGTGTGGGAGGTATGATATGACAATACCGCTACACCCGGTACCATCTTTGCAAATCCCTGGCATCACAAAATGGATGCTGCCAGCCACAGACACGAGTCTGCCCTCCTGCTGCTAGACGAAAATCCAGCAGGGGAGGCTGGACAATAGGTTTACTGTCACAGGGAGGTGTGACCACCTCCCAGACAGACTTTAGTGTATTGGGGCTGGGTGGGTGCACTCTGAGAGTGCTTTGATGTCTGCACTGGGAGCACATTTGGTGTCCCTGTGCATAGTCCAGCTCAAACCGGTTTCAGGGGATTATCAGCCCCTGCTCTGGTGCGAAACTGGACAAAGGACATGGGTGTAGCCACCCCTCTGTCCTGACCCTCCCATAGGTGGGTCCTCAGTTTGTCTCACCCCTTCCTTGGGTATAAAGTAGGAACCCCTGGCTACAGGACTTTAGATTTACCTTGACAAAACTCTGCTACAAAAACTAAGTACTTCAACTATCTACACTACGTTGGATGACTGAAGAATCTCCCTTGGAGTAAAGGAGTTACTCCCCTGCAAGGCAGGCACCAAAGACTCATCTGACCGTTTTGCAGCTATGCAGCTCCTGAAGGACTCCAAAGATTTTGCAACACAGGAGGTGGGTTCCTAAGCTTCCCCGAGGCCGACCAGTGCTCTCAGCAAACCTGAGACCCACAGCCCTCGTGGGGACCGTGCAACCCGAACCCCTGGACACTGTGCACATTTGCAGCAGCATATGCTTTTTGGCGATCCCTGAGGCTGTGCTTTGGGCTACTTGTAGTCCCGACCCCGAGCAGTGATTCCACCGAAGATTACTGGCCTACATTTCACGAGTGTTCCGTGGGCTGGTATTTTGTGTTTCCTCTCAAGGTCAATTCGCGACCCCTGGTCCGTCGACCTGTGGGTCCCTGCGAAGGGTACTTTATGTCAGGTTGGTCCGGGATGTGCACCAAACAACAGAACTTCTACAGGAGCGAAGACCTCGTCCCCAAACTTCCAGAAAACAACTCTTGGAGAAGAGCAAAAAACCTCCTCCTGAGTTATTGTTCGCTAAAAGTGAGGGGAATAACCAATGAGTGACCACCACTCTTCCCCTGAGGTTTGTGTCAGGAAGCGTTGGTTGGGGATCAGTAGATTGCTAAAACAAAAAATACAGATGATGGTTATAAATGTTCTATAGAAGTGCACAGAGAGTCTCTAACATTAATGCATGTCCACTTTTCACATGAAGTTCACTTACCGATAGAGCGCCTTAGAGTGGCCCAATAATGTATTTTCCGTAGAAGGTAGCACAGGTCAGCAAACCTTCTCTTGAGGACTTGTACGTAGGAGTTGAAGTGCCCCTACTGAAAGATTTTCTTAAAGAAGGGCGAGGAATGACTCACTCACACCTGCAATCATACCGGGTCACAAAACTAAATGCGGGGGGAATACTAATGAACGTGACAGAGTATAGTGTAGGGCTTCAGGGACCCAGGAATATAAAAAAAACGTGTTGTGTTGGCCGGCTCAGGGGGGGGGTGAACGAAGTGAGCGGAGCAATCACAAACACAGTTATGTCCAAGGAGGCTAAATGAGGGACGTCGTGCTGGCCGGCTCTTAGGGAAGTGTGGAGAGCGGAGCAGCCACGAACATACCCTGGGCTAGAGCAATAAGAGAGGTCCCGTGATGGACGGCTCTTGAGGTGATTGAAGGGAGCGGAGCAGTCACGGACACACTTTAAAGAATTTAGGAAGATTGTTCAGCGCTGGTCGGCTCCCGAAAAGAGAAGAGAACGGAGCAGCAACGACGTCCTCCTCAACCAGGTAATGCGCCGCGCTGTCCGGCTCCGGGTTAGGGAAGGCAGCGGAGCAGCAACGAACGCTCACCTTTTGAAAGAGGGCGCGTCGTGCTGGCCGGCTCCGGCTTTGGAGAAGGGAAGCAGCGGAACAAACACTCAAGGTTAGCCGGCTCCGAATTAACGGAAGGGAACGGAGCAGCGACAACCAATCCCTTTGACGACAGTTATGCCGCGCTGGCTGGCTCCGGGGAAGGGAAGGAGCGGAGCAGCGCCGGTCACAAACCAAGGCGTCGAGGGTATCCGATATTGTAACGAAGCAGGTACAAGGCAAGGGCAAATCGTACATTCAGGATTCAAAGTTAGTCGCTAGGAATGGGGGCGTAGTCACCAGTCGGAAGCAGGATCAGTAAGCCAAGCCCTGATTTGTGAATGAGACGACCACTTATACACGGTAGGAGACGTATCTAAAGTGCCTTGTACATTGCTACTTAGGGATTGTCTAATAAGTATGCGTTTTCATGAACGAGCATGGGGGTGGGTCATGCCTTAACGTTTCGACTTCCTATTCATGATGCTTTGCTAAAAAAAAGGATCCTAACACTTTAACTTTCAGTGGGCTTTCCTAGTTGCTCCAGACGTGCCCTGACTCTCCATCACTTGGGGAGTCGACAGGACCTTGCTGGTCCACACCAAAGCATCTTTTCTCCTACCGCGTGGGTTGCAGTTGCCAAGGCTTGTTGGTCTCCAATTCGGACACTGACCCCCCCAGCAGTTGCCATCCTTCATGGGACAGCTCGCCTGCGGACTTTGGTCGTTGTCGACGTCTCATGGTCCCCGTGGCTGCAGAGTCAAGCTTCACCTCTTCACACCTGAAACGCCCGCCATCGGTGGGCATTCGTCTACCGAGCCCCTGGTCACTGGCAGGTGAACCAGACTCTGTCCCCTCTGCTTTCAGGTTCTTCTCAGCTTCGATCCAGGCTTGGATCACACCGGACACTTTCCTCTTCATGGCAACAGCACTTTGCAGCATCAAGTGATTGAAAACGACGAAGATTCCCGACACCATTTGACACCTACACACCCGACTTCCCTGGGTTAGGTAACACAAGTACTCTGATGCTCACATGGGTGCTGGCCTTAGAACCTTCTATGTTTGAAAAGGTTTGCTCAAAGTCCTCTCCTAAGCGTCCTTAATCTTTAAAATTCCAACTGTGATTGTCCCATAGGATTGTACGGAGCTCGTGGCTGTGTTCTCACACTGCATGCATCCCCCGTGGGTCCCCTGTGTCACTACCTTGGGTGGTTCCTTTTTTTTTTTTCTTTCAGATTTTATATAGCGCGAACTCGACCCAAAGGTATTGGAGCGCTTTACATGAGCACCGGTTACGTTACTCATTCAGGCACAGGGAGATTAAGTAATTTGCCCAGAATCACAGGATGTGGACTCGACCCGAGGCTCGAACCCTGGTTTCCAGCACCAAAGTCGACAGTCTAGCCGACGGACCACGTCCTCTCCCCTTGGGGTCCCAGCGATTCTACATGCTCTAGGCACTCTGTCTAGTCAAGTTGGGTTCGTTATACCACTTTCTTAATATATGGTTTGGTCTCCCCCTGGGGCCCACTGTGTATTGTGCTATTTACTGTCATTCTAGTGCTATAATATTGTGCATCTTGTTCTCTAATCTCATAAAGAGGTTAGTAGAGAGTGTTTAGTAATAAATACATATATTTTATATATACCTTGTGTGGTTCTCCTTTCATTTGGTCATTCAGGAGGTTATAATCTGGTAAACCAAGCTGCTTTACATTCCTTCGAGACTTAGCCTGAAGGCTGCTCTCCATAGCTACCACTAGGATAGCTTTTTCAATAAAGGTTGTCTTTAACCTAATCATCAATAAGGGTCGTTTTCACTGGTACAAGGTGCCCACTATAACTAGTGGACAGCATATTCCAGGCCAACTTCTCACATTGGTGTGCAGCGGTTGGGATTCAAGCTTTACCAGATAATCTCATTGAGTGACTAACTGAAACCCCCTATAGGTACACGGGTACATATGATCAAGTCTAGAATAAGTCATTTCTACTGAACTTAGAGTTGGGTAAGTCAAGGGTCTAGCACACCCTTTCTCCAACTCAAGAGAGTTTAGTAGTTCCCACTAGGTTAGGTAGGTGCAACACCTCACAACACGTCTTCAAGAGCAGAAGCCAGTGGCTCGTTGCTGAATAAGTATGACCATCTCTCATTTCAGGAATTGAGAAATATGTGTGCATCTAGAAAATTGAAAACAGGGAAAAACCCTAGAACTAAACGCCTCATTGAGGCTTTGCTTTTAGATGACCTCAGAAAGACCCCAGGGTCTAAAGAGGCAGGCAAGTTGGGGGGGGGGGGCAGCAGAAGAGGACAGGTCAGGAAGTGAAAACATCCAGGACCTAGACTCTGAAGCTGACCAGGAGGATCAAGAAGATCCTAACCTGGACAATCCAATCTTTCCTAAAGGTGAGCGAGAAGACCCCAGGGGTCCTCTCTTTACCCCACTTGGAAGGGTTAACAGTTTACCAAGAAGATCAAGATCTCCTTCTCAGGAATCTAATCATTCTGGTACTTCTGTAGGGACCTCTGTTTCTCATAGGACTACTGCTTCTCATAAAAGGGAGTCCTCTTATGAGAGGAAGTGCCAACTGCTTGACTTTGAGAGAGCTAAGCTCAGAATCAAGAGAGAACAATTGGCCTTAGACAGGGAATCCCTGGAGCTTCAGAAAGCTTTTAAAACGTTGGGGCTAGAGCCTCATGGTGGCACCAATAATGTCCCTAGAGGTAGAGATCATACTCATAACCATAGGAACCTGAACAAGATTGTCCCTCCCTACCAGAGTGGGGATGACATCCACAAATGCTTAACTGCACTAGAGAGGGCCTGTAAAGTACAGACGGTTCCTCTGGAGCAGTGGGCAGCAATCTTGTGGCTCTCCTTTGCAGACAAAGGTAGAGACAAGCTCCTCACTGTTAGAGAAGTGGATGTTGATAATTAAAAAATCTTGGAAGAGTGCACTGATTGATGGGTTTGGCTTAACCACTGAGCAGTACAGGTTAAAGTTCAGAGATACCCAAAAGGCACAGACTAAAGACTGGGTTGACTTTGTAGATTGTGCTACTAAGGCTCTGGAAGGCTGGTTACTTGGCAGTAAAGTGTGTGATTTTAAAGGATTGTACAATTTAATTAAGAGGGAGCAGATCCTTAATAATTGTCAAAATCAGTTGTTGCATTAGTACTTGGTGGACTCTGATCTGATTTCCCCCCAAGAATTGGGCCAGAAGGCAGACAAATGGGTCAGAACCAGGGTGAGGCAGAAGGTTCAGAACCAAGGTGGTGACTCCAAGAAGCAGGATTCTAAAAACTCTGATAAGGGTGGGGAGAAAGGTAAAGACCAGAAGTCTTCTCATGGGCCCCAACAATCTGCATCTGGTGGGGAGTCACAATCCAACAAGGGAAAAGGCAAGAAGAAACCATGGTGTCAAATCTGTAAACAGAAGACCCATTGAACAAGTGATTGTACCAAGTCCAAGGACTCAACTTCAGCCACCATTGCCCCGAAGGCAACTGTTCCCCCTAGTTCAGCTCCAAGTGGTGGTACTCAGAATAAGGCTATAGTAGGGTTAACCCTAGGATCTGAGGTGGACTCTGGCCTAGTCAGAGATCCTAATCAGGCTGTACTGATCTGTGATTGAGGCATGGATATGGCCTCCTTATTTGTCAGTCCCAGTAATCTGGGCAAATACAGACAGCAGCCTTTGATAAATGGAAAAGAGGCCTTGGCATTCAGGGACACAGGAGCAAGTGTCACAATGGTGACAAAATATCTTGTGGCTCCTGAGCAAATCATACTTGGTGAGATGTACCAAGTGACCAATGCTAGTAATGTCAGGACAGACCATTCCTTGGCAGTTGTTCATTTCGCCTGGGGAGGGGTAACTGGCCCTAAGAAGGTTGTGGTAAGTGCAGACCTCCCTGTTGAATGCTTGTTGGGCAATGATTTAGAAACTTCAGTTTGGGCTGAAGTGGAGCTCAGGACTCGTGCAGAAATGTTGAAAATCCCTGCAGATGTGTTTGCTATGACCAGGTCACAGGCAAAAATGTCTAACACTGAACAGGCCCTTGATCCTGGAAGAATGGACCAGGCGCCTTCCAAGAAAAGGAGCAGTAGGGGTAAGGCAGTGTCTTCCCCCCTGACTCAGAATCCAGACCAGTCTCTTGAGGGAACTGATCTTAGTCCTGAAGAAGGAACTGTTCCAGATGAGCTTGAACCTGATCAGGTTGAGTTCTTGGGGACAAGGGGCCCTTCTAGGGCAGATCTGGGCCAGGAGCAGCTGAGCTGCTCTTCTCTTGAACCCCTCAGACAGCAAGCTGCTGCTGAAGCTGCTGGGAGTGCTAGTGGAACCCATAGGATCTATTGGGATGATGGACTCCTTTACTCAGAGAGTAGAGACCCCAAGCCTGGAGCTACCAGGAGGTTGGTTATACCGCTGAAGTTTAGGAGCTTCCTATTGACACTAGCCCATGATATCCCTTTAGCAGGTCACCTAGGCCAAAACAAGACTTGGGACAGAATTGTCCCTCACTTTCATTGGCCTCACATGTCTGAAGACACCAAGGAGCTTTGTCGCTCCTGTGTCACCTGTCAAGCCAGTGGTAAGGCAGGTGGTACAACAAAGGCTCCCCTGATACCGCTACCTGTGGTGGGGGTTCCCTTTGAGAGGGTTTGGATTTATATAGTTGGTCCCATGGATCCTCAAACAGCATCTGGGCACAGATTTATACTGGTAGTGGTGGACCATGCCACTAGGTATCCAGAAGCTATTCCCCTTAGAACCACCACAGCGACTGAGGTGGCAAGAGCCCTCCTGGGAATCTTTTCCAGAGTGGGTTTCCCTAAGGAGGTAGTATTAGACAGAGATGAAAACTTTGTCTAGTTACTTAACTGCTATGTGGAAGGAGTGTGGAGTAAATTACAAATTTACCACCCCTTATCACCCACAATGCAATGGGTTAGTTGAAAGCTTCAACAAAACCCTAAAGGGCATAATAAAAGGTATTCCAGAAAAGCTTAGGTGCAGATGGGACATAGGTTTGGCCTGTCTTCTATTTGCCTACAGAGAGGTTCCACAGAAGTTGGTTACAGCCATTTTGAGCTTCTGTTTGGACATCCAGTTAGGGGCTCATTGTGTCTAGCGAAGGAGGGATGGGAGTTACCTCTCAAACCCCCTAAACAGGATATTGTGGACTATGTACTTGGTCTCCGCTCCAGGATGGCTGAATACATGAAGAAGGGAAATAAAAACCTTGAGGCTAGCCAGGAATTGCAAAAGGCCTGGCATGACCAAAAGGCTGTGCTGACTATTTGCCAGCCAGGGCAGAAAGTATGGGTGTTGGTGCCTGTGGTCCCAGCAGCCCTCCAGGACAAGTGGAGTGGCCCCCATACCATAATTGAGCAAAAGGGAGAGGTCGCCTACCTGGTGGACCTTGGAACTCCCAGGAGCCCCCATAGGGTGCTCCATGTCAGTAGGCTCAAACCATATGTTGGACAGGGCTGACATGGGCTTGCTCATAGCTACTGATGAGGGACAGGAGGAAGAGAGTGATCCACTCCCTGACCTGCTCACAGAACCCTGATGATGGTTCAGTAGATGGTGTAGCCTTGGCAGGCAGCCTCACTGTCCAGTAGCAAACTGATTTCAGAAAAGTTCTCAATCAGTTTATGTTTAAATCTCTTTATTAAGTTCCAACAACAAACCAGCATCATCCATAACAGTCCATGCATACGCCTACAACCACTGGGGCCGGCAAGTATCTCATGGAACATCCTCTTCCCCCTAGTCCCCCTTAGGCCCTGTCGCCCTGTCTGTGTGATCCCTCACTCCCCCTTCCCTCATATCATCCTCTGAGAGCTGCCCTACTTCCTGGGCCAGTCGCCGGCAAACTTTAGACCCTCCCTCCCTCCCCCCCTGTTTGCGCCACTCCTCCTACCCCCTACCCCCCCCCCGTCCGTAGCTATTGTCCAGAGTCCCAGCCCTCTGCTATGTCGCCCAGCCGTGCCCCCCTGCTCGGATGACCTCACCCATCCTGCCCTTCCGGTTCCGCAAGCTGTAAGAGTCTGAGGTATCTGGGGCATGTCAATTCTCTGAATTCGTTGGTGAGCAAAGAGATAAACAGCTCCCAGATCTCCCGGTACTGCTCGACCTCTCCCCTCGCTGTCGGTGACATTTTCTCCATTCCGAGCACGTACCATAGTCTGTGCAACCACCCTGTGACTGTGGGGAGCGTGGGTGTTCGCCAATGTATGAGAATGTTTTGAATTGCTGATCCTAGCGCTATCGCTATCTGCCTCCCTCTACGAGATCTAAGCGGGTACATCAATGCGTTGGGGAGGCCCAAGAAGATGTAGGCCGGTAGACGTGGTAATTCAATGTTAAACTGGGAGTCCACCGTGTCCAGCACCTCCTTCCAGAAGTCCCCCAGTCGTGGGCACTCCCACAAAACGTGGGTCAGCGTCCCTACCTGCTCGCACCCCCGCCAGCATCTCGAGTCTTTGCTGTTGTCCATTGCGTGAATGCGTGCCGGGGTGTAGTACCAATACATAGCAACCTTCGTGAGAGTTTCTGTCAGGCCTGTGTGATACGCCGAGTGCCGTGCCCTATACGCAACTTGTTCCCACTCCTTATGGCTTAGTGTCCTACCCAGTTCTGTCTCCCAGCGCGCCCGGCCCGGGTGATAAAAGTGTGAGGACGGTAACTGGAGAAATTTATAGAGATCACTGATAAGCTTCGTGTCGGACGACCGAGTCATGAGCCAGCGCTCGTATTGGGATAGTCTCCTATCCGCGGTTTCTCTCACCTGAGGGTTCAGCGCCCAATGTCGGGCCTGCAGGTATCGCATTCTCTCCGCTTCGGGCAGCATGTATTCCTGCCTAAAGCTCGAGAAGGGAATAATCCCCTCCACAGTGTATAGATGACACAAAGCTCTACAGCCGGCCGCTCGCCAATGGGCGAACGCACCCCTCTGCATACCCGGGGTAAAGTCCGGGTTGTCCGCTAAGGGCATCAGCGGGGACGGAAACGAGGTCAACCCGTATGCCAGATTCGTGGCGTCACACACCCTCAGTGGCACTCTGGTGACAAAGGAGGCATAGAGGTTAGCCGGCCGATGTGCCCTTCGCAGGAACGGCACTTCCTGCAATGGCCTACCCGCCACCGCCTGGTCCTGGAAGAGCCAATGTTTATCTGATTCCCACTTGCTCCACTCCACCAGATATCGCAGCTGAGCTGCTTGAAAATATTTGCGGAGATCCGGGACGCCCAGGCCTCCCTCCTCAGGCGCCAGCAGGGAGAGTGCCTGCCTCAGCCTCGGTTTCTTTCCCTGCCACACAAACCGCCCCAGCTCCGACTGCATCTGCCGGATCCACCCAACCGGCGGCGCCAACGGGAGCGCCCGGAACAAATAGAGTATCTGGGGCAGGATAGTCATTTTTATGGCTGCCACCCTGCCTAGTAACGACAGAGTACCGCGGTCCCACCTAGCCAGTTCGTCCCGTATCTTCCTACCTAGGGTAGCGTAATTGACCGCCGTCATCTCCGGCAAGGTGGGGGCTAGCTGTATCCCCAGGTACGGGATCGTGCCCGTTGACCAAATTATCGGGGCTAGACGCTGCAGTTGCGTCCGGGTCTCCGGCGTAAGCGACAGGCCCAGGGCCACCGATTTCCCCATATTCATCTTAAATCCAGAAACTGCTGCGAACGAGGTCAGTTCCGCAAGGCATGCCGGCAGGGCCCGGAGCGGTTCCTCCAGAGAGAAAAGCACATCATCCGCATATAGGCTGACAGCGTGATAGAACCCACCCATTTTCACTCTCACCTCTGGGTTATCCCTAATACGTTGCGCGAACGGCTCCATGTACAAGGCAAACAGTATGGGTGACAACGGGCAGCCCTGCCTCGTGCCCCTCTCGATATGAAAGCTCCCGGAGCTGCAGCCGTTAACTCGCACCACCGCGGTCGGAGTCCCGTAACAGTTGAATATCATGTTACGGAATTTATCCCGTATCCCCACTTTCTCGAGCACTTGCTCTAGGTAAGGCCAGTGCACCCGATCGAAAGCTTTTTCGGCGACTACCGCCAGCAGCATTCTCTCACCCCGGATCCGCAACGCCTTTTCTATGATGTGCACAATCCGTTTGGTGTTGTCCACTGTCTGCCTCCCGGGAACAAAACCTGCCTGATCTGGACCTACGAGCCCCGGCAGCAGGGGGGCCAATTGGATCGCTAGGATCCCCGTGTATACTTTTAGATCCACATTCAATAAGGATATCGGCCTGTAGGAGCCACATTGCGAGCCGTCTTTCCCCGGTTTAGGGATAACCGTAAGTGACGCCCGCAGCAAGTCCCGCGGCATCGTCCCCTGTTCCGCGAAGGTGTTAAAGAGGCGTGCGAGGATCGGTGCGAGTGTAGTGCAGAACGTTTTATAGAAGAAAGCGGTAAAACCGTCCGGCCCCGGGGATTTACCTAGCTTGAGATTGGCAATGGCTGAGATCCCCTCTCCACTCTAACGTCCCTGTCCAGTCCCTCCGCTTGCAGCGGCGTCAGCGTGGGCAGCGAGACCGAGTCCAAGTACCCTCTCGTGGCGCATTCGTCCGGGGGTTCTCCAGCATAAAGGTCCGCGTAGTATTGGCAGAAAGCCTCCGCGATGAGGCCGTCCTCCGTGACTAACGACCCCGAGGGGTCGGTGATCCCCTTCACCCGGTGCTTCTGTCTCGCCACTCGGAGCCTACTCGCCAGCAAGCGGCCGCACTGATCCCCCCCGGCGTAGTAGGTGTGCTTAAGGCGAAGCGCGGCGTATTCTGCCCGGTCCATATCCAAAGCGACCAGGGTCTTTCTCGCTCCCTGGAGCTGCCGCCATATCCGTGGAGCCCCCGTTCGGCGATGCACTTGTTCCAGTTCCCTGACTTTCTGCGTAAGGTCCTCCCGTTTGCTACGTCTATGTGCATTATCTGCCACCGATATCGCAATGAACTCATTGCGTCGCCCTGGAGGTTTCCGTGTTCTCATTGTGGGATTGGTACTCCCGGATCGCGGCGGTCACCTGTTTGATGACGTCCCCTCTGTGTAGTAAGTTGTCCCGAAGGCGCCACACTCCAGGGGTATTATACACCGGCGGTACCGAGAAGATGGCCGTCACCGGGGCGTGGTCCGACATGGAGATTACTCCTATGTCTGCCGCCGTGGCCAGCGTGCTGACTGGCTCGGTCACTAGAAAGTGGTCCAGCCGTGCATAAGTTTTATGTGCGTGCGAGTAGAAGGTGTAGTCCCGGTCCGTCGGGTGCAAGTGACGCCACAGATCCCTCAGTCCCATGTCTACGAGTTGAGCCCTGCTGCCCGCTGAGAACTCCCCCGCTTGCTGCGACCGTTGGGCAGATCTATGCAGTGCCGAGTCGAAAACGAGGTTAAAGTCTCCCCCTACAATTATGTGTCTGTCCGGTGTAGCCGCCACCTCCCCCAGTGCTGCCTCGAGAAATCTATCCTGCCGGTCATTCGGGCTATATAGAGATCCGATTGTGAAGGCTGTGCCCGCCACCCGGAATCTGTAGACCAATAAACGGGCCCGCTGCTCCGCTAGCTTGTGGAGGACCTCTCCCCGAAATCGTCGAGCCACCAGTATCGCCACCCCTGCCGTTTTGGTGTTATTAGAGGAGAAGAACTGCGTGGGGAATTTATGGGAACGCAGTCTGGCGCAATCCCTGGGTAGGAGGTGCGTTTCCTGAAGCAGACAGATGTCCGCCTGAGTCTCGTCCAGTAAGGAGAGCACCGCCCGCCGTTTGGTCGGGTTGTTAAGGCCCCATACATTAAGTGTCACTATTTTAAGACTTGTGGGTGACATATAGTAGTGGCGTCTCTCCCGCTCTGTGTTCCCCCGGTGTCAAATGGCGTCGCCATGAGGTCGCTGTTCCTGTCTTGCCCTCTTCCCCTGTCTTGCAATCTGTCCTGCTCTGGATGGTGCCCCCTCCCCGCCGCCTGACCTGTCACCCCTACGCTCCGTCCTGGTGTAGAGCCCGCTCTCTCATCCCCATCTTGCCGTAACCTCAACTGCCCCCCCACCTCCCCCTCCCGCCCCCAACCCGATCCCCCAACTCAATCCAACAACTGCCCCAACAACACCCCCCTCCCTAACCCCAATTCCCCTGCCTGCATAGTCCAAGTCCGGTCCTCTAGAGGACAAGTCTTTGGTAACCCTCTCCAGTGGACGTTAGGCCAACTCCCCCCCCCCCGGCCAGCCCCCCCCTCCCCCTCGAACCTGGAAGCTGCTGTATCCTCATGTGATCTCCCCCCGGAGCAGATCTATGCCGTTAATGCGACGTCGCCGGGACCAGTGTTCTCGACTACCTCTGGAGCCGCTCTGTCCACTTCAGTCCGATCGGCTGGTGCGTCCCGCCTCGCCGGGCGGTCCCGGGAGCGCCGCCCGTTCACCCGCTGCCAGTCGCCTCCCCTGGCGCGCCCCCGACGTGGGGCAGGTGCATCTCCCTCTCCTTCTGGCAAGCCCAGGATGCCGCAGGTTTCCCGCAGGGAGCGCAGCTGATGCTGAACCCCGTTCCACCTAAAGATGAGCCTGAAGGGGTGGCCCCAAGCATAGGGAACCTGGTTTTCTCGGAGAAAATAGGTGGCGGGTGTAGGAGAGTAGGGTCTGCTTTCTATGTTCACCCCCACTTTTTGCTTTTGCTTTACTGGTTTTCGACTTAGATGTGGCTGTGGGCCTGCTAATCAGACCCACAGCCCTGCTGTTCTCTCTCTAAATTAATACTCTGTACTTTAGGTGCATAACCCATTTGGATAGGATCACCTTATTGGCCCCTGTACAGTGTACCCTAGGTACCCAGGGCATAGGTGTACCCTAGGCCTACCAGGGGCTGCAGCATGTATTATGCCACCCCTGGCCTGGCCTTCCATTCTGACACAACTGGCTGATCACTCAGCTGGGGCAAGGTCGTGTAATCACCCCTTGCTTAGGTGTAGTATTCCTATACCTAACTTACATATAGACACATGTGTACCTATCAGTCACTCCTATGGCAGGCCTTAACAATCCTGGAGGCAGAGTGCTTGGTAACATGTGAGATGGTGCTCTAGCATGAGCTGAGCCTGTCTGCAGCTTTCGGAACCAAGCCCTTATAGCTGTTCTATGATATAGCCTACCATATACTCTTAAAGTGCCTTATAATCTTAGACGGTTATGGTAACTATGGTTTGGCTTTATCGAAACATGTCGTGTAAGGTGTCTAACACTGTGGAATAATACCCCCATGCCATTTCTGGACATGAGCATATTATTCCCCCCTTCTAGAGGGAAAGACATGTTAAAATCATACTTCACTGTTAGCCTCTGACCAAAGCCTCAGCATCACAAAATGGATGCTGCTGCCACGACAGAAGTCTGACCTCCTGCAGCTGGGAGTGATCCCAGCCAGGGAGGCCTGGACAATAGGTTTCCTGCTTGGGGAGGTGCTAGCACCTCCCCAGACAGCCTTTAGTGTATTGGGGCAGGGTGGGCTGAAAGGAATGAGACATGCCTGGGGCACACAAGGTGTTCCTTGCATAGTCCAGTTCAAACCGGCGCTGGGGCACTCCAGCCCCAGCTCTGGCGCGAAACTGGACAAAGGGAAGTGGGTGTAACCACCCCCTCCCAGGTCCCACCCATAAGGCGTGACCTAGCAGGTATCCCAGCCCCCCAGATTAGTATAAGAGTGGGAGTTGGGCCTCAAGACTTTAGATTATCCTGAACCTGCAAACTTGAACAGAAACTCTGGACCTTCGACATTCGACGAAAGAAGAAGACTGAAGAATCTCCCTTGTAGCCAAGGAGTGGCTACCCTGTGCAAACAGGCACCATCAAGAGACTACCCTTTGCTTTTCCCACGTTCTACGAGGAACCGACTGCAGAGCCCGACCAGAGCCTTGACTTCCAGACTTCTCCGACCCTGATCCACATCCACAGCAAAGCTGAGATCCGTGGAGGCGACGAGCGACGTGGGACCGGCTACCTGGGAAAAGTGGCTAGTAACTTAAAGCGCAGCTTCTGAGGCACCCTCGAAGTTGTGCACCGGGGATTGAGAAGCCCCAACCCCAAGCACCATCTGCACCGAAGATCAGCCCCCCACACTCCACGAGTCCTGCGTGGGGCCCTTCTGCATTTTCCTGCTTGCCGCGTCTGTCCGGTTGCTTGCCCGCTGGCTGGTGGCCTTTGTGACGACGCACCCTGAAATCTTCTGCGCTGGTTTGGCTCCTCCAGACTGGCTCCCGCTTCTCTGCAAAGAAGAAGCACCCCAGACCTTCCTGGTCTGCACCAGAAGCAAGTCCTCCGTTCTTCGTGGGTTCAGCTTGCCAAGGCTTGGTGAGTCCTAGTCCAACTTCGACGCCGCCGACAGCAAGAGCCTTCGTGGGACAGCTCGCCTCCTGGTCCTGGTCGTCCTCGACGCTTCCTGGTCCTCCTGGCTGCAGCGACAAGCTTCACCTTCACCTGCAATCTTCACGACATCGCCTGGTTCCTTCCTGGTTCCACGTGGTCACTGGCTAGTGACCTTGACTCTGTCCCTTCTGCTTGCAGGTCTCCTCTCTTCTTGATCCCAGCCTTGGGATCCACCGGACACTCTTCACTGACTGCCTGTCAGCATCTTTCTTCAGGCATCCATAGGAGTCGACGACGAAAACCGACGCATCTTCACCCCTATGCACCCACAGCCTGTGGGCTAGGTAACTTGGGTACTCCGGTGCTCATCAGGATAGTGACTATCCTAGTGTCTAGTTTTCCAGTCTCGACTTCCTAGCTACTCCGGAAGTGTCCTAAATCTACCGTTTTCTAAACTGTACTATTGCTAGTGACTTTTACGCATTACGCGTGAGTGTTTCCACTCTGCACACGAATCCCGTGGGCCTCCCACTTCCTAACTAACGCTAGTGTAGTGTAGCCCCAGCGATTCCCTAGGCCTAGGCCTAGGCCTATTCTATTTCCGTGACAGTGGTCCTTATACCACTTACTTAGTATATGGTTTGCGTGGCCCCTAGGGCCTAACTGTATTACTTACCTGTTTGACTTAATGTATGCTTAAATAAGACTGTGTTGTACTTACCTCTAATCTCATAAAGAGTGCTGAGGGTTTGACTAGAATAAATACACTTTATTTTATATATATATCTGTTGTGGTGTCCTTTCATTTGGTATTCAAGGGATTATATATGGTATCACAGCTGGCTTCACATGCCATTCAGAGTTTAGCCTAAGACTGCTCTTGTCCATGCTACCACTAGGATAGCTGGTCTATAAGGTTGACTTTACAACCAATCACCATAAGGGTATTTGGACTGATATAAGGTGTACACTAGAACTAGTGACATCATACATCAGGCCAACTTCTCACATTGGTGAGCAGCGGTTGGGATCTGAGCTTGCTGTTGTAATACCATTGTAATCTTGAGATACTAAATTGAAAGATCACACAGATATTGTCTAGGTACATATAACATAGATTATAATACTTAAGTCCTACTGGACTTAGTAGTTGTAGGTTGAAGGGAGTAACACACCCTGACTACAACTACTAGAGAGGTTTAGTAGAAACAACTAGTGTAGGTAGGTGCACACACCACACCCTCACTAGATCATGTCTCTGAGAGGAGATCAAGTAGATGCTCTCTCAGGAGGGTCAGGTCTGCAAAAGACCCCCTCTAGATATGATACCTTAACATTCCAGGAGATGAGACACTTGTGTACCTCCAGAGGAATAAAACAGGGTGCAAACCCTACCCTCCTTCAGTTAAGACAACTCCTAGAGGAGTATGATACTCTTAGGGCATCTCAGGCAGGTACCCTAGGTACAGAGGAGGGTCTACCCACCACAGAGGAGTCAGATGGGACTTCAGATGAAGAGGTAGACAGCCAGGGCCAAGTAGGAAGACTTAGCCAGGCTAACCTAAGCTTACATGGGAGTTTGCATGGGGTCCCCCCATACAGACCCCCAAGTAGGCTTACACAGAGAAGCAGGAGGGACAGATCCCCTTCAAGGGAATCCATCCACTCCCATGTCTCTAGCATCTCTAATGCTTCCTCTCACAGGGGAATGACTTCCCCTGAGAGAAAGGAGCATGAAGCCAGAATGAGGGAAGCTAATCTGAGGATTCAGAGGGAAGAACTTGCCCTTGCCAAGGAGAAGCTTGCTCTGGCTAGAGAGCAAAAGTTAAGTGGGTCAGAACCCACTGGTGGCAGCAATATCCCTAAGGATAGAGACAGGCACTATGACAATAGAAACCTGAGCAAGATTGTCCCTCCCTACAAGTGTGGGGATGACATCCACAAATGGATAACTGCTTTGGAGAGAGCTTGCAAAGTACAGCAGGTACCCCAAAGTCAGTGGGCAGCTATCTTGTGGCTCTCCTTCTCTGAGAAAGGTAGAGACAAGCTCCTCACAGTTAGTGATGAGGATGCAGATAATTACACTGTCCTGAAGAGTGCTCTGATTGATGGGTTTGGCCTAACCACTGAACAATACAGGTTGTTGTTCAGGGATACCCAGAAGACACAGACTCAGGACTGGACTGACTTTGTAGATTGTGCCACTAAGGCTCTGGAAGGCTGGCTAATGGGAAGTAAGGTTAAGGACTATACAGGATTGTATAATTTGATCATGAGAGAGCAAATACTTAACAACTGTCAAAACCAGCTATTGCATCAACACCTGATTGATTCTGATCTGACTTCTCCCCAAGAATTGGGAAAGAAGGCAGATAGATGGGTCAGGACTAGAGTTAAGCAGAAAAATCAGAACCAGGGCGGTGATCAGAAAAAGGCAGACCAGAAGGGTAATGATCAGAAACAAAAAGACCAGAAGTCTTCACCAGGCCCCCAAAAGGCTCAGGGGGAGGGTGGTCCCAAAAAGGATAAAAAGAAAGATGGCCAAAAGAAACCATGGTGCAACTATTGTAAGTCCAACTCACATTGGTTTAGTGAGTGCACCAAAAAGGATAAGCCCCCAGCCACCATTGCCCCTAAGGCAACTGTACCCCCTAGTTCAGCTGTAAGTGGTGGTTCCCAGCAAAAGGGTGTAGTAGGGTTAACCCTGGGAACTGAGGAGGATTCTGGCCTAGTCAGAGTACCTACTCAGGCTGTTCTGATCTGTGATGGGGACTTAGCTTTGTCCTCTACTGTAGGCCCCAGTAACCTGGGCAAGTACAGACAGACTCCTTTTATCAACCAAAGAATGGCTCAGGCCTACAGGGACACTGGAGCTAGTGTCACAATGGTGACACCTGCTTTTGTGGACCCTGGACAGATCATACTAGGTGAGAATTACCTAGTGACCAACGCTAGCAATGCCACTACCTCCCATCGTGTGGCTATTGTTAACTTCTCCTGGGGAGGGGTAACTGGCCTCAAGAAAGTTGTTGTTAGTTCAGACCTTCCTGTAGAGTGTTTACTGGGCAATGATCTTGAAACTTCAGTTTGGTCTGAAGTGGAGTATAGGACTCATGCAGAAATGCTGGGGATAGATGCACATGTCCTTGCTGTGACCAGGTCACAGGCCAAAAAGTGCACCACTGAACAAGTGCTGGATCCTGAAACTATGGACCAGTCACAACCCAAGAGAAAGAGCAGTAGGGTTAAGGCTGTGCCTTCCCCCCTGCCTCAGGTGGTGGATCAGCCCTCCCAGGAGGATGATTCTGAGAGCCCTGAAGGAACTGTCCTAGAAGAACTTGAACCTGATCAGGTTGAGTTTCTTGGGACAGGGGGACCTTCAAGGGCAAATCTGAGGCAGGCTCAATTAGACTGCCCCTCTCTTGAACCCCTCAGACAGCTGGCTGCTGCTGAGGCTGCAGGGAATGCTCAAGGTACCCATAGAGTGTATTGGGATGAAGGGCTACTGTATTCAGAGGCTAGAGACCCCAAGCCTGGTGCATCCAGGAGGTTGGTCATACCACTGAAGTTCAGAGGCTTCCTTCTTACCTTGGCCCATGATATTCCCCTTGCAGGACATCTAGGCCAGAACAAGACTTGGGACAGGCTTGTCCCTCACTTTCACTGGCCCCATATGTCAGAAGATACTAAGGAGTTTTGTCGCTCCTGTGTCACCTGCCAAGCCAGTGGCAAATCAGGTGGCACTACAAAGGCCCCCCTCATACCACTACCTGTGGTGGGGGTCCCCTTTAAAAGAGTGGGCATAGATATTGTAGGACCAATGGACCCACAAACAGCATCTGGGCACAGATTCATACTGGTGATAGTGGACCATGCCACCAGGTACCCAGAAGCAATTCCCCTGAGGACCACAACAGCTCCTGTTGTGGCAAGGGCCCTGCTTGGAGTATTCTCCAGAGTGGGCTTTCCAAAGGAGGTCATTTCTGACAGAGGTGCCAACTTCATGTCAGGATACTTGACTGCAATGTGGAAGGAGTGTGGTGTTAACTACAAGTTCACCACACCCTATCACCCACAGTGCAATGGGCTTGTTGAGAGATTCAACAAGACCCTAAAGGGAATGATAAAAGGGTTACCAGACAAGCTTAGGCGAAGATGGGACATCCTTTTACCCTGCCTTCTGTTTGCTTCCAGAGAGGTCCCACAAAAGGGGGTTGGCTACAGCCCTTTTGAGCTTTTGTTTGGGCATCCTGTAAGAGGACCCCTGTGTTTGGTGAAGGAAGGATGGGAGAGACCTCTCAGACAACCCACACTAGACATAGTGGATTATGTACTTGGTCTCCGCTCCAGGATGGCAGAGTATATGAAGAAGGCTTCTAAAAACCTTGAGGCAAGCCAAGAACTCCAAAAAGCTTGGCATGACCAAAAGGCTGTACTGACTGTTTACCAGCCAGGACAGAAAGTGTGGGTGTTGGAGCCAGTGGCCCCAGCAGCACTCCAAGACAAATGGTCTGGACCCCACACTATTGTGGAGAAAAAGGGAGAAGTCACCTACTTGGTGTACCTTGGGACTCCCAGAAGCCCCCACAGGGTGCTTCATGTCAACAGATTAAAGGCATATGTTGACAGGGCAGACATGGGGCTACTCATGGCTACAGATGAGGGGCAGGAGGAAGAGAGTGACCCTCTCCCAGACCTGTTGACTCAGAACCCTGATGATGGCTCAGTTGATGGTGTGGTCTTTTCTGACAGCCTCACTGTCCATCAGCAACAGGACTGCAGACAAGTTCTGCAATCCTACAGACATATGTTCTCTCTGACCCCAAGTCAGACAAACTGGTGCACCCATGAGGTGGACACTGGTGACAGTCTGCCTGTGAAGAGTAAAATCTACAGGCAACCTGACCATGTCAGGGACTGCATAAAAGTTGAGGTACAAAAGATGTTGGAGCTGGGAGTCATTGAACCTTCAGAGAGCCCTTGGGCTAGTCCTGTAGTTCTTGTGCCAAAACCTCACACCCAAGATGGTAAGAGAGAGATGAGGTTTTGCGTGGATTACAGAGGTCTCAATGCTGTCACTAGGACAGATGCCCACCCAATACCTAGGGCAGATGAGCTCATTGACAGACTGGCAGCTGCTAAGTTTTTGAGCACATTTGACCTGACAGCAGGCTACTGGCAAATCAGACTAGCTGAGAGTGCAAAGGCCAAAACTGCTTTCTCGACCCCAGGAGGACATTATCAATTTGTGGTAATGCCCTTTGGTTTGAAGAATGCACCTGCCACTTTCCAAAGGTTGGTGAATCAAGTCCTTACTGGGTTGGATGATTATTGTGCAGCTTATCTTGATGATATTGCTGTCTTTAGCTCCACCTGGGAGGATCACCTGGTCCACCTGAGGAATGTTTTAGAGGCCCTGCAAAAGGCAGGCCTCACTATCAAGGCCACTAAGTGCCAGATAGGGCAGAGCAAGGTTGTATACCTGGGCCACCTAGTTGGTGGGGGTCAGGTTCAACCACTGGAGAGCAAGATCCAGACCATAAAGGACTGGGCTCCTCCAACTACCCAGACTCAGGTCAGAGCTTTCTTGGGCCTGACTGGGTACTACAGAAAGTTTGTTAAGAACTATGGGTCCATAGTGACACCACTTAATGACTTGACCTCCAAGAAGATGCCAAAGAAAGTTCAGTGGACAGTAAGCTGTCAAAAAGCATTTGATGACCTGAAGCAGGCCATGTGCAGTGCACCTATTCTGAAAAGTCCAGACTACTCCAAAGAGTTCATTGTCCAGACAGATGCTTCTGAGTTAGGTGTGGGAGCTGTTCTTTCACAACTGAATGTAGATGGTCAAGACCAGCCCATTGCTTTTATAAGTAGAAGGCTGACCCCTAGAGAGAAACGTTGGTCAGCTATTGAGAGGGAGGCTTTTGCTGTGGTTTGGGCCCTGAAGAAGCTGAGGCCATACTTGTTTGGCACTCACTTCAAGATTCAGACAGACCATAAGCCCCTCTTGTGGCTAAATCAGATGAAGGGTGAAAATCCCAAACTTCTTAGGTGGTCCGTTTCCCTACAGGGGATGGACTTCACAGTGGAACATAGACCTGGGACTGACCATGCCAATGCAGATGGACTCTCCAGATATTTCCACTTAGAACATGAAGACTCAACTGGTCAAGGTTAGTTTAATGTCCCTAAGTTTGGGGGGGGGGGTTGTGTAGGAGAGTAGGGTCTGCTTTCTATGTTCACCCCCACTTTTTGCTTTTGCTTTACTGGTTTTCGACTTAGATGTGGCTGTGGGCCTGCTAATCAGACCCACAGCCCTGCTGTTCTCTCTCTAAATTAATACTATGTACTTTAGGTGCATAACCCATTTGGATAGGATCACCTTATTGGCCCCTGTACAGTGTACCCTAGGTACCCAGGGCATAGGTGTACCCTAGGCCTACCAGGGGCTGCAGCATGTATTATGCCACCCCTGGCCTGGCCTTCCATTCTGACACAACTGGCTGATCACTCAGCTGGGGCAAGGTCGTGTAATCACCCCTTGCTTAGGTGTAGTATTCCTATACCTAACTTACATATAGACACATGTGTACCTATCAGTCACTCCTATGGCAGGCCTTAACAATCCTGGAGGCAGAGTGCTTGGTAACATGTGAGATGGTGCTCTAGCATGAGCTGAGCCTGTCTGCAGCTTTCGGAACCAAGCCCTTATAGCTGTTCTATGATATAGCCTACCATATACTCTTAAAGTGCCTTATAATCTTAGACGGTTATGGTAACTATGGTTTGGCTTTATCGAAACATGTCGTGTAAGGTGTCTAACACTGTGGAATAATACCCCCATGCCATTTCTGGACATGAGGATATTATTCCCCCCTTCTAGAGGGAAAGACATGTTAAAATCATACTTCACTGTTAGCCTCTGACCAAAGCCTCAGCATTACAAAATGGATGCTGCTGCCACGACACAAGTCTGACCTCCTGCAGCTGGGAGTGATCCCAGCCAGGGAGGCCTGGACAATAGGTTTCCTGCTTGGGGAGGTGCTAGCACCCCCCCAGACAGCCTTTAGTGTATTGGGGCAGGGTGGGCTGAAAGGAATGAGACATGCCTGGGGCACACAAGGTGTTCCTTGCATAGTCCAGTTCAAACCGGCGCTGGGGCACTCCAGCCCCAGCTCTGGCGCGAAACTGGACAAAGGGAAGTGGGTGTAACCACCCCCTCCCAGGTCCCACCCATAAGGCGTGACCTAGCAGGTATCCCAGCCCCCCAGATTAGTATAAGAGTGGGAGTTGGGCCTCAAGACTTTAGATTATCCTGAACCTGCAAACTTGAACAGAAACTCTGGACCTTCGACATTCGACGAAAGAAGAAGACTGAAGAATCTCCCTTGTAGCCAAGGAGTGGCTACCCTGTGCAAACAGGCACCATCAAGAGACTACCCTTTTGCTTTTCCCACGTTCTACGAGGAACCGACTGCAGAGCCCGACCAGAACCTTGACTTCCAGACTTCTCCGACCCTGATCCACATCCACAGCAAAGCTGAGATCCGTGGAGGCGACGAGCGACGTGGGACCGGCTACCTGGGAAAAGTGGCTAGTAACTTAAAGCGCAGCTTCTGAGGCACCCTCGAAGTTGTGCACCGGGGATTGAGAAGCCCCAACCCCAAGCACCATCTGCACCGAAGATCAGCCCCCCACACTCCACGAGTCCTGCGTGGGGCCCTTCTGCATTTTCCTGCTTGCCGCGTCTGTCCGGTTGCTTGCCCGCTGGCTGGTGGCCTTTGTGACGACGCACCCTGAAATCTTCTGCGCTGGTTTGGCTCCTCCAGACTGGCTCCCGCTTCTCTGCAAAGAAGAAGCACCCCAGACCTTCCTGGTCTGCACCAGAAGCAAGTCCTCCGTTCTTCGTGGGTTCAGCTTGCCAAGGCTTGGTGAGTCCTAGTCCAACTTCGACGCCGCCGACAGCAAGAGCCTTCGTGGGACAGCTCGCCTCCTGGTCCTGGTCGTCCTCGACGCTTCCTGGTCCTCCTGGCTGCAGCGACAAGCTTCACCTTCACCTGCAATCTTCACGACATCGCCTGGTTCCTTCCTGGTTCCACGTGGTCACTGGCTAGTGACCTTGACTCTGTCCCTTCTGCTTGCAGGTCTCCTCTCTTCTTGATCCCAGCCTTGGGATCCACCGGACACTCTTCACTGACTGCCTGTCAGCATCTTTCTTCAGGCATCCATAGGAGTCGACGACGAAAACCGACGCATCTTCACCCCTATGCACCCACAGCCTGTGGGCTAGGTAACTTGGGTACTCCGGTGCTCATCAGGATAGTGACTATCCTAGTGTCTAGTTTTCCAGTCTCGACTTCCTAGCTACTCCGGAAGTGTCCTAAATCTACCGTTTTCTAAACTGTACTATTGCTAGTGACTTTTACGCATTACGCGTGAGTGTTTCCACTCTGCACACGAATCCCGTGGGCCTCCCACTTCCTAACTAACGCTAGTGTAGTGTAGCCCCAGCGATTCCCTAGGCCTATTCTATTTCCGTGACAGTGGTCCTTATACCACTTACTTAGTATATGGTTTGCGTGGCCCCTAGGGCCTAACTGTATTACTTACCTGTGTGACTTAATGTATGCTTAAATAAGACTGTGTTGTACTTACCTCTAATCTCATAAAGAGTGCTGAGGGTTTGACTAGAATAAATACACTTTATTTTATATATATATCTGTTGTGGTGTCCTTTCATTTGGTATTCAAGGGATTATATATGGTATCACAGCTGGCTTCACATGCCATTCAGAGTTTAGCCTAAGACTGCTCTTGTCCATGCTACCACTAGGATAGCTGGTCTATAAGGTTGACTTTACAACCAATCACCATAAGGGTATTTGGACTGATATACGGTGTACACTAGAACTAGTGACATCATACATCAGGCCAACTTCTCACAGCGGGTTTGAACATCCTCCGTTTCTGGAGCGTGATTGCCGACAAATCCTGATAGAGGGCTACCGAGTGCCCCCGGAAGGTCAGAGGCTGCCGCCTCCGCGCCTCTGCCATGATCCGCTCTTTAAGTGGGAAGTCTGGGAGGTAGGCGAGGATGTCCGGGGCCGGCGCCGGTCCCCTCCGCTGTGCCCCCACTCTGTGGGCCCTGTCGATTCGGACTTGGAACCCTTCTGGTTCTCCTAGGACCTCTCGGAACAGCGCCCCCAAGTAGTCGGCAATGTCCGTCCCCTCCTCCGACGATGGGACTCCCCGGACCCGTATGTTGTTTCGCCGAGACCTGTTTTCCAGGTCTTCGGCATGGGCCTGGAGATCGATCTGCTGGTCACGGAGCCTCAATACCTCCTGTCGCAAGTGCTCAACCTCCTCATCCCTTTGTTGGCTAGCCTCTTCCACCGTGGCCACCCGCTCGCCTAATCCGTCCACCTCTCGTTTGATCTCCCTCACCTCACTGGCCACTTCTTTCTTCAGGACCTGAAAGTCTTCCCGCAGGGATCCGAAGAGGGATTCCATAAAGGATCTGGTGAGCGGGGCCTCCCCCCCCTCGGGGTCTGCCGCCGGTCCGGGGGCCTGGGGTGACCGCTGCCCTCTGTCCAGCCTTTGCGACTGCCGGCTCAACAGTTCGGGGAGAGTGCGCTCCCCTTTCCGTCCACCTCTGCTGCCGGACATGTCCGCTGGGTCGGAAGTCCAGGCGTCTCTACCGCTTCGCTGACCCTGGGCCTGTGGTTATCCCCCGTGCGTCCCGTGTCCGAGCACTCCTCTGGGCCACCTGGCCCACGCTCTCCGGCCCCACCTCCTCAGGACGAGCTTCCCGGCGACGGGCGCCCGTGGTCGCTGCGTGTCCGGCTGCACTCCCTGTTCGGTCCTCACCCGATGCTCCGATCGGACTCCCGACGGTCCCTATCTCTGCAGCGTCAGCTGCCCTCGCCGCTCTGGGGGGCTGCTCCGATCTCGGCTCCACTGCCCTTCACTTTAGGCCCCGGGCCCTCCGCTCCTCTACCGCCGCAGCGTCTGTCTGGGGGGAGCAACGTCCACGCTTCTGCTCACCCTGGTGCGGCCGCCGCTGATCTTCACTGTCCTCAACCGCTCCGCTCCGCCACTACACCAGCTCCGGGTCCATCCGTCGTGCCGGTGGCTCGTGCTCCGGCCTCGGCTGCTGGGCGTCAGCCACTCACCGTCGCAGGGGCACCATACAAGGCTAGATCCCTAGCCACCCCCAAAGGGGGTCACCGACCCTCGGGCCGAGGCCCTCCTCCGCACGCGGCTGTGGGCCTCCTCCGCGTTCTCGGCCGGCGCCTGGCCTCTCCCTGTAGCTTGGTCCTGCAGTCCGTCTCCGTGCCAGCCCCTCTGGTCCCCCGGACGCTGCGGGTGGTGCAGCTCTTCGCTTGCTCCCCCTCTGCCACCGATCCGCCGGCCCACGTGGCTCGGGGGGGTGGTGGGGGGGGCCCCTGTAATCTGCCCCCTTCGAGACCCACCAGGGGAGTCCGGACGTGGAGCTCCCACCGACCGGGGTCGCCGCTTCCTACCCCTTCACCTGCTGGCCTCTGGTGGTCTCCCCAGTCTCTCGTAGGAGGGGCTCCCTCGGCCGCCTCAACTCGTCCTCGCAGCCGGGCTGCGTCCCCCTCCGTCTACGGGACTTCTCTGCTCAGCAGGGGACCGCTCTCGCGTCCCGTCGCGAGCTCGCTCGCCTCTCGCCAGGCCTCTCCTGCGATGTCGGGCACTCTCGTGGCGTGCAGGCCGAGAACGCTGCCGTCTCCCCCGGCGCTAAGCTCCGCCTCCTCTCGGCGTTCCAGCTTCCACGGCCCGCCGTGCGCTCCCGTGACCTCCCCGAGGCTCCAGGTCTCTGAGCCGCTTCCCCCTCGGTTCCGCCGTCCCCTCCGCCGGTTTGTGCCGCGGGCTGGGGGGAGATCCTGCTGCAAAATCAGGGCTAGGGGTTCAGCGGAGCGAGAGCCGACAGAGGAAGCGTCCGCTCACCCCGCCATCTTGGCCACCCTCAATCAGTTTAGACATATGTTTTCACTGACCCCAAGTCAGACTACCTGGTGCACTCATGAAATGGAAACTGGGGATAGTCTGCCTGTTAAAAATAAGATTTACAGGCAACCTGACCATGTCAGGGACTGCATCAGGGCTGAAGTCCAGAAGGCGTTGGAATTCGGAGTTATTGAACCCTCAGATAGCCCTTGGGCTAGTCCAGTAGTCTTAGTACCCAAACCTCACACCAAAGATGGTAAGAGAGAGATGAGGTTTTGTGTAGACTACAGAGGTCTCAATGCAGTCACTAGGACTGATGCCCATCCAATCCCTAGGGCAGATGAGCTTATAGATACTTTGGAAACGTTTCTGAGCACATTTGACCTAACAGCTGGCTACTGGCAGATCAGACTAACTGATGATGTAAAGCCAAAGACAGCATTTGCTACCCCTAGTGGGCACTACCAATGTGTGGTGATGCCCTTTGGTTTGAAGAATGCACCTGCCACTTTTCAAAGGTTGGTGAACAAAGTCCTTACAGGCCTGGAAGCCTATAGTACAACATATCTAGATGATATTGCTGCCTTTAGCTCCACCTGGGAGGATCACCTGGTCCGCCTGAGAAATGTTTTGGAGGCCCTGCAGAAATCAGGCCTAACTATCAAGGCCACCAAGTGCCAGATAGGGCAGAGTCAGGTTGTGTACCTGGGCCACCTTGTGGGTGGAGGGCAGGTTCAACCATTGCTGAGCAAAATCCAGACCATCATGGACTGGGTTGTTCCTACCACCCAGACTCAGGTCAGAGCTTTCTTGGGCCTGACTGGGTACTATAGGAGATTTGTCAAAGGTTATGGATCCATAGTGACCCCTTTGAATGACTTAACTTCTAAGAAAATGCCAAAGAAAGTTCAGTGGACAGTCAGCTGTCAAAAGGTATTTGTTGACCTGAAGCAGGCCATGTGCACTGCTCCCATTCTGCAAAGCCAGGACTACGCCAAACAATTCATTGTCCAAACAGATGCATCTGAGTTGGGGGTAGGGGCTGTGTTATCACAATTGAATGATGAGGGTCAGGATCAGCCAGTAGCTTTTATTAGCAGAAGGCTGACCCCCAGAGAGAAATGTTGGTCAGCTATTGAGAGGGAGGCCTTTGCTGTGGTTTGGGCTCTGAAGAAGCTGAGGCCATACCCGTTTGGCACTCACTTCTTTGTTCAGATAGACCATAAGCCCCTCTTATGGCTAAAACAGATGAAGGGTTAAAACCCCAAACTTTTGAGGTGGTCCATTTCCCTACAGGAGATGGACTATACAGTGGAACATAGACCTGGGCGTAACCATGCCAATGCAGTTGGACTCTCCACATATTTCCACTTCGAACATGAAGACTCAACTGGTCAAGGTTAGTTTAATGTTCTTACGTTTGGGGGCGGGTTGTGTAGGAGAGTAGGATATGCTACTTATAGTTACCCTCACTTTTTGCTGATGTTTCACTGTTTTCAACTTAGTCTGGCTGGGATCCTGATATCCACGACCGTTGTCTAGCTGCTTTCTTTCTAAATTGATTGCATGTACTTTAGGTACACCACAGATTGGTTGCTGGGGTACCCTTATAAGTCCCTGGTATACGGTATCCTATATACCCAGGGCATAGGCCCAGGGGCCTTTCAGGGGCTGCAGCATGTATTATGCCACCCCTGGGAGACCATTCAAAATGACACAGCAGGTCTGTTACAGCAGCCTGTGTAAGGTGGTGCATGCACCCCTTGCTTAGATATAGGTTCACTTTATCCATATCACTGCACATATAAACCTATCAGTCACCCCTATGGCAGGCCTTATCAATCCTGAAGGCAGGGTGCTGGGTTTTATGTGAGGGGGTGCCCATGCATGAGCAGAGCCCCTCTGCAGCTTTCGGAACCTTTATTCCGATGTTGTTTGTGATGCAGCCAACCATATAGTCTTAAGTGCATTATAACCTCACGGTAAATGCTAACTTTAAAACGGCTGCATGGAAACATGTCGTGTTTGGTGTCAAACACCTTGGAATCATATCTCAACAACAGTAACTGGTGTGGGAGGTATGATTCCACCCTACTAGAGGGAGAAATATGACAATACTGCTACACCCGGTACCATGTTTGCAAAACCCTGGCATCACAAAATGGAGGCTGCCAGCCACAGACACGAGTCTGCCCTCCTGCTGCTAGACGAAACTCCGGCAAGGGAGTCTGGACAATAGGTTTCCTGTCACAGGGAGGTGTGACCACCTCCCAGACAGGCTTAAGTGTATTGGGGCTGGGTGGGTTCCCTCTGAGAGTGCTTTGATATCTGCACTGGCGGCACATTTGGTGTCCCTGTGCATAGTCCAGCTCACACCGGTTGCAGAGGCTATCAGCCCCTGCTCTGGCGCGAAACTGGACAAAGGACATGGGTGTAGCCACCCCTCTGTCCTGACTCTCCCATAGGTGGGTCCCCAGAGTTTGTCCCACCCCTTTCTTGGGTATAAAGTTGGAGCTAAATCAAAAAGAGGAGCTGCAGAGGGAAGACGTGCCAGAACACCCTCCAATCAAATACAATTTCAACAAACAAGAACTGGCACCATGTAGCATAATTTTATGTAGTCCGGAATGAGTGGAGGAAAGAATATTTTTTCAAAAACCTCCAGTGCCCATTAAATCATATGGTATAACCCCATCCAATGTGCTACCAATATTTAAAATTTCAAAGACAACAGAAAGGATGAAAACAAGAAAATGTAAAGTCAGTCCACAGGTTAATTAAACAACTTTACTCACTCTACACACAACCTCATCATCAGAAAAGGTAGGTGAAAAAATGTGTAAAGGAAGAGAAAGTATCTCACGTGCGCACCACCAGAGGAGCTACTGGTTGGTTCTCACCAGCTTGCCCACGTATATTTCATCATTGATAGCTTTCTCATAAGAAAAAAGTGAAGTGTCCAGTGCAAAAAAAGACAAACACACAACAAAAAATGTGTATTGTGAAAACAGGAACACAAAATGTATCAACAAAGACAAAGAAGGGGTTAGACTCACAAATATACTTTTTATTTTTGTTAGGAGTCTATCCCACTGTTTAAAAACACAGCATGTTGAATACCTTGTTAATGACGACCAACATGTTTCATTGCCAATTAATTTATGGCAAATTCATCAGGGCAATCGAGGTCAAAGATCACCTCCCTGGACACTCAACAATAAAAAGGACTAGTTGGAGCCTTGGGCCCACTTACCAGCTCGCAACCAGTCACAGGGGCGTATAACCTGTTTGCTTGTGCCTCCCTGTTCAAAAAAGCACAACCATTGCTAGTGCCTGCATCGTATACCTTTACACACGGGCGGTAACTCAACCCAGCATCAACGAATGTGGGCCCAAGGCTCATATTGTGTATCTTGTTCTCTAATCGCATAAATAGGTTAGTAGAGAGTGTTTAGTAATAAATACATATATTTTATATAAACCTTGTGTGGTTCTCCTTTCATTTGATCATTCAGGAGGTTATAATCTGGTAAACGCAGCTGCTTTACATTCCTTCAAGATTTAGCCTGAAGGCTGCTCTCCATAGCTACCACAAGGATAGCTTTCAATAAAGGTTGTCTTTAACCTAATCATCAATAAGGGTCGTTTGGACTGGTACAAGGTGCCTACTATAACTAGTGGATAGCATATGCCAGGCCAACTTCTCACAAGATCCCTCTATGAAAACTCGCACTGCTAAACAGAAGCTTAAGGGGGACAAGACCGGCAGTTTACAAGTTTCACAACAAACTCGATAGAAGCTGCCTCAAAATCCTGGACCTACAGTGTCGCTCTCCTGAGGGACTCTGGCATAATCTTTCTCAAGAACCAAGTGGCAAAATAGAATCCAGCTCAAGTTCTGGAACTGTCTCTCCTCCGGCCTCTATACTAGCAACTGGCCTCTCTACTACCTGTAAAAACCCCTTACCGATACCCCTAAATGTGGAAAAAGGAAAGCAACCATATCTGCTATTCTTATGGACCACCACTAAAGATACTCAGGAAGTAAGCAACACACTGCCCAATAATGCTCAAATGGCCACTGAGGTACCATCAGCACAAACAATGGAGCTCCCGAGATCTAATGATGTAACTCAACATGGACTGGATACGCATCTACCTCCTCCCTCAACCTTCCGCTCCCTTATCCAATAGAGATAACCTTGAGTCAAATCCTAAGGGAGCTACGAGGGATGAAGCTCTCACAAGAGAAGGCCCATAAGAAAACCAATGAACAGCTTGAGAAAATCAACTATAACATCCAGCAACTAACCTCCCGCATGACTCTGGTAGAGCTGAAAGTCTCTTCTCTAGAAGACTCTTCCAATAATCAAGATAAGCAACTACAAAAAATGCAGATTAAACTAGAGGATCTTCAGCTAAAGATCAACGATGTCAAAAATGGAGCCTGGCATGCCAATCTACGATTTGTCGGAATACCTGAGGATCGCAAAGCTGGTTCGTCTGTTACAAAGCTGATTTCTGATTTGATCTCCAAGCATGTGTTGACGGAAAAAGTAGCTGAAAGGGGAGACCTTACCATTGTTCGGGCACAGTACCATCAATCCGGCCTACAAATGCCAAATACCTCCGAACAATTGTAGCTAATGTTGATGGCGTATGGATAAAAGAACAGCTCCTATCAAAGGCAATTTCCCCAAAATCTTTTTCCACAACCGAGACTTTCTCATTTCAAATTTTTTCAGACATGTCGATTCTACCGGCATGAAGGTGCAGAGGATTTGTTGGTTTTATCAATGAATTTAAGTAAGTAAAAAACTTGTAGAGCGCACGAATCGCGAGGCGTCTTGGTGCTCTGTATAGCAAGGGAGCGAGAAAAGGACAGTTGAGGCGGCTTCATTCCAGTGAAGGGTAAAGCCATGTCATAAGCATTTTTCTAAACCAGGGTCTGAAAGGTTGAAACCTAAATTTGGCTGGCAGTTCATTCCAGAGCTGCGATGCTTGGGAGGAAAGGCTTCTTCCTCCCCATCTAGCCTTATAAATTTTGTGGACCTGCACTAGACCCTTATTGGTATATCTAAGATTCCGACGTGGTAAGTACCACTGAAAAAGTTTCTGTAGGTCCACCTAACCCCCACCATACAATGCTTTGTACACCAGGCATAGCGCCTTGAACTCAATGAGCTGCTTGACTGGAAGCCAGGGAAGCTCCCTGATGCTGGAGATATGGTGGTATTTTGGAATGTTGAGCAGCACTCGTGCTGCTGCATTTTGCAATGATCGAAGTTTTCGCAGTTGGCATTTGTCTACGCCCAGAAAGAGTGCATTACAGTAGTCAATTCAGGAGAGAATTAGAGCGACTACAGACGATTTATTTTTTATTTTTAGGTCTAAAGGGATAAAAGGCAGGATTTTGCACAGGATTTTTCATAAGAAAAAGCAGTATGATGTCAACTGATTGATCTGTCCTGCATAGTTTAACTGGACAACAAACAGGAATCCTAGGTTCCTAACTTTTGCCGAGGGAATCGGGCAGTGACCTCCTTTTGCCGGCCACCAGGATTGATCCCAGAGTGGTGGCCCCTTCCCAAACTCCATGACCTCTGTTTTGTCTGTGTTTAATTTAAGATCGTTTTGATGCATTCACTCCATGATTTGCTTCAGACAACCGTGAATTCTTTCCACCGCGGTATCGACACTCGAGGAAATATAATGACAATCTGTGTGTCGTCAGCATATGATACCAGTGAGAAACCGTGAGCCCTTGTCAGCTTGGCCAGAGGCGTGACATATATGTTAAATAAAGTTGGTGACAGTGCTGAGCCTTGGGAAACTCCACAAGGGAGGGAGAACCTTTCAGATATAACATTGTCCTAACACACCCTCTGTTCCCTTGCTGAGAGGAACGAGGTGACAAGAGTTAGAGCCGCTTCTTTAATTCCTATTGCCTCCAGCCGCTGCGTCAGTACCAGATGATTCACCATATCAAACGCAGCTCATAGATCAAGTAGGATTAGGACGGCTCTTCCTCCCCCATCAACTGTTTGCGTATTTCCTCTGTGGCCATGATTAGAGTAGACTCGGTGGAGTGCTGTGGTCTGAAGCCATGTTGGGTAGGATCAAGAAGGTCATTGGCGTCTAAATAGCCCATTAGGTCTTGGTTGATTGATATTTCTAGGATTTTGGTCGCCGGTGGTAGGCAAGATATCGGTCGGTAGTTTTTCACCTCCAGCGGGTCAAGAGAGGTTTTATTTAGAATGGGTCTGATGCAGGCTTTCTTCCATGAGGCAGAGTAGGCTCCTGACCTGATGACATTGTTCAGAAGTTGGGTAAGGTGATTACTGATCTTATCAGCAGCCAGATGTATTATAGCAGGGGGGACATGGATCAGTCGTAGACCCTAATTTTGCAGAGAATAGCAAATCATTTACTTTATCCACTGTTAAAGGTGAGAAACTGGTCAACTGATAAGCACTGGTGTCTGAGATAGAATCATCCGACGGTAGAAATCAGGGCCTAATATGTGCAGGGACCCTACTGGCAAGTTCGTCATAGACCGTTTGGACTTTGGTCTGAAAGAAATTGGCCACTTTGTAACAGAGGGCCTGATCTGGTGCAAATTGATTCGCCTGTTGTAGTTTGAACAAGGAGATGACGGTCTTGAATAGCTCTCTTGAGGAGTTCTTTGCAGATTCGATTTGACTCGTAAAGTAACTCATTTTAGCACTTTTTATAGCTTCCTTGTACTCAGCTAATGCTAGATTGTAGGTAAGTTTACCTTGCTCACTGTAATCTGCCCTCCATGCTCGCTCTGATTTAGATTGTATGAGTTTAAGATCCGAATTGTACCAGGGGGCTGAGGCTTTGTTTCTCCATGGTTTCATTGTTCTTTCTGGGGCTAAATGGTCCATAGCTGATCTAATCCAGCCATCAAAGTTGTTGGCCGCCCTGTTGTTGTCTGGCACTAGCAAGGTGAGTATTTGTCTAGTGTCTTTGCTTTCTCGCCCTAAGTGCCTCAGGTATGCCCAGACGTGGGTCCTTGGCTCACTGTGCCACTTTAATCAAGCTATACTGGCTGAAGAGGGGTGAAACCCTGAAACCGGTCCTAGGATGGTTGTTTCCAGTCCAGGGAGGACCTGGCTTGGCAGTTCGGGCTGGACTGTTCCCATGAGGCACACGGTCAAGACTGATTTGCATATGGCCAGGTCTAAACTGGGGTGGCATGGTGAGCAAAAGAATGATGGATTTAACCCAGATCTTTTGACTGGGGTTGAATGTTTTGATTTGTTCAGCATTCCGTCCATCAATTGTGTGTCTTTTGCTTTCTCGCCCTAAGTGCGCCAGGTATGCCCAGACGGGGGTCCTGGGCTCACTGTGCCACTGGAATCAAGCTATCCTGGCTGAAGAGGGGTGAAACTGGTCCTAGGATGCTTGTTTCCGGTTCAGGGAGGACCTGGCTTGACAGTTCGGGCTGGACTGTTTCCATGAGGCACAGGGTCAAGACTGATTTGCATATGGCGAGGTCTAAACTGGGGTGGCATGGTGAGCAAAAGAGTGATGGATTTAACCCAGATCTTTTGACTGGGGTTGAATGTTTTGATTTGTTCAGCATTCCGTCTATCAATTGTGTGTCTTTTATTTGTCTAGAGTATCCACAAGATCCTCTTTCTTGATTTTGTGCCATGGTTTAACTTTGGCAGGGGCACGTTATTTGACTAAGAAATGTAATTCTCCAAAAAGGATAGTTTGAAATAGATGGCTATATGGTCTGTCCAGGTAAGTGGTAGTATTTTGTCCACTATAATATTAGAAATGTTAATGAATATACCATCCAGAGTGTGAAGAGCCTTATGCGTGGGCTCTACGACTAGCTGTGTCAGTCAAAACTCTCCATGTTATCCAGTAAAGTGAATGTGTCTACATTCTTCTTGCATTCAAGATGAAAGTTGAAATCCCTCAGTATCGTGAAAGTTGGGGAGTCCAGATAGCATTCCATGAGGGTCTGTAAACCGTGGCTAAACGGGGCTTTCAGCCCAGGCGGCCTATATAGAAGTAGCCGGTGAAGGACATGGTGTTGGCAATTTTGATGTTGAAAGTCATAGCTTCTGCACCTGGCAGCTGAATGGTCTCAAAGGTGACTTTGAACCTTGACTGGTAAAGGATTGCTTGCCGCCAATGCCAGTGCCTGCCTCTGGAATTACTGAGGACTTGTTATGAAAGCTGAACCCAGTCACTCCGTGGGGACTTTTGTTGGGAGAGTATTTTTGCACATTGGGGGGGGGGTCCTGCAGCTTGAGGACGCGATTGAGGACCACAGGGCCTACTAAGAAGTGTTCATCACTGACGAGGAGGGGCTGGCGTGGAGGCCAGGTTTCTAAATTCTCGGTGTCAAAGGTTAGGGGTAATGACAGGAGTCCTAAGGCAAGTAATGCTATGAGGTCGGGAAAGTAAATGTCATCCACCATGGCCGCCGGACGGTGAGGAGCTCCAGGATGGAGCGCCGAGGCTGAGGATTGCTCAAGCGAGCTGTAATCCTTGTTTGGCCTCGCATCCGGTCCACGGACCCCCGAGCCGATATCGGAACATTCGACCCATGCTGGGGAACCTATCTGAATGAGGACTCACTGCCAGTGGCCGGGACGCTTCAAGAAGGGACAGGAGAGGTGCCCCGGCAGGTTGTTGGTTTTCGCCGCATCCCTGGATTGATGGTGGTGACTGCGGCTCAAGGTGAGGCTGGGCCTTTGTTTTCGAGTGTGGCCCAGGAGGCACTGATGATGGGCTCGGCTGGCTGGAGTGCCCAACGAGACTTAGTCCAGGTGCGGACCTGGAGTTTGCTTGAGGTTCTCGCCCAGGCTTGAGAGGCGGGGGCCTCCACTGCACCCTCACCCCCCTGAAGGCACAGCAGATACTGTAAAAACATGGTTGGGGGGGCCCTGACCTCTTGTGATTTAGGAGATACACTGCTATAAATGTTTTACACTGCAGTTAATATGGCACTTTAAAGTTTAGTGTATATACTGCATATAATTGTATGATAACTACCACCCTGCCTTATGCTTGATTCCGGACTGTGCCTCGGCATTTCTTCTTCGGCCTGAGTCCTGATTGTATCTCGGAATTTCTACCGTTCAACCATGCGCCCACCTTACCCCACCTGGAACTCGAATCTTGTGCGCTACAGACCAAACTCCTGGTCCATTAACTACCCAGACAAAATGACCAGTAATGCAAAAAAGAACTTCAAGCATAGTACTCTAAAACAACACCCGGAAACACTCATTGTAGATAACTACAACACAGCGACCAACAGCAACACGAAAACGAACTTCATTTTCTACACAAATCGCCCGGCTAAATGGAAAACCACCTTCTCTCTTCACCTTCAAGTCAGTAATCATTCCCTATGGTGCAAAAATCTCCACTACCATCTTCCCGACCTTCAAAGGGGAACTCACCATCTCCATCTACAGAACTGGAACCATTGTCATACAGGCCACCGACCCGCACCTCACCACTTTTGACCGCCACTCCCCCACACTTCTTTCCTCGTTAACTCATCTCAGCCGTCAAACCATATCTCCCCAACCCACCATCACCCTTACGAATAACGTGGAACTGATCCAATCTCCCTGCCCTGAAGAACCTCTCTTCAACTCATGGACATCCACCATCACTCACTATAATCACACTGAATGAGATTACATTTGTATAGCGCATAGCTACCCGGAGGCCTCCTAGCGCTTGCAGGACACGGAAAGCACAGAGAAAAGAAATATCACTGAAATGCTGAGAGGAACAGGTGGGTTTTGAGCTGTTTACGGAAGATCGATATATTAGGTTCACTTCGGAGCGTGTGCGGGAGGGTGTTCCAGAGGTTGGAGGCATTCAGAGAGAAGGAGCATCCGCCCCACCTAGATCTTCGAACTTTCAAGGGCGTAGCAAGGAAAGCGTCACTAGAACGCAGAGTACTGGTAGGTTGATAGGGCACAACTAAGGATTGAATAATGTGGGAGACGTATTTCCAGATGGCTCTGTGAGTTAGACACATGGCTTTAAACTGGATCCTGGCTCGGATGGGCTACCAATGCAGATTTATTAAGGCGGGCTTAGCTGAATGTCTGCGGGGAATCTGTAAAAGGTGACGCGCTGCGCAGTTTTGGATCACTTGAAGCCTATGTAGGGTGGACTGAGGGGCGCCCAGGTAAAGTGCGTTCCCGTAGTCCAGGCGGGATAGAATCGGGGCTTGAACCATGATTCTCCTAGCTTGAAAAGGGAGCAGGGGGAGGATTTTCCTGAGCATTCGCAATAGTCCAAAACACGTGGCCGAGAGCTTAGTGGTCTGATGATTGAAACAAAGGGAGCTGTCAAGCCATACGCCAAGACTTTTAATCTGTTGCTTAGGAGTGGGCATAGGTCCAAGACAAGAAGGCCAGATGAATGAGGAGGAGGGAGAAGAGGTATAGCCTAGGAACATAAGTTCGGTCTTCTCTCCATTTAGTTTGAGGTGAGAGTGGCTCATCCATTGGGCTACTGCCTCTAGGCAGGGACCTAGGACGCCTGGTGAACCCTCAGGGTGGTTAAGTGCCACCACCAGTTGGGTGTCATCTGCGTAGGTGATTATTTTGATGCCGAAGGGAAGCACTATCTCGGCTAGTGGGGCCATGTAGGAATTAAAAAGGGTGGGGCTCAGAGAGGATCCCTGCGGGACCCCACAATTAAGAGGCCACTGATTGGACGTGGATGTCCCCTCAAAAACCTGATAGAAGCGATCCTTTAGAAAGGACTGGATCCAAGTGAGTGCCATCTTTCCTACCCCCATGTTTATCAGCCGCTCAAGTAAGATGTTATGGTTGACAGTGTCGAAGGCGGCACTGAGGTCAAGTAGGATGATCGCTGCCGAGCCGCCCTGACTTATTCCGTAACTGCGAGCAGGGCCGTCTCGGTACCTAACTGAGGGCGGAAACCTGTTTGGGAGACGTGGAGTAGATTGTTGGATTCAAAATGGTGGACTAAATTAGAATTGATATGACGTTCAATCAGTTTGCTCAGCCATGGGAGGAGAGAGATGGGGCGATAGTTTGCCAGGTTAGAGCGGTCCAGATTAGGTTTTTTTAAGAGAGCTCTGACCTGGGCACATTTCCAGGCCTGGGGCACTATGCCAGAAGTGATGGAGGAGTTGAGTATGTCAATGATGACTGGGCCTATAGTGCGATAGACTAGAGAAAGATGTTGTGGGGGGGCGGGGTCTGTTGGAGAGCCAGATGTTACCCTGGTGAAGAGATTATCCAGGCTTTTCTCGTCTAGTAAAGGGAATTCTTCCAGAGAGGTCATCGTTTTGGCTCTGGAACTAGAGTCAGAGAGATCAGGCGCGTAAGGAGAGAAAGACTGACATATCGATTGAATTTTCTGGTGGAAGTATTCAGCAAGCTCATTGCAGTGCTGAGAGGCGTCCTCCAGTTTGGGGGGTTCCTGGGGGAGGGAGGACAGGGATTTGGCTATTCGGAATATTTCTTTGGAAGCAAAGGCGGCGGCATTGATCTTGTCCTCATAGAAATCTATTTGCGCTGATTTAATCTCAGCTTTATAGGACCTTAAAGCTTCTTTATACTCAGATTTCCTACTTTCTTCGTAGTTCAATCTCCATCTCCTTTGTAGTTGTCTACAAGACTGTTTAATTTTCCTTAGATTGGGGGTGTACCAGGGGGCAGATTTCTCCCTGCACTTCTTGTGGGCCGGTAATTTAGGCAGGAGCGTGTCCAGGGAGTTAAGGATCCACGAGTTAAATTTATTGTTTGCCAGTTCAGGATTGGGGTCATGGGGGGGGTCTGTTGGTGGTAAGAGTAGCCGACCATAGACTGGCATAGAGGTTCGACCATTTTCTCTCCAGGGTGACAGTGGACTGCAAAGCGGGATTTAAGGAACAAGTCTCCCAGGTCATGGGGACTAATAAGTGATCGGTCCAAGGGAGTGGGATGGGTGCGGCCACTGATAGCTTCTGAGCATTACTGAAAATTGGATCAAGTAAGTGACCTTTATCGTGAGTGGGAAGGAAGCCCTTTTGTATGAATTGGAGGGCGGAGAGGCAAGTAGACAGCTCCTTGGCTTAGAGGGGTCATCCATGTGGATGTTGAGGTCACCCAGTCTCGTGAAGTTTGCTAGATTCGATCGGCCACAAATAGAGGAAGGGAGTTGAGGAAATGGCCCATGGGTCCAGGGGGGCGATATAGTAAAAGACCGGAGAAGGTACAAGTGGGAGAGATTTCCAGGGCGAACTGCATACTTTCACAGTCGGGAGGGCCCTCTAAAGACGAGCGGCAGCTAATAAAACTTTTATGTATTATGGCTAGTCCTCCGCCTCTAGAGGTCTTACGGTCAGCTCTATGTATGAGATAGCCGGGGGGTAAGGTCTGGACAATATCCGGATCGGAGTTGTTGTGTAACCAAGTTTCCGTTAAGAATAGAACGTCAGGTTGACAATCATCTAGTAGAAGGTGGAGTTCCGTTGAGTGTCTGGGGAGGGAGCGACAATTGAGAAGGAACAACTTCAAGGGTGGGGGAGATGTATGGGAGACCTTGAGGCTCGGTAGCAGTTCAAAGTGGCAGGAGGGGCAACCCGAGGGCTCTGTAATGGGATTTATAGAGTGTGCGCAACGTGCAGCGATGGTACCCCTTAGGGCTTTAAGAGAATGGGCGCTGTAGCGGATACAGATAGGAATTCCGCCAGGGGACGGGGCCCTAGGTCCCGGCCGGTCGCGGACACTACCCCTATCATTACTCTCCGCCACCAAACACCCACAACTATTACATCTACTGAGCACACCAAGAACAGCAAACTCACAATCAACAAACACCACAAGACCGATCTAGATCTTGACAGCTTGGACTCTAACCTCTACCCTCCTGCGTCCGAAATCCCCACAGGCACTCTCCGCTCGACCCCTGATAATCTGAACCCTCCCTCACAAACTACCTCTTCCTCCAACACAGACCCTTTTCCCCCAACCCTTACTTCCCCCGACCCTTACTTCCCCCATGTCCAACGTCATCTCCATTCCAGTGATCACTCTCCCCTCTACTACCACTGCACACTACCTCTCCGATGTCCCACATCCACTGACAACCCCCGTGACATCCCCATGGCCAACGTCGTCACCAATCCTATAAACTCGTTGCCCTCTATTATCATTACACGCTCCCCCTCCGCCGTCGCACACCCACATACGCAACCTGCCTCCACCGCCAATCTCATTGACATTCCCCGGAACTCTGACTTCTTACCTAGAATTTCTCTCCCTCCTCACTTGGACAGTAGACCCTCTACTCCTCCTTTGAACTCTTGAATGGGAGCATTACTAATCCGGCTCCCCGCATCCAACCTCTCCCCTCTCCTAACCCCACTGAATCCGTCCAATCCCCGACCCCTGTTCACTCTCCCTCCAAAGACCCAAGTCATTCTCGGCCCCTGCCTAAAACCTTAAACTTTTTCAGCTCAATAGCACAGCAACTGAACAGAATGGAGCTGAAAATTAACTCCCTTGCTGCTGATTTCCTATACTTACAACACGATCTTCTCAACAGGACCAAGCCGCTGTGCTCCCTCTCCCCGGGTAGATTTCCTCCCACCCCACTCAATACCGCTCCCTTGGCCCCACAGTTCACCCCTCGCCCCTCCAGTCCGTCAGCGAGTCAGGCACTTCGACCCAACCGGGATCGCCAACCCTTTTCGATACCGAAACCTGATGAGATCAACGACTCTTACCTCGCTTTGAGCCAGGAGTCAGCCCCTTTCCCCATCCCTGTTATTATCGGCACTAACAGAATCCCTAAAAATGTCCACTCGCCTAGACCTCCTGCTCAATACTCCTCTATCCACCTTACTCCCCCCATCATCGAGGCTCCCCGTCCTCTCTCTTGCATGCTCCTCAACTGCAGATCAGCAGTACAACACGCCACAGACATTGCTGTAGCTCTACTCGCTGAAGAAATTGACATCGCTTTCCTCACTGAATCCTGGCTCAATGTCCACTCCACCCCCATTCTTGACATTCTCACCCCTCCAGGGTACACCATCATCAGACAAGACATACCAATCAAAACGGGGGGAGGACTAGCCATCATCCACAAGGCAGGAATACAGATTACCAAACTTAAACCTGCAGAATACCTATCGTTTGAATACACAGGTGTCGAACTCACTGCCAAGAGCACCTCACCCATCAAATTCCACACCATCTACCATCCTCCTGGAGAGCGTACCCTTTTCCCTGAAGAACTAACAGACCTAATATCGCGGTTCTCCATGACAGACGCTAAAGATGTGTTCCTGGGTGACCTCAATATCCACTGGAACGACCCAGAAGACTCCACTGCCCAGAACCTATCCAACCTACTTGAAATATATAACCTCAAACAACTCTGCAATAAACCAACTCACATCAAAGGTGCAACACTGGATGCGATCATTACCAACAATGATCTGGTCTCTCTGTGAGCGATTTCTCCCATTGACTGGTCCGACCACCACCTCATTCTGTTCAAGATTGATGCACTTGTCTTCCACCAACCTATTCGTGATGACAAACCCAAACACTGGACCAGAAATATCAAAGCAATCCCTTTATCGAACTTGAATCCAGGATTCATGCCCATCTTCAACTCCAACCCTCATCATCGACAGCCGATGACCTCACTACACACTTTAACTCAAAAATGACAGAGGTTCTAGACCAATTAGCTCCTCTCAAACTCAAACAATTGAGGCAAACCAAATCTATACCCTGGTTTAACGTGGATCTGAATGAGGAAAGGCGTCAACTCAGACAAAAGGAAAGGTCTTGGAGACTAAACCCCTCGACCTTACACCTAGCGCAACTTAGATCTGCTCGGCAATCATACAAAAAACACATTTTCAGTGAAAAGACGTCTTTCTTCCGCAGCCAACTAGATCTGGCGAAAAACAGACCGAGAGAACTCTTCAACATTGTCAAAAGCCAAACTAACTGCACTCCCTCTCAAGAAATCAAAGCCACCAATGAGCGTTGTGAAGAAATTGCCACCTTCTTCACTAATAAAGTCTCGAAAATTGATCAATCCTTCATCCAAACCTCTAACCCTCCTTCCCTCTTAACCTGCCGCCCCACTATAACCACCCCTAATCATTCAGAAAGAGTTCTTACCAAGGACAATCCGGTCTGCCTCCAGCTAAAAAACAATGCGCATTGGTCCGACTTTGAGCTAATGTCGGAAAATGAGGTTTTCAGTATAATTTCTAACCTAAAACCTTCCTCCCACACTATGGACCCCATCCCATCCACAATCATAAAGGAACTTAACCACACCATTTCCCCTTTCTGGACAAAAATCATCAACGCCTCTCTCACCTCAGGCTGTGTCCCAGACTCCCTTCAACTTGGACAAATCACGCCCATTCTCAAAAAACCAGGGGCCGACCCTAATGATCTCAACAACCTCAGACCTATCTCCAACCTCCCATTCCTTGCAAAAACATTGGAGAAATGCGTTCTCCACCAACTCGACAAACACATTGATGAGTTCAACCTCCTCGACACCTTTCAATCAGGATTCAGGAAAGGCTGTAGCACGGAAACAGCTATGCTCAACGTCTCTGACGATATTCACAAGGCTTTAGATGAAGGTGATGCCTGCCTACTCATCCTTATTGACCTATCTGCGGCATTCGACACAGTAAATCATCCAGCCCTTCTGGAGACCTTGTTGAAGCGCTCCGGCATCAATGGCACAGTACTAAAATGGTTCACCTCCTTCTTTCAACACCGCTCGCAACAAACTAAAATAAACTCCTGTCTCTCAAAGCCAACAAAAGTCACACTTGGGGTCCCACAAGGCTCGATCCTCTCCCCGGCCCTCTTCAATCTTTTCATGGAGCCCCTCACAATCATCTTGAAAAAAGCTGGAGTGAATTACCACCTTTACGCTGATGACACCCAAATCTATTTCAAAATCAAGTCTCCCAGCGACATCCAACACCTCAATGCCACTCTAACCGAGATCCAAACTTGGTCCAACGCTAACCACTGAAAGCTCAACCCAGATAAAACAGAACTAATTCTATTCTCTCCAAAAAGCATCCATCGTCCAATCCAAGAGTGGCTCAAGAATCTGGCTGCCCTAAACTGCCCCATCGTCCAATCCGACTCAGTTAAGTCTCTAGGCATCACCCTTGACAAGAACTTATCTTTGGAGGCCCACATCAAAAACTCTGCAAAAAGTGCTCTTTTCTCTCTAAAACACCTCAAGAAATTGAAACCTTTTCTTCCCCATGATGACCTCAAGACTGTAGTCCAATCCATAGTTCTCTCTAAAATCTACTACGGGAATGCCATCCTAACAGGGACTCCAAAAGCTCACCTAGCCCCTCTAAGGGCAGTGTTGAACATGGCCGCTCGACTCGTATCTGGAGTAAAAAGATTTGATCACATCACTCCAGCTCTCAACTCCCTCAATTGGCTTCCCATGGATTGGAGGTGTATTTACAAACTGGCCTGCATCACACACAAAACCCTTCACTCTCTGGCCTCTAATCTACCTGAACAACAAACTGATAAGAGCAGGTCAATCCAGAACGCTGAGAAGCTCCAACTCACTCCTTCTAATTCCTCAGAAACTGAAAAAGAAAACCACACAATACCGATCGTTCTCTGGCAACGCTCCCAGGATGTGGAACGCTCTCCCTAGAGTCCTCAGATGCAACCCCTCCTTCTCCTGTTTCGAAAGGGACCTGAAAATCCATCTCCTTAACAAATACTTTCCTGACCAACGTCAACTAACCTAGACTTCAATATCCGAGTTTACTCCTCTCTCTTGACATTCAAGGATAGTTGGTTACCGGACTGTGTTAACCACCTTATCTTCCATGCTGTATTTTTTCTATCCCTGGGTTTGGTTCCTTACTGCCTGCCTACTATGTAATGCAATTTCCGTCTGTTTTTCTTTACAGTATGTATGTAAAGCGCTCTGATACCTACGGGTCAAGCTAGCGCTATATAAAACTTTTAAAATCAAATAAAAAAATAAAAAATGCATTTCCTGCTGGTAACGCACTGACCCAGTCGGGCTCGGACGCTTCGTTGGCCCAAGTTTCTGTATATGAAGACCAGATCCTGGTCTGATGTTTGCAACAGACATTCAAATTGTAGGGCACCAGCTGGAATGATGCATCAATCCAAATTGAGAGTGTTATTTAAAGGGCAATCATATATATTTCTGTTAGAACACTCAATCCTGTTCTTTTGGTTCATCCATTAACTGACCCTCTTATTACCAACTCCCTGAGGGGAATACCTTCCTTCTACTGCACCTTTCTTGACTTAACAGTAGCTGATATGTTGTCAGAGTGTGAGAAGTTGGCCTGAAATATGGTGTCCACTAGTTATAGTGGGCACCTTGCACCAGTCCAAACAACCCCTTATTGATGATAGGTTAAAGACAACCTTTATTGAAAGCTATCCTAGTGGTAGCTAAGGAGAGCAGCCTTCAGGCTAAGTCTTGAAGGAATGTAAAGCAGCTTGTTTTACCAGTATATAATATCTTGAATGGCTAAATGAAAGGCAACCACACCAGGTATATATATAAAATATATGTATGTATTACTAAACACACCCTACTAGTCTCTTTATGAGGCTAGAGGTCCAAACACTTAAGTTACACTTAAAATATTACAGTAAAATAGCATAAATACACGTTAGGCCCTAGGGGCGAGCCAAACCATATACTAAAATAGTGGTATAAGAACCACGACTTAACTAGACACAGGGCCTAGAGCCTGTAGAATCGCTGGGACCCCAAGGAACCACCCAAGGTAGTGACACAGGGGACCCACGGGGGCCGTGTGCAGTGTGAGAACACAGCCGCGAGCTCCCGTCAGCTTCTATAGGGAAAGTCGCGGTTAGATTTTTAAAGATTAGGGACACTTAGAGATGAGCTAAGTCCAACCCTTTTGGACTTAGGAAGTTCTAGGGTCAACACCCACGGGAGCACCGGAGTACTCGATTTTCCTCACCCAGGGAAGCCGGGTGCATAGGTGTCAAATGGTGTTGGGTGGCGTCGTCGTTTTCAATGGAAGCCAGCAAAGAAGTGCTGCTGCTGGGAAGATGCAAAGTGTCCGAAGAGATCCAAGCCTGGATCGAAGTCGAGAAGAACCTGAAAGCAGAGGGCGCAGAGTCTGGGTCACTAGCCATTGACCAGGGGCACGATAGGCGAATGCCCACCGATGTCGGGTGATTTCAGGTGAAGGAGGTGAAGCTTGACTCTTCAGCCACGAGAACCAGGAGGCGTCGAGGATGACTAGGAGCTGGATTTGATCTGTCCCACGAAGGATGTCGAGTGCTGCAGCGTCGGTGCCCAGATTGGACACAACAAGCCTTGGCAACAGCAACCCATGCAGAAAGGTGAAAGATGCTTCGGTGCAGGCCAGCAAGGTCTGAGGGACTCACCATGCGGTGGAGAGTCAGGGCACATTTGGAGCAACCAGGGAAGCCCAAAGAAAATCAAAGTTGCCTTCACAGGGACCCACCAGTCGACGGACCAGGGATGCAGATGGTGCTCGGGGCGTGGGCTACAAGTAGCCCAAAGCACGACTTCGAGAGACGTCGGGAAGTCAATGCACTTGCAAATGTGCACGGTGACTAGGAGTTCCAGTTCCACATTACTCACGAGGGCTGCGGGTCTCAGCTTTGCTGAGGACTCTGTCGGCCTCTGAGAAGTCTGGAAATCCTCTTCCTGGGCTGCAAATACTTCGGAGTCCGACGGGAGCTTCGGAGATGCAGACCATCAATTGCTTCATTGGTGCCTGCCAAGCAGTCACTCCTTGACCCCCAAGGAAGATTTCTTCAGTCCTCTAATCTTGAGTAGAGCGTCAAAGTTCCAGGATGCAGCTACAGAGTTTCGTCCAGTGATATCTAAATTCCTTTTGCCAGGGTTTCCTTATTTATACCTAAGAAAGGGGTTGGACTAACTCTGGGGACCCACCTATGGAAGGGTTTGGAAACAGGGGTGGTTACACCCATTTTCTTTGTCCAGTTTCGCGCCAGAGCAGGGGCTGGAAGCCCCTGAACCGGTTTGAGCTGGACTATGCCCTGGGACACCAAATGTGCACTCTGAGAGTGCTCCCATCCAGCCCCAATACACATCAGCCTGTCTGGGACGTGGTTACACCTCCCTGTGACAGGAAACCTATTGTCCAGGCCTCCCCTGCCCGAGTTTCGGTCAGCAGCAGAAGGCCAGACCCGTGTCTGTGGCTGCAGCATCCATTTTGTGATGCCAGGGCTCTGTTAAGTTGGTACCGGGTATACCGGTGCTGTCATGTCTCTCCCTCTAGAAAAGTGGGATCATATTCCCACATCAGGAATTGGTGTGGGTTATGATTCCAAGGTGTTTGACACCACACACGACATGTTTCCGTGCAGCCAGTCCAAAGTTAGCATTAACCGTTTTAGTTATAATGCACTTAGTCAGGCTGCACTACTGACAGCGCCAGAGAAAAGATTCCGAAGGCTACAGAGGGGCTCAGCTCATGCCTGGGCACCCTCTCACATATAACCAAGCATCCTGCCTTCAGGATTGAGAAGGCCTACCATAGGGGTGCCTGATAGGTTTCTATGTGCAGTGATAGGTGAGGTATAGTGAACCTATACCTCAGTAAGGGGTGCATGCACCACCTTACCCAGGCTTCAGTAGCAGACCTGTGGTGTCATTTTGGAGGGCTTTCCAGGGGTGGCACAATACATGCTTCAGCCCCTGGTAGGCCTCTGGGGTACCTATGCCCTGGGTACATAGTATACCATATACTAGGGACATATAAGGGTACCCCAGAATCTAATCTGGAGTGTACCTAAAGTACATGCAATCAATTTAGAGAGGAAGCAGCTAGGCTGGGGTCCTGAATAGCAGGGCCACAGCCAGACTAAAGTTGAAAAACAGTGAAACGCCAGCAAAAAGTAGGGGTTTATAAGAGGCAGATCCTACTCTCCTACACAGAGTTCAAAGTTGATTAACTTAGGAGTGACCCCACTTTTCGCATGGCAAACCTCAGAGGCCTTGATCTGTGTGTACTCTTCTGGAATATTGCTAGGTAAATGGGGAGTGCAGATTGGTCTTCCTTTGTTATCCAAGCACAAGTTTGCTGTGTCCAGGAAGTGTGGATAATAGACTTTTTATTATTATTATTATTATTATTATACATTTATAAAGCGCCTGGTTACACCAACGGTGTGTCCCCGCGCTAAGGAGATCACTCGAGGGAGTGGAAAGGGTGTCTGAGGTGGCAGAAAACATCCAGAGATTATAATATTAATCATGGCAAAGGTTGTATGAATAGCCAGGTTTTAATTGCTTTCGAAATCTTTTTTTGCATGTCTCTCTTCTTAGTTCTAATGGGAGATTATTCCAGCACTTTGCCGCTCGATATCTGAAAGAGCGCTCCCCCATTTTAGCTCGCACCACTCTCGGTACAGTCACTAGGTCGTTGTCCAGTGATCTCAAGCTACGACCTGGTGTATACCTTGTGATTAAAGGTAGGAGGTAGCTGGGTCCTTTTCTTCTTAATATACGGGGACAGTGGCACATAGCTTTAAATCTGATTATTGTTTCCACTGGAAGCCAATGTAGAGCAGTCAGGGTTTGTTTTGTATTGGTTCTCCTTGGCAGGCCCAGGATTAGGCGTGCAGCTGCGTTTTGTACTTTCTGAAAATTATCCAATCCTCTTTTAGTGGTGCCCAGGTATAGAACGTTACCGTAATCCATTTGGGAAGTTACAACTGCGTGAACAATAGTTTTTCTTGCTTTAGGAGGGAGTAGATCTATGACCTTTCGCAGGATTTTCATCGTGGAGTAGCATTTCCCGGCCACCTTACGGATTTGGCTCTCAAAACTTAATTCGGAATCTATCCATATCCCTAGATTTTTTACTTCTGATTTGGGGGTGGGTATGTGACCCAAACAGTCTGGCCACCAGGCTGTTGACCAGATGGATGGGGACTTACCCACTATCAGCACCTCCGTTTTATTGCCGTTCAGTTTTAGGCAATGATTTGACATCCACTGGGCTACCTCCTTTAGGCACTCGGATAAGTGTGCTGCTGCCAGGTCCTTGTTTTTTTGGGATAGCATCACAATAAGTTGTGTATCGTCTGCATATGACACAATTGATACCTTGTGTTTCTCCACACACTCTGCTAAAGGTCCCACGTAGACATTAAATAAGGTGGGACTTAGGGTTGACCCCTGAGGTACTCCTTGGTGTAGTGAGATGCTCTCCGAAGTGTAGTTTTTTTGTGAGACTTGGAAACCTCGTGCGGCGAGAAACGATGTCAGCCAGTGTAGTGCTCGATGTCTCACACCACATATCTCAAGTCTACATAGGAGGAGTTTGTGAGAGACGGTATCAAACGCCGCACTGAGGTCAAGGAGAATCAGTGCCGCTGTTTGCCCGTTAGCGTACATTCTTACGGTTTCCGAGGCCATCAGCAGTGCTGACTCCGTGGAGTGTGCCCTTCTGAAACCCGATTGAGATGGATGGAGTATATTATTTCTGTCTATATGTTCTACCAGTTGTTTATTTACAGCCTTCTCCGCGATTTTCGCTAAAAAAGGTAGTAATGAAATGGGGCGAAGATTTTCTAGTCTCGTGGAGTCGATTGATGCTATTTTTTTTTAGAGGTTTAACAATGGCTTGTTTCCATTTGGTCGGGACCGTGCCGCTTTCGAGTGATCTGGAAATGAGCTCTAATATATATGGCATGATTTCTTTGGCGCCCTCCATTATTATGTCTGGTCGAGCTGGGTCTAGCGGTGAGCCAGATTTGATATTATTAGCTATGGCTGTAAGCTCCTCTAATTCTGGGGTCTTAAAAGCCTCTAACATCATTCCTGTAAACATGGTCTGGCTTTCAGCAACAAGCCCTATGCCTTGTTTCGCATATATCGGAAATGTGTCATTGATTTTGCTCACCTTGTTTGCAAAGAATTCCGCTACCCTGTTGCAACTATCCGCAGATGGGTTTGAATCTTCCGTCTCTTCGCGTGTCCTAAGAGATTTTAGTATGGCAAACATTTATTTTGGCGAATTCTTAGCCCCCTCAATTCGATCTGTATAGAAGGTACATCTTTGTTTTTTGATCAATGAGTGATACTGTTTTAATTCCCTTCTGTAGTCTTCTTTGGCCATGTTACCATAGTCCTTCCTCCATCTTCTCTCCAACCTTTTACAGGTTTTTTTGGCTGCCTTTAGTTCCATATTGAACCAAGGAGCAGTTTCCTTATGTCTCCTTGGAGTCCTAATGCTCCAGGGTGCTGTCCTGTCAAGTGCATGAGTAATCCAAGTATCAATTTGACTGTTAGCTATGTTGATATCTAAATCAAGCGTGGGTCTATTTTTAATTAGTTCACTGGTGAAGGAGGTGGGATTAAAATTATTCCATTTCCTAGTTGTTATTTCCTTACTCTGTGGTTTTGATCTCTCCCTATGTGAGGGAATCTTGAACTGAATCAGGTGGTGGTCTGACCATGGAATTGGCCATGGAGTTTCTACCTCTATTTCGGTGATATTTGAAAAAATAGGGTCCAAGGTATGTCCCCCTTGGTGCGCAGTTGTATCTACTTTTAATAATAGATTGCTACGTATTGCCTTAGCCTCTTGATCTAGCTCGTTATCAAAATGGATATTTAGGTCTCCTAAAACGATTAGGTTCTTATGACGAAGGGCTGGATGTATTAACTCCTCTTCTAGGCTTGTTGTAAATTGTGCTAGTGGTCCTGGTGGCCGATATATTAAAAAGCATGCAGTGGTGTAGTCTTCTGTAGCTGCTAAGGAGAAGAAAAGTGCCTCACAGTTTTTAATGTCTGCCTTGTTAGTTATGCATTTCAATGTAGATTTGTAGATAATAGCAATACCTCCCCCTCTTTGACCGACTCGGTCTTGCCGTGCCATTGAGTATTCCCTAGGAATGGCGTCTAGGATATCTGGGGTGGAGCCTTCATGTAACCATGTTTCAGTTAGGAGAAGGGCATCCAGATCGCGTTCTCTCAATAAATCCTGGATTTCAAATTTGTGCTTCGCTAGCGATCTACAATTCAGCAATGCTAGGTGTAGCTTCCCTCCTGTGTTTGTTTGGCTGGGGTGTTAGAATTAACTGACATTGTTTGCACTCCAGTTCTCTGCTGTCAGCGCGTATGGTATCTTTGCATAACATATGGCAGGGTCTTTCTAATTTACGCAGCTCGTCTGCTGTGAATATGATCCTATCGCTTGGGACAGGGGTCCTGGTCTCTGGGCTCGGTCGTGCGCGGAGGGGCGCAGACAGGCTTGCCTTTAGCGCGCAGACGGTGCGCCCGCTGCGCGCGTCTGCTGCGCGCGCACGCTGCGCGTACGTGTGCACATCGTTCAAATTACAATCCCTGTTTGATTCGCGCCTGCATATGAAATCGTAAGTAATTCAATCAGCTTAACATCACACGCGCTTCCACGATCGTGATGGTCTCTCGCTGCGCTGTGTGCACTTCGGTCTAATGAGGAGTCCCGGGTAGGAAGTCCGGCCTCCTTCAACTGGAATTGAATGCTGTTGGGGTTAGCCCTGCCCTCCACACAACGGCACAAGCCGGGTTGGACCGGGGCGGGTGATTACACAAAGCGCACGTTCAATTCTAACACAGGTCAGTAAAAAACAGTGCAACAAACCGTACAACTTTCTATTTTAAAAAAAAAGCAAAATACTTCTCATTAAAATTACAATCCCTGCTTGATTCGCACCTGCATATGAAATCGTAAGTAATTCAATCAGCTTAACATCAGACGCGCTTCCGCGATCGTAATGGTCTCTCGCTGCGCTGTGTGCACTTTGGTCTAATGAGGAGTCCCGGGTAGGAAGTCCCGCCTCCTTCGACCGGAAGTGAATGCTGTTGGGGTTAGCCCTGCCCTCCACACAACGGCACAAGCCGGGTTGGACCGGGGCGGGTGATTACACAAAGCGCACGTTCAATTCTAACATAGGTCAGTAAAAAACAGTGCAACAAAGCGTACAACTTTCTATTTTAAAAAAAAGCAAAATACTTCTTATTAAAATTACAATCCCTGCTTGATTCGCGCCTGCATATGAAATCGTAAGTAATTCAATCAGCTTAACATCACACACGCGCTTCCGCTATCGTAATGGTCTCTCGCTGCGCTGTGTGCACTTCGGTCTAATGAGGAGTCCCGGGTAGGAAGTCCCGCCTCCTTCGACCGGAAGTGAATGCTGTTGGGGTTAGCCCTGCCCTCCACACAACGGCACAAGCCGGGTTGGACCGGGGCGGGTGATTACACAAAGAGCACGTTCAATTCTAACACAGGTCAGTAAAAAACAGTGCAATAAAGCGTACAACTTTCTATTTTAAAAAAAAGCAAAATACTTCTTATTAAAATTACAATCCCTGCTTGATTCGCGCCTGCATATGAAATCGTAAGTAATTCAATCAGCTTAACATCACACACGCGCTTCCGCGATCGTAAAGGTCTATCCTAAGGAAATCGTTACTTGGGTCAAATGTCCCTGCATCAAACCCTCTAAGCCAGGCTAGCTTATTTTCCCAGGCTGACTTCTGTTTCATAAAATACCAGTAAAGGGGAGCTAATCCAAAATGAAAACAATTATTTCATAATCTTTTAAAATATCCCAGATTGTCTACTCTGTTGAAATGCAAGCTCTGACTATTTAGGCATCCAGTAAGTCCTTAAAAATACTATGTGAGTCCGATCTTATGGCTTACTTTTTTATACGTAAATAAAAGCCCAAACTCAAGGTTCAGTTGAATGTCTTGAGTGGTCTAACTAAAAGCGAGACCTTTGTAGCCCATTAATATACTGAAGAAACCCTAGCATATACTGCTGAAGAAACCAAGACGTGGACCAAATATGTACTGGAGAAGAAGCCAACACGTGTTTCCTAGCATACTGCTGCTTCCTCAGGGCTCTCAAATGATCTAAAGGACAAAAGAATCTTGTTCAGCCATACTCTCCAGTATAGTCTCATTATAGTTTACCATTTTACATGCCTGCCTCATTTCTATAGATTATCATGGTTAGAAATAGATACCCAATGCATATCTAATTGAGTCCTGTGAAGCAGATCATTGGAAGTTGTTTATTCACGTGTTTCTCAGTGATCTTAGAAAAAAGGTAGGAGAAAAATTGGACGATAATTCTCTGGTGTCTAGGGCTCAGGCAGGGAGCTTCTTCAACAATAAAACTACCATTGTGTGTTTCCAACTCTGAGTGAACACATCCAGAAGCTAGGGAATGAGTTAAAAAGTTGCACAAAACAGGATAGACCACAACAGAACCTTGCTTTAAGATTGAGGGAGAGACTGGGTCTAAAGGAGAGCCAGATTTCACAGAGGAGTATAGCAAAGCCATATTAACCGGTTTAATGGCATTGAAGTTCAGGAGCCTAGAGCTCTCCTCAAAAGTGTAAACCAGGCACTCAAGCATGGAGAGTCTCTGCCTTCAACAGCGTATATGTTATCATTCTTCTGAGAAAAAAAGGAAGCTAAATCATTGCATTTCTCCACTGACGGCTCTGGGGCGTCACCTGGGCACTTGGATATACAAAGCGGTGCGGGCTCTAAAACCAATCACCCTCACACCCCTTCGGGAAAAGTGAGAAGCTGAGTTTCAGAGGCCCCTACATGACAGGGAATGGGACCGAGCATTAGAATTCCCCCAAAAAGTGTCCCGTAACTATTGTTTTAAAAGCATACAACTCCACATACTACACCGCACCTATTATTATTTTTTTTTTTGAAGACCTTTATTTAAACTTTACGGTACACAGCAGAGAGCCTACAACCCTGCGGGCCGGCCGCGGAGGATACATTTGCAATTATCTCAGATCACACAGCCCTGTGCCGTCAACCCGGAGGTACGGCGGCGTTGAAGGATGCAAGCGTACCGAGAGGTAGAGAAGAATGTTGCAGGTCTCAATTTCTCACCGAACAACCACAAATTAGGGGCATGGTGCCCTAGTAGGCATAAGGTGCCGAACAGTCCAACTCCCCCCCCCCCCCCCCCCCCTAAATACCGGTCAACACTGCGCTATCTTATGTGTCCATGGCTCGGGCCTGCAACCTTCACCCCTACACCGCACCTATTTGACGCCCGAGAAGCTCCAACAGTATTACCCAGACACGCCCTTTACGTGCCCCAGATGCCCAATGCCCGCAGCATCTTTTCTCCACATGTTTTGGGATTGCCCAATGCTCCGCGATTATTGGACTGCAGTCCATGCCACCCTCCTCACAGTCACAGGACTTAGTGACATTCACACATGGGAGGCCTGCGCACTAGGTCTACACAAGCGCCATAAGTTGCTGAAAGTTGAGACGCGGTTCGCGTCTTTAGCGCTGCTTCTAGCTAAACGCTGCATAGCAATGCACTGAAGGGCGCCAGGGGGACCCCTGATAGCGGCCTGGCGGGAGGCGGTCACCAAATGGGGCGCCGCAGAAGAGGAGGTGCTACTTTCTGAAGAGCTTAAGGGTACCCGCAAGCACCCCATATCTATGGCATGGGCCATCATATTAAACTCCTTTAAACAGGAGGCGGCGGAGGAGCCACCGTCCAGAGCGCTCGCTCCCCCGCGGTGAATGTGCACGCCGTGGCTCTCCACTGCAGTCCCTCCATAGAATAGACACTTACTGGGTCGGAGATAGTAGCCTGGGCATACGATTCATATATCACTCCCGGTCTGAGGCCCCCTACACCCCCTCTTAGCGCCATGCAACCAGAAGTTCAATCCAGATGTTTTAATCCGCGAGCCCCGATTCTGCGATGCTATCATAAACACAGTGTACCCCAGTTCTACTCCCCAGTTTTGAAGAGTTCTGATCGTTATTTGCAAGGATAGCAACAAGTCACCCACAGGGCTAGCGTTGAGAGCTCACGCCCGATCTTCAGTACAGACCACAGACCATCTCTCATGGATACATGCTTTATACCCATGTACCTCCCCACATCAGCGATGTAGCCCAATGCACTGACAGATAGGATGCACACTGGGATGTGGATATAACTGTCGCCATGACGTGCCACCGGTATGATGTTTAATTCCTGTGATAGCTGATATGTGTGTACTGTATTTTACAATCAAATGCTAATAAAAACGATTTTTCAAAAACAATCTCTCCACTGACGGCTAAATAAAAGCAGAAACTAAAGAGAGTGAAGTAAGCGATTTGACTGTAGAGAAAATTAGTGGCAGACTGAATTTTAGTTGCATAGAAATCTCAACAAGATTGTTTGATACAATGATAGTAGTCTTTTAGGGCACCTAGATAGTATGCCTCACGCAGTAGATCATTAGAGGCATTTACATTTCTGTTTAATAACAAAAAGGTCTTTATTAAACCAGCAGGCTGACAGGGGCGCGATCTGATCTATTGCTCCTCTAATCTAGGTGTCCATTTCTTTCCTGGCCTTATTTACGTTCCTGTCCAAGTTGGGTCAGCTGTTTCCAAGTACTTGACAAAACCTTGCTGGGATCAGTTTGGCCCACTGACTCGACCAGATTGGTGTCGGTTCACAGCCCGCCACTACCTCTCTGACCTTTATAGAGATTGGAATAGCGAGATGGTCAGACCAGCTCAGAGGAAGTGGCGCCTTAATCTCAATTTTATCAAGATTAGAAAATACAGGGTCGAGGATATGTCCCAACCTGTGTATGGGGTTATGAACTAATTGAACAAATTGTAGACTCTCCAGGTACCCTAGTAGGAATTTTACTGCTGGACAGCTGATGTTATCAAAATGTAAATTAAAGTCCCTTACAACACAAAAGTTGGAGTAGTTAATACTAGAAGAGATAGGGTGTCTGCTAAAGAGGTGACTAAGTTAGACAGCGTGCCAGGAAGTCTATAAATTAAGGCCCCTGAGAGTGCATGTTTTTTTGTAGGTGCCAGGGAACAGAAAGATGCTTCGCATTCAACAATTAATAGCTCAGAAAAGGAGCAGTGTAGCCCTTGCCTAAAGATAATCGCACGCAGCCACCCCGCCCCCCAACACCACCACCACCACCTTGAGCAGCCCTGTCTTGTTTAACAATATCATATCCTTGAGGAATAGCTTACAAAATACCAGGGGCAGAGTGATCTTTTGGCTACGTCTCTGTTAAAGACACTGCTTCAGGTTGGTGTTCCGTGATAAAATCATAAACATCAATTTGGTTCTTTGCTAGAGATCTATTGTTTTGCGAGAAAAGCTTAGCAGTCATAGCAAATCGAAACAGCAGAGGGCATAGAATAGCCATTAGCTAGAATCTACCCGAACCTTTGCCAAGGTTTAGCACAATCCTCTTGAAGCAATCTATACTGTTAGGAAACTGGGGCATTTGGAGATGGAACATCTGCTGGAGCAATGGTCATCTGTTGGAACCACATTAAGAATAGCAGTGTTCAAAGATACCATCAGACATAGCACAAGTCCTGCAAAAGGGTCAGTGCGCACAAGTTTGAAAGCACAGCTCCAAGCAGCCCTGAAACACCATGCCCAGCTAATGTGGGATTTAGCTGTGCTGAAATTCGTCGTCAAGCAGGAGCAAACTTGGGTGTTCGTTGAGGGACTCCCACTCTTCCCTGCCCAATGAAATTTACACTTACATTTCAGTAAATCTCTAGATAACATCCATCCCCACACATTTTCTTTTCTTTGTTCTTATGCAGAATAGAGTTTCCTTTGGGGTCATTAGATCAAAAATTACTTGGGTGGTTGTTAGGCCATATCTAAGGAAAAAGGCATCCAGATCGATGTGAGTGATGCTTCTCTTACTTTGGTTTTGTATGTTGGTGTGACCTGCGTTTAGGTAGCTTGCATTTAAGAGAATTCTTGGTCTTCTTTTTACTAGGAAATATTTATAATACTAATTTTTATTAGGTTATTATGTTTCACAGCTGTAGATATATGTATTTTCTCCCATTAGTTAGTAGGAATGTGCTCTACTGGTGTGTGCCGTTTATCTGAATGATTCTCTTGTAATTGTGTTCAAAGTTGCTATACAGGTGAGAGTCAATTGAAGACTTGTTTTGAGTGGATGATTCTAGTTATCTTTAATAAAACTGTGTTCTTCATCCTAAGTATTTTAGAGTTGCGTTATGATTTGGATGTCTTATTATTTACCATTTGATTTGTTTGGGGCATGTGCTGGTAAATCAGAGGTTTAGTTATAATTTGTACTTCTGAAAAGTCTGCCATTAGTATGAGGTGTTGAAAAATGATGTAGAGACTCAGGGTAGGCTTAGTTGAGATTCAGTATGTAGTGTTGGATCCTGGTTACCCAGGATAATTTTGGGGATTCAGTATTTAGTGTTGGATTCTGATGGTTCTGGTTACCAGGATCCTGTTGATTAGCTAATTGAACAGGTTCTGTGTGTCTTTTACCAGAGTAAATTGAATGTCTGCAGTCACTTGAGTCTTTTTCAGATAAACTGTCAGTTAATTTGTATGTGATTCAGAGTGTTATAGTATGGGGCAAGCTAGTACTGCTGCTAGCTATATTTCAAAATAACAGTTTATTCTCTGTAGAAGTGTGTGTGTAGTGATGATACATTAATTCAGTTGTGAACTGTGCACATTTCAATGTCTATATCGAGAGAAGATAGGTGATGCATCTAACTGGCAAGCAGAAAACTTGATGTAAACAATGATAAAACTTGTCACTGTGCAGTGATTCCCCCCCAACACTTGATTTAGGTTTTCAGAAAAGGGCTATTTTAAGGAAGGGGTAAAGAAAAATAAGAGGGAGAAAGAAAAGAAAGGCAGAAAATGCAATGCTGAAGAGGGAGGCAATCGTTACATTCTTTCATTTACTTATAAAGTTCAGTTATAAAATTGGTGGAAGGTTTCCATAAAGAGGGAAAGACACTAAGTTAAGTCTTCTCCGGATGATCCAGACATTTTGTGTAGCCACCCCTTCCTCACCCGATCGGAAACGTATTGCCATTCTCCAACCCCAAATCTGTTTTTTTATATATGTCTTGGATGATTTCCAAGTTCTTTCAAATCTAAACATTATATTAGCTAATATTGCTGTCAATGTTTCCATTGAGTAAATATGCCTAATGGGATGGGGTATTTTGCTTCCAACAATTGGACTAGGGTCATGTTGCCAACTAACAAGTGACCAGTCCTGCCAAGAATCACGCAGCAGGTGTTAGACTAACGCATTTCAGTGTGCTAATCCGCATTACCGCACTGAAATGCTTTGTCACGCATATGCATAGTGTCTCAGATGTTACTGCAAACATTTAAGTGGGGCAGGTGTCAGCGCACCAGCAGTGGCGTACCCGCACTGCTCTCCCAGGCTTACGGCTCTGTTAACAGCGAGGTAAGGCTAGGCTACTCAGCAGGCAGGCTCACACTCCCTGCTAAAATGTTTCATTATTTCAATTTCCCCGGGGTGCGGCTCTTGCTGTCAGCCTGACGTCACGGGTCCCCGTCAGGTAGTGTGCTAGTACGAGCTGGCGCCACGGGGGCCCGTCGTCACATCCAGCTGTCTGAGAGGGGAGTTCAGTTTGTTGAGGGACGGAGACGGCTGGTTGCTGAATTTGCCGCGCCGCCCGCAAACCATTCATGGCTTTCGCAGCTTCCTGCTGCAGCTCGCACTGGCCCAGGCCCAGCCGCAGCCGCAGTGTGCTGTCAGCTGCTGCACCCTGCCAAATTCAAGTCATGCCGCAGCCGAGGGACACAGAGGAAGGAGTCAGTGACCCGCGTTGCACCGGCCGCCAGGACAGTCTTCCACTGGACGGTCACGCTCGGGACTCACTGGACAGCCTGGACGACTGGCATCTCAATTAGGAAACGTGAGTGATAAAAAAAAATCAACTTTAGCATTTACTTTTATTTGTGATAACATCGAATTAGTAGTGCTGCACCACGTGTCGACCGTTTAGTTTCTGAGTGCTAAACATCAATACAGAGGAAATACTTCCTGGCAGCTTCATGTGTAGTCATAGATGTTTGCTACTTTCACAGTCGGAGTAGACAGTTAAAGCGAGGAAAGAATAATCTACTCTGGACAATCCCCACGAAGGCCTGACAGAGACGGGCAGGGGTCATAGCGAGAACTGGTTTCACTGCCCCCAGCCCCCCCCCCCCCAACCAGCTTGCCAGTTCGGATTAACTCTGCATGGCTCCCGCAACAGCAACTACACGATCCTCCTCCTCGTGTGCAATCACATAGTGTAGCGCAAGCCGTCGCCAGAGTAAACACAAGTTTGCACTCATCATAATGTTAGCAGAACGGACCATTTAGTTTTTTAGGTCGAGGACCGTCCGGTCTGCCGAAGGCAGAACCGGAAGTCGGAGATTTAATGTTTCTGAGAGTGGCTCTTTAGCCCGCCTCTCTTTTTGCCTCTCCTCCATTGGCTGGCTTCCTAAACAGAGGCCAGCCATTGGAGGAGAGAGCCGTCCCTCCAAATAGGTTCCGTCTTTTTCAGATTCGGGGGCGTGTTCCGTGCTGTTCTTTCCACTTTTTAGCCACACCCTCTTTAGAACAGCAGGAACACGCCCCCGAATCCGAAAAAGTTTTGGAGCTTCCATCCGCCATTTTTTAGGTATCGTCTGGCCGTGAGGATCTTCTTGCTGTTGTGCACGAGTAAGGTAAGCCATCTTGTTTGTATTTGCGGTCAACTCTGTCCAGACCTTTTTCCGTTCCCCCCCCCCCCCCACCCCCGCTCATATGCATGCGCAGATCAGAGGCTGCTGCCCGCAATCCGATGCCATTCGCACACCGCCGCCGACAAAATCCATTAGGAAGCGGCCTCATCGACCCCCCACCCCCCTGCTTCTCATAGCTGACCCCCATTTTAATCGGGGAGTGCTCCTTAAGCTAGGAAAAGTGATGGAGGGCAGCCTGCGGCAGCGCAGCAAGTTGCGAAAGGGCATGGCACCCGGCGGCTAGTGAGCCAAGAGCACAGCCCTCCCACATCGCTATTGCTAGCTGCAGTCTTTAGCCCGGCCGCCAACATCCAAATCTTCGCTTCGTTGATGCAATCAGGCTGGGTGGCAACGCACGTACAGGCTAGTCCCGCAGGTAACCCGATACATCCCGTCCTCCAAAGATCCGGAGGCAGCAGGGGCGTTCAGCCACAGAACACCCATTACAGGACGGCACAGGGGTCAGACTTCGGACACCTGAATGGTTGGTTTACACTTAGATTTTTACTCTCCGCAAGCAGCAGTCCTACGTCCCACCTTCTCTCTGGGTGGGTCGGACATTGGAGAGGCTTGCAGGGCATCACCTTCCTCTCCCTCCACCCTGGTTTTCTCTATCCTTCCCGTCCCGTGCACACAGTGTAGTGCCCATGCTCATTCCGGTATTGTGCTCGGACGTTGCACATGATCTCTCGGTTGGCGTGGGCGGCTTGGTGCCGGGGGATGGCAGGCTTGGTGCCGAGGACACACCGGGGATGTATGGGGTCCCGGAACTCGGGTGTTGTAAGTACTGAATTGCAGCACTGCTGGTTGGCAATGCTTTAAGTGGGATGAAAAAGTTGACGGGTCGATAAAAGGGCCATGGCCAAAAAAGCATAATTACAATTGCCACATATGCGTCCATCGCTCCGCAGAGAGGCCAAGATGTGGATGGGCATGTACTATGTACACGTCTGTGACCCACTGACTGGTAGTACTATGAGAACTGATTGCTGCCTCAGCTTCAGAGCTCTCAATTGTGCACCGATATAAACACATGTGCTAACCTGAAATGACTCGGACACGTGTTGACTCAGTACAGTATTCACTATGCGAGAGTCATGTGTTACATGAACAAATACAGGAGCACATCTTGGGGGGGAAAAAACAAATGCGCTTGGGGAAATCCAGAAGAAGCAAAACATCAAATGTAAACGGGGATCGGTGATGTGGAGTCCCGCAGGGTTCTTTTTACAGCCATTGTGGAGAAATCGATCAGTCTTTTTACCAGTAAAGTACATGAGTCTACAGACAGGTTCAGACCAGTTTCGAAGTGAGATTTTAATTTGACCTGGCAGGAGCCGACACTCCAGAACTGAGCTGATAAAACCCTTATATTCATCGTGAAGCTTTGTGTGACTCCCTCAATTGAAGCCTGTCCTGGCTTCCAAGCAGTCTTTCCTTTTAGTGGTTCAACTCTTGCACATATTTACATTTCTTTTGAGTAGCAAGCCCCCTTGCTAGAAGTCTTGTTTCTTAGTTTGCTGTCTGCCTCCCTTTGGCTTCACCAAAGGAGACCCCCTACCGTCGCTTTCAGCTGGAACACCTCAGGGTCGTCATTAACTGTCCCGTTTTTTTTTTTATTCGAACAAAACTGATGGCCACTGTTTTGTAAAATGAATAAACAATGTACACGTCATTCCTCATATAACCCATCTACGTGAACATCTGGATGAAGCATCACTTTCAATTCCCCTAGCTTTGGGTTGCTTACATCCACCCTGGATGGGTTTCAGAATCGCTCACCTGTCAGCGTCCCTGCCTCACCTGCCGTGCTTCTGTGTGCTAGTCTTCTATTGCATTCAGAGTTTTCTGTCAATAAATGATATTGCTCTGATCAAACTGTGTGGTGACAGATCTTTTAACACAGTATACCACGATGGATGTCATGTATCTGAACAATGCCACATAATTTCAATGTTCTACAAAAGCACCATATAATCACAAAGTTGGTTAGCCCACCAATACCTATAAAACTATATAGCAAATTTCATGGTGCTTTACCCATAGGAACTGTGAATTCATTTATCTGGTGGTGGTGTCTGCTTTTATATAAAGCCTATGAGAAAATGATTACATTTCGAATAGTCACTGCAACAGCGGTGATGTTTATACTTAATTGAAGATGTAAAATAATTGTTATTAAAAACTCATGCACCTATAAGAATTAGCTTTGTTATAATTTACAACATAGTCGCACACACCATGCCTCCGAGGTCGTAGCTCTTTTTAATGTGGTTTAATTAAAATTAAATTAAGCTTTGTTTCCATTTCTGTCACTTAATCTCCCTGTGCTGTATCCACCACGCCCTCTCCTTTCCCACACCACTGCTTGACCACCCTACCAACCCTCCAAGATTACTGTGCAGTACTGCAGCTGTGAATTTGTTCCCAGTGATAATTCCCCATTCTAAGTCCTCTAGACAGTGCTGCTACCTGCTTCTCTGATCTCATTAGTAATTCCTCATTTCTAAGTCCTCTAGACAGTGCTGCTAGCTGATTCTCTGGTCCCGTCTGTAATTCCTCATTGTAGGTCCTCTAGGCAGAGCTGCAGCTGTTTCTCTGTTCATACATCCACTACACTCCAAACCAAAACACATGGGTAAAAAACATTGCCATTTACAACGTCAATAGCTTTAACACTAAAAAAGGCAAAACCTATTGCATTTGCAATCCAATAGGTCTCGCATTTGCTGGAGTTGGAGCTGTTGGCATTGCAAATGACAAAAGCCTTTTATTTGTGTTTTGAAAACCTGCAAGTGGTGCGTAAACACGTGCTTTGTACTTATAGTTGTTGCTTACGAGAAGCAGGGCTGGCAGTTAGTACGCCTCTTTTACTACCAGCCTTGCTGAGCGGAGGAAGATGGCGGAGTACCTGGCCTCCATCTTCGGCACCGAGAAGGACAAGTGAGTGCGGGGAGGATGGGAGGGGTCCTGGTGCTGCCGGAGACCATTCAATGAATGGACTCTGGCACAGCCTGCCTCTGTCTCTGTGAGTGACCCGTGCCATGCCTCTATCTCTCGGAGGCTCCATCCCTCTGACCGGTCCAACAGAGAACTGACTGCACAGAGGCCCCTTTCCCTACCCTGGCTCCACAAATACCCTACCCTGGCTCCACAGATGCCCCTTTCCGTACCCTGGCTCCACAGAGGCCCCTTTCCTGGTTAATAGATGCCCCTTTCCATACCCTGCCTCCACAGATGCCCCTTAGCTCCACAAATCCCCCTTTCCCTACCCTGGCTCTACAGATGCCCCTTTCCCTACCCTGGCCCCCCAGAGCCCCCGTTCCTGGTTCCACTGATGCCCTTTTCCATACCCTGACTCCACAGATGCCCCTTAGCTCCACAAATGCCCCTTTCCCTACCCTAGCTCCACAAATGCCCCTTTTCCTACCCCCACAAATGCCCTTTTCCCTACCCTGGCTCCACAGATGCCCCTTTCCCTACCCTGTCTTCACAGATACCACTTTTTCCCTGTCCTGGCTCCACAGATGCTTCTTCGTTCCTGCATGGACCGCTTTGCCTGTCCCTCACTCTCTATCTACCTCACTCTCTCTCACTACCTCACTCTCTATTTCAATACCTCACTCTCTCTCTCTATCTCACTACCTCACTCTCTCTCTGCTAATGCAATATGTATCACATATGCAAAAAAAAGCTAATGACAATGCCATTTATTTAGGGATACAAAAATGATAAAAAAATAATGAGCAATACCAATAGCTCTACCTATAATATTGCCGAGACCATTGCATTGTAAATGCTTGTTTCTATGTGCGACGAACTTGTGGGTTTTTCTGGTGATTAAGTTATTTCTATGTGCGACGAACTTCTGGGTTTTTCTGGTGATTAAGTTATGTAACCTAAGGGCATTTTAAGAGAAAGCTATTTCAGGTACAGCAAATGTTGGAGCACATGGTCGCCTACGTTATTTCTTCAGGAATTTGCCATCTGGGACACGTTGAGGAGTTGCTTGTACTGCAAGGTTTGCCTTTTCCATGGCCTTGACTGGTTTCACTGGTTAATTACTGAGGCTGGTTTTTTATCTTGCATATTAATCTAAAATTCACAGAGAGGCACAAAAATATTAGTTCCTGATTTGATTTACTTGCAAGGAAGTGTCACTCGTTTGGCAGTAGAAAGTCACTTATACACACTCTGAAAGCACTGAAATGTCACACATAAGCAGTCTGAAAACTTGCCAGCTATGCTGGTCATAAGAATTAAACACTCACTGCAGTGTTTGATTGGTTTATTGTCTGTCCAGTCAGGTGCTGCTCACTACAGACTAGTACGTGCTACTAGTACCTTCTCAAATCCTTATTTAATTTACTTTTACTTTTAGCGCGTCATGATCGTGAGCCAAAGTAAACATGGCATTAGGTTAGTGCCCTTCTGTTTCTTGCTCTTTGCACAGTTTTAAGATATTCTTAGTATTTCTCGTTGCGCAAATGGGTGTAATTTATGACAATTGCATGTTTCCCTCATCTTCATTGCTTGATTTTGCTTGCGAAAAAGTGTCACTCATAGTCGTTGAATGTCACTCATAATTACACTGAAATTATGAAAATGCCAAACATAAGCAATCTGAAACCTTGGCAGCCATGCAAGTGCATAATTAGTTTACCCATGTGTAAGTTCACAGAGTATATCGTGTCCTCCCCTGCGTAGCCCAGCATTATTGCATTTGATCAAATAGTATATGTGTTCCTGTTATATCTTGTACAGGACCAGTAACAATGGCCAATTTGGCTGAATCGAAGGACAAAACCATCAGACATACGCCGTCATACACCTCATTTGGCAATCTCTCCAGCATGTATCGGAGCCCCCAAACATAACCTTAAGTCTGTCCAGTTTCAAGTACCACATGGTTCGTTTCTCAGTGCAGGCCTGCTCGAGGGTTGTCTCTGCTGCCTATGACCCATCTTTCGCTTTATTCAGTCCAGTGTAGCACCTGTAGTAACTTAAATTTGTCTTTGTGAGGGATTTGAAAGGAATTTTCACATTCCTCTCTAGTTTTTAAATGTTCGAGGCATGTGGGCTGCTGAATTCATATCTGTGCATAGATCGCCGCCTAGTGTTGGGTCCGGATGTTTGCACGTTGTTGTTCTGGAAGAGTCTTCGAAGTATCCTGGGATAGGTGACTCCTCCCCTGGACTACAGTGCGCATGGGCATCCTCTCCATCCTCAGATTGTTTTTTTCCGCCATTGGGTTCGGATGTGCTTATCTTGACTCAAGTTAGGAAAAACTTTTTTCCAGGCCAAAAGGCCTTTAGTTCGCGTCGGTACTGTTCCCGATCGGTATCAATAGTACCTTTGTTAGTTTACTAACTTCAAGAAAATTTTTTTAGCATCTTACCCGACCATCGACCCGACACCGACGATGGAATCGAGGACACCATTCAAGCGGTGTCCTGTATGCAATGCGAAATATCCCCATTTCGATGTCCACCCGGCGGGCAACAAATGCCTTTCACCGGATCACGACGAGTCCACATGTATAGCCTGTGCCCGATTCCGATCCAAGAAGACTCTCCGGAATCGACGAGCAGCGAGACTCGAAGCGCAGCAAGCGGCACCGGCCCCGACCAACATCTTCAGCGCCGAGGACGACGATGTCGAAGACGTGGAGAACCTACCCTCCAGCCCCGCTTCCGAACACGACTCAGGATCGGAAGACATCGAAGAACGACTCTTTCACAGAGATGAAGCCGACACCGAGGTAGGAGACTACAATGAGGCCTTAGGGGCCGAAGAGAGTAGCTCCGGTGACGAGCAAGGCCTACCCGTACAGACTGAGGATATCCCAGTGCGCCAGTCTATGGCTCCGGTCGAGGGATCGCCTTCGGGCCTTACCCAAGACCTATCCCGCAGTTCTTCGGCCCCACCCTCTGGCCCGGCCTCGGACATTCAGCGGCAGCCATTACTACCCAAAACGGCTGGTTTCCCTTCTTCGAAACCGAAAGCTGTATTGGTTCATCAAAAACCGAAACCAAAAGTGACGCTGGTCGGATCGAGGCCCACCACACCTTCGACGCCAGCCAAACCCGTCGGCACCGACCGCACCAAACGAGACTTCGATGCCGAGCTTGCAGCAGCCGACGTCGGCGCCGACTCACGGAAAAAGACCTTCGGTGCCGCCAAACCTACTCGGCTCCGGACACCGAAACAATCGGCTCCGGCCACAAAGGTCAAACTGGCTGCTGCGTCTCACACCGCTTCGACAGCACCACCACAGGCACAATCATCGACGGCGTCGACGGCTACTACCGCTCCTCGACTCGATGACCCAGTGGCGCCGAAGAAGTCCACGCCCGCCTCTACAGAACCGGTCGGCGCCAAAGAACCGATGGCGCTCCAGGTGCGGCCAGTTGCTGCGTCCTTGCAACACATCAAACACAAGGCAGCCCTCCAGGACACGTCAGGCTCCGAGCCGATAAAAGCTCCAACAGCCTCTCCGGCACCGGCCAACATCACTTTTGGCCTGCCGCCATCCACGGCCCCAAAACTGTTCCAAATCAGAACACGTGTCACCCACACCACGATCACGCCTGCCGAACGCTCTCCTGCAGAGACGTCACCATCACACATCATCGACGCCGACACCGGCAGAATGATGCTCCACAAGAGGAGAATAACCTCCGAGCCGGCTTTGGACTCCTACCGGATCCCGCTTAAGAAAAAGCTGCCAGTGGCTTCGCAACCAGTTCTTTACGAACCTCTCCATTCCTCATACCAAGATCCACAGTCCTTCTCTCCCACACACTCCGAAACAGACGTTTTAGAGGACTACATAAGTGACCACGTCCCCTACCCCGGAGAGATGGACCCTGAAGGCCAACAGGACCCTGACCAAGCTTGGGATGACCCTGTAGACCCGGGTGCACCTATGGATACACAGGACCCGCAACTATATGGAGCGAAAACATCTCCCACAGAGGACACTGCCGCATTCAACGCCCTCATTAAACGTGCTGCGGCCAATCATGGTGTGCAACTCCACTCTGACACCGTCGAGGACGACTTTCTCATGGATACTTTCGCATCCTCAGAAAGGAATATAAAAACACTACCCATGTTGAAAGGTGTCCTCAAACCAGCAAAGGACATCTTCAAAGAACCCACCAGGGCAAGAGTAATAAACCCCAGGATCGACAAGAAATACAGGCCGGCGCCTGGGGACCCTACCTACATTAGAGGCCAGTTACCTCTGGATTCCATAGTAGTTGCGAATGCTCGCAAACGAGCACACTCGCAAACGACAGGGGATGCTCATCCCCCGGACAAAGAGTCCAAGGTGCTAGAGACCTCCGGCAAACGGGTTGTGGCCCAAGCAGCTAACATATGGCGTATTGCCAATACTCAGGCGCTCCTCGCTCGCTACGATCGAGCACACTACGACACATTAGAAACATTACTCCAACATCTCCCTGACCAATTCAAAGAGGGAGCAGAGATCCTCATCAGAGAGGGACAACTCCTCACAAACGCATCCATTAAGTGTGCACTGGATGCCGCAGATACAGCTGCCAGAGCCATAAACACTAGCGTCATGTTGCGACGACACGCCTGGTTACGAATCTCCGGATTCAAACCTGAAGTACAAAATAACATCCTCAACCAGCCTGTCAACCCCGACTACTTATTCGGGCCAGAGGTTGACACCACCCTAGAGAAAATAAAAAAGGACACAGACACTGCAAAGTCCATGGGGGCTCTCCAAACGCAGTCCTTTCGGAGCGGCTCCTTTCGTCGCCCCGGAAATAGAGGAGCAGGTAGAGGACAGGGGTCACAGCAAACCTACAACAAGGGAAACACACAAAGTTCCTACGATAAAAACACCCGGGGTGGATATCGTGGCTCAAGCACAAAGGGCAGAGGACGCGGATACGGCAACACCAGGTCCTCCCCCAAGAACAAACAGTGACGCCCCCTCCCTTCCTCCCGACCACATAACACCTGTCGGGGGAAGGCTACAAAAGTTCCTGTCCACGTGGAACTCCATCACCACGGACAGGTGGGTCAAAGATATTGTCAAACACGGTTACTGCCTAGAATTAACCTCAACTCCACCCACAATACCTCCAAAACACCGTCCTATGTCCTCAGAGCACTTAACGCTCTTACAGCAGGAAGTGCTAAGTATGCTACTAAAAGGCGCAATAGAGGTCGTACCCGTCCACGAGCAAGGTACGGGGGTGTACTCCCTGTACTTTTTAATACCGAAAAAGGACGGGTCACTCAGACCTATACTAGACCTGAGACCCCTCAACCGCTACATTCTCTCCGAGCATTTCCACATGCTCACCCTACAGCAAGTCCTCCCGCTGCTCAAGCAGGGAGACTTCCTGGCCACACTGGACCTCAAAGATGCGTATTTCCACATACCCATTCACCCCTCACACAGAAAATACCTCCGGTTCACTGTTCAGGGGCAGCACTATCAATTCAAAGTCCTTCCCTTCGGCGTGACAACAGCACCCAGAGTTTTCACAAAGTGCCTAGCTACTGTGGCTGCACATCTACGGAGGCAGCACATACACGTCTACCCTTACCTGGACGACTGGCTTGTTCAAGCAAAGTCAGCCCAGCAATGTGCCAGCCACATGTCCCGCACCATTCACCTCCTTCACAGTCTGGGGTTCTCACTAAATTACCCAAAATCACATCTCCAACCCGCACACGTACAACAGTACTTAGGTGCGACCATAGACACTCTGGCGGCCACAGCTCAGCCAAATTTAGTGAGAATCAACAGCATGCAAATGCTGATTTCCAAGTTCAAACCACAACACTCCCTTCCCGCGCGAGTGTTCATGCAGTTGATAGGCATGATGGCCTCCTGCATTTTCATAGTCCCACACGCGAGACTACATATGCGCCCGCTTCAGGAGTGCTTAGCACGTCAATGGAATCAGGCTCACGGACAACTAAAAGACCTAGTGTTGGTGAGCGGTCGGGCATACAACTCTCTGCATTGGTGGAATCCACAAAACCTTTGCAAGGGCCGACCGTTCCAAGAGCCTGTTCCACAGATAATACTGACAGCGGACGCATCTCTCCAGGGATGGGGAGCTCATGTACTCAACTACACAGTGCAGGGACTATGGACAACACAACAAAAGAAGATGCACATCAACCTTCTAGAACTGATGGCAATCTTCCTGGCTATGAAAGCATTCAAAGTACACTGATCCGGACGGACAACATGACCGCCATGTACTACATACAGAAGCAGGGAGGAACACACTCTCCACAGTTGTCTCATCTGGCTCAGAGCATGTGGAAGTGGGCCATTCAGAGGAACATGTTCCTCATGGCGGAACACCTCCCCGGCAAGGACAACCAGATGGCGGATCTGCTCAGCAGACACAGCCACCAGATGCACGAGTGGAAGTTACACCCATCAGTACTCCAACCGTACTTCCAGCAATGGGGTCATCCAGAGATAGACCTATTCGCCACAAGCGAAAACGCAAAATGCCAAAGCTTTGCCGCCAGGTTCCCAAATCCACGGTCGCAGGGCAATGCAATATGGATGAACTGGTCCGGCAGATTTGCGTACGCTTTTCCCCCAGCACCGTTGATACCGCTGGTGGCTCGCAAACTCAGACAACACTCACTGACACTCGTCCTGGTTGCTCCAACGTGGGCACGCCAGCCATGGTACACCACTTTTCTCGAACTTTCCGTGGTGCCGCATCAAAGGCTGCGGATCAAACCCGCGCATTTGACGCAGAACCATGGAGAGATTCAGCACCCAGATCCGCAACAGCTGAACCTGGCAATCTGGCTCCTGAAGTCCTAGAGTTTGGCTACCTAAACCTGCCACCTGACTGTATGGACATCATTAAGGAAGCTAGAAGACCCACTACCAGAGCTTGCTATGCAGCCAAATGGAAAAGGTTCGTCATTTATTGCAATAATAATAACATTAACCCGCTAGACGCATCCATCCAAAACATAATTTGCTACCTCTTACACCTATACCGATGCAATCTGGCGTACACCTCTATACGTGTACATTTGACCGCAATATCAGCCTATCTCCAGAACAGGCAGCACCTCTCTTTATTCAAAGTGCCTGCCATCAAAGCATTCTTGGAAGGACTCAAACGAGAAATTCCTCCAAGCCACCCACCGGCTCCAATGTGGAACCACAACTTGGTCCTCACACGCCTGATGGGTCCACCCTTTGAACATCTACACTCATCCGAGATTCAATTCCTTACCTGGAAAGTAGCTTTCCTAGTAGCGATCACTTCTTTAAGAAGAGTTAGTGAACTCCAGGCACTAACCATTCAAGAGCCATTTATACAGGTTCACGCCAACAGGGTCGTACTACGTACCAACCCCAAATTCATGCCCAAGGTGATATCGCAGTTCCACATGAATCAAACTATTGAACTGCCTGTTTTCTTTCAAAACCCACAAACTGTCGCAGAGAGAGCACTCCATACACTAGATGTGAAGAGAGCCCTCATGTACTATATCGACAGGACTAAGATCTTTAGGAAGACTAAACAACTTTTCGTTGCCTTTGCCCCACACCACAAAGGTAACGCTATCTCCAAAGCAGGTATAGCCAGATGGATCGTTAAATGTATTCAAATTTGCTATCAAAAGGCTAAACGCACATTAACGATTCCCCCACGAGCCCACTCAACACGTAAGTTAGGGGCCTCCATGGCTTTCCTGGGAAACATCCCTTTGCATGATATATGTAGAGCAGCCACCTGGTCCACTACACACACATTTACCAAACACTATTGTGTAGATGTGCAATCAAAACAGCAGGCAGCTGTAGGACAGGCTGTTCTCAAAACTCTTTTTCAGACCGCTGCAGCTGGCACTGGTAGCCGCCGCTAATAGGAGGTACTGCTATGTATTCTATGCACAGATATGAATTCAGCAGCCCACATGCCTCGAACTGAATATGCTACTTACCAGTATGCATCTGTTCTTGGCATGTAGGGCTGCTGACATTCATATCGCCCTCCCTCCTCCCCGGCGCCTGTAGCAGCTGCAGCTCTCAGAATTACTGTAAGCATGGTCATCACTTTCTGTATCTACTCGATCACTGCCACAATGGCGAAAAACAATCTGAGGATGGAGAGGATGCCCATGCGCACTGTAGTCCAGGGGAGGAGTCACCTATCCCAGGATACTTCGAAGACTCTTCCAGAACAACAACGTACAAACATCCGGACCCAACACTAGGCGGTGATCTATGCACAGATATGAATGTCAGCAGCCCTACATGCCAAGAACAGATGCATACTGGTAAGTAGCATATTCATTCGATTTTCAATAAAAATTGTAATCTTTGTGCCCTCAGCCCTTCCACCTCCACAAAGTGTGGGTCGTGCTGCTCTAGTGGGCAATCTAGATTGTGTCGGGGGTGAGGTGGTAAAGGGGATAGAAACGTTGTCTTTTTTTGCTACAAACCAAATTCTTTCAGTAATCTAATCTGTTAATGGTCTGTGGGAGTGTATGTATGTCTGAGTTATGGTGTGTTGGGCACCATAAAAACTTTTGTACTGGGATGGGGGAAGGTGCCTCTTCTACTGCCACCCATGGTTTAGTCTATTCCGATCCCATCCATTCGAGTGATGGTCATATTTGGGCTGCCTTTATGTAACATGGAATATCTGGGAGGCCAAGGTCCCCTTCCATATGTTGCTTAGAGAGGGTTGTCTTTGAGGCCCTGGGAGATTTGCCCTTGCATACAAAATGTATCAAGCAAGTATATCTCCTTTCATGTCTTTGTGGGATATTTGGGGGAAAGTTTTTGTTACATATATACAGGGATGGAAATTCGTCTTGATAGAATTTATTCTGGTGATCCAGGGCAGATCCAATTTTCCCCAAAGACATAGGTCCTTACAGGTGGTGTTTAATAAAGCTTGCTTGTTGCTAGCATACAGGGTTTTGCAATTTGCTGTTATCGGACTCCTAAGTGTAGTGCAAGGGGCCTTTTTTCTGTATGTTGAATTTCCTTTACCAGTGCTTGCTTTTTTTGGTGTGCTGCTCTTATCAGTTTCCCAGGGCCCGATTACTCATTCTCATCCGCCTTTCATTGTCTTTGATGGTTGGAACTACTCTCTGCATATAAACGCTAATTGCATTCTAAAGCAAAGGCAGTGGAACAGGCATCTGTATGTCATTCTATTACATGCATATGTTTGCTAGATGTTGTTCATTACAGAAGTAATGTTAAACACACTTAAGAATGTTATACTCTGATCTAGCAGTGTGTTTATGGTGTGATTCCTGTCAAACTTGGTGTTCAATGGTGTGACATCTTCAGGCTTTTTTGTTGACATTGTTATTTTATACCTACCCTAATGCTATGATCATAGTTCCGTGATTGAACTCATTTATTAGTTTCACAAGTAAACATGCACCCGATATTGCGGCACATCACAAGTCCTGCTACTATATCTATGAAAGTACTAGATTTAATATGAATACAACATAGCGGCTATCGTAGACGACGATTGAACATATCGGAAAGAGCTCTGTTTGTTAGCTGTCGGGTGAGTGAAACATGGGGAGATAAGGTTTCTTCATACCCGTGGACTCACTTTGGTAAAGGAATGTTTGATCTTTTGCACAACGCGGCACTATATTTCAACCCAGCACGTTTATTTGTTTAAACGCTTGATTCTCTAATTATGTCTGAGTACAGTCGAGGAAAGCCATGATAAGCTCCCTATGTCCCGCGTACCGCGTCTACGTACTGGTCTTCACGTTCCGGAAGTAATTGCTTCCGGTGCGCTTTCCTCGACTGTACTAGCCAATAGCAACCCATAACAAACAGGACGTATACTCTGATTCCCCAGGAAACTGCTACTGATGGTTGATAGCCAACGTGGGTATTTTCCTAGTTGGTCTAACAGACCATCTGGGACTCCACTGTTGGAGCTTCAGAGGATCGATAGTGAGAGGCTCTACTAGAATTAAGGATATGACGGTTTGGGACTTTGTCCTCTGCACTTTGGATTAACTGGATATCTGGGATGGCACTTGGATGTTCAACCTTACTGTAGCTTTAATTTTTTTTATACATTTCGATTCACACTTGTTGTTCTACGAGCTTGTGACTACTTAACCGATACATTAGCCTCGAAGAAGTCACTTGTGTGACGAAACACGTGTCAGCTGTTTCCCTGGATTCAAAAACAAGCTTCATAAAGACATTTGGCTCCTGATTTTTTATTGTGGTTACTGTGCAGTATCTTATACAGTGGAAAGATTACGTGTTGACTGAAGAATGAGTGCTTTGGTACAATGATTTCTCATGTAAACGAAGGTGTTTCACCAATGTGTTATATGCATGTAGGGTAGTTGGATGCATTTGTACCATACAGCATCACATTAGCACATACCAATAGAGGTGCGATCGTGAAACCATCACTACCCTCTCTAGTTTTGTATTGTGTAATGGATGTAGATAGTCACAGCAAATAAATGCCAGTTCTGTCTCACTTGACTACTTACCTGCACTTGCAGCTCCCAGTCGCACTGCCATGGTATGAGGTGGATGGTGAGCAGCGCTGCACCTTTACCATAGGTCATATAATTAAACCGTGGACTTGTAGCACAGAACACTGTATGGGTGGTGTTAGACTGGTGGTGTTTTTGCCTTAGTTGTGTGCATTTCTTTAGGAATGTTTACGCTTACCTGCTTACGTAGTTGCATAGAATTTTTTGCTGTATTGTGTTACAGATACTGTGATATGAAATTGCTTGCATCCAAATGCAAAGCTCACACAAATATATTTTGATTGGGGGCACTTGTTCATGGTCAGTTTGGGTACTTGTGTTTCTTTTGATCGGCTACACTGACCTGCGTGTAGCTACCTGGAAAGGGAAAGACAGCACAATTGTATCCCCTCCCCTCATAAAGAAGAGCGACTTGTTTTATATTTGCAATCTTTTAAGATTTTGAAGGAAACTGGATTTTTGAGTTTGCTGTCTCTCATCTGCTCCCTTTCAGTCTCTTCTACCCCCTCTGAATGTCAGTCTCTCTCTCTCTCTCTTTGACAAAACTCTTTTTAGGTCTCGCTAGTGTTGCAGCTCGAATGCGCTGCCATCGCTTTGCGAGGCATGCAGTATACACTATAGTGTGGAAGCTTTGTGGAAGCTCTGCCCACTCTCCAGCCCATTTTTTTCATTGGCTTAGGTCCTAAATGCAGCTTTCCGATTGTTTTTAGTCTTGTTAGTCCCTCCTCCTCATGGCCATGTTGTCATATGTATACTTCCATTGCTACTGGCCCTATTACTTTTAAAACTCTCTTGTTCCGTGGCACCCCCACTACCCTCCTGCAAGCCGTGACTTTTTGGCCCATTACCCCCCTCCCCCCACTCCCAATCGTGCCTGTTTGCCCGGCCGCACTCTTGTTTTAAATGCAATAGAACTGGCGTAAACGCGAGTTCTATTGCATTGCAAGTGCTTGTTAAAGTAGTGCGCAGTCATTTACATTTGACATGTGCGCGATGTCTGACATCACATCACAGCACTGCCCTTTCCGCCCGCACCACCTCTCTCTCTGCCTCTACTACCGCGCCTGAACCCCTCGCCTCCTCCAGCTCCCGGCACTGCACAGCTCACCATGGCTAAAACAGCAATGGGTCAGAGAGAGCCCCTTTTCTTATCCTGCGGGACCGTTCAGTTGGCCTGAAACAGATTTGCGGCAGTGCAGAAAAGCACACGCTTCGCGCTAGCGGGCAAAATGAATATTTAAATGCTTTTAAAGCTACTTGCGTAGTCGCTAAGGGAGTTATTTACCTGATTCTTAAATGGCCACCCAACGGGACGTGCAGTACCACATGCGCCGGACTAGGTGCACACTGTAGCACAGCAAGCAGTCCACGCTTACTCCACTTTTACAGCTCCCAGTTTTTGTGCCTCCTGCGGGTGGGCGCCTCCAGGGTGCTACAGCCATTCTATTCCTGGAGCCACCTCCTGATGCTGGCCCATCCGCCCCCCCCACCCCCCTCCCCCCGCCCCCTGTGTCTTCCCGTTGTGGTCTCTGCACTGCGGAGGGACCCAGAAGTAGCAGTGCTGGTCCCGGTAGAGTTTGCTGGGTCCTGACAGGGTCAGTCAGCCTTTTTGCTCGAGGGTGTACTATTGGGAGGAAAGCTAAGGAGTGATCAATGGGGGTTTTTCAGGGAATACTCTGGAAGAGTGTGCTATATGTAGAAAGATTGCTGAACTGTATTTTTATAGTAACAAGGTAATTTAAGAGCCGCGCTGTAGTGCTAAACACATTGAGACCTGTGCAGATTTCTGCCACACATGCTTTGCCCATGCACCTACCACCAACACATAGCCTATCGTACCTGCGCATGCAAACCAGCAACACTAGACTAACAGCACACGGTCCAAGAGAACACATACAGCTTGTGCGTGTCAGTCCCCAGTATTTGCCCTGACGCGCATTTAAAAAAGAAAAAACATATATTCCCGTTATGCTCTGGGAGTTTAATAGCATAGTGTGGGGAATGTGGCCTTTCCTTGAGCATTTGATGGCATTCGCGGGTTTATAGGTTGTAGAGTTGGCAGCAGAAAACATTTTTTTGTTGTTGTAGTTTTATATAGCGCAAACTCGACCCAAATGTTTCAGAGCGCTTTACATTAGTACCAGTTGCCCTACAGCAGGGCATAATAATTTTATTCTTAGGCTCTGGGAGATTGTGATGTGCCCAGAATCACAAGAAGTTTGAGCCTCTCGCGGGACTCTAATCTGCTTCCCCACCTTCAAAGAGGCACGGAAACCACGAGGTGGGCGAGCAGGACATCCGTGAACTTCTAATGAATGATTTGTTCCCGCCCACCTTTGAATAAGGACCCATAGATTGAGAAAACTTACAACAGAGGCGATGTGAGGGAGAGTCACGAGGGGCTATGTGGGCATATAAGTAAACAGTAACTAAATAACCTGGAACGCCAAGGAAACCGTCAGCAATGTCTCACCTCATACGAAAAGCCACATAAAGAAATACATCAGCTGGACGTCTCCCAAACACCAGAACACTGTGGACGAAGGGTTTATGCCAGCGAAATGTATATGGTGATAGTTGATGATTCGTCGTAGTAGATGTTGCCCCCTCAGCAATACGAAAGACCAACTCAGTGGCCCAGATTAGTACATCTCCTCACGAAAGTCAGCAGAATATGTTCAATATCACACAGTGCAGAAAGCGGAAAACAAAGCCGTCAGCCACACAATTCCTAGTCAGATACTGGAAACTCCCATACTGCTTGATGTAGAATGAAGACAGACCTTCCACGACCACATCCACTTACCACTGTTCTGGAATAGTGGTGGAATAGACAAATTACTTGTAAAAGGCGTACTGCAGACTGTAGTGGTAAATTCAGTGTCCAAATAATGTAGAGTAGATGAGCACAGCGCGCCAGGGCTAGGGCGGTCCAGTGGTGAGGACACTGGTGGGGCTGAACGGCGTAGTGCTTCATCTTACTTGTGTTGTTGTCCTCTTTTCTTTTCAAGTGAACAATTTGTTTCTTCTTTGTTGTCGTCTTTGTGGTTCTGTGTGGAACACACATTTATTTCTTCTTCAAGTTTCTGTAGATACCTCCTCATGTACTTCTTGTGGTTGTCGCAGCTGTAGACACTAGATTGCGCCATCTCCAGTTCCTCTTTTGGTAGCCAGGTTACTGAGATCCGCATGTAACACGTAGGTTCTTCGCCAGCTCGTCGCCGAATAAATGTAGTGAAAAGGTCCACGCAGGTAGGTTGTAATTGAAGATGCTTTATTCATGTAGATAACAAGTAGGATAGTTCAGAACAACAGGTAGTTAAGTTGTGATAAGAGCCCCACCAGGAGCAGCCTGTATGCTTCTCAGCCCATGTCCAACTGTCACTTCACCTCTCTGTGTCCCAACATTCCGAGGCACATCAAGACTCCAACATTCTATTGGGCACAGAGCACAGGCACTGACTGAGCAGGAGGTGTGAAATACATTTCATTACAAATGCAGGATACTACAGTGAGTTTATCGGATTTGATTTATTTATATTATGAAGACTGAGGTGGGGTGTTTGGGTTCTTTAGTTATTTAGTGTCTAACTATAGGTTTGCCACTGTAGGCTGCACACCGCTGCATATGCAGACAGCCCCGGGCTCCTAGATGGAGCTGTCATTTAACATTCCCTCACAGGGTTTATTTGCACTTGCTGCCTGGCACTAATGTATGCAGAAATACCGGTGCTCCCAGGTATGACCGTCGTTGTACATTCCCACCAGACACTGGGCCTGTCTGCAGTTGTGTCCAGTGGGCACAGCTCTTCTGGAGTGCAGCCTGTCCTACATTACCCCATAGACCAGGCTCAATATGTAGCCCGACCACGGCCTGTTATAAGAACATATTATCTGCACGCTCTGATGACACATCCTCTGCACCACTCGGGTACAAGGGGTTAAATTAGCGCACCGGAATACAATCCAATTACACAAATGTGACTGCAGGCACATTAGACTAGGCGCTGTGCCCAGCCCTAATGTATGTACATGACAAAGAGCGCCTGAAAACGCCACTTTACAATCTTTTCAAAGGTTGGCACTGCCAGCTACTAATGTATAAAGAAAGCACACTCCTCATATCCAGGAGCCGACAGTGCTTTTCCTACTAGGATTGCCTTTGTGTGGTGTGAGACCCTAATACACTTAGATGGCACAATGCTCTTAGACATGACCGCCTTGCACGTTTGCTCTCAGGGTGGCATTATATGCTGCAGAGCCTTAATGTAAGTCGATGGCAGGATGCTTGCATACAGGACCCTGTTGTAGGTTCTCAGCTAGAGGTTCAGTGGCATTGCATGCTGCCTGAATTTAAATGGGCCATCTTGTGAATGAGGTGACAATGGCCGTAAACCCAAGCTGACTCATCAAATGAAGGAACGTTCTAGAATGCCTATTGGTGTCTGTCAGTGATGCAGAACTTGGTAAAAAGTAAATTGTTTCTCTCTTTCATGGTTGGCTTTGTTTAATGATGTAAATGACCGCATACTTCTGAACATGGCCTCCATTAGGCAGTCCAGACTGTCGGTAGCTCCGGTGTATCTGGCCCTCGTGCATGCAGTCACAACACACTCCTATACCAAGCTCCCTTTTAGATTTAGTGTCAATTTAGCTTCTTGTCTGCATGCCCTGGGGCCTAGGGGATAATGATTGATTAGATAAAAACATAGGTCATGGTCTTTGGGAATGGAAGCATGATATTGAAATAATCAATATTCAAACTAGCTACAGATCGAAGATGACAGTTTCGTTTACAGCAGCTCTGGTGGAAGAGGCCGAGCACACCAGGTACAAGAACCTGTCCTTGTGGAACTCTTCACCATTCCAACTCAGACTAGAGAACAACTATGTAGGAGAGTAGGATCTGCACTTATGTTGCCCCCACTTTTTTTCTGATGTATACACTGGTTTCTGGCTATAGTCTGGCTGGGTCCCTGCTAATCAGGGCCCCAGTCTCTCTGTTCTCTCTAAATGACTTGGTGTGCATATTAGATGCACTAGTGATTGGATACTGGGGTACCTTATGAGCCCCTAGTATATGGTACCATAGGTACCAAGGGCATAAGCACTTCACAGGCCTACCAGGGGCTGAAGCATGTATTATGCCACCCCTGGGAAGCATACTCAATCTGACACCACAGGCCTGCTACTGCAGCCTGGGTGAGGTAGTGTTAGCACTCCTCACTGAGGTATAGGTTTCTATATCTCACCATACACACACATATAAACCTAAGGGGTAACATAAGTTACCCCTAAGGCAGGCCCTATCAATCCTGAGGGCAGGGTGCTTGGTTTACAATGTGAGGGGGTGCCTCTGCATGAGAAGGACCCCTCTGCAGCTGACAGAGTCTATTCTCTGTGGCTGTTTGTTGATGCGGTTAAACCATATACTCTTAAGTGCATTATGTTCGAGGCATGTGGGCTGCTGAATTCATATCTGTGCATAGATCGCCGCCTAGTGTTGGGTCCGGATGATTGCACATTGTTGTCCTGGAAGAGTCTTCGAAGTATCCTGAGATGGGTGACTCCTCCCCTGGACCACAGTGCGCATGGGCATCCTCTCCATCCCCAGATTGTTTTTTTCCGCCATTGGGTTCGGATGCAACTATCTTAGCTCAACTTCGGAATACTTAGTTTTAGGCCAAAAGGCCTATAGTTTTCGTCGGTACAGTTACCGTTCGGTGTCGACTACTAGTCCTAGTGCTCCACACCCTTTTCAAAATTTCGAATCGAATTGGTCCAAACTTCGACGCTCCATCGACGATGGAATCGAGAACTCCGTTCAAGAGGTGTCCGTTGTGCCACGCCAAGTACCCTCACATCGACGTCCACCCGGTCTGTAACAAATGTCTCTCGCCGGATCACGACGAATCAAAATGCATGGCCTGCGCGCGGTTCCGATCCAAGAAAACTCTACGGAACTGACGGGCAGCGAGGCTCGAGGCGCAGCAGGCAGCGCCCGCACCCACCAACATATTCAGCACCGAGGACGAGGACGCCGAGAGCGTGGAAGAAATACTATCTAGCCCCGCTTCGGAGCATGGTTCCCGATCGGACGACGATGACAAAGAGCTCTTTCGACGTGAAGAAGCCGTCGACGAGGTAGGGGACATCGACGAAGCCTATGGGGCTGAAGAAGACAGCTCTCCCGAGGAGTTAGGCCAATCCGTCGAAACGGAGGCCGAAATCAGTCGTCAGGCTCCGGTCGAGGGATCGCCTTCGGGCCTTACCCAAGACCTAATCCATGGTTCCTCGGCCCCGCCTTCCGGCCCGGCACTGAACACTATGCAAGAGCCAATATTACCCAAGACGACCGGGTTGTTAAACCCAAAAACATCCATCGCTCCAGTCCCTTCAAAATCGAAAGCGAAACTGGTGGTGGTCGGATCAAAGGCGTCAAAACAGTCCACTGCCCCGGCGCCGACGCCGAAAAAAGTCGTCGGCTCCGAACGCGTACAGAAAGACTTCGGCGCCGAGCTCACCGCAGCAGACGCGGTCGACGCACAGAAGAAGCGCGCCCTCGTGCACCACAAGGCACCGACACCTTCGGCGCCGACACCGAAGCCCGTCGCCTCCGCAGTCAAAATGGCCGCCTCAGCTACGTCGACGCCTAAAGCACCGATGCCGAAGAAGTCCTCGACTACGTCGACTATCGATGCATCCCTTCAAGCCAGTGACCCCCTTCCGACAAAAAAGTCGGGGTCGGCCTCCACACCTACTACCAAGATGCCCACCAAACCACCATCTCAGTTTGCTGTGCAGCAGGTCTCTGCATCTCTCCAACGTATCCGGGACCAGGTAGCCCTCCACTCTACCTCGGGTCCCCACACTACCTCACCCGGTACAGTGCACTCGGAGCCCACCAACATTACCTTTGGGCTGCCACCGACATCTGCACCGAAACTCTTTCAAATTCGGACACGTGTCCTCCACACACAGTCCACCACCTCTGGCCTAACAGAACACGACCCTTCAGGGCCACAGTTTATCGACGCCGACACTGGCAGGTTCATGCTCCACAAGCGCAAGATCACGCCAGTCAGGGAAGAGGTGCCATACAAAATTCCTCTTAAACGCAAGCTACCGGCGGAGCAGGAACCAGTGCTACAAGAACACTTCCATCCCCTCCAACTAGCTCCGCAGTCCTTTTCTCCTATCCCTTCTGAATCGGACCCAATGCAGGAATATGGTGGGGACGATACCATCTACCCCGGGGACGCAGATCCCGATGAAACACAGGATCCTGATCAGGCATGGGATGACCCCACAGACCCAAGTGTCACGCCACATGCTCAGGATGCGCAACTCTACAATATTAAAACTTCTCCTACAGAGGACACGGCCGCATTTAATGCCCTTATCGAACGGGCTGCTGCTCATCATGGGGTGGAACTGCACTCTGACGCCATTGAGGAGGACTTCCTGCTTGACACTTTCGCATCTTCGGAAAGAACTGTCAAGACTCTGCCCATGCTTAAAGGGGTTCTGAAGCCTGCCAAAGACATTTTCAAGGACACCACAAGAGCCCGAGTGTTAAACCCCAGGATTGAAAAGAAATATAAGCCTGCACCTGGTGACCCTAAATACATTAGGGGTCAGTTGCCATTAGACTCTATGGTGGTTGCCAACGCTCGCAAAAGAGCCCACTCACAGACAACTGGTGATGCTCCTCCCCCAGACAAAGAGTCAAAGGTCCTTGAAACATCTGGCAAACGTGTGGCAGCGCAAGCAGCCAATATCCTGCGCATTGCCAATACACAAGCACTCCTGGCACGTTATGACAGGTCACATTATGACACGCTAGAGTCACTGCTCCAACACCTACCAGAGGAGTATAAAGAGTCAGCGGAGCTCCTCATTAGAGAAGGACAACTCCTCACTAATGCGTCCATAAAATGCGCCCTAGACGCAGCTGACACAGCGGCCAGGGCAATAAACACTAGTGTCATGTTACGACGCCATGCCTGGTTACGCATCTCAGGCTTCAAACCCGAGATCCAAAACAATATCCTCAACTTACCGGTTCACACGGAATTTTTATTTGGCCCAGACGTTGACACTACCCTAGAGAAAATAAAAAAAGACACAGATACTGCCAAATCTATGGGGGCGCTACAAACCCAACAATTTCGTAGTGGCTCCTTTCGTCGCACTGGAAATAGGGGAACGTCAAGGGGCCAGGGGTCACAACAACAATATGCCAAAGGTGGCACACAAACCACCTACGACAAAAACAACAGGGGTGGATATCGTGGATCCAGCGCCAAGGGCAGGGGACGTGGATATGGCAACACCAGGTCCTCCCCAAAAAACAAACAGTGACGCCCTCTCCCTACCCCCCGACCACTTAACACCTGTCGGGGGACGACTCCAGCTGTTCCTGCCCGCATGGAAGAACATCACCACGGACAGGTGGGTCAGGGACATCATTCAACATGGGTACTGTCTGGAACTAACTTCCACTCCACCCAATATACCACCAAAGCACCGTCCTATGTCAGCCGAACACTTAGATTTACTCCAGCAAGAAGTGCTTGCTATGCTCGCAAAAGGGGCCATAGAAGTAGTGCCCACCGCCCAGCAGGGCACAGGAGTGTTCTCTCTGTACTTCTTGATCCCAAAAAAGGACGGCTCGCTCCGACCTATCCTAGACCTGCGACCCCTAAACCTATATATACTGTCGGAGCATTTCCATATGCTCACCCTCCAACAGGTTCTCCCACTACTCACTCAGGGGGATTTCCTAGCTACACTAGACCTGAAGGATGCATACTTCCACATACCAATAGACCCTTCACACAGGAAATACCTCAGATTCACCTTTCAGGGGAATCACTATCAGTTCAAAGTTCTCCCCTTCGGAGTAACCACAGCACCCAGGGTCTTTACCAAGTGCCTGGCGACAGTGGCCGCGCATCTGCGAAGACAAAATATTCACGTCTTCCCTTATTTGGACGACTGGCTAGTTCAGGCCAAATCAGCACAACAATGTGCCACCCACATGTCCCACACCATTCACCTTCTTCACGATCTGGGATTCTCACTAAATTACCCAAAATCAAGTCTCCAACCTGCGCACGTACAACAGTACTTAGGCGCGACAATCAACACTCTGGCTGCCACAGCTCAGCCAACTTTAGTGAGACTCAACAGCATGCAACTGCTGATCTCAAAATTCAAACCTCAACACTCCCTTCCGGCGCGAGTGTTCATGCAGTTGATAGGCATGATGGCCTCCTGCATCTTCATAGTCCCACACGCGAGACTACATATGCGCCTGCTTCAGGAGTGCTTAGCACGTCAGTGGAATCAGGCTCAAGGACAGTTGAAAGACCTAGTGTTGGTGAGCGGTCGGGCATACAACTCTCTGCATTGGTGGAATCCACAAAACCTTTGCAAGGGCCGACCGTTCCAAGAGCCTGTCCCACAAATAATACTGACAGCGGACGCGTCTCTCCAGGGATGGGGAGCTCATGTACTCAATTACACAGTGCAGGGACTATGGACTACACAACAAAAGAAGATGCACATCAACCTTCTGGAACTGATGGCAATCTTCCTGGCAATGAAAGCATTCAAAGTACACCTGTGCAACAAGGTCGTGTTGATCCGGACGGACAACATGACTGCCATGTACTACATACAGAAGCAGGGAGGAACACACACTCCACAGTTGTCTCATCTGGCTCAGAGCATGTGGAAGTGGGCCATTCAGAGGAACATATTCCTCATGGCGGAACACCTCCCCGGCAAGGACAACCAGATGGCGGATCTGCTCAGCAGACACAGCCACCAGATGCACGAGTGGGAGTTACACCCATCAGTACTCCAACCGTACTTCCAGCAGTGGGGTCATCCAGAGATAGACCTATTCGCCACAAGGGAAAACGCAAAATGCCAAAGCTTTGCCGCCAGGTTCCCACATCCACAGTCGCAGGGCAATGCGATATGGATGAACTGGTCCGGCAGATTTGCGTACGCTTTTCCCCCAGCGCCGTTGATACCGCTGGTGGCACGCAAACTGCGACAGCACTCACTGACACTCATCCTGGTTGCTCCAACATGGGCACGCCAGCCATGGTACACCACCTTTCTGGAACTTTCCGTGGTGCCGCATCAAAGGCTGCGGATCAAACCCGCGCTTTTGACGCAGAACCATGGAGAAATTCAACACCCAGATCCGCAACAGCTGAACCTGGCAATCTGGCTCCTGAAGTCCTAGAGTTTGGCTACCTAAACCTGCCACCTGACTGTATGGAAATCATTAAGGAAGCTAGGAGACCCACTACCAGAGCTTTCTATGCAGCCAAATGGAAGAGGTTTTTCATTTCTTGCAACAACAATGACATTAACCCGCTAGACGCATCTATTCAGAACATAATCTGCTATCTATTACACCTATACCGATGCAATCTGGCATACACCTCCATACGTGTCCATTTAACCGCAATAGCAGCCTATCTCCAAAACAGGCAGCACCTCTCTTTTTTCAGAGTGCCTGCCATCAAAGCCTTCTTGGAAGGACTTAAACGGGTGATTCCCCCAAGGCACCCCCCAGCACCGGTGTGGAACCTCAACTTGGTCCTCACCAGACTAATGGGTCCACCCTTTGAACCTCTCCATTCTTGTGAGATTCAATTCCTTACCTGGAAAGTGGCTTTCCTGGTTGCCATCACTTCCTTAAGAAGAGTTAGTGAACTCCAGGCACTAACCATTCAAGAGCCATTTATACAAGTTCACGCAAACCGGGTCGTACTACGTACCAACCCCAAATTCATGCCTAAAGTAATATCGCAGTTCCACATGAACCAAACCATCGAACTGCCTGTTTTCTTTCAAAACCCACAAAATGTCGCTGAGAGGATGCTCCACACACTAGATGTAAAGAGGGCCCTCATGTACTATATTGACAGAACTAAAAACTTTAGGAAGACTAAACAACTCTTTGTTGCCTTCTCTCCACAACACAAAGGCAACGCCATTTCCAAAGCAGGTATAGCCAGATGGATCGTTAAATGTATCCAAATTTGTTATCAAAAAGCTAAACGCACATTAACGATTCCACCACGAGCCCACTCAACACGGAAGTTAGGGGCCTCCGTGGCTTTCCTGGGAAACATTCCTTTACAAGAAATATGTAGAGCAGCCACATGGTCCACTATACATACATTTACAAAACACTACTGTGTAGATGTACACTCAAAACAGCAGGCAGCTGTAGGACAGGCTGTTCTCAAAACTCTTTTTCAGACTGCTGCAGCTGGCACGGGTAGCCGCCGCTAATAGGAGGTACTGCTGTGTATTCTATGCACAGATATGAATTCAGCAGCCCACATGCCTCGAACGGAGTATGCTACTTAACAGTATGCATCTGTTCTTGGCATATAGGGCTGCTGACATTCATATCGCCCACCCTCCTCCCCGGCGCCTGTCGCAGCTGCAGCTCTCAGAATTACTGTATAGCATGGTCATCACTTCCTGTATCTACTCCATCACTGCCACAATGGCGAAAAACAATCTGGGGATGGAGAGGATGCCCATGCGCACTGTGGTCCAGGGGAGGAGTCACCCATCTCAGGATACTTCGAAGACTCTTCCAGGACAACAATGTGCAATCATCCGGACCCAACACTAGGCGGCGATCTATGCACAGATATGAATGTCAGCAGCCCTACATGCCAAGAACAGATGCATACTGGTAAGTAGCATATTCAAACCTCCCAGTTAATGCTAACTTTGGAATGACTGCATCAAAACATGTCGTGTTTGGTGTCAAACAACTTGGAATCATACCCCCACACCGGTAACTGGTGTGGGAGTATGATCCCACCCTTCTAAAGGGGACGACATGTACCTACTGTGGTAACACGGTAGAAATCTGAAAGAGCCCTGGCATCACAAAATGGATGCCACCAGCACAGACACTGGGCTGCCCTCCTGCTGCTGACCGAAACTCGCAGTGGAGGAGGCCCAACAATAGGCATCCTGTCACAGGAAGGTGTCACCACCTTCCAGACAGGATTTAGTGTATTGGGGCTGGGTGGGTGCACTCCTAGAGTGCTTTGAAGTCCTGCACTGGGGGAGCAGTAGGCTCCTCTGTGCATATAGAATATCACAGAAGCAACTGCTGATGCCTATATCCCCGGTGTCGGTTCAATAGGTGTCTAGGGTCAATTGTGAATTGGCCCGGATCGACCTGTATAACAGATGTTCTCGTTAGACATAACCATGGGAAAAGATGGAATATCCAAAGATATTGGAAAAGACGCCTCACTCACTGAATAGTGACATGCTTCATCATTGGCGTCTTTCCACACCCAGGTAAGGTGGTACTACCTGGGCGGACTCAACCAAAAGATGAAATGGGAGTTCTTATATAAAAAAAATTCTGGTTATGCAGGGAACCTGTTCAGTTATGAATACTAAAAATACCTCCGGGTATACCCCTGTTCCGAAACTTTATTCTTGGGGTACCTGGGGTACAAGATAAAAATGATATTATAATGGGGTTATTTTGAAATTGTTTCAAATGTACCCGCTTCATATGCCAACATGTTTCGGCCCGCGCATCGAGCCCACACGGGTCTGGGGCCTTCTTCAGGGCTGTCTATTGTAGTAGATGGTTTCCCTGACTCAAGTTTGAACATGTGCTGCATGCAAACCCAGATACGCAATGAGGCCTATTGCACTCACCTACGAATTAGAATCCAGTAGATTTTCTACTGGTTGGTGCTAGATTGCACCATGCGGGTCACGTGAGTATTGGAGCCGTCTTGTAGTCACACATTCGTCAAAGATCGGTCTCCGTAGGTACACCTATAGTGTTCACTGCCCGCCGTAGGCTCCTCTGTGCATATGCCAGCTCAAACTGGTTCAGGGGCTACCTTCCCCTGCTCTGGCGCGAAACTGGACAAAGGGATGTGGGTGTAGCCACCCCCTACCCTGACCCTTCCAGAGGAGTGGTCATAAAGCTAGTCCCTCCCCTACCTTCAGTATAAGATAGGGAAACCTTGCCATTGCAAATCAGATAACCCTGGACGACGCTTTACAAGAAGAATCCTGGTCCTTCGACGTTCCACTACCTTTGGAAGACGGAAGAATCTCTCTTGGAGTCAAGGAGTGACTCCCCTGCTTGGCAGGCACCAAAACTTGAATCAACGGTCGCAAACTTTCCCGCTCCCGCCAGAGTCCAAAGTCCCTGCAGCCCCGGAAGTGGATTTCCTGACTTTTCGACGGCCATTCTGAGTCCCCAGCAAATCTGAGGCGAGTGGACCCCACGAGTGACGAGGAACTGCAATACCTGGGAACCGTGCACTATTGTCGAGTGCAACCCCTTCACGACGTTCTATGAACTTGTGCTTTGGACCATTTGTGACCCAAGCCTCCAGCAGGTTGTGCAGCGAAAATCAGAGGCCTACCCCGTCCCGAGTGACCATGGGCTCCTGTGAAGCATTTCCTCAAGAGGCGTCTTCACGATCCCTTGCCCGTTGGCCTGTGGGTCCCCCGAAGACTTTCTGAAAGAACCAAAGGGCTCCCCTGGTTGCTCCAGGCCTGCCCTCACTTACCCTCGCTGGGTGAGTCCCTCAGACCTTGTTGGTCTGCACCATTGACTAAATTCACTTTCCACGAGACTTGCTGTTGCCAAGGCTTGTTGGCTCCAATCCGGTTGCTGACACCGCAGTCAGCTGCAGACGTCGTTGGACACTCCGAATCCAGCTGCTGGTTATCGTCGATCTCTCCTGGACCCCGTGAGCGAAGAGTCAAAACACCCTTGATCACCTGAAATCGCCCGACATCCGTGGGCATCCTTCTTCCTGCCCCCGGGTCACTGGCAAGTGACTGTGAACACTGTCCCTTCAATTTTCAGGTCTTCTACATCTTGAATCCAGCCTTGGATTCCACCGGACACTTCTTCAGTCTTCGCAAGCAGCACATCTTCTTTTGGTCTCCATAGAAAACAGCGACGCGAACCGACACCAAAAGACACCTATGCACCCGGCTTCCCTGGGTGAGTTAACTCATGCACTCCGGTGCCCTAGTGTGTGTTGGCCCTCGAATTACTTACTTTGTAAGTGGCTTGCTTGTAGACTTCCTCGAAGTACCCTAAAACTTTAAAAATCCAACCGCGACTTGCTCCATTGTAATCAATAGGGAACCCGCGGCTGTGTTCTCACACTGCATGCGTCTCCCACGGGTCTGTTACTTACCTGCTTTTACTGCATTAGTGAAGCCCCAGCGATTCTACAGGCCCTAGGCCTTGTCATTCTGCAAGTCGACTTTCCTAAACCTCTTTTTTAGTATATGGTCTGGTACGCCCCTAGGGCCCCAGCCATATTTGTGCTTAACTTATTGTGAAACGTTAAGATTTGAATGTGTTCCTGGCTTCTAATCTCATAAAGAGATTAGTAGAGTGTGTCTAGAAATAAATACATATATATTTGATATATATACCTGTGTGGTGTCCTTTCATTTGGTAATTCAAGAGATTGTAAGATAAAGCAAGCTGCTTTACATTCCTCTGAGACTTAGCCTGAAGGCTGCTCTCCACAGCTACCACTAGGATAGCTTTCTTTAAAAGGTTGTCTTAAACCTATCTACCATAAGAGTCGAATTGGACTGGTGCAAGGTGGCCACTATAACTAGTGACCAGCATATGCCAGGCCAACTTCCTACAAACTACCTTTAACTTTGCAAGGCTGTAAATGCTCCAAACCCAGCTCACAATTGTCTATCGTTTGCTGAGCCATCTATGCTGCAGGTCAGGCGCCTATCATCTGTCATGCATTCTGCATCCTATGCTGCACAGGACTTAGTTGGTTCTTCACTAAGGCTCTGTCTTCATTTTGTACCTCTACACCCTGGCATGAACAAACTTTGCCACATCACCACCACAAAAAGGCTGGCCATAGAACGTTGAATGAAAAATTATTAAAACTGCGCGGTGACCGCATTCTTAATTATTTTTACTTGAAAACAAAGCCCTTTTTTAAGGCTTTGCACTAACATTAGTATGTTGTCGGCCTTTTATCTGAGGGTTTACAAATCAAACACGAATGAGCACCCATGCACTGTAGCCACATGTGCGAATTCCCAAATGTGTTAATTGGCAGATATAAAATCCCTTGCGAAGGCATCCTGTAATGCCCCATAAAAATAATTCCGACAGAAAGTAGCGACAGTACACTTGCTGTCCTCTAAAATATTAGCAATAGAGGACCAAACCACATCCTGTGACATAATGGTAGTCGAAAATAGCACTACACTTCCTGTGAGACATGATTTGTGGCTAACATAGCTCCGATGGCATTCTAATTTGCTCAGCTTGTGAAATAATCATACAATAAGCTGCCATTGATGTAATTGTGTGCAGCCTCCTAGGAGGTAGCACATATACACTGGTGTGCACAAGGCTGGAAATTATTGGAATTCGCATAATTGACATTTAGTTCCTGAAATTGTCATTACTGGTTGTCATTAACACATGTGCATTTCCCACACATGGTGGTACAGTGGCATTTGCATTCATTGCATGCATGTGGAAGCAGTGTTTGCATAACCATCTATACTTTCATAGATTCACATGCTTGTATCTTCCCCGTCGTCATGGTGGGAGTCTCACGGTAACAGAATGACCACAGCAGTACTAGAATAAACTGCATAGCAAAATCCCATAGGGAATCATATTATTTTGTAACCAAACCTCATCATTATTTGGTCCGAAACTCAGCCAATCAGCTGCCAGCCCTGACATCACACTCCCCAGCAGTGCCATCCTACCTCAGAATTCCAACCGCCTTCGTGTGAGGAGGAGTCTCCCGGAGCCTTGCTCAGTTTTGTTCCTGTGTGAACTTTTGACCTCTTGTTCAACTGGAAGTCCTTTCTGTTTACTGGATTTGAGGTACTGTGCTTCATATTTTTGCTTACTATGGCTGAAAGCTCTAAAAAGAGGCTCTTCAGGCCCTGCAGATCCTGTGGAAAACCTAGGATGTTTTCTGAAGACCCCCACAAGGACTGCTTGTATTGTCTGCACCCTAAACATGTGCCTAAAGACTGTAAACATTGCAGAACCTTTTCTGCGAAAACCCTGCATGACAGGAAGGCACGGCTACTGTTGTGGCTTCAAAAGAAGGTCACTTCAGATTCTGACTCTGAAGAGGAATCTAGATCATCTAAAAAGAGGAAATCTTCTGCTTCTGAGGAAAAGATAGAGCTTAAAAAGCAGAAAACTAAAGGTAAAGAGGCTTCGCTTCCTCATACTCCTGTTAAAAAATCTACAGCGTCCAGAGAAGTTTCTTCAGCTCCGTTGATGAAAATTGGGGCGTCGCCGGCTTTGATTTCAATAAAACCGTCGACAGATCCGTCGCCGCCGACTCCGCCGACGACTACCATATCGACGACGACAGCTGCGTCGCCGTCGTCCAAGAAAGGCCCGTCAATTACCCCGTCGATGGGGAGGCCGGTTTCGACGACTCCATCGACAGCGACGACGACTCCGACGATGACTTTGTCGACGACCACCTCGTCGACGATAATTCATTTTTCCTCGTCGACGAGAACTCTGTCGACGGGAGCTCCGTCAACAGCATCTTTTAAGTCTCCCAAGGCAAAGACAATTTTATTAAAATCTATTCCATCGTCGACGGGCTTGTCGACGATGAAGAAATCTTCAGATTTTACTGCCTGGACAAAGATTTCTCCGTTTCCTCCATCTAATCTACTGAAATTACAGTCAGAAGACGAAGAGTCTTCAGGAGTGGAATATAGTCCGTCTCAACTTCAAATAAAGAGCCAGGAGACTGACGATGAAGAATATCAGGAGGTTCAGGAAGTCTTCTCTTTCCAGGATCGTCCTGCACAAGATTCAAGGAGGAATGAGTCATTTCAACAGTCATATGACTACGAAGAGGAGGAAGAACCTCAGTCTGATTTGAGAGAGGACACTATCTCAATGCCAATTTCCCTAGTTACAGACTTACGGCTTATGATAAATGATTATTATCGACGTTTTCCTGACGTTAACACTCAAACTTCTAAAACTTCAGCTAAGCCTGCTCAAGTTCAACCACCTCATTCCTCTCCCAAGAGTTCAACTCAGAAAATTCAATCTCCCCCTATTGTGACAATTAGGGATGACTTAGAGGAAAGTGACGTGGATCAACCGGAATAAGGGGAACTTCTTCAAGATTCTCAGGTTGGGGATGAATGGGACCAATACATCCTTCCAACTACTCCGTCTCCATCTCCTTCACCGGCGAACTCTCCGCCACAAGACATTGGAGGTTTCCATGATATCATGGAGAAAGCGTCAAAAAGATTTGAGCTTCCGCTTCCAGTACAAGAAGCTGAGTGTTTCCTCTATGATTTCAAAGAGGATTCAAGGAAATCCATTAGATCTATTCCAATTATCGCTCACATTTGGGATGAAGGATTAAAAATAATGAGGAACCCGGCTTCGGTAGCTGCCTCAGTGCCCCGGATAGAAAAGAAATATAGAGCCCCAGAATCTTCTCCGGCTTGTTTAATTGGACATCCGCGGCCGGGGTCTGTAGTGATGTAAGCCGCTCAAAGACACTAAAAAATTCCGGTTTCCACGTCTGCAGTTCCCCCGGATAAAGAAGGGAGGCGAATGGATGGTGCGGGGAAGCGTTTTGCTGTGATGGCAGCGTCTTCCATAAAGGCCTCAAATGCGTTAGCCCTCATCAGCAGATACAATAGGCTGATGTGGTGTATATAGCACCTTTACTGGCTCATCTGCCAGAGGATAAGAAAGAGGAAGCGGCTGCTATTTTACAGGATGGGGCTAGGGCGGCCTCGGAATCCATAGACATTGCGATGGATTTGTCTAAAGTGGCGTTCAGGCAAATGGCAGGTGCAGTGGCCCTACAAAGGCAAGGATGGCTTAAAGCCACTTCTTTTAGACCAGAAGTGCAAGAGAAAATAGTGGATATGCCGTTTGACGGAGAGAACCTATTTGGAAAACATGTGGATGATGCCCTCTAAAGTATCAAAACTGACACGGATATAGCGCGTGCGTTGTGATCTCTCCAGCAGGGCAGGTTCCAGTCCTTTCGGAGGAGAGGATCCAGAGGACAATATACGCAACGATCTTCTTTCCAATCCAATAGATATCAGCCGTACAATCAGCAGAGATATCGACAATTTTCCGGTAATCAACAATTTTGTTCATCAAACACTTACCAGCAACAGTCCAGAGGGAGATCATCTGCGAGAGGCAAATCGCAACAATCCAATAGACGACAATGACTCTGTCAAGGCACCCGCCACATGTTCAAACATCAACAATCATTACCTTTCCTCCTTTTATCCGGCTTGGCTGTTGATAACAACAGACAGATTGGTTTTGGATGTGATTCAACAAGGCCATACCCTGGAGTTCATACAAAAGCCCCCAAATCATCCTTCTATACACAGGAGACAAGAACATCTTTCAGCCCTCAAGGCGGAAATTTCATCTCTTTTACAAATGGAAGCAATAGAAGAAGTTCCGCGCCTTCAACGAGGGAAAGGCTTTTATTCACATTTCTTCTTTTAAAGAAAGAAGACACTTCAAAATGGAAGCAGGTAATGGACCTGAGAGGTTTGAACAAATTCATCCAAAAGAAATCATTTCGAATGTTATCCCTGCAAGTAATACTACTTTTGAATGGCAAGGAAGATTATTTGGCATCCCTGGACCTCTTAGATGCTTATTTTTATGTCCCAATTCATATGAATCACAGAAAATTTCTTCGTTTCATGGTGGCGGGGCGCCGTTATCAATTCAAAGTATTGCCTTTCGGTCTAAAGTCGGCGCCAAGAATCTTTACGAAGTGTATGGCGCCAGTAGCGGCACATCTAAGACTTCAAGGTCACCAAATTTTCCCTTATCTAGACGATTGGCTCATAAAAGGTGGTTCGTTCAGAGAAACCCAACATTCTCTACAAGTGTGCATGAACCTTTTCAATCGTCTAGGTCTGAGAGTCAACCTAGAAAAATAACATCTCATGCCATCGCAGTTCCTTAAATTTCTGGGAGCTATAATTCGCACAAAGGAGGCGAAAGCTTATCCTTCAGAGGAACGTATTCAAAAAATCATAAAGCTGACGTCGCATTTGCAGATAAAAAAGTCAGTTTCAGTAAGAATCTACAAATCATTGTTGGGGATGATGTCTTCTTGTATCCCCCTACTTCCCAATTGCAGACTTCACATGAGGCCTATTCAAGAACTGCTAGACAAGCAATGAATTCAGTCTCAGGGATCCTTCGAAGATCGAATAGTTATCACTCCTCAGATCCTAAAGGCCATGTCATGGTGGAAGATCAGAGATCATTTAACTGAAGGACTAACTTTCGAACCACAGAACTACAGTTTTGTGATGATGATGGACGCTTTGCTACAAGGGTGGGGAGCGCATCTTCAGGAGCTCGAAATTCAGGGTCACTGGTCAAAGAGCGAAGCTCAGCTCCACATCAACTTGCTGGAACTAAAAGCTATTTTCTTGGGTCTAAAAGCGTTTCTTCCCAGGATTCACGATTCAACAGTACTTGTCAAGACAGACAGGTCAACATCCATGTTTTACCTTCTAAAACAAGGGGGTACAAAATCAAAAATATTGTCGAAGCATGCGCAAGAAATTTGGAAGTGGCTTCTAAATCACAACATATAACTTCAAGTCCAACACGTCCCAGGGGTGGACAACACAAGAGCAGATGTTCTGAGCAGATCGTCCAAGGTTTCTCACAAGTGGGAATTGGACCAAAGGCAACTTCTCAAAGTATTCAAGCTATGGGGCACTCCAAAGCTAGATCTGTTCGCGGATCGCCACAATTCAAAATGCAAACACTTTGCAAGCCGGTTTGCACAAAAAGGGTCGTGGGGCAATGCTCTACAGATGTGCTGGACAGGGATGTTTGCGTATGCATTTGCCCCATTTCCACTAATATCAAAGGTCTTGAGAAAGATGAAATCGGAACCGTGCCATCTGATTCTAGTTGTCCCAGCATGGCCGAGACAAGCGTGGTTCTCAGAACTTCTCAAATTATCAGTGACACCCAGGATACAGTTTCCATTAGTGCAGGATCTAATCACTATGAATAACGGCAAAATACTGCATCCAGATTTGAAATCGCTGAACTTGTCAGCATGGAACCTCACGAACATGAGTTCCAACTTCTGAATATCCCTCAGGAATACCGGGAGATTCTGTCACGTTCTCGAGCAATCTCTACAAATAAAACATATTCAGCTAAATAGAAGAGATTTTGACATTGGTGTGCATCTAAAAGTCTACATCCCTTTCAAGTCTCTTCGGAACAAATTCTTCCATATTTATTAATGCTGGCCAAATCTGGACTTTCTCATATGTCTATAAAAGTACATTTGGCTGCTATTTCAAGGTACACGAGAGTTCCTGACCTTCCATCTCTTTGGTCTCAAAGAGTTATTAAAGAATTTCTCAAAGGGCTTTTCAGGATGTTTCCCCCAGTTCAAAGACCAGTGATTACTTTGCAGCTTAATACAGTTCTTGCACAGCTTATGAAACCGCCATTTGAACCAATACATAAGACGGATTTACAGTTTATCTCATGGAAAACGGCGTTATTATTAGCGCTCACGTCGGCAAGAAGGGGCAGCGAGATCCAAGCCTTCTCAATTGCAGATCCATTTCTACAATTCAGACAAGACAGAGTTATTCTGAGAACGAACTCAAAGTTTATTCCTAAGGTCCCCTCCAACTTTCATCTGAATGAACCGGTAGTTTTACCTACATTTTTTAAAGATCCTTCAGCATCGGCAGAAAGAGCACTACACTCTTTAGACATTAAACGATGTCTGAAATGTTACATCGATAAGACGAAATCATTCAGAAAAACAAATCAGCTCTTTGTAGCCTTTTCTGGTCCTAGGAAAGGTTTAGCACTCTCCAGGTCCAGTATTTCAAGGTGGATAACTTTGGCGATCTCCTTGTGTCATATCAAAGCTGGAAAACCTTTACAAGCCAAGGTACGTGCGCACTCAACAAGAAAGATGGCAACTTCTACAGCTCTATTCGCAGGGGTGTCGTTGCCGGACATTTGCAGAGCTGCGACATGGAAAAATACGCACACCTTCCCTAGACACTATTGTCTAGACACAGCATGGAAAAAGGATGCAGCGGTGGGACAGGCAGTTCTACGGCATCTATTTCATTAAGGTATTTATTAAACTATATATATATATATATATATATATATATATATATATATACATAGGTAAATGTGTTGGTTCGCATATTACAAATGTTTATATGTCTTCTCAACTAATGATTTTCTAATATATTTTGAAAACTGTAATGTAAGTTAATATTCTGCACAGGAGAGCAGAGCCCACAGACTATTTGGGGTTCTATCCTGGAAATGCAGTTTGGGAAAGTACTGCTCGCTATTCTGATACAAGCATGTGAATCTATGAAAGATTGAATACTGGAGAAGAAACTAGTTACTTACCTGTACACTATGGTTCTCCAGTATTATCTTTCATAGATTCACAGGCGACCCGCCCACCTCCCCATTTCTCAGGTAGAACCTCTTTATCTCTAGATATATCCTTGTCTCTCACTCGGGGCTGGACATCTGAGGTAGGATGGCTCTGCTTGGGGAGTGTGATGTCAGGGCTGGCAGCTGATTGGCTGAGTTTTGGGCCAAATAATGATAAGGTTTGGTTACCAAATAATATGATCCCCTATGGGATTATGCTATGCAGTTTTTTCTAGTACTGCTGTGGTCATTCTGTTACCGTGAGACTCCCACCATGACGACGGGGAAGATACAAGCATGTGAATCTATAAAAGATAATACTGGAGAACCATAGTGTACAGGTAAGTAACTAGTTTTTTATCCTTGGTATCATCCCTATCTTCTAAAGGGCTGGCGCCTGGTCAGCTCTTTGATAGAAATAGAAACCTGAGCTCTAAATTAGTATTGCACCCATCTATATGGATAACCAACATCTATTTAGCATACAATTCAGCCATTTTTAGATGTCTTTGTTGCAGGGTTTTCGTGGGCTGGTAATACATCTTGTATCACACGGCACTTCATTCCTAGTGGAAGATGCCTGGCCGCTGCACGTGTAACTTGCGCCACCAAAGACCGAGTCCCTGCCGCAGTGCCTGCCTCGGAGCCTTCAAAAGTGCCTCTTTATAGCTGAAAAAGGTCAGAAAGGGATTATTTTAGCTGTATCTTGTTTAAGCAGCGGTACAGATCCTGTGCCCCCCAACTGCAAGATAGGAAACTTGCCCCAGACGCCTAGTTTTGCAATAAAAAACAGTCATTGGTAAAGTGGGTTCCTAATAACCATGTGTCTCAGTGCCACCACACCTGCTGCACCATTTATAGCCATGCCCCTGATTTCCCGGGGAACAATGGTTGCATTAGTGGGGCATGAACACAGCCAGGTGCAACCACAGCCAAGTGGAGCTCACACCGTTCAAGACACTGTTAACCAAAGGAGAGGCACTGCTGGGGTTTGTAGTTTTATCCTGTCCATGTAAAGCAGCACACCTAAACACCAACCCTCTGGTGTTGGTTCCGGTCTCCTTTCCTCTGTTATTACCATGCTGTCTCTGCAGTGAAAGACCCTTTAAGTGCAGAGGCAGGTCACGTGATATAATCTACACTAACTTGGATTTAACAATGACCTCATGCATTAAGCCAGACAAGCCATCAATCCCGAAATTAAGAAGCATTGACAAAGCCAATAGGCCTCGCTTGCGCAACACATGTAAACACAAACATTGACAAATCTTATTTACTCATTGCTTGCAGGAATGCTGTTCATCACATTAAAGCCAGCCCTACTGACTTTGCCAGTGCTCTGAAAAAGTATTGTACACAAATAATGACTTTCAGAATTGAATTCAGGTACAAGGTAAATCATTTATTATGAAAAGCAGTTTGATGATTGAGTGTCCTTCTCAGATTTAAAACAGTCCCTCCTGCAGTCCAGTTGAAACACACCCTGGAAAAGGAATGATACACCAAATTCCAATAGTATAAAGTGAACGAGTTAATCCTCTGGGCTGAGCCAAAGTCAATTCTATGTACATGTTGAATTGGTAACAGTAGGTCAGCAGACTGCTGTACTGTCAAAGTAGGTCTAAAAACAGTGCTCAAGATTTATCTCCTGGTACTGGAAGACAAAGGATAATGAGCCCCTGGCATAACCTTAAAATATTGTAAATGTACAGATTTCGGCCGATGTTTCATATTAGCTAAAGTTCTGTATTAAGAAGTGTGCCTTTGCTGTCTATGGTCACACTACAGACCAATGATCTTAAACTATAACTAACGGTGCTTGTCAACCACCCATCTGCCTTCTATTCTGTGCACCACTTCTTTTATTTAGTACTTGTTCAAAATGTCTACTGAATAAATAACTTAAATAAGTAAGAAGTGGGTGATTTTGACCTGAGAGGCTGGAGTTGGTGGCTCTATTAGCAGAGGATCTCCACACAGTTACTTTTGAATTGCTGCTGAAATATGCTGAATCTCTGGCAGCAATGTTTTGTGACTATGAAAAGGCCAGGCAAAAGGATACAACAAATATATCTGCAAACCCATTTTGTCCCCAAAACACACAAGGTTTGGACTGTTAACCACACAAGCGGTGCAAAGTGTGTCAAATATGGTTGTCTTTTGATCTTAAATTGACTTTGTACATCATGGTGTATTCTGTTTCACAATGAACTGTAGAAGACTGCATTACTTTATGGAGGATTGGTGAAGTGTGGTGTTACAGAACTATTGTTTTCTTATTTGCAATGATTGTCTGAACACTATGTTTGAGTGTGACTTTTATTTCCTTGAACCCAAGTGGTAATATGTTCTTTTTAATTTGGAGACCACCTTTCAGCTGAACCTGCTTCCCGAGTATTCACATAAAAGAGAGAGGAATTGGTGCCTCGAAGTCCTGTTTTATTTAGTTATTTTTCCCACATTTGGGGGAGGATGTTAGCCTTTTATCTCATTCTTTGGTGTCTTTTCTGTAAGCTGATGGCAGTAATCCTCTTGTTGCTTTTAACTTCTAACAGTTGGTTGTTGAACATGCTTAGTAGAAAAGTGAACTGTTTTCACAACCTCTCCTGTCGAAAACCCTTTGATTATTTGTATTTATTAATTTATTTTGCTTCTGTTAAGCGAGAAAGCTGCATGTTTCTGAGAACAGCACACAACACATTGTAAAGTGCGAGGACCTTCATAGGCTTTTTCCTAATCTCCTTCCTACACCTTGTTTGGTTCTTCATTTTCGCATGATTTGCAGTGTCGTGCTCTCATTTAATCTTCTTTCTGCTACGTCCCTCGCACTACACTGCTTGCCCGCTCCCACCTCCAAGATCGCTGCATTAATTTCTTATCCTTAATTTAAAATATTAGTTTTGTTTATGTTGAGCCGTTTGCAGTTTTTCTCATTCTTTGAATTGTTAAAGGTGGTGTGGTTTTCTCCAGTGCACAGCTAGCTCAGTTGATTGGCACATGTTTATTCCTGGGTGGGTGGTACCTTGTAGCAGTGTGGCATCAATGGACCATTTATGTCTCTACCCACCTTGACATGGGAAGGGAATGAAGGGAAATTGGGGGGCCATCAGGCCTAGCAGCTTCTAGCCATTTCGTACTTTAACAAAACCCTTTCTGCCCCATGTCTCGAGGGGGCCCTGAAGGGACTGGCAAAAGCAGAAAGAAAACAAACCTTGAGGAGCCATGTTTACTTTCTCTCTTGATTCCACTCTATGTACTTCCTGCAGTACCCCAGCAGCAAACAGGAGACAATTACACTGCAAGGTAGGGACAAGGAAGATAATAACTGTGTGACATCTCTTCCGCTACCTTGGTATTTGGTGATCTGACCTGCAAAGAGCGTCCCCTCCTTCTCGGGAACTCAGATTCAGTTCATTTTTCACTTTATTGAATGGATGTGTGTTAATAACATGCAAGAAAACAGGGCATCTAGTTTTTTAGATGGCTCTGTATGGTAGAAGCTTTTATGCAAACTGCTTTGCTTAAAGGGTGCTCTTGCACACCACGGCCTGACAGGCGCACCCTTTCTTTCATGCAAGGATAATTCACTCAATGAAACACAAGCAATTTTCGCTCTGTCTGGCAGTCTCTAACCATGTTGCAGGGTGCAGTACCTTTTGTGGCCAAAAGAGGTTCCAAGGGACACATAGTGACAGCCTGTGGTACTGCAACCTTTTACTGCTTCATGCACAGTACAACAGTAAATGTTGCTGTACCCACAATAATGTGCTGCAAAGCTAAATACTTATAAGGACCCAAAGGCGAGACCGATTGCATTGCCAAATGCTTGGTAATATTGTTATAGCAGAATTCTTGTGAAAAGCACCTTCTTTGGAGAAAAATGGTGTTACCTTTGACCGGTATTAGGGTTTATGGTCTTGGATAAGTGTTATTTTCTTTGTGTAGCGGTTGTGCAGCTTTTAAGAGTCTGCGATGCATAATTTCTGTGGGAATTACACTTCTATGCTGTACCGTAGAAAATACTTCGCAATTCCCACCCTCTTTTGGAGGGAATCCCCCTTCTTAGATTCATCTTCACCATCCAAAACGTGCAAAATGCCACCCATCAATTTCATTGACATCACCTGCCCTGGTAACCTTCCTCACATTACATAAATGAGTCCATCCTCCATGATTTCAGTGTGCTCACCCTCTAAAACGAGTCCTTCGAGTCTAAGGGCGAAGAGGTGTGCGGAGGTAGACAAAAGTGATAGAGTGGTGAGAGTGTACAAATGCGCAGCAGGTGCCATTGGTAATTCCACGAGAATTGTGCAAATCCAGCCGCTTTCATTGTATTGCTGTAGAATTAACGATCTATGAGGAATTATACACAGTTCAAAAGTCTTTTTATAATCCTACAAACATCTACATGTTCTCCATGCATCTCTGCATTAACTGTAAACAAATATGGTAATACACTGCCTCTTCCTCCCCAGCATGCTGATCCCTCCCCTTCACAAGCCGTCCACATGTTGCTGGAGTCTACAACGCACGCCGCCCAGCACATGGTGCACCTAACAGTACCATATTACATATCAGCACTTGCTACACAATTCTGTTGGAGAGCAGTCAAAAGAACAAAAGCTACCATCACTGTCGGACAAAAAAAATCAAGTGCAAGAACAAAGCTCCAAATACTTATTATTTTCTTTTGCTAGAGGTTTCTTAACCCCATTCTTTTTTTTGACTTGCATATGCCCCTTCGGCCACACTGCAATTTCATAATAGCATTTAAAAAAATTCTCTACGTATATTTATTGACAAACACTTGCTGAGTAACCAATTCATGCTTTGATTTAAAACAAGCATTTGCAATGCAATAGGTCTTGCATTTACGCAAGTTTGAGCCATTGACATTGCAAATAACAATGCCTTTTATTTTTGTTTTCGTTTTTAAAACCTAAATAAAAGGCTTTGTCATTTACAATGTCAATAGCTTAAACTCACAAAAATGCGAGACCTATTGCATTGCAAACGCTTGTTTTTCCTCTCACTGTCTTTCTCGTTTTAAGCATGCCCCTGTGCTTTCGTTCCTGTACCTCTGTCTCGCCCAGGGCCATAACAGGCACGGGGCGTTTCCCAGTGGGCTGCCAGGGTCGGGCCGGTTTTTGGTCCCTTGGGGTGGGCGTTTTTGTTACCAGGGGCCAGCAATATCGGCCCCCTGTAACTAAATCGTCCGAAACTGGCCCAAGCAAACAGATCGGCTGCGCCACCCCCCGCGGGGGCCGGCCGAGCAGTTTGCCAGGGCCGGTTTTGGCTCCCAGTCCGGCCCTGGTCTCGCTCTTACTCTCATACCCTGTCCGTTGTTGCATCTCCCTCCCCACTCTCCCACTGCCCACTCTTGTTGCACCCCTCCACCCCTTGCCCTCCTATCCCTGTCCAATTTTTGTTCCCCTCCATACTTGCCCTCCTCCCAATGTCTGCTGATTGATTTCCGCCCACCCACCTCCACCATATTTCATTGTTTGGAATTGGAAGTGCATAGGGATTTACATTGCAGCAGTATGCTGTTCATCTGTTCATCCTGGTGGAGCCTCTGTTTTTGACTTCTTTTAGGTATGATGCACTTAAAGGCGATTCACTTGGAAGCGCTATGATACATATGCTGTCTGTTCACCCACCTGCAGACTGGGTTCTTTTTATAGGGAAGCTGTAGGAGAGTAGGATCTGCACTTATGCTGCCCCCACTTTTTTTCTGATGTTTACACTGGTTTCTGGCTATAGTCTGTCTGTGTCCCTGCTAATCAGGGTCCCAGCGTCTCTGTCCTCTCTAAACAACTGGGAGTGCATATTAGACGCACTAGTGTTTGTTAGCTGTGGTACCTTATGAGCCCCTAGTATATGGTACCTTAGGTACCAAGGGCATAGGTACTTCACAGGCCTACCAGGGGCTGAAGCATATATTATGCCACCCCTGGGAAGCAGACTAAATCTGATACCACAGGCCTGCTACTGCAGCCTGGGTGAGGTGGTGTTAGCACTCCTCACTGAGGTATAGGTCCCTATATCTCACCTTACACACACATATAAACCTATCAGTTACCCCTAAGGCAGGCCCTATCAATCCTGAGGCCAGGGTGCTTGGTTTCCCATGTGAGGGGGTGCCTCTGCCTGAGCAGGGCCCCTCTGCAATCCTCAGAGTCATACCCCCACACCAGTAACTGGTGGCAGTAACTGGTGTGGGAGTATGATCTCACCTTTCTAGAGGGATAGACATGTACCTACTGTGGAAACACGGTAGAATCCTGAAGAGCCCTGGCATCACAAAATGGATGCCACCAGCACAGACACTGGGCTGCCCTCCTGCTGCTGACCGAAACTTTAAGTGGAGGAGGCCCAACAATAGGCATCCTGTCACAGGGAGGTGTCACCACCTTCCAGACAGGATTTAGTGTATTGGGGCTGGGTGGGTGCACTCCTAGAGTGCTTTGAAGTCCTGCACTGGGGGAGCAGTAGGCTCCTCTGTGCATATGCCAGCTCAAACCGGTTCAGGGGCTACCTGCCCCTGCTCTGGCGCGAAACTGGACAAAGGGAAGTGGGTGTAACCACCCACTCCCCTGACCATCCCATAGGAGTGGTCATAGAGCTAGTCCCTCCCTTTCCTTTAGTATTAGATAGGGAAGCCTTGCCATTGCAAACTAGATATCCCTGGATGACGCTCTACAAGAAGAATCCTGGACCTTCGACGTTCCACTACCTTTGGAAGACTGAAGAATCTCCCTTGGACTCAAGGAGTGACTCCCCTGCTTGGCAGTCACCAAAACATTGAATCAACGGTCGCAAACTTTCCCGCTCCCGCCGGAGTCCGAAGTCCGTGCAGCCTCGGAAGTGGATTTCCTGACTTCTCGACGGCCATTGTGAGTCCCCAGCAAACCTGAGGCGAGTGGACCCCACGAGTGACGAGGAACAGCAATACCCGGGTACCGTGCATTATTGTCGAGTGCAACCCCTTCACGACGTTCTACGAACTTGTGCATTGGACCACGTGTGGTCCAAGCCTCCAGCAGGATTTCCCTCGAAAATCAGAGGCCTACCTCGTCCCGAGTGACCGTGGGCTCCTGTGAAGTGAATCCTCATGAGGCGTCTTCACGATCCCTTGCCGGTTGGCTTGTGGGTCCCCTGAAGACCAAAGGGCTCCCCTGCTTGCTCCAGGCCTGCCCTGACTTACCCTTGCTGGGTGAGTCCCTCAGACTTTGCTGGTCTGCACCGCTGACTTTCTTCACATTCCACGAGACTTGCTGTTGCCAAGGCTTGTTGGCTCCAATCCGGTTGCCGACACCTCAGTAAGGTGCAGACTTCGTGGGACACTCCGAATCCAGCTCCTGGTCATCGTCGACTCCTCCTGGACCTCGTGGCTGAAGAGTCCAGACACCTGTGAATCACCTGAAATCACCCGACTACCCTGGGCATCCATTTTCCTGGCCCTGGGTCACAGGCAAGTGACTGTGAACACTGTCCCTTCTGCTTTCAGGTCTTCCTTCTTCTGAATCCAGCCTTGGATTCGACCAGACACTTCTCCAGTCTTCACTAGCAGCAAATCTTCTTTGGCTTTGTAACGCCCTGAACGTCTCAGGATCGTTTAACAGACACGATAATGAGGACGCAACCACTTGTGAAGGGTTAGTTATTTTAATGAAGGCAAAAACAATACAACGAATAAACAAAAGTTATAGTCACTGGAATCCTCCAGGCTAAGTACGTTACCAGCCCACAGCACGGATGGTCCTAACCGTCCTCTGCATATACGCCGATCCCGGCGTATGCCAACAGAGGGCAGAAATGAAATGGCCGACAATGCCAATCGGTAGGCTGTGAGGGGCACGACGAGTGTTGGGGAGAATCGAGGAGTCAGGGAAACACCCAGCCGGGGTCTCTACCTGAAGGGAGCAGCCGCTCAACCTCTTCCTCAGACTGCACCGGGACGCGGAGTCACCTCCTGGTGATGCGTCACCGATACCCCAATCAAAAGCAAGAAGACTGAACCGAGAGCAGCCGCTCGATCGATCCTGTGGACTTCCGAGTCTGTAACGCGCCAAACACCTCCTGGTGTGCGTTACAGCTGGCAGTCCCTGTATCTCTGGTCGGGCTGGGAGTTACGACTCCAACCAGCAAAAGCGCCACTGCGCTTTGACTCAGCCGAGTCAAAAAGCGAAGCTCAATGGTTGACCGGTAGAGCTTCCGGGTCCTTCACAGGTGATGATGGGGCAAGACACGGCCCAGGGAGTAACGACTCGACCTACCTCCGTTCTTGCCTTACTGGAGCACCACTCCGGAACACTGCTCTTCACGAAGCAGGTACGTCGGTGTAAACACATTATCCGACAGCCTTGTACCTCCCGGTTCCTCCCTTTATAGGGCGTGTTTTCCTTGAGTTATGTAACAGCTCTCCTGTTTACATAAGGGCGTGTTTTCCCTTGAGTTATGTAACAGCTCTCCTGTTTACATAAGGGCGTGTTTTCCCTTGAGTTATGTAACAGCTCTCCTGTTTACATAAGGGCGTGTTTTCCTTGAGTTATGTAACAGCTCTCCTGTTTACATAACCTCTCAACCGCTAAGCATCCTGGGAGATGTAGTCCGTTTACGCTGGTTACCGTTTTCCTCCCCTCGCATGACAGGAATTCTTGACAGTACATCCTCCCTCTCAGCGGCTCCCCACGGGTCCAGCGCTGGCAGGAAAACGCCGATGGAACAAGGAGACCAAGCGCGGAGCATGAACCCCTTCAGCCGGTTCCCATGATTGCTCCTCCGGGCCATAGCCTTTCCACGCAACCAGGTACCACAGCTTCCCCCTGCGCCATTTGGACGCCCGTATGCCCGACACTTCATACTCCACCTCCGACTCCACGCATACCGGCCTAGGTGTCCCAGACGGCTTGGAGGGTGCTGGTTTGAGCAATGATACATGAAAGACAGGGTGTATCCGCAATGACTGGGGCAAGCACACCTTCACGTTCACGGGACCCATACACTTGGTAATGCGATATGGGCCCATGTACTTGGGATGGAACACACTGTTCTTTCGAAACCTCATGTTTCTTGTGGATATCCAGACGTAGTCTCCAGTGTGGTACAGTGGCCCGGGCCTTCTCTTCCTGTCGGCCGCAGCCTTGTATCGTCTCTTGGCCTCTATTAGGACAGCCCTTGAGCGCATCAACGTGTCTTTTATGTGTGCCACCCTGTCCGCTGTGGCGGGAATCCTGTCCTCTCTGAACGGATGTAGAAATGGCAAGAACCTGGGATGTTGGCCATAGTTGCTATAGAACGGAGATGACTGTGTGGAGCTGTGAGTGGCGTTGTTATAGGCTATCTCTGCAACCCATAGCAAGTCGACCCATTCTTCCCTGCCCTGGTCCACAAAACATCGCAGATACTGTTTGAGCGTTTGGTTCAGGCGCTCGGTTTGGCCGTCCGTTTGAGGGTGGTAGCTGGTGGACAGGGCGGTCTTAACATGCAGCGCAGTGCACCAAGTCTTCCAGAATTGCGCAGTAAACTGCGACCCCCGGTCCGACACGATCACCCCAGGTAATCCATGCAGTCGTACCACATTCTTTAGGAGTAGTGACGCCAATTCCCCGGCCGTAGGGACTCTCTTGCAGGGGATGAAGTGCCCCATTTTCGTCAAGTAATCCACCACCACCAGTATTGCCGTCATCCCCTGGTCTACCGGTAGGCCCACCACGAAGTCCAGTGATATGCTATCCCATGGTCTATCCGGGGTCGGAAGTGGATGTAAGAGCCCTTGGGTTCGGCCATGGTCGGCCTTCATGGTAGCACACGTAGGACACTCCTGTCCCCACCTCCTGACATCCACTCTCATGGTTGGCCACCAGAAATGCCGTCCCATGCTAGCCACCGTTTTTTCAAAGCCCAAATGACCTGCGCATGGAGAGTCATGGCACCAGATGAATGCTTGTTTCCTTAGCCTAGGCGTGGGTATCAACAGGCACCTGCCCTTCAGGGGTATCCCGTCCTTCAGCTGCCATTCTCTGTGACTGAGGAGCCACCTCCGCCATGCGAATGACCTGATCCCTCTCTTTATTCCCCTCAGGAAAGTATCCGGTTGGATAACCCCCAATACCATCCTCGGGGAAATGATGGAACGCTCGGTCGCAGGCAATGGTTCCTTAACTGCAGATTGACGGGACAGGGCGTCCGCCTTCCGGTTTTCCGTCCCCGGCCGATATGTGATGCGGAAGTTGAACCCCGCAAAGAAGATCATCCACCGCAGCTGCCTGGGAGAAAGGTGTCTTGTGGCCGTCATGAACTGTAGATTCCGATGGTCCGTGTACACCGATACCACATGTCTTGCCCCCATCAACCAATGCCTCCATTCGGTGAAGGCGTCCTTGATTGCGAGAAGCTCCTTCTCCGCAATATGGTAGTTGCGTTCGGCGTCGTTGAGTTTGCGGGACATGTACGCAACGGGATGAAGCACCCCTGTGTCGTGGTTGCGTTGGGACAAGATAGCCCCCAGCGCCACATCCGAAGCGTCCGCTTCCACCACGTAGGGGAGATCCGGATCGGGGTGAGCCAACACCGGCGCCTTACCAAAGGCGCTTTTCAGGGCCTCAAAGGCTGTGTTCGCTTCAGGGGACCAGACAAACTCCTTGGACTTCCTCAGTAGCTGTGTGATTGGGGCCACCAATCCTGAAAATCCATCTATAAACCGCCTGTAAAAGTTGGCGAAGCCAATGAAACTTTGGACGTCCTTCACGCTTTGGGGCACCGGCCATTCTTTCACCGCCTTGATCTTTCGTTCTGCCATCTCCTGTCCCTCTGGACTCAGCATCACTCCGAGGAATTCCACGGACGTGACGTGGAAGTCACACTTGCTGAGTTTACAAAACAGCTTGTTTTCCCTCAGCTTTTGGAGCACAGCTTTGACGTGGTGTACGTGCTCCTCCACACTGGACGAGTAGATGAGGATGTCGTCGATATATACGACCACGTAGATATCCAACTCCTCTCTGAATACCTCATTCAAAAAGTACTGAAAGGCTGCCGGGGCGTTGCACAGACCGAACGGCATGACGAGGTACTCAAAAAGGCCGAACCTGGTCTTAAAGGCGGTCTTCCACTCGTCTCCGTCCCTCATGCGCACCAGATGGTATGCCCCTTTCAAATCCAACTTGGTGTAGATACGAGCTTTCTTGACCTGTTCCAGCAGTACACTGATGAGAGGCAAGGGGTACCGATTCTTTATGGTTATCGCATTCAATGCCCTAAAGTCCACACAGGCTCTCAGCTCCCCATTAGCTTTCGGGATGAAGAAGAGTGGCGAGGAGGCCGGAGACTTGGACGGGCGGATGAATCCTAGCTTGAGGAGTTTATCCAGGTACCCCCGGAGATGCACGTTTTCAGGCTCCGTCAGGGCATACAGCCTGCCGCTGGGAACGCTGGCCCCTGGCACCAGGTCGATCTGGCAGTCAAACTGTCTATGTGGTGGTAGCACTTCCGCCTTCACCTCATCAAATACATCCTCAAAACTGTGATAAGCCTGGGGGAGAGCCACATCTTTTTCTGCCGCTGTAGCCACCGTCTGACTCCCGCTCTCATCTGCGTCAAGGGATTCCATTCTTATTCCACAATGCAGGATGCAATACGGTGACGTCATTTCGACGCGATGTGTTGGCCAATCCACAGAGGGGTTGTGTTTCTGTAGCCACGGCAATCCCAATATGACGCCATATTGGGGCGCTCGGATGATGTTAAAATCGATTTGTTCCAAATGGTTCCTCCCATATCTCATCGGAAGGACCCCCGTGTGCTGCCCGATGGGCCCCGCACCAATCGCCTTCCGTCTACAGCATAGACGTCTTCGGGTACAGCTTTGGGAAGAAGCACTAGCCCTAGCCTGCATGCCTCGTTGTGGTCCATAAACATGCCAGTGGCCCCTGAATCCACCATGGCCACAACGGGTATCCACTGGTCATGCACTCCCACGTGCACCGTGAGAAACAGGTGTCGGTGTCCCTTAGTGACCGAGTTGGAGAGTGAAGGGATGGATGAGTGACTCCGAGATGCCCCTTCTTTGGTCTGGGAGTCCTCTAGTTTTCCGCCGGTATGTCCACCACGGCTGTTACCGACCGGTTGGCCCGTGAACGTGACGTCTTCGGTTTGGCAGGGCATTCACGTACGTAGTGGCCTTTTTTGCCACAATATAGGCACAATCCTTGTTTACGGCGTGACTCTTTCTCCGTGGCTGTGAGGCTCGCTCGTATTGCGCCGATGTCCATGGGTTCTCCCTTGGATGCGGTGGAAGTTTCAGGACTTCCCACCGTCACATAGGATGGAAGGGATTTTCCTTTTCTCCCATGATCCCCTTTTCTTTCACTCAGCCTATGTTCCAGCCGTAATACCAGGTTGATAAGGCCCTCACATGTCTTGGGTTGAGGGTCAATATGAGCCACGGCGTCTTTGAGCTCATCGCACAGCCCGTGATGGAAGAGCGCCTTCTGTTTAGCAACAGGCCACTTGGTTTCCGCAACTAGCCGTCGGAACGCGTTGAGATACTGCACCAGGTCGTTGGATCCCTGTCTCAACTCAAGCATTTCACGGTCCGCCGTGTACGAGTCAGCCCTTCTGTCGAATACCTTCAGGAATTCCTCGCGAAAAGCACCCCAATCACATAAGATGGGGTCGTCCCTGCTCACCAGAGGTACGGCCCATTGTGCCGCGTTTCCAGCCAAATAGGAAATAAGGAAAGCCACACGAGCCTGACTCGTGGGGAACGCCTTTGGTTTGCACGATAAATGTAGCGCCACTTGTGTGAGGAATACCTGCACTGTGTTAGGATCCCCACTGTACCTCTCTGGTGTTGCCAAGGGGATGGCTACCGGCATTTCCACTACTACCGCAGGGGTCTGGTTCGTGAGGGAGGTGCTGGGCGTGAGCGGGTCCAATTGGATAGCATCCAGTCTGGCTTTTACATCGGCTGTTTCTTGCCTAGAGGCAGCCACTTCAACTTGCACGGTCGCTAAAGCAGCCAGCACATCATCAAGTGTTGCCATGTCTGTTATCGACCGGGAGACAGTTAGTGTTATTACTGTCGGATATTTTGTAACGCCCTGAACGTCTCAGGATCGTTTAACAGACACGATAATGAGGACGCAACCACTTGTGAAGGGTTAGTTATTTTAATGAAGGCAAAAACAATACAACGAATAAACAAAAGTTATAGTCACTGGAATCCTCCAGGCTAAGTACGTTACCAGCCCACAGCACGGATGGTCCTAACCGTCCTCTGCATATACGCCGATCCCGGCGTATGCCAACAGAGGGCAGAAATGAAATGGCCGACAATGCCAATCGGTAGGCTGTGAGGGGCACGACGAGTGTTGGGGAGAATCGAGGAGTCAGGGAAACACCCAGCCGGGGTCTCTACCTGAAGGGAGCAGCCGCTCAACCTCTTCCTCAGACTGCACCGGGACGCGGAGTCACCTCCTGGTGATGCGTCACCGATACCCCAATCAAAAGCAAGAAGACTGAACCGAGAGCAGCCGCTTGATCGATCCTGTGGACTTCCGAGTCTGTAACGCGCCAAACACCTCCTGGTGTGCGTTACAGCTGGCAGTCCCTGTATCTCTGGTCGGGCTGGGAGTTACGACTCCAACCAGCAAAAGCGCCACTGCGCTTTGACTCAGCCGAGTCAAAAAGCGAAGCTCAATGGTTGACCAGTAGAGCTTCCGGGTCCTTCACAGGTGATGATGGGGCAAGACACGGCCCAGGGAGTAACGACTCGACCTACCTCCGTTCTTGCCTTACTGGAGCACCACTCCGGAACACTGCTCTTCACGAAGCAGGTACGTCGGTGTAAACACATTATCCGACAGCCTTGTACCTCCCGGTTCCTCCCTTTATAGGGCGTGTTTTCCTTGAGTTATGTAACAGCTCTCCTGTTTACATAAGGGCGTGTTTTCCCTTGAGTTATGTAACAGCTCTCCTGTTTACATAAGGGCGTGTTTTCCCTTGAGTTATGTAACAGCTCTCCTGTTTACATAAGGGCGTGTTTTCCTTGAGTTATGTAACAGCTCTCCTGTTTACATAACCTCTCAACCGCTAAGCATCCTGGGAGATGTAGTCCGTTTACGCTGGTTACCGTTTTCCTCCCCTCGCATGACAGGAATTCTTGAAAGGCTTCCATTGAAAACGATGCCGCGACCCGACACCAAAAGACACCTATGCACCCGGCTTTCCTGGGTGAGGTAACTCATGCACTCCGGTGCTCCTATGGGTGTTGGCCCTGGAAGTACTTACCTTGTAAGTGGCTTGCTTGTAGACTCTTCCGAAGTACCCTAAAACTTTAAAAATCCAACCGGGACTTGCTCCATTGAAATTAATGGAGAACCCGCGGCTGTGTTCTCACACTGCACGCGTCTCCCGTGGGTCCTTTACTTGCATGCCTTGGGTGGATTAGTGAGGCCCCAGCAATTCTAAAGGCCCTAGGCCTTGTCCCCTTGCAAGTCGACATTCCTAAACCTCTTTTTAGTATATGGTCTGGTGCGCCCCTGATTTCAGGTGATTCACGGGTACGCCCCTAGGGCCCCAGTCATCTAAGTGCTTAATTTGTTGTGAAACATTGATTTGTGCATATGTTCCTGACTTCTAATCTCATAAAGAGATTAGTAGAGTGTGTCTAGAAATAAATACACATATATATATATTATATATATATATATATATATATATATATATATATATATATATATATATATATATATATATATACATACACTTGTGTTGTGCCTTTTCATATGGTAATTCAAGAGATTATAAGGTAAAACAAGCTGCTTTACATTCCTCAGAGACTTAGCCTGAAGGCTGCTCTCCACAGCTACCACTAGAAAAGCTTTCTTTAAAAGGTTGTCCTAAACCTATCTACCATAAGAGTCGAATTGGACTGGTGCAAGGTGGCCACTATAACTAGTGACCAGCATATTCCAGGCCAACTTCTCACAGAAGCAGTGTGCAGTCCAGTTCCTTTCAACTAGAATGGGCCTCAAAGTGATTCAATTCACACAGGGGCACTACATAAGGGACTTCACTTGTTCATTCATTCTGCTTTAGACCAATGGGAAGCTGAAATAGCTGTCTTCATGTGGGGAGGTGTCCTGCCGGGGACCTGTAGCACCAGAGTCATGACAGTACTGTGAGTCTATGCAGCACTCCTAGAAAAGTCCCACTTCGCCTTACTTCTCTTCCATGTGTAAATCTCAGTTTTGTAAAATATTTTATCAGGTACATTTTATCAGCTGCATGTTTTTTATCATAGTACTAACCCAGTTAACTAATCTGCCCGCTTAAAAATAATATCAGTAACAGCACAATGTATTGCCTTTAAGTCATAACACTTGAACATACTTTCAGTAACTTACATTGCAGAACTATTCACCATGCTACAGTTTACAACAAAAACACTGTATTAATCACATAGGCGAAACTGAATGCATTTATCAATGCTTCTTTGTAGTTGATGCTAAATCTTTACACTTTTGAAAAGGCTTCTAGTTCTGGTTTTGAGAGCTGGGATGGACACTGTCGGATTTGTTGGGAAGCACGGATATTATCGGCAAAGAGGACAATTTTGATCATTATTCCGTAAACAGTAATATCTTGTATTGATTGTTTATTATTGATCCTATGAATGAGGGGCTCAATGACGAGAGCAAATATGAGAAGAAAGTGGGCCATCTCTCTGTCGTTCCCCTTGTGAATTGAATGTGTTGCGATTGTTTACTGTTGATTCTTATTCGGGCTATCAATCTCACATAATTTGCAACAATAAACTAATCTTCTGGCGCCATGCGTGTGCCACCCCTGGATGAACCTTGATTGAAAGGGAAATATTATCTCTGGTCAAACTAGATTCAGCCTTGTCATTAGGATCTTTGTGAATATTTTTACATTGCTGTTGGGGAGTGCTGTAGGTCGGTAAGAACCTCACAGATCCTTGTCTGGTTTCACGAGGTTGTGCCTCCCAGAATACTGCCACTCCCCATTTTCATGTAACTCATCTGTCACAGGTTTCTTCCTATTCAACTCGGTTACTCCATTACAATGGACAGGTTTCGAATGCCCAAGATCCTGTGTGCCTCCTTGGGAATGCACATAGTATGTCTTTTCCTTTCATTAAAAGGAAGTCTAACTGGGTACCTCCATCTATATGGAATCGATTTTTGCTACAAGGTTGGCGTGATATTACAAAACGTTTAATGCCATGCCTGGCTTGCCGAGTAATGCATCCTGAGAGAGAAAAATGATGTCCCCTTGAAACGAGACTGGACTCTTTTGCCTTGATCCAGTCGTGATTTGTTACTTCATTTTAAAGAAGTGCTCCTTTGTCTGTATGTCAGGTGGTAGCTTTTGATGGATTTGATAAACATAGTAAACTTGACGTATGCAGTTGAGTTCGATTTCAGTGATTTATGCTTCTTGTAGGATATTGTGGAAGAGTTTCTTGATATGCTTTTCAAGCTCGGTTTTCAGAATTTTCAAGTTGACTCCCCTGATTTTAATATTGTTCTCCAAATGTGGCTCTTGCCATGCTCCAGCTTTTAAAGATTCACAGTGTGCTTAGCTTCTAGTGCTCACACTCACTCTTCAAGGAAATATTGCTCATGAACCTGTTCTTCAGTGAAGGTCTCACCTTGGTCTAATCTGCTTTTTGTAGACTCTTGTGAAGTTCAGGAATACATTTTCCTTACTAGGAGAAAGGAAGACCGTTTAGTCTTGAGTTACTTGATGTGGGGTTGGATATCTTTGTGGCCCTGTGCCACTGAGGAATCAAGAGAAAAGTTGAAGTCCAGACTTTCCAGTTTTCTCTTTTGTAAGATTTGTCTCTCTTTTGACCTTGCATCATAGCTTTTATAGAAGGCATTTTCTGTGCCTTCTGCTTGGTGGTTGCCATGATATAGACATAAGCTAGGGGTTTTTCAGATCCTCTATTTGCTTAGTTCGCCTTGCCTCCTCACAGCAGTTGACTGTTAATGAGAAGAGGTGTGTGCGCCAAGTCAATGCTAGTTAAAGAGGAGCTGACTATGCTGGTGATAGTGATCATGGGAGGTGGAAGTTGTCAGGCGGTAAGTAGTCATGGATGTACTAACAGGGGACCAGTATCCCCTTAGTATATGTGGGCGACAATGAAAAGTTCACAGCTAGGCCTATAGGACAATTGTCTCGCATCTTGAAGCCCCCAGCAAAGATACTGATGATTCAACTTAATTTAGTTTTGTTACGGTTCAGCAAGTTCAAGGCTTCACAATTTGCCCTGTGCAGTCCTATGGCAATGAGCACAATCATGGGTCTCCGGCCAGGAGGCCCGCAGCAACAGGACCTCTGGTACTGCACCCTACACAGTGCCAGGCTCAGACTCACTGCGTGGATGAGATGAGGGGATCGGCTGACTTACCCTGACATCATGACCATTTATGTTTCCTCAACTTAGCTTTTCTAGGCTGGGACCCGCGTAGATATCAGGCTCTCATGCCCTCTGTAGCCCCCATAGTTCAAATGATGTGTCTTATACCTTGCAGGAATAGTTTGATATGTAATAGATGGTGCATCATCATTCTGATGGATACATCTGCCAGTGGATTCCTCACCTTGTGAATATCCCCTGCGCCAGCACCATTCGGAAACTTTTGTAGCAGTCCACGCCGATGAGGTCAAAGACGACGTCACAGAGACACGGCTCCGCTCGCGACTCCGCTGACGTCACCGGCTCCATAAGAAGACCTCGTCGGCGTGATGACGTCAGTTCCCTTTTTTCCGCGCCGTCGACGCCAACTGATTTCGGGAGTCTCTCATTGTAGCTATACTGGTGACTTTGTTTTCTGCTGGTTTCCCTTGTCTTCTCCTGCAGGATGTCGACTAAAAAGTCAGGATTTAAACCCTGTCGCGAATGTGGGAAGCACATGTCCATAACGGATCCGCATGACGACTGCGTGGGGTGCCTCTCATCGGACCATGATGTCGAGGGATGTTCTTGCTGCCGCAAGATGAGTTCCAAGGCTCTTAAAGAGAGGGAAGCAACGCTCTTCATCGCGAGGATGAAGAAAGAAAAAAGAGGCCAGAGAAAATCAAGATCGAGGTCAAAGTCGACTTCGGGGCATGCTTCCAAATCCAGGAAGCACAAAAAGAAGAGAAGGCATTCATTCCGGCGTCACTCGGATAGGGATGCGGCTCCGAGATCGGCATCGCCCTCCCGACGCCGTAAGGACTTTGTGTCTCCCTCACCCGTTCCGGATTCGCCTGTTGGCCTGTCGTCACCTGTGGCTTCACCGGAACATTCCCCGGCTCCGGATCCATCTCCGACGCCGGCTCCATCTCCGGCTTCGTCCCCGGTCCCGTGTGAGGAGCCTCCGGCCCCGAGTGAGCCTTCGGCTCCATTGAATCCACCGTCGGCGCCGGTCGGCCCGAGCCCGGTGTCGCCTGAGCAGTATCCTGCGTTTCCAGGACCAGGTCAGGACCCCACGCATTATCTAAATGCAATGTACGGGGTAGTCTCCAGAGCCATGTACCCCTCTGGTGCACCTTCGGGTCCTTCAGTTTGGGGGTTACTCAAGCCTATCCTCAGGCTCCCTTCATCCCATTTCGACCTCGCTCGACGCCGTCTGCTCCTGTGGATCCACGTTCGGCACCGGCGCCGTCGGATTCGATCACAGCGCCGCCGACACCGGTGGTAAGGATCAGGTCTAGGAGGGAGGCTCAGAGAGTGCTGGATGAGCAGAGATACCTAATGGAGGAGGTAGAAGAAGGGGAGCTCATGGAATCGGACGATGTCTTTGAGGAATTGAAGGAGGCTAGTTGCTTGGACTGGTCTCCTGAGTGGGAGATTACTCCTCCTTCTGATGCACCTTCAAAGGATGTGGCGCCATACCATGCGGTCATAAGAAAAGCAGCTGAACTTTTAGATCTGCAGTTGCCTTCAGTTGAATTCAAACCGAACATTTTGACGGAAGTGCTGCACTCTCCCACTACTGTTTCTGAGCCTTTACTCCCCTTTAACGAAGCCATCATAGAGCCAGTGATGGAGGTGTGGCGTAAGCCCTTTTCTGCTCCGGCAGTTTCGAAAATCATTGCCAGGAGGTATATGGCAGCTCCGGGGGACCCAGAATTTTTAACTTCTCACCCGTCTCCTGAGAGTCTGGTGGTTCAGGCGGCATGTTCAAGGAAATCTTGAGGTTCGTTTCCCCAGGTCCCGAGTGACAGGGAAGCTAAAAAAAACTGGATCAGTCGGCGAAGAAGGGCTTTTCTTCGGCCAGCATGGCCCTTAAGTCATCGGAATTTTCCCCTGATGTCCAATCAACGCTGTTGGACTTGCCTTTTGATGGCACCGGACTCTTTGGCAAGAAGGCAGATGCTGCGCTCAAACGTTTTAAAGAAAGTAAGGCCACGGCTAAATCTTGGGGCCTTCAATCCCAGTCAAGGGGTTCGTTTAAGAGGTACAGGGGTTTTGGAAGGGCAACCTTTCGTACTTACAGGCAGCAACAGCAGCAAGGCGCTTCGTACAAGAGCTACAGAGGTAGACTCAGGGGTCGCTCTCGAGGTAGACAGCTCTCCTCCTCCTCCTCCTCTTCAGCCCCTCCCACCACCGCAAAGCAGCCCTAGATCCACCATTCTGGATCATGTTGGTCCTGTGGGGGGCTGGCTTACCCATTTTCTACAAGATTGGGAGTTGGTTACTTCAGACCTTTGGTTTCTACATCTTGTAGAAAATGGGTACGCCCTTCCCTTTCGGGAATTTACTCCAAATTACCCTCCTTGTCAAGGGGCTTGCTCAGAGAACCACCGTCTTCTCCTACAGGAGGAAGTCCTGAAGTTGCTAGAGAAAGGTGCGATAGAGGTGGTTTCAGAGCAGGAGTGGGGTCAGGGATGCTACTCCCGGTATTTTCTGATTCCGAAAAAGGACGGCAGATTGCGTCCGATATTGGACCTCAGGATCTTGAATCTTTATCTGAAGCAAGAGAAGTTCAAGATGCTCACCCTTGCGCAGGTTCTTCAAGCGCTGAATCAGGAGGACTATATGGTGTCGATCGACTTGCAGGATGCGTATTTTCACATCCCCATCCTGAAGTCGCACAGGAAGTATTTCCGGTAGGGTCGCAACCTTATCAGTTTGCGGTTCTTCAGTTTGGTCTTACTACTGCACCTCGAGTCTTCACGAAGGTGATGGCAGTGGTGGCAGCCCATCTCAGAAGGTCGGGGATTTCAGTTTTCCCCTATATGGACGACTGTCTGATCAAAGCGGAGTCGCCAGAGAAGGTGCTTCGTCATCTGCAGGATACAACTCAGCTGTTGTACAAATTGGGTTTCTCGATAAACGTGCCCAAATCTCACCTGGTGCCCTCTCAGCGCAACCTGTTCATAGGTGCGGTACTGGACACTACTGTGTGTCGGGCATTCCCACCTCCACAAAGGATTCTCGACATACAGGAATGATTCCTTTATTTTACAAAGGAGCGGTCGTTCCAGTCCTGAAGGTCCTTCGCCTGATCGGTCTGTTTGCTTCCTGCATTCTGTTGGTCAACCATGCACGCTGGCACATGAGGGCGCTCCAGTGGTGCCTCTGCAGGCAGTGGTATCAGCACAAGGGAGATCTCAGGGAGTCTGTGAGGATCTCCAGAGAAGCTGCAGCGGATCTGTCTTGGTGGAGCGTGGAGGGCAATCTGTCTCAAGGAAAGCCCTTCCATCTACCTCCATCGGTGGCCACAGTGATAACGGATGCTTTAGGGTGGGGTGCTCATCTGGGGGATCTGGAGATCAAGGGTCTTTGGTCTCCAGAGGAAAGGTTGCTTCATATCAATCTTCTGGAATTGCGGGCGATACGTTTGGCACTCAAGGCCTTCCTCCCATCCCTTTGCGGTCAGTCGCTTCAAGTCCTGACGGACAACACTACCGCGATGTGGTATGTCAACAAGCAGGGAGGAGTGGGGTCTCATTGTGCTCTGCCGAGAGGCTCTGCGTCTCTGGTCATGGGCTCAGGATCATCAGATTTGTCTGATGGCAAATCATCTGGCCGGGGTTCTGAACGTACGTGCAGACAGTCTGTCGGCAGTTCTCTGCCGACCACGACAGGAGGCTTCATCCGGTGGTGGTTCGTCACGTCTTTCGGATGTGGGGAGCTCCTCGGGTGGACCTGTTTGCCACACTCGAACGCTCACTGCCCGTCATTCTGCAGTCTCCAGTATCCAATGCAGGGAGCATTGGGGGCGCGTTTCAGTTGAGTTGGGGCTCACAACTCCTTTTACGCGTTTCCTCCCATAGCCTTGATTCCTCGGGTTCTGAGGAAGATTCGCCAGGACCGGGCCCAAGTCATATTGATAGTCCTGGATTGGCCAAGAAGGGTGTGGTATACAGATCTTCGCCACCTCTCCGCGTGCCCTCCGCTCCGTCTCCCTCTGAAGGCAGACCTCCTCTCGCAGTCGGAGGGGCAGGTTCTACACCCCTCATCCAGAGCTTACACCTTCATGCCTGGATTGAACGGGTCAACCTGAATTCTTTTTCTCTCCCGCCAGATGTGGTAGATGTAATTTTGTCTGCCAGACGTCATTCCACCAAATCTATCTATTCCTATAGGTGGTCTAAGTTTGTGCTCTGGTGTGGGGAGAAGTCAATTGATCCTTTGAGGGCTCGTTTATCTGACATTCTTCAGTTTGCCCTTTCTCTTGCTCAGCAAGGTTTTGCTGTAGCCACTGTAAAGGGATATCTTTCAGCCTTGTCGGCATTCCCTTGTTTGCCGGATTAACCGTCATTGTTCAAATCGCCTATTGTTTTATGATTTCTAAAGGGCCTTACAAATAAGTTGCCTCCTACTCCTTCTATTGTGCCTCAATGGGACTTAAATTTTGTCTTGACTTATCTGATGGGTTCTCCATTCAAGCCCTTACACAAGTGTCCATTGAGACTGTTGTCTTTCAAGACGGTTTTTCTTATTGTAATTACCTCGGCAAGATTGGTAAGTGAGCTTCAAGCTCTGAGTTCAAAACCCCTGTTCTTGACCATTCATGCTGAAAGAATGGTACTCAGGACCAGGGCTGCTTTTCTGCCTAAGGTGGTAACTCCTTTCCATCTGGGGCAATCCATTAACCTCCCTACCTTCTATCCTCCCCCTCACCCTTCCAAGGAGGAGGAGCGGCTGCACCGTCTGAACCCTGAAGGGCGGTAAGCTTCTACCTTGACAGGACAAAGGATTTTCGAGTTGATGACCAGCTCTTTGTGGGCTTTGTTGGCTGCAGGAAAGGCAGAGCGGTGCACAAGCACACCCTTTCCAGATGGATTGTCTTGTGTATCAAGATATGGTACTCTTTGGCTGGTAAGGAACCTCCAGAGGGTTTGAGAGCTCATTCTACTAGAGCAAAGTCTTCCACGTCTGCTTTGTCTAGAGGTATTCCTGTGGAGGACATTTGTAGGGCGGCAACTTGGGCCTCCCTCCACACTTTTGCAAAGCATTACTGCTTGGATTCTGAGGTGAGGAGGGACAGACATTTTGCTCGTTCCGTCCTACAGGACTTTCTGGTATAGAAGGTTGGACACCCTCCTCCGGGAGTGGAACTGCTGTGGGAATCTTTTCACAAGGTGAGGAATCCACTGGCAGATATATCCATCAGAAGAACAAGTTACTTACCTTCGGTAACACTTTTTCTGGTGGATACAGTATCTGCCTGTGGATTCCTCACTGACCCACCCTCCTCCCCGTTGTCCATCCTTGTATACCTACTATTCTAATGATGTTGTTTCAAACTGTATTTGCTACTGTCAATGGCATTGTGTTATTTCTTTTGCCTTTCTATTTATTCTCCACACTGTGTGTGTTGCTTTGTATATTATGTACTGTGTATACTGTGTATATATTACTGTCGGTCCGTCCGTGTGCCTCGAAGGCACGGAAAAAAGGGCTGAACTGACGTCATCACGCCGTCGAGGTCTTCTTATGGAGCCGGTGACGTCAGCGGAGTCGCGAGCGGAGCCGTGTCTCTGTGAAGTCGTCTTCGACCTCATCGGCGTGGACTGCTACAAAAGTTTCCGAATGTTGCTGGCGCAGGGGATGTTCACAAGGTGAGAAATCCACAGGCAGATACTGTATCCACCAGAAAAAGCGTTACCGAAGGTAAGTAACTTGTTCCTTAGCCCTTGGCACAAAATGTTGTGTAGTCAGGGATGGAACCCCTTACACGAGCCTTGTTGTGGAAATTATTTTTATTCAATGTTCTAACATTCTGGAGAATACAGTAGAAAATGTATATGGGTTTGCGAGCTTGATAGTGCAAAGTAGGTAAAGCAGCAGTTTCAGGTGTAAAATCTGAAGTTATGGAAGGGTAAAGATCAGACTTAAGCATGCTTAGAAGAGATTTTACAAGATTAATGGGAGTATGGGTACGTGGATGGTGTGTTGATGATCATAGTTGGAAGTCCTTATGGGAAGAAAGGAAGGGGAGAGAGAATGCCTGAGGTGGAGAGAGTTAAAGAGCAGAATGAAGAAGGAGGGGTGGATGAGAGGAAGTAAGATAATGTAGAGGTGTGATCTATAGAGGGATGTTAATGTATTCATTGGTTTGTTGCTCATTTGGAGTGTAACAGTGAATGGGAGAACGTAAACAAGTTCGATTCAGGAAAGGAGGATAGGCATTCTTGGATAGAGTTACATGATAATGTGCATGTAAGTTAAGTGATGGAGGTTGTGGATTCTAGTATGTGGTTAAAGAGTGGAGTGGGACCAGATTGCATATTATCCATAGAGGAGGAATTAGCTCTAGTTAAGGAGGGATAGTTAGAGGTGGGAATATTAGTCCTAGGAGAAAAGTCAGTTGGAAGCATGGAAGGGAGAGGTTGGATAGTGTGAAATTTGTAAGGTGAGCAGTCGGAGAGGTTGGAGCTAGTGAGTTATGGGGATAGGTCAGGAGGTTATGTGACCAAGTGGTGAAAAGATGGGTACTATAAGAATCACAGAATATAGAGTGGAGTACAGACCAAACATTTTTGCAGTTTGACATTATAAAAGTGTTGCATTTTTAATTGTTGAAATTTTTGTCTGGAGAAGGATAGTGCTGCTGCAGTGTCTCTCAGTCATGTTGTGATTCTGATTGAGAGAAAGGTGACTAAGTTATGAAATTTTAGAGTAGGCAGCTAAATGTTGGCTGGATAATCTTGTAGACTTGTGTAAGAGAAATAATCTGTAGCAATGGAATGGAAAGAGGCTACTGGAGAGGTCATAGAGAGGCACTGATTTGAAAAGTTATTGGCTACCAGGAGTCAGGCCAATTGAGCCTGTGTGTGATACAGTTGCACCGTAGTAGTGAGAGCAGAACTACAAATTGTCACAAGAGTTGATGGGAATCATTTGACTGGGATGTGCACAGTCAAGTTACTCCTGTCAGGAAATTGAGAAACCTGTGGTGGTGGTCTACCCGGTAGATGAAAATGAAGTACCGGGAATTTTAAGCCCAGCGGTGCAGAGGAACACACCCTAAGACTTCGGGTTCTTCCTGTTTCAGACCAACAGAAACACAGAGTCTTCTAGGTGAAGTCAAAGATCGCTTTATTGGCTGCAGACCAATTACAGGTATCCGAAAAGTACAACACAGTGTATGTTCTCAGGAGACTGCTTAAAGTTACAGAAACGGGCTTCTCCTTAAATACAAAATATCATGCTTCAGGCACACATTCCTTGTTTTACGATATGGTCATCTACATGTATCCATTACAAACGAAAAGGCAGAGTCATGATGACCATCCCACATTCCAGTTAAGCCAGCCCACAATTATTTACCCAGCGAGGCTCAGATCCCACATCAGATATCAATAGTCCCCAATAAACACGGGCATCTCCTGTTTGGAAAACAAGCCATAAAGCAGGAAAGGTCAGGTGTGAAAGAGATTAGCCGGAGGCTCGTGTGGGATGAAAAGGCTTTATGGTGTGTCAAACCCTGATGCTAATCGCAGGTGGTCATAGGACGTGGAGCTCGTGAGACCGGACTGACCTGGGGCAGCGGAGTCAAGCTGCACAGGTCACAGAGAAGTCAAACAGAAAGTACATGTGTTCTAAAGGCCCGTACTTGTTTGTAATGTGTAGCCTATGTGAGGGCAACCATAAGATGGCCACCTCTCTAAGATGGAACCCACGAAGCCAATGTATAACATCCTATACACAGTGCATTTATAGCTAAAACGTTATACACAGCACTTGTACATACCGCATTGACCATTCGCAGTTCGCTAATACTGGAATAGACAGGGGTAGGGCCCTGCCTCCTACGCGGTCCCAAATTTCAAAGTACCAAAAAAAGGCAGGTTTCAAACAACTAATGTATCCACAAAGATAAATTGAAAGCTCACTGCCACTGCATTCAAATTTACAAAGTCCATATAATAGGTCTGTGGATTGCTTGGGGGCAGAAGTGATGCAATCTTAATGAAACATCATGTCCTAAAGTAGTGGGTCTGCGTGGTGTTCTCTAAAGCAAATTTTACGCTAATCTGGGGGGTCAACCTGGATGCCGGGTTGACACTTTCCCATGGAAACTGCAGAACCTTCAGTAGTGTGTCTGATCAGTATACCCAAAAGTGATCTCCACACTATGCTATAGAGATCACAGAAATCTCTATATTGGGTCTAAAGGATCTAGCCCACTTACTACCCTGAAGTGGTATTATTGTTGTGTGGTGTCCTCTTAGCAAGAGAAATGATTATTATTCATGTAAGACTAAGGGGGCGTGGCCAGGATCCGATGTGAGCGGACGTGGGCTGCGGAGCTCCGGCCGACATTTCCCTGGCAAACACTGATCCTGAGCCCCTCTCCTATCCTAGAGTACCTGGTTGGGAGAGTGACCCGGGAGTGTACTGATCACAACGCCATGGTTTCAAGAGCCAGATTCGTGGCGAAATAGCCGAGACTAAAAGCTGGCGGTGAACCCTCTGGCGGGAAGCAAGATGGCGACCGGAGCAGGGCGGTGAGCTTAACCCACGGTGCACCGAGAAAGGCATAAGCGGCTGGGAACGCCTAGCTGAGTTTGTCCTGCAGTCGCAGAGGCAGAGAGAACAGCAAGACAATGGCAAAAGTCCTGTGCGCACTGGCGATAACGCTGACGAGACGTCACAGGTGGAGGGCCCTGGACGAGCTCTGCAGATTCGTGGATCTGCATCTTGCTGAAGCATTCCTGTAAGCGAGCCCCGCGAATGGAAGGCGGCAGTGCTCGCGACCAGTGAAGAGACCAACCCCGGTTTGCCCTGTGGGGGCTTCGGAGGCGAACAGGAGCATGGGCGGAGAACACTGAGTGGCGCCTCTTTCCCCCCCCCCCCGGCATCGCCATACTGCATGAGACAGTGGCCGAGGTGCAGAATATGCGCAGAGGGCCTGGATAGCTGCATGCGCCCGAACTGTGCTGGAGCCCACCAGCGGTGAGAGCTCTGGGCTTATGTGAGCCTATGTCCCAGATTCTGTAGCAGGGGACCACATGGGAGGCCCGGATAGCTCTTTGCGGGACCTGAGTCAATTTTGGAAAGTCGTTTTCTGGCGGTGGGAGAACGGACCGGACACCTGCATCAGCACAGTATTTAGTGAGGGGGGGAGCAATGACACTGAAACTGGCCAGCCATTAAGCTCCCTAATTCCTAGGACTGGGGCACTCTATGACTGGCCTGATAATCTGGGGATACTGGGCCACTGAAGAGGCTGAAGCCTGACCACACCACCAAGACCTCTGTGTAGGTGACCGCAGCCACAACCAAAGAGGGTGTTGGAGAGAGGCTCCTACCTGAGAGCACTGTGTGCCCAGCCTGCACTGGCAGTGCTGCACGAGGAGGATTGCACAATAGCGCGTCAGTGGAAACCTACAAGGAGTGATGGGGAAGTCATCCAAGAGAAGGGGATATAGCATCCTCAACACTGGGGGTCCAGGGCCTCAGACGAATGATGAAGATGAGTGCGTAGAGTCGGGTAAGAGGGCGGGTGGCGCCACCCCCACCCTGACAGACTTCATGCAGACTATCACGGCCTCTAGGGAGGCCCTGGAGGCGAAAATCAACTTGATTGGGACAGATGTGAGCTTATTAAAAGACGACCATTGTAAACTTGAAGAACGTGTGCTGACCTCGTAAAGGGAGCTTGTGTAGGTACCGGAGAAAGTGGAGTTGCTCCAGAAGGCACTCACCACAGTCGAGGACCCAGTCAAAGTGCTGGAGGCGCGAGCGTAGGACAGAGAAGGAACATCGTGCAGGAACAATATCAGAATTATTGGAATGCCAGAAAAATCGGAGGGAACATACATGGTGGGCTTCCTTGAGGGCTGGCTTAAAACTGAAATTGCTCTAGAGGGGCTCTCCCCGTTTTATGCGCTGGAACGAGCCCATAGGGTCCCAGCCCAACTGCCTCGTCCGGGGGCACCTCCCCAACCCATAGTGGCAAGGCTGCTGCATTTTCGTGATCGTGACCATGTGCTCCTTAAGGCCCGTCAAAAACAAGAACTGCAGGTTGCCAACAGTAAAATAATGATCTTCCCAGATTTCACGAAGGAAGTACAGTGTCGGAGGGCCTCATTTTTAGCGGTGAAGAAGAAACTGAGACAACTCCAGATACCTTATGCCATGTTATTTCCGGCGCGGCTGAGAGTGGCGGACCAGGCGGGAGTGCAGTTTTTCTCCACCTCGCAGGACACGTGGGACTGGCTGGACAAGCGGCGGAGCCAGATTGAAGATGCTGCTTCACCGGAAAGATTACAGCAGTAAGCAGGAAAGAACGCGCTTGCGGTGCGTGCTCCATCATCCAGAGAAGCCAGGAACAAAAGGCGTAAGGCATTGCAAGCGGCGGCGGAACTCACCAGAGGGGACTCCAGCCCTGGCTCGAATAAGTCTGGTCAAGACGCAGATAAGTCAGACAGGTCGGTGGCTGCTAGTTCTAATAAACTCGGATGAAGAACTGCCACAAGTCACGCCTCAAATAGCAGACGATATTGACTGATCTGAACAGGTTGATATGGCTGTTTAACAGTGCTACTGCAAGGTCTACACTTATTTGGGTGGAGGACATGGTGTTGATCTCCCAATCGCCAAGGACTTGAAGTCTCCTGGATCCCAGGGAAGATAATGTTTGGACCGCTGCTGAAGGGATCTTGGTGGAGCTCTGGGAGCCGTTGCTTGCACTTCACAGCCCCATCACTAGATAGAACACAGATTTGGAGATTACTCCAAGTTCGGATGGGAAATCACTTGGTTACACCTGTCCTGGGGTGGGGGAGTTGGGGTTTTGTTATTGCACTTTTTAGGAGTTGGGGAAATGTTGGGGCCAGGCATGTCCTAATCAGTGTAGTCGTAGAACAGATGTTTCTCCTGCATCAATGGTACCCCCCTTAGACCTTAAATGTATCTCTTGGAATGTACGGGGGATGCACACACCGTTTCAACGTCATAGGACACATGCTTTTCCAGATTGCATTGCTGCAAGAAACGTCATAGGACACATGCATTTCCAGATTGCATTGCTCCAAGAAACTCATATCATGGCCAAAGAGGGGGCTGCGCTCCAGCGCAGATGGAGAGATCAGCTTTTACTCGGGGGTGGGGGGGAGGGGGGGTCCTGGTTTGGGTCAGAGCAGGCGTGCCCTTCCAATGTATGAACCAACTGACCCAGAGGGCAGATACATTGCAGTCACAGGTAAATTAGATGGTAGGGATGTAGCCCTAGGCAGCCTCTGTGGACCGCATACAGATCAACCAGCGTGATTGGCCCAGGTATCTGGGACTCTGGCCACGGTACTGACGGGCCCAGTACTCCTAGGTGGGGATTTTAATTGTGTTGCTGATGTTGGCCTAGACTGGTCACATCCGCCACTCCCGGACACACCTACTCATAGAATAGCAGCAGCACGCCTTACCTGGCAATTGCAGTGAGGTTTGATAGATTCCTGGAGAGCTTAACCCCCGGCTAATGGGGACTATTCCTTTTTTCTGCCTTACATGAACTCCATGTTAGACTGGACTCTGTCCTGTGCTCCCCAGACATTCATGAAAATGTACAGACTTCCTAGTACCTCACTAGAACAATCTCAGATCATAACCCATTATTACTAGGCTTAACATGGTCTCGTGAGCGCCCTAGAATACCGACCTGGCGCTTGAAACAGAGGCTTTGTAAGATCAGGTTTACAAAACGGCGGTGGGTACTGCTATTAAGCAGTATATTGCAGGGAATGCCAACACAGCAACCTCTAAATTAATAGAGTGGGATGCTTTTAGGCAGTTATTCGGGGGCGGTGTATCTCTGAATGTGTGGGAGTGCGAAAGACCTTGTTACAGGACACCATATCGTCGGAACTCAGGCTCCGGGAGTTGGAGAGGGAACGGCTGGAACAAAGAGCCAAGCAGGAGGAACTTCTAGCGGCTAGGGAGGAGGTGGCTGCCCAAGTGGAGCGACTTCGTTGTTTTTACTATAAAAACTATATAGTCAGAGCCCATGCTGAACTAGATAAATATGGAGCCCTGCTGACCTGGCTGGCCAACCCGGCTCAACGGGAATCAGTGATACTAGAACTAAAGGGGCAAGGAGAGGAGCCCATATACCGCCAGCAGGACATCAATACAAGGTTCTTCGAATTTTACAAAGTGTTATTGTTATGTGCTCCTGGGGCTGGGTTAATGGTGGAGGGTACTGTCTGCAAAAACGAGGAGTAGGCCAAGATAGTTGAGTGGTAACGGGTATTTATAGCAAGAAAACAAATAGAAGCAATAACTACAGGCTCCTGCTGTAGGGGAAAGTCACTTTGTTCTTACGCATTTCCGGGATGGCTTGCTGATGCTTGACGAGGGTTACGTCTTCTTTGCTCCGAGCGGGACCGTCCCAAGGCAACAAAATAATTTTTAAAAAAACAAGAAACCACTGATTAGTGGAAGGCACTCAGGGCTGCTGTTTATAAGGGAAAGGGAATGCGAGGGCTCACCGGGGACCACCACCTCGTGTACCGAGAACAGAAAGCAGTGCCCACCCTCGAAGATCTACCCGGTCCCTCCCCGTGATTTAGAAAACCCCTGTAGACGGCGACGTACCTGCTCCAGCCACACTCCTCTTGGAGAGTGGCGGGGCGACTTGTGGGGTCGTTGGCCTCCTGGCGTTCGTCCGCTTCCCTGCTTCTCTGGTTGGGCTTCAGGACCTTCGGCTTTCCGGGGATTCCGCTACCCCTCTGGTCTTCTCTCTTCATGGGCTCCACTCCGCTCTGGCTTGCGCGCTTCCACATACGCGTTCCTCACCTTTCTGCTCGGCGGGAGTCCCTGATAGGAGGGCAGGGGTCGACGTCACTCCTCCTGACTCCTCCTCCTGCTGGTTCCAAGTGGAGTTAAAGGGGCTGCCACAGTCCTGTATACTGGGGAGTGTCAAAGCGTCAGTATCGTGAGGGATCTGTGGGTCACACTCCCCAGGGATTCCCCGACAGTTATATCAGAGCAAATAGTCACCCACTCCTGATGACCTGGCTAACGTTGTTGATGCCATGGACTTACCAGTGGTGTCAGAAGAAATAGTGAAGCAACTGGGAGCAGACATTGGGTTAAGTGAGGTGAGAGGGGCTATAAAAGCCATGGCCAGAAATAAGACACCAGGTACAGATGGTCTCCTGGTGGAGTTCTACTTGACCGATATTGATCTACCCGCTCCTAGGTTAGTGGAGCTCTATAACCAAGCGCTGCGAGAGGGGCACCTCCCTTCCACCACGAGGGAGGCAGTGATTATTCCCTTACTAAAACCGGGGAAACCAGCATGGGACACAGCAACTGTCTATGCTAAATCTGGACTACAAGATCATGAGTTGGATACTGGCGACTCGGCTTCTCCCCCATATGTCAACCCTAATCCATCAGGATCAGGCGGGGTTTTATTCCCACCAGAAACACTGCATTAAACATTCGGCGACTCCTTCGGATCCTAGCGGCGATATCTGACTGCGAGAATGGTGAGACCATATTTGCAGTGGATATTGAAAAGACCTTTGATAGCCTTGAATGGGCCTACCTCTTCGTGGTGATGAGGAAGTTTGGGTTAGGCCCGGCATTTATTAAGTGGACGTCCCTGTTATATGCAGAATGGACGGCCCGGGTCAAGACGGGCAGACTGATTTCTGAAAGTTGTAAAATAGAAAGGGGCACGCAGCAGAGGTGCCCTTTGTCGCCTCTGCTGTTTGCCTTGTCCATGGAGCCGCTGGTGGCTAGAGCTCACACAGGACACTATTTCCTGGGTCTGGAGGTAGCCGGTCAGATTCACCACATCGCGCTCTATGCTGATGATCTGCTGCTGTTTCTGGCGGATGATTGTGACGCAATTAGAGGAGCAAAGGACCTCCTTCATGGATTGGGGCAAGTAGCGGGCCTAAAAGTGAACTGGGCAAAATCATCCCTGTTCCTGGTAAGGGTGGATGTAGCTGTCCCCATGGTGACGGAAGGGGTACAGTGGCAACCCCACTCCTTGGCCTACCTGGGCACCCGGATTTATCACTCTCCTGAGGATCTCTTGGAAGGGAATGTAAGGGCGGGCTCTGCGGGGAGTTAAATGTAACTTTGATTTTTGGGGGACTCTGCCCATATCGGTCACGGGTAGAGTGGCCCTCCTACAAATGATGACACTCCCGCGGCTGCTCTATTACTATGGAGTTCTCCCGGTTTGGAACCCGACCCCAATGTTCACCCAACTGAAATCACTGGTAACAGCGTTCATATGGGGACCTGGCTGGCGACGGGTAGCTTTTAACACACTCATGAAGCCTAGAATAGAGGGAGGGTTAGCGATACATAACTTCGAACGCTATTACATAGCTGCGCAATTACAATGGCTCACGAAATGGGTGGCGGATAAACTTAGAGGGCCAGTGGGAGAGAGGGGTGAGGCCCCGGACTTGTGGCTCCTGTTGCGCATAATTTTGAGACTTCCTTGCCGTGAAGAGGACCTTCCTAGGGACCTTAGTGCAGCGCGTAAATGTTGGAATAGAAGTCTGCGAAGGGCCAGGGCCAAACTTCCATATGCGCCGGAAATCCCCTTGCTTATGTGTGAGGCACTCCCCCATGGCGGTGACCGGCGTAGGTTGAGTGCATGGGCAGATCTGGGTATATCTACGTTAGGGGACCTTTACGAGGAGGGCACACTGATCTCATTCAACGACCCAGGGAGTGTCACGGTCTGCCGGGGGGAGACATTTTATTGCAGACAGCACTTACGGGAGCTGTGAGGAAACATTGGAGTGAGGGGCTGGCTGGCTGAGCTGAGTTTTTCGTTGGGATGTCAATATTTGGTTACTGCGGTGGGCACTTTTAAAGCAGTCCCATGTCTGTACAGGCGACTTACCTACACTGCACTTCCTCCCCTGACCAAAATCCATAGAGCATGGGAAGCAGACCTGTGTAAGCCTATAGCAGATAAAGAATGGGGGATACTGGTGGAGAGGGGGTGGAAGAGTACCAGAAATGCATGGTTCCAATTGATCCACTTTTATGTACTACATAGAGCCTACCTTACCCCAGACAAGCTCAATAAATGTTTCAATATGCAAACCGCAGCCTGCCCATGATGTCATACAATAGGAGCCGATTTTTTGCATATGTTCTGGAGCTGCCAGAAAATAGAGGAATTCTGGGAGGAGGTAATCTTATTACTGGCAGAAGTGACTGAGAAAGAAATAGGGAACACTCCGGAATACTGGCTGTTGCACTGGTTTCCCCGCACTGCTGAAAACAAGGTAACAAGTAAGTTCCAAGACCTTGGGTTAGTTTTAGCTTAGAGAGCCAATACCAGTCACTGGAAATTGAGAATTGGTCCTAGTTTCTCTAGGTGGAAAAAGAAGGTTCATTAAATGGGCTGAATGTGAAACCATTTTCAGAATGAGAATAGCTAAAAGAACAGGAAGTGAGAAATCGGTGGAAGTAGCTACAGCGTGGACAAGTTTGCTTGAATTATTTAAAAATCCAAATGCTGCGGATGGAAGTGAACAAAAGGAAGGAGGCCAAGATGAGGCTGACTGATCTCCCTACATTGGGCCTACCGAGCGAAGCGACCCCGTATTAACTACACCCCCCGAGCCGGGGGGTACGACCCTTGAGCATATGGTAGCGACCTTCAAGGATAACAATAGATGACCCAGCAGTCGACTGGGCAGGTAAGCCACTATAGAGACATGCCTGGGTGGGTGGGTGGGCAGGGTGGGGGGTACAGTTGGGGTACGGTTAGGATGATATATCTGAGACATCTGATTTACAGCGTGCAATACCACCTGCAATTTTGATAATATGTTAATAATAAATGTTCCAGAATTGGCATTATAACATTGACAGTTGAGCACCTGAGCCAGGTGAAAGAATTAAGGGGAAGCATACTCTCCACAATAGCGGGGAAATATCAAGTGGTGGAAAGTAACTTAATATTGTTTGATTGTAATGCATAATTGAAAATGCAATAAAAATCTGTTTACAAAATATATATATATATATTTATGTAAGACAAATACTTTGGTGTTTTTAAGAGATGATGAGTTAATGTGGTCATTCCCTTGAATCAGGAATCATTTTTCTCCAGGTTGTATTTTGGCATCTGTCTATCTCTGTTGAGTGTGTGTTCTCAATGTACCTTCTTCAGTTACTGCTATAATGAGTTTTAAACAAAGAATTTGATATTCTTTTGAACACACCAGTAACTATGTTTGCATCTCAGGGCTGAATATATAACACCAGAAAAAAAATTATTCTGAAGTAACTCAAACATGTTAATTTTGTTTGATAAATTAAAGTTGCGTGAACATTTGTCCCGTGTTTATTCTCTCACGAGACTGATATGTGTTTGTATTGCTTATATTCTATGTTTTTGTAGGCTTTCAATACTTTCATTGATGATATTTTTGCATTCATTATCACAATGCCAACATCCCATAGACTGGCATGCTTTCGGGATGATGTGGTTTTCCTGATATACCTTTACCAAAGATGGTAAGTGTATTTTATTTTGCTTTTTCCTTCAGGGATATTGTAATAGTTTATATTTAAAAAAAATGGTCACAATCTTCCATCCACTTCTTTATTCGTCATGGTTCTTGGTGTTATGTTATTTATTATAGTTTTTGTAAAACTGTGGTATCACCAATGGAGTCTTAAAGCACTTGTGGCTAAATGCACGGAGGATGATGAAAAGCATAGCAGATGAACAAGGCAGTCAACAGATAACATCAAATAATGGTTAGCAGTACCTCTGAATGGTGTTAGTTGACACCATGTGGCTCCACACCAACTCAGTTTCGCTCCGGAAATGACATGCGGTGCTTATGTAGCTGCCACTCCTGTCCACTGACGTTAGTTCCTTTCTTTCCTCTACACCAGCCCCAGATCCGGATCTACCTTTTGTCACTTTGAGACCGATTTTCTCCTAAAGTTTACAGTGTGCAAGGGAAATGTAACTTCCCAAGATGGCAGGATTCAAACCTTTTAAGGGCTATCTGTAACAGATCCTCATCAAGTTTACCTATCTGCAACAGATCCTCATCAAGTTTACCTATGGTGCCTAGGGTCGAGTCACGACTTGAGTCCCAGAGTGACTGTGCATTGGTAAACCCGAAGTCCATGCAAGTCCACAAGGTCTTCTCCAAGCATCGAAAGACACTATGTTGCGACTAGTCCAACCCCAAGGGTTGGTCTTGGTCCTGTCCACTGTCTAAAAGTAGCAGTAGTCTATCTCGAGGTCGTCCGTCATCGCACTTGAAATCTTTGGGTAAGTTGAAGGAAAAACATAAAAAATCCAAGTGAGACTCCACCCTTCCTTCCACTCTTGTACTCCTGACAAGACACCAATGCCATTGCCATGCCTTTAAGTCTTGCTCCCGAAGGCAATCAACCTCTGAGCCCATCCTGCAACTTGTCCCGGCACAAGCTGAGTTTCTCGGACTGTCTACGACACAAAGACAGATCGAAGCCTTCCATGAGTCCATGATTCAACTTTCGGATCACTGCCAATGCCCTCTGGTGTACCTGTTGGCCCCAAGCAACCGAAAGCCCCGCTCCCCCCAATCTGGGATACCGCCAATGCGTTCGCCCCTTGGTGCTAATTGGAGCCTCTGAATACGTTACCAGGCTCTGCCGCCAGCTGCTTGACCCATGCCGGTTCCTGGAACATCAACACTGATGCGGACTCCATTATCGTCGGTTAAGAGGTGCTCATTGTACTGTCCGACTCAGTGTCAGCAGTGCTACAACCTCAACTGAGGTTGCACTCTGTTTGTGCTGAGCTGCAGCCTTCTGCCGCGGACCTGCTTAGTGACCCTCCTCCACAAGGCATGTCTTATGCATTACATTTCTTCTTTGGGACAGATTCCGGTAATGACTACAATGCGGGTGATTGAATTGGCCAACTCGACCACAAGAAAACTGGTAAGATGTCCTTCCAGGATGCCAGTGGCCATAATGCTCTCCTGATTCCAGTCTCCTCTCACCCCCTGGTCCTGCCACTGAGGAAAGTCTCCTTTGCCATGGTCATGCGGAGGGCGCTGAAGTTCTTGGCCTCCTTTTCCCAACCGTGGAGGTCAAATCTAAAGTCCTAACAGAAGTCCCCCAGCTTGGGAAGAACAATACTGAGCCCCCGTTGCCTTTTGATGAGGCATTCGCTGACACCCTCTTAGAGGGGCCTGGGCCAAACCTTGTTCTACCCCCTGCAGTAAATCGCCGAACTGGGCAACGCCACTGCCCTAGGTGACCCTGCATTTTCGTCTCAGCGCCCCTCCTCTGAGGGCTCTGTGGTGCAAGCTTCCCCTACTCTAAAGTAGCCTAACACTGTCCAAGAAAGTGGAGACCTTCAGCGAAAGGGGTTTCTCCTCTACCAGTTTGGTTGTCCAGTCTGTTAATGCTATTTGCCTACTGTGTTGATTTCCCCATGCCCTCAGGGACTCGGTTGTTCAAATCCTCCCTGGTATACTGGAATACCTCTGTCCTATATGCTGATATTGCGACCTGCTACCGGCTAAACACCACGGTCTCCATTGGGCAAACAGTTAGCACTAGTGTTTCTATTTGATGCCATGCATTGCTGAGATAGACAATTTTTGGGGGCAATGTCCAATTATCCCTTAATGATGTACTTTAATGCAACAAGTCTTTTTGGGACATGGCACTTTAAAGAGAGCAGCACCACAGTATGCTCCTTGGTCGGTCTTCTTCGCCATGCCTACCCCATCCATTTTTATGCTCCGTTTGTTGTTTTGGCAGAGGTACCCCTTACAGGCAGCCAGCTTTAACCTCAGTAAGGTAGAAAGCCTTTTCGTGTCCTGTAGTGAAGTTCCTATATCCCTGATAGGCTCTGCGCATTGGAATAACATACACTATAGATTTGACATAGGACTAAGGTCAGTATGTCTCTATCAAGTATATGAAACTTAATTACTTGTGTGTGCCAGCTAACTCAGAGGTCACTAGAAACTTCTCAAATATACAAGAAGGGATTCGTCTCTGACAACCGCATAAACATGACAACTTTGTTTCCCTTTAGAATCGGAACAGTCTCAGAATCGTGGAAACAATAGATAACAGTTTCACTCAGTCAATCGTGCATGCTTCGTTTCTACAGAGTTGCACAGAAATAGAGAGACGGGCGTTTTCAATAAAAGGGTTTATTGAACAGTCTTATTTCTCGTGCAAGGGATATGAATTGCTACAATCGTAAGACAGACTGCAAAGTATAATATGTACGAGGTTAGCAGTAAGATCAAATAATACTGCAATAGCATGGTTTGTAGCTATGACATATATTAATCAAAATACATACATAAATAACATAAGCTAAAATGTGATACTCATCTGATGCTTCTAAATTTTTCTACCCCAGTGTACCTAACCTAAGTTGAAGTAGGTGCTATTTCTAAAGTATAGCTAGCTATATTTTAGTTTAGCCAAGAGTTGCCAAAAGTTTCTCTAAGTTCTAGTCAGCTCCATACCTGAGAATGAGAGAGGTTGGAATCTCTTTTCTGGACTCGATAGTCTAAACCCCCACAAGGGAACTCAGAGAGCACTGGAGCTGGATTCTCTGCGAGGAGGATGACCGCGTCAGGTCAGTGCATCAGGCTGGAACTCGATCTCCTTCCGAACTTGCCGTGGCGAACCGCGTAGTCTGGGTTGGATCGAATCCTCCGGGAACCGCAATTTGCCAAGGCAAGTGCTGGTATATTTATACCTTGAAGGTGTCTAGGAATGCCAGTATTGACGTAAAAGTCGGGCAGAGGAACGTCATGAATGAACCCCTAAGAAATAGATGTTCATGCATACTTAATGAATTCTTGGAGAAATCAATATTCTCCAGTATTTGGGGTGTCTTTCATAGATTCACATGCCTGAATCATTCCCCGTCGTCGGAGTGGGAGTCCCACGGTACATAAAAAAGCAATAATTATGCATATACCAAACGAAAAACCTTTGTAACCTGAACCAGGAAGTAAAGTAGCCTAAGCTACAAGGGAAAAAACTTCCACAGCTATGACTATCACTGTCATTATATACAGTCCAAACTGCAGCCAATCAGGCGACAGCACCCACCAGAATGGTCTCCTCAGAGGCTCAGGCTGTCAGATTTTCTACCGCACGTCGTGTGAAGGGGGTCTCCCTGAGCTCTGCTCAGTTCTTCAAGTTTCTGCTGTTTCTACAACTTCTAGGATGTCAACTACAAAGAAATCACTCTTCAGATCTTGTGGGTCCTGCGGAAAGCTTAGGCTTTTTTCTGAAGACCCTCACAAAAAATGCATCTATTGCCTCTATCCTGATCATGAGGTGAAGGAGTGCAAGATTTGCCGTACCTTCTCTCAAAAGACCTTAAGAGATAGAGAGGGACGCCTTCTTCTGTGGCTACAGAAGCTTAAGGATAAAGATGCTCCTTTATCAGAGATAGAAACTGCCTCTGGATCCTCTATCTCGTCCAGAAAAAGGGTGGCTGAGGAAGAATCTTCTTCTACTGGGGCAAAGGTGTCGAGGAGAGCCCAGTCTGTTAAGGGCTCGGGGCAGTCTTCGTCTTCATCTAAGAAGACATCTCCACCTTCAGGATCCAAGCCCTCTACGCCCCCTGGGAAAACAGGAAAAACCCAGCCAGCTAAGAGTTTTCCTGACAAGAAATCACCTCAGGTGAGATTGCCGCCGTCGACGGCAGTGGCGTCGACAGTTATTATCGTCGACGCGATTTCAACGTCGACGATTACATTCTCGTCGCCGAGACCTACAATGATAATGTCATCAGCTTCATCGCCGTCGACGCTGGTTTCGGTGAGTGTAAAACCCATCTCGTCGACGAGGGAAGTGTCATCTCTCGTCTCCGTTCCGTCGACGGTAAGAATCAAGAAGCTGGCTCCGCCGACTACTTCGTCGACGTCTACTCCGTCGACGAAGATTGTGGCACCGTCGACAGTTGCATCGTCGACGAAGAATACCTTGTCGACGAAGAAAACCCCGTCGACGAAGATGGACACGTCGACGCCCTCGTCGTCGAAGACGCCATCGTCGACGAAGACGACCTCGTCGACTGCACCATCGTCGACGAAGGTTGCCTCGTCATCGGCACCGTCGTCAGCGAAGATTGTCCCATCGTCGACGGATGCCATCTCGTCGACGAAAACAGCCTCGTCATCGAAAATGGCTGTAACGTCAGGATTCGTTCCGTCGACACGAGTGTTACCACCTTCACTATCTACCTGCATGGATATGCAGGTATGGACTGCGACTCCGTCGTCTGTCGTGTTTGATCAAAGGTCACCAGCATCTACGCTTCTACAGCGTAGAGGATCATCTTTAGAGGCTATATCGCCTCTAAAATTACCGGCGCAACTTTTACAATCGGAGGATAACGACTCCGAAGAAGATGAGAGATTTCGGACTGCAAGGAGTCCATCGGAGCTTCTCATCAAATATCAAGATGAGGATGATGAGGATGAACAATACGAACATCCTAATATGGAACCACAGCCAACACCACCTGCACCAGTGCCGTCTGGTCAAATGCCGTTGGAACTACTTGATAATCTGCAGTATATGTTGCAAGATTACTATAGACGTTTTCCTCCTTCAGAAACGGCGGAATCTCTTCCGGCTACACCCAGACCACGAGTACAGTTGTCGTCGCTCCAGTCACCAAGACCACCTTCTCCGTTGCCATCTCGGCAATTGCAGGTTTCAGACGATGAAAGGGAGGAAGGAGAGGTAGATGATCAATCTATCATGTCGGAGTGGGATAATTACCAAGTACAAACTCCTTCTCCAAGTGCTCCAGCTCCGGTGGACTCTCCCCCGGTGGACATTGGGAATTTCCACTCACTGATGGAAAGAGCAACCAAGAGATTCCTGATTCCCATGGAAACAAAGGAAGATGACTGCTTCCTATATGACTTCAAGGACCAACCAAGGAAGCAGGTTCGGGCAATCCCAATCATTGACTTTATTTGGAAAGAGGGATTGAGACTGATGGCTACCCCTAATTCTCTTCCAGCAGTGTTACCAAGGCTGGACAAGAAATCTAGAGCCCCAAGTAATTCACCAGCATGTCTGATTGGTCAACCTAAGGCAGACTCGGTTATAGCACAAGCAGCTCAGAGACGGGCTAGAAATCCCTCAACACCCATATCAGCTCCACCTGATAGAGATGGTAGAAGGTTGGACGCAATAGGAAAGAAAGTGTCTACGATGGCAGCCACCACAGTTCGGGCTGCAAACTCCCTGGCGATTTTAGGGCGATACGACCGCCAGATGTGGTCCGACATCTCTCCTTTCCTCGACATGTTACCGGAGCCTTCAAAATCCGAGGCTATAAAGATCCTGCAGGAAGGAGAGTATGCGTCTGCGGAAATCATCGACGCAGCAGTGGATGTGGCATCAACTGGTTTCAGGCAGCTGGCAGGAGCCGCAGTGCTGAGAAGGCAGGGCTGGCTGAAGTCCACATCGTTTCGCCAGGAGGTGCAGTCTAAAATTATAGACATGCCATTTGATGGCGAATCCTTGTTCGGTGCACATGTAGATGAAGCGCTACAGGCAATAAAGAAGGATACGGAGACGGCAAGGTCCCTGGGTAGTTTGCAATTCCGAAAATCTACCTTCCGCGGAGCCAGAGGACGTGGATCCTTCTCTAGCAGGGGAGGTAATAACCAGCAGCGTTCCTTTCAAACCTCTCAGTATAACCAAAGATCTCAGAATTATCGCCAACAGTATTACGGACAGCGAAATCAACAATATTCGCAGTCGCGTAAGAAGCAGTCCTTTCGCGGACGAGAGTCCGGTAAGAAGCAATGAGTTCAGCCACCTGCCACCATCTCTACCGTTCCCACGTACAAGAATCGGAGGTCAAATATCCCACTTTTATTCAAATTGGTCCAAGATTACCTCAGACAAGTGGGTATTAGATATAATATCCAGAGGACATGCTCTGGAATTCACAAAAATTCCGCCAAATTCTCCTCCCAAAGGTCCACCCCCTGCTCATCTCAAGGAGCTTTTTTCCCAAATAAATTTGATGATTCAAAAAGGAGCAATAGAAAAAGTCCCTCTCTTACAAAAGGGAACGGGCTTTTACTCAAGATTTTTCCTCATCCGGAAAAAATCAGGAGAGTGGCGTCCAATTCTCGACCTTCGCGCCCTCAACCAATTCCTAAAGAAAATGTCGTTCCGGATGTTGACGCTCCAAGAAATTCTGCAGTTGCTTTCGATGGGAGATTACATGGCCACCCTCGACCTGCAGGACGCCTATTTTCACGTACCAATCCTACCAAGGCACAGAAAATATCTACGGTTCAGAGTGGCTGGCAGGGATTTCCAATTCAAAGTCCTCCCATTTGGACTCCGTTCTGCACCCAGAGTCTTCACAAAGGTCATAGCGCCAGTGACTGCGCATCTCCGTCTGCAGGGAGTTCAGATATTCCCGTACCTGGACGACTGTCTTATCAAGGCAAGTTCCGCCAAGGTAGCATCCGAGCATGTTCAGAAATGCCTTTTACTCTTCCAATCCCTGGGTCTATCAACAAATCTGGAGAAATCACATCTTATTCCTTCGCAAAGAAGAACGTTTCTAGGAGCGACGTTGAACACGGATCTGGTCAAAGCCTTCGTATCAAAAGAAAGGCAAACCAAGATATGCAATCTTGCGCGCTCTCTAAAATCAAAAGAGTGCGTTTCAGTCCGTGTATACAAATCCTTCCTAGGGATGATTTCGTCTTGCATTCATCTCATTCCCAACTGTCGGTACAGAATGAGACCGTTGCAGGAGGAACTCAATCTGCAATGGCTGCAGATCACAGGGTCATTCAAGGATCTCATTCACATCACCCCACGAATGCGAGAGGCCTTTCAATGGTGGAGTCAGATGAACCACTTGAAAGAGGGTTGCCCATTTCTGGTCGAAATGCCGGAGTTCACAGTCACCACAGACGCATCCCTCGAGGGTTGGGGAGCGCACCTTCAAGGAATGACAATCAATGGCAGGTGGACTCTAGAACAAAGAAAATGGCATATCAACCTGCTAGAACTGCGAGCCATATTCCTGGCTCTAAAATCCTTACAGACCATCATCACCCGAGGAGCATGCATACTTGTAAGAACAGACAACACTACAAGTCTGCATTACGTGAACAAACAAGGCGGGACGAGGTCAGCCCTCCTATCCCAGCAAGCGCAAGGGATTTGGGATTGGGCGATCTGCCACAAGATCAACCTCAAAGCCATTCACGTCCCGGGAATCACGAATGTTCTGGCGGATTCCCTCAGCAGGACCACAACGTCGAATCACGAATGGGAGTTACACCAACCATTCCTAGACGAAGTGTTTCACGAATGTGGGCATCCCGATATAGACCTCTTTGCGACCAGCCAGAACGGCAAATGCCCATTCTTCGCAAGCTGGGCTCCCCACAAGGACTCGCTGGGGAATGCCTTTTCGATGAATTGGTCGCAAATATATGCTTACGCCTTTCCACCGATCCCGTTGGTTCCAAGAGTTCTGCGCAAGATCAAACAACAGCCTTGCCGCATGATCTTAATTGCTCCCAGGTGGCCCCGCCAGTACTGGTTCACAGAGCTTCTCCTCCTTTCGGAGGCCGAGCCCATACAATTTCGACCAAGTCCACATCTTCTGACCCTTCAGAACGGTCAAATTTGTCATCCGGACCCAGCATCGCTGAGATTAGCGGCATGGCTCCTCAACAGCTTGAATTTGCACACCTAGATATCCCTCCAGACTGCCAAGAGGTTTTGGCCAATGCTCGAGCACCAGCAACTGTTAAGACCTACAAACTAAAGTGGAAGAGGTTTTGCATGTGGTGTCAATCCGTTAATCTCCATCCGATCCACGCAAAGCCGGAACAACTTCTGCCTTTCTTTCTACAATTGGCGAGGTCTGGTCTTTCCCACTCTACTTTGAAGGTGTTCTTGGCTGCAATTTCAAGATTCCGACAGGATGGTACTAACTCTCTCTATTCCAACAGAGTCATCCAACAATTTTTTAAGGGGCTATTTAGGATGTTTCCGCCTATTCGGCGTCCGCCTCCTTCTTGGCACCTTAATATAGTGCTTTCACAACTAATGAGGCATCCTTTCGAGCCCATCCACAAGGCGGATCTAAAGTTCCTTTCTTGGAAGGTTTCTTTATTATTGGCTCTAACTTCTACAAGAAGGGTTAGTGACCTTCAAGCGTTCACTATTCATCCACCCTTTCTGCAATTCACATCTGATTCTGTGGTGCTGCGCACTAATCCAAAATTTATGCCAAAGGTCCCGACGGATTTCCATCTTAATGAACCCATAGTTTTGAAAACTTTCCTTCCAAATCCGCAAACCGCTGCAGAAAGGGCCTTGCATTCCCTAGACATCAAGAGATGTCTGAAGTTTTACTTACAACGTACAGCACCGCTGCGCAAATCGGACCAGCTCTTGGTAGCTTATGGCAGACCACGTCAAGGCCATTCAGTATCAAAGCCAACCATAGCTCGTTGGATCTCAGCTGCAATTTGTTTATGCCATGATCAGGCTGGAAGACCACTACAAGCGACCCCAAGAGCACACTCTACGAGAGCAATCTCGTCACCTACAGCTCTTTTCGCCGGTGTGCCTCTTCACCAGATCTGTAAAGCGGCAACATGGTCCAGTTGCCATACGTTTACCAGACACTACTGTTTGGAAGCTGCAAGTGATGCGGATGGTTCAGTGGGACAAGCTGTTCTACGTAATCTTTTCAAATAAGGTGAGCCTCTGTTCTCCCTCCTCCGCTATGTTTTTATAAGACGCTTTTTGTGATGTGAAATTGTTTTGCATAAATTGAAACACATGTGTACTTCTGTATGGTTATACTGTTTCATAATGTATATGGTATATATATATATATATATATATATATATATATATATATATATATATATATATATATATATATAAGTGGCGTCTTATGAGCAAAAGGTTATGTACTGCTATCTACTCTGATTCAGGCATGTGAATCTATGAAAGACACCCCAAATACTGGAGAAGAACAATAGTTACTTACCTGTAATCTGTGGTTCTCCAGTATTGGTGTCTTTCATAGATTCACATGCAACCCGCCCTCCTCCCCTCAGAGGCTTTTTAGGCTATGGTATATTACTTCACTCCTGTGCGAGAAAATCTGACAGCCTGAGCCTCTGAGGAGAACATTCTGGTGGGTGCTGTCGCCTGATTGGCTGCAGTTTGGACTGTATATAATGACAGTGATAGTCATAGCTGTGGAAGTTTTTTCCCTTCTAGCTTAGGCTACTTTACTTCCTGGTTCAGGTTACCAAGGTTTTTCGTTTGGTATATGCATAATTATTGCTTTTTTATGTACCGTGGGACTCCCACTCCGACGACGGGGAATGATTCAGGCATGTGAATCTATGAAAGACACCAATACTGGAGAACCACAGATTACAGGTAAGTAACTATTGTTCTTCAAGCTGAGGGAAATTCCTAAAGGCTTAAGGGTCTGGTTTTCCAAGAATTTGTTGTGACGTGGATGGACGGATGTAGGTGGCCATGCCTGTATTTGTTTTGTACGGACAATGTCTAAATAAGGGCCGGATTTCTATGTCCAAATAATTGCACTGTGAATTGTACCTATATAAGGGCATAAATCGGGAAACCTATATATGGAATCTAAATCTTCACACAACAGTCCAAGGCCATGGCACCGACTGACCTACAGTCAGGGATACCACACAAGCCCACTGAACCCCTGGCCCAACCCCCTGTTGCCCCACTTGCCCTGCCCCTTTAGCGTGCCCTTAGAGGTGCACAGCCACCCAGTTGGCCGCAGGATGCAACGGTTCTTACCTGGTTGTAGACTATAATATCAGCTAGGTGGATCGTGCAAATTGTACAGAAGAGGGCCTACTCGTTCTTTCTTTTCTGCCATACCTACCACCATCTTCGGTATGACTGACAGAGGACCATCTGTCCATATAACCATAGGCAGTGCAGGCCCTTTTGGCCAAAGCGGTTATTAAGAGAGTGCCTGTAGGAGAGTAGGATCTGCTTCTTATAGTTACCCCCACTTTTTGATGATTTTTCACTGTTTACGGCTTAGATTGACTGGGATCCTGCTATCCAGGACCCCAGTCTAGCTGCTTTCTCCTCTAAATTGATTGCATGTACTTTAGGTATACTCCAGATTGGATTCTGAGGTACTCTTATAAGTTCCTAGTATATGGTATACTATGTACCCAGGGCATTGGTACCCCAGAGGCCTCCCAGGGGCTGCAGCATGTATTGGGCCACCCCTGGGAGACCATTCAAACTGACACCACAGGTCTGCTACTGCAACCTGTGTAAGGTGGTGTATGCACCCCTTACTTAGATATAGGTTCACTATATCTATTCTAAATCACTGCACATATAAACCTATCAGTCACCCCTAAGGCAGGCCTTATCAATCCTGAAAGCTGGGTTTTATGTGAGAGGGTGCATCTCCATGAGCAGAGTCCCTCTGCAACCATCGGAACCTATTTTCCGGGGTTGTTTGTGATGCAGCCAACCATATATACTTAAGTGTATTATAACCTCGCGGTAAATGCTAACTTTAAAACGTCTGCATGGAAACATGTCGTGTTTGGTGTCAAACACCTTGGAATCATACCTCCCTGCCAGAAACTGGCGGGGGAGGTATGATTCCACCCTCCTAGAGGGACATACATGACGTACTGGGCTACCCGGTACCAGCTTTCTCGACCTGGGCATCACAAAATGAATGCTGCCTGCCACAGACACAAGTCTGCCCTCCTGCTGCTGAGCCAAGCATGAGCAGGGGAAGGCTTGACAATAGGCTTCCTGTCACAGGGGGGGTGTGACCACCTCCCAGACAGACTTTAGTGTATTGGGGCTGGGTGGATGCACTCAGTGCTTTTATGTCTGCACTGGGGGCACATTTGGTGTCCCTGTGCATAGTCCAGCTCAAACCGGTTGTAGGAGCTATTTGCTCCTGCTCTGGCGCGAAACTGGACAAAGGACATGGGTGTAGCCACCCCTCTGTCCTGAGCCTTCCATAGGTGGGTCCCCAGAGTTTGTCCCACCCCTTCCTTGGGTATAAAGTAGGAACCCCTGACTACAGGACTTTAGATTTTACCTGGACTAAACTCTGCCACAGAAACCAAGTACTTCGACGATCTGTACGACGCTGGATGACTGAAGAATCTCCCTTGGAGTAAAGGAGTTACTCCCCTGCAAGGCAAGGCACCTAAAACGCATCTGACCGGTTTGCATCTTCCGAGCTCCTGAGGACTCCAAAGATTTCTGCAACACAGGAGGTGGGTTCCAGAGGTCTCTGAGGTTGATCTGCACTCTCAGCAATTCTGAGGCCCGTATCCCTCGAGGGGACCGTGCAACCCGATCCCCTGTGCACCGTGTACATTTGCAGCAGCATATGCTTTTTGGCGATCCCTGAGGCTGTGCTTTGGGCTACTTTTAGTCCTGACCACGAGTGTTCCGTGGGCTGGTATTTTGTGATTCAGCTCGAGGTCCCTTCGCGATCCCTGGTCCATTGGCCTGTGGGTCCCTGTGAAGGTAACTTTGACTTTGTGTTCTTTCCTGGTTGCTCCAGACGTGCCCTGACTCTCCATAGCTTGGAGAGTCCCCAGGACCTTGCTGGTCCTCACCAAAGCATCTTTCCTCTGACCGCGTGGGTTGCAGTTGCCAAGGCTTGTTGGTGTTCAATCCGGACACTGACCCCCCCAGAACTCAACATCCTTTGTGGGACAGCTCACCTCCAGACTTTGGTCGTCATCTCCTGGTCCCCGTGGCTGCAGAGTCAAGTTTCACCTCTTCTCACCTGAAACACCCAACATCGGTGGGCATTCGTCTATCATGCCCCTGGTCACTGTGAAGTGACCCAGACTCTGTCCTCTCTGCTTTCAGGTTCTTCTGACCTCGGATCCAGGCTTGGATTCCACCGGACGCTTTTCATCTTCCCGGCAGCAGCACTTTTTCGCATCACGCCATCGAATGCACCCGGCTCCTCTAGGATAGGTGACTTAGGCATCTCGGTACTCTCAAGGGTGCTGGCCTTATAACTTTCTATGTTTAACTGGGTTTGCTGAAAGTCCTCTCCAAAGTGTCCTTAATCTTTAAAATTCCAACCGCGACTTTCCCATAGAGTTGTACGGAGCTCGTGTCTGTGTTCTCACACTGCACCTGTCCTCTGTGGGTCCCCTGTGTCACTACTTTGGTTGGTTCCTTGGGGTCCAGCGATTCTACGTGCTCTGGGCACTGTGTCTAGTCAAGTCATGGTTGTTATACCACTTTCTTAGTATATGGTTCGGTCTCTCCCTGGAGCCCGCTGTGTATTGTGCTATTTACTGTCGTTCTAGTGATTTAATAGTGTATGCTTTGTTCTCTAATCTCATAAGGATGTTAGTAGAGAGTGTTTAGTAATAAATACATATATTTTATATATTCCTTGTGTGGTTCTCCTTTCATTTGGTCATTCAGGAGGTTATAATCTGGTAAACCAAGCTGCTTTACATTCCTTCGAGACTTATCCCGAGGGCTGCTCTCCATAGCTACCACTAGGATAGCTTTCAATAAAGGTGGTCTTTAACCTAATCATCAATAAGGGTTGTTTGGATTGGAACATGGTGCCCACTTTAATTAGTGGTCAGCATTTACCAGACCAACTTGTCACATTGGTGTGCAGCGGTTGGGATTCAAGCTTGCTATTGTTTTACCAGATAAACTCATTGAGTGACTAACTGAAAACCACTAAAGGTAATAGGTACATATAAATCAAGACTAGAATAAGTAAGTTCTACTGAACTTAGAGTTGGGTAGTCAAGGGTCTAGCACACCTTTTCTCCAACTCAAGAGAGGTTAGTAGCTCCCACTAGGTTAGGTAGGTGCCGACACCACATAACTCTAGTATGTCTTCTAGGCCTGAAGCCAGTGGCTCCTTGCCAACTAAGTATGATCATCTCTCATTCCAAGAATTGAGAACTATGTGTACATCTAGGAAACTGAAGACACGTAGACATGCAAGCACCCAACGTCTCATAGAGATGTTGCTTTTAGATGACCTCAGAAAGACCCCAGGGTCTGATGAGGCAGGCAAGTTGGGTGGGGCAACAGAGGAGGACAGACAAGGAAGTGAAAACTTCTATGACATGGACTCCAATCCTGACCAGGAGGATCAAGATGATTCTAACCTTGACAATCCATTTCTTCCTTTAGGTGAGGGAGAAGGCCTCATTGGCCCTCTCTTTAACCCACCAGGAAGAGTTAAAAGTTTACCAAGAAGATAAAGATCTCCTTCTCAGGAATCTCTGATCATTCTGGTATTTTTGTAGGGACCTCTGCTTCTCATAAAAGGGAGTCTCTTATGAGAAGAAGTACCAACTGCTTGAGTTTGAGAGCTAAGCTCAGAATCAAGAGAGAGCAATTGGCCTTAGATAGGGAATCCCTGGAGCTCCAGAGAGCTTCCAAAAGGTTGGAGCTAGAGCCCCATGGTTCCCTTGGGTAGAAACAATGCGTATTGTAGTTAGCCGTAGTTACTTCAGCATAACATATAATACATTTCTGAAAGCAAAAACATTTCTTGAACAAAAGGGGAAAGAGGAACAAGAACACAGAGAAAGGATTTTCATTGATTTATGTATCAGAATTGATAACATTCGATAAACAGAAACACATTGCAGAATTTTATACTTCCAAATTCATACAGTGATACAAAATAGTGAGATAGTGGTGCTCAGTGGTGATATAAATACATAGTGCAGTGAGGTGAGGGTGGGAGGATGTGGTTTGTTTTTGAAAGGCCAGATTCAAAATGCAGTAACTTGCGTCGGGTTTCGTCGTGGACTTCTATGGATGCCTGAAGGAAAGTTGCTGACAGGCAGTCAGTGAAGAGTGTCCGGTGGATCCCAAATCTGGGATCAAGAACAGAGGATACCTGCAAGCAGAAGGGACAGAGTCAAGGTCACTAGCCAGTGACCACGTGGAACCAGGAAGGAACCAGGCGATGTCGTGAAGATTGCAGGTGAAGGGTGAAGCTTGTCGCTGCATCCACGGGTACCAGGAGACGTCGAGGACTACCAGGACCAGGAGGCGAGCTGTCCCACGTAGGCTGTTGCTGTAGGCGGCGTCGAAGTCGAACTAGGACTCACCAAGCCTTGGCAAGCGGCACCCACGAAGAACGGAGGACTTGCTTCTGGTGCAGACCAGGAAGGTCTTGGGTGCTTCTCTTTTGCAAAGAAGCGGGAGCCAGCAGTGAAGATTTCAAGGTGTGTCGTCACAAAGGCCGCTAGCCAACGGGCAAGCAACCGGACAGATGCGGCAAGCAGGAATATGCAGAAGGGCCCCACGCAGGACTCGTGGAGTGTGGGGGGCTGATATTCGGTGCAGATGGTGCTTGGGGTTGGGGCTTCTCAATCCCTGGTGCACAACTTCGAGGGTGCCTCAGAAGCTGCGCTGGAAGATACTCGCCACTTTTCCAAGGTAGCCGGTCCCACGTCTCTCGTCGCCTCCACGGATCTCAGCTCGGCTGTGGATGTGGATCAGGATCGGAGAAGTCTGGAAGTCAAGGCTCTGGTCGGGCTGTGCAGTCGGTCCCTCGTAGAACTTCAGCAAAGCAAAGGGTAAGCCTCTTGATGGTGCCTGTTTGCACAGGGTAGCCACTCCTTGGCCACAAGGGAGATTCTTCAGTCTTCTTCTTTCGTCGAATGTCGAAGGTCCAGAGTTTCTGTTCAAGTTGAAGGTTCAGGATAATCTAATCTCCTGGGGCCCAGCTACCACTCTTATCTAAATCTGGGGGGCTGGGTTACCTGCTAGGTCACGCCTTATGGGTGGGACCTGGGAGGGGGGTGGTTACACCCCCTTCCCTTTGTCCAGTTTCACGCCAGGACTGGGGCTGGTGTGCCCCAGCACCGGTTTGAACTGGACTATGCATGGGACACCTTGTGTGCCCCAGGCAGTGTCTCGTTTCATTCGTCCCTCCCTGCCCCAATACACTAAGGCCTGTCTGGGGTGGTGCTCGCACCTCCCAAGGCAGGAAACCTATTGTCCAAGCCTCCCTTGCCGGGATCGCTCCCAGCAGCAGGAGGTCAGACTTGTGTCGTGGCAGCAGCATCCATTTTGTGATGCTGGGGCTCTGGTTAACTTTAACCGGGTAAGTAGGTTACAACATGTCTTCTCCCTCTAGAAGGGAGGGATAATATCCTCATCCCCAGAAATGGGATGGGGGTATTATTCCAAAGTGTTAGACACCTTACACGACATGTTTTGATAAAGCCAAACCATAGTTACCATAACCGTTTAAGATTATAAGGTACTTTAAGAGTATATGGTAGGCTATATCATAGAACAGCTATAAGGACATGGTTCCGAAAGCTGCAGAAAGGCTCAGCTCATGCTAGAGCACCATCTCACATGTTACCAAGCACTCTGCCTCCAGGATTGTTAAGGCCTGCTATAGGAGTGGCTGATAGGTACACATGTGTCTATATGTAAGATAGGTATAGGAATACTACACCTAAGCAAGGAGTGATTACACGACCTTGCCCCAGCTGAGTGATCAGCCAGTTGTGTCATAATGGAAGGCCAGGCCAGGGGTGGCATAATACATGCTGCAGCCCCTGGTAGGCCTAGGGTACACCTATGCCCTGGGTACCTAAGGTACACTGTACAGGGGCCAATAAGGTGATCCTATCCAAAGGGGTTATGCACCTAAAGTACATAGTATCAATTTAGAGAGAGAACAGCAGGGCTGTGGGTCTGATTAGCAGGCCCACAGCCACATCTAAGTCGAAAACCAGTAAAGCAAAAGGTAAAAGTGGGGGTGAACATAGAAAGCAGACCCTACTCTCCTACAGTTGTGATAAGTGCAAACCTCCCTGTTAAATGCTTGTTGGGCAATGATTTAGAAACGTCCGCTTGGGCTGAAGTGGGACTGAGGACTCATGCAGAAATGTTGGGAATCCCTGCTGATGTGTTTGCTATGACTAGGTCACAGGTAAAAATGTCTAACACTGAACAGGCCCTGGATCCTGGAAAAAATGGACCAGGCGCCTTCCAAGTGAAGGAGCAGTGGGGGTAAGGCAGTGTCTTCCCCCTGACTCAGAATAGAGATCAGTCTCTTGAGGGAGATGATCTTTGTCCTGAAGAAGGATCTGTCTCAGAGGAACTTGAACCTGATCAGGTTGAGTTCTTGGGGACAGGCGGCCCTTCCAGAGCTGATCTGAGCCAGGAGCAGCTGAGAGCGGTCGCTCTCTTGAACCCCTCAGACAGCAAGCTCCTGCTGAGGCTGCTGGGAGTGCCAGTGGGTCTCATAGGATCTACTGGGATGATGGACGTCTATACTCAGAGAGTAGAGACCCCAAGCCTGGAGCTACCACGAGGTTGGTTATACCTTTGAAGTTTAGGGGCTTCCTATTGACACTGGCACATGACATTCCATTAGCAGGTCGCCAAGGCCAAAACAAGACTTGGGACAGGATTGTCCCTCACTTTCATTGGGCTCACATGTCTGAAGACACCAAGGAGTTTTGTCGCTCCTGTGTCACCTGTCAAGCCAGTGGTAAGGCAGGTGGTACTACAAAGGCCCCCCTGATTCCACTGCCTGTGGTGGGGGTTCCCTTTGAGAGTGTTGGATTTGACATAGTTGGTCCCATGGATCCTCAAACTGAATCTGGGCTCAGATTTATACTGGTGGTGGTGGACCATGCCACTAGGTATCCAGAGGCAATTCCCCTTAGAAATACCACAGCTCCTGTGGTGACATGGACCCTCCTGGGGATCTTTTCCAGGGTGGGTTTTCCTAAGGCGGTAGTATCAGACAGAGTTGCAAACTTCATGTCTAGTTACTTGACTGCTATGTGGAAGGAGTGTGGAGTAAAGTACAAATGTACCGCCCCTTATCACCCACAATGCAATGGGTTACTTGAAAGGTTCAACAAAACCCTCAAGGGCATGATTAAAGGTCTCCCAGAAAAGCTTAGGCACAGATGGGACATACTTTCTGTAGGAGAGTAGGATCTGCTTCTTATGGTTACCCCCACTTTTTGCTGATGTTTCACTGTTTTTTGACTTTAGTCTGGCTGGGACCCTGCTATTCAGGGCCCCTGCCTAGTTGCTACCTTTCTAAATTGATTGCATGCACTTTAGGTACACTCCAGATTGGATTCTGGGGTACCCTTATAAGTCCCGAGTATATGGTATGCTATGTACCCAGGGCATAGGTACCCCAGAGGTCTACCAGGGGCTGCAGCATGTATTGTGCCACCCCTGGGAAGCCATTTAAAATGACACAACAGGTCTGCTACAGCAGCCTGTGTAAGGTGGTGTATGTACCCCTTACTGATACCTATATCTCTCCATATCACTGCACATGTAAACCTATCAGTCACCCCTATGGCAGGCCTTAACAATCCTGAAAGGTAGGGTGCTGGGTTTCATGTGAGAGGGTGCCCATGCATGAGCAGAGCCCCTCTGCAGCTTTCGGAACCTTTATTCTGGGGTTGTTTGTGATGCAGCCAAACCATACACTCTTAAGTGCATTATAACCTTGTGGTAAATGCTAACTTTGGAATCCTAATGGCACTAGATTGAGCATGGACAGTTTGGTATTTGGAACTCTTTGGGTCAGACCCTGAGATCCTCAGGATTTTACCTCCGATCAGGCTTCCCTTCTGGGAAGATCTGTTTTCACAGCAAAGGAGCAGCGTTCTGCACCTGCTATCTGCAACTTAATGTTTGGAGTTTTAGTAGTCCGAACTAAAGAGCTGAACACCTTCGACCTTCCCCCGGAGGTGGTTGATGAGATCTTGGCAGCCAGGCACCCCTCGACAAAGACCATGTTCGCCTGTTGTGACAAATTTGTAGTTTGGTGCGGCACATGCCAGATTTGACCCTCTTCAGGCAAAGTTGTCGTTTTGTCATTTGTTCTATCATTCTCCTGGCAAGGCTTGGCCCTGGGCACAGTTTAAGGGTGTCTTTTGGCCTTTTCACAGTTGCTGGTGCACTTTCTTTCTGAAAGGCCTACAACATCTATTTCTTTCTTCTCCTTTTGCCATGCCACGGGGGACATTAACTTGATCCTCACAAATTTTAGGTGCACTCCCTGTGAGCCGCTTCACAGCTGTTCCATGTGGATTCTTACTCTCAAGACAGTATTCCTTGTCACTGTAACACCGGCACAGTAAATGAGTGAGCTTCAAACTGTGTCAACCCGCAATCCACCACCTTTTTTTCAAGCAAACTGGTTCTGTCGACGCAGGCTGTCTTCTTGCTGAAGTTTCACGTTGTTCAAAATATCACCTTGCCAGCATTCTTTGCTCTTCAGTACCCTTTCAAGGAGGAGCAACTCAATTAATTGGACCCCAAAAGAGCGCTGCACGTTTAAATCAATTGTGTCACAGAACACTGGATAGACAATCAGCTCTTTGTGGGATTCATTGGAGTGAAAAAAGGGAAGACCGTGCAGAAAAGGACCATCTCCTGCTTTATTGTGATCTGCTACACTTTGGCAAAAATGCAGCCTCTGGAAGGACTGCAAGCTCATTCCACCAGGGCCAAAGTTGCTACAACTGTGTTGGCAGTCAAAGTTCTACATAGGTACATGCTTCACACGTTCATGAAGCACTAGTTTCTGGACAGCCATGTTCCTGGAGAGGGGCATTTCGCCTGCTCGGTCCTGCAGGACTTTTTGGTTTAAGTCCATTCACAGAACACTCCAAATAGGTGCTGCTTTAGAATCTATTCAAAAGGCGAGGAAATCTGTGGTACAAGTCTTTATCAGAAGAACAAGTTACTTACCTTCGGTAACATCTCATTCTGGTAGAGACTCAATCTAACTGCATATTCTTCGCCAACCCTCCCATCTTCCCCATTTTGTGAACTGGACTCTATAGATGAATAAGATCCCAAGTCTAGGAATCTGCACATTGCTCAAAGTAAATTTTTATGTGGCTCTGCGTTTGGTGGCGCGGACATCCTCGAAAGCAACTGACATCAGCACACGGGAGTGGCACCTGTATAGGCTCTGTACATCATTTCCAGAGTGAAATGACTTCCGTGTAGAACTACAAAGCGCCACCTACTGGCAGTCAGAGGTACTGCTGAAAATGTTTCCTGATCCAGTATGATGCCTGGGCAATATTCAAAAAGTGAGGAATCTGCGATTAGAAAGAGTCTACCAGAAAGAGTATTACTGAAGATAACTTACTTGTTCTTTAGTACTTTGCTTGGCTAGTACCTCACAATGCATTATTACTTACAAACAGCTCTGCTCTGTTTTCTTGTGCTAAAGATGAATCCTCAACAGATCCTTTTTTCCACCCGTCAGCATGCAAAGAAATATGTTTCTCTTATAATGAAAACTGGGTACTGTGACCCAAGCCCGCACTGTCCCTGCATTTGTTCCTGTTTTTTTTCCTCTTTTTCCATTTTAGTAGCATATGTCATAATGCTCCGATGTCATGCCATGTGCATCATCACAAGCAGTTGCAGTAGCTAACTTGCATACTTTTTTTGTTTTTTCCTTGGAGAATCAGCATCTTCTGGTTCATGCGTTTCATCTGTGTGTGAACATCTGAAGAAAATCTTTGTTTGCCATGTTGTGGAATATAGTCATCATAACTGTGCAGGGGCGTAGTTTACTTTAATCTTCAATGCATAAGGACAGTTTAAGGGAAAACACTGTGTTCAGCACCGTTTTAGCATTACATTAGCGTCATGACCCCTGCTCCAATTCCCAATTGTTACAGGCCACTAACGTATTCACGAGAGGCTCTCCTAAGGTTGAATACTAACATTAATACTGTTTGTGGCATACCAATAGACCTTCGGCTTGAGCCATGGAGGTGTAAACACTGCAAACTGAATTTCAGCTACATTAAGGTGAAGGAAATTACTAGTCAAGATGTTAAAAAAAAAAAATAGGTCAAATTTGAATAAGTGGAGAGCAGTATTAATCAATGCACGTTCATTGATTCGACATAACACCGAATTGGCGGATCTGATCGAAAGCCAGAAACTAGATCTGGCATTCATTACAGAAACTTGGGCAGATGCCGTTTCAAATCCAGAACTGACGTCAGCACTCCCTATGGGTTACTCTATTGTCAGAGCAGACAGAGAGTATAAGCGGGGAGGGGGGGCTTGCTATTATTTTTAGAGAAGGACTTAGAGTGACTGGATGTGCGAGAGGGTGCTCACCAGATTGTGAAACACTAGCTTTCCAGATAACACTCAATAATAATTACACGTTAAATGGTCTTCTTATCTATCGTCCACCAAAAGCTCCTACTCCCTTGATGGAGAATATAAGTCCCTTTTTAGAGTCAAGTATAAAGTATTCAGATTTTACAGTATAAGGGGATTTCAACTTTCATTTAGAAAAAGGAGATGATAATAACACGGTTGCGCTCATTGACTCAATGGCAAGCTTTTCCTTAAAACAGATAGTCAGACAAGAGACACACATTGCAGGGCACACCCTGGATGGAATTTTTACATCCAATCCAAGAATAGAAGTGTTGGAAGTTATACCTGTCATATGGTCAGACCACAAAGCCATAATATTCACCATACAGGATAATGGGCTGTCAATGACACCCACTGATAACCAGGCTAGAACGGTATATCAGGACTGGACCAATATTGATATCCCTATGCTACAAGCGGTACTAGGAATATCTAAACCAAACTTAGAGACTGACTCGAACGGTATGGCCAATAGAGTACATTCCTGGATTAAGGCGGCAGTAGAGTCATTAGTTTTAAAGAAAACCTCCTTGTCCAAAAGGAAGCGACCTTCCTGTGAGAAGTTGGCCTGATGTATGATGTCACTAGTTATAGTGTACACCTTATATCAGTCCAAATACCCTTATGGTGATTGGTTGTAAAGTCAACCTTATAGACCAGCTATCCTAGTGGTAGCATGGACAAGAGCAGTCTTAGGCTAAACTCTGAATGGCATGTGAAGCCAGCTGTGATACCATATATAATCCCTTGAATACCAAATGAAAGGACACCACAACAGATATATATATAAAATAAAGTGTATTTATTCTAAGCAAACCCTCAGCACTCTTTATGAGTTTAGAGGTAAGTACAACACAGTCTTATTAATGCATACAGTAAGTCACACAGGTAAGTAATACAGTTAGGCCCTAGGGGCCACGCAAACCATATACTAAGTAAGTGGTATAAGAACCACTGTCACGAAAATAGAATAGGCCTAGGCCTAGGGAATCGCTGGGGCTACACTACACTAGCGTTAGTTAGGAAGTGGGAGGCCCACGGGATTCGTGTGCAGAGTGGAAACACTCACGCGTAATGCGTAAAAGTCAATAGCAATGTTACAGTTTAGAAATAGATAGATTTAGGACACTTCCGGAGTAGCTAGGAAGTTGAGACTTGAAAACTAGACACTAGGATAGTCACTATCCTGTTGAGCACCGGAGTACCCAAGTTACCTAGCCCACAGGCTGCGGGTGCATAGGGGTGAAGATGCGTCGTTTTCGTCGTCGACTCCTATGGATGCCTGAAGAAAGATGCTGACAGGCAGTCAGGGGAGAGTGTCCGGTGGATCCCAAGGCTGGGATCAAGAAGAGAAGAAACCTGCAAGCAGAGGGGACAGAGTCAAGGTCACTAGCCAGTGACCACGTGGAACCAGGAAGGAACCAGGCGATGTCGTGAAGAGTTGCAGGTGAAGGTGAAGCTTGTCGCTGCAGCCAGGAGGACCAGGAAGCGTCGAGGACGACCGGGACCAGGAGGCGAGCTGTCCCACGAAGGCTCTTGCTGTCGGCGGCGTCGAAGTTGGACTAGGACTCACCAAGCCTTGGCAAGCGGAACCCACGAAGAACAAGGGACTTGCTTCTGGTGCAGACCAGGAAGGTCTGGGGTGCTTCTTCTTTGCAGAGAAGCGGGAGCCAGTCTGGAGGAGCCAAACCAGCGCAGAAGATTTCAGGGAGCGTCGTCACAAAGGCCACTAGCCAGCGGGCAAGCAACCGGACAGACGCGGCAAGCAGGAAAATGCTGAAGGGCCCCACGCAGGACTCGTGGAGTGTGGGGGGCTGGTCTTCGGTGCAGATGGTGCTTGGGGTTGGGGCTTCTCAATCCCCGGTGCACAACTTCGAGGGTACCTCAGAAGCTGCGCTGTAAGTTACTAGCCACTTTTCCCAGGTAGCCGGTCCCACGTCGCTCGTCGCCTCCACGGATCTCAGCTCTGCTGCAGATGTGGATGCGGGTCGGAGAAGTCTGGAAATCAAGGCTCTGGTCGGGCTCTGCAGTCGGTTCCTCGTCGAACGTTTCACAAAGCAAAGGGTAGTCTCTTGATGGTGCCTGTTTGCACAGGGTAGCCACTCCTTGACTACAAGGGAGATTCTTCAGTCTTCTTCTTTCGTCGAATGTCGAAGGTCCAGAGTTTCTGTTCAGTTTTGCAGGTTCAGGATAATCTAAAGTCTTGAGGCCCAACTCCCACTCTTATACTAATCTGGGGGGCTGGGATACCTGCTAGGTCACGCCTTATGGGTGGGACCTGGGAGGGGGTGGTTACACCCACTTCCCTTTGTCCAGTTTCGCGCCAGAGCTGGGGCTGGAGTGCCCCAGCGCCGGTTTGAACTGGACTATGCAAGGAACACCTTGTGTGCCCCAGGCATGTCTCATTCCTTTCAGCCCACCCTGCCCCAATACACTAAAGGCTGTCTGGGGAGGTGCTAGCACCTCCCCAAGCAGGAAACCTATTGTCCAGGCCTCCCTGGCTGGGATCACTCCCAGCAGCAGGAGGTCAGACTTGTGTCTGTGGCAGCAGCATCCATTTTGTGATGCTGAGGCTTTGGTTAGAGATAAACAGCAAAGTAGGATTTTAACATGTCTCTCCCTCTAGAAGGGAGGAATAATATCCTCATCACCAGAAATGGTATGGGGGTATTATTCCAAAGTGTTAGACACCTTACACGACATGTTTTGATACAGCCCAACCATAGTTACCATAACCGTTTAAGATTATAAGGCACTTTAAGAGTATATGGTAGGCTATATCATAGAACAGCTATAAGGACATGGTTCCGAAAGCTGCAGACAGGCTCAGCTCATGCTAGAGCACCATCTCACATGTTACCAAGCACTCTGCCTCCAGGATTGTTAAGGCCTGCCATAGGAGTGACTGATAGGTACACATGTGTCTATATATAAGGTAGGTATAGGAATACTACACCTAAGCAAGGGGTGATTACACGACCTTGCCCCAGCTGAGTGATCAGCCAGTTGTGTCTGATTGGAAGGCCAGACCAGGGGTGGCATAATACATGCTGCAGCCCCTGGGAGGCCTAGGGTACACCTATGCCCTGGGTACCTAGGGTACACTGTACAGGGTCCAATAAGGTGATCCTTGCCAATTGGTTATGTACCTAGGGTACATGGAGTCCATTTTACAGAGAGAGCAGACAGCCTGAGACCCTGAATGGCAGGATCTCAGGCCAACTAAGTCGAAAAACCAGCTAGACACTAGGCAAAAAGTTGGGGGTAACCATAGTCAGATATCCACCTTCCTACACAACCCCCCCCCAAACGAAAGGAGATAAGGCTGGCCTTGACAAGGTAAGCCTCTATTGCCTGAGTGGCCATATAAGGAAGAACCAGCACTGGCATGGTTACCCCCTGTCTCATGGTCCACTAAGCAATCCCTCATCCTAAAGATATCATAGGGTCTCCACCATAGGGAATCTCTACCTTTGGTGTGTCTTTGCAAAGTAAAAGGCTGGTGTTGAGATGGAGTACTGAAGTGAGTGTCCTCAAAGTGAGGCCTCAGCTTCCTCCAATCATCCTCCACCATGGATGCCTTTCTTTCTCTAACTGAGTTGCACTGTGCTCTCAGGGTCAGCCTCTGGCTACCTAAAGCTGGAGGCTGGGTCCCTTTTGTGGGCTTACTGGAGGGACAGGTCAGGTTTGGGGCCCTAAGGTCCCATGTTTGCCTGTGCCCAACAGAATCCCTCTGGGGGAGGTCCCTAACTACCTGTGAAGGGGATCCCTCAGGAATGTTTTTACCCATCACCTGGCTAGGGCAACTAACCAGGCAATCCTCATTCTTTTGAAGGGGGGGTTCTTGTGGACAGGGGCCCTCTTGGGGTCCACTGGCCTCCCTGACCTCTGCAGCCCTGGGCTGACTGAGGCAGGGTAGAGAGAGGCAGGCTACCTGCACCAGACTGGGTCCCACCTTGGAAGGGGCCACTGACATCAGAGGCTCTGCCAGGCCAGGCCTGACTACCTCTGGGGCAGTTCCTTCACAAGGGGTGAGGTCAGATCCCTGAGGAGGCTGACCTTTTCCTAATGTCTGGGGGGAGGGAGACTTTTCTTCCTCCCCACTACTCTCTGTTTGTGTGGAGTGATCCATAGTTTCAGGCTTCACTACCTCTATATCAGTCTGAGTGTGGGCTGAGACCATTACAGCCTTGCCAACCTTTTCAGGAAGGCACTCAGTTTGTGTTTGAGCTGTGACTGTCACAGCTCTGCCAATCTCTACAGGGAAGTCTGTCTGTGCCTGGGCTGTGGCTACCACTGCCCTTCCAACCTTTTCAGGGAGGAAAGCTACTTGGACAGGGGTTGTGACTGGCACAACCCCACTACCCTTTTTGGAAAGGCCTACCATTTTAGAATGGGTGTCTTGTTCAACTCCAGCCCAAGCTGAGAGTTCTAAGTCATTCCCCAGCAAGCAGTCCACAGGCAAGGTTGGAGACACTGCCACCCTTTTAGGGCCAGTGACACCTCCCCAGCTGAGACATACCTCTGCCATGGGATGACTGTTCTGTTTGCCATCAATGTTAGTTACCTGGTATGAGAAACCAGGCAAAAGCTGCTCAGAGGGAACTAGCCTATGGGCCACCATAGTGATGCTAGCTCCAGTGTCTCTGTAGGCCTCAGCTTTTCTACCATTGATGTAGGGTTCCTGTCTGTACCTACCCAAAGTGTTGGGACAGGCAGTGAAGTTGGCAAACCCCATGCCACCATCACAGACAAGAGTAGCTGCTGCAGGGGAATTGGCTAAGCCAGGATCCCCCTGTGTTCCCCAAGAAAACCCAACCAAATTTTTGGGGGCACTCCCACCACCTGGGGGATTACTGCTGACAGTAATAGGTGGTGTGACAGGAGTAGTTGGAGGAACAGTTTTGTTTTTAGCCTGTGGACAACTGCTGTCAGTTTTCCAATGCCCAGGTGTTTTACACACATGGCAGTAGGGCTTTTTAACTGTGGTAGAGGAGGGAGCTTGGGACCCACCACCCTGTGTGGAGTTTTGGGGCCCTGAGGAAGATTTCTCTTTTGCTTTATCCCCACCCTTCTCTTGAGGCTTGGTGGTATCTTTCTTTTGGTCACCACCCTGATTTTTAGGCCTAATCCTGGTCCTGACCCATTTATCTGCCCTCTTTCCCAATTCTTGGGGAGAGGTCAAATCTGAGTCTACCAGGTGTTGATGGAGAAGCTGGTTCTGACAATTACTAAGGATCTGCTACCTCATAATCAAGGTGTACAATCCTGTATAGTCCTGCACCTTGCTGCCAGTTAACCAACCTTCCAAAGCCTTAGTGGCACAATCCACAAAATCAGACCAGTCCTGTGTCTGTGTCTTCTGGGTGTCTCTGAACAACAACCTATATTGCTCAGTGGTTAAGCCAATCCCATCTATCAGAGCACTCTTCAGGACTTTGTAATTGTTTGCATCCTCATCACTGACTGTGAGGAGCTTGTCTCTACCTTTGTCAGAAAAGGAGAGCCACAAGATAGCTGCCCACTGACTTTGGGGTACCTGCTGTACTTTGCAGGCCCTCTCCAAAGCAGTCATCCATTTGTGGATGTCATCCCCATTCTGGTATGGGGGGACTATCTTGCTTAGGTTTCTATGGTCATAAGACCTATCCCTATCTCTAGGGATGTTGCTGCCACCAGTGGGTTCTGACCCACACAATTTTTGCTCTCTAGCCAGAGCAAGCTTCTCCTTGGCAAGGGCAATTTCTTCCCTCTGAATCCTCAGATTAGCTTCCCTCATTCTGGCTTTATGCTCCTTTCTCTCAGGTGAAGTCATTCCCCTGTGAGAGGAAGCATTAGAGATGCTAGAGACATGGGAGTGGATGGATTCCCCTGAAGGGGATCTGTCCCTCCTGTTTCTCTGTGAATGCCTACTTGTGGGTCTGTATGGGGGGACCCCATGCAAACTCCCATGTAAGCTTAAGTTAGCCTGGCTAAGTCTCCTTACTTGGCTCTGGCTGTCTACCTCTTCCTCTGAAGTCCCATCTGACTCATCTGTGGTGGGTAGACCCTTATCTACAGCTATGGCACCATCCCTGGCAGCTCTTTCAGCATCATAGGCCTCCAGAAGCTCCACTAGCTGTCTAAGGGTAGGGTTTGCACCCTGTTTTATTCCTCTGGAGGTACACAATTGTCTCATCTCCTGGAATGTGAATGCATCATACCTAGAGGGAACCTGTCTAGGATTCTCCTCTCCTGAGGGAGTATCAGTGTGATCTCCATCCAGGGGCATGATTCTAGTGAGGGTGTGGTGTGTGCACCTACCTACACTAGTTGTATCTACTAAACCTTTCTAGTAGTTGTAGTCAGGGTGTGTTACTCCCTTCACCCTACAACTACTAAGTCCAGTAGGACTTAAGTATTATAAACTATGTTATATGTACCTAGACAATATCTGTGTGATCTTCCAATTTAGTATCTCAAGATTACAATGGTATTACAACAGCAAGCTCAGATCCCAACCGCTGCTCACCAATGTGAGAAGTTGGCCTGATGTATGATGTCACTAGTTATAGTGTACACCTTATATCAGTCCAAATACCCTTATGGTGATTGGTTGTAAAGTCAACCTTATAGACCAGCTATCCTAGTGGTAGCATGGACAAGAGCAGTCTTAGGCTAAACTCTGAATGGCATGTGAAGCCAGCTGTGATACCATATATAATCCCTTGAATACCAAATGAAAGGACACCACAACAGATATATATATAAAATAAAGTGTATTTATTCTAAGCAAACCCTCAGCACTCTTTATGAGTTTAGAGGTAAGTACAACACAGTCTTATTAATGCATACAGTAAGTCACACAGGTAAGTAATACAGTTAGGCCCTAGGGGCCACGCAAACCATATACTAAGTAAGTGGTATAAGAACCACTGTCACGGAAATAGAATAGGCCTAGGCCTAGGGAATCGCTGGGGCTACACTACACTAGCGTTAGTTAGGAAGTGGGAGGCCCACGGGATTCGTGTGCAGAGTGGAAACACTCACGCGTAATGCGTAAAAGTCAATAGCAATGTTACAGTTTAGAAATAGATAGATTTAGGACACTTCCGGAGTAGCTAGGAAGTTGAGACTTGAAAACTAGACACTAGGATAGTCACTATCCTGATGAGCACCGGAGTACCCAAGTTACCTAGCCCACAGGCTGCGGGTGCATAGGGGTGAAGATGCGTCGTTTTCGTCGTCGACTCCTATGGATGCCTGAAGAAAGATGCTGACAGGCAGTCAGGGGAGAGTGTCCGGTGGATCCCAAGGCTGGGATCAAGAAGAGAAGAAACCTGCAAGCAGAGGGGACAGAGTCAAGGTCACTAGCCAGTGACCACGTGGAACCAGGAAGGAACCAGGCGATGTCGTGAAGAGTTGCAGGTGAAGGTGAAGCTTGTCGCTGCAGCCAGGAGGACCAGGAAGCGTCGAGGACGACCAGGACCAGGAGGCGAGCTGTCCCACGAAGGCTCTTGCTGTCGGCGGCGTCGAAGTTGGACTAGGACTCACCAAGCCTTGGCAAGCGGAACCCACGAAGAACAAGGGACTTGCTTCTGGTGCAGACCAGGAAGGTCTGGGGTGCTTCTTCTTTGCAGAGAAGCGGGAGCCAGTCTGGAGGAGCCAAACCAGCGCAGAAGATTTCAGGGAGCGTCGTCACAAAGGCCACTAGCCAGCGGGCAAGCAACCGGACAGACGCGGCAAGCAGGAAAATGCTGAAGGGCCCCACGCAGGACTCGTGGAGTGTGGGGGGCTGGTCTTCGGTGCAGATGGTGCTTGGGGCTTCTCAATCCCCGGTGCACAACTTCGAGGGTACCTCAGAAGCTGCGCTGTAAGTTACTAGCCACTTTTCCCAGGTAGCCGGTCCCACGTCGCTCGTCGCCTCCACGGATCTCAGCTCTGCTGCAGATGTGGATGAGGGTCGGAGAAGTCTGGAAATCAAGGCTCTGGTCGGGCTCTGCAGTCGGTTCCTCGTCGAACGTTTCACAAAGCAAAGGGTAGTCTCTTGATGGTGCCTGTTTGCACAGGGTAGCCACTCCTTGACTACAAGGGAGATTCTTCAGTCTTCTTCTTTCGTCGAATGTCGAAGGTCCAGAGTTTCTGTTCAGTTTTGCAGGTTCAGGATAATCTAAAGTCTTGAGGCCCAACTCCCACTCTTATACAAATCTGGGGGGCTGGGATACCTGCTAGGTCACGCCTTATGGGTGGGACCTGGGAGGGGGTGGTTACACCCACTTCCCTTTGTCCAGTTTCGCGCCAGAGCTGGGGCTGGAGTGCCCCAGCGCCGGTTTGAACTGGACTATGCAAGGAACACCTTGTGTGCCCCAGGCATGTCTCATTCCTTTCAGCCCACCCTGCCCCAATACACTAAAGGCTGTCTGGGGAGGTGCTAGCACCTCCCCAAGCAGGAAACCTATTGTCCAGGCCTCCCTGGCTGGGATCACTCCCAGCAGCAGGAGGTCAGACTTGTGTCTGTGGCAGCAGCATCCATTTTGTGATGCTGAGGCTTTGGTTAGAGATAAACAGCAAAGTAGGATTTTAACATGTCTCTCCCTCTAGAAGGGAGGAATAATATCCTCATCACCAGAAATGGTATGGGGGTATTATTCCAAAGTGTTAGACACCTTACACGACAAGTTTTGATACAGCCCAACCATAGTTACCATAACCGTTTAAGATTATAAGGCACTTTAAGAGTATATGGTAGGCTATATCATAGAACAGCTATAAGGACATGGTTCCGAAAGCTGCAGACAGGCTCAGCTCATGCTAGAGCACCATCTCACATGTTACCAAGCACTCTGCCTCCAGGATTGTTAAGGCCTGCCATAGGAGTGACTGATGGGTACACATGTGTCTATATATAAGGTAGGTATAGGAATACTACACCTAAGCAAGGGGTGATTACACGACCTTGCCCCAGCTGAGTGATCAGCCAGTTGTGTCTGATTGGAAGGCCAGACCAGGGGTGGCATAATACATGCTGCAGCCCCTGGGAGGCCTAGGGTACACCTATGCCCTGGGTACCTAGGGTACACTATACAGGGTCCAATAAGGTGATCCTTACCAATTGGTTATGTACCTAGGGTACATGGAGTCCATTTTACAGAGAGAGCAGACAGCCTGAGACCCTGAATGGCAGGATCTCAGGCCAACTAAGTCGAAAAACCAGCTAGACACTAGGCAAAAAGTTGGGGGTAACCATAGTCAGATATCCACCTTCCTACACTTCCCAACCATAGTTCTCGGAGAAACTCAGAGAACATAAAAAGGCCTGTAGAAGGGCTGAAAGAAGCTGGAGAGTGAGTTATGATGAAGGGAGGAAAAGAGAGTACGCACAGACCTTGCTTGTGTATAAGGAAACCATTAAAGAGGAAAAGAGTAAATATTTTACTCACAAGATCTTAGAAGCAAAAAATACCAGCAGAGAATTGTTTGATACGGTGAAAAGACTCGCTAACCCTCCAGGGAGCTCTCAGAAGTTGAATAACCCAGAGTTTTGTAATACCCTGGGAATTATTTTTACTGATAAAGTAGAGACAGTATATAAATCACTTAATGAAAGTTCCAGGCTATCCTCTGAATCTAGCAAAATTAGGAACACGCACAACAGGATCTAGTCCTGGTTTCCTTTTTCTTCCTCCATCGGAGGAACAGATTAGACAAATAGTAATGTCAACCAAGTCCGGAGCTCCATCTGATCCTTGTCCCCCCAAAATTTTTCATATGGTCACAGAAATGATTAGTGAACAACTCACAACAGTATTTTCAGAAATAATACTGTCAGGGCTGTTCCCAGAATCATGGAAAATAGCTTCAGTTCGTCCTTTATTGAAAAAGAATAATCTTGATCCTACTGAACAAGGTAGTTATCGGCCGATCTCAAGGATCCCCTTTTATTGTAAGGTGTTGGAGAAACTAATTAATAAGCACATTTCAACTTTCATCATGGAGAAAGATCTTCTAGATCATTCACAATATGGTTTCAGAGACGGTCATGTAACAGAGACAGCCCTGGTAATGGCAGTAGAAGAACTTAGAAGACCATTGGACGAGGGAAAGAAGGCCGCCTTGATTTTGTTAGATCTGTCGGCGGCCTTCGACACAGTCAATCATGGAATCCTAATTGAAAGATTAATAGAGTTGGGACTCCCAAGATACTGCCACCACGCTATCATCATCATATTTAACGAATAGATCGTTTGTCGTAGAAATGGATGGATTAGTCTCTAGATCCTTCAAATTGTCATGTGGAGTGCCACAGGGCTCTTCCCTCAGCCCCACTCTTTTTAATATATATACGTGGCACCTTTGGTGGCCATAATTAGGAAATCCGGTTTCTCGGTGGTCTCTTATGCCGATGATACGCAGGTAGTGGTCTCGGTGTCATAGATGAGACAGCAGACCGTTTTAATACTTGCATGGTACAGATCAACACTTGAATGCAGAGAAATTGCCTCAAACTTAATGGGGGGGAAAACAGAGGTGCTGTTATTAGGATCTAAGACATCCTTTTGGTCACCAAGATGGTGGCCGGCCGACCTAGATGAATGTCCGGTTCCAGTCACGAAGGTGAGGAACTTAGGTGTCCTAATTGATGGAAGATTAACGTTTGAATATCAAATCAAGAAACTGGCTTCCGCCTTTTGGGGCATTTTGAAAATGATTAGGAAAATCTGTCCTTTTATTCCATTGGATGCCCTAAAAACAGTGGTTGTGGCCCTGGCTTTATCGCGATTGGATTATGCCAATGCCCTATATGCGGGTCTTCAAACACAGTTTCTAGTTAGACTCCAAAGGATGCAAAACGCAGCGGCTAGAATGATTTTGGACATTCCCAAATTTGGGTCTGTTTCCCTTCGCTTTAAAGATCTACACTGGCTTCCTTTTTTTAAAAATAATTTTTATTAAGCCAAAAAAGGAAGAGAAACAAAAGAAAACAGTAGTCTCTGCAGGCAGAAAAGGTCATGAAGGGAAATAAACATTAGTCACAAAATAAAGTCCAGATCCAATAATAACATATCATTTTTTACATCAGTGTTTGATTATTCCCAGCGAAGGCTAGACCAGATACGTTCAAACTTAACACAAGAAGAAAAACCCCTGGCTTTAGCTAAAGCTAGTTCCATCTCATAGACTCCTCTCAATATTATTCGCATCTCCATAATTGTCGGACATCTCGTATCAATCCAAGCCCTTGCGATACTTAGACGGCAGCAGGCCATAATAATAGAGAAAAGAGCATTAGATATTAGACCGGGGTTGTCTATTAAGCCCATTAGTATCTCTTTTTCAGAAATGATAATATTCATACCTGCCCATTTACACAATTCCTGAGTTACCTGAGCCCAGTATATATTCAGTTTCGGACAAGTAATAAACATATGTCTAATGTCGGCTGCGTATAGTGAGCATTTAGGACAATATAACTTAGATGACAAATAATTCGTCGCCCATTTTGAAATAACTTCGGGTGTGTAATAAAGAAGAAACAAGATCCTATGATGTTGGAGTTTTAAATTTATGGAGGTAACTGCTTTGTTGATAGTGGCCAGTGAATCATGTAGATCTTCTTTTCCCACATCGATCCCAAAAGCTCGATTTAATTTAACTATAACCTGGCCCACATCATCCCTTTGTTCCATCAAAAGATTCTTGTAAATCTTCCCTATACAGCCCCTGCGGGTTACCTGTAATAGTGCACAAGTAGCCTTACTTATTCCGCTGAGTGAAGCTAAACCTTTTCCTTTAATGAGTAGATCACGTATTTGCAAGAATTTAAAAAATGAATTATGCGGAACCCCAAATTCGCTTCTAAGAGACAAAATAGTAAAACTTAATTATGAACCCTTGTTTAAAAGAGTTGCTTTTGATTTGCGTAAATGGCATCAACTCCCCCTTACGATTTGGGGAGATGCAACATCATAAAGATGAACATTCTGCCAAAATTTTTATACTTTTTCAGGGCTATCCCATTGAGGGTTCCCTTTTCTTTTTTCAAAAGACTCGATAGCATTATTGGCAGTTTTATTTGGGGTTATAAAAGGGCTAGACGCTCCATTAACTTTTTGAAACTTCCCTACGAGAGAGGAGGTTTTGGACTCCCAGATTTTAAGTTATATTTCTGGGCAGCTTTCGCTAGCCGGCTGCAGAGCCTACTACAGGGGACTGGTATGTCTCAAGTTTGGTTAGCATACCAGCTGGTGCTTGGACCGGAGTATAGGTTTGTAGTTTGCAAGATGTCTGACCCAAATTACTTAACGGGTTAGTTTTAAGATTATAGGACAAGGTGTCCGGATTTGGCACGATATTGTGCGTGCTTATAACATACCGGAATTACATGAGCTCACGTATTTAGCGGGTAACCCCCGACTGGGAGCCCTCTTTGATGACTCGGTTTGGAGAAGCTGGTTGCTTAGTGGGATTACTCAATTAGGGCAACTATATGACTTGGACGGCTTTAGACCTTTTTCTCTTAGAAGCGAATTTGAAGATCTACACTGGCTTCCAGTGGCTAAAAGAATTATTTTTAAGTCACAATGCCTAGCATTTAAGGCATTACATGGGAATGGGTCATTTTATCTCAAGACACACCTTAAGAAATATATTCCAGCTAGGAATTTAAGGTCATCACAAGCATATCTTCTATCAATACCCAGATATAAGCAAGCTCGTTGGGGGGCAGGAGCTTCTTTCTGGGAACAGCAAAAATCTGGAATACTTTACCTATGTCAATAAAAAACAGCAAATCATTAATAACATTCAGAGGGCTGCTGAAAACATGGTTATTTAAGAATTAATAATTTATAGTTAGTTCATTTTAGCGAACTCGTAGAGGATCTTACTGTCAATCATAGCGCCAAGACGCCCGTGGGCATTCGTGCGCTTTATAAGTTTTTAAATCAAATCAAATCAAATTAGGGGGTGATGTAGCCTATCTAAGACCCTTTCTCATCTACGTGGTGGCCTCCCTTATTGACCAAGCAGAATAGGGGTTATTAACACTTGGGAGGTAGCTTACAACTACTTCCAACTCAATCTAATTAACTGGATAGACAATGGCAGCAAGGGAACTCTCCGCCGCAGCACTACGTGTGTTACGTATAGTAAACAATAATTCACTTATTAGGATCCTTGGTTTTTGACCTCCTCTAAAGTCCAGCCACCATCATTGACCTTTCATTAAACAATCTATTTACAAAAATAGAGAGGCAAGTAACCAAGATTTTCAACAGTAAATGCACTTAATGTAAATCTTAAGGAACAGAAAAGTACGATGTGAGATGTCCTGTGTTCTTTTCAAAGTCTTGTGCTTCTTTTATTCACTCTGTATCAATATGTACAGTTTGGCACAGCCAACGCGTTTCACCCACAATACAGGCTTCTTCAGGGCATAATACAGCTGGCTATTCCCCTGAAATAGCAGGCATCTTTTACCGGTACAGTATTCACTCTGGTCAGGTCAAAATCTTCATAAATAGTACATTGTACGTGTATTTGTTCGGACCAATCATTTGGTTTCTCGTAGCACCTCTCATCAGAAGCTTGATAAGTAGTGCATAGTATATGCACTTGTTCGGACCACTCTTTCAACTTTCGAATAAATTCTCGAAGCGCCTCGCTTCAGAGGCAGTGTACAGCCATCATGAGCGTTGTGTGGTGTCCCAAATCAAGTTTCGAGGGTGACTATGTTCACCACCCAGTAACTAAATGCCTTTCTGTGACTGAATCCTTTGCTGCTCCGTAGAGACTATTGAACCATCAAGTGAAATCCAATCCTCCATCACATCATGTTGGAACTGGTGCATGTCTCCTCTGACCAGCTATGTCTTGCTGAATTCTTCTGATAAAATGTGTCTTGGATTATTCTGATGACGATACAGAGAAAGAGGCTGATCTAGAAATACCAGCTGATCTAAGTAGCGGCTTTGCCAACTTAATTTTGTTTCTCCTTGTGTTGGATTCTGTTTTAGATGTTTGAGCGCTAGTTTGAAGGTTGTGGACATTTTATCAAGTGCAGACTGCCCAAATCCTACCAGCAACTTTGCCGGTTCCTGCACAAATAATCCAGGTTCCCGCCCTGCTAGTGCCTGGGACTGCAGTGCATAATGACATTGCATATATTCTCCTTGTCTTCCAGGGTCTGATTCGATCATGAATCCCTCCTCTTGTCTCTTGATTGGTCCCTCAGATCTAGAGGCCGACCTTACTGATAAATATATGTATTTTTGAATTTCCCTCTGAGCAAGAAACCACAGCGGCCCTTCAAGACACAAACCCAATTAACAAAGATCCCAGTAGAGGTGAGCAGGAGAGCATGCATTCAATAAAAACATGGATCTGAAAGAGACTATTAGTTATTGATTCCTTACTTTCGAATTACCCCCAGGAGTCAGACTGGATCTGGAAAAAAAATTCTCAGCAGTACCCCTGCACATTGGTAGTTGGCTTCGGTCGACTTTACACTTGTCGTTGGCGTTGTGATCGCTGGAATGACGTCGCGGTATCTACTTAGACGTCGCCCCTGCACTCTGACCTCAGTTCTTTCTTTTTCTGCCCCAGACACGCAGTTCCGCGCAGTTCAAGAGAGAGCTGTACCCTTAGTCATTTTTTGACTAAATGTTTTTCAATTTTTGTCAACATCTTTTTTTGAGTCTTTCGACTCGAAGTAGCACGAGGGCTGTCCCATCGTTGGACCGGCTTCGGGCCTTGTGACTCCTGTCACAAACTGATGTCCATCACGAAACCGCACCTCGTGTGCCTTTGGTGCCTGGAGCGCGACCATGACCTGAAGTCGCGCTCCTACTGCTGGCCTATGAACCCGAAGTCTTTGCAGCAGCGGTCCCGAAAGCTTTTGGAGGCCTGGCAGTCGGCTCCACGCCGTTTGAGGTTCCGTTCGAGAGGAAGGTCTCGGGACCGGTCGCAGAGCCACCACCACTCGTCTTCGAAGTCTTTGCACTCCTTGGGTAAATCAAAGCACAAGAAGAAGGCGAAGAAGCATCATTGCTCTTTGCCTTCTCTCCATCCATCGGCCGACGAGATGTGGGACGCGGAGGGTCGTCATTCTCCGGCTCAGCCCTCAGATCCTGCTGAGACGGCTCCGCGCTTCCCTCCCTTTCCGGGATGCGGAGTGTCCCCTGTCCAACTTCATACTTTTTACGAAGCCTTCCACTCCATCTTTGGGCAACCCGACTCCGCCGGCGTGCCTTTGGGCCCTGCAGACTCGGCTGGGGGCTCTAGGCATTCGATGCCGGCGGCTCTGGTCCCGGTGCCGCAGGACCACCAGGGATCCAGACTTGGATCCGGATCGGCACCAGTCGACCTCCCAGTACCTTCCCCAATGCCGATCCTCCTGACGACACCTCCATCTCCTCTGCAGCCGGTTGCGTCCCCAGCCGGCGTCGACCCCGGCCTCCCTCCCGACTTGGACACAGAACCAGACCGGAAGCCGGTACCGGCATTGACTGATGCCGGTACCTGCACCAGGGGGTACTTTTGTATGGCTGTTCTTCCGTGGTGGTCCCTTTCTCTGTGAGTGGCAGCCAGAGGAGGGTGAGGAGGACTGGGAGGTGTCTGGTGACCCTCTGGCAGACCAGCTTGAAGAGCCAGACTGGAGAGAGGAGTTGGGTGATACAAGTGGTCTGGATCTCTCCCCAGACCTTGGTATGCTTTCTCCCCCTACAGGTGGCTATGGAGGAGGGAGCTCCCTACGCTGTGGTGACCCACTATTCCTCTCCCAACACCCTTCCTCCAAGAGCTTGATGGTCCAAGTCTCAGCCTCGAAAGGAAGCACTTTCCCTACAGCTCCTCAAGATAGGAAATCCAAGAGGCTGGATCACCTTGAGATGTTTTCTTCTGCCAGCTTAGGACTGCGGTCAGTGAACACCGCATGTCTCTTGGGCACACTCGGTGTGGGACACGGTTGTGCAAGTGCTGCTACAGTGCCCGCAGGTGGACCGGGCCATACTCGCCTGTGCTGTTGCTGAGGGTCGAGACACAGCAAATTTCACCGTCGGGTGTGGGCTGGATACCGCCAACTCGCTGGATAGAACGATTTCCACGTCGGTAGCCCCGAGGCATTACACCTTCCTGAGAACTGCTGGCTTCTCTGGGGTTGTTTAGTCTACCCTTTTGGACATGCCCTTTGATGGTTGACGCCTGTTTGGTGACAAGGCAGATAACGTGCTAAAGCGCTTAAGGGACTCTAAGGCTAAGGCCAGGACCTTGGGCCTTGCAGCTACTTCTCGCCCTGTGCAGTCTGCCTTTCGCCCTTTTCGTGGCTACGGGAGGGGTGACCCACTACGTTCCACCCAGTGCCACAGGCCCGCACAAGCCACCCAGCCTCTGCATGGCAGGGGACGTGGGACCCAGCATCGTGAGTCGAGGGGCCAGAGGGCGGGCCAGTCCACCAACCCTCCCCCCCCCCCCCCCGCCCGCATACACCTCCTAGTCCGACTTTTCAGAGCCACCGGTTGCCAGTGGGCAGCAGGATCTGCCATCACCTCCCCCACTGGCACAACATCATGTCGGGCACATGGGTTTTGCAGATAGTCCGAAGAGGCTACTCCCTCCCCTTGGAGACTACCCCTCCCTCCATGCCACCAACACTCCATCGCATGTCGGACAATCACTTGGCCCTTCTTCATCAGGAAGTTACGGCTCTCTTGGCCAAGGGAGCTATCGAGCGAGTCCCTGTCCCAGAGTGGGTCGTGGCTGTTGCTCCCACTACTTTCTGATTCCCAAGAAGGACAAAGGCCTGCGTCCTATCTTAGATCTCAGGGACGTCAACCTCTTCCTCCAGAAGGAGAAGTTCAAAATATTGACATTGGCTCAGGTCCTGTCTGCCCTCGACCCTGGAGACTGGATGGTAGCGTTGGACTTGCAGGACGCTTATTTTCACATCCCCATCTAGCCTGCCCACCGGCGCTACCTGCGGTTCACTGTAGGCCATGAGCATTTTCAGTTTACTGTGCTCCCCTTTGGCCTTACCAGCACCCCTTGGGTGTTCACAAAAGTGATGTCGGTGGTCGTAGCTCATCTGCTCAGATCAGGGGTTCCAGTCTTCCCCTAACTTGACAACTGGCTGTTGAAGGCAGGCTCGCCCCAGGATGTCATCTCCCACCTCCTGACTACTGCGGACCCCCTGCATTCGCTGGGATTCACTCTAATCCTGCTGCAGTCGCACCTGACTCCCTTTCAGAAACTCCCTCTCATCGGAGCAGTTCTGGGCACGGCGCAGTTTCTGGTCTATCCTCCGAACAGCGATATTCAGGCTATGATACCGATGTTTCAGCCTCTATCCCGGATTTCGGTGAGAATAACCCTGTGGCTGCTGGGCCTCATCGCCTCCTGTATCCTTCTGGTAGATCATGCAAGGTGGCATATTCGGGCTCTGCAGTGGGACCTGAAGTCCCAGTGAGTGCAGCATAATGGGAATCTTTCCGACTGCGTCCAGATCTCAGAGGGCACTTGTAGGAGAGTAGGATCTGCACTTATGTTGCCCCCACTTTTTTTCTGATGTTAACACTGGTTTCTGGCTATAGTCTGGCTGGGTCCCTGCTAATCAGGGCCCGAGTCTCTCTGTTCTCCCTAAACAACTTGGAGTGCATATTAGATGCACTAGTGATTGGATACTGTGGCACCATACGAGCCCCTAATATATGGTACCTTAGGTACCAAGGGCATAGGTACTTCACAGGCCTACCAGGGGCTGAAGCATGTATTATGCCACCCCTGGGAAGCAGACTAAATCTGACACCACAGGCCTGCTACTGCAGCCTGGGTGAGGTAGTGTTAGCACTCCTCACTGAGTTATAGGTTCCCTATATCTCACCTTGCACACACACATACACCTATCAGTCACCTCTAAGGCAGGCCCTATCAATCCAGAGGGCAGGGTGCTTGGTTTCCATGTGAGGGGGTGCCTCTGCCTGAGCAGGGCCCCTCTGCAGCTGGCAGAGTCTATTCTCTGTGGCTGTTTGTGGATGCGGTTAAACCATATACTCTTAAGTGCATTATAACCTAGCGGTAAATGCTAACTTTGGGATGGCTGCATCAAAACATGTCGTGTTTGGTGTCAAACGCCTTGGAATCATACCCATACACCAGTAACTGGTGTGGGAGTATGATCCCACCCTTCTAGAGGGATAGACATGTACCTACTGTGGAAACACTGTAGAATCCTGAAGAGCCCTGGCATAACAAAATGGATACCACCAGCACAGACACTGGGCTGCCCTCCTGCTGCTGACCAAAACTCGCAGTGGAGGAGGCCCAACAAAAGGCATCCTGTCACAGGGAGGTGTAACCACCTCCCAGACAGGATTTAGTGTTTTGGGGCTGGGTGGGTGCACTCCTAGAGTGCTTTGAAGTCCTGCACTGGGGGAGCAGTAGGCTCCTCTGTGCATATGCCAGCTCAAACTGGTTCAGGGGCTACCAGCCCCTGCTCTGGCACGAAACTGGACAAAGGGAAGTGGGTGTAACCACCCACTCCCCTGACCCTCCCATAGGAGTGGTCATAGAGCTAGTCCCTCCCTTTCCTTTAGTATAAGATAGGGAAACCTTGCCATTGCAAGCTAGATATCCCTGGACGACGCTCTGAAGAAGAATCCTGGACCTTCGACGTCCCACTACCTCTGGAAGACTGAAGAATCTCCCTTGGAGTCAAGGAGTGACTCCCCTGCTGGCAGGCACCATAACTTTGCATCAACGGTCGCAAACGTTCCCGCCAGAGTCCGAAGTCCCTGCAGCCCCGGAAGTGGATTTCCTGACTTCTCGACGGCCATTGTGAGTCCCCAGCAAAACTGAGGCGAGTGGATCCCACGAGTGACGAGAAACAGCAATACCAGGGTACTGTGCAATATTGTCGAGTGCAACCCATTCATGATGTTCTACGAACTTGTGCATTGGACCACGTGTGACCCAAGCCTCCAGCAGGATTTCCACCGAAAATCAGAGGCCTACCTCGTCCCGAGTGACCGTGGGCTCCTGTGAAGTGAATCCTCCCGTGGCGTCTTTGTAAGCCCTTGCCGGTTGGCTTGTGGGTCCCCTGAAGACTTTTTAATCGAACCAAAGGGCTCCCCTGGTTGCTCCAGGCCTGACCTGACTTACCCTCGCTGGGTGAGTCCCTCAGACCTTGCCGGTCTGCACCGCTGACTTTCTTCACATTCCAAGAGACTTGCTGTTGCCTAGGCTTGTTGGCTCCAATCTGGTTACGACACCTCAGTAAGCTGCAGACTTCGTGGGACACTTCGAATCCAGCTCCTGGTCATCGTCGACGCCTCCTGGACCTCGTGGCTGAAGAGTCAAGACACCCGTGATCACCTGAAAACACCCGACTTCTGTGGGCATCCAGCTTCCTGGCCCTGTGTCACTGGCAAGTGACTTTGAACACTGTCTCCACGGCTTTCAGGTCTTCTTTCTTCAGAATCAAGCCTTGGATTCCACCGGACACTTTTCCTGTCTTCAAAAGCAGCAAATCTTCTTTGGCTCCCATTGAAAACGACGCCGCAACCCAACACCAAAAGACACCTATGCACCCGGCTTCCCTGGGTGAGGTAACTCGAGTACTCCGGTGCTCCTGTGTGTGTTGGCTCTAGAACTACCCTGTGAGTGACTTGCTTGTACATTCTCCTGAAGTATCCTAAAACTTTACAATTCCAACCGCGACTTGCTCCATTGAAGTCTATTGGGATCCGCGGCTGTGTTCTCACACTGCATGCGTCTCCTGTGGGTCCTTTACTTACCTGCCTTGGGTGGATTAGTGAGGCCCCAGCGCTTCTGAAGACCTTAGGCCTTCTCCCATCTCAAGTCGTTCTTCTTATACCTCTTTTTTAGTATAAGGTCTGGTACGCCCCTAAGGCCCCAGCCATATAAGTGCTTAATTTGTTGTGAAACATTGATTTTTGCATATGTTCCTGACTTCTAATCTCATAAAGAGATTAGTAGAGTGTGTCTAGAAATAAATACATATATATTTTATATATATACCTGTGTGGTGTCCTTTCATTTGGTAATTCAAGAGATTATAAGGTAAAACAAGCTGCTTTACATTCCTCAGAGACTTAGCCTGAAGGCTGCTCTCCACAGCTACCACTAGGATAGCTTTCTTAAAAAAGGTTGTCTTAAACCTATCTACCATAAGAGTCGAATTGTAATGGTGCAAGGTGCCACTTTAACTAGTGACCAGCATATACCAGGCCAACTTCTCACAGCACTGCACACCAATTGCAGTGATAGCTAACTGACCAGAATTGAGTCAACGGCAGATTCTTCTCCCTTCCTCAACCAGAATCCACAGTGGTGACAGATGCGTCACTCCTGGGATGGGGAGGCCGCATGGGAGAGGCGGAGATCAGAGGCCTCTGGTCTCCAGCAGAGTCCGAGCTCCACATCAACCTTCTGGAGCTCTGGGCGATCCATCTTGCACTGAAGGCATTCCTTCTTTCTGTCAGACGAAGAGTAGTGCAGGTATTCACAGACAACACCACCGCGTGGTACTGCAACAAACGGGGCGGATGGGGTCGTGGACCCTATGTCAGGAGGCTCTTCGCCTCTGGACATTGTCAGAACATCGGCGCATGTCCCTGGTGGTTCAACACCTGGCAGGTTCTCTGAACGCCAGGGCGGACAAACTCAGCCGCCGGTGCATGATGGATCACGAATGGCGTCTTCACTCGGAGGTAGTGCAAGGTCTCTTTCAGCAGTGGGGAGAGCCTTGTTAAGATCTCTTCACCACCGAAGAGAACGCGCAATGTCCACAGTTCTGCGCATTGGAATTTCCAAGGCAGCACTAACTCGGCGACACTTTTAGTCACAAGTGGAATTGCGGTCTTCTATACGCCTTTCCGCCTATACTACTTTTGCCCAGAGTGCTGAAGAAGATCAAGCGCGACTGGGCCCAAGTCATTCTGGTGGCCCAGGTTGGGCACAAAGAGTCTGGTATCCCGAGCTCTTGAACATGGTCATCAATCCTCCGGAGGATCTTCTTTCGCAGAAGCAGGTGACGGTCCTCCACCCAAACCTGTCCAGCCTTCACCTCCTTGTGTGGAGATTGAGCGGCGACAGTTGACAGCTTTCGACCTTCCTCCCTAATTCTGTAATGTATCTTCACAGTCCTTCCACTAAATCGGTATACATATGCAGATGGAACAAGTTTGTGGCATGGGAGGAGGAGCCTAGCGCGCATCCAAGATGGTCGCGTGAGCACAGGGCTCCCCGGACCCTCTCTGCTCCTCGGAATCTATCCTGAGAATATCCTGACGTGGCTTATGGAATCTGGGAGATAAAGACCAGCTGAGCATATATCTCTTTTCAAAACTCAAATCGGACCTGGGAATCCTGAGTTGTCGCCGTCGGAACTTTTGGGACCCACCCGACGGAGGTGACCGGGGTGAAGGTGACCCGAGGGGCCGGGCTGCAATTGAACAACAGCGGCTTCAGCGCGGTGCCAGCTGCCGATCCACCACTTTCGGTTTCGGTTTTGCACTTCAGGAGACCGGCAGGGGGGTGCGCTCGGGGTGGCGAGGTGCTTCCTGGGCCTCCGAATGAGGTTTTCTTTCACCTGCCACTAGAGTGCCTATCGCCTCGGACCCCCTATACCGACATTTTGTGGTCTTCTTGCTGGTGCCCCTACACCTCTTGATTGGAGGTCCCCTTGAGTGACCGTGTTCACATGGGGGGCAAAGGGGGTCCCGAGGGCCGCAAGACCAAGGCTTCCCTCCGCGGGGGAGCAGTCCAGAGCAATAACATGGACCGATACACCCAGGGCAGGGGGCCCTCTGGCGCTGCTGGCCCCCCCTCGGATACTGCGGAGGGAGGCGCGACCGTCTCTACGGAACTATCCCTGCAGGACATTATGGGCGCCATTGATGGCATTAGGGAAACCATCGCGACGCAATATGAGGCCCTGGCCCGTAAGATTGACACTGTCGCGATTGATGTCACCCTGATCCGGGCCGACCTCTCCAAAACTAACGAGAGGGTCCAGGCTCTCGACACACGGACCTCCACCCTCGGTGCGGAGGTGTCGGATCTGCGGGCCGCGCTCGGAGACATCGGGGTGGTCAACGATCATATGGCCCGGCGGCTTGAGGACTTCGAGGGACGGGCCCGACGCAACAACATCCGCGTCATAGGTGTACCGGAGTCCTCCGACGGCCGCCCGGTTGACCTCGTGGTCGAGGAACTTATCCTGAAACAGTTGTCCCCGGCTGGCCTAAGTAAGTTCTTTGCCGTGGAGCGGGCCCATCGAGTTCCGGGCGGTCGGCCACGGCCGGGGGCCCCCCCGAGGTCTATCGTGGCCAAACTGTTCTACTACAGGGACCGCGACGCTATTCTGCAGGCCTCACGGACCCACGGCCCGGTTCGTCATGAGAACTCGACCATCAATTTTTATCCGGACTTCACGCAACTGGTCCAGAAACAACGGATGGGATTCCAAGGGGTGAAGCGTCGTCTCCGCGAGCTGGGCCTAAAGTATTCGATGCTCTACCCTTCAAAACTCCGAGTGGAACATGGGGATCGGACAGCCTTTTTTGACTCTCCTGTGGCTGCAAGTGACTGGCTGGACTCTCTGCCGGACGGAGGTGGCCGTCCCGGACCCTCTGCGGGCACCGCGGGTGACGGGTCCCCTTTAGAATGACTTTTGGTCCTTGATTTTGCCGTTTTGCACTGTACAGTCGGGTCTTATTTCATTTGCATATTGTGTTTAACCAGGACCAGTGAGGGGGGCGGGCGGGGACGGGTCCCTTACCTCCTCTGGGGTCTTTTCGTAGAATGGGGTTAGAGGGGCGACAGGCACACTGCAAGTTGGGGGGGTTTTTTGGCCCGCAGGGGTGCAGGGTGGGGGGAGTTGGTCCTGGGGTGGGGTTGGGGGGGAGGAGGGGTTGTTTTGCTGTGTGTTTTTTGTTTACAGGGCGAGGTACTGATTTTTGTCCACATTTGGGAACTGTGCTGCAGGCTGGGGGACCCTTGATCTATTGGGGGGGATGGGGGGGGACGGGTTGAGGCTTATGTCATGGAACGTCAATGGGTTGGGGGACCGTATCAAGCGGGGTGTAGTACTGCAATATTTGCGTCGTTTGACTCCTGATGTGGTGTTTCTCCAGGAGACGCATCTGGTTGGCAATGTTTGTCATGCAATGAACAGGGGGGGATACCGCCTCGTGGCCCATTCTGGTTTCACAACTGGTTCCAGGGGGGTGGGCATTCTCCTGCGAACCTCACTTCCGGTGGAGATCACTAAGATAGTCTCGGATGACAGAGGGCGCTATGTGTGCTTGATTGGGAGGTGGGAGGGGCAGCCCCTTGCCCTGGTTTCAGTTTACGTCCCCCCGGGCCTCCAGAACTCCACCTTCACTGACTTGGGTCGAATGCTGCTTGACCTTCCTGACAGCCTCCTGCTCATGGGCGGGGACTTTAATTCTGTGGTTTCGGGTGAACTGGATCGTCACCCACCAAGGACCCTCCCCGCTGCCCAGGCATGGCTGGGTGGGATGCTGGAGACCTTCGGCCTGGTGGATAGTTGGAGATTAATGCATCCGACCCAATGTCAATTCACCTTTCACTCGGGGGCGCATGGGAGTCTCTCTAGGTTAGACTACTTCCTTATGCCCGCGGCGCAGACTGGTCGGATTCGAGAGGTCAAGCACCTGGCGCGGGGTATCTCCGACCATTCTCCGCTGTGGCTTCTTTTTGACACCGGGCCGCGGTCTGCAGGGCGGATCGCTCCCATTAACCCATGGTACCTGCGAGACCCTACGACTCGTGACAGCCTGGTCAAGGCTATGGACCAATACTTCCTGGATAACGAGGGGTCGGTGTCGTCTGCAATGTCCCTGTGGGAAGCCTTTAAAACTGTGATCCGCGGACACGCCCTTTCCCAGATAGTGGTGGCTAAGAGGGTCAAGAGTGAGGCAGTGGTGAGGCTGGAGACTAACATCTTGGGGCTGGAGTCGGCCTTGGAGGCGAATGTCACTCCGGACGGGCTCCATGCCCTCAGCCTGAAACAGTTTGAATATAGGTCCCTGGTCACTGACGCGGCCAAAACTATGTATAGGGAGCAGCAGGGTCGACTGTACGATGCCGGGGACAAGGCGGGAAAGTTGATCGCGTGGCTGGACAGGAAGGAGAGAGTGAATCGTGTGGTCCCGGAGTTGCGTGCTGCGGATGGTGTGTGTGTGACGGAGCCTGACGAGATTGTGGAATGTTTTGCCGACCACCTCCGGGCTGTGTACTCCCCAGTGACTGACAGGGATGAGGACGACTCTCGCCTTCTACTGAGGGATATCGCCTTGCCCGGCCTGTCCGTTGAGGACCGTGAGCGGCTGGACGCCCCCTTGTCGGCGGATGAAATAGCGACCGCGATCCGCTCCCTTCGCTCGGGCAAGGCTATGGGTCCCAACGGTCTGCCCATTGAGCTATATAAATTGCGCCCTGACAAGCTTGCGCCCTTCCTCAGTCGCATGTTCCGTGAGTCTCTGGCGGCGGGTTCCCTCCCGGCCGACCAGCGTTTGGCCACGATAGTCGTTATCCCCAAGGAGGACAAGCCGCGAGACCGCTGTACTTCTTACCGGCCTATTTCACTGCTAAATGCGGAGCCTAAGATCCTGGCGAAAGTCCTTGCCAATCGTCTGTTGAGCGTCGTGTGCGATCTTATTCATCCGGACCAATGCGGATTCATCCCGCATCGTAACACCGCTCTTAACTTGCGGCGTCTTCACGGCGCCCTTGCCAGGGCGGAGCTCCTCTCCGAACCGGCCGTGCTGGTTTCTTTGGATGCCACGATGGCTTTTGACACCATCGAGTGGCCATTCCTCTGGGCTGTCTTGGCTAAATTTGGCTTTGGGGAAGGATTTATTGGCTGGGTTAAGCTTCTTTACACGGGACCCATGGCTCAGGTGGTGGTTAATGGGCGGGTCTCTCGGCCCTTTGCCCTCGGCAGGGGCACGAGGCAGGGATGCCCGTTGTCCCCTTTGCTCTTTGCTCTCGCCCTGGAGCCACTCGCGGCTTGGCTCCGCTGGGAGCCCTCGCTTAGAGGGATCCGGTGGGCCCCGGGCTTTGAAGATGGGGTTTCGCTGTATGCGGACGATATTCTCCTGTATCTCACCTCACCGCGGCAGTCGCTCAACGTCCTCTTTGACGTTCTGACTTCCTTTGGGAATAATTCGGGTCTCACGATCAATTGGTCTAAATCCTGCGTCTATCCGATCTCCGGTGGTCCTCCTCTCCTGCCGCCTCGGCTTCCGATCCAGGTATCTCTGAGCGGCTTTAAGTACCTGGGGATATACGTTTCGCTGGACCCGGTGGCTCGCTATGAGCAGAATCTCCTGCGTCCGCTTCGGCGATTGCGAGAGGACACGGCCCGGTGGTGCAGGCTGCCCCTGTCCCCGCTGGGTCGGGCCGCGCTGTTCAAAATGATGTCCCTTCCCAGGTTCCTCTATGCACTCCAGAATTCCTTCGACGTCATCCCAGTGGCCTACTTTCGGGAGGTGGAGAGCCTGCAGAGGAGACTGGTGTGGGACGGGCGGGCGCGTATTGCTCTTGCTAAGCTTACTCTCCCCTGGTACGACGGGGGCATCGCGCTTCCCGACATTCGCAGGTATTATTGGGCCGCGCAGCTTTCGGCCATCAACCATGCCACGTATGCGCCTGGCCTGAATCCGGCGTATGAGATGGACAAGTTCCTGCTTCCCGGCGGGGACTATAACAGGGCGCTTTACTCCCGCTCGGCTGGCCGGACCCTTACGGGTCCTACTAAGATTGCGGTGCGGACCTGGAGGGCTGCCACTGCGGCCACGGGCTGGAGTGAGCGACTGACATGTGCTACTCCTTTGTTTGCCTCCGATCGCCTGGGGAGCCTCTGGACTACGAAGGGATTTGACCAGTGGGATACGATTGGTATCAGCAAAGTGGGAGACCTGTGGCATAAGGGCGCGGTTAAGACTTTCGCGGCTCTTCAGGCCGAATATGAGCTTACGGACAGGGAGTTCTTCCGCTATGCCCAGGTTCGACACGCCCTGCTTTCGGTCTTTGGAGAGGGGACCAAGATCCCGGTTTCCTCGCCCCTCGAGGACCGCATACTTGACGGACATGTCCCTGACAGTACTATTTCTTTAATTTATAAGAAACTGATTAATCATCGGGCTGACCTCTTGGTGCGCCTTCGGGAGGCTTGGACGGGGGATGGGGTGGAATTGGACGACGAGGACTGGCAGTCTGCACTGTCGTCCCCCAAGGAGGTCGCCATTCCAGCCCGTCTCCGGTTGGTACAGCTTAAGATTCTTCACCGGGTGTATGTGACGGGTCCTCGCTTGGTCTCGATGGGATATTCCGACGATGGGCTCTGTAAGCGGGGTTGTGGGCTCAGCGCCACCTTTCTCCATATCCTGTGGGAGTGCCGCGAGGTGGCGGACTACTGGCGCCGGGTACATACGGTTATGGGACAGGTCACTGGGGGTGTGCTGCTGCCGGAGGTGCGTCGCTGTGTCCTGAATGTGTGGGAGCCCAATGATTATAGCGCGGCTCAGACTCGGTGGGCGGCCCTGGGGAACATGATTGCCAAGAGAGATATAGCGCAGCTTTGGGGTGCCCAGCGGCCGCCCACCGTGTCAGTATGGAAGGAGAATATGGACTGGTGTATGTTCAGGGAGAAGACTGTGTATGTTGCCCGTGGTAAGCCGGGGGCATGGGGCAGAATCTGGGGGCAATGGAATGCATATCGCGGGGGTATCTGTACGCCCCCCCTGGTGGACACCGATATCGCCATGTCCCCCTGACCCTTGACGGTTCCGGGCACCTTTTGGAATGACTACATATGGACGTTCATTTTCCTTGGCCCCCCCCCCGTCCCCAGCCTCCCGGTACTCCTTCCTTTCGCGTGCTGCTTAATGGTCTGAACTGGAGTTCCCCGGAGGAAGCCTGACCTGCACTGTTTGTCTTTATGCCTCGCCTTTTGTTTTTCTTTTAGTTTTTTGTGTTTGTTGGATTTAAGTCTCCTGTTCCTTTAGAACTATCCGGAGTCACTACGGGGCCGAGCCCCGGGAACCGACTGCAGCTTTGATAAATGTATATTTCATTCTGTACTTAGCGGCCGGCCCTGGTGGTTGTAGGCCCGTGCTTGTAATCGAATTATTGTTCAATAAAAACTTTAAAAAAAAAAAAAAAAAAAAAAAAGTTTGTGGCATGGGGCACAGCAAAGGCTGTGGATCCCCTTTCTGCCTCTTTCAGAGGTCCTCTTGTACTTAATTTATTTGGCCCAGCAGGGATCTGCTCTGGGCACTCCTAAAGGCTATCTTGCTGCTATCTCTGCTTTTCTTTGGCTGCCAGAAGAGCCATCCTTATTCAAGTCTCCTATTGTAAATATATTCTTTAAGGGCATTACTCAACTTTTTCCTCCATCTTCTTTCATAAGGCCCTAGTGGGATTTAAATCTTGTTCTCACATATCTTATATTTGCTCCCTTCGAGCCTCTTCATAACTGTCCTCTCAGGGTCCTTACTGTCAAACCTGCCTTCCTTGTGGCAGTCACTTCTGCTCGCAGGGTGAGTGAGCTTCAAGCTCTGTCCCCCAAGCCCACTTTCTTCTCTGTGCATCCGGACAAAGTGGTTCTTGGAACAATGCCTTCATTTCTTCCTAAAGTGGTAAGACCATTTCATGTAGGACAATCTATCATTTTGCCCACCTTTTTCTCACCTCCACGCCCTTCCAAGGAGGAGGGCGACTCCACCGTCTGGACCCTAAACTGTCATTCTTTCTTGACCACACCAAAGATTTCCGTTGGATGATCAACTCTTTATTGGATATGTAGGTGCCAAGAAAGTTCCGGCTGTTCAAAAACGTACCATCTCTCAATGGGTTGTCCTTTGCATAAAGATCTGCTATGCCTTAGCAAAGAAGGATCCTCCAGTGGGGCTGCGTGCTCATTCCACTAGGGCTATGGCAACAACCACTGCATTGGCACGTGGAGTCCCACTCCTTGATATCTGTCAGGCGGCAACGTGGGCATCTTTGCACACGCTCAGAAGACATTACTGCCTGGACAGTCGAGTTCGAAGGGACTGCTATTTTGCCCGTTCGGTCCTCTGGGACCTTGGTTTGCAGACACTCCTCTGTGGTTGATTTTGCTCGGCTATCTATTCTAAGGTAAGGAATCTACAAATAACAGTCTCTTTCAGATGAACAAGTTACTTACTTTCGGTAACGTATCTGTAAGAGACATAGGTTAGTTGTAGGTTCCTTACCGCCCTACCCATCCTCCCGCTCAGCGAACTGACTTCCAGGTTTAGGGACTCCATTACAGGGCCCTGGTTGTGACCACCAGTGGTCATTGTCTTTAATGGCTCTGCGCTTCTGGCGTGGAAAGCCATGTCAGAACTGACGTCAGCGCACATCGGCGGCATCTAAGTAGGCACCACAACGTCATTCCGACAACCACGATGCGGACGATGGACGCGTAGTCGACTGACGCCACCTACCGACGTGTGGGGGGTACTGCTAAGAAAAATCTCCGGATCCAGACTGACACCTGGGGGGAGTTCTAAGGTAAGGAATCTACAACTAACCTATGTATTTTACAGATCTATCGATACCGAAGGTAAGTGACTTGTTCTTCGCCCCCTTTTAGCTCCTCTGGTTTTTTTTTAAATTAAAAGTGAGACCTGCCTTACTTTACTTAACTTTACTTGCAACTCTGGATTCGCCAAAAACCTGTTGCTGTTCATCCCGGTTTTTGGCAGGGTGTATTTTGCTAACTTGAGACAGTGAGCTATTTTATAAATGTACTGTTATGTAAATTGGTTAAAATTAGATTAAATTAATGGTTTTAGGTGGCTCCTATTATTCCGTACTTACATAGCGAACACCTATATGGAGGTTTTTAGGTCTCGGCTGCGAAAGGCTGCGCTTGCGCAGTCTCGCTCCGAGATTTAATGACTTTGAGAAGAGGGGCTTGCACCCGCCCCTCTTCTCTCCTGTTCTCCATTGGCTGGCCTCTAAAATGCTGGCCAGCCACTGGAGAAGAGGTCCAGTCACTCCGTTGAAGCCCCGTCCTTTTCGGATCGGGGGGCGTGTTTTTTGCGAGAAGTCTCAGGGAGGAGACAACAGCAAAACACGCCCCCAAATCCGAAAAGGATGTGGCGTTTCTCCGAGGCATTTTCTGCTGTGCCTCGGAGAAAGGCGGTGGTGTCCCGGCGTTGCTCCCTCACCTGATCTCCTCGTTCCCTCTCTCGCTGCTTCTCCCTCTTTCCCTTCTCTCGCTGCTTCTCCCTCGTTCCCTCTGTCGCTGCTTCTCTTCCCCCCTCTCCTGGTGGCCCTCCTGTCCCCGCCCACCTCTTCTCCCTGGTGACGGATTAGCCCGGGGCTCCACGCCTGGAATGATCTGCCCTCCGCTGGCATCGGTCCTCTTCTGTAAACTTCTGGCTCCTTCCAGGACGCCGCGGCGCGGGTATATAAGGAAGAGCGGAGGCGCCTGGCGGACAAGGACTGCAGGCAGCGCTAGAGAAGCTCCCGCTCTGATACCGGAATACCTCCGTGACCCTCGCACCAGACGCCATGGACATCACCATCAGCCACCCCTGGATGAGGCGCCCCTGGTTCCCGGGCCCCCTCTTTCCCAGCCGCCTTTTCGACCAGCGCTTCGGCGAGGGGCTCTTTGACACCGACCTCCTCCCTGGCTTTTCGGGCAGCGTCTTCCCCTATGCCCGGACCCCCAGCGTGCACCTCCCGCTGGAGACCGGCCTCTCCGAGGTAAGTGACTTGTGGGGAATAAGAGCGCAAAGTACCGCAGAACCTGTCGCTGCGTAGAGGCAGGCAGCCGTGGCAAGGGCATTAACCAACCGAGATAGCTAATGAGAGTTTATACCCCGGCCCCGCATAGCTCTGCATCGGAGTATTCATTGTCTGGGGTGTTAGGCACAGTGAACTGCTGTGGCTGGATTTATTTACCTGTTTGCGGGTTATTTATTCCCAGTCCGGTGCAGCAAGTTCAGAGTTCTTCAGCAACTCACTGATCTCATGAAATGTGTGCAGCTCACTGTGCTATCTGTGTGTACGGGATGCTATATGGCCAAACACTTTAAATAACATCGTTTCTAGGCTCTTTGAAGCTGCAGTCATTGGACGACGCTACCTTTAAATGTTGGTAGGATACTCGGTTTGCGGTAACATTTTTCTAATGCGGGGGCTAACTAGTATAGTCCCTCGTGTACTGCAGTAGTAAGACCAATCTAAAACAGGGTGTGAACATGCGACCTTATGCAGTTACGAGAAGGAGCCGCGTTAACCCGCTGAACTACCACACTAACATAGGAAACTGGGACCTGCCCATTACACTGACTCTGCCCCAGCCCTGCGATATTTTCAACAGCTCTGGCGTATTGTACTATATTAATTCGCTGACATTTTAAGGGCTTAAAGAATGGTTGCCTTCCTTCTTATAATAAATACATGCATTTTAAGAAGGTTCTGGGTGCCTATGTCTGCTCACGTCAGCCTGGTGTCTTAGTGCAGTAGGGTGCCCACTCGTCGAGCTTGTGGACATAGATTCCAGTCGCAGCGCAGCCTTTCATCCTTCCGAGGTGGATAAAAGTGCGGCACTGCGGGCCACACGCAGTGACGCAGAATCTGCTCCCCGCGCCGAGGGTCCGCTTCAGTGAGGGCTCGTGCAACGACGCCACGCTGTGGCCTGTTGATGCATACATATAGATGTGAAGTTGTCCAGGGGCGAAGCGTTGGTCGGGCTGGCAGCCCTGAACCGTGTGTTTATTGTTGACATGCAACAACTCGAGCTTTCTGGAAAGGGCGGAGATCCGAGGGTGCCAGGGGCAGCACGACAGGTGGGCGGGAAATACAAATATTGCCGAGAACCTTCTAGACCCGGCTGGGCTGGTGAGCCAGGTCTCCAAAGAGGGGGCGGGCACATACAACCAATAATACCGTTGGATCTGGGTCATCCGTGAGCGGCGGGTCCGTGGCGCCTGCTCACCCTGCGCCTGTCCTCGAATGACCCCATTAGAGCAGCTGGTATTGTGCATGGCTGTTCTTGCTTAGATTGTGCATTCGCTTGTACACACACATAGGTGGGCGCGTCACACCTCTCTGGCAGCGAGCGGTCTGTGTGCGCCTCTCTAAGCATCCGTGTCTGTTTGTGGGCGCCCCCTGTAGATCTGCGTGGGCCTATCCTGTTGGGGTGTCGGAGATCCCGGGTGTGATTTCTGTCTGCAGCCCTGTAGGCGCCTCTGAGTTCTGAATCTTGTATATTGTGAGGCGTAGGTGTGCTTGTGTTTTCTCGGCTGGGGGCGTGTCACTTCAGTTTATTATGTTTGTGACTGGGCCTGGCTCCTCCTGTGCTCCATTGGTTCTTGTGTGTTTGACAAATCAGTCACACGCCTGTGGGCGTGGCACAGAGCCCTGGGTGTGTCCTTTCACTCAAAGCGTGTGCCAGGTTTACAAGCGTGTGAGTGTGTTGCTGATTGTCTGTGTTTATTTATGCTTGCTCTTTTTATAGCGCGAACTCGACCTAAAGTTATTGAAGCGCTTTAAATTAGCAACAGTTAGATTACACAAGGGCAAGTTGTTTTATTGGTAGGCAAAGGTAGATGAAGTGATCTGCCCAAAAACGCAGGATGTTGCAGAGCATCGAATCCGGTTCCAACTGTGGTAGCTCTGGCCGTTACGCCACATTCTCCCCTCTTTGTTTATAACGTCCTCGCGCTGTTTATATGCGCAGATTTAACAAAGTGATGTTTCCCATGTCAGCTCGTTGTGGTTTCTCCCACAACATATTTACGGCCCACGCTCCGTATCCTGTACGCAGCGGCAGCACATGCAGTTTGTCCTTTCCTACAGGATATGCTCACACTCTTTAAAGTACTCCGGACCTACAGGATATGCTCACGCTCATTAACGTTCTCCTTTCCTACAGGGAACTCTCAGCTCGCACTCACAGGTATACTCGGGGCTTTACGTGGGATGAAAAAGGGGGAGGGGTCTCTCAAAGGGGTGTGGCTAATGTAATTAAGGGCGTGGCTTAAAACACAAGCTAAAAGTCTGTGTTTCGCATAGTGTGCCCCCCAACTTGTATTTTGCTGTTTCTGTCGTTGCATCCAGATATGGAACAACACGTAGCATCATACCTACAACAAGGCAGGACTATTGGCTTTTGTTAGTTGCATGAGATAAATAAGTAGCATGGCTTGTATAGAATATTGAAAAAGCTTCCACTTAAAGCTCTGGTGACACCACGGCAACGCTGCTGCTCCTGAGTTTCAAAAAGAGAAGGGAAAAATCCAGAGAGAAAATGACTCTTTAAAGGATTTCCCTCCCCTAGGACCTCACCTGGCATGACGTCCTGCCGTAACTTCTCCTCTAGTAAGAAGTGAGCAGCTCACATCGATGTGCTGTCACTGCAGCCCAGAAAGAAACGGTCCCCTGTGCCAGGGCACAACAAGCATTTACAATGCAACGGTCTCGGCATTGTTAAAGTTAGAGCTATTGGCATTGCTCATGACAATGCCGTTTCTTTAAATGTTTTAAAAACAAAAACATAAACAAAAATAATGTCATGAGCAATGCCAATAGCTCTAACTTTACCAATGCCGAGACCATTGCATTGTAAATGCTTGTTGTTTGTTAGGTTTTATTAGGTTGAGCCCCGGCGCCCTTTTATACAGTATTTTTAAAGTTTTTATTGCTGTATGTATGTATTTTTGGCAATGCATTTTTACCTTTTCAAAATTTGCACCTTAACAATTTGTTGTATTTTAATTTAGATATGTCTGAGCGTAAAATTAAGATACAAGATGTTTTATTGTTTTATGTGCTTTTATGGCCAAGTTAGGCCGAATAAAGAATTGATTGATTGATTTGCCAGTGCTGCACTCTGCTTGCAAACCGTTTCTAGGAAGCACACTTTGTCAGACAAACTTGATGCTTCCTCTACCTTTCTGTCTTCTGGCCTGTTCTCTTGTAAAACCTGTTAAGTTGTTTCTTTAGAACTTTTGAGCCTCACGTGGTGAAATCAATTCTGCTGAATTGTTGTTATTATTTGTATAGTGTACACTAAAGGTACTGGTATTTAAGGGACTGCTGCTTTCTATGTATTATTTTTGGGCGTTCTAGAACGGCAGTGCTCAGATGTAATTAAGAAAAATATATAATACATGGGATACATATGAAATATGTTTTGCTATTTTGTTAAAACATATTGCTCAAATAAAAATATGTGAGTAACCGATGTCTATGGCTTTTTTATCTTTAAGGCTTTACCCTGTGGATAAAAGCAGAATCAACGAATTTGGCGAGTCATATGAAGAAAAATCTAAAAGAAAACCCCACCTAGATTAAAGCCTACTGTGAAAACTTTCTCTTTGGACTTCTTGGCTATATGTATTGAAGAAAGCTTTTAATCGATAATTGAGGAAAACAGTTATCGAGTAATAGAGTATTTGTGAAAGCTGCAGGTAGCCTTCAAGGACTATCATCCTGTGCATTGCCAAATTCTTAAAATGCCCTAAACATGTTTTCAAAGGAAGAAAAGAACATTCCCCATAACATACAACCCTCATTTTGTATCTTTTTTAAAATGACCAACAAATATTATGCATCTTATGTAAGTACAGTAATGTTTAAGCATGTCACTGAAAGCAACAACAACTAAAATGTTGCAGTAAACTTTAACCAAAATTACTTGGAGCTGTTAATAGTTTTTTTTATTTAGTTTCCAATTAAATTTGGTTTGAGTGGGGGGGGGGGAATACGGCATTAAAAATTATGTTTTCAGGTTTTGAAAAAGCTAAACAAACGCTGTTTTAAGGGAACAATTTTGGTGGTCTGTTTGTATTGAGTTTGTCAGATTGGTAATTGCGTGAGAGCACTACCGGCACCATGCGTCGCGTTTAGTTTTAACTTTTTAGTGTGTTGTGCTATGAAATGTCTGTGTTCTGACGAAGGCAAAACTTGGAACCATAAATCTTGCTATGCACTCTCGCTCTTGGAGTTGGCTATACCTTCATCTTCTAGTCCTGCATAATAAGTAGGGCGGTACTGGGTCACATTTAATCAGCGCAACCAGTTTATTCATTGAGCCTGGTTTGTAATGTTCCACCCATACTCCTGTTTCCCCCGTGTTAGTCGACAATGACAATAGCACAGTGAATGGGATACAGCATAACTTTTACGGAGAACCATTTTCGGCTTTGTAACAGCATAGTGACCCGACTTTAAACTTAGGGTGCAAATGCGACAGCCTCTAAGATTCATCTTAAGTTTGTTTGCAGAGAATGCCTCAAGCAGATGAGTTAATTGTTAACATTAAATGTTCCAACATACAGCTGTAGTAAGTATGGGTAAAGCCTTAAAATCTTATTTGCTGAAAGTGAAATTTTAAACTTGTACATGCATTGTCGAATTTATTAAATTACATCAAAATCAACTCAAAGAAATGATTATTCTGATTTTTTGAAACACATAAAAGCAATGAAAATATACATACATTTCACATGTTAAAATTCAATAAAAACTTCAATTCACAAACAAATTACACGGGTTATGCAGTCTGATAAGGGTAAAATGGTATTCTATAGTGCCATAAGTCATACATGTGCATAAATAGCATAGATACAATTAAGGCAATTTTTCGATGCTTTCAAGTTATACAATATCATGTAATTACCAGATCTTTAATGGTAAAAGTAAAAAAAGTCTTTTAAAAGATGTTCGACTAATAAAGAACCCAAAGAATAGCATAAAATGTGTTGTTGTTTAGGTGGCTTTCCCATCACACAGGCATTTAGATACATTTTTTGACCATGCCTCCGTTTATAGGTCAAACCTAGAGCAGTGCATGCTCTGCTCTAGGAGATGACCTTTAGAAATCGGTCAGCTCTTTTCAAGCACTCGTGCTTGAAAAGGCATCCACCTTGCGGGAGCGAGCAGCTGCACATAGGGGCCATCTGTTTTCAATTAGCATGGCCGTGCGCACATATCACAGTCACTTAATATCCCATGCCTTGGTCCCCTCTCACTCCCGCCCATCGCTGCCTGTTAATTTTAGTGCTGCAGGTTCCCGTTTATTTTACAAACATGTTCCACAGCTGAGAGTCACCCAGTCTGTGCTTGTTCCCAATGCCTTTGTTTATCTCTCTGGGTATATATACGAGAAAAAAGCTATCAAGATAAGTATCAAAATGAGCTTTTGGAAAATTGTTATACTGGCTATATTATGTTTAACGTTTGATGGGTCCAAGGAATGCTGAGCGACGATTACAATCTTTGGGACAATAATGAGATGAGAATTTAAAATTATTCAGGTGCGGAATTTCCTTATTCAATTCAATTTATTTCTTTATTTCGGCCGATTTGGCCATAAAAGATGCAATGGTACAATATCAACATAAGACATCCACTACATGTAAAAATCATTACTAAAATCCATAAAATCAGTGCACGTAGTATTTCAGATCACAAGGGACAATTGCAGTTCATTACAACAAAAATCAATCTTTAAGTGATTTGGACCTTATGCGCCACATAGCCGTTAAAAATTTGGCAATTGAAAAGACTATGTGGGGAGCGGTACTCGTTTTCAATATTCTATACGAGTGCAGGTGACTCCTTATACCCAAATTTCTGCAGAGTGGAGCTAACCAATATTTTCTTGGTCTATTATAGGCTGGGCAGAAAAACAAAAGATGAATTTCTTCCTCATCATAGGTACAGCATCCTGGACACATTTTATCATCCCTCTTTGTCCATTTGTAGGTAAAGGTTTTAATGGGCAGGGTCCCTAACCTCCATTGAATGAACAATTTTCTTGATATAATGGGGAAGATAATGTCCATAAACCCTTCAAACTGATATGAGTCCTTGAAAACCAAAAATCGATCAGTCAGAATACCTTTATTGGATGCGGAAACCAGGGAAGCAAGACTTTTCTCCTTATATATCCCCACAAGACATTTTCGTGAAACCCTATGGCAGCCTTGTTCAGGGAACTCCCATAATTCAGGGAGTCCCAACCGATAGAGTTCTTTCTTTATAAAGGCCAACCACGGGATTTTATCACACTGGTTCAAATTCATTACATGAGTGAGCTCTTGCCTGTAATGTACAAGCTCAGCAGTAGACCAAAGCCTGTGCCAAAATCTTAATGGCATTAATTCCAAATCATCTCTTATGGAGGGTAAACCCATATCTAATCTTAGGGGGAAAAGGGGTGTACCACGAGGAAGTGTAAGAAGACGCCTGAGAAAATTATTTTCTACATTAACAATTCCTACCCCCGCTTTATACCCCCATAGTTCTCCACCATAAGATGCGGCCGCTTTAGCTTGGGTTTTATACATCTCCACTGCCGGACTAATGGGTTTGTACGTGGAGGAGTTTACCACCTTCAGAATTCCCCCAGACAATTGGGACAGCTTTAACCGACTTCTTGCAATTTGGGGTTCCCATGATAGATTCTCGTGGAGGGTTACCCCCAAGTACTGGAAGGTTTTTACCCTCTCCAATCTTACTAAACTCAAAGATGGATTAGGTCTAGTTTTGGATGATGGATTGAATATCATGAACTTGGTCTTCTCTGTGTTGATCTCTAGACCATATTGACTACAGAAAAGACCAAATCCATCTAAGATCCGTTGAATCCCCATCGGGGATTTTGAAAGCAGGAGGGTATCGTCCGCAAACATAATGGCTGGTACCCTCCTGCCTGCCAAGGATGGATCATCGTTGTCCCCAATAGTGTCAAGGTGTGATATGACATTATTGACATAAAGGCAAAACAGGGTTGGCGCCAAGACGCAGCCCTGTCTTACCCCTCTGAGGACTGGGAGTTTTGATGACAATGCTCCCGCCCTCCCACACCTGACCTGTGCAAAGTTGTTCTCGTGGAGCCTGGTTATGGCGTTTAGTAGATGGATCGGAACGCCCAGCTCCTTTAGAACCTCCCATAGTTTCTTCCGGGGAACCAGGTCGAAGGCTGACCTCAGGTCCACGAACACCATGTACAGCCTCCCCCTCTCGATACTCACGGTTTTCCAGTAAAGGAGAACGAGACGGAAGATCTGATCCATGGTGGACGTGTTTTTCCTGAAGCCAGCCTGAAGGGGGCTAAGGATTTTATTTTCCTCCATCCACTCTGAAAGGTGGTTCAGGAGGAGGCGAGAATAGATTTTTTGGGGAACATCTATGAGACTAATCGGCCTGTAGTTGGCCGGGAGAAGAGGAGAGCCCTTTTTAAAAATAGGTACTATCTCCGCCCCCAGCCAAGTACAGGGAATCTCCATTCCTCCCGCAATAGAATTAAAGAGGATGAGGAAATAAGGGCCCCATATCTCTGGATGGAGGCGAAAAAGATCACCAGGCAATCTATCAAGACCTGGGGCCTTCCCCCTTGCCAGACCCTCTATTGCACTGACCACCTCACCAAGGGTAAATTCCAGTCCAGCTACAGGGATAGATAAAACAGTGGAGACTACAACATTGGCATATCCAAATGGTTCTTGATACAGTTGGCCAAAGTGGGCCTCCCACACAGATGCTGCAATGTTTGGCTCCACCGCAGCTTTTGGTTCTCCTGCACCGGTATTTACCAAGGACCAGAATTTTCTCGGGTCCTTCACTTCAAGTGCTAATGTGAGGTCCTGCCATCTATTCCAGTCCCATTCCGCTCGCGCTAGTGCCAAAGCTTTCCTATAGTTCCGCCTGAGCTCAGTAACCTTACCCTTATCAGAACCTGTTTTTATTGTATTTATTAGTTCTGACTTGATCTTTTTGCAAGATAAATTATACCAGGTTGGGGATCGAGTCTTTTTTTTCCGCAGAGGTACCACTGGGTAGAAAACTTCACCTAAAGCTCTCACTAGGTCTTCATGAATTAAGGCTAACTTCTCGTTGAATTCCAAGTGTCTTGGCTGGGTGACTAATATGTCCAGTTCTTTTAGCTTGGGGAGTGCTAGCTGATAAATTTTACTTATAGTCTCTTCTGAGCTTGCCAATTTCCCCCATTTGACCATACGTCTATTAGAGCTGAGAACCAAGTTCCCAAGATCATCACTAGACTCAGCGGAGAGTGATCCAACTGCACATATGGGATGCACCATATCCAATAGACGTGCATTGTGGTCACTGTCCGTTCTTGCTATTACTCTGAAGTCCAGGATCTTAGACCAAAGGCCGGTATCTACAAAAATATAGTCCAACCTAGATTCATGATTCTTCCTATTAAAGGTGTAAGATGAAGGAATATCAGAGGTGGTACGGCCGTTACAGGCCCTTAAAGAAAAGTTTAATGTTAGGGACATGATTTGTACAGCTAGAGGGGTCAAAGATTTAACATGGGGAGATTGACATGGCGGAACACCCCAGAAGTCATCTTCAGCCGTAAGGGCACCTTCCTTTAGACCTTCCAAGGGTTCAAACTGGCAATTAAATTCACCACCCAGCACTATCTTGTAGTCATTAGGGAGATGACCCAAAAAACACGAAAGATCGTCTAGTGTGGGGGATTCCATAGCCACACTAACTGGGCGGGAGTACACATTAATGATTGCTAAATTTAAAACATTAGGCCACTTGAGTAGGACACACTGTATGTCCTGCGAGAGCGTTGGTACACTCTCCGCGTTACACCCAATGTGACTGGCTACCCAAATCGCCAAACCACCAGATGGCCTCCCTCTGCCAGTCCAAATTGCATTAATTTCAAACACTGCATATCCTACTCTGCACAGCGGTTCCCTCGCCCAGGTCTCTTGAAAAAGGCAAATATCACTATTGCCTATTAGGGAGTCCCAATCACTCGTGTCTAATTTATTAGCAATGCCTGCCACGTTCCAGGAAAGAACCTTTAGGATTTCAACTGGCGATTCTAATCCTAATCCCTCAGTTTTCTCCGGCGCAGTGTCCAATGTTAGAGCCATGGGCACATGCAATGGTATTTCCAAAATAGGTGGGACAATAGGGGCAACTTTGGAAACAAGCGGGACTATCAATGTTAAATTGTTATTATTATAACCCAGTAAGCTCTGAGGTGAATTAGTTACTTGATCATGGGAGCTAATAGATGTTAAATTCTCCCGTCGGAGGGCACCAGATTCTCGAATGGTGATATCTGTCTCACTTCTCACGAACCCCTGTCCCTTATAAAGTCAATCTACCTGGTCAAGACAACTATATCTATTAGGGTGTGTATAGTTGCCATAGTTGGTAAAAACATTGCGAATGGGCCTAAATCTAGACCCATCGTCAACAAATCCCACCCTGGTCCAACCGTCATCTCTATTCATAATCGAATTACATGTGTTGGGGTAGAAATATGACAGATGGACCACTTCAATAGATGTAACTCCTGTATTCCCAGACCAGTTGCAGATGTAAGACACAACATTCGGGTTCTTAAAACTTACAATTATGCAGTCCCCCACACTTTTCTTGTCGGTGTATCCAACCCATGGAACCCTTCTGACCATAAGGATTTCTCCTTTAAGATTAGGTGGTAAGGGCCTGTGAATGTTTAGCCAACTAATAACCTTATTATGTAGAGAGTCATGGGGTTCCACCACGTTACCGCGAAGCACAGGTACCCCCTTCAAGACCACAGTATAAACTGCCGCCTCCGGGGGAAAATTTACTACTTTTCGCCAGTTGTGGGGGCTAGCTTGCCTGGTTGAGCAGTTTATTACATCATTTACTGGTTTCTCCTGGCCGAATATAGAGGCCAGGGCAACTGAATTCGACCTACTAGCGGTTACTATCGGGGGTTGTTGCCTACAAGGTATTACAGGGGCAGGTTTTGACAAGGGGACTGGTATAGTGTTTTCTAAGGGGATAGCTGTTAGGAGTGCAGGGGACAGAGTAACAGGATTAGTAAGTGTGTGGGAGGTCCCAGCAGTAGTCCCATGAGCTCCGTGCGTACTTGCTCTTTGGCCTGCTACTAAATCTAAAAGTCCCTTTCGCAAATCCAATAAACATATTTCCATATTAGCCAGACGATCTTCCAGGGGAGTAAGCATTTCCCTCAATAGGGTGCGAAGGCCTGGGAAAGTGGGATCCTCCACCCCTACAGAGATATGTTGGCTAGGAAGAATTTTTGCCGAAGTCTGGTGGGACAAGGCTCTTGTTTTACGAGACGAATTTAGCCCTTTACTGACTGGTTCCGATTGGTTTCCCTCACCCCTAGAGTTAGGTTTGGAAGCCTTAGATTTTCTACCCCCTATCATATAGGCCCTTTTTTGCCTTTCCAAAATAGCTCCCTCCTTCTCTCCCTGTTGTTGCTGCATGGGTTCCCTATTAGTACTTATATTCATGTTAGAGACACCTCCTTCAGCATTAGTCTGAGGTAAGGAAACCTTACATGATGGAAGGGGTAGTATGCTAAGCTCTACATTACCAGAGTTATCACAATCAGTAGAGGGAGTAACAGAGCAATTAGGGTCAGGTGAGGCTAATAGAACAGACATGCCATTTACCCCCCCTGCGACTACTGATGTACAATTAGGCGACTTTACGGGAGTAATGGCATGAGCAAGGGGTCCCAGGGAAGATCTCCTAACCCAGTCAATTTCTTGCGAGATGCGCCTTTCAAGGATAGAGATCTCATCAATAAGAAGGGACCCAGCTTTGGCAAAGTACGTATCCAAAGTACCTGTTGTCCTCCCGGTAGCCAAAGCGCTCTTACTCCTCGTTTCTCTAGTTGTCATGGTCACACACACGGCACCAGATGAGGTAAGGACTTCAGGCAAGTGATTGGGGCCCTGGCCCTAGCTCGCCCTTGCTCGAACGGCCTCAAACGGCCCACTCTTTGCCCAGTCTTCGCCCCTGGCTCCGTCCCGCTCGCGTTCCGCTGACGCGAGAGGAGCGTGCGTCACTTAAGTACAGGGAGATGCTGGGAGTGATGGGAGGGAAGAGGCACCAGCTGCGCTCAGGATCGGCAATGCGCTAGGCAGGCTGGTCCTCGCAGTCCCGCCCGGCCGTATCACAGTCTGTAAGCTGTAGTCTCCCCCAGCAGGATTCCGGGAAGCAGTGGAAATGAAGCACCAGTGTTCCAGCCTTGATCAGGGTTTTTTAATTCGCGAGCGGCTCTGGCGAAGCGGGGGCCGCGAGTCGTTATCGCAGTGGTGGGAGGGAAGAGGCACCAGCTGCGCTCACGATCGGCAATGCGCTAGGCAGACTGGTCCTCGCAGTCCCGCCTGGCCGTATCACAGTCTGTAAGCTGTAGTCTCCCCCAGCAGGATTCCGGGAAGCAGTGGAAATGAAGCAATTTCCTTATTGGTTATCAGTGTTTGGCCTGTGAATCCTGAATCAGGATTTATTTTGCACTTGTAATGAAGGCATCCGATGTAACACGAGCCATTTCTGCACAGCACCCTTCCCCTCTCGCCCTAACCAGCGTGGAAATATGTTACCCATTAATTCTTTGGGTCAGTAACTGATAGCATACCATCAAATAGGGACCACAAGGGTTTGGAGATGTGACTGCTTTGCATCCCACGACGACTTCAATTTCCTGCCTGTTATCTACTTTGATATTCTAAAACTATTCATGAGCTATGTCGTACTTGTAAATTGTTTATCTACGTACAATCAACTTACTGCTAGACTAAAAATTACGTGCAACAAATGAGTATAACAACTCTAATAATGATGCATAAGATTTAATTAGTTCCAATGCTTGCAAGTAACACTACAGTCCAACTGTGGGCTACACGGGCTAGCGTGTTATAGGTCCGTGAAGCGCTTCAATGCCTCTACTGGGACAGTGAGCGCTACATTCATCCACAAAGCTTTGCTATAGTTGATTGTGGGCACAGGATGTGTGCCAGGCTCCTGCCCCAGTGGCTTGTCAGCTCTTGAGTCGCTCTTGCAGGTCAGACATTGCCTCTGTGTTTCCATCAGTAGTGATATGTTCTTCCATTACCGGCAGCACCACACGCCACCTAAACTGTGACTTTCCCTGATAACGTTTCTCCAGCTCCTCACAGGAACAAGCATTGGCATAGCCAATAGGTCTCCCCTTTGGGACCTTATAAGTGTTTAGCCATGCAACAGTTGATGTTGTTTCACCAAGGAAATTGTGCGGGATAACTAAACACTTATAAGGTCCCAAAGGAGAGACCTATTGGCTGTGCCAATGCTTGTTGGGAATGCTACTAAATGATGAAGGATGCCCAACCGCAATCTCATAAGGTAAAATCTTTTGTATATTCGTTACTGTTATCAGCTAGCCTTGTGAACCTTATTGGATTGGGCCTAAGAAATATCTGAGTGCAGTTAAAGTTTTACTTTCTCTATTTTCTATTTTGTTCCATCTTTTCTTAGTAAAAATCATTTTCAGCTCTGTTTTGCTAAACCGTAAAACACTAGAAGGCTCTCATTGGTGATGTCTTAATTCATTTCTTTAAATAGCCTGTTCACATATATCAACCAAGGAATTTTATCATGATGCTCCTAGTGTAAGACAGTCTGTGATAATATCCTACATAAATTTAGTTCCTGCCTTACTTCAGATAGTATACCAACTAGTAATCGTGCTTGTGTTGATTACATCTTGAAGATAAGGTATACTAGTTCTTTGTGAGTGGTATACCTTGAAACCAAGCAGGGCACTGCTAAGAGTCTCCATAGAAACACATTTTCCTGCTTTTGCACTACCAAGTTCTCCGCCGTGCCCCACTGGGTAGTCACATATGTAGCTGTAACCATTTCTCTTACTGGTTTATTACCCATCTTTTTTGTTTTTGTAAAAATGTTTTTATTGCATTTTTCAAGGTTACCAACATATACGGCCCAATTTAACATGGCCGCAAGCCAAGATCGTCAGTTAGCTAGAGAAAAAACACATTGGGCCTCAAGTACTCGGTAAACATTGATCTAAATGGGTACAACTCCACCCAATTCCGTGCATTGCATCTCTAGATGACAGTGTAAGCCCTGTTGCACCCTACTGAAAAAGTAAAGAGCCAAAAGAAATAAAATAAAAGAGAGAACAACCAAACAAACCTGTGGCACTCATTCTGCATGCCTAAAACTGGCTTATGAACGTGAATAATAGTCAAAGTCCTAGCCGAGCCCATTAACACAGGTGGGTCCACTGTAAGGCCGAAGTAAGCTATGTCTGGAAGAGACTAAGAGCCTGTAATTAGGGACCACAGTTACGTATCTTTTTAACTAATCTAAACAAGGCCTCTATTGACCGTACATATTTTAGTTTTGCCGATCTTAAATGAGGGTCCCAGGAACCAAGATGTGAAAAAAAGTATGCTCAAATAGGAAAAACTAAGTACTTCCTCTGGTTTATGCACCCTCATATAATGTGTCTTTTTCCTTGATTCCCCCTTCCCACAGACCATTGCAAAGGTTTTGTCAAATTAAGTTTGAAATCTTTTTGCTCAATATATGTGACAAATTTATAGCTCAGACCATTAGCGGTTCTGGAGCACTGGGGTGGGCGGGAACCGATTCCTGGTACATCGGCATCCAATTGTTCTATCCACCCCATTTATGTATAATGAGAATACGAAGGGGGCAAGGTAGCAACCTTGTTTAATGCCTCTGGTGACCCTGAAGCTTGAGGTACCTTCTCCATTCAACCCATATCGTAACTGTGCTGTCAGAGGAGCATGTATCCAGGGCAAGTTTCTGTCATGACCTTCCAAAACTTTTCATGGTTGACCAGATCGAAGGCGCTACTTGTGAAGCAGAGACAAATGTATCCCTGCTAATGAGGAGGTTAAGATTGATACATTGCTCTCTAGTGTGAGAAGTTGGCTTGGTTTATGGTGCTCACTTATGTAAGTGTAGCACCCGGCACTAATCCAGACAACCTTTATGGGGATTTTAGTGGTCTTAGACAGCCTTAAAAAGCTCTCTAAGTGGTAGCTGTGGAGAGCAGCCTTCAGGCTTAGTTCAGAAGGAGTGTAAAGCAGCTTGTTTTACCAGAACGTAATCTTATTGGTATAGATTGTGATACAGAACCACACAGTGTATTTATAAAAATATGTATTTATAATAAGACACTAACGCATACAAACATCTCCTAACCGGAGATATATGAAATGCGCATAATACTTTGCATAGAACAAGTGTCTTTTATGAAGCGTCTCAAAGATCACGGACGTCGTGGGTGTTGGAACCGTCACCGTGATATTCAGCTTCGCAGCCCCTTGCAACAGCACCTCCTGGAACGAGACCAAGTCGTCCACCGGCGACACCCTAGTCCCCGGGGAGTCCGACAGCGTCGGGGAAAGGTCCCTGTCCGAGGAGCGCGACCTGGACCTATACCTCCTGCGGCGTCGTCTTGAGTCCGACGAGGATCGCCCTCGGCTCCGCGATCGTCGCCTCCTGTGAGAGCGGGAGCGCGACCTCTTCGGCTTAGGCCTGTCCGCCGGTCTCGCTGGTCCAGGCGACCGCGGGCGTCGTGGCTTCGGGGTCCCCTGCGGCGGAGTCGGGTACCGTGGAAGGGAAACCGACCTCGGGGGAACCGGCGGCGGTCCCACAGGAGTGCATGGCAGCAACAGAGGCTGGGGTGGCGGAGACAGCGGCCGCGGTAGTGGAGGAGGCGGTGGCGGAGGTGGAGACGTTGGTGGAGGAGGTGGCGGCGGTGGAGGAGGCGGTGGCAGAGGTGGGAGAGGAGGAGGCGACGGAGGCATCCGAGGCGGGGTATACACCACCGAGTACACCGATCCCGGCGGCTCTCTCTTCCTCGACGTCGATCTTCTCCTCGACGTCGACCTGTGCCTCGACGTCGACCTGTGCCTCGACGGCGATCTTCTCGGCGTCGATCTCTTCCTCGGCGTCGACTTTTGTCTCGACGGCGATCTTCGCCTCGACGGCGATCTTCGCCTCGACGGCGACCTCCACCTCGACGGCGACCTCCGCCTCGACGGCGACCTCCGCCTCGACGGCGACCTTCGCCTCGACGGCGACCTTCGCCGCGACGGCGACCTTCGCCTCGACGGCGACCTTCGCCTCGACGTCGATCTCCTTCTCTTTATCGACGGCGAGCTGCGATCCCTCGACGCCGAACGCCGACGCCGGGTCTTCACTCGACGCCGACCGCTGGACGAAGCCGACGACGGCGTCGTCGCCGACGACGCCGATGTAGTCGACGGCGGCCTATTCAGGTCCCTCGACGGCGATCGTCGACGCCGCTTCTCCCCAGAGCCCTGGGGAGACGGCGAACAGACGGTGGTCATCCTCCTCGACGTCGCCGTCGACGCCCTCGAAGTCGACGGGGAGTGGGAGCGCTTACTGGTCTTCCTGCCCCTGGGGAGCCCCCCAGAGGCCTCAGTATGGGCCAAATCAGCCCCTCCAGACCCACCTGGTGCCTTCAGTCTTCGCTCCTCCAGAGCTTGAAGCCTGCTCTTCATCCTGTCCCTCAGGGTCCTGGCTGAAAACGAGTGTGGGTCAGTTTTAGCCTTCTTTCGACCACATTCAGGGCACTTGTCGAACAAGCCAGGCATGTTGACAGTACCAGCTACTAAACACAAGAAAAAATGACAAAAATTGCCAAAATCTCAATGAAACCCTTGCAAAAGGGAGAGCTCAATGCTCCAGGGTCCTGCTAGCAGGAGCCGGAAAAAAGAACTGAAAGTAAATGGGACCTGCTGGGCATTCTGGGATACTGGGGAAAGTTCTGGAAAACTGGAAAGTTTTCTTAAAGGCACAGTATCCTGTTCCAAGCCACATAATGGCAGCCTATGGGGCTTGTCTGTCCACTCCTTCCTCTCTATCATTCCAGAGGCTTTTGCTGGTAGAGGCAGGGTTTTTTCCTATGTGGAGAAAAACTAGACAGGCAGTGCTGTTTGTGGATATTGGTGGAATTCTAGTTGAAGTACTGGACAGTGTAGCCTGTGGGTATAGGCTGCATTATCTGTCTTTAAATTAAATTCTCTCTTAAAGGTGTATGCAGGTCTGCATGATTTGTCACCTTTTAGAGATTATTTTTTATTGCTCCGGGGTCCACGCACATGGGCGGGACTATTCACTAGATTATGACTATAACAGAGATACCCCTACTACAGAACTGGAGTTACAGAAAAGAAACTACTCCATCCACCTGAGGTAAGTAACCAGCAACCCTACGGAGGCCGTGTGCAGAGTGGGAACACGACCGCGGGCTCAATTCAAGTCAATGGGTAAGTCGCAGTTGCAATTTTAAAGAAGGACCCTTCCCAGTGGACCCTGAAAAAACCCAGTGGAGACAGAAGGTTGGAGAGCCACCCCTCCCGTGGATACCCTAGGAACCAGGTTACCTACAACAGGGAAGCCGGGTGCTTAGGTGTGAAGTGGCGTCAGAAACTGAGGTTGAATTCAGTGGAGGGCTTCAGTAAGATACCACTGGCAAAGAAGTGGAAAGTGTCCAGTGGAATCCTCAGGTACATTCAAGATGAGAAGTACCTGCAAGCAGAGGGGACAGAGTCTATGCAACCTGGGAGTTACCACCGACCACGGAAGTCGAATGCCCACCGATGTCGGGTGTTGCAGGAGAGCTGACGGTGACCTTGGAGCTGCAGCTGTGTGGACCAGGCGACGCTGTGGAAGACCAGGAACCGTTTATGAGCTGTCCCATGTTGGATGTCAAGAATTGAGGGGTCCGTGTCCGTCTGGAGAACCAACAAACCTTGGCAACTGCAACTAACGTGGAAATAAAAAAAGGTGCAGCGTTGGGAACAGCAAGGTCCACATGCAACCCTGAGCAATCAGGAGCCCACTGAAATCAAATTAGACCCTTAAATGGACCCACAGGCTGGAGACACTGGTCTCGAGAGGCCCTCGAGCAGTTCACCAAAGATGCAGGCCCAAGGTGCAAGAGATGCAGTGAGGACGAAGATCTTGGTCAAAGGAGATGCTTGAGGTGGAGGCTACTTGTAGCCCAAAGATCTCTGAGGAATTGAGCCAACAAGCCTTTGCAACGGCAAGTCGACGCGGTGCACACAGGTTCGGTTCCTGCGGCTCCAATGAGGGATATTGGCCTCAAACTCGATGAGATGGCAGGCCTTGTGGGGTGTGAAGAACCACCATCTGTGTTGCTGAGCCTTTCGGAGTCCGTGTGAGCCCAGGATCAGCTGACCGGTCAGCTTCATTGCAGTGCCTGCAGATGCAGGGAAGTGATTCCTTCATTCCAAGGGAGATTCCTTCAGGTGTCCTGGATGCCCACAGGTCTCAGAAGTTCCTATGTGGAGCACAGGCACACATGTTGCAGCAGCAGTCCTGCCAAGTACCACTCATCAGGCGTTATACAGCTTTTTGGTGATCCCTGAGGCTGTGCTTTGGGCAATGTGTAGTCCTGACGCCGAGCAGTATTTCCACTGAAGATTTCCAGCCTCCACTCCATTAGTGCTCCGTGGGCTGGTACTTCTTGGTTTAGCTCGAGGTCCCTTCGCGATCCCTGGTCTGTTGGCCTGTGGGTCCCTGTGAAGGTAACTTTGATTTCCCATGGGCTTACCTGGTTGCTCCAGACGTGACCTGACTCCCCATAGCTTGGAGAGTCTCCTGGACCTTGCTGGTCCTCACCGTAACTTGTTTACTCTACCCGCGTGGCTTGCATTTGCCAAGGCTTGTTCAATCCAGACACTGACCCCTCAGCACTCGACATCCTTTGTGGGAAGCTCACCTCCCGACTTTGGTCATCGTCGACGTCTCCTGGTCCCCGTGGCTGCAGAGTCAAGCATCCCATCTTCACACCTGAAGCACCCGACATCGGTGGACATTCGTCTGCGGAGCCCCTGGTCACCCTGAAGTGACCCAGACTCTGTCCCCTCTGCTTTCAGGTTCTTCTCACCTCGGATCCAGGCTTGAATTCCACCGAACACTTTTCATTTTCCCGCCAGCAGCACTTCTTCGCATCACGCCATTGAAAACTACGAGGGTTTCCGACACCACTTAACCCCTATGCACCCGGCTTCTCTGGAATAGGTAACATGGGTACCTCGGTACTTACAAGGGTGCTGGCCTTAGAACCTTCTATGTTCCAAAGGGTTTGCTTGAAGTCCTGTCCAAAGTGTCCTTAAACTGTAATTTTCCAACAGTGACTTTCCCATAGAGTTTTACGGAGCTCGCGTCTGTGTTCCTACACTGCACCCGTCCTCTGTGGTTCCCCTGTGTCACTCCTTTGGGTGGTTCCTTGGGGTCCCAACGATTCTAGGTACTGTGTCTAGTGAAGTTGTTGTTGTTATACCATTTTTTTTAGTATATGGTTGAGTCTCCCCCTGGAGCCCGCTGTGTATTGTGCTATATACTGCTGTTCTATTGATTAAGTATTGTGTGCCTTGTGCTCTAATCTAATAAAGAGGTTAGTAGAGAGTATGTAGTAATAAATACATATATGTTATATAACACTTGTGTGGTTCTCCTTTCATCTGGTTACTCAGGAGGTTCTGATCTGATGAAACAAGCTGCTTTACATTCCTTCAAGACTTAGCCTGAAGGCTGCTCTCCATAGCTACCACTAGGATAGCTTTCATAAAGGATATCTTTAACCTAATCACCATAAGGGTCATTTGGACTGGTACAGGGTGCCCACTTTAATTAGTGGACTGCACATACCAGGCCAACTTCTCACACCAAGTACCACGCATCAGATGTTAAATGACGTTTTAGTGTGGTGCTCCACATCACCGCACTGAAATGCATTGTCACACATTATAGCCATATCACCTTAGTGGTTAGCAACTGAGTGTCATCAGCGTACGACACTGTATCAAAGCCATGAGATTAAATGACGTTGGCTAAAGGTAATACATACAAATTAAAGAGTGTAGGTCTCAGGATGGATCCCTGAGGGACACCCTTGTCAGTGAGTTGGCTCCTGGAGGTGAATGCACCTATTTGAACTTTGGAAAATGTGATCGGTCAGATAACTCCTGAGCCAGTTCAGCGCGGTGCCCCCAACACCCAGCTCCCGTAGACGATCCAAAAGAATGCTGTGGGAAATGGTGTCAAAGACAGCCGACAGGTCGAGAAGGACCAAGATGGCAGATTGTCTGGCATCGAGGGAGAGTCTGATATTGTCGACCATTTCCAATAAGGCCGTTTCAGTGCTATGAAAAGCCCGAAACCCAGATTGAGAGAGGTCCAGCAAGTTATTGTTTTCTAGGTGCTTGGTTAGCTGTTTGTTAACCAATGACTCCAAAACCTTCCCGAAAAGAGGAAGGAGAAAGATTGGCCAGTAGTTGTTGGGCTGCTTAGCGTCTAAGATGGGCTTCTTTAGAATAGATCTGACCATGGCCTCTTTCCATCTAGCAGGCACAGTAGAGTGGGATAATGAAAGATTGAGGAGTTTGGTTAGGCCGGGAAGGAGGGCTGGACCGATTTTGGACAGTACGTGGGTGGAGGCCGGGTCTGTGGGGGAGCCTGATTTCACCCTCCTAAGCGTGGATGAAACGTCTTCCTGAGTGAATTCAGAGAATTCATTGGGAAGAGTAGAAAGCAAGAGGTGATTGCTGACAGGTCTCTGGTTTGATGGTTCACTGGCTGTGTGGGGGAAGAGGCAATGGAAGTTATTGATTTTATCTATAAAGAAGGATGATATGGGTATCCACCCACTCTTGCGATGCGATCAGTGTGTCATACAGTCAGAGATGCCTTGTATGGAGAAGTAACTGCCGCAAACATACTATGGAATGTAGTGGCCTCAGTTTATGGTGCTTTGAAGCAGTTTTAAATCTTATTAGAATCTCGTTCCTCAAATGGGTATAATTTCTGAAATTCATGTTTCCCTTGTCTTCACTGCTTGATTTTTGCTCACGAATAAGTGTCACTCCTACTCATTGAATGTCACTCATAATTGCAGTGAAATTATGAAAATATTACACATACTTCTGAAAACTTGGCACCTATGCAGCAGACGAGCAGGGTGACGAGACCAGGCGCAGCAGGAGTCTTCCCAGTTGCAGTCTCGATACCCAAAGTGAAGTCCAGTGTGGTCCAAAGGTTCCCGCTGGTAGAAGATGAAGTGGTGACTTGACATGAATCTTATCCCACAACGAATCTAGGGACCCACCCACAGGTAAGCCCTTAAGTACCCTAAGAAAGGGTTGGGACAATTCAGGGTTCCCTCCCAGGAGAGGGGTTTAGATAGTAGGGAGGATATTCCCATGTCCTTTGTCCAGTTTCGCGTTAGAGCTGGTTTGAACTGGACTATGCAAGGAGGGCACCAAATGTGCCTCTCAAGCAGACTGAGTGGCGCTGGCAAGCGCCCCCACCCTGTCCCAATATATTAAACCCTGTCTGTGAGGTGGTCACACCTCTCTGTGACAGGATGCCTATTGTTCTGCCTTCCCCTGCCCAAGCTTGGCTCAGGAGCAGGAGGTCAGTATCGTGTCTCTGGTCAGCAACAGCCATGTTGTACCATCCGGGTCTAGAAGACTGGTTCCGGGCGAACTGAGGGCCTCTTGGAGCAGGTTTACAGTACATGGAATCATACCCTTCACACCGCTTATGGTGTGGGGGTATGATTCCAACATGTTTGATCCCACACACAACAGGGTTCGTTGCGGCCAGTTTAGAGATGGTCATCTGGGTAAGTCATTGGGTAAGTCGCAGTTGCAATTTTAAAGAAGGACCCTTCCCAGTGGACCCTGAAGAAACCCAGTGGGGACAGAAGGTTGGAGAGCCACCCCACCCGTGGCTACCCTAGGAACCAGGTTACCTGCACCAGGGAAGCCGGGTGCTTAGGTGTGAAGTGGCGTCAGAAACCGAGGTTGAATTCAGTGGAGGGCTTCAGTAAGATACCACAGGCAAAGAAGTGGAAAGTGTCCAGTGGAATCCTCAGTTGGATTCAAGATGAGAAGTACCTGCAAGCAGAGGGGACAGAGTCTATGCCGCTTGGGAGTTACCAGGGGCCACGGAAGTTGAATGCCCACCGATGTCGGGTGTTGCAGGAGAGTTTACCGTGACCTTGCAGCTTTGTGGACCAGGCGACGCTGTGGAAGACCAGGAGCTGTTTACGAACTGTCCCACGTCGGATGTCAAGAATTGAGGTGTCCGTGTCCATCTGGACCACCAACAAGCCTTGGCAAGGAAGGAAGGAGGCGGTCGAGGGACCAGTCACGGAGCCGAAGTCACCACCGCTCGTCTGGTTCGAAGTCCTCGCATTCAGGTAAGTCGAGGCACAGTAAGAAGAAGTTGAAGAAGTGACACCGCTCTTCTGACTCTCCTCGTGCGACTCCAGCCGCGCGGCTCCGTCGGAGCCGCAGGAGTCTCATCCGGCCCCAGGGCCTAATGCGACTCCGGGCGAGATTTGGGACTTCCTCGTTTCCATGAGGATTCTAGCTCCACTGTCAAAGCTTGTCGGTGTGCCTTCGGGCCCCGCAGGTCCGACTGGGAGGCCTAGCGAGCCGGCGGCTTCGGCGCCGTCGTCTACTTCGGTCCCGACGATGCAGGTCCCCATGGGATCCAGGCTTGGATCCTGGTTGACCTTACGACCCCTCCGCCGGTGCTGACCCCTATGGTGCCGCCCCCGGCACCGTCTTCGGACGACGCTGTTCCCAGTTTCAGCCCCGGTCCGGATCCGGCGTCGGAACGGTGCCGATGGATGAGCATTTCATCTACCTCCCGGCTCTGTCCTTTCTACCTGTATACCAGGAGACGGATGAAGGGGAGGACTGGGAGGGGTCTGAGAACTCACTGGCATAGCAGTGCCAGTTAAGTCAGGACTGGGCAGATGAGCTGGGGGATGCCAGTGGTCTCGACACTTCGTCTGACACTGGCTTCATCTCTCCTCCTTCTGTCGCTACGGAGGAGGTTATGCAACTTATTTTGTGGTGCTGCGCAGGGCTGCCGAGGCCCTTCAACTGGAGCTCCCAGCAGCGGCCGTGAGGACTAACCTCCTCACTGAGGTGCTTCAACCGCCAGTAAGCTCTTCGGAGCCTCTACTGCATTTCAATGAGGCCCTCACTGACGTTCTGATGGGCACTTCGTCCAAGCCCGCCACAGTCACTCCTGTGGATCGGAACGTGGTCCGGCGCCACCGCCCTGCTCCGGGCGACCCCAGCTTTCTGTCGGTACACCCCACCCCTGAGAGTCTGGTTATCCAGGCCTCTACGCCCGAGACCACCTTCCCGTCCGCTCCTCCGGATCGGGAATCCAAAAGGTTGGAGCAGTTTGGGAAGAAACTGTTTTCCTCCCTAAGTTTGGGGTTGCGGTCCATTAATACCTTGTGCCTTTTGGACCGTTATGCTCACTCCTTGTGGGATATGGTGGCGGATGTGCTGCCCCAGTGTCCGGGGGAGGCTAGGACACGGCTCTTGCTGAGGGGCGGGATGCAGCATGTTACTCCATTCGCTGTGGATTTGACACCACGGACTCGCTGGGTAGAGTGATTGTGACAACTGTGGCGATTCGTCGTCACACCTGGCTGAGGTCCACGAATTTTTCAGGGAATGTCCAGCGCACCCTCATGGACATGCCCTTTGATGGCCGTCTCCTTTTTGGCGACAAAGCGGATAGTGCGCTGGAGCGCTTTAAGGACTCCAGGGCTACGGCCAAGTCCTTTGGCCTCTCGGCCCCGCGCCCCAACCTTCTGCTTTTCGCCCCTTTCGTGGCCAAGGAAGGGGCGCCACCGCATGTCTGTCCAGCCACAGGCCGCAGAACCAGCCTCAACGCAGTCGCGGATGTAGATTCCGCCGTGGCGGAGCAGGGGGACAGAGATCCGGTCAGTCCACATCTGCTCCTGCAGCATCTGCCTCAAAGCCTTCCTAGTCCGACCTATCAGGTCCATTCCACGCCAGTGGGAGGCAGAGTTCGCCATCACCTGCTCCACTGGCGTAGCATCACGTCGGACAGGTGGGTGCTGCAAATTGTCCGAAGGGGCTACTCCCTCCCCTTCGAGGCGACCCCTCCAGCCATGCCACCACAGTACCACCGGATGTCCGGGGATCACTTGCAACTTCTGCCGGAGGAAGTTTCGGCCCTCTTGGCCAAGGGGGCCATTGAGCACGTTCCTGGCCTAGAAGTAAGGACGGGGTTGTTACTCCTACTACTTTCTGGTTCCCAAGAAGGGCAAAGGGGGCCTACGCCCTATCTTGGACCTCAGGAGCGTCAACGCCTTCCTCCGGAAGGAGAAGTTTAAGATTGTAGGAGAGTAGGATCTGCACTTATGTTGCCCCCACTTTTTTTCTGATGATAACACTGGTTTCTGGCTATAGTCTGGCTGGGTCGCTGCTAATCAGGGCCCCAGCCTCTCTGTTCTCTCTAAACAACTTGGAGTGCATATTAGATGTAATGGTGATTGGATACTGTGGTACCTTATGAGACCCTAGTATATGGTACCTTAGGTACCAAGGACATAGGTACTTCACAGGCCTACCAGGGGCTGAAGCATGTATTATGCCACCCCTGGGAAGCAGACTAAATCTGACACCACAGGCCTGCTACTGCAGCCTGAGTGAGGTAGTGTTAGCACTCCTCACAGAGATATAGGTTCCCTATATCTCACCATACACACACACATATAAACCTATCAGTCACCCCAAAGGCAGGCCCTATCAATCCTGAGGGCAAGGTGCTTGGTTTCCATGTGAGGGGGTGCCTCTGCCTGAGCAGGGCCCCTCTGCAGCTCTCAAAGTCTATTCTCTGTGGCTATTTGTGGATGCGGTTAAACCATATACTCTTAAGTGCGTTATAACCTCGCGGTAAATGCTAACTCTGGGATGACTGCATCAAAACATGTCATGTTTGGTGTCAATCGCTTTGGAATCATACCCCCACACCAGTAACTGGTGTGGGAGTATGATCCCACCCTTCTAGAGGGATAGACATGTACCCACTGTGGAAACACGGTAGATTCCTGAAAGAGCCCTGGCATCACAAAATGGATGCCACCAGCACAGGATTTAGTGTATTGGGTCTGGGTGGGTGAACTCCTAGAGTGCTTTGAAGTCCTCTGTGCATATGCCAGCTCAAACCGGTTCAGGGGCTATCTGCCCCGGCTCTGGCGCGAAGCTGGACAAAGGGACCCCATAGGAGGGGTCATAGAGCTAGTCCCGCCCTTCCTTGTAGTATAAGTTAGGGAACCCTTGCCATTCCAAACTAGATATCCCTGGACGACGCTCTGAAGAAAAATCCTGGACCTTCGACGTTCCACTACCTTTGGAAGACTGAAGAATCTCTCTTGGAGTCAAGGAGTGACTCCTCTGCTTGGCAGGCACCAAAACTTTTAATCAACGGTTGCAAACTTTCCCGCCGGAGTCCGAAGTCCCTGCAGCCCCGGAAGTGGATTTCCTGAGTTCTCTAAGGCCATCGTGAGTCCCCAGCGACGCTGAGGCAAGTGGACCCCACGAGTGACCAGGAACAGCAATACCCGGGTACCGTGCACTATTGTCGAGTGCAACCCCTTAACGACGTTCTACAAACTTGTGCATTGGACCACGTGTGGTTCAAGCCTCCAGAAGGATTTCCTACAAAGATCAGAGGCCTACCTCGTCCCGAGTGACCGTGGGCTCCTAGTGAGTGAATTCTCCCGAGTCGTCTTAGCGATCCCTTGCCGGTTGGCTTGTGGGTCCCCAGAAGACCTTTTTATAAATCCAAAGGGCTCCCCTGGTTGCTCCAGGCCTGCCCTGACTTACCCTCGCTGGGTGAGTCCCTCAGACCTTGCTGGTCTGCACCGCTGACTTTTCACACTTTTCACACTTTCCACGGGACTTGCTGTTGCCAAGGCTTGTTGGCTCCAATCTGGTTGCCGACACCGCAGTAAGCTGCAGACTTCGTGGGACACCCCGAATCCAGCCCCTGGTTGTCGTCGACGCCTCCTGGACCTCGTGGCTGAAGAGTCAAGACACCCGTGGTCACCTGAAATCACCAGACGACTGTGGGCATCCATCTTCCTGGCCCCGGGTCACTGCCAAGTGACTTTGAACACTGTCCCTTCTGCTTTCAGGTCTTCTTTCTTCTGAATCCATCCTTGGATTCCAGCGGACACTTCTTGTGAGAAGTTGGCCTGGCATATGCTGGTCACTAGTTATAGTGGCCACCTTGCACCAGTCCAATTTGACTCTTATGGTAGATAGGTTTAATACCACCTTTTTAAGAAAGCTATCCTAGTGGTAGCTGTGGAGAGCAGCCTTCAGGCTAAGTCTCAGAGGAATGTAAAGCAACTTGTTTTACCTTATAATCTCTTGAATTACCAAATGAAAGGACACCACACAGGTGTATATATATAAAATATATATGTATTTATTTCTAGACGCACTCTACTAATCTCTTTATGAGATTAGAAGTCAGGAACATATGCACAAATCAATGTTTCACAACAAATTAAGCACTTATATGGCTGGGGCCCTAGGGGCGTACCAGACCATATACTAAAAAAGAGGTTTAGGAATGTCGACTTGCAAGGGGACAAGGCCTAGGGCCTTTAGAATCGCTGGGGCCTCACTAATCTACTCAAGGCAGGTAAGTAAAGGACCCACGGGAGACGCGTGCAGTGTGAGGACACAGCCGCGGGTTCCCTATTGATTTCAATGGAGCAAGTCACGGTTGGATTTTTAAAGTTTTAGGGTACTTCGGGAGAGTCTACAAGCAAGTCACTAACAAGGTAAGTATTTCGAGGGCCATCACCCACAGGAGCACCGGAGTGCACGAGTTACCTCACCCAGGGAAGCCGGTGCATAGGTGTCTTTTGGTGTCGGGTCGCGGCGTTGTTTTCAATGGAAGCCGAAGAAGATTTGCTGCTTGTGAAGACTGGAGAAGTGTCCGGTGGAATCCAAGGCTGGATTCAGAAGAAGGAAGACCTGAAAGCAGAAGGGACAGTGTTCACAGTCATTTGCCAGTGACCCGGGGCTAGGAAGATGGATGCCCACGGTAGTCGGTGATTTCAGGTGATTCGCAGGTGTCTTGACACTTCAGCCACGAGGTCCAGGAGGCGTCGACGATGACCAGGAGCTGGATTCGGAGTGTCGCACGAAGTCTGCAGCTTACTGAGGTGTCGGCAACCGGATTGGAGCCAACAAGCCTTGGCAACAGCAAGTCTCGTGGAATGTGAAGAAAGTCAGCGGTGCAGACCAGCAAGGTCTGAGGGACTCACCCAGCGAGGGTAAGTCAGGGCACACCTGGAGCAACCAGGGGAGCCCTTTGGTTCGATGAAGTCTTCAGGGGACCCACAAGCCAGCCGCAAGGGATCGCGATGACGCCTCGTGAGGATTCACTTCACAGGAGCCCACGGTCACTCGGGACGAGGTAGGCCTCTGATTTTCAAGGGAAATCCTACTGGAGGCTTGGACCACACGTGGTCCAATGCACAAGTTCGTAGAACATCGTGAAGGGGTTGCACTCGACAATAGTACACAGTACCCGGGTATTGTTGTTTCTCGTCACTCGTGGGGTCCACTCGCCTCAGGTTTGCTGGGGACTCACAATGGCTGTCGAGAAGTCAGGAAATCCACTTCCAGGGCTGCAGGGACTTAGGACTCCGGCGGGAGCGGGAAACTTTGCGACCGTTGATTCAAAGTTTTGGTGCCTGCCAAGCAGGGGAGTCACTCCTTGACTCCAAGGGAGATTCTTCAGTCTTCCAAAGGTAGTGGAACATCGAAGGTCCAGGATTCTTCTTGTAGAGCGTCGTCCAGGGATATCTAGTTTGCAATGGCAAGGGTTCCCTATCCTATACTAAAGGAAAGGGAGGGTCTAGCTCTATGACTAATCCTATGGGAGGGTCAGGGGAGTGGGTGGTTACACCCACTTCCCTTTGTCCAGTTACGCGCCAGAGCAGGGGCAGGTAGCCCCTTAACCGGTTTGAGCTGGCATATGCACAGAGGAGCCTACTGCTCCCCCAGTGCAGGACTTCAAAGCACTCTAGAAGTGCACCCACCCAGCCCCAATACACTAAATCCTGTCTGGAAGGTGGTGACACCTCCCTGTGACAGGATGCCTATTGTTGGGCCTCCTCCACTGTGAGTTTCGGTCAGCAGCAGGAGGGCAGCCCAGTGTCTGTGCTGGGGGCATCCATTTTGTGATGCTAGGCTCTTTCAGATTTCTACCGTGTTTCCACAGTAGGTACATGTCTATCCCTCTAGAAGGGTGGGATCATACTCCCATACCAGTTACTGGTGTGGCGGTATGATTCCAAGGCGTTTGACACCAAACACCAGTTTTGATGCAGCCATCCCAAAGTTAGCATTTACCGCTAGGTTATAATGCACTTAAGAGCATATGGTTTAACCGCATCCACAAACAGCCACAGACAATAGACTCTGAGGATTGCAGAGGGGCCCTGCTCAGGCAGAGGCACCCCCTCACATGTAAAACCAAGCACCCTGCCCTCAGGATTGATTGGGCCTGCCTTAGGGGTGACTGATAGGTTTATATGTGTGTTCAAGGTAAGATATAGGGAACCTATACCTCAGTGAGGAGTGCTTACACTACCTCACCCAGGCTGCAGTAGCAGGCCTGTGGTGTCAGATTTAGTCTGCTTCCCAGGGGTGGCATAATACATGCTTCAGCCCCTGGTAGGCCTGTGAAGTACCTATGCCCTTGGTACCTAAGGTACCATATATTAGGGGCTCGTATGGTGAAGTAGTGTTAGCACTCCTCACTGAGGTATAGGTTTCTATATCTCACCATACACACATATAAACCTATCAGTCACCCCTAAGGCAGGCCCTATCAATCCTGAGGGCAGGGTGCTTGGTTTACAATGTGAGGGGGGTGCCTCTGCATGAGCAGGACCCCTCTGCAGCTGGCAGAGTCTATTCTCTGTGGCTGTTTGTGGATGCGGTTAAATCATATACTCTTAAGTGCATTATAACCTCCCGGTGGTGTCAAACAACTTTGAATCATACCCTGATGTGGGAGCATGAACCCACCCTTCTAGAGGGGACGACATGTACCCACTGTAGTAAAACAACAGAAATCTGAAAGAGCCCTGGCATCACAAAATGGATGCCACCAGCACAGGCACTGGGCTGCCCTCCTGCTGCTGACTGAAACTCGCAGTGGAGGAAGCCCAACAAAAGGCATCCTGTCACAGGGAGGTGTCACCACCTTCCAGACAGGATTTAGTGTATTGGGGCTGGGTGGGTGCACTCCTAGAGTGCTTTGAAGTCCTGCTCTGGGGGAGCAGTAGGCTCCTCTGTGCATATGCCAGCTCAAACCGGTTCAGGGGCTACCTGCCCCTGCTCTGGCGGGAAACTGGACAAAGGGAAGTGGGTGTAACCACCCCCTACCCTGACCCTCGTGGAGGAGTGGTCATAGAGCTAGTCCCTCCCCTATCTTCAGTATAAGATAGCAAACCTTGCCATTGCAAAACAGATAACCCTGGACGACGCTCTACAAAGAAGAATTCTGGGCCTTCGATGTTCCACTACCTTTGGAAGACAGAAGAATCTCCCTTGGAGTCAAGGAGTGACTCCCCTGCTTGGCAGACACCAAAAACTTGAATCAACGGTCGCAAAATTTCCCGCCGGAGTCCAACGTCCCTGCAGCCCCGGAAGTGTATTTCCTGACTTCTCGACGGCCATTGTGAGTCCCCAGCAGAGCTGAGGCGAGTGGACCCCACGAGTGACGAGGAACAGCAATACCCGGGTACCGTGCACTATTGTCGAGTGTAACCCCTTCACAACGTTCTACGAACTTGTGCTTTGGACCACTTGTGGCCCAAGCCTCCAGCAGGTTTAGCAGCGAAAATCAGAGGCCTACCCCGTCCCGAGTGACAGTGGGTTCTTGTGAAGCATTTCCTCAAGAGGCGTCTTCGCGATCCTTTGCTCGTTGGCTTGTGGGTCCCCCTCACTGGGTGAGTCCCTCAGACCTTGCTGGTCTGCACCATCGACTTTCTTCACTCCACACGAGATTTGCTGTTGCCAAGGCTTGTAGGCTCCAATCCGGTTGCCGACACCGCAGTCAGCTGCAGACGTCGTGGGACACTCCGAATCCAGCTGCTAGTCATCGTCGATCCTTCCTGGACCTCGTGAGCGAAGAGTCAAATCACCATCGATGACCTGAAATCACCCGACATCTGTGGTCAGCCATCTTCCTGGCCACCGGCCACTGGCAAGTGACTGTGAACACTGTCCCTTCAATTTTCAGGTCATCTGCATCTCGAATCCACCCTTGGATTCCACCGGACACTTCTTCAGTCGACGCAAGCAGCAAGTCTTCTTTGTTCTCCATAGAAAACAGCGACGCGACCCGACACCAAAAGACACCTATGCACCCGGCTTCCCTGGGTGAGGTAACTCGTGCACTCCGGTGCCATAGTGTGTGTTGGCCCTCGAATTACTTACCTTGTAAGTGGCTTGCTTGTAGACTTCCTCGAAGTACCCTAAAACTTTAAAAATCAAACCGCGACTTGCTCCATTATAATCAATAGGGAACCCGCGGCTGTGTTCACACACTGCATGCGTCTCCCGTGGGTCAATTACTTACCTGCTTTCACTGCAGTGGTGAAGCCCCAGCGATTCTACAGGCCCTAGGCCTTGTCATTTTGCAAGTCGACTTTCCTAACCCATTTTTTTAGTATATGGTCTGGTACGCCCCTAGGGCCCCAGCCATATATGTGCTTAACTTATTGTGAAACGTTGATATTTGAATGTGTTCCTGGCTTCTAATCTCATAAAGAGATTAGTAGAGTGTGTCTAGTAATAAATACATATATATTTGATATATATACCTGTGTGGTGTCCTTTCATTTGGTAATTCAAGAGATTATAAGGTAAAACAAGTTGCTTTACATTTCTCTGAGACTTAGCCTGAAGGCTGCTCTCCACAGCTACCACTAGGATAGCTTTCTTTAAAAGGTTGTCTTAAACCTATCTACCATAAGAGTTGAATTGGACTGGTGCAAGGTGGCCACTATAACTAGTGACCAGCATATGCCAGGCCAACTTCTCACATTGGTGGGCAGCGTGTAGGATTCCAGCTTGCCATTGTTTTACCAGAAAATCTCTATTTGAATTACTAACTGAAAACCACTAAAGGTACTCAAGGTACATATAAAGTCAAGCTTAGTATCAATAAGTTCTACTGAACTTAGAGCTGTTTGTGAAGGGATAGCACACCCTTGCTACAGCTCAAGCTAGGATCAGTAGGCCACAAACTAGTGTAGGTAGTGCAACACTGCATAACACTAGAATGTCCTCCAGGGATGGAGCCAGTGGGTCCACCCAACCCCAGTATAAGGACATGACCTTCTTTGACTTGAAGGCCATGTGTGTTGCAAGACACCTGGGATTAGGACAGAGTCCGTCCACACAACACCTGATAAATCTACTAGTAGCAGATGATCTTAGACTGGCTCTAGAAGCTGGTGGATCTGGATCAGGGGATGGGTCAGCCATAGTCTCTGGGTCTGATGAAAATCAAGATGACCTGGAGTCTGTGATTGAAGGGCCAGACCCAGAAAGCTCTGAACAGGACAGAGGAATTCTCCCTAAGAGAGTTGACAGAGTGGAAGAGAGGCCTAGGTCCCCATCAAGGGAATCTAGCCACTCATATCACTCTGACAAGGATTCTGTCCATCAGAGGAACTCATACTTACATAGAGAGACCTCCTCTGAAAGAAGGTACAAGATGCTCCAGTATGAGGAAGCTAGGCTTGCCCTCAGAACCAAGCAATTGGCCTTAGATAGAGAAGCCTTTGAGCTCCAGAGAGCTTCTAGAAAAGAGGGGTTAGATACCCCTGGTGGCAGCAACAGTGTCCCTAGAGGCAGAGATTACATTCCAGACACTAGAAACCTGTCCAAGCTTGGTCCTCCCTACCGGAGTGGGGATAATATCCACACATGGATAACTGCTATGGAGAGGGCCTGTAAAGTTTAACAGGTTCCCCAGAAACAGTGGGCAGCAATCTTGTGGCTCTCCTTTTCTGATAAAGGTAGAGACAAGCTCCTCACTGTTAGAGAAGAGGATGCTAATGACTATGAAGCCCTGAAGAGTGCATTAATAGATGGGTTTGGCTTAACCACTGAACAGTACAGGTTGAAGTACCCAGAAAGCACAGACTCAGGATTGGACTGACTTTGTTGATTGTGCAACCAACGCTCTAGAAGGTTGGCTCGTTGGTAGTAGAGTTACTGATTTTAAGGGATTGTATAAACTTATCATGAGAGAACAGATCCTTAATAATTGCCAAAACCAGGTGTTGTATCAGTACCTGGTGGACTCTGATCTGACCTCTCCCGAAGAATTGGGAAAGAAGCCAGACAAATGGGTCAGAACCAGGGTGAGGCAGAAAACCCAGAACCAAGGGGGTGACACTAAGAAGCAGGATCCTAAAGGCTCAGATAAAGGTGGGGGTAAGGCAAAAGACCGGAAGTCTTCACAAGGGCCCCAAAAATCCGTATCTGGTGGGGATTCACAGTCTACAAAGGGAAAAGGCCAAAAGAAGCCCTGGTGCAAATTGAGTAAACTGCAAGGGCACTGGACTTCTGATTGTACCAAGTCCAAAGACCAAACCACCACTACTCCAGCCCCCAAGGCACCTGTTCCCCCTAGTGCAGTCATTGGTGGAGGTGGTAATCAGAATAAGGGTGTAGTAGGGTTGACCCTGGGTTCTGATGTGGACTCTGGCCTAGTCAGAGTACCAACACAGGCATTGCTAGTTTGTGAGGGAGACCTTAATATGTCCTTCCTAGTGAGCCCCAGGTATCTGGGCAAGTACAAACAGCAGCCTATAATAAATGGCAAACAGGCTTTGGCATTCAAGGACGCAGGTGCTAGTATCACCATGGTGGCAGAGGATCTAGTGGACCCTGCACAGATCATCCTGGGTGAAATGTACCAGGTTACCAATGCAAGCAATGTCAGGACCAACCATAGTCTGGCAGTTGTGAATTTCTCCTGGGGAGGGGTAACTGACCTCAAAAAGGTAGTAGTCAGTGCAGACCTCCCTGTCGAATGTTTGTTGGGCAATGATCTGGAGACTTCAGCCTGGTCTGAAGTGGTGTTATGGACTCATGCTGAGATGTTGGGCATACCTGCAGAGGTATTTGCTGTGACCAGGTCACAGGCCAAAATGCATAAAACTGAACCAGCTCTGGATCCTGAAACTATGGACCAGATGCTACCCAAGAGGAGGAGCAGTAGGGTTAAGGCAGTGCCTTCCCCTCTGTCTCAGATCTCAGATTCCCCTCCTGAGGGAGGAGAAGCAGGGCCTGAAGAAGGAACTGCCCCAGAGGAACTTAAGCCTGGTCAGGTTGAGTTCTTGGGGGCAGGGGGACCTTCCAGGGAAGATCTGAGTAAGGAGCAACAGTGCTGCCCCTCTCTTGAACCCCTCAGACAGCAAGCCGCTGCTGAGGCTGCTGGGAGTGCTAGTGGGTCCCATAAGGTTTATTGGGATGAGGGACTCCTATATTCTGAGGCTAGAGATCCTACCCCTGGAGCCACCAGGAGGTTGGTAATACCTCAGAAGTTTAGGGGGTTCCTCTTGGCCCTAGCACATGATATCCCATTGGCAGGACACTTGGGCCAAAACAAGACCTGGGACAGGCTTGTCCCTCATTTTCATTGGCCACACATGTCAGAGGACACCAAGGAGTTTTGTCGCTCCTGTGTCACTTGCCAAGCCAGTGGCAAGTCAGGTGGCACAACAAAGGCCCCCCTGATACCACTACCTGTGGTGGGTGTTCCCTTTGAAAGGGTAGGGATTGACATTGTTGATCCCCTTGACCCTCCAACAGCATCTGGGCACAGGTTTATCCTGGTGATAGTGGATCATGCCACCAGGTACCCAGAAGCAATTCCCGTCAGGACCACTACAACCCCTGTAGTGGCAAGAGCCCTCATTGGAGTCTTCTCCAAAGTGGGTTTCCCTGAGGAGGTTATATCTGACAGAGGTACAAACTTCATGTCAGGGTATCTAAAAGCAATGTGGAAGGAGTGTGGTGTAAACTACAAATTCACTACTCCCTATCACCCACAATGCAATAGGTTAGTTGAAAGGTTCAACAAAACCCTAAAGGGAATGATCAAAGGCCTACCAGAAAAGCTTAGGCGAAAATGGGACCTTTTACTTCCCTGCCTTCTGTTTGCATACAGGGAGGTTCCACAGAAGGGGGTTGGCTACAGCCCTTTTGAACTTCTGTTTGGGCACCCTGTCAGAGGCCCATTATGTTTGGTGAAGGAGGGCTGGGAGTTACCTCTCAAACCTCCAAAACAGGATGTGATGGACTATGTACTTGGTCTCCGCTCCCGGATGGCAGAGTACATGAAGAAGGCAACAAAAAACCTTGAGGCTAGCCAAGAATTACAAAAAGCTTGGCATGACCAAAAGGCTGTCCTGACTGTTTATCAGCCAGGCCAGAAAGTGTGGGTGTTGGAGCCTGTGGCCCCAGCAGCTCTCCAGGACAAATGGAGTTGCCCCCATACAATTGTTGAGAAAAAGGGAGAGGTCACCTACTTGGTGGATCTTGGAACTCCCCGGAGCCCCCTTAGGGTGCTCCATTTCAACAGATTAAAACCATATGTGGACAGGGCTGACATGGGTTTGCTCATGGCAACTGATGAGGAACAGGAGGAGGAGAGTGACTCTCTCCCTGACCTGCTCTCACAGAACCCTGATGATGGGTCAGTAGATGGTGTTGCTTTGGCAAGCAGCCTCACTGACCATCAGCAATCTGAGTGCAGACAAGTTCTGCAACAGTTCAGACATATGTTTAGTCTGACCCCAAGTTAGACTTCCTGGTTGCACCCATGAGGTGGACACTGGAGACAGTCTGCCTGTGAAGAGTAAAATCTACAGGCAACCTGACCATGTCAGGGACTGTATCAGGACTGAAGTCCAGAAAATGTTGGAACTAGGTGTTATTGAGCCTTCAGATAGCCATTGGGCTAGTCCAGTAGTCCTTGTGCCTAAACCTCATACCCAGGGTGGTAAGAAAGAAATTAGGTTTTGTGTTGACTACAGAGGCCTCAATGCAGTCACCAGGACTGATGCCTATCCAATCCCCTGGGCAGATGAACTGATAGATACTTTGGCCTCAGCCAAGTATCTTAGTACATTTGACCTAACAGCTGGCTACTGGCAAACCAAGTTAGCTGATGATGCCAAGGCCAAAACAGCATTTTCAACCCCTGGTGGGCACTATCACTTTGTGGTAATGCCCTTTTTTTTTTTTGAAAAATGCACTTGCCACTTTTCAGAGGTTGGTGAATAAAGTTCTGACTGGTATGGAAACTTATTTCTCAGCTTATCTAGATGATATTGCTGTCTTAAGTTCCACCTGGCAGGATCACCTAGTCCACCTCAGAAATGTTTTGGAGGCCCTGCAAAAAGCAGGCCTCACTATCAAGGCCACTAAGTGCCAGATATGGCAGAGTCAGGTTGTGTACCTAGGCCACCTTGTAGGTGGAGGGCAGGTTCAACCATTGCAGAGCAAAATCCAGACCATAATGGAATGGGTAGCTCCAACAACCCAGACACAGGTTAGAGCCTTTTTAGGCCTGACTGGGTACTATAGGAGGTTTGTTAAGGGATATGGATCTATAGTGACCCCCTTAAATGATCTAACCTCTAAGAAAATGCCAAAAAAGGTTCAGTGGACAGCTAGCTGTCAAAAGGCATTTGATGACCTCAAGCAGGCAATGTGCACTGCCCCCATCTTACAGAGTCCAGACTACCAAAAGAAGTTCATTGTCTAAACAGATGCTTCAGAGCTGGGTGTGGGAGCTGTACTGTCTCAACTTAATGATGAAGGTCAAGACCAGGCAGTAGCTTTTATAAGCAGAAGGCTGACCCCTAGAGAGAAACGTTGGTCAGCTATAGAGAGGGAGGTCTTTGCTGTGGTGTGGGCCCTGAAGAAGCTGAGGCCATACTTGTTTGGCACTCACTTCATAGTTCAGACTGACCACAATCCCCTCCTATGGCTCAAACAGATGAAAGGTGAAAATCCTAAACTGCTCAGGTGGTCCATTTCCCTACAGGGGATGGACTATACAGTGGAACATAGACCTGGGACCCAACATGCCAGTGCAGATGGACTCTCAAGGTATTCCCAATTAGAACACGAAGACTCAACTGGTCAAGGTTAGTTTAGTGTCCCTGCTTTTGGGGGGGGGGGTTGTGTAGAAGAGTAGGATCTGCACTTATGTTGCCCCCACTTTTTTTCTGATGTATACACTGGTTTCTGGCTATAATCTAGCTGGGTCCCTGCTAATCAGGACCCCAGTGTCTCTGTTCTCTCTAAACGACTTGGTGTGCATATTAGATGCACTAGCGATTGGATACTGTGGTACCTTATGAGCCCCTAGTATATGGTACCTTAGGTACCTAGGGCATAGGCACTTCACAGGCCTACCAGGGGCTGAAGCATGTATTATGCCACCCCTGGGAAGCAGACTCGATCTGACACCACAGGCCTGCTACTGCAGCCTGGGTGAGGTAGTGTTAGCACTCCACACTGAGGTATAGGTTTCTATATCTCACCATACACACACATATAAACCTATCAGTCACCCCTAAGGCAGGCCCTATCAATCCTGAGGAGAGGGTGCTTGGTTTACATTGTGAGGGGTGCCTCTGCATGAGCATGACCCCTCTGCAGCTGGCAGAGTCTATTCTCTGTGGCTGTTTGTGGATGTGGTTAAACCATATACTCTTAAGTGCATTATAACCTCCCGGTTAATGCTAACTTTGGAATGACTGCATCAACACGTCGTGTTTGGTGTCAAACAACTTGGAATCATACCCCCACATCAGTCCATGATGTGGGAGTATGATCCCACCCTTCTAGAGGGGACGACATGTACCTAGAGTGCTTTGAAGTCCTGCACTGGGGGAGCAGTAGGCTCCTCTGTGCATATGCCAGCTCAAACCGGTTCAGGGGCTACCTGCCCCTGCTCTGGCGCGAAACTGGACAGAGGGAAGTGGGTGTAACCACCCCTGACCCTCCCAGAGGAGTGGTCATAAAGCTAGTCCCTCCCCTACCTTCAGTATAAGATAGGGAAACCTTGCCATTGCAAATCAGATAACCCTAGACGACTCTTTACAAGAAGAATCCTGGTCCTTCGACGTTCCACTACCTTTGGAAGATGGAAGAATCTCCCTTGTAGTCAAGGAGTGACTCCCCTGCTTGGCAGGCACCAAAAGTTGAATCAACGGTTGCAAACTTTCCCGCTCCCGCCGGAGTCCGAAGTCCCTGCAGCCCCGGAAGTGGATTTCCTGACTTCTCGACGGCCATTGTGAGTCCCCAGCAAATCTGAGGCGAGTGGACCCCACGAGTGACGAGGAACTGCAATACCTGGGAACCGTGCACTATTATCGAGTGCAACCCCTTCACGACGTTCTACGAACTTGTGCTTTGGACCATTTGTTGCCCAAACCTCCAGCAGGTTGTGCGGCAAAAATCAGAGGCCTACCCCGTACCGAGTGTACTTGGGCTCCTGTGAAGCATTTCCTCAAGAGGCGTCTTCGCGATCCCTTGCCCGTTGGCTTGTGAGTCCCCCGAAGACTTTCTTATCGACTCGAAGGGCTCCCCTGATTGCTCCAGGCCTGCCCTCACTTACCCTTGCTGGGTGAGTCCCTCAGACCTTGCTGGTCTGCACCATTGACTAAATTCACTTTCCTCGAGACTTGCTGTTGCCAAGGCTTGTTGGCTCCAATCCGGTTGCCGACACCGCAGTCAGCTGCAGATGTCGTGGGACACTCCGAATCCAGCTGCTGGTCATCGTCGATCTCTCCTGGACCTCGTGAGCGAAGAGTCAAAACACCCTTGATCACCTGAAATCACCCGACATCCGTGGGCATCCATCTTCCTGGCCCTAGGTCACTGGCAAGTGACTGTGAATACTGTCCCTTCAATTTTCAGGTCTTCTACATCTTGAATCCAGCCTTGGATTACACCGGACACTTCTTCAGTCTTCGCAAGCAGCAAATCTTCTTTGGTCTCCATAGAAAACAGCGACGCGACGCGACCTGACACCAAAAGACACCTATGCACCCGGCTTCCCTGGGTGAGGTAACTCGTTCATTCCGGTGCCCTAGTGTGTGTTGGCCCTCGAATTACTTACCTTGTAAGTGGCTTGCTTGTAGACCTCCTCGAAGTACCCTTAAACTTTAAAAATCCAACCGCGACTTGCTCCATTGTAATCAATAGGAAACCCGCTGCTGTGTTCTCACACTGCATGCGTCTCCCGTGGGTCTTTTACTTACCTGCCTTGGGTGGATTAGTGAAGCCCCAGCGATTCTACAGGCCCTAGGCCTTGTCCCCTTGCAAGCCGACTTTCCTAACCTCTTTTTTAGTAAATGGTCTGGTACGCCCCTAGGGCCCCAGCCATATTTGTGCTTAACTTATTGTGAGGCGTTGATATTTGAATGTGTTCCTGGCTTCTAAAACTGTGAGGGAGTGGTTGTTTTCCTCCATTCAAAGTCTCTAAAAAGTGTGCGATTTCACGCACTTTGAGCCCCAGTCTAAAAGCTCAAAATGCTGGGAAATACAGCATTTGACGGCCCTAGAGTCCAGAAAACGTGGTATTGACTTTGGGAGACAGAAAAACCACATGACTATTCCAAGGTCACATGACACTCCCAGGGGACAAAGGTCAACCTGTAAGGAAGTGGTCGTTTTCCTTCATCCAAAAGCTCCAAAAAGTGTGCGCTTTTATGCACTTTGAAAACGATCTTTACTATTTTCTGCGGCTCAGTCTAAAAGCTCAAAACGCTGGGAAATGTTGCATTTGGCTGCCCTAGAACCGGTAAAACGTGTGTATTGACTTCGGGAGACAAAAAAAACACATGACTCTTCCAAAGGTCTCATGAGGCACCCAAGGGTCAAAGGCCAAAGGTCAAACTGTAAGGAAGTGGTCGTTTTCCTCCATTCAAAGTCTCTAAAAAGTGTGCGCTTTCACGCACTTTGAGCACCAAAAAACCTCAAAGATTGTTTTTAAGTCAAAAGCTCAAAATGCTGGGAAATACAGCCTTTGACGGGTAAACAGCGTTTACTTAGCAGGCGTTACTTCGCATGCCGTTACTACGCGGACGTTAGTACGCACGCGTTGTTACTTAGAAAACCTTTACTACGCAAGTCGGAAGAGCGACTTGCGTTAGGGGGGGGAAGGTGTTGGATTTAAAATCCAACTCCTTCCCTAGTGTCCGCATAGACTGGAGTTGGAATAGTAAATTATACTATTCCAACATCCAGCACCCCCTACTGTAATTCGTTGTTCCGAATTGCGTAGGAAAGGAATGCGAACTAAAAACGCGGTCGTACTACCGACCGCGTAGTAATGCCATGCGTACTAAACGTCATATATTCCTTTGACGGCCCTAGAGTCCGGAAAACGTGGTATTGACTTTGGGAGAGAGAAAAACCACATGACTCATCCACGGGTCACATGAGACTCCCAGGGGTCAACGGTCACCCTGTAAGGAAGCGGTCGTTTTCCTTCATCTTAAGGCTCCAAAAAGTGTGCGCTTTTATGCACTTTGAAAACGATCTTTACTATTTTCTGCGGCTCAGTCTAAAAGGTCAAAACGCTGGCAAATGTTGCATTGGCTGCCCTAGAACCGGGAAAACGTGTGTATTGACTTTGGGAGACAAAAAAAACACATGACTCTTCCGAAGGTCTAATGTCGCACCCAGGGGTCAAAGGTCAAACTGTAAGGGAGTGGTTGTTTTCCTCCATGCAAAGTCTCTAAAAAGTGTTCGCTTTCACGCACTTTCAGCCCCAAAAAACCTCAAAGATTGCTTTTCAGTCTAAAAGCTCAAAATGCTGGGAAATACAGCATTTGACGGCCCTAGAGTCCAGAAAACGTGGTATTGACTTTGGGAGACAGAAAAACCACATGACTCATCCACAGGTCATATGATTCTTCCAGGGGTCAAAGGTCAACCTGTAAGGAAGCGGTCGTTTTCCTTCATCCTAAGGCTCCAAAAAGTGTGAGCTTTTATGCACTTTGAAAACGATCTTTACTATTTTCTGCGGCTCAGTCTAAAAGGTCAAAACACTGGGAAATGCTTCATTTGACGGCCATAGAGCCCGGAAAACGTAGTATTGACTTCGGGAGGCAGATAAACCACATGACTATTCCAAGGTCACATGACACTTCCATGGGTCAAAGGTCAACCTGTAAGGAAGTGGTCGTTTTCCTCCATTCAAAGTCTCTAAAAAGTGTGCGCTTTCACACACTTTCAGCCCCAAAAAACCTCTAAGATTGCTTTTCAGTCTAAAAGCTCAAAATGCTGGGAAATAAAGCATTTGACGGCCCTAGAGTCCGGAAAACGTCCTATTGACTTTGGGAGACAGAAAAACCACATGACTATTCCAAGGTCACATGACACTCCCAGGGGACAAAGGTCAAATGTCAACCTGTAAGGAAGTGGTCGTTTTCCTTCATCCAAAGGCTCCATAAAGTGTGCGCTTTTATGCACTTTGAAAATGATCTTTACTATTTTCTGTGGCTCAGTCTAAGCGCTCAAAACACTGGGAAATGTTGCATTTGGCTGCCCTAGAACCGGTAAAACGTGTGTATTGACTTCGGGAGACAGAAAAACCACATGACTCTTCCAAAGGTCTCATAAGGCACCCAAGGGTCAAAGGCCAAAGGTCAAACTGTAAGGAAGTGGTCGTTTTCCTCCATTCAAAGTCTCTAAAAAGTGTGCGCTTTCACGCACTTTGAGCACCAATAAACCTCAAAGATTGTTTTTCAGTCAAAAGCTCAAAATGCTGGGAAATACAGCCTTTGACGGGTAAACGGCGTTTTCTTAGCAGGCGTTACTTCGCATGCCGTTACTACGCGGACGTTAGTACGCACGCGTTGTTACTTAGAAAACCTTTACTACGCAAGTCGGAACAGCGACTTGCGTTAGGGGGGGGAAGGTGTTGGATTTAAAATCCAACTCCTTCCCTAGTGTCCGCATAGACTGGAGTTGGAATAGTAAATTATACTATTCCAACATCCAGCACCCCCTACTGTAATTTGTTGTTCCGAATTGCGTAGGAAAGGAATGCGAACTAAAAACGCGGTCGTACTAACGACCGCGTAGTAATGGCATGCGTACTAAACGCATGCGAAGTAACGTCATATATTCCTTTGACGGCCCTAGAGTCCGGAAAACGTGGTATTGACTTTGGGAGAGAGAAAAACCACATGACTCATCCACAGGTCACATGATACTCCCAGGGGTCAAAGGTCAACCTGTAAGGAAGCAGTCGTTTTCCTTCATCCAAAGGCTCCAAAAAGTGTGCGCTTTTATGCACTTTGAAAACGATCTTTACTATTTTCTGCGGCTCAGTCTAAAAGGTCAAAACACTGGGAAATGCTTCATTTGACGGCCATAGAGCCCCAAAACGTAGTATTGACTTCGGGAGGCAGAAAAACCACATGACTATTCCAAGGTCACATAACACTTCCATGGGTCAAAGGTCAACCTGTAAGGAAGTGGTCGTTTTCCTCCATTCAAAGTCTCTAAAAAGTGTGCGCTTTCACGCACTTTGAGCCCCAAAAAACCTCACAGATTGCTTTTCAGTCTAAAAGCTCAAAATGCTGGGAAATACAGCATTTGACGGCCCTAGAGTCCAGAAAACGTGGTATTGACTTTGGGAGACAGAAAAACCACATGACTCATCCACAGGTCACATGATACTCCCAGGGGTCAAAGGTCAACCTCTAAGGAAGTGGTCGTTTTCCTCCATTCAAAGGCTCCAAAAAGTGTGCGCTTTTATGCACTTTGAAAACGATCTTCACTATTTTCTGCGGCTCAGTCTAAAAGGTGAAAAGACTGGGAAATGTTGCATTTGACGGCCCTAGAACCGGTAAAACGCATGTATTGACTTCGGGAGACAGAAAAACCACATGACTCTTCCGAAGGTCTCATGTCGCACCCAGGGGCCAAAGGTCAAACTGTAAGGAAGTGGTCGTTTTCCTCCATTCAAAGTCTCTAAAAAGTGTGCGCTTTCACGCACTTTGAGCCCCAAAAAACCTCAAAGATTGCTTTTCAGTCAAAAGCTCAAAATGCTGGGAAATACAGCATTTGACGGCCCTAGAGTCCGGAAAACGTGGTATTGACTTTGGGAGAGAGAAAAACCAGATGACTATTCCAAGATCACATGACACTCCCAGGGGTCAAAGGTCAACCTGTAAGGAAGTGGTCGTTTTCCTCCATTCAAAGTCTCTAAAAAGTGTGCGCTTTCACGCACTTTGAGCCAAAATAAGCCTCAAAGATTGGTTTTCAGTCTAAAAGCTCAAAATGCTCGGAAATACAACATTTGATGGCCCTAGAGTCCGGAAAACGTGGTATTGACTTTGGGAGACAGAAAAACAACATGACTATTCCAAGGTCACATGACACTCCCAGGGGTCAAAGGTCAACCTGTAAGGAATTGGTCGTTTTCCTTCATCCAAAGGCTCCAAAAAGTGTGCGCTTTTACGCACTTTGAAAACGATCTTTACTATTTTCTGCGGCTCAGTCTAAAAGCTCAAAACGCTGGGAAATGTTGCATTGACTGCCCTAGAACCTGGAAAACGTGTGTATTGACTTCGGGAGACAGAAAAACCACATGACTCTTCCGAAGGTCTCATGTCGCACCCAGGGGTCAAAGGTCAAACTGTAAGGGAGTGGTTGTTTTCCTCCATGCAAAGTCTCTAAAAAGTGTTCGCTTTCACGCACTTTCAGCCCCAAAAAACCTCAAAGATTGCTTTTCAGTCTAAAAGCTCAAGATGCTAGGAAATACAGCATTTGACGGCCCTAGAGTCCAGAAAACGTGGTATTGACTTTGGGAGACAGAAAAATCAGATGACTATTCCAAGATCACATGACACTCCCAGGGGTCAAAGGTCAACCTGCAAGGAAGTGGTAATTTTCCTTCATCCAAAGGCTCCAAAAAGTGTGCACTTTACGCACTTTGAAAACGATCTTTACTATTTTCTGCGGCTCAGTCTAAAAGGTCAAAACACTGGGAAATGCTTCATTTGACGGCCCTGGAGCCCGGAAAACGTCTTATTGACTTTGGGAGACAGAAAAACCACATGACTATTCCAAGGTCACATGACACTCCCAGGGGACAAAGGTCAAATGTCAACCTGTAAGGAAGTGGTCGTTTTCCTTCATCCAAAGGCTCCAAAAAGTGTGCGCTTTTATGCACTTTGAAAACGATCTTTACTATTTTCTGTGGCTCAGTCTAAAAGCTCAAAACGCTGGGAAATGTTGCATTTGGCTGCCCTAGAACCGGTAAAACGTGTGTATTTACTTCGGGAGACAGAAAAACCACATGACTCTTCCAAAGGTCTCATGAGGCACCCAGGGGTCAAAGGTCAAACTGTAAGGGAGGGGTTGTTTTCCTCCATTCAAAGTCTCTAAAAAGTGTGCGCTTTCACGCACTTTGAGCCCCAAAAAACCTCAAAGATTGCTTTTCAGTCAAAAGCTCAAAATGCTGGGAAATACAGCCTTTGACGGGTAAACGGCGTTTACTTAGCAGGCGTTACTTCGCATGCCGTTACTACGCGGACGTTAGTACGCACGCGTTGTTACTTAGAAAACCTTTACTACGCAAGTCGGAACAGCGACTTGCATTAGGAGGGGGAAGGTGTTGGATTTAAAATCCAACACCTTCCCTAGTGTCCGCATAGACTGGAGTTGGAATAGTAAATTATACTATTCCAACATCCAGCACCCCCTTCTGTAATTCGTTGTTCCGAATTGCGTAGGGAAGGAATGCGAACTAAAAACGCGGTCGTACTAACGACCGCGTAGTAATGGCATGCGTACTAAACGCAGGCGAAGTAACGTCATATATTCTTTGCCGGCCCTAGAGTCCGGAAAACGTGGTATTGACTTTGGGAGAGAGAAAAACCACATGACTCATCCACAGGTCACATGAGACTCCCAGGGGGTCAAAGGTCAACCTGTAAGGAAGCGGTCGTTTTCCTTCATCCTAAGGCTCCAAAAAGTGTGCGCTTTTATGCACTTTGAAAACGATCTTTACTATTTTCTGCGGCTCAGTCTAAAAGGTCAAAACACTGGGAAATGCTTCATTTGACTGCCATAGAGCCCGGAAAACGTAGTATTGACTTCGGGAGGCAGAAAAACCACATGACTATTCCAAGGTCACATGACACTTCCATGGGTCAAAGGTCAACCTGTAAGGAAGTGGTCGTTTTCCTCCATTCAAAGTCTCTATAAAAGTGTGCGCTTTCACGCACTTTCAGCCCCAAAAAACCTCCAAGATTGCTTTTCAGTCTAAAAGCTCAAAATGCTGGGAAATAAAGCATTTGACAGCCCTAGAGTCCGGAAAACGTCTTATTGATTTTGGGAGACAGAAAAACCACATGACTATTCCAAGGTCACATGACACTCCCAGGGGACAAAGGTCAAATGTCAACCTGTAAGGAAGTGGTCGTTTTCCTTCTTCCAAAGGCTCCATAAAGTGTGCGCTTTTATGCACTTTGAAAACGATCTTTACTATTTTCTGTGGCTCAGTCTAAAAGCTCAAAATGCTGGGAAATGTTGCATTTGGCTGCCCTAGAACAGGTAAAACGTGTGTATTGACTTCGGGAGACAGAAAAACCACATGACTATTCCAAGGTCACATGACACTTCCACGGGTCAAAGGTCAACCTGTAAGGAAGTGGTCGTTTTCCTTCATCCAAAGGCTCCAAAAAGTGTGCGCTTTTACGCACTTTGAAAACGATCTTTGCTATTTTCTGCGGCTCAGTCTAAAAGCTCAAAACGCTGGCAAATGTTGCATTGACTGCCCTAGAACCTGGAAAACGTGTGTATTGACTTCGGGAGACAGAAAAACCACATGACTCTTCCGAAGGTCTAATGTCGCACCCAGGGGTCAATGGTCAAACTGTAAGGGAGTGGTTGTTTTCCTCCATTCAAAGTCTCTAAAAAGTGTGCGCTTCCACGCACTTTCAGCCCCAAAAAACCTCAAAGATTGCTTTTCAGTCTAAAAGCTGAAAATGCTGGGAAATACAGCATTTGACGGCCCTAGAGTCTAGAAAACGTGGTATTGACTTTGGGAGACAGAAAAACCACATGACTCATCCACAGGTCACATGATACTCCCAGGGGTCAAAGGTCAACCTCTAAGGAAGTGGTCGTTTTCCTCCATTCAAAGTCTCTAAAAAGTGTGCGCTTTCACGCACTTTTAGCCCCAAAAACCTCAAAGATTGCTTTTCAGGCTAAAAGCTCAAAATGCTGGGAAATACAGCATTTGACGGCCCTAGAGTCCGGAAAACGTGGTATTGACTTTGGGAGAGAGAAAAACCACATGACTCATCCACAGGTCACATGATACTCCCAGGGGTCAAAGGTCAACCTGTAAGGAAGCGGTCGTTTTCCTTCATCTTAAGGCTCCAAAAAGTGTGCGCTTTTATGCACTTTGAAAACGATCTTTACTATTTTCTGCGGCTCAGTCTAAAAGGTCAAAACACTGGGAAATGCTTCATTTGATGGTCATAGAGCCCGGAAAACGTAGTATTGACTTCGGGAGGCAGAAAAACCACATGACTATTCCAAGGTCACATGACACTTCCATGGGTCAAAGGTCAACCTGTAAGGAAGTGGTCGTTTTCCTCCATTCAAAGTCTCTAAAAAGTGTGCGCTTTCACGCACTTTCAGCCCCAAAAAACCTCCAAGATTGCTTTTAAATCTAAAAGCTCAAAATGCTGGGAAATACAGCATTTGACGGCCCTAGAGTCCGGAAAACGTCTTATTGACTTTGGGAGACAGAAAAACCACATGACTATTCCAAGGTCACATGACACTCCCAGGGGACAAAGGTCAAATGTCAACCTGTAAGGAAGTGGTCGTTTTCCTTCATCCAAAAGCTCCATAAAGTGTGCGCTTTTATGCACTATGAAAACGATCTTTACTATTTTCTGTGGCTCAGTCTAAAAGCTCAAAACGCTGGGAAATGTTGCATTTGGCTGCCCTAGAACCGGTAAAACGTGTGTATTGACTTCGGGAGACAGAAAAACCACATGACTCTTCCAAAGGTCTCATGAGGCACCCAAGGGTCAAAGGCCAAAGGTCAAACTGTAAGGAAGTGGTCGTTTTCCTCCATTCAAAGTCTCTAAAAAGTGTGCGCTTTCATGCACTTTGAGCACCAAAAAACCTCAAAGATTGTTTTTCAGTCAAAAGCTCAAAATGCTGGGAAATACAGCCTTTGACGGGTAAACAGCGTTTACTTAGCAGGCGTTACTTCGCATGCCGTTACTACGCGGACGTTAGTACGCACGCGTTGTTACTTAGAAAACCTTTACTACGCAAGTCGGAAGAGCGACTTGCCTTAGGGGGGGGAAGGTGTTGGATTTAAAATCCAACTCCTTCCCTAGTGTCCGCATAGACTGGAGTTGGAATAGTAAATTATACTATTCCAACATCCAGCACCCCCTACTGTAATTCGTTGTTCCGAATTGCGTAGGAAAGGAATGCGAACTAAAAACGCGGTCGTACTACCGACCGCGTAGTAATGGCACGCGTAGTAATGGCATGCGTACTAAACGCATGCGAAGTAACGTCATATATTCCTTTGACGGCCCTAGAGTCCGGAAAACGTGGTATTGACTTTGGGAGAGAGAAAAACCACATGACTCATCCACAGGTCACATGAGACTCCCAGGGGTCAAAGGTCAACCTGTAAGGAAGCGGTCGTTTTCCTTCATCTTAAGGCTCCAAAAAGTGTGCGCTTTTATGCACTTTGAAAACGATCTTTACTATTTTCTGCGGCTCAGTCTAAAAGGTCAAAACACTGGGAAATGCTTCATTTGACGGCCATAGAGCCCGGAAAACGTAGTATTGACTTCGGGAGGCAGAAAAACCACATGACTATTCCAAGGTCACATGACACTCCCAGGGGACAAAGGTCAAATGTCAACCTGTAAGGAAGTGGTCGTTTTCCTTCATCCAAAGGCTCCAAAAAGTGTGCGCTTTTACGCAGTTTGAAAACGATCTTTGCTATTTTCTGCGGCTCAGTCTAAAAGCTCAAAACGCTGGCAAATGTTGCATTGACTGCCCTAGAACCTGGAAAACGTGTGTATTGACTTCGGGAGACAGAAAAACCACATGACTCTTCCGAAGGTCTAATGTCGCACCCAGGGGTCAAAGGTCAAACTGTAAGGGAGGGGTTGTTTTCCTCCATTCAAAGTCTCTAAAAAGTGTGCGCTTTCACGCACTTTCAGCCCCAAAAAACCTCAAAAATTGCTTTTCAGTCTAAAAGCTCAAGATGCTAGGAAATACAGCATTTGACGGCCCTAGAGTCCAGAAAACGTGGTATTGACTTTGGGAGACAGAAAAATCAGATGACTATTCCAAGATCACATGACACTCCCAGGGGTCAAAGGTCAACCTGCAAGGAAGTGGTAATTTTCCTTCATCCAAAGGCTCCAATAAGTGTGCACTTTACGCACTTTGAAAACGATCTTTACTATTTTCTGCGGCTCAGTCTAAAAGGTCAAAACACTGGGAAATGCTTTATTTGACGGCCCTGGAGCCCGGAAAACGTCTTATTGACTTTGGGAGAGAGAAAAACCACATGACTCATCCACAGGTCACATGAGACTCCCAGGGGGTCAAAGGTCAACCTGTAAGGAAGCGGTCGTTTTCCTTCATCTTAAGGCTCCAAAAAGTGTGCGCTTTTATGCACTTTGAAAACGATCTTCACTATTTTCTGCGGCTCAGTCTAAAAGGTCAAAACACTGGGAAATGCTTCATTTGATGGTCATAGAGCCCGGAAAACGTAGTATTGACTTCGGGAGGCAGAAAAACCACATGACTATTCCAAGGTCACATGACACTTCCATGGGTCAAAGGTCAACCTGTAAGGAAGTGGTCGTTTTCCTCCATTCAAAGTCTCTAAAAAGTGTGCGCTTTCACGCACTTTCAGCCCCAAAAAACCTCCAAGATTGCTTTTCAGTCTAAAAGCTCAAAATGCTGGGAAATACAGCATTTGACGGCCCTAGAGTCCGGAAAACGTCTTATTGACTTTGGGAGACAGAAAAACCACATGACTATTCCAAGGTCACATGACACTCCCAGGGGACAAAGGTCAAATGTCAACCTGTAAGGAAGTGGTCGTTTTCCTTCATCCAAAAGCTCCATAAAGTGTGCGCTTTTATGCACTTTGAAAACGATCTTTACTATTTTCTGTGGCTCAGTCTAAAAGCTCAAAACGCTGGGAAATGTTGCATTTGGCTGCCCTAGAACCGGTAAAACGTGTGTATTGACTTCGGGAGACAGAAAAACCACATGACTCTTCCAAAGGTCTCATGAGGCACCCAAGGGTCAAAGGCCAAAGGTCAAACTGTAAGGAAGTGGTCGTTTTCCTCCATTCAAAGTCTCTAAAAAGTGTGCGCTTTCACGCACTTTGAGCACCAAAAAACCTCAAAGATTGTTTTTCAGTCAAAAGCTCAAAATGCTGGGAAATACAGCCTTTGACGGGTAAACAGCGTTTACTTAGCAGGCGTTACTTCGCATGCCGTTACTACGCGGACGTTAGTACGCACGCGTTGTTACTTAGAAAACCTTTACTACGCAAGTCGGAAGAGCGACTTGCGTTAGGGGGGGAAGGTGTTGGATTTAAAATCCAACTCCTTCCCTAGTGTCCGCATAGACTGGAGTTGGAATAGTAAATTATACTATTCCAACATACAGCACCCCCTACTGTAATTCGTTGTTCCGAATTGCGTAGGAAAGGAATGCGAACTAAAAACGCAGTCGTACTAATGACCGCGTAGTAATGGCATGCGTACTAAACGCATGCGAAGTAATGTCATATATTCCTTTGACGGCCCTAGAGTCCGGAAAACGTGGTATTGACTTTGGGAGAGATGAAAACCACATGACTCATCCACAGGTCACATGATACTCCCAGGGGTCAAAGGTCAACCTGTAAGGAAGCGGTCGTTTTCCTTCATCCAAAGGCTCCAAAAAGTGTGCGCTTTTATGCACTTTGAAAACGATCTTTACTATTTTCTGCGGCTCAGTCTAAAAGGTCAAAACACTGGGAAATGCTTCATTTGACGGCCATAGAGCCCGGAAAACGTAGTATTGACTTCGGGAGGCAGAAAAACCACATGACTATTCCAAGGTCACATGACACTTCCATGGGTCAAAGGTCGACCTGTAAGGAAGTGGTCGTTTTCCTCCATTCAAAGTCTCTAAAAAGTGTGCGCTTTCACGCACTTTGAGCCCCAAAAAACCTCAAAGATTGCTTTTCAGTCTAAAAGCTCAAAATGCTGGGAAATACAGCCTTTGACGGCCCTAGAGCCCGGAAAACGTAGTATTGACTTGGAGAGGCAGAAAAACCACATGACTATTCCAAGGTCACATGACACTTCCAAGGGTCAAAGGTCAACCTGTAAGGAAGTGGTCGTTTTCCTTCATCCAAAGGCTCCAAAAAGTGTGCGCTTTTACGCACTTTGAAAACGATCTTTGCTATTTTCTGCGGCTCAGTCTAAAAGCTCAAAACGCTGGCAAATGTTGCATTGACTGCCCTAGAACCTGGAAAACGTGTGTATTGACTTCGGGAGACAGAAAAACCACATGACTCTTCCGAAGGTCTAATGTCGCACCCAGGGGTCAAAGGTCAAACTGTGGAGTGGTTGTTTTCCTCCATTCAAAGTCTCTAAAAAGTGTGCACTTTCACGCACTTTTAGCCCCAAAAACCTCAAAGATTGCTTTTCAGGCTAAAAGCTCAAAATGCTGGGAAATACAGCATTTGACGGCCCTAGAGTCCGGAAAACGTGGTATTGACTTTGGGAGAGAGAAAAACCAGATGACTATTCCAAGATCACATGACACTCCCAGGGGTCAAAGGTCAACCTGTAAGGAAGTGGTCGTTTTCCTCCATTCAAAGTCTCTAAAAAGTGTGCGCTTTCACGCACTTTGAGCCAAAATAAGCCTCAAAGATTGGTTTTCAGTCTAAAAGCTCAAAATGCTGGGAAATACAGCATTTGACGGCCCTAGAGTCCGGAAAACGTGGTATTGACTTTGGGAGAGAGAAAAACCAGTTGACTATTCCAAGATCACATGACACTCCCAGGGGTCAAAGGTCAACCTGTAAGGAAGTGGTCGTTTTCCTCCATTCAAAGTCTCTAAAAAGTGTGCGCTTTCACGCACTTTGAGCCAAAATAAGCCTCAAAGATTGGTTTTCAGTCTAAAAGCTCAAAATGCTCGGAAATACAACATTTGATGGCCCTAGAGTCTGGAAAACGTGGTATTGACTTTGGGAGACAGAAAAACAACATGACTATTCCAAGGTCACATGACACTCCCAGGGGTCAAAGGTCAACCTGTAAGGAATTGGTCGTTTTCCTTCATCCAAAGGCTCCAAAAAGTGTGCGCTTTTACGCACTTTGAAAACGATCTTTACTATTTTCTGCGGCTCAGTCTAAAAGCTCAAAACGCTGGGAAATGTTGCATTGACTGCCCTAGAACCTGGAAAACGTGTGTATTGACTTCGGGAGACAGAAAAACCACATGACTCTTCCGAAGGTCTCATGTCGCACCCAGGGGTCAAAGGTCAAACTGTAAGGGAGGGGTTGTTTTCCTCCATTCAAAGTCTCTAAAAAGTGTGCGCTTTCACGCACTTTCAGCCCCAAAAAACCTCAAAGATTGCTTTTCAGTCTAAAAGCTCAAGATGCTAGGAAATACAGCATTTGACGGCCCTAGAGTCCAGAAAACGTGGTATTGACTTTGGGAGACAGAAAAATCAGATGACTATTCCAAGATCACATGACACTCCCAGGGGTCAAAGGTCAACCTGCAAGGAAGTGGTAATTTTCCTTCATCCAAAGGCTCCAATAAGTGTGCACTTTACGCACTTTGAAAACGATCTTTACTATTTTCTGCGGCTCAGTCTAAAAGGTCAAAACACTGGGAAATGCTTTATTTGACGGCCCTGGAGCCCGGAAAACGTCTTATTGACTTTGGGAGACAGAAAAACCACATGACTATTCCAAGGTCACATGACACTCCCAGGGGACAAAGGTCAACCTGTAAGGAAGCGGTCGTTTTCCTTCATCTTAAGGCTCCAAAAAGTGTGCGCTTTTATGCACTTTGAAAACGATCTTTACTATTTTCTGCGGCTCAGTCTAAAAGGTCAAAACACTGGGAAATGCTTCATTTGATGGTCATAGAGCCCGGAAAACGTAGTATTGACTTCGGGAGGCAGAAAAACCACATGACTATTCCAAGGTCACATGACACTTCCATGGGTCAAAGGTCAACCTGTAAGGAAGTGGTCGTTTTCCTCCATTCAAAGTCTCTAAAAAGTGTGCGCTTTCACGCACTTTCAGCCCCAAAAAACCTCCAAGATTGCTTTTCAGTCTAAAAGCTCAAAATGCTGGGAAATACAGCATTTGACGGCCCTAGAGTCCGGAAAACGTCTTATTGACTTTGGGAGACAGAAAAACCACATGACTATTCCAAGGTCACATGACACTCCCAGGGGACAAAGGTCAAATGTCAACCTGTAAGGAAGTGGTCGTTTTCCTTCATCCAAAAGCTCCATAAAGTGTGCGCTTTTATGCACTTTGAAAATGATCTTTACTATTTTCTGTGGCTCAGTCTAAAAGCTCAAAACGCTGGGAAATGTTGCATTTGGCTGCCCTAGAACCGGTAAAACGTGTGTATTGACTTCGGGAGACAGAAAAACCACATGACTCTTCCAAAGGTCTCATGAGGCACCCAAGGGTCAAAGGCCAAAGGTCAAACTGTAAGGAAGTGGTCGTTTTCCTCCATTCAAAGTCTCTAAAAAGTGTGCGCTTTCACGCACTTTGAGCACCAAAAAACCTCAAAGATTGTTTTTCAGTCAAAAGCTCAGAATGCTGGGAAATACAGCCTTTGACGGGTAAACAGCGTTTACTTAGCAGGCGTTACTTCGCATGCCGTTACTACGCGGACGTTAGTACGCACGCGTTGTTACTTAGAAAACCTTTACTACGCAAGTCGGAAGAGCGACTTGCGTTAGGGGGGGGAAGGTGTTGGATTTAAAATCCAACTCCTTCCCTAGTGTCCGCATAGACTGGAGTTGGAATAGTAAATTATACTATTCCAACATCCAGCACCCCCTACTGTAATTCGTTGTTCCGAATTGCGTAGGAAAGGAATGCGAACTAAAAACGCGGTCGTACTACCGACCGCGTAGTAATGGCATGCGTACTAAACGCATGCGAAGTAACGTCATATATTCCTTTGACGGCCCTAGAGTCCGGAAAACGTGGTATTGACTTTGGGAGAGAGAAAAACCAGATGACTCATCCACAGGTCACATGAGACTCCCAGGGGTCAAAGGTCAACCTGTAAGGAAGCGGTCGTTTTCCTTCATCCAAAGGCTCCAAAAAGTGTGCGCTTTTATGCACTTTGAAAACGATCTTTACTATTTTCTGCGGCTCAGTCTAAAAGGTCAAAACACTGGGAAATGCTTCATTTGACGGCCATAGAGCCCGGAAAACGTAGTATTGACTTCGGGAGGCAGAAAAACCACATGACTATTCCAAGGTCACATGACACTTCCATGGGTCAAAGGTCGACCTGTAAGGAAGTGGTCGTTTTCCTCCATTCAAAGTCTCTAAAAAGTGTGCGCTTTCACGCACTTTGAGCCCCAAAAAACCTCAAAGATTGCTTTTCAGTCTAAAAGCTCAAAATGCTGGGAAATACAGCCTTTGACGGCCCTAGAGCCCGGAAAACGTAGTATTGACTTGGAGAGGCAGAAAAACCACATGACTATTCCAAGGTCACATGACACTTCCAAGGGTCAAAGGTCAACCTGTAAGGAAGTGGTCGTTTTCCTTCATCCAAAGGCTCCAAAAAGTGTGCGCTTTTACGCACTTTGAAAACGATCTTTGCTATTTTCTGCGGCTCAGTCTAAAAGCTCAAAACGCTGGCAAATGTTGCATTGATTGCCCTAGAACCTGGAAAACGTGTGTATTGACTTCGGGAGACAGAAAAACCACATGACTCTTCCGAAGGTCTAATGTCGCACCCAGGGGTCAAAGGTCAAACTGTAAGGGAGTGGTTGTTTTCCTCCATTCAAAGTCTCTAAAAAGTGTGCGCTTTCACGCACTTTTAGCCCCAAAAACCTCAAAGATTGCTTTTCAGGCTAAAAGCTCAAAATGCTGGGAAATACAGCATTTGACGGCCCTAGAGTCCGGAAAACGTGGTATTGACTTTGGGAGAGAGAAAAACCAGATGACTATTCCAAGATCACATGACACTCCCAGGGGTCAAAGGTCAACCTGTAAGGAAGTGGTCGTTTTCCTCCATTCAAAGTCTCTAAAAAGTGTGCGCTTTCACGCACTTTGAGCCAAAATAAGCCTCAAAGATTGGTTTTCAGTCTAAAAGCTCAAAATGCTCGGAAATACAACATTTGATGGCCCTAGAGTCCGGAAAACGTGGTATTGACTTTGGGAGACAGAAAAACAACATGACTATTCCAAGGTCACATGACACTCCCAGGGGTCAAAGGTCAACCTGTAAGGAATTGATCGTTTTCCTTCATCCAAAGGCTCCAAAAAGTGTGCGCTTTTACGCACTTTGAAAACGATCTTTACTATTTTCTGCAGCTCAGTCTAAAAGCTCAAAACGCTGGGAAATGTTGCATTGACTGCCCTAGAACCTGGAAAACGTGTGTATTGACTTCGGGAGACAGAAAAACCACATGACTCTTCCGAAGGTCTCATGTCGCACCCAGGGGTCAAAGGTCAAACTGTAAGGGAGGGGTTGTTTTCCTCCATTCAAAGTCTCTAAAAAGTGTGCGCTTTCACGCACTTTCAGCCCCAAAAAACCTCAAAGATTGCTTTTCAGTCTAAAAGCTCAAGATGCTAGGAAATACAGCATTTGACGGCCCTAGAGTCCAGAAAACGTGGTATTGACTTTGGGAGACAGAAAAATCAGATGACTATTCCAAGATCACATGACACTCCCAGGGGTCAAAGGTCAACCTGCAAGGAAGTGGTAATTTTCCTTCATCCAAAGGCTCCAATAAGTGTGCACTTTACACACTTTGAAAACGATCTTTACTATTTTCTGCGGCTCAGTCTAAAAGGTCAAAACACTGGGAAATGCTTTATTTGACGGCCCTGGAGCCCGGAAAACGTCTTATTGACTTTGGGAGACAGAAAAACCACATGACTATTCCAAGGTCACATGACACTCCCAGGGGACAAAGGTCAAATGTCAACCTGTAAGGAAGTGGTCGTTTTCCTTCATCCAAAGGCTCCAAAAAGTGTGCGCTTTTATGCACTTTGAAAACGATCTTTACTATTTTCTGTGGCTCAGTCTAAAAGCTCAAAACGTTGGGAAATGTTGCATTTGGCTGCCCTAGAACCGGTAAAACGTATGTATTTACTTCGGGAGACAGAAAAACCACATGACTCTTCCAAAGGTCTCATGAGGCACCCAGGGGTCAAAGGCCAAAGGTCAAACTGTAAGGAAGTGGTCGTTTTCCTTCATTCAAAGTCTCTAAAAAGTGTGCGCTTTCACGCACTTTGAGCCCCAAAAAACCTCAAAGATTGCTTTTCAGTCAAAAGCTCAAAATGCTGGGAAATACAGCCTTTGACGGGTAAACGGCGTTTACTTAGCAGGCGTTACTTCGCATGCCGTTACTACGCGGACGTTAGTACGCACGCGTTGTTACTTAGAAAACCTTTACTACGCAAGTCGGAACAGCGACTTGCGTTAGGAGGGGGAAGGTGTTGGATTTAAAATCCAACACCTTCCCTAGTGTCCGCATAGACTGGAGTTGGAATAGTAAATTATACTATTCCAACATCCAGCACCCCCTTCTGTAATTCGTTGTTCCGAATTGCGTAGGAAAGGAATGCGAACTAAAAACGCGGTCGTACTACCGACCGCGTAGTAATGGCATGCGTACTAAATGCATGCGAAGTAACGTCATATATTCCTTTGACGGCCCTAGAGTCCGGAAAACGTGGTATTGACTTTGGGAGAGAGAAAAACAACATGACTATTCCAAGGTCACATGACACTTCCAAGAGTCAAAGGTCAACCTGTAAGGAAGTGGTCGTTTTCCTTCATCCAAAGGCTCCAAAAAGTGTGCGCTTTTACGCACTTTGAAAACGATCTTTGCTATTTTCTGCGGCTCAGTCTAAAAGCTCAAAACGCTGGCAAATGTTGCATTGACTGCCCTAGAACCTGGAAAACGTGTGTATTGACTTCGGGAGACAGAAAAACCACATGACTCTTCCGAAGGTCTAATGTCGCACCCAGGGGCCAAAGGTCAAACTGTAAGGAAGTGCTCGTTTTCCTCCATTCAAAGTCTCTAAAAAGTGTGCGCTTTCACGCACTTTGAGCCCCAAAAAACCTCAAAGATTGCTTTTCAGTCAAAAGCTCAAAATGCTGGGAAATACAGCATTTGACGGCCCTAGAGTCCGGAAAACGTGGTATTGACTTTGGGAGAGAGAAAAACCAGATGACTATTCCAAGATCACATGACACTCCCAGGGGTCAAAGGTCAACCTGTAAGGAAGTGGTCGTTTTCCTCCATTCAAAGTCTCTCAAAAGTGTGCGCTTTCACGCACTTTGAGCCAAAATAAGCCTCAAAGATTGGTTTTCAGTCTAAAAGCTCAAAATGCTCGGAAATACAACATTTGATGGCCCTAGAGTCTGGAAAACGTGGTATTGACTTTGGGAGACAGAAAAACAACATGACTATTCCAAGGTCACATGACACTCCCAGGGGTCAAAGGTCAACCTGTAAGGAATTGGTCGTTTTCCTTCATCCAAAGGCTCCAAAAAGTGTGCGCTTTTACGCACTTTGACGATCTTTACTATTTTCTGCAGCTCAGTCTAAAAGCTCAAAACGCTGGGAAATGTTGCATTGACTGCCCTAGAACCTGGAAAACGTGTGTATTGACTTCGGGAGACAGAAAAACCACATGACTCTTCCGAAGGTCTCATGTCGCACCCAGGGGTCAAAGGTCAAACTGTAAGGGAGGGGTTGTTTTCCTCCATTCAAAGTCTCTAAAAAGTGTGCGCTTTCACGCACTTTCAGACCCAAAAAACCTCAAAGATTGCTTTTCAGTCTAAAAGCTCAAGATGCTAGGAAATACAGCATTTGACGGCCCTAGAGTCCAGAAAACGTGGTATTGACTTTGGGAGACAGAAAAATCAGATGACTATTCCAAGATCACATGACACTCCCAGGGGTCAAATGTCAACCTGCAAGGAAGTGGTAATTTTCCTTCATCCAAAGGCTCCAATAAGTGTGCACTTTACGCACTTTGAAAACGATCTTTACTATTTTCTGCGGCTCAGTCTAAAAGGTCAAAACACTGGGAAATGCTTTATTTGACGGCCCTGGAGCCCGGAAAACGTCTTATTGACTTTGGGAGACAGAAAAACCACATGACTATTCCAAGGTCACATGACACTCCCAGGGGACAAAGGTCAAATGTCAACCTGTAAGGAAGTGGTCGTTTTCCTTCATCCAAAGGCTCCAAAAAGTGTGCGCTTTTATGCACTTTGAAAACGATCTTTACTATTTTCTGTGGCTCAGTCTAAAAGCTCAAAACGTTGGGAAATGTTGCATTTGGCTGCCCTAGAACCGGTAAAACGTATGTATTTACTTCGGGAGACAGAAAAACCACATGACTCTTCCAAAGGTCTCATGAGGCACCCAGGGGTCAAAGGCCAAAGGTCAAACTGTAAGGAAGTGGTCGTTTTCCTCCATTCAAAGTCTCTAAAAAGTGTGCGCTTTCACGCACTTTGAGCCCCAAAAAACCTCAAAGATTGCTTTTCAGTCAAAAGCTCAAAATGCTGGGAAATACAGCCTTTGACGGGTAAACGGCGTTTACTTAGCAGGCGTTACTTCGCATGCCGTTACTACGCGGACGTTAGTACGCACGCGTTGTTACTTAGAAAACCTTTACTACGCAAGTCGGAACAGCGACTTGCGTTAGGGGGGGGAAGGTGTTGGATTTAAAATCCAACTCCTTCCCTAGTGTCCGCATAGACTGGAGTTGGAATAGTAAATTATACTATTCCAACATCCAGCACCCCCTACTGTAATTCGTTGTTCCGAATTGCGTAGGAAAGGAATGCGAACTAAAAACGCGGTCGTACTACCGACCGCGTAGTAATGGCATGCGTACTAAACGCATGCGAAGTAACGTCATATATTCCTTTGACGGCCCTAGAGTCCGGAAAACGTGGTATTGACTTTGGGAGAGAGAAAAACCACATGACTCATCCACAGGTCACATGAGACTCCCAGGGGTCAAAGGTCAACCTGTAAGGAAGCGGTCGTTTTCCTTCATCTTAAGGCTCCAAAAAGTGTGCGCTTTTATGCACTTTGAAAACGATCTTTACTATTTTCTGCGGCTCAGTCTAAAAGGTCAAAACACTGGGAAATGCTTCATTTGATGGTCATAGAGCCCGGAAAACGTAGTATTGACTTCGGGAGGCAGAAAAACCACATGACTATTCCAAGGTCACATGACACTTCCATGGGTCAAAGGTCAACCTGTAAGGAAGTGGTCGTTTTCCTCCATTCAAAGTCTCTAAAAAGTGTGCGCTTTCACGCACTTTCAGCCCCAAAAAACCTCCAAGATTGCTTTTCAGTCTAAAAGCTCAAAATGCTGGGAAATACAGCATTTGACGGCCCTAGAGTCCGGAAAACGTCTTATTGACTTTGGGAGACAGAAAAACCACATGACTATTCCAAGGTCACATGACACTCCCAGGGGACAAAGGTCAAATGTCAACCTGTAAGGAAGTGGTCGTTTTCCTTCATCCAAAAGCTCCATAAAGTGTGCGCTTTTATGCACTTTGAAAACGATCTTTACTATTTTCTGTGGCTCAGTCTAAAAGCTCAAAACGCTGGGAAATGTTGCATTTGGCTGCCCTAGAACCGGTAAAACGTGTGTATTGACTTCGGGAGACAGAAAAACCACATGACTCTTCCAAAGGTCTCATGAGGCACCCAAGGGTCAAAGGCCAAAGGTCAAACTGTAAGGAAGTGGTCATTTTCCTCCATTCAAAGTCTCTAAAAAGTGTGCGCTTTCACGCACTTTGAGCACCAAAAAACCTCAAAGATTGTTTTTCAGTCAAAAGCTCAAAATGCTGGGAAATACAGCCTTTGACGGGTAAACAGCGTTTACTTAGCAGGCGTTACTTCGCATGCCGTTACTACGCGGACATTAGTACGCACCCGTTGTTACTTAGAAAACCTTTACTACGCAAGTCGGAAGAGCGACTTGCGTTAGGGGGGGGAAGGTGTTGGATTTAAAATCCAACTCCTTCCCTAGTGTCCGCATAGACTGGAGTTGGAATAGTAAATTATACTATTCCAACATCCAGCACCCCCTACTGTAATTCGTTGTTCCGAATTGCGTAGGAAAGGAATGCGAACTAAAAACGCAGTCGTACTAATGACCGCGTAGTAATGGCATGCGTACTAAACGCATGCGAAGTAATGTCATATATTCCTTTGACGGCCCTAGAGTCCGGAAAACGTGGTATTGACTTTGGGAGAGATGAAAACCACATGACTCATCCACAGGTCACATGATACTCCCAGGGGTCAAAGGTCAACCTGTAAGGAAGCGGTCGTTTTCCTTCATCCAAAGGCTCCAAAAAGTGTGCGCTTTTATGCACTTTGAAAACGATCTTTACTATTTTCTGCGGCTCAGTCTAAAAGGTCAAAACACTGGGAAATGCTTCATTTGACGGCCATAGAGCCCGGAAAACTTAGTATTGACTTCGGGAGGCAGAAAAACCACATGACTATTCCAAGGTCACATGACACTCCCAGGGGACAAAGGTCAAATGTCAACCTCTAAGGAAGTGGTCGTTTTCCTTCATTCAAAGGCTCCAAAAAGTGTGCGCTTTTATGCACTTTGAAAACGATCTTCACTATTTTCTGCGGCTCAGTCTAAAAGGTGAAAAGACTGGGAAATGTTGCATTTGACGGCCCTAGAACCGGTAAAACGCATGTATTGACTTCGGGAGACAGAAAAACCACATGACTCTTCCGAAGGTCTCATGTCGCACCCAGGGGCCAAAGGTCAAACTGTAAGGAAGTGGTCGTTTTCCTCCATTCAAAGTCTCTAAAAAGTGTGCGCTTTCACGCACTTTGAGCCCCAAAAAACCTCAAAGATTGCTTTTCAGTCAAAAGCTCAAAATGCTGGGAAATACAGCATTTGACGGCCCTAGAGTCCGGAAAACGTGGTATTGACTTTGGGAGAGAGAAAAACCAGATGACTATTCCAAGATCACATGACACTCCCAGGGGTCAAAGGTCAACCTGTAAGGAAGTGGTCGTTTTCCTCCATTCAAAGTCTCTAAAAAGTGTGCGCTTTCACGCACTTTGAGCCAAAATAAGCCTCAAAGATTGGTTTTCAGTCTAAAAGCTCAAAATGCTCGGAAATACAACATTTGATGGCCCTAGAGTCCGGAAAACGTGGTATTGACTTTGGGAGACAGAAAAACAACATGACTATTCCAAGGTCACATGACACTCCCAGGGGTCAAAGGTCAACCTGTAAGGAATTGGTCGTTTTCCTTCATCCAAAGGCTCCAAAAAGTGTGCGCTTTTACGCACTTTGAAAACGATCTTTACTATTTTCTGCGGCTCAGTCTAAAAGCTCAAAACGCTGGGAAATGTTGCATTGACTGCCCTAGAACCTGGAAAACGTGTGTATTGACTTCGGGAGACAGAAAAACCACATGACTCTTCCGAAGGTCTCATGTCGCACCCAGGGGTCAAAGGTCAAACTGTAAGGGAGTGGTTGTTTTCCTCCATGCAAAGTCTCTAAAAAGTGTTCGCTTTCACGCACTTTCAGCCCCAAAAAACCTCAAAGATTGCTTTTCAGTCTAAAAGCTCAAGATGCTAGGAAATACAGCATTTGACGGCCCTAGAGTCCAGAAAACGTGGTATTGACTTTGGGAGACAGAAAAATCAGATGACTATTCCAAGATCACATGACACTCCCAGGGGTCAAAGGTCAACCTGCAAGGAAGTGGTAATTTTCCTTCATCCAAAGGCTCCAAAAAGTGTGCACTTTACGCACTTTGAAAACGATCTTTACTATTTTCTGCGGCTCAGTCTAAAAGGTCAAAACACTGGGAAATGCTTCATTTGACGGCCCTGGAGCCCGGAAAACGTCTTATTGACTTTGGGAGACAGAAAAACCACATGACTATTCCAAGGTCACATGACACTCCCAGGGGACAAAGGTCAAATGTCAACCTGTAAGGAAGTGGTCGTTTTCCTTCATCCAAAGGCTCCAAAAAGTGTGCGCTTTTATGCACTTTGAAAACGATCTTTACTATTTTCTGTGGCTCAGTCTAAAAGCTCAAAACGCTGGGAAATGTTGCATTTGGCTGCCCTAGAACCGGTAAAACGTGTGTATTTACTTCGGGAGACAGAAAAACCACATGACTCTTCCAAAGGTCTCATGAGGCACCCAGGGGTCAAAGGTCAAACTGTAAGGGAGGGGTTGTTTTCCTCCATTCAAAGTCTCTAAAAAGTGTGCGCTTTCACGCACTTTGAGCCCCAAAAAACCTCAAAGATTGCTTTTCAGTCAAAAGCTCAAAATGCTGGGAAATACAGCCTTTGACGGGTAAACGGCGTTTACTTAGCAGGCGTTACTTCGCATGCCGTTACTACGCGGACGTTAGTACGCACGCGTTGTTACTTAGAAAACCTTTACTACGCAAGTCGGAACAGCGACTTGCGTTAGGAGGGGGAAGGTGTTGGATTTAAAATCCAACACCTTCCCTAGTGTCCGCATAGACTGGAGTTGGAATAGTAAATTATACTATTCCAACATCCAGCACCCCCTTCTGTAATTCGTTGTTCCGAATTGCGTAGGGAAGGAATGCGAACTAAAAACGCGGTCGTACTAACGACCGCGTAGTAATGGCATGCGTACTAAACGCAGGCGAAGTAACGTCATATATTCTTTGCCGGCCCTAGAGTCCGGAAAACGTGGTATTGACTTTGGGAGAGAGAAAAACCACATGACTCATCCACAGGTCACATGAGACTCCCAGGGGGTCAAAGGTCAACCTGTAAGGAAGCGGTCGTTTTCCTTCATCCTAAGGCTCCAAAAAGTGTGCGCTTTTATGCACTTTGAAAACGATCTTTACTATTTTCTGCGGCTCAGTCTAAAAGGTCAAAACACTGGGAAATGCTTCATTTGACTGCCATAGAGCCCGGAAAACGTAGTATTGACTTCGGGAGGCAGAAAAACCACATGACTATTCCAAGGTCACATGACACTTCCATGGGTCAAAGGTCAACCTGTAAGGAAGTGGTCGTTTTCCTCCATTCAAAGTCTCTATAAAAGTGTGCGCTTTCACGCACTTTCAGCCCCAAAAAACCTCCAAGATTGCTTTTCAGTCTAAAAGCTCAAAATGCTGGGAAATAAAGCATTTGACAGCCCTAGAGTCCGGAAAACGTCTTATTGATTTTGGGAGACAGAAAAACCACATGACTATTCCAAGGTCACATGACACTCCCAGGGGACAAAGGTCAAATGTCAACCTGTAAGGAAGTGGTCGTTTTCCTTCTTCCAAAGGCTCCATAAAGTGTGCGCTTTTATGCACTTTGAAAACGATCTTTACTATTTTCTGTGGCTCAGTCTAAAAGCTCAAAATGCTGGGAAATGTTGCATTTGGCTGCCCTAGAACAGGTAAAACGTGTGTATTGACTTCGGGAGACAGAAAAACCACATGACTATTCCAAGGTCACATGACACTTCCACGGGTCAAAGGTCAACCTGTAAGGAAGTGGTCGTTTTCCTTCATCCAAAGGCTCCAAAAAGTGTGCGCTTTTACGCACTTTGAAAACGATCTTTGCTATTTTCTGCGGCTCAGTCTAAAAGCTCAAAACGCTGGCAAATGTTGCATTGACTGCCCTAGAACCTGGAAAACGTGTGTATTGACTTCGGGAGACAGAAAAACCACATGACTCATCCACAGGTCACATGATACTCCCAGGGGTCAAAGGTCAACCTCTAAGGAAGTGGTCGTTTTCCTCCATTCAAAGTCTCTAAAAAGTGTGCGCTTTCACGCACTTTTAGCCCCAAAAACCTCAAAGATTGCTTTTCAGGCTAAAAGCTCAAAATGCTGGGAAATACAGCATTTGACGGCCCTAGAGTCCGGAAAACGTGGTATTGACTTTGGGAGAGAGAAAAACCACATGACTCATCCACAGGTCACATGAGACTCCCAGGGGTCAAAGGTCAACCTGTAAGGAAGCGGTCGTTTTCCTTCATCTTAAGGCTCCAAAAAGTGTGCGCTTTTATGCACTTTGAAAACGATCTTTACTATTTTCTGCGGCTCAGTCTAAAAGGTCAAAACACTGGGAAATGCTTCATTTGATGGTCATAGAGCCCGGAAAACGTAGTATTGACTTCGGGAGGCAGAAAAACCACATGACTATTCCAAGGTCACATGACACTTCCATGGGTCAAAGGTCAACCTGTAAGGAAGTGGTCGTTTTCCTCCATTCAAAGTCTCTAAAAAGTGTGCGCTTTCACGCACTTTCAGCCCCAAAAAACCTCCAAGATTGCTTTTCAGTCTAAAAGCTCAAAATGCTGGGAAATACAGCATTTGACGGCCCTAGAGTCCGGAGAACGTCTTATTGACTTTGGGAGACAGAAAAACCACATGACTATTCCAAGGTCACATGACACTCCCAGGGGACAAAGGTCAAATGTCAACCTGTAAGGAAGTGGTCGTTTTCCTTCATCCAAAAGCTCCATAAAGTGTGCGCTTTTATGCACTATGAAAACGATCTTTACTATTTTCTGTGGCTCAGTCTAAAAGCTCAAAACGCTGGGAAATGTTGCATTTGGCTGCCCTAGAACCGGTAAAACGTGTGTATTGACTTCGGGAGACAGAAAAACCACATGACTCTTCCAAAGGTCTCATGAGGCACCCAAGGGTCAAAGGTCAAACTGTAAGGAAGTGGTCGTTTTCCTCCATTCAAAGTCTCTAAAAAGTGTGCGCTTTCATGCACTTTGAGCACCAAAAAACCTCAAAGATTGTTTTTCAGTCAAAAGCTCAAAATGCTGGGAAATACAGCCTTTGACGGGTAAACAGCGTTTACTTAGCAGGCGTTACTTCGCATGCCGTTACTACGCGGACGTTAGTACGCACGCGTTGTTACTTAGAAAACCTTTACTACGCAAGTCGGAAGAGCGACTTGCGTTAGGGGGGGGAAGGTGTTGGATTTAAAATCCAACTCCTTCCCTAGTGTCCGCATAGACTGGAGTTGGAATAGTAAATTATACTATTCCAACATCCAGCACCCCCTACTGTAATTCGTTGTTCCGAATTGCGTAGGAAAGGAATGCGAACTAAAAACGCGGTCGTACTACCGACCGCGTAGTAATGGCACGCGTAGTAATGGCATGCGTACTAAACGCATGCGAAGTAACGTCATATATTCCTTTGACGGCCCTAGAGTCCGGAAAACGTGGTATTGACTTTGGGAGAGAGAAAAACCACATGACTCATCCACAGGTCACATGAGACTCCCAGGGGTCAAAGGTCAACCTGTAAGGAAGCGGTCGTTTTCCTTCATCTTAAGGCTCCAAAAAGTGTGCGCTTTTATGCACTTTGAAAACGATCTTTACTATTTTCTGCGGCTCAGTCTAAAAGGTCAAAACACTGGGAAATGCTTCATTTGACGGCCATAGAGCCCGGAAAACGTAGTATTGACTTCGGGAGGCAGAAAAACCACATGACTATTCCAAGGTCACATGACACTCCCAGGGGACAAAGGTCAAATGTCAACCTGTAAGGAAGTGGTCGTTTTCCTTCATCCAAAGGCTCCAAAAAGTGTGCGCTTTTACGCAGTTTGAAAACGATCTTTGCTATTTTCTGCGGCTCAGTCTAAAAGCTCAAAACGCTGGCAAATGTTGCATTGACTGCCCTAGAACCTGGAAAACGTGTGTATTGACTTCGGGAGACAGAAAAACCACATGACTCTTCCGAAGGTCTAATGTCGCACCCAGGGGTCAAAGGTCAAACTGTAAGGGAGGGGTTGTTTTCCTCCATTCAAAGTCTCTAAAAAGTGTGCGCTTTCACGCACTTTCAGCCCCAAAAAACCTCAAAGATTGCTTTTCAGTCTAAAAGCTCAAGATGCTAGGAAATACAGCATTTGACGGCCCTAGAGTCCAGAAAACGTGGTATTGACTTTGGGAGACAGAAAAATCAGATGACTATTCCAAGATCACATGACACTCCCAGGGGTCAAAGGTCAACCTGCAAGGAAGTGGTAATTTTCCTTCATCCAAAGGCTCCAATAAGTGTGCACTTTACGCACTTTGAAAACGATCTTTACTATTTTCTGCGGCTCAGTCTAAAAGGTCAAAACACTGGGAAATGCTTTATTTGACGGCCCTGGAGCCCGGAAAACGTCTTATTGACTTTGGGAGACAGAAAAACCACATGACTATTCCAAGGTCACATGACACTCCCAGGGGACAAAGGTCAAATGTCAACCTGTAAGGAAGTGGTCGTTTTCCTTCATCCAAAGGCTCCAAAAAGTGTGCGCTTTTATGCACTTTGAAAACGATCTTTACTATTTTCTGTGGCTCAGTCTAAAAGCTCAAAACGTAGGGAAATGTTGCATTTGGCTGCCCTAGAACCGGTAAAACGTGTGTATTTACTTCGGGAGACAGAAAAACCACATGACTCTTCCAAAGGTCTCATGAGGCACCCAGGGGTCAAAGGCCAAAGGTCAAACTGTAAGGAAGTGATCGTTTTCCTCCATTCAAAGTCTCTAAAAAGTGTGCGCTTTCACGCACTTTGAGCCCCAAAAAACCTCAAAGATTGCTTTTCAGTCAAAAGCTCAAAATGCTGGGAAATATAGCCTTTGACGGGTAAACGGCGTTTATTTAGCAGGCGTTACTTCGCATGCCGTTACTACGCGGACGTTAGTACGCACGCGTTGTTACTTAGAAAACCTTTACTACGCAAGTCGGAACAGCGACTTGCGTTAGGAGGGGGAAGGTGTTGGATTTAAAATCCAACACCTTCCCTAGTGTCCGCATAGACTGGAGTTGGAATAGTAAATTATACTATTCCAACATCCAGCACCCCCTTCTGTCATTCGTTGTTCCGAATTGCGTAGGAAAGGAATGCGAACTAAAAACGCGGTCGTACTACCGACCGCGTAGTAATGGCATGCGTACTAAATGCATGCGAAGTAACGTCATATATTCCTTTGACGGCCCTAGAGTCCGGAAAACGTGGTATTGACTTTGGGAGAGAGAAAAACCACATGACTCATCCACAGGTCACATGAGACTCCCAGGGGTCAAAGGTCAACCTGTAAGGAAGCGGTCGTTTTCCTTCATCTTAAGGCTCCAAAAAGTGTGCGCTTTTATGCACTTTGAAAACGATCTTTACTATTTTCTGCGGCTCAGTCTAAAAGGTCAAAACACTGGGAAATGCTTCATTTGATGGTCATAGAGCCCGGAAAACGTAGTATTGACTTCGGGAGGCAGAAAAACCACATGACTATTCCAAGGTCACATGACACTTCCATGGGTCAAAGGTCAACCTGTAAGGAAGTGGTCGTTTTCCTCCATTCAAAGTCTCTAAAAAGTGTGCGCTTTCACGCACTTTCAGCCCCAAAAAACCTCCAAGATTGCTTTTCAGTCTAAAAGCTCAAAATGCTGGGAAATACAGCATTTGACGGCCCTAGAGTCCGGAAAACGTCTTATTGACTTTGGGAGACAGAAAAACCACATGACTATTCCAAGGTCACATGACACTCCCAGGGGACAAAGGTCAAATGTCAACCTGTAAGGAAGTGGTCGTTTTCCTTCATCCAAAAGCTCCATAAAGTGTGCGCTTTTATGCACTTTGAAAACGATCTTTACTATTTTCTGTGGCTCAGTCTAAAAGCTCAAAACGCTGGGAAATGTTGCATTTGGCTGCCCTAGAACCGGTAAAACGTGTGTATTGACTTCGGGAGACAGAAAAACCACATGACTCTTCCAAAGGTCTCATGAGGCACCCAAGGGTCAAAGGCCAAAGGTCAAACTGTAAGGAAGTGGTCGTTTTCCTCCATTCAAAGTCTCTAAAAAGTGTGCGCTTTCACGCACTTTGAGCACCAAAAAACCTCAAAGATTGTTTTTCAGTCAAAAGCTCAAAATGCTGGGAAATACAGCCTTTGACGGGTAAACAGCGTTTACTTAGCAGGCGTTACTTCGCATGCCGTTACTACGCGGACGTTAGTACGCACGCGTTGTTACTTAGAAAACCTTTACTACGCAAGTCGGAAGAGCGACTTGCGTTAGGGGGGGAAGGTGTTGGATTTAAAATCCAACTCCTTCCCTAGTGTCCGCATAGACTGGAGTTGGAATAGTAAATTATACTATTCCAACATACAGCACCCCCTACTGTAATTCGTTGTTCCGAATTGCGTAGGAAAGGAATGCGAACTAAAAACGCAGTCGTACTAATGACCGCGTAGTAATGGCATGCGTACTAAACGCATGCGAAGTAATGTCATATATTCCTTTGACGGCCCTAGAGTCCGGAAAACGTGGTATTGACTTTGGGAGAGATGAAAACCACATGACTCATCCACAGGTCACATGATACTCCCAGGGGTCAAAGGTCAACCTGTAAGGAAGCGGTCGTTTTCCTTCATCCAAAGGCTCCAAAAAGTGTGCGCTTTTATGCACTTTGAAAACGATCTTTACTATTTTCTGCGGCTCAGTCTAAAAGGTCAAAACACTGGGAAATGCTTCATTTGACGGCCATAGAGCCCGGAAAACGTAGTATTGACTTCGGGAGGCAGAAAAACCACATGACTATTCCAAGGTCACATGACACTTCCATGGGTCAAAGGTCGACCTGTAAGGAAGTGGTCGTTTTCCTCCATTCAAAGTCTCTAAAAAGTGTGCGCTTTCACGCACTTTGAGCCCCAAAAAACCTCAAAGATTGCTTTTCAGTCTAAAAGCTCAAAATGCTGGGAAATACAGCCTTTGACGGCCCTAGAGCCCGGAAAACGTAGTATTGACTTGGAGAGGCAGAAAAACCACATGACTATTCCAAGGTCACATGACACTTCCAAGGGTCAAAGGTCAACCTGTAAGGAAGTGGTCGTTTTCCTTCATCCAAAGGCTCCAAAAAGTGTGCGCTTTTACGCACTTTGAAAACGATCTTTGCTATTTTCTGCGGCTCAGTCTAAAAGCTCAAAACGCTGGGAAATGTTGCATTGACTGCCCTAGAACCTGGAAAACGTGTGTATTGACTTCGGGAGACAGAAAAACCACATGACTCTTCCGAAGGTCTAATGTCGCACCCAGGGGTCAAAGGTCAAACTGTGGAGTGGTTGTTTTCCTCCATTCAAAGTCTCTAAAAAGTGTGCACTTTCACGCACTTTTAGCCCCAAAAACCTCAAAGATTGCTTTTCAGGCTAAAAGCTCAAAATGCTGGGAAATACAGCATTTGACGGCCCTAGAGTCCGGAAAACGTGGTATTGACTTTGGGAGAGAGAAAAACCAGATGACTATTCCAAGATCACATGACACTCCCAGGGGTCAAAGGTCAACCTGTAAGGAAGTGGTCGTTTTCCTCCATTCAAAGTCTCTAAAAAGTGTGCGCTTTCACGCACTTTGAGCCAAAATAAGCCTCAAAGATTGGTTTTCAGTCTAAAAGCTCAAAATGCTGGGAAATACAGCATTTGACGGCCCTAGAGTCCGGAAAACGTGGTATTGACTTTGGGAGAGAGAAAAACCAGTTGACTATTCCAAGATCACATGACACTCCCAGGGGTCAAAGGTCAACCTGTAAGGAAGTGGTCGTTTTCCTCCATTCAAAGTCTCTAAAAAGTGTGCGCTTTCACGCACTTTGAGCCAAAATAAGCCTCAAAGATTGGTTTTCAGTCTAAAAGCTCAAAATGCTCGGAAATACAACATTTGATGGCCCTAGAGTCTGGAAAACGTGGTATTGACTTTGGGAGACAGAAAAACAACATGACTATTCCAAGGTCACATGACACTCCCAGGGGTCAAAGGTCAACCTGTAAGGAATTGGTCGTTTTCCTTCATCCAAAGGCTCCAAAAAGTGTGCGCTTTTACGCACTTTGAAAACGATCTTTACTATTTTCTGCGGCTCAGTCTAAAAGCTCAAAACGCTGGGAAATGTTGCATTGACTGCCCTAGAACCTGGAAAACGTGTGTATTGACTTCGGGAGACAGAAAAACCACATGACTCTTCCGAAGGTCTCATGTCGCACCCAGGGGTCAAAGGTCAAACTGTAAGGGAGGGGTTGTTTTCCTCCATTCAAAGTCTCTAAAAAGTGTGCGCTTTCACGCACTTTCAGCCCCAAAAAACCTCAAAGATTGCTTTTCAGTCTAAAAGCTCAAGATGCTAGGAAATACAGCATTTGACGGCCCTAGAGTCCAGAAAACGTGGTATTGACTTTGGGAGACAGAAAAATCAGATGACTATTCCAAGATCACATGACACTCCCAGGGGTCAAAGGTCAACCTGCAAGGAAGTGGTAATTTTCCTTCATCCAAAGGCTCCAATAAGTGTGCACTTTACGCACTTTGAAAACGATCTTTACTATTTTCTGCGGCTCAGTCTAAAAGGTCAAAACACTGGGAAATGCTTTATTTGACGGCCCTGGAGCCCGGAAAACGTCTTATTGACTTTGGGAGACAGAAAAACCACATGACTATTCCAAGGTCACATGACACTCCCAGGGGACAAAGGTCAACCTGTAAGGAAGCGGTCGTTTTCCTTCATCTTAAGGCTCCAAAAAGTGTGCGCTTTTATGCACTTTGAAAACGATCTTTACTATTTTCTGCGGCTCAGTCTAAAAGGTCAAAACACTGGGAAATGCTTCATTTGATGGTCATAGAGCCCGGAAAACGTAGTATTGACTTCGGGAGGCAGAAAAACCACATGACTATTCCAAGGTCACATGACACTTCCATGGGTCAAAGGTCAACCTGTAAGGAAGTGGTCGTTTTCCTCCATTCAAAGTCTCTAAAAAGTGTGCGCTTTCACGCACTTTCAGCCCCAAAAAACCTCCAAGATTGCTTTTCAGTCTAAAAGCTCAAAATGCTGGGAAATACAGCATTTGACGGCCCTAGAGTCCGGAAAACGTCTTATTGACTTTGGGAGACAGAAAAACCACATGACTATTCCAAGGTCACATGACACTCCCAGGGGACAAAGGTCAAATGTCAACCTGTAAGGAAGTGGTCGTTTTCCTTCATCCAAAAGCTCCAAAAAGTGTGCGCTTTTACGCAGTTTGAAAACGATCTTTGCTATTTTCTGCGGCTCAGTCTAAAAGCTCAAAACGCTGGCAAATGTTGCATTGACTGCCCTAGAACCTGGAAAACGTGTGTATTGACTTCGGGAGACAGAAAAACCACATGACTCTTCCGAAGGTCTAATGTCGCACCCAGGGGTCAAAGGTCAAACTGTAAGGGAGGGGTTGTTTTCCTCCATTCAAAGTCTCTAAAAAGTGTGCGCTTTCACGCACTTTCAGCCCCAAAAAACCTCAAAGATTGCTTTTCAGTCTAAAAGCTCAAGATGCTAGGAAATACAGCATTTGACGGCCCTAGAGTCCAGAAAACGTGGTATTGACTTTGGGAGACAGAAAAATCAGATGACTATTCCAAGATCACATGACACTCCCAGGGGTCAAAGGTCAACCTGCAAGGAAGTGGTAATTTTCCTTCATCCAAAGGCTCCAATAAGTGTGCACTTTACGCACTTTGAAAACGATCTTTACTATTTTCTGCGGCTCAGTCTAAAAGGTCAAAACACTGGGAAATGCTTTATTTGACGGCCCTGGAGCCCGGAAAACGTCTTATTGACTTTGGGAGACAGAAAAACCACATGACTATTCCAAGGTCACATGACACTCCCAGGGGACAAAGGTCAAATGTCAACCTGTAAGGAAGTGGTCGTTTTCCTTCATCCAAAGGCTCCAAAAAGTGTGCGCTTTTATGCACTTTGAAAACGATCTTTACTATTTTCTGTGGCTCAGTCTAAAAGCTCAAAACGTAGGGAAATGTTGCATTTGGCTGCCCTAGAACCGGTAAAACGTGTGTATTTACTTCGGGAGACAGAAAAACCACATGACTCTTCCAAAGGTCTCATGAGGCACCCAGGGGTCAAAGGCCAAAGGTCAAACTGTAAGGAAGTGATCGTTTTCCTCCATTCAAAGTCTCTAAAAAGTGTGCGCTTTCACGCACTTTGAGCCCCAAAAAACCTCAAAGATTGCTTTTCAGTCAAAAGCTCAAAATGCTGGGAAATATAGCCTTTGACGGGTAAACGGCGTTTATTTAGCAGGCGTTACTTCGCATGCCGTTACTACGCGGACGTTAGTACGCACGCGTTGTTACTTAGAAAACCTTTACTACGCAAGTCGGAACAGCGACTTGCGTTAGGAGGGGGAAGGTGTTGGATTTAAAATCCAACACCTTCCCTAGTGTCCGCATAGACTGGAGTTGGAATAGTAAATTATACTATTCCAACATCCAGCACCCCCTTCTGTCATTCGTTGTTCCGAATTGCGTAGGAAAGGAATGCGAACTAAAAACGCGGTCGTACTACCGACCGCGTAGTAATGGCATGCGTACTAAATGCATGCGAAGTAACGTCATATATTCCTTTGACGGCCCTAGAGTCCGGAAAACGTGGTATTGACTTTGGGAGAGAGAAAAACCACATGACTCATCCACAGGTCACATGAGACTCCCAGGGGTCAAAGGTCAACCTGTAAGGAAGCGGTCGTTTTCCTTCATCTTAAGGCTCCAAAAAGTGTGCGCTTTTATGCACTTTGAAAACGATCTTTACTATTTTCTGCGGCTCAGTCTAAAAGGTCAAAACACTGGGAAATGCTTCATTTGATGGTCATAGAGCCCGGAAAACGTAGTATTGACTTCGGGAGGCAGAAAAACCACATGACTATTCCAAGGTCACATGACACTTCCATGGGTCAAAGGTCAACCTGTAAGGAAGTGGTCGTTTTCCTCCATTCAAAGTCTCTAAAAAGTGTGCGCTTTCACGCACTTTCAGCCCCAAAAAACCTCCAAGATTGCTTTTCAGTCTAAAAGCTCAAAATGCTGGGAAATACAGCATTTGACGGCCCTAGAGTCCGGAAAACGTCTTATTGACTTTGGGAGACAGAAAAACCACATGACTATTCCAAGGTCACATGACACTCCCAGGGGACAAAGGTCAAATGTCAACCTGTAAGGAAGTGGTCGTTTTCCTTCATCCAAAAGCTCCATAAAGTGTGCGCTTTTATGCACTTTGAAAACGATCTTTACTATTTTCTGTGGCTCAGTCTAAAAGCTCAAAACGCTGGGAAATGTTGCATTTGGCTGCCCTAGAACCGGTAAAACGTGTGTATTGACTTCGGGAGACAGAAAAACCACATGACTCTTCCAAAGGTCTCATGAGGCACCCAAGGGTCAAAGGCCAAAGGTCAAACTGTAAGGAAGTGGTCGTTTTCCTCCATTCAAAGTCTCTAAAAAGTGTGCGCTTTCACGCACTTTGAGCACCAAAAAACCTCAAAGATTGTTTTTCAGTCAAAAGCTCAAAATGCTGGGAAATACAGCCTTTGACGGGTAAACAGCGTTTACTTAGCAGGCGTTACTTCGCATGCCGTTACTACGCGGACGTTAGTACGCACGCGTTGTTACTTAGAAAACCTTTACTACGCAAGTCGGAAGAGCGACTTGCGTTAGGGGGGGAAGGTGTTGGATTTAAAATCCAACTCCTTCCCTAGTGTCCGCATAGACTGGAGTTGGAATAGTAAATTATACTATTCCAACATACAGCACCCCCTACTGTAATTCGTTGTTCCGAATTGCGTAGGAAAGGAATGCGAACTAAAAACGCAGTCGTACTAATGACCGCGTAGTAATGGCATGCGTACTAAACGCATGCGAAGTAATGTCATATATTCCTTTGACGGCCCTAGAGTCCGGAAAACGTGGTATTGACTTTGGGAGAGATGAAAACCACATGACTCATCCACAGGTCACATGATACTCCCAGGGGTCAAAGGTCAACCTGTAAGGAAGCGGTCGTTTTCCTTCATCCAAAGGCTCCAAAAAGTGTGCGCTTTTATGCACTTTGAAAACGATCTTTACTATTTTCTGCGGCTCAGTCTAAAAGGTCAAAACACTGGGAAATGCTTCATTTGACGGCCATAGAGCCCGGAAAACGTAGTATTGACTTCGGGAGGCAGAAAAACCACATGACTATTCCAAGGTCACATGACACTTCCATGGGTCAAAGGTCGACCTGTAAGGAAGTGGTCGTTTTCCTCCATTCAAAGTCTCTAAAAAGTGTGCGCTTTCACGCACTTTGAGCCCCAAAAAACCTCAAAGATTGCTTTTCAGTCTAAAAGCTCAAAATGCTGGGAAATACAGCCTTTGACGGCCCTAGAGCCCGGAAAACGTAGTATTGACTTGGAGAGGCAGAAAAACCACATGACTATTCCAAGGTCACATGACACTTCCAAGGGTCAAAGGTCAACCTGTAAGGAAGTGGTCGTTTTCCTTCATCCAAAGGCTCCAAAAAGTGTGCGCTTTTACGCACTTTGAAAACGATCTTTGCTATTTTCTGCGGCTCAGTCTAAAAGCTCAAAACGCTGGGAAATGTTGCATTGACTGCCCTAGAACCTGGAAAACGTGTGTATTGACTTCGGGAGACAGAAAAACCACATGACTCTTCCGAAGGTCTAATGTCGCACCCAGGGGTCAAAGGTCAAACTGTGGAGTGGTTGTTTTCCTCCATTCAAAGTCTCTAAAAAGTGTGCACTTTCACGCACTTTTAGCCCCAAAAACCTCAAAGATTGCTTTTCAGGCTAAAAGCTCAAAATGCTGGGAAATACAGCATTTGACGGCCCTAGAGTCCGGAAAACGTGGTATTGACTTTGGGAGAGAGAAAAACCAGATGACTATTCCAAGATCACATGACACTCCCAGGGGTCAAAGGTCAACCTGTAAGGAAGTGGTCGTTTTCCTCCATTCAAAGTCTCTAAAAAGTGTGCGCTTTCACGCACTTTGAGCCAAAATAAGCCTCAAAGATTGGTTTTCAGTCTAAAAGCTCAAAATGCTGGGAAATACAGCATTTGACGGCCCTAGAGTCCGGAAAACGTGGTATTGACTTTGGGAGAGAGAAAAACCAGTTGACTATTCCAAGATCACATGACACTCCCAGGGGTCAAAGGTCAACCTGTAAGGAAGTGGTCGTTTTCCTCCATTCAAAGTCTCTAAAAAGTGTGCGCTTTCACGCACTTTGAGCCAAAATAAGCCTCAAAGATTGGTTTTCAGTCTAAAAGCTCAAAATGCTCGGAAATACAACATTTGATGGCCCTAGAGTCTGGAAAACGTGGTATTGACTTTGGGAGACAGAAAAACAACATGACTATTCCAAGGTCACATGACACTCCCAGGGGTCAAAGGTCAACCTGTAAGGAATTGGTCGTTTTCCTTCATCCAAAGGCTCCAAAAAGTGTGCGCTTTTACGCACTTTGAAAACGATCTTTACTATTTTCTGCGGCTCAGTCTAAAAGCTCAAAACGCTGGGAAATGTTGCATTGACTGCCCTAGAACCTGGAAAACGTGTGTATTGACTTCGGGAGACAGAAAAACCACATGACTCTTCCGAAGGTCTCATGTCGCACCCAGGGGTCAAAGGTCAAACTGTAAGGGAGGGGTTGTTTTCCTCCATTCAAAGTCTCTAAAAAGTGTGCGCTTTCACGCACTTTCAGCCCCAAAAAACCTCAAAGATTGCTTTTCAGTCTAAAAGCTCAAGATGCTAGGAAATACAGCATTTGACGGCCCTAGAGTCCAGAAAACGTGGTATTGACTTTGGGAGACAGAAAAATCAGATGACTATTCCAAGATCACATGACACTCCCAGGGGTCAAAGGTCAACCTGCAAGGAAGTGGTAATTTTCCTTCATCCAAAGGCTCCAATAAGTGTGCACTTTACGCACTTTGAAAACGATCTTTACTATTTTCTGCGGCTCAGTCTAAAAGGTCAAAACACTGGGAAATGCTTTATTTGACGGCCCTGGAGCCCGGAAAACGTCTTATTGACTTTGGGAGACAGAAAAACCACATGACTATTCCAAGGTCACATGACACTCCCAGGGGACAAAGGTCAACCTGTAAGGAAGCGGTCGTTTTCCTTCATCTTAAGGCTCCAAAAAGTGTGCGCTTTTATGCACTTTGAAAACGATCTTTACTATTTTCTGCGGCTCAGTCTAAAAGGTCAAAACACTGGGAAATGCTTCATTTGATGGTCATAGAGCCCGGAAAACGTAGTATTGACTTCGGGAGGCAGAAAAACCACATGACTATTCCAAGGTCACATGACACTTCCATGGGTCAAAGGTCAACCTGTAAGGAAGTGGTCGTTTTCCTCCATTCAAAGTCTCTAAAAAGTGTGCGCTTTCACGCACTTTCAGCCCCAAAAAACCTCCAAGATTGCTTTTCAGTCTAAAAGCTCAAAATGCTGGGAAATACAGCATTTGACGGCCCTAGAGTCCGGAAAACGTCTTATTGACTTTGGGAGACAGAAAAACCACATGACTATTCCAAGGTCACATGACACTCCCAGGGGACAAAGGTCAAATGTCAACCTGTAAGGAAGTGGTCGTTTTCCTTCATCCAAAAGCTCCATAAAGTGTGCGCTTTTATGCACTTTGAAAATGATCTTTACTATTTTCTGTGGCTCAGTCTAAAAGCTCAAAACGCTGGGAAATGTTGCATTTGGCTGCCCTAGAACCGGTAAAACGTGTGTATTGACTTCGGGAGACAGAAAAACCACATGACTCTTCCAAAGGTCTCATGAGGCACCCAAGGGTCAAAGGCCAAAGGTCAAACTGTAAGGAAGTGGTCGTTTTCCTCCATTCAAAGTCTCTAAAAAGTGTGCGCTTTCACGCACTTTGAGCACCAAAAAACCTCAAAGATTGTTTTTCAGTCAAAAGCTCAGAATGCTGGGAAATACAGCCTTTGACGGGTAAACAGCGTTTACTTAGCAGGCGTTACTTCGCATGCCGTTACTACGCGGACGTTAGTACGCACGCGTTGTTACTTAGAAAACCTTTACTACGCAAGTCGGAAGAGCGACTTGCGTTAGGGGGGGGAAGGTGTTGGATTTAAAATCCAACTCCTTCCCTAGTGTCCGCATAGACTGGAGTTGGAATAGTAAATTATACTATTCCAACATCCAGCACCCCCTACTGTAATTCGTTGTTCCGAATTGCGTAGGAAAGGAATGCGAACTAAAAACGCGGTCGTACTACCGACCGCGTAGTAATGGCATGCGTACTAAACGCATGCGAAGTAACGTCATATATTCCTTTGACGGCCCTAGAGTCCGGAAAACGTGGTATTGACTTTGGGAGAGAGAAAAACCACATGACTCATCCACAGGTCACATGAGACTCCCAGGGGTCAAAGGTCAACCTGTAAGGAAGCGGTCGTTTTCCTTCATCTTAAGGCTCCAAAAAGTGTGCGCTTTTATGCACTTTGAAAACGATCTTTACTATTTTCTGCGGCTCAGTCTAAAAGGTCAAAACACTGGGAAATGCTTCATTTGATGGTCATAGAGCCCGGAAAACGTAGTATTGACTTCGGGAGGCAGAAAAACCACATGACTATTCCAAGGTCACATGACACTTCCATGGGTCAAAGGTCAACCTGTAAGGAAGTGGTCGTTTTCCTCCATTCAAAGTCTCTAAAAAGTGTGCGCTTTCACGCACTTTCAGCCCCAAAAAACCTCCAAGATTGCTTTTCAGTCTAAAAGCTCAAAATGCTGGGAAATACAGCATTTGACGGCCCTAGAGTCCGGAAAACGTCTTATTGACTTTGGGAGACAGAAAAACCACATGACTATTCCAAGGTCACATGACACTCCCAGGGGACAAAGGTCAAATGTCAACCTGTAAGGAAGTGGTCGTTTTCCTTCATCCAAAAGCTCCATAAAGTGTGCGCTTTTATGCACTTTGAAAACGATCTTTACTATTTTCTGTGGCTCAGTCTAAAAGCTCAAAACGCTGGGAAATGTTGCATTTGGCTGCCCTAGAACCGGTAAAACGTGTGTATTGACTTCGGGAGACAGAAAAACCACATGACTCTTCCAAAGGTCTCATGAGGCACCCAAGGGTCAAAGGCCGAAGGTCAAACTGTAAGGAAGTGGTCATTTTCCTCCATTCAAAGTCTCTAAAAAGTGTGCGCTTTCACGCACTTTGAGCACCAAAAAACCTCAAAGATTGTTTTTCAGTCAAAAGCTCAAAATGCTGGGAAATACAGCCTTTGACGGGTAAACAGCGTTTACTTAGCAGGCGTTACTTCGCATGCCGTTACTACGCGGACGTTAGTACGCACCCGTTGTTACTTAGAAAACCTTTACTACGCAAGTCGGAAGAGCGACTTGCGTTAGGGGGGGGAAGGTGTTGGATTTAAAATCCAACTCCTTCCCTAGTGTCCGCATAGACTGGAGTTGGAATAGTAAATTATACTATTCCAACATCCAGCACCCCCTACTGTAATTCGTTGTTCCGAATTGCGTAGGAAAGGAATGCGAACTAAAAACGCAGTCGTACTAATGACCGCGTAGTAATGGCATGCGTACTAAACGCATGCGAAGTAATGTCATATATTCCTTTGACGGCCCTAGAGTCCGGAAAACGTGGTATTGACTTTGGGAGAGATGAAAACCACATGACTCATCCACAGGTCACATGATACTCCCAGGGGTCAAAGGTCAACCTGTAAGGAAGCGGTCGTTTTCCTTCATCCAAAGGCTCCAAAAAGTGTGCGCTTTTATGCACTTTGAAAACGATCTTTACTATTTTCTGCGGCTCAGTCTAAAAGGTCAAAACACTGGGAAATGCTTCATTTGACGGCCATAGAGCCCGGAAAACGTAGTATTGACTTCGGGAGGCAGAAAAACCACATGACTATTCCAAGGTCACATGACACTTCCATGGGTCAAAGGTCGACCTGTAAGGAAGTGGTCGTTTTCCTCCATTCAAAGTCTCTAAAAAGTGTGCGCTTTCACGCACTTTGAGCCCCAAAAAACCTCAAAGATTGCTTTTCAGTCTAAAAGCTCAAAATGCTGGGAAATACAGCCTTTGACGGCCCTAGAGCCCGGAAAACGTAGTATTGACTTGGAGAGGCAGAAAAACCACATGACTATTCCAAGGTCACATGACACTTCCAAGGGTCAAAGGTCAACCTGTAAGGAAGTGGTCGTTTTCCTTCATCCAAAGGCTCCAAAAAGTGTGCGCTTTTACGCACTTTGAAAACGATCTTTGCTATTTTCTGCGGCTCAGTCTAAAAGCTCAAAACGCTGGCAAATGTTGCATTGATTGCCCTAGAACCTGGAAAACGTGTGTATTGACTTCGGGAGACAGAAAAACCACATGACTCTTCCGAAGGTCTAATGTCGCACCCAGGGGTCAAAGGTCAAACTGTAAGGGAGTGGTTGTTTTCCTCCATTCAAAGTCTCTAAAAAGTGTGCGCTTTCACGCACTTTTAGCCCCAAAAACCTCAAAGATTGCTTTTCAGGCTAAAAGCTCAAAATGCTGGGAAATACAGCATTTGACGGCCCTAGAGTCCGGAAAACGTGGTATTGACTTTGGGAGAGAGAAAAACCAGATGACTATTCCAAGATCACATGACACTCCCAGGGGTCAAAGGTCAACCTGTAAGGAAGTGGTCGTTTTCCTCCATTCAAAGTCTCTAAAAAGTGTGCGCTTTCACGCACTTTGAGCCAAAATAAGCCTCAAAGATTGGTTTTCAGTCTAAAAGCTCAAAATGCTCGGAAATACAACATTTGATGGCCCTAGAGTCCGGAAAACGTGGTATTGACTTTGGGAGACAGAAAAACAACATGACTATTCCAAGGTCACATGACACTCCCAGGGGTCAAAGGTCAACCTGTAAGGAATTGATCGTTTTCCTTCATCCAAAGGCTCCAAAAAGTGTGCGCTTTTACGCACTTTGAAAACGATCTTTACTATTTTCTGCAGCTCAGTCTAAAAGCTCAAAACGCTGGGAAATGTTGCATTGACTGCCCTAGAACCTGGAAAACGTGTGTATTGACTTCGGGAGACAGAAAAACCACATGACTCTTCCGAAGGTCTCATGTCGCACCCAGGGGTCAAAGGTCAAACTGTAAGGGAGGGGTTGTTTTCCTCCATTCAAAGTCTCTAAAAAGTGTGCGCTTTCACGCACTTTCAGCCCCAAAAAACCTCAAAGATTGCTTTTCAGTCTAAAAGCTCAAGATGCTAGGAAATACAGCATTTGACGGCCCTAGAGTCCAGAAAACGTGGTATTGACTTTGGGAGACAGAAAAATCAGATGACTATTCCAAGATCACATGACACTCCCAGGGGTCAAAGGTCAACCTGCAAGGAAGTGGTAATTTTCCTTCATCCAAAGGCTCCAATAAGTGTGCACTTTACACACTTTGAAAACGATCTTTACTATTTTCTGCGGCTCAGTCTAAAAGGTCAAAACACTGGGAAATGCTTTATTTGACGGCCCTGGAGCCCGGAAAACGTCTTATTGACTTTGGGAGACAGAAAAACCACATGACTATTCCAAGGTCACATGACACTCCCAGGGGACAAAGGTCAAATGTCAACCTGTAAGGAAGTGGTCGTTTTCCTTCATCCAAAGGCTCCAAAAAGTGTGCGCTTTTATGCACTTTGAAAACGATCTTTACTATTTTCTGTGGCTCAGTCTAAAAGCTCAAAACGTTGGGAAATGTTGCATTTGGCTGCCCTAGAACCGGTAAAACGTATGTATTTACTTCGGGAGACAGAAAAACCACATGACTCTTCCAAAGGTCTCATGAGGCACCCAGGGGTCAAAGGCCAAAGGTCAAACTGTAAGGAAGTGGTCGTTTTCCTCCATTCAAAGTCTCTAAAAAGTGTGCGCTTTCACGCACTTTGAGCCCCAAAAAACCTCAAAGATTGCTTTTCAGTCAAAAGCTCAAAATGCTGGGAAATACAGCCTTTGACGGGTAAACGGCGTTTACTTAGCAGGCGTTACTTCGCATGCCGTTACTACGCGGACGTTAGTACGCACGCGTTGTTACTTAGAAAACCTTTACTACGCAAGTCGGAACAGCGACTTGCGTTAGGAGGGGGAAGGTGTTGGATTTAAAATCCAACACCTTCCCTAGTGTCCGCATAGACTGGAGTTGGAATAGTAAATTATACTATTCCAACATCCAGCACCCCCTTCTGTAATTCGTTGTTCCGAATTGCGTAGGAAAGGAATGCGAACTAAAAACGCGGTCGTACTACCGACCGCGTAGTAATGGCATGCGTACTAAATGCATGCGAAGTAACGTCATATATTCCTTTGACGGCCCTAGAGTCCGGAAAACGTGGTATTGACTTTGGGAGAGAGAAAAACAACATGACTATTCCAAGGTCACATGACACTTCCAAGAGTCAAAGGTCAACCTGTAAGGAAGTGGTCGTTTTCCTTCATCCAAAGGCTCCAAAAAGTGTGCGCTTTTACGCACTTTGAAAACGATCTTTGCTATTTTCTGCGGCTCAGTCTAAAAGCTCAAAACGCTGGCAAATGTTGCATTGACTGCCCTAGAACCTGGAAAACGTGTGTATTGACTTCGGGAGACAGAAAAACCACATGACTCTTCCGAAGGTCTAATGTCGCACCCAGGGGTCAAAGGTCAAACTGTAAGGGAGTGGTTGTTTTCCTCCATTCAAAGTCTCTAAAAAGTGTGCGCTTTCACGCACTTTTAGCCCCAAAAACCTCAAAGATTGCTTTTCAGGCTAAAAGCTCAAAATGCTGGGAAATACAGCATTTGACGGCCCTAGAGTCCGGAAAACGTGGTATTGACTTTGGGAGAGAGAAAAACCAGATGACTATTCCAAGATCACATGACACTCCCAGGGGTCAAAGGTCAACCTGTAAGGAAGTGGTCGTTTTCCTCCATTCAAAGTCTCTCAAAAGTGTGCGCTTTCACGCACTTTGAGCCAAAATAAGCCTCAAAGATTGGTTTTCAGTCTAAAAGCTCAAAATGCTCGGAAATACAACATTTGATGGCCCTAGAGTCTGGAAAACGTGGTATTGACTTTGGGAGACAGAAAAACAACATGACTATTCCAAGGTCACATGACACTCCCAGGGGTCAAAGGTCAACCTGTAAGGAATTGGTCGTTTTCCTTCATCCAAAGGCTCCAAAAAGTGTGCGCTTTTACGCACTTTGAAAACGATCTTTACTATTTTCTGCAGCTCAGTCTAAAAGCTCAAAACGCTGGGAAATGTTGCATTGACTGCCCTAGAACCTGGAAAACGTGTGTATTGACTTCGGGAGACAGAAAAACCACATGACTCTTCCGAAGGTCTCATGTCGCACCCAGGGGTCAAAGGTCAAACTGTAAGGGAGGGGTTGTTTTCCTCCATTCAAAGTCTCTAAAAAGTGTGCGCTTTCACGCACTTTCAGACCCAAAAAACCTCAAAGATTGCTTTTCAGTCTAAAAGCTCAAGATGCTAGGAAATACAGCATTTGACGGCCCTAGAGTCCAGAAAACGTGGTATTGACTTTGGGAGACAGAAAAATCAGATGACTATTCCAAGATCACATGACACTCCCAGGGGTCAAATGTCAACCTGCAAGGAAGTGGTAATTTTCCTTCATCCAAAGGCTCCAATAAGTGTGCACTTTACGCACTTTGAAAACGATCTTTACTATTTTCTGCGGCTCAGTCTAAAAGGTCAAAACACTGGGAAATGCTTTATTTGACGGCCCTGGAGCCCGGAAAACGTCTTATTGACTTTGGGAGACAGAAAAACCACATGACTATTCCAAGGTCACATGACACTCCCAGGGGACAAAGGTCAAATGTCAACCTGTAAGGAAGTGGTCGTTTTCCTTCATCCAAAGGCTCCAAAAAGTGTGCGCTTTTATGCACTTTGAAAACGATCTTTACTATTTTCTGTGGCTCAGTCTAAAAGCTCAAAACGTTGGGAAATGTTGCATTTGGCTGCCCTAGAACCGGTAAAACGTATGTATTTACTTCGGGAGACAGAAAAACCACATGACTCTTCCAAAGGTCTCATGAGGCACCCAGGGGTCAAAGGCCAAAGGTCAAACTGTAAGGAAGTGGTCGTTTTCCTCCATTCAAAGTCTCTAAAAAGTGTGCGCTTTCACGCACTTTGAGCCCCAAAAAACCTCAAAGATTGCTTTTCAGTCAAAAGCTCAAAATGCTGGGAAATACAGCCTTTGACGGGTAAACGGCGTTTACTTAGCAGGCGTTACTTCGCATGCCGTTACTACGCGGACGTTAGTACGCACGCGTTGTTACTTAGAAAACCTTTACTACGCAAGTCGGAACAGCGACTTGCGTTAGGGGGGGGAAGGTGTTGGATTTAAAATCCAACTCCTTCCCTAGTGTCCGCATAGACTGGAGTTGGAATAGTAAATTATACTATTCCAACATCCAGCACCCCCTACTGTAATTCGTTGTTCCGAATTGCGTAGGAAAGGAATGCGAACTAAAAACGCGGTCGTACTACCGACCGCGTAGTAATGGCATGCGTACTAAACGCATGCGAAGTAACGTCATATATTCCTTTGACGGCCCTAGAGTCCGGAAAACGTGGTATTGACTTTGGGAGAGAGAAAAACCACATGACTCATCCACAGGTCACATGAGACTCCCAGGGGTCAAAGGTCAACCTGTAAGGAAGCGGTCGTTTTCCTTCATCTTAAGGCTCCAAAAAGTGTGCGCTTTTATGCACTTTGAAAACGATCTTTACTATTTTCTGCGGCTCAGTCTAAAAGGTCAAAACACTGGGAAATGCTTCATTTGATGGTCATAGAGCCCGGAAAACGTAGTATTGACTTCGGGAGGCAGAAAAACCACATGACTAATCCAAGGTCACATGACACTTCCATGGGTCAAAGGTCAACCTGTAAGGAAGTGGTCGTTTTCCTCCATTCAAAGTCTCTAAAAAGTGTGCGCTTTCACGCACTTTCAGCCCCAAAAAACCTCCAAGATTGCTTTTCAGTCTAAAAGCTCAAAATGCTGGGAAATACAGCATTTGACGGCCCTAGAGTCCGGAAAACGTCTTATTGACTTTGGGAGACAGAAAAACCACATGACTATTCCAAGGTCACATGACACTCCCAGGGGACAAAGGTCAAATGTCAACCTGTAAGGAAGTGGTCGTTTTCCTTCATCCAAAAGCTCCATAAAGTGTGCGCTTTTATGCACTTTGAAAACGATCTTTACTATTTTCTGTGGCTCAGTCTAAAAGCTCAAAACGCTGGGAAATGTTGCATTTGGCTGCCCTAGAACCGGTAAAACGTGTGTATTGACTTCGGGAGACAGAAAAACCACATGACTCTTCCAAAGGTCTCATGAGGCACCCAAGGGTCAAAGGCCAAAGGTCAAACTGTAAGGAAGTGGTCATTTTCCTCCATTCAAAGTCTCTAAAAAGTGTGCGCTTTCACGCACTTTGAGCACCAAAAAACCTCAAAGATTGTTTTTCAGTCAAAAGCTCAAAATGCTGGGAAATACAGCCTTTGACGGGTAAACAGCGTTTACTTAGCAGGCGTTACTTCGCATGCCGTTACTACGCGGACATTAGTACGCACCCGTTGTTACTTAGAAAACCTTTACTACGCAAGTCGGAAGAGCGACTTGCGTTAGGGGGGGGAAGGTGTTGGATTTAAAATCCAACTCCTTCCCTAGTGTCCGCATAGACTGGAGTTGGAATAGTAAATTATACTATTCCAACATCCAGCACCCCCTACTGTAATTCGTTGTTCCGAATTGCGTAGGAAAGGAATGCGAACTAAAAACGCAGTCGTACTAATGACCGCGTAGTAATGGCATGCGTACTAAACGCATGCGAAGTAATGTCATATATTCCTTTGACGGCCCTAGAGTCCGGAAAACGTGGTATTGACTTTGGGAGAGATGAAAACCACATGACTCATCCACAGGTCACATGATACTCCCAGGGGTCAAAGGTCAACCTGTAAGGAAGCGGTCGTTTTCCTTCATCCAAAGGCTCCAAAAAGTGTGCGCTTTTATGCACTTTGAAAACGATCTTTACTATTTTCTGCGGCTCAGTCTAAAAGGTCAAAACACTGGGAAATGCTTCATTTGACGGCCATAGAGCCCGGAAAACTTAGTATTGACTTCGGGAGGCAGAAAAACCACATGACTATTCCAAGGTCACATGACACTCCCAGGGGACAAAGGTCAAATGTCAACCTCTAAGGAAGTGGTCGTTTTCCTTCATTCAAAGGCTCCAAAAAGTGTGCGCTTTTATGCACTTTGAAAACGATCTTCACTATTTTCTGCGGCTCAGTCTAAAAGGTGAAAAGACTGGGAAATGTTGCATTTGACGGCCCTAGAACCGGTAAAACGCATGTATTGACTTCGGGAGACAGAAAAACCACATGACTCTTCCGAAGGTCTCATGTCGCACCCAGGGGCCAAAGGTCAAACTGTAAGGAAGTGCTCGTTTTCCTCCATTCAAAGTCTCTAAAAAGTGTGCGCTTTCACGCACTTTGAGCCCCAAAAAACCTCAAAGATTGCTTTTCAGTCAAAAGCTCAAAATGCTGGGAAATACAGCATTTGACGGCCCTAGAGTCCGGAAAACGTGGTATTGACTTTGGGAGAGAGAAAAACCAGATGACTATTCCAAGATCACATGACACTCCCAGGGGTCAAAGGTCAACCTGTAAGGAAGTGGTCGTTTTCCTCCATTCAAAGTCTCTAAAAAGTGTGCGCTTTCACGCACTTTGAGCCAAAATAAGCCTCAAAGATTGGTTTTCAGTCTAAAAGCTCAAAATGCTCGGAAATACAACATTTGATGGCCCTAGAGTCCGGAAAACGTGGTATTGACTTTGGGAGACAGAAAAACAACATGACTATTCCAAGGTCACATGACACTCCCAGGGGTCAAAGGTCAACCTGTAAGGAATTGGTCGTTTTCCTTCATCCAAAGGCTCCAAAAAGTGTGCGCTTTTACGCACTTTGAAAACGATCTTTACTATTTTCTGCGGCTCAGTCTAAAAGCTCAAAACGCTGGGAAATGTTGCATTGACTGCCCTAGAACCTGGAAAACGTGTGTATTGACTTCGGGAGACAGAAAAACCACATGACTCTTCCGAAGGTCTCATGTCGCACCCAGGGGTCAAAGGTCAAACTGTAAGGGAGTGGTTGTTTTCCTCCATGCAAAGTCTCTAAAAAGTGTTCGCTTTCACGCACTTTCAGCCCCAAAAAACCTCAAAGATTGCTTTTCAGTCTAAAAGCTCAAGATGCTAGGAAATACAGCATTTGACGGCCCTAGAGTCCAGAAAACGTGGTATTGACTTTGGGAGACAGAAAAATCAGATGACTATTCCAAGATCACATGACACTCCCAGGGGTCAAAGGTCAACCTGCAAGGAAGTGGTAATTTTCCTTCATCCAAAGGCTCCAAAAAGTGTGCACTTTACGCACTTTGAAAACGATCTTTACTATTTTCTGCGGCTCAGTCTAAAAGGTCAAAACACTGGGAAATGCTTCATTTGACGGCCCTGGAGCCCGGAAAACGTCTTATTGACTTTGGGAGACAGAAAAACCACATGACTATTCCAAGGTCACATGACACTCCCAGGGGACAAAGGTCAAATGTCAACCTGTAAGGAAGTGGTCGTTTTCCTTCATCCAAAGGCTCCAAAAAGTGTGCGCTTTTATGCACTTTGAAAACGATCTTTACTATTTTCTGTGGCTCAGTCTAAAAGCTCAAAACGCTGGGAAATGTTGCATTTGGCTGCCCTAGAACCGGTAAAACGTGTGTATTTACTTCGGGAGACAGAAAAACCACATGACTCTTCCAAAGGTCTCATGAGGCACCCAGGGGTCAAAGGTCAAACTGTAAGGGAGGGGTTGTTTTCCTCCATTCAAAGTCTCTAAAAAGTGTGCGCTTTCACGCACTTTGAGCCCCAAAAAACCTCAAAGATTGCTTTTCAGTCAAAAGCTCAAAATGCTGGGAAATACAGCCTTTGACGGGTAAACGGCGTTTACTTAGCAGGCGTTACTTCGCATGCCGTTACTACGCGGACGTTAGTACGCACGCGTTGTTACTTAGAAAACCTTTACTACGCAAGTCGGAACAGCGACTTGCGTTAGGAGGGGGAAGGTGTTGGATTTAAAATCCAACACCTTCCCTAGTGTCCGCATAGACTGGAGTTGGAATAGTAAATTATACTATTCCAACATCCAGCACCCCCTTCTGTAATTCGTTGTTCCGAATTGCGTAGGGAAGGAATGCGAACTAAAAACGCGGTCGTACTAACGACCGCGTAGTAATGGCATGCGTACTAAACGCAGGCGAAGTAACGTCATATATTCTTTGCCGGCCCTAGAGTCCGGAAAACGTGGTATTGACTTTGGGAGAGAGAAAAACCACATGACTCATCCACAGGTCACATGAGACTCCCAGGGGGTCAAAGGTCAACCTGTAAGGAAGCGGTCGTTTTCCTTCATCCTAAGGCTCCAAAAAGTGTGCGCTTTTATGCACTTTGAAAACGATCTTTACTATTTTCTGCGGCTCAGTCTAAAAGGTCAAAACACTGGGAAATGCTTCATTTGACTGCCATAGAGCCCGGAAAACGTAGTATTGACTTCGGGAGGCAGAAAAACCACATGACTATTCCAAGGTCACATGACACTTCCATGGGTCAAAGGTCAACCTGTAAGGAAGTGGTCGTTTTCCTCCATTCAAAGTCTCTATAAAAGTGTGCGCTTTCACGCACTTTCAGCCCCAAAAAACCTCCAAGATTGCTTTTCAGTCTAAAAGCTCAAAATGCTGGGAAATAAAGCATTTGACAGCCCTAGAGTCCGGAAAACGTCTTATTGATTTTGGGAGACAGAAAAACCACATGACTATTCCAAGGTCACATGACACTCCCAGGGGACAAAGGTCAAATGTCAACCTGTAAGGAAGTGGTCGTTTTCCTTCTTCCAAAGGCTCCATAAAGTGTGCGCTTTTATGCACTTTGAAAACGATCTTTACTATTTTCTGTGGCTCAGTCTAAAAGCTCAAAATGCTGGGAAATGTTGCATTTGGCTGCCCTAGAACAGGTAAAACGTGTGTATTGACTTCGGGAGACAGAAAAACCACATGACTATTCCAAGGTCACATGACACTTCCACGGGTCAAAGGTCAACCTGTAAGGAAGTGGTCGTTTTCCTTCATCCAAAGGCTCCAAAAAGTGTGCGCTTTTACGCACTTTGAAAACGATCTTTGCTATTTTCTGCGGCTCAGTCTAAAAGCTCAAAACGCTGGCAAATGTTGCATTGACTGCCCTAGAACCTGGAAAACGTGTGTATTGACTTCGGGAGACAGAAAAACCACATGACTCATCCACAGGTCACATGATACTCCCAGGGGTCAAAGGTCAACCTCTAAGGAAGTGGTCGTTTTCCTCCATTCAAAGTCTCTAAAAAGTGTGCGCTTTCACGCACTTTTAGCCCCAAAAACCTCAAAGATTGCTTTTCAGGCTAAAAGCTCAAAATGCTGGGAAATACAGCATTTGACGGCCCTAGAGTCCGGAAAACGTGGTATTGACTTTGGGAGAGAGAAAAACCACATGACTCATCCACAGGTCACATGAGACTCCCAGGGGTCAAAGGTCAACCTGTAAGGAAGCGGTCGTTTTCCTTCATCTTAAGGCTCCAAAAAGTGTGCGCTTTTATGCACTTTGAAAACGATCTTTACTATTTTCTGCGGCTCAGTCTAAAAGGTCAAAACACTGGGAAATGCTTCATTTGATGGTCATAGAGCCCGGAAAACGTAGTATTGACTTCGGGAGGCAGAAAAACCACATGACTATTCCAAGGTCACATGACACTTCCATGGGTCAAAGGTCAACCTGTAAGGAAGTGGTCGTTTTCCTCCATTCAAAGTCTCTAAAAAGTGTGCGCTTTCACGCACTTTCAGCCCCAAAAAACCTCCAAGATTGCTTTTCAGTCTAAAAGCTCAAAATGCTGGGAAATACAGCATTTGACGGCCCTAGAGTCCGGAGAACGTCTTATTGACTTTGGGAGACAGAAAAACCACATGACTATTCCAAGGTCACATGACACTCCCAGGGGACAAAGGTCAAATGTCAACCTGTAAGGAAGTGGTCGTTTTCCTTCATCCAAAAGCTCCATAAAGTGTGCGCTTTTATGCACTATGAAAACGATCTTTACTATTTTCTGTGGCTCAGTCTAAAAGCTCAAAACGCTGGGAAATGTTGCATTTGGCTGCCCTAGAACCGGTAAAACGTGTGTATTGACTTCGGGAGACAGAAAAACCACATGACTCTTCCAAAGGTCTCATGAGGCACCCAAGGGTCAAAGGCCAAAGGTCAAACTGTAAGGAAGTGGTCGTTTTCCTCCATTCAAAGTCTCTAAAAAGTGTGCGCTTTCATGCACTTTGAGCACCAAAAAACCTCAAAGATTGTTTTTCAGTCAAAAGCTCAAAATGCTGGGAAATACAGCCTTTGACGGGTAAACAGCGTTTACTTAGCAGGCGTTACTTCGCATGCCGTTACTACGCGGACGTTAGTACGCACGCGTTGTTACTTAGAAAACCTTTACTACGCAAGTCGGAAGAGCGACTTGCGTTAGGGGGGGGGAAGGTGTTGGATTTAAAATCCAACTCCTTCCCTAGTGTCCGCATAGACTGGAGTTGGAATAGTAAATTATACTATTCCAACATCCAGCACCCCCTACTGTAATTCGTTGTTCCGAATTGCGTAGGAAAGGAATGCGAACTAAAAACGCGGTCGTACTACCGACCGCGTAGTAATGGCACGCGTAGTAATGGCATGCGTACTAAACGCATGCGAAGTAACGTCATATATTCCTTTGACGGCCCTAGAGTCCGGAAAACGTGGTATTGACTTTGGGAGAGAGAAAAACCACATGACTCATCCACAGGTCACATGAGACTCCCAGGGGTCAAAGGTCAACCTGTAAGGAAGCGGTCGTTTTCCTTCATCTTAAGGCTCCAAAAAGTGTGCGCTTTTATGCACTTTGAAAACGATCTTTACTATTTTCTGCGGCTCAGTCTAAAAGGTCAAAACACTGGGAAATGCTTCATTTGACGGCCATAGAGCCCGGAAAACGTAGTATTGACTTCGGGAGGCAGAAAAACCACATGACTATTCCAAGGTCACATGACACTCCCAGGGGACAAAGGTCAAATGTCAACCTGTAAGGAAGTGGTCGTTTTCCTTCATCCAAAGGCTCCAAAAAGTGTGCGCTTTTACGCAGTTTGAAAACGATCTTTGCTATTTTCTGCGGCTCAGTCTAAAAGCTCAAAACGCTGGCAAATGTTGCATTGACTGCCCTAGAACCTGGAAAACGTGTGTATTGACTTCGGGAGACAGAAAAACCACATGACTCTTCCGAAGGTCTAATGTCGCACCCAGGGGTCAAAGGTCAAACTGTAAGGGAGGGGTTGTTTTCCTCCATTCAAAGTCTCTAAAAAGTGTGCGCTTTCACGCACTTTCAGCCCCAAAAAACCTCAAAGATTGCTTTTCAGTCTAAAAGCTCAAGATGCTAGGAAATACAGCATTTGACGGCCCTAGAGTCCAGAAAACGTGGTATTGACTTTGGGAGACAGAAAAATCAGATGACTATTCCAAGATCACATGACACTCCCAGGGGTCAAAGGTCAACCTGCAAGGAAGTGGTAATTTTCCTTCATCCAAAGGCTCCAATAAGTGTGCACTTTACGCACTTTGAAAACGATCTTTACTATTTTCTGCGGCTCAGTCTAAAAGGTCAAAACACTGGGAAATGCTTTATTTGACGGCCCTGGAGCCCGGAAAACGTCTTATTGACTTTGGGAGACAGAAAAACCACATGACTATTCCAAGGTCACATGACACTCCCAGGGGACAAAGGTCAAATGTCAACCTGTAAGGAAGTGGTCGTTTTCCTTCATCCAAAGGCTCCAAAAAGTGTGCGCTTTTATGCACTTTGAAAACGATCTTTACTATTTTCTGTGGCTCAGTCTAAAAGCTCAAAACGTAGGGAAATGTTGCATTTGGCTGCCCTAGAACCGGTAAAACGTGTGTATTTACTTCGGGAGACAGAAAAACCACATGACTCTTCCAAAGGTCTCATGAGGCACCCAGGGGTCAAAGGCCAAAGGTCAAACTGTAAGGAAGTGATCGTTTTCCTCCATTCAAAGTCTCTAAAAAGTGTGCGCTTTCACGCACTTTGAGCCCCAAAAAACCTCAAAGATTGCTTTTCAGTCAAAAGCTCAAAATGCTGGGAAATATAGCCTTTGACGGGTAAACGGCGTTTATTTAGCAGGCGTTACTTCGCATGCCGTTACTACGCGGACGTTAGTACGCACGCGTTGTTACTTAGAAAACCTTTACTACGCAAGTCGGAACAGCGACTTGCGTTAGGAGGGGGAAGGTGTTGGATTTAAAATCCAACACCTTCCCTAGTGTCCGCATAGACTGGAGTTGGAATAGTAAATTATACTATTCCAACATCCAGCACCCCCTTCTGTCATTCGTTGTTCCGAATTGCGTAGGAAAGGAATGCGAACTAAAAACGCGGTCGTACTACCGACCGCGTAGTAATGGCATGCGTACTAAATGCATGCGAAGTAACGTCATATATTCCTTTGACGGCCCTAGAGTCCGGAAAACGTGGTATTGACTTTGGGAGAGAGAAAAACCACATGACTCATCCACAGGTCACATGAGACTCCCAGGGGTCAAAGGTCAACCTGTAAGGAAGCGGTCGTTTTCCTTCATCTTAAGGCTCCAAAAAGTGTGCGCTTTTATGCACTTTGAAAACGATCTTTACTATTTTCTGCGGCTCAGTCTAAAAGGTCAAAACACTGGGAAATGCTTCATTTGATGGTCATAGAGCCCGGAAAACGTAGTATTGACTTCGGGAGGCAGAAAAACCACATGACTATTCCAAGGTCACATGACACTTCCATGGGTCAAAGGTCAACCTGTAAGGAAGTGGTCGTTTTCCTCCATTCAAAGTCTCTAAAAAGTGTGCGCTTTCACGCACTTTCAGCCCCAAAAAACCTCCAAGATTGCTTTTCAGTCTAAAAGCTCAAAATGCTGGGAAATACAGCATTTGACGGCCCTAGAGTCCGGAAAACGTCTTATTGACTTTGGGAGACAGAAAAACCACATGACTATTCCAAGGTCACATGACACTCCCAGGGGACAAAGGTCAAATGTCAACCTGTAAGGAAGTGGTCGTTTTCCTTCATCCAAAAGCTCCATAAAGTGTGCGCTTTTATGCACTTTGAAAACGATCTTTACTATTTTCTGTGGCTCAGTCTAAAAGCTCAAAACGCTGGGAAATGTTGCATTTGGCTGCCCTAGAACCGGTAAAACGTGTGTATTGACTTCGGGAGACAGAAAAACCACATGACTCTTCCAAAGGTCTCATGAGGCACCCAAGGGTCAAAGGCCAAAGGTCAAACTGTAAGGAAGTGGTCGTTTTCCTCCATTCAAAGTCTCTAAAAAGTGTGCGCTTTCACGCACTTTGAGCACCAAAAAACCTCAAAGATTGTTTTTCAGTCAAAAGCTCAAAATGCTGGGAAATACAGCCTTTGACGGGTAAACAGCGTTTACTTAGCAGGCGTTACTTCGCATGCCGTTACTACGCGGACGTTAGTACGCACGCGTTGTTACTTAGAAAACCTTTACTACGCAAGTCGGAAGAGCGACTTGCGTTAGGGGGGGAAGGTGTTGGATTTAAAATCCAACTCCTTCCCTAGTGTCCGCATAGACTGGAGTTGGAATAGTAAATTATACTATTCCAACATACAGCACCCCCTACTGTAATTCGTTGTTCCGAATTGCGTAGGAAAGGAATGCGAACTAAAAACGCAGTCGTACTAATGACCGCGTAGTAATGGCATGCGTACTAAACGCATGCGAAGTAATGTCATATATTCCTTTGACGGCCCTAGAGTCCGGAAAACGTGGTATTGACTTTGGGAGAGATGAAAACCACATGACTCATCCACAGGTCACATGATACTCCCAGGGGTCAAAGGTCAACCTGTAAGGAAGCGGTCGTTTTCCTTCATCCAAAGGCTCCAAAAAGTGTGCGCTTTTATGCACTTTGAAAACGATCTTTACTATTTTCTGCGGCTCAGTCTAAAAGGTCAAAACACTGGGAAATGCTTCATTTGACGGCCATAGAGCCCGGAAAACGTAGTATTGACTTCGGGAGGCAGAAAAACCACATGACTATTCCAAGGTCACATGACACTTCCATGGGTCAAAGGTCGACCTGTAAGGAAGTGGTCGTTTTCCTCCATTCAAAGTCTCTAAAAAGTGTGCGCTTTCACGCACTTTGAGCCCCAAAAAACCTCAAAGATTGCTTTTCAGTCTAAAAGCTCAAAATGCTGGGAAATACAGCCTTTGACGGCCCTAGAGCCCGGAAAACGTAGTATTGACTTGGAGAGGCAGAAAAACCACATGACTATTCCAAGGTCACATGACACTTCCAAGGGTCAAAGGTCAACCTGTAAGGAAGTGGTCGTTTTCCTTCATCCAAAGGCTCCAAAAAGTGTGCGCTTTTACGCACTTTGAAAACGATCTTTGCTATTTTCTGCGGCTCAGTCTAAAAGCTCAAAACGCTGGCAAATGTTGCATTGACTGCCCTAGAACCTGGAAAACGTGTGTATTGACTTCGGGAGACAGAAAAACCACATGACTCTTCCGAAGGTCTAATGTCGCACCCAGGGGTCAAAGGTCAAACTGTGGAGTGGTTGTTTTCCTCCATTCAAAGTCTCTAAAAAGTGTGCACTTTCACGCACTTTTAGCCCCAAAAACCTCAAAGATTGCTTTTCAGGCTAAAAGCTCAAAATGCTGGGAAATACAGCATTTGACGGCCCTAGAGTCCGGAAAACGTGGTATTGACTTTGGGAGAGAGAAAAACCAGATGACTATTCCAAGATCACATGACACTCCCAGGGGTCAAAGGTCAACCTGTAAGGAAGTGGTCGTTTTCCTCCATTCAAAGTCTCTAAAAAGTGTGCGCTTTCACGCACTTTGAGCCAAAATAAGCCTCAAAGATTGGTTTTCAGTCTAAAAGCTCAAAATGCTGGGAAATACAGCATTTGACGGCCCTAGAGTCCGGAAAACGTGGTATTGACTTTGGGAGAGAGAAAAACCAGATGACTATTCCAAGATCACATGACACTCCCAGGGGTCAAAGGTCAACCTGTAAGGAAGTGGTCGTTTTCCTCCATTCAAAGTCTCTAAAAAGTGTGCGCTTTCACGCACTTTGAGCCAAAATAAGCCTCAAAGATTGGTTTTCAGTCTAAAAGCTCAAAATGCTCGGAAATACAACATTTGATGGCCCTAGAGTCTGGAAAACGTGGTATTGACTTTGGGAGACAGAAAAACAACATGACTATTCCAAGGTCACATGACACTCCCAGGGGTCAAAGGTCAACCTGTAAGGAATTGGTCGTTTTCCTTCATCCAAAGGCTCCAAAAAGTGTGCGCTTTTACGCACTTTGAAAACGATCTTTACTATTTTCTGCGGCTCAGTCTAAAAGCTCAAAACGCTGGGAAATGTTGCATTGACTGCCCTAGAACCTGGAAAACGTGTGTATTGACTTCGGGAGACAGAAAAACCACATGACTCTTCCGAAGGTCTCATGTCGCACCCAGGGGTCAAAGGTCAAACTGTAAGGGAGGGGTTGTTTTCCTCCATTCAAAGTCTCTAAAAAGTGTGCGCTTTCACGCACTTTCAGCCCCAAAAAACCTCAAAGATTGCTTTTCAGTCTAAAAGCTCAAGATGCTAGGAAATACAGCATTTGACGGCCCTAGAGTCCAGAAAACGTGGTATTGACTTTGGGAGACAGAAAAATCAGATGACTATTCCAAGATCACATGACACTCCCAGGGGTCAAAGGTCAACCTGCAAGGAAGTGGTAATTTTCCTTCATCCAAAGGCTCCAATAAGTGTGCACTTTACGCACTTTGAAAACGATCTTTACTATTTTCTGCGGCTCAGTCTAAAAGGTCAAAACACTGGGAAATGCTTTATTTGACGGCCCTGGAGCCCGGAAAACGTCTTATTGACTTTGGGAGACAGAAAAACCACATGACTATTCCAAGGTCACATGACACTCCCAGGGGACAAAGGTCAAATGTCAACCTGTAAGGAAGTGGTCGTTTTCCTTCATCCAAAGGCTCCAAAAAGTGTGCGCTTTTATGCACTTTGAAAACGATCTTTACTATTTTCTGTGGCTCAGTCTAAAAGCTCAAAACGTTGGGAAATGTTGCATTTGGCTGCCCTAGAACCGGTAAAACGTGTGTATTTACTTCGGGAGACAGAAAAACCACATGACTCTTCCAAAGGTCTCATGAGGCACCCAGGGGTCAAAGGCCAAAGGTCAAACTGTAAGGAAGTGGTCGTTTTCCTCCATTCAAAGTCTCTAAAAAGTGTGCGCTTTCACGCACTTTGAGCCCCAAAAAACCTCAAAGATTGCTTTTCAGTCAAAAGCTCAAAATGCTGGGAAATACAGCCTTTTGACGGGTAAACGGCGTTTACTTAGCAGGCGTTACTTCGCATGCCGTTACTACGCGGACGTTAGTACGCACGCGTTGTTACTTAGAAAACCTTTACTACGCAAGTCGGAACAGCGACTTGCGTTAGGAGGGGGAAGGTGTTGGATTTAAAATCCAACACCTTCCCTAGTGTCCGCATAGACTGGAGTTGGAATAGTAAATTATACTATTCCAACATCCAGCACCCCCTTCTGTAATTCGTTGTTCCGAATTGCGTAGGAAAGGAATGCGAACTAAAAACGCGGTCGTACTACCGACCGCGTAGTAATGGCATGCGTACTAAACGCATGCGAAGTAACGTCATATATTCCTTTGACGGCCCTAGAGTCCGGAAAACGTGGTATTGACTTTGGGAGAGAGAAAAACCACATGACTCATCCACAGGTCACATGAGACTCCCAGGGGTCAAAGGTCAACCTGTAAGGAAGCGGTCGTTTTCCTTCATCTTAAGGCTCCAAAAAGTGTGCGCTTTTATGCACTTTGAAAACGATCTTTACTATTTTCTGCGGCTCAGTCTAAAAGGTCAAAACACTGGGAAATGCTTCATTTGATGGTCATAGAGCCCGGAAAACGTAGTATTGACTTCAGGAGGCAGAAAAACCACATGACTATTCCAAGGTCACATGACACTTCCATGGGTCAAAGGTCAACCTGTAAGGAAGTGGTCGTTTTCCTCCATTCAAAGTCTCTAAAAAGTGTGCGCTTTCACGCACTTTCAGCCCCAAAAAACCTCCAAGATTGCTTTTCAGTCTAAAAGCTCAAAATGCTGGGAAATACAGCATTTGACGGCCCTAGAGTCCGGAAAACGTCTTATTGACTTTGGGAGACAGAAAAACCACATGACTATTCCAAGGTCACATGACACTCCCAGGGGACAAAGGTCAAATGTCAACCTGTAAGGAAGTGGTCGTTTTCCTTCATCCAAAAGCTCCATAAAGTGTGCGCTTTTATGCACTTTGAAAACGATCTTTACTATTTTCTGTGGCTCAGTCTAAAAGCTCAAAACGCTGGGAAATGTTGCATTTGGCTGCCCTAGAACCGGTAAAACGTGTGTATTGACTTCGGGAGACAGAAAAACCACATGACTCTTCCAAAGGTCTCATGAGGCACCCAAGGGTCAAAGGCCAAAGGTCAAACTGTAAGGAAGTGGTCGTTTTCCTCCATTCAAAGTCTCTAAAAAGTGTGCGCTTTCACGCACTTTGAGCACCAAAAAACCTCAAAGATTGTTTTTCAGTCAAAAGCTCAGAATGCTGGGAAATACAGCCTTTGACGGGTAAACAGCGTTTACTTAGCAGGCGTTACTTCGCATGCCGTTACTACGCGGACGTTAGTACGCACGCGTTGTTACTTAGAAAACCTTTACTACGCAAGTCGGAAGAGCGACTTGCGTTAGGGGGGGAAGGTGTTGGATTTAAAATCCAACTCCTTCCCTAGTGTCCGCATAGACTGGAGTTGGAATAGTAAATTATACTATTCCAACATCCAGCACCCCCTACTGTAATTCGTTGTTCCGAATTGCGTAGGAAAGGAATGCGAACTAAAAACGCGGTCGTACTACCGACCGCGTAGTAATGGCATGCGTACTAAACGCATGCGAAGTAACGTCATATATTCCTTTGACGGCCCTAGAGTCCGGAAAACGTGGTATTGACTTTGGGAGAGAGAAAAACCACATGACTCATCCACAGGTCACATGAGACTCCCAGGGGTCAAAGGTCAACCTGTAAGGAAGCGGTCGTTTTCCTTCATCTTAAGGCTCCAAAAAGTGTGCGCTTTTATGCACTTTGAAAACGATCTTTACTATTTTCTGCGGCTCAGTCTAAAAGGTCAAAACACTGGGAAATGCTTCATTTGATGGTCATAGAGCCCGGAAAACGTAGTATTGACTTCGGGAGGCAGAAAAACCACATGACTATTCCAAGGTCACATGACACTTCCATGGGTCAAAGGTCAACCTGTAAGGAAGTGGTCGTTTTCCTCCATTCAAAGTCTCTAAAAAGTGTGCGCTTTCACGCACTTTCAGCCCCAAAAAACCTCCAAGATTGCTTTTCAGTCTAAAAGCTCAAAATGCTGGGAAATACAGCATTTGACGGCCCTAGAGTCCGGAAAACGTCTTATTGACTTTGGGAGACAGAAAAACCACATGACTATTCCAAGGTCACATGACACTCCCAGGGGACAAAGGTCAAATGTCAACCTGTAAGGAAGTGGTCGTTTTCCTTCATCCAAAAGCTCCATAAAGTGTGCGCTTTTATGCACTTTGAAAACGATCTTTACTATTTTCTGTGGCTCAGTCTAAAAGCTCAAAACGCTGGGAAATGTTGCATTTGGCTGCCCTAGAACCGGTAAAACGTGTGTATTGACTTCGGGAGACAGAAAAACCACATGACTCTTCCAAAGGTCTCATGAGGCACCCAAGGGTCAAAGGCCAAAGGTCAAACTGTAAGGAAGTGGTCATTTTCCTCCATTCAAAGTCTCTAAAAAGTGTGCGCTTTCACGCACTTTGAGCACCAAAAAACCTCAAAGATTGTTTTTCAGTCAAAAGCTCAAAATGCTGGGAAATACAGCCTTTGACGGGTAAACAGCGTTTACTTAGCAGGCGTTACTTCGCATGCCGTTACTACGCGGACGTTAGTACGCACCCGTTGTTACTTAGAAAACCTTTACTACGCAAGTCGGAAGAGCGACTTGCGTTAGGGGGGGGAAGGTGTTGGATTTAAAATCCAACTCCTTCCCTAGTGTCCGCATAGACTGGAGTTGGAATAGTAAATTATACTATTCCAACATCCAGCACCCCCTACTGTAATTCGTTGTTCCGAATTGCGTAGGAAAGGAATACGAACTAAAAACGCAGTCGTACTAATGACCGCGTAGTAATGGCATGCGTACTAAACGCATGCGAAGTAATGTCATATATTCCTTTGACGGCCCTAGAGTCCGGAAAACGTGGTATTGACTTTGGGAGAGATGAAAACCACATGACTCATCCACAGGTCACATGATACTCCCAGGGGTCAAAGGTCAACCTGTAAGGAAGCGGTCGTTTTCCTTCATCCAAAGGCTCCAAAAAGTGTGCGCTTTTATGCACTTTGAAAACGATCTTTACTATTTTCTGCGGCTCAGTCTAAAAGGTCAAAACACTGGGAAATGCTTCATTTGACGGCCATAGAGCCCGGAAAACGTAGTATTGACTTCGGGAGGCAGAAAAACCACATGACTATTCCAAGGTCACATGACACTTCCATGGGTCAAAGGTCGACCTGTAAGGAAGTGGTCGTTTTCCTCCATTCAAAGTCTCTAAAAAGTGTGCGCTTTCACGCACTTTGAGCCCCAAAAAACCTCAAAGATTGCTTTTCAGTCTAAAAGCTCAAAATGCTGGGAAATACAGCCTTTGACGGCCCTAGAGCCCGGAAAACGTAGTATTGACTTGGAGAGGCAGAAAAACCACATGACTATTCCAAGGTCACATGACACTTCCAAGGGTCAAAGGTCAACCTGTAAGGAAGTGGTCGTTTTCCTTCATCCAAAGGCTCCAAAAAGTGTGCGCTTTTACGCACTTTGAAAACGATCTTTGCTATTTTCTGCGGCTCAGTCTAAAAGCTCAAAACGCTGGCAAATGTTGCATTGATTGCCCTAGAACCTGGAAAACGTGTGTATTGACTTCGGGAGACAGAAAAACCACATGACTCTTCCGAAGGTCTAATGTCGCACCCAGGGGTCAAAGGTCAAACTGTAAGGGAGTGGTTGTTTTCCTCCATTCAAAGTCTCTAAAAAGTGTGCGCTTTCACGCACTTTTAGCCCCAAAAACCTCAAAGATTGCTTTTCAGGCTAAAAGCTCAAAATGCTGGGAAATACAGCATTTGACGGCCCTAGAGTCCGGAAAACGTGGTATTGACTTTGGGAGAGAGAAAAACCAGATGACTATTCCAAGATCACATGACACTCCCAGGGGTCAAAGGTCAACCTGTAAGGAAGTGGTCGTTTTCCTCCATTCAAAGTCTCTAAAAAGTGTGCGCTTTCACGCACTTTGAGCCAAAATAAGCCTCAAAGATTGGTTTTCAGTCTAAAAGCTCAAAATGCTCGGAAATACAACATTTGATGGCCCTAGAGTCTGGAAAACGTGGTATTGACTTTGGGAGACAGAAAAACAACATGACTATTCCAAGGTCACATGACACTCCCAGGGGTCAAAGGTCAACCTGTAAGGAATTGATCGTTTTCCTTCATCCAAAGGCTCCAAAAAGTGTGCGCTTTTACGCACTTTGAAAACGATCTTTACTATTTTCTGCAGCTCAGTCTAAAAGCTCAAAACGCTGGGAAATGTTGCATTGACTGCCCTAGAACCTGGAAAACGTGTGTATTGACTTCGGGAGACAGAAAAACCACATGACTCTTCCGAAGGTCTCATGTCGCACCCAGGGGTCAAAGGTCAAACTGTAAGGGAGGGGTTGTTTTCCTCCATTCAAAGTCTCTAAAAAGTGTGCGCTTTCACGCACTTTCAGCCCCAAAAAACCTCAAAGATTGCTTTTCAGTCTAAAAGCTCAAGATGCTAGGAAATACAGCATTTGACGGCCCTAGAGTCCAGAAAACGTGGTATTGACTTTGGGAGACAGAAAAATCAGATGACTATTCCAAGATCACATGACACTCCCAGGGGTCAAAGGTCAACCTGCAAGGAAGTGGTAATTTTCCTTCATCCAAAGGCTCCAATAAGTGTGCACTTTACGCACTTTGAAAACGATCTTTACTATTTTCTGCGGCTCAGTCTAAAAGGTCAAAACACTGGGAAATGCTTTATTTGACGGCCCTGGAGCCCGGAAAACGTCTTATTGACTTTGGGAGACAGAAAAACCACATGACTATTCCAAGGTCACATGACACTCCCAGGGGACAAAGGTCAAATGTCAACCTGTAAGGAAGTGGTCGTTTTCCTTCATCCAAAGGCTCCAAAAAGTGTGCGCTTTTATGCACTTTGAAAACGATCTTTACTATTTTCTGTGGCTCAGTCTAAAAGCTCAAAACGTTGGGAAATGTTGCATTTGGCTGCCCTAGAACCGGTAAAACGTATGTATTTACTTCGGGAGACAGAAAAACCACATGACTCTTCCAAAGGTCTCATGAGGCACCCAGGGGTCAAAGGCCAAAGGTCAAACTGTAAGGAAGTGGTCGTTTTCCTCCATTCAAAGTCTCTAAAAAGTGTGCGCTTTCACGCACTTTGAGCCCCAAAAAACCTCAAAGATTGCTTTTCAGTCAAAAGCTCAAAATGCTGGGAAATACAGCCTTTGACGGGTAAACGGCGTTTACTTAGCAGGCGTTACTTCGCATGCCGTTACTACGCGGACGTTAGTACGCACGCGTTGTTACTTAGAAAACCTTTACTACGCAAGTCGGAACAGCGACTTGCGTTAGGAGGGGGAAGGTGTTGGATTTAAAATCCAACACCTTCCCTAGTGTCCGCATAGACTGGAGTTGGAATAGTAAATTATACTATTCCAACATCCAGCACCCCCTTCTGTAATTCGTTGTTCCGAATTGCGTAGGAAAGGAATGCGAACTAAAAACGCGGTCGTACTACCGACCGCGTAGTAATGGCATGCGTACTAAATGCATGCGAAGTAACGTCATATATTCCTTTGACGGCCCTAGAGTCCGGAAAACGTGGTATTGACTTTGGGAGAGAGAAAAACAACATGACTATTCCAAGGTCACATGACACTTCCAAGAGTCAAAGGTCAACCTGTAAGGAAGTGGTCGTTTTCCTTCATCCAAAGGCTCCAAAAAGTGTGCGCTTTTACGCACTTTGAAAACGATCTTTGCTATTTTCTGCGGCTCAGTCTAAAAGCTCAAAACGCTGGCAAATGTTGCATTGACTGCCCTAGAACCTGGAAAACGTGTGTATTGACTTCGGGAGACAGAAAAACCACATGACTCTTCCGAAGGTCTAATGTCGCACCCAGGGGTCAAAGGTCAAACTGTAAGGGAGTGGTTGTTTTCCTCCATTCAAAGTCTCTAAAAAGTGTGCGCTTTCACGCACTTTTAGCCCCAAAAACCTCAAAGATTGCTTTTCAGGCTAAAAGCTCAAAATGCTGGGAAATACAGCATTTGACGGCCCTAGAGTCCGGAAAACGTGGTATTGACTTTGGGAGAGAGAAAAACCAGATGACTATTCCAAGATCACATGACACTCCCAGGGGTCAAAGGTCAACCTGTAAGGAAGTGGTCGTTTTCCTCCATTCAAAGTCTCTAAAAAGTGTGCGCTTTCACGCACTTTGAGCCAAAATAAGCCTCAAAGATTGGTTTTCAGTCTAAAAGCTCAAAATGCTCGGAAATACAACATTTGATGGCCCTAGAGTCTGGAAAACGTGGTATTGACTTTGGGAGACAGAAAAACAACATGACTATTCCAAGGTCACATGACACTCCCAGGGGTCAAAGGTCAACCTGTAAGGAATTGGTCGTTTTCCTTCATCCAAAGGCTCCAAAAAGTGTGCGCTTTTACGCACTTTGAAAACGATCTTTACTATTTTCTGCAGCTCAGTCTAAAAGCTCAAAACGCTGGGAAATGTTGCATTGACTGCCCTAGAACCTGGAAAACGTGTGTATTGACTTCGGGAGACAGAAAAACCACATGACTCTTCCGAAGGTCTCATGTCGCACCCAGGGGTCAAAGGTCAAACTGTAAGGGAGGGGTTGTTTTCCTCCATTCAAAGTCTCTAAAAAGTGTGCGCTTTCACGCACTTTCAGACCCAAAAAACCTCAAAGATTGCTTTTCAGTCTAAAAGCTCAAGATGCTAGGAAATACAGCATTTGACGGCCCTATAGTCCAGAAAACGTGGTATTGACTTTGGGAGACAGAAAAATCAGATGACTATTCCAAGATCACATGACACTCCCAGGGGTCAAAGGTCAACCTGCAAGGAAGTGGTAATTTTCCTTCATCCAAAGGCTCCAATAAGTGTGCACTTTACGCACTTTGAAAACGATCTTTACTATTTTCTGCGGCTCAGTCTAAAAGGTCAAAACACTGGGAAATGCTTTATTTGACGGCCCTGGAGCCCGGAAAACGTCTTATTGACTTTGGGAGACAGAAAAACCACATGACTATTCCAAGGTCACATGACACTCCCAGGGGACAAAGGTCAAATGTCAACCTGTAAGGAAGTGGTCGTTTTCCTTCATCCAAAGGCTCCAAAAAGTGTGCGCTTTTATGCACTTTGAAAACGATCTTTACTATTTTCTGTGGCTCAGTCTAAAAGCTCAAAACGTTGGGAAATGTTGCATTTGGCTGCCCTAGAACCGGTAAAACGTATGTATTTACTTCGGGAGACAGAAAAACCACATGACTCTTCCAAAGGTCTCATGAGGCACCCAGGGGTCAAAGGCCAAAGGTCAAACTGTAAGGAAGTGGTCGTTTTCCTCCATTCAAAGTCTCTAAAAAGTGTGCGCTTTCACGCACTTTGAGCCCCAAAAAACCTCAAAGATTGCTTTTCAGTCAAAAGCTCAAAATGCTGGGAAATACAGCCTTTGACGGGTAAACGGCGTTTACTTAGCAGGCGTTACTTCGCATGCCGTTACTACGCGGACGTTAGTACGCACGCGTTGTTACTTAGAAAACCTTTACTACGCAAGTCGGAACAGCGACTTGCGTTAGGGGGGGGAAGGTGTTGGATTTAAAATCCAACTCCTTCCCTAGTGTCCGCATAGACTGGAGTTGGAATAGTAAATTATACTATTCCAACATCCAGCACCCCCTACTGTAATTCGTTGTTCCGAATTGCGTAGGAAAGGAATGCGAACTAAAAACGCGGTCGTACTACCGACCGCGTAGTAATGGCATGCGTACTAAACGCATGCGAAGTAACGTCATATATTCCTTTGACGGCCCTAGAGTCCGGAAAACGTGGTATTGACTTTGGGAGAGAGAAAAACCACATGACTCATCCACAGGTCACATGAGACTCCCAGGGGTCAAAGGTCAACCTGTAAGGAAGCGGTCGTTTTCCTTCATCTTAAGGCTCCAAAAAGTGTGCGCTTTTATGCACTTTGAAAACGATCTTTACTATTTTCTGCGGCTCAGTCTAAAAGGTCAAAACACTGGGAAATGCTTCATTTGATGGTCATAGAGCCCGGAAAACGTAGTATTGACTTCGGGAGGCAGAAAAACCACATGACTATTCCAAGGTCACATGACACTTCCATGGGTCAAAGGTCAACCTGTAAGGAAGTGGTCGTTTTCCTCCATTCAAAGTCTCTAAAAAGTGTGCGCTTTCACGCACTTTCAGCCCCAAAAAACCTCCAAGATTGCTTTTCAGTCTAAAAGCTCAAAATGCTGGGAAATACAGCATTTGACGGCCCTAGAGTCCGGAAAACGTCTTATTGACTTTGGGAGACAGAAAAACCACATGACTATTCCAAGGTCACATGACACTCCCAGGGGACAAAGGTCAAATGTCAACCTGTAAGGAAGTGGTCGTTTTCCTTCATCCAAAAGCTCCATAAAGTGTGCGCTTTTATGCACTTTGAAAACGATCTTTACTATTTTCTGTGGCTCAGTCTAAAAGCTCAAAACGCTGGGAAATGTTGCATTTGGCTGCCCTAGAACCGGTAAAACGTGTGTATTGACTTCGGGAGACAGAAAAACCACATGACTCTTCCAAAGGTCTCATGAGGCACCCAAGGGTCAAAGGCCAAAGGTCAAACTGTAAGGAAGTGGTCATTTTCCTCCATTCAAAGTCTCTAAAAAGTGTGCGCTTTCACGCACTTTGAGCACCAAAAAACCTCAAAGATTGTTTTTCAGTCAAAAGCTCAAAATGCTGGGAAATACAGCCTTTGACGGGTAAACAGCGTTTACTTAGCAGGCGTTACTTCGCATGCCGTTACTACGCGGACATTAGTACGCACCCGTTGTTACTTAGAAAACCTTTACTACGCAAGTCGGAAGAGCGACTTGCGTTAGGGGGGGGAAGGTGTTGGATTTAAAATCCAACTCCTTCCCTAGTGTCCGCATAGACTGGAGTTGGAATAGTAAATTATACTATTCCAACATCCAGCACCCCCTACTGTAATTCGTTGTTCCGAATTGCGTAGGAAAGGAATGCGAACTAAAAACGCAGTCGTACTAATGACCGCGTAGTAATGGCATGCGTACTAAACGCATGCGAAGTAATGTCATATATTCCTTTGACGGCCCTAGAGTCCGGAAAACGTGGTATTGACTTTGGGAGAGATGAAAACCACATGACTCATCCACAGGTCACATGATACTCCCAGGGGTCAAAGGTCAACCTGTAAGGAAGCGGTCGTTTTCCTTCATCCAAAGGCTCCAAAAAGTGTGCGCTTTTATGCACTTTGAAAACGATCTTTACTATTTTCTGCGGCTCAGTCTAAAAGGTCAAAACACTGGGAAATGCTTCATTTGACGGCCATAGAGCCCGGAAAACGTAGTATTGACTTCGGGAGGCAGAAAAACCACATGACTATTCCAAGGTCACATGACACTTCCATGGGTCAAAGGTCGACCTGTAAGGAAGTGGTCGTTTTCCTCCATTCAAAGTCTCTAAAAAGTGTGCGCTTTCACGCACTTTGAGCCCCAAAAAACCTCAAAGATTGCTTTTCAGTCTAAAAGCTCAAAATGCTGGGAAATACAGCCTTTGACGGCCCTAGAGCCCGGAAAACGTAGTATTGACTTGGAGAGGCAGAAAAACCACATGACTATTCCAAGGTCACATGACACTTCCAAGGGTCAAAGGTCAACCTGTAAGGAAGTGGTCGTTTTCCTTCATCCAAAGGCTCCAAAAAGTGTGCGCTTTTACGCACTTTGAAAACGATCTTTGCTATTTTCTGCGGCTCAGTCTAAAAGCTCAAAACGCTGGCAAATGTTGCATTGACTGCCCTAGAACCTGGAAAACGTGTGTATTGACTTCGGGAGACAGAAAAACCACATGACTCTTCCGAAGGTCTAATGTCGCACCCAGGGGTCAAAGGTCAAACTGTAAGGGAGTGGTTGTTTTCCTCCATTCAAAGTCTCTAAAAAGTGTGCGCTTTCACGCACTTTTAGCCCCAAAAACCTCAAAGATTGCTTTTCAGGCTAAAAGCTCAAAATGCTGGGAAATACAGCATTTGACGGCCCTAGAGTCCGGAAAACGTGGTATTGACTTTGGGAGAGAGAAAAACCAGATGACTATTCCAAGATCACATGACACTCCCAGGGGTCAAAGGTCAACCTGTAAGGAAGTGGTCGTTTTCCTCCATTCAAAGTCTCTAAAAAGTGTGCGCTTTCACGCACTTTGAGCCAAAATAAGCCTCAAAGATTGGTTTTCAGTCTAAAAGCTCAAAATGCTCGGAAATACAACATTTGATGGCCCTAGAGTCTGGAAAACGTGGTATTGACTTTGGGAGACAGAAAAACAACATGACTATTCCAAGGTCACATGACACTCCCAGGGGTCAAAGGTCAACCTGTAAGGAATTGGTCGTTTTCCTTCATCCAAAGGCTCCAAAAAGTGTGCGCTTTTACGCACTTTGAAAACGATCTTTACTATTTTCTGCGGCTCAGTCTAAAAGCTCAAAACGCTGGGAAATGTTGCATTGACTGCCCTAGAACCTGGAAAACGTGTGTATTGACTTCGGGAGACAGAAAAACCACATGACTCTTCCGAAGGTCTCATGTCGCACCCAGGGGTCAAAAGTCAAACTGTAAGGGAGGGGTTGTTTTCCTCCATTCAAAGTCTCTAAAAGGTGTGCGCTTTCACGCACTTTCAGCCCCAAAAAACCTCAAAGATTGCTTTTCAGTCTAAAAGCTCAAGATGCTAGGAAATACAGCATTTGACGGCCCTAGAGTCCAGAAAACGTGGTATTGACTTTGGGAGACAGAAAAATCAGATGACTATTCCAAGATCACATGACACTCCCAGGGGTCAAAGGTCAACCTGCAAGGAAGTGGTAATTTTCCTTCATCCAAAGGCTCCAATAAGTGTGCACTTTACGCACTTTGAAAACGATCTTTACTATTTTCTGCGGCTCAGTCTAAAAGGTCAAAACACTGGGAAATGCTTTATTTGACGGCCCTGGAGCCCGGAAAACGTCTTATTGACTTTGGGAGACAGAAAAACCACATGACTATTCCAAGGTCACATGACACTCCCAGGGGACAAAGGTCAAATGTCAACCTGTAAGGAAGTGGTCGTTTTCCTTCATCCAAAGGCTCCAAAAAGTGTGCGCTTTTATGCACTTTGAAAACGATCTTTACTATTTTCTGTGGCTCAGTCTAAAAGCTCAAAACGTTGGGAAATGTTGCATTTGGCTGCCCTAGAACCGGTAAAACGTGTGTATTTACTTCGGGAGACAGAAAAACCACATGACTCTTCCAAAGGTCTCATGAGGCACCCAGGGGTCAAAGGCCAAAGGTCAAACTGTAAGGAAGTGGTCGTTTTCCTCCATTCAAAGTCTCTAAAAAGTGTGCGCTTTCACGCACTTTGAGCCCCAAAAAACCTCAAAGATTGCTTTTCAGTCAAAAGCTCAAAATGCTGGGAAATACAGCCTTTGACGGGTAAACGGCGTTTACTTAGCAGGCGTTACTTCGCATGCCATTACTACGCGGACGTTAGTACGCACGCGTTGTTACTTAGAAAACCTTTACTACGCAAGTCGGAACAGCGACTTGCGTTAGGAGGGGGAAGGTGTTGGATATAAAATCCAACACCTTCCCTAGTGTCCGCATAGACTGGAGTTGGAATAGTAAATTATACTATTCCAACATCCAGCACCCCCTTCTGTAATTCGTTGTTCCGAATTGCGTAGGAAAGGAATGCGAACTAAAAACGCGGTCGTACTACCGACCGCGTAGTAATGGCATGCGTACTAAACGCATGCAAAGTAACGTCATATATTCCTTTGACGGCCCTAGAGTCCGGAAAACGTGGTATTGACTTTGGGAGAGAGAAAAACCACATGACTCATCCACAGGTCACATGAGACTCCCAGGGGTCAAAGGTCAACCTGTAAGGAAGCGGTCGTTTTCCTTCATCTTAAGGCTCCAAAAAGTGTGCGCTTTTATGCACTTTGAAAACGATCTTTACTATTTTCTGCGGCTCAGTCTAAAAGGTCAAAACACTGGGAAATGCTTCATTTGATGGTCATAGAGCCCGGAAAACGTAGTATTGACTTCGGGAGGCAGAAAAACCACATGACTATTCCAAGGTCACATGACACTTCCATGGGTCAAAGGTCAACCTGTAAGGAAGTGGTCGTTTTCCTCCATTCAAAGTCTCTAAAAAGTGTGCGCTTTCACGCACTTTCAGCCCCAAAAAACCTCCAAGATTGCTTTTCAGTCTAAAAGCTCAAAATGCTGGGAAATACAGCATTTGACAGCCCTAGAGTCCGGAAAACGTGGTATTGACTTTGGGAGAGAGAAAAACCAGATGACTATTCCAAGATCACATGACACTCCCAGGGGTCAAAGGTCAACCTGTAAGGAAGTGGTCGTTTTCCTCCATTCAAAGTCTCTAAAAAGTGTGCGCTTTCACGCACTTTGAGCCAAAATAAGCCTCTAAGATTGGTTTTCAGTCTAAAAGCTCAAAATGCTCGGAAATACAACATTTGATGGCCCTAGAGTCTGGAAAACGTGGTATTGACTTTGGGAGACAGAAAAACAACATGACTATTCCAAGGTCACATGACACTCCCAGGGGTCAAAGGTCAACCTGTAAGGAATTGGTCGTTTTCCTTCATCCAAAGGCTCCAAAAAGTGTGCGCTTTTACGCACTTTGAAAACGATCTTTACTATTTTCTGCGGCTCAGTCTAAAAGCTCAAAACGCTGGGAAATGTTGCATTGACTGCCCTAGAACCTGGAAAACGTGTGTATTGACTTCGGGAGACAGAAAAACCACATGACTCTTCCGAAGGTCTCATGTCGCACCCAGGGGTCAAAGGTCAAACTGTAAGGGAGGGGTTGTTTTCCTCCATTCAAAGTCTCTAAAAAGTGTGCGCTTTCACGCACTTTCAGCCCCAAAAAACCTCAAAGATTGCTTTTCAGTCTAAAAGCTCAAGATGCTAGGAAATACAGCATTTGACGGCCCTAGAGTCCAGAAAACGTGGTATTGACTTTGGGAGACAGAAAAATCAGATGACTATTCCAAGATCACATGACACTCCCAGGGGTCAAAGGTCAACCTGCAAGGAAGTGGTAATTTTCCTTCATCCAAAGGCTCCAATAAGTGTGCACTTTACGCACTTTGAAAACGATCTTTACTATTTTCTGCGGCTCAGTCTAAAAGGTCAAAACCCTGGGAAATGCTTTATTTGACGGCCCTGGAGCCCGGAAAACGTCTTATTGACTTTGGGAGACAGAAAAACCACATGACTATTCCAAGGTCACATGACACTCCCAGGGGACAAAGGTCAAATGTCAACCTGTAAGGAAGTGGTCGTTTTCCTTCATCCAAAGGCTCCAAAAAGTGTGCGCTTTTATGCACTTTGAAAACGATCTTTACTATTTTCTGTGGCTCAGTCTAAAAGCTCAAAACGTTGGGAAATGTTGCATTTGGCTGCCCTAGAACCGGTAAAACGTGTGTATTTACTTCGGGAGACAGAAAAACCACATGACTCTTCCAAAGGTCTCATGAGGCACCCAGGGGTCAAAGGCCAAAGGTCAAACTGTAAGGAAGTGGTCGTTTTCCTCCATTCAAAGTCTCTAAAAAGTGTGCGCTTTCACGCACTTTGAGCCCCAAAAAACCTCAAAGATTGCTTTTCAGTCAAAAGCTCAAAATGCTGGGAAATACAGCCTTTGACGGGTAAACGGCGTTTACTTAGCAGGCGTTACTTCGCATGCCGTTACTACGCGGACGTTAGTACGCACGCGTTGTTACTTAGAAAACCTTTACTACGCAAGTCGGAACAGCGACTTGCGTTAGGAGGGGGAAGGTGTTGGATTTAAAATCCAACACCTTCCCTAGTGTCCGCATAGACTGGAGTTGGAATAGTAAATTATACTATTCCAACATCCAGCACCCCCTTCTGTAATTCGTTGTTCCGAATTGCGTAGGAAAGGAATGCGAACTAAAAACGCGGTCGTACTACCGACCGCGTAGTAATGGCATGCGTACTAAACGCATGCGAAGTAACGTCATATATTCCTTTGAGGGCCCTAGAGTCCGGAAAACGTGGTATTGACTTTGGGAGAGAGAAAAACCACATGACTCATCCACAGGTCACATGAGACTCCCAGGGGTCAAAGGTCAACCTGTAAGGAAGCGGTCGTTTTCCTTCATCTTAAGGCTCCAAAAAGTGTGCGCTTTTATGCACTTTGAAAACGATCTTTACTATTTTCTGCGGCTCAGTCTAAAAGGTCAAAACACTGGGAAATGCTTCATTTGATGGTCATAGAGCCCGGAAAACGTAGTATTGACTTCGGGAGGCAGAAAAACCACATGACTATTCCAAGGTCACATGACACTTCCATGGGTCAAAGGTCAACCTGTAAGGAAGTGGTCGTTTTCCTCCATTCAAAGTCTCTAAAAAGTGTGCGCTTTCACGCACTTTCAGCCCCAAAAAACCTCCAAGATTGCTTTTCAGTCTAAAAGCTCAAAATGCTGGGAAATACAGCATTTGACGGCCCTAGAGTCCGGAAAACGTCTTATTGACTTTGGGAGACAGAAAAACCACATGACTATTCCAAGGTCACATGACACTCCCAGGGGACAAAGGTCAAATGTCAACCTGTAAGGAAGTGGTCGTTTTCCTTCATCCAAAAGCTCCATAAAGTGTGCGCTTTTATGCACTTTGAAAACGATCTTTACTATTTTCTGTGGCTCAGTCTAAAAGCTCAAAACGCTGGGAAATGTTGCATTTGGCTGCCCTAGAACCGGTAAAACGTGTGTATTGACTTCGGGAGACAGAAAAACCACATGACTCTTCCAAAGGTCTCATGAGGCACCCAAGGGTCAAAGGCCAAAGGTCAAACTGTAAGGAAGTGGTCATTTTCCTCCATTCAAAGTCTCTAAAAAGTGTGCGCTTTCACGCACTTTGAGCACCAAAAAACCTCAAAGATTGTTTTTCAGTCAAAAGCTCAAAATGCTGGGAAATACAGCCTTTGACGGGTAAACAGCGTTTACTTAGCAGGCGTTACTTCGCATGCCGTTACTACGCGGACGTTAGTACGCACCCGTTGTTACTTAGAAAACCTTTACTACGCAAGTCGGAAGAGCGACTTGCGTTAGGGGGGGGAAGGTGTTGGATTTAAAATCCAACTCCTTCCCTAGTGTCCGCATAGACTGGAGTTGGAATAGTAAATTATACTATTCCAACATCCAGCACCCCCTACTGTAATTCGTTGTTCCGAATTGCGTAGGAAAGGAATGCAAACTAAAAACGCAGTCGTACTAATGACCGCGTAGTAATGGCATGCGTACTAAACGCATGCGAAGTAATGTCATATATTCCTTTGACGGCCCTAGAGTCCGGAAAACGTGGTATTGACTTTGGGAGAGATGAAAACCACATGACTCATCCACAGGTCACATGATACTCCCAGGGGTCAAAGGTCAACCTGTAAGGAAGCGGTCGTTTTCCTTCATCCAAAGGCTCCAAAAAGTGTGCGCTTTTATGCACTTTGAAAACGATCTTTGCTATTTTCTGCGGCTCAGTCTAAAAGGTCAAAACACTGGGAAATGCTTCATTTGACGGCCATAGAGCCCGGAAAACGTAGTATTGACTTCGGGAGGCAGAAAAACCACATGACTATTCCAAGGTCACATGACACTTCCATGGGTCAAAGGTCGACCTGTAAGGAAGTGGTCGTTTTCCTCCATTCAAAGTCTCTAAAAAGTGTGCGCTTTCACGCACTTTGAGCCCCAAAAAACCTCAAAGATTGCTTTTCAGTCTAAAAGCTCAAAATGCTGGGAAATACAGCCTTTGACGGCCCTAGAGCCCGGAAAACGTAGTATTGACTTGGAGAGGCAGAAAAACCACATGACTATTCCAAGGTCACATGACACTTCCATGGGTCAAAGGTCAACCTGTAAGGAAGTGGTCGTTTTCCTTCATCCAAAGGCTCCAAAAAGTGTGCGCTTTTACGCACTTTGAAAACGATCTTTGCTATTTTCTGCGGCTCAGTCTAAAAGCTCAAAACGCTGGCAAATATTGCATTGACTGCCCTAGAACCTGGAAAACGTGTGTATTGACTTCGGGAGACAGAAAAACCACATGACTCTTCCGAAGGTCTAATGTCGCACCCAGGGGTCAAAGTTCAAACTGTAAGGGAGTGGTTGTTTTCCTCCATTCAAAGTCTCTAAAAAGTGTGCGCTTTCACGCACTTTTAGCCCCAAAAACCTCAAAGATTGCTTTTCAGGCTAAAAGCTCAAAATGCTGGGAAATACAGCATTTGACGGCCCTAGAGTCCGGAAAACGTGGTATTGACTTTGGGAGAGAGAAAAACCAGATGACTATTCCAAGATCACATGACACTCCCAGGGGTCAAAGGTCAACCTGTAAGGAAGTGGTCGTTTTCCTCCATTCAAAGTCTCTAAAAAGTGTGCGCTTTCACGCACTTTGAGCCAAAATAAGCCTCAAAGATTGGTCTTCAGTCTAAAAGCTCAAAATGCTCGGAAATACAACATTTGATGGCCCTAGAGTCTGGAAAACGTGGTATTGACTTTGGGAGACAGAAAAACAACATGACTATTCCAAGGTCACATGACACTCCCAGGGGTCAAAGGTCAACCTGTAAGGAATTGGTCGTTTTCCTTCATCCAAAGGCTCCAAAAAGTGTGCGCTTTTACGCACTTTGAAAACGATCTTTACTATTTTCTGCGGCTCAGTCTAAAAGCTCAAAACGCTGGGAAATGTTGCATTGACTGCCCTAGAACCTGGAAAACGTGTGTATTGACTTCGGGAGACAGAAAAACCACATGACTCTTCCGAAGGTCTCATGTCGCACCCAGGGGTCAAAGGTCAAACTGTAAGGGAGGGGTTGTTTTCCTCCATTCAAAGTCTCTAAAAAGTGTGCGCTTTCACGCACTTTCAGCCCCAAAAAACCTCAAAGATTGCTTTTCAGTCTAAAAGCTCAAGATGCTAGGAAATACAGCATTTGACGGCCCTAGAGTCCAGAAAACGTGGTATTGACTTTGGGAGACAGAAAAATCAGATGACTATTCCAAGATCACATGACACTCCCAGGGGTCAAAGGTCAACCTGCAAGGAAGTGGTAATTTTCCTTCATCCAAAGGCTCCAATAAGTGTGCACTTTACGCACTTTGAAAACGATCTTTACTATTTTCTGCGGCTCAGTCTAAAAGGTCAAAACACTGGGAAATGCTTTATTTGACGGCCCTGGAGCCCGGAAAACGTCTTATTGACTTTGGGAGACAGAAAAACCACATGACTATTCCAAGGTCACATGACACTCCCAGGGGACAAAGGTCAAATGTCAACCTGTAAGGAAGTGGTCGTTTTCCTTCATCCAAAGGCTCCAAAAAGTGTGCGCTTTTATGCACTTTGAAAACGATCTTTACTATTTTCTGTGGCTCAGTCTAAAAGCTCAAAACGTTGGGAAATGTTGCATTTGGCTGCCCTAGAACCGGTAAAACGTATGTATTTACTTCGGGAGACAGAAAAACCACATGACTCTTCCAAAGGTCTCATGAGGCACCCAGGGGTCAAAGGCCAAAGGTCAAACTGTAAGGAAGTGGTCGTTTTCCTCCATTCAAAGTCTCTAAAAAGTGTGCGCTTTCACGCACTTTGAGCCCCAAAAAACCTCAAAGATTGCTTTTCAGTCAAAAGCTCAAAATGCTGGGAAATACAGCCTTTGACGGGTAAACGGCGTTTACTTAGCAGGCGTTACTTCGCATGCCGTTACTACGCGGACGTTAGTACGCACGCGTTGTTACTTAGAAAACCTTTACTACGCAAGTCGGAACAGCGACTTGCGTTAGGAGGGGGAAGGTGTTGGATTTAAAATCCAACACCTTCCCTAGTGTCCGCATAGACTGGAGTTGGAATAGTAAATTATACTATTCCAACATCCAGCACCCCCTTCTGTAATTCGTTGTTCCGAATTGCGTAGGAAAGGAATGCGAACTAAAAACGCGGTCGTACTACCGACCGCGTAGTAATGGCATGCGTACTAAACGCATGCGAAGTAACGTCATATATTCCTTTGACGGCCCTAGAGTCCGGAAAACGTGGTATTGACTTTGGGAGAGAGAAAAACCACATGACTCATCCACAGGTCACATGAGACTCCCAGGGGTCAAAGGTCAACCTGTAAGGAAGCGGTCGTTTTCCTTCATCTTAAGGCTCCAAAAAGTGTGCGCTTTTATGCACTTTGAAAACGATCTTTACTATTTTCTGCGGCTCAGTCTAAAAGGTCAAAACACTGGGAAATGCTTCATTTGATGGTCATAGAGCCCGGAAAACGTAGTATTGACTTCGGGAGGCAGAAAAACCACATGACTATTCCAAGGTCACATGACACTTCCATGGGTCAAAGGTCAACCTGTAAGGAAGTGGTCGTTTTCCTCCATTCAAAGTCTCTAAAAAGTGTGCGCTTTCACGCACTTTCAGCCCCAAAAAACCTCCAAGATTGCTTTTCAGTCTAAAAGCTCAAAATGCTGGGAAATACAGCATTTGACGGCCCTAGAGTCCGGAAAACATCTTATTGACTTTGGGAGACAGAAAAACCACATGACTATTCCAAGGTCACATGACACTCCCAGGGGACAAAGGTCAAATGTCAACCTGTAAGGAAGTGGTCGTTTTCCTTCATCCAAAAGCTCCATAAAGTGTGCGCTTTTATGCACTTTGAAAACGATCTTTACTATTTTCTGTGGCTCAGTCTAAAAGCTCAAAACGCTGGGAAATGTTGCATTTGGCTGCCCTAGAACCGGTAAAACGTGTGTATTGACTTCGGGAGACAGAAAAACCACATGACTCTTCCAAAGGTCTCATGAGGCACCCAAGGGTCAAAGGCCAAAGGTCAAACTGTAAGGAAGTGGTCGTTTTCCTCCATTCAAAGTCTCTAAAAAGTGTGCGCTTTCACGCACTTTGAGCACCAAAAAACCTCAAAGATTGTTTTTCAGTCAAAAGCTCAAAATGCTGGGAAATACAGCCTTTGACGGGTAAACAGCGTTTACTTAGCAGGCGTTACTTCGCATGCCGTTACTACGCGGACGTTAGTACGCACGCGTTGTTACTTAGAAAACCTTTACTACGCAAGTCGGAAGAGCGACTTGCGTTAGGGGGGGGAAGGTGTTGGATTTAAAATCCAACTCCTTCCCTAGTGTCCGCATAGACTGGAGTTGGAATAGTAAATTATACTATTCCAACATCCAGCACCCCCTACTGTAATTCGTTGTTCCGAATTGCGTAGGAAAGGAATGCGAACTAAAAACGCGGTCGTACTACCGACCGCGTAGTAATGGCATGCGTACTAAACGCATGCGAAGTAACGTCATATATTCCTTTGACGGCCCTAGAGTCCGGAAAACGTGGTATTGACTTTGGGAGAGAGAAAAACCACATGACTCATCCACAGGTCACATGAGACTCCCAGGGGTCAAAGGTCAACCTGTAAGGAAGCGGTCGTTTTCCTTCATCTTAAGGCTCCAAAAAGTGTGCGCTTTTATGCACTTTGAAAACGATCTTTTACTATTTTCTGCGGCTCAGTCTAAAAGGTCAAAACACTGGGAAATGCTTCATTTGATGGTCATAGAGCCCGGAAAACGTAGTATTGACTTCGGGAGGCAGAAAAACCACATGACTATTCCAAGGTCACATGACACTTCCATGGGTCAAAGGTCAACCTGTAAGGAAGTGGTCGTTTTCCTCCATTCAAAGTCTCTAAAAAGTGTGCGCTTTCACGCACTTTCAGCCCCAAAAAACCTCCAAGATTGCTTTTCAGTCTAAAAGCTCAAAATGCTGGGAAATACAGCATTTGACGGCCCTAGAGTCCGGAAAACGTCTTATTGACTTTGGGAGACAGAAAAACCACATGACTATTCCAAGGTCACATGACACTCCCAGGGGACAAAGGTCAAATGTCAACCTGTAAGGAAGTGGTCGTTTTCCTTCATCCAAAAGCTCCATAAAGTGTGCGCTTTTATGCACTTTGAAAACGATCTTTACTATTTTCTGTGGCTCAGTCTAAAAGCTCAAAACGCTGGGAAATGTTGCATTTGGCTGCCCTAGAACCGGTAAAACGTGTGTATTGACTTCGGGAGACAGAAAAACCACATGACTCTTCCAAAGGTCTCATGAGGCACCCAAGGGTCAAAGGCCAAAGGTCAAACTGTAAGGAAGTGGTCGTTTTCCTCCATTCAAAGTCTCTAAAAAGTGTGCGCTTTGTCGCACTTTGAGCACCAAAAAACCTCAAAGATTGTTTTTCAGTCAAAAGCTCAAAATGCTGGGAAATACAGCCTTTGACGGGTAAACAGCGTTTACTTAGCAGGCGTTACTTCGCATGCCGTTACTACGCGGACGTTAGTACGCACCCGTTGTTACTTAGAAAACCTTTACTACGCAAGTCGGAAGAGCGACTTGCGTTAGGGGGGGGAAGGTGTTGGATTTAAAATCCAACTCCTTCCCTAGTGTCCGCATAGACTGGAGTTGGAATAGTAAATTATACTATTCCAACATCCAGCACCCCCTACTGTAATTCGTTGTTCCGAATTGCGTAGGAAAGGAATGCGAACTAAAAACGCAGTCGTACTAATGACCGCGTAGTAATGGCATGCGTACTAAACGCATGCGAAGTAATGTCATATATTCCTTTGACGGCCCTAGAGTCCGGAAAACGTGGTATTGACTTTGGGAGAGATGAAAACCACATGACTCATCCACAGGTCACATGATACTCCCAGGGGTCAAAGGTCAACCTGTAAGGAAGCGGTCGTTTTCCTTCATCCAAAGGCTCCAAAAAGTGTGCGCTTTTATGCACTTTGAAAACGATCTTTACTATTTTCTTCGGCTCAGTCTAAAAGGTCAAAACACTGGGAAATGCTTCATTTGACGGCCATAGAGCCCGGAAAACGTAGTATTGACTTCGGGAGGCAGAAAAACCACATGACTATTCCAAGGTCACATGACACTTCCATGGGTCAAAGGTCGACCTGTAAGGAAGTGGTCGTTTTCCTCCATTCAAAGTCTCTAAAAAGTGTGCGCTTTCACGCACTTTGAGCCCCAAAAAACCTCAAAGATTGCTTTTCAGTCTAAAAGCTCAAAATGCTGGGAAATACAGCCTTTGACGGTCCTAGAGCCCGGAAAACGTAGTATTGACTTGGAGAGGCAGAAAAACCACATGACTATTCCAAGGTCACATGACACTTCCAAGGGTCAAAGGTCAACCTGTAAGGAAGTGGTCGTTTTCCTTCATCCAAAGGCTCCAAAAAGTGTGCGCTTTTACGCACTTTGAAAACGATCTTTGCTATTTTCTGCGGCTCAGTCTAAAAGCTCAAAACGCTGGCAAATGTTGCATTGACTGCCCTAGAACCTGGAAAACGTGTGTATTGACTTCGGGAGACAGAAAAACCACATGACTCTTCCGAAGGTCTAATGTCGCACCCAGGGGTCAAAGGTCAAACTGTAAGGGAGTGGTTGTTTTCCTCCATTCAAAGTCTCTAAAAAGTGTGCGCTTTCACGCACTTTTAGCCCCAAAAACCTCAAAGATTGCTTTTCAGGCTAAAAGCTCAAAATGCTGGGAAATACAGCATTTGACGGCCCTAGAGTCCGGAAAACGTGGTATTGACTTTGGGAGAGAGAAAAACCAGATGACTATTCCAAGATCACATGACACTCCCAGGGGTCAAAGGTCAACCTGTAAGGAAGTGGTCGTTTTCCTCCATTCAAAGTCTCTAAAAAGTGTGCGCTTTCACGCACTTTGAGCCAAAATAAGCCTCAAAGATTGGTTTTCAGTCTAAAAGCTCAAAATGCTCGGAAATACAACATTTGATGGCCCTAGAGTCTGGAAAACGTGGTATTGACTTTGGGAGACAGAAAAACAACATGACTATTCCAAGGTCACATGACACTCCCAGGGGTCAAAGGTCAACCTGTAAGGAATTGGTCGTTTTCCTTCATCCAAAGGCTCCAAAAAGTGTGCGCTTTTACGCACTTTGAAAACGATCTTTACTATTTTCTGCGGCTCAGTCTAAAAGCTCAAAACGCTGGGAAATGTTGCATTGACTGCCCTAGAACCTGGAAAACGTGTGTATTGACTTCGGGAGACAGAAAAACCACATGACTCTTCCGAAGGTCTCATGTCGCACCCAGGGGTCAAAGGTCAAACTGTAAGGGAGGGGTTGTTTTCCTCCATTCAAAGTCTCTAAAAAGTGTGCGCTTTCACGCACTTTCAGCCCCAAAAAACCTCAAAGATTGCTTTTCAGTCTAAAAGCTCAAGATGCTAGGAAATACAGCATTTGACGGCCCTAGAGTCCAGAAAACGTGGTATTGACTTTGGGAGACAGAAAAATCAGATGACTATTCCAAGATCACATGACACTCCCAGGGGTCAAAGGTCAACCTGCAAGGAAGTGGTAATTTTCCTTCATCCAAAGGCTCCAATAAGTGTGCACTTTACGCACTTTGAAAACGATCTTTACTATTTTCTGCGGCTCAGTCTAAAAGGTCAAAACACTGGGAAATGCTTTATTTGACGGCCCTGGAGCCCGGAAAACGTCTTATTGACTTTGGGAGACAGAAAAACCACATGACTATTCCAAGGTCACATGACACTCCCAGGGGACAAAGGTCAAATGTCAACCTGTAAGGAAGTGGTCGTTTTCCTTCATCCAAAGGCTCCAAAAAGTGTGCGCTTTTATGCACTTTGAAAACGATCTTTACTATTTTCTGTGGCTCAGTCTAAAAGCTCAAAACGTTGGGAAATGTTGCATTTGGCTGCCCTAGAACCGGTAAAACGTGTGTATTTACTTCGGGAGACAGAAAAACCACATGACTCTTCCAAAGGTCTCATGAGGCACCCAGGGGTCAAAGGCCAAAGGTCAAACTGTAAGGAAGTGGTCGTTTTCCTCCATTCAAAGTCTCTAAAAAGTGTGCGCTTTCACGCACTTTGAGCCCCAAAAAACCTCAAAGATTGCTTTTCAGTCAAAAGCTCAAAATGCTGGGAAATACAGCCTTTGACGGGTAAACGGCGTTTACTTAGCAGGCGTTACTTCGCATGCCGTTACTACGCGGACGTTAGTACGCACGCGTTGTTACTTAGAAAACCTTTACTACGCAAGTCGGAACAGCGACTTGCGTTAGGAGGGGGAAGGTGTTGGATATAAAATCCAACACCTTCCCTAGTGTCCGCATAGACTGGAGTTGGAATAGTAAATTATACTATTCCAACATCCAGCACCCCCTTCTGTAATTCGTTGTTCCGAATTGCGTAGGAAAGGAATGCGAACTAAAAACGCGGTCGTACTACCGACCGCGTAGTAATGGCATGCGTACTAAACGCATGCAAAGTAACGTCATATATTCCTTTGACGGCCCTAGAGTCCGGAAAACGTCGTATTGACTTTGGGAGAGAGAAAAACCACATGACTCATCCACAGGTCACATGAGACTCCCAGGGGTCAAAGGTCAACCTGTAAGGAAGCGGTCGTTTTCCTTCATCTTAAGGCTCCAAAAAGTGTGCGCTTTTATGCACTTTGAAAACGATCTTTACTATTTTCTGCGGCTCAGTCTAAAAGGTCAAAACACTGGGAAATGCTTCATTTGATGGTCATAGAGCCCGGAAAACGTAGTATTGACTTCGGGAGGCAAAAAAACCACATGACTATTCCAAGGTCACATGACACTTCCATGGGTCAAAGGTCAACCTGTAAGGAAGTGGTCGTTTTCCTCCATTCAAAGTCTCTAAAAAGTGTGCGCTTTCACGCACTTTCAGCCCCAAAAAACCTCCAAGATTGCTTTTCAGTCTAAAAGCTCAAAATGCTGGGAAATACAGCATTTGACGGCCCTAGAGTCCGGAAAACGTGGTATTGACTTTGGGAGAGAGAAAAACCAGATGACTATTCCAAGATCACATGACACTCCCAGGGGTCAAAGGTCAACCTGCAAGGAAGTGGTAATTTTCCTTCATCCAAAGGCTCCAATAAGTGTGCACTTTACGCACTTTGAAAACGATCTTTACTATTTTCTGCGGCTCAGTCTAAAAGGTCAAAACACTGGGAAATGCTTTATTTGACGGCCCTGGAGCCCGGAAAACGTCTTATTGACTTTGGGAGACAGAAAAACCACATGACTATTCCAAGGTCACATGACACTCCCAGGGGACAAAGGTCAAATGTCAACCTGTAAGGAAGTGGTCGTTTTCCTTCATCCAAAGGCTCCAAAAAGTGTGCGCTTTTATGCACTTTGAAAACGATCTTTACTATTTTCTGTGGCTCAGTCTAAAAGCTCAAAACGTTGGGAAATGTTGCATTTGGCTGCCCTAGAACCGGTAAAACGTATGTATTTACTTCGGGAGACAGAAAAACCACATGACTCTTCCAAAGGTCTCATGAGGCACCCAGGGGTCAAAGGCCAAAGGTCAAACTGTAAGGAAGTGGTCGTTTTCCTCCATTCAAAGTCTCTAAAAAGTGTGCGCTTTCACGCACTTTGAGCCCCAAAAAACCTCAAAGATTGCTTTTCAGTCAAAAGCTCAAAATGCTGGGAAATACAGCTTTTGACGGGTAAACGGCGTTTACTTAGCAGGCGTTACTTCGCATGCCGTTACTACGCGGACGTTAGTACGCACGCGTTGTTACTTAGAAAACCTTTACTACGCAAGTCGGAACAGCGACTTGCGTTAGGAGGGGGAAGGTGTTGGATTTAAAATCCAACACCTTCCCTAGTGTCCGCATAGACTGGAGTTGGAATAGTAAATTATACTATTCCAACATCCAGCACCCCCTTCTGTAATTCGTTGTTCCGAATTGCGTAGGAAAGGAATGCGAACTAAAAACGCGGTCGTACTACCGACCGCGTAGTAATGGCATGCGTACTAAACGCATGCGAAGTAACGTCATATATTCCTTTGACGGCCCTAGAGTCCGGAAAGCGTGGTATTGACTTTGGGAGAGAGAAAAACCACATGACTCATCCACAGGTCACATGAGACTCCCAGGGGTCAAAGGTCAACCTGTAAGGAAGCGGTCGTTTTCCTTCATCTTAAGGCTCCAAAAAGTGTGCGCTTTTATGCACTTTGAAAACGATCTTTACTATTTTCTGCGGCTCAGTCTAAAAGGTCAAAACACTGGGAAATGCTTCATTTGATGGTCATAGAGCCCGGAAAACGTAGTATTGACTTCGGGAGGCAGAAAAACCACATGACTATTCCAAGGTCACATGACACTTCCATGGGTCAAAGGTCAACCTGTAAGGAAGTGGTCGTTTTCCTCCATTCAAAGTCTCTAAAAAGTGTGCGCTTTCACGCACTTTCAGCCCCAAAAAACCTCCAAGATTGCTTTTCAGTCTAAAAGCTCAAAATGCTGGGAAATACAGCATTTGACGGCCCTAGAGTCCGGAAAACGTCTTATTGACTTTGGGAGACAGAAAAACCACATGACTATTCCAAGGTCACATGACACTCCCAGGGGACAAAGGTCAAATGTCAACCTGTAAGGAAGTGGTCGTTTTCCTTCATCCAAAAGCTCCATAAAGTGTGCGCTTTTATGCACTTTGAAAACGATCTTTACTATTTTCTGTGGCTCAGTCTAAAAGCTCAAAACGCTGGGAAATGTTGCATTTGGCTGCCCTAGAACCGGTAAAACGTGTGTATTGACTTCGGGAGACAGAAAAACCACATGACTCTTCCAAAGGTCTCATGAGGCACCCAAGGGTCAAAGGCCAAAGGTCAAACTGTAAGGAAGTGGTCGTTTTCCTCCATTCAAAGTCTCTAAAAAGTGTGCGCTTTCACGCACTTTGAGCACCAAAAAACCTCAAAGATTGTTTTTCAGTCAAAAGCTCAAAATGCTGGGAAATACAGCCTTTGACGGGTAAACAGCGTTTACTTAGCAGGCGTTACTTCGCATGCCGTTACTACGCGGACGTTAGTACGCACGCGTTGTTACTTAGAAAACCTTTACTACGCAAGTCGGAAGAGCGACTTGCGTTAGGGGGGGGAAGGTGTTGGATTTAAAATCCAACTCCTTCCCTAGTGTCCGCATAGACTGGAGTTGGAATAGTAAATTATACTATTCCAACATCCAGCACCCCCTACTGTAATTCGTTGTTCCGAATTGCGTAGGAAAGGAATGCGAACTAAAAACGCGGTCGTACTACCGACCGCGTAGTAATGGCATGCGTACTAAACGCATGCGAAGTAACGTCATATATTCCTTTGACGGCCCTAGAGTCCGGAAAACGTGGTATTGACTTTGGGAGAGAGAAAAACCACATGACTCATCCACAGGTCACATGAGACTCCCAGGGGTCAAAGGTCAACCTGTAAGGAAGCGGTCGTTTTCCTTCATCTTAAGGCTCCAAAAAGTGTGCGCTTTTATGCACTTTGAAAACGATCTTTACTATTTTCTGCGGCTCAGTCTAAAAGGTCAAAACACTGGGAAATGCTTCATTTGATGGTCATAGAGCCCGGAAAACGTAGTATTGACTTCGGGAGGCAGAAAAACCACATGACTATTCCAAGGTCACATGACACTTCCATGGGTCAAAGGTCAACCTGTAAGGAAGTGGTCGTTTTCCTCCATTCAAAGTCTCTAAAAAGTGTGCGCTTTCACGCACTTTCAGCCCCAAAAAACCTCCAAGATTGCTTTTCAGTCTAAAAGCTCAAAATGCTGGGAAATACAGCATTTGACGGCCCTAGAGTCCGGAAAACGTCTTATTGACTTTGGGAGACAGAAAAACCACATGACTATTCCAAGGTCACATGACACTCCCAGGGGACAAAGGTCAAATGTCAACCTGTAAGGAAGTGGTCGTTTTCCTTCATCCAAAAGCTCCATAAAGTGTGCGCTTTTATGCACTTTGAAAACGATCTTTACTATTTTCTGTGGCTCAGTCTAAAAGCTCAAAACGCTGGGAAATGTTGCATTTGGCTGCCCTAGAACCGGTAAAACGTGTGTATTGACTTCGGGAGACAGAAAAACCACATGACTCTTCCAAAGGTCTCATGAGGCACCCAAGGGTCAAAGGCCAAAGGTCAAACTGTAAGGAAGTGGTCGTTTTCCTCCATTCAAAGTCTCTAAAAAGTGTGCGCTTTCACGCACTTTGAGCACCAAAAAACCTCAAAGATTGTTTTTCAGTCAAAAGCTCAAAATGCTGGGAAATACAGCCTTTGACGGGTAAACAGCGTTTACTTAGCAGGCGTTACTTCGCATGCCGTTACTACGCGGACGTTAGTACGCACCCGTTGTTACTTAGAAAACCTTTACTACGCAAGTCGGAAGAGCGACTTGCGTTAGGGGGGGGAAGGTGTTGGATTTAAAATCCAACTCCTTCCCTAGTGTCCGCATAGACTGGAGTTGGAATAGTAAATTATACTATTCCAACATCCAGCACCCCCTACTGTAATTCGTTGTTCCGAATTGCGTAGGAAAGGAATGCGAACTAAAAACGCAGTCGTACTAATGACCGCGTAGTAATGGCATGCGTACTAAACGCATGCGAAGTAATGTCATATATTCCTTTGACGGCCCTAGAGTCCGGAAAACGTGGTATTGACTTTGGGAGAGATGAAAACCACATGACTCATCCACAGGTCACATGATACTCCCAGGGGTCAAAGGTCAACCTGTAAGGAAGCGGTCGTTTTCCTTCATACAAAGGCTCCAAAAAGTGTGCGCTTTTATGCACTTTGAAAACGATCTTTACTATTTTCTGCGGCTCAGTCTAAAAGGTCAAAACACTGGGAAATGCTTCATTTGACGGCCATAGAGCCCGGAAAACGTAGTATTGACTTCGGGAGGCAGAAAAACCACATGACTATTCCAAGGTCACATGACACTTCCATGGGTCAAAGGTCGACCTGTAAGGAAGTGGTCGTTTTCCTCCATTCAAAGTCTCTAAAAAGTGTGCGCTTTCACGCACTTTGAGCCCCAAAAAACCTCAAAGATTGCTTTTCAGTCTAAAAGCTCAAAATGCTGGGAAATACAGCCTTTGACGGCCCTAGAGCCCGGAAAACGTAGTATTGACTTGGAGAGGCAGAAAAACCACATGACTATTCCAAGGTCACATGACACTTCCATGGGTCAAAGGTCAACCTGTAAGGAAGTGGTCGTTTTCCTTCATCCAAAGGCTCCAAAAAGTGTGCGCTTTTACGCACTTTGAAAACGATCTTTGCTATTTTCTGCGGCTCAGTCTAAAAGCTCAAAACGCTGGCAAATGTTGCATTGACTGCCCTAGAACCTGGAAAACGTGTGTATTGACTTCGGGAGACAGAAAAACCACATGACTCTTCCGAAGGTCTAATGTCGCACCCAGGGGTCAAAGGTCAAACTGTAAGGGAGTGGTTGTTTTCCTCCATTCAAAGTCTCTAAAAAGTGTGCGCTTTCACGCACTTTTAGCCCCAAAAACCTCAAAGATTGCTTTTCAGGCTAAAAGCTCAAAATGCTGGGAAATACAGCATTTGACGGCCCTAGAGTCCGGAAAACGTGGTATTGACTTTGGGAGAGAGAAAAACCAGATGACTATTCCAAGATCACATGACACTCCCAGGGGTCAAGGTCAACCTGTAAGGAAGTGGTCGTTTTCCTCCATTCAAAGTCTCTAAAAAGTGTGCGCTTTCACGCACTTTGAGCCAAAATAAGCCTCAAGGATTGGTCTTCAGTCTAAAAGCTCAAAATGCTCGGAAATACAACATTTGATGGCCCTAGAGTCTGGAAAACGTGGTATTGACTTTGGGAGACAGAAAAACAACATGACTATTCCAAGGTCACATGACACTCCCAGGGGTCAAAGGTCAACCTGTAAGGAATTGGTCGTTTTCCTTCATCCAAAGGCTCCAAAAAGTGTGCGCTTTTACGCACTTTGAAAACGATCTTTACTATTTTCTGCGGCTCAGTCTAAAAGCTCAAAACGCTGGGAAATGTTGCATTGACTGCCCTAGAACCTGGAAAACGTGTGTATTGACTTCGGGAGACAGAAAAACCACATGACTCTTCCGAAGGTCTCATGTCGCACCCAGGGGTCAAAGGTCAAACTGTAAGGGAGGGGTTGTTTTCCTCCATTCAAAGTCTCTAAAAAGTGTGCGCTTTCACGCACTTTCAGCCCCAAAAAACCTCAAAGATTGCTTTTCAGTCTAAAAGCTCAAGATGCTAGGAAATACAGCATTTGACGGCCCTAGAGTCCAGAAAACGTGGTATTGACTTTGGGAGACAGAAAAATCAGATGACTATTCCAAGATCACATGACACTCCCAGGGGTCAAAGGTCAACCTGCAAGGAAGTGGTAATTTTCCTTCATCCAAAGGCTCCAATAAGTGTGCACTTTACGCACTTTGAAAACGATCTTTACTATTTTCTGCGGCTCAGTCTAAAAGGTCAAAACACTGGGAAATGCTTTATTTGACGGCCCTGGAGCCCGGAAAACGTCTTATTGACTTTGGGAGACAGAAAAACCACATGACTATTCCAAGGTCACATGACACTACCAGGGGACAAAGGTCAAATGTCAACCTGTAAGGAAGTGGTCGTTTTCCTTCATCCAAAGGCTCCAAAAAGTGTGCGCTTTTATGCACTTTGAAAACGATCTTTACTATTTTCTGTGGCTCAGTCTAAAAGCTCAAAACGTTGGGAAATGTTGCATTTGGCTGCCCTAGAACCGGTAAAACGTATGTATTTACTTCGGGAGACAGAAAAACCACATGACTCTTCCAAAGGTCTCATGAGGCACCCAGGGGTCAAAGGCCAAAGGTCAAACTGTAAGGAAGTGGTCGTTTTCCTCCATTCAAAGTCTCTAAAAAGTGTGCGCTTTCACGCACTTTGAGCCCCAAAAAACCTCAAAGATTGCTTTTCAGTCAAAAGCTCAAAATGCTGGGAAATACAGCCTTTGACGGGTAAACGGCGTTTACTTAGCAGGCGTTACTTCGCATGCCGTTACTACGCGGACGTTAGTACGCACGCGTTGTTACTTAGAAAACCTTTACTACGCAAGTCGGAACAGCGACTTGCGTTAGGAGGGGGAAGGTGTTGGATTTAAAATCCAACACCTTCCCTAGTGTCCGCATAGACTGGAGTTGGAATAGTAAATTATACTATTCCAACATCCAGCACCCCCTTCTGTAATTCGTTGTTCCGAATTGCGTAGGAAAGGAATGCGAACTAAAAACGCGGTCGTACTACCGACCGCGTAGTAATGGCATGCGTACTAAACGCATGCGAAGTAACGTCATATATTCCTTTGACGGCCCTAGAGTCCGGAAAACGTGGTATTGACTTTGGGAGAGAGAAAAACCACATGACTCATCCACAGGTCACATGAGACTCCCAGGGGTCAAAGGTCAACCTGTAAGGAAGCGGTCGTTTTCCTTCATCTTAAGGCTCCAAAAAGTGTGCGCTTTTATGCACTTTGAAAACGATCTTTACTATTTTCTGCGGCTCAGTCTAAAAGGTCAAAACACTGGGAAATGCTTCATTTGATGGTCATAGAGCCCGGAAAACGTAGTATTGACTTCGGGAGGCAGAAAAACCACATGACTATTCCAAGGTCACATGACACTTCCATGGGTCAAAGGTCAACCTGTAAGGAAGTGGTCGTTTTCCTCCATTCAAAGTCTCTAAAAAGTGTGCGCTTTCACGCACTTTCAGCCCCAAAAAGCCTCCAAGATTGCTTTTCAGTCTAAAAGCTCAAAATGCTGGGAAATACAGCATTTGACGGCCCTAGAGTCCGGAAAACGTCTTATTGACTTTGGGAGACAGAAAAACCACATGACTATTCCAAGGTCACATGACACTCCCAGGGGACAAAGGTCAAATGTCAACCTGTAAGGAAGTGGTCGTTTTCCTTCATCCAAAAGCTCCATAAAGTGTGCGCTTTTATGCACTTTGAAAACGATCTTTACTATTTTCTGTGGCTCAGTCTAAAAGCTCAAAACGCTGGGAAATGTTGCATTTGGCTGCCCTAGAACCGGTAAAACGTGTGTATTGACTTCGGGAGACAGAAAAACCACATGACTCTTCCAAAGGTCTCATGAGGCACCCAAGGGTCAAAGGCCAAAGGTCAAACTGTAAGGAAGTGGTCGTTTTCCTCCATTCAAAGTCTCTAAAAAGTGTGCGCTTTGTCGCACTTTGAGCACCAAAAAACCTCAAAGATTGTTTTTCAGTCAAAAGCTCAAAATGCTGGGAAATACAGCCTTTGACGGGTAAACAGCGTTTACTTAGCAGGCGTTACTTCGCATGCCGTTACTACGCGGACGTTAGTACGCACCCGTTGTTACTTAGAAAACCTTTACTACGCAAGTCGGAAGAGCGACTTGCGTTAGGGGGGGGAAGGTGTTGGATTTAAAATCCAACTCCTTCCCTAGTGTCCGCATAGACTGGAGTTGGAATAGTAAATTATACTATTCCAACATCCAGCACCCCCTACCGTAATTCGTTGTTCCGAATTGCGTAGGAAAGGAATGCGAACTAAAAACGCAGTCGTACTAATGACCGCGTAGTAATGGCATGCGTACTAAACGCATGCGAAGTAATGTCATATATTCCTTTGACGGCCCTAGAGTCCGGAAAACGTGGTATTGACTTTGGGAGAGATGAAAACCACATGACTCATCCACAGGTCACATGATACTCCCAGGGGTCAAAGGTCAACCTGTAAGGAAGCGGTCGTTTTCCTTCATCCAAAGGCTCCAAAAAGTGTGCGCTTTTATGCACTTTGAAAACGATCTTTACTATTTTCTGCGGCTCAGTCTAAAAGGTCAAAACACTGGGAAATGCTTCATTTGACGGCCATAGAGCCCGGAAAACGTAGTATTGACTTCGGGAGGCAGAAAAACCACATGACTATTCCAAGGTCACATGACACTTCCATGGGTCAAAGGTCGACCTGTAAGGAAGTGGTCGTTTTCCTCCATTCAAAGTCTCTAAAAAGTGTGCGCTTTCACGCACTTTGAGCCCCAAAAAACCTCAAAGATTGCTTTTCAGTCTAAAAGCTCAAAATGCTGGGAAATACAGCCTTTGACGGTCCTAGAGCCCGGAAAACGTAGTATTGACTTGGAGAGGCAGAAAAACCACATGACTATTCCAAGGTCACATGACACTTCCAAGGGTCAAAGGTCAACCTGTAAGGAAGTGGTCGTTTTCCTTCATCCAAAGGCTCCAAAAAGTGTGCGCTTTTACGCACTTTGAAAACGATCTTTGCTATTTTCTGCAGCTCAGTCTAAAAGCTCAAAACGCTGGCAAATGTTGCATTGACTGCCCTAGAACCTGGAAAACGTGTGTATTGACTTCGGGAGACAGAAAAACCACATGACTCTTCCGAAGGTCTAATGTCGCACCCAGGGGTCAAAGGTCAAACTGTAAGGGAGTGGTTGTTTTCCTCCATTCAAAGTCTCTAAAAAGTGTGCGCTTTCACGCACTTTTAGCCCCAAAAACCTCAAAGATTGCTTTTCAGGCTAAAAGCTCAAAATGCTGGGAAATACAGCATTTGACGGCCCTAGAGTCCGGAAAACGTGGTATTGACTTTGGGAGAGAGAAAAACCAGATGACTATTCCAAGATCACATGACACTCCCAGGGGTCAAAGGTCAACCTGTAAGGAAGTGGTCGTTTTCCTCCATTCAAAGTCTCTAAAAAGTGTGCGCTTTCACGCACTTTGAGCCAAAATAAGCCTCAAAGATTGGTTTTCAGTCTAAAAGCTCAAAATGCTCGGAAATACAACATTTGATGGCCCTAGAGTCTGGAAAACGTGGTATTGACTTTGGGAGACAGAAAAACAACATGACTATTCCAAGGTCACATGACACTCCCAGGGGTCAAAGGTCAACCTGTAAGGAATTGGTCGTTTTCCTTCATCCAAAGGCTCCAAAAAGTGTGCGCTTTTACGCACTTTGAAAACGATCTTTACTATTTTCTGCGGCTCAGTCTAAAAGCTCAAAACGCTGGGAAATGTTGCATTGACTGCCCTAGAACCTGGAAAACGTGTGTATTGACTTCGGGAGACAGAAAAACCACATGACTCTTCCGAAGGTCTCATGTCGCACCCAGGGGTCAAAGGTCAAACTGTAAGGGAGGGGTTGTTTTCCTCCATTCAAAGTCTCTAAAAAGTGTGCGCTTTCACGCACTTTCAGCCCCAAAAAACCTCAAAGATTGCTTTTCAGTCTAAAAGCTCAAGATGCTAGGAAATACAGCATTTGACGGCCCTAGAGTCCAGAAAACGTGGTATTGACTTTGGGAGACAGAAAAATCAGATGACTATTCCAAGATCACATGACACTCCCAGGGGTCAAAGGTCAACCTGCAAGGAAGTGGTAATTTTCCTTCATCCAAAGGCTCCAATAAGTGTGCACTTTACGCACTTTGAAAACGATCTTTACTATTTTCTGCGGCTCAGTCTAAAAGGTCAAAACACTGGGAAATGCTTTATTTGACGGCCCTGGAGCCCGGAAAACGTCTTATTGACTTTGGGAGACAGAAAAACCACATGACTATTCCAAGGTCACATGACACTCCCAGGGGACAAAGGTCAAATGTCAACCTGTAAGGAAGTGGTCGTTTTCCTTCATCCAAAGGCTCCAAAAAGTGTGCGCTTTTATGCACTTTGAAAACGATCTTTACTATTTTCTGTGGCTCAGTCTAAAAGCTCAAAACGTTGGGAAATGTTGCATTTGGCTGCCCTAGAACCGGTAAAACGTGTGTATTTACTTCGGGAGACAGAAAAACCACATGACTCTTCCAAAGGTCTCATGAGGCACCCAGGGGTCAAAGGCCAAAGGTCAAACTGTAAGGAAGTGGTCGTTTTCCTCCATTCAAAGTCTCTAAAAAGTGTGCGCTTTCACGCACTTTGAGCCCCAAAAAACCTCAAAGATTGCTTTTCAGTCAAAAGCTCAAAATGCTGGGAAATACAGCCTTTGACGGGTAAACGGCGTTTACTTAGCAGGCGTTACTTCGCATGCCGTTACTACGCGGACGTTAGTACGCACGCGTTGTTACTTAGAAAACCTTTACTACGCAAGTCGGAACAGCGACTTGCGTTAGGAGGGGGAAGGTGTTGGATATAAAATCCAACACCTTCCCTAGTGTCCGCATAGACTGGAGTTGGAATAGTAAATTATACTATTCCAACATCCAGCACCCCCTTCTGTAATTCGTTGTTCCGAATTGCGTAGGAAAGGAATGCGAACTAAAAACGCGGTCGTACTACCGACCGCGTAGTAATGGCATGCGTACTAAACGCATGCAAAGTAACGTCATATATTCCTTTGACGGCCCTAGAGTCCGGAAAACGTGGTATTGACTTTGGGAGAGAGAAAAACCACATGACTCATCCACAGGTCACATGAGACTCCCAGGGGTCAAAGGTCAACCTGTAAGGAAGCGGTCGTTTTCCTTCATCTTAAGGCTCCAAAAAGTGTGCGCTTTTATGCACTTTGAAAACGATCTTTACTATTTTCTGCGGCTCAGTCTAAAAGGTCAAAACACTGGGAAATGCTTCATTTGATGGTCATAGAGCCCGGAAAACGTAGTATTGACTTCGGGAGGCAAAAAAACCACATGACTATTCCAAGGTCACATGACACTTCCATGGGTCAAAGGTCAACCTGTAAGGAAGTGGTCGTTTTCCTCCATTCAAAGTCTCTAAAAAGTGTGCGCTTTCACGCACTTTCAGCCCCAAAAAACCTCCAAGATTGCTTTTCAGTCTAAAAGCTCAAAATGCTGGGAAATACAGCATTTGACGGCCCTAGAGTCCGGAAAACGTGGTATTGACTTTGGGAGAGAGAAAAACCAGATGACTATTCCAAGATCACATGACACTCCCAGGGGTCAAAGGTCAACCTGCAAGGAAGTGGTAATTTTCCTTCATCCAAAGGCTCCAATAAGTGTGCACTTTACGCACTTTGAAAACGATCTTTACTATTTTCTGCGGCTCAGTCTAAAAGGTCAAAACACTGGGAAATGCTTTATTTGACGGCCCTGGAGCCCGGAAAACGTCTTATTGACTTTGGGAGACAGAAAAACCACATGACTATTCCAAGGTCACATGACACTCCCAGGGGACAAAGGTCAAATGTCAACCTGTAAGGAAGTGGTCGTTTTCCTTCATCCAAAGGCTCCAAAAAGTGTGCACTTTACGCACTTTGAAAACGATCTTTACTATTTTCTGCGGCTCAGTCTAAAAGGTCAAAACACTGGGAAATGCTTCATTTGATGGTCATAGAGCCCGGAAAACGTAGTATTGACTTCGGGAGGCAGAAAAACCACATGACTATTCCAAAGTCACATGACACTTCCATGGGTCAAAGGTCAACCTGTAAGGAAGTGGTTGTTTTCCTCCATTCAAAGTCTCTAAAAAGTGTGCGCTTTCACGCACTTTCAGCCCCAAAAAACCTCCAAGATTGCTTTTCAGTCTAAAAGCTCAAAATGCTGGGAAATACAGCATTTGACGGCCCTAGAGTCCGGAAAACGTCTTATTGACTTTGGGAGACAGAAAAACCACATGACTATTCCAAGGTCACATGACACTCCCAGGGGACAAAGGTCAAATGTCAACCTGTAAGGAAGTGGTCGTTTTCCTTCATCCAAAAGCTCCAAAAAGTGTGCGCTTTTATGCACTTTGAAAACGATCTTTACTATTTTCTGTGGCTCAGTCTAAAAGCTCAAAACGCTGGGAAATGTTGCATTTGGCTGCCCTAGAACCGGTAAAACGTGTGTATTGACTTCGGGAGACAGAAAAACCACATGACTCTTCCAAAGGTCTCATGAGGCACCCAAGGGTCAAAGGCCAAAGGTCAAACTGTAAGGAAGTGGTCGTTTTCCTCCATTCAAAGTCTCTAAAAAGTGTGCGCTTTCACGCACTTTGAGCACCAAAAAACCTCAAAGATTGTTTTTCAGTCAAAAGCTCAAAATGCTGGGAAATACAGCCTTTGACGGGTAAACAGCGTTTACTTAGCAGGCGTTACTTCGCATGCCGTTACTACGCGGACGTTAGTACGCACCCGTTGTTACTTAGAAAACCTTTACTACGCAAGTCGGAAGAGCGACTTGCGTTAGGGGGGGGAAGGTGTTGGATTTAAAATCCAACTCCTTCCCTAGTGTCCGCATAGACTGGAGTTGGAATAGTAAATTATACTATTCCAACATCCAGCACCCCCTACTGTAATTCGTTGTTCCGAATTGCGTAGAAAGGAATGCGAACTAAAAACGCAGTCGTACTAATGACCGCGTAGTAATGGCATGCGTACTAAACGCATGCGAAGTAATGTCATATATTCCTTTGACGGCCCTAGAGTCCGGAAAACGTGGTATTGACTTTGGGAGAGATGAAAACCACATGACTCATCCACAGGTCACATGATACTCCCAGGGGTCAAAGGTCAACCTGTAAGGAAGCGGTCGTTTTCCTTCATACAAAGGCTCCAAAAAGTGTGCGCTTTTATGCACTTTGAAAACGATCTTTACTATTTTCTGCGGCTCAGTCTAAAAGGTCAAAACACTGGGAAATGCTTCATTTGACGGCCATAGAGCCCGGAAAACGTAGTATTGACTTCGGGAGGCAGAAAAACCACATGACTATTCCAAGGTCACATGACACTTCCATGGGTCAAAGGTCGACCTGTAAGGAAGTGGTCGTTTTCCTCCATTCAAAGTCTCTAAAAAGTGTGCGCTTTCACGCACTTTGAGCCCCAAAAAACCTCAAAGATTGCTTTTCCGTCTAAAAGCTCAAAATGCTGGGAAATACAGCCTTTGACGGCCCTAGAGCCCGGAAAACGTAGTATTGACTTGGAGAGGCAGAAAAACCACATGACTATTCCAAGGTCACATGACACTTCCAAGGGTCAAAGGTCAACCTGTAAGGAAGTGGTCGTTTTCCTTCATCCAAAGGCTCCAAAAAGTGTGCGCTTTTACGCACTTTGAAAACGATCTTTGCTATTTTCTGCGGCTCAGTCTAAAAGCTCAAAACGCTGGCAAATGTTGCATTGACTGCCCTAGAACCTGGAAAACGTGTGTATTGACTTCGGGAGACAGAAAAACCACATGACTCTTCCGAAGGTCTAATGTCGCACCCAGGGGTCAAAGGTCAAACTGTAAGGGAGTGGTCGTTTTCCTCCATTCAAAGTCTCTAAAAAGTGTGCGCTTTCACGCACTTTCAGCCCCAAAAAACCTCCAAGATTGCTTTTCAGTCTAAAAGCTCAAAATGCTGGGAAATACAGCATTTGACAGCCCTAGAGTCCGGAAAACGTGGTATTGACTTTGGGAGAGAGAAAAACCAGATGACTATTCCAAGATCACATGACACTCCCAGGGGTCAAAGGTCAACCTGTAAGGAAGTGGTCGTTTTCCTCCATTCAAAGTCTCTAAAAAGTGTGCGCTTTCACGCACTTTGAGCCAAAATAAGCCTCAAAGATTGGTTTTCAGTCTAAAAGCTCAAAATGCTCGGAAATACAACATTTGATGGCCCTAGAGTCTGGAAAACGTGGTATTGACTTTGGGAGACAGAAAAACAACATGACTATTCCAAGGTCACATGACACTCCCAGGGGTCAAAGGTCAACCTGTAAGGAATTGGTCGTTTTCCTTCATCCAAAGGCTCCAAAAAGTGTGCGCTTTTACGCACTTTGAAAACGATCTTTACTATTTTCTGCGGCTCAGTCTAAAAGCTCAAAACGCTGGGAAATGTTGCATTGACTGCCCTAGAACCTGGAAAACGTGTGTATTGACTTCGGGAGACAGAAAAACCACATGACTCTTCCGAAGGTCTCATGTCGCACCCAGGGGTCAAAGGTCAAACTGTAAGGGAGGGGTTGTTTTCCTCCATTCAAAGTCTCTAAAAAGTGTGCGCTTTCACGCACTTTCAGCCCCAAAAAACCTCAAAGATTGCTTTTCAGTCTAAAAGCTCAAGATGCTAGGAAATACAGCATTTGACGGCCCTAGAGTCCAGAAAACGTGGTATTGACTTTGGGAGACAGAAAAATCAGATGACTATTCCAAGATCACATGACACTCCCAGGGGTCAAAGGTCAACCTGCAAGGAAGTGGTAATTTTCCTTCATCCAAAGGCTCCAATAAGTGTGCACTTTACGCACTTTGAAAACGATCTTTACTATTTTCTGCGGCTCAGTCTAAAAGGTCAAAACACTGGGAAATGCTTTATTTGACGGCCCTGGAGCCCGGAAAACGTCTTATTGACTTTGGGAGACAGAAAAACCACATGACTATTCCAAGGTCACATGACACTCCCAGGGGACAAAGGTCAAATGTCAACCTGTAAGGAAGTGGTCGTTTTCCTTCATCCAAAGGCTCCAAAAAGTGTGCGCTTTTATGCACTTTGAAAACGATCTTTACTATTTTCTGTGGCTCAGTCTAAAAGCTCAAAACGTTGGGAAATGTTGCATTTGGCTGCCCTAGAACCGGTAAAACGTATGTATTTACTTCGGGAGACAGAAAAACCACATGACTCTTCCAAAGGTCTCATGAGGCACCCAGGGGTCGAAGGCCAAAGGTCAAACTGTAAGGAAGTGGTCGTTTTCCTCCATTCAAAGTCTCTAAAAAGTGTGCGCTTTCACGCACTTTGAGCCCCAAAAAACCTCAAAGATTGCTTTTCAGTCAAAAGCTCAAAATGCTGGGAAATACAGCCTTTGACGGGTAAACGGCGTTTACTTAGAAGGCGTTACTTCGCATGCCGTTACTACGCGGACGTTAGTACGCACGCGTTGTTACTTAGAAAACCTTTACTACGCAAGTCGGAACAGCGACTTGCGTTAGGAGGGGGAAGGTGTTGGATTTAAAATCCAACACCTTCCCTAGTGTCCGCATAGACTGGAGTTGGAATAGTAAATTATACTATTCCAACATCCAGCACCCCCTTCTGTAATTCGTTGTTCCGAATTGCGTAGGAAAGGAATGCGAACTAAAAACGCGGTCGTACTACCGACCGCGTAGTAATGGCATGCGTACTAAACGCATGCGAAGTAACGTCATATATTCCTTTGACGGCCCTAGAGTCCGGAAAACGTGGTATTGACTTTGGGAGAGAGAAAAACCACATGACTCATCCACAGGTCACATGAGACTCCCAGGGGTCAAAGGTCAACCTGTAAGGAAGCGGTCGTTTTCCTTCATCTTAAGGCTCCAAAAAGTGTGCGCCTTTATGCACTTTGAAAACGATCTTTACTATTTTCTGCGGCTCAGTCTAAAAGGTCAAAACACTGGGAAATGCTTCATTTGATGGTCATAGAGCCCGGAAAACGTAGTATTGACTTCGGGAGGCAGAAAAACCACATGACTATTCCAAGGTCACATGACACTTCCATGGGTCAAAGGTCAACCTGTAAGGAAGTGGTCGTTTTCCTCCATTCAAAGTCTCTAAAAAGTGTGCGCTTTCACGCACTTTCAGCCCCAAAAAACCTCCAAGATTGCTTTTCAGTCTAAAAGCTCAAAATGCTGGGAAATACAGCATTTGACGGCCCTAGAGTCCGGAAAACGTCTTATTGACTTTGGGAGACAGAAAAACCACATGACTATTCCAAGGTCACATGACACTCCCAGGGGACAAAGGTCAAATGTCAACCTGTAAGGAAGTGGTCGTTTTCCTTCATCCAAAAGCTCCATAAAGTGTGCGCTTTTATGCACTTTGAAAACGATCTTTACTATTTTTTGTGGCTCAGTCTAAAAGCTCAAAACGCTGGGAAATGTTGCATTTGGCTGCCCTAGAACCGGTAAAACGTGTGTATTGACTTCGGGAGACAGAAAAACCACATGACTCTTCCAAAGGTCTCATGAGGCACCCAAGGGTCAAAGGCCAAAGGTCAAACTGTAAGGAAGTGGTCGTTTTCCTCCATTCAAAGTCTCTAAAAAGTGTGCGCTTTCACGCACTTTGAGCACCAAAAAACCTCAAAGATTGTTTTTCAGTCAAAAGCTCAAAATGCTGGGAAATACAGCCTTTGACGGGTAAACAGCGTTTACTTAGCAGGCGTTACTTCGCATGCCGTTACTACGCGGACGTTAGTACGCACGCGTTGTTACTTAGAAAACCTTTACTACGCAAGTCGGAAGAGCGATTTGCGTTAGGGGGGGGAAGGTGTTGGATTTAAAATCCAACTCCTTCCCTAGTGTCCGCATAGACTGGAGTTGGAATAGTAAATTATACTATTCCAACATCCAGCACCCCCTACTGTAATTCGTTGTTCCGAATTGCGTAGGAAAGGAATGCGAACTAAAAACGCGGTCGTACTACCGACCGCGTAGTAATGGCATGCGTACTAAACGCATGCGAAGTAACGTCATATATTCCTTTGACGGCCCTAGAGTCCGGAAAACGTGGTATTGACTTTGGGAGAGAGAAAAACCACATGACTCATCCACAGGTCACATGAGACTCCCAGGGGTCAAAGGTCAACCTGTAAGGAAGCGGTCGTTTTCCTTCATCTTAAGGCTCCAAAAAGTGTGCGCTTTTATGCACTTTGAAAACGATCTTTACTATTTTCTGCGGCTCAGTCTAAAAGGTCAAAACACTGGGAAATGCTTCATTTGATGGTCATAGAGCCCGGAAAACGTAGTATTGACTTCGGGAGGCAGAAAAACCACATGACTATTCCAAGGTCACATGACACTTCCATGGGTCAAAGGTCAACCTGTAAGGAAGTGGTCGTTTTCCTCCATTCAAAGTCTCTAAAAAGTGTGCGCTTTCACGCACTTTCAGCCCCAAAAAACCTCCAAGATTGCTTTTCAGTCTAAAAGCTCAAAATGCTGGGAAATACAGCATTTGACGGCCCTAGAGTCCGGAAAACGTCTTATTGACTTTGGGAGACAGAAAAACCACATGACTATTCCAAGGTCACATGACACTCCCAGGGGACAAAGGTCAAATGTCAACCTGTAAGGAAGTGGTCGTTTTCCTTCATCCAAAAGCTCCATAAAGTGTGCGCTTTTATGCACTTTGAAAACGATCTTTACTATTTTCTGTGGCTCAGTCTAAAAGCTCAAAACGCTGGGAAATGTTGCATTTGGCTGCCCTAGAACCGGTAAAACGTGTGTATTGACTTCGGGAGACAGAAAAACCACATGACTCTTCCAAAGGTCTCATGAGGCACCCAAGGGTCAAAGGCCAAAGGTCAAACTGTAAGGAAGTGGTCGTTTTCCTCCATTCAAAGTCTCTAAAAAGTGTGCGCTTTGTCGCACTTTGAGCACCAAAAAACCTCAAAGATTGTTTTTCAGTCAAAAGCTCAAAATGCTGGGAAATACAGCCTTTGACGGGTAAACAGCGTTTACTTAGCAGGCGTTACTTCACATGCCGTTACTACGCGGACGTTAGTACGCACCCGTTGTTACTTAGAAAACCTTTACTACGCAAGTCGGAAGAGCGACTTGCGTTAGGGGGGGGAAGGTGTTGGATTTAAAATCCAACTCCTTCCCTAGTGTCCGCATAGACTGGAGTTGGAATAGTAAATTATACTATTCCAACATCCAGCACCCCCTACTGTAATTCGTTGTTCCGAATTGCGTAGGAAAGGAATGCGAACTAAAAACGCAGTCGTACTAATGACCGCGTAGTAATGGCATGCGTACTAAACGCATGCGAAGTAATGTCATATATTCCTTTGACGGCCCTAGAGTCCGGAAAACGTGGTATTGACTTTGGGAGAGATGAAAACCACATGACTCATCCACAGGTCACATGATACTCCCAGGGGTCAAAGGTCAACCTGTAAGGAAGCGGTCGTTTTCCTTCATCCAAAGGCTCCAAAAAGTGTGCGCTTTTATGCACTTTGAAAACGATCTTTACTATTTTCTGCGGCTCAGTCTAAAAGGTCAAAACACTGGGAAATGCTTCATTTGACGGCCATAGAGCCCGGAAAACGTAGTATTGACTTCGGGAGGCAGAAAAACCACATGACTATTCCAAGGTCACATGACACTTCCATGGGTCAAAGGTCGACCTGTAAGGAAGTGGTCGTTTTCCTCCATTCAAAGTCTCTAAAAAGTGTGCGCTTTCACGCACTTTGAGCCCCAAAAAACCTCAAAGATTGCTTTTCAGTCTAAAAGCTCAAAATGCTGGGAAATACAGCCTTTGACGGCCCTAGAGCCCGGAAAACGTAGTATTGACTTGGAGAGGCAGAAAAACCACATGACTATTCCAAGGTCACATGACACTTCCAAGGGTCAAAGGTCAACCTGTAAGGAAGTGGTCGTTTTCCTTCATCCAAAGGCTCCAAAAAGTGTGCGCTTTTACGCACTTTGAAAACGATCTTTGCTATTTTCTGCGGCTCAGTCTAAAAGCTCAAAACGCTGGCAAATGTTGCATTGACTGCCCTAGAACCTGGAAAACGTGTGTATTGACTTCGGGAGACAGAAAAACCACATGACTCTTCCGAAGGTCTAATGTCGCACCCAGGGGTCAAAGGTCAAACTGTAAGGGAGTGGTTGTTTTCCTCCATTCAAAGTCTCTAAAAAGTGTGCGCTTTCACGCACTTTTAGCCCCAAAAACCTCAAAGATTGCTTTTCAGGCTAAAAGCTCAAAATGCTGGGAAATACAGCATTTGACGGCCCTAGAGTCCGGAAAACGTGGTATTGACTTTGGGAGAGAGAAAAACCAGATGACTATTCCAAGATCACATGACACTCCCAGGGGTCAAAGGTCAACCTGTAAGGAAGTGGTCGTTTTCCTCCATTCAAAGTCTCTAAAAAGTGTGCGCTTTCACGCACTTTGAGCCAAAATAAGCCTCAAAGATTGGTCTTCAGTCTAAAAGCTCAAAATGCTCGGAAATACAACATTTGATGGCCCTAGAGTCTGGAAAACGTGGTATTGACTTTGGGAGACAGAAAAACAACATGACTATTCCAAGGTCACATGACACTCCCAGGGGTCAAAGGTCAACCTGTAAGGAATTGGTCGTTTTCCTTCCTCCAAAGGCTCCAAAAAGTGTGCGCTTTTACGCACTTTGAAAACGATCTTTACTATTTTCTGCGGCTCAGTCTAAAAGCTCAAAACGCTGGGAAATGTTGCATTGACTGCCCTAGAACCTGGAAAACGTGTGTATTGACTTCGGGAGACAGAAAAACCACATGACTCTTCCGAAGGTCTCATGTCGCACCCAGGGGTCAAAGGTCAAACTGTAAGGGAGGGGTTGTTTTCCTCCATTCAAAGTCTCTAAAAAGTGTGCGCTTTCACGCACTTTCAGCCCCAAAAAACCTCAAAGATTGCTTTTCAGTCTAAAAGCTCAAGATGCTAGGAAATACAGCATTTGACGGCCCTAGAGTCCAGAAAACGTGGTATTGACTTTGGGAGACAGAAAAATCAGATGACTATTCCAAGATCACATGACACTCCCAGGGGTCAAAGGTCAACCTGCAAGGAAGTGGTAATTTTCCTTCATCCAAAGGCTCCAATAAGTGTGCACTTTACGCACTTTGAAAACGATCTTTACTATTTTCTGCGGCTCAGTCTAAAAGGTCAAAACACTGGGAAATGCTTTATTTGACGGCCCTGGAGCCCGGAAAACGTCTTATTGACTTTGGGAGACAGAAAAACCACATGACTATTCCAAGGTCACATGACACTCCCAGGGGACAAAGGTCAAATGTCAACCTGTAAGGAAGTGGTCGTTTTCCTTCATCCAAAGGCTCCAAAAAGTGTGCGCTTTTATGCACTTTGAAAACGATCTTTACTATTTTCTGTGGCTCAGTCTAAAAGCTCAAAACGTTGGGAAATGTTGCATTTGGCTGCCCTAGAACCGGTAAAACGTATGTATTTACTTCGGGAGACAGAAAAACCACATGACTCTTCCAAAGGTCTCATGAGGCACCCAGGGGTCAAAGGCCAAAGGTCAAACTGTAAGGAAGTGGTCGTTTTCCTCCATTCAAAGTCTCTAAAAAGTGTGCGCTTTCACGCACTTTGAGCCCCAAAAAACCTCAAAGATTGCTTTTCAGTCAAAAGCTCAAAATGCTGGGAAATACAGCCTTTGACGGGTAAACGGCGTTTACTTAGCAGGCGTTACTTCGCATGCCGTTACTACGCGGACGTTAGTACGCACGCGTTGTTACTTAGAAAACCTTTACTACGCAAGTCGGAACAGCGACTTGCGTTAGGAGGGGGAAGGTGTTGGATTTAAAATCCAACACCTTCCCTAGTGTCCGCATAGACTGGAGTTGGAATAGTAAATTATACTATTCCAACATCCAGCACCCCCTTCTGTAATTCGTTGTTCCGAATTGCGTAGGAAAGGAATGCGAACTAAAAACGCGGTCGTACTACCGACCGCGTAGTAATGGCATGCGTACTAAACGCATGCGAAGTAACGTCATATATTCCTTTGACGGCCCTAGAGTCCGGAAAACGTGGTATTGACTTTGGGAGAGAGAAAAACCACATGACTCATCCACAGGTCACATGAGACTCCCAGGGGTCAAAGGTCAACCTGTAAGGAAGCGGTCGTTTTCCTTCATCTTAAGGCTCCAAAAAGTGTGCGCCTTTATGCACTTTGAAAACGATCTTTACTATTTTCTGCGGCTCAGTCTAAAAGGTCAAAACACTGGGAAATGCTTCATTTGATGGTCATAGAGCCCGGAAAACGTAGTATTGACTTCGGGAGGCAGAAAAACCACATGACTATTCCAAGGTCACATGACACTTCCATGGGTCAAAGGTCAACCTGTAAGGAAGTGGTCGTTTTCCTCCATTCAAAGTCTCTAAAAAGTGTGCGCTTTCACGCACTTTCAGCCCCAAAAAACCTCCAAGATTGCTTTTCAGTCTAAAAGCTCAAAATGCTGGGAAATACAGCATTTGACGGCCCTAGAGTCCGGAAAACGTCTTATTGACTTTGGGAGACAGAAAAACCACATGACTATTCCAAGGTCACATGACACTCCCAGGGGACAAAGGTCAAATGTCAACCTGTAAGGAAGTGGTCGTTTTCCTTCATCCAAAAGCTCCATAAAGTGTGCGCTTTTATGCACTTTGAAAACGATCTTTACTATTTTCTGTGGCTCAGTCTAAAAGCTCAAAACGCTGGGAAATGTTGCATTTGGCTGCCCTAGAACCGGTAAAACGTGTGTATTGACTTCGGGAGACAGAAAAACCACATGACTCTTCCAAAGGTCTCATGAGGCACCCAAGGGTCAAAGGCCAAAGGTCAAACTGTAAGGAAGTGGTCGTTTTCCTCCATTCAAAGTCTCTAAAAAGTGTGCGCTTTCACGCACTTTGAGCACCAAAAAACCTCAAAGATTGTTTTTCAGTCAAAAGCTCAGAATGCTGGGAAATACAGCCTTTGACGGGTAAACAGCGTTTACTTAGCAGGCGTTACTTCGCATGCCGTTACTACGCGGACGTTAGTACGCACGCGTTGTTACTTAGAAAACCTTTACTACGCAAGTCGGAAGAGCGACTTGCGTTAGGGGGGGGAAGGTGTTGGATTTAAAATCCAACTCCTTCCCTAGTGTCCGCATAGACTGGAGTTGGAATAGTAAATTATACTATTCCAACATCCAGCACCCCCTACTGTAATTCGTTGTTCTGAATTGCGTAGGAAAGGAATGCGAACTAAAAACGCGGTCGTACTACCGACCGCGTAGTAATGGCATGCGTACTAAACGCATGCGAAGTAACGTCATATATTCCTTTGACGGCCCTAGAGTCCGGAAAACGTGGTATTGACTTTGGGAGAGAGAAAAACCACATGACTCATCCACAGGTCACATGAGACTCCCAGGGGTCAAAGGTCAACCTGTAAGGAAGCGGTCGTTTTCCTTCATCTTAAGGCTCCAAAAAGTGTGCGCTTTTATGCACTTTGAAAACGATCTTTACTATTTTCTGCGGCTCAGTCTAAAAGGTCAAAACACTGGGAAATGCTTCATTTGATGGTCATAGAGCCCGGAAAACGTAGTATTGACTTCGGGAGGCAGAAAAACCACATGACTATTCCAAGGTCACATGACACTTCCATGGGTCAAAGGTCAACCTGTAAGGAAGTGGTCGTTTTCCTCCATTCAAAGTCTCTAAAAAGTGTGCGCTTTCACGCACTTTCACCCCAAAAAACCTCCAAGATTGCTTTTCAGTCTAAAAGCTCAAAATGCTGGGAAATACAGCATTTGACGGCCCTAGAGTCCGGAAAACGTCTTATTGACTTTGGGAGACAGAAAAACCACATGACTATTCCAAGGTCACATGACACTCCCAGGGGACAAAGGTCAAATGTCAACCTGTAAGGAAGTGGTCGTTTTCCTTCATCCAAAAGCTCCATAAAGTGTGCGCTTTTATGCACTTTGAAAACGATCTTTACTATTTTCTGTGGCTCAGTCTAAAAGCTCAAAACGCTGGGAAATGTTGCATTTGGCTGCCCTAGAACCGGTAAAACGTGTGTATTGACTTCGGGAGACAGAAAAACCACATGACTCTTCCAAAGGTCTCATGAGGCACCCAAGGGTCAAAGGCCAAAGGTCAAACTGTAAGGAAGTGGTCGTTTTCCTCCATTCAAAGTCTCTAAAAAGTGTGCGCTTTGTCGCACTTTGAGCACCAAAAAACCTCAAAGATTGTTTTTCAGTCAAAAGCTCAAAATGCTGGGAAATACAGCCTTTGACGGGTAAACAGCGTTTACTTAGCAGGCGTTACTTCGCATGCCGTTACTACGCGGACGTTAGTACGCACCCGTTGTTACTTAGAAAACCTTTACTACGCAAGTCGGAAGAGCGACTTGCGTTAGGGGGGGGAAGGTGTTGGATTTAAAATCCAACTCCTTCCCTAGTGTCCGCATAGACTGGAGTTGGAATAGTAAATTATACTATTCCAACATCCAGCACCCCCTACTGTAATTCGTTGTTCCGAATTGCGTAGGAAAGGAATGCGAACTAAAAACGCAGTCGTACTAATGACCGCGTAGTAATGGCATGCGTACTAAACGCATGCGAAGTAATGTCATATATTCCTTTGACGGCCCTAGAGTCCGGAAAACGTGGTATTGACTTTGGGAGAGATGAAAACCACATGACTCATCCACAGGTCACATGATACTCCCAGGGGTCAAAGGTCAACCTGTAAGGAAGCGGTCGTTTTCCTTCATCCAAAGGCTCCAAAAAGTGTGCGCTTTTATGCACTTTGAAAACGATCTTTACTATTTTCTGCGGCTCAGTCTAAAAGGTCAAAACACTGGGAAATGCTTCATTTGACGGCCATAGAGCCCGGAAAACATAGTATTGACTTCGGGAGGCAGAAAAACCACATGACTATTCCAAGGTCACATGACACTTCCATGGGTCAAAGGTCGACCTGTAAGGAAGTGGTCGTTTTCCTCCATTCAAAGTCTCTAAAAAGTGTGCGCTTTCACGCACTTTGAGCCCCAAAAAACCTCAAAGATTGCTTTTCAGTCTAAAAGCTCAAAATGCTGGGAAATACAGCCTTTGACGGCCCTAGAGCCCGGAAAACGTAGTATTGACTTGGAGAGGCAGAAAAACCACATGACTATTCCAAGGTCACATGACACTTCCAAGGGTCAAAGGTCAACCTGTAAGGAAGTGGTCGTTTTCCTTCATCCAAAGGCTCCAAAAAGTGTGCGCTTTTACGCACTTTGAAAACGATCTTTGCTATTTTCTGCGGCTCAGTCTAAAAGCTCAAAACGCTGGCAAATGTTGCATTGACTGCCCTAGAACCTGGAAAACGTGTGTATTGACTTCGGGAGACAGAAAAACCACATGACTCTTCCGAAGGTCTAATGTCGCACCCAGGGGTCAAAGGTCAAACTGTAAGGGAGTGGTTGTTTTCCTCCATTCAAAGTCTCTAAAAAGTGTGCGCTTTCACGCACTTTTAGCCCCAAAAACCTCAAAGATTGCTTTTCAGGCTAAAAGCTCAAAATGCTGGGAAATACAGCATTTGACGGCCCTAGAGTCCGGAAAACGTGGTATTGACTTTGGGAGAGAGAAAAACCAGATGACTATTCCAAGATCACATGACACTCCCAGGGGTCAAAGGTCAACCTGTAAGGAAGTGGTCGTTTTCCTCCATTCAAAGTCTCTAAAAAGTGTGCGCTTTCACGCACTTTGAGCCAAAATAAGCCTCAAAGATTGGTTTTCAGTCTAAAAGCTCAAAATGCTCGGAAATACAACATTTGATGGCCCTAGAGTCTGGAAAACGTGGTATTGACTTTGGGAGACAGAAAAACAACATGACTATTCCAAGGTCACATGACACTCCCAGGGGTCAAAGGTCAACCTGTAAGGAATTGGTCGTTTTCCTTCATCCAAAGGCTCCAAAAAGTGTGCGCTTTTACGCACTTTGAAAACGATCTTTACTATTTTCTGCGGCTCAGTCTAAAAGCTCAAAACGCTGGGAAATGTTGCATTGACTGCCCTAGAACCTGGAAAACGTGTGTATTGACTTCGGGAGACAGAAAAACCACATGACTCTTCCGAAGGTCTCATGTCGCACCCAGGGGTCAAAGGTCAAACTGTAAGGGAGGGGTTGTTTTCCTCCATTCAAAGTCTCTAAAAAGTGTGCGCTTTCACGCACTTTCAGCCCCAAAAAACCTCAAAGATTGCTTTTCAGTCTAAAAGCTCAAGATGCTAGGAAATACAGCATTTGACGGCCCTAGAGTCCAGAAAACGTGGTATTGACTTTGGGAGACAGAAAAATCAGATGACTATTCCAAGATCACATGACACTCCCAGGGGTCAAAGGTCAACCTGCAAGGAAGTGGTAATTTTCCTTCATCCAAAGGCTCCAATAAGTGTGCACTTTACGCACTTTGAAAACGATCTTTACTATTTTCTGCGGCTCAGTCTAAAAGGTCAAAACACTGGGAAATGCTTTATTTGACGGCCCTGGAGCCCGGAAAACGTCTTATTGACTTTGGGAGACAGAAAAACCACATGACTATTCCAAGGTCACATGACACTCCCAGGGGACAAAGGTCAAATGTCAACCTGTAAGGAAGTGGTCGTTTTCCTTCATCCAAAGGCTCCAAAAAGTGTGCGCTTTTATGCACTTTGAAAACGATCTTTACTATTTTCTGTGGCTCAGTCTAAAAGCTCAAAACGTTGGGAAATGTTGCATTTGGCTGCCCTAGAACCGGTAAAACGTGTGTATTTACTTCGGGAGACAGAAAAACCACATGACTCTTCCAAAGGTCTCATGAGGCACCCAGGGGTCAAAGGCCAAAGGTCAAACTGTAAGGAAGTGGTCGTTTTCCTCCATTCAAAGTCTCTAAAAAGTGTGCGCTTTCACGCACTTTGAGCCCCAAAAAACCTCAAAGATTGCTTTTCAGTCAAAAGCTCAAAATGCTGGGAAATACAGCCTTTGACGGGTAAACGGCGTTTACTTAGCAGGCGTTACTTCGCATGCCGTTACTACGCGGACGTTAGTACGCACGCGTTGTTACTTAGAAAACCTTTACTACGCAAGTCGGAACAGCGACTTGCGTTAGGAGGGGGAAGGTGTTGGATATAAAATCCAACACCTTCCCTAGTGTCCGCATAGACTGGAGTTGGAATAGTAAATTATACTATTCCAACATCCAGCACCCCCTTCTGTAATTCGTTGTTCCGAATTGCGTAGGAAAGGAATGCGAACTAAAAACGCGGTCGTACTACCGACCGCGTAGTAATGGCATGCGTACTAAACGCATGCAAAGTAACGTCATATATTCCTTTGACGGCCCTAGAGTCCGGAAAACGTGGTATTGACTTTGGGAGAGAGAAAAACCACATGACTCATCCACAGGTCACATGAGACTCCCAGGGGTCAAAGGTCAACCTGTAAGGAAGCGGTCGTTTTCCTTCATCTTAAGGCTCCAAAAAGTGAGCGCTTTTATGCACTTTGAAAACGATCTTTACTATTTTCTGCGGCTCAGTCTAAAAGGTCAAAACACTGGGAAATGCTTCATTTGATGGTCATAGAGCCCGGAAAACGTAGTATTGACTTCGGGAGGCAGAAAAACCACATGACTATTCCAAGGTCACATGACACTTCCATGGGTCAAAGGTCAACCTGTAAGGAAGTGGTCGTTTTCCTCCATTCAAAGTCTCTAAAAAGTGTGCGCTTTCACGCACTTTCAGCCCCAAAAAACCTCCAAGATTGCTTTTCAGTCTAAAAGCTCAAAATGCTGGGAAATACAGCATTTGACGGCCCTAGAGTCCGGAAAACGTGGTATTGACTTTGGGAGAGAGAAAAACCAGATGACTATTCCAAGATCACATGACACTCCCAGGGGTCAAAGGTCAACCTGTAAGGAAGTGGTCGTTTTCCTCCATTCAAAGTCTCTAAAAAGTGTGCGCTTTCACGCACTTTGAGCCAAAATAAGCCTCAAAGATTGGTTTTCAGTCTAAAAGCTCAAAATGCTCGGAAATACAACATTTGATGGCCCTAGAGTCTGGAAAACGTGGTATTGACTTTGGGAGACAGAAAAACAACATGACTATTCCAAGGTCACATGACACTCCCAGGGGTCAAAGGTCAACCTGTAAGGAATTGGTCGTTTTCCTTCATCCAAAGGCTCCAAAAAGTGTGCGCTTTTACGCACTTTGAAAACGATCTTTACTATTTTCTGCGGCTCAGTCTAAAAGCTCAAAACGCTGGGAAATGTTGCATTGACTGCCCTAGAACCTGGAAAACGTGTGTATTGACTTCGGGAGACAGAAAAACCACATGACTCTTCCGAAGGTCTCATGTCGCACCCAGGGGTCAAAGGTCAAACTGTAAGGGAGGGGTTGTTTTCCTCCATTCAAAGTCTCTAAAAAGTGTGCGCTTTCACGCACTTTCAGCCCCAAAAAACCTCAAAGATTGCTTTTCAGTCTAAAAGCTCAAGATGCTAGGAAATACAGCATTTGACGGCCCTAGAGTCCAGAAAACGTGGTATTGACTTTGGGAGACAGAAAAATCAGATGACTATTCCAAGATCACATGACACTCCCAGGGGTCAAAGGTCAACCTGCAAGGAAGTGGTAATTTTCCTTCATCCAAAGTCTCCAATAAGTGTGCACTTTACGCACTTTGAAAACGATCTTTACTATTTTCTGCGGCTCAGTCTAAAAGGTCAAAACACTGGGAAATGCTTTATTTGACGGCCCTGGAGCCCGGAAAACGTCTTATTGACTTTGGGAGACAGAAAAACCACATGACTATTCCAAGGTCACATGACACTCCCAGGGGACAAAGGTCAAATGTCAACCTGTAAGGAAGTGGTCGTTTTCCTTCATCCAAAGGCTCCAAAAAGTGTGCGCTTTTATGCACTTTGAAAACGATATTTACTATTTTCTGTGGCTCAGTCTAAAAGCTCAAAACGTTGGGAAATGTTGCATTTGGCTGCCCTAGAACCGGTAAAACGTGTGTATTTACTTCGGGAGACAGAAAAACCACATGACTCTTCCAAAGGTCTCATGAGGCACCCAGGGGTCAAAGGCCAAAGGTCAAACTGTAAGGAAGTGGTCGTTTTCCTCCATTCAAAGTCTCTAAAAAGTGTGCGCTTTCACGCACTTTGAGCCCCAAAAAACCTCAAAGATTGCTTTTCAGTCAAAAGCTCAAAATGCTGGGAAATACAGCCTTTGACGGGTAAACGGCGTTTACTTAGCAGGCGTTACTTCGCATGCCGTTACTACGCGGACGTTAGTACGCACGCGTTGTTACTTAGAAAACCTTTACTACGCAAGTCGGAACAGCGACTTGCGTTAGGAGGGGGAAGGTGTTGGATTTAAAATCCAACACCTTCCCTAGTGTCCGCATAGACTGGAGTTGGAATAGTAAATTATACTATTCCAACATCCAGCACCCCCTTCTGTAATTCGTTGTTCCGAATTGCGTAGGAAAGGAATGCGAACTAAAAACGCGGTCGTACTACCGACCGCGTAGTAATGGCATGCGTACTAAACGCATGCGAAGTAACGTCATATATTCCTTTGACGGCCCTAGAGTCCGGAAAACGTGGTATTGACTTTGGGAGAGAGAAAAACCACATGACTCATCCACAGGTCACATGAGACTCCCAGGGGTCAAAGGTCAACCTGTAAGGAAGCGGTCGTTTTCCTTCATCTTAAGGCTCCAAAAAGTGTGCGCTTTTATGCACTTTGAAAACGATCTTTACTATTTTCTGCGGCTCAGTCTAAAAGGTCAAAACACTGGGAAATGCTTCATTTGATGGTCATAGAGCCCGGAAAACGTAGTATTGACTTCGGGAGGCAGAAAAACCACATGACTATTCCAAGGTCACATGACACTTCCATGGGTCAAAGGTCAACCTGTAAGGAAGTGGTCGTTTTCCTCCATTCAAAGTCTCTAAAAAGTGTGCGCTTTCACGCACTTTCAGCCCCAAAAAACCTCCAAGATTGCTTTTCAGTCTAAAAGCTCAAAATGCTGGGAAATACAGCATTTGACGGCCCTAGAGTCCGGAAAACGTCTTATTGACTTTGGGAGACAGAAAAACCACATGACTATTCCAAGGTCACATGACACTCCCAGGGGACAAAGGTCAAATGTCAACCTGTAAGGAAGTGGTCGTTTTCCTTCATCCAAAAGCTCCATAAAGTGTGCGCTTTTATGCACTTTGAAAACGATCTTTACTATTTTCTGTGGCTCAGTCTAAAAGCTCAAAAAGCTGGGAAATGTTGCATTTGGCTGCCCTAGAACCGGTAAAACGTGTGTATTGACTTCGGGAGACAGAAAAACCACATGACTCTTCCAAAGGTCTCATGAGGCACCCAAGGGTCAAAGGCCAAAGGTCAAACTGTAAGGAAGTGGTCATTTTCCTCCATTCAAAGTCTCTAAAAAGTGTGCGCTTTCACGCACTTTGAGCACCAAAAAACCTCAAAGATTGTTTTTCAGTCAAAAGCTCAAAATGCTGGGAAATACAGCCTTTGACGGGTAAACAGCGTTTACTTAGCAGGCGTTACTTCGCATGCCGTTACTACGCGGACGTTAGTACGCACCCGTTGTTACTTAGAAAACCTTTACTACGCAAGTCGGAAGAGCGACTTGCGTTAGGGGGGGGAAGGTGTTGGATTTAAAATCCAACTCCTTCCCTAGTGTCCGCATAGACTGGAGTTGGAATAGTAAATTATACTATTCCAACATCCAGCACCCCCTACTGTAATTCGTTGTTCCGAATTGCGTAGGAAAGGAATGCAAACTAAAAACGCAGTCGTACTAATGACCGCGTAGTAATGGCATGCGTACTAAACGCATGCGAAGTAATGTCATATATTCCTTTGACGGCCCTAGAGTCCGGAAAACGTGGTATTGACTTTGGGAGAGATGATAACCACATGACTCATCCACAGGTCACATGATACTCCCAGGGGTCAAAGGTCAACCTGTAAGGAAGCGGTCGTTTTCCTTCATCCAAAGGCTCCAAAAAGTGTGCGCTTTTATGCACTTTGAAAACGATCTTTGCTATTTTCTGCGGCTCAGTCTAAAAGGTCAAAACACTGGGAAATGCTTCATTTGACGGCCATAGAGCCCGGAAAACGTAGTATTGACTTCGGGAGGCAGAAAAACCACATGACTATTCCAAGGTCACATGACACTTCCATGGGTCAAAGGTCGACCTGTAAGGAAGTGGTCGTTTTCCTCCATTCAAAGTCTCTAAAAAGTGTGCGCTTTCACGCACTTTGAGCCCCAAAAAACCTCAAAGATTGCTTTTCAGTCTAAAAGCTCAAAATGCTGGGAAATACAGCCTTTGACGGCCCTAGAGCCCGGAAAACGTAGTATTGACTTGGAGAGGCAGAAAAACCACATGACTATTCCAAGGTCACATGACACTTCCAAGGGTCAAAGGTCAACCTGTAAGGAAGTGGTCGTTTTCCTTCATCCAAAGGCTCCAAAAAGTGTGCGCTTTTACGCACTTTGAAAACGATCTTTGCTATTTTCTGCGGCTCAGTCTAAAAGCTCAAAACGCTGGCAAATGTTGCATTGACTGCCCTAGAACCTGGAAAACGTGTGTATTGACTTCGGGAGACAGAAAAACCACATGACTCTTCCGAAGGTCTAATGTCGCACCCAGGGGTCAAAGGTCAAACTGTAAGGGAGTGGTTGTTTTCCTCCATTTAAAGTCTCTAAAAAGTGTGCGCTTTCACGCACTTTTAGCCCCAAAAACCTCAAAGATTGCTTTTCAGGCTAAAAGCTCAAAATGCTGGGAAATACAGCATTTGACGGCCCTAGAGTCCGGAAAACGTGGTATTGACTTTGGGAGAGAGAAAAACCAGATGACTATTCCAAGATCACATGACACTCCCAGGGGTCAAAGGTCAACCTGTAAGGAAGTGGTCGTTTTCCTCCATTCAAAGTCTCTAAAAAGTGTGCGCTTTCACGCACTTTGAGCCAAAATAAGCCTCAAAGATTGGTCTTCAGTCTAAAAGCTCAAAATGCTCGGAAATACAACATTTGATGGCCCTAGAGTCTGGAAAACGTGGTATTGACTTTGGGAGACAGAAAAACAACATGACTATTCCAAGGTCACATGACACTCCCAGGGGTCAAAGGTCAACCTGTAAGGAATTGGTCGTTTTCCTTCATCCAAAGGCTCCAAAAAGTGTGCGCTTTTACGCACTTTGAAAACGATCTTTACTATTTTCTGCGGCTCAGTCTAAAAGCTCAAAACGCTGGGAAATGTTGCATTGACTGCCCTAGAACCTGGAAAACGTGTGTATTGACTTCGGGAGACAGAAAAACCACATGACTCTTCCGAAGGTCTCATGTCGCACCCAGGGGTCAAAGGTCAAACTGTAAGGGAGGGGTTGTTTTCCTCCATTCAAAGTCTCTAAAAAGTGTGCGCTTTCACGCACTTTCAGCCCCAAAAAACCTCAAAGATTGCTTTTCAGTCTAAAAGCTCAAGATGCTAGGAAATACAGCATTTGACGGCCCTAGAGTCCAGAAAACGTGGTATTGACTTTGGGAGACAGAAAAATCAGATGACTATTCCAAGATCACATGACACTCCCAGGGGTCAAAGGTCAACCTGCAAGGAAGTGGTAATTTTCCTTCATCCAAAGGCTCCAATAAGTGTGCACTTTACGCACTTTGAAAACGATCTTTACTATTTTCTGCGGCTCAGTCTAAAAGGTCAAAACACTGGGAAATGCTTTATTTGACGGCCCTGGAGCCCGGAAAACGTCTTATTGACTTTGGGAGACAGAAAAACCACATGACTATTCCAAGGTCACATGACACTCCCAGGGGACAAAGGTCAAATGTCAACCTGTAAGGAAGTGGTCGTTTTCCTTCATCCAAAGGCTCCAAAAAGTGTGCGTTTTTATGCACTTTGAAAACGATATTTACTATTTTCTGTGGCTCAGTCTAAAAGCTCAAAACGTTGGGAAATGTTGCATTTGGCTGCCCTAGAACCGGTAAAACGTGTGTATTTACTTCGGGAGACAGAAAAACCACATGACTCTTCCAAAGGTCTCATGAGGCACCCAGGGGTCAAAGGCCAAAGGTCAAACTGTAAGGAAGTGGTCGTTTTCCTCCATTCAAAGTCTCTAAAAAGTGTGCGCTTTCACGCACTTTGAGCCCCAAAAAACCTCAAAGATTGCTTTTCAGTCAAAAGCTCAAAATGCTGGGAAATACAGCCTTTGACGGGTAAACGGCGTTTACTTAGCAGGCGTTACTTCGCATGCCGTTACTACGCGGACGTTAGTACGCACGCGTTGTTACTTAGAAAACCTTTACTACGCAAGTCGGAACAGCGACTTGCGTTAGGAGGGGGAAGGTGTTGGATTTAAAATCCAACACCTTCCCTAGTGTCCGCATAGACTGGAGTTGGAATAGTAAATTATACTATTCCAACATCCAGCACCCCCTTCTGTAATTCGTTGTTCCGAATTGCGTAGGAAAGGAATGCGAACTAAAAACGCGGTCGTACTACCGACCGCGTAGTAATGGCATGCGTACTAAACGCATGCGAAGTAACGTCATATATTCCTTTGACGGCCCTAGAGTCTGGAAAACGTGGTATTGACTTTGGGAGAGAGAAAAACCACATGACTCATCCACAGGTCACATGAGACTCCCAGGGGTCAAAGGTCAACCTGTAAGGAAGCGGTCGTTTTCCTTCATCTTAAGGCTCCAAAAAGTGTGCGCTTTTATGCACTTTGAAAACGATCTTTACTATTTTCTGCGGCTCAGTCTAAAAGGTCAAAACACTGGGAAATGCTTCATTTGATGGTCATAGAGCCCGGAAAACGTAGTATTGACTTCGGGAGGCAGAAAAACCACATGACTATTCCAAGGTCACATGACACTTCCATGGGTCAAAGGTCAACCTGTAAGGAAGTGGTCGTTTTCCTCCATTCAAAGTCTCTAAAAAGTGTGCGCTTTCACGCACTTTCAGCCCCAAAAAACCTCCAAGATTGCTTTTCAGTCTAAAAGCTCAAAATGCTGGGAAATACAGCATTTGACGGCCCTAGAGTCCGGAAAACGTCTTATTGACTTTGGGAGACAGAAAAACCACATGACTATTCCAAGGTCACATGACACTCCCAGGGGACAAAGGTCAAATGTCAACCTGTAAGGAAGTGGTCGTTTTCCTTCATCCAAAAGCTCCATAAAGTGTGCGCTTTTATGCACTTTGAAAACGATCTTTACTATTTTCTGTGGCTCAGTCTAAAAGCTCAAAACGCTGGGAAATGTTGCATTTGGCTGCCCTAGAACCGGTAAAACGTGTGTATTGACTTCGGGAGACAGAAAAACCACATGACTCTTCCAAAGGTCTCATGAGGCACCCAAGGGTCAAAGGCCAAAGGTCAAACTGTAAGGAAGTGGTTGTTTTCCTCCATTCAAAGTCTCTAAAAAGTGTGCGCTTTCACGCACTTTGAGCACCAAAAAACCTCAAAGATTGCTTTTCAGTCAAAAGCTCAAAATGCTGGGAAATACAGCCTTTGACGGGTAAACGGCGTTTACTTAGCAGGCGTTACTTCGCATGCCGTTACTACGCGGACGTTAGTACGCACGCGTTGTTACTTAGAAAACCTTTACTACGCAAGTCGGAAGAGCGACTTGCGTTAGGGGGGGGAAGGTGTTGGATTTAAAATCCAACTCCTTCCCTAGTGTCCGCATAGACTGGAGTTGGAATAGTAAATTATACTATTCCAACATCCAGCACCCCCTACTGTAATTCGTTGTTCCGAATTGCGTAGGAAAGGAATGCGAACTAAAAACGCGGTCGTACTACCGACCGCGTAGTAATGGCATGCGTACTAAACGCATGCGAAGTAACGTCATATATTCCTTTGACGGCCCTAGAGTCCGGAAAACGTGGTATTGACTTTGGGAGAGAGAAAAACCACATGACTCATCCACAGGTCACATGAGACTCCCAGGGGTCAAAGGTCAACCTGTAAGGAAGCGGTCGTTTTCCTTCATCTTAAGGCTCCAAAAAGTGTGCGCTTTTATGCACTTTGAAAACGATCTTTACTATTTTCTGCGGCTCAGTCTAAAAGGTCAAAACACTGGGAAATGCTTCATTTGATGGTCATAGAGCCCGGAAAACGTAGTATTGACTTCGGGAGGCAGAAAAACCACATGACTATTCCAAGGTCACATGACACTTCCATGGGTCAAAGGTCAACCTGTAAGGAAGTGGTCGTTTTCCTCCATTCAAAGTCTCTAAAAAGTGTGCGCTTTCACGCACTTTCAGCCCCAAAAAACCTCCAAGATTGCTTTTCAGTCTAAAAGCTCAAAATGCTGGGAAATACAGCATTTGACGGCCCTAGAGTCCGGAAAACGTCTTATTGACTTTGGGAGACAGAAAAACCACATGACTATTCCAAGGTCACATGACACTCCCAGGGGACAAAGGTCAAATGTCAACCTGTAAGGAAGTGGTCGTTTTCCTTCATCCAAAAGCTCCATAAAGTGTGCGCTTTTATGCACTTTGAAAACGATCTTTACTATTTTCTGTGGCTCAGTCTAAAAGCTCAAAACGCTGGGAAATGTTGCATTTGGCTGCCCTAGAACCGGTAAAACGTGTGTATTGACTTCGGGAGACAGAAAAACCACATGACTCTTCCAAAGGTCTCATGAGGCACCCAAGGGTCAAAGGCCAAAGGTCAAACTGTAAGGAAGTGGTCGTTTTCCTCCATTCAAAGTCTCTAAAAAGTGTGCGCTTTCACGCACTTTGAGCACCGAAAAACCTCAAAGATTGCTTTTCAGTCTAAAAGCTCAAAATGCTGGGAAATACAGCCTTTGACGGCCCTAGAGCCCGGAAAACGTAGTATTGACTTGGAGAGGCAGAAAAACCACATGACTATTCCAAGGTCACATGACACTTCCAAGGGTCAAAGGTCAACCTGTAAGGAAGTGGTCGTTTTCCTTCATCCAAAGGCTCCAAAAAGTGTGCGCTTTTACGCACTTTGAAAACGATCTTTGCTATTTTCTGCGGCTCAGTCTAAAAGCTCAAAACGCTGGCAAATGTTGCATTGACTGCCCTAGAACCTGGAAAACGTGTGTATTGACTTCGGGAGACAGAAAAACCACATGACTCTTCCGAAGGTCTAATGTCGCACCCAGGGGTCAAAGGTCAAACTGTAAGGGAGTGGTTGTTTTCCTCCATTCAAAGTCTCTAAAAAGTGTGCGCTTTCACGCACTTTTAGCCCCAAAAACCTCAAAGATTGCTTTTCAGGCTAAAAGCTCAAAATGCTGGGAAATACAGCATTTGACGGCCCTAGAGTCCGGAAAACGTGGTATTGACTTTGGGAGAGAGAAAAACCAGATGACTATTCCAAGATCACATGACACTCCCAGGGGTCAAAGGTCAACCTGTAAGGAAGTGGTCGTTTTCCTCCATTCAAAGTCTCTAAAAAGTGTGCGCTTTCACGCACTTTGAGCCAAAATAAGCCTCAAAGATTGGTTTTCAGTCTAAAAGCTCAAAATGCTCGGAAATACAACATTTGATGGCCCTAGAGTCTGGAAAACGTGGTATTGACTTTGGGAGACAGAAAAACAACATGACTATTCCAAGGTCACATGACACTCCCAGGGGTCAAAGGTCAACCTGTAAGGAATTGGTCGTTTTCCTTCATCCAAAGGCTCCAAAAAGTGTGCGCTTTTACGCACTTTGAAAACGATCTTTACTATTTTCTGCGGCTCAGTCTAAAAGCTCAAAACGCTGGGAAATGTTGCATTGACTGCCCTAGAACCTGGAAAACGTGTGTATTGACTTCGGGAGACAGAAAAACCACATGACTCTTCCGAAGGTCTCATGTCGCACCCAGGGGTCAAAGGTCAAACTGTAAGGGAGGGGTTGTTTTCCTCCATTCAAAGTCTCTAAAAAGTGTGCGCTTTCACGCACTTTCAGCCCCAAAAAACCTCAAAGATTGCTTTTCAGTCTAAAAGCTCAAGATGCTAGGAAATACAGCATTTGACGGCCCTAGAGTCCAGAAAACGTGGTATTGACTTTGGGAGACAGAAAAATCAGATGACTATTCCAAGATCACATGACACTCCCAGGGGTCAAAGGTCAACCTGCAAGGAAGTGGTAATTTTCCTTCATCCAAAGGCTCCAATAAGTGTGCACTTTACGCACTTTGAAAACGATCTTTACTATTTTCTGCGGCTCAGTCTAAAAGGTCAAAACACTGGGAAATGCTTTATTTGACGGCCCTGGAGCCCGGAAAACGTCTTATTGACTTTGGGAGACAGAAAAACCACATGACTATTCCAAGGTCACATGACACTCCCAGGGGACAAAGGTCAAATGTCAACCTGTAAGGAAGTGGTCGTTTTCCTTCATCCAAAGGCTCCAAAAAGTGTGCGCTTTTATGCACTTTGAAAACGATCTTTACTATTTTCTGTGGCTCAGTCTAAAAGCTCAAAACGTTGGGAAATGTTGCATTTGGCTGCCCTAGAACCGGTAAAACGTGTGTATTTACTTCGGGAGACAGAAAAACCACATGACTCTTCCAAAGGTCTCATGAGGCACCCAGGGGTCAAAGGCCAAAGGTCAAACTGTAAGGAAGTGGTCGTTTTCCTCCATTCAAAGTCTCTAAAAAGTGTGCCCTTTCACGCACTTTGAGCCCCAAAAAACCTCAAAGATTGCTTTTCAGTCAAAAGCTCAAAATGCTGGGAAATACAGCCTTTGACGGGTAAACGGCGTTTACTTAGCAGGCGTTACTTCGCATGCCGTTACTACGCGGACGTTAGTACGCACGCGTTGTTACTTAGAAAACCTTTACTACGCAAGTCGGAACAGCGACTTGCGTTAGGAGGGGGAAGGTGTTGGATTTAAAATCCAACACCTTCCCTAGTGTCCGCATAGACTGGAGTTGGAATAGTAAATTATACTATTCCAACATCCAGCACCCCCTTCTGTAATTCGTTGTTCCGAATTGCGTAGGAAAGGAATGCGAACTAAAAACGCGGTCGTACTACCGACCGCGTAGTAATGGCATGCGTACTAAACGCATGCGAAGTAACGTCATATATTCCTTTGACGGCCCTAGAGTCCGGAAAACGTGGTATTGACTTTGGGAGAGAGAAAAACCACATGACTCATCCACAGGTCACATGAGACTCCCAGGGGTCAAAGGTCAACCTGTAAGGAAGCGGTCGTTTTCCTTCATCTTAAGGCTCCAAAAAGTGTGCGCTTTTATGCACTTTGAAAACGATCTTTACTATTTTCTGCGGCTCAGTCTAAAAGGTCAAAACACTGGGAAATGCTTCATTTGATGGTCATAGAGCCCGGAAAACGTAGTATTGACTTCGGGAGGCAGAAAAACCACATGACTATTCCAAGGTCACATGACACTTCCATGGGTCAAAGGTCAACCTGTAAGGAAGTGGTCGTTTTCCTCCATTCAAAGTCTCTAAAAAGTGTGCGCTTTCACGCACTTTCAGCCCCAAAAAACCTCCAAGATTGCTTTTCAGTCTAAAAGCTCAAAATGCTGGGAAATACAGCATTTGACGGCCCTAGAGTCCGGAAAACGTCTTATTGACTTTGGGAGACAGAAAAACCACATGACTATTCCAAGGTCACATGACACTCCCAGGGGACAAAGGTCAAATGTCAACCTGTAAGGAAGTGTCGTTTTCCTTCATCCAAAAGCTCCATAAAGTGTGCGCTTTTATGCACTTTGAAAACGATCTTTACTATTTTCTGTGGCTCAGTCTAAAAGCTCAAAACGCTGGGAAATGTTGCATTTGGCTGCCCTAGAACCGGTAAAACGTGTGTATTGACTTCGGGAGACAGAAAAACCACATGACTCTTCCAAAGGTCTCATGAGGCACCCAAGGGTCAAAGGCCAAAGGTCAAACTGTAAGGAAGTGGTTGTTTTCCTCCATTCAAAGTCTCTAAAAAGTGTGCGCTTTCACGCACTTTGAGCACCAAAAAACCTCAAAGATTGCTTTTCAGTCAAAAGCTCAAAATGCTGGGAAATACAGCCTTTGACGGGTAAACGGCGTTTACTTAGCAGGCGTTACTTCGCATGCCGTTACTACGCGGACGTTAGTACGCACGCGTTGTTACTTAGAAAACCTTTACTACGCAAGTCGGAAGAGCGACTTGCGTTAGGGGGGGGAAGGTGTTGGATTTAAAATCCAACTCCTTCCCTAGTGTCCGCATAGACTGGAGTTGGAATAGTAAATTATACTATTCCAACATCCAGCACCCCCTACTGTAATTCGTTGTTCCGAATTGCGTAGGAAAGGAATGCGAACTAAAAACGCGGTCGTACTACCGACCGCGTAGTAATGGCATGCGTACTAAACGCATGCGAAGTAACGTCATATATTCCTTTGACGGCCCTAGAGTCCGGAAAACGTGGTATTGACTTTGGGAGAGAGAAAAACCACATGACTCATCCACAGGTCACATGAGACTCCCAGGGGTCAAAGGTCAACCTGTAAGGAAGCGGTCGTTTTCCTTCATCTTAAGGCTCCAAAAAGTGTGCGCTTTTATGCACTTTGAAAACGATCTTTACTATTTTCTGCGGCTCAGTCTAAAAGGTCAAAACACTGGGAAATGCTTCATTTGATGGTCATAGAGCCCGGAAAACGTAGTATTGACTTCGGGAGGCAGAAAAACCACATGACTATTCCAAGGTCACATGACACTTCCATGGGTCAAAGGTCAACCTGTAAGGAAGTGGTCGTTTTCCTCCATTCAAAGTCTCTAAAAAGTGTGCGCTTTCACGCACTTTCAGCCCCAAAAAACCTCCAAGATTGCTTTTCAGTCTAAAAGCTCAAAATGCTGGGAAATACAGCATTTGACGGCCCTAGAGTCCGGAAAACGTCTTATTGACTTTGGGAGACAGAAAAACCACATGACTATTCCAAGGTCACATGACACTCCCAGGGGACAAAGGTCAAATGTCAACCTGTAAGGAAGTGGTCGTTTTCCTTCATCCAAAAGCTCCATAAAGTGTGCGCTTTTATGCACTTTGAAAACGATCTTTACTATTTTCTGTGGCTCAGTCTAAAAGCTCAAAACGCTGGGAAATGTTGCATTTGGCTGCCCTAGAACCGGTAAAACGTGTGTATTGACTTCGGGAGACAGAAAAACCACATGACTCTTCCAAAGGTCTCATGAGGCACCCAAGGGTCAAAGGCCAAAGGTCAAACTGTAAGGAAGTGGTCGTTTTCCTCCATTCAAAGTCTCTAAAAAGTGTGCGCTTTCACGCACTTTGAGCACCAAAAAACCTCAAAGATTGCTTTTCAGTCTAAAAGCTCAAAATGCTGGGAAATACAGCCTTTGACGGCCCTAGAGCCCGGAAAACGTAGTATTGACTTGGAGAGGCAGAAAAACCACATGACTATTCCAAGGTCACATGACACTTCCAAGGGTCAAAGGTCAACCTGTAAGGAAGTGGTCGTTTTCCTTCCTCCAAAGGCTCCAAAAAGTGTGCGCTTTTACGCACTTTGAAAACGATCTTTGCTATTTTCTGCGGCTCAGTCTAAAAGCTCAAAACGCTGGCAAATGTTGCATTGACTGCCCTAGAACCTGGAAAACGTGTGTATTGACTTCGGGAGACAGAAAAACCACATGACTCTTCCGAAGGTCTAATGTCGCACCCAGGGGTCAAAGGTCAAACTGTAAGGGAGTGGTTGTTTTCCTCCATTCAAAGACTCTAAAAAGTGTGCGCTTTCACGCACTTTTAGCCCCAAAAACCTCAAAGATTGCTTTTCAGGCTAAAAGCTCAAAATGCTGGGAAATACAGCATTTGACGGCCCTAGAGTCCGGAAAACGTGGTATTGACTTTGGGAGAGAGAAAAACCAGATGACTATTCCAAGATCACATGACACTCCCAGGGGTCAAAGGTCAACCTGTAAGGAAGTGGTCGTTTTCCTCCATTCAAAGTCTCTAAAAAGTGTGCGCTTTCACGCACTTTGAGCACCAAAAAACCTCAAAGATTGTTTTTCAGTCAAAAGCTCAAAATGCTGGGAAATACAGCCTTTGACGGGTAAACAGCGTTTACTTAGCAGGCGTTACTTCGCATGCCGTTACTACGCGGACGTTAGTACGCACCCGTTGTTACTTAGAAAACCTTTACTACGCAAGTCGGAAGAGCGACTTGCGTTAGGGGGGGGAAGGTGTTGGATTTAAAATCCAACTCCTTCCCTAGTGTCCGCATAGACTGGAGTTGGAATAGTAAATTATACTATTCCAACATCCAGCACCCCCTACTGTAATTCGTTGTTCCGAATTGCGTAGGAAAGGAATGCGAACTAAAAACGCAGTCGTACTAATGACCGCGTAGTAATGGCATGCGTACTAAACGCATGCGAAGTAATGTCATATATTCCTTTGACGGCCCTAGAGTCCGGAAAACGTGGTATTGACTTTGGGAGAGATGAAAACCACATGACTCATCCACAGGTCACATGATACTCCCAGGGGTCAAAGGTCAACCTGTAAGGAAGCGGTCGTTTTCCTTCATCCAAAGGCTCCAAAAAGTGTGCGCTTTTATGCACTTTGAAAACGATCTTTACTATTTTCTGCGGCTCAGTCTAAAAGGTCAAAACACTGGGAAATGCTTCATTTGACGGCCATAGAGCCCGGAAAACGTAGTATTGACTTCGGGAGGCAGAAAAACCACATGACTATTCCAAGGTCACATGACACTTCCATGGGTCAAAGGTCGACCTGTAAGGAAGTGGTCGTTTTCCTCCATTCAAAGTCTCTAAAAAGTGTGCGCTTTCACGCACTTTGAGCCCCAAAAAACCTCAAAGATTGCTTTTCAGTCTAAAAGCTCAAAATGCTGGGAAATACAGCCTTTGACGGCCCTAGAGCCCGGAAAACGTAGTATTGACTTGGAGAGGCAGAAAAACCACATGACTATTCCAAGGTCACATGACACTTCCAAGGGTCAAAGGTCAACCTGTAAGGAAGTGGTCGTTTTCCTTCATCCAAAGGCTCCAAAAAGTGTGCGCTTTTACGCACTTTGAAAACGATCTTTGCTATTTTCTGCGGCTCAGTCTAAAAGCTCAAAACGCTGGCAAATGTTGCATTTGGCTGCCCTAGAACCTGGAAAACGTGTGTATTGACTTCGGGAGACAGAAAAACCACATGACTCTTCCGAAGGTCTAATGTCGCACCCAGGGGTCAAAGGTCAAACTGTAAGGGAGTGGTTGTTTTCCTCCATTCAAAGTCTCTAAAAAGTGTGCGCTTTCACGCACTTTTAGCCCCAAAAACCTCAAAGATTGCTTTTCAGTCAAAAGCTCAAAATGCTGGGAAATACAGCCTTTGACGGGTAAACGGCGTTTACTTAGCAGGCGTTACTTCGCATGCCGTTACTACGCGGACGTTAGTACGCACGCGTTGTTACTTAGAAAACCTTTACTACGCAAGTCGGAACAGCGACTTGCGTTAGGAGGGGGAAGGTGTTGGATTTAAAATCCAACACCTTCCCTAGTGTCCGCATAGACTGGAGTTGGAATAGTAAATTATACTATTCCAACATCCAGCACCCCCTTCTGTAATTCGTTGTTCCGAATTGCGTAGGGAAGGAATGCGAACTAAAAACGCGGTCGTACTAACGACCGCGTAGTAATGGCATGCGTACTAAACGCAGGCGAAGTAACGTCATATATTCTTTGCCGGCCCTAGAGTCCAGAAAACGTGGTATTGACTTTGGGAGAGAGAAAAACCACATGACTCATCCACAGGTCACATGAGACTCCCAGGGGTCAAAGGTCAACCTGTAAGGAAGCGGTCGTTTTCCTTCATCCTAAGGCTCCAAAAAGTGTGCGCTTTTATGCACTTTGAAAACGATCTTTACTATTTTCTGCGGCTCAGTCTAAAAGGTCAAAACACTGGGAAATGCTTCATTTGACGGCCCTGGAGCCCGGAAAACGTAGTATTGACTTCGGGAGGCAGAAAAACCACATGACTATTCCAAGGTCACATGACACTTCCATGGCTCAAAGGTCAACCTGTAAGGAAGTGGTCGTTTTCCTCCATTCAAAGTCTCTATAAAAGTGTGCGCTTTCACGCACTTTCAGCCCCAAAAAACCTCCAAGATTGCTTTTCAGTCTAAAAGCTCAAAATGCTGCGAAATAAAGCATTTGACAGCCCTAGAGTCCGGAAAACGTCTTATTGATTTTGGGAGACAGACAAACCACATGACTATTCCAAGGTCACATGACACTCCCAGGGGACAAAGGTCAAATGTCAACCTGTAAGGAAGTGGTCGTTTTCCTTCATCCAAAGGCTCCATAAAGTGTGCGCTTTTATGCACTTTGAAAACGATCTTTACTATTTTCTGTGGCTCAGTCTAAAAGCTCAAAATGCTGGGAAAATTTGCATTTGGCTGCCCTAGAACAGGTAAAACGTGTGTATTGACTTCGGGAGACAGAAAAACCACATGACTATTCCAAGGTCACATGACACTTCCACGGGTCAAAGGTCAACCTGTAAGGAAGTGGTCGTTTTCCTTCATCCAAAGGCTCCAAAAAGTGTGCGCTTTTATGCACTTTGAAAACGATCTTTGCTATTTTCTGTGGCTCAGTCTAAAAGCTCAAAATGCTGGGAAATGTTGCATTTGGCTGCCCTAGAACAGGTAAAACGTGTGTATTGACTTCGGGAGACAGAAAAACCACATGACTCTTCCAAAGGTCTCATGAGGCACCCAGGGGTCAAAGGCCAAAGCTCAAACTGTAAGGAAGTGGTCGTTTTCCTCCATTCAAAGTCTCTAAAAAGTGTGCGCTTTCACGCACTTTGAGCCCCAAAAAACCACAACGATTGCTTTTCAGTCAAAAGCTCAAAATGCTGGGAAATACAGCCTTTGAAGGCCCTAGAGTCCGGAAAACGTGGTATTGACTTTGGGAGAGAGAAAAACCACATGACTATTCCCAGGTCACATGACACTTCCAGGGGTCAAAGGTCAACCTGTAAGGAAGTGGTTGTTTTCCTCCATTCAAAGTCTCTAAAAAGAGTGCGCTTTCACGCACTTTGAGGCAAAATAAACCTCAAAGATTGGTTTTCAGTCTAAAAGCTCAAAATGCTCGGAAATACAACATTTGATGGCCCTAGAGTCTGGAAAACGTGGTATTGACTTTGGGAGACAGAAAAACAACATGACTATTCCAAAGTCACATGACACTCCCAGGGGTCAAAGGTCAACCTGTAAGGAATTGGTCGTTTTCCTTCATCCAAAGGCTCCAAAAAGTGTGCGCTTTTACGCACTTTGAAAACGATCTTTACTATTTTCTGCGGCTCAGTCTAAAAGCCCAAAACGCTGGGAAATGTTGCATTTGACGGCCCTAGAACCGGTAAAACGTGTGTATTGACTTCGGGAGACAGAAAAACCACATGACTCTTCCAAAGGTCTCATGAGGCACCCAGGGGTCAAAGGCCAAAGGTCAAACTGTAAGGAAGTGGTCGTTTTCCTCCATTCAAAGTCTCTAAAAGGTGTGCGCTTTCACGCACTTTGAGCCCCAAAAAACCACAAAGATTGCTTTTCAGTCAAAAGCTCAAAATGCTGGGAAATACAGCCTTTGAAGGCCCTAGAGTCTGGAAAACGTGGTATTGACTTTGGGAGAGAGAAAAACCACATGACTATTCCCAGGTCACATGACACTTCCAGGGGTCAAAGGTCAACCTGTAAGGAAGTGGTTGTTTTCCTCCATTCAAAGTCTCTAAAAAGTGTGCGCTTTCACGCACTTTGAGGCAAAATAAACCTCAAAGATTGGTTTTCAGTCTAAAAGCTCAAAATGCTGGGAAATACAGCATTTGACGGCCCTAGAGTCCGGAAAACGTGGTATTGACTTTGGGAGAGATAAAAACCACATGACTCATCCACAGGTCACATGATACTTCCAGGGGTCAAAGGTCAACCTCTAAGGAAGTGGTCGTTTTCCTTCATCCAAAGGCTCCAAAAAGTGTGCGCTTTTATGCACTTTGAAAACGATCTTTACTATTTTCTGCGGCTCAGTCTAAAAGGTGAAAACACTGTGAAATGTTGCATTTGACGGCCCTAGAACCGGTAAAACGTGTGTATTGACTTCGGGAGACAGAAAAACCACATGACTCTTCCAAAGGTCTCATGAGGCACCCAGGGGTCAACGGCCAAAGGTCAAACTGTAAGGAAGTGGTCGTTTTCCTCCATTCAAAGTCTCTAAAAAGTGTGCGCTTTCACGCACTTTGAGCCTGTTCTGCTCGATTTTTCTGGCCTTCTTGTGCTAACAAGTGATTGAATGTGACTTCAGTCTCTTACCATTCAAGCCTAAGGTATAGAGTAGTGAATGGAGCCTATTTACTAGGCACTTTGACATGATTCTGTGCTCTTCCCCATAGATCAGGGCTTGCACACATAGCCTAGGGGATAGATTCGTTAGTATTAGGGATAACCTGTCATGTAGTGAGGGTATTTCATGGAGCTGTGCTGAATTCAGGCCTGGTAGGCCTCAAACGGGAGAGACTCCATCTTTCTTTCTGCTTCGGCAGCTTGGGATGCTTCTAGGCCAAGAGTTATGTTTTAGTTATGAGGTGTTATTCGCTTGGAGAGAACCGGTTCAGGCCGGCCCTTATCGAAGGATTGTATTTTTCTTCATGCCGAAGACACTACATCAGGCCGGCCGGCTGGGAACGTGTCCTTGGTACGGGGAGGTACAAGAATTTGGTGGGCGGCAGGTTACGGGCCGGAATTTTCCATGAGGAAATGCACCTCTATATTAGTGAAAGTCTGAGGCAGTTACATGTTCAGTCCGTAGGCGGCATCTGGCCGTTAGCAGTAAAGCTACTACTTATTCCAGGGAAGACAGACGCCATCTTGAAGGCGGAGAAGAACCGAGAGACAGATGCTTTCCTAGCAGAATAGCCAGAGAGGAGAGAGTAGCCGATAAGGAAGAGGTCCCAGTGACTCGAAGAAGGGTGATTCCAGGCGAGCCAAGATACAGACGAGAAGGGAACCTAGATGACCACTGAGTGCAGGCTACATACTACTAAGGTGATGTCGACCCTTTCTTATTAGAGTGTACAACTTAATCTTTCACTTTTCTTCGCAGGTTATGTGTTATATCGTAAATGTTATGTGATTGTGTATGTAATGAGTAATAAAGTATCCAGTTCGTAGTGAACCAACATGTGCTGCGTGTTCTTGTATAAGAGGGTAGCCTATTCTTCTAGTCAGCTGCGGCTACATGAACAGATGTTAACCCTGATCAGGTAAGTGGTAACTGAATAAGGGAAAGAGGAGTCCCTCGAACCTGAGAACAGGCTATACTCGAACTGGCAATCCTTGTGTGATCTGATGAATAGTGAGACTGATTCCCTTTTTGTATGTTATGGTGACCATAGGATGAACTGTCGTATGAGACTGCCGTCTGGGTAGAGAGGTCTGGGTTCGTATGGGACCGCGAGGCCGCCACTTGTGCTGAGACTGCTGTCTGGGTAGAGAGGTCTGGGTTCGTATGGGACCGCGAGGCCGCCACTTGTGATCTGAGACTGCCTTCTGGGTAGAGAGGTCTGGGTTCGTATGGGACCGCGAGGCCGCCACTTGTGATACTGTCGTATGGGCAGAGAGGTCTGGATTCGTAGGGGATCGCGAGGCCGCCGATTGTGCTGATACTGTCGTATGGGCAGAGAGGTCTGGGTTCGTATGGGACCGCGAGGCCGCCACTTGTGATCTGAGACTGCCGTCTGGGTAGAGAGGTCTGGGTTCGTATGGGACTGCGAGGCCGCCACTTGTGATCTGAGACTGCCGTCTGGGTAGAGAGGTCTGGGTCCGTATGGGACCGCGAGGCCGCCACTTGTGCTGAGACTGCCGTCTGGGTAGAGAGGTCTGGGTTCGTATGGGACCGCGAGGCCGCCACTTGTGATCTGAGACTGCCGTCTGGGTAGAGAGGTCTGGGTTCGTATGGGACCGCGAGGCCGCCACTTGTGATACTGTCATATGGGCAGAGAGGTCTGGATTCGTTGGGGAGAGCGAGGCCGCAGATTGTGCTGATACTGTCGTATGGGCAGAGAGGTCTGGGTTCGTATGGGACCGCGAGGCTGCCACTTGTGATCTGAGACTGCCGTCTGGGTAGAGAGGTCTGGGTTCGTATGGGACCGCGAGGCCGCCACTTGTGATCTGAGACTGCCGTCTGGGTAGAGAGGTCTGGGTCCGTATGGGACCGCGAGGCCGCCACTTGTGCTGAGACTGCCGTCTGGGTAGAGAGGTCTGGGTTCGTATGGGACCGCGAGGCCGCCACTTGTGATCTGAGACTGCCGTCTGGGTAGAGAGGTCTGGGTTCGTATGGGACCGCGAGGCCGCCACTTGTGATACTGTCGTATGGGCAGAGAGGTCTGGATTCGTAGGGGATCGCGAGGCCGCCGATTGTGCTGAGACTGCCGTCTGGGTAGAGAGGTCTGGGTTCGTATGGGACCGCGAGGCCGCCACTTGTGATCTGAGACTGCCGTCTGGGTAGAGAGGTCTGGGTTCGTATGGGACCGCGAGGCCGCCACTTGTGATACTGTCGTATGGGCAGAAAGGTCTGGATCCGTATGGGATCGCGAGGCCGCCGATTGTGAGATCTTGGTATACATAGTAGGAATCCCCTGTCCTTAGGTGATAGATATATGTGGTTGTAGGATTGTAAATAGGTTCTAGGGAGGGGGTAACGTTCTGGCTGGGTTAGTGAGGCCCTGATGAGTGGGTTCTATCTGATCCGAAAACCCAAGCAGAACATTTGGCGTCACGAACCGTTTACGAAACCTGTGTGCGTTGTGGTTGTATCGTGTTTGCTTCTGGTGCGTGCGTGGTTTCGTTTGTATATTATTTTTACATAACTGTGAGTGTAGTTTTCTTTTCTCTTTCTTCTTTTTGTTTTTCTCTTTTTCTTTATTTTCAAACATGTTTTCTAGAAAGTCGAAATCTACTTTTAAGTTACCCGTTGATATTCCCGGCTGGGATTCAACGCCTTATGAAGCCTTAGCCCGTGAGTGGGCTGATTCTACTGGTTTGAGTGAGAATTGGAATTCTTTTTTGGAGCTGGCGGAGCCGGCTGATGTGATTACTTGTTTACAGAAGGCGCCGGTATCTAAGGTTGATGAACTTCCCGTTTTGGGGCGCAGAGGTTGGATTGTTCTGTCTGCTTACAGGATCCTGCATGAGAGGTTGTTGAAGTTACAGAATGTGCATAAGGATGTGGAAGCGAATTTTGTTGAGATTCAGAATGCTCATACTTTGTTGCGGTGTCAAAATAAGTTACTTGCTGACAAACTTGAGACGTACCAAACTATTGCCGAGAGGGCGGCTGTGCGAATTGCTCGTTATAAATACAAAAATCGGCGTGGTCGGGTTTCGAAGCGAAAGGTGCGTTTGGTCGTGGCGAAAGCCGGACTGGATTGGAATCCTGATGAATGGGATGGTAATATCTGGAACTCGAGTGATTCTCCTTCCTCGGGTGAGGAGTCTGCCAAGCACGAGTCCTCTCGCTCCGGCCGTGATTGTAAGTCTGCTTCTTGCGCCTCTGATGGTGCACTCCATGATTGCGTTCGTCCTTCGAGTGGGGTCGATGCTTCTTACACTGATTGTTCCTCTACGTGTACTGGTCGAGCTCCTTGTGCTGCTCGTCCCGCGGTCTCGGTGCATCCGGTTTGTCGGCGGAAGTTGCAGCAGGCTCCCGGTGCTCCGAATGGTATTGCTTTAGACTCTTTGGAGGATTTTACTCAACAAGAAATTAGTGATATTTTACAAAGATTTCGGCAGCGAGCTGGTGAGTCCTTACTCACATGGATGGTGCGCCTTTATGAACTGGGCGCTGCTGGCATTATGTTGGATGCTGGCGATTGTTTGAAGTTTTGTTCCTTGAGTTCGGATTCTACTGTACAGGATCATTTTCGTAACTTTAATGTTGGTGGTCAAATTTCTTTGCTTCAATTGGCGACTGAGGGTTGTAATCAAAAATATCCTACTGAATCTGATTGGCCTGTGAATGACAAACCGTGGTATACTTTGCGCGATGCTACGCAACGTCTCAAAGAGGAGGTGATGAAAACGGCAATTTTTCTGAATACTGCTGACAGGTTGCTTGATGGTTTCTTGACATCTTCTGTGCGGAATCGTATTATTCGTTCTTCCCCTGTTGCTTATAAGCAGGTTATGATGACTTTATTGATTAATCAGACTGGTAACATGTTATCTGTGGTGCTGGAATCGGTACGCCAACTCGGTGAGTTGGGTGAGTGGTTTAAACCTGAACGGCAATCCCGGCCTGACACTCGTACTCCTGGTGACAATAAACTTACTAGACGTGATATGTTTTTTGGTCTTATGGCTGATGGTGTGCGGAAGGAGGACATTGATGGTGAGACCACTTCTCGTTTGTGGGAAATGTTTCGCAAACGTGGCTTGGATCGAAAGGAGGGTGCCCGGCGTGTTCGGACAACTGAGTGTGATCGTGGTTTTTCTGACGGTAGCGGTGATGACGACCGCCGTGGGCGCTCTGATCTTCGTGATGATCGACGTTATGTGCGTGATTTGTCCCCCCGTCGTGAGAGAGACAGGGAGAGAGTGGGGGAAAGAGAGAGGGGGAGAGATGATTATGTTAACAGCAGACGTAGAGATGATAGGGATCAATCCCCTGAGTTGAGAAGGAGAGAGGATCGACACATATTGGCCGATCAAAACCCGCAGTACAATGCAGGGAACAGTAATCCATTTCGTAATGGAGATGGATATGAACAGGAGGTATCGATACCTAGGAAACGTGAGAGTCTTTATCCTGATTTATCCTGGTACACAGAACGCAGTAAAGATGACTAGGAAATAGGTCAAGCTCCAGTACACAGATGGGCTCACAGAGATAATAGACCCTATGTAGATATTGATATTTATTGGAGACATCGTAATGTCCAAAGGGCCCGAGCATTGGTAGATACAGGAGCGGAGGCCACTCTTATTCATGGAAAATCGAAGAAGTTTAAAGGTCAGCCTTTTACAATTACCGGATTAGGTGGAAAGGAAACTCCCGCAGTTCAAACCTTACTTGAAATGAGAATAGGTAGAATTCCTAGAAAAGATCACTCTGGTAAATCCCTTTCCGATCTCAACTGTTCCCCGGGTATTGCTTGTAGCAACAGGTTTTCCATTCTGAGCGAAGTTGATACTGATGTTAGTTGTCCAGCCCTGCCTTCTCCTGCACGTTTGGATACAAATATAGGTCCTCTTCTATCTCAAGATAGCTCTACCATTAACCTGCCCGAGGGATTTATAGGGACTGAATCTTGTAAACATGATATAAAATCTCTGTTGGTTCTAGTGAAAAACTTGTACTCCTTGATTGAGACTATGCAATCTAAGATTGATATATTATCAACCACTGTCATGAAGTTGGGTGAATCTAAGATGGTTACTGATATTTATTCTAAGCTAAACTCTGTTAACTCGGAGGGGGGTTTGGTAAAGGCCCCCTCAGAGGTGCCTGATGGGCCGCCAGTAACATCTAATGTTAATGCTATGACTCTGCCCCATGTTTCTCATCCCTTGAATATTCAGTCTCGTCTCCTAGCTCCATCAAGGGCTGACTTTGCCGCTGCCTGCACCCCACCTCTCGTTAGACATCCTACCAGAGCCTCTCCTGGTACGCCTCAGGTTATGTCACGTGCTGGAAGACCTTCCCTTATTAATGAGAGAACTGGAATCAACCCTAGAGGTAATCCTTACCGTCAAACCCAAACACATGGGCCATACAGTCGTATTTTTCATCCACGAAAGGTCTTTATGGTAAATGTCCCTAGATTGTCCTCTGGGTCCGATTTTGAAACCAGTGAATCTCTGATTAATAAGGTTATACACTGGTTCAGACATGTAAGGGGTTGCTGCTCTGTAATCAGAGCTGACATAGAGGGAGCCAGCAGGATTTCTCAGAATGGTAATGGGATGGACCTTATAGAGGTCACTTTTTATGATCCCACCATAGCAGACAATCTTATCAATCTGGAGTTCAGAAGTTGTCCTCCTGACTATTCCACAATCCAAATTAAGTCTTCCCCTATTCAACCTTCTTGCTCAGGTGGTGTTTGGCCTCAGCCCATGGGAGAGTCCTGCTTAGAACTAAATGATTGACTTTGTAAAGAAGATAGCCTAGTGGTTTCCCCTGTTTCCTCTTTTTTGCCTAACAAAGTCCTTAATATCGGTACTCCGGCTAGTATGGATAAACAATATACTTCCACAGACCCTGCAAGGTTCACCTCACTGAATAGCATCCCAGAGATCAACAAAGTCCCTAACATTGGCAACTTGGGTAGTATGGATAAGCAATGTTTCTCTGTAGACCAGATAGGGATCACTCCACTGAATGGTATCCCGGAAATCATCCAAGAAGACAGTGTAACCCTCCCTGAGCTTGGTACACTCCTGTCCTGGAATATCGCAGGATTGAAATCTAAGTTGAATGATCCTAACTGGGTACTATTCATTAATTCTTACGACATCTGCTTATTCCAGGAGACCTGGCTACTTGAGGCTCAGTTCGTAGCGGGTTTTTTGAATTTTAACGTTTTGGCCGTAAAGGGCAAAAAGGGGCGTCCCTCAGGTGGTCTCACCATCTGGATTAGACAGGACCTAGGTATTGTTGTTAAGGAGCTCCCCACTTCTCACCCAGATATCCAGCTACTTAAGCTTAAGTTTAGAGATGGCAAATTGCTGGATATCTACAATATCTACGCTAGAAGTACTGGGGGCAAGAAATCTGACATCATAGCACGTTTGGATGAACTGTTGCTTCTCTACTCCCAGCACTCTTATGTAATTCTAGGTGGTGATTTTAATGTAACCTTTGAACCCCTTTCTGGTATAGATTGGAGTATCTCGGAGGTTGAGGATGGTTTATGGGGTGTCCCATGTTTAGATCTTGAACCTGTCACTCGTTGGTCTGAACTAGCAATCCAGATCAACGCCCTTTGTTTGAGCAAGGGGCTTCGTGCAACTAACGGCAGGACTGAACAAGATAAATCCGGATGAATCACCTTTAAGAGTGGCTCCCGTACCAGCAGGATAGATTATATCCTATTATCTTTAGATCTATGGGAATCCCTGAAGGGCATGGAAGTTATAGCCAGATTGGAGAGTGATCACAACCCTCTCTCTCTAACCTCCTCGTTTTGGGTGACTCCCATTGCCCATAGTAATTTTTCTCTTCAGCTCCATCAAGACGTAGTTATTTCTAATGATATGCGTCATGTAAAGTGGGCAAAGGTTGCTCAAAGTCAAGAATGTCTTACTTATATTTTTAATAGATTAGTGCTTGCCACTCAGGATATGGGGGCCGTACTTAACCAGTGCCCCTTGGCATCACATTGTAAACTCGGAACTTCGATCCACGAAACCTTCTTCTCAGAACTTAAAGATATCTTTGTAAGACCCATTAAAAAAACTAAACCCAATGACGACTCCCCACTACGGTGGTATTCTACCGATTGTAGAGATGCTCGTGCTAATCTGGGCACCGCACTGAAATCTGGTGATATCTCCTTAGTTCGTCCTGCTAGATATGCTTATAAGCAAGCTATCTTTAAAGCCAAGAGAGCGTGGGACTTCCAAAGATGGCAGGAACTCAGGGAAGCAGGTACCCATAAAGACATGAGACGATTCTGGTCTGTTTTTAAATGGGGGGTTGGAGGCAACCCTGATAAACCACAAAACTGGGTTTCACAAGATGACTGGGTTAAGCATTTTGAATCTCTATATGCCATTGACGAAAACATGTGCCCATCTTCAAATTATCAATGCATTTTCTACAATGAAGACGCCTTTACTCTGGGTGATGTTGTTACTGCCCTCAAGTCATTGGTTCCTGGGAGGGCTCCTGGGATGGATGGAGTTCCTGTTGATATTTTCTTCTGTAAAAGCGAGTCATGGGGTAACTATATTTTAATTTTAGCCAACTTGATTGCTAGAGGCGCTCCGGTTCCCACGTCCTGGAAGGGAGCAGAAATTATTCCAGTGTTCAAGAAGGGGGACAAGTCTCTCCCTGTAAACTATCGTCCAATCAGCCTGATTGATACCACACAAAAGATCTTAGGCAGGTTGATCCTGAACAAAGTGTTGGATTGGGCCCTAGACAATGCAATCCTTTCCCATCTACAAGCCGGCTTTAGAGCAAGAATAAGCACCATTGATCAGGTGCTGCATTTTGCTATGCTCTATTGGAAGGTGGTTTACTTGGGGGGAGGCAGCCTATATGCCGCCTTTATTGATCTTAGGGCAGCCTTTGATTTAGTCCCTCGGAAAACCCTATGGGTTGTCCTAGACAACCTGGGGATGCCAGCTGTTCTAGTTTCTCTAATTGCCAGACTCCATGTAGACAATTTTGCGCAGATTAGATGGGGTGGTGTTGGACAAGTGACCAGGCAGTTCCCTATCCAAAAGGGGGTCAGGCAGGGCTGCGTCCTTGCGCCAACCTTATTTTCTCTGTATATCAATGACGTAGCAAAACTATTAATAGATGCGAAAGTGGATGCCCCTTCTCTGGCAGGTGCGAAAATCCCTATTTTAATGTTCGCCGACGATTGCCTTATAATTTCTAAAACCCCGAGCGGCCTACAGAGGTCCTTAGGTTTGTTCGAGGAGTTTTGTCTAGCCCGTGGGCTCGAAATTAATGTTTTAAAATCCAAATTCATGTCTTTTAATCAGCCAAAATCTACTAAATGTAAGATATTTATGAATAATTTGTTACTGGACCAGGTCCAAGATTTTACTTATCTGGGCATTTGTATTCAGCATGATCTGGGTTGGAAAAAGCAGGTTAACCTGGCATCTCTTAAGCACTCCCAACTCTCTGGTGCTTTAAGCAAAGAACATGCTAAATCTCTGACCAAACCTATTGATCCTGCACTTCGGGTGTATGATGCCAAAGTGGTTGGAGCTGCACTTTATGGAGTTGAGCTGTGGGGATTTGAAAATGTACATAAGTTATCTTCCTCTGAAAATAATTTCTTTCGAAATTTAACTAGACTACCTCAGAGTACTCCCCTTTGTCCCCTGTTCTATGACCTTGGTATGAGACCGATAGCATTAATTGCCTCATTCCGCCCTATTCTATACTGGCGGCGTTTATGGGTCACCCCCGAACTTAGGCTTTTTGCTCTTGGCCTCATGGACATTATCAAACTGGACATTTGCCGAAAGGTCAAGTGGCTCCGTAGGATCTATGAGTCGCTTCGGGACCTGGGCCTAAAAAACCTGTGGGAGGATCCTCAAAATGCTTGCTTCCCCACTAAACAAGTCCTGAAGGCTTTGTACTGGGAAATGGTAGCATCCAGAGTTTTCAGATCCACAGCACCGCTTTCACTATCTGGCATCTTCTTGGACTTTAAGGACACCATTTCCTTGGCACCCTTTTGGGATGATATTACCAGTCCTTTGGACAGGAAGCTTTATTTTCAGTTCAGAGTTGGTAGTCTCCCAGTAAGAGAGTTTACATCTAGATGGTCCACAGAAAATGTGCTTAATTGTCCCGGTTGTACTGCATCTATTGAATCTGTTAATCACTTTCTGTTCCAATGCCCTTCCTATATAATCCCTCGACAGACCTGGCTTAAACCAATGTGCCGGACCTTGGGTACTAGAAATACCAAGGTGGCAGTACGTATCTTACGGTCTGCTGAAACTTCACTTGTTTACATATCTGTTGCAAAGTTTCTTGGCAGGGCATGGGTGATTAGGAGCAAAATGTTGTCCTGATTAATTTTCCTTCCCGTGAATTGCTCAATTATTCTGTAAATATCTCTATTTATTTATTGTTTTAAACCATCTTAAAATATTTTAAAATGTATTGTCTTGTAAATGTATGGTATTTGTATGCTTTTATGACAATCGTCGAATAAAGCTTTCTTGACTTGACTTGAATACTCTGTATTAGTGGTGCCACTCTTAGAATTCATAATTGGAATTGATATTTTGAAAGGAATGACTTTGCACTTAGATGATGGATGTTACCAATTTGGAACTAAACATTATATATCGTCCAGGCCTGTACGGGTTGGTCGTTTAAGAATGCCCCCCATAAAAGTTCCCCAGGCGACAAAAGTGGTTCGTCAGAAGCAGTATCGTATTCCGGGTGGTCATGAAGAGATTAGTACCACTATTCAGGAGTTGGTGGATGCAGGTGTTATCACCCCAGTTACTTCTGCTTGGAATAATCCTGTTTGGCCTGTACGTAAGAGTGATAATTCTTGGCGCATGACTGTTGATTATCGAGAATTGAATAGATACACACCCTCTTTGACTGTTGCAGTACCGGATGTTATTACCCTAATTGAAAGAATCCAAAAACATCCAGGTACATGGTATGCGTCCATTGATATTGCTAATGCTTTCTTTTCGATTCCGATTGCCCCTGAGTGTCAGGAACAATTCAGTTTTACGTGGAACGGGCGTCAGATGACGTTTAGAAGTCTTCTTCAGGGCTATGTGCATAGTCCTACGATATGTCACCGGCTGGTGGCAGAGCATCTGGCTGAGGTTCCGGTTCATCCACAAATTCAGATATGTCACTATATTGATGATATTTTGATCCAAGGCGAATCACGAGAGGAAGTTCAGACCCAATTGGATAGAGTCATTGAGTGCCTGCGTGAGAAAGGTTGGGAAATCAACCCGGATAAATTACAAGGTCCGTCCCAAGCTGTAAAATTTTTGGGTATTAATTGGCATGAAGGGCACCGAGAAGTGATCCCTCAGGTTAAACAGAAAATTCTTGATTTTGCAGTTCCGAGAAATAGGAAAGAAGCCGAAAGCTTCATTGGTTTGTTTGGATTTTGGCGCCAGCATATTCCTCATTTGAGTCAAATATTGGCCCCTTTGTACCGTGTCACTCGTAAAAAGAATGCATTTGAATGGGATAAACCACAGCAAGATGCTTTCAGTCTGGCAAAAGAAGCAATTCAGCATGCTCTGGATTTATGGCCTGTATGTGATGGTGATGTGGATTTGAATGTGTCTGTACAAGGCCTTTATGCGAATTGGAGTTTGTGGCAGAAACAAGGCAAGAGTAGAGTACCGTTAGGTTTCTGGACCAAAAAGTTACCTGATGCTGGTGAGCGTTATACACCTTTTGAGAAACAGCTACTTGCATGTTATTGGGCTCTGGTGGATACCGAGCAGTTGACTTTGGGACATGATATAGTTTTGCGACCTGAAATTCCTATCATGCAGTGGGTTATGAGTTCGCCGAAAACTCACCGAATTGGACACGCTCAAGAGGCGAGTGTGATTAAATGGAAATGGTATATACAAGATAGGGCACGTGTGGGACAAAAAGGAGTTGCATCTTTGCATGAGCAGGTGGCACGGGCGCCATCAACTGAAACTGAGAGTGAATGTTTCGTACCTTTAGTACAGGAATCTCCTGTTAAGTGGGGTAAACCTTTTGATGATTTGTCCGCAGAGGACAGAAACCATGTCTGGTTTACGGATGGTTCAGCAAGGTTCATAGGGACGAAACGGCATTGGAAGGCAGTGTCCTATAATCCGATCACACAAAAATTGCTGAGTACAACTGGTGAGGGTAAGAGCAGTCAATTTGCTGAACTCTATGCTGTTTATCAAGTTCTGAAACAAGAGTTACCTGGCATATGTCATATTTTTACCGATTCTTGGTCTACTGCCAATGGACTGGCAGTTTGGTTACCAACTTGGCATTCCCATAGTTGGAAAATCCATTCCAAGGAATTGTGGGGAAAAGAATTATGGCAGGAGATTTGGGAAATGCTCCCACAGAGTACTGTTACAATCTTCCATGTGGATGCTCATACCCCGATAGACTCTCTTGACAAATTCTTTCATAATATTGCAGATGAGAAATCTAAAATTGCTGAGGCAGTGGTGGACACGCAAGATTCTGATATTGCGGGATTGGCGAAATGGGCACACCAGAAAGCAGGACACTTTGGAGAGAAAGCCACTAGCAGGTGGGCTGCTGATCGAGGAATTTATATTCCCCTAGATTTAATTAAAAATGTTATTCTACATTGTCCCATTTGTCAGCATATCAGGCAGCGCAAAGTGCCCCAAATTGTTAAAGGTCATTTACATCGCGGGAAAGTGCCCGCTCAAATTTGGCAGATTGATTACATTGGTCCACTCCCTATGAGTAGGAATTGTCAATATGTTTGCACCATTGTTGATACATACAGTGGCCTGTTGGTGGCCCTTCCCTGTAAGCAAGCTACCCAACTGAATACTATTAAAACATTGGAATTGATTATGATGTATTATGGTGTGCCATTCCAAATTCAATCTGATAATGCATCCCATTTTCGTGGAAGATTGGTACAGGAATTCTGTGTGGAAAACAATATTGAATGGGTGTTTCATATACCCTATTATCCACAGGCCTCGGGTCTTGTGGAGAGGTTGAATGGCCTGCTAAAAGACCAACTGCGCAAATTAACAGATGACAAGTATAAGAATTGGCGAGATTTTTTGCCTCAAGCGCTATTGATTTTGAATAACCGTCCTTTTCTAAATGCTGAATCCCCACTTATGCGTCTGTTTCCTCCGAATGTTGTTGCTAAACCCAATGAGATCAGAGAGACTGTGATGTACTGGGAGATTACTCCCGGAGCTTTGGCTCCATGCAGAGCGACCCCAGGGTCGGCAGGTTTAGACTTGCATGCCATGGATGACACCATTATAAAAAGTAAAGATCGAGTCATCATTGAGACAGGTGTTGGTGTTCAGATACCACCTGGAAATTTCGGATTAATTGCCCCTAGATCGGGGCTGGCTGTAAAAGGCATTCAGGTGCTTGGAGGAATCATTGATAGTGATTATCAGGGAGAGATTAAGGTGCTCCTGCTGAATGGCAGTGAGGTTGACTTACTGATACATAAAACTGACCGAGTGGCTCAATTGCTAATAATGCCTGTCTTCAGTGGTGAGATGGTAAAAGGCACTGCCCCAACGTTGCTAACTGTACGAGGCCAGAAAGGTTTTGGCTCTACAGACAATCCTGGGGCCAGAGTTTGGGTGCAGTCGCCTAAGAATCCCCCTGAACAAGCAGAGGTCATTGCAACCGGTCAAGATAATACCATTTTAGTTATGAGACCAGGGAAAGATAGCTGGGAAGCAGTCCCGGCTGACAAATGTTACTTACGAGAATGAATAATGCCTGTATTTGATTCTCTTTCAGATCATTCTTTGGACTGTTGCTGCAGGATGTGTCGGCATCGGACTGTTTTTGGGCTGGTGCGACGAGAGAGGAGGGATCCCATCAACCCGGGATGAGTTGAGAACCCGAGTGTCGCATTCCTTCGCTGCGTGGGATTCGTCATCGAACTTTTGGACTACACTAGCGAAACGGGTGACTAACGCCCCTCATTTCTGCCTGACACCGATGAGATCTGTGAATGACATTTTGTCAACTTGTTTGGTTGCTGTTCCTGCCTCGTTGGAGACTTTGACTCATATTTTCAATATATCAACCGCTCGCCCCAATGTTCTTCTGGGCGATTTCGCTACCCATCAGTATTGCCCCTTGTGTACTGAACTGTCAGACCCGATACCCCCCATCCAGTCCCAAATAGTTACCTATAATATCACACAAGGTGATTTGTGTTTTTTCCTTACGTGTAATCCTAGTGCAATTTCGGAATGTATGCGTTTAAAATTGAAAGGGGCCACCTCATTCACCGCTCATGAACGAACTTTGTGCCTTCAAAGGACGCCGAAAATATGTACTTCTGTTCAGAATAACATGACTTGCAAGAGTATGGTAGTTGCCCCCAGTCATTATCGCACGATGTTACTACCTGCCGGATGGCTTTTCTCATGTGGTAATACTTCCTGGCCATATGTCCCCGCAAATATTTCTGGAGGCCCTTGTGCCATTACTAGATTGAGTTTATTAATGTTTTCCTCACATCCGAATGCCAACTCTCGTGTGATTCGAGATACAGTGAGATTACAGGAGGATTGTGACTCATCTTTGCATTTATATTCTAAGTCTGAGTACCTTAGCCTGGCTATTTCAATTATTGGTGTTCCTGCTTTGGCAGTTTATAATGCCAAATCTATTGAGAAAATGGCCTGCTGGATGGTGAAATCCATTAATAATACTTCCACAGTCCTGTCGGACATGCTATTAGACGCCCAGGGTGAACGAAGGGCTATCTTGCAAAATCGAGCGGCCATTGATTATCTTTTGCTTAAACATGGACACGATTGTTCTGATTTTGAGGGTCTTTGTTGTTTTAACTTGTCTGATCATACACAATCCATTCGAGCTCACATTAACAAGCTACATGACTTGACAGAAGAAGTTAGAAAACACATTGATCAGGGCTGGTTTGACTGGCTCTTTAATTGGTTACCTGATTTGCATTTGTTACGTCAAATATTAGGAGGTATTCTGATTACTATCGCCATTTTGATTTCCATCTGTTGCTTTATTCAGTGTATTCCTTCACTACTTCAATTCTGCACACCTGGTACTAGACATAGATCAGTTAGTTTTGTTTCATATTATTCTTCCACAGATGTTAGTTCCGTTTAATGAATGTATAATAAACTGAAGTCAAGGGTGAAATGTTCTGCTCGATTTTTCTGGCCTTCTTGTGTTAACAAGTGATTGAATGTGACTTCAGTCTCTTACCATTCAAGCCTAAGGGTTAGAGTAGTGAATGGAGCCTATTTACTAGGCACTTTGACATGATTCTGTGCTCTTCCCCATAGATCAGGGCTTGCACACATAGCCTAGGGGATAGATTCGTTAGTATTAGGGATAACCTGTCCTGTAGTGAGGGTATTTCATGGAGCTGTGCTGAATTCAGGCCTGGTAGGCCTCAAACGGGAGAGACTCCATCTTTCTTTCTGCTTCGGCAGCTTGGGATGCTTCTAGGCCAAGAGTTATGTTTTAGTTATGAGGTGTTATTCGCTTGGAGAGAACCGGTTCAGGCCGGCCCTTATCGAAGGATTGTATTTTTCTTCATGCTGAAGACACTACATCAGGCCGGCCGGCTGGGAACGTGTCCTTGGTACGGGGAGGTACAAGAATTTGGTGGGCGGCAGGTTACGGGCCGGAATTTTCCATGAGGAAATGCACCTCTATATTAGTGAAAGTCTGAGGCAGTTACATGTTCAGTCCGTAGGCGGCATCTGGCCGTTAGCAGTAAAGCTACTACTTATTCCAGGGAAGACAGACGCCATCTTGAAGGCGGAGAAGAACCGAGAGACAGATGCTTTCCTAGCAGAATAGCCAGAGAGGAGAGAGTAGCCGATAAGGAAGAGGTCCCAGTGACTCGAAGAAGGGTGATTCCAGGCGAGCCAAGATACAGACGAGAAGGGAACCTAGATGACCACTGAGTGCAGGCTACATACTACTAAGGTGATGTCGACCCTTTCTTATTAGAGTGTACAACTTAATCTTTCACTTTTCTTCGCAGGTTATGTGTTATATCGTAAATGTTATGTGATTGTGTATGTAATGAGTAATAAAGTATCCAGTTCGTAGTGAACCAACATGTGCTGCGTGTTCTTGTATAAGAGGGTAGCCTATTCTTCTAGTCAGCTGCGGCTACATGAACAGATGTTAACCCTGATCAGGTAAGTGGTAACTGAATAAGGGAAAGAGGAGTCCCTCGAACCTGAGAACAGGCTATACTCGAACTGGCAATCCTTGTGTGATCTGATGAATAGTGAGACTGATTCCCTTTTTGTATGTTATGGTGACCATAGGATGAACTGTCGTATGAGACTGCCGTCTGGGTAGAGAGATCTGGGTTCGTATGGGACCGCGAGGCCGCCACTTGTGCTGAGACTGCCGTCTGGGTAGAGAGGTCTGGGTTCGTATGGGACCGCGAGGCCGCCACTTGTGATCTGAGACTGCCGTCTGGGTAGAGAGGTCTGGGTTCGTATGGGACCGCGAGGCCGCCACTTGTGATACTGTCGTATGGGCAGAGAGGTCTGGATTCGTAGGGGATCGCGAGGCCGCCGATTGTGCTGATACTGTCGTATGGGCAGAGAGGTCTGGGTTCGTATGGGACCGCGAGGCCGCCACTTGTGATCTGAGACTGCCGTCTGGGTAGAGAGGAAAAGCCATCTGGGTAGAGAGGTCTGGGTTCGTATGGGACCGCGAGGCCGCCACTTGTGATACTGTCGTATGGGCAGAGAGGTCTGGATTCGTAGGGGATCGCGAGGCCGCCGATTGTGCTGATACTGTCGTATGGGCAGAGAGGTCTGGGTTCGTATGGGACCGCGAGGCCGCCACTTGTGATCTGAGACTGCCGTCTGGGTAGAGAGGTCTGGGTTCGTATGGGACCGCGAGGCCGCCACTTGTGATCTGAGACTGCCGTCTGGGTAGAGAGGTCTGGGTCCGTATGGGACCGCGAGGCCGCCACTTGTGCTGAGACTGCCGTCTGGGTAGAGAGGTCTGGGTTCGTATGGGACCGCGAGGCCGCCACTTGTGATCTGAGACTGCCGTCTGGGTAGAGAGGTCTGGGTTCGTATGGGACCGTGAGGCCGCCACTTGTGATACTGTCGTATGGGCAGAGAGGTCTGGATTCGTAGGGGATCGCGAGGCCGCCGATTGTGCTGAGACTGCCGTCTGGGTAGAGAGGTCTGGGTTCGTATGGGACCGCGAGGCCGCCACTTGTGATCTGAGACTGCCGTCTGGGTAGAGAGGTCTGGGTTCGTATGGGACCGCGAGGCCGCCACTTGTGATACTGTCGTATGGGCAGAAAGGTCTGGATCCGTATGGGATCGCGAGGCCGCCGATTGTGAGATCTTGGTATACATAGTAGGAATCCCCTGTCCTTAGGTGATAGATATATGTGGTTGTAGGATTGTAAATAGGTTCTAGGGAGGGGGTAACGTTCTGGCTGGGTTAGTGAGGCCCTGATGAGTGGGTTCTATCTGATCCGAAAACCCAAGCAGAACAGAGCCCCAAAAAACCACAAAGATTGCTTTTCAGTCAAAAGCTCAAAATGCTGGGAAATACAGCCTTTGAAGGCCCTAGAGTCCGGAAAACGTGGTATTGACTTTGGGAGAGAGAAAAACCACATGACTATTCCCAGGTCACATGACACTTCCAGGGGTCAAAGGTCAACCTGTAAGGAAGTGGTTGTTTTCCTCCATTCAAAGTCTCTAAAAAGTGTGCGCTTTCACGCACTTTGAGGCAAAATAAACCTCAAAGATTGGTTTTCAGTCTAAAAGCTCAAAATGCTCGGCAATACAACATTTGATGGCCCTAGAGTCTGGAAAACGTGGTATTGACTTTGGGAGACAGAAAAACAACATGACTATTCCAAAGTCACATGACACTCCCAGGGGTCAAAGGTCAACCTGTAAGGAATTGGTCGTTTTCCTTCATCCAAAGGCTCCAAAAAGTGTGCGCTTTTACGCACTTTGAAAACGATCTTTACTATTTTCTGCGGCTCAGTCTAAAAGCCCAAAACGCTGGGAAATGTTGCATTGACTGCCCTAGAACCTGGAAAACGTGTGTATTGACTTCGGGAGACGGAAAAACCACATGACTCTTCCGAAGGTCTCATGTCGCACCCAGGGGTCAAAGGTCAAACTGTAAGGGAGGGGTTGTTTTCCTCCATTCAAAGTCTCTAAAAAGTGTGCGCTTTCACGCACTTTCAGCCCCAAAAAACCTCAAAGATTGCTTTTCAGTCTAAAAGCTCAAGATGCTAGGAAATACAGCATTTGACGGCCCTAGAGTCCAGAAAACGTGGTATTGACTTTGGGAGAGATAAAAACCACATGACTCATCCACAGGTCATATGATACTTCCAGGGGTCAAAGGTCAACCTCTAAGGAAGTGGTCGTTTTCCTTCATCCAAAGGCTCCAAAAAGTGTGCGCTTTTATGCACTTTGAAAACGATCTTTACTATTTTCTGCGGCTCAGTCTAAAAGGTGAAAACACTGGGAAATGTTGCATTTGACGGCCCTAGAACCGGTAAAACGTGTGTATTGACTTCGGGAGACAGAAAAACCACATGACTCTTCCAAAGGTCTCATGAGGCACCCAGGGGTCAAAGGCCAAAGGTCAAACTGTAAGGAAGTGGTCGTTTTCCTCCATTCAAAGTCTCTAAAAAGTGTGCGCTTTCACGCACTTTGAGCCCCAAAAAACCTCAAAGATTGCTTTTCAGTCAAAAGCTCAAAATGCTGGGAAATACAGCCTTTGACGGCCCTAGAGTCCGGAAAACGTGGTATTGACTTTGAGAGACAGAAATACAACATGACTATTCCAAAGTCACATGACACTCCCAGGGGTCAAAGGTCAACCTGTAAGGAATTGGTCGTTTTCCTTCATCCAAAGGCTCCAAAAAGTGTGCGCTTTTACGCACTTTGAAAACGATCTTTACTATTTTCTGCGGCTCAGTCTAAAAGCTCAAAACGCTGGGAAATGTTGCATTGACTGCCCTAGAACCTGGAAAACGTGTGTATTGACTTCGGGAGACAGAAAAACCACATGACTCTTCCGAAGGTCTCATGTCGCACCCAGGGGTCAAAGGTCAAACTGTAAGGGAGGGGTTGTTTTCCTCCATTCAAAGTCTCTAAAAAGTGTGCGCTTTCACGCACTTTCAGCCCCAAAAAACCTCAAAAATTGCTTTTCAGTCTAAAAGCTCAAGATGCTAGGAAATACAGCATTTGACGGCCCTAGAATCCAGAAAACGTGGTATTGACTTTGGGAGACAGAAAAATCAGATGACTATTCCAAGATCACATGACACTCCCAGGGGTCAAAGGTCAACCTGCAAGGAAGTGGTAATTTTCCTTCATCCAAAGGCTCCAAAAAGTGTGCACTTTACGCACTTTGAAAACGATCTTTACTATTTTCTGCGGCTCAGTCTAAAAGGTCAAAACACTGGGAAATGCTTCATTTGACGGCCCTGGAGCCCGGAAAACGTCTTATTGACTTTGGGAGACAGAAAAACCACATGACTATTCCAAGGTCACATGACACTCCCAGGGGACAAAGGTCAAATGTCAACCTGTAAGGAAGTGGTCGTTTTCCTTCATCCAAAGGCTCCAAAAAGTGTGCGCTTTTATGCACTTTGAAAACGATCTTTACTATTTTCTGTGGCTCAGTCTAAAAGGTCAAAACACTGGGAAATGTTGCATTTGGCTGCCCTAGAACCGGTAAAACATGTGTATTTACTTCGGGAGACAGAAAAACCACATGACTCTTCCAAAGGTCTCATGAGGCACCCAGGGGTCAAAGGCCAAAGGTCAAACTGTAAGGAAGTGGTCGCTTTTCTCCATTCAAAGTCTCTAAAAAGTGTGCGCTTTCACGCACTTTGAGCCCCAAAAAACCTCAAAGATTGCTTTTCAGTCAAAAGCTCAAAATGCTGGGAAATACAGCCTTTGACGGGTAAACGGCGTTTACTTAGCAGGCGTTACTTCGCATGCAGTTACTACGCGGACGTTAGTACGCACGCGTTGTTACTTAGAAAACCTTTACTACGCAAGTCGGAACAGCGACTTGCGTTAGGAGGGGGAAGGTGTTGGATTTAAAATCCAACACCTTCCCTAGTGTCCGCATAGACTGGAGTTGGAATAGTAAATTATACTATTCCAACATCCAGCACCCCCTTCTGTAATTCGTTGTTCCGAATTGCGTAGGAAAGGAATGCGAACTAAAAACGCGGTCGTACTAACGACCGCATAGTAATGGCATGCGTACTAAACGCATGCAAAGTAACGTCATATATTCCTTTGACGGCCCTAGAGTCCGGAAAACGTGGTATTGACTTTGGGAGAGAGAAAAACCACATGACTCATCCACGGGTCACATGAGACTCCCAGGGGTCAAAGGTCAACCTGTAAGGAAGCGGTCGTTTTCCTTCATCCTAAGGCTCCAAGAAGTGTGCGCTTTTATGCACTTTGAAAACGATCTTTACTATTTTCTGCGGCTCAGTCTAAAAGGTCAAAACTCTGGGAATTGCTTCATTTGACGGCCCTAGAGCCCAAAAAACGTAGTATTGACTTCGGGAGGCAGAAAAACCACATGACTATTCCAAGGTCACATGACACTTCCATGGGTCAAAGGTCAACCTGTAAGGAAGTGGTCATTTTCCTTCATCCAAAGGCTCCAAAAAGTGTGCACTTTACGCACTTTGAAAACGATCTTTACTATTTTCTGCGGCTCAGTCTAAAAGGTCAAAACACTGGGAAATGCTTCATTTGACGGCCCTGGAGCCCGGAAAACGTCTTATTGACTTTGGGAGACAGAAAAACCACATGACTATTCCAAGGTCACATGACACTTCCATGGGTCAAAGGTCAACCTGTAAGGAAGTGGTCGTTTTCCACTGGAGCCCGGAAAACGTCTTATTGACTTTGGGAGACAGAAAAACCACATGACTCATCCACAGGTCACATGATACTCCCAGGGGTCAAAGGTCAACCTGTAAGGAAGCGGTCGTTTTCCTTCATCCAAAGGCTCCAAAAAGTGTGCGCTTTTATGCACTTTGAAAACGATCTTTACTATTTTCTGCGGCTCAGTCTAAAAGCTCAAAATGCTGGGAAATACAGCCTTTGAGGGCCCTAGAGCCCGGAAAACGTAGTATGGACTTGGAGAGGCAGAAAAACCACATGACTATTCCAAGATCACATGACACTTCCAAGGGTCAAAGGTCAACCTGTAAGGAAGTGGTCGTTTTCCTTCATCCAAAGGCTCCAAAAAGTGTGCGCTTTTACGCACTTTGAAAACGATCTTTGCTATTTTCTGCGGCTCAGTCTAAAAGCTCAAAACGCTGGCAAATGTTGCATTGACTGCCCTAGAACCTGGAAAACGTGTGTATTGACTTCGGGAGACAGAAAAACCACATGACTCTTCCGAAGGTCTAATGTCGCACCCAGGGGTCAAAGGTCAAACTGTAAGGGAGTGGTTGTTTTCCTCCATTCAAAGTCTCTAAAAAGTGTGCGCTTTCACGCACTTTCAGCCCCAAAAAACCTCAAAGATTGCTTTTCAGTCTAAAAGCTCAAAATGCTGGGAAATACAGCATTTGACGGCCCTAGAGTCCAGAAAACGTGGTATTGACTTTGGGAGACAGAAAACCACATGACTCATCCACAGGTCACATGATACTCCCAGGGGTCAAAGGTCAACCTCTAAGGAAGTGGTCGTTTTCCTCCATTCAAAGTCTCTAAAAAGTGTGCGCTTTCATGCACTTTTAGCCCCAAAAACCTCAAAGATTGCTTTTCAGTCTAAAAGCTCAAAATGTTGGGAAATACAGCATTTGACGGCCCTAGAGTCCGGAAAACGTGGTATTGACTTTGGGAGAGATAAAAACCACATGACTCATCCACAGGTCACATGATACTCCCAGGGGTCAAAGGTCAACCTCTAAGGAAGTGGTCGTTTTCCTTCATCCAAAGGCTCCAAAATGTGTGCGCTTTTACGCACTTTGAAAACGATCTTTACTATTTTCTGCGGCTCAGTCTAAAAGCCCAAAACGCTGGGAAATGTTGCATTTGACGGCCCTAGAACCGGTAAAACGTGTGTATTGACTTCGGGAGACAGAAAAACCACATGACTCTTCCAAAGGTCTCATGAGGCACCCAGGGGTCAAAGGCCAAAGGTCAAACTGTAAGGAAGTGGTCGTTTTCCTCCATTCAAAGTCTCTAAAAAGTGTGCGCTTTCACGCACTTTGAGCCCCAAAAAACCACAAAGATTGCTTTTCAGTCAAAAGCTCAAAATGCTGGGAAATACAGCCTTTGAAGGCCCTAGAGTCTGGAAAACGTGGTATTGACTTTGGGAGAGAGAAAAACCACATGACTATTCCCAGGTCACATGACACTTCCAGGGGTCAAAGTTCAACCTGTAAGGAAGTGGTTGTTTTCCTCCATTCAAAGTCTCTAAAAAGTGTGCGCTTTCACGCACTTTGAGGCAAAATAAACCTCAAAGATTGGTTTTCAGTCTAAAAGCTCAAAATGCTGGGAAATACAGCATTTGACGGCCCTAGAGTCCGGAAAACGTGGTATTGACTTTGGGAGAGAAAAAAACCACATGACTCATCCACAGGTCACATGATACTTCCAGGGGTCAAAGGTCAACCTCTAAGGAAGTGGTCGTTTTCCTTCATCCAAAGGCTCCAAAAAGTGTGCGCTTTTATGCACTTTGAAAACGATCTTTACTATTTTCTGCGGCTCAGTCTAAAAGGTGAAAACACTGGGAAATGTTGCATTTGACGGCCCTAGAACCGGTAAAACGTGTGTTTTGACTTCGGGAGACAGAAAAACCACATGACTCTACCAAAGGTCTCATGAGGCACCCAGGGGTCAAAGGCCAAAGGTCAAACTGTAAGGAAGTGGTCGTTTTCCTCCATTCAAAGTCTCTAAAAAGTGTGCGCTTTCACGCACTTTGAGCCCCAAAAAACCACAAAGATTGCTTTTCAGTCAAAAGCTCAAAATGCTGGGAAATACAGCCTTTGAAGGCCCTAGAGTCCGGAAAACGTGGTATTGACTTTGGGAGAGAGAAAAACCACATGACTATTCCCAGGTCACATGACACTTCCAGGGGTCAAAGGTCAACCTGTAAGGAAGTGGTTGTTTTCCTCCATTCAAAGTCTCTAAAAAGTGTGCGCTTTCACGCACTTTGAGGAAAAATAAACCTCAAAGATTGGTTTTCAGTCTAAAAGCTCAAAATGCTCGGAAATACAACATTTGATGGCCCTAGAGTCTGGAAAACGTGGTATTGACTTTGGGAGACAGAAAAACAACATGACTATTCCAAAGTCACATGACACTCCCAGGGGTCAAAGGTCAACCTGTAAGGAATTGGTCGTTTTCCTTCATCCAAAGGCTCCAAAAAGTGTGCGCTTTTACGCACTTTGAAAACGATCTTTACTATTTTCTGCGGCTCAGTCTAAAAGCCCAAAACGCTGGGAAATGTTGCATTGACTGCCCTAGAACCTGGAAAACGTGTGTATTGACTTCGGGAGACAGAAAAACCACATGACTCTTCCGAAGGTCTCATGTCGCACCCAGGGGTCAAAGGTCAAACTGTAAGGGAGGGGTTGTTTTCCTCCATTCAAAGTCTCTAAAAAGTGTGCGCTTTCACGCACTTTCAGCCCCAAAAAACCTCAAAGATTGCTTTTCAGTCTAAAAGCTCAAGATGCTAGGAAATACAGCATTTGACGGCCCTAGAGTCCAGAAAACGTGGTATTGACTTTGGGAGAGAGAAAAACCACATGACTATTCCCAGGTCACATGACACTTCCAGGGGTCAAAGGTCAACCTGTAAGGAAGTGGTCATTTTCCTTTATTCAAAGTCTCTAAAAAGTTTGCGCTTTCACGCACTTTGAGCCAAAATAAACCTCAAAGATTGGTTTTCAGTCTAAAAGCTCAAAATGCTCGGAAATACAACATTTGATGGCCCTAGAGTCTGGAAAACGTGGTATTGACTTTGAGAGACAGAAATACAACATGACTATTCCAAAGTCACATGACACTCCCAGGGGTCAAAGGTCAACCTGTAAGGAATTGGTCGTTTTCCTTCATCCAAAGGCTCCAAAAAGTGTGCGCTTTTACGCACTTTGAAAACGATCTTTACTATTTTCTGCGGCTCAGTCTAAAAGCTCAAAACGCTGGGAAATGTTGCATTGACTGCCCTAGAACCTGGAAAACGTGTGTATTGACTTCGGGAGACAGAAAAACCACATGACTCTTCCGAAGGTCTCATGTCGCACCCAGGGGTCAAAGGTCAAACTGTAAGGGAGGGGTTGTTTTCCTTCATTCAAAGTCTCTAAAAAGTGTTCGCTTTCACGCACTTTCAGCCCCCAAAAACCTCAATGATTGCTTTTCAGTCTAAAAGCTCAAAATGCTGGGAAATACAGCATTTGACGGCCCTAGAGTCCAGAAAACGTGGTATTGACTTTGGGAGACAGAAAAACCACATGACTATTCCAAGGTCACATGACACTTCCAGGGGTCAAAGGTCAAATGTCAACCTGTAAGGAAGTGGTCGTTTTCCTTCATCCAAAGGCTCCAAAAAGTGTGCGCTTTTATGCACTTTGAAAACGATCTTTACTATTTTCTGTGGCTCAGTCTAAAAGCTCAAAACGCTGGGAAATGTTACATTTGACGGCCCAAGAACCGGTAAAACGTGGTATTGACTTCGGGAGGCAGAAAAACCACATGGCTATTCCAAGGTCACATGACACCTCCAGGGGTCAAAGGTCAACCTGTATGGAAGTGGTCGTTTTCCTCCATTCAAAGTCTCCAAAAAGTGTGCGCTTTCACGCACTTTCAGCCCCAAAAAACCTCAAAGATTGCTTTTCAATCTAAAAGCTGAAAATGCTGGGAAATACAGCATTTGACGGCCCTAGAGTCCAGAAAACGTGGTATTGACTTTGGGAGACAGAAAAACCACATGACTCTTCCGAAGGTCTCATGACGCACCCAGGGGTCAAAGGTCAAACTGTGAGGGAGTGGTTGTTTTCCTCCATTCAAAGTCTCTAAAAAGTGTGCGCTTTCACTCACTTTCAGGTCCAAAAAACCTCAAAGATTGGTTTTCAGTCTAAAAGCTCAAAATGCTGGGAAATACAGCATTTGATGGCCCTAGAGTCGGGAAAACGTGGTATTGACTTTGGGAGAGAGAAAAACCACATGACTTATCCACAGGTCACATGATACTCCCAGGGGTCAAAGGTCAACCTCTAAGGAAGTGGTCGTTTTCCTCCATTCAAAGTCTCTAAAAAGTGTGCGCTTTCACGCACTTTTAGCCCCAAAAAACCTCAAAGATTGCTTTTCAGTCTAAAAGCTCAAAATGCTGGGAAATACAGCATTTGACGGCACTAGAGTCCGGAAAACGTGGTATTGACTTTGGGAGGGATAAAAACCACATGACTAATCCACAGGTCACATGATACTCCCAGGGGTCAAAGGTCAACCTCTAAGGAAGTGGTCGTTTTCCTTCATCCAAAGGCTCCAAAAAGTGTGCGCTTTTATGCACTTTGAAAACGATCTTTACTATTTTCTGCGGCTCAGTCTAAAAGGTGAAAACACTGGAAAATGCTTCATTTGACAGCCCTAGAGCCCGGAAAACGTAGTATTGACTTCAGGAGGCAGAAAAACCACATGACTATTCCAAGGTCACATGACACTTCCAGGGGTCAAGGGTCAACCTGTATGGAAGTGGTCGTTTTCCTCCATTCAAAGTCTCTAAAAAGTGTGCGCTTTCACGCACTTTGAGCCCCAAAAAACCTCAAAGATTGCTTTTCAGTACAAAAGCTCAAAATGCTGGGAAATACAACATTTGATGACCCTAGAGTCTGGGAAACGTGGTATTGACATTGGGAGACAGAAAAACCACATGACTATTCCAAGGTCACATGACACTCCCAGGGGACAAAGGTCAAAGGTCAACCTGTAAGGAAGTGGTCGTTTTCCTTCATCCAAAGGCTCCAAAAAGTGTGCGCTTTTATGCACTTTGAAAACGATCTTTACTATTTTCTGTGGCTCAGTCTAAAAGCTCAAAACGCTGGGAAATGTTGCATTGACTGCCCTAGAACCGGTAAAACGTGTGTATTGACTTCGGGAGACAGAAAAATCACATGACTCTTCCGAAGGTCTCATGACGCACCCAGGGGTCAAAGGTCAAACTGTTTGGGAGTGGTTGTTTTCCTCCATTCAAAGTCTCTAAAAAGTGTGCGCTTTCACGCACTTTGAGCCCCAAAAAACCTCAAAGATTGCTTTTCAGTCTAAAAGCTCAAAATGCTGGGAAATACAGCCTGTGACGGCCCTAGAGCCCGGAAAACGTGATATTGACTTCGGGAGGCAGAAAAACCACATTGCTATTCCAAGGTCACATGACACTTCCAGGGGTCAAAGGTCAACTTGTAAGGAAGTGGTCGTTTTCCTTCATCCAAAGGCTCCAAAAAGTGAGCGCTTTTACGCACTTTGAAAACGATCTTTACTATTTTCAAAAGCTCAAAATGCTGGGAAATACAGCCTTTGACGGGTAAACGGCGTTTACTTAGCAGGCGTTACTTCGCATGCCGTTACTACGCGGACGTTAGTACGCACGCGTTGTTACTTAGAAAACCTTTACTACGCAAGTCGGAACAGCGACTTGCGTTAGGAGGGGGAAGGTGTTGGATTTAAAATCCGCTTAGACTGGAGTTGGAATAGTAAATTATACTATTCCAACATCCAGCACCCCCTTCTGTAATTCGTTGTTCCGAATTGCGTAGGAAAGGAATGCGAACTAAAAACGCGGTCGTACTAACAACCGCGTAGTAATGGCATGCATACTAAACGCATGCAAAGTAACGTCATATATTCCTTTGACGGCCTTAGAGTCCGGAAAACGTGGTATTGACTTTGGGAGAGAGAAAAACCACATGACTCATCCACGGGTCACATGAGACTCCCAGGGGTCAAAGGTCAACCTGTAAGGAAGCGGTCGTTTTCCTTCATCCAAAGGCTCCAAAATGTGTGCGCTTTTATGCACTTTGAAAACGATCTTTACTATTTTCTGCGGCTCAGTCCAAAAGGTGAAAACACTGGAAAATGCTTCATTTGACAGCCCTAGAGCCCGGAAAACGTAGTATTGACTTCGGGAGGCAGAAAAACCACATGACTATTCCAAGGTCACATGACACTTCCATGGGTCAAAGGTCAACCTGTAAGGAAGTGGTAATTTTCCTTCATCCAAAGGCTCCAAAAAGTGTGCACTTTACGCACTTTGAAAACGATCTTTACTATTTTCTGCGGCTCAGTCTAAAAGGTCAAAACACTGGGAAATGCTTCATTTGACGGCCCTGGAGCCCGGAAAACGTCTTATTGACTTTGGGAGACAGAAAAACCACATGACTATTCCAAGGTCACATGACACTCCCAGGGGACAAAGGTCAAATGTCAACCTGTAAGGAAGTGGTCGTTTTCCTTCATCCAAAGGCTCCAAAAAGTGTCCGCTTTCACGCACTTTGAGCCCCAAAAAACCTCAAAGATTGCTTTTCAGTCAAAAGCTCAAAATGCTGGGAAATACAGCCTTTGACGGGTAAACGGCGTTTACTTAGCAGGCGTTACTTCGCATGCCGTTACTACGCGGACGTTAGTACGCACGCGTTGTTACTTAGAAAACCTTTACTACGCAAGTCGGAACAGCGACTTGCGCTAGGAGGGGGAAGGTGTTGGATTTAAAATCCAACACCTTCCCTAGTGTCCGCATAGAGTGGAGTTGGAATAGTAAATTGTACTATTCCAACATCCAGCACCCCCTTCTGTAATTCGTTGTTCCGAATTGCGTAGGAAAGGAATGTGAACTAAAAACGCGGTCGTACTAACGACCGCGTAGTAATGGCATGCGTACTAAACGCATGCGAAGTAACGTCATATATTCCTTTGACGGCCCTAGAGTCCGGAAAACGTGGTATTGACTTTGGGAGAGAGAAAAACCACATGACTCATCCACAGGTCACATGAGACTCCCAGGGGTCAAAGGTCAACCTGTAAGGAAGCGGTCGTTTTCCTTCATCCTAAGGCTCCAAAAAGTGTGCGCTTTTATGCACTTTGAAAACGATCTTTACTATTTTCTGCGGCTCAGTCTAAAAGGGCAAAACACTGGGAAATGCTTCATTTGACGGCCATAGAGCCCGGAAAACGTAGTATTGACTTCGGGAGGCAGAAAAACCACATGACTATTCCAAGGTCACATGACACTTCCATGGGTCAAAGGTCAACCTGTAAGGAAGTGGTCGTTTTCCTCCATTCAAAGTCTCTAAAAAGTGTGCGCTTTCACGCACTTTCAGCCCCAAAAAACCTCAAAGATTGCTTTTCAGTCTAAAAGCTCAAAATGCTGGGAAATACAACCTTTGACGGCCCTAGAGCCTGGAAAACGTAGTATTGACTTGGAGAGGCAGAAAAACCACATGACTATTCCAAGGTCACATGACGCTTCCAAGGGTCAAAGGTCAACCTATAAGGAAGTGGTCGTTTTCCTTCATCCAAAGGCTCCAAAAAGTGTGCGCTTTCATGCACTTTGAACCAAAATAAAGCTCAAAGATTGGTTTTCAGGCTGAAAGCTCAAAATGCTGGGAAATACAACATTTGATGGCCCTAGAGTCTGGAAAACGTGGTATTGACTTTGGGAGACAGAAAAGCATCATGACTATTCCAAGGTCGCATGACACTTCCATGGATCAAAGGTCAACCTGTAAGGAAGTGGTCGTTTTCCTTCATCCAAAGGCTCCAAAAAGTTTGCGCTTTTATGCACTTTGAAAACGAACTTTACTATTTTCTGTGGCTCAGTCTAAAAGCTCAAAACGCTGGGAAATGTTGCATTTGACGGCCCAAGAACCGGTAAAACGTGGTATTGACTTCGGGAGGCAGAAAAACCACATGGCTATTCCAAGGTCACATGACACTTCCAGGGGTCAAAGGTCAACCTGTATGGAAGTGGTCGTTTTCCTCCATTCAAAGTCTCTAAAAAGTGTGCGCTTTCACGCGCTTTCAGCCCCAAAAAACCTCAAAGATTGCTTTTCAGTCTAAAAGCTCAAAATGCTGGGAAATACAGCATTTGACGGCCCTAGAGTCCAGAAAACGTGGTATTGACTTTGGGAGACAGAAAAACCACATGACTCTTCCGAAGGTCTCATGACGCACCCAGGGGTCAAAGGTCAAACTGTGAGGGAGTGGTTGTTTTCCTCCATTCAAAGTCTCTAAAAAGTGTGCGCTTTCACTCACTTTCAGGTCCAAAAAACCTCAAAGATTGCTTTTCAGTCTGAAAGCTCAAAATGCTGGGAAATACAACATTTGATGGCCCTAGAGTCTGGAAAACGTGGTATTGACTTTGGGAGGCAGAAAAACCACATGGCTATTCCAAGGTCACATGACACTTCCAGGGGTCAAAGGTCAACCTGTATGGAAGTGGTCGTTTTCCTCCATTCAAAGTCTTTAAAAAGTGTGCGCTTTCACGCACTTTCAGCCCCAAAAAACCTCAAAGATTGCTTTTCAGTCTAAAAGCTCAAAATGCTGGGAAATGCAGCATTTGACGGCCCTAGAGTCCAGAAAACGCGGTATTGACTTTGGGAGACAGAAAAACCACATGACTCTTCCGAAGGTCTCATGACGCACCCAGGGGTCAAAGGTCAAACTGTGAGGGAGTGGTTGTTTTCCTCCATTCAAAGTCTCTAAAAAGTGTGCGCTTTCACTCACTTTCAGGTCCAAAAAACCTCAAAGATTGCTTTTCAGTCTAAAAGCTCAAAATGCTGGGAAATACAGCATTTGATGGCCCTAGAGTCCGGAAAACGTGGTATTGACTTTGGGAGAGAGAAAAACCACATGACTCATCCTCAGGTTACATGATACTCCCAGGGGTCAAAGGTCAACCTCTAAGGAAGTGGTTGTTTTCCTCCATTCAAAGTCTCTAAAAAGTGTGCGCTTTCACGCACTTTTAGCCCCAAAAAACCTCAAAGATTTGCTTTTCAGTCTAAAAGCTCAAAGTGCTGGGAAATACAGCATTTGACGGCCCTAGAGTCCAGAAAACGTGGTATTGACTTTGGGAGAGATAAAAACCACATGACTCATCCACAGGTCACATGACACTTCCAGAGGTCAAAGGTCAACCTGTATGGAAGTGGTCGTTTTCCTCCATTCAAAGTCTCTAAAAAGTGTGCGCTTTCACTCACTTTCAGCCCCAAAAATCCTCAATGATTGCTTTTCAGTCTAAAAGCTCAAAATGCTGGGAAATACAGCATTTGACGGCCCTAGAGTCCAGAAAACGTGGTATTGACTTTGGGAGACAGAAAAACCACATGACTATTCCAAGGTCACATGACACTTCCAGGGGTCAAAGGTCAAATGTCAACCTGTAAGGAAGTGTTCGTTTTCCTTCATCCAAAGGCTCCAAAAAGTGTGCGCTTTTATGCACTTTGAAAACGATCTTTACTATTTTCTGTGGCTCAGTCTAAAAGCTCAAAACGCTGGGAAATGTTGCATTTGACGGCCCAAGAACCGGTAAAACGTGGTATTGACTTCGGGAGGCAGAAAAACCACATGGCTATTCCAAGGTCACATGACACTTCCAGGGGTCAAAGGTCAACCTGTATGGAAGTGGTCGTTTTCCTCCATTCAAAGTCTCTAAAAAGTGTGCGCTTTCACTCACTTTCAGCCCCAAAAATCCTCAATGATTGCTTTTCAGTCTAAAAGCTCAAAATGCTGGGAAATACAGCATTTGACGGCCCTAGAGTCCAGAAAACGTGGTATTGACTTTGGGAGACAGAAAAACCACATGACTATTCCAAGGTCACATGACACTTCCAGGGGTCAAAGGTCAAATGTCAACCTGTAAGGAAGTGGTCGTTTTCCTTCATCCAAAGGCTCCAAAAAGTGTGCGCTTTTATGCACTTTGAAAACGATCTTTACTATTTTCTATGGCTCAGTCTAAAAGCTCAAAACGCTGGGAAATGTTGCATTTGACGGCCCAAGAACCGGTAAAACGTGGTATTGACTTCGGGAGGCAGAAAAACCACATGGCTATTCCAAGGTCACATGACACTTCCAGGGGTCAAAGGTCAACCTGTATGGAAGTGGTCGTTTTCCTCCATTCAAAGTCTCTAAAAAGTGTGCGCTTTCACTCACTTTCAGGTCCAAAAAACCTCAAAGATTGCTTTTCAGTCTAAAAGCTCAAAATGCTGGGAATTACAGCATTTGACGGCCCTAGAGTCCAGAAAACGTGGTATTGACTTTGGGAGACAGAAAAACCACATGACTCTTCCGAAGGTCTCATGACGCACCCAGGGGTCAAAGGTCAAACTGTGAGGGAGTGGTTGTTTTCCTCCATTCAAAGTCTCTAAAAAGTGTGCGCTTTCACTCACTTTCAGGTCCAAAAAACCTCAAAGATTGCTTTTCAGTCTAAAAGCTCAAAATGCTCCAAAAAGTGTGCGCTTTCATGCACTTTGAACCAAAATAAACCTCAAAGATTGGTTTTCAGTCTAAAAGCTCAAAATGCTGGGAAATACAACATTTGATGGCCCTAGAGTCTGGAAAACGTGGTATTGACTTTGGGAGACAGAAAAACATCATGACTATTCCAAGGTCACATGACACTTCCATGGGTCAAAGGTCAACCTGTAAGGAAGTGGTCGTTTTTCTCCATTCAAAGTCTCTAAAAAGTGTTCGCTTTCACGCACTTTCAGCCCCCAAAAACCTCAATGATTGCTTTTCAGTCTAAAAGCTCAAAATGCTGGGAAATACAGCATTTGACGGCCCTAGAGTCCAGAAAACGTGGTATTGACTTTGGGAGACAGAAAAACCACATGACTCTTCCGAATGTCTCATGACGCACCCAGGGGTCAAAGGTCAAACTGTGAGGGAGTGGTTGTTTTCCTCCATTCAAAGTCTCTAAAAAGTGTGCGCTTTCACTCACTTTCAGGTCCAAAAAACCTCAAAGATTGCTTTTCAGTCTAAAAGCTCAAAATGCTGGGAAATACAGCATTTGACGGCCCTAGAGTCCGGAAAACGTGGTATTGACTTTGGGAGAGAGAAAAACCACATGACTCATCCACAGGTCACATGATACTCCCAGGGGTCAAAGGTCAACCTCTAAGGAAGTGGTCGTTTTCCTTCATCCAAAGGCTCCAAAATGTGTGCGCTTTTATGCACTTTGAAAACGATCTTTACTATTTTCTGCGGCTCAGTCCAAAAGGTGAAAACACTGGAAAATGCTTCATTTGACAGCCCTAGAGCCCGGAAAACGTAGTATTGACTTCAGGAGGCAGAAAAACCACATGACTATTCCAAGGTCACATGACACTTCCAGGGGTCAAGGGTCAACCTGTATGGAAGTGGTCGTTTTCCTCCATTCAAAGTCTCTAAAAAGTGTGCGCTTTCACGCACTTTCAGCCCCAAAAAACCTCAAAGATTGCTTTTCAGTCTAAAAGCTCAAAATGCTGGGAAATACAACCTTTGACGGCCCTAGAGCCCGGAAAACGTAGTATTGACTTGGAGAGGCAGAAAAACCACATGACTATTCCAAGGTCACATGACGCTTCCAAGGGTCAAAGGTCAACCTGTAAGGAAGTGGTCGTTTTCCTTCATCCAAAGGCTCCAAAAAGTGTGCGCTTTCATGCACTTTGAACCAAAATAAACCTCAAAGATTGGTTTTCAGTCTGAAAGCTCAAAATGCTGGGAAATACAACATTTGATGGCCCTAGAGTCTGGAAAACGTGGTATTGACTTTGGGAGACAGAAAAGCATCATGACTATTCCAAGGTCACATGACACTTCCATGGATCAAAGGTCAACCTGTAAGGAAGTGGTCGTTTTCCTCCATTCAAAGTCTCTAAAAAGTGTTCGCTTTCACGCACTTTCAGCCCCAAAAATCCTCAATGATTGCTTTTCAGTCTAAAAGCTCAAAATGCTGGGAAATACAGCATTTGACGGCCCTAGAGTCCAGAAAACGTGGTATTGACTTTGGGAGACAGAAAAACCACATGACTATTCCAAGGTCACATGACACTTCCAGGGGTCAAAGGTCAAATGTCAACCTGTAAGGAAGTGGTCGTTTTCCTTCATCCAAAGGCTCCAAAAAGTGTGCGCTTTTATGCACTTTGAAAACGATCTTTACTATTTTCTGTGGCTCAGTCTAAAAGCTCAAAACGCTGGGAAATGTTGCATTTGACGGCCCAAGAACCGGTAAAACGTGGTATTGACTTCGGGAGGCAGAAAAACCACATGGCTATTCCAAGGTCACATGACACTTCCAGGGGTCAAAGGTCAACCTGTATGGAAGTGGTCGTTTTCCTCCATTCAAAGTCTCTAAAAAGTGTGCGCTTTCACTCACTTTCAGGTCCAAAAAACCTCAAAGATTGCTTTTCAGTCTAAAAGCTCAAAATGCTGGGAAATACAGCATTTGACGGCCCTAGAGTCCAGAAAACGTGGTATTGACTTTGGGAGACAGAAAAACCACATGACTCTTCCGAAGGTCTCATGACGCACCCAGGGGTCAAAGGTCAAACTGTGAGGGAGTGGTTGTTTTCCTCCATTCAAAGTCTCTAAAAAGTGTGCGCTTTCACTCACTTTCAGGTCCAAAAAACCTCAAAGATTGCTTTTCAGTCTAAAAGCTCAAAATGCTCGGAAATACAGCATTTGACGGCCCTAGAGTCCGGAAAACGTGGTATTGACTTTGGGAGAGAGAAAAACCACATGACTCATCCACAGGTCACATGATACTCCCAGGGGTCAAAGGTCAACCTCTAAGGAAGTGGTCGTTTTCCTTCATCCAAAGGCTCCAAAATGTGTGCGCTTTTATGCACTTTAAAAACGATCTTTACTATTTTCTGCGGCTCAGTCTATAAGGTGAAAACACTGGAAAATGCTTCATTTGAGAGCCCTAGAGCCCGGAAAACGTAGTATTGACTTCAGGAGGCAGAAAAACCACATGACTATTCCAAGGTCACATGACACTTTCAGGGGTCAAGGGTCAACCTGTATGGAAGTGGTCGTTTTCCTCCATTCAAAGTCTCTAAAAAGTGTGCGCTTTCACGCACTTTCAGCCCCAAAAAACCTCAAAGATTGCTTTTCAGTCTAAAAGCTCAAAATGCTGGGAAATACAGCATTTGACGGCCCTAGAGTCCAGAAAACGTGGTATTGACTTTGGGAGACAGAAAAACCACATGACTCTTCCGGAGGTCTCATGACGCACCCAGGGGTCAAAGGTCAAACTGTGAGGGAGTGGTTGTTTTCCTCCATTCAAAGTCTCTAAAAAGAGTGCGCTTTCACACACTTTGAGCCCCAAAAAACCTCAAAGATTGCTTTTCAGTCTAAAAGCTCAAAATGCTGGGAAATACAGCATTTGATGGCCCTAGAGTCCGGAAAACGTGGTATTGACTTTGGGAGAGAGAAAAACCACATGACTCATCCACAGGTTACATGATACTCCCAGGGGTCAAAGGTCAACCTCTAAGGAAGTGGTCGTTTTCCTCCATTCAAAGTCTCTAAAAAGTGTGCGCTTTCACTCACTTTCAGGTCCAAAAAACCTCAAAGATTGCTTTGCAGTCTAAAAGCTCAAAATGCTGGGAAATACAGCATTTGACGGCCCTAGAGTCCAGAAAACGTGGTATTGACTTTGGGAGACAGAAAAACCACATGACTCTTCCGGAGGTCTCATGACGCACCCAGGGGTCAAAGGTCAAACTGTGAGGGAGTGGTTGTTTTCCTCCATTCAAAGTCTCTAAAAAGAGTGCGCTTTCACACACTTTGAGCCCCAAAAAACCTCAAAGATTGCTTTTCAGTCTAAAAGCTCAAAATGCTGGGAAATACAGCATTTGACGGCCCTAGAGTCCAGAAAACGTGGTTTGACATTGGGAGACAGAAAAACCACATGACTATTCCAAGGTCACATGACACTCCCAGGGGACAAAGGTCAAAGGTCAACCTGTAAGGAAGTGGTCGTTTTCCTTCATGCAAAGGCCCCAAAAAGTGTGCGCTTTTATGCACTTTGAAAACGATCTTTACTATTTTCTGCGGCTCAGTCTAAAAGCTCAAAACGCTGGGAAATGTTGCATTGACTGCCCTAGAACCGGTAAAACGTGTGTATTGACTTCGGGAGACAGAAAAACCACATGACTCTTCCAAAGGTCTCATGTCGCACCCAGGGGTCAAAGGTCAAACTGTAAGGGAGGGGATGTTTTCCTCCATTCAAAGTCTCTAAAAAGTGTGCGCTTTCACGCACTTTCCGCCCCAAAAAACCTCAAAGATTGCTTTTCAGTCTAAAAGCTCAAAATGCTGGGAAATACAGCATTTGACGGCCCTAGAGTCCAGAAAACGTGGTATTGACTTTGGGAGACAGAAAAACCACATGACTCTTCCGAAGGTCTCATGACGCACCTAGGGGTCAAAGGTCAAACTGTGAGGAAGTGGTTGTTTTCCTCCATTCAAAGTCTCTAAAAAGTGTGCGCTTTCACGCACTTTGAGCCCCAAAAAACCTCAAAGATTGCTTTTCAGTCAAAAGCTCAAAATGCTGGGAAATACAGCCTTTGACGGGTAAACGGCGTTTACTTAGCAGGCGTTACTTCGCATGCCGTTACTACGCGGACGTTAGTACGCACGCGTTGTTACTTAGAAAACCTTTACTACGCAAGTCGGAACAGCGACTTGCGTTAGGAGGGGGAAGGTGTTGGATTTAAAATCCAACACCTTCCCTAGTGTCCGCATAGACTGGAGTTGGAATAGTAAATTATACTATTCCAACATCCAGCACCCCCTTCTGTAATTTGTTGTTCCGAATTGCGTAGGAAAGGAATGCAAACTAAAAACGCGGTCGTACTAACGACCGCGTAGTAATGGCATGCGTACTAAACGCATGCGAAGTAACGTCACATATTCCTTTGACGGCCCTAGAGTCCGGAAAACGTGGTATTGACTTTGGGAGAGAGAAAAACCACATGACTCATCCACGGGTCACATGAGACTCCCAGGGGTCAAAGGTCAACCTGTAAGGAAGCGGTCGTTTTCCTTCATCCTAAGGCTCCAAAAAGTGTGCGCTTTCATGCACTTTGAAAACGATCTTTACTATTTTCTGCGGCTCAGTCTAAAAGGTCAAAACACTGGGAAATGCTTCATTTGACGGCCATAGAGCCCGGAAAACGTAGTATTGACTTCGGGAGGCAGAAAAACCACATGACTATTCCAAGGTCACACGACACTTCCATGGGTCAAAGGTCAACCTGTAAGGAAGTGGTCGTTTTCCTCCATTCAAAGTCTCTAAAAAGTGTGCGCTTTCACGCACTTTCAGCCCCAAAAAACCTCAAAGATTGCTTTTCAGTCTAAAAGCTAAAAATGCTGGGAAATACAACCTTTGACGGCCCTAGAGCCCGGAAAACGTAGTATTGACTTGGAGAGGCAGAAAAACCACATGACTATTCCAAGGTCACATGACGCTTCCAAGGGTCAAAGGTCAACCTGTAAGGAAGTGGTCGTTTTCCTCCATTCAAAGTCTCTAAAAAGTGTGCGCTTTCACGCACTTTCAGCCCCAAAAAACCTCCAAGATTGCTTTTCAGTCTAAAAGCTCAAAATGCTGGGAAATACAGCATTTGACGGCCCTAGAGTCCGGAAAACGTCTTATTGACTTTGGGAGACAGAAAAACCACATGACTATTCCAAGGTCACATGACACTCCCAGGGGACAAAGGTCAAATGTCAACCTGTAAGGAAGTGGTCGTTTTCCTTCATCCAAAAGCTCCATAAAGTGTGCGCTTTTATGCACTTTGAAAACGATCTTTACTATTTTCTGTGGCTCAGTCTAAAAGCTCAAAACGCTGGGAAATGTTGCATTTGGCTGCCCTAGAACCGGTAAAACGTGTGTATTGACTTCGGGAGACAGAAAAACCACATGACTCTTCCAAAGGTCTCATGAGGCACCCAAGGGTCAAAGGCCAAAGGTCAAACTGTAAGGAAGTGGTCGTTTTCCTCCATTCAAAGTCTCTAAAAAGTGTGCGCTTTCACGCACTTTCAGCCCCCAAAAACCTCAATGATTGCTTTTCAGTCTAAAAGCTCAAAATGCTGGGAAATACAGCATTTGACGGCCCTAGAGTCCGGAAAACGTGGTATTGACTTTGGGAGAGAGAAAAACCACATGACTCATCCACGGGTCACATGAGACTCCCAGGGGTCAAAGGTCAACCTGTAAGGAAGCGGTCGTTTTCCTTCATCCTAAGGCTCCAAGAAGTGTGCGCTTTTATGCACTTTGAAAACGATCTTTACTATTTTCTGCGGCTCAGTCTAAAAGGTCAAAACTCTGGGAATTGCTTCATTTGACGGCCCTAGAGCCCGGAAAACGTAGTATTGACTTCGGGAGGCAGAAAAACCACATGACTATTCCAAGGTCACATGACACTTCCATGGGTCAAAGGTCAACCTGTAAGGAAGTGGTAATTTTCCTTCATCCAAAGGCTCCAAAAAGTGTGCACTTTACGCACTTTGAAAACGATCTTTACTATTTTCTGCGGCTCAGTCTAAAAGGTCAAAACACTGGGAAATGCTTCATTTGACGGCCCTGGAGCCCGGAAAACGTCTTATTGACTTTGGGAGACAGAAAAACCACATGACTATTCCAAGGTCACATGACACTTCCATGGGTCAAAGGTCAACCTGTAAGGAAGTGGTCGTTTTCCACTGGAGCCCGGAAAACGTCTTATTGACTTTGGGAGACAGAAAAACCACATGACTCATCCACAGGTCACATGATACTCCCAGGGGTCAAAGGTCAACCTGTAAGGAAGCGGTCGTTTTCCTTCATCCAAAGGCTCCAAAAAGTGTGCGCTTTTATGCACTTTGAAAACGATCTTTACTATTTTCTGCGGCTCAGTCTAAAAGCTCAAAATGCTGGGAAATACAGCCTTTGAGGGCCCTAGAGCCCGGAAAACGTAGTATGGACTTGGAGAGGCAGAAAAACCACATGACTATTCCAAGATCACATGACACTTCCAAGGGTCAAAGGTCAACCTGTAAGGAAGTGGTCGTTTTCCTTCATCCAAAGGCTCCAAAAAGTGTGCGCTTTTACGCACTTTGAAAACGATCTTTGCTATTTTCTGCGGCTCAGTCTAAAAGCTCAAAACGCTGGCAAATGTTGCATTGACTGCCCTAGAACCTGGAAAACGTGTGTATTGACTTCGGGAGACAGAAAAACCACATGACTCTTCCGAAGGTCTAATGTCGCACCCAGGGGTCAAAGGTCAAACTGTAAGGGAGTGGTTGTTTTCCTCCATTCAAAGTCTCTAAAAAGTGTGCGCTTTCACGCACTTTCAGCCCCAAAAAACCTCAAAGATTGCTTTTCAGTCTAAAAGCTCAAAATGCTGGGAAATACAGCATTTGACGGCCCTAGAGTCCAGAAAACGTGGTATTGACTTTGGGAGACAGAAAACCACATGACTCATCCACAGGTCACATGATACTCCCAGGGGTCAAAGGTCAACCTCTAAGGAAGTGGTCGTTTTCCTCCATTCAAAGTCTCTAAAAAGTGTGCGCTTTCATGCACTTTTAGCCCCAAAAACCTCAAAGATTGCTTTTCAGTCTAAAAGCTCAAAATGTTGGGAAATACAGCATTTGACGGCCCTAGAGTCCGGAAAACGTGGTATTGACTTTGGGAGAGATAAAAACCACATGACTCATCCACAGGTCACATGATACTCCCAGGGGTCAAAGGTCAACCTCTAAGGAAGTGGTCGTTTTCCTTCATCCAAAGGCTCCAAAATGTGTGCGCTTTTACGCACTTTGAAAACGATCTTTACTATTTTCTGCGGCTCAGTCTAAAAGCCCAAAACGCTGGGAAATGTTGCATTTGACGGCCCTAGAACCGGTAAAACGTGTGTATTGACTTCGGGAGACAGAAAAACCACATGACTCTTCCAAAGGTCTCATGAGGCACCCAGGGGTCAAAGGCCAAAGGTCAAACTGTAAGGAAGTGGTCGTTTTCCTCCATTCAAAGTCTCTAAAAAGTGTGCGCTTTCACGCACTTTGAGCCCCAAAAAACCACAAAGATTGCTTTTCAGTCAAAAGCTCAAAATGCTGGGAAATACAGCCTTTGAAGGCCCTAGAGTCTGGAAAACGTGGTATTGACTTTGGGAGAGAGAAAAACCACATGACTATTCCCAGGTCACATGACACTTCCAGGGGTCAAAGTTCAACCTGTAAGGAAGTGGTTGTTTTCCTCCATTCAAAGTCTCTAAAAAGTGTGCGCTTTCACGCACTTTGAGGCAAAATAAACCTCAAAGATTGGTTTTCAGTCTAAAAGCTCAAAATGCTGGGAAATACAGCATTTGACGGCCCTAGAGTCCGGAAAACGTGGTATTGACTTTGGGAGAGAAAAAAACCACATGACTCATCCACAGGTCACATGATACTTCCAGGGGTCAAAGGTCAACCTCTAAGGAAGTGGTCGTTTTCCTTCATCCAAAGGCTCCAAAAAGTGTGCGCTTTTATGCACTTTGAAAACGATCTTTACTATTTTCTGCGGCTCAGTCTAAAAGGTGAAAACACTGGGAAATGTTGCATTTGACGGCCCTAGAACCGGTAAAACGTGTGTTTTGACTTCGGGAGACAGAAAAACCACATGACTCTACCAAAGGTCTCATGAGTCACCCAGGGGTCAAAGGCCAAAGGTCAAACTGTAAGGAAGTGGTCGTTTTCCTCCATTCAAAGTCTCTAAAAAGTGTGCGCTTTCACGCACTTTGAGCCCCAAAAAACCACAAAGATTGCTTTTCAGTCAAAAGCTCAAAATGCTGGGAAATACAGCCTTTGAAGGCCCTAGAGTCCGGAAAACGTGGTATTGACTTTGGGAGAGAGAAAAACCACATGACTATTCCCAGGTCACATGACACTTCCAGGGGTCAAAGGTCAACCTGTAAGGAAGTGGTTGTTTTCCTCCATTCAAAGTCTCCAAAAAGTGTGCGCTTTTACGCACTTTGAAAACGATCTTTACTATTTTCTGCGGCTCAGTCTAAAAGCCCAAAACGCTGGGAAATGTTGCATTGACTGCCCTAGAACCTGGAAAACGTGTGTATTGACTTCGGGAGACAGAAAAACCACATGACTCTTCCGAAGGTCTCATGTCGCACCCAGGGGTCAAAGGTCAAACTGTAAGGGAGGGGTTGTTTTCCTCCATTCAAAGTCTCTAAAAAGTGTGCGCTTTCACGCACTTTCAGCCCCAAAAAACCTCAAAGATTGCTTTTCAGTCTAAAAGCTCAAGATGCTAGGAAATACAGCATTTGACGGCCCTAGAGTCCAGAAAACGTGGTATTGACTTTGGGAGACAGAAAAACCACATGACTCTTCCGAAGGTCTCATGACGCACCCAGGGGTCAAAGGTCAAACTGTGAGGGAGTGGTTGTTTTCCTCCATTCAAAGTCTCTAAAAAGTGTGCGCTTTCACGCACTTTGAGCCCCAAAAAACCTCAAAGATTGTTTTTCAGTCAAAAGCTCAAAATGCTGGGAAATACAGCCTTTGACGGGTACTCGGCGTTTACTTAGCAGGCGTTACTTCGCATGCCGTTACTTCGCGGACGTTAGTACGCACGCGTTGTTACTTAGAAAACCTTTACTACGCAAGTCGGAACAGCGACTTGCGTTAGGAGGGGGAAGGTGTTGGATTTAAAATCCAACACCTTCCCTAGTGTCCGCATAGACTGGAGTTGGAATAGTAAATTATACTATTCCAACATCCAGCACCCCCTTCTGTAATTTGTTGTTCCGAATTGCGTAGGAAAGGAATGCAAACTAAAAACGCGGTCGTACTAACGACCGCGTAGTAATGGCATGCGTACTAAACGCATGCGAAGTAACGTCACATATTCCTTTGACGGCCCTAGAGTCCGGAAAACGTGGTATTGACTTTGGGAGAGAGAAAAACCACATGACTCATCCACGGGTCACATGAGACTCCCAGGGGTCAAAGGTCAACCTGTAAGGAAGCGGTCGTTTTCCTTCATCCTAAGGCTCCAAAAAGTGTGCGCTTTCATGCACTTTGAAAACGATCTTTACTAGTTTCTGCGGCTCAGTCTAAAAGGTCAAAACACTGGGAAATGCTTCATTTGACAGCCATAGAGCCCGGAAATCGTAGTATTGACTTCGGGAGTTAGAAAAACCACATGACTATTCCAAGGTCACATGACACTTCCATGGGTCAAAGGTCAACCTGTAAGGAAGTGGTCGTTTTCCTCCATTCAAAGTCTCTAAAAAGTGTGCGCTTTCACGCACTTTCAGCCCCAAAAAACCTCAAAGATTGCTTTTCAGTCTAAAAGCTAAAAATGCTGGGAAATACAACCTTTGACGGCCCTAGAGCCCGGAAAACGTAGTATTGACTTGGAGAGGCAGAAAAACCACATGACTATTCCAAGGTCACATGACGCTTCCAAGGGTCAAAGGTCAACCTGTAAGGAAGTGGTCGTTTTCCTTCATCCAAAGGCTCCAAAAAGTGTGCGCTTTCATGCACTTTGAACCAAAATAAACTTCAAAGATTGGTTTTCAGTCTAAAAGCTCAAAATGCTGGGAAATACAACATTTGATGGCCCTAGAGTCTGGAAAATGTGGTATTGACTTTGGGAGACAGAAAAACATCATGACTATTCCAAGGTCACATGACACTTCCATGGGTCAAAGGTCAACCTGTAAGGAAGTGGTCGTTTTCCTTCATTCAAAGTCTCTAAAAAGTGTTCGCTTTCACGCACTTTCAGCCCCCAAAAACCTCAATGATTGCTTTTCAGTCTAAAAGCTCAAAATGCTGGGAAATACAGCATTTGACGGCCCTAGAGTCCAGAAAACGTGGTATTGACTTTGGGAGACAGAAAAACCACATGACTATTCCAAGGTCACATGACACTTCCAGGGGTCAAAGGTCAAATGTCAACCTGTAAGGTAGTGGTCGTTTTCCTTCATCCAAAGGCTCCAAAAAGTGTGCGCTTTTATGCACTTTGAAAACGATCTTTACTATTTTCTGTGGCTCAGTCTAAAAGCTCAAAACGCTGGGAAATGTTACATTTGACGGCCCAAGAACCGGTAAAACGTGGTATTGACTTCGGGAGGCAGAAAAACCACATGGCTATTCCAAGGTCACATGACACCTCCAGGGGTCAAAGGTCAACCTGTATGGAAGTGGTCGTTTTCCTCCATTCAAAGTCTCCAAAAAGTGTGCGCTTTCACGCACTTTCAGCCCCAAAAAACCTCAAAGATTGCTTTTCAATCTAAAAGCTGAAAATGCTGGGAAATACAGCATTTGACGGCCCTAGAGTCCAGAAAACGTGGTATTGACTTTGGGAGACAGAAAAACCACATGACTCTTCCGAAGGTCTCATGACGCACCCAGGGGTCAAAGGTCAAACTGTGAGGGAGTGGTTGTTTTCCTCCATTCAAAGTCTCTAAAAAGTGTGCGCTTTCACTCACTTTCAGGTCCAAAAAACCTCAAAGATTGGTTTTCAGTCTAAAAGCTCAAAATGCTGGAAAATACAGCATTTGATGGCCCTAGAGTCGGGAAAACGTGGTATTGACTTTGGGAGAGAGAAAAACCACATGACTTATCCACAGGTCACATGATACTCCCAGGGGTCAAAGGTCAACCTCTAAGGAAGTGGTCGTTTTCCTCCATTCAAAGTCTCTAAAAAGTGTGCGCTTTCACGCACTTTTAGCCCCAAAAAACCTCAAAGATTGCTTTTCAGTCTAAAAGCTCAAAATGCTGGGAAATACAGCATTTGACGGCACTAGAGTCCGGAAAACGTGGTATTGACTTTGGGAGGGATAAAAACCACATGACTAATCCACAGGTCACATGATACTCCCAGGGGTCAAAGGTCAACCTCTAAGGAAGTGGTCGTTTTCCTTCATCCAAAGGCTCCAAAAAGTGTGCGCTTTTATGCACTTTGAAAACGATCTTTACTATTTTCTGCGGCTCAGTCTAAAAGGTGAAAACACTGGAAAATGCTTCATTTGACAGCCCTAGAGCCCGGAAAACGTAGTATTGACTTCAGGAGGCAGAAAAACCACATGACTATTCCAAGGTCACATGACACTTCCAGGGGTCAAGGGTCAACCTGTATGGAAGTGGTCGTTTTCCTCCATTCAAAGTCTCTAAAAAGTGTGCGCTTTCACGCACTTTGAGCCCCAAAAAACCTCAAAGATTGCTTTTCAGTACAAAAGCTCAAAATGCTGGGAAATACAACATTTGATGACCCTAGAGTCTGGGAAACGTGGTATTGACATTGGGAGACAGAAAAACCACATGACTATTCCAAGGTCACATGACACTCCCAGGGGACAAAGGTCAAAGGTCAACCTGTAAGGAAGTGGTCGTTTTCCTTCATCCAAAGGCTCCAAAAAGTGTGCGCTTTTATGCACTTTGAAAACGATCTTTACTATTTTCTGTGGCTCAGTCTAAAAGCTCAAAACGCTGGGAAATGTTGCATTGACTGCCCTAGAACCGGTAAAACGTGTGTATTGACTTCGGGAGACAGAAAAATCACATGACTCTTCCGAAGGTCTCATGACGCACCCAGGGGTCAAAGGTCAAACTGTTTGGGAGTGGTTGTTTTCCTCCATTCAAAGTCTCTAAAAAGTGTGCGCTTTCACGCACTTTGAGCCCCAAAAAACCTCAAAGATTGCTTTTCAGTCTAAAAGCTCAAAATGCTGGGAAATACAGCCTGTGACGGCCCTAGAGCCCGGAAAACGTGATATTGACTTCGGGAGGCAGAAAAACCACATTGCTATTCCAAGGTCACATGACACTTCCAGGGGTCAAAGGTCAACTTGTAAGGAAGTGGTCGTTTTCCTTCATCCAAAGGCTCCAAAAAGTGAGCGCTTTTACGCACTTTGAAAACGATCTTTACTATTTTCAAAAGCTCAAAATGCTGGGAAATACAGCCTTTGACGGGTAAACGGCGTTTACTTAGCAGGCGTTACTTCGCATGCCGTTACTACGCGGACGTTAGTACGCACGCGTTGTTACTTAGAAAACCTTTACTACGCAAGTCGGAACAGCGACTTGCGTTAGGAGGGGGAAGGTGTTGGATTTAAAATCCGCTTAGACTGGAGTTGGAATAGTAAATTATACTATTCCAACATCCAGCACCCCCTTCTGTAATTCGTTGTTCCGAATTGCGTAGGAAAGGAATGCGAACTAAAAACGCGGTCGTACTAACAACCGCGTAGTAATGGCATGCGTACTAAACGCATGCAAAGTAACGTCATATATTCCTTTGACGGCCCTAGAGTCCGGAAAACGTGGTATTGACTTTGGGAGAGAGAAAAACCACATGACTCATCCACGGGTCACATGAGACTCCCAGGGGTCAAAGGTCAACCTGTAAGGAAGCGGTCGTTTTCCTTCATCCTAAGGCTCCAAGAAGTGTGCGCTTTTATGCACTTTGAAAACGATCTTTACTATTTTCTGCGGCTCAGTCTAAAAGGTCAAAACTCTGGGAATTGCTTCATTTGACGGCCCTAGAGCCCGGAAAACGTAGTATTGACTTCGGGAGGCAGAAAAACCACATGACTATTCCAAGGTCACATGACACTTCCATGGGTCAAAGGTCAACCTGTAAGGAAGTGGTAATTTTCCTTCATCCAAAGGCTCCAAAAAGTGTGCACTTTACGCACTTTGAAAACGATCTTTACTATTTTCTGCGGCTCAGTCTAAAAGGTCAAAACACTGGGAAATGCTTCATTTGACGGCCCTGGAGCCCGGAAAACGTCTTATTGACTTTGGGAGACAGAAAAACCACATGACTATTCCAAGGTCACATGACACTCCCAGGGGACAAAGGTCAAATGTCAACCTGTAAGGAAGTGGTCGTTTTCCTTCATCCAAAGGCTCCAAAAAGTGTCCGCTTTCACGCACTTTGAGCCCCAAAAAACCTCAAAGATTGCTTTTCAGTCAAAAGCTCAAAATGCTGGGAAATACAGCCTTTGACGGGTAAACGGCGTTTACTTAGCAGGCGTTACTTCGCATGCCGTTACTACGCGGACGTTAGTACGCACGCGTTGTTACTTAGAAAACCTTTACTACGCAAGTCGGAACAGCGACTTGCGCTAGGAGGGGGAAGGTGTTGGATTTAAAATCCAACACCTTCCCTAGTGTCCGCATAGAGTGGAGTTGGAATAGTAAATTGTACTATTCCAACATCCAGCACCCCCTTCTGTAATTCGTTGTTCCGAATTGCATAGGAAAGGAATGTGAACTAAAAACGCGGTCGTACTAACGACCGCGTAGTAATGGCATGCGTACTAAACGCATGCGAAGTAACGTCATATATTCCTTTGACGGCCCTAGAGTCCGGAAAACGTGGTATTGACTTTGGGAGAGAGAAAAACCACATGACTCATCCACAGGTCACATGAGACTCCCAGGGGTCAAAGGTCAACCTGTAAGGAAGCGGTCGTTTTCCTTCATCCTAAGGCTCCAAAAAGTGTGCGCTTTTATGCACTTTGAAAACGATCTTTACTATTTTCTGCGGCTCAGTCTAAAAGGGCAAAACACTGGGAAATGCTTCATTTGACGGCCATAGAGCCCGGAAAACGTAGTATTGACTTCGGGAGGCAGAAAAACCACATGACTATTCCAAGGTCACATGACACTTCCATGGGTCAAAGGTCAACCTGTAAGGAAGTGGTCGTTTTCCTCCATTCAAAGTCTCTAAAAAGTGTGCGCTTTCACGCACTTTCAGCCCCAAAAAACCTCAAAGATTGCTTTTCAGTCTAAAAGCTCAAAATGCTGGGAAATACAACCTTTGACGGCCCTAGAGCCTGGAAAACGTAGTATTGACTTGGAGAGGCAGAAAAACCACATGACTATTCCAAGGTCACATGACGCTTCCAAGGGTCAAAGGTCAACCTATAAGGAAGTGGTCGTTTTCCTTCATCCAAAGGCTCCAAAAAGTGTGCGCTTTCATGCACTTTGAACCAAAATAAACCTCAAAGATTGGTTTTCAGTCTAAAAGCTCAAAATGCTGGGAAATACAACATTTGATGGCCCTAGAGTCTGGAAAACGTGGTATTGACTTTGGGAGACAGAAAAGCATCATGACTATTCCAAGGTCACATGACACTTCCATGGATCAAAGGTCAACCTGTAAGGAAGTGGTCGTTTTCCTTCATCCAAAGGCTCCAAAAAGTTTGCGCTTTTATGCACTTTGAAAACGAACTTTACTATTTTCTGTGGCTCAGTCTAAAAGCTCAAAACGCTGGGAAATGTTGCATTTGACGGCCCAAGAACCGGTAAAACGTGGTATTGACTTCGGGAGGCAGAAAAACCACATGGCTATTCCAAGGTCACATGACACTTCCAGGGGTCAAAGGTCAACCTGTATGGAAGTGGTCGTTTTCCTCCATTCAAAGTCTCTAAAAAGTGTGCGCTTTCACGCACTTTCAGCCCCAAAAAACCTCAAAGATTGCTTTTCAGTCTAAAAGCTCAAAATGCTGGGAAATACAGCATTTGACGGCCCTAGAGTCCAGAAAACGTGGTATTGACTTTGGGAGACAGAAAAACCACATGACTCTTCCGAAGGTCTCATGACGCACCCAGGGGTCAAAGGTCAAACTGTGAGGGAGTGGTTGTTTTCCTCCATTCAAAGTCTCTAAAAAGTGTGCGCTTTCACTCACTTTCAGGTCCAAAAAACCTCAAAGATTGCTTTTCAGTCTGAAAGCTCAAAATGCTGGGAAATACAACATTTGATGGCCCTAGAGTCTGGAAAACGTGGTATTGACTTTGGGAGGCAGAAAAACCACATGGCTATTCCAAGGTCACATGACACTTCCAGGGGTCAAAGGTCAACCTGTATGGAAGTGGTCGTTTTCCTCCATTCAAAGTCTTTAAAAAGTGTGCGCTTTCACGCACTTTCAGCCCCAAAAAACCTCAAAGATTGCTTTTCAGTCTAAAAGCTCAAAATGCTGGGAAATGCAGCATTTGACGGCCCTAGAGTCCAGAAAACGCGGTATTGACTTTGGGAGACAGAAAAACCACATGACTCTTCCGAAGGTCTCATGACGCACCCAGGGGTCAAAGGTCAAACTGTGAGGGAGTGGTTGTTTTCCTCCATTCAAAGTCTCTAAAAAGTGTGCGCTTTCACTCACTTTCAGGTCCAAAAAACCTCAAAGATTGCTTTTCAGTCTAAAAGCTCAAAATGCTGGGAAATACAGCATTTGATGGCCCTAGAGTCCGGAAAACGTGGTATTGACTTTGGGAGAGAGAAAAACCACATGACTCATCCTCAGGTTACATGATACTCCCAGGGGTCAAAGGTCAACCTCTAAGGAAGTGGTTGTTTTCCTCCATTCAAAGTCTCTAAAAAGTGTGCGCTTTCACGCACTTTTAGCCCCAAAAAACCTCAAAGATTTGCTTTTCAGTCTAAAAGCTCAAAGTGCTGGGAAATACAGCATTTGACGGCCCTAGAGTCCAGAAAACGTGGTATTGACTTTGGGAGAGATAAAAACCACATGACTCATCCACAGGTCACATGACACTTCCAGAGGTCAAAGGTCAACCTGTATGGAAGTGGTCGTTTTCCTCCATTCAAAGTCTCTAAAAAGTGTGCGCTTTCACTCACTTTCAGCCCCAAAAATCCTCAATGATTGCTTTTCAGTCTAAAAGCTCAAAATGCTGGGAAATACAGCATTTGACGGCCCTAGAGTCCAGAAAACGTGGTATTGACTTTGGGAGACAGAAAAACCACATGACTATTCCAAGGTCACATGACACTTCCAAGGGTCAAAGGTCAAATGTCAACCTGTAAGGAAGTGGTCGTTTTCCTTCATCCAAAGGCTCCAAAAAGTGTGCGCTTTTATGCACTTTGAAAACGATCTTTACTATTTTCTGTGGCTCAGTCTAAAAGCTCAAAACGCTGGGAAATGTTGCATTTGACGGCCCAAGAACCGGTAAAACGTGGTATTGACTTCGGGAGGCAGAAAAACCACATGGCTATTCCAAGGTCACATGACACTTCCAGGGGTCAAAGGTCAACCTGTATGGAAGTGGTCGTTTTCCTCCATTCAAAGTCTCTAAAAAGTGTGCGCTTTCACTCACTTTCAGCCCCAAAAATCCTCAATGATTGCTTTTCAGTCTAAAAGCTCAAAATGCTGGGAAATACAGCATTTGACGGCCCTAGAGTCCAGAAAACGTGGTATTGACTTTGGGAGACAGAAAAACCACATGACTATTCCAAGGTCACATGACACTTCCAGGGGTCAAAGGTCAAATGTCAACCTGTAAGGAAGTGGTCGTTTTCCTTCATCCAAAGGCTCCAAAAAGTGTGCGCTTTTATGCACTTTGAAAACGATCTTTACTATTTTCTGTGGCTCAGTCTAAAAGCTCAAAACGCTGGGAAATGTTGCATTTGACGGCCCAAGAACCGGTAAAACGTGGTATTGACTTCGGGAGGCAGAAAAACCACATGGCTATTCCAAGGTCACATGACACTTCCAGGGGTCAAAGGTCAACCTGTATGGAAGTGGTCGTTTTCCTCCATTCAAAGTCTCTAAAAAGTGTGCGCTTTCACTCACTTTCAGGTCCAAAAAACCTCAAAGATTGCTTTTCAGTCTAAAAGCTCAAAATGCTGGGAATTACAGCATTTGACGGCCCTAGAGTCCAGAAAACGTGGTATTGACTTTGGGAGACAGAAAAACCACATGACTCTTCCGAAGGTCTCATGACGCACCCAGGGGTCAAAGGTCAAACTGTGAGGGAGTGGTTGTTTTCCTCCATTCAAAGTCTCTAAAAAGTGTGCGCTTTCACTCACTTTCAGGTCCAAAAAACCTCAAAGATTGCTTTTCAGTCTAAAAGCTCAAAATGCTCCAAAAAGTGTGCGCTTTCATGCACTTTGAACCAAAATAAACCTCAAAGATTGGTTTTCAGTCTAAAAGCTCAAAATGCTGGGAAATACAACATTTGATGGCCCTAGAGTCTGGAAAACGTGGTATTGACTTTGGGAGACAGAAAAACATCATGACTATTCCAAGGTCACATGACACTTCCATGGGTCAAAGGTCAACCTGTAAGGAAGTGGTCGTTTTTCTCCATTCAAAGTCTCTAAAAAGTGTTCGCTTTCACGCACTTTCAGCCCCCAAAAACCTCAATGATTGCTTTTCAGTCTAAAAGCTCAAAATGCTGGGAAATACAGCATTTGACGGCCCTAGAGTCCAGAAAACGTGGTATTGACTTTGGGAGACAGAAAAACCACATGACTCTTCCGAATGTCTCATGACGCACCCAGGGGTCAAAGGTCAAACTGTGAGGGAGTGGTTGTTTTCCTCCATTCAAAGTCTCTAAAAAGTGTGCGCTTTCACTCACTTTCAGGTCCAAAAAACCTCAAAGATTGCTTTTCAGTCTAAAAGCTCAAAATGCTGGGAAATACAGCATTTGACGGCCCTAGAGTCCGGAAAACGTGGTATTGACTTTGGGAGAGAGAAAAACCACATGACTCATCCACAGGTCACATGATACTCCCAGGGGTCAAAGGTCAACCTCTAAGGAAGTGGTCGTTTTCCTTCATCCAAAGGCTCCAAAATGTGTGCGCTTTTATGCACTTTGAAAACGATCTTTACTATTTTCTGCGGCTCAGTCTAAAAGGTGAAAACACTGGAAAATGCTTCATTTGACAGCCCTAGAGCCCGGAAAACGTAGTATTGACTTCAGGAGGCAGAAAAACCACATGACTATTCCAAGGTCACATGACACTTCCAGGGGTCAAGGGTCAACCTGTATGGAAGTGGTCGTTTTCCTCCATTCAAAGTCTCTAAAAAGTGTGCGCTTTCACGCACTTTCAGCCCCAAAAAACCTCAAAGATTGCTTTTCAGTCTAAAAGCTCAAAATGCTGGGAAATACAACCTTTGACGGCCCTAGAGCCCGGAAAACGTAGTATTGACTTGGAGAGGCAGAAAAACCACATGACTATTCCAAGGTCACATGACGCTTCCAAGGGTCAAAGGTCAACCTGTAAGGAAGTGGTCGTTTTCCTTCATCCAAAGGCTCCAAAAAGTGTGCGCTTTCATGCACTTTGAACCAAAATAAACCTCAAAGATTGGTTTTCAGTCTGAAAGCTCAGAATGCTGGGAAATACAACATTTGATGGCCCTAGAGTCTGGAAAACGTGGTATTGACTTTGGGAGACAGAAAAGCATCATGACTATTCCAAGGTCACATGACACTTCCATGGATCAAAGGTCAACCTGTAAGGAAGTGGTCGTTTTCCTCCATTCAAAGTCTCTAAAAAGTGTTCGCTTTCACGCACTTTCAGCCCCAAAAATCCTCAATGATTGCTTTTCAGTCTAAAAGCTCAAAATGCTGGGAAATACAGCATTTGACGGCCCTAGAGTCCAGAAAACGTGGTATTGACTTTGGGAGACAGAAAAACCACATGACTATTCCAAGGTCACATGACACTTCCAGGGGTCAAAGGTCAAATGTCAACCTGTAAGGAAGTGGTCGTTTTCCTTCATGCAAAGGCTCCAAAAAGTGTGCGCTTTTATGCACTTTGAAAACGATCTTTACTATTTTCTGTGGCTCAGTCTAAAAGCTCAAAACGCTGGGAAATGTTGCATTTGACGGCCCAAGAACCGGTAAAACGTGGTATTGACTTCGGGAGGCAGAAAAACCACATGGCTATTCCAAGGTCACATGACACTTCCAGGGGTCAAAGGTCAACCTGTATGGAAGTGGTCGTTTTCCTCCATTCAAAGTCTCTAAAAAGTGTGCGCTTTCACTCACTTTCAGGTCCAAAAAACCTCAAAGATTGCTTTTCAGTCTAAAAGCTCAAAATGCTGGGAAATACAGCATTTGACGGCCCTAGAGTCCAGAAAACGTGGTATTGACTTTGGGAGACAGAAAAACCACATGACTCTTCCGAAGGTCTCATGACGCACCCAGGGGTCAAAGGTCAAACTGTGAGGGAGTGGTTGTTTTCCTCCATTCAAAGTCTCTAAAAAGTGTGCGCTTTCACTCACTTTCAGGTCCAAAAAACCTCAAAGATTGCTTTTCAGTCTAAAAGCTCAAAATGCTCGGAAATACAGCATTTGACGGCCCTAGAGTCCGTAAAACGTGGTATTGACTTTGGGAGAGAGAAAAACCACATGACTCATCCACAGGTCACATGATACTCCCAGGGGTCAAAGGTCAACCTCTAAGGAAGTGGTCGTTTTCCTTCATCCAAAGGCTCCAAAATGTGTGCGCTTTTATGCACTTTAAAAACGATCTTTACTATTTTCTGCGGCTCAGTCTATAAGGTGAAAACACTGGAAAATGCTTCATTTGAGAGCCCTAGAGCCCGGAAAACGTAGTATTGACTTCAGGAGGCAGAAAAACCACATGACTATTCCAAGGTCACATGACACTTTCAGGGGTCAAGGGTCAACCTGTATGGAAGTGGTCGTTTTCCTCCATTCAAAGTCTCTAAAAAGTGTGCGCTTTCACGCACTTTCAGCCCCAAAAAACCTCAAAGATTGCTTTTCAGTCTAAAAGCTCAAAATGCTGGGAAATACAGCATTTGACGGCCCTAGAGTCCAGAAAACGTGGTATTGACTTTGGAAGACAGAAAAACCACATGACTCTTCCGGAGGTCTCATGACGCACCCAGGGGTCAAAGGTCAAACTGTGAGGGAGTGGTTGTTTTCCTCCATTCAAAGTCTCTAAAAAGAGTGCGCTTTCACACACTTTGAGCCCCAAAAAACCTCAAAGATTGCTTTTCAGTCTAAAAGCTCAAAATGCTGGGAAATACAGCATTTGATGGCCCTAGAGTCCGGAAAACGTGGTATTGACTTTGGGAGAGAGAAAAACCACATGACTCATCCACAGGTTACATGATACTCCCAGGGGTCAAAGGTCAACCTCTAAGGAAGTGGTCGTTTTCCTCCATTCAAAGTCTCTAAAAAGTGTGCGCTTTCACTCACTTTCAGGTCCAAAAAACCTCAAAGATTGCTTTGCAGTCTAAAAGCTCAAAATGCTGGGAAATACAGCATTTGACGGCCCTAGAGTCCAGAAAACGTGGTATTGACTTTGGGAGACAGAAAAACCACATGACTCTTCCGGAGGTCTCATGACGCACCCAGGGGTCAAAGGTCAAACTGTGAGGGAGTGGTTGTTTTCCTCCATTCAAAGTCTCTAAAAAGAGTGCGCTTTCACACACTTTGAGCCCCAAAAAACCTCAAAGATTGCTTTTCAGTCTAAAAGCTCAAAATGCTGGGAAATACAGCATTTGACGGCCCTAGAGTCCAGAAAACGTGGTTTGACATTGGGAGACAGAAAAACCACATGACTATTCCAAGGTCACATGACACTCCCAGGGGACAAAGGTCAAAGGTCAACCTGTAAGGAAGTGGTCGTTTTCCTTCATGCAAAGGCCCCAAAAAGTGTGCGCTTTTATGCACTTTGAAAACGATCTTTACTATTTTCTGCGGCTCAGTCTAAAAGCTCAAAACGCTGGGAAATGTTGCATTGACTGCCCTAGAACCGGTAAAACGTGTGTATTGACTTCGGGAGACAGAAAAACCACATGACTCTTCCAAAGGTCTCATGTCGCACCCAGGGGTCAAAGGTCAAACTGTAAGGGAGGGGATGTTTTCCTCCATTCAAAGTCTCTAAAAAGTGTGCGCTTTCACGCACTTTCCGCCCCAAAAAACCTCAAAGATTGCTTTTCAGTCTAAAAGCTCAAAATGCTGGGAAATACAGCATTTGACGGCCCTAGAGTCCAGAAAACGTGGTATTGACTTTGGGAGACAGAAAAACCACATGACTCTTCCGAAGGTCTCATGACGCACCTAGGGGTCAAAGGTCAAACTGTGAGGAAGTGGTTGTTTTCCTCCATTCAAAGTCTCTAAAAAGTGTGCGCTTTCACGCACTTTGAGCCCCAAAAAACCTCAAAGATTGCTTTTCAGTCAAAAGCTCAAAATGCTGGGAAATACAGCCTTTGACGGGTAAACGGCGTTTACTTAGCAGGCGTTACTTCGCATGCCGTTACTACGCGGACGTTAGTACGCACGCGTTGTTACTTAGAAAACCTTTACTACGCAAGTCGGAACAGCGACTTGCGTTAGGAGGGGGAAGGTGTTGGATTTAAAATCCAACACCTTCCCTAGTGTCCGCATAGACTGGAGTTGGAATAGTAAATTATACTATTCCAACATCCAGCACCCCCTTCTGTAATTTGTTGTTCCGAATTGCGTAGGAAAGGAATGCAAACTAAAAACGCGGTCGTACTAACGACCGCGTAGTAATGGCATGCGTACTAAACGCATGCGAAGTAACGTCACATATTCCTTTGACGGCCCTAGAGTCCGGAAAACGTGGTATTGACTTTGGGAGAGAGAAAAACCACATGACTCATCCACGGGTCACATGAGACTCCCAGGGGTCAAAGGTCAACCTGTAAGGAAGCGGTCGTTTTCCTTCATCCTAAGGCTCCAAAAAGTGTGCGCTTTCATGCACTTTGAAAACGATCTTTACTATTTTCTGCGGCTCAGTCTAAAAGGTCAAAACACTGGGAAATGCTTCATTTGACGGCCATAGAGCCCGGAAAACGTAGTATTGACTTCGGGAGGCAGAAAAACCACATGACTATTCCAAGGTCACACGACACTTCCATGGGTCAAAGGTCAACCTGTAAGGAAGTGGTCGTTTTCCTCCATTCAAAGTCTCTAAAAAGTGTGCGCTTTCACGCACTTTCAGCCCCAAAAAACCTCAAAGATTGCTTTTCAGTCTAAAAGCTAAAAATGCTGGGAAATACAACCTTTGACGGCCCTAGAGCCCGGAAAACGTAGTATTGACTTGGAGAGGCAGAAAAACCACATGACTATTCCAAGGTCACATGACGCTTCCAAGGGTCAAAGGTCAACCTGTAAGGAAGTGGTCGTTTTCCTTCATCCAAAGGCTCCAAAAAGTGTGCGCTTTCATGCACTTTGAACCAAAATAAACCTCAAAGATTGGTTTTCAGTCTAAAAGCTCAAAATGCTGGGAAATACAACATTTGATGGCCCTAGAGTCTGGAAAACGTGGTATTGACTTTGGGAGACAGAAAAACATCATGACTATTCCAAGGTCACATGACACTTCCATGGGTCAAAGGTCAACCTGTAAGGAAGTGGTCGTTTTTCCCCATTCAAAGTCTCTAAAAAGTGTTCGCTTTCACGCACTTTCAGCCCCCAAAAACCTCAATGATTGCTTTTCAGTCTAAAAGCTCAAAATGCTGGGAAATACAGCATTTGACGGCCCTAGAGTCCAGAAAACGTGGTATTGACTTTGGGAGACAGAAAAACCACATGACTATTCCAAGGTCACATGACACTTCCAGGGGTCAAAGGTCAAATGTCAACCTGTAAGGAAGTGGTCGTTTTCCTTCATCCAAAGGCTCCAAAAAGTGTGCGCTTTTATGCACTTTGAAAACGATCTTTACTATTTTCTGTGGCTCAGTCTAAAAGCTCAAAACGCTGGGAAATGTTACATTTGACGGCCCAAGAACCGGTAAAACGTGGTATTGACTTCGGGAGGCAGAAAAACCACATGGCTATTCCAAGGTCACATGACATTTCCAGGGGTCAAAGGTCAACCTGTATGGAAGTGGTCGTTTTCCTCCATTCAAAGTCTCCAAAAAGTGTGCGCTTTCACGCACTTTCAGCCCCAAAAAACCTCAAAGATTGCTTTTCAATCTAAAAGCTGAAAATGCTGGGAAATACAGCATTTGACGGCCCTAGAGTCCAGAAAACGTGGTATTGACTTTGGGAGACAGAAAAACCACATGACTCTTCCGAAGGTCTCATGACGCACCCAGGGGTCAAAGGTCAAACTGTGAGGGAGTGGTTGTTTTCCTCCATTCAAAGTCTCTAAAAAGTGTGCGCTTTCACTCACTTTCAGGTCCAAAAAACCTCAAAGATTGGTTTTCAGTCTAAAAGCTCAAAATGCTGGGAAATACAGCTTTTGATGGCCCTAGAGTCGGGAAAACGTGGTATTGACTTTGGGAGAGAGAAAAACCACATGACTCATCCACAGGTCACATGATACTCCCAGGGGTCAAAGGTCAACCTCTAAGGAAGTGGTCGTTTTCCTCCATTCAAAGTCTCTAAAAAGTGTGCGCTTTCACGCACTTTTAGCCCCAAAAAACCTCAAAGATTGCTTTTCAGTCTAAAAGCTCAAAATGCTGGGAAATACAGCATTTGACGGCACTAGAGTCCGGAAAACGTGGTATTGACTTTGGGAGAGATAAAAACCACATGACTCATCCACAGGTCACATGATACTCCCAGGGGTCAAAGGTCAACCTCTAAGGAAGTGGTCGTTTTCCTTCATCCAAAGGCTCCAAAAAGTGTGCGCTTTTATGCACTTTGAAAACGATCTTTACTATTTTCTGCGGCTCAGTCTAAAAGGTGAAAACACTGGAAAATGCTTCATTTGACAGCCCTAGAACCCGGAAAACGTAGTATTGACTTCAGGAGGCAGAAAAACCACATGACTATTCCAAGGTCACATGACACCTCCAGGGGTCAAGGGTCAACATGTATGGAAGTGGTCGTTTTCCTCCATTCAAAGTCTCTAAAAAGTGTGCGCTTTCACGCACTTTGAGCCCCAAAAAACCTCAAAGATTGCTTTTCAGTCTAAAAGCTCAAAATGCTGGGAAATACAACATTTGATGGCCCTAGAGTCTGGGAAACGTGGTATTGACATTGGGAGACAGAAAAACCACATGACTATTCCAAGGTCACATGACACTCCCAGGGGACAAAGGTCAAAGGTCAACCTGTAAGGAAGTGGTCGTTTTCCTTCATCCAAAGGCTCCAAAAAGTGTGCGCTTTTATGCACTTTGAAAACGATCTTTACTATTTTCTGCGGCTCAGTCTAAAAGCTCAAAACGCTGGGAAATGTTGCATTGACTGCCCTAGAACCGGTAAAACGTGTGTATTGACTTCGGGAGACAGAAAAACCACATGACACTTCCAAAGGTCTCATGTCGCACCCAGGGGTCAAAGGTCAAACTGTAAGGGAGGGGTTGTTTTTCTCCATTCAAAGTCTCTAAAAAGTGTGCGCTTTCACGCACTTTCAGCCCCAAAAAACCTCAAAGATTGCTTTTCAGTCTAAAAGCTCAAAATGCTGGGAAATACAGCATTTGACGGCCCTAGAGTCCAGAAAACGTGGTATTGACTTTGGGAGAGATAAAAACCACATGACTCATCCACAGGTCACATGACACTTCCAGAGGTCAAAGGTCAACCTGTATGGAAGTGGTCGTTTTCCTCCATTCAAAGTCTCTAAAAAGTGTGCGCTTTCACTGACTTTCAGGTCCAAAAAACCTCAAAGATTGCTTTTCAGTCTAAAAGCTCAAAATGCTGGGAAATACAGCATTTGACGGCCCTAGAGTCCAGAAAACGTGGTATTGACTTTGGGAGAGGTAAAAACCACATGACTCATCCACAGGTCACATGACACTTCCAGAGGTCAAAGGTCAACCTGTATGGAAGTGGTCGTTTTCCTCCATTCAAAGTCTCTAAAAAGTGTGCGCTTTCACTCACTTTCAGGTCCAAAAAACCTCAAAGATTGCTTTTCAGTCTAAAAGCTCAAAATGCTGGGAAATACAGCATTTGACGGCCCTAGAGTCCAGAAAACGTGGTATTGACTTTGGGAGACAGAAAAACCACATGACTCTTCCGAATGTCTCATGACGCACCCAGGGGTCAAAGGTCAAACTGTGAGGGAGTGGTTGTTTTCCTCCTTTCAAAGTCTCTAAAAAGTGTGCGCTTTCACTCACTTTCAGGTCCAAAAAACCTCAAAGATTGCTTTTCAGTCTAAAAGCTCAAAATGCTGGGAAATACAGCATTTGACGGCCCTAGAGTCCGGAAAACGTGGTATTGACTTTGGGAGAGAGAAAAACCACATGACTCATCCACAGGTCACATGATACTCCCAGGGGTCAAAGGTCAACCTCTAAGGAAGTGGTCGTTTTCCTTCATCCAAAGGCTCCAAAATGTGTGCGCTTTTATGCACTTTGAAAACGATCTTTACTATTTTCTGCGGCTCAGTCTAAAAGGTGAAAACACTGGAAAATGCTTCATTTGACAGCCCTAGAGCCCGGAAAACGTAGTATTGATTTCAGGAGGCAGAAAAACCACATGACTATTCCAAGGTCACATGACACTTCCAGGGGTCAAGGGTCAACCTGTATGGAAGTGGTCGTTTTCCTCCATTCACAGTCTCTAAAAAGTGTGCGCTTTCACGCACTTTCAGCCCCAAAAAACCTCAAAGATTGCTTTTCAGTCTAAAAGCTCAAAATGCTGGGAAATACAACCTTTGACGGCCCTAGAGCCCGGAAAACGTAGTATTGACTTGGAGAGGCAGAAAAACCACATGACTATTCCAAGGTCACATGACGCTTCCAAGGGTCAAAGGTCAACCTGTAAGGAAGTGGTCGTTTTCCTTCATCCAAAGGCTCCAAAAAGTGTGCGCTTTCATGCACTTTGAACCAAAATAAACCTCAAAGATTGGTTTTCAGTCTGAAAGCTCAAAATGCTGGGAAATACAACATTTGATGGCCCTAGAGTCTGGAAAACGTGGTATTGACTTTGGGAGACAGAAAAGCATCATGACTATTCCAAGGTCACATGACACTTCCATGGATCAAAGGTCAACCTGTAAGGAAGTGGTCGTTTTCCTCCATTCAAAGTCTCTAAAAAGTGTGCGCTTTCACGCACTTTCAGCCCCAAAAATCCTCAATGATTGCTTTTCAGTCTAAAAGCTCAAAATGCTGGGAAATACAGCATTTGACGGCCCTAGAGTCCAGAAAACGTGGTATTGACTTTGGGAGACAGAAAAACCACATGACTATTCCAAGGTCACATGACACTTCCAGGGGTCAAAGGTCAAATGTCAACCTGTAAGGAAGTGGTCATTTTCCTTCATCCAAAGGCTCCAAAAAGTGTGCGCTTTTATGCACTTTGAAAACGATCTTTACTATTTTCTGTGGCTCAGTCTAAAAGCTCAAAACGCTGGGAAATGTTGCATTTGACGGCCCAAGAACCGGTAAAACGTGGTATTGACTTCGGGAGGCAGAAAAACCACATGGCTATTCCAAGGTCACATGACACTTTCAGGGGTCAAAGGTCAACCTGTATGGAAGTGGTCGTTTTCCTCCATTCAAAGTCTCTAAAAAGTGTGCGCTTTCACTCACTTTCAGGTCCAAAAAACCTCAAAGATTGCTTTTCAGTCTAAAAGCTCAAAATGCTGGGAAATACAGCATTTGACGGCCCTAGAGTCCAGAAAACGTGGTATTGACTTTGGGAGACAGAAAAACCACATGACTCTTCCGAAGGTCTCATGACGCACCCAGGGGTCAAAGGTCAAACTGTGAGGGAGTGGTTGTTTTCCTCCATTCAAAGTCTCTAAAAAGTGTGCGCTTTCACTCACTTTCAGGTCCAAAAAACCTCAAAGATTGCTTTTCAGTCTAAAAGCTCAAAATGCTCCAAAAAGTGTGCGCTTTCATGCACTTTGAACCAAAATAAACCTCAAAGATTGGTTTTCAGTCTAAAAGCTCAAAATGCTGGGAAATACAACATTTGATGGCCCTAGAGTCTGGAAAACGTGGTATTGACTTTGGGAGACAGAAAAACATCATGACTATTCCAAGGTCACATGACACTTCCATGGGTCAAAGGTCAACCTGTAAGGAAGTGGTCGTTTTTCTCCATTCAAAGTCTCTAAAAAGTGTTCGCTTTCATGCACTTTCAGCCCCCAAAAACCTCAATGATTGCTTTTCAGTCTAAAAGCTCAAAATGCTGGGAAATACAGCATTTGACGGCCCTAGAGTCCAGAAAACGTGGTATTGACTTTGGGAGACAGAAAAACCACATGACTATTCCAAGGTCACATGACACTTCCAGGGGTCAAAGGTCAAATGTCAACCTGTAAGGAAGTGGTCGTTTTCCTTCATCCAAAGGCTCCAAAAAGTGTGCGCTTTTATGCACTTTGAAAACGATCTTTACTATTTTCTGTGGCTCAGTCTAAAAGCTCAAAACGCTGGGAAATGTTACATTTGACGGCCCAAGAACCGGTAAAACGTGGTATTGACTTCGGGAGGCAGAAAAACCACATGGCTATTCCAAGGTCACATGACATTTCCAGGGGTCAAAGGTCAACCTGTATGGAAGTGGTCGTTTTCCTCCATTCAAAGTCTCCAAAAAGTGTGCGCTTTCACGCACTTTCAGCCCCTAAAAACCTCAAAGATTGCTTTTCAATCTAAAAGCTGAAAATGCTGGGAAATACAGCATTTGACGGCCCTAGAGTCCAGAAAACGTGGTATTGACTTTGGGAGACAGAAAAACCACATGACTCTTCCGAAGGTCTCATGACGCACCCAGGGGTCAAAGGTCAAACTGTGAGGAAGTGGTCGTTTTCCTCCATTCAAAGTCTCTAAAAAGTATGCGCTTTCACGCACTTTTAGCCCCAAAAAACCTCAAAGATTGCTTTTCAGTCTAAAAGCTCAAAATGCTGGGAAATACAGCATTTGACGGCACTAGAGTCCGAAAAACGTGGTATTGACTTTGGGAGAGATAAAAACCACATGACTCATCCACAGGTCACATGATACTCCCAGGGGTCAAAGGTCAACCTCTAAGGAAGTGGTCGTTTTCCTTCATCCAAAGGCTCAAAAAAGTGTGCGCTTTTATGCACTTTGAAAACGATCTTTACTATTTTCTGCGGCTCAGTCTAAAAGGTGAAAACACTGGAAAATGCTTCATTTGACAGCCCTAGAACCCGGAAAACGTAGTATTGACTTCAGGAGGCAGAAAAACCACATGACTATTCCAAGGTCACATGACACCTCCAGGGGTCAAGGGTCAACATGTATGGAAGTGGTCGTTTTCCTCCATTCAAAGTCTCTAAAAAGTGTGCGCTTTCACGCACTTTGAGCCCCAAAAAACCTCAAAGATTGCTTTTCAGTCTAAAAGCTCAAAATGCTGGGAAATACAACATTTGATGGCCCTAGAGTCTGGGAAACGTGGTATTGACATTGGGAGACAGAAAAACCACATGACTATTCCAAGGTCACATGACACTCCCAGGGGACAAAGGTCAAAGGTCAACCTGTAAGGAAGTGGTCGTTTTCCTTCATCCAAAGGCTCCAAAAAGTGTGCGCTTTTATGCACTTTGAAAACGATCTTTACTATTTTCTGCGGCTCAGTCTAAAAGCTCAAAACGCTGGGAAATGTTGCATTGACTGCCCTAGAACCGGTAAAACGTGTGTATTGACTTCGGGAGACAGAAAAACCACATGACACTTCCAAAGGTCTCATGTCGCACCCAGGGGTCAAAGGTCAAACTGTAAGGGAGGGGTTGTTTTTCTCCATTCAAAGTCTCTAAAAAGTGTGCGCTTTCACGCACTTTCAGCCCCAAAAAACCTCAAAGATTGCTTTTCAGTCTAAAAGCTCAAAATGCTGGGAAATACAGCATTTGACGGCCCTAGAGTCCAGAAAACGTGGTATTGACTTTGGGAGAGATAAAAACAACATGACTCATCCACAGGTCACATGACACTTCCAGAGGTCAAAGGTCAACCTGTATGGAAGTGGTCGTTTTCCTCCATTCAAAGTCTCTAAAAAGTGTGCGCTTTCACTGACTTTCAGGTCCAAAAAACCTCAAAGATTGCTTTTCAGTCTAAAAGCTCAAAATGCTGGGAAATACAGCATTTGACGGCCCTAGAGTCCAGAAAACGTGGTATTGACTTTGGGAGAGGTAAAAACCACATGACTCATCCACAGGTCACATGACACTTCCAGAGGTCAAAGGTCAACCTGTATGGAAGTGGTCGTTTTCCTCCATTCAAAGTCTCTAAAAAGTGTGCGCTTTCACTCACTTTCAGGTCCAAAAAACCTCAAAGATTGCTTTTCAGTCTAAAAGCTCAAAATGCTGGGAAATACAGCATTTGACGGCCCTAGAGTCCAGAAAACGTGGTATTGACTTTGGGAGACAGAAAAACCACATGACTCTTCCGAATGTCTCATGACGCACCCAGGGGTCAAAGGTCAAACTGTGAGGGAGTGGTTGTTTTCCTCCATTCAAAGTCTCTAAAAAGTGTGCGCTTTCACTCACTTTCAGGTCCAAAAAACCTCAAAGATTGCTTTTCAGTCTAAAAGCTCAAAATGCTGGGAAATACAGCATTTGACGGCCCTAGAGTCCGGAAAACGTGGTATTGACTTTGGGAGAGATAAAAACCACATGACTCATCCACAGGTCACATGACACTTCCAGGGGTCAAGGGTCAACCTGTATGGAAGTGGTCGTTTTCCTCCATTCAAAGTCTCTAAAAAGTGTGCGCTTTCACGCACTTTCAGCCCCAAAAAACCTCAAAGATTGCTTTTCAGTCTAAAAGCTCAAAATGCTGGGAAATACAACCTTTGACGGCCCTAGAGCCCGGAAAACGTAGTATTGACTTGGAGAGGCAGAAAAACCACATGACTATTCCAAGGTCACATGACGCTTCCAAGGGTCAAAGGTCAACCTGTAAGGAAGTGGTCGTTTTCCTTCATCCAAAGGCTCCAAAAAGTGTGCGCTTTCATGCACTTTGAACCAAAATAAACCTCAAAGATTGGTTTTCAGTCTGAAAGCTCAAAATGCTGGGAAATACAACATTTGATGGCCCTAGAGTCTGGAAAACGTGGTATTGACTTTGGGAGACAGAAAAGCATCATGACTATTCCAATGTCACATGACACTTCCATGGATCAAAGGTCAACCTGTAAGGAAGTGGTCGTTTTCCTCCATTCAAAGTCTCTAAAAAGTGTGCGCTTTCACGCACTTTCAGCCCCAAAAATCCTCAATGATTGCTTTTCAGTCTAAAAGCTCAAAATGCTGGGAAATACAGCATTTGACGGCCCTAGAGTCCAGAAAACGTGGTATTGACTTTGGGAGACAGAAAAACCACATGACTATTCCAAGGTCACATGACACTTCCAGGGGTCAAAGGTCAAATGTCAACCTGTAAGGAAGTGGTCGTTTTCCTTCATCCAAAGGCTCCAAAAAGTGTGCGCTTTTATGCACTTTGAAAACGATCTTTACTATTTTCTGTGGCTCAGTCTAAAAGCTCAAAACGCTGGGAAATGTTGCATTTGACGGCCCAAGAACCGGTAAAACGTGGTATTGACTTCGGGAGGCAGAAAAACCACATGGCTATTCCAAGGTCACATGACACTTCCAGGGGTCAAAGGTCAACCTGTATGGAAGTGGTCGTTTTCCTCCATTCAAAGTCTCTAAAAAGTGTGCGCTTTCACTCACTTTCAGGTCCAAAAAACCTCAAAGATTGCTTTTCAGTCTAAAAGCTCAAAATGCTGGGAATTACAGCATTTGACGGCCCTAGAGTCCAGAAAACGTGGTATTGACTTTGGGAGACAGAAAAACCACATGACTCTTCCGAAGGTCTCATGACGCACCCAGGGGTCAAAGGTCAAACTGTGAGGGAGTGGTTGTTTTCCTCCATTCAAAGTCTCTAAAAAGTGTGCGCTTTCACTCACTTTCAGGTCCAAAAAACCTCAAAGATTGCTTTTCAGTCTAAAAGCTCAAAATGCTCCAAAAAGTGTGCGCTTTCATGCACTTTGAACCAAAATAAACCTCAAAGATTGGTTTTCAGTCTAAAAGCTCAAAATGCTGGGAAATACAACATTTGATGGCCCTAGAGTCTGGAAAACGTGGTATTGACTTTGGGAGACAGAAAAACATCATGACTATTCCCAGGTCACATGACACTTCCATGGGTCAAAGGTCAACCTGTAAGGAAGTGGTCGTTTTTCTCCATTCAAAGTCTCTAAAAAGTGTTCGCTTTCACGCACTTTCAGCCCCCAAAAACCTCAATGATTGCTTTTCAGTCTAAAAGCTCAAAATGCTGGGAAATACAGCATTTGACGGCCCTAGAGTCCAGAAAACGTGGTATTGACTTTGGGAGACAGAAAAACCACATGACTATTCCAAGGTCACATGACACTTCCAGGGGTCAAAGGTCAAATGTCAACCTGTAAGGAAGTGGTCGTTATCCTTCATCCAAAGGCTCCAAAAAGTGTGCGCTTTTATGCACTTTGAAAACGATCTTTACTATTTTCTGTGGCTCAGTCTAAAAGCTCAAAACGCTGGGAAATGTTACATTTGACGGCCCAAGAACCGGTAAAACGTGGTATTGACTTCGGGAGGCAGAAAAACCACATGGCTATTCCAAGGTCACATGACATTTCCAGGGGTCAAAGGTCAACCTGTATGGAAGTGGTCGTTTTCCTCCATTCAAAGTCTCCAAAAAGTGTGCGCTTTCACGCACTTTCAGCCCCAAAAAACCTCAAAGATTGCTTTTCAATCTAAAAGCTGAAAATGCTGGGAAATACAGCATTTGACGGCCCTAGAGTCCAGAAAACGTGGTATTGACTTTGGGAGACAGAAAAACCACATGAATCTTCCGAAGGTCTCATGACGCACCCAGGGGTCAAAGGTCAAACTGTGAGGGAGTGGTTGTTTTCCTCCATTCAAAGTCTCTAAAAAGTGTGCGCTTTCACTCACTTTCAGGTCCAAAAAACCTCAAAGATTGGTTTTCAGTCTAAAAGCTCAAAATGCTGGGAAATACAGCTTTTGATGGCCCTAGAGTCGGGAAAACGTGGTATTGACTTTGGGAGAGAGAAAAACCACATGACTCATCCACAGGTCACATGATACTCCCAGGGGTCAAAGGTCAACCTCTAAGGAAGTGGTCGTTTTCCTCCATTCAAAGTCTCTAAAAAGTGTGCGCTTTCACGCACTTTTAGCCCCAAAAAACCTCAAAGATTGCTTTTCAGTCTAAAAGCTCAAAATGCTGGGAAATACAGCATTTGACGGCACTAGAGTCCGGAAAACGTGGTATTGACTTTGGGAGAGATAAAAACCACATGACTCATCCACAGGTCACATGATACTCCCAGGGGTCAAAGGTCAACCTCTAAGGAAGTGGTCGTTTTCCTTCATCCAAAGGCTCCAAAAAGTGTGCGCTTTTATGCACTTTGAAAACGATCTTTACTATTTTCTGCGGCTCAGTCTAAAAGGTGAAAACACTGGAAAATGCTTCATTTGACAGCCCTAGAACCCGGAAAACGTAGTATTGACTTCAGGAGGCAGAAAAACCACATGACTATTCCAAGGTCACATGACACCTCCAGGGGTCAAGGGTCAACATGTATGGCAGTGGTCGTTTTCCTCCATTCAAAGTCTCTAAAAAGTGTGCGCTTTCACGCACTTTGAGCCCCAAAAAACCTCAAAGATTGCTTTTCAGTCTAAAAGCTCAAAATGCTGGGAAATACAACATTTGATGGCCCTAGAGTCTGGGAAACGTGGTATTGACATTGGGAGACAGAAAAACCACATGACTATTCCAAGGGCACATGACACTCCCAGGGGACAAAGGTCAAAGGTCAACCTGTAAGGAAGTGGTCGTTTTCCTTCATCCAAAGGCTCCAAAAAGTGTGCGCTTTTATGCACTTTGAAAACGATCTTTACTATTTTCTGCGGCTCAGTCTAAAAGCTCAAAACGCTGGGAAATGTTGCATTGACTGCCCTAGAACCGGTAAAACGTGTGTATTGACTTCGGGAGACAGAAAAACCACATGACACTTCCAAAGGTCTCATGTCGCACCCAGGGGTCAAAGGTCAAACTGTAAGGGAGGGGTTGTTTTCCTCCATTCAAAGTCTCTAAAAAGTGTGCGCTTTCACGCACTTTCAGCCCCAAAAAACCTCAAAGATTGCTTTTCAGTCTAAAAGCTCAAAATGCTGGGAAATACAGCATTTGACGGCCCTAGAGTCCAGAAAACGTGGTATTGACTTTGGGAGAGATAAAAACCACATGACTCATCCACAGGTCACATGACACTTCCAGAGGTCAAAGGTCAACCTGTATGGAAGTGGTCGTTTTCCTCCATTCAAAGTCTCTAAAAAGTGTGCGCTTTCACTGACTTTCAGGTCCAAAAAACCTCAAAGATTGCTTTTCAGTCTAAAAGCTCAAAATGCTGGGAAATACAGCATTTGACGGCCCTAGAGTCCAGAAAACGTGGTATTGACTTTGGGAGAGATAAAAACCACATGACTCATCCACAGGTCACATGACACTTCCAGAGGTCAAAGGTCAACCTGTATGGAAGTGGTCGTTTTCCTCCATTCAAAGTCTCTAAAAAGTGTGCGCTTTCACTCACTTTCAGGTCCAAAAAACCTCAAAGATTGCTTTTCAGTCTAAAAGCTCAAAATGCTGGGAAATACAGCATTTGACGGCCCTAGAGTCCAGAAAACGTGGTATTGACTTTGGGAGACAGAAAAACCACATGACTCTTCCGAATGTCTCATGACGCACCCAGGGGTCAAAGGTCAAACTGTGAGGGAGTGGTTGTTTTCCTCCATTCAAAGTCTCTAAAAAGTGTGCGCTTTCACTCACTTTCAGGTCCAAAAAACCTCAAAGATTGGTTTTCAGTCTAAAAGCTCAAAATGCTGGGAAATACAGCATTTGACGGCCCTAGAGTCCAGAAAACGTGGTATTGACTTTGGGAGACAGAAAAACCACATGACTATTCCAAGGTCACATGACACTTCCAGGGGTCAAAGGTCAAATGTCAACCTGTAAGGAAGTGGTCGTTTTCCTTCATCCAAAGGCTCCAAAAAGTGTGCGCTTTTATGCACTTTGAAAACGATCTTTACTATTTTCTGTGGCTCAGTCTAAAAGCTCAAAACGCTGGGAAATGTTGCATTTGACGGCCCAAGAACCGGTAAAACGTGGTATTGACTTCGGGAGGCAGAAAAACCACATGGCTATTCCAAGGTCACATGACACTTCCAGGGGTCAAAGGTCAACCTGTATGGAAGTGGTCGTTTTCCTCCATTTAAAGTCTCTAAAAAGTGTGCGCTTTCACTCACTTTCAGGTCCAAAAAACCTCAAAGATTGCTTTTCAGTCTAAAAGCTCAAAATGCTGGGAATTACAGCATTTGACGGCCCTAGAGTCCAGAAAACGTGGTATTGACTTTGGGAGACAGAAAAACCACATGACTCTTCCGAAGGTCTCATGACGCACCCAGGGGTCAAAGGTCAAACTGTGAGGGAGTGGTTGTTTTCCTCCATTCAAAGTCTCTAAAAAGTGTGCGCTTTCACTCACTTTCAGGTCCAAAAAACCTCAAAGATTGCTTTTCAGTCTAAAAGCTCAAAATGCTCCAAAAAGTGTGCGCTTTCATGCACTTTGAACCAAAATAAACCTCAAAGATTGGTTTTCAGTCTAAAAGCTCAAAATGCTGGGAAATACAACATTTGATGGCCCTAGAGTCTGGAAAACGTGGTATTGACTTTGGGAGACAGAAAAACATCATGACTATTCCAAGGTCACATGACACTTCCATGGGTCAAAGGTCAACCTGTAAGGAAGTGGTCGTTTTTCTCCATTCAAAGTCTCTAAAAAGTGTTCGCTTTCACGCACTTTCAGCCCCCAAAAACCTCAATGATTGCTTTTCAGTCTAAAAGCTCAAAATGCTGGGAAATACAGCATTTGACGGCCCTAGAGTCCAGAAAACGTGGTATTGACTTTGGGAGACAGAAAAACCACATGACTATTCCAAGGTCACATGACACTTCCAGGGGTCAAAGGTCAAATGTCAACCTGTAAGGAAGTGGTCGTTATCCTTCATCCAAAGGCTCCAAAAAGTGTGCGCTTTTATGCACTTTGAAAACGATCTTTACTATTTTCTGTGGCTCAGTCTAAAAGCTCAAAACGCTGGGAAATGTTACATTTGACGGCCCAAGAACCGGTAAAACGTGGTATTGACTTCGGGAGGCAGAAAAACCACATGGCTATTCCAAGGTCACATGACATTTCCAGGGGTCAAAGGTCAACCTGTATGGAAGTGGTCGTTTTCCTCCATTCAAAGTCTCCAAAAAGTGTGCGCTTTCACGCACTTTCAGCCCCAAAAAACCTCAAAGATTGCTTTTCAATCTAAAAGCTGAAAATGCTGGGAAATACAGCATTTGACGGCCCTAGAGTCCAGAAAACGTGGTATTGACTTTGGGAGACAGAAAAACCACATGAATCTTCCGAAGGTCTCATACGCACCCAGGGGTCAAAGGTCAAACTGTGAGGGAGTGGTTGTTTTCCTCCATTCAAAGTCTCTAAAAAGTGTGCGCTTTCACTCACTTTCAGGTCCAAAAAACCTCAAAGATTGGTTTTCAGTCTAAAAGCTCAAAATGCTGGGAAATACAGCTTTTGATGGCCCTAGAGTCGGGAAAACGTGGTATTGACTTTGGGAGAGAGAAAAACCACATGACTCATCCACAGGTCACATGATACTCCCAGGGGTCAAAGGTCAACCTCTAAGGAAGTGGTCGTTTTCCTCCATTCAAAGTCTCTAAAAAGTGTGCGCTTTCACGCACTTTTAGCCCCAAAAAACCTCAAAGATTGCTTTTCAGTCTAAAAGCTCAAAATGCTGGGAAATACAGCATTTGACGGCACTAGAGTCCGGAAAACGTGGTATTGACTTTGGGAGAGATAAAAACCACATGACTCATCCACAGGTCACATGATACTCCCAGGGGTCAAAGGTCAACCTCTAAGGAAGTGGTCGTTTTCCTTCATCCAAAGGCTCCAAAAAGTGTGCGCTTTTATGCACTTTGAAAACGATCTTTACTATTTTCTGCGGCTCAGTCTAAAAGGTGAAAACACTGGAAAATGCTTCATTTGACAGCCCTAGAACCCGGAAAACGTAGTATTGACTTCAGGAGGCAGAAAAACCACATGACTATTCCAAGGTCACATGACACCTCCAGGGGTCAAGGGTCAACATGTATGGAAGTGGTCGTTTTCCTCCATTCAAAGTCTCTGAAAAGTGTGCGCTTTCACGCACTTTGAGCCCCAAAAAACCTCAAAGATTGCTTTTCAGTCTAAAAGCTCAAAATGCTGGGAAATACAACATTTGATGGCCCTAGAGTCTGGGAAACGTGGTATTGACATTGGGAGACAGAAAAACCACATGACTATTCCAAGGGCACATGACACTCCCAGGGGACAAAGGTCAAAGGTCAACCTGTAAGGAAGTGGTCGTTTTCCTTCATCCAAAGGCTCCAAAAAGTGTGCGCTTTTATGCACTTTCAAAACGATCTTTACTATTTTCTGCGGCTCAGTCTAAAAGCTCAAAACGCTGGGAAATGTTGCATTGACTGCCCTAGAACCGGTAAAACGTGTGTATTGACTTCGGGAGACAGAAAAACCACATGACACTTCCAAAGGTCTCATGTCGCACCCAGGGGTCAAAGGTCAACCTGTAAGGGAGGGGTTGTTTTCCTCCATTCAAAGTCTCTAAAAAGTGTGCGCTTTCACGCACTTTCAGCCCCAAAAAACCTCAAAGATTGCTTTTCAGTCTAAAAGCTCAAAATGCTGGGAAATACAGCATTTGACGGCCCTAGAGTCCAGAAAACGTGGTATTGACTTTGGGAGAGATAAAAACCACATGACTCATCCACAGGTCACATGACACTTCCAGAGGTCAAAGGTCAACCTGTATGGAAGTGGTCGTTTTCCTCCATTCAAAGTCTCTAAAAAGTGTGCGCTTTCACTGACTTTCAGGTCCAAAAAACCTCAAAGATTGCTTTTCAGTCTAAAAGCTCAAAATGCTGGGAAATACAGCATTTGACGGCCCTAGAGTCCAGAAAACGTGGTATTGACTTTGGGAGAGATAAAAACCACATGACTCATCCACAGGTCACATGACACTTCCAGAGGTCAAAGGTCAACCTGTATGGAAGTGGTCGTTTTCCTCCATTCAAAGTCTCTAAAAAGTGTGCGCTTTCACTCACTTTCAGGTCCAAAAAACCTCAAAGATTGCTTTTCAGTCTAAAAGCTCAAAATGCTGGGAAATACAGCATTTGACGGCCCTAGAGTCCAGAAAACGTGGTATTGACTTTGGGAGACAGAAAAACCACATGACTCTTCCGAATGTCTCATGACGCACCCAGGGGTCAAAGGTCAAACTGTGAGGGAGTGGTTGTTTTCCTCCATTCAAAGTCTCTAAAAAGTGTGCGCTTTCACTCACTTTCAGGTCCAAAAAACCTCAAAGATTGCTTTTCAGTCTAAAAGCTCAAAATGCTGGGAAATACAGCATTTGACGGCCCTAGAGTCCGGAAAACGTGGTATTGACTTTGGGAGAGAGAAAAACCACATGACTCATCCACAGGTCACATGATACTCCCAGGGGTCAAAGGTCAACCTCTAAGGAAGTGGTCGTTTTCCTTCATCCAAAGGCTCCAAAATGTGTGCGCTTTTATGCACTTTGAAAACGATCTTTACTATTTTCTGCGGCTCAGTCTAAAAGGTGAAAACACTGGAAAATGCTTCATTTGACAGCCCTAGAGCCCGGAAAACGTAGTATTGACTTCAGGAGGCAGAAAAACCACATGACTATTCCAAGGTCACATGACACTTCCAGGGGTCAAGGGTCAACCTGTATGGAAGTGGTCGTTTTCCTCCATTCAAAGTCTCTAAAAAGTGTGCGCTTTCACGCACTTTCAGCCCCAAAAAACCTCAAAGATTGCTTTTCAGTCTAAAAGCTCAAAATGCTGGGAAATACAACCTTTGACGGCCCTAGAGCCCGGAAAACGTGGTATTGACTTTGGGAGACAGAAAAACCACATGACTATTCCAAGGTCACATGACACTTCCAGGGGTCAAAGGTCAACCTGTAAGGGAGTGGTCGTTTTCCTTCATCCAAAGGCTCCAAAAAGTGTGCGCTTTCATGCACTTTGAACCAAAATAAACCTCAAAGATTGGTTTTCAGTCTGAAAGCTCAAAATGCTGGGAAATACAACATTTGATGGCCCTAGAGTCTGGAAAACGTGGTATTGACTTTGGGAGACAGAAAAGCATCATGACTATTCCAAGGTCACATGACACTTCCATGGATCAAAGGTCAACCTGTAAGGAAGTGGTCGTTTTCCTCCATTCAAAGTCTCTAAAAAGTGTGCGCTTTCACGCACTTTCAGCCCCAAAAATCCTCAATGATTGCTTTTCAGTCTAAAAGCTCAAAATGCTGGGAAATACAGCATTTGACGGCCCTAGAGTCCAGAAAACGTGGTATTGACTTTGGGAGACAGAAAAACCACATGACTATTCCAAGGTCACATGACACTTCCAGGGGTCAAAGGTCAACCTGTAAGGAAGTGGTCGTTTTCCTTCATCCAAAGGCTCCAAAAAGTGTGCGCTTTCATGCACTTTGAACCAAAATAAACCTCAAAGATTGGTTTTCAGTCTGAAAGCTCAAAATGCTGGGAAATACAACATTTGATGGCCCTAGAGTCTGGAAAACGTGGTATTGACTTTGGGAGACAGAAAAGCATCATGACTATTCCAAGGTCACATGACACTTCCATGGATCAAAGGTCAACCTGTAAGGAAGTGGTCGTTTTCCTCCATTCAAAGTCTCTAAAAAGTGTGCGCTTTCACGCACTTTCAGCCCCAAAAATCCTCAATGATTGCTTTTCAGTCTAAAAGCTCAAAATGCTGGGAAATACAGCATTTGACGGCCCTAGAGTCCAGAAAACGTGGTATTGACTTTGGGAGACAGAAAAACCACATGACTATTCCAAGGTCACATGACACTTCCAGGGGTCAAAGGTCAAATGTCAACCTGTAAGGAAGTGGTCGTTTTCCTTCATCCAAAGGCTCCAAAAAGTGTGCGCTTTTATGCACTTTGAAAACGATCTTTACTATTTTCTGTGGCTCAGTCTAAAAGCTCAAAACGCTGGGAAATGTTGCATTTGACGGCCCAAGAACCGGTAAAACGTGGTATTGACTTCGGGAGGCAGAAAAACCACATGGCTATTCCAAGGTCACATGACACTTCCAGGGGTCAAAGGTCAACCTGTATGGAAGTGGTCGTTTTCCTCCATTCAAAGTCTCTAAAAAGTGTGCGCTTTCACTCACTTTCAGGTCCAAAAAACCTCAAAGATTGCTTTTCAGTCTAAAAGCTCAAAATGCTGGGAATTACAGCATTTGACGGCCCTAGAGTCCAGAAAACGTGGTATTGACTTTGGGAGACAGAAAAACCACATGACTCTTCCGAAGGTCTCATGACGCACCCAGGGGTCAAAGGTCAAACTGTGAGGGAGTGGTTGTTTTCCTCCATTCAAAGTCTCTAAAAAGTGTGCGCTTTCACTCACTTTCAGGTCCAAAAAACCTCAAAGATTGCTTTTCAGTCTAAAAGCTCAAAATGCTCCAAAAAGTGTGCGCTTTCATGCACTTTGAACCAAAATAAACCTCAAAGATTGGTTTTCAGTCTAAAAGCTCAAAATGCTGGGAAATACAACATTTGATGGCCCTAGAGTCTGGAAAACGTGGTATTGACATTGGGAGACAGAAAAACATCATGACTATTCCAAGGTCACATGACACTTCCATGGGTCAAAGGTCAACCTGTAAGGAAGTGGTCGTTTTTCTCCATTCAAAGTCTCTAAAAAGTGTTCGCTTTCACGCACTTTCAGCCCCCAAAAACCTCAATGATTGCTTTTCAGTCTAAAAGCTCAAAATGCTGGGAAATACAGCATTTGACGGCCCTAGAGTCCAGAAAACGTGGTATTGACTTTGGGAGACAGAAAAACCACATGACTATTCCAAGGTCACATGACACTTCCAGGGGTCAAAGGTCAAATGTCAACCTGTAAGGAAGTGGTCGTTATCCTTCATCCAAAGGCTCCAAAAAGTGTGCGCTTTTATGCACTTTGAAAACGATCTTTACTATTTTCTGTGGCTCAGTCTAAAAGCTCAAAACGCTGGGAAATGTTACATTTGACGGCCCAAGAACCGGTAAAACGTGGTATTGACTTCGGGAGGCAGAAAAACCACATGGCTATTCCAAGGTCACATGACATTTCCAGGGGTCAAAGGTCAACCTGTATGGAAGTGGTCGTTTTCCTCCATTCAAAGTCTCCAAAAAGTGTGCGCTTTCACGCACTTTCAGCCCCAAAAAACCTCAAAGATTGCTTTTCAATCTAAAAGCTGAAAATGCTGGGAAATACAGCATTTGACGGCCCTAGAGTCCAGAAAACGTGGTATTGACTTTGGGAGACAGAAAAACCACATGAATCTTCCGAAGGTCTCATACGCACCCAGGGGTCAAAGGTCAAACTGTGAGGGAGTGGTTGTTTTCCTCCATTCAAAGTCTCTAAAAAGTGTGCGCTTTCACTCACTTTCAGGTCCAAAAAACCTCAAAGATTGGTTTTCAGTCTAAAAGCTCAAAATGCTGGGAAATACAGCTTTTGATGGCCCTAGAGTCGGGAAAACGTGGTATTGACTTTGGGAGAGAGAAAAACCACATGACTCATCCACAGGTCACATGATACTCCCAGGGGTCAAAGGTCAACCTCTAAGGAAGTGGTCGTTTTCCTCCATTCAAAGTCTCTAAAAAGTGTGCGCTTTCACGCACTTTTAGCCCCAAAAAACCTCAAAGATTGCTTTTCAGTCTAAAAGCTCAAAATGCTGGGAAATACAGCATTTGACGGCACTAGAGTCCGGAAAACGTGGTATTGACTTTGGGAGAGATAAAAACCACATGACTCATCCACAGGTCACATGATACTCCCAGGGGTCAAAGGTCAACCTCTAAGGAAGTGGTCGTTTTCCTTCATCCAAAGGCTCCAAAAAGTGTGCGCTTTTATGCACTTTGAAAACGATCTTTACTATTTTCTGCGGCTCAGTCTAAAAGGTGAAAACACTGGAAAATGCTTCATTTGACAGCCCTAGAACCCGGAAAACGTAGTATTGACTTCAGGAGGCAGAAAAACCACATGACTATTCCAAGGTCACATGACACCTCCAGGGGTCAAGGGTCAACATGTATGGAAGTGGTCGTTTTCCTCCATTCAAAGTCTCTAAAAAGTGTGCGCTTTCACGCACTTTGAGCCCCAAAAAACCTCAAAGATTGCTTTTCAGTCTAAAAGCTCAAAATGCTGGGAAATACAACATTTGATGGCCCTAGAGTCTGGGAAACGTGGTATTGACATTGGGAGACAGAAAAACCACATGACTATTCCAAGGGCACATGACACTCCCAGGGGACAAAGGTCAAAGGTCAACCTGTAAGGAAGTGGTCGTTTTCCTTCATCCAAAGGCTCCAAAAAGTGTGCGCTTTTATGCACTTTGAAAACGATCTTTACTATTTTCTGCGGCTCAGTCTAAAAGCTCAAAACGCTGGGAAATGTTGCATTGACTGCCCTAGAACCGGTAAAACGTGTGTATTGACTTCGGGAGACAGAAAAACCACATGACACTTCCAAAGGTCTCATGTCGCACCCAGGGGTCAAAGGTCAACCTGTAAGGGAGGGGTTGTTTTCCTCCATTCAAAGTCTCTAAAAAGTGTGCGCTTTCACGCACTTTCAGCCCCAAAAAACCTCAAAGATTGCTTTTCAGTCTAAAAGCTCAAAATGCTGGGAAATACAGCATTTGACGGCCCTAGAGTCCAGAAAACGTGGTATTGACTTTGGGAGAGATAAAAACCACATGACTCATCCACAGGTCACATGACACTTCCAGAGGTCAAAGGTCAACCTGTATGGAAGTGGTCGTTTTCCTCCATTCAAAGTCTCTAAAAAGTGTGCGCTTTCACTGACTTTCAGGTCCAAAAAACCTCAAAGATTGCTTTTCAGTCTAAAAGCTCAAAATGCTGGGAAATACAGCATTTGACGGCCCTAGAGTCCAGAAAACGTGGTATTGACTTTGGGAGAGATAAAAACCACATGACTCATCCACAGGTCACATGACACTTCCAGAGGTCAAAGGTCAACCTGTATGGAAGTGGTCGTTTTCCTCCATTCAAAGTCTCTAAAAAGTGTGCGCTTTCACTCACTTTCAGGTCCAAAAAACCTCAAAGATTGCTTTTCAGTCTAAAAGCTCAAAATGCTGGGAAATACAGCATTTGACGGCCCTAGAGTCCAGAAAACGTGGTATTGACTTTGGGAGACAGAAAAACCACATGACTCTTCCGAATGTCTCATGACGCACCCAGGGGTCAAAGGTCAAACTGTGAGGGAGTGGTTGTTTTCCTCCATTCAAAGTCTCTAAAAAGTGTGCGCTTTCACTCACTTTCAGGTCCAAAAAACCTCAAAGATTGCTTTTCAGTCTAAAAGCTCAAAATGCTGGGAAATACAGCATTTGACGGCCCTAGAGTCCGGAAAACGTGGTATTGACTTTGGGAGAGAGAAAAACCACATGACTCATCCACAGGTCACATGATACTCCCAGGGGTCAAAGGTCAACCTCTAAGGAAGTGGTCGTTTTCCTTCATCCAAAGGCTCCAAAATGTGTGCGCTTTTATGCACTTTGAAAACGATCTTTACTATTTTCTGCGGCTCAGTCTAAAAGGTGAAAACACTGGAAAATGCTTCATTTGACAGCCCTAGAGCCAGGAAAACGTAGTATTGACTTCAGGAGGCAGAAAAACCACATGACTATTCCAAGGTCACATGACACTTCCAGGGGTCAAGGGTCAACCTGTATGGAAGTGGTCGTTTTCCTCCATTCAAAGTCTCTAAAAAGTGTGCGCTTTCACGCACTTTCAGCCCCAAAAAACCTCAAAGATTGCTTTTCAGTCTAAAAGCTCAAAATGCTGGGAAATACAACCTTTGACGGCCCTAGAGCCCGGAAAACGTAGTATTGACTTGGAGAGGCAGAAAAACCACATGACTATTCCAAGGTCACATGACGCTTCCAAGGGTCAAAGGTCAACCTGTAAGGGAGTGGTCGTTTTCCTTCATCCAAAGGCTCCAAAAAGTGTGCGCTTTCATGCACTTTGAACCAAAATAAACCTCAAAGATTGGTTTTCAGTCTGAAAGCTCAAAATGCTGGGAAATACAACATTTGATGGCCCTAGAGTCTGGAAAACGTGGTATTGACTTTGGGAGACAGAAAAGCATCATGACTATTCCAAGGTCACATGACACTTCCATGGATCAAAGGTCAACCTGTAAGGAAGTGGTCGTTTTCCTCCATTCAAAGTCTCTAAAAAGTGTGCGCTTTCACGCACTTTCAGCCCCAAAAATCCTCAATGATTGCTTTTCAGTCTAAAAGCTCAAAATGCTGGGAAATACAGCATTTGACGGCCCTAGAGTCCAGAAAACGTGGTATTGACTTTGGGAGACAGAAAAACCACATGACTATTCCAAGGTCACATGACACTTCCAGGGGTCAAAGGTCAAATGTCAACCTGTAAGGAAGTGGTCGTTTTCCTTCATCCAAAGGCTCCAAAAAGTGTGCGCTTTTATGCACTTTGAAAACGATCTTTACTATTTTCTGTGGCTCAGTCTAAAAGCTCAAAACGCTGGGAAATGTTGCATTTGACGGCCCAAGAACCGGTAAAACGTGGTATTGACTTCGGGAGGCAGAAAAACCACATGGCTATTCCAAGGTCACATGACACTTCCAGGGGTCAAAGGTCAACCTGTATGGAAGTGGTCGTTTTCCTCCATTCAAAGTCTCTAAAAAGTGTGCGCTTTCACTCACTTTCAGGTCCAAAAAACCTCAAAGATTGCTTTTCAGTCTAAAAGCTCAAAATGCTGGGAAATACAGCATTTGACGGCCCTAGAGTCCAGAAAACGTGGTATTGACTTTGGGAGACAGAAAAACCACATGACTCTTCCGAAGGTCTCATGACGCACCCAGGGGTCAAAGGTCAAACTGTGAGGGAGTGGTTGTTTTCCTCCATTCAAAGTCTCTAAAAAGTGTGCGCTTTCACTCACTTTCAGGTCCAAAAAACCTCAAAGATTGCTTTTCAGTCTAAAAGCTCAAAATGCTCCAAAAAGTGTGCGCTTTCATGCACTTTGAACCAAAATAAACCTCAAAGATTGGTTTTCAGTCTAAAAGCTCAAAATGCTGGGAAATACAACATTTGATGGCCCTAGAGTCTGGAAAACGTGGTATTGACTTTGGGAGACAGAAAAACATCATGACTATTTTAAGGTCACATGACACTTCCATGGGTCAAAGGTCAACCTGTAAGGAAGTGGTCGTTTTTCTCCATTCAAAGTCTCTAAAAAGTATTCGCTTTCACGCACTTTCAGCCCCCAAAAACCTCAATGATTGCTTTTCAGTCTAAAAGCTCAAAATGCTGGGAAATACAGCATTTGACGGCCCTAGAGTCCAGAAAACATGGTATTGACTTTGGGAGACAGAAAAACCACATGACTATTCCAAGGTCACATGACACTTCCAGGGGTCAAAGGTCAAATGTCAACCTGTAAGGAAGTGGTCGTTTTCCTTCATCCAAAGGCTCCAAAAAGTGTGCGCTTTTATGTACTTTGAAAACGATCTTTACTATTTTCTGTGGCTCAGTCTAAAAGCTCAAAACGCTGGGAAATGTTACATTTGACGGCCCAAGAACCGGTAAAACGTGGTATTGACTTCGGGAGGCAGAAAAACCACATGGCTATTCCAAGGTCACATGACATTTCCAGGGGTCAAAGGTCAACCTGTATGGAAGTGGTCGTTTTCCTCCATTCAAAGTCTCCAAAAAGTGTGCGCTTTCACGCACTTTCAGCCCCAAAAAACCTCAAAGATTGCTTTTCAATCTAAAAGCTGAAAATGCTGGGAAATACAGCATTTGACGGCCCTAGAGTCCAGAAAACGTGGTATTGACTTTGGGAGACAGAAAAACCACATGAATCTTCCGAAGGTCTCATGACGCACCCAGGGGTCAAAGGTCAAACTGTGAGGGAGTGGTTGTTTTCCTCCATTCAAAGTCTCTAAAAAGTGTGCGCTTTCACTCACTTTCAGGTCCAAAAAACCTCAAAGATTGGTTTTCAGTCTAAAAGCTCAAAATGCTGGGAAATACAGCTTTTGATGGCCCTAGAGTCGGGAAAACGTGGTATTGACTTTTGGAGAGAGAAAAACCATATGACTCATCCACAGGTCACATGATACTCCCAGGGGTCAAAGGTCAACCTCTAAGGAAGTGGTCGTTTTCCTCCATTCAAAGTCTCTAAAAAGTGTGCGCTTTCACGCACTTTTAGCCCCAAAAAACCTAAAAGATTGCTTTTCAGTCTAAAAGCTCAAAATGCTGGGAAATACAGCATTTGACGGCACTAGAGTCCGGAAAACGTGGTATTGACTTTGGGAGAGATAAAAACCACATGACTCATCCACAGGTCACATGATACTCCCAGGGGTCAAAGGTCAACCTCTAAGGAAGTGGTCGTTTTCCTTCATCCAAAGGCTCCAAAAAGTGTGCGCTTTTATGCACTTTGAAAACGATCTTTACTATTTTCTGCGGCTCAGTCTAAAAGGTGAAAACACTGGAAAATGCTTCATTTGACAGCCCTAGAACCCGGAAAACGTAGTATTGACTTCAGGAGGCAGAAAAACCACATGACTATTCCAAGGTCACATGACACCTCCAGGGGTCAAGGGTCAACATATATGGAAGTGGTCGTTTTCCTCCATTCAAAGTCTCTAAAAAGTGTGCGCTTTCACGCACTTTGAGCCCCAAAAAACCTCAAAGATTGCTTTTCAGTCTAAAAGCTCAAAATGCTGGGAAATCCAACATTTGATGGCCCTAGAGTCTGGGAAACGTGGTATTGACATTGGGAGACAGAAAAACCACATGACTATTCCAAAGTCACATGACACTCCCAGGGGACAAAGGTCAAAGGTCAACCTGTAAGGAAGTGGTCGTTTTCCTTCATCCAAAGGCTCCAAAAAGTGTGCGCTTTTATGCACTTTGAAAACGATCTTTACTATTTTCTGCGGCTCAGTCTAAAAGCTCAAAACGCTGGGAAATGTTGCATTGACTGCCCTAGAACCGGTAAAACGTGTGTATTGACTTCGGGAGACAGAAAAACCACATGACACTTCCAAAGGTCTCATGTCGCACCCAGGGGTCAAAGGTCAAACTGTAAGGGAGGGGTTGTTTTCCTCCATTCAAAGTCTCTAAAAAGTGTGCGCTTTCACGCACTTTCAGCCCCAAAAAACCTCAAAGATTGCTTTTCAGTCTAAAAGCTCAAAATGCTGGGAAATACAGCATTTGACGGCCCTAGAGTCCAGAAAACGTGGTATTGACTTTGGGAGAGATAAAAACCACATGACTCATCCACAGGTCACATGACACTTCCAGAGGTCAAAGGTCAACCTGTATGGAAGTGGTCGTTTTCCTCCATTCAAAGTCTCTAAAAAGTGTGCGCTTTCACTGACTTTCAGGTCCAAAAAACCTCAAAGATTGCTTTTCAGTCTAAAAGCTCAAAATGCTGGGAAATACAGCATTTGACGGCCCTAGAGTCCAGAAAACGTGGTATTGACTTTGGGAGAGATAAAAACCACATGACTCATCCACAGGTCACATGACACTTCCAGAGGTCAAAGGTCAACCTGTATGGAAGTGGTCGTTTTCCTCCATTCAAAGTCTCTAAAAAGTGTGCGCTTTCACTCACTTTCAGGTCCAAAAAACCTCAAAGATTGCTTTTCAGTCTAAAAGCTCAAAATGCTGGGAAATACAGCATTTGACGGCCCTAGAGTCCAGAAAACGTGGTATTGACTTTGGGAGACAGAAAAACCACATGACTCTTCCGAATGTCTCATGACGCACCCAGGGGTCAAAGGTCAAACTGTGAGGGAGTGGTTGTTTTCCTCCATTCAAAGTCTCTAAAAAGTGTGCGCTTTCACTCACTTTCAGGTCCAAAAAACCTCAAAGATTGCTTTTCAGTCTAAAAGCTCAAAATGCTGGGAAATACAGCATTTGACGGCCCTAGAGTCCGGAAAACGTGGTATTGACTTTGGGAGAGAGAAAAACCACATGACTCATCCACAGGTCACATGATACTCCCAGGGGTCAAAGGTCAACCTCTAAGGAAGTGGTCGTTTTCCTTCATCCAAAGGCTCCAAAATGTGTGCGCTTTTATGCACTTTGAAAACGATCTTTACTATTTTCTGCGGCTCAGTCTAAAAGGTGAAAACACTGGAAAATGCTTCATTTGACAGCCCTAGAGCCCGGAAAACGTAGTATTGACTTCAGGAGGCAGAAAAACCACATGACTATTCCAAGGTCAAATGACACTTCCAGGGGTCAAGGTGTGGAAATATGGATTTTTCTGATCAGTTATGTCCCCTATCTTGGACCCCAACGGTTTCATGTATGAATCACAAATACATGTATGTTCCCTCCAGTTCCAGTTATGAAGACGCAAACACATGTGCGTCCACCGTCAACATGTCCTCTGTCAGATCCGCCATGAATAGGCCGGATATTCCATTCCTAAGTATGAAAGGCCACCGGTTTTATATGGTTCACTTATGCCATTTTTACAGTCCAGGCAAGTAGGCCCTGATTCTGTCATCGAACTCTTCTTGCCTTCTGCCTCTGAAAGCTCCAGTCTGAGCCTGCATCTGTGACCATGAACTTTGTCTCATTCTCTGCGCGGCTCACGAAGCCTGACATCAGCCTGCTGCCTGCCAAAAACTGTATTTCACCTTCGAAATTATCTGCTCCGTTCCCTGCCCGATGCATTCCTGTCTAGTAGTTTAAGTAAACATTTTTCTAGCTACCGAGCAAAGGCTCGGCTTCTCTGTCTTTATGCAAGTAATTCATAGCCCTATTGCTATGGAAGATTTCCGCCCTCGCATCTAGTGTAGACACTTAGACGCTTGTACACGCACTAACAGTCAGTATAGTCAGTATAGAATAAGATTCTACTCTAAGAAGAGACCTCTCTTTTGGATAACATAGTTCTTTAAACATAGGATGTTAGATATGATTTGGGATTAGGTTGACTTGACCCTCCAGACTTATGTCGCCACATGTAGAGCTAAATGTCAAGTCCCCTTCACCCCCTAGTTGCACGTCAATCACACGTCATGCTGCTGCGCGCGCATTTCTGTCAAGTATTTTTGCTGACATTGCGAAATTCTTTCATAGAACCACCCTCTTATGACATCACATCTGATGACGTTCTTTAAATCACTCCCAGTTACGCCTATTTTTGCTACGCACGAACATATTATCACCACTATCAATTGTTACGCCTCTTGTATTTTGCTTCACTGTAATGCCTATTGTATAAAAGTAATTGATTGTCAATAATGTATGTACTTCACTTACTGAACCTTCGTGGTGATGGAACTTGGAGCAACCGATTATAATCGAGCATTGGAATAAAGCCCATTCCGAACCTCTAATACCACGGATTCTGCCTCTTATTTACTGAGCTATTTTATTATGTTTCTGTATCAAATTAAGTCCCGGTAATTAAATTATTTACCACATGAATGGCGCCCGAACAGGGACACTTTCTCATCTCACGCGCCGGCGGTGAGTTGCAGGCCCGGTCTCCTGCCACAGCTGGACGGACAATAACGCGTACCAGCAGGATTTCCTGTATCTCCCTCCGGTCAAGCGGGGGCGACTGAGGCTGCGATCAACACCCAGACGAGGCGGTGAGAAGTGCGAAGTATCCCGACCAGAGCCTAGCTGAGAGAGCAAGATCCGAGGTATACAGAGGCCCACCAGTTTCCGAAGTCCCAAGTCGAGTCCAGTCTCCGCAGTGTTCGAGTCGAGTCCAGTCCGGTTCAAGTTCAGTTCAGTTTCCGAGGCCTTCCGTTTCCGAGCTACCCGGTGAGTACCATTACTGGGGAGGCATTCTGACGTGCACATAGGTTGTGCCGGTCAAGACGGGTTTGGGTACACAAATCCGGTCTGCACTGTTTTAGCAGTGTATCCGTACTGTTTAGCAGTATATCTAGTATATCAAGTATATAATTCAGAATGATTCAGTTAATGTCGAGTATTATGTTTAGTGATTAAAGTTTTCCTTAGATCGTCATCATTATTGATTGTTCAGGTAAATGTTAAATGTTAAATGTTTTAAGTACGTTCTGCATATTGTGGTGTGAATGACTGTTCATTATCGTGTTTACTGTATTAAGTTTGTTTAGAATCAAGTATCAGATCAGTTTTCAATATGCCGCTCTTTTCAAAATTAAGACAGATCACAACAAGAAAAGGGGTACTCGAAGAAGCCGTTCCTATTCCTCCTAGGGACACTCCAGGGTACTTCATGTATCATAAACATGGCTTAGACGCTATATTATTTCTTGATTTATGGGTAGACTACACCAAGGAATTACCAGAAAGTCAGAGGTGGCCCACAGCGGGGACCTGGGATGCAGAGTGCATCATGAAAGTAGAGGAAGAGTTATGGAAAAGGAAAGTCAGACAGTCACAGAAAGACGCCGTTGAGTTATGGCGTAAAGAATCTCATAGACGTACAGAAAAAGCCCTCCGACAGGAAGAGAGAAATAGAGAGAATTCAAATAAAGTTCGAGAAAATCTATTAATTGAAGAAGGTATCCGAGTGAAATCAGAACAAGTAGACAGACAAAGAAATACCCTTATGAATGGTATGTATCCCCTTCTGGCCGAAGGATTACCTAAGGCTACTCCAGAGATACCAAAAGACTTGCCAACCCCATTATTTCCAATAAAGGTATATCCTAAGGGGCATCCTAGAACCGCAGAAGATGTTTTTCTTTCCTCATATTTAGATGACGCAGCTCCCGAGTATGCTAATTCCGCCCCACATAGACCGCCTGCCAGGGAGGTTCAACGCCAAGATCCAGTACCCGTATCTCTACAGCAACAAATTCCGGCAAGCACATCTGTTTCTGCATCTGTTCCTACTGCTACTTCTATAGCTGTTTCCACACCTATAGTTGCTGTGTCGCGTTCAACGAATCCTTTCACGCCCGATACCCCAGACGGGGCTACGGGAGGTACTAGCAACATTTTTTCTACGCCACCCAGAATAAATAAACTTACCTTTCAAGAGTCAGCACATTCACGTACCCCCAAACTCATAAATGCCCGTACGCTTAAGGAACTTCTGGTAGATTGTAGATATGACCCTGTGCCCGGCAAAGAGGACGAAATGATCATGGCATCATTACGTATCAGACGAGCCGCAGTGTATTTAGGGAAGTTACCAGGAATGACTGCGCATCTAGATAATATATACCATTTTGTCCAAACAGGGCGAGATTCTGAATGTATTAACAGAGCTATGGAATACCAGAAAGTGGAGATACAGGGGGAACTGTTACGTTTCCTCATAAATTGTGTGATCAGAAATCAAGACCGACCGGGGGTAGACCCGGAAGCAATGCAAATTCTTACTAGATGGAGCCAGAATATATCAGAAGGTAGACATGATAAACAAAATTGTATAGTAGCCATGTGCCGAAAGATCCGTAAAGAAATAGAACGTTCACATGAAGAGAGATTAGCGGTAGACCAGTCCGAACAAAACGAGGAAGAAGGATCAGGACTGTCCACAGGACAGTCAGACACCATAGCCTATGTGGGTAGAGGAAGATCTCGTAATAGTAATAGATGTCTTATTGACCCGATACGTCCGATATGTCCAGATAATAACAGGAATTTCCAAACACCTATAATTAATATAAGGTCTAACGAGCATTCATTCCAAGCAGCTGACAAATTACTCCGAGAACGAAGGGGTTATCATTTTCTCGATTCTATGGATGAACAAGAATTAGCCAGGTCAGCTGTCCATTGGGTTGACAGTCCCGGAAAGTATAGTGACGATACAGTAGCACGCACATTTTTGAATCTCACCCCAGATGAACAGCGTTTAGCTGGGATTTATATGATTCAACAACTCCTTATACTATATCAGAGTCAGCATTCGGACCCTGGTCCCTTACCTGACATATTGACTGAATTGCTCATGAATAGATGGAGAGGTTCAGGTACTAAATTAATTAAAGAAATTCTAGAATCAAGAAAGCAGTATATTCTTTTTGTATGTTCAGAACATGTCTCATTGCCCATCAAGGAAAGAACCACGTATTACATGGATAGACAGAATCCCTTACGAGAAGTGCACCCAATAAAAGGCGAGGACAATGAGTTTAAACGCGTATTTGTATATACGCCCATATCGAAAATAGAATTGTTAGAAATGAAGAAAGTGGTACCCAGTCATGACAAAGATCCAGCGGGTTTTCACCGAGAAATTAAAGACATGTTACTCATGGGAGAGTATACCTATCCCGACATTATGACAATATTAAAGGTATTAATGCCTGCTGGCATTTATGAGAAACTCAGGGAAAAAGAGTGGGAGGTAGGAGACCAAAAGATAGAATGGTCAGTATTAGAAGCAGAAGAAAAGGCCCGAACTGCAGGAGCAGGACTTGGGGATAAAACTAAAGCACTACCAGGTTTATTAGTACAGGTACTGCCACGTTTATTAACTACGAAAAAGGAAGACTGGGGTACAATTTCAGCCTGTAAACAGAAGCAAGATGAAGACACTAGCGATTACTATGCCCGATTTGAAAAATGTTTTGGTATAAATAGTGGCATAAAAGCAAGTAGCGAATCATACCCACATCTGTTTGTAACAAAATTAGTAGAAAATGCCCTGCCTCAAGTGAAGAACAGAGTATTAAAATTCGAGAGTACCTGGCAAGGTAACACCCCATCACAAATGTTACAAATGTTACAGTACCATCACAATAGAATTAGAGAGGAACAAGAACATGAACATAGACGTATGAAAGACACGAAAATGAAAATGCTAGTTTCCCAGACAGTTCCAGCTGAAGGACATAAAAAGGGTACGACACATTCCAGTGATCCAACAGGACCTGTAAAAGGGACATGCAATTATTGTAAAAAGCCAGGTCATTACGTACACGATTGTCCAGTTTTGAAACATAATATCGCCATAGGTAATACAAAAGAAAGACCACGGCCACCTAGACAGGATCAGAATGAACAAGGAGCCCCGCAGCATGCACAGTCCATGCCAGCTCCACCACAGTCTATACAGTTTGTGCCAGCTGCACCAGCGCTGCCCGTTGCTGCCACACAAACCACGACACGACAACTGTACCAGACCGCACAGTACGACTATCCTGATTACCAGCGATACGCATGAACCAGCCTAGAGAGGGAAGTTGACTTACCCCTTATCGAGATCCCTGTAGATCAAGAAGGACCTTATGTACATAGTGAATTATTAGGCCAAGACAGAAAATTTTTACTCGATACAGGGGCAAGTCGAACAACCATAAAACGTAGTGAAGTTCCAGGGGCACCCCTCTCAGGCTCTCAGAATATTTCCCTTGGTTTTTCAGGAAAACCTATTGTTAATGAAGTGTCACAGCCTCTTCCACTTACGATAGGACCTTTGACCCGAACTACAGATTTATTGCTTACTAAATCATGTCCAGAAAACTTGTTAGGAATAAAAACACTGAAAGCTCTAGGAGCTATAATATGTTGCTCTCCGGAAGGAGTAAGATTGTTTTTACGTGATTTTAAAGGTCACTATGTGTCTAGAGACATGGATCCCCGACTGCAGACTTTACCTACACATCTATGGGCACAAGGCCCTACGGATGTTGGTTGCATGAATATTACACCATATCGAGTCACACTAAAGGCAGGAGTGGTACTACCACGAATGCGACAATACAAGTTACCACCAGATGCTGTAGTGGCTTTACTACAAATCATTGACGAGCTCATTGCCCAAGGAGTGGTTGTGGAAACAGACTCCAATGTATGTAATTCACCGATAATTCCGATTCTTAAACGAACAGATCCGAAGGTCCCGCCAGTATATCGATTGGTTATTGATCTGTGCGAATTAAACAAATGCATAGTGCCACAATTCCCTGTGGTCCCAGATATCTCGTCATTACTGACAGCTATTGATTCCGAAGCAACATTCTTTACTGTAATTGATCTCAAGAATGCCTTTTTCAGCGTCCCAATAGATCCGGAAAGCCAATATTTGTTCGGATTTAGTTTAAATGGACGTAGCTTTAAATTCTCACGCGCACCTCAAGGATTTACAGAAAGCCCCAGCATCTATAGCCAAGCACTGAAACGAGAACTCGACAGTATCCACATGCCAGTTAACACTGCTCTGCTTCAATATGTCGATGATCTGCTGATCACCGCGAGAAGCGAACCCGAATGTGAGAAAGCATCACTGACAGTTTTACAATTTCTAGCCGAAAAGGGGCACAAGGTGTCCCCTTCTAAGCTGCAATTCTGTGTTCAGCGAGTTGTTTATCTTGGACACTCGCTGTCCAAGGAGGGAAGGCAGCTTACACCTGACCGCATTCAGTTAATAGCTAACATGCCAATACCCAAGACACAAAAGGAGGTACGGGCTTTCATAGGCCTCACTTCATATTGTAGGCAGTGGATCCCTCAGTATGCATTTCTAGCAAAACCACTAATTCAGTTGACAACACAGGAGGCAGCCACATCGACTGTTCTCCCTTGGACTCAGGAACATACACAAGCTTTTGAAAGCTTAAAGAAAGCTTTATGTCAAGCACCTGTTTTAGCAACGCCATGTTACAATAAACAGTTTACACTCTTTGTTACAGAACGCAAAGGTACTGCCTTGTCAGTACTCACACAGGAACAAGCAGGAGCACACAAACCATGTGCTTATTTTTCTAGTACATTAGATCCCGTAGCTCAGGCTTTGCCTGCGTGTCTGAAATCAGTGGCAGCGACAGCTTTAGCAATCAGACAAAGCGATGCCATAGTGTTAGGACATCCATTGACAGCTCAAGTACCACATGCAGTAGAGGTTCTTGTGAATAGAACACAAACACAACACTTAACTATTGCGCGACTCACTGGGTACGAACTGACATTGTTTCAGCCACATATAGAAATCAGACGTTGTAACACATTGAATCCTGCCACACTTTTACCTGTGATTGGAACAGACCCACTAGCACATGACTGTATTGAAGTTATTACAATAACGACGAAACCTAGACAAGACTTAACCGATGTCCCATTGTCAGACCCAGACCTGACGTTGTATGTAGATGGTTCATGTATGAGAACTAGTACAGGAGAGTTAGTGGCCGCTTACGCAGTCACAACAGATACTGAAGTCATTGAAACTAATCGCATAAATACCTTGTCAGCTCAAGCCGCAGAGCTCATCGCTCTGACACAGGCCTGTATTCAAGCCACAAATAAAAAAGTCAACATATACACTGATTCACGTTATGCATTCGGAGTGGTACATGACTTCGGCGTGCTGTGGCGAGAGAGAGGTTATTTAACTTCCCACGGTGCCCACATTCAGCACGGACCCCTTATCCATGCCTTATTAGATGCAATACATCTACCCACTGCAATATCAATTATGAAATGTAAGGCTCATACGAAAGTTACTGATGTCATTTCTCAAGGCAATGATCTAGCTGACAGAACAGCTAAACAGACCGCTCAAACTCAAACATCCGACATGACAAAGACAATAGTTCCGACGCTGACACATTGTATGACAGTTAAAGATCCTACTCTTGACGTAATTGACATACAGACACATGCTACACCAGATGAAATAAAGAAATGGACCGAATTAGGAGGGATCCAAACGGACCAAGGATGGATGATGAAGGAAAAGTCTGTGTGGTTCCTTCCTGATTCAATGGTCCAAGTTATAATTAACACTATACATAGTCCAGCACATCTAGGAGAAAAAGCTATGCTAGACAGCATTCAACACATTTGGTTCAATAAACATTTGCGAGCAGCAGCCAAACAAAAAGTTCGTACCTGTATGATCTGTTGCCAGTTCAACCCAGGAAAAAGCGTTCCCGTAGAACAGGGTGGATTTCATCCTCCTGATCACCCTTTTGAAGTCCTCCAGATGGATTATATCCAGATGGAACGATGTCGAGGATTCAAATATGTTCTCGTAGTTGTTTGTGCTCTTTCCCGTTGGACGGAGGCATACCCGGTTTCAGATTACACTGCCCCGACTACTGCCAAACAGTTGGTTCGAGAATTCTTCCCACGATACGGTTTACCACGTGTTGTTCACTCAGATAACGGCCAGCCGTTCTCATCCGAATTAATGAAACATGTTTCACTTTTGTTAGGCTATCAGTGGAAATTCCACTGTGTCCGACACCCCGAGGCAGCAGGTCTCGTAGAAAGACATAATCAGATACTGAAAATCAGATTGTCCAAAATATGCAGAGAGAAAGGTGTCGACTGGGTAGTAGCGTTACCCGTTGCACTCTTTTACATGAGAATGGTAGCACATTCTCGAACAGGGCTATCCCCGTATGAAGTGATCTTCGTCAGACCACCAAATATGTGGGGGACGCCTATACCACGCAAAATAACTGATGTTGACTGTAATATGCTGACAGATTACTTGGCTTCCTTGATGTCTGCACTACAATCTTGTCGTTCACAGGTAGCTGCAGCTTTTCCTGACAACACGGAGGTGAAACCCCATGACGTAGTTCCGGGAGACTTGGTCCTCGTGAGGAACTTTGATCGAAAGACTCAGCTGGAACCTAGGTGGAAGTCGCCCCAGTTGGTGTTGCTCACCACAAGGACAGCCGTGAAGATCGAGGGCAGGAAAGGCTGGATTCATTCAAGTCATATCAAGAAATTTCATGGACCACAATCAGAAGTGAATACCACACCTTGTGTGACTTCACCCATTGACTCAAAACTTCCTTTTGTTGAAAAAAGTAATTCCGAACATTATACACTAAAGCTTAGGTCCAATCAGTCTAGCAATTTGATTGTTTAAGTCCTCTCCAAGGTGAAGCGGTTGAATTGTCTCTGACATGTATCCCTTGGACCTGAGTGGAGAAAACACCCGAAGAATGTTGAAACGACAGGCGTACTGTAAATCACTGCGTAGTCATTGCATAGTGACATTATTAATCTTGTTTTTCTTAAATCTTTTAATAATTACTGCAAGTATATTGCTGCACATATATTATCCTATTTCTAGACATGTTTATAATGTTACTGCTGAACATTCTTTTAGTGAATTACCTCCGCTTGAGTTGTCTTATAGATTTGCGCTGCGCAATAACACGTTTATAAGTATGTTACATCATTCCCATCAGGTTAGCAATGCTACCAATTGTTGGATATGTGGCCGACTCCCTCCCTATCAGAATTATAAAGGAATTCTACCTCTCTTTCCATACCCGTTCACACACAACGGCTCCTGTGGAGCATGGTTTAGTTTAATTAATTCTCTAGATTCGAATTCTGCAGTTTATCAAGATAACTGGGTATGGGGAAATTTGAACTTAGTTTTGCTTAAGGTCTGCTACCCTAACAAGGAGGGACTTCCCCAGAGAACAGGAACGGATCTAGAAAATGAAGTGTATGGATTAGGTAATTTTACACTTAATCTTATGATCCTAAATGTCGAGTCCGAAGCTACTCCAATCTTGCCCGCCATGTCCGTATTCCCAGTAAAAGGGGAATTATGTATAAGAAAGAATGGTTCCATACATATGGGCCATAGTAGATGCACCACTGTAGTAGAATTTAGTGATCAAGGCAAGTCTACATTTAGAGCTTCTTGCCATTCCTATTTCATATGTGGTCAGACGGCATATGTACGTTTGCCTCTAGATTGGGATGGTACTTGCTATATTGGATTCCTTTTGCCACCTGTTTTTCTAGCTCCTCCTGATTATCACAGAAACACTCATTTAGTAAATAATAGAGTAAGGAGAGATCTCCCAATAGTCGATTACACTGAAACAGCATGGGAAAAATACACAGATTTCAATAAAGGTCTCTTTCCCTATATAGGTACCGTTACTAATAGTAAACTGATACGTAGATTAACTAGAACCCTTGAAGCAGTAGTGAATGAAACTATTTCCGCCTTAGGCAATTTAACAGAAGAGCAGTCTGCTATGCGGATTGTTGTGCTTCAAAATCGTCTTGTCCTTGACGTCATCCTAGCCGATAGGGGCGGAGCTTGTAGGGTCATCGGATCAAGCTGTTGCATTTTCATACCAGAAAATTCGCCATCTGTATATAAAGCCATAACTCGCCTTCATAAGATTGTAAGCCAGATACACCAGAACCCAGGCACCTGGACTTGGTCCGGTTGGTTTTGGAGTGTATTACCTACCTTTGGATGGAAGGTCCTATCTTTCCTAGGTATTGGCCTTCTCATACTATTCAGTTGCTGTCTATGTCTACAATGTGGACCAGCGATCTGTGGTCTGTGTGCCACATCGTGTATTCCACCACCAAGATTTCATTCGTCACGGAAGAAGAAAGAAGAACAAATGATGTTATATGAACAGATCAATGGATTGATGAAGATTGATATCTCTTAACGGGCAAGTAGGGGACAAGGAGGGAATGTGGAAATATGGATTTTTCTGATCAGTTATGTCCCCTATCTTGGACCCCAACGGTTTCATGTATGAATCACAAATACATGTATGTTCCCTCCAGTTCCAGTTATGAAGACGCAAACATATGTGCGTCCACCGTCAACATGTCCTCTGTCAGATCCGCCATGAATAGGCCGGATATTCCATTCCTAAGTATGAAAGGCCACCGGTTTTATATGGTTCACTTATGCCATTTTTACAGTCCAGGCAAGTAGGCCCTGATTCTGTCATCGAACTCTTCTTGCCTTCTGCCTCTGAAAGCTCCAGTCTGAGCCTGCATCTGTGACCATGAACTTTGTCTCATTCTCTGCGCGGCTCACGAAGCCTGACATCAGCCTGCTGCCTGCCAAAAACTGTATTTCACCTTCGAAATTATCTGCTCCATTCCCTGCCCGATGCATTCCTGTCTAGTAGTTTAAGTAAACATTCTTCTAGCTACCGAGCAAAGGCTCGGCTTCTCTGTCTTTATGCAAGTAATTCATAGCCCTATTGCTATGGAAGATTTCCGCCCTCGCATCTAGTGTAGACACTTAGACGCTTGTACACGCACTAACAGTCAGTATAGTCAGTATAGAATAAGATTCTACTCTAAGAAGAGACCTCTCTTTTGGATAACATAGTTCTTTAAACATAGGATGTTAGATATGATTTGGGATTAGGTTGACTTGACCCTCCAGACTTATGTCGCCACATGTAGAGCTAAATGTCAAGTCCCCTTCACCCCCTAGTTGCACGTCAATCACACGTCATGCTGCTGCGCGCGCATTTCTGTCAAGTATTTTTGCTGACATTGCGAAATTCTTTCATAGAACCACCCTCTTATGACATCACATCTGATGACGTTCTTTAAATCACTCCCAGTTACGCCTATTTTTGCTACGCACGAACATATTATCACCACTATCAATTGTTACGCCTCTTGTATTTTGCTTCACTGTAATGCCTATTGTATAAAAGTAATTGATTGTCAATAATGTATGTACTTCACTTCCTGAACCTTCGTGGTGATGGAACTTGGAGCAACCGATTATAATCGACCATTGGAATAAAGCCCATTCCGAACCTCTAATACCACGGATTCTGCCTCTTATTTACTGAGCTATTTTATTATGTTTCTGTATCAAATTAAGTCCCGGTAATTAAATTATTTACCACAAAGGGTCAACCTGTATGGAAGTGGTCGTTTTCCTCCATTCAAAGTCTCTAAAAAGTGTGCGCTTTCACGCACTTTGAGCCCCAAAAAACCTCAAAGATTGCTTTTCAGTCTAAAAGCTCAAAATGCTGGGAAATACAACATTTGATGGCCCTAGAGTCTGGGAAACGTGGTATTGACATTGGGAGACAGAAAAACCACATGACTATTCCAAGGTCACATGACACTCCCAGGGGACAAAGGTCAAAGGTCAACCTGTAAGGAAGTGGTCGTTTTCCTTCATCCAAAGGCTCCAAAAAGTGTGCGCTTTTATGCACTTTGAAAACGATCTTTACTATTTTCTGCGGCTCAGTCTAAAAGCTCAAAACGCTGGGAAATGTTGCATTGACTGCCCTAGAACCGGTAAAACGTGTGTATTGACTTCGGGAGACAGAAAAACCACATGACACTTCCAAAGGTCTCATGTCGCACCCAGGGGTCAAAGGTCAAACTGTAAGGGAGGGGTTGTTTTCTTCCATTCAAAGTCTCTAAAAAGTGTGCGCTTTCACGCACTTTCAGCCCCAAAAAACCTCAAAGATTGCTTTTCAGTCTAAAAGCTCAAAATGCTGGGAAATACAGCATTTGACGGCCCTAGAGTCCAGAAAACGTGGTATTGACTTTGGGAGAGATAAAAACCACATGACTCATCCACAGGTCACATGACACTTCCAGAGGTCAAAGGTCAACCTGTATGGAAGTGGTCGTTTTCCTCCATTCAAAGTCTCTAAAAAGTGTGCGCTTTCACTGACTTTCAGGTCCAAAAAACCTCAAAGATTGCTTTTCAGTCTAAAAGCTCAAAATGCTGGGAAATACAGCATTTGACGGCCCTAGAGTCCAGAAAACGTGGTATTGACTTTGGGAGAGATAAAAACCACATGACTCATCCACAGGTCACATGACACTTCCAGATGTCAAAGGTCAACCTGTATGGAAGTGGTCGTTTTCCTCCATTCAAAGTCTCTAAAAAGTGTGCGCTTTCACTCACTTTCAGGTCCAAAAAACCTCAAAGATTGCTTTTCAGTCTAAAAGCTCAAAATGCTGGGAAATACAGCATTTGACGGCCCTAGAGTCCAGAAAACGTGGTATTGACTTTGGGAGACAGAAAAACCACATGACTCTTCCGAATGTCTCATGACGCACCCAGGGGTCAAAGGTCAAACTGTGAGGGAGTGGTTGTTTTCCTCCATTCAAAGTCTCTAAAAAGTGTGCGCTTTCACTCACTTTCAGGTCCAAAAAACCTCAAAGATTGCTTTTCAGTCTAAAAGCTCAAAATGCTGGGAAATACAGCATTTGACGGCCCTAGAGTCCGGAAAACGTGGTATTGACTTTGGGAGAGAGAAAAACCACATGACTCATCCACAGGTCACATGATACTCCCAGGGGTCAAAGGTCAACCTCTAAGGAAGTGGTCGTTTTCCTTCATCCAAAGGCTCCAAAATGTGTGCGCTTTTATGCACTTTGAAAACGATCTTTACTATTTTCTGCGGCTCAGTCTAAAAGGTGAAAACACTGGAAAATGCTTCATTTGACAGCCCTAGAGCCCGGAAAACGTAGTATTGACTTCAGGAGGCAGAAAAACCACATGACTATTCCAAGGTCACATGACACTTCCAGGGGTCAAGGGTCAACCTGTATGGAAGTGGTCGTTTTCCTCCATTCAAAGTCTCTAAAAAGTGTGCGCTTTCACGCACTTTCAGCCCCAAAAAACCTCAAAGATTGCTTTTCAGTCTAAAAGCTCAAAATGCTGGGAAATACAACCTTTGACGGCCCTAGAGCCCGGAAAACGTAGTATTGACTTGGAGAGGCAGAAAAACCACATGACTATTCCAAGGTCACATGACGCTTCCAAGGGTCAAAGGTCAACCTGTAAGGAAGTGGTCGTTTTCCTTCATCCAAAGGCTCCAAAAAGTGTGCGCTTTCATGCACTTTGAACCAAAATAAACCTCAAAGATTGGTTTTCAGTCTGAAAGCTCAAAATGCTGGGAAATACAACATTTGATGGCCCTAGAGTCTGGAAAACGTGGTATTGACTTTGGGAGACAGAAAAGCATCATGACTATTCCAAGGTCACATGACACTTCCATGGATCAAAGGTCAACCTGTAAGGAAGTGGTCGTTTTCCTCCGTTCAAAGTCTCTAAAAAGTGTGCGCTTTCACGCACTTTCAGCCCCAAAAATCCTCAATGATTGCTTTTCAGTCTAAAAGCTCAAAATGCTGGGAAATACAGCATTTGACGGCCCTAGTGTCCAGAAAACGTGGTATTGACTTTGGGGGACAGAAAAACCACATGACTATTCCAAGGTCACATGACACTTCCAGGGGTCAAAGGTCAAATGTCAACCTGTAAGGAAGTGGTCGTTTTCCTTCATCCAAAGGCTCCAAAAAGTGTGCGCTTTTATGCACTTTGAAAACGATCTTTACTATTTTCTGTGGCTCAGTCTAAAAGCTCAAAACGCTGGGAAATGTTGCATTTGACGGCCCAAGAACCGGTAAAACGTGGTATTGACTTCGGGAGGCAGAAAAACCACATGGCTATTCCAAGGTCACATGACACTTCCAGGGGTCAAAGGTCAACCTGTATGGAAGTGGTCGTTTTCCTCCATTCAAAGTCTCTAAAAAGTGTGCGCTTTCACTCACTTTCAGGTCCAAAAAACCTCAAAGATTGCTTTTCAGTCTAAAAGCTCAAAATGCTGGGAAATACAGCATTTGACGGCCCTAGAGTCCAGAAAACGTGGTATTGACTTTGGGAGACAGAAAAACCACATGACTCTTCCGAAGGTCTCATGACGCACCCAGGGGTCAAAGGTCAAACTGTGAGGGAGTGGTTGTTTTCCTCCATTCAAAGTCTCTAAAAAGTGTGCGCTTTCACTCACTTTCAGGTCCAAAAAACCTCAAAGATTGCTTTTCAGTCTAAAAGCTCAAAATGCTCCAAAAAGTGTGCGCTTTCATGCACTTTGAACCAAAATAAACCTCAAAGATTGGTTTTCAGTCTAAAAGCTCAAAATGCTGGGAAATACAACATTTGATGGCCCTAGAGTCTGGAAAACGTGGTATTGACTTTGGGAGACAGAAAAACATCATGACTATTCCAAGGTCACATGACACTTCCATGGGTCAAAGGTCAACCTGTAAGGAAGTGGTCGTTTTTCTCCATTCAAAGTCTCTAAAAAGTGTTCGCTTTCACGCACTTTCAGCCCCCAAAAACCTCAATGATTGCTTTTCAGTCTAAAAGCTCAAAATGCTGGGAAATACAGCATTTGACGGCCCTAGAGTCCAGAAAACGTGGTATTGACTTTGGGAGACAGAAAAACCACATGACTATTCCAAGGTCACATGACACTTCCAGGGGTCAAAGGTCAAATGTCAACCTGTAAGGAAGTGGTCGTTTTCCTTCATCCAAAGGCTCCAAAAAGTGTGCGCTTTTATGCACTTTGAAAACGATCTTTACTATTTTCTGTGGCTCAGTCTAAAAGCTCAAAACGCTGGGAAATGTTACATTTGACGGCCCAAGAACCGGTAAAACGTGGTATTGACTTCGGGAGGCAGAAAAACCACATGGCTATTCCAAGGTCACATGACATTTCCAGGGGTCAAAGGTCAACCTGTATGGAAGTGGTCGTTTTCCTCCATTCAAAGTCTCCAAAAAGTGTGCGCTTTCACGCACTTTCAGCCCCAAAAAACCTCAAAGATTGCTTTTCAATCTAAAAGCTGAAAATGCTGGGAAATACAGCATTTGACGGCCCTAGAGTCCAGAAAACGTGGTATTGACTTTGGGAGACAGAAAAACCACATGACTCTTCCGAAGGTCTCATGACGCACCCAGGGGTCAAAGGTCAAACTGTGAGGAAGTGGTCGTTTTCCTCCATTCAAAGTCTCTAAAAAGTGTGCGCTTTCACGCACTTTCAGCCCCAAAAAACCTCAAAGATTGCTTTTCAGTCTAAAAGCTCAAAATGCTGGGAAATACAGCATTTGACGGCCCTAGAGTCCAGAAAACGTGGTATTGACTTTGGGAGAGATAAAAACCACATGACTCATCCACAGGTCACATGACACTTCCAGAGGTCAAAGGTCAACCTGTATGGAAGTGGTCGTTTTCCTCCATTCAAAGTCTCTAAAAAGTGTGCGCTTTCACTGACTTTCAGGTCCAAAAAACCTCAAAGATTGCTTTTCAGTCTAAAAGCTCAAAATGCTGGGAAATACAGCATTTGACGGCCCTAGAGTCCAGAAAACGTGGTATTGACTTTGGGAGAGATAAAAACCACATGACTCATCCACAGGTCACATGACACTTCCAGATGTCAAAGGTCAACCTGTATGGAAGTGGTCGTTTTCCTCCATTCAAAGTCTCTAAAAAGTGTGCGCTTTCACTCACTTTCAGGTCCAAAAAACCTCAAAGATTGCTTTTCAGTCTAAAAGCTCAAAATGCTGGGAAATACAGCATTTGACGGCCCTAGAGTCCAGAAAACGTGGTATTGACTTTGGGAGACAGAAAAACCACATGACTCTTCCGAATGTCTCATGACGCACCCAGGGGTCAAAGGTCAAACTGTGAGGGAGTGGTTGTTTTCCTCCATTCAAAGTCTCTAAAAAGTGTGCGCTTTCACTCACTTTCAGGTCCAAAAAACCTCAAAGATTGCTTTTCAGTCTAAAAGCTCAAAATGCTGGGAAATACAGCATTTGACGGCCCTAGAGTCCGGAAAACGTGGTATTGACTTTGGGAGAGAGAAAAACCACATGACTCATCCACAGGTCACATGATACTCCCAGGGGTCAAAGGTCAACCTCTAAGGAAGTGGTCGTTTTCCTTCATCCAAAGGCTCCAAAATGTGTGCGCTTTTATGCACTTTGAAAACGATCTTTACTATTTTCTGCGGCTCAGTCTAAAAGGTGAAAACACTGGAAAATGCTTCATTTGACAGCCCTAGAGCCCGGAAAACGTAGTATTGACTTCAGGAGGCAGAAAAACCACATGACTATTCCAAGGTCACATGACACTTCCAGGGGTCAAGGGTCAACCTGTATGGAAGTGGTCGTTTTCCTCCATTCAAAGTCTCTAAAAAGTGTGCGCTTTCACGCACTTTCAGCCCCAAAAAACCTCAAAGATTGCTTTTCAGTCTAAAAGCTCAAAATGCTGGGAAATACAACCTTTGACGGCCCTAGAGCCCGGAAAACGTAGTATTGACTTGGAGAGGAGGAAAAACAACACAACTCTACCAAGGTCACATGACGCTTCCAAGGGTCAAAGGTCAACCTGTAAGGAAGTGGTCGTTTTCCTTCATCCAAAGGCTCCAAAAAGTGTGCGCTTTCATGCACTTTGAACCAAAATAAACCTCAAAGATTGGTTTTCAGTCTGAAAGCTCAAAATGCTGGGAAATACAACATTTGATGGCCCTAGAGTCTGGAAAACGTGGTATTGACTTTGGGAGACAGAAAAGCATCATGACTATTCCAAGGTCACATGACACTTCCATGGATCAAAGGTCAACCTGTAAGGAAGTGGTCGTTTTCCTCCGTTCAAAGTCTCTAAAAAGTGTGCGCTTTCACGCACTTTCAGCCCCAAAAATCCTCAATGATTGCTTTTCAGTCTAAAAGCTCAAAATGCTGGGAAATACAGCATTTGACGGCCCTAGTGTCCAGAAAACGTGGTATTGACTTTGGGGGACAGAAAAACCACATGACTATTCCAAGGTCACATGACACTTCCAGGGGTCAAAGGTCAAATGTCAACCTGTAAGGAAGTGGTCGTTTTCCTTCATCCAAAGGCTCCAAAAAGTGTGCGCTTTTATGCACTTTGAAAACGATCTTTACTATTTTCTGTGGCTCAGTCTAAAAGCTCAAAACGCTGGGAAATGTTGCATTTGACGGCCCAAGAACCGGTAAAACGTGGTATTGACTTCGGGAGGCAGAAAAACCACATGGCTATTCCAAGGTCACATGACACTTCCAGGGGTCAAAGGTCAACCTGTATGGAAGTGGTCGTTTTCCTCCATTCAAAGTCTCTAAAAAGTGTGCGCTTTCACTCACTTTCAGGTCCAAAAAACCTCAATGATTGCTTTTCAGTCTAAAAGCTCAAAATGCTGGGAAATACAGCATTTGACGGCCCTAGAGTCCAGAAAACGTGGTATTGACTTTGGGAGACAGAAAAACCACATGACTCTTCCGAAGGTCTCATGACGCACCCAGGGGTCAAAGGTCAAACTGTGAGGGAGTGGTTGTTTTCCTCCATTCAAAGTCTCTAAAAAGTGTGCGCTTTCACTCACTTTCAGGTCCAAAAAACCTCAAAGATTGCTTTTCAGTCTAAAAGCTCAAAATGCTCCAAAAAGTGTGCGCTTTCATGCACTTTGAACCAAAATAAACCTCAAAGATTGGTTTTCAGTCTAAAAGCTCAAAATGCTGGGAAATACAACATTTGATGGCCCTAGAGTCTGGAAAACGTGGTATTGACTTTGGGAGACAGAAAAACATCATGACTATTCCAAGGTCACATGACACTTCCATGGGTCAAAGGTCAACCTGTAAGGAAGTGGTCGTTTTTCTCCATTCAAAGTCTCTAAAAAGTGTTCGCTTTCACGCACTTTCAGCCCCCAAAAACCTCAATGATTGCTTTTCAGTCTAAAAGCTCAAAATGCTGGGAAATACAGCATTTGACGGCCCTAGAGTCCAGAAAACGTGGTATTGACTTTGGGAGACAGAAAAACCACATGACTATTCCAAGGTCACATGACACTTCCAGGGGTCAAAGGTCAAATGTCAACCTGTAAGGAAGTGGTCGTTTTCCTTCATCCAAAGGCTCCAAAAAGTGTGCGCTTTTATGCACTTTGAAAACGATCTTTACTATTTTCTGTGGCTCAGTCTAAAAGCTCAAAACGCTGGGAAATGTTACATTTGACGGCCCAAGAACCGGTAAAACGTGGTATTGACTTCGGGAGGCAGAAAAACCACATGGCTATTCCAAGGTCACATGACATTTCCAGGGGTCAAAGGTCAACCTGTATGGAAGTGGTCGTTTTCCTCCATTCAAAGTCTCCAAAAAGTGTGCGCTTTCACGCACTTTCAGCCCCAAAAAACCTCAAAGATTGCTTTTCAATCTAAAAGCTGAAAATGCTGGGAAATACAGCATTTGACGGCCCTAGAGTCCAGAAAACGTTGTATTGACTTTGGGAGACAGAAAAACCACATGAATCTTCCGAAGGTCTCATGACGCACCCAGGGGTCAAAGGTCAAACTGTGAGGGAGTGGTTGTTTTCCTCCATTCAAAGTCTCTAAAAAGTGTGCGCTTTCACTCACTTTCAGGTCCAAAAAACCTCAAAGATTGGTTTTCAGTCTAAAAGCTCAAAATGCTGGGAAATACAGCTTTTGATGGCCCTAGAGTCGGGAAAACGTGGTATTGACTTTGGGAGAGAGAAAAACCACATGACTCATCCACAGGTCACATGATACTCCCAGGGGTCAAAGGTCAACCTCTAAGGAAGTGGTCGTTTTCCTCCATTCAAAGTCTCTAAAAAGTGTGCGCTTTCACGCACTTTTAGCCCCAAAAAAACCTCAAAGATTGCTTTTCAGTCTAAAAGCTCAAAATGCTGGGAAATACAGCATTTGACGGCACTAGAGTCCGGAAAACGTGGTATTGACTTTGGGAGAGATAAAAACCACATGACTCATCCACAGGTCACATGATACTCCCAGGGGTCAAAGGTCAACCTCTAAGGAAGTGGTCGTTTTCCTTCATCCAAAGGCTCCAAAAAGTGTGCGCTTTTATGCACTTTGAAAACGATCTTTACTATTTTCTGCGGCTCAGTCTAAAAGGTGAAAACACTGGAAAATGCTTCATTTGACAGCCCTAGAACCCGGAAAACGTAGTATTGACTTCAGGAGGCAGAAAAACCACATGACTATTCCAAGGTCACATGACACCTCCAGGGGTCAAGGGTCAACATGTATGGAAGTGGTCGTTTTCCTCCATTCAAAGTCTCTAAAAAGTGTGCGCTTTCACGCACTTTGAGCCCCAAAAAACCTCAAAGATTGCTTTTCAGTCTAAAAGCTCAAAATGCTGGGAAATACAACATTTGATGGCCCTAGAGTCTGGGAAACGTGGTATTGACATTGGGAGACAGAAAAACCACATGACTATTCCAAGGGCACATGACACTCCCAGGGGACAAAGGTCAAAGGTCAACCTGTAAGGAAGTGGTCGTTTTCCTTCATCCAAAGGCTCCAAAAAGTGTGCGCTTTTATGCACTTTGAAAACGATCTTTACTATTTTCTGCGGCTCAGTCTAAAAGCTCAAAACGCTGGGAAATGTTGCATTGACTGCCCTAGAACCGGTAAAACGTGTGTATTGACTTCGGGAGACAGAAAAACCACATGACACTTCCAAAGGTCTCATGTCGCACCCAGGGGTCAAAGGTCAACCTGTAAGGGAGGGGTTGTTTTCCTCCATTCAAAGTCTCTAAAAAGTGTGCGCTTTCACGCACTTTCAGCCCCAAAAAACCTCAAAGATTGCTTTTCAGTCTAAAAGCTCAAAATGCTGGGAAATACAGCATTTGACGGCCCTAGAGTCCAGAAAACGTGGTATTGACTTTGGGAGAGATAAAAACCACATGACTCATCCACAGGTCACATCACACTTCCAGAGGTCAAAGGTCAACCTGTATGGAAGTGGTCGTTTTCCTCCATTCAAAGTCTCTAAAAAGTGTGCGCTTTCACTGACTTTCAGGTCCAAAAAACCTCAAAGATTGCTTTTCAGTCTAAAAGCTCAAAATGCTGGGAAATACAGCATTTGACGGCCCTAGAGTCCAGAAAACGTGGTATTGACTTTGGGAGAGATAAAAACCACATGACTCATCCACAGGTCACATGACACTTCCAGAGGTCAAAGGTCAACCTGTATGGAAGTGGTCGTTTTCCTCCATTCAAAGTCTCTAAAAAGTGTGCGCTTTCACTCACTTTCAGGTCCAAAAAACCTCAAAGATTGCTTTTCAGTCTAAAAGCTCAAAATGCTGGGAAATACAGCATTTGACGGCCCTAGAGTCCAGAAAACGTGGTATTGACTTTGGGAGACAGAAAAACCACATGACTCTTCCGAATGTCTCATGACGCACCCAGGGGTCAAAGGTCAAACTGTGAGGGAGTGGTTGTTTTCCTCCATTCAAAGTCTCTAAAAAGTGTGCGCTTTCACTCACTTTCAGGTCCAAAAAACCTCAAAGATTGCTTTTCAGTCTAAAAGCTCAAAATGCTGGGAAATACAGCATTTGACGGCCCTAGAGTCCGGAAAACGTGGTATTGACTTTGGGAGAGAGAAAAACCACATGACTCATCCACAGGTCACATGATACTCCCAGGGGTCAAAGGTCAACCTCTAAGGAAGTGGTCGTTTTCCTTCATCCAAAGGCTCCAAAATGTGTGCGCTTTTATGCACTTTGAAAACGATCTTTACTATTTTCTGCGGCTCAGTCTAAAAGGTGAAAACACTGGAAAATGCTTCATTTGACAGCCCTAGAGCCCGGAAAACGTAGTATTGACTTCAGGAGGCAGAAAAACCACATGACTATTCCAAGGTCACATGACACTTCCAGGGGTCAAGGGTCAACCTGTATGGAAGTGGTCGTTTTCCTCCATTCAAAGTCTCTAAAAAGTGTGCGCTTTCACGCACTTTCAGCCCCAAAAAACCTCAAAGATTGCTTTTCAGTCTAAAAGCTCAAAATGCTGGGAAATACAACCTTTGACGGCCCTAGAGCCCGGAAAACGTAGTATTGACTTGGAGAGGCAGAAAAACCACATGACTATTCCAAGGTCACATGACGCTTCCAAGGGTCAAAGGTCAACCTGTAAGGGAGTGGTCGTTTTCCTTCATCCAAAGGCTCCAAAAAGTGTGCGCTTTCATGCACTTTGAACCAAAATAAACCTCAAAGATTGGTTTTCAGTCTGAAAGCTCAAAATGCTGGGAAATACAACATTTGATGGCCCTAGAGTCTGGAAAACGTGGTATTGACTTTGGGAGACAGAAAAGCATCATGACTATTCCAAGGTCACATGACACTTCCATGGATCAAAGGTCAACCTGTAAGGAAGTGGTCGTTTTCCTCCATTCAAAGTCTCTAAAAAGTGTGCGCTTTCACGCACTTTCAGCCCCAAAAATCCTCAATGATTGCTTTTCAGTCTAAAAGCTCAAAATGCTGGGAAATACAGCATTTGACGGCCCTAGAGTCCAGAAAACGTGGTATTGACTTTGGGAGACAGAAAAACCACATGACTATTCCAAGGTCACATGACACTTCCAGGGGTTAAAGGTCAAATGTCAACCTGTAAGGAAGTGGTCGTTTTCCTTCATCCAAAGGCTCCAAAAAGTGTGCGCTTTTATGCACTTTGAAAACGATCTTTACTATTTTCTGTGGCTCAGTCTAAAAGCTCAAAACGCTGGAAAATGTTGCATTTGACGGCCCAAGAACCGGTAAAACGTGGTATTGACTTCGGGAGGCAGAAAAACCACATGGCTATTCCAAGGTCACATGACACTTCCAGGGGTCAAAGGTCAACCTGTATGGAAGTGGTCGTTTTCCTCCATTCAAAGTCTCTAAAAAGTGTGCGCTTTCACTCACTTTCAGGTCCAAAAAACCTCAAAGATTGCTTTTCAGTCTAAAAGCTCAAAATGCTGGGAAATACAGCATTTGACGGCCCTAGAGTCCAGAAAACGTGGTATTGACTTTGGGAGACAGAAAAACCACATGACTCTTCCGAAGGTCTCATGACGCACCCAGGGGTCAAAGGTCAAACTGTGAGGGAGTGGTTGTTTTCCTCCATTCAAAGTCTCTAAAAAGTGTGCGCTTTCACTCACTTTCAGGTCCAAAAAACCTCAAAGATTGCTTTTCAGTCTAAAAGCTCAAAATGCTGGGAAATACAGCTTTTGATGGCCCTAGAGTCGGGAAAACGTGGTATTGACTTTGGGAGAGAGAAAAACTACATGACTCATCCACAGGTCACATGATACTCCCAGGGGTCAAAGGTCAACCTCTAAGGAAGTGGTCGTTTTCCTCCATTCAAAGTCTCTAAAAAGTGTGCGCTTTCACGCACTTTTAGCCCCAAAAAACCTCAAAGATTGCTTTTCAGTCTAAAAGCTCAAAATGCTGGGAAATACAGCATTTGACGGCACTAGAGTCCGGAAAACGTGGTATTGACTTTGGGAGAGATAAAAACCACATGACTCATCCACAGGTCACATGATACTCCCAGGGGTCAAAGGTCAACCTCTAAGGAAGTGGTCGTTTTCCTTCATCCAAAGGCTCCAAAAAGTGTGCGCTTTTATGCACTTTGAAAACGATCTTTACTATTTTCTGCGGCTCAGTCTAAAAGGTGAAAACACTGGAAAATGCTTCATTTGACAGCCCTAGAACCCGGAAAACGTAGTATTGACTTCAGGAGGCAGAAAAACCACATGACTATTCCAAGGTCACATGACACCTCCAGGGGTCAAGGGTCAACATGTATGGAAGTGGTCGTTTTCCTCCATTCAAAGTCTCTAAAAAGTGTGCGCTTTCACGCACTTTGAGCCCCAAAAAACCTCAAAGATTGCTTTTCAGTCTAAAAGCTCAAAATGCTGGGAAATACAACATTTGATGGCCCTAGAGTCTGGGAAACGTGGTATTGACATTGGGAGACAGAAAAACCACATGACTATTCCAAGGTCACATGACACTCCCAGGGGACAAAGGTCAAAGGTCAACCTGTAAGGAAGTGGTCGTTTTCCTTCATCCAAAGGCTCCAAAAAGTGTGCGCTTTTATGCACTTTGAAAACGATCTTTACTATTTTCTGCGGCTCAGTCTAAAAGCTCAAAACGCTGGGAAATGTTGCATTGACTGCCCTAGAACCGGTAAAACGTGTGTATTGACTTCGGGAGACAGAAAAACCACATGACACTTCCAAAGGTCTCATGTCGCACCCAGGGGTCAAAGGTCAAACTGTAAGGGAGGGGTTGTTTTCCTCCATTCAAAGTCTCTAAAAAGTGTGCGCTTTCACGCACTTTCAGCCCCAAAAAACCTCAAAGATTGCTTTTCAGTCTAAAAGCTCAAAATGCTGGGAAATACAGCATTTGACGGCCCTAGAGTCCAGAAAACGTGGTATTGACTTTGGGAGAGATAAAAACCACATGACTCATCCACAGGTCACATGACACTTCCAGAGGTCAAAGGTCAACCTGTATGGAAGTGGTCGTTTTCCTCCATTCAAAGTCTCTAAAAAGTGTGCGCTTTCACTGACTTTCAGGTCCAAAAAACCTCAAAGATTGCTTTTCAGTCTAAAAGCTCAAAATGCTGGGAAATACAGCATTTGACGGCCCTAGAGTCCAGAAAACGTGGTATTGACTTTGGGAGAGATAAAAACCACATGACTCATCCACAGGTCACATGACACTTCCAGAGGTCAAAGGTCAACCTGTATGGAAGTGGTCGTTTTCCTCCATTCAAAGTCTCTAAAAAGTGTGCGCTTTCACTCACTTTCAGGTCCAAAAAACCTCAAAGATTGCTTTTCAGTCTAAAAGCTCAAAATGCTGGGAAATACAGCATTTGACGGCCCTAGAGTCCAGAAAACGTGGTATTGACTTTGGGAGACAGAAAAACCACATGACTCTTCCGAAGGTCTCATGACGCACCCAGGGGTCAAAGGTCAAACTGTGAGGGAGTGGTTGTTTTCCTCCATTCAAAGTCTCTAAAAAGTGTGCGCTTTCACTCACTTTCAGGTCCAAAAAACCTCAAAGATTGCTTTTCAGTCTAAAAGCTCAAAATGCTGGGAAATACAGCTTTTGATGGCCCTAGAGTCGGGAAAACGTGGTATTGACTTTGGGAGAGAGAAAAACTACATGACTCATCCACAGGTCACATGATACTCCCAGGGGTCAAAGGTCAACCTCTAAGGAAGTGGTCGTTTTCCTCCATTCAAAGTCTCTAAAAAGTGTGCGCTTTCACGCACTTTTAGCCCCAAAAAACCTCAAAGATTGCTTTTCAGTCTAAAAGCTCAAAATGCTGGGAAATACAGCATTTGACGGCACTAGAGTCCGGAAAACGTGGTATTGACTTTGGGAGAGATAAAAACCACATGACTCATCCACAGGTCACATGATACTCCCAGGGGTCAAAGGTCAACCTCTAAGGAAGTGGTCGTTTTCCTTCATCCAAAGGCTCCAAAAAGTGTGCGCTTTTATGCACTTTGAAAACGATCTTTACTATTTTCTGCGGCTCAGTCTAAAAGGTGAAAACACTGGAAAATGCTTCATTTGACAGCCCTAGAACCCGGAAAACGTAGTATTGACTTCAGGAGGCAGAAAAACCACATGACTATTCCAAGGTCACATGACACCTCCAGGGGTCAAGGGTCAACATGTATGGAAGTGGTCGTTTTCCTCCATTCAAAGTCTCTAAAAAGTGTGCGCTTTCACGCACTTTGAGCCCCAAAAAACCTCAAAGATTGCTTTTCAGTCTAAAAGCTCAAAATGCTGGGAAATACAACATTTGATGGCCCTAGAGTCTGGGAAACGTGGTATTGACATTGGGAGACAGAAAAACCACATGACTATTCCAAGGTCACATGACACTCCCAGGGGACAAAGGTCAAAGGTCAACCTGTAAGGAAGTGGTCGTTTTCCTTCATCCAAAGGCTCCAAAAAGTGTGCGCTTTTATGCACTTTGAAAACGATCTTTACTATTTTCTGCGGCTCAGTCTAAAAGCTCAAAACGCTGGGAAATGTTGCATTGACTGCCCTAGAACCGGTAAAACGTGTGTATTGACTTCGGGAGACAGAAAAACCACATGACACTTCCAAAGGTCTCATGTCGCACCCAGGGGTCAAAGGTCAAACTGTAAGGGAGGGGTTGTTTTCCTCCATTCAAAGTCTCTAAAAAGTGTGCGCTTTCACGCACTTTCAGCCCCAAAAAACCTCAAAGATTGCTTTTCAGTCTAAAAGCTCAAAATGCTGGGAAATACAGCATTTGACGGCCCTAGAGTCCAGAAAACGTGGTATTGACTTTGGGAGAGATAAAAACCACATGACTCATCCACAGGTCACATGACACTTCCAGAGGTCAAAGGTCAACCTGTATGGAAGTGGTCGTTTTCCTCCATTCAAAGTCTCTAAAAAGTGTGCGCTTTCACTGACTTTCAGGTCCAAAAAACCTCAAAGATTGCTTTTCAGTCTAAAAGCTCAAAATGCTGGGAAATACAGCATTTGACGGCCCTAGAGTCCAGAAAACGTGGTATTGACTTTGGGAGAGATAAAAACCACATGACTCATCCACAGGTCACATGACACTTCCAGAGGTCAAAGGTCAACCTGTATGGAAGTGGTCGTTTTCCTCCATTCAAAGTCTCTAAAAAGTGTGCGCTTTCACTCACTTTCAGGTCCAAAAAACCTCAAAGATTGCTTTTCAGTCTAAAAGCTCAAAATGCTGGGAAATACAGCATTTGACGGCCCTAGAGTCCAGAAAATGTGGTATTGACTTTGGGAGACAGAAAAACCACATGACTCTTCCGAATGTCTCATGACGCACCCAGGGGTCAAAGGTCAAACTGTGAGGGAGTGGTTGTTTTCCTCCATTCAAAGTCTCTAAAAAGTGTGCGCTTTCACTCACTTTCAGGTCCAAAAAACCTCAAAGATTGCTTTTCAGTCTAAAAGCTCAAAATGCTGGGAAATACAGCATTTGACGGCCCTAGAGTCCGGAAAACGTGGTATTGACTTTGGGAGAGAGAAAAACCACATGACTCATCCACAGGTCACATGATACTCCCAGGGGTCAAAGGTCAACCTCTAAGGAAGTGGTCGTTTTCCTTCATCCAAAGGCTCCAAAATGTGTGCGCTTTTATGCACTTTGAAAACGATCTTTACTATTTTCTGCGGCTCAGTCTAAAAGGTGAAAACACTGGAAAATGCTTCATTTGACAGCCCTAGAGCCCGGAAAACGTAGTATTGACTTCAGGAGGCAGAAAAACCACATGACTATTCCAAGGTCACATGACACTTCCAGGGGTCAAGGGTCAACCTGTATGGAAGTGGTCGTTTTCCTCCATTCAAAGTCTCTAAAAAGTGTGCGCTTTCACGCACTTTCAGCCCCAAAAAACCTCAAAGATTGCTTTTCAGTCTAAAAGCTCAAAATGCTGGGAAATACAACCTTTGACGGCCCTAGAGCCCGGAAAACGTAGTATTGACTTGGAGAGGCAGAAAAACCACATGACTATTCCAAGGTCACATGACGCTTCCAAGGGTCAAAGGTCAACCTGTAAGGAAGTGGTCGTTTTCCTTCATCCAAAGGCTCCAAAAAGTGTGCGCTTTCATGCACTTTGAACCAAAATAAACCTCAAAGATTGGTTTTCAGTCTGAAAGCTCAAAATGCTGGGAAATACAACATTTGATGGCCCTAGAGTCTGGAAAACGTGGTATTGACTTTGGGAGACAGAAAAGCATCATGACTATTCCAAGGTCACATGACACTTCCATGGATCAAAGGTCAACCTGTAAGGAAGTGGTCGTTTTCCTCCATTCAAAGTCTCTAAAAAGTGTGCGCTTTCACGCACTTTCAGCCCCAAAAATCCTCAATGATTGCTTTTCAGTCTAAAAGCTCAAAATGCTGGGAAATACAGCATTTGACGGCCCTAGAGTCCAGAAAACGTGGTATTGACTTTGGGAGACAGAAAAACCACATGACTATTCCAAGGTCACATGACACTTCCAGGGGTCAAAGGTCAAATGTCAACCTGTAAGGAAGTGGTCGTTTTCCTTCATCCAAAGGCTCCAAAAAGTGTGCGCTTTTATGCACTTTGAAAACGATCTTTACTATTTTCTGTGGCTCAGTCTAAAAGCTCAAAACGCTGGGAAATGTTGCATTTGACGGCCCAAGAACCGGTAAAACGTGGTATTGACTTCGGGAGGCAGAAAAACCACATGGCTATTCCAAGGTCACATGACACTTCCAGGGGTCAAAGGTCAACCTGTATGGAAGTGGTCGTTTTCCTCCATTCAAAGTCTCTAAAAAGTGTGCGCTTTCACTCACTTTCAGGTCCAAAAAACCTCAAAGATTGCTTTTCAGTCTAAAAGCTCAAAATGCTGGGAAATACAGCATTTGACGGCCCTAGAGTCCAGAAAACGTGGTATTGACTTTGGGAGACAGAAAAACCACATGACTCTTCCGAAGGTCTCATGACGCACCCAGGGGTCAAAGGTCAAACTGTGAGGGAGTGGTTGTTTTCCTCCATTCAAAGTCTCTAAAAAGTGTGCGCTTTCACTCACTTTCAGGTCCAAAAAACCTCAAAGATTGCTTTTCAGTCTAAAAGCTCAAAATGCTCCAAAAAGTGTGCGCTTTCATGCACTTTGAACCAAAATAAACCTCAAAGATTGGTTTTCAGTCTAAAAGCTCAAAATGCTGGGAAATACAACATTTGATGGCCCTAGAGTCTGGAAAACGTGGTATTGACTTTGGGAGACAGAAAAACATCATGACTATTTTAAGGTCACATGACACTTCCATGGGTCAAAGGTCAACCTGTAAGGAAGTGGTCGTTTTTCTCCATTCAAAGTCTCTAAAAAGTATTCGCTTTCACGCACTTTCAGCCCCCAAAAACCTCAATGATTGCTTTTCAGTCTAAAAGCTCAAAATGCTGGGAAATACAGCATTTGACGGCCCTAGAGTCCAGAAAACATGGTATTGACTTTGGGAGACAGAAAAACCACATGACTATTCCAAGGTCACATGACACTTCCAGGGGTCAAAGGTCAAATGTCAACCTGTAAGGAAGTGGTCGTTTTCCTTCATCCAAAGGCTCCAAAAAGTGTGCGCTTTTATGTACTTTGAAAACGATCTTTACTATTTTCTGTGGCTCAGTCTAAAAGCTCAAAACGCTGGGAAATGTTACATTTGACGGCCCAAGAACCGGTAAAACGTGGTATTGACTTCGGGAGGCAGAAAAACCACATGGCTATTCCAAGGTCACATGACATTTCCAGGGGTCAAAGGTCAACCTGTATGGAAGTGGTCGTTTTCCTCCATTCAAAGTCTCCAAAAAGTGTGCGCTTTCACGCACTTTCAGCCCCAAAAAACCTCAAAGATTGCTTTTCAATCTAAAAGCTGAAAATGCTGGGAAATACAGCATTTGACGGCCCTAGAGTCCAGAAAACGTGGTATTGACTTTGGGAGACAGAAAAACCACATGAATCTTCCGAAGGTCTCATGACGCACCCAGGGGTCAAAGGTCAAACTGTGAGGGAGTGGTTGTTTTCCTCCATTCAAAGTCTCTAAAAAGTGTGCGCTTTCACTCACTTTCAGGTCCAAAAAACCTCAAAGATTGGTTTTCAGTCTAAAAGCTCAAAATGCTGGGAAATACAGCTTTTGATGGCCCTAGAGTCGGGAAAACGTGGTATTGACTTTTGGAGAGAGAAAAACCATATGACTCATCCACAGGTCACATGATACTCCCAGGGGTCAAAGGTCAACCTCTAAGGAAGTGGTCGTTTTCCTCCATTCAAAGTCTCTAAAAAGTGTGCGCTTTCACGCACTTTTAGCCCCAAAAAACCTAAAAGATTGCTTTTCAGTCTAAAAGCTCAAAATGCTGGGAAATACAGCATTTGACGGCACTAGAGTCCGGAAAACGTGGTATTGACTTTGGGAGAGATAAAAACCACATGACTCATCCACAGGTCACATGATACTCCCAGGGGTCAAAGGTCAACCTCTAAGGAAGTGGTCGTTTTCCTTCATCCAAAGGCTCCAAAAAGTGTGCGCTTTTATGCACTTTGAAAACGATCTTTACTATTTTCTGCGGCTCAGTCTAAAAGGTGAAAACACTGGAAAATGCTTCATTTGACAGCCCTAGAACCCGGAAAACGTAGTATTGACTTCAGGAGGCAGAAAAACCACATGACTATTCCAAGGTCACATGACACCTCCAGGGGTCAAGGGTCAACATATATGGAAGTGGTCGTTTTCCTCCATTCAAAGTCTCTAAAAAGTGTGCGCTTTCACGCACTTTGAGCCCCAAAAAACCTCAAAGATTGCTTTTCAGTCTAAAAGCTCAAAATGCTGGGAAATACAACATTTGATGGCCCTAGAGTCTGGGAAACGTGGTATTGACATTGGGAGACAGAAAAACCACATGACTATTCCAAGGTCACATGACACTCCCAGGGGACAAAGGTCAAAGGTCAACCTGTAAGGAAGTGGTCGTTTTCCTTCATCCAAAGGCTCCAAAAAGTGTGCGCTTTTATGCACTTTGAAAACGATCTTTACTATTTTCTGCGGCTCAGTCTAAAAGCTCAAAACGCTGGGAAATGTTGCATTGACTGCCCTAGAACCGGTAAAACGTGTGTATTGACTTCGGGAGACAGAAAAACCACATGACACTTCCAAAGGTCTCATGTCGCACCCAGGGGTCAAAGGTCAAACTGTAAGGGAGGGGTTGTTTTCCTCCATTCAAAGTCTCTAAAAAGTGTGCGCTTTCACGCACTTTCAGCCCCAAAAAACCTCAAAGATTGCTTTTCAGTCTAAAAGCTCAAAATGCTGGGAAATACAGCATTTGACGGCCCTAGAGTCCAGAAAACGTGGTATTGACTTTGGGAGAGATAAAAACCACATGACTCATCCACAGGTCACATGACACTTCCAGAGGTCAAAGGTCAACCTGTATGGAAGTGGTCGTTTTCCTCCATTCAAAGTCTCTAAAAAGTGTGCGCTTTCACTGACTTTCAGGTCCAAAAAACCTCAAAGATTGCTTTTCAGTCTAAAAGCTCAAAATGCTGGGAAATACAGCATTTGACGGCCCTAGAGTCCAGAAAACGTGGTATTGACTTTGGGAGAGATAAAAACCACATGACTCATCCACAGGTCACATGACACTTCCAGAGGTCAAAGGTCAACCTGTATGGAAGTGGTCGTTTTCCTCCATTCAAAGTCTCTAAAAAGTGTGCGCTTTCACTCACTTTCAGGTCCAAAAAACCTCAAAGATTGCTTTTCAGTCTAAAAGCTCAAAATGCTGGGAAATACAGCATTTGACGGCCCTAGAGTCCAGAAAACGTGGTATTGACTTTGGGAGACAGAAAAACCACATGACTCTTCCGAATGTCTCATGACGCACCCAGGGGTCAAAGGTCAAACTGTGAGGGAGTGGTTGTTTTCCTCCATTCAAAGTCTCTAAAAAGTGTGCGCTTTCACTCACTTTCAGGTCCAAAAAACCTCAAAGATTGCTTTTCAGTCTAAAAGCTCAAAATGCTGGGAAATACAGCATTTGACGGCCCTAGAGTCCGGAAAACGTGGTATTGACTTTGGGAGAGAGAAAAACCACATGACTCATCCACAGGTCACATGATACTCCCAGGGGTCAAAGGTCAACCTCTAAGGAAGTGGTCGTTTTCCTTCATCCAAAGGCTCCAAAATGTGTGCGCTTTTATGCACTTTGAAAACGATCTTTACTATTTTCTGCGGCTCAGTCTAAAAGGTGAAAACACTGGAAAATGCTTCATTTGACAGCCCTAGAGCCCGGAAAACGTAGTATTGACTTCAGGAGGCAGAAAAACCACATGACTATTCCAAGGTCAAATGACACTTCCAGGGGTCAAGGTGTGGAAATATGGATTTTTCTGATCAGTTATGTCCCCTATCTTGGACCCCAACGGTTTCATGTATGAATCACAAATACATGTATGTTCCCTCCAGTTCCAGTTATGAAGACGCAAACACATGTGCGTCCACCGTCAACATGTCCTCTGTCAGATCCGCCATGAATAGGCCGGATATTCCATTCCTAAGTATGAAAGGCCACCGGTTTTATATGGTTCACTTATGCCATTTTTACAGTCCAGGCAAGTAGGCCCTGATTCTGTCATCGAACTCTTCTTGCCTTCTGCCTCTGAAAGCTCCAGTCTGAGCCTGCATCTGTGACCATGAACTTTGTCTCATTCTCTGCGCGGCTCACGAAGCCTGACATCAGCCTGCTGCCTGCCAAAAACTGTATTTCACCTTCGAAATTATCTGCTCCGTTCCCTGCCCGATGCATTCCTGTCTAGTAGTTTAAGTAAACATTTTTCTAGCTACCGAGCAAAGGCTCGGCTTCTCTGTCTTTATGCAAGTAATTCATAGCCCTATTGCTATGGAAGATTTCCGCCCTCGCATCTAGTGTAGACACTTAGACGCTTGTACACGCACTAACAGTCAGTATAGTCAGTATAGAATAAGATTCTACTCTAAGAAGAGACCTCTCTTTTGGATAACATAGTTCTTTAAACATAGGATGTTAGATATGATTTGGGATTAGGTTGACTTGACCCTCCAGACTTATGTCGCCACATGTAGAGCTAAATGTCAAGTCCCCTTCACCCCCTAGTTGCACGTCAATCACACGTCATGCTGCTGCGCGCGCATTTCTGTCAAGTATTTTTGCTGACATTGCGAAATTCTTTCATAGAACCACCCTCTTATGACATCACATCTGATGACGTTCTTTAAATCACTCCCAGTTACGCCTATTTTTGCTACGCACGAACATATTATCACCACTATCAATTGTTACGCCTCTTGTATTTTGCTTCACTGTAATGCCTATTGTATAAAAGTAATTGATTGTCAATAATGTATGTACTTCACTTCCTGAACCTTCGTGGTGATGGAACTTGGAGCAACCGATTATAATCGAGCATTGGAATAAAGCCCATTCCGAACCTCTAATACCACGGATTCTGCCTCTTATTTACTGAGCTATTTTATTATGTTTCTGTATCAAATTAAGTCCCGGTAATTAAATTATTTACCACATGAATGGCGCCCGAACAGGGACACTTTCTCATCTCACGCGCCGGCGGTGAGTTGCAGGCCCGGTCTCCTGCCACAGCTGGACGGACAATAACGCGTACCAGCAGGATTTCCTGTATCTCCCTCCGGTCAAGCGGGGGCGACTGAGGCTGCGATCAACACCCAGACGAGGCGGTGAGAAGTGCGAAGTATCCCGACCAGAGCCTAGCTGAGAGAGCAAGATCCGAGGTATACAGAGGCCCACCAGTTTCCGAAGTCCCAAGTCGAGTCCAGTCTCCGCAGTGTTCGAGTCGAGTCCAGTCCGGTTCAAGTTCAGTTCAGTTTCCGAGGCCTTCCGTTTCCGAGCTACCCGGTGAGTACCATTACTGGGGAGGCATTCTGACGTGCACATAGGTTGTGCCGGTCAAGACGGGTTTGGGTACACAAATCCGGTCTGCACTGTTTTAGCAGTGTATCCGTACTGTTTAGCAGTATATCTAGTATATCAAGTATATAATTCAGAATGATTCAGTTAATGTCGAGTATTATGTTTAGTGATTAAAGTTTTCCTTAGATCGTCATCATTATTGATTGTTCAGGTAAATGTTAAATGTTAAATGTTTTAAGTACGTTCTGCATATTGTGGTGTGAATGACTGTTCATTATCGTGTTTACTGTATTAAGTTTGTTTAGAATCAAGTATCAGATCAGTTTTCAATATGCCGCTCTTTTCAAAATTAAGACAGATCACAACAAGAAAAGGGGTACTCGAAGAAGCCGTTCCTATTCCTCCTAGGGACACTCCAGGGTACTTCATGTATCATAAACATGGCTTAGACGCTATATTATTTCTTGATTTATGGGTAGACTACACCAAGGAATTACCAGAAAGTCAGAGGTGGCCCACAGCGGGGACCTGGGATGCAGAGTGCATCATGAAAGTAGAGGAAGAGTTATGGAAAAGGAAAGTCAGACAGTCACAGAAAGACGCCGTTGAGTTATGGCGTAAAGAATCTCATAGACGTACAGAAAAAGCCCTCCGACAGGAAGAGAGAAATAGAGAGAATTCAAATAAAGTTCGAGAAAATCTATTAATTGAAGAAGGTATCCGAGTGAAATCAGAACAAGTAGACAGACAAAGAAATACCCTTATGAATGGTATGTATCCCCTTCTGGCCGAAGGATTACCTAAGGCTACTCCAGAGATACCAAAAGACTTGCCAACCCCATTATTTCCAATAAAGGTATATCCTAAGGGGCATCCTAGAACCGCAGAAGATGTTTTTCTTTCCTCATATTTAGATGACGCAGCTCCCGAGTATGCTAATTCCGCCCCACATAGACCGCCTGCCAGGGAGGTTCAACGCCAAGATCCAGTACCCGTATCTCTACAGCAACAAATTCCGGCAAGCACATCTGTTTCTGCATCTGTTCCTACTGCTACTTCTATAGCTGTTTCCACACCTATAGTTGCTGTGTCGCGTTCAACGAATCCTTTCACGCCCGATACCCCAGACGGGGCTACGGGAGGTACTAGCAACATTTTTTCTACGCCACCCAGAATAAATAAACTTACCTTTCAAGAGTCAGCACATTCACGTACCCCCAAACTCATAAATGCCCGTACGCTTAAAGAACTTCTTGTAGATTGTAGATATGACCCTGTGCCCGGCAAAGAGGACGAAATGATCATGGCATCATTACGTATCAGACGAGCCGCAGTGTATTTAGGGAAGTTACCAGGAATGACTGCGCATCTAGATAATATATACCATTTTGTCCAAACAGGGCGAGATTCTGAATGTATTAACAGAGCTATGGAATACCAGAAAGTGGAGATACAGGGGGAACTGTTACGTTTCCTCATAAATTGTGTGATCAGAAATCAAGACCGACCGGGGGTAGACCCGGAAGCAATGCAAATTCTTACTAGATGGAGCCAGAATATATCAGAAGGTAGACATGATAAACAAAATTGTATAGTAGCCATGTGCCGAAAGATCCGTAAAGAAATAGAACGTTCACATGAAGAGAGATTAGCGGTAGACCAGTCCGAACAAAACGAGGAAGAAGGATCAGGACTGTCCACAGGACAGTCAGACACCATAGCCTATGTGGGTAGAGGAAGATCTCGTAATAGTAATAGATGTCTTATTGACCCGATACGTCCGATATGTCCAGATAATAACAGGAATTTCCAAACACCTATAATTAATATAAGGTCTAACGAGCATTCATTCCAAGCAGCTGACAAATTACTCCGAGAACGAAGGGGTTATCATTTTCTCGATTCTATGGATGAACAAGAATTAGCCAGGTCAGCTGTCCATTGGGTTGACAGTCCCGGAAAGTATAGTGACGATACAGTAGCACGCACATTTTTGAATCTCACCCCAGATGAACAGCGTTTAGCTGGGATTTATATGATTCAACAACTCCTTATACTATATCAGAGTCAGCATTCGGACCCTGGTCCCTTACCTGACATATTGACTGAATTGCTCATGAATAGATGGAGAGGTTCAGGTACTAAATTAATTAAAGAAATTCTAGAATCAAGAAAGCAGTATATTCTTTTTGTATGTTCAGAACATGTCTCATTGCCCATCAAGGAAAGAACCACGTATTACATGGATAGACAGAATCCCTTACGAGAAGTGCACCCAATAAAAGGCGAGGACAATGAGTTTAAACGCGTATTTGTATATACGCCCATATCGAAAATAGAATTGTTAGAAATGAAGAAAGTGGTACCCAGTCATGACAAAGATCCAGCGGGTTTTCACCGAGAAATTAAAGACATGTTACTCATGGGAGAGTATACCTATCCCGACATTATGACAATATTAAAGGTATTAATGCCTGCTGGCATTTATGAGAAACTCAGGGAAAAAGAGTGGGAGGTAGGAGACCAAAAGATAGAATGGTCAGTATTAGAAGCAGAAGAAAAGGCCCGAACTGCAGGAGCAGGACTTGGGGATAAAACTAAAGCACTACCAGGTTTATTAGTACAGGTACTGCCACGTTTATTAACTACGAAAAAGGAAGACTGGGGTACAATTTCAGCCTGTAAACAGAAGCAAGATGAAGACACTAGCGATTACTATGCCCGATTTGAAAAATGTTTTGGTATAAATAGTGGCATAAAAGCAAGTAGCGAATCATACCCACATCTGTTTGTAACAAAATTAGTAGAAAATGCCCTGCCTCAAGTGAAGAACAGAGTATTAAAATTCGAGAGTACCTGGCAAGGTAACACCCCATCACAAATGTTACAAATGTTACAGTACCATCACAATAGAATTAGAGAGGAACAAGAACATGAACATAGACGTATGAAAGACACGAAAATGAAAATGCTAGTTTCCCAGACAGTTCCAGCTGAAGGACATAAAAAGGGTACGACACATTCCAGTGATCCAACAGGACCTGTAAAAGGGACATGCAATTATTGTAAAAAGCCAGGTCATTACGTACACGATTGTCCAGTTTTGAAACATAATATCGCCATAGGTAATACAAAAGAAAGACCACGGCCACCTAGACAGGATCAGAATGAACAAGGAGCCCCGCAGCATGCACAGTCCATGCCAGCTCCACCACAGTCTATACAGTTTGTGCCAGCTGCACCAGCGCTGCCCGTTGCTGCCACACAAACCACGACACGACAACTGTACCAGACCGCACAGTACGACTATCCTGATTACCAGCGATACGCATGAACCAGCCTAGAGAGGGAAGTTGACTTACCCCTTATCGAGATCCCTGTAGATCAAGAAGGACCTTATGTACATAGTGAATTATTAGGCCAAGACAGAAAATTTTTACTCGATACAGGGGCAAGTCGAACAACCATAAAACGTAGTGAAGTTCCAGGGGCACCCCTCTCAGGCTCTCAGAATATTTCCCTTGGTTTTTCAGGAAAACCTATTGTTAATGAAGTGTCACAGCCTCTTCCACTTACGATAGGACCTTTGACCCGAACTACAGATTTATTGCTTACTAAATCATGTCCAGAAAACTTGTTAGGAATAAAAACACTGAAAGCTCTAGGAGCTATAATATGTTGCTCTCCGGAAGGAGTAAGATTGTTTTTACGTGATTTTAAAGGTCACTATGTGTCTAGAGACATGGATCCCCGACTGCAGACTTTACCTACACATCTATGGGCACAAGGCCCTACGGATGTTGGTTGCATGAATATTACACCATATCGAGTCACACTAAAGGCAGGAGTGGTACTACCACGAATGCGACAATACAAGTTACCACCAGATGCTGTAGTGGCTTTACTACAAATCATTGACGAGCTCATTGCCCAAGGAGTGGTTGTGGAAACAGACTCCAATGTATGTAATTCACCGATAATTCCGATTCTTAAACGAACAGATCCGAAGGTCCCGCCAGTATATCGATTGGTTATTGATCTGTGCGAATTAAACAAATGCATAGTGCCACAATTCCCTGTGGTCCCAGATATCTCGTCATTACTGACAGCTATTGATTCCGAAGCAACATTCTTTACTGTAATTGATCTCAAGAATGCCTTTTTCAGCGTCCCAATAGATCCGGAAAGCCAATATTTGTTCGGATTTAGTTTAAATGGACGTAGCTTTAAATTCTCACGCGCACCTCAAGGATTTACAGAAAGCCCCAGCATCTATAGCCAAGCACTGAAACGAGAACTCGACAGTATCCACATGCCAGTTAACACTGCTCTGCTTCAATATGTCGATGATCTGCTGATCACCGCGAGAAGCGAACCCGAATGTGAGAAAGCATCACTGACAGTTTTACAATTTCTAGCCGAAAAGGGGCACAAGGTGTCCCCTTCTAAGCTGCAATTCTGTGTTCAGCGAGTTGTTTATCTTGGACACTCGCTGTCCAAGGAGGGAAGGCAGCTTACACCTGACCGCATTCAGTTAATAGCTAACATGCCAATACCCAAGACACAAAAGGAGGTACGGGCTTTCATAGGCCTCACTTCATATTGTAGGCAGTGGATCCCTCAGTATGCATTTCTAGCAAAACCACTAATTCAGTTGACAACACAGGAGGCAGCCACATCGACTGTTCTCCCTTGGACTCAGGAACATACACAAGCTTTTGAAAGCTTAAAGAAAGCTTTATGTCAAGCACCTGTTTTAGCAACGCCATGTTACAATAAACAGTTTACACTCTTTGTTACAGAACGCAAAGGTACTGCCTTGTCAGTACTCACACAGGAACAAGCAGGAGCACACAAACCATGTGCTTATTTTTCTAGTACATTAGATCCCGTAGCTCAGGCTTTGCCTGCGTGTCTGAAATCAGTGGCAGCGACAGCTTTAGCAATCAGACAAAGCGATGCCATAGTGTTAGGACATCCATTGACAGCTCAAGTACCACATGCAGTAGAGGTTCTTGTGAATAGAACACAAACACAACACTTAACTATTGCGCGACTCACTGGGTACGAACTGACATTGTTTCAGCCACATATAGAAATCAGACGTTGTAACACATTGAATCCTGCCACACTTTTACCTGTGATTGGAACAGACCCACTAGCACATGACTGTATTGAAGTTATTACAATAACGACGAAACCTAGACAAGACTTAACCGATGTCCCATTGTCAGACCCAGACCTGACGTTGTATGTAGATGGTTCATGTATGAGAACTAGTACAGGAGAGTTAGTGGCCGCTTACGCAGTCACAACAGATACTGAAGTCATTGAAACTAATCGCATAAATACCTTGTCAGCTCAAGCCGCAGAGCTCATCGCTCTGACACAGGCCTGTATTCAAGCCACAAATAAAAAAGTCAACATATACACTGATTCACGTTATGCATTCGGAGTGGTACATGACTTCGGCGTGCTGTGGCGAGAGAGAGGTTATTTAACTTCCCACGGTGCCCACATTCAGCACGGACCCCTTATCCATGCCTTATTAGATGCAATACATCTACCCACTGCAATATCAATTATGAAATGTAAGGCTCATACGAAAGTTACTGATGTCATTTCTCAAGGCAATGATCTAGCCGACAGAACAGCTAAACAGACCGCTCAAACTCAAACATCCGACATGACAAAGACAATAGTTCCGACGCTGACACATTGTATGACAGTTAAAGATCCTACTCTTGACGTAATTGACATACAGACACATGCTACACCAGATGAAATAAAGAAATGGACCGAATTAGGAGGGATCCAAACGGACCAAGGATGGATGATGAAGGAAAAGTCTGTGTGGTTCCTTCCTGATTCAATGGTCCAAGTTATAATTAACACTATACATAGTCCAGCACATCTAGGAGAAAAAGCTATGCTAGACAGCATTCAACACATTTGGTTCAATAAACATTTGCGAGCAGCAGCCAAACAAAAAGTTCGTACCTGTATGATCTGTTGCCAGTTCAACCCAGGAAAAAGCGTTCCCGTAGAACAGGGTGGATTTCATCCTCCTGATCACCCTTTTGAAGTCCTCCAGATGGATTATATCCAGATGGAACGATGTCGAGGATTCAAATATGTTCTCGTAGTTGTTTGTGCTCTTTCCCGTTGGACGGAGGCATACCCGGTTTCAGATTACACTGCCCCGACTACTGCCAAACAGTTGGTTCGAGAATTCTTCCCACGATACGGTTTACCACGTGTTGTTCACTCAGATAACGGCCAGCCGTTCTCATCCGAATTAATGAAACATGTTTCACTTTTGTTAGGCTATCAGTGGAAATTCCACTGTGTCCGACACCCCGAGGCAGCAGGTCTCGTAGAAAGACATAATCAGATACTGAAAATCAGATTGTCCAAAATATGCAGAGAGAAAGGTGTCGACTGGGTAGTAGCGTTACCCGTTGCACTCTTTTACATGAGAATGGTAGCACATTCTCGAACAGGGCTATCCCCGTATGAAGTGATCTTCGTCAGACCACCAAATATGTGGGGGACGCCTATACCACGCAAAATAACTGATGTTGACTGTAATATGCTGACAGATTACTTGGCTTCCTTGATGTCTGCACTACAATCTTGTCGTTCACAGGTAGCTGCAGCTTTTCCTGACAACACGGAGGTGAAACCCCATGACGTAGTTCCGGGAGACTTGGTCCTCGTGAGGAACTTTGATCGAAAGACTCAGCTGGAACCTAGGTGGAAGTCGCCCCAGTTGGTGTTGCTCACCACAAGGACAGCCGTGAAGATCGAGGGCAGGAAAGGCTGGATTCATTCAAGTCATATCAAGAAATTTCATGGACCACAATCAGAAGTGAATACCACACCTTGTGTGACTTCACCCATTGACTCAAAACTTCCTTTTGTTGAAAAAAGTAATTCCGAACATTATACACTAAAGCTTAGGTCCAATCAGTCTAGCAATTTGATTGTTTAAGTCCTCTCCAAGGTGAAGCGGTTGAATTGTCTCTGACATGTATCCCTTGGACCTGAGTGGAGAAAACACCCGAAGAATGTTGAAACGACAGGCGTACTGTAAATCACTGCGTAGTCATTGCATAGTGACATTATTAATCTTGTTTTTCTTAAATCTTTTAATAATTACTGCAAGTATATTGCTGCACATATATTATCCTATTTCTAGACATGTTTATAATGTTACTGCTGAACATTCTTTTAGTGAATTACCTCCGCTTGAGTTGTCTTATAGATTTGCGCTGCGCAATAACACGTTTATAAGTATGTTACATCATTCCCATCAGGTTAGCAATGCTACCAATTGTTGGATATGTGGCCGACTCCCTCCCTATCAGAATTATAAAGGAATTCTACCTCTCTTTCCATACCCGTTCACACACAACGGCTCCTGTGGAGCATGGTTTAGTTTAATTAATTCTCTAGATTCGAATTCTGCAGTTTATCAAGATAACTGGGTATGGGGAAATTTGAACTTAGTTTTGCTTAAGGTCTGCTACCCTAACAAGGAGGGACTTCCCCAGAGAACAGGAACGGATCTAGAAAATGAAGTGTATGGATTAGGTAATTTTACACTTAATCTTATGATCCTAAATGTCGAGTCCGAAGCTACTCCAATCTTGCCCGCCATGTCCGTATTCCCAGTAAAAGGGGAATTATGTATAAGAAAGAATGGTTCCATACATATGGGCCATAGTAGATGCACCACTGTAGTAGAATTTAGTGATCAAGGCAAGTCTACATTTAGAGCTTCTTGCCATTCCTATTTCATATGTGGTCAGACGGCATATGTACGTTTGCCTCTAGATTGGGATGGTACTTGCTATATTGGATTCCTTTTGCCACCTGTTTTTCTAGCTCCTCCTGATTATCACAGAAACACTCATTTAGTAAATAATAGAGTAAGGAGAGATCTCCCAATAGTCGATTACACTGAAACAGCATGGGAAAAATACACAGATTTCAATAAAGGTCTCTTTCCCTATATAGGTACCGTTACTAATAGTAAACTGATACGTAGATTAACTAGAACCCTTGAAGCAGTAGTGAATGAAACTATTTCCGCCTTAGGCAATTTAACAGAAGAGCAGTCTGCTATGCGGATTGTTGTGCTTCAAAATCGTCTTGTCCTTGACGTCATCCTAGCCGATAGGGGCGGAGCTTGTAGGGTCATCGGATCAAGCTGTTGCATTTTCATACCAGAAAATTCGCCATCTGTATATAAAGCCATAACTCGCCTTCATAAGATTGTAAGCCAGATACACCAGAACCCAGGCACCTGGACTTGGTCCGGTTGGTTTTGGAGTGTATTACCTACCTTTGGATGGAAGGTCCTATCTTTCCTAGGTATTGGCCTTCTCATACTATTCAGTTGCTGTCTATGTCTACAATGTGGACCAGCGATCTGTGGTCTGTGTGCCACATCGTGTATTCCACCACCAAGATTTCATTCGTCACGGAAGAAGAAAGAAGAACAAATGATGTTATATGAACAGATCAATGGATTGATGAAGATTGATATCTCTTAACGGGCAAGTAGGGGACAAGGAGGGAATGTGGAAATATGGATTTTTCTGATCAGTTATGTCCCCTATCTTGGACCCCAACGGTTTCATGTATGAATCACAAATACATGTATGTTCCCTCCAGTTCCAGTTATGAAGACGCAAACATATGTGCGTCCACCGTCAACATGTCCTCTGTCAGATCCGCCATGAATAGGCCGGATATTCCATTCCTAAGTATGAAAGGCCACCGGTTTTATATGGTTCACTTATGCCATTTTTACAGTCCAGGCAAGTAGGCCCTGATTCTGTCATCGAACTCTTCTTGCCTTCTGCCTCTGAAAGCTCCAGTCTGAGCCTGCATCTGTGACCATGAACTTTGTCTCATTCTCTGCGCGGCTCACGAAGCCTGACATCAGCCTGCTGCCTGCCAAAAACTGTATTTCACCTTCGAAATTATCTGCTCCATTCCCTGCCCGATGCATTCCTGTCTAGTAGTTTAAGTAAACATTCTTCTAGCTACCGAGCAAAGGCTCGGCTTCTCTGTCTTTATGCAAGTAATTCATAGCCCTATTGCTATGGAAGATTTCCGCCCTCGCATCTAGTGTAGACACTTAGACGCTTGTACACGCACTAACAGTCAGTATAGTCAGTATAGAATAAGATTCTACTCTAAGAAGAGACCTCTCTTTTGGATAACATAGTTCTTTAAACATAGGATGTTAGATATGATTTGGGATTAGGTTGACTTGACCCTCCAGACTTATGTCGCCACATGTAGAGCTAAATGTCAAGTCCCCTTCACCCCCTAGTTGCACGTCAATCACACGTCATGCTGCTGCGCGCGCATTTCTGTCAAGTATTTTTGCTGACATTGCGAAATTCTTTCATAGAACCACCCTCTTATGACATCACATCTGATGACGTTCTTTAAATCACTCCCAGTTACGCCTATTTTTGCTACGCACGAACATATTATCACCACTATCAATTGTTACGCCTCTTGTATTTTGCTTCACTGTAATGCCTATTGTATAAAAGTAATTGATTGTCAATAATGTATGTACTTCACTTCCTGAACCTTCGTGGTGATGGAACTTGGAGCAACCGATTATAATCGACCATTGGAATAAAGCCCATTCCGAACCTCTAATACCACGGATTCTGCCTCTTATTTACTGAGCTATTTTATTATGTTTCTGTATCAAATTAAGTCCCGGTAATTAAATTATTTACCACAAAGGGTCAACCTGTATGGAAGTGGTCGTTTTCCTCCATTCAAAGTCTCTAAAAAGTGTGCGCTTTCACGCACTTTGAGCCCCAAAAAACCTCAAAGATTGCTTTTCAGTCTAAAAGCTCAAAATGCTGGGAAATACAACATTTGATGGCCCTAGAGTCTGGGAAACGTGGTATTGACATTGGGAGACAGAAAAACCACATGACTATTCCAAGGTCACATGACACTCCCAGGGGACAAAGGTCAAAGGTCAACCTGTAAGGAAGTGGTCGTTTTCCTTCATCCAAAGGCTCCAAAAAGTGTGCGCTTTTATGCACTTTGAAAACGATCTTTACTATTTTCTGCGGCTCAGTCTAAAAGCTCAAAACGCTGGGAAATGTTGCATTGACTGCCCTAGAACCGGTAAAACGTGTGTATTGACTTCGGGAGACAGAAAAACCACATGACACTTCCAAAGGTCTCATGTCGCACCCAGGGGTCAAAGGTCAAACTGTAAGGGAGGGGTTGTTTTCTTCCATTCAAAGTCTCTAAAAAGTGTGCGCTTTCACGCACTTTCAGCCCCAAAAAACCTCAAAGATTGCTTTTCAGTCTAAAAGCTCAAAATGCTGGGAAATACAGCATTTGACGGCCCTAGAGTCCAGAAAACGTGGTATTGACTTTGGGAGAGATAAAAACCACATGACTCATCCACAGGTCACATGACACTTCCAGAGGTCAAAGGTCAACCTGTATGGAAGTGGTCGTTTTCCTCCATTCAAAGTCTCTAAAAAGTGTGCGCTTTCACTGACTTTCAGGTCCAAAAAACCTCAAAGATTGCTTTTCAGTCTAAAAGCTCAAAATGCTGGGAAATACAGCATTTGACGGCCCTAGAGTCCAGAAAACGTGGTATTGACTTTGGGAGAGATAAAAACCACATGACTCATCCACAGGTCACATGACACTTCCAGATGTCAAAGGTCAACCTGTATGGAAGTGGTCGTTTTCCTCCATTCAAAGTCTCTAAAAAGTGTGCGCTTTCACTCACTTTCAGGTCCAAAAAACCTCAAAGATTGCTTTTCAGTCTAAAAGCTCAAAATGCTGGGAAATACAGCATTTGACGGCCCTAGAGTCCAGAAAACGTGGTATTGACTTTGGGAGACAGAAAAACCACATGACTCTTCCGAATGTCTCATGACGCACCCAGGGGTCAAAGGTCAAACTGTGAGGGAGTGGTTGTTTTCCTCCATTCAAAGTCTCTAAAAAGTGTGCGCTTTCACTCACTTTCAGGTCCAAAAAACCTCAAAGATTGCTTTTCAGTCTAAAAGCTCAAAATGCTGGGAAATACAGCATTTGACGGCCCTAGAGTCCGGAAAACGTGGTGTTGACTTTGGGAGAGAGAAAAACCACATGACTCATCCACAGGTCACATGATACTCCCAGGGGTCAAAGGTCAACCTCTAAGGAAGTGGTCGTTTTCCTTCATCCAAAGGCTCCAAAATGTGTGCGCTTTTATGCACTTTGAAAACGATCTTTACTATTTTCTGCGGCTCAGTCTAAAAGGTGAAAACACTGGAAAATGCTTCATTTGACAGCCCTAGAGCCCGGAAAACGTAGTATTGACTTCAGGAGGCAGAAAAACCACATGACTATTCCAAGGTCACATGACACTTCCAGGGGTCAAGGGTCAACCTGTATGGAAGTGGTCGTTTTCCTCCATTCAAAGTCTCTAAAAAGTGTGCGCTTTCACGCACTTTCAGCCCCAAAAAACCTCAAAGATTGCTTTTCAGTCTAAAAGCTCAAAATGCTGGGAAATACAACCTTTGACGGCCCTAGAGCCCGGAAAACGTAGTATTGACTTGGAGAGGCAGAAAAACCACATGACTATTCCAAGGTCACATGACGCTTCCAAGGGTCAAAGGTCAACCTGTAAGGAAGTGGTCGTTTTCCTTCATCCAAAGGCTCCAAAAAGTGTGCGCTTTCATGCACTTTGAACCAAAATAAACCTCAAAGATTGGTTTTCAGTCTGAAAGCTCAAAATGCTGGGAAATACAACATTTGATGGCCCTAGAGTCTGGAAAACGTGGTATTGACTTTGGGAGACAGAAAAGCATCATGACTATTCCAAGGTCACATGACACTTCCATGGATCAAAGGTCAACCTGTAAGGAAGTGGTCGTTTTCCTCCGTTCAAAGTCTCTAAAAAGTGTGCGCTTTCACGCACTTTCAGCCCCAAAAATCCTCAATGATTGCTTTTCAGTCTAAAAGCTCAAAATGCTGGGAAATACAGCATTTGACGGCCCTAGTGTCCAGAAAACGTGGTATTGACTTTGGGGGACAGAAAAACCACATGACTATTCCAAGGTCACATGACACTTCCAGGGGTCAAAGGTCAAATGTCAACCTGTAAGGAAGTGGTCGTTTTCCTTCATCCAAAGGCTCCAAAAATTGTGCGCTTTTATGCACTTTGAAAACGATCTTTACTATTTTCTGTGGCTCAGTCTAAAAGCTCAAAACGCTGGGAAATGTTGCATTTGACGGCCCAAGAACCGGTAAAACGTGGTATTGACTTCGGGAGGCAGAAAAACCACATGGCTATTCCAAGGTCACATGACACTTCCAGGGGTCAAAGGTCAACCTGTATGGAAGTGGTCGTTTTCCTCCATTCAAAGTCTCTAAAAAGTGTGCGCTTTCACTCACTTTCAGGTCCAAAAAACCTCAAAGATTGCTTTTCAGTCTAAAAGCTCAAAATGCTGGGAAATACAGCATTTGACGGCCCTAGAGTCCAGAAAACGTGGTATTGACTTTGGGAGACAGAAAAACCACATGACTCTTCCGAAGGTCTCATGACGCACCCAGGGGTCAAAGGTCAAACTGTGAGGGAGTGGTTGTTTTCCTCCATTCAAAGTCTCTAAAAAGTGTGCGCTTTCACTCACTTTCAGGTCCAAAAAACCTCAAAGATTGCTTTTCAGTCTAAAAGCTCAAAATGCTCCAAAAAGTGTGCGCTTTCATGCACTTTGAACCAAAATAAACCTCAAAGATTGGTTTTCAGTCTAAAAGCTCAAAATGCTGGGAAATACAACATTTGATGGCCCTAGAGTCTGGAAAACGTGGTATTGACTTTGGGAGACAGAAAAACATCATGACTATTCCAAGGTCACATGACACTTCCATGGGTCAAAGGTCAACCTGTAAGGAAGTGGTCGTTTTTCTCCATTCAAAGTCTCTAAAAAGTGTTCGCTTTCACGCACTTTCAGCCCCCAAAAACCTCAATGATTGCTTTTCAGTCTAAAAGCTCAAAATGCTGGGAAATACAGCATTTGACGGCCCTAGAGTCCAGAAAACGTGGTATTGACTTTGGGAGACAGAAAAACCACATGACTATTCCAAGGTCACATGACACTTCCAGGGGTCAAAGGTCAAATGTCAACCTGTAAGGAAGTGGTCGTTTTCCTTCATCCAAAGGCTCCAAAAAGTGTGCGCTTTTATGCACTTTGAAAACGATCTTTACTATTTTCTGTGGCTCAGTCTAAAAGCTCAAAACGCTGGGAAATGTTACATTTGACGGCCCAAGAACCGGTAAAACGTGGTATTGACTTCGGGAGGCAGAAAAACCACATGGCTATTCCAAGGTCACATGACATTTCCAGGGGTCAAAGGTCAACCTGTATGGAAGTGGTCGTTTTCCTCCATTCAAAGTCTCCAAAAAGTGTGCGCTTTCACGCACTTTCAGCCCCAAAAAACCTCAAAGATTGCTTTTCAATCTAAAAGCTGAAAATGCTGGGAAATACAGCATTTGACGGCCCTAGAGTCCAGAAAACGTGGTATTGACTTTGGGAGACAGAAAAACCACATGACTCTTCCGAAGGTCTCATGACGCACCCAGGGGTCAAAGGTCAAACTGTGAGGAAGTGGTCGTTTTCCTCCATTCAAAGTCTCTAAAAAGTGTGCGCTTTCACGCACTTTCAGCCCCAAAAAACCTCAAAGATTGCTTTTCAGTCTAAAAGCTCAAAATGCTGGGAAATACAGCATTTGACGGCCCTAGAGTCCAGAAAACGTGGTATTGACTTTGGGAGAGATAAAAACCACATGACTCATCCACAGGTCACATGACACTTCCAGAGGTCAAAGGTCAACCTGTATGGAAGTGGTCGTTTTCCTCCATTCAAAGTCTCTAAAAAGTGTGCGCTTTCACTGACTTTCAGGTCCAAAAAACCTCAAAGATTGCTTTTCAGTCTAAAAGCTCAAAATGCTGGGAAATACAGCATTTGACGGCCCTAGAGTCCAGAAAACGTGGTATTGACTTTGGGAGAGATAAAAACCACATGACTCATCCACAGGTCACATGACACTTCCAGATGTCAAAGGTCAACCTGTATGGAAGTGGTCGTTTTCCTCCATTCAAAGTCTCTAAAAAGTGTGCGCTTTCACTCACTTTCAGGTCCAAAAAACCTCAAAGATTGCTTTTCAGTCTAAAAGCTCAAAATGCTGGGAAATACAGCATTTGACGGCCCTAGAGTCCAGAAAACGTGGTATTGACTTTGGGAGACAGAAAAACCACATGACTCTTCCGAATGTCTCATGACGCACCCAGGGGTCAAAGGTCAAACTGTGAGGGAGTGGTTGTTTTCCTCCATTCAAAGTCTCTAAAAAGTGTGCGCTTTCACTCACTTTCAGGTCCAAAAAACCTCAAAGATTGCTTTTCAGTCTAAAAGCTCAAAATGCTGGGAAATACAGCATTTGACGGCCCTAGAGTCCGGAAAACGTGGTATTGACTTTGGGAGAGAGAAAAACCACATGACTCATCCACAGGTCACATGATACTCCCAGGGGTCAAAGGTCAACCTCTAAGGAAGTGGTCGTTTTCCTTCATCCAAAGGCTCCAAAATGTGTGCGCTTTTATGCACTTTGAAAACGATCTTTACTATTTTCTGCGGCTCAGTCTAAAAGGTGAAAACACTGGAAAATGCTTCATTTGACAGCCCTAGAGCCCGGAAAACGTAGTATTGACTTCAGGAGGCAGAAAAACCACATGACTATTCCAAGGTCACATGACACTTCCAGGGGTCAAGGGTCAACCTGTATGGAAGTGGTCGTTTTCCTCCATTCAAAGTCTCTAAAAAGTGTGCGCTTTCACGCACTTTCAGCCCCAAAAAACCTCAAAGATTGCTTTTCAGTCTAAAAGCTCAAAATGCTGGGAAATACAACCTTTGACGGCCCTAGAGCCCGGAAAACGTAGTATTGACTTGGAGAGGAGGAAAAACAACACAACTCTACCAAGGTCACATGACGCTTCCAAGGGTCAAAGGTCAACCTGTAAGGAAGTGGTCGTTTTCCTTCATCCAAAGGCTCCAAAAAGTGTGCGCTTTCATGCACTTTGAACCAAAATAAACCTCAAAGATTGGTTTTCAGTCTGAAAGCTCAAAATGCTGGGAAATACAACATTTGATGGCCCTAGAGTCTGGAAAACGTGGTATTGACTTTGGGAGACAGAAAAGCATCATGACTATTCCAAGGTCACATGACACTTCCATGGATCAAAGGTCAACCTGTAAGGAAGTGGTCGTTTTCCTCCGTTCAAAGTCTCTAAAAAGTGTGCGCTTTCACGCACTTTCAGCCCCAAAAATCCTCAATGATTGCTTTTCAGTCTAAAAGCTCAAAATGCTGGGAAATACAGCATTTGACGGCCCTAGTGTCCAGAAAACGTGGTATTGACTTTGGGGGACAGAAAAACCACATGACTATTCCAAGGTCACATGACACTTCCAGGGGTCAAAGGTCAAATGTCAACCTGTAAGGAAGTGGTCGTTTTCCTTCATCCAAAGGCTCCAAAAAGTGTGCGCTTTTATGCACTTTGAAAACGATCTTTACTATTTTCTGTGGCTCAGTCTAAAAGCTCAAAACGCTGGGAAATGTTGCATTTGACGGCCCAAGAACCGGTAAAACGTGGTATTGACTTCGGGAGGCAGAAAAACCACATGGCTATTCCAAGGTCACATGACACTTCCAGGGGTCAAAGGTCAACCTGTATGGAAGTGGTCGTTTTCCTCCATTCAAAGTCTCTAAAAAGTGTGCGCTTTCACTCACTTTCAGGTCCAAAAAACCTCAAAGATTGCTTTTCAGTCTAAAAGCTCAAAATGCTGGGAAATACAGCATTTGACGGCCCTAGAGTCCAGAAAACGTGGTATTGACTTTGGGAGACAGAAAAACCACATGACTCTTCCGAAGGTCTCATGACGCACCCAGGGGTCAAAGGTCAAACTGTGAGGGAGTGGTTGTTTTCCTCCATTCAAAGTCTCTAAAAAGTGTGCGCTTTCACTCACTTTCAGGTCCAAAAAACCTCAAAGATTGCTTTTCAGTCTAAAAGCTCAAAATGCTCCAAAAAGTGTGCGCTTTCATGCACTTTGAACCAAAATAAACCTCAAAGATTGGTTTTCAGTCTAAAAGCTCAAAATGCTGGGAAATACAACATTTGATGGCCCTAGAGTCTGGAAAACGTGGTATTGACTTTGGGAGACAGAAAAACATCATGACTATTCCAAGGTCACATGACACTTCCATGGGTCAAAGGTCAACCTGTAAGGAAGTGGTCGTTTTTCTCCATTCAAAGTCTCTAAAAAGTGTTCGCTTTCACGCACTTTCAGCCCCCAAAAACCTCAATGATTGCTTTTCAGTCTAAAAGCTCAAAATGCTGGGAAATACAGCATTTGACGGCCCTAGAGTCCAGAAAACGTGGTATTGACTTTGGGAGACAGAAAAACCACATGACTATTCCAAGGTCACATGACACTTCCAGGGGTCAAAGGTCAAATGTCAACCTGTAAGGAAGTGGTCGTTTTCCTTCATCCAAAGGCTCCAAAAAGTGTGCGCTTTTATGCACTTTGAAAACGATCTTTACTATTTTCTGTGGCTCAGTCTAAAAGCTCAAAACGCTGGGAAATGTTACATTTGACGGCCCAAGAACCGGTAAAACGTGGTATTGACTTCGGGAGGCAGAAAAACCACATGGCTATTCCAAGGTCACATGACATTTCCAGGGGTCAAAGGTCAACCTGTATGGAAGTGGTCGTTTTCCTCCATTCAAAGTCTCCAAAAAGTGTGCGCTTTCACGCACTTTCAGCCCCAAAAAACCTCAAAGATTGCTTTTCAATCTAAAAGCTGAAAATGCTGGGAAATACAGCATTTGACGGCCCTAGAGTCCAGAAAACGTTGTATTGACTTTGGGAGACAGAAAAACCACATGAATCTTCCGAAGGTCTCATGACGCACCCAGGGGTCAAAGGTCAAACTGTGAGGGAGTGGTTGTTTTCCTCCATTCAAAGTCTCTAAAAAGTGTGCGCTTTCACTCACTTTCAGGTCCAAAAAACCTCAAAGATTGGTTTTCAGTCTAAAAGCTCAAAATGCTGGGAAATACAGCTTTTGATGGCCCTAGAGTCGGGAAAACGTGGTATTGACTTTGGGAGAGAGAAAAACCACATGACTCATCCACAGGTCACATGATACTCCCAGGGGTCAAAGGTCAACCTCTAAGGAAGTGGTCGTTTTCCTCCATTCAAAGTCTCTAAAAAGTGTGCGCTTTCACGCACTTTTAGCCCCAAAAAAACCTCAAAGATTGCTTTTCAGTCTAAAAGCTCAAAATGCTGGGAAATACAGCATTTGACGGCACTAGAGTCCGGAAAACGTGGTATTGACTTTGGGAGAGATAAAAACCACATGACTCATCCACAGGTCACATGATACTCCCAGGGGTCAAAGGTCAACCTCTAAGGAAGTGGTCGTTTTCCTTCATCCAAAGGCTCCAAAAAGTGTGCGCTTTTATGCACTTTGAAAACGATCTTTACTATTTTCTGCGGCTCAGTCTAAAAGGTGAAAACACTGGAAAATGCTTCATTTGACAGCCCTAGAACCCGGAAAACGTAGTATTGACTTCAGGAGGCAGAAAAACCACATGACTATTCCAAGGTCACATGACACCTCCAGGGGTCAAGGGTCAACATGTATGGAAGTGGTCGTTTTCCTCCATTCAAAGTCTCTAAAAAGTGTGCGCTTTCACGCACTTTGAGCCCCAAAAAACCTCAAAGATTGCTTTTCAGTCTAAAAGCTCAAAATGCTGGGAAATACAACATTTGATGGCCCTAGAGTCTGGGAAACGTGGTATTGACATTGGGAGACAGAAAAACCACATGACTATTCCAAGGGCACATGACACTCCCAGGGGACAAAGGTCAAAGGTCAACCTGTAAGGAAGTGGTCGTTTTCCTTCATCCAAAGGCTCCAAAAAGTGTGCGCTTTTATGCACTTTGAAAACGATCTTTACTATTTTCTGCGGCTCAGTCTAAAAGCTCAAAACGCTGGGAAATGTTGCATTGACTGCCCTAGAACCGGTAAAACGTGTGTATTGACTTCGGGAGACAGAAAAACCACATGACACTTCCAAAGGTCTCATGTCGCACCCAGGGGTCAAAGGTCAACCTGTAAGGGAGGGGTTGTTTTCCTCCATTCAAAGTCTCTAAAAAGTGTGCGCTTTCACGCACTTTCAGCCCCAAAAAACCTCAAAGATTGCTTTTCAGTCTAAAAGCTCAAAATGCTGGGAAATACAGCATTTGACGGCCCTAGAGTACAGAAAACGTGGTATTGACTTTGGGAGACAGAAAAACCACATGACTCTTCCGAAGGTCTCATGACGCACCCAGGGGTCAAAGGTCAAACTGTGAGGGAGTGGTTGTTTTCCTCCATTCAAAGTCTCTAAAAAGTGTGCGCTTTCACTCACTTTCAGGTCCAAAAAACCTCAAAGATTGCTTTTCAGTCTAAAAGCTCAAAATGCTGGGAAATACAGCATTTGACGGCACTAGAGTCCGGAAAACGTGGTATTGACTTTGGGAGAGATAAAAACCACATGACTCATCCACAGGTCACATGATACTCCCAGGGGTCAAAGGTCAACCTCTAAGGAAGTGGTCGTTTTCCTTCATCCAAAGGCTCCAAAAAGTGTGCGCTTTTATGCACTTTGAAAACGATCTTTACTATTTTCTGCGGCTCAGTCTAAAAGGTGAAAACACTGGAAAATGCTTCATTTGACAGCCCTAGAACCCGGAAAACGTAGTATTGACTTCAGGAGGCAGAAAAACCACATGACTATTCCAAGGTCACATGACACTTCCAGGGGTCAAGGGTCAACATGTATGGAAGTGGTCGTTTTCCTCCATTCAAAGTCTCTAAAAAGTGTGCGCTTTCACGCACTTTGAGCCCCAAAAAACCTCAAAGATTGCTTTTCAGTCTAAAAGCTCAAAATGCTGGGAAATACAACATTTGATGGCCCTAGAGTCTGGGAAACATGGTATTGACATTGGGAGACAGAAAAACCACATGACTATTCCAAGGTCACATGACACTCCCAGGGGACAAAGGTCAAAGGTCAACCTGTAAGGAAGTGGTCGTTTTCCTTCATCCAAAGGCTCCAAAAAGTGTGCGCTTTTATGCACTTTGAAAACGATCTTTACTATTTTCTGCGGCTCAGTCTAAAAGCTCAAAACGCTGGGAAATGTTGCATTGACTGCCCTAGAACCGGTAAAACGTGTGTATTGACTTCCGGAGACAGAAAAACCACATGACACTTCCAAAGGTCTCATGTCGCACCCAGGGGTCAAAGGTCAAACTGTGAGGGAGGGGTTGTTTTCCTCCATTCAAAGTCTCTATAAAGTGTGCGCTTTCACGCACTTTCAGCCCCAAAAAACCTCAAAGATTGCTTTTCAGTCTAAAAGCTCAAAATGCTGGGAAATACAGCATTTGACGGCTCTAGAGTCCAGAAAACGTGGTATTGACTTTGGGAGAGATAAAAACCACATGACTCATCCACAGGTCACATGACACTTCCAGAGGTCAAAGGTCAACCTGTATGGAAGTGGTCGTTTTCCTCCATTCAAAGTCTCTAAAAAGTGTGCGCTTTCACTGACTTTCAGGTCCAAAAAACCTCAAAGATTGCTTTTCAGTCTAAAAGCTCAAAATGCTCCAAAAAGTGTGCGCTTTCATGCACTTTGAACCAAAATAAACCTCAAAGATTGGTTTTCAGTCTAAAAGCTCAAAATGCTGGGAAATACAACATTTGATGGCCCTAGAGTCTGGAAAACGTGGTATTGACTTTGGGAGACAGAAAAACATCATGACTATTCCAAGGTCACATGACACTTCCATGGGTCAAAGGTCAACCTGTAAGGAAGTGGTCGTTTTTCTCCATTCAAAGTCTCTAAAAAGTGTTCGCTTTCACGCACTTTCAGCCCCCAAAAACCTCAATGATTGCTTTTCAGTCTAAAAGCTCAAAATGCTGGGAAATACAGCATTTGACGGCCCTAGAGTCCAGAAAACGTGGTATTGACTTTGGGAGACAGAAAAACCACATGACTATTCCAAGGTCACATGACACTTCCAGGGGTCAAAGGTCAAATGTCAACCTGTAAGGAAGTGGTCGTTTTCCTTCATCCAAAGGCTCCAAAAAGTGTGCGCTTTTATGCACTTTGAAAACGATCTTTACTATTTTCTGTGGCTCAGTCTAAAAGCTCAAAACGCTGGGAAATGTTACATTTGACGGCCCAAGAACCGGTAAAACGTGGTATTGACTTCGGGAGGCAGAAAAACCACATGGCTATTCCAAGGTCACATGACATTTCCAGGGGTCAAAGGTCAACCTGTATGGAAGTGGTCGTTTTCCTCCATTCAAAGTCTCCAAAAAGTGTGCGCTTTCACGCACTTTCAGCCCCAAAAAACCTCAAAGATTGCTTTTCAATCTAAAAGCTGAAAATGCTGGGAAATACAGCATTTGACGGCCCTAGAGTCCAGAAAACGTGGTATTGACTTTGGGAGACAGAAAAACCACATGAATCTTCCGAAGGTCTCATGACGCACCCAGGGGTCAAAGGTCAAACTGTGAGGGAGTGGTTGTTTTCCTCCATTCAAAGTCTCTAAAAAGTGTGCGCTTTCACTCACTTTCAGGTCCAAAAAACCTCAAAGATTGGTTTTCAGTCTAAAAGCTCAAAATGCTGGGAAATACAGCTTTTGATGGCCCTAGAGTCGGGAAAACGTGGTATTGACTTTGGGAGAGAGAAAAACCACATGACTCATCCACAGGTCACATGATACTCCCAGGGGTCAAAGGTCAACCTCTAAGGAAGTGGTCGTTTTCCTCCATTCAAAGTCTCTAAAAAGTGTGCGCTTTCACGCACTTTTAGCCCCAAAAAACCTCAAAGATTGCTTTTCAGTCTAAAAGCTCAAAATGCTGGGAAATACAGCATTTGACGGCACTAGAGTCCGGAAAACGTGGTATTGACTTTGGGAGAGATAAAAACCACATGACTCATCCACAGGTCACATGATACTCCCAGGGGTCAAAGGTCAACCTCTAAGGAAGTGGTCGTTTTCCTTCATCCAAAGGCTCCAAAAAGTGTGCGCTTTTATGCACTTTGAAAACGATCTTTACTATTTTCTGCGGCTCAGTCTAAAAGGTGAAAACACTGGAAAATGCTTCATTTGACAGCCCTAGAACCCGGAAAACGTAGTATTGACTTCAGGAGGCAGAAAAACCACATGACTATTCCACAGGTCACATGATACTCCCAGGGGTCAAAGGTCAACCTCTAAGGAAGTGGTCGTTTTCCTTCATCCAAAGGCTCCAAAAAGTGTGCGCTTTTATGCACTTTGAAAACGATCTTTACTATTTTCTGCGGCTCAGTCTAAAAGGTGAAAACACTGGAAAATGCTTCATTTGACAGCCCTAGAACCCGGAAAACGTAGTATTGACTTCAGGAGGCAGAAAAACCACATGACTATTCCAAGGTCACATGACACCTCCAGGGGTCAAGGGTCAACATGTATGGAAGTGGTCGTTTTCCTCCATTCAAAGTCTCTAAAAAGTGTGCGCTTTCACGCACTTTGAGCCCCAAAAAACCTCAAAGATTGCTTTTCAGTCTAAAAGCTCAAAATGCTGGGAAATACAGCATTTGACGGCCCTAGAGTCCAGAAAACGTGGTATTGACTTTGGGAGAGATAAAAACCACATGACTCATCCACAGGTCACATGACACTTCCAGAGGTCAAAGGTCAACCTGTATGGAAGTGGTCGTTTTCCTCCATTCAAAGTCTCTAAAAAGTGTGCGCTTTCACTCACTTTCAGGTCCAAAAAACCTCAAAGATTGCTTTTCAGTCTAAAAGCTCAAAATGCTGGGAAATACAGCATTTGACGGCCCTAGAGTCCAGAAAACGTGGTATTGACTTTGGGAGACAGAAAAACCACATGACTCTTCCGAATGTCTCATGACGCACCCAGGGGTCAAAGGTCAAACTGTGAGGGAGTGGTTGTTTTCCTCCATTCAAAGTCTCTAAAAAGTGTGCGCTTTCACTCACTTTCAGGTCCAAAAAACCTCAAAGATTGCTTTTCAGTCTAAAAGCTCAAAATGCTGGGAAATACAGCATTTGACGGCCCTAGAGTCCGGAAAACGTGGTATTGACTTTGGGAGAGAGAAAAACCACATGACTCATCCACAGGTCACATGATACTCCCAGGGGTCAAAGGTCAACCTCTAAGGAAGTGGTCGTTTTCCTTCATCCAAAGGCTCCAAAATGTGTGCGCTTTTATGCACTTTGAAAACGATCTTTACTATTTTCTGCGGCTCAGTCTAAAAGGTGAAAACACTGGAAAATGCTTCATTTGACAGCCCTAGAGCCCGGAAAACGTAGTATTGACTTCAGGAAGCAGAAAAACCACATGACTATTCCAAGGTCACATGACACTTCCAGGGGTCAAGGGTCAACCTGTATGGAAGTGGTCGTTTTCCTCCATTCAAAGTCTCTAAAAAGTGTGCGCTTTCACGCACTTTCAGCCCCAAAAAACCTCAAAGATTGCTTTTCAGTCTAAAAGCTCAAAATGCTGGGAAATACAACCTTTGACGGCCCTAGAGCCCGGAAAACGTAGTATTGACTTGGAGAGGCAGAAAAACCACATGGCTATTCCAAGGTCACATGACACTTCCAGGGGTCAAAGGTCAACCTGTATGGAAGTGGTCGTTTTCCTCCATTCAAAGTCTCTAAAAAGTGTGCGCTTTCACTCACTTTCAGGTCCAAAAAACCTCAAAGATTGCTTTTCAGTCTAAAAGCTCAAAATGCTGGGAAATACAGCATTTGACGGCCCTAGAGTCCAGAAAACGTGGTATTGACTTTGGGAGACAGAAAAACCACATGACTCTTCCGAAGGTCTCATGACGCACCCAGGGGTCAAAGGTCAAACTGTGAGGGAGTGGTTGTTTTCCTCCATTCAAAGTCTCTAAAAAGTGTGCGCTTTCACTCACTTTCAGGTCCAAAAAACCTCAAAGATTGCTTTTCAGTCTAAAAGCTCAAAATGCTGGGAAATACAGCATTTGACGGCCCTAGAGTCCGGAAAACGTGGTATTGACTTTGGGAGAGAGAAAAACCACATGACTCATCCACAGGTCACATGATACTCCCAGGGGTCAAAGGTCAACCTCTAAGGAAGTGGTCGTTTTCCTTCATCCAAAGGCTCCAAAATGTGTGCGCTTTTATGCACTTTAAAAACGATCTTTACTATTTTCTGCGGCTCAGTCTAAAAGGTGAAAACACTGGAAAATGCTTCATTTGACAGCCCTAGAGCCCGGAAAACGTAGTATTGACTTCAGGAGGCAGAAAAACCACATGACTATTCCAAGGTCACATGACACTTCCAGGGGTCAAGGGTCAACCTGTATGGAAGTGGTCGTTTTCCTCCATTCAAAGTCTCTAAAAAGTGTGCGCTTTCACGCACTTTCAGCCCCAAAAAACCTCAAAGATTGCTTTTCAGTCTAAAAGCTCAAAATGCTGGGAAATACAGCATTTGACGGCCCTAGAGTCCAGAAAACGTGGTATTGACTTTGGGAGAGATAAAAACCACATGACTCATCCACAGGTCACATGACACTTCCAGAGGTCAAAGGTCAACCTGTATGGAAGTGGTCGTTTTCCTCCATTCAAAGTCTCTAAAAAGTGTGCGCTTTCACTGACTTTCAGGTCCAAAAAACCTCAAAGATTGCTTTTCAGTCTAAAAGCTCAAAATGCTGGGAAATACAGCATTTGACGGCCCTAGAGTCCAGAAAACGTGGTATTGACTTTGGGAGAGATAAAAACCACATGACTCATCCACAGGTCACATGACACTTCCAGAGGTCAAAGGTCAACCTGTATGGAAGTGGTCGTTTTCCTCCATTCAAAGTCTCTAAAAAGTGTGCGCTTTCACTGACTTTCAGGTCCAAAAAACCTCAAAGATTGCTTTTCAGTCTAAAAGCTCAAAATGCTGGGAAATACAGCATTTGACGGCCCTAGAGTCCAGAAAACGTGGTATTGACTTTGGGAGAGATAAAAACCACATGACTCATCCACAGGTCACATGACACTTCCAGAGGTCAAAGGTCAACCTGTATGGAAGTGGTCGTTTTCCTCCATTCAAAGTCTCTAAAAAGTGTGCGCTTTCACTCACTTTCAGGTCCAAAAAACCTCAAAGATTGCTTTTCAGTCTAAAAGCTCAAAATGCTGGGAAATACAGCATTTGACGGCCCTAGAGTCCAGAAAACGTGGTATTGACTTTGGGAGACAGAAAAACCACATGACTCTTCCGAATGTCTCATGACGCACCCAGGGGTCAAAGGTCAAACTGTGAGGGAGTGGTTGTTTTCCTCCATTCAAAGTCTCTAAAAAGTGTGCGCTTTCACTCACTTTCAGGTCCAAAAAACCTCAAAGATTGCTTTTCAGTCTAAAAGCTCAAAATGCTGGGAAATACAGCATTTGACGGCCCTAGAGTCCGGAAAACGTGGTATTGACTTTGGGAGAGAGAAAAACCACATGACTCATCCACAGGTCACATGATACTCCCAGGGGTCAAAGGTCAACCTCTAAGGAAGTGGTCGTTTTCCTTCATCCAAAGGCTCCAAAATGTGTGCGCTTTTATGCACTTTGAAAACGATCTTTACTATTTTCTGCGGCTCAGTCTAAAAGGTGAAAACACTGGAAAATGCTTCATTTGACAGCCCTAGAGCCCGGAAAACGTAGTATTGACTTCAGGAAGCAGAAAAACCACATGACTATTCCAAGGTCACATGACACTTCCAGGGGTCAAGGGTCAACCTGTATGGAAGTGGTCGTTTTCCTCCATTCAAAGTCTCTAAAAAGTGTGCGCTTTCACGCACTTTCAGCCCCAAAAAACCTCAAAGATTGCTTTTCAGTCTAAAAGCTCAAAATGCTGGGAAATACAACCTTTGACGGCCCTAGAGCCCGGAAAACGTAGTATTGACTTGGAGAGGCAGAAAAACCACATGACTATTCCAAGGTCACATGACGCTTCCAAGGGTCAAAGGTCAACCTGTAAGGAAGTGGTCGTTTTCCTTCATCCAAAGGCTCCAAAAATTGTGCGCTTTCATGCACTTTGAACCAAAATAAACCTCAAAGATTGGTTTTCAGTCTGAAAGCTCAAAATGCTGGGAAATACAACATTTGATGGCCCTAGAGTCTGGAAAACGTGGTATTGACTTTGGGAGACAGAAAAGCATCATGACTATTCCAAGGTCACATGACACTTCCATGGATCAAAGGTCAACCTGTAAGGAAGTGGTCGTTTTCCTCCATTCAAAGTCTCTAAAAAGTGTGCGCTTTCACGCACTTTCAGCCCCAAAAATCCTCAATGATTGCTTTTCAGTCTAAAAGCTCAAAATGCTGGGAAATACAGCATTTGACGGCCCTAGAGTCCAGAAAACGTGGTATTGACTTTGGGAGACAGAAAAACCACATGACTATTCCAAGGTCACATGACACTTCCAGGGGTCAAAGGTCAAATGTCAACCTGTAAGGAAGTGGTCGTTTTCCTTCATCCAAAGGCTCCAAAAAGTGTGCGCTTTTATGCACTTTGAAAACGATCTTTACTATTTTCTGTGGCTCAGTCTAAAAGCTCAAAACGCTGGGAAATGTTGCATTTGACGGCCCAAGAACCGGTAAAACGTAGTATTGACTTCGGGAGGCAGAAAAACCACATGGCTATTCCAAGGTCACATGACACTTCCAGGGGTCAAAGGTCAACCTGTATGGAAGTGGTCGTTTTCCTCCATTCAAAGTCTCTAAAAAGTGTGCGCTTTCACTCACTTTCAGGTCCAAAAAACCTCAAAGATTGCTTTTCAGTCTAAAAGCTCAAAATGCTGGGAAATACAGCATTTGACGGCCCTAGAGTCCAGAAAACGTGGTATTGACTTTGGGAGACAGAAAAACCACATGACTCTTCCGAAGGTCTCATGACGCACCCAGGGGTCAAAGGTCAAACTGTGAGGGAGTGGTTGTTTTCCTCCATTCAAAGTCTCTAAAAAGTGTGCGCTTTCACTCACTTTCAGGTCCAAAAAACCTCAAAGATTGCTTTTCAGTCTAAAAGCTCAAAATGCTGGGAAATACAGCATTTGACGGCCCTAGAGTCCGGAAAACGTGGTATTGACTTTGGGAGAGAGAAAAACCACATGACTCATCCACAGGTCACATGATACTCCCAGGGGTCAAAGGTCAACCTCTAAGGAAGTGGTCGTTTTCCTTCATCCAAAGGCTCCAAAATGTGTGCGCTTTTATGCACTTTAAAAACGATCTTTACTATTTTCTGCGGCTCAGTCTAAAAGGTGAAAACACTGGAAAATGCTTCATTTGACAGCCCTAGAGCCCGGAAAACGTAGTATTGACTTCAGGAGGCAGAAAAACCACATGACTATTCCAAGGTCACATGACACTTCCAGGGGTCAAGGGTCAACCTGTATGGAAGTGGTCGTTTTCCTCCATTCAAAGTCTCTAAAAAGTGTGCGCTTTCACGCACTTTCAGCCCCAAAAAACCTCAAAGATTGCTTTTCAGTCTAAAAGCTCAAAATGCTGGGAAATACAGCATTTGACGGCCCTAGAGTCCAGAAAACATGGTATTGACTTTGGGAGACAGAAAAACCACATGACTCTCCCGAAGGTCTCATGACGCACCCAGGGGTCAAAGGTCAAACTGTGAGGGAGTGGTTGTTTTCCTCCATTCAAAGTCTCTAAAAAGTGTGCGCTTTCACTCACTTTCAGGTCCAAAAAACCTCAAAGATTGCTTTTCAGTCTAAAAGCTCAAAATGCTGGGAAATACAGCATTTGACGGCACTAGAGTCCGGAAAACGTGGTATTGACTTTGGGAGAGATAAAAACCACATGACTCATCCACAGGTCACATGATACTCCCAGGGGTCAAAGGTCAACCTCTAAGGAAGTGGTCGTTTTCCTTCATCCAAAGGCTCCAAAAAGTGTGCGCTTTTATGCACTTTGAAAACGATCTTTACTATTTTCTGCGGCTCAGTCTAAAAGGTGAAAACACTGGAAAATGCTTCATTTGACAGCCCTAGAACCCGGAAAACGTAGTATTGACTTCAGGAGGCAGAAAAACCACATGACTATTCCAAGGTCACATGACACTTCCAGGGGTCAAGGGTCAACATGTATGGAAGTGGTCGTTCTCCTCCATTCAAAGTCTCTAAAAAGTGTGCGCTTTCACGCACTTTGAGCCCCAAAAAACCTCAAAGATTGCTTTTCAGTCTAAAAGCTCAAAATGCTGGGAAATACAACATTTGATGGCCCTAGAGTCTGGGAAACATGGTATTGACATTGGGAGACAGAAAAACCACATGACTATTCCAAGGTCACATGACACTCCCAGGGGACAAAGGTCAAAGGTCAACCTGTAAGGAAGTGTTCGTTTTCCTTCATCCAAAGGCTCCAAAAAGTGTGCGCTTTTATGCACTTTGAAAACGATCTTTACTATTTTCTGCGGCTCAGTCTAAAAGCTCAAAACGCTGGGAAATGTTGCATTGACTGCCCTAGAACCGGTAAAACGTGTGTATTGACTTCCGGAGACAGAAAAACCACATGACACTTCCAAAGGTCTCATGTCGCACCCAGGGGTCAAAGGTCAAACTGTAAGGGAGGGGTTGTTTTCCTCCATTCAAAGTCTCTAAAAAGTGTGCGCTTTCACGCACTTTCAGCCCCAAAAAACCTCAAAGATTGCTTTTCAGTCTAAAAGCTCAAAATGCTGGGAAATACAGCATTTGACGGCCCTAGAGTCCAGAAAACGTGGTATTGACTTTGGGAGAGATAAAAACCACATGACTCATCCACAGGTCACATGACACTTCCAGAGGTCAAAGGTCAACCTGTATGGAAGTGGTCGTTTTCCTCCATTCAAAGTCTCTAAAAAGTGTGCGCTTTCACTCACTTTCAGGTCCAAAAAACCTCAAAGATTGCTTTTCAGTCTAAAAGCTCAAAATGCTGGGAAATACAGCATTTGACGGCCCTAGAGTCCAGAAAACGTGGTATTGACTTTGGGAGACAGAAAAACCACATGACTCTTCCGAATGTCTCATGACGCACCCAGGGGTCAAAGGTCAAACTGTGAGGGAGTGGTTGTTTTCCTCCATTCAAAGTCTCTAAAAAGTGTGCGCTTTCACTCACTTTCAGGTCCAAAAAACCTCAAAGATTGTTTTTCAGTCTAAAAGCTCAAAATGCTGGGAAATACAGCATTTGACGGCCCTAGAGTCCGGAAAACGTGGTATTGACTTTGGGAGAGAGAAAAACCACATGACTCATCCACAGGTCACATGATACTCCCAGGGGTCAAAGGTCAACCTCTAAGGAAGTGGTCGTTTTCCTTCATCCAAAGGCTCCAAAATGTGTGCGCTTTTATGCACTTTGAAAACGATCTTTACTATTTTCTGCGGCTCAGTCTAAAAGGTGAAAACACTGGAAAATGCTTCATTTGACAGCCCTAGAGCCCGGAAAACGTAGTATTGACTTCAGGAGGCAGAAAAACCACATGACTATTCCAAGGTCACATGACACTTCCAGGGGTCAAGGGTCAACCTGTATGGAAGTGGTCGTTTTCCTCCATTCAAAGTCTCTAAAAAGTGTGCGCTTTCACGCACTTTCAGCCCCAAAAAACCTCAAAGATTGCTTTTCAGTCTAAAAGCTCAAAATGCTGGGAAATACAACCTTTGACGGCCCTAGAGCCCGGAAAACGTAGTATTGACTTGGAGAGGCAGAAAAACCACATGACTATTCCAAGGTCACATGACGCTTCCAAGGGTCAAAGGTCAACCTGTAAGGAAGTGGTCGTTTTCCTTCATCCAAAGGCTCCAAAAAGTGTGCGCTTTCATGCACTTTGAACCAAAATAAACCTCAAAGATTGGTTTTCAGTCTGAAAGCTCAAAATGCTGGGAAATACAACATTTGATGGCCCTAGAGTCTGGAAAACGTGGTATTGACTTTGGGAGACAGAAAAGCATCATGACTATTCCAAGGTCACATGACACTTCCATGGATCAAAGGTCAACCTGTAAGGAAGTGGTCGTTTTCCTCCATTCAAAGTCTCTAAAAAGTGTGCGCTTTCACGCACTTTCAGCCCCAAAAATCCTCAATGATTGCTTTTCAGTCTAAAAGCTCAAAATGCTGGGAAATACAGCATTTGACGGCCCTAGAGTCCAGAAAACGTGGTATTGACTTTGGGAGACAGAAAAACCACATGACTATTCCAAGGTCACATGACACTTCCAGGGGTCAAAGGTCAACCTGTATGGAAGTGGTCGTTTTCCTCCATTCAAAGTCTCTAAAAAGTGTGCGCTTTCACTCACTTTCAGGTCCAAGAAACCTCAAAGATTGCTTTTCAGTCAAAAGCTCAAAATGCTGGGAAATACAGCCTTTGACGGGTAAACGGCGTTTACTTAGCAGGCGTTACTTCGCATGCCGTTACTACGCGGACGTTAGTACGCACGCGTTGTTACTTAGAAAACCTTTACTATGCAAGTCGGAACAGCGACTTGCGTTAGGAGGGGGAAGGTGTTGGATTTAAAATCCAACACCTTCCCTAGTGTCCGCATAGACTGGAGTTGGAATAGTAAATTATACTATTCCAACATCCAGCACCCCCTTCTGTAATTTGTTGTTCCGAATTGCGTAGGAAAGGAATGCAAACTAAAAACGCGGTCGTACTAACGACCGCGTAGTAATGGCATGCGTACTAAACGCATGCGAAGTAACGTCACATATTCCTTTGACGGCCCTAGAGTCCGGAAAACGTGGTATTGACTTTGGGAGAGAGAAAAACCACATGACTCATCCACGGGTCACATGAGACTCCCAGGGGTCAAAGGTCAACCTGTAAGGAAGCGGTCGTTTTCCTTCATCCTAAGGCTCCAAAAAGTGTGCGCTTTCATGCACTTTGAAAACGATCTTTACTATTTTCTGCGGCTCAGTCTAAAAGGTCAAAACACTGGGAAATGCTTCATTTGACGGCCATAGAGCCCGGAAAACGTAGTATTGACTTCGGGAGGCAGAAAAACCACATGACTATTCCAAGGTCACATGACACTTCCATGGGTCAAAGGTCAACCTGTAAGGAAGTGGTCGTTTTCCTCCATTCAAAGTCTCTAAAAAGTGTGCGCTTTCACGTACTTTCAGCCCCAAAAAACCTCAAAGATTGCTTTTCAGTCTAAAAGCTAAAAATGCTGGGAAATACAACCTTTGACGGCCCTAGAGCCCGGAAAACGTAGTATTGACTTGGAGAGGCAGAAAAACCACATGACTATTCCAAGGTCACATGACGCTTCCAAGGGTCAAAGGTCAACCTGTAAGGAAGTGGTCGTTTTCCTTCATCCAAAGGCTCCAAAAGTGTGCGCTTTCATGCACTTTGAACCAAAATAAACCTCAAAGATTGGTTTTCAGTCTAAAAGCTCAAAATGCTGGGAAATACAACATTTGATGGCCCTAGAGTCTGGAAAACGTGGTATTGACTTTGGGAGACAGAAAAACATCATGACTATTCCAAGGTCACATGACACTTCCATGGGTCAAAGGTCAACCTGTAAGGAAGTGGTCGTTTTCCTCCATTCAAAGTCTCTAAAAAGTGTTCGCTTTCACGCACTTTCAGCCCCCAAAAACCTCAATGATTGCTTTTCAGTCTAAAAGCTCAAAATGCTGGGAAATACAGCATTTGACGGCCCTAGAGTCCAGAAAACGTGGTATTGACTTTGGGAGACAGAAAAACCACATGACTATTCCAAGGTCACATGACACTTCCAGGGGTCAAAGGTCAAATGTCAACCTGTAAGGAAGTGGTCGTTTTCCTTCATCCAAAGGCTCCAAAAAGTGTGCGCTTTTATGCACTTTGAAAACGATCTTTACTATTTTCTGTGGCTCAGTCTAAAAGCTCAAAACGCTGGGAAATGTTGCATTTGACGGCCCAAGAACCGGTAAAACGTGGTATTGACTTCGGGAGGCAGAAAAACCACATGGCTATTCCAAGGTCACATGACACTTCCAGGGGTCAAAGGTCAACCTGTAAGGAAGTGGTCGTTTTCCTCCATTCAAAGTCTCTAAAAAGTGTGTGCTTTCACGCACTTTCAGCCCCAAAAAACCTCAAAGATTGCTTTTCAGTCTAAAAGCTCAAAATGCTGGGAAATACAGCATTTGACGGCCCAAGAGTCCAGAAAACGTGGTATTGACTTTGGGAGACAGAAAAACCACATGACTCTTCCGAAGGTCTCATGACGCACCCAGGGGTCAATGGTCAAACTGTAAGGGAGTGGTTGTTTTCCTCCATTCAAAGTCTCTAAAAAGTGTGCGCTTTCACGCACTTGCAGGTCCAAAAACCCTCAAAGATTGCTTTTCAGTCTAAAAGCTCGAAATGCTGGGAAATACAGCATTTGACGGCCCTAGAGTCCGGAAAACGTGGTATTGACTTTGGGAGAGACAAAAACCACATGACTCATCCACAGGTCACATGATACTCCCAGGGTCAAAGAATAAACCTCTAAGGAAGTCGTCTTTTTCCTCCATTCAAAGTCTCTAAAAACGTGTGCGCTTTCACGCACTTTTAGCCCCAAAAAACCTCAAAGAGTGCTTTTCAGTCTAAAAGCTCAAAATGCTGGGAAATACAGCATTTGACGGCCCTAGAGTCCGGAAAACATGGTATTGCCTTTGGGAGACAGAAAAACCACATGACTCTTCCGAAGGTCTCATGACGCACCCAGGGGTCAATGGTCAAACTGTGAGGGAGTGGTTGTTTTCCTCCATTCAAAGTCTCTAAAAAGTGTGCGCTTTCACGCACTTGCAGGTCCAAAAAACCTCAAAGATTGCTTTTCAGTCTAAAAGCTCGAAATGCTGGGAAATACAGCATTTGACGGCCCTAGATTCCGGAAAACGTGGTATTGACTTTGGGAGAGACAAAAACCACATGACTCATCCACAGGTCACATGATACTCCCAGGGTCAAAGAATAAACCTCTAAGGAAGTCGTCGTTTTCCTCCATTCAAAGTCTCTAAAAACGTGTGCGCTTTCACGCACTTTTAGCCACAAAAAACCTCAAAGAGTGCTTTTCAGTCTAAAAGCTCAAAATGCTGGGAAATACAGCATTTGACGGCCCTAGAGTCCGGAAAACATGGTATTGCCTTTGGGAGAGAGAAAAACCACATGACTCATCCACAGGTCACATGATACTCCCAGGGATCAAAGGTCAACCTCTAAGGAAGTTGTCGTTTTCCTTCATCCAAAGGCTCCAAAAAGTGTGCGCTTTTATGCACGTTGAAAACGATCTTTACTATTTTCTGCGCCTCAGTCTAAAAGGTGAAAACACTGGGAAATGCTTCATTTGACGGCCTTAGTGCCCAGAAAACGTAGTATTGACTTCGGGAGGCAGAAAAACCACATGACTATTCCAAGGTCACATGACACTTCCAGGGGTCAAAGGTCAACCTGTAAGGAAGTGGTCGTTTTCCTCCATTCAAAGTCTCTAAAAAGTGTGCGCTTTAACGCACTTTGAGCCCCAAAATACCTCAAAGATTGCTTTTCAGTCTAAAAGCTCAAAATGCTGGGAAATACAGCCTTTGATGGCCCTAGAGCCCGGAAAACGTAGTATTGACTTGGAGAGGCAGAAAAACCACATGACTATTCCAAGGTCACATGACGCTTCCAAGGGTCAAAGGTCAACCTGTAAGGAAGTGGTCGTTTTCCTTCATCCAAAGGCTCCAAAAAGTGTGCGCTTTCATGCACTTTCAGCCCCAAAAATCCTCAATGATTGCTTTTCAGTCTAAAAGCTCAAAATGCTGGGAAATACAGCATTTGACGGCCCTAGAGTCCAGAAAACGTGGTATTGACTTTGGGAGACAGAAAAACCACATGACTCTTCCGAAGGTCTCATGACGCACCCAGGGGTCAAAGGTCAAACTGTGAGGGAGTGGTTGTTTTCCTCCATTCAAAGTCTCTAAAAAGTGTGCGCTTTCACTCACTTTCTGGTCCAAAAAACCTCAAAGATTGCTTTTCAGTCTAAAAGCTCAAAATGCTGGGAAATACAGCATTTGACGGCCCTAGAGTCCGGAAAACGTGGTATTGACTTTGGGAGAGAGAAAAACCACATGACTCATCCACAGGTCACATGATACTCCCAGGGGTCAAAGGTCAACCTCTAAGGAAATGGTCGTTTTCCTTCATCCAAAGGCTCCAAAATGTGTGTGCTTTTATGCACTTTAAAAACGATCTTTACTATTTTCTGCGGCTCAGTCTAAAAGGTGAAAACACTGGAAAATGCTTCATTTGACAGCCCTAGAGCCCGGAAAACGTAGTATTGACTTCAGGAGGCAGAAAAACCACATGACTATTCCAAGGTCACATGACACTTCCAGGGGTCAAGGGTCAACCTGTATGGAAGTGGTCGTTTTCCTCCATTCAAAGTCTCTAAAAAGTGTGCGCTTTCACGCACTTTCAGCCCCAAAAAACCTCAAAGATTGCTTTTCAGTCTAAAAGCTCAAAATGCTGGGAAATACCGCATTTGACGGCCCTAGAGTCCAGAAAACGTGGTATTGACTTTGGGAGACAGAAAAACCACATGACTCTTCCGAAGGTCTCATGACGCACCCAGGGGTCAAAGGTCAAACTGTGAGGGAGTGGTTGTTTTCCTCCATTCAAAGTCTCTAAAAAGTGTGCGCTTTCACTCACTTTCAGGTCCAAAAAACCTCAAAGATTGCTTGTCAGTCTAAAAGCTCAAAATGCTGGGAAATACAACCTTTGACGGCCCTAGAGCCCGGAAAACGTAGTATTGACTTGGAGAGGCAGAAAAACCAAATGACTATTCCAAGGTCACATGACGCTTCCAAGGGTCAAAGATCAACCTGTAAGGAAGTGGTCGTTTTCCTTCATCCAAAGGCTCCAAAAAGTGTGCGCTTTCATGCACTTTGAACCAAAATAAACCTCAAAGATTGGTTTTCAGTCTGAAAGCTCAAAATGCTGGGAAATACAACATTTGATGGCCCTAGAGTCTGGAAAACGTGGTATTGACTTTGGGAGACAGAAAAGCATCATGACTATTCCAAGGTCACATGACACTTCCATGGATCAAAGGTCAACCTGTAAGGAAGTGGTCGTTTTCCTCCATTCAAAGTCTCTAAAAAGTGTGCGCTTTCACGCACTTTCAGCCCCAAAAATCCTCAATGATTGCTTTTCAGTCTAAAAGCTCAAAATGCTGGGAAATACAGCATTTGACGGCCCTAGAGTCCAGAAAACGTGGTATTGACTTTGGGAGACAGAAAAACCACATGACTATTCCAAGGTCACATGACACTTCCAGGGGTCAAAGGTCAACCTGTATGGAAGTGGTCGTTTTCCTCCATTCAAAGTCTCTAAAAAGTGTGCGCTTTCACTCACTTTCAGGTCCAAGAAACCTCAAAGATTGCTTTTCAGTCAAAAGCTCAAAATGCTGGGAAATACAGCCTTTGACGGGTAAACGGCGTTTACTTAGCAGGCGTTACTTCGCATGCCGTTACTACGCGGACGTTAGTACGCACGCGTTGTTACTTAGAAAACCTTTACTATGCAAGTCGGAACAGCGACTTGCGTTAGGAGGGGGAAGGTGTTGGATTTAAAATCCAACACCTTCCCTAGTGTCCGCATAGACTGGAGTTGGAATAGTAAATTATACTATTCCAACATCCAGCACCCCCTTCTGTAATTTGTTGTTCCGAATTGCGTAGGAAAGGAATGCAAACTAAAAACGCGGTCGTACTAACGACCGCGTAGTAATGGCATGCGTACTAAACGCATGCGAAGTAACGTCACATATTCCTTTGACGGCCCTAGAGTCCGGAAAACGTGGTATTGACTTTGGGAGAGAGAAAAACCACATGACTCATCCACGGGTCACATGAGACTCCCAGGGGTCAAAGGTCAACCTGTAAGGAAGCGGTCGTTTTCCTTCATCCTAAGGCTCCAAAAAGTGTGCGCTTTCATGCACTTTGAAAACGATCTTTACTATTTTCTGCGGCTCAGTCTAAAAGGTCAAAACACTGGGAAATGCTTCATTTGACGGCCATAGAGCCCGGAAAACGTAGTATTGACTTCGGGAGGCAGAAAAACCACATGACTATTCCAAGGTCACATGACACTTCCATGGGTCAAAGGTCAACCTGTAAGGAAGTGGTCGTTTTCCTCCATTCAAAGTCTCTAAAAAGTGTGCGCTTTCACGTACTTTCAGCCCCAAAAAACCTCAAAGATTGCTTTTCAGTCTAAAAGCTAAAAATGCTGGGAAATACAACCTTTGACGGCCCTAGAGCCCGGAAAACGTAGTATTGACTTGGAGAGGCAGAAAAACCACATGACTATTCCAAGGTCACATGACGCTTCCAAGGGTCAAAGGTCAACCTGTAAGGAAGTGGTCGTTTTCCTTCATCCAAAGGCTCCAAAAGTGTGCGCTTTCATGCACTTTGAACCAAAATAAACCTCAAAGATTGGTTTTCAGTCTAAAAGCTCAAAATGCTGGGAAATACAACATTTGATGGCCCTAGAGTCTGGAAAACGTGGTATTGACTTTGGGAGACAGAAAAACATCATGACTATTCCAAGGTCACATGACACTTCCATGGGTCAAAGGTCAACCTGTAAGGAAGTGGTCGTTTTCCTCCATTCAAAGTCTCTAAAAAGTGTTCGCTTTCACGCACTTTCAGCCCCCAAAAACCTCAATGATTGCTTTTCAGTCTAAAAGCTCAAAATGCTGGGAAATACAGCATTTGACGGCCCTAGAGTCCAGAAAACGTGGTATTGACTTTGGGAGACAGAAAAACCACATGACTATTCCAAGGTCACATGACACTTCCAGGGGTCAAAGGTCAAATGTCAACCTGTAAGGAAGTGGTCGTTTTCCTTCATCCAAAGGCTCCAAAAAGTGTGCGCTTTTATGCACTTTGAAAACGATCTTTACTATTTTCTGTGGCTCAGTCTAAAAGCTCAAAACGCTGGGAAATGTTACATTTGACGGCCCAAGAACCGGTAAAACGTGGTATTGACTTCGGGAGGCAGAAAAACCACATAGCTATTCCAAGGTCACATGACATTTCCAGGGGTCAAAGGTCAACCTGTATGGAAGTGGTCGTTTTCCTCCATTCAAAGTCTCCAAAAAGTGTGCGCTTTCACGCACTTTCAGCCCCAAAAAACCTCAAAGATTGCCTTTCAATCTAAAAGCTGAAAATGCTGGGAAATACAGCATTTGACGGCCCTAGAGTCCAGAAAACGTGGTATTGACTTTGGGAGACAGAAAAACCACATGACTCTTCCGAAGGTCTCATGACGCACCCAGGGGTCAAAGGTCAAACTGTGAGGGAGTGGTTGTTTTCCTCCATTCAAAGTCTCTAAAAAGTGTGCGCTTTCACTCACTTTCAGGTCCAAAAAACCTCAAAGATTGGTTTTCAGTCAAAAGCTCAAAATGCTGGGAAATACAGCCTTTGACGGGTAAACGGCGTTTACTTAGCAGGCGTTACTTCGCATGCCGTTACTATGCGGATGTTAGTACGCACGCGTTGTTACTTAGAAAACCTTTACTATGCAAGTCGGAACAGCGACTTGCGTTAGGAGGGGGAAGGTGTTGGATTTAAAATCCGCATAGACTGGAGTTGGAATAGTAAATTATACTATTCCAACATCCAGCACCCCCTTCTGTAATTCGTTGTTCCGAATTGCGTAGGAAAGGAATGCGAACTAAAAACGCGGTCGTACTAACGACCGCGTAGTAATGGCATGCGTACTAAACGCATGCGAAGTAACGTCATATATTCCTTTGACGGCCCTAGAGTCCGGAAAACGTGGTATTGACTTTGGGAGAGAGAAAAACCACATGACTCATCCACGGGTCACATGAGACTCCCAGGGGTCAAAGGTCAACCTGTAAGGAAGCGGTCGTTTTCCTTCATCCTAAGGCTCCAAGAAGTGTGCGCTTTCATGCACTTTGAAAACGATCTTTACTATTTTCTGCGGCTCAGTCTAAAAGGTCAAAACTCTGGGAATTGCTTCATTTGACGGCCCTAGAGCCCGGAAAACGTAGTATTGACTTCGGGAGGCAGAAAAACCACATGACTATTCCAAGGTCACATGACACTTCCATGGGTCAAAGGTCAACCTGTAAGGAAGTGGTCGTTTTCCTCCATTCAAAGTCTCTAAAAAGTGTGCGCTTTCACGCACTTTCAGGTCCAAAAAAACTCAAAGATTGCTTTTCAGTCTAAAAGCTCAAAATACAGGGAAATACAGCATTTGACGGCCCTAGAGTCCGGAAAACGTGGTATTGACTTTGGGAGAGAGAAAAACCACATGACTCATCCACAGGTCACGTGACACTTCCAGAGGTCAATGGTCAACCTGTATGGAAGTGGTCGTTTTCCTCCATTCAAAGTCTCTAAAAAGTGTGTGCTTTCACGCACTTTCAGCCCCAAAAAACCTCAAAGATTGCTTTTCAGTCTAAAAGCTCAAAATGCTGGGAAATACAGCATTTGACGGCCCAAGAGTCCAGAAAACGTGGTATTGACTTTGGGAGACAGAAAAACCACATGACTCTTCCGAAGGTCCCATGACGCACCCAGGGGTCAATGGTCAAACTGTGAGGGAGTGGTTGTTTTCCTCCATTCAAAGTCTCTAAAAAGTGTGCGCTTTCACGCACTTGCAGGTCCAAAAACCCTCAAAGATTGCTTTTCAGTCTAAAAGCTCGAAATGCTGGGAAATACAGCATTTGACGGCCCTAGAGTCCGGAAAACGTGGTATTGACTTTGGGAGAGACAAAAACCACATGACTCATCCACAGGTCACATGATACTCCCAGGGTCAAAGAATAAACCTCTAAGGAAGTCGTCTTTTTCCTCCATTCAAAGTCTCTAAAAACGTGTGCGCTTTCACGCACTTTTAGCCCCAAAAAACCTCAAAGAGTGCTTTTCAGTCTAAAAGCTCAAAATGCTGGGAAATACAGCATTTGACGGCCCTAGAGTCCGGAAAACATGGTATTGCCTTTGGGAGACAGAAAAACCACATGACTCTTCCGAAGGTCTCATGACGCACCCAGGGGTCAATGGTCAAACTGTGAGGGAGTGGTTGTTTTCCTCCATTCAAAGTCTCTAAAAAGTGTGCGCTTTCACGCACTTGCAGGTCCAAAAAACCTCAAAGATTGCTTTTCAGTCTAAAAGCTCGAAATGCTGGGAAATACAGCATTTGACGGCCCTAGATTCCGGAAAACGTGGTATTGACTTTGGGAGAGACAAAAACCACATGACTCATCCACAGGTCACATGATACTCCCAGGGTCAAAGAATAAACCTCTAAGGAAGTCGTCGTTTTCCTCCATTCAAAGTCTCTAAAAACGTGTGCGCTTTCACGCACTTTTAGCCACAAAAAACCTCAAAGAGTGCTTTTCAGTCTAAAAGCTCAAAATGCTGGGAAATACAGCATTTGACGGCCCTAGAGTCCGGAAAACATGGTATTGCCTTTGGGAGAGAGAAAAACCACATGACTCATCCACAGGTCACATGATACTCCCAGGGATCAAAGGTCAACCTCTAAGGAAGTTGTCGTTTTCCTTCATCCAAAGGCTCCAAAAAGTGTGCGCTTTTATGCACGTTGAAAACGATCTTTACTATTTTCTGCGCCTCAGTCTAAAAGGTGAAAACACTGGGAAATGCTTCATTTGACGGCCTTAGTGCCCAGAAAACGTAGTATTGACTTCGGGAGGCAGAAAAACCACATGACTATTCCAAGGTCACATGACACTTCCAGGGGTCAAAGGTCAACCTGTAAGGAAGTGGTCGTTTTCCTCCATTCAAAGTCTCTAAAAAGTGTGCGCTTTAACGCACTTTGAGCCCCAAAATACCTCAAAGATTGCTTTTCAGTCTAAAAGCTCAAAATGCTGGGAAATACAGCCTTTGATGGCCCTAGAGCCCGGAAAACGTAGTATTGACTTGGAGAGGCAGAAAAACCACATGACTATTCCAAGGTCACATGACGCTTCCAAGGGTCAAAGGTCAACCTGTAAGGAAGTGGTCGTTTTCCTTCATCCAAAGGCTCCAAAAAGTGTGCGCTTTCATGCACTTTCAGCCCCAAAAATCCTCAATGATTGCTTTTCAGTCTAAAAGCTCAAAATGCTGGGAAATACAGCATTTGACGGCCCTAGAGTCCAGAAAACGTGGTATTGACTTTGGGAGACAGAAAAACCACATGACTCTTCCGAAGGTCTCATGACGCACCCAGGGGTCAAAGGTCAAACTGTGAGGGAGTGGTTGTTTTCCTCCATTCAAAGTCTCTAAAAAGTGTGCGCTTTCACTCACTTTCTGGTCCAAAAAACCTCAAAGATTGCTTTTCAGTCTAAAAGCTCAAAATGCTGGGAAATACAGCATTTGACGGCCCTAGAGTCCGGAAAACGTGGTATTGACTTTGGGAGAGAGAAAAACCACATGACTCATCCACAGGTCACATGATACTCCCAGGGGTCAAAGGTCAACCTCTAAGGAAATGGTCGTTTTCCTTCATCCAAAGGCTCCAAAATGTGTGTGCTTTTATGCACTTTAAAAACGATCTTTACTATTTTCTGCGGCTCAGTCTAAAAGGTGAAAACACTGGAAAATGCTTCATTTGACAGCCCTAGAGCCCGGAAAACGTAGTATTGACTTCAGGAGGCAGAAAAACCACATGACTATTCCAAGGTCACATGACACTTCCAGGGGTCAAGGGTCAACCTGTATGGAAGTGGTCGTTTTCCTCCATTCAAAGTCTCTAAAAAGTGTGCGCTTTCACGCACTTTCAGCCCCAAAAAACCTCAAAGATTGCTTTTCAGTCTAAAAGCTCAAAATGCTGGGAAATACAGCATTTGACGGCCCTAGAGTCCAGAAAACGTGGTATTGACTTTGGGAGACAGAAAAACCACATGACTCTTCCGAAGGTCTCATGACGCACCCAGGGGTCAAAGGTCAAACTGTGAGGGAGTGGTTGTTTTCCTCCATTCAAAGTCTCTAAAAAGTGTGCGCTTTCACTCACTTTCAGGTCCAAAAAACCTCAAAGATTGCTTTTCAGTCTAAAAGCTCAAAATGCTGGGAAATACAGCATTTGACGGCCCTAGAGTCCGGAAAACGGGGTATTGACTTTGGGAGAGAGAAAAACCACATGACTCATCCACAGGTTACATGATACTCCCAGGGGTCAAAGGTCAACCTCTAAGGAAGTGGTCGTTTTCCTCCATTCAAAGTCTCTAAAAAGTGTGCGCTTTCACGCACTTTTAGCCCCAAAAAACCTCAAAGATTGCTTTTCAGTCTAAAAGCTCAAAATGCTGGGAAATACAGCATTTGACGGCCCTAGAGCCTGGAAAACGTGGTATTGACTTTGGGAGAGAGAAAAACCACATGACTCATCCACAGGTCACATGATACTCCCAGGGGTCAAAGGTCAACCTCTAAGGAAGTGGTTGTTTTCCTTCATCCAAAGGCTCCAAAATGTGTGCGCTTTTATGCACTTTGAAAACGATCTTTACTATTTTTTGCGGCTCAGTCTAAAAGGTGAAAACACTGGAAAATGCTTCATTTGACAGCCCTAGAGCCCGGAAAACGTAGTATTGACTTCAGGAGGCAGAAAAACCACATGACTATTCCAGGTCACATGAAACTTCCAGGGGTCAAGGGTCAACCTGTATGGAAGTGGTCGTTTTCCTCCATTCAAAGTCTCTAAAAAGTGTGCGCTTTCACAAACTTTGAGCCCCAAAAAACCTCAAAGATTGCTTTTCAGTCTAAAAGCTCAAAATGCTGGGAAATACAGCATTTGACGGCCCTAGAGTCCAGAAAACGTGGTATTGACATTGGGAGACAGAAAAACCACATGACTATTCCAAGGTCACATGACACTCCCAGGGGACAACCTGTAAGGAAGTGGTCGTTTTCCTTCATGCAAAGGCCCCAAAAAGTGTGCGCTTTTATGCACTTTGAAAACGATCTTTACTATTTTCTGCGGCTCAGTCTAAAAGCTCAAAACGCTGGGAAATGTTGCATTGACTGCCCTAGAACCGGTAAAACGTGTGTATTGACTTCGGGAGACAGAAAAACCACATGACTCTTCCAAAGGTCTCATGTCGCACCCAGGGGTCAAAGGTCAAACTGTAAGGGAGGGGATGTTTTCCTCCATTCAAAGTCTCTAAAAAGTGTGCGCTTTCACGCACTTTCAGCCCCAAAAAACCTCAAAGATTGCTTTTCAGTCTAAAAGCTCAAAATGCTGGGAAATACAGCATTTGACGGCCCTAGAGTCCAGAAAACGTGGTATTGACTTTGGGAGACAGAAAAACCACATGACTCTTCCGAAGGTCTCATGACGCACCCAGGGGTCAAAGGTCAAACTGTGAGGGAGTGGTTGTTTTCCTCCATTCAAAGTCTCTAAAAAGTGTGCGCTTTCACGCACTTTGAGCCCCAAAAAACCTCAAAGATTGCTTTTCAGTCAAAAGCTCAAAATGCTGGGAAATACAGCCTTTGACGGGTAAACGGCGTTTACTTAGCAGGCGTTACTTCGCATGCCGTTACTACGCGGACGTTAGTACGCACGCGTTGTTACTTAGAAAACCTTTACTACGCAAGTCGGAACAGCGACTTGCGTTAGGAGGGGGAAGGTGTTGGATTTAAAATCCAACACCTTCCCTAGTGTCCGCATAGACTGGAGTTGGAATAGTAAATTATACTATTCCAACATCCAGCACCCCCTTCTGTAATTTGTTGTTCCGAATTGCGTAGGAAAGGAATGCAAACTAAAAACGCGGTCGTACTAACGACCGCGTAGTAATGGCATGCGTACTAAACGCATGCGAAGTAACGTCACATATTCCTTTGACGGCCCTAGAGTCCGGAAAACGTGGTATTGACTTTGGGAGAGAGAAAAACCACATGACTCATCCACGGGTCACATGAGACTCCCAGGGGTCAAAGGTCAACCTGTAAGGAAGCGGTCGTTTTCCTTCATCCTAAGGCTCCAAAAAGTGTGCGCTTTCATGCACTTTGAAAACGATCTTTACTATTTTCTGCGGCTCAGTCTAAAAGGTCAAAACACTGGGAAATGCTTCATTTGACGGCCATAGTGCCCGGAAAACGTAGTATTGACTTCGGGAGGCAGAAAAACCACATGACTATTCCAAGGTCACATGACACTTCCATGGGTCAAAGGTCAACCTGTAAGGAAGTGGTCGTTTTCCTCCATTCAAAGTCTCTAAAAAGTGTGCGCTTTCACGTACTTTCAGCCCCAAAAAACCTCAAAGATTGCTTTTCAGTCTAAAAGCTAAAAATGCTGGGAAATACAACCTTTGACGGCCCTAGAGCCCGGAAAACGTAGTATTGACTTGGAGAGGCAGAAAAACCACATGACTATTCCAAGGTCACATGACGCTTCCAAGGGTCAAAGGTCAACCTGTAAGGAAGTGGTCGTTTTCCTTCATCCAAAGGCTCCAAAAAGTGTGCGCTTTCATGCACTTTGAACCAAAATAAACCTCAAAGATTGGTTTTCAGTCTAAAAGCTCAAAATGCTGGGAAATACAACATTTGATGGCCCTAGAGTCTGGAAAACGTGGTATTGACTTTGGGAGACAGAAAAACATCATGACTATTCCAAGGTCACATGACACTTCCATGGGTCAAAGGTCAACCTGTAAGGAAGTGGTCGTTTTCCTCCATTCAAGTCTCTAAAAAGTGTTCGCTTTCACGCACTTTCAGCCCCCAAAAACCTCAATGATTGCTTTTCAGTCTAAAAGCTCAAAATGCTGGGAAATACAGCATTTGACGGCCCTAGAGTCCAGAAAACGTGGTATTGACTTTGGGAGACAGAAAAACCACATGACTATTCCAAGGTCACATGACACTTCCAGGGGTCAAAGGTCAAATGTCAACCTGTAAGGAAGTGGTCGTTTTCCTTCATCCAAAGGCTCCAAAAAGTGTGCGCTTTTATGCACTTTGAACCAAAATAAACCTCAAAGATTGGTTTTCAGTCTAAAAGCTCAAAACGCTGGGAAATGTTACATTTGACGGCCCAAGAACCGGTAAAACGTTGTATTGACTTCGGGAGGCAGAAAAACCACATGGCTATTCCAAGGTCACATGACATTTCCAGTGGTCAAAGGTCAACCTGTATGGAAGTGGTCGTTTTCCTCCATTCAAAGTCTCCAAAAAGTGTGCGCTTTCACGCACTTTCAGCCCCAAAAAACCTCAAAGATTGCCTTTCAATCTAAAAGCTGAAAATGCTGGGAAATACAGCATTTGACGGCCCTAGAGTCCAGAAAACGTGGTATTGACTTTGGAAGACAGAAAAACCACATGACTCTTCCGAAGGTCTCATGACGCACCCAGGGGTCAAAGGTCAAACTGTGAGGGAGTGGTTGTTTTCCTCCATTCAAAGTCTCTAAAAAGTGTGCGCTTTCACTCACTTTCAGGTCCAAAAAACCTCAAAGATTGGTTTTCAGTCTAAAAGCTCAAAATGCTGGGAAATACAGCTTTTGATGGCCCTAGAGTCGGGAAAACGTGGTATTGACTTTGGGAGAGAGAAAAACCACATGACTCATCCACAGGTCACATGATACTCCCAGGGGTCAAAGGTCAACCTCTAAGGAAGTGGTCGTTTTCCTCCATTCAAAGTCTCTAAAAAGTGTGCGCTTTCACGCACTTTTAGCCCCAAAAAACCTCAAAGATTGCTTTTCAGTCTAAAAGCTCAAAATGCTGGGAAATACAGCATTTGACGGCACTAGAGTCCGGAAAACGTGGTATTGACTTTGGGAGAGATAAAAACCACATGACTCATCCACAGGTCACATGATACTCCCAGGGGTCAAAGGTCAACCTCTAAGGAAGTGGTCGTTTTCCTTCATCCAAAGGCTCCAAAAAGTGTGCGCTTTTATGCACTTTGAAAACGATCTTTACTATTTTCTGCGGCTCAGTCTAAAAGGTGAAAACACTGGAAAATGCTTCATTTGACAGCCCTAGAGCCCGGAAAACGTAGTATTGACTTCAGGAGGCAGAAAAACCACATGACTATTCCAAGGTCACATGACACTTCCAGGGGTCAAGGGTCAACCTGTATGGAAGTGGTTGTTTTCCTCCATTCAAAGTCTCTAAAAAGTGTGCGCTTTCACGCACTTTGAGCCCCAAAAAACCTCAAAGATTGCTTTTCAGTATAAAAGCTCAAAATGCTGGGAAATACAACATTTGATGGCCCTAGAGTCTGGGAAACGTGGTATTGACATTGGGAGACAGAAAAACCACATGACTATTCCAAGGTCACATGACACTCCAGGGGACAAAGGTCAAAGGTCAACCTGTAAGGAAGTGGTCGTTTTCCTTCATCCAAAGGCTCCAAAAAGTGAGCGCTTTTATGCACTTTGAAAACGATCTTTACTATTTTCTGCGGCTCAGTCTAAAAGCTCAAAACGCTGGGAAATGTTGCATTGACTGCCCTAGAACCGGTAAAACGTGTGTATTGACTTCGGGAGACAGAAAAACCACATGACCCTTCCAAAGGTCTCATGTCGCACCCAGGGGTCAAAGGTCAAACTGTAAGGGAGGGGTTGTTTTCCTCCATTCAAAGTCTCTAAAAACTCTGCGCTTTCACGCACTTTCAGCCCCAAAAATCCTCAATGATTGCTTTTCAGTCTAAAAGCTCAAAATGCTGGGAAATACAGCATTTGACGGCCCTAGAATCCTGAAAACGTGGTATTGACTTTGGGAGACAGAAAAACCACATGACTCTTCCGAAGGTCTCAAGACGCACCCAGGGGTCAAAGGTCAAACTGTTAGGGAGTGGTTGTTTTCCTCCATTCAAAGTCTCTAAAAAGTGTGCGCTTTCACGCACTTTGAGCCCCAAAAAACCTCAAAGATTGCTTTTCAGTCAAAAGCTCAAAATGCTGGGAAATACAGCCTTTGACGGGTAAACGGCGTTTACTTAGCAGGCGTTACTTCGCATGCCGTTACTATGCGGATGTTAGTACGCACGCGTTGTTACTTAGAAAACCTTTACTATGCAAGTCGGAACAGCGACTTGCGTTAGGAGGGGGAAGGTGTTGGATTTAAAATCCGCATAGACTGGAGTTGGAATAGTAAATTATACTATTCCAACATCCAGCACCCCCTTCTGTAATTCGTTGTTCCAAATTGCGTAGGAAAGGAATGCGAACTAAAAACGCGGTCGTACTAACGACCGCGTAGTAATGGCATGCGTACTAAACGCATGCGAAGTAACGTCATATATTCCTTTGACGGCCCTAGAGTCCGGAAAACGTGGTATTGACTTTGGGAGAGAGAAAAACCACATGACTCATCCACGGGTCACATGAGACTCCCAGGGGTCAAAGGTCAACCTGTAAGGAAGCGGTTGTTTTCCTTCATCCTAAGGCTCCAAGAAGTGTGCGCTTTTATGCACTTTGAAAACGATCTTTACTATTTTCTGCGGCTCAGTCTAAAAGGTCAAAACTCTGGGAATTGCTTCATTTGACGGCCCTAGAGCCCGGAAAACGTAGTATTGACTTCGGGAGGCAGAAAAACCACATGACTATTCCAAGGTCACATGACATTTCCATGGGTCAAAGGTCAACCTGTAAGGAAGTGGTCGTTTTCCTCCATTCAAAGTCTCTAAAAAGTGTGCGCTTTCACGCACTTTCAGGTCCAAAAAAACTCAAAGATTGCTTTTCAGTCTAAAAGCTCAAAATACAGGGAAATACAGCATTTGACGGCCCTAGAGTCCGGAAAACGTGGTATTGACTTTGGGAGAGAGAAAAACCACATGACTCATCCACAGGTCACGTGACACTTCCAGAGGTCAATGGTCAACCTGTATGGAAGTGGTCGTTTTCCTCCATTCAAAGTCTCTAAAAAGTGTGTGCTTTCACGCACTTTCAGCCCCAAAAAACCTCAAAGATTGCTTTTCAGTCTAAAAGCTCAAAATGCTGGGAAATACAGCATTTGACGGCCCTAGAGTCCAGAAAACGTGGTATTGACTTTGGGAGACAGAAAAACCACATGACTCTTCCGAAGGTCTCATGACGCACCCAGGGGTCAATGGTCAAACTGTGAGGGAGTGGTTGTTTTCCTCCATTCAAAGTCTCTAAAAAGTGTGCGCTTTCACGCACTTGCAGGTCCAAAAACCCTCAAAGATTGCTTTTCAGTCTAAAAGCTCGAAATGCTGGGAAATACAGCATTTGACGGCCCTAGAGTCCGGAAAACGTGGTATTGACTTTGGGAGAGACAAAAACCACATGACTCATCCACAGGTCACATGATACTCCCAGGGTCAAAGAATAAACCTCTAAGGAAGTCGTCGTTTTCCTCCATTCAAAGTCTCTAAAAACGTGTGCGCTTTCACGCACTTTTAGCCCCAAAAAACCTCAAAGAGTGCTTTTCAGTCTAAAAGCTCAAAATGCTGGGAAATACAGCATTTGACGGCCCTAGAGTCCGGAAAACATGGTATTGCCTTTGGGAGACAGAAAAACCACATGACTCTTCCGAAGGTCTCATGACGCACCCAGGGGTCAATGGTCAAACTGTGAGGGAGTGGTTGTTTTCCTCCATTCAAAGTCTCTAAAAAGTGTGCGCTTTCACGCACTTGCAGGTCCAAAAAACCTCAAAGATTGCTTTTCAGTCTAAAAGCTCGAAATGCTGGGAAATACAGCATTTGACGGCCCTAGAGTCCGGAAAACGTGGTATTGACTTTGGGAGAGACAAAAACCACATGACTCATCCACAGGTCACATGATACTCCCAGGGTCAAAGAATAAACCTCTAAGGAAGTCGTCGTTTTCCTCCATTCAAAGTCTCTAAAAACGTGTGCGCTTTCACGCACTTTTAGCCCCAAAAAACCTCAAAGAGTGCTTTTCAGTCTAAAAGCTCAAAATGCTGGGAAATACAGCATTTGACGGCCCTAGAGTCCGGAAAACATGGTATTGCCTTTGGGAGAGAGAAAAACCACATGACTCATCCACAGGTCACATGATACTCCCAGGGATCAAAGGTCAACCTCTAAGGAAGTTGTCGTTTTCCTTCATCCAAAGGCTCCAAAAAGTGTGCGCTTTTATGCACGTTGAAAACGATCTTTACTATTTTCTGCGCCTCAGTCTAAAAGGTGAAAACACTGGGAAATGCTTCATTTGACGGCCTTAGTGCCCAGAAAACGTAGTATTGACTTCGGGAGGCAGAAAAACCACATGACTATTCCAAGGTCACATGACACTTCCAGGGGTCAAAGGTCAACCTGTAAGGAAGTGGTCGTTTTCCTCCATTCAAAGTCTCTAAAAAGTGTGCGCTTTAACGCACTTTGAGCCCCAAAAAACCTCAAAGATTGCTTTTCAGTCTAAAAGCTCAAAATGCTGGGAAATACAGCCTTTGATGGCCCTAGAGCCCGGAAAACGTAGTATTGACTCGGAGAGGCAGAAAAACCACATGACTATTCCAAGGTCACATGACACTTCCAGGGGTCAAAGGTCAACCTGTAAGGAAGTGGTCGTTTTCCTCCATTCAAAGTCTCTAAAAAGTGTGCGCTTTCACGCACTTTGAGCCCCAAAAAACCTCAAAGATTGCTTTTCAGTCTAAAAGCTCAAAATGCTGGGAAATACAGCCTTTGATGGCCCTAGAGCCCGGAAAACGTAGTATTGACTCGGAGAGGCAGAAAAACCACATGACTATTCCAAGGTCACATGACACTTCCAGGGGTCAAAGGTCAACCTGTAAGGAAGTGGTCGTTTTCCTCCATTCAAAGTCTCTAAAAAGTGTGCGCTTTCACGCACTTTCAGCCCCAAAAAACCTCAAAGATTGCTTTTCAGTCTAAAAGCTCAAAATGCTGGGAAATACAGCATTTAACGGCCCTAGACTCCAGAAAACGTGGTATTGACTTTGGGAGACAGAAAAATCAGATGACTCTTCCGAAGGTCTCATGTCGCACCCAGGGGTCAAAGGTCAACCTGCAAGGAAGTGGTAATTTTCCTTCATCCAAAGGCTCCAAAAAGTGTGCACTTTACGCACTTTGAAAACGATCTGTATTATTTTCTGCAGCTCAGACTAAAAGGTCAAAACACTGGGAAATGCTTCATTTGACGGCCCTAGAGCCCGGAAAACATGGAGTGACTTCGGGAGGCAGAAAAACCACATGACTATTCCAAGGTCACACGACACTTCCAGGGTTCACAGGTCAATTTGTAAGGAAGTGGTCGTTTTCCTCCATTCAAAGTCTCTAAAAAGTGTGCGCTTTCACGCACTTTCAGCCCCAAAAAACCTCAAAGATTGCTTTTCAGTCTAAAAGCTCAAAATGCTGGGAAATACAGCATTTGACGGCCCTAGAATCCGGAAAACGTGGTATTGACTCTGGGAGAGAGAAAAACCACATGACTCATCCACAGGTCACATGATACTCCCAGGGGTCAAAGGTCAACCTTCATCCAAAGGCTCCAAAAAGTGTGCGCTTTTATGCACTTTGAAAACGATCTTTACTATTTTCTGCGGCTCAGTCTAAAAGGTCAAAACACAGGAAAATGCTTCATTTGACGGCCCTAGAGCCCGGAAAACATAGTATTGACTTCAGGAGGCAGAAAAACCACATGACTATTCCAAGGTCACATGAAAATTCCAGGGGTCAAAGGTCAACCTGTATGGAAGTGGTCGTTTTCCTCCATTCAAATGAAGTATTTCTCAGCATTTTGAGCTTTTAGACTGAAAAGCAATTTTTAGGTTTTTTGGGGCTCAATGTGCGTTAGAAAGCGCACAATTTTTAGAGCCTTTTGATGAAGGAAAACGACCACTTCCTTCCAGGTTGAGTTTTGACCCCTGGGAGGGTCATGTGACCTTTGGAAGAGTCATGTGGTTTTTCTGCCTCCCAAAGAAAATACCACGTTTTCCAGGCTCCAGGGCCGTCAAATGAAGCATTTCTCAGCATTTTGAGATTTTAGACTGAAAAGCAATTTTTAAGGTTTTTTGTGGCTCAATGTGCGTGAAAGCACCCACTTTTTAGAGACTTTGAATGGAGGAAAACGACCACTTCCTTACAGGTTGACCTTTGACCCTTGACCCCTGGGAGCGTCATGAGACCTGTTGAAGAGTGGCGTGGTTTTTCTGTCTCACGGTCACTACCACGTTTTCCGGGCTCTAGGGCAATCAAATGAAGTATTTCCCAGTGTTTTGACCTTTTAGACTGAAATGCAATCTTTAAGGTTTTTTGGGCCTCAATGTGCGTGAGAAAGCACACACCTTTTTTTATAGCCTTTGAATGAAGGAAAACGACCATTTCCGCGCTTCATTCGGCGGCCCTGGATCCCGGAAAACGTGTGTATTGACTTCGGCAGACAGAAAAACCACATGATTCTTCCAAAGGTCTCATGACGCACCCAGGGGGCAAAGGTCAAACTGTAAGGAAGTGGTCGTTTTCCTCCATTCAAAGTCTCTAAAAAATGTGCGCTTTCACGCACTTTGAGCCCTAAAAAACCTCAAAGATTGCTTTTCAGTCTAAAAGCTCAAAATGCTGGGAAATACAGCATTTGACGGCCCTAGAGTCCGGAAAACGTGGTATTGACTTTGGGAGAGAGAAAAACCACATGACTCACCCACAGGTCACATGATACTCCCAGGGGTCAAAGGTCACCCTGTAAGGAAGTGGTCGTTCTCCTTCATCCAAAGGCTCCCAAAAAGTGTGCGCTTTTATGCACTTTGAAAACGATCTTTACTATTTTCTGCGGCTCAGTCTAAGGTCAAAACACTGGGAATTGGGGGCCGTGGCTTAGCAAGCCAGCATGGCGGACGGCTTCTAGGTCGGCTCCGTCCAGCCCATCATTCATCCTAACGTTAACCTGCTCCCCTGGCCACGATACGCCCCGCCTGCCGTGCCTGAAGGTTGGGCACCGTGGCGTCGCTGTTTGGTGTGGTTTGGGGTCCAGAGCGGCATCCTGTGGCGGAGACGGGACCGTGTCGGCGCTGAGGCCTGGGGGCGGCGTTGAAGCCGCGGCCTCGGGTACGAACCGGCTGGCAGATCCTGCGGCGGCGGAGCGGCTGTGGAGAGGTCACCCCCCCACCGGGGGCACTGAGTGAGATCTCCTGCTGGCGGGGGGGTTCTTCCTGTGTGGCGGCCCCCCCCCCCCCGGTGATCCACGGTCAGTCGGACCGAGAGGGGAAGAGAGTTGGTGAACGGGGCGGCGCTTGCTGTGGAGGACGCCATATTGGGCCCACGGCCGGGGAGCTCCTGGGGCCCGCGCATGGTCCGATAAGTGTAGGCGATCGGCGGAGGATCGCCCATCCGGGCGCATCGCTGGTCTGGCCATTGTGGGGCCGGGGCCTGGTGCGGGGCCCGGGCTGCGGAGGTGGGTCCGGCTGTTGGGGTTCGTGTGTGGACCTTCGCCCCTTCGCCCTGGGCTGCCGGAGGACTGCACCTGGCTGTCGGCAGTCGATTCGGGCTGCGGCGAAGATACGAGTGTCGCGGGGTGAGTGAACCTGATCCCTGCGGTTGGGCCTGGTCCCCGCCCCTCCCTCCCACGCTGATCCGGGTCCACCTGGGGGTTCGGCGGTGCTGTCGGACCGCGTGGGGGTGGCAGGGGGTGGCTGCGGCCTGTGGAGCCTACAGCGCTCCGTGGATGGCCTGGAGGCGCATCCTGTCCGTTCCCCGGGGCATGCCTGCGGCCCTGTGCCGGTACCATTGAGGATTCAGGCTCTGGGGCACACAGCGACATTGGGGGCCTGTGCAGCGATTCTGGGACGCCCTGTCGGAGCCCTCGTCGCCCGTGGATCGTTGAGGGGCACTGACGTCCGTCCGTTGGGTGGTGTGGAGTCGTGCCACCTGACACACGAGGGATAGAGACAATCGGCGAAGGCTCCCGGACGGCCGCATCGGCAGATGGATCGAGCTGCGCGGACCGTGGCCGGACAACAGTGTCGTCCTGCGCTACGTACGGAACCCTATCGGGGTACACGGGGACGGCGCCTTCTCGCGGGAAGGAGGATCGCAAGGGTCTACCCGCCTCATCATGACGAGGGATAAAACCAGTGGAGGACCCTCTAAGCAGAGCACGCTGGACAAGTTTGGGGGCCCGGTGGGCTCCGCCGGGGTGGTGGGCGGGGCCCAGGGTGCTGTACCGGACAATGCTGCCCTCCTGGCGGCTATTACCCAGTCCAGAGACACCCTGGATGCCAAAATAGGGGCAGTGGGCTCCGATGTAATGTTGTTGCGTCAGGACCTGCGCAATGCCGTGGCACGCATCACGGAAACTGAAACTCGGGTCTCTGGGGTATAGGATGTGGTGACTACCCTGCAGCAACGAGTGGCGTCTCTGGAGACTACCCAGCGGGGTTTGGCATCTAGGGTCGAAGACGCGGAGGGTAGGGCCCGGCGTAACAACCTCCGCTTTGTTGGTTTTCCGGAAGGATGCGAGTCTGGAAATATGGAGGAGTTTCTCACCCGGTGGCTAGAGAGTTGGCTACCAACTGACTCCCTTTCAATATGCTTTGTGGTGGAGCGGGCTCATAGAGCCCTGATGCAGAAGCCTCCCCCCGGGGCCAGGCCGAGGCCAGTGGTTGCAAAACGACTTAATTATCATGATCGGGATGTGATCCTTAAGCAAGCCAGGGTCCACGAACCTTTGCAGTTTAAAAATGCCCGTATCCTTATATTCCCAGACTTTACTAAACAGACTCAGCAACTGCGGCAATCGTTTCTTGCAGCTAAAGCTCGCCTGCGGGAGCTCAGGCTTCCATACGCGCTGCTTTACCCGGCCCGGCTGCGGGTCGTCTACCGCTTCCGCACGTACTTCTTTGACTCTCCGGAGGAGGTTTTCCGTTGGACAGATGAGACGGTGCGGCTGCGCCCTCATTCCCCACCAGGGAAGGAATCCCGTGACCCGGGGCGTGCCTGGTGGCCGGGTGAAGAGGTCTCGCCGCTCCAGGTCCAGGAGGCGATCCAGGTCCGGTGGTGCACCGTCGAGCGGGGGGTCAGCGTTGGATCAAACAGCACCAGCAGACTGATGTATCCTTGTCTATGCGCATCCATGACTCTTGGATATGTTTATGGAGGTCAGGGGAGCTCTATGAGAGCTGCCATCCCTGTTGGTTATACCAGGAGGGGGATGGGGACTAGGGGATGATGGGCTGTAGTTTGGGGATCCATTGGTGGGTGTGGGGTGGTACCCCCTGTTGGGGTCTGCCGGCACTGCCTGCCGCGACAGGTACTTCACTGTTTTCGAGGTACGGGGTGGAGGTAGGGGGTTGGTGGGGTTGTTTTGGGAGCTGTTGTTGTTTTCTTATCGTACTGTCCAATTGCGGGTTGGGGTTGCGCTGCGTGACATGTCCTGGGCAGCTGGGGCTCTTCCTGTTTCTGATGCTTTGGTATGGCCGCCAATACGGGTAGATTGCTGGATTCCTTGGGGTCCCTGCGCATTTTGAGCTGGAATATCAGAGGGGCGATAGATAAGATCAAGCGTGGCGCTATCCTTAAGCAGGCTACACGCGCCGGTGCTGACATCCTGATGCTCCAAGAGACACACCTTATGGGGACGAAAACACTGTGCTTTCAGCGTTTTGGATATGTCCAGGTGTTCCATGCGGGCTTTGTGCGAGGTTCACGGGGAGTGGCAGTCCTGATCCATAGACGAGTTCCTTACATCCATGTTAGAGCGTGGGGTGATACGCAGGGCAGATATCTTTTCCTACGGGGTATGTTGTGGGGTGAGTCTGTGATTTTTGGGAGCGTGTACGCCCCGCCGCCGCTGTCCTGGGGTTTTGTTGAGAAGCTTGTGACCGTGTGGGCAGACATCCCAAGGGGTCTGGCAGTGGTTGGTGGGGACTGGAACGATGTGCTGGATCTGGCTCTTGACAGGCGGAGGCCCGACGGGTGGTAATTCCACCAAGCTTCATTCCCTCGTGATGGGACAGGAGTGGGATGACCCATGGCGTTGGTTGCATGGCGGGGCTCTGGGGTTCACCTATCTCTCGGCGGTCCACGACTCCCTCTCTCATATCGATTATATCTTTGTGTCTCGGGGTGACGCTGGCAGGGTGGTGGAGGCCGATATTCTCCCTCGGGGGCTATCTGATCACTCGCCGGTGGCCATTACGCTGCGTGCTGGCCCTGTGCAAGGACCATTCCGGTGGCGTCTTTCCGTGTGGAACCTCCAACAGGTGGAATACAGGGAACACATGGGAGACGCCATAGATCATTATTTGCAGCAAAATGTGGGAATGGTGTCGGCAGCGGCGTCTCTGTGGGAGGCGATGAAGCCCACGCTCCGTGGGGTTGATATCTCCTTCTGCGCTGCGGCCCTCAAGGCCCGCAGGGACTCTCTTGTGCGGGCGGAGGCGAAGATCTTAGACCTAGAAACGCGCAGTGGAAGTGGGGGGGGGGGCGGCGGGTCCGACGCCAACTGTTGCTAGCGCAGCAGGATCTCTCTTCCCTTTTGCTGGACGAAGCACGCCAGGCGTGGTTGGCTACCCGCAGCAGGATATATCAGTGGGGGGACAAATCGAGCAAACTCCTACATAGATTGTGTCAAGGGGCGACAGGCTCCTTTGTTCTCCCGGGTGTAGCTGGACCCGATGGAGTACCGATTTCGGACCCGTCGGCCATCGCAGAAAGCTTCGCGGCCTATTACGCAGACCTCTATGCTCCCCGAGAATGTTTGCCGGGAGAAGTTATTGCCCGATTTTTAGATGACCTTCCGCCCAGGACTCTGACCGACGAAGTAAGCGCGGATCTTGATCGCCCATTCTCGGTAAATGAACTGAACTACGCTCTTCAGGAGCTGCAGCCTGGTAAGGCGCCGGGTCCCAAAGGATTCCCGAATTAATTCTTTAAGCGATACTCCCAGCAGCTCGGCCCTCATTCTTTTAGGGTGGTGGAGGAGGCTAGGGAGGTTGGTCGTTTGCCCAGAGACTGGCGGCATCTGAGGTGGTGGTATTTCACAAACCCGGCCGGCCTCCTGAACACCATGCATCCTATCGTCCTATCTCCCTTCTTAACGTAGAAGAACAAGTTACTTACCTTCGGTAACGCTTTTTCTGGTGGATACAGTATCTGCCTGTGGATTCCTCACCTTGTGAATATACCCTGTGCCAGCAACATTCGGAAACTTTTGTAGCAGTCCACGCCGATGAGGTCGACGACGACGTCACAGAGACACGGCTCCGCTCGCGACTCCGCTGATGTCAACCGGCTCCATAAGAAGACCTAGTCGACGTGATGACGTCAGTTCCGCCCCTTTTTTCCGTGCCTTCGAGGCACACGGACGGACTGACAGCAATATATACACAGTATACACAGTACACAATATGCATATCAACACACCCAGTGTGGAAAATGAATAACAAAGCACAAGAAATAACATAATGCCTTTGACAGTGATAAACACATTTGAAACCCATCAATAGAATTACAGGCATAGAAATACCGGTATAGAAGGATGGACAACGGGGAGGCGGGTGGGTCAGTGAGGAATCCACAGGCAGATACTGTATCCACCAGAAAAAGCGTTACCGAAGGTAAGTAACTTGTTCTTCTGATGGATACATCTGCCAGTGGATTCCTCCCCTTGTGAATAGATTCCACAGCAGTCCCCACTCCCGGAGGAGGGTGTCCACCCTTCTATACCAGAAAATCCTGAAGGACGCAAAATGTCTGTCCCTGCTCACCTCGGTGTCTAAGCAATAATGTTTTGCGAAGGTGTGGAGGGAGGCCCAAGTTGCCGCCCTACAAATGTCCTCCACCGGAACACCCCTAGACAAAGCAGAAGTGGAAGACTTTGCTCTGGTAGAATGAGCCCTCAAACCCTCCGGAGGCTCCTTACCAGCTAGAGAGTAGCATATCTTGATGCACAAGACAATCCACCTGGAAAGGGTGCGCTTGTGCACCGCACGACCTTTCCTGCAGCCAGCAAAGCCCACAAAGAGCTGGTCATCAATCCTGGAGTCCCTTGTCCTGTCCAGGTAGAAGCTCACCGCCCTCTTAGGGTCCAAGCGGTGAAGTCTCTCCTCCTCCTTGGAAGGGTGAGGGGGAGGATAGAAAGAAGGAAGGGTAATGGACTGCCCCAAATGGAAGGGAGTTACCACCTTAGGCAAAAACGCAGCCCTGGTCCTGAGTACCATTCGTTCAGCATGAATGGTCAAGAATGGGGGTTTTGAACTTAGAGCTTGAAGCTCACTTACCCTCCTTGCCGAGGTGATTGCAACGAGGAAAACTGTCTTAAAGGACAACAGCCTCAAGGGACACTTGTGTAAGGGCTCGAAGGGAGAACCCATAAGATAAGTTAATACAAGGTTTAAGTCCCATTGAGGCACAATAAAAGGAGTAGGAGGAAACTTGTTTGTAAGGCCCTTTATGAAACGAAGAACAATAGGTGACTTGAACAGCGACGGCTGATCTGGCAAACAAAGGAAAGCCGATAGAGCCGATAAATATCCTTTCACAGTAGCCACAGCAAAGAGCTGAGCAAGAGAAAGGGCAAACTTTGAATATTAGACAGACGAGCCTTCAAGGGATCAATGGACCTCTCTCCACACCAGAGAACAAATTTAGACCACCTATATGAATAAATAGATTTGGTGGAGTGTCGCCTGGCCGATAAAATAACATCCACCACATCCGGCGGGAGAGAGAAAGAATTCAGGTTGCCCCGCTCAATCTCCAGGCATGAAGGTGTAAGCTCTGGAGGTGTGGGTGTAGAACCTGCCCCTCCGACTGCGAGAGGAGGTCTGCCCTCAGAGGGAGACGGAGCGGAGGGCACGAGGAGAGGCGGAGAAGATCCGTGTACCACACCCTTCTTGGCCAATCCGGGGCGATCAATATGACTTGGGCCCGGTCTTGGCGAATCTTCCTCAGAACCCGAGGAATCAAGGGTATGGGAGGAAACGCGTAAAGGAGTTGTGAGCCCCAACTCAGCTGAAACGCGTCCCCCAACGCTCCCTGCATCGGATACTGGAGACTGCAGAACAACGGACAGTGCGCGTTCTCGCGGGTGGCAAATAGATCCACCCGAGGAGTTCCCCACGTCCGAAAGATGTGACGAACCACCTCCGGATGGAGCCTCCACTCGTGGTCGGCGGAGAACTGCCGACTGAGACTGTCCGCACGCACGTTCAGCACCCCGGCCAGATGATTTGCCATCAGACAAATCTGATGGTCCTGAGCCCAGGACCATAGACGTAAGGCCTCTCTGCAGAGACAAAGAGACCCCACTCCTCCCTGTTTGTTGATATACCACATCGCGGTAGTGTTGTCCGTCAGGACTTGAACCGACTGACCGCGAAGGGAAGGGAGGAAGGCCTTGAGCGCCAAACGTATCGCCCACAATTCCAGAAGGTTGATGTGAAGCAACCTATCCTCTGGAGACCAAAGACCCTTGATCTCCAGATCCCCCAGATGAGCACCCCACCCTAAGGTGGATGCATCCGTTATCACTGTGGCCACCGATGGAGGAAGATGAAAGGGCCTTCCTTGAGACAGATTGCCCTCCATGCCCCACCAAGATAGATCCGCCCCAGCTTCTCTGGAGATCCTCACAGACTCCCTGAGATCTCCCCTGTGCTGATACCACTACTTGCGGAGGCACCACTGGAGCGCCCTCATGTGCCAGCGTGCATGGTTGACCAACAGAATGCAAGAAGCAAACAGACCGAGCAGGCGAAGGACCTTCAGAACCGGAACAACCGCTCCGTTGTAAAATAAAGGAATCATTTCCTGAATGTCGAGAATCCTTTGAGGAGGAGGGAATGCTCGACAAACAGTAGTGTCCAGTACCGCACCTATGAACAGGTTGCGCTGAGAGGGCACCAGGTGAGATTTGGGCACGTTTATCGAAAAACCCAAGTTGTACAACAGTTGAGTTGTATCCCGCAGATGATGCAGCACCTTGTCTGGAGACTCCGCTTTGATCAGCCAGTCGTCCAGATAGGGGAAAACTGAGATCCCTGACCTTCTGAGATGGGCTGCCACCACTGACATCACCTTCGTGAAGACCCGAGGTGCAGAAGTAAGACCAAACGGGAGGACCGCAAACTGATAATGTTGCGACCCTACCGTGAAACGGAGATACTTTCTGTGCGACTTCAGGATTGGGATGTGAAAATACTCATCCTGTAAGTCGATGGACACCATCCAGTCCTCCTGATTGAGCGCTTGAAGAGCCTGAGCAAGGGTGAGCATCTTGAACTTTTCTTGTTTTAGATAAAGATTCAAGATTCTGAGGTCCAATATCGGACGTAACCTGCCGTCCTTTTTCGGAAACAGGAAATACCGGGAGTAGCATCCCTGACCCCTCTCCTGCTCTGGAACCACCTCTATCGCACCTTTCTGAAACAGCTTCAGGACTTCCTCCTGCAGGAGAAGACGGTGGTCCTCCGAGCAAGCCCCTTGGCAAGGAGGGTAATTTGGAGGGAATTCCCGAAAGGGAAGGGCGTACCCATTTTCTACAAGATCTAGAACCCAGAGATCTGTAGTTACAGATTCCCAATCTTGTAGAAAATGGGTAAGCCAGCCCCCCACAGGACCAGCATGATCCGGAATGGCGGATCTAGGGCTGTTTTGCGGTGGTGGGAGGGGCTGAGGAAGAGGAAGAGGAGGAGGAGAGCTGACGGCCACGTGTGCGACCCCTGATTCTTCCTCTGTAACCTCTCGACGAGGAACCTTGCTGCTGCTGCTGCTGTTGCTGCTGCTGAGTCTGCCTATAGGTTCGAAAAGATGTCCTTCCAAAACCTCTGTACCTCTTAAAAGACCCTCTCGACTGAGACTGGAGTCCCAAAGATTTAGCAGTTGCCTTGCTCTCTTTGAATCTTTCTAGAGCAGCATCTGCCTTTTTCCCAAAGAGGCCAGACCCATCAAACGGTAGATCCAATAGGGTTGTTTGCACATCTTGAGAGAACTCCGAAGTTCTCAACCAAGCACTTCTTCTAGTTGCAACAGACGACCCCATGATCCTTGCAACAGAATCTGCAGTGTCCAGCCCACTTTGGATCACTTGCCGCGCAGCCGCCTGAGCATCAGCCAAGATGTCGTTAAAACCAGATCTATCCTCATCAGGCAGTTTCGGCACCAGTTTCTTAGCTGAATCCATCAGCACGTGTACATAGCGTCCCAAAAGACATGTAGCGTTAGTTGATTTCAAAGCCATGCTGGCTGATGAAAACACCTTCTTTGCCGATTGGTCCAGCCTTTTTGCCTCTCTGTCCCCAGGGACCTGTGGAAAAGCTCCTTTAGACTTCCCAGAACAAGCCGCCTGAATTACCAGGCTCTCAGGCGATGGATGAGACGACATAAATTCTGGATCCCCTGGGGCCGCTCTGTATCTCCTAGCGATCGTCTTAGAGACCGCAGGAGCAGAAAAAGGTTTGCGCCACACCTCTAACACAGGATCCACAATGGCCTCATTAAAGGGAAGCAAAGGTTCTGATACCGCTGTAGGAGAATGCAACACCTCAGTCAAAATGTTCGACTTAAACTCCGTTGTTGGAAGATGGAGATCAAGCAACTCCGCAGCTCTCCTTATGACTGCATGGTAGGGTGCAACGTCCTTGGATGGCTCATCTGATGGCGGAGTAATCTCCCACTCAGGAGACAGGTCCAAGCTACTAGCCTCCTTAAACTCATCAAAAGCCTCATCCGACTCCACCAATTCTCCATCTTCCGCTTCCTCCTGAAGGTATCTCTGCTCCTCAATAATCCTCTGAGTCTCCCTTCTGGAGCGAATCCGAGGCGTCAGCGGCGCCGTAATCGACTCCGACGGCGCCGGTGCCGGCGTCGACCGTGGATCCGGCGGAGCCATCGGCGTCGAACGAGGGCGAGCCGGAGCCGGCGAGGATGGAAGGGGCGTCGACGTTCTCGGAGCCGGAGGATTCCAAGACGGCGTCGCTGGATAAAATGGATAGAAAGGGGCCTGAGGATACACTTGCGGCGCCCCTAAGTTAAAAGCCAAGGGACCCGTCGGACCCGCAGGTGCACCAGGGACATACATGGCATGAGCAAATACCCCATACATCGCATTTAAGTAATGCGAGGGGTCCTGACCTGGCCCAGGGAAGGCAGGATACTGGCCAGGCCCCACCGGACTCGGGCCAACCGGCGCCGACGGTGGAATCAACGGCGTCGCAGGCTCACCCGGGACTTGAAGATCTTCCGGGGCCGGAGATGGAGCCGGAGACGGAACCGGAGCCGGAGATGGAACCAGCGTCGGAGTCCGGGCTGGAACTGGCAAAGCCGGAGACAAAGAGACCACCGGAGATGGAGGACCAGCAGGCGAACCCGGCACAGGAGAAGGAGAAACAGAGTCCCTTCGACGCCGAACAGGGGACTTCGGCTTCGGCGCCGTGCTCTTATCTGAATGGTGCCAAGAGGAGTGTCTTCTCTTTTTCTTGTGCTTCTTAGCTCAAGAAGCATGCCCCGAAGTCGACTTAGACGCCGACCTCGACTTCGATCGAGACCTCGATCTCGATCTCCTTCTCCCTCTCTTGTCCTTCTTCATTCTGGCAATAAAGAGCTTTGCCTCCCGTTCCTTCAGAGCCTTCGTGCTCATCTTACGGCAGCTGGTACAGCCATCCACGTCGTGGTCCGAGGATAAACACCACACACAGTCCTCGTGTGGGTCAGTGATGGACATATGCTTGCCACACTCCCGGCAAGGCTTGAACCCAGACTTCTTTGTCGACATCTACAAAGAAGACAGGAAAAACAACGAAAATACACAAAGTATCAACAAAGCTAACAACAGCGATTCCCGAAATCATTTGGCTTCGACGGCGCGGAAAAAAGGGAACTGACGTCATCACGCCGACGAGGTCTTCTTATGGAGCCGGTGACGTCAGCGGAGTCGCGAGCGGAGCCGTGTCTCTGTGACGTCGTCGTCGACCCCATCGACGTGGACTGCTACAAAAGTTTCCGAATGCTGCTGGCGCAGGGGATATTCACAAGGTGAGGAATCCACTGGCAGATGTATCCATCAGAAGCTAAGGTTTTGGCCAAGGCGCTTGCTAATCGTCTCCGTCCTCACATCTCGTCTATTGTGCATCGCGACCAGGCCGGGTTTATGCCCCAGCGGGCAACCCTTCATAATATACGCAGAGCGCATACAGCAATTGCGGCAGTGAGGAGCTTGGGGGTACATGCGGCCCTGTTGCTTGCCGATATGGATCGAGCTTTTGATTCATTGAGCTGGGAATATCTATTCGCCCTCCTACGCCGATTGAATCTAGGACCTCGCTTTCTCTCCTATCTGACTTTACTTTACACAGGCATAACAGCGTCTGTGCGTGTGGCTGGCTCTGTCTCGTCGGTCTTTCCCATTGGTCGAGGCACCAGGCAGGGGTGCCCTCTGTCACCCTATCTGTTCGCCCTGGCAATGGAGCCCCTAGCTGCGTGGGTGCGTGTCGATGCGCAGGTATCGGGGCTTGAATGGGCCAATAGCTTGTCGGATCGAATCGCTTTATATGCGGACGACGTGCTATTGTTTCTTACGCAGCTGGATAGGACTGGCCCGCGGCTGTTGCGTATCATGCAGGTGTTTGGAGAGACTACCGGCTTGTATATGAACGAGCGTAAGTCTACCCTTTGGGTCCTGGGGGAGGGGCCGACCCTGGTGCCTGGGCCTTCGCGGTGCAGGTGGCGCGTGGGGGGCTGAAATATTTGGGCGTGTTCCTCTCGGACGCTCGGTCGACTTCTTGGGAACAGAACTTGGTGCCGGTATGGAACAGGGTGCGTGACGATCTCAGAATTTGGTCCCACATGCCCCTATCTATATCCTCGGGTTGGTTCCACTAGGTGAGTGCGATGCTGGGTCAGTTTCTCTGGGGCGGGGGGGGGTTGTGAGGGTGGCTCTCCGTACTTGCTTTAAATCCACGTATTGCGGGGGACTCGCTACCTCCGACATTCTCTCATACTATATGGCCTCCCACTTGCTGGTCCTTAATGAATGGTGGTATGGTGACAGGTCGGATCCGGCGTATAGCAGTGAGCGCCGCTTAATGGGAGATCATTCACTGCATACACTCCTTTATTCTGCGCCCTTGCGGCGCTCTTTGCCGAGTGTGACACAATTGGTATTTCAGGTTTGGAGACAGGCGTTGCGGAGGATGGGCTGGTGGAATCGCCTAACTGGAGAGACGCCACTATGGCAAAATGGTGGCCTGCCGCAGTTGGCGACCTTGCCCGGCTTCCAGGACTGGGATGCGATTGGGATCTCCACTCTGGGGGATGTCATGAGGGGTCCTATCCTGAAATCCGTCCAAGATTTGCAGAACAACTTTCAAATGCCGCGCACCCATTTCTTTAAATATTTGCAGTTCTGGCATGCTCTTTCTCCCAGCTTGGCGGGTCTGGAGGAGTTGGACGATTTTAGTCCAATAGAGGCGAAAGTCTTCATGGGTGACTTGCGGGACCATAAGATATCGAAAATATACCAGTCCCTTGTGACACACTCTGCAGCGTCTCCGTGGGGTATGGGAGGAGGATGTGGGCCCGCTTGAGGAGGAGGACTGGACGGAGGCCCTAGCCTCTCCACGTGGGGCGGCCATCGCCGTGAGCCTTCGACTCATCCAGTGCAAATACCTCCATAGAGTGTATTTTACCAGAGTTAGACTGTATAGGGCGGGTCTGGTGGCATCCCCAAATTGCCTTCGCTGCTTGCATGAAGAAGGGTCGCTGCTGCATACTATATGGGATTGTTCTGCACTAATTAGGTTCTGGCGGGGTGTACTGACATGCCTCTCAGAGGTTCTGGGTTGGGATCTCCCTCGGTCTCCTAAACTAGTGCTCCTGCATGTGATGGACGATATAGGGGGCAATGTTTATAAGCGCCACCTGATGCACCTGGGCTTCACTCTTGCCAAGCGGGACATAGCGAGGGCTTGGAAGGCGACGGCCGCACCCTCCGTATCAGTTTGGAAGGCTGGGCTAGATTTCTGCATGGGCCTAGAGGCCCCCATTTTTGTGGCACGGGGCTGCCCCCGTAAATATTATAAAATTTGGAAACGATGGGCAGATTACAGGGGACTGGAATTGGAACCCACTCCAGCGGAATAATTGTGTGGGTGGCAGTCTTTCTCTCCTTTGTTTTGGGGGGGCATGTAACATTTGTGTATTGGGCGCAGTTGTGTCTCACGGACATGGTCCATAGCGAGGGTAGAATTGTAGCTACGAACAGATTTGTTGCCTTGGATTGGCGGTGCTATGGGGTGAGGGGTGGGGTGTGTTCTATTTTTATTTGTTTAGTGGGGTTGCATTTTTTATGCACGTCCCTTATGTAATTTTCTTTTGGTATTTCATGAGAAAAATGTCAAAGCCAGGATTTTGTTTATTGATGCTACAGAAGTCTCTGGGTTACAGAGCTCGTCTAAATGTGTATTTGACGAATAAAATTTGTTTACCAAAAAACAAAACCACTGGGAATTGCTTCATTTGATGGTCCTAGAGCCCGGAAAACGTATTATTGACTTCGGGAGGCCGAAAAACCACATGACTCTTCCAAAGGTCTCATGACACTTCCAGGGGTCAAAGGTCAACCTGTAAGGAAGTGGTCGTTTTCCTCCATTCAAAGTCTCTAAAAAGTGTGCGCTTTCACGCACTTTGAGCCCCAAAAAACCTCCAAGTTTGCTTTTCAGTCTAAAAGCTCAAAATGCTGCGAAATACAGCATTTGACGGCCCTAGAGTCCGGAAAACGTCTTATTGACTTTGGGAGACAGAAAAACAACATGACTATTCCAAGGTCACATGACACTCCCAGGGGACAACGGTCAAAGGTCAACCTGTAAGGAAGTGGTCGTTTTCCTTCATCCAAAGGCTCCAAAAAGTGTGTGCTTTTATGCACTTTGAAAACGAACTTTACTATTCTCTGTGGCTCAGTCTAAAAGCTCAAAAGGCTGGGAAATGATGCATTTGACGGCCCTAGAACCGGTAAAACGTGTGTATTGACTTCGGGAGACAGAAAAACCACATGACTCTTCCAAAGGTCTCATGAGGCACCCAGGGGTCAAAGGCCAAACTGTAAGGAAGTGGTCGTTTTCCTCCATTCAAAGTCTCTAAAAAGTGTGCGCTTTCACGCACTTTGAGCCCCAAAAAACCTCAAAGATTGCTTTTCAGTCAAAAGCTCAAAATGCTGGGAAATACAGCCTTTGACGGCCCTAGAGTCCGGAAAACGTGGTATTGACTTTGGGAGAGAGAAAAACCACATGACTCATCCACAGGTCACATGATACTCCCAGGGGTCAAAGGTCAACCAGTAAGGAAGTGGTCGTTTTCCTTCATCTAAAGGCTCCAAAAAGTGTGCGCTTTTATGCACTTTGAAAACGATACTTACTATTTTCTGCGGCTCAGTCTAAAAGGTCAAAACACTGGGAAATGCTTCATTTGACGACCCTAGAGCCCGGAAAACGTAGTATTGACTTGGGGAGGCAGAAAAACCACATGACTATTTCCAAGGTCACATGACACTCCCAGGGGTCAAAGGTCAACCTGTAAGGAAGTGGTCGTTTTCCTTCCTCCAAAGGCTCCAAAAAGTGTGCGCTTTTACGCTCTTTGAAAACGATCTTTACTATTTTCTGCGGCTCAGTCTAAAAGGTCAAAACGCTGGGAAATGATGCATTGACTGCCCTAGAACCTGGAAAACGTGTGTATTGACTTTGGGAGACAGAAAAACGACATGACTCTTCCGAAGGTCTCATGTCGCACCCAGGGGTCAACGGTCAAACTGTAAGGGAGTGAATGTTTTCCTCCATTCAAAGTCTCTAAAAAGTGCGCTCTCACGCACTTTCAGCCTCAAAAAACCTCAAAGATTGCTTTTCAGTGTAAAAGCTCAAAATGCTGGGAAATACAGCATTTGACGGCCCTAGAGTCCGGAAAACGTGGTATTGACTTTGGGAGAGAGTAAAACCACATGACTCATCTACAGGTCACATGATACTCCCAGGGGTCAAAGGTCAACCTCTAAGGAAGTGGTCGTTTTCAAAAAGTGTGCGCTTTTATGCACTTTGAAAACGATCTTTACTATTTTCTGCGGCTCAGTCTAAAAGGTCAAAACACTGGAAAATGCTTCATGTTGACAGCCCTAGAGCCCGGAAAACGTAGTATTGACTTCAGGAGGCAGAAAAACCACATGACTATTCCAAGGCCACATGACACTTCCAGGGGTCAAAGGTCAACCTGTATGGAAGTGGTCGTTTTCCTCCATTCAAAGTCTCTAAAAAGTGTGCGCTTTCACGCACTTTCAGCCCCAAAAAACCTCAAAGAGTGCTTTTCAGTCTAAAAGCTCAAAATGCTGGGAAATACAGCATTTGACGGCCCTAGAGTCCAGAAAACGTGGTATTGACTGTGGAAGACAGAAAAACCACATGACTATTCCAAGGTCACATGACACTTCCAGGGGGTCAAAGGTCAACCTGTATGGAAGTGGTCGTTTTCCTCCATTCAAAGTCTCTAAAAAGTGTGCGCTTTCACGCACTTTGATCCGCAAAAAACCTTAAAGATTGCTTTTCAGTTCAAAAGGTCAAAACGCTGGGAAATGCTGCATTCAGCGGCCCTGGAGCCCGGATAAATTGTGTATTGCCTTCGGGGGGCAGAAAAACCACATGGCTCTTCCAAAAGTCACATGACGCTCCCAGGGGTCAAAGGTCAACTTGTAAGGAAGTGGTTGTTTTCCTACATTCAAAGTCTCTAAAAAGTGTGCGCATTCACGCACTTTGAGCCCCAAAAAACCTCAAAGATTGCTTTTCAGTCAAAAGCTCAAAATGCTGGGAAATACAGCCTTTGACGGCCCTAGAGTCCGGAAAACGTGGTATTGACTTTGGGAGAGAGAAAAACCACATGACTCATCCACAGGTCACATGATACTCCCAGGGGTCAAAGGTCAACCTGTAAGGAAGTGGTCATTTTCCTTCATCCAAAGGCTCCAAAAAGTGTGCGCTTTTATGCACTTTGAAAACGATCTTTACTATTTTCTGCGGCTCAGTCTAAAAGGTCAAAACACTGGGAAATGCTTCATTTGACGGCCCTAGAGCCCGGAAAACGTAGTATTGACTTCAGGAGGCAGAAAAACCACATGACTATTCCACGGTCACAGGAAACTTCCAGGGATCAAAGGTCAACCTGTAAGGAAGTGGTCGTTTTCCTCCATTCAAAGTCTCTAAAAAGTGTGCGCTTTCACGCACTTTGAGCCCCAAAAAACCTCAAAGGTTGCTTTTCAGTCTAAAAGCTCAAAATGCTGGGAAATACAGCCTGTGACGGCCCTAGAGCCCGGAAAACGTGATATTGACTTCGGGAGGCAGAAAAGCCACATGGCTATTCCAAGGTCACATGACACTTCCAGGGGTCAAAGGTCAACTTGTAAGGAAGTGGTCGTTTTCCTTCATCCAAAGGCTCCAAAAAGTGAGCGCTTTTACGCACTTTGAAAACGATCTTTACTATTTTCTGCGGCTCAGTCTAAAAGGTCAAAACGCTGGGAAATGATGCATTGACTGCCCTAGAACCTGGAAAACGTGTGTATTGACTTTGGGAGACAGAAAAACGACATGACTCTTCCGAAGGTCCCAGTGGTCAAAGGTCAACTTGTAAGGAAGTGGTCGTTTTCTCCATTCAAAGTCTCTAAAAAGTGTGCGCTTTCATGCACTTTCAGGTCCAAAAAAGCTCAAAATGCTGGGAAATACAGCATTTGACGTCCCTAGAGTCCAGAAAACGTGGTATTGACTTTGGGAGAGAGAAAAACCACATGACTCTTCCGAAGGCCTCATGACGCACCCAGGGGTCAAAGGTCAAACTGTAAGGGAGTGGTTGTTTTCCTCCATTCAAAGTCTCTAAAAAGTGTGCGCTTTCACGCACTTTCAGGTCCAAAAAACCTCAAAGATTGCTTTTCAGTCTAAAAGCTCAAAACGCTGGGAAATGCTGCATTCAGCGGCCCTGGAGCCCGGAAATGAGCATTCTGACTTTGGGGAGACAGAAAAACCACATGGCTCTTCCAAAAGTCACATGACGCTCCCAGGGGTCAAAGGTCAACCTGGAAGGAAGTGGTCGTTTTCCTTCATTCAAAGGCTCTAAAAAGTGTGCGCTTTCACGCACATTGAGCCCCAAAAACCTTACATTTTTCTTTTCAGTCTAAAAGCTCAAAACGCTGGGAAATAGTGTATTTGACAGCCCTAGAGCCCGGAAAACGTGTGTATTGAGTTTGGGAGATAGAAAAACCACATGACTCTTCCAAAGGTCTCATGACGCTCCCATGGGTCCATGGTCGAAGGTCAAAGGTCAACCTGCGCACACTTTTTAGACCCTTTTGATGAAGGAAAACGACCACTTCCTTCCAGGTTGACCTTTGACCCCCTGGCAGTGTCATGTGACCTTTGGAAGAGTCATGTGGTTTTTCTGCCTCCCTAAGTCAATACAAGTTTTTCCGGGCTCTAGTGCCATAAAATCAAGCATTTCCCAGTGTTTTGACCTTCTAGACTGAGCTACAGAAAATAGTAAGGATCGTTTTCAAAGTGCGTAAAAGCGCACGCTTTGTGGAGCCTTTGGATGAAGGAAAACAACCACTTCCTTACAGGTTGACCTTTGATCCCTGGGTGCGTCATGAGACCTTTGGAAGAGTCATGTGGTTTTTCTGCCACCCAAAGAAAATACCATGTTTTCCAGGCTCCAGGGGCGTCAAATGAAGCATTTCTTAGCATTTTGAGCTTTTAGACTGAAAAGCAATTTTTAGGTTTTTTGGGGCTCAATGTGCGTTAGAAAGCGCACACTTTTTAGAGCCTTTTGATGAAGGAAAACGACCACTTCCTTCCAGGTTGACCTTTTACCCCTGGGGGGGTCATGAGACCTTTGGAAGAGTCATGTGGTTTTTCTGTCTCCCAAAGTCAATACACACGTTTTCCGGACTCTAGGGCCGTCAAATCAGTATTTTCCAGCTTTTTGCGCTTTTAGACTGAAAAGCAATCCTTAAGGTTTTTTGTGGCTCAATGTGTGTGAAAGCACACACTTTTTAGAGACTTTGAATGGAGGAAAACGACCACTTCCTTACAGGTTGACCTTTGACCCTTGACCCCTGGGAGCGCCCTGAGACCTGTTGAAGAGTGGCGTGGTTTTTCTGTCTCACGGTCACTACCACGTTTTCCGGGCTCTAGGGCAATCAAATGAAGCATTTCCCAGTGTTTTGACCTTATAGACTGAAAAGCAATCTTTAAGGTTTTTTGGGCCTCAATGTGCGTGAGAAAGCACACACTTTTTATAGCCTTTGAATGAAGGAAAACGACCATTTCTGTGCTTCATTCGGCGGCCCTGGATCACTGAAAACGTGTGTATTGACTTCGGCAGACAGAAAAACCACATGACTCTTCCAAAGGTCTCATGATGCACCCAGGGGTCAAAGGTCAAACTGTAAGGAAGTGGTAGTTTTCCTCCATTAAAAGTCTTTAAAAAGTGTGCGCTTTCACGCACTTTGAGCCCTAAAAAACCTCAAAGATTGCTTTTTAGTCTAAAAGCTCAAAATGCTGGGAAATACAGCATTTGACGGCCCTAGAGTCCGGAAAACGTAGTATTGACATGGAGAGGCAGAAAAACCACATGACTATTCCAAGGTCACATGACGCTTCCAAGGGTCAAAGGTCAACCTGTACGGAAGTGGTCGTTTTCCTTCATCCAAAGGCTCCAAAAAGAGTGCGCTTTTAAGCACTTTGAAAACGATCTTTACTATTTTCTGTGGCTCAGTCTAAAAGCTCAAAACGCTGGGAAATGTTGCATTTGACGGCCCTAGAACCCGTAAAACGTGTGTATTGACTTCGGGAGACAGAAAAACCACATGACTCTTCCAAAGGTCTCATGAGGCACCCACGGGTCAAAGGCCAAAGGTCAAACTGTAAGGAAGTGGTCATTTTCCTCCATTCAAAGTCTCTAAAAAGTGTGCGCTTTCACGCACTTTGAGCCCCAAAAAACCTCAAAGATTGCTTTTCAGTCAAAAGCTCAAAATGCTGGGAAATACAGCCTTTGACGGCCCTAGAGTCTGGAAAACATGGTATTGACTTTGGGAGAGAGAAAAACCACATGACTCATCCACAGGTCACATGATACTCCCAGGGGTCAAAGGTCAACCTGTAAGGAAGTGGTCGTTTTCCTTCATCCAAAGGCTCCAAAAAGTGTGCGCTTTTATGCACTTTGAAAACGATCTTTACTATTTTCTGCGGCTCAGTCTAAGGTCAAAACACTGGGAATTGGGGGCCGTGGCTTAGCAAGCCAGCATGGTGGACGGCTTCTAGGTAGGCTCCGTCCAGCCCATCATTCATCCTAACGTTAACCTGCTCCCCTGGCCACGATACGCCCCGCCTGCCGTGCCTGAAGGTTGGGCACCGCGGCGTCGCTGTTTGGTGTGGTTTGGGGTCCGGAGCGGCATCCTGTGGCGGAGACGGGACCGTGTCGGCGCTGAGGCCTGGGGGCGGCGTTGAAGCTGCGGCCTCGGGTACGAACCGGCTGGCAGATCCTGCGGCGGCGGAGCGGCTGTGGAGAGGTCACCCCCCCACCGGGGGCACTGAGTGAGATCTCCTGCTGGCGGGGGGGTTCTTCCTGTGTGGCGCCCCCCCCCCCCGGTGATCCACGGTCAGTCGGACCGAGAGGGGAAGAGAGTTGGTGAACGGGGCGGCGCTTGCTGTGGAGGACGCCATATTGGGCCCACGGCCGGGGAGCTCCTGGGGCCCGCGCATGGTCCGATAAGTGTAGGCGATCGGCGGAGGATCGCCCATCCGGGCGCATCGCTGGTCTGGCCATTGTGGGGCCGGGGCCTGGTGCGGGGCCCGGGCTGCGGAGGTGGGTCCGGCTGTTGGGGTTCGTGTGTGGACCTTCGCCCCTTCGCCCTGGGCTGCCGGAGGACTGCACCTGGCTGTCGGCAGTCGATTCGGGCTGCGGCGAAGATACGAGTGTCGCGGGGTGAGTGAACCTGATCCCTGCGGTTGGGCCTGGTCCCCGCCCCTCCCTCCCACGCTGATCCGGGTCCACCTGGGGGTTCGGCGGTGCTGTCGGACCGCGTGGGGGTGGCAGGGGGTGGCTGCGGCCTGTGGAGCCTACAGCGCTCCGTGGATGGCCTGGAGGCGCATCCTGTCCGTTCCCCGGGGCATGCCTGCGGCCCTGTGCCGGTACCATTGAGGATTCAGGCTCTGGGGCACACAGCGACATTGGGGGCCTGTGCAGCGATTCTGGGACGCCCTGTCGGAGCCCTCGTCGCCCGTGGGTCGTTGAGGGGCACTGACGTCCGTCCGTTGGGTGGTGTGGAGTCGTGCCACCAGACACACGAGGGATAGAGACAATCGGCGAAGGCTCCCGGACGGCCGCATCGGCAGATGGATCAAGCTGCGCGGACCGTGGCCGGACAACAGTGTCGTCCTGCGTTACGTACGGAACCCTATCGGGGTACACGGGGACGGCGCCTTCTCGCGGGAAGGAGGATCGCAAGGGTCTACCCGCCTCATCATGACGAGGGATAAAACCAGTGGAGGACCCTCTAAGCAGAGCACGCTGGACAAGTTTGCGGGCCCGGTGGGCTCCGCCGGGGTGGTGGGCGGGGCCCAGGGTGCTGTACCGGACAATGCTGCCCTCCTGGCAGCTAATACCCAGTCCAGAGACACCCTGGATGCCAAAATAGGGGCAGTGGGCTCCGATGTAATGTTGTTGCGTCAGGACCTGCGCAATGCCGTGGCACGCATCACGGAAACTGAAACTCGGGTCTCTGGGGTATAGGATGTGGTGACTACCCTGCAGCAACGAGTGGCGTCTCTGGAGACTACCCAGCGGGGTTTGGCATCTAGGGTCGAAGACGCGGAGGGTAGGGCCCGGCGTAACAACCTCCGCTTTGTTGGTTTTCCGGAAGGATGCGAGTCTGGAAATATGGAGGAGTTTCTCACCCGGTGGCTAGAGAGTTGGCTACCAACCGACTCCCTTTCAATATGCTTTGTGGTGGAGCGGGTTCATAGAGCCCTGATGCAGAAGCCTCCCCCCGGGGCCAGGCCGAGGCCAGTGGTTGCAAAACTACTTAATTATCATGATCGGGATGTGATCCTTAAGCAAGCCAGGGTCCACGAACCTTTGCAGTTTAAAAATGCCCGTATCCTTATATTCCCAGACTATACTAAACAGACTCAGCAACTGCGGCAATCGTTTCTTGCAGCTAAAGCTCGCCTGCGGGAGCTCAGGCTTCCATACGCGCTGCTCTACCCGGCCCGGCTGCGGGTCGTCTACCGCTTCCGCACGTACTTCTTTGACTCTCCGGAGGAGGTTTTCCGTTGGACAGATGAGACGGTGCGGCTGCGCCCTCATTCCCCACCAGGGAAGGAATCCCGTGACCCGGGGCGTGCCTGGTGGCCGGGTGAAGAGGTCTCGCCGCTCCAGGTCCAGGAGGCGATCCAGGTCCGGTGGTGCACCGTCGAGCGGGGGGTCAGCGTTGGATCAAACAGCACCAGCAGACTGATGTATCCTTGTCTATGCGCATCCATGACTCTTGGATATGTTTATGGAGGTCAGGGGAGCTCTATGAGAGCTGCCATCCCTGTTGATTATACCAGGAGGGGGATGGGGACTAGGGGATGATGGGCTGTAGTTTGGGGATCCATTGGTGGGTGTGGGGTGGTACCCCCTGTTGGGGTCTGCCGGCACTGTCTGCCGCGACAGGTACTTCACTGTTTTCGAGGTACGGGGTGGAGGTAGGGGGTTGGTGGGGTTGTTTTGGGAGCTGTTGTTGTTTTCTTATCGCACTGTCCAATTGCGGGTTGGGGTTGCGCTGCGTGACATGTCCTGGGCAGCTGGGGCTCTTCCTGTTTCTGATGCTTTGGTATGGCCGCCAATACGGGTAGATTGCTGGATTCCTTGGGGTCCCTGCGCATTTTGAGCTGGAATATCAGAGGGGCGATAGATAAGATCAAGCGTGGCGCTATCCTTAAGCAGGCTACACGCGCCGGTGCTGACATCCTGATGCTCCAAGAGACACACCTTATGGGGACGAAAACACTGTGCTTTCAGCGTTTTGGATATGTCCAGGTGTTCCATGCGGGCTTTGTGCGAGGTTCACGGGGAGTGGCAGTCCTGATCCATAGACGAGTTCCTTACATCCATGTTAGAGCGTGGGGTGATACGCAGGGCAGATATCTTTTCCTACGGGGTATGTTGTGGGGTGAGTCTGTGATTTTTGGGAGCGTGTACGCCCCGCCGCCGCTGTCCTGGGGTTTTGTTGAGAAGCTTGTGACCGTGTGGGCAGACATCCCAAGGGGTCTGGCAGTGGTTGGTGGGGACTGGAACGATGTGCTGGATCTGGCTCTTGACAGGCGGAGGCCCGACGGGTGGTAATTCCACCAAGCTTCATTCCCTCGTGATGGGCCAGGAGTGGGATGACCCATGGCGTTGGTTGCATGGCGGGGCTCTGGGGTTCACCTATCTCTCGGCGGTCCACGACTCCCTCTCTCGTATCGATTATATCTTTGTGTCTCGGGGTGACGCTGGCAGGGTGGTGGAGGCCGATATTCTCCCTCGGGGGCTATCTGATCACTCGCCGGTGGCCATTACGCTGCGTGCTCGCCCTGTGCAAGGACCATTCCGGTGGCGTCTTTCCGTGTGGAACCTCCAACAGGCGGAATACAGGGAACACATGGGAGACGCCATAGATCATTATTTGCAGCAAAATGTGGGAATGGTGTCGGCAGCGGCGTCTCTGTGGGAGGCGATGAAGCCCACGCTCCGTGGGGTTGATATCTCCTTCTGCGCTGCGGCCCTCAAGGCCCGCAGGGACTCTCTTGTGCGGGCGGAGGCGAAGATCTTAGACCTAGAAACGCGCAGTGGAAGTGGGGGGGGGCGGCGGGTCCGCCGCCAACTGTTGCTAGCGCAGCAGGATCTCTCTTCCCTTTTGCTGGACGAAGCACGCCAGGCGTGGTTGGCTACCCGCAGCAGGATATATCAGTGGGGGGACAAATCGAGCAAACTCCTACATAGATTGTGTCAAGGGGCGACAGGCTCCTTTGTTCTCCCGGGTGTAGCTGGACCCGATGGAGTACCGATTTCAGACCCGTCGGCCATCGCAGAAAGCTTCGCGGCCTATTACGCAGACCTCTATGCTCCCCGAGAATGTTTGCCGGCAGAGGTTATTGCCCGATTTTTAGATGACCTTCCGCCCAGGACTCTGACCGACGAAGTAAGCGCGGATCTTGATCGCCCATTCTCGGTATATGAACTGAACTACGCTCTTCAGGAGCTGCAGCCTGGTAAGGCGCCGGGTCCCAAAGGATTCCCGAATTAATTCTTTAAGCGATACTCCCAGCAGCTCGGCCCTCATTCTTTTAGGGTGGTGGAGGAGGCTAGGGAGGTTGGTCGTTTGCCCAGAGACTGGCGGCATCTGAGGTGGTGGTATTTCACAAACCCGGCCGGCCTCCTGAACACCATGCATCCTATCGTCCTATCTCCCTTCTTAACGTAGAAGAACAAGTTACTTACCTTCGGTAACGCTTTTTCTGGTGGATACAGTATCTGCCTGTGGATTCCTCACCTTGTGAATATCCCCTGTGCCAGCAACATTCGGAAACTTTTGTAGCAGTCCACGCCGATGGGGTCGACGACGACGTCACAGAGACACGGCTCCGCTCGCGACTCCGCTGATGTCAACCGGCTCCATAAGAAGACCTAGTCGACGTGATGACGTCAGTTCCGCCCCTTTTTTCCGTGCCTTCGAGGCACACGGACGGACTGACAGCAATATATACACAGTATACACAGTACACAATATGCATATCAACACACCCAGTGTGGAAAATAAATAACAAAGCACAAGAAATAACATAATGCCTTTGACAGTGATAAACACATTTGAAACCCATCAATAGAATTACAGGTATAGAAATACCGGTATAGAAGGATGGACAACGGGGAGGCGGGTGGGTCAGTGAGGAATCCACAGGCAGATACTGTATCCACCAGAAAAAGCGTTACCGAAGGTAAGTAACTTGTTCTTCTGATGGATACATCTGCCAGTGGATTCCTCCCCTTGTGAATAGATTCCACAGCAGTCCCCACTCCCGGAGGAGGGTGTCCACCCTTCTATACCAGAAAATCCTGAAGGACGCAAAATGTCCGTCCCTGCTCACCTCGGTGTCTAAGCAATAATGTTTTGCGAAGGTGTGGAGGGAGGCCCAAGTTGCCGCCCTACAAATGTCCTCCACCGGAACACCCCTAGACAAAGCAGAAGTGGAAGACTTTGCTCTGGTAGAATGAGCCCTCAAACCCTCCGGAGGCTCCTTACCAGCTAGAGAGTAGCATATCTTGATGCACAAGACAATCCACCTGGAAAGGGTGCGCTTGTGCACCGCACGACCTTTCCTGCAGCCAGCAAAGCCCACAAAGAGCTGGTCATCAATCCTGGAGTCCCTTGTCCTGTCCAGGTAGAAGCTCACCGCCCTCTTAGGGTCCAAGCGGTGAAGTCTCTCCTCCTCCTTGGAAGGGTGAGGGGGAGGATAGAAAGAAGGAAGGGTAATGGACTGCCCCAAATGGAAGGGAGTTACCACCTTAGGCAAAAACGCAGCCCTGGTCCTGAGTACCATTCGTTCAGCATGAATGGTCAAGAATGGGGGTTTTGAACTTAGAGCTTGAAGCTCACTTACCCTCCTTGCCGAGGTGATTGCAACGAAGAAAACTGTCTTAAAGGACAACAGCCTCAAGGGACACTTGTGTAAGGGCTCGAAGGGAGAACCCATAAGATAAGTTAATACAAGGTTTAAGTCCCATTGAGGCACAATAAAAGGAGTAGGAGGAAACTTGTTTGTAAGGCCCTTTATGAAACGAAGAACAATAGGTGACTTGAACAGCGACGGCTGATCTGGCAAACAAAGGAAAGCCGATAGAGCCGATAAATATCCTTTCACAGTAGCCACAGCAAAGAGCTGAGCAAGAGAAAGGGCAAACTTTGAATATTAGACAGACGAGCCTTCAAGGGATCAATGGACCTCTCTCCACACCAGAGAACAAATTTAGACCACCTATATGAATAAATAGATTTGGTGGAGTGTCGCCTGGCCGATAAAATAACATCCACCACATCCGGCGGGAGAGAGAAAGAATTCAGGTTGCCCCGCTCAATCTCCAGGCATGAAGGTGTAAGCTCTGGAGGTGTGGGTGTAGAACCTGCCCCTCTGACTGCGAGAGGAGGTCTGCCCTCAGAGGGAGACGGAGCGGAGGGCACGAGGAGAGGCGGAGAAGATCCGTGTACCACACCCTTCTTGGCCAATCCGGGGCGATCAATATGACTTGGGCCCGGTCTTGGCGAATCTTCCTCAGAACCCGAGGAATCAAGGGTATGGGAGGAAACGCGTAAAGGAGTTGTGAGCCCCAACTCAGCTGAAACGCGTCCCCCAACGCTCCCTGCATCGGATACTGGAGACTGCAGAAAAACGGACAGTGCGCGTTCTCGCGGGTGGCAAATAGATCCACCCGAGGAGTTCCCCACGTCCGAAAGATGTGACGAACCACCTCCGGATGGAGCCTCCACTCGTGGTCGGCGGAGAACTGCCGACTGAGACTGTCCGCACGCACGTTCAGCACCCCGGCCAGATGATTTGCCATCAGACAAATCTGATGGTCCTGAGCCCAGGACCATAGACGTAAGGCCTCTCTGCAGAGACAAAGAGACCCCACTCCTCCCTGTTTGTTGATATACCACATCGCGGTAGTGTTGTCCGTCAGGACTTGAACCGACTGACCGCGAAGGGAAGGGAGGAAGGCCTTGAGCGCCAAACGTATCGCCCACAATTCCAGAAGGTTGATGTGATGCAACCTTTCCTCTGGAGACCAAAGACCCTTGATCTCCAGATCCCCCAGATGAGCACCCCACCCTAAGGTGGATGCATCCGTTATCACTGTGGCCACCGATGGAGGAAGATGAAAGGGCCTTCCTTGAGAAAGATTGCCCTCCATGCCCCACCAAGATAGATCCGCCCCAGCTTCTCTGGAGATCCTCACAGACTCCCTGAGATCTCCCCTGTGCTGATACCACTGCTTGCGGAGGCACCACTGGAGCGCCCTCATGTGCCAGCGTGCATGGTTGACCAACAGAATGCAAGAAGCAAACAGACCGAGCAGGCGAAGGACCTTCAGAACCGGAACAACCGCTCCATTGTAAAATAAAGGAATCATTTCCTGAATGTCGAGAATCCTTTGAGGAGGAGGGAATGCTCGACAAACAGTAGTGTCCAGTACCGCACCTATGAACAGGTTGCTCTGAGAGGGCACCAGGTGAGATTTGGGCACGTTTATCGAAAAACCCAAGTTGTACAACAGTTGAGTTGTATCCCGCAGATGATGCAGCACCTTCTCTGGAGACTCCGCTTTGATCAGCCAGTCGTCCAGATAGGGGAAAACTGAGATCCCTGACCTTCTGAGATGGGCTGCCACCACTGCCATCACCTTCGTGAAGACCCGAGGTGCAGAAGTAAGACCAAACGGGAGGACCGCAAACTGATAATGTTGCGACCCTACCGTGAAACGGAGATACTTTCTGTGCGACTTCAGGATTGGGATGTGAAAATACTCATCCTGTAAGTCGATGGACACCATCCAGTCCTCCTGATTGAGCGCTTGAAGAGCTTGAGCAAGGGTGAGCATCTTGAACTTTTCTTGTTTTAGATAAAGATTCAAGATTCTGAGGTCCAATATCGGACGTAACCTGCCGTCCTTTTTCGGAATCAGGAAATACCGGGAGTAGCATCCCTGACCCCTCTCCTGCTCTGGAACCACCTCTATCGCACCTTTCTGAAACAGCTTCAGGACTTCCTCCTGCAGGAGAGGACGGTGGTCCTCCGAGCAAGCCCCTTGGCAAGGAGGGTAATTTGGAGGGAATTCCCGAAAGGGAAGGGCGTACCCATTTTCTACAAGATCTAGAACCCAGAGATCTGTAGTTACAGATTCCCAATCTTGTAGAAAATGGGTAAGCCAGCCCCCCACAGGACCAGCATGATCCGGAATGGCGGATCTAGGGCTGTTTTGCGGTGGTGGGAGGGGCTGAGGAAGAGGAAGAGGAGGAGGAGAGCTGACGGCCACGTGTGCGACCCCTGATTCTTCCTCTGTAACCTCTCGACGAGGAACCTTGCTGCTGCTGCTGCTGTTGCTGCTGCTGAGTCTGCCTATAGGTTCGAAAAGATGTCCTTCCAAAACCTCTGTACCTCTTAAAAGACCCTCTCGACTGAGACTGGAGTCCCAAAGATTTAGCAGTTGCCTTGCTCTCTTTGAATCTTTCTAGAGCAGCATCTGCCTTTTTCCCAAAGAGGCCAGACCCATCAAACGGTAGATCCAATAGGGTTGTTGGTGTGCGACCCACTTCGCATTTTGTATTTAAAGCTCCCTGAGCCATGGGTTGACGAGCCCGGATCCCGCACCCGCGCGCCCTGAGAGGTACTATACCTGATAATTTTTTGGCAGTCTACAGCACCCCGCATACGTACCTGCTCCCTGCTGACGAGAGGCAATTACCTCGAAACACGTGTCCAGGGATGGCATTTTAACTTTTTACTCGTGGCATAGGTGTACCCGCCGCTGTCACTACATTCTCCAGAATCCTATGGGGCTATTTGCTAGTATGACGAGCGGTGTGCGACCCACTTCGCATTTTGTATTTAAAGCTCCCTGAGCCATGGGTTGACGAGCCCGGATCCCGCACCCGCGCGCCCTGAGAGGTACTATACCTGATAATTTTTTGGCAGTCTACAGCACCCCGCATACGTACCTGCTCCCTGCTGACGAGAGGCAATTACCTCGAAACACGTGTCCAGGGATGGCATTTTAACTTTTTACTCGTGGCATAGGTGTACCCGCCGCTGTCACTACATTCTCCAGAATCCTATGGGGCTATTTGCTAGTATGACGAGCGGTGTGCGACCCACTTCGCATTTTGTATTTAAAGCTCCCTGAGCCATGGGTTGACGAGCCCGGATCCCGCACCCGCGCGCCCTGAGAGGTACTATACCTGATAATTTTTTGGCAGTCTACAGCACCCCGCATACGTACCTGCTCCCTGCTGACGAGAGGCAATTACCTCGAAACACGTGTCCAGGGATGGCATTTTAACTTTTTACTCGTGGCATAGGTGTACCCGCCGCTGTCACTACATTCTCCAGAATCCTATGGGGCTATTTGCTAGTATGACGAGCGGTGTGCGACCCACTTCGCATTTTGTATTTAAAGCTCCCTGAGCCATGGGTTGACGAGCCCGGATCCCGCACCCGCGCGCCCTGAGAGGTACTATACCTGATAATTTTTTGGCAGTCTACAGCACCCCGCATACGTACCTGCTCCCTGCTGACGAGAGGCAATTACCTCGAAACACGTGTCCAGGGATGGCATTTTAACTTTTTACTCGTGGCATAGGTGTACCCGCCGCTGTCACTACATTCTCCAGAATCCTATGGGGCTATTTGCTAGTATGACGAGCGGTGTGCGACCCACTTCGCATTTTGTATTTAAAGCTCCCTGAGCCATGGGTTGACGAGCCCGGATCCCGCACCCGCGCGCCCTGAGAGGTACTATACCTGATAATTTTTTGGCAGTCTACAGCACCCCGCATACGTACCTGCTCCCTGCTGACGAGAGGCAATTACCTCGAAACACGTGTCCAGGGATGGCATTTTAACTTTTTACTCGTGGCATAGGTGTACCCGCCGCTGTCACTACATTCTCCAGAATCCTATGGGGCTATTTGCTAGTATGACGAGCGGTGTGCGACCCACTTCGCATTTTGTATTTAAAGCTCCCTGAGCCATGGGTTGACGAGCCCGGATCCCGCACCCGCGCGCCCTGAGAGGTACTATACCTGATAATGTTTTGGCAGTCTACAGCACCCCGCATACGTACCTGCTCCCTGCTGACGAGAGGCAATTACCTCGAAACACGTGTCCAGGGATGGCATTTTAACTTTTTACTCGTGGCATAGGTGTACCCGCCGCTGTCACTACATTCTCCAGAATCCTATGGGGCTATTTGCTAGTATGACGAGCGGTGTGCGACCCACTTCGCATTTTGTATTTAAAGCTCCCTGAGCCATGGGTTGACGAGCCCGGATCCCGCACCCGCGCGCCCTGAGAGGTACTATACCTGATAATTTTTTGGCAGTCTACAGCACCCCGCATACGTACCTGCTCCCTGCTGACGAGAGGCAATTACCTCGAAACACGTGTCCAGGGATGGCATTTTAACTTTTTACTCGTGGCATAGGTGTACCCGCCGCTGTCACTACATTCTCCAGAATCCTATGGGGCTATTTGCTAGTATGACGAGCGGTGTGCGACCCACTTCGCATTTTGTATTTAAAGCTCCCTGAGCCATGGGTTGACGAGCCCGGATCCCGCACCCGCGCGCCCTGAGAGGTACTATACCTGATAATTTTTTGGCAGTCTACAGCACCCCGCATACGTACCTGCTCCCTGCTGACGAGAGGCAATTACCTCGAAACACGTGTCCAGGGATGGCATTTTAACTTTTTACTCGTGGCATAGGTGTACCCGCCGCTGTCACTACATTCTCCAGAATCCTATGGGGCTATTTGCTAGTATGACGAGCGGTGTGCGACCCACTTCGCATTTTGTATTTAAAGCTCCCTGAGCCATGGGTTGACGAGCCCGGATCCCGCACCCGCGCGCCCTGAGAGGTACTATACCTGATAATTTTTTGGCAGTCTACAGCACCCCGCATACGTACCTGCTCCCTGCTGACGAGAGGCAATTACCTCGAAACACGTGTCCAGGGATGGCATTTTAACTTTTTACTCGTGGCATAGGTGTACCCGCCGCTGTCACTACATTCTCCAGAATCCTATGGGGCTATTTGCTAGTATGACGAGCGGTGTGCGACCCACTTCGCATTTTGTATTTAAAGCTCCCTGAGCCATGGGTTGACGAGCCCGGATCCCGCACCCGCGCGCCCTGAGAGGTACTATACCTGATAATTTTTTGGCAGTCTACAGCACCCCGCATACGTACCTGCTCCCTGCTGACGAGAGGCAATTACCTCGAAACACGTGTCCAGGGATGGCATTTTAACTTTTTACTCGTGGCATAGGTGTACCCGCCGCTGTCACTACATTCTCCAGAATCCTATGGGGCTATTTGCTAGTATGACGAGCGGTGTGCGACCCACTTCGCATTTTGTATTTAAAGCTCCCTGAGCCATGGGTTGACGAGCCCGGATCCCGCACCCGCGCGCCCTGAGAGGTACTATACCTGATAATTTTTTGGCAGTCTACAGCACCCCGCATACGTACCTGCTCCCTGCTGACGAGAGGCAATTACCTCGAAACACGTGTCCAGGGATGGCATTTTAACTTTTTACTCGTGGCATAGGTGTACCCGCCGCTGTCACTACATTCTCCAGAATCCTATGGGGCTATTTGCTAGTATGACGAGCGGTGTGCGACCCACTTCGCATTTTGTATTTAAAGCTCCCTGAGCCATGGGTTGACGAGCCCGGATCCCGCACCCGCGCGCCCTGAGAGGTACTATACCTGATAATTTTTTGGCAGTCTACAGCACCCCGCATACGTACCTGCTCCCTGCTGACGAGAGGCAATTACCTCGAAACACGTGTCCAGGGATGGCATTTTAACTTTTTACTCGTGGCATAGGTGTACCCGCCGCTGTCACTACATTCTCCAGAATCCTATGGGGCTATTTGCTAGTATGACGAGCGGTGTGCGACCCACTTCGCATTTTGTATTTAAAGCTCCCTGAGCCATGGGTTGACGAGCCCGGATCCCGCACCCGCGCGCCCTGAGAGGTACTATACCTGATAATTTTTTGGCAGTCTACAGCACCCCGCATACGTACCTGCTCCCTGCTGACGAGAGGCAATTACCTCGAAACACGTGTCCAGGGATGGCATTTTAACTTTTTACTCGTGGCATAGGTGTACCCGCCGCTGTCACTACATTCTCCAGAATCCTATGGGGCTATTTGCTAGTATGACGAGCGGTGTGCGACCCACTTCGCATTTTGTATTTAAAGCTCCCTGAGCCATGGGTTGACGAGCCCGGATCCCGCACCCGCGCGCCCTGAGAGGTACTATACCTGATAATTTTTTGGCAGTCTACAGCACCCCGCATACGTACCTGCTCCCTGCTGACGAGAGGCAATTACCTCGAAACACGTGTCCAGGGATGGCATTTTAACTTTTTACTCGTGGCATAGGTGTACCCGCCGCTGTCACTACATTCTCCAGAATCCTATGGGGCTATTTGCTAGTATGACGAGCGGTGTGCGACCCACTTCGCATTTTGTATTTAAAGCTCCCTGAGCCATGGGTTGACGAGCCCGGATCCCGCACCCGCGCGCCCTGAGAGGTACTATACCTGATAATTTTTTGGCAGTCTACAGCACCCCGCATACGTACCTGCTCCCTGCTGACGAGAGGCAATTACCTCGAAACACGTGTCCAGGGATGGCATTTTAACTTTTTACTCGTGGCATAGGTGTACCCGCCGCTGTCACTACATTCTCCAGAATCCTATGGGGCTATTTGCTAGTATGACGAGCGGTGTGCGACCCACTTCGCAAAGGGTTGTTTGCACATCTTGAGAGAACTCCGAAGTTCTCAACCAAGCACTTCTTCTAGTTGCAACAGACGACCCCATGATCCTTGCAACAGAATCTGCAGTGTCCAGCCCACTTTGGATCACTTGCCGCGCAGCCGCCTGAGCATCAGCCAAGATGTCGTTAAAACCAGATCTATCCTCATCAGGCAGTTTCGGCACCAGTTTCTTAGCTGAATCCATCAGCGCGTGTACATAGCGTCCCAAAAGACATGTAGCGTTAGTTGATTTCAAAGCCATGCTGGCTGATGAAAACACCTTCTTTGCCGATTGGTCCAGCCTTTTTGCCTCTCTGTCCCCAGGGACCTGTGGAAAAGCTCCTTTAGACTTCCCAGAACAAGCCGCCTGAATTACCAGGCTCTCAGGCGATGGATGAGACGACATAAATTCTGGATCCCCTGGGGCCGCTCTGTATCTCCTAGCGATCGTCTTAGAGACCGCAGGAGCAGAAAAAGGTTTGCGCCACACCTCCAACACAGGATCCACAATGGCCTCATTAAAGGGAAGCAAAGGTTCTGATACCGCTGTAGGAGAATGCAACACCTCAGTCAAAATGTTCGACTTAAACTCCGTTGTTGGAAGATGGAGATCAAGCAACTCCGCAGCTCTCCTTATGACTGCATGGTAGGGTGCAACGTCCTTGGATGGCTCATCTGATGGCGGAGTAATCTCCCACTCAGGAGACAGGTCCAAGCTACTAGCCTCCTTAAACTCATCAAAAGCCTCATCCGACTCCACCAATTCTCCATCTTCCGCTTCCTCCTGAAGGTATCTCTGCTCCTCAATAATCCTCTGAGTCTCCCTTCTGGAGCGAATCCGAGGCGTCGGCGGCGCCGTAATCGACTCAGACGGCGCCGGTGCCGGCGTCGACCGTGGATCCGGCGGAGCCATCGGCGTCGAACGAGGGCGAGCCGGAGCCGGCGAGGATGGAAGCGGCGTCGACGTTCTCGGAGCCGGAGGATTCCAAGACGGCGTCGCTGGATAAAATGGATAGAAAGGGGCCTGAGGATACACTTGCGGCGCCCCTAAGTTAAAAGCCAAGGGACCCGTCGGACCCGCAGGTGCACCAGGGACATACATGGCATGAGCAAATACCCCATACATCGCATTTAAGTAATGCGAGGGGTCCTGACCTGGCCCAGGGAAGGCAGGATACTGGCCAGGCCCCACCGGACTCGGGCCAACCGGCGCCGACGGTGGAATCAACGGCGTCGCAGGCTCACCCGGGACTTGAAGATCTTCCGGGGCCGGAGATGGAGCCGGAGACGGAACCGGAGCCGGAGATGGAACCAGCGTCGGAGTCCGGGCTGGAACTGGCAAAGCCGGAGACAAAGAGACCACCGGAGATGGAGGACCAGCAGGCGAACCCAGCACAGGAGAAGGAGAAACAGAGTCCCTTCGACGCCGAGCAGGGGACTTCGGCTTCGGCGCCGTGCTCTTATCTGAATGGTGCCAAGAGGAGTGTCTTCTCTTTTTCTTGTGCTTCTTAGCTCAAGAAGCATGCCCCGAAGTCGACTTAGACGCCGACCTCGACTTCGATCGAGACCTCGATCTCGATCTCCTTCTCCCTCTCTTGTCCTTCTTCATTCTGGCAATAAAGAGCGGGGGTATGGGAGGAGGATGTGGGCCCGCTTGAGGAGGAGGACTGGACGGAGGCCCTAGCCTCTCCACGTGGGGCGGCCATCGCCGTGAGCCTTCGACTCATCCAGTGCAAATACCTCCATAGAGTGTATTTTACCAGAGTTAGACTGTATAGGGCGGGTCTGGTGGCATCCCCAAATTGCCTTCGCTGCTTGCATGAAGAAGGGTCGCTGCTGCATACTATATGGGATTGTTCTGCACTAACTAGGTTCTGGCGGGGTGTACTGACATGCCTCTCAGAGGTTCTGGGTTGGGATCTCCCTCGGTCTCCTAAACTAGTGCTCCTGCATGTGATGGACGATATAGGGGGCAATGTTTATAAGCGCCACCTGATGCACCTGGGCTTCACTCTTGCCAAGCGGGACATAGCGAGGGCTTGGAAGGCGACGGCCGCACCCTCCGTATCAGTTTGGAAGGCTGGGCTAGATTTCTGCATGGGCCTAGAGGCCCCCATTTTTGTGGCACGGGGCTGCCCGCGTAAATATTATAAAATTTGGAAACGATGGGCAGATTACAGGGGACTGGAATTGGAACCCACTCCAGCGGAATAATTGTGTGGGTGGCAGTCTTTCTCTCCTTTGTTTTGGGGGGGCATGTAACATTTGTGTATTGGGCGCAGTTGTGTCTCACGGACATGGTCCATAGCGAGGGTAGAATTGTAGCTACGAACAGATTTGTTGCCTTGGATTGGCGGTGCTATGGGGTGAGGGGTGGGGTGTGTTCTATTTTTATTTGTTTAGTGGGGTTGCATTTTTTATGCACGTCCCTTATGCAATTTTCTTTTGGTATTTCATGAGAAAAATGTCAAAGCCAGGATTTTGTTTATTGATGCTACGGAAGTCTCTGGGTTACAGAGCTCCGCTAAATGTGTATTTGACGAATAAAATTTGTTTACCAAAAAACAAAACCACTGGGAATTGCTTCATTTGACGGTCCTAGAGCCCGGAAAACGTAGTATTGACTTCGGGAGGCCGAAAAACCACATGACTCTTCCAAAGGTCTCATGACACTTCCAGGGGTCAAAGGTCAACCTGTAAGGAAGTGGTCGTTTTCCTCCATTCAAAGTCTCTAAAAAGTGTGCGCTTTCACGCACTTTGAGCCCCAAAAAACCTCCAAGTTTGCTTTTCAGTCTAAAAGCTCAAAATGCTGCGAAATACAGCATTTGACGGCCCTAGAGTCCGGAAAACGTCTTATTGACTTTGGGAGACAGAAAAACAACATGACTATTCCAAGGTCACATGACACTCCCAGGGGACAACGGTCAAAGGTCAACCTGTAAGGAAGTGGTCGTTTTCCTTCATCCAAAGGCTCCAAAAAGTGTGTGCTTTTATGCACTTTGAAAACGAACTTTACTATTCTCTGTGGCTCAGTCTAAAAGCTCAAAAGGCTGGGAAATGATGCATTTGACGGCCCTAGAACCGGTAAAACGTGTGTATTGACTTCGGGAGACAGAAAAACCACATGACTCTTCCAAAGGTCTCATGAGGCACCCAGGGGTCAAAGGCCAAACTGTAAGGAAGTGGTCGTTTTCCTCCATTCAAAGTCTCTAAAAAGTGTGCACTTTCACGCACTTTGAGCCCCAAAAAACCTCAAAGATTGCTTTTCAGTCAAAAGCTCAAAATGCTGGGAAATACAGCCTTTGACGGCCCTAGAGTCCGGAAAACGTGGTATTGACTTTGGGAGAGAGAAAAACCACATGACTCATCCACAGGTCACATGATACTCCCAGGGGTCAAAGGTCAACCTGTAAGGAAGTGGTCGTTTTCCTTCATCTAAAGGCTCCAAAAAGTGTGCGCTTTTATGCACTTTGAAAACGATACTTACTATTTTCTGCGGCTCAGTCTAAAAGGTCAAAACACTGGGAAATGCTTCATTTGACGACCCTAGAGCCCGGAAAACGTAGTATTGACTTGGGGAGGCAGAAAAACCACATGACTATTTCCAAGGTCACATGACACTCCCAGGGGTCAAAGGTCAATCTGTAAGGAAGTGGTCGTTTTCCTTCCTCCAAAGGCTCCAAAAAGTGTGCGCTTTTACGCACTTTGAAAACGATCTTTACTATTTTCTGCGGCTCAGTCTAAAAGGTCAAAACGCTGGGAAATGATGCATTGACTGCCCTAGAACCTGGAAAACGTGTGTATTAACTTTGGGAGACAGAAAAACGACATGACTCTTCCGATGGTCTCTGTGAGAAGTTGGCCTGATGTATGATGTCACTAGTTATAGTGTACACCTTATATCAGTCCAAATACCCTTATGGTGATTGGTTGTAAAGTCAACCTTATAGACCAGCTATCCTAGTGGTAGCATGGACAAGAGCAGTCTTAGGCTAAACTCTGAATGGCATGTGAAGCCAGCTGTGATACCATATATAATCCCTTGAATACCAAATGAAAGGACACCACAACAGATATATATATAAAATAAAGTGTATTTATTCTAAGCAAACCCTCAGCACTCTTTATGAGATTAGAGGTAAGTACAACACAGTCTTATTTATGCATACATTAAGTCACACAGGTAAGTAATACAGTTAGGCCCTAGGGGCCACGCAAACCATATACTAAGTAAGTGGTATAAGAACCACTGTCACGGAAATAGAATAGGCCTAGGCCTAGGGAATCGCTGGGGCTACACTACACTAGCGTTAGTTAGGAAGTGGGAGGCCCACGGGATTCGTGTGCAGAGTGGAAACACTCACGCGTAATGCGTAAAAGTCAATAGCAATAGTACAGTAACGGTAGATTTAGGACACTTCCGGAGTAGCTAGGAAGTTGAGACTTGAAAACTAGACACTAGGATAGTCACTATCCTGATGAGCACCGGAGTACCCAAGTTACCTAGCCCACAGGCTGCGGGTGCATAGGGGTGAAGATGCGTCGTTTTCGTCGTCGACTCCTATGGATGCCTGAAGAAAGATGCTGACAGGCAGTCAGGGGAGAGTGTCCGGTGGATCCCAAGGCTGGGATCAAGAAGAGAAGAAACCTGCAAGCAGAAGGGACAGAGTCAAGGTCACTAGCCAGTGACCACGTGGAACCAGGAAGGAACCAGGCGATGTCATGAAGAGTTGAAGGTGAAGGTGAAGCTTGTCGCTGCAGCCAGGAGGACCAGGAAGCGTCGAGGACGACCAGGACCAGGAGGCGAGCTGTCCCACGAAGGCTCTTGCTGTCGGCGGCGTCGAAGTTGGACTAGGACTCACCAAGCCTTGGCAAGCGGAACCCACGAAGAACAAAGGACTTGCTTCTGGTGCAGACCAGGAAGGTCTGGGGTGCTTCTCCTTTGCAGAGAAGCGGGAGCCAGTCTGGAGGAGCCAAACCAGCGCAGAAGATTTCAGGGTGCGTCGTCACAGAGGCCACTAGCCAGCGGGCAAGCAACCGGACAGATGCGGCAAGCAGGAAAATGCTGAAGGGCCCCACGCAGGACTCGTGGAGTGTGGGGGGCTGATCTTCGGTGCAGATGGTGCTTGGGGTTGGGGCTTCTCAATCCCCGGTGCACAACTTCGAGGGTACCTCAGAAGCTGCGCTGTAAGTTACTAGCCACTTTTCCCAGGTAGCCGGTCCCACGTCGCTCGTCGCCTCCACGGATCTCAGCTCTGCTGCAGATGTGGATGAGGGTCGGAGAAGTCTGGAAGTCAAGGCTCTGGTCGGGCTCTGCAGTCGGTTCCTCGTAGAACGGTCGCAAAGCAAAGGGTAGTCTCTTGATGGTGCCTGTTTGCACAGGGTAGCCACTCCTTGGCTACAAGGGAGATTCTTCAGTCTTCTTCTTTCGTCGAATGTCGAAGGTCCAGAGTTTCTGTTCAGTTTTGCAGGTTCAGGATAATCTAAAGTCTTGAGGCCCAACTCCCACTCTTATACTAATCTGGGGGGCTGGGATACCTGCTAGGTCACGCCTTATGGGTGGGACCTGGGAGGGGGTGGTTACACCCACTTCCCTTTGTCCAGTTTCGCGCCAGAGCTGGGGCTGGAGTGCCCCAGCGCCGGTTTGAACTGGACTATGCAAGGAACACCTTGTGTGCCCCAGGCATGTCTCATTCCTTTCAGCCCACCCTGCCCCAATACACTAAAGGCTGTCTGGGGAGGTGCTGGCACCTCCCCAAGCAGGAAACCTATTGTCCAGGCCTCCCTGGCTGGGATCACTCCCAGCAGCAGGAGGTCAGACTTGTGTCTGTGGCAGCAGCATCCATTTTGTGATGCTGAGGCTTTGGTGAGAGTTAAACAGCAAAGTAGGATTTTAACATGTCTCTCCCTCTAGAAGGGAGGAATAATATCCTCATCACCAGAAATGGTATGGGGGTATTATTCCAAAGTGTTAGACACCTTACACGACATGTTTTGATAAAGCCAAACCATAGTTACCATAACCGTTTAAGATTATAAGGCATTTTAAGAGTATATGGTAGGCTATATCATAGAACAGCTATAAGGACATGGTTCCGAAAGCTGCAGACAGGCTCAGCTCATGCTAGAGCACCATCTCACATGTTACCAAGCACTCTGCCTCCAGGATTGTTAAGGCCTGCCATAGGAGTGACTGATAGGTACACATGTGTCTATATATAAGGGTAGATATAGGCATACTATATCTAAGCAAGGGGTGATTACACGACCTTGCCCCAGCTGAGTGATCAGCCAGTTGTGTCTGATTGGAAGGCCAGACCAGGGGTGGCATAATACATGCTGCAGCCCCTGGGAGGCCTAGGGTACACCTATGCCCTGGGTACCTAGGGTACACTGTACAGGGTCCAATAAGGTGATCCTTACCAATTGTGTATGTACCTAGGGTACATGGAGTCCATTTTACAGAGAGAGCAGACAGCCTGAGACCCTGAATGGCAGGATCTCAGGCCAACTAAGTCGAAAAACCAGCTAGACACTAGGCAAAAAGTTGGGGGTAACCATAGTCAGATATCCACCTTCCTACACAACCCCCCCCCAAACGAAAGGAGATAAGGCTGGCCTTGACAAGGTAAGCCTCTATTGCCTGAGTGGCCATATAAGGAAGAACCAGCACTGGCATGGTTACCCCCTGTCTCATGGTCCACTAAGCAATCCCTCATCCTAAAGATATCATAGGGTCTCCACCATAGGGAATCTCTACCTTTGGTGTGTCTTTGCAAAGTAAAAGGCTGGTGTTGAGATGGAGTACTGAAGTGAGTGTCCTCAAAGTGAGGCCTCAGCTTCCTCCAATCATCCTCCACCATGGATGCCTTTCTTTCTCTAACTGAGTTGCACTGTGCTCTCAGGGTCAGCCTCTGGCTACCTAAAGCTGGAGGCTGGGTCCCTTTTGTGGGCTTACTGGAGGGACAGGTCAGGTTTGGGGCCCTAAGGTCCCATGTTTGCCTGTGCCCAACAGAATCCCTCTGGGGGAGGTCCCTAACTACCTGTGAAGGGGATCCCTCAGGAATGTTTTTACCCATCACCTGGCTAGGGCTACTAGCCAGGCAATCCTCATTCTTTTGATGGGGGGGTTCTTGTGGACAGGGGCCCTCTTGGGGTCCACTGGCCTCCCTGACCTCTGCAGCCCTAGGCTGACTGAGGCAGGGTAGAGAGAGGCAGGCTACCTGCACCAGACTGGGTCCCACCTTGGAAGGGGCCACTGACATCAGAGGCTCTGCCAGGCCAGGCCTGGCTACCTCTGGGGCAGTTCCTTCACAAGGGGTGAGGTCAGATCCCTGAGGAGGCTGACCTTTTCCTAATGTCTGGGGAGAGGGAGACTTTTCTTCCTCCCCACTACTCTCTGTTTGTGTGGAGTGATCCATAGTTTCAGGCTTCACTACACCTATATCAGTCTGAGTATGGGCTGAGACCATTACAGCCTTGCCAACCTTTTCAGGAAGGCACTCAGTTTGTGTTTGAGCTGTGACTGTCACAGCTCTGCCAATTTCTACAGGGAAGTCTGTCTGTGCCTGGGCTGTGGCTACCACTGCCCTTCCAACCTTTTCAGGGAGGAAATCTGCTTGGACAGGGGTTGTGACTGGCACAACCCCACTACCCTTTTGGGAAAGGCCTACCATTTTGGAATGGGTGTCTTGTTCAACTCCAGCCCAAGCTGAGAGTTCTAAGTCATTCCCTAGTAAGCAGTCCACAGGCAAGGTTGGGGACATTGCCACCCTTTTAGGGCCAGTGACACCTCCCCAGCTGAGACATACCTCTGCCATGGGATGACTGTTCTGTTTGCCATCAATGTTAGTCACCTGGTATGAGAAACCAGGCAAAAGCTGCTCAGAGGGAACTAGCCTATGGGCCACCATAGTGATGCTAGCTCCAGTGTCTCTGTAGGCCTCAGCTTTTCTACCATTGATGTAGGGTTCCTGTCTGTACCTACCCAAAGTGTTGGGACAGGCAGTGAAGTTGGCAAACCCCATGCCACCATCACAGACAAGAGTAGCTGCTGTAGGGGAATTGGCTAAGCCAGGATCCCCCTGTGTTCCCCAAGAAAACCCAACCAAATTTTTGGGGGCACTCCCACCACCTGGGGGATTACTGCTGACAGTAATAGGTGGTGTGACAGGAGTAGTTGGAGGAACAGTTTTGTTTTTAGCCTGTGGGCAACTGCTGTCAGTTTTCCAATGCCCAGGTGTTTTACACACATGGCAGTAAGGCTTTTTAACTGTGGTAGAGGAGGGAGCTTGGGACCCACCACCCGGTGTGGAGTTTTGGGGCCCTGAGGAAGATTTCTCTTTTGCTTTATCCCCACCCTTCTCTTGAGGCTTGGTGGTATCTTTCTTTTGGTCACCACCCTGATTTTTAGGCCTAATCCTGGTCCTGACCCATTTATCTGCCCTCTTTCCCAATTCTTGGGGAGAGGTCAAATCTGAGTCTACCAGGTGTTGATGGAGAAGCTGGTTCTGACAATTACTAAGGATCTGCTCCCTCATAATCAAGTTGTACAATCCTGTATAGTCCTGCACCTTGCTGCCATTTAACCAACCTTCCAAAGCCTTAGTGGCACAATCCACAAAATCAGACCAGTCCTGTGTCTGTGTCTTCTGGGTGTCTCTGAACAACAACCTATATTGCTCAGTGGTTAAGCCAAACCCATCTATCAGAGCACTCTTCAGGACTTTGTAATTGTTTGCATCCTCATCACTGACTGTGAGGAGCTTGTCTCTACCTTTGTCAGAAAAGGAGAGCCACAAGATAGCTGCCCACTGACTCTGGGGTACCTGCTGTACTTTGCAGGCCCTCTCCAAAGCAGTCATCCACTTGTGGATGTCATCCCCATTCTGATATGGGGGGACTATCTTGCTTAGGTTTCTATGGTCATAAGACCTATCCCTATCTCTAGGAATGTTGCTGCCACCAGTGGGTTCTAACCCACTTAACTTTTGTTCTCTAGCCAGAGCAAGCTTCTCTTTGGCAAGGGCAAGTTCTTCCCTCTGAATCCTCAGATTAGCCTCCCTCATTCTGGCTGCATGCTCCTTTCTCTCAGGTGAAGTCATTCCCCTGTGAGAGGAAGCATTAGAGATGTTAGAGACATGGGAGTGGATGGATTCCCTTGAAGGGGATCTGTCCCTCCTGCTTCTCTGTGTAAGCCTACTTGGGGGTCTGTAAGGGGGGACCCCATGCAAACTCCCATGTAAGCTTAGGTTAGCCTGGCTAAGTCTTCCTACTTGGCCCTGGCTGTCTACCTCTTCATCTGAAGTCTCCTCTGACTCCTCTGTGGTGGGTAGACCCTCCTCTGTGCCTAGGGCACCTGCCTGAGATGCCTTAAGAATGTCATACTCCTCTAGGAGTTGTCTTAACTGAAGGAGGGTAGGGTTTGCACCCTGTTTTATTCCTCTGGAGGTACACAAGTGTCTCATCTCCTGGAATGTTAAGGTATCATATCTAGAGGGGGTCTTTTGCAGACCTGATCCTCCTGAGAGAGCATCCACTTGATCTCCTCTCAGAGACATGATCTAGTGAGGGTGTGGTGTGTGCACCTACCTACACTAGTTGTTTCTACTAAACCTCTCTAGTAGTTGTAGTCAGGGTGTGTTACTCCCTTCAACCTACAACTACAAAGTCCAGTAGGACTTAAGTATTATAATCTATGTTATATGTACCTAGACAATATCTGTGTGATCTTTCAATTTAGTATCTTAAGATTACAATGGTATTACAACAGCAAGCTCAGATCCCAACCGCTGCTCACCAATGTGAGAAGTTGGCCTGATGTATGATGTCACTAGTTATAGTGTACACCTTATATCAGTCCAAATACCCTTATGGTGATTGGTTGTAAAGTCAACCTTATAGACCAGCTATCCTAGTGGTAGCATGGACAAGAGCAGTCTTAGGCTAAACTCTGAATGGCATGTGAAGCCAGCTGTGATACCATATATAATCCCTTGAATACCAAATGAAAGGACACCACAACAGATATATATATAAAATAAAGTGTATTTATTCTAAGCAAACCCTCAGCACTCTTTATGAGATTAGAGGTAAGTACAACACAGTCTTATTTATGCATACATTAAGTCACACAGGTAAGTAATACAGTTAGGCCCTAGGGGCCACGCAAACCATATACTAAGTAAGTGGTATAAGAACCACTGTCACGGAAATAGAATAGGCCTAGGCCTAGGGAATCGCTGGGGCTACACTACACTAGCGTTAGTTAGGAAGTGGGAGGCCCACGGGATTCGTGTGCAGAGTGGAAACACTCACGCGTAATGCGTAAAAGTCAATAGCAATAGTACAGTTTAGAAAACGGTAGATTTAGGACACTTCCGGAGTAGCTAGGAAGTTGAGACTTGAAAACTAGACACTAGGATAGTCACTATCCTGATGAGCACCGGAGTACCCAAGTTACCTAGCCCACAGGCTGCGGGTGCATAGGGGTGAAGATGCGTCGTTTTCGTCGTCGACTCCTATGGATGCCTGAAGAAAGATGCTGACAGGCAGTCAGGGGAGAGTGTCCGGTGGATCCCAAGGCTGGGATCAAGAAGAGAAGAAACCTGCAAGCAGAAGGGACAGAGTCAAGGTCACTAGCCAGTGACCACGTGGAACCAGGAAGGAACCAGGCGATGTCGTGAAGAGTTGCAGGTGAAGGTGAAGCTTGTCGCTGCAGCCAGGAGGACCAGGAAGCGTCGAGGACGACCAGGACCAGGAGGCGAGCTGTCCCACGAAGGCTTTTGCTGTCGGCGGCGTCGAAGTTGGACTAGGACTCACCAAGCCTTGGCAAGCGGAACCCACGAAGAACAAAGGACTTGCTTCTGGTGCAGACCAGGAAGGTCTGGGGTGCTTCTTTGCAGAGAAGCGGGAGCCAGTCTGGAGGAGCCAAACCAGCGCAGAAGATTTCAGGGTGCGTCGTCACAGAGGCCACTAGCCAGCGGGCAAGCAACCGGACAGACGCGGCAAGCAGGAAAATGCTGAAGGGCCCCACACAGGACTCGTGGAGTGTGGGGGGCTGATCTTCGGTGCAGATGGTGCTTGGGGTTGGGGCTTCTCAATCCCCGGTGCACAACTTCGAGGGTACCTCAGAAGCTGCGCTGTAAGTTACTAGCCACTTTTCCCAGGTAGCCGGTCCCACGTCGCTCGTCGCCTCCACGGATCTCAGCTCTGCTGCAGATGTGGATGAGGGTCGGAGAAGTCTGGAAGTCAAGGCTCTGGTCGGGCTCTGCAGTCGGTTCCTCGTAGAACGGTCGCAAAGCAAAGGGTAGTCTCTTGATGGTGCCTGTTTGCACAGGGTAGCCACTCCTTGGCTACAAGGGAGATTCTTCAGTCTTCTTCTTTCGTCGAATGTCGAAGGTCCAGAGTTTCTGTTCAGTTTTGCAGGTTCAGGATAATCTAAAGTCTTGAGGCCCAACTCCCACTCTTATACTAATCTGGGGGGCTGGGATACCTGCTAGGTCACGCCTTATGGGTGGGACCTGGGAGGGGGTGGTTACACCCACTTCCCTTTGTCCAGTTTCGCGCCAGAGCTGGGGCTGGAGTGCCCCAGCGCCGGTTTGAACTGGACTATGCAAGGAACACCTTGTGTGCCCCAGGCATGTCTCATTCCTTTCAGCCCACCCTGCCCCAATACACTAAAGGCTGTCTGGGGAGGTGCTGGCACCTCCCCAAGCAGGAAACCTATTGTCCAGGCCTCCCTGGCTGGGATCACTCCCAGCAGCAGGAGGTCAGACTTGTGTCTGTGGCAGCAGCATCCATTTTGTGATGCTGAGGCTTTGGTGAGAGTTAAACAGCAAAGTAGGATTTTAACATGTCTCTCCCTCTAGAAGGGAGGAATAATATCCTCATCACCAGAAATGGTATGGGGGTATTATTCCAAAGTGTTAGACACCTTACACGACATGTTTTGATAAAGCCAAACCATAGTTACCATAACCGTTTAAGATTATAAGGCATTTTAAGAGTATATGGTAGGCTATATCATAGAACAGCTATAAGGACATGGTTTCGAAAGCTGCAGACAGGCTCAGCTCATGCTAGAGCACCATCTCACATGTTACCAAGCACTCTGCCTCCAGGATTGTTAAGGCCTGCCATAGGAGTGACTGATAGGTACACATGTGTCTATATATAAGGGTAGATATAGGCATACTATATCTAAGCAAGGGGTGATTACACGACCTTGCCCCAGCTGAGTGATCAGCCAGTTGTGTCTGATTGGAAGGCCAGACCAGGGGTGGCATAATACATGCTGCAGCCCCTGGGAGGCCTAGGGTACACCTATGCCCTGGGTACCTAGGGTACACTGTACAGGGTCCAATAAGGTGATCCTTACCAATTGTGTATGTACCTAGGGTACATGGAGTCCATTTTACAGAGAGAGCAGACAGCCTGAGACCCTGAATGGCAGGATCTCAGGCCAACTAAGTCGAAAAACCAGCTAGACACTAGGCAAAAAGTTGGGGGTAACCATAGTCAGATATCCACCTTCCTACAGTCTCATGTCGCACCCAGGGGTCAAAGGTCAAACTGTAAGGGAGTGAATGTTTTCCTCCATTCAAAGTCTCTAAAAAGTGCGCTTTCACGCACTTTCAGCCCCAAAAAACCTCAAAGATTGCTTTTCAGTGTAAAAGCTCAAAATGCTGGGAAATACAGCATTTGACGGCCCTAGAGTCCGGAAAACGTGGTATTGACTTTGGGAGAGAGTAAAACCACATGACTCATCTACAGGTCACATGATACTCCCAGGGGTCAAAGGTCAACCTCTAAGGAAGTGGTCGTTTTCAAAAAGTGTGCGCTTTTATGCACTTTGAAAACGATCTTTACTATTTTCTGCGGCTCAGTCTAAAAGGTCAAAACACTGGAAAATGCTTCATGTTGAGAGCCCTAGAGCCCGGAAAACGTAGTATTGACTTCAGGAGGCAGAAAAACCACATGACTATTCCAAGGCCACATGACACTTCCAGGGGTCAAAGGTCAACCTGTATGGAAGTGGTCGTTTTCCTCCATTCAAAGTCTCTAAAAAGTGTGCGCTTTCACGCACTTTCAGCCCCAAAAAACCTCAAAGAGTGCTTTTCAGTCTAAAAGCTCAAAATGCTGGGAAATACAGCATTTGACGGCCCTAGAGTCCAGAAAACGTGGTATTGACTCTGGAAGACAGAAAAACCACATGACTATTCCAAGGTCACATGACACTTCCAAGGGGTCAAAGGTCAACCTGTATGGAAGTGGTCGTTTTCCTCCATTCAAAGTCTCTAAAAAGTGTGCGCTTTCACGCACTTTGATCCGCAAAAAACCTTAAAGATTGCTTTTCAGTTCAAAAGGTCAAAACGCTGGGAAATGCTGCATTCAGCGGCCCTGGAGCCCGGATAAATTGTGTATTGCCTTCGGGGGGCAGAAAAACCACATGGCTCTTCCAAAAGTCACATGACGCTCCCAGGGGTCAAAGGTCAACTTGTAAGGAAGTGGTCGTTTTCCTCCATTCAAAGTCTCTAAAAAGTGTGCGCTTTCACGCACTTTGAGCCCCAAAAAACCTCAAAGATTGCTTTTCAGTCAAAAGCTCAAAATGCTGGGAAATACAGCCTTTGACGGCCCTAGAGTCCGGAAAACGTGGTATTGACTTTGGGAGAGAGAAAAACCACATGACTCATCCACAGGTCACATGATACTCCCAGGGGTCAAAGGTCAACCTGTAAGGAAGTGGTCGTTTTCCTTCATCCAAAGGCTCCAAAAAGTGTGCGCTTTTATGCACTTTGAAAACGATCTTTACTATTTTCTGCGGCTCAGTCTAAAAGGTCAAAACACTGGGAAATGCTTCATTTGACGGCCCTAGAGCCCGGAAAACGTAGTATTGACTTCAGGAGGCAGAAAAACCACATGACTATTCCAAGGTCACATGACACTTCCAGGGATCAAAGGTCAACCTGTAAGGAAGTGGTAGTTTTCCTCCATTCAAAGTCTCTAAAAAGTGTGCGCTTTCACGCACTTTGAGCCCCAAAAAACCTCAAAGATTGCTTCTCAGTCTAAAAGCTCAAAATGCTGGGAAATACAGCCTGTGACGGCCCTAGAGCCCGGAAAACGTGATATTGACTTCGGGAGGCAGAAAAACCACATGGCTATTCCAAGGTCACATGACACTTCCAGGGGTCAAAGGTCAACTTGTAAGGAAGTGGTCGTTTTCCTTCATCCAAAGGCTCCAAAAAGTGAGCGCTTTTACGCACTTTGAAAACGATCTTTACTATTTTCTGCGGCTCAGTCTAAAAGGTCAAAACGCTGGGAAATGATGCATTGACTGCCCTAGAACCTGGAAAACGTGTGTATTGACTTTGGGAGACAGAAAAACGACATGACTCTTCCGAAGGTCCCAGTGGTCAAAGGTCAACTTGTAAGGAAGTGGTCGTTTTCTCCATTCAAAGTCTCTAAAAAGTGTGCGCTTTCATGCACTTTCAGGTCCAAAAAAGCTCAAAATGCTGGGAAATACAGCATTTGACGTCCCTAGAGTCCAGAAAACGTGGTATTGACTTTGGGAGAGAGAAAAACCACATGACTCTTCCGAAGGTCTCATGACGCACCCAGGGGTCAAAGGTCAAACTGTAAGGGAGTGGTTGTTTTCCTCCATTCAAAGTCTCTAAAAAGTGTGCGCTTTCACGCACTTTCAGGTCCAAAAAACCTCAAAGATTGCTTTTCAGTCTAAAAGCTCAAAACGCTGGGAAATGCTGCATTCAGCGGCCCTGGAGCCCGGAAATGAGCATTCTGACTTTGGGGAGACAGAAAAACCACATGGCTCTTCCAAAAGTCACATGACGCTCCCAGGGGTCAAAGGTCAACCTGGAAGGAAGTGGTCGTTTTCCTTCATTCAAAGGCTCTAAAAAGTGTGCGCTTTCACGCACATTGAGCCCCAAAAACCTTACATTTTTCTTTTCAGTCTAAAAGCTCAAAATGCTGGGAAATAGTGTATTTGACAGCCCTAGAGCCCGGAAAACGTGTGTATTGAGTTTGGGAGATAGAAAAACCACATGACTCTTCCAAAGGTCTCATGACGCTCCCATGGGTCCATGGTCGAAGGTCAAAGGTCAACCTGCGCACACTTTTTAGACCCTTTTGATGAAGGAAAACGACCACTTCCTTCCAGGTTGACCTTTGACCCCCTGGCAGTGTCATGTGACCTTTGGAAGAGTCATGTGGTTTTTCTGCCTCCCTAAGTCAATACAACTTTTTCCGGGCTCTAGTGCCATAAAATCAAGCATTTCCCAGTGTTTTGACCTTCTAGACTGAGCTACAGAAAATAGTAAGGATCGTTTTCAAAGTGCGTAAAAGCGCACACTTTGTGGAGCCTTTGGATGAAGGAAAACAACCACTTCCTTACAGGTTGACCTTTGATCCCTGGGTGCGTCATGAGACCTTTGGAAGAGTCATGTGGTTTTTCTGCCACCCAAAGAAAATACCATGTTTTCCAGGCTCCAGGGGCGTCAAATGAAGCATTTCTTAGCATTTTGAGCTTTTAGACTGAAAAGCAATTTTTAGGTTTTTTGGGGCTCAATGTGCGTTAGAAAGCGCACACTTTTTAGAGCCTTTTGATGAAGGAAAACGACCACTTCCTTCCAGGTTGACCTTTTACCCCTGGGGGGGTCATGAGACCTTTGGAAGAGTCATGTGGTTTTTCTGTCTCCCAAAGTCAATACACACGTTTTCCGGACTCTAGGGCCATCAAATCAGTATTTTCCAGCATTTTGCGCTTTTAGACTGAAAAGCAATCCTTAAGGTTTTTTGTGGCTCAATGTGTGTGAAAGCACACACTTTTTAGAGACTTTGAATGGAGGAAAACGACCACTTCCTTACAGGTTGACCTTTGACCCTTGACCCCTGGGAGCGCCCTGAGACCTGTTGAAGAGTGGCGTGGTTTTTCTGTCTCACGGTCACTACCTCGTTTTCCGGGCTCTAGGGCAATCAAATGAAGCATTTCCCAGTGTTTTGACCTTATAGACTGAAAAGCAATCTTTAAGGTTTTTTGGGCCTCAATGTGCGTGAGAAAGCACACACTTTTTATAGCCTTTGAATGAAGGAAAACGACCATTTCTGTGCTTCATTCGGCGGCCCTGGATCACTGAAAACGTGTGTATTGACTTCGGCAGACAGAAAAACCACATGACTCTTCCAAAGGTCTCATGACGCACCCAGGGGTCAAAGGTCAAACTGTAAGGAAGTGGTAGTTTCCCTCCATTAAAAGTCTTTAAAAAGTGTGCGCTTTCACGCACTTTGAGCCCTAAAAAACCTCAAAGATTGCTTTTTAGTCTAAAAGCTCAAAATGCTGGGAAATACAGCATTTGACGGCCCTAGAGTCCGGAAAACGTAGTATTGACATGGAGAGGCAGAAAAACCACATGACTGTTCCAAGGTCACATGACGCTTCCAAGGGTCAAAGGTCAACCTGTACGGAAGTGGTCGTTTTCCTTCATCCAAAGGCTCCAAAAAGAGTGCGCTTTTAAGCACTTTGAAAACGATCTTTACTATTTTCTGTGGCTCAGTCTAAAAGCTCAAAACGCTGGGAAATGTTGCATTTGACGGCCCTAGAACCCGTAAAACGTGTGTATTGACTTCGGGAGACAGAAAAACCACATGACTCTTCCAAAGGTCTCATGAGGCACCCACGGGTCAAAGGCCAAAGGTCAAACTGTAAGGAAGTGGTCATTTTCCTCCATTCAAAGTCTCTAAAAAGAGAGCGCTTTCACGCACTTTGAGCCCCAAAAAACCTCAAAGATTGCTTTTCAGTCAAAAGCTCAAAATGCTGGGAAATACAGCCTTTGACGGCCCTAGAGTCTGGAAAACCTGGTATTGACTTTGGGAGAGAGAAAAACCACATGACTCATCCACAGGTCACATGATACTCCCAGGGGTCAAAGGTCAACCTGTAAGGAAGTGGTCGTTTTCCTTCATCCAAAGGCTCCAAAAAGTGTGCGCTTTTATGCACTTTGAAAACGATCTTTACTATTTTCTGAGGCTCAGTCTAAAAGGTCAAAACACTGGGAAATGATTCATTTGACGGCCCTAGAGCCCGGAAAACGTAGTATTGACTTCAGGAGGCAGAAAAACCACATGACTATTCCAAGGTCACATGACACTTCCAGGGATCAAAGGTCAACCTGTAAGGAAGTGGTCGTTTTCCTCCATTCAAAGTCTCTAAAAAGTGTGCGCTTTCACGCACTTTGAGCCCCAAAAAACCTCAAAGATTGCTTTTCAGTCTAAAAGCTCAAAATGCTGGGAAATACAGCCTTTGACGGCCCTAGAGCCCGGAAAACGTAGTATTGACTTGGGGAGGCAGAAAAACCACATGACTCATCCAAGGTCACTTGATACTTCCAGGGGTCAAAGGTCAACCTGTAAGGAAGTGGTTGTTTTCCTCCATTCAAAGTCTCTAAAAAGTGTGTGCTTTCACGCACTTTGAGCCAAAATAAACCTCAAAGATTGGTTTTCAGTCTAAAAGCTCAAAATGCTGGGAAATACAACATTTGATGGCCCTAGAGTCTGGAAAACGTGATATTGACTTTGGGAGACAGAAAAACAACATGACTATTCCAAGGTCACATGACACTCCCAGGGGTCAAAGGTCAACCTGTAAGGAAGTGGTCGTTTTCCTTCATCCAAAGGCTCCAAAAAGTGTGCGCTTTCACGCACTTTGAGCCCCAAAAAACCTCAAAGATTGCTTTTCAGTCAAAAGCTCAAAATGCTGGGAAATACAGCCTTTGACGGCCCTAGAGTCCGGAAAACGTGGTATTGACTTTGGGAGAGAGAAAAACCACATGACTCATCCACAGGTCACATGATACTCCCAGGGGTCAAAGGTCAACCTGTAAGGAAGTGGTCGTTTTCCTTCATCCAAAGGCTCCAAAAAGTGTGCGCTTTTATGCACTTTGAAAACGATCTTTACTATTTTCTGCGGCTCAGTCTAAAAGGTCAAAACACTGGGAAATGCTTCATTTGACGGCCCTAGAGCCCGGAAAACGTAGTATTGACTTCAGGAGGCAGAAAAACCACATGACTATTCCAAGGTCACATGACACTTCCAGGGATCAAAGGTCAACCTGTAAGGAAGTGGTAGTTTTCCTCCATTCAAAGTCTCTAAAAAGTGTGCGCTTTCACGCACTTTGAGCCCCAAAAAACCTCAAAGATTGCTTTTCAGTCTAAAAGCTCAAAATGCTGGGAAATACAGCCTGTGACGGCCCTAGAGCCCGGAAAACGTGATATTGACTTCGGGAGGCAGAAAAACCACATGGCTATTCCAAGGTCACATGACACTTCCAGGGGTCAAAGGTCAACTTGTAAGGAAGTGGTCGTTTTCCTTCATCCAAAGGCTCCAAAAAGTGAGCGCTTTTACGCACTTTGAAAACGATCTTTACTATTTTCTGCGGCTCAGTCTAAAAGGTCAAAACGCTGGGAAATGATGCATTGACTGCCCTAGAACCTGGAAAACGTGTGTATTGACTTTGGGAGACAGAAAAACGACATGACTCTTCCGAAGGTCCCAGTGGTCAAAGATCAACTTGTAAGGAAGTGGTCGTTTTCTCCATTCAAAGTCTCTAAAAAGTGTGCGCTTTCATGCACTTTCAGGTCCAAAAAAGCTCAAAATGCTGGGAAATACAGCATTTGACGTCCCTAGAGTCCAGAAAACGTGGTATTGACTTTGGGAGAGAGAAAAACCACATGACTCTTCCGAAGGTCTCATGACGCACACAGGGGTCAAAGGTCAAACTGTAAGGGAGTGGTTGTTTTCCTCCATTCAAAGTCTCTAAAAAGTGTGCGCTTTCACGCACTTTCAGGTCCAAAAAACCTCAAAGATTGCTTTTCAGTCTAAAAGCTCAAAACGCTGGGAAATGCTGCATTCAGCGGCCCTGGAGCCCGGAAATGAGCATTCTGACTTTGGGGAGACAGAAAAACCACATGGCTCTTCCAAAAGTCACATGACGCTCCCAGGGGTCAAAGGTCAACCTGGAAGGAAGTGGTCGTTTTCCTTCATTCAAAGGCTCTAAAAAGTGTGCGCTTTCACGCACATTGAGCCCCAAAAACCTTACATTTTTCTTTTCAGTCTAAAAGCTCAAAACGCTGGGAAATAGTGTATTTGACAGCCCTAGAGCCCGGAAAACGTGTGTATTGAGTTTGGGAGATAGAAAAACCACATGACTCTTCCAAAGGTCTCATGACGCTCCCATGGGTCCATGGTCGAAGGTCAAAGGTCAACCTGCGCACACTTTTTAGACCCTTTTGATGAAGGAAAACGACCACTTCCTTCCAGGTTGACCTTTGACCCCCTGGCAGTGTCATGTGACCTTTGGAAGAGTCATGTGGTTTTTCTGCCTCCCTAAGTCAATACAACTTTTTCCGGGCTCTAGTGCCATAAAATCAAGCATTTCCCAGTGTTTTGACCTTCTAGACTGAGCTACAGAAAATAGTAAGGATCGTTTTCAAAGTGCGTAAAAGCGCACACTTTGTGGAGCCTTTGGATGAAGGAAAACAACCACTTCCTTACAGGTTGACCTTTGATCCCTGGGTGCGTCATGAGACCTTTGGAAGAGTCATGTGGTTTTTCTGCCACCCAAAGAAAATACCATGTTTTCCAGGCTCCAGGGGCGTCAAATGAAGCATTTCTTAGCATTTTGAGCTTTTAGACTGAAAAGCAATTTTTAGGTTTTTTGGGGCTCAATGTGCGTTAGAAAGCGCACACTTTTTAGAGCCTTTTGATGAAGGAAAACGACCACTTCATTCCAGGTTGACCTTTTACCCCTGGGGGGGTCATGAGACCTTTGGAAGAGTCATGTGGTTTTTCTGTCTCCCAAAGTCAATACACACGTTTTCCGGACTCTAGGGCCATCAAATCAGTATTTTCCAGCATTTTGCGCTTTTAGACTGAAAAGCAATCCTTAAGGTTTTTTGTGGCTCAATGTGTGTGAAAGCACACACTTTTTAGAGACTTTGAATGGAGGAAAACGACCACTTCCTTACAGGTTGACCTTTGACCCTTGACCCCTGGGAGCGCCCTGAGACCTGTTGAAGAGTGGCGTGGTTTTTCTGTCTCACGGTCACTACCACGTTTTCCGGGCTCTAGGGCAATCAAATGAAGCATTTCCCAGTGTTTTGACCTTATAGACTGAAAAGCAATCTTTAAGGTTTTTTGGGCCTCAATGTGCGTGAGAAAGCACACACTTTTTATAGCCTTTGAATGAAGGAAAACGACCATTTCTGTGCTTCATTCGGCGGCCCTGGATCACTGAAAACGTGTGTATTGACTTCGGCAGACAGAAAAACCACATGACTCTTCCAAAGGTCTCATGACGCACCCAGGGGTCAAAGGTCAAACTGTAAGGAAGTGGTAGTTTCCCTCCATTAAAAGTCTTTAAAAAGTGTGCGCTTTCACGCACTTTGAGCCCTAAAAAACCTCAAAGATTGCTTTTTAGTCTAAAAGCTCAAAATGCTGGGAAATACAGCATTTGACGGCCCTAGAGTCCGGAAAACGTAGTATTGACATGGAGAGGCAGAAAAACCACATGACTGTTCCAAGGTCACATGACGCTTCCAAGGGTCAAAGGTCAACCTGTACGGAAGTGGTCGTTTTCCTTCATCCAAAGGCTCCAAAAAGAGTGCGCTTTTAAGCACTTTGAAAACGATCTTTACTATTTTCTGTGGCTCAGTCTAAAAGCTCAAAACGCTGGGAAATGTTGCATTTGACGGCCCTAGAACCCGTAAAACGTGTGTATTGACTTCGGGAGACAGAAAAACCACATGACTCTTCCAAAGGTCTCATGAGGCACCCACGGGTCAAAGGCCAAAGGTCAAACTGTAAGGAAGTGGTCATTTTCCTCCATTCAAAGTCTCTAAAAAGTGTGCGCTTTCACGCACTTTGAGCCCCAAAAAACCTCAAAGATTGCTTTTCAGTCAAAAGCTCAAAATGCTGGGAAATACAGCCTTTGACGGCTCTAGAGTCTGGAAAACCTGGTATTGACTTTGGGAGAGAGAAAAACCACATGACTCATCCGCAGGTCACATGATACTCCCAGGGGTCAAAGGTCAACCTGTAAGGAAGTGGTCGTTTTCCTTCATCCAAAGGCTCCAAAAAGTGTGCGCTTTTATGCACTTTGAAAACGATCTTTACTATTTTCTGAGGCTCAGTCTAAAAGGTCAAAACACTGGGAAATGCTTCATTTGACGGCCCTAGAGCCCGGAAAACGTAGTATTGACTTCAGGAGGCAGAAAAACCACATGACTATTCCAAGGTCACATGACACTTCCAGGGATCAAAGGTCAACCTGTAAGGAAGTGGTCGTTTTCCTCCATTCAAAGTCTCTAAAAAGTGTGCGCTTTCACGCACTTTGAGCCCCAAAAAACCTCAAAGATTGCTTTTCAGTCTAAAAGCTCAAAATGCTGGGAAATACAGCCTTTGACGGCCCTAGAGCCCGGAAAACGTAGTATTGACTTGGGGAGGCAGAAAAACCACATGACTCATCCAAGGTCACTTGATACTTCCAGGGGTCAAAGGTCAACCTGTAAGGAAGTGGTTGTTTTCCTCCATTCAAAGTCTCTAAAAAGTGTGTGCTTTCACGCACTTTGAGCCAAAATAAACCTCAAAGATTGGTTTTCAGTCTAAAAGCTCAAAATGCTGGGAAATACAACATTTGATGGCCCTAGAGTCTGGAAAACGTGATATTGACTTTGGGAGACAGAAAAACAACATGACTATTCCAAGGTCACATGACACTCCCAGGGGTCAAAGGTCAACCTGTAAGGAAGTGGTCGTTTTCCTTCATCCAAAGGCTCCAAAAAGTGTGCGCTTTTACGAACTTTGAAAACGATCTTTACTATTTTCTGCGGCTCAGTCTAAAAGGTCAAAACGCTGGGAAATGATGCATTGACTGCCCTAGAACCTGGAAAACGTGTGTATTGACTTCGGGAGACAGAAAAACCACATGACTCTTCCGAAAGTCTCATGTCGCACCCAGGGGTCAAAGGTCAACCTGCAAGGAAGTGGTAATTCTCCTTTATCCAAAGGCTCCAAAAAGTGTGCACTTTACGCACTTTGAAAACGATCTGTATTATTTTCTGCAGCTCAGACTAAAAGGTCAAAACACTGGGAAATGCTTCATTTGACGGCCCTAGAGCCCGGAAAACGTGGTGGTGACTTCGGGAGGCAGAAAAACCAGATGGCTATTCCAAGGTCACATGACACTTCCAGGAGTCAAAGGTCAACTTGTAAGGAAGTGGTCGTTTTCCTCCATTCAAAGTCTCTAAAAAGTGTGCGCTTTCACGCACTTTCAGCCCCAAAAAACCTCAAAGATTGCTTTTCAGTCTAAAAACTCAAAATGCTGGGAAATACAGCATTTGACGGCCCTAGAGTCCGGAAAACGTGGTATGTACTTTGGGAGAGAGAAAAACCACATGACTCATCCACAGGTCACATGATACTCCCAGGGGTCAAAGGTCAACCTCTAAGGAAGTGGTCGTTTTCCTTCATCCAAAGGCTCCAAAAAGTGTGCGCTTTTATGCACTTTGAAAACGATCTTTACTATTTTCTGCGGCTCAGTCTAAAAGGTCAAAACACTGGGAAATGCTTCATTTGATGGCCCTAGAGCCCGGAAAACCACATGACTATTCCAAGGTCACGTGACACTTCCAGGGGTCAGAGGTCAACCTGTAAGGAAGTGGTCGTTTTCCTCCATTCAAAGTCTCTAAAAAGTGTGCGCTTTCATGCACTTTGAGCCCCAAAAAAACCTCCAAGATTGCTTTTCAGTCTAAAAGCTCAAAATGCTGGGAAATACAGCATTTGACGGCCCTAGTGTCCGGAAAACGTCTTATTGACTTTGGGTGACAGAAAAACCACATGACTATTCCAAGGTTACAAGACACTCCCAGAGGATAAAGGTCAAATCGGGGGTATGGGAGGAGGATGTGGGCCCGCTTGAGGAGGAGGACTGGACGGAGGCCCTAGCCTCTCCACGTGGGGCGGCCATCGCCGTGAGCCTTCGACTCATCCAGTGCAAATACCTCCATAGAGTGTATTTTACCAGAGTTAGACTGTATAGGGCGGGTCTGGTGGCATCCCCAAATTGCCTTCGCTGCTTGCATGAAGAAGGGTCGCTGCTGCATACTATATGGGATTGTTCTGCACTAACTAGGTTCTGGCGGGGTGTACTGACATGCCTCTCAGAGGTTCTGGGTTGGGATCTCCCTCGGTCTCCTAAACTAGTGCTCCTGCATGTGATGGACGATATAGGGGGCAATGTTTATAAGCGCCACCTGATGCACCTGAGCTTCACTCTTGCCAAGCGGGACATAGCGAGGGCTTGGAAGGCGACGGCCGCACCCTCCGTATCAGTTTGGAAGGCTGGGCTAGATTTCTGCATGGGCCTAGAGGCCCCCATTTTTGTGGCACGGGGCTGCCCGCGTAAATATTATAAAATTTGGAAACGATGGGCAGATTACAGGGGACTGGAATTGGAACCCACTCCAGCGGAATAATTGTGTGGGTGGCAGTCTTTCTCTCCTTTGTTTTGGGGGGGCATGTAACATTTGTGTATTGGGCGCAGTTGTGTCTCACGGACATGGTCCATAGCGAGGGTAGAATTGTAGCTACGAACAGATTTGTTGCCTTGGATTGGCGGTGCTATGGGGTGAGGGGTGGGGTGTGTTCTATTTTTATTTGTTTAGTGGGGTTGCATTTTTTATGCACGTCCCTTATGTAATTTTCTTTTGGTATTTCATGGGAAAAATGTCAAAGCCAGGATTTTGTTTATTGATGCTACGGAAGTCTCTGGGTTACAGAGCTCCGCTAAATGTGTATTTGACGAATAAAAATGTGTTTACCAAAAAACAAAACCACTGGGAATTGCTTCATTTGACGGTCCTAGAGCCCGGAAAACGTAGTATTGACTTCGGGAGGCCGAAAAACCACATGACTCTTCCAAAGGTCTCATGACACTTCCAGGGGTCAAAGGTCAACCTGTAAGGAAGTGGTCGTTTTCCTCCATTCAAAGTCTCTAAAAAGTGTGCGCTTTCACGCACTTTGAGCCCCAAAAAACCTCCAAGTTTGCTTTTCAGTCTAAAAGCTCAAAATGCTGCGAAATACAGCATTTGACGGCCCTAGAGTCCGGAAAACGTCTTATTGACTTTGGGAGACAGAAAAACAACATGACTATTCCAAGGTCACATGACACTCCCAGGGGACAACGGTCAAAGGTCAACCTGTAAGGAAGTGGTCGTTTTCCTTCATCCAAAGGCTCCAAAAAGTGTGTGCTTTTATGCACTTTGAAAACGAACTTTACTATTCTCTGTGGCTCAGTCTAAAAGCTCAAAAGGCTGGGAAATGATGCATTTGACGGCCCTAGAACCGGTAAAACGTGTGTATTGACTTCGGGAGACAGAAAAACCACATGACTCTTCCAAAGGTCTCATGAGGCACCCAGGGGTCAAAGGCCAAACTGTAAGGAAGTGGTCGTTTTCCTCCATTCAAAGTCTCTAAAAAGTGTGCGCTTTCACGCACTTTGAGCCCCAAAAAACCTCAAAGATTGCTTTTCAGTCAAAAGCTCAAAATGCTGGGAAATACAGCCTTTGACGGCCCTAGAGTCCGGAAAACGTGGTATTTACTTTGGGAGAGAGAAAAACCACATGACTCATCCACAGGTCACATGATACTCCCAGGGGTCAAAGGTCAACCTGTAAGGAAGTGGTCGTTTTCCTTCCTCCAAAGGCTCCAAAAAGTGTGCGCTTTTACGCACTTTGAAAATGATCTTTACTATTTTCTGCGGCTCAGTCTAAAAGGTCAAAACGCTGGGAAATGATGCATTGACTGCCCTAGAACCTGGAAAACGTGTGTATTGACTTTGGGAGACAGAAAAACGACATGACTCTTCCGATGGTCTCATGTCGCACCCAGGGGTCAAAGGTCAAACTGTAAGGGAGTGAATGTTTTCCTCCATTCAAAGTCTCTAAAAAGTGCGCTTTCACGCACTTTCAGCCCCAAAAAACCTCAAAGATTGCTTTTCAGTGTAAAAGCTCAAAATGCTGGGAAATACAGCATTTGACGGCCCTAGAGTCCGGAAAATGTGGTATTGACTTTGGGAGAGAGTAAAACCACATGACTCATCTACAGGTCACATGATACTCCCAGGGGTCAAAGGTCAACCTCTAAGGAAGTGGTCGTTTTCAAAAAGTGTGCGCTTTTATGCACTTTGAAAACGATCTTTACTATTTTCTGCGGCTCAGTCTAAAAGGTCAAAACACTGGAAAATGCTTCATGTTGACAGCACTAGAGCCCGGAAAACGTAGTATTGACTTCAGGAGGCAGAAAAACCACATGACTATTCCAAGGCCACATGACACTTCCAGGGGTCAAAGGTCAACCTGTATGGAAGTGGTCGTTTTCCTCCATTCAAAGTCTCTAAAAAGTGTGCGCTTTCACGCACTTTCAGCCCCAAAAAACCTCAAAGAGTGCTTTTCAGTCTAAAAGCTCAAAATGCTGGGAAATACAGCATTTGACGGCCCTAGAGTCCAGAAAACGTGGTATTGACTCTGGAAGACAGAAAAACCACATGACTATTCCAAGGTCACGTGACACTTCCAGGGGTCAGAGGTCAACCTGTAAGGAAGTGGTCGTTTTCCTCCATTCAAAGTCTCTAAAAAGTGTGCGCTTTCATGCACTTTGAGCCCCAAAAAAACCTCCAAGATTGCTTTTCAGTCTAAAAGCTCAAAATGCTGGGAAATACAGCATTTGACGGCCCTAGTGTCCGGAAAACGTCTTATTGACTTTGGGTGACAGAAAAACCACATGACTATTCCAAGGTTACAAGACACTCCCAGAGGATAAAGGTCAAATCGGGGGTATGGGAGGAGGATGTGGGCCCGCTTGAGGAGGAGGACTGGACGGAGGCCCTAGCCTCTCCACGTGGGGCGGCCATCGCCGTGAGCCTTCGACTCATCCAGTGCAAATACCTCCATAGAGTGTATTTTACCAGAGTTAGACTGTATAGGGCGGGTCTGGTGGCATCCCCAAATTGCCTTCGCTGCTTGCATGAAGAAGGGTCGCTGCTGCATACTATATGGGATTGTTCTGCACTAACTAGGTTCTGGCGGGGTGTACTGACATGCCTCTCAGAGGTTCTGGGTTGGGATCTCCCTCGGTCTCCTAAACTAGTGCTCCTGCATGTGATGGACGATATAGGGGGCAATGTTTATAAGCGCCACCTGATGCACCTGGGCTTCACTCTTGCCAAGCGGGACATAGCGAGGGCTTGGAAGGCGACGGCCGCACCCTCCGTATCAGTTTGGAAGGCTGGGCTAGATTTCTGCATGGGCCTAGAGGCCCCCATTTTTGTGGCACGGGGATGCCCGCGTAAATATTATAAAATTTGGAAACAATGGGCAGATTACAGGGGACTGGAATTGGAACCCACTCCAGCGGAATAATTGTGTGGGTGGCAGTCTTTCTCTCCTTTGTTTTGGGGGGGCATGTAACATTTGTGTATTGGGCGCAGTTGTGTCTCACGGACATGGTCCATAGCGAGGGTAGAATTGTAGCTACGAACAGATTTGTTGCCTTGGATTGGCGGTGCTATGGGGTGAGGGGTGGGGTGTGTTCTATTTTTATTTGTTTAGTGGGGTTGCATTTTTTATGCACGTCCCTTATGTAATTTTCTTTTGGTATTTCATGAGAAAAATGTCAAAGCCAGGATTTTGTTTATTGATGCTACGGAAGTCTCTGGGTTACAGAGCTCCGCTAAATGTGTATTTGACGAATAAAAATGTGTTTACCAAAAAACAAAACCACTGGGAATTGCTTCATTTGACGGTCCTAGAGCCCGGAAAACGTAGTATTGACTTCGGGAGGCCGAAAAACCACATGACTCTTCCAAAGGTCTCATGACACTTCCAGGGGTCAAAGGTCAACCTGTAAGGAAGTGGTCGTTTTCCTCCATTCAAAGTCTCTAAAAAGTGTGCGCTTTCACGCACTTTGAGCCCCAAAAAACCTCCAAGTTTGCTTTTCAGTCTAAAAGCTCAAAATGCTGCGAAATACAGCATTTGACGGCCCTAGAGTCCGGAAAACGTCTTATTGACTTTGGGAGACAGAAAAACAACATGACTATTCCAAGGTCACATGACACTCCCAGGGGACAACGGTCAAAGGTCAACCTGTAAGGAAGTGGTCGTTTTCCTTCATCCAAAGGCTCCAAAAAGTGTGTGCTTTTATGCACTTTGAAAACGAACTTTACTATTCTCTGTGGCTCAGTCTAAAAGCTCAAAAGGCTGGGAAATGATGCATTTGACGGCCCTAGAACCGGTAAAACGTGTGTATTGACTTCGGGAGACAGAAAAACCACATGACTCTTCCAAAGGTCTCATGAGGCACCCAGGGGTCAAAGGCCAAACTGTAAGGAAGTGGTCGTTTTCCTCCATTCAAAGTCTCTAAAAAGTGTGCGCTTTCACGCACTTTGAGCCCCAAAAAACCTCAAAGATTGCTTTTCAGTCAAAAGCTCAAAATGCTGGGAAATACAGCCTTTGACGGCCCTAGAGTCCGGAAAACGTGGTATTTACTTTGGGAGAGAGAAAAACCACATGACTCATCCACAGGTCACATGACACTCCCAGGGGTCAAAGGTCAACCTGTAAGGAAGTGGTCGTTTTCCTTCCTCCAAAGGCTCCAAAAAGTGTGCGCTTTTACGCACTTTGAAAACGATCTTTACTATTTTCTGCGGCTCAGTCTAAAAGGTCAAAACGCTGGGAAATGATGCATTGACTGCCCTAGAACCTGGAAAACGTGTGTATTGACTTTGGGAGACAGAAAAACGACATGACTCTTCCGATGGTCTCATGTCGCACCCAGGGGTCAAAGGTCAAACTGTAAGGGAGTGAATGTTTTCCTCCATTCAAAGTCTCTAAAAAGTGCGCTTTCACGCACTTTCAGCCCCAAAAAACCTCAAAGATTGCTTTTCAGTGTAAAAGCTTAAAATGCTGGGAAATACAGCATTTGACGGCCCTAGAGTCCGGAAAACGTGGTATTGACTTTGGGAGAGAGTAAAACCACATGACTCATCTACAGGTCACATGATACTCCCAGGGGTCAAACGTCAACCTCTAAGGAAGTGGTCGTTTTCAAAAAGTGTGCGCTTTTATGCACTTTGAAAACGATCTTTACTATTTTCTGCGGCTCAGTCTAAAAGGTCAAAACACTGGAAAATGCTTCATGTTGACAGCCCTAGAGCCCGGAAAACGTAGTATTGACTTCAGGAGGCAGAAAAACCACATGACTATTCCAAGGCCACATGACACTTCCAGGGGTCAAAGGTCAACCTGTATGGAAGTGGTCGTTTTCCTCCATTCAAAGTCTCTAAAAAGTGTGCGCTTTCACGCACTTTCAGCCCCAAAAAACCTCAAAGAGTGCTTTTCAGTCTAAAAGCTCAAAATGCTGGGAAATACAGCATTTGACGGCCCTAGAGTCCAGAAAACGTGGTATTGACTCTGGAAGACAGAAAAACCACATGACTATTCCAAGGTCACATGACACTTCTAGGGGGTCAAAGGTCAACCTGTATGGAAGTGGTCGTTTTCCTCCATTCAAAGTCTCTAAAAAGTGTGCGCTTTCACGCACTTTGATCCGCAAAAAACCTTAAAGATTGCTTTTCAGTTCAAAAGGTCAAAACGCTGGGAAATGCTGCATTCAGCGGCCCTGGAGCCCGGATAAATTGTGTATTGCCTTCGGGGGGCAGAAAAACCACATGGCTCTTCCAAAAGTCACATGACGCTCCCAGGGGTCAAAGGTCAACTTGTAAGGAAGTGGTCGTTTTCCTCCATTCAAAGTCTCTAAAAAGTGAGCGCTTTCACGCACTTTGAGCCCCAAAAAACCTCAAAGATTGCTTTTCAGTCAAAAGCTCAAAATGCTGGGAAATACAGCCTTTGACGGCCCTAGAGTCCGGAAAACGTGGTATTGACTTTGGGAGAGAGAAAAACCACATGACTCATCCACAGGTCACATGATACTCCCAGGGGTCAAAGGTCAACCTGTAAGGAAGTGGTCGTTTTCCTTCATCCAAAGGCTCCAAAAAGTGTGCGCTTTTATGCACTTTGAAAACGATCTTTACTATTTTCTGCGGCTCAGTCTCAAAGGTCAAAACACTGGGAAATGCTTCATTTGACGGCCCTAGAGCCCGGAAAACGTAGTATTGACTTGGGGAGGCAGAAAAACCACATGACTCATCCAAGGTCACTTGATTCTTCCAGAGGTCAAAGGTCAACCTGTAAGGAAGTGGTCGTTTTCCTTCATCCAAAGGCTCCAAAAAGTGTGCGCTTTTATGCACTTTGAAAACGATCTTTACTATTTTCTGTGGCTCAGTCTAAAAGCTCAACACGCTGGGAAATGTTGCATTTGACGGCCCTAGAACCGGTACAACGTGTGTATTGACTTTGGGAGACAGAAAAACCACATGATTCTTCCAAAGGTCTCATGAGGCACCCAGGGGTCAAAGGCCAAAGGTCAAACTGTAAGGAAGTGGTTGTTTTCCTCCATTCAAAGTCTCTAAAAAGTGTGCGCTTTCACGCACTTTGAGCCCCAAAAAACCTCAAAGATTGCATTTCAGTCAAAAGCTCAAAATGCTGGGAAAAACAGCCTTTGACGGCCCTAGAGCCCGGAAAAAGTAGTATTGACTTGGGGAGGCAGAAAAACCCCATGACTATTCCAAGGTCACATGACACTTCCAGGGGTCAAAGGTCAACCTGTAAGGAAGTGGTTGTTTTCCTCCATTCAGAGGCTCCAAAAAGTGTGCACTTTACGCACTTTGAAAACAATCTGTATTATTTTCTGCAGCTCAGACTAAAAGGTCAAAACACTGGGAAATGCTTCATTTGACGGCCCTAGAGCCCGGACAACGTGGTATTGACTTCGGGAGGCAGAAAAACCACATGGCTATTCCAAGGTCACATGACACTTCCAGGGGTCAAAGGTCAACTTGTAAGGAAGTGGTCGTTTTTCTCCATTCAAAGTCTCTAAAAAGTGTGCGCTTTCACGCACTTTGAGCCAAAATAAACCTCAAAGATTGCTTTTCAGTCGAAAAGCTCAAATTGCTGGGAAATTCAGCATTTGACGGCCCTAGAGTCTGGAAAACGTGGTATTGACTTTGGGAGACAGAAAAACCACATGACTATTCCAAGGTCACATGACACTCCCAGAGGTCAAAGGTCAACCTGTAAGGAAGTGGTCGTTTTCCTTCCTCCAAAGGCTCCAAAAAGTGTGCGCTTTTACGCACTTTGAAAACGATCTTTACTATTTTCTGCGGCTCAGTCTAAAAGGTCAAAACGCTGGGAAATGATGCATTGACTGCCCTAGAACCTGGAAAACGTGTGTATTGACTTTGGGAGACAGAAAAACGACATGACTCTTCCGAAGGTCTCATGTCGCACCCAGGGGTCAAAGGTCAAACTGTAAGGGAGTGAATGTTTTCCTCCATTCAAAGTCTCTAAAAAGTGCGCTTTCACGCACTTTCAGCCCCAAAAAACCTCAAAGATTGCTTTTCAGTGTAAAAGCTCAAAATGCTGGGAAATACAGCATTTGACGGCCCTAGAGTCCGGAAAACGTGGTATTGACTTTGGGAGAGAGTAAAACCACATGACTCATCTACAGGTCACATGATACTCCCAGGGGTCAAAGGTCAACCTCTAAGGAAGTGGTCGTTTTCAAAAAGTGTGCGCTTTTATGCACTTTGAAAACGATCTTTACTATTTTCTGCGGCTCAGTCTAAAAGGTCAAAACACTGGAAAATGCTTCATGTTGACAGCCCTAGAGCCCGGAAAACGTAGTATTGACTTCAGGAGGCAGAAAAACCACATGACTATTCCAAGGCCACATGACACTTCCAGGGGTCAAAGGTCAACCTGTATGGAAGTGGTTGTTTTCCTCCATTCAAAGTCTCTAAAAAGTGTGCGCTTTCACGCACTTTCAGCTCCAAAAAACCTCAAAGAGTGCTTTTCAGTCTAAAAGCTCAAAATGCTGGGAAATACAGCATTTGACGGCCCTAGAGTCCAGAAAACGTGGTATTGACTCTGGAAGACAGAAAAACCACATGACTATTCCAAGGTCACATGACACTTCCAGGGGGTCAAAGGTCAACCTGTATGGAAGTGGTCGTTTTCCTCCATTCAAAGTCTCTAAAAAGTGTGCGCTTTCACGCACTTTGATCCGCAAAAAACCTTAAAGATTGCTTTTCAGTTCAAAAGGTCAAAACGCTGGGAAATGCTGCATTCAGCGGCCCTGGAGCCCGGATAAATTGTGTATTGCCTTCGGGGGGCAGAAAAACCACATGGCTCTTCCAAAAGTCACATGACGCTCCCAGGGGTCAAAGGTCAACTTGTAAGGAAGTGGTCGTTTTCCTCCATTCAAAGTCTCTAAAAAGTGTGCGCTTTCACGCACTTTGAAAACTATCTTTACTATTTTCTGCGGCTCAGTCTAAAAGGTCAAAACACTGGGAAATGCTTCATTTGACGGCCCTAGAGCCCGGAAAACGTAGTATTGACTTCAGGAGGCAGAAAAACCACATGACTATTCCAAGGTCACATGACACTTCCAGGGATCAAAGGTCAACCTGTAAGGAAGTGGTCGTTTTCCTCCATTCAAAGTCTCTAAAAAGTGTGCGCTTTCACCCACTTTGAGCCCCAAAAAACCTCAAAGATTGCTTTTCAGTCTAAAAGCTCAAAATGCTGGGAAATACAGCCTGTGACGGCCCTAGAGCCCGGAAAACGTGATATTGACTTCGGGAGGCAGAAAAACCACATGGCTATTCCAAGGTCACATGACACTTCCAGGGGTCAAAGGTCAACTTGTAAGGAAGTGGTCGTTTTCCTTCATCCAAAGGCTCCAAAAAGTGAGCGCTTTTACGCACTTTGAAAACGATCTTTACTATTTTCTGCGGCTCAGTCTAAAAGGTCAAAACGCTGGGAAATGATGCATTGACTGCCCTAGAACCTGGTAAACGTGTGTATTGACTTTGGGAGACAGAAAAACGACATGACTCTTCCGAAGGTCCCAGTGGTCAAAGGTCAACTTGTAAGGAAGTGGTCGTTTTCTCCATTCAAAGTCTCTAAAAAGTGTGCGCTTTCATGCACTTTCAGGTCCAAAAAAGCTCAAAATGCTGGGAAATACAGCATTTGACGTCCCTAGAGTCCAGAAAACGTGGTATTGACTTTGGGAGAGAGAAAAACCACATGACTCTTCCGAAGGTCTCATGACGCACCCAGGGGTCAAAGGTCAAACTGTAAGGGAGTGGTTGTTTTCCTCCATTCAAAGTCTCTAAAAAGTGTGCGCTTTCACGCACTTTCAGGTCCAAAAAACCTCAAAGATTGCTTTTCAGTCTAAAAGCTCAAAACGCTGGGAAATGCTGCATTCAGCGGCCCTGGAGCCCGGAAATGAGCATTCTGACTTTGGGGAGACAGAAAAACCACATGGCTCTTCCAAAAGTCACATGACGCTCCCAGGGGTCAAAGGTCAACCTGGAAGGAAGTGGTCGTTTTCCTTCATTCAAAGGCTCTAAAAAGTGTGCGCTTTCACGCACATTGAGCCCCAAAAACCTTACATTTTTCTTTTCAGTCTAAAAGCTCAAAACGCTGGGAAATAGTGTATTTGACAGCCCTAGAGCCCGGAAAACGTGTGTATTGAGTTTGGGAGATAGAAAAACCACATGACTCTTCCAAAGGTCTCATGACGCTCCCATGGGTCCATGGTCGAAGGTCAAAGGTCAACCTGCGCACACTTTTTAGACCCTTTTGATGAAGGAAAACGACCACTTCCTTCTAGGTTGACCTTTGACCCCCTGGCAGTGTCATGTGACCTTTGGAAGAGTCATGTGGTTTTTCTGCCTCCCTAAGTCAATACAACTTTTTCCGGGCTCTAGTGCCATAAAATCAAGCATTTCCCAGTGTTTTGACCTTCTAGACTGAGCTACAGAAAATAGTAAGGATCGTTTTCAAAGTGCGTAAAAGCGCACACTTTGTGGAGCCTTTGGATGAAGGAAAACAACCACTTCCTTACAGGTTGACCTTTGATCCCTGGGTGCGTCATGAGACCTTTGGAAGAGTCATGTGGTTTTCCTGCCACCCAAAGAAAATACCATGTTTTCCAGGCTCCAGGGGCGTCAAATGAAGCATTTCTTAGCATTTTGAGCTTTTAGACTGAAAAGCAATTTTTAGGTTTTTTGGGGCTCAATGTGCGTTAGAAAGCGCACACTTTTTAGAGCCTTTTGATGAAGGAAAACGACCACTTCCTTCCAGGTTGACCTTTTACCCCTGGGGGGGTCATGAGACCTTTGGAAGAGTCATGTGGTTTTTCTGTCTCCCAAAGTCAATACACACATTTTCCGGACTCTAGGGCCGTCAAATCAGTATTTTCCAGCATTTTGCGCTTTTAGACTGAAAAGCAATCCTTAAGGTTTTTTGTGGCTCAATGTGTGTGAAAGCACACACTTTTTAGAGACTTTGAATGGAGGAAAACGACCACTTCCTTACAGGTTGACCTTTGACCCTTGACCCCTGGGAGCGCCCTGAGACCTGTTGAAGAGTGGCGTGGTTTTTCTGTCTCACGGTCACTACCACGTTTTTCGGGCTCTAGGGCAATCAAATGAAGCATTTCCCAGTGTTTTGACCTTATAGACTGAAAAGCAATCTTTAAGGTTTTTTGGGCCTCAATGTGCGTGAGAAAGCACACCCTTTTTATAGCCTTTGAATGAAGGAAAACGACCATTTCTGTGCTTCATTCGGCGGCCCTGGATCACTGAAAACGTGTGTATTGACTTCGGCAGACAGAAAAACCACATGACTCTTCCAAAGGTCTCATGACGCACCCAGGGGTCAAAGGTCAAACTGTAAGGAAGTGGTAGTTTTCCTCCATTAAAAGTCTTTAAAAAGTGTGCGCTTTCACGCACTTTGAGCCCTAAAAAACCTCAAAGATTGCTTTTTAGTCTAAAAGCTCAAAATGCTGGGAAATACAGCATTTGACGGCCCTAGAGTCCGGAAAACGTAGTATTGACATGGAGAGGCAGAAAAACCACATGACTGTTCCAAGGTCACATGACGCTTCCAAGGGTCAAAGGTCAACCTGTACGGAAGTGGTCGTTTTCCTTCATCCAAAGGCTCCAAAAAGTGTGCGCTTTTATGCACTTTGAAAACGATCTTTACTATTTTCTGAGGCTCAGTCTAAAAGGTCAAAACACTGGGAAATGCTTCATTTGACGGCCCTAGAGCCCGGAAAACGTAGTATTGACTTCAGGAGGCAGAAAAACCACATGACTATTCCAAGGTCACATGACACTTCCAGGGATCAAAGGTCAACCTGTAAGGAAGTGGTCGTTTTCCTCCATTCAAAGTCTCTAAAAAGTGTGCGCTTTCACGCACTTTGAGCCCCAAAAAACCTCAAAGATTGCTTTTCAGTCTAAAAGCTCAAAATGCTGGGAAATACAGCATTTGACGGCCCTAGTGTCCGGAAAACGTCTTATTGACTTTGGGTGACAGAAAAACCACATGACTATTCCAAGGTTACAAGACACTCCCAGAGGATAAAGGTCAAATGTCAACCTGTAAGGAAGTGGTCGTTTTCCTTCATCCAAAGGCTCCAAAAAGTGTGCGCTTTTATGCACTTTGAAAACGATCTTTACTATTTTCTGTGGCTCAGTCTAAAAGCTCAACACGCTGGGAAATGTTGCATGTGACGGCCCTAGAACCGGTACAACGTGTGTATTGACTTCGGGAGACAGAAAAACCACATGATTCTTCCAAAGGTCTCATGAGGCACCCAGGGGTCAAAGGCCAAAGGTCAAACTGTAAGGAAGTGGTTGTTTTCCTCCATTCAAAGTCTCTAAAAAGTGTGCGCTTTCACGCACTTTGAGCCCCAAAAAACCTCAAAGATTGCATTTCAGTCAAAAGCTCAAAATGCTGGGAAAAACAGCCTTTGACGGCCCTAGAGCCCGGAAAAAGTAGTATTGACTTGGGGAGGCAGAAAAACCCCATGACTATTCCAAGGTCACATGACACTTCCAGGGGTCAAAGGTCAACCTGTAAGGAAGTGGTTGTTTCCCTCCATTCAGAGGCTCCAAAAAGTGTGCACTTTACGCACTTTGAAAACAATCTGTATTATTTTCTGCAGCTCAGACTAAAAGGTCAAAACACTGGGAAATGCTTCATTTGACGGCCCTAGAGCCCGGACAACGTGGTATTGACTTCGGGAGGCAGAAAAACCACATGGCTATTCCAAGGTCACATGACACTTCCAGGGGTCAAAGGTCAACTTGTAAGGAAGTGGTCGTTTTTCTCCATTCAAAGTCTCTAAAAAGTGTGCGCTTTCACGCACTTTGAGCCAAAATAAACCTCATAGATGGCTTTTCAGTCGAAAAGCTCAAATTGCTGGGAAATTCAGCATTTGACGGCCCTAGAGTCTGGAAAACGTGGTATTGACTTTGGGAGACAGAAAAACCACATGACTATTCCAAGGTCACATGACACTTCCAGAGGTCAAAGGTCAACCTGTAAGGAAGTGGTCGTTTTCCTTCATCCAAAGGCTCCAAAAAGTGTGCGCTTTTATGCACTTTGAAAACGATCTTTACTATTTTCTGCGGCTCAGTCTAAAAGGTCAAAACACTGGAAAATGCTTCATTTGACGGCCCTATAGCCCGGACAACGTGGTATTGACTTCGGGAGGCAGAAAAACCACATGGCTATTCCAAGGTCACATGACACTTCCAGGGGTCAAAGGTCACCCTGTAAAGAAGTGGTCATTTTCCTCCATTCAAAGTCTCTAAAAAGTGAGCGCTTTCACGCACTTTGAGCCGCAAAAAACCTTAAAGATTGCTTTTCAGTTCAAAAGGTCAAAACGCTGGGAAATGCTGCATTCAGCGGCCCTGGAGCCCGGAAACGAGCATACTGACTTTGGGGAGACAGAAAAACCACATGACTATTCCAAGGTCACATGACACTTCCAGGGGTCAAAAGTCAACCTGTAAAGAAGTGGTCGTTTTCCTTCATTCAAAGGCTCTAAAAAGTGTGCGCTTTCACGCACATTGAGCCCCAAAAACCTTAAATTTTTCTTTTCAGTCTAAAAGCTCAAAACGCTGGGAAATGGTGTATTTGACAGCCCTAGAGCCGGGAAAACGTGTGTATTGAGTTTGGGAGATAGAAAAACCACATGCCTCTTCCAAAGGTCTCATGACGCTCCCATGGGTCCATGGTCAAAGGTCAACCTTCGCACACTTTTTAGAGCCTTTTGATGAAGGAAAACGACCACTTCCTTCCAGGTTGACCTTTGACCCCTGGGACTGTCATGTGACCTTTGGAAGAGTCATGTGGCTTTTCTGCCTCCCGAAGTCAATACAACTTTTTCCGGGCTCTAGGGCCATAAAATGAAGCATTTCCCAGTGTTTTGACCTTTTAGACTGAGCTGCGGAAAATAGTAAGGATCATTTTCAAAGTGAGTAAAAGCACACACTTTTTGGAGCCTTTGGTTTAAGGTTAAACAACCACTTCCTTACAGGTTGACCTTTGACCCCATGGATGCGTCATGAGACCTTTGGAAGAGTCATGTGGTTTTTCTGCCTCCCAAAGAAAATACCATGTTTTCCGGGCTCTAGGGCCGTCAAATGAAGCATTTCCCAGCATTTTGAGCTTTCAGACTGAAAAGCAATCTTTAGGTTTCTTGGGGCTCAATGTGCGTGAGAAAGCGCACACTTTTTAGAGCCTTTTGATGAAGGAAAACGACAAATCAAACGACTGCATCAAAACATGTCGTGTTTGGTGTCAAACAACTTGGAATCATACCCCCACACCAGTAACTGGTGTGGGAGTATGATCCCACCCTTCTAGAGGGGACGACATGTACCTACTGTGGAAACACGGTAGAAATCTGAAAGAGCCCTGGCGTCACAAAATGGATGCCACCAGCACAGACACTGGGATGCCCTCCTGCTGCTGACTGAAACTCGCAATGGAGGAGGCCCAAAAATAGGCATCCTGTCACAGGAAGGTGTCACTACCTTCTAGACAGGATTTAGTGTATTGGGGCTGGGTGGGTGCACTCCTAGAGTGCTTTGAAGTCCTGCACTGGGGGAGCAGTAGGCTCCTCTGTGCATATGCCAGCTCAAACCGGTTCAGGGGCTACCTGTCCCTGCTCTGGCGCAAAACTGGACAAAGGGAAGTGGGTGTAACCACCCCCTACCCTGACCCTCCCAGAGGAGTGGTCATAAAGCTAGTCCCTCCCCTACCTTCAGTATAAGATAGGGAAACCTTGCCATTGCAAATCAGATAACCCTGGATGACGCTTTACAAGAAGAATCCTGGTCCTTCAATGTTCCACTACCTTTGGAAGACGGAAGAATCTCCCTTGGAGTCAAGGAGTGACTCCACTGCTTGGCAGGCACCAAAACTTGGATTAACGGTTGCAAACTTTCCCGCTCCCGCCTGAGTTCGAAGTCCCTGCAGCCCCGGACGTGGATTTCCTGACTTCTCGACGGCCATTGTGAGTCCCCAGCAAAGCTGTGGCGAGTGGACCCCACGAATGACGAGGAACAGCAATACCCGGGTACCGTACACTATTGTCGAGTGAAACCCTTTCCCGACATTCTACGAACTTGTGCTTTGGACCATTTGTGGCTCAAGCCTCCAGCAGGTTGTGCAGCGAAAATCAGAGGCCTACCCCGTGCCGAGTAACCGTGGGCTCCTGTGAAGCATTTCCTCAAGAGGCGTCTTCGCGATCCATGCCCGTTGGCTTGTGGGTCCCCTGAAGACTTTCCTATCGACTCAAAGGGCTCCCCTGGTTGCTCCAGGCCTGCCCTCACTTACCTTCACTGGGTGAGTCCCTCAGACCTTGCTGGTCTGCACCATTGACTAAATTCACTTTCCACAAGACTTGCTGTTGCCAAGGCTTGTTGGCTCCAATCTGGTTGCTGACTCCGCAGTCAGCTGCAGACGCTGTGGTACACTTCGAATCCAGCTGCTGGTCATCGTCGATGCCTTCTGGTCCTCGTGAGTGAAGAGTCAAAGCACCCTTGATCACCTGAAATCACCCGACATCTGTGGGCATCCATCTTCCTGGCCCCGGGTCACTGGCAAGTGACTGTGAACACTGTCCCTTCAATTTTCAGGTCTTCTACATCCTGAATCCAGGCTTGGATTACTCCGGACACTTCTTCAGTCTTCGCAAGCAGCAAATCTTCTTTGGTCTCCATAGAAAACAGCGACGCGACCCACACCAAAAGACCTATGCACCCGGCTTCCCTGGGTGAGGTAACTCGTGCACTCCGGTGCCCTAGTGTGTGTTGGCCCTCGAATTACTTACCTTGTAAGTGGCTTGTTTTTAGACTTCCTCAAAGTACTCTAAAACTTTAAAAATCAAACCGCGACTTGCTCCATTGTAATCAATAGGGAACCCGCGGCTGTGTTCTCACACTGCATGCGTCTCCCGTGGGTCTGTTACTTACCTGCTTTTACTGCAGTAGTGAAGCCCCAGTGATTCTACAGGCCCTAGGCATTGTCATTCTGCAAGTCGACTTTCCTGAACCTCTTTTTTAGTATATGGTCTGGTACGCCCCTAGGGCCCCAGCCATATTTGTGCTTAACTTATTGTGAAACGTTGATATTTGAATGTGGTCCTGGCTTCTAATCTCATAAAGAGATTAGTAGAGTGTGTCTAGAAATAATAACATATATATTTGATATATATACCTGTATGGTGTCCTTTCATTTGGTAATTCAAGAGATTATAAGGTAAAACAAGCTGCTTTACATTCCTCTGAGACTTAGCCTGAAGGCTGCTCTCCACAGCTACCACTAGGATAGCTTTCTTTAAAAGGTTGGGGGGAAGCAATTCCTCCGTGGGTGACGGGTGTAAACTAAGCCGGCTATCCCCGAGCCCAGCAGGAGGAAGAAATGGCCATCCCCGGAATGGTGGGAGTTTAACGGACGAGTGGGGGACCTGAGGTACCTCTGGGGAAGGCTGTGGCCGCGGGGACGGCGAAGAGCCCTCGCTGGAAGACGCCAGGGAAAAGGCCACGACGCGGCGTCCCATCTCCAGGGAAGAAGAGACAAAAAGTTGATGAACCTCTGGAGAGGAGGGGGCCTCTGGAGACAAGTTGACGACCCGTCGCCGGCAAGGCGCCGTGGAGTCCGCCACAGGCACCAGCATGACATCGACCGGTGCCGGAGGGGACACCAAGACGACCTCCTTCACCCCTTGTGCCCTAGGAGAATGGGGCGGGGCCGGCTCCGGGTCGGCAAAAGAACGGCGCCGAAAAGGCACCAACTCGACCTCCGACAAGCAGCCGCCTGCGTGGAGAGTCTAGAGGGACACGGGGATGCACCCCAACCCCTAGCCAGCCCCAGCGGCGCCGACAGTCGTCGGCACCTGAGCGGCATTAGCTCGGCTTCTGGCTAGGCCGCCGCCTGCGCAGAAGACCGAGGAGGACTAGGGGGCAAGCTGCGAGTCCCGGTGACCTCCCGCGACACCACAGGGACCCCCTCGGGGTTTGCCGCGAGGCACAGGTGCCGTGGGCTGAAGGGGGGAACCCCGTAGGGCCACACCCTGACGGCACCACACCTCCAAGACCTGAAGTAGAATCTGTTGATGCCAGGGCCGGAGCCGCCGGCGACTCTGCGGAAAGCCCCGCACGTGGCAAGGGATCTGCGGAAGTCTCAGGAAGAGGAGCCAAGGAAGCCTGCAGAGCCACAGCATAGGCCTCCATTTGGGCCCTGGTCGCCCCGTTGCCGGGAAACGGCGGGTAGGGTGGCGATGAATGAGGCCACAGGTCCCGCGGAGAACCCGTGCCCTCTGCAGAGCGGGGACCAGGCCTCGGGGACAAGGTATAAGATTTACCGACGGGCGAGCGACGCCCCGGGGCCTTGGTGACGGGTGATGTCAAAATCCGAAGCGGCGATTCTTGGAACCTTCCGCGGGGGATGGATGCGGAGACAACACCGATCTGGACAACAGGGCCGAAAGGAGCTTCATCCGGCGCTTCCGCCAAGACTTAGGCTTCAGATGCTGGCAAGCGTCGCAGTCCGTAGAATCATGGTGCTCGCCCAAACACCATATGGTAATAGGATGAGGGTCCGTCACTGACACCTGATGGGCGCAAGATGAGCACGTCTTAAAGCCCGAAGGCATTCGCACACTGTCCCACAATGCAAAGCGTGAAAAGAAGGCCTGAAAACAGGTCAGGGACACGATCCGAAACCGCGTTGCACGTGGAAAAGAAGGAAACTGATGTCAGCACGCCGGGGTGGGGCTTTTGTGACCTCGCTGACGTCACTCCCATGGACGACATCAGGGCGGAGTCGCGTGGTACCGCCCCCCAGCATGCAGAGATGCTGGGGCAAAAAAAGTTTTCCGGGTCCAGTCTCACACCTGGGAATAATTCTATGTTAAAGAATCTGCGGCTAGTAGTCTCTATCAGATGCCTACCGAGGTCAAAGGTCAAGCTTGTGAGGGGGTAGTGGTTAATTTCCTTCACCAGAGGCTTGCAGAAGTGACCGTTTTTATGCGTGTCAGAAGCCATCGTTTGGGTTTTCTGGGGCGCCAAAGTCGCACTTGGCAGCAGGATTTCAAAACGCTAGGAACTGTTGCATTTGCCCTGGAGACCGGAAACGTGTTAGCTGACTACGCGGAGCCAGAAAAACCACATGAAACTCCCAATGTCACCTTGATGCCTCTCGGGATCATAGGTCAACCTATAAAATTCCTCCAGCCAGACGCTCCAAGAGTGTGTGTTTTTACGCAGATCCACAACGGTTTGCAGGGCTCAAAACACTGGCAACTGCTGCCATTGGCGGCCCTGTAGCCTGGAAACGTGCTTGCTGACTTCAGGGAGCCAGAAAAACCCTATGACACTTCCAAGGTCACCTTGACGCCTCCCGGAGTCAAAGGTCAACCTGTAAGGGGGTGGTCAAATTCCTCCAGCCAGAGGCTCCAAAAGTGTGTGCTTTTATGCAGGTCCAAAGCGGTTTGTCCGGTATTCAGAGTCAGGAACATAGAGTTGGCAGCAGGACTCAAAACGCTGCGAACTGCTGCATTTGGCAGCCCTGGAGCCTGGAAACGTGCTTGCTGACTTCAGGGAGCCAGAAAAATCATATGACACTCCCAAGGTCACCTTGACGCCTCCCGGGGTCAAAGGTCAACCTGTAAGGGGGTGGTCAAACTCCTCCAGCCAGAGGCTCCAAAAGTATGCGTTTTTACGCAGGTCCAAAACGGTTTGTCTGGTTTTCGGGGTTGGGAACAAAGAGCCCGGAAACGAGGAGCCAGAAAAACCATATGACACTCCCAAGGTCACCTTGACGCCTCCCGAGGTCAAAGGTCAACCTTGTGAGGGGGTAGTGGTCCATTTCCTCCACCCGAGGCCTGCAGCAGTGACCGTTTTTTTGTTTTTTTGTTTTTAAATTTGTTTGATTGATTTTAAACCATCAATGACAGAAGCAGCAATATAAGAACAATAGATTGTCAATAATACAGTATATCTCAAGCCGCTTCCCTCAATACCCTCCACCCTCAACCCACCACCGGTGTGCCTTTTAATTCCTGCACTATGACCAATAAAGTGTATCTGAAGTTAGTACGGTAACAGCATTGAACACCACAAATGTGGTACAGGGGATAGATGGCCCTTAGAGATTACCATTCCCCACATTGTTCCTGTATTGGTTCAGTCTTCTTGCTCCAATGCGTTAGTTGGATCCCTCCGATACTCCAAGATTGACCCCTCCTCCGAGTCTGTCTGGAGTCTGCAGTATTGCAACTAAGGCCTCCCACGCCCTCGCCGCCTCCTGTGCCTTTTCGTTATTAGTACGTAGGGCTTACTGCAACCTAAGTGTACCTTCACTCCGTGCCCATTTGAGTAATTCCGCCCGCCATCTCCACACACTGGGCCCCCTCCGTGACTTCCAATGCATTGTGAGCTCCCTCTTGGCTAAGACGAGGCCCAGGTCGAGGAATTTACTGGTAACTTTCATTTTAGCGGTATGCGGGAACCAGTGCAGTAAACAAGTACCCAGTTCTAGATCTAATGTACAGTCAGTTATACTACATAATAGTTCCAGCACTTTCTCCCAATATGTTCCTAAGCTCATACATCCCCACATCATATGCTGGAAGTCAGCCCCTTCCAAACCACACCGCGGACACTGAGCAGCCGCCGCCTCAAAATATTGGTTAAGCTTCACTGGCGTCAGATATGCTCTATGCAGGACATAAAAATGTACCAATTGAAACCTGGCATTCCTTGTGTTTTTCCAGGCCCTTCTAACCAACTAAGCCCATGTCTTCTCAGGAATTTCCCAGCTAAGGTCCACTTCCCACTTCCCTGCAACGCTCGCAATGGTTCCAGGGTCTCCGTCAACATACGCCTGTATAGGCACGTAATAGCCTTAAAGGTCCCTGCAGCCATTACCACATATTGGCACGCCATTGAGGTTCGTGGTTCCGACAGTCCTTTCCCCCAATAGCGTTGGATGGCCGAAACAAGCACCGAGTGCAGCAAATAATCCCCTTGCGGGAGGTCATATCTGTGCTGTAGGGCCTGGAATGACAACAGGGTTTCGTTTTCGTAGAGGTCTCATAGCACTTGTACTTCCAGATCCCCCCAGTTAGTTAGTGCCGTCCAATCCCTGCCATGCGGGAAGGCTGTGCACATACCCAGCGGTATCTCCGGGGCATACGGGCGGGTGAATCCAGCCCGATGCTGGCTTCGGTTCCAGCACATCCTGAGCGTCCGCTCCTCAGGAGTGAGCGGTTCAAGTCGCATCCTCTGCTGGAGCACTATGAAGGATAAGATATAACGCGGGATCCAACGACCCTCTGGGCCCTCCGGGCACTGAGACTCTCGATCCACAGCGTGCGTGAGCCATTGCAGCTGAGCTGCCAAATAGTACCACTCAAAGTCCGGTACTGCCATACCCCCATTCGCTCTCGGTCGTATCATTGTAGCCATTGCAACCCGCCTCCTATCCGTCCCCCAGAGAAATCCGCCAGCCATAGAGCTGTCAGAAGATGGAGCCCGGCACCCAAACCGGCAGTACAATACAATACAATAAGCGCGGTAGCGCCACCATCTTCAGGAGCGCCACCCGTCCCACTACCGATAACGGCAACGTACTCCAAAACGCCAAACTGCCCTTAAGTCTGCGTATGGCCCGACCCAAATTACCCTCCAGCAAATCCTCGGGGGCATGATAAATGTTGGTGCCTAAGTAAAGTAGACAGTGGGGCTCCCAACGAACACCCGCCACCTGCGAAGGGTTCATCGCAGCCGGCACCACCGGAAACAAGCAGGTCTTTGCCCAGTTCACCCTCAGCCCTGAGTACTGCCCAAACATATGGAGCAAGTGCCGCGCGCCCTCCAAAGCCATAGATGTGTTCGCGAGAAATATTAACAAATCATCCGCATAGAGAGAAATAAATTGCATGTCCCCGTGGAGGTATAAACCAGGATAATGTCTCCCCAACCGGGCATTGGAGGCCAGAGGTTCAATGGCCAAGGCAAACAACAACGGAGAGAGCGGGCATCCCTATTGCGTACCCCGCCCTATCTGGCAGGCTGAGATCGTCACACCCATCCGCACACGCGCCGTCGCTGATCTATACAGAAGCTCCGTCAACCCTACGAAAGAGTCCCCAAATCCAAACGCATGAAGGACTCGGTACAAATACGGCCACTCTAGGCTGTCAAACGCCTTTTCAATATCAACAGAGAGAACCGCTGCATCAGGGGTCTCGCTATGGTCCTCTCGTAAAATCCGTAGGAGGCGTCGGACGTTGGTCGCAGTAGTTCGCTTCTGGATGAAGCCCGTCTAGTCACTATGGACCAGGTGCGTCATATAGGGAAGAAGCCGGGTCGCAAGAATCCTACTTAAAATCTTGTAATCCGTTGTTAACATTGACAATGGGCGATAGGCCGACCTAGACAATGAGTCCTTACCTGGTTTCAGCAGTGGGATAATGATAGCCTCGTGAGTGGAAACTGGCAATCTCCCTAATTCCCAGGCCTCCTGATAAACCGCCCGAAGTTTGGGGCTAGGATATCGGCATATGTCGAGTAAAATTCTATCGGCAGTCCATCTGCCCCCAGGTTTTTTTTGCGCACCATATGTTTTAGCGAACTACGTATTTCCCCCACCCTGAACTCCTGTGCCAGCATAACCCCCTGGTCCTCCTCAAGGCGCGGTAGTCTTAACCCAGCTAAGAACTCGCTCAATCCGTCACTCGTATCTGTCAGGCGCGGATCTAGGGCGCCTACCGCATATACAGTCAAGGGAGGACTACATCCCCCAGAATCCCCGGCTGTATGGAGGCGTGGCCAAGAAAGGGTAAATACGAGCAAAGCGAGCCAATCGAGGCGCGTAATACTGGAAGGTGGTTTGATGCTGATCAGGAAGCTCATCGGAGAGAAGGAAGACGCGGGTGTTCGCGTCTAATACCATTGTGGAAGCAAGTACCTGGCCGTGGCAGAGGTTAGCCGCGAGGTACGCGGCTCCGGGAAGTCAGTTCCGACTTCTAAGAAACTTCACGCGGGACGCTGACGTAAGCGTCGCCGCATTTCTCAATCGCTGGAAGCAAAGAGGTTGGGAGCAGGAGCGTTCCTTCGGACGGCGAAGGAGACGCATTGGAAACCGGGAAGGTATCAGGTATCTCTGGAACCCGGGAAGGGAGGCTCATTGCGGGACAGTATTGTTTGGCCAGAGAAGCGAGGAGGAAATAAGGAATAGGATTACGAGACATTTGGTTATCTATTACTTTCGTTCTGTCGAGAACAGGGGAAGCCCCTATACAACTCTACATGAATTCAATGGTGGAGTAGTGACGTTGGGATTAGAGCTCATGTGTATAAATCAGATTGGCGCTTAGTAGCGTTAAGGGGAAGCTGATAAGGGAACGAAGGGGAGAGAAAGGTCCGACAGAGCATGCTGGTATGTGAGAGGGCTGGTCCTCTCGAGTCTGAGGTTAAGGCTCCAGAAATACAGAGTGCATGGCGTGCCTGAAGAGACACACTTGGTTCAAACACTTAGTGAGACTTAACTGAGAGTAGGTTACCTTGTGATTGGTTGTATTTTCTTTCATGTAATTACCTTGCAGGACTCCCACTAATCAACTGTACCCCTTATATTCCTAGTCCCTCGCCTGATTGCCCTGGTACTCTGTGTGTCTTCGAACCAGAGCCGGGGACGTCGGGAGGTGGAACCATTGTGCTTCATTCGAATCTGCCGGATCCACAGTGGAACGTGACAGAATTACGCGCCCAAGAAAACACTCCTGTGGGTTCGAATAAAGCACGAGCATGGCGTCGTTAGACGACGTGTTGCAGGCTCTCCTGTTAGTGCAACAGGAATTGGCCGCCTCAAAAGCAGAAACGGCCGCCCTAAGAGACAGGGTGGATCGCCAGGGTAGAAATCCGTTTGACGCCACTCTGTCTTCATCGCCTATACAGGTGAACGTGTCTCCTCCCATACCCCTGGCTAGCCCGGAGAGGTTCTCGGGGGATCCCCTCAAGATCCAAACCTTTCTGACGCAAATAGCCTTGCATTTCTCTTGCAAACCCGCTTCCTTTCCCTCTAACCATTCACGAGTGGCTTTTGCAATTTCGTATATGACGGGGGACGCCGCCAATTGGGCGGTGCCCTTGGTCAAATACGACGACCCTCTGTTATCGGATTGGAACGCATTCCGTAGCGAGTTCGAGCGGGTATTTGATCGAAGGGCTACCACTTTCTCGGCTGACCGAGAATTGTTAACTCTCCGCCAGGGTAAACAAGATTTGGTATCATATCTGACCCATTTTAATCGTCTCATAGCTGAAACCGCATGGCCCGAGGAAAAAAGGTCACCAGTTTTCATGGACTCAAGAGGCTATGCAGGCGTTCTGTGAGTTAAAACAAGCATTCACCACCGCACCGATTCTACAGCATCCCAGATCCGATTCACCGTTCATAGTAGAAGCGGACGCTTCTGACATAGCAGTGGGGGCGGTTCTTTCGCAACGGGAAGCGCTGTCCGGCCAACTGCATCCCATAGCATTTCTGTCTCGGAAACTGTCCCCGGCTGAAACACACTACACGATCGCCGAGAAGGAGTTGCTAGCTGTGAGAAAGGCGTTTCAGGAATGGAGGCACTACCTGTGGGGGGCTATGCATCCAGTAACGGTGTATACGGACCATCGCAATTTGCAATACCTGAAAACAGCCCGGCACCTCACGCAAAGGCAGATGCGGTGGATGCTGTTTTTTGCAGGGTTTGACTTTGTCATCACTTTCAGACCGGGTTCGGAGATCCGAAAAGCTGATTCGCTATCTCGACAAAATGGGGACCATCCGGCTCGTAGGGAAGTCCTAGAGGGCATCATTCCCCCAGAAAAGGTGATATGTGGGATCAGAGCGGACACATTCTTGAACACCATAAGAAAACAACGTACCCTGGTGCAATGGCTACAATGGGAGGAACAAGGTTCGGACCGACGAATGAAGGGAGGATTGCCTTTTGTTAGAGACCGGTTATTTGTTCCGTCTGTGGCGCTGCAGCACCAAGCTTTCGAATGGTGTCATGAGTCGCTGATAGCGGGTCATCCAGGGTGTACGAAGACTCTTCATCTCCTACAACGTTACTTCTGGTGGGACCACATGAACGAGGACGTCCGAAGGTGGATACAACAGTGCGACGTGTGCGCCCGAGCCAAGGGCGACCGCTCGAAAGCCAAGGGCAAGTTGGTTCCCATGCCAACTCCAGCAGGGCCCTGGCAGCACATCAGTATCGACTTCGTCGTGGGGCTACCGATGGACCAGGGATGCAATGCGATCATGGTGGTAGTGGACAGCCTCACCAAGCTGGGTCATTTCGTGCCATGCAAAAACCTACCCTCGGCCAGTCAAACAGCGCAGTTATTGCTGTCTCATGTGGTGAGACTGCACGGAGTTCCTGGGGTCATCGTTTCGGACAGAGGCCCGCAGTTCATTGCACGCTTCTGGAAAACATGGTGTAAGGCCCTGCAGGTGGAGGTAGCCACGTCAACCAGCTTCCACCCACAGACGGATGGCCAGACCGAGCGTCTTAATCAAACACTCAAGACGTATCTCCGTTGCTACTCCAAAGAAGCATGCACTTCATGGGTATCGCTCCTCTGGTTGGCTGAACTCTCCTACAATAATGCGTGGCATAGCTCCATCAGGGAATCACCCTTTAGGGCTACCTACGGATATCACGGCAAGATTCTTCCATTGTCTTTCCCCGCGGAGGTGCGGGACCAGCCCGCTCTTGCTGCCCAGTTGCGGGTTCTGGGGAACTTGCATAGGCACCTCAAGAAGAATCTGGAGAGAGCGAAGGGCCTTTATAAGGCATGGGCTTACCGCCGTCGGCAGGACGGCCCGTCCTATCTTCCGGGCGACAAAGTGTGGTTATCCACAAAATACCTCCGCTTCAAACTGCGCAGCATCTTTCATCCTCGCTTCATCGGCCCTTACCCAGTGGTTCGTCGCGTGGGTTTGGTGGCGTATCGGTTGGCCTTGCCTGCCTCTTTGCGCATCCACCCGGTGTTCCACTGCAGCTTGCTGAAGCCGGCGGTGGGGGCTAGGAGGGTGGCAGCCCCGCCGATATGTCGGGATGGCCAGTTGGAGTACGAGGTACGGAAGGTGTTGGATTCCAAATTTAGGAGGGGTCGTCTGTGGTATCTTCTGTCCTGGAAGGGGTACTCGGCGGAGGAAGATTCCTGGGTCCCGGCCTCGGACGTCCACGCTCCGGAGACGGTCCGTTCCTTTCACGCCCGCTGCCCGGGCAAGCCTGGTCTTAGGAGGCGCACGGCGAGGGGGGCATACTGTCAGGCGCGGATCTAGGGCGCCTACCGCATATACAGTCAAAGGAGGACTACATCCCCCAGAATCCCCGGCTGTATGGAGGTGTGGCCAAGAAAGGGTAAATACGAGCAAAGCGAGCCAATCGAGGCGCGTAATACTGGAAGGTGGTTTGATGCTGATCAGGAAGCTCATCGGAGAGAAGGAAGACGCGGGTGTTCGCGTCTAATACCATTGTGGAAGCAAGTACCTGGCCGTGGCAGAGGTTAGCCGCGAGGTACGCGGCTCCGGGAAGTCAGTTCCGACTTCTAAGAAACTTCACGCGGGACGCTGACGTAAGCGTCGCCGCGTTTCTCAATCGCTGGAAGCAAAGAGGTTGGGAGCAGGAGCGTTCCTTCGGACGGCGAAGGAGACGCATTGGAAACCGGGAAGGAATCAGGTATCTCTGGAACCCGGGAAGGGAGGCTCATTGCGGGACAGTATTGTTTGGCCAGAGAAGCGAGGAGGAAATAAGGAATAGGATTACGAGACATTTGGTTATCTATTACTTTCGTTCTGTCGAGAACAGGGGAAGCCCCTATACAACTCTACATGAATTCAATGGTGGAGTAGTGACGTTGGGATTAGAGCTCATGTGTATAAATCAGATTGGCGCTTAGTAGCGTTAAGGGGAAGCTGATAAGGGAACGAAGGGGAGAGAAAGGTCCGACAGAGCATGCTGGTATGTGAGAGGGCTGGTCCTCTCGAGTCTGAGGTTAAGGCTCCAGAAATACAGAGTGCATGGCGTGCCTGAAGAGACACACTTGGTTCAAACACTTAGTGAGACTTAACTGAGAGTAGGTTACCTTGTGATTGGTTGTATTTTCTTTCATGTAATTACCTTGCAGGACTCCCACTAATCAACTGTACCCCTTATATTCCTAGTCCCTCGCCTGATTGCCCTGGTACTCTGTGTGTCTTCGAACCAGAGCCGGGGACGTCGGGAGGTGGAACCCTTGTGCTTCATTCGAATCTTCCGGAGCCACAGTGGAACGTGACAGTATCCCGCAACTTACTTTCATATAGCTCCGCATAGTATGCCAGAAACATCTCATTAATCTCCGCTGGGTATATTCTGGTATTGCCGTTGGGGTGGTCACAGCCAGGATGGGCGTACCCCTCGGAGCTGGACTGGCTAGCCATGCCAGGAGGGAGCCCACCTCATCTCTTTCCGCGTGTGCCCGTGCCAAATACTCCATATGATCAAAGCAGCGCAACCGCTCCACTTGCGTCGCCACTCCCTCTCTTGCAGCTAAGACCTCGGCCTGCATTCTCGGGTTCTCAGGGTGGGCCCTCTCCGCCCGACGCAACCGCTGCTCCTCCCTCTCTATATCCTGCAAAAGCGTTCTCCGCATTCCTTCTGTTTTAGCAATACATAAGCCCCGCACCACCACTTTAAAGGCATCCCACTCCAGAGCCTGGGTTGATGCCGGTCCCTCATTCTCAAGGAAATAATGTTCTATACCCTCCTGCACTTCTGCGTGAAACACCAGGACTTCTAAAGCCTCCGGGCGTAAACGCCAGGTAGGGATTGCAGGCCATTCCCGAGACCATCTCAACGCCAGGAGCAGCAGGTTATGATCTGATATTGTCTTTGCCAGGTACTCCAGCATCCAGCCGCATATGTAGTCCCGTTCCCCTATATGTTGCGCGCGCCATGTGTATCAGTCCCCACTCAGACTGCCAATCCCTCTGGATTCTCAAACGCTTATGATCCTACTCTCCTACATGAACCCTATGGCGTCTCATCATCGTATGCATCCCCCGTACATTCCACGTAATACATTTTAACTCGGGTGATGACCCCATTGTGCGGATTATCCCTGATCCACAACTGCACTCCCTGCATTGGCTCACCGGTGGTACTAACTCCCCAAAAACAACCCCCCCCCCCAAGTCTCCCCAACACCCCTCCCCAGAACAGGCTCTAAACAAGCTAGTACCCATACAAACTATCCACTAATAGTTCCTCTGGTAGCTACCAGGGAGTCGCTCTAAGAGCGAAACTAAGGGGGGAGCCCAACGCCAAGAAGCTCTGGTCCGTAGCCTCACTGTATTCAGACGCCAAGCCCCACTATAAGAGAACCTTCAACACCCCCGGGAGGGCCCCGGGAGAGCGGGCAGCCGCATATCGTGAGCGATCCCCCATCTAAGCCTGCCGAACCACTTAGTGTCTCTCAATACCCCCCTCTGAGGGCAACACCACCAGGATCAGCCGACCCCTCTTACTAGTCACTTGAGCCACTGCATAAGTTCAGGCATCAACGATCTCGTCCGCTGTCCCATGTGTGATGTGCGGCAGAGCAACACTTCCGCACCTGTCCCATCAGAATCCGTCCCTGCTGACCCCCTTTCGGAATCCGTCATTCCCAGCAGCGTCGTGCTGCTCGCCTGTGAGATCTCTGTCACGGCCTGCAGCGCTCCCGACCTCTCTCTCTCTCCGTATGAGTTGTGGAAAGCTTCTAGTGTCCCAGGACGTCGTCTTCTGGAGCGCCTTGCACAGCGCAGCTGCAGTACCTCCTGCATCGCCCGTCCCTCAGTACCTCCTGCATCGCCCGTCCCTGCTCGGTAGGATTCCAACCAGCTCCATGCCTCATCGGGATCGTTATGAAAGAACGTTTTTCCATCCAGTGATACCCGCAGGCGTGCTGGGAACATCAGGGAGTATTGAATGCCTTCGTCCCGGAGGGCCTTCTTGACCGCCAGAAACGAGGCTCGATGGTGCTGTACCTCAAAAGTATGGCACTAATGGGCCGGCTGTGCGTGCTTTATGTAGCAGGAGGTCCCTGTCCTTATAGTGGAGCAGGCGGGCCACCACAGGCCTGGGTGGCCTCCCAGGGGTCAGCGGGCGGGCAGGCACCCTGTGCGCTCGCTCTAAAGTGTAGAATGGCGTCAGGCCCTCCGGAGCAACCTCAGTGCGCAGCCACTGCTCCAGATAGTATATCATACTGTCTCCTTCTACTCCTTCCGGAAGGCCCACCACTCATATGTTGTTCCGCCTATTACGCCCTTCGGCATCTTCGGCCCTCTTCTCCAACACTTGGAGCCTGCGAGTGACTTCACCCATTTGAACATCTAATGCTTTCTGAGATGGTTTTAAGACCTCCAACGTAGTCTCGGCCTGCTTCACCAGATCTACGAGCTTTGCATAATCTGCCTGTAGGAGCCCCAATCCCAGCGATACCTGAGCAATGTCCTGCTGAAGCGCTTCCTTTGTGTCCGTGATAGCTCGGAGGATCTGGTCCACCTGTTGTTGCATCAGCCCCTCAGGGTGCGGGTCAACCACGACCCGTTTCCTCTGCTCCACCGACTTGCTCTCCGTTTCCGGGTGAGCTCCCCACTGCAGGCCTTGTGGTTTCCCCATGAATGTGAAGCTTCCTGGTCCCCAGCCCTTGTCACACCACACAGCACCTCTTGTGTTCCGGCAGCGTGGGTCCTCCCGGCAGTCAGGGACGTAGGCACTGCAGGTCACCAGCCCCTGCCGTCCACCGCGCTCCCGGAGGTTCCTCACCCGCCCCTACTTCCTGAAGGTGTCCCAACGGAGCAGGCCACTATCCAGCGAATCTTTCAGCCCCCAAGTGAAGGTGCACCAGTTCCACTAGATCCACTTTGGCCTGGACATCACTCACTGAGCCTGGTATGGTCCAGCGGAGCTCCCTAGGCCAAGGCTCCCAAAAGCCAGCTCTCAAATAGAAGGCCCCAACAAACAGTCATCGAGCAAGTGCGACAAGCCCAGCTCTAGGCCACTTCAAAGCGCAGGAGGCGAACGCCCCGGCCCGTCAGCATCACCGCTCCTCCTAACTCCACAGACTGTCCAGCCGTCCATGTCCCCAGGCCTAGGGCCTCCAAAGCGCTTCAGTCCGTACCTGGGTCGTCCGCTGGGTAGCTGTGCCACTCCCAGTTCCCACCGCCGGCACTGGAGGATGGTCTCAAGTCCCGAATCGACTCCGCTGCAGCAGGCCCCTCAATCTGGAGCGCTTGGCTGGTCCTCACATTAAGCCGCCGGCCATGCTTCGACTGGCCTGAGCATCACGCCGTAACCCTGCAGCCAGGGTTCCCCAGCACCGCACTGTGGTCTTTTCCGCCTCCTCAGCTGTAGGGCAAAGCAGGGCCGTGCTGCAGGCAGGTCCGGACCCCAAATCACCAGGCGATCAGGCAGCGATTCACCCAGTCGCCTGCGGCCGAGTCTAGGGGCCTATCTCACCCCCGACGTCAGCTCAGCAGCACAGGGCTCCCAACCGCAGGCCACAGGCGCCGGGACAGCCACTCGTCCTCTCCCACCAGTCACTGGGGCTGTACGGCCGTCCCTGACTCACCCTTGCCACAGCTTTCTTTACCGCCGCGGCCGGGTGCTTCTGGGACCACCCGCGAGTCGCACCGCCGGGAACCGCCACACTTGTTGCTCAGCGTGCGGTGGGAGAGCAGGACCCCGCAGCAGGTGTTCAGACCTCACCGCTCTCAGGGGGGAAGCGCACACCCCTCCAGGTCGCCGGCTCGCACCTCTTCCAGGCCGCTCCCTGCAGATCAATTCATGGAGATGGCCGCCATTATAAGCATACGCAGGTCGGGTATCCCTCTTCCCGGAGTTTAAGCTCGGCGTCTGGGGGCAGCGAAGCACTCGATCACGCTGAGTGCAGGTCCCCACCTCCGAAGGAACCCTCCCAGGGTCGCCGGTGTATCAGCCCGGTTCTTGGTGCAGGATAAGCGGTAAGGTCGGCACGGAGCTCTCAGCTCACGCGACCATCTTCATCGGCGTCCAAGCCACGCCCCCCAAGTGACCGTTTTTATGCGTGTCAGAAGCCATCTTTTTGGTTTTATGGGGCGCCAAAGTCACACTTGGCAGTAGGATTTCAAAACGCTGGGAACTGCTGCATTTGGCCAGAAAAACCATATGACTCTCCCAAGGTCACCTTGACGCCTCTCAAAATCAAAGGTCAACCTGTAAGGGGGTGGTCAAATTCCTCCAGGCAGAGGCTCCAAAAGTGTGCGTTTTTACGCAGGTCCAAAGCGGTTTGTCCGGTTTTCGGGGTTGGGAACACAGAGTTGACAGAAGGGCTCAAAACGCTGGGAACTGCTGAATTTGGCGGCCCTAGAGCACGGAAACAGGGACACTTCCAAGGTCACCTTACTGCCTCCCAAGGTCAAAGGTCAACCTTGTGAGGGGGTAGTGGTCCATTTCCTCCACGCGAGGCCTGCAGAAGTGACAGTTTTTATGCGTGTCATAAGCCATCTTTTGGGTTTTCTGGGACGCCAAAGTCACACTTGGCAGCAGGATTTCAAAACGCTGGGAACTGCTGCATTTGCCCTGGAGCCCGGAAACGTGCTTGCTGACTACGGGGAGCCCAAAAAACCACATGACACTCCCAGGGGGCGGTCAAATTCCTCCAGGCAGAGGCTCCAAAAGTGTTTTTACGCAGGTACAAAGCGGTTTGTCGGGTTTTCGGGGTCGGGAACACAGAGTTGGCAGCAGGGCTCAAAATGCTGGGAACTGCTGCATTTGGCGGCCCTGGAGCCAGGAAAACGTGCTTGCTGACTACGGGGATCCAGAAAAACCACATGAACTCCCAAGGTCACCTTGACTCCTCTCGGGATCATAGTTCAACCTGTAAGGGGGTGGTCAAATTCCTCCAGCCAGAAGCTCCAAAAGTGTGCGTTTTTACGCAGGTCCACAGCGGTTTGCAGGGCTCAAAACACTGAGATCTGCTGCATTTGGCGGCCCTGTAGCCTGGAAACGTGCTTGTGACCTCCGGAAGCCAGAAAAAGCATGTGACACTCCCAAGGTCACATTGACGCCTCCCGGGGTCAAAGGTCAACCTGTAAGGGGGTTGTCAAATTCCTTCACCCAGACGCTCCAAAAGTGTGCGTTTTTACGCAAGTCCAAAGCGTTTTTTCCGGTTTTCGGGGTTGGGAGCACAGAGTCGGCAGAAGGGCTCAAAACGCTGGGAACTGCTGCATTTGGCAGCCCTGGAGCTAGGAAAACGAGCTTGCTGACTTCAGGGAGCCAGAAAAACCATATGACACTCCCAAGGTCACCTTGACGCCGCCCGGGGTCAAAGGTCAACCTGTAAGGGGGTTGTCAAATTCCTCCACCCAGACGCTCCAAAAGTGTGCGTTTTTACACACGTCCAAAGCGGTTTGTCCGGTTTTTGGGGTTGGGAACGCAGAGTTGGCAGAAGGGCTCAAAACGCTGGGAACTGCTGCATTTGGCGGCCCTGGAGCCCGGAAACGGGGAGCCAGAAAAAACATATGACACTCCCGAGGTCACCTTGACGCCTCCCGAGGTGACATGACAGCACCGGTACACCCGGTACCAGCTTCACAGACCCTGGCATAACAAAACATGCATGCTGCCAGCCACAGACACGAGTCTGCCCTCCTGCTGCTGGACCAAACTCCGGCAGGGGAGGCCTGGACAATAGGTTTCCTGTCACAGGGAGGTGTAACCACCTCCCAGACAGGCTTTAGTGTATTGGGGCTGGGTGGGTGCACTCCAAGAGTGCTTTGATGTCTGCACTGGGTGCACATTTGGTGTCCCTGTGCACAGTCCAGCTCAAACCGGCTGCAGGGGCTACCAGCCCCTGCTCTGGCACGAAACTGGACAAAGGATATGGGTGTAGCAACCCCTCTGTCCTGACCCTCCCATAGGTGGGTCCCCAGAGTTTGTCCCACTCCTTCCTTGGGTATAAAGTAGGAACCCCTGACTACAGGACTTTAGATTTACCTGGACAAAACTATGCTACAGAATCCCAGAACTTCTACTATCTACACGACTTTGGATGACCGAAGAATCTCCCTTGGAGTAAAGGAGTTACTCCCCTGCAAGGCAGGCACCAAAGACGCATCTGTCCGGTTTGCAACTACGCAGCTCTTAAGGACTCTTGAAGACTTTGCAACACAGGTGGTGGGTTTCCAAGCTTCCCCGAGGCCCATCCATGCTCTCAGCAATCCTGAGATCCAAAGCCCTCGTGGGGACCGTGCAACCCGAACCACTGGACACTGTGCACATTTGCAGCAGCATATGCTTCTTGGCGATCCCTGAGGCTGTCCTTTGGGCTACTTGTATTCCAGACCCAGAGCAGTGATTCCACCGAAGATTACTGGCCTACACTCCTCGAGTGACCCGTGGGATGGTATTTAGTGATTCCTCTCGAGGTCCCTTCACGATCCCTTGTCCATCGACTTGTGGGTTCCTGAGAAGGGTACTTTGACTTTCAACGGGCTTACCTGGTTGCTCCAGATGTGCCCTGACTCTCCATCGCTTGGGGAGTCCACAGGACCTTGCTGGTCCACACCAAAGGCTTTTACTCTCACCACGTGGGTTGCTGTTGCCAAGGCTTGTTGGTCTCCAATCCGGACCCCCCCCCACCCCCCTCATCCCCCCGCCCCCGCCACTCGACATCCTTCATGGGACAGCTCGCCTGCAGACTGTGGTCGTCGTCGCCTCCTGGTCTCCGAGACAGTGGAGTCAAGCTTCACCTCATCGCACCTGAAACACCCGACATCGGTGGGCATTCGTCTCTCGTGCCCCTGGTCACTGGCAAGTGACCCAGACTCTGTCCCCTCTGCTTTCAGGTCTCTCACATGTTCGATCCAGGCTTGGATCACACTGGACACTTTTCCTTTCCACAGCAGCAGCACTTTGTAGCAACTCTCCATTGAAGACAGCGAAGATTCCTGACACCATTTGACACCTATGCACCCGGCTTCCCTGGGTTAGGTAACACAAGTACTCTGGTGCTCACGTGGGTGCTGGCCTTAGAACCTTCTAAGTCTAAAAGGGTTTGCTCCAAGTGCTTTCCTAAGTGTCCTTGTGAGAAGTTGGCCTGATATATGATGTCACTAGTTCTAGTGTACACCTTGTATCAGTCCAAACAACCCATATGGTGATTGGTTGTAAAGTCAACCTTATAGACCAGCTATCCTAGTGGTAGCATAGACAAGAGCAGTCTTAGGCTAAACTCTGTATGGCATGTGAAGCCAGCTGTTATACCATTTGCAATCCCTTGAATACCAAATGAAAGGACACCACAACAGATATATATAAAAATAGAATGTATTTATTCTAGTCAAAATACCCTCAGCACTCTTTATTAGATTCGAGGTAAGTACAACACAGTCTTATTTAAGCATACATAAGTCACACAGGTAAGTAATACAGTTAGGCCCTAGGGGCCACGCAAACCATATACTAAGTAAGTGGTATAAGAACCACTGTCACAAACACAGGTTAGGCCTAGGCCATCGCTGGGGCTACACTATCCTATCAGTTTCTAGGCAGTGGGAGGCCCACGGGATTCAGGTGCAGAGTGGAAACACTCACGCGTAATGCGTTAAAGTCAATAGAAATAGTAATATTTAGAAATTAAGAGTTTTAGGACACTTCGGAAGGAACTAGGAGTTAGAGACTTGGAAACTAGACACTAGGATAGTCAATACCCTTGTGAGCACCGGAGTACTCAAGTTACCTAGCCCACGGGCTGCGGGTGCATAGGTGTGAACCTGCGTCGGGTTTCGTCGTCGACTCCTATGGATGCCTGAAGAAAAGATGCTGACAGGCAGTCAGTGAAGAGTGTCCGGTGGATTCCAAGGATGGAATCAAGAAGGAGGATACCTGCAAGCAGAGGGGACAGAGTCTAGGTCACCAGCCAGGAGCTGGGAAGGAACCAGGAAGGAACCAGGCGATGTTGTGAAGATGCAGGTGAAGAGGTGAAGCTTGTCGCAGCAGCCACGGGTACCAGGAGGCGTTGAGGACGACCAGAGCCAGGAGGCGAGCTGTCCCACGAGGGCTCTTGCTGTCGGCGGCGTCGATGTCGAGTTTGGACCCAACAAGCCTTGGCAAGCGCAACCCACGCAGAATGAAGGATTCGCTTCTGTTGCAGACCAGGAAGGCCTGAGGTGCTTCTCTTTCACAGGGAAGCAAGGGCCAGTCTGGAGGAGCCAAACCAGCGGTGAAAAGTCAAGGGTTCGTCGTCGCAGAGGTCACTAGCCAACGGGCAAGCAACCAGACAGACGCGTCGAGCAGGAAAATGCAGAAGGGCCCCACGCAGAACTCGTGGAGTGTGGAGGGCTGATCTTCGGTGCAGATGGTGCTCGGGGTTGGGGCTTCTCAATCCCCAGAGCACAACTTCGAGGGTGCCTCAGAAGCTGCGCTGGAAGCAAGTAGCCAATTTTCCCAGGTAGCCGGTCCCACGTCTCTCGTCGCCTCCACGGATCTCAGCTTTGCTGTGGATGTGGATCAGGGTCAGAGAAGTCTGGAAGTCAAGGCGCTGGTCGGGCTCTGCAGTCGGTTCCTCGTAGAACTTAGGCAAAGCAAACGGCAGGTCGCTTGATGGTGCCTGTTTGCACAGGGTGGCCACTCCTTGGCCACAAGGGAGATTCTTCAGTCTTCTTCCGTAGTCGAATGTCGAAGGTCCAGAGTTTCTGTTCAAGTTCAGTTATCAGGATAATCCAAAGTCCTAGGTACTCAGCTCCCACTCTTATACTAATCAGGGGGGCTGGGTTACCTGCTAGGTCCCTCCTATGGGTGGGACCAGGGAGGGGTTTTGTTACACCCCCTTCCCTTTGTCCAGTTTCGCGCCAGGACTGGAGCTGGAGTGCCCCAGCACCGGTTTAAACCGGACTATGCATGGGACACCTTGAGTGCCCCAGGCAGTGTCTCGTTTCATTCATCCCTCCCTGCCCCAATACACTAAGGCCTGTCTAGGGTGGTGCTAGTGGTGCATATCAGAGCTTCCGAATCCCCTCTACTTCCACGGACGGAATGATTTCACAGTCACACACGCATACACACATCTCACGCTGGTGGGGCCCATTACACCAACATTCACCCTAAATCACTCTATCCGTGCCCTGTAAAGGAGAAACACCTTTCACATGAGCTCTATATCTAATCTGCCTGTACTTTGAGGTCAATGCGACCAGCTAGTTGCTGTGGATCTAGCAAAATATATTTCAAAGAAAACACAATAAAATCAATAAACATGACCAGAAATAATCACCCGAGACAGTAATTCAAACAGATTATTAATTTATCTAAAATTTCAAGAGAAGCCAATTAAATGCAAATTCATTTCTCTCATATTTACCTATTCTGTCTAAATGTCAGATCCTAAGTCAGAACCGGTCCTCTGTAGAAGATTTAGAGTCTTCTGTCGTCATGTAGAGTCATCGTCCTCTCCGTCAGCATAGGGACCTCGCATCATCAGCTCGAGAAGAAGTGGCCCTAGACCTCTCTAGTCTACTATTATTTATACTAAAATTTACATTCTAAAAAGTTACATTTCTTATTCAGAACGGATGAATGATGGAAATAATGTCATCTTGGTACTTTTTCGATATTCTATGGGATGTTCTCACACATAGATTGTCCCAAATAATGAATAGCAGAATTGAACGTCCATGACTAATTCGCTACTTTTACGGATGTCTCTACTAGGTGAATTTGTTTCAAAAAATGGGTTCACATTGAGTTCGTATCAACTTTTCCGTCTTTCAGGGGCTTTTGGCAGATGTCCCAGACTTGTCATCATGCTTATGGCTTTTCAGTTCATCGGAGGTGCAAGGTCACAGGCAAAGCGAAGCCTTTCTGTAAATTTCCAGCAACTCCATGGCAGGCTGCGGGTGGTGGCCATTTTATGGCAGGCCACAATGGACAACTTTAAGCAAAATAGACATAAAACAGAATTACTGCATAGAAATGATTATACAGTGTTATTCCCCTGCTAATACCCTTATGTGTGTGTATTTATCTAGCCATTTGCGACATCAAAAGCCATTGATGCATATTAATTATAAGCGCAAACACAATAACATCACATAAGCAACATCGATTTCTGTCAGTTTGCTCACCAACTTAGTTCACTTATTATTGTAGCCATGCAATAGCATTCCCACGTGTAATTCTCTTGTTAATAAGGTTGATTAACCCCTTCAGCGCTGGGCGAATTCCGCCGCGGTGCTGAAGGGTTCGAGCGCGGGCGGGCTCATGACGGAACGGTTCCGTCATGAGCACAGCTCAACCGTGGCTCATGACGGAACCGTTCCGTCATGAGCATGGAAGGGGTTAAACGACATTTGACAAACTTTAATATTTAATAATTAATCAGTAGTACATTTAGTTATAACATGCGAAAATGAAACAGGTATTCGGTTTCAGAGTAAAAACCCTGCTCCATCAATCCCCCCTTTGGTGATATATAATCACCACAAAATCAAAACCCCCCAAAAAAATCAATTTAGTTTCCCCTTTTGGAAGAATTTGAAATATCTTCTTGTTCTTGTTTTTAGACCCTAGTTTCCATCTCATCTTCCTTTTTAGTTTCTATATACATGCTTTCTCTTAGCTCTTCTAGTTCTATTTCTTGTGGATCTCTTTCTGATTTCTTTTGTCTCTTTTTAACATTTTCTTTTGTGATTTTCTTTTTATTTCTTCTATATCTACAACACATACATCCTAATCTAAGGATCAATAATGCAACTATTACACAAGTTAATGGAAATAATATCTTACCAAAAATGGTACTACCTATTCTAGCTACAACGTTCTTAATAGCAATCATCTTATTAGCCATTTTAGTCCAGATACTTTCAGCTTCCAGTGGTACTAATTCTTCATGCAAATCAGTAATATTTTTGATATAGACTTTTAGATCTTTACTTTCGTCGGGAATGTAAGTGCAACAATGTTGAACTTTCAGCATTCCACAGACTCCACCCTCTTTTGCCAAAAGAATGTCAAGGGCAAGTCGATTTTGCATCGCCATAGCACGCAAAGCAACCATTTCTGTATTTACCAAAAGAAAGCCTCCAGCGGTGCTTGTTGACAAGCGATCCACCACTGTTGACAGCTTCCGAATGCCATATGCGTTTAAAGAAATTCCCACTGCTGGAATTAAAGCTCCAAAAATATCTCCTACAATTTCTGTCCATGTTTCTCTTTTATAGCGTGTTAATGTGTTAGAATGTTCAGCATCATCTACTCTATCCATGTGAAAAATCTTTGGAAAGACCAGGCCAACATAACATGTACCAAACCAATGGTCAGGCAAACGGTAATAAGCCTTGTTCCCACAAATATAATACACTCCCGGAAACACTGGATCTTCTCCTCCTCTAAATCCCCATCCGGTTGCAATAAAGTATGTATCATGGCACTCGCTAGTCCCTATGAAATAGTAATCATATTGGGATCTCTTCCTGGTAATGCACAGTTTTCCTTTCTGTGGGGCATCTATAGCCATAGTTGGACTGGCTCCATTTTTCAATTCCTTTTCTTTCTCAATATCCCACATTGTGTCACTCATTTTATGCCCTTCTGCTTTCTTGTGCATGTTCAATCTTCTTCTCTCAACCATGTCTAGAAAATTTTTCTCTTCTCCCTTCAAACTGCAAGTTAAATTGTTTCTAAAAACATAATCTAAGGTTAACTCTTTCGTTTCTAGAAAAATCTCACCTAAAGTGTTAGCATCCTTTGCTGGATTCAGTGCTTTATTCATAGGCAACTGCCCAAGAATATTATCTATATTAGACATATTGTAATCTAATTTCCCTAATTGATAAAAAATACTAATCAACACACTACAGGAAATTCCATACGTAGCCGGAAGATGATGATAAGTCACTCCTTCCGAAACAGAGGCAGGTAACTGCATGCAGACGTAGCAATCCCTTACTTCCATTGTCTTTACGTATTCATACAACAATTTAGAAAAAACATTGCTAGAAAAATCGTTAATTGACCTATCTTTATGTATATGTACATTACTAGTTCTAGTTGGAACTACCTTTAATGGACTCTTCCCTATATTAGTCTTCTTCTCAGTATGACCTTCTAAAGTTTCTATAGTGACTCTAAATGAAATCAGTAGAGCAAGCACGCTCCAAAGCAGCATTAATAAACCTGTACAGCAGCAGCACATTTTGCACCATCTTTTCAGAAAGGTACATCTACTTTTATTCTCAGTGTTAGCCATTTTGTTAATTTGACCGTGTCTTTTGACTTAGCCTCTTCTACTCCTCTCCCGAACTTTTTTAAGGGCAGCAAGTACCCAACAGATTATTACAATCTACTAATTTTTAGTATTTTCTCCTTCTTCTCTTCTCCAAGTGAATTTTACTTTGATTCACTCAATTTGGATTTTCATCACTTTTCACTGTTTCTTCATCATCATCAAATTGTATCAGGTCCTGAACATCCGTCTCTTCTCCAATGTCGGACAAGATAACTCTCAGGATTCCCACAGCTTCTTCTTCAGCAACCTCCTTCAGTAAAGCCTCCTCTGGACTTCCTTGGCTATCCGCCTCTTCTCCTTGTTCAGGCAGTGCCACATACGTCCATTCCGGTGACTTGTACCTCTGGTTTGGTTTTCTTATTCTTTTTGCTCTTTCAGGTATCTTTGTTTCTTCTTCTTTGGTTGGGTTTTGACTTGACACTTCGTTCACCTGCTCAGCTCTCGAGGAGTTAACTTGTGTCAGTCTGTACCTCAGTCTCTTTATCTTATTCGGCCAAAGATCTCCATCAGCATTTCTCTTTTGCTTTCCTTCTTTATTGTTTCTTTCTCCAAGCCAAGTTCTCTTTCTCAGAACTCGTCCTCCATGTATCTCATTGTCACTTTCATCAGACTCTGTTTCAGTTGCTACTGGTTCGTTAACAGCTTTCTTTTCTTCAACGTTCTCTTTTTCTCCAACAGTTTCTTTTTCCACCAATTGAGATTTCCCTATTTCTGTCCCTCCTCGGGTCTCCGACACGCAATCTTCTTGCTGTCTACTTGTCCCTTCACCTAGCTTGTCATTGATGTTCCCTACACCTCCTCTGGGTTTTTCCGCAATCTGTCCCTCTCTGCCTTTGTCTGTCCCTTTTTCTTCAATATTTATCTCAGGTTCCGCAATCTGTCCCTCTCTGCCTTTGTCTGTCCCTTTTTCTTCAATATTTATCTCAGGTGGAACTTGTCCAATTCACTCTTCTGTTGGAATGTTCTTTTCTTTTCTTTCTTTCTTTTTGTGTTGGTCACTGTCAATTGGAACCTCAGGCAATTCTTCTGAGTCTGAACTTGCTTCTGCAGTTTGCACTGTTCTCTTCAGAACCTCCTCTGGTGGGATGAAAATTTCTCTCGACTCACTTTCCCCACTTTCAGGATTCTTTTTCCTTCTTACTGCCTCACTGTCTGCATCATCACTGGAGTCTGATTCTTCAAAGTATTCTTTTCCAGTACCATCTCTTGGATTTGGAACTCTCAGTGTGTGGCTTGCATGTATCCAATTCTTCACACCAGCACACTTCACAGCTGTCGTTGTAGTCAAGATGACTTGTCTTGGCCTTCCCCACCTTGGAACCAGGCAATTCCTTCTTCTGTGGACTTTTATACTTACCCAGTCCCCTGGGCTCAGATCATGGGCTGGTTTCTTTTCAAGTGTGGTGGCGTCTTCTCCAACCTGGTGAAACACAGAATGAATTGCGTCAGCCAGGCCTTTGCAGTAATCCAAAATCATGTCATCAGTTATTGTCATCAGCTTGTTCACTGGTACATATGCATGCCTCATAGCACGTCCCATGATAATTTCATGTGGACTCAAACCTGTTGTTCTGTCTGGAGTAGACCTAATGGTCATCAAGACTAGAGGCAAGACATCGGGCCATTTCATTCCTGTGGCTAAGCACATTTTGCTAATTCTGTTTTTGATAGTACCGTTCATCTGCTCAACAACCCCAGAAGCCTCTGGTCGGTAGGCACAATGCAACTTCTGCTGTACACTCAATGCTTCACAAATTAGACCCATGATTTCATTATAAAAATGTCCCCCTCTGTCTGATTCAATGGTTACCGGGAACCCGTACCTTGGGATGAACTCTCTTAACAGTAACTTGGCCACTGTTATCCCATCATTTCTTCTTGTTGGGTACGCCTCCACCCACCTTGAGAACAAACAGACCACCACCAGGACATACCTCAACCTGTTGACTGGGGGCATTTCAATGAAGTCTATCTGCATTCTTGTGAAGGGTCCTCCCTCCCTGCCTATTGTTCCTAGGCTCACCACTGTTTTCTTTCCAGGATTGAATTGCTGACATATCAGACATCTCTGGCAGAGACTTTCTGCTATCAGTCTAAACTTTGGACTGTACCAGGTTTGCTTAAAGGCTCTTATCATAGCATCCCTCCCCAAGTGTCCTTGGCCATGATACATCCTTGCCATTGTTGATAGCATGCTGTTTGGCATGACTGGTCTTCCATCCCTATAGACCCACACATGATCTTTTTCTCTAGGTGCACAACCTGCCTTCACCCAATCTCTCATTTCATCATCTTCTGCCTCATCCTGCAGCTGTTTTACTTCTTCCCATGTCCCCACTTCATTAGTAAACATTAATGAACAAGAAGATATTTCCCGTTCTTTACTCCTGTTAATTGAGTGATTGTTCCTTGCACAATATTGTGCTATGTCGTTGGCAAACTTGTTACCAACTGTTACAAAATCGTCACCATGACCATGAGCAGTACATTTTACAACTGCTAGTTCTTTAGGCAGCTGTATCGCCTCTAGCAGTTTTCCAACCACCTCAGCATTCTTTATGGGAGTTCCACTTGAGGTCAGGAAACCTCTTTGTAGCCATAGCTGGCCAAAATCATGGACAACTCCGAAGCCATACTGGCTGTCAGTCATCACAGTCACTCTCACACTTCTCCCAATCTTGCATGCTTTTGTCAGTGCCACCAATTCTGCCACCTGAGCGGATTTAACTCCTTTCAAGGGTGATGCTTCCACAACTTCCGAAACTTTGCACACAGCATATGCAGCACTCAACACTCCTTCCTCTGTTCTCAGACAAGATCCATCCACAAACAACACATGATCACTTTCAGGCAGTGGCAGATCTCTTATGTCTGGCCTTGGCTTTGTGCAGTAATCAAGTACATCCAGGCAATCATGATCAACATCATTTCTCACTCCCACACATTCAGCATCAGGCAACAGTGTCGCTGGATTCACATTTACACATCTCTCCAGACTTACATTGGTTGCACCAAGAATGACTTTCTCATATTTAGTCAGCCGACTATGAGACATGAACTGTGTCCGGCTCCTTGTTAAAAGGATTGCCACATTATGAGGTACGAAAATCCGTACAGGGTATCCCATTATGATTCCCTCACTTTGTTCCAGACTTTTGCAGGTAGCAGCTACTGCTTTCAGGCAACCTGGCAAACCCACAGCTACTGGGTCAAGAGTTGCTGAGAAATAGGCAATTGGCCTCCTCAGACGTCCATGTTTCTGGATTAACACTGAAAGTGCACATCCATTTCTCTCACTACAATACAGCTCAAATTCCTTTTCATAATCAGGCATTCCTAGGGCAGGAGCTTCACAAAGTCTGTCTTTTAACTCTCTGAATGCAGCCATTTCTTCTGGGTTTAGTTCCAATGGGTCTTTCACCTCACTGTTGGTCAATTTGATCAATGGTTTGGCAATCGGGGAAAAGTTACTTATCCACTGACGACAGTAACCCACCATTCCCAGGAACATTCTCACTTCTCTTTGTGTCATTGGGGCTCTCATTCCCCTAATGATTTTGATTCTGTCAATAGTCACTTTTCTCAGGCCTTTCTCAATATTGTGTCCCAGATACTGAACTTCTTTCTTACAGAACTGCAATTTGGCTGGAGATACCTTTAACCCTCCATCTGCCAAGTGATTCAGTAATGCAATGGTATCTACTTCACAAGCTTCTCGTGTTTTTGATGCCACAAGTAGGTCATCAATATATTGGACCAAGACTGAATTTTCAGGCATTGTCAGACTTTCCAGAGATTTCTTTAGCAATTGATTAAATATTGAGGGGCTCTCTGTATACCCCTGTGGAATTCGGCACCATGCCAAAATCCGTTCTCCAAATCTAAAAGAAAATATTGGCTGGCTGTCATGATGCAATGGGATTGAAAAGAAAGCATGACACAAATCTATTACCGTGTACCATTCTGCATCATGGGGAATCTGATACAAAATCACTGATGGATTTGGCACAATAGGACAACATGGCACAACAATCTTGTTAATCTTTCTCAAATCCTGTACTATTCTGAACTTTCCATTTGGTTTCTTCAGTCCCATTATCGGTGAATTACATGGGCTGCTCAATATTTCTCTCAACACCCCTTGCTGGATCATCTTCTCAATTAAGGGTGTTATTCCTTCAATTATTTCAGGTGTCAATCTGTATTGCGGTATGTTTGGGTAAACCACTCCCTCTTTTACAGTAATCTTTACTGGATCTACATTTCTCATCAGACCCACATCTTCTCCAGTAAAATCCCAAACTGCTGCTTTCACTGTCTGTTTCAACTCTGGGGGTAATGCATCAGGATTAAATATTGCATATGTTCCCAAAGCCTCACATTCTCTGTTATCCATGGTCATTCTGTATAGCACATCCTCATCAGGTGTCTCAAAGGTTATACCATCTGGAGTACAGAAAATAGTGCAATTCATTTTGCACAGCAGATCCCTGCCTAGCAAGTTCACAGGACTTGTGTCACACACCACGAATCGGTGCATGTCTGAAAATTTCCCTATTCTAACCCTTACTGGTTCAGTAAGTAGTGTTTTGATCTGTGTGTTGGACACACCAACCACTTGGATCGTTTCATCCGAGAGAGGAAGATTCTTTATATCAGCTGACCTGACAGTTGATCTCGTGGCCCCAGTATCAACTAGGAAAGTGATACCCTCACCATTAATTTTCCCATCTACAAAAGGTCCTGCCTGGTCTATTTCTAGAGTTGCGCCAAGTACGCACTCTTCTTCCTCTCTTCGGCACCGTCAGAAGTCTCCCTCAGTCACTTCCCTCATTTTTCAGCCAATACTGAGATACAGCGCTTGCGCGTTTTGGTTTGATTACCTGCTCTTCATCGTAGAACCCCGATTCTTGGCTGTACTTCTGGGATCCTTTTCTCTGTGGCAAGGGTGGTTTTGGCACCTGATTCTGCTGCTTATCAGCCTTCTGCTGTTGCCGATGCTGACCACACCCCTCACTCTGCACCTGCGAATTCAATGATGAATTATCATCGTTAGTGGACGGTGGATTCTTACACTCGGATTTCCAGTGCCCCAATTTTCCACAGTTGTGGCAGGGGAACTTTTTCTTTGCTTCCTCTATATTCCCTTTTCCTTTTCCTGGACCAAACCTGGGTTTATTTCCTGGGTTATTTGCCTGTTCAACCAGCTGAGCTTCCTGTCTTTCTGCAACTTTCACCTGTGCCCACATTGCCTTTTCTTTTAGTTTTCTCTGCTTTGCCTCAATCTCATCACTGAAGTATTTTGCATGTCTCAAAATCTCATCAATCTTCTTACTCTGGCAGTCCACGGTGTGCTGCCGTATCATTTCACTGATTTCAGGCCGCAAACCGTACACAAATCTATACACAAAATGACTCAGATCCTTGTCACCCAGGTGTTCATCTCCACTGAACTGCTTAAAAGCTAGTATCAGTCTTTCATAGTAAGCATGGACTGATTCTTTCAATTCCTGATGTGTTCGGTCTATTTTAACCCAGTCTGTCTCCTTGGGGAGTACTTTATTTTTCAAAAAGGCCATAACCTGCTCGTACTTCTTCATTACCTCCGGGTCTGGAGCTCCTGTTTTTTGATCTCTCGGGTATTCCTTAGTGGGCCAGTCTATGACTATTTTACATTCTGCCTACAGGGCTGCTGGTACAATTATATCAAACAGACTATTTAGGTCAATCCACAGTACTTTTGACAGCTTCACAAATCTGTCGACTTGTCTGTACCACTCAACAGGCTTTTCCCTTAGTCGAGGGAAATCATTCGTAAATGATAAAATATCCTGTCTGGTCCATGGGACATGTACGTACCCACCTCCTGGAATCTCTCTCATAGGGTAAGCTGTCACTGCCTTCTCTTTTTCTGTCAGGGGAAATGCCGAGTAAGTTCTATCTGCTCCATCCTCTCGCTTTCGATACCATCTGTCTTTCCATCTTTCTACATCTCCCCATTTTTTCAACAAGGCAATCATTTCCTTAATCTGTCCTGTTCGGCCTGCATTGTTCAGATTCTCAATATCCTTGTCTGAGAAATCCACTCGGTATGACTTCTGTAAAGCTTTCACCTTATCCATGTCAATTCCCACTTCACTGGCTATTCCTCTCAACCTGTCGTGTATGTTCTTTGCTCTCCATGTGATGCTTTTACATAAAAAGAGGATCTCCCCTTCCTGATAATTCTTCAGTGTTTCTGTAGGTATAGTTCCTACTATCAATTCTTCCATTTCCATACGTAGCCTAGCTACATCAATTCCCTGGGACTCTTTCTCCTTTTTCTGTAACGTTTTCAGCCAATCATTCAAATCCTCAGCAGTTATCACAGATTTTTCCGCACCCCCTGGTTCTGTCACCCTTTGCGGTTCCAAAATTGATCCTCTGTTCCCTTCGAAACATCTGGTATTCAAACTTGAGTTAGTCTGCACACTCATTTCCCCTCCACATACGGTATGTCTCCACTGATTTTCTCCTGCTCTCCACTGTGCTTCTCCCGCTCTCATTTCTGCCTGCTCCGGAGGTACAATCAACCTATTGCCCACATATGGCACCGTCAAACCATTTTCACCCGTCCTCTGCTTATCAAAAATCGGCATAACTGGGCCTATTGTCACAGGCACTGTAACAGCCTCAAGATTCTTAGTCAGCTCCCTGATTTTCTCTGTTAGTTCAGATGTAGTTCTTGCTAGTTTCTGGTCTTTTCATTTTCAAGTTCATTCTCTCTTTCTATCTCTCTTTCTCTCTCTCTTTCCCTTTCTCTCTCTCTCTCTCTTTCTCTATCTCTCTCTCTCTCTCTCTCTATTTCTCTCTCTCTCTCTATTTCTCTGTCTCTCTCTATCTCTCTCACTATCTCTCTCTCTCTCTCTCTCTTTCTCTCTCTCTTTCTCTTTCCGCCAGAGAACAACTGCTTTTTAACTCAGGGGCTGTAGCCTCTGTCTTTATAATCCGCAGGGTGTCTCTCATTGGGGTAACTGCTGTTCCTACCTCTGGTTCCCGTCTATACGGGGGTGGTCTTTTGTAGAGCATGTCCTCTAAGACATCATCATCAGACTCATTTGCCCCATATCTTCTGGTCTCTACATTATGTTCTTTCTCTATACACTTTCTCCCTCCTGATTCCTCTGCCGTTCTTACAGGATATAATCCCTCGGTCATATTGGCATCTCGCCACCTTCTCATTCTGTCATGATGGGCTTCACGATCATACTTTCGCCCAAACATGTATCTGTAGCTACCCCCACCCCTCTGCTTTTCTCGTTCATGCATTTCATCTTCCCATTCTGTTAATGCCTCAAACTGCGTTGGCCTAGGCCGAGGCTCTAGATTCATCATCTTTTCTCGTAAGTTCCTCAGTATGGCCAGATTAAATGAACCATGTTCTGGGAACGCTAACACTCCATCGTCTTTAGTGTATTTCACCCAGTTATCTAACCAAATACAGGTATGATACCCATACTTCGCAACCATGAAGGATGCCGGGGTTCTTATCGGGGGCAATAACTGTCCTTCCCTTGTCACTATGTCTTTATCCTTGTCAAACCAGGTTTTAACCTTACTAAACAAGGATTTTTTCTTCTTTTCCTCAGCATGGTAATACATCTTTCTTATTTTCCACTAGCTGTTTACTCTTTTTCCAGCTGTACGATTTTTTGTCCAATTGCAGCGCGACTCACTCCAACGCACCAATCCTGGTGCGTCTACATCACTGACTCAGTCCGCGAATCCCAGCGCGACTCACACTAACGCACCAATCCTGGAGCGTCCACGTCACCCTGTATGTCTCCCAATCCTAGCGCGGCGTACACTAGCACACCAATCTCTTCGCTTCCTCTGTTCTAACCCGCTGTCCAATCACAGCACGGTCTCCCTGATGTCAGCAGCCGCTGCAGTCGCTTCTGCTCCTGTCTCCTGTCTCTTGTCTACCCCTCCTTTACAAGACTACTTGGTAGACTTTGTTTCAACTTCTACGAGTCTGTTAGTTACAACATACAAACATCTCCATTGTCTGCTTCGCTAGCCATAGAACAGCAAAAGACCTTTCCCACGAGAATTCTGCCTTTCCAGAGAGCAGCGCTTACCTCTGCCCTACTACAGAATCGTTACTTCCGTTGACAAAGTAGCACATCCCTCTACTTTACCCTTCTAGCAAACATCAATTAACTGTTTCCCTCCAGAATGCTTCTAAGAGTTTCGCAATTAACCAGAATGCCTTCTCATTCACGCTCTTACATACCAGAAAATGTAGTACATTCACACAGAATTCTGTCTTTCCCGAGAACAGCGAACAGTCTGTCCTACTACAGAATTATATCACACGTTAACAAAGCAGCGCTTACCTCTGCCCTGTCCTTCTAACAAGCTCCGAGAATACCTATTACTTCTCCAGCGGTAAGCTTTAATGGAATCCCTTACGGATCCCTGGGACTTAAGACCGGAGTTTCACAGATAACCTTCGCTATCATATACACTTCTCTCACACAGAAATGCGTTTCTAATGGCAACACACGGCGGTGCTACCTTATCGAACCCAGACAATGCGACGCGCAACTTCAATTGTCACACGTTTTCCCCTGTCTCCATACAGGGCCAACAATCCCGCCTTTTTCCGAGAGCAACACTCCCTCTGCTCTACTACGGAACTGTCACCGACTCCCTACATCCCAGAAGCCGTTCACAATACATAGAACTCAACACGACTTCAACATATAGTGTTAGTACAAATATCAATCAATAATGAACAAGCCTATATACACGCAATTTCGCCAGATCAAGACAATAGCTAACCATCATTCTGCTACCAAGAAACTGGTGCAGATCAGAGCTTCCGAATCCCCTCTAGTTCCACGGACGGAATGATTTCACAGTCACACACACATCTCACGCTGGTGGGGCCCATAACACCAACATTCACCCTAAATCACTCTATACGTGCCCTGTAAAGGAGAAACACCTTTCACATGAGCTCTATATCTAATCTGCCTGTACCTTGAGGTCAATGCGACCAGCTAGTTGCTGTGGATCTAGCAAAATATATTTCAAAGAATACACAATAAAATCAATAAACATGACCAGAAATAATCACCCGAGACAGTAATTCAAACAGATTATTCATTTATCTAAAATTTTAAGAGAAGCCAATTAAATGCAAATTCATTTCTCTCATATTTACCTATTCTGTCTAAATGTCAGATCCTAAGTCAGAACCGGTCCTCTGTAGAAGATTTAGAGTCTTCTGTCGTCATGTAGAGTCATCGTCCTCTCCGTCAGCATAGGGACCTCGCATCATCAGCTCGAGAAGAAGTGGCCCTAGACCTCTCTAGTCTACTATTATTTATACTAAAATTTACATTCTAAAAAGTTACATTTCTTATTCAGAACGGATGAATGACGGAAATAATGTAATCTTGGTACTTTTTCGATATTCTACGGGATGTTCTCACACATAGATTGTCCCAAATAATGAATAGCAGAATTGAACGTCCATGACTAATTTGCTACTTTTACGGATGTCTCTACTAGGTGAATTTGTTTCAAAAAATGGGTTCACATTGAGTTCGTATCAACTTTTCCGTCTTTCAGGGGCTTTTGGCAGATGTCCCAGACTTGTCATCATGCTTATGGCTTTTCAGTTCATCGGAGGTGCAAGGTCACAGGCAAAGCGAAGCCTTTCTGTAAATTTCCAGCAACTCCAATGCAGGCTGCGGGTGGTGGCCATTTTATGGCAGGCCACAATGGACAACTTTAAGCAAAATAGACATAAAACAGAATTACTGCATAGAAATGATTATACAGTGTTATTCCCCTGCTAATACCCTTATGTGTGTGTATTTATCTAGCCATTTGCGACATCAAAAGCCATTAATGCATATTAATTATAAGCGCAAACACAATAACATCACATAAGCAACATCGATTTCTGTCAGTTTGCTCACCAACTTAGTTCACTTATTATTGTAGCCATGCAATAGCATTCCCACGTGTAATTCTCTTGTTAATAAGGTTGATTAGACGACATTTGACAAACTTTAATACTTAATAATTAATCAGTAGTACTTTTAGTTATAACATGCAAAAATGAAACAGGTATTCGGTTTCAGAGAAAAACCCTGCTCTATCACTAGCACCTCCCAAGGCAGGAAACCTATTGTCCAAGCCTCCCTCGCTGGAAGGACTCCCAGCAGCAGGAGGTCAGACTTGTGTCTGTGGCAGCAGCATCCATTTTGTGATGCTGGGGCTCTGGTTAACTTTAAACGGGTAGTAGGTCTTCAACATGTCTTCTCCCTCTAGAAGGGAGGAATACTATCCTCATCGCCAGAAATGGTGTGGGGGTAGTATTATAAAGTGTTAGACACCTTAAACGACATGTTTTGATAAAGCCAAACCATAGTTACCATAACCGCGAGGATTATAAGGCACTTTAAGAGTATATGGTAGGCAATATCATAGAACAGCTATAAGGACATGGTTCCGAAAGCTGCAGACAGGCTCAGCTCATGCTAGAGCACCATCTCACATGTTACCAAGCACTCTGCCTTCAGGATTGTTAAGGCCTGCCATAGGAGTGACTGATAGGTTACCCATGTGTCTATATATAAGGTAGGTATAGGAATACTACACCTAAGCAAGGGGTGATTACACGACCTTGCCCCAGCTGAGTGATCAGCCAGTTGTGTAATAATGGAAGGCCAGCCAGGGGTGGCATAATACATGCTGCAGCCCCTGGTAGGCCTAGGGTACACCTATGCCCTGGGTACCTAAGGTACACTGTACAGGGCCCTAGAAGGTGATCCTTACCAATTGGGTTATGTACCTAATGTACATAGTGTGAATTTAGAGAGAGAACAGCTGGGCTGTGGGTCTGATTAGCAGGCCCACAGCCACATCTAAGTCGAAAACCAGTGAAGCAAAAGCAAAAAGTGGGGGTGAACATAGAAAGCAGACCCTACTCTCCTACAGTCCTTAATCTATAAAATTGCAACCACAACTTTCCCATAGGATTGTACGGAGCTCGCGGTTGTGTTCTCACACTGCACGGGTCCCCCGTGGGTCCCCTGTGTCACTATTGTGGGTGGTTCCTTGGGGTCCCAGCGATTCTACGTGCTCTAGGCACTGTGTCTTGTCAAGTCGTGGTTCTTATACCACTTTCTTAATTTATGGTTTGGTCCCCCCCTGGGGCCCATTGTAAATTGTGCTATTTACTGTTGTTTTACAAATGTATTATTGTGTGTCTTGCTCTCTAATCTCATAAAGAGGTTAGTAGAGAGTGTTTAGTAATAAATACATATGTTTTATATATATACCTTGTGTGGTTCTCCTTTCATTTAGTCATTCAAGAGGTTATAATCTGGTAAACCAAGCTGCTTTACATTGCTTAGAGACTTAGCCTGAAGGCTGCTCTCCATAGCTACCACTAGGATAGCTTTCAATAAAGGTTGTCTTACAGCTCATCATCAATATGGGTTGTTTGGACTGGGGCAAGGTCACACTATAACTAGTGGACAGCATATACCAGGCCAACTTCTCACAAACGTAAAGAGCGGCGGATGTTTCTTCACCTTCTTCTTGTGCTTGGACTTACCCGAAGACTTCGATGACGGGTGGTGGTGGTGGTGGCTCCGCGACTGTTCCCGCAACCTCCCTCTCGACCGGGACCTTGACCAGCGTGGAGCAGACTGCCGGGCCTAGAGAAGCTTTCGGGACCCTCCCGCAAAGACTTCAGGTTCATGTTCTGGCAGTTGGAGCACGACTTTGAGTCGTGGTCGCACTCTAAGCACCAAAGGCACACAAACTGTGGGTCCAGTGACCAACATCAATTTGCGACAGGAGTCGCAAGCCTTGAAGTCGGTCCGACGTGACATCCTTCCGTGCACCAGGAGTCAAACAACTCAAAAAATATTTCAACAAAAGTCGCAAAAAACGGAGTAAAAAAGTGACTCGAGGTACCGCTCTCTCCGGATCTGCACTGGCTCTCATGGAAAAACAAAGAACTGACGTCAGCCCGCGAAGGCAGCTGTAGGAGAGTAGGATCTGCACTTATGTTGCCCCCACTTTTTTTCTGATGTATACACTGGTTTCTGGCTATAGTCTGGCTGGGTCCCTGCTAATCAGGGCCTCAGTCTCTCTGTTCTCTCTAAACAACTTTGAGTGCATATTAGATGCACTAGTGATTGGATACTGTGGTACCTTATGAGCCCCTAGTATATAGTACCCTAGGTACCAAGGGCATAGGCACTTCACAGGCCTACCAGGGGCTGAAGCATGTATTATGCCACCCCTGGGAAGCAGACTAAATCTGACACCACAGGCCTGCTACTGCAGCCTGGGTGAGGTAGTGTTAGCACACCTCACAGAGGTATAGGTTCCTATATCTCACCATACACACACATATAAACCTATCAGTCACGCCTATGGCAGGCCCTATCAATCCTGAGGGCAGGGTGCTTGGTTTACAATGTGAGGGGGTGCCCCTGCCTGAGCAGGGCACCTCTGCAGCTGGCAGGGTCTATTCCTTGTGGCTGTTTGTGGATGCGGTTAAACCATATACTCTTAAGTGCATTATAACCTCCCGGTTAATGCTAACTTTGGAATGACTGCATAAAAACATGTTGTGTTTGGTGTCAATCAACTTGGAATCATACCCCCACACCAGTAACTGGTGTGGGAGTATGATCCCACCCTTCTAGAGGGGACTACGGGCCATATGTAGAAAGCAAAATTGCGATCGCAAACGCCGAAATTCGCAGAATTTTGGAGTTTGCGATCGCAATTTAGCTAAGTGGTATGTAGGAAGGCAAATCTGCGTGCAAAATAAGGAATCGCTAAATTTGCGAATCCTTATTTTGCAATTGCATTTAAGGAATCGCAAATTTTGCGATTCCTTAAATGCAATGTAAGAAGCACCAAAAAAGTGCAATTTGGCCTTAAGGAATCGCAAATTACCACCAACTACAGGTTGGTGGTAATTTGCGATTTCTTTCAAAAATGCATATTTTTGCATTTTTCAAAGTGGCTTGTGGTGCACACACATGTCCTTAGGGCATGTATGTGTGCCACATGTGCACCCATGCTCATTTCAGGGGTGCAACAGGGTGTCCTTTTGACACCCTGGCACACTTGAAATTGCATTCTCAATTTGCGATTCTCTAATTGAGAATCGCAAATTGAGAATGTCTTCCCATTCATTCCTATGGGCCTCTAGGCCCATAGGAATCAATGGGGAGGTATTCCTTAATTGCGAATTGCAATTTGCAATTCGCAATTAAGGAATATGTAGGATTCGCAAAATTATTTGCTAATCCTACCTACATTCCGTTTTGCAATTCTCTAATTGCGATTCCCTAAAAATTGCAATTAGAGAATCGCAAAACACGTTCTACCTACATATGGCCCTACATGTACCTACTGTGGTAACACGGTAGAAATCTGAAGGAGCCCTGGCATCACAAAATGGATGCCATCAGCACAGACACTGGGCTGCCCTCCTGCTGCTGACTGAAATTCGCAGTGGAGGAGGCCCAACAATAGGCATTCTGTCACAGGGAGGTGTCTCCACCTTCCAGACAGAATTTAGTGTATTGGGGCTGGGTGGGTGCACTTCTAGAGTGCTTTGAAGTCCTGCACTGGGGGAGCAGTAGGCTCCTCTGTGCATATGCCAGCTCGAACCGGTTCAGGGGCTACCTGTACCTGCTATGGCGCGAAACCGGACAAAGGGAAGTGGGTGTAACCACCCCCTACCCTGACCCTGCCAGAGGAGTGGTCATAGATCTAGTCCCTCCCCTATCTTTGGTATAAGATAGCCAACCTTGCCATTGCAAAGTAGATAACCCTGGACGACGCTCTACAAAGAAGAATCCTGGCCCTTCGACGTTCCACTACCTTTGGAAGACAGAAAAATCTCCCTTGGAGTCAAGGAGTGACTCCCCTGCTTGGCAGGCACCAAAAACTTGAATCAACGGTCGCAAACATTCCCGCTCCTGCCGGAGTCCGAAGTCCCTACAGCCCCGGAAGTGGATTTCCTGACTTCTCGACGGCCACTGTGAGTCCCCAGCAGAGCTGAGGCGAGTGGACCCCATGAGTGACGAGGAACAGCAATACCCGGGTACGTGCACTATTGTCGAGTGCAACCCCTTGACGACGTTCTACGAACTTGTGCTTTGGACCACTTGTGGCCCAAGCCTCCAGCAAGTTTTGCAGGGAAAATCAGAGGCCTACCCCGTCCCGAGTGACCGTGGGCTCCTGTGAAGCATTTCCTCAAGAGGCGTCTTCGCGATCCCTTGCCTGTTGGCTTGTGGGTCCCCCGAAGACTTTCTTATCGACTCAAAGGGCTCCCCTGGTTGCTCCATGCCTACCCTCACTCACCCTCGCTGGGTGAGTCCGTCAGACCTTGCTGGTCTGCACCATCGACTTTCTTCACTCTACATGAGACTTGCTGTTGCCAAGGCTTGTTAGCTCCAATCCGGTTGCCGACACCGCCATCGGCTGCAGACGTCATGGGACACTCCGAATCCAGCTGCTGGTCATCGTTGATCTCTCCTGGACCTCGTGAGCGAAGAGTCAAAACACCCTTGATCACCTGAAATCACCCCACATCGATGGGCATCCATCTTCCTGGCACGGGTCACTGGCAAGTGACTGTGAACACTGTCCCTTCAATTTTCAGGTCTCCAGCATCTCGAATCCACCCTTGGATTCCACCGGACACTTCTTCAGTCGCTGCAAGCAGCAAGTCTTCTTTGGTCTCCATAGAAAACAGCGACGCGACCCGACACCAAAAGACACCTATGCACCCGGCTTCCCTGGGTGAGGTAACTCGTGCACTTCGGTGCCCTAGTGTGTGTTGGTCCTCGAATTACTTACCTTGTAAGTGGCTTGCTTGTAGACTTCCTCGAAGTCCCCTAAAACTTTAAAAATCCAACGCGACTTGCTCCATTGTAATCAATAGGGAACCCGCAGCTGTGTTCACACACTGCATGCGTCTTCCGTGGCTCTGTTACCTGCTTTCACTGCAGTAGTGAAGCCCCAGCGATTCTACAGGCCCTAGGCCTTGTCATTTTGCAAGTCGACTTTCCTAACCCACTTTTTTAGTATATGGTCTGGTACGCCCCTAGGGCCCCAGACATATTTGTGCTTAACTTATTGTGAAACGTTGATATTTGAATGTGTTCCTGGCTTCTAATCTCATAAACAGATAAGTAGAGTGTGTCTAGAAATAAATACATATATATTTGATATATATACCTGTGTGGTGTCCTTTCATTTGGTAATTCAAGAGATTATAAGGTAAAACAAGCTGCTTTACATTCCTCTGAGACTTAGTCTGAAGGCTGCTCTCCACAGCTATCACTAGGATAGCTTTCTTTAAAAGGTTGTCTTAAACATATCTACCATAAGAGTCGAATTGGACTGGTGCAACGTGGCCACTATAACTAGTGACCAGCATATGCCAGCCAAACTTCTCACAGCAGCATCTAAGTAGATACCGCAACATCATTACGGCAACCACGACGCCAACCACGAACGCAGAGTCGACCGACGCCCCCTATCGACACGAAGGGGTACTGCTGAGGAAAAAATTCTCCAGATCCAGTCTGACGCCTGAGAGTAATTTTAAGGTGAGGCATCCATAACGAATTGTCTCTTTCAGATAAGTGTGCGCTTTTGGGCATGTTGAAAGTAATTTTCGTGTTTTCTCGGGCAGAAACACAAAGTTTGCAGTACGGGTAAAAACTGGGAAATGGTCAATTTGGCAGTTGTGAAGCCCTTAACAGTGTTTATTGACTTCAGGGCGTCATAAAAACAATCTAGTACTGCCAAAGGTCATGTGACACCACAGAGGTCAAAGGTCAACCTGTATGGAAATGCCCAATTTACTTGATCTGAAGCCTTAAAAAGTGTGCGCTTTTGGGCATGTTGAAAGTGTTTTTTGTGTTTTCTGGGGCTGAAACACAAAGTTTGCAGTATTGGTAAAAACTTTGGGAAATGGTCAGGATGTCATATAAACAACATAATACTTCCAGCGGTCAAAGGCCCCTCAGCTCTCGACAACTGGTGTGGGACAGCTTTTGAACAGCTCCTGGTCTTCCCCAGCATTGCCTGGTTCACACAGCTGCAGCTCCAAGGTTAACGTCAACTCTCCTGCATCTCCTGACATTGGTTGTTATGATCCCCAATGTAGGCCTAGGTAGTTGCATGACCTTTTACTTACATTTGTCCTACCTTGCTCTATATAACGGTTCTGGCACTGACCTTTTACCCAGTTAGGTGCTGAACAAATGTCATGTGGTTTTCTCTGAAAACTAGCCTAATGAACAAGTTACTTACCGAAACATTAGTTAGTTAGATTCCTCACCTTAGAATATCCCCAGGCGTCAGGCTGGATCCGGAAAGATTTTTCGTCAGCAATACCCCTTGCGCATCGCTAGGCGTCGTCTGCGGCTCTGCGTCCGTCGTCGGCGTCGTGCACCGGAATAACGTCGGAGTACTTAGACGCCGCCCTCGCACACTGACGTCAGTTCTTGTACATAGCTTTCCGCGCGAGGAACGCAGAGCCATGCAAGAGACCGACACTGGTGCCAAAAAATCTAGGGCCCTAGAAAGGATAGCCTTAACCCTAGATGTCGGTTCACAGAACGGGGAGGATGGGTGGGTCAGTGAGGAATCTAACTAACTAATGTTTCTTACAGATACATCGTTACCGAAGGTAAGTAACTTGTTCATCTGAAAGAAACACGTTAGTTAGATTCCTTACCTTAGAATAGATACCCCAGCAATACCAACCCCGGTGGTGGGTCTGCGAACCAAGATCACACCAGAAAGTCTTGGAGAACAGAACGGCCAAAGAAGCCATCTCTCCGGACTTGGCTGTCCAGGCAATAATGCTTGGCAAACGTGTGCAGCGAGGCCCACGTTGCTGCCTGACAGATGTCCTGCAAAGGGACTCCCCGTCCCAGGGCAGTAGTAGCCGCTGTGGCCCGGGTGGAATGGGCTCTCAGCCCTACAGGAGGGTCCTTTTTAGCAAAGGAGTAACAAGCCTTTATACACAATACGACCCACCGTGAGATGGTCCGCTTGTGTACTGGCCTTCCCTTCTTAGCGCCCACGTATCCAACAAAAAGCTGGTAATTTTGGGTCCAGACGGTGGAGCCTCTTTTCCTCTTTCGAAGGATGCGGAGGCGGAAAGAAGGTGGGCAAGATGACAGATTGCCCGATGTGAAAGGGAGTTACCACTTTTGGAAGAAAGGAAGGACGAGTCCGGAGGACAACCTTGTCCGGATAAACAGAAAGAAAAGGAGGCTTAGACGATAACGCCTGGAGCTCACTCACCCGTCTAGCTGAGGTGATAGCTACCAGGAAAGCAGTCTTAAGAGTCAAAAGACGAATGGGACAATTGTGAAGAGGCTCAAAGGGAGCGCACATCAGAAAGGTCAGAACTAAATTCAAATCCCACTGAGGCATTACGAAGGGGACAGGAGGAAACATGTGAGTAATGCCCTTAAGGAAACGAGAAACAACAGGGGATTTGAAAAGAGAAGGCTGATCAGGAAGTCGTAAGAAAGCAGAGATAGCTGATAGATAACCTTTCAAGGTGCCCAGAGTAGAGCCCTGCTGGGCTAGAGAGAGAAGAAAGAGGAGAACCTCAGAAAGAGGGGCAGAAAGGGGATCCACAGCCTTTGCTGTGCACCATGCCACAAATTTGCTCCACCTGCAGGCGTATACCGTTTTAGTGGAGGGACGCCTGGCTGCCAGAATAACGTCACAGACTTCAGGAGGCAAGTCAAATGGCATCAACTGTCGCCGCTCAATCTCCACGCATGGAGGTGGAGACTGGACAGGTTCGGGTGGAGAACCGCCCCCTGCTGCTGCGACAGAAGGTCCTCCCGAAGAGGCAGGCGTGTTGGAGGATCGATTGACATACTGAGTAGCTCGGGATACCAGTACCTTCGTGCACAATCCGGAGCCACTAAGATGACTTGGACCCGGTCGCGCCTGATCTTCTTCAGCACTCTGGGCAGAAGTGGTATAGGCAGAAAGGCGTACAACAGACCGCAACTCCACTTGCGACGAAAGGCGTCCCCGAGCGAGTGCCGCCTTGGAAACTCCAACGCGCAGAACTGCGGACATTGTGCGTTCTCTTCGGTGGCGAATAGATCTAACCAAGGCTCTCCCCACTGCCGAAAGAGGCCTTGCGCCACGTCCGAGTTTAGACGCCATTAGTGATCCACCATGCACCGGTGGCTGAGTTCGTCTGCTCTGGCGTTCAGAGAGCCCGCCAGATGTTGAACCACCAGGGTGATGCCCTGGTGTTCCAGCCATGTCCAGAGGCGCAGAGCCTCCTGACAAAGGGTCCACGACCCCACCCCGCCCTGTTTGTTGCAATACCACATGGCTGTGGTGTTGTCCGTGAACACCTGCACCACACTTCCCCGGACAACGGGAAGGAATGCCTTCAGGGCAAGTCGGATCGCTCTCAGCTCCAAAAGGTTCATATGGAGCCGAGTTTCCGCCGGAGACCAGAGTCCTCTGATCTCCGCCTCCCCCATGTGGCCCCCCATCCCAGGAGGGACGCATCCGTCACTACTACGTACTCCGGTTGGGGTAGGGAGAGGGATCTGCCGCTGACCCAATCGTGGTTCGTGAGCCACCACTGCAACTGCTTCGCAGTGCCCTCCGAGATCAAGGCGTGGTCGGACAGATTGCCATGATGCTGGGCTCACTGAAACTTTAGGTCCCACTGCAGAGCCCGCATTCGCCACCTGGCGCAATGCACCAACAGGATGCAGGAGGCCATCAGCCCCAGAAGCCGCAGCACCAACCTGACCGAAACCCAGGATAGAGGCTGAAAGATGGGAATCAGAGCCTGAATATCCCGGACCCGCTGCTCTGGAGGATAGGCCCGGAACTGCGCCAAATCTAGAACCGCTCCGATGAAGAGGAGCTTCTGGGAGGGTCTCAGGTGTGACTTCGGCACATTGATGGAGAACCCCAGCAAATGCAGGAGGTCGGCCGTAGTCTGGAGGTGGGAGACGACTGCCTGGGGCGAGCCCGCCTTCAACAGCCAGTCGTCGAGATAGGGGAAGACTGGAACCCCTGATCTGCGCAGATAAGCTGCGACCACCGCCATCACTTTCGTGAACACCCGAGGGGCACTGGTGAGGCCGAAGGGGAGCACGGTGAATTGAAAATGCTCCTGACCCACCGTGAACCGCAGTTAACGCCGGTGGGCCGGCAGGACGGGATGTGAAAATAAGCGTCCTGCAAGTCCAACGCTACCATCCAGTCTCCTGGGTCTAGGGCAGCCAGAACCTGAGCTAAGGTGAGCATCTTGAACCGCTCCTTCCAGAGGAAGGCGTTGACACCCCTGAGGTCCAAGATAGGGCGTTTGCCCTTCTTGGGAACCAGAAAGTAGTGGGAATAGCAAAAACGACCTACTTCTGGACCAGTAACGCGCTCGATGGCCTCTTTGGCCAAGAGGGCCGTAACTTCCTCCCAGAGAAGATTCAAGTGATCCCCCGACATGCGGTGGTACTGTGGTGGCATGGCTGGAGGGCTCGTCTCGAAGGGGAGGGAGTAGCCCCTTCGGACGATTTGCAGCACCCACCTGTCCGACGTGATGGAACGCCAGTGGAGCAGGTGATGGCGAACTCTGCCGCCCACTGGCGTGGAATGGGCCTGAAAGCTCGGACTAGGAGGGCTTTGAGGCGGATGCTGCCGGGGTGGATGTGGACTGACCGGCACATTGTCCTCCAGTACTGCCTTGTCGGAATCCACGTCCGCGACCTCGTGCAGATTGGTTCTGCGGCCGGTGGCTAGGCAGACGTGAGGAGGCGCTCCTTCCTTGGCCATGAAAGGGACGAAAGGCGGAAGTTTGCGGCCGAGAGACCCAAGGACTTGGCCGTAGCCAGGGAGTCCTTGAAACGAGCCAGCGCACTATCCGCCTTCTCGCCAAAAAGGCGAGTGCCATCAAAGGGCATATCCATGAGGGTACTCTGGACATTCCCCGAGAAAGACTTGGACCGTAGCCAGGCGTGGCGACAAAGTGCCACTGTGGTCGAAATTGCCCGCCCCAGCGAGTCCATGGTGTCTAGTCCAAACCGTATGGCATGCCGCGCTGCATCTCACCTATCAGCAAGCGCCTGGGTGAGCCGTGACCGGGCCTCCTCCGGACACAGGGGCAGCACGTCCTCCACCGCATCCCACAGAGAGTGGGAATAACGGTCCAAGAGGCAAGCGGTATTCAAGGACCGCAGACCCAAACTCAGGGAAGAGAACAGCTTCTTTCCGAACTGTTCCAGCCTCTTGGATTCCCGATCCGGAGGAGCGAACGGGAAGGAGGATTGGGAAGTCGTGGCCTGGATAAACAGACTCTCGGGAGTGGGGTGTTGGGACAGAAAACTGGGGTTGCCGTAAGCAGGGCGTGGCACCGGGCCACGTTCCGATCCACAGGAGGTACTGTGGAGGGCTTGGACCAGGTCATCTACGAGTGCCTCATTGAACTGCAGCAGAGGCTCTGTGGAGCTTGCTGACGGTTGAAGCACTTCTGTGAGGACGTTAGTCCTCACGGCCACAGCAGGCAACTCCAGCCCAAGGGCATTGGCCGCCTTGCGCAGCACCTCTGAAAAAGCTGCACCTTCCTCCGAGGCCACAGTCGGAGGAGAGATGAAACCAGCGTCCGGGGAGGTGTCCAGACCACTGGCATCCCCCAGTTCATCTGCCCAGTCCTGTGAAAGGTCGGCCTGTCTGGGCATAGGGTCCTCAGACCCCTCCCAGTCGCCCCAGTCACCCGATTCCTGATAAACAGGAGGAATAACCGGAGGCGGCCGGTAGATGAATTACTCATGCATCGGCGTCGGATGCGGCGTCGAGCGGCGCCGCACCGGCGCCGGGCCCGGACCTAAACCGGGGAATGGCGTCGTCCGGGGACGGCGCCGGGGGTGGAACCGGTATCAGTGCCGGCGGAGGAGGCGTCATGAGGTCGACCGGCGCCGGCAGAGATCCAGGCCTGGATCCCTCCGGGACCTGCAGCGTCGGGACCGAAGTCGTTGACGGCGCCGGGGCCGGAGCCGCTGGTTCGCGAGGTCGCCCAGTCGAGCCCGCGGGGCCTGAAGGCGCGCCGGGAGGAGTCGACGGCGGACCCAGGCCCCTCATTGCCGAGAGGAAGGCGCTGATCTCTGCCGGAGTCGTGTCAGTCCCAGGGACCGGCAGGTATGGAGACGGACGCGGCTCCTGCGTCTCCGACGGAGCCGCGGGGGTGGGACCACCCTGACCCTCGACCGAGTCGCGCGACCGGCGAGGGGAGTCCGAAGAGCGGTGTCGCCTCTTGGACTTCTTCGAGTGCTTCGACTTACCCAAAGACTTCGAGCCCGACAAGCGATGATGGTGACTGCGGCTCTGCGACCGGTCCTTGGACCTCCTCCTGGACCGGGACCGTGAACGGCACGGAGCCGAGTGCCGAAGCTCGAGAAGCTTACGGGACCACTCCCGCCTAGCCTTCGAGGTCAATGCCTGACAGTTGAGGCACGACTCCGCATCGTGGTCGGGCCCCAGGCAGTAAAGGCACCGGCGATGGTGGTCTGTCACCGACATCAGTCGATGACAGGAGTCACAGGCCTTAAAACCAGGCATCCTACCGGCGCTGTCTGGCGCGGAAAAAAGAAGAACTGACGTCAGCGCGCGGAGGCAGCGTCTAAGTACTCCGACAACGTCATTCCGACGCACGACGCTGACGACGGTCACGGAGACGACGCCTAGCGACGCGCAAGGGGTATTGCTGACGAAAAATCTTTCCGGATCCAGCCTGACGCCTGGGGATATTCTAAGGTGAGGAATCTAACTAACGTGTTTCTTTCAGATTTATTATGCATGGGGATTCTCAGTATCACAGCAGGATTACCATCTTCTGCATAATAACTCTGTATAAGGTTCACCACAATCGTCATCCTTGCCCGACATGCCAACAGTACCATGTCACATCAAGGTTGAACCCCTGAGGATACCACCTTCACTGGGCAAGCCAGGGGATAAAAAGCTTCTATGGTGACACAAGACGCTGAAGTCCCTGAACGCAGACATTCTAGCATGCAGTGGGTTGACATCCCTTGCAGGGTGTCCAACTCGAGACCAAGACGGGGCCCTTCGCTCTCTCACATCAGGTAATGGGGTTGGCTCTTCCCTAGGGGGATATTTGGCTATATACTTACATACGTGCAAGGTACACTTAGGTACATCTAGTTAAGGTTTGCATCTTAGGAGTACTCCTGCTTACTGCCATGCATCTATATGCCTGCATATATTCACTGCTTTAGCACCATGGTAGAATTCTACCTTGCATTTACTCTGTTGGTGCTTATCGTCTATATCTGTTTCTGTCTAATGGTTGTTGCAGCACACATATTTTAGACTAGAACGATGTTGGTTCAATAAATACTTATTGAAAACGCTCCGCTGAACCGATCCTAGAGCGTCAGTGCTTCTTACCTGGTTCGTCGTTAGACAACAGTTGAGGCAAAGATGAAGTCTTCTTGGACTTCTTCTTTTTGTGCCTCTTCCCCGAGTGTTCCGATGACCTCAAGTGCGACGAAGAGGACTTGGGGCTCCGGGAGCGGTCCTGCGAACTCCTCTTCTTCGATCTGGACCAGGAACTCCACGGAGTCTTGCTAGATGGTGTTGACTGCAAGGAGCTTCATAACACAAGGCCTTTGAACCCATAGCCCGACAGTCCGAGCATGACTTCCAAATCATGGTCGCGCTCAAGACACCAGACAGATGAGATGGGGGTCGGTAACTGACATCATGTGGTGACAGGCACCGCATGGTTTAAACCCTGTCTTCCTCGAAGCCATCCTCACAATAATGGATTTTTTTTTTTTAATTCGACAAAGTCGAAAAAAGGCCTGTCAAAAAGCAAGAGAGGTACCTCTTCACGGATCGGAGCTTAAGTGGTGTGGAAAGAAAAGAACTGATGTCCGCACACCTGCGTGGTGCCTATATAGGTGACCGCGACGTCATACGCATTGCCAACTTCAGGAGGAGCCGAATGGAGCCACCCAACGGCACGCATAAGTGGTATTGCTCGAGCAAAAGTTACCACATCCAGCATGAGGCCTGAGAAATTCAAAGGTAAGGAATCTGCAGCTAGAAGAACAAGTTACTTACCTTCGGTAACGATGTATCTGTAAGAAACATTAGTTAGTTAGATTCCTCACCTTAGAATATCCCCAGGCGTCAGACTGGATCCGGAAGATTTTTCGTCAGCAATACCCCTTGCGCATCGCTAGGCGTCGTCTGCGGCTCCGCGTCCGTCGTCGGCGTCGTGCGCCGGAATGACGTCGTCAGAGTACTTAGACGCCGCCCTTGCGCGCTGACGTCAGTTCTTGTACATAGCTTTCCGCGCCAGGAACGCAGAGCCATGCAAAGACCGACACTGGTGCCAAAAATAAAATCTAGGGGCCTGAAAAGGATAACCTTAACCCTAGATGTCAGTTCGCAGAATGGGGAGGATGGGTGGGTCGGTGAGGAATCTAACTAACTAATGTTTCTTACAGATACATCGTTACCGAAGGTAAGTAACTTGTTCATCTGAAAGAAACACGTTAGTTAGATTCCTCACCTTAGAATAGATACCCAAGCAATACCATCCCTGGTGGTGGGTCTGCGAACCAAGATCACACCAGAAAGTCCTGGAGGACAGAACGGCCAAAGAAGCCATCCCTCCGGACTTGGCTGTCAAGGCAATAATGCCTGGCAAACGTGTGTAGCGAAGCCCACGTCGCCGCCTGACAGATGTCCTGCAAAGGGACACCCCGTCCCAAAGCAGTAGTAGCCACTGTGGCCCGAGTGGAGTGGGCACGCAGCCCAACAGGAGGGTCCTTTTTTGCCAAGGAGTAACACATTTTGATGCACAAAACGACCCACCGAGAGATGGTCCGTTTGTGCACCGCTTTCCCCTTCTTAGCACCCACGTATCCAACGAAAAGTTGGTCGTCCACCCGGAACTGCTTTGTGCGGTCCAGATAAAAGGAGAGCGCACGTTTTGGGTCCAGACGGTGGAGCCTCTCTTCCTCTTTGGAAGGATGCGGAGGCGGAAAGAAGGTGGGCAAGGTGACAGACTGCCCAAGATGAAATGGAGTCACCACTTTCGGAAGAAAGGAGGGACGAGGCCGAAGGACAACCTTGTCCGGATGAACAGACAGAAAAGGAGGCTTTGAAGATAAAGCCTGGAGCTCACTCACCCGTCTAGCCGAGGTGATGGCTACCAGAAAAGCAGTCTTAAGAGTCAGAAGACGAAGAGGACAATTGTGAAGAGGCTCGAAGGGAGCGCACATCAGGAATGTCAAGACAAGATTCAAGTCCCACTGAGGCATTACAAAAGGGACAGGAGGGAACGTGTGAGTAATGCCTTTTAGAAAGCGTGTAACTACAGGGGACTTGAAAAGAGAAGGCTGATCAGGAAGCCGCAAGAAGGCAGAGATGGCAGCAAGATAACCTTTCAGAGTGCCCAGGGCAGAGCCCTGCCGGGCCAAAGTAGGAAGAAAGAGGAGAACCTCAGAAAGAGGGGCGGAAAGGGGATCCACAGCCTTTGCTGTGCACCATGCCACAAATTTGTTCCACCGGCAGGCGTATACCGTCTTTGTGGAGGGACGCCTGGCTGCCAGAATGATATCACAGACTTCAGGAGGCAAGTCAAATGGCATCAACTGCCGCCGCTCAATCTCCACGCATGGAGGTGGAGGCTGGACAGGTTCGGGTGGAGGACCGTCCCCTGCTGCTGCGACAGAAGATCCTCCCGAAGGGGCAGACGTATCGGAGGATCGGTCAGCATACTGAGTAGCTCGGGATACCAGTACCTTCGTGCCCAATCCGGAGCCACCAAGATAACTTGGGCCCGGTCGTGCCTGATCTTCTTCAGCACTCTGGGCAGAAGTGGTATAGGCGGAAAGGCGTACAACAGACCGCAACTCCACTCGTGACGAAAAGCGTCGCCGAACGAGTGCCGCCTTGGAAATTCCAACGCGCAGAACTGCTGACATTGCGCGTTCTCTTCGGTGGCGAATAGATCTAACCAAGGCTCTCCCCACTGCTGAAAGAGACCTTGCGCCACTTCGGAGTTCAGACGCCATTCGTGATCCATCATGCACCGGCGGCTGAGTTCGTCTGCTCTGGCGTTCAGAGAGCCCGCCAGATGTTGAACCACTAGGGTGACGCCCTGGTGTTCCAGCCACGTCCAGAGGCGCAGAGCCTCCTGACAAAGGGTCCACGACCCCACCCCGCCCTGTTTGTTGCAATACCACATGGCGGTGGTGTTGTCCGTGAACACCTGCACGACACTGCCCCTGACAGAGGGAAGGAAGGCTTTCAGTGCAAGTCGGATCGCTCTCAACTCCAACAAGTTGATGTGGAGACGAGACTCCGCCGGAGACCAGAGGCCTCTGATCTCCGCCTCTCCCATATGGCCACCCCATCCCAGGAGGGACGCATCCGTCACGACGACATGCTCCGGTTGGGGAAGGGAGAGGCTCTTGCCCTTGACCCAATCGCGGTCCGTGAGCCACCACTGCAACTGCTGTGCAGTGCCCTCCGAGATCAAGACATGGTCGGACAGGTTGCCGTGATGCTGGGCCCACTGAAACTTCAGGTCCCACTGCAGATCCCGCATGCGCCGTCTGGCGTGATGCACTAGTAGGATGCAGGAGGCCATCAGCCCCAGAAGCCGCAACACTAGCCTGACCGAGACCCAGGATAGAGGCCGAAAGATGGGAATCAGGGCCTGTATATCCCGGACCCGCTGTTCCGGTGGATGGACCAGGAACTGCGCCGAATCGAGAACCGCTCCGATGAAGAGGAGCTTTTGTGAGGGGCTCAGGTGTGACTTCGGCACGTTGATGGAAAATCCCAGCAAATGCAGGAGATCCGCCGTAGTCTGGAGGTGGGAGACGACTGCCTGGGGCGAGCCCGCCTTCAACAACCAGTCGTCGAGATAGGGGAAGACTGGAACCCCTGATCTGCGCAGATGAGCTGCGACCACCGCCATCACTTTCGTGAACACCCGAGGGGCACTGGTGAGGCCGAAGGGGAGCACGGTAAACTGAAAGTGCTCTGGGCCCACCGTGAACCGCAGGTAACGCCGGTGGGCCGGCAGGACAGGGATGTGGAAATATGCGTCCTGCAAGTCCAATGCTACCATCCAGTCTCCGGGGTCTAGGGCAGCTAGAACCTGAGCCAAAGTTAACATCTTGAACCTTTCCTTCCGGAGGAAGGTATTGACGTTCCGGAGGTCCAAGATAGGGCGTAGGCCCCCTTTGCCCTTCTTGGGAACCAGAAAGTAGTGGGAATAACAACCACGACCTACTTCTGGGCTTGGAACGCGCTCGACGGCCCCCTTGGCCAAGAGGGCCGAAACTTCCTCGTGGAGAAGATTCAAATGATCCCCCGAGATACGGTGGTGCTGCGGTGGCATGGCTGGAGGGGTCGTCTCGAAGGGGAGGGAGTAGCCCCTTCGGACGATTTGCAGCACCCACCTGTCCGATGTGATGGACCGCCAGTGGAGCAGGTGATGGCGAACTCTGCCGCCCACTGGCGTGGAATGGGCCTGAAAGCTCGGACTAGGAAGGCTTTGAGGCGGATGCTGCCGGGGTGGATGTGGGCTGACCTCGTCGTCCTCCAGAACCGCCTCGGCGGAAACCACGTCCGCGCGCAGGTTGATTCTGCGGCTGGTGGCTAGGCGCACGTGAGGAGGCACCCCTTCCTTGGCCACGAAAGGGGCGAAAGGCGGAAGTTTGCGACCGCGGGGCCGAGAGGCCCAAGGACTTGGCCGTAGCCCGGGAGTCCTTAAAGCGATTCAGCGCACTGTCCGCTTTCTCGCCAAAAAGGCGAGTGCCATCAAAGGGCATATCCATGAGAGAGCTCTGGACATCGCCCGAAAATGACGTGGACCGCAGCCAGGCGTGACGTCTAAGCGCCACTGAGGTAGAAATCGCCCTACCCAGCGAGTCCGTGGTGTCAAGCCCACATCGTATAGCATGTCGCGCGGCATCCCTCCCATCGGCCAGAGCCTGGGTAAGTCGTGTCCGGACCTCCTCCGGACACAGGGGCAGCGCGTCCTCCACCGCATCCCACAGAGAGTGGGAATAACGGTCCAAGAGACAAGCGGTGTTCAAAGACCGCAGGCCCAAACTAAGGGAGGAGAACAGCTTCTTGCCAAACTACTCTAGTCTCTTGGAATCCCGGTCCGGCGGGGCGGTCGGGAAAGAGGATTGGGAGGTGGAGGCCTGGATAACCAGGCTCTCAGGGGTAGGGTGTTGGGACAGAAAACTGGGGTCGCCCGGAGCAGGGCGGTGGCGCCTGGCGACGTTCCTGTCCACAGGAGGAACTGTGGAGGGCTTGGACCAGGTGCCCTGTAGAACGTCAGTGAGGGCCTCATTGAATGGCAGCAGAGGCTCAGTGGAGCTTGCTGCAGACTGAAGCACCTCAGTGAGGACGTTCGTCCTCACAGCCACGGCAGGTAGCTCGAGCCCAAGGGCTGCGGCCGCCTTGCGCAGCACCACAGAGAAAGCAGCACCCTCCTCCGAAGCCACAGTCGGAGGAGAGATGAATCCAGTGTCTGGCGAGGTATCCAGGCCACTGGCCTCCCCCAGTTCATCTGCCCAGTCCTGGGACAGTTGGGCCTGAGACGGCCATAGGATCCTCGGATCCCTCCCAGTTGTCCCCATCATCCGACTCCTGGTGTAGAGGAGAAAGTAACGGAGCCGGGCGGTAGACAAAATGTGTCTCTAGTGGCGCCGATCGCGGCGTCCATCGACGCCGTACCGGTGCCGGGCCCGGAGTGGGACTGAACCGGGGCCCGACGTCAAACGGAGTCGACGTCGGCGTCGGGGGTGGTACCGGTGTCGACGCCGGCGGAGGAGGCGTGACGAGGTTGACCGGCGTCGACGGGGACTCGAGAACGGGTCCCACGGGCGCTTGCGGCGTCGAGGCCGGAGCCGTCAACGGCGCCGGGGCCGGAGCCACCGGCAGGCAAGGCAGCCCAGTCGGGTCCGCGGGGCCCGAAGGCGCACCAGCGGGCGCCGACGGCGGAGCCAGCTTCCTCATGGCCGAGAGGAAGGCACTGACTTCCGCCGGCGTCGCGTCAGTCCCAGGGACCGGAGGGTATGGGGACGTGCGCGGCGCCTGCGGCTCCGCCGGAGCCGCGGGGGTGGAACCACCCTGACCCTCGGCCGAGTCGCGCGACCGGCGAGGGGAGTCCGAAGAGCGGTGTCGCCTCTTGGACTTCTTGGAATGCTTCGACTTACCCGAAGACTTGGATCCCGACGACCGATGGTGACGTCGGCTGCGGCTCCGCGACCGATCCTTGGACCTCCTCCTGGACCGGGATCGAGAGGCGCGCGGAGCCGAGTGGCGAATCTCGAGAAGCTTACGGGACCGCTCCCGTCTAGCCTTCGAGGTCAGGGCCTTGCAGTCCGAGCACGACGCCACGTCGTGATCGAGGCCCAAGCAATAAAGGCACCGGCGGTGATGGTCCGTAACCGACATCAAGCGGCTACAGTCCGTACAGGCTTTGAAACCAGGCATCCTACCGGCACCGGAGTCGAGACAGGATCAAAAAGGATCAAAAAGTTAGTCAAAAATTGGCTAAAGGGGTAGCTCTCCCGGATCTGCGCTTACTGGCGCGGAAAAAAGAAGAACTGACGTCAGCGCGCGAGGGCGGCGTCTAAGTACTCCGACGACGTCATTCCGGCGCACGACGCCGACGACGGACGCGGAGCCGCAGACGACGCCTAGCGACGCGCAAGGGGTATTGCTGACAAAAAATCTTCCGGATCCAGTCTGACGCCTGGGGATATTCTAAGGTGAGGAATCTAACTAACGTGTTTCTTTCAGATATCTCTATCAGATATAGTGTTTTCCTATGTAAGTGGGAATTGTATTTACCAACTCCCATTTAAGATTTCAAAACAAGAAATTCAGGCACACATCATGTAAAATGTTTTATTTTTTTTAAATAAACAATGTCAAAATAAAATATTTATATCACATATTGTGTAAACACAAATATCTGTACAAAAAATATACATGCAAAATAAAATGTAAACATAAAAAAAGAAAAACATAATATTACAACCAAAAGTTATGAGGTTCGTACAAATACACAATCCAGTTTTATCTCCTATCTGCCTTTTAAAAAGTTTCTGTACACTTTACAAAAACAAAAATAAATAAAACGCATATGGAAAACATGAAACCTAAGCAGGTCTCATTTTATTCGTCTTTGATGCTATGATTTAAGTAAAACTGTGGCATTTAAAAGCTTCCTTAAATATTTATGTTCTAATAAAATAATTACTAGGAACATGGCCCAAGTTTTATACACGAATCAGTTACACGAGTCACAGCAGTAACAAGTGCTAGGTATTGTGTTGCAGAGCTGCTTTAAAGGGCACTCCTTTGTGAAATAGACCCATACCGTTAAATAGAAGCTAACACACACAAATAGTCTCCAATGCGATCATCAATTTAGGAGTAAACATTTTGGCTATTTTAAATAATTATAACAGTGGTACTCAAAATAACAAGAAATGGCATTTCTAATAATATATAGATGAATGAAAATCACTCCAGTTTCTGTCAATGATAGGATTTCAGAAAAGAGTTTGTTGTAGCAAATGCCTTAAGCTAACCTCCCAGATGTAAACTTGTTTCATTATATGACAATAACAATATGAATAACAAGGTAACAGGCTCAGTTAACAAAACTAGAAAACTTGGAGTACTAATAATGTGCTGTTTGCATTATAATAAGTTACACCATAGGTTTTCATTAATAGTTGCATAAAATTGTAGTTACTATACTGCATTTGATCAGATATAAAAACAAATAATTACGAGCACATTTACCTCAGACTACACAGCTTGGATTTTAGCCGCAACAAGCGGGACAACATTCAAAATGAATGCTCCACAACTTCCACCTCAATGAGGATCACCATGATTGTTTAAAAAAACATTTGAAAGAGGGGTTATAGATTGATAACAGGGACAACGTCTATTTATAAGTCAGACCTATATATTATTATGTATGTACAAGTTGACTTTGAATGTAGTTACATAAGCCTGGGCTTCAGTGCAGTTTTTTGGTACATGAGATAAATACAAGAGAACAAGATCTGCAAGCAAAAATATGAATTTGGAACAGTAGTGTTATCTTGAAGGGAAATAATTGTTTATCTGAATGTGTTCAAGAAAAGGCTTCCCTTACTGTTTAATACAGATGATTTTACAGTCATATTTATTTTCTTAAATTTATCATCAAAACAGTACGTTTAATGTTTATTTAGCAAAACTGTTTTTTTGTTTTAAAAAATATTTTTTTCACTTCAGAAATCTGAATAAAATACTGTGAAGCAGAAAACCTTTGGCCTGCCTTTTCCAGCAGGGTTCAGTGTTATAAATCTCCACCCGTTTTCCAGCAGGTTTGGATTTGTCAATCCCAGAAATTGCAATTTACAGGGTGACATAGAATCCGCTATCATTAACACATTCTACCAGCAGATTGGCTGTTAGTATTTTCTCTTGAACAGTTCGATTGGAAGGGATTTCCATCTCCAATCTGTGAGGCAGGTGAAGGAGAATGAGATAATTTCTTCACAAGATCAAACTCTGGTCAAAAGTCTGCTCTGCAGTAAGTTTTTAATGCTACTAACTGGTCGAACATCATTCTGGTGTTTTCTCCGCTCAATGAATGATATCAATCTTAAAACATCGATGGTGCCAAGGCTGCTGCTGTTTCCTGGCTGCAGCCATTGTGCTTGGAGACACAGTGCAGCAGAAGGTCGCTCAGAGGCGTCCTCCTGTAGTAAAAAACAAACAAATTCTTTGGCCTTTTGGCTGACTCCTTTAAAGTATTCCTCAGGGAAACTGTAGTCTAGGCGGCAAATGTTCAGACAGGTCTCTTCCACACTTTCATCCAGGAAAGGCGACACACCGCTGAGAAGTACATATGTGATTATGCCAATGCTCCAAATGTCTGAATTGAGAGAGACAGGATTTCCGAGTATTATTTCTGGTGCTGCAAATTCTGGGCTCCCAAGCAACTCGTGAATGTAGTACGTGGTATTCAGCTGAACAGCATCACCAAAGTCAGACAGCTTCACAACTGGCTTAGATTCAATGAGAGCCACAAGAATATTTTCAGGCTACAAAATAAAAGAACATTAAACTGATATATGTAACCAGTCCTGTACACTTGAATAAAATAAAAGTTAATACTAAAAACAAACCCTCATAGAATAGTGTTGTACAAGAATTGATAGCTTTAAAATGAATTAGTATGAGAAGCCATTGATGTCAAAAACACAACTCAAACGACAACCCCTGAAATGCATGAAACACAGCAAAAGTAATATTATATACACCAGAATGAGTATAACATACTTCAAACACCAGAACAAGTATAACATACTTCAAAACCAATATGGTGCTTGGCAGAATCAATATACGATGTAGCAAAACAAATGAGATACCCAGCAGAATGATAAATGCACTGAATTATATCAATTACACCTATGGTAAATTAAATACATGTACTAAAGAATAAGTTACTTACGCTCAGTGATGCCTTATCTCTTAGACACTATCTAGACACAGATTCCTTACCCTAGAATTAATCCCAGGCGTCGGACTGATTCCAGAACTGTTTCATGAGCAGTATGCATGCGCGCTGGTAGATGGCGTCTTTCGGCTCCACGTAGCGTTGCCCAGGCTGGAAGTGACGTGCATGGTGCCTTTATAGGCGCCACCCCAGTGCTCTAACATCAGTTTCGTTTTTTAAACTTTTCACACCAGGAGCGTGGAGCCACTGAACACTTGAGTGTAAAACTTGGGCCCTGAAAGGGGAACAACCCTGTCCTTATAAACCTGTTCATAGAACGGGGAGGATGGGTGGATCGGTAAGGAATCTGCAACTAGATTGTCTTTACCAGATAAGGCGTTACCAAAGGTAAATAACTAGTTCATATGATAGAGACTTCTCACTACATATTCCTAAGCAATCCCTCCCTGGAGGTGAGTCAGCAGATCAATTTGCACAAGGAAGTCCTGCAGGATCTAACAGGCAAAATGCCCATCCCTAAGGATCAGACTGTCCAGGAGTAGACGTTGCTGCCTTGCAGATGCCCAGGACTGGAACTCCGCATGCTAACGCAGTGGTGGAAGCTTTAGCTCTGGAGGAATGAGCACGCAATCCCTCAGTGGGTTGCTTCTTATCCAATGCGCAGGAGATTTCAATACAGAGAATGATGGTAGGAAAGGTCCCCTTTTAGACATAGTCGCCCCCACTTTGTGTCTGTTACATGATGTGATTTTGACAGGAAGTGCACTGGGTCCCTGCCAACCAGGTCTCCAGTGCCAGGGCTCCTTCCCAAAATGGTACCATTGTTCCACTTTTGACATGACTTCAGCCTCCCTGTAAGTCCCTAGTAAATGGTGCCCCTGGTACCTAGGGCATTGGGACAGAAAGGTCCACTAGGGCAGAAGCGAATTGTGCCACTCTAGGAAGAACTTCACTACGGACATGCTAACCGCCAAATCAGGCAGCGCGTTTTGATGCAGAAAAAAATGAAGATTCGACATGGCACACAGCCCATGCCTACAGACCTTACAGCCGAAGACAGGGTGCACTATATCCCATGTGTGGACATATCTGCCTGAGCAGATGTGACCTTACAATGTCGAAGTCCATTCTTAGACACAGTCAACAGGGAAGCCATAACAAGTAAATGTGCTGGACAACCGTTATTGCGTAGTCCCCAGCTCCATGATGGCTTCACTGTACCCCGAGATGTTTGGTACTGTAGGAAGATAGGATCCTGCTGCATGGTTATCCCCACGTTTTGCCTGGTGTTATGCTGTTTCTGACTAGTCTGGCTGAGATCCTGCTAACCAGGCCCCAACCTCTGTGCTTTCTCCCCTAAATTGGACATGGTGAGTACTCAGGTACACTCCAGATTGGCTACTGGTGTATCCATCTAAGTCCCTAGTATATGGTACCCAGGTACCCATGGCATACGTACATCAGGGATCTCTCATGGGCTTAAGCACGTATTATGCCACACATAAGAGACCACTCAAACTGTGACCACAGGCCTGCCATTGCAGCCTGTGTAAGCTGGTGCTAGCATCACTCACAACCGATATACATTTCCTTATATCTGAAGTCACTGCACTTAAAACATATAAGTCACGCCTAAGCCAGGCCTTTAAATCCTGAAGGCAGAATGCTCGGTTCTAAGTGTGAGGGAGCCCCTACAACGTTCGGAGTCCATTTTCCAGGGTTGTAAGTGCATCAGCCATTACAACATATAGAGTGGCCATGCGTCATTACGCGATGACCATCTCTAAACTGGCTGTTATGAACCCTGTCATGTTTGGTATCAAACATTTGGAATCATACACCAATCCGTAAACGGTGTGGGAGGTATGATTTCATGCACTGTAAAGCTCCTCAGTGCTCCCGGTACCAGTCTTTCAGATAATGACAGGCAGCTAGGTCTGCGGTTGACCAGAAACGAAACTGGACAAAGAACATGGGAGTATCCTCCCCACTGTCCAGCCCCTCATCTGGGAGGTACCCCTGAATCGTCCCAACTCTTTCCTTACGGTACTCGAGGGCTTACCTGTGGGTGGGTCCCTAGATACGTTGTGGGACAAGATTCAGATCCGAAACCACTTCATCTTCGTCCGTCTGGGTACTCTGGATTTAGCTGGACTTCACCTTGGACACCAAGACTGCAACTGGGAAGACTCCTGATGCTCCTGGTCTTATTGTTCTGCAAGGCTGCTGCTACGTCTGTGCCTGTGCTCCATACAGGATCCTCCCAAGGCCTGTGGACAACCAAGACACCTGAAGGAATCTCCCTTGAAGTGAAGAAGTCACTTCCCTGCATCTGCAGGCACCGCAACACAGCTGACCAGTCTTCTGATCCTGGGCTACCACAGACTCCGAAAGGCTCAGCAACACGGTGGTGGGTCTCCAATTTCCTTGAGGCCTGCACTGTCTTCTCACCGAGTTTGAGGCCAGTATACCTCGTCTGGACCGCAGGAACCAAACCCCTGTGCACTGCGTCAACTTGCCATTGCCAAGGCTTGTTAACTCTTCACCAGAGATCTTCGGGCTCCAAGAAGCTCCAGTCTCAAATATCTCCTGCAGCCAAAATCCTCATCCTCACCGCATCCTTTGCACCGTGGACCTGCATCTTTGGTGAGCTGCTCGAGGTCCTTTTGCGACTCCCGTGGCCCTCTTGAGGGCCCTTCTTGACTCATGGACTCCCCTGATTGCTCAGGGCCTACTCCAACTCCCCTGCTCGTGGTGAGTCACTTGGACCTTGCTGGCCCTGACACTGCACCTTTTTTGCCTACCACGCTGTTTGCAGTTGCCAGTGCTTGTTGGTGCTCCAGACGGGCACCGACCCCTCAGCTCTCGACAGCCGGTGTGGGACAGCTCGTGAACAGCTCCTGGTCTTCATCAGCGTAACCTGGTCCACACAGCTGCAGCTCCAAGGTCAATGTTAATTCTCCTGTATATGCCGACATCGGTGGCCATTCGTCTCCCGTGCCTCCTGGTCACTCCTGAGTGGCATAGACTCTGTCCCCTTTGCTTGCAGGTACTTCTCATCTTGAATCCACCTTTGAGTTCCACCGTACACTTTGACCTTCTCTGTCAGCGGCATCTTACTGAAGTCCTCTATTGTGTTAAACAGTTGTTTCTGAGGGCACTTCGCACCTCTGCACCCAGATTCCCTGGTGTCGGTATCCTAGTTTCTAGGGTATCCACCAGTAGGGTGACTCTCCAACCGTCTGTCTTCCACGGGGTTTCTTCAGGGTCTGCTGGGAAGGGTCTTTCTTTAATATTGCAACTGCGACTTACCCATTGACTTGAGTTGAGTACGCGGTTGTGTTGCCACTCTGCACACAACCTCCGTGGGGTTCCTAGATACTCACACAGGGTGGTTCCTTGAGTCTACATCTTCTGAGTCCACTCTGGTCTTGAGTTGTGGTTCGCATTCCACTATTTTAGTATATGGTTTGCTCTCCCCCTGGAGACCATCATGTATTTGTGCTACTTACCTGTTTTATTTGCAAAGTATTGTGTGAATTGTGTTATATCTCCGAGTAGGAGATATGGTTATGTGTTAGTGAGTGTCTTAATGAACAAGTTACTTACCTTCGGTAACGATATATCTGTAAGAAACATTAGTTAGTTAGATTCCTTACATTAGAATATCCCCAGGCGCCAGGCTGGATACGGTATAGATTTTTCGTCAGCAATACCCTTGCGCGTCGATAGGCGTCATCTGCGGCTCGGCGTCCGTCGTCGTGATCGCCAGGATGACGTCGTCGGAGTACTTAGACTCCGCCCTCGAGCGCGGACGTCAGTTCTTGTACATAGCTTTCCGCTCCCGGAATGCAGAGCCATGCAAGAAACGGACACTGGTGCCATGAATCTAGGGCCCTGAAAGGGATGACCTTAACTCTAGATGTCAGTTCGCAGAACGGGGAGGATGCGTGGGGCGGTAAGGAATCTAACTAATGTTTCTTACAGATATATCGTTACCGAAGGTAAGCAACTTGTTCATCTGAAAGAAACATGTTAGTTAGATTCCTTACCTTAGAGTAGATACCCTAGCAATACCAACCCCGGTGGTGGGTCTGCGAACCAAGATCACACCAGGAAGTCCTGGAGAACGGAACGGCCAAAGAAGCCGTTTCTCCGGACTTGGCTGTCCAAGCAGTAATGCTTGGCAAACGTGTGCAGCGAGGCCTACGTTGCTGCCTGACAAATGTCCTGCAGAGGTACTCCCCCCGTCCCAGGGCAGTAGTAGCCGCTGTGGCCCAAGTGGAATGGGCCCTCAGCCCCACAGGAGGATCCTTCCTAGCCAAGGAATAACAGGCCTTAATGCACAAAACGACCCACCGCGAGATGGTCCGCTTGTGCACTGCCCGCCCCTTCTTAGCGCCCACGTAGCCAACGAAGAGTTGGTTGTCCACCCGGAACTGTTTTGTGCGGTCCAGATAGAAGGAGAGCGCATGTTTTGGGTCCAGACAGTGGAGCCTCGCTTCCTCTTTCGAGGGATGCGGAGGCGGAAAGAAGGTGGGAAATGTAACTTCCTGGCCGATGTGAAAGGCAGTTACTACCTTAGGGAGAAAGGAAGGACGAGTCCTGAGAACAACCATGTTCGGATGGACAGAGAGGAAAGGAGGCTTAGAAGAAAGAGCCTGGAGCTCACTCACCCGTCTGGCAGAGGTGATGGCAACCAGGAAAGCAGTCTTAAGAGTCAGAAGACAAAGAGGACAATTATGAAGTGGCTCAAAAGGATCGCACATCACAAAGGTTAACACCGGGTTCAAGTCCCACTGAGGCATTACGAAAGGGACAGGAGGAAACATATGAGTAATGCCTTTAAAGAATCTAGCAACAACAGGGGACTTAAAAAGAGAAGGCTGATCAGGAAGCCGTAAGAAAGCAGAAAAAGCTGAAAGATATCCCTTGAGGGTGCCCAGAGCAGAGCCCTGCTGGGCCAGGGAAAGAAGAAAGAGGAGAACTTCTGAAAGAGGGGCAGAAAGGGGATCAACAGCCTTTGCTGTGCACCATGCCACAAATTTGTTCCACCGGCAGGCGTATACCGTTTTAGTGGAGGGACGCCTGGCTGCCAGAATGACATCACAGACTTCAGGAGGCAAGTCAAATGGCATCAACTGTCGCCGCTCAATCTCCACGCATGGAGGTGGAGGCTGGACAGGTTCGGGTGGAGGACCGTCCCCTGCTGCTGCGACAGAAGGTCCTCCTGAAGAGGCAGTCGAATCAGGAGATCGATTGAGAGACTGAGTAGCTCGGGATACCAGTATCTTCGTGCCCAATCCGGAGCCACAAGGATGACTTGGACCCGGTCGCGCCTGATCTTCTTCAGCACGCTGGGCAGAAGTGGTATAGGCGGAAAGGCGTACAATAGACCGCAACTCCACTCACGATGAAAAGCGTCTCCGAGCGAGTGCCGCCTTGGAAATTCTAACAGGCAGAACTGATGACATTGCGCGTTCTCTTCGGTGGCGAATAGATCTAACCAAGGCTCTCCCCACTGCCGAAAGAGGCCTTGCGCCACGTCCGAGTTCAGACGCCATTCGAGATCCATCATGCAGCGGCTGAGTTCGTCCGCCCTGGCGTTCAGAGAGCCCACCAGGTGTTGAACCACCAGGGTGATGCCCTGATGTTCCAGCCATGTCCAGAGGCGCAAAGGGTCCACGACCACACCCCGCCCTGTTTGTTGCAATACCACATGGCGGTGGTGTTGTCCGTAAACGCCTGCACTACACTTCCCCGAACAGAGGGAAGGAATGCCTTCAGTGCAAGCCGGATTGCCCGCAGCTCCAATAGGTTGATATGGAGCCGGGACTCCGCCGGAGGCCAGAGGCCTCTGATCTCCGCCTCTCCCATGTGGCCTCCCCATCCCAGGAGGGACGCATCCGTCATCACTACATGCTCCGGTTGGGGTAGGGAGAGTGATCTGCCACTGACCCAATCGCGGTCCTTGAGCCACCACTGCAACTGCCTTGCAGTGCCCTCCGAGATCAGGACGTGGTCGGACAGGTTGCCACGATGTTGAGCCCACTGGAACTTCAGGTCCCACTGCAGAGCCCGCATCCGCCACCTGGCGTGAGGTACCAGCAGGATGCAGGAGGCCATCAGACCCAGCAGCCGCAGCACCAACCTGACCGAAACTCGGGATAAAGGCTGAAAGATCGGAATCAGAGACTGAATATCCCAAACCCGCTGTTCCGGAGGATATACCCGAAACTGCATAGAGTCCAGAACAGCTCCGATGAAAAGGAGCTTCTGGGAGGGACTCAGATGTGACTTCGGCACGTTGATGGAGAACCCCAGCAAATGCAGGAGGTCGGCCGTAGTCTGGAGGTGGGAGACGACTGCCTGGGGCGAGCCCGCCTTCAACAACCAGTCGTCGAGATAGGGGAAGACTGGAACCCCTAATCTGCGCAGATGAGCTGCGACCACCACCATCACTTTCGTAAACACCCGAGGGGCACTGGTGAGGCAGAAGGGGAGCACGGTAAACTGAAAGTGCTCGTGGCCTACCGTGAACCGCAGGTAACGCCGGTGGACCGGCAGGACGGGGATGTGGAAACATGCATCCTGCAAGTCCAACGCTACCATCCAGTCTCCAGGGTCTAGGGCAGCCAGAACCTGAGCTAAGGTGAGCATCTTGAACTTCTCCTTCCGGACGAAGGCGTTGATGCTCCTGAGGTCCAAGATAGGGCGTAGGCCCCCTTTGCCCTTCTTGGGAAACAGAAAGTAGTGGTAATAACAACCCCGACCTACTTCTGGGCCAGGAACGCGCTCGATGGCCGTAACTTCCTCCTGCAGAAGTTGCAAGTGATCCCCCGACATGCGGTGGCATGGCTGGAGGGGTCCCCTCAAAGGGGAGGGAGTAGCCCCTTCGGACGATTTGCAGCACCCACCTGTCCGCCGTGATGGTACGCCAGTGGAGCAGGTGATGGCGAAACTTGCCTCCCTAGGGCGTGGAATGGGCTAGAAAGGTCGGATTAGGAAGGTTTTGAGGCAGATGCTGCTGGGGCAGATGTGGGCTGACCGGTTCTCTGTCCCCCTGCTCCGCCTCGGCGGAATCCACGTCCGCGTTGAGGTTGGTTCTGCGGCCTGTGGCTAGACGGACGTGTGGGGGCACCCCTTCCTTGGCCACGAAAGGGGCGAAAAGCGGAAGTTTGCAGGCGCGGGGCCGAAAGGCCCAAGGACTTGGCCGTAGCCCTGGAGTCCTTAAAGCGCTCCAGCACACTATCCGCTTTGTCGCCAAAAAGGCGACGGCCATCGAAGGGCATGTCCATGAGGGTGCTCTGGACATCCCCGGAGAAATTCGTGGATCTCAGCCAGGCGTGGCGACGAATCGCCACCTTCGTCGCAATCGCTCTACCTAGCGAGTCCGTGGTGTCAAGCCCACATCGAATCGAGTACCGTGCTGCATCCCGTTCCTCAGCAAGAGCTGGGCGAGCCGTGTCCTGGCCTCCTCCGGACACTGGAGTAGCACGTCCACCACCGTATCCCACAAGGAGTGGGTGTAACGGTCCAAAAGGCACGCGGTGTTGATAGACCGCAACCCCAAACTGAGGGAGGAAAACAGCTTCTTCCCAAACTGTTCCAACCTTTTGGATTCCCGATCAAGAGAAGCGGATGGGAAGGCGGTCTGGGACGTAGAGGCCTGGATAACCAGGCTCTCAGGGGTGGGGTGCACCGACAGAAAGCAGGGGTCGCCCGACGCAAGGCGGTGGCGCCGGGCCACGTTCCGGTCCACAGGAGTGACTGTGGAGGGCTTGGACCAGGTGCCCATCAGTACGTCAGTCAGTGCTTCATTGAACTGCAGTAGAGGCTCCGAAGAGCTTACTGGCGGTTGAAGCACTTCAGTGAGGAGGTTAGTCCTCACAGCCACTGCAGGGAGCTCCAGATGAAAGGTTTCGGCAGCCCGGCGCAGCACCACAGAATAGGTAGCACCCTCCCCCGTAGCCACGGAGGGAGGAGAGATGAAGCCAGTGTCAGGGGAGGTGTCGAGACCACTGGCATCTCCCAGCTCTTCTGCCCAGTCCTGATCAAACTGGCACTGCTGTGCCAGAGGGTGTTCAGACCCCTCCCAGTCGTCCCCGTCATCCGACTCCAGGTAGACAGGCTGAAAGGTCAGAGCCGGGCGGTAGATGTATTGCTCATCCATCAGCGCCGGAGACGGCGCCGGCCGGCGCCGCTCCAACGCCGGACCCGGACTGAAACTGGGGACGGCGTCGTCCGAAGATAGCGCCGGGGGCGGCACCATAGGGGCCGGCGCCGGCGGAGGGGTCGTGAGGTCAACCGGCGTTGACCGCGAATCCAAGCCTGGATCCCACGGGGGCCTGCGGCGTCGGGACCGAAGTCGACGACGGCGCCAGGGCCTCCCAGTCGGACCTGCGGGGCAGGCCTTGACGGCGGAGCGAGACTCCTCATGGCCACGAGGAAGTCCTGGATCTCGCCTGGAGTCGCATTAGGCCCAGGGACCGGAAGGTATGGGGCCGAATGCGACTCCTGCGGATCCGACGGAGCCGCGCGGGTGGTGCCACCCAAACCCTCAGCCGAGTCGCGTGACCTGCGAGGGGAGTCAGAAGAGCGATTTCGCCTCTTCGACTTCTTTTTACTGTGCCTCGACTTACCTGAATGCGAGGACTTCGAGCCCGACAAACGGTGATGGCTGCGGCTCCGCGACCAGTCCCTCGACCTCCTCATCGACCGGGACCTTGAGCGGCGTGGAGCAGACTGCCTCATCTCGAGGAGCTTGGGGGACCACTCCCGCCTAGCCTTCGAGGTCAAGGACCAGCAGTCAGGGCACAACTCGGCATCATGGTCGGCCCCAAGGCAGTAGAGACACGGACAATGGTGATCCGTAACTGACATCAGTCGGTGACAGGCGTCGCACGGCTTGAAAGCGGGTATCCCTACCGGCAGCAGGAGTCGAGGTCGACTCGAAAGATGAACCAAAAAAGTTCAAAAAGTTTAGTCAAAAAGCGAATAAAGGGTATGCTCTTCCCGGATCTGCGATTACTGGCGCGAAAAAAAGAAGAACTGACGTTAGCGCGCGAGGGCGGTGTCTAAGTACTCCGACGACGTCATCCCGGCGATCACGACGCCGATGACGGACGCGAAGCTGCAGACGACGCCTAGCGACGCGCAAGGGTATTGATTACGAAAAATCTTTCCAGATCCAGCCTGACGTCTGGGGATATTCTAAGGTAAGGAATCTAACGAACGTGTTTCTTTCAGATTTACATATTTTTTATAAATACATTGTGTGGTTCTTTTGCATTTAACCTACACCAATAAGATTAAGTTCTGGTAAAACAAGCTGCCTTACACTCCTTCTGGACTAAGCCTGAAGGCTGCTCTCCACAGATACCACTTATAGGGCTTTCTAAGGTTGTCTAAGACCACTAAAATCATCATAAGGGTTGTCTGGATTAGCGCATGGTGCTACACTTACATAAGTGAGCACCATATAATAAGCCAGAGTCCTACAGCTACCAAACATTTTCTCTTAATAAATCCGCCAGTGTCAGATTTATTTATAAATACCCCTGAAAACCTACTGACTACTAGTGAGGTTGCCGACTGGTCTCAGCCAGCCTGCCATCCCTATACTTGTGTCTGGACTCCTGGGGCGAAAGCCTTCACTCTCAGAGGACAGGTACAAAGCCTGCTCTGGGCAGAGGTGTTCAGATCTCGTCCAAGCAGGAACTACCTTCAGGGAAGCTTCAAAGGTCATCCCACCTTTAAAAATGCGACGCAGCCCTCTCCAGTTAGTGGAAGATGCCACCCCGCTTTACTGACCGTACTGTTTGGCAAGAGGAACAGGAAACTTATGTTAGATTAGGAGGTGGGCCCACATTTAGCCAGCACCATCCCTAAGGTGGGACAGCTGATGTGGACCCCACTTTTAGGAATCCCCCATCTTATGTTGGAGAGAATTAGGAACAGGGTTATGCCTGCTCCCCACAGGAAGTGGTTATATAGAGGGTGTAGTCACCATAAGGTAGGTAGCCCATTGGCTACTACCTGGTTCTCCACTTAAAGCCTCTAAATGGAGTATTTTAGTTGGCACCCTTCAAACCAGGCCTTCAGATTCGATGGACCCAAAGAAGAGGACACAGAAGGGCTGCTAAACCCGAGAACAGAGACCTAGCCGCTGAGTTTTGGCGCAAACCCCTGCCTGCCGCTTCAAGACTCGACAATTGAGGTGAACTGTCTCGTCCTGCAAGAATCCCAGAGACCACCGCAGTTTGCCTATCGCCCTAGAACTCCCTTGAAGTAAAGGAGCTACTCCCTTGCAGACTGCAGGCATTGATACCACAGTGTCCAGTCCACTGATTGTAGCTCTCCGGCTCAACAGTAGACAAACAGGAACTCGTGAACTGTCTTCCTTTTGTGTATGTGGAGGAACCAGGACCGACCGGAGCCGTGCAGTAGCAAGCTCCAGGGTAGTGGACGCCCTGCAACCAAGACCGACACACAGAGTCCATTGGGGACTCCAACTGTACCAGAGCCTGGTAGTGGCCGAGGGACATCACGACCCTTGAGTCCCACTTTGTAAATGGCCCAGCAGTCCTGAATTTGCCCCTGCCAGCTGTTGGCCCCTGATCGTGGGAAGCACCTTTATGCCCCCCGGCCGGCCAACCTACCTGCTCTGCACCGAGCCTGCCCAGCCTGGGTAACAATGAATCAGCTGTGCTCCCTTGTCCCGAAGACCCTTGCGACCCTAGCTCCCGTTTGGGATCTCTCTTACTTGTTTGCAATTCCCTTGTGCAGTTAAAGGGCACCACATTCCCTGTACCACACCAGCTACCAACTCTCTCCTCCGGGCAGAAGTTAGTAGAATATTGAACCTTGGCTTCTTACTACCCTAAACCCCGGAAGGTGAACACCTACAACTGTCTGTGCTGTGTACTTTACCTACCTGCTTTTTCTTCCCATAGAACTGTATGTAACATAATTGCACACAACTTTCAACCATTTGCTATCCCTGAGAAATTCATAAGAAATATAGTACTTACCTCGGAACAAAGGTCTTGGTTCGAAAATATATATGAAAATAATTATTTTTCTAAATTGGTCTTGGATTTATTCTTTGTGTGTGTGTCATTTATTGCTTCTGTGAGTACAGCAAATGCTTAGCACTACCCTCTGATAAGCCTAACTGCTTGCCAACCTTACCACAAATAAAGCATTAGTATTATGTACTTTAGCCTCTGACAGACAATTAGAGGCTCACTGGTCTCTCTGCACAGCGCATTATATAGAGAGCCAGCTTCCTACAATGATGCCTTGTGAGATGGTCCTCTTCTGTACTGACCATCCTTTCTTCAATGTGACATACCCCACAAAGAGTTGGTCATTTACCCTGAACTCTTGTGTGCGGTCAAGGAAGAACGATCTTCCAGGCGGTGGATTGGCCTATGTCAAAGGGAAAAAGCCATTGTATGAAGCACAAGTTTGTTTGGGTAGATGTTCAGGTAAGGAAGCTTGAATGACAATGTCTGAAGCTTACTGACACCCAGGTCAGATGTTTTTTGCCACCAAGAAGTCCGTCTTGATGGTAAGGAGCCTGAGAGGACGGTTGTGAAAGGGCTCAAATGGAGCGCACAACAGGAATGCCAGGACCAGATTAAGGTCCTACTGAGGCATATTGAAGGTGGAAAGAGAAAACATGTTGTAAACCTTTCAAGACCTATGTACCACAAGGGAGTGGAAGAGAGAAGGTTTGTTAGGCAAACTCAAAAGAGCAGACACAGCAGAAAGGTATCCCATAAGAAGGCCCACATCAGGAAAGGGAGCAGAAAGAGGGTAAAAAAAATTCTCTGCACACCATGCCACGAACGTGTCACATTGACAGGCGTATATCGTTTCGGTGGAGTGATGCCTGGCTGGCAGAATAACATTGCAGAGTTCGAGCGTAAGATCGTAAGCTGTCAACTGACACCACTCAATCTCCACGCAAGAAGGGAGAGCGTTGACAGGTATGGGTGGAGAACACTCCCCTGCTGCGACAGAAGATTTTCCTGAGGGGGCAGCCTGGTCGGACAACCGATGGCCATGCTGAACAGCTCAAGATACCAGAAATGTCATGCCCAGTCCAGAGCCAGAAGGAGGACTTGGGCCCGGTTGTACCTGATCTTTTAGAGACCTCTAGGCAGAAGCGATATGACAGAAAGGCATACAGAGGCCTGAGCTCCACTTGAGACAAAATGCATCTCAAAGCAAGAGCTACCTTGGAAACTCCAGTGAGCAGAACTGCTGACATCGCACGATCTCGCAGGTGGCGAGCCGATCTGTGGGCATCAAGGGCATCCAAAGTAATCTCCCCTGGAGTGAAGGAGACGCTCCCTGTAGGCGCCACAACAAAGCTGACCGGTCTGCTACTCCTGACGTCCCCCGCATCGACTTGCCATTGCCAAGCCTTGTTGCCTGCTCTGACTCTCCTGCACTCTGCGAGTCCCTTGGATCTTGCTGGTCCCAACTTTGCTCCTTCATCGTTTTCCAAGCCTTTTGTTGCTGCCAGGGCTTGTTGGTGCTCCCACCGGACACTGACCACCTAGTTCTCAACTTCCGACGTGGGATAGCTCATGAACGGCTCCTGGTCTTCCTCAGTGTCACCTGGTCCTCAAAGCAGGAGCGACAAGGTCACTGTCATAACTCCTGCTTCTTCAGTCATCTGTGGGCATTGCTCTTCCATGCCTCCTGGTCACCTCTGACTGGCATAGACTCTGTCCCCTCTGCTTGCAGGTTCTTCTCTTCAAGAATACACCCTTCCATTCCAACGGACTCATGCACAGTCTTTGCCAGCGGCATCTTTACTGAAGTCCTCCTTTCTGGTCAACGGTGGTTTCCGATGTCACTTGGCAACTATACACCCGGCTTCCCTGGTGTAGGTATCCTGGTTCCTGGGGTATCCACGGGTGGGGTGACTCTTCAATCTTCCATCTCCCACAGGGTTTCTTCAGAGTCCCCTGAGAAGGGTCCTTCTGCAAAACTGCAACCGCGGCTTTCCCATTGACTTCTATTGAGTATACAGCTGGGTTCCACTCTGCTGCTCCTTTCCAACGGATAGCCAGAGGCTCAGCAACTTAGTTGATAGTTTTGTGGTTCCCCCGAGGACTGACCGGTCTTCCCTGCAATTTGGAGGACAGTATCCCTCATCAGAGCCATTGAGCTCGAACTCCTACGCACTACAATGACTTGTTGTTGCAAAGGCTTGTTGGCTCTGCAAACCAGAGATCTTCGGGCTACAATAAGCTACAGGATCTGTTCTCTCCAAGATCACAGTCCTTACCACATCCTCTGCACTGTGGGCTTTCATCTTTGGCGTTCTGCTCGAGGTCCTGTTGCGACTCCTGTGCTTTTGACCTTTGGGTCCTCCTGAGGGTCTTCTACTGCTTCCGTGGCCTTCCCTGCATGCTCATGGACTGCTCCGACTCTCGTGCTGTTGGTGAGCTACTTGGACCTTGCAGGTCCCAACATTGCTCCTTCTTTGTCGTCCATATCAGTTGCAGCAACCAAGGCTTGTTGGTGCTCCAGCCAGACACCGTCCACCTAGTCATGACAACATACGTGGGACAGCTTGTGCACGGCTCCTGGTCTTCCTCAGCGCCACCTGGTCTTCACAGCTGCAGCGACAAGGTCACAGTCGACTCTTTAGAACCTCCTGACATCGGTGGACATTGTGTCTTTGTGCCTCCTGGTCACCTCCGAGTGGCATAGCCTCTGTCCCCTCTGCTTGCAGTTTCTTCAATTCTAGAATCCAACCTTGGATTCCACCGGACTCCTTCTTGAACTTCTCTAAAGGCACTTTATTCTTAGTCTTACAAAGTCATCTACGACAGGTTCCACTGTCTTTTCACCCCTATGCTCCTGGCTCCCCTGGTGTAGGTTACCTGGTTCCCGTGGCATCCAAGGGTGAGGTGTCTCTCCAACCCTCCATCCTCCACAGGAATGCTTCAAGGTCCTCTGGAAAGGGTCCCTTTTCATTCAAACTGCAACCACAACTTCTCCTTTGACTTCCATTGGGCACACAGCTGTGTTTCCACTCTGAACACAGCCTCGTTGGGGTTCCTGAGTACTTACCTTGGGTGGCTCCTTGTGTCCCCGGCTCCTTTGGGTCTTCTGGTCCAAGTCCTGTTTTCCTTTGCAGTTCGCATTCCACTTTTTAAGTATATGGTTTGATCTTCCCCTGGAGACCACTGTATTTTGTGCTCATGGTCTTCCTCAGTATCACCTGGTCCCCACAGTTGCAGCTACAAGGTCACAGTCATCACTCCATTGTGGTCTACAACGGTTTCCGACATCACTTCGCAGCTAGCTTCCCTGGTGTAGGTATCCTGGTTCCTGGGGTATCCACGGGTGGGGTAATTCTCCAACCTTCTGTCTTCCACAGGGTTTCTTCGGGGTACACTAGGATGGGTCATTCTTCTAAACTTCAACAGTGACTTTACTGTTGACTTAGATTGAGTATGCAGCTGTGTTTCAACTCTACACACAACCTCTGTGAGGTCCCTAGGTACTTACCTTGGGTGGTTCCTTGTGTCCCCAGCTCTTCTGAGTCTCCCATCCACTGAGTGGTTCTTTTTCATTTAAGCTACACTATATGATTTGTACTGATAAAAATAAGCTGCTTTACACTCTGGACTAAGCCTGAGGCTGTTCTCCACAGCTACCGCTTAAAGAGAACTATCTATGGTTATCTAACACCACTAAATAAGGGTTGTCTGGATTAGTGTAAGGTGTTTCACTTGAATAAGCCAGCCTCCTACACCCCCCCAAAGTACGGGAGTTGCTCCAGCACTGGGAAATTGAGGGAGGTGTGAAGTGGCCCAGGCTTCGCGGAGGAAGTGTGGGAGCAGATCTTAGACTTGTGGCGTCCTTCCTGAGCCTTGTCAGATAATTTAGACTGGCACGATGAAGTCGAAGAACGTTTGGATTTGTTGTTGCTCTTCTTGGGACACTTACCAGATGATGATTTGGATCCTGGCAATGATCGGCAGTAGAGCAGTAGGAGAGTAGGTCTGGGGACTTCCGCGTGATCGGGTCCTGGAGTGGCATGGAATTGCCCGGTGTTGCGCAACTGGGAGCTTCTCAATACTCACTCTCGTACCACTTTGGGATTCATTGCACAGCAGTCAGGGCAGGCCTTGGAGTAACGATCCAGTCCAGGCACCATAAACAAACGGGGGATGGGGGAGGGGGAAATTGGTCATAGACAATTGCCTGTGGCAGTCTTCACAGTGTTAAAACCCACAGGTTTCTTAACAGACATCCCAAAAACATACTGGGAGAAAAAGCTCAAAAAGAGTAGACATAAAGTCGAAAAAAGCAGTTAAAAAATCCCAGAGGTAGCTCTTCCAGATCGGTGCTGATGGCGCGGAAAGAAAAGTACTCATGTCAGCAAGCTGGGGTGGAACTTATACAGGCAAAGAGTAAGTGACTTCCGGCGTGGGTGACACCTACGACGCCAACCCGATTGGTGTCACCTTCCGGCACGCAGACTTAGTGCTCAAGATTTCCTGGATCCAGTTAAATGCTTGGGAAACATTCTAAGTGAAGGAAGTTGTAGCTAGAAGTCTATCAGATACTGCTGTTAAATGTGGAGGCCTTCCAAACTGGATTAATGTGTCACACACTTAGAGAGATAGACAAGTGGGAGAAGAGGTGTTTATGGCCACTACTGATTTGCAAGGGCCATCTTCAGTGCACCTTGAAGACTCAGAAAGAGAAGACGCATGCACACAGGTGTCTCAAAGCCAACCCGAGATAAGAGTAGCCACAGTGACCAAAACTGAAGAAGCTGTAAGTGCAGACTGAATAGAAGATGGGAGAAGCAGTTTGTTCAGAGGTAGTCCAAAAATGAGAAGTGGCCAAAGAAGGGTGAGAAAATAAGAGCTACTGTGTCCAAAGAACATATTTCGAAAACCATAATCGAAGAGACAGATGTGAGCAAAGCAACAGTGAACAGCCAGTAGTCTAGTCGCAGGTGATAAGCACCCGCATGGACATTGTACACCGAAAGTGAAGCGGACTTGAGAATACACAAGAGTGATGATTGACATACTATTTTTGAGACATCTCTGTAGGAGGCTGGCTCAGTATATAGTGTATAGTATTTAGTTGCCGGGGCCAGCAAAAGGCAGGGACAGTTTACAAAATATGGAAGGTCTTTGAAGCTTCCCCTTCGTGGACCTAGCCCATCATGGGGGAGGAGGCATGAAACCTCTGCCCAGGATGAGCTTTATTTGTGAACCCAGAGAGGGCTCTCTACCCAGGGATCAAGAAACTGTCTGATGGTGGAAATAGCCGACAGCCATTTAGGAATCACACCAGAGCTGATCCTTTTTTATGGGGCATCTCTAAGATGCTCTGAGTGTATTTAACATTAAATCCCACACTGCTGCGAAGTTTGCTACCAAACTTCCCAGGCTTTAGTTAAGCCATTATGAAGCTGAGGAGTTTGTAATGACCAACTACCAGGCCATATACTCTTTATGGCTTTACTACACTTACAATGTCTAAGAATGGACTTAGACACTGTAGAGATACATGGCTCATGCCACTGTACCTTCAACTGAGGGCTGGTGCATCCTGCTAGAAGGGTGACTTACCTAGGTCCCAGGCAGTGGGTTGCAGGCATGGCCTACAGAAATGTGTGCCATGTTGACTCTTCACTTTTCTCTGCACCAAAACACGCAGCCTACAATGGCAGTGTGTGGGTGTTAAGGTACAGGGTCTCTGAGGGTGGCACAATAGGTGCTGCAGCCCTTAGAGGCCTTCCCTGGTCACAGTGCCCTTGGTACTCATGGTACCTTTTACAAGGGGCTTACCTGTGCCCAGAGATGTGCGAATTGTGGGTACAAAGGTAGTTTTGGGAAAGAGCACAGGCCCTGTGTAGAGGGAACAGAGTCCAAGCCACCCGTAGGTGACCAGGCGGCACAAGCGCACCAGCCCTTGTAGGAGGTTCTTCCTGTAGCATGGTGAAGTTGAAGCGGCAGCTGTGGAGCACAGGTGATGATGCGGCAACACAGGAGGAGATGTCCATGAGCTGTCCCACGCTGGTCAACAAGTGCGGGAAGGGCAGTAGCTGACAGGACCATGAACAAGCCTTGGAAAACGCAAACAATGGTTTTTGGAAGAAGCTGCTGTGTTGCAAAACAGCAAGGTCTGTGGTACTAATCCAGCAACGGTAAGTCAGGACCGGCCCTCAGCATGCAGGAGAGCCAGCAGGAACCAATGGAGCCCCCTCAAGGACCCTCTGGCAGCAGGCACAGGGAGTTGCAGGGAAGTCTCAACAGCACTCAGAAGATAAAGGCCCACAATGCAGAGGATGTAAGCAGGCCATCGTTCTTGGAGCTGTGCAGTGCTGGGGGATGGGCTTCTTGGAGGTTGAAGAACTTTTGTGAGAAAAGCCAACAAGCCTTAGTAACAACAAACAGACGTGGTGCACATGGAGGCGGTTCACATTGGCTGGAGAGGGTTTACAGTCACCCAAGTTGCAGGGACTGGTCAGGCCTCTGAAGAACCAACAAACCACCACCTGTGCTGCAGAGCCAAGCGATGTCCGTCGGACAACAGGATGTGCAAACCGGTCATCGACGTAAGGGTGCCTACAGATGCTGGGAAGCGACTCCTTCACTTCAAGGGAGATTCCTTCTGGCTGGGATGCAGGTTGAGTCCTTGGTGACTTGGGGGATGCACGGCCACAGAGTTGCAGAACTTGGAGAAGCACAGGGACGAAGATGCAGCAGAAATCTTCCCACCAGAGCAGTCTTGTCTTTGGTCATGGCTTGAAGAACATCAGAGTTCATGTGTACACCAACAGAAGTCTCTTTGGACAGTCTTCAGACAGACAGTTGGATCTAGAAGCTGTTGTCAGTACAAATTTAAGGACCTACCCTCAGGGGAGCCCTTAAGTAACCCTAAAAGAGGGAAAGGACCTCTTCGCTGGTGACCCACCAATCAGAGGTGTTCAGGAATGCTACTCAGCTGCCCTAGCCAGTCAAATGCTCCCAGGGGTCAAGATTCAACATGGCAGCATCAAGTGGCTACCTGGAGGAGCTCTGGGCACCTCCCTAGGAAGGAGCTGAACAGGGGTGAACAATACTCTGTCCTTTGTGTGGTTTCACACCAGAGCGGATGCCAAGGATTCCTGAACTGATCAAAACTGGTTTATGCATGGAAGGCATGACCACTGGTCTAGCCCGGCTCTCTCCCCAGCAGCTCCGCTGTGCCGTACTAGACCTCTGACCTCCATCTGCCGCTGGTGCTCATCCCTGCTGCTGCCCACCTCCGCCGGGATCCAGCCTGCTTTTCAGCCCACTTCCCTGTCCTTCGCCTGCAGCTCCATAGCTATTGTAGGATCTAATTTTTTTTTCTTTAAATACTGCACTTAGTTAACTTTCCCCAGTTCCTCAGCCTCCATTTACCGCCGCTGCTGCCCCTGCGGCCCCTATCCGGACGATCCCTGCTACCGCCTCCCAGCTGCATGTCCCTCCCCCTTCCCTATTTAATGGCGGCTGCTCTAAGTGAGCGCGAGCAAGACCCCTGACCTCTGGTCTAGGCCGGCTCTCTCCCCTGCAGATCCGCTGTGCTAGACCTCCGACTTCCACCTGGGAGGTTCGAGGCTGCTGTCTTCCGCTGGTGCTCGTCCCTGCTGCTGTCCGCCTCTGCTAGGATCCAGCCTTGTTTGCAGCCCACTCCTCTGTCCTTCGTCTGCAGCTCCATAGCTACAGCAGGATTTAATTTCAATTTTATATTCTTTTTTGTCTTTAATTACTGCGTTTAGTTAACTTTCCCCAGTTCCTCAGCCTCAATTTCCCACTGCTGTTGCCCCTGCGGCCCCTCTCCCCAGACGGTCCCCGCTCCCGCCTCCCAGCTGCACGTCTCTCCCCCTTCCCTATTTATTTGCGGCTGCTGTGCGGTCGCACAGCGGGCGCGCCGATGGGGCGCCAAAGGCAAGCCTGTCTGCGCCCGTCTGTGACCAGCACCAGGGACCCTTGATCTCCTACCATCCACCACTACGTCTCAGCCGCCCTCCTCGCTCTCAAGCCCAGAAGAAAGAACAACTGCCAACAGGCCACACCAAACACAACCCATGGCCAGTTTTCCTGCTGCCAGACCTTCACTACTGCCCCGGCCGCCAACACCGCCGATGCCCTAAGATGCATCCTCCTCAACGTGCGCTCCATGCACAGACACGCTGTGGAGATCTGGAACCTCCTAGACTCAATATCACCTGACATCGCCTTCTTCACGGAAACCTGGACAAATGCCTCCTCCGCCCCGACGTTGCCATCGCCATATCGGATGGTTACAAGATCCAGAGGAAGGCCCGCCCCAACCACCCAGGAGGAGGCCTCGCCATCGTGCACAAACAATCCCTCCGCCTCACCACCTCCAGCGAAACCTTCCCCGCCACCGAACACCTGCACTTCCAGGTCCAGACCAGCCCCAACTCCACACTCCATGGGACCCTCACCTACAGACCTCCCGGCCCCTGGTCGCCGACACCATCACCGACCTCATCGCACCCCACGCAATCGCCGCCATGGACTACATACTCATTGGAGACCTAAACTTCCACCTTGAAAACCACACCTCCGCCGCCCTCCTTGACAATCTCGCCAACATCGGACTAAAACAACTTGTCACCACACCGACCCATAAGGAAGGACACACCCTCGATCCCATCTTCGTCAGAGGAAATATTGTCCACTTCAGTCACACCACACAACCCCCATGGACAGACCACCATTGCGTACACCTCCTCGTTGACAAACCCAAGCCACCCAAACCCACTCTGCGCCCCCGCAAAGGAACTGGAGCAAAGTCACTGAGGAGCAACTCAACTCCACCCTCAACCGCAACACCCCCACAGCTGCAACCGACACCAACCTCGCAACCAGAAAACTCCACACTTGGATCTTCAACTGCGCAGACAAGCTTGCCCCGCTATGCAACCCTGACAAACAGCAACCTAGGAAAGCCGCCTGGTTCACCACTGACCTCCAAAACGCCAGGCGCACCAGCAGACGCCAGGAGAAGAACTGGAGAAACAGCAAGACACCAGAAAACTACACCACTAACAAGAACGCAATGACGGAATACCACCAACGCATCAGAAACACCAAAAGGACCTTCAGCCACAACAAAATCCTCATCCAGTCCAGCAACTTCAAGGAACGCTTCAGCGTCATCCAGGAATTCACCAAGCCCCGCAGCGAAGCCACGGACATCACCCCCTCCCAGGACCTCTGCGACAGGCTCGGATCCTACTTCCACCTGAAGATCAAAAACCTCTACGACAACTTCAACGACCATACACCTGACTCTGCAGCCACCCCACCCTCCGGCAACACCAGCCAGCACACTATCTCCTCCTGGACCCCGGTCACGGACAAAGAGACCGCATCGACCATGAAAGGCATCCACTCAGGGGCTCCCACAGATCCCTGCCCGCCACACATTTACCACAGAGCCTCTACCGCCATCGCACCCAAACTACAACGCACCATCAACACCACCTTTGAAACCGGCACCTCCCCTGATGGCTGGAAACGCGCAAAAGTCAGGCCCCTGCTCAAGAAGCCCTCAGCAGACCCTACAGACCTCAAGAACTACCAGCCCATCTCGCTCATCCCCTTTGTGGTGAAAGTCGCTGAGAAGACCGTCAACGCAGAACTGACGAGGTTCATCAAAGACAACGCTGTCCTCGACCCTTCTCAATCCGGATTCCGCAGCAACCACAGCACCGAGACTGCCCTACTTGCTGCCACAGACGACATCCGCACCCTCCTCGACCAAGTCCACACCACAGCCCTCATCCTACTCGACCTTTCAGCAGCATTCAACACCGTCTCCCACCACACACTCGCCACCAGACTACACGACACCGGCATACAAGGAACCGCCTTCGACTGGATCCGCTCGTTCCTCACCGGCAGAAGCCAAAGGATCAGAATGCCACCCTTTCTCTCTGAACCCACGGAAATCAACTGCAGAGTACCCCAGAGATCATCGCTCAGCCCAACCCTCCTCAACATATGCATTGGCCCCCCTCGCCTCCATCGTCCAACAGCACGGCCTCAGCATTGCATCCTATGTCGACGACACCCAGCTCATCCTCTCACTCACCAAGGACCCCACCACCACCAGACTCAACTTCAAGGAAGGAATGCAAGACGTTACAGCCTGGATGAGCAACAGCTACCTAAACTCTCAACCTCGAGAAGTCCTCGCCCTTGGAACCACCCCATCGGCTTGGAACAAAACACTTGGTGACCCACTGCCCTCGGCAGCCCACCGACCCCCACAGACCACGCCAGAAACCTTGGCATCATACTTGACTCCTCCCTCTCCATGAACTGACAAATCAACACTGTCCTCTCCAGCTGTTTCAACACCCTCTGCATCCTCCGTAAGACTTTCAAATGGATCCCCTCCCCTCCGAGTCAAGGAAGACGGTCACCCGCGCACTCATTACCAGCAGGTTGGACTACAGAAACGCGCTCTATCCGGCATAAACAAGTTCCTATTCCGCAAGCTCCAGACGATACAGAACACCGCTGTCAGACTCCTCCTCTGCATCCCTCGACAAGAGCACATCAGCCAACACCTGCAGAAGCTCCACTGGATCGCTATCGAGGAAGGGAGTCACCTTCAAGATACTCACCCACGCCTACAAATTCCTACAAAACACCGGACCCCAATATCTCAACGATAGAATCACCCTCCACGCACCCAAAAGAAACCTCAGTTCCGCCTACCTTATCCTCGCTGAAACCCCTTGAATCCACAGAGCCAAAGCAGGGGGAAGATCCTTCTCCTACATCATGGCCAAGACCTGGAAGGAGGGTCCCGATCAACATCAGACGCGCCCCCTCCCTGAACACCTTCAGGAAGGCTCTCAAGACCTGGCTCTTCGGCTGAATGAGAGTGCTGATTTCCCCCCCCCCCTCCTCTACAGCGCCTTGACACCCTCACAGGTGAGTAGTGAGCTTACAATTCCCCGACTGATTGAGGCACCAAATGTGCCTTTCAATGCAGTCTGGTGACACTCAGATGCGGCCCCACCCTACCTAATTCTAAAGGAGAACCTTTGTTCAGCTTCCCAGCCCGAGAGAAGCTCATCAGCTGGGGGTCACAATGCGGTGTAGGATAAGCAGTAGCACAGGCCGGCAGGCCGACCCTGTAAAGTAAGCAGGTCGGTACTGGGGGGGGGGGGTCTCTAAGGAGCCCCCACAGTACAGGGTATCATACAACTAACACTGGAATCGGTGTAGTTGTATGATTCCAAAATGGCTGATACCAAATATGACCAGGTTCGGAGATGCCATTATGTAGTTGGACGTGCCAGTCGTGGTGCAAATAAACAATACTCTGGAGGAATCTGCAAACTCGGAGGCAGGTGAGAACTACAGACCAAGCATACAAAAACAAATATGGAAGCTCCAGAAAGAGCTACGTTACCCTTTGTGGGTCTTACCAGAGGTTACGTTCCACAACAGTAGGCAGCCATAACACGAGAAGCCTACAGCATGAACAACAGGAAAATTCCCTATTGGGAAGGAAGAGAACAACCCCAAGAGGCACTCGCGGGATCCTCAGGGAGGGCCTACCCCATCCAGGAAGAACAGAACCTGGAGCACTGAACACACACCACCTAGAAAGAACACTTCCTGTGGGAAGGCAGAATGGTTATACAATAACCAACGAATACCCAGCATAGGGTATGTCACATCCCTACAAAAGTAAAAAGAACAATTGATGGACAGAATGCAGAACAATATCATACATTCACCCCAGTACAGAGATCTGGGCCTAAATCCATCGTTTTTTTGCTCACCATGCCATTCCAGTTTGGACCCAGCCATATGCAAATCAGTCTTGACCCTGCGCCCAATGGAAACAGTCCAGTCGAACTGCCAGGCCAGGTCTCCCCTGGACTGGAAACAAGCATCCTAGGACCGGTTTCTGACTTTCAGCCCTCATCAGCCAGGATAGCTTGACTCCAGTGGCATGGAGAGTACGGGACCCATGTCTGGGCATACCCGTCCCACTCGGCGTGACAAATTCAAAAAGAACAATTGATTGACAGAAGGCAGAACAATATCATACATTCACCCCACTACAGAGATCTGGGCCTATATCCATCGTTATTTTGCTCACCATGCCATTCCAGTTTGGACCCAGCCATATGCAAATCAGTCTTGACCCTGCCCCCAATGGAAACAGTCCAGCCTGAACTGCCAGGCCAGGCTTGGCAGTTCGGGCTGGACTGTTCCCATGAGGCACAGGGTCAAGACTGATTTGCATATGGCCAGGTCTAAACTGGGGTGGCATGGTGAGCAAAAGAATGATGGATTTAACCCAGATCTCTAGACTGGGGGTGAATGTTTTGATTTGTTCTGCATTCCGTCCATCAATTGTGTGTCTTTTACATCCCTGCAAAAAGCAAGGGAATACCTCTTGAGACTTGCTCTTCGACAGAGAAGTTGAAAAATAAGGGCAGAAACAGCTGGTCAGCCGTACAGTCTGTCTGGGAAATAACAGCTTGAACCCAGAAACGGATACCAGGGAAAAGCAGGGACAAAACTGCAATCAATGCAACGAGATCAGAAGTCTGTAGAACAAGTTACTTACCTTCGGTAACGATGTATCTGTAAGAAACATTAGTTAGTTAGATTCCTCACCTTAGAATATCCCCAGGCGTCAGACTGGATCCGGAAGATTTTTCGTCAGCAATACCCCTTGCGCGTCGCTAGGCGTCGTCTGCGGCTCCGCGTCCGTCGTCGGCGTCGTGCGCCGGAATGATGTCGTCGGAGTACTTAGACGCCGCCCTCGCGCGCTGACGTCAGTTCTTGTACATAGCCTTCCGCGCCAGGAACGCAGAGCCATGCAAGAGACCGACACTGGTGCCAAAAAATTCTAGGGCCCTGAAAGGGATAGCCTTAACCCTAGATGTCAGTTCGCAGAACGGGGAGGATGGGTGAGTCGGTGAGGAATCTAACTAACTAATGTTTCTTCGAAGGTAAGTAACTTGTTCATCTGAAAGAAACACGTTTGTGTACAGCTGTTCCCTTCTTTGCACCCACGTAGCCAACGAAAAGCTGGTCGTCCACTCGGAACTGTTTAGTGCGGTCCAAATAAAAGGAGAGTGCACGTTTTGGGTCCAGACGGTGGAGCCGCTCTTCCTCTTTGGAAGGATGCGGAGGCGGAAAGAAGGTGGGCAAGGTGACAGATTGCCCAAGAGGAAAGGGGGTCACCACTTTCGGTAGAAAGGAAGGACGAGGCCGAAGGACAACCTTGTCCGAATGAACAGATAGAAAAGGAGGCTTGGACGATAGAGCCTGGAGCTCACTCACCCGTCTAGCCGAGGTGATGGCTACCAGGAAAGCAGTCTTAAGAGTTAGAAGACGAAGAGGCTCAAAGGGAGTGCACATCAGGAATGTCAAGACAAGATTCAAGTCCCACTGAGGCATTACGAAAGGGACAGGAGGGAACGTGTGAGTAATGCCTTTAAGAAAGCGTGACACTACAGGGGACTTGAAAAGAGAGGGCTGATCTGGAAGCCGTAAGAAGGCAGAGAGAGCAGCAAGATAACCTTTCAAGGTGCCCAGTGCAGAGCCCTGCCGGGCCAAAGAAAGAAGAAAGAGGAGAACCTCAGAAAGAGGGGCGGAAAGGGGATCCACAGCCTTTGCTGTGCACCAGGCCACAAATTTGTTCCACCGGCAGGCGTATACCGTCTTTGTGGAGGGACGCCTGGCTGCCAGAATGATATCACAGACTTCAGGAGGCAAGTCAAATGGCATCAACTGCCGCCGCTCAATCTCCACGCATGGAGGTGGAGGCTGGACAGGTTCGGGTGGAGGACCATCCCCTGCTGCTGCGACAGAAGATCCTCCCGAAGGGGCAGACGTATCGGAGGATCGGTCAACATACTGAGTAGCTCGGGATACCAGTACCTTCGTGCCCAATCCGGAGCCACCAAGATGACTTGGGCCCGGTTGCGCTTGATCTTCTTCAGCACTCTGGGCAGAAGTGGTATAGGCGGAAAGGCGTACAACAGACCCCAACTCCACTCGCGACGAAAAGCGTCGCCGAGCAAGTGCCGCCTTGGAAATTCCAACGCGCGGAACTGCTGACATTGCGCGTTCTCATCGGTGGCGAATAGATCTAACCAAGGCTCTCCCCACTGCTGAAAGAGACCTTGCGCCACCTCGGAGTTCAGACGCCATTCGTGATCCATCATGCACCGGCGGCTGAGTTAATCCGCTCTGGCGTTCAGAGATCCCGCCAGATGTTGAACCACCAGGGTGATGCCCTGGTGTTCCAGCCATGTCCAGAGGCGCAGAGCCTCCTGACAAAGGGTCCACGACCCCACCCCGCCCTGTTTTGTTGCAATACCACATGGCGGTGGTGTTGTCCGTGAACACCTGCACGACACTTCCCCGGACAGAGGGAAGGAAGGCTATCAGTGCAAGACGGATCGCTCTCAGCTCCAACAAGTTGATGTGGAGGCGAGACTCCGCCGGAGACCAGAGGCCTCTGATCTCCGCCTCTCCCATATGGCCACCCCATCCCAGGAGGTACGCATCCGTCACTACGACATGCTCCGGTAGGGGTAGGGAGAGGCTCTTGCCCGTGACCCAATCGCGGTCCGTGAGCCACCACTGCAACTGCTGTGCAGCGCCCTCCAAGATCAAGACATGGTCGGACAGGTTGCCGTGATGCTGGGCCCACTGAAACTTCAGGTCCCACTGCAGAGCCCGCATGCGCCGCCTGGCGTGATGCACTAGTAGGATGCAGGAGGCCATCAGCCCCAGAAGCCGCAACACTAGCCTGACCGAAACCCAGGATAGAGGCCGAAAGATGGGAATCAGGGCCTGTATATCCCGGACCCGCTGCTCCGGGGGATGGACCCGGAACTGCGCTGAATCTAGAACCGCTCCGATGAAGAGGAGCTTCTGAGAGGGGCTCAGGTGTGACTTCGGCATGTTGATGGAAAACCCCAGCAAATGCAGGAGATCCGCCGTAGTCTGGAGGTGGGAGACGACTGCCTGGGGCGAGCCTGCCTTCAACAACCAGTCGTCGAGATAGGGGAAGACTGGAACCCCTGATCTGCGCAGATGAGCTGCGACCACCGCCATCACTTTCGTGAACACCCGAGGGGCACTGGTAAGGCCGAAGGGGAGCACGGTGAACTGAAAGTGCTCCTGACCCACCGTGAACCGCAGGTAACGCCGGTGGGCCGGCAGGACGGGGATGTGGAAATATGCGTCCTGCAAGTCCAACGCTACCATCCAGTCTCCAGGGTCTAGGGCAGCTAGAACCTGAGCCAAAGTCAACATTTTGAACCGTTCCTTCCGGAGGAAGGCATTGACGTTCCGGAGGTCCAAGATAGGGCGTAGGCCCCCTTTGCCCTTCTTGGGAACCAGAAAGTAGTGGGAATAACAACCACGACCTACTTCTGGGCTCGGAACGCGCTCGACGGCCCCCTTGGCCAAGAGGGCCGAAACTTCCTCGTGGAGAAGATTCAAATGATCCCCCGAGATACGGTGGTGCTGCGGTGGCATGGCTGGAGGGGTCGTCTCGAAGGGGAGGGAGTAGCCCCTTCGGACGATTTGCAGCACCCACCTGTCCGACGTGATGGAATGCCAGTGGAGCAGGTGATGGCGAACTCTGCCGCCCACTGGCGTGGAATGGGCCTGAAAGCTCGGACTAGGAAGGCTTTGTGGCGGATGCTGCCGGGGTGGATGTGGACTGACCGCGTCGTCCTCCGGTACTACCTCGGCGAAAACCACGTCCGCGACCGCGTGCAGGCTGGTTCTGCGGCCGGTGGCTAGGCGGACGTGAGGAGGAGCCCCTTCCTTGGCCACGAAAGGAGCGAAAAGCGGAAGATTGTGGCCGCGGGGCCGAGAGGCCCAAGGACGTGGCCGTAGCCCGGGAGTCCTTGAAGCGAGCCAGCGCACTGTCCGCTTTGTCACCAAAAAGGCGAGCGCCATCAAAAGGCATGTCCATGAGGGTGCTCTGGACATCCCCTGAAAAAGACGTGGACCGCAGCCAGGCGTGACGTCGAAGCGCCACCGTGGTAGAAATCGCCATACCCAGCGAGTCCGTAGTGTCGAGTCCACATCGGATTGCATGGCGCGCTGCATCTCTCCCATCGGCCAGGGCCGAGGAAAGCCGCGCCCAGGCCTCCTCCGGGCACAGTGGCAGCACGTCCTCCACCGCATCCCACAGAGAGTGGGAATAACGGTCCAAGAGACAGGCGGTGTTCAAAGACCGCAGGCCCAAACTGAGCGAAGAGAACAGCTTCTTACCAAACTGTTCCAGTCTCTTGGAATCCCGGTCCGGAGGAGCGGACGGGAAGGAGGATTGGGAGGTAGAGGCCTGGATAACCAGACTCTCGGGGTGGGGTATTGGGACAGAAAACTGGGGTCGCCCGGAGCAGGGCAGTGGCGCCTGGCAACGTTCCTATCCACAGGAGGGACTGTGGAGGGCTTGGACCAGGTGCCCTGCAGAACGTCAGTGAGGGCCTCATTGAATGGCAGCAGAGGCTCAGTGGAGCATGCGGCAGACTGAAGCACCTCAGTGAGGATGTTAGTCCTCACAGCCACGGCAGGCAGCTCAAGCCCAAGGGCTTCGGCCGCCTTGCGCAGCACCACAGAAAAAGCTGCACCCTCCTCCGAAGCCACAGTCGGAGGAGAGATGAATCCAGTGTCCGGTGAGGTATCCAACCCACTGGCCTCCCCCAGTTCATCTGCCCAGTCCTGTGCAAGTTGGCTCGGAAGGGCCATAGGGTCATCAGACCCCTCCCAGTCGCCCTCGTCATCCGATTCCTGGTAAACAGGAGGAATGATCGGAGCCGGTTGATAGACAATATGTGTCTCTAGCGGCGTCGGATGCGGCGTTGGGTGGCGCCGCATCGGCGTCGGGACCGGACGGGGGCTGAACCGGGGATCGACGTCGACCGGAGCCGGCGTCGGGGGTGGTATCGGTGTCGGCGCCGGCGGAGGAGGCGTAACGAGGTCGACCGGCGTCGACGGGGGCCCAGGCTTCGGGCCCCTCGGGGACCTGCGGCGTCGGGGCCGGAGCCTCCAACGGCGCCGGGGCCGGAGCCACCGGCATGCGAGGTCGCCCAGTCGAGTCTGCGGGGCCCGAAGGCACGCCAGCAGGCGTCGACGGCGGGGCCAGGCTCCTCATGGCCGAGAGGAAGGCACTGACCTCCGCCGGCGTCGCGTCAGTCCCAGGGACCGTCGGGTATGGGGACTTGCGCGGAGCCGCGGGGGTGGAACCACCCGGACCCTCGGCCGAGTCGCGCGACCGGCGAGGGGAGTCCGAAGAGCGGTGTCGCTTCTTGGACTTCTTGGAGTGCCTCGACTTACCCAAAGACTTCGAGCCAGACGAGTGACGATGTCGAGTGCGGCTCCGCGACCGATCCTAGGACCTCCTCCTGGACCGGGATCAAGAGCGACGCGGAGCCGAGTGGCGAAGCTCGAGAAGCTTGCGGGACCGCTCCCGCCTAGCTTTCGAGGTCCGGGCCATACAATCGGAGCACGATGCCGCGTCGTGGTCGAGGCCCAAGCAGTACAGGCACCGGCGGTGATGATCGGTCACCGACATCAGTCGGTGACAGTCGTCGCAGGCCTTGAAACCAGGCATCCTACCAGCACCAGAGTCGAGAATTGACCAAAAAGAGTCAAAAAAGTTAGTCAAAAATTGACTAAAGGGGTAGCTCTCCCGGATCTGCGCTTACTGGCGCGGAAAAAAGAAGAACTGACGTCAGCGCACGAGGGCGGCGTCTAAGTACTCCGACGACGTCATTCCGGCGCACGACGCCGACGACGGACGCGGAGCCGCAGACGACGCCTAGCGACGCGCAAGGGGTATTGCTGACGAAAAATCTTCCGGATCCAGTCTGACGCCTGGGGATATTCTAAGGTGAGGAATCTAACTAACGTGTTTCTTTCAGATACATGGACTAGAAATAATGTAATCACGGAAAACCAGACATGAGACGCTGTACCTCAGAGTCTGCATGACTGTCAAAAAGGTGCGCCCCATCAAAGGGCACATCTAAAACTGCCATCACGCAGCCAAGTGTGACGACGTAGAGCCACTGACTTTTCCATAGCCTGACCCACAGAGTCAGTGGTGTCTATGGCTGACCAGATGGTAAACTGTGCCAGTTCACGACCATCATGGAATATCCAAACCAGGTCAGCCTGAGGGACTTCCAGAAGAGACGGAAGGAGGCGCTCAACTGAGTCCCAGAGGGCGAAAGTAGCTCGTACAAACACGCAGAAAATGTTCAAGGGCCGGAGGCCCAAGCGCGTGGACACAAATACATGTCGGCCACACATCTCCAACCATCGAGACTCCCTAGTGGGTGGAAGTAATGGAGGAGAGGAGGAGGAGGGCAGCAAGGCTGAGGCTGCCTGGATGACCAGCCCTTGAGCTCTAGGGTGGAGGTACAAACAGACAGGGTCATCCGGAGCCGGGCGATGACTATGTACTATAGCACGATCCAAGGGGTCTCCCGGTGACGGCCTTGCTCAAGACCCGAGAAAAATGTTGTACAACGACTCGCCGAAAGGTAGCAAGGGCTCCACATCCACATTGCCCTGGTGGAGCAGATCCAACAAGGGATCAGAAGGCAGAAAGACTGATGGAGACTGGACCTGTAAGATGTCCGCAGCTTTGTGAACAGCTCTCACAAATGCCGCACTAGCCTCCGTGGCCATTTTAGGTCATGACAGCAGGTCATCAGGAGGAGAGCGTTGCAGGCTAACATGTCCACCAAACGGCAGAGACTCTGCAGCCCGAGGAGGGCCAGGGGCCTGTCAGCGCTCCACAGGCACACGTTCTGAGGAACATGTAAACAACCCTTGGTGTGAACCACAGGGGCCTCATCCTCCACAAGCAAAGGAGCATCAAAGGACTTCACCGGTGTTGCATCAACGTCAACGAATGCCGAAGGAGACTCCACCGACTGGCGCCCGGCCAGCATAAACTTGACATCCACCACGATGGGAGACTGCAGCATGAAACGGCGTTGACTCGGTGTCAAGCTCCTCACTGCAGCCACATCAGACGTCATTGCAGGATGCTCAACCGGCCTGGGCTCTGATGCAGTAGGTGGACAGCGGCCCGACGTCTGACTGGGAAGCCCCTCCGGGCCGTTTCCGGACGTCGCACCGACTCTGGAACCAGAGTAAGGGCACCCGATTGGCACTGAGGGTAAACCTGCCGGAGAATTCCCAATCTGAGTCCCTACCCCCTCTGTGAGGCCCGAAGGCACGCCTGGGAGAGGGGGTGACCCAAAGATGGACTGCAAAGCCTGAAAATAGGCTACCATCTTGAACCTAGTTGCCCCAGGCCCAGTAAATGGTGGGTAGGTGGGGGTCGACTTCTGAGGGGCAGTGTCCGGTGAAGACCGGGAGCAGCAGGCCCCGATGTCACAACTACGTGAGGCAGACGACCTCCATTACTTTTTCTTGTGCTTACCTGTGAAAGGTGAGTGACATCTGCGGGAACAACTTCGTGAACTGCCCTGAACAGGAGCCCCAGCTCGAGATGGAGACCGGCGACACTTGGACTGCAAACAGGACATCCGGGCGGACAACAATTTCATCCGACTATCCCGCAGGGACTTCGGCTTCAGCTGCGGACAGGCGTCGCACTCTTCGGAGTTGTGGTGTTCTTCCATTCACCATATACAGATTGCATGTGGATCTGTCGCAACTATCTGCAGCGTACAGGTCTCACACGACCTGAACCCCGAAGGCATCGCACACTGTTCCTGGACGCGACAAGGGAACGGTAAAGCCTAAAAACAAGAGGTCCTGCTGAAAAATCTCTGGATCCAGACTGGCGCCTGGGGGATATTCTAAGTTAAGGAATCTGTGTCTAGATGTCTCTATCCGATCTGTACATTATTTTGTGAGATGTACCCTTGCACGCCGATAGGTGGCATCATTATGCTCTGCATGGCATCTTTGGTGTCGTAAGTGACGTTGGTGGTTACCAGGTGTGCTCACGTCAGTTACTTTTCATGCCAGAAGTGCAGAGCCACAAAGTTCTCTAACCACTGGTGTGAAAAACCAGGGCCCAAAAAATAGGAAAGTCCTGTCCCTCGAAATCTGTTAGTAGAGCTGAGAGGCTGGGTGGGTCAGTAAAGAATCAGTGGCTAGACAGAGCATATCCAAATAAGGCGGTCCTGAAAGTAAGTAACTTGCATACCTGATAGAGACTTCTAGCCGCAGATTCCTTACCTTTGAATAGATACTCAAGCAATACCTCCTTGGAGATGGGTCTGCAGACCAATTTCACATGAGGAGGTCCTGCGGGACCAAACGGGCAAAGTGCCCATCCCTACAGACCTGACTGTCCAGGCAGTAGTGATTGGTAAACGTTTGCAGGAAATCCCATGTTGCTGCCTGGCACTGAAACTCTGCGAGCTAACGCAGTTGTTGCAGCTTTACCTCTGGTGGAACGAGCACGTTCCCTCACGGGTTGCTTTTTAGCCAATGTGTAGCAGAGTTTGATACAGAGTATGATCCATCGTGAGTGGGTCCTTTTCTGTACGTCGAGTCCCTTCTTTGCTTCGACATACCATACGAAGAGTTGGTCGTCCACCCTGAACTTTTGTGTGCAATCAAGGTAGATTGACAATGCTCTTTTTGGGTCCAGATGGAAGAGTCGTTCCTCTTCTTTAGAGGAATTTTTAGGATCATCAAAAGTAGGCAATGTGATGTATTGGCCTACATGAAAGGGAGTGACCACTTTCGGAAGAAATGAGGCTCTTGTGCGAAGCATCAGTTTTTCAGGATAAATGGTGAGGAAGGGAGGCTTGGATTATAAAGCCTGAAGCTCACTGACCCTCTGGGCAGATGCTATTGTGACCAGGAAGGCTGTTTTAATGGTAAAGAGCCTGAGTGGACAATTGTGCAGAGGCTCAAGAAGAGCACACATAAGGAAAGTGAGGACGATATTGAGATCCTACTGAGGTATAACAAAGAAAGAAGGTGGAAACAAATGTTGTAAACCTTCAAGAAACCTATGGACAATAGGGGATTTGAAGAGGGCCGGCTGATTAGGCAGCTGCAAAAAAAATTACATCGCGGAGAGATAGCCTTTTGAAAGTGCCCAGAGGAGAGCCCTTCTGGGAAAGGAAATGGGTGAATAGGATAAACCGAGAAAGTGGCACAGAAAGGGGATCATTGTCTTTCTATACACCATGCCACAAATTTTGCCCAACAGCAGGAGTAAACAGTCTTGGCGGAGGGACGCCTGGCGGCCAAGATAATGTCACAGACTTCAGGCAGATGGTCGAAAGCTGTTAACTGTTGCTGCTCAATCTCCACGCAAGAAGGTGGAGCCCTGACAGATTCGGGTAGAGAACCCTTCCCTGCTGCTGCGACAGAACATCCACTCGAAGGGGCAGCCTGATCAGAGGACTGATCTCAACAGCTCGGGATAGCGGACTCTCTGTGCCCAGTCCGGCACCACAATAATGACTTGGGCCCGGTTGTTCCGGTTCTTCTTGAGAACTCTATGCAGGAGTGGTATGGGCGGAAAAAGCGTACAAGAGACCTTAAATCCACTTGAGATGAAAAGCATCTCCAAGCCAGAGCCACCTTGGAAAATCCAGCACACAGAACTGCTGACACTGCATGTTCTCCCCGGCGGCGAGCAGATCTAACCAAGGCTCCCCCACTGCTGAAAGAGACCTTGCACCACCTCCGGATGGAGACATCATTTGTGATCTGGTAGGCATTTTCGGCTGAGTTTGTCTGCTCTGGCATTCAGAGAACCCGCCGGCGGTTGAACAACCAGGGATATTCCCTGCTGTTCCAGTAATGTCCAGAGACGCTGGGCCTCTTGACAAAGGGTCCATGACCCCACACCTCCCTGTTTGTTATAATACGACAACAGTAGTTTTGTCCGTGAACACTTGAACCAGCCTTCCCTGGATGGAGGGTAGAAAGGCTTTCAATGCCAATCGGATCACTTGGAGCTCTAACCGATAGATGTGGAGTGCGGATTCTGCCAGAGACTAGAGTCCTCTGATCTCTGCCTCTCTCAGATGGCTGCCCCAACCCTGGAGTGCCAAATTTGTCACTAAAGTGAGATCTGGTTGGGGAAGGGAGAGGGGTCTACTGCTCATCCAATTGCGGTTCATTAACCACCACTGCAGGTCTTTTGCAGTTCCCTCAGAGATCTGGACCATGTCAGAGAGGTTTCCCTGATGCTGCGCCCAATGGAACTTCAGGTCCCACTGCAGAGCTTGCATATGCCATCCGCAATGTGTTACCAGCAGAATGCAGAAGGCCATGAGGCACAACAGCCTCAGAGTCAGTCTTACCGAAATCCAGGATAGAGGTTGAAACATCGGATTCACAGCCTGAATATCATGGACTCGCCGCTTGGAAGGATGGGCCAGAAACTGCACTGTGACCAGAACAGCTCAGATGAAAGGGGGCATCTGAGAAGGAGTAAGGTGTGACTTTGGCACGTTGATAGTAAACCCCAGCAAATGCAGGAGGTTTTCTGTAATCTGGAGGTGGGAGACGACAGCCTGGGGCGAGCCTGTCTTCATCAGCCAATCGCAGAGATAGGGAAAGATGGTCACCCCATATCCCTGCAGATCAGCTGCAACGACCACCATCACCTTGGCTAAAGCCCAAGGGGCGCTGGTAAGGCCAAAGGGGAGCATAGTGAAATGAAATTGCTTGTGGCATACCATAAACCGCAGACTTTGCGGTGGGCAGGCAGGACAGGAATGTGGAAATAGGTGTCCTGCTAGTCCAACGTTACCATGCAATCTCCTGGTTCCAGGGCAGACAAGACCTGAGCCAATGTGAGCATTTTTAAATTTTCCTTCTTGAGGAAGAGATTGAGGGACTGCAGATCTAAAATGAGAGGAATGCCTTTGTCCTTTCTGAGGACCAGAAAGTAGCTGGAATAGCAAACATAGCCTACTTCTGGCTGAGCCCTCTCTATGCCTCCCTTGGCCAAGAGAGCAATGACTACCTCACAGAGAAGGGATAGATGATCCTCCATCATTCAGTCGTAGGATGGGGTAGTCTGCAAAACCCACCTGTCCAATGTTCCTGACTGCCAGCTGTGCAGATGATGGCGAATTCTGCCGCCAACTGGATGCCCATAGTAGGAAAGGAGCAAATTTGGAAGCTTTGGAGGCCGCAGCTTCTGGGGGGGCAGACTGGCAAGACAGTTGACTACCTGACCCATTAGGTATGTGGGGACTGCACCCTAATCCATGCAGAGGCTGGGAAGCATGCATGGCTCGGTGGCTGGGAGGTAAGTAGCACAGCTGGAAGCTCCTTCCATAGCCATTAAGGAAACAAAAGGCGTTGCAAAGATCCTTAACTACAGGTACAGGGACTGTATCCTGAGAGCAGTATGGGAACAGGAAATACCATGGTTTGAGAACTTATACTTTTTATTAGAGAACTATATAAGGATGCCGGGGCAAGAGTTTGGTTTGGGAAGTTCCCAATCAGAAAGCGAGTGAGACAGGGCTGTCACCCCTTTTCTTTTTACTTTATATATAAATGGCCTGGGCCAATTTTTTATAGATAATTGTCCGGATCTTCTGAATATTAATAATTGTCCAGTTCCTGTTTTACTTTATGCAGATGATGCGGTTTTAATGGCACAAACTCCATTGGGGCTCCAACGAATTGTTACTAGTTTTGTCACTTTTATGAATTCTAGGGGTTTGAGTGTAAATATCACTAAAACTTATACTATGAGATATGGCAAGAAGTGTGCCAAATGTCGTGACATTTTTATCAATAAGAATAAAATTGAAAATACTAATACGTTTTCGTACCTAGGGATTAATTTTGACGATAAAGGGACTTGGTATCCTGCAGTACAGGCTAGGAAATTGATGTTTTCAAGGGCCATAGGTGCAGTGATTAGCCGGATACAAATCCCAGAATTGTTACAAATTTACAAATCAAAGTGTCTTTCAACGGCCTTGTATGGCTCAGGAATCTGGGTCTTTACGGATGTACAGCAATTACAAGTGATTGAAAATGCCTTCTTTCGATATTTGTTAGCTGTTCCTAATTCTACGGCTAATTTTATTTGCCATTCGGAGCTGGGTATGTCTTATTTCGGACCTGATTAAAACTGAAACCATACTGTTTTGGCATAAGGTCTGGGTAACTCACAAGACTACTTTCAACCGTGATATTATCGAGGATTGCTAAGGCTTGATAAGGCCTCTCTCATTCCCTAGTTTAGGTATATTAAGCAATTATAGAGTAAAATGGGTCACTCGGAATACTATGAGAGACAAGATAGTTTGGAAACCATTTCGAGAAAGTTATTGAAAAAAGACTGTCTTGCATTTTTACAATTTAAGAGATGGGACATGGAGAGTGCCAAGCCAACTGTTAAGGCTAATCAGTTGACACTGTCGTGTGATGCCATTCAACCATACTTGGTTAAAGTGCTGGTAAGTTATGATCGAATGCTATTGACGCGCTTTCGTTTGGGGATATTTCACAAACTCACTAGCTTCCCAGTTCTGAATGACTGGAGTAGGAATCTCGAATCATGCCCCTCTGATGACGTATCAAGCCAGTCTAGGTTGCATATACTTTTATTTTGTACTTTTTATTCTAACCCCAGAAAAAGGTTTATACTACCCATTTTAAAAACTCTGGGTCTAAGACAATGTCGCGCAGCTTTTTTGATTCTACAAATCCTGGATAATGAAATGTTTATAAAGCCTGTTGTAACTTTTTTGAAAAATGTTATAAAGTTCAGAAAATCTATGTGTAACTAATATGCTGGTTTCTAATTGTAAGATCTGATATATTTATTTTCAGGTCATGTTCAATTGATTTTTTATGTTTTCATGTAACTGTGTATCACACTTGTGCTTTTATGGTTTACTTTTAAATCGAATAAAGCTACTTTTTGACTTTGACTTTGAGAACTGCAGTATCAGCATCTACCCGAACTACACAAAACTGGTCCAGGCACAATGCAAGTCTTACCTGACCGTTAAGCAAAAACTCTGGGGTCTGTAACTCAGATATATGCTATTGTACCCTGCCAAACTAAAAGTACTGTACAAGGGTAAAGCCCATTTTTGAAAACCCTGAGGAGGTATGGGAGTGGCTCGAGGTCAGAGACCCTGGGGGAACCCAGAATTGGGGCCCTCCTAGCCGTGGAGCATGGGGCGGATGCTATTGAAGACCTCCTGTGACAAAGACTGTTAGCCCCAGACCTGTGAACCAATCCCCTGGAACACCGGAGAGAATTCATTTTTGCTGAGGACGGAACGATGCAGTTATCCAGACCAGGGTCCCCTGAGGCGAGAGCAGCAGCAGCACCTAGCGGAGACCCTGCGTTGGGAGCACCAAGCCCTACAGCTGAAATGATTCCTGATAGAGTTATGAACGACTGGGGTAAGTGAAGAAGGGTGAAGAAGAGAACATTGACGATGTAGAGAAAGATCTGGAAAACCAGGTAGGGGGGGGACTCTGAAAATCAAGACATTGAGCAATTGATACATATGATTCCTACATTTGCACTGTAATAATATTAAATGAGGAGACACAGGGTGGTCCATGTGCAATGAGGGGTGGGGTTGATTAGACTAAGGTTCACGAGCAAAGGAGAGAACACGAATGGGGGATCTGCTGGGGACCTGTGGGGAATGGAGAGAGCAGAGTTTGAGGGATTTGTTTTTTTATTTGTCGTTGCCATTCCTGGTATGGCCACCGGGGAAGTTGTGCAAGTCTTCACACAACAGCAGGTGGGCTTCCGTATGCTGATATTGTTCCTATGGCTGGCCGTGGGAGGGAGGAGAACAGTGAGTTCTAAGTTAATTGGCTATATTTACATGGTTGATGAGTTGATCTAGAAGGCAAATAGCCATCTTTTTGCCCGGCATTGTGCGAGGACCAAAAAACACACTTTAGTACATAATGGAAGTCTCTAACAATTACAAACTGACTACTTGGAATGTACGGGGACTTAGCACAGCCAGAAAGAGATACAGGGTCTTGTCATTCCTCAAAAGACATATTACTAGTATAGCATGTCTCCAGGAAATGCATCTGACAGATGCTGAAGCAGCAAAGCTAGCATAGAAATGGAGAGGACAGTTATACCACATCACTTACTCATCCTTCTCTAGGGGGGTTTCATTTGCGATTAAATATATGGAAGCTGACGTGGAGGGCAGATACATAATTATTCAAGGCACACTTGATGGGCGGGAGTTAGTAATCCTGAACTATGGCCCGAAAATAGATGATGCAAACTTTTATACTACATTGATAGATGTAATGTCCCCTACAGTGGGAATGAATACCTTTTGGGTGGGGGACTTCAATTGCGTGATGGATGGGAGACTGGATCACCGCCAGCCCCGTCAGTACACTAAGCCAAGAATGACAGAGTGCTTGTCAGAAGTGATGTCGCAAATGGGGCTTGGAGATACTTGGCATGATACACACCCCGGGAAATGAGTACACGTGCTACTCAGCCACACATGGAACCTACAGCAGGCTAGACAGGGTCCTGGCACCTGAGCATACAGCTATGAAGGTGCAAGGGGTGATACACCTGCCAAGAAAATTGTCCGACCCCGCACGGGGATCTGAAGCCTCTATTCATGGAGGTTCCCCTCCGAAATACTGCAGGATCCAGTGGGGAAAGATAATATTGCCAAAGCGCTGGGGGATTACCTTGAATTAAACTGGAATACGAGCATCAGAATGGGAAGCACTTAAGACTGTACTTAGGGGCCAATGCGTGAGTCTCACATGTGGAGTGCAGCGCATTCTGCAGGAGACACTCATAGCGAAGGAGAGTGACTCAACCCAACAGGGAGAGACAGGGGATGGAGAGAGACAGGAAACAAACTGAATTACTAAAACAGGTTAGGGAAGCACGTGACAGATTAGAAAAATACAGACTAACATTATACTGTAAGCTACTACATCGACAGGAGGATAAATCAGGATGGCTCCTAGCCTCAATACTAAAGCTAGAGACACCACGCACAGAGGTGCTCCATCTTGTGAATCCCAGAGGAGGTAAAGCATGCACCCAGTGTGATATAGTGGAAGTCTTTAGGGGTCACCTCGAACAGGCATACGCAACGCCAGGAGATCCTACCCCAGAACAACTAGACAAGTACTTCAGAGATCTCTTGATCACGCAACTGGGAGAGGAGGGGAGACGAACCGTGGATGATCCTCTGCTAGTGGACGAAATACAGATGGACGTTAATTCTCTCCCATCTGGAAAGGCACCAGGGAGCGACTGATTCACTGCGGAATGTTATTGGAAATTCTTGGCGGTTGTGGCATCTCACCTCTGGGAGGTTTACGTAGAGGCCCTAGTAAGAAAGGCCCTTCCCCCCTGTAGGAACCTGGGGTCACCAGGCCCTAAGGGCGGTAACGTGGCGCGAGCCGGTCGGGCAACCAGAGGGCTATGTGTTAAGCAACCATACACCACACGCTTCTCATGGACTAGGGACACACACAATAAGTGACGCCACACCGTTGAAATTATGCAATTACTTCAAGTTTATCCAAGTATAGCTGGTCAGTTGCAGTTCAGGAAGTAACAAGGCGATACATGCATCATAATACCATCCATCAGCAAATACGGCAATCCTGGCGATATTTATGCAGTGCCTAACCTCATTCAGATACCCACGGCAGTTGGCTAAGTGCGGGTGATTATAGCGCTGCGCGCGCTAAGCGAGGCCTTTCCCTGAACAGGCCGTCTAACACAGCACGATACTCGTAATAGGTGACATCGGGTACATTAACATGGAGCCTGTAGAACTGAGCGCTCCTCGTAATCGATGGCCCCTAATCCTGTGAAGCAAGGCATATAAACCACAGCGCTACGCGCAATCAGTTGCATATGGAAACGTTTGCGTAGAACAGTTATCACAACGCTTTACTCGTAATCAGTTGCATATCATTACCTTCGAGCAGAGCATATAACACAGTGCGCTACTCGCGTTCCTGGGCAGGTAATTGATTTCGAGCAGAGCATATAACACAGTGCGCTACTCGCATTCCTTGGCAGGTAATTAATTTCGAGCAGAGCATATAACACAGTGCGCTACTCGCATTCCTTGGCATGTAATTTACTTTCGAGCAGAGCATATAACACAGTGCGCTACTCGCATTCCTTGGCATGTAATTTACTTTCGAGCAGAGCATATAACACAGTGCGCTACTCGCATTCCTTGGCATGTAATTTACTTTCGAGCAGGGCATATAACACAGTGCGCTACTCGCATTCCTTGGCATGTAATCTACTTTCGAGCAGAGCATATAACACAGTGGGTTACTCGCAGTCCCGTTCTCTCCGGCTGGGGAAGCAGGGTCGGTGGCGTGAAGCGCCACACGAGGGTAATGTCAGTCAGTTCTTTGGGCGGCTTCCAGCGGGGAGGGTGACCGGACTTGAGGAGCGGGTCCCTATGCTCCGGTGCAGTTCACAGAGCACCGCGCTCAGTATTACAAAAGGGGGGACACGGACAGGATCCCTCGGCGGGGTCTCTCTGTCGCGCAGGCAGGGGAGGGGACTCCCACGGAGGGGACAACCCGGGCCAAGTGCGGTGTGGTTTCCAGACCAGCAGGGGGCGCACCAGGGGGGATCTCGGCCTCCGGGCTTACCTCCGTCTCGGCGTCAGCAGGCGTCCGTCCTCACGACGTTGGGGGAACTCGGCCCCGACCTTGCGCACCTCCTCACACGGCTGCGATGGCAGCGACGGGGCCCCGGGCTTCGCCTGGGCCTCGCGACACAGCAGGGCACTTCTCCAGGCCTCCAGGCCGCGGCGGTGAGCGCGCTGGCTTCGTCGTCGCAGGGGGGGGGCTCAAATTAAGGATGGGGTAAAGTGCTCAGCGGAGCACGCTGCCGGGGGTCCCAGACCAGGGCAGGGAGCGCGGGGGTCACAGCGCTAGTACCTGGTCGATCCCCGGTGGCTTGGCAATCGGTTTAGCAATTAGTTCAATCGGTTAGCTTGGACACGCAGTCTCAGCTCTGGCATTCAAGGCTTACAGCTCGCTCTTGTCATGCAGTCTCAGTTCTTAAAGTTAGGTTTCAGTTCTCAGTTGACAGATGAAGTCTTTTGGCGCAGATGTATCTGGCGCCCTTAAGGGGTTCTGTTACAGGGGTAGGGATGGAGAGGGCGACTAGGTCCTTCCTAGTCAGGCTGGCAGAGAGTCTCTGGGTCCTCCTACTACTGGGCAAGATCAGTGGGATTCACAGGGCACCTCACTCACTTAAGAGGCAGTATCTAAATCCTGTCACTCTCAGAGGCATAAGTCCCTGGCTAGGCCCTACCGCCTACACTCCTGGTTGATTCTTCCAGCTCTGCTTCACCCCAATGGCCAACTCACCACAAAAGTTTCCCTCCCACTCTTAAGTAGCCCTAGGTCAGGTGACCTCTAGCCAAGGCGGCAAAAGTAAAACCCCACCTCCCTTCTAGAAGGTTCCAGCTTCTTCCAGGAGCTTCCCCACTCTAACTATGGGACAAAAAGGCGGGCTGGTATCGCAACATTGTTGTGGGTCCCAGCCAGCTCCTGGCAGCTAGGGTGCTACTATGAAAAACGACCACCCTGCAGTAGCAGGGGTCTGTGGCAGCCATCTTGGGAGAAGTAAGCACCTGCACCTTAACACTACAAAAACGAAAAAAATGAGGGAAAAAGGGCCAAGTCCAACACCCCCATATTGCGAGAGGGAATTATAGCAATGGTTCCAAAGCCGTGTGGAACTTCGGACCCGGCCTCTTACCGCCAAATCACAATGATAAACCTAGACATGAACATTTTGTGCAGGACGTTGGCCCAGAGGCTAGGGCTGGAGATGGGCGGACTGGTCAACCCAGACCAATGCGGGTTCATACCTGGCAGAAATACCGCGATGAACATCAGGAGGCTCATGTATATCATTCATGAAGTGGAAGACAGTGATCAGAATCTCGCCTTGATATCCATTGTCATAGCTAATGTTTATATTTATGCAATTTATAGAGCGCGCAAATACCCATGGGTGTCTCGGCGCTATGGAGTGTCTAGCGGGCGAGATCAGTGATGGACATTTATTGGTCAAAAAGCCATGTCTTTAAGAGGTTCCTGAAGGAAAACAGATTTGACATGTTTTGATGTGCGTGGGAAGGGTGTTCCATAATTTGGCAGTGGCAACGACGAATCTTCTGTCGCCCCAGGAAACCTTCTTTGTCCGGGGGACCTTCAAGAGGTTGGCCGTTAAAGAGCGCAAGGCTCTATTGGGAGTGTAGATAAAGAATGCCTTTGTTAGAAAGTAGGGTCCTGTTTTGTGGATGGCCTTGAAGGCGATGCAAAGTGCTTTGAATTTAATACGGCTTGTTATTGGTAACCAGTGGAGTTTCCGGACCTGCGATGCGATTGACTGGTACTTGGGGGTGTCTGTTATCAATTTGGCTGCTGCATTCTGCACCATCTGAAGTTTGTTGGTGACCTTTATCTGCACGTTAAGAAACAGGCCATTGCAGTAATCTATTTTTGACATTACTAATGTGCTGATTAGGGTTTTTCTGGCACTGAGAGGTAGAAATGGAAGGAGTTTTTTTTATCATTCTAAGAGTGTGAAAGGCTGAGGAAACGATTGAGTTGGCGTGTGATAGAAAGGTGAGTTTGTCATCGAACATGACACCTAGATTTCTCACTTTGGTTACCGGGAGCGGTGGTGGGTCCAAGATGGTTGGCCACCATGTAGAAGACCAAACCGGGTGGAGCTTTCCGAAAATCAAAACTTCCGTTTTATCGGAGTTTAACTTTAGGCAATTATTGGCCATCCAGGTGCTGATTGCACGCAATCCATCTTGGAAGCTGGCAGCGATTGCTCCTCCATCATTATGGATATTGAGCACCAGTTGTGTGTCATCGGCGTAGGAAGTGAGTCCCATCCCGTGGGCTCCGATCACCCTGGCCAGGTCCGACACATAAATGTTAAAGAGTATCGGACTAAGGGATGAACCTTGTGGCACACCGCACGGGAGGGAGAAAGGTGCTGATTTGAAGGAGCCGAGGGCAACAGCTTGTTTGCGATTGGAGAGAAACTAGGCCATAGCTCTTTAGCCTTGTGTGTAACGCCTATGTTTGAGACACGGTCGATCAGTGTGGTATGATCAACCGTGTCAAAGGCTGCTGATAGGTCCAGCAGCACCAGTCCTGCCGTGCCCCCCTGGTCTAGGATGGTCCTTACTTCGTCGGCAGCTTTAATGAGGGCGGTGTCTGTACCATGGCCTTTCCTAAAGCCAAATTGCGTCTCATCTAGGAGACTGTTGTCTTCAATATATTTGGCTAATTGCTGGTTCATTAATTTCTCTAATATTTTTGCCGGGAATGCTAAACTTGTGATAGGTCTATAATTTTTGGGCTCTAGTGGGTCAAGGTGTTGTTTCTTCAGCAGTGGTTTGATGATGGCCTTTTTCCAAATATCAGGGTAACTACCGGTCATGAAGCACAAGTTACTTACCTTCGGTAACGATATATCTGTAAGAAACATTAGTTAGTTAGATTCCTTACCTTAGAATATCCCCAAGCGTCAGGCTGGATCCGGAAAGATTTTTCATCAGCAGTACCCCTGCGCGTCGGTAAGCGTCGTCTGCGGCTCCGCATCCGTCGTCGGCATCGTGATCGCCGGGACGTCGTCGTCGGAGTACTTAGACGCCGCCCTCGTGCGCTGACGTCAGTTCTGTACTTAGCTTTTCGCGCCAGGAACGCAGAGCCATACAAGAAACCGACACTGGTGCCATGAAATTAGGGCCCTGAAAGGGATGACCTTAACCCTGGATATCGGTTCGCAGAACGGGGAGGATGGGTGGGGCGGTAAGGAATCTAACTAACTAATGTTTCTTACAGATATATCGTTACCGAAGGTAAGTAACTTGTGCATCTGAAAGAAACACGTTAGTTAGATTCCTTACCTTAGAATAGATACCCCAGCAATACCAACCCCGGTGGTGGGTCTGCAAACCAAGATCACACCAGGAAGTCCTGGAGAACGGAACGGCCAAAGAAGCCGTCTCTCCGGACTTGGCTGTCCAGGCAGTAATGCTTGGCAATCGTGTGCGGCGAGGTCCACGTAGCTGCCTGACAAATGTCCTGCAGAGGGACTCCCCGTCCCAAGGCAGTAGTAGCCGCTGTGGCCCGAGTGGAATGGGCCCTCAGCCCCACAGGTAGATCCTTCTTAGCCAAGGAATAACAGACCTTAATGCACAAAACGACCCACCAAGAGATGGTCGTCCACCCGGAACTGATTTGTGCGATCCAGATAAAAGGAGAGCGCACGTTTTGGGTCCAGACGGTGGACCCTCTCTTCCTCCTTCGAGGGATGCGGAGGCGGAAAGAAGGTGGGTAAGGTAATGGTCTGCCCGATGTGAAAGGCAGAAACCACCTTGGGAAGAAAAGAAGGGCGAGTCCTCAGAACAACCTTGTCCTGATGGACAGAGAGGAAAGGAGGTTTAGAAGATAGAGCCTGGAGCTCACTCACTCTTCTGGCAGAGGTGATGGCAACCAGGAAAGCAGTCTTGAGAGTCAGAAGACGAAGAGGACAGTTATGAAGTGGCTCAAAGGGAGCGCACATCAGATAAGTTAACACCTGATTCAAGTCCCACTGAGGCATAACAAAGAGAACAGGAGGAAACATTTGAGTAATGCCTTTCAAGAATCTATTGTCAACAGGGAACTTGAAAAGAGAAGGCTGATCAGGAAGCCTCAAGAAGGCTGAAACAGCTGAAAGATATCCCTTGATGGTGCCCAGAGCAGAGCCCTGCTGGACCAGGGAAAGAAGAAAGAGGAGAACCTCAGAAAGAGGGGCGGAAAGGGGATCCACAGCCTTTGCTGTGCACCATGCCACAAATTTATTCCACCTGCAGGCGTATACCGTTTTAGTGGAGGGACGCCTGGCTGCCAGAATGACATCACAGACTTCAGGAGGCAAGTCAAATGGCATCAACTGCCACAGCTCAATCTCCACGCATGGAGGTGGAGGCTGGACAGGTTCGGGTGGAGGACCGTCCCCTGCTGCTGCGACAGAAGGTCCTCCTGAAGAGGCAGTCGAATCGGGGGATCGATTGACAGACTGAGTAGCTCGGGATACCAGATTCTTCGTGTCCAATCCGGAGCCACATAGATGACTTGGGCCCGGTCACGCCTGATCTTCTTCAGCACTCTGGGCAGAAGTGGTATAGGCGGAAAGGCGTATAACAGACAGGAACTCCACTCGCGATGAAAAGCGTCTCCGAGCGAGTGCCGCCTTGGAAATTCCAACGCGCAGAACTGATGACATTGCGCGTTCTCTTCGGTGCCGAATAGATCTAACAAAGGCTCTCCCCACTGCCGAAAGAGACCTTGCACCACGTCCGAGCTCAGACGCCACTCGTGATCCATCATGCACCGACGGCTGAGTTCGTCCGCCCTGGCGTTTAGAGAGCCCGCCAGGTGCTGAACCACCAGGGTGATGCCCTGATGTTCCAGCCATGTCCAGAGGTGCAGAGCCTCCTGACAAAGGGTCCACAACCCTACCCCACCCTGTTTGTTGCAATATCACAAGGCGGTGGTGTTGTCCGTGAACACCTGCACTACACTTCCCCGGACAGGGGAAAGGAATGCCTTCAGTGTAAGCCAGATCGCCCGCAGCTCCAATAAGTTGATATGGAGCAGGGACTCCGCCGGAGACCAGAGGCCTCTGATCTCTGCCTCTCCCATGTGACCTCCCATCCCAGGAGGGGCGCATCCGTCACCACGTGCTCCGGTTGGGGTAGGGAGAGGGATCTGCCACTGACCCAATCGCGGTCCGTGAGCCACCACTGCAACTGTCTTGCAGTGCCCTCTGAGATCAGGACGTGGTCGGACAGGTTGCCCTGATGTTGAGCCCACTGGAACTACAGGTCCCACTGCAGAGCCAGCATCCGCCACCTGGCGTGATGTACCAGCAGGATGCAGGAGGCCATCAGACCCAGCAGCCGCAGGGCCATCCTGACCGAAACTCGGGATAAAGGCTGAAAGATCGGAATCAGAGCCCGAATATCCCAAACCCGCTGTTCGGGAGGATAGACCCGGAACTATGCCGAGTTCAGAACCGCTCCGATGAAGAGGAGCTTCTAGGAGGGACTCAGATGTGACTTCGGCACGTTGTTGGAGAACTCCAGCGAATGCAGGAGGTCGGCCGTAGTCTGGAGGTGGGAGACGACTGTTCGGGGCGAGCCCGCCTTCAACAACCAGTCGTCGAGATAGGGGAAGACTGGAACCCCTAATATGCGCAGATGAGCTGCGAGATCCGCCATCACTTTCGTGAACACACGAGGGGCACTGGTGAGGCCAAAGGGGAGCACGGAAAACAAAGTGCTCGTGGCCTACCGTGAACTACAGGTAACGCCGGCGGGCCGGCAGGACGGGGATGTGGAAATAAGCGTCCTGCAAGTCCAACGCTACCATCCAGTCTCCAGGGTCTAGGGCAGCCAGAACTTGAGCTAATGTCAACATCTTGAACTTCTCCTTCCAGAGGAAGCCGTTGACGCTCCTGAGGTCCAAGATAGGGCGTAGGCCCACTTTGCCCTTCTTGGGAACCAGAAAGTAGTAGGAGTAACAACCCCGTCCTACTTCTGGGAGAGGAACGCGCTCGATGGCCCCCTTGGCCAAGAGGGCCATAACTTCCACCTGCAGAAGTTGCAAGTGATCCCCCGACATGCGGTGGCATAGCTGGAGGGGTCACCTCGATGGGGAGGGAGTAGCCCCTTTGGACGATTTGCAGCACCCACCTGTCCGAAGTGATGGTATGCCAGTGGAGCAGGTGATGGCGAACTCTGCCTCCCACTGGCATGGAATGGGCCTGAAAGCTCGGACTAGGAAGGCTTTGAGGCAGATGCTGCGGGAGCGGATGTGGACTGACCGGCTCTCTGTCCCCCTGCTCCGCCACAGCGGAATCCACGTCCGCGCTGAGGCTGCTTCTGCGGCCTGTGGCCTGTGGCTGGACGAACGTGCGGGGGCGCCCCTTCCTTGGCCACGAAAGGGGCGAAAAGCAGAAGTTTGCTGGCAGTGGGCTGACAGACCCAAGGACTTGGCCGTAGCCCTGGAGTAAATAAAGCGCTCCAGCGTGCAATCTGCTTTGTCGCCAAAAAGGCGACGGCCATCAAAGGGCATGTCCATGAGAGTGCTCTGGACATCCCCTGAAAAGTTTGTGGACCTCAGCCAGTCGTGACGTCGAATCACTTCCGTTGTTGCAATTGCTCTGCACAGCGAGTCCGTGGTGTCAAATCCACATCTAATGGAATACCGTGCTGCATCACGCCCCTCAGCAAGAGCCTGGACGAGCCATGTCCTGGCCTCCTCTGGACACTGGGGAAGCACGTCTGCCACCGTATCCCACAGAGAGTGGGTGTAACGGGGCAAAAGGCATGCGGTATTAAAGGACCGCAACCCAAGACTGAGTGAGGAAAACAGTTTCTTGCCAAACTGTTCCATCCTTTTAGATTCTTGGTCCGGAGGTGCGGACGGGAAGGCAGTTTGGGATGTGGAGGCCTGGATAACCAGACTAAGGCGAAGTGTTTAGACCACTGGCCTCCCCCAGCTCATCTGCCCAGTCCTGACTTAACTGGCACTGCTGTGCCAGAGGGTCCTCAGACCCCTCCCAGTCCTCCCCTTCATCCGTGTCCTGGTAATCAGGCAGAAATGACTGAGCCGGGTCATAGGTGAAAGGCTCACCCATCGATGTCGGAGACGGCGCCGCAAGCCATCCTCAACCAGGCATGGCATATAGGAAATGTTTAGTAAATTACAAACAATTATTGTTTGTCACTAAACAAAAAATTTTTGTTAATAGAATTGAGCTCGCTAAAGGCTCTGCAAAAGCCCTTTTTAAAACTGTTCTTGACCTGTCCTCCCCGCGTTCTGTCCAATTGCAACCAAGCACAGAACTCTGTGAAAGAATTGCATCCTTCTTTTTGAATAAAGTTGACGTGATCTTCTCGGCCTTGAATGGCTTTTCGACAGGGGGAGTGACGAGTGCGATCAGAGGGGGAACTATGCCCCTAATGTAGTCTTGGAGAAATTTGAGGTTCTACCTCTTGTCCAAGTTCGCACTCTTTTGGAAACAGCTAGATCGGGTTCACCTTATGACCCCTGCCCGGTGTCCATCGCAAAGTCAGTAGCCGAACCTCTGAGTAAAGCGCTGACCCCAGTGTTTAACTCTATGATTGAGACCGGATGTTTCCCCAGGCTCTGGGAAAAAAGCATCAATCCTACCCCTCCTAAAAAAAAACAACTTAGACCCATTGGAACCCTTTAACTTCCGCCCTATATCTAGGCTCCCATTACCAGCCAAAATGGTGGAAAAAGCCCTCAACACACAATTAGCGGCCTTTCTTCTCAGATCACAGACGTTAGACGAAACGCAGTATGGTTTCCGAAGTGGTCACAGTACAGAATCAGCACTTCTGAAAACCACTGATGAGATCAGAAGGGCCGTAGATTCGGGAGGAAGAACAGCCTTGATACTATTAGATCTATCCACTGCCTTTGACACAGTCCACCATCAACGTTTGTTGGATAGGCTGTGGGCATGCGGTATTCAGGGCAAAGCCTGGTATCTCATAAAATCCTTTCTTGTTGACCGATCACAGGTGGTTTCCATGGGTGACTACCGTTCAAGACCGTTTATCTTACCGTGCGGTGTCCCCCAGGGTTCTTCCCTGAGCCCGACCCTGTTTAATATCTATGTGTCCTCATTGGCGCCCATTGTTAAAACCTTGGGTTTTGATTTAACATCCTATGCAGACGATACCCAAATAGTGGTATCCTTGCAGCCAGGACAGGAGGGCAGCCTGGTAAATAGATTTCATGATTGCATGGTGGCAGTGAGCCACTGGATGGCGGAAAACTGCCTAAAGCTGAACTCCGATAATACTGAGGTCATTGTGTTCGGAAATGCACCAATCCTTTGGAATGATAAATGGTGGCCTGCTAGTATGGGGAACCTCCCGGTCCCAGTTCAAAAAGTAAAAAAATTGGGAGTAATTGTAGACGACAAGCTGAATCTGGCGGCCCAAATTAATTCTGTCTCTTCTTCTACAACGTTTGGGCTGCGGACAGTGAAAATAATTCTGGCTTTCCTGCCGTCAGGAAGCCAGAAAACAGTAGTCTCGGCCTTGGTGATGTCCAGACTTGACTACTGTAACAGTCTCTATTTAAACATCCAGGAACGTTTTCTGAATAAGCTTCAAAGGCTACAAAACGCAGCGGCCAGACTACTGACCGGGATTCCCAAATTTGCACCGATTTCCAAAGAAATTCAGAAGCTATATTGGCTTCCAGTCAGGAAAAGGATACTCTTCAAAAAACTAAGCACGGTTTTTAAGGCTCTCCATTCGACCGGGCCTGACTATCTGCAAAAGCATTTAAAGTGGTACATACCCACTAGAAATCTCCGGTCATTGGGTGCGAAATTGGCTTTTAAACCCCAAGATAAAAAAGCTCTCATGGGGTGGCCGAAGATTTGTCGTGGGGGCGGCTAAGGCTTGGAATGAGCTTCCGGCTCAGCTCAGAAATCTGCCTCATCTTCTATCCTTTAGAAAGGCATTAAAAACATGGTTATTCACCCTCTAAATCTGCGCATTTCACAGTAAGCTCCTTGGTATTTTAGATACATAGGATTTGGTAACAGCGCCAGGACACCCCAGGGTAACCGTTGCGCTCTATAAATTAATTTAACATAACATAACATGGCGCCTCAGGGCAACCGTAGATGAAAGTGCTCTGCCCAGTGAGTCAGTTGGAGCAAATCCGCATCATATTTTGAACTTTGCTGCATCTTTCCAGTCGGCATCAACCTGAGTGCCTGGGCCTCCCATGGGACCTGTGGTAGCACTTGCACAACCATGTCCCACAGAGTGTGGAAGTAACAGCCCAATAAGCATGCAGTATTTCCGGACCAAAATGCCAGGCTGGTGAAAGAAAAGATCTTTTTACCCAAGGAGTTCAGCCTCCCTATCTGAGGCAGCGGTAGGGAATGCACTGTGGGACGTTGAGGCCTGGACCACCAGGCTCTCTGGAGTAGGGTGCTGGGTGAGAAAGTTTGGGTTCCAGGCAGCAGGGTGGTAGGAAATCATTCTATTCACAGGAGCCCCTGTGTTAGGTTTGGACCAGGTCCCCAAAAGGATATCAGTGAAGGTGTCATTGAAAGGGAGTAGTGGTTCAGATGTGGAGATTCCCTGCTGCAGCACCTCTGTCAAGATATTAGTCTTGACTGCCACTGAGAGCAAGTGTAGGCCATGGACCTCAGCCGCCCTTTGCACCGCCATTGCATATGAAGCTCCCTCCTCATTAGCCATGGTAGGGGGAGGTATCCATTTCACTGGCTTCACCCAGTTCTTCACACCAGTCCATGCTAGGGTCTTCCTCATATGGCTGATAATCGTCAGGGACCCCCCTCCCATTCTTCCTCAAGTTCCAGCCCAAGAGAATAGGGCTCAGGCTCCAATCTAGTAGGCAAGGCTCCTGTCGGCACAGGAGTTGCCGTCGGGCGCTGCCCATTCGGCTCCGTCTCAGACGGATAAATGGGGATGGTGCCATCGGCACCATTGGCATCAGGACCAGTGTCGGGGAAGGTAGAGTTGGTACAACCGGTGTCGGTCTGGATCCAGGAATGGATCCATGGGGGTCCACTAGGGCGGGTCACCAGCCTGGAACTAGATGGGGTCCCCTTCGACCCCGTGGGGCCCGAAGGTGAGCCGCCCAAATATATATTTTTTTTTTGCAGAGTTTTATATAGCGCGAACTTGACCCAAATCCAATCAGAGCGCTTTACATAGCACCAGTTACGTTACATTAGGACACACATTCATTCTTTGTTAGGCACGGGGAGATTAACTGATTTGCCCTGAATCACAGGATGTTCAGCATCATTACCGAGACTCGAACCCAGTTCCCCAGGTCCGAGGTCGAGCGCCATAGCTGTTAGGCCAACTCCTCTCTATAAGGCCCATGGCCTCATAGAACTCTAAGATGGGCGTGGGTTTCTACGGCTCCCAGAAAATCAGGAAAGAGTGGAGTTGGCTGAGGAGCAGACTCTTCTGCAGAGCCAGGCCTCGAACATTGACACACTGTAGTCGGCCCACGGATGAGGAGAATTCGAAGACGTCTTCAACTTCTTTTTTTCTCAATGACTTGGAATGGATGAATGACCTCGGACTCCACGAACGCTCCTGGGACCTTCCTCCCAAACTGGACCTCAATTTACGTGGAGTCGCATGCCTGGCTGCCATGAGCTTTAGGGACAGCTCACTTAAACCCTTTGAGTTCATAACAGCAATCGGAGCACGACTTTGGTCTGTGGTCACACTCCAAATTCCACAGACAGACAAGTTGTCGATTTGTCACCGACATCGGCCAATGACCGACCGGCTTACAGGGCTTGACTCCTGTTTTCCTAGATGACATTTTCCTAACACACCAGGTGGAAAACCTCAAAAAACAATCCAGTCAAATAATGACTGAGGAGGTAACACTTCTCCAGATCAGCCCTGGCTGGCATGGAAAGACAGGAACTGACGTCAGGGGGCCTGAATGGTGCAACGCTACCGTTCAACGCCACTTACCGGCGTGCGGGGGTACTGCTCACGAAAAATCTTCTGATCAAGTCCGACACCTAAGAAATTTAAAGGTAATGAATCTACAGCTAGAAATCTCGATCCGATAGATAGAAATTGAAGCAAGATGGTATAATGAAGAGAAGTAGAGAGCAGCTAACAACTCCTGGAACTGGCTTCTGAATAGCAGGAAATTATAAAATAAAGTCCAGCAAACACTGAATATATAAGATCAAAGAGCCCTGAAAGATTAAAAAAATATTTTAAAAAAAGATCAAAGAAAAAAGTTGTCCGGTACACATGTACAGCTGCTCCATTAGGCAGGAATTTTGCTTTGAGAAAATGTTATACAGGAGAAATGATCAAGAGGAGGAAGTGCCAGGAATTTATTATGTTTCTACTCCGCACACCTCAAAAGCAATTTTCCTTCAGTCTTTATCTGGGATGTGTGGTGACAGATGGGGTGCAGAAGTCACAAACGAACAAGTAAATGGAAAAGCATTCATGTGTAAGCAAGAAAAAATAAAAACCTATAAAATGGGTGTTTCAAATAAATGATTTTGCCAAGTTACCTTCATGTCCAAGTGAGCAATCCTACAGTTATGAAGATACTGCACAGCATCAAGAATCTCCTTGAGGTACATTGTGATCTTCTCCTCAGTGAGGTTCCTCCATCGTACCACATAGTCTAGAAGACGACCTTGGTCAGCCCTGCCAAGTGGTATATTAAACATACAGTTGGATGAAATGTAAAAATCAGAAGAGTTTCTAAATGTTTAAACATTTTCCAGAAGATGTGTACGTGCCATGCAATTCTTAAGGCCCGCTGATATCAAGGTATCCAACAAACTAGGTGGTTTGTTTATTGTTCATAATCTTAACTATGGCTCTTTGCTTCTCTGTACACAGCTGTAATAAAACCTCACCATAGCGCATTTAAGGGTTCTTTCATCAAAACGACTGTTATTGCCTGCTATACTGTTAACCAGTATTCAACAGAGATAACACCATCTGATAATAAATAAGCAACGTTCCATTAACTTCAGGGTAAGATGGATTTGATAAACAAAGTTAACCATGCATAAACAAATTCTCATTGGTTTAAAAGCATTAGACCAAGAACTTTTTTTTCTCAGTAGAGTCCTCTGAAGCACAACAAACTACCCAAGAAGGTGACTTTACACATCAGTGACTGAATCCAATGAGGATAAAATGTATCTAGTTTTTAATGTCGCATAAAGAAAGGACTCTAACCTCACCCATTTGGGTCCAAATGAACAAGGTAATGATCTTTCTGGTAGAGACGCTTGCTAACCGCAGATTCCTAACCTTTTGAATATACCCCAGCACTATCTCTGGGAGTTGATAGGTGGCAGAGTGAGTGTCACAGTGAGGTTCCCCACTGATGCCATTCCGCTCTGGAAGTGACGTTCAGAGCCTATATAGGCACCACTCCTGCACACTGATGTTTCGTTTAGAAGCTGTCCGCACCCCCAGAAGCAGAGCCCCAGTAGTAAATTAACTGTGAGCAGTGTAGAGATTCGTAGACTTGGGATCTTATTTATAGAGTTCAACTCAAAGAACAGGAAGGATGAAAGGATTGATGAGGAATCTGCAGTTAGATGGAGTCACTAACTGAAGAGCATAACCATAGGTAATAGGTACTTCTGCTAGAGACTTACAACCATAAATTCCTTATCTTTTGAAAAGATTCTATGGAGGTGGGTCTGTGAAAGGATCAAACCAAAAAACATCCTGTAGGACCAACTGGGCGAAATGTGCCTCAAGCAAACCTGGCTGTCCAAACAGTAGTTATTCAGGAGCGCATAGATCAACACCCACATACCTGCCTGGTACATGTCCGGGACAGGAACTCCGCATGCCAAAACAGTGGTAGCAGCTTTGAACCTGGTGGAATGAGTTTGCAGTTCACCAAAAAGCTGCTTTTTGACCGGTGCATAGCAGACCCTTATGCGGAGCATGATTCAGTGGGAAATGGTCCTTTTCTGCATGGCCTTGCATTTCTTTGCTCCAGGAACTCCACATAAAATGATCATCCATCCGGTGATCTCCTGTACAATCAATGTTAGAGATCAAAGTTCTTTTGAGGTCCAAGCGAAGCAGTCTCTACAACCCCTTAAGAGGGGTGAAGCAGAGAAAAGAATATCAGCGAGGTTATCTGTTGACCGACGTAGAACAGCATCACAACTTTTGGCAAAAAGGATGCTAGCGTTCGCAGAACCAGCCTGTCTGGGAAGAAAGTGGTGTACCACAGGTTGAAACATGGAGTTTGAAATGTACTCACTGGCTGCTTCGATGTTATGGTAACGAGAAACAATGTCTTGAGGGACAGGTGTCAAAAAACTAAAAGTGAGTACACTTCAAATATGTGAGGACCAAGTTAACGGCCCACTGTGTCATGACAAAAGGAGAGGGAGAAAACAGATGGCGTAGACCTTTCAAAACCACATAATAGGTGATTTAAACAATGAGGACTGGTCCTGCAAAAGTAAAAAGGGGAAAAAGGCACCATTTAACTGTGCCCAGAGCAAGGTCTTGCAGAGCGAGGGATAAAATAAACAAAATGTCACACAACCTTGCCTGGAGAGGGGTCAATCTGGTGTGTGCAGAACCAAGCCACAAATCTGTACCAACGATAGGCACAGACTGTTTTTGTCGAGGGATGCCTGGCTGCCAAGATGACATCAATCACCTCCAGAGGAAGGTTGACTGTGTTCAGCAGTCACCACTCAATCTCCAATCATGAAGGTGGAGATTGCAAAAGCTTGTTGACGAACAAGGCCCTTTTGCTGTGGCAGTAGATACTCCCGGTAGGGCAGCCTGATCAAAGGACAGATGCTCATTCGCATGAGTTCTGGATACCATACTCTTCCTAACCTGGGGCCACTAGGATGATTTCAGCCTAGTTGGTCCTAATCTTCTTCAGAACTCCGGACAGGAGAGGAATTGTGAAAAGACATACAGGAGTCCCAAGTTCCACCTGTAGGATCTGCTTTCATGGTAAACCCCACTTTTTGCCTGGTATCAGTCTGTTTTTGACTTAGTCTGCTGGGATCCTCCCAATCAGGACCCCAGCATCTGTGGTTTAGCCCATAAACGGACATGGTAAGTACTGTGGTACTTCCACAATTGGCTACTTGTGTACACTTATAAGCCCCAGTATATGGAAATAAGGTACACAGGGCATAGGTGCACCAGGGGTCTCCAACGGGCTGCAGCATGTATTGTGTCACCCATAGGAGCCCACTTAAACTGTGATTACAGGCTTGCCATTGCAGCTTGTGTGAGTTGGTGCTTGCAACTCACAACAGATGTACGAGTTACTTACCTTCGGTAACAATGTATCTGGTAGAGACGATTCTAGCCGCAGATTCCTTCACATAGAATTATCCCCATGCGTGAGACTGGATCCGGAAACCTTTTGCCACAGCATCCCTGCGCGCCTGAGGCAGGGCGGCATCACGCGACTCCGTCCAGGCGTCGTACGCGACGTCAGCGAGGTCACATAAGACCCGCCCCGGCGCGCCCACGTCAGTTTTCTTCGGAGAACTTTTCCGCACCACAACGCGGAACCACCAGATAAAAAACTGTGGGAGCATGGAAACAGTGTGCAAAGAGCAGAAGACTGGGAAAGAAAACGTGACCAACAACACCACCAGGGTAGTGCCAAAACCGCAGAACCCAAGGGCAGGGAAAGAAGAAGAACAAGCAGAAACCTGCGCAGTCACCCTGCCCGCACATAGACAACCTCCCATCCCTGTGCCCCGGTGGCAAGAACAGGCGTAAAGTCATGGCACACGAAGGAAGCCCACCCCCCTCATCCTGAGCAAGGAATGTGACAAGTCCCAAGACAGACAGGGACAACAAATCTCCAAGCCACCCCAACCTAGAGGGGAACCACCCACAAGAGACAAGGGCAAGACAAGGCCAGATGACCCTTAATCAGAGGATAGCAATGGAAGGAAGGGAGGGGAGGGAGGACAGGGATAGAAAGCAATCCCCCCCAAACCTGGAGTAGCCAGAGCAGCAGGGCATCGGAGCACCGGAACCCCATCCTCCAAGGACCAAAGGAGGAATGAACCGCCCCCAGACGGAGCCACCGATCAAGAACAAGGAAGGCACTCACAGGAGACACAGTCCCCCACCGGGAGTCGAGTACCGAAGACCAACCCAAGGGTCTGAGCCGAATAGGGGAGGAAGGGCGGGCCGTGAAGGAATCTGCAGCTAGAATCATCTCCACCAGATACATCGTTACAGAAGGTAAGTAACTCGTACATCTGATAGAGACTACTAGCCGCAGATTCCTTCACGTAGAATAGATACCCTAGCAAAACCCCCTGGGAAGGAGGGTCTGTGAAAGGACCCCACCTGCCAATGCAGAACAGAGGGCCCCACATCTGTGGACCAGGTAGAACCTCGCCCCTGCCAGGCCAAGGGAACACCCACAAGCAGGACCCCACCGACCCCAAGGGGATGTAGGAGGGAAAGAAGGCTGAAGAGGCTCGTACACTCACAGCAGAGGAACCAAGGGCAAGGACTGAGAGGTTGAAGCACCCCACTCCCCCACAAGGCAACATAGCTTCCGCCCAATGCCAAGACAGGAAAAGCGGAAGAAAAAGAAGCCTAGAGGACCCAAGGAAACTAGGGAAAGAAGGCGAAACCAATCCAGATGGAGAGCAGCCTGCCAGCCAGAATAGCGCCGGCAGTCAAAGCCAGAAGCAAGAAGAACAGCCCGAGGCCCCAGGAAGGCAGAGTAGGCGACGCCCGGCAAGGGAGACACAGGATCATCCCAGACCTCAGGACAGGAGCAGGGAGAGGAGGAGATGCCCGGGCCACCACTACGAGTGGCCGCGCACACGACCTAAGGAAGCAAAAGCAACCTACCTAAACGCCATGGAGAACAGGCACCCGAAGGCGACCAGAACCCTCTACCAGTGCGCAAGCCATATGACAGCTACCACTACCCCACATAGGGTACGTTAAGTCCCAAGACATGGGAACCCTTTTTGGAAGAACTACTGCAGCAGAGGAAAAACACAAAAGAGCTACGGGAAAAAAACACCCTCGCTGAAGGCTTGACAAGCAGCCCAAGCAAAGCAGAAGGCACAATCTCAGGGCTAAGTCTGCGCAACAACTCCTGCATCAAACTGAAGGTCGATGAGACGCTCCCGAATATTCTCAGGGAATACTCTATCCCGAAGCCAAGCATGGCGACGGAGAGCGACAGAGGAGGCCAGGGCCCGGCCCAGCACCTCCGAGATGTCCAGAGCGGAGCAGGGAATAAATGCCGCAAGCTCCCGGCCATCCAACGCATGATGCCGCAAGTCCACCAGGCCAGACTCCTGGGCCGCTGCAGATCCCAAAGACTCCGCCGAGTCCCACAAACAGGAGGAGGCCCTAGCCAGCACACACAGCTCCAAGAGTCCAGCCAGCGGAACTCTCGGGAGTCAACAGCGATGGCAGGGAGGGAAAAGCAGTTCGCAAAAGGGGGCTGGCGGCTGAGGGGTGAAGGGAAAGACACGCTGGGTCACGCGGCGCGGGGAGGTGCCGGTGCAGAACATGCTGAGGCACCGGGTCCCCTGAGGCAGGACGCTTCCAAGCCCCCGTCAGGGAAGAAAGGAGCAAACCTTCAAAAGGGAAGTAAGATTTCCCTCCCACCAGAGCCCTGGTGGAGGACCTCCAATAGATGGTCCGCCGGAAAGTGAGCCACCGGATCACCCATGCACAGGATGCCCACAGCCGTGGACACCGCTTGAGCGAAGGACGCACCAGCCCCGTAGGACCCCGCGGCGGAGAAATCAGCTCCTCCGTGGGCGACGGCTGCAAACTAAGGTAGCTGTCCCCGAGGCCAAGCGGGGCGCGCAAGGGCGAGACCTGGAAGTCAGAAGGAGCCGAAGAATGAGGGACCTGCCGCTCTTTCGACGAACACCTCTGCCCCAGGAAGGGCAGGGAGCCGCCCTTCGACGCCGGTGAAAAAGACACCACACGGCGACCAGTCTCCGGGGAGGACGACGCCAATATGCATGCCTCCGGAGAAGAAGGAGCACTTGAAGACGAATCCATGGTACGACCCCTGCACGGAGCCGTAGAATCCGCTGCCCGAGGTAGGACGTCGGCACCAGCCGGCGTCGCTGGACAAGGGACCTCCAAGTTACCCCGCGCAGGGGGACCGGAGTAGAGCTGGAGCCGCACCAGCTCCGGGGCGGTGCTGGAGTGACGCCGACCCGACCCCCGCTGAGGCAGCCACCTGTGCAGGGGATTGAGACAGGCCTGGGGAGTGGCACGAAGGCCTCCAACAGCCGCGGCCCAGAATGAGGCGAAGATCGCTCGGCAACCCATGCGGTGGTGCCAGGGCCGATTCAACCTCCGACTCGCCCTCCGACAAGGCAGCCACCTGTGTGGAGGGACGAGAGAGGCCCAGAGAGGGACGAGGGGTCTTCCCTCGGCCTCGACCTGGAGCGGGACGAGGAGGGTCCACCGACCTCCGTGGCTCCGCGCAGTCCAGCTGCTGCCGGCGCCGTAGCAGCGTCACCTCGGCCTTAAACAGGACCACCCTGTCAAAGGACCGAGAGGGACTCAGGGATGCGACCCGAGCCCCGGCGACCTCCCGTGATACCACATGGACCCCGCGGGAGTTTGCGGCGAGGCAGAGACGCCGTGGCCTGAAGGAGGTGCCCCAGAGGAGCCGCACCCCAACAGTACCACATCCTCCAAGCCTGGATCTGAACCAGTCGGCGCCGGGGCCGGAGCCACAGGCGGCACCGCAGAGGGCCCTGCGCAGAGCGGAAGGAGGAGGAGACGCCAGCGAGGCCTGCAAAGCCACCGCGTATGTCTCCATTTGGACTCTCGACGCCCCAACACCGGGAAACGGTGGATAGGACGACACGCGGGGCCGCATCACCCGCGGAGAGTCCCCGGCCCCGGGAGGCCAGAAACCAGCCCCCGGGGACAAACTTACCCACCGGGAAGCGATGCTCACGTGACATCGGAGAAAGGCGATGACGACGACCACGGCCGAGTCTGATGCCGTCCGTCGAAGCAGACAGAGGGGAGGACGTCGACCTGGAGAGACGCGCCGAGAGAAGTTTCATCTGGAGCTCCTGCCGCGACTTCAACTGTTGGCACTGCGTACAGTCTGTGGTGATCCTCCCCCAAACACCACATACAAATGAGCCGAGGGTCCGTCGCCGACATAAGATGCCCACAAGACGTGCAAGACTTAAAGCCCGAAGGCATTCGCACACTGTTCCACTAAAATATGGAAGAAAAAAGGGGCCTAACAGGCCCATAGCAAGGATCGGATCTGCGTTGCACGCGGAAAAGGAAATAACTGACGTGAGCGCGCTGAGGCGGGTCTTATGTGACCTCGATGACGTCACATACGCGGACGATGCGGGGCGGAGTCGCGTGATGTCGGCCCGCCTCCGGCGCGCAGGGATGCTGTGGCAAAAAGTTTCCGGATCCAGTTTCACGCCTGGGGATAATTCTACGTGAAGGAATCTGCGGCTAGTAGTCTCTATCAGATATAAGTTTCCTTATATATGAGGTCACTGAATTTAAAACCTAGTCACCTTAGTCACCCCTATGGCAGGCTCTTCATTCCTGAGGATAGGGTACTTTATTACAAGTGTGAGGGTGGCACTGCATGAGCAGGACACCCCTAAAAAGCCCGGAGTCAATTCTCCAGGCTTTGCAAGTGCGGTCAGCCGTTTTAATACATATAGTGGACATCAGTCATTAGGAGATGTATAACTATATAATGGCTGCACCGAGCCCGGTTATGTTTGGTATCAAACATGTTGGAATCATACCTCAACACTGATTTCGGTGCTGGAAGTATGATCCCATGTACTGGGGGGGCACTTTGGGGACCCCCCTGCTGTATTCCCGATAACATCCTTTCAAAGTCTTCTGGCAAGATAGTGCGGCTGCCCACCACAGACACGAGTCTGCCCTCTTGCTGATGAGCTGTGCTCAAGCAGGGAAAGGTAGCACAATAGGTTTCCTGTCACAGGGAGGTGTGACCACCTCCTAGAAAGGATTTAGTGTATTGGGCTGGGGTCGCTTGCCAGCACACCGGACTGCTTTGAAGGGCACATTAGGTGCCCTCCTTGCATACTCGAGTTTGAGCCAGTTCATGGCACGAAACTGGACAAAGTACAGGGAAGTATCCTCCCCTCTGTCCAGGCCCTCCTCTAGGAGGAACCCTGTATTGTACCAAACCCTTTCCTTAGGGTATTTCAGGGCTCCCCTGTGGGTGGATTCTCAGATTCGTCGTGGGACCAGACTCAACCCAGAAACAACATCACTCTTCAATTGTCTGGAGACGTGAGACTTCGACTGGTACCAAGACTGCACCAAGGAAGACTCCTGTCTCTCCTGGTCTTTCTGTTTTTCAAGTCTTCTGTGTCCGTGGTTTATCCAGGTTCACCAAAAGATCTGTGGGCATCAAGGACACGCGAAGAAATCTCACTTTGAGTGAAGGAGTCACTTCCCTGCATCTGCAGGTACAGCAATGAAGCTGTCCAGTCTGCTGTTCCTGATGTCCCACGGACATCCCGAGATCAGCAACACAGGTGGTGGTTCTGTGGCTCCCAAAGGCAATTTGGAGGACAGTATCCCTCCTCTGGCTGCTGGGACTGAACCCTTGTGCACTTCTGTTGGACTTGGCCCTTCTGGCAGGTTCACCCCTGAAACTTTTTGCTTTTTAACTGTGACTTGTGTTAGTGATTTTTGGTTTCTGCGCACTTTACCACTGTGTCCCAGGGTAAAGTGCGTGCGTGTAGTGAGGTTAGCCTGCCCTCCCATAGGAATGCATGGAGGAATGTATGTGTCCCTAGTAGTTCCTGATGCGTGGGGAGTGCAGGTGCGAGTTTGGTATGTACGGACTCGTGTGATAAAATGCTGCGCGATGATGTGTGCGGCGTGCATGTATCTAGTGTGGAAGTGTGCAGTGTGAAATGAGTGCGACTTGAGGTAGCCAAGGCTTGTTGGATCTGCCCTCCAGAGATTTTCGGGCTACAATAAACTCCAGCCTCCAGCACCACAGTTCCTGAAGAACAAAGTCCTCCCTACAACTCTTCCATCGTGGGCCTCTGACTTTGGTGAGCTGCTTGAGGTCCTTTTGCGACTCATGTGCCTTCGGTTTGTGGGTCCTCTTGAGGGTAGATCTTTGCTTCAGTGGGCTCCCCTGCTTGTTTGGGGCTGCTCTGACGCTCCTGCTTTTGGCAAGTCCCTTGGACCTTGCTGGTTCCATTGGTTAACAAAGCTTGTTGATGCTCCCACCGGACACCAACCACCTGGACATTGACATCAGAAGTGAGATAGCTCGTGCATGGCTCCTGGTGTTCCTCAGCGTCGCCTGGTCCTTACAGCTGCAGCAAAAAGGCCACAGTCTTCTCTTCTGAGCCTCTCGACATTGGTATGCATTGTGCTTCTGTGCCTCCTGGTCACAGAGTGGCATAGACTAGGGGCGCGCGGCGGGGGCGACTCAAGATGACCACCCCCTAAGAAGCACCGTAACATCGAGTAACGGTCGGAGCAAAAGGGCGCCTTTCAGGCTAGCGGTGTGACATGGAAAGGATGGATTTACTCACCGGAGGCAGTAAGGAGTACTGAGGCGATTTTTTGGACCTGGGATTGGTCTACTCAGATACCTTTTCCTTCATTCTTTTTCTGCCTCAGTGATCCCTCACATTGCAGCTGCCATTTTGTGCTTTTGCTTCGAGCACTTCTTTTTGGCAATATCGTCAGCATGTGAATAGTTTTGGGGGCATTGAGCAACGCGGTTGCTAAACAGTTTAAACTACAGCAGAATGTGTTTTTTCTTTTTTCTTCTTTTTTGTTTTTTAAAACAAACCTAACAATATTACACCAAATGCTATGCTATCTTCATTATCAAGACCAAGAGAGAATTGCCCGTTTTTAAATAATTGACTGCTACGTCGTGCTGCATAAGACAAGAGGGCATGCCTGATATGTTGGCGGAAAAGCCCCTAACCGCAAAGGACAGTTATGAAGAGGCTCAAAGGGAGCGCACATTAAGTAAGTGAGAACCAGGTTCAAGTCCCACTGAGGCATCACAAAAGGGAATAGGAGGGAAAAGGTGAGTAATGCCTTTGAGAAACCTATTGACAACAGGGGACATGAAAAGAGAGGGCTGATCAGGCAACCTGAGAAAGGCTGAAAGAGCAGAAAGGTAGCCCTTGATAGTTCTGAGAGCAGAACCCTGCTGGGCCAAAGAGAGAAGGAACAATAAGATCTCAGAAAGCGGAGCAGAAAGGGGATCTACAGCTTTCGCTGTGCACCATGTCACAAACTTGTTCCACCGACAGGCATATACAGTTTTAGTTGAGGGACGCCTGGCTGCCAGAATCACATTACAGACTTCAGGAGAGGCAAGTCAAATGGAATCAACTGTCGCCGCTCAATCTCCACGCAAGGAGATGGAGGCTGGACAGGTTTGGGTGGAGTAACGTCCCCTGTTGCTGCGACAGAAGATCCTCCCGAAGAGGCAGTCGGATCGGGGGATCCACGCTCGGGATACCAAACTCTTCGAGCTCAGTCCAGTGCCACAAGAATGAAATGGGCCCGGTTGCGTCTAATCTTCTTCAGCACTCTGGGTAGAAGTGGTATAGGCGGAAAGGCGTACAACAGACCGCAACTCCACTCGCGACGAAAAGCGTTTCCGAGCGAGTGTCGCCTTGGAAACTCCAACGCGCAGAACTGCTGACGTTGTGCATTATATTCGGTGGCGAATAGACCTAACCAAGGTTCTCCCCACTGCTGAAAGAGACCTTGTGCTACTTCCGAGTGAAGACGCCATTCGTGATCCATCAGGCACCAGCGGCTGAGTTCGTCCGCCCTGGTGTTCAAAGAACCTGCCAGGTGTTGAACCGCCAAGGAAATGCCTGGACGTTCCAGCCATGTCCAGAGGTGCAAAGCCTCCTGACATAGGGTCCACGACCCCACCCCACCCAAAAGGTTGATATGGAGCTTGGACTCCGCCGGAGACCAGAGGCCTCTGATCTCTGCCTCTCCCATGTGGCTGCCCCATCCCAGGAGGGACGCATCCGTCACCACTGTGTGCTCCGGTTGGGGAACGGAGATCTGCTGCTGACCCAATGCTGGTCCGTGAGGCACCACTGTAAGTCCTGTGCATGATTGGTGAGCAGGATGCAGGAGGCCATGAGGCCCAGCAGCCTCAGTGTCTTCCTGACCGAAACCCAGGACCTGGGCCGAAAGATCGGAATCATAGGCTGACTCTGCGAGGAGCTCGGACTGCCTGGGGGCCTTCACCTGCTGTGTGGCGTAGAGTGTGGTGACCGCGTCGGAGCGACCGGGCAGGTGAGGAGGGGCCTAGCAGTATTTGTGGCCCGCTGTACGTGCTGGCGATAAATTGCTGCATGGGCTGCTATCTGTCGTGAAGCAGCTGACTGGGCCTGTGGGCGCTGAAGACTGCCTCCCACCCCCCTCGTCTGTCATAGCTGGGTGATAACCGGGTGTGTGACCTGGTGGGTAGAGGGCATTGACGCTGTTCCTAGGGTCCACGTGAACCTGGTGAAGATGGTGCACATATCAGACTACACGGAAAGCGCTTGGTGGTGGGGTAGTTTGGAGCGGTTCTTTGGCTTGCATTTTCTGTGTTCTGTTGATCTGGGGTCTGCCATTTTGTGCCGAGGTTGTTGTGACTGTTACTCCGGGCCCACCATCTTGTTGGCCTCGACCGATTCCTGGATCACTGCTTGCCCCCGGTCCACGCCTTTGGTCCTGTCCATTGCCCCTGGATGGCCCCCTCTGGGATGCTCTCTGCCCCCAGACATTAATGGCCACTAATGAGGCTCCCTTATTTTCACCCCCGCCTTGAGGTCCCCCAAATTACCGAGATGACCCAATGCAGTGATTCAATTTGGCACTGGACTTAGTAACTATTGTGACCCCACCTGAGTTTGGGCCCGCTTACTCTAATCTTTTTTGGGCTCCTATGAGGTACTTGTCTTCCACTGCCGGTCTGCTAAAACTGATCTGCTTCCCATCCCCCTGTTTCTACTCCCCTCACCATTTCCATCCATCCTCCATTGGGGACATGTCCTTATATGTTTGTCTATGCAACTGTAACTAAATGTAACTATGCAAAACTGTTATTCTTGTTATCCCTGACCTCGGAGACCTGAGCAACATGGCTGATGACCGGTGGAGCTGCTAGACAGCTATGGAGGAGATCGGCCCTGGTTTTCCCTCTCGGCCGTCACTTACCCAGCCGGTCATTAGGCACGGTTCTCCTTGTCTCCCTGCTGTGTGTCCTTACTACTGTAACATTGTTTTTTGTCTGTGTTTTTACTATGCTCTTGTAACGGATGTAATTTGTATTATGTAACTCAATGTTCCTCATGTAAAGCGCTCTGATACCTCCGGGTCTAGCCAGCGCTATATAAAACTCAAATAAAAAAAATAGCCCGAATGTCCCGGACTCGCTGTTCAGGAGGATTAACCCGAAACTGCGCCATTTCCAGAGCCGTTCCGATGAAGAGGAACTTCTGAGAGGGAATCAGGTGCGACTGGGAGACAACGGCCTGGGGCGAGCCTGCCTTCAACAGCCAGTCATCGAGATAGGGGAAGACTGAAACCCCCGATCTGCGCAGATGAGCTGCGACCACCACCATCATTTTTGTGAACACCGGAGGGGCGCTGGTAAGGCCGAAAGGGAGCACGGTGAACTGAAAGTGCTCGTGGCCTACCCTGAACCGTAGGCAACGCCAGTGGGCCGGCAGGATGGGGATATGAAAATAAGCATCCTGCAAGTCCAACGCTACCATCCTGTCCTGCGGGTCTAGGGCAGACCAGACCCTGACCTCGAAAGGAGCGAAAAGCAGACCCCGAGGGAGCGCGCGTGGTGGCGAGACCCAAGGACGGGGCTGTAGCCTGAGAGTCCTTAAAGCGTTCCAGGGTGCTATCCGCCTCGACACCAAAGAGGCATGTGCCATTAAAGGGCATGTCCAACACAGTGTTCTGGACGTCCCTGGAGAAGCCAGTAGTTCGGAGCCAAGCGTAACCGCGGAGCACCACCATTGTGGAAAGAGCCCTGCCGAGGGAGTCGGCCGTGTCAAGTCCACAACGGATAGTGAATTTGGCAGCATCTCTCCCCTCGGTAATGGCCTGGGAGAGCACCGCCCGAGCTTCCACAGGGCACTGAGGCAGCACCTGTGCCACAGTGTCCCCACACAGAATGTGAGTAGCGGCCCAACAGGCACGCAGTATTCACCGTCCGCAATCCGGAACTGGCAGAAGTGAAAATCTTTTTCCCAAATTGCTCCAGTTTCTTAGATGCCTTGTCCGGAGGTGCAGAAGGGAATGCGCTCGGAGAGGCAGAGGCCTGGACAACCAGACTCTGAGGTGTCGGGTGTTGTGTGAGAAAGCTGGGGTCACCAGGTGCCGGGCGATGGTGGCGTGTTACACCCTTATCTACAGGAACCCCTGTGTAAGGTTTGTTCCAGGTGCTTAACAGGATGTCAGTAAGGGCGTCGTTGAAGGGCAGCAGGGGCTCCGCGGAGGACGACGCTGGCTGCAGCACCGCAGTCAGGAGATTGGTCCTGATAGGCACAGAAGGGAGCTCGAGGTTAAGAGCCTCAGCTGCCCTTCGCAACACCACAGAAAAAGTCCCAATCTCCTCCGTAACCATGGAGAAGGGGACAGGGTACAAGGGTGTGGAGAGAAATCCAGATCGCCTGGACCTTCCATCTCACCCTCCCAGTCTGGTTCATCCTCGCATTGAGCTGCGAGAGGGTCCTCAGAACCCTCCCAGTACTTCCCTTTGTCCACCGACTGTGGAAGAGGCCGGTAAGGACGAGGTGCCCAGGGAAATGGGAAAAACTCCCCACCTGGAATTGGAATCGGGGGATAGTAGACCAATCCAGGTTCAACGCCGCCCGGCGTCGTGTCTGGCGCCATCCCCGGTGCTGGGCCCGGTGCTGCGCCGAGGCTGGAGCTGGCGGCGCCGCTGGGAATCGTGCCGGCGTAGCCGGGGCCAAAGGCGGAGGCACAGAAGCAGAACCACCCAACAGGCCCACGGAGCCCGAAGGCGCTCTGGAGGGACCCGATGGGGCGAACAAACGGCCCATGGCCGACAGGAAGTCCTGTATTTCATCCGGAGTCGCGTGCGGGCCTGAGAAGGGCGGGTAGGTTGCAGGCAACAACGGAGGCTCCATCGGAGCCGCGGAGGAGTGACGCCTGCCCCCTCCACCGTGACCCGCGACCGGTGAGGGGTAGACTAAGAGCGACGTCGCTTTTTCGACTTCTTATGGCGCCGTGACTTACCTGTCCCCGAATCTGACAAGCGATGTGTCAGCTTCGCAACCGGTCCCTAGATCTCCCACGGGAGCAGGACCTCGAGTAGCGCGGAACCGATTGTCGGACCTCCAACAACTTTCGGGAATGCTCCTGCAAAGCTTTCGCCGCCATGTTCCGACAATCAGGGCACGCCTCGGGGTCATGGGCGTGCCCCAAGCAGAAGAGACACACATTGTGCGGGTCCGCCCCCGACATGTTCCGATGGCAGGCCCTACAGGACTTAAACCTGGGCATCCCTACTGCACCAGGAGTCGAGTACTCGGCAAAACAAGAGAAACAAGTTCTTCACCAAGTTAAAATATTAAATAGGGTACCGCTTTCTCTCGGATCTGTGCTTTCTGGCGCGGAAAAAGAAAAACTGACGTCAGCGCGCGTGGGCGCGTCTAAGTAGCTCCGACGACGTCATCTCGGCGACTACGACGCCAACATCGTACGCGGAGCCGCACGACGACGCCTGCCAACGCACAAGGGTACTGCTGACGAAAACTTTCCGGATCCAGTCTGACACCTGGGGATATTCTAAGGTAAGGAATCTATCACTAACGTGTATCTTTCAGATATTAATAGTCACAAAGATTCTTCTGGTAACACTAATAGCGTGTTAAGAAAGACCCATCCTCCCCAACGAAGTCACCTCTCCCTCTGACTTTGGAGTACATCTTGGATGTACTGCGCAATATTCAACCTTTTATGACAGAAACCACTGCGACACTTCAAAGAATTGAAGAAAAATGGTCTGGTCTGGATTCACGGCTCTTGGATGTAGAGCAAAAGATCAGTGATGCACAAGATGTTGTTGCTAAAGTGGAAAAGTGAAAAAAATGCAGAGGACTCAGAAAACTGAAATAGGCACAACAACCTACGTGTTTATGGTGTGTTCCCGAGGGCTCCGAAGGGCCGGATATGATCTCCTTTTTGAAGATTCATATTTATCAGATAGTCAGTTTGTCAAAATCTACTGATCTCAGCATTCAAAGGGCTCACAGGCCCCCAGAATACATCACCCTCTAGCAAAACACGAGGAATCATTGATTATTTCCTATTATACTCTGATCTTATGGGGATTCTCAATGCAGCAAAACAACATAAACAGATGCTCTGGTCTGGTCCAAAAATCTTTTTCAGTCAGGATGTCTCTAAACCTACTGCTACTCGCTGTAAGGAGTTTCTAGACCTCAGACCGTCGCTGCGATACATGAATGCCGTTTTTTAAAGTAACCTACAAGACAGAACTTATACTTTTGAAGATCCAGCTGAACTTAAGAAATTCATTCACGTTCACAGGGAAAAAGCTATGGAACTGACCAAAAATTGAATGTTTTCTCACTTGTTTTTTGTTTTTATTCCACAGGTTTCCCCTTCATGTCCTGTTTGATGTCACTGTTCTTATCCACGTTGTTCTCCGGTTTTGTCCTATATGCCGCACCCGTTGTGTTATCCCCCCTTATTGTTCGGTAAGTCCCCTTCAAATATGTTTATATTCAAGATTATAGTTTTCTGATACTTTTTGTGGTTATTATACTCGTCTTTCTCGGTGTCCCGCTTGGTTTGGCCTCTGTCCTTCTCGCCCCACCCCGCCTACTTCAATGTTCTTCTTTTTGTTTGTGGTCATTATGACTGAAGTCCTGTGGCTTCTTGCCATCTTCCCTTTTGCTAGAGTTCTCCTTTTGCTTCATTTCCTTATCCCTTTCACTCCCTTCTTACTATCCACCTTTATTCTTTTCTCTATGTTTTCAATTTTACTGCAGCTTCTTCTCTTTGTCACTAAGTTTTTATTTTTATGGGTTTTTTTTATCCTAAAGCTTCTTCTCTCTGTCACTACGTTTTCACTTTTTTGGTTCTCCTTTATTCTATCCCTGGACAGTCTAAATGGTTACATCAATCTAGTTGCTTTTCTCTCATTCATATCTCTCAACTCTTATTTTCTATTATTCTCGAATCTCCACCTGTTCCTTCCATCTCTAGACTTACTTCTATTCAGGATTTGCATTGCTTGTTTCTACTTTGCCTTTTTCATTTAATTTATTATACTTTTTTCAAGTTTTATAAAGTTATGTGCTATATTTGCATTAATTTTTTCCAATGAATGGTCTACGTACTATTTCTTGGAATGTCAAGGGTATCCGTAATCCAATTTAAAAATAACGTGTACTATCTCACCTTGCCAAATTGAAATGCCATGTAGCGTTACTGCAGGAAACGCACCTTAGAGAAAAGGACAAACCTTCCTTACGCAAAGCATGGGTTGGAGATGTCTTTTGTTCACCAGCAGTTAATAACAAAAATGGTGTAGTAATACTGTTTCACAAATCATTATCTGTTTATTTGCAAAATTAGGTTAAGTACACTAACGGCAGATGGCTTTTATTGAATGTTAAAGTTAACAATATTCAATTTTCTTTTTTTAATGTATACGGTCCCAATGGTATTGATTTAACATTTTGGAATGATTTCTCCACTTTCCTTTCTTCCCATGCCTCAGTAAATCTAATTTTGGGTGGTGACTGCAATCAACTTATGGATCCTTTTTTAGATCGTAAATCCCAAACCAAATTTATCCCCAATAGAATGCAAAAGTCTTTCCACTAAGCAATTACATCTAGAGGGTTGGTGGATGCATGGAGAATTTCCCACCCTGACGTTCTGGAATTTTCCTTCTTCTCTCCTGTTCATAAGTCTCATTCCCGAATAGATTACATATTTCTCACCCAATCATCACTTCAATGTATCACAAATGTTGAGATTGGATCCATTCTCATTTCTGACCATGCCCCTGTCATATTAGATATAAATTACCCCACATACACACCTACCTCACACAGATGGCGTTTTAATAAAGCCCTCCTGTTGGACACTCTATTTTTTGAACAATTTACACTGTTTATGCAGGATTTTTTTAATGATAATCTCTCCTCTGTTTCACAATTCCACCTTATTTGGGACGTCTTTAAAGCCACTGCTAGAGGGCTTATAATAGAGTTGTTTCCCGCAATAAAAAAAGGCACTTACGGCTGCAACATCAATTCTAAAACAAATCAAGGGCCTAAAGCACGAGTATTATACTACGAATTGTTCTGATACCTTGTCTAACCTCTTTAAAGCTAAAATGCAATACAATAAACAAACCTGGGACAATGCCTGTAACAATTTGCTCAAATTTAATGCAAACATGTGTTGTGGCTGGAATAAAGCTGGCAAGTCCCTACCTTAAAATCAAAAAACAAAAATCTAAGATTGGTGCTATCACAGATAGCAAAGGAATTAGACACATTACAGATACTACAATTCTTGATTGTTTTACCGAATATTATACCTCTCTCTATACCCCGGAGTCAACCCCTCCTGCTGATCAAATTGACTCGTTTTTTCAAACTATTCCCAAACCCTCTGACAACCATACGGATCTTACTTCTCTGGATAGTCCAATATCAGAACAAGAAATCACAAATGCTAATACCTAACTTCCCCAAGATAAAACACCCGTCCAGATGGTTTTACTGTACGTTTTTTTCTTCATTTCAAACACTTTTTGGTCCCTCAGCTATTATCCATTATAAAGCACTTTTTAGTTTCTGTTGTTTCACAGGGTTCTTTCATTCAAGCGATGTTGTGTCTGATCCCTAAAAGACAAGGATCCTTCTTATTGTAAAAACTACAGACCCATTTCTTTAAGTAATACGGACTGTAAGATCTTTGCCAAATTATTAGCCCTTCGTATCAATCTGGTAATCCCAGACCTAATCAATATATATTAACCAGGATTTGTTAAAGAACGGACCATTACAGACAAGTCAAGAACTCTCCTTAATATTATTTATTTGGCCTACAAAGATAATTCACCGATGGCTGCTATCGCGTTGGACGCTGAGAAAGCTTTTGACAGGGTAAATTTGGAATTCATTTTTGGAGCATTAAAATGGCATGGCTTTAGCCCTCCCATTCTTAGATACATCAAATCAAGTTTGGCCCAGACCTCTAACAAGATGTCAGCTAAAGCTTCACTATAAGGAAGCACGGACTCCTCTTCGGACTGACTCATGCAAAATGTCCAACAAAGGGTCCCTGAATACAGCAACAGATAGAAGTGGCATGTTTAAAACCGCAGCAACTCGCTTCAACATGTGTGTGAAAAAGGAGCTTACCTCTGAAGCAAATTCAGGAGGAGATAGAGGGACTGAGGCAGGAGATGATTCCAAACCACTCGCATTTCCCAGCTCAAAAACCCAACTGGTGTCCAAAGGGATTGGATCTGATTGGGGAACAAACACATCCTATACTCACTTGGTCCAGAAGGAATAGTGTGGGAGGGTCCACAAGAAGCCCAGAATCAAAGCCTGAGTCAGCCGGCTCTATAAGCGCTACAACCGACGCCATACAATGTCGTCGTCAGTGCCGTTTGACGACGAGCATCGTTGGAGAGGGAAAGTGGTGAGGCATCATGCAGCAACATCAGCCACATCCGATGAACGGCAGCCGGCGCCGTAAGTAGAAGCCTCTGAGGACTGTGCACTACTGGCACCGGTAACGACGTTGGTTGTTCGGAGCCAAGCGCTGACTGTGGAAACCCCGAAGGGCTGCCCTCCAGCGTCGATATGGACATGGACTTCAATATGTTTTAATTGATTTCCTCTCTGCGAGACAGAGGGGAGTGGGGGCACTTGGAGCTAGATTAGAAGGTCCAGAGTCCGTACTCCTCTGGGTAGATTAAAGCCTCCAAAAAAAGGCTGTAAGTGTGCTTAGACCAAAATCATAGAGACAGTCAGCGAGATTGTCTCATGTTGCCCTCATACACTCCCAAGGGGATGTCATGCTTTCTCCTAGGGCGGTGCTCCTCGTACGGCTGATGCTGCAATGCCCTACGGGTCCCATGAAGGGTCACTCTGGCAGAGATCTTTTTAAGAGAGATGCCGTATGATGAGTGCAGGTGAGGTGATAAGTGTGGAGGAGCAGTGAATGTGGTTGGGTGTTAAAACTGATAAGGGAGGTCGTAAGCTATCCTTTAATAAGTGGACCACCCTGCCAGTATGTGATAACTAGGTGAGGAAAGTAGCCTATAGTCATGAGCGGGAGGGGCAGAATGGCCTGCTGCAAGTAGATGTACACTAATGCACTGTGATGCTGTTAAGTTTCTGAAAGTAATCCAAAGGACATGTATAAGCACTCCATTTTAATAATATGAGAGGATGAACACATTGCTACCTTACTATAGACTTACATGATACGAGGTGCGCAGTGTAACCTATATAAACCTTTGTGTCGATATTCAGATATTTTTTGCTGTCGATCTAAAAACAATAATACCCGCCTCAAGTTATATAATTTTGGAAGATTTACAAGTGATGACAAATTACCAGTGCAGAAAAAGAAATTCCGTCGTACTTCACAAAGGTAATGCACAATATTTCAAACCACCCGGACGGCCTCCTCGATGAAAACAATCGCCTCACAGTCATTTAAAAAGACCTCAGACTCAAGTCATATGATGTGTGAAGATCCAATTGGAAATGTGCACCGTTAATGCGACTCACTAAACTTTATTGGGTGTTGAGATAATCCATGGCCTGGTACACTGCATCAATAAATATCTTGAAAACTTTATTGATAATTGTTAACACGCAGGAAATAGTGTACAACTGGTATAGAGCCCTATACCAATGACAAGAGCACCCGATGAACACATCACAATCATGACAGTGGATATATGCCTCAACAGATACCCTGCATTATAGCGTATGGCTTGCTCCCATGGAATTTCTTGATTTAATATACGCGTCACCGTGTCTAACGTGAAGATCCAATATATTTCTCTGTTTTTCCTGATAGCTTCAGGATCACAACCTGGTTTGTGGTTAATTTTTTCTAAAATGAGCTAGTCAATCGCTTCAGGTTTGTGCCCTTTCTCTAAATAATGCTTCACAAGGGGCGCCATAATTTTCTTGGTGTGGATAGCAGAGCGATGCTCTGTTAGTCGCGTAGCTTAGGACCTGGATGTTTCTCCTACGTATCCTAGTTTACTAGGACATAGTAGAAGATATACAATTTTCTTAGTCTTACAGTTGGTAAATGATCTCATAGCAATGTGATGGGAGTTGTGTTCAATGTTGCCGTTATAATAGCGTTATCACACGCTTTACACTGTGAGCACGTGTAATTCCCAACTACTGCATGGAAACCATCAAAGGTTTTCTGAAAGTAGGGCTATTCGTTGTTCATGCGAGAATGGACTATATGGTCTTTCAAGTTTTTGTAGCGCCTTTGTGAAAACATAGGACGTGGCAGTTTGTCATTCTCATACGCATTGACAATCAGAATGTGCCAATTAGCACATATGATCTGGCGAACTCTCTTATTGAGAGTTGAATGTCGAGTGACACAGACCAATTTAGGCTCTACTTTGGGTGGATGGTTTCCCAACAGATAATCCCTGTCATAGAAACGGGAACGTTTGTACGGCTCACGCACCAATCTTGTAGGATACCCTCTGGATGTGAATTTAGATTTCATCATGGTAGATCTAGTATCGTAGTCTGTTAAGTTGGTGCAGTTTAGCCTCAGCCGGAGAAACTGCCCAAACGGAATACTTTCCTTCTGAGTCTCAGGATAGTAACTATTAAAATGTAATAGTGTATTCCTAGCTGTTGTTTTGACATAGAGATCATCTTCCAAAGTTCGGTTTTCCTCCTTAATTTCTATGTCTAGAAACTCGATTTTCTGATTGCTGATGCTGCCCATGAATTTCAGGTTCATATCACACTGATTGATATCTAAGCCAAGAATTCATCAAGAAAATCTGACTCTCCACTCCAGATAAAAAAAGAAGTCATCAATATAGCGCACCCAATGGTTGATGGATTTCTAAAAAGGGCTATCTCATATATGTAAATTTTCTCAAAATTTGAAATGTAGATATTTGCTACTGTGGGAGCACAAGAGGCTCCCATGCTGACTCCCTTGGTTTGTCCGTAGAGACTCCCATTGAATTCAAAGGTATTCTCCTATAATACTACCTGAAGGATCTCTATATTAAAAACAGCACACCAGTCTATTTGATATTGTTCAATAAACCACCGTACTGCCTTTAAAGCTTCTCCCTGAGGTAGATTGCTGTATAGGGACTCAATGTCCAGAGTGACAAGAGTGTCCCTCATGGCATTGAAAGGAAGACCTTCAACAGTTCAACTTCCTTTAACTGGTGGTTGGTCAAGGTGTCCCTCAAGGTTCTATCCTTGCACCCACTCTGTTTAATCTCTATCTGGAATCATTAGGGAACCTCCTAAGCAAATCTGGAATCCTTTACTATCTCTATGCGGATGACACCCAAATCTACCTCAAGGTGTCTTCCTCACAAGATCTCTCACTACTCAACTCTACTCTCGACTCTATTCACAACTGGATGTTAGTTCATCAACTCATTCTCAATTCCTCCAAAACTGAATTCCTCCTCCTATCTACCTTTCTCTCCCCGACTCCTGTTCAATCCTGGATGGACCAGGTGAATTTACTCAACAGTAAACCCATCTTTGTCGACTACGCTAAATTCCTAGGTGTCATACTTAATAAAAGACTCAACCTAATCTCACACATCAACTCCATTGCCAAGAACGCACGTTATCAGCTGTGCCTTCTGTGGGGGATTCGTCGGTTCTTCCCCGAGAAAGACCTACAAACCTTGGTCCAATCGCTAGTTCCCTCTAGACTGGATTATTGTAACTCTCTTCTGACTGGCCTACCCAAATCTCACCTCTCTCCCCTCAAATCCGTCCTCCATTCAGCAGCTCGCTTCATTTCATGGTCCAAACGAAGTTACCACATCACTCCTATCCTGTCTTCTCTCCGATGACTTCCCACCGAGGCAAGAGCTATTTACAAAATGGCCTGCATCACCCACAAAGCCTTCACACTTCCTACCCTCGCTATCTGGCGAACAAACTGAAATTTTCTGGAAGCTTGAGACCTTCTCGGAATGCGGAAAAGCTTCTGCTTGAGCCCCCCTACTTCAAAAGGGAAAAATCAATGGCTCAATCCTTCTCAGGTAATGCGGTGAGAATCTGGAACTCGCTTCCTCCATTGCTCCGTGCCACCACCTCCATCCGGATCTTCAAAGCTGACCTCAAATCTCTTCTATTCCAAAGACACTTTAAGAACTAATTCCTTCATTCTCAGACCCCGCCAGGAAGTTTGTTAGTCATTGTAAATTGCAGTGTTTGATATTGTGTTCTTGCAAAAACAACAGTTGATGGACAGAATGCAGAACAATGTCATACATTCACCCCAGTACAGAGATCTGGGCCTATTTCCATCGTTATTTTGCTCACCATGCCATTCCAGTTTGAACCCAGCCATATGCAAATCAGTCTTGACCCTGTGCCTCATGGGAACAGTCCAGCCCGAACTGCTAAACCAGGTCCTCCCTGGACTGGAACCAAGCATCCTAGGACCGGTTTCGGGGTTTCACCCCTCTTCAGCCAGGATAGTTTGATTCCAGTGGCATGGAGAGCACGGGACTCACGTCTGAGCATACCCGTCCCACTCAGGGTGACAAATGCAAAAACAACAGTTGATGGACAGAATGCAGAACAATGTCATACATTCACCCCAGTACAGAGATCTGGGCCTAAATCCATCGTTTTTTTGCTCACCATGCCATTCCAGTTTGGACCCAGCCATATGCAAATCAGTCTTGACCCTGTGCTTGACTGGGTGTGAGTGTTTGATTGGTTCTGATGCTCCGTCCATCACCACCCCCTTTTGTACCGCTTTGTTCGCCATAAGTTGGCAGGGTATGCTCAGACGTGAGTCTCTTGCTCACTTTGCCACTGAATTCAAGCAAGCCTGGCTGAAGACAGCTGAAATGCCAGAAACTGGTCCTAGGAAGCTTGTTTCCGGTCCAGGGAAGGCATGGCTTGGCAGTTCGGGCTGGACTGTTCCCATGAGGCACAGGGTCAGACTGATTTGCATATGGCCATGTCTGAACTGGGGTGGCAGAGTGGGCTAAAGAACGGTGATGGATCAAACCCAGATCTGTTGACTGGGTGTGAGTGTTTGATTGGTTCTGATGCTCCGTCCATCACCACCCTCTTTTGTACCGCTTTGTTCGCCATAAGTTGGCAGGGTATTCTCAGACGTGAGTCCCTTGCTCACTTTGCCACTGGATTCAAGCAAGCCTGGCTGAAGACGGCTGAAATGCCAGAAACCGGTCCTAGGAAGCTTGTTTCCGGTCCAAGGAAGGCATGGCTTGGCAGTTCGGGCTGGACTGTTCACATGAGGCACAGGGTCAGACTGATTTGCATATGGCCATGTCTGAACTGGGGTGGCAGAGTGGGCTAAAGAAAGGTGATGGATCAAACCCAGATCTGTTGACTGGGTGTGAGTGTTTGATTGGTTCTGATGCTCCGTCCATCAACACCCCCTTTTGTACTGCTTTGTTCGCCATAAGTTAGCAGGGTATGCTCATACGTGAGTCCCTTGCTCACTTTGCCACTGGATTCAAGCAAGCCTGGCTGAAGACGGCTGAAATGCCAGAAACCGGTCCTAAGAAGCTTGTTTCCGGTCCAGGGAAGGCATGGCTTGGCAGTTCGGGCCGGACTGTTCCCATGAGGCACAGGGTCAGGCTGATTTGCATATGGCCATGTCTGAACTGGGGTGGCAGAATGGGCTAAAGAATGGTGATGGATCAAACCCAGATCTGTTGATTGGGTGTGAGTGTTTGATTGGTTCTGATGCTCCGTCTGTCAGGGTCCAACCTCCGAGTTGGAGGTATCCAAATCCTCGGGAGCAAAGAATTATATCTACTCTCCCCCCAGGGCACCACCGAACTCGAATTGCACTCGAAATTCTGTCAACTACCCTGATGGGTGAGATGAGACTGCGTAGGACCACCAGGCGCAGACGAGACACAGAGCTTGTACAGGACTTTCAGGGTGTGAGAGTTTCCTATAAGAAAAGAAGAGGGACACCAGGTAAGTAAGGTCACCCCTAATGACAAGTATGTGAACCTCAATTATTGATGTATTTGACTCAGCCCTACAGTACTCCCCCTATGCCGCTACCACTCCCCGGTTGTGTGCTCTCCCAGACTCACCGTCGGATTCTTTACGATATGGCCAGAAAGTAGAACAGGGAGAGAGTCAGGAATTCGAGAGTGCACCACCAATGAAGTCTTTTGATGATTCAAAGTTCGCTGAGACTTGAGTAACTGGCAGCCTTAGGTGAGCAGAGATAAATCCTGAAGTGAGTCATGGTAGAGTCTCAACTCGTATTCTCAAGGGGGGATGCCACCTGAAAGTGAGGACAATTGAAGATGCTCTGCAGGAGCAAAGGGAGCCAGGCAGCCTAATGTACGGAGTTTTGTCCAAGAACAAGAAAAGAAAAACGAGCGTCTGATTTCAGACGTTCTACTTCTCGGCTCTAACAAAGGAAAAGGTGCGGTGGCGCCACCTGCTGGGCGCGAGAGGGATTGTCTGCAGCACAACACCATCACAAGCCAAGAATCCGCGGGAATGCGGTAAGCACGAAAGTCTGTGCATCTAGACGTTAATCAAACCAGGAAGCCGCCGGCGTGCGACTAACGCGAACTCCTCGCGCTTTGATGCAGGCAAATCCAGGAAGCCGCGAGGTAGCGGCACGAAGATCAGGGAAGAGCGATCAGGAGTCACACCAAAGACCAAAAATACTAAATATTGTTTATTATTTTTAACAGATACAAAATTATACTAAAATACTACACATACTGGCTTCAATCATGTCCACATGCACTCAAACATCCCCAGTGTTTGATGGATTTCCCTTAATGAGACAGGATATGGACCCAGGTGTTGAATGACACCATACTCCGAGTGTATGGCATCTTGTGATGGATTGTGTAGGAAAGTAGGATCTGATTTCATGGTTACCCCCACTTGTTGCTTGGTGTCAATATGTTTTTGACTAGTCTGACAGGGATGCACAAGTTACTTACCTTCGGTGACGATATATCTGTAAGAAACATTAGTTAGTTAGATTCCTTACCTTAGAATATCCCCAGGCGTCAGGCTGGATCCGGAAAGATTTTTCGTCAGCAGTACCCTTGCGCGTCGGTTGGCGTCGTCTGCGACTCTGCGTCCGTCGTTGGCGTCGTGATCGCCGGGATGATGTCGTCGGAGTACTTAGACTCCGCCCTTGCGCGCTGATGTCAGTTCTGTACATAGCTTTCCGCGCCAGGAACGCAGAGCCATGCAAGAAACCGACACTGGTGCCATGAAACTAGGGCCCTGAAAGGGATGACCTTAACCCTAGATATCGGTTCGCATAACAGGAAGGATGGGTGGGAGAGTAAGGAATCTAACTAACTAACGTTTCTTACAGATGTATCGTTACCGAAGGTAAGTAACTTGTGCATCTGAAAGAAACACGTTAGTTAGATTTCTTACCTTAGAATAGATACCCCAGCAATACCAACCCCAGTGGTGGGTCTGCGAACCGAGATCACACCAGGAAGTCCTGGAGAACTGAACGGCCAAAGAAGCCATCTCTCCGGACTTGGCTGTCCAGGCAGTAATGCCTGCAAACATGTGCAGCGAAGCCCACGTTGCTGCCTGACAAATGTCCTGCAGAGGGACTCCCCATCCCAAGGCAGTAGTAGCCACTGTGGCCTGAGTGGAATGGGCCCTCAGCCCCACAGGAGGATCCTTCTTAGCCAAGGAATAACAGAACTTAATCCACAAAACGACCCACCGAGTGATGGTTCGCTTGTGCACTGCCCGCCCCTTCTTAGCGCCCACGTAGCCAATGAAGAGTTGGTCGTCCACCCGGAACTGTTTTGTGCGATCCAGATAGGAGAGCGCACGTTTTGGGTCCAGACGGTGGAGCCTCTCTTCCTCTTTCGAGGGATGTGGAGGCGGAAAGAAGGTGGGTACGGTAACAGACTGCCCGATGTGAAAGGAACTAACCACCTTAGGAAGAAAAGAAGGGCGAGTCAGAACAACCTTGTCCTGATGGACAGAGAGGAAAGGAGGCTTAGAAGAAAGAGCCTGGAGCTCACTCACTCCTCTGACAGAGGTGATGGCAACCAGGAAAGCAGTCTTGAGAGTAAGAAAAAGAAGAGGACAGTTATGAAGTGTCTCAAAGGGAGCGCACATCAGATAAGTTAACACCAGATTCAAGTCCCACTGAGGCATTACAAAGGGGACAGGAGGAAACATGTGAGTAATGCCTTTTAAGAATCTATTTACAACAGGGGACTTGAAAAGAGAAGGCTGATCAGGAAGCCTTAAGAAGGCTGAAACAGCTGAAAGATATCCCTTGATGGTGCCCAGAGCAGAGGGGCGGAACGGGGATCCACAGCCTTTGCTGTGCACCATGCCACAAATTTGTTGCACCTGCAGGCGTATACCGTTTTAGTGGAGGGCCACCTGGCTGCCAGAATGACATCACAGACTTCAGGAGGCAAGTCAAATGGCATCAACTGCCGCCACTCAATCTCCACGCATTGCGGTGGAGGCAGGACAGGTTCGGGTGAAGGACCGTTCCCTGCTGCTGCGACAGAAGGGACTCCTGAAGAGGCAGTCGAATCGGGGGATTGATTGACAGACTGAGTAGCTCGGGATACCAGTATCTTCGTGCCCAATCCGGAGCCACAAGGATGACTTGGGCCAGGTCGCGCCTGATCTTCTTCAGTGCTCTGGGCAGAAGTGGTATAGGCGGAAAGACGTATAACAGACCGCAACTCCACTAGCGACGAAAAGCGTCTCCGAGCAAGTGCCGCCTTGGAAATTCCAACGCGCAGAACTGATGACATTGCGCGTTCTCTTCGGTGGTGAATAGATCCAACCAAGGCTCTCCCCACTGCCGAAAGAGGCCTTGTGCCACGTACGAGTTCAGACGCCATTCGTGATCCATCATGCACCGGCGGCTGAGTTCGTCCGTCCTGGCGTTCAGAGTGCCCGCCATGTGTTGAACCACCAGGGTGATGCCCTGATGTTCCAGCCATGTCCAGAGGTGCAGAGCCTCCTGACAAAGGGTCCACGACCCCACCCCGTCTGGTTTGTTGCAATACCACATGGCAGTGGTGTTGTCCGTGAACACCTGCACTACACTTCCCCGGACAGAGGGAAGGAATGCCTTCAGTGCAAGCCGGATCGCCCGCAGCTCCAATAGTTTGATATGGAGCCGGGACACCGCCGGAGACCAGAGGCCTCTGATTTCTGCCTATCCCATGTGGCCCCCCCATCCCAGGAGGGACGCATCCGTCACCACCACGTGCTCCGGTTGGGGTAGAGAGAGGGATCTGCCACTGACCCAATCGCGGTCCGTGAGCCACCACTGCAACTGTCGTGCAGTGGCCTCCGAGATCAGGACGTGGTCGGACAGGTTGCCCTGATGTTGAGCCCACTGGAACTTCAGGTCCCACTGCAGAGCCCACATCCGCCACCTGGCGTAATGTACCAGCAGGATGCAGGAGGCCATCAGACCCAGCAGCCGTAGGGCCATCCTCACCGAAACGCGGGATAAAGGCTGAAAGATCGGAATCAGAGCCTGAATATCCCGAACCCGCTGTTCGGGAGGATAGACCCGAAACTGCGCCGAGTCCAGAACCGCTCCGATGAAGAGGAGCTTCTGGGAGGGACTCAGATGTGACTTCGGCACGTTTATGGACAACCCCAACAAATGCAGGAGGTCGGCCGTAGTCTGGAGGTGGGAGACGACTGTGAGAAGTTGGCCTGATATATGATGTCACTAGTTCTAGTGTACACCTTGTATCAGTCCAAACAACCCTTATGGTGATTGGTTGTAAAGTCAACCTTATAGACCAGCTATCCTAGTGGTAGCATGGACAAGAGCAGTCTTAGGCTAAACTCTGTATGGCATGTGAAGCCAGCTGTTATACCATTTGCAATCCCTTGAATACCAAATGAAAGGACACCACAACAGATATATATAAAAATAGAATGTATTTATTCTAGTCAAAATACCCTCAGCACTCTTTATGAGATTCGAGGTAAGTACAACACAGTCTTATTTAAGCATACATAAGTCACACAGGTAAGTAAAACAGTTAGGCCCTAGGGGCCACGCAAACCATATACTAAGTAAGTGGTATAAGAACCACTGTCACGAACACAGGTTAGGCCTAGGCCTAGGGAATCGCTGGGGCTACACTATCCTATCAGTTGCTAGGCAGTGGGAGGCCCACGGGATTCAGGTGCAGAGTGGAAACACTCACGCGTAATGCGTTAAAGTCGATAGAAATAGTAATATTTAGAAATTAAGAGTTTTAGGACACTTCGGAAGGAACTAGGAGTTAGAGACTTGGAAACTAGACACTAGGATACTCAATACCCTTGTGAGCACCGGAGTACTCAAGTTACCTAGCCCACGGGCTGCGGGTGCATAGGTGTGAACTTGCGTCGGGTTTCGTCGTCGACTCCTATGGATGCCTGAAGAAAAGATGCTGACAGGCAGTCAGTGAAGAGTGTCCGGTGGATTCCAAGGATGGAATCAAGAAGGAGGATACCTGCAAGCAGAGGGGACAGAGTCTAGGTCACCAGCCAGGAACCAGGCGATGTCGTGAAGATGCAGGTAAAGAGGTGAAGCTTGTCGCAGCAGCCACGGGTACCAGGAGGCGTCGAGGATGACCAGAACCAGGAGGCGAGCTGTTCCACGAGGGCTCTTGCTGTCGGCGGCGTCGATGTCGAGTTTGAACCCAACAAGCCTTGGCAAGCGCAACCCACGCAGAATGAAGGATTCGCTTCTGTTGCAGACCAGGAAGGCCTGAGGTGCTTCTCTTTCACAGGGAAGCAAGGGCCAGTTTGGAGGAGCCAAACCAGCGGTGGAAAGTCAAAGGTTCGTCGTCGCAGAGGTCACTAGCCAACGGGCAAGCAACCGGACAGACGCGTCGAGCAGGTAAATGCAGAAGGGCCCCACGAAGAACTCGTGGAGTGTGGAGGGCTGATCTTCGGTGCAGATGGTGCTCGGGGTTGGGGCTTCTCAATCCCCAGAGCACAACTTCGAGGGTGCCTTAGAAGCTGCGCTGGAAGCAAGTAGCCAATTTTCCCAGGTAGCCGGTCCCACGTGTCTCGTCGCCTCCACGGATCTCAGCTTTGCTGTGGATGTGGGTCAGGGTCGGAGAAGTCTGGAAGTCAAGGCGCTGGTCGGGCTCTGCAGTCGGTTCCTCGTAGAACTTAGGCAAAGCAAACGGCAGGTCGCTTGATGGTGCCTGTTTGCACAGGGTGGCCACTCCTTGGCCACAAGGGAGATTCGTCAGTCTTCTTCCGTAGTCGAATGTCGAAGGTCCAGAGTTTCTGTTCAAGTTTCAGTTATCAGGATAATCCAAAGTCCTAGGGACTCAGCTCCCACTCTTATACTAATCTGGGGGGATGGGTTACCTGCTAGGTCCCTCCTATGGGTGGGACCAGGGAGGGGGGTGGTTACACCCCCTTCCCTTTGTCCAGTTTCGCGCCAGGACTGGGGCTGGAGTGCCCCAGCACCGGTTTGAACTGGACTATGCATGGGACACCTTGTGTGCCCCAGGCAGTGTCTCGTTTCATTCATCCCTCCCTGCCCCAATACACTAAGGCCTGTCTAGGGTGGTGCTAGCACCTTCCAAGGCAGGAAACCTATTGTCCAAGCCTCCCTCGCTGGAAGGACTCCCAGCAGCTGGAGGTCAGACTTGTGTCCGTGGCAGCAGCATCCATTTTGTGATGCTGGGGCTCTGGTTAACTTTAACCGGTAGTAGGTCTTCAACATGTCTTCTCCCTCTAGAAGGGAGGAATACTATCCTAATCACCAGAAACGGTGTGGGGGTAGTATTCCAAAGTGTTAGACACCTTACACGACATGTTTTGATAAAGCCAAACCATAGTTACCATAACCGCGAGGATTATAAGGCACTTTAAGAGTATATGGTAGGCGATATCATAGAACAGCTATAAGGACATGGTTCCGAAAGCCACAGACAGGCTCAGCTCATGCTAGAGCACCATCTCACATGTTACCAAGCACTCTGCCTTCAGGATTGTTAAGGCCTGTCATAGGAGTGACTGATAGGTTACCCATGTGTCTATATGTAAGGTAGGTATAGGAATACTACACCAGCCAGGGGTGGCATAATACATGCTGCAGCCCCTGGTAGGCCTAGGGTACACCTATGCCCTGGGTACCTAAGGTACACTGTACAGGGCCCTAGAAGGTGATCCTTACCAATTGGGTTATGTACCTAAAGTACATAGTATGAATTTAGAGAGAGAACAGCTGGGCTGTGGGTCTGATTAGCAGGCCCACAGCCACATCTAAGTTGAAAACCAGTGAAGCAAAAGCAAAAAGTGGGGGTGAACATAGAAAGCAGACCCTACTCTCCTACACAGACTGTTCGGGGCGAGCTCGCCTTCAACAACCAGTCATCGAGATAGGGGAAGACTGGAACCCCTAATCTGCGCAGATGAGCTGCGACCACCGCCATCACTTTCGTGAACACCCGAGGGGCACTGGTGAGGCCAAAGGGGAGCACGGTAAACTGAAAGTGCTCGTGGCATACCGTGAACCGCAGGGAACGCCGGTGGGCCGGCAGGACCGGGATGTGGAAATAAGCGTCCTGCAAGTCCAATGCTACCATCCAGTCTCCAGGGTCTAGGGAAGCCAGAACCTGAGCTAAAGTCAGCATCTTGAACTTCTCCTTCCGGAGAAAGGCGTTGATGCTCCGAGGTCCAAGATAGGGCGTAGGCCCCCTTTGCCCTTCTTGGGAACCAGAAAGTAGTGGGAATAACTACCCCGTCCCACTTCTGGGCCAGGAACGCGCTCGATGGCCCCCTTGGCCAAGAGGGCCGTGACTTCCTCCTGCAGAAGTTGCAAGTGATCCCTCGACATGCGGTGGTACTGTGGTGGCATGGCTGGAGGGGTCGCCTCGAAGGTGAGGGAGTAGCCCCTTCGGACGATTTGAAGCACCCACCTGTCCGAAGTGATGGTACGCCAGTGGAGCAGGTGATGGCAAACTCTACCTCCCACTGGCATGGAATAGGCCTGAAAGCTCGGACTAGAAAGGCTTTGAGGCAGATGCTGCGGGAGCAGGTGTGGACTGACCGGCTCTCTGTCCCCCTGCTCCACCACGGCGGAATCCACGTCCGTGACCGCGTTGAGGCTGGTTCTGCGGCCTGTGGCTGGACGAACGTGCGGGGGCGTCCCTTCCTTGACCACGAAAGGGGCGAAAAGCAGAAGTTTGCTGGCGCTGGGCAGAGAGGCCCAAGGACTTGGCCGTAGCCCTGGAGTCCTTAAAGCGCTCCATCGCGCTATCTGCTTTGTCGCCAAATAGGCGATGGCCATCAAAGGGCATGTCCATGAGGGTGCTCTGGACATCCCCTGAAAAGTTTGTGGACCTCAGCCAGGCATGACGATGAATCACCACCGTCGTCGCAATCGCTCTACCCAGTGAGTCCGTGGTGTCAAGTCCACATCGGATGGAATACCGTGCTGCATCACGCCCCTCAGCAAGACCCTGGGCGAGCTGTGTCCTGGCCTCCTCTGGACACTGGGGCAGCACGTCCGCCACCCTATTCCACAAAGAGTGGGTGTAACGGTCCAAAAGCACATGGTATTAATGGACCGCAACCCCAGACTGAGGGAGGAAAACAGTGTCTTGCCAAACTGCTCCAACCTTTTGGATTCCCGATCTGGAGGTGCGGACAGGAAGGCGGTTTGGGACGTGGAGGCCTGGATAACCAGACTCTCAGGGGTGGGGTGTACGGACAGAAAGCTGGGGTCGCCCGGAGCTGGGCGGTGGCGCCGGGCCACGTTCCGATCCACAGGAGAGACTGTGGAGGGCTTGGACCAAGTGCCCATCAGAACGTCGGTGAGGGCCTCATTAAACTGCAGCAGAGGCTCCAAAGAGCTTACTGGTGGTTGAAGCACCTCGGTGAGGAGGTTAGTCCTCACGGCCGCTGCAGGGAGCTCCAGGTGTAAGGCCTGGGCCACCCTGCGCAGCACCACAGCATAAGTCGCACCCTCCTCCGTAGCCACGAAAGGAGAAGAGATGAAACCAGTGTCAGGCGAAGTGTTTAGACCACTGGCATCCCCCAGCTCGTCTGCCCAGTCCTGACTTAACTGGCACTGCTGTTCCAGAGGGTCCTTGGACCCCTCCCAGTCCTCTCCTTCTTCTGGTAAACAGGCAGAAAGGACGGAGCCGGGACATAGATGAAATGCTCACCCGTCGATGCCGGAGACGGCACCGAGTGGCGCCGCTCCGACGCCGGACCCGGAATGAAACTAGGGACGACGTCGTCTGAGGATGGCGCTGGAAGCGACACCATGGGGGTCGGTGCTAGCGGAGGAGTCGTGAGGTCAACTGGCGTCGACAGGGATCCAGGACTGGATCCCATGGGGAGCTGCGGCGTCGGGACCTAAGTCGACGACGGCGCCGTAGCCGTCGGCTCGCTAGGACCCCCAGTCGGACCTGCGGGGCCCGAAAGCGCGCCGACAGGCCTCGACGGCGGAAAGAGACTCCTCATGGCCACGAGGAGGTCTCGAATCTCGCTCGGAGTCGCATGAGGCCCAGGGACCGGAGGGTGTGGGGCTGGATGTGACTCCTGCGGCTCCAGCGGAGCCGCGCGGGTGGTGCCACCCGAACCCTTGGCCGAGTCGCGCGACCGGCGAGGGGAGTCAGAAGAGCAGTGTTGCTTCTTCGACTTCTTTTTACCATGCCTCGACTTACCTGAGTGCGAGGACTTGGATCCCGACGAGTGGTGATGACTGCGGCTCCGCGACCGGTCCCTCGACTTCCTCCTCGACCGGGACCTCAAGCGGCGCGGAGCCGACCACCGGATCTCGAGGAGCTTGTGGGACCACTCCTGCCTAGCTTTCGAGGTCAAGGCCCCTCAGTCGGGACACGACTTGCCCTCATGGTCAGCCCCAAGACAGTAGAGACACCGATGGTGGGGGTCGGTAACCGACATCAGTCGGTGACAGACGTCACACGGCTTCAACCAGGGCATCCCTACCGGCACCAGCAGTCGAAGTCGACTCGAAAAAGAGAGACAAAAATGTCCAAAAAGTTAGTCAAAAAATGACTAAGGGTACGCTCTTCTCGGATCTGCGCTTACTGGCGTGGAAAAAAGAAGAACTGACGTTAGCGAGCGAGGGCAGCATCTAAGTACTCCAACTAAGTCAACCCGGCGATCACGACGCCGACGATGGACGCGGAGTCGCAGACTACACCTACCGACACGCAAGGGTACTGCTTAACGAAAAATCTTTCCGGATCCAGTCTGACGCCTGGGGATATTCTAAGGTAAGGAATCTAACTAACATGTTTCTTTCAGATCCTGCTAATCAGAACCCCAGTCACTGTGTTTTATGCCTAAATTGTCAGTGGAATGTACTTGTTCACATCCACAACTGGCTACTGGTGTACCCTTGTAAGTCCCTAGTATATGGTACTAAGGTACCCAGGGCACAGGTCACTGATGTTGGTAGTTGTGATTTTCCTCAGTGCCAAGCTGTAGAGGCTGGCGTAGTATATGGTGCACATGTATTCAAGTAATGCACCTTGCACTAATCAAGGCAAACCTTATGATGATTTTAGTGGTCTTTGATAACCATAGAAAGCTCTCAAAGTGGTAGCTGTGCAGAGCAGGCTTCAGGCTTATCTTGAAGGATTGTAAAGCAGCTCGTTTTACTACATTTAATCGTCAGTGGAGATTAGATGAAAAAGAACCACAAAGTGTTTTATAAAAATACATCTGTTTATTACACACCAAACTCACTAACACATTGGTTTATCTCCTACACGAAGATATCAACACAATACATAAGAATACCTCAAAATAATCGGGTAAGTAGCACTGTGTTTCCAAGGGGGGCACCAAACCATGTACTATGAATGGGAACCGCAAAGGAGAATGGTACTTGAATCAGGAGACTCAGAGAAGAACAAGTTACTTACCTTCGGTAACGATGTATCTGTAAGAAACATTAGTTAGTTAGATTCCTCACCTTAGAATATCCCCAGGCGTCAGACTGGATCCGGAAGATTTTTCGTCAGCAATACCCCTTGCGCGTCGCTAGGCGTCGTCTGCGGCTCCGCGTCCGTCGTCGGCGTCGTGCGCCGGAATGACGTTGTCGGAGTACTTAGACGCCGCCCTCGCGCGCTGACGTCAGTTCTTGTACATAGCTTTCCGCGCCAGGAACGCAGAGCCATGCAAAGACCGACACTGGTGCCAAAAATAAAATCTAGGGGCCTGAAAAGGATAACCTTAACCCTAGATGTCAGTTCGCAGAACGGGGAGGATGGGTGGGTCGGTGAGGAATCTAACTAACTAATGTTTCTTACAGATACATCGTTACCGAAGGTAAGTAACTTGTTCATCTGAAAGAAACACGTTAGTTAGATTCCTCACCTTAGAATAGATACCCAAGCAATACCATCCCCGGTGGGTCTGCGAACCAAGATCACACCAGAAAGTCCTGGAGGACAGAACGGCCAAAGAAGCCATCCCTCTGGACTTGGCTGTAAAGGCAATAATGCCTGGCAAACGTGTGTAGCGAAGCCCACGTCGCCGCCTGACAGATGTCCTGCAAAGGGACACCCCGTCCCAAAGCAGTAGTAGCCGCTGTGGCCCGAGTAGAATGGGCGCGCAGCCCAACAGGAGGGTCCTTTTTTGCCAAGGAGTAACAGATTTTGATGCACAAAACGACCCACCGAGAGATGGTCCGTTTGTGCACAGCTTTCCCCTTCTTAGCACCCATGTATCCAACGAAAAGTTGGTCGTCCACCCGGAACTGCTTTGTGCGGTCCAGATAAAAGGAGAGCGCACGTTTTGGGTCCAGACGGTGGAGCCTCTCTTCCTCTTTGGAAGGATGCGGAGGCGGAAAGAAGGTGGGCAAGGTGACAGACTGCCCAAGATGAAATGGAGTCACCACTTTCGGAAGAAAGGAGGGACGAGGCCGAAGGACAACCTTGTCTGGATGAACAGAGAGAAAGGGAGGCTTTGAAGATAAAGCCTGGAGCTCACTCACCCGTCTAGCCGAGGTGATGGCTACCAGAAAAGCAGTCTTAAGCGTCAGCAGACGAAGAGGACAATTATGAAGAGGCTCAAAGGGAGCGCACATTAGAAATGTGAGAACAAGATTCAAGTCCCACTGAGGCATTACAAAAGGGACAGGAGGGAACGTGTGAGTAATGCCTTTTAGAAAGCGTGTAACAACAGGGGACTTGAAAAGAGAAGGCTGATCAGGAAGCCGCAAGAAGGCAGAGATGGCAGCAAGATAACCTTTCAGGGTGCCCAGGGCAGAGCCCTGCCGGGCCAAAGAAAGAAGAAAGAGGAGAACCTCAGAAAGAGGGGCGGAAAGGGGATCCACAGCCTTTGCTGTGCACCATGCCACAAATTTGTTCCACCGGCAGGCGTATACCGTCTTTGTGGAGGGACGCCTGGCTGCCAGAATGATATCACAGACTTCAGGAGGCAAGTCAAATGGCATCAACTGCCGCCGCTCAATCTCCATGCATGGAGGTGGAGGCTGGACAGGTTCGGGTGGAGGACCGTCCCCTGCTGCTGCGACAGAAGATCCTCCCGAAGGGGCAGACGTATCGGAGGATCGGTCAACATACTGAGTAGCTCGGGATACCAGTACCTTCGTGCCCAATCCGGAGCCACCAAGATGACTTGGGCCCGGTCGTGTCTGATCTTCTTCAGCACTCTGGGCAGAAGTGGTATAGGCGGGAAGGCGTACAACAGACCGCAACTCCACTTGTGACGAAAAGCGTCGCCGAGCGAGTGCCGCCTTGGAAATTCCAACGCGCAGAACTGCTGACATTGCGCGTTCTCTTCGGTGGCGAATAGATCTAACCAAGGCTCTCCCCACTGCTGAAAGAGACCTTGCGCCACTTCGGAGTTCAGACGCCATTCGTGATCCATCATGCACCGGCGGCTGAGTTCATCTGCTCTGGCGTTCAGAGAGCCCGCCAGATGTTGAACCACTAGGGTGATGCCCTGGTGTTCCAGCCACGTCTAGAGGCGCAGAGCCTCCTGACAAAGGGTCCACGACCCCACCCCGCCCTGTTTGTTGCAATACCACATGGCGGTGGTGTTGTCCGTGAACACCTGCACGACACTTCCCCTGACAGAGGGAAGGAAGGCTTTCAGTGCAAGTTGGATCGCTCTCAACTCCAACAGGTTGATGTGGAGACGAGACTCCGCCGGAGACCAGAGGCCTCTGATCTCCGCCTCTCCCATATGGCCACCCCATCCCAGGAGGGACGCATCCGTCACTACGACATGCTCCGGTTGGGGAAGGGAGAGGCTCTTGCCCTTGACCCAATCGCGGTCCGTGAGCCACCACTGCAACTGCCATGCAGTGCCCTCCGAGATCAAGACATGGTCGGACAGGTTGCCGTGATGCTGGGCCCACTGAAACTTCAGGTCCCACTGCAGAGCCCGCATGCGCCGCCTGGCGTGATGCACTAGTAGGATGCAGGAGGCCATCAGCCCCAGAAGCCGCAACACTAGCCTGACCGAAACCCAGTATAGAGGCCGAAAGATGGGAATCAGGGCCTGAATATCCCGGACCCGCTGTTCCGGCGGATAGACCCGGAACTGCGCCGAATCGAGAACCGCTCCGATGAAGAGGAGCTTCTGAGAGGGACTCAAGTGCGACTTCGGCACGTTGATGGAAAATCCCAGCAAATGCAGGAGATCCGCCGTAGTCTGGAGGTGGGAGACGACTGTCTGAGGCGAGCCCGCCTTCAACAACCAGTCGTCGAGATAGGGGAAGACTGGAACCCCTGATCTGCGCAGATGAGCTGCGACCACCGCCATCACTTTCGTGAACACCCGAGGGGCACTGGTGAGGCCGAAGGGGAGCACGGTAAATTGAAAGTGCTCGTGGCCCACCGTGAACCGCAGGTAACGCCGGTGGGCCGGCAGGACGGGGATGTGGAAGTATGTGTCCTGCAAGTCCAACGCTACCATCCAGTCTCCAGGGTCTAGGGCAGCTAGAACCTGAGCCAAAGTTAACATCTTGAACCTTTCCTTCCGGAAGAAGGCATTGACGTTCCGGAGGTCTAAGATAGGGCGTAGGCCCCCTTTGCCCTTCTTGGGAACCAGAAAGTAGTGGGAATAACAACCACGACCTACTTCTGGGCTCGGAACGCGCTCGACGGCCCCCTTGGCCAAGAGGGCCGAAACTTCCTCGTGGAGAAGATTCAAATGATCCCCCGAGATACGGTGGTGCTGCGGTGACATGGCTGGAGGGGTCGTCTCGAAGGGGAGGGAGTAGCCCCTTCGGACGATTTGCAGCACCCACCTGTCCGACGTGATGGAATGCCAGTGGAGCAGGTGATGGCGAACTCTGCCGCCCACTGGCGTGGAATGGGCCTGAAAGCTCGGACTAGGAAGGCTTTGAGGCGGATGCTGCCGGGGTGGATGTGGGCTGACCTCGTCGTCCTCCAGAACCGCCTAGGCGGAAACCACGTCCGCGACCGCGCGCAGGTTGGTTCTGCGGCTGGTGGCTAGGCGCACGTGAGGAGGCACCCCTTCCTTGGCCACGAAAGGGGCGAAAGGAGGAAGTTTGCGACCGTGGGGCCGAGAGGCCCAAGGACTTGGCCGTAGCCCGGGAGTCCTTAAAGCGATTCAGCGCACTGTCCGCTTTCTCGCCAAAAAGGCGAGTGCCATCAAAGGGCATGTCCATGAGAGTGCTCTGGACATCGCCCGAAAATGACGTGGACCGCAGCCAGGCGTGACGTCGAAGCGCCACTGTGGCCCTACCCAGCGAGTCTGTAGTGTCAAGCCCACATCGGATAGCATGTCGCGCTGCATCCCTCCCATCGGCCAGAGCCTGGGTAAGTCGTGTCCGGACCTCCTCCGGACACAGGGGCAGCACGTCCTCCACCGCATCCCACAGAGAGTGGGAATAACGGTCCAAGAGACAGGCGGTGTTCAATGACCGCAGTCCCAAACTAAGGGAGGAGAACAGCTTCTTGCCAAACTGTTCCAGCCTCTTGGAATCCCAGTCCAGCCGAGCGGTCGGGAAGGAGGACTGGGAGGTAGAGGCCTGGATAACCAGGCTCTCGGGGGTAGGGTGTTGGGACAGGAAACTGGGGTCGCCCGGAGCAGGGCGGTGGCGCCTGGCGACGTTCCTATCCACAGGAGGGACTGTGGAGGGCTTGGACCAGGTGCCCTGCAGAACGTCAGTGAAGGCCTCATTGAATGGCAGCAGAGGCTCAGTGGAGCTTGCTGCAGACTGAAGCACCTCAGTGAGGACGTTAGTCCTCACAGCACGGCAGGCAGCTCAAGCCCAAGGGCCGCGGCCGCCTTGCGCAGCACCACAGAGAAAGCAGCACCCTCCTCCGAAGCCACAGTCGGAGGAGAGATGAATCCAGTGTCCGGAGAGGTATCCAGACCACTGGCCTTCCCCAGTTCATCTGCCCAGTCCTGTGACAGTTGAGCCTGAACGGCCATAGGATCCTCGGATCCCTCCCAGTTGTCCCCATCATCCGATTCCTGGTATGCAGGAGGAAGGATCGGAGCCGGGCGATAGACAAAATGTGTCTCCAGCGGCGCCGAACGCGGCGTCCATCGACGCTGTATCGGCGCCGGGCCCGGACCGGGACTGAACCGGGGCTCGACGCCGAGCGGAGTCGGCGTCGGAGGTGGTACCGGTGTCGACGCCGGCGGAGGAGAGGTGACGAGGTCGACCGGCGTCGGCGGGGACTCAGGAACGGGTCCCTCGGGCGTTTGCGGCGTCGAGGCCGGAGCCGTCAACGGCGCCGGGGCCGGAGCCGCTGGCAGGCAAGGATGCCCAGTCGGGTCCGCGGGGCCCGAAGGCGCGCCAGCGGGCGTCGACGGCGGAGCCAGGTTCCTCATGGCCGAGAGGAAGGCACTGACTTCCGCCGGCGTCGCGTCAGTCCCAGGGACCGGTGGGCCGGAGCCGCGGGGGTGGAACCACCCTGACCCTCGGCCGAGTCGCGCGACCGGCGAGGGGAGTCCGAAGAGCGGTGTCGCCTCTTGGACTTCTTGGAGTGCTTCGACTTACCCGAAGACTTGGATCCCGACGACCGATGGTGACGTCGGCTGCGGCTCCGCGACCGATCCTTGGACCTCCTCCTGGACCGGGATCGAGAGGGGCGCGGAGCCGAGTGGCGAATCTCGAGAAGCTTACGGGACCGCTCCCGTCTAGCCTTCGAGGTCAGGGCCTTGCAGTCCGAACACGACTTCGCGTCGTGGTCGAGGCCCAAGCAGTAAAGGCACCGGCGGTGATGGTCCGTAACCGACATCAGGCGGCTACAGTCAGCACAGGCTTTTAAACCAGGCATCCTACCGGCACCGGAGTCGAGACAAGATCAAAAAGGATCGAAAAAGTTAGTCAAAAAGTGACTAAAGGGGTAGCTCTCCCGGATCTGCGCTTACTGGCGCGGAAAAAAGAAGAACTGACGTCAGCGCGCGAGGGCGGCGTCTAAGTACTCCGACGACGTCATTCCGGCGCACGACGCCGACGACAGACGCGGAGCTGCAGACGACGCCTAGCGACGTGCAAGGGTTATTGCTGACGAAAATTCTTCCGGATCCAGTCTGACGCCTGGGGATATTCTAAGGTGAGGAATCTAACTAACGTGTTTCTTTCAGATGCCAGGGACACAAGAAACCACTTTAGGTAAGTACCCAGGAACCCCACAGAGGCTGTGTGAGGAGTGGAAACATAGCCGCGTGCCTAATGGAAGTCAATGGAGAAGTAGCAGTTGCAGTTTTAAAGAAAGACCCTTCCCAGAGGACCCCGAAGAAACGCTTTGGAGGACGGAAGATTGGAGAGCCACCTCACCCTTGGATTCCCCAGGAACCAGGTTATCTGCACAAGGGAAGCCAGATGCATAGGGGTGAAGTAACGTGGAAACCTGTCGTAGACGACAATGGGAGACTTCGAAGAAGATGCCTCTGGAAAAGATTGTGAAGGAGTCCGGTGGATTCAAGGGTGGATTCTTGAAGAGGAGAACCTACAAGCAGAGGGGACAGAGTCTATGCCACTCGGAGATGACCAGGAGGCATGGAAGAGCAATGCCCACCGATGTCGGTAGGTTCAAACGTGAAGACTGTGAACTTATCACTGCAGCTGTGAGGACCAGTCAACGCTGAGGAAGACCAGGAGTGTGTACGAGCTGTTCCACAGCGGATGTCGATATCTAGGTTGTCGGTGTCTGGCGGGAGCACAAACAAGCCTTGGTAGCTGCAAATGATGAGAAAAGCTAAAGGATGCAAACGTTGGGACCAGCAAGGTCCATGGGACTTACCACGTGCAGGAGAGTCAGAGCAGGCCCCAAGCAAGCAGGGGAGCCCACTGAAAAGGGAAGACCCTCGAGAGGACCCACAGGCCGAAGGCACAGGAGTCGCAAGAGGACCTCAGGCAGCTAACTAAAGATGGAGGCCCACGGTGCAGAGGATGCAGTGAGGACGCTCATCTTTGAGGGATGAGTTGCTGGAGGTTGGGACTTTTTGTAGTACAAAGATCACTGGAGTGCATAGAAAACAAGCCTTAGCAACAGCAAGTCGACAAGGTGCACAGGGGTTTGGTTTCAGAAGCCCGACAAGGGATACTGTCCTAAAAATTGCTGAGAAGACAGGTCAGGTCTCTAGGGAGCTGCAGAACCACCACCCGTGTTGCTGGACCTCAAGAAGTCCATAGGACGACAGGAGCAGCAGACCAGTCAGCTTCATTGCGGTGTCCGCAGATGAAGAGGAGTGACTCCTTCACTCCAAGGGAGATTAGTTTGGATTTCCTTTGATGCCAACAGGCCTGCTGGAGAACCTGGATGAAGCACAGACACCGAAGATGAAGAAGACTTGAATAACAGCGAGACCAAGAGCAGCAGGAGTCTTCCTTGATGCAGTCTCTGTTCCAGTTGAAGTCCGAGACGTCCATGTGTCCAGATGGTCAACGAGTGTCTTGGTTTCAGAGGTGCTAAGGACCCACCCGCAAGGGAGCCTTTAAGTACCCTACGGAAAGGGTTGGAACGACTCAGGGGAACCTCCCAGAGGAGGGGCTAGACCAAGGAGTGGCTGCTCCCTTGTCCTTTGTCCTGTTTCGTGCCAGAGTGGGAAAGAAGGATTCCTGAACTAGCTCAAACCGGAGTATGCAAGGAGGGAACCGAAGCTTGCAAGGCTGCAACCAAGTCAGTACAGCTGTTCTAATCTTTTGACTCGTACTTAATAAAAACACTTTTTTTGTTTGAATGATGTAAAAAAATCCTTGATAGTTTCTGTGGCATTTTTATGTACACTGCATTTATAACATTCACTCCAGGCATATGGTAAATTTTGTTTTTGTAATAACTGACATTGCCAAATTGTTTTGGTAGTGAGGTGTGCATTTTTTTCTCAGCATCTATAAATGATTTGTAATGACTGATTTGTATCACTTTTAATGTAGAGTGGTATTTACAAAATGGCTGCTCATATCATGTTTCTAATTCACAATATTTTGGGTACCCATTATCTCTGGTTATAACTTCGGCAGCCCCTAATTGATTATGTGTTCCATATACACAAAAGAAAGACAGAGGTAGAAAATAAGTTGAGGATTAAGGCAGTTCCCACTCTCTTTCTCTAATTCCATTGTCCTTTCACTAGTTCAATTGGTTAAAAAAGTTCACTTCCTTATGTTTAACAAAAAACTAACATATATATTCAACTGAAAGCATGTTTAAGTTCACCTACATCTCGAGCACCAGGATAAAGCTGGTCGACGTCTCAAAGGTGTCAATGAGGCTGATGATCTGGGGATGCTGGAGATTCTGAAAAATTCCAAGTTCGTGGGTTACCTGGTCTCGCTTCATTAACTTCTTATTCACAAACTTAGATGCAACTTTTCGCTGTGTTCCTTTCTGATCACATTTCTTAACAACAGAAAACCTGCCCCTGGAAAAAATGTAATTTAATTGCAAAATTAGAAAGTCATAAAATTATGCTAGAATGCAGCAATTGACATCCTTATTTTGTAACAATTGCATATAGTTTTCCCATGTATCAACCAAAACTTTTGTAATTTGTCTATGGCAACAAAAGGTTTAGCAAATGAGTATAAAATGGTCAATAACACAAAACAGTTTGGAATGTGAATGCCTGTTTTGCAAAGGACAGCATTCAACTTGTTGCAACAATCAGAATTCCCAAAATAGATCTTTAAAATAACTCACTCGCAATAAAGAAGAAAAAAAGAAGATAGAAAACAAAACAAAATGAACCATTGTGAGAAGTTGGCCTGATACATGATGTAATTAGGAACAACAAGAGAGAGAGGGTAGAGTTACACTCTTATTCCCCCGAGTTAAGTACAAAAAAACAACGTAAGAGTGTATATAGAAAGAAGTACAACCAGCCGGTCGGATTCTAAAACACAGTTCTGAGTGTAAATGAGACAAAATCAATCTGATATTAAAATAAAACCCTCACTCACCAACTTAGTTGGTGACATGCTTCATCATGGGGTTTTGCCAGTGGTGCCTTGTGCGCCTCTGGTGTGCTTCGACGCCTTTAGTATAGCGGAGCAGCTGTAATCAGATTAGAAAGAGAAGTGTGTGATAAATCAAAAGTGAATTTAAAAGTCACGTGGCGTCAGCCAGAAAATTTTAATGATGGCGTCATATGAACAAATTAAAAAAGTGGTGGATATCAATTCCTGAACTTTAAATTGGTCAGGTCAATCCTGCTAATGATCATATGGTCAACATGTTTCAGCTTATTGTTGTGTTTCACCAAGCTTTCATCAGGACCTAATCATGAGAAAGAACACCTTGGCGGTATAAGCACGCTAAGGCTTATCCAAACCTCAGGTGTGATTGAACCGATACACTCACGGTTACATCAGGGGTCTTCCGTTAATTAGAGGGCAACCTCGTCTGTGTAAATGAAGACGAGGAAGTGCTCCTTGGGCAAACGAACGGGTGGCGGGACTACAGAACAAATCGTCCAAGTCCTCAGCCAGGCAAATTCACCTACATATGACCGCCGAGCCCGGAGTCCGTGAGTGTATCGGTTCAATCACACCTGAGGTTTGGATAAGCCTTTTTTAATTTGTTCATATGACGCCATCATTAAAATTTTCTGGCTGACGCCACGTGACTTTTAAATTCACTTTTGATTTATCACACACTTCTCTTTCTAATCTGATTACAGCTGCTCTGATACATGATGTCACTAATTCTAGTGTACACCTTGTATCAGTCCAAACAACCCTTATGGTGATTGGTTGTAAAGTCAACCTTATAGACCAGCTATCCTAGTGGTAGCATGGACAAGAGCAGTCTTAGGCTAAACTCTGTATGGCATGTGAAGCCAGCTGTTATACCATATATAATCCCTTGAATACCAAATGAAAGGACACCACAACAGATATATATAAAAATAGAATGTATTTATTCTAGTCAAACCCTCAGCACTCTTTATGAGATTCGAGGTAAGTACAACACAGTCTTATGTAAGCATACATTAAGCCACACAGGTAAGTAATACAGTTAGGCCCTAGGGGCCACGCAAACCATATACTAAGTAAGTGGTATAAAGACCACTGTCATGAACACAGGATAGGCCTAGGCCTAGGGAATCGCTGGGGCTACACTATACTACCAAAGGTTAGGAAGTGGGAGGCCCACGGAATTCAGGTGCAGAGTGGAAACACTCACGCGTAATGCGTAAAAGTCGATATAAATAGAAGTTAGTAGAATTTAACAGTTTTAGGACACTTCTGAAATAGCTAGGAAGTCGAGACTCGGAAACTAGACCCTAGGATAGTCAATACCCTTGTGAGCACCGGAGTACTCAAGTTACCTAGCCCACGGGCTGCGGGTACATAGGTGTGAACTTGCGTCGGGTTTCGTCGTTGACTCCTATGGATGCCTGAAGGAAAGTTGCTGACAGGCAGTCAGTGAAGAGTGTCCGGTGGATCCCAAGGATGGAATCAAGAAGGAAGGATACCTGCAAGCAGAAGGGACAGAGTCTAGGTCACCAGCCAGGAGCCGGGAAGGAACCAGGTGATGTCGTGCAGATGCAGATGAAGAGGTGAAGCTTGTCGCAGCAGTCACGGGTACCAGGAGGTGTCGAGGACGACCAGGACCAGGAGGTGAGCTGTCCCACGAAGGCTCTTGCTGTAGGCGGCGTCGAAGTCGAGTCAGGACCCAACAAGCCTTGGCAAGCGGAACCCACGCAGGATGGAGAACTTGCTTCTGGTGCAGACCAGGAAGGTCTGGGGTGCTTCTCTTTCACAGAGGAGCGGGTGCCAGTCTGGAGGAGCCGGACCAGCAAGATGAAAACAAAGGTTCGTCGTCGCAGAGGTCACTAGCCAACAGGCCAGCAACCGGACAACACGTCGAGCAACTCAGGTGCAGAAGGGCCCTACGCAGAACACGTGAAGTGTGGGGAGCTGCTCTTCTTTGCAGATGGTGCTCGGGATGGGGGCTTCTCAATTCCCCAAGCACAGCCTCGAGGAGGCCTCAGAAGTCGCGCTAGTCAGTTACTAGCCACTTTTCCCAAGTCGCCGGTTTCACGTCCCTCGTCGCCTCCACGGGTCTCAGCTTCGCTGTAGATGTGGATCTGGGTCAGAGGTGTCTGGAAGTCTCGCCGCTGGTCAGTCTCTGCAGTCGTCCCTCGTAGGATCAGTCGCAAAGCAAGCAGCGGTCGCTGGATGGTGCCTGGTTGCCCAGGGTGGTCACTCCTTGGCCACAAGGGAGATTTCTTCAGTCTTCTTCCTGAGGTCGAATGTCGAAGGTCCAGAGTTTCTGTTCAAGTTGCAGATTCAGGTTAATATAATTTAGCAGGGCTCAGCTACCTACTGATATACTGGGCTAGTGGGCTGGGCTACCTGCAAGGTCCCTCCTATGGGTGGGACCAGGAAGGGGAGTGGTTACACCCCCTTTCCTTTGTCCAGTTTCGCGCCAGAGCTGGAGCTGGAGTGCCCCAGCGCCGGTTTGAACTGGACTATGCATGGGACACCTTGTGTGCCCCAGGCAGTGTCTAGTTTCTTTCATCCCTCCCTGCCCCAATACACTAACTCCTGTCTGGGGTGGTGCTCGCACCTCCCAAGGCAGGAAACCTATTGTCCAAGCCTCCCTCGCTGGAAGGACTCCCAGCAGAAGGAGGTCAGACTTGTGTCTGTGGCAGCAGCATCCATTTTGTGATGCTGGGGCTCTGGTTAACTTTAACCGGGTAAGTAGGTTTCAACATGTCTTCTCCCTCTAGAAGGGAGGAATAATATCCTCATTGCCAGAAATGGTATGGGGGTATTATTCCAAAGTGTTAGACACCTTACACGACATGTTTTGATAAAGCCAAACCATAGTTACCATAACCGTTTAAGATTATAAGGTACTTTAAGAGTATATGGTAGGCTATATCATAGAACAGCTATAAGGACATGGTTCCGAAAGCTGCAGACAGGCTCAGCTCATGCTAGAGCACCATCTCACATGTTACCAAGCACTCTGCCTCCAGGATTGTTAAGGCCTGCCATAGGAGTGGCTGATAGGTACACATGTGTCTATATATGAGGTGGGTATAGGAATACTACACCTAAGCAAGGAGTGATTACACAACCTTGCCCCAGCTGAGTGATCAGCCAGTTGTGTCATAATGGAAGGCCAGGCCAGGGGTGGCACAATACATGCTGCAGCCCCTGGTAGGCCTAGGGTACACCTATGCCCTGGGTACCTAAGGTACACTGTACAGGGGCCAATAAGGTGGCCCTAACCAATTGGGTTATGCACCTAAAGTACATAGTATAAATTTAGAGAGAGAACAGCTGGGCTGTGGGTCTGATTGGCAGGCCCACAGCCACATCTAAGTCGAGAACCAGTGAAGCAAAAGCAAAAAGTGGGGGTGAACATAGAAAGCAGAACCTACTCTCCTACAACCATCACACACACACTTTTAAATCAATTGCCGCTGGGTGGACAGTTAATGGAAGCTGTGGATCACATAACTTAACGGGGATAATTTAGCGACAAAATTTAAAAGATGTCATAATCATCCCAAAAAAAAGACTCTCTCACCATAAGTTATCCAGAAATCTGACATAACGGTTACATCAGCTGGGAAGGGCGCATTACTCAAAGTATGCAAAGCACTGTCTGCTCATACTCAGTCACACCCATCCATTCACAAGAATGCACACATACTCCTAAACACCCATCAACAATCCCACTCACACCCATCCATTCACAAGGACACTTGCGCACATACACCCACACATGTGAAAATGCACAATAATTCATACATATATGCACAAACCCAAACATTTAAAAACTATTTACTGGGCCGACGGAGTGACAACCAACCCATAATTGAAGTAATTCCAGACAGAGAAGGTGAGACCCCTCTCTTCCTTGTTTGTTGATATACCACATGGTAATTGTGTCGTCTATCAAGATTTGAATAGACTAGCTGCATGGGGAAGGGAGAAATACTGTCAGGGCTAAGAGATCTGCCTGCAGCAAGACGTTTTGTCAATCTTCCTTCTCCTGAAGAGACAGTGCTGTTCAATAAAGGACAGGCTCATAATCCTACCTTTACAATCCAAATCCAGGCACATATGTGGTTTAGGGCCCATTTTAGAGTTTGGCAGAGAAGGTACTCAGTCAAACTGAATGTCCGCCCTACTTATTTAGAGTCAGGCAGACCTTCAGTATGTGTGCGGACAAGACTACTCCTTTACGACTGACAAACACCTCTGGTGGAGTAAGGGCCCTTGGAGGTTTGGTCTGAAAAGCTCAAAATGGACCCCCCATCATGGGAGAAAACTTTAATGACGAGGGGTCATTGCTTTATTTATTTTCAATACAAAATCCTGCTTTGGGATTACGAGGAACTCTCTTTCTGAACTGCCATGCTCTCTTGTGCTCCTTAATCTATATAGAAACGAAGGGCTCACGTCAGTTCAATTGATGAAGTCTCTCTGTGAGAAGTTGGCCTGGCATATGCTGTTCCTAGTTATAGGGACACCTTGCACCAGTCCAATTCGACTCTTATTGATGATAGGTTTAAGACAACCTTTAAAGAAAGCTATCCTAGTGGTATCTGTGGAGAGCAGCCTTCAGGCTAATTCTTGAAGGAGTGTTAAGCTTATTGTTTTACCATAATAACCTCTTGAATAACCAAATGAAAGAGTAGCCCACACAGGTATATATATAAAATATATGTATTTATTCTAGACAGAATCCCACAGTCGCTTTATGTGACTAGTGGCAAAGTTACACTTCAAACAAGCATTTATAAACACAATAAATAGCACAGAAATCAATGGGCCCCAGGGGGGGACCAAACCATATACTAAAATAGTGGTATAAGAACCACGACAATTCTACAGGCAATGCCTAGGGCATTCAGGAACGCTTGCCCCTTCAGAATCCACCCACAGTTATGAGGAAGGGGACCCACGGGAGACGCGTGCAGTGCAAAGAGCTGCTATCGGGATCTCAATGTTAGCCTATGGAGAATGTCGCGGTTTGAAATAAACAGTTTAAAAATACTTCTAGCAGTAGTACAAAGTTAAAACTTTGGAGTTAAGCTTTTGAAGAGCCCACCACCTCGAGAGTACCGTAGTACCACTGTTACCTGCCCCAGGGAAGCCGGGTGCATAGGTCGATTCTGGTGTCGGGTCGCGAGCTGATTTTCAATAGGAAAATAGTCAAAAGTTCTGCTAGCCAAAAGCGTCGATGATGCCGTGAAGATCAAAGATGTGAAGATTGTAGAGAAGAACCTGAAAGCAGAGGGAACAGAGTCTGGGTCACGGCACAGTGACCAGGAGGCTCAAAGCAAGGAGCCCTTCGATGTCGGGTGCTTCAGGTGAGAGGTGCTGTTGCTTGGATCTGCAGCCACGGGCTCCGGGAGGCTTCAAGGAAGGCCAGCTTCCGGAGGGCAACTGTCCCACGTCGGATGAGGGTCGCTGCGGTGTTAGTGTCTGGATTGGATCCACTAAGCCTTGGCAACCGCAACCCACAAAGAATAAACAAATCGGCAACAGTGCAGACCCACGAGGTCTGGGAGAGGTCTCCTTTGGAGAGACTGTAGAGCAGGCCTGGAGCAACCAGGGGAACTCTTGTTTGTCGAGATAGACCTCCGCTAGGGCCCACAAGTCGAGAGACAGGGGACCGCGGGAGGCGGCAATTTGGCGTGCGTAAAAGGGCACCCACGGGCCACCGGAGGGGGCTAGGGTGCTGGTCTTTGGCACAATTGCTGTAGAGTGGTTGGCCCGTAAACGGGCCAAAGCACAACTTCCCCACTGGTCAGGGTTATGTGCTATGCAAGAGGTGGCCGGTGTCTTGGGGTATTGGGGATCTCGGCACCCACGCGGTCCACGGTGCCCAAACTCGTTGAGCACACTCACTGGCCTCTGGGATGCGATGGAAACCCACCTCAAGGTTGCTGGAAGTCGTCGAAGTTCGTTGGAGCAGCGAAGTTCCAACCGGGTCACTTGCAGTGTTTCAGGTGCCTGCCAAGCAAGGGATAACTCCTTTATCCCAAGGGAGATTTCTTAAGTCAGCTGGGCAGCAGCTCGTCGAAGGTCGGTTCTGTGAAGTTCCAAATTAATCTGAGGCTCTGGGGCCGCATTATTCACCTTTATCCCCAAGATTAGGGGAGTGTCCAGAGTAGTGTCCACCAATGAGTGGTGAGGCGGGAAAGGGTGGCTACACCCTCTCCCCTTTGTGTGTTTCCCACCTGGGCGAGGGGCAGGATGCCCCTGAACCGGTTCCAAGCGGTGTATGCAGAATTAGGTCTCTGCAGCTGCCTACGTGCAACTCTGAAAGGACATTTGGTGCACCCACCCTGTTCCAATCCACATTATCCTGTCTGGGGAGATGCTAGTACCTCCCTGCCACAGGAGCCCTATTGTCCAGCTGGCGAGGCTGGGGTTTTCCCCAGCAACAGCCAGCCAGGGTCGTGTAGGTGGCGGGTAGTAGCCATTTTGTGAAACTTGTGCACTTTTAAATTGGTGTCTAAATTCTACCGCTTTTCCTATATCGTCCATCTAGCAAGGGGGAATCTTACCCTCATGCCCATGGCTGGACTGGGGGTAGGATTCCTACATGTTTGACACCAAACACGATATGGTTCTGTGTAGCCATTCTCAAGTTAAAGCGATGACGCGATAGACTTATAATGCGGTTAAGAGTATATGGAATGGCTACACTACAAACAACCCAGTAACGATTTTACGAAGGTTGCAGAGAGGCCCTACTCACGTAGGGGTCCCCCCTCACACATACCTCAGCACCCTGCCCTGTAGGATTAGCAAGGCCTGCTATAGGGGTGACCTATGAGAGTACATGTGTTGTAATGGGGTGGGATATAGGGTACCTATATCCCTGTAAGGGGTGCTAGCACCACCTTACCCAGACTACAGTAGTGGTCTGGTGGTGTCAGTTTGTATGGCTGTCCCCGGGTGGCACAATAAGTGCTGCAGCCCTGGTAGGCCTACTGAGGGACCCATGCCCTGGGTACCTAGGGTACCATCTACAAGGGACTGTCAGGGCACCCTCAGCATCCAATTGGTTGGTACCTAGGGTACTCACATCGTTTAACAGAGGAAGCAGATAGGCTGGGGTCCTGGATAGCAGGGCCACAGCCTGGCTAAAGTCATAAAAACAGTCAAATCATCAGCAAAAAGTTGGGGGCAACTATGCAGTCGATGCCACTCTCCTACACTCTCCTCCTTAGAGGGATGTGACTGAGTGAAAAAAGCTGAGAGCATGTTGGACTGTTCCACAAGGAAGGAAGGATGACAACACTTTTAAAAGAAGGGATGCCAGAGTCCTGAGCACCAACTTATCGGAGGATAAAAGAAGATATATGACAGCTGCATCGACAGAGTAGAAGGCTCACAGATGTGACATGCTTAAGTAATCGCAATGAGGAACACAGTCTTGAGGGGTCAGCAACTTAAGAGAACAGGTTTGTACTGATCCAAAAGGTGTGAACATCAAGAGCTTAAGATGCAAACTGAGGTCCTGAGGTACAAGACTAAGGGGGAACATATAAGGAAGCCCTTTAAAAAATAAACACATCACACATAGGGTCATATTATGAATACGACGCACTTTCCCTGTTTGTGCTATGGTGCACCTTTCAAAAGGTGGCCAGGCACAAACAAGGACAGTGCGTCATATTAGAAAGAATGCGCTGTCCCCAGGACAAACGGGAATTTATTCAAAATATGGCCCAGGTATGTAAAAGCTGCTCCGTTTTTCACACTGTAGGCACATGCACTTTGAAGAGGACAGAGATCCTCTTGAAGGTGGGTTAGGTAAGTGACTGCACCCACCTGCAAGGGAATGTCTGAGAGGGGTCAATGGGACCTTCCCTTCACCCAACCCCCCCACCCCCCTTAGAGGGCTGCCTTCAGGAGGCGCACTGAAAATGCAGTGCCTTTTTGTAGCGCACTTTCAGAGCACCTCCTAAGGGCATGTTTGCCTCTGTGCCTGCTTCCATAGTACGGCGCAGGTGCCGAGGCAAAGTAATTCCCTCATTTGCATGCTCTTATGATAGTGCTGGCACAAGTTGTGCGCCAGCTCTACCTAGTATTACAGTGGGGGCTGCACAAGGATCTGCAGCCCCCTTTGTAATACCATTTTGTCCAGGTGGCACACAAAGCAGATGCACACACCTGTTGCGCTCCCAGGGCACAATGTACAATACAGCCCCTAGTGACTTAAATATGTCTATCTCCAGAGCCCCAGTGCCTTCTGGCAGATCAGACATGAACACTGGAGGGAAACTGAGCTACTTCCAAAGACACCAAATTCATATTCCAGCCTTTTAGCTGAGCATACATTGACACTGGAGGGAAATTGAAATCCCTCCAAAAACACCAGAATCATATCCAAAATGTCTGAGGAGTGTGGAAGGCTAAAACAGATGTTATGGCCAGTACTGCCTCTATAAACCGGCGATGCCGAGGTGGCTCTAGGTGAGCCTTCTTGTTGAAGTACCACATGGAGGTTGTGTAGTCTTTCAGAACATGAACAAGGATGAACCTGATGGAGGAAGGAAGGACTCGAGAGCCAGTCACAAGGAACACAGCTCGAGAAGATTAATGTGGTGCCTCTGCTCTATCAGAGATGAGCAATCTCAGCTCTCTACCTCATCGAGGTGGCCTCCTCAGTCCATAGATGATGTATTCATCCCACCATAAGCTCTGGATGAGGCAGGGAGAAAAGCTTGCTGCAAGCCAGGATGGCACACTTAATCCACCATAGAAGGTCCTGGGCTTCCTCGCCTGACACGTAGTGTTGTCGAGAGACACCTCCAGTGTTGACCCCATTGAAGGTAAAGCTTCTACTGCAGAGCTGCTTGTGTGAATGAGCATTAGGCACCAGCTGGATACAGGACATCAAAAACAATGACATCCGTTCCGTCTTTTGGTTCTTCTCTTTTGCCTACCAAGGAGTGTCTCTATTGGTTTTTAAGAGGACCCTCACACACAAGGGTTGATAATGGCAGCTTCATCATTGAGTCCTCACCCAGATACACTCTGTCTGGGTGGGCTCAACCTATGTAATCAAGAAAGCTCTCTGTATGTTACTTTGTAGTGGGATACAAATGTAAAAATGCCTGAAGGTGTCCCATTAATCTCTCAATTTTATTATGGGGACCTTTGGTAAGGTTTGAAACAGAAAATTATATTGTAGAGCATACAATTAACTCAAACATCATTTGGTCTACATGTTTCAGTTTTGCTTTACTGGTCAAGCGACTATCTTCAGGACAGAACATAAGATTCCTAAGCTGATCCCTAATTTAGGTTGCTGTGTCTGAGATTCCAAGACACTTTCAGGCACATGCATCAACGTAGACTTTTGCGATTCCTTAATTGCGATTATTAAGGAATCGCAATTAAGGAATTGCAAAAGCCTATGCATGTAGGAATCGCTATAAAAATAGCGATTCATACACATTCCTTAATTGCGACCCGCAAATTGCGAGTCGCAATTAAGGAATGCCGTCCCATTCATTCCTATGGGCCTCCAGGCCGATAGGAATGAATTGAAGATTGCATGAGCAATTTGCGAGTACCAGTTGGTACTCGCAAATTGCTCATTCAATTTCAAGGGTGCAAGGGTGTCAAAATGACACCCTATTGCACCCCTGAAATTGATCTGTGCACATATGTTGCACACACACATGCTCTAAGGGCATGTGTGTGCGCAACATGAGACTTTGAAAAATGCACAAAAGTGCATTTTTCATAGTTTTTGCAAATTACCATGAAGTTCAACTTCATGGTAATTTGCTCCCCCTATTAGCGAAATCGCTAATTTTTTTACTTGAATGCATTGCATTTAAGGAATCTCAATTTGGGATTCCTTAAATGCAATCGCAATTTAAGTAATCGCAATTTAGAGAATCCTTAAATTGCGATTTTTGCATTTGGGATGATGCATCCCAAATGCAAAAATACCAGTCGCAAAGGGGCAGATTCTGAGAATCTGCCCGTTTGCAACCGGGTTTTCCTTTGATGCATGTGCCTGTAAGTGCCTGGTTCCTCTCAATAATTCAACTATATTAATGTCAGCATACCAGCATGCAAACCATACCGAGAACCTTCCCCTGCTACAAATATGTTTATTAGAGAAAAAAAATCATAGTTAAATGAGGCAGTACTGGCATATGTTCAATTTTGTGATAATACTCGGGCGACACTCCACACTTATTTTTGTGATCCCACAACAGTACATGCATTTACCTAATCAGACCTTATAGCACAAGTTACTTACCTTCGGTAAGAGACATTAGTTAGTGATAGATTTCTTACCTTAGAATTACCCCCAGTGGTCAGACTGGATCCGGAAAGTCTTCGTCAGCAGTACCCCTGCGCGTCGGAAGGTGGCGTCTTGCGGCTCGGCGTCCGTCGTAGGCATCATGATTGCCGGGATGACGTCGCAGCAGCTACTTAGACGCCGACCTCGCGCGCTGACGTCGGTTCTTTCTTTTTCCGCACCAGCAATCGCAGATCTGGAGAGAGTGGTACCCTGTAACGCCCTGAACGTCTCAGGATCGTTTAACAGACACGATAATGAGAACGCAACCACTTGTGAAGGTTTAGTTATTTTAATGAAGGCAAAAATAATACAAGGAATAAACAAAGGTTATAGTCACTGGAATCCTCCAGGCTAAGTACGTTACCAGCCCACAGCACGGATGGTCCTAACCGTCCTCTGCATATACGCCGATCCCGGCGTATGCCAACAGAGGGCAGAAATGAAATGGCCGACAATGCCAATCGGTAGGCTGTGAGGGGCACGAAGAGTGTTGGGGAGAATCGAGGAGTCAGGGAAACACCCAGCCGGGGTCTCTACCTGAAGGGAGCAGTCGCTCAACCTCTTCCTCAGACTGCACCGGGACGCGGAGTCACCTCCTGGTGATGCGTCACCGATACCCCAATCACAAGCAAAGAAGACTGAATCGAGAGCAGCCGCTCGATCGATCCTGTGGACTTCCGAGTCTGTAACGCGGCAAACACCTCCTGGTGTGCGTTACAGCTGGCAGTCCCTGTATCTCTGGTCGGGCTGGGAGTTACGACTCCAACCAGCAAAAGCGCCACTGCGCTTTGACTCAGCCGAGTCAAAAAGCGAAGCTCAATGGTTATCCGGTAGAGCTTCCGGGTCCTTCACAGGTGACGATGGGGCAAGACACGGCCCAGGGAGTAACGACTCGACCTACCTCCGTTCTTGCCTTACTGGAGCACCACTCCGGAACACTGCTTCTTCACTAAGCAGGTACGTCGGTGTAAACACAATATCCGACAGCGTTGTACCTCCCGGTTCCTCCCTTTATAGGGCGTGTTTTCCTTGAGTTATGTAACAGCTCTCCTGTTTACATAAGGGCGTGTTTTCCTTGAGTTATGTAACAGCTCTCCTGTTTACATAAGGGCGTGTTTTCCTTGAGTTATGTAACAGCTCTCCTGTTTACATAACCTCTCAACCGCTAAGCATCCTGGGAGATGTAGTCCGTTTTCGCTGGTTACCGTTTTCCTCCCCTCGCACGACAGGAATTCTTGACATACCCCCAGTCTATTTTTGACTGAGTTGTTGGGGACTTTTTGTCTCTGTTCTTTTGAGTCTTTGACTCCTGGTGTATAGGGATGCCCGGTTTCAAGTCTTGCGAGGCTTGTCCCCGCACGATGTCGGTGATGGACCTGCACCGCGAGTGTCTCTACTGCCTGGGGCGCGACTACGACCCCGCGTCGTTCCCCGATTGCCGGGCCATGGCTCCGAAAACTTTGCGGGAGCGGGCCCGAAAGTTGCTTGAGGCCCGGGAGTCGGCTCGTACGATGAACATGTTTTGTATCAGTGTTCAATTGGAGATGCATACATTCCCATCAAATAACTAGATACATTCCAAAGGTTTTATGAGCCGCATTGAGAATTTTAGGTGGCAGACCTTGTAATCCCACTTTAGAAACAAAATATGAGGCAGGTAAGTAAGAAACAATTTTCCTTGATACAATAACCCGGGGAAAAAAGAAATAAAAATGCTCCCTATTCCCAAAGGATTCACTTCATCAAAAGGGCACACCTATGTAAGACCTAAACAGCACCTGTAATATCTGTATCTTGTCGACGCTGCCAGTAAGGCGCTATTTCTAAATCTGCCATAGTCTGTGTCATGTGGTACGAGTCCATGTGTGACTTATCACGTGGTGGTGTGATGGGTTGTGTCCCCCTAAACATAATTTTTATAGAAAACGACTCAATGGTATATACACCTTTATTCGGATTGTGTAAAGAGGAACTCTAAGAAATTTTTTGTGTATGGAAAACACTAAAGCTGATATTTGTTTTTGACACATTTTGCAAAAACGGGCATACTACTTCCTCACCTGAGTCTGTGGTGTCTACTTAGACTTCGGTTTCATATTATTAATAGTCAGTACACACCTCTGCTTGGGGGGAAGTATAACTACTTGTTTGACAGGGAAATCTATATCATTAGCGTGTGTAAATTACAGTATTCATGTCTAAATTACAGTATTCACGTTTATACTATGTGATACTTGTGAATGAAAGAACAAGTTACTTAACTTCGGTAATGCATTATCTGGTAGAGACTATCTAGCTGCACATTCCTTACCTTTGAATTTCCCAGGTGTCAGGCTGGATCCAGAAATTTTCGCTGAGCGATACCCCTTGCGCGCAACGTCAGGTGGCCCCATTTGGCTCCGCGTGACTTCGTCGGTGTCGGTTATGACGTTGCAGTGCCTATATAGGAGCCATCCTTTCGTATTTTCCATGTCAGAAGTGCAGAGTCACGAAGTAACTGACATAGTCATGTGCAAAACTAGGGCCCTGAAAGGGAAAACAATCCTAGTCCTACTGATGGAGCAAGGACTTATAGAAAAGAGACTTGCTCGTAAGCAATCCGCTCCTTTAACTCACTAACATGTTATAATTACGTTTTGTGTAAAACTAATGTGCACCACATGAACACGCGGGTTAGTGAAGCTTGCCTATGTGTTTGCTAACACTAATAACACGAACAAAGGACTAAACAGCTTTTAACGGGGGAATCTTTACGGCGCATGCGTCAACTGCATCTACGCAATGTGACGAAATAACGCTTGGAGGGAAATTCTTGCGCATGAGCAGAAGGCACTAAAATGGAGTCTTGAAGACTCGCGTGCATGGCACCTGCTTAGCTGAAACGAAAACAAGCTATTTTAGTAATGCTAATGCGGGGAAAAGTATTAATATTTAAAGGGGGCTAGAGTAGAGAAGGGTGGTATACAGTGAAACCATTTATTTTACAAAAAAGAAACATTTGTATTTTCTGAGTTTATCACTAGTGTGCATATGGGCCTCTTGTGTATAACTGAAGTAAGCTGAACCATGTGATAACTGAGCATGACTACTGACAGTCAACCTGGAAGGATGACATAGAGGTTGGAAGAAGGACAAGGTCGCAGAGTGTCCCAGCCTGAGAACAGGTGGTGAAAAGTTCAAATGAACGCATCTACATGTTAGATTTTTAACAAATGTTGCAGATGAAATGTGAATGCGGGTGGAAAATAAAAGTTAGGAATACAAATTAAGGGGATTGGTTTGCGAACAATGGGCTAAGTGATATGTGAGCATGGTGTGATGATCTTCCTCCTCTTGCCTGACCAATTAGATTTCGTATTTTTACGACATTGAAACTTTAGTGGGTGGTACATGAAGAACGAAAGGTATAATTGAGATAGCTTTAGTTAGTCAGATGAAGCTTTGACGAATGCTGCAGGGATGCTGTCGGTGTAGCGGGTGATGCTGATGCTAGGAGAGATGCTGTGAGATGCTGATGAAGAATCGAATGCAGAGCCAGGAGCAGAACTTTCTATCCTAATTTAATTGGGTTAGATAAGATGATAGCGGAAGAATCTCGAGGAGGAAGAGAGTGTCAGAGAGGGGTGCGGCGCAATCGAACAAGTTACTTACCTTCAGTATCGATATATCTTTAAGAAACATTAGTTAGTTAGATTCCCCACCTTAGAATATCCCCAGGCGTTGGGCTGGATCCGGAAAGATTTTCGTCAGCAATACCCTTGAGCGTCGTAATCGCCGGGATGACGTCATCGGAGTACTTAGATGCCGCCCTTGTGCGCTGACGTCAGTTCTTGTACATAGCTTTCCGCGCCAGGAACGCAAAGCCATGCAAGAGACCGACACTGGTGCCAAAATATTTCTAGGGCCCTGAAAGGGATGACCTCAACCCTAGATATCGGTTCGCAGAACGGGGAGGATGGGTGGGGTGGTGAGGAATCTAACTAACTAATGTTTCTTACAGATATATCATTACCGAAGGTAAGTAACTTGTTCATCTGAAAGAAACACGTTAGTTAGATTTCTTACCTTAGAATAGATACCCCAGCAATACCAACCCCAGTGGTGGGTCTGCGAACCAAGATCACACCAGAAAGTCCTGGAGAACAGAACGGCCAAAGAAGCCGCCTCTCCGGACTTGGCGAACAAGTTACTTACCTTCGGTAACGATGTATCTGTAAGAAACATTAGTTAGTTAGATTCCTCACCTTAGATTCCTCACCTTAGAATATCCCCAGGCTTCAGGCTGGATCCGGAAAGATTTTTCGTCAGCAATACCCCTTGCGCGTCGCTAGGCGTCGTCTGCGGCTCCGCGTCCATCGTCGGAGTACTTAGACGCCGCCCTCGCGCACTGACATCAGTTCTTGTACATAGCTTTCCGCGCCAGGAACGCAGAGCCATGCAAGAGACCGACACTGGTGCCAAAAAATCTAGGGCCCTAGAAAGGATAGCCTTAACCCTAGATGTCTTTTCGCAGAACGGGGAGGATGGGTGGGTCGGTGAGGAATCTAACTAACTAATCTTTCTTACAGATACATCGTTACCGAAGGTAAGTAACTTGTTCATCTGAAAGAAACACGTTAGTTAGATTCCTCACCTTAGAATAGATACCCCAGCAATACCAACCCCGGTGGTGGGTCTGCGAACCAAGATCACACCAGAAAGTCCTGGAGAACAGAACAGCCAAAGAAGCCATCTCTCCGGACTTGGCTGTCCAGGCAATAATGCTTGGCAAACGTGTGCAGCGAGGCCCACGTTGCTGCCTGACAGATGTCCTGCAAAGGGACTCCCCGTCCCAGGGCAGTAGTAGCACTGTGGCCCGGGTGGAATGGGCTATCAGCCCTACAGGAGGGTCCTTTTTAGCGAAGGAGTAACAAGCCTTTATACACAATACGAGCCACCATGAGATGGTCCGCTTGTGTACTGCCCTTCCCTTCTTAGCACCCACGTATCCAACAAAAAGCTGGTCGTCCACCCGGAACTGTTTGGTGCGGTCCAAATAAAAGGACAGCGCCCGTTTTGGGTCCAGACGGTGGAGCCTCTCTTCCTCTTTCGAAGGATGCGGAGGCAGAAAGAAGGTGGGCAAGGTGACAGATTGCCCGATGTGAAAGGGAGTTACCACTTTTGGAAGAAAGTAAGGACGAGTCCGGAGGACCACCTTGTCCAGATGAACAGAAAGAAACGGAGGCTTAGACGATAACGGCTGGAGCTCACTCATCCGTCTAGCCGAGGTGATAGCTACCAGGAAAGCAGTCTTAAGAGTCAGAAGACGAATGTGACAATTGTGAAGAGGCTCAAAGGGAGCGCAGATCAGAAAGGTCAAAACTAAATTAAAATCCAACTGAGGCATTAAGAAGGGGACAGGAGGAAACATGTGAGTAATGCCCTTAAGGAAACGAGAAACAACAGGGGATTTGAAAAGAGAAGGCTGATCAGGAAGCCGTAAGAAAGCAGAGCTAGCTGATAGATAACCTTACAAGGTGCCCAGAGCAGAGCCCTGCTGGGCTAGAGAGAGAGAAGGAAGAGGAGAACCTCAGAAAGAGGGGCGGAAAGGAGATCCACAGCCTTTGCTGTGCACCATGCCACAAATTTGTTCCACACGCAGGCGTATACCGTTTTAGTGGAGGGACGCGTGGCTGCCAGAATAACGTCACAGACTTCAGGAGGCAAGTCAAATGGCATCAACTGTCGCCGCTCGATCTCCACGCATGGAGGTGGAGACTGGACAGGTTCGGGTGGAGAACCGTCCCCTGCTGCTGCGACAGAAGGTCCTCCCGAAGAGGCAGTCGTGTCGGAGGATCGATTGACATACTGAGTAGCTCGGGAAACCAGTACCTTCGTGCCCAATCCGGAGCCACTAATTTGACTTGGGCCAAGTCGCGCCTGATCTTCTTCAGCACTCTGGGCAGAAGTGGTATAGGCGGAAAGGTGTACAACAGACCGCAACTCCACTCGTGACGAAAGGCGTCCCCGAGCGAGTGCCGCCTTGGAAACTCCAACGCGCAGAACTGCAGACATTGCGCGTTCTATTCGGTGGCGAATAGATCTAACCAAGGCTTTCCCCACTGCCGAAAGAGGCCTTGTGCCACGTCCGAGTTTAGACGCCATTCGTGATCCATCATGCACCGGCGGCTGAGTTCGTCTGCTCTGGCGTTCAGAGAGCCCGCCAGATGTTGAACCACCAGGGTGATGCCCTGGTGTTCCAGCCATGTCCAGAGGCGTAGAGCCTCCTAACAAAGGGTCCACAACCCCACCCCGCCCTGTTTGTTGCAATACCACATGGCGGTGGTGTTGTCCGTGAACACCTGCACCACACTTCCCCGGACAACGGGAAGGAATGCCTTCAGTGCAAGTCGGATCGCTCTCAGCTCCAAAAGGTTCATATGGAGCCGAGTTTCCGCCGGAGACCAGAGTCCTCTGATCTCCGCCTCCCCCATGTGGCACCCCATCCCAGGAGGGACGCATCCGTCACTACTACGTGCTCCGGTTGGGGTAGGGAGAGGGATCTGCCGCTGACCCAATCGCGGTTCGTGAGCCACCACTGCAACTGCTTCGCAGTGCCCTCCGAGATCAAGACATGGTCGGACAGATTGCCACAATGCTGGGCCCACTGAAACTTCAGGTCCCACTGCAGAGCCCGCATTCGCCACCTGGCGTAATGCACCAACAGGATGCAGGAGGCCATCAGCCCCAGAAGCCGCAGCACCAACCTGACCCAAACCCAGGATAGAGGCCGAGAGACCCAAGGACTTGGTCGTAGCCCGGGAGTCCTTAAAACGAGCCAGCGCACTATCCGCCTTCTCGCCAAAAAGGCGAGTGCCATCAAAGGGCATATCCATGAGGGTACTCTGGACATCCCCCGAGAAAGACGTGGACCGTAGCCAGGCGTGGCGACGTAGTGCCACCGTGGTCGAAATTGCCCGCCCCAGCGAGTCCGTGGTGTCTAGTCCACACCGTACGCCATGCTGTGCAGCATCTCGCCCATCAGCAAGCGCCTGGGTGAGCCGTGACCGGGCCTCCTCCGGACACAGGGGCAGCATGTCCTCCACCGTATCCCACAGAGAGTGGGAATAACGGTCCAAGAGGCAAGCGGTATTCAAGGACCGCAGACCCAAACTCAGGGAAGAGAACAGCTTCTTTCCGAACTGTTCCAGCCTCTTGGATTCGTGATCCGGAGGAGCGGACGGGAAGGAGGATTGGGAAGTCGAGGCCTGGATAACCAGACTCTCGGGAGTGGGGGGTTGTGACAGAAAACTGGGGTCGCCCGGAGCAGGGCGGTGGTGCCGGGCCACGTTCCGATCCACAGGAGGTACTGTGGAGGGCTTGGACCAGGTGCCCCAGAACGTCTACGAGTGCCTCATTGAACTGCAGCAGAGGCTCTGTGGAGCTTGCTGACGGTTGAAGCACTTCTGTGAGGACGTTAGTCCTCACGGCCACAGCAGGCAACTCCAGCCCAAGGGCATCGGCCGCCTTGCGCAGCACCACTGAAAAAGGTGCACCTTCCTCCGAGGCCAAAGTCGGAGGAGAGATGAAACCAGCGTCCGGGGAGGTGTCCAGACCACTGGCATCCCCCAGTTCGTCTGCCCAGTCCTGTGAAAGGTTGGCCTGTCTGGCCATAGGGTCCTCAGACCCCTCCCAGTCGCCCCCGTCATCCGATTCCTGATAAACAGGAGGAATAACTGGAGCCAGGCGGTAGATGAAATGCTCATGCATCGGCGTCGGATGCGGCGTCGAGTGGCGCCGCACCGGCCCCGGAGCGGGGCTAAACCGGGGAACGGCATCGTCCGGGGACGGCGCCGGGGATGGTGCCGGGGGGTGGAACCGGTGTTGGCGCCGGCGGAGGAGGCGTCGTGAGGTCGACCGGCGCCGGCAGAGATCCAGGCCTGGATCCCTCGGGGACCTGCGGCGTCGGGACCGAAGTCGTCGCCGGCGCCGCGAGATCGCCCAGTCGATCCTGTGGGGCCTGAAGGCATGCTGGCAGGCATTGACGGTGGAGCCAGGCCCCTCATGGCCGAGAGGAAGGCGCTGATCTCCGCCGGAGTCGCGTCAGTCCCAGGGACCGGCGGGTATGGAGACGGACACGGCTCCTGCGGCTCCGACGAAGCCGCGACGGTGGTACCACCCTGACCCTCGACCGACCGGCGAGGGGAGTCCGAAGAGCGGTGTCGCCTCTTGGACTTCTTCGAGCCCGACGAGCGATGAGGGTGACTGCGGCTCCGCGACCGGTCCTTGGACCTCCACCGGGACGGTGAACGGCACGGAGCCGAGTGCCGAAGCTCGAGAAGCTTACGGGACCGCTTCCGCCTAGCCTTTGAGGTCAAGGCCTGACAGTCGAGGCACGAATCCGCATCGTGGTCGGGCCCCAGGCAGTAAAGGCACCGGCGATAGTGGTCCGTCACCGACATCAGTCGATGACAGAAGTCACAGGCCTTAAAACCAGGCATTCTACCGGCACCAGAGTCGAGTCGACAGAAGACCAAAAAGAGTAAAAAAAGTTTAGTCAAAAAGTGACTAAGGGGTAAGCTCTTCCCGGATCGGTGCTGTCTGGCACGGAAAAAAGAAGAACTGACGTCAGCGCGCGAGGGCAGCGTCTAAGTACTCCGACGATGTCATTCCGGCGCACGATGCCGACGACGGACGCGGAGCTGCAGACGACGCCTAGCGACGCGCAAGGGGTATTGCTGACGAAAAATCTTTCCGGATCCAGCCTGACGCCTGGGGATATTCTACGGTGAGGAATCTAAGGTGAGGAATCTAACTAACGTGTTTCTTTCAGATTGTCCAGGCAATAATGTTTGGCAAACGTGTGCAGCGAGGCCCACGTTGCTGCCTGACAGATGTCCTGCAAGGGGACTCCCCGGCAAAGGGCAGTGGTCGCCGCTGTGGCCCGAGTAGAATGGGCCCTCAGCCCTACAGGAGGTTCCTTTTTAGCGAAGGAGTAACAAGTCTTGATACACAAAACGACTGTAGGAGAGTAGGGTCTGCTTTCTATGTTCACCCCCACTTTTTGCTTTTGCTTTACTGGTTTTCGACTTAGATGTGGCTGTGGGCCTGCTAATCAGACCCACAGCCCTGCTGTTCTCTCTCTAAATTAATACTATGTACTTTAGGTGCATAACCCATTTGGATAGGATCACCTTATTGGCCCCTGTACAGTGTACCCTAGGTACCCAGGGCATAGGTGTACCCTAGGCCTACCAGGGGCTGCAGCATGTATTATGCCACCCCTGGCCTGGCCTTCCATTTTGACACAACTGGCTGATCACTCAGCTGGGGCAAGGTCGTGTAATCACCCCTTGCTTAGGTGTAGTATTCCTATACCTAACTTACATATAGACACATGTGTACCTATCAGTCACTCCTATGGCAGGCCTTGACAATCCTGGAGGCAGAGTGCTTGGTAACATGTGAGATGGTGCTCTAGCATGAGCTGAGCCTGTCTGCAGCTTTCGGAACCGTGTCCTTATAGCTGTTCTATGATATAGCCTACCATATACTCTTAAAGTGCCTTATAATCTTAGACGGTTATGGTAACTATGGTTTGGCTTTATCAAAACATGTCGTGTAAGGTGTCTAACACTAGGGAATAATACCCCCATGCCATTTCTGGACATGAGAATATTATCCCCCCCTTCTAGAGGGAAAGACATGTTAAAATCATACTTCAACTGTTAGCCTCTGACCAAAGCCTCAGCATCACAAAATGGATGCTGCTGCCACGACACAAGTCTGACCTCCTGCAGCTGGGAGTGATCCCAGCCAGGGAGGCCTGGACAATAGGTTTCCTGCTTGGGGAGGTGCTAGCACCTCCCCAGACAGCCTTTAGTGTATTGGGGCAGGGTGGGCTGAAAGGAATGAGACATGCCTGGGGCACACAAGGTGTTCCTTGCATAGTCCAGTTCAAACCGGCGCTGGGGCACTCCAGCCCCAGCTCTGGCGCGAAACTGGACAAAGGGAAGTGGGTGTAACCACCCCCTCCCAGGTCCCACCCATAAGGCGTGACCTAGCAGGTATCCCAGCCCCCCAGATTAGTATAAGAGTGGGAGTTGGGCCTCAAGACTTTAGATTATCCTGAACCTGCAAAACTGAACAGAAACTCTGGACCTTCGACATTCGACGAAAGAAGAAGACTGAAGAATCTCCCTTGTAGCCAAGGAGTGGCTACCCTGTGCAAACAGGCACCATCAAGAGACTACCCTTTGCTTTGCGACCGTTCTACGAGGAACCGACTGCAGAGCCCGACCAGAGCCTTGACTTCCAGACTTCTCCGACCCTCATCCACATCTGCAGCAGAGCTGAGATCCGTGGAGGCGACGAGCGACGTGGGACCGGCTACCTGGGAAAAGTGGCTAGTAACTTACAGCGCAGCTTCTGAGGTACCCTCGAAGTTGTGCACCGGGGATTGAGAAGCCCCAACCCCAAGCACCATCTGCACCGAAGATCAGCCCCCCACACTCCACGAGTCCTGCGTGGGGCCCTTCATTATTTTCCTGCTTGCCGCGTCTGTCCGGTTGCTTGCCCGCTGGCCTCTGTGACGACGCACCCTGAAATCTTCTGCGCTGGTTTGGCTCCTCCAGACTGGCTCCCGCTTCTCTGCAAAGAAGAAGCACCCCAGACCTTCCTGGTCTGCACCAGAAGCAAGTCCTTCGTTCTTCGTGGGTTCCGCTTGCCAAGGCTTGGTGAGTCCTAGTCCAACTTCGACGCCGCCGACAGCAAGAGCCTTCGTGGGACAGCTCGCCTCCTGGTCCTGGTCGTCCTCGACGCTTCCTGGTCCTCCTGGCTGCAGCGACAAGCTTCACCTTCACCTGCAATCTTCACGACATCGCCTGGTTCCTTCCTGGTTCCACGTGGTCACTGGCTAGTGACCTTGACTCTGTCCCTTCTGCTTGCAGGTTTCTTCTCTTCTTGATCCCAGCCTTGGGATCCACCGGACACTCTTCACTGACTGCCTGTCAGCATCTTTCTTCAGGCATCCATAGGAGTCGACGACGAAAACGACGCATCTTCACCCCTATGCACCCGCAGCCTGTGGGCTAGGTAACTTGGGTACTCCGGTGCTCATCAGGATAGTGACTATCCTAGTGTCTAGTTTTCAAGTCTCAACTTCCTAGCTACTCCGGAAGTGTCCTAAATCTACCGTTTTCTAAACTGTACTATTGCTATTGACTTTTACGCATTACGCGTGAGTGTTTCCACTCTGCACACGAATCCCGTGGGCCTCCCACTTCCTAACTAACGCTAGTGTAGTGTAGCCCCAGCGATCACCTAGGCCTAGGCCTATTCTATTTCCGTGACAGTGGTTCTTATACCACTTACTTAGTATATGGTTTGCGTGGCCCCTAGGGCCTAACTGTATTACTTACCTGTGTGACTTACTGTATGCATTAATAAGACTGTGTTGTACTTACCTCTAATCTCATAAAGAGTGCTGAGGGTTTGCTTAGAATAAATACACTTTATTTTATATATATATCTGTTGTGGTGTCCTTTCATTTGGTATTCAAGGGATTATATATGGTATCACAGCTGGCTTCACATGCCATTCAGAGTTTAGCCTAAGACTGCTCTTGTCCATGCTACCACTAGGATAGCTGGTCTATAAGGTTGACTTTACAACCAATCACCATAAGGGTATTTGGACTGATATAAGGTGTACACTATAACTAGTGACATCATACATCAGGCCAACTTCTCACATTGGTGAGCAGCGGTTGGGATCTGAGCTTGCTGTTGTAATACCATTGTAATCTTGAGATACTAAATTGAAAGATCACACAGATATTGTCTAGGTACATATAACATAGATTATTATACTTAAGTCCTACTGGACTTTGTAGTTGTAGGTTGAAGGGAATAACACACCCTGACTACAACTACTAGAGAGGTTTAGTAGATACAACTAGTGTAGGTATGTGCACACACCACACCCTCACTAGATCATGTCTCTGAGAGTAGATCAAGTAGATGCTCTCTCAGGAGGATCAGGTCTGCAAAAGATCCCCTCTAGATATGATACCTTAACATTCCAGGAGATGAGACACTTGTGTACCTCCAGAGGAATAAAACAGGGTGCAAACCCTCCCCTCCTTCAGTTAAGACAACTCCTAGAGGAGTATGATGCTCATAGGGCATCTCAGGCAGGTGCCCTAGGCACAGAGGAGGGTCTACCCACCACAGAGGAGTCAGATGGGGCTTCAGATGGGGAGGTAGACAGCCAGAGCCAAGTAGCTTTGTCCTCTACTGTAGGCCCCAGTAACCTGGGCAAGTACAGACAGACACCTTTTATCAACCAAAGAATGGCTCAGGCCTACAGGGACACTGGAGCTAGTGTCACAATGGTGACACCTACTTTTGTGGACCCTGGACAGATCATACTAGGTGAGAATTACCTAGTGACCAACGCTAGCAATGCCACTACCTCCCATAGTGTGGCTATTGTTAACTTCTCCTGGGGAGGGGTAACTGGCCTCAAGAAAGTTGTTGTTAGTTCAGACCTTCCTGTAGAGTGTTTACTGGGCAATGATCTTGAAACTTCAGTTTGGTCTGAAGTGGAGTATAGGACCCATGCAGAAATGCTGGGGATAGATGCACATGTCCTTGCTGTGACCAGGTCACAGGCCAAAAAGTGCACCACTGAACAAGTGCTGGATCCTGAAACTATGGACCAGTCACAACCCAAGAGAAAGAGCAGTAGGGTTAAGGCTGTGCCTTCCCCCCTGCCTCAGGTGGTGGATCAGCCCTCCCAGGAGGATGATTCTGAGAGCCCTGAAGGAACTGTCCTAGAAGAACTTGAACCTGATCAGGTTGAGTTTCTTGGGACAGAGGGACCTTCCAGGGCAGATCTGAGGCAGGCTCAATTAGACTGCCCCTCTCTTGAACCCCTCAGACAGCTGGCTGCTGCTGAGGCTGCAGGGAATGCTCAAGGTACCCATAGAGTGTATTGGGATGAAGGGCTACTGTATTCAGAGGCTAGAGACCCCAAGCCTGGTGCATCCAGGAGGTTGGTCATACCACTGAAGTTCAGAGGCTTCCTTCTAACCTTGGCCCATGATATTCCCCTTGCAGGACATTTAGGCCAGAACAAGACTTGGGACAGGCTTGTCCCTCACTTTCACTGGCCCCATATGTCAGAAGATACTAAGGAGTTTTGTCGCTCCTGTGTCACCTGCCAAGCCAGTGGCAAATCAGGTGGCACCACAAAGGCCCCCCTCATACCACTACCTGTGGTGGGGGTCCCCTTTGAAAGAGTGGGCATAGATATTGTAGGACCAATGGACCCACAAACAGCATCTGGGCACAGATTCATACTGGTGATAGTGGACCATGCCACCAGGTACCCAGAAGCAATTCCCCTGAGGACCACAACAGCTCCTGTTGTGGCAAGGGCCCTTCTTGGAGTATTCTCCAGAGTGGGCTTTCCAAAGGAGGTCATTTCTGACAGAGGTACCAACTTTATGTCAGGATACTTGACTGCAATGTGGAAGGAGTGTGGTGTCAACTATAAGTTCACCACACCCTATCACCCACAGTGCAATGGGCTTGTTGAGAGATTCAACAAGACCCTAAAGGGAATGATAAAAGGATTACCAGACAAGCTTAGGCGAAGATGGGACATCCTTTTACCCTGCCTTCTGTTTGCTTACAGAGAGGTCCCACAAAAGGGGGTTGGCTACAGCCCTTTTGAGCTTTTGTTTGGGCATCCTGTAAGAGGACCCCTGTGTTTGGTGAAGGAAGGATGGGAGAGACCTCTCAGACAACCCAAACTAGACATAGTGGATTATGTACTTGGTCTCCGCTCCAGGATGGCAGAGTATATGAAGAAGGCTTCTAAAAACCTTGAGGCAAGCCAAGAACTCCAAAAAGCTTGGCATGACCAAAAGGCTGTACTGACTGTTTACCAGCCAGGACAGAAAGTGTGGGTGTTGGAGCCAGTGGCCCCAGCAGCACTCCAAGACAAATGGTCTGGACCCCACACTATTGTTGAGAAAAAGGGAGAAGTCACCTACTTGGTGGACCTTGGGACTCCCAGAAGCCCCCACAGGGTGCTTCATGTCAACAGATTGAAGGCATATGTTGACAGGGCAGACATGGGGCTACTCATGGCTACAGATGAGGGGCAGGAGGAAGCGAGTGACCCTCTCCCAGACCTGTTGACTCAGAACCCTGATGATGGCTCAGTTGATGGTGTGGTCTTTTCTGACAGCCTCACTGTCCATCAGCAACAGGACTGCAGACAAGTTCTGCAATCCTACAGACATATGTTCTCTCTGACCCCAAGTCAGACAAACTGGTGCACCCATGAGGTGGACACTGGTGACAGTCTGCCTGTGAAGAGTAAAATCTACAGGCAACCTGACCATGTCAGGGACTGCATAAAAGTTGAGGTACAAAAGATGTTGGAGCTGGGAGTCATTGAACCTTCAGAGAGCCCTTGGGCTAGTCCTGTAGTCCTTGTGCCAAAACCTCACACCCAAGATGGTAAGAGAGAGATGAGGTTTTGCGTGGATTACAGAGGTCTCAATGCTGTCACTAGGACAGATGCCCACCCAATACCTAGGGCAGATGAGCTCATTGACAGACTGGCAGCTGCTAAGTTTTTGAGCACATTTGACCTAACAGCAGGCTACTGGCAAATCAGACTAGCTGAGAGTGCAAAGGCCAAAACTGCTTTCTCGACCCCAGGAGGACATTATCAATTTGTGGTAATGCCCTTTGGTTTGAAGAATGCACCTGCCACTTTCCAAAGGTTGGTGAATCAAGTCCGTACTGGGTTGGATGATTATTGTGCAGCTTATCTTGATGATATTGCTGTCTTTAGCTCCACCTGGGAGGATCACCTGGTCCACCTGAGGAATGTTTTAGAGGCCCTGCAAAAGGCAGGCCTCACTATCAAGGCCACTAAGTGCCAGATAGGGCAGAGCAAGGTTGTATACCTGGGCCACCTAGTTGGTGGGGGTCAGGTTCAACCACTGGAGAGCAAGATCCAGACCATAAAGGACTGGGCTCCTCCAACTATCCAGACTCAGGTCAGAGCTTTCTTGGGCCTGACTGGGTACTACAGAAAGTTTGTTAAGAACTATGGGTCCATAGTGACACCACTTAATGACTTGACCTCCAAGAAGATGCCAAAGAAAGTTCAGTGGACAGTAAGCTGTCAAAAAGCATTTGATGACCTGAAGCAGGCGATGTGCAGTGCACCTATTCTGAAAAGTCCAGACTACTCCAAAGAGTTCATTGTCCAGACAGATGCTTCTGAGTTAGGTGTGGGAGCTGTTCTTTCACAACTGAATGTAGATGGTCAACACCAGCCCATTGCTTTTATAAGTAGAAGGCTGACCCCTAGTGAGAAACGTTGGTCAGCTATTGAGAGGGAGGCCTTTGCTGTGGTTTGGGCCCTGAAGAAGCTGAGGCCATACTTGTTTGGCACTCACTTCAAGATTCAGACAGACCATAAGCCCCTCTTGTGGTTAAATCAGATGAAGGGTGAAAATCCCAAACTTCTTAGGTGGTCCATTTCCCTACAGGGGATGGACTTCACAGTGGAACATAGACCTGGGACTGACCATGCCAATGCAGATGGACTCTCCAGATATTTCCACTTAGAACATGAAGACTCAACTGGTCAAGGTTAGTTTAATGTCCCTAAGTTTGGGGGGGGGTTGTGTAGGAGAGTAGGGTCTGCTTTCTATGTTCACCCCCACTTTTTGCTTTTGCTTTACTGGTTTTCGACTTAGATGTGGCTGTGGGCCTGCTAATCAGACCCACAGCCCTGCTGTTCTCTCTCTAAATTAATACTATGTACTTTAGGTGCATAACCCATTTGGATAGGATCACCTTATTGGCCCCTGTACAGTGTACCCTAGGTACCCAGGGCATAGGTGTACCCTAGGCCTACCAGGGGCTGCAGCATGTATTATGCCACCCCTGGCCTGGCCTTCCATTTTGACACAACTGGCTGATCCCTCAGCTGGGGCAAGGTCGTGTAATCACCCCTTGCTTAGGTGTAGTATTCCTATACCTAACTTACATATAGACACATGTGTACCTATCAGTCACTCCTATGGCAGGCCTTGACAATCCTGGAGGCAGAGTGCTTGGTAACATGTGAGATGGTGCTCTAGCATGAGCTGAGCCTGTCTGCAGCTTTCGGAACCGTGTCCTTATAGCTGTTCTATGATATAGCCTACCATATACTCTTAAAGTGCCTTATAATCTTAGACGGTTATGGTAACTATGGTTTGGCTTTATCAAAACATGTCGTGTAAGGTGTCTAACACTAGGGAATAATACCCCCATGCCATTTCTGGACATGAGAATATTATCCCCCCCTTCTAGAGGGAAAGACATGTTAAAATCATACTTCAACTGTTAGCCTCTGACCAAAGCCTCAGCATCACAAAATGGATGCTGCTGCCACGACACAAGTCTGACCTCCTGCAGCTGGGAGTGATCCCAGCCAGGGAGGCCTGGACAATAGGTTTCCTGCTTGGGGAGGTGCTAGCACCTCCCCAGACAGCCTTTAGTGTATTGGGGCAGGGTGGGCTGAAAGGAATGAGACATGCCTGGGGCACACAAGGTGTTCCTTGCATAGTCCAGTTCAAACCGGCGCTGGGGCACTCCAGCCCCAGCTCTGGCGCGAAACTGGACAAAGGGAAGTGGGTGTAACCACCCCCTCCAGGTCCCACCCATAAGGCGTGACCTAGCAGGTATCCCAGCCCCCCAGATTAGTATAAGAGTGGGAGTTGGGCCTCAAGACTTTAGATTATCCTGAACCTGCAAAACTGAACAGAAACTCTGGACCTTCGACATTCGACGAAAGAAGAAGACTGAAGAATCTCCCTTGTAGCCAAGGAGTGGCTACCCTGTGCAAACAGGCACCATCAAGAGACTACCCTTTGCTTTGCGACCGTTCTACGAGGAACCGACTGCAGAGCCCGACCAGAGCCTTGACTTCCAGACTTCTCCGACCCTCATCCACATCTGCAGCAGAGCTGAGATCCGTGGAGGCGACGAGCGACGTGGGACCGGCTACCTGGGAAAAGTGGCTAGTAACTTACAGCGCAGCTTCTGAGGTACCCTCGAAGTTGTGCACCGGGGATTGAGAAGCCCCAACCCCAAGCACCATCTGCACCGAAGATCAGCCCCCCACACTCCACGAGTCCTGCGTGGGGCCCTTCAGCATTTTCCTGCTTGCCGCGTCTGTCCGGTTGCTTGCCCGCTGGCTAGTGGCCTCTGTGACGACGCACCCTGAAATCTTCTGCGCTGGTTTGGCTCCTCCAGACTGGCTCCCGCTTCTCTGCAAAGAAGAAGCACCCCAGACCTTCCTGGTCTGCACCAGAAGCAAGTCCTTCGTTCTTCGTGGGTTCCGCTTGCCAAGGCTTGGTGAGTCCTAGTCCAACTTCGACGCCGCCGACAGCAAGAGCCTTCGTGGGACAGCTCGCCTCCTGGTCCTGGTCGTCCTCGACGCTTCCTGGTCCTCCTGGCTGCAGCGACAAGCTTCACCTTCACCTGCAATCTTCACGACATCGCCTGGTTCCTTCCTGGTTCCACGTGGTCACTGGCTAGTGACCTTGACTCTGTCCCTTCTGCTTGCAGGTTTCTTCTCTTCTTGATCCCAGCCTTGGGATCCACCGGACACTCTTCACTGACTGCCTGTCAGCATCTTTCTTCAGGCATCCATAGGAGTCGACGACGAAAACGACGCATCTTCACCCCTATGCACCCGCAGCCTGTGGGCTAGGTAACTTGGGTACTCCGGTGCTCATCAGGATAGTGACTATCCTAGTGTCTAGTTTTCAAGTCTCAACTTCCTAGCTACTCCGGAAGTGTCCTAAATCTACCGTTTTCTAAACTGTACTATTGCTATTGACTTTTACGCATTACGCGTGAGTGTTTCCACTCTGCACACGAATCCCGTGGGCCTCCCACTTCCTAACTAACGCTAGTGTAGTGTAGCCCCAGCGATCCCCTAGGCCTAGGCCTATTCTATTTCCGTGACAGTGGTTCTTATACCACTTACTTAGTATATGGTTTGCGTGGCCCCTAGGGCCTAACTGTATTACTTACCTGTGTGACTTACTGTATGCATCAATAAGACTGTGTTGTACTTACCTCTAATCTCATAAAGAGTGCTGAGGGTTTGCTTAGAATAAATACACTTTATTTTATATATATATCTGTTGTGGTGTCCTTTCATTTGGTATTCAAGGGATTATATATGGTATCACAGCTGGCTTCACATGCCATTCAGAGTTAACCTAAGACTGCTCTTGTCCATGCTACCACTAGGATAGCTGGTCTATAAGGTTGACTTTACAACCAATCACCATAAGGGTATTTGGACTGATATAAGGTGTACACTATAACTAGTGACATCATACATCAGGCCAACTTCTCACAACGACTCACCGAGAGATGGTTCGTTTGTGCACCGCCCGCACCTTCTTAGTGCCCACGTAGCCGACACAGAGTTGGTCGTCCACCCGGAACTGTTTGGTGCGGTCTAGATAGAAGGACAGCGCCCTTTTGGGGTCCAGACGGTGGAGCCTCTCTTCCCCTTTCGAGGGATGCGGAGGCGGAAAGAAGGTGGGCAGCGTAACAGACTGCCCGATGTGAAAGGCAGTCACTACCTTAGGAAGAAAGGAAGGACGAGTTCTGAGAACAACTTTGTCCGGATGGACAGAAAGGAAAGAAGGCTTAGAAGAGAGAGCCTGGAGCTCACTCACCCTTCTAGCAGAGGTGATGGCCACCAGGAAAGCAGTCTTACGCGTCAACAGACGAAGGGGACAGTTATGAAGTGGCTCAAAGGGAGCGCACATTAGATACGTCAATACCAGATTCAAATCCCACTGAGGCATTATGAAAGGGACAGGAGGAAACATGTGAGTAATGCCTTTAAAGAAGCGAGAAACAACAGGGGATTTGAAAAGAGAAGGCTGATCAGGAAGCCGTAAGAAAGCAGAGATAGCTGAAAGATAACCTTTAAGAGTGCCCGGAGCAGAGCCCTGCTGGGCCATGGAAAGAAGAAAGAGGAGAACCTCAGAAAGAGGGGCGGAAAAGGGATCCACAGCCTTTGCTGTGCACCATGCCACAAATTTGTTCTACCTGCATGCTTATACCGATTTTGTGGAGGGACGCCTAGCTGCCAGAATAACATCACAGACTTCAGGAGGCAAGTCAAATGGCATCAACTGTCGCCGCTCAATCTCCACGCATGGAGGTGGAGACTGGACAGGTTCGGGTGGAGGACCGTCCCCATCTGCTGCGACAGAAGGTCCTCCTGAAGAGGCAGTTGTATCGGGGGATCGATCAACAGACTGAGTAGCTTGGGATACCAGTACCTTCTTGCCCAATCCGGAGTCACCAAGATGACTTGGGCCCGGTCGCGCCTGATCTTCTTCAGCACTCTGGGCAGAAGTGGTATAGGCGGAAAGGCATACAACAGACCGCAACTCCACTCGCGACGAAAGGCGTCCCCGAGCGAGTGCCGCCTTGGAAACTCCAACGCGCAGTACTGCTGACATTGCGCGTTCGCTTCGGTGGCGAATAGATCTAACCAAGGCTCTCCCCACTGCCGAAAGAGGCCTTGCGCCACGTCCGAGTTTAGACGCCATTCGTGATCCATTATGCACCGGCGGCTGAGTTAGTCTGCTCTGGCGTTCAGAGAGCCCGCCAGATGTTGAACCACCAGGGTGATGCCCTGATGTTCCAGCCATGTCCAGAGGCGCAGAGCCTCCTGACAAAGGGTCCACGACCCCACTCCGCCCTGCTTGTTGCAATACCACCTGGCGGTAGTGTTGTCCGTGCACACCTGCACTACACTTCCCCGGACAGAGGGAAGGAATGCCTTCAGTGCAAGTCGGATCGCCCTCAGCTCCAAAAGGTTGATATGGAGCCGAGACTCTGTCGGAGACCAGAGTCCTCTGATCTACGCCTCTCCCAGGAGGGACGCATCCATCACTACTACGTGCTCCGGTTGGGGTAGGGAGAGGGATCTGCCACTGACCCAATCGCGGTCCATGAGCCACCACTACAACTGTCTCGCAGTGCCCTCCGAGATCAAGACCTGGTCGGACAGGTTGCCCCGATGCTGGTGTGAGAAGTTGGCCTGATATATGATGTCACTAGTTCTAGTGTACACCTTGTATCAGTCCAAACAACCCTTATGGTGATTAGTTGTAAAGTCAACCTTATAGACCAGCTATCCTAGTGGTAGCATGGACAAGAGCAGTCTTAGGCTAAACTCGGTATGGCATGTGAAGCCAGCTGTTATACCATTTGCAACCCCTTGAATACCAAATGAAAGGACACCACAACAGATATATTATAAAAATAGAATGTATTTATTCTAGTCAAAATACCCTCAGCACTCTTTATGAGCTTCGAGGTAAGTACAACACAGTCTTATTTAAGCATACATAAGTCACACAGGTAAGTAATACAGTTAGGCCCTAGGGGCCACGCAAACCATATACTAAGTAAGTGGTATAAGAACCACTGTCACGAACACAGGTTAGGCCTAGTCCTAGGGAATCGCTGGGGCTACACTATCCTATCAGTTGCTAAGCAGTGGGAGGCCCACGGGATTCAGGTGCAGAGTGGAAACACTCACGCGTAATGCGTTAAAGTCGATAGAAATAGTAGTATTTAGAAATTAAGAGTTTTAGGACACTTCGGAAGGAACTAGGAGTTAGAGACTTGGAAACTAGACACTTGGATAGTCAATACCCTTGTGAGCACCGGAGTACTCAAGTTACCTAGCCCACGGGCTGCGGGTGCATAGGTGTGAACTTGCATCGGGTTTCGTCGTCGACTCCTATAGATGCCTGAAGAAAAGATGCTGACAGGCAGTCAGTGAAGAGTGTCCGGTGGATTCCAAGGATTTAATCAAGAAGGAGGATACCTGCAAGCAGAGGGGACAGAGTCTAGGTCACTAGCCAGGAGCCGGGAAGGAACCAGGAAGGAACCAGGCGATGTCGTGAAGATGCAGGTGAAGAGGTGAAGCTTGTCGCAGCAGCCACGGGTACCAGGAGGCGTTGAGGACGACCAGAACCAGGAGGCGAGCTGTCCCACGAGGGCTCTTGCTGTCGGCGGCATCGATGTCGAGTCGGGACACAACAAGCCTTGGCAAGCGCAACCCACACAGAATGAAGGATTCACTTCTGTTGCAGACCAGGAAGGCCTGAGGTGCTTCTTTTTCACAGGGAAGCAAGGGGCCAGTCTGGAGGAGCCAAACCAGCGGTGGAAAGTCAAAGGTTCGTCGTCGCAGAGGTCACTAGCCAACGGGCAAGCAACCGGACAGACGCGTCGAGCAGGAAAATGCAGAAGGGCCCCACGCAGAACTCGTGGAGTGTGGAGGGCTGATCTTCGGTGCAGATGGTGCTCGGGGTTGGGGCTTCTCAATCCCCAGAGCACAACTTCAAGGATGCCTCAGAAGCTGCGCTGGAAGCAAGTAGCCAATTTTCCCAGGTAGCCGGTCCCACGTCTCTCGTCGCCTCCACGGATCTCAGCTTTGCTGTGGATGTGGATCAGGGTCGGAGAAGTCTGGAAGTCAAGGCGCTGGTCGGGCTCTGCAGTCGGTTCCTCGTAGAACGTTGAGCAAAGCAAACGGCAGGTCGCTTGATGGTGCCTGTTTGCACAGGGTGGCCACTCCTTGGCCACAAGGGAAATTCTTCTGTCTTCTTCCGTAGTCGAATGTCGAAGGTCCAGAGTTTCTGTCCAAGTTTCAGTTATCAGGATAATCCAAAGTCCTAGGGACTTTACAGCGAGCCCGGCTCGGTTTTACAACCACAATCTGGCCCCCCCACTGGCCCGGCTGAAATCTGATGTCGAGCATTGGCGGTCCCTGCCGCTCACCCTGGTGGGCCGAGCTGCCCTCTTTAAAATGCTTGCTCTCCCGCGCTTCCTGTACGTCCTTCAAAACTGCCCCAACAAAGTTCCAGATGCCTATTTTACGGCGGTAGAGGGCGAGATCCGTACTTTACTATGGAACGGAGGAGCCCCCAGGATATCGTTGGGGAAGCTTGCCAAGGGGTGGTACGATGGTGGTATAGCCCTGCCGGACCTGAAATTGTATTATTGGGCCTCGCAGTTGGTAGTGGTAAACCATTGGATGTACCGACCCCCCCACGACCCGGCGTTCATATTAGATAAATACCAAACGGGACGTGCAGGGTATCTGGGAGCGCTCTATTCCAAGGGCAGGAAACAGACATTTATAGGCCCAATGGCCCATACAGTTGGCATTTGGCCCCGAGCGAACTCTCACCTGGGATGGGCATATACCCTCACTAAAGCGGCGCCACTATGGCAAACCCAAGGACTCAGTACCCTTTGTTTCCAGCCAGGGTTCGACAAATGGGACCTGATTGGCATCTCAAAGGTCGGTGATCTGATACAAAAAGGTGCCATTCTCAGCTTTGAGGAACTTAAGAGAACCTACCATATGGCGCAAAGCGAGCTATTTCGCTACCTTCAGGTTCGGCATGCCCTCCAGATGGCGTTTACTAACTTTGATACCATTCCAGACGTTTCGCCCCTGGAGGACAGACTCTTAGATGGCCAACTGCAATCGAAGGCCATCTCCCTGACATATAAAAAGCTTTGCAATAACCTCCCTGATACATTTGAGGGGCTTCGAGAGAAGTGGCAACAGGACATAGGACCCCTTGAGGAAGAGGACTGGAGGGAAGCATTGATGTCTCCTAGACAGGCGGCGATTACCCTCAGACACCGATTGATCCAACTACGGATTCTCCACAGGTCCTATATGACAGGGGTGGTCCTAGCACGAATAGGGGCCAGGGAAGATTCACTGTGTAGCAGGGGATGTCGGCAGGAGGCCACGTTCTTTCATATGGTCTGGGAATGCCCTGCGATCAAGCCGATATGGGATGGGGCTGCGACTAAGCTTCAAACCGCGCTGGGGAAACCGTTGACCCTCGCGCCTCAGGTAGGCCTACTTAATATATAGGAGGCTACGGACCTCACCGAGATCGAGCAGCAGATGGTAACGCTGGGCTTCACTTTAATCAAGCGAGAGATAGCACGCCACTGGGGGGCTGCTGGGACACCATCCATACGAGTGTGGGTACAGGAGCTCGACAGATGAATGATAGCTGAAAAAGAAGTGTTCATCATTAGAGGGTGCCCTAGAAAGTGGGAAACAAAATGGAAGGCGTGGAATAGCTATAGAGGATCCCTATGTACATCCCCGCTAGTAGACCTGACATTAAGACAGAAAGAACTCAGAGAAGTGTTAACATTGTGAATGCAATCTTATTTATGTTATTCATACTGGTGTTCTATGGTGCTGCGGACATAAATGTGAATATATCTGTGTATTTGCAAAATCAATAAAATGTTATTCCAAAGTCCTAGGGACTCAGCTCCCACTCTTATACTAATCTGGGGGGGCTGTGTTACCTGCTAGGTCCCTCCTATGGGTGGGACCAGGGAGGGGGGTGGTTACACCCCCTTCCCTTTGTCCAGTTTCGCGCCAGGACTGGGGCTGGAGTGCCCCAGCACCGGTTTGAACTGGACTATGCATGAGACACCTTGTGTGCCCCAGGCAGTGTCTCGTTTCATTCATCCCTCCCTGCCCCAATACACTAAGGCCTGTCTAGGGTGGTGCTAGCACCTCCCAAGGCAGGAAACCTATTGTCCAAGCCTCCCTCGCTGGAAGGACTCCCAGCAGCAGGAGGTCAGACTTGTGTCTGTGGCAGCAGCATCCATTTTGTGATGCTGGGGCTCTGGTTAACTTTAACTGGGTAGTAGGTCTTCAACATGTCTTCTCCCTCTAGAAGGGAGGAATACTATCCTCATCGCCAGAAATGGTGTGGGGGTAGTATTCCAAAGTGTTAGACACCTTACACGACATGTTTTGATAAAGCCAAACCATAGTTACCATAACCGCGAGGATTATAAGGCACTTTAAGAGTATATGGTAGGCGATATCATAGAACAACTATAAGGACATGGTTCCGAAAGCTGCAGACAGGCTCAGCTCATGCTAGAGCACCATCTCACATGTTACCAAACACTCTGCCTTCAGGATTGTTAAGGCCTGCCATAGGAGTGACTGATAGGTTACCCATGTGTCTATATATAAGGTAGGTATAGGAATACTACACCTAAGCAAGGGGTGATTACACGACCTTGCCCCAGCTGAGTGATCAGCCAGTTGTGTCATAATGGAAGGCCATCCAGGGGTGGCATAATACATGCTGCAGCCCCTGGGAGGCCTATGGTACACCTATGCCCTGGGTACCTAAGGTACACTGTACAGGGCCCTAGAAGGTGATCCTTACCAATTGGGTTATGTACCTAAAGTACATAGTGTGAATTTAGAGAGAGAACAGCTGGGCTGTGGGTCTGATTAGCAGGCCCACAGCCACATCTAAGTCGAAAACCAGTGAAGCAAAAGCAAAAAGTGGGGGTGAACATAGAAAGCAGACCATACTCTCCTACAGTTGGGCCCACTGAAACTTAAGTTCCCACTGCAGAGCCCGCATTCGCCATCTGGCGTGATGCACCAACAGGATGCAGGAGGCCATCAGACCCAGAAGCCGCAGCACCAACCTGACCGAAACCCGGGATAGATGCCGGAAGATGGGAATCAGAGCCTGAATATCCGCTGTTCCGGAGGATAGGCACGGAACTGCGCCGAGTCCAGAACCCTTCCGATGAAGAGGAGCTTCTGGGAGGGACTCAGATGCGACTTCGGCACGTTGATGGAGAACCCCAGCAAATGCAGGAGGTCAGCCGTAGTCTGGAGGTGGGAGACGACTGCCTGGGGCGATCCCGCCTTCAACAACCAGTCGTCGAGATAGGGGAAGACTGAAACCCCCAACCTGCGCAGATGAGCTGCGACCACCGCCATCACTTTCGTGAACACCCGAGGGGCACTGGTGAGGCCGAAGGGGAGCACGGTAAACTGAAAATGCTCCTGGCCCACCGTGAACTGCAGGTAACGCCGGTGGGCCGGCAGGACGGGTATGTGGAAATAAGTGTCCTGGAAGTCCAACGCTACCATCCAGTCTCCAGGGTCTAGGGCAGCCAGAACCTGAGCTAAGGTGAGCATCTTGAACCTCTCCTTCCGGAGGAAGGCGATGACGCTCCTGAGGTCCAAGATAGGGCGTAGGCCCCCTTTGCCCTTCTTGGGAACCAGAAAGTAGTGGGAATAACAACCACAACCTACTTCTGGACCAGGAACGCGCTTGATGGCCCCTTTGGCCAAGAGGGCCATAACTTCCTCCTGCAGAAGATTAAAGAGATCCCCCGACATGCGGTGGTACTGCGGTGGCATGGCTGGAGGGGTCACCTCGAAGGGGAGGGAGTAGCCCTTTCGGACAATTTGCAGCACCCACCTGTCCGACGTGATGGAACGCCAGTGGAGCAGGTGATGGCGAATTCTGCCTCCCACTGGCGTGGAATGGGCCTGAAAGCACGGACTAGGAGGGCTTTGAGTCGGATGCTGCTGGGGTAGATGTGGACGTTGTCCCCCCTGTACCGCCTCGGCGGAAACCACGTCCGCGACCACGTGGAGATTGGTTCTGCGGCCTGTGGCTGGACGGACGTGAGGGAGTGCCCCTTCCTTGGCCACAAAAGGGGCGAAAAGCGGAAGCTTGCGGGCGCGGGCCGAGAGGCCCAAGGACTTGGCCATAGCCCTGGAGTCTTTAAAGCGCACCAGCGCACTATCCGCTTTGTCGCTAAAAAGGCGACTGCCATCGAAGGGCATGTCCATGAGGGGGCTCTGGACATCCCCAGAAAATCTCGTGAACCGCAGCCAGGCGTGGCGGCGAAGTGCCACCGTGGTCGACATTGCCCGACCTAGCGGGTCCGTAGTGTCCAGTCCACATCGGATCGCATGCCTTGCTGCATCCCGCCCCTCGGCAAGAGCCTGGGAGAGCCGTGTCCGGGCCTCCTCCGGGGACTGGGGCAACACGTCCTCCACCGTATCCCACAGGGAGTGGGAGTAACGGGACAAGAGGTGTTAATAGAACGCAATCCCAAACTAAGGGAGGAGAACAGCTTCTTACCAAACTGTCCTAGTCTCTTGGATTCCCGGTCCAGGGGAGCGGACGGGAAGGAGGTCTGGGAAGTAGAGGCCTGGATAACCAGGCTCTCGGGTGTGGGGTGCATGGACAGAAAACTGGGGTCACCTGGTGTAGGGCGGTGGCGCCAGGCCACGTTCCGGTCCACAGGAGGTACTGTGGAGGGCTTGGACCAGGTGCCCTTGAGAACGTCAACCAGTGCTTCATTAAACTGCAGCAGAGGCTCCGAGGAGCTTGCTGACGGTTGGAGCACTTCAGTGAGGAGGTTAGCCCTCACGGCCACAGCAGGTAGCTCCAGCCCAAGGGCTTCGGCCGCCTTGCGCAGCACCACAGAAAATGCAGCACCTTCCTCCGAAGCCACGGTCGGAGGAGAGATGAAGCCAGTGTCAGGGGAGGTATCCAGACCACTGGCATCACCCAGCTCGTCTGCCCAGTCCTGAGATAACTGGCCCTACCGGGCCAGAGGGTCCTCAGACCCCTCCCAGTCGTCACCGTCATCCGATTCCTGGTAGACAGGAGGAATGATCGGAGCCGGGCGGAAGATGAAATTGCCACCCATCGGCGTCGGGTGCGGCGGAGGGGTCGTGAAGCCGACTGGCGCTGACTGGGATCGGAGTCGGCGCTGGAGCCGCCGGCGCGCTAGGCCTCCCTGTCGAGCCTGCAGGGCCCGAAGGCGCGCCGGCAGGCGTCGACGGCGGAGCCAGGTTCCTCATGGCCATGAGGAAGGCACTGATCTCCGCAGGAGTCGCGCCAGTCCCAGGGACCGGCGGGTTTGGGGACGGACGTGACTCCTGCGGCTCCGATGGAGCCGCGTGGGTGATACCACCCGAACCCTCGGCCGAGTCGCATGACCAGCGAGGGGAGCCCGAAGAGCGATGTCACCTCTTGGACTTCTTACTTCTTACTATGCTTCGACTTACCAGAAGACTTGGAACCCGACGAGTGGTGGTGATGGCTGCGGCTCCGCGACCGGTCCCTCGACCTCCTCCTCGACCGGGACCGTGAATGGCGCAGAGCCGACTGCCGGAGCACGACTCGGCATCGTGGTAGGCCCCCAGGCAGTAAAGGCACCGGCGATGGTGGTCCGTAACCGACATCAGTCGGTGACAGGAGTCAAGCTTTAAAGCCAGGCATCCCTACCCGCACCAGAGTCGAGTCGACGAGGATCGAACCAAAAGAGTTAAAAAAGTTTAGTCAAAAAATGACTAAAGGGTATGCTCTTCCCGGATCGGCGCTTACTGGCGCGGAAAAAAGAAGAACTGACATCAGCGCGCGAGGGCGGCGTCTAAGTACTCCGACGACGTCATCCCGGCGATCACGATGCTGACGACGGACGCGGAGCCGCAGACGACGCCTAGCGACGCGCAAGGGTATTGCTGACAAAAATCTTTCCGGATCCAGCCTGATGCCTGGGGATATTCTAAGGTGAGGAATCTAACGTGTTTCTTTCAGATGTCGGTTCTAGAGAGGTCAACTATCCTGTCCTGTATCCTGTCCTGAAGTCTTTGTCTCCTGAACTATCCCGGGGGACCCTTACCAGCCCTTTGGCCAGGGGGATGGTCTTCATACCATTCTTGGTAAATATAATTTTGTGTATTTGCAGATGTTCTTTCTCTCTGTCCTCTCCCTTTCTGAGCATAAGTCATTGCAAGAGTTTGAAGTATGTGTTTGATGATTAATTCATTGAATTTTCTCTCCTACGAATGAGGGTGTCTGTACTGTGTTTTTGAAGTGGTTCACATGCATTTAATTTAGATAAAAACTTAAAACTTTCCTGAGTCTGTGGTTATTTACTTCAAAGTATAGAAAAGTTAGAGTTATGTTCATTATCACCATCAATTAGTTCAGCTAATGGTCTATCGACCAGAGGAAAGAACGTTTTGATCAGTGAAAGTTTAGTTAAGAATAATGAATAACTAATCCTGATATTGTGATCACACATATAAACTTTGACTCCAGCGGCTTACTCAATTGTGTGTGTTGTTTATGGGCCCAGGTGAGTATATGGTAGTAGAGTTTTGTTGTTGGTACACCGCTGGATCACTACTACATCAGTCCACAAAGCGGGGAGGCATGGGTGGGGCTGTAAGGAATCTGCAGCTAGATAGAGTCTCTACCAGATAATGCGTTCCCGAAGGTAAGTAACTAGTTCATCTGATAGACTTCTAGCTGCAGGTTCCTTACCTTTGAATCAGATACCCGAGCCATACCACCCCGGCAGTGGGTTGCGGACTCGTGATCTAAATTAAGAAGTCTTGCAGGACTGAACGGGCACCCCTGCGCACTTGACCATCAAGGCAATAATGTTTTGCGAACATGTGCAATGATGCCCACTTTGCTGTCTGACAGATGTCTTGGACTGGGACACCCCAGGCCAAGGCCATAGTCGCAGCCTTTCCCCTGGTGGAGTGGGACACTAATCCCTCAGGGGGCTGCTTCTTCGCCAAGGTGTAACAGATTTTAATGCATAGCACAACCCAGCGAGAAAGGGTCCTTTTCTGCACTGCCCTTCCCTTATTTGCTGCCACATACCCCACAAAAAGTTGGTCATCCACCCAGAACTCTTTTGTGCAGTCAAGGCAGAACGACAACAATCTTTTTGGGTTCAGTCGGTGGAGACACTCCTCTTCCATAGAGGGATGAGGGGAGAGCAAAGAAGGTGGTAAAAGTTATGGACTGACCCAGATGGAATGGGGTCACCATCATGGTAAGAATGATGCCCTGGTGCAAAGCACCACCTTGTCCGGAAAGGACATAAGATAAGGAGGCAAACTGGATAATGCCTGCAATTCACTCACCCTCCGGGCCGATGTACTCACCACCCAGAAGGCTTTTTTGATGGTCAACAGCCAGAGGGGACAATTGTGCAATGACTCAAAAGGAGCGCACATCAGGTAAGTGAGGACCAAATTAAGGTCCCATTGTGGCATAACAAAGGGCGCAGGTGGAAATAAATGGCCCAGCCCTTTCAGAAATCTATTTACAATAGGAGATTTAAAGAGAGATGGCTGATCTGGCAGCCGCAAAAAAAGCAGAAAGAGCAGAGAGGTAACCCTTGAGAGTTCCCAAAACAGCTCTGCTGGGCAAGAGTCAAAATGAATAAAAGGACAGTAGAAAGAGAAGCAGAAAGAGGTTCAATGAACCTTTCTGTACAGTATAATACAAATTGCTGCCAACGGCAGGCATATACTGTCTTAGTGGAGCGCCGCCTGGCCGCCTGAATAACATTACAGACTTCAGGAGGAGGGTCAAAAGCTAGCAACTGTCGCCGCTCAATCTCCACGCATGGAGGCGCAGAGTTGACAGGTTCGGGTGGAGAACCCTCCCCTGCTTCTGCGACACAAGATCCGCCTGAAGGGGCAGCCTGATTGCAGGATCGACACTCATGCTCAAAAGCTCTGGATACCAGACGAACAAGTTACTTACCTTCGGTAAAGCTTTTTCTGGTGGATACAGTATCTGCCTGTGGATTCCTCACCTTGTGAATATCCCCTGCGCCAGCAACATTCGGAAACTTTTGTAGCAGTCCACGCCGATGGGGTCGACGACGACATCACAGAGACACGGCTCCGCTTGCGACTCCGCTGACGTCACCGGCTCCATAAGAAGACCTCGTCGGCGTGATGACGTCAGTTCCGCCCCTTTTTTCCGTGCCTTCGAGGCACACGGATGGACTGACAGCAATATATACACAGTTTACACAGTACACAATATGCATATCAACACACCCAGTGTGGAAAATAAATAACAAAGCACAAGAAATAACATAATGCCTTTGACAGTGATAAACACATTTGAAACCCATCAATAGAATTACAGGCATAGAAATACCGGTATAGAAGGATGGACAACGGGGATGCGGGTGGGTCAGTGAGGAATCCACAGGCAGATACTGTATCCACCAGAAAAAGCGTTACGGAAGGTAAGTAACTTGTTCTTCTGATGGATACATCTGCCAGTGGATTCCTCACCTTGTGAATAGATTCCACAGCAGTCCCCACTCCCGGAGGAGGGTGTCCACCCTTCTATACCAGAAAATCCTGAAGGACGGAACAAGCAAAATGTCCGTCCCTCCTCACCTCGGTGTCTAAGCACTAATGTTTTGCGAAGGTGTGGAGGGAGGCCCAAGTTGCCGCCCTACAAATGTCCTCCACCGGAACACCCCTAGACAAAGCAGAAGTGGAAGACTTTGCTCTGGTAGAATGAGCCCTCAAACCCTCCGGAGGCTCCTTACCAGCTAGAGAGTAGCATATCTTGATGCACAAGACAATCCACCTGGAAAGGGTGCGCTTGTGGACCGCACAACCTTTCCTGCAGCCAGCAAAGCCCACAAAGAGCTGGTCATCAATCCTGGAGTCCCTTGTCCTGTCCAGGTAGAAGCTCACCGCCCTCTTAGGGTCCAAGCGGTGAAGTCTCTCCTCCTCCTTGGAAGGGTGAGGGGGAGGATAGAAAGAAGGAAGGATAATGGACTGCCCTAAATGGAAGGGAGTTACCACCTTAGGCAAAAACGCAGCCCTGGTCCTGAGTACCATTCGTTCAGCATGAATGGTCAAGAATGGGGGTTTTGAACTTAGAGCTTGAAGCTCACTTACCCTCCTTGCCGAGGTGATTGCAACAAGTAAAACTGTCTTAAAGGACAACAGCCTCAAGGGACACTTGTGTAAGGGCTCGAAGGGAGAACCCATAAGATAAGTTAATACAAGGTTTAAGTCCCATTGAGGCACAATAAAAGGAGTAGGAGGAAACTTGTTTGTAAGGCCCTTTATGAAACGAAGAACAATAGGTGACTTGAACAGCGACGGCTGATCCGGCAAACAAAGGAAAGCCGATAGAGCCGATAAATATCCTTTCACAGTAGCCACAGCAAAGCCTTGCTGAGCAAGAGAAAGGGCAAACTGTAGAATATTAGACAGACGATCCTTCAAGGGATCAATGGACCTCTCTCCACACCAGAGAACAAATTTAGACCACCTATATGAATAAATAGATTTGGTGGAGTGTCGCCTGGCCGATAAAATAACATCCACCACATCCGGCGGGCGAGAGAAAGAATTCAGGTTGCCCCGCTCAATCTCCAGGCATGAAGGTGTAAGCTCTGGAGGTGGGGGTGTAGAACCTGCCCCTCCGACTGCGAGAGGAGGTCTGCCCTCAGAGGGAGACGGAGCGGAGGGCACGAGGAGAGGCGGAGAAGATCCGTGTACCACACACTTCTTGGCCAATCCGGGGCGATCAATATGACTTGGGCCCGGTCTTGGCGAATCTTCCTCAGAACCCGAGGAATCAAGGGTATGGGAGGAAACGCGTAAAGGAGTCGTGAGCCCCAACTCAGCTGAAACGCGTCCCCCAACGCTCCCTGCATCGGATACTGGAGACTGCAGAACAATGGACAGTGCGCGTTCTCGCGGGTGGCAAATAGATCCACCCGAGGAGTTCCCCACGTCCGAAAGACGTGACGAACCACCTCCGGATGGAGCCTCCACTCGTGGTCGGCGGAGAACTGCCGACTGAGACTGTCCGCACGCACGTTCAGCACCCCGGCCAGATGATTTGCCATCAGACAAATCTGATGGTCCTGAGCCCAGGACCATAGACGTAAGGCCTCTCTGCAGAGACAAAGAGACCCCACTCCTCCCTGTTTGTTGATATACCACATCGCGGTAGTGTTGCCCGTCAGGACTTGAACCGACTGACCGCGAAGGGAAGGGAGGAAGGCCTTGAGCGCCAAACGTATCGCCCGCAATTCCAGAAGGTTGATGTGAAGCAACCTTTCCTCTGGAGACCAAAGACCCTTGATCTCCAGAACCCCCAGATGAGCACCCCACCCTAAGGTGGATGCATCCGTTATCACTGTGGCCACCAATGGAGGAAGATGAAAGGGCCTTCCTTGAGACAGATTGCCTTCCATGCCCCACCAAGATAGATCCGCCGCAGCTTCTCTGGAGATCCTCACAGACTCCCTGAGATCTCCCCTGTGCTGATACCACTGCTTGCGGAGGCACCACTGGAGCGCCCTCATGTGCCAGCGTGCATGGTTGACCAACAGAATGCAAGAAGCAAACAGACCGAGCAGGCGAAGGACCTTCAGAACCGGAACAACCGCTCCGTTGTAAAATAAAGGAATCATTTCCTGAATGTCGAGAATCCTGTACCGCACCTATGAACAGGTTGCGCTGAGAGGGCACCAGGTGAGATTTGGGCACGTTTATCGAAAAACCCAAGTTGTACAACAGTTGAGTTGTATCCCGCAGATGATGCAGCACCTTCTCTGGAGACTCCGCTTTGATCAGCCAGTCGTCCAGATAGGGGAAAACTGAGATCCCTGACCTTCTGAGATGGGCTGCCACCACTGCCATCACCTTCGTGAAGACCCGAGGTGCAGAAGTAAGACCAAACGGGAGGACCGCAAACTGATAATGTTGCGACCCTACCGTGAAACGGAGATACTTTCTGTGCGACTTCAGGATTGGGATGTGAAAATACGCATCCTGTAAGTCGATGGACACCATCCAGTCCTCCTGATTCAGCACTTGAAGAACCTGAGCAAGGGTGAGCATCTTGAACTTTTCTTGTTTTAGATAAAGATTCAAAATTCTGAGGTCCAATATCGGACGTAACCTGCCGTCCTTTTTCGGAATCAGCATCCCTGACCCCTCTCCTGCCCTGGAACCACCTCTATCGCACCTTTCTGAAACAGCTTCAGGACTTCCTCCTGCAGGAGAAGACGGTGGTCCTCCGAGCAAGCCCCTTGGCAAGGAGGGTAATTTGGAGGGAATTCCCGAAAGGGAAGGGCGTACCCATTTTCTACAAGATCTAGAACCCAGAGATCTGTAGTTACAGATTCCCAATTTTGTAGAAAATGGGTAAGCCGGCCCCCCCACAGGACCAGCATGATCCGGAATGGTGGATCTAGGGCTGTTTTGCGGTGGTGGAAGGGGCTGAGGAAGAGGAAGAGGAGGAGGAGAGCTGATGGCCACGTGTGCGACCCCTGATTCTTCCTCTGTAACCTCTCGACGAGGAACCTTGCTGCTGCTGCTGTTGCTGCTGCTGCTGAGTCTGCCTATAGGTTCGAAAAGATGTCCTTCCAAAACCTCTGTACCTCTTAAAAGACCCTCTCGACTGAGACTGGAGTCCCAAAGATTTAGCAGTTGCCTTGCTCTCTTTGAATCTTTCTAGAGCAGCATCTGCATTTTTCCCAAAGAGGCCAGACCCATCAAACGGTAGATCCAATAGGGTTCATTGCACATCTTGAGAGAACTCCGAAGCTCTCAACCAAGCACTTCTTCTAGTTGCAACAGACGACCCCATGATCCTTGCAACAGAATCTGCAGTGTCCAGCCCACTTTGGATCACTTGCCGCGCAGCCGCCTGAGCATCAGCCAAGATGTCGTTAAAACCAGATCTATCCTCATCAGGCAGTTTCGGCACCAGTTTCTTAGCTGAATCCATCAGTGCGTGTACATAGCGTCCCAAAAGACATGTAGCGTTAGTTGATTTCAAAGCCATGCTGGCTGATGAAAACACCTTCTTTGCCGATTGGTCCAGCCTTTTTGCCTCTCTGTCCCCAGGGACCTGTGGAAAAGCTCCTTTAGACTTCCCAGAACAAGCCGCCTGAATTACCAGGCTCTCAGGCGATGGATGAGACGACAAAAATTCTGGATCCCCTGGGGCCGCTCTGTATCTCCTAGCGATCGTCTTAGAGACCGCAGGAGCAGAAAAAGGTTTGCGCCACACCTCCAACACAGGTTCCACAATGGCCTCATTAAAGGGAAGCAAAGGTTCTGATACCACTGTAGGAGAATGCAACACCTCAGTCAAAATGTTCGACTTAAACTCCGTTGTTGGAAGATGGAGATCAAGCAACTCCGCAGCTCTCCTTATGACTACATGGTAGGGTGCAACGTCCTTGGATGGCTCATCTGATGGCGGAGTAATCTCCCACTCAGGAGACAGGTCCAAGCCACTAGCCTCCTTAAGCTCATCAAAAGCCTCATCCGACTCCACCAATTCTCCATCTTCCGCTTCCTCCTGAAGGTATCTCTGCTCCTCAATAATCCTCTGAGTCTCCCTTCTGGAGCGAATCCGAATCCTCGGCAGCGCCGTAATCGACTCCGCCGGTGCCGGCGTCGACCGTGGATCCGGCGGAGCCATCGGCGTCGAACGAGGTCGAGCCGGAGCCGGCGAGGATGGAAGCGGCGTCGACGTTCTCAGAGCCGGAGGATTCCAAGACGGCGTCGCTGGATAAAATGGATAGAAAGGGGCCTGAGGATACACTTGCGGCACCCCTAAGTTAAAAGCCAAGGGACCCGTCGGACCCGCAGGTGCACCAGGGACATACATGGCACGAGCAAATACCCCATACATCGCATTTAAGTAATGCGAGGGGTCCTGACCTGGCCCAGGGAAGGCAGGATACTGGCCAGGCCCCACCGGACTCGGGCCAACCGGCGCCGACGGTGGAATCAACGGCGTCGCAGGCTCACCCGGGACTTGAAGATCTTCCGGGGCCGGAGATGGAGCCGGAGCCGGAACCGGAGCCGGAGCCGGAGATGGAACCGGCGTCGGAGTCCGGGCTGGAACTGGCAAAGCCGGAGACAAAGAGACCACCGGAGATGAAGGACCAGCAGGCGAACCCGGCACAGGAGAAGGAGCAGGTGACTTCGGCTTCGGCGCCATGCTCTTATCTGAATGGAAAGATGAAAGCCGTCAAAGGGTATGTCCATGAGGGTGTTCTGGACATCCCCCGAAAAGCCAGTCTATCTCATCCAGGAATAGCGACGAAGGGCTACAGATGTGGAAATTGCCCTGCCTAGAGAGATGTGGTATCCAGGCCACAACGGATAATAAACTTTGCTGCATCTCTCCCAGCGGCGACAGCCTGGGAGAGCACTGTCCGGGCCTCCTCCGGACACTGAGGCAGCACCTGCGCAACCGTATCCCACACAGAGTGGGAATAACGGCCCAACAGTCATGCAGTGTTTACCGACCGCAGTCCCAAGCTGGCGGAAGAGAATATCTTCTTCCCAAGATGATCCAGCTTCTTGGATTCGCTTTCCGGTGGGAGTGGTAGGGAATGCGCTCTTAGAAGTGGAGGCATGGACCACCAAGCTCTCCGGGGTGGGGTGTTGGGAGAGTAAAGTGGCATAGGAATAGGGCGGTGGTGTTGTGCAATCATCCTATCCACGGGAGCCCCCGTGTTGGGCCTGGACCATGGGTCCAAAAGGACATCGTTAAGGACCTCATTAAACGGCTGCAGGGGCTCCGAAGAGCTTGCAGCCGGCTGAAGCACCTCTGTCAGGAGGTTAGCCCTGACCGCCAACGTAGGAAGCTCGAGGTTGAGAGCATCGCCCGCCGTACGCAACACGACTGTGTATGACACTCCTTCCTCTGTAACCACGGTAGGAGGAGACAACATGCCAAGGTTAGGGGAGGTGTCGAGATCACTGGCATCCCCCAGTTCCTCTCTCCAGTCCTGTTCAGATCCTAGCTGATCAGTTTAAGGGTCACCTGACCCCTCCCAGTCCTCGTCCTCGTCCTCGTCCTCATCCTCAGGTTGCTAATCTGTCTGAAAAGGGACCCCAGGAGTGAACAGGGGTACAAAAAAAACGGCCAGGCTCCGGATCCACATCGGGATGGACACGACCGGTGTCAGTTGCGGTGCCAGAGGAAGCGGCGCCAGTGGAGGTGTAATAAGGTAAACCAGCGCCATTACGGATCCAGGCCTGGATCCATGGGGGGCCTGCTGTGCCGGGGCCGGAGCCGACGGCGGAGAAGGCCTAGGTCCCCCAACCGTGTCCTTGGGGCCCGAAGGTGCGCCGGCGGGTTCGGGCTGCCCAAAGATGGCATGCATCGCCTCGTAAAATTTTCTGGGCAGAAGTCGCTCCGGGTCCCGGGAAGGGAGAGAAGCCCGGAGTCGACTCTTCAGGCTCCGTGCTCAGAACCGTGGGAGGGGCACCGCCCGCATCCCTCGTCGCGTCAGCAGTCGGATGGGGAAAAGTCAAGGAGCGACGATGCTTCTTCGACTTGTTTTTGTGCTTAGACTACCCGACCCCGAGTGCGAAGACTTCGATGAATGGACAAGTGGTGATGGCTCAACGACCAGTCCCTCGACCTCCCTCGCGACCAGGACCTCGAACGGTGCAGAGCCGAATGCGGGTGCTCAAGCAGCTTTCGGGACCGTTCCCGTAAAGCCTTTGGAGCCATGGACCGGCAGTCGGAGCACGACTTGGGTTCATGGTCGCGCTCCAGGCAAAAGAGGCACATGCGGTGCGGATCCGTAACCGACATCTGTCGGGTACAGGAACCGCATTGCCTTGAATCCGGGAATCCCTCGTGCACCAGGAGTCGTAGACTCAAAAAAGACGTCGTCAAAAGTCGCTCTAAAAGTTCAGTCAAAAAATGACTGGGGTTACCGCTCTCTCAGGATCAGGCTGGCTGCCGCCGAAAAAGAAAGAACTGACGTCAGCATGCGAGGGTGGCGTCTAAGTAGCTACCGCAATTTCATCCTGGCGACCACGACACCAACGACTGACACAGAGTCGACCAACGCCACCTTCCGACATGCAGAGGTACTGCTGACGAAAAAACTTTCCGGATCCAGTCTGACGCCTGAGGGTAATTCTAAGGTAAGGAATTCTAAGGTAAGGAATCAATCACAAACGTGTTTCTTTCAGATAAATGAAACCTTTTATTGTACTACCATCCTAAGTAGATATTGGTACGCACAAGGCTTAAAAACATTTCTTTTGATAAAATTTTAAAACATCTAAACATTTTCTAAAAATTTAAAAAAATATTTAAAAACGTGCAAGTCATAACTCTAAAGTGTCCGTAGTTATAGTCCGAACCACTATAAGCATTTGAAAGCCATATATGCCCAATAATGAAAGGAATGCCACTGTCAATTGTGTTTCTGAGTTCTAAATCAAACTTGTTTAAAAAAGGGCGAATTTCTTCAAGCACACGACGAGTCAAATGTGAGTCAAATATTTGTGTGTCCTGGCTGATAGACGCAACATTTTCGTCGCTTGCTTCCGCAGTAGACAGCCCCTGTAGCACCTCGCAGAGTACGTCAATTGAGCACAGATGATTTTTCACGCTGTCTGCAGCCGGTGCTTTGGCAGCCTGTGCACCATCCAAAGCTTGGGTGTCAGAGGAGGAGCCAGTGTCCATACCAACAGGTGCAGTTACTACCTGCGGTAGCTCAAGGAATGCCGCCATTAACATTGGAATATGCTGAGGACATTGCAGAACATGGCCCGTTATCGGGTCCAGTAACGCATTCACGTCCGGTTGCACACATGATTGAAGTGTCAAACAGAGGTCTAACAACCATTCTTCTCAGCAAAAGAGGCATTGGAGGACAGGTAAGATGCAGTCCATCCAGACTGTTCGAAATGACAAGAACCAAGATGCACTTAGTTCTCTTAGGCAAGGCATGCCTAGATATTGTACCATGCGATCACGGTATTTATGCTCCAGGAGTGCTTTTTCCATCTCCTTGGTGACTGGGACGTCCATTGCGTAGCAGATAAAAGACAATCAGGATACCTGCTCTTAGAAACAGGATCAGCGGAAGTCCTCCAAAGATGCGAATACGGAGTGTATGAAGTTTGGTAAAACTCCAAGTACCGTCTGAAAGGTGCTTATAAGTCCAGAACTTATGGTCTTAAAGAAGAAGTTACTTACCTTCGGTAACGATATATCTGTAAGAAACATTAGTTAGTTAGATTCCTTACCTTAGAATATTCCCAGGCGTCAGGCTGGATCCGGAAAGATTTTTCGTCTGCAGTACCCTTGCGCGTCGGTAGGCGTCGTCTGCGACTCCGCGTCCTTCGTCGGCGTCGTGATCGCCGGGATGACGCCGTCGGAGTACTTAGACGCCGCCCTCGCGTGCTGACGTCAGTTCTGTACATAGCTTTCCGCGCCAGGAACGCAGAGCCATGCAAGAAACCGACACTGGTGCCATGAAACTAGGGCCCTGAAAGGGATAACCTTAACCCTAGATATCAGTTCGCAGAACGGGGAGGATGGGTGGGGCGGTAAGGAATGTTTCTTACAGATATATAGTTACCAAAGGTAAGTAACTTGTTCATCTGAAAGAAACACGTTAGTTAGATTCCTTACCCTAGAATAGATACCCCAGCAATACCAACCCCGGTGGTGGGTCTGCGAACCAAGATCACACCAGGAATTCCTGGAGAAGGGAACGACCAAAGAAGCCGTCGCTCCGTACTTGGCTGTCCAGGCAGTAATGCTTGGCAAACGTGTGCAGCGATGCCCACGTTGCTGCCTGACAAATGTCCTGCAGAGGGACTCCCCATCCCAAGGCAGTAGTAGCCGCTGTGGCACGAGTGGAATGGGCCCTATGCCCCACAGGAGGATCCTTCTTAGCCAAAGAATAACGGGTCTTAATGCACAAAACGACCCACCGAGAGAAGGTCCGCTTGTGCACTGCCCGCCCCTTCTTAGCGCCCACGTAGCCAACGAAGAGTTGGTCGTCCACCCGGAACTGTTTGGTGCGGTCCAGATAGAAGGAGAGCACACGTTTTGGGTCCAGACGGTGGAGCCTCTCTTCCTCTTTCGAGGGATACGGAGGCGGAAGGAAGGTGGACAGGGTAACAGACTGCCCGATATGAAAGACAGTAATTACCTTAGGAAGAAAAGAAGGGCAAGTCCTCAGAACAACCTTGTCCGGATGGACAGAGAGAAAAGGAGGTTTAGAAGAAAGGGCCTGGAGCTCACTCACTCTTCTGGCAGAGGTGATGGCAACCAGGAAAGCAGTCTTGAGAGTCAGAAGACGAAGAGGACAGTTATGAAGTGGCTCAAAAGGAGCGCCCATCAGATAGGTTAACACCAGAGTCAAGTCACACTGAGGCATTACAAAAGGGACTGGTGGAAACATGTGAGTAATGCCTTTGAAGAACCTAGTGACAACAAGGGACTTGAAAGGAGAAGGCTGATCAGGAAGCCATAAGAAGGCAGAAACAGCTGAAAGATATCTCTTGATGGTGCCCAGAGCAGAGCCCTGCTGGGCCAGGGAAAGAAGAAATAGGAGAACCTCAGAAAGAGGGGCGGAAAGGGGATCCACAGCCTTTGCTGTGCACCATGCCACAAATTTGTTCCACCTGCAGGTGTATACCGTTTTAGTGGAGGGACGCCTGGCTGCCAGAATGACATCACAGACTTCAGGAGGCAAGTCAAATGGCCTCAACTGCTGCCGCTCAATCTCCACGCATGGAGGTGGAGGCTGGACAGGTTCGGGTGGAGGACCGTCCCCTGCTGCTGGGACAGAAGGTCCTCCTGAAGAGGTAGATGAATCAGGGGATCGATTGACAGAGTGAGTAGCTCGGGATACCAGTATCTTTGTGCCCAATCCGGAGCCACAAGGATGACTTGGGCCCGGTCGCGCCTGATCTTCTTCAGCACTCTGGGCAGAAGAGGTATAGGCGGAAAGGCGTATAACAGAGCGCAACTCTACTCACGACGAAAAGCGTCTCCGAGCGAGTGCCGCCTTGGAAATTCCAACGTGCAGAGCTGATGACATTGCGCGTTCTCTTCGGTGGCGAATAGATCTAACCAAGGCTCTCCCCATTGCCGAAAGAGGCCTTGCGCCACGTCCGAGTGCCATTTGTGATCCATCATGCACCGGCGGCTGAGTTTGTCCGGCCTGGAGTAAAGAGAGCCCACCAGGTGTTGAACCACCAGGGTGATGCCCTGATGTTTCAGCCATGTCCAGAGGCGCAGAGCCAAAGGGTCCACGACGCCACCCCGCCCTGTTTGTTGCAATACCACATGGCGGTGGTGTTGTTCGTGAACACCTGCACTACACTTCCCCGGACAGAGGGAAGGAATGCCTTCAGTGCAACCCGGATCGCCCGCAGCTCCAATAGGTTGATATGGAGCCGGGACTCCGCCGGAGAACAGAGGCCTCTGATCTCCGCCTCTCCCATGTGGCCGCCCCATCCCAGGAGGGATGCATCCGTCACCACAACGTGTTCCGGTTGGGGTAGGGAGAGGGATCTGTCGCAGACCCCATCGCGGTCCGTGAGCCACCACTGCAACTGTCTTGCAGTGCCCTCCGAGATCAGCACGTGGTCGAACAAGTTGCCCCGATGCGGAGCCCACTGGAACTTCAGGACCCACTGCAGAGCCCGCATCCGCCACCTGGCGTGATGTACCAGCAGGATGCAGGAGGCCATCAGACCCAGCAGCCGTAGGACCATCCTGAACGAAACTTGGGATAAAGGCCGAAAGATCGGAATCAGAGCCTGAATATCCCGAACCCACTGTTCGGGAGGATAGACCCGAAACTGCGCCGAGTCCAGAACCGCTCCGATGAAGAGGAACTGCTGGGAGGGACTCAGATGTGACTTTGGCACGTTGATGGAGAACCCCAGCGAATGCAGGAGGTCGGCCGTAGTCTGGAGGTGGGAGACGACTGTTTGGGGCGAGCCCACCTTCAACAATCAGTCGTCAAGATAGGGGAAGACTGGAACCCCTAATCTGCGCAGATGAGCTGCAACCACCGCCATCACTTTCGTGAACACCCGAGGGGCACTGGTGAGGCCGAAGGGGAGCACGGTAAACTGAAAGTGCTCGTGGCCTACCGTGAACCGCAGGTAACGCCGATTGGCCGGCAGGACGGGGATGTGGAAGTAAGCGTCCTGCAAGTCCTACGCTACCATCCAGTCTCCAGGGTCTAGGGCAGCCAGAACCTGAGCTAAAGTCAGCATCTTGAACTTCTACTTACGGAGGAAGGCGTTGACGCTCCTGAGGTCCAAGTTAGGGTGTAGGCGCCCTTTGCCCTTCTTGGGAACCATAAAGTAGTGGGAGTAACAACCCCGACCTACTTCTGGGACAGGAATGCGCTCGATGGCCCCCTTGGCCAAAAGGGCCGTAACTTCCTCCTGCAGAAGTCGCAAGTGATCCCCCGACATGCGTTGGTACTGCGGTGGCATGGCTGGAGGGGGTCGCCTCGAAGAAGAGGGAGTAGCCCCTTCGGACCATTTGCAGCACCCACCTGTCCGAAGTGATGGTACGCCAGTGGAGCAGGTGATGGCGAACTCTGCCTCCCACTGGCGTGGAATGGGCCTGAAAGCTCAGACTAGGAAGGCTTTGAGGCAGATGCTGCGGGAGCAGATGTGGACTGACCGGCTCTCTGTCCCCCTGCTCTGCCACGGCGGAATCCACGTCCGCGACCGTGTTGAGGCTGGTTCTGTGGCCTGTGGCTGGACGAATGTGTGGGGGCGTCCATTCCTTGAACACAAAAGGGGCGAAAAGCGGAAGTTTGCGTGCGCGGGGCCGAGAGGCCCAAGGACTTGGCCGTAGCCCTCGAGTCCTTAAAGCGCTCCAGCGCACTATCCGCCTTGTCGCCAAAAAGGCTACGGCCATGGAAGGGCATGACCATGAGGGTGCTCTGGACATCCCCTGAAAAATTTGTGGACCTCAGCCAGGCGTTACGACGAATCGCCACAGTCATCGCAATCGCTCTACCCAGCGTGTCTGTGGTGTCAAGTCCACATCGAATGGAGTACCGTGCTGCATCCCGCCCCTCAGCAAGAGCCTGGGCGAGCTGTGTCCTGGTCTCCTCCGGACACTGGGGCAGCACGTCCGCCACCGTATCCCACAAGGAGTGGGATACGGTTATAGGTCCAAAAGGCACGCGGTAGATTCCTGATCCGAGGAGCGGACGGGAAGGCGGTCTGGGACATTGAGGCCTAGATAACCAGACCCTCAGGGGTGGGGTGTACCGACAGAAAGCTGGGGTCGCTCCGAGCAGGGCGGTGGCGCCGGGCCACGTTCCGATCCACAGGAGTGACTGTGGAGGGCTTGGACCAAGTGCCCATCAGAACGTCAGTGAGGGCCTCGTTGAACTGCAGCAGAGGCTCCGAAGAGCTTACAGGTGGTTGAAGCACCTCAGTGAGGAGGTTAGTCCTCACGGCCGCTGCAGGGAGCTCCAGGTGAAGGGCCTCGGCAGCCCTGCGCAGCACCACAGAATAAGTTGCACCCTCCTCCGTAGCCACAGAAGGAGGAGAGATGAAGCCAGTGTCAGGCGAAGTGTCGAGACCACTGGCATCCCCCAGCTCGTCTGCCCAGTCCTGACTTAACTGGCCCTGCTGTGTCAGAGGGTCCTCAGACCCCACCCAGTCCTCCCCTTCATCCGTCTCCTGGTATACAGGTAGAAAGGACGGAGCCGGGTTACAGATGAAATGCTCATCCATCAGCGCTGGGCGGCGCGGTTACGACGCCGGACCTGGACCGGGGCTGAAACTAGGGACGGCATCGTCCGGAGACAGCGCCGGGGGCGGCACCATTGCACATGCGCTATATTGTTGCTTACTTCCTATGGCCGGTTGAGCAGATCCGTCAGTGTAAATAATATATTCGTACTGATCTAGAGGCATTATTTAATTTGGTAGAGGATATTCTTGTTTGTATTACAGGAATGCTTGTGTCTTTAAATTTGGGTCGTACCTGTATTCTACATCTGTTGCAGTGAGAGAATAAGCCCACTGTATCCATATCGGATGTAAGGCTTTAGCGTTAGGGATGCTTGCCTTTGTCGCAGCCTCTAAGTCTGGGACTGGAGTCACTACTATTATTAGTTTCCCCTGAGCCATTTCTCTTTTTTTCACGACAGCAGTCTGTACTGCTGTTTGAATCTTTTCTGTAGATGCAAAGCGCATCTCAGCATTGGTGTACAAATGTGACTTGTATGCAATTGGTACTGTTTCACCTTCATTATACGTTAGATAGGTGTACCCAGATTGACGGATCACTAGGTTGCGTACATTTACATGTGTCTGTAAGTATTTGGAAGCTATCATGTCAGCTTGTAAGGAACAAAGTGTATCTGTGTGTTCCTGTGTCCAGTGTCTTACTGAAAAATTAGGTTTTATTAAACTGTAGAAAGGTTTTACTCTTTCTGCGTAATCCAAACTGTATGTTCTACGAAATTTAGGAATCCCAATATTGATTGTAGATTTTTTAAATGATTTTGGAGGTTGGAGCAGAGCACATTTTTCTAAAAGAATTGGCTGCCAGGCTTATCCCTTCACTTGAAAGCTCATATCCTAAAAGCAGGACACTGAGGGGGCACATTTTTATTTTTTAAAGTTGAATTTGTAGCCCTCAGATGCAAATCCCAAAATTATGGTATTTACTCTGTTCAAGTGCTCCTCCAGGTCATCGTCCATCAGATAAATATCATCCACATAGGACAATGCCTCTTCATCTAAGTTCTGAAGTAACTCAGTTACTCTGGCCGAAGACAACCCCAGGCTGTTCTTATACCCTTGGGGGAGTTGATGTAATTGCCGCTGTGACCCTAGCGCTGAGAATGCTGTTAGATACGTGCTTTCATGCGTTATATTTTGGCAAAAAAATCCATTTGAGATATCAAGTGTTGTTTTATATTTTTTTCCGCACAATGTTATTAATTAATGCGGCAATGTGTGCATTTTGAACAGCACATGTCTTAGTGCAAGTGTTTAAATGTCTGTAATCTAAAACTTGACGATATGTATTGTCAAGTTTCATGACAGGAAACAAAGGATTGTTCATTTGAGAGGTGCAAGTTTCAATCACCCCTTGGTATTCAAGTTGATCTAAGATCACCTTAGCCTGTTTTTTAGCTTCTTGCTTTATTGGATATTGCCTCTGTGCAGTTGGAATTATGTGGTGGGTTGAATCCTCATTCCATCCAACATGGTTTTTGTATAATGCCTGGGCTACCGCTCACTCCTGCGCATATGTGTGTTGTAAATTCCTGGGAATATGATCAGAGAATGGTGGTAAAATTACTGTTTTCCCTTTAGGGCAATCCATGATGAATGATGGCAGCCAATCTTATTCAGTTAACAAAATGTCATAGCCAAACGTTAGGTTCTTCCACAAGAGACCTCTAACAGTCCTACATTTGTCCCCCTCCATTTGGAGTGTTATTTCATATAACCTATGTGGGACACTTACTCTAGTATCAGGTGTTTCCACCGTGATATAATCATTCAAATTCTCTGTCACCAGAAATTCCATCAGGTTCTGGTGAGCTATTGTTACTTCTGCTGCACTGTCTAGCATCGTCAAAGCACATTCCCCATTCAGTAGTCGAGTCCTCAGAATTCTGGGCATGTCTGCTCTTTAGACCTGCAACCTTCTTCTTTTTGAACTGTGGCTTTTACTTTGGTTTTTCTTCTTTTTTAGAAGTGTAATCTTGAGCGTCCTGCTTGTCTCTGGACTTTGTACGCTCTTCTTGTCTTTCTGACCGTCCTTCCCTCTCTGAGTTTTTCGATGAACCCTGAAAGGAACGAGAGGAACGTGTATCAGTATCCTGATACCTGTCAGGTTTGCTAATATTATCCCTATTCCTAAGGTTATACCTCTTTTCAGAGGGCTCCTGTGGAGGAGATCTACCTCAGGATTGAGATCTGTTTCCCTTAAAGTTTTGTTGTTTTTTTCAATTCAATTCAATAATCTTTATTCGGTTTGAAAAACCATTAAAGATACACAGTAAAAACAGTATGCATTAAAAAAAAGAGAGAAATACTACCAATTCGATAATCATTTCTTTAGGCAGTCATTTTGTACATGTTGAATACTTGTCCAGTATGCAAGGCAGACTATTAAACAATTTTAAAATTTATAAAACAAATCGATAATATTCACCTTCAAATTTTAAAAGCACTTAAAAGGAATTTAGGCTTAAAGGCTGGGTATATGGTTACAAAATACTAATAGAAGAAGAATAAAACAGGAAGAACCGCACATGTTGGGGTTCTCAATGTGGCTTAAAGATCAAATGCTGTTAAGTGGTATAGTTCGTTAATTTGAAGAAGAAAAAAAAATAAGAAGTAAAAATAATGGCCTCTGTGTACACATGTATATATGGTAACCAAGTCATTAGTTAGATTTTACCCCGGTTAAAGTGCAAATGCATGCAGTGTGCATAATATGTTAGAATTTTAGACCTTTCTTTATTCGTATTAAGTTAACAGCAAATAAAAATCTGCTGACACTAAAAACAAATTTGTGTGCTATCGCTTTTTTAAATTCTGGTCGCCTCAGAGCATGATCTAATTCCCATATTTCAGCATAGTGGTTTAATCCATTTGCTCTTAGGTACACCATATGAGGGGCAAAAAAACCAGAATGTGGGATTCATTTTCTGGAGTGTTGAATTCTCATAATGGTCAGTTATCATTTGGCACACCATTTATACAGCCTCACTTAACTGTATTGGTGCGAACTTTTAAAATGCCATACCAAAGTTTCATATACAAGAATTTTGCTAATTGGGGTTGAACTTCATCCAGATATGGTTCGTATAGCAGGAAGGGTTTTATTAAAATAAACTGGTGTGTCAGCCTGCCATTTGCAGAGCTTTGGAGAATGCTATTTTGCATGTATGCCCAGAAAGTGCGTTTAAGCGTCTTTTTCACAGATGGTATCATTAAGGACGGAGTTTCCCAGAGGTGTCTAAGCCCCAAATTTCAAAACCATGAATGTATGTGTTTGACCCACGGTAGATAAGCCGATTGCTCAAGGCCTAGGATTTCTTCTAATCCTTCCCTATACTTGATTAGCTCTGGTGTGCTCCATAGACACACCCAGAATAGAGGCTGTCTTAGGTTAGCTTGGTGAACTAAGTGCTTTAAATCTAAATCAATGGTTATGGGAATCATGGGTGACCTTATAGGAAGGCATAATAAGCTGCTAAGAAACTTGTTTTCCTCCCCCACAAATGTGTTTCTACAAGAAACCCCTCATAGTTCGGCTCCATATAGGGCAGCTGATTGGGACCTATGCTTGTGGACTTCCAAGGCTGACGAAACAGCCTTAGTAATACTGTTGCACAAGTTACTACTTGTGTAACGATATATCTGTAAGAGACATTAGTTAGTGATAGATTCCTTACCTTAGAATAATCCCCAGATGTCAGACTGGATCCGGAAAGTTTTGCTAACAGTACCCCTGCGCGTCAGTAGGTGGCGTCGTGCGGCTCCGCGTCCGTCGCTGGCGTCGTATGCGCCGAGAAGACGTCAAGGAGACTACTTAGGCACCACCCATGCGCGCTGACGTCAGTTCTGTACACGACTTTCTGCGCCAGGAACGCAGAGCCATGCAAGAAACTGACCACTGGTGCCAAGAAACTAGGGCCCTGAAAGGGATGACCGTAACCCTAGAAATCAGTTCGCAGAACGGGGAGGATGGGTGGGGCGGTGAGGAATCTATCACTAACTAATGTCTCTTACAGATATATCGTTACACAAGTAGTAACTTGTGCATCTGAAAGTGACACGTTAGTGATAGATTCCTTACCTCAGAATAGATACCCCAGCAATACCAACCCCGGTGGTGGGTCTGCGAACAAGATTACACCAGAAAGTCACGGAGAACAGAACGGCCAAAGAAGCCGTCTCTCCGGACCTGACTGTCAAGGCAGTAATGCTTTTTTAAACGTGTGCAGCGAGACCCACGTAGCTGCCTGACAAATGTCCTGCAAGGGGACGCCGAGTCCCAAGGCAGTAGTGGCTGCCGTCGCCCTGGTAGAATGGGCCCGCAGCCCCACAGGAGGCTCCTTCTTAGCCAACGAGTAAAAGGCCTGATGCAGACAACGACCCACCGAGAGATGGTCCACTTGTGCACAGCCCGACCTCTCTTGGCGACTACTTAGCCAACAAAGAGCTGGTCATCTACCCAGAACTGTCGTGTGCGCTGCAGGTAGAACGAGTGCGTATGTTTTGGGTCCAGACGGTGGAGCCTCTCTTCCTCTTTCGAAGGATGCGGAGGCGGAAAGAAGGTGGGCAAAGTGATGGTCTGCCTGATGTGGAAGGGCGTGACAACGTTTGGCAAAAAAGAAGGACGGGTCCTTAAAACCACCTTGTCCGGGTGAACAGAAAGGAAAGGAGGTTTGGAAGAAAGAGCCTGGAGCCCACTCACTCTCCTGGCAGAGGTGATAGCTACCAGGAAAGCAGTCTTGAGAGTGAGAAAACGCAAAGGACAGGTATGAAGGGGCTCGAAGGGAGCGCACATCAGATATATCAAGACAAGATTTAAGTCCCATTGAGGCATTATGAACGGCACGGGAAGAAACGTGTGCGTAATGCCTTTCAGGAAACGGTTAACAACCGGGGGACTTAAAGAGAGAAGGCTGATCTGGAAACCTCAAAAAGGCGGAGATGGCCGAAAGATAACCTTTGATAGTGCACAGAGCAGAGCCCTTCTGGGCCAAGGACAGTAGGAACAGAAGGACCTCAGAAAGAGGGGCAAGAAGGGGATCCACAGACTTTGCTGTGCACCATGCCACAAACTTGTTCCACCGGCAGGCGTATACCGGTCTTAGTGGAGGGACGCCTGGCTGCCAGAAGTACAAGTTACTTACCTTCGATAACGATGTATCTGGTAGAGACGATTCTAGCCGCAGATTCCTTAACGTAAATTTTCTTGCCCAGCATTCCTTAACGTAGAATTATCCCCAGGCGTGAGACTGCACCCGAAAAACTTTCTTGCCCAGCATCTCTGCGCGCTTGGGGCGGCACCACGCGACTCCGCCCGACGTCCTCAGCGGGCGTGACGTCAGCGTGGTCACATAAGCCCCACCCCAGCGCGCTGACGTCAGTTTGCTTCGGAGAACTTTTCCGCGCCACAACGCGGAGCCATCGTAACAAAACTGAGGAGAGCAAGGGAACAGTGTGCGAAAAAACCCAAGAAATAAAAGAGAGAGAAACAAAAGGTGAGAAACATCACCAGGCGGTACCAAGACACCAGAGGGCGTCAACAGCAGGCCAGAGCAGGAAAAGAGCAGAGCACCACTCTGAGGAACAACAGTGCAAGCCTAGGTGAAAGCACCAGGTGGCAGTAAAGTACCAGAAGGTTAGAGCAGCGAAGCCAGAACAAGAACAGCGCAAAGCACCACTCCGTGGAACCACCTTGCCAGCCAAGGCAACAGCCATCCGGAGGCAACAAGCGCCGTGACAGAAGAGAGAGAAAGAGAGTCTGCAACCACAACCACAAAGGGAAGGGCCACAAGCCCGGAACAGAGGACAAACAGCAATCCATCCCCAGACTACGCTGCCAAGAATGGCCATACCTCCTGAAAGGAGTAAGAGGTCAAAGGGCGGGTAAAAAAAAAACCCCAACAAGGAAGACCGGATGGGGATCAGAAACTCAAACAACAGAGGGAAAGAGCAAAGCAGGCTCTCACACTGGAAAAAAACAGCTGGAGGAATGCCTGACCGGAAGAAAATGAAGAGGACACCCACAGAAGACCAGCCACCCAGGGGGAGGCGACTGTAGAAACCCAAGCAGAGGGTCCTCAAAGACCGGGGAGGAAGGGTGGGTCGTGAAGGAATCTGCGGCTAGAATCCTCTCTACCAAATACATCGTTACCGAAGGTAAGTACCTTGTACATCTGATAGAGACTACTAGCCGCAGATTCCTTAACGTAGAATAGATACCATAGCCATACCCAGAAGGGAGGAGGGCCTGCGAGAGAGCCTCCCCACCTGGAGAGACCGGGGTCCCAGGAGAGGACATGGCACAAGAAGGAAAAAGGTCCAGGAGATCCTAAGCCCAACCAAGGGAGAGCGCCTAACACCCCGCAGGGGCAGACAGCACCCAAAAACCTCAAGGAACACAAGGGCACTTTGAACCCAGTGAGAAGAGCCAGAGGAGGGCCCACTGGAAGAAACACAGGCACAGAGATAGAAAAGAGCTGAAAACACAGTGGCCGCAAGCAGCGGACAAGGCCGAACAGCGCCACCACCAACAGCACAGGCGGAAGAAGAAAAGCACCGCTGCACGAAGCCCCAACGGAGGTAGGGGCGCAAGGAAACACATCAAGATCACCACGGTGGAGTAGAAGAAGCAGTCCTGCACAGGCACGCGTCGCCAGCAACAGGCAACACCACGGAACTGCGCACCCAGGAAAGGGCAGACGCCAACCAAGGGCAGAGGCCCGGGAGGACCAGGACACACCCCAAGGGAGGGGCCGGGCCAGAACCCACACACATTGACCACGAAAAAGAGGAAGAACCAGCAGAAAAGAAGAGGGAGACGGCAGACGAGCCCAAGCCGGCCACCCAAACACAGAGGTCAAACCCTCTCGAACAGCCGGCAGAAGACCCAGCCAAAACACAGGACGAAAGACCAGAACCGCCACAACACGATGCCGCAGACAGCAGGCCAGACCAGCCGAGCGCCACGGCGCCAAGGAGAAGGACGGACCTAGCGCAGGCTGCTCCAAGACAATTGGCAAGAAGATCGCACCTGCGACATACCGTGATGCCACGGAAAGCAAGGGACCCAAAAGGGTGACCACAACTCCCCAGCATATTACAGAGCTATGTAATAGCTACAAATACCCCACATAGGGTAGGTTACGTCCCAAGAACCATGGAAACACCTCTTAGGAAAAGATTTCCGCAGCAGAGGACCAAACATAAAGACCTGCAGAAAATACTCGCAGACGGCTTATGAAGCAGCCAATAAGAAGAGACAGAAGGCCTAATCTCAGGGCCTACTGGGCTTACCAGCAGCCATAACCACAAGACAACAAAAGGGCCGGACCAGCAGCCAACAGCACCAAGGGCCCCACAAAGGACCCCCAAGGCCCATCAACCAGACAGAACACACAACCTTGGCTACCCGTTACAGGGCTCCAGGAAAACAACGGGAGAACATCTCCCAAAACACAGACTGACAGTCAGGTCACTGAGGGGGGAGGAGGAGGAGAAGCCCCGCTAGAAACCTCTGAATTGCAGAATCCGCAGGGGCATGCAACAAAAGAGTGCCATCAAAGGGAAGGTCCACCAACCGTTCCCGCATGTTCTCCGGGAACACACTATCCCGTAGCCAGGCATGCCGACGAAGGGCCATCGAAGAAACCATGGTACGACCAAGCACGTCCAAAACGTCCAGAGCCGAGCGAAGAATAAAGGCCGCCAGCTTCCGGCCATCCAAAACATGGTGTCGGAGATCAACACAGGCACCCTCCTGAGAAGCGGCAGACATAAGGGACTCCACCGAGTCCCACAAGCAAGAAGTGGCCCTTGCCAAGACACAAAGAGTGTTAAAGGCCCACGAAACCGCGCTGGTGGAGGTGAAGATATTGCGCCACCAGGAATCTAACCAGCGGGCCTCCCGTGACGGGGGAGACAACACCGATGGGAGGGAGGGAAAGGTAGTCTGGAAAAGAGGACCCCTGGTAGAGGGGTGGAGGGAAAGACAGACCGGGTCATGCGGAGCAGGACGGTGGCAGTGCAGAAGTGGCTGGGGCACCGGGTCCCCTGTGGCGGGCCGCCCCCAAGCCCCCAAAAGAGACGTGTGGAGCGAAGCCTCAAAGGAAAGAAGCAGCTCCCGAGCCCCATAGCCCTGATGGAGGACCTCCAGAAGATGATCCGTGGGGAAATGGGCAGCTGGATCGCCCATACACAAGATCCCCGCCGCCGTGGATACAGCCCGAGTGAAGGCAGCACCGGCCTGAGTAGGGCTCCGTGGCTGGGAAAGCAGTTCCTCGGTGGGCGATGGCTGCAAGCTAAGGCGGCCGTCCCCCTGGCCAACCGGAGGAAGGAAAGGCCAAGACCGGAAAGGAGAAAGAGGGACTGAGGAATGGGGGACCTGAGGCCCTTCTGGCGACAACTGCGGGCGCGGCTATGAGCCGTCCATGGAAGACGCAAGGGAAAACTCCACGACGTGGCGGCCCGTCTCCGGAGAAGAGGAAACCAACAACCGCCGAACCTCTGAAGAAGAGGAGGCATCCGAAGACGACTCAACGACCCGACGCCGGTCTGGCGAAGTAGAGTCTGCGACCGGTGTCAGGTCAACGTCAACAGGCGCCGAAGGTGACGCCGGAACGACCTCCGCCACTAAGCGCGGCGCAGGAGACCGGAGCCGGGGCAGCCAAAGAACGGCGCCGAAAAGGCATCGACTCGACCTCTGACGTGGCAGCCGCCAGCGTGGAGGGACGAGGGGGACCCGGGGACACGCCCCGACCCCTAGCCGGCCCCTACGGTGCTGCCAGGGCCAGCAGCCGCCGGCACCTGAGCGGCATCACCTCAGCCTCGGACGAGGCCGCTGCCTGCCCAGAGGACCGAGGGGGACTTGAGGACACACCCCGAGTCCCGTCCACCTCCTGCGACACCACAGGGACCCCTGCGGGGGTTTGCGGTGAGGCAGTGGCACCCAGGTCCGAAGGAGGGAACCCTGAAGGGCCCACATCCTCCGAACCTGGATACGAACCAGTCGGCGCCGGAGCCGCCGGCGATGCCGCAGAAGTCCCCGCAAGCGGCAAGAGATCTGCAGACGTCCCAGGAAGAGAAGAAGGAGAAGGAAGAGCCAAAGAGGCCTGCAAGGCCGCTGCATAGGCCTCCATCTGGGCTCTGGTCGCCCCCGCAGCGGGAAACGGCGGATAGGACGGTGACGCGCGTGGCCGCACCACCCGCAGACAATCCACGCCCCCAACAAGCCCGGGACCGGGCCTCGGGGACAAACTGTGACACTTACCAACAGGTGAGCGATTCCCTTGCGGCCTGGGAGAAGGACGATGTCGTAAACGGAGGCAGCGGTTCTTGAAGCCATCCACGGGGGATGGACGCGGCGACGACACCGACCTGGACATGCGCGCCGAAAGGAGCTTCATGCGGCGCTCCCGCCGGGACTTCGGCTGACACGCCTCACAATCCGTGGAGTCGTGGTGTTCCCCCAAACACCACATGCAGATGGGGTAAGGATCCATCGCCGACATCTGGCGCGTGCAAGACGAGCACGTCTTGAAGCCCGAAGGCATTCGCACACTGTACCCAAGAAAAACGCCAAAGCGGGGAAAGAAGGCCTGAAACAGGCCAGGAACACGATCCGGGTCCGCGTTGCACGCGGAAAAGAAGAAAACGGACGTCAGCGCGCCGGGGTGGGTCTTATGTGACCTCGCTGACGTCACGCCCGCGGAGGACGTCGGGCGGAGTCGCGTGGTGCCGCCCCCCCGGCGCACAGGGATGCTGGGCAAGAAAGTTTTCCAGGTCCAGTCTCACGCCTGGGGATAATTCTACGTTAAGGAATGCTGGGCAAGAAAGTTTACGTTAAGGAATCTACGGCTAGTAGTCTCTATCAGATTGACATCACAGACTTCGGGAGGAAGATCAAAAGCTGTCAACTGTCGCCACTCAATCTCCACGCATGGAGGTGGAGGCTGGACAGGTTCGGGTGGAGGACCGTCCCCTTCTGCTGCGACAGAAGATCCTCCCGAAGAGGCAGACGGATCGGGGGATCGATCGCCATGCTGAGTAGCTCGGGATACCAGTATCTCCGTGCCCAATCCGGAACCACAAGGATGACTTGGGCTCGGTCGCGCCGAATCTTCTTCAGCACTCTGGGCAGAAGTGGTATAGGCCGAAAGGCGTACAATAGAGCGCAACTCCACTCGCGACGAAAAGTGTCGCTGAGCGAGTGTCGCCTTGGAAATTCCAATACGCAGAACTGATGACGTTGCGCTTTCTCTTCGGTGGCAAATAGATCTAACCAAGGCTCTCCCCACTGCTGAAAGAGACCTTGGACCACGTCCGAGTTCACAATGCTATTCGTGATCCATCAAGCACCGGCGGCTGAGTTCATCCGCCCTGGCGTTCAGAGAACCTGCCAGGTGTTGAACCACCAAGGTGTTGCCCTGATATTCCAGCCATGTCCAGAGGCGCAGAGCCTCCTGACATAGGGTCCAAGACCCCACCCCGCCCTTTTTGTTGCAATACCACATGGTGTTGGTAATGTCCGTGAATACCTGCACCACATTTCCCCGGACAGAGGGAAGGAATGCCTTCAGTGCAAGACGGATTGCCCGAAGCTCCAACAGATTGACATTGAGCCGGGACTCCACCGGAGAACAGCGGCCTCTGATCTCCGCCTCTCCCAAGTGGCCCCCCCATCCCAGGAGGGACGCATCCGTCACCACTTTGTGCTCCGGTTGGGGAAGGGAAAGGGATCTGCCATTGACCCAATCGCCATTCGTGAGCCACCACTGCAATTGTCGTGCAGTGCCCTCCGAGATCTGGACATGATCAGACAGGATGCCCTGATGCTGCGTCCACTGGAACTTCAGGTCCCACTGCAGAGCCCGCATATGCCATCTGGCATGTTGCACTAGCAGGATGCAGGAGGCCATGAGGCCAAGGAGCCGGAGGGTCATCCTGACTGAAACTCGGGATAGAGGCTGAAAGATCAGAATCATAGCCCGAATGTCCCAGACTCGCTGTTCGGGAGAATAAACCCGAAACTGTGCCGTGTCGAGAACCACTCCGATGAAACGGAGCTTCTGAGAGGGAATCAGGTGCGACTTCGGCACATTGATGGAGAACCCTAGCTGATGCAGGAGGTCGGCCATAGTCTGGAGGGGGAAGACGACTGCCTGGGACGAGCCCGCCTTCAAAAGCCAGTCAGCCGGGTTAGGGGAAGACTGAAACCTGTGATCTGTGCAGATGAGTTGCGGCCACCGCCATCACTTTCGTGAACACCTGAGGGGGGCTGGTAGGCCAAAGGGGAGCACGATAAACTGAAAATGCTCGTGGCCTACTGTGAACCGCAGGTAACGCCGGTGGACCGGCAGGACGGGGATGTGGAAATAAGCGTCCTGCACGTCCAACGCTACCATCCAGTCTTGTGAGTCGAAGGCAGACAGGACCTGAGCAAGCGTCAACATTTTGAACTTCTCCTTTCAGAGGAAGCGATTGACGAACCTGAGATCCAAGATAGGACACAGGCCCTTGTCCTTCTTGGGAACCAGAAAGTAGTGAGAGTAGCAACCACGACCTACTTCTGGGATTGGAACGCGGTGGATGGCTCCCTTGGTCAAGAGAGCCGCAACTTCCTGCTGGAGAAGTGCCAGATGATCCTCCGACATGCAGTGGTAATGAGGTGGCATGGCTGGAGGGGTAGTCTCGTAGGGGAGGGAGTAGACCCTTCTGACTATCTGCAAAACCCACCTGTTCAAAGTGATGGTGCGCCAGTGGGGGAGGTGATGGCGAATCCTGCCGCCCACTGGCGTTTGATGGGCCTGAAAGGTCGAACTAGGAGGGTTTGGAGGCTGCTGCAGAGGGGGCGTTGGTGGACTGGCCCACCTGCTGGCTCCCCGACTCACGGCAGTGGGATCCACATCCTAGACCACACAGAGGTTGGACAGCTTACGCAGGCCTGTGGCTCTGGGCGGAATGTTGCGGGTCACCCCTTCCGTAGCCACGAAAGGGGCGAAAAGCAGACTGCGCCAGGTGGGAGGTGAAAACGAGACCTAAGGATCTGGCTGTAGCCCTGGAATCCTTAAAGCGCTCAAGAGCATTGTCTGCCTTGTCGCCAAACAGGTGACAGGCATCGAAGGACATGCCCAAAAAAACAGTGGACCTCAACCAGTGCTACTGACGTGGAAATGGTCCTGCCCAGTCAGTCGGCGGTATCCAGCCCACACCGGATAGTGAACTTTACTGCATCTCTCCCTTCGGCATCAGCATGAGAGAGCATGGCCCGGGCCTCCTCTGGGCACTGTGGCAGCATCTGCGCAACCGTGTCCCACATCGAGTGGGAGTAACGGTTCAATAGGCATGCGGTGTTCACCGACCGCACCCCCAAGCTGGAGGAAGAAAACATCTTCTTCCCAAGGTGGTCCAGCTTCTTGGATTCCCTATCAGGTGGTGCGTTAGGGAATGCGCTTTTGGACGTGAAGGCACGGACTACCAAGCTCTCAAGGGTAGGACGGGAAGAGAGGAAAATGGGGTCGGCCAGGGCCAGGTGGTGGTGTCGGGAAATCATCCTGTCCACAAGAGCCCCTGTGTTGGGCTTGGACCAGGTGCCCATAAGGATGTCCGTAAGGGCCTCAGTGAAAGGCAGCAGGGGCTCAGAGGAGGCCACTGCCGGTTGAAGGGCCACTGTAGGAAGCTCGAGGTTTAGGGCCTCGGCTGCCCTAAGTAACACTACGGGGTAAGATGCACCTTCCTCCATAGCCACGGTAGGGGAGACAGCATGCCAAGGTCTGGGGAGGTGTCCAGACCACTGGTCTCACCCATCTCCTCTCTCCAGTCCGGTTCCTCCTACTGATCAGCAAGAGGGTCCACAGACCCCTCCCAGTCCTCCTTACCCTCTCCTGTGGGCCACTCAGGCTGGTAAGAAACATCAGGAGAGAACAGGGGTACAAAAGTACAGGTCGATGTCTGTCCGGCACAGTGTCCTCATTAAGGGGGAGGCCGGATGTGACGCCGGCTGGGGACACAACAGGCAGCGGGGGTGTCGTCACTGGATTCGGCGCCGGAGGAGGTGTCACGAGGTCGACCGGTGACGATCCGGATCAAGGCCTGGATCCTTGGGGTGCCGAAGCTGCCGACATCGAAGCCCTAGAGCCCCCAACCTAGTCTGCAGGGCCCGAGGGCGTGCCGGCAGAGTCAGACTGCCTGAAGATAGAATGTAAGGCTTCGTAATAGCTTCAAAGCTGGGCAGGAGTCGCTCCGAGTCCCGGTAAGGGGGGGAAGGCCGGAGTTGACGCAATAGGCTCCGCGGGCGGAGCCGGACGACTCCCTTCCACGTCCTGCGTTTGCCGACGGACAGGTAGAACGCAAAGAGCGACAATGCTTCTTTGCCTTCTTCTAGTGCTTCGACTGACGAGTGGTGGTGGCTCAGCGACCAGTCGAGCGACCTGCCTCTCAACCTGAACCTCAAACGGCTCAGAGTTGACTGCCAGGCCTCGAGAAGGTTTCGGGACTTCTCCCCCAAAGACTTCTGATTCATGGCAGTCGGAGCACAACTTCGGGTCGTGGTCGCGCTCCAGGCACCAAAGGCACACGAGGTGCTGGTCCGTAACTGACATCAGTTTGTGACATGAGTCACAAGCCTTGAAGTCGGTCTGACGCGACATCCCTCCGTGCACCAGGAGTCATTCGACTCAAAAAAGTGTCAACAAAAGTTGCAAAAGCAGAGTCAAAAAGTGACTCGAGGTACCGCTCTCTCCGGATCTGCGCTGGCTGGCGTGGAAAAAGAAAGAGCTGATGTTAGCACGCGAGGGCGGCGTCTAAGTAGATACCGGAACCTCATTCCGGCGACCACAACACCAACGACGAACGCAGAGTTGGCTGACGCCACCGATCGACATGCAGGGGTACTGCTGAGGACGCCTGTGGGTAGTTCTAAGGTGAGGAATCCGTAACTAATTGTCTCTTTCCGATAATTGGTACAGCCCTATTCACAGAGCGGGGAGGATGGGGGCTCAGAGGGGAATCTGTGGATAGAAAAGAGTCCCTACCAGGAAGAGAGTTACCAAAGGTAAGTAATTTTCTCTTCAGAGAGACTTCTAACTTCAGACTCCTCACCTTCTGAATAGATATCAGAGCGGTACTTATCAGGAGGTGGATCTTCGAATTGGCTCAAATCACGAGGTCCTGTAGTGTCGAGTGGGCGAAAGGCCCCTAATGGCGAACCTGGCTGTCCAGACAGAAGTGCTTCTTGAACATACAGAGCGATGTTCACTACAGGAAGCTGGATCTCTATATAGCGCACTAAAACAAAGCACACTGTGCAGAGAGTCCAGTGGGTCCCCAATTGGTTTATAGAGGCTACAGTAGATAATAATAATGCTCTCTTGTGTAGTAGCGGGGCGAGCAGTTAGACGTATCAGAGGGGAGTGTAAGCATTTGTAGTAGTCAAAGAGGCAATAAATGACACGCGCTCAATGAAGAAATCCAGCCCCAATTTAAAACAAGCATCTGGAATGCAATAGGTCTCGCATTTGCCAGAGTTAGAGCTGTTGGTGTTGGAACTGACAATGTCTTTTATGTGTGTGTTTTTGTTTGGAGAGGAGAGGATGTATGCGGTGTGGAGTGGAATTATGTGGTTTGAATTGGAACTGTTAGTTGTGGAATTGTGTGGGTTGGAATTGTGTGGTGTGTAGTGCATTTGTGTTGTGGAATAATGTGACACGGTGAATAGATAGGGATAAGCACTGCACAGAATAGATAGAAACCAAGATAGGGAGGGACTAGTAATTTGTGCATGAAGCGGTCAAAGAACTCCAGACAGAGGAGCAGAAAGAGTATGCGAGAAGGGAGAAAGAAGGGTAGAGCAGGCCATTGATGCATAGAGAGGAAGCTCCTGTGTAAACAGAAGACAACCTTAGAAGAGAAGGAGCGTGTGGGTTTGTGGAATGGATATCTTGATAAGGCACGTGAAAGAAACTGTGATCGAAGACCTGAAGTGAACCACATGAGAGATGGGAAGAGTGCATGAGAGAGAGGTGTGAGAGAGAGTACGAGAGTGAGAGGGATAAGTGGGAGGGGAACCCAGAGAGGTTGAAAAGTGCACAGAATGAGGAGGCATAGGAAGGTAGTATGTGGGAGCAGGCAGTACAGAGAGAAGACAGGGAGTGTGAGGGATGGATGAGAGGGTTGCAGTGAAATTGCGAGATATGACGGGTAGTGGTAGTGTGAGGGAAGGGGTAGTGGATGTGTGGGAGAGAGATGACATGGTTGGTGGAAGTGTGAGGTAGAGATGGGGTGCTTTTGAATTGTTCGTTGTGGAATATTGTGTTGTGGAATTGGATGGTTTGGTGTGAAGTTGTGTTGTTGAAATACGTGGCATGACGTGCTGTGGAATTATGTTGATAGTAATTAAATGGTATTAACTGTCACAAATATGTAGAGTGAGATTGTGTGTGATGGACTTAATTATGTGGAATGGTATTTTGCAATGTGGAGTGGTGCAGGGTAGAGAGGAAAGGTGCAGGGCAGAGGGGAGTGATGCAGGGTAGAGTGCAGAGGTGTAGAGTGCAGTGGGGTGGCGTGCAGTGATGCAGAATAAATTAGAGTGCAGTGGAGTGGTGTAGAGTTGAGTGCAGTGGTGAGACTGCAGTGGCACAGAGTGCATAGTAGAGTGTACTGGTACAGTAGAGTGGTGCACTGTAGATTACAGTGGCATACAGTATAGTGGTGTGCGCAGTATAGTGGTGCAGAGTGTAGTTGCGCAGAGTTCATTGGCATAGAGTTCACTGGCATAGAGTTAAGTGGTATGGAGTGGTTCAGAGTAGAGTGCAGTGGCACAGAGCAAAGTGGCGCAGAGCAGAGTGGAGCCGAGTGGTGTAGAGTGCATTGTAGCAGAGTGCAGTGGTGTAGATTGGTGCAGAGAAAAGTGACATTGAATGCAATGGTGTAAAGTAGAGTGGCGTAGAGTGCATTAGAGTCAAGAGTTGCAGAGTAGCATATAGTGGGGTGCTGTGGTGCACGGTATATTCGTGCGAAGTTTAGTGATGCAGAGTGCAGTTGCGTAGATCGTAGCAGTGCAGAGTGGAATAGAGTGATGTAGAGTAGATTGTTTCGAGGTGGAGTGAAGTGGCGAAGAGTGCAGTGGTGCAGAGTAGAGTAGTGTGGATTAGAGTGTACTGGTATAGAGTACAGTGGTTTAGAGAGGAGAGGCGTCGATGAAAGTGGCACAGAGTGGAGTAGTGCAGAGTAGAGTGCAGATACGCAGTGTGGAGTGGAATGGCATAGTGTGGAGTGGTACAGAGTATATTGCTGTGACACCGTGTGGAGTGGCGTAGTATGGATCGGTGCAGGGTAGAGTGCCAAGTTTTGAAGTTGTGCAGAGTAGAGTGGAGTTGGATAAGGTGGAGTATGAACGGTATGGTAGCGTACCGCCATTAGAGACAACACATCTTTAATTGGAATGACCATTGCAGCTGCACTGACATACAGTTTTACTGATAAAAGTATACAGCACACAAATGATGTGTGGAAATGCCATCACCTAGTGTAATGATTTGTTTGCATTAAAATATTTGTTTTCACCACATTCTGAATTATCAAAAAATATTCTTTATTTGTGCTGTCCATGTTTTGAAATATCTACACAGTTCATTTACAGACATTTACATTTTGTTTTGTGTTAGAAGAAAATCAACATAGTACAGCATACCCCGAGTAGCCAGCATGATTGTCACATAAATCCTCTCACTTTGAAGTCAGTGAAAGAAAAGTAAACAACAAAATCCCTGGAAGACAGACATTGACATTTGACCTCTGTCTTCGAATGCACAGCAAAAGTGACAAGATAAGAACAAGATTTAATGGGCTATTTACAGAAATTGTTTAATGGTGGACCAATAAACTAAAAAGGGTTTGGGCAAGGAAAGGGACGAACTCAAGCTGGACAGACTAAAACAAATAAAGCCAGCAAACAGACAGAGCAAATGTGAGTTATAAACCACAAAGCCAATGGTAAGCAACAGGCGGAAGGCATTCCCATGGAACCTTTCCAAATGTCCGCAAGATGTTGTTAGGCTTTGACCTAAAAACAGCCTCCCTTGCATTCCATTGGAGGACACAGTGAAACAGACAAGCGAAAAAGGGTGAGATGATCATTGACATGCCTGAAAATGTCTAATGCCAATGGCTGAAAGTTACGGAGCTAAAGAAGCCAATGGGTGGTGGAGTTACATTCAAAGTCCATTAAAGTAAGTACAGGAGACTCTAAACCAAATAAAAAAGAGGCTAGGCAACCCACTACCCGCCTATCCTCATGTCACCTCCATCCCATATATAGTACAGACAATGTGAAAGAATCAAGTCATTCTGCAAAAACTCCATTCTAATTACATATTATCTCAATCTGTTAATAGGTGCAGAGAGGCGATGTGCCCTTCACCTCACCAAGCTTACTCTGGATGTTTTTGGAGCTTTCCTTGTGTCAAACCACTCTTTCTTTGCATCTATCTTGTCACATTCTTCACACCTCCACTGCTCCTCAGTAGCAGAGGCACCCCTTTCTCACCAGCCATCCTCATCTACTACTTTCCAAGATGGAGAGAAGTAGGCCTTTGACTGATCTGAAATTTAGAACGACTAAATCAATAATAGGAACATGTAGCTCTTGAGCTAAAAAATGGATTCTCTGTATACAAATCAGATGTCACTCAGAGGGACGATCAGCTCATGGATGTGAGGTAGGTGAGAGGCAGAATGGCACCCTGAATGCCTCTGCTGCGGAGAAGAGTTCGCAAACAGAACAAGATTACCATGACTAATGACAGGGGCCGGCTGAGCAAAGAGGAGATCGAGCAAATGGTACAGGACGCAGATAGATACAAAGAAGATAATGAAGCCTAGAGAGAGAGACGGCTGCTGCCAAGAACTCAGTTGAATTCTACGCCTTCAACATAAAAAGCACTGTGGAGGACGACAAACTTTAAGAGCAAATCAGCGAAGAAGAATATCGTGGACAAAAGTAACCAGACCATCCCTTGGCTAGAGAGCCACCAGCTGGCAGAGAAGGATGACGAGCACCAGCAGAGAGAGCTGGAGAAGGTCTGTAACTCCCCCCATAATCTCAAAATCTACCAAGGGGGTGCCTAGGGGGATGACCGGTACAGATTTCGGCGATCAGGCTTCACGGGGTGGTGCCAAGCCTCGCCTTACTATTTAGGAGGTGGATTAATGTAACATAGACATTAGCACTTTCTTTCACTTGCGAATGACTAATGGGTATGTTAACTCTTGTTCAGTTTTCAGCCTCAAATTATGACTTTACAAATGAGATTTCAATTGGAAAATTACTTGTTTTTCCAGCTTATGTTGACATCAAAATATACATTTGTCCAACATGTACTGGTTTTTCTCACGCTAAGACTTAATTTGATTACGGTTTCAAATCTCGTGCTTACTACTTTTAAAACTCTCTGTTTCATATTGGTATTCTAGGTTATGTCATGTTGGTGAATAGGTTTAGAGAGATTATTTTCAAATATATTTTTGTTAAGAAAAAGATTACAATAAAGCAGCAAGAAATTATAATGTTTTCACTTTTCTTATTTCAGAATGGTGTGCTCATGGCATTAAATTACCAAACTGGGTTAAAAGCCAACTTAAGTGCTGGCTGTTTGGGTGGATTTAATTATGGGTGGGGATCTGTAGCTGGCAGGGTCTATAGCTGTTTTTTCAAGACTGCCCGCTGTTATTAGCTCGTGTTATGTTGCAATGGTTATGCATACATTCAAGGAGATATTTATGATGTGACTGGTTCTCTTTGGTGCTACCATTGTTTCATGGTAATTTGTAAGAGGCTAGGTTCAAGGAATTAACAAAGCCCCATTTATAATGCTTTGCTGTGTTAGTCCAAACAAAAAACTCTGCTGAACATTGCATTTTTATTGGTATTGGTCATGGCAGTTTCCCTATATGCTGAAAGGGTTATCCACTGACTGTAATGATTCCCCTCTCCACTTCCCAATCCTGCTTCAGGTGTACACACTGCTCATGCCTGCATCCATTGTCCAGACCAGGTGGCATATCTGGCACAACTGCAATGCCAATACTTCTCTTCAAGGGGCAGCACCTCTGTTAACCTACACTGTGAAGGTGTCTGCATCTCTGCATGGGGTCTGATTCAAGAAGCAGACCACGGATTTTTGATGAGGCTCTATTTTTGGTGTTCTTGTTCAGTGTGATTTTGGACAGATCAGCATAAAATTCTATGTAGATGCAGCACACAACACCATTTCGGGAACAAATGTACCTTGGGAGAGGGGCGGCGCAGTGGCCAATTTGTGACTCTGGGCAATAGCTTACTTAATCTATCTGACAGCCCCCAGCACCTTGAAACCCCTAAGGGGGGTGATATGCTTGCGCTTTACAAATCGGAATTAATACTATTATTATCTGATGTAAGAAAATGACTCAATGAGTTGAACATCTACAGTTGATATCCCTGGACATTCTAAAGTTCAGAGATTGGAAGTATGACACTTTTTTCATTAGCAACGCAGCATTAGCTAATGCATTATTCAACACTGTAAAAAATGATTATTGGAATAGAATACCCTTTAACAGAGCTGCATGCATGTTCTACAATTCGTGAAGTCAGTGCACCTGTTGCAGGCATCTGGGAATCCTAGACTGTCAGCTGGTAGACAGCACCAAAATATGTAACACTTAAGTTCTTGAAATGAAAATGTAGAGCACTTCAGCCTAAAACCGTGCATGTTTTGAATGAGCAGCCCTAAGGAGGGTATGTTTTGGGATGTATTAAATATAGAATTCAAACTGAACTCACGTTTTAGAAAAACACTTTTTAAACCAGCCCATTGCTAAATATATACATGCTAACACCTTGGTTGTTTTTCAGTGGTCTCATTTGTAGCATTGTGTGAGTTTGATTGTAGGCACGCCAATGAGCGCCTCTGATGCACAAGTTAGAGCAGTAAGCAGTGTTTAAGCATGATAATGACCTGAAGGTTCCTCTAGAGATCGGGTCGTGATTTATGGTCTAATCTGCCAGATGTCCTTCCTCTAAGGCCTGCTGGGGCTCGACAGAGCGTGGAGATGCTGAAGGTGACACCCTTTGCCTGCAGGGCCCATGGAGCAGCACTCTGAGCTGTTCCGAAACAAAACCAAATAAGTTGCATCTCTGTTTGGCCACAGCACGATTCAAATGGGTTTTCAAAGAAAACAAATAGCAAAAAGAAATGCAGGTGCCTCTCGCTACAGGGAATTAAAATACCCCAGAGAGTTTAGAGTTACACGTTAACATGTTTAAGTTGCCCCTCAACCTTGTGCTTGGAGTTCGTGCAGTCTATGTCCCTCAAGACATCTCCATTTCTAAAAGTGTTAAGTAGAACAATTTGCATTTACACCACATACAACGATGCCTGGACAGCTTCAGCTGAATGTTTTTTATGAGGCTGATTGATCAGTGCTACATGCTCTACATCCGCAACCTCCGGTGTGAAGCACAACCCCCAACCAATGCTGCTGCTTATTTATCTGTATGTGTCTGTGTTTACTGGAAACACTCTGGGCTGCAACTTGCAGTTCTTTTAAGCGTGCTCCATCAAGACGCATAAACGGTAGGTTCTCTTGTCCAGACCACAGCTGGAACCCCGGACCTCGCTGTTTGTGCCGGTGAATCCTTCCTCACTGTGTGCGCAACGTTTATCTCCCGGCTCCCTGTTTCAGGCTAAATACGGAGGCGCCATGATGTGCTTTTCTTTTACTGAAATCCATCAATAAATACTGTGCCGTGTGAGGAGTGGCAACTTACAGCAAAGTGAAACCTGCACGCATTTTAAAAGACACATAAGTAGAGACCAAAGACCATAAAAAAAAAACAGACCTCAGTCATTAAATGGACAGCAAATGTGGATAAGAAACAAGATTTATAGCCCTATTTACAGCAGTGGACCACGAGCACTCTCTCAAGTGCTCCAGATTAAAGACGAAAGGAGTTCATGAACAGATATTAAAATGGTTACCAGTGTATTTATTTAGTACCAAGTCCCTGCTGTGGGGGAGTGGTAAACACACAAGAGGCATGACAAATGCATGCCATGGACAAATGAGGTGAAAGAATAGGAGAGTGGCAATTGAGCCAGCAAATGGGAAGCCTTAAGGCAAGCTGTAGCCCACAAAGTAGATACAGTATGTCTCAAAGAGACCGCGCAAGCGCTGTCTAGCCGAGACCTAAAAATAACACATCTTTTTGTATATATATTTTAAACTCAAGAACGTCGTTTTAAGGTAAGTACACTTTGACAGAAAATATTCACAGGTAAGTAAACGTTCACACCTGTGTGCTTTTACGCACAATACAATCCTATGGGAAGAAAAAACTAATATTTATAACGGTAGGTAGAGTCAGTTTCAGGGTTTCACCTTCTAGGATCGAAATAGTAGTGGGACAAGGTTCAAAGTACTACCAGCAGTTCTTCAGGAACCGCCCGGGTTCTACCGGGAGCAGGGTGCTGGTGAGGCTAGTAACTGGCGCTACGGAGTAGGGGGGGGGACACATGAAAAGAGTCTGCACAGGGGGCTTGCCAGCAAGTCCGAGAGCTCCTAAACAGGGGTTCAGGTTTCAAGGGGTCCTGGAGCCTGTTCATCGGGACCGGGGCGCTCGGGAGCAGAGTGGTTTAGTCGGCTGGGCACGCAAAGATGCACCTTGCGGTCAGGGACAAACAGCTGGAAGGGGGGAAATCGAGGCAGCTGGGTCACTGTCTGAGTGGGTCTCAGTGATGCGGACATCCCTTGACGGCTGTTCACTGACAAAATATCGAATCTACAAATATTGTGTGACATAAATATTGAGTACAAAATATTTAACACAAAAATATCGCTATCCTATGCTTATAATGTAAATGACAAAAATACCGAAATTCAAATATCATTAAACACTAATATCGAAAACAAAATATTCTTTTATTACATATAAACTTAAAATTAATAAACACCATTCTTATATTTAACAATATTATTATTAAAATTAAATATATTTAAATCTTTACAAACTCTAAATGTTCTACTTATTTAAAAATAAACACTAATATTAAAATAGTTTCAATTTATATTATAATTTTTATAAAATTGTAAGCTTAAAAATAAGAAAATATATATAAATATATATATACACACACACACTAAATTGGAAACAGTAACACATAAACTGGAAATGATTAAAAAACAAAAAATTTAATTACACCTAAATAAATATATAAAATTAATTTTAATAAAAATATAATATTACAAACAATACTAAATAAGAATAATATAATTTTAAATACACACAAACATCATAAAATTATAAATGTAAACAGGACTATAAAATTGTAGGAATAATACATATACTACTCCCATTCCAATATTTGCAACAGTAGGGAAAATGTTGAACTCAGAAGGGGTACAAATTACTATTTCCATTTCAGTCTGTGCAACAGTATGGAAAGGGTTGGACTCAGGAGGGGTAGAATTTACTATTCCCACTATAATCTGTAGTTCACTTCAAACAAATAAAATATTTTACCTACATTAAATAACAAGAAATAGAAATATTTGAAAAATAATATACATAAATAGAAAAATTAAAACAATTACAATGCTGAATAAATAATTTAAATTACAAACAATATTCATATAATTAAAATACCACACTATATTCTCACAATATAAACAAATACAATGTGATTTACAATTAAAAACATTAACAAGACATAACATAAAAAACTTTAAAAAAATAACTATAACAAATGACTTTCTAGCCTATACACCTACAAACTCAACACACTCCTAAAATATATTTTAAAAATTACAATACTAATTTTACATAATTAATAATCATTGAAACAATTAACAATTAATTAAAAATAAACGACAAATTATTTACATTCGGTAACATTGTATCTGGCACCAGTCTGGATCCGGAGATTTTTCAGCAGTACCTACTCGCGCTGGGGGAAGGCATCGCATGGCTCTGCCCTTAGGTTGTCCACAGATATGACGTCAGAAGAGCCATAGAAGACCCTCCCGGTGCGCTGACGTCAGTTTTCTACTGTGAAACGTTTCTGTGCCAGAACGTGGAGCCACACTAAAACTGGATGTGGGAACAGTGTGCCAAAAAAGATCAACAAAATATTTGAAACAATAATTATAGTAAATGATGCGAAACATCAGAAATGGATTTTAGTGAAAATACCCAAGAATGAAATTGAACAAGGGTGAGACTAAAGTACTCACCCCACAGAAAAGCCCAGCATAAGGGAAGAACCAACCTTCTTATCAGGCAACCAGTAATGGACATGAATGTTATGGTAAACGTCAAAAATCCTGCAACAACAGTGAGTGTCCTATAATGCACACTAAATGTGATCTATTGACAGTATCAGAGTCAAAGAGACACCCAACCAAAGAAACAAAACTATAAGGGGGGAGAAAAATATGACCAACCCCCATACTGGAATATAAACAGAGTGCAAGAGTGTGCATGCATATTTGAACCTACCACCCAAATACAAGAATGGGTGATGAAAGTAACAGGAAACACAGAATAAGACTTCCTGACGTGGTCAAGGCTGTTAAGTAGACCAAACACTCATTGAGACAGAGATCACAGGCAGAAAGATCAGCGGTGTCAAAACCCAACCTGAAAAGGCCCTTGCAGAGCGGGGCAATTGGATGGGCGTTAAGGAATCTGCGGCTAGATTATGTCTCTACCAGATACATCGTTACCGAAGTTAAGTAACTTTTACATCTAGCCACAGATTCCTTAAAGTAGAATTAGATACCATAGCTATACCCCATAGGAGGGGGGTCTGCGTGCGAACCTCACCAAGTTCTACAAGAGAACTAGTCTGTGAAAAATGGTTGACCAAACAGGTAGGAACATCAAGGTGGAAGTGTGGCTGTAATGAGAAGCAAAAAGCTTTGCAGAAAGCATCATCAATAAATGAAAGCAATGGCAAAATACTCTGTCAGAGGACTATTAAATCTGTCACCATTAAGGAAGAGACGAAGGAAATTCAGATAATCAAAATGGGCCATTGCACAATGGAAAGAAAATCCATAAGCTTCTGGTAATAAGGACAAGAAGTAGAACTGTGCACTGGATCCTAGGGATCTGCAAAAAATAATTTCCTGAAGGAAAGGAGAACATCATGATAGATTATGAGTGGACATACTGAGCATCCACAACAGTGGAAGCCAAAAGAGAGACATATAAGATACAGCTGTCTCCCATGTATACATAAACAAAACCATATAAACATAGAGATGCATATATTATATATACACATCTGTCTACTGTGTGGACTCCTGGTACCAAACCCCACACACACACACACACACACACACACACACACACACACACACACAGGAGCATGTCAAACGTGGAATCGACAGCACACATGTATTGGTATAAAGATACAGAAATGTATCACCAGATAGTCATACTGACCAAACCATTTACATAATTATTCTGGTCAAAAAATACAGTCAGAATCCGGATATATAACCCATAACTCGAGTCATTATGAAATAGAGGGAGAGAGAAAACAGAACTTGGGACTAAGAAACCCTAGATAGTAGAACAAAGAAAAACATAGTGTCTCCGCTTCTTTTCCCTTTTTTTCAAAAGGAAAGTAAAGAAGGAAAGACAAGGAATGCACAAAGTGTAGTCCTAATAGAAGTACAGCTGTGCGCACAAGAGGTACCAACAGCACCTGTGAGAGAGGACAATGGTAACTATAGCAGCATATAGATGTATATATATATACATACACATATATATATCCAAAACAAAAGGTTGCCCATTGTGCGAACAGCCACCTGGAACTTGATACCTCTTCAGGCGAGGTCAGCAGCACATTCAGCTGTCAAACACAATTCATAATCAATGGCTCTACGTGTTTCGAAATATCAATTTCTTGTTCACAAGACTGGCAAGAACAATCACAGCAACTCAGGTAAGAACGTCTGCATTTATTCAAAAGAGTCACGCCCTTGTGGGCCTGTTCTCCCGCCTGCTCGGGCATATGCCGCACCAGCGGCATTCTGGTATTTGCAGTTTCTCACTGATGTCCCCGTGGGTTTCTATGTTCCTTATCAAAAAATAAATCCCTCAGTAGATTGATGACAGTTAAAAACTGGGGAGGCTGTCTTATCGTTGAACACTCACTTACGAGCAAATTCCATCCCAACACCAGCCCTGGATTTCCAACTGCCATGGGTCCGCTGATACACAGCGGGCCGTTCCCGCGGCTCGGACACAGCCGCTAAATATTCAAAACGAAAGGTTGCCCATTGTGGGAACCGCCACCTGGAACTTGATACCTCTTCAGGTGAGGTCAGCAGCCCGCTCAGCATTCAGCTGTCAAACACAATTCATAATCAATGACTCTACGCGATATCCATTTCTTGTTCACGAGCCTGGCAAGAACAATCACAGCAACTCAGATAAGAAAGTCTGCCTTTATTCAAAAGAGTCACGCCCTTGTGGGACCGTTCTCCCGCCTACTCGGGCATATGCCGCACCAGCGGCATTCTGGTATTTGCAGTTTCTCACTGATGTCCCCGTCGGTTTCTCTGTTCCCTATGTCCCTCTCGTCCCTACCCACAGGCAGCCGCCTGTGGGTAGGGACGAGAGGGGCCCGGAGAGGGACGAGGGGTCCTCCCTCGGCCTCAACCCAGAGCGGGACGAGGAGGGTCCACGGACCCCTGTGGCTCTGCATGGTCCAGTTGCTGCCGGCGCCGTAGCGGCGTCACCTCGGCCTTAGACAGGACCACCTTGACAAAGGACCGAGAGGGGCTCGGGGATGCGACCCGAGCCCCGGCGACCTCCCACGGCACCACAGGGACCCCCGCAGGAGTTTGCAGCGAGGCAGAGACGCTGTGGCCTGAAGGAGGTGCCCCAGAGAAGCTGCACCCCAACAGCACCACATCGGCGCCGGGGTCAGAGTCACCGGCGGCGCCGCGGAGGGCCCTGCGCAGGGTGAGGGATCCGCCGACGCCCCAGGAGGGGAAGGAGGAGACGCCAGCGAGGCCTGCAAAGCCGGCGCGTATGTCTCCATTTGGACTCTCGACGCCCCAACACCGTGAAACGGTGGATAGGACGACACGCGGGGCTGCATCACCCGCGGAGTGTCCACGCCCCCGGAAGGCCGGAAACCAGCCCCCGGGGACAAACTGCGACACTTACCCACCGGGGAGCGATGCTCACGTGATATCGGAGAAGGGCGAGGACGACGACCACGGCCGTATCTGAAGCCGTCCGCCGAAGCAGACCGAGGGGAGGAGGTTGACCTGGAGAGACGCGCCGAGAGAAGTTTCATCCGGCGCTCCCGCCGCGACTTCGGCTTCAACTGTTGGCACGCCGCACAATCTGTGGTGCCGTGATCCTCCCCCAAACATCACATACAAATGAGGTGAGGGTCCGTCGCCGGCATAAGACGCCCACAAAACGTGCAAGTTTTGAAGCCCGAAAGCATTCGCACATTGTTCCACCAAAAGAAAATGGAAGAAAAAGGGGCCCTAACAGGCCTGTAGCAAGGATCGGATCCGTGTTGCACGCGGAAAAGGAAAAAAAAAAAAAACTAGCGTAGGCACGCCGGGGCGGGTCTTATGTGACCTCGCTGACGTCACGTACGCGGATGACGCCTGGGCGGAGTCGCGTGATGTCGCCCCGCCCCCGGGGCGTAGCAATGCTGTAGCAAAAAAGTTTCCGGATCCAGTCTCACGCCTGGGGATAATTCTACGTGAAGGAATCTGCGGCTAGTAGTCTCTATCAGATGCACAAGTTACTTACCTTCAGTAACGATATATCTGTAAAAAACATTAGTAGTGTTACATTCCTTACCTTAGAATTACCCCCAGGTGTCAGACTGGATCCGGAAAGTTTTCGTGAGCAGTACCCCTGCGCGTCGGTAGGCGTCATCGTGCAGCTCCGCGTGCGTCGTTGGCGTCGGGATGATGTCGCTAGGTGGAGGCAGTCTCTATCTCGCCTTCATCGATCTAAAGACTGCCTTCGATTTGGTCCCTCGGGACCAACTATGGAAAGTTTTGGCTGAGATGGGTATGCCTGCGTTTATCTTGCATCTGCTTGTCCGACTGCACGAGGGCAATTATGCCCAAGTGAGATGGGGGTCACAAGAACAGAAAACCGAAAGAATCTCAGTGAATAGAGGAGTACACCAGGGCTGTGTTATGGCCCCCACCCTGTTCTCTTTATATGTGAACGGGGTGGTTAGTTTTCTTCAGGAAATTCAATCTGACGCCCCGGCCCTGGCAGGAGATAGGATGCCCACACTCCTCTTCGCTGATGATACCTTGTTGATTTCTAAGAGCCCGGTCGGGTTAGAGAAGCTTTTAGATAGGTACCATCTTTTTTGTTCACTAAGGGGGCTGACCATTAACACCACAAAGACCAAACTAATGACATTCAACCCCTATAAGCCCTTTAGGCATATCTTTTCCCTGGGTGGTACACCTTTAGAAAGAGTTAGTACTTTTGATTATTTGGGTATTCGGCTCTCCGACACAATGCAGTGGAAACCCCACATCAACAAGATGCTTTTGAATCACAGGTGTGTGGCTGGGGCAATAGGCAGGGAACATCGTCGCTCATGTAGCAGACCTGTTGCCCCAGCGCTCACGATCTATGCTGCAAGGGCAGTAAGTTCTGCCCTTTATGGTGCGGAACTTTGGGGGTTTCATAATGTGCAAGAGATTTGCAGCTCGGAACATAAGTTCTTGAGAGAGCTTGTGAGTCTCCCCTGTAATGTCCCACTTAAGCCTCTGATTAGCGACATGGGAAGACACTCTTTTAAAGACATTGCCAGACTAAGGCCATTGCTTTTTTGGGCTCGACTGCTACAAACTCCTGAACTCGCTAGTTATTCCATTGCACTCAAGGAGGTAATTGGTCTGGACTGTTATCATAGGGTTAGCTGGCTCAATAATGTCAAGAAACTTGTGCTTACATTGGGACTTAGAAGCTGTTGGGTAGGCCAGAACCCGCCTAGTAAGGATGAGCTTAAAAAAGCATATTCGCTTTGGGCTGATATGCAGGAACTTAGCAATCCAAATCTGGGGAGGATGGCAGATGAATTTTACCAGTTTAAACAACATATTTCTTTAGAGCTGTACCTCGATTTTATTCAAACCCCAAGAGATAGGGCACTCTATATACAGTTTAGAGTGGGCTCTCTTCTGGTACGAGAGCTTACTGCAAAATGGAGTCCCCCGCGCCAGACAATTGAGGATTGCCCTTGCTGCGAGGCACCAAAAGAGAGTGTGGCCCACCTCATGTTTGTATGTCCAGCATACTCAAGGGCTAGATTAAAGTGGCTTAAACCAATTTGCAGACAATTGGGCACCACAGCTCACATTACTGCTCTGCGGATCTTGAAATCAGATCCTAGAGCGCTTTTTGTATGCGACGTGGCAAAGTATCTTGGCTGTATTTGGCTTATTAGATCTAAATTTCTGCGCAGGGAGGTGTAAAATGAAATTGGAAATATGATTGTGCCCCCTATGTTGGTCTCTCCCACAACTTTATTCTTTTAAATGACATCAAATAGCTGTGTATGAAGTATGTTTTTTTTTATTCTCTTTTTAATCAAATTTTTTTATTATAGTCTGCTACAAATTATCAAGTATATGAACGGCATTTCTTTGGGCATTAGTATATCATTGTCAGTTTACTAACAAGATAAACTGAATTTTTGTAAACTGCTTCTGGATCTATTGTATATAATTGTTTTTTTTATTACTGTTTTTATGATAACTCTGCTTTTATGATATTTGATTATCGAAATAAAGCTATTTGAATTTGAACATACCCAAGCAATACCAACCCCAGTGGTGGGTCTGCGAAGTGAGATTACACCAGAAAGTCACGGAGAACTGAGCGGCCAAAGAAGCCGTCTCTCCGGACCTGACTGTCAAGGCAATAGTGCTTAGTGAAAGTATGCAACGAGGCCCAAGTGGCCACCTGACAGATGTCTTGCAGGGGGACACCGCGTCTCAATGCTGTAGTAGCTGCTGTCGCCCTGGTAGAATGGGCGCACAGACCAACCGGAGGTTCCTTTTTAGCCAGAGAGTAACAGGCTTTAATGCACAAGACAACCCATCGGGAGATAGTTCGCTTGTGCACAGCCCAGCCTTTCTTGGCGCCCACGTAGCCAACAAAGAGCTGGTCATCCACCCGGAACTGTTGTGTGCGGTTGAGATAGATAGATAGAACAAAAGCGCACGTTTTGGGTCCAGACGGTGGAGCCTCTCCTCTTCTCTTGAGGGGCGCGGAAAGAAAGTGGGCAGAGTGACAGTTTGCACAAGATAAAAGCCAAAGACTACTTTTGGTAGAAAGGAGGTACGCGGTCGAAGCACAACCTTGTACGGATGAATTGCCAGGAAAGGAGGTTTGCTGGAAAGAGCCTGGAGCTCACTCACCCGCCGAGAGGAGGTGATGGCCACCAGGAAGACAGTTTTCAAAGTTAATAACCGCAAAGGACAGTTATGAAGAGGCTCAAAGGGAGCGCTCATCAAGTATGTGAGAACCAGGTACGAGTTCCATTGAGGCATCGCAAAAGGAATCGGAGGGAAAAGGTGAGTAAAGCCATTGAGAAATCTACTGACAACTGGGGACTTGAAAAGAGAGGGCTGATTAGCCAGTCTAAGAAAGGCTGAAAGAGCAGAAAGGTAGACCTTGATAGTGCCCAGAGCAGAGCCCTGTTGAGCCAAAGAATGAAGGAATAACAGGACCTCAGAAAGAGGGGCAGCAAGAGGATCTACAGATTTCGCAGTGCACCATGCCACAACTTTTTGCCACCAACAGGCATATACCCTTTTAGTGGAGGGACGCCTGGCTGCCAGAATCACATTACAGACTTCGGGAGGCAAGTCAAATGGAATCAGCTGTGTCCGCTCAATCTCCACGCAAGGAGGTGGAGGCTGGACAGGTTTGGGTGGAGGACCGTCCCCTGTTGCTGCAACAGGAGATCCTCCCGAAAAGGCAGTCGGATCGGGGATCCACGCTCATACTGAGTAGCTCAGGGCCTCAAAGACCCAGGATGCAGTTAGTGAGGGCCAAAGGGATGGATTACGATCGGCCTAAGAGATCACTGAGGGCTAAATAATTAAATTACCAATCGGCTGGCGGCAGCTACACAGGAATGGTGAGGATCCCCACTGGTGCAGTAGAAGCTGTGGGACGCACGAGGGGGCCGATGCCTGATCTCAACATGGCGGCAGTTCGAACCTCAAACAAGCAAGGTAACGGCGAGGCTATGGGTGGCTGCAGCGACACCAAAGGGGGGCTTAGAGGCTACACGAGACTCGTTAGGGACTGATTGAGGCATCTGGGGGCATTGGAAGAGTGTCTCATATTCATTCTGCGTGCCTGACCTTAAAATGGACCCCACACCGAGACTAAAGTGACTCATACACTCGGATTGCCTGACCTCAACATGGCCGCCGAACCCAGGTCATGGAATTTTATTTTTATTTAGCATGGTTTATCCCCAAAACGCCCGCTATTGATCTTCGAAGCAATCATATTATTTTTTTTCTTTATTCAAGTATTCATCATAGACACTATAACATCACTACAGTAAACAGTGAAACAGGACTGAGTAGTTAAAGGGCGCCTCGCTTCAAGACCTTTTCTGGACTATGAACAGAAAGGTAGGACACATCGCTGGCTATATGGTGGGCGGCCATATTGGAACGGTCTAACTACAACAGGGCACTTCTAGTCTCCTTTCAATCTGTGACGAGTAAGAAATGTGGGTTTTTCCCCCAGCACACCTGGGTCTCGGCCTGCTTGGAATCTACCTGGATGTCCTCTTGGATTGGGCCAAATGATGATTGCTGTGAAAACATGGTTGGTGGGGCCCTGACCTCTTGAGGGTTTGGATATACACTGCTATAAATGTTTTATACTGCAGCTAATATGGCACTTTAGAGTTTATGGTATATACTGCATATAATTGTATGATAACTACCACCCTGCCTTCTGCTTGATTCCGGACTTTGACTCGGCATTTCTTATCGGTTTGAGTCCTGATTGTGTCTCGGAATTTCTACCATTCAACCATGCGCCCACATAACCCCATCCGGAACTCGAATCTGGTGCGTTACGGATCCAACTCCTGGTCCATTAACTACCTAGACAAAATGACCAGTAATGCAAAAAAGAATTTCAAGTATAGTACTCAAAAACAACACCTGGAAACACTCATTGTAGATAACTACCACACAGCGACCAATGGCAACACGAAAACTAACTTCATTTTCTACACTAATCGCCCAACTAATGGAAAATCACCTACTCTCTTCACCTTCAAGTCGCCAAGTCAGTAATCATTCCCTATGGTGAAAAAATATTCACTACCATCTACTCGATCTTCAAACGGGAACTCACCATTTCCATCTATAGAACTGGAACCATTCTCATACAGGCCTCCGACCCACACCTCACCACTTTTGACCGCCACTTCCTCACAATTCTCTCCTTGTTAACTCAACTGAGCCATCAAACCATATCTCCCCTACCCCCCCCATCACCCTCACTAATAACGTGGAACTGATCCAATCTCCCTGCCCTGAAGATCCTCCCATCAACTCATGGACATCTACCATCACTCACTAAAATCACACTACTCGTATCATTACTCTCCGCCGCCAAACACCCACCATCATTACATCAACTGATCACACCAGGAAAAACAAACTCACAATTAACAAACACCACAAGGCCGATCTCGATCTTGACAGCTCGGACTCTAACCCCTGCCCTCCCGCGATTGAAATCCGCACAGGCACTCCCCACTCGACCCCTGATAATCTGAACCCTCCCTCACAAACTACCTCTTCCTCCAACACAGACCCTTTTCCCCAGACCCTTACTTACCCCTTGTCCAACGTCATCTCCAATCCAGTGGTCACTCTCCCCCCTACTACCACTGCACACTCCCCTTCCGTTGTCCCACATGCACAGGCACAACCGGTCCCCACCGCTTACCTCACTGACAACCCCTGTGACATCCTCATGTCTAACCAATCCAGCAGACACGTTTCCCCCTATTATCACTGCCCACTCCCCCTCCACCGTCACACATACACAACCTGCCTCCACCGCTAATCTCAATGACATTCCCCGGAACTCTGACTTCCTACCTAGAATTTCTCTCCCTCCTCACTTGGACAGTAGACCCTCTACTCCTCCTCTGAACTCCTTGAATGGGAGCATTACTAATACAGCTCCCCGCGTCCAACCTCTCCCCTCTCCTAATCCCACTGATTCCGTCCAATCCCTGAACCCTGTTCACTCTCCCTCCATAGACCCAAGTCATTCTCAGTCCATGCCTAAAACCTTAATCTCTTTTAGCTGAATAGCACAGCAACTGAACAGAATGGAGCTGAAAATGAACTCCCTTGCTGCTGATTTTCTATACTTACAACAAGACCTTCTCAACAGGACCAAGCCACTGTGCTCCCTCTCCCCGGGTGGATTTGCTCCTACCCTACTCAATACCTCTCCCATGGCCCCACAGAGCACCCCTCAACCCTCCAGTCAGTCAGCGAGTCAGGCACTTAGACCCAACCAGGATCGCCAACCCTTTTCAATAGCGAAACCTGATGAGATCAAAGACTCTTACCTCGCTTTGAGCCAAAAGTCAGCCCCACTCCCCATCCCTGTTATTATCGGCACTAACAGAATCTCTAAAACTGTCCTCTCGCCTAGACCTCCTGCTCAATACTCCTCTATCCACCTAACTCCCCCCATCATTGAGGCTCCCCGTCCTATCTCTTGCATGCTCCTCAACTGCAGATCAGCAGTACAACACGCCACAGACATTGCTGAAGCTAAACTCGTTAAGAAATTGACATCGCGCTCCTCACCGAATCCTGGCCCAATGTCGACTCCGCCCCCATTCTTAACATTCTCACCCCTCCAGGGTACAACATCATCAGACAAGACAGGCCGATCAAAACTGAGGGGGGGCAGGGGGGACTTGCTATCATTCACAAAGCTGGAATACAGATTTCCAAACTTAAACCTGCAGAATACCTATCGTTTGAATACCTGGGTGTCGAACTCACTGCCAAGGGCACCTCACCCATCAAATTCCACACCATCTACCATCCTCCTAGAGAGCGTGCCCTTTTCCCCAAAGAACTAACAGACCTAATATCACAGTTCTCCATGACAGACACTAAAGACGTGTTCCTGGGTGACCTCAATATCCATTGGAACGACCCAGAAGACTCCACTGTCCAGAGCCTATTCAACCTACTTGAAATATACAACCTCAAACAACTCTGCAATAAACCAATTCACATCAAAGGTGCAACACAGGATGCGATCATTACCAACAATGAACTGGTCTCTGTGAGAGCGATTTCTCCCACTGACTGGTCCGACCACCACCTCATTCTGTTCAAGACTGATGCACTTGTCAGCCACCAACCCATTTGTGGTGACAAACCTAAACACTGGACCAGAAACAATAAAGAAGTCCCTTTATCCGAATTTGAATCCAGGATTCATCCCCATCTTCAACTCCAACCCTCATCATGGACGGCCGATGACCTCACTACACACTTTAACTCAAAAATGAAAGAGGTTTTAGACTAAGTAGCTCCACTCAAACTCAAACAATTGAGGCGAACCAAATCTAAACCCTGGTTTAATGTGGATCTGAATGATGAAAGGCATCAACTCAGACAAACGGAAAGGTCTTAGAGACTAAACCCCTCGACCTTACACCTAGCGCAACTTAGATCTGCTCGGCAGGCATACAAAAAACAAATTTTCTGTGAAAAGGCGTCTTTCTTCCGCAGCCCACTAGATCTAGTGAAAAACAGACCGAGAGAACTCTTCAACAGTGTCAAAAGCCAAACAAACTGCACTCCCTCTCAAGAAATCACAGCCACCAATGAGCGATGTGAAGAAATTGCCACCTTCTTCACTAATAAAGTCTCAATCCTTCATCCAAACCGCTAACCCTCCTTCCCTCTTAACCTGCCCCCCTTTAACCACCCTTGACCATTCAGAAAGAGTTCTTAACAAGGACAATCAGGCCTGCCTCCAGCTAAAAAACAATGCACATTGATCCGAGTTTGAGCTAATGTCGGAAAATGAGGTCTTCAGTATAATTTCAAACTTAAAACCTTCCTCCCACACTATGGACCCCATCCCATCCACAATTATAAAAGAACTCAACCACACCATTTCCCCTTTCTGGACAAAAATCATCAACGCCTCTCTCACCTCAGGCTGTGTCCCAGACTCCCTTCAAATAGGACAAATCACACCCATTCTCAAGAAACCAGGGGCCGACCCTAATGATCTTAACAACCTCAGACCTATCTCCAACCTCCCATTCCTTGCAAAAACATTGGAGAAATGCGTTCTCCACCAACTCAACAAACACATTGATGAGTTCAACCTCCTCGACACCTTTCAATCAGGATTCAGGAAAGGCTGTAGCACGGAAACAGCTATGCTCAATGTCTCTGACGATATTCACAAGGCTTTAGATGAAGGTGATGCCTGCCTACTCATCCTTATTGACCTATCGGCAGCATTCGACACAGTTAATCATCCAGTGCTTCTGGATACCTTGTTGAAGCACTGCGGCATCAATGGCACAGTTCTAAAATGGTTCACCTCCTTCCTTCAACACCGCTCGCAACAAATTAATAATCAACTCCTCGAAGCCAACAAAAGTCACACTTGGGGTCCCACAAGGCTTGATCCTCTCCCTGTCCCTCTTCAATCTCTTCATGGAGCCCCTCACAATCATCTTAAAAAAAGCTGGAATGAATTACCACCTTTACGCTGATGACACCCAAATCTATTTGAAAATCAAGTCTCCCAGTGACATCCGACACCTCAATGCCATGCTAACCGAGCTCCAAACTTGGTTCAACGCTAACCACCTAAAGCTCAACCCAGATAAAACGGAACTAATCCTATTATCTCCAAAAGACAACCACCGTCCAATCAAAGAGTGGCTCAAGAATCTGGTCGCACTAAACTGCCCCATCATCCTATCCAACTCAGTTAAGTCTCTAGGCATCACCCTTGACAAGAACTTATCTTTGGAGGCCCACATCCAAAACTCTGCAAAAAGTGCTCTTTTCTCTCTAAAACACTTCAAGAAATTGAAACCTTTTCTTCCCCATGAAGACCTCAAGACAGTAGTCCAATCCCTAGTTCTCTATAAAATCGACTACGGGAACGCCATCCTAACAGGGACTCCAAAAGCTCACCTAGCCCCTCTAAGGGCAGTGCTGAACATGGCCGCTCGACTCGTATCTGGAGTAAAAAGATTTGAACACATCACTCCAGCTCTCAACTCCCTCAATTGGCTTCCCATGGAAGGGAGGTGTATTTACAAGCTGGCCTGCATCACACACAAAACCCTTCACTCTCCGGCCCTTAACTACCTGAACAACAAACTGGTAAGAGCAGGTCAATCCAGAACTCTGAGAAGCTCCAACTCACTCCTCCTTATTCCTCCGAAACTGAAAAAGAAAACCACACAATACCGATCGTTTTCTGGCAACGCTCCCAGGATGTGAAACGCTCTCCCTAGAGTCCTCAGATGCAACCCCTCCTTCTCCTGTTTCAAAAAGGACCTGAAACTCCATCTCCTTAACAAATACTTTCCTGACCAACGTCAACTAACCTAGACTTCAATATCCGAGTTTACTCCTCTCTCTTGACATTCAAGGATAGTTGGTGACCGGACTGTGTTAACTACCTTATTTTTCATGCTGTATCTTTTTTTATCTCTGGTTTGCTTCCTTTCTGCCTGCCGACTATGTAATGCAATTTCCGTCAGTTTTTTACAGTGTGTATGTAAAGCGCTCTGATACCTACGGGTCAAGCTAGCGCTATATAAAACTTTACAAATAAATAAATAAATACCCTGCACCACTCCACTCAATGCCACTCTGAAACAATCTACTTTACACCACTGCAATCTACTCTGCACTCTACTTCACTCTACTCTGCGCCAATGCACTCTACACCACTTTACTCAACCAGTGCACTCTATGCCAGTCTACTTTGCACCACTGTGATTTACACAGCTTCAATCTAGACTACTGCACTTTACGACACTATAAGCTACGATGCTCCACTCTGTGATGCTCTACTCCATTAAACTCTAACCAACTCTATGCAACTCCACTCTACAAAACTACTCCATGATATGCCACCCTTCAACACTACTCAACAATACTCTACGTAACCCCCTCCATGCCACTTTACTACACTCTATTCTACAATACACTACTCCACGCCACTCCACTCTGACACTCAATACTACAACACTTTACTCCACTCTCCTACACTACTCCACCTTATGCCACTCCACTCTACAGCAATCTACTCTACACCACTCTACGCAACACTCAACGCCACTCTGTTCTACACCACTCCATGACACTCTGCCGCTATAATCTACGATACTTCATCACATTGCACTTTTCGACATGCAACTCTACTTTACCCCACTAACTTTTAGCCATGCTGAACAACAGCCACGCTCGTGTACAATATGGCTAAGGCCTTTTGGTTTTGCCAATGCTTGTTTAATGTAACGGATACCACAGACCATCGGAAGAAGACATTGGCAAGCCACATGGTCAAAAAAGGGAAGAACTATTGGCTTGTTTTTCAGCAATAATTTGCTCTGCTATCGAACTAATAAAACTGGGTATTTCTTAACAGCCAGTGTATGTCAATCAAGTATTACTACTCAAGGTCATCCTAGATAATACATTTGCATATTGAAACCGCCATGCAGTATCACAGTCAGAACCTACCCTAGGGTAATACATCTCCATCATGAATTAATCGACTAGTATGGTCCCAGTCCCATTCTGAAATTTTCCTTGGATCATCCTTGAGTAATGCAGCCCTGTGAAGTCATCACAAGATGATTCTGTGATAATACAGCCCCATCCTGAAATACTCATAGGATCATCTTGGAGTAATCCAGCCTAATCCTGAAATCATCAATGGGATCATTCAGGATCAAGCTCATCACATGTTTTCCACTGAAGTAATCAGGAACCCATCCTGGAGTAATCCACCCTAATCCTGAAATCATCATGGGATCATCCTGCAGTAGTACAAGATCCTCACACATTTGCACTGCAGTAATCAGGAACTAATTCTGGAGTAGTTTCTCTGATGACTCTAGAGTCATCTCACTTAAATATTCTGCCCTATAGGCATACTTCAGGATGGCTTCGGATGACTTCCCCAGTTAAAGGCAGGAATAGCCTGGCTGAAGTCATTAGATGACTAAAATAAGGGAAACAGCTTATCAGCAGTCAACGTTTTCCACTCCATGCATCAAACCGTTATGGTAGTACCTCCAGGAACGGTTCACTTCCCCACTCGGTAAAACAATGCTGTTCAAAGTAAGATGAGAAAATGCAAGTAGCGCTTCACTCGCAGACTCTTTAAAGTGGTGCTAACGTGTTTGGGTGCGTATAAAACCAATCTGACCCCTTTGCCTGCGTACTGTCTTGCTTTAATTAGTTATTTTTCGTATTTTAACCTTTTTTCTCTCCCTCACAAGGCTGCACTGTGGAATAGAAAAATGTCAGAAAAAGACATTTCCAGCAAAAGTGGTTCTTTCTTTTTTGGAATAATTTCACAGGGGAAACGAAAGAAGGAAAGAGCCGTTTCTTTAAGTCATGGCTTTCAGCAAGTGAGGAGGACCGAAACAGACAGAAAGAGAGGGAATAAGAGGAAGAGGAGCGGGGCAGCTGCCAGCGACAGAGCAGGAGAAGTGGACACTGTCCTTGCCTTCTCTGGGCAAGAAGGAAAAGAGAGTCCTTTTCCTTCTCTGCCCGTCCCCGAACGGCCGAGCCTCATCTATAGGGCTTGGCTATTTCTGCTGTCCTGGGACGCATTCTTCAAATAAAAAGGTATGGCAACGGATTGGATAGAATTAAAAAGTAGGGGCATGCTGTGCACTGCCAATACTGCCCACTTTGACTACTGAGTGAAACTAGGTACCAGGCAGGCACGGGACGTGGGAAAAGCCTGCCATGCTGAACTAGGTATAAAGGTGTGCAGCGGGCTAACAGCAAGTGATTTAAAGTGCTCATCTATGCTGCAACTCTGGCTTATGCTCGTTCGAGTGAATAAGTAGTCACTTACTGAGCAGAGCGGCAATCTGTTTTCGTCGAGGTCGCCTCCAGTCCTGGCTGCAACAACTCATCCCACGGTGGCAAACCAGCAATGATTCACAGTCAGTGAGTAGTAAGTATACAGGCCTGCTCTGGGTTCCATCGCGGACGCTGCCATCCTGAGAGTTCAGGTTTCAGTCATGTGGGATCACAATGTAGAGGATTTATTTTAAATTTGACCAAGAAGATGGGGAGCGGCACTGCCATTTGCCGCACAGTAACTCTGCTGCCACAGGCGAAACCTGGATGTGATGTACTATGGTTATAGAGAACAGATTTGTTTTGCTGTTGCAGTTTTGATTAAGCGCAAAATAACCCTGAAGGTACCAGAGCGCTTTAACGAGGACCAGTTGTGTTACAAACAGACACTTTCATTAAAGACAGACGCTGTGAACTGCATTGATTGACCCAACATCTGTTTCCTTGGACAACGCCCATGCAGGCAGCATCATATGCCTATCGAGAAAGTGGACAATGCCTGTATGGAAGTGGGCAGTGCAAGCGGGGGAATTAGGTTGCAGCCACCTTGGAAATATTTAGGGGGTATAAACTTTTGTCTTTTTTTTAAACAACTCAAGAACTGTATGCCAGGGAACTTAGGAGGGGGTTGCAGAATGTATGGTTGTGTTTTATATGAGGGGTGGTTTCTTTGTACAATAGTTTAACAAGATAGGATCACGGCAATGAATATAGTTTATTTTTTTACTGTTGATTTACAGTAATGCACAAGTTACTACTTTTGTAACGATATATCTGTAAGAGACATTAGTTAGTGATTGATTCCTTACCTTAGAACAGAGGTCTTCAAACTTTTGGATGCCGAGACCCCCCTGTCAACATTTTGAGACGTAAGGACCCCCTCCTGACAAAAATTTCTAAACCAGTAGGCAGGGCTACTGAAATTATGAGGCAGGTGAGGACCAAATTACGCAACAGGGTTGACTAAATTGTGTGGGAAGAAAATGTAAATGAGGTTATGTGATGCCGCGTATTTTGGGATAGCATTGCTTAATTATTTCGACATTTTTTACACACAGTAACACTGAAGAAAGATTTCACCCAATCAGTACCCGTTTATAACCAAACTACAGCAATTATCATCAGAAAGATTTCTAGTCAACCTTTGTGAAGGGCCTTACACTCTGCAGCAATACGTGCTGCCACATTAGAAGCTCACCTGGCCCTGGCCGGGAGAAGCAGGGGTATCTTAAAACCCTGGCGGTTTTGTGCAGAGTTAAGCAGTTTACCCATGCAGCTTTCCTCTCACCCCCTCCCTTCCATCCCTCTCTCCTCTCCTAACCCCGGATCCCTCTCTCACTTTTCAGGCCATTTTCTTTCACCCCTTTTTACAACTTCTGAATTCTCCCCATTCAACCTCTCACTTCACCTTTAATCACCTCTTGCCATTCTGTCTTTTCACTGCCCTCATCTCTAACAGTCTCTCGCATTTATCTCATTGCCTCTCTGGCCCTGTCACCTCCCGTGCCCCTCAGCACTTCTCATTCATCTCGTCTCTCCATTCCAAATTTTTGTCTATTTGTATCTTACTCCTCTCCAGTCCCCCCCATTCATCTTTCACATCTCCCCTTTGTTCTAACAGCAGCACTCACCTTTGGATCACACTCACTTCTTGCGTGTCCACACTTCTCTTCGGCAATTCACATTTCTCCTCATCCCTGACCTCTTCAATAAAATTCTCTCACTCCCTTGCTGTCCTCTCTCATCCTCTCATCTCTCCTCACCAAGCATACGGGTCGGACCTGTATGCTCCTATCGGCATGTGTCACTCTGCCTATTGTTCCCTAATTCAAGAAGGCATGAGTTGTCTGTCTCGCTGTTTTGATGGAGGCCATACAGTTATGGAACGTGCACCCTCCTTTGCTTCGCTCCACCAAGAATCTATTATCCTTTAGGAAGATATAAAAACCTTTCTCTATGCTCTGTAGGTTACCCCATTTGGCTGGTTCTCCTTTTGTGTGTTTCTCATTTGCCTTCAGGCAGCAGATGGTTATTAGCCCCAGGACATCTTTTGGTAACAGTAGTGCACTACAAATGTAAATAATAATAGGCAGAAGCAGGGGAGTCACTAGACCAGAACTTCGGAGGGGGGGGGGGGCTAACACTCCCAGCCATGGCTGGTCCTAACACTGGTCGCACACGGTGCAACAGTCTTTTTTGATGTCCCACCCCCGTTTCCTCCTTCTCCATGAATTCCTTCACTGCCACTCACCAACAATGCACTTCATCTATCTATAGCACCTTTCTGACAAACATTTAATTTTTTATAGCGCTACTCATAATTTACTCACACTCATTTCTGTGATCTGCATGGTACATATTCTTTGTAACAGGCACATAAACCCTCTGCACTGTGTGGGTGACAAGAGTGCCCATGTGAGTGCACGGTGAGCGATGCAAGTGTGAGAGTAGGGCAAGAGGAGTGACTGCAGGGTGAGTGAGGTGGCATATGAATTTGAGTGCGGATGCAAGTTCAGAATGGGATGAATGAATGTATGATTACTGATTGGCTTGTTTGAGTGACTTGCATATTGAGCAGTGAGGGGGACAGGTGAGTAAAGTGTCACATGAGTGCAGGATAAGTAGTGTACTCATGTGACTGCAAGGTGAGGTATAGGGTGAACAGCGCAAGTGCACTGTGAGTGTATTGTGATCGCTGTGAGTGCAGGGTGAGCGTGAAAGTGAAGGGCGAGAATGAGGAATGAGTTGTCTGAATGCAGGGTGCATTCCCAGACCCAAGAAGTAACTCAGCATGTTATTGACGGCGGCGTAGAGTTTAAGATCTAAGTTAAACTATTGCGGCATTAATCGGGGATCGAGGGTGAAGGAAATAAATAATGTGCTGATCCTGCAACAAACTTACAGTCCTATGGTAAGGGTAGCCAGCAGATTATTTTGATGGCCCAGTCGGTACAAAAATAAGCAGTCACCTAAAGCTGTATTTTCAGCACTTATCTGTGCATACTTTGAACAGCAAATATAAATAGAAAGCACTTTTAATTGTGCTCTAGGGCTGCCTCAATGATAATGATAATTAGTCTATTTAGTGTCAAGAGGAGATCTTTGCAGGCTCTTTAAACAAAACACGGCAGCCATTTTCCTTTTGGCAAGCCTACTTTATATTCCTTTTCATTAAATGCATTCTCACAGTACAGCAGTAAATGTAAAATACAAATGTAAGGAATAGGCCGAGTGGGGACCTAGGGGGTACTGGAACCAGGAAAAAAACTAAGCCTCTGTAACCAGTTTACAAAGGCATGTAAAAATGCAAATGTTCTTTAAAGACCTGTGAAAAACTCGGGCATGCAGGAGATGAGACTCCAGACATTGCCGAGCTGAGCCCCCAGCTGCTGAGTTTCACTGCAGCAGCCCGGGCTGAGACACAGGACGGGGTAAGAGGGGGGGCTGAAGCCCTTGGGCCTGGGAAGAAGTGTGACTGGGAAGGCGCGACCCTCTTTGCATCGCTCCACGGCCCCCTGGGGGTCGCGCCCCACAGTTTGAAGACCCCTGCCTTAGAATATCCCCAGGCGTCAGACTGGATTCGGAAAGTATTCGACAGCAGTACCCCTGCACGTCAGAAGGTGGCGTCTTGTGGCTCCGCATCCGTCGCTGGCGTCGTATGCGCCGAGATGATGTCACGGAGACTACTTAGGTGCACCATGCGCGCTGACGTCAGTTCTGTACACGACTTTCCGCGCCAGGAATGCAGAGCCATGCAAGAAACTGACCACTGGTGCCATGAAACTAGGGCCCTGAAAGGGATGACCTTAACCCTAGAAATCAGTTCGCAGAGCGGGGAGGATGGGTGGGGCGGTAAGGACTCTATCACTAACTAATGTCTCTTACAGATATATCGTTACACAAGTAGTAACTTGTGCATCTGAAAGAGACACGTTAGTGATAGATTCCTTACCTCAGAATAGATACCCCAGCAATACCAACCCCGTGGTGGGTCTGCAAACAAGATTAAACAAGAAAGTCACGGAGGACAGAACGGCCAAAGAAACCATCTCTCCGGACTTGACTGTCAAGGCAATAATGCTTGGTAAACGTGTGCAGCGAGGCCCACGTAAGCTGCCTGACAAACGTCCTGCAAGGGAACGCCGCGTCCCAAGGCAGTAGTGGCTGCCGTTGCCCTAGTAGAATGGGCACGAAGCCCCACAGGAGGCTCCTTCTTAGCCAACAAGTAACATGCTTTGATGCACAGAACCACACACCGAGAGATGGTTCGTTTGTGCACAGCCCGACCTTTTTTGGCGCCCACGTAGCCAACAAACTGCTGGTCATCCACCTGGAACTGTTGTGTGTGCTTTAGATAGAACGAGAGCGCATGTTTTGGGTCCAGACGGTGGAGCCTCTCTTCCTCTGAGCGCACGTTTTGGGTCCGACGGTGGAGCCTCTCTTTCTCTTTTGAAGGATGCGGAGGCGGAAAGAAGGTGGGCAAAGTGATGGTCTGCCCGATGTGGAAGGGCGTGACAACCTTTGGTAAGAAAGAAGGACGAGTCCGTAAAACTACCTTGTCCGGATAAACAGAAAGAAAAGGAGGTTTAGAAGAAAGAGCCTGGAGCTCACTCACTCTTCTGGCAGAGGTGATAGCTACAAGGAAAGCCATCTAGTGGGTGAGAAGACGTAAGGGACAGTTATGAAGAGGCTCAAAGGGAGCACACATCGGATATTTCAAGACAAGATTTAAGTCCCATTGAGGCATTATGAATGGTACGGGAGGAAACGTGTGTGTAATGCCTTTGAGGAAGCGATTAACAACTGGGGACTTAAAAAGAGAAGGCTGATCTGGAAGCCGTAGAAAGGCGGAGATGGTGAAAGATAACTCTTGATAGTGCCCAGAGCAGAGCTCTGCTGGGCCAAAGAGAGAATGAACAGAAGGACTTCGGAAAGAGGGGCAGAAAGGGGGTCCACAGTCTTTGCTGTGCACCATGGCACAAATTTGTTCCACCTGCAGGCATATACCGTTTTAGTGGAGGGATGCCTGGCTGCCAGAATGACATCACAGACTTCGGGAGGAAGGTCGAAAGCTGTCAACTGTCGCCGCTCAATATCCACACATGGAGGTGGAGGCTGGACAGGTTCGGGTGGAGGACCATTCCCTGCTGCTGCGACAGAAGATCCTCCCGAAGAGGCAATCGGATCGGGGGATCGATCGCCATGCTGAGTAGCTCGGGATATCAGTATCTTCGTGCCCAATCCGGAGCCACATGGATGACTTGGGCTTGGTCGCGCCAAATCTTCTTCAGCACTCTGGGCAGAAGTGGTATAGGCGGAAAGGCGTACAACAGACTGCAGCTCCACTCGCGCCGAAAAGCGTCACCGAGCGAGTGCCGCCTTGGAAATTCCAACGTGCAGAACTGATGACATTGCGCGTTCTCTTCGGTGGTGAATATAACTAACCAATGCTCTCCCCACTGCTGAAAGAGACCTTGCGCCACGTCTGAGTTCAGACGCCATTCGTGATCCATCATGCACTGGCGGCTGAGTTCGTCCGCTCGGGCGTTCAGAGAACCTGCCAGGTGTTGAACCACCAAGATAATGCCTTGATGTTCCAGCCATGTCCAGAGGCGAAGAGCCTCCTGACATAGGGTCCACGACCCCAAACCGCCCTGGTTGTTGCAGTACCACATGGCGGTGGTGCTGTCCGTGAACATCTGCACTACACTTCCCCGGACAAAGGGAAGGAATGCTTTCAGTGCAAGCCGGATCACCCGAAGCTCCAAAAGGTTGATATGGAGCCGGGACTCCGACGGAGACCAGAGGCCTCTGATCTCCGCCTCTCCCAAGTGGCCACCCATCCCAGGAGGGACGCATCCTTCACCACTGTATGCTCCGGTTGGGGAAGGGAGAGGGATCTGCCCATGACCCAATCACGATTCGTGAGCCACCACTGCAATTGCCGTGCAGTGCCCTCCGTGATTGGACAGGTTGCCCTGATGCTGTGCCCACTGGAACTTCAGGTCCCACTGCCGAACCTGCATATGCAATCTGGCATGTTGCACTAGCAGGATGCAGGAGGCCATTAGGCCCAGGAGCCGGAGGGCCATCCAGACCAAAACCCGGGATAGAGGCTGAAAGGTCGAAATCATAGCCTGAATATCCTGGATTCGCTGCTCGGGAGGATAAACCCGAAACTGCGCCGAATCCAGAACCGCTCTGATGAAGATGGAAAACCCCAGCAAATGCAGGAGGTCGGCCGTAGTCTGGAGGTAGGAAATGATTGCCTGGGGCGAGCTCGCCTTCAACAACCAGTCGTCGAGATAGGGGAAGACTGGAACCCCTGATCTGCACAGATGAGCTGCGACCACCGCCATCACTTTGGTGAACACTTGTGGGGCACTGGTAAGGCCGAAGGGGAGCACGGCAAACTGAAAATGCTCTTGGCCTACCGTGAACCGCAGGTAACACCGGTGGGCCGGCAGGACGGGGATATGAAAATATGCCTCCTGCAAGTCCAACGCTACCATCCAGTCCCCAGGGCAGCCAAGACCTGAGCCAGAGTCAACATATTGAACTTCTCCTTCACGAGGAAGCGGTTGACGTTCCTGAAGTCCAAGATGGGGCGCAGGCCCCCTTTCTCCTTCTTGGGGACCAGAACGCGCTCGATGGCCCCCTTGACCAAGAGGGCCGTGACTTCCTGCTGGAGAAGCCCAAAATGGTCCCCCGACATGCGGTGGAACTGAGGTGGCATGGCTGGAGGGGCAGACTCGAAGGGGAGGGAGTAGCCCGTTCGGACGAATTGCAGCACCCACCGGTCCGAAGTAATGGAACGCCAGTGGGGGTGGTGATGGCGAATCCTGCCACCCACCGGCTTGGGGTGTGCCCCAAAGCTCGGACTAGGAAGGCTTTGAGGCGGATGCTGCGGGAGCGGAGGTGGACAGACCCACGCGCTGAGCTCCTGTCCCGCCGCTGTCCATAAGAGAACTTTGAACAACCCTGAAAACCCAGTGGACCGCAACCAGGCGTGGCGACGGAGAGCCACTGTCGTGTAAATCACCCTACCCAGTGAGTCCACTGTGTCCAGTCCACACCGGATGGCGAACTTTGCTGCATCTTTCCCCTCAGCAACAGCTTGGGAAAGCACTGTCCGAACCTAGTCCTGACACTGAGGCAGCACCTGCGCAACCGTGTCCCACACACGCGTGGGAGTAGCGGCCCAAGAGGCATGCGGTGTTCACCGACCGCAGCCCTAAGCCGGCAGAGGAAAACTGTTTCTTGTCGAACTGTTCCAGCTTCTTGGATTCCTTATCCGGCGGGCCGGTTGGGAATGAGCTCTAGGAAGTGGCGGCCTGGATGACTAGGCTTTCCGGAGTTGGGTGGATTGTTAAAAAAGCAGGGTCACCCGGGGCCGGGGGATGACGCCTGGCTACGTTTTTATCCACAGGAAACCCCGTTGCTGGTCTAGACCAGGTGCCCATCAATACGTCAGTTAACGAATGGTAGCAGGGGCTCCATAGAGCTTGCCGCCAGCTGAAGTACTTCAGTGAGATTCGTTTTGAGGGTCACCGTAGGCAATTCAAGGTCATGGGCCTCAGCTGCTCTTCGGAGCACCATAGTGTAAGTGGCGCCCTCCTCCATAGCCACAGCAGGAGGAGAAAGAAAACCAGGTTCAGAGGAGAGGTCAAGGCCACCTGCATCCTCCAACTCTTCTGCCCATTCCTGTTCCGACCCGCACTGCCGTGCGAGAGGGACCTCAGACCCCTAGCAGTGGTCCCCATCCTCCACTGCCCGTGGAACAGGCTGCGGCGGTGGGGGAGGGACAGGGGAATAAAAAGGGTCAAACGGCGCCACTTGGCACCGGTCCGGCTCCGTGTCCCAATTAGGGTCCCAACCAGAAACAAAATTGTCGGGGAAACCGGGCAAGGGCGGTGGTGGAACGAACGGAACCCACTGCGGCACCGGGAACGGAGCCACGGGCGGTGTCTGGGCCGCCGGTGAAGGACTTTGCAGCGCCGTGGCAAGAGCTGCCGGCGGAGGACCTTGCAGCGCCGGGGCCAGAGCCGCTGGCAAGGGAGAGCCCTCAGCAGGGACTGCGGGTCCCGAAGGCGCGCCGGCGGGAGCCCTAGGCCTGAAAAGGCGGTCCATGGCAGCAAGGAAAGCTTGCACCTGGGCAGGAGTCGCCAACGGACCCGGATAGGGTGGGTAGGCCGCGGGACTTACAGGTTCCAAAGGAGCCACTGGGGAGGTAACCCCGGCCCCCTCGTCCGCTTCCGGAGACCGACGGGGGGATGTCGGAGAGCGAAAATGCTTCTTCGACTTCTTATGACGTCTCTTACCCGAATCCGAGTGTGAAGACTTCGACCCCGAGCCAGACAGTCGGAACACGACCGGGAGTCATGGTCGCGCTCCAGACAGTAGAGACAGACGCCATGGGGGTCGGCCACCAATATCATACGGCGACAGGCCCTGCAGGATTTAAACCCAGGCATCCCTACGTGGCACCAGGAGTCAAAGACTCAAAAAGTGAAGAATGTCTCAAAAGTTAGTCAAAAAGTGACTAGGGTACGTGCTCTAACTGGATCTGCGCTTGCTGGCGCGGAAAAAGAAAGAACTGATGTCAATGTGAATGGGTGGCACCTCAGTAGTCTCCGTGGTGTCATCTCGACGCATACGACGCCAGCGACGGACACGGAGCTGCACAACGCCACCTTCCGACGCGCAGGGGTACTGCTGACGAAAAGTTTCCGGATCCAGTCTGACGCCTGGGGATATTCTAAGGTAAGGAATATATCACTAACGTGTCTCTTTCAAATGTTTATGTTACTATTTAAATAATTATTTTTTCTATATTTACGATATTTATACTAGTTTTCATACAAAAATTTACAACTACTATGTCTGCCATTTGTTAAGGGGGATCTGCACAAAGTGAATCTGGATCAATAATCACTTGGGACATCCATTCCTGGACAGCTTTAGGGTGCATGAACAAGAGGCCTATAAGTGGCTTGATTTAAAAATAGTCTTCTCTAGACACAGACGTGTTTCACGCATAAAGCCCAAAAAATTTTAAAAAATTAAAATACATATTGATATTTTTTGCTAACAGCTTCTATTTATTTTATTTTCCAGATGGGCTTGGAAATCGGAGTGAATAAGAAAACAATCACTACCTTCCCACTAAAGTTCAGGTGTGTGCACCTGAAGATGCCCAAGGGCTATCATCGTCCCGGGTTGGAATGGAACAGAAAATAGGCCTTGGCCCCAGAACAAAGGTGGCAACAATTAGTGAATTAAAAAAGTGTCCCACATTTGCAAATTGGAGCAGTTTGGAACTTGTAAAGTCACAATCTATAAGTGCTTTTCAACATATGGAATACTGCAGGACTTGAGCTTGATACAGTCAATGTTTGTTTTAATATCAGGGTGTAGGAGGCTGGCTTAGTATATATAGTGTACACTTATTTAAGTGGGCACCCTGCACTAATCCAGACAACCCTTATGGCGATTTTTGTGGTTTTAGACAACCCTGGAATGCTCTCTAAGTGGTAGCTGTGGACAGCAGCATTTAGGCTTAGTCCTGAAGGAGTGTAAAGCAGCTTGTTTTACCAGGACGTAATCTTACTGGTATAGATTAAATGAAAAAGAAGCACACAGCATAGTTATAAAAATAAGTATTTAATATAAGACACTCACTAACATATAAAAATATCTCCTAACCGGAGATATGCACAATGCACACAATACTTTGCAATAAAAACAGGTAAGTAGCACAAATACACAGTGGTCGCCAGGGGGAGACAAAACCATATACTAAAATAGTGGTATGCAAACCCCAACTTAAGTCAAGACTATACCCAGAAGACGTAGAAGTGCTGGGAAGCCAAGAAACCGCCCAAGGTAATTAACCAGTTACCCCAAGGAGGCCATGTGCAGAGTGGGAACATGATCGCGTGCTCAATTCAAGTCAATGGGTAAATCGCGGTTGCAATTTTAAAGAAGAACCCTTCCTAGTGGACTCTGAAGAATCCCTGTGGAAGACAGAAGGTTGGAGAGCCACCCCACCTGTGGATACCCTAGGAACCAGGATACATACACTAGTGAAGCCGGGTGAATAGGTTTCAAGTGGCGTCGGAAACCACCATCAAACTCAATGGAGAACTTCTGGAAGATGCAGCTGCTAGAGAATGTAAAAGTGTAACCCAAAGGTGGATTCAATTTGAGAGGTACCTGCAAGCAGAGAGGACAGAGTCTATGCCACTCTGAAGTGACAAGGAGGCACGGAAGACGAATGTCCACCGATGTCGGGTGTTGCAGGAGAGCTGACAGTGAACTTGTAGCTGCAGCTGTGTGGACCAGGCGACGCTAAGGAAGACCAGGAGCTGTTCACAAGCTGTCCCACGTTTGATGTCGAGAGTTGAGGGGTGGGTGTTTCCTCGGGGAGCACCAACAAGCCTTGGCAACTGCAACTAATATGGAAGGCAAAAAAGGTACTGTGTCGGCCAAGCAAGGTCCAAGTGACTCACCACACACAAAGGAGTTAGAGTGGGCTGTGTGCAATCAGGGGAGCCCAATTGAATCAAAGAAGACCCTCAAAAAGGACCCACAGGCCGGAGGCACTGGAGTCACAAGGGGACTTCGAGCAGCTCACTATAGATGCAGGCCCGCGGTGCAAGCAATGCGCTGAGGACGAAGATCTTAATCAAAGGAGATGCTTGAGGTTTAGGCTACTAGGAGTCCAAAGATCTTGAAGGAAGGAAGCCAACAAGCCTTTGTAACGGCAAATCGATGCGGTGCACATGGGTTCTGTTTCAGCGGTTCCAACGAGGGATACTGGCCTCAAACTTGGTGAGAGGACAGGGCAGGCCTCAAGGCAGTTGCAGTACCACCACCTGTGTTGCTGAGCCTTTCGGAGTCTGTGGGAACCCAGGAGCAGCAGACTGGTCAGCTTAATTGCGGTGCCTGCAGATGCGGGGAAGCGACTCCTTCACTTCAAGGGAGATTCCTTCAGGTGTCTTGGATGTCCACAGGTCTTGGAAGGTTCCTGTATGGAGCACGGACACAGACGGTGCAGCAGACTTGCAGGCCGACGAGACCAGGAGCAGCAGGAGTCTTTCCCATTGCAGTCTCAGAGCCCAGAGCAAAGTCCAGCGAGGTCCAGTGTCCAGACGGTCGAAGAAGAAGTGGTGTCTTGATATGAATCTTGTCCCACGACGAATCTAGGGACCCACACACAGGTAAGACCTTAAGTACCCTAAGGAAAGAGTTGGAACAATTCAGAGTTGCCTCCTAGAGGGGCTTGACAGTGGGGAGGATATTCCCATGTACTTTGTCCAGTTTCGCACCAGAGCAGGAGCCAACGGCTCCCTGAACTGGCTTGAACTGGACTATGAAAGGCGGGCACCAATTGTGCCCTGCAAGCAGTCTCAGCGGTGCTAGCAAGCGTCCCCACCTTGCCCCAATACACTAAATCCTGTCTGGGAGGTGGTAACACCTCCCTATGACAGGATATCTATTGTTCTGCCTTCCCCTGGTTGAGCTTGGCTCAGCAGCAGGAGGGCAGAAACATGTCTTTGGGCGGCAGCAGCACAACTTGCTGTCTAGTTCAGGAAGACTGGTGCCAGGTGCACTGAGGACCTCCCGGAGGAGGTTTACAGTGCATGGAATCATACCTCTAACACCATTTACGGTGTGGGGACAGGATTCCAACATGTTTGCATGGAATCATACCTCCCACACCATTTAAGGTGTGGGGGTATGATTCCAACATGTTTGATACCAAACATGACATGGTTAATTGCAGCCCGTTTAGAGATGGTCATTGCGTCATGACGCATGACCCCTCTATATGTTTTGTTTTTTTGTTTTTTGTAGAGTTTTATATAGCGCGAACTTGACCCGAATCCAATCAGTTATCAGAGCGCTTTACATAGCACCAGTTACGTTACATGAGGACACACATTCATTTTTTTATTTTTTTTGTTAGGCACGGGGAATCATAGGATGTTCAGCGTCATTACCGAGACTCGAACCCAGTTCCCCAGGTCCGAGGTCGAGCGCCCTAGCCGTTAGGCCAACTCCTGTTATATGGCTGATTCACTTGCAACCCAGGAGAATGGACTCCATAGGTTATAGGGGTGCCCTGCTTATGCGGGGGCACACTCACACCTAGAACTGAGCACACTGCCTTCAGGATTGAAAGGCCTGCCTAAGTGGTGACTTATAGGTTTTAAGTCCAGTGACCTCAGATATAGGGAAACCTATATCTGTCGTAAGTGGTGCTAGCACAGCTTACACAGGCTGCAATGGCAGGCCTGTAGTTACAGTTTGAGTGGTCTCCCATGGGTGGCATAATACATGATTCAGCCCCTGGGGTACCTATGCCCTGGGTACCTCAGTACCATATGCTAGGGAAAGAGTGTGTCCAAAATGGTCGAGCCGCAAAGAGGCTCTCTGGCTTGGGATCACTTTTGGGTGAATATACCTGTGTGGGCCGGTCATCGTAACCATCATTCAGCTGTTATCAGTTAAGCCGCTTACCTGCTGCACCTCGTTGGTCTTCTTGCTCTCTGGTCCCTGGATGTTGCCCCTTTTGGATATCCCGAGGCTCCTGATTTCACTCCTCTGGACTGGAGGGGTCCGTTCCCATCAGCTGACTTTGACAATCGAGAAGCGCTGCAGAAACTTGCCCCGGTCTGAATGCCATTGCGATGTGCAGTCCCTGGAGGAGCCACCGGAGCCATCCCCAGGGAGGTATTGCTCCCTTCATCAGGCGGTCTGGGGTATTTTGATCTTCCCGTCCAGCATATGGTGCCGATATGCCTGCCTGGGTCTGGCGCCCGCTCCCGATCCTAGAGCTCTGGGGCCCTGCTGGCCCCCACAGTGTGGCATGTCGCATCTGCCAGGACGACCGAGCAGGCTATACTCACAAGCGGATAATTTTTGTCCGGGTGTTTGTCGCGTATTGTCCGAGCCCAACGCCATCTTGGCGATAAGGCTTGCTGAGTTTGGATGCTTGCCAGGGCCTAGCCTCCCCATCCTGGCTGAGGGTCGGTCAGCGCCGTCTCCCCTTGGAGCCTTTCCCTCACAGTGAGACACTCCTGTTTGCTGCCATCGGTACGAGCGGTGCGCCCCTCATGTCTCTCTGCTTTTGGAATGAGGTGGCTCACCGAAGTGTGTGTAATGGAGCTTCCAGCTCGAGGGCCACGCTGCGGTTGTGAAGTTGATTTGACCCAGTGAGGTTCCCGTAAATCAAGTGCATCTGGAAAGCGTCTGAACTCATGGGGTGCTTTTATCTCCCAGCGGCTACTTTTTGATCTTCATAAAATTTGCTTGTGTCTATTTCTAATCTTTAAATAAAGGCTTCCTCTACCGGATGACGGCCCGAGCAGCTTGATGGAAATAGATATAGGACTTGCATTCTAGCCCATGCAAATAAAGTAAAGCAGGGTTCTGTGCAACTTGCCATTGCAGTAACAGAAAGGTAAGACTGTCCACTTTAGAAACCAAAAGTAGCGGCCATCTAGTAATGGTGCCTCTTTACTGTCAATTATAGTCCTGTTTCTTTTTTTTAACCGTCTACAGTATCCTTGTTGCTTGAAACTAAAGTAAGCCCCATGTTAACATGCCTATGCTATGTTTGAATAGTTTTCATAATTTGAATCAGGATGAATGATTCCTCATAACACAGTCAAGGAACTTCTATAGCAATGTACCTACACGAGCCCCTTGACTCTGCCCTGGCCAGATATGGCCCAAACTCATGGAGCATCACGTATCCCAAAAATATCTCCAAGTACGCAAAAAAGAATCTCAAACATAAGCTAAGGAAACAGCACTTGGAAACACTAATAGCCGATACCTACCTTAGTGTGCTCAATGGCACCAAGAAAACTGACTTTATCTTCTACTCCAAACGCCCGGCTAAATGGAAAAGCATCTTTCTCCTCCTCCTACAAGTCACCTAAACAATCAAAATACCCTATGGAATAAAACAGACAACATCCCCCTTCCCATCTTTCAGAGGGGAAATTGAGATATCCTTTTTCAGAACAGGGAATATACTCATTCAAGCCACTGACCCTCACCTCACCATCTTTGAAAGACACTTTATTTCATTGTTCACTGCACTCACACAACAGGGCCAAGTACCCTTAACACCTCTCTCCCCTTCAACACAATCCTCTAATACTGACCAGCTCCTCCCTCTCCCCTCATTGGACTCAATACCTTGCACGGTGACACCTCCACGAAACTACCATCAACCCTGCCACACCCTCTAACACACATCGCTGACCAATGTCCTCAATAATGACCTCTCTGATATGTACCCCCCCTGCCATAGACCATGACTCAGATGATGAGGCGTAATAACCGACACTGTATAATATGTCCATCACTGCATATTTTATTGCTCAGTGAGATACTGTCCGAATATTCTCTCCTGTATAGGAAATGTATTGTAGATCGTATAATAAATAAAATAAAATGTTCCAAAAATAATGACCTCTCTGGTTCCCAACCTAGCCAGTAATCTCACAATTACTTACCCGGACGACTCACCAAACCTAGGGTAGTGGGCCCCATCCTCAGCCCGTCATCCAACAATCTGCCTACAGTTGCCCCCCTTCCTTTTAATGTGAACCCACCCTGACTACACAGATGATCGACAAGTCCAGACCCAAAGACATTGTCCTCCCTTTTAGCTTAGAGCTCTTAGCTGCCCTATATACAGGTCTGACCACGTATCCTCACACTACCAATATATCCAATGTTGGGACACCCCCGGACTCAACCATCATCCTTGACACCCCTCCAACACTCACAACAGACAACTGCCCACCAGCAGGTTCTCACCTGCTCCCACCCCTACACACAATCACAATGTAACTAAGCCTGTTGAGGCCCACGGCATGTCTTGGGATGTGGACCACAACCGTAGGTCAACTTCGACTAATTTCTCTACGGACATACTGTCTTTTATCCATGCTCCAAGCACAGACCACCCCAATAGCGTAGCGACCTCTGCTTCCGCATGCGCAGGACTTGCCGCGTCTTCCCTCACCACCTATGAGGGATCTATCAATTACACTCTCACTCAGATTCTATACCGTATGAAGCGTAAATTCGACTCTTGCAACTGACCTAGCGCTTCTTAGACAGGACCTATCAATTCGGGCCATCCTTACCTGCTCTCTCACTGACGAGAGTCTGAAATTGCCTCCTCACACAGGCTTACTGACAGCCTTACAAGGCACCACCTGGCCCTTCACTCCACTGTGCAGGTGGGCCCATAGGCACCGTCGTTCTCACTGCCCCTGATCTATAGATCTATATGGGAAGCGGTTGCTCTCAGCGAATCTTACCTCCCCAAGTCCCAGACTACTGTTCACACCCCTCCCTCCACTATTCCAGTAATAATGGGCATTAATAGAACCCCTATTACAGACTCGCCCAGACCCCCTGCCCAACTCACCACCATTCAGCCCTTACAATCTGCAATATACAATCCCTGCCTGCTATCTTGCATGCTCGCCAACTGCAGATCGGCTGCCAAGACCCAGACCATGGCCCATAATCCCTCCACTATCCCAGAAACAGTGGGCATGAATAGAACCCACGTAACTACTGACACGCCCAGACCTCATGCTCAATTTACCACCATTCAGATTCTACAACTTGCTAAAGACAATCCCTCCCCTTTATCTTGCATTCTTGTCAACTGCAGATTGGCAGCACAACACGCTACAGATATCGCTGAAACCTTACACAGTGAGGGAATTGATATTGCTTTCCTCATGGAATCCTGACTCAATGACCACTCCAATGCCATACTTGACCTGTTTACCCCCTCCAGGTTATTCCATCCTTAGACATGACAGACTGTAAAGAACTGCCATAATCCACAAAGCTGAAGTTCATCTTTCCTTACTAAATAATGCAGAATATTCGACTTTTGAATACCTAGGCGTCGAACTTAAATGTAATGGCTCCCCACCTATCAAACTACACACCATTTACCACCATCCTGGGGATGGCGCCATCTTCGCTGAAGAGTTATCGGACCTACTAACTTGGTTCTCCTTAACTGACATGAAGGACGTGTTTTTGGGAGACTCTAACTTACACTGTAACAATGCGGAAGACTCCACAGTAAGGCACCTTATGAACCTTCTAGAAACGAACAACCTAAATCAACTCTGAAATACACCAACATATATCAAAGGCACAACGCTTGATGCGATTATCACCAACAATGAACTGGTCTCCCTTAGCGCCATCTTACCTATAGACTAGTCAGACCACCATATCATACTGTTCAACATCGATACCTCCATCAAACCACACTTAAACTCATCAAATAAACCTAAGCAATGGAACAGAAACCTCAAACAGGTCCCTATTACGGACCTTGAAGCCAATATCTGTGAACAACTACAACATCACCCTCCCTCGCATAACGTAAATGACCTGATCACCCACTTCATAACAGAAGCTCTCAAGCAATTCGCACCTCTCAAATTAAAACAACTAAGATCAATCTAATCAAAATCTTGGTTTAACTCGAATCTCAACAACAATAGAAGGCATCTTAGGCAAACTGAAAGGACCTGGAGACAAAACCCATTGTCAGTACATCTTACTCTATGCAGAACTGCAAGGATGGCATACAAGAAGCACATCTTCAGAAAAAAAGCCACCTCCTTCTGCAGCCAACTTGACAGTGTAAAGAACAGGCCCAGAGAACTCTTTAACATTGTCAAACGACAAACCACTTCTTCCTCCCCACATGAAATTATTGCCTCTAATGAACTTTGTAAAGAAATTGCCAGTTTCTTCACAGACAAAATAACAAAAATTGAGCAATCTTTCATTCAAGTCACAACCCGCCTCCCTTACAACCAATCTGCTCTGACACTCCCTACGCCACCGCAGTCACTCCTCTGGACCTCGCCAATAACAAAATGGTTCCAAATGGAACTAACGGCAACCTTTTCAACATCCAATTGAAAAACAACGCCAATTGGTCGGTCTTCAAACCCATGACAGAACTTGAAGTTTTCAATATTATTGCGAAACTAAAGCCCACTTCTCACACCAAAGTTAACCTCCCTGCTAAAATAGTACATAACCTTAACCACATTACCGCCCGTGTTGGACAAAAATCATCAATTCTTCTCTCGCCTTGGGTTTTGTACCAGATTCCCTCCAACTAGGTCAAAACACACCCATTCCCAAGAATCCCTGGGCTGACCCGAATGATCTAAACAACCTCAGACCTATCTCCAACCTCCCGTTCCTAGCCAAACCTATGGAAAAATGCGTTTTACAACAACTCAACAGACATATTGAGGATTCGAACCTACTTGACTCCTTCCAATGAGGGTTCAGGAAAGGCTGTAGCACAGACACTGCCATGCTTAATATTGCAGATGACATCCATAGATCCTTAGATGGTGGTGATGCATGCATACTTATCCTACTTGACTTATCAGTGGCCTTTGACAATGTAAACAACACAGCCTTACTGGAATCCTTGAAGATCCGCTCCGGTATCAATGGCACTGTTTGAAAATGGTTCACTTCTTACCTTCAACACCGATCACAACAAATCAGAATCAAGTCTTGCCTCTCGAAACACACACCGGTCTTTCTTGGCGTACCCCAGGGCTCAATCCTCTCCCTGTCACTGTTCAATCTCTTCATGAAAACCCTTACTATTAAACTGAAGCAAGCAGGAATCAAATTTCACCTCTATCGAAATGACACTCAACTCTACTACAAAATTAAATCATCTAGAGACATCCTACATCTCAACGTCACACTGAGCAATATTCAATCATAGTTTAACTGTAACCATCTAAAATTAAACCCCACCAAAACAGATATTATAAGGGTACATCAGTATCCTATCTGGGAGGTACCTAAGTACTTATCAAAACCAATTTAGGGGCGAAAGCACAGAGACTGGGGCCCTGATTAGCAGAATCCCAGTCAGACTAGTCAGAAACAGCATAACACCAGGCAAAAGTGGGGGTAACCATGAAAGCAGATCCTACTTTCTTACACATAGAAATCAGCACAAAACAGCCGAGCTGACCATAAAATAGGCTACAAACTGCCAAACAAAATGGGCCACACACTGACCTTTCAGACCAGCTTATCGGGCACTATATTGGATAAAGACAGATAAATTGAAGCCAGAGCACATTCCGGTCCTTCCTGCTTGTTTATATATAAATGAACAAGGTAGCTGCTAGAGATGGGCTATTACCCAAGCCAATTAAGGTTTTACAATAATAATAGGCCACTAAAATCATGGAAGATGAAAAATTACCTTCCAAGCTCAACCACTTCACTATACATGGAATCAAAGTTGTCCTTCCAGGTTTCCCTGATGCCCTCGATTTCAGGACCTGCAGAAAAGAGAGTTTGTTTATTTAATGCAATAATGTATTATAAAACATCAGTGTGTATTCAATTCGTAAGCATTTTAACAAGAACCTTTCCAACCGTAACAGAAAGAAGTACATATTAGATCATGGTGATTTTCGTATGTAGGTCATGTGCAGTACCACGTGGAAATGTGTACTTGTGCTTTGCAAGTACACATTTCCAGGTGATACTTTTAATTCACAAAAAGAGTATAACTAACTCACATGCCGTGAGGTCCTAATAAACTGAGTGTGTGCGCTTTATACCGGATTCTAGTCACTGGTCTTACCAGCTGTAGCCCTCAGTTCACTTTTTTCATGTTTCTTTATTAAGTGTTAACATAGTAATAACAAAACCAGATGTGGAATACAAAAGCCTAAGCTTCCAGGGACAAAGAATAATGTATGCTCAGGGATCACCGTAAAGCTTTTCTAAACAACCTCCAATCAGATAAGTTTACAGCCAAATTAGTATCATTAGGTCTCGCCTAAGGCAGTGCATTTGTTGCAAGACATTGTGTTAGCATACAGTGGGGTTAGAGCCCTCACACTGTTTACCACTGGTGTGCCTCACTGTCACTCTCATCTGATGTCCTTTGCAGCCTTTACTTCCCCCGTCGTGAGTTTCCTCCTCCCAAAAAAGATGGAAACATTACTGTATCCTCACACTCAGCACACAGGAGCATCGCCCACTGCTCTCAGAGCAGAAAAAAGGAAAAATAAAATGATAATACTATCGTATTATCATTTCATTTTTCAAAGCTATAGGGCTGGGTTAGGGCGGGTAGGGCAGGGGCTGGTGTCACAGGGAGGAGGAGTGGTTGGTGCACAATAAGTTTGCATGACTGGCCGGCCGTCTTGGGCCAGCCAAACAGTCATGCGCACTTAGCATGGTCTCCATGGGGTTGTAATACACATCCTGGGTGGAGAACATGCAGACTCCTAGACCAAACCACAGCTCTCAGACCAATCACAACGCTGCTGACAGCAACATTGTGATTGGCTTAGGGGAGCCTGTGTGCTTCCGGGACTTTTTCTGGAAGAAAAGCAACGAGAGAGGAAAGACGGGGGCCCTGAGGAGGTAAGTTTTTTTTTTTTGTTTCTTTTCAAATCCCACCTCCCCAGCCCCGCCAACCCTGTTCCCTGACAGCAGCCACTGCTCATTTATTTTGTGCTACTTTTTACTTAAGCACTCTATGAGAGTGTGTTTTCCCGGAATCTTCCTCGTATGCCCCCCCTCTCAGTGTTAATCTGTTTCGCTGAGTGCTTCGCTGCTATATTTTACTGTGTGCTTCTGTGCTCCTCCCGCCCTGACCTGTGTTGCTCTCTCTTGCTTTGTTCTTCTGTGCTCCCCCACCCATTCTGTGTGCTCGACGTCTGATTCTGTGATCCTCATGCTGCTTTGTCTCGCCATGTGCTTCTCTGCCCCACCCATGTTCTTTCAATCTTCTGTGTTGCTACCCCGGCTTCCCATGTCCCTCATTTTGCTACCCCACCCGCATCCCGCGTTTTGCTCCTACCTCTCTCTGCAGTGTTTTTTTCCTTTTTAGTTACCTAACCAACTCGGATAATAACAAAACATTTTAAGAAAGCGCCTGTGCCATTTTGCAGTTGTTAATACTTACAAAATGGCGTGGCTGTCCACCCCAAACATTAAAAAAAATATTTAGCCATTTTGTACAGCATCAGAGATGCTGTGCATCGTGACTAAAACTCGTTGGCAAAGCCAATAGTTCCCAAAGGCGATACTAAACGATTTTGCCAGTGATTTTTTGTTATGTCCTCTTATCGCACAAGTTACTACTTGTGTAACGATATATCTGTAAGAGACATTAGTTAGTGATAGATTCCTTACCTTAGAGGAAGGTCGAAAGCTGTCAACTGTCACCGCTCAATCTCCATGCATGGAGGTGGAGGCTGGACAGCTTCTGGTGGAGGACCGTCCCCTGCTGCTGCAACAGAAGATCCTCCCGAAGAGGCAGTCGGATCGGGGGATCGATCGCCATGCTGAGTAGCTCGGGATACCAGTATCTTCATGCCCAATCCGGAGCCACGAGGATAACTTGGGCCCGGTCGCGCCGAATCTTCTTCAGCACTCTGGGCAGAAGTGGTATAGGCAGAAAGGCGTACAACAGACCGCAGCTCCACTCACCATGAAAAGCGTCGCCGAGCAAGTGCCACCTTGGAAATTCCAACGCGCAGAACTGATGACATTGCGCGTTCTCTTCAGTGGCGAATAGATCTAACCAAGGCTCTCCCCACTGCCAAAAGAGACCTTGCTCCACGTCCGAGTTCAGACGCCATTTGTGATACGTCATGCACCGACGGCTGAGTTCGTCCACCCTGGCGTTCAGAGAACCTGCCAGGTGTTAAACCACCAAGGTAATACCTTGATGTTCCAGCCATGTCCAGAGGCGAAGAGCCTCCTGACATAGGGTCCACGACCCCACCCCGCCCTGTTTGTTGCAGTACCACATGGCGGTGGTGCAGTCCGTGAACACCTGCACTACACTTCCCCGGACAGAGGGAAGGAATGCTTTCAGTGCAAGCCGGATCGCCCGAAGCTCCAAAAGGTTGATATGGAGCCGGGACTCCGCCGGAGACCAGGGGCCTCTGATCTCCGCCTCTCCCAAGTGGCCGCCCCATCCCAGGAGGGACGCATCCGTCACCACTGTATGCTCCGGTTGGGGAAGAGAGAGAGAGATCTGCCCTTGACCCAATTGCGATTCGTGAGCCACCACTGCAATTGCCGTGCAGTGCCCTCCGAGATCTGAACGTGATCAGACAGGTTGCCCTGATGCTGTGCCCACTGGAACTTCAGGTCCCACTGCAGAGCCCGCATATGCCATCTGGCATGTTGCATTAGCAGAATGCAGGAGGCCATTAGGCCCAGAAGCCGGAGGGTCATCCTGACTGAAACCCGGGATAGAGGCTGAAAGAGCGGCACCATAGCCTGAATATCACGGACTCGCTGCTCAGAAGGATAAACCCGAAACTGTGTCGAATCCAGAACCGCTCCGATGAAGAGGAGCTTCTGAGAGGGGCTCAGGTGCGACTTCGGCACGTTGATGGAGAACCCCAGCAAATGCAGGAGGTCCGCTGTAGTCTGGAGGTGGGAGATGACTGCATGGGGGGAGCCCGCCTTCAACAACCAGTCATCGAGATAGGGGGAAGACTGGAACCCCTGATCTGCGCAGATGAGCTGCAACCACCGCCATCACTTTCGTGAACACCCGAGGGGCACTGGTAAGGCCGAAGGGGAGCACAGAAAAACTGAAAATGCTCTTGGCCTACCGTGAACTGCAGGTAACGCCGGTGGGCCGGCAGGACGGGGATATGAAAATATGCGTCCTGCAAGTCCAACGCTATCATCGAGTCCCCAGGGTCGAGGGCAGCCAAGACCTGAGCCAGAGTCACCATCTTGAACTTCTCCTTCAAGCCAAGCGGTTGACGTTCTTGAGGTCCAAGATGAGGCGCAGGCCCCCTTTCTCCTTCTTGGGGACCAGAAGGTAGTGGGAATAACAACCGCGTTCGATTGCCCACTTGGCCAAGAGGGCCGTGACTTCCTGCTGGAGAAGCCCAAAATGGTCCCCCGACATGCGGTGGAACTGAGGTGGCATGGCTGGAGTGGAGGTGATGGCGAATCCTGCCACCGACCGACGTGGGGTGTGCCCCAAAGCTCGGACTAGGAAGGCTTTGAGGCGGATGCTGCAGGAGCGGAGGTAGACTGACCCGCACGCTGGCCCCCTGTCCCGCCACGGCGGGAACCATGTCCGCGCTGAGGTTGGTTCTGCGCAGACTTCTGGCCGAACAAACGTGTCAGGGTGCCCCTTCCGTTGCCACGAAAGGAACGAAAACCAGACGTGGCCGGGCGCGTGGAAGAAAGACCCAAGGACTTGGCCGTAGCCCTGGTGTCCTTAAAACGCACCAGCCCACTATCTGCCTTTTCGCCAAACAGGCGAGTACCATCAAAGGGCATGTCCATAAGAGAACTTTGAACATCCCCTGAAAACCCAGTGGACCGCTACCAGGCGTGGCGATGGAGGGCCTACCCAGTGAGTCCGCGGTGTCCAGTCCACACCGGATGGCGAACTTTGCTGCATCTTTCCCCTCAGCAACAGCTTGGGAAAGCACAGTCTGAACCTCCTCTGGACACTGAGGCAGCACCTGCGCAACCGTGTCCTACACAGCGTGGGAGTAGCAACCCAAGAGGCATGCGGTGTTCACCGACCGCAGCCCTAAACTGGCAGATGAAAACAGTTTCATGCCGAACTGTTCCAGCTTCTTGGATTTCTTATCAGGGGGGGGGGGGTGGGGTGGGGGGCATGGCTAAGTTTTTATCCACGGGAACCCCTGTTGCTGGTCTAGACCAGGTGCCCATCAATACGTTAGTTAACGCCTCATTGAATGGTAGCAGGGGCTCCATAGAGCTCACCGCCGGCTGAAGTACTTCAGTGGGGAGATTAGTTTTGAGGGTCACCGTAGGCAGGTCAACTGCCTCAGCTGCTCTACGGAGCACCATAGTGTACGTGGTGCCCTCCTCCATAGCCACAGCAGGAGGAGAAAGAAAACCAGGTTCAGAGGAGAGGTCAAGGCTACCTGCATTCTCCAAGTCTTCTGCCCATTCCTGTTCCAACCCGCACTGCCATGCGAGAGGGTCCTCAGACCCCTCCCAGTTGTCCCCATCCTCCTCTGCCCATGGAACAGGCTGCGGCGGTGGGGGAAGGACAGGGGAATAAAAAGGGTTGAATGAGGCCGGGAGCGGCACTGGTCCGGCTCCATGTCCCAATTAGGGACCCAACCAGGAACAAATTTGTCCGGAAAACCGGGCAACGGCGGTGGTGGAACAAACGTAACCCACTGCGGCGCCGGAAATGGTGTTGCGGGCGGCACCGGAGCCGTCGGCGAAGGACCTTGCGGCACCGGAGCCGCCGGCGGAGGACCTTGCGGCATGGGGGCCGGAGCCGCCGGCTTTGCCGGCAGCAGAGCCAACGGCAAAGGAGGGCCCTCAGCAGGGACCACGGGGCCCGAAAGCGTGCCGGCGGGAGCCCTAGGCCTGAAAAGGCGGTCCATGGCAGCAAGAAAAGCTTGCACCTGGGCAGGAGTCGCCGATGGACCTGGATAAGGTGGGTAGGCCGCGGGACTAACAGGCTCCAAAGGAGCCGCGGGGGAGGCACCCCCACCCCCTCGTCCGCGTCCAGAGACCGATGGGGGGATGTCGGAGAGCGAAAATGCTTCTTCGACTTCATCTTATGACGTCTCTTACCCAATTCTGAGTGTGAGGACTTTGACCCAGAGGAGCGATGATGATGGCTCCGCGGTCAGTCCCTCGATCAACCCCTGGCCCTCGAACGGTGCGGAGACGGCTGCCGGGCCTTCAGCAGCTTAAGGGACCGCTCCTGTAAGGCCTTCGGAACCATAGCCAGACAGTTGGAACACGACCGGGAGTCATGGTCATGCTCCAGACAAGACACCATGGGGGTCGGCCACCAACATCGTACGGCGACAGGCCCCGCAGGGTTTAAATCTAGGCATCCATACATGGCACCAGGAGTCAAAGACTCAAAAAGTGAAGCCAAAAAGTCTAAAAAATTAGTCAAAAAGTGACTAGGGTATGTGCTCTAACCGGATCTGCGCTTGCTGGTGCGGAAAAAGACTGCAGTACCCCTGCGCTTCGGTAGGCGTCCTCGTGCGGCTCCTCATACGTCGCTAGTGTCGTAGCCGCCGAGATGACGTCGTCGGAGCTACTTAGACGCGCCCACGCGCGCTGAGGTCAGTTCTGAACACGACTTTCTGCGCCAGGAACGCAGAGCCATGCCAGAGACCGACTACTGGTGCAATAGAACTAGGGCCCTGGAAGGGATGACCTGAACCCTAGAGAACAGTTCGCAGAACGGGGAGGATGGGCGGGCGGTAAGGAATCTATCACTAACTGATGTCTCTTACAGATATATCGTTACACAAGTAACTTGTGCATCTGAAAGAGACACGTTAGGGATAGATTCCTTACCTTAGAATACATACCCAAGCAATACCAACCCCGGAGGTGGGCCTGCAAAGTGAGATTACACCAGAAAGTCATGGAGAACCGAACAGCCAAAGAAGCCGTCTCTCCGGACCTGACTATCAAGGATAGTGCTTAGTGAAAGTATGCAACGAGGCTCAAGTGGAAACCTGACAGCTGTCTTGCAGGGGGACACCACGTCCCAATGCTGTAGTAGCTGCTGTCGCCCTGGTAGAATGGGCGCTTAGCCCAACCGGAGGTTAATTTTTAGCCAGAGACTAACAGGCTTTTATGCAAAAGACAACTCATCGGAAGATAGTTAGTCTGTGCACAGCCCAGCCTTTCTTGGCGCCTACGTAGCCAACAAAGAGCTGGTCATCCACCCGGAACTGTTGTGTGTGGCTGAGATAGAACGAAAGTACACGTTTGGGGTTCAGACGGTGGAGCCTCTCCTCCTCTTTAGAAGGGTGTGGAGGCAGAAAGAAAATGGGCAGGGTGACAGTTTGCCCGAGATGAAAGGCAGAGACTACTTTTGGTAGAAAGGAGGGACGCGGTCGAAGCACAACCTTGTCCGGATGAATCGCCAGGAAAGGAGGTTTACAGGAAAGAGCCTGGAGCTCACTCACCGGCCGAGCGGTGGTGATGGCCACCAGGAAGACAGTTTTCAAAGTTAATAACCGCAAAGGAAAGTTATGAAGAGGCTCAAAGGGTGCGCACATCAAGTATGTGAGAACCAGGTTCAAGCCCCATTGAGGCATCACAAAAGGAATAGGAGGGAAAAGGTGAGAAATGTCTTTGAGAAATCGAGTGCCACCTTGGAAACTCCAACGCACAGAACTGCTGACATTGTGCGTTCTCTTCGGTGGCGAATAGATCTAACCAAGGTTCTCCCCACTGTTGAAAGAGACCTTGTGCCACCTTTGAGTGAAGACGCCATTCGTGATCCAACATGCACCTGCGGCTGAGTTAGTCTGCCCTGGCGTTCAGGGTTCCTGCCAGGTGTTGAAGGAAATGCCTTGACGTTCCAGCCATGTCTAGAGACGTAGAGCCTCCTGACATAGGGTCCACGACCCCACCCCGCCCTGCTTGTTGCAGTACCACATGGCGGTGGTGTTGTCTGTGAACACCTACACTACTCTCCCCTAGACAGAGGGAAGGAATGCTTTCAGTGCAAGTAGGATCGCCCTGAGCTCCAAAAGGTTGATATGGAGCTTGGACTTCGCCGGAGACCAGAGGCCTCTGATCTCCGCCTCTCCCATGTGGCCGCCCCACCCCAGGAGGGACGTGTCCGTCACTACTGTGTGCTCCAGTTGGGGAAGGGAGAGGGATCTGCCGCTGACCCAACGCTGGTCCGTGAGCCACCACTGCAAGTTCTGAGCAGTGCCCTCTGAGATCTGGACGTAGTCGGACAGGTTTGCCCTATGCTGCCCACTGGAACTTCAGGTCTCACTGCAGAGCCCGCATACCCGAAACTGCGCCGTATCCAGAACTGCTCCGATGAAGAGGAGCTTCTGAGAGGGAACCAGGTGCGACTTCGGCACGTTGATGGAAAACCCCAGCAAATGCAGGAGGTCGGCCGTAGTCTGGAGGTGAGAGACGACTGCCTGGGGCGAGCTGGCCTTCAACAGCCAGTCGTCGAGATAGAGGAAGACTGAAACCCCTCAACTGCGCAGATGAGCTGCAACCACTGCTATCACTTTCATGAACACCCGAGGGGCGCTGGTAAGGCCGAAAGGGAGCACGGCGAACTGAAAGTGCTCGTGACCCACCATGAACCGTAGGTAACATCGGTGGGCTGGCAGGATGGGGATATGAAAATAAGCATCCTGTAAGTCCAACGCTACCAGCCAGTCTTGCGGGTCTAGGGCAGACAAGACCTGAGCAAGCGTGAGCATCTTGAACTTCTCCTTCCGGAGGAAGCGATTGACGTTCCGGAGGTCTAAGATAGGACGCAGACCTTTGCCCTTCTTTGGAACCAAGAAGTAGTGGGAGTAACAACCACGACCTACTTATGGCGTCGGATTGCGCTCGATGGCCCCCTTGGCCAAGAGGGCCGCAACTTCCTGCTGGAGAAGCGCCAAGTGTCGTACTTTGGTATTCGGAACCGCGTAAGGGACAGGGCCCTACCTCTGTCTATTTTGGTATTAGCGAACCGCAAATGGTAAATGCGGCACGTACGAATGCTTTATGTGCCGTTCCAGCTACGAATGCACTGTGTACACGTATTCTGCTCAACTACGCGGGTTCCATTTTGGAAGCAGTGGCCATCTTGTCATTGCCCTCACATAGGCTATGATGGAGTTAATACGGGCCTCACAGCACACGGGCTTTCCCTCTGACTTCTCTTTGACCTGGGCAGCTGGCTCTGCTGCCCCGGGTCAAACCGGTCTCACGAGCTCCCCTTCCTCCTTCCACCTGTGATTCGTATCAGGGCTTGACCCGTCATAAAACCCTTTCATTCTACACAATCCCCCGGCTAATCTCTTCCACACCTGCTTGTTCTTGCTTTATGACTTGTTTCCCAAAACAGGAGATGCTCATATTTATTGGGGGGTCTATTTACTTCAAACATGGGATCTGAACCTTCCTGTGTAAATCATTGTGGGCTGGCCGAACTGGAATGTGGGATGGTCATCATGACTCTGCTTTTTCATTTGTAATGTATGCCTTTATATGACCATATCGTAAACCAAGGAATGTATGCCTGGAGCATGATATTTTGTACTTAAGGAGAAGTTCGTTCCTATGATTTTCAGCAGTCTCCTGAGAACATACACGCTGTTGTACTTCTAGGATACCTGTCATTGGTCTGCAGCCAATAAACGATTCTTTGACTTCACCCAGAAGACTCTGTGTTTCTGTAGGTCCGGAACAGGGTGAAACCCCGAAGTCATAGGGTGTGTGCCCCTGCACCGCTGGGTCTAAAATACCCAGTACTTCAGTATGGCGCCCAACTCGGGCCGATTTCAGCGGTACCAGTCCAAGCCAGAGGTTCGTGAGGAGCTTCGTGTGGAAATTCCGGAGGAAGGCCGCCACTTCATCGACCCCTGCATGTCGACGTGGTCCGAAAGTCTTTTCTGCGAGGTTCTCCGCGTCCCGACGGCTACGAAGGACTGCTGCCCTGATTAATCGACCTGTTTTGGACCCTTGACGAGTTTGAGAGAGCGAAACAATCGAGAGAGTCTTCTGGTGACGTCATCGATCAGCAATATTCAGTTAAGTATAAGTGGAGCGTCTCCCATTTGTTTTGGTATCCCTCGGGATCGTTTGATTTGATTGGTGATTTGGTGTTTGCAAACCCCAAAGCCAGAGGACTCGTGCATTCACGAGAATATCGTAATCGATAATCCTTTGACGTTTGGATCTAGACTAGTGAGCGAAGATGCCTGGTTCTGGACTATTTGGTAGATTATTCTGTTTGGGTTGTGGAAAAGATTTCCAGCTGGAAGAATCATGTCCGGTTCCTCCGGTTGGAACTCCAACTTATGAGCTCTATGTGAAACATGGCGTAGGCCCCATTGCATATAACGAAGTGTGGATCCACTACACCAGGAAAGACGGTGTTTTAAAATGGCCCCAAAATGGTAGTTTCGATACCGATATTTTAGATAATCTGGAAATTAAATTGTTTAAGAAGAAAGCCCGGCCGGCGATGTTTGACTCTTTCCGCTTATGGCGAAAGGAAGCCAAACAGAAGGAAATTAAGCTAGCGAAAAAGAATAAAAGAGAGAGAGGTATGTCAGTAATGCAAGCAGCTGTACAATTTAAAGATAATGAAGAGGAGCAAATGAATGAGCAATTGCACAGGCAGCGTAAGTTAGGGATTGACAAATGTTACCCAGTTTTGCCACATTCTAAGCAGGATGAGTCAGAAGAAAAGGAGAAAGATCCCTTAATGTCGCATTTGTTGAGTTCGCCACCCCCGTATGCTCAAACTGCCACGGCGCCTCCCCAGCTTGTAAATATGCCACCTCCAGTGCATATACTGCAAGCCTTGCCGCAACCGCCAGTTGCTTTGCAACCAGTTCCTATTCCTGTAGCGCAGTCTTCTCAAGCGCCTCCGGTAGTGCTTCCAACTACCCCCGCACTTCCTGCGACTTTGCTTAATCCAGTAACTGCCTCCCCTAACACTCTTCCTTCTACCACTCCAGTACCTGTCTCTACATCCTCTTTTCTTCCCTCTGTTTTTCCCCCTGTTCTCGCCTCAGCTTCTCCTTCAGCGCGACAGCGTTTAGCTAATGTGGTTACTACATTAATGTCGCCTCTCTTTGGGTCATCTGGTGCAACTCCTGGTGTACAGCGTAAGCAGTTGCGCAGCCAATTGCCTAACCCCGATGAGAAAAAGGTAATAGATCACATGGCGCGTAGATGGATCGTTTTTCCTTCACTGTATGATGTGGAATCGGTTGTTAACACTTTCCATCAATGGGATGCCCCGAAACAGAGATATGTATTCGAGAAAATGTGCGAAATTCTCTGTGAAGAATTGGAGGATAGTGGTAGAAATCCGAACCCGCAGGAATTGTGTAGAGTGAGGTTCGATTTTGGAACTGGTATAATTGTGGACCGCGAAGTAGATAAAGCAGTTGCGGTTGTATTGTCCTTAAGGAATGACGATTGCCAACAGTCATTGTTTGAACACGAGGTCCTTGTGGGGAAAAAGGCAAAAGCGCGACAATACCCTATGAGAGAAGTTCCCCCGGTATGGAAGGAAGCGGTTGCAGCTGTCGGTGGTAACCCCGCTGTGCCAGCGCATTTCCAGCGTGTTTGGGTGCATGTTCCATGGAAGCGCTCTGAGGTGTTAGCACTTAAGCAGTCCTTGCCTGATCCCCGTAAAAACCCAGCAGGTTATTATAAAGAGTTGTCACAGACGGCAGGGTCATGCATTATGAATCTGGCCGACATAGACATGTTGTTTGGCAATGTTGTTCCACAGCCTCTATGGGGGTCAATTCGTAATGCAGATCACGATGCAGAACTAGGGGATACATGGGCTAACATTGTTGCTGCTGATGCTAGACAAACGGGTGGTGCGAAACCAGAACCTTTAGTAGCTGAATTGCCTGGTAGAATCATCACGTATATGAAGACAATAATGCCTGCGATGCGCGTAAATTGGGACAAGTTATCTGCATGTAAGCAAAAGAAAGATGAGACAGTGTCAGACTTCTTTACTAGGTTTGAAGAAACGTTTATTGACCACAGTGGGCAAGATATGAGTACTGAGGGTGGCCAACGGTTGTTTGTGGATACGTTTGTGCAGAATTTACTCCCTGACCTGTGTAAAAAGTTGAAAGATTCAGAGAGTTCTTGGGCCGTTTCTTCTTCAGCGCAAATACTGGCTACTGCACAGTATTATGAAAACAGAGATAAAGACGAGAAAGATAGAACGGAGAAGAAAACGAAGGAACTAAAGACAAAGGTCCTTTTACAGCAGGCCTATCCACCACGTGGCGGCGGTAATAATTATAGACAACCCCAAGGTGTCTATCACCAACCCCAACAATTTCAGACTAATCAGCAAATGAATGGGTATTATCAACCACGTGTCCCTGTAGGTCCCAACCAATGTTCATACTGCAAAGAGGAAGGTCATTTTAAATATAGTTGCCCTAAATTAATGCAACGGAACGGTAATACGTATGGCGCAAGAGGTAGAGGTGGTCAGCAAGCTCCTAGAGGCAGAGGGCGTGGAAGTGTTCCACAAAACGCGCGTCCTCTTCCGCCCCAAAGCGCCATTAATAGCTTTGATCAGCAAGCTAATGCGACTAGTAATACGGCTCAGTATTACAATAATGATTATTATGCAGAAGATGGTGATGCAGAGAATAATGATTACTAGGATAGCCATAGACAGAGAGAGGGAGTTGTTTCAGTGCCAGTGGATCAGAGTGGACCGTATGTTGAGGTGACTACAGCAAATGTAACGGAGCCTTTTCTGCTAGACACTGGTGCTGCAAAGAGTTCAATTATGCATTCCAAACTCCCTGGCGCACCTTTGTCTGGCGATATAAATGTTTCAGTAGGTTTTTCTGGCGCCCCAGTTAGGAACCCGATTTCCAGTCCCATGTCACTTTCCGTTGGACCTTGCGAGCTGAGAGCGCCCCTGATCCTGACAACAGGTTGTGGTGAGAATTTGCTGGAATTAGATTTGTTGAAAAGATTGCACGCTACACTGTATTGTTCTCCTTCAGGAGTACAACTTACATTAGGCAAGCAAGTGGTTTCTCCAATGTATTTGTCTAAAAACACGATGCCGCCTGAATTGTCATCCCTTCCGGATGCCCTTTGGGCTACTGGTCCCAATGATGTGGGCCTCTTGGAAATACCACCATATGTGGTGACTCTGAAGGCTAATGTCAGACTGCCACGTATTCCCCAGTACAAGATCTCTAATGAAGGCCAGAAAGCATTGTTAGACATTGTCAGCGACTTGATTAATAAGGGTGTGATTGAAGAAACAAGAGGCAACGTTTGCAATAGTCCGATTTTACCTGTCTTAAAACGAACGGACCCTTCACAGCCACTTGTTTACAGATTTGTGATTGATCTTAGAGAGGTTAATAAGATTGTTGTGCCTCAGTTTCCGGTTGTCCCTGATATAACTGCCTTGTTAACGATGATTCCAGCCTCTGCTGCATGGTTTTCAGTGATCGATTTAAAGAATGCTTTCTTTAGTATCCCAATTGCAGAGGAGAGCAGAGACATTTTTGGTTTTAGTCTGGGAGGCCGAAGCTTCCGCTTCAAACGCGCTCCCCAAGGCTACTGCGAGAGTCCATCCATATACAGTCAAGCTTTGAAAGCGCAGCTTGATGCACTTGTTTTACCTAGTGGCGCTATCCTGATCCAGTACGTGGACGATTTACTGATCGCTGCGGATACTGAGAAGATCTGTAAAGAAGCCACATTGTCACTGTTGCGCCATTTATCCGCTTACCATCACAAAGTGTCTCTCTCTAAGCTGCAATATTGTCGACAAGAAGTGACCTACTTAGGTCATCTCTTATCGAAGGAGGGAAGGAGACTGACCCCAGAAAGAATTCAAGCCATTGCACAGTTGAGTGTGCCAAAGACACAGAGAGAAGTGCGTGCTTTCTTAGGAATCACCTCATACTGTAGGCATTGGATCCCTAGTTTTTCTTTGTTGGCAAAACCTTTATTAGCATTAACATGCAAAGACACACCGAATCCTATCCCATGGTCTGAAGAGTGTCAGAAAAGTTTTGTGGAATTACGCAATGCGTTATGTTCAGCTCCTGTGTTGGGCACCCCTGACTATAGCAAGCCTTTTACATTGTATGTTCACGAGAAAGATGGATGTGCGTTGTCAGTGTTAACACAGCCTTTTGGCGACAGACCGCGCCCATGCGCGTATTTTTCATCCACCTTGGACCCTGTAGCGAGGGCATTGCCAAGCTGTCTGAGAGCGACAGCTGCTGCAGCGATGTCTATCCGACAATCTGCTGGTCTGGTAATGGACAACACATTGATTGTCATGGTTCCACACGCTGTAGACACATTATTAAATAGAACCAAGACACAACACTTGACTAGTGCGCGATTATCAGGGTATGAACTCACACTGTTAGCGAATCACATACACATAAAAAGATGCAATACGCTGAATCCAGCCACATTATTGCCGATTCCAGCAGACTCAGATGAGATTGAGCAACATGACTGTCTGTTCAGGACAGAAGAAGAGACGAAAGGGAGAGTAGATCTCAAAGATACTCCCCTGACTGAATGTGATGGCACTTTATGGGTAGATGGGTCATGTTTCAAGCTCCCTAATGGTGACACGACTGCTGCATATGCTATCACGACTTTACATACGGTCGTGGAAACTGCACGAGTGCCACATAATTCGGCCCAAGCAGCAGAATTGATCGCCCTCACGAGAGCATGTGTGTTGTCTGAAGGAATGAGAGTGAACATATATACAGATAGCCAGTACGCCTTTGGCGTGGCTCATAATTTTGGGCGTTTGTGGAAAGAGCGTGGGTTCCTGACGTCGCATGGAGCTAAAATTCAGAATGGCAAGTTGGTGAATGATCTCCTTGAGTCACTGACCCTACCTTTGCAAGTTGCGATCATGAAATGCAGTGCGCATAGGAAAGTCACAGATGATGTTGGACGTGGGAATGCGTTTGCTGATGAGACCACGAGAGAAACAGCACAGAATGTGAAGACTAGAATGTATGTTGCAGGCCCCGCAAGATGGGTTAATGATGTGGGAATGTGTGAGAACACAATAGAGAGTGTGAAGTTGCTTCAGGCTGAAGCTACAGAAGAAGAGTTAAGCAAGTGGAGAGAGAGTATGGGTAAGTTGGATGAGAATGGTTGTTGGATTGACCTGACAGAACATAGGCGATGGTTGTTGCCTGATGCATATGTGCTTCCAGTGGTTACTATGGCACATGGAATGGCGCATATCAGTACGAAAGGTATTTGTAAGTTGTTGGCTCCAGTATGGCAGAATGTTGGGATTCCCAAGTGTGCAGAGAATGTAGTCAAGAATTGCATAGTATGCTTGAAGTACAACCCTGGTAGGGGAACCCCAACTCCGGCCGGTCACTTTGCACCCCCATCATGTCCATTCGAAGTTTTGCAGCTGGACTTTATTCACATGGAAAGATGCAACAACCTGAAATATGTACTAGTGGTTGTTTGTGCTTTCTCAAAATGGGTAGAGGCTTATCCTCTGAAAGATAACACTGCCCTATCCACAGCCAAAGCCCTTGTGAAGGAGTTTTTCCCCAGGTTTGGGATGCCGAGAATGGTATGGTGTGATAATGGAAGTGAGTTTGTGGGTAAAGTGATGAAGAATGTATGTGAAGGTTTAGGCATAAGGCAGAAATTCCACGCTGCAAATCACCCCCAATCAGTTGGACTAGTTGAACGCTACAATGGAGCCTTAAAGCTCAAGTTGGCCAAAATCCAGGCGAGCACTGGTCTTAAATGGCCTGATGCTCTGCCTCTAGCACTCTTGTCCACCAGAATGACGATACACTCACGAGTGGGACTTAGTCCTTATGAAGTAGTCTTTGGCCGCCCGGCCAACGTATGGGGTGTGCCAAGGCCTACGAAGTTCAGTGAAATAGAGCATCCAGTACTGCTCGATTACCTGTATGATCTGACTGTTAAACTGCGTGTTTTGCACCAACAGGTACATGATACTCTTCCCCAAGCCTCTGAACCTCCTGGACACCCCATCAACCCTGGCTCGTGGGTCCTGGTCCGGAATTTCCAGCGTAAGGGCAACGACGAACCTCGCTGGATCGGCCCCCATCTTGTTCTTCTTTCGACAAGATCAGCAGTGCGAGTGAAAGGGAAGAAGCACTGGATTCATGGTACTCACTGCAAGGTAGTTCCCTTGCCTCTGCCATATGACCAGTGGGTCAACGAGGGTATCGCCGACTCAGAGACAGACATTGTACCTCGCTTTGTACCATTCAGTGACGCTCGCTTAAGAGACACAGCTTCAGTCCAAGAGAGTGACAATATTCTGCAGGAAGCTGTGCCGCCATCAAATCGACTGGACACCACTGAGCCTGAACTTTTGTTTCAAGACCAAACAGCACCTGGCCATCTCCACTATAACTTGAGACCTAGGCCCATGGACAAATAAAGATTTCCTCATTATTTCCCTTTTGACATTTTTTGCTCTCCCATCTGAAGGACTTTCTTGATTTTTGTTTTTCGAACCACCATCCGGGTTCTGCCGCAGGGTCGCGGTGCCAAGACTTTGGGGTACAGGCCGAAGACGCTAGGTCAACGGTTCTGGTTGGTCTAGGGCGTTTCCCTGGACTGACAGGCGTACTCCTTAGCAGAAGAAACTCATCCACCGCGAGCGGCCCGAGTAGAGGATGGAGTTTTGTAGGATGGAGAGACCGATTGAGGAAATGAACTCTCAAACAAGGATGTGTAGAATTGTAAAAAGTAAATGTTTTGTCTTTTTGTGCTTTGTTACACTGTGTAGTATCATGATGTTTATTGTAGGATGTGTGTTTTTCTCTGCTCCAAAACCCATTGCACCCACTCAACAGCCTATATCTCTTTCTACTGCCTCCTCTCACTCTTTTCACCCTTTGCCTGAGCACGAACAGACCCGACGATCAGAGTTCGTAAATAACTCGTTTATCCAACTCTTGCACCAGCACCAACTGGTAATGAATACGACCAATTGCTGGGTCTGTGGGTTAATGCCCCATACCACTAACAAGGGTATTCCCTACCTGGTGCTACCGTACAGTTACAATGGATCGTCATGGGCATTCCAAACCATGTTTCTCTACGCCCTAGATACATACTCCCCTCGCCCACCGCGTTCCATCAGACCCATCACCAATAATAAGGCTTTGATGAAAGGAGTTGCCGATATGAGTAGGGATATTAATGCATACTCGTCCATTCCCAAAGAAGAGCTGAGACCTTATGTAGGATGGAACGCGACGGGGTATAGTATTAGTCTGGGTGAAAGACAGCGAAAAATCTCATCTCCAATCTGGGTCGTACCCCACCTGGGTCGGTTCTGCTTACAGGGTAATGGTCAGAACCCTAGGGCTCAACTGGGAAGAAGTGACTGTACTGAAACGTACACTTTCCCGTCACAGTTTTCCCCTGCATTTTTGGCTGCTAAGGGCACATATTTCATCTGTCATGACCGAGCATATACATGGTTGCCCCCTGATTTCTCGGGCACATGTTATATTGCGAACTTGCTACCGCCGACATTTACTGCCGCCTCTGACTATCACAAGACCAGAGTTGTGAGAGGTGTGATTAGTAAGGAGGACACTGCCGGTCAGGAAGCAGGAGACTTTTTCCTGGGTTTCCTGCCGTTTTGGGGACCTATGGTCAATAGTAGGAACCTGAGACAGCTGACTCGTGTGGTTGAATCCACCGTCAATGTAACGGCTGGTGCCCTTAGTAATTTGACAGCTGAGCTCCAAGCGGATCGCCTTATGACTTTGCAGAACCGCATGGTCCTAGACGTTATTCTTGCAGACCGCGGTGGGGTATGCAAGGTCATCCAATCCAGTTGCTGCATTTTCATACCAGATAATGCTCCAACAGTGTATCAAGCCATCTCCAAACTCCATAAAATATCTGAAGCCATACACGTGGATAAGGGAGATTGGTCACTGATGGGATGGTTCTGGGAATTGATATCTGCCTGGGGTTGGAAAGTTCTAATGGTCATTGGAATGATCTTAGCCATTCTTTTCCTGTTCTGTCTATGCATACAGTGTGCTCCTGCGATATGTGGCCTCTGTGCTACCTTATGTGTAAGGAAACCTGTATCGAGGGACGAGCTAAGTAATAGAATGATGCTACAGCAACATCTCCATGACTTCGTGAACATTGACCTAGACTCGGATTAAGATGAGTATAGTGATTGCCTATGTAAGGGCAAAAGGAGGGTCTGTCGTACTTTGGTATTCGGAACCGCGTAAGGGACAGGGCCCTACCTCTGTCTATTTTGGTATTAGCGAACCGCAAATGGTAAATGCGGCACGTACGAATGCTTTATGTGCCGTTCCAGCTACGAATGCACTGTGTACACGTATTCTGCTCAACTACGCGGGTTCCATTTTGGAAGCAGTGGCCATCTTGTCATTGCCCTCACATAGGCTATGATGGAGTTAATACGGGCCTCACAGCACACGGGCTTTCCCTCTGACTTCTCTTTGACCTGGGCAGCTGGCTCTGCTGCCCCGGGTCAAACCGGTCTCACGAGCTCCCCTTCCTCCTTCCACCTGTGATTCGTATCAGGGCTTGACCCGTCATAAAACCCTTTCATTCTACACAATCCCCCGGCTAATCTCTTCCACACCTGCTTGTTCTTGCTTTATGACTTGTTTCCCAAAACAGGAGATGCTCATATTTATTGGGGGGTCTATTTACTTCAAACATGGGATCTGAACATTCCTGTGTAAATCATTGTGGGCTGGCCGAACTGGAATGTGGGATGGTCATCATGACTCTGCTTTTTCATTTGTAATGTATGCCTTTATATGACCATATCGTAAACCAAGGAATGTATGCCTGGAGCATGATATTTTGTACTTAAGGAGAAGTTCGTTCCTATGATTTTCAGCAGTCTCCTGAGAACATACACGCTGTTGTACTTCTAGGATACCTGTCATTGGTCTGCAGCCAATAAACGATTCTTTGACTTCACCCAGAAGACTCTGTGTTTCTGTAGGTCCGGAACAGGGTGAAACCCCGAAGTCATAGGGTGTGTGCCCCTGCACCGCTGGGTCTAAAATACCCAGTACTTCACAAGTGATCCCCCGACATGCGGTGGTACTGAGGTGGCATGGTTGGAGGGGTAGACTCGAAGGGGAGGGAGTAGCCTCTTCGGACTATCTGCAGAACCCACCTGTCCGAAGTGATGGTGCGCCAGTGATGGAGGTGATGGCGAATCCTGCCGCCGACTGGCATCTGGTGGGCCTGAAAACGCCCGCTGGCCTCGGGACCCACCACGGCGGGCCCCACAACCGCGGCTGCGCTGAGCTTGCGGCTGCGCTGGCCGGCAGTTCTGAAAAGAACGCGCTTGGGCGCCTCGACCCTGCCCTCGAAAGGAGCGAAAAGCAGACCCCAAGGGGGTACGCGTGGTGGCGAGACCTAAGGACTGGGCCGTAGCCCGAGAGTCCTTAAAGCGTTCCAGGGTGCTATCCGCCTTGTCACCAAAGATGCATGTGCCATCAAAGGGCATGTCCAACAAAGTGTTCTGGACATCCCCGGAGAAGCCAGTAGTTCTAAACCAAGCGTAACGGCAGTGCGCCACCGTTGTGGAAAGTGCCCTGTCGAGGGAATCGGCTGTGTCAAGTCCACAACGGATAGTGAATTTAGCAGCATCTCTCCCTTCGGTAATGGCCTAGGAGAGCACCGCTCGAGTTTCCACAGGGCACTGAGGGAGCACCTGTGCCACGGTGTCCCACACAGAATGTGAATAGCGGCCTAACAGGCACGCAGTATTCACTGCCCGCAACCCGGAACTGGCAGAAGTGAAAATCTTTTTCCCAAACTGCTCCAGTTTCTTAGATTCCTTGTCCGGAAGAGCTGAAGGGAATGTGCTCAGCGAGGCAGAAGCCTGGACAACCAGACTCTGAGGCATTGGGTGTTCTGTGAGAAAACTGCAGTCGCCCAGCAACGATGACGGTGTGCCACACCCCTATCTACAGGAACCCCTGTGTTAGGTTTGTTCCAGGTGCTTAACAGGATGTCAGTAAGTGTGTCGTGGAAATGCAGCAGCGGCTCCGCAGAGGACGATGCTGGCTGCAGCACCTCGGTCAGGAGATTGGTCCTGATAGGCACAGAAGGGAGCTTGAGTTTAAGAGCCTCAGCTGCCCTACGCAACACCACAGAAAAAGTCTCAACCTCCTCCGTAGCCACGGAAATAGGGGACATTGTACCAGGGTGTGGAGAGAGATCCAGATCGCTTGGACCTTCCATATCACCCTCCCACTCCGGCTCATCCTCGCATTGAGCTGCGAGAGGGTCCTCAGACCCCTCCCAGTACTCCCCCTCGTCCACCGGCTGTTGAAGAGGCCGGTAAGGACGAGGTGCCCGGGGAAAGGGATAAACTCACCACCTGGAATGGGAATCAGGGGGTAATAGACCAATCTAGGTCCGGCGACGTCCCTGATGCCGGAGGCGGCGCCAAGGCCGGAGCCAGCGGCACTGCAGGGTATCGTGCCGGCGTAGCCGGGGCCAAAGGCGGCAGCGCGGGGGCAGAACCACTCCACGGGTCCACGGGGCCCCAAGGCGCTCTGGAGGGATCCGACGTGGGAAACAAATGGCGGATGGCCGACAGGACTACCTGTATTTCTTCATGCGTCATGTGTGGACCCGGGAAAGGTGGATAGGCCGCAGGCAACGACGGAGGCTCCACCGGAGCCGCGAGGGAGTGACCACCCGCCCCCTCCACCACGTCCCGTGACCAGTGAGGGGTAGACGAAGAACGACGTCGCTTCTTCGACTTTTTATGGCGCCTTGACTTTCCGACGAGCGATGGTGTCAGCTCCGCAACCGGTTCCTCGAAATCCCAAGGGAGCGGGGCCTCGATCGGCGTGGAACAGATTGCCGGGCCTCCAACAACTTTCGGGAAGGCTCCTGCAAAGATTTCGGCGCCATGGCCCGACAATCGGGGCACGCCTCGGTGTCATGGGCATGCCCCAGGCAGAAGAGACACACTTCGTGCGGGTCCGCCACCGACATGTTTCGACGGCAGGCCCTACAGGACTTAAACCCGGGCATCCCTACTGCACCAGGAGTCGAGTACTCGACAAAACAAGAGAAACAAGTTCTCAAAAACCAAGTTAAAGTAATAACTAGGAGTACCGCTCTCTCTCGGATCTGCGCTTGCTGGCGCGGAAAAAGAAATAACTGATGTCAGCGCGCGTGGGCGTGTCTAAGTATCTCCGACGACGTCATCTCGGCAGCTACGACGCCAGCGACGTACGCAAAGCCGCACGACGATGCCTACCGACGCACAGGGGTACTGCTGACGAAAACTTTCCGGATGTAGTCTGACGCCTGGGAATATTCTAAGGTAAGGAATCTATCACTAACGTGTCTCTTTCAGATAGAGCATTACCAAAGGTAAGTAGCTTATCCTTTTGATACATATTTCTAATCACAGATTCCTCACATTTAGAATAGATAACATAGCACTACCTTCAAGATGATGGGCCTTTGAACTGGCTCTAACCAAGAAGTCCTGCAGGACTGAGCAGGCAAAATCCCCATTTCAACAGACCTGGCTGTCCAAGTTCTTCAAAATGTACAGAATAACACCTATGCAGCAGCCTGGCAAATGACCAGGACAGATACTCTGTGTGCCAATGCAGTGATAACCTTGTCTCTGGTGAATGCGCCTGAAAACCTTCTGGTGTTCCTTCTTGGCCGATTCATAGTATATTTTAATACAGAGCATAATCAATCGTAAAATGGTCCTCTTCCACACTACCCTGCCCTTTTTCGCTCCAGTGAATCCCACAAACAGCCATTCTTCCACACAACGTTTCCTGGTACGAGAGATGTAAAAGCTAAGAACCTTTTTAGGATGCTGTTGATGGAGTCTCTCCTCCTCCTTGGAGGGGAGAGGCAGAGCGAAGAGCACCAGCAGTGATGTTTTGCAAGATGTCAAAAGGAGTCACCACTTTTGGAAGAAAGGAAGCCCGGGTTATCAGGACCAGCTTGTCTGGAAAGAAAGCAGTGTAATGTGGGTGGACAGAAAGGGCTCGCAGCTCACTCACCCGGCATAAGAAACATTGTCTTGAAGATAAGAAGTTGTAATGGACAACTTTGGTTCATAAGGCGTACACATTAAGAAGATGAGGACTAAGTGAAGATGGACTGGGGCATGATGAAGAGAAAGGGCGGAAACAAAAGTTGCAAACCCTCCGAGAAATGTATCACAAAGAATTATTTAAACAAAGAGGGCTGATCTGGCAGCCTCAAAAAGCAGAAGGAGCCGATAGATACCCCTTAACTGTGCCCAAAGCAAGTCCTTGGTATAACAAAAAAAGCAACTCAACTCTTCTGATAGCTTGGCTTGAAATGTATCAATGTGTCGAGAACTGCACCAAACCACAAACTTGTTTCAACAGCAGATAAATACAAATTTTGTCAAGTGATGCCTGGCTGCCAAGATGACATCTACAGCCTCGGGAGTGAGTTCAAATGCAGTCAACTGTCACTGCTCAATCTCCAAGCATGGGAGTGGAGATTGCGCAGATCCCTACCCAGCTGCTGCGGAAACAAATCCTCCCAAGGTGACAGCCTGATCAGAGGACAGATGGTCAAGCTCAGGAGTTCAAGAAACCACACTCACCATGCCCAATCCGCTACCATGAGGATGACACATCAGGATCATAGCTTGAATGTGCTGGGCACTCTGTTGGGGGGGGGGGGCAGGGGGGTTGCCACAAAACTCCCTTGAGTTCCGAATGGCTCAGATAAAGGGTTTGTTCCGCAATGATGTTAAGACATATATCGTAATCTGGTGGTGGGCGATTGTAGGAAGCTGGACTTCTCTTTTCCGATGTCCCCCCTACCTATTGCCCCCTTTTGAACTGCTAGATTCAGTTTTTTGACTCTGACAGTGCACTGAAGCCTGCTAACTAGGCTCCAGTGCCAGTGTTTTTCCCCCTAAATTGACATATTGATTGTAACCCAATTGGCAAGGACTTTAACACCCTCGTAAGTCCATGGTGTTCATAGTAACCCTGGTACCCTAGGCATGGGCACTAAAGAGGGCCCATGAAGGCTGTAGCATTGTAGGAAAGTAGGATCTGCTTTTATGGTTACCCACACTTTTTGCTTGATGTAGTGTTGTTTCTGACTAGGATCCTGCTAATCGGGATCCCAGTCTCTGTGCTTTTTCCTCTAAATTGGTTTGGTAAGTACTTAGGTACATCCCAGATTGGACACTGGTGTACATGTATCAGTCCCTAGTATATGGTACAAAGGTACCCAGGGTTTAGATACACCAGGGGCCCCCATGGGCTGGAGCATGTATTATGCCACCCATGGGAGACCACTCATTGCAGCCTGTGTAAACGGGTGTTAGCACCGCTTACAAAAGATATAGGTTTCCCTATATCTAAAGTCACTGCACTTAAAACCTATAAGTCACCCCTAAGGCAGGTAATTCAATGAGAAAGGCAGGGTTTTAAGTGTGAGGGTGCCCCAGCATGAGGATGACACCCCTACAACCTATGGAGTCCATTCTCCTGGGTTGTGAGACAGCCATATGACATATAGAGGGGCACCGCGTCATTACGCGGTGACCATCTCGAAACTAGGTGGAACGAATCCTATCATGCTTGATATCAAACATGTTGGAATCATACCACCACACTCGAAACTGTGTGGGAGGTATAATTCCATGCACCGTAAAAACAGTGTGGGAGGTATGATTCCATGCACCGTAAAGATCCTTTGGGAGGTCTTCGGTGCTTCCGGTACCCGTCTTCCAGACCCGAACAGAAAGCCAGGGCTGCTGCCAGCCAAACACACATTTCTGCCCTCCTGCTGCGGAGCCAAGCTCAGGCACGGGAAGGCAGAACAATAGGTATCCTGTCACAGGGATGTGTGACCACCTCCCAGACAATATTTAGGGTATTGATGCAGGGTGGGAGCACTTACCAGCGCCACATAGTCTGCGTGCAGGGCAAACTTGGTGCCCTCCATGCATAGTCCAGTTCAAACCAGTTTAGGGAGCCCCTGGCTCCCGCTCTGGCGTAGAACTGGTCAAAAGACAGGGGAGTATCCTCCCCATGTCCAACCCCTCCTTTGGGAGTGACCCCTGAATTGTCCCAACCCTTTCCTTAGGATAATTAAGGGCTTACCTATGGGTGGGTCCCGAGATTGTTCGTAAAACAAGATTCATTTCAGACACCACATCTTCGACCGTCTGAGAACTCTGGACTTCGCTGGGCTTTAATGCTGCAACCGGGAAGACTCCTGCTGCTCCTGATTTTGTCGCCCTGCCCGTCTGCTGCAATGTCCGTGCCTGTGTATCATACAGGAAACTTCCAAGGCCTGTGGGCATCCAAGACACCTGAAGGAATCTCCCTTGAAGTGAAGGAGTGACTTCCCTGCATCTGTAGGCACTGCAACTAAGCTGACCGGTATGCTGATCCTAGGCTCCCACAGACACCGAAAGGCTCAGAAACACAGGTGGTGGTTCTTCACATCCCTTGAAACCTGCCCTGTTCTCTCACCAAGTTTGAGGCCAGTATTCCTCGTAGGAGCCGCAGGAACTGAACCCTTGTGCACCGCATTAAGTTGCAGTTGCAAAGGCTTGTTGGCTTCCTCCCACAAAGATCTACGAGCTCCAAGCAGCCCCAACATTCAGCATCTCCTGTGACCAAGATCTTCATCCTCACTGCATCACTTGCACCGTGGGCTTGCATCTCTGGTGAGTTGCTCAAGGTCCTCTTGCGACTCCAGTGCCTCCGGCCTGTGGGTCCTCTTGAGAGTAATCTTTGAATTCGTTGGGCTCCTCTGATTGCTCGGGCCTGTCCTGTCTTCCCTGCTTGTGGTGAGTCTCCAGGACCTTAGTGGTCCCCACACTGAACCTTCTTCAACTTCCACGTTGGTTGCAGTTGCCAAGGCTTGTTGGTGCTCCCGCCAGACACCGACCCCTCAACTCCCGACATCCGACGTGGGACAGCTCGTATATGGGTCCTGGTCCTCCACAGGATAACCTGGTCCACACAGCTGCAGTTTCAAGGTCACCATCAGCTCTCCTGCAACACTCAACATCGTGGGCATTCGTCTTCCGTGCTTCTTGGTCACTCCTGAGTAGCATAGACTCTGTCCCCTCTCCTTGCAGGTTCTTCACAGCTTGACTCCACCTTTGGGTTCCACCGGACACTTTCACCTTCCCCAGCAGTGGCATCTTCCTGAAGTCCCTCATTGGGTTCGACGACTGTTTCTGATGCCACTTTACACCTATGCACCTGGCTTTCCCGGTGCAGGTATCCTGGTTCTTAAGGTTTCCATGGGTGGGGTGGCTCTCCAACCTTCTGTTTTCCACTGGGTTTATTCATGGTCCACTGGGAAGGGTCCTTCTTCTTTAAAATTACAACCGCAACTTACCCATTGACTTGCATTGATCCCACGGTCGTGTATCCACTCTGCACAAGGCCTCCATGGGGCTCCTGGTTACTTACCTCGGGTGGTTCCTTGGGTCCCCGGCACTTCTATGTCTTCTGGGTATAGTCTTGACTTGAGCCATGGTTTGCATACCCCTATTTTAGTATATGGTTTGGTCTCCCCCTGGTGACCACTGTGCATTATGTGCTACTTACCTCTTTCTAGTGAGAAGTATTGTGCGCATTGTGTTCATCGCGGGCAGCAGATATCTGTATGTGTTAGTGAGTGTCTTATAACAAATCAACAAGTTACTTACCTTCGATAACAATATATTTGTAGGAGAGATATATTAGGTATGGATTCCTCACCTTAGAATTACCCCCAGGCGTCAGACAGGATCCAGAGAATTTGTTCTTCAGCAGTACCCCTGCACGTTGGTAGGTGGCGTCGGTCGACTCCGCGATCATCGTTGGCGTCGTGATCGCCGGAATGACGTTGCGGTATCAACTTAGACGCCGCCCCTGCGCTCTGACGTCAGTTCTTTACACGACATTCCACGCCAGAAGCGCAGAGCCATGCAAGACACTGACCACTGGTGCACAAAACTAGGGCACTGATGCAGGGGTGGGAAGAACCTGGGCAAAGTGATGGTCTGTCCGATGTGGAAAGAGGTTACCACTTTGGGAAGGAAAGAAGGCCTTGTGCGAAGGACAATTTTGTCTGGATTAACAGCCAGGTAAGGAGGTTTGGAAGAAAGAGCCTGAGGCTCACTCACCCTGCGAGCAGAGGTGATGCCAACCAAAAGAACAAGTTACTTACCTTCGGTAACGATATATCTGTAAGACACATAGATTAGTTCTAGATTCCTTACCCTTAGAATTACCACCAGGCGTCAGACTGGATGTGGAGAATTTTTTCATCAGCAGTACCCCTGTGTGTCGAAAGGTGGCATCGGTCGGCTCTGCGTTCATCATTGGCGTCGTGGTCGCCGGGGTGACATAGCGGTAGCTACTTAGACGCCGCCCATGCGCGCCGATGTCAGTTCTTTTACACAACATTACATGCCAGAAGCGCAGAGCCATGCAAGACACTGACCACTGTTGCATAAAACTAGGGCCCTGAAAGGGATTCCCTGACCCTATAAGTCAGTTCGCAGAACGGGGAGGATGGGTGGGGCGGTAAGGAATCGATAACTAATCTATGTCTCTTACAGATATATCATTACCGAAGGTAAGTAACTTGCTTATCTGAAAGAAACAATTATAGATTCCTTACCTTTAGAATAGATACCCCAGCAAAACCGACCCCGGAGGTGGGTCTGCGAACCGAGTTCACACCAGAAAGTCCTGGAGAACAGAACGGCCAAAGAAGCCGTTTTTCTGGACTTTGTTGTCCAGGCAGTAGTGTTTTGTGAACGCGTGCAGAGATGCCCACGTAGCTGCCTGACAGATGTCATTGAGGGGGACTCCCCATCCCAAAGCAGTGGTAGCTGCCGTCGCCCTGGTTGAGTGGGCGCGCAGTCACAGTGGAGGCTCCTTCTTTGCCAAAGAGTAGCAAGCTTTAATGCACAAAATGACCCACCTAGAGATGGGCCGTTTGTGCACAGCCCAACCTTTTTTGGCGCCCATGTAGCCAACAAAGAGCTGATCATCCACCCGGAATTGCTTGGTGCGATCCAAATAAAAAGAAAGCACATGTTTAGGATCCAGACGGTGGAGCCTCTCTTCCTCCTTAGAAGGATGTGGAGGTGGAAAGAAGGTAGGCAAAGTGGTGGTTTGACCAATGTGGAAAGAAGTAACTACTTTGGGAAGAAAAGAGGGTCGAGCTCAAAGGACAACTGGGTCTGGATGAACCGCCAGAAAAGGAGGTTTTGAAGAAAGACACTGGAGCTCACTCACTCTGCGAGCAAAGGTGATGGCAAACAGAAAGGCAGTCTTTAAAGTGAAAAGTCTGAGAGGACAGTTATATATCGGCTCAAAGGGAGCGCACATAAGATAAGTAACAACCAAGTTCAAGTCCCACTGAGGCATTATGAAGTGAACAGGAGGAAAAAGATGAGTAATGCCCTTAAGAAAGCGATTTACAACAGGGGACTTGAAAAGAGAAGGCCGATCAGTAAGCCTAAGAAAGACTGAAATGGCTGAGAGATAGCCCTTAAGAGTGCCCAGAGCAGAGCCCTGCTGGGCCAAGGAAAAGAGGAACAAGAGAACCTCAGAAAGAGGGGCAGAAAGGGGATACACAGCCTTTGCTGTGCACCATGCCACAAATGTGTTCTACCTGCAGGCGTATACCGTCTTAGACTTCGGGTAGAAGGTCGAAGGCTGTCAACTGTCACTGCTCAATCTCCATGCACAGAGGTGCTGCAACAGGAGATCCTCCTGAAGAGGTAGTCTGATCGGAGGATAGTGGCCATATGTAAGAGCTCAGGATACCAGACTCTCTGTGCAAAATCCGGAGCCACGAGAATGACTTGGACCCAGTCGCGCTTGATCTTCTCCAGCACTCTGGTTAGAAGTGGTATAGGCAAAAAGGCATATAGAAGACCGCAACTCCACTCACGACGAAAAGCGTCGCCTAGCGAGTGCTGCCTTGGAAATTCCAATGTGCAGACTCGCTGACATTGCACGTTCTTTTCGGTGGCGAATAGATCTAACCAAGGCTCTCCCCACTGCTGAAAGAGACCTTGCACCACCTCCGAGTGAAGACGCCATTCGTGATCCATCAATGGCCCTAAGGCTGAGTTTGTCCGCCCTAGCGTTCAGTGAACCTGCCAGGTGTTGAACCACTGGGGATATGCCCTGATGTTCCAGCCATGTCCAGAGACAGAGAGCCTCTTGACAGAGAGTCAACGACCACACCCGGCCCTGTTTTTTGCAGTACCACATGGCGGTGGTGGTGTCCACAAACACCTGCACTACTCTTCCCCGGACAGAGGGAAGGAATGCTTTTACTGCAAGGTGGATTGCCCGGAGCTCCAGAAGGTTGATGTGGAGCCCAGACTCCGCCAGAGACCAGAGGCCTCTGATCTCCGCCTCTCCCAGTGGCCGCCGCACCCCACAAGTGATGCATCCGTCACCACTGTGAACTCTGGTTGGGGAAGGGAAATGGTTCTGCCGTTGACCCAATTCTGGTTCGTCAGCCACCACTGTAATTGTCGTGCAGTGCCCTCGGAGATCTGAACACAATCGGACAGATTCCCCTGATGCTGTGCCCACTGGAACTTCAGGTCCCACTGCAGAGCCCGCATATGCCACCTGGCAAGATCCACCAGTAGGATGCAGGAGGCCATGAGGCCCAGCAGCCTCAGGGTCATTCGGATTAAATACCGGGATAGAGGCTGAAAGATCGGAATTATAGTCTGAATATCCTGGACTCGCTGCTCAGAAGTATAAGCCCGAAACTGTGTCTTGTTCAGAACCTTTCTGATGAAAAGGATCTTCTGAGAGGAAATCAGGTGTGACTTCGGCACGTTTATAGTGAACCCCAGCGACAGCAAGAGGCCCGCCATAGTCTGGAGGTGTGAGACGACTGCCAGGGGCGATCCAGTCTTCAAAAGCCAATCATCAAGATAGGGGAAGACTGAAACCCTTGCTCTGCGCAGATGAGCTGCGACCACTGCCATCACTTTCGTGAACATCCAAGGGGCGCTGGTAAGGCCAGAGGGGAGCATGGTAAACTGAAAGTGCTCATTACCTACCGAGAACGGTGGAGTGGCCAGCCCGCTTGCCCCCAGACCCACGACGGTGGGTCCCACATCCCAGAGGATGTGGGAAGCTGGACAGATTGCGTCTGTGGCTCTGGGCGGGACATGGCGGGGCACCACTTCCGCACCTACGAAAGGGGAGAAAAGCAAACTATGCAGGCGAGTGTTGGAAGTGAGGCCAAAGGACCTGACCGTAGCCCTCGAGTCCTTAAAGCGCTCGAGCCATCAAAGGGCATGTCCAAAAGAATAGCTTGGACATCACCCGAAAAAACAAAGTGGACCTCAGCCAAGCATAGCGTCTCAAGGATACTGACATTGAAATCGTCCAGCCCAGCGAGTCAGCGATGTCCAGCCCACATCGTATGGCAAACTTGGCTGCATCTCTCCCTTCGGCAACTACACGTGAGAGCACGGTCCGGGCCTCCTCCAGGCACTGTGGCAGCATCTGCATGACCGTGTCCCACACAGAATGGGAGTAACGGCCCATTCACCAACCGCAGTCCTAAGTAGGAGGAAGAAAATATTTTCTTCCCAAGATGGTCCAGCTTCTTGGATTCCCTAGCAGGTGGAGTGGTAGGAATGCACCTTTGGAAGTTGAGGCTTGGACCTCCAAGCTCTTGGGGGTGGGGTGCTGGAAGAGGAAAATGGGTCACCCGGGGCCGGGCGGTGGCGTCAGGCAATCATCCTATCCACGGGAGCCCCTGTGTTGGGTTTGGACCAAGTGCCCAAAAGGAGATCTGTGAAGGCCTCATTGACCGGCAGCAGGGGCTCCGAAGAGGCTGCTGCCAGTTGAAGCACCTCGGTCAGGAGGTTAGTCCCGACCGTCACGGTAGGAAGCTCAAGGTTTAAGGCCTCAGCCACCCTACGCGACACCACTGTGTATGATGCACCCTCCTCTGTAGCCACGGTAGGGGGAGAAGCATGCCAAGGTCTGGAGAGGTTTCCAGACCACTGGCCTTACCCAACTCCTCTCTCCAGTCCGGTTCTTCTAACTGGTCTGCCAGAGGGTCCACAGACACCTCCCAGTCCTCCTCACCCTCCTCTGGTAGCCACTCAGGGCGATAGGGAACACCAGGGGAGAACAGGGGTACAAAAGTACCGGTCGGTGCCGATCCGGCTCCGTGTCCACATCGAGGGGGAGGCTGGGGTCGACGTCAGTTGGGGACACAACTGGCGTTGGAGGGGGCGGAGGTGTCGCCACTAGGTTTGACGCCGGGGGAGGTGTCGTTAGGTCGACCGGTGCCGATCCAGGCCTGGATCCCCGATTCCCCTACAGCACGGGATTCGAAGTCACCGGTATCGAAGGCCTAGAACTCCCAGCCGAGTCCGCGGGGGCCGAAGGTGCACTGGCAGAGTCGGGCTGCCCAAAGATTGAATGGAGGGCTTCGTAAAAGCTAAGAAGCTGGGTAGGGGTAGCTACGGCCTTGCGTCTGGCAGCCGTTTTGCAGTTCGTTGTCTTCAGCATTTTTGATGGTGGTTCCTTACCTCAGATTTAGCTGCTGCTTGTCACTGCTCCTTCCGTGTTATTTTGTGCTGTTATGGTCGACCCCTACAGTAGGATGCAAGTGGATTTAGGCCCCGGGCAGCAGGAGCCTCACAGAGATGCGGCCATCTTGTTTGCAAATACCGGTCACGTAAAATAAGGACTTTGTTTCTCTTTTCTTTGTTTATCTTTTCTTTGCAATGCCTGGTTTTAGTAAAATTCAGAGTTTGTGCTGTTATTGTTGTTCTACCGGTGCACGGTTGGTAGAATCCATGCCTGCAACTCCTGAGGGTGGTCCTAATTTTGATATGTATGTAAAACATGGCCCTGGCCCCATTATGCTTAGTATGTTATGGCACAAATATATATATGGGACAATGCAGAGTTACAGTGGCCTTTGACAGGCTCCTTTGGTGAACAAAAGATGGGATTTCTTCAGGAACAGTTGTTTAAAAGCCGTAGTAAAGAGTCCATGTTTGACTGCCTTTGTACTTGGCAGAAGGAGGCCAAACAGAGGCCATTAAAAATGGAAAAGGATGCTAGAAGGCCAGATATGCAGACCTTTACTCAAAAGGCTGTCACGATAAGAAGAAGCAGGAAACAGGAATGAAATGCGCAGACAGGAGATTTTGGTTGCAACTTGATAGGTCCTATATGGCTCAGGAAGACGATGATACTTTTATGGGGACCCTATTAGATGCCCAAACCCGCCATCATATGTCCCAGAATTGATATATACTGTTGTTCCCCATCAGCAACAACAACCTGCACAAGGTGCACCAGTCTCTACAGCTGTTACACCTACCGCCCCAGCTAAAGTACCCCCTATTCCTTCCCTTTCACTACAATCTGTAACTGCAGCAATACCTGTTACTTTCGTTACAGTTATTTATCCCCCATTGCCACTATATACCGAGACACCAGTGCGCGGTCCGGAAGATAGAGATTTGACCGAATTCAGGGAACGGTTAGGTCCGTTAATGCGATCTGGAGTCGGGGGGGGGGGGGGGGGGGGGGGGGGAGGAAGTAATATCGGACCCGGCAATACGGTGAGCTCGCAACCCAATTTACAGTCTTGAGGATATCTGGCAGGTAATGCGAGACTTCAACCCTTTCCTGCAACAACATGCTTTTAAATACTTGTCCTCCACCCTAACTGACCTCCGGCGCACACTCATCGAAACAGAATCACCCCAAGTACCATTTGATATTAACAAAGGCGCTTATGTACATAATTTGGAACCGACCTCCCTATACAGGAATGCTTCCGCACTACTGACTTATAGAAGTAGACTGCATGATAATAGTCCCACCCAAATAACTCAGTTCCCAATGCGAGAAGTTCACCACATTTATCACCCAGAAACTCCTGCAGTGGAGGATCAACATGGAGTGACCATCAGGCCAGCTGTGGCTGCTCGTTTTCAGGAACAATGGGTCTATACTTCATGGAAACAAAGTGAAGTTCTGGCCCATAAAGCTACATTGCCTGATCCTAGGAACAATCCTACTGCTTACTATAAAGAATTGACAGATGCTGCCTCTTCCACTGTGAGGACTCTTGTTGTTATTGAAATGGTTTTAGCCTACTAGATTCAGTTGATATTTGGCGACAGGTGCATACCCAAGACCATGTTGCTGAGTTAGGCGGAATGTGGGATGTGATTAAGGGTTGGGACCGAGACAGGAAGCCAGAAGACAAATCATGTGCTGAGTTACTTGCCTTGCCCAGTCGCATAATAACATATATGCATACACTCATTCCTCCCAAGAAAGTTAGTTGGAACAGATTGACTGCCTGCCAGCAGAAGAAAGACGAACATGTTTTTGATTTTTGACTAGGTTTGAAGAGATGTTTTTGGATTACAGTGAGCAGGATATGTCCACGGAAGGAGGAGTCATTGATAGGTTTGTTACTAATCTTCTTCCCGAAATAATGTGTAAACTTTAAGCAGCTGAGAGTACTTGGTCCACGTCTTCCACCTCCGAGATTTTAAATATGGCCCAATATTACGAGCATAGGGATAATGAAGAGAAAGACGAAACTGATAAAGAGCATAAGGATCTAAAGATAAAGTTATTACTGCAACAAGCATATCAAGGTAATACTAGGGGAAGGGGACCCCAACAGCAACACTGCTGTGCTAGAGAGCTACCCGTGCCACCTTTGGGACAGAATCAATCAATCAATCAGGCGTTTGTTAAGCGCGACTACTCACCCGTAAGGGTCTCAAGGCGCTGGGGGGGAGGGGGTTAGCAGGCTAAAGTCCATCAAGGGGGGGGGGGGGGGGGGTCTGTCGAAAAGCCAGGTTTTGAGGTTTCTTGCAAATAATGGGAGCGATGTTGTCTGTCTGAGGTGGAGCGGCAGGGCGTTCCAGGCTCGGGCCACGAGGAAGGAGAAGGAGCGGCCTCCCGATCTGGTCTTTCTGGTGCAAGGGACCACAACGCAGGAGAGCTGGGCAGATCGTAGGGTCCACTGGGGTGCGTGGAATTTGAGTCGGCTGTTCAGGTATGCTGGTCCGGTGGAGGGACTTGTGGGCATGGGTGAGTATCTTGAAGGTGACTCTAGCTTTGATGGGGAGCCAGTGGAGTGTGAACAGGTGCTGGGATATGTGGCAGGGTCTTGGCAGGTCAAGGACCAGTCTTGCGGCGGCGTTCTGGATGTTCTGTAGCTTGCGGGTGAGGTTTTTGTTTATTCCGGCGTAGAGTGCGTTGCCGCAGTTGAGTCTGCTGGTGACCAGGGCGTGAGTGACGGTCTTTCTGTGTTCGAGGGGGATCCATTTGAAGGTCTTACGTAGGAGGCGGAGGGTGTGGAAGCAGGAGGACGAGACAGAGTTGATCTGGAGGTCCATTTTGAGCTCAGAGTCCAGGATGATTCCCAGGTTGCATGCGTGGTCCGTGCGGGTGGGCGGGCTTCCGAGGACGGGAGGCCACCAGGTGTCGTTCCATGCGTCGGGATTTGGGCCCATGATGAGTACTTCTGTTTTGTTGGTGTTTAGTTGTAGGCAGCTGTTTTTCATCCATTTGGCGATGGCTTCCATGCCTTCTCGAAAATTGTGTCTGGCGGTATTGGGTTCGTTGGATAGGGAGAGGATGAGTTGGGTGTCGTCTGCGTATGACACAATGTTGAGTCTGTAGGTTCTGACAATGGGGGCGAGCGGAGCCATGTAGACGTTGAAGAGAGTAGGGCTGAGGGAGGACCCCTAGGGGACTCCGCAGGTGGTAGGTGTAGGGTCGTAGAGGAAAGGGGGGAGTCTGACCCGCTGTGTTCTGCCGGAGAGGAAGGAGCAGATCCAGTTGAGGGCCTTGTCTTGGATCCCTGCGTCGTGGAGTCTGCGTAATAGGGTGCGGTGAGAGACTGTGTTGAACGCCGCTGAGAGGTCGAGAAGGATGAGGGCTGCTGTTTTTCCTTTGTCCAGTAGGGTGCGGATGTCGTCTGTTGCAGCGAGGAGGGCGGTTTCCGTACTGTGGTTTTTCTGAAGCCGAATGGGGAGGAGTCGAGGATGTTGTGCTCTACGTTGAATGTGGGGAGTTGAATGTTGATGGCTTTCTCCATGACTTTCACTAGGAACGGGAGCAGGGAGATGGGTCTGTAGTTTTTGAGGTCGGTGGTGTCCGTCGAGGGTTTCTTCAGGAGGAGGTTGACCTCGGTGTGTTTCCAGTCGTCACGGAACATGGCGGTTGCCAGGGAGTGGTTGATGGTGTGGCAGAGCATGGGTGCGATGGTGTCGGCGGCTCTGTTGAAAATGTGGTGGGGGCAGGGGTCTGTGGGTGCCCCGGAGTGGATTGACTTCATCGTCTTCAGTGTATCTTCGGTGGTGAGGGCTGTCCAGTTGTCGATCGCTGGCTTCAGGTTGTCGGGTGGTTGGTGAGGGTTCAGTGTGTTGGTTGTCTTCATCGTAATTGTCGTAGATGCTCTTGATTTTGTGGTGGAAAAGGGTGTTGAGTTTGTCGCAGAGGTCTTGTGAGGGAGGGATGTCGGTGAACTCGCTGGTGGGTTGGGCAAACTCCTTGATGATGTTGAAGAGTTCTTTGCTGTTGTGTCCGTGAGTGGAGATTCTATCTTCAATCGCTTTTTTCCTCGTTTTTCTGATGAGTTGGTGGTGGGCGTTGGTACCGGCTCTGAAGATGTTGTAGGCTTCTGTGGCTTTGGTGTTCCTCCAGGCCTTTTTCGAGGCGGCGGCAAGTGCGTCTGGACTCTCGAAGTTCGGTGGTAAACCATCTGGCTTTCTTGGCGTGGGTGGTGTTGTTTTTTTTTAGGGGGGCTATGGTGTTGGCGCTGTTGGAGATCCATCTGTGCAGGGTTCGGGCTGCGGTGTTGGGGTCGTCGTTTTCCGCGATGGTTGGGGTGGAGTTGCCGAGTGATGAGGTTAGATGGTAGGTGGTGATTCTGGTCCAGTTTCTTTGTGGGAGCAGGTGCAGGTGTCTGTGGATGGTGGGTGTTCTGAGGGTGAAGTGAACGCATCGATGATTAGTCCATGGGAGTTCGTGGTGTGGCTGGAGGTGATGGAGTTACCTGTTGTGAAGAGGGGGTCGAGGGTGTATCCTGCTGAGTGCGTGGGTTCAGTCACGATCTGGCGGAGTCCAATGTTGTGGAGGTTGTCCAGGAGGGATGTGGTGCTGGGGTCCAGTTGGTTGTCGAGGTGGAAGTTAAGGTCTCCCAGTAGGGTGTAGTTGGTGGACGCAATGGCATACGGGGAGATGATGTCCGTGATGGAGTTGGCGAAAAGTCAGCGGGGTCCAGGGGGTCGGTAGATGAGGGTTCCTCGGAGGGTGGTGGTAGGGCTGGCCAGTATCTTGAAGTGAAGGTGTTCCATCAGGTCTGTGGGTTCGTCAGGGAGTGTGCTCAGGCGGAGGTTGGATTTGTGGATGATGGCGATTCCTCTTCCCTAGCGGGTGGGGCGGTCCTTCCTGGAGATCTTGTATCCAAGGGGAATGGCGATGGCGATGTCCAGTCCCGAGGTGGTGTTGGTCCATGTTTCGGTGAAGAACGCTACGTCCGGGTGGTGCTGTCGAGGAGGTCCCAGATTTCTGTGGCGTGTTTGTGGAGGGATCGGCCGTTGAGGAGGATGCATTGCAGGGTCTTCGGTTGGGTTGTGGTCTTGCGGGCGGGTTGCGCCGGGTCCGTGGTTTTGGCGGTGCTGCAGGTGTCCCGGCAGCGGTGACAGCTGAAGGGTCCATGGGTGTCGGCTGGTGATGCTAGCTTGCAGTTGTTGTTGCGTCCTGGGTTGAGAGCGTGGAGTGCCGCTGGGTCGTAGCGTTGGAGTTGAGGAGGTCCAGGGTTCCTGTCGCGGATGGGTGCAGATGGGCTTGCCTTTACGGCTCACCCGCTGCCCGCGTCTGCTGCGCAGCGGCTGCCATTAAGTCGGGGAAGGCTGGACAGCTGGGAGGCTGGATTGGGGAGGGGAGCTGGATTGGGCCGGTCGTGTTGGTTGTGCTGGGGGGGAGGGGCCGCAAGGGCAGCAGCGGCAGGGAAAAACGGGCAGAAAAGGCAAAAAGAGAGGAAAGAGTGGAAATGAGGCAGTGAAAGGTGCAAGAAAAGTGGGGGAAAGACACAGAAGGAGAGTGAGAGGGGAAGATTAAATCAGTGAAAAACTAGGGAAAACAGAGGAATTTCACACAGAGGGGGAGTGAAAGGGGGAGATTGAAATCAGGAAAAAACAAGAGAAAACGGAGGAAAGACACAGAAGGAGAGTAAAAGGGGGAGACTGAAATCAGTGAAAAACAAGTGAAAACGGAGAGAGAGCAGAGCGAGAGAAAGGAGACAGAGGTCCACTGGACCACCAGGGATGAGGTGCAGGTAAAACCTGCGGGTGGAGGAGGGCCTCGAACACCAGCACTCGAGAGTGCAGGGGCTCAGGGGAAGGCCTCACTTGATGGTGGAGCTGCGAGGGGGGGAGAGCAATTTCACTGACAAGGAGTCAGTGGTCTTGCTCGCCTGCCCCGCAGTGGCAGCCATTAAGTAGGGGTTGTGGAGGGCAGGACAGCTGGGAGGCGGGAGCGGGGAGGGGAGCTGGATTGGGCCGGTCGCGTTGGTCGTGCTGGGGAGGAGGGGCCGCGGGGGCAGCAGCGGCAGGAAAAACAGGCAGAAAAGGCAAAATGAGAGGGAAGAGTGGAAATGAGGCAGTGAAAGGTGCAAGAAAAGTGGGGGAAAGACACAGAAGGAGAGTGAGAGGGGAAGATTAAATCAGTGAAAAATGAGTGAAAATGGAGGAAAGACACAGAGGGGGAGTGAAAGGGGGAGATTGAAATCAGTAAAAAGTGAGTGAAAACAGAGGAGAAACACAGATGGGGAGTGAAAGGGGGAGATTAAAATCAGTAAAACACGAGTGAAAACAGAGGAGACACATAGAGGGGGAGTGAAAGGGGGAGATTGAAATCAGTGAAAAACAAGTGAAAACGGAGAGAGAGAGAGAGAGAGCGGAGCGAGAGAGAGGAGACAGAGGTCCACTGGACCACTAGGGATGAGGCGCAGGTAAAACCTGCGGGTGGAGGAGGGCCTCGAACACTAGCACTCGAGAGTGCAGGGGCTCAGGGAATGGCCTCACTTGATGGTGGAGCTGCGAGGGGGAGAACAATTTCACTAACAAGGAGTCAGTGGTCTTGCTAAGTACACAGAATCAGTGTACTTACTGCAAGGAAGAAGATCACTGGCGCAGCCAGTGCCCTTTACTTTTGCGCAATGCTTCGTCCACTAGAGGAAGAGGTTCTGGTAACAGGGGCCATGGGATAAGTAGACAGCAACACACTAGTGCCCCTGTGGACCGTCCTTATAATTATTTTGACGACACCAGGAATAGGTAATACTACAATGATGACTATGACGTTGATAATGTGACAGGGACGACTTTCAGCTAGGACAGCCACGGTAGGGGACCAGTTCACATACCTGTAGACCACTGTGGCCCTTATGTCAAGATAGATCTGCAAGGATCTCCTAAAGAGTTCGTTGGTTGAACAGGCACCACAAAAAGCTCTATTTCCCTGACAGCTGGTCCCTGGGCCGCCCCTGTCTGACCATAATAATGTTTCACTGGGTTTTTTAGGAGTACCAGTTGTTAGCCCCATCTCGCGCCCTCTTGCCCGTACTGTTGGCTCTTTTACTGTGGATTCCCCATTCCTTCTAACATCTAATTGTGGTGAAAGTCTGATGGGCTTGGATCTACTAAAGAAGTTGCACGCTACCATATACTGTTCGCAAGATGGTGTCTATATTACCATGGACCCGGACGTGGCTACTAGAAAAAAGTCTATTTAAGAATGCTCCCCTTCCAAATGAATTTGATTGAGTACCACCCACGTTATGGGCAACCAGTGACACTGATGTAGGCTTATTGCACATACCCCCAGTTTCTATACAAGTGAAGGACAATGCCATATTGCCCCGCACTCCTCAGTAATAAGATACTGCAAGCAGGAGAGCAAGCTCTTCTTGATATTGTTCAGGACTTAATATGCAAGGGAGTTGTCAAAAGAAGGTAGAAGGTTAACGCCAGAACGCATCAGTACCATTAATAAAATACCCTGTCCTCAAACTCAAAAGGATGAGCATGCTTTTATAGATATTAATTCCTACTGTCAGCAGTGGATCCCTAACTATTCCTTACTAATCAAACCCCTGCTTGCATGAACAACGAAAGCAGTGCATGAGCCTTTCCCTTGGACGCTAGATTGTCAGCAATCTTTTGAACAATTAAAAGCTGCGCTTTGTTTTGCTCCAGTGCTAGGTACACCGGACTATAACAAACCTTTTGTGCTGTATGTCCACAAGATGGCAGGTTGTGCTCTTTCTGTCTCGACCCAAAAATTTAGCAATAGAAAGAGACTGTGAGCTTATTTGTCTACTGTGCTCAACCCTGTCGCAAGGGGCCTCCCGAGCTGTCTGCGAGCGGTCACAGCTGTGGCCACTTCAATCAGACAATCGGCTGGACTCGTACTTGATACTGATCTTACAGTTATGGTACCCCATGCTGTGGATACACTTTTGAATAAAACAAGGACACAGCACCTCACCAGAGCAGGTCTTACTGGCTATGAATCGACATTGTTTGCTAAGCATATTACGATTAAAAGATGTGCCACTCTGAATCTAGCCAGGTTAGTACCCCTCCCCCTTCAGAGAATGATGCAGTCGACAAACAAGAGGAAGAGACGACAGGACGGGTAGAATTGACTGATGTTCCTTTATCTGATCCCGAAGGAGGAGTATATTTTGATGGTTCCTGTTTTAAATTACCAGATGGCACTACCACTGCAGCCTATGCTATCACTACATTACGCAATGTGGTCGAAACATCACGGGTCCCCTATCAATCTGCCCAGGCAGCTGAACTTGTTGCCCTTATACAAGCTTGTTAACTGAGCACAGGGTTGGTTGTCAATATTTATATAGACAGTCAGTACGCATTTAGGGTTGCGCACAACTTTGGGCGCCTGTGGGCGGAAAGAGGGTTTCTTACCTTCCATGGTACTAAGATACAACATGGACACTTGATATCACGATTGTTATCTGCACTATCACTTCCTAAGAAAATGGCTATTGTAAAGTGTTGTGCCCACAAGAAAGTGACCGATGACATAGGTAGAGACAATGCATTTTCAGATCAGATAGCAAAGGAGACGGCTCAGAGTAAGATGAAGAGAATGTTGGTTGCAGGTCCAGCTAGATGGGTTGTGAGAACGCCATGTTTGAAAAAACAGTTGAGAGTGTGAAGGAGATACAAAGTGAGGCCACAATAGAAGAATTAGCAGTGCGGCAAGAGAGTACAGCACGTTTAGATGAGGAAGGGTGTTGGATTGATTTGTGTAGAGAACAGAAATGGATGTTACCTGATGCATATGCACTCCCTGGGTTTACTATGGCTCATGGCCCAGCTCACATCAGTGCAAAAGGTATTTTTAAACAATTGGTTTCTGTTTGGTGTAATGATAACATTTCCAAGATCACTGCACATTTAGTGAAAAGTTGCATGATTTGCATGAGGCACAATCTAGGAAAGGGTACCCCCACACCATCCAGTAACTTTGAACCACCTACATTTCCTTTCGAAGTCCTCCAAATAGACTTCATTGAGCTAGAACGTAACAATCTCATGTATGCCCTAGTGGTTATAGGTACATTCAGTAAATGGGTTGAGGCTTACCCTACTAAAGACACTATAGTTACCACAACAGCGAAGGTACTCATCAAAGAGTACTTTCCTCGTTTCGGAATGCCCAGAATTATCTGGAGTGACAACGGGTCTCATTTTAATGGGAAAGTGATTACGCTAATATGTGAAGTCTTGCACATTAAGCAGAAATTCCATTTCGCCAATCACCCGCAGTCAGTGGGTCTTGTCCAGAAATATAATGGTACACTCAAATTGAAACTGGCAAAAATTCAGGAGACAACAGGGTTGAGATGGCCAGATGCCCTTCCTTTGGCTCTTTTTTCAACTAGGACTACAGCACATTCTAGAACTGGCTCATCACCCTATGAGGTCATTTTTGGCTGCCCAGCAGACGTCTGTGGAGTCCCACGGCCTAGAAAATATTATGATATTGAATATCCTGTATTACTTGATTATCTTGGGCAATTGACGGAAAGGTTGCGTTCTGTTCACCAACAGGTGCGAGACTCCTTACCTCCTAAACCAGAGGGACCTGGCCACAACATCCAGCCTGGGGATTACATCCTAATAAAGGATTTTCAGAGGAAGAAACATTTGGAACCCAGGTGGAAAGGTCATGAGCAAGTTCTTCTGGCTACACAGACAGCTGTAAAGGTTGCTGGTCGAAAGAATTAGATCCATGCGACGCACTAAAAAAGAATACCTTTACCGTTGCCCGTCCCTGTGCACTTGACCATCAAAGCAATAATGTTTAGCAAATGTGTGCAATGATGCCCACGTTGCTGCCTGACAGATGTCTTGGACTGGGACACCCAGAGTCAAGGCCGTTGCAGCTTTTCCCCTGGTGGAATGGGCCCTTAATCCCTTAGGGGGGTGATTCTTCGCCAAGGCCTAACAGATTTTAATGTAGAGAACGACCCAGCGAGAAATGGTCCTTTTCTGCACTGACCTTCCCTTTTTCACTCCCACATACCCCACAAAGAGTTGGTTGTTGACCCGGAACTCTTTAGTACGGTCATGGTAGAACGACAACGTTCTTTTTGAGTCCAGTCGGTGGAGAGATGTGGGGAAGTGAAAAAGGTGGGCAAAGTGATGATTGACCCAGATAGAATGGGGTCACAACCTTTGGCAAAAAATATGCCCGGGTGCGAAGCACCACCTTGTCTGGAAAGGACATAAGATAAGGAGGCAAGCTAGATAATGCCTGTAATTCACTCGCACTCCGGGCCGATGTAATCGCCACTAAGAAGGCTGTTTTGATGCCAACAGCCGGAGGGGACAATTGTGCAAAGGCTCGAAAGGAGCACACATCAGGTAAGTGTGGACCAAATTAAGGTCCTATTGCGGCATAACGAAGGGTGTAGGTGGAAATAAATGAACCAACCCTTTCAGAAATCTATTTACAATAGGAGATTTAAAGAGAGAAGGCTGGTCTGGCAGCCGCAAAAAAGACAAAGCACACAGATAACCCTTAAGAGTTCCCAAAGCAGTGCCCTGCTGGGCAAGTGTTAGAATGAATAAAAGGATAGTGGAAAGAGAAGCAGAAAGAGGGTCAATAGACCTTTCTGAACAGTATAAAACAAATTTCTGCCAACAGCAGGCGCATGTCATCTTAGTGGAGGGCTGCCTGGCCGCCAGAATAACATTACAAACTTCAGGAGGAAAGTTAAAAGCTATCAACTGTCGCCGCTAAATCTCCACGCATGGAGATGCAGAGTTGACAGGTTCGAGTGAAGAACCCTCCCCTGCTGCTGCGACAGAAGATCCTCCTGAAGGGACAGCCTGATTGGAGGATCAACACTCATGCTCAGAAGCTCTGGATACCAGACTCTCCTTGCACAGTCCGGTGCCACAAGGATGACTTGGGCCCGGTAGCTCCTGATCTTCTTCAGTACCCTGCGCAGGAGTGGTATGGGCGGTAAGGTGCACAACAGACCTGAGCTCCACTCGCGATAAAACGTGTCGCAGAGCGATAGCCACCTTTGAAGCTCCAGCGTGCTGTACTGCTGACATTGTGCGTTCTCTTCAGAGGAGGACAAATCTAACCAAGGTTCAACCCACTGCCGAAAGAGACCTTGCGCCACCTCTGACTGGAGATGCCATTCGTGATCCTGAACCACAAGTTACTTACTTGTGTAACGATATATCTGTAAGATGCATTAGTTAGTGATACATTCCTTACCTTAAAATATCCCCAGGCGTCAGTCTGGATCCAGAAAGTTTTCGTCAGCACACACCTGCGCGTCGGTAGGCGTCGTCGTGCGGCTCCGCGTACGTCGCTGGCGTCTTAGCTGCAGAGATGGCGTCAGTTCTGTACACAACGTTTCCGCACCAGGAGCACAGAGCCATGCCAGAGACTGGCTACTGGTGCAATAGAACTAGGGCCCTAAAAGGGATGACCTGAATCCTAGAGAACAGTTCGCAGAACGGGGAGGATGGGCGGGCGGTACGGAATCTATCACTAACTAATGTCTCTTACAGATATATCGTTACACAAGTAAGTAACTTGTGCATCTGAAAGAGACACGTTAGTGATAGATTTCTTACCCTAGAATACATACCCAAGCAATACCAACCCCGGTGGTGAGTCTGCGAAGTGAGATAACACCAGAAAGTCACAGAGAACCGAACGGCCAAAGAAGCCGTCTCTCCAAGCCTGACTGTCAAGGCAATAGTGCTTAGTGAATGTATGCAACGAGGCCCAATTGACTGCCTGACAGATGTCTTGCAGGGGGACACCGCGTCCCAATGCTGTAGTAGCTGCTGTCGCCCTGGTAGAATGGGTGCGTAGTCCAACCGGATGTTACTTTTTAGCCAGAGAGTAACAAGCTTTAATGCACAAGACAACCCATCGGGAGATAGTTCGCTTGTGCACAGCCCGGCCTTTCTTGGAGCCCACGTAGCCGTCAAAGAGCTGGTCATCCACCCGGAACTGTTGTGTGCGGTTGAGATAGAACGAAAGCGCACGTTTTGGGTCCAGACGGTGAAGCCTTTCCTCTACTCTTGAAGGGTGCGGAAAGAAAGTGGGCAGAGTGTCAGTTTGCCCAAAATGAAAGGCAGACACTACTTTTGGTAGAAAGGAGGGACGCGGTCAAAGCACAACCTTGTCCGGATGAATCACCAGGAAAGGAGGTTTACAGGAAAGAGCCTGGAGCTCACTCACCCACCAACCAGAGGTGATAGCCACCAGAAAGACAGTTTTCAAAGCTAATAACCGCAAAGGACAGTTATGAAGAGGCTCAAAGGGAGCGCACATCAGGTATGTGAGAACCAGGTTCAAGTCCCATTGAGGCATCACAAAAGGAATAGGAGGGAAAAGGTGGGTAATGCCTTTGAGAAATCTATTGACAACTGGGGACTTGAAAAGAGATGGCTAATCAGGCAGCCTAAGAAAGGCTGAAAGAGCAGAAAGTTAGCCATGATAGTGCCCAGAGCAGAGCCCTGCTGCATCAAAGAGAGAAGGAACAATAGGACCTCAGTAAGAGGGGCTGAAAGAGGATCTACATATTTCGCTGTGCACCATGCCACAAATTCTTTACACTGACAGGCGTATACCATTTTAGTGGAGGGACGCCTGGCTGCCAGAATCACATTACAGACTTCAGGAGGCAAGTCAAATGGAATTAGCTGTCGCCACTCAATCTCCACGCAAGGAGGTGGAGGCTGGACAGGTTCGGGCGGAGGACCGTCCCCTGTTGCTGCGACAGGAGATTCCTCCCGGAGAGGCAGTCGAATCGGGGGATCCACGCTCATACTGAGTAGCTCGGGATAACAAACTCTTCGAGCCCAGTCAGGTGAAACAAGAATGACTTGGGCCCGGTGGCGTCTGATCTTCTTCAGCAATCTGGGCAGAAGTGGTTTAGGCAGAAAGGCGTACAATAGACTGCAACTCCACTTGCGACGAAAAGCGTCTCCGAGCGTGTGCCGCCTTGGAATCTCCAACGCGCAGAACTGCTGACATTGCACGTTCTCTTCGGTGGCGAATAGATCAAACCAAGGTTCTCCCCACTGCTGAAAGAGATCTTGTGCCACCTCTGAGTGAAGATGCCATTTATGATCCAACATGCACCTGCGGCTGAGTTCGTCCGCCGTGGCATTCAGGGTACCTACCATGTATTGAACCACAAAGGAAATGCCTTGACGTTCCATTCACGTCCAGAGACGTAGAGCCTCCTGACATAGGGTCCACGACCCCACCCCGCCCTGCTTGTTGCAGTACCACATGGCGGTGGTGTTGTGTGTGAACACCTGCACTACTCTCCCCTTGACAGAGGGAAGGAATGCTTTCAGTGCAAGTAGGATCGCACTGAGCTTCAAAAGGTTGATATGGAGCTTGGGTTCCGCCGGAGACCAGAGGCTTCTGATCTCCGCCTCTCCCATGTGGCCGCCCCATCCCAAGAGGGACGCGTCCGTCACTACTGTGTGCTCTGGTTGGGGAAGGGAGAGGGATCTGCCGCTGACCCAACGCTGGTTCGTGAGCCACCACTGCAAGTCCAATGCAGTGACCTCCGAGATCTGGACGTAGTCGGACAGGCTTCCCCTATGCTGCGTCCACTGGAACTTCAGGTCCCACTGCAGAGCCTCATCAGATAGATGTGAAGAAATTGCCCACTTCTTCTCGGAAAAAATTGCCAAACTTGACCAATCCTTCCTTCCCACACAACTATCCTCCAACTCCCAATCCAATCCTGTCCTCACCTCTAATGCCTACTCCACATACCCCCTTCCAGACGACACACTCTCTCCTCTGCCCTCTATCCTACCGCTCCCCAGCGAGACTCCTCACCCGCCCATTGCCATACCCCCCCACCACTCCACAGACCTCTCACCTTGCACATCCACAGTAACCAACTCCCCTAAATCTCAACTTAAGAACAATGCTTCCTTGCTCAACTTTCTCCCCGTCACTGAGCTTGAAGTCCTCAATATAATTGGCAATCTAAAACCGTCCTCCCACACAAAAGACCCTATACCCTCCAACCTTGTCCCTGCCCTTAAGCACATCATCACCCCATTCTGGACCAATATCATCAACACCTCTCTCTCCACGGGCTGTGTCCCCTCCTCCCTTCAGCTTGGTCAAATCTCGCCCATAATCAAAAACCCCAATGCTGACCCCAATGACCTAAATAATCTCCGCCCCATCACTAACCTCCCCCTTCTCTCAAAGGTACTTGAAAAATGTGTCCTACTACAACTAGACAAACACATAGAAAATTTCAACCTTCTCGACCCCTTTCAATCTGGCTTCAGAAAAGGCTGCAGCACCGAAACGGCAATGCTCAATGTCATAGATGACATCCATCAATCACTTGACAATGGCGAGACATGCCTTCTTATCCTTCTTGATCTCTCCGCAGCATTCGATACAGTCAACCATTCAGCCCTACTTAATGTGCTTAGGACCCGTTTCGGCCTTAATGGCACCACCTACAAATGGTTCATCTCCTAGCTACAACACCGTACTCAGCAAATCAAAATTCAAAACTGTCTCTCTACCCCCACTCCTGTCTCCCTTGGAGTCCCCCACGGATCTATTCTCTCTCCCTCCCTCTTTAACCGCTTTATGGAACCCCTCACCCTCATTCTTAACCAAGCAGGCATAAGTTACCACCTCTACGCCGATGACACCCAAATCTATTACAAGATTAAAACTCATGCTGACATCTTACACCTGAACAACACCCTTACCAAGATCCAAACCTGGTTCCATTCCAATCATCTCAAACTCAACCCTAACAAAACTGAAATTGTTCTCTTCTCCCCCAAAAATAACCCTCTTCCCGTTCAATCATGGATCTCTGACCTCAATGCACTCAATTGCTCACTCACCCTGTTCAACTCCGTCAAATCTCTTGGCATCACTATCGACAACACCCTAACCCTTAATGTTCACATCAAAAACTCTGCCAAAGGAGCCCTCTTCACTCTCCGTCACCTCAAGAAAATTAAACCATTCATACCCACCAATGATTTCAAACTCGTAGTTCAGTCGCTTGTTCTGTCACGTATTGATTATGGTAATGCCATCCTTAATGGAATCCCCAAAGTACACCTAGCTCCAATCAAAGCTGTGCTCAACCTTGCTGCCAGGCTCATCACGGACTGCAAACGCTTCGATCATATATCCCCGGCTCTCAAATCTCTTAAATGGCTCCCTATCGAAGGCAGATCTGCCTACAAAACCGCCTGCATTACTCATAAAGTCCTCCACCAAAACACTCCGCATTACCTCTCAAAGAAACTCCACACTGCGGGCTCTACTCGACCTCTGAGAAGCACCAACACCCTACCCCTTATCCCACCTCTGCATAAAAAGAAAGCTACACAATCTCGCTCCTTCTCTGGCAATGTCCCTATTATCTGGAATGCCCTCCCAAAAAACCTGCGCTGTAATCCCACCTATTCTATTTTCAAAAAAGACCTCAAAACCCACCTCCTCAATTAATATTGGGGTTCCTAACCTCTGTCCTACTCCTGATTTCTCATCTATCACACTATATTTGTTCAATAATTATATACCATATTCTCCTGTTTCACCATTTACCTAATTACTTAAATGTATTGCTTCTGCCCCTGTTTATTTATCTGGTTTTGTATAATGCTCATGTTGTCTGTACTTTGTAAATTTTTTGTTGCACTACCTTTCATATGCTTTTATACCCTATGTGCCTTATACTATCCTTATCTTGTAAAGCGCTCTGATACCTCTGGGTCTAGCCAGCGCTATATAAAACCTTCAAAATAAATAAATAAAATAAGAGCCTGCATATGCCATCTGGCATGATAGATCAGCAGGATGCAGGAGGCCATGAGGCCCAGCAACCTCAGGGCCTTCCTGACCGAAACCCAGGACCAGGGCTGAAAGATCGAAATCATAGCCCGAATGTCCCAGACTCGCTGTTCGGGAGTATAAACCCGAAACTGCACCGTATCCAGAACTGCTCCGATGAAAAGGAGCTTCTGAGAGGGAATCAGGTGCGACTTGATGGAAAACCCCAGCAAATGCAGGAGGTCGGCCGTAGTCTGGAGGTGGGAGATGACTGCCTGGGGCGAGCCCGCCTTCAACAGCCAGTCGTCGAGATAGGGGAAGACTGAAACCCCTGATCTGCGCAGATGAGCTGAGACCACCGCCATCACTTTCGTGAACACCCGAGGGGCGCTGGTAAGACCGAAAGGGAGCACGGTGAACTGAAAGTGCTCGTGGCCAACTGTGAACCATAGGTAACGCTGGTGGGCTGGCAGGATGGAGAATATGAAAATAAGCATCCTCCAAGTCCAACGCTACCAGCCAGTCTTGCGGGTCTAGGGCAGACAAGACCCGAGCAAGCGTGAGCATCTAGAACTTCTCCTTCCGGAGGAAGCGATTGACGTTCCGGAGGTCTAAGATAGGGCGCAGACCTTTGTCCTTCTTTGGAACCAAGAAGTAGTGGGAGTAACAACCACAACCTACTTCTGGGACAGGAACGCGCTCGATGGCTCCCTTGGACAAGAGAGCAATAACTTCCTGCTGGAGAAGGGCCAGATGATCCTCCGACATGCAGTGGTATCGTGATGGCATGGCTGGAGGGGTAATCTCGAAGGGGAGGAAGTAGCCTCTTTGAACTATTTGCAGAACCCACCTGTCCGAAGTGATGGTGTGCCAGTCGGGGAGGTGATGGCGAATCCTGCTGCCCACTGGCATCCGGTGGGTCTGAGACACTGGACTAGGAAGGTTTTGAGGTGGTGGCTGCGGCAGGAGCGGTGGTGGATTGACCTGCTCAGTGTCCTCGGGACCCACCACGTCAGGTCCAACGTCTGCGACTGCACTGAGACTGCGGCTGCGCAGGCCTGCAAGGTCTGAAAGTAACGAGATTGGGCGCCTTGACCCGGACCACGAAAGGAGCGAAAAGCAGACCCCGAGGGAGTGCGTGGGGTGGTGAGACCCAAGGACTGGGCCGTAGCCCGAGAGTCCTTAAAGCGTTCCAGGGTGCTATCCGCCTGGTCACCAAAGAGGTGTGTGCCATCAAAGGGTATGTCCAACAAAGTGTTCTGAACATCCCCGGAAAAGCCAGTTGTTCTGAGCCAAGCCTAATGGCAGAGCAGCACCGTTGAGGAAAGTGCCCTGCCGAGTGAATCGGCTGTGTCAAGTCCACAACGGATAGTGAATTTAGCAGCATCTCTCCCCACGGTAATGGCCTGGGAGAGCACCGCCCGAGCTTCCACAGGGCACTGAGGCAGCACCTGTGTCACCGTGTCCCACACAGAATGTGAATAGCGGCCCAACAGGCATGCAGTATTCATGGGCCGCAACCCTGAACTGGCAGAAGTGAAAATCTTTTTCCCAAACTGCTCCAGTTTCTTAGATTCCTTGTCCGGAGGGGCAGAATGGAATGCGCTCGGCGAGGCAGAGGCCTGGAGAACCAGACTCTGAGGCGTCGGGTGTTGTGTGAGAGAGCTGGGGTCACCCGGCGCCGGCGGCGCTCCACACCCTTATCCACAGGAGCCCCTGTGTTGGGTTGGTTCCAGGTGCTCAACAGGACGTCGGTGAGTGCGTCGTTGAAGGGCAGCAGCGGCTCTGCAGAGGAGGACGCTGGCTGCAGTACCTAAGTCAGGAGATTGGTCTCGATAGGAACAGAAGGGAGCTCGAGGTTTAGAGCTTCAGCCGCCCTACACAACACTACAGAAAAAGTCCCAACCTCCTCCGTAGCCACTGAAGAGGGGGACAGTGTACCAAGATGTGGAGAGAAATCCAGATCCACTAGACCTTCTGTATCACCTTCCCATTCTGGCTCATCTTCGCATTGAGCTGCGAGAGGGTCTTCAGACCTCTCCCAGTACTCTCCTTCGTCCACCGGTTGTTGAAGAGGCTGGTAAGGATGAAGTGCCTGGGAGAATGGGATAAACCCTCCACCCAGGAACCGAAACGGGGGGTAATAGACCAATCCCGGTTCTGCGCCGCATCCGGCACCGCCCCCGGCACCAGCGGCGGCGCCGTGCCAAGCACCGGCGCCTGGGCCGGAGGCAGCGGCGCCGTAGGATATTGTGCCTGCGTAGCTGGGGCAAAAGGAGGCAGCACGGGGCCAGAACCACCGAACGCGTCCGCGGGGCCCGAAGGCGCTCCGATGGGCAAAATAAACAGCTCATGGCCGACAGGAAAGCCTGTATTTCGTCTGGAGTCGCGTGCAGGCCTGGAAAGGGCGGGTAGACCACAGGCAACAACGGAGGCTCCATCGGAGCCGCGGGGGAGTGACCGCCCGCCCCCTCCACCGTGTCCCACGACTGGTGAGGGGTAGACGAAGAGCGACGTCGCCTATTCGACTTCTTATGGCACCTTGACTTACCTGTCCCCGAGTCCGACGAGTGATGGTGACGACTCCGCAACCTGTCCCTCGACCTCCCAAGGGAGCGTGACCTCGATCGGTGCGGAACCGATTGCCGGACCTCCAATAACTTTTGGAAACGCTCCTGCAAAGCGTCCCACTAAAACATGGGAACATCTCTTAGGGAAAAACCCGCAGCAGAGGACCAGAACATAAAGGTAGGGTATAATACGTCCCAAGAAGACATGGGAACACCTCTTAGGAAAAAAATCCTGCAGCAGAGGACAGAACAAAAAGGACCTGCAGATAGAACCACAGACGGCTTGACAATCAGCCAATCAAAAAACACACCGAAGGCCCAACCTGAGGACACATATGGGTGGACCACAACGAAAGAACCACAAAATTCGAAAGGGCTGTACCAGCAGCCAACAGCACAAAAGGGTCAATTTAAGGACCCGAAGCCAAGTTACGGAGGGGGAGGAGGAGGAGGAGGGAGAGGAGGACGGAGCCCCGCAAGGAGGCACTGAATGGCAGCATCCGCATGGGTGTTAAACAAAAGCACCCCATCAAAGGGCAGTTCAACAAGACGCTGCCTCACATTCTCAGGGAAAACGCTATCCCTCAGCTAAGCATGGCGACGGAGAGCTATTAAACTTGCCATTGTGCGGCCGGGAGCATCAGAAATATCCAGGGCCGAACGAAGAATAAACGCGGCCAGCTCCCGGCCATCCATCACATGGCGTCGCAGATCAGCATGAACACCTTCCGGAGAGGCAGAAGACAGAAGGGACTCCACGGAATCCCACAAGCTGGAAGTTGCCCTTGCCAACACACAAAGCGTGTTGAGCACTCGCAAAGCAGCACTAGAAGAAGCAAAGAGGTTCCGCCCCCAGGAATCTAACCATCGGGCCTCCCGAGACGGGGGAAACAACACCAAGGTAAGGAAGGAAAAGCAGTCTGCAGAAGAGGACCCTGAGTAAAAGGGTGGAAAGAAAGGCAGACTGGATCATGCAGAGCAGGACGGTTGCGGTGGAGGAGCGACTGGGGCACCGGATCCCCTGTGAAAGGACGCCCCCAGGCCCCCAGACGAGAATTATGGAGCGAAGCTTCGAAGGGAAGAAACAGCTACAGTCCACCAGAACCCTGATGGAGAACCTCCAGCAAATGGTCCGAAGGAAATGGGGTGGCAGGGTCGCTCATGTGCAAAATGCCAGCGGTCGTGGAAATACCCCGGGCAAAGGCCGCACACGCCTCCGTAGGGCGTTGTGGGCGGGAAAGAAATTCCTCTGTGGGCGACGGCTGTAAACTAAGTCGGCCATCCCCGAATCCAGCTGGAGGAAGAAAAGGCCAGCCCCTGAAAGGTGGAAGATTGACGGATGAGTGGGGGACCTGAGGTGCCTCTGGGGAAGGCTGTGGCCGTGGGGACGGCGATGAGCCCTCCCTGGAAGACGCCGGGGAAAAAGCCACGACTCGGTGGCTCGTCTCCGGGGAAGGAGCCAAAAAGTTGACGAACCTCCGGGGAGGAGGGGGCCTCCGGAGACGAGTCGACGACCCGACGTCAGCACGGCGCCGTGGAGTCAGCCACAGGTGCCGGCATGAGGTCAGCTGGAGGGGACACCAGGACGACCTCGTCCACCACTTGCACCCTAGGAGAATGGAGCAGGGCCGGCTCCAGGTCAGTGAATGAACGGCGGCAAAAAGGCGCCGACTTGACCACCAACTAAGCAGCCGCTTGTGTGGAGAGACGAGAGGGACCCGGGGACACGCCCTGGTCCCTGGCCCCTGGCCAGCACACGCGGCGCCACCAGGGTCGACAGGCGTCGGCGCCTGAGCGGCGTCAGCTCGGTTTCTGGCAAGGCCGCCGCCTGCTCAGAAGACCGAGGAGAACTCGGGGCGAGCCTCGAGTCCCGGCGACCTCCCGCAACACCACAGGGACCCCCTCGGGGGTTTGCGGCGAGGCAGAGGCGCCGTGGGCCGAAGGGTGGAACCCCGTAGGGCCGCACCCCAACGACGAAACATCTCCAGAGCCTGAAGCCGAACCCGTCGGCACTGGGGTCGGAGCCGCCTTCGACGCCGCGGAAGGCCCCACACGTGGCAAGGGATCCGCGGACGTCTCAAGAAGAGGAGGAGGAGGGGCCAAGGAAGCTTGCAGAGCCGCAGCATAGGCCTCCATTTGGGCCCTAGTCGCCCCGGCGCCAGGGAACGGCGGGTAGGGTGGCGACGAATGAGGCCGCATGTCCTGCGGAGAACTCCGCACAGCGGGGACCAGGCCTCGGAGACAAGCTAAGAGACTTACCGATGGGCGAGCGACGCCCTAGGAGCCTCGGAGATGGGCGATGCCGGAATCGGAAGCGGCGATTCTTGGACCCTTCCGCGGGGGACGGACGCGGGGACGACCCAGACCTGGACAACCGGGGCGAGTGGAGATTCATCCGGCGCTCCCGCCGGGACTTAGCCTTCAGATGCTGCCAAGCGTCGCAGTCCGTGGAATCATGGTGCTCGCCCAAACACCACATACAAACAGGATGATGGTCCATCATCGACATCTGACGCACGCAAGACGAGCACGCTTTAAAGCCCGCAGGCATTCGCACACTGTCCCCCCACGCAAAAGCGTGAAAAGAAGGAATGAAAACAGGACTGGGACACGATCTGGATCTGCGTTGCCGGGGTGGGGCTTATGTAACCTCACGGACGTCACGCCCGTGGACGATGTCAGGGCGGAGTAGCGTGGTACCACCCCCCAGCGCGCAGAAATGCTGGGGCAAATAACGTTATGCGGGTCCAATCTCACGCTTGGGGATAAATCTACGTTAAGGAATCTGCGGCTAGTAGTCTCTATCAGATGCATGTGGTTCGCCGAAGTCTGAAGGTGGGAGACGACTGCATGGGGCGAAGACGCCTTCAACAGCCAGCCATCCAGGTAGGGGAAGACTGACACCCCTAACCTGCGCAGATGAGCTGCAACCACCGCCATCACCTTGGTGAATACCAGATGGGCACTGATAAGACCAAAGGGGAGCATGGTAAACTGAAAGTGGTCATGGCCTACCTTGAGCCGCAGCTAACAACTGTGACCCGGCAGCATGGGAATGTGATAATACGCATCCTAGAGGTCTAACGCCACCATCCAGTTTTCTTGGTCTAGGGCAGACAAGACCTGAGCCAATGTGAGCATTTTGAATTTCTCATTTTTGAGGAAGAGATGGACGGTCCGAAAATCTAAAATGGGCTGAAGCCCCATGTTCTTCCTCTGAATCAAAAAGTAGCAGGAGTAACAGCCACTGCCTACTTCTGAAGTTGGGACTCTTTCAAAAGCTTCTTTGGCCAAAAGAGCTGTAACTTCCTCTAGGAGCAACTTTAAATGATCCTCTACCAGCTGTTCCTGAGTTGGCGGAATAGGAAAGGAAATGAAAGGAAGAGAATAGCCCTCCTGGACGATCTGCAAGACCCAATTGTCTGTTGTTATAGATCTCCAGCGGGGGAGAGGATGACGAATTGTCCCACCCATTGGAGTAGTGTGGTCCTGCAGAATCAGCCTAGGAGTGCTTAGAGGCTGCGGCTGCTGGGTGCTGTGTGGTAGACGACTTCTGGACTCCATTTTGAGGACGGAATGTACTGCATCCACGTCCACGCACGGCTTGGGTTGTCTGAGCGGGAGGGTGGCTAGGATAGGGCTGACACAGCTGGAAATTCCTTCCATTGCCACGAGCGTTTCAAAAGGAAGACTGCCCACGAGAAGTGGAGGATAGGCCATTGCTCTTGAGTCCTTGAACCTGACCAGGGCCGAGTCTGCCTTTTCCCCAAAAAGGCGGGTTCCATCAAAGGGCATGTCCATCAAATTGGCTTGGACATCCCCAGAAAAGCCAGTAGTACAAAGCCAGGTGTGGCACCTCAAGGTCACCGTCGTTGAAATCAACCTACATAGCAAATCGTTCGTATCCAATCCACACCGAATGATGAATTTTGCTGCATCTCACCCGTCCTTGACAGCTTGGGAAAACACAGACTGGGCCTCCTTCAGGACTTGTGGCAGCACCTGTGCAACCGTTTCCCAAAGAGAATGGGAGAAACAACCCAATAAGCATGAGGTATTCACCGACCGCAATGCCAGACTGGAGGAAGAAAACATCTTCTTCCCAAATGAGTCCAGTCTCTTGGATTCCCTATCCGGGGGGGCCTGCACCACCAAACTTTCTGGCGTGGGGTGTTGGCTGAGGAACTTTGGGTCACCCGGAGCTGGGAGATGGCTGAGTGCAATCATCCTATTCACAGGAGCCCCTGTGCTAGGCATGGACCACGTTCCTAGAAGGACGTCCGTAAGTGCCTCATTAAAGGGCAGTAGAGGTTCGGAAGTGGAAGCCCAGGCTGAAGCACTTCAGTCAGAAGATTAGTTCTAACCTGCACTGAGGGCAGCTCCAGTCCAAGGACCTCAGCTGCCCTGTCAACCACCATGGCGTAGGACGCCCCCTCCTCCATAGCCACTGTAGGCAGAGAGAGCATGCCAGTGTCTGGAGAAGTATTTAAATCACTGACTTCCCCAAGTTCCCCATACCAGTCCATTGTCTCCTCAGAGTCCTGGTTCTCAAGAGGGTCTACGGACTCCTCCAATTCCTCTCCTGAGCCCAGCACATCAACTGTCGATGTCGGAATCGGCGTCGCGTGATGCCGTTCCGGCTCTGTGTAATCGAGGATGAGGATGGGACTTGCACCACCCACGGGCACCGGCGACGTCGTAGGCACCGACTTTGGCTCCAATGCTGGGGAAGGTCGCGTTGGCATGACCGGCGTCGAACCGGATCCGGGATCGGATCACCGAGGGCCCGCCGTGGCCGAAGCCGACAGCGCTGAACCCGTTGTGGTCCCTTCCGACCCCGCTGGACGCGAGGGGTCACCAACGGGGTTGTTCCGCTCCAATACGCGGTGCTTGGCCTCGTAAAACTCTTTAAATTGAGCGGGAGTTGCTCCGGCTCCCTAAAAGGGTGGGAGGTGTGAAGTCGACTCAGGCTGCAGCTCCGCAGAAACGTACATAGAGCATCGGTGCTCCTTACCTCTCTCGACGACGGATGCCAGTTGAGGTGAAATCGAAGTCTGCTTGGCCTTCTTCTTCTTCTTGCGCCTCTTCCCAGAGTGTCCATAAGACCTCAAATGGGAGGAAGAGGACTTAGGGCTCCGTGAGCCGTCCCTCGACCTCCTCTTCTTCGAACGGGACCGTGACCCTCCTCTGAGTCTCGCTCGACGGTGTTGACTGCCGGGCAGAAAGCAACTTCATGGATCGCTCCCTGAAAGTCTTCGGAGCCATCGCCTGACAGTCCGAACACAACTTTTAATCATGGTCGCTTTAAAGTCACCACGGACATACACGGAGGGGATCAGTAACCGACATATGCGGAAACAAGGCCAACATGGCTTGGAACCTGTCTTTCTCGAAGACGTACCTCGCACACAAACTCGAATCCAAAAATATCGATAAAAGTCAAGAAAAAACCTGCCAAAAAGAGGCAGAGGGGTAGCTATTCCTGAATCGGCGCTTAAAGAAAAGAACTGATGTACGAGTTACTTACCTTTGGTAATAGTGTATCTGGTTTAGACTATTCTAGCCGCAGATTCCTTCACGTAGAATTATCCCCAGGCATGAGACTGGATCCGGAAAACGTTTTGCCCAGCATCCCTGCGTGACGGGGGGACGGCATCACGCAACTCCGCCCCAGGCGTCGTCCGCACACGTGACGTCAGCGAGGTCACATAAGTCCCACCCCAGCGGGCCTACGTCAGTTTTCCTCGGAGAACGTTTCCGCGCCACAACGCGGAGCCAGCAGACAGAACTGTGAGAGTATAGGAACAGTGTGCAAAAGAACCGAAAAAGGAATGGTGAGGAACAACACCACAAAGAGCAGCGCCCAGCACTGCAGAATCCAAAAGCAGGGAAAAAATAAGGAACAGGGCAGCAACCCTGCCAGTGCAGAGACAGCCCCCCCCCTTCGGAGACAAGAGACATACGTAAAAACGTCACGATAGCATGCAACAGGACTACAACCCCAACCAAAGACAAGGAAGGGGAACCACTCGGGGACACACAGGGAACGACAAGACCCCAAGACATCCCCATCACAGAGTACGACAACCCCCATCATGAACGGCGGGATTGCGGTCACGTGGTAGGGGAACATGGCGGCTGGTTGACGCCAGTCGGGAGAGCCCGTTCGTGCGGCGAGATGGACCCAGCGGGACATAGCGGATGAAGGAATCGGCGGAGGCGAACTGAATATGAAATAAGCGCTGTCTTTGATATTACTTCCTGGAGCAGGAGGTGTGGACGGTTGAGTTGCTGGGGCCATTGGAGAAGGATTTCGGAGTTTTCATTAGAACGAGCAGAGGGAGCAGACTGGTACTGTGCCAGTGGGGCGAGTTTTGTAGCGCGTTATCTCTGTGGCACTTTTGGGGTTGATTATCCCGGTTAATACCGGGTGATTGCTTATTTAGTCGAAAAGGTATTTTGATAAGCTCGTATATGGGCTTGATTATTGATACTGATACCGACGAAAGACGTGGCTCCGCCCCTTTGGTGGGCTGGAGTCGGGCGGTAGAGGGTTGGAAGAGATTCTGTGCTGCAGAAAGAAAACTGTACATCGGTAAGAGGGGTTTTTCTTTCAGTTGGTTGCAGGACCAAAATTGAATATAACAGACAAAGAGACAAATTTGGTAAATGTGGACTTGTCAGCGTGGACTTTCCGAACTCTCTTACTAATTTTCCTTTAAGTACCCTTCCACTATATTTCTGCGCAGCGAATACATACTTTAAAGCAGGGAAGGAGTGGATGGAGAGAGAGCTGCACTCTCGTGCCCTGACTCCCGTGGTACAAAGATCTATATCTTTAGATAAAGTGGGGGTCAGGGCATCTATATTGGATCAAGTTTCTACGGAGGAAGTGAGTCCACAGAGTGATAATATTAATAGCAATACTAAAGAGGGGAGTTCTCTCCCGGAGAGGAACAGATATCTGCTTAGATCTGCCCCTATAAGGAAGAAGACAGGGAAAGATAGAGGTGATAAATCCCCTATAGTGGTTACTCCTAAAACTCCTGTTAAGAAAAATTCAAAAAAAGTCAAAGTTAAAAAGTGTAGGTCTAAAGAGGTGCGGTCTGTACCTAAACCACCTCCTTCCCTTAAGTCATATTTTAAAATAATGGAGCAGGTTGCAGGTTCTCAGTTAACTGATGGAGAAAGGGAGAGCCCACAAAGCTCAGCAGAGAGAATGGTTCCTTCTCAACCACAGAGCTGTTCATTGAGGTTGGAGAATCGTTATTCTCCACTGGTAGAGGTTCGTGAAAATCTACCTGAGGTACTCCAGAAGGATACGAGGTTAGCAAATAATGACAATGATACAACTGATAAGAGTCCTCCAAAAAGAGAAATTATGAATGATGGCATGAGTCTGGAGTCGAGGAATCTGGTTCAAGAAGAAACTCCTAGTATGGCCCCAGCAGATCAGCTGGTAGGTTTGATAAACACTCTGAGGCAGGAGATTTTAACCAAATTTGAGACATCTGAGAGTAATCAAAAGGATATCCAAAATAAAGGGGAAATTCTTGAACAGAAGATAGATGGTTTAGTGAAACGAACAGAGAATTTGGAAGAGGAGGTAAAGAATTTAGGGGAGGCCACTGCCACAAATGTCGGAGAAATTGAGAGGCTCAAACATGGGAATAAGATGCTCCAGCAGGATTTGGAAAGGCTTGAGCTTCAGGCCAGACTAAACAACATTCGCCTTATAGGAATTAATGAAAATGCAGAAGGGGCGGATTTAAAGAGCTTTGTCTGTCATGGTCGGCCCCCAGGCAGTAAAGGCACCGGCGATGGTGGTCCGTCACCGACATCAGGCGATGACGGGCGTCACAGGCCTTAAATCCAGGCATCCTACCGGCACCAGAGTCGAGTCGACAAAAGACCAAAAAGAGTCAAAAAGTTTAGTCAAAAATTGACTAAGGGGTAAGCTCTTCCCGGATCGGCGCTGTCTGGTGCGGAAAAAAGAAGAACTGTCATCAGCGCGCAAGGGCGGCGTCTAAGTACTCCGACGACGTCATTCCGGCGCACAACGCCAACGACGGACGCGGAGCCGCAGACGACGCCTAGCGACGCGCAAGGGGTATTGCTACAAAAATCTTTCCGGATCCAGCCTGACGCCCGGGGATATTCTAAGGTGAGGAATCTAACTAATGTGTTTCTTTCAGATAGAATGTAATCATAGAAGACACAGCCACCCACAGGGAAGAGAGTGCAAAAGACCAAACCACAAGCCCTCGCAGAACGGGTGGGAAGGGCGGGCCGTGAAGGAATCTGCGGCTAGAATCGTCTCTACCAGATACACCGTTACTGAAGGTAAGTAACTCGTACATCTGATAGAGACTACTAGCCGCAGATTCCTTCACGTAGAATAGATACCCTAGCCATACCTAAGGGGAAGGAGGGTCTGCGAGAGGACCCCACCCACCTGGGCAGAACAGAGGACCGGATGGGGGCCGAGTACAAAAACAGGACGAGGAGCCACGTCCCCCAGGCAAAAGGAAGAAGAAGATAGCCTGTCTTCACTCAGCAGAGGAATCAAGGCAAGGTGCAAAGAGGCCAAACAACCCACGCTCACGTGAGGCAACAAAACCTCCGCCCAAGGCCAAGGCAAGGAAAGGAGCACCAAAGGAGAAGAGCAACCTAGAGACTCCAAGGAGAAGAGGCCTCCAAGGAGAAGAGGCAGCGCAAAGGCAATCCCAGACAGGATGGCGCCGGCAGCAAGAAGCAGGCAGAAGCCTAAAAGGGGAACTCAAGATCACCCAGGAAGAATCGACCAACGTCCCTGTTAGAATCCGGGGTCTCTGGTTGGCGCAGGTATGCACTTGCGACATGCAGGAACCCTTTCCTCTAAGTCAGGGCAAAGGATTACTCGTGAAAAATAACCCCTGCTCACCCTCTAGTTAACGTGGCGCGAGCAGTCAGGCTAAATCCCAGAGTACATAAGGTTAAGCATTTATGGTATCCCACACCAGTCACCAACCCACCACACAGAGACACAAGACTTGTATTTTGTAAAAATAAAAGCTCTTTATATAAAAGACTCTTCAAGCAGGCTTCAAAAATACAGTTCTCCTCTTCAAAAGGGGGGGTTCCAGTTACTTATCTCAATGTTCTATGAGGCCACAGTCCTTAAAGGCAATTTTAGCAGTATTGCTGACTTCTTGGGGTCTGTCTGCACCGTAGCGCTGAAGGTACTCTTCGTACCGGCGTTAGTATGCGTCGTACCTGCTTCGGTACGCCTCGTACACCATCAGTACGGCTCTTCTCGTCGTCGTACGCATCGTACACCAACAGTACGGGTCTTTGTTCGCCTCACGCCTCCCGCGTGAGCAAACGGCTATATCTTCGCCCTGTACGGACCGTACAGGCACAGGGACGCGCCGTACGAGCGTGGTACGAACCGCGTAAAGCCTCACGCTTCCCGCGTGAGTAGCGTAGCAGTACGACAGAGCAGTACGGACCGTACAAAGGAAAGTACGCGTCGTACGGGGCGCTTGGGCTCACAGTACCTTATTCTTGGGGGCAAAGTTCGGGGCGGCCTCAGCAGTCTTGAGAAGGGCATCCCGCGTCGCGTTGCAGTCCCGCTTGGTCAGTGGATGGCGATGCTTTGCGGGGCGCTTTCAGACATCACGGCACACCTCGAGGTGGGAAGCAGGAGGGGTGGCTCGGGGGTGATTTTCAGCGCGCAGCGCTGTCGGTATCGGCCAGGATCGGCGAACCAGTGCGCCGTCGATCCTCACAGTGGTCTCTACGGCCTGGGGTCACAGAGGCTCGGCGCTTGGACGCAGGCAGTCTCTCTTTACATTGCGAGCTCCGGCTCGAGGGGGCAGTTGTTCACTTTGATCAGGCCAGGAAGGGCAGGCCGTCACGGTGCTCACAGCCGCACAGGTGGACAGAAGTTGCGTTGCTCAGCGAGATGGGGGCACACCGGTTCTCTGGGGTCAGCGTTAGCAATCCACCCACAGCAGCTTCCTCTCTTCCAGGGAAGCGTAGCGCCCACTGTTCCTGGGGCACAGGTCAGGGGGCAAGTTCACAAGCAAGCCCTTGGAGATTGTTCAAACAGCACAAGTTGATTTAAAAGTCTCTCTCAGTCTCTTCCTCTCCTTCTTGCAGCAAGGCACCCACCACAGGCCAGTCTCTCAGGCTTAGAGACAGTACTCCTCCATGCAGCTTTCCCAGGTCCTTCTCTTCGGGCAGAGGTTCTTCTTGGCGCAAACAGGATCTGCTTTCTTAGGAGCAGGGCTCCTTCTTTTATACACAGTTTCTTTTGTTCTTTGTCGCCAGGGTGCCTGTGCCTGGCTCAGTCCGGTTTTGGAGCACTTTGTTGTGGGGACTCTGCTCTTTCCTTTCAGTGCACAGGGCAGAGACATCAGCCGCTCCACAGGGGGCGGAGCCAGCATTGTGGTGGCAGGGCACAGGTCTATTCAGAGTCAAGGTGTGCTCCTCCCACCCATCCTGGTGTAATCTCTCTACCCACAACCTGGCAGCCAGCCTGTCTCCTGGAATTCCCCAGCCCTGCCCCTCACTGAAACTAGGCAGCACACACACACACAGCAGAGGCGGACTGAAATGGCTAAGCAAGTAAATACTAACTTTCTAAAAGTAGTATTTACAAACACAGGATATTAAAATAAACTTTACTAAAAGAAGTATTTTATTATTCTGAGTTCAGGCATACTAAACTTGACTTTCTACCATGCTCTCTGAGTCCGCTGGGATTATAGAGTGTAATAATTCCAGCAGCCCATTCTGGCCTATGGAGAGCAGGTAGCCTTCAATTGTGAAAAACGAAAATGGCTGTAATTCACTATTAGGACATGCCACACACATCAGGGCATGCCCTACCTTATGCCTACAATGCACCCTTCCCTTGGGCCTACCATAGGGGTGACTAATATGTAGTTAAGGGAAGGTTTAGGGACTGGCAAGTAGGTGCACTTGCGCAGTCAGCATGACAGTACCAGACTGCACGCAGGTTCTGCAATGGCAGACCCTAGACACATTTTACTAGGCCGCTTCTGTGGGTGGCACAACCAGTGCTGCAAGCCCACCAGCAGCATTTGCATTTACAAGCCCTGGCACTCCTGGTGCACTTTACTAGGGGCTGATAGTAAACCAAATAAGCCAAACATGGACACCAATCAATGTATACACTTTTCATAGGGAGTGTAGGAGAGTAGGGTCTGCTTTCTATGTTCACCCCCACTTTTTGCTTTTGCTTTACTGGTTTTCGACTTAGATGTGGCTGTGGGCCTGCTAATAAGACCCACAGCCCTGCTGTTCTCTCTCTAAATTAATACTATGTACTTTAGGTGCATAACCCAATTGGATAGGATCACCTTATTGGCCCCTGTACAGTGTACCTTAGGTACCCAGGGCATAGGTGTACCCTAGGCCTACCAGGGGCTGCAGCACGTATTGTGCCACCCCTGGCCTGGCCTTCCATTATGACACAACTGGCTGATCACTCAGCTGGGGCAAGGTCGTGTAATCACTCTTTGCTTAGGTGTAGTATTCCTATACCTATCTTACATATAGACACATGTGTACCTTTCAGCCACTCCTATGGCAGGCCTTAACAATCCTGGAGGCAGAGTGCTGGGTAACATGTGAGATGGTGCTCTAGCATGAGCTGAGCCTGTCTGCAGCTTTCGGAACCATGTCCTTAGAGCTGTTCTATGATATAGCCTACCATATACTCTTAAAGTGCCTTATAATCTTAAACGGTTATGGTAACTATGGTTTGGCTGTATCAAAACATGTCGTGTAAGGTGTCTAACACTTTGGAAAAATACCCCCATCCCATTGCTGGGGATGAGGATATTATCCCTCCCTTCTAGAGGGAGAAGACATGTTGAAACCTACTTACCCGGTTAAAGTTAACCAGAGCCCCAGCATCACAAAATGGATGCTGCTGCCACGACACAAGTCTGCCCTCCTGCTGCTGGGAGTGATCCCGGCACGGGAGGCTTGGACAATAGGTTTCCTGCCTTGGGAGGTGCGAGCACCACCCCAGACAGGCCTTAGTGTATTGGGGCAGGGAGGGATGAAAGAAACAAGACACTGCCTGGGGCACACAAGGTGTCCCAGGCATAGTCCAGTTCAAACCGGTGCTGGGGCACTCCAGCCCCAGTCCTGGCGCGAAACTGGACAAAGGGAAGGGGGTGTAACCACCCCCCTCCCAGGTCCCACCCATAAGGCGTGACCTAGCAGGCAACCCAGCCCCCCAGATTAGTATAAGTGTGGTAGCTGGGCCCCAGGAGATTAGATTATCCTGAACCTGCAACTTGAACAGAAACTCTGGACCTTCGACATTCGACGAAAGAAGAAGACTGAAGAATCTCCCTTGTGGCCAAGGAGTGACCACCCTGTGCAAACAGGCACCATCAAGAGACTTGCCCTTTGCTTTGCTGAAGTTCTACGAGGGACCGACTGCAGAGCCTGACCAGAGCCTTGACTTCCAGACTTCTCCGACCCTGGTCCACATCCACAGCCGAGCTGAGATCCGTGGAGGCGACGAGAGACGTGGGACCGGCTACCTGGGAAAAGTGGCGAGTATCTTCCAGCGCAGCTTCTGAGGCACCCTCGAAGTTGTGCACCGGGGATTGAGAAGCCCCAACCCCAAGCACCATCTGCACCGAAGATCAGCCCCCCACACTCCACGAGTCCTGCGTGGGGCCCTTCTGCATTTTCCTGCTTGCCGCATCTGTCCGGTCACTGGCCCGTTGGCTAGTAACCTTTGCGACGACACACCTGTAACTTTCGACTGCTTGTTTGGCTCCTCCAGACTGGCTCCTGCTCTTCTGAAAAAGAGAAGCAACCCAGACCTTCCTGGTCTGCACCAGAAGCACGTCCTCCATTCTGCGTGGGTTCCGCTTGCCAAGGCTTGGTGAGTCCTAGTTCGACTTCGATGCCGCCGACAGCAAGAGCCTTCGTGGGACAGCTCGCCTCCTGGTCCTGGTCGTCCTCGACGTCTCCTGGTACCCGTGGCTGCTGCGACAAGCTTCACCTCTTCACCTGCAAACTCTCGACATCGCCTGGTTCCTTCCTGGTTCCACGTGGTCACTGGCTAGTGACCCAGACTCTGTCCCTTCTGCTTGCAGGTATCCTTCCTTCTTGATCCCAGGCTTGGGATCCACCGGACACTCTTCACTGACTGCCTGTCAGCATCTTTCCTTCAGGCATCCATAGGAGTCGACGACAAAACCCGACGCAACTTCACACCTATGCACCCGCAGCCCGTGGGCTAGGTAACTTGGGTACTCCGGTGCTCATCAGGGTATTGACTATCCTAGTGTCTAGTTTTCCAGTCTCGACTTCCTAGCTACTCCAGAAGTGTCCTAAATCTTAATATTTCTAAACTGTACTATTTCTATCGATTATACGCATTACGCGTGAGTGTTTCCACTCTGCACCTGAATCCCGTGGGCCTCCCACTTCCTAACCTTGGGTAGTGTAGTGTAGCCCCAGCGATTCCCTAGGCCTAGGCCTATCCCATTTCCGTGACAGTGGTCCTTATACCACTTCTTTAGTATATGGTTTGCGTGGCCCCTAGGGCCTAACTGTATTACTTACCTGTGTGACTTAATGTATGCTTGAATAAGACTGTGTTGTACTTACCTCGAATCTCATAAAGAGTGCTGAGGGTTTGACTAGAATAAATACACTTTATTTTATATATATATCTGTTGTGGTGTCCTTTCATTTGGTATTCAAGGGGTTACAAATGGTATAACAGCTGGCTTCACATGCCATTCAGAGTTTAGCCTAAGACTGCTCTTGTCCATGCTACCACTAGGATAGCTGGTCTATAAGGTTGACTTTACAACCAATCACTATAAGGGTTGTTTGGACTGATATAAGGTGTACACTAGAATTAGTGACATCATACATCAGGCCAACTTCTCACAGGGAGCACTGGCACTGTGGCACTGATTGGCAGTGGCACAGTGCCCTGAGCAGCTAACACCAACAAAACACATGAGGCACATCAGCAAAAAGTGGAAGGGAGACTCACGCCAATGTGCCAGGTCTAACAGTCCCGCAGGGACAAACACCGTCCACAAGAGGGTCCAGAAGTCAGGGACCACCCCACCCACAGGGAGAAGAGGCAGAACTGAGTGCAAGGCCCACTGGAAGCAGTGGAGAAGGCAGGATGACAGTCCCACTAAAGCCCCAAGAAGGCACAACGGTGCAGAAAGAAGAAGAGGGCGGCACTGGCAAGCTCTGCCAGCCGCCAGGGACACCACAGAACGAACACTCAAAGCAAAAAGGTGAAGAAGAAGGTTGCATCCGCAACATACTATAACGCCACGAAGAGCAGAAGCCCGCAGGCGACCACAACTCCCCAGCACATACCAGGGGTATGTAACAGCCAACCCTGCCCCACATGGGGCATGTCATATCCCAAGACCTGGGAACCTCTTAGGAAGAAACTTCCGAAGCAGAGGACAACAAAAAAGAGACCTGCGGACAAAAACCCCCGCAGGAGGCCAATCAAGCAGCCAGGGGGGGGGGAAACGCATAAGGCCCAATCTCAGGCCCAGCATGGTGGAAAAAACCCAAAGGATAAACACACAGTCAAAAAGGGCTGGCCAGCAGCCAACAGAACCACAACCTCAGCCAGACAACCGGGGCGACCCGCCCCAAAGAAAAAGAGCTCCAAGAACCAGAGCACATGCAGGTCACTGAGGAGGAGAAGAAGGAGGAGGGGGAGGAGGAGGAGGAGAACGCAGCCCCGCCAAGAACCTCTGGATGGCTGAGTCCGCAGGGGCATGGAACAAAAGAGCACCATCGAAGGGAAGGTCCACCAGCCGTTCTAGAACATTCTTCGGGAACACACTGTCCCGAAGCCAGGCATGGCGACGAAGGGCCACCGAAGAAGCCATGGCATGACCCAGCACCTCCGAGATGTCCAGAGCAGAGCGAAGGATAAACGCTGCCAGCTCCCGAACATCCAAGACATGGTGCCTCAAATCCACACAGGCACCCTCCGGAGAAGCGGCAGACATAAGGGACTCCGCCGAGTCCCACAAGCAAGAAGTGGCCCTAGCCAAAACACACAGCGTGTTAAGGGCCCGCTGGGCCGCACTGGTTGAGGCAAACATATTGCGCCCCCAGGAGTCCAGCCAACGGGCCTCCCGTGATGGGGGAGACAAGAGCAGGGCAAAGCAGGAAAGGCAGACTGCAAAAGGGGGCCTCTAGTCAAAGGGTGAAGAGAAAAGCCGGATGGTGGCGGTGCAGAAGGTGCTGGGGCACCGGGTCCCCCGTGGTGAGACGGCCCCAAGTCCTGAATAGAGAAGAGTGGAGTGAACCCTAGAAGGGAAGCAACAATTCCCTACCACCAGAGCCCTGATGGAGAACCTCCAGAAGATGATCTGCGGGGAAATGGGTAGCAGGATCACCCATGCGCAAAATTCCCACAGCAGTGGAAACAGCGGGGGCAAAAGCCGCACCCGCCTCCGTAGGGCCCCGTGGAGGGGAAAGCAGCTCCTCGTTAGGCGACAGCTGCAAGCTAAGGCGGCCATCCCCCAAGCCAACCGAAGGAAGGAAGGGCCAAGGCCGGAAGGAAGGAAGGGGGACCGAAGAGTGGGGGACTTGCGGCTCCTCTAGCGAAGACTGCAGTCGAGGGGACGGCGAGGAGCCTCCTTTAGACGACATTGGGGAAAAAGCCACGACACAGCGGCCCGTCTCCGGTGAGAATGGGGTCCAAAGACGAGTCAACGACCCGACGTCGGCCCGGCGCCAAAGAGTCCGCAACCTGAGGCAGGACACCGTCGCCGACCGGCGCTGGAGGAGATGCCGGGGCGACCTCGGACAAGGCACCCGGCGCAGGAGACCGGAGCCGAACCGGAGCCAGGGTGGCGAAGGGGCGGCACCGACCCGACCTCCGACGAGGCAGTCGCCTGCGCGGAGGGACAAGAAGGGCTCGGAGAGGGACGAGGAGACCCCCGCCAGCCGCGACTCGTGATAGGACGAGCCGGGCCCTCCGCCTGTGGCACCGCCAGGGTCAGCAGCTGCCGGCGCCATAACCTCGGCCCCGGACAAGGCCGCCACCTGTCCCGAGGACCGAGAGGGGCTCGGGCGAGTAGGGCACCGTGGCGGCGTCACCTCGGCCACGGACAAGGATGTCGATTGACCCGAGGACCGCGAGGGGCTCGGGGGTGCGATCCGAGCCCCGGCGACCTCCCGCGACACCACAGGGACTCCCGCAGGAGTGTGCGGCGAAGCAGAGGTGCTGTGGTCCGAAGGAGGGACCCCCAAAGGGCCGCACCCCAATGGCACCACATCCTCCGAGCCTGGATCCGAACCAGTCGGCGCCGGAGCTGCCGGCGATGCCGCGGAGGGCTCCGCACACTGCAAGAGATCCACCGACGTCCCAGGAGGGGAAGGAGGAGGAGGAGAAGCCAGCAAGGCCTGCAAAGCCGCCGCATATGTCTCCATCTGGGCTCTGGTCACCCCCACGCTGGGAAACGGTGGATAAGGGGATGACCTGTGGGGCCGCACCACCTGCGGAAAGCCCACGCCGCCGACAGGCCAGAAGCCGACCCTCGGGGACAAACTGCGACACTTACCAAGAGATGAGCAGCGCAGTTGCGACCTGGGAGAAGATCGAAGTCGGCGAGGGAAGCAGTGGGTCCGAGAACCCACCTCAGGGGCGGGGCGAGGTGTCGACGCCGACCTGGACACCCGAGCCGAAAGAAGTTTCATCCGGCGCTCCCGCCAGGACTTCGGCTTCATCTGCTGACACGCCTCACAATCAGTGGAGTCGCCTGCGCGGAGGGACAAGAAGTGCTCGGAGAGGGACGAGGAGACCCCCGCCAGCCGCGACTCGTGATAGGACGAGCCGGGCCCTCCGCCTGTGGCGCCGCCAGGGTCAGCAGCTGCCGGCGCCATAACCTCGGCCCCGGACAAGGCCGCCACCTGTCCCGAGGACCGAGAGGGGCTCGGGCGAGTAGGGCACCGTGGCGGCGTCACCTCGGCCACGGACAAGGATGTCGATTGACCCGAGGACCGCGAGGGGCTCGGGGGTGCGATCCGAGCCCCGGCGACCTCCCGCGACACCACAGGGACTCCCGCAGGAGTGTGCGGCGAAGCAGAGGTGCTGTGGTCCGAAGGAGGGACCCCCAAAGGGCCGCACCCCAATGGCACCACATCCTCCGAGCCTGGATCCGAACCAGTCGGCGCCGGAGCTGCCGGCGATGCCGCGGAGGGCTCCGCACACTGCAAGGGATCCACCGACGTCCCAGGAGGGGAAGGAGGAGGAGGAGAAGCCAGCAAGGCCTGCAAAGCCGCCGCATATGTCTCCATCTGGGCTCTGGTCACCCCCACGCTGGGAAACGGTGGATAAGGGGATGACCTGTGGGGCCGCACCACCTGCGGAAAGCCCACGCCGCCGACAGGCCAGAAGCCGACCCTCGTGGACAAACTGCGACACTTACCAAGAGATGAGCAGCGCAGTTGCGACCTGGGAGAAGATCGAAGTCGGCGAGGGAAGCAGTGGGTCCGAGAACCCACCTCAGGGGCGGGGCGAGGTGTCGACGCCGACCTGGACACCCGAGCCGAAAGAAGTTTCATCCGGCGCTCCCGCCAGGACTTCGGCTTCATCTGCTGACACGCCTCACAATCAGTGGAGTCGCCTGCGCGGAGGGACAAGAAGTGCTCGGAGAGGGACGAGGAGACCCCCGCCAGCCGCGACTCGTGATAGGACGAGCCGGGCCCTCCGCCTGTGGCGCCGCCAGGGTCAGCAGCTGCCGGCGCCATAACCTCGGCCCCGGACAAGGCCGCCACCTGTCCCGAGGACCGAGAGGGGCTCGGGCGAGTAGGGCACCGTGGCGGCGTCACCTCGGCCACGGACAAGGATGTCGATTGACCCGAGGACCGCGAGGGACTCGGGGGTGCGATCCGAGCCCCGGCGACCTCCCGCGACACCACAGGGACTCCCGCAGGAGTGTGCGGCGAAGCAGAGGTGCTGTGGTCCGAAGGAGGGACCCCCAAAGGGCCGCACCCCAATGGCACCACATCCTCCGAGCCTGGATCCGAACCAGTCGGCGCCGGAGCTGCCGGCGATGCCGCGGAGGGCTCCGCACACTGCAAGGGATCCACCGACGTCCCAGGAGGGGAAGGAGGAGGAGGAGAAGCCAGCAAGGCCTGCAAAGCCGCCGCATATGTCTCCATCTGGGCTCTGGTCACCCCCACGCTGGGAAACGGTGGATAAGGGGATGACCTGTGGGGCCGCACCACCTGCGGAAAGCCCACGCCGCCGACAGGCCAGAAGCCGACCCTCGGGGACAAACTGCGACACTTACCAAGAGATGAGCAGCGCAGTTGCGACCTGGGAGAAGATCGAAGTCGGCGAGGGAAGCAGTGGGTCCGAGAACCCACCTCAGGGGCGGGGCGAGGTGTCGACGCCGACCTGGACACCCGAGCCGAAAGAAGTTTCATCCGGCGCTCCCGCCAGGACTTCGGCTTCATCTGCTGACACGCCTCACAATCAGTGGAGTCGTGGTGCTCCCCCAAACACCACATACAGATGGGGTGAGGATCCGTCGCCAACATGAGGCAGCTACACGATGAACAAGTTTTAAAGCCCGAATGCATTCGCACACTATTCCCACACACGCAGCAAGAGCAGACGGGAAAGGCCTAAACAGGCCCAGAGCACAAACCGGATCCGCGTTGCACGTGGAAAAGGAAAAAACTGACGTAGGCGCGCCGGGGTGGGACTTATGTTACCTCGCTGACATCACATGCGCGGACGGCGCTTGGGGCGGAGTCGCATGATGCTGTCCCCCCGGCGCGCAGTGATGCAGGGCAAAAGGTTTTCCGAATCCAGTCTCACGTCAGGGGATAATTCTATGTGAAGGAATCTGTGGCTAGTAGTCTCTATCAGATGCCAGCGCGCTTGGGTGGCACCTATATAGGCCCTGCGACGTCATAACCGACGCTACCGATGCTGACGACGTCTTGCGGAGCCGAATAGAGTCACCCGACGTCACGTGCAAGAGGTATTGCTCAGCAAAAGTTTTCCGATCCAGCCTGACGCCTGGGAAATTCAAAGATAAGGAATATGTAGCCAGAAGTTTCTATCAGATATGCAGTGGATTGCAGTGGATTTTACATTGGCAAAGAATGGTGGAGTATGCACAATAATTGGTGACCAGTGTGTTGTTGGTTTAGAGATTTTGGAAAAGAATATGACACAACACATTATAGATATAATTGATAATGTTAAGGGGATTGAAAGAGGAAATGGAAGTTGGCCCCTCTTGGGTGATTGGGGTTCAATCCTCAAGGAAATAATTTATTTTATAGCAGTATTACTATCCTGTTGCATTCTCATTCAATGCCTTCCCCTTTGTTGTTCCTATTTTCACTGTTTTAACACCCAAACAGAAAATATCAGCCCATGTTACCAATGCCGCTATGATGCTCCAAGTTGATATCGTTGGTCTTATGAATATAGATGAGGGAATATTTGAGGACTCATCCCTCCATTCTGTCCTGATTTCTGACGTTGACTGTAAAGTGTGCCTATAGATTCACCTTGATTGCATGTCTAATTTGGATGTTATATTCGCTTATGAGGATGTCACAGTTGCCCCCAAGTATGTGCCTGTTTTCCCTATTTTTTGCATAATGGAAAATGTCTATAGCTTATGCTAAAAGGAGAGTTTGTTAGATTATGCTTGTTGATGCTCTGTAATGCCATGTATAAGTTAGCATTCGCTATGACATTTTCTTGTTTGCACTCCATTTTGCATGATGTTCGGAACTAATCCTTCTTTATTTCAGGAAAATACCCTTTGCTAAGTTTTGTTTCTGTAACGAAGAACTGCTTGTGCCACTGCATAGTTTTGCCCCAGATAATAAACATCTCCCACCTGTCTGGCAGTTTGATCGCAGCACAGGATGGAACGGCCTTAAGAACGTTCTGAACTGTGCAAGATACGAGAGTAGAAACCTTTTTTTTTTGTCTTTCGCTGTCCGGCTACAAATTCCACTGTGGGTGTGTTCTTAGCAAAGGTACATAATTTATCTTTATGCTTACTGTTCTTCAGTTCCTTCTGTAGCACTCTTACGAGACTGTGCCGATGGGGTCCTGCTCACAGCATATACTAATAAACGATTATTGGTGTATATTCTCCACTGCTTCTCTGACTCTTCACTTGGTATGGAAGGCTGAGAGGTGGTCTGCAGAGACCCGGGTGACCATAAGCAGGTCACTACCTTCACAACTCCCAGACCATATTCTCTTTATGGCTTTACTACACTTACAATGTATAAGAATGGACTTAGACACTGTAGGGGTAGAGGGCTCATGCCACTATACCCTCACCTGAGGGCTAGTGCACCCTGCTAGACAGGTGACTTACCTAGGCTTAAGGCAGTGGGTTGCAGGCATGGCACACAGGGATGTGTGCCATGTCGACTCTTCAATTTTCTCGGCACCAAAACATGCAGCCTGCAATGGCAGTGTGTGGGTGTCAAGGTACAGGGTCTATAAGGGTGGCACAATAATAACTGCATCCCTAAGAGGCCTTCCCTGGTCACAGTGTCCTTGGTACAAAAGGTACCTTTTACAAGGGGCTTGCTTACCTGTGGCCAGAGATGTGCCAATTGTGTGTACAAAGGTACAGTCTTAGGAAAGAACACAGTCCCTGGGAACCTGATTGGCAAGGACCAAGGGCACATCAAGTCAAGTTGCATCAGACGTCAGGCAAAAAGTGGGCGGTAACCATACAAAAAGGGGCACTTCCCTACACATGGGGCACAGAACTTCTTACGCCAGGCTCAGCAGCAGAGTTCCCAACTCACAGCCCCAGCCTGTCTTGTCCACAACCTACAAGGAGTTTATGGGGATCTTTTCAAAACCTTCCTTGGGATCTACATTGTTTCCTCTACAGGGTCTCTCTCTCCCAGTACTCCCATGGCACGCAGTATGGGCCTTTAGTAATGAGGCGAGTATGGTAAAACAATGTTTATTTCATAAAGTAAAGTCAACAACTGGCGAGTTAACTGAATTCAAATGTTGGTGAGGACACAGCACGGGGGCTCACTCACATACACAGGATGGAGGGGGAAGATGGAATCGAACGAAGATCAGAAAATGCATGACACGCTTCAACAAGATAAATTATGCATTGTGTCATATACAATAAATGAAGACAGTACATCTTTTTCCTCTTTCCAAACAAGCTAATGCAATACATAGTCTTTAAATCTAGAAGGAGGTGCAGCATTTCATTTGGAACGACCCATACCCCTTAAAGGGACAGCACTTTTAGGACTGCATCCTCTCTGGGAACAATTTGTATCAGTAACACTGATACTGGTACTGAAACCCATGTCGGCATTGGCATAATCACTGGCAAAAAGGGAATCGCAATCCTGGGAGATTGATGCGCTATTGAAGGTATGTGTAGGGATTTTAGAACGAACTGGCTTAGACACAAACAATTGGGAGCTATTCCTCCACTGCCCATTTCCAAAAGGAGAGCTGTACCCCTTTTCTGACCACTTTTATTGTTTTCTTTTCCAGTATACTCAATCCTAACTTGAGCACCTTCTTGGATGGATGAATTCTTACCCTTATTTCTGTTGTCATAGTTAAATTTAATTTTGTAGTTTCTCAACCACAAATCTATGTAATTGAATCTTATCTGTGACTCTTTTCCATGCTTCAGGCCAATATGGCAACACTCAGGTAATGGCCAGTCTTCCATGGAGTAATTCACAAAGGTGTTTTACCAGTTGTGCTATGGGGAGTGCAATAGTAAGACCAAAATCTAGTTCTCAGAGCTGCCTCAATTTGTACATGTGATCTAAGTGCAATTTGAATGTTTTCTTTGATTAGCTGATTCGTCCTTTCTACTTGTCCATTGCTTTGTGGATTGTATAATGAACATTTCAAATGCTTAATGCCATTAACTTTCCAAAAGTTCAACATTTATTGGGAAGTCAACTGAACCCAACTGTTATAAACCAGATGGTGGGGGAAACCACAGCAGAAAACCAGTTTAAGGAGGACTAACACCTCTATGGTCAATCAATCAATCAATCAGCTAATTTGTAAAGCGCACTACTTACTTGTAAGGGTTTCAAGGCGCTGGGGGTGGGGTGGGGGGGGGGGTGGGTGCTGCTGCTACTGGTCGAAAAGCCAGGTCTTGAGTTGTCTCCTGAAGGTCTGCAGGTCTTCGGTTTGTCGTAGGTAGAGGGGGAGGGTGTTCCAGGTCTTGGCGGCGCGGTGGGAGAAGGACCTGCCTCTGGAGGTGGTTCTACGGATGAGCGGGACTGTGGCCAGGGCGTGGTCAGCGGAGCGGAGTTTCTTGTTGGGTACGTAGAAGGAGAGTCGACTGTTGAGATAGGCTGGGCCGGTTTTGTGGAGCGCCTTGTGCGTGTGGATCAGGAGTTTGAAGGAGATTCTTCTGTCGACGGGAAGCCAGTGCAGGTTCCTCAGGTGGGGGGTGATGTGGTCGCGGCGCAGGACGTTGAGGATCAGGCGTGCAGAGGCGTTCTGGATTCTTTGTAGTCTGTTGATGAGCTTGGAAGAGGCTCCGGCATAGAGGGCGTTTCCGTAGTCGAGTCTGCTGCTGACTAGGGCCTGGGTGACTGTTTTCCTCGTGTTTGTCGGGATCCATCTGTAGATCTTGCGGAGCATGCGGAGGGTGTGAAGCAGGTGGAGGAGACTGCGTTGACTTGTTTGGTCATGGTGAGTTTTGAGTCGAAGATGACTCCCAGGTTGCGTGCGTGGTCGGTAGGGGCCGGGGGGGTCCCCAGTGATGCGGGCCATCATGAGTCGTCCCATGCTGAGGGGTTGGACCAGAGGATGAGGATCTCCGTCTTGTCTGAGTTCAGCTTAAGTTGGCTTTCCTTCATCCAGTCGGCGATGGCCTTCATTCCCTGGTGGAGGTTGGATTTGGCGGTGAGAGGGTCCTTGGTGAGGGAGAGGATCAGCTGCTTGTCGTCGGCGTAGGAGATAATGTTGAGGTCGTGCTGTCAGGTGATGCGTGCTAGTGGTGCCATGTAGACGTTGAACAGCATCGGGCTGAAGGAGGATCCCTGTGGGACACCGCAGATGATCTAGGAGGCCTCGGACCGGAATGGGGGAGGCGGATTCTCTGAGTTCTGCCAGAGAGGAAGGAGGTGGTCCAGTCCAAGGCCTTCTCCCGGATCCCTGCATCTTGGAGGCGCGTGCGTAGTGTGTGGTGGCAGACGGTGTCGAAGGCGGTGGAGAGATCCAGGAGGATGAGGGCCACCGTCTCGCCGTTGTCTAGAAGGATCCTGATGTCATCTGTGGCGGCGATGAGGGCGGTCTTGGTGCTGTGGTTGCTGCGGAATCCTGATTGGGAGGGGTCCAGGATGTTGTTGTCTTCGAGGTGACGGTTGAGCTAGGTGTTAACTATCTTTTCGAAGACCTTTGCTGGGAACGGAAGCAGGGCGATGGGCCGGAAGTTCTTGAGGTCCCTCGGATCCGCCTTGGGTTTCTTCAGTAGGGCGTTGATCTCTGCGTGCTTCCAGTTCTCAGGGAAGATAGCGGTCTCGAAGGAGAGGTTGATGATGTTGCGCAGGTGGGGTGCGATGGAATTGCCGGCTTTATTGAAGATGTGGTGTGGGAGAGGGTCGGACGGGGATCCGGAGTGGATTGTGCCCATGGTCTTGTTTGTGTCCTCGATGCTCACGTTGGCCCAGGTTGTCAGGGAGTCGTGGACAATGGGGTGCGGTGGGTCCGGTGCGACGAGGCCCGCAGGGGTTGTCCGGGGTTTGAAACTGTCATGAATGTCGGTGATTTTTCGGTGAAAGAAGGTGGCGAGGGAGTCGCACAGGGCTTGCGTTGGCGGGATGTCGTTGGCACTGGAGCTGGGGTTGGAGAGTTCCTTCACGATGTTGAAGAGCGCCTTGCTTTTGTGTGCGTTGTTGTCAAGGCGGTCTGTTAAGGAGGGCCTTTTGGCGGTCCTGATGAGGTGGTGGTGGTGGTTGCGGATGGCGTCTCTGTGGGCAGCGCAGCTGTCCGGCGTCTTGTCGCTGTGCCATATGTTCTCCAATTTACGGCAGGTGCGCTTTGAGTCGAGGAGCTCCGGGGTGAAGAACAAGTTACTAACCTTCGGTAACGATGTATCTGTAAGAAACATTAGTTAGTTAGATTCCTCACCTTAGAATATCCCCAGGCGTCAGACTGGATCCGGAAGATTTTTCGTCAGCAATACCCCTTGCGCGTCGCTAGGCGTCGTCTGCGGCTCCGCGTCCGTCGTCGGCGTCGTGCGCCGGGATGACGTCGTCGGAGTACTTAGACGCCGCCCTCGCGCGCTGACGTCAGTTCTTGTACATAGCCTTCCGCGCCAGGAACGCAGAGCCATGCAAAGACCGACACTGGTGCCAAAAATAAAATCTAGGGGCCTGAAAGGACAACCTTAACCCTAGATGTCAGTTCGCAGAACGGGGAGGATGGGAGGGTCGGTGAGGAATCTAACTAACTAATGTTTCTTACAGATACATCGTTACCGAAGGTTAGTAACTTGTTCATCTGAAAGAAACACGTTAGTTAGATTCCTCACCTTAGAATAGATACCCAAGCAATACCATCCCCGGTGGTGGGTCTGCGAACCAAGATCACACCAGAAAGTCCTGGAGGACAGAACGGCCAAAGAAGCCATCCCTCCGGACTTGGCTGTCAAGGCAATAATGCCTGGCAAACGTGTGTAGCGAAGCCCACGTCGCCGCCTGACAGATGTCCTGCAAAGGGACTCCCCGTCCCAAGGCAGTAGTAGCCGCTGTGGCCCGAGTAGAATGGGCGCGCAGCCCAACAGGAGGGTCCTTTTTAGCCAAGGAATAGCAGATTTTGATACACAAAACGACCCACCGAGAGATGGTTCGTTTGTGCACAGCTTTCCCCTTCTTAGCGCCCACGTACCCAACAAAAAGCTGGTCGTCCACCCGGAACTGTTTTGTGCGGTCCAGATAGAAGGAGAGCGCACGTTTTGGGTCCAGACGGTGGAGCCTCTCTTCCTCTTTGGAAGGATGCGGAGGCGGAAAGAAGGTGGGCAAGGTGACAGACTGCCCAAGGTGAAATGGAGTCACCACTTTAGGAAGAAAAGAGGGACGAGGCCGAAGGACAACCTTGTCCGGATGAACAGATAGAAAAGGAGGCTTGGAAGATAAAGCCTGGAGCTCACTCACCCGTCTAGCCGAGGTGATAGCTACCAGAAAAGCAGTCTTTAGAGTTAGAAGACGAAGAGGGCAATTGTGAAGTGGCTCGAAGGGAGCGCACATCAGGAATGTCAAAACCAGATTCAAGTCCCACTGAGGCATTACAAAAGGGACAGGAGGGAACGTGTGTGTAATGCCTTTGAGAAAGCGTGTAACCACAGGGGACTTGAAAAGAGAAGGCTGATCAGGAAGCCGCAAGAAGGCGGAGATGGCAGCAAGATAACCTTTCAGGGTGCCCAGGGCAGAGCCCTGCCGGGCCAGAGAAAGAAGGAAGAGGAGAACCTCAGAAAGAGGGGCGGAAAGGGGATCCACAGCCTTTGCTGTGCACCATGCCACAAATTTGTTCCACCGGCAGGCGTATACCGACTTTGTGGAGGGACGCCTGGCTGCCAGAATGATATCACAGACTTCAGGAGGCAAGTCAAATGGCATCAACTGCCGCCGCTCAATCTCCACGCATGGAGGTGGAGGCTGGACAGGTTCGGGTGGAGGACCGTCCCCTGCTGCTGCGACAGAAGATCCTCCCGAAGGGGCAGACGTATCGGGGGATCGGTCAACAGACTGAGTAGCTCGGGATACCAGTATCTTCGTGCCCAATCCGGAGCCACCAAGATGACTTGGGCCCGGTCGCGCCTGATCTTCTTCAGCACTCTGGGCAGAAGTGGTATAGGCGGAAAGGCGTACAACAGACCGCAACTCCACTCGTGACGAAAAGCGTCGCCGAGCGAGTGCCGCCTTGGAAATTCCAACGCGCAGAACTGCTGACATTGCGCGTTCTCTTCGGTGGCGAATAGATCTAACCAAGGCTCTCCCCACAGCTGAAAGAGGCCTTGCACCACTTCGGAGTTCAGACGCCATTCGTGATCCATCATGCACCGGCGGCTGAGTTCGTCTGCTCTGGCGTTCAGAGAGCCCGCCAGATGTTGAACCACCAGGGTGACGCCCTGGTGTTCCAGCCATGTCCAGAGGCGCAGAGCCTCCTGACAAAGGGTCCACGACCCCACCCCGCCCTGTTTGTTGCAGTACCACATGGCGGTGGTGTTGTCCGTGAACACCTGCACGACACTTCCCCTGACAGAGGGAAGGAAGGCTTTCAGTGCTAGCCGGATCGCTCTCAACTCCAACAGGTTGATGTGGAGACGAGACTCCGCCGGAGACCAGAGGCCTCTGATCTCCGCCTCTCCCATATGGCCACCCCAACCCAAGAGGGACGCATCCGTCACTACGACATGCTCCGGTTGGGGAAGGGAGAGGCTCTTGCCCTTGACCCACTCGCGGTCCGTGAGCCACCACCGCAGCTGCTGTGCAGTGCCCTCCGAGATCAAGACATGGTCGGACAGGTTGCCGTGATGCTGGGCCCACTGAAACTTCAGGTCCCACTGCAGAGCCCGCATGCGCCGCCTGGCGTGATGCACTAGTAGGATGCAGGAGGCCATCAGCCCCAGAAGCCGCAACACTAGCCTGACCGAAACCCGGGATAGAGGCCGAAAGATGGGAATCAGGGCCTGTATATCCCGGACCCGCTGTTCCGGTGGATGGACCCGGAACTGCGCCGAATCGAGAACCGCTCCGATGAAGAGGAGCTTCTGAGAGGGACTCAAGTGTGACTTCGGCACGTTGATGGAAAACCCCAGCAAATGCAGGAGATCCGCCGTAGTCTGGAGGTGGGAGACGACTGCCTGGGGCGAGCCCGCCTTCAACAACCAGTCGTCGAGATAGGGGAAGACTGGGACCCCTGATCTGCGCAGATGAGCTGCGACCACCGCCATCACTTTCGTGAACACCCGAGGGGCACTGGTGAGGCCGAAGGGGAGCACGGTAAACTGAAAGTGCTCTTGGCCCACCGTGAACCGCAGGTAACGCCGGTGGGCCGGCAGGACGGGGATATGGAAATATGCGTCCTGCAAGTCCAACGCTACCATCCAGTCTCCAGGGTCTAGGGCAGCTAAAACCTGAGCCAACGTTAGCATCTTGAACCTTTCCTTTCGGAGGAAGGCATTGACGTTCCGGAGGTCCAAGATAGGGCGCAGGCCCCCCTTGCCCTTCTTGGGAACCAGAAAGTAGTGGGAATAACAACCACGACCTACTTCTGGACTCGGAACGCGCTCGACGGCTCCCTTGGCCAGGAGAGCCGAAACTTCCTCGCGGAGAAGATCCAAATGATCCCCCGAGATACGGTGGTGTTGTGGTGGCATGGCTGGAGGGGTCGTCTCGAAGGGGAGGGAGTAGCCCCTTCGGACGATTTGCAGCACCCACCTGTCCGATGTGATGGACCGCCAGTGGAGCAGGTGATGGCGAACTCTGCCGCCCACTGGCGTGGTATGGGCCTGAAAGCTCGGACTAGGAAGGCTTTGAGGCGGATGCTGCCGGGGTGGATGTGGGCTGACCACGTCGGCCTCCATTTCCGCCACGGCGGAAGCCACGTCCGCGACCGCGCGCAGGTTGGTTCTGCGGCTGGTGGCTCTGCGGACGTGAGGAGGCGCCCCTTCCTTGGCCACGAAAGGGGCGAAAAGCGGAGGTGTGCGCCCGCGGAGCCGAGAGGCCCAAGGACTTGGCCGTAGCCCGGGAGTCCTTAAAGCGGTTCAGCGCACTGTCCGCCTTCTCACCAAACAGGCGAGTGCCATCAAAGGGCATGTCCATGAGGGTGTTCTGGACATCCCCGGAAAAGGACGTGGACCGCATCCAGGCGTGGCGGCGGAGCGCCACCGTGGTGGAAATCGCCCGACCTAGCGAGTCCGTGGTGTCAAGCCCACATCTTATGGCGTGCCGTGCTGCATCCCTCCCATCGGCCAGAGCCTGGGAAAGACGCGTCCGGACCTCCTCCGGACACAGGGGCAGCACGTCCTCCACCGTATCCCACAGAGAATGGGAATAACGGTCCAAGAGACAGGCGGTATTTAAAGACCGCAGGCCCAAACTAAGGGACGAGAACAGTTTCTTGCCAAACTGCTCGAGTCTCTTGGAATCCCGGTCCGGCGGAGCGGTCGGGAAGGAGGATTGGGAAGTAGAGGCCTGGATAACCAGACTCTCGGGGGTGGGGTGTTGGGACAGGAAGCTGGGGTCGCCCGGAGCAGGGCGGTGGCGCCTGGCAACGTTCCTATCCACAGGAGGAACTGTGGAGGGCTTGGACCAGGTGCCCTGCAGAACGTCAGTGAGGGCCTCGTTAAACGGCAGCAGAGGCTCAGTGGAGCTTGCTGAGGTTTGAAGCACCTCAGTGAGGATGTTGGTCCTCACAGCCACGGCAGGCAACTCGAGCCCAAGGGCCTCAGCCGCCTTGCGCAGCACCACAGAAAATGCTGCACCCTCCTCCGAAGCCACGGTCGGAGGAGAAGTGAATCCAGCGTCTGGCGAGGTGTCCAGCCCGCTGGCCTCCCCCAGCTCATCTGCCCAGTCCTGAGAAAGCTGTGACTGAACAGCCAGAGGGTCCTCGAACCCCTCCCAGTCGCCCCCTTCTTCCGATTCCTGATAAACAGGAGGAATGATCGGAACCGGACTGTAGAGATGGTAGGTCTCTAGCGGCGTCGGATGCGGCGTCGGCGGACGCCGTGCCGGCGTCGGGTCCGGATGAGGGCTAAACTGGGGCGTCGGCGTCACAGGCGTCGGCGTCGGCGGCGCCGGTGACGGCGTCGGTGGTTCAGGCGTCGGCGCCGGTGGAGGAGTGACAAGGTCAACCGGCGTCGACTGGGGCCCAGGCATGGGCCCCGCGGGGACCTGCGGCGTCGAGACCGGAGTCGTCGACGGCGCCGGGGCCGGAGCCGCCGGCACGCGAGGTCGCCCAGTCGAGCCCGCGGGGCCCGAAGGCGCGCCAGCGGGCGTCGACGGCGGGGCCAGGCTCCTCATGGCCGAGAGGAAGGCACTGATCTCCGCCGGCGCCGCGTCAGCCCCAGGGACCGGAAGGTATGGGGGCGGACGCGGCACCTGCGGCTCCGCCGGAGCCGCGGGGGTGGAACCACTTGGACCCTCGGCCGAGTCGCGCGACCGGTGAGGGGAGTCCGAAGAGCGATGTCGCCTCTTGGACTTCTTTGAGTGTTTGGACTTACCCGACGACTTGGAGCCAGACGAGCGATGGTGGCGTCGGCTAGGGCTCCGCGAGCGATCCTTGGACCTCCTCCTGGACCGGGATCGCGCACGACGCGGAGCCGAGTGGCGAAGCTCGAGAAGCTTGCGGGACCGCTCCCGCCTAGCCTTCGAAGTCAGGGCCTGACAGTCGTTGCACGACTCCGCGTCGTGGTCGAGGCCTAAGCAATAGAGGCACCGGCGGTGGTGATCGGTCACCGACATCAGTCGATGACAGTCTTCACAAGCCTTGAACCCAGGCATCCTACCGGCACCAGATGTCGACAGACAGGGATCAAAAATGATCAAAAAGATTTAGTCAAAAAAGACTAAAAGGGGTAGCTCTCCCGGATCTGCGCTTACTGGCGCGGAAAAAAGAAGAACTGACGTCAGCGCGCGAGGGCGGCGTCTAAGTACTCCGACGACGTCATCCCGGCGCACGACGCCGACGACGGACGCGGAGCCGCAGACGACGCCTAGCGACGCGCAAGGGGTATTGCTGACGAAAAATCTTCCGGATCCAGTCTGACGCCTGGGGATATTCTAAGGTGAGGAATCTAACTAACGTGTTTCTTTCAGATACAGCTGGCTCTTTTGCTGGTATCTCTGTTGGTGGGTTTTTTCAGCGGGGCTACGGTGTAGGCGCAGTCATTCCGACAGCGATCGAGGGAGAGTGCACCATCATCGGGGTTGGTGGGGTTGATCGGAGGGTTGAGTGCGAGGCTTGTCTGTAGTTGTTCTTCAGTGCTAGGCTGGAGTAAATATGTAACCACCACCCATTTGCTGTAGTATTCTATGAGCATCAAAGCATAACGCTTTTCAAATGGAAGGGCATAAAGGGGTCTAATAAAGTCAGTGCCAACATTCAATCAAGGTCCTTCAGGTAATTGTACAGATATCCTTGGACTTTTTCACACTTTAAAAGTTGTGTCAGCGCACATGCGCATAGTGCCTTAGTTAATAAATATTTCTACATCTATGTCCATGTATGACCACCAGTAGGCCATAGGTAGCTTTTTATTGTACCTGTTATACCCACATGTACCTCAAGGACCAGGGTAATGAGTTTACCCTTGAGGGTATTGGGTGGGTCCAACATATCACCACAGAGCATAACATATTCCTCAATGGTAAGGTCTTTCTTTACTTTTCAAAAGGACACTTAGTATCCTCGCATCAGACCATCCATTCTCAATTAATTTCTTAACTTCCTTCAGTACCTCAACCTCACCAGATGTTTGCATCCATTCGTTTTTGGATATTGACTCAATGGCTTCATAGTTATCAGACAACCGTGCAACTGTTGAATCATCATGCTCTTCTGATTCTTCCTCATTTCTTTCATCCTCACATGGGGCATGTGATAGATAATCTGCAGACACATCATGTTGGCCCGAAATATGTACCGACCTGATTTGATACTCTTGCGAGTCAGTTTTGATATTCTAAGGGAGATTTTTCTAGAACCCCCACCTTCCAGAATGCTCACCATGGGTTGTAGTCAGTTTGCAATATTAATTATGCCAACAACTCATGCTCAATGACAGAGTATCATGTTTCTGGCCCCCTGAGTTTGTGTGAAGCAAAGGCAATGGTGTTATTACATTCTTTTGACTCAGCACTGCACATAAGCTGACTAGATTGCATAGTTAGTCACTATACACTGTAGGTTTTCATAAAAGGATTTCAATGACAGGGCTTTTTCTAATTCTTTCTTTAACTCTACCATACTCTCTTTACATTCTTTATTCCAAACAAAAAGTTATTTTTAAATCAGATCCACCTTTTCTGCATAGTTCTTAATGAACTTTGAACAAAATTGCACATTCTTAAAAAAGATGCTAATTATTATTTGTTGTGAGACGAAAGTGCTTTTGAAATAAATGACACTAAAGATGGTATTCTACACTGTTTTTATGATTTTTAAATACATTTTTCTTTGTGCAAATAACCCACTTTCTCTATTCTCTCTAACACTCGTTTCAAAATTTCAACACGTTTAACATTAGTTTCACTGTAAATTAAATCATTATCTTAGTAATCTTTTACACCAGCCATTACCCCAAATAATCTATTCATAATATGCAGAATAACATCAGAAGCGGAATTAAGACCAAATGGCATGAGGCAAAAATTATATGCCCCCTCTGGTGTAATCAATGCAGTATATTTTTTTGAATCCTTGTCTAAAAGCACTTGATTATATACAGTACTGAAATCGAGATTGGTAAACACTTTGGCTCCTTTTAAGGTCATCATCATAACGTTATCACTACATATCTGTAGTGATATAGGGGTGAGCGATTAAAGTCATGGCTGAAGTCTAATCTAAGACTGTGTACAGTATATGAATCTACAATAAAACATTTTGTGAACATGTAGCTATCTATACTTATATTGTGTCTATCAAATGTAAAAAAAAAGATTAACAAAAATAAACAAACAAAACACTTGCCTTAATGTCATAAAAAAAAAAAATCAAGCTCCTTTTTATATGAGGAAGAGGAAGAGGTGTGGCGCCGAGGCCAGGGCGACTGACCCCGGAATCTGGGGATCACGGTTCGATCGCCGGTGGCAGATTACTGGGCAATAGCTTGCCCACAGCGCCTAGAGACCCTTACGGGCGATTGTTTGCGCTTTACAAATGTGGATTATTATTATTATTAGTTGGAAAAGCTTTTCCAACTAATAATAATAATAATAATCCACATTTGTACAGCGCAAACAATAGTCTGAGGACAGTCCAGCAGATGCATGAACAGCACAGGATAAAGTCATAACAAGACAGCCTGCACTGGAACCCAAACAATCTTCAGAAGATAGAACAAGTAATCACTACATTTCTATTAAAAAGGGATTGAAGAACAAGTTACTTACCTTCGGTAACGATAAATCTGTAAGAAACATTAGTTAGTTAGATTCCTTACCTTAGAATATCCCCAGGCGTCAGGCTGGATCCGGAAAGATTTTTCGTCAGCAGTACCCTTGCGCGTCCGTTGTCAGAGTACTTAGACGCCGCCCTCGCGCACTGACGTCAGTTCTGTACATAGCTTTCCGCGCCAGGAACGCAGAGCCATGCAAGAAACCGACACTGGTGCCATGAAACTAGGGCCCTGAAAGGGAAAACCTTAACCCTACATATCAGTTCACAGAACGGGGAGGATGGGTGGGGCGGTAAGGAATCTAACTAACTAATGTTTCTTACAGATATATCGTTACCGAAGGTAAGTAACTTGTTCATCTGAAAGAAACACGTTAGTTAGATTCCTTACCTTAGAATAGATACCCCAGCAATACCAACCCCGGTGGTGGGTCTGCGAACCAAGATCACACCAGGAAGTCCTGGAGAACGTAACAGCCAAAGAAGCCGTCTCTCCGGACTTGGCTGTCCAGGCAATAATGCTTGGTAAATGTGTGCAGCGAGGCCCACGTTGCTGCCTGACAAATGTCCTGCAGAGGGACTCCCCGTCCCAAAGCAGTAGTAGCCGATGTGTCCCAAGTGGAATGGGCCCTCAGCCCCACAGGAGGATCCTTCTTAGCCAAGGAATAACAGGCCTTAATGCACAAAACGACCCACCGAGAGATGGTCAGCTTGTGCACTGCCCGCCCCTTCTTAGCGCCCACGTAGCCAACAAAGAGTTGGTCGTCCACCCGGAAATGTTTTGTGCGGTCCAGATAGAAGGAGAGCGCACGTTTTAGGTCCAGACGGTGGAGCCTCTCTTCCTCTTTTGAGGGAGGCGGAAAGAAGGTGGACAATGTAACAGACTGGCCGATGTGAAAGGCAGTAACCACCTTAGGAAGAAAGGAAGGACGAGTCCTTAGAACAACCTTGTCCGGATAGACAGAGAGGAAAGGAGGCTTAGAAGAAAGAGCCTGGAGCTCACTTACTCTTCTGGCAGAGGTGATGGCAACCAGGAAAGCAGTCTTGAGAGTCAGGAGACTAAGAGGACAGTTATGGAGTGGCTCAAAAGGAGCGCACATCAGATAGGTTAACACCAGATTCAGGTCCCACTGAGGCATTACGAAAGGGACAGGAGGCAACATGTGAGTAATGCCTTTTAAGAATCTATTTACAACAGGGGACTTGAGAAGATAAGGCTGATCAGGAAGCCGTAAGAAGGCAGAAAGAGCTGAAAGATATCCCTTGATGGTGCCCAGAGCAGAGCCCTGCTGGGCCAGGGAAAGAAGAAAGAGGAGAACCTCAGAAAGAGGGGCGGAAAGGGGATCCACAGCCTTTGCTGTGCACCATGCCACAAATTTGTTCCACCTGCAGGTGTATACCGTTTTAGTGGAGGGACGCCTGGCTGTCAGACATCACAAACTTCAGGAGGCAAGTCAAATGGCGTCAACTGCCGCCGCTCAATCTCCACGCATGGAGGTGGAGGCTGGACAGGTTCGGGTGGAGGACCATCCCCTGCTGCTGCGACAGAAGGTCCTCCTGAAGAGGCAGTCAAATCGGGGGATCGATTGACAGACTGAGTAGCTCGGGATACCAGTATCTTCGTGCCCAATCAGGAGCCACAAGGATGACTTGGGCCCGGTCGCACCTGATCATCTTCAGCACTCGAAAGAATAGACCAAAAAAGTCCAAAAAGTTAGTCAAAAAGTGACTAAAGTGTATGCTCTTCCCGGATCTGCGCTTACTGGCGCGAGGGCGGCGCCTAAGTACTCCGACAACGTCATCCTGGCGATCACGACGCCGGACGCGGAGTCGTAGACGACGCCTACCGACGCGCAAGGGATACTGCTGATGAAAAATCTTTCCGGATCCAGCCTGACGCCTGGGGATATTCTAAGGTAAGGAATCTAACTAACGTGTTTCTTTCAGATATATCTCACATGGTGATTACCCCACCAAGAATTCACAATAAAACTAGCAATTTAAGATTGATAAGTCCCTATAGGTTTTATTTTGTACTGATGTGACACAATTCATACATGTTAGTAGTGGAAAAGATACTCACCAAGAACTCGGAGGCTGGCAGATGATGTAACTGAACCAAGGTAATTTGCACCTATGCAGGAGTAGGTGCCATTATCCTCTGAAGTCACATCTACAATTTTGAGGGTCGCTTCACCAACATCACTAAAAATACACATGTACATGTAAGTGAGCAACTAACAATCACACAGCTGTGATAATCCCTATTTCTAGTCATTATCTAAGTGAGCAACTAACAATCACACAGCTGTGATAATCCCTATTTCTAGTCATTATCCTGCAAATGGAATTATAAAAATAACAATAAAGAGTGCAAGCATGAGCAAAAGTGAAGGGAAATAGCGAATGTCCAGACACATAGAATAAGTTACTTACCTTCTGTAATGCATTATCTGGTAGAGACAGTATCTAGCTGCAGATTCCTTACTTTAGAATCCCCCCCAAGGCGCAAGACTGGATCCGGAAACTTTTTTTGCAGCATGTCCCTATGTTGGCAGAGGGTGTATCGCGACTCCAAAGTGACCGGATGTGACGTCGACAGATTCCATATAACCCCCTTGTCGACACGCTGACATTAGTTTCTTCTGTGACTATTTTCTGTGATCAAAACGTGAAGCCACATATAGAAACTGCCTATTTAAAAAGTGTGTCAAATAATCAGAAAATTCTTAATTCAGGATATGAATATCCATAATGAAATAATTCAGGGTTTGAATTTCAATTACAAAATCACTAAAACAAAAGAGGACTCAGTTTGCAGAGCGGGAGGATTTTTAAGGAATCTGCAGCTAGATCCTGTCTCTCCCAGATAATGTGTTATTGAAAGTAAGTGACCTGTTCATCTGATAGAGACAACTAGCTGCAGATTCCTTACTTTACAATCAAATACAAAAGCATAACATTCCCGGAGAGGGGTGTGGGGGGGCGGGGTCTGCAAACTGATACCATTAAAGAGTCTTTAACTATAACAAAACCCCTGTAGAGCATGAGAAAAAGACTGGGTATTCATAAGAATTTGAGGTGAGCAAAAATCCACTAAAGAAAATCTGTGGTGGAACTACAGATAAGGAAAGTTATAAGACATTGGGCATATGTACAACTGTTTTTTGAGGTCGCAAATGGGAATTCAGCCCGTTTGAAACCGCAAAAAATTTCAGTCCTATGTACAAACCATATTTTGCGATTTGCTAACTTATTAGCGACTCGCTATTAGGAAAGGGTGTCCCTTCCTAATAGCGAGTGCAAATGGCATGTACCATTGTTTTGTGACCGCATTTGTGGTCGCAAAACACTCGCAGTTTACCACCCTTTTCAAAAGGGTGGTAAACCATTCGCAAATGGGAAGGGGTCCCCAGGGGACCCTTAACCCTTTGTGAATGGGTGCGAAAATATTTTTTAAGAGCAGGCAGTGTTCCCAGGGACCACTGGCTTCCCTTGAAAATGTAAACTGAAAAGTTTCAATTTTCTTTTTTAAATGCATCCAGTTTTCGTTAAAGGAAAACGGGCTGCACTAAAAAAAAAAAAAAGAATATATATATATATATATATATATATATACATATATATATATATATATTAATGCTCCAAGGTTGCCCAACAGTGTGGGGAGCACTCCGGGATCAGCAATACCTCTTGGTCTCGTCAGTTCACGTGGAGCGGCCGACGCGTTTCGCTGATAGCTTTTTCAAAGGCCGGTCACCTCCGTTGTCCTCCGTCATGCGCAAACACTTTAAATCACTGCTGCTGCCTGCTGATAGGTTGTGCAGTCTTCCATAGCATTATGGTCATTGTAGTGTCCGTGTTGCGCTCTTACAACCTTGGATAGGTACGGGACAGCAGAGGATCGCTGATGCATTTCCCTCAATGAGCCCTGTGTACTGGAAAGTCCTGATTTATCGGTGCCAGTCCCCCCGCATAAGCCGGGCAGATTCCCAACTCTGCGGCCTGCTTACATTACAAGCAGTGGTGCTACCCCCGCGGCAGGACGGCCGCGTGTAAATTAATGCTCCAAGGTTGCCCAACAGTGTTGGGGGCACTCCGGGATCGGCAATACCTCTTGGTCTCGTCAGTTCACGTGGAGCGGCCGACGTGTTTCGCTAATAGCTTTTTCAAAGGCCGGTCACCTCCGTTGTCCTCCATCATGCGCAAACACTTTAAATCACTGCTGCTGCCTGCTGATAGGTTGTGCAGTCTTCCATAGCATTATGGTCATTGTAGTGTCCATGTTGCGCTCTTAAAACCTTGGATAGGTACGGGACAGCAGAGGATCGCTGATGCATTTCCCTCAATGAGCCCCGTGTACTGGAAAGTCCTGATTTATCGGTGCCAGTCCCCCCGCATAAGCCGGGCATATATATATATATATATATATATATATATATATATATATATATATAGTAGATAGTTATAGTTAGGACCGAGTTCCCATAGGAAATCAGAAAATTCTATTTTGAATAACTTTGGCGCCGGTTGACTTATCTTCGTGAAATTTTCAAAACTAATGGTGCGCTCCACTCAGCTCCTACCCTGAAAGTCTCGGGGTGATTCGTCAAGCGGGGGCTGAGAAAAAAGGGGAGTCCCATAACGCGTTTTCCCCATGCATTTTCCCATAGGACCTTTAGTCGAAGGTACAGCCCGAACGGCTGTACAGAATTACTTGAAATTTGGCAAAGAGGTAGTCCTCAGGTCAGGCATGTGCCTTTTGCATATATGGTGTCAATCTGTTCAGTAGTTCCTGAGAAAATTGCAGTTAAAAGTACATAAATATCTATATGCGCGCACCGTGCGCGCACGGTGCACGCACGGGGCGTGCACCAAATGTCCGCGAGCGTAATTCTGATTGGTGGTTAGATGTCAGTCAACATTCCAATCGGTCGAAATCAGGAAGTGTTGGACGCCATTTTGTGTGTGACAGTGAAAAAGAAAGGTGGAGAACGTGAAAAGGGGGCAGGGTAAAGAGTTCCTGACCCCCTAGCCTTTGTCAGGGGGTCCCTGAAGGACCCCGAAGGGTGAAAAAAACATTTGATTTTGAGTTTTAGAGGCAGAAGAGAGCTAAAAACACAAGTGGAGAACGTGAAAAGGGGGCAGGGTAGAGAGTCCCTGACCCCCTAGGCCTTCTCAGGGGGTCCCTAAAGGACCTCGTAAATCAAAAAAAACCATTTTGTTTAATAAAAAAAATTGCCCGTGCACGCACGGTGCGCGCACCGTGAAAAACCCTTAAAAAAAACCCAACATTTTAAACTGTTTATAAGTTTATAGAAGATATTAACTATGCTGTTCAACTTTATCCAAATTTTAAAAAAAAGAGCTGAGCCATTCCATATTACGGGAAACAGTCAATCTATAACTATATACATAGGTAGTTTATTGTAAAATAAATATATAAAAAATATAATAATACATACATAAATTAGCATTTAAAAAACCGTACAAATTCACAAAAAAAAACATAGGTTTCACACACGTTATAGTTAGAAATTAGCATTTAAAAAACCTTGCAAATTCACTTAAAAGACCATAGGTTTCACACACGTTATAGTTAGGAATTAGCATTTAAAAAACCTTGCAAGTTCACTGTAAAAACCATAGGTTTCACACATGTTATAGTTAGGAATTAGCATTTAAAAAACCTTGCAAATTCACTGAAAAAACCATAGGTTTCACACACGTTATAGTTAGGAATTAGCATTTAAAAAACCTTGCAAATTCACTGAAAAAAACCATAGGTTTCACACATGTTATAGTTAGCTGGACATTTCACTCGTACAAAACCATTGAAATTCCCCCGTTATAGTCAGTTCAGCTAACTATAACTCGCGCGACCGCAATCCATGATGACGTCACATATTACATCACTCATGACATGGTCAGTGACATCACTCATGACATCACTGATGACATCTCAAATGACATCACTGATGACATCATCCAGTGAATATGTGTCTTTCTGAAAAATAAATATTTTTTATATATGTATATCTAAAGGTTAATGGAAAAATAAATGGGTAAATAAGTGTCTAAATGGATGTTTTTTTTGTAAAATTAATTTTATAACTGACTTATTAACAGTATCTTAGTGAATACAAGTATTAGTGAGTAATGTTTAAATATTTAAATATCTGTATCAGTGACTCACTTTGTGTATAAGTGGCTGCATGGGTTGGTGAGTAGCTACATGAGTGTGTATATGGGTTATTAGTTCGTTTTTAGAGTATCAGTATGAGTGTCTGTATGGTTCAGTGGGGGATGTTACTTAGCGTATAGATGCATGAATGAGTGACTCACTGTTTGTATGTGTTTTGAAGACAGTATGTGAGCAGGACAGTATGGGTGGGTGAGTGTGTGTATGGGTGAGTAAGAGAGTGAATGACTGTCTCAATAGTGTTTTTATGAGTAAGTCCATAGGTTTTAAACTAGTATATGTGAGTATTGATGTATATAAGTGAGGAAATATGAGAGTGAGAGATTGGAAGAGTTCCTGTATAAATAAGTATGTGTTTCTATAAGTGATTGTTTAAGAGAGTAAGTATGTGTACGTTTCTGTAGAAGTAAGTGTAGTGGTGTGTGTATAGCTGTATATGCAAGTAAATGGATGTTTATTTGCATGTGTGAGTATGTGTGTGAGTAACTATGTATGAGTGTAGGTGTGTAACAGGATGTATAGGTGTATGAGTACATATGATGACTGAGTACATGTATGAGTGACTATATAGAAGTGTTGATGAATGAGTGGATGCGTATGTAGATTTTGGAATTACTGATTAGGTTGTTCTAACTGGTATTGGTATCTCTATAGTTTTCAAAACTTTAGTTTGTATTTTTCAATGTGTGTATCAAAGTTTATATTAGGATAAGAGGAGGTCTGCCACTCTTACACAAGGATGATGTCATCAGTAATGTCATCAGTGATGTCATTTGAGATGTCATCAGTGATGTCATCAGTGATGTCACTGACCATGTCATGAGTGATGTAATATGTGACGTCATCAGCAGTGGATTGCGGTCGCACGAGTTATAGTTAGCTGAACTAACTATAACGGGGGAATTTCAATGGTTTTGTACGAGTGAAATGTCCAGCTAACTATAACATGTGTGAAACCTATGGTTTTTCAGTGAATTTGCAAGGTTTTTTAAATGCTATTTCCTAACTATAACGTGTGTGAAACCTATGTTTTTTTTCAGTGAATATATATATATATATATATATACTTTATTGAAAAAGCAGTAACAAACATGGTGGTCTTCTGACCCCAGCAGGCCACCATCCCTGTGAGTGCTAGCCATTCACAAACTGTGGTAGAAGCCAAGTAATAATATGAATAGAAAGCTATTCACACCCTAAAGGGGATCCAAACCCATGCATGCTCACTGCATAAGCCTTGCGGACGAAACCGCAGCCAAAACAGAACTAAAGATCTTGAAAGCATAGAGGGATCATTACCCATGATAGTAGGACAATTTTGCCAAATGACTCTATAATATAAAGCTATCCCCGTGCATAACGAGACTCAAACAGAGTGTTCAATACCTGCAACACATAGATCAGCAGGCCATGCCATGGAGCAGACTCACTTGCCATATAGAATTCTATCGGAACCAGACAAGCTCTGTAAACACAAAGAAAGGTAATTTAACCGTGAAAAAGCATAACAATTGCTCTATATAAAAGGCAAAGACAACCCAACATAACGTGTGTTTTTGCAACGTGCATAATATCTACAAAGGGTATGCTGGCATTGAATAACAGGTGTTTATTGTTACCCAACTCAATGGCTCTCATTTGATCAACCTCAGAAGGATGAAAGGCTGAGTGGACCAGCTGAGAGTTGAACCTGTGACCATAGGGACAAACACAAGCCCCTACAGTGGATGCATTAGACCACAAAACCATCAGCAGCAATAATAACTATTGGCATAGACTGGACTTTCCCTAGGAAAATCTACTAGTGATAATACCAATAACTCTAGGATAGCTCCAAGATGAACAAGTTACTTACCCTCACAATATCTGGTAGAGACATAGTCTAGCCGCAGATTTCTTAACTTTTGAATTCTCCCAAGGCGTCAGTCTGGATCCGGAAATTTTTCAGCAGTACCTCTGTGCGCCATGGACGGTGTCGTACGACTCCGTAATTATGTCGATTCCAGTTGTGACGTCAGAGAAGTCATATAAGTCCTCTCCGGGGGAACAGACAGTTTCTTCTGTGAAAGCTTCCGCCCCACTACGCGGAGCTACGATAGAAACTGGCAGTGGAAACAGTGTGCCAAAAAAGATAAATGTATCTTGAATCAATAATTAGAAAGTGGAAATGAATAGTATGTTAATACCCAGACAAAGTCTATCAAGGAAGACCAAATGGTCAGCCAAAGCACATAGCTATGCTAAACAGTGACCGCTGGTGTATAAACCAGGATAGTAAAAGGAAATACCTCTTATACTATAGATGGTTCGCAGAGCAGGAAGGATGGGTAGGGCGTTAAGGAATCAGCGGCTAAAACTATGTCTCTACCAGATAATGCGTTACCAAAGGTAAGCAGCTTGTTCATCTGATAGAGACATCGAGCCGAAGATTCGTTAACTTTTGATTTAAATACCATAGCTATACCCCACCCGGAGGAGGGTCTGTAAACTAATCTTACAAAAGTTCTCGGAGAGAACTAGCCAGTTGATACTTCACAAGAGACAAGACATGCTTAGGAATTAGATGAACATGAGCGTGGGTCCCCTTACAAAAAGTGTGGCAATGACCACAAACAATGTAAGTAAAACCAATCCTGCAGGTACAGAAAAACAGAGTTCCAAGGGTAGCAAAAATATACTGTGTTTAAAGACAACAGTCAAAAGTAAAACAATAGTATATGACCCTCAAAGGTCAAGTGAGCTTATGGACTAGGAGGACCAGAGGCAATAGTGAATGCCAGGTAAACTACAGTTTCTTCCACCAGCAAAGAAATATCCAAGGGAAACCTGTCCTGAGAAACCAAGAAAAAAGGGCTCCAAGATGACATCCACACTAGAGCCAGGATGCACAAGTTACTTACTTGTGTAATGATATATCTGTAAGAGACATTAGTTAGTGATAGATTCCTTACCTTAGAATATCCCCAGGCATCAGGCTGGATCAGGAAAGTTTTTGTCAGCAGTACCCCTGCGCGTCGGCAGGCGTCAGCGTGCAGCTCCGCGTACGTCGCTGGCGTCATAGCCGCCGAGATGATGTCGGCGGAGCTACTTAGACGCGCCCACGCGCGCTGACGTCAGTTCTGTACATGACTTTTCAGCACCAGGAACGCAGAGCCATGCCAGAGACCGACTACTGGTGCAATAGAACTAGGGCCCTGAAAGGGATGACTTAAACCCTAGAGAACAGTTTCGCAAAACGGGGAGGATGGGCGGGCGGTAAGGAATCTAGCACTAACTAATGTCTCTTACAGCTATATTGTTACACAAGTAAATAACTTGTGCATCTGAAAGAGACACGTTGGTGATGGATTCCTTACCTTAGAATACATACCCAAGCAATACCAATCCCGGTGGTGAGTCTACGAAGTGAAATCACACCAGAAAGTCACGGAGAACCGACCGGCCAAAGAAACCGTCTCTCCGGACCTGACTGTCAAGGCAATAGTGCTTACTGAAAGTATGCAGCGAGGCCCACGTAGCTGCCTGACAGATGTCTTGCAGGGGGACACCGCATCCCAATGCTGAAGTAGCTGCTGTCGCCCTGGTAGAATGGGCGCGCAGTCCCACTGGAGGTTCCTTTTTAGCCAGAGAGTAACAGGCTTTAATGCACAGGACAACCCAACGGGAGATAGTCTGCTTGTGCACAGCCCAGCCTTTCTTGGCGCCCACGTAGCCAACAAAGAGCTGGTCATCCACCCGCAACTGTTGTGTGTGGTGGAGATAGAATAAAAGTGCACGTTTTGGGTCCAGACAGTGGAGCCTTTCCTGTTCTCTTGAAGGGTGTGGAGGCGGAAAGAAAGTGGGCAGAGTGACAGTTTGCCCGAGATGAAAAGCAGACACTACTTTTGGTAGAAAGGAGGGACGTGGTCGAAGCACAACCTTGTCCGGATGAATCGCCAGGAAAGGAGGTTTACAGTAAAGAGCCTGGAGCTCATTCACCCGCCGAGCGGAGGTGATTGCCACCGGGAAGACAGTTTTCAAAGTCAAAAATCGCAAAGGACAGTTATGAAGAGGCTCAAAGGGTGCACACATCAAGTATGTGAGAACCAGGTTCAAGTCCCATTGAGGCATCACAAAAGGAATAGGAGGCAAAAGGTGAGTAATACCTTTGAGAAATCTATTGACAACTGGGGACTTGAAAAGAGAGGGCTGATCAGGCAGCCTAAGAAAGGCTGAAAGTGCAGAAAGATAGCCCTTGATAGTGCTCAGAGCGGAGCCCTGCTGGGCCAAAGAGAGTAGGAACAAAAGGACCTCAGAAAGAGGGGCAGAAAGAGGATCTACAGCTTTCGCTGTGCACCATGCCACACATTTTTTCCACCGACAGGCGTATACAGTTTTAGTGGAGGGACGCCTAGCTGCCAGAATCACACTACAGACTTCAGGAGGCAAGACAAATGGAATCAGCGGTCGCCGCTCAATCACCATGCAAGGAGGTAGAGGCTGGACAGGTTCGGGTGGTGGACCGCTCCCTGTTGCTGCGACAGGAGATCCTCCCACAGAGGCAATCGGATTGGGGGATCCACGCTCATACTGAGTAGCTCAGGATACCAAACACTTTGAGACCAATCTGGTGCCACATGAATGACTTGGGCCCGGTCGCATCTGATCTTCTTCAGCACTCTGGGCAGAAGTGGTATGGGGGGAAAGGTGTACAATAGACCGCAACTCTACTCGCGACGAAAAGCGCCTTGAAGCGAGTGCTGCCTTGGAAACTCCAACGCGCAGAACTGCTGACATTGCGCGTTCTCTTCGGTAGCGAATTGATCTAACCAAGGATCTCCCCACTGCTGAAAGAGAGCTTGCACCACCTCCAAGTGAAGACGTCATTCGTGACCCAACATGCACCTGCGGCTGAGTTCGTCCGCCCTGGCGTTCAGGGTACCTGCCAGGTGTTGATCCACCAAGGAAATGCCTTGACGTTCAAGCCACGTCCAGTGACGTAGAGCCTCCTGACATAGGGTCCATGACCCCCTCCCCCCCCCCGCTTGTTGCAGTACCACATGGCAGTGGTGTTGTCTGTGAACACCTGCACTACTCTCTCCTTGACAGAGGGAAGGAATGCTTTCAGTGCAAGTAGAATCGCCCTGAGCTCCAAAAGGTTGATATGGAGCTTGGACTCCGCCGGAGACCAGAGGCCTCTGATCTCCGCCTCTTCCATGTGGCTGCCCCATCCCAGGAGGGACGTGTCTGTCACTACTGTGTGCTACGGTTGGGGAAGGGAGAGGGATCTGCCGCTAACCCAACGCTGGTCCATGAGCCACCACTGCAAGTCCTGTGCAGTGCCCTCTGAGATGTGGACGTAGTCGGACAGGTTTCCCCGATGCTGCATCCACTGGAACTTCAGGTCCCACTGCAGAGCCCGCATATGCCATCTGGCATGATAGATCAGCAGGATGCAGGAGGCCATGAGGCCCAGCAGCCTCAGGGTCTTCCTGACCGAAACCCAGGACCCGGGCCGAAAGATCGGAATCACAGCCCGAATGTCCCAGACTCGCTGTTCCGGAGGATAAACCCGAAACTGCGCCGTATCCAGAACTGCTCCCATGAAGAGGAGCTTCTGAGAGGGAATCAGGTGTGACTGCGGCACGTTGATGGAAAACCCCAGCAAATGCAGGAGGTCGGCCGTAGTCTGGAGGTGGGAGACGACTGCCTGGGGCAAGCCCGCCTTCAACAGCCAGTCGCTGAGATAGGAGACGACTGAAACCCCTGATCTGCGCAGATGAGCTGCGACCACCGCCATCACTTTCATGAACACCCGAGGGGCGCTGGTAAGGCCGAAAGGGAGCACGGTGAACTGAAAGTGCTTGTGGCCCACCGTGAAACGTAGGTAACGCTGGTGGGCTGGCCAGATGGGGATATGAAAATGAGCATTCCTGCAAGTCCAACGCTACCAGCCAGTCTTAAAGGTCCAGGGCAGACACAATCTGAACAAGCGTGAGCATCTTGATATTCTCCATCGGGAGGAAGCGACTGACGTTCCGGAGGTCTAAGATAGGGCGCTGACCTTTGTCCTTCTTTGGAACCAACAAGTAGTGGGAGTAACAACCACAACCTACTTCTGGCGTCGGAACGCGCTCGATGGCCCCCTTGGCCAAGAGGGCCGCAACTTCCTGCTGGAGAAGTACCAAGTGATCCCCCGACATGCGATGGTACTGAGGTGGCATGGCTGGAGGGGTAGATTCGAAGGGGAGGTAGTAGCCCCTTCGGACTATCGGCAGAACCCACCTGTCCGAAGTGATGGTGCGCCAATGGGGGAGGGGATGGCGAATCCTGCCGCCCACTGGGGTCTGGTGGGCCTAAAACACCGTACTAGGAAGGTTTTGAGGTGGCGGTGGCAGGAGCGGTGGTGGATTGACCTGCCCGCAGTCCATGGGACCCACCTCGTCGGGTCCCACGTCCGCGGCTGCGGCTGCGCTGAGACTGCGGCTGCGCAGGCCTGCGGGCTTGAAAGTAATGCAATTGGGCGCCTCGACCCTGACCTCGAAAGGAGCGAAAAGCGGACCCCGAGGGAGTGCGCGTGGTGGCGAGACCCAAGGACTTAGTCCTTAAAGCATTCCAGGGTGCTATCCGCCTGGTCACCAAAGAGGCGTGTGCCATCAAAGAGCATGTCCAACAAAGTGTTCTGAACATCCCCAGAGAAGCCAGTTCTTCTGAGCCAAGCGTAACGGCGGCGCGCCACCGTTGAGGAAAGCGCCCTGCTGAGTGAATCGGCTGTGTCAAGGCCACAACGGATAGTGAATTTAGCAGCATCTCTCCCCTCGGTAATGGCCTGGGAGAGCATCGCCCGAGCTTCCACAGGGCACTGAGGCACCGCAGCCCAACAAGCACGCAGTATTCACCGCCCGCAACCCAGAACTGGCAAAAGTGAAAATCTTTTCCACAACATGCTCCAATTTCTTAGATTCCTTGTCCGGAGGGGCAGAAGGGAATGCGCTCGGCGAGGCAGAGGCCTGGACAACCAGACTCTGAGGCGTCGGGTGTTGTGTGAGAAAGCTGGGGTCGCCACACCCTTATCCACATGAGCCCCTGTGTTGGGTTTGTTCCAGGTACTCAACAGGACGTCAGTAAGTTCGTCGCTGAGGGGCAGCAGTGGCTACGCAGATGAGGACGCTGGCTGCTGTACCTCAGTCAGGAGGTTGGTCTTGATAGGTACATAAGGAAGCTTGAGGTTAACAGAAAAAGTCCCAACCTCCTCCATAACCACGGAAGAGGGGGACAGTGTAAGGACGAGATACCCGGGGGAATGGGAATAAACTCTCCACCCAGAAACGGAAGAACAAGTTACTTACCTTCGGTAACGATGTATCTGTAAGAAACATTAGTTAGTTAGATTCCTCTCCTTAGAATATCCCCAGGCGTCAGGCCGGATCCGGAAAGATTGTTGTAGCAATACCCCTTGCGTGTCGCTAGGCGTCGTCTGCGGCTCCGCGTCCGTCGTTGGTACTCCGACGACGTCATTCCCGCGCACGACGCCAACGACGGACGCGGAGCCACAGACGACGCCTAGCGACACGCAAGGTTTATTGCTACAAAAATGTTTCCAGATCCAGCCTGACGCCTGGGGATATTCTAAGGTGAGGAATCTAACTAACGTGTTTCTTTCAGATCCGGGGGGTAATAGACCAACCCCGGTTCTGCGCCGTCCGGTGCCTTATCCGGCGCCGTGCCCGGCACCGAGGCCGGAGCCGGAGGCGGGGCCGGCGGTCGCGCCGAGGCTGGAGCCGGCGGTGCCGTAGGGTATCGTGCCGGCGTAGCTGGAGCCAAAGGCGGTGGCACGGGGGCTAAACCCCCTAACGGGTCCGCCTGGCCCGAAGGCGCTCCGGAGGGACCCGATGGGCCAAACAAACGACTCATGGCCGACAGGAAAGCCTGTATTTCGTCCGGTGTCGCGTGCGGGCCTGGAAAGGGCAGGTAGACCGCAGGCAACAACGGATGCTCCACCGGAGCTGCGGGGGAGTGACCGCCCGCCCCCTCCACCGTGTCCCTCGACTGGGGAGGGGAAGACGAAGAACAACGTCGCTTCAACTTTTTATGCCGTGACTTACCTGTCCCCGAGTCCGACATGCAATGGTGACGGCTTTGCGACCGGTTACTCGACCTCCCACGTGAGCGGAACCTCGATCGGTGTGGAACCGATTGCCGGACCTCCAATAACTTTTGGGAACGCTCCCGCAAAGCTTTCGGCTCCATGGCCCGACAATCAGGACACGCCTCAAGGTCAATGGCGTGTCCCAAGCAGAAGAGACGCACGTCGTGCGGGTCCGCTACCAACATGTTCTAACGGCAGTTAAAATATTAACTAGGGGTACCGCTCTCGCTCGGATCTGCGCTTGCTGGCGCGGAAAAAGAAAGAACTGACGTCAGCGCGCGCGGGCGCGTCTAAGTAGCTCCGACGACGTCATCTCGGCGGCTACAATGCCACCGATGTACGTGGAGCCGCACAACGCCTACCGACGAAAACTTTCCGGATCTAGTCTGACGCCTGGGGATATTCTAAGGTAAAGAATCTATCACTAACGTGTCTCATTCAGATCCCTGTATTAAAATTGCCGGCCCAGATGATAATCACTTCTTGGTCTCTATCTTTCTGCAATTTGGTCAAATCACTATTTAATTTCTTCAGGACTTCCCTTATCTGGTTTTTTGGAGCATTATTATAAAAACTTATCAAGGCAAATATGTGGTATTTATCTAATTGGATGGATATAATTTGATAATAGATTTCAGATGTAGTTATCTTAGACACCTTAATCAAATTAGAGACAGATGCCCCCCTTGACTCTCCCATGTGTTGAGGGTACTGCGGCGGTATGATATGTCTTAAAGTAATTAATATGATTTCACCTGTTGCCAATGTTTCTTGGAGACAAAGATTTTTAAATTTACCAATAAACTCGGTCCATACAGGGTTTAACTGTTTAGTAAGCAAACCTGCTGATATTCCAAACTAGTATGCTTAAGTTGGCTTTTGATCTATTTGATTAAGTTCCCTTGGGAACAAGCATTGTGACAGTGGGTGCTGATCAGTGTGCACACTAATCCCTGACATATATGAAAATACAATAGGGAGAACATTTTGGGAGTGATATTAGGGCAGGTGCTGTAAACTAGAAGGCTCCACTGCTAGTCTCAATAGTACCTTTGTCATTTTGAGCATTTAAGCTTCTGACCTGATTGGGGGTAATACAGTCACGGGTGAGAGTTCTTGTGTTGGGTTCAACCTACTGGCTTGTTTGTTCCCCCATATTGGTAATAGAAGCTTCTCGGTATGTTTTTGGTTCCTAAACACTGGCATCCTCTGTCAATGATATTCCCCAAGGCCCCATCTAGCACATCATCCTGCTTATTAAGAGGGGAACCTGGGACAATGTAGGTAGCCACTACCCCTCTGGGCCTGGTGCTGTCAAAGTCCACCGAAAGATTCATAAGTATTAGAACAAAGAACTCTTATCCTTTTCTACGGTGAGGAGTTCTTCTGTTATCTTCAGTAGTGCACTTTCCACTCAATTCAATTCAATTCAAATGATCTTTATTCGGATATATTCAAAAACATCCATAAAAGTACATACAAATTACATCAGACATTCTTATACACAGTCAAATAAGTGCAAATATCAATGTGCAAATAGTGCAAAGATAATTCTAGGTCTAGCATGTCAGAGAGCTCTAGAAAATGCGTCCATTAAAATACATAAAAAGTAATCCCAATGAACAGTAAAACTAATCTTAAGAAAACAGCATGTTAAAAGTACATCCATTGTGCAAATATGCAATGTGCAAGTAATAAAACAGCCGGATACATTAATGGAAATTAATCTTACAAACAGCATAACTAGTAGTACACCCAATGTACAAAAATACAATGTGCAAATAAGGACAGGCTGTCTAACCAAATTCATTGAGGTAGATGGACAACCCATGTACAAAATGCAATATGTTAAGTGAGCATAATAATCAACACACTTCAAGTCATGTTCATTGAGGCGCGGGAACGGACAGCAATTTGAAGAAAGTGATTAACTCTGTATATTACATCGTCATTACTTAGCATCCGTAAAACTCTAAAAGCCTCATTGAAATCCGTCAGGGCATTGGCTCTCAAATAAGGGATTAGCAAGTGTTTCGTATATTTTACATAAAAGCCACAGAACAATGTAAAATGCAGCAGACTTTGCTTTCCACCCTGGTTACATGGGCAAAATAAATTCCCAAATTATGGGTGTAACCTAGGGGGAAGCAGAGTAAGTTTACCACACTCCCATCCCTAAATCTAAACAACAAACTCCGATTCCATCTGCCCAGTTTCTTGCGTAAATAACCTTGGGGCATGTTATGTGGCCTAGAACAAGATACTTGTAGAGGTAAGTAACCAAGAACTGCTGGCTTTGTGAATTCAATTTTTTCTCTGTTCGCTCGATACAAATCAAATAAGGCCTTTTTAACTGTAGTTTTATGTGAGGAATCAATTGTTTCGGGTGCTAAGAAAAGATGCCCCATTTCTACGCTTAAAAGGCTCATTTGTACCGCGTTAAACCAGGGAATATATTTTGCCCGCTCACTTTTTAGGCAATCTAAGATTATGTCACGGGTCAGGTAGGAAGCTGGGTTACGCCAAATGTTTAACCAAAACAAAGCAGGTCTAGATTTTATAAAGTCCTCTATATAAGGGAGATTCAATTCTCTATGGCACACATATGATGGAGCCGAAATAACTCCCCCCAGGACCTTCCTACAGAATTTATTTTCTTCTACCTGAATGTTCGTGCAGCTCGAGTATCCCCACACCTCAGCACCGTAAGTTCCTGTGGGGACGCACTGGGTTTCATAGATTTGTAAGAGTGATAGAATGACTTCAGTGTGCTTTGGTTGGCGTAAGGTAATTATAGAGTTAATGGCTTTGCCCAGTTTGTTCCTCCCTCTGGCAACGTGAGGTTGCCAAGATCCGAAATCGGAAAACAGCAGACCTAAGTAAGGGAAAGTGCTAGTGCTATTTAAAACATTATTCCCTGACATAATATGGCGGATTTTATGTTTCTTTGGCCCACAAGACATTATATAAGATTTTTTAAAATTTGTACATAGATCAAGGTCGGCCATATAGGAGACGAAGCCTGAAATTAAAATGCGGAGTGCATTAGGTGTACGGCCTAATAGTACCGCATCGTCGGCATAAAGCAATACAGGGAGGGGTTTGCCGTTGACGAGCGGGACATCGGTACTTAATTTATCCAAGGATGTGCTTAATTCATTTATATATAAAATAAAAAGCAGGGGAGCCAAGACACAACCTTGTCTAACACCCCTGCCAATTAAAATCTCACCCGAAACTTCTCCATCGTTGTTAATACGAACACAGGCTTTTAAATCACTGTGTAAATGGGCCAGGAATTGGACCAGAGGTTCATCCAAACCATATCTCAGCAAGGCTGTCCATAGGCGTGATCGGTTGACAAAATCAAAAGCAGAGCTTAGATCCATAAAACCTAGGTAAAGTGGGGATTTTTTAGCTATAGTATATTTATCTAAAACTAAGTTTAGGTTCAAGCACTGCTCAACCGTCCCTACGTTGCTTCTGAAACCTAACTGACATGGGTTTAAGATTTTATTTTCTTCGGCCCAAATACTAATCTTATTAAAAATGACCCTGCCCAAAATCTTCAATGTGTTGTCAATTAATGATATCGGGCGATAGCTCCCAGGATCAAGTTTGTCCTCTTTTTTAAAAATAGGAACGATGGTACTATTGGACCAGGAATCGGGCAATGAGGTAGTTGATAAATTATTAAAAACATTGCACAAAAGTGGGGACCATAGGTCAGGCTCTGATTTAATTAGATCAATAGATACTCCATCAGGCCCTGGCGCTTTATTTCCTGCGCTTTGAAGAATTGCATCCTCTACTTCCGTTATAGAAAAGTGCGGAAACTTAGATGGTTGACAATTTTCAATGGGAGGAGTCGATGCCATATAAATATTTGTGAAGTGCTTCACCCATACTTCCCCTGGTATGCTACAAGTTATGGGAGTGATATTGGAGCCAAATGATTTCAGGTTCTTAACCTCGCTCCAAAACCCAGCAACATCCTTTGTTGCTGCAGTTCGTACAAGTGATTCCCAATGAGATTTTAAGAGCTCTTCGGATCGTGTTCTTAAAGTGCGTTTATAGCTAGACCTCAGAGTCCTCACCAAAGACCGATCTAGTGGGTCGGTCTTTAGGGCCACTCTCAAATCTCTGTTTGCTCTAGAGCAGGAGTTGTCAAACCATCTAGGGTTAGTATTAGTATTAATTAGGACTGGCTTTGATATCTCCTTCTTTATGGTCTTACACAATTCCATGAATGCTTCCACAATCGCATAGTCAGGGCAGTCGGAGGACAGGCAGGTGGATAATAATTCGGGATAGGTTTTTTCAACTCGGGCTAACACCCCCTTATTGTCAATCCCCTTCCAAACCACCCTTAGCTTATCCGTCGACACGACTAGATTTTTTGCCCCTATTTCTATCCGCTTCAGCTTTTTGTAAGGAAGTTTAAGAGTGGATAGGATGGGGTGATGGTCGCTATATATACACCTGACTACTGTGGCCTCCAATAAAAGGTCAACAAGCATGGCGGTCATAAATACATAGTCAATTGTGGAAGCACTCCCATGCCCAATATAAGTAGCCGCAGGGCAGATATTCTCCCTAGTGTTTAATTTTTCCATAACGTTAATTAGATCCCTTGTGGCCAGAAGGTTGGATAATTCTTCACCTCTTTTACAGGGGGGAGTTTGACGGTGAATGTGTGCATTAAAATCACCTCCTACACATATCCCGTCGAGTTTACCACACTTTTGTCCTTTTACAATATCGTCAATAAAATTAAACAACTTTATAAAATTCATATTGGGATGTGTTTTAAAATCATTGTTGTAAAAATTAATTAAACATATTCTGACACTACTAGTATAAAGCAATGCCTGGAAATTTCTATTGTGCGTTTCCAGTGGTTCAATTTTGACTTCCGCACCAATTTTGACCCATATTGATAGTCCCCCACTGGGTCTACCCATAGCAGGTGTAGAAGCAATTTGGTTGAAACAACTGAAACCATCAAAAAGAAGAGGGGTGGTGCACCAAGTTTCTTGAAACATCAAGATATCAATTTTGGAAACCCAGTCCACCCAGTCCCCATTTGTGACTTTAGCATTTAAACCTGCTATATTCCAGCTCAGGATTGCCAGATTGTTAGTGGAGGGTCCTGGTGTAAGAACAAAGCTATTGCCCTTGGGCACCTCATCATCATTAGCAATCATTGCAGTTGGGTCAAAGAGTGAATCCCCTGCTGGCTCGAATGTATTAGAATAATTCCTGATTGCTGGATCTAACGAGATGGTTGATGGTCAGTCCAAGGTGCCCAGATCAGACAGTGCACTGTACCTATTATGTAAGGGGAAGGGTGAAAAAATGGGGCTAGGTGGTATATGGTGGGGTCTATAAAAGTAGCCCAGTGGCAGAGAGGTTATGTCAGTAGGGGGGGGGAGAAACTCATATTAGTACTACCTAGGATAAATTTGACTGTAGAGGGATTTCTAAAATGAATGACAATACAATCCCCTTCTATATTCTTGGGTAGTGGCCCAACCCAGCTCACCCGTCGAGTAGTCAAAATTTCTCTCATAATGTTAGGTCCTACCCCTTTATGTTTAGATAGCCAGTCTATACATTTGTTGTTTAGCTGCATCCATGACTCGCTCTGTCCCTCCCGTAACTGAGGTACGCCTGCCAAGATTATTACATAGGGGCAGGCGTCGGGGGGCAAATTGAGGACAGGCCCTGAGTGCATTGATGGCCTTGTGATAGTTGTTTGGCCCTTTTCTGATGCAGTGTTAATAGGTACCTTCCTCCCTTTAGCATGCAGGGTGGGAGCATCCTTTGGCGTATTGGTGGCTATGGTATTGGGGCATATTGGTTCTGTGACTGTAGTCAGGGTGTGCTGGGGGATTTTTGGAGTGTGGTTTCTCCCTTCATTGGCGCATTTCGATGCGGTATCAACAATAGTAGCTTTTTTAGAGGCGTTTTGCCCTACACTGTAAATGCCCTTATTAACAGTTTCTAAATCTTTCAAAAAGCGCTCACCCCTTATTAAGTCAAGACTAATAGCCCCCTTCCTCTTAACATCTTCATTCTTTATCAAGGTTTCAATGCGGTCTAATCTTTTAAAAATATTATTAAACTGTTTGATCATTTGACATTCTAGCTGTTTAAAAACGGTATCTACAATAGTTTCCATAAAATTCGCATTTGATTTCAATGCTGTAATACTTTCACTAACTGGCTCAGTCTGTGTACATGTGCAGTTTATGCCATTTCTGGGAGGAGTGATATCCAAGGGTTCTCCGGCCAATTGCGCTTCTTCAGTTGTGACACTACTGCCCCCTATTATTTTTTGCTTCCCTCTGGTCCACATACTCTGCGGTGTAGGTTGGCCCTTGTTATACAGAGCTGGTTTCTTTTTATTAGTTAAGGATTTTGGAGGGCCTCTTTTCCTTTTTCCTCCAGCAGGTTTGGCTTTCGGGGATACATGAGGGATAGGGACGTATTCAGTAATATCAAGCTGGGACTCAAGAATAATAGTGTCGCTTTCCTCCCCAAGAGTAATAGATTGTAGGTGGGGCACATTGGACTTAGACACTGTAACAGTTGGGGATAAGGGTATAGTATGTACTGTACTGGAGTCCCGAGGCTCAGGATGTGTACGTAGGAGCTCCAATGACATCCGTCTCTCTGTGCTCGCAATTTCATTAGCAACCATGTTGAAGGCGTTATCCAGCATACTTTCCAGGGATAGCGGTGTACTCGGATGTGCCACATCCGATCTACCACTTTGAATAGCAGAACGCTTCCCCCTGGTGGACATGTCACTTCTCTCACCTGTCTACAGCTTAGATGGGTGGCCCGCCCGACCACTGTTGACCTCTGAGGGCCTCAGAGGGCCCGCCCTTTGCCCGCGCGCGGTCCCGCGACGCGGGGGGAAGGTTCAATTAAGTAGCGCCTCCGGGCGCGCAAACAGCTCCGGTTCCGCTTCCGTTACGCTGGGGACCCTGGGTGTTGTGGTCCCGTCACGCGCTCCTCCCCACACAGCGGTCGCGATGGTGTGCGACGGCGGGAGAGAGACGCGGGACACAGCAGAGGACCAGGACGCCTCACGGAACACTGGCCAAGCAGGTAGGCAGCAAATTGGCAGCAGGAATCAGGCGTTTCAAAATCCAGCACTTTCCACTCTATTAGTAGGGCAGAAAACAGAATAACAGTCACTCAGGAGATCATTTATCTCAAGGTGGAATGGTAATTTGAATTGTCACAACAATCTCCAATGTTTTTGTGGTGTGCGATAGGCCTGAAATGGAGTTTTAGATGGACAGTATCTCTGGTTCATCGCTTGGCTTCTTGAGGGTAGTGGCATGCAGATCATTGGCCTCAAGGTCAGAGGGTAACTGTTCTTTTTGAGCTGATTGCATTGTTTATGATGAAAGCTGTCCCTCCTTAAGTCTACAAATTGTAGTCATTCATTTAATGTTTCAGGGACCCATAAGACTAACCACAGATTTGAGAGGGATAGCAAGAATTTTGAGCAATAGGCAGTTTGTGGTTATAATGATAGAACTACCGAAGTAAATCTGCAAAATGCAACATTAGGAGGTCCATTGGTGCTTAAGATTATCGTGCAATTGCACGAGGAGAGATGAGTGGACCAGTTGTTCAGATAGCTGAGTGTTTTAAAGAAAAAGGAATGTAAATGGCTCCAACTCTTTACCAAGATGACTGCAAAAGGTTCATTTCGGTTTGCAATGTTTCAGGAGAGACAACAGAATGCTTATTTGCAGGGTATCCATCCAGAGCTGGAAGAGGTGTTGGGAGGTTTATGAATTGGGTCATGCTGCAGAAGGTCAGAGTACCACGACAGTACTGGAGTGAGAAACAGACCAAGTGCATGCCCCTCATTAGAGTCTCCACTACAGGTGAAAATAGGTGGGAGAAGCCTCAACCCTGGAGGGCACCGTCAACAACAAACAACTCTCTGCTTCGTCTCAACCCTCATTTTACTACTCTTTCCACTGCACCGCCCTATTTCTCACCCTATACCTCTATCAGTATATCCTCTACCTCCACTCTCTTGCATCCCAAACCCCATACCACTACTATGATCCCCAAAAAACCCTTTCTAGACTCCTCCCTACTCTATCCCTCCTTGCATCATCTCATACTTCTTTTACTATTTAAATCTCCCAAATAAGCCTTTCTAAACCCTTACCTCTAACTCTTCCCCCTCCACCTCCCTTTTACTCACCCCAAGCCTTCTCCTACTGCTATGAGCTCCAATTTTTTTTCTTCGAAATCCTACCCTTTTCTATTCCTACACTGTCCTTTTCAATCCGAATAACAGACTAATATGTCCAACACTCAGATTAATTTCATATTTCACTATACTAATTAATCACTAATCTTCTATGGGCTCCGGAGTAGAGTGCTACTTCCGAAGAAGCACTTCAACACCACATCAGGGGTAGCAAGCGCTATATAAATGCAAACCGTTTGCCTCTTCTGTCCCTCCACTAGCCTTCTCAATCCAAATAACTGACTAACATATCCACCACTCGTATTACTTTCATATTTCCCTGTAATAATTCACGACTAATCCTTTATGGGATCCGGAGTAGTGTGCTACTTGCCGATTACGCTACAATCCCCCCCATCAGGGGTAGCAAGTGCTATATAAATGGAAACCTTTTTCCCTCCACTATAGTTCTCAATCCAAATAACTGACTAACAAATATACCACTTAAATTACTTTCATATTTAATCGCTATACTAATTCACCACTAATCCTTTATGGGTTCCGGAGTATCATGCTACTCGCCAAAAAAGCACTTTGACGCCTCGTCAGGGGTAGAAAGCGCTATAATAATGCAATTACAATACAATTATGAATCAATACATTCCTGATGGCAACAGCCAGAAGACTGCAGGTGCAGCAGTGCTATTCACCAAACACATAGAAGCCAATAGTTGAGAGATGGTCGCTAATAGGAGGACCACACTTGTCAGCCCAGTGATCAAAATGTATTAATCACCTGATCAATAGCAGAGCCTAAGATCCCTAAAAAAGCTCCAGCCAGGAAAGGAGAGTACTGCAGGATCTGGGGGCAGCTGAAGACTTCTTAAATGACTCCAGGAAGCTAGGCATTAAGATTGAGGAGCCTCAAGTGATTTTCATTGTAGCGTAACTTGGTCACTGTGTCTAACCAGCAGTGGCTTTCCCAGAAAGATAACTTTGGTTTAGAAAGTGGCAGTATCTGACTGGAACAAAGGGAATACTGGTTAATAGAAACATTCTCAGGAGTCAATAAATATTCTCAAGTGTAAAAATTCAGAGATTTGAATTTCTGTTGGTGATCTGCTCTCTCCTTTTGATTTCTATAACATGTTGCCACAGTGGATGGGTACACACTAAATGAATACTAATTAATACATTATCTGATGGCAGATATCTTGCTGCAGATTACTTACTTTAGAATCTTCCCCTAGGTGCAAGACTGGTTTTGGAAACTTTTTCCAAAGCATGCCTGCACATCAGCAGAGGGCATCGTGCAACTCCGTATCGACGTTGACTACCAGATGCGATGTCGACGGAGTACATAAAAGGCTGGTGGTTAAATCTGATGCTGCTTCGTCAAACCCAAGTGTCCTTCCCTTCGTTCCACCAAATAAAGAGTCCAGAAGGCTAGAACATTGTGGGAGGGATATCTTCTCTGACATCAGTTTGGCACTGAAGTCGTTAAACACAGCATGTGTTCCGGGTAGATTTTCTCATGCTTTATGGGACTCTGTGGCGCAGTGGCTGCCTTCTCAGTCAGAGGAAACTGAGAAGCAGTGAAATTCACCATAAAATGCAGTATGAACACCACCGATTCCGTGAAAATCTGGTATTTGTAAAGCACAAACTACTCACCCCTAGGGTTTCAAGGCACTGGGGGCCGTCAGGGAGATTAAGTGAGCTATTGCCTAGAGTCACATGGTGCTGAGCTGAGCTGCCGCCGGGGATTGAACCGTGAGCCCTGCGCTCCAGAGTCGGCTGCCCTGCCCGCTGCGCCACACCTCTCTACTGTGGGAAGAACTATGGGTCGGTCAGTTGCACTGCGCAGACATGCATGGCTGCGTCAGTCTGGGTTTTCAGAGCCTGTACAGGAAAGCCTCAAAGATGTGTTGTTCAATGGTGTTGATTTAATTGGTAAACAGGCTGATTCGGCTTTAAGGTGATTCAAAGCTGGTAGATGTGATAAGACCACCAGAGATGTCTTTGAAAGCTTTGGTTATATTCTTCCTTCTGACCTGTGTAGAATGAAGTGTTTCTGCATGACTGAGTTGCAATATGTACTTCATCTGATTACAACCAGAGTAGTGTTTTACTTAATGCAGGGGTGTATGGTTCAACAGGGCCCATATACTTGAAATTCACACACAAACTGCAGAAAATGTTTTAAACCCCCCCACTTTAAAAACTAGCATATGTTCAAAAATGTGTTTAAATTCCCATCTTGGTAGTCAAATTCATTAATAATTGAAGCAAAGTATCATCTCAAATACTAGATCCCATATGGTTAATCATTAGTTTACTGTACGTAAACCTTTTAGCTGCTAAATGAAATATACTTAGAGGGCTTTGAAAAGCACCTCATGAAAAAAAACACAAAGAGCACATAATGTCTTCAATATGAACCTAAAATGCAGAAAAAAAGATAATGAAACATTAGGACTTAGATGGGAAAAAAATTATTGAGTCCATCAAGTGCTTGACAATGGAGGCCCTGTAATAGAATTTACAATGGAGTATAGGCCATTAACACCTCGGCCCCCACTGGGATCCCCAAATCCATGGAAGAATGGGTAGCAGAACATACCCATATGCCCGTCATGCTTTTTACTTTAGGGGCTCCAGATGAAGAAGCATATTGTAGTATCAATCCGCCAAAAAGTAGGATGCAAGTGCAAATATTGAAGGGCCCTGAACAAATTAGGAAATTTGAGAAGCAATATCATTTTTACCAAATTTGTTTGACCCATTCGAGAGATTGGTAAATGATCCCAATGTTTCAGCACTTTCATACATTCAGAATGCTTGTGCTCACAGTTGATTTTATGCTATCTACAAATGTTGGGCTTAAAATCCCCCATACAATATTTGGCAGTACCTACAGCTCTGTTGTCACTTATCTGAGCTCCTCTGAGTCTACAACCTGAAAGTTCCAGAACTGGACATCAACGCATTCTATAATCAATAATGACTCTAAAGGGTCAGCTATGCATACTGCAACATCGTCAGAAAATGCTGTAACACAGAACTCACTCTGTACGCATAGGTTGGACAGCAGTATAGACTAGAAGTTGCTTCAAAAATAGTTCCTTGTACAATTAGCACAGTGATGGGCGATAGTGGACATCCCTGACAGGATGCATGTTAAATTTTGAGTGCAGCCTGATTCTTGACTGTGGCAGTGATGTTTTCTCATCTGGGCTACAATATCAGATTGTACACAGAGCAGCTTATGATTACACTTGGCAAACTGTAAATGGTTCAGACAAAAGCTGATCAACATACATTTAGTACAAAGAGCAACAACCATATTGCATGTGGTCCTTGGGTCAATCACTACAATCTGGTCAGAGAGAGACCACATTTCATATATTCGGCACAAGTCTTTTCAAAGTCATGCCGCAGCATCACTATCAAAGTAGTGCAGTCCTGAAATGCATTTAGATGCCTGAGAAAATCTACAATTAAATATAATATCCACCTACTTATATGGACTAAAAGGTTCAGGCAGCAGTGCTTTCCAAGTAGAGGATTGTAACCTATGGAATTATGCCATCTAGCCTTTCAGGCATGGAGGATTACTGAAAATTCCTTAGAGGTCTCAAAGGAAAACACTTCCACTCGGCTTTAGGATCAGGATGCATAATTCAAATGTGTTAAAGCAGTGACTATCGCCCTCAAGAGCTCCTCCAATTAATCTAACCCTGCTTTTGCCCGGTCAAATCCAGGGAGCCCAGTGTTCCAACCATTGTGAGACAGGGCTCAGTAATGACTCCAGAATGCTCAATAACATCAGGCTGCTATGCTCTGTGTTGCAAAACAAATGTAAATAAATCATCCACCTTTTAAAAACATTGCTGTCTATTATGTATACTGCTCTACTACCTGTGATGTTTTAAATACAAATCTGGTTCAAGCAACTTTCATAACCCTAACTTTTTCAAATTGCTCTTTACTGATTTTCTTTTAATTCCCGCACTTATAGAGGAAGAGTATTATTGTAATAATGATTAGTGTTGTAGCTCAATTACCCCTAAAAGAGCATGTGTTTAATAAAAACATATTCAGTGTAACAATAAAAACAACAACTGTACCTCTTTATCAACTAGAGCGGTACTGCTTACTTACCGCAGTCATCTAAATGGCATTAATCGCTCACTATTTCAGTAATGTAGATGGTACGCTCACAGGTATATTGTAGCATTTAACTGTACTGCTGGCAATGCTCTCTATTCCCAAGTTCAAAGTAGTATTTGTCCATATCACTTTCGTTAACACAGAAACTTGCCCAAAAGTACGAGTTACTTACCTTCGGTAACGATGTATCTGGTAGAGACGTTATCTAGCCGCAGATTCCTTAACTTAGAATATCCCCAGGCGTCAGACTGGATCTGGAAAACTTTTTGCAGCAGCACCTCTGCGCGCTGGGTGACGGCACCACACGACCCCGCCCTGACGTCGTCCACGGACGTGACGTCAGCGAGGTCATATAAGTCCCTCCCGGCGTGCTGACGTCAGTTTTCTTCGCAGAAAGCTTTTCCGTGGCACAACGCGGAGTCACCAACAAAACTGCAAAAGTATGGGAACAGTGTGCAAAGGATGAAAAATCCGTAAAAGAAAGAAGGTGGATGGTGCAAAACACCATCATAAAAGACAGTATCAGACACTGTCTACATATACGAGAGGATGTAAAGGCAGAGCAAAACCCCGCAAAGCGAAGCATGGACCCTCTCCGAAAGCTGAGTAACAAGGGAAGAAATCGCAACAGGCAAGATAGATTGTTATTACCATGTAGAACTGCGCCTACCAACAAGGAAGGGACACAGGAAGAACAACAGTCTACTGCAAGAAGATATGAAAAGAATGGTATTCCCCTATAGCAAGGGAAGGCCGAAACATAGCCCAGCAGATCCCCAAAGAAGGCGACTATAGAGGAGACAAGAGTCCTGACTCAATAGAGAAGGTAAAAAAAAAAAGCAAAAGAGGAAGGTGCACCAGTAAGAAGTCCAAGTATAAGCAGTATCTTTGAAATATTCCTTTAATTTTCTTGTAAAAAAAACTCGCAGCCAACGCGTTTCGTTCCACACTGGAACTTCTTCAAGGCTGAAAACATGCAACATAACCACATTTAAATACCAAAACACACCACAGAACATCACATGACACAACACTACATTCTATCTGTTAGTTGAATTGTTCAGTACTAGCGGAGACAAACAATACATCAAGAAGATTAATTAATTAAAAGGTACAAATGTAAACAACATCAAAAACTTCACAGAAAAGACAAATTTACCAAAAAGAAAAAATCACAACATTTATATCATAAATATTTAAAAACACAACACCACATTTATATCACATATATCTCGTACACTAAAAGTACTGCGTACACGCCTATAATGTAACAAACAATACAAAACATTCAGACGTCGTCAGTACCGATTATCAGGTAAATATCTCTAATAAGTGGCTAGGAGGAGTTGATTTATAAATATAAGGCAAGGAATCATACCCCAAAGATAGAATAACCACAAGTTTCTTATGAGAGACGCGAAAGAGAAGGGGAAAAGGTAGAAAAAAGAAAGAAAAAAGAAAAAAAAAAAGAAAAAAGAAAAGAGAAAAAAGGGCAAGAGAGAAAAAAAGAAAAGAGGTGGAGAGGGAGGGAGGGGAGGGGAGGGAGGGGAAAAAAGAGAGTAAACGTGTAAAAATGGGGGGAGTAGAGGGAATATGGGAGGGGAAAGATGGGGTTAAAAACACCCAGTGAGAGTGATCGACCAATAAGTAAATTGAAAAGTTGCAAGAAAACTCACCAAAAAACAGGCTTCCATTAAACAGACAATGTAGTAGAAGGTGCAACGTAATTAAGTCCCGCACGTATGAAGAGTATAAATTCACAGACAGTAGTCAAATGGTAAGAGTATCTGTTTAAAAGAGATTTTTTATATAAAATATAAGATTTATTTTAGAAAGAACAAATGAAACAGCCAATTATTACAAATAAGGTGTTGAGGTATACTAACAGTATCTCAGAATAATAAACATAGGCTTACCAATGGTAAAAGTAAAATATCGCTTCGTCTCATGTTAGAGTTCAGGACAGGAAGAGTCACCTCAACAGCATGTGTAGCTTTATAATGCAGGTGACCAGAGTAGCGGCTCCATAATACGAGCACAAAAATATCAAAGATTCCAATATTCTAAAAGACAAAATATAATGAATGAATGAATAAAAAATGAATAAAAAAGCTCAATTGCACCCCAAGACTGAGATCAAGTTTTTCTGGTATTTAATGATACAAATAACCAGTGATAGATATAAAAAAGGGGGTACTAGAACAAAGAATGGAACATGGGCCAATTGGGGATGTCAACAGGGTCCGTCCCTTCACATCGAAATCAAAGGATAATACACTATACAATTAGCCAAGATAGTGTAGAAAGGCAAAGTATTACCATAGTGTATATATCTGTGTAGCAAATAATATTCCAAAAACCAGAACCACCATCTAATAATGATCGCCAATTCTATGAGAGTCTGGTTTCATAGACCGTACAGGGCAAAGTATTACCATAGTGCAAATATCTGTATAGCAAATAATATTCCAAAAACCAGAGCCACCATCTAACAATGATCATTGGCGATCATTGTTAGATGGTGGTTCTGGTTTTTGGAATATTATTTGCTACACAGATATATACACTATGGTAATACTTTGCCTTTCTACACTATCTTGGCTAATTGTATAGTGTATTATCCTTTGATTTCGATGTGAAGGGACGGACCCTGTTGACATCCCCAATTGGCCCATGTTCCATTCTTTGTTCTAGTACCCCCTTTTTTATATCTATCACTGGTTATTTGTATCATTAAATACCAGAAAAACTTGATCTCAGTCTTGGGGTGCAATTGAGCTTTTTTATTCATTTTTTATTCATTCATTATATTTTGTCTTTTAGAATATTGGAATCTTTGATATTTTTGTGCTCGTATTATGGAGCCGCTACTCTGGTCACCTGTATTATAAAGCTACACATGCTGTCGAGGTGACTCTTCCTGTCCTGAACTCTAACATGAGACGAAGCGATATTTTACTTTTACCATTGGTAAGCCTATGTTTATTATTCTGAGATACTGTTAGTATACCTCAACACATTATTTGTAATAATTGGCTGTTTCATTTGTTCTTTCTAAAATAAATCTTATATTTTATATAAAAAATCTCTTTTAAACAGATACTCTTACCATTTGACTACTGTCTGTGAATTTATACTCTTCATACGTGCGGGACTTAATTACGTTGCACCTTCTACTACATTGTCTGTTTAATGGAAGCCTGTTTTTTGGTGAGTTTTCTTGCAACTTTTCAATTTACTTATTGGTCGATCACTCTCACTGGGTGTTTTTAACCCCATCTTTCCCCTCCCATATTCCCTCTACTCCCCCCATTTTTACCCATTTACTCTCTATTTTCCCCTCCCTCCCCTCCCTCCCTCTCCACCTCTTTTCTTTTTTTCTCTCTTGCCCTTTTTTCTCTTTTCTTTTTTCTTTTTTTTTTTTCTTTTCTTTTTTCTTTCTTTTTTCTACCTTTTCCCCTTCTCTTTCGCGTCTCTCATAAGAAGCTTGTGGTTATTCTATCTTTGGGGTATGATTCCTTGCCTTATATTTATAAATCAACTCCTCCTAGCCACTTATTAGAGATATTTACCTGATAATCGGTACTGACGACGTCTGAATGTTTTGTATTTTTTGTTACATTATAGGCGTGTACGCAGTACTTTTAGTGTACAAGATATATGTGATATAAATGTGGTGTTGTGTTTTTAAATATTTATGATATAAATGTTGTGATTTTTTCTTTTTGGTAAATTTGTCTTTTCTGTGAAGTTTTTGATGTTGTTTACATTTGTACCTTTTAATTAATTAATCTTCTTGATGTATTGTTTGTCTCCGCTAGTTCTGAACAATTCAACTAACAGATAGAATGTAGTGTTGTGTCATGGGATGTTCTGTGGTGTGTTTTGGTATTTAAATGTGGTTATGTTGCATGTTTTCAGCCTTGAAGAAGTTCCAGTGTGGAACGAAACGTGTTGGCTGCGAGTCTTTTTTACACGAAAATTAAAGGAATATTTCAAAGATACTGCTTATACTTGGACTTCTTACTGGTGCCCCTTCCTCTTTTGCTTTTTTCTCGTCTAACTGGTCTACAGTGGAGTCGATCTACGGCGTGCTCCAGGAAGATCTGTGCACAGGAACTGAACTTTTAACAAAATATCTGTGGTTTGAAGTGCTCAACTTATGGTCAGCCGTAGCTTGTTCTTTTGCATAAAGCTCAATAGAGAAGGTGGGAGGGAGGAAAGCAACAGGAGAAGAAGAAGAAGAATCTCCTGATGAAGGTGAATGAAAAGGCACCGTTTTACAGGAAAGAAGCCACCTGGAGGGAGGCAGCCGCATATGGCAATTCTTAAAGAGAGCACAACAATGGGAGCACCCTGAAAGAAAACCAATGGCAACTGAAAGGAGGCAAAGTGGAAAAACCCACCTGGCAAGGTCCTCGCAGAACGAGGAGGATGGGTGGGAGTTAAGGAATCTGCGGCTAGACAACGTCTCTACCAGATACATCGTTAGCGAAGGTAAGTAACTCGTACATCTGATAGAGACATCTAGCTGCAGATTCTTTAACTTAGAATAGATACCACAGCCATACCCCAGGAGGAGGTGGGTCTGCGACAGAACAACAGAAAGTGCCCGAAGCACTGAGCCGGCAACAGAGTGATGAACCATGGGGAAGGCTGTGGCCGAACAGCCAGACAGCAACCCAAGTGGCTCAAAAGAGCAAAAGACAAGACATCCCAAACTGCCAGAATAGCGCGACACTATACCCGTAAGAGTATGAGATGTGTAAACAGCACTAGCCATATTCCAGAACAGAAGAGAGAGTCCAGAACAAAGGAGGGAGAAGGACTACTCCCAGCTCAATGGGGCATTAAGTGGACACCGACGAAAGCTAGAGGATAAAAAGAAGAAATGTAACCAGAGCCTACCAGGCCAGCCCACGCAAGGGAGGCCGGAAAGGCCACAGCCAGGAAGCGAAGGGCAGAGGCAGGAACTGAGCAACATTTTAGAAGAGCAGGCGGGAACAAAGACACGCCAAGGGCACACCTAGCCACCAAAAGGCATGACAGGGGCAAATAGTATCACGCTGAAGCGGACCACAACTAAAACCTGCGCAGACGGCCACGGCGAAAGCTAAAATGAGCATGGAATTGCCCAACCAGGGAGCTTGAAGGTCGAGGTGAGAACTCACCCACGTAATTCATAGAAGCAGGGTGCAGCACCTGGGACAACCTGCATCAGTGGAACTGTCCCGCAGGCACAGGAGACATAGAGTAGGGTGACGCCCAGTAAAAAAGACACATCCGAAGGGAGTGGCCGCAGAGGCACCAAAAGCGCCAATAGGAGCTGTGAATAGGAACACACATAACTGTTGAGAAGAACCTCAGATATCCAGACCACTTCCTCCGACTGTGAGGGGAAATCCACCCCCTACAGAAGAGTGGGACTGGTTAGTATAGGCCAAGAAAGAAGCATCGTGAAGCGGGTGGACCATCCCAGGGAGTGGAACGAAGATGCAGGAAAAGACACCGAAGTGTACTTAAAGGTGCTAGAAAAGATACCGCTGTGCAGAACGAGGGCAAGCTCGAGTACAAGCACTGACTTGCTCTTTGAAACGCGGAGATGCAGGACCAGACTTCGCGGTAGCGAAGAGAGGTGGAGAGCAAGGGGGGGCGAGCAATGACCACGCAAGTACGGGTGCCGTAGGAGGAACCCACCTAGTGCACCCGTGGCAGGAGGTAGCCGTGTTTTGAAGTGTGTTGAAATACATTGAAAACCTCCTAAAGAGGAGAATGAGGAACATATGCAAGGCTCAAGCAAGACGAGACCCATGGGTTAAAGGAGATCGCTCCAAAGGCACAAAACCGAACACCGTGCAACGGTAAGACAAGGGCGTCATTGGACGCAGACAGCCCAAAGGGGCCTCCATGCCCGCGTGACGCATAGCAGAGCTATACAATAGCATACAGGTACTCCACTTGGAGTATGGCACCTCCCCAAGAACCATGGGGGAACACCTCTTAAGGCAAACCACAATCAGAGGACAGAACACAATCTGTGGAACACCGCCACAGTAGGCTTACCGCCAGCCTAAAAAACGCATAGTGCTACTGGTCGATGCCAAATAAAAGGGCAACCACCTCAGATCATGTGAAATGGAAACCTTTGAAATACAGACCTATGGGGGAGGCCGAAATCCTGCAAGGAGGCGCTGAACAGCCGAATCGGCATGGGCATCAAACAAAAGGACCCCAACAAAGGGTAGGTCAACAAGGCGTTGCCGGATATTATTCAGAAAGACGCCATCCCGCAACCACGCATGGCGCCGTAGGGCCACCGAACCAGCCATAGCACGGCCTAAGGAATCCGCAGAATCCAAGGCCGAGCGGATTGTAAATTCCGCCAAATCATGGCCATCATGGAGAAGAGGAAGGAGGTCAACACGAGCGCCCTCAGAAGTGGCTGATAGAAGAGACTCGGCAGAGTCCCAAAGGGCAGAAGTGGCCCGAGCCAAGACACACACTGTATTTAGTGATCGAAGAGCTGCGCTAGTGGAGGCGAAAATGTTACGGCCCCACAACTCCAGCCATCTGGACTCCCGGGAGGGACGAAGCAACAGCTGAGGCAAGGAAGGGAAAGCAGTTTGCAGGACAGACCCCTGAATGTCTGGGTGAACAAATAAGCAAACTGGATCATGTGGAGCAGGATGGTGGCGGTGCAAGCTAGAACGAGCCACCGGATCACCAGGAGCTGGCCGAGCCCAGGTGCCCAAAAGGGCATCATAAAGAGAAGCTTCGAAAGGTAGAAGCGGCTCTACATTTCCTGAACCGCGGTGGAGGACATCCAGCAGAGGGTCAACTGGCAGGGGGACCGAAGGAGGGTGCACACTCAGAAGATGAGTGGCCAAGGAGAGAATCCTAATGAACGCCGCACCGGCCTCAGTAGACCTGCGAGGAGGGGACCGTAACTCATCTGTGGGTGAGGGCTGTAAACTAGGCCTCCCACCCCAAGGAGGGCGACCAATAAACTGAGGATGCGACCAATGCCCAAAAGAAGTTATCCCCATTGACGAATGAGGGTCCTGGTGGGGCTTCTGAGGAGGCGGGGAGTCTGCCATGGCCACAAGTTCCAAGGGAGGGGAGAGGCAAGGACAGATCCGGCGTTGAAGCAACGCCGGACACCCCCCAGAAGCCTCCGGAGAGGAGTCAATAAACCTGCATCGGGGCAGCGCCTGGGTGACTTAGGTCAGCGCCGACCCTGCCTTGTTCAGCGCCGACTCGGCCCCGTTCGGCGCCGACTCGACCTCAACCACGACGAGCTCCGCTTCCGAAGAAGAAGGGGACTGCGCCGGAGCAGGGGAGGCAAGCCTACGACACCAGACCGGCACCGACTCAGCCTCAACCACAACAGTCTCCGACTCCACAGGAAGGCATGGAGTCAGAGCCGTTGATGCAAGTCTACAGTGCAGGACCAGCGCAGACCCCACCTCCTAACAGGAAGCCGCCTGTCCTGAAGGCTGAGGCATGCTCGAAGCAGGGCTGCGAGCACCAGCAACCACCTGCGGCGCCACAGGGAGCCACACTGTACTATGCGGCGTGGCAGGGGTGCTATGGGTCGAACAGGGGGACACAACCGTGCCGCGCCCCGACGATGCCATATCTCCATCATCCCTAGAGGCAAGGGGCACAGTCGGCGCCGGGGGCGAACCTGCCGGCGCATCCGCCAGAGACCCCGCATGTAGGGAGAAGAGGGGACCCAAGGGAGGCCGCGGCATAGGCCTCTATCTGGGTCCGAGTCACCCCGCGCCAGGATAAGGCGGATAAAGGAGGGGCGACGCCCAGGGGCGCATGTCCGGAGGATTCTGGGAACTAGTGCCCCCGACAACAGAAGGAAGTGAGGTCGAGGACCTCAGCGACATGCGCCGTGACTTACCCGAGCGAAGCGAACGACACACCTGGGAACCAAAGTGCGACCGATGCCGCAAATGGAACCCACTGCCAGAGGTACCTGCCGCCAATGAGGAGGCCGGGGGCCGAGATGACTCCGACCGGGACAGACGAGCCGAAAGCAGCTTCATCCTGCGCTCCCGCCGGGATTTCGGCTTGAGATGTTGGCAGGCGTCTCAGTCCGTGCGAAGCGTCAAAAAAGGGCCTGAAAACAGGCTAGAGGAACCGCTTACTCCGGATCCGCGTTGTACGAGGAAAAGAAGGAAAACTGACGTCAGCGCGCCGGGAGGGACTTATATGACCTCGCTGATGTCACGTCCGTGGACGACGTCAGGGCAGGGTCGTGTGACGTCGTCCCCGGCGCGCAGAGATGCTGCTGCAAAAAGTTTTCCAGATCCAAACTGACGCCTGGGGATATTCTAAGTTAAGGAATCTGCGGCTAGATGTCTCTATCAGATATGGATAAATACAGACGGAAATGGCAAAAAAATAAATACCATAAAACCAGGAGCCCTTCTTATACCATGTCCTCAAATTTTTAACCAGGTATAGTAAGTAAGTGATATAGTGACCTTTTATCGGGTGAATGTCATTTAGTTTCTGGTTTACAACTTAAAACATTGTTTCAATCACAGAGAAAAAGCAAAAACATATTTCAATACCTGTATTCGATAAAGAAGTGCCCGTCACTGGTCAGTGAGTTCTCATCTGATCCTTTCCATGTAACTGAAGCTTCAGGGCGACCACATACTTTACATCTGAAAAGGACAGTCTCTCCAATCTCACATGCTACTTCGCTTAATGGTAATATAAACACTGGAGCCACTGGTAAAATAAGATAATTGCTTGAATGGAGCTGAAATCGAATACACCTTTGGTCTTAATAAAATATGCATTCACAAAAGTAATATCCTCTCACAATTTAAAAATCACTTTACGTTGTTTCTGAATCACTGAACTAATTTCGGTATTTGCATTAATCTTAAGTCAAAGCATAAAGACTACTCTGTGTTTGTTCACCTACACAAATTATGTCAGACAGCACATGTGAATTTGATTTGTATCCTGTGAGGATAGGAGGTGTATTATATGCTGTGGTTGTGCAAACACACTGTGTAATACACTTACCAACCCCTTTAGGACCAGTAGGTTTCATTTGTTAAACCCGGTCTGGTTCAACCTTGGGTAGCTGCGGCTCTTAGCAGCAAGGCTTACAAAAAGGAACAAGTGTAAAGCATCATCAAAACAATTGAAAAAGAAATAAACGAGACACACAAGAAACCTAACACCAATTAAAAAAACATAGACAGTATTCTTATCTATTTATAGACACCATAACGAAACAGATCCTCTGGAGGGTTCCTTAGATGTTGATTTTACATGATACCTTAGATGTACGAGTTACTTACCTTCGGTAACGATGTATCTGGTAGAGACGATTCTAGCCGCAGATTCCTTCATGTAGAATCATCCCCAGGCGTGAGACTGGATCCGGAAACCCTTTGCCACAGCATCCCTGCGCGCCGGGGGGCGGGGCAACATCACGCGACTCCGCCCAGGCGTCGTCCCCGTACGTAACGTCTGCGATGTCACATATGACCCGGCCCGGTGCACCCACGTCAGTTTTCTTTTAAGAACTTTTCCGCACCACAACGCAGAACCACCAGATAAAAAACTGAGGAAGCATGGGACCAGTGTGCGAAGAGTAGAAAAATTGGAAAGAAACGGTGACTAACAACACCACCAAGGTAGTGCCAACACCGCAGAACCCGAAGGCAGGGAAAGAAGAAAGAAGAAGATCAAGCAAAAACCTGCGCAGTCACCCTGCCAGCACATAGACAACTTCCCATCTCTGTGCCCCGGAGGCAAGAACATGTGTAAAAGTCATGGCACACGTAGGAAAACCACCACCCCATCCTGAGCAAGGAATGGGACCAGTCCCAAGACAGACAGGGACACAAACCTCCAAGCCACCCCAACCTAGAGGGAAACCACCCACAAGGGACAAGGGCAAGACAAGGAAAGATGACCCTTAAGCAGAGGATAGCAATGGAAGGAAGGGAGGACAGGGATAGAAAGCAATCCCCCCCCAAACCTGAAGTAGCCAGAGCAGCAGGGCACCGGAGCGCCATCCTCCAAAGGAGGAATGAACCGCCCCCAGACGGAGCCACCCGTCAAGAACAAGGAAGGCACTCACAGGAGACACAACCCCCCACCGGGAGGCGAGTACCAAAGACCAACCCAAGGGTCCTCGCAGAATAGGGGAGGAAGGGCGGGCCGTGAAGGAATCTGCGGCTAGAATCGTCTCTACCAGATACATCGTTACCGAAGGTAAGTAACTCGTACATCTGATAGAGACTACTAGCCGCAGATTCCGTCACCTAGAATAGATACTCTAGCAATACCCCCTGGGAAGGAGGGTCTGCGAAAGGACTCCACCAGCCAATGCAGAACAGAGAGCCCCACAGGGGACCAGATCTGTGGACCAGGTAGAACCTCGCCCCTGCCAGGCCAAGGGAACCCCCACAAGCAGGACCCCACCGACCCCAAGGGGATGTAGGAGGGAAAGAAGGCTGAAGAGGCTCATACACTCACAGCAGAGGAACCAAGGGCAAGGACTGAGAGGCCGAAGCTCCCCACTCCCCCACAAGGCAACATAGCTTCCGCTCAGTGCCAAGACAGGAAAGCGGAAGAAAAAGAAGAAGAAGCCTAGAGGGCCCAAGGAAACTAGGGAAAAGAAGGCAAACCCACTCCAGATGGAGGTCAGCCTGCCAGCCAGAACAGCGCCAGCCGTCAAAGCCAGAAGCAAGAAGAACAGACCGAAGCCCCAGGAAGGCCGAGTAGGAGATGCCCGGCAAGGGAGACACAGGATCATCCCAGGCCTCAGGACAGGAGCAGAGAGAGGAGGAGATGCTCGGGCCACCACTACGAGTGGCCGCACACACGACCACAGGAAGCAAAAGCAACCTACACAATGGAGAACAGGCACCTGAAGGTGACAAGAACCCTTTAGCAGAGCGCAAGCCGTATGACAGCTACCACTACCCCACATAGGGTACGTTAAGTCCCAAGATAAGAGAACCCTCTTTGGAAGAACTTCCGCAGCAGAGGAAAAAACAGAAGAGCCACGAGGAAAAAACACCCACGCCGAAGGCTTGACAAGCTTCCCAAGCAAAGCAGAAGGACCAATCACAGGGCCAAGCCTGCGCAACAACTCCTGCAGAACCACACACAAGTAACACAAGGGCCGTCCAGCAGCCAACAATGCCAAAGTCCCAAGGAAGGACGTAAACGGGCAGAAAACACCCGGCACAGCCAGAACAGCCAGCTTAAGAAGACCTAGAATCAACCCAACTCAGAAGTCACTGAGGAGGGGACGGAAGAGGAGGAGGATAAGGCGGAGGAGGAAGCGGAGGACGGAGCCCTGCCAAGAGCCTTTGGATGGCGGTGTCGGCCGGGGCATGGAAAAACAGGCTGCCATCAAACGGAAGGTCGATGAGTCGCTCCCGAATATTCTCAGGGAATACTCCATCCCGAAGCCAAGCATGGCGACGGAGAGTGACTGAGAATGCCATGGCCCAGCCCAGCACCTCTGAGATGTCCAGAGCAGAGCAGAGAATAAACGCTGCAAGCTCCGGACCATCCAATGCATGATGCTGTAAGTCCACCAGGCCAGACTCCTGGGAAGCTGCAGATCCCAGAGACTCAGCCGAGTCCCACAAACAGGAGGAGGTCCTAGCCAGCACACAAAAGGTGTTCAGCGCTTGGAGGGCCGCGCTGGTCGAGGCGAACATGTTGCGTCCCCAAGAGTCCAGCCAGCAGGCCTCTCGAGACGGCAGAGTCAACAGTGGTGGCAGGGAGGGAAAAGCGGTCTGCAGAAGGGGACTGGCTGCTGAGCGGTGAAGGGAAAGGCACGCCGGGTCACGCGGCGCTGGGATGTGCCGGTGCAGAAGATGCTGAGGCACCGGATCCCCTAAGGCAGGACGCCTCCAAGCCCCCGTCAAGGAAGAAAGGAGCGAACCTTCAGAGGGAAGTAAGATTTCCCTCCCGCCAGAGCCCTGGTGGAGGTCCTCCAATAGATGGTCCGCTGGAAAGTGAGCCACCGGGTCACCCATGCGCAGAATGCCCTCAGCCGTGGACACCACGTGAGCGAAGGCCGCACCCGCCTCCGTAGGGCCCCGCGGTGGAGAAAGCAGCTTCCTCTGTGGGCGACGGCTGCAAACTAAGGCTGCCGTCCCCGAGGCCAAGCGGAGCGGGCAACGGCCAGACCTGGAAGTCAGAAGGAGCCGAAGAATGAGGGACCTGCCGCTCGTCCGACAAACACCCCTGCCCCAGGAAGGGCAGGGAGCCGCCCTTTGACGCCAGTGAAAAAGACACCACACGGCGACCAGTCTCCGGGGAGGACGACACCAAGATACAGCCTGCCTCCGGAGAAGAAGAAGCGTCCGAAGACGAATCCACGGTACGACCCCTGCGCGGAGCCGTAGAGTCCGCTGCTTGAGGTAGGACGTCAGCACCAGCCAGCGTCACCGGACAAAGTACCTACAAGTCACCCCGCACCGGGGACCGGAGTAGAGCTGGAGCCGCCCCGCAGCGGCGCTGGAGTGACACCGACCCGACCCCCGCCAAGGCAGCCACCTGCGTGGGGGAACGAGACGGGCCTGGGGAGTGGCACGAAGCCCTCCGCCAGCCGCGGCCCAAAATGAGGCGAAGATCGCTCGGCAACCCATGTGGCAGTGCTAGGGACGATTCAACTTCCAACGAGGCAGCCACCTGTGGGGAGGGTCGAGAGGGGCCCGGAGAGGGACGAGGGGTCTTCCCTCGGCCTCGACCTGGAGCAGGACGAGGAGGGTTCACCGACCCCTGTGGCTCCGCACGTTCCAGCTGCTGCTGGCGCCGTAGCGGCGTCATCTCGGCCTTAGACAGGACCACCTTGTCAAAGGACCGAAAGGGGCTTGGGGATGCGACCCGAGCCCCGGCGACCTCCCGCAACACCCCAGGGACCACCGCGGGAGTTTGCGGCGAGGCAGAGACGCCTTGGCCTGAAGAAGGTGCCCCAGAGGAGCCGCACCCCAACAGTGCCACATCCTCCAAGCCTGGAGCCGAACCAGTCGGCGCCGGAGCCACCGGCAGTGCCGCAGAGAGCCCTGCGCAGAGCGAGGGATCCGCCGACGCCCCAGGAGGGGAAGGAGGAGGAGACGTCAGCGAGGCCTGCAAAGCCGCCGCGTATGTCTTCATTTGGACTCTCGACGCCCCAACACCGGGAACCGGTGGATAGGACGACACGCGGGCCGCATCACCCGTGGAGAGTCCAGGGCCCCGGTAGGCCGGAAACCAGCCCCTGGGGACAAACTGCGACACTTACCCACTGGGGAGCGACGCTCACGTGACATCGGAGAAAGGCGAGGACGACAACCACGGCCGTATCTGAAGCCGTCCGTCGAAGCAGACCGAGGGGAGGACGTCGACCTGGAGAGACGCGCTGAGAGAAGTTTCATCCGGTGCTCCCACCGCAACTTCAGCTTCAACTGTTGGCATTGCGTACAATCTGTGGTGTCGTGATCATCCCCCAAACACCACATACAAATGAGGTGAGGGTCCGTCGCCGACATAAGATGTCCACAAGACGTGTAAGTCTTAAAGCCCAAAGGCATTCGCACACTGTTCCACCAAAGAAATGGAAGAAATAAGGAGAGCCCTAACAGGCCCGTAGCAAGGATCGGATCCGTGTTGCACGCGGAAAAGTAAAAAACTGACGTTGGCGCGCCGGGGCGGATCTTATGTGACCTCGCTGACGTCACGTACGCGGACGACGCCTGGGTGGAGTCGCGTCATGTCGCCCCGCCCCCCGGCGCGAGGGATGCTGTGGCAAAGGGTTTCCGGATGCAGTCTCACGCCTGGGGAAGATTCTACGTGAAGGAATCTGTGGCTAGTAGTCTCTATCAGATATACACGTTTTACTCAACAACAAACAAACATTGGCAAATTCAACAAATTTGACTCTTAGAAACTTCTTGAGCAAAAACATTTGGGTAGTTGTATTGCAGTCGGTTAGAGTTACTTTGACCAACCAATCTGACACGGGAACCTGCAAGGTACACAGAAACAGTTACCTCAGCAGGTGAAGCAGACTTCAGTCAGTTCCAGGCACTGTTTATTATTTTGCTATAGGTTCCTATGGAAGTGGTCCTTATGCAAGGTATACAGGATGTTGAAGATGTTCATGGATGCTGTGAATGCAATGCAGTCAATAGGGATCTTTCTGTGGCTACTCCTTGGTCCATGGAGGGGGAGAGGTGGTCCTGGCCACAGGGTCGACATTCCTTGAAGTCCAGTTGCCACTGAACTACCAGTTGCCTGGTATCGCGATAACAGCCAAATCCTTCTCTGATGACTCTCCAAGGCTCAGTGAATTTGGGTGCACCTTTGAGCATCAGGTCCTCTTCTCTGCAGTGGTTGGTGGCTGTGTGAAGATTTTGGGCTTGTCCCTGTCTTTGGCTAGCCACCAGGATGAGCAGGTGTAGTCCATGCAGGAGCAGCCTCTCTTTGCCTTGGTGTCCTCCTTCGGCCTTCTTACAGTCCAAACAAGATCTGGGTTCTGTGTGCCAGTGGTGCTCTGCTACACTGTGGAACTGACAAAGAAAGGCTCCACTGGCATGGACCGCACCTGCAGATCCTGGTGGCAAGCAAAGGAGAGGGATTGAGTCTGCTGTGTCCTGCTCATGGAGAAGTCGTCTTAGGAGCCCAGGCAGAGCAAGAGACTCCAAGGATCAGTTGGCTTACAACCTATTCGGGCCACCCCAGCTGAAGAAGCCTGATGGGACAAGTTGGTATCCCAGTCTTCCCAATCGCCACTGTGCAGCACCAGAGACCGGGATCCAAGTGCACCCAAGTCCGGTAGATCCGGGTGAATTGTCAGACTACAGCTTGGTCGCCCAGAAGCAGAGTTATTGCCCAGGGAAGGACTTGTCTGTGATCGCAACACCAGGTAACTGATAGTCCATCGGTGACTGGATTTCTGCTAGCACTGGGAGGACTTTAAGGGTAGAGACTCTTTCTGGCCACAGATTCCTTACCATAGAATATTTTCCAGGCGTCAGACTGGATCTGGAATATTTTGGTGAGCAGTACCCCTGGAAGCAGACAGGTGGCATCGTCTGCACCCAAAGTGACATCTGCGGTGCCTTTATAGGCACCACTCCATCTCGCTGACGTCAGTTTCTTTTAGCGACTTTCCACACCAGAAGCACAGAGCCACAATGACCACGGTTGTCTGTTAAGCTAGGGCCCTTAAAGGGGGCGCAACCATTTAACTCTGAATTCCGTTTGCAGAACAGAGCAGATGGGTGGGTTGGTAAGGGATCAGCGGGTAGGTAGTCTTTATCAGATATGGCCCTACCGAAGGTAAGTAACTGGTTCATCAATGTGGATGGGCAAACTATGAACTGGATAGAGTGGTCCTCTAAGGGAATATTTAAGGCAATCACTTCAGAACAATGTAGAACAAATCTCATTTACTAATTTATATCATATTTATAAACTGAACAATATATTTTTAAAACTTAAAGGAGCTTTATCCATAGCAGAGAATCTTACTCTAACCCATTCCATACTGGATATTATGATATAACTAAATAATGGTGGGCATATGGTCCCCAAAATGTACACTTTTACCTACATTCTCTAAAGTACTTCTTCCCACACAATTGAAATGGTAATCAGAATTAGGTCGGTATGCCTTGTAGGAAACTAGGATCTTTCGGACATCGACACTCCCATTTTTTGCCTGGGGTCCGTGTGTTTTGACTGTAGTTCACTGGGATCCAGCAAATCAGGATCCCAGTGACTGTGCTCTCTCCTCTAAATTTGCTGGTTAGTACTTTGGTTATGGCCTGCAGCATCCACCCTTAGGAGCCCATGCAAACTGTGTCTGCAGAGATGCCATTGTCCTATGCGTGCCAGGGTGCATGCACCCTTCACGTTAGACAAAAGGTTTTCCCTTATATCTCGGTAAGTGCACTTAAAACCTATAAGTCACCACTAAGTAGGCCCTTAAGTCCAAGGGGAGGAAGCACCGTTCTAAGTGTGTGGTTACCCCTGCATGACCAGAGGTAACCCAGAGGTACCCCTCCATTTTCTGGGCTTTGTAAGTGCGGGGCAGCCATTATAAGGTATATAGTGGGCACTGGCAAGTCAAGAGGTCTAACTACATATTGGCTTCTCTGAACCTGGTCATGTTTGGTATCAAACATGTTGGAATCATACAAGCACACAGATTCCATTGTTAGTTGTAGGTTACCATGTATGGGGGGCTCCTTAGAAGACCCCCCAACTACCTACCTGTGTAGTCCTACAGAGTCTGGCTGCCAACCCACACTGCTGCCGACTCTAGACAGTGTTCTTCCCCCAGCTGATGAGCTTCAATTGGGCAGGGGAAGCTGAACAAAGAATTTCCTGCGAAGGCGAGGTAGTCTAGAATTGGTAGGGTGGGGCGCTTCCGAGTGCCACCAGACCGCATTGAATGGCACATTTGGTGCCCTCCATGCATAAACCAGTTTTGCCCAGTTAAGGAGCAGTTGGCTCTCGCTCTGCTGCAAAAGGACAGGGGAGTGCCGACTCCCTTGGCCAGTTTCTCCCCAGGGAGGTGCTCTAAAGCTCCTCCAGATGGCCACTGCATTCTGGCATGTTGAATCTCGGCCCCTGGGAGCATCTGACTATCTAGGACATCAGAGTAGCATCCCTCTATAGATGGGTTGAGACAGAAGAGGTTTTTCCCTTTTTGGGGTTACTTAAGGGCTCCCCTAAGGGTGGGACCTTACATTTGTCCCAACAACTTCTGGAATTGAGGGCTCATCATCAGAATATTGTTCAAAGACCCTTCTGCTGGTGGACACTGGAATTCTCATTTTCTTTAAGCCAGGACCCACGACAAGACAGCTCTCAGTAGGAAGAATCCTGCTGCATCTTGGTCCCTGTGTTTTTTTAAAGATCTGCAACTACATGTAGGTACATCATCTGAATCACCAAGGACTTAGCCTGCATCCCAGCCTGAAGAAATCTCCCTTGATGTGAAGGAGTCACTTCACTGCATCCGCAGGCACCCTAACGTCGACAACCGGTTTGCTGATCCTCTTGTCCCACGGACATCTTCTGGCTCCGCAACACAGGTGGTGGATTTATTTATAATGCGAAAATAAGGACCCCCTGTAACTAATAAACGTTCCTAGTACAGGGAAAATACATTTGGCAATAGAAAATCACTAGGCAAAATGCAGGTCACTCGAATTGAAACACAACTCAATGTAAACATTGGTAAAAGTAAACTCAATGTACCAATCAATTATAAAAATATCTGATTTTTATTAAAAGAAAAATAATAAAAAGTTTTCTCGAAATTCATAAATCAATTAATGGAACACATACTAACACTGACAAGATTATATGGCATCATGGTAGTCAAGAATTATATACATGTTAAGAATCCTGTAACTATAAATCTTTGATCTCGTTATCACACCATGTACAAATAAATATTCACATAAATGAATGAAACATCACAATGAATGGAGAGAGTACATAAACTACAACAAACACCGAGACACACAAATTCAAAAGAAAGCAAACATTACATGAATTGGATTAATGTGGTGATGGTTCTTCAATATGTGGACATGCGTTTAGGCGAACATGGTGCCTTCATCAGGAAAACCACATTATAGAGCATTATCAAAACCATATTAAATGGATGTATTATTTGCTACAAAGAACAGCCACTAGGGCATCTGTTAGGCCAGGAAAATGATGGCCTTGTTTAGTGTCGATAATAATTAATCATGCAGAGAGATGTCAACGCTGCTTGAGGCAATCTCTTTAACCCCTTCGCTGCGGCGGACATTCCGCCGCAGTGCTGGGGGGTGCGGGGGGGCAGCGCGGTGGCGCTGTGCTCATGACAGAGCCGCTCCGTCATGAGCCACGGTTGGGCTGTGCTCATGACGGAACGGTTCCGTCATGACTCCGCCCAGTTGCGTTGTCCCCCCGCACAGGCGGGGAAACAGCGCCGCGTAGGCGGAGCGGCCGCCAACGGGCGTGTCATGACGGAACCGTTCCGTCATGAGCACACGGCAACCGTGGCTCATGACGGAGCGGCTCCGTCATGAGCGGGGAAGGGGTTAAAATGAGTCCATGGCTAGCATAGAATTCATATGACAGACAGGGTTCATTCCTCTATCAGAAATCAAGAATTGATTCATGAGGGTTTGAGACATGCAGTCTTAAAGGGGGAGGAAATGTCGCCATATGTAAAAATCACCGGACAAAGGCGAGAACTTGATGTCTCGATCAAAGCGAAGGATATTTCGCAGGACTTGATTAGCTGATCCTCTTGTCCCACGGTCATCTTCTGGCTCTGCAACACAGGTGGTGGGTGGTTGGTTCTCCAGTGGCCTGACCCATCTTCCCTGCAAGTGGGGAGACTGTAGGGGTGTGGCCTGGCACACGGCAGGATGGCCGCATGGTAGTGTAGCTCTGCCGGCTGCCAACACCATCCTTTCATTTATCCTGCTCTCCTGTGGTCATCCGCTGTGTTCTGGAGGCTGGAGCATATAGTGATGTGCTGGGATCACTCCAGCTGAGCTCCCGGCATGTGTATTGTGACTGGGTGGGCTGAGCGGAGACTTGTGCTTCAAGCGCCAGACTCTAAGATGGCGGCGGCGCGGCAGTGGTCGGATCTGAGAGTTGTGCTGCTGCCTGCCACAACGACGCTGAGGGATCGTGGAATGACTGCGCAGACACCTGGAGCCGAGACTTTGTGACGGGTGAGCGGCGCTATTTCTGCGGGCTGTTTCCTGAATTTGGCGGCCGTCGGACACCTCTGCGGGACGCGAGTGCTGGGTCTGCCTTGTCCGGGGGCTGTGTGTGCTACGTGAGTGCCCGGCTTCATGGTACAGGACAGGCCTCATTATATGCTGTGGCTACAGTCCGAGTTTGGCTGAGTGCTGGGTGCCCTTCCCCCTCCGCTTCGCTTCATAAGCCCAACAGTGTTAGTGCAACAGCGCCTGGAGGTGTAAAAAGTGCTGCAACATACTTTTGACTGTGGGGCGTGCGTGGCCTGCTCTGATTGTTGATATCTGCGGCGCTGAAAACCTCTAAAAAATGCTGGTTGTGGAGCGCGCCCACCGGTCTCTGGCGGTGCGCCCAACTCCTGGCGCCCCTCCTAGGCTCCTCATAGCGCGTCTTCTAAATTTCAGAGATCGGGACACTGTACTGTGTATCACTCGACAGAAGGGAACTATTAATCACCAGGGAAATGTGCTGTCGTTCTACCCCGATTTTACGGCCACTGTCCAGGCAACAAGGAAGGAATTTCAAGGTGTCATGAAGCTGCTGGTAAAGGAACAAGTACCCTACGCGATGCTGTACCCTGCTCGCCTTCGTTTAGGCACAGATGACAAGCTGGCTGACTCGGAGGCATGCTACATGTCACGTCGCCATGTGGCACGAGCCTATGGTGAGGCAGGACGACCCGGCAGGAGGCTCTCTGCCACACTACACTTTCGGTCCAAACATCACCACATCAATAAGATAGTAGATACCCAGGGGGTCGACCACTACACGCCACAAGAAATAGTAGAGCAGTTTAGAGGCTTCCACAGAGACTTACACACTTCACGAGGAGGAGGCGCTGACGAAGCCCTGAATGATTATCTTTCTGACGTCGCATGTGTGTGGTTGTCGGATGGACATCGTGAATATCTTAGTCAGCCTATAGATGAGACAGATATTAAAGAGGCGATTTTGTCTTTACGCAACAATAAGGCTCCTGGACCCGATGGTCTTACGGCCGAATGAACAAGTTACTTACCTTCGGTAACGATGTATCTGTAAGAAACATTAGTTAGTTAGATTCCTCACCTTAGAATATCCCCAGGCGTCAGACTGGATCCGGATGATTTTTCGTCAGCAATACCCCTTGCGCGTCGCTAGGCGTCGTCTGCGGCTCCGCGTCCGTCGTCGGCGTCGTGTGCCGGAATGACGTTGTCGGAGTACTTAGACGCCGCCCTCGCGCGCTGACGTCAGTTCTTGTACATAGCTTTCCGCGCCAGGAACGCAGAGCCATGCAAAGACCGACACTGGTGCCAAAAAGAAAATCTAGGGGCCTGAAAAGGATAACCTTAACCCTAGATGTCAGTTCGCAGAACGGGGAGGATGGGTGGGTCGGTGAGGAATCTAACTAACTAATGTTTCTTACAGATACATCGTTACCGAAGGTAAGTAACTTGTTCATCTGAAAGAAACACGTTAGTTAGATTCCTCACCTTAGAATAGATACCCAAGCAATACCATCCCCGGTGGTGGGTCTGCGAACCAAGATCACAACAGAAAGTCCTGGAGGACAGAACGGCCAAAGAAGCCATCCCTCCGGACTTGGCTGTCAAGGCAATAATGCCTGGCAAACATGTGTAGCGAAGCCCACGTTGCCGCCTGACAGATGTCCTGCAAAGGGACACCCCGTCCCAAAGCAGTAGTAGCCGCCGTGGCCCGAGTAGAATGGGCGCGCAGCCCAACAGGAGGGTCCTTTTTTGCCAAGGAGTAACAAATTTTGATGCACAAAACGACCCACCGAGAGATGGTCCGTTTGTGCACATATTTCCCCTTCTTAGCACCCACGTATCCAACGAAAAGTTGGTCGTCCACCCGGAACTGCTTTGTGCGGTCCAGATAAAAGGAGAGCGCACGTTTTGGGTCCAGACGGTGGAGCCTCTCTTCCTCTTTGGAAGGATGCGGAGGCGGAAAGAAGGTGGGCAAGGTGACAGACTGCCCAAGATGAAAGGGGGTCACCACTTTCGGAAGAAAGGAGGGACGAGGCCGAAGGACAACCTTGTCCGGATGAACAGAGAGAAAAGGAGGCTTTGATGATAAAGCCTGGAGCTCACTCACCCGTCTAGCCGAGGTGATGGCTACCAGAAAAGCAGTCTTAAGCGTCAGCAGACGAAGAGGACAATTATGAAGAGGCTCAAAGGGAGCGCACATTAGAAATGTGAGAACAAGATTCAAGTCCCACTGAGGCATTACAAAAGGGACAGGAGGGAACGTGTGAGTAATGCCCTTTAGAAAGCGTGTAACTACAGGGGACTTGAAAAGAGAAGGCTGATCAGAAAGCCGCAAGAAGGCAGAGATGGCAGCAAGATAACCTTTCAAGGTGCCCAGGGCAGAGCCCTGTTGGGCCAAAGAAAGAAGAAAGAGGAGAACCTCAGAAAGAGGGGCGGAAAGGGGATCCACAGCCTTTGCTGTGCACCATGCCACAAATTTGTTCCACCGGCAGGCGTATACCGTCTTTGTGGAGGGACGCCTGGCTGCCAGAATGATATCACAGACTTCAGGAGGCAAGTCAAATGGCATCAACTGCCGCCGCTCAATCTCCACGCATGGAGGTGGAGGCTGGACAGGTTCAGGTGGAGGACCATCCCCTGCTGCTGCGACAGAAGATCCTCCCGAAGGGGCAGACGTATCGGAGGATCGGTCAACATACTGAGTAGCTCGGGATACCAGTACCTTCGTGCCCAATCCGGAGCCACCAAGATGACTTGGGCCTGGTCGTGCCTGATCTTCTTCAGCACTCTGGGCAGAAGTGGTATAGGCGGAAAGGCGTACAATAGACCGCAACTCCACTCGTGACGAAAAGCGTCGCCGAGCGAGTGCTGCCTTGGAAATTCCAACGCGCAGAACTGCTGACATTGCGCGTTCTCTTCGGTGGCGAATAGATCTAACCAAGGCTCTCCCCACTGCTGAAAGAGACCTTGTGCCACTTCGGAGTTCAGACGCCATTCGTGATCCATCATGCACCGGCGGCTGAGTTCGTTTGCTCTGGCGTTCAGAGAGCCCGCCAGATGTTGAACCACCAGGGTGACGCCCTGGTGTTCCAGCCATGTCCAGAGGCGCAGAGCCTCCTGACAAAGGGTCCACGACCCCACCCCGCCCTGTTTGTTGCAATACCACATGGCGGTGGTGTTGTCTGTGAACACCTGCACGACACTTCCCCGGACAGAGGGAAGGAAGGCTTTCAGTGCAAGCCGGATCGCTCTCAGCTCCAACAGGTTGATGTGGAGACGAGATTCCACCGGAGACCAGAGGCCTCTGAGCTCCGCCTCTCCCATATGGCCACCCCATCCCAGGAGGGACGCATCCGTCACTACGACATGCTCCGGTTGGGGAAGGGAGAGGCTCTTGCCCTTGACCCAATCGCGGTCCGTGAGCCACCACTGCAACTGCTGTGCAGTGCCCTCCGAGATCAAGACATGGTCGGACAGGTTGCCGTGATGCTGGGCCCACTGAAACTTCAGGTCCCACTGCAGAGCCCGCATGCGCCGCCTGGCGTGATGCACTAGTAGGATGCAGGAGGCCATCAGCCCCAGAAGCCGCAACACTAGCCTGACCGAAACCCAGGCTAGAGGCCGAAAGATGGGAATCACGGCCTGAATATCCCGGACCCGCTGTTCCGGCGGATAGACCCGGAACTGCGCCGAATCGAGAACCGCTCCGATGAAGAGGAGCTTCTGAGAGGGACTCAGGTGTGACTTCGGCACGTTGATGGAAAATCCCAGCAAATGCAGGAGATCCGCCGTAGTCTGGAGGTGGGAGACGACTGCCTGGGGCGAGCCCGCCTTCAACAGCCAGTCGTCGAGATAGGGGAAGACTGGAACCCCTGATCTGCGCAGATGAGCTGCGACCACCGCCACCACTTTCGTGAACACCCGAGGGGCACTGGTGAGGCCGAAGGGGAGCACGGTAAACTGAAAGTGCTCTTGACCCACCGTGAACCGCAGGTAACGCCGGTGGGCCGGCAGGACGGGGCTGTGGAAATAGGTGTCCTGCAAGTCCAACGCCACCATCCAGTCTCCAGGGTCTAGGGCAGCTAGAACCTGAGCCAAAGTTAACATCTTGAACCTCTCCTTCCGGAGGAAGGCATTGACGTTCCGGAGGTCCAAGATAGGGCGTAGGCCTCCTTTGCCCTTCTTGGGAACCAGAAAGTAGTGGGAATAACAACCACTGCCTACTTCTGGGCTCGGAACGCGCTCGACGGCCCCCTTGGCCAAGAGGGCCGAAACTTCCTCGTGGAGAAGATTCAAATGATCCCCCGAGATACGGTGGTGCTGCGGTGGCATGGCTGGAGGGGTCGTCTCGAAGGGGAGGGAGTAGCCCCTTCGGACGATTTGCAGCACCCACCTGTCCGATGTGATGGACCGCCAGTGGAGCAGGTGATGATGAACTCTGCCGCCCACTGGCATGGAATGGGCCTGAAAGCTCGGACTAGGAAGGCTTTGAGGCGGATGCTGCCGGGGTGGATGTGGGCTGACCGCGTCGTCCTCCAGAACCGCCTCGGCGGAAACCACGTCCACGACCGCGCGCAGTTTGGTTCTGCGGCTGGTGGCTAGGCGCACGTGAGGAGGCACCCCTTCCTTGGCCACGAAAGGGGCGAAAGGCGGAAGTTTGCGACCGCGGGGCCGAGAGGCCCAAGGACTTGGCCGTAGCCCGGGAGTCCTTAAAGCGATTCAGCGCACTGTCCACTTTCTCGCCGAAAAGGCGAGTGCCATCAAAGGGCATGTCCATGAGGGTGCTCTGGACATCGCCCGAAAAGGACGTGGACCGCAGCCAGGCGTGACGTCTAAGCGCCACTGAGGTAGAAATCGCCCTACCCAGCGAGTCCGTAGTGTCAAGCCCACATCGGATAGCATGTCACGCTGCATCCCTCCCATCGGCCAGAGCCTGGGTAAGTCGTGTCTGGACCTCCTCCGGACACAGGGGCAGCACGTCCTCCACCGTATCCCACAGAGAGTGGGAATAACGGTCCAAGAGACAGGCGGTGTTCAAAGACCGCAGACCCAAACTAAGGGAGGAGAACAGCTTTTTGCCGAACTGTTCCAGTCTCTTGGAATCCCGGTCCGGCGGAGCGGTCGGGAAGGAGGATTGGGAGGTAGAGGCCTGGATAACCAGGCTCTCGGGGGTAGGGTGTTGGGACAGAAAACTGGGGTCGCCCGGAGCAGGGCGGTGGCGCCTGGCGACGTTCCTGTCCACAGGAGGAACTGTGGAGGGCTTGGACCAGGTGCCCTGCAGAACGTCAGTGAGGGCCTCATTGAATGGCAGCAGAGGCTCAGTGGAGCTTGCTGCAGACTGAAGCACCTCAGTGAGGACGTTAGTCCTCACAGCCACGGCAGGTAGCTCGAGCCCAAGGGCTGCGGCCGCCTTGCGCAGCACCACAGAGAAAGCAGCACCCTCCTCCGAAGCCACAGTCGGAGGAAAGATGAATCCAGTGTCTGGAGAGGTATCCAGACCACTGGCCTCCCCCAGTTCATCTGCCCAGTCCTGTGACAGTTGAGCCTGAGCGGCCATAGGATCCTCGGATCCCTCCCATTCGCCCCCATCATCCGATTCCTGGTATGCAGGAGGAAGGATCGGAGCTGGGCGATAGACAAAATGTGTCTCCAGCGGCGCCGAACGCGGCGTCCATCGATGCCGTGATGGCGCCGGGCCTGGAGCGGGGCTGAACCGGGGCTCGACGTCGAGCGGAGTCGGCGTCGGCGTCGGAGGTGGTACCGGTGTCGACGCCGGCGGAGGAGGCGTGACGAGGTCGACCGGCGTCGGCGGGGACTTGGGAACGGGTCCCTCGGGCGCTTGCGGCGTCGAGGCCGGAGCCGTCGACGGCGCCGGGGCCGGAGCCGCCGTCAGGCAAGGTTGCCCAGTCGGGTCCGCGGGACCCGAAGGCGCGCCAGCGGGCGTCGACGGCGGAGCCAGGCTCCTCATGGCCGAGAGGAAGGCACTGACTTCTGCCAGCGTCGCTTCAGTCCCAGGGACCGGCGGGTATGGGGACTTGCGTGGCGCCTGCGGCTCCGCTGGAGCCGCGGGGGTGGAACCACCCTGACCCTCGGCCGAGTCGCGCGACCGGCGAGGGGAGTCCGAAGAGCGGTGTCGCCTCTTGGACTTCTTGGAGTGCTTCGACTTACCCGAAGACTTGGAGCCAGACGATCGATGATGACGTCGGCTGCGGCTCCGCGACCGATCCTTGGACCTCCTCCTGGACCGGGATCGAGAGGGGCGCGGAGCCGAGTGGCGAAGCTCGAGAAGCTTACGGGACCGCTCCCGTCTAGCCTTCAAGGTCAGGGCCTTGCAGTCTGCACACGACGCCGCGTCGTGGTCGAGGCCCAAGCAGTAAAGGCACCGGCGGTGATGGTCAGTAACCGACATCAAGCGGTTGCAGTCAGCACAGGCTTTAAAACCAGGCATCCTACCGGCACCGGAGTCGAGACAAGATCAAAAAGGATCGAAAAAAGTTAGTCAAAAAGTGACTAAAGGGGTAGCTCTCCCGGATCTGTGCTTACTGGCGCGGAAAAAAAGAAGAACTGACGTCAGCGCGCGAGGGCGGCGTCTAAGTACTCCGACGACGTCATTCCGGCGCACGACGCCGACGACGGACGCGGAGCCGCAGACGACGCCTAGCGACGCGCAAGGGGTATTGCTGACGAAAAATCTTCCGGATCCAATCTGACGCCTGGGGATATTCTAAGGTGAGGAATCTAACTAACGTGTTTCTTTCAGATTTTATAAACACTATGCAGACCTTCTTACCCCTTATCTGTTAGAGATGTACGCAGAGGCTCATGACTCCGGTATCTTACCTCCATCCCTTAGACAAGCTCCCATTATTATTATTCTTAAAAAGGACAAATCGGTGTGCCCCGACGGTGGTCTTGCTACAGGAAACCCATCTTATTAGCACCACTACCAAAGCCATGGACCGGTGGGGGTACAAAATGGTGGTATACTCAGAATTTTCCTCGGGGTCTAGGGGGGTAGGTATACTGGTGCGAAAACACTGCCCACTAATTATACATCAACTTAAAACTGACGGGGCAGGGAGGTTTGCAGCGATAGCCACGCAGTGGGAGGGGCGGCCCCTAAACATAGTATCAGTTTACATTCCTCCTGCACTGCACGCCACGGCGCTGCCGGCGCTTAGTAGGTTCCTCCTAGATCTGCCATCGGGAGACCTGATTCTTGGCGGGGAGTTCAATGCAGTTGTAGACGAGTCGCTGGACAGGTACCCTACACGATTGGACGTGCAGGAGTGTCCCGCTTTGGGAGCTTTATCGAGGCGCTGGGTCTGTCGGACTTGTGGCGGCTGCATCACCCAACAACGCAGCAGTACACATATCACTCTGGAGTGCATAATAGTCTAACAAGGATAGACTACTTCCTGGGCTCAGCTGGGAGTCTTAGTAGCATAGATAGCATAGAGATCAGACCCAGAGGTATATCTGACCACTCTCCGATACTCCTGCAATACACGCAATACCATCTCGCACGTCGACGTCTCCCTCCAATACACCCCGGCTATCTCAGGTTCCTGCTGTCCGTAAGGCACTCATGAAAGCAACCATCCTTTATTTTCTGGAAAATGCCCCCTCAGTTGCTTCACCGACAATCCTATGGGAGGCATATAAAACAGTACTTAGGGAACAGGCTATTGCTGCCATCGCGGCGCACAAGCGTGAAAAACAGGCGGAATTGCAGTCGATCAAACAGGAGTTGTGCGCGGCGGAGGCTCAGCAGGCCCGGGACCCCACCCCTGACACTTCTTGTGCTCTACATGTTGCACAAACACGATACAAGACGTACCTCACAAAATACACTAAGCACCAGCTGGCAGCCACGCGACACAAGATATATGACCTCGGTGATAAGACGGGGAAGCTATTGACATGGCTGGATAGACGGGATACGGGCGCCAGATGGATAGCGCAGCTTAGCTCTGGGGAGGGTCAGCTGACAACCGAACCGTGCAAGATAGTGCATACTTTGGCACGCCACTTCCAAACAGTCTACACTTCCGCCTCTTCCATGACAGTGGATGAAGTGTGGACGTACGTGAAAGATTTAGCGATGCCTAGACTTACCCCGGAGGCGGTGAGAGCTCTGGAAGCTGACATTACAGTGGAAGAGATACAAATGGCAATCGGTGCGCTGCAACCGGGTAAAGCAGTGGGACCTAACGGTATACCGATCGAGCTCTATAAACGGACAGCCGGAACTATTGCCCTTCATTTGCTCAATATGTTCACAGACAGTCTCCGAGTGGACGCACTCCCGCCAGATCAACGAACAGCCACCATAGTGGCTATATTGAAACCGGGCAAACCTGCTTCCAAGTGCTCATCCTGCCGCCCTATATCACTGCTCAACGCAGAGGCAAAGATCCTCGCTAAACTCCTCGCGTCTAGGCTAGCACCACGATTGCCAGAGATCGTACACCCGGATCAGTCTGGTTTCATGCCCGGTAGAAGTACAGCCCTTAATTTGAGGCGCTTGCACGGCGTGCTGGCTCGAGCGGAACGGTTACAGGAACCGGCGGTATTGCTTTCATTGGATGCGCAAATGGCATTCGATATGGTTGAGTGGCCCTTCCTGTTTGCAGTGCTGCTGCACCTGGGCTTTGGGCCCAAATTTTGTGCCTGGGTCCGGCTCCTCTATACCAAACCGAGGGCCTACGTTACTGCTAACGGACACATGTCCGACGATTTCCCCTTGGCACGGGGCACGCAACAGGGATGCCCCCTGTCGCCCCTGCTCTTTGCCCTGGTGCTGGAGCCCTTGGCGGCGTGGATACGCTGGGAACCCATGATACGTGGACTCAAATGGTCGAATGACTGGGAAGACCGCGTCTCCCTCTACGCGGACGATGTGTTGCTCTATCTGTCCTCCCCGCGACGCTCTATACTGACACTACTTAATATTTGCAAAATCTTTGGAAGGGCATCCGGCTATACCATAAACTGGTCAAAATCGATAATGTACGTACTGCACGGCCCTCCTCCTCTACTCCCAGCGGACTGCCCGCTCCAGACAGCGGAGGGGTCCTTTAAATATCTGGGTATTTGCGTCACTGTGGATCCGACAGATTTCCTAAATCAGAATTTGCAACCCCTGATGGACCGCCTTAGGCGAGACGTGCGCCACTGGGGTGCATTGCCGTTAACTCTGCTGGGGAAGGCAGCCCTATTCAAAATGATGGCCCTGCCCCGATTCTTGTATGTACTGGAAAATACGCCATATCACATACCACCCGAGTACTTTCGCACAATTGCGGCGCAGGTAACTAGTCTTCTGTGGGGTGGTAGACCGCCACGTATTTCGCAGGCCAAATTAACCCGCGGGTGGTACGACGGAGGGATAGCGCTTTCTAACATCCAACTCTATTACTGGGCGGCGCAGCTGAAGGTAATTAATCAATGGCTTCACGCCCCGCAAACAGACCCCGCATTCAAGTCAGATAGGGATATACTGGGCGCCAGGGGTGTGCTGTCGCCCCTATATGATGTTAAACTGGCCTCAACGCTCATCGGCCCACTCAGACAGACTGTCACCATCTGGCATGCGGCGCAGGCCAGGCTGGGATGGCGCGGGGTCCTGACCTGACTTACACCTTTGTGGGACACAAAGCAACTCGGAAACCTCAGAGGCTCCAGGGGGTTTGATAATTGGGACAACATCGGGATCTCTACGGTGGGAGACATGTTGCACAAGAGTGAAATAATTACATTCACACATCTTCAGCAGCAATACGAACTGGTGCCCTCAGAATGGTTTCGCTACATACAAATTAAACATGCCTCACTATCGAAACTACCTCCTGGCATGGAAGTACCCGAAGCATCACCTTTGGAAGACAGATTATTGACGGACCACATGCCAAAGAAGGCCACGTCACTCACGTACCGCAAACTGGTAAACAACCTGCCGGACCCAATGGGTCCCATCCGGGAGAAATGGTCCCGCGATATGGGCGAGTTTGATGACCCGGAATGGCGGGAGGCATTGGCGTCGCGGCGAGAGGCGGGTATACCCTCAAGGCTCCGGCTGGTAATGCTCCGCATTTTGCACCGCTCATACTACACTAGACGCACTCTGCACAGCATATGCACCCGTTCTGCTTGCGAGACTGCAGGGAGGTGGGGAACTTTTTTCACACCATATGGGAATGTCCCCTAATTCAAGAATACTGGAGGCAAGTGATGCGGACATTGTCGCAGTCAGGGGGAGTATCATTAGTACCGGAACCTAGACGCTGCCTATTGAATGTATGGGAACCTAATGACCTCACTCGCCAGGCACAGAATTGGGCTACGTTGGGGATCATGATAGCTAAGCGCAATATAGCCCAAAAGTGGGGTGTAGGGGAGACACCAAAGTTAGTCACATGGGGAAAAGACATGGACGAGGCCATGCTAGCGGAAAGATCGGCCTTTATTAGGCGGGGATGCCCTCGTAAGTGGAGTAAAGTGTGGGGGGCATGGAACAAATTCAGAGGTGACATATGTGACCCGCCCTCGGATCAAGACGATGAAACCTCGGACTCGGACTGATGGGGGGATGCCTCGGAGTGAATGTATGAGGTGTTGCTGTAGAAGATGTACAGTTCCAAGCGCATGTTCTTGTGGAATTGACCATAGCATCCTGTACTGTATTGTTTTATACTGTGGGGAAAACTGCATGTCCAACTGCTATTTTGGATTTTGTTATTTCAAAATAAAAAATATAAAAAAAAAAAAAGGACAAATCACCTACACTATGTGAATCATACCGCCCTTTGTTTTTGATAAATCTGGACGCAAAAATATTAGCGAAAATTATTGCTACTAAATTACAACCTCTATTACCCACATTAGTGTTGCCCGATCAGTCCGGTTTTGTGCCGGAGCGCTCCACATTCCACAATCTTCGTACAATATTCGCCATGTTCCATGTTTTTAATCCCGACCACTCCGCTGCGGCGGTAATGCTTGATGCCGCTAAGGCTTTCGACTCCATTGAATGGAGTTATATGTTTCACGTGCTGAGGAGGATAGGGTTCCCCAATGTTTTACTACACTGGCTGCAGGTGTTATACAATGACACATCGGCGAGGGTGCGGGTGGAAGGCCTCACTTCGGAACCATTCCGTATAGACCGAGGCACGTGGCAGGGATGCCCCCTGTCGCTCCTTCTATTTGCTATTATGATGGAGCCACTGGTGTGTATAATTCATCAGCGCCATAGACATACTGCACTTAATTTTAATCAGCGGCCAGTTGGCATTTCAATGTATGCAGATGATATGGTTCTTTTTATCCGAGACCCAAAGATTCATCTCTCCTCAGTGCTGCTTACCAATCAGGTAGATGCGATGGTATGATGGATAGCTCACAATCCTCGAGCTCGGCGTTCGAGATGGACAGACCGCGGCAGCGCCAGCAGGTCCCGGTGAAGGTGGTAGTTACAACAGTCCGCGGCAGCGCCAGCAGGTCCCGGCGAGGATGGTAGTTACAACGGTCCGCGGCAGCGCCAGCAGGTCCCGACGAGGATGGTAGTTACAACGGTCCGCGGCAGCGCCAGCAGGTCCCGACGAGGATGGTAGTTACAACGGTCCGCGGCAGCGCCAGCAGGTCCCGACGAGGATGAAGGATGCAGAAGGTTGCGGCAGCGCCAGCAGGCAGGATGATAGTTCACAAGGCAGGGCTACGGCAGCGCCAGTAGTCCGTCAAGGATGAGTTCTTCACGGTGTCTCTCGACTCCAGGATACAACTCCCTTCCTGCTCTGGAGCTGCCCCAGTTATAGGTCTGGCGCCCTTTGATGTCCGGACCCTCGCACACGCTGGTCCGTGAGCCACCACTGCAAGACCTGTGCAGTGCCCTCCGAGATCTGGACTTAGTCGGACAGGTTTCCCCGATGCTGCGTCCACTGGAACTTCAGGTCCCACTGCAGAGCCTGCTTATGCCATCTGGCATGATAGATCAGCAGGATGCAGGAGGCCATGAGGCCCAGCAGCCTCAGGGTCTTCCTGACCAAAACCCAGGACCAGGGCCGAAAGATCGGAATCATAGCCCGAATGTCCAGGACTCGCTGTTCCGGAGGATAAACCCGAAAGTGTGCCGTATCCAGAACCGCTCCGATAAAGAAGAGCTTCTAAGATGGAATCAGGTGCGACTTCAGCACATTGATGGAAAACCTCAGCAAACGCAGGAGGTCGCTGTAGTCTGGAGGTGGGAGACGACTGCCTGGGGCAAGCCCGCCTTCAACAGGCAGTGGTCGAGATAGGGGAAGACTGAAATCCCTGATCTGCGCAGATGAGCTGCGACCACCGCCATCACTTTTGTGAACCCCCGAGGTGCGCTGGTAAGGCCAAAAGGGAGCACGGTGAACGGAAAGGGCTCGTGGCCCACCGTGAACCGTAGGTAAAGCCGGTGGGCTGGCAGGATGGAGATATGAAAATAAGCATCCTGAAAGTCAAACGCTACCAGCCAGTCTTGCGGGTCTAGGGCAGACAAGACCTGAGCAAGCGTGAGCATCTTGAACTTCTCCTTCCGGAGGAAGTGATTGACGTTCCGGAGGTCTAAGATAGGGCGCAGACCTTTGTCCTTCTTTGGAACCAAGAAGTAGTGGGAGTAAAAACCACGACCTACTTCTGGCATCGGAACGCGCTCGATGGCCCCCTTGGCCAAGAGGGCCGCAACTTCCTGCTGGAGAAGTGCCAAGTGATCCCCCGACATGCGGTGGTACTGAGGTGGCATAGCTGGAGGGGTAGACTCGAAGGGGAGGGAGTAGCCTCTTCGGACTATTTGCAGAACCCACCTGTCTGAAGTGATGGTGTGCCAGTGAGGGAGGTGATGGTGAATCCTGCCGCCTACTGGCGTCCGGTGGGTCTGAAAAACTGGACTAGGAAGGATTGGAGGCGGCATGAGCGGTTGTGGACTGACCTGCACGCTGGCCCTGTGACTTGCCTCTGCGTGTCCCACGTCCGCGGCTGCGCTGAGACTGTTGCTGCGCAGGCCTGTGGCTCGGAAATGAACGTACCTGGGCGTCCCTTCCTTGGCCACGAAAGGAGTAAAAAGCAGAAGCGGAAGGAGTGCGTGTAACTGAAAGGCCTAAGGACTTGGCCATAGCCCGTGAGTCCTTAAAACATTCCAACGCGCAATCTGCTTTATCGCCGAACAGGCGAGTGCCATCAAAGGGCATGTCCATCAATGTGCTCTGGACATCCCCAGAAAAGCCAGTCATCCTCAGTCAGGCATGACGGCGTAGCGCCACTGTCGTTGAAATCGCTCTGCCCAGCGAGTCAGCAGTGTCAAGACCACACCGGATGGTGAACTTGGCTGCATCTCTCCCTTCAGCAATAGCTTGGGAAAGTATTGCCCGAGCCTCCACCGGACGTACAAGTTACTTACCTTCGGTAACGATGTATCTGGTAGAGATGTTGTCTAGCCACAGATTCCTTAACTTAGAATATCCCCAGGCGTCAGACTGGATCAGGAAAATTCTTTGCCACAGCACCTCTGTGCGCTGGGGAACGGCACCACACGACCCCACCCTGACGTTGTCCACCTACGTGACATCAGCGAGGTCATATAACTCCCTCCCGGCGCGCTGACGTCAGTCTTCTTTGGAGAAATTTTTCCGTGGCACTACGCGGAGCCACCAACAAAAACTGTGAAAGTATGGGAACAGTGTGCGAAGGAAGAAAAATGTGCAAAATAAATAAGGCGGATGGTACAAAACACCATCATAAAAGACAGTATTATACACTGTCTACATATAAGTGAAAACGCAAAAGTGGAACTACGCTGTGAGAAAGAACCCTGCATAGCCAAGCATAGACCCTTCTAAAAGTGCAAGCAACAAGGGAAGAATAGCTCAACAGACAAAAAAATAGACTGTTATTAGCATGTAGAACTGTGCCGTCCAACAAGGACGGAGCACAGAAAGAACAGCAATGTACTTTAAGAAGGTATCTTCCTTACAGAAAGAACAGCAATGTACTTCAAGAAGGTATCTTCCCTTATAATAATGGAAGTGTGAAACAGAGCTGAAGAGATCGTCAAAGAAGACGACTATATAGGAGACAAGAGCCTCTAGTTAATGGAGAAGGCGGGCAGGAGGGAAGAAGAATCTCCTGATGACAGTGAATGAAAAGGCACCATCTACAGGAAAAAGCCCCTTGGAGAGAGTCAGCCACATATGGTAATTCCGAAAGGGGCGCAACTATGTGAGCACCCTTGAAAGAAAATCAATGGCAACTGAAAGTAGGCAAGAGGAGAAGCCCACCTGGCAAGGTTCTCGCAGAGCGGGGATGGGTGGGCGTTAAGGAATCTGCAGCTAGACAACGTCTCTACCAGATACATCGTTACCGAAGGTAAGTAACTCGTACATCTGATAGAAACATCTAGCCGCAGATTCCTTAACTTAGAATAGATACCATAGCCATACCCCAGGGGGGTGGTGGGTCTGCGACAGAACAACAGAAAGTGCTCAAGCACAGAGTGACGGGCAATGGGGAAGGCTGTGGCAGGACAACCAGACAGCAACCCAATTAGCTCGGAGGAGCGAAAGATAACGGGAGGCAAGGCATCCCAAATAAATGCCATAATGGTCCTACACCACACCTGTAGAACTACGAGATGTAGAAACGGCACCAGCTATATAGCAGAGAGTGAGAGAGAGTGAGAGAGAGAGAGAGAGAGAGTCCCGAACGAAGGAGGAAGAATGACACTCTCAGCTTAATGGCGCACTATGTGGGCACCAACCAAAGGTTGGGGAAAAACATGTAGCGATGCAAACATACCAGAGCCTACCAGGCTAGCCCATGGAAGGAAGGCCGGCGAAGCTACAGACAGGAACCGAAGGGCAAGAGGTAGAAACTGAACAATGTCCTAGGAGGACAGGCGGGAACAAGAAACACGCCAAGTGTTAACCTAGGCACCAAAGGGGGGACAGGGACAAGTAGGAATAATCTGAAGCACGCTGATGCGGGCCACCACTGAAACATGCCCAGAGCCGACAGCCACAGAGACAACAAGGTGGCGTAGCTAAAAAAGGGCATAGGGCTGTCCAACCAGGCAGCTGGAAGATTAAGGTGAGAACCAACTCACAAAATACAGTTGTAGGGTGCAGACCCTAGAACGACTGACATCAGAAGAGCTGTCCCGCAGGCACAGCAGACATAGTATAGGGTGATACCTAATGAAAGGGGCACATCCGAAGGAAGTGGCAGCAGAGGCACCAGAGTACCAATAGGTGTATAAATGTAGGAAAGAATCTCAGAATCGTAGACCACATCCTCCGACTGGGAGTAAAAATTAACCCTCGTCCAGAAAGAGAGAGATCGTTCAGTATCTGCTACCCAAGAAGGGAGCAGTGTAAAGCCGGGGAACCACCCCAGGTAGTGGGACACAAAAGGGACCCTATTGCTGAAGATGCAGGTAAAGCACCTAGGTGCACCTAAGTGTACTAAAAGACACCCAGCAGCGTAGACAAAGGGCAATCCCGAGTGCAGCCCTGAAAAGCTCCCTGACCCATGGAGATATAGGACGAGACCTCTCAGCAGCGAAGAGAGGTGGAGATGTAGGAACAAGAGTACTCATGGTAACCTGCATATACACAGAAGGGTAAACAAGCCACGACCATGCAACATGGGTGGTATAGGAGCACACCTAGTGCATTAATGGCAGGTGGTATCCGCATTTTAAGCGTGAAAAACTCCATGAAAATCTTCCAAGGAGGAGAATGACGCATATAAGCAAGACGACCCATGACGTATAGAAGATTGGGTCAAGTCACAACATTGAACACCGTACAACAGCAAGATAAGAGCACCAGGAGACGCATAGAGCCCAAAGGATCTCTAGGCCCACATAACATAAAACAGAGCTATATAATAGCATAAAAGTACCCCACTTGGAGTATGGACACCCCAAACAACGGGGAACACCTCTTAGGGCAAACCACAGACAGAGGCCAGACACAACAACTTGTGGAACACTGCCACAGTAGGCTGATTGCCAGCTCAAAACACATAAGGCATTGAAAGGATGCTAAATTAAAGGGTAACCACCATAGAACATGGTAAAAGAAGACCTGGGAAATATAGGCTTAAGGCGGAGGGCGAAAGCCCGCAAGGAGGCGCTGAACAGCCGATTCGGCGTGGGCATCAAACAATAAAACCCCATCAACGGGTAGATCAACAAGTCGCTCCCGGATATTCTCCAGAAAAACACCATCCCGCAACCAAGCATGGCACCTCAAGGTAATCGAACCAACCATAGCTCGGCCTAAGGAATCGGCAGTATCCAAGGCTGAGCGGATCGTGAATTCAGCAAGGTCATGGCCATCCCGGAGAAGATGAAGGAGATCAACACGAGCGCCTTCAGAGGTGGCCGAAAAAAGAGACTCTGCAGAGTCCCACAATGCAGAGGTAGCCCGAGCCAAGACACACACTGTATTCAGTGAACAAAGAGCAGCACTAGTGGAAGCAAGGATGTTACGACCCCACGACTCAAGCCATCTAGACTCCCTGGAGGGAGGAAGCATTAACTGAGGCAAGGAAGGGAAGGCAGTTTGCAAAACAAACCCCTGCACGTCTGGGTGAATAAATAAGCAAACTGGATCATGTGGAGCAGGCCGGTGGCGGTGCAAGACAGAAAGTGTCACTGGATCACCGGAAGCTGGCCGAGCCCAGGTGCCCAAAAGAGCGTCATAAAGAGAAGCTTCAAAGGGCAGCAGCGGCTCCACATTCCCCGACCCATGGTGAAGGACATCAAGCAGAGGGTCCACAGGCAAAGAGACCGAAGGGGGCTGCATGTTTAGAACACAAGTGGCCAAGGAGACTACTCTAAGAAACACCGCACCGGTCTTTGTAGCCCTCCGATGAGGGGACAGCAACATATCTGTAGGTGAGGGCTGTAAACAAAGTCTTTCAAGACACTGAGGGTGTGACCAATGCCCAAAGGAAGGAAGCCCCATTGACGAATGGGGGTCCTGATGGGGCTCCTAAGGAGGCAGGGATCCTGCCGGGTCCACAAATTCTAAGGGGGGCACTGGCAAGGATAGATCAGGCGTAGCCGGATGTGAAGGCGATGCCAAACTCTCCCCAGAAGCTTCTTGAGAAGAGTCAACAACCAGGTGCCGACACAGCGCCAAAACGACTTCGGTCGGTGCCGACCCTGCCTCGTCTGGCGCAGACTCTGCTCCATCCGGTGCCGAGTCGGCTCCATCCGGCGCCGATTCCACGTCCACCACGACAAGCTTCGCTTCCGAAGAAGGGGATGGCGACTCAGCCGGGGAGGCAAGCCTCCGGTGCCGCACCGGCGCCGACTTAAGTCTCAACCACAACAGGCTCCGACTCCGAAGTAAGAAGCGGAGTCAAAGCTGGGGAGGTGAGTTCTCGGCGCCTCGGCTCTGCGCAGGCGGCCGCCTGTCCGAGGTGTGCTCAAAGCAAGGCTTTGAGCACCAGCAACCTCCTGCGACGCCACAGGGAGCCCCACAGGACTATGCAGCGCGGCAGCGGTGCTATGGGTCGTAGAGGGGGTCCCAGCCGGGCCGCACCCTGACGACACCACATCTCCCTCGTCCCTGGGGGGCAAGGGATTATTTGGGAGAGGAAAACGGGGTCGGCCGGGGCCGAGCGATGGCGTTGGGCCACGTTCTTGTCCATAGGAGCCCCTGTGTTGGACCTGGACCAGGTGCCCAAAAGAACGTCCGAGAGTGCATTATTAAAGGGCAGCAGCGGCTCCGTAGAAGCAGAAGCTGGCCGAAACACCTCTGTCAGGAGATTAGTCCTGACGGCCACAGTAGAGAGCTCGAGGTCGAGAGCCTCGGCCACACTACGCAACACCCTCCTGCGTAGCCACGGTAGAAGGAGACAGTGCGCCAGGTTCCGGAGCATACTCCTGGTCACCTGCATCCCCCGGATCCTGATCCCAGTCCGGGTCTAACTCGCATTGAACTGCGAGAGGGTCCTGAGACCCCTCCCAGTCCTCCCCATCCTCCATAGCCTGCTGAACAGGTGGAACATATGGACGTCAGTGGATATAGGGATAAATGCTCCCAAACGGCATCGGAATCGGCATCGGTAGACACCCTTCCGGCACCTGTTCCACACCGGGGATAGCGTCGGCCGGGTCTGCGGCTGGCGTCGGCACCGTCGATGCCATTGGAGGTCAGACAGGGCCAACCGGCATGGACGGGGATCCAGGCCTGGATCCACAGGGGTCCCTCTGCATCGACGCCGGACTCGTCGGCGACGTTGGGGCTGGAGCCGGCGACGTCGAAGAACGAGGACCCCCAGCTGGGCCCGCGGGACTCGAAAGCACACCTGGCGGGGCCGGACAGTCCGAAGACACATGCCATGTCTGACAGGAACTCCTGCAGCTGGGCCGGAGTCGCCGATGGACCCGGAATGGGAGGGTAGGCCATTGGCAACTGCGTAGGCTCCGCCGGAGCCACAGGGGGGGCGCCACCTGCACCCTTAGCTGCGGCGTGCGACCGGCTAGGGAAAGGCGAAGAGCGACGACGTTTCTTCGACTTCTTGTGCTTCGCCTTACCTGACTCCGAGTGCGAATGATGGTGATGGTGATGGCTCCGCGGCAGGTCCCTCGACCTTCCTCAGGACCGGGACTGTGAACGGCGCGAACTGACTTCGGGCCTCCATCCTCTTTCGGGACCGCTCCCGCAAAGTTTTCAGAGCCATGGCCCGGCAGTGGGGGCACGACTTGGAGTTGTGGTCGCGCCCTAGGCAATAAAGACACTCACGGTGTGGGTCAGTCACCGACATGGTGCGGGGACAGGCCGCGCAGGACTTAAAACCGGGCATCCCTGTGCACCTGTATAATGAAAATGTCTTGCAAACAGAGACAAAAAGTCCCAAAAACTCAGTCAAAAAGTACATGGGGGTACCGCTCTCTCCGGATCTGCGCTTGCTGACGCGGAAAAAGAAAGAACTGACGTCAGCGCGCGTGGGCGCATCCAAGTAGCTCCAGTGACGTCATCTCGGCGACTACGACGCCAGCGACATACGCGGAGCCATACGACAATGTCAGCGATGCGCTGGGGTACTGCTGACGAAAAACTTTCCGGATCCAGTCTGACACCTGGGGATATTCTAAGGTAAGGAATCTATCACTAACGTGTCTCTTTCAGATGACGTATATCCAATAGGTGGCCACCACCGGACATACCCAAGTTAAGTGTGCAAAGTCCCCAGGAGCATAGCCCTTCATACTCTGATCAGATCTGGAATGGTCAAATGTAACAATTTCTAGTGGGGAGACGAAGCAGCGATGTAGGAATTTAAAATGCAATAGCTTGTACCTGTGGCTAATAGAGATGCATTGAATTTGCATGCAGCAGTATGCCCAGACCTTATCAGGGATAGTTAACCCCAGTACTGTCGCCCAGGACTCCCGTGCCAGTGCACTGGAGTCTGGTTTCAGGGCAATACATAAATGATAAAGCCTAGATGTCATGCGGTCCTTGTCTACATCGGTTACCACTAGCATCAGAGGTAGGATATCATCAGGGGGCAGCAGATAGGAGGGCATGAGCGATCAAAGAATGTTCTGGAGTCGCCGGAAAACAAAGAGGTCAATGTATGGTGTGCCCTGTATTTGTGGGTCTTCAGTCAGGTGTAAGACGTGGCCGTGTCGAAACAGGTCGCCCATGGTTAACAAGTTATAGCTGCGTGCCGTGCATAGGACTAATTTTTCCAGTGTGAGTAGAAGCCACAGATTATCATGAAGGGGGAGAGAATTAAAATAGAGGGGACCTACACCTAGCACGTGTCATAGCCTGCGACAGGCCCAGCATGTTTTGAACACAGCCTGGATGCCCTTAACGTCCAGCAGTACACCCCCGGGCAGTATCTGTGAGGGTAGAAGTCCATCCAGTTGAGCTTGTTCAGGACGGAGATATGGGACACGGGCATCCAGATGATAGCATCAATTAATGTAGTGGCATTGAGCGGCTAAATAATATAGACAAAAATCTGGAACAACTTCAGGTCCACCACGGCCATAGGGGAGACTAAGGGTGTCCCAGCGGACACGGGGGTGGGCTCTGGCACAGACCAGGGATATGAGGATGTTAAGTATTGTGTTAAAAAAAGATTGTGGCAGAGGAATGCGAATATTAGAAATTAGATATAAAAAGCGGGGAAGCACGACCATCTTGATAATGGCCATGAGCTTCGCCATCGAGAGGGGCAGCCGGATCCAACGGTCCATCTGCGCGGTGAGGTCTGCCTCCGCAGGGTCACAGTTACGTTGTAGGATTTGGTCTTTATCTCTATGGAGATGGATGCCCAAATATTTTGTGCCATCCATAGCCCACTTTGGCGGATATTTTAGAGTCGCTGATTGGACAATATCTGTCAATGGGAAGAGCTCCCATTTCGTATAGTTGATATGGAGCCTGGAGAGGTCCCTGTAGTGCACAATCTGAATAAGCGGAGGGAGATTGACTTGCGGATGCCTAATGAATAGCAAGATGTCTTCCGCATAAAGGGAGAGCGGCAGGGGACCATGAGTGAGCTACAGCCCATGATGTGAGTGACGATCTTGCAAAGCATGGACTAGTGAGTCCATTGCAATCATAAAGAGGAGGGGGATAGCGGAGCTCTGCCGGATACCACGCATTATAGGAAATGCATTAGTAACTGCGCCGTTGACCCGTAAGCGGGCCCTAGAGTTTGCATATAACAGAATAATCAGGGAGATGAATGGGAAGGGTATGCCAAGCTTGCTAAGGATAGCTTAGAGAAAGGGCCATTCGGGAGAGTTAAACGAGTTACTTACCTTCGGTAACGATGTATCTGGTAGAGACATAGTGTAGCCGCAGATTCCTTAACTTAGAATATCCCCAGGCGTCCGACTGGATCCGGAAAACTTTTCCTGCAGCAGCACCTCTGCGCGCCGGGCAGCGGTGCTGTCCGGCTACGCCCTGACGTTGTCCCCGGACAAGACGTCAGTGGAGCTATATATGCCCCTCCCTGCGCGCTGACGTCAGTTTTCGTTGGAGAAACTTTTCCATGTCAGAACGCGGAGCCATCACCAAAAAACTGTGAAAATATGGGAACAGTGTGCAAAAATGATGCAAAAATAGAAGAATTTACAAGTGAGACAGAGCAGTGCTCTGAAGAGCCACCCCGCAAGAGCGAAGGCTCATGCAACGTTAAAAGGGGACAAGGATGTGAAAAAACAGCCTGGTAGAGGATAGAAAGTCCACATCCTGAAAGTAAAACCGTGAAGGAGAACAGGTCCGGAACACTAGAATAAAGAGAATTCACCACAAGACGTCACCAGGAAGGGACATTGCAATCCCAATCAAAGATCCACAATGTACATAGCAGATAGACCTGAAGGAAAGGCCGCTGAGGTGGCAAAGACCAAAAGGAAATGCAGAAGGGGAAAGCGGGATGGTGGGAAAAAGCGGGAATGGATTTCACACCCTACAATCCAGGCCAAGGACTGGAAGGAATATATGATCTAGGAACAGAACGAATCAGTCTGTGTTGGAGTGAGAGTATATCCCCTTGCAAAAGAGCAAGCTACCCCAAGGGAGGCGAGTATAGAAAAGCCTTTACCTGAAAAGGTCCTCTCAGAACGGGGAGGACGGGTGGGCGTTAAGGAATCTGCGGCTAGACTATGTCTCTACCAGATACATTGTTACCAAAGGTAAGTAACTCGTTCATCCAATAGAGACGTCTAGCCGCAGATTCCTAAGCTTAGAATAGATACCAAAGCCATACCCACAGAGGAGGCGGGTCTGAGACTGAATCCCATGAAGTTCTAGAAAGAATGTAGGGGTCCATAAGGTGACTTAACACCATAAGGAGGAAAGAGCGCATGTAACCACCAGAGCATGACGCTCTAAAGGGAGCGGAAGCAGTGGGAGGCAAAGGCAATAGAAGCTTTCACGAACAGCAGGAAAGAACCCAGTTATGGAAAGTGGGTTGAGGCTAAGTGAAAGTTAAGGACTCGAAAGAGGGAGATGAACCCACCCAGAGTGGGAAAGATCTCCAGGATCTGAAGGGGAGACAAAAGCCTAAACAAGTACAGGTCGTCCAAGAAAACAGTGCAAAAGAACACTTAGGGACTTGTACCCGCAACTGCACGTAGGACAGCAGAGGCAATAGGTTGCCCCTCACCCAGAAAGCCCCAGCATGGAGAAGAAACCATATCCCAGATATGGTGAGTTCTGTAGATGCAGATGGCAGCCAAACCTTGAGAGATGGCAGCCGGTAAGACAGAGACCTCGCATACCAGCCTAAAGAGCACAAATGCGAAAAGTAGCGCTGTGGAAACTGGCACCAGTAAGACAGGAGCGACATAAGTGGCGAAATGCCAATTTCTGGCGCAAGATGCTCGTGGCACGGTAGCTAGAAGACACGCCATGACTAGGCGATGGTGCCATAGTATGTGAAGGCAGAGTACAAGCAGTGGGGCTTCACCAAACAGAGCGAAGACAGGAAGGAACCCAAGCACGTTGTGGGGACTCTGGAGCTATACAAAGGACTCAAGGACTTCGTGTAGGGTAGCAGAGCAGCCCTGAGGCACCAAACTCAAGAGGGCAGCAACCTCAAAAAGGGCACCAGGGAGCCGGACACTTTAGGAATGACCGGGGCAGGACCCACAGACACTGTATGCGGGAGAGAGCCTGCAGGAACCTGTCGGGTAAGAGCACCGAGGGGAGCCAGAGCAGGAGGGAAAAAGTTGCAACTATGGAAATGTGACCCAACAAGTGTCCCCCACAAGCCAGAGTGGGAGAAAAACGAGGTACAACCCTGGCAAAAGTGAGGCTAGAGGTAAAAGGAGGAAAAGACACCCCTCATAGAGTGTACAGCATGAACCCCAAGCAAAGCCTGGAAATCCCCATACAGAAAAAGCAGGGATTATGGACACTGCTATAGGATAAGCGGCCACCAGAAGCAGGGATTAAGGACACTGCTATTGGATAAACAGCCACCAAAATCAGGGTTTAAGGACACTGCTATAAGATAAGCGGCCCCACATAAGACAGACAACCTCTGCTAACCCAGTAGCTTGGAGGACCAGAAGGTACAGGTGCACCAAAAAGGAACAACAATAAGCAGGCCGCATAGTGGCAATAAGAAACAGTCCGCGTAGCAGCAAACAGTGTGTCGTTTGCAAAAGAACCGCCACAACCAGGAGGTGCACTAGGCGTGCGAGATAGACAGTACACGGAAAGGGACCCACACCGGATCCCGATGCCACACAGACAGACCAATCCAACTTGCAATAAGGCAAGTTATATGAGGAATCCTGTATGAAGAGACAAGGGACTTTGAGCAGGGCCTCTGCTCAGGGACTCCATAGGAGCGCACCAAGACAACGGTTGAACCGAATGTCATCAAATACCCCACATAGGGTAAGGCAAAGCAGTATGGTTGCCCTCTTGGGTTAAGCACACAGTTAGAGGACTGAAAAGAAAGGAAGCAGCCAACCGGCTGCACCGAACAAACTACAAAATGGCTAACCAGACGTGAACAGTAACCAGCCCCGAAACCCAACCTGAGTATTAGGGCGGGTCCCGGGAAAGAACACAGAGAACGCGGCCACCAGCGTTACCGCAGGCCGGACAAAATACGGGAGACCGCCGAATCTGTATGGTGGTCAAAAAGATCCACTCCATTGAAAGGAAGATCGCTGAGGGCATCCCGAATATGATCAGGGAAGTGACTGTTGCGCAGCCAAGCATGGCGACGTAAAGCTACAGCACGAGCCTGGACCCGTCCCATAGAGTCAGTTGCGTCCAGGGAAGACCAAAGGGAAAATTGCGCCATGCATCTTCCATGCAGAAGAATGCGGAGCAATTCCGTACGTGACGCTTCTGGAATAGAGGGGAGAAGGTGAGCAAAGAGCGGCAGATGCGCGTGCAAACACACAGGCTGTATTTAAAGCCCGGAGGCCTGCGCTAGCGGAGGCGAAAAGCCTGCGGCCACAATCATCCAGCCACCGAGACTCTCTTGTGGGAGGTAACAATAGTAAAGAGTGTGAAGAGTGCAAATCAAAAGCTGCGTGAACAACTAGGCCTTGGGCAGGTGGGTGAAGAGACAGACAAAGAGGATCACCTGGTGCCGGGCGGTGCCTACGGGCAATAGCCCGATCAACCGGGTCACCCGCAGAGGGTCTGGACCAAGTGCCACGCAGGGTGTCAAACAGCGAGTCCCCGAAAGGCAGCAAAGGTTCTTCCTCACCAGGCTCCAAATGGAGCAGATCCAATAAAGGTCAGAAAGTAGAGGCACCATAGGGGGTTGTAGGCCAAGCACAGCAGCCGCCCCCCTGAATAGCTCGCGCGAAGGCAGCACTAGACTCAGTTGCCATCCGAGTAGGAGATAACAAATGGCCAGTAGGAGATGGTTGAAGACTACGTCTACCACTGGACATGAGGAGTGGTGTAGGCGGAGACTAACCGGTAGGCCAGGCTACACAAGGAACTTGCACCCTGGGCCCTTGATCAGGGGAGTCCAGAGAAGCCCCAGGATCCACAGGAGGAGGCATAGATGGGAGCACCGGCGTGAACGGATGCTGCGGGGTAGATGTACAGCCACCCAAAGAGTCAGGGGGATCATCCACCAAGGGAAGCCGGCTCGACGCCGGTACTGACGTCGAACGGCACCGTAGTGGAGTCGCCAGGACGCCAACAACCTCCCTAGAGAGAGTACAAGGCACCGGCGCCGAGCCTGTGGCAGTACCTGGCGCCGAGGCCCTCGCCGTGGGCGACGAGGCTGGCATCGCCGCCTCTGACATCAGCGCAGGGAGCCCTACAGGGCTATGCGCTGAACGACGGGAAGGGCCGTGCTCTGGGCACTGGCTTATCGGCGTCGGCTCTGGAATCGGAGTCCACGCACACAGCCGGCGCCGGGGAAACGTCCGCAGACGATGACCCGGCCTCAGTGCCTGCTACCACTGTGGGGCCCGAAGAGACACCAGGGAGAGGGGGCGACTAAAAACAAGCCTGGAGTGCCTTAGAATAGGCCCCCATTTGGGCACATGTTGCTCCAACACTCAGAAAGGATGGATACGGAGGATGCCGTACGCCTTTAACCGGCTCACTACGAGAGGAATGGCCGGTAGAGGCATGGGTGGAAGAAGATCTTCGTTAGCGACGCCTGTGCTTACTCTTACCTGGTGTCACGCGGCGGTCGCGGGAGCGACCTCGGGAACGAGCCCGATCCCGAGAAGAAGAGCGGCGACGTGAGGGAGCTGGACCGGACAGCCGTGCGGCCAGCAATTTCATGCACCGCTCCCTCAAGGACTTCGGCTTCATTCGTTGGCATGCTGCACAATCCTTGGAGTCGTGGTACACGCCGAGGCACCACATACATATGAGGTGCGGGTTAGTGCCCGACATCTGACGCTCACAGGCTTCACAAGCCTTAAAGCCGGAAGGCACTGCACACTGTTCCACCCCCAACACACATGGTGTCGAGAGGGCCCAAAAACCAGGCCAAGGAACTGCTGCTGGTTTCCCAGGATCCTCATTCGAACGCGGAAAAGAAGAAAACTGACGTCAGAGCGCCGGGAGGGGCATATATAGCTCAACTGACGTCATGTCCGGGGACAACGTCAAGGCGAAGCCGGACGGCGCCGCACCCCGGCGCGCAGAGGTGCTGCTGCAGGAAAAGTTTTTCGGATCCAGTCTGACGCCTGGGGATATTCTAGGTTAAGGAATCTGCAGCTAGACATGTCTATCAGATTAATGCCTTTGTGGCATCTAGCAGGGCCACAACTGCAGGTGTAAATTGGGAGACTTTATTAAGCACAGCCAATATAGTACGCAGGTTAAGCAAGGTCGAACAATGTAAAAGGAAGATGAACTAGGCTGGGGAGATAATTTGCTCCATCAATAGAACTAGCCTAGTGGTGAGTATTTTGGCCAGTATTTTATTTTCTAAGTTAAGCAATGAGAGAAGTAATTAGAAGGCGCAGCGACAGGGTTCCTTGCCGGGCTTTAGCAATAGCGTCAGAACTGCTTCATGAAGTGTAGGCGGTAGCATGCCAATTTTTTACAATTTGTTATACAATGCAAGGAGATATGGGGAGAGTTGCTGCTTACAGGCTTTATGGAACGCTCCGGTTGGTCCATACAGTCCCTGCACCTTGGATCCGTCTAGACTGTTGATGGACTGCGTCACCTCCTCCAGGGTCAGTAGCTCACTAAGAAACTGCTTCTGGCCATCCGTGAGCCAGACCATTGTGATCTCCTTAAGATAGGAGGATATCTCAGAAGAAACACCAGGGACATAGGAAGCATAGAGCTCCTGAGAGTAATGCCGGAATTCGGCCAGGATACACTCTCCACCTGTGGCAGTTGCTCCGGAGTCTGTTCAGAATTCAGCTATGTAGATATGCAGCCTGTTCAGGTGTAATAAATGTGCAAGGGGGTGGCCAGGTTGCTCGCCCTCTCCATATCAGGGGGCCCTGGTGTGTTTGCCCATATATGCAATCTCCCTATCTGCAAGTTCCCGGAACTTTGCCAGTCAGATTGAGGGCTAGTGTAGTCGGGCATCTCCATCCTCCACCGCAGCATTTTCTAAATCATGTAGGGTGCTCTCAACCTGATGCAATTGGGTGGGGATGTCATAGAGGATGTCCATAGGTTTTGAGATACTCACTCCGCAAATGTATGCCTTAAAGGCCTCCCATGGAGTGGCCTGAGTAGAAACCGTTCTCGTTTTTAATTAAACATATTCAGTAATAGAGTAGCGAAGGTTGCTACGAAACACTTGATCATGAAGGACCTCACTGTAGAATCACAAGGTGCATTCAGGATTCACATTCTACTCAGACAGCCCTTATGGTGATTTTAGTGGTCTTAAACAACCTCAGAAAGCTCTCTAAGTAGTAACTGTGGAGAGCAGCCTTCCGGCTTAATCCAGAAGGAGTGTAAAGCAGCTTGTTTTTCCAGAACATAATCTTATAGGTATAGATTAAGTGAAAAAGAACCACACTGTGTATTTATAAAAATATATGGTTATTATAAAACACTCACTAACACATACAGATATCTCCTAGCTGGAGATATACACAATGTACTCTCAAGCAAAAGGAGGGAAAGAAGGGCTTTAGATAATAATGGACAATCTTATTATCATCACAGGTCCAGCATACATGCCCGTCAATAATGGAAACAAAAGGGTATGCAGTTCCTAAAGTACACGCAAGGTGTGTTAAATTCACTACGAGGTACCAAGGTGGGGGTGAGGAAAATAATGTGAAGGACAGGAGTCAGGTTTACTCCTTTTTTTTTTGGAAAAGAAGACCCTCACACACCCAACAAGCGGGTGTCTTGCTTCATCACCGGGTCTTTGCTCCTTATCGGGCCGGCAGGTGCAATGCCCGATCAGGCACCCAATGGGGCCTTCCTATCGGAGATCTTTATTTCCAACGCCGGTGAATAACGGTGTGTGTGGGGGGAAGATATTAATCACAGCAGTGAGTGTAGGTGCAAGTGAGGTGAGGTATAGTGTGTTAAAACAGGGGTAGGTGATCCACTAAACAATTTTAATAAAGCATGGTCACCATCCTGATTAAAACAAAAAATAATCCGCACATGTCTCACCTTAAGTTATGTGAGTGAATGTGCTAGAGGGATCAATTGGTCAACATGTTTCTTGCCTTAGATTATATTAAATGGCAATTCTTCAGGACCGGGGAAGTGTACGGCTACCTACACTTTTTTGGTGGTGCCCACAACCTCTAAGAGGCAACAGTGGTGGACACACGTACAGCACCCTAAAAATGTGTGGTACCGGGAATAAATGAGCACACCCTACTGGGCTGTGCCTCTTACAAGGCTGGCGAGATTATAGGCGGACGGTGCTTCCAGATTTACGGAACTGACACTTAAATTTAGTGCTCTCGCACCCCGGCCTTGTAAGAGGCACAGCCCAGTAGGGTGTGCTCATTTATTCCCGGTACCACACATTTTTAGGGTGCTGTACGTGTGTCCACCACTGTTGCCTCTTAGAGGTTGTGGGCACCACCAAAAAAGTGTAGGTAGCCGTACACTTCCCCGGTCCTGAAGAATTGCCATTTAATATAATCTAAGGCAAGAAACATGTTGACCAATTGATCCCTCTAGCACATTCACTCACATAACTTAAGGTGAGACATGTGCGGATTATTTTTTGTTTTAATCAGGATGGTGACCATGCTTTATTAAAATTGTTTAGTGGATCACCTACCCCTGTTTTAACACACTATACCTCACCTCACTTGCACCTACACTCACTGCTGTGATTAATATCTTCCCCCCACACACACCGTATTCACCGGCGTTGGAAATAAAGATCTCCGATAGGAAGGCCCCATTGGGTGCCTGATCGGGCATTGCACCTGCCGGCCCGATAAGGAGCAAAGACCCGGTGATGAAGCAAGACACCCGCTTGTTGGGTGTGTGAGGGTCTTCTTTTCCAAAAAAAGGAGTAAACCTGACTCCTGTCCTTCACATTATTTTCCTCACCCCCACCTTGGTACCTCGTAGTGAATTTAACACACCTTGCGTGTACTTTAGGAACTGCATACCCTTTTGTTTCCATATACACAATGTACACAATACTTTTCAATAGAAACAGGTAAGTAGCAGGAAATACACAGCGGTCACCAGGGGGAGACCAAACCATATACTAAAATAGTGGTATGCGAACCGCAATGCCGCTGCTGGAGAAAATGAAAGTGTCCGGTGGAACCCAAAGGTGGATTAAGGAGAAGAAATACCTTCAAGCAGAGGGGACAGAGTTCATGCCACTTAGGAGAGACCAGGAGGCACAGAAGACGAATGCCCACCGATGTAGAGTGTTGCAGGAGAGATGACGTGACCTTAGAGGAGCAGGTGACGCTGTGAAAGACCAGGAGCTGTTTTACAAGCTGTCCCACGTCGGATGTCGAAAGTTGAGGGGTCGGTGTCCATCTAGGAAACCAACAAGCCTTGGCAACTGCAAACAACGTGGGAAACGACTAAGGTGCAGTCTCAGGACTAGCAAGGTCCACGTGACTCATCACAAACAGGGGTGTCAGGGCAGACCCGAGCAATCAGGGAAGCCCACAAAATTCAAAGATGACCCTCAAGAGGACCCACAGGCCGGAGGCACTGGAGTATCAAGAGGACCTCGAGCAGCTCACCAAAGATGCAGGCCCACGGTGCAATTGATGCAGTGAGGATGAAGATCTTGGTCATTGGAGATGCTTGAGGTTGGGGCTACTTGGAGACTGAAGGTCTTGGTGGAAGGAAGCTAACAAGCCTTTGCAACTGTAAGTCGACGCTGTGCACAGAGGTTCGGTTCCTGCAGCCCTGACAAGGGATGTTATGTTATGTTAATTTATTTTTATAATGCGCACAGCTACCCAAAAAGGGTTTCCCAGCGCAAGCCTAGAAGGAGACTCTGAAAAGGTAAAAATCATTGATTGAACAGCCAAGTTTTTAGTTGTTTACAAAAATTAGAATACAATGTTTCTATGCGCATCAAAGAGGGAAGAGAGTTCCACAAAAGTGGACCGAGGTAGGAAAAAGAGCGACCACCCATTCTTACAAGTTTGATCCTAGGAATCTCAAATTTTTCTTGAGTAGAAGAACGAAGCAAACGAGAGGGTTGATAGGGGCGTACCAAGTTTTGCAGGTATTTAGGTGCAGTGCCATTCTTGATTTTAAACATATAGCACATGGCTTTGAATTTTGTTCGATTTTCCACCCAGAGCCAGTGCAGTTCTCTCAAGGCATTAGAGGCAGAAGACATTCTTGAAATTCTGCAGAGCAATCTCGCTGCAGAATTCTGCACCACCTGAAGCTTACACAACACATCCCTGTTAGCACCCAAAAAGAGGATGTTTCCATAGTCCAGTCGAGATGTTACAAGTGTCTGGGCTACAGTCTTTTGGGTAGCAGCAGAGAGCATCCAAATGATTTTCTTTAACCATTTGAGGATGGTAAAACAGGTGGCTGCAGTTTTTACTGCATGTTGTTTCATAGACAATTTATTGTCAATGATGAAGCCCAAATTGCGGACCTGAGTGGAGGGCAAGGGTAGAGGCCCTATTTCATCAGGCCAATGTTGTGGGCCCCAAAGATCTGTATTCTTTCCAAGAATAAGGACTTCAGTTTTTTCCCCATTGAGCTTGAGCAGATTAGATTGCATCCAAGATGCAATATTACGCAAGCCCAATTGTAGGGTAGAAGGACCAGATATCTTTTCCGCCGATAAGGAAAACATAATCTGAGTATCATCGGCATAAGAAAAGAGCGACAGCCCCGCTTCTTCTGCAATCACTGCCAAAGGTTGTACATATATGTTGAAGGGAAGAGGACTTAGAATTGATCCTTGTGGTACCCCATACGGAGAAAAATAGACCTTTGAGGAAGCCCTAGATGAAAACACTTGGAGTGTCCGCTTAGATAAAAAAGAGGACAACCAACCAAGTGCCGATCCTGAAATGCCCAGAGATTGTAAAGACTTAATACGGTATGAGAAACCGTATTAAATGCGGCACTTAGGTCTAGCAATATAAGGGCCACTGTGTTGCCTGCATCCAAGCGTTGTCGTAGCATTTCGGTAACGCCAAGAAGGGTTGTCTCAGTTGAAAACCCCGCTCTAAAGCCAGACTGAGAGGAATGTAAAAAATTAGAGGATTCAACAAGCATGGACAATTGTGAATTTACGTGTTTTTCCAAGACTTTAGAAAACTCAGGAAGTAAAGAAATGGGCCTAAAATTAGCTGGCTGGGTGGGATCTGCATTTGCCTTTTTTAGCAAAGGAAGGACCATAGCATGTTTCCAAACAGGCGGCATCAAAGCCTCGCAAAGCGAGGCATTAAGTAATTCCATAACAACTCTCAAAGATGGCTCTTCAAATTGCAGGAGCACAGAAGCCGGAAGAGGGTCACAAGGAGAGCCCGATTTAATACTGGCTAGGATTTTTTTTAAAGAGCTGATATTAAGAGGTACCCACTTCTCTAGTTTTGTAAGAGGTTCAACAACAACAGTGGGTTCTTAAAAGGGGATGGACTGAGTAGGGGTCATTGCACTAGTTCCATCTAGTGTCAGATATATTTGCTCCACTTTGTTTATAAAGAAGTTAGTGAGAGTGTTGCATTGCAATTAATCCAGAACAGGAGAGCTAGGCTGCGTGCCCGAACGTGCTAACTTCTTAACTATAGAGAACAGAGTGCGAGAGCAAATCTGCGCCCTCGAAATAGTAGAATAAACATACTCTGCTCGAGCTATTTTACATAAAGCTTGATTTTTTTTAGCGCAGTTTTATATATGCATTTGGATTCAGGGGAATAATTCTTTCTCCAATATCTTTCAATGACCTTACACCTACTTTTTTCAATTTTTAATTGTTCTGTAAACCAGAGAGCAGGGGGACGATGATTATTCAATTTGTTTGCAGGGAGTGGAAGACAAACGTTAGTTGCTTCAGAAATCCAATTATAAATGATTTCCAAGTATGAAAGTGATATAGGGTCAAAACTAGGGGCAATGTTTGGTTAAATTTTTCTATGTCCAATTTTCCCCAGTTGAGGATGTGTACCAGGTAACGGTAGGACCGGGTTGAATAGGATTGTATATGGAAACTTGACAGCGAAATGGTCTGACCAGCATAAAGGGAGAGCGGGTGGGCAGTTAATATGAGAAAAGTTCAAGAAAATAGGGTCCAATAAGTGACCAGCTGTATGCGTTGGGCCACTATTGCAGAGAAGTAAATTCATTGCAGAGAGGTCTGCAATCAATGCCCTACTCGCAGTACATTCATTATTTTCAAAATGAAGATTTAAATCACCCAAGACTGTAAAGTTAGCCATTTTGAGTAGAAAAGGAGCTATCAAATCTGGGAGTAAAGACACCCAAGAACCGGCCGGTCCTGGGGGTCGGTAGATCAGTACCCCAGATAGGGTAAACTGGGCAGTAAGAGTAAGTTTAAAAAGACCTCAAACTTGGTGAGAGCACAGGGCAGGCTTCGAGGGATGTAGAGAACCACCACCTGTGTTGCTAAGCCTTCTGGAGTCCATGGGAGACCAGGATCAGCTGACCGGTCGCTTAGTTGCGGTGCCTGTAGATGCAGGGAAGTGACTCCTTCACTTTAAGGGAGATTTCTTCAGGTTTCTTGGATGCCCAAGGGAATTTGGGCCTTGGAAGGTTCCTGTATGGAACACAGACATGGACATTGCGGCAGACGAGCAGGGCGACAAGATCAGGAGCAGCACGAGTATTCCCGGTTGCAGCCTTGATGCCCAGAACGAAGCCCAGAGTGCACAGACGGTTGAAGAAGTAGTGTCTTGAAACTAATCTTGTCCCATGACGAATCTAGGGACCCACCCTTAGGTAAGCGCTTAAATACCCTAAGGAAAGGGTAGGGAGAATTTAGGATTCCCTCCCAGGGGTGGGGCCGGACAGTGGGGAGGATACTCCCATGTCCTTTGTCCAGTTTCGTGCCAGAGCCGGAGCCAACAGCTCCCTGAGCTGGTTTGAACTGAGCAATGCAAGGAGGGCACCAAGTGTGCCCTTCAAGCAGACTGAGTGGCGTTGGCAAGCGCTCCCACCCGGCACCAATACACTAAACCCTGTTTGGGAAGTGGTCACACCTCCCTGTGACAGGATACCTATTGTTCTGCCTTCCCCTGCTTGAACTTGGCTCAGCAGCAGGAGGGCAGAATTGTGTCTCTGGTCGGCAGCAGCCATGTTGTGCTGACCGGGTTTAGTAGACTGATACCGGGAGCACTGAGGGCCTCCTGGAGGAGCTTTACAGTTCATGGAATCATACCCCCACACCGTTTATGGTGTGGGGGTATGATTCCAACATGTTTGATACCAAATATGATAGGGTTCGTTACAGTCAGTTTAGAGATGGCCATTGCGTAATGATGCAGGGTCACTCTATGTATCTTAATGGATGATGCACTTACTGCCTGGGAGAATGAACTCCCAAGGCTGTAGGGGTGTCCTACTCATGCAGGTGCACCCTCACACTTAGAACCAAGCACCCTGCCTTCGGGATTGAAAGGCCTGCTTTGGGGTGACTTATAGATTTTAAGTGCGGTGACCCTATTTATAGGTAAACCTATATCTTCCGTAAGTGGTGCTAGCACCAGCTTACACGGGCTGCAATGGCAGGCCTGTAGTTACAGTTTGAGTTGTCCCTCATGGGTGGCATAATACATGCTTCAGCCCATGGTGGACCCCTGGTGTACCTATGCCCTGGGTACCTCAGTACCATATACTAGGGACTGATAAGGGTGCACCAGTGTCCAATCTGGGATGTACCCAAGTACTTACCATTCCAATTTAGGGGAGAAAGCACAGAGACTGGGGTCCCGATTAGCAGGATCCCAGTTAGACTAGTCAGAAACAGCACAACACTAGGCAAAAAGTGGGGGTAACCATAAAAGCAGATCCTGCTTTCCTACACACACTGATGCTAGTGTGGGATTTAATGTAAAATGCACTCAGAGGGCATCTTAGAGATGTCCCCTGAAAATCGAACAGCCCTAGTGTGGTTCCTAAATAGCTGCCTGCCCTTTGCCACCATTAGACAGGTTTCTGGACCCTAGGTGCAAAGCCTCCACTCTCTGGGTCCTGAAACAAAGCCCATCCTGGGCAGAGGTGTCATGCCTCCTTCCCCAGGAGGGGCTGAGTGCACGAAGGGGAAACTTCAAAGGCATGTCGCCTTTGGAAGCTGTCCCTTCATTTTGCTGCCCACTGCAACTGGCTCTCACTGGTTCTGCCCCCCACTTTGGGCGGGAGAATCGGCGGGAAAGCTAAGCTTGGAAGATAGGTGTGCCCACCTTTGCCAACCCCACCCCTCAGGTGGGTGAGGCGAGGTGAAGCACACATCTCAGTCCCCTTGATTGTGAAGATGAGGGGACTCAGCCAATTAGGGAGAAGCTCATGCCCCCTTCCACTGGAGGGTGACATAATAGGGGGTGTACCCACCCAAAAGGGACCAATTGGTTGTGACCTGCACACCCATTTAAACGCCCCTATATGTATTATTTAGGGGAAACCCTGAACCTTGCCTCCTCTGATTTGAGTAAGAAAGAAGAAACGCTGAAGAGCCGTGCTGACCCAGGAAGAAGAGGACACCAACTGCTTTGGCCCAGCCCTACCAGCCTTTCCCGACTCCAACCTGCCTACAGCGAAGAAAGTGGTGTGTCCAGCAGCCCCCCAGACCCTGGAGGACCTGCCCTGCACTCACCTTGCAGACTCGGTCTCCCATGAGCACCAGATTTGCTCAACAAAGACTCCAAGACCAGAATTCAGATTCCAGGGACTCTGCGATTCTGCACCACTCTGCACCGACGCCCACAGCCCGAGTTTGAGGGGCCCAACACCACAAGCAGGTCTCTCCAGCAATCCTGATCTGGTGATATACGACCTCCCTAAAGCTTCAAGACAACGCCTGCAGTCTCAACCTGAAGGTTCCCCCCCCCCGACCAGAGCTGGTAAAGAAACCTGATGCCGAAAGACAGCAATGCACCAGATGCTCCACTGAGTAGGGTGGCCCAACCAACGGTGTCCAGGCATCCCCCAAGAACCCAAGTTATCTCCAGCTAGTGGTCGCCTACAGGAAGTCTCCCTGCCCGAGACTGCAGCAACTTTGCTGAACCAAAGGTCTCTATTGAGAACCACAGGGCCCCACACGTCTTTTCGGCACCCGGCCGCCCCAGTGCTGCTGGTGTGCTGGCAGTGTAGCTCCTGTGTGGATTGTTGGCCTCTACAGTGCTGACCGTAACCCCAGGAACTTTGCTACCACACCTGAGTGGCCTGCTCGTAGCAGTCCCTAAATGAAGGACCTCTTAGCCTCATTGGCTAACTTTGGGCCCCAGCACTCTGCTCCCGGCTGCCCCAGTGCCGCTGGTGGTGCAACTTGAGTGCGTACCTAGACCTTGGGGAGCTTTGGTCCTAACCCCCAATACTCCCACTTGTGACACATTTATTTACATGTGAAACCGATAAACATTTTTCTCCCATAGGAGCCCATGTTATGAGTTTTTGGGCCAAAAACTTTCTAAGTGTTGAAATGTTGTATTGTATGGAGGAAAACAAAATTATAACTTAAACCAAGAAAAGTCTTACTTACTGTGTATTATGAGATCCCTCGGTGTGGTATCTAAGGCATACCACCCCCAGTAGTCAAAGTAATCTAAAAGTAATTAATGTGCAATGTAAACTGAATACCAACCTGTAATGTTTGCAAATTCAACCACAACTTACATTTGAGAGAACATTTTACTTATCTGTGCCAAATCCTGCTTGGTTCTAAAAATAAAACATAAGTATAATTTTTTTATACGTTCGTAATTGGTCTGGATTAAGTCTCTGAGTGTGTGTCATCAGTCTTGATTGAGTGAATACAATAAATGCTTAACACACCCTCTGGAAAAGCCTAACTGCTCGCCCACACTACCACAAAGAGAGCTGTTAGTACTTACCTAATTTAGCCTCAGCTATACCTGTAGAGTCCCTGGACTCTGTGCACACTATAACTTACTTTGGTATAGAATATTGTAGAAAATCAGGATCTGCTTTCATGGTCACCCCCACTTTTTGCTGGTGTCACTATGTTTTTCTGACTAGTATGACTGGGATTCTGCTAATCAGGAACCCAGTCTCTGTGCTTCTCCCATAAATTGGACATGGTGAGTACTTAGGTACACTCCAGATTGGCTACTGGTGTACGCTATTAAGTCCCTAGTATATGATACTAAGGTACCCAGGGCATAGGTACACCAGATGTCTCCCATGGGCTGAAGCAAGTATTATGCCACCCATGAGAGACCGCCTAAATTGTGACTACAGGCCAGCCATTGCAGCCTGTGCAAGCTGGTGCTAGGACCAATTACGGCAGATATCAGTTTCCTTATATCTGAGATATGAAAGAGACTATTAGTTATAGATTCCTTACCTTAGAATTACCCCCAGGCGTCAGACTAGATCCGGTGATTTTTTCTTCAGTAGTACTCCTGCCCATTGGAAGGTGGCATCGGTCGACTCCGCGTCCGTCATTGGCGTCGTGATCACTGGAATGACGTTGCGTGTCTACTTAGACGCCGCCACTGCACGCTGACATCAGTTCTTTCTTTTTCTGCGCCAGCCATCGCAGATCCGGAGAGAGCGATACCCTTGGTCACTTTTTGACTAACACTTTTTCGACTTTTGTCGACATCTTTTTCAAGTCATTCAACTCCTGGTGCACGTAGAGATGTCCCACCGACGGACCGGCTTCAAGCCTTGTGAATCCTGTCACAAGTTGATGTCGGTCACGGACCCACAACTTGTGTGCCTCTGGTGCCTGGAGTGCGACCACGATCCAAAGTCGTGCTCAGATTATCGGACCATTAACCCCGATGTTTTGCGGGACCAGTCCCAAAAGCTTCTGGAGGCCCGGCATGCGGCTCCGTGCCGCTTGAGGTCACGGTCGAGAGAGAGGTCGAGGGACCGATCGCAGAGCCACCACCACCATTCGTCCTCGAAGTCTTCGTCTTCAGGTAAGTCAAAGCACAAGAAGGCGGTGAAGAAGCATCGTGCTCCTCGCCAGCTGACGTGACGCGGGACGCGGAAGGTTGTCGTCCTTCGGCTCCTGCTGGAACGGCTTCGAGTTCTCCCCCTCCCCCCCCTCCCTTCGCGGTAGCCGGAGCATCCCCTGCCCAGCTTTGTGCATTTGACGAAGCCCTTCATTCCATCTTTGGGCAGCCCAACTCCGCCGGCGTGCCTTCGTGGCCCACAGATTCAGCTGGGGGTTCTAGGCCTCCGATGCCAGCGGCTCCGGCCTCGGCAAAACGGAGCCCCCAGGGATCCAGGCCTGGAAAGGAACGGTGCCGGTCGACCTTACGACACAGCCCCCAGCACTGATTCCATGGACGATGCCTCCTCCACTGCCGGTTGTCTGCCCGGCGGCATTGACCCCGGCCTCCCCCTCGACTTGGACATGGAGCCGGACCGGCATCGACAGACGCCGGTACACGCGACGACTGGTTCTTTAGTAACACTGTTCTCCCCTGGCGTTCCTTATTTCTCTAAGTGGCATCCTGAGGAGGGTGAGGTGGACTGGAAGGGGTCTGTTTACCCTCTGGCAGACCAACTGAAAGAGCCGGACTGGAGAGAGGAGTTGTGTGATGCCAGTGGTCTGGATACTTCCGCAGACCTTGGTATGTTTTCTCCCCCTACCGTGGCTACGGATCAGGAAGCCTCCACGCTACGGTGTTGCGTAGGGCAACTGAGGCCTTGGGCCTTCAGCTTCCTACGGTGGCAGTCAGGACCAACCTCCTGACTGAGGTGATTCAGCCGGCGGTGGCCTCTTTGGAGCCCCTGCTGCCTTTTAATGAGGCCCTCACAGACATCCTTCTGGGCACTTGGTCCAAGCCCAGCACAGACGCAGCAAAGTTCGCCATTCATTAGGGTCGGACACCGCCGACTCGCTGGGCAGAAAGATTTCTACGTTAGTAAAATTGAGACACTACGCCTGGCTGAGGTCCACTGGCTTCTCGGGGGACTGTCAATCAACTCTTTAGGACATGCCCTTTGATGGCCATCGCCTGTTTGGCGACAAGGTGGACAATGCGCTTTAAGGACTACAGGGCTATGGCCAGATCCTTGGGCCTCACTGCCACCTCTCGCACTGTTCAGTCTGCCTTTAGCCCTTCCGTGGCTATGGAAGGGGTGCTCCGCGATGTTCCACCCAGAGCCACAGGCAGGCGCAAACTACCCAGCCTCTGCGTGGCCGGGGACGTGGGACCCAGCGCCATGGGTCAGGGGGCCAGCGGGCCAGCGGGCGGGCCAGTCCACTAGTGCTTCCTCCGCAGCAGCCTCCTAGCCCTTCTAATACAACTTTTCAGGGACACCAGTTGCCAGCAGGATCCGCCATCACCTCCCCCACTGCCACAACATCATGCTGGACAGGTGAGTTTTGCCGATAGTCCGAAGGGGCTACTCCCTCCCCTTCGAGATTACTACTCCCTTCATGCCACCTACAATCTATCACATGTTGCAGGATCACTTAGCCCTTCTACATCAGGAAGTTACTCCTCTCTTGACCAAGGAAGCTATCGGACGAGATCTCTGTGCCAGAAGTAGGTCGTGGTTGTTACTCCCACTACTTCCTGGTACCCAACAAAGACAAAGGCCTGCTCCCTTTCTTGGATCTCAGGGACGTCAACCGCTTCTTCCGGAAGGAGAAGTTTAAAATGTTGACATTGGCTCAGGTCCTGTTTGACCTCAACCCTGGTGACTGGATGGTAGCATTAGATTTGCAGGACGCTTACTTTCACATTTCCGTCCTGGCAACCCACAGGTGTTACCTACGGTTCACGCAGGGCCACAAGCATTTTTTTTGGTATTACCAGCGCCCTGCGGGTGTTAACGAAATTGATGGCGGTGGTCGCAGCTCATCTGCGCAGATCAGGGTTTCCAGTCATTCCCTATCTCGAGTACTGGCTGTTGAAGGCAGGCTCACCCCAGGCTGTCGTCTCCCACCTCCAGACTACAGCAGACCTCCTGCACTGGCTGGGGTTCACTATCAACATGCCAAAGTCACACCTGAGTCCCTCTCAGAAGCTTATTTTTATCGGAGCAGTTCTGGATACATCGCAGTTTCAGGCTTATCCTCCCGAGCAGCGAGTCCAGGATATTCGAACTATGATACCTGTAGGAAGGTGGAATCTGACTAATGGTTGCCCCCAACTTTTTGCCTGGTATTTGAGTGGTTTTTGACTAGTCTGGCTGGGATCCTGCTATCCAGGACCCCAGCCTATCTGCTTTCTCCCTAAAACTAATGTGAAGTACCCTAGGTACAACCCAATTGGATGCTGAGGATGCCCTGACAGTCCCTTGTAGATGGTACCCTAGGTACCCAGGGCATGGGTCCCTCAGTAGGCCTACCAGGGCTGCAGCACTTATTGTGCCACCCTGGGACAGCCATACAAACTGACACCACCAGACCACTACTGTAGTCTGGGTAAGGTGGTGCTAGCACCCCTTACAGGGATATAGGTACCCTATATCCCACTCCATTACAACACATGTACTCTCATAGGTCACCCCTATAGCAGGACTTGCTAATCCTACAGGGCAGGGTGCTGTGATATGTGTGAGGGGGGACCCCTACCTGAGTAGGGCCTCTCTGCAACCCTCATAAAATCATTGCTGGGTTGTTTGTAGTGTAGCCATACCATATACTCTTAACCGCATTATAAGTCTATCGCGATAGCGTGATAACTTGAGAATGGCTACATAGAACCATATCGTGTTTAGTGTCAAATATGTAGGAATCGTACCCCCAGTCCAGCCATGGGCATGAGGGCACGATTCCCCCCTGCTAGAGGGGCGATATGGGAAAAGCGGCAGAATTCGGACACCAATTTAAAAGTGCACAAGTAGTCCAAAATGGCTACTACCCGCCACCCACACGACTCTGGTTGGCTGTTGCTGGGGAAAACCCCAGCCTCGCCAGCTGGACAATAGGGCTCCTGTGGCAGGGAGGTGCTAGCATCTCCCCAGACAGGATATGTGGATTGGAACAGGGTGGGTGCACCAAATGTCCTTTCAGAGTTGCATGTAGGCAGCTGCAGAGCCCTCATTCTGCATACACCGCTTGGAACCGGTTCAGGGGCATCCTGCCCCTCGCCCAGGCGGGAAACACACAAAGGGGAGAGGGTGTAGCCACCCTTTCCCGCCTCACCACTCATTGGTGGACACTACTCTGGACACTCCCCTAATCTTGGGGATAAAGGAGAATAACGTGGCCCCAGAGCCTCGGATTAATCTTGAACTTTACAGTCTTGACCTTCGACTTGCTGCTGCCCAGCTGACGGAAGAAATCTCCCTTGGGATAAAGGAGTTATCCCCCTGCTTGGCAGGCACCTGAAACACTGCAAGTGACCCGGTTGGAACCTCGCTGCTCCTACGGACTTCGACGACTTCCAGCACCCTTGAGGTGGGTTTCCTAAGCATCCCAGAGGCCAGTGAGCGTGCTCAGCAAACCTGAGTACCGTGGACCGCGTGGGTGCCGAGATTCCCAATACCCCAGGACACCGGCCACCTCTTGCGTAGCACACGATCCTGACCAGTGGGAAAGTTGTGCTTTGGCCCATTATTGAGTCAACCACCAAGCAGCATCCGTGCCAAAGATCAGTGCCCTAGCCCCCTCCGGTGGTCCGTGGGCTCCCTTTTACGCACTCCATTTTGCTGCCTTCCGCGGTCCCTTGTCTCTCGACTTGAGGGCCAGAGCGGAGGACAATCTCGACAACTAAGAGTTCCCCTGGTTGCTCCAGGCCTGCTCTACAGTCTCTCCAAAGGAGACCTCTCACAGACCTCGTGGGTCTGCACCAGTAGCTGATTTGTTTATCTTGCGTGGGTTGCGATTGCCAAGGCTTAGTGGATCCAATCCGGACACTAACACCGCAGCGACCCTCATCCGCCGTGGGACAGTTGCCCTCCAGAAGCTGGCCTTCCTTGAAGCCTCCCGGAGCCCGTTGCTGCAGATCCAAGCTACACCTCTTTCCACTTGAAGCACCCGACATTGAAGGGCTCTTTGCTTTGAGCTCCCTGGTCACTGTGCCGTGACCCAGACTCTGTCCCCTCTGCTTTCAGGTTCTTCTCTTCAACTTCTACAACTTCAATCTTCACGGCATCATCGACGCTTTTGACTAGCAGCACTTTTGAACATTTTCCCATTGAAAATCAGCCCGTGACCCGACATCGAAAACGACCTATGCACCCGGCTTCCCTGGGGCAGGTAACAGTGGTACCTCGGTACTCTCGTGGTAGGGGGCTCCTCAAAAGCTTAAGTCTAAAGTTTTAACTTTGCACTCCTGCTAGAAGTGACTTTAATCTGTGTAAATCAAACCGCGACATTCTCCATAGGCTTTAATAGAGATCCCGATAGCAGCTATTTCCACTGCACGCGCCTCCCGTGTGTCCCCTTCCTCATAACCTGGGGTGGATTCTTAAGGGGCCAGCGATCCTAAATGCCCTAGGCATTGTCTGTAGAATTGTCGTGGTTCTTATACCACTTTTTTGATATATGGTTTGGTCCCCCCCTGGGGCCCTGTGATTCCTGTGCTATTTATTGTGTTTATAAATGCTTGTTTGAATTGTAACTTTGCCACTAGCCTCATAAAGAGACTGTGGGATTCTGTCTAGAATAAATACATATATTTTATATATATACCTGTGTGGGCTACTCTTTCATTTGGTTATTCAAGAGGTTATTATGGTAAAACAATAAGCTTAACACTCATTCAAGACTTAGCCTGAAGGCTGCTCTCCACAGCTACCACTAGGATAGCTTTCTTTAAAGGTTGTCTTAAACCTATCATCAATAAGAGTCGAATTGGACTGGTGCAAGGTGTCCCTATAACTAGGAGACAGCATATGCCAGGCCAACTTCTCACAATACCGATGTTTCAGCCTCTATCCCGGAATGACTGAGGCTGCTCGGCCTCATGGCCTCCTGCATCCTGCTGGTGGATTATGCCAAGTGGCATATGCAGGCCCTGAAGTTCCAGTGGGTGCAGCATCAGGGGAATCTTTCCGATTGCATCCAGATCTCGGAGGGCACTGCACACCAATTGCAGTGGTGGCTAACGAACCCAGATTGGGTCAACGGCAGATCCTTCTCCCTTTCCAAACCAGAGTTAACAGTGGTGACAGATGCGTCACTCCTGGGATAGGGCGGCTACATGGGAGAGGCGAGATCAGAGGCCTCTGGTCTCCGGCAGAGTTCGGGCTTCACATCAATCTTCTGGATCTCCAGGCAATGCATCTGGCACTGAAGGCTTTCCTTCCTTCTGTCAAAGGGAGGGTAGTGCAGGTATTCACGGACAACACCACTGCCATGTGGTACTGCAACAGACAGGGCGGGGTGGGGTCAGGGACCCTGTGTCAAGACCCGCTTCACCTTTGGATGTGGTGGGAACAGCAGGCCATGTCCCTGGTGGTTCAACGCCTGGCAGGTTCCCTGAACGCCAGGGCTGACGAAGTCAGCCCCCGGTGCATGATGGATCACAAATGGCTTCTTCACTCGGATGTGGCGCAAGGTCTCTTTCGGCAGTGGGGAGAGCCTTGGTTAGATCTGTTCATCACCGTAGAGAACACGCAATGTCAGCAGTTACGCACGTTGGAATTTCCAAGGCGGCACTCACTCAGTGACACTTTTCGTCGCAAGTGGAATTGCAGTTTCTATACGCCTTTCCGCCTATACCACTTCTTCCCCGATTGCTGAAGAAAATCAAGCATGTCTGGGCCCAAGTCATTCTTGTGGCCCCGGATTGGGCACGAAGAGTCTGGTCCTGAGTCCTGAGCTCTCGAGCATGGCGATCGATCCTCCAATCAGACTGCCTCTTCGGGATCATCTTCTGTCGCAGCAACAGGGGACAGTCCTCTAACCGAAACTGTCCAGCCTCCTCCTCCTTCCGTGGAGATTGAGTGGCAACAGTCGACAGCTTTTGACCTTACTCTCGAAGTCTGTAATGTCATCTTGGCAGCCAGGCGTTCCTCCACCAAAACGGTATATGCCTGTAGATGAAACAAATTTGTGGCATGGTGCACAGCAAAGGCTATGGATCGCCATTCTGCCCCTCTTTCAGAGGTTCTCCTCTTCATTGTCTTTGGCCCAGCAGGGCTCTGCTCTGGGCACTCTTAAAAGCTATCTTTCGGCCATTTTGGCCTTTCTTCGCCTTCCTGATCAGCCTTCTCTTTTCAAGCCTCCTATTGTAAATAGGTTTCTTAAGGGCATTGCTTATCTCTTTCCTCCTATTCCTTTCGTAAGGCCCCAGTCGGTCTTGAATCTGGTTTTAACCTACCTGATGTGTGCTTCTTTTGAGCCACTTCATAAGTGTCCTATTAAATTGTTGACCTTAAAGACTGCTTTTCATGCTGCTCGCAGGGTGAGTGAGCTTCAGGCTTTATCTTCTAAACCTCCTTTCTTTGCTGTCCATCCGGACAAGGTTGTCCTTCGAACTAGGCCTTCTATTCTTCCCAAAGTGGTTACCTGTTTCAACATAGGACAGACCATCACTTTGCCCACCTTCTTCCCGCATCCTACCAAGGAAGAGGAAAGACTCCACCCTCTGGATCCAAAACGTGCATTATCATTTTATCTGGATCACACCAAACAATTCTGGGTGAACAAGCAACTCTTCGTTGGCTATTTGGGTGCCAAGAAAGGTCAGGCCGTGCAAAAGCGGACCATCCTTCGATGGGTCATCCTTTGCATTAAGAGCTGCTATTCCTTGGTGTAAAAGGAGCCTCCAGTAGGACTGCACGCCCATTCCGCCAGGCCAACCGCAGCCACTACTGCTTTGGGACGTGGAGTCCACCACAGTGACATCTGCCAGGCAGCCATGTGGGCATCTCTGCACACGTTCACTAAACATTACTGTCTGGATAGTCAGGTCCGGAGAGACGGCTTCTTTGGCTGTTCAGTTCTCCAGGACTTTCTGGTGTGAACTTGGTTCGCAGACCCAACTCCGGGGTTGGTATTGCTGGGGTATCTATTCTAACCTAAGGAATCTATAACTAATAGTCTCTTTCAGATGAACAAGTCACTTACCTTCGGTAACAATATATCTGTAAGAGACATATATTAGTTATAGATTCCTTACCGCCCTACCCATTCTCCCTGTTCTGCGAACTGACTTCTAGAGTAAGGGACTACCTTTCCAGGTCCCTAGTTTCTGTGCATCAGTGGTCAGTGTCTTGCATGGCTCTGTGCTTCTGGTATGGAATGTTGTGTAAAGCACTGACGTCAGCACACAAGGGTGGCGTCTAAGATACCGCAACGTCATTGCGGTGACCCCGATGCCAACGACGGATGCGGAGTCAACCAACGCCACCTATAGATGCGCAGGGGTACTGCTGAAGAAAAATCTCAGAGCCAGTCTGACGCCTAGGGGTAATTCTAAGATAAGGAATCTATAACTTATATATGTTTCTTACAGATATATTGTTACCGAAGGTAAGTAATTTGGTCGTCACTGCACTTAAAAGCTATAAGTCACCCCAAAGGCAGACATTTCAATCCTAAAGTCAGAGTGCTCGGTCCTAAGTGTGAGGGTGCCCCTGCATGAGCAGGACACCCCTACAACCTTCGGAGTCCATTCTCCCAGGTTGTAAGTGCACCAGCCATTAAGATACATAGAGTGGCCCTGCATCATTATGCGATGACCATCTCAGAACTGGCTGTAACGAACCGTGTAGTGTTTGGTATCAAACCTTGTTGGAATCATACCCAACACAGTAAACTGAGTGGGAGGTATGAATCCATGCAAGTTAAAGTTCCTCCGAGAGGCGCTCAGTGCTCCCGGTACCAGTATTCGAGACCCGGACAGCAAACTATGGCTGCTGCCGATCAGAGAGACGATTCTGCCCCCCTGCTTCTGAGCCAAGCTCGATAAGAGGAAGGCATGACAACAGGTACCCTGTCACAGAGAGGTGTGACCACCTCCCAGACAGGACTTATTGTATTGGGAAGGGGGCGATTGCCAGCGCCACTCCGACTGCTTACAGGGCACATTTGGTGCCTTCCTTGCATACTCCAGTCCAAATTAGTTCAGGGAGCCGTTGGTTCCCTTTCTGGCGCAAAACTGGACAAAGGAAATGGGGTATCCTCCAGACTGTCCAGTCCCTCCTCTGGGAGGGACCCTGAATCGTTCCAACCATATCTTGTGGGAATTTAAGGGCTTACCTGTGGGTGGTTCCTAGATTTGTTGTGTGAGAAGTTTCAGATCAAATATCAATCCAACTTCGACCGTCAGGGCACTCTGGACCTCGCTGGACTTCGCATTGACAACCAAGACTGCAACTGGGAAGACTCCTGCTGCTCCTGTTTTCGTCGTCCTGCAAGTTTGCTGCAACATCTGTGCCTGTGCTCCATACAGGCTGTTCACAGGGCCTGTGGACATCCAAGCGAAGAAATTTCCCTTGGAGTGAAGGAGTCATTCCCCTGCATCTGCAGGCACAGGAACGCAGCTGACCAGTCTACTGATCCTGGGCTCCCACAGACTCCGAAAGGCACAGCAACACAGGTCGTGGTTCTGCAACTTCCTTGAGGCCTCCACTGTCTTCTCATTGAGTTTGAGGCCAGTATCCCTTGTCGGAGCCGCTGCAACGGAACCCCTGTGCACCACGTTGACTTGCAGCTGCCAAGGCTTGTTGACTCTGACTTTCTCCTCCAAAGATCTTCGGACTCCAAGAAGTTCCTACTTCAAGCATCTCTTGCAGCAAAGATATTCACCTGCATCGCATCCTCTGCACCGTGAGCCTTCGGTGGGCATTTGTCTTACGTGCCTCCTGGTCACTCTTGAGTGGCATTGACTCTGTCCCCTCTGCTTGAAGGTACCTCTCACCTAAATCCACCTTTGGGTTCCACCAGACACTTTCACCTTCTTCACCAGCGGCATGTTTTCCGAAGTCCTCCTCTGTGGTCTACGGCGGTTTCCGACGTCACTTCACACCTATGCACCTGGCTTCCCTTGTGTAGGTATCCTGGTTCCTGGGGTATCCACGGGTGGGGTGACTCTCTAACCTTCCATCTTCCACGGGGGTTTATTCAGGGTCCGCGGGGAAGGGTCCTTCTTCATTAAAATTGCACTGTGACTTACCTATTGACTAACGTTGAGCACAAGGTCATGTTCCCACTCTGCACACGACCTCGGTGGGGTTCCTAGAGACCCCCCTTGGGTCCCATGCTCTTCTACATCTTCTGGGTCCATTCTAGACTTAGATCGTGGTACTCATTCCACTATTTTAGTATATGGTTTGGTCTCCCCCTGGGGACCATTGTATATTCTGTGCTATTTACGAATTCTATTAACAAAGTATTGTGTGTATTGTGTTGTATCTCTGGGTAGGAAATAATACATTATGAGTGTTCATAATAAATACCATTATTTTTATATCTACACTGTGTCGTCCCTTTTCAATTCGTCTATACCTATAAGATTAAGAACTGGTAAAAACAAGCTGCTTTACACTCCTTCGGGACTAAGCCTGAAGGCTGCTCCCCACAGGTACCGCTTAGAGAGCTTTCTAACATTGTGTAAGGAATCTACAACTGACCTATGCCCCTTATAGATACATTGTTACCCACGTAAGTAACTTGCGCATCTGACAGAGACAGTTAGTTGTAGATCCCTTACCTTAGAATAGATAGAATAATGGAGAAGTGTGGCTCAATGATTAGAGCGGCAGACCCTGATGCAAAGGTCTAGTCCGGGACCAGGGTTCAATTCCCCGCCTCGGCGGGTCTTGGGCTAAAAAATTCCACGGACCTGATAATTCTCGCCTCGGTGCCTATTCCAATCATGGAGTCCCACTCTGCAACTCTGGGCAATAGCTTGCTTAATCTCCACAACGGTCTCCACAACGGCCCCCACAACGCTAAGGATGCCTGGCCTCCACCTTGGGGATGCCCAGGAGTGGACGCCTCACAGGGAAAGCCAGGATGGGTTCCACAGCGGTATTCGTACAAGCGCCTTGAGACCCTTGCGGGTGAGTAGTGCGCTATACAAGTATCAAATTTACATTTTACATTTACATTTATACCCCAGCATTACCATCCCCAGAGGAGGGTCTGTGAACCAAGTTCAGACTAAAAAGTCTTGGAGGACCGAACAGGCAAAATAGCCGTCCCTCTGAACTTGAATGTCCAGGCAGTAATGTCTGGTGAATGTGTGCAGAGATGCCCACGTTGCCGCCTGGCAGATATCAAGAAGTGGGACTCCACATTCTTTATGCAAAGAACAAGCCATCGAGAGATGGTACACTTTTTAACAGGCCGGCCTTTCTTGGCACCCACATATCCAATAAAGAGCTGATCATCCACCCGGAAATCTTGGGTGCGGTCAAGGTAGTATGACAGCACACATTTAGGGTCCAGACGGTGGAGCCTCTCCTCCTCCTTGGAAGGGTAAGGAGTTGGGAAAAAAGTGGGCAAGGTGATAGATTCTCCTACATGAAATGGTGTAACCAATTTTGGAAGGAACAAAGGCCTTGTTCTAAGCACCACTTGGTCCGTATAAAGAGAGAAGAAAGGGGGCTTGGAAGACAAAGCTTGCAGCTCACTCACTCTGAGAGCATAGGTGATGGCCACAAGGAAGGCAGTTTTCAGAGTAAGGAGCCTAACAGGACAGTTATGAAGAGGCTCAAAGGGAGCGCACATAAGAAATGTTAGAACAAGATTCAAGTCCTACTGGGGCATTACGAAAGGAGATGGAGGAAATAGATGAGTAATGCCCTTAAAGAATCTATTTACAATAGGAGATTTGAATAAGGATGGCTGATCTGGCAGCCGAAGAAAAGCAGAGATAGCAGCAAGATAGCCTTTGAGAGTGCCCAAAGCAGAACCCTGCTGGGCCAAAGAAAGTATGTACAAGAAGACCTCTGAAACAGGGGCAGAAAGAGGATCCACAGCCTTTGTTGTGCACCATGCCACAAACTTGTTGAATCTACACACATATACCGATTTAGTGGAGGGACACCTGGCTGCCAAGATGACACTACAGACTTCGGGCGGAAAGTTGAAAGCAGTCAACTGTCGCCACTCAACCTCCATGCAAGGAGGTGGAGACTGGACAGGTTTGGCTGAGTTTGTCCGCCCTGGCATTCAGAGAACCCGCCAGGTGTTCAACTACCAGGGTTATGCCCTGATGTTCTAGCCATGTCCAGAAGAGAAGAACCTCCGGACACAGGGTCCACAACTCCACCCCACCCTGCGCCGGCATCGAAGGCCCAGGACCCCCAACCTGCTCCGTGGGGCCCAAAGGTGTGCTGGCGTAGTCGGGCTGCCCAAAGACGAGGTGTAGGGCCTCCTAAAACTGTCGAAGTTGTGTAGTTTGCGATCCGGCCCCCAGAAATGGGGGGAGGCGCGGAATAGTACCTGAATCAAGCACCAGAGACAGAGCCTTTGAGCGACGATGCTCCGAATCCCGCGTAGCCTCAGCTGACCGACGGGTAGAAGGTAAAGAGCGCTTGTGCTTCTTCACCTTCTTCGTGTGTTTGGACATACCAGATGACTGCAATAACTTTGAGCCTGACAAGGAGTGGGGGCCTCTTCGAACGGCCCTGAGACCTTCCTCTCGACAGCAGGGCCTCCAACAACTATTGGGACCACTCCCACAAAGTCTTCAGATGCATGGCCATGCATGGCCCGGCAGTCGGAGTATGACTTCCGGTCGTGGTCGCGCTCCAGACACCACAAGCACATGAGGTGCCGGTCCATCACTGACATTATCTTGTGACAGGACCCACAAGGCTTGAAACCGATCTGACGTTGGCTCATCCCTCGCGCACCAGGAGTCGATAGACTCAAAAAGAAGCTGACGAAACACTGCTAAAAGCCTAGCCAAAAAGTGCCTAAAGGGTAGCTCTCTCCGGATCTGCGCTAGGCTGGCGCGTAAAAAGAAAGAACTGACGTCAGCACGCAGGGGCGGAATCTAAGTAGGCACAGAGACGTCATCCCGGCGACCACGACACCGGCGATGGATGCAGAGTCGACTGACGCCACCTACAGATGCGCAGGGGTACTGCTAAGAAAAATCTCCGGATCCAGTCTGACACCTGGGTGAAATTCTAAGGCAACTAACTGCCTCTTTTAGATCAATATAATAACAATAACATATTAATATACAAAGGTGTATGAGTTGTTTTGCTGCAACATTTTGTATTTTTACATTTTTGGGGGTATTAAGATCACGGCGCCTAGGCAGGGTATGTATGCATTAATTGAACAAGAAATTACAAAGGTGATGGTGGACTGGAGTTTCTGCAGGAAAATGAGAAGAGAGAAAATGACAAGAGTTTCCACAGTTCAATTGGCGTCCTCTGGGAAGGCCAGGGGCCTAAATGTCTGACTTCGGCTGATGTTACATGCAGTTGGCTGAGTTCCTGGTACAGATGGTTGCACTATCTGCTACCAGTAAGGATGTCTTTTTTGGAAGACTGTTTGTGGTGGTTCCTGAGAATTTATTAGTCCATAGTGCACAGCAATGATCTAGTCCAGACGTGTCTAGATCCTTTGGGTTTTACAGCTTTAGAAAGAGCTGAAAGTTATTGACAGGTAGGCATACAAGTAATCGTGCAGCAACTCAATTTCTGTCTACTGTAGTCTTTAGTACATTCAAGATGGAACTCCGGATTGATTAATTGCCTCCCTCAGGGCGGAACTGTATTTGATGTTCTGAAGCAGATTATTTTCTTCCAGGATATTTCAAAGCTTATTTAAGGCAACGTTTTCAATTGGTTTTCCCAGGAAAAGCCACTGGAGATTGCAAGACAGCAGACAGTCTGCTCAATCAAATTAGTTCTTCTTGATTACGTGTCTGATGTGGAAGGTGATGTGATTGCACTGTAGCAGATGCCTGATGATAGCAAGTTGTTATGGAAGGTTGTTGTTAAGGAGGCTGCAGCTGGGAATAGCATGTCCTTTTAAGGACTGAGCAGAAAATGGATCTGATAGTGAGCACGCTGAATCACTTAACTTGATCAGTTCCTTTAGTTTGGAACAACTGATTGAATGACGTCAGGGTCTGATGTTGGGCAGTCAGTTTAGTCATTCTGCCTTGGCCTGGATGTCTGCTGTTCTGCTCCAGAGTTGTTGTTCCATCAACTTTGGATTAAAAAAAAAGTGAATGGCAATGCCGTTTCAGAAGGTTTCAGAGCAGCGATCTTTGATTTGGTGTGTTATGGGTTGCAGAGTCGTACTAAGGGTGAATTACTCAGACTTAAACACTCCATTTTCAATGGAATTGCAAATTTTCATCAACTACTGCTTTTAGGTTAAACAAACTACAGCATATATGACCATCATGCTACTTGTTCTCCATTACTTTACTTTCTATGTATTTAATCATGGTAATGCATAGCGTGCTCTATAGATGCCAGAAGAACAAGTTACTTACCTCCGGTAACGATGTATCTGTAAGAGACATATGTAGTTCTAGATTCCTTACCTTTAGAATTACCCTCAGGCGTCAGACTGGACCTGGAGATTTTTCTTTAGCAGTGCCCTTGCACATCGGTAGGTGGTGTCGGTTGACTCGGCGTCCGTCGTTGGCGTCGTGGTCGATGGAATGACGTAGCGGAGTCTACTTAGACGCCATCCCTCAGCGCTGATGTCAGTTCTGACACGACTTTCCATGCCAGAAGTACAGTGCCATGGAAGAGACTGACCACTGGTGCAAATTATGAAGAGGTCCCTGCAACGGGGGTTCCTATCCCTAGAAGTAAGCTCACAGAATGTGGAGGGTAGGGGAGCGGTAAGGAATCCTTAACTGCATATGTCTATTACAAATACATTGTTACCGAAGGTAAGTAACTTGTTAATCTGAAAGACTGTAGTTGTAGATTCCTTACCTTTAGAATAGATACCCCATTAATGCCAACCCCGGAGGTGGGTCTGCGAACTAAGTTCACACCAGAAAGTCCTGGAGAACAGAATGGCGAAAGTAGCCGTATCTCCTGACTTGGCTGTCCAGGCAATAATGTTTAGTGAACGTGTGCAGGGATGCCCATGTGGTCGCCTGGCAGATGTCAAGGAGCAGTACACCACGCCCCAAGGCAGTAGTAGCTGCCATCGCCCTGGTGGAGTGGGCACGCAGTTCCACTGGGACTTCCTTCTTCACTAAGAAGTAGCAGATTTTAATGCATAGGACAACCCATCAAAAGATGGTGCATTTTTGCAAAGCCCGACCTTTCTTGGCACCCACATAGCCAACAAAGAGTTGATTGTCCACCCGGAAATCTTTTTTACGGTCTAGATAAAAAGACCGTGCTCGTTTCGGGTCCAGGCGGCGGAGTCTCTCCTCCACCTTGGAAGGACGCGGAGGAGGAAATAAGGTGGGCAGAGTGATGGTCTGTCCTATGTGGAAAGAGGAAGAAAAGAGGCCCACATGCAAAGGACTACTTTGTTCGGATGAACAGCAAGAAATGAAGGATGTGAGGACAGAGCTTGAAGCTCACTCGCTCTGCGAGCAGAGTGATGGCGATAAGGAAGGCAGTCTTCAGAGTAAGGAGTCTAATAAGACAGTTATTTAGAGGCTCATAGGGAGCACACAAGGAATGTCAAGACAAGATACAAGCCCCACTGGGGCAATACGAAAGGAAAAAAGGAAAGAGATGAGTAATGCCCTTCAGAAATCTATTTACTATAGGGGACTTGAAAAGAGAAGGCTGGTCAAGAAGGTGAAGAAAGGCAGATATGGCCGAAAGGTAGCCTTTAAGAGTGCCCCGAGCAGAGCCTTGCTGGGCTAAAGAGAGGATGAACAAGAGTACCTCAGAAAGGGGGGCAGAAAATGGATCCCCCGCCTTTGCTGTGCACCATGCCACAAACTGGTTCCATCTACAGGCGTATACCGACTTGGTGGTGGGACGCCTGGCTGCCAAGATGACATTACAGACTTCGAGCGGAAGGTTAAAAGCTGTTGCCAATTGTCGCCGCTCAATCTCCATGCAAGGAGGTGGAGGCTGGACAGGTTTGAGTGGAGGGCCGTCCCCTGCTGCTGCGACAGAAGATCCTCCCGAAGTCTGATCGGAGGATCGATGGCCATGCTCAAGAGCTCAGGGTACCAGACTCTTCTTGCCCAGTCCGGAGTCACAAGAACGACTTGGGCCCGGTCGCGCTTGAACTTCTTCAGCATTTGGGCCAGAAGTGGTACCGGCGGAAAGGCGTACAGGAGGCTGCAAGTCCACCCATGACGAAAAGCGTTGCCAAGCGAGTGCCGCCTTGGAAATTGCAGCGCGCCGAACTACTGACATTACGCGTACTCTCGTGGTGAACAGATCTAACCAAGGCTCTCCCCACTTCTGAACGAGACCTTGCACCACCTCTGAGTGAAGACGCCATGCACCAACAGCTGAGCTCATCCGCTCTGGCGTTCAGAGAACCTGCCAGGTGTTGAACCACCAGAGACATGCCCTGATGTTCCAGCCGTGTCCAAAGGCGAAGAGCCTCTTGGCATAGAGTCCACAGCCCCAACCCGCCCTGTTTATCGCAGTACCACATGGTGTGGTCTGTGAACACCTGCACTACACTTTCTTTGATAGAGGGAAGGAATGCCTTTAGTGCCAGACAAATTGCCCAGAGAAAGGTTGATATGGAGGCCGTACTTTGCCGGCGACCAAAGATCTCTGATCTCCACCGCCTCTCCCATGTGCCCACCCCGTCCCAGGAGTGATGCATGGGTCACCATTGTTAGTTCTGGTTGGGGAAGGGAGAGGGATCTGCCGCTGACCAAATCTTGCTTCGTTAACCACCACTGCAATTGACATGCAGTCCCCTCTGAGATCTGGACAATGTCGGAAAGATTGCCCCGATGCTGCGCCCCCTGGAACTTCAGGTCCCACTGCAGAGCCCACATATGCCACCTGGCACGATCAACCAGCAGGATGCAGGAGGCCATAAGCCCCAGCAGCTTCAGGGTCATTCTCACCGATATCCGGTATAGAGGTCGAAACATCGGTATCATAGGCCGAATATCCCAGACTCACTGTTCGGAGGGATAAACCCGAAACTGCGCCGTATCCAGAACCATTCCCATGAAAAGGAGCTTCTGAGAGGGAATCAGATGTGACTTCAGCATGTTGATAGTGAACCACAGCAAATGAAGGAGGTCTGCTGTAGTCTGGAGGTGGGGGACGACAGCCTGGGGCGAGCTCGCCTTCAACAGCCGGTCGTTGAGATAGGGGAAGACTGGAACCCCTGAACTGTGCAGATTAGCTGCAACTACTGCCATCACTTTTGTGAAGACCCAAGGGGCACTGGTAAGGCCAGAAGGGGGCACGGGGAACTGAAAATGCTTGTGGCCCACCATAAACTGTAGGTAATGCCTGTGGGCTGGCAGGACGAGGATGTGATAATAGGTGTCCTGCAAGTCCAACGCTACCATCCAGTCTCCGGTGTCGAGGGCAGACAGGACCTGAGCCAACGTGAGCATCTTGAACTTCTCCTTTCGGAGGAAGCGGTTGAAGGCCCTGAGGTCTAAGATAGGACACAGGCCTTTGTCCTTCTTGGGTACCAGAAAGTAGTGGGAGTAGCAACCCCGACCTACTTCTGGCACAGGGACCCTTTCAATAGCTCACTTGGCCAAGAGAGCTGCAACTTCCTGGTGGAGAAGGGCCAAATGATTCCCCGACATGCAATGGAAGGACGGTGTCATGGAGGGAGAGGTAATCTCGAAGGGGAGGGAGTATCCCCTTCGGACTATCTGCAAAACACACCTGTTCGACGTGATGGCGTGCCAGTGGGGGAGGTGATGGCGAATCTGGTCACCCACTGGCCCTGAAAGTTTGGACTAGAAGAGTTTGGAGGCTGCTGCAGGGGGGTTATGGGTGGACTGACCCACCCTCTGGCCCCCAGACCGGAGTCGCTGGGTCCCACATCCACAGCCATGCACATGCTGGGCAGCTTGCATGAACCAGTGGCTAGACTGGGCAGAACATGGTAGAGCACCCCTTCCTTAGCCAAGAAAGGGGCGAAAAGCAAGTCAAGAGGTCGCCGCAAGGCTTAAGGATATGGCCGTACCCCTAGAATCCTTGAAGCGCTTGAGCGCTGAGTCCACCTTATCATCGAAAAGGCGACGGCCATCGAAGGGCATGTTCAGTAAGGTGGATTGGACATCCCCAGAAAAACCAGACGTCTTTAACCAGGCATAGCACCTCAAGGCAACTGATGTGGAAACCGTTCTGCCCAGTGAGTCGGCAGTATCCAGCCCATATCTAATTGTGAATTTGGCTGCGTCTCAACCCTATGCCATTGTGCAACAGAGAACAGCCCGGCCTCCTACGGGCACAGTGGCAGCACTTGCGCATCAGATATTTCTCGGAGATCTCAATCTCCAATGGAATGACCCTAATGATGCAGTGGTCAATAGCCTCGAAACCTTCCTCTCGGACCTGGACCTCACCCAAATCTGCAACAGCGCCAAACATGATAAAGGCTCAATACTTGACCTAATCATCTCTAAGACCGAGTCAATTCAGCTCGATACGATCATATCATGTGATTGGACTGACCACCATATCAACACCTTCTTCATCAACAGTAAGACCTAACTTTGCTCAACCCATTCGAACTAAAATATGGAAGAGGGATCTCAAAAATATAGAGGTGGACCTAATCACAACCGCCAGCTCCAATATCCTTCTGCCACCAGCAGTCTATCCGAGGTCTAAGACCTGACCAACTACTACCTCCATTCAATGAACAAAGTCTTAGATAAGGTCGCCCTCCTTCAGCTGAAGAGGGTCTCCATAAAAGATTAAAACCCTGGTACGATGGAAGACTCAATGAGGACAGACGGTCCCTTAGACTAATGGAACGAAGATGGAGATCTGAACCATTCCCCAACCACCTCAAGCTGCTAAGATCGAAGAGAAGAACAAGTTACTTACCTTTGGTAACGATATATCTGTAAGAAACATTAGTTAGTGATAGATTCCTCACCTTAGAATTACCCCCAGGCATCAGACAGGATCCAGAATGTTTTCGTCAGCAGTACCCCCGCGCGTCGTGCGGCTCCGCATCCGTCATTGGCGTCTTGGTCGCCGAGATGACGTCGCGGCAGTTACTTAGATGCCGCCCTCGAGCGCGGACGTCAGCTCTGTACACAAATTTCCGTGCCAGGAACGCAGAGCCATGCAAGATACTGACCACTGGTGCATTGAAACTAGAGCCCTGAAAGGGATGACCTTAACCCTAGAAATCAGTTCGCAGAACGGGGAGGATGGATGGGGTGGTAAGGAATCTATCACAAACTAATGTTTCTTACAGATATACCCTTACTGAAGGTAAGTAACTTGTTCATCTGAAAGAAATACATAGTGATAGATTCCTTACCTTAGAATAGATACCCCAGCAATACCAACCCCGGTGGTGGGTCTGCGAACCAAGATCACACCAGACAGTGCCGGAGAACAGAACAGCCAAAGAAGCCGTCTCTCCGGACTTGGCTTAGTAAAAGTGTGCAGCGAGGCCCACGTAGCTGCCTGACAGAGGTCTTGTAAGGGGACACCACGCCCCAATGCCGTAGTGGCAGCCGTCGCCCTGGTGGAATGGGAGCGCAGCCCCACCGGAGGCTCCTTCTTAGCCAGAGAATAACAGGCTTTAATGTACGAGTTACTTACCTTCGGTAACGATGTATCTGGTAGAGACGATTCTAGCCGCGGATTCCTTAACGTAGAATTATCCCCAGGCGTGAGACTGGATCCGGAAACTTTTGCCACAGCATCCCTGCGAGCCGGGGGCGGGGCGACATCACACGGCTCCGCCCAGGCGTCGTCCGCACATGTGACCCCAGCGAGGTCACATAAGACCCCGGCGCGCTCACGTCAGTTTTCTTCGGAGAACTTCTCCGCACCACAATGTGGAATCACCAGATAAAAACTGTGGGAGCATGGAAACAGTGTGCGAAGAGCAGAAAAATTGGAAAGAAACGGTGAATAACAACACAACCAGGGTAGTGCCAACACCGCAGACCCCAAGGTAGGGAAAGAAGAAGAACAAGCAGAAACCTGCACAGCCACCCTGCCCGCACATAGACAACCACCCATCCCTGTGCCCCAAAGGGAAGAACAGGCATAAAAGTCATGGCACACGTAGGAAGCCCACCCCCCTCATCCTGAGCAACGAAGGGGACCAGTCCCAAGACAGACAGGGACAACAAGCCACCAAGCCACCCCAACCTAGAGGGCAACCACCCACAAGGACAACGGCAAGACATGGCCAGAGGATAGCAATGGAGGAAGGGAGGGGAGGGGAGGGAGGACAGGGATAGAAACAATCCCCCAAACTTGGAGTAGCCAGAGTAGCAGGGCACCGGAGCACCGGAACCCCATTCTCCAAAGAACCAAGGAGGAATGAACCACCCCAAGACAGAGCCACCCGTCAAGCACAAGGAAGGCACTCACAGGAGACACAGCCCCCCACCGGGAGGCGAGTACCGAAGACCAACCCAAGGGTCCTCGCAGAACAGGGGAGGAAGGGCGGGCCGTGAAGGAATCTGCGGCTAGAATCGTCTCTACCAGATACATCGTTGTAGGAGAGTAGGGTCTGCTTCCTATGGTCACCCCCACTTTTTGCTTTTGCTTCACTGGTTTTCGACTAAGATGTGGCTGTGGGCCTGCTAATCAGACCCACAGCCCCGCTGATCTCTCTCGAAATTCATACTATGTACTTTAGGTACACAACCCAATTGGTAAGGATCACCTTATAGGGCCCTGTACAGTGTACCTTAGGTACCCAGGGCATGGGTGTACCCTAGGCCTACCAGGGGCTGCAGCATGTATTATGCCACCCCTGGCTGGCCTCCCATCATGACACAACTGGCTGATCACTCAGCTGGGGCAAGGTCGTGTAATCATCCCTTGCTTAGGTATAGTATCCCTATACCTACCTTGTATATAGACACATGGGTAACCTTTCAGCCACTCCTATGGCAGGCCTTAACAATCCTGAAGGCAGAGTGCTTGGTAACATGTGAGATGGTGCTCTAGCATGAGCTGAGCCTGTCTGCAGCTTTCGGAACCATGTCCTTATAGCTGTTCTATGATATCGCCTACCATATACTCTTAAAGTGCCTTATAATCCTCGCGGTTATGGTAACTATGGTTTGTCTTTATCAAAACATGTCGTGTAAGGTGTCTAACACTTTGGAATACTACCCCCACACCATTTCTGGCGATGAGGATAGCATTCCCCCCTTCTAGAGGGAGAAGATATGTTGAAGACCTACTACCCGGTTAAAGTTAACCAGAGCCCCAGCATCACAAAATGGATGCTGCTGCCACAGACACAAGTCTGACCTCCTGCTGCTGGGAGTCCTTCCAGTGAGGGAGGCTTGGACAATAGGTTTCCTGCCTTGGGAGGTGCTAGCACCACCCTAGACAGGGCTTAGTGTATTGGGGCAGGGAGGGATGAAAGAAACGAGACACTGCCTGGGGCACACAAGGTGTCCCACGCATAGTCCGGTTCAAAACGGTGCTGGGGCACTCCAGCCCCAGTCCTGGCGCAAAACTGGACAAAGGGAAGGGGGTGTAACCACCCCCCTCCCTGGTCCCACCCATAGGAGGGACCTAGCAGGTAACCCAGCCCCCCAGATTAGTATAAGAGTGGGAGCTGAGTCCCTAGGAATTTGGATTATCCTGAACTGAAACTAGACACGAAACTCTGGACCTTCGACATTCGACGACAAGAAGACTGAAGAATCTCCCTTGTGGCCAAGCAGTGGCCACCCTGTGCAAACAGGCACCAACAAGCGATCTGCCGTTTGCTTTGCCCAAGTTCTACGAGGAACCGACTGCAGAGCCCAACCAGCGCCTTGACCTCCAGACTTCACTGACCCTGATCCACATCCACAGCCAAGCTGAGATCCGTGGAGGCGACGAGAGACGCGGGACCGGCTACCTGGGAAATTTGGCGAGTAGCTTCCAGCGCAGCTTCTGAGGCATCCTCGAAGTTGTGCTCTGGGGATTGAGAAGCCCCAACCCCGAGCACCATCTGCACCGAAGATCAGCCCTCCACACTCCACGAGTTCTGCGTGGGGCCCTTCTGCATTTTCCTGCTCAACGCGTCTGTCCGGTTGCTTGCCCGCTGGCTAGTAGCCTCAGTGACGACGAACCCTTAACTTTTCACCACTGGTTTGGCTCCTCCAGACTGGCCCTTGCTTCCCTGTAAAAGAGAAGCACCTCAGACCTTCCTGGTCTGCACCTGAAGCGAATTTCCCGTTCCGCGTGGGTTGCCTTTGCCAAGGCTTGTTGACTCCAATCGGGACGTCGACTCCGCCAGCAGCAAGATCCTTCGTGGGACAGCTCGTACCCTGGTTCTGGTCGTCCTCGACACCTCCTGGTCCACGCAGCTGCAGAGACAAGCTTCAAGACATCGCCTGTGTTCTGCACGACATCGCCTGGTTCCTTCCTGGTTCCACACGGTCACTGGCTAGTGACCCAGACTTTGTCCCCTCTGCTTGCAGGTGTTCTTCCTTCAAGATCCACCCTTGGATCCACCGGACATCTTCCTCCTGGCCGCCTGCCAGCATCTGTTCTTCAGGCATCCTTAGGATCCAGCGACGACACCCGACACATCTTCACACCTATGCACCCGTCTCCTGTGGGTGAGGTAACGCGAATACTCCGGAGCTCCAGTGGATATTGACTATCCAAGTGTCTAAGTCTCTAGTTGCTTCCTCCTAGTTACTTCGGAAGTGTCCTTATTCTTCCTATTTCTAACTGTTACATTCTCATTGACTTTAATGTAACCCGCGTGTGTGTTTCCACACTGCACACGCTTCCCGTGGGCCTCCCACTTCCTAACTATTGGTAGGGTAGTGCAGCCCCAGCGATTCCCTAGGCCCTAGGCCTACTCCCTGTTCGTGACGTGGTACTTATACCACTTTCTTAGTATATGGTTTGCGTGGCCCCTGGGCCTAACTGTATTTTTCCTGTGTAACTTAACGTATGCTACTTAAGAAATTGTTGTGCTTAGACCTCTGAACTCATAAAGAGTGCTGCGGGTATATGTTAGAATACATTCTAATTTTATATATATCTGGTGTGGTGTCCTTTCATTTGGTATTCAAGGGATTGTAATGGTATAAAGCTGGCTTCACATGCCATACAGAGTTTAGCCTAAGACTGCTCTTGTCCATGCTACCACTAGGATAGCTGGTCTATAAAGTTGACTTTACAACCAATCACCATAAGGGTTGTTTGGACTGATACAAGGTGTACACTAGAACTAGTGACATCATATATCAGGCCAACTTCTCACAATTGTTACCAAAGGTAAGTAACTCGTATATCTGATAGAGACTACTAGCCGCAGATTCCTTCACGTAGAATAGATACCCTAGCAATACCCACGGGGAAGGAGGGTCTGCGAAAGGACCCCACCAGCCAATGCAGAACAGAGCGCCACACAGGGGACCAGATCTGCGGACCAGGTAGAACCTCACCCACGCCAGGCCAAGGGAACCCCTACCAGCAGAACCCCACCGACCCCAAGGGGATGTAGGAGGGAAAGAAGGCTGAAGAGGCTCATGCCCTCACAGCAGAGGAACCAAGGGTAAGGACGGAGAGGCCGAAGCACCCCACTCCCCCACAAGGCAACATAGCTTCCGCCCAATGCCAAGGCAGGAAAGGCGGAAGAAGAAGAAGAAGAAGTCTAGATGGCCCAAGGAACCGAGGGAAAAGAAGGCGAACCCACTCCAGATGGAGAGCAGCCTGCCAGCAAGAACAGCGCCGGCAGTCAAGCCTCCAGAAGCAAGAAGAACAGCCCAAGGCCCCAGGAAGGCCGGGTAGGTGATGACTGGCAAGGGAGAACACAGGATCAATCCCAGACCTCAGGACAGGAGCAGGGAGAGGAGGAGATGCTCGGGCACACCACTACGAGTGGCCGCGCACACGACCTCAGGAAGCAAAAGCAATCTACCTAAACGCCATGGAGAACAGGCACTCGAAGGCGACCAGAACCCTCTAGGAGACCGCAAGCTATATGACAGCTACCACTACCCCACATAGGGTACGTGAAGTCCCAAGATATAGGAAACCTCTTTGGAAGAACTTCCGCAGCAGAGGATAAACAAAAGAGCCACGGGGAAAAAAACACCCCCCGCTGAAGGCTTGACAAGCAGCCCAAACAAAGCAGAAGGCCCAATCTCAGGGCCAAGTCTGCGCAACAACTCCTGCAGACCCACACACCATCAACACAAGGGCCGTCCAGCAGCCAACAATGCCAAAGTCGCAAGGAAGGACGTAAACGGCCAGAAAACACTCCACACCCAGAACAAGAAGGCCCAGAAGCAACCCAACTCAGAAGTCACTGAGGAGGTTGATGCAGAAGGAGGAGGATAAGGCGGAGGAGGAGGACAGAGCCCTGCCAAGAGCCTTTGGATGGCGGAGTCGGCCGGGGCATGGAACAACAGGCTGCCATCAAACGGAAAGTCGATGAGTCGCTCCCGAATATTCTCAGGGAATACTCTGTCCCGAAGCCAAGCATGGCGACGGAGAGCGAAGCCATGGCCCGGCCCAGCACCTCTGAAATGTCCAGAGCGGAGCGGAGAATAAACACCGCATGCTCCCGGCCATCCAATGCATGATGCCGTAAGTCCACTGGACCAGACTCCTGGGACGCCGCAGATCCCAGAGACACAGCCGAGTCCCACAAACAGGAGGAGGCCTAGCCAGCACACACAAGGTGTACACGCTACGCCCCCAAGAGTCTAGCCACTGGGCCTCTCGGGACGGCGGAGCCAACAGTGGTGGTAGGGAGGGAAAAGCAGTCCGCAAAAGGGGGCTGGCGGCTGAGTGGTGAAGAGAAAGACACGCCGGGAGGTGCCGGCGCAGAAGATGCTGAGGCACCGGGTCCCCTGAGGCAGGACGCCTCCAAGCCCCCGTCAAGAAAGAAAGGAGCGAACCTTCAAAGGGAAGTAAGATTGAGGATCTCCATGAGATGGTCTTCTGGAAAGTGAGCCACCGGATCACCCATGCACAGGATGCCCACAGCCGTGGACACCGCGTGAGCGAAGGCCGCCCCCGCCTCCGTAGGGCCCCGCGGTGGAGAAAGCAGCTCCTCCATGGGCGACGGCTGCAAATTAAGGCAGCCGTCCCCGAGGCCAAGCGGGACAGGCAAGGGCCAGACCTGGAAGTCAGAAGGAGCCGAAGAATGAGGGACCTGCCGCTCTTCCGACGAACACCTCTGCCTCAGGAAGGGCGGGGAGCCGCCCTTCGATGCCGGTGAAAAAGACACCACACGGCGACCAGTCTCCAGGGAGGACGACACCAATATACAGCCTGACTCTGGAGAAGAAGGAGCGTCCGAAGACGAATCCCTGGTACTACCCCTGCGCGGAGCCGTAGAGTCCACTACTTGAGGTAGGACGTCGGCACCAGCCGGCGTCACCGGACAAGGTACCTCCAAGTCACCCCGCACCGGAGAGGGAACCGGTGCAGACCTGGAACCAAACCGGCCCGGGGAGGCACTGGAATGACGTCGACCGACCCCCGCCGAGGCAGCCACCTGCGTGGGGGAACGAGACAGGCCTGGGGAGTGGCACGAAGCCCTCCGCCAGACCCCTGTGGCTCCGCACGGGCCACCTGCTGCCGGCGCGGCATCACCTCGGCCTTAGACAGGACCACCTTGTCAAAGGACTGAGAGGGGCTCGGGGATCACCGCGGGAGTTTGCGGTGACGCAGAGACGCTGTGGCCTGAAGGAGGTGCCCCAGAGGAACCGCACCCCAACAGTACCACATCCTCCAAGCCTGGATCCGAACCAGTCGGCACTGGAGCCACCGGTGGCGCCGCAGAGGGCCCTGCGCAGGGCGAGGGATCTGCCGACGCCCCAGGAGGGGAAGGAGGAGGAGACGCCAGCGAGGCCTGCAAAGCCACCGCGTATGTCTCCAATTGGACTCTCGACGCCCCAACACCAGAAAACGGTGGATAGGACGTCACGCGGGGCGCATCACCCGCGGAGAGTCCATGCCCCCGGTAGGCCGGAAACCAGCCCCCGGGGACAAACTGCGAAAATTACCCACCCTTTTAGCGACGTTCACGTGACATCGGAGAAGGGCGAGGACGACGACCACGGCCTTATCTGAAGCCGTCCGCCGAAGTAGACCGTGGGGAGGACGTCGACCTGGAGAGACGCGTCGAGAGAAGTTTCATCCGGCGCTCCCGCCGCGACTTCGGCTTCACCTGTTGGCACGCCGTACAATCTGTGGTGCCGTGATCCTCCCCCAAACACCACATACAAATGAGGTGAGGGTCAGTCGCCGACATACGACGCCCACAAGACGAACAAGTTACGTAACTTTGGTAACGATATATCTGTAAGAAACATTAGTTAGTTAGATTCTTTCCCTTAGAATATCCCCAGGTGTCAGGCTGGATCCGGAAAGATTTTTCGTCAGCAATACCCTTGCGCGTCGCTAGGCGTCGTCTGCGGCTTCGCGTCCGTCGTCGGCGTTGTGATCTCCGGGATGACGTCGTCGGAGTACTTAGATGCCGCCCTCGCGCGCTGACGTGAGTTCTTGTACATAGCTTTCCGCGCCAGGAACGCAGAGCCATGCAAGAAACCGACACTGGTGCCATGAATCTAGGGCCCTGAAAGGGATGACCTTAACCCTAGATATCAGTTCGCAGAACGGGGAGGATGGGTGGGGCGGTAAGGAATCTAACTAACTAATGTTTCTTACAGATATATCGTTACCGAAGGTAAGTAACTTGTTCATCTGAAAGAAACACGTTAGTTAGATTCCTTACCTTAGAATAGATACCCCAGCAATACCAACCCCGGTGGTGGGTCTGCGAACCAAGATCACACCAGGAAGTCCTGGAGAACGGAATGGCCAAAGAAGCCGGCTCTCCGGACTTGGCTGTCCAGGCAATAATGCTTGGCAAACGTGTGCAGCGAGGCCCACGTTGCTGCCTAACAAATTTCCTGCAAAGGGACTCCCCGTCCCAGGGCAGTAGTAGCTGCTGTGGCCAGAGTGGAATGGGCCCTCAGCCCCACAGGAGGTTCCTTCTTAGCCAAGGAATAACAGGCCTTAATGCACAAAACGACCCATCGAGAGATGGTTCGCTTGTGCACCGCCCGCCCCTTCTTAGCGCCCACGTAGCCAACAAAGAGTTGGTCGTCCACCCGGAACTGTTTCGTGCGGTCCAGATAGAAGGACAGTGCCCGTTTTGGGTCCAGACGGTGGAGACTCTCTTCCTCTTTCGAGGGATGCGGGGGCGGAAAGAAGGTGGGCACTGGCCGATGTGAAAAGCAGTTACCACCTTAGGGAGAAAGGAAGGACGAGTCCTGAGAACAACCTTGTCCGGATGGACAGAAAGGAAAGGAGGCTTAGAAGATAGAGCCTGGAGCTCACTCTCCCTTCTAGCAGAGGTGATGGCAACCAGGAAAGCAGTCTTAAGAGTCAGAAGACGAAGAGGACAATTATGAAGTGGCTCAAAGGGAGCGCACATCAGATAGGTTAACACCAGGTTCAAATCTCACTGAGGCATTACGAGAGGGACAGGAGGAAACATATGAGTAATGCCCTTAAAGAATCGAGTAACCATAGGGGATTTGAAAAGAGAAGGCTGATCAGGAAGCCGTAAGAAAGCAGAAATAGCTGAAAGATATCCCTTGAGGGTGCCCAGAGCAGAGCCCTGCTGGGACAGGGAAAGAAGAAAGAGGAGAACCTCAGAAAGAGGGGCGGAAATGGCATCAACTGTCGCCACTCAATCTTCATGCATGGAGGTGGAGGCTGCACAGGTTCGGATGGAGGACCGTCCCCTGCTGCTGCGACAGAAGGTCCTCCTGAAGAGGCAGTTGAATCGGGGTATCAATTTATAGACTGATTAGCTCGGGATACCAGTATCTTCGTGCCCAATCCGGAGCCACAAGGATGACTTGGGCCCGGTCGCGCCTGATCTTCTTCAGCACTCTGGGCAGAAGTGGTACAGTCGGAAAGGCGTACAACAGAACGCAACTCCACTCGCGACGAAAAGCGTCTCCGAGCGAGTGCCGCCTTGGAAATTCCCACACGCAGAACTGATGACTTTGCGCGTTCTCTTCGGTGGCGAATAGATCTAACCAAGGCTCTCCCCACTGCCGAAAGAGGCCTTGCGCCACGTCAGAGTTCAGACGTCATTCGTGATCCAACATGCACCGGCGGCTGAGTTCGTCTGCCCTGGTGTTCAGAGAGCCCGCCAGGTGTTGAACCACCAGGGTGATGCCGTGATGTTCCAGCCATGTCCAGAGGCGCAGAGCCTCCTGACAAATGGTCCACGACCCCACCCCGCCCTGCTTGTTGCAATACCACATGGCAGTGGTATTGTCCATGAACACCTGCACTACACTTCTCCCAACAGAGGGAAGGAATACCTTCAGTGCAAGCCGGATCGCTCGCAGCTCCAATAGGTTGATATGGAGCCGGGACTCCGCCGGAGACCAGAGGCCTCTGATCTCCGCCTCCCCCATGTGGCCCCCCAATCCCAGGAGGGACGCATCCGTCACCACTACATGCTCCGGTTGGGGTAGGGAGAGGCATCTACCACTGACCCAATCGCGGTCCGTGAGCTACCACTGCAACTGTCTTGCAGTTCTCTCTGAGATCAAGACGTGGTCGGACAGATTGCCCCAATGCTGGGCCCACTGGAACTTCAGGTCCCACTGCAGAGTCCGCATCTGCCACCTGGCGTGATGTACCAGCAGGAGGCCATCAGACCCTGTAGCCGCAGTACCAACCTGACCGAAACCCGGGATAAAGGCTGAAAGATCGGAATCAGAGCCTGAATATCCCGAACCTGCTGTTCTGGAGGATAGACCCAGAACTGCGCCGAGTCCAGAACCGCTCCGATGAAAAGGAGCTTCTGAGAGGGACTCAGATGTGACTTCAGCACGTTGCTGGAGAACGCCAGCAAATGCAGGAGGTCAGCTGTAGTCTGGAGGTGGGAGACGACTGTCTGGGGCGAGCCCGCCTTCAACAGCCAGTTGTCGAGATAGGGGAAGACTGGAACCCCTAATCTGCGCAGATGAGCTGCAACCACCGCCATCACTTTCGTGAACACCCGCAGGGCACTGGTGAGGCCGAAGGGGAGCATGGTAAATTGAAAGTGCTCGTGGCCTACCGTGAACCACAGGTAACGCCGGTGGGCCGGCAGGACAGAGATGTGGAAATAAGCGTCCTGCAAGTCCAACGCTACCATCCAGTCTCCAGGGTCTAGGGCAGCCAGACCCTGAGCTAAGGTGAGCATCTTGAACTTCTCCTTCCGGAGGAAGGCGTTGATGCTCCTGAGGTCCAATATAGGGCGTAGGCCCCCTTTGCCCTTCTTGGGAACCAGAAAGTAGTGGGAATAACAACCCTGATCTACTTCTGGACCAGGAACGCGCTCGATGGCCCCCTTGGCCAAGAGGGCCGTAACTTCCTCCTGCAGAAGTTGCAAGTGATCCCCCGACATGCGGTGGTACTGCGGTGGCATGGCTGGAGGGGTCGCCTCGAAGGGGAGGGAGTAGCCCCTTTGGACGATTTGCAGCACCCACCTGTCCGATGTGATGGTACGCCAGTGGAGCAGGTGATAGCGAACTCTGCCTCCTACTGGTGTGGAATGGGCCTAAAAGCTCGGACTAGGAGGGCTTTGAGGCAGATGCTGCTGGGGCAGATGTGGGCTAACCGGCTCTCTGTCCCCCTGCTCCGCCACGGCGGAATCCACATACGCGACCACGTTGAGGCTTGTTCTGTGGCCTGTGGCTAGACGGACATGTGGGGGCGCCCCTTCCTTGGCCACGAAAGGGGTGAAAAGCGGAAGTTTGCGGGCGCGGGCCGAGAGGCCCAAGGACTTGGCCGTAGCCCTGGGGTCCTTAAAGCGCTCCAGCGCACTATCCGCTTTGTCGCCAAAAAGGCGACGGCCATCGAAGGGCATGTCCATGAGGGTGTTCTGGACATTCCCGGAGAAATTCGTGGATCTCAGCCAGGCGTGTCGACGAATCGCCACCGTGGTCGCAATTGCCCTGCCTAGCTGGTCCGTTGTGTCAAGCCCACATCGTATCGAGTACCGTGCCGCATCCCGCCCCTCAGCAAGAGCCTGGGCGAACTGTGTCCGGTCCTCCTCCGGGCACTGGGGCAGCATGTCCGCCACCGTATCCCACAAGGAGTGGCTGTAACGGTCCAAAAGGCACGTGGTGTTGAGAGACCGCAACCCCAAACTAAGGGAGGAGAACAGTTTCTTCCCAAACTGTTCCAACCTTTTGGATTCCCGATCCGGGGGAGCGGACGGGAAGGCGGTCTGGGAGGTAGAGGCCTGTATAACCAGGTTCTCGGGCGTGAGGTGCACCGACAGAAAGCTGGGGTTGCCCGGTGCGGGGCGGTGGCACCGGGCCACGTTCCGGTCCACAGGAGGGACTGTGGAGGGCTTCGACCAGGTGCCCATCAGAACGTCCGTCAGTGCTTCATTGAACTGCAGCAGATGCTCCGAGGAGCTTACTGGCGGTTGAAGCACTTCAGTGAGGAGGTTAGTCCTCACGGCCACTGCAGGGAGCTCCAGCTGGAGGGCTTCGGCAGCCCTGCGCATCACCACAGAATAGGTAGCACCCTCCTCCGTAGCCACGGAGGGAGGAGAGATGAAGCCAGTGTCAGTGGAGGTGTCAAGACCACTGGCATCCCCCAGCTCTTCTGCCCAGTCCTGAGATAACTGTCACTGCTGTGCCAGAGGGTCCTCAGACCCCTCCCAGTCGTCCCCATCATCCGACTCCTGGTAGACAGGTGGAAAGGTTGGAAAGGTCGGAGCCGGGCGGAAGATGAATCTGTCATCCATCGGTGCCGGGCGTCGCCGCTCCGACACCGGGCCCGGACCGGGACTAAACCTGGGGATGACGTCGTCCGAAGATGGCGCCGGGGCGGCCCAGAAGGGGTCGATGCCGCTGGAGGGGTCGTAAGGTCGACCGGCGTTGACCGGGATCCAGGCCTGGATCCCATGGGGGCCTGCGGCGCCGGGGCCGGAGCCGCCGGCTCGCTAGGCCTCCCAGTCAGGCCTTCGGGGCCCGAAGGCGCGCCGGCAGGCCTCGACGGCGGAGCCAGACTCCTCATGGCCACGAGGAAGTCTCGGTTCTCCGCCGGAGTCGCTTCAGACCCAGGGAACGGAGGGTATGTGGTCGGATGCGACTCCTGCGGCTCCGACGGAGCCGAACGGGTGGTGCCACCCGAACCCTCAGCCGAGTCGCGCGACCGGCGAGGGGAGTCAGAAGAGCGATGTCGCCTCTTTGACTTCTTCTTACTGTGCCTCGACTTACCGGAATGCGAGGACTTCGATCCCGACGAGCGGTGATGGCTGCGGCTCAGCGACCGGTCCCTCGACCTCCTCCTCGACCGGGACCTTGAGTGGCACGGAGCCGACTGCCGGATCTCGAGCAGCTTGCGGGACCGCTCCTGCCTAGCCTTCGAGGTCAAGGCCCAGCAGTCGAGGCACGACTCGGCATCATGGTCGGCCCCAAGGCAGTAGAGACACCGGCAGTGGTGATCCGTGACCGACATCAGGCGGTGACAGGCGTCGCACGGCTTGAATCCAGGCATCCCTACCGGCACCAGGAGTCGAGGTCGACTCGAAATGGGAACCAAAAGAGTTCAAAAAGTTTAGTCAAAAAACTAACTAAAAGGGTATGCTCTTCCCGGATCTGCGCTTACTGGCACGGGAAAGAACTGACGTCAGCGCGCGAGAAAGGCGTCTAAGTACTCCTACGACATCATCCCGGCGATGACGACGCCAATGACGGACGCGGAGCCGCAGACGACGCATAGCGACGCGCAAGGGTATTGCTGATGAAAAATCTCTCCGGATCCAGCCTGACGCCTGGGGATATTCTAAGGTAAGGAATCTAACTAACGTGTTTCTTTCAGATGTGCAAGTTTTAAAGCCCGAAGGCATTCGCACACTGTACCACCAAAGGAATGGAAGAAAAAGGGGCCCTAACAGGCCCGTAGCAAAGATCGGATACGCGTTGCACGCGGAAAAGGAAAAAACTGACATAATTCTACGTGAAGGAATCTGCGGCTAGTAGTCTCTATCAGATACACAAGACGACCCATCGGGAGACAGTCCGCTTGTGTACGGCCCGACCTTTCTTGGTGCCAACGTAGCCAACAAAGAGCTGGTCATCCACCCGGAACTGTTGTGTGCGATTCAGGTAAAATGAGAGTGCACGTTTTGGGTCTAGACGGTGGAGCCTCTCTTCCTCTCAGGAAGGATGCGGAAAGAAGGTGGGCAAAGTGATGGTCTGCCTGATGTGAAAGGCAGTGACAACTTTGGCAGGAAGGAAGGACGTGTTCTGAGCACAGCCTTGTCTGGATGGACAGATAGAAAAGGAGGTTTACAAGAAAGACCCTTGAGCTCACTCACTCTCCCGGCAGAGGTGATGGCAACCAGGAAGGCAGTCTTCAAAGTCAGCAGATGAAGAGGACAGTTGTGAAGAGGCTCAAAGGGAGCGCACATCAAATATGTATGAACCAGGTTCAAGTCCCACTGTGGCATTACGAAAGGAATAGGGGGGAAAAGATGAGTAATGCCTTTGAGGAATCTATTTACAACAGGGGACTTGAAAAGAGAGGGCTGGTCAGGGAGTCTGAGAAAGGTCGAAATAGCAGAAAGGTAGCCCTGGATAGTGCCCAGAGCAGAGCTCTGCTGGGCCAAAGAAAGAAGGAACAGAAGAACTTCTGAAAGAGGGGCAGAAAGGGGATCCACAGTCTTTGCTGTGCATCATGCCACACATTTATTCCACCTGCAGGCGTATACCAACTCAGTGGAGGGACGCCTGGCTGCCAGAATGACATCACAGACTTCAGGAGGCAAGTCGAACGGAATCAACTGCTGCCGATCAATCTCCACGCAAAGAGGTGGAGACTGGACAGGTTCGGGTGGAGGACCTTCCCCTGCTGCTGTGAAAGAAGATCCTCCCGAAGAGGCAGTCGGATCGGGGGATCAATTGTCATACTGACTAGCTTGGGATACCAAACTCTTCGAGCCCAGTCAGGAGCCACAAGAAGGACTTGGGCACGGTCGCGCCTGATCTTCTTCAGCACTCTGGGCAGAAGTGGTATAGGTGGAAAGGGGCAGAAGTGGTATAGGTGGAAAGGCATACAACAGACGCCAACTCCACTCGTGATGAAAAGCGTCGCCTAGCGAGTGCCGCCTTGGAAATTCGAACACGCAGAATTGCTGACATTGCGCTATCTCTTCGGTGGCGAATAGATCTAACCAAGGCTCTCCCCACTGTCGAAAGAGACCCTGCGCCACGTCCGAGTGAAGACGCCATTCGTGATCGATCATGCACCTGAGGCTGAGTTTGTCCTCCCTGGCGTTCAGTGAACCTGCCAGGTGTTGAACCGCCAGGGAAATGCCCTGCTGTTCCAGCCATGTCTAGAGATGCAGAGGATCCTGACATAGGGTCCACGACCCCACCCCGCCCTGTTTGTTGCAGTACCACATGGTGGTGGTGTTGTCCGTGAACACCTGCACTACTTTCCCCTTGACAGAGGGAAGGAATGCCTTCAGTGCAAGTCGGATCGCCCGAAGCTCCAGAAGGTGGATATGGAGCCTGGACTCCACCAGAGACCACAGGCCTCCGATCTCCACCTCTCCCATGTGGCCCCCCCAGCCCAGGAGGGACGCGTCCATCACTACTGTGTGCTCCGGATGGGGAAGGAAGAGGGATCTGCCATGGACCCAATGCCGGTTTGTGAACCACCACTGCAGCTGCTGTGCAGTGACCTCCGAGACCTGGATGTAATTGGACAGGTTCCCCTGATGCTGCGCCTACTGGAACTTCAGGTCCCACTGCAGAGCCCACATATGCCATCTGGCATGAGTGACCAGCAAGATGCAGGAAGCCAGGAGGCCATGAGGCCCATCAGCCTCAGGGTCATCCTGACCGAAACCCAGGATAGAGGCTGAAAGATCGGACTCATAGCCTGAATATCCTGGACTCGCCGTTCGGGAGGATAGGCCTGAAACAGCGTCGTATCCAGAACCGCTCCGATGAAGAGGAGCTTCTGCGAGGGAATCAGGTGAGACTTCGGCACATTGATGGAGAACCCCAGCAAATGCAGGTCGTCCATAGCCTGGAGGTGGGAGACGACCATCCGGGGCGAGCCCGCCTTCAACAGCCCGACTGTCTGTAGGGGATAGGGGAAGACTGGAACCCCTAATCTGCGCAGATGAGCTGCGACCACCACAATCACTTTTGTGAACACCCGAGGGGCACTGGTAAGGCCAAAGGGGAGCACGGTAAACTGAAAGTGCTCGTGACCTACCATGAACCGCAGGTAACGCCTGTGGGCAGGCAGGATGGGAATGTGGAAATATGCATCCTGCAGGTCCAACGCTACCATCCAGTCTCCCGGATCCAGGGCAGACAAGACCTGAACCAGAGTTAGCATTTTGAACTTCTCCTTCCGGAGGAAGTGATTGACGTCCCTGAGGTCCAAGATAGGACGCAGGCCCTTGTCCTTCTTGGGCACCAGAAAGTAGTGGGAATAACAACCACGTCCTACTTCTGGCGCAGGAACACGCTTGATGTCCTCCTTGGCCAAGAGGGCCGCAAATTCCCAAGTGCCAAGTGATCCACCAACATGCGGTGGCACTGAGGTGGCATGGCTGTAGGCATAGTCTCGAAGGGGAGGGAGTAGCCACTTCGAACTATTTGTAAAACCCAACGGTCCGAAGTGATGGTGCGCCAGTGGGGGAGGTGATGGCAAATCCTGCTGCCCACTGTCGTTTGATGGGTTGGAAAAACCGGACTAGGAAGGTTTTGGGGCAGTGGTGGCCGGGGTGGAAGTGGACTGACCCACCCGCTAGCCTCCTGACCCGCCTCAGCGGGTCCCACGTCCGTATCTGCGCTGAGACTGCTGCTGTGCAGGCCTGTGGCTCTGAAGCGAACGTGTCGGGCGCCCTTTCGTGGCCACGAAAGGAGCGAAAAGCAGAAGGCAGATGAGGGTGCGTGGCGGAAAGGCCCAAGGACTTGGCCGTAGCCCGCGAGTCCTTAAAAGCGCTCCAACGCACTAGATCTGCCTTGTTGCCAAATAGGTGAATGCCATCAAAGGGCATATCCATCAGGGTGTTCTGGACATCCCCCGAAAAGCCAGTAGCCCTCAGCCAGGCGTGGCAGCGGAACCCCACTGTCGTGGAAATCGCCCTGCCAAGCGAGTCGGCGGTGTCAAGGCCACATCGAATTGTGAACTTCGCTGCATCCCTCCCCACAACAATAGCCTGAAAGATCACTGTCTGTGCCTCCTCTGGACACTGAGGCAGCACTTGAGCCACCCTATCCCACACAGAGTGGGAATAACGGCCCAAGAGGCATGCGGTGTTCACAGACTGCAGCCCTGAACTGGCGGAAGAAAAAATCTTCTTCCCAAACTGTTCCAGTCTCTTGGATTCCCTGTCCCAAGTAGCGGTAGGGAATGCGCTTTTGGACGTGGAGGCTTGGACAACCAAGCTCTCAGGGGTAGGGTGTTGGGAGAGGAAAAGGGGGTCGCCCGGGGTCAGGCGATGGAGTCGGGCCACGTTCCTATCCACAGGAGCCCCTGTGTTGGGCCTGGAGCAGGTGCCCAAAAGAATGTCAGCAAGTGCATCATTAAAAGGCAGCAGTGGCTCCACAGAGGTAGCCGCCAGCTGAAGCACTTCTGTCAGGAGGTTGGTCCTGATGGCCACTGTAGGGAGTTGTAGGTGGAGAGCCTCGGCCACCCTACGCAACACCACTGCGTAACTTGCACCCTCCTCCGTAGTAACGGTAGGAGGAGTTAGCATGCCAAGGTCAGGAGAGGTGTCAAGACCACTGGCATCCCCCAGCTCCTCTGCCCAGTCCGGGTCATACTCACATTGAGCTGTGAGAGGGTCAGACCCCGTCCAGTCCTCCCCTTCCTCCAAAGGCTGATGTACAGGCCGAAAATAAGGAGGTTTGACATAGGGGTAGAAAGGCCCCGTCGGAATCGACGTCGAGCGACACCGTTCCGGCACCGTGTGCACATTGGGGTGAAACCGGGGACGACGTCGTCCGGTGGCAAGGGCGACGTCGGAGGTGGTGCAGGTGGGATCGACGTCGGTGGAGGTGTCACAAGGTCAACCGTCGTCGACCGGGATCCAGGCTTGGATTCCTGGGGGCCCTGCGGCGCCGGAGACAACAGCGATGCCGGAGCCACCGACAGTAAAGGGTGAGGCCCCCAGTCGGGCCGGCGGGGCCCGAAGGCACGCCGGCGGGGCCCGACGGCCCAAAGAGGCGGGCCATGGCTGACAGAAATTCCTGCAGCTGGTAGGCCAACAGCAACTGCATAGGCTCCCCCGGAGCCGCGGGGGGAGGCACCACCCACACCCTTAGCTGCGTCACGCGACTGGCTCATCACAAGTTGACCTAAAAAATAATGCCTCCTGGTCCTCCTTCACTACTTACAATGAAGAAGCTATACTTGAAATGCTCAAGTTATTAAATCCTGCCAACCACTTAACAGACCCTCTTCCCACAAAAGGCTTTAAAGACTTCATTCCACTGCTACTGCCTGTATGGACCTCGATTATAAATACTTCTCTCCTTCAAAGAATCATTCCTGAAATCCTAAAATCCGGGCAAGTATCCCCCATCCTAAAAAAAGACATCTGCTGACCCCTCAGACTTAAACAATTACTGCCCAATATCCAACATCCCGACCCTGGCCAAACTCTTAGAAAAATGTGTACACAGTCAGCTTGGCAAACATATAGACCACTTCAACCTTCTCAACCATTACCAGTCCGGCTTCCGGGAACGGCACAGTACGGGATCAGCCATGAGCCACATAACAGATGATGCTCTACAAATCTTGACCAAAATGAAGCCTGTCTGTTAATCTTGCGCGACCTATCTTCGGCCTTTGACACCGTCAAACACGACAATTTGTTAGACCTACTGAAACCCAGAATGGGATGATCTGTGCTAAATTGGTTCACTTCATTCCTCCAAAATAGATCTCAACGATTCAAGGTCAATCAAGCTTTGTCCAAACCCGTCACAGTCACTTTAGGAGTCCCACAGGGTTCATCCCTCTCGCCTCCACTTTTCCACGTATTCATGGAACCACTCACCGAAATTCTGAATGCTTCAAATGTACAGTTTCATATGTATGCAGATGATACACAACTACAGACCTGGTTGGCCGAAAACCATCTAAAACTAAACACCCTCAAAACAGAATTCCTCCTAATCTCTCCTCCCTTCCAAGTACCCATAATTCAAGACTGGCTGAAACATCTAACAGCACTCAACTGCCAACCTCTGATCATCTACTCTGCGAAATCGCTGGGAATAACTCTGGACAGAAACCTCAATATGCAAAAACACATCAGCGCCGCAACAAAAGGAGCAAACTTTCAGCTGACACACTGAGAAAACTAAAACCCTTCCTGCCTGCAAAGGACTTCAAACTGGCAGTACAAGCACTAGTCATCCCAAAAGTGGAATATGGAAGTGTCCCTCTATGCAATCTTCCCAGATCCTCGACGGCCCCGTTAAGAGCGTCGATCAACGCTACAGCTAGACTCATTACTGGCTCCAAAAAAAAACTCTCACATCTCCCCGGATTTCAGTTCCCTTAACTGGCTACCTTCGAAGCCAGAATTCAACTAAAAATCGCATGTATGATGCATAAAGCCATACATCACAACACTCCTAGCTATCTGGCACAGAAATTGGTGCCTTCCTGTGGCAACAGATCCTCCAAAAGTGCTAGTAACCTCTTACTGAAACCACAAAGATTCAACAAGAAGAAAACGTACAACTGAACCTTCTCGGGGGTTAGCACCCAGGATCTGGAATGCCTTGCCCCCAGAAACTAGACTGAATCCCTCTACGGCATCTTTCAAAAAAGAAGTGAAATGGCTCATCATGGCTAAATTTACAAAAACTATGCTTATAAGTGTTTATACGACCCTTTACTGTACAGAACAACACTTTATTTACTTTGTACCAGTTTTCTTCCCTATGCGTACCCTGTAAAGCGCTCAGATACCCACAAGGGTCTTGTTCGCGCTATATAAAACCTTCATAATAAAATAAATAAATAAACAGTATCCCACACTGTATGGGTATAACGGCCCAAGAGGCATGTGGTATTCATAGACCGCATCCCTAATCTAGCGGAAGAAAACATCTTATTCTCAAGATGGTCCAGCTTCTTGGACTCCCTATCTGGTTGAGCAGTAGGGAATGCGCCCTTAGAGGACGAGGCTTGGACCACCAAGCTCTCAGGGGTCGGGTGTTGGGAGAGGAAAAGTGGGTTGCCCGGGGCCAGACGGTGGCGTCAGGAAATCATCCGGTCAACAGGAGCCGCTGTGCTGGGCTTGGGCCAAGTGCCCAGAAAGACGTCTGTGAAGGCTTCATTGAAAGGCAGAAGGGGTTCAGAAGAAGCCGCCGTCGGTTGAAGCACCTCCGTCAGAAGGTTAGTCCTGACTGCCACAGTAGGAAGCTCCAGGCCCAAGGCCTTAGCCACCCTACGCAACACCACTGTATATGTTGCTCCCTCCTCTGTTGCCACGGTAGGGGGAGAAAGCATGCCAAGGTCTGGGGAGGTATCCAGACCAGAGGCGTCACCCAGGTCCTCTTGCCAGTCCGGCTCATCAAGTTGATCAGCTAAAGAACCCACAGACACCTCCCAGTCCTCCTCACCCTCCTCTGGTTGCCAGTCAGGCCTAAAAGGAACACCAGGGATGAAAAGCAGCCCAAAAGTGCCCCGCGGCGCCGGTGTCGGTTCAGCACTGTGTCCAAGTCAGGGGTGAGGCTGGAGACGGCGCCGGTCGGGGGCGCGAGCGGTGTCGGGAGCGTCATCACCGGGATCGGCGCAGTGGAAGGTATTGTGAGGTCGACCGGTGTCAATCCGGATCTAGGCCTGGATCCTCGAGGGCCCTCTGGTGCCGGAGTCGCTGGCATCGAAGTCCCAGGGCCCTCAACCAAGTCTGCAGGGCCTGAAGGCACACCGTCGGAGTCGGGCTGCCCAAAAATGTTGTGAAGCACTTCGTAGAAAGCTTGAAGCTGGGCAGGGGATGCTCCGGCACCAGGAAAAGAAGGAAAGCACAGAGCCATCTCAGGAGCAGGCTCCGAAGATGGAGCTTCGGGTCCTGCCTCGCGTCAGCCGACAGACGGGGAGAAGGCGAAGAGCAATGCTGTTTCTTCGTCGCCTTCTTGTGCTTCGGCTTACCCGACGACCTAGAAGACTTGGAAGATAAATGATGGGGGTGTCTCTGCAACAGATTCTGAGGCCTTCCTCTTGACCGGGAACTCGAACGACGCAGAACTAACTGCTGGGCCTACATGAGCTTTCTGGACCGCTCCCGCATAGACTTCGGATTCATGGCCCAGCAGTCGGAGCACGACTTTGGCTCGTGGTCACGCTCCAGGCACCAGAGGCTGACGAGGTGGGGGCCGTAACCGACATCAGGCGGTTGCAGGCCTCGCACAGCTTGAACCCAGTCCATCGATGGGACATCCCTCATACACCAGGAGTTGAACGATTAAAATCTTTTTTTTAAGTCGAGAAACAAACTCAGTCAAAAAATGAGTAAAGGGGTAGCTCTCTCCGGATCTGCGCAAGGATGGCGCGGAAAAAGAAAGAACTGACGTCAGCACGTAGGGACGGCGTCTAAGTAGACACCGTGAAGTCATTAAGGCGACCATGAGGCCAACGACAGACGCAAAGTCGAGTGACGCCACCTACCGACGTGCAGCGGTACTGCTAAAGAAAAATCTCTGGATCCCGTCTGACGCCTGGTGGTAATTCTAAAGGTAAGGAATCTATAAGTACAGTCTCTTTCAGAGACTGTATTATGTTCCACAGCATACTTGTATATATTATTTGTTACCTATTTTCTGTGTATGGTATTTTCTATTATGGCTGACCAACAATATACTGAAAAACAATATGTTTGATTATGCCATCAGTCAACTACTGGTTAATTTTGCCTGAAGTTCTCCTAGCTTTTTTCTGTACAGCACTCTAAAACCCGGTGCAGTGCAGGCTTACTTGGGTTCCAGAGGTCTAAGAACGCAACCAGTACTTATCCCAGGGACCACTATGTTCTACCCTAATAGTTGCTCAACTGGAAGCAGAGAGGCTTGATGGTCTGGAAATATTAGGCATCCTTGGGATCTCCCAATCCTGAAGAAGCAAGATATATCCTTGGTGCGGGCCATATTTTGTAGACTTTTGAGCCCAAAGACCTGAGTTGGCACAGTTCTAAGTGGTCATATTGAAGGTGTGATGTGCACTGACTCAGCCCTGCATATGCACACATTGCAAACAAAGATTGCAGCAACATAAGAGACAATGGTGTGTGATCACACCTCAACTATCAGGTACCACAGATTTCAGGGGGGTAACAAGAAAAGTCAATGTGCAAGCTGGAATGTCTGAGGTGTACCTAGACAACCTACGCAAGAGAACACCATCTTGTGAGAACATACATGAGGTCAGAGGGTAAAACCATGCACCTACATACATCTCTCATACAGGTCATTAACATAATGAAGGAAAAAGACCCCAGTTATGGTGATTCTGAAGACTCTTAGAGGGAATTGTAATCCACTTGGAGCTGGAGTCTGTCCACACAGACACATGTAAAAAGGCCTGTTACCTTGGTCTACAATACCGCTTCCAAAAGCACAAGTACAGCCATAAGTGTAACTCACAGACAGTACTATTCCCAGAGCACCTCAATTCCCTTCCTCTTCTTCCTGAATAATCCCCAAGCTTCCGCAATGTTGTTATTCCCTAAAATTCTGCAATATTTTCTGTCTTTCCTCTTAGAAAACCAAATTAACTCCCCAGTGAGAAGGTAAACCAGTCCCTGGCCGTTAAGCACTCAACATGCTCAGAGCAGGACCATTGGAGTTCCTCTATAAACTAAATTAAGAGAATAAATTTGCATCACACAAGAAGACATGGAGCTCAGGGAAGGTAAACCAAGTGCATATGTGTGGAAATCAAAATCATTTGAAAAGTTCAAACAGAAGGTAAAGGCACTAAAAAGAACAGATCATGAAAACACAATGAAGCTTTTTGTGAATAAAAGAAGAGAGGTAGGTATGATGGTAATGCATTCTTGAAACACAAGCAAGTCAATAGAATAGAAAATCTACAGCGTCATGAATAAACGGAATATAAAACCAAGATTTTTTAAATTATATGTAGATAAAGTAGATTAAATGTTGATTGTTTTACTAAGTAACAAGGGAAAGGATTACTTACCATCATAAATATAATAAGGATTTAGGAGCTATAAAAAAGAAGCAATAAATAAAATAAGTTTCCATTGTGCAAGCAGTTTTAACCATCATGACAGAACATGCATATAACAGAATGATTGAAGTCATGATTTATCATTATAAAAATGCAATATTTGACTGAAATAAGTGAACTTTTTACAGCATGCACCGGAAGATAGCAGTCTACAATCTTCAAAGGTTACAAGCACTAAAAGGTGGATACTAGTACATTTCTGATTCGTTCACATATGATTAAAATTAAAAACAATCTACAAGTCAACCCGGTATGTCTGTTCACATAAGAAATTCACATCTATGACTGACATCATGCATTCCAAACGCTTTAGCAACAAGAATCTACAAATTTAATAGCTTTGAACTTGTCATCCCTATCCCTATAATCTGTGCATTTGCAAAGGCTTTAAAGTTCTGGGTTTCCAACACAGGGTTGGCTAAGTATTTATACTATTGTAGACTTAACGTATGCTAACTTTGCAGATGGAGTTATGCGGTGAAAACAGTTCATGTGCTCAGCCAATTTAAAATGACTGCACATTCTTAAACAATCATTTAGAAAGGTACACTAATTTAAAGTGGCTGCTCAGTGACCTTCCGCTCTCTAAGTAGAAGAAAAAAGACATGGTGATCTTCGAATATTAAGGAGTTACTCAAGGCAGACCCATAGCCAAAGAAATCTGGGACTCTCTTCCCCGCAGAGGCAGGCAGGATTCTGGTGCAAGAAGCAAGAGGAACAAATTAGTTACCTTCGGTAACGCCTTATGCGGTAGAGACTCTATCTAGCTGCATATTCCTTAGCAGAGAATTATCCCCAGGCATCAGACTAGATTCGGAAATTGTTCATGGGCAGTACTGCTGCACACTGGTAGGTGGCATCGATTGCCTCCGTTTGGCGGCCGCCGCGCTGGAACTGACGCAGAAGTTGCCAATATAGGCGCCACCGTGCTGACGTCAGTTTCTTTTTGCGACTTTCCACACGTGGATCCACGAAGAACTTCGACCACTGGTGTGGAAAATGAGGGCCCGGAAAGGGAACAGCCCTGCCCCTAGAAATACATTCTCAGAGCGGGAAGGATGGGTGGGATGGCAAGGGATCTGCAGCTAGATAGAAATCTCTACCAGCTAAGGCGTTACTGAAAGTAAGTAACTTGTTCATCTGATAGGGACTTCTAGCCGCAGATTCCTTACCTTAGAATAGCTAGTCAAGCAATACCTCCCCGAAGGTGGGTCTGTGAAATCATTTTGATACCAAAAAGGTAAAGCGCCCAACCAGATGGACCGGAATGTCCAGGCAGTAGTGTTTTGTGAATGTGTACAGAGAAGTCCATGTTGCTGCCTGGCAGATATCCAGGACCGGTACTCGGCATGCCAATGCAGTGGTCGCAGCCTTGGATCTGGTGGAGTCAAACATACTTCATGAAGAGTTGGCCGTCCATCCAGAACTCTCTTGTGTGGTCAAGGTAGAACGACAACACTCATTTTAGGTCCAGTCTGAGAAGTCTCTCCTCATCTTTAGAGGGATGTGGAGGAGAGTACAAAGTAGGCAGTGTGATGGACTGGCCTACATGAAAGGGAGTGATGACTTTCGGTAGAAATGAAGCTCTAGTTCGTAGAACCAGCATGGTTGAGTAGATGTTTAAGTAGGGACACTTGGATGATAAAGCCTGAAGCTCACTAACCCTCCCGGCAGATGCAATTGCCACCACGAAGGCCATCTTGATGGTAAGGAGACTGAGAGGACAGTTGTGCAAGGTCTCAAAGGGAGTGCAAATCAGGATATTCAGGACCAGATTAAGGTCCCACTGAGGCATGATGAAGGGAGACGGAGGAAACGTATGTCGCAAACCTTTAAAGAACATAAATACAACAGGGGATTAGTGTGAAAGGTGGTCAGGCAACTGCAGAAAAGCTGATATAGCAGAAAGGTAGACCTTTACAGTGCCCAGAGCAGAGCCCTGCTGGGCAAGGGAAATAATAAACATAAGAACCTGAGAGAGGGGAGCAGTAGGAGGGTCAAACCATGCCACAAACGTATCCCAATGGCAGGCATTTACCGTTTTGGTGGAGAAATGCCTGGCTGCCAGAATATCACTGCAGATATTGGGCAGAAGGTCAAACGCTGTAAATTGTTGCTGTAGAAAGTGGCCTTTTTGACATGGCCACCCTTCCTTTTTAGAAATGGGGAAAGCGCACACCTATTGTGATGAGTAAGCCTGAAGGTATATTTTGAAAAAACGGAGCAGCAGTGCGACACCCGCTTGTCTATGAGAGTGTCACAGTATCAAAATGAGGGAATACTAACCGACGTGGTAGTAGGCACTGTGCACTGGGTTTCTATGGAACCCTTTCAATTATTTAACATTTCAATCAAACACAGGTTATACTAAAACCAGAATTTAAAACCAATTATTAGTACGTAAATTCATAATTTCTTATATTTGGTTGTACATCATAGTTATAACAAAAAGTTGTTTCTTAGTGATTGTCACATTGAACATTGCACAATTTCATAAATCAAAATATATATAATTACATCATGAACATCACATGTAACAAAAATACACAACGTGGTTGGAGACCAGCCCGATGCATTTTGGGACTGGGGCGTCCCTTCTTCTGAGCACAAAAGTAAAATCAGAACAGCAAGCACCACATCGAGTATAGCTACTCATTGGCATGAGGCTAAACATACCATCTCTCAACTGAGATTCCAAATTATTGAACAAGTGCGCACTCGACCAGGCATGGACACTAATCGAATTTTACTCCAAAGAGAACTTTTTTGGATTAAAACATTAGGTACGATGGTCCCTGTTGGCCTTAATGACCGGTTCGACATGAGTTGTTTTCTATAAATTACCTTGATGCATATTGCCCTTCAATTAGAGTCGGTCAAAAGATAAAGTTATGCACTAATGGTTGAGGTTTCATGCAACTCACTTAACCATTTATTATTAAATATTTTTTCTAGCTGCAGATTCCTTACCTTTGAATTTCCCAGGCGTCAGGCTGGATATGGAAACTTTTGCTGAGCAATAACCCTTGTGCGCGACATCAGGTGGCTCCATGTGACGTCGTCAGAGTCGGCTATGACGTTGGGGTACCTATATATGCGCCACACAGGCGTCAGAACTTTTTGTTTTTTCCACGCCAGAAGTGCAGAGCCATGAAGTAACTGACGTAGTTGGGTGCAAAACTAGGGCCCTGAAAAGGGGAAACAACCCTAGTCCTACAATATCAGTCCACAAAGCGGGGAGGAAAGGGTGGGGCTGTAAGGAATCTGCAGCTAGATAGTCTCTCTACCAGATAATACGATACTGAGGGTAAGAAACTTGTTCATCTGATAGAGACTTCTAGCTGCAGATTCCTTTCCATTGAATTAGATACCCAAGCCATACCATCCCAATGGTGGGTTGCGGACTCGCATCCTAAACTAAGAAGTCTTGCAGGACAGAACGGGCAAAATGCCCGTCCCTGCGTACTTGCCCATCAAGTCAGTAATGTTTCACGAACGTGTGCAAAGAAGACCACGTCGCTACCTGACAGATGTCTTGGACTGTGACACCAGAGCCAAGGCCGTAGTCGCAGCCTTTCCCCTGGTGGAATGGGCTCTTAATCCCTCAGGGGGCTGCTATTTAGCAAAGGCATAACATATTTTGATGCAGAGAACGACCCAGAAAATGATGGTCCTTTTCTGCACTGTCCTTCCCTTCTTTGCTCCCACGTACTCCACAAAGAGTTGGCTATCCACCCTCAACTCTTTTGTGCGGTCAAAGTAGAACAACAATGCTCCCTTTGGGTCCAGACGGTGGAGACGCTCCTCTTCCTTAGAAGGATGCAGAAGACCAAAGTAGGTGGGCAAAGTGATGGATTGACCCAGATGGAATGAGGTCATGACTTTTGGCAAAAAGAAAGCTCTGGTGAGAAGCACCACCTTGTGCGAAAGGACATAAGGTAAGGAGGCGAGCAAGATAACCCCTGCAACTCACTCACCCTCCAGGCAGATGTAATCGCCACTAAGAAGGCTGTTTTGATGGTCAACAGGCAGAGGGGAAAATTGTGCAAAGGTTCAAAGAGAGCACACATAGGATAGGTAAGGACCTCATTAAAGTCCAACTGCGGCATAATAAAGAGCCTGGGTGGAAATAAGTGAGTCAGCTCTTTTAGAAATCTCTGCCAACGGCATACGTATACAGTCTTAGAGTAGGGCTGCTAGAGACTTCGGGAGGAAGGTCAAAGCTATCAACTGTCGCTGCTCAATCGCCACGCATGGAGGAGCAGAGTTGACAGGTTCGGGTGAAAAACCCTCCCCTGCTGGTGTGTCAGTAGATCCTCCCGAAGGGGCAGCCTGATCGGAGTATCGATACTCATTCTCAAAAGCTCTGGATACCAGACTCTCCTTCCCCAGTCCGGAGCCACAAGAATGACTTGGGCCCAGTCATTCCTGATCTTCTTCAGAATGCAGGGCAGGAGTGGTATGGGTGGAAAGGCGTACAACAGGACTGAGCTCCTCTCGCGACGTAAAGCGTCGCCGAGCAATAGCCGCCTTCTAAACTCCAGCACGCAGTACTGCTGACACTGCACGTTCTCTTCGGAGGCGAACAAATCTAACCATGGTTCGCCCCACTGCTGAAAGAGACCTTGCGCCACCTTCGAGTGGAAATGCCACTCGTGATCCGCTAGGCATTGACTGCTGAATTTGTCCGCCCTGTCGCTCAGAGAACCTGCCAGGTGTTGAACCAACAGGGTTATGCCCTGCTGTTCCAGCCATGTCCAGAGATGAAGGCCTCTCGACAAAGGGTCCACGACCCCACCCGCCCTGTTTATTGCAGTACCATATGGTAGTGGTGTTGGCTGTGAACACCTGCACTAACTTCCCCTTAACAGAGGGAAGAAATGCTTTCAATGTCAACCGAATCGCTAAGGGCTCCAAGAGATTTATGTGGAGCCCTGACTCGCCGGAGACCAGTGTCCCCTGATCATCACCTCTCCCAAATGGCCGGCCCATCCCAGGAGTGACGCATCTGTTACAACTGTGAGATCTGGTTGGGGAAGGGAGAGAGGTCTGCCTTTGGTTGGTTAACCACCCATGCAGATCTTTTGCAATTCCTTTCGAGATCTGAACACGTCGATGAGATTTCCCCGATGCTGTGTTCATCGGAACTTCAAGTCCCCCTGCAGAGCCTGTATACACCATCTGGTGTGTCTCACTAACAGGATGCAGGAAGCCATGAGGCCCAACAGCCTCAGAGTCCATCTCACCGAAATCCAGGATAGAGGCTGAAATATCAGCATCATTGCCTGAATATCCTGAACTCGCTGCTCGGGAAGATAGCACTGTGTGCACAACAGCTCAGATGAAAGGGAGCTTCTGAGAAGGAGTCAGGTGTGACTTAGGCATGTTTATAGAGAGCCCCAGCGAATGCAGAAGGTTCGCCGTAGTCTGAAGGTGGGAGACAACTGCCTGGGGCGAGGATGCCTTTAACAGCCACTCGTCAAGGTAAGGGAAGACTGACACCCCTAACCTGCGCAGATGAGCTTTGACCACCGCCATCACCTTGGTGAACACACGAGGGGTACTGGTAAGGCCGAAGGGGCGTATGGTAAACTGAAAGGGCTCGTGGCCTACCTTGCACTGCAGATAACGCCTGTGGCCCAGCAGGATGGGAATGTGGAAATACGTGTCCTGCAGGTCCAACGCTACCATCCAGTCTTCCTGGTCTAGGACAGACAAAACCTGAGCCAGAGTAGGCATTTTTAATTTCTCCTTTATTGAGGAAGAGATTGACGGTCTAAAGATCTAAAATGGGCCGTAGTCCCTTGTTCTTCTTCGGAATCAGAAAGTAGCGGGAATAACAGCCACTGCCTACATCTGAAACCGGGACCCTTTCTATAGCTCCCTTGGTCAAGAGATCTGTAACCTCTTCTTAAAGTAACTTTAAATGATACTCCGTCAGACGTTCCTAATTTGGTGGAACGAGAGGAGGAAAGGAAAGCAAAAGCAGAGAATAGCCCTCCTGGACGATCTGCAAGACCCACATGTCCAATGTTATGGATCTCCAGTGGGGAAGATGATGAAAAATTCTCCCACCAACTGGAATAGTGTGGTCCTGCAGACTCAGCCTAGGAGTGCTTGGAGGCTACGGCTGCTGGGGGCAGTGTGGCCGATGACTTCTGGCCTCCATTTCGAGCTCGGAATGCACAATGTCCACGTCCTCGCACGGCTTGGGCAGTCTGTGTGGGTCGGTGGCTAGGATAGGGTTGGCATGGCTAGAAACCCTTTTCGTTGCCAAGAAAGAGGCGAAAGGAAGACTGGCCAAGGGGGTTGGAGGAGAGGCCCAAGGAACTGGCCGTAGCTCGAGTGTCCTTGAACCTGACCGGGCAGAGTCTGCCTTTTCCTCAAAAAGGCAGGGTCCATCAAAGGGCATGTCCATCAAATTGGCTTGGACATCGCCCGAGAAGCCAGTTGTACGAAGCCAGGTGTGGCACCTCAAGGCCACCGTCGTTGAAATCAACCTACGCAGGGAATCTATTGTTATCTGGGCCACACCATATGCTGAATATTGCTGCATCCCTCCCATCCTTGACGGCTTGGGAGAGCCCGGGCCTCCTCCGGGACATGTGGCAGGCAGAACTTGCGCAACCGTTTCCCAAAGGGAATGGCAGAAACGGCCCAATAAGCACGCAGTATTCACCGACCGCAATGCCAGGCTGGAGGCAGAAAACGACTTCTTCCCAAATGCATCCAACCCCTTGGATTCCCTGTCCGGAGGGGCAGAAGGGAATGCACCTTGGGACGTAGAGGCCTGCACCACCAGACTCTCTGGGGTGGGATGTTGGCTGAGAAACTTAGCGTCGCCTGGTGCTGGGCGATGGCGGCGTGATATCATTCTATTCACAGGAGCCCCTGTGCCTGGTTTGGACCATGTTCCCAGAAGGACATCCTTAAGTGCTTCACTGGCAACAAGGGTTATGAAGTGGAAGCCCGAGGTTGAAGCACCTTAGTCAGCACCCCAGTCCAAGGACGTTGGCTGCTCTCTTAACCACCATGGCATAGGATGTCCCCTCCTCAGTAGCCACTGTTGACAGAGAGAGCATGCCAGTATCTGGAGAAGTATCCAGTCCACTGGCCTCCCCAAGTTTCTAATACCAGACCAAATTCTCCTCAGAGACTTCCTGGATTGTCCCCATGCCCCTCCCATTCCTCTGTCAAGCCAAGTACATCCTCAAAGTGCGCAGGTGACAAAATAGAACCTCTGGGTTCGGTCCACGTCACGCAAGAAGGCGGAACGTTGACAGGTTCGGGTGGAGAACCCTCCCCAGCTACTGTGACAGAAGATCACAAAGGGGTAGTCTGATCACAGGACCGATGACCATGTGTCACCACCCAATATACCTGTGAGGTTTGTTCCCCTGGTGGCACTTTGTATAAGGTTAAAAACCCATAAGTTCTCTCCCTCCCCTGCCCATAGTGTGTACTATTGTGTCTTCATGGAATGGTGTGTTCTTGTACCTTGTCAGAGTTGTTATTCCAGGACATAGCAGAGACTAGCTTGGTTTCTGACCTCCCTTAGCTCATATTCTTTACTATTCGTGAGATCTCTGCATAGTGTGCTGGTCATGAATCATGTGGCTTGGGGGCGTGGCCTATACCTAGCACGTCCCCCATTGCCACAGTGCTTGGCATTTCGTTCTCCTAGAGAAAGAAAGATCCCTGTGAAATGGCCCAAGAACCTGAACTTCCCGTTTCCTTGCTAGGCGTCTTGCAATGCATTTCTCGGATTCCCTACTTCGAGACTCTGGAGTTTTTTCGCATCCTACCCAGCCCAGCAAGGCTGCTCACTCTTCGTTGTGAAACATTTCTGTTCTGCCTCACAGAGGTGTACGCTCTCTTCTCCTACTGCCTGGATGTTTTATTCTTGGCAGCATACCACCTATCAGTGTTCCGTCCCTTAGGTATCTAGGCTTGGTTTTTTTTAGCCTGTCGTTCCCTTTTTTGATGTTATTTTGGATCCATATTGCCTGACAGGAGTTTTCAGGCTTTGTCCTTAGTTTGTTTTCTCCCCCTCATCAGAACTTGCCTCAAGTTTTGCCCTTGTCATTTTAAGACTTGTGTGATATATCCTTGTTCTTGGAATTGTGGGATACTCTCTTGAGACACAAATTGCTTTTGCTATAATCCTATGATGATAACAGGAATTACATCCTTGTATGGTGGATTAAGGGGATTGGTTTTTATTCCTATGGTCAAAACTGGTAAGTGCATGTATGGACTGGAATGAAATGGTGCATGAGGGGTGCGGAAGGCTGGCTTAGAATATGGTGCACCCTGCACTAATCAAGACAACCCTTATGGTGATTTTAGTGGTCTTAGACAAACATAGAAAGCTCTCTAAGTTGTAGCTGTGGGGAGCAGCCTTCAGGCTTAGTCCAGAAGGAGTGTAAAGCATTTTGTTTTACCACTACTAATTTTACAGTGTAGGTTAAGTGAAAAAGAACCACACAGTGTAGTTATAAAAATATGTATTTATTATAAACGCTCATTAGCACATTGCAAAATCTTCTATCCGGAGATATAATGACAATACTTCATCAACAGAACAGATAAGTAGCACAAATACACAGTGGTCTGCAGGGAGAGACCAAACCATATACTAAAAGTGGAAAGCGGACCACGACCAAAGTCGAGACTGGACCTTGAAGACTTAGAAGAGCCGGAGACCCAAGGAACCACCCACGTTTAGTACTCAGGAACCCCATGGTGGCCGCGTGCAGAGTAGAATCAAGACTGCGTGCTCAATTCAAGTCAATGGGGAAGTCGTGGTTGCAGTTTTCAATAAGAAGGACCCTTCAGAAGACCTTAAAGAAACCAAGTGTAAGATGGAAGATTGGAGAGTCATCCCACCCGTGGATACCCCATGAATCAGGATACCTACACCGGGGAAGCCGGTGCATGGGTGCGAAGTGACATTGGAAACCGCCGTAGACCACAATGGAGGACTTCAGTGAAGATGCTACTGGCGAAGAAGGTGAAAGAGTCTGGTGGAATCCAAGGGTGGATTCTTGACGAGGAGTACTGGCAAGCACAGGGGACAGTGTCAATGCCACTCAGGAGTGACCAGGAGACACAGAATACCAATGACCACCGATGATGGAGGATGCAGGAGAGTTGACGGTGCCCTTGTCGCCGAAACTGTGATGCCCAGGCGCCACTGTGGAAGACCAGTAGCCGTTCACGAGCTAACGAGAGCAAAGGGGTCGGTGTTCGGCAGGAGCACCAACAAGCCCTGGCAGCAGCAACAGACGAGGAGAGCGAAGAAGCTGTAGTATCGGGACCAGCAAGGTCGAAGGGACTCCCCAAGTGCAGGAGAGTCAGAGCAGGCCCGGAGCAAGCAGGGTAGCCCACTGGAGCCAAAGAAGACCCTCAAGAGGATACACAGGCCGAAGGCACAGGAGTTGCAAGAGGACCTCAAACACCTCACCAAGAATGCAGGCCCATGGTACAGTGAAGGCAGTGAGGATGAAGATCTTGGTAGCAAGAGATGCTGGAGGCTCAAGCTTCTTGTAACCCGAAGATCTCTGGAGAACAGAGTCAACAAGCCTTAGCAACGTCAAGTCGATACAGTGCACAGGGGGTTCTGTTCCAGCGGTTCTGACGAGGGAAAGTGACTTCAAACTTGCTGAGAAGACAGTGCAGGCATCGAGGGAAATGCAGATCCACCACCTATGATGCTGAGCCTTTCTGAGTCCATGGGATGCCAGGAGTATCAATTGCCCTTTAAAGCAGTCTGGTGGTGCTGGTAAGCACCCACCTCAGCCCAATACACTAAGTCCTGTATGGGAGGTGGTTACATCTCCCTGTGACAGGAAACCTACCTACCCCTGCTCAAGCATGGCTCAGCAGCAGAAGGGCAGAATTGGGTCTGTGGTCGGCAGCAGCACTAGCTTGCTGTTAGACCCTGAAAGGCTGGTACTGGGAATACAGGAGGACTCCCTAGGAGAGCCCCTGAGGACATTGGTTCCTACAGCCAACACTGGAATCGGTGTTGGGGTAGGATTCCAACATGTTTAATACCAAACATGACCGGTTTTGGTGCAGCCAATATATAGTTCGACATTTTGTAATTGCCTTGAAGTCCACTATATGGCTCAAATGGCTGACCGCACTTACAAAGCCAGGAGAATCGACTCCTAGGTTTGTAGGGGGTGTCCTGCTCATGCAGGGTACCCTCACACTTATAACCAAGCACCCTGCCTTTAGGATTGACATGCCTACCTTAGGGGTGACTTATAGGTTTTAAGTGCAGTGACCTCAGGTTTAAGGAAACTTATATCGGTTGTGAGTGATGCTAGCACCAGCTCACACAGGCTGCAATGACAGGCCTGTAGTCACAGGTTGAGTGAGCTCTCATGGGTGGCATAATACATACTGCAGCTAATGGGAGACCCCTGGTGTACTTATGCTCTGGATACCATATACTAGAGACTTAGAAGGGTAAACCAGTAGCCAATTAGGAAGGCACCTAAAGTACTTACCAAGTTTAATTTAGGGAGAGAGCATGGTGACTGGGGTCTTGATTAGCAGGGCTCCAGTCAGACATACAGAATGACACCAGCAAAAAGTTGGGGTGATCATGAAAGCAGATCCTACTTTCCTACAAGGGGTGTCTATTATCTCCCCTATACTTACCTGTCTTTTCTTGTCTGTTATAGAGACGGGTGCCCTGAACTTCCAATTAAAGAGAGGGTGATCACCTAGAAAGAGATTATCCCTCATAGAGTGAGCAAGGCTTCGATTGAATCCAACTCCTTCTCCCTTTTTCCCCCTTTCCCCCTTAGGGCTAACCGCACATCCTGCTACACATCAGGAATGCAGGGCTAGCGTGGAGGTGAGACATCAGACTATCTCCGTTTCTGGGGGTCCTGGTTTTCAGATGAGTGGGACCGCAGACAAAGCCAAACCCATGATAAAAATATACCTCCCAAATGGAGATGGATCAGACAGAAAACACTGAGAATATGGTCTTTCCTATTGACAAGGCTACTGCCCCTACCATGCATGAACTAGCCATAGCATTAACTGCTTTACAGGCTTAAGTACAGGATCTAAGACAAGAGAATCAGACACTTAAAGGAGAACTACAAAACACAAAGGGGGCATCCTTCTGGAGTATTCCCCAAAACACACCATGTTATCTTCCAATATGTTGGGCCATCAGCAACAGGTGGTAATCACAGTGTCGGTGCATTTAGCAGCCCCAGAGAGATCTAAAAGAGAAAGCAGCAAATATAGCAGCTTGATGAATCGTTGTCATTTACAGTTTATGTGGTGGCCCAATGCATTCCCGGATGACGCTGCAAAGGTAGCGTTTGTTACTTTTTATCTGGTGGGTACGCCCACTAAGTGGTCCATACCCCTAGTACAAAACGATTACTCTCTTCTGCATAGATTTCCTGCCTTTAAAGAACAAATGAGGTGGTTGTTCGCTAAACATACCTTCATACAGGCCAGTGACACTGAACTCATGAATCTCCGAAAGGGGAAATATGATCTGCTGACATATATAACTAACTTCAACGATTTAGTTGTGGAAACATGCTGGCTGCCAGAAAAGAGAACCTTCTTATTTTACCGGGAACTGAGATACTAATTAAAATATATTTTGCTTCAAATAGTCGACCCCCCTGGAGGACTCTACAGATTTCAGTGCTCTAGTGGTCAAGTTGGACCACAGACTAAATGAACGAAAGGGAGAAAAAGGTAAGTCTGACATCCCCCAGGTTTAGGTGTTCAAATGGGAAAAGAAAGATGAACACAAGATACCAAACACGACAGAACCTATGTAGATAGGAGAAATTAGGGGACTGCTTTCTAAGAAGAAAAAAGATAAGCGGCGTGCCCTACATTTATGCCTGTATTGTGGTAAAGGGGTCATTATGCTTGTGAATGTCCCTGTAAACCCAAAACCACATCCATGAGTACGGTTGCCTCCTTTCTTAGGAAGACTATGCCATGACGAATGGGATCAAGTCACCAGTAGATGAAGGGAAGGCAGTGGACAAACAATGGTCCCCCTTTCGTTTCCACTGTCCCCTTTCATTTTCACTGTTTCCCTAGCACCCGTCCCACGACACTTCACCATCACTGTCACAATGGTTATTTCCAACACCAATCGGAAGCTACTTCCTGTTTTGTTAGATTCAGGAGCAACTGGTGACTTCCTCGATATTAATTTGGCCAAACCCTTAAATATACTCTGCTTAAGAAAGAAGAAACCTTAATCAGTTAGGGCTGTGGATGGTTCAGAGTTATCTTCGGGATTGATCACAATGTACACCGAACCTCTAACAATGATTTGTGATAACAGTCATTCCGAGAAGATCTCTGATGATCTTATCAACACCCCTGAACTTGGTGTTGTATTAAGGGTACAATGGTTACAGGTGCACAACCCGAAGATTGACTGGGTACGACGTAATGTCATGTTAGATTCTACACACTGCCTACAGCATTATAAGGAAGCAGTAAAGTGGTCTTCTCCTCTCGTTTGTGCTTCTTGTGTTACAGTTGAAACCCCTAAAATACTAGATGTTTACTTACCATTTGCTGATGTATTTCATAAAAACAAAGCCACCAAATTACCACCATACCGCAGTTTTTGACTGTAGAAGTGACTTGGTACCGGGGGTAGACTTCCTTGCAGCCAGATCTATGCTTTATCTGAACCTGAGACCTTACACTTAAGGGAATATTTGGATGAGATGTTGGCTTGTGGCTTTATCAGGCCTTCCTCCGTTCCTGTTTCTTCTCCTCTCTTTTTTATCTGGTAGAGACATATGTTAGTTTTAGATTCCTTACCTTAGAATCTCCTCCAGGTGCCAGTCTGAATTCACAGATTTATCTTCAGCAGTACCCATGTGTGATGTTAGGTGGCGTTAGTCAACTCAGCGTCAGTTGTCGGCATTGTGGGCACCGGGATGACGTTGCGGGATCAACTTAGATGCTGCCATGTGGGCTGACATCAGTTCTTAACACGACTTTCCATGCCAGAAACGCAGAGCCATGAAAGACACTGACCACTGGTGTGTCAAAACTAGGGCCCTTTAGGGGAGTTCCTATTCCTAGACATCAGTTCACAGAGCGGGGAGGATGGGTGGGGCGGTAATGAATCTACAACTAAAATATGTCTCAACCAGATATATCGTTACTGAAGGTAAGTAACTTGTTCATCTTCTTAGCTGTAGATTCCTTACTATAGAATAGTTAGCCCTGCCATAGCATCCCCAGTAGGACACTAGATTCGTCATGGGGCAAGATTCATATAAAGACACCACTTCTTCTTCAACCGTCTGAGCACATTAAATTCGCTGGACTTTGCTCTGGGCACAGAGACTGCAACTGGGAAGACTCCTGCTGCTCCTGGTCTTGTCACCCTGCTCGTCTGCTGCAACGTCTGTGCTCCATACAGGATCCTCCCCAGGCCTGTGGACATCCAAAACACCTGAAAGAATCTCCCTTTCAGTGGAGTCACTTCCCTCCATCTGCAGGCACCACAACTAAGCTGACCGACCTGCTGATCCTGGGCTCCTGCGGACTCCGAAGGGCTCAGCAACACAGGTGGTGGTCCCTTAAGGCCTGCACCGTCCCCTCATTGAGTTTGAAGCCAGTATCCCTCCTCAGAACCACAGGAACCGAACCCCTGTGCACCGCGTTGACTTGTCGGAGCACGACTTCGGGTCATGGTCATGCTCCAGGCACCAGATGCACACGAGGTGCGGATCCGTGACGAACATCAATTTATGACAGGAGTCACAAGGCTTGAAGCCTGTCTGATGATGGGATATTCCTCGTGCTACAAGGAGTCGAGTGACTCAAAAAAGACATCGACAAAAGTCGAAAAAAGTTTAGTCAAAAAATTATTAAGGGTCAAGTTCCCTCTCCAGCCCTGTGCTGGCTGGCGTGAAAAAAGAAAGAACAGGCGTCAGCGCGCAGGGGCGGAGTCTAATTGGATACCACCACGTCATCCCGGCGGTCACGCCGATGACGACAGACGCAGAGTCGACTGAAGCCACCTACAGACACGCAGGGGTACTGCTGAGAATTTTCTTTCCAGATCCAGTTTCTTGCCTGGGGGTAACTCTAAGGTAAGGAATCTATAACTAATGTACGAGTCACTAACCTTCGATAACAATGTATCTGGTAGAGCCGATTCTAGCCGCAGATTCTTTCACGTAGAATTATCCCCAGGCGTGAGACTGGATCCGGAAACCTTTTTGCCACGGCATCCCTGCGCACCGGGGGCAGGGGGACGACATCACACGACTCCGCCCAGGCGTCGTCCACATACGTGACATCAGCGAGGTCACATAAGACCCGCCCCGGCGCGCCTACGCCAGTTTTCTTCGGAGAACTTTTCCGCACCACAACGCGGAACCACCAGATAAAAAACTGTGGAAGCATGGGAGCAGTGTGCGAAGAGCAGAAAAATAGGAAAGAAACGGTGACTAACAACATCACCAGAGTAGTGCCAAGACCGCAGACCCCAAAGGCAGGGAAGAAGAAAGAAGAAGAACAAGCAGAAACCTGCGCAGGCACCCTGCCAGCACATAACATAGACAGCCTCCCATCCCTGTGCCCCGGAGGCAAAGAACATGCTTAAACGCATGGCCCACGTAGTAAACCCAGTAAACCCCCCCCCCCCCCCCCCCCCATCCTGAGTAAGGAATGGGACCAGGCCCAAGACAGACAGGGACAACAAACGCGGAGCCATGACAAAAAACTACGATAGCATAGGAACAGTGTGTGTTAAAAAAGAGTAAAATTATGTATAATGAGGTACAAAATGATTTGAGAAAGCCCCCAGTACTAGAAAGGATCCGAGTGAGCTCACAGAGCCTGCGCTGTAAGCAATGGCCGAACAAAGCGCCAAGCTGTGCCCCAGTTTGGGAGGGCTGACAAGGCAGACAGAGCTTGTCACCATAGGAGGGAGGTGAAAAGAATCACAATATGGAAGGAACATGCTGCCTGACAAGTGATTAGAAGTGCACAACCACTTGAAAGTTCAATACCCAGACCTTACGGTGATTGAAGGACTGGAACACCAAGAGAATGCCAATATAACCGAGTGCCATTGAAAGAATCACAGGCATGGGCGGTGGGAGGGAATTAAAAGCAGAACAACCCAGCGTATTTTGAACACCGGTGAAGCAACATGAGTAGGCGGTGGAAAGCAGAGACTTTAACCAGCTAAAAAACATTGATGGAGTGGAGAGCCAAAGGGCTCGAAATCCGAACAAGACCCCCACCTACAAAGGAAGGTACGATAACACGCTACCAACCAAACAGGGGAGTCCGAAGGGCCCCAGGCAGAGCAACATACCCTACCCCGGAGTGAGGAGCAAGAGCATACCTCTGAAAGACCAAGGCCGCCCGTAAGAGGGGGCTAGGCGGAAAGACACCATATGAAAAGGTCTTCGCAGAGTGGGGAGGATGTGCGGGCGTTAAGGAATCTGCGGCTAGACTATATCTCTACCAGATATATTGTTACCGAAGGTAAGTAACTCTTTCATCTGATAGAGACAACGAGCCGCAGATTCCTTACCTTAGAATAGATACCAAAGCCATACCCTATAGGAGGGTCTGCGAAACAACCACCAAGTTCCAGGAGAACAAATTCGTCAATGGCTGACGAAACACGGTGGGAACCGCAATGCCAGGGCAGCTGACATTAGACCCAGGAAACTCCGTAATGAACATGGACAAGGGACGGCAAAAGCACCACAAGTTGGTGAGGGATGGTGTGAGACCTCTCTCGTCCAGACACAGACGAAGGAATGTGGAATTAGAAAGGTGAGTGCCAATGCAATAGAAAATGCAGCAACTCTGGTGAAAGAAGGAGCCCAGCACTGGTTCTTCTGATCCATGAGGAACAAAGACCCAAAAGGACCCAGCAACATGCGAACGGCAGAGCATACCGCCTGAACATACACAACATGGGGTGCCAAAAAATGAAACCAGGGGACAGTCCGAAGACTGACCGGAGAAGGACAGGAGCCGCAAGAGAAGGCTCGTGTGCGTAATATAAAACACATAACAATGTGTACCCCCGTAAGACATGTGACAACAGAAGAGTTACAGTGGAGCAAGCTCAGGAGGTAGGCATACAGCCAAATGTACCAAAAGGTGCCGCTGCGAGTGGATAACTGGCAGGGCCAGGAACACATAGGGGACTGTATCCCGAAAGGAGAGAGTGAGCAAGAAGGCCCAATACTGGGGCAAAAATAACCTAGAATGCGAGCACCCTTGTGGTGTGCATAACGTATGATATATACATTAAGAGACATGAATTCTGCCACTTAAACAGGAATTGAAGAAACCTTGAACAGAAGCCTGTCTCCCAAAAGCTCACTCCATAGACCAACCGCATTCACCAAGTAGGAGAACGTGGAGAAGAGTTACTGCTTGAGAATTAAGAAATATGCAGAGGACAGGAACGAAGGAACCTGACCCAAGAACCGGAAACCTTGCCAAGGAAGTTCCTAGGCACTAGAAAGACCTAGACCATAATATGCAAGTATTCACAGAATACAGAAGATACTGTTCCGGAACCGACCAGAGGAACCTGCCCCCCAGGGGCGCATGTCCACCCATAGACAAGCAAGATGAGTACAGCGAGGCATAAGAACATGCCCGGAATGAACAGGTGTGACAAAACCCTGAAGCAAACCTCAGGGAACGTACGTCCCAATGGAGGCGGGGATGTGTCACGGACTCACCATAGACAAGCAACACGCCACGCCTGGAGAGAAACGAAGCCCATGGATCTCACCAGAAGTGATATCCTACAATAGTAGGAAGAGTCCACTAGCGGGAAAAGTTCCTAGGCAAGGAAGAGTAGCAATATAATTGCCAACAAATACCCCACATAGGGTAAGGCACCACCCTACAAAATAAGGGTCCCTCTTGAGACACGCTCGTAGGCAGAGGCAACTGACGCAGACGCAACTGAGAACCTCAGTAACCCACAAAGGGCAACACAGGAGGATTAAAACATGGGAAGACAATCAGACAGGAGTCGTCGGACCGCCGAGTCAGCATGGGCGTCAAAAAGAGTGATTTCATCAAATGGGAGATCCCTAAGCTGCTCCTGAACATGCTGTGGGAAAACGCCATTGCGCAACCACGTGTGGTGGCGCAAGACAACCGACCTGGCTATAGCACGACTCACCGAGTCCGTGGTGTCCATGGCAGACCGAATTGAAAAGTGCGCCATATCATGCCCATCACTGATGATGCGAACCAGATCGGCACGCAAATTGTCCAGCAAGGAGGGAAGGAGCTGCTCGACAGCGTCCCAAAGGGCAAACGTAGCCCGAGCAAACACACACAAAGTGTTCAGAGGCCGGAGTGCCGAAGTGGCGGATGCAAACACATCACAGCACCATGACTCCAACCACCGAGACTCCCCAGTGGGAGGGTGCAACGGAACAGGAGCGATAGAGGGCTGCCTGAAGCACAAGTCCTCCAGCTCCAGGATGGAGGGTCAAACAGGCGGGGTCAGTGGCCAATGGCGATGTGCTACAACACAATCCACAGGGTCCTCCGAAGAGGGTCTAGCCAACGTCCCAAGAAGGATGTCAGATAATGACTCCGCGAACAGTAACAATGGCTCTATGTTCCCCGCGCCCTGATGGAGAAGTTCCTGCAAAGGCTCTGAAGGCCTAGAGACAGAGGGCAGCCGCATGTGCAAAATGGCTGCAGCCCTGCAAACAGCTCTGAGTAACGTCCCACTAGCCTCCGTGGCCCCACAAGGTGGGGACAGCAAGTTATCAGTAGGGGCCGAACGCAAGCTAATACGGCCGCTCAAGAGAAACTCAGCAAAAGGAGTAGGCCAATGCCCCACCTGCGTGCGCTCCGAAGAGCGCTGAAATGACTCAGGGGGTGGGGAATCCACCAGGAGTACATCTTCCACCAATAAAGCCTGAGATGGTACCGGCATTGAACGGTGTCGAGGTGACGTCAAGCCGGAATCGTCGACCTCCAAAAAGGCCTCGACTCCCGGAGTCGATGACCTCTGAAAAGACCTCGAATGCCGTAGTCGGGTTGGCATTGGCGACCTCCGAAAAGGCCTTAGCTGCCGGAGTCGACCCGGCGCCGGCGACCTCCGAAAAGGCCTCGGCTGCCGGAGTTGAGCCGGCGACCTTCGAAAAGGCCTCAGCTGCCGGAGTCCCGCAGGTGACCTTCGAAAAGGCCTCGGCTGCCGGAGTCGAGACGGTGTCGGCGACCTCCGAAAAGGTGTCGACCACTCGGAGTCGGACCGGCACCGACTCTACATCACCCGAGGTGGAAACCTGCGGGGAGAGAGTGCGCCTCTACTGTATATGCTTCCTAAAATTCATAAAAATCTTCACAATCCTCCCATGCGGCCCATCGTAACTGGATGTGGCACCATCTTTGAGCCTCTTGGCCATTACATCGATTATTTTTTGCAACCGTTTGTCCAAGATTGGACATCGTATGTAAAAGATACTAAGGATTTTTTGTCTAAATTGAAGTCTGTTGTTCATCACGATAAGATGTTACTATGTACCATTGACGTGAAGTCTTTATACACCTCCATTCCACATGTTGCTGGCATGGAAGCGGTGGAATGGGCTTTACTATGCCAATCTTCGATGAGAGCTGACAAAGTGTTTATCCTTGAGATATTACACTTTTGTTTTAACCACAGTTATTTTTTCTGGAATGACTCTTTTTATCTACAACAACAAGGCACTTCGATGGGTTTTGCTGGAGCTCCTGCTTATGCGAATACCTTTATGGGCAAATTTGAAAACGATCATATTTACAATGATAATGGATGGACAGATAATGTTTTGCTGTATTGCAGGTATATTGACAATATTTTTATTCTTTGGACCAACACCCAGAAGGCTTTGGAATACAAGATAGAACAACTTAACACCTACGATGATCACATCCAGTTCACACATACGATCAGTGATAAAACCATTTCATTTTTAGATGTGTCCCTAACCATCCATGAAGGTACAATTCAAACTGAAGTAAATCGTAAGACTACTGTTGTTAACAGTGCCCTTCATTTTAGGAGTTTTCATCCTAGAAATTTGAAGCAGAATTTACCTCTTTCCCAGTTTTTGCGGCTCAAAAGGATTTGTTCTGAACAAAGTAGTTTGGAAAAGCATTTAGATTTTCAACAGCAAATGTATCTAAACAGAGGAAATTCCATTGAAGTGATTGAGCTGGCAAGAACACGCACGTCCAAATATACCCGTGATTGTTTGTTACAATCCACACCCAAGAAGAAAATATCGAGACAGGTTTTCGTTTCTAAATTTTCTACAAGTTCATCTAAAATAAGGCAAATTATTGTCAAAAGGTGGGAAATGTTACAGAACGAATCGGACTTCAATGGTATTTTTAAAGAGCCACCTCTTTTTGCTTTTACTAGATCTAAAAATCTGAAAGAAATCATCAATTCTCCTAAAAAAATCTTCTATCTCCAATTTTAAAGGGATGAATAAATGTTCTAATTGTGTACATTGCAACAATGTTATTATGGGCAATCTTTTGTACCATCCCACCACTGGAGAAATCATCAAGTTATTTCACAATTCTGATTGTAATTCTAGTAAATTGATTTATTACATTAAATGTCCCTGCGGGAAGCTCTATGTAGGTAAAACTGAAAGAAAAAGAAAAATTTGTATAACCGAACACAAAAGTGCTATTAGACGACAAAATAAGAATAGTAGTCTAGCTACACATTGGATGGAAGAACGGCATAGCATAGCCCAATTAAGATTTGACGTCTTAGAGAGAGTTTCTCAACACTCAGACATGGACCTCACCAGGTCGCTTTTACAAAGAGAAACATTTTGGATCAGGCGCTTAGACACCTTAGTCGATAAAGGGATGAATGATAAAATTGACTATTCATGTTACTTATAGATCCTTTGGTACTGATTTTAATGTTCATGCATGACCATTGTCTATCTGTTCATGGTTGCACTCGTACTTACATGTTCACTTGGTATTCTGTGTTCTTTTTTTCATTTATTTTTATTTATTTTGATTTTGAGCACTCTTTCTGAGTTTTTTTCATGAGTTGGATTGCGATGAGGAGGTTGAAATTCTGAGATTATGACGCGGTTGGTTTCCATTGTTTATAGTTTGTGATATTGACTCTTGTTTTTTCCACTGTATGGCACATTGTTTTATTTATTTCATATTGGAGCATGGACTGGCTCCATTGCGTTGACCGTTCCAATATGGCGGCCGTTCCGGACGGTCTGTTCTCAGTCCGTCTTCGGTTTCCTTGTTGGTTTCTTCCGGTAGCATTTAAACTTCAGAGTTGAGCACAGTGTCGCATAATTTCTATTCGTTCATGATGTTGTTGCAGCGTTTCTGCAGTATTTTCCACTGACCGTTGGTGGTTTACAGGTAAAACTTGGTCTGCGTGTGATATGTAAACTTTAGATATTGTGCGCAGAAGTTCGTATTTTGATGGAAAGTTGTAGTTATGTTGACAGGGTTAATTCCGGTCTACATTTGGGCTATACGAATTTCTGCTCGCGTTCTTAGAGGTATGTTTCTGATGTTTTTTCACGAGGTTTTTTTCATATCGTTTTTCACAAGGTGTGATTGGATATAGCATATCATATGTTGTTTTACAGATCTGAAGGTTCCCAAGTTCGAGATTAGTGAGTATTTTGTGCTCATTGTTTCACAAAGGTGGTGGCTCTATGTTTCGTTTATTTCATTTCTTTTCTTTTGATTGATCGCTTTTCAATAATGTCTTATGATGTGCAAACTTTCATGAACTCTGGTCATTTCTTCACGTTTGTTGCCTTAGAAATAATGATGTTTTTATATCCGCATGTATTATAGTGTTTGCATATTTTTCATATTGCAGAGTTCAAGCCCCTGAGGAAGGGCCTATTACAGCCCGAAATGCATTGGGCACAACGAAAGTCTTTGGATGTATAACGCAACTCCCTTGTATTTGTTCAAATTCACAACTTACCTGTACTATGTTATCAATTTTATTTTGATGTGCGAAGATTGTACAGAAAATTCTTTGTTGAACGCTGGATATAATGTTTTGATAAAATGTTTTGATTTTTGAACTTGAGCATGGCTAAGCTTGATGATTATGTTGGTTGTACCTTTATTTCAGTAACAGTGCAACCGAGGAGACCCCCCACACCTGGAAGATGTGATGACCACCTCCGGATGAAGCCGCCACTCGTGATCGGCCGAGTAATGCCGACTGAGACTGTCCGCACGAACATTCAGCACACCGGCTAGATGATTTGCAAACACACAAATCCGATGGCCCTGAGCCCAGGACCAGAGTCGCAGAGCCTCTCAGCAGAGACGATACAACCCTACACCTCCCTGTTTATTGACGTACCTCATCGTGGTATTGTTGTCCGTCAGGACCTGAACTGACTGACCGCTAAGGGAAGGAAGGAAAGCCTTTAGAGCCAAACATATCGCCCGCTTCCAGAAGGTTGATGTGAAGCAACCTTCACTCTGGAGACCAAAGACTTTTGACCTCCAGATGAGCACCACAACCCAGAGTGGAGGCATCCGTGATCACAGTGGTCACCGGCGGAGGAGGCTGAAAGGGCTTTCCTCGAGACAGGTTGCCCTGCACACTCCACCAAGTCAGCTCCACTGCAGCGTCTCTGGAGATTCTGACCTTCTCCCCGAGATCTCCGTTGTACTGATACGACTGCCTGCGGTGGCACCACTGGAGTGCCCTCATGTGCCAGCATGCATTACTGACCAACAGTATGCAGGAAGCGAACAGACCGAGCAGACGTAGAACCTTCAGGACTGGAACAACCGCTCCATCGTGAAATAAAGGAATAATTTCCTGTATGTCGAGAATCCTCTGCGGACGCGGGTATGCTCGACACACAGAAGTGTCCAGTATTGCCCCTATGAAGGGGCTGTGCTGAGAAGGCACCAGGTGACATTTGGGTACATTTATCGAGAAACCCAATTTGAACAACAGTTGCATTGTCACCTGCAAGTGGCGCGAAACCAACTCCGGAGACTCTGCTCTGGGAAAACAGGTACCCCATATCTTCTGAGATGACCTGCAACGACCGCCATCACCTTTGTAAAGACTCGAGGGGCAAAAGTCAGACCAAACGGGAGGACCGCAAACTGGTAGTGTTGCGATCCCACCATGAACCGGAGATACTTCCGATGCGACTTCAGGATGGGAAGATGAAAATACACATCCTGGAGTTCAATGGACACCATCCAGTCTTCCTGTTGCAGTGCAAGAAGATCCTGAGCCAGGGTCATCATTTTGAACTTTTCCTGCCTGAGGTAAAGATTCAAAATCCTGAGGTCCATGATCGGCCTCAATCGACTGTCCTTTTTGGGGATCAGGAAATACCGGGAGTAGCACCCCTGACCCCTTTCCTGCTCCGGAACCACCTCTATCGCACCTTTTTGTAACAAGGTAAGAACCTCCTGCTGCAAAAGCAGTAAGTCGTCCTCTGAACACCAACCCTGGCGAGGAGGGTACGGAGGAGGAAACTCTAAAAAAGGGAGGGTGTACCCATTCTCTACAAGATTCAAAACCCAACGGTCTGAAATAATCTATTTCCAATCTTGTAGAAAGTGGGACACCTGACCCCCTACCGGACCAAAATATTCTAAGATGGGGGATCTAGAACTGCTTCCCTGAGGCACCAACGGTGGCGGGAGGAGAAGTGGAGGAGGAGGAGGATTGCTACCGAGCGACTCCTCTAAGACGTCCTTTATTTTTCCCTCTGTACGATTTGTACAAAGGATTCTGCTGCTGCTGGCTTTGTTGAATCTGTTGGCAGCCACGAAAGGAAGCAGCTCTTCCAAAACCACGATACCGCTTGTAGCCGTATCCCCTAGACTGCGTCTGAAGACCCAGAGATCTAGCAGTCGCTCTGCTATCCTTAAAGCGTTGCAAAGCAGAGTCACCTTTAGTACCAAACAGTCTCGACCCATCAAAGGGCAAATCCAGCAGAGTCGCTTGAACATCAGGAGAAAATCCGGACGACCTGAGCCAAGCTTGTCTTCTTGTTGCCACAGAAGACCCCATCACACGAGTCACAGAGTCAGCAGTGTCCAGACCCAATTGGATCACCTGACGGGCCGCAACTTGAGAATCAGAAAGGGCCTCCAAGAAATGATTCCGATCCTCTTCAGGTAACTTTGGAGCTAGCTGCTTGACTGAGTCCATCAGAGCATGGAAATACCTCCCAAGGAGACAGGTAGCATTAGTGGACTTTAGAGCCATACTCGCAGAATAAAATATCTTCTATGCCACTTGCTCCATTTTTTTAGAATCCCTATCACCGGGTATGGTTGGGAATGAACCAGAAGATTGCTTCAAACAAGAAGCCTGGACCACCAAGCTTTCCGGTGACGGATAAGACAGAAAAGCTGGATCCCCAGGAGCAGGCCTGTACCTTCTTGAAATGGACCGGGAAACTGCAGGAGCAGACAAGAGCTTCTGCCAGACTTCCAAAATAGGCTCCGTTAAAGCCTCATTAAAGGGTAGAAGAGGTTCAGAAGCTGCAGAAGGTGTATTAAGAACAGGATATTAGATTTTACCTCTGCTGAAGGAAGCTGCAGATCAAGCAACTCAGCTGCCCTCCTTATCACAACATCCACTGGCCTCCTGTAAGCCTTCAAACTCGCCCACAGACTCAATAATCTCTCCTTCCTCCTGCACCTGTATCAGAATCGGCGGCCCCAACCGCGGCGACAGTGACGAGGTCAACGGCATCGATGGAGGTGCTTCAGCTTCAAATCTCGGCGTCGATCGAATCGGATGCGGTGCCGACTCAACAGCAGGTGGAGTCCGAGGAACTGGAGTAGAAGACCTCAGCGCCGGAAAATGCCAAGCCAGAGTCGTCGGCAAGAATGGCACAAAGGGTGCTTGAGCATAGTGGTGAGGGACACCCATGTGAAAGGCCAAAGGACCCACGGGGCCCGAAGGCGCACCAGATGGAGTAGAGGTCTTGGCAAACATGCCAAACATCGCATTTAAAAAATGCGTAGGGTCTGATCCAGGAACAGGAAAAGGAGGATATGGATCCGTACCTTCCTGAACAGGAACCACCTGAGGCTGACTTGGAGCCGGCTGAGGCAACTGAACCCGACCTAATAAACCCAAGTGCAAGTCTAGCTATAGACATTTCTAATGTCTCTACTAAAACTACAAACGCGGCAACTGCCGCCAAAGCCACACATGATCTGAGTGACTCTATCCAGGTATCTCCGGCAAAGCTCAATACTCAGGCAGCTGAGTTGACCTCTCCTGATATCTTTATCTCTGCTGGTCCTTTTACTTCTGCACCAACTCAAGCAGTTACATCGGTTCTAGGTTCTGCAAATATCCAGCATGTACCTGTGCCTCCTCTGCTTCTCTCCGCTTCCCCTATCTCTAGTAAACACACTTCCCAGGACAAACCCACATTATTTACTGTGTTACAAGTTCTAGCTACACATCACGAAGAGGTACAGAGCTTCTTTCAGCAGGCTAAAGCAGATAGCCAAGAGATCAAACGGGCCCTCGCTGAGGTGACTACTAAAGTTTCAAATCTCTCACTTGAGGTCTCGGACCTTCAGCAACGGGTGGCCGAAGCGGAGGAAGCCAACGTTTTAACCTGCAACTCAGTCAAGGCTCATGACCTTCAGATGACAGCTATGCAAACTAAGATTGAAGATTTAGAAAATAGGCAAAGACGCCACAACTTGAGGGTGTTTGGGGTCCCTGAAGGCAGGGAAGGATCGGACCCACGGGCTTTCATTGTTAGCTTGTTTCAAAAAGCCTTCCCTGATCTGTCGAATTGGGACATGGACACTCAAATTCAGCGGGCACACAGACTTCCCTCATTTTTGGCCAATCAAAGAAATCCAAGCTCTCCACGGCCAATGTTGATTTACATAGGGAATTTTCTTCTTAGGCAGGCTATTTTTTATAAAGCTCGACCAACAGCTCCAGTTCAATACGATACAATGTCCATCTCTGTCCGCCCTGACCTTTGTAAACCCACTATGGATAGAAGATGGCAACTTAGAAAACTGATGGATATTTTTAAAGCAGCCGGTACACAGGCGTACTTGCAGGACCCAGCCCGCCTTACAGTTATCAAAGATGGGCAGGCTTACTTTTTTTTTTAATGAGCAAGAAGCCAAGAATGCTTTACTTAAATGGCAAAAAGCACCTAAAAAATGAGGACACATGCAATTTCAATTAAGGCATAGCAAATGATGTGTATATGGCTTGGTAACTTTATCATCTGACTACCCGATACGGGGGCTTTCCTTTTTTTTTCCGGTTCTGTTGTTGTTGTTAGATACGGTCGGGGTGTGGTGGTGGGGAGGGGCTGGGGTGGGGCTGTCCTTTGGTTAAATGCTGTCACCTTTAACAGCAGGGACTGGGGTGATTCCATTTCCAAGATACGTGGGTGGGGGGCAGGGTGGGGGGAGGGGGTGGTTTGGGGGTTGGGGGGGACTCGGAAGGGAAACTTGTTAAGGCCAAGTTAGCTCTGAATGTTAGGGGGGGGGGAAAAAAAGAAAATTGCCAAAAGTTATTTAAAACAGAGACAGAAGGGCACGCTAGGAGGGCACTGCAGTTTCAAGGCGGGGACAACTGGTTGATTATTATGTTTAACTATGTCTAAAGTAAAATTAATGAGTTGGAACGTGGCTGGCTTGAATTCTCCCCTGAAGAGGCGACTGGTATTGGAAGAATTAAAAGCTTACAAGCCACAGATCGTAGGATTAGCAGAGACTCACCTGCCCTTCAAAGACCGCGGTCTTTTTAAGAAAATGGGGTTCGATATGATTATCTGTACTACACAGTCTGTCTCAATACGAGGAGTCGTCATACTTAAAGCTAGAACATTTGAAGCTACAACTCTTCGTACACTAGCTGATAATAAGGGCAGGTGGGCAATTGCACAACTTTTGGTACACGGCAAAAAATTTACGATTTGCATGATTTATGGGCCTAACAATGATTGCCCCGAGGTTATTTCTTTTCTATGCTCAGAGCTGTTGGAGTGGGAGGGCGAACTTGTTGTCATGGGCGATTTTACTGTATATTGAACAAAAGCTTGGACACTACTAACATCTCTGGCCGGTCTAGAATGCTACAGACAAGAGCAGCCATAAGGGACTTACTTCATATCCACCAGCTGGTGGATATATGGCGGGCGGTTTATCCAGTAATCCCTGGTTATACTTTTTTCTCCAACCCACACAGGCACTATTCTAGGATTGACATGGTATTCGTTAATCAGTCTAGAATCGAAGAATCTTGTATAGAGGTATGTCAGAAAATCACTTCAGACCATAATCCTCTATTATTTACTATTCAGTATGGGACTGATGTGAGAGGGCCTATAAGGGCTTTCTCATTTCCCAAACACCTACTTAAGAATTCAGACTATGTCCAGCGTATGCAGGGACTACTTGTAGAGTTTATTAACAACAATTCTCTAACTGCATCTTGGGCTATAGTCTGGGATTGCCTTAAAGCTTACGTCAGAGGTGTCACTCAACAATATTTGTTTGAACAGAACAGGGAAAAGCTCAGGAAGTCTGAGTCTGAACGGAGGGAATACTCTGACTTAGAGCAATCACATGCTAATGCTATTCTTAAAAAGGATGCAGGCGAAATTGAGATCTACCAGCAGCTCTTATTGGCCAGGGCCAAACTTAGTCGTAAGTTAAAGGAGAAAGTGGCGAATCAGTATTTTAAATTTAGAACCCAACAGTACGAGTATGGGGAGAGGATTGGGCGTGTCCTAGCATACCAGCTGGCTGATCAGCGGGCTAATACACATATTAAGAGTATTAAGGGGAGCGATGGTCTAATTTACAATAAGACGACGGACATACTGGAACAATTCAGACAATTTTACACTGACCTTTATAGCGATTACCTAGTTTTCAACCAGCATACAGCTGCAGATTACATTCGGGATAGCGAAATGAACCCACTAGAGCCATGTATAACGGCACTGATGGATAGGGATGTGGGTATAGAGGAGATAGGGGTTGCTACTAGGGCCCTACCCTTAGGAAAAGCAGTGGGTGAGGACACTATTCCCCTCGTGTTTTATAGGACGTTTGGAGAGATTCTCGATCCAGTTTTTTTTAAGCTGGTCAATGGTATATTGGAAGGTGGGGCAGCACCGCCCTCTTGGAAATCGACTTATATAGCCGTTTTTCTTAAAAAAGGAAAACCATCAGAGGAAAGAGGCTCTTATCGCCCGATTTCTCTCATTAATCACAACGCTAAGATCTTCTCCAAAGTTCTCTCCTCAAGACTAGCACCGTTTATACATCTAATTGTATCGGATCAACAACACGGCTTTATCCCTGGGAGGGACACTACGACACATATTAATACTGCAATTGCTGCATTTGACGTTGCCTGTCAGATGGGAGGTAAAATATCAATGATGCTGCTTGACGCCGAGTAGGCCTTTGACCGGGTTACTTGGGGGTCTCTTTGGTCAATAATGGCAGAAGTAGGGTTTGGTCAGAGGTTCGTCACTGCAGTTCAGAAATTATATACAAATTCCACGGCAACAATTAGGCTCAATGGCTTAACTTCATCTCCTTTTAGCATTCAGAGGGGCACGAGGCAGGGGTGTCCTTTATCGCCACTCCTGTTCGCGATCTACATTGAGCCCTTTATTCATCATTTACTGCACAATACGAGTATTATTCCTGTGTCTTTCAATAATGTACCTCTTAAAGTCACCGCTTAAGCGGACGATATTGCGGTTTACACTATTAATCTTATTGAGGCAATGGCGGAGACGATCGCGGCGGCTCGGTGCTTTGGGGCTTTCTCGGGGTACAAGCTTAATTCTAGTAAAACCCAAACAATAACTAACTTTGAAATTACTCATGACACTTTATCTTTAGGTGTTACTCAAACAGCTACATACCTGGGGGTTAATCTCAGTAGTCAGACGAATAAAATAGTAAAATTAAACTACAAAGCTTTATTTAAGAAGGTTGCTGCTGACCTGCGTAAATGGCACCAATTGCCCCTCACAATCTGGGGGAGATGTAATATCGTTAAGATGAACATTTTGCCAAAATTTGTATATCTTTTTAGGGCTATCCCACTGAGGGTTCCCTTTTCTTTCTTTAAAAGACTTGACAGTAATATTGGCAGCTTTATCTGGGGCCACAAAAGGGCTAGACGTGCTATTAAGTCTCTGAAACTGCCTTATGCAAGAGGAGGTTTTGGACTCCCAGACTTTAAGCTATACTTTTGGGCAGCTTTTGCTAGCCGATTGCAGAGTCTGCTCCAGGGGTCTGGTATGTCTCAAATCTGGTTAGCATATCAGCTGGCGTGCGGGATAGAGTACAGGTTCATAGTGTGCAAGATGTCTGACCCAAACTACTTCAAGCGGGTTCGCTTTAAGATAGTGGGACAAGCAGTCCGGATTTGGCACGATATTGTATGTGCATACAATATTCCGGAACTCCACGAACTCACGTATTTAGGGGGAAACCCACGACTAGGAGCCCTTTTTGATGACTCAGTCTGGAGAAGCTGGCAGCGCACCGGAATCACGCAATTAGGGCAACTATATGATTCGGATGGCTTTAGATCCTTCTCTTCTCTTAGAAGCTAATTTGGAGTTCCGTACAACTCATTTTTTAAATTTTTGCAAGTACGGGTCTTTTTCTTATCAATGGGAAAGGCTTAGTTGCACTTAGCGGAATTAGCAAGGCTGCCCGCTCACTACTACAGGTAACTGGCAGGGGCTGCATAGGGAAAATTTACAAGAACCTTTTGATGGAGTCAGGGGATGATGGCGGACATGCCGTAGTAAAACTAAATCGAGTCTTTGGGATTGTTGTGAGCGAAGAAGACCTATATAACTCTCTGACTACTATTAATACGGCAGTTACTTCTATAAATTTAAAACTTCAACATCAAATGTTGTTTCTCCTCTATTACACACCTGAAGTCATTACAAAATGGGCAACGATTAATCCTTCACCTAAGACACACTGTCCTAAATGTTTACTTTATGCAGCCGATATTAGACACATGTTTATTACATGTCCGAAACTGAACACATACTGGGCTCAGGTATCTGAGGAACTGTGCAAATTGGCAGGCAGGAACATCGTTATCTCTGAAAAAGAGATACTCATGGGTCTAATAGACAACTCTGGCCTAATACCTAACGCTCTTTTCTCTATTATTATGGCCTGCTGCCGTCTTGGTATTGCAAGGGCTTGGATTGAGACAAAATGCCCGACACTCACGGAGATGCGGCTGATATTGAGAGGGGTCTATGAGATGGAATTGGCGCTTGCCAAAGCTAGGGGTACCTCCTCTTGTGTTAAATTTGAACGCATTTGGTATAGCCTTCATTGGGACTAATCAAACATTGGTGTACTGCTAACATTTTAATTTGCAAGTTGCCATAGCTATTGTCTTTTTTTTTTTACTACTTATGTAAAAACTTCATTGCTGTTATAGTACTTGCAATTTATTTGTGATTAATGTTTATTTGCCCTCAAGATTTTTTCTCGTCTGCTGAAATTATTGTTTTTCTTTCCTTATTGGCATAAAAAAATAATTATTTAAAAAAAAAAAAAATGCGTAGGGTCTGATCCAGGAAAAGGAGGATATGGATCCGTACCTTCCTGAACAGGAACCACCTGAGGCTGACTTGGAGCTTGCGGAGCCGGAGAAGACGGAGCCCGCACAGGTGAAGCCACACGGACTGGAGACGACTCCCTGGGCATCGGAGACATACCAGGAGCCGGAGAACCTTCAGGCGACGAAGGGCCCTTCGACGCCGGCGACCTCGGAGCCGGAGATTGAGCCGTCGTCGCCCGTGGAGATGGAGAAGGAGAAACAAAGTCCTGCCTTCAAAGCCGCTTAGCTGGAGAAGGCGACCTCGAAGCCCTGACCTTCGATGAATGGCGTCGAGAGCCATGTCTCTTCTTCGACTTCTTGTGTTTTCTTGGCTTCGAAGTGTGAGAAGACGACGACTTTGCACGTTTTCGACCCCTCTTCTCCTTTTTGGCTCTGGCTATAAATAGTTTAGCCTCACGCTCCTTAATGGCCTTCGGATTCATCTTCCTGCGGCTTCGGCACTCATCGATGTCGTGATCCGAAGACAAGCACTAAAGGCAATCATCATGGGGGTCAGTGATCGACACGTGACAGCCAGACTCCCTACAGGGTTTAAATACGGACTTCCTAGAAATAGCCATTAGAAATCCTCAAGGAAACAAAGTTAACACTTTAGAAAATGGAGAGTCCCTAGAAAACCGTTACGCGTCGAAGGAGCGAAATAAGGGAACTGACGTCAGCAAGCCGACGAGGTCCTCTTATGGCTTCGATGACGTCATACGGTGTCGCGAGCGTAGCCGTGCTATTATGACATCCTTGTCGACGTGGGAGAGCTAGGAAAGAATTTCAGCGGAATGCTGGCACAGGGAGTATTCAAAAGGTGAGGAATCGACAGGCAGAAGTATCCATCAGAATTTCTGATTCTCTCCCAGCAATCATTAAAGTAGTACTAAATATGAAGAGGAAAGCACTCCACTGGATCAAGTGGAGCAATAAGTTGACATGAAAGCCTCCACTGTGGGAGAAAAAGATACTGTCACAAATGGCTGCACGGAAAGGATTCTGACAGTGGGATCTTAATGAAGTACCAAAATTTGGGTACATATAGAAGGAGAATTTGGGCTCCATTGGATCTAATTCTATACATACCTTCAATTGTGATACAAAGTGGATTATAATTGCACAAAACTGAAGGCACTCCCTAAATAGAACCCATTATTACCAAAAAATCATCAAAGAATTCCTTTGTAGATACCTGTGCTCCGTCTTCCTGATTAATAGAAATCGGTAGAGCCCAGTCGTACTCTATTCAAAGAAGATTTTTTTTACTTTATTTTTATAAAGTTTTATATAGCACGAACTTGACCCAAGAGGGTATCAGAGCGCTTTACATTTAGGATCGTTACGTTAAAAGTTACATCAGTTACAAGAGCATAGAAAGGTACAGTACACAAAAATAATGTTGCAAGAATTCGTAGGAGGGAGGGAAGGAAGGAGTCAGTAGCAGGCGGACGAGGAGGAACTGTGCCCTGTGGGTAGGTGACGGTCGGGGGAAAACAGGTCCCATCTCCTCAATAGCTGTCTAGCAGCTCCATAAATGGGGCAGGACCATATAACATGAAAGAAGCTACAATTATGTTCTATGCAGACAATATTGGCGGGCCTGTGAATCTGCATTCACAGAAGTACAAGGTTGGCACATAACATTTTCTTTCGAGGTGGCGATACTGGGAATTATGGGAGAAGGGGAGACAGCATGGCCAGCCAATAAGCTAATGAAAATGTGATGTATGTCAGCTAAAAGAGAAATGGTACAAGGCTGTAAGGAAATGCCTCTTTTTGTATGGTCACCCCCAAAGATTTGGACTGATGCTGCTAGTTTTCTGTCTCAGAGTGCACTTAGGTCTGCTAACCGGACCTCAGTGCCCTGACCCATAAATGTGTATGTTTCATTGGCCTACACTCAATTGGCATAAACTAACTTACTTCTAAGTCTCTAGTATATGGTACAGGGGTAACCAGAGCTTGAAAGTTAGTGTCCCCTCAGGGAATGTAGCACTTACTGTACTACCCTGAGTGGGACAAGGTAAAACATGACTCCAAGTCTGCCACTGCAGACTGAAGGACAGTTTAAAACTGCTAACTTGACGTTGCCATGTTAATCAACAGCAAAGCCCCAACTACCTTTTTTTTTTGGGGGGGGGGGGGGGGGGGGTGGAGTTTTATATAGCGCAGACGTGACCCAAAGGTATCGGAGTTCATTAAATGAATACCAGTTGCCTTACAGTCTGATTCATTAATTTTGTTAGGCACGGGGAGATTATGTGTTTTGTCCAGAATCACAGGATGTTGAGCGTCCCTGCCGAAACTCAAGCCCAGTTCCCCAGCTTCGAGGTCGACTACTCTAGCCATTATTCCACATCCTATCCTTAATGTGTGTAAGTCACCCCACTCAGGCCTATTGATTCCTAAGGCAGGGTGCAGCTTATTAAGAAGTATATGTTTACCATGTTCTAGCAACAGAAACCCACAATTGCCATTTTACTGAGAGAGAGAGATGGTAGCCCTACTGGCTACAGGCTGACAACTCAGCTACACTAACTTTTGAATGGGACTCCAAAAGTTGGTACTTTAAGGTATCAAACAACTCATTACATTAAGCCGAAAGTGATGTTTAAGTTGAACTTAATGTAACTTGTTGCCAGATGCAGCTTTTATAAAGTTTCCACTCTGATGCCCAGTTTTCCAGTTGCCATTTGCTGAGGCTGGCCAAGAGAGAGCCTTCTGCCTGCCTGGGGGGCCTGTCAACAGCTCCCAGGATAGGTAACAATTGAGGCCTGCCTTTGGAGGAGAGGTTACCTCCTCCTGGCAGGAAGTCAAACGGGGTGCTGACCCAAATGGGAAGCTTTAAAGGGGAAGCTGCCTTTGAAGGGCAAATGGGAACCACACTAGAGAGGGGCTACTCTTTTGTCTGGGTAGTGGGGTTGGCGTCGGGGACCGAGAAGAAAACATTGGCCAAACTCGTTATTCAATGGGTGTCTAGCCACCAGGCAGAGGACCTCAGAGCTCCACAAATCAAGAGAGGGGTCAGAATAGCGCACTCTCGGATAGCTGAAAGTCAGGCAGGAGGGAACCTAGTAGCCCATTGGCTAGTGACTTTGACCTCCACTGAAAGCACTTTGTGGGCATAAGATGGCCATTCCTGGCACCCAGAAGTGAGATCTCGCTGGACTGGAGAAGAAGAATAAATAAGGACTGCCCTGATGACCCTGGCACCAGCAAAGAAGAGGCTGCAATGAAGTTGGACTGCACCTGTTGCCCCCTGGGCTAGCAAAAGAAAGGACCGTGCCCGCTGTGTCCTACTCATGCAAATGCCATACCGAGGCCAGACAGAAGCAGAGACTCCCAGACTTAGTTGTCTTAATTCCTGTTCACAGCACAGGGCTACAATAGATGAAGAAGCCTGACTGGATGAGTTGGCAGCCCAAATCATTGGATCATAGCTCCTTGTCACAGTGCAGCCCGTGAGACCGAGACTCGACAGTTGCACCCAAGTCCAGAGAGAGTCATTGCCAAAAGAAGCAAACTGTTCAGTTCATTTTGCCCGGTGACCAGAGGTCGAGTGGTGACTGAACTTCTGCTGGACCCAAGAGAACTTAGAGACATCGACCCCGGTGGCCAATGTCAACCCCATTAGGACCGTGGACTGGCCCCAGGAAGACCCCAGTTGACAGCACAGCATTTTCATCATCTTTGAGCATCTTCAGCATATTGTAGCACGTGCATCAGGATCACTCCAAAGAAGTCAATGGTAAGACTGAAGACTGCTTTTCTTGTTGATGAAACTATTTATTCAGGCCTTGCCTAGGACCCTGCTGGAGTTGGTCACCGAACGTAACTCTGAGTAACCACTCTCCACTTTGATGAAGGTTTTCTTGAAAAAATGCATAAGGGTGAAATTTGTTGAATTTGCCAATGCTTGCTCATGGTTAAGTGAAAAGTCTTGATTTATTGTTCCTTGTAAAATCTTTATCTCGGAACTCTCAAGTGGATCTTTTTCGTTTTGGTGTCCATAACTTAATACAAATATAATTAATTTTTATAACTTGGTGTCGGATTCCTTGAGTATTGAGTTTCTTTCTTCTTCAACTGATTTGGTGCTGTTTGAATGCTTTACGCGTGTTCATTTGTTGGAGCTAGACTGCTTGAAGCCACAACTACCCAGAGTTGACAGTGTGGCATTACCACACATTGCCTTTACCACGCAGGATTTTACAACGAATATGCCTGCATTATGCACGTCTTTACAATGAACATCATTAAGGAATGGATGGTAAAGACAAACACGTTTTAAATGTAAGTATTAAGTTTATAATATATATATATATATATATATATATATATATATATATATATATATATATATATTCACTGAAAAAACTATAGATTTCAAGGACGTTATAGTTAAAAATTAGCATTTAAAAAACATTAGAAATTCACAGCAAAAAAAATAGGTTTCAGGGAAGTTATAGTTAGTTGGACATTGCACTCGTACAAAACCAGTGAAATTAGTCCTTTATAGTTAGTTCAGCTAACTATAACTCACGTCCCCGCAATGCACTGCTGATGACGTCACATATTACATCATTCATGACATGGTCAGTGACATCACTGATGACATCATTCAGTGACTGTGTGTGTCTGTAAAGTTTAAATGTTATATATATATAAATATATATTTATGCCATGGTGTATTGAAGAATGAGTGGGTGTATAAGTGTTTGAATGGATGATTTAGCAAGTGCGTGACTGTCTGTATAAGTGAGTAATTCAACGTGTCTTAGTGAATGCATGGGTTAGTCACTAAAATATGTAAAAGTCTGTATCAGTCTGTCAGTTGCTGTGTAAGCGGTTCCATGGGTTGGTGAGTAGCTAAACGAGTGTCTATGTGGGTTATTGGTTGGTTGTCTGAGTATCTGTATGGGTGCCTGAGTGTCTGTGTGGGTAGGTGGGGGGTGTGTGACACCGTGCATGGATGTGTGAGTGGGTGATTTACTGGGTATATGGGTCCAAGAGTGCATCTGTGAAGGACTGTATGGGTGGGTGAGTGTGTGTATGGGTTGTGTTGTTGAGTGAATGGATGTCTCAGTGGTACATGTGTGAGTAACTACAAATTTGAAAGGCAGTATATGTGAGTGTTGGAGTATATAAATGAACTATATGTGAGAGTGAGTGATTGTGAGAGTGGCTGTATGGATGAGTGTATGGTTGTATCAGTGATTGTATAAGAGAGTAAGTATGCGTTAGTGTCTGTATGAATAAGCGAGCTTGGTTTTGTATAACTGTATAGGTGAGTAAATGGAAGTGTGATAGATTTTTTGCATGACTGACTAGGTGTGTGAGTAACACTATGGATGAGTGGTGGTGTGTGAGTGTCTGTATAGGTGTATGAGTGCATATGATAGTGCTGTACTGATGAGTGACCGCAAGTATGAGTGACTATGGGTGAATGAGTGGATGTGTGCGTAGACCTAGGAATCAGTGAGTGGGTATATAGTAACTGGTATTGGTGTGTCTATGGTTTCAATGAAGGTAGTCTGTATTTTAGAGTAGGTGTATCAAAGTTTATATTAGGGTGTGAGGAGGTGCATCAGATTATCACGTGGATGATGTCATTTGAGATGTCATCATTGATGTCACTGACCATGACATGAATGATGTAATATGTGACGTAATCAGCAGTGCATTGTGGGGGCGCGAGTTATAGTTAGCTGAACAAACTAGAACAGTCAAATTTCTATGGTTTTATAAGAGTGAAATGTCCAATTAACTATAACGTCCCTGAAACCTATGTTTTTTTCAGTGAATTTCAAAGGTTTTTTAAAAGCTAATTTTGAACTATAATTTCCATGAAACCTATAGTTTTTTTGATTGAGGTGTGAATGACTAGTCTCTTGGCAGTTAGAGGATTGTATGGGTAGTGCTCAGGGGATTGTAGCAGTGCATGGTTACTGCCTGGGTCATTGCATGAGTACATGGGTACTGACTGGATGATTAGACTACTGCAAGGAGAGTGCATGGTGAATTTATAAGTGCTTGGGTATTGGCGGAGTGATTGGATACGAACATAGTACTGTCTGATTGATTGGAGGAGTGCATGGGGAGTGACAGGGTGATTGCTGGACTGCATGGGTACTACCTGGGTAATTGAAAGACAGAATGAGTAGTGTGTAGGTGATTAGAGGACTGCATGGGGAGTGCACAGGGGATTGTAGCAGTGCATGCCTTAGTGTCTGGGTCATTACATGAGTACTGACTGAATGATTAGACCACTGCAAGTAGAGTGCATGGTGAATTTGTAAGTGCTTGGTTTACTGCATGACTACATGGGTAGTGCTTGGCTGTATTGGTAGTGCCTGGGTGATTTCATCACTTTTTAGGTAGTGGCGGAGTGATTTCATAAGTGCTTGGATACTAACTGGGTGATTGCACAATATGGAATCAGTCAATCATTACTCAAGTAGCTTTAAAATCACCTACTCACTACCCTTGCACTCCTCTAATCGGTCAGGCACCTATAGTTCACTAAGCATACATATAACTGTATAAATACAATCTGAACACATAGATGAGTCATTACATATTATCTAGTTAAGTAGATTAGTACAACATGCCTGCAAGGGTAATATATGGTGGTTTACGTTGGAGCTACATCTTGACCAATCTATCTACAAATATGCAACAACATTAAACTATACCTCTCAACAGACTTAAGAAAGAAGGCTAATTAACAACACCTTTTATGACCATTTTTAAAACCACACTTTTATTTTACATCTTCGCCTTTCTATGTAAAATTATATGGCATCATTCAACTATATCTTTGTTCAGACTACAAAAAAACCCCTAATTAACAGCACCTTATTTCACAATTCAATCTTAAAATATGTGGTATCATTTAACCTTACCTTTGTACAAACTAATAAAAGAAACCTAATTATTAACACCTTATATGATCATCTTCGATACACCACAGTTGTGCTGCATCTTTATGAAACTATAATTATGCAGTATCATTCAACTATACCTTTGTAGAGACAACAAAAAATGAAGCGTAATATGAGAATTAAATTTAATATAATTTAACTGTACACTATATACTATAGGACTACATAGGTGCTTGTATGAGTACATGGAAAATGCCTGCATAATTTGAGGAGTGAATGGGGAGTGACAGGATGATTGCTGGACTGCATGGGTAATACCTGGGAAATTGAAAGAGTGAATGAGTACTGTGTACGTGGTTAGAGGAATGCATGGGTAGTGCACAGGGGATTGTAGCAGAGCATGTGTTAGTGCCTGGGTCATTGCATGAGTACATGGGTATTGACTAGATGATAAGAGTACTGCAAGGAGAGTGTACAAGTGCTTGGGTATTGGCAGAATGATTGGATACATACATGGTACTAGCTGGGTGAATGGAGGAGTGTATGGGGAGTGACAGGGTGTTTGCTGGACTGTATGAGTAATACCTGGGGAATTGAAGGAGAGAATGAGTAGTGTGTAGGTGGTTAGAAAACGACATAGGTTGTGCACAGGGCATTGTGGCAGTGCATGTGTTAGTGCCTGGGTCATTATATGTGTACTGACTGAATGATTAGAGTACTTCAAGGAGAGTGCATGGTGAATTTATAAGTGCTTGGGAATTGGTGCAGTGATTTGATGAGTACATAGTACTGTCTGATTGATTGGAGGAGTGCATGGGGAGTGACAGGATGATTGCTGGACTGCATGGGTACTACCTGGGTAACTGAAGGACAGAATGAGTAGTGTGTAGGTGATTAGAACCAAAAACAAGACAATAAAATACCTTAAGACAACACTCCACTGAATGTGCATTAAACATTCAAATTCACACAGATGTCTATAATCATTCAAGTGTAGAAGTATGGATGAATGTAGGGTCAGTGATTGCCCCTTATGTCCATGTTGCTCATGTTGTGGGACTTGAGTCACAGGATGCAACATTACCGATTGCGCTCCGGGTGGCACCGACACTACAACAGAGACACACCCATTAGTTACTTCCTTGTCCAGCCCAGAACGGAACCATGCCCAGAGTCCGGGGGTCATTTTTCACACCCCTAGGCTGGACTGGCATACGCCAGGCCAGCCCACTCCGCTTACGCTTACAGGGGGGGGGAAGAACGACAACGCTACATGTCCCAGGTCTTCCCTGTAGTGATCTGCTGATCACAGGTCTAGTTGTGAGCATGCCACAGCCACTCCCTCACAGCTGGTTTACACCCACACCACACCCATCCAGCACAGGCGTCACACGACATGTGACCCTGCCAATAAAAAGGGCCGGGCCTAAGTGCTCGATGCCATTTCCACTCTCTATCTGGGTGTGTCCGTGTGGTTATTATTTATGCATGAGGGCCTAAGGACCCGCCATATCACATTCCCCACTGCCGGAGGTGACATGATGGCATCCGCACCAGGATATTCAATCATAAAGGGCCCATGGATGAGGTGCACAGAGTTGGTGGTAGCCAAGGCACTTTGGCCGACACGGGCGTCCCGCCACGTAGCGATGACTTGAGGTGCACAGAGTTGGTGGCAGCCGAGACACTTTGGCCGACACTGGCCCCGCCACGTGGCGATGACTTGAGGTGCACAGAGTTGGTGGCAGCCGGGGCATTTTGGCAGAACACGGGCCTCCCGCCACGCGCCGATGACTTGAGTTATACTGAGTTAGTGGCACCTAAGCTGAGTGGGTGTGCAGGCTGCGATGATGCATAGGCCTCCATACGCCATCCTGGCAATCAAGACCCAATTTGAATTGGGAGCTCAGCTGGACCGCGTGTATGCCAAAGGCAGCAGGCTGTACAGACATGACTCCTCGTCGCAGTGCAGCAGGATGTGCTGGGGGCCTGTGCCGTGAAATCCAGCGACAGCTGAGGAGGTTGCTTCGGCACGTGGTGGGCCCTCTTGGAGACACGCTGGTGGCGGTAGGTGAGCATTGAGGCTCGGGTGCGCAGCGTAGGGCAGTCATCTTTGGGCGGCGGATCGGTCTGGGGACCAGGGCTGGGGTGCTTGCAGAAAATGTGTGAATCGTGCACACTGCCTGGGAAGTTTGCGACAACATTAGTGTACAGGCCCCGGTGGTCCAGTTTTGCCTGCATATTGTTGGAATGCGTGTGGTTTCTATTGCGGTGATTGTGTGTAGTGTCGGCAGAGGGCACAAGTAGTACATGTGTGCAGTCAATTGCCCCCAACACGTGCAGGAAGCCTGCTATGGCGTCGTTACCGTGCTTGGTCTCCAGCTGTTCCTGCGCAGTGTGTGTGAAGTGAAGCTGCAGGGGTATGAAGCTGATACGAACCGTGATGCTTAGAGGTATGATAAATCCTGCATAATGAGACCGTAACTGAAGTTCGCGTGGTCGCAACCTTCCTTTTCTTTCCTACAAAGGTTACGGCCACACAAACTTCTGTTACGGTCTTTTTGTACAGGATTGATCATATCTGTAAGCATTCCGGTGCAATACATTTGACCAGATTACGTCTGTGACCATACGAACGCTTGACCTTTGTCACCATTTATCTAACAGGTTTCTGAATACGGACTTTCGGAATATGGAATTGTATTGGGATGTCCAGGATGATCTGCAGTTATTTGGATCCACGAGTTTTCCTGATGATGTTCCCCGTTGGGAATGTTTTTGTGTTGTTAATTTATGTTTTTGTAATGAAGTACTGTTTTCCACTACTGTTGACTACTGGACTTCATGACCTTGCACACACCCATATCAGAAACCACATTCTTGGATCTGGAGAACAGAGGTGCAAGGCAACGGCTGGGGTTGGTTGCGAAGGAATACTACGAATTGGGACAAGAGTGTGGTGCGGATACAGGGGCCTGCCGTTGCTTTTGTGGACATGCATCCAAGACATGTGTGAGGAAGTTTAATAGGGCTGGCTGTGAGACTCCTCCTACTCTGGCAGTTGTTGGTTGGAAGGTACCAGAGACCAAAAGGTGCAGCACAACCAGCAGCTTTGTCTGCGGGGGGATTTTGGTTATCCACTCTGTTGGTACCGTCAGCCTGTGGGCAATGTGGCAGTGTGCACCAACCCGAGAATGGGGCGATAATTCTTTCGCCACTTTTGCTGCGCTAGAGTGCCAATAACTCAGCGATAAGTCCCCACTGCTGGGTTATATGGTGGCTCTAAAAACGAGCCCTTGTGTTTATTAGCAGTTTGTTGTAGCTACATGCAAATCACAAGAAAAGATTGGACAGCAGGGCTCACAATTCAGATTGAGTCGCGATTGCAGATGACGCAGTCCAGTAGGCAACAGACATTGCTACCAGTGCGGCCCGCCCGGACCACACATCATCGCTGAATGCGCACACGCTGAGTGCTTCATGTGCCACTAACCCAGTGCACCACAAGTAGGTGGCATTATTGAGGCAGAATTCATAAGGCAAAAGACATTGCTCCCAGTGCGGGTTGCCCGGACCTCGCATCATCGCTGGCTGCGCACATGCTGAGTGCTTCAAGTGCCACTAACTCAGTGCACCACAAGTCACTGCCACGTGGCCTTATTGAGGCAGAATTCATTAGGCAAAAGACATTGCTCCCAGTGCGTCCCGCCCAGACCACGCATCATCGCTGGCTGTGCACACGCGGAGCGCTTCAGATGCCACTAACTCTGTGCAGCTCAGTCAATGCCACGTGGCTGTGGGCCCTTGCTAACCATTGCCTCTGGCCTACACTGCGGTCATCAGGGCTCACAATTAAAATTGAGTCTTGATTCATTCAGTGCAGAGTCCAGTAGGCAACAGACATTGCATCTAGTGCGGCCCGCCCAGACGACGCATAATCGCTGGCTGCGCACACGCTCAGTGCTTCAGGTGCCACTAACTCTGTGCAGCTCTAGTCAACGCCACGTGGTTGTGGGCCCTTGCTGACCGCTGCCTCAGGCCTACACTGCGGTCAGCAGGTCTCACACTTATCCAATCCAACCTGACCATCATCGCTGGCTGCGCACACGCTGAGCTCTTCAGGTGCCACTAACTCTGTGCATCGCAACTCATGGACCCTTTATGATTGACTTTCGTGCTGTAGACACCGGACGCAACAATGTCACCTCAGGCAGCAGGAATATCCCGAGGGACATTAACAATTTCTTCACATGAGCACGCTCATCTCTGGTGCCCCTACCTTAGTGCACCACAAGTCATGGACCCATTATGATTGAATCTCTATGTGTGATCTAATGATCACTGGTGTAGTTATTGAAAGCACCAACCATTCCCTGAGGGCTGGCTTACACTCACCCCACACACATCAAGCACAGGCGTCACTGGACATGTGACCCTGGTAATAAAAAGAAGCCGGGCGCACGTGCCCGTAGCCAGTTCCACTATCTATCTAACTGTGTCCGTGTGTTCATTATATATGCATGATGGCCCCGGGCCCTACCACATTACATTGTGCTGTGGACAGCGGACGCAACCATGTTACCTCTGGCAGTGGGGAAGACCTCAGTTATGTTCCTTTGTCGTCCTCCCCCTGTAAGCGTAAGCAGAGTGGGCAGAGCCGGCGTACGCCTGTACAGCGTTGGGATGTGCAGAATCTCCCCAGGGCTCTGGCCGTGGTTCAGTTCTGGAATCGACAAGGAAGTAACTAATGCGTGTGTCTGTGTTTTAGTGTTGGAGCCACCGGGCACACAATCAACAATGTTGCAATGTAGCAAGCATCCGGAGGGCAGGCTTGCACGAACCGAGAAATGAAGGAGCGCAAGACCGCTCGGGGTCTTGGCTCATACATGCCAAGTGTTGTTTGTATCTGTATTGCCGCAGCATGAGCCACATGCCTAGCCCTACTTACAGCGCGACTTAAGCCAGGCATGAACTCTACATCTGTGTCCGCCCTATCCTTACCATAGGCCTACACTCACGAGGCCGCCCACCTTCAATGGCCAACATCAGTGTGTCATTTTCAGGCTTGTGGACCTGCGCAGAAAAGCATGACGATGTGCCGTAGGAGTGAAAGTGACGCAACCGCGCAGCGCACACAAGTAAATAGGCTCAAAGGGAGGGAGGAGCAGCTGTGAACGTAACATAACACACAGTGATGCCGCACATTTGCCACATGCAAGACATGTCAAACATGAATCCCAAAGTCGCACACATCCCACCCCACCCCCCAACAAGCCACATCACATTGCCTGAATGCAAGCAGATGACAACCTAACATTACGGTTGAAAGCTCCTTTGTCTGAACTATCAGGCGGGAGCACATCTACTGGTTACACATAATAACCCTTAGCAACTGACTTCTACCCACATTCTGCTTAATGCCAGTTTTCTGAGTAACAGTTCATGGAACATTCAACTAAACTGACAGGTCACAAGTTCACGATATTTTCAAGTTCACCACACAATGTTGCAAATGCAAACAGCAGGTGTGGTTGACTTTGCAAAATATGACCTTATCCTTTCTACTGTACCTTTCAATTTCTTTTAACTAACCAATAAGAAACCTGTTTTTTAAAGAAAGTAAAATGCACCCTATTTTTGAATGTACAAAGTTCTTAAACAGCCAATCAATTCTCTACTTTCTTAAAAACAGCATCTTGTCCACCATTTTACATACCTCTCATTCTACTAACTGACTACCTCTGCAACAGAAATCTTTTCATTACTTCTAGACATCCCTTTAAAATGCTTACAGTGTGGATTGTTGGGCACCGCTATATTTTCTGGTGAAAAAGGTATGCTGAGCGCAGAGGTATTGACAAAGAGCTAGCTTTGCAAAATGTGGACATTAAATGGATTGCACATAAAAGATTAAAGAGGCACCAATTGATGCCTTTGGTTAAAATCTCTTTGCATCTCCAACCCCCTGACGTGATGATTGTGCACTGTGGTGGCAATGACCTAGGCACATTTACTGGGGTAGGTCTGGAAATGCTAATGAAGGACACCTTTGCACAATTGATGTTGACATGCAGCTCCCCTTGCCCAAAAGCAATCCTGCTGTGTTTAATTGAAGCAAGAGCAGGTTTCCCTGCTCTTGTTTCAATCAAGCAAAGCAGAGTTTGCTATGACAGGGCGGGAGCCGTGCTCCTGCCCTGCCATAGCAAACAGCAGTGTCCCTGGGGTGGGCACCCCGGGACACTGCAGGAGCCAGCCCTAGGGGGTGGCGGTCGCCAGGGCCACTATGGGCTCCAGGAGGGGGGCCGCGCAGCCCTCCTTCCAACATTTCTAAAGCCCGGGGGAGGTGGTGGTCCACGAGGCGAAGGGCGGAAGGACTCTTCCCCCCACACGTATTTTTTTTTTTTTTAAAACAGAGCCCCGGGGACCGCGTGCCCCCCGCAGTTTATAATCAAAGCTCCGGGGAGGTGGTGTTCCCCGAGTCAGCGTGTGGAGTTTGGGTCCCCCACACATATTTTTTGTTTCAGCCCCGGGGAGGTGGCGGTGTCCCTGGGCGCCCCCCTCCGGCCCCTGCAAATTATTTGCTGAGTGCCCCTGGGACCTTGCCCAACCAGGGGCTTTGAAAAACGAAGCACGCTCATTTTTTATTTTTTAACGGCAGGAGACCTAAAAAAAAAATTAGGGGGGGCCCTGGGGATCCTTGTGGAACCCCCTGAGCAGGCCTAGGGGGTCAGGGTGTTCCTACCCCGCCCCCTATTCTTGTTTTTTATCCTTTTTTCAACAGTTATCTTCTGACTCGGTAACCGAGTCACAAAATGGCTGCCAACACTTCCTGGTTTGGAGAGTTGGCAGCCAATCAGAGTGAAGCTTGTGCCCGGGAGGGTGTGCGAAACCTCCTCGGTGCTCAGATATCGAAACTTTAATTTTCTAATTTCTCACGAATTACAGAACGGATTTACACCATTTATAAAAAAAAAGCATTTGCAATGCAATAGGTCTCACATTTACGTGAGTTTGAGCTATTGACATTGCAAATAACAATGCCTTTTATTTTTGTTTTTAAAACATAAATAAAAGTCATTGTCATTTACAACGCCAATAGCTTAAACTCGCGTAAATGCGAGACCTATTGCATTGCAAATGCTTGTTCGTTTAGTAGGGGTTAAAACTACATCAGGATTTTTTTTAAATATATACTTGCTACATTGTGTACTCAAACTACAGATAAATTGAAATGTGCATATCAGATCTGGAAAAAAATAAAATATGCCTTTGAAGATACCAAAGTACACCAAACACGAGCCAATTTGTACATTCAAGAACACAGTTGCCAGTCTACATTATGACTCAAACACCCAGCACTGCTCACAAAATCAAATACAGTGGCCTTGTGCAAAAATATCGCTGTGCCAATAGGAGATTGGCAAAGTAATCATGAGAGAATACAGTATCTATGGTACTTCTGATTTACAAAATGTCGAACTTTGGTATAACATTCGTCACCATTTGATTTTTACAGTTGTGTGCATCCTCATCACAACATATGCAAGCTTTTAAATACAGCAAATACCCATCAGTGGAGCAATTGTACACCCAATATTCAATGACAGACCTGCCCATGGTAACTCATGCTGCATGTTCACACATGACCAAGACCTGACAGGCACATCAAGATGTGTAGGTACACACAAGTACTTAGCTTGCCCAGAACATCAGATCTAGATTTCAACCTGAAGACTGAACTCATTTTAACTGTGTTGCCATAAGAACAAGTTACTTACCTTCGGTAACGATGTATCTGTAAGAAACATTAGTTAGTTAGATTCCTCACCTTAGAATATCCCCAGGCGTCAGACTGGATCCGGAAGATTTTTCGTCAGCAATACCCCTTGCGCGTCGCTAGGCGTCGTCTGCGGCTCCGCGTCCGTCGTCGGCGTCGTGCGCCGGAATGACGTCGTCGGAATACTTAGACGCCGCCCTCGCGCGCTGACGTCAGTTCTTGTACATAGCTTTCCGCGCCAGGAACGCAGAGCCATGCAAAGACCGACACTGGTGCCAAAAAGAAAATCTAGGGGCCTGAAAAGGATATCCTTAACCCTAGATGTCGGTTCGCAGAACGGGGAGGATGGGTGGGTCGGTGAGGAATCTAACTAACTAATGTTTCTTACAGATACATCGTTACCGAAGGTAAGTAACTTGTTCATCTGAAAGAAACACGTTAGTTAGATTCCTCACCTTAGAATAGATACCCAAGCAATACCATCCCCGGTGGAGGGTCTGCGAACCAAGATCACACCAGAAAGTCCTGGAGGACAGAACGGCCAAAGAAGCCATCCCTCCGGACTTGGCTGTCAAGGCAATAATGCCTGGCAAACGTGTGTAGCGAAGCCCACGTCGCCGCCTGACAGATGTCCTGCAAAGGGACACCCCGTCCCAAAGCAGTAGTAGCCGCTGTGGCCCGAGTGGAGTGGGCGCGCAGCCCAACAGGAGGGTCCTTTTTTGCCAAGGAGTAGCAAATTTTGATGCACAAAACGACCCACCGAGAGATGGTCCGTTTGTGCACCGCTTTCCCCTTCTTAGCACCCACGTATCCAACAAAAAGTTGGTCGTCCACCCGGAACTGCTTTGTGCGGTCCAGATAAAAGGAGAGCGCACGTTTTGGGTCCAGACGGTGGAGCCTCTCTTCCTCTTTGGAAGGATGCGGAGGCGGAAAGAAGGTGGGCAAGGTGACAGACTGCCCAAGATGAAATGGAGTCACCACTTTCGGAAGAAAGGAGGGACGAGGCCGAAGGACAACCTTGTCCGGATGAACAGACAGAAAAGGAGGCTTTGAAGATAAAGCCAGGAGCTCACTCACCCGTCTAGCCGAGGTGATGGCTACCAGAAAAGCAGTCTTAAGCGTCAGCAGACGAAGAGGACAATTATGAAGAGGCTCAAAGGGAGCGCACATTAGAAATGTGAGAACAAGATTCAAGTCCCACTGAGGCATTACAAAAGGGACAGGAGGGAACGTGTGAGTAATGCCTTTTAGAAAGCGTGTAACCACAGGGGACTTGAAAAGAGAAGGCTGATCAGGAAGCCGCAAGAAGGCAGAGATGGCAGCAAGATAACCTTTCAGGGTGCCCAGGGCAGAGCCCTGCCGGGCCAAAGAAAGAAGAAAGAGGAGAACCTCAGAAAGAGGGGCGGAAAGGGGATCCACAGCCTTTGCTGTGCACCATGCCACAAATTTGTTCCACCGGCAGGCGTATACCGACTTTGTGGAGGGACGCCTGGCTGCCAGAATGATATCACAGACTTCAGGAGGGAAGTCAAATGGCATCAACTGCCGCCGCTCAATCTCCACGCATGGAGGTGGAGGCTGGACAGGTTCGGGTGGAGGACCGTCCCCTGCTGCTGCGACAGAAGATCCTCCCGAAGGGGCAGACGTATCGGAGGATCGGTCAACATACTGAGTAGCTCGGGATACCAGTACCTTCGCGCCCAATCCGGAGCCACCAAGATGACTTGGGCCCGGTCGTGCCTGATCTTCTTCAGCACTCTGGGCAGAAGTGGTATAGGCGGAAAGGCGTACAACAGACCGCAACTCCACTCGTGCCGAAAAGCGTCGCCGAGCGAGTGCCGCCTTGGAAATTCCAACGCGCAGAACTGCTGACATTGCGCGTTCTCTTCGGTGGCGAATAGATCTAACCAAGGCTCTCCCCACTGCTGAAAGAGACCTTGCGCCACTTCGGAGTTCAGACGCCATTCGTGATCCATCATGCACCGGCGGCTGAGTTCGTCTGCTCTGGCGTTCAGAGAGCCCGCCAGATGTTGAACCACCAGGGTGACGCCCTGGTGTTCCAGCCACGTCCAGAGGCGCAGGGCCTCCTGACAAAGGGTCCACGACCCCACCCCGCCCTGTTTGTTGCAATACCACATGGCGGTGGTGTTGTCCGTGAACACCTGCACGACACTTCCCCGGACAGAGGGAAGGAAGGCTTTCAGTGCAAGTCGGATCGCTCTCAACTCCAACAGGTTGATGTGGAGACGAGACTCCGCCGGAGACCAGAGGCCTCTGATCTCCGCCTCTCCCATATGGCCACCCCATCCCAGGAGGGACGCATCCGTCACTACGACATGCTCCGGTTGGGGAAGGGAGAGGCTTCTGCCCATGACCCAATCGCGGTCCGTGAGCCACCACTGCAACTGCTGTGCAGTGCCCTCCGAGATCAAGACATGGTCGGACAGGTTGCCGTGATGCTGGGCCCACTGAAACTTCAGGTCCCACTGCAGAGCCCGCATGCGCCGCCTGGCATGATGCATTAGTAGGATGCAGGAGGCCATCAGCCCCAGAAGCCGCAACACTAGCCTGACCGAAACCCAGGATAGAGGCCGAAAGATGGGAATCAGGGCCTGTATATCCCGGACCCGCTGTTCCGGTGGATAGACCCGGAACTGCGCCGAATCGAGAACCGCTCCGATGAAGAGGAGCTTCTGAGAGGGACTCAGGTGTGACTTCGGCACGTTGATGGAAAACCCCAGCAAATGCAGGAGATCCGCCGTAGTCTGGAGGTGGGAGACGACTGCCTGGGGCGAGCCCGCCTTCAACAACCAGTCGTCGAGATAGGGGAAGACTGGAACCCCTGATCTGCGCAGATGAGCTGCGACCACCGCCATCACTTTCGTGAACACCCGAGGGGCACTGGTGAGGCCGAAGGGGAGCACGGTAAACTGAAAGTGCTCTTGGCCCACCGTTGTGGTAAATATTTCATTACCGGTACTATTTTTTATGCGGTAAAGTCTAGTAAGAATAACTCAGTAAATATAAGAGGCAGAATCCGTGGTATTAGAGGTTTTAAAAGGCTTTATTCCTATACAAAGGAATGCAATTCGAATTGCAGGCTTTCTATTCCATCACCACGAAAGTTCAGGAAGGAAGGGCATACATTATTGACAGATAAGCAGTTTTATAGAAAATGCATTACAGTGAAACAGATGCAAGAGGCGTAACAGCTGATAGTACAGATAAAATGTGCATACGTAACTAATAGAGGCGGATATATGGGCGTAATTTAATAAACGTCATCATACATGATGTCACAAGTGGGTGGATCCATAAAAGAATCCTGCAATGTCAGCAGAAATATTTGGCAGAGATGCGCGCGCAGCCGCATGACGTGTGATTGACGTGCAACTAGAGGGTGAAGGGGACTTGACATTTAGCTCTACATGTGGAGACAGAAGTCTGGGGGTCATGTCAACCTAATCCCAAATCATATCTAATATCCTATGTTTAAAGAACTGTGTTATCCAAAAGGAAAGGTCTCTAGGATAGAATCTATTCTATACTGACTGTTAGTGCGTGTACAAGCGTCTAAGTGTCTACATGAGATGCGAGGGGGTAGGAATATTCCATGGTAACGGGGGCTATGAATTACTTGCATGAGGACAGCGAGGCCTGGCCCTTTGCACAGTAGCTGGAGGAATGTTTACATAAACTACTAGACAGGAATGCATCGGATGAGGAGCGGAGTAGATAATCTTGAAGGTGAAATACAGTTTTTTGGCAGGCAACAGGCTGGATCAGGCACCGTTAGCCGCGCAGGGAGTAGGACAAAGTTCATGGATACAGATGCAGGCTCAGACTGGAGCTTTCAGAGGCAGAAGGCAGGAAAAGGCTTGATGACAGAATTCTGGGCCTACTCGCCTGAATCTGTAAAATGTGGAAAGTGAACCACATAAAGTCGGTGGCCTTTCATACTTAGGAATGGAATATCTGACCCATTCATGGCGGATCTGAAAGAGGACATGTTGACGGTGGACGCACATGTATTTGCGTCTTCAAAACTGGAACTGGAGGGAACATACATGTACTTATAGCATGCACATGGAGCCGTTGGGTCTACGATAGGGGACATAACTGATCACAAAATTCATATTTCCTCATTCCCTCCTTGTCCCCTACGGACCCTCAGGAGATATCGATCTTCATCAATCCATCGATCTGTTCATATAGCATCATTTGTTCTTCTTTCTTCTTCCGGGATCTCGAACGAAAACTTGGATGTGGGATACACGATGTGGCACACAGACCACAAATCGCTGGCCCACATTGTAGACATAAGCAGCAACTGAATAGTATGAGAAAGCCAATACCTAGGAAGGATAGGATTCTCCATCCCCAGGCTGACAACACGCTCCAAAACCAACCGGACCAAGTCCAGGTGCCTGGACTCTGGTGTATCTGGCTCACAATCTTATGAAGGCGAGTTATGGCTTTATATACTGACGGCGAATTTTCTGGTATGAAAATGCAGCAACTTGATCCGATGACCCTACAAGCTCCGCCCCTATCGGCCAGGATGACGTCAAGGACAAGACGATTTTGAAGCACAACAATCCGCATAGGAGACTGCTCTTCTGTTAAATTGCCTAAGGCGGAAATAGTTTCGTTCACTACTGCTTCAAGGGTTCTGGTTAATCTACGTATCAGCTTACTATTAGTGACTGTACCTATATAGGGAAAGAAACCTTTATTGAAATCTGTGTATTTTTCCCATGCTGTTTCAGTGTAATCGACAATTGGGAGATCTCTCTGCTGTCTATTGTGTACTAAATGGGTATTTCTGTGATAATCAGGAGGAGCTAGGAAAACAGGTGGTAGAAGGAATGCTATGTAACAGGTACCATCCCAATCTAGAGGTAGACGTATATATGCGGTCTGGCCACATATAAAGTAGGAATGACGAGAAGCTCTAAATGTAGACTTGCCTTGATCACTGAATTTTATTACAGTGGTGCATTTACTATGGCCCATGTGTATGGAACCATTCTTTCTTACACATAATTCCCCTTTTACTGGGAATACTAACATAGCGGGCAAGATTGGTGTAGCTTCAGATTCAACGTTCAGGATCATGAGGTTAAGTGTAAAATTACCTAATCCATATACTTCATTTTCTAGATCAGTTCCTGTTCTTTTGGGAAGTCCCTCCTTGTTAGGGTAGCAGACTTTAAGCAAAACTAGGTTCAGGTTTCCCCATACCCAGTTGTCTTGATAAACTGCGGAATTTGAATCTAGGGAATTAATCAAACTAAACCATGCTCCACAGGAGCCATTGTGTGTGAACGGATAGGGAAAGAGGGGCAAAACTCCCTTATAGTTCTGATAGGGAGGGAGTCGGCCACATATCCAACAATTTGTGGCATTGCTGGTCTGATGGGAATGATGTAACATACTAATGAATGTGTTGTTGCGCAGCGCAAATCTATAGGACAACTCATGCGGAGGTAATTCGCTAAAAGAATGTTCTGCAGTTACATTGTAAACACGCTTAAGAATAGGGTAATACATGTGCAATAGTATGCTGACAATGATGATCAGAAGACTTAGAAAAAACAAAATTAATAATGTTACTGTGCAGTGACTACGAAGTGATTTACAATACGCATGCTTCTTAAGCTGCATCTGTTGATTTCTTTCTCTGTTCCGGTCTAGAGGATACATGTCAGAGACAAATTCAACCGATTCACCTTGGAGAGGACTTAAACAATCAAATTGTCTGACTTACTAGACCTTAATTTTAGTTTGTAAAGTTCAGTGTTTGTTAATTCAGCCAAGGGGAGCTTTGAGTCTGTCTGTGAGGGAATGCAGGGCTGAGCGTTCACACTAGATGGTAGTCCATAAAATTTCTTGATATGACTCGAGTGCAACCACCCTTTACGTCCCTCAATCTTCACGGCTGTCCTTGTAGTTAGTAGAACCAATTTTGGCGATGTCCATCTAGGCTCCAGTTGGGTCTTTCGGTCAAAATTCCTGACCAAAACCAGGTCGCCAGGAACCACGTCATGGGGCTTCACCTCAGTATTATCGGGAAAAGCTGCGGCTACCTGTGAACGACAAGATTGTAGTGCAGACATCAAGGAAGCCAGGTAATCTGTCAGCATATTACAGTCAACATCAGTGATTTTGCGAGGTATAGGCGTCCCCCACATATTTGGTGGTCTACCGAAGATCACCTCGTACGGGGATAGCCCTGTTCGAGAATGTGCTACCATTCTCATGTAAAAGAGCGCAACTGGTAAGGCTACTATCCAATCGACACCTTTTTCTCTACATATTTTGGACAATCTAATTTTCAGAGTTTGATTATGGCGTTCCACGAGACCTGCTGCCTCGGGATGTCGGACACAGTGGAATTTCCATTGGTAGCCTAACAAAAGGGAAACGTGTTTCATTAGTTCGGATGAGAACGGCTGGCCGTTATCTGAGTAGACAACACGTGGTAAACCGTACCGTGGGAAGAATTCTCGAACTAACTGTTTGGCAGTAGTCGGGGCAGTGTAATCTGAAACCGGGTAGGCTTCTGTCCAACGGGAAAGAGCACAGACAACTACGAGAACATATTTGAATCCTCGACATCGTTCCATCTGGATATAATCCATCTGGAGGACTTCAAAAGCATGATCGGGAGATTGAAATCCACCCTGCTCTACGGGGATGCTTTTACCTGGATTAAACTGACAACATATCATACAGGTACGAACCTTTTGTTTAGCTGCTGCTCGCAAGTGTTTGTTGAACCAAATGTGTTGAATGCTGTCTAGCATAGCTTTTTCTCCTAGGTGCGCTGGACTATGTATTGTGTTAATGATGACTTGAACCATGGAGTCGGGAAGAAACCATATAGATTTTTCCTTCGTCATCCATCCTTGATCCGTTTGGATCCCTCCTAATTCAGTCCATTTCTTTATTTCTTCTGGTGTAGCATGTGTCTGTATGTCAATTACATCAAGGGCGGGATCCTTAACTGTCATGCAATGTGTTGGTGTCGGAACTATTGTCTTTGTCATGTCAGTTGTGTGAGTCTGATTCTGAGCAGTCTGTTTAGCTGTTCTGTCAGCTAGGTCATTACCCTGAGAAATGATATCGGTAACTTTTGTGTGGGCTTTGCATTTCATAATCGATATTGCAGTAGGTAGATGAATCGCGTCTAATAGGGCTTGAATGAGGGGTCCGTGTTGGATGTGGGCACCGTGAGAAGTTAAATAACCTCTCTCTCGCCACAGTACGCCGAAGTCATGGACGACTCCGAATGCATAACGTGAATCTGTGTATATGTTGACTTTCTTATTTTTGGCTTGAATACAGGCTTGTGTCAGAGCGATGAGCTCTGCTGCTTGAGCTGACAACGTGTTAATACAATTTGTTTCAATGACTTCAGTGTCTGTTGTGACTGCGTAAGCGGCCACTAACTCTCCTGTACTTGTTCTCATACATGACCCATCTACATACAATGTCAAGTCTGGATCTGACAAAGGGATATCTGTCAAGTCTTGTCTGGGTTTCGTCGTGATAGTAATGACTTCGACACAATCATGTGCCAATGGATCTGTTCCGCTTACTGGCAACAGTGTGGCAGGATTTAACGTATTACAACGTCTGATTTCTATGTGTGGCTGAAACAATGTCAGTTCGTAACCGGTGAGTCTCGCTATAGTCAAGTGTTGTGTTTGTGTGCGGTTCAAAAGAACCTCTACTGCGTGTGGTACTTGTACTGTCAATTGATGTCCTAACACTATGGCATCGCTTTGTCTGATTGCTAAAGCTGTTGCTGCCACTGATTTCAGGCACGCAGGAAGAGCCTGAGCTACTGGATCTAATGTACTAGAGAAATAAGCACATGGTTTGTGTGATCCTGCTTGTTCCTGAGTGAGTACTGACAAGGCAGTACCTTCGCGTTCTGTAACAAAGAGTGTAAACTGTTTACTGTAACTTGGTGTTGCTAAAACAGGTGCTTGGCATAAAGCTTTCTTTAAGCTTTCAAAGGCGTGTGTATGTTCTGGAGTACAAGGGAGGACAGTCGATGTGGCTGCCTCCTGTGTTGTCAACTGGATGAGTGGTTTTGCTAGAAATGCATATTGAGGGATCCACTGCCTACAGTATGAAGTGAGACCTATAAAAGCCCGCACCTCCTTTTGTGTCTTGGGTGGTGACATGTTAGCAATTAACTGGATGCGGTCGGGTGTAAGCTGCCTTCCCTCCTTGGACAGCGAGTGCCCAAGGTAAACAACTCGCTGGACACAGAATTGCAGCTTAGAAGGGGACACCTTGTGCCCTTTGTCGGCCAGAAATTTTAAAACCGTCAGTGACGCTGTCTCACATTCAGGTTCGCTTCGGGCGGTGATCAGCAGATCATCGACATATTGAAGCAAGGCAGTGTTAACTGGCATGTGGATACTGTCAAGTTCTCGTTTCAGTGCTTGGCTATAGATGCTGGGGCTTTCTGTAAATCCTTGAGGTGCGCGTGTGAATTTAAAACTTCGCCCATTTAAACTGAATCCGAACAGATATTGACTTTCCGGATCTATTGGGACACTAAAGAAAGCATTCTTGAGATCAATTACAGTGAAGAACGTTGCTTCTGAGTCAATAGCTGTTAGTAATGAAGAGATATCTGGGACCACAGGGTATTGTGGTACAATACATTTATTTAATTCGCGCAGATCAATAACTAATCGATATACTGGTGGTGCCTTTGGATCCGTTCTTTTAAGAATCGGAATTATCGGGGAATTACATACATTGGAGTCGGTTTCGACAACCACTCCTTGTGCAATGAGCTCGTCAATGATTTGCAGTAAAGCCACAACAGCATCTGGTGGTAACTTGTATTGTCGCATTCGTGGTAGTACTACTCCTGTTTTCAGTGTAACTCGATATGGTGTAATGTTCATGCAACCAACATCAGTGGGGCCTTGTGCCCATAAATGTGTAGGTAAATTCTGCAGTCGGTGATCCATGTCTCTGGACACGTAGTGACCTTTAAAGTCTCGTAAAAATAGTCGTACTCCTTCCGGAGAACAACATATTATAGCTCCTAGAGCTTTCAATGTTTTTATACCTAACAAGTTTTCTGGACATGATTTAGTAAGCAATAAATCTGTAGTACGTGTCAATGGACCGACCGTAAGTGGAAGAGGTTGTGTTACGTCATTTATTATAGGTTTTCCTGAGAATCCAAGGGAAATATTCTGTGAGCCTGAGAGGGGTGCCCCTGGAACTTCACTGCGTCTTATAGTTGTTCTGCTTGCCCCTGTGTCAAGTAAAAACTTTCTGTCTTCCCCTAACAGTTCACTATGTACATAAGGTCCCTCTTGGTCTACAGGAACCTCAATAAGGGGTAAGCCAACTTCCCTCTCTAGGCTATTTCATGTGTATCGCTGATAATCGGGATAATCTGCTTATGCATACTGATACATCTGTTGTGTTGTTGCTTGTGTTGCAGCAATAGGCTGCGCTGGTGGTGGTGCTACGATCTGTTGTGGAGCTCCCTGTTGCGGAGCTAATCTAGGTTGTGCATGCTGAGGGATTTGTTGTTGATTCTGATCCTGTCTAGGTGGACGTGGTCTTTCCTGGGTTCTACCTGTGGCAATATTATGTTTCAGGACTGAACAATCGTGTATATAATGACCTTGTTGTTTACAATAGTTGCATGTCCCTTTCGTTGGACCTGCGGAATCACCCTTTTGGTGACCATCGGCTGGAACTGACTGTGCAACAAGCATTTTCATTTTTGTATCTTTCATACGTCTTTGTTCATGTTCTTGTTCTTCTCTAATTCTATTGTGGTGATATTGTAACATCTGTAACATCTGTGATGGGGTATTACCTTGCCAGGTACTTTCAAATTTCAATACTCTATTCTTGACTTGCAGCAGAGAATTTTCAACTAATTTTGTCACAAACAGATGTGGATATGACTCGCTACTGGCTTTTATGCCACTATTTATACCAAAACATTTTTCAAATCGGGAATAGAAATCACTAGTGTCCTCATCTGGCTTTTGTTTACAGGCTGAGATTGCACCCCAGTCTTCCTTTTTCGTAGTTAATAAACGTGGCAGTACCTGCACTAGTAGCCCTGCTAGTGCTGTAGTCTTTTCCCCAAGCCCTGCTCCTGCAGCTCGGGCCCTTTCTTCGTTTTCTAATGCTGTCCAATCTATCTTTTGGTCTCCCCCCTCCCATTCCTTTTCTTTGAGTTTCTCATAAACACCGGCGGGTAATAGGACTTTTAATATTTTCATAATGTCGGGGTAGGTATACTCTCCCATGAGTAACATGTCTTTTATCTCACGGTGGAAACCTGCTGGATCCTTGTCATGGCTGGGTACTACTTTCTTCATTTCTAATAATTCCAGTTTAGTTATAGGCGTGTACACAAACACGCGCGTAAAGTTATTACCGTCACCTCTGATTGGGTGCACTTCGCGTAACGGGTTCTGTCTATCTATGTGATACATTTTTCTTCCCATAATGGGAACTGGAACGTGTTCTGAGCATACGAAAGTTAAATATTGGTTTCGGGATTCTAGAATTTCTTTAATCAAATCAGTACCTGACCCTCTCCATATATTCGTGAGTAGTTCTGTCAATATGTCAGGTAAGGGTCCTGGATCGGAGTGTTGGCTTTTATATAATATAAGGAGGTGTTGAATCATGTATATACTAGCTAAACGCTGTTCGTATGGATCAAGATTCAGAAACGTGTGTGCAAGTACATCATCATTGTATTCGCTGGGACTGTCAGCCCATTGTACTGCTGACCTGGCTAATTCTTGTTCGTCCATGGAATCGAGCATGTGGTACCCCCTTCGATCTCGGAGTAATTTATCAGCGGCTTGGAATAGGTGTTCAGGGGATCTTGTATTTAACATAGGGGTTTGAAAATGTCTATTACATTCTGGACGTATCGGACGTATCGGATCATTAAAGCCTCTATTATGGGGTCTTCCTCTACCTACATAAGCTATCGTTTCTAATTGTTCTGATTCTTGCTCCTCCTCTTCTTCTGATTCTACTCTGTCTGTTTCTCGTCTTTCTTTATGTATTCCTTCTACTTCCTTGCGGATCTTTCGACACATGGCGATTATACACGCCTGTCTATCATGTTTCTCTTCTGATATGTTCTGACCCCATTTGGCAAGTCTTTGCATGGTATCGTGATCTGCCCCAGGCCTGTCTTGATTCCTAATTACGCAATTTATGAAAAAACGTAGTAGTTGTCTTTGGACATCCACTTTCTGGTATTCCATAGCTTCGTTAATACTTTCTGGACCTCGCCCTGTTTGGACAAAGCGATATATATCGTCTAGGTGTTCAACCATTCCTGGTATCGTCATTAAATATAATGTAGCTCGTCGTATACGTAGTGATGATATGAGCAATTTGTCATGTCTACCTGGCACTGGATCGTATCTACAATCCACAAGCTGTTCTTTAAACATGTCGGATGTCGCTAATTGAGGTGTACGTTGGAGTGCTAAATCTCTAAGGGTCTGTTTATTTCGCGGCGGTGTGGCAAACATGTCTGTCGTACCTCCTGTAGCACCATCTGAGGTGCTAGGCACGAAAGGATTCGTTGGACGTAGGATAGAGATTGTAGATGCGGGAAAAACTGTAGAAACGGACGGGCCTGTTGGGACTTGTGTAGGAGTTTGTAGTTGCGGGGATACAGACGGATGCTCTTGGTGTTGAACACCATCGGCAAGCGGTGTGGGTGGTATGGCATTAGCATACTCGGGAGCTACGTCATCTAAATAGGAGGAAAGGAAAACGTCCTTTGCTGTTTTGGGATGTGTTTTGGGATGTGCTTTTATCGGGAGCAATGGAGGAGTTAAGTCTTTTGGTATTTCCGGGGTAGCCTTAGGTAACCCTTCGGCCAGAAGAGGATACATACCATTCATAAGAGTGTTTCTTTGTCTATCTACTTGTTCTGAGTTTACTCGGGTACCTTCCTCAATTAATAGATTTTCTCGGGTTTTATTTGAATTCTCTCTACCTTTCTCTTCCTGTCTGAGCGCTTTTTCTGTTCGTCTATATGATTCTTTACGCCATAATTCAATGGCATCTTTCTGTGACTGTCTGGCTTTCTTTTTCCATAATTCTTCTTCTACTCTCATGATGCAATCTGCATCCCAGGTCCCCGCTGCGGGCCATCTCTGACTTTCTGGCAAATCCTTGGTGTAGTCCACCCATAAATCAAGAAATAATACGGCATCTAGGCCATGCTTATGATACATGAAGTACCCTGGAGTGTCCCTAGGTGGAATGGGAACAGCTTCTTCGAGTACCCCTCTTCTAGTTTTGATCTGTCTTAGTTTCGAAAAGAGCGGCATTTTTAGATGGTTGCTAGAACACACTTTATACAGTAAACACAATAATGAACAGTCATTCACACCACAATATATAGAACGTATTCAAACATTTAACACTTAACAGTTTTAACGAACGATGATAACTAATAGAAAACTAGTTACTGACATAATACTGACACTAGATAATCCTTATTTATATGCAAGACATACTATATATACTGCTAAACAGTACAGATACACTGCTGAAACAGTGCAGACCGGATTTGTGTACCCAAACCCGTCTTGACCGGCACAGACTATGTGCACGTTAAATGCCTCCCCGGTAATGGTACTCACCGGGTAGCTCGGAACGGAAGGCCTCGGAACGGAACTGAAACTGGACCGGACTGGACTCGACTCGACTGGACTCGGAACTTCGGAACTTCGGAACCTGGTGGGCCTCTGTATACCTCGGATCTTGCTCTCTCAGCTAGGCTCTGGTCGGGATACTTCGCACTTCTCACCGCCTCGTCTGGGTGTTGATCGCAGCCTCAGTCGCCCCCGCTTGGCCGGAGGGAGATACAGGAAATCCTGCAGGTACGCGTTTTTGTCCGTTCAGCTGTGGCAGGAGACCGGGCCTGCAACGCACCGCCGGCGCGTGAGATGAGAAAGTGTCCCTGTTCGGGCGCCAATTTATGTGGTAAATATTTCATTACCGGTACTATTTTTTATGCGGTAAAGTCTAGTAAGAATAACTCAGTAAATATAAGAGGCAGAATCCGTGGTATTAGAGGTTTTAAAAGGCTTTATTCCTATACAAAGGAATGCAATTCGAATTGCAGGCTTTCTATTCCATCACCACGAAAGTTCAGGAAGGAAGGGCATACATTATTGACAGATAAGCAGTTTTATAGAAAATGCATTACAGGGAAACAGATGCAAGAGGCGTAACAGCTGATAGTACAGATAAAATGTGCATATATGGGCGTAATTTAATAAACGTCATCATACATGATGTCACAAGTGGGTGGATCCATAAAAGAATCCTGCAATGTCAGCAGAAATATTTGGCAGAGATGCGCGCGCAGCCGCATGACGTGTGATTGACGTGCAACTAGAGGGTGAAGGGGACTTGACATTTAGCTCTACATGTGGAGACAGAAGTCTGGGGGTCATGTCAACCTAATCCCAAATCATATCTAATATCCTATGTTTAAAGAACTGTGTTATCCAAAAGGAAAGGTCTCTAGGATAGAATCTATTCTATACTGACTGTTAGTGCGTGTACAAGCGTCTAAGTGTCTACATGAGATGCGAGGGGGTAGGAATATTCCATGGTAACGGGGGCTATGAATTACTTGCATGAGGACAGCGAGGCCTGGCCCTTTGCACGGTAGCTGGAGGAATGTTTACATAAACTACTAGACAGGAATGCATCGGATGAGGAGCGGAGTAGATAATCTTGAAGGTGAAATACAGTTTTTTGGCAGGCAACAGGCTGGATCAGGCACCGTTAGCTGCACAGGGAGTAGGACAAAGTTCATGGATACAGATGCAGGCTCAGACTGGAGCTTTCAGAGGCAGAAGGCAGGAAAAGGCTTGATGACAGAATTCTGGACCTACTCGCCTGAATCTGTAAAATGTGGAAAGTGAACCACATAAAGTCGGTGGCCTTTCATACTTAGGAATGGAATATCTGACCCATTCATGGCGGATCTGAAAGAGGACATGTTGACGGTGGACGCACATGTATTTGCGTCTTCAAAACTGGAACTGGAGGGAACATACATGTACTTATAGCATGCACATGGAGCCGTTGGGGTCTACGATAGGGGACATAACTGATCACAAAATTCATATTTCCTCACCGTGAACCGCAGGTAACGCCGGTGGGCCGGCAGGACGGGGATGTGGAAATATGCGTCCTGCAAGTCCAACGCTACCATCCAGTCTCCGGGGTCTAGGGCAGCTAGAACCTGAGCCAAAGTCAACATCTTGAACCTTTCCTTCCGGAGGAAGGCATTGACGTTCCGGAGGTCCAAGATAGGGCGTAGGCCCCCTTTGCCCTTCTTGGGAACCAGAAAGTAGTGGGAATAACAACCACGACCTACTTCTGGACTCGGAACGTGCTCGACGGCCCCCTTGGCCAAGAGGGCCGAAACTTCCTCGTGGAGAAGATTCAAATGATCCCCCGAGATACGGTGGTGCTGCGGTGGCATGGCTGGAGGGGTCGTCTCGAAGGGGAGGGAGTGGCCCCTTCGGACGATTTGCAGCACCCACCTGTCCGATGTGATGGACCGCCAGTGGAGCAGGTGATGGCGAACTCTGCCGCCCACTGGCGTGGAATGGGCCTGAAAGCTCGGACTAGGAAGGTTTTGAGGCGGATGCTGCCGGGGTGGATGTGGACTGACCTCGTCGTCCTCCAGAACCGCCTCGGCGGAAACCACGTCCGCGACCGCGCGCAGGTTGGTTCTGCGGCTGGTGGCTAGGCGTACGTGAGGAGGCACCCCTTCCTTGGCCACGAAAGGGGCGAAAGGCGGAAGTTTGCGACCGCGGGGCCGAGAGGCCCAAGGACTTGGCCGTAGCCCGGGAGTCCTTAAAGCGATTCAGCGCACTGTCCGCTTTCTCGCCAAAAAGGCGAGTGCCATCAAAGGGCATGTCCATGAGAGAGCTCTGGACATCACCCGAAAATGACGTGGACCGCAGCCAGGCGTGACGTCGAAGCGCCACTGAGGTAGAAATGGCCCTACCCAGCGAGTCCGTGGTGTCAAGCCCACATCTTACAGCATGTCGCGCGGCATCCCTCCCATCGGCCAGAGCCTGGGTAAGTCGTGTCCGGACCTCCTCCGGACACAGGGGCAGCGCGTCCTCCACCGCATCCCACAGAGAGTGGGAATAACGGTCCAAGAGACAAGCGGTGTTCAAAGACCGCAGGCCCAAACTAAGGGAAGAGAACAGCTTCTTGCCAAACTGCTCTAGTCTCTTGGAATCCCGGTCCGGCGGGGCGGTCGGGAAAGAGGATTGGGAGGTGGAGGCCTGGATAACCAGGCTCTCAGGGGTAGGGTGTTGGGACAGAAAACTGGGGTCGCCCGGAGCAGGGCGGTGGCGCCTGGCGACGTTCCTGTCCACAGGAGGAACTGTGGAGGGCTTGGACCAGGTGCCCTGTAGAACGTCAGTGAGGGCCTCATTGAACGGCAGCAGAGGCTCAGTGGAGCTTGCTGCAGTCTGAAGCACCTCAGTGAGGACGTTCGTCCTCACAGCCACGGCAGGTAGCTCGAGCCCAAGGGCTGCGGCCGCCTTGCGCAGCACCACGGAGAAAGCAGCACCCTCCTCCGACGCCACAGTCGGAGGAGAGATGAATCCAGTGTCTGGGGAGGTATCCAGACCACTGGCCTCCCCCAGTTCATCCGCCCAGTCCTGGGACAGTTGGGCCTGAGCGGCCATAGGATCCTCGGATCCCTCCCAGTAGTCCCCATCATCCGACTCCTGGTGTAGAGGAGAAAGTAACGGAGCCGGGCGGTAGACAAAATGTGTCTCTAGCGGCGTCGATCTCGGCGTCCATCGACGCGGGACTGAACTGGGGCACGACGTCGAGCGGAGTCGACGTCGGCGTCGGGGGTGGTACCGGTGTCGACGCCGGCGGAGGAGGCGTGACGAGGTCGACCGGCGTCGACGGGGACTCGAGAACGGGTCCCTCGGGCGCTTGCGGCGTCGAGGCCGGAGCCGTCAACGGCGCCGGGGCCGGAGCCACCGGCAGGCCCGAAGGTGCACCAGCGGGCGCCGACGGCGGAGCCAGGTTCCTCATGGGCGAGAGGAAGGCACTGACTTCTGCCGGCGTCGCGTCAGTCCCAGGGACCGGAGGGTATGGGGACGTGCGCGGCGCCTGCGGCTCCGCCGGAGCCGCGGGGGTGGAACCACCCTGACCCTCGGCCGAGTCGCGCGACCGGCGAGGGGAGTCCGAAGAGCGATGTCGCCTCTTGGACTTCTTGGAATGCTTCGACTTACCCGAAGACTTGGATCCCGACGACCGATGGTGACGTCGGCTGCGGCTCCGCGACCGATCCTTGGACCTCCTCCTGGACCGGGATCGAGCGACGCGCGGAGCTGAGTGGCGGATCTCGAGAAGCTTACGGAACCGCTCCCGTCTAGCCTTCGAGGTCAGGGCCTTGCAGTCGGAACACGACTCCGTGTCGTGGTCGAGGCCCAAGCAGTACAGGCACCGGCGGTGATGGTCCGTAACCGACATCAGGCGGTCACAGTCAGCACAGGCTTTAAAACCAGGCATCCTACCGGCACCGGAGTCGATTGACAGGATCAAAAAGGATCAAAAAACTAGTCAAAAATTGACTAAAGGGGTAGCTCTCCCGGATCTGCGCTTACTGGCGCGGAAAAAAGAAGAACTGACGTCAGCGCGCGAGGGCGGCGTCTAAGTACTCCGACGACGTCATTCCGGCGCACGACGCCGACGACGGACGCGGAGCCGCAGACGACGCCTAGCGACGCGCAAGGGGTATTGCTGACGAAAAATCTTCCGGATCCAGTCTGACGCCTGGGGATATTCTAAGGTGAGGAATCTAACTAACGTGTTTCTTTCAGATAACGTGGCTTAGTCATCATTTCAGTACATTAATCCTATCAGCAAACCACGGGTCCAGAACGTTGGAACATGCCCTCACCCTAAATCGCAGGGATCCCAAGAAAGTAATTCAGAGGACACGTCGAAGGTTCGACTGCTTTTAGTCACGTCCCTAATAACATGGTAATAGAAGGTAAGGCAAATGCTACTTACCAGTATGCATCTGTTCTTGGCATGTAGAGCTGCAGATCTACACACTGTGCATAGATCGCCATCTGGTGTTGGGCCCGGATGTTTGCAGTTGTTTTTCCTCTTGGAAAGTCTTTGGAAGTCACGAGGTGTGTGACTTCTCCCTTGGATCGTATTGCGCATGGGCTTCGGCTCCATCCTCAGATTGTTTTTCGCCAGCAGGGAAATGATGGAGCGTAGTAATAAACAGTGAAGATGCCCATGTGTGTTGTATCTAAATAAGATTAACTGGAACACATAAAGGTAGCCGGGGAGGCGGGTGTGTGTGTGTAGATCTGCAGCTCTACGTGCCAAGAACAGAGGCATACTGGTAAGTAGCATTTGCCGTTCGAGGCATATGAGCTGCAGATTACACACTGTGCATAGATTATATAGCAGTACACATCCTTAGCGGCGACCACCAGTATCTGTTGCAGTGGTTTGAAACAATGTTTTGAGTACAGCCTGGCCCACACTAGCTTGTTGCTTAGTTTGCACATCTACACAATAGTGTTTAGTGAAAGTGTGCGGTGTTGACCATGTAGCTGCTTTGCAGATATCATCTAAGGGGATGTTCCCTAAGAATGCCATGGAAGCCCATATCTTACGTGCAGAGTGGGCTTTAGGGGGAACAGATAGCGTTCGTTTTGCCTTGTGGTAGCAAATCTGAAAGCATTTGACAATCCACCTAGCTATCCCAGATTTGGAGATGGGGTTGCCTTTATGTGGTGGTGAGAAGGAAACGAACAGTTGTTTTGTCTTACGAAAGGGTTGTGTTCTCTCGATGTAGTAGAGTAAGGCTCATTTGACATCTAATGTGTGGAGAGCTCTTTCTGCAACGGTTTGTGGTTGCAAAAAGAATACGGGTAGTTCCACAGATTGGTTTAGGAGAAAAGCAGAAATGACTTTAGGGAGGAATTTTGGATTAGTACGGAGAACCACCTTGTTATGGTGCATTTGCAGAAAAGGTTCTTGAATGGTGAGTGCTTGTATCTCGCTGACCCTTCTGAGAGAAGTGATGGCTACAAGAAAAGTAGTTTTCCATGTTAGGAATTGAAGTTCACATTTGTATAGAGGTTCAACGGGAGGCCCCATTAGTCTGGTGAGAACGATGTTTAGGTTCCACACCGGTGAGGGTGGCACTCTTGGGGGAATTATTCTTTTTAGGCCTTCCATGAAGGCTTTTATGGCAGGTACTCTAAAGAGAGATAGATGTTGCCTGTTTCGTAGATAAGCTGCTATGGCTGCAAGGTGCAGTCTAATAGACGTGTAGGCTAGATTGCATCTTTGCAGGTGTATTAAATAGCCTATGATGTGTTGAATGGACACATCTAGGGGATTGAAGTTATTGTTGTGACAATAGATCACAAAACGTTTCCACTTGGCTGCGTAGCAAGCTCTAGTGGTAGGTTGTCTAGCTTCTTTAATGACGTTCATACAGTCAGGGGGAAGATTTAGGTAACCAAATTCTAAGATTTCAGGAGCCAGATCGCAAGGTTGAGCTGAGCTGGGTCCGGGTGCCTGATCTCTCCATGGTTCCGGGTTAAGAGGCGTGGAGAGAGGTGTAATTTTTGGTGCGGTACTACAGATAGTTCCAGCAGTGTGGTGTACCATGGTTGTCTGGCCCAAGTTGGAGCTACTAGGATGAGAGTGAGGGAGTGTTGTTGTAGTTTGCGCACCACTAAAGGAATGAGTGGGAGAGGCGTAAAAGCATACGCAAATCTGCCTGACCAGTTCATTTGGACAATGGGTGTGGATATCTGGCGGCGAAGCTTGGGCATTTTGCGTTTTGTGGGTGGCGAAGAGGTCTATATGTGGATCCCCCCACATTTGAAAGTACGGGTGAAGAACTTGTGGATGGAGTTCCCACTCGTGGATCTGTTGTGTTTGTCTGCACAGCAGATCTGCCATAGTGTTTTGGACTCCTGGGACATGTTGGGCTAGGAGAAAGATTTTTTGGGGTATGGCCCATCTCCATATGCTCTGTGCTAGGTGAGAAAGCTGCTGAGAGTGTGTGCCGCCTTGTTTTTGTATATAGTACATGGCTGTCATGTTGTCAGTGCGGACTAAGACGGCCTTGCCTGAGACCTGCATTTGAAAAGCCTTTAGGGATAAGAATATGGCTAGTAACTCCAGATGGTTTATGTGGAGTAACTTTTGTTGAGGCATCCATCTGCCCTGCATGGTGTGATGTAGTATGTGAGCTCCCCAGCCGGAGAGTGATGCGTCCGTTGTCAGTACTATTTGGGGAACCGCTTACAGGAATGGTCGTCCTTTGGAAAGGTTTGGGGTGGTCCACCACTGCAGAAAGCGATGGGCACGACCGTCTACCAACACCAGATCTGTCAATTGATCCTGGGCCTGGTTCCATTGGCGCGCTAAGCACTCTTGGAGAGGACGCATCTGGAGTCTTGCGTGAGGTACTATGAATATGCAAGAGGCCATCATCCCTATAAGTTGCATGAACACTCGAGCTGGAAGAGAGCGTTGTGGCTGAAATTTGGCACGGAGAGCCTGAATGCTTGCTATCCTGGCAGGACTGGGATAGGCTAGCGCTTTTGCGGTGTCTATGGTGGCACCGAGGTATTGTTTTACGTGGGATGGTTGCAGATGGGACTTCGTGTGATTAACTGTGAAGCCGAGGTCGTGAAGTAGTCAGATAGTGGCGTAAGTGTGTTGTACACACTGTTGTATGAGTTGGCTTTTATGAGCCAGTCGTCTAGGTATGGAAAGACATGGGGAGTAAACTCCCATATTTTGTTGGTGGGTAGGAACTTGTTCTATTGCACTCTTTTGTAGGAGGGAGATTACCTCCTGCTTTAGTAGTGCTAAGTGTTCGTGTGACATTGGGCGTTGTTTGGGTGGAATGTTTGGTGGGGTAGATGTTAGTTCGAGGCAGTAGCCTGACTGAATTATTTGCGTTACCCATTTGTCTGAGGTGATAGTAGTCCAGACAGGAAGGAAATTGTGGAGTCTGCCCCCGACCGGAGTGGGATGGTCTGGGGGGAGTGGAGGGAAGTCATTGGGTAGGGGTGGAGGCAGAGCGGGAGGTGTTTGTCTTGCCTCTGCCTTTATTATTGTTGCCCCTGTAGCCGCCTCTTTGATAACCCCTTGTGAAGGTGGATTGGGTAGGGGCTTTATAGGGAGTAGAAGCGGTGTCAGAGGAGTAGCCTCCGGAGGTGCTTCGAAAGGAAGAGCGGCGAAAGGAGCGCCTGGGAGGGTGCGATTGTAAGGCTCCCATAGACTTCGCCGTATCTGTGTCTTTCTTAACTTTTTCTAGGGCCTCATCAACTTTTGGGCCGAACAGATGTTCCTGGTCAAAGGGGTGGTTGAGGATGGAAGCTTGTACCTCTGGCTTGAAACCTGAAATTCGTAGACAGGCATGCCGACGGAGGAGGACGCTGGTGTTAGTTGCCCTAGAGGCGGTGTCAGCTGCATCTAGGGCACAGAGAATGGAGGTGTTGGTTTTACCCTCATGGATTAGCTAATTGGCTCTATTTTTGAATTTGTCAGGGAGGTGTTGCATTATGGCTTCTAGTTCATCATAATGTGCCCTGTCGTATCTTGCCAAAAGCGCTTGTGTGTTTGCGATGTGCCATATGCTGGCAGGCTGGGATGCAATGCGCTTGCCCGATGCATCCAAGAGTTTGGACTCCTTATCAGGTGGTGGTGCCTCGCCTGATGCCTGGGAGTTTGCACGCTTTCTTGCAGTGGACACTACTAGGGAGTCTAGTGGTGCTGGCCCTCTGATGTAGGTGGGGTCTGTAGGGGCGGCCTTATATTTCTTGTCGATGCGAGGGTTGATGACCCTGGCCCTGACGGTGTCTTTAAAGACCTCCGGCGCGTGCTTGATAACGCCTTTGAGCATGGGCAGGATGGAAGTGGCCCTGTGTGTTGTGTCGAAGGTATCTAGGAGGAAGTCCTCCTCCACGGGGTCAGTATGGAGATCCACACCGTGGTAGTGTGCAGCCCTCTAGATTAGTTGATTAAACCCCATTGTGGCTTCCGGGGGGGATGGTCTCGAAGGGTAGAGATCATCCTGCGGGACAATAGGGATGTCTGGAATATTATAGTCGTCCCATGGGTCTGGGGAGCCTGTAGGAGTGCGGTGACCTGTGGGTTGGTCATGGGGCTCGTCCCCTGTGTCATCATAGACATCATCATCATCCGGAGAGGGTGTGGGGGAATGATGAGGTGGTGGAGGAGAAGGAGGAGGTGGAGGAGCTGGAGGAGGTGGAGGAGGTGGAGGAGGGGGTAAAGGTATTCTCAAAGGGGAGGTAGCAAAGTCTTTCCTCTTTGGAGGTGGAGCTGGGGCAGGCTTGTCCAGCGGTCTCTTTTTGATGCTGAGCATCAAATGTCCAGTCTTAGGGTCCTTGACCAGTGTTTTTTGTAATGGATCAGGCCTAAACAGTTCTTCAGTGAGTGGCCGATCCGTCGGCACGAAAGCGTCGGGCCGTAGGTCTAGTTTCGGAGTCTGCATCAGTTCGTTGTTTTGAACTGTGCGGCTTCGGAATGGCTGGTTGTTTACTCGGCTCCGAGATGACTTTCGGCTTCGAGGTGTGGGTGTCGATGGCTTTATGTTTTTTGCTCAGCTCCGGGGACGGTGTGGGTACCGAGGAGCTTGTGCTTGTTTTCGGCGCCGAGTGCTTCGGTGTGGTGCTCGGTGCAGAGGAGGAGGGCATTTTCTTTTTCGGCGCCGGTGCGGAGGAGTGTTTCTCGGCACCGACGGTAGGCTGGCTCGAGCCCGAGCCGCCGGAAGGCTTGATAGGCTTCTTTACCGGGCCCAAAGGCGAGGTGTGGGAAGCGATGTCCTTGGTCGTGCCTAAGCCCGAGGGCGAAGGCGTGACCGAAGCCTTTTTGGATGCCGTCGAGGGTGGGGGTGGATGTTGGTACTCACGACCCTCTGTGCCGGAGTGATGTCCTCGACATCTGAGTCTTTGGCCTCGGAGGCGCTGACGAGGCCCTCTTCGGTGTGCTGTCCTTCTGGAGCGTCGACGCCTTCTACGAAGATGTTGTCTGGTATCGCTGTCGACGAGTGTGCCATGGTTCTTCTCGCCCTTCGGTCTCAAATGGTTTTCTTGGACTGGAAGGATTTGCACGCCGGACAGTCTCGAGCCTCGTGTTCAGGGGTGAGGCAGAGGTTGCATACCTCATGGAGATCGGTGTGGGGAAATTTGGACCCACATCGAGGACACTTTTTGAATGGAGTCCTTTCCATCAGCCAGGACCGGAGCTTGGGTAGGACCGAAGGCCCTCGTCGACGACCGGAATCGAAGACTTGGAACGATGAGAGTCGCGTTGAGTGTGGAGATCGCGATCGAAAACAATACCGCGAAAGGGGGGGAAGGATTGCGCGCCGATAGAAGAACTGGAAACTGTTCAGCACCGGAGCGCGAAGATCACATCCGAGCCCGATGGCGGAAAAAAACTATCTGAGGATGGAGCCGAAGCCCATGCGCAATACGATCCAAGGGAGGAGTCACATACCTCGTGACTTCCAAAGACTTTCCAAGTGGAAAAGCAACTGCAAACATCCGGGCCCAACACCAGATGGCGATCTATGCACAGTGTGTAATCTGCAGCTCATATGCCTCGAACATGCAGCAACCGAGATTCATTTCGTTATCACAGTTCTGTCATGACACAAGGCCCTCTTTGTAACCGATATCTTCAATCGGATACAGACAATAGGTTATGAGAAATAAATAAATAAATAAAACAGCCAAGGGGCATGTGATCATTGTTCCTAAGATCATGTCAACGATTGTGGGAGGACTGCAGCATGTCACTTAAACAATAAACGCATTTCATCAGAGTTTAAGTCTTGTACTTTTAAATCACAACTCCACAATAACCTCGAGTATGGAGTTATGTTACTATAAAAACATCTATAATACACTAGAAGACAGGAACATTAAGCCCTTACCTCAAACTCACGTCTGCTATCAGAGGCTTGCAGATGGGAAATGAAAAGTGCACCTTGCCACATGTACCACAGTAATCACTGACCTCTAACTGAAACCGAGTATTGCAATGATTAAATGAGGCCCGATGCAGAGGATTACTGCACGCTGAAATTCTATCCCAGGCCTGACAAGTTAAAGAATCGATGCAGAATATTGCAGCATATCATTTTCTTCTACAATTCAAAGGTCCAACACAGTGAATTGACCTAGGGGCATGCATAAGTTAATGTACATTCATAGCTCGTCAGCGCAGCTCGTCGTTCCTACAACAATCCTCGGATCTAAAAAAACGAACAGCAGGTCAATCTTTATAAGGTATGCACTACAGTACACTCGCACAAGTAAATAGTACACCTTAAATTACAGGTGGATACAGTTAGTGGAATGTACTTATTAAAGTACAGCATGCCATTTCTAAACGGTCAGTCAATTAGGTCTATAGTTTGACCGAATTTGTATGCCATGTAATTTTATTATTTTACGTAGTTTTATATAGCGCGAACTTGACCCGACAATTGTAATTGTTTCTAAAGCACAAGTTACATACCTTCGGTAACAATATATCTGTAAGAAACATTAGTTAGTTAGATTCCTTACCTTAGAATATCCCCAGGCTTCAGGCTGGATCCGGAAAGATTTTTCATCAGCAGTACCCTTGCGCGTAGGTAGGTGCCGTCTGCGACTCCGCGTCCGTCGTCGTGATCGCCGGGATGACGTCGCCGGAGTACTTAGAAGCCGCCCTCGCGCGCTGATGTCAGTTCTGTACATAGCTTTCCGCGCCAGGAATGCAGAGCCAAGCAAGAAACCGACACTGGTGCCATGAAACTAGGGCCCTGAAGGGGATGACCTTAACCCTAAATATCGGTTCGCAGAACGGGGAGGAAGGGTGGGGCTGTAAGGAATCTAACTAACTAATGTTTCTTACAGATATATCGTTACCGAAGGTAAGAAACTTGTGCATCTGAAAGAAACACGTTAGTTAGATTCCTTACCTTAGAATAGATACCCCAGCAATACCAACCCCGGTGGTGGGTCTGCGAACCAAGATCACACCAGGAAGTCCTGGAGAACGGAATGCCCACAGAAGCCGTCTCTCCGGACTTGGCTGTCCAGGCCGTAATGCTTGGCAAACGTGTGCAGCGATGCCCACGTTGCTGCCTGACAAATGTCCTGCAGAGGGACTCCCCGCCCAAGGCAGTAGTAGCTGCTGTAGCCCGAGTGAAATGGGCCCTCAGCCCAACAGGAGGATCCTTCTTAGCCGAGGAATAACAGGCCTTAATGCACAAAACGACCCACGAGAGATGGTCCGCTTGTGCACTGCCCACCCCTTCTTAGTGCCCACGTAGCCAACGAAGAGATGGTCGTCCACCCGGAACTGTTTGGTGCGGTCCAGATAGAAGGAGAGCGCATGTTTTGAGTCCAGACGGTAGAGCCTCTCTTCCTCTTTCGAGGGATGCGGAGGCGGAAAGAAGGTGGGCAGGGTAACTGACTGCCCGATATGAAAGGCAGTAACTACCTTAGGAAGAAAAGAAGGGCGAGTCCTCAGAACAACCTTGTCCGGATGGACAGAGAGAAAAGGAGGTTTAGAAGAAAGAGCTCACTCACTTTTCTGGCAGAGGTGATGGCAACCAGGAAAGCAGTCTTGAGAGTCAGAAGACGAAGAGGACAGTTATGAAGTGGCTCAAAAGGAGCGCACATCAGATAGGTTAACACCAGATTCAAGTCCCACTGAGGCATTACAAAAGGGACAGGTGGAAACATGTGATTAATGCCTTTTAAGAACCTAGTGACAACAGGGGACTTGAAAAGAGAAGGCTGATCAGGAAGCCGTAAGAAGTCAGAAACAGCTGAAAGATATCCCTTGATGGTGCCCAGAGCAGAGCCCTGCTGGGCCAGGGAAAAAAGAAAGAGGAGAACCTCAGAAACAGGGGCGGAAAGGGGATCCACAGCCTTTGCTGTGCACCATGCCAGAAATTTGTTCCACCTGCAGGCGTATACCGTGTTAGTGGAGGGACGCCTGGTTGCCAGAATGACATCACAGACTTCAGGAGGCAAGTCAAATGGCTTCAACTGCCGCCGCTCAATCTCCACGCATAGAGGTGGAGGCTGGACAGGTTCGGGTGGAGGACCGTCCCCTGCTGCTGCGACAGAAGGTCCTCCTGAAGAGGAAGTCGAATCGGGGGATCGATTGACAGACTGAGTAGCTCGGGATACCAGTATCTTCGTGCTCAATCCGGAGCCACAATGATGACTTGGGCCCGGTCACGCCTGATCGTCTTCAGCATTCTGGGCAGAAGAGGAATAGGCGGAAAGGCATATAATAGACCGCAACTCCACTCGCGACGAAAAGCGTCTCTGAGCGAGTGCCGACTTGGAAATTCCAACGCGCAGAACTGATGAAATTGTGCGTTCTCTTCGGTGGCGAATAGATCTAACCAAGGCTCTCCCCATTGCCAAAAGAGGCCTTGCGCCACGTCCGAGTTCAAACGCCATTCGTGATCCATCATGCACTGGCGGCTGAGTTCGTCCGCCCTGGCGTTCAGAGAGCCCGCCAGGTGTTGAACCACCAGGGTGATGCTCTGATGTTTCAGCCATGTCCGGAGGCGCAGAGCCTCCTGACAAAGGGTTCCACGACCCGACCCCGCCCTGTTTGTTGCAATACCACATGGCGGTGGTGTTGTTCGTGAACACCTGCACTACACTTCTCCGGACAGAGGGAAGGAATGCCTTCAGTGCAAGCCGGATCGCCTGCGGCTCCAACAGGTTGATATGGAGCAGGGACTCCACCGCAGACCAGAGGCCTCTGATCTCCGCCTCTCCCATGTGGCCCCCCCATCCCAGGAGGGACGCATCTGTCACCACAACCTGCTCCGGTTGGGGTAGGGAGAGGGATCTGCCGCAGACCCAATTGCTGTCTGTGAGCCACCACTGCAACTGTCTTGCAGTGCCCTCCGAGATCAGGACGTGTTCGGACAGGTTGCTTCGATGCTGAGCCCACTGGAACTTCAGGTCCCACTGCAGAGCCCGCATCCTCCACCTGGCGTGATGTACCAGCAGGATGCAGGAGGCCATCAGACACAGCAGCCGTAGGACCATCCTGACCGAAACTCGGGATAAAGGCCGAAAGATCGGAATCAGAGCCTGAATATCCCGAACCCGCTGTTCGGGATGATAGACCCGAAACTGCGCCGAGTCCAGAACCCGCTCCGATGAAGAGGAGCTGCTGGGAGGGACTCAGATGTGACTTCGGCACGTTGATGGAGAACCCCAGCGAATGCAGGAGGTTTGGCCATAGTCAGGAGGTGGGAGACGACTGTTTGGGGCGAGCCTGCCTTCAACAACCAGTCGTCGAGATAGGGGAAGACTGGAACCACTAATCTGCGGAGATGAGCTGCGACCACCGCCATCACTTTCGTGAACACCCGAGGGGCACTGGTGAGGCCGAAGGGGAGCACGGTAAACTTAAAGTGCTAATGGCCTACCGTAAACCACAGGTAACGCCGGTGGGCCGGCAAGACGGGGATGTGGAAGTAAGCAAGTCCAACGCTACCATCCAGGGTCGAGGGCAGCTAGAACCTGAGCTAAAGTCAGCATCTTGAACTTCTCCTTCCGGAGGAAGGAGTTGACGCTCCTGAGGTCCAAGATAGGGCGCAGGTCCCCTTTGCCCTTCTTGGGAACCAGAAAGTAGTGGGAGTAACAACCCCGACCTACTTCTGGGCCAGGAATGCGCTCGATGGCCCCCTTGGCCAAGAGGGCCGTAACTTACTCCTACAGATGTTGCAAGTGATCCCCCGACATGCGGTGGTACTGCGATGGCATGGCTGGAGGGGTCGCCTCGAAGGGAAGGGAGTAGCCCCTTCGGACGATTTGCAGCACCCACCTGTCCGAAGTGATGGTACGCCAGTGGAGCAGGTGATGGCGAACTCTGCCTCCCACTGGCGTGGAATAGGCCTGAAAGCTTGGACTAAGAAGGCTTTGAGGCAGATGCTGCAGGAACAGATGTGGACTGACCGGCTCTCTGTCCCCCTGCTCCGCCACGGCGGAATCCAAGTCCGTGACTGCGTTGAGGCTGGTTCTGCGGCCTGTGGCTGGACGGACGTGCGGGGATGCCCTTCCTTGGCCACAAAAGGGTTGAAAAGCGGAAGTTTGCGGGCGCGGGGCCGGGAGGCCCAAGGACTTGGCCGTAGCCCTGGAGTCCTTAAAGCACTCCAGCGCACTATTCGCTTTGTCGCCAAAAAGGTGACTGCCATCGAAGGGCATGTCCATGAGGGCGCTCTGGACATCCCCTGAAAAATTCGTGGACCTCAGCCAGGCGTGACGACGAATCGCCACAGTCGTCGCAATCGCTCTACCCAGCGAGTCCGTGGTGTCAAGTCCACATCGAATGGAGTACCGCGTTGCATCCCGCCCCTCATCAAGAGCCTGGGCGAGCCATGTCCTGGCCTCCTCCGGACACTGGGGCAGCACGTCCGCCACCGTATCCCACAAGGAGTGGGTATAACGGTCCAAAAGGCACGCGGTATTAATAGACCGCAACCCCAAACTGAGGGAGGAAAACAGTTTCTTCCCAAACTGCTCCAACCTTTTGGATTCCCGATCCGGAGGAGCGGATGGGAAGGCGGTCTGGGACGTAGAGACCTGGATAACCAGACTCTCAGGGGTGGGGTGTAGCGACAGAAAGCTGGGGTCGCCCGGAGCAGGGCGGTGGCGCCGGGTCACGTTCCGATCCACAGGAGTGACTGTGGAGGGCTTGGACCAAGTGCCCATCAGAACGTCGGTGAGGGCCTCATTGAAGTGCAGTAGAGGCTTCGAAGAGCTTACTGGCGGTTGAAGCACCTCAGAGAGGAGGTTAGTCCTCGCGGCCGCTGCAGGGAGCACCAGGTGTAGGGCCTCGGCAGCCCTGCGCAGCACCACAGAATAAGTTGCACCCTCCTCCGTAGCCACAGAAGGAGGAGAGATGAAGCCAGTGTCCGGCGAAGTGTCGAGACCACTGACATCCCCCAGCTCGTCTGCCCAGTCCTGACTTAACTGGCACTGCTGTGCCAGAGGGTCCTCAGACCCCTCCCAGTCCTCCCTTTCATCCGTTTCCTGGAATAAAGGCAGAAAGGACGGAGCCAGGTTATAGATGAAATGCTCATCCATCGGCGCCAGAGACGGCGTCGGGCGGCACCGTTCCGACGTCAGACCTGGACCGGGGCTGAAACTACGGACGGCGTCGTCCGGAGACGGCACCGGGGAGCGGCACCATAGGGGTCGGCGCAGGGGTCGTAAGGTCAACCAGTGTCGACTGGGATCCAGGCCTGGATCCCACGTGGACCTGCGGCGTCGGGACCAAAGTCGACGGCGGCGTCGAGGCCGAAGCCGCCGGCTCGCTAGGCCCCCCCAGTCGGACCTGCGGGGCCCGGAGGCGCGCCGGCAGGCTTCGACGGCGGAGCGAGACTCCTCATGGCCACGAGAAAGTCCCGAATTTCGCCCTGAGTCGTGTTAGGCCCAGGGACTGGAGGGTATGGGGACGGACGCGACTACTGCGGCTCCGGCGGAGCCGTGCGGGTGGTGCCGCCCGGTGCCTCGACTTACCTGAATGCGAGGACTTCGAACCCGATGAGCGGTGATGACTCCGGCTCCGCGACCATTCCCTCGACCTCCTCCTCGACTGGGAACTCGAGCGGCACGGAGCCGTCTGCCGGATCTCGAGGAGCTTGCGGGACCGCTCCCACCTAGCCTTCGAGGTCAAGGCCCGGCAGTCGGGGCACGACATGTCATCATGGTCGGCCCCAAGGCAGTAGAGACACCGACGGTGGGGGTCGGTAAATGACATCAGTCGGTGACAGGCATCACACGGCTTGAACCCAGGCATCCCTACCGGCACCAGGAGTTGAAGTCGACTCGAAAGAATAGACCAAAAAAGTCCCAAAAAGTTAGTCAAAAAGTGACTAAGGGTATGCTCTTCCCGGATCTGCGTTTACTGGCGCGGAAAAAAGAATAACTGACGTCAGCGTGCGAGGGCGGCGTCTAAGTACTCCGACAACGTCATCCCGGCGATCACGACGACGGACGCGGAGTCGCAGACGACGCCTACCGACGCTCAAGGGTACTGCTGACGAAAAATCTTTCCGGATCCAGCCTGACGCCTGGGGATATTCTAAGGTAAGGAATCTAACTAACGTGCTTCTTTCAGATGTAGAGGACAAGTGCTTTCGCTGCCAACAAATGGGTTTTGGGGGTTGGCTACATATTTTTTTCACCTGCCCACTTTTAACCCAGTTCTGGGAGGAAGGATTCTCCGCTTTCAACAAGGGCTTACAGAGAAAACTAAAACCAGAGCCAGAGATAGCATTGTTTGGGTTTGTAAGGCAGAGCTCTAATGCCCCAATCTTCCAAGGGGGAAAGAATTTATAGCGATATCCGATTTAGTAGCACAGTCCTTGATCCTTCAGAATTGGAGGACAATTAAAGCTCCAAACAACCTAAATTGGCATACAAAAATGTTACATATTAAAACCTTCGAGGAAGCCTATGCAAAGAGGGCAGGGGCTACTAAGAAATTCTGAAGAATTTGGAAATTTATGGATGACACAAGAAAGTAAAATATATAGCATTTTAGACTGAGACAGGATGGTTAACTCTTGGTGGATAAGATATATCTATTATTTAATGAAGAAAGGATTTAAAATGTTATCTAAAGAAGTTTTGTCTGTAATAATGAAATTATTTGGTTAATTATGTAAAAGCTGCTATGCACTGCACTTTAGCTTTAGTATTTAGGATAAGTAGGAGGTTCGTGATGTCTTGAAAATGGTTTAATCATGTAAAAGCTGCTATGCACCGCACTTTAGTTCGCTTGAACTTTAGTTTCTGAATTTAGGACATGAGGGAGATTTGTCTTTTAATAACTTGATTGTAAAAGCTGCTATGCACCTCACTTTAGTATTTGTAGAGGGAGACTTGCGTTTTTAGTAAGTTGAGCTTAAACACCTGTTCAAATTGCTTTGCACCGCACTTTATTATTTATTATCTGTATATGGGCTAGGCGCGGGAGTTGCGCCTAACTGAGATGAAGATGTGGGAAAGGTATGATTTCAGTAATTAGTTAAGAAGAATCATTTAATTAATAATCATATGTACTTTGAAGGATTTCTTGCTCTGCTATAATTCTGCTCAATAAAATATTTTTAAAAATTCAGAAAAAGAGACGAAACTATGTCCTGCAAATCACAGACTGCTGTGTCTTACAAGACCCAAAAAACACAAAATGATAGGTGTCGCGGCGGGACACACTGTTTCTTCACTCATGAAATGGCAAGTGGTGACTCAGTGAAGAGCCAATATCACTGACATGGTAAGCTGTAAACCCTTGAACACAACAGGTTTCCAAAGCAGGCGTGCATGTTCTGCTATGTTGAGCTCAAATCAAATCTTACCAGGCCAAGGGAAGTGAATCTAGATGATTTTGTCCTTGCTGTGAGGAAGGGTAGGTGTTATGGTTCAAAACTCCATGCTTCATGGCCCCTGTCCACCGCCCCACCGATTTTCCGTGTGTGAGCACATGGCAGGTCTGCTTCTCACCCTAGCAGCAGTCACAGTGACTTCCCAAGTCATCTGTAAGAGTTTGTTATATAGGTCCCACAGCCAACTGATGATGTCCACAACTGAACTAATAATATTAGAGCTAGACTGTTCACAGACATTGCAGGGTCCCTGAGTTATTGTTATTTGTCCAACTCCTTATGCCTTCAAATGTAACAATATATAGCACCACAGAGTCACAACCAGCACATCTACACTCCCGACTGTGCTGAATATTATATATGGGATAAAATACCCCCCTGTCGTACATGATAAGGATACTGCAAGTCACTGAGGAGTTCCACGTAGAGGTTGGCAAGCCACTGAAAGCTCGGGCCAGGCTCGAGCCTGAAGCCTGACTCTGGCTCAGCTCGAGGTCCTGTTGGAATCTGCAGCCCATAACGAGCCAAGCTTTCACGTGGCTTCTGTCTGCCTCCCTCCCTCTACCTAGGATGTGGCGTTATGGCCAGAACTGCCAAACAGGTTTGTCTCTCGGCGTCAGCTCAACATTCTGTGTTTCTGGGCAAATCATTTAATCTCCCCCGTCTATAAACAATTAATGTGACCTTGTGTAATACAATTAACACTCATGTAAACTGCTTAAATACCTTCAGATCGAGTTCACATTACACAAAATAGAAAAATTGCAAAAAATGCACATATGGATCAAAACACAAAGCCTTAATTAAAGGGAAGACAATTTTATACCCATTTCCTGGCTGATTTCTACAAAGTAAAACCAGAAACCCTGGAAAAATAGCAGCTTCCCCACTTAAATGTTTTTAATTTTTTTTTTATTAAATGTTATTGATCATTTCGCTTCAAACAAACATCACTATGAAGTACATTACACAGTGCAAAGGCCGGTATCTATACATTACACAATAATGCAAAAGCCATTGAGAGCAGGTCAAGAGCATGCAAGCCATCACATATGAGCCTTCCAGTCGGAACACAAGGGAGAGTGGCAGGGATAAGGGGGTAAAGTGCAGCACAGTAATACATTAACATGTCCATCGCATTATCCATAAGAACGGGAGATTAGATAGTGGGCACAGACAGTAGATAGGTAGTGAGAGGTGACCAAATATCCCGGGGCCGGGATGGTGCAGGCAGCTCCTCAGCATAACAGACCAATTGATCTCGACAGTAGGTCAAGTCCTGCAGCCACAGTTTGGTAGTGGGGGCCAACCTACTCTCCCAACACATAGAGACCCTCCGCTTGGCCACTAGCAACGCAATGGCCACAAATCGCCGACAGGAGGCCTTGACATCAGCAACAAGACCAAGAAGACAGAATTGAGGAGTACAGTCCAGAGGCAGCCCAACCATGAGGTTTATAATCTTTACAACATCACCCATTTTGGAGAAAACCTTGGGACAAACCCACGCCAAATGATAAAAATCAGCGTCAGGGGCTCCGCAGCGTTTACAGGTGGCAGAGTCACGCAGACCATATCGGTGCAATTGGGCAGGCGTATAATACAGCTGATGTATATATTTGTAGTGAACCATTCGCAGATTCCTGTTCGATGTCAACTGCCCAGTTAGGCGGCAGCAGCCCACCCATTCATCCTCAGCCAAAACGCGCCGTAAGACTGCGTTCCATTTGTGCAATGCCACCACAACAGAAGTAGCTGCTTCCCTCTGTGATATCCGAAATAGTCTGGTGACCAATTTCACCCTAGAGGGAGTAGTATATAAGAGTTGCAGCACCTCCAGCGTAGGCGGCTCTGCGGGAAATTGCGAATACAGCCCAAGCATGGCCGACCGCAATCTGGTATAGGTGAAGAGTTGCATAGCAGTGAGAGGGCCGTCAGCAGCCAAGGCTGCCAAGGCAATGAACCTGCCCCCGGGGTACACATCCTTCATGGTCACCAAGTTCATGTCACTGAGGATCCGCAGAGCACCCGCCTCAGTGGTAACCGAGAGACTAGTGTGATGAAGCAAAGGCATACCGGGTGTATAAAGTGGCAGCTTCTGCGCTCGTCAACCCAGCTCCTGCCATGCCTTAACCGTGGTTTGAACCGTGTCAAACTCCCCCTTCTCGAACACTGTGTGAGTATTAACAATCATGGCCTTGAGCGGTATGGGATGCACCGCCCCAGCCTCAACCGCCACATGGGGGATATAGGCAGGGTCGTGTTGCCAATAGTACGCAAAGTGGGCCTGCGCACACAGGTAATATAACTGGAATTCAGGCGCTGCAAAGCCACCCAGCTCATAGGGGAGCGTAAGTGTTTCCCATCTGAGACGAGGTTTCCCCCCCTCCCCCAGCCAATGTAACTAAAAGTGATCGAAGGGAGTTGAAAAAATGACGTGACAGATGTATCGATATATTCAAAAATAAATAAAAAAAACGGGGGAGGACTACCATTTTGACTAAAGCCAATCGGTCAGCGAAGGAAAGGGGCAGTTTAATCCAACGGGCAACCTGCTCCTCAAGACGTGTGATAGCCACTCCATAGTTGGCTCGCACCACCTCCTGGGGATCGCGGTGTAACCACACACCCAGATATTTCACTGCATCAGTACACCACACCAAAGGAAATTCTAAATCAAATGGAGACGTACAGTCTGTAAGGGGCAATATCATGGACTTGGACCAGTTTATACCGAGCCCAGAAAACCACTCAAAGCGAACATACTCCCGAAGAAGGGGGGGCAGATGAAGGGCCGGCTCACGCACATATAGCACCATGTCGTCCGCATACATGGAGACTGCCAGAGGACGTTGAAGAAAGCGCAGCGCCGCCCGGGAATAACGCTGCCGCAAGATACAGGCCAGAGGTTCAAGTATGAGCGTAAACAGCAGCGGAGAGTGCGGGCATCCCCAACACGTGCCATGATGGATAGGGATCGGATGAGATACCTGACCATTAATCCGCACACGGGCTGTAAGGCAGGTGTAGAGTAATTTGATCCAATTAGTGAAGACAAAGGGCACCCCCATACGATGTAAAATCACAAGCATGTAAGACCAGGAGATGGAATCAAAGGCCTTAGCAGCGTCAAGAAGCACCGCCACCGCAGGCAACGTAGGCTCCAAGACATGCATAACAGCAAAAAGCGTTCTAAGATTGTGGGAGGTGGAACGAGCAGGCACGAAACCAGATTGGTCCGGCAGAATTAGCTGCAATCTGGTTGCCAAGACTTTAGCTAAAATTTTGACATCTGTATTGATTAAAGACAGTGGACGGTAGGAGTCACAGCTGTCAGACGGCTTGCCTGACTTAAGAAGGGCGACCATCAGTGCTTCCCGCAGTGTTGGGGGCAGGCAGTTAGTTTCATATGTGTAGGAGAGTAGGGTCTGCTTCCTATGGTCACCCCCACTTTTTGCTTTTGCTTCACTGGTTTTCGACTTAGATGTGGCTGTGGGCCTGCTAATCAGACCCACAGCCCAGCTGTTCTCTCTCTAAATTCATACTATGTACTTTAGATACGTAACCCAATTGGTAAGGATCACCCTATAGGGCCCTGTACAGTGTACCTTAGGTACCCAGGGCATGGGTGTACCCTAGGCCTACCAGGGGCTGCAGCATGTATTATGCCACCCCTGGCTGGCCTCCCATCATGACACAACTGGCTGATCACTCAGCTGGGGCAAGGTCGTGTAATCACCCCTTGCTTAGGTATAGTATTCCAATACCTACCTTATATATAGACACATGGGTAACCTTTCAGTCACTCCTATGGCAGGCCTTAACAATCCTGAAGGCAGAGTGCTTGGTAACATGTGAGATGGTGCTCTAGCATGAGCTGAGCCTGTCTGCAGCTTTCGGAACCATGTCCTTATAGCTGTTCTATGATATCGCCTACCATATACTCTTAAAGTGCCTTATAATCCTCGCGGTTATGGTAACTATGGTTTGGCTTTATCAAAACATGTCGTGTAAGGCGTCTAACACTTTGGAATACTACCCCCACACCATTTCTGGCGATGAGGATAGTATTCCTCCCTTCTAGAGGGAGAAGACATGTTGAAGGCCTACTACCCGGTTAAAGTTAACCAGAGCCCCAGCATCACAAAATGGATGCTGCTGCCACAGACACAAGTCTGACCTCCTGCTGCTGGGTGTCCTTCCAGCGAGGGAGGCTTGGACAATAGGTTTCCTGCCTTGCTAGCACCACCCTAGACAGGGCTTAGTGTATTGGGGCAGGGAGGGATGAAAGAAACGAGACACTTCCTGGGGCACACAAGGTGTCCCATGCATAGTCCGGTTCAAACCGGTGCTGGGGCACTCCAGCCCCAGTCCTGGCGCGAAACTGGACAAAGGGAAGGGGGTGTAACCACCCCCCTCCCTGGTCCCACCCATAGGAGGGACCTAGCAGGTAATCCAGCCCCCCAGATTAGTATAAGAGTGGGAGCTGAGTCCCTAGGATTTTGGATTATCCTGAATTGAAACTAGACACGAAACTCTGGACCTTCGACATTCGACAAGAAGACTGAAGAATCTCCCTTGTGGCCAAGGAGTGGCCACCCTGTGCAAACAGGCACCAACAAGCGACCTGTCATTTGCTTTGCCCAAGTTCTACGAGGAACCGACTGCAGAGCTCGACCAGCGCCTTGACCTCCAGACTTCTCTGACCCTGATCCACATCCACAGCCAAGCTGAGATCCATGGAGGCGACGAGAGACGTGGGACCGGCTACCTGGTAAAATTGGCGAGTAGCTTCCAGCGCAGCTTCTGAGGCATCCTCGAAGTTGTGCTCTGGGGATTGAGAAGCCCCAACCCCGAGCACCATCTGCACCGAAGATCAGCCCTCCACACTCCACGAGTTCTGCATGGGGCCCTTCTGCATTTTCCCGCTCAACGCATCTGTCCGGTTGCTTGCCCGTTGGCTAGTAGCCTCAGTGACGACGAACCCTTGGTTTGGCTCCTCCAGACTGGCCCTTGCTTCCCTGTGAAAGAGAAGCATCTCAGACCTTCCTGGTCTGCACCTGAAGCGAATTTCCCATTCCGCGTGGGTTGCCTTTGCCAAGGCTTGTTGACTCCAATCGGGACGTCGACTCCGCCATCAGCAAGATCCTTCGTGGGACAGCTCATACCCTGGTTCTGGTCGTCCTCGACGCCTCCTGGTCCACGCAGCTGCAGAGACAAGCTTCAAGCCATCACCTGTGTTCTGCACGACATCGCCTGGTTCCTTCCTGGTTCCACACGGTCACTGGCTAGTGACCCAGACTTTGTCCCCTCTGCTTGCAGGTGTTCTTCCTTCAAGATCCACCCTTGGATCCATCGGACATCTTCCTCCTGGCCGCCTGCCAGCATCTGTTCTTCAGGCATCCATAGGATCCAGCGACGACACCCGACACATCTTCACACATATGCACCCGTCTCCTGTGGGTGAGGTAACGCGAGTACTCCGGTGCTCCAGTGGATATTGACTATCCAAGTGTCTAAGTCTCTAGTTGCTTCCTCCTAGTTACTTCGGAAGTGTCCTTATTCTTCCTATTTCTAATTACTACATTCCCATTGACTTTAATGTAACCCGTGTGTGTGTTTCCACACTGCACACGCTTCCCGTGGGCCTCCCACTTCCTAACTATTGATAGGGTAGTGTAGCCCCAGCGATTCCCTAGGCCCTAGCCCTACTCCCTGTTCGTGACGTGGTACTTATACCACTTTCTTAGTATATGGTTTGCATGGCCCCTGGGCCTAACTGTATTTTTCCTGTGTAACTTAACGTATGCTACTTAAGAAATTGTTGTGCTTAGACCTCTGAACTCATAAAGAGTGCTGAGGGTATATGTTAGAATAAATACATTCTAATTTTATATATATCTGGTATGGTGTCCTTTCATTTGGTATTCAAGGGATTATAGTGGTATAACAGCTGGCTTCACATGCCATACAGAGTTTAGCCTAAGACTGCTCTTGTCCATGCTACCACTAGGATAGCTGGTCTATAAGGTTGACCTTACAACCAATCACCATAAGGGTTGTTTGGACTGATACAAGGTGTACACTAGAACTAGTGACATTATATATCAGGCCTACTTCTCACAATATGCCTCCTCATAAACCTGGAGCAGGCACGGGGCAAGTGTGTCAACATAAGTTTTATAAAACTCCGCTGGCAAACCATCAGCGCCAGCAGATTTACCGGTAGGGAGAGCGGCTATGGAATCCCGTATTTCATCAAGGGTGAGTGGGTGCATTAAAAATTCCTGCTGCCCCCGAGAGAGCCACACTAACGCGATATCGTCCAGATACTGCTGCAACTCAGCTTCATCTGCAGCCGAACGATAAGCGTACATGTCCTGATAAAAATCAGCAAAGGCTTGCAAAATATTAGGGGTGTCATGATAAGCGACCCCATCAACTGTGAGCGAACTAACCGTGTACGCGCCACCCTGGGGTCCCAGAATACGGGCCGCTAACACTCTACCCGGCCTGCCACCCTCCCCATAGTATCGGGCCGTGCTTCTTCGGGACAGGTGTCGGACCTCTTGGTCAGCCACAGCATTGTATTCGGCAACTTTCTCTTTAATGAGTGCAAGCACAGATATCTGGTGTGCTCTCCGCTCCAACCCCCGTAACTCACGTTCCAGCGTAGACAATGTACCTCTGAGTGACCGAAGAACCCTGGCCTGGAGACCAATGCAGACCCCACGTGTGGTCACCTTGAAGGCTTCCAATAGTGTCCCCACCGCGTCAACCGACCCGGTTTTACGAGCGAAATAGTCAGTAATGGCCACCCGAACGCCCTCACAGAATACCGCATCCAACGAGGCGGAAGGCTGAAGCCGCCACTGGAAGGGGGGGGGGGGGGGAGTGTAAGCCGGCAGGGCCATACGGATGTGCACGGGGGAATGATCCGAGAGTGTCCGAGGCAAGTGTTCAGCACGCACTTTCCAGTCATTGGCGTCCCGGGTCAGCAACCATAAATCTATACGGGACCAGGCGGGACGAGCATAGGAGTGACAGGTACCCTCCCGGACGCAAGGATGACGCAGACGCCTAACATCTACAAGTCCCACCATCGACATACCGTCCCGCAGAGCAGTGACAGCCTTCTTGGGAGGCCTGTCCACAGTAGACACTCTGTCCATAGCAGGGTCAAGGGCCACATTAAAATCACCCCCACAGATAATGGTGCAAGGGGGCAGTTTATAGAGTTCCCCCATAAGTCATCATAAAAGGTAGGATCGTCAATATTGGGACCATATACATTAACTATCACTAGTGACCGACCATACAGCGTACCTTGCACTATGAGGAACCTCCCACCCTCATCCTCCTCTACAGATAGCGGCAGAAAGGGGGTGCCTCTTTTAACCAAAATCATAACACCCCCGGCATAAGAGGAGTAAGAGGCAGCAAGTCGGACCCCAGCCCACCTGGTGACGACAGAAGACACCGCTTGCTTGGTGAGATGTGTCTCCTGTAGAAGAGCAATTCGAATACGATGACGGTCAAGATAAGAAAGCACCTGGGGCACTTTACGCGGATTGAGTCCCCTTACATTCCAACTAAGTCATGATATTGTCTTGTCGGCAGAGTCAGTCATGTCCCGATACCAAAAGGCGGAATTCCATCACGATGCTCACATACAGCCCCCAATATTACCCCACCACAACCGCAGTGCACTTCCAATGTACAATTCAAAACATTGCAAACCCCAACAACCCGACCCACCCACTCCAGCAAAATAAACCTGCTGTGACACCCCAGAAAACAACAGTAAAGAAAGCACCCCAGAACATGTCGCAGATTGGGAAAAGCATACAAGTAGGACCTCCAATCAGAAAACAATGCGACCAAGACACCGAAATGTGCCAAAACATAAAGTACAACTTTGTGGGGACTTCCCATTCAGAGAAGCACCAGAGGCCCCTGGCACCCCGTGAAGTACAGGGTGGGCCGAGACAGAAAGGATGGAGCCATCCAAAGCTGGGTACAGGTGTCCCCATGCGGCGACACCTAGTACCAGGACGACAAAGGTCCTCCCCCCACCAGCATACATTAATACAGTCATTGCAGTCAAATCAACAAAGGCAACGTGGAGCAAAACACCAAGATAAATACAATAAGACAGAATGAAACATCTGAAGGTGCACCTTAAGACATTAGAGGCAACCAAAGCCGACTGATGGGGACATTCGAGACATCAACGTGCAAGGCAGGGATCTGGAAAACAATACAAAAAAGAAAGCCAAGTCCTGCCACTTAACCCTCAGAGTCAGAGTCTCCCATCTTCCCATGTTGCGGCGAGCGCTGCGGCAGGCGACGCTCCAGCTGCCGAAGGTATTGAAGTGCCTCTTTAGGGGTAAGGAAGATGCGGTCCTTTCCATTATGTTGAATGTGCAGGCGCGCCGGGTAGAGCATTGCATAGGGAATGATGAGAGATTGCAGTTTTTTCTTCACGGCATGGAAATCCCTGCGCGACTGCTGCACCGCAACTTTGAAATCAGGGAATAGCTCCACCTTCATTCCCTGATAGCTCAGGCTGCCCTTCTCCCGGGCCAGCCGCAGCGCAGTGTCCTGGTCGCGGTAATTTAACAAGCGGGCTATAATGGGACGGGGTGGCGCCCCGGGGATAGGCCTGACAGCCAAGGAGCGGTGGGCTCTTTCAACAATGAGAACTTTTGAAAAGTGCTCCGCCCCAAACAAAGAGGTAAGTAGCGACTCCACATACAGTTCCATATGCCCAGTGTTGGTCAATTCCGCAATCCCGGTAATTCGTAAGTTGTTCCGTCTAGACCGGGCCTCAATGTCCTCGTTCTTAGCCCTAATGAGCTCCAAGAGCTTTTCCATGCTCGCACACGAGGTACTAACTGCGTCCACCCGATCCTCGGTCGTAGAGATGCGCTGCTCAGCCTCAGCCAGCTGTGCTCCGTGTTTATCCAGCCTGGACGCCATTGTGTCCATACGCATGTTCAGATTGTCAATTTTGGCGTCAATAGTATGTAAGCTCTGCTGCATGGCTATCATCATGCGCACCAGTTTAGCCCCAGATCCCAGCTCATGATCAGGTTCTGCGTCCGAAGTAGCAGGAGGGAAGGACTTGGGGTGCTTTTTGGCCTCAAATGTAAGCTTGCTCTGCTGTTTGTCGGTGCGCCCCAGAGCTGATCAAGCATGCACCAGAGGCGCACAAAAGAGAGGAGCGGCGGCAGACAACGGCAGAACCAGAGGAGGCAATAAGCAGAGCTATGGCGCCAGCACCAGAAGGCCCAGGATATGGATCGCACAGTCAAACTGCCAAAAGCCGCAAAGAAGGCGCACAAAGCTGCAGGGGCCCACCGAACTACAGGCACAGAGGGCACACCTCACACAAAGCGATGAGGAGGTGCGCCACCCTAGGCCCCCCGGTCACCAGCAGCCACAGAACTAGGACCCAAGCCTCAAAACAGGCAGTGCAGATGCTCCAGGGATGATCGCCCACCACAGCAGGCCCCAAGAGTCCGCCGCCCTGTGGAGCCCACGAGGACGCATGGGCAAGGGGCGAAAGGACCCAAAGAGCGCCAATCAGTGAGGGCAGGACCGTGATGCAGGCAAATCGCAGGCCAGGACCAAAGCAGACATGGGGCGCGTAAAGCCGCACCGCGCTACACAGACCCCCCCAGCGGCATCGGAGTAGGCCCAGCGAGGCCCGCAACAGTCAGCAGCCTCACCTCGGTGTCGTCCAGGCAGGGTCAGCCGCCGCGTTCAGCAGTGGGGACAGCACAGCTGCCGACACCCCGCAGCAGCCATCAGGTGCAGCAGAGCGGCAGAGCAGGACCTCTGAGCGCCGCCGCAGCAGGCCCGACCACAGCTGGGGATCGCGGCGCCCAAGGCCGGGCGGGCGTCAGGCGGGGATCACGCACCACGTTGCCGGGCCGTCGGCACCCGGAACACACCGCTCTGCAGAATGAGCGCCACCGGAGCAACACAGGTTCAGCCCCACAATGCCGCCTGGGACACTTCTCCCATCCGCCAGCAGATCGACGCACTTCACACCGGGAGAACAGCCGCAGGACAGCAGGTCACCAGAGGGGGTGGAGTGGCGCCGCCATTACACACGGGATCCAGAGGCAGGCAAAGACGAAGCGGCGGGACGGCATACACTTCAGAAAGACACCAGACTGGAGCCAAGACGGTAAGGAGGGCAGATCCGGGCCATGGAGGTGTGGATGGCATTAAATTCACCAGGATATTAGGCGGATTGGAGTCTCGGCCAGCAGAGCCACAGTACAATGCGGCCATCTTGCTCCGGACTCCCTAGCGCCCCCCGGCTTACCCACTTGAATTGTGTGGTTTTAGGCAAATACTTTATTTCACCAAAACTCTTTTTTCTTCATTAATGAATGCAAAAGCATTTTCAAATATTTGAGTTCATAAATACCAGTTGTACTAAAACCTACTGTGCTTGATTTAATAGACTCTAATGTTGCTCTATACCAATCTAGGTTACATACACTGTTTACAGGACAATTGTCTTGACACTTGGTGCACTAATGGTTCATGTTTAAAAACTATCATTTTTAATAGGTACTTCCCGGTGCACTGTTATAAAGCTTTGCATATTAAGAAAATACACTTTCTAGAATTTTGAAGAGGCTTTATCATCTTTTACATTATGCTTCAGTGTACTTTACAGAGCAAACATTTTCAGGGCTTGGCTTTTGCACAGGCTCTAGATCCCAGCCAGACCCTTGGCTCGACTCTGGTTCGGCTCTCCTTGTAATTCTGTTCACTCGCCCACCTCTAGTTCCATGCCCACATAGAGGAACAAGGCTGATTTCCTTTATAAGGTTATGGATCGCTGAAGTTACTTGCAATACCCATATTATGTACGGCAGTGGGTAATTTATTCCTTGCAACAGATGGTCATACCATCCCCTTTCCCACAAATCACTTAAATCCTTGGTGTGTAGCTGTTTCCTATGAAAGAGAGAGCATGTTTGCAAACATAAATTAAAATAAAATCCCTCATGCTAAATTAAACACATTAAAAAAGCTGCTAGTTGTTGCTAACAGATATTATTGACAGTTTAATACAAGGCAACTTTTCTATAACTACCCAAGGAGTGCCAAAAATAAACATGTCGCTATAAATATCTACTTTCTGCTTGTAACTCTACAGCTAGAAAAATAGAGCTAAAGAAAGAAAAGCAACATTTTGCTTTCCTTCTTTAAACTACTTTAATCATGCTCCCTGACCTGCACTGCCTTTCTCTTCTGCTGGCAGCAGACAGTGTGACGTCAGAACTCAACTGGAATGAGGTATTACAGTCGATTTCTATTGTCTTTTATTTATTATCGGTGACTGTATGCGTCACTAGTCGCCCATTATAAAGAAATTAGAGACAACTTTTTTATAAAGGGATTGCAGAATCTGATGTTTTATAAAGTATTTCAAAGCAGTTCTGTCTAGCAGGATGGTGCTAAGGCTGGTATTGTCTGAGCTCTAGAGCAGTGGTTCCTGACCAGTGGATCGCAGAGCAAATTTTGGTTTGGAAGTAAAAGTCCAAGAAATTAATAAAGATACCTTTAAACTATGTATTTAACTTGTCGCATTTGCTGCGCTCCAAAGACAGAGCTCAAAAGCCAGGCTATGTTTTCTGAAAAATTGCTACTTATTTTTTAACACGCGGTTGGTGTTTACAAACCTCTCACTTTGCAGTTAGAGATGAGTAAAGAGAATTATGTGGCAATCTTGTTGGGGTACAGAGTGTGAACGGTAAGGCTGCAGAATGTCATTATTTGTAACACAACAAAATGTAAATAGCTGTAAATGAAATGAGGATGTGTCATAACAGCTGGAGCTGACGACTTTGGTACAGGGGAACCACGTTCTAGTCTGGCGTAAAACACAAAAACTGTGACTCTGGGTATCTCACTACTCTCCCCCTCCCTAACAAGAAATGAATGTGTCTTTGTGTAATGCATCTGGGGCTCATGTAATGCGCGATAGTACCTTTGGGTTGAGTTTGCGCTATATGAAAGTGCAAAAAATTTAATAAAGTGTTCACATTCAGCAGGTAGGAAAGCGCAACTGAAACACAGTTTTTGTTATTCTTAAGTGTGATGGAACCAAAGATTTGAATAGGAACAAAACAAATCAAGACACTTCACTTGGAGATGCACAAATGTGAATATTCAATTAAACCCGATTCCACACATGGGGCCATATGTAGGTACCTAAATACCGGTCGGTAACGGCCAAAAATCGGTAAATATCCCGTTACCGACCGGTATTTAGGCAATTGAGATGTAGGTGGCTGGATTTCAGGATTCGGTAATTTACCGAATCGGAATTTTAAGAAATCGGTAAAATACCGATTCGGTAAATTACCAAATCCTGAAATCCTATGTAGGGGGCACTCAAGTGAGTGCATTTTTGGTTTCTGGATTCGTTATTTACCACCAACTACAAGTTGATGGTAAATAACAAATACCTTTTAAAAAGCAATTTTGTGCTTTTTGAAAAGTGCCATGTGGCAGACATACATGCCCTTAGGGCATGTATGTGCGCCACATGTGCACACATGCACGAATCAGGGGTGCAACAGGGTGTCAATGTGACACCCTGCCACCCATGAATATGCTCCCCCTATTACCGATTCGGTATTTTCCGAATCGGTAATAGTGAATGGCTTCCCATTCATTCCTATGGGCCTCCAGGCCCATAGGAATGAATTGGAAGGGATGCATTATTAGCGATTCGGAAAATACCGAATCAGTAATACCGAATATTACCGATTCGGTAATAATTACCAAATGTTTACCTACATTCTATTTACCGATTCATAAATACCGAATCGGTAAAATTCGGTATTTATGAATCGTTAAATAGAAATTACCTACATATGGCCCATGATCCCTTGTGTGCAGTATAGTTTTATCAGTAAAACAGTATGTGCGAATTTAGTGGCCATTTCAATAGAAAATGCGCTATGAAAAGGACAGTGCGCTCCCATGCCATGTTTTACTTACATTAAAAATCGCCACTTCTTGGCAATTAAACTTGGGTGGGTCGTTAAAGTTTGTCATTCTAAAAAGGGGGTCGAGGTGCTAAAAGGTTTGGAAATACTGCTGTGGAGCACGTACACAACCGTAGCTATTCCACATCTCCCACGGGTTCCCAGTCACCTTTTGAGGAAAAAAAACAGTGAGAATAGAGCTGAAATAGCGTTTTTACTCCCAAGAAGGAGCGCGTGGTGTCGAGTGACGAGGAAAAAAATACAGCATTCTAATAACTTCTACTCCTGCACCGCGCTCGCCCACGCTTCACATATCAGTACTCTTACGTTCAGGAAGTTCTTCTAGCATTAGACGTATAGAGGAAGTCCTATTTTGTTCTTTACTCAACTTCGAACCGGAAAAGGAAGAGTAGCCGCAAAAGATGCTGCACACTTCCAGGACTACCCTACTGTAGCCTGCGAGGTTTAGTCTGGGAAAGGGACAGCGCTGATAACATTATTACATGGTTTGTGTCCTGCCCCACTTTGAGTGCAGGGAGGCGTTTCACATTGGGAATGTGCCCGCAGGATATCTCCTAAGTGCGGGAGGGGTGGGGAAGGAGCTGTGAGTTGTGTCTATGGAGTTATGGACCCCGCTGTAAGTTTGTGAGGGAAGATTTCTGGTAACTTGCTGGGTGTTGGTACTCCATGCTGGTTAGTAAGCGCAATGGAAGTAGGTCGCTGAGCTATGGAGTTTTTGGGACTGGGTATGTTGCAGGGGATCTTTGAATTTGGTGAATGTTGCAATGGTCGAATTGGTAAAAATAACAAGACGCGCGGCCGCAAGACGTGCTCTGTGGTGTGGAAGGGGCGGATGGGTGCCGCGAGGAAAGCCAGATGGCAGAGTGAAGCCAAAAGGAGTGAGGAGCAGAGTGGGGGCCAAGACATGCGCGAAAGTTAATTGAGGTGCGCGCGCGCGCGACGGCAAACGGCAAAAGCAGGCTGGCGAGTGGTGTGCGATGTGAGCACACCATGACAAGAGAGGAAAGCCAGATGGCGCCTCTGCTCGTCATTGTGCGCGTAACCGCACGCTCTATGCCAGCCAAAAGCGTGTGGTCGGACTTTTGAAAGCCCACACACTAAATGTCTCGCGTTGGCTCAGGCAAGACCTAAAAAGGGAGACAAAAGTCTCTAAAGTGTAGTCAAAAAGTGACTAAGGTACGTTCTCTAACCGGATCTGCGCTTGCTGGCGCGGAAAAAGAAAGAACTGACGTCAGCACGCATGGGTGGCGCCTAAGTAGTCTCCGTGATGTCATCCCAGCGCTTACGACGCCAGCGACGGACGCGGAGCCGCAGGACGCCACCTACTGACGCGCAGGGGTACTGCTAGCAAAACTTTCGGGATCCCGTCTGACGACTGGGGATATTCTAAGGTAAGGAATCTATCACTAACCTGTCTCTTTCAGATATAAAGTCTCAAAAAGGGTAGTCAAAAAGTGACTAAGGTACGTGCTCTAACCGGATCTGTGCTTTCTGGCGCGGAAAAAGAAAGAACTGACGTCAGTGCGCATGGGTGGTGCCTAAGTAGTCTCCGTGACGTCAACTCAGCGCATACGACGCCAGCGGCAGACGCGGAGCCCCACGACGCCACCTACTGACGCGCAGGGGTACTGCTAGCAAAACTTTCCGGATCCAGTCTGACGCCTGGGGAGTATTTAAGGTAAGGAATCTATCACTAACGTGTCTCTTTCAGATAGACACGTACAGCGTCGAACAACAAAAAGAGAGCATATGTCAATTTGGAAAACCACTCAGTAAGCAGAAGCAAGGAGGAACCCATGGCCAACTTGCAACAACTCAGAAAAGCCCCCCCCCCCACACATGGAGATATTGCTCCAGACATCACAGCCTCGAGAAGAGGTTGCGACGTAGGAAGAGGATACCAAGGCAACCGGCATGTAGACATAAATGTATAAACATACAATTATGTAGAGAAAGAACGAGCCAGGAGCATGAACATGTATACACCGTACCATACCTAGAACAGTAAGGGCAGGTAGGAGCCGTTTTGGAAGAGGAGACCATGAAACCTCCAAAGGAGGTGGATGACCATGGAAAAAGCAGATGGCACCAGGGAAAAACATAGAACACCGTACAATGGACCACCAAGCGACGCATGGAGCCCACATGACCCCCAGGCCCAGGTGAGATAAGCAAGGCTATATAATAGCGTACAAGTACCCCACATGGAGTATGTATACCCCAAACAACGAGGGACACCTCTTAGGGCAAGAAGCCAGGCCAAAAGAACGCATTAACGAACCAAACCCGTGAGCTGAGTTCCGAGCCTTAATAACATCACCGAGCCAAGCCACCGGTTGAATACCACAGTCAGAGGACACAGCAACCTGTGGAACACGGCCACAAAAGGCCAACAGGCAGCTGAAAGCAAAAACGCATCCAAGGGATGCCAATAAAAGAGTAAGCACCCTTGACCACAGAAAAAAGAAGACGTAAGGCTCACTGCCCATGGTAAACACAGAGAGCATCTAAGGATGCGAAATGAAAAAGTACCATAGAAGACAGGCCCAAAAGGGCCTAAGTGGAAGGACGAAAGCCCGCCAGGAGCCGGCGAACCGCCGACTCGGCATGAGCATCTAAGAGCAAAACCCCATCAAAGGGTAAGTCAACCAGTCGCTCCCGGATATTTTCAGGGAAGACGCTATCTCGCAACCAAGCGTGACGCCTTAAGGCAACAGAGCTTGCCATGGCTCGACCCAAAGAATCCGCAGTATCTAAGGCTGAACGGATTTGGCAAGGTCGCGGCCATCCCGGATGAGGCGAAGGAGATCAACGCGAGCACCTTCAGAGGTGGCAGTATGCAAAGACTCTGCAGAGTCCTACAGGGCAGAGGTAGCCCGAGCCAAAACACACACTGTATTTAAGGACCGTAGGGCAGCACTCAAGCCACCTGGACTCCCGAGAGGGATGAAGCGTTAGAGGGGGCAGAGAAGGAAAGGCAGTCTGCAACACGAACCCCTGCGCATCAGGGTGCACAAAAAGACAGGCCGGTTCATGTGGAGCTGGACGGTGGCGGTGCAAAACTGAATGAGCCACCGAGTCACTGAACAATGGGCCCGGACCCCAGAAGGCGATCCGACGACGGAACCGAACAGAGGAGGGACCTGCAGTCGATGACTAGGCCGGGGGGCGAGACGACTCCGACCGGGACAGCCGTGCCGAAAGAAGCTTCATATGGCGCTCCCGCCAAGACTATGGATTCAGACGCTGGCAGGCATCACAGTCCGTGGAGTCAAGGTGCTCGCCAAGACACCACATACAAATAAGATGCGGTTCAGTCGCGGACATTTGCTGTGAACAGGAATTACAAGATTTAAAGCTCGAAGGCATCGCACACTGTTCTCGACGCGAAGCGTTTGAAAATGAGGCCTGAAAACAGGCCAGAGGAGCTCACTCCGGATCCGCGTTGCACGCGGAAAAGAAGGAAACTGACGTCAGCGCACGGGGAGGGACTTATATGACCTCGCTGACTTCACGTAAGTGGACGACACCAGGGCGGGGTCGTGTGGCGCCGTTCCCCGGCGCGCAGAGGTGCTGCTGCTGCTGCAAAAAAAATTACGGATCCAGTCTCACGCCTGGGGATATTCTAAGTTAAGGAATCTGCAGGTAGATGTCTCTATCAGATTGCCCTGATGTTCCAGCTGTGAGAAGTTGGCCTGATGTATGATGTCACTAGTTCTAGTGTACACCTTATATCAGTCCAAACAACCCTTATGGTGATTGGTTGTAAAGTCAACCTTATAGACCAGCTATCCTAGTGGTAGCATGGACAAGAGCAGTCTTAGGCTAAACTCTGAATGGCATGTGAAGCCAGCTGTGATACCATATATAATCCCTTGAATACCAAATGAAAGGACACCACAACAGATATATATATAAAATAAAGTGTATTTATTCTAGTCAAACCCTCAGCACTCTTTATGAGATTAGAGGTAAGTACAACACAGTCTTATTTAAGCATACATTAAGTCACACAGGTAAGTAATACAGTTAGGCCCTAGGGGCCACGCAAACCATATACTAAGTAAGTGGTATAAGGACCACTGTCACGGAAATAGGATAGGCCTAGGCCTAGGGAATCGCTGGGGCTACACTACAATAGCAACAGTTAGGAAGTGGGAGGCCCACGGGATTCAGGTGCAGAGTGGAAACACTCACGCGTAATGCGTAAAAATCGATAGAAATAGTAGTTGTTAGAAATTAACAGTTTAAGGACACTTCTGAAGCAGCTAGAGAGTCGAGACTCGGAAACTAGACCCTAGGATAGTCACTACCCTTGTGAGCACCAAAGTACCCAAGTTACCTAGACCACAGGCTGCGGGTGCATAGGTGTGAACTTGCGTCGGGTTTCGTCGTGGACTTCTATGGATGCCTGAAGGAAAGATGCTGACAGGCAGTCAGTGAAGAGTGTCCGGTGGATCCCAAGGCTGGGATCAAGAAGAGAGGAGACCTGCAAGCAGAAGGGACAGAGTCAAGGTCACTAGCCAGTGACCACGTGGAACCAGGAAGGAACCAGGCGATGTCGTGAAGATTGCAGGTGAAGGTGAAGCTTGTCGCTGCAGCCACGAGGACCAGGAAACGTCGAGGATGACCAGGACCAGGAGGCGAGCTGTCCCATGAAGGCTCTTGCTGTCAGCGGTGTCAAAGTTGAACTAGGACTCACCAAGCCTTGGCAAGCGGAACCCACGAAGAACGGAGGACTTGCTTCTGGTGCAGACCAGGAAGGTCTGGGGTGCTTCTCTTTTGCAGGGAAGCGGGAGCCAGTCTGGAGGAGCCAAACCAGCAGTGAAGATTTCTGGATGCGTCGTCACCAAGGCCACTAGCCAACGGGCAAGCAACCGGACAGACTCGGCAAGCAGGAAAATGCAGAAGGGCCCCACGCAGGACTCGTGGAGTGTGGGGGGCTGATCTTCGGTGCAGATGGTGCTTGGGGTTGGGGCTTCTCAATCCCCGGTGCACAACTTCGAGGGTGCCTCAGAAGCTGCGCTGGAAGATACTAGCCACTTTTCCCAGGTAGCCGGTCCCACGTCTCTCGTCGCCTCCACGGATCTCAGCTCGGCTGTGGATGTGGATCAGGGTCAGAGAAGTCTGGAAGTCAAGGCTCTGGTAAGGCTCTGCAGTCGGTCCCTCGTAGAACTTCAGCAAAGCAAAGGGTAGTCTCTTGATGGTGCCTGTTTGCACAGGGTAGCCACTCCTTGGCCACAAGGGAGATTCTTCAGTCTTCTTCTTTCGTCGAATGTCGAAGGTCCAGAGTTTCTGTTCAAGTTGCAGGTTCAGGATAATCTAATCTCCTGGGGCCCAGCTACCACTCTTATACTAATCTGGGGGGCTGGGTTACCTGCTAGGTCACGCCTTATGGGTGGGACCTGGGAGGTGGGTGGTTACACCCCCTTCCCTTTGTCCAGTTTCGCGCCAGGACTGGGGCTGGTGTGCCCCAGCACCGGTTTGAACTGGACAATGCATGGGACACCTTGTGTGCCCCAGGCATGCCTCATTCCTTTCAGCCCTCCCTGTCCCAATACACTAAAGTCTATCTGGGGAGGTGCTAGCACCTCCCCAAGCAGGAAACCTATTGTCCAAGCCTCCCTTGCCGGGATCACTCCCAGCAGCAGGAGGTCAGACTTGTGTCTGTGGCAGCAGCATCCATTTTGTGATGCTGAGGCTTTGGTTAGAGTTAAACAGCAAAGTAGGATTTTAAAATGTCTCTCCCTCTAGAAGGGAGGAATAATATCCTCATCACCAGAAATGGTATGGCGGTATTATTCCAAAGTGTTAGACACCTTACACAACATGTTTTGATAAAGCCAAACCATAGTTACCATAACCGTTTAAGATTATAAGGCACTTTAAGAGTATATGGTAGGCTATATCATAGAACAGCTATAAGGACATGGTTCCGAAAGCTGCAGACAGGCTCAGCTCATGCTAGAGCACCATCTCACATGTTACCAAGCACTCTGCCTCCAGGATTGTTAAGGCCTGCCATAGGAGTGACTGATAGGTGCACATGTGTCTATATATTAGGGTAGATATAGGCATACTATATCTAAGCAAGGGGTGATTACACGACCTTGCCCCAGCTGAGTGATCAGCCAGTTGTGTCTGATTGGAAGGCCAGACCAGGGGTGGCATAATACATGCTGCAGCCCCTGGGAGGCCTAGGGTACACCTATGCCCTGGGTACCTAGGGTACACTGTACAGGGTCCAATAAGGTGATCCTTACCAATTGGGAATGTACCTAGGGTACATGGAGTCCATTTTAAAGAGAGAGCAGACAGCCTGAGACCCTGAATGGCAGGATCTCAGGCCAACTAAGTCGAAAAACCAGCTAGACACTAGGCAAAAAGTTGGGGGTAACCATAGTCAGATATCCACCTTCCTACACCAGCCATGTCCCGAGATGCAGAGCCTCCTGACATAGGGTCCACAACCCCACCCGCCCTGTTTGTTGCAGTACACCCATTTGACAGAAGGAAGGAATGCTACCAGTGCAAGTCGGTTAGCCCGAAGCTCCAGAAGGATGATATGGAGCCGGGACTCCGCCAGAGCCCAGAGTCCTCTGATCTCCCCCTCCCCCATGTGGCCGCCCCATCCCAGAAGGGGTGCGTCCGTCACCACTGTGTGTTCCGGTTGGGGAAGGGAGAGGGATCTGCCATTGACCCAATCGCGATTCGTGAGCCACCACTGCAGTTGTTGTGCAGTGCCCTCCGAGATCTGAACATGATGGGACAGGTTGCCCTGATGTTGTGCCCACTGGAACTTCAGGTCCCACTGCAGAGCCTGCATATGCCATCTGGCATGATCCACCAACAGGATGCAGGAGGCCATCAGGCCCAGTAGCAGGAGGGCCATCCTGACCAAAACCCGGGATAAAGGCTGAAAGATCGGAATCATAGCCTGAATATCCTGGACTCGCTGCTCGGGAAGATAAAACTGAAACTGAGCCGAATCCAGAACCGCTCCGATGAATAACAACCACGACCTACTTCTGGCCCAGGAACGCGCTCGATGGCCCCTTGGCCAAGAGGGCCTTGACATCCTGCTGAAGAAGCGCAAATTGGTCCCTGACATGCGGTGGTATTGAGGTGGCATGGCTGGAGGGGAAGTCTCGACGGGGAGGGAGTAGCCCCTTCAGACAATATGCAGCACCCACTTGTCCGAAGTGATGTTGCGCCAGTGGGGGAGATGATTGCAAATTCTGCCGCCCACTGGCGTTTGATAGGCCTGAAAGGTCGGACTAGGAAGGCTTTGCAGGTGATGCTGCAGGGGTGGAGGTGGACTGACCCGCCCGCTGGCCCCCTGAGCCGCCTCAACGGTTCCCACGTCCGCGGCCGCGCTGTTGTTGCTGCTGCACCGGCCTCTGACCCTGCAAACGTAGTGGGGCACCCCTTCCGTGTCCACGAAAGGAGCGAAAGGCAGAAGGCGGAGGAGGTCGAGTGGCCGACAGGCCCAAGGACTTGGCCGTAGCCCGTGAGTCCTTAAGGCGCTCCGGCGCACTATCTGCCTTATTGCCAAAAAGGCGAATGCCATCAAAGGGCATGTCCATCAGAGTGTTCTGGACATCCGCCGAGAAGCCAGTTGGTCTCAGCCAGGCGTGGCGCCTAAGTGCCACCGTCTTGGATATCGCCCTGCCCAGCGGGGTGCCAACCCCACAACAGATGGTAAACTTAGCTGCGTCTCTCCCAGCAGCTTGGGCGAGCACTGTCTGGGCCTCCTTCGGACAGATAGGCAGCACCTGCGCAACCGCGTCCCACACAGAGTGGGAATAACAGCCCAAGAGGCATGCAGTGTCCACCGACCGCAGCCCTAAGCTGGCAGATGAAAACAGCTTCTTGCCAAGTTGCTCCAGCTTCTTGGATTCCCTATCCGGAGGTGCGGAAGGGAACAAGCTCTGGGACGCAGAGGCTTGGACAACCAAGCTCTCAGGAGTGGGGTGTTGGGAGAGTAAGAGGGGGTCGCCTGGAGCCGGGCGATGACGTCGGGCCACGTTCCTGTCCACAGGAGCCCCTGTGTTCGTTAGGCCTGGACCAGGTGCCCAAAAAAACATCAGAGAGTGCTTCATTAAAGGGTAGCAAGGGCTCCGAAGAGGTCGCCGCCGGCCAGAGCACTTCTGTCAGGAGGTTAGTCCTGACAGCCACTGTAGGGAGTTCGAGGTGGAGGGCCTCATCCGCTCTACGCAACACCACAGCGTAGCTGGCTCCCTCCTCCGTGGCCACGGTAAGAGGAGACAGCATGCCAAGGTCAGGTGAAGTGTCAAGACCACTGGAATCCACTAAATCCTCTGCCCAGTCTATGTCATAAGCACAGTCTTGTGATAGAGGGTCCTTAGACCCCTCCCAGTCCTCCCCTTCCTCCGAAGTTTGTGGAACAGGCTGAAACTACAGAGGACGGACATAGGGAAAAAAGGGCCCCATCGACGTCGGAATCGGCGCCGATCCGGCACCGTGTCCGGTTCAGGGCTAAAACTGGGGACGACGTAATCCCGAGGAGCAGGCGACGCCGGAGGTGGTGCCGGTGGGGTCGACGTCAGTGGAGGCGTTACAAGGTCAACTGGCGTCGACCGGGGTCCGATCCCGGATCCCAGGCGGTCCTGCATCGCCGGAGCCACCAGTGACGCTGGGGCCGGAGCGGCCGGCGATGGAAGGACAGGACCCCCAGTCGGTCCCACGGGGCCCGTAGGAGCACCGGCGGGGCCAGACGGCCCAAAGAGTAGGGCCATGGCAGGAAGAAACTCTTGCACCTGGGCAGACGTCGCCGACGCACCCGGGAAGGGCAGGTAGACCGGCGGCTATGCTTCTTCGACTTCTTTTTGGAATGCTTCAACTTACCTGACCCTGAGTGCAAAGACTTAGATCCAGAAGAATGATAGTGACGACTCCAAGACTGGTCCCTCGACCTTCCACGGGACTGGGACCTTGAGCGGCGCGGAACCGACTGCCGGACTTCCTGCAACTTTCGGGACAGCTCCCGCAAAGACTTCGACGCCATGGTCCGGCAGTCGGGGCACGACTTGGAGTCGTGGTCACGCCCCAGGCAGTAGAGACACACGCGGTGTGGGTCCGTCACCAACATCATGCGGTGACAGTCCCTGTGAGAAGTTGGCCTGATATATGATGTCACTAATTCTAGTGTACACCTTGTATCAGTCCAAACAACCCTTATGGTGATTGGTTGTAAAGTCAACCTTATAGACCAGCTATCCTAGTGGTAGCATGGACAAGAGCAGTGTTAGGCTAAACTCTGAATGGGATGTGAAGCCAGCTGTTATACCATATGTAATCCCTTGAATACCAAATGAAAGGACACCACAACAGATATATATATAAAAATAGAATGTATTTATTCTAGTCAAACCCTCAGCACTCTTTATGAGATTCGAGGTAAGTACAACACAGTCTTATTTAAGCATACATTAAGTCACACAGGTAAGTAATACAGTTAGGCCCTAGGGGCCACGCAAACCATATACTAAGCAAGTGGTATAAGAACCACTGTCACTAACACAGGATAGGCCTAGGTAGGGAATCGCTGGGGCTACACTATACTACCAAAGGTTAGGAAGTGGGAGGCCCACGGGATTCAGGTGCAGAGTGGAAACACTCACGCGTAATGTGTAAAAGTCGATAGAAATGCAAGTTATTAGAAATTAGCAGTTTTAGGACACTTCTGGTATAGCTAGGAAGTCGAGACTCGGAAACTAGACCCTTGGATAGTCAATACCCTAGTGAGCACCGAAATGCTCAAGTTACCTAGCCCACGGGCTGCGGGTGCATAGGTGTGAACTTGCGTCGGGTTTAGTCGTCGACTCCTATGGATGCCTGAAGGAAAGTTGCTGACAGGCAGTCAGTGAAGAGTGTCCGGTGGATCCCAAGGTGGGGATCAAGAAGGAAGGAACCTGCAAGCAGAAGGGACAGAGTCTAGGTCACCAGCCAGGAGCCGGGAAGGAACCAGGAAGGAACCAGGCGATGTCTTGAAGATGCAGGTGAAGGGTGAAGCTTGTCGCAGCAGCCTGAGTCGGTGCCCGGGTCCTAGAGTTGTCTTTTTCGGAATGTTTGCTACAGGGGACTTTGGAACACTTCGTTGTATAACTGTTTAACAGTGCTGGGTGGGTGGCGGGTCGTTGTCATCCCCCTCTGGTTGATACCGCTGGGAACACTCTTGGTTCCGATGCTCTGTTTTTTTCTACTTGCTTATACTTGGTATTGTTCCTTAGAGCTATGTTTTTTTTCCACAGGTTGGGGTTTGCCTCACGTTTGCGTGGTATGGCTGGGTGGAGGGAGGGGGGAATGGGTTGGTTACTTTGATTTTATTGACATGGCTGGTAGTGTGTTAATTGTGCGGATACACAGAGGCACGGATGCTTTCGGGCCCCCATTGCTAGTTGCATGGCGCCGATGGCTCAAATAGGCTTGAATGAGTCCCCCCTTGGCCTATCACTAATGTCTTGGAACGTCAGGGGTCTGAACAATCAGCGTAAATGTAAACAGATACTACATTATTTAAATCGGCACAGGGTTGACATTGCTTTTATCCAAGAGACGCATTTGCACGCCTCTGTTGACTCACGCTTTGCGGCCTCGTGGGGCGCTCATAGATACCTCTCCAATTTCAGCAATTACGCCAGAGGCACCGCGGTGCTGATTCACAAGAGAGTCCCGTTTCACTGCCGGGCGTTCATGGGGGATAGGGAGGGACGCTACTGCATAGTGCGGGGGTGTTGATGGGTCATGCGATCATTCTGGTATGTGTGTATGCTCCTAACACTGATTCCCCGGAATTTTTTCATGCGCTTGCTTCCCAGCTTGCAACTCTTGAACCGGCCGGCCTCATACTTGGCGGCGACTTTAACTTGTTGATGGATGTGCGTCTGGACAGTACTTCGGGGGCCGCTCACTCTAAGCCTAGGGCGCGGCGCGCACTACTTGACCTATGCCACCAGTTCTCTCTGACTGACATCTGGCGCAGGCGCAACCCGCACATCACTGACTACACACACTTCTCGGGGCAACATAACACTTGGACCAGGATTGACTACTGGCTCCTGTCACCGGGCCTGTCCCCCTGGTTCCGTGAGCTGCAGACCTTCCCCAGAACCTACTCAGATCACTCCCCGGTGTCACTGTGCTTGGATGTTCCGCGGTCCGAGGGTTTTGAGCGGCAGTGGCGATTCCCTGGGAGGGCGCTCCTGGACGACCTATTTGTCCACGAGATTTCCGAAGCGGTCGAGGACTATTTCACGATTAACACCGGGTCGGTGGACTCGTGGGCCGTGCTTTGGGAGGGGTTTAAGGCATATATCAGGGGGATCTGTATAGCTAAACATGCTGGGGTCCTAAAGGCACTGCGTGCGACGATTAAACAATTGGAGACACAGCTCGATACGCTTGACGCTGAGGCACAGCTTGCGCCCACTAGCGACGTGTCCGCTAGGAGGCTCAGCCTCCTGACCGATTTTCGGGACGCAGCGGACAGAGAGATTCTGTACCTGGGTAAGTACCAGACGGCACGTAGATACGGGGAAGGGGATAGGCCGGGACGCACTCTGGCGCAGGCTCTGCGGCCGCCGTATAGTAAGTCCTTGATAGTCGAGGTGAAGGGTGCAGACGATTCGCTCCGCACGACGCCCGCCGAGATCAGGGACGAATTCCTGGCCTTCTTCTCCGATTTATACACGACCAAGTTAAGTGAATCCTCGGCCTCTCGTGACGCCTACTTGTCCAAAATCGCGCTCGTATTCCTGGATAGGGGTATGCAGGAGTTCATGGCGGAGCCCATAACGGTGGCTGAGGTTCGAGGGGCGATCAAGGTGCTTCGTGGCTCCTCCGCCCCAGGCCTCGATGGCTTCTCCGGGGATTTTTACAAGGCCTTCGCTGATCTACTGGCGCCGCAGCTTATCGAAGTATATGCGGAGGCACTGGAGCGTGGAACCCTTCCGTCGACCCTTAGCGAAGCGGTAATAGTTCTGCTCCCAAAACCAAACAAGGACCCGACGTTGTGTGGGTCATATAGGCCTCTCTCCCTCTTGAACTTTGATTACAAGATCCTGGCCAAAATAGTGGCCAACAGACTTTCCCAATTGATGGAATTCATTATATCACCCGCACAATCGGGCTTCGTCCCAGGTCGCTCTACGTCTTTGAATCTGCGGACGCTGTTCACGGTTCTACACAGAATTAATCCGGCCACGTCTGCCGCGGCGATCCTCCTAGACACGGAGAAGGCCTTTGACTCCCTAGAATGGCCTTTCTTTCTTTCTGTCATGCAACGCATGGGCATGCCGGAGAACTTCCTCGCCACCACGCGGCTTTTGTATAGCCGCCCCACGGCCCGCCTGCGTATCAATGGTACGCTGTCCCGCCCTTTCTCTTTAACGCGAGGTACGCGACAGGGCTGTCCGCTTTCACCGCTACTGTTCATTCTGGCCATGGACCCCTTAATCCGGCATTTCCAGGAGCGGCATCTCCACAGGGGTCTCCAGTTTCGGACGAGTCCCTTATTAGCTTCCCTCTACGCGGACGACACTATATTGTATGTCAGGGAGCCACAAGTCAACCTTGCTCCCCTGATACGGGAGATCCTTCGCTTCGGTGCCCACTCGGGATTGGGCATCAACTGGCACAAGTCCATCATTTTCCCGTTAACTAGCGGCACCTCCCCATGGCAGTGTGAATTCCCGTTGGAGTGGTGCTCCGACTCGGTACGTTACCTGGGCATACAGATACATCTGAGCACGGACGAAATCATCCGCCTCAATTATGGCCGCGCGATTGCCGGGCTGGAGACACAGGTGGAGGGGTGGCTGCGGCTCCCGCTCTCCATGTCGGCCAGAATTGCCATCATAAAAATGATCGTACTCCCCAAATTTTTGCATCTTTTTAATAATATCCCTGTTCCTCTCACTCGGGCATTTTTCTCCACCCTACGGTCCCACTTGATTAGGTTGGTTTGGGGCGGGAAGCACCCCCGGATCCGCTGGAGGACTCTTACGCTCCCCCATGACAGAGGCGGCTTCGGCGTGCCGGATATGTATTTATACTACCTGGTCGCTCAGTGTGCGCACGACTACGCCTGGTACCATCCTGACGCACGGATCCCGTTTCTTCGACCGGAGGCGGATTTCATTCTCCCGGGTCGCTTATCGGCGGTGTTACCTAAGGGGGTTCCCCGGAGCCCAGTGGATATCCAAACGGTGTCCACCACCAGCTGGGCCTGGAGTCGCCTTTATCGCTATTTAGCCCGGCCTCTCCTGTATTCCTCTTCTCTCCCACTTCCCAACCCAGGATTGTTGCCAGGCACGGGAGAGCTGCTTGTGCAGCGTACTTTAACTAAGTTTAACCTTACTACGATCGAAGATTTATACCCTGGAGGACACATATTCTCATTGTCGGAGGAGGCGCGATTCAGCGAGGCCACTTTCATGGACAAGTTTCTCCTACGCCGGCTTTATTGCGCGGCGCGGTCGGAAATGGCGGGATTCCCACTCGAACCTGAGTCCTTTGAACCCCTCACCCTCCTCATTGATAAAGATTCAAGAGCGCATATGGTTTCTAAACTTTATAGGTCATGCGCAGCTCTGGTTCCATGTGCGGATGACCGATTGCGTGCGGCTTGGGGGACGGACTTGGGTAGGCCTATTACGGACGAACAATGGACCGCTTGTTGCAAAGTCACTAACACTATATCACTCAATAGTCGACACAAGCTCCTCCATTACAAATTCCTTCGCCGCTGTTACATGACCCCTGATAGACTCCATGCCATCGATCCCTTGCGGCCCCACACATGCTGGAAATGCTCTGCACCACACGCTGATTTTGCACATATGTCATGGACATGCCCCAGACTGCAATCATACTGGACGCAGGTCCACGAGATCCTGGGCGCTATGTTGGGGCTTACGTTGGTCCCCACACCTGAGGTTGCATTGTTGGGCTACACGGTGAATTTCCCTAAGACGGTTCGGAGACTTACCTCTCTAGGCCTACTACTCGCCAAACGGGAGGTTGCTAAGCGCTGGGGAGATAGGACGGCCCCCACAGCTGGGATGTGGCTCACTTCCATGGCTTTCTGCAGCACAAATAGCGAGATCTACTCCAGCCTCCTCCCCACAGTTACGCGACCCAAGGATATCTGGGGCCCGTATAAGACATATATCGCTACCCTGCAGAACGCTTCCCCACCGCACTCCAGTTCCGGTATAGTGCCTACAGGAGTGGGGTAGTCGGTATGGTACAAGAGTTATGCTTCTGGGGTGATTGTGACATGGATATGATGTTGTGGTCCTACTTATTGTCAGTCCTGAGCTGCGGTTCCCTACGAGCGTGGCCTAGCGGGGGGTGTGGGTCGATAATAGGGGTGCCCATGCTGACTGAATGATGGGTCCTTGGCGTGAGATTATCATTTTTGAGTTCGGGCGGATGGGAGCGTTGGGTTGGTTGCTGGGGGTTTACGATCTGATGTCTTGCTTATGAGCTGTTACTTATATATGGGGCGAGAGTGTTGTAGTGTATCTCTTCAATGGTTATTTATTGAGCACACAGCCGATGTCTTTGTAGTGTTTTGTTTTTCAAAACTAAATAAAGCTTTAAAAAAAAAAAAAAAAAAAAAAAACCAGGAGGCGTCGAGGACGACCAGGACCAGGAGGTGAGCTGTCCCACGAAGGCTCTTGCTGTCGGCGGCGTCGAAGTCGAGTCAGGACCCAACAAGCCTTGGCAAACGGAACCCACGCAGGATGGAGGACTTGCTTCTGGTGCAGACCAGGAAGGTCTGGGGTGCTTCTCCTTTACAGAGGAGCGGGTGCCAGTCTGGAGGAGCCGGACCACCAAGTTGGAAACAAAGGTTCGTCGTCGCAGAAGTCACTAGCCAACAGGCCAGCAACCGGACAACACGTCGAGGTGCAGAAGGGCCCCACGCAGAACACGTGAAGTGTGGGGAGCTGATCTTCGTTGCAAATGGTGCTCGGGATGGGGGCTTCTCAATTCCCCAAGCACAGCCTCGAGGGAGCTAGTCAGGTACTAGCCACTTTTCCCAAGTCGCCGGTCCCACGTCCCTCGTCGCCTCCACGGGTCTCAGCTTCGCTGGAGATGTGGATCTGGGTCAGAGTTGTCTGGAAGTCTCGGCTCTGGTCAGTCTCTGCAGTCGTCCCTCGTAGGATCTGTCGCAAAGCAAAGCAGCGGTCGCTGGATGGTGCCTGGTTGCCCACGGTGGTCACTCCTTGGCCACAAGGGAGATTTCTACAGTCTTCTTCCTGAGGTCGAATGTCGAAGGTCCAGAGTTTCTGTTCAAGTTGCAGATTCAGGTTAATCTAATTTAGCAGGGCTCAGCTACCTACTGATATACTGGGCTAGTGGGCTGGGCTACCTGCAAGGTCCCTCCTATGGGTGGGACCAGGAAGGGGAGTGGTTACACCCCCTTTCCTTTGTCCAGTTTCACGCCAGAGCTGGGGCTGGAGTGCCCCAGCGCCGGTTTGAACTGGACTATGCATGGGACACCTTGTGTGCCCCAGGCAGTGTCTCGTTTCATTCAACCCTCCCTGTCCCAATACACTAAATCCTGTCTAGGGTGGTGCTCGCACCTCCCAAGGCAGGAAACCTATTGTCCAAGCCTCCCTCGCTGGAAGGACTCCCAGCAGCAGGAGGTCAGACTTGTGTCTGTGGCAGCAGCATCCATTTTGTGATGCTGGGACTCTGGTTAACTTTAACCGGGTAAGTAGGTTTCAACATGTCTTATCCCTCTAGAAGGGAGGAATAATATCCTCATTGCCAAAAATGGTATGGGGGTATTATTCAAAGTGTTAAACACCTTACACGACATGTTTTAATACAGCCAAACCATAGTTACCATAACCGTTTAAGATTATAAGGCACTTTAAGAGTATATGGTAGGCTATATCATAGAACAGCTATAAGGACATGGTTCCGAAAGCTGCAGACAGGCTCAGCTCATGCTAGAGCACCATCTCACATGTTACCAAGCACTCTGCCTCCAGGATTGTTAAGGCCTGCCATAGGAGTGGCTGATAGGTACACATGTGTCTATATATAAGGTAGGTATAGGAAGACTACACCTAAGCAAGGAGTGATTACACGACCTTGCCCCAGCTGAGTGATCAGCCAGTTGTGTCATAATGGAAGGCCAGGCCAGGGGTGGCATAATACATGCTGCAGCCCCTGGTAGGCCTGGGTACACCTATGCCCTGGGTACCTAAGGTACACTGTACAGGGGCCAATAAGGTGACCCTAACCAATTGGGTTATGCACCTAAAGTACATAGTATAAATTTAGAGAGAGAACAGCAGGGCTGTGGGTCTGATTGGCAGGCCCACAGCCACATCTAAGTCGAAAACCAGTGAAGCAAAAGCAAAAAGTGGGGGTGAACATAGAAAGCAGACCCTACTCTCCAACAAACCCCCCCCCCCCACAAACTTAGGGACATTAAACTAACCTTGACCAGTTGAGTCTTCATGTTCTAAGTGGAAATATCTGGAGAGTCCATCTGCATTGGCATGGTCAGTCCCAGGTCTATGTTCCACTGTGAAGTCCATCCCCTGTAGGGAAATGGACCACCTAAGAAGTTTGGGATTTTCACCCTTCATCTGATTTAGCCACATGAGGGGCTTATGGTCTGTCTGAATCTTGAAGTGAGTGCCAAACAAGTATGGCCTCAGCTTCTTCAGGGCCCAAACCACAGCAAAAGCCTCCCTCTCAATAGCTGACCAACGTTTCTCTCTAGGGGTCAGCCTTCAACTAATAAAAGCAATGGGCTGGTCTTGACCATCTACATTCAGTTGTGAAAGAACAGCTCCCACACCCAACTCAGAAGCATCTGTCTGGACTATGAACTCTTTAGAGTAGTCTGGACTTTTCAGAATAGGTGCACTGCACATGGCCTGCTTCAGGTCATCAAATGCTTTTTGACAGCTCACTGTCCACTGAACTTTCTTTGGCATCTTCTTAGAGGTCAAGTCATTAAGTGGTGTCACAATGGACCCATAGTTCTTAAACTTTCTGTAGTACCCAGTCAGGCCCAAGAAAGCTCTGACCTGAGTCTGGGTAATTGGAGGAGTCCAGTTCTTTATGGACTGGATCTTGCTCTCCAGTGGTTGAACCTGGCCCCCACCAACTAGGTGGCCCAGGTAAACAACCTTGCTCTGCCCTATCTGGCACTTAGTGGCCTTGATAGTGAGGCCTGCCTTTTGCAGGGCCTCTAAAACATTCCTCAGGTGGACCAGGTGATCCTCCCAGGTGGAGCTAAAGACAGCAATATCATCAAGATAAGCTGCACAGTAGTCATCCAGGCCTGTAAGGACTTGATTCACCAACCTTTGGAAAGTGGCAGGTGCGTTCTTCAAACCAAAGGGCATTACCACAAATTGATAATGTCCTCCTGGGGTCGAGAAAGCAGTTTTGGCCTTTGCATTCTCAGCTAGTCTGATTTGCCAGTAGCCTGCTGTCAGGTCAAATGTGCTCAAAAACTTGGCAGCTGCCAATCTGTCAATGAGCTCATCTGCCCTAGGTATTGGGTGGGCATCTGTCCTAGTGACAGCATTGAGACCTCTGTAATCCACGCAAAACCTCATCTCTCTCTTACCATTTTGGGTGTGAGGTTTTGGCACAAGAACTACAGGACTAGCCCAAGGGCTCTCTGAAGGTTCAATGACTCCCAGCTCCAACATCTTTTGTACCTCAACTTTTATGCAGTCCCTGACATGGTCAGGTTGCCTGTAGATTTTACTCTTCACAGGCAGACTGTCACCAGTGTCCACCTCATGGGTGCACCAGTTTGTCTGACTTGGGGTCAGAGAGAACATATGTCTGTAGGATTGCAGAACTTGTCTGCAGTCCTGTTGCTGATGACCAGTGAGGCTGTCAGAAAAGACCACACCATCAACTGAGCCATCATCAGGGTTCTGAGTCAACAGGTCTGGGAGAGGGTCACTCTCTTCCTCCTGCCCCTTATCTGTAGTCATGAGTAAGCCCATGTCTGCCCTGTCAACATATGCCTTCAATCTGTTGACATGAAGCACCCTGTGGGGGCTTCTGGGAGTCCCAAGGTCCACCAAGTAGGTGACTTCTCCATTTTTCTCAACAATAGTGTGGGGTCCAGACCATTTGTCTTGGAGTGCTGCTGGGGCCACTGGCTCCAACACCCACACTTTCTGCCCTGGCTGGTAAACAGTCAGCACAGCCTTTTGGTCATGCCAAGCTTTTTGGAGTTCTTGGCTTGCCTCAAGGTTTTTAGAAGCCTTCTTCATATACTCTGCCATCCTAGAGCGGAGGCCAAGTACATAATCCACTATGTCCAGTTTGGGTTGTCTGAGAGGTCTCTCCCATCCTTCCCTTACTAAACACATGGGTCCCCTTACAGGATGCCCAAACAAAAGCTCAAAAGGGCTGTAGCCAACCCCCTTTTGTGGGACCTCTCTGTAAGCAAACAGAAGGCAGGGTAAAAGGATGTTCCATCTTCGCCTAAGCTTGTCTGGTAAACCTTTTATCATCCCTTTTAGGGTCTTGTTGAATCTCTCCACAAGCCCATTGCACTGTGGGTGATAGGGTGTGGTGAACTTGTAGTTCACACCACACTCCTTCCACATTGCAGTCAAATACCCTGACATGAAGTTGGCACCTCTGTCAGAAATAACCTCCTTTGGAAAGCCCACTCTGGAGAATACTCCAAGTAGGGCCCTTGCCACAACAGAAGCTGTTGTGGTCCTTAGGGGAATAGCTTCTGGATACCTGGTGGCATGGTCCACTATCACCAGTATGAATCTGTGCCCAGATGCTGTTTGGGGGTCCATTGGTCCTACAATGTCTATCCCCACTCTCTCAAAGGGAACCCCCACCACCGGTAGTGGTATGAGGGGGGCCTTTGTGGTGCCACCTGATTTGCCACTGGCTTGGCAGGTGACACAGGAGCGACAAAACTCCTTGGTATCTTCTGACATATGAGGCCAGTGAAAGTGAGGGACAAGCAAGTCCCAAGTCTTGTTCTGGCCTAAGTGTCCTGCAAGGGGAATATCATGGGCCAAAGTAAGAAGGAAGCCTCTGAAACTCAATGGTATGACCAACCTCCTGGACGCAGCAGGCTTGGGGTCTCTAGCCTCTGAGTACAGTAGCCCTTCATCCCAATACACTCTATGGGTACCTTGAGCATTCCCTGCAGCCTCAGCAGCAGCCTGCTGTCTGAGGGGTTCAAGAGAGGGACAGTCTAATTGTGCCTGCCTCAGATCTGCCCTTGAAGGTCCCCCTGTCCCAAGAAACTCAACCTGATCACATTCAAGTTCTTCTAGGACAGTTCCTTCAGGGCTCTCGGAATCATCCTCCTGTGAGGGCTGATCCTCCACCTGAGGCAGGGGGGAAGGCATAGCCTTTACCCTACTGCTCTTTCTCTTGGGTTGTGTCTGGTCCATTGTCCCAGGATCCAGCACTTGTTCAGTGTTACACTTTTTGGCCTGTGACCTGGTCACAGCAAGGACATGTGCATCTATTCCAAGCATTTCTGCATGGGTCCTATACTCCACTTCAGACCAAACTGAAGTTTCAAGGTCATTTCCCAAGAAACACTCTAAAGGAAGGTCTGAACTTACCACAACTTTCTTGAGGCCAGTTACCCCTCCCAGGAGAAGTTAACAATTGCCACACTATGGGAGGTAGTGGCATTGCTAGCGTTGGTCACTAGGTAATTCTCATCTAGCATAATCTGTCCAGGGTCCACAAAGGCAGGTGTCACCATTGTGACACTAGCCCCAGTGTCCCTGTAGGCCTGAGCCATTCTTTGGTTGATAAAAGGAGTCTGTCTGTACTTGCCCAGGTTACTGGGACCTATAGTAGAGGACAAAGCTATGTCCCCATCACAGATCAGAACAGCCTGAGTAGGTATCCTGACTAGGACAGAATCCTCCTCAGTTCCCAGGGTTAACCCTACTACACCCTTTTGCAGGGAACCACCACTTACAGCTGAACTAGGGGGTACAGTTGCCTTAGGGGCAATGGTGGCTGGGGGCTTATCCTTTTTGGTGCACTCACTAAACCAATGTGAGTTTGACTTGCAATAGTTGCACCAGGGTTTCTTTTGGCCATCTTTCTTCTTATCCTTTTTGGAACCACCCTCCCCCTGAGCCTTTTGGGGGCCCGGTGAAGACTTCTGGTCTTTTTGTTTCTGATCATTACCCTTCTGGTCTGCCTTTTTCTGATCACCGCCCTGGTTCTGGTTTTTCTGCTTAACTCTAGTCCTGACCCACCTATCTGCCTTCTTTCCCAATTCCTGGGGAGAAGTTAGGTCAGAGTCAATCAAGTGTTGATGCAACAGCTGGTTTTGACAGTTATTAAGGATTTGTTCTCTCATGATCAAATTATACAATCCTGTATAGTCCTTAACCTTACTACCCAATAACCAGCCTTCCAGAGCCTTAGTGGCACAATCTACAAAGTCAGTCCAGTCCTGAGTCTGTGTCTTCTGGGTATCCCTGAACAACAACCTGTATTGTTCAGTGGTTAGGCCAAACCCATCAATCAGAGCACTCTTCAGGACAGTGTAATTGTCAGCATCCTCATCACTAACTGTGAGGAGCTTGTCTCTACCTTTCTCAGAGAAGGAGAGCCACAAGATAGCTGCACACTGACCTTGGGGTACCTGCTGTGCTTTGCAAGCCCTCTCCAAAGCAGTTATCCATTTGTGGATGTCATCCCCACACTTGTAGGGAGGGACAATCTTGCTCAGGTTTCCATTATCATAGGTTCTGTCTCTATCCTTAGGGATATTGATGCCACCAGTGGGTTCTAACCCACTTAACTTCTGCTCTCTGGCCAGAGCCAGCTTCTCCTTGGCAAGGGCAAGTTCTTCCCTCTCAATCCTCAGATTAGCTTCCCTCATTCTGGCCTCATGCTCTTTTCTCTGTGGGGAAGTCATTCCCCTGTGAGAAGAGGCATTGGAGCTGTTCGAGACATGGGAGTGGATGGATTCCCTTGAAGGGGATCTGTCTCTCCTGTTTCTCTGGTTAAGCCCACTTGGGGGTCTGAATGGGGGGGGGCCCATTCAGACTCCCATGGAGACTTAAGTTAGCCTGGCTAAGTCTTCCAATCTTGACCTGGCGGTCTACCTCATCTTCTGAAGTCCCATCTGACTCATCTGTAGTGGGTAGACCCTCGCCTGTACCTAGGGTACTAGCCTGGGAGGCCCTGTGAGCATCATACTCCTCTAGGATCTCTACTAGCTGAATGAGGGTAGGCTTTGAACCCTGTTTTAACTTTCTGGAGGTACACAATTGTCTCATCTCCTGAAAAGTTAGGGTATCATATCTAGAGGGGATCTTTCTAGGATCTACCCCTCCTGGGAGAGAATCACCTTGATTTCCTCTCAGAGACATGATCTAGTGAGGGTGTGGTGTGTGCACCTACCTACACTAGTTGTATCTACTAAACCTCTCTAGTAGTTGTAGTCAGGGTGTGCTAGGCCCTTCAACCTACAACAACTAAGTCCAGTAGGACTTAAGTATTTATAATCTATGTTATATGTACCTAACAATATCTTATGTGATCTTTCAATTTAGTATCTCAAGATTACAATGGTATTACAACAGCAAGCTCAGATCCCACCCGCTGCCACCAATGTGAGAAGTTGGCCTGATATATGATGTCACTAATTCTAGTGTACACCTTGTATTAGTCCAAACAACCCTTATGGTGATTGGTTGTAAAGTCAACCTTATAGACCAGCTATCCTAGTGGTAGCATGGACAAGAGCAGTCTTAGGCTAAACTCTGAATGGCACGTGAAGCCAGCTGTTATACCATATGTAATCCCTTTGAGGTATTCAAGATATTACGATATGATTAGCGCAGTATATCTAATGATAGTTTACCTCGTTATGGTGTATTAAACGGCTCGAGATCCCCGATTATGTTTAGTACGACAAAAAGGGCCGAGAAACCGTCTTGGATTGCGGCTCTCTCTCTCTCTCTCTTGGGAGTCACGTGGTCTTTTCCGCACACCCTCTGCTTTCCCCTTTCCTTGCATTTAATTAGGAGACAGGCTGAGTTGCTGAGAAGCAAGGTCACATCTGCTAAAAGGGAGTATCAGGCAAATTCCTCTAGGCCTGGGACGAGAAGGGAGTCACCCCTTCGACCTTCTCTGTAAAGATAGTAACCCTTTGTATGTGTAACCGAAACTAGAAATGGGCATGAGCTCATTAGGGGCTCCAGGACTAACTGGTACTTTTCCACATATATGGTTTTGTATGCTGTACTGATAATGTATAAAAGTGTGTTACTGTCAAGGAGCCAGCAGTCTTCCTCGGCGCACCTGATGGGTGAGGATCGACGAGGCTCCTCTATATAGAGTTCTGTGGTGGCTAATAAACGTTTGAACCTTCCACGTTGCCAACTGCTCCTTCTTACCTAATATTGCGGGCCAATGGTAAGTGTGGCCCTAGGAATAATTATTTTGGACACAACAGTTGGCGACCACGAAGGGACCCCGTGAAAGGGTCTTCCCCCCCCCCCCCGTATTCGGGTGGTGGGGTTGGGAGTGTCCTGACCGGTTGGCGGGAGAGGAGCCTGAGGATTTCTCCCACCCTGCACGACTTTTCGGTACGTCCCCTGCTGCTAGTTACCCTTCACCGGGGTCCTACGGGCTTAACCCAGAAACTGGATCGATTTGGTCGGGAGGAGTTGGCAGCGGAGAACGAACATTCGTATCTGGGTGCACCCGGTGAGTATTGATTTGATTTTGACGCACGCGTTGAAGACGTGTGCTATTTGATTGATTTGAGAGCATTCGTTGAGAACGATGCGTTTTTTATTTTGAACACGGATTGCATTTGTTTGAAGCTCGCGCTGGACAGCGGTGCATTGATTGGAAGACACGCACCGGAGGGTGGTGTCTTGCTTGATCGAGGTTAGCATTACCGTGGTTTGACTCGAAGTACGTACAGGTTGTATTTGATTTGAGTAAAAACGGCGCGCCGAAGGATTACAAACGGATTGCACGTGGAAGGACCCGCGACCTAGACTGGGTAGCCACAAGGTATACTCCTGACGGGGCAAGTCCTCGTTGGGGGCTGGTCTTAGTGGTGAGCCAGGAGGGTGGCCGGAATCCCGCGTGTAGTTTGGTGTTTGGACTGTGAACCAGAGTCGACGGGCTTGGTTCTCTGATACTGATTGTACGTTGTGTATGATTCGTGTTGATTGTTGTTTATGTATACATGTTTGAAAACTAACCAAAATGTCCTGTTTTAGTAAATTGAATTGTTTTGGCTGCTGCTGTCGAACAAGTGACTCTAGATTAGCGGAGAGCCAACCCGCCCCGCCGGAGGGTAGTCCTAGCCATTTTATGTATGTCAAACATGGGATCTCTCCGTTGTTGTTCTGCACTCTGTGGCATAAGTATACCAAGGGCAATGAGGAGTTACGATGGCCCAAAACGAGTTTGTTTGATGAGAAGAAAATTGCGTTCCTACAGGAACAGCTGTTTTCTAGGCGAAGTAGGCAGGCCATGTTTGATGCTCTAATTGCATGGCAGAAGGAGGCCAAACAACGGCGAATAAGGGAAGAGAAAGTAGCCAGAGCCAAGGCAGGACAGAATGTTACTCAGAAAGCTATGGCCTATGACCGAGACAGAGTAGAAAGGGGATTGGATTGCATGAATCGTGAATTTCGACTAAAGGTGGATAAGAGCTATGTGACCCGCCCGAATGCAGAAGATGAAATAGAGGATTTACTGGACACCAGACCACCACCCCCTTATGTGCCACAGAGGATATATCCGGAGGTAACAGGGGCCTCGGCCCCGGCTCCAAATATGTCCCTGGGGGCCTCGGCTTCGGCTCCCCCGGCCACCACTACCCCTCCCTCCCTGCCGAACCTCTCCCGGTTACCGACATCTGTGTCTGAAGTTATGGCCATACTGCCTAATTTATTGACGACAGCTGCAGCCGGGACCCCTCAGCTGTCGCTGGGGTCAATGCCTTCCCCTCCTGTTCTACCCTCCTCCTCCGCCAGTACCACGCCGGTAACAGCTGCAACTACTCCGCTACGTCCGGCCAGTCTTACTGAGGGTAGGAAGTTGTTCACTCGTTCGGCCTTGGGAACGGAAGAAAGGGAAACTATAGCTACACAAGCCTCCCAGTGGATGCGACATCCCATTTATACGCTTGCTGATATTTGGAGTACTATGAGAGACTATGAACCGGTGATGCAACAGCATGCTCTGGAGCATATGCCCAACCGTCTTATTTCTGTGTGGGAACAGGTACATCAGGAAGGGAAGGCTCCGGCTATACTATATGATATTCTTGATCAGGTCCATAAATCTCAGTTGACACCCGAAGAGGTGTATGGGAAGGTACAGACTTTGGTCTCTTATAGAGCTCGTTTGCAGTCTACCACTCCCGCCGGATTCTCCCAGTTCCCTATGCGGGAAGTGCACCCTATCTTCCATCCAGAAGTTGCCGCAGTAGTAGATGCCCACGGCGTCGTTACCCGTCCCGGGGTAGACGCCCAGTTCCAGGAACAATGGGTCTATACCCCCTGGAAGCGGAGTGAGGTACTATCCCTAAAAAGCCAGTTGCCAGATCCTAGAAAGAACCCCACTGCATATTACAAGGAACTGACCGAGGCCGCCTCGTCAGCGGTAATGACATTGGCAGATATTGAATTATTCTTTGCCTTATTAGTACCGGTGGACATTTGGCGCCAGGTACATGACCAGGACCATGTTACGGAATTTGGTGGGACATGGGATCAACTGAGAAACTGGGATAGAGATCGTAAACCAGGGAACAAGCCCCGACCTGAGATACTGGCCTTGCCTGAGAGAATAATAACTTATATGCATTCGCTGATCCCACCCAGGAAGGTAGATTGGGACAAGCTGACGGCCTGTAAGCAAAAGAAGGACGAGAGTGTCTCTGATTTTTTCACGAGGTTTGAGGGAGTGTTCATTGACTTCAGCGGACAGGACTTGGCAACGGAAGGGGGTGTACGTTTATTTGTTAATAGATTTGTAACAAATTTGCTACCCGAGGTATCGGCTCGGTTACAGGCAGCCGAGAGAACCTGGACGACCACCACGCCCTCCACGATACTGAGCATGGCTCAGTATTATGAGCATCGGGAGAATGAGAGCAAGGATAAGACAGAAAGAAAGTCGAAAGAATTGAAAACACGAGTGTTACTACAGCAAGTGGAGAGGGGTAGAGGAAGAGGACGAGGGTTGCAAAATTTCGCTCCAAGAGGGGCGGGACCGACGCAAACAGCTGGGCGAACAGATTTGGGCATAAATCAATGTGCTTTCTGTAAAGAGGAGGGGCATTGGAGAGCGCAGTGTCCGTTACTATATGAACAGAATACGGCTTCAAGGGGTCGCGGACGGGGAAGGATGAGTGGGCATCGTGGTGGACACACGAGACAAGAACAGGCAGCCCGAGGTGAGAACAGTCAGAATTATTTCGACCAAAACCAGGGTAAACAGTACTATAATGATGGACGTGTAACGGACGAAGACGCCGGGTATACTCAAGCATAGGACAGCCAAGGGCAGAGTAAGGGGCATGTGTCAATTCCGATAGATCAAGCTGGACCTTATGTCCATGCACGATTGTTGGATGCATCAGGTAAGTTTTTGGTTGACACAGGGGCTATGAACAGTTCTGTTTCACGTGCCCTGGTCCCGGGGGCCGCTCTGTCTGGCCAGACTAACGTGTCCGTGGGGTTCTCTGGAACTCCGGTGGTGAGCCCCATTTCTAAGCCACTTTCCCTCACTCTGGGACCGGTTACGATAGAATCACCTTTCCTCCTCACCTCCCAGTGTGGGAAGAATCTCCTGGGTATGGATATTTTAAAAAGATTGCATGCCCACATCTATTGCTCCCCCGATGGAGTTTATCTGACCATTCGGAATACCTCTATCCCCTCCGTTCAATGTTTTTCGAAAATGGACTCACTACCTCCTGAGCTTGCACAACTCCCGAAGGATCTTTGGGCCCTGGGGGACACTGACGTAGGATTCCTCCAAATTCCCCCGGTGTCCATCACCCTGAAACAGAATGCCAAATTGCCGAGGATCCCACAGTATAAAATAGCCCCCGCAGGGGAACGCGCTTTATTGGCCATTATTTCTGACTTGATTAGAACAGGGGTGGTGGAGGAAACGGCTTCTAACGTCTGTAACAGTCCCATTCTTCCGATTCTTAAACGAGCCCCCGTACCCCAATCCCCTGATTATGCTGATACCTACCGATTTGTGATTGATTTGCGAGAAATTAACAAGATTGTGGTACCCCAGTATCCGGTGGTACCAGACATTAATTCCATTTTGACCATGATTCCTCCCACTGCCACATTTTTCTCGGTGATTGATTTGAAGAATGCCTTCTTTAGCATTCCCATACATCCGGATAGCAGACATTTGTTCGGTTTCTCATTGGGGGGCCACAGCTTTAGATTCTGTTGCGCCCCCCAGGGGTATACCGAAAGCCCTAGTATCTACAGCCAAGCCCTAAAAAGAGTATTGGATTCCTTACAATTGCCGCCAGGTAATGTCCTATTGCAGTATGTTGACGACCTCCTTGTGGCCTCTGATACAGAACAGGGTTGCCGCGATGCTACGGTTACCCTGCTACGGCACTTGGCCACTCATGGTAACAAGGTGTCGCTCTCTAAATTTCAATATTGTCGACCGGAGGTGACCTATCTCGGTCATCTCCTGTCGAAGGAGGGAAGACGGTTGACTTCTGAGCGCATCGCAACCATAACTAACATGCCTGTTCCTCGCACGCAACGTGATGTCCGCGCTTTGCTTGGTATAACCTCCTACTGTCGCCAATGGATTGCTAACTATTCTCTCTTGACTAAACCTTTCTTGTATCTAACTACGAAGGATGTGCATGAACCCTTACCTTGGACTGATGAATGCCAGACTGCCTTTTCTGCTCTGAAAACTGCTCTTTGCTCTGCTCCTGTGCTTGGCACCCCTGACTACCGGAAACCTTTTGTGCTCTATGTGCATGAGGTGGACGGTTGTTCTCTTTCAGTGTTGACACAGGACTTTGGTGGTAAGCAAAGGCCTTGTGCATATTTCTCGGCGGTTTTGGATAACGTCGCCAGAGCACTTCCCAGTTGTCTGAGGGCTGCAGCGGCAGTGGCTGTAGCGATCAGACAATCGGAAGGGCTAGTCCTGAATACGGATCTGACAGTGATGGTGCCTCATGCTGTGGACGTATTATTAAACAGGACACAGACGCAGCACTTAACTAGTGCGCGTCTTACAGGGTACGAATTGACCCTGTTTGCACCTCATATAACGATCAAACGATGTGTTAACTTGAACCCTGCCACGCTGTTGCCCCTCCCTTCAGGGGATGGTGGACAAGACATACATGATTGTATTTTTCGAACTGAAGAAGAAACCAAGGGCCGGATAGATCTAACTGACACCCCACTATCTGATGCCCAAGGAGAATTGTATGTTGATGGGTCCTGCTTTAGATTACCGGATGGTACGACAGCTGCGGCTTATGCGATCACTACCCTGCAAACGGTAGTCGAGGCAGCCAAGATACCATACCGGTCGGCCCAGGCGGCCGAATTGGTTGCATTATTCAGGGCCTGCGAGTTGGGGAAAGGCTTGAAGCTAAATGTCTACACCGATAGCCAATATGCGTTCGGTGTAGCACATAGCTTCGGGAGGTTATGGGCGGAAAGAGGATTCTTGACATCTCATGGCGAAAAGATAAAGAATGGGCCATTAGTTGACCGATTGCTGGCTGCATTAACGTTGCCTAAAACCCTGGCCATAGTGAAATGTAGCGCACACAAGGTTGTAGTGGATGATGTGGGGAGGGGAAATTCCTTTGCGGATAGGATCGCCAAGGAAACAGCCCAGTCTGACACCACTTCCATGTTTGTAGTGACAAAAATGATAGAGGCAGGGGTTTTTAACAACACCATAGACAGTGTGAAAGAGCTACAAAAGGAGGTGACCCCGGAAGAACTGACATACTGGCAAGAACAGGTGGGGAGGCTTGATGAGAATGGATGTTGGACTGACTTGTCAGAGAGGTGTAGATGGTTACTGCCAAACGCATTTGTAAATGCAGTAGTAGCTATGACACACGGACCTTCACATGTAGGGGTCCAGGGCATCTGTGCCACATTGGATCCTGTCTGGTACAATGTTAATATTCATAAGACAGCTAGGAACTTGGTTCAGCATTGCATGATCTGTCTCCAGCATAATCCTGGGGTTAGCATTCCCGTCTTGGCGGGAAGTTTTGCGCCGCCCACCCTGCCTTTTGAAGTACTTCAAATGGATTACATACAGCTAGAACGTGTTAACAATCTGAAATACGTGTTGGTGGTGATCTGTACTTTTAGTAAATGGGTGGAGGCGTATCCCACAAAGGAAAATACTGCCCTGGCAACCGCGAAAGCTCTGGTAAAGGAGTTTTTCCCTCGATATGGGTTGCCACGGGTGATTTGGAGTGACAACGGGACACATTTTAATGCTGACTTAGTTAGGCATGTATGCAAGGGTCTGTCCATTCAGCAGAAGTTTCACGCAGCCCGACATCCTCAATCAGCGGGCCTAGTTGAGAAATATAATGGGATTCTGAAATTGAAACTGGCTAAACTTCAGGACACGACAGGATTAAAATGGCCTGATCTCCTGCCCCTGGCCCTGTTGTCCGTAAGAACTACTCCCCATTCCCGGAGCGGTATCTCCCCTTATGAGGTAATCTTTGGCAGACCTGCCAACGTGTGGGGAGTACCTCGGCCCAAATCCTTCAGGGACATCGACCATCCTATGTTGACTGATTATCTGTATGCTTTGACTAAAGATCTCCATTCCATTCATCAACAGATATCTGCCGTACTGCAGCCCCTGCCGGAGGGACCCGGACACAGCGTGGAACCTGGACAGTGGGTCTTGGTTCGGAACTATCAACGAAAATCGAGTTTGGATCCGCGCTGGTCCCGACCGTACCAGGTGCTCCTGGCAACGTGAACGGCGGTGAAAGTTGAGGGTAAGCAGCGCTGGATCCATATCTCCCATCTTAAACGAGTTCCTCTCCCATTGCCAAGGGAGCAGCTTGACCAGGAGGAAGGCCTGCCAAACCAGGGCGAACCCAGCACTAGGGAACGACTTTCCCTGGACACCCGCAGAGAAGTTGACGGGCGAGGGGAAAGTGCTGCGAGCCTTCAAGACCCTTTTTGAGACCACTCAATTGCTCCGAGTGAGGCGTCTGGTCAGGAGCCCAGCTCCTCGTCTGATCCCATTGTGCCTGCTTTGTTTGAGAATCCTGACACCCCTGGTCGGGATCGATATCACCTGCGGCCCCGGAAATATGGAATCCCAGGTCTAGCCTTGGCAAGTGAAGTAGGAAGCCTCGGCAAAAACCTGAGGATTGGTAGAACACTGGACTGAACTCGTTGAGAGCATGGAACTTTCAGTAAAGCTCTGTTCAGAACGAAGGTAGAGACATTGGTTGGACTGGTGGGGGCCCAGGTGGAGTTTCCTTTCAACAAGGGTTGCGTCAAGTGTGACCCCAACGCGAGAAGTTTTTCTTTTTCTTTTTCTGAACAATAGGAGTCTGCCTGTGAGGCTCTGTACGGACACAGGAAAGAAGCACCCTCCGGCAGGTCGGACTGCTCGTAGCCCTTTTCCCCGAGATTATATTGGACTTTTAGTGAGAAAATGTACCCTTTTGCTCGTTTTGTCCCTGAAGAAGGGCGGCCCATAGTACCCCGTACCATTCCCCCGCATTTGCCAATGTTCTCCTCATGGAGTTTGCGTGTTAAAATTGTTTTCATTTCTATATTGATTGTATCCTTTGTGCTATGCTTAGGTCTGTTTATATATCTGGAGTTTCGCCATCCTGTGCACACCTTGATAGTGTCTACCCCTGCTCCTAAGGAACATCATTTCCAGACTTTTGCCCCCCATAAGGAGAGACACCGACAGACATATGTACATAATGCTTTCATTGAGATGCTACACCAGACTCATAGTTCCACAAATGTTACTGATTGTTGGGTCTGTGGTCTTCTCCCGTCAGTGATGCATAAGCAAGATTTGTTCATATCAATGCCCTTGTCTTATTTAGGTAGTTGCGAAGCCTGGTTTAAAATGTTATCCATGCTATATGAACACTACGCTATAGATGAACGTCGATTCTCAGAGAAGGATTACGCCTTGATTTTAGCCTATATAGAGACACACCAAGGTTTTACTCCTAATGCTGAGGGGACGGATGGTACCCTTGATCCCACCGCCTGTATGAACGTATACACTGATCATGAGAATGATACCTGGTTGAGGGATGAAGTGTTGGATTTCATTACCTTTAATTTTACTGAGTATTTCAAGTATTTCCAGGAGCGAAATGTCTCAGATGAGAAAATAATTCCGGTCCCGGTATTGAATACGTCCTCCTCCTTCTGTGTGCAGGGTACTGGACATCTATCCGTAGGTTATAGTAGATGTAATTACACTTATAAACTACAGACTTTCAGTAGTCCCCCAACACTCACCCCTCCCAATGTTTATTTCGTGTGCGGTGAAAATGCATACACTTGGCTACCCAGGGGATGGGCGGGCCGATGTTACTTATCTTTTCTTTACCCACCGGTCTACATAGCTCCTTCCGATTATCACAAATCTCATTCCTTAAATCGGCGGAGCCTAAAAGCTGAAGCCGCCAGTAATGATGCCACTGACCAGACTGACACTCCAGCCCAACACTTCGTTGATATCATAAAAGGGGCGTTGCCCATATGGGGACCCATCCTCAACAGTAAAGAAGTTAGGAGGCTATCTAGAGTAGTGGAAGGGGTGGTCAATACTACTGCAGGAATATTAACTAATATTACAGTGGAGCTCCAGGCGACCCGGCTTGTGACCCTCCAAAATCGTCTTGTTTTAGATGTTATCCTAGCTGATCGCGGAGGAGCTTGTAGAGTCATCGGCAGCTCCTGTTGTGTATATATACCTGACTCCGCCCCTTCTGTCCATTTAGCCATTCAGAAACTACATCGGCTAGCTTCAGAAATTCACACCGAGACTGGTACTTGGTCCTTGTCTGGGTGGTTTTGGGATTTGGTGACCACCTGGGGATGGAAGTTATTTATGATTCTTTTAGGAATAGTGGGGTTCATTTTCACCTGCTGCCTTTGTCTACAGTGCGGGCCTGCTTGCTGTGCTTATTGTGCTACTCAAGTTCGCCGATCCATCCCTAGGCCCGAGCCCGTCCAAACCAGAATAGATACTCAGCGGGCTCAGAAGGAGACGCACGACTTAATGCAGATTGATGAGGGTATTTTCGAAGACTGACCTCGTTATTAGCTATGCTGCGCTAAAAGGACCGTTCTGAGGTATTCAAGATATTACAATATGATTAGCGCAGTATATCTAATGATAGTTTACCTCGTTATGGTGTATTAAACGGCTCGAGATCCCCGATTATGTTTAGTACGACAAAAAGGGCCGAGAAACCGAACCGCCTCCATCTTGGATTGCGGCTCTCTCTCTCTCTCTCTTGGGAGTCACGTGGTCTTTTCCGCACACCCTCTGCTTTCCCCTTTCCTTGCATTTAATTAGGAGACAGGCTGAGTTGCTGAGAAGCAAGGTCACATCTGCTAAAAGGGAGTATCAGGCAAATTCCTCTAGGCCTGGGACGAGAAGGGAGTCACCCCTTCGACCTTCTCTGTAAAGATAGTAACCCTTTGTATGTGTAACCGAAACTAGAAATGGGCATGAGCTCATTAGGGGCGCCAGGACTAACTGGTACTTTTCCACATATATGGTTTTGTATGCTGTACTGATAATGTATAAAAGTGTGTTACTGTCAAGGAGCCAGCAGTCTTCCTCGGCGCACCTGATGGGTGAGGATCGACGAGGCTCCTCTATATAGAGTTCTGTGGTGGCTAATAAACGTTTGAACCTTCCACGTTGCCAACTGCTCCTTCTTACCTAATATTGCGGGCCAATGGTAAGTGTGGCCCTTGGAATAATTATTTTGGACACAACACCTTGAATACCAAATGAAAGGACACCACAACAGATATATATATAAAAATAGAATGTATTTATTCTAGTCAAACCCTCAGCACTCTTTATGAGATTCGAGGTAAGTACAACACAGTCTTATTTAAGCATACATTAAGTCACACAGGTAAGTAATACAGTTAGGCCCTAGGGGCCACACAAACCATATACTAAGTCAGTGGTATAAGAACCACTGTCACAAACACAGGATAGGCCTAGGCCTAGGGAATCGCTGGGGCTACACTATACTACCAAAGGTTAGGAAGTGGGAGGCCCACGGGATTCAGGTGCAGAGTGGAAACACTCACGCGTAATGCGTAAAAGTCGATAGAAATGCAAGTTATTAGAAATTAGTAGTTTTAGGACACTTCTGGTATAGCTAGGAAGTCGAGACTCGGAAACTAGACCCTTGGATAGTCAATACCCTAGTAAACACGGGCTGCGGGTGCATAGGTGTGAACTTGCGTCGGGTTTCGTCGTCGACTCCTATGGATGCCTGAAGGAAAGTTGCTGACAGGCAGTCAGTGAAGAGTGTCCGGTGGATCCCAAGGTGGGGATCAAGAAGGAAGGAATCAGCAAACAGAAGGGATAGAGTCTAGGTCACCAGCCAGGAGCCAGGAAGGAACCAGGCGATGTCGTGAAGATGCAGGTGAAGAGGTGAAGCTTGTCGCAGCAGTCACGGGTACCAGGAGGCGTCGCGGACGACCAGGACCAGGAGGTGAGCTGTCCCACGAAAGATCTTGCTGTCGGCGGCGTCGAAGTCGAGTCAGGACCCAACAAGCCTTGGCAAGCGGAACCCACGCAGGATGGAGGACTTGCTTCTGGTGCAGACCAGGAAGGTCTGGGGTGCTTCTCCTTTACAGAGGAGCGGGTGCCAGTCTGGAGGAGCCGGACCAGCAAGTTGGAAACAAAGGTTCGTCGTCGCAGAAGTCACTAGCCAACGGGCCAGCAACCGGACAACACGTCGAGCAACTCAGGTGCAGAAGGGCCCCACGCAGAACACGTGAAGTGTAGGGAGCTGATCTTCGTTGCAGATGGTGCTCGGGATGGGGGCTTCTCAATTCCCCAAGCACAGCCTCGAGGGAGCCTCGGAAGTCGCGCTAGTCAGGTACTAGCCACTTTTCCCAAGTCGCCGGTCCCACGTCCCTCGTCGCCTCCACGGGTCTCAGCTTCGCTGGAGATGTGGATCTGGGTCAGAGGTGTCTGGAAGTCTCGGCGCTGGTCAGTCTCTGCAGTCGTCCCTCGTAGGATCTGTCGCAAAGCAAAGCAGCGGTCGCTGGATGGTGCCTGGTTGCCCAGGGTGGTCACTCCTTGGCCACAAGGGAGATTTCTTCAGTCTTCTTCCTGAGGTCGAATGTCGAAGGTCCAGAGTTTCTGTTCAAGTTGCAGATTCAGTTTAATCTAATTTAGCAGGGCTCAGCTACCTACTGATATACTGGGCTGGGCTGGGCTGGGCTACCTGCAAGGTCCCTCCTATGGGTGGGACCAGGAAGGGGAGTGGTTACACCCCCCTTTCCTTTGTCCAGTTTCGTGCCAGAGGTGGGGCTGGAGTGCCCCAGCGCCGGTTTGAACTGGACTATGCATGGGACACCTTGTGTGCCCCAGGTAGTGTCTCGTTTCATTCAACCCTCCCTGCCCCAATACACTAAATCCTGTCTAGGGTGGAGCTCGCACCTCCCAAGGCAGGAAACCTATTGTCCAAGCCTCCCTCGCTGGAAGGACTCCCAGCAGCAGGTGGTCAGACTTGTGTCTGTGGCAGCAGCATCCATTTTGTGATGCTGGGGCTCTGGTTAACTTTAACCGGGTAAGTAGGTTTCAACATGTCTTCTCCCTCTAGAAGGGAGGAATAATATCCTCATTGCCAGAAATGGTATGGGGGTATTATTCCAAAGTGTTAGACACCTTACACGACATGTTTTGATACAGCCAAACCATAGTTACCATAACCGTTTAAGATTATAAGGCACTTTAAGAGTATATGGTAGGCTATATCATAGAACAGCTATAAGGACATGGTTCCGAAAGCTGCAGACAGGCTCAGCTCATGCTAGAGCACCATCTCACATGTTACCAAGCACTCTGCCTCCAGGATTGTTAAGGCCTGCCATAGGAGTGGCTGATAGGTACACATGTGTCTATATCTAAGGTAGGTATAGGAATACTACACCTAAGCAAGGAGTGATTACACGACCTTGCCTCAGCTGAGTGATCAGCCAGTTGTGTCATAATGGAAGGCCAGGCCAGGGGTGGCATAATACATGCTGCAGCCCCTGGTAGGCCTAGGGAACACCTATGCCCTGGGTACCTAAGGTACACTGTACAGGGGCCAATAAGGTGACCCTAACCAATTGGGTTATGCACCTAAAGTACATAGTATAAATTTAGAGAGAGAACAGCAGGGCTGTGGGTCTGATTGGCAGGCCCACAGCCACATCTAAGTCGAAAACCAGTGAAGCAAAAGCAAAAAGTGGGGGTGAACATAGAAAGCAGACCCTACTCTCCTACAGTCCCCACAGTTCTTAAACCCGGGCATCCCTATGACACCTGGAGTCGATCGACTTGTGAAAAAAGAGAGACAAAAGGCCTAAAAAAACTCAGTCAAATAATGACTGGGAGTACTAGCTCTTCCTAGATCTGCGCTTACTGGCGTAGAAAAAGAAAGAACTGACATCAGCGTGCGTGGGCTCGTCTAAGTAGCTCCAACGACGTCATCCCGGCGCCAATGACGCACACGGAGCCGCACGACGACACCTATCGACGCGCAGGGGTACTGCTGACGAAAACTTTCCGGATCCAGTCTGACACCTGGGGGTAATTCTAAGGTAAGGAATCTATCACTATGTGTTTCTTTCCGATAGCCTCAGCAAAAGCGGCACTAGCCTCCGTCGCCATTCATGGCGGAGAAAGCAGATCATAATTAGGAGATGGGTGTAGACTACTATCTCCACCAAATGTCGCCAGAGAACCTCCTACCTGAGGCTGACCAAGACCAACCAAGTGGTCAACGTCAACAGTGTTTGCAGAGTCTTCTAGCAAAACTGGAGAAATAGCAACATAACCAGCTTCTACCTCAATTTGTAATGGAGAAGGTGCCAGAACTCCAGTGGCTATAAGCTGCATTTACAGTGCCGATCTATGTTGGGGCGTCGTCGTATCGACGTGAACCATAAATGGTGTCTCCGACATTGACCGGCGTCGTGGCAGCCTCGTAACCAATTCATCCAACGCCACCGTCATCACAAACGGAAGCCGCACCGGGCTGTGTCCTGACGTCGTAATGACTCCAGGTATGGAGTCGAGGTCCTCGACCGGTGCAGAGGGCGAACCCGCCGGCGTGCTCCCAATCAGAGTCCCTTCAATCTTTCTGGGGCCCGAAGGTGCACCAGGGGGAGGTGTAGACCCAAAGGAGGACTGCAGAGTAGGAAAATATGCCTGCATCTGGGTCATAGTCACCCCGGCTCCAGGATAAGGAAGGAGGCTCGGGGTTGACTCCTGCGCTACATTCACTGGTAAGGAATGGGAAGAGCCAGCAACAATGTCACGACTTCGTGAGGCCGAACACCTCCATGACCTCGATGCCTTCTGATTGGATTTCCGTGACTTGGAGAAGTGATCCCCAAGGAAACGGCATAGGTACACTGTTCACAGATGCAAAAAGGCATCTAAGTAGGCTAAAAACAGAAGGCCAGAGGAACCGCTTCTATGGATCTGCGTTGCAGCACAGAAAAGAAACTGACATCCGCGCGCCGGAGGGCACTTATATCGCTCCAATGACGTAAAATCCTGAGATTTCATCACCGCGGAGCCGTACAATGACGTTCCCCAGCGCGCAGAGGTACTGCTGAAATTTCCGGATTCAGTCTGGCGCCTGGGAAGAATTAAAAGTTAAGGAATCTGCGGCTAGATGTCTCTAAAAGATACCTCTGTTTTAAGGGGGAGACATCCCTTGCACAGTGGAAGAGAGATGAGAGGGAGCTCCAGACCTACATTCCAGTGGGGCGGAAAGAAAGGAAAAGGGGTGCCCACATAGGCCCAGTACATAATTTCCGCTGCAGAACAGTCTCAGTGCAGAGATCCAAAGTGCCACCTTGTGGCATACAAAGATACTGCTAAAAAAATTCCAGATCCAGTCTTCACGTCTTTCAATACAGAATTATACATACTATAAGATAATCTTTTGCAAATGGAGAGAATCTGCAGTGAACTATAATAGAACATTAAATAGATTACACAATTTAATCCTGCAGAATCATAATAGTAAATGGGCAATGAGGATACAGTGATTGTATTTTGAGATTTAAGTTAACAATATTAAATCAAAGCATACGCTGTATGTATCAGCACAGAAGACAGTACCAATACAATATGGTACAGTACTTTTTCTTCATATATTGAAAATATGCACAGTCCTATACTCACTTTTACAGAGACCTTATTAGACGGTTCTTCTTTAGATTTGCGATAACCACTTTCAACTTTTTCTCCTCTTTTAACTTCTTTAGCCTTCTTCTCAGATTTCTTCTTTATACGGAGTGCCGTGTGCCAAGAGGATGATTTTCTGAAATTTAAAAAAAAGTTAACAAAAGAAATACTGATGCCAGACGTTCTCATTATCAAACATTGATTTCTCCTATGTTAAAAGCATCATAAAATCACAGTCAAATTAAAGCATTAAATTAATAAAATATACTGTATGCAAAATATCTACCTTTTCACACTTAAACTTTACTTGATTACCTCTACATTAACACCGAAAGAGAGGTATATGATAAAAGATTTCTAAATAATATGCCGGACTGAAAGTGATAATGATCCTCCTAGTGCATGTAATGAGTAAAACCTCCCAAAAAGCAGCAAGGTGCTTAATGAAACAGCTGGCTTATCAGCTAGTTATCAGTGGAATAAATAACAAAGTTACTTACCTTTGGTAACAATGTATCTGGTAGAGAAACAGCCTAGCCGCAGATTCCTTAACTTGGAATATCCTCCAAGCATCAGTCTGGATCCGGAGATTTTTCAGCAGTACCTCTGCGCGCCAGGGGACGGCGTCGCATGGCTCCGCCCTGACATCGTTCACGGATATGACGTCAGTGGAGCCATACAAGTCTCCCCGGCGCGCTGACGTCCGTTTTCTACTGTGAAACGTTTCCGCACCACAAGGCGGAGCCACTACTAAAACTGTGAGAGTGTAGGAACAGTGTGCCTAAATCCATAGGCTTCTGCAATGAGAATTAGAAGCCGCACTGAGCGCAGGATCCCATGGATCTGCCAAAAATAAAGTCCCAGTGAAAGAGAGTCAGAGCGTACAAAAAGAGCATGCACAACAGTGAATGCCAAGAATGACATGTTTAGAGATAGAGGTCACCCATGTATAGAGATACAAAACCATGACTACAAGGATATACATGTATGTGGATAGTAGGGATACATAAGCAGACAGTTTGGACCGTGGGAGCCACACCACACATTTACAAAAGCCCATTAAATGTAGCACTGACAGCACACATGCGTCGGCAGAGAGACACTGAACATATCACTAGGTAGTAATACTGCCCAACCATACACAGAGGTACAGTGATTAAAGGATACCGGCAGAAGTCGGGCACACACATAAGGCTCGCTCTCATAAGAAAGAGAGAGAGTGAGCCAGAATCTGGAGCTAAGAAACCCAAGATACTGCAGCAGGAAAAAGAAAGAAAGAAAGAGAACCTATTTTTTTTTTTATTGTAAGAAAGTGAAAGACAAATAGAGCAGCCCGCACAATAGGTACCAACCATAGCAGAACATGACATATGTTAAAACACAGCCAATCACATGCATATATAGTCAGAAATATGTATATATAACCATATACAGGCACTGTAAAAATGACAATGAGCATCCCTGAACAAAGAGACCTCTAAGGATACCATTGGCAGAGGCCATGAGCAGAGGAACCGGAGCCCCAGCCTGGCAATGAGCAGAGGGACCAGAGTCCCCACCTGGGAAGTGTGTGGGAAAAAAGGGGGGGCACAAGACAATGTGCAGCAGCAACACGTCTGGCGTAGAACCAACTGTCGACAAGAAAAAAACAGACAGGGTCTGAGCAATAAGGGAAGACCAAGGACATCAGCACCACTTAACACCAGAGATTGAAGAGTAGACATTACCACAAGGAATAGAACGCAGCCAACGCTGTGACGCAAATTAGACCAGCAGGCACCCAGTGCCTGTGAACACACCCAGAGTGTATCCACATACCGTGCCAGAACTGAAATCGGAATAGAAACTGTTCCGGAAGTTAAACAGAACAACATGCTCACAAGAGACACTAGCTTACAGCCAACTTAGGCAAAAAGGGTGGAAAAACAGCAAAACGCTTGAAAGACAGCCAAAAGACAAGAAAATGAAGACATGCACATGCTGGGACAAGCCAGCCGTGGCGTAAACCCAATAATACTCTGGAGAAGTCTGCATCCTCAGAGGCAGGAGAGAACCATAAAACACAAACATGGAAGCTCCAAAGAGAGCTACACCACCCCTGTGGGTCTTACCAGAGGAGAAGTCTCACAACAGTAGGCGGAGCATGAAGACGCGAAAACTATATCGCGATAAGCCTACAGCATGAACTATACAAAAATTCCAGAGAGGGAAAGAAGATAACAATCCTAAGAGGACCTCGCGGGATCCTCAGTAAGGACCTACACCTTCCAGGAAGAACAGTTCCTGGAACATTTTACACACTCCACCCAGGATGAACACTTCCTGTGGTAAGGAAGAATAGCTATACAATAACCAACGAATACCCCACATATGATATGTCACATCCCTATAAAAAGCAATGGAATACCTCTTGAGACTAGCTCATAGACAGAGGATTCGAAAATAAGGGCAACAACAGCTGTCTAGCTGACCAGACCAGACCATTTGGGAAATAAAAGCTTGAGCCCAGAGACAGAGACCAGAGAAAAGCAGTGACGATACTGTAACCAATGCAAACAAGATCAAAAGTCCGCAACAAAGTACTGGAAGCAACGTAAATCATGGAAAACCAGACATAAGACGTTATACCGCTGAGTCCGCATGACTGTCAAAAAGGTGTGCCCCATCAAAGGGCAAATCTCGAAGACGCTCCTGAAGATAAAACTGCCCTCATGCAGCCAAGCATGGCGACGCAGATCAACTGACCTGGCTATTGCCCGACCCACAGAGTCAGTGGTCTCCATGGCTGACCGAATTGAAAACTGTGCCAGTTCACGACCACCTTGGAGTATCCGAGTCAGGTGAGCCCGAGGGCCTTCCGGAAGAGAGGGAAGGAGGCCTTATCCTCAATGTGCAAAGGAGCAGCAAGAGATGTCACAGGCGGCGAATGATGTTGAGACGGCGTCACAACGACGTCGACGAACGCCTTAGGAGACTCCATCGACCAGCATCGGAACGGCGTCGACGTACGAGTTACTTACCTTCGGTAACGATGTATCTGGTAGAGACGATTTTAGCATCCATGCGCGCCGGGGGCGGGGCGTCATCACGCGACTCTGCCCAGGCGTCGTCCGCGTACGTGACGTCAGCGAGGTCACATAAGACCCGTCCCGGCGCACCTACGTCAGTTTTCTTCGGAGAACTTTTCCGCACCACAACGCGGAACCACCAGATAAAAAACTGTGGAAGCATGGGAACAGTGTGAGAAGAGCAGAAAAATTGGAAAGAAACAGTGACTAACACCACCACCAGACTAGTGCCAACACCGCAGAACCCAAAGGCAGGGAAAGAAGAAGAAGAACAAGCAGAAACCTGTGCAGTCACCCTGCCAGCACATAGACAACCTCCCATCCCTGTGCCCCGGAGGCAAAGAACATGAGTAAAAGTCATGGCACACGTAGTAGACCCCCCCCCCCATCCTGAGCAAGGAATGGGACAACAAACCTCCAAGTCACCCCAACCTGGAGGGCAACCACCCACAAGGGACAAGGGCAAGACAAGGCCAGATGACCCTTAATCAGAGGATAGCAATGGAAGGAAAGGAGGGGAGGGAGGACAGGGATAGAAAGCAATCCCCCCCGAACCTGGAGTAGCCAGAGCAGCAGGGCACCGGAGCGCTGGAACCCCATCCTCCAAAGGACCAAAGGAGGAATGAACCGCACCCAGACGGAGCCACCCGTCAAGAACAAGGAAGGCACTCACAGGAGACACAGCCCCCCACCGGGAGGCGAGTACCGGAGACCAAACCAAGGGTCCTCGCAGAATAGGGGAGGAAGGGCGGGCAGTGAAGGAATCTGCGGCTAGAATCGTCTCTACCAGATACATCGTTACCGAAGGTAAGTAACTCGTACATCTGATAGAGACTACTAGCCGCAGATTCCTTCACGTAGAATAGATACCCTAGCCATACCCCCAGGGAAGAAGGCCGCGCACAAGACCTCAGGAAGCAAAAGCAATCTACCTAAACGCCATGGAGAACAGGCACCCGAAGGCGACCAGAACCCTCTAGCAGAGCGCAAGCTATATGACAGCTACCACTACCACACATAGGGTATGTTAAGTCCCAAGCTATGAGAACCCACTTTGGAAGAACTTCCGCAGCAGAGGAAAAACAAAAGAGCCACGGGGAAAAAAACAGCCCAGCTGTAGGCGTGATAAGCAGCCAATCTCAGGGCCAAGTCCGCGCAACAACTCCTGCAGAGGCCACACACAATAAACACAAGGGACGTCCAAGAAAGGACGTAAACGGCCAGAAAACACACTCCACAGCCAGAACAACCGGCCTAAGAAGGCCCAGAATCAACCCAACTCAGAAGTCACTGAGGAGGGGACAGAGGAGGAGGAGGACGGAGCCCCGCCAAGAGCCTTTGGATGGCGGAGTCGGCCAGGGCATGGAACAACAGGCTGCCATCAAACGGAAGGTCGATGAGTCGCTCCCGAATATTCTCAGGGAATACACCGTCCCAAAGCCAAGCATGGTGACGGAGAGCGACTGAGGAAGCCATGGCCCAGCCCAGCACCTCTGAGATGTCTAGAGCGGAGTGGAGAATAAATGCTGCAAGCTCCCGGCCATTCAATGCATGATGCCGTAAATCCACCTGACCAGACTCCTGGGACGCTGCAGATACCAGAGACTCAGCCGAGTCCCACAAACAGGAGGAGGCCTTAGCCAGCACACACAAAGTGTTAAGGGCCCGCAGGGCCGTGCTGGTCGAGGCGAAAATGTTGCGTCCCCAAGAATCCAGCCAGTAGGCCTCTCGGGATGGCGGAGTCAACAGTGACGGCAGCGAAGGAAAAGCAGTCCGCAAAAAGGGGGCTGGCGGCTGAGGGGTGAAGGGAAAGACACGCCGGGTCACACGGCGCTGGGAGGTGCCGGTGCAGAAGATGCTGAGGCACCGGGTCTTCTGAGGCAGGACGCCTCCAAGCCCCCGTCAAGGAAGAAAGGAGCGAACCTTCAAAGGGAAGTAAGACTTCCCTCCCACCAGAGCCCTGGTGGAGGACCTCCAATAGATGGTCCGCCGGAAAGTGAGCCACCGGGTCACCCATGCGCTGGATGCCCACAGCCGTTGACACTGCGTGAGCGAAGGCCGCACCCGCCTCCGTAGGGCCCTGCGGTGGAGCTCCTCCGTGAGTGTCGGCTGCAAACTAAGGCGGCCGTCCCCGAGGCCAAGCGGGACGGGCAAGGGCCAGACATGGAAGTCCGAAGGAGCCGAAGAATGAGGGACCTGCCGCTCTTCGGACGAACACCTCTGCCTCAGGAAGGGCGGGGAGCCGCCCTTTGATGCCGGTGAGAAAGACACCACACGGCGACCAGTCTCCGGGGAGGACAACACCAATATACAGCCTGCCTCCGGAGAAGAAGGAGCGTCCGAAGACGAATACACGGTACGACTCCTGCGCGGAGCCGTAGAGTCCGCTGCTTGAGGCAGGACGTCGGCACCATCCGGCGTCACCGGACAAGGTACCTCCAAGTCACCCCGCACCGGAGACCGGAGTGGAGCTGGAGCCGCACCGGCTCCAGGGCGGCGCCGGAATGACGCCGACCCCCGCTGAGGCAGCCTCCTGCTTGGGGGAACGAGACGGGCCTGGGGAGTGGCAAGAAGCCCTCCGCCAGCCGCGGCCCAGAATGAGGCGAAGATTTCTCGGCAACCTATGTGGCGGCGCCAGGGACGATTCATCCTTCGACTTGCTCTCCGACGAGGCAGCCGCCTGTGGGGAGGGTTGAGAGGAGCCCGGAGAGGGACGAGGGGTTCTCAATCGGCCTCGACCCGGAGCGGGACGGGGAGGGTCCACCGACCCCTGTGGCTCGGCGCGGTCCAGCTGCTGCCGGCGTCGTAGCGGCATCACCTCGGCCTTAGACAGGACCACCTTGTCAAAGGACCGAGAGGAGCTCCGGGATGCAACCCGACCCCGGGGACCTCCCGCGATACCACAGGGACCCCCGCGAGAGTTTGCAGTGAGGCAGAGACGCTGTGGCCTGAAGGAGGTGCCCAAGAGGAGCCGCACCCCAACAGCACCACATCCTCAAAGCCTGGATCTGAACCAGTCGGCGCCGGGGCCGGAGTCACCGGCGGCACCGCGGAGGGCCCAGCGCAGGGACTCGCCGACGCCCCAGGAGGGGAAGGAGGAGTAGACGCCAGCGATGCCTGCAAAGCCGCTGCGTATGTCTCCATTTGGACTCTCAACGCCCCAACACCGGGAAACGGTGGATAGGACGACACGCGGGGCCGCATCACCCGCGGAGAGCCCACGCCCCCGGAAGGCCAGAAACCAGCCCCCGGGGACAAACTGTAACACTTTCCCACCGGGGAGCGACGCTCAAGTGACATCAGAGAAGGGCGAGGACGACGACCACAGCCGTATCTGAAGCCGTCCGCTGAAGCAGACCGAGGGGAGGACATCGACCTGGACAGACACGCCGAGAGGAGTTTCATCCGGCACTCCCGCCGCGACTTCGGCTTCAACTGTTGGCATGCCGCACAATATGTGGTGCCCTGATCCTCCCCCAAACACCACATACAAAGGAGGTGAGGGTCCGTTGCCGACATAAGACGCCCACAAAACGTGCAAGTTGTGAAGCCCGAAGGCATTCGCACACTGTTCCACCAAAAGGAAATGGAAGAAAAAGGGGCCCTAACAGGCCCGTAGCAAGGATCGGATCCGCGTTGCACGCGGAAAAGGAAAAAACTGACGTAGGCGTGCCGGCTCTTATGTGACCTCGCTGACGTCCCGTACGTGGACGACGCCTGTGCGGAGTCGTGTGATGTCTCCCCACCCCCGGCGCGCAGGGATGCTTTGGCAAAAAGGTTTCCGGATCCAGTCTCACGCCTGGGGATAATTCTACGTGAAGGAATCTGCGGCTAGTAGTCTCTATCAGATTCGACATCCACCGCGATGGTAGACTACGATGCAGAATGGCATCGACTCGGAGACAAGTCCCCTGCTAGAGCCGCATTCGACGTCATCGCAGGGAGCCCGACAGGACTGTGCCCCGACGCTGTATGAGGACTGCGGCTTGATGTCTGACCGGGCCGACTCCCGATGCCGGAGCGACTCTGGAACCGGAGTCAGGGCACTCGATTGGCGGCAAGGGCGAACCTGCTGGCAAGCTCCCAAACTGAGTCCCTAACCCCTCTGTAGGGCCCGAAGGTGCGCCAGGGAGAGGGGGTGACCCAAAGATGGCCTGCAGAGCCCAATAATAGTCTTCCATCTGGGTCCTAGTTGCCCCAACACCAGGAAATGGTGGGTAGGCGGGGGTTGACTGCTGAGGGGCTGTGTCCGATGAAGACCAGGAGCAGCTGGCACCAATGTCACGATTACCTGACGCTGACGACCTCCGTGAGTTCTTCCTGTGCTTACCTGGGGAAGTTGAGCGACGTCCGCGGTAAAGACTCCATGACCTGCCCCGAACAGGAGCCTCCGCTTGAGATGGAGACCGGCGACGCTTGGACTCCGAAAGGGACATCCGGGCGGTCAACAACTTCATCCAACTTTCCCGCAGGGAGACTTCGGCTTTAGGTGCGACGGGTGTCGCACTCTTCGGCGCCGTGGTGCTTGCCCAAGCACCACATACAGATCGCTTGCGGATCCGTCGCCACCATTTGCCATGTACAGGTCTCACTTGCTTTGAAGCCTTAAGGCATCACACACTGTTCTCGGACGCGAAAAGGCGTCAGTAAGGCCTAAAAAACAAAACAGGCCAGAGGAACCGCTGTAGGAGAGTAGGGTCTGCTTCGTATGGTCACCCCCACTTTTTGCTTTTGCTTCACTGGTTTTCGACTTAGATGTGGCTGTGGGCCTGCTAATCAGACCCACAGCCCAGCTGTTCTCTCTCTAAATTCATACTATGTACTTTAGGTACATAACCCAATTGGTAAGGATCACCCTCTAGGGCCCTGTACAGTGTACCTTAGGTACCCAGGGCATACGTGTACCCTAGGCCTACCAGGGGCTGCAGCATGTATTATGCCACCCCTGGCTGACCTTCCATCATGACACAACTGGCTGATCACTCAGCTGGGGCAAGGTCGTGTAAACACCCCTTGCTTAGGTATAGTATTCCTATACCTGCCTTATATATAGACACATGGGTACCTTTCAGTCACTCCTATGGCAGGCCTTAACAATCCTGAAGGCAGAGTGCTTGGTAACATGTGAGATGGTGCTCTAGCATGAGCTGAGCCTGTCTGCAGCTTTCGGAACCATGTCCTTATAGCTGTTCTATGATATCGCCTACCATATACTCTTAAAGTGCCTTATAATCCTCGCGGTTATGGTAACTATGGTTTGGCTTTATCAAAACATGTCGTGTAAGGTGTCTAACACTTTGGAATACTACCCCCACACCATTTCTGGCGATGAGGATAGTATTCCCCCCTTCTAGAGGGAGAAGACATGTTGAAGACCTACTACCCGGTTAAAGTTAACCAGAGCCCCAGCATCACAAAATGGATGCTGCTGCCACAGACACAAGTCTGACCTCCTGCTGCTGGGAGTCCTTCCAGCGAGGGAGGCTTGGACAATAGGCTTCCTGCCTTGGGAGGTGCTAGCACCACCCTAGACAGGACTTAGTGTATTGGGGCAGGGAGGGATGAAAGAAACGAGACACTGCCTGGGGCACACAAGGTGTCCCATGCATAGTCCGGTTCAAACCGGTGCTGGGGAACTCCAGCCCCAGTCCTGGCGCGAAACTGGACAAAGGGAAGGGGGTGTAACCACCCCCCTCCCTGGTCCCACCCATAGGAGGGACCTAGCAGGTAACCCAGCCCCCCAGATTAGTATAAGAGTGGGAGCTGAGTCCCTAGGAATTTGGATTATCCTGAAAAACTGCAACTTGAACAGAAACTCTGGACCTTCGACATTCGACTACGGAAGAAGACTGAAGAATCTCCCTTGTGGCCAAGGAGTGGCCACCCTGTGCAAACAGGCACCATCAAGCGACCTGCCGTTTGCTTTGCCCAAGTTCTACGAGGAACCAACTGCAGAGCCCGACCAGCGCCTTGACTTCCAGACTTCTCCGACCCTTATCCACATCCACAGCAAAGCTGAGATCCGTGGAGGCGACGAGAGACGTGGGACCGGCTACCTGGGAAAATTGGCTACTAGCTTCCAGCGCAGCTTCTGAGGCATCCTCGAAGTTATGCTCTGGGGATTGAGAAGCCCCAACCCCGAGCACCATCTGCACCGAAGATCAGCCCTCCACACTCCACGAGTTCTGCGTGTGGCCCTTCTGCATTTTCCTGCTCGACGCGTCTGTCCGGTTGCTTGCCCGTTGGCTAGTAGCCTTTGTGACGACGAACCCTTAACTTTCCACCGCTGGTTTGGCTCCTCCAGACTGGCCCTTGCTTCCCTGTGAAAGAGAAGCACCTCAGGCCTTCCTGGTCTGCAACAGAAGCAAATCCTTCATCCTGCGTGGGGTGCGCTTGCCAAGGTTTGTTGAGTCCGAACTCGACATCGACGCCGCCAACAGCAAGAGCCCTCATGGGACAGCTCGCCTCCTGGTTCTGGTCGTCCTCGACACCTCCTGGTACCCGTGGCTGCTGCGACAAGCTTCACCTCTTCACCTGCATCTTCACGACATCGCCTGGTTCCTTCCCGGCTCCTGGCTGGTGACCTAGACTCTGTCCCCTCTGCTTGCAGGTACCCTCCTTCTTGATTCCAACCTTGGAATCCACCGGACACTCTTCACTGACTGCCTGTCAGCACCTTTTCTTCAGGCATCCATAGGAGTCGACGACGAAACCCGACGCAAGTTCACACCTATGCACCCGCAGCCCGTGGGCTAGGTAAACTGAGTAATCCGGTGCTCACAAGGGTATTGACTATCCTAGGGTCTAGTTTCCAAGTCTCTAACTCCTAGCTCTTTCCGAAGTGTCCTAAAACTCTTTATTTCTAAACATCACTATTTCTATCGACTTTAACGTATTACGCGTGAGTGTTTCCACTCTGCACCTGAATCCCGTGGGCCTCCCACTGCCTAGTAACTGGTAGTATAGTGTAGCCCCAGCGATTCCCTATGCCTAGGCCTAACCTGTGTTCGTGACAGTGGTTCTTATACCACTTACTTAGTATATGGTTTGCGTGGCCCCTAGGGCCTAACTGTATTACTTACCTGTGTGACTTAATGTATGCTTAAATAAGACTGTGTTGTACTTACCTCGAATCTCATAAAGAGTGCTGAGGGTATTTTGACTAGAATAAATACATTCTATTTTTATATATCTGTTGTGGTGTCCTTTCATTTGGTATTCAAGGGATTGAAAATGGTATAACAGCTGGCGTCACATGCCATACAGAGTTTAGCCTAAGACTGCTCTTGTCCATGCTACCAGTAGGATAGCTGGTCTATAAGGTTGACTTTACAACCAATCACCATAAGGGTTGTTTGGACTGATACAAGGTGTACACTTTTACTAGTGACATCATATATCAGGCCAACTTCTCACAGTCCGTTTGTGCACCGCCCGACCTCTTTTGGCGCCCACGTAGCCAACAAAGAGCTGATCATCCACCCGGAACTGCTGTGTACGCTGCAGATAGAATGCAAGCACACGTTTTGGGTCGAGACGGTGGAGCCGCTCCTATTCCCTTGAAGGATGCGGAGGTGGAAAAAAGGTGGGCAAAGTGATGGTCTGCCCGATGTGGAAGGGCGTGACAACCTTTGGCAAGAAAGAAGGAAGTGTCCTCAGAACCACCTTCTCCGGATCAACAGAAAGGAAAGGAGGTTTGGAAGAAAGAGCCTGGAGCTCACTCACTCTCCTAGCAGAGGTGATAGCTACCAGGACAGCCGTCTTGAGAGTAAGAAAACATAAGGGACAGTTATGAAGGGGCTCAAAGGAAGCGCACATCAGAAAAGTCAAGACAAGATTCAAGTCCCACTGAGGCATTATTAAGGGCACAGGTGGGAACGTATGCGTAATGCCCTTAAGAAAATGGTTAACAACCGGGAACTTAAAAAGAGAAGGCTGATCTGGAAGCCGTAGAAAGGCAGAGATGGCGATGGATAACCTTTAACAGTGACCAGTGCAGAGCCCTGCTGGGCCAAAGAGAGAAGGAACAGAAGAACCTCAGAAAGAGGGGCAGAAAGGGGATCCACAGTCTTAACTGTGCACCATGCCACAAATCTGCTCCACCTACAGGTGTTCACCGTTTTAGTGGAGGGACGCCTGGCTGCCAGGATGAAATCACAGACTTCGGGAGGAAGATCAAAAGGTATCAACTGTCGCCGCTCAATCTCCAAGCATGGAGGTGGAGGCTGGACAGGTTCGGGTGGAGGACCGTCCCCTGCTGCTGCGACAGAAGATCCTCCCGAAGAGGCAGACGGATCGGGGGATCGATGCTCATACTGAGTAGCTTGGGATACCATAATCTTCGAGCCCAGTCCGGAGCCACAAGAATAACATGGGCCCAGCCGCGCCTGATCTTCAGCACTCTGGGCAGAAGTGGTATAGGCGGAAAGGCATACAACAGACCGCAGCTCCACTCGAGACGAAAAACGTCTCCGAGCGAGTGCCGCCTTGGAAATTCCAACGCGCAGAACTGATGACATTGTGCGTTCTCGTTGGTGGCGAATAGATCTAACCGAGGCTCTCCCCATCGCAGAAAGAGACCTTGCGTCATGTCCAAGTTCAGACGCCACTCGTGATCCACCATGCACTGGCGGCTGAGTTCGTCCGCCCTGGCGTTCAGAGAACCTGCCAGGTGTTGAACCACCAAGGTAATGCCTTTATGTCCCATCCATGTTTAGAGGCGCAGAGCCTCCTGACATAGGGTCCACGACCCCACCCCGCCCTGTTTGTTGCAATACCACATGGCGGTGGTGTTGTCCGTGAACACCTGCCCTACACTTCCCCGGACAGAGGGAAGGAATGCCTTCAGTAAAAGCCGGTTTGCCCGCAGCTCCAGAAGGTTGATATGGAGCCGGGACTCTGCCGGAGACCAGTGGCCTCTGATCTCTGCCTCTCCCATGTGGCCTCCCCAACCCAGGAGGGACGCATCCGTCACTACTGTGTGCTCCGGTTGGGGAAGGGAGAGGGATCTGCCACTGACCCAATCGCGATCTGTGAGCCACCACTGCAACTGTCGTGCAGTGACCTCCGAGATCTGGACGAGATCGGACAGGGTGCCCTTATGCTGTGCCCACTGTAACTTCAGGTCCCACTGCAGAGCCCACATATGCCATCTGGCATGCGGCACCAGCAGGATGCAGGAGGCCATCAGGCCCAGAAGCCGGAGGGTCATCCTGACTGAAACCCGGGATAGAAGCTGAAAGAGCGGAACCATAGCCTGAATATCCCAGACTCGCTGTTCGGGAGGATAAACCCGAAACAGCGTCGAATCCATAACTGCTCCGATGAAAGGGAGCTTCTGAGAGGAACTCAGGTGCGACTTCGGCACACTGATGGAGAACCCCAGCAGATGCAGAAGGTCGGCCGTAGTCTGGAGGTGGGAAACAACTGCCTGGGGCGAGTCCGCCTTCAACAGCCAGTCGTCAAGGTAGGGGAAGACTGACACCCCTGACTTGCGCAGATGAGCTGCGATCACCGTCATCACTTTCGTGAACACCCGAGGGGCGCTGGTAAGGCTGAAGGGGAGCACGGCAAACTGAAAATGCTCCTGGCCTACCGTGAACCGCAGGTAACACTGGTGGGCCAGCAGGACGGGAATGTGAAAATAAGCGTCCTGCCAGTCCAACGCTACCATACAGTCTCCAGGGTTCAAGGCAGACAGGACCTGAGCCAGAGTCAGCATCTTGAACTTCTCCTTCCAGAGGAAGCGATTGACGTTCCGGAGGTCCAAGATGGGGCGCAGGCCCCTCTTGTCCTTCTTGGGGACCAGAAATTAGTTGGAATAGCAACCACTCCCTACTTCCTGATCGGGAATGTACTCGATGGCCCCCTTGGCCAGGAGGGCAGTGACTTCCTGACGGAGAAGAGCCAAATGATCCCCCGACATGCAGTGGTACCGATGTGGCATGGCTGGAGTGGAGGACAGAAAGGGGAGCGAGTAACCATGGCAGATTATCTGCAGCACCCACTTGTCCAAAGTGATACCGCGCCAGTGGTGGAGGTGGTGACGGACCCTGCCGCAAACCGGCGTGGGGTGCCCCCTGAAGCTCGGATTAGGAAGGCTTGGAGGTGGAACCAGCGGGTTCGGAGGTGGACTGCCCCGCCCGCTGGTTACCAGACCCGCCCCTGCGGAAGCCACGTCCGCGGCCACGCTGAGGCAGGTTCTGCACAGGCTTTGCGGAGGAGTGCGTCTGGGCGCCTTTACCCTGGCAACGAAAGGAACAAAACGCAGGTGTGGCAGGGCTCTTAGTGGAAAGACCCAAAGATTTAGCCGTGGCCCGTGAGTCCTTAAAGGGCTCCAGGGCACTGTCCGCCTTGTCGCCAAAGAGGCAAGAGCCATCAAAGGGCATGTCCATGAGCGAGCTCTGGATATCAAGCGAAAACCCGGTAGGCCGCAATGCCACAGTCGTGGAAATCGCCCTGCCCAAGTAATCCGCCATGTCCAGACCACACCTAATGGCAAACTTCACCGCATCCTTGCCCTCCGCAATCGCTTGGGAAAGGACGGCCTGGACCTCTTCGGAACACTGAGGCAGGACCTCTGCTACCGTATCCCACACGGCGTGGGAGTAACGGCCCAACAAGCAGGCGACCCCAAGCTGGCCGAGGAGAACAACCTCTTGCCATATTGGTCCAGCTTCTTAGAGTCCTTATCCGGCAGAGCCGTGGGAAAGGCACTCTGCCACATCTAGGCCTGAATGACCAGGCTCTCAGGCGTGGGGTGAGTGGTCAAGAAGGTAGGGTCACCCGGTACCGGGCGATGACGCCTAGCGACGTTCTTATCCACCGGTGCCCCCGAGGCCGGCCGCAACCAAGTGCACAAAAGGACTTCGGTAAGGGCCAAATTGAAAGGGAGCAGCGGCTCCGACGACGTAGATGCCGTCTGGAGCCCCTCCATAAGGAGGTTGGTCTTAAGGGCCACCGTAGGGAGGTCGAGATAGAGAGCCTCCACAGCTCGACGCAGCACAATAGTGTAGGAAGCGTCCTCCTCCATAGTAGGTGGAGGGGAGGCAAACCCCGGGTCAGAAGACAGATCAAGTTCACCCGCATTTTGAAGGTCATCCACCCAATCCTGCTCGGAGTCACACTGCCGCGCAAGGGGGTCCTCGGAGCCATCCCAGTCCTCATCCGGCTCCGGGGTAGAAGGAGCCGGCCGCGGTGGCAGGACTGGAGCCGGAGAGGGGGCCAGCAGCGCCGGCCAGGGCCGAACCAGAACCACATCCCAATGAGGATCCCAGGTTAGAACGAAATGGTCCGAGAACCGGGGCAGGGGCGGGATAAACGGCACCCAGTGCAGCGCCTGTGGAAGAGCCAGGGGCGGCGCTGGGGCCAGAGCAAAGGGCAGCACCGGGTCCGGAGCCAAGGGCAGCACCGGGTCCGGAGCCAAGGGCAGCACCGGGGACGGGGCCAGCGGTGCTGCACCTTGTGGCGCCGCGGCCGGCGCCGCGGGTGCTGGATCCAGTGGCTCTGGGGCCGGTGCCAGACGCGGTGCCACCGGGTCAACAGGATCTGGACACGGGACCGCAGGGCACGCCGGCGGGAGCCCGAGGCCTAAACAGGCGGTCCATGGCAGTAAGAAACAGCGAACACCCATCGCAACGAAGTGATCACTTCGCAAGGACATTACAACGCAATTAGGACATCGCAATAACGTTTACATCGTAAGGCACAGCAACGTAAGCCAGAACAACGCACCTTTACGATGTAAACACTAATGCAATGTTAAGCGTTGCACAGACGGGAAAAAATGTGTTATGCACAGACGGGAAAGTGAACAAATGTGTTATTCTGATTGTAAACGGATAATAGCATTGGAAAGTGAACAAATGTGTTATTCTGATGGTAAACGGATAATAGCATTGGAAAGTCACTAAAACGTTCTATAGTAAACGTTAATAAAGTAGACGCACACATGCACAGACGGGAAAGTGGTTTCTTATGATAATAGCATTGCTTACTTACGCAATGTTATGCTATGGTAAACGTTAATAAAGTGCGATGTTAAGCATTGTCAGACGGGAAAAATGTTATGCTATGGGGGAAAATGTTATGCTATGGTAAACGTTAATAAAGTAGACGCGCACATCCACAGACGGGAATTAATAAAGTGTGATGTTAAGCATTGTCAGACGGAAAAAATGTTATGATATGGGTGTGAGAAGTTGGCCTGATATATGATGTCACTAATTCTAGTGTACACCTTGTATCAGTCCAAACAACCCTTATGGTGATTGGTTGTAAAGTCAACCTTATAGACCAGCTATCCTAGTGGTAGCATGGACAAGAGCAGTCTTAGGCTAAACTCTGAATGGCATGTGAAGCCAGCAGTTATACCATATGTAATCCCTTGAATACCAAATGAAAGGACACCACAACAGATATATATAAAAAATAGAATGTATTTATTCTAGTCAAACCCTCAGCACTCTTTATGAGATTCGAGGTAAGTACACAGTCTTATTTAAGCATCCATTAAGTCACACAGATAAGTAATACAGTTAGGCCCTAGGGGGCACGCAAACCATATACTAAGTAAGTGGTATAAGAACCACTGTCACGAACACAGGATAGGCCTAGGCCTAGGGAATCGCTGGGGCTACACTATACTACCAAAGGTTAGGAAGTGGGAGGCCCACGGGATTCAGGTGCAGAGTGGAAACACTCACGCGTAATGCATAAAAGTCGATAGAAATGCAAGTTATTAGAAATTAGCAGTTTTAGGACACTTCTGGTATAGCTAGGAAGTCAAGACTCGGAAACTAGACCCTTGGATAGTCAATACCCTAGTGAGCACCGAGATGCTCAAGTTACCTAGCCCACGGGCTGCGGGTGCATAGGTGTGAACTTGCGTCGGGTTTCGTCGTCGACTCCTATGGATGCCTTAAGGAAAGTTGCTGACAGGCAGTCAGTGAAGAGTGTCCGGTGGATCCCAAGGTGGGGATCAAGAAGGAAGGAACCTGCAAGCAGAAGGGACAGAGTCTAGGTCACCAGCCAGGAGCCGGGAAGGAACCAGGAAGGAACCAGGCGATGTCGTGAAGATGCAGGTGAAGAGGTGAAGCTTGTCGCAGCAGTCACGGGTACCAGGAGGCGTCGAGGTCGACCAGGACCAGGAGGTGAGCTGTCCCACTAAGGCTCTTGCTGTCGGCAGCGTCGAAGTCGAGTCAGGACCCAACAAGCCTTGGCAAGCGGAACCCACGCAGGATGGAGGACTTGCTTCTGGTGCAGACCAGGAAGGTCTGGGGTGCTTCTCTTTTACAGAGGAGCGGGTGCCAGTCTGGAGGAGCCGGACCAGCAAGTTGGAAACAAAGGTTCGTCGTCGCAGAAGTCACTAGCCAACGGGCCAGCAACCGGACAACACGTCGAGCAACTCAGGTGCAGAAGGGCCCCACGCAGAACACATGAAGTGTGAGGAGCTGATCTTCATTGCAGATGGTGCTCGGGATGGGGGCTTCTCAATTCCCCAAGCACAGCCTCGAGGGAGCCTCAGAAGTCGCGCTAGTCAGGTACTAGCCACTTTTCCCAAGTCGCCGGTCCCACGTCCCTCGTCGCCTCCACGGGTGTCAGCTTCGCTGGAGATGTGGATCTGGGTCAGAGGTGTCTGGAAGTCTCGGCGCTGGTCAGTCTCTGCAGTCGTCCCTCGTAGGATCTGTCGCAAAGCAAAGCAGCGGTCGCTGGATGGTGCCTGGTTGCCCAGGGTGGTCACTCCTTGGCCACAAGGGAGATTTCTTCAGTCTTCTTCCTGAGGTCGAATGTCGAAGGTCCAAAGTTTCTGTTCAAGTTGCAGATTCAGGTTAATCTAATTTAGTAGGGCTCAGCTACCTACTGATATACTGGGCTAGTGGGCTGGGCTACCTGCAAGGTCCCTCCTATGGGTGGGACCAGGAAGGGGAGTGGCTACCCCCCCTTTCCTTTGTCCAGTTACGCGCCAGAGCTGGGGCTGGAGTGCCACAGCGCTGGTTTGAACTGGACTATGTATGGGACACCTTGTGTGCCCCAGGCATGTCTCATTCCTTTCAGCCCTCCTTGCCCCAATACACTAAAGTCTGTCTGGGGAGGTGCTAGCACCTCCCCAAGCAGGAAACCTATTGTCCAGGCCTCCCTGGCTGGGAGGGCTCCCAGCTGCAGGAGGTCAGACTCGTGTCTGTGGCAGCAGCATCCATTTTGTGATGCTGAGGCTTTGGTCAGAGTTAAACAGCAAAGTAGGATTTTAACATGTCTCTCCCTCTAGAAGGGGGGAATAATATCCTCATCACCAGAAATGGTATGGGGGTATTGTTCCAAAGTGTTAGACACCTTACCCGACATGTTTTGATAAAGCCAAACCATAGTTACCATAACCGTTTAAGATTATAAGGCACTTTAAGAGTATATGGTAGGCTATATCATAGAACAGCTATAAGGACATGGTTCCGAAAGCTGCAGACAGGCTCAGCTCATGCCAGAGCACCATCTCACATGTTACCAAGCACTCTGCCTCCAGGATTGTTAAGGCCTGCCATAGGAGTGACTGATAGGTACACATGTGTCTATTTTAAGGGTAGATATAGGTATACTATATCCAAGCAAGGGGTGATTACACGACCTTGCCCCAGCTGAGTGATCAGCCAGTTGTGTCTGATTGGAAGGCCAGACCAGGGGTGGCATAATACATGCTGCAGCCCCTGGGAGGCCTAGGGTACACCTATGCCCTGGGTACCTAGGGTACACTGTACAGGGTCCAATAAGGTGATCCTTACCAATTGGGTATGTACCTAGGGTACATGGAGTCCATTTTAAAGAGAGAGCAGACAGCATGAGACCCTGAATGGCAGGATCTCAGGCCAACTAAGTCGAAAAACCAGCTAGATACTAGGCAAAAAGTTGGGGGTAACCATAGTCAGATATCCACCTTCCTACACAACCCCCCTCCAAACGAAAGGAGATAAGGCTGTCCTTGACCAGGTAAGCCTATATTGCCTAAGTGGCCATATAAGGAAGAACCAGCACTGGATGGTTACCCCCTGTCTCATGGTCCACTAAGCAATCCCTCATCCTAAAGGTATCATAGGGTCTCCACCATAGGGAATCTTTACCTTGGGTGTGTCTTTGCAAAGTAAAAGGCTGGTGTTGAGATGGAGTACTGAAGTGAGTGTCCTCAAAGTGAGGCCTCAGCTTCCTCCAATCATCCTCCACCATGGATGCCTTTCTTTCTTTAACTGAGTTGCACTGTGCTCTCAGGGTCAGCCTCTGGCTACCTAAAGCTGGAGGCTGGGTCCCTTTTGTGGGCGTACTGGAGGGACAGGTCAGGTTTGGGGCCCTAAGGTCCCATGTTTGCCTGTGCCCAACAGAATCCCTCTGGGGGAGGTCCCTAACTACCTGTAAAGGAGATCCCTCAGGACTGTTTTTAACCATCACCTGGCTAGGGCTACTAGCCAGGCAATCCTCATTCTTTTGATGGGGGGGGGGGGTTTGTGGACAGGGGCCCTCTTGGGGTCTACTGGCCTCCCTGACCTCTACAGCCCTGGGCTGACTGAGGCAGGGTAGAGAGAGGCAGGCTACCTGCACCAGACTGGGTCCCACCTTGGAAGGGGCCACTGACCTCAGAGGCTCTGCCAGGCCAGGCCTGGCTACCTCTGGGGCAGTTCCTTCACAAGGGGTGAGGTCAGATCCCTGAGGAGGCTGACCTTTTCCTAATGTCTGGGGAGAGGGAGACTTTTCTTCCTCCCCACTACTCTCTGTTTGCGTGGAGTGATCCATAGTTTCAGGCTTCACTACACCTATGTCAGTCTGAGTATAGGCTGAGACCATTACAGCCTTGCCAACCTTTCCAGGGAGGCACTCAGTTTGGGTTTGAGCTGTGACTGTCACAGCTCTGCCAATCTCTACAGGGAAGTTTGTCTTTGCCTGGGCTGTGGCTACCACTGCCCTTCCAACCTTTTCAGGGAGGAAGTCTACTTGGACAGGGGTTGTGGCTGGCACGACCCCACTACCCTTTTGTGAAAGGCCTACCATTTTAGAATGGGTGTCTTGTTCAACTCCAGCCCAAGCTGAGAGTTCCAAATAATTCCCCAGTAAGCAGTCTACAGGCAAGGTTGGGGACACTGCCACTCTCTTAGGGCCAGTGACACCTCCCCAGCTGAGACATACCTCTGCCATGGGATGACTGTTCTGTCTGCCATCAATGTTAGTTACCTGGTATGAGAAACCAGGCAAAAGCTGCTCAGAGGGAACTAGCCTATGGGCCACCATAGTGATGCTAGCTCCAGTGTCTCTGTAGGCCTCAGCTTTTCTACCATTGATGTAGGGCTCCTGTCTATACCTACCCAAAGTGTTGGGACAGGCAGTGAAGTTGGCAAACCCCATGCCACCATCACAGACAAGAGTAGCTGCTGTAGGGGACTTGGCTAAGCCAGGGTCCCCCTGTGTTCCCCAAGAAAACCCAACCAAATTTTTGGGGGCACTCCCACCACCTGGGGGATTACTGCTGACAGTAATAGGTGGTGTTACAGGAGTAATTGGAGGAACAGTTTTCTTTTTAGCCTTTGGGCAACTGCTGTCAGTTTTCCAATGCCCAGGAGTTTTACACTCATGGCAGTAAGGCTTTTTAACTGTGGTAGAGGAGGGAGCTTGGGACCCACCACCCTGTGTGGATTTTTGGGGCCCTGAGGAAGATTTCTCTTTTGTTTTATCCCCACCCTTCTCTTGAGGCTTGGTGGTATCTTTCTTTTGGTCACCATCCTGATTTTTAGGCCTAATCCTGGTCCTGAACCATTTATCTGCCCTCTTTCCCAATTCTTGGGGAGAGGTCAAATCTGAGTCTACCAGGTGTTGATGGAGAAGCTGGTTTTGACAATTATTAAGGATCTGCTCCCTCATAATCAAGTTGTACAATCCTGTATAGTCCTGCACCTTGCTGCCAGTTAACCAACCTTCCAAAGCCTTAGTGGCAAAATCCACAAAATCAGACCAGTCCTGTGTCTGTGTCTTCTGGGTGTCTCTGAACAACAACCTATATTGCTCAGTGGTTAAGCCAAACCCATCTATCAGAGCACTCTTCAGGACTTTGTAATTGTCAGCATCCTCATCACTAACTGTGAGGAGCTTGTCTCTGCCTTTGTCAGAAAAGGAGAGCCACAAGATAGCTGCCCACTGACTCTGGGGTACCTGCTGTACTTTGCAGGCCCTCTCCAAAGCAGTCATCCACTTGTGGATGTCATCCCCTTTCTGATATGGGGGGACTACCTTGCTTAGGTTTCTATGGTCATAAGACCTATCCCTATCTCTAGGAATGTTGCTGCCACCAGTGGGTTCTGACCCACACAATTCTTGCTCTCTGGCCAGAGCAAGCTTCTCTTTGGCAAGGGCAAGTTCTTCCCTTTCAATCCTCAGATTGGCTTCCCTCATTCTGGCCTTATGCTCTCTCCTCTGGGGGAAAGTCATCCCCCTGTGGGATGAAGCATTGCAGCTTCTTGAGTGATAGGAGTGGAGAGAGTCCCCTGAGGGAGATCTACCCCTTCTATCTCTCTTTTTAAGATTACTTGGGGGCCTGTAAGGGAAGCTCCCATGCAAGCTCCCATGCAAGCTTAAGTTAGCCTGACTGGGGTCTTGCTACCTCCCTCTTCCTCTGAAGTTTCTTCTGACTCATCTGTATCAGTTAAGTCAGGGGTCTCTTCTGTGGAGGGGAGGCCCTTATCTACAACCATGGCACCATACTTGGCAGCTCTTTCAGCATCATGGGCCTCCAGAAGCTCCACTAGCTGTCTAAGGGTAGGGTTGGATCCCTGTTTTAATCTCCTGGAGGTACACAGTTGTCTCATCTCCTGGAAAGTGAATGCATCATATCTAGAGGGAATCTGTCTAGGATTCTCCTCTCCTGAGGGAGTATCAGTGTGATCTCCATTCAGGGACATGATTCTAGTGAGGGTGTGGTGTGCACCTACCTACACTTGTTGTATCTACTAAACCTCTCTAGTAGTTGTAGTCAGCGTGTGCTAGGCCCTTCAACCTACAACAACTAGGTCCAGTAGGACTTAAGTATTTATAATCTATGTTATATGTACCTAACAATATCTTATGTGATCTTTCAATTTAGTATCTCAAGATTACAATGGTATTACAACAGCAAGCTCAGATCCCAACCGCTGCTCACCAATGTGAGAAGTTGGCCTGATATATGATGTCACTAATTCTAGTGTACACCTTGTATCAGTCCAAACAACCTAAAAAATAAAATAAAAATAAAAATAAAATAAAAGCACAAATATGAGGGTAGAGGCTGATTAGATCCGCACCCAGCAAATGTCAGTGGTTACCGTAATCAGTGGATAATAGTGCACGAAACCAGAGAGTACTCCCCTCTTTACTCTCAAAAGTGCAGGATAGAATCCTACATCAACATACATAAACACAAAAGGTTCAGCACTATCCACTATCGTATAACAGAGCATGTGACACAAAGTGTAAAGATTTTCTTCTTTAATGCTCTTGGTTGGAGATTTCTTGTATTTCACATTTCATGTTCACATAGCCTTAGCCAACGCGTTTCGTCTCACACGAGACTTCTTCAGGGCTCAAATATGTCATGTATACGATCCTTCTTTAATATGAATTTCCTATGATATGGATTCAGCGATGAACACTTCTCAAAGCCACATAATGTTTTGTAGCGGTCTGATAACCAGCATATTCAGGTCATGGTTTCAGCAAAACAACCCTTATGGTGATTGGTTGTAAAGTCAACCTTATAGACCAGCTATCCTAGTGGTAGCATGGACAAGAGCAGTCTTAGGCTAAACTCTGTATGGCATGTGAAGCCAGCTGTTATACCACTATAATCCCTTGAATACCAAATGAAAGGACACCACACCAGATATATATAAAATTAGAATGTATTTATTCTAACATATACCCTCCGCACTCTTTATGAGTTCAGAGGTCTAAGCACAACAATTTCTTAAGTAGCATACGTTAAGTTACACAGGAAAAATACAGTTAGGCCCAAGGGCCACGCAAACCATATACTAAGAAAGTGGTATAAGTACCACGTCAAGAACAGGGAGTAGGCCTAGGGCCTAGGGAATCGCTGGGGCTACACTACCCTATCAATAGTTAGGAAGTGGGAGGCCCACTGGAAGCATGTGCAGTGTGGAAACACACACGCGGGTTACATTAAAGTCAATGGGAATGTAGTAATTAGAAATAGGAAGAATAAGGACACTTCCGAAGTAACTAGGAGGAAGCAACTAGAGACTTAGACACTTGGACAGTCAATATCCACTGGAGCACTGGAGTACTCGCGTTACCTCAACCACAGGAGACGGGTGCATAGGTGTGAAGATGTGTCGGGTGTCGTCGCTGGATCCTATGGATGCCTGAAGAACAGATGCTGGCAGGCGGCCAGGAGGAAGATGTCCGGTGGATCCAAGGGTGGATCTTGAAGGAAGAACACCTGCAAGCAGAGGGGACAAAGTCTGGGTCACTAGCCAGTGACCGTGTGGAACCGGAAGGAACCAGGCGATGTCGTGCAGAACACAGGTGATGTCTTGAAGCTTGTCTCTGCAGCTGCGTGGACCAGGAGGCGTCGAGGATGACCAGAACCAGGGTACGAGCTGTCCCACAAAGGATCTTGCTGATGGCGGAGTCGACGTCCCGATTGGAGTCAACAAGCCTTGGCAAAGGCAACCCACGCGGAATGGAAAATTCGCTTCAGGTGCAGACCAGGAAGGTCTGAGGTGCTTCTCTTTCACAGGGAAGCAAGGGCCAGTCTGGAGGAGCCAAACCAGCGGTGGAAAGTCAAGGGTTCGTCATCTACTAGCCAACGGGCAAGCAACCGGACAGACGCGTCGAGCAGGAAAATGCAGAAGGGCCCCACGCAGAACTCGTGGAGGGCTGATCTTCCGTGCAGATGGTGCTCGGGGTTGGGGCTTCTCAATCCCCAGAGCACAACTTGGAGGATGCCTCAGAAGCTGCGCTGGAAGCTACTCGCCAATTTTCCCAGGTAGCCGGTCCCACGTCTCTCGTCGCCTCCACGGATCTCAGCTTGGCTGTGGATGTGGATCAGGGTCAGAGAAGTCTGGAGGTCAAGGTGCTGGTCGAGCTCTGCAGTCGGTTCCTCGTAGAACTTGGGCAAAGCAAACGGCAGGTCGCTTGTTGGTGCCTGTTTGCACAGGGTGGCCACTCCTTGGCCACAAGGGAGATTCTTCAGTCTTCTTGTCGAAAGTCGAAGGTCCAGAGTTTCGTGTCTAGTTTCAATTCAGGATAATCCAAAGTCCTAGGGACTCAGCTCCCACTCTTATACTAATCTGGGGGGCTGGGTTACCTGCTAGGTCCCTCCTATGGGTGGGACCAGGGAGGGGGGTGGTTACACCTCCTTCCCTTTGTCCAGTTTCGCGGCAGGACTGGGGCTGGAGTGCCCCAGCACCAGTTTGAACCGGACTATGCATGGGACACCTTGTGTGCCCCAGGCATCATCCCTCCCTGCCCCAATACACTAAGCCCTGTCTAGGGTGGTGCTAGCACCTCCCAAGGCAGGAAACCTATTGTCCAAGCCTCCCTCGCTGGAAGGACTCCCAGCAGCCTTGTGTCTGTGGCAGCAGCATCCATTTTGTGATGCTGGGGCTCTGGTTAACTTTAACCGGGTAGTAGGTCTTCAACATGTCTTCTCCCTCTAGAAGGGAGGAATACTATCCTCATCGCCAGAAATGGTGTGGGGTTAGTATTCCAAAGTGTTAGACACCTTACACGACATGTTTTGATAAAGCCAAACCATAGTTACCATAACCGCGAGGATTATAAGGCACTTTAAGAGTATATGGTAGGCGATATCATAGAACAGCTATAAGGACATGGTTCCGAAAGCTGCAGACAGGCTCAGGCCATCTCACATGTTACCAAGCACTCTGCCTTCAGGATTGTTAAGGCCTGCCATAGGAGTGACTGAAAGGTTACCCATGTGTCTATATATAAGGTAGGTATAGGAATACTATACCTAAGCAAGTGGTGATTACACGACCTTGCCCCAGCTGAGTGATCAGCCAGTTGTGTCATGATGGGAGGCCAGCCAGGGGTGGCATAATACATGCTGCAGCCCCTGGTAGGCCTAGGGTACACCCATGCCCTGGATACCTAAGGTACACTGTACAGGGCCCTATAGGGTGATCCTTACCAATTGGGTTATGTACCTAAAGTACATAGTATGAATTTAGAGAGAGAACAGCTGGGCTGTGGGTCTGATTAGGAGGCCCACAGCCACATCTAAGTCGAAAACCAGTGAAGCAAAAGCAAAAAGTGGGGGTGACCATAGGAAGCAGACCCTACTCTCCTACAACTCCAAGGCAGAAACGAGTGAACCTTCAAAGGGTAGCAAGATTTCCGTCCGACCAGAGCTATGGTGGAGGACCTCCAACAGATGGTCCGCCAGAAAGTGAGCCACCGGGTCACCCATGCGTAGGATGCCCACAGCCGTGGACACCGCGTGAGCGAAGACCGCACCCGCATCTGTAGGGCCCCGTGGTGGAGAAAGCAGCTCCTCTGTGGGCGACGACTGCAAACTAAGGCGGCTGTCCCCGAGGCCAAAGCGGGGCAGGCAAGGCCCAGACCTGGAAGTCAGGAGGAGCCGAAGAATGAGGGACCTGCCGCTCTTCCGACGAACACCTCTGCCTCAGGAAGGGCGGGGAGCCACCCTTCGACGCCGGTGAAAAGGACACCACACAGCGACCAGTCCCCGGGGAGGTCGATACCAATATGCAGCCTGCCTCTGGAGAAGAAAGAGCATCCGAAGATGAATCCGCGGTACGATCCCTGCGCGGAGCCGTAGAGTCCGCTGCTTGAGGCAGGACACCGGCGCCATCCGGCATTGCCGGGCAAGGGACCTCCAAGTCACCCCGCACCGGAAACCGGAGCGGGCAACGGGAGTAGAGCTGGAGCCGCACTGGGCCCGGAGCGGCACCGGGACGGCGCCGGCCCAACCCCCGCCAAGGCAACCACCCGCGTGGGCGAACGGGATGGGCCCGGCCGCGGCCCAGAAGGAGGCGAAGGTCGCCCGGCAAACCTTGTGGTGGTGCCAGGGACAATACAACCTCTGACTCATCCTCCAACGAGGCAGCTGCCTGTGAGGAGGTACGAGAGGGGCCCTCCGCCTGGAGTGGGACGAGAAGAGTCCACCGACCCCTGTGGCTTCACACGGTCCAGCTGCTGCCGGCGCCGTAGTGGCGTCACCTCGGCGTTAGACAGTACCACCCTGCCAAGGGACCGAGAGGGGCTCGGGGATGCGACCCGAGCCCCGGCGACCTCACGCGACACCACAGGGACCCCCGCAGGGGTTTGCGGCAAGGCAGAGACGCTGTGGCCTGAAGGAGGCGCCCAAGAGGAGCCGCACCCCAACAGCACCACATCCTCCAAGCCTGGATCCGACCCAGTCGGCGCCGGGGCCGGAGCCACCGACGGCGCTGCGGAGGGCCCTGCAAAAGGCGAGGGATCTGCCGATGCCCCAGGAGGAGAAAGGAGGAGGAGACGCCAGCGAGGCCTGCAAAGTCGGCGCGTAAGTCGAAAATCTGGACTCTTGATGCCCCAACACCGGGAAACGGTGGATAGGACGACACGCGGGGCCGCATCACCCGCGGAGAGTCCACGCCACCGTAAGGCCGGAAACCAGTCCCCGGGGACGAACTGCGACACTTACCCACCACGGAGTGACGCACACGTGACATCGGAGAAAAGCGAGGATGACTACCATGGCCGGACCTGAAGCCATCCGCCGAAGCAGACCGAGGGGAGGACGTCGACCTGGAGAGACGTGCCGAGAGACATTTCATTTGGCGCTCCCGCTGCAACTTCGGCTTCAACTTTTGGCACGCCGCACAATCGGAGGTGCCGTGATCCTCCCCCAAACACCACATGCAAATGAGGTGAGGGTCCGTCGCCGACATATGACGCCCACAAAACGTGCAAGTTTTAAAGCCCACAGGCATTCGCACACTGTTCCACCAAAAAAGAATGGAAGAAAGGGGGCCTTAAACAGGCCCGCAGCAAGGAACGGATCCGCGTTGCATGCGGAAAAGGAAAAAACTGACGTCACGTACGCGGATGACGCCTGGGCGCAGTCGTGTGATGTCGCCCCACCCCAGGCGCGCAGGGATGCTGTGGCAAAAAGTTTCCGGATCCAGTCTCACGCCTGGGGATAATTCTACGTGAAGGAACCTGCGGCTAGTAGTCTCTATCAGATACCCCACATAGGAAAGGTTACATCCCAAGAATCATGGGAACACCTCTGAGGAAAAGATTTCCGCAGCAGAGGACAAAACAAAGACCTGCAGAAAAAACCCGCAGGCGGCTTATGAAGCAGCCGATAAAGAGGAGACCGAAGGCCTAATCTCAGGGCCTACCACGCTTACCAACAGCCCAAACCACAAGACAAGAAAAGGGCCGGACCAGCAGCCAACAGCACCAAAGTCCTAACAAAAGAACCTGAAGGCACAACAAACACACCAAACACACAACCGGGGATGCTAGCTACAGGGCCCCAGGAAAACAACGAAAGAACACCTCCAAAAACACAGACCGACTCGCAGGTCACTGAGGAGGAAGAGGAGGAGGAGGATGACGACGAAGCACCGCAAGAAACCTCTGAATGGCAGAATCCGCAGGGGCGTGGAACAAAAGAGTGCAATCAAAAGGAAGGTCCACCAACCGTTCCCGCACGTTCTCCGGGTACACACTATCCCGTAGCCAGGCATCACGATGAAGGGCCACCGAAGAAGCCATGGTACGACCAAGCACATCTGAAACGTCCAGAGCCGAGCGAAGAATAAAGGCTGCCAGCTCCCGGCCATCCAATACATGGTGCCGGAGATCAACACAGGCACCCTCCTGAGAAGCGGCAGACATATGGGACTCCGCCGAGTCCCACAAGCAAGAAGTAGCCCTTGCCAAGACACAAAGAGTGTTAAGGGCCCGCAAAGCCACGCTGGTGGAGGCGAAGATATTGCATCCCCAGGTATCTAACCAGCGGAGGGGGAGACAACACCGATTGTAGGGAGGGAAAGGCAGTCTGTAAAAGAGGACCCCTGGTAGAGGGGTGGAGGGAAAGACAGACCAGGTCATGCGGCGCAGGACGGTGGCGGTGCAGGAGTGGCTGGGGCCTGCCGGGGCTGGAGCCACCAGGGATTCCGCTGAAGTCCCCACACGCGGCAAGGGATCTGCAGACGTCCCAGGAGGAGAAGGAAGAGCCAAAGAGGCATGCAAGGCCGCCGCATAGGCCACCATCTGGGCTCTAGTCGCCCCCGCGCCAGGAAATAGCGGATGGGATGGTGACGCGTGGGGCCGCACCACCCGCAGAGAACCCACGCCACCAATAGGCTGGGGCCTGGGCCTCGGGGACAAACTGCGACACTTACCAACAGGTGAGTGACGGCCTGGGAGAAGGACAATGACGGAGACGGAGGTTCTTGAAGCTGTCCGTGGGGGACGGACGCGGCGACGACGCCAACCTGGATATGCACGCCGAAAGGAGCTTCATCCGGCTCTCCCGTCGGGACTTCGGCTTCATTTGCTGACACGCCTCACAATCCGTGGAGTCGTGGTGGTCCCCCAAACACCACATGCAGATGGGGTGAGGATCCGTCGCCGACATCTGGCGCGCGCAAGACGAGCACGTCTTGAAGCCCGAAGGCATTCGCACACTGTACTCAAGAAAAACGCCCAAAGCGGGAAAAGAAGGCCTGAAACAGGCCAGGAACACGATCCGGGTCCGCGTTGCACGCGGAAAAGAAGAAAACTGACGTCAGCGCGCCAGGGTGGGGCTTATATGACCTCGCTGACGTCACGCCCGAGGAGGACGTCGGGCGGAGTCGCGTGGCACCGCCCCCCCGTGCGCGAAGATGCTGGGCAAGATAGTTTTCCGGGTCCAGTCTCACGCCTCGGGATAATTCTACGTTAAGGAATCTGCGGCTAGTAGTCTCTATCAGATGGTGTGTTTCATTTTAGCCATGGTTTGTCTGTAGTTGTGCTGTACCTAATTGTGCATGTGTGCCATTGTGCCCATCTACCCCCGTCCCCTCACTCTCTGCTTGTACCTCTTCCTGGTGCTGTTGTGTCTGTAATTTTGTTACTCCACACATAAATACATGTAAAGAACAAATTAGAATAGTTCCTTGATTCTTTTGGATTGCAAAACTTCTCTCTATTGGCTATTTTTTAATTTGACATTTAAACTGTTTTTTTTTTATATTCAACGACACATAGAAGTCAGAAGTGCAAGGTATTCTATCAACACACTTTCTAGAACATTCTACAACAAGTGCAGGTTAAAAGTTCATCAATTTTTTTTAAACTAATGATATTTTTTTGCAACATGTTCTTGAACATTTAACGGCACATGCAGGTTAAAAGTTCACGATTGTTTTAAGTTCGAACAGTGCCTTCCAAATGCAAGTAGCAGGTGTGGTTGAGTTGACCAAATTGTATCCTAGGATATGTCCACCACGTTTAAACTGCTTTTTCTTAACCAATAACAAAGATGCTTTCGCACAAAACGAATGCGCACCCTACTTTTAAAAAACAATGCTTTTCATCTCCCAATCAATTCTCGTTTTGAATGAGAAAAAAAAAGTAGTTTCCCACCTTTATACATATCTCTTATTCTACAAACGGACTGCATGAGCTACAGACATCTATCCATACTTCCCAGACATACCTTCAAAATGCTAGTGTGGATCGTAGGACATAGCTAAGTTTTCTGGTGCAAGAGGTATGCAGAACACAGGCGTATTGACTTAGACCTAGGTTTACAAAATGTGGACATTAAATGGTTTGGACAGAGAGGATTGAAGTGGCACCAATTGTTGCCTTTGGTTAAAACCGGTTTGCATCTCCAATACCCTGACCTCATGATTGTGCACTGTGGTGGAAACGACCTAGGAACATTGACTGGTGTAGGTTTGTAAATGCTAATGAAAGACACCTTTTCGACAATTGAGGTTGCTTTTGCCTCAAACTGTCTTTGTATTCCAATATATGCCAAAGACAGACGTGGAAATGGTCAAACCAATTTTGTCCTCAGATTGAAAAATCTAGGAAGAATGTCAACAAAGCTGTATCTGCATACCTCAGAGACCATAGAATGGGGTCGATCTACAACAACAACATACGTTTTGATATGGCTGATATCTACAGAAGTGATGGAGTACACTTCACAGATCAGGGAAATCGAGTTTTTCTGAACAACCTGAATCTGTGCATCCGCACTTATATGTAGCTCCAACTAATAAACACAAGGGCTCTTTTTAAAGCCGCCTTATATTCTCAATATTGGTTCGCAGAGTGACAGCTGCGATCCGGCTAGCACAGGGAGACCTGCAGGCCGTCAGGCAGGCTCGTAGAGGGAGAGCTGCGGCCCGTCGGCACGGCTCGCACAGGGAGAGCTACGGGCCGTCGGCTCGCAAACGCACACCAGCGTGCTGGCTCGGAGAGTGAGAGCTCGGGTCTAACTCGCAAAGGGACACCAACGGGCCAACGGCCCTGCTAGCAGAGACACACCTATCACCTAACGGACTGGTTCGCACATGTACAGCTAGGGACACGGCGGCTCGCAGACGCAGACCTGCGAACCGACGGACTGGTACTGTTTAATGCTTTAGGGTAGTACAGTGGTGTTTGTGTATTGTAGGGGGTCTGTGCTGGAGGTCGAGTTTTAGGTAGTGCAGTGGTGTTTGGGTAGTGTAAGAATCGTGCTGGAGGTCGTGTTTTAGAGTTTACGACAATGCAGTAATGTTTGGGTAGTGTAAGGGGTCATGCTGGGAGTACTGTTTTGAGGTTTAGGGTAGTGCAGTGGTGTTTGTGTAGTGTAGGGGTCATTCTGGGAGTAGTGTTTTAGGGTTTACGGCAGTACAGTGGTGTTTGTGTAGTGTAGGGGGTCGTGCTGAGAGTAGTGTTTTAGGACCACCACAGTGGTCTTTGTGTAGTGTGGGAAGTCATGCAGCGAGTAGTGCAGTGGTGGTTGTGTAGTGTAGGGGTCATGTTGGGAGTAGTGTTTTAGGGTAGTCTAGTGGTGTTTGGGTAGTGTAGGCGGTCGTGCTGGGGATAGTGTTTTAGGATTTAGGGTACTGCAGTGGTGTTTGCGTAGTGTAGGGGGTCCTGCTAGGGGTAGTGTTTTAGGCTTTACGACAATGCAGTGGTGTTTGGGTAGTGTAGGGGGTTGTGCTGGGGGTAGTATTTTAGGGTTTAGGGTTGTGCAATGGTGTTTGGGTAGGGGGTCGTGCTGGGGGTAGATTTAGGGTTTAGGACAGTGCAGTGGTGTTTGGGTAGTGTAGGGGATCGTGCTGGGGGTAGTGTTTAAGAGTTTACGACAGTGCAGTGGTGTTTGGGTAGTGTAGGGGATCGTACCGACAGACTGACTCACAGAGCTCCAAGCCGACGGACGGGCTTCCAAAGGCATAGCCACGCCCTGGTGATATGAACAGAGGCAGCGTGAAAGGCATATCTCACACAGACACAGATGCCAGTGTTGCCTTGCAGAGGTAAAACTACGAACCAGATGGCTTCTACACGGAGAGATGCGAGCTAACTGAGTAAATCACAAAACGGCTGCCAACACTTCCTTGTTTCAAACATTCCCAGCCAATAAGCCGCAAGCTGGTGCTTATAACCCCTCAGCCAATCACATGTCAGAATTCTCAAATATCGATATCTGTGTAGGAGAGTAGGGTCTGCTTTCTATGTTCACCCCCACTTTTTGCTTTTGCTTCACTGGTTTTCGACTTAGATGTGGCTGTGGGCCTGCCAAACAGACCCACAGCCCAGCTGTTCTCTCTCTAAATTCATACTATGTACTTTAGGTGCATAACCCAATTGGTAAGGATCACCTTATTGGCCCCTGTATAGTTTACCTTAGGTACCCAGGGCTGAGGTGTACCCTAGGCCTACCAGGGGCTGCAGCATGTATTATGCCACCCCTGGATGGCCTTCCATTATGACACAACTGGCTGATCACTCAGCTGGGGCAAGGTCATGTAATCACCCCTTGCTTAGGTGTAGTATTCCTATACCTACCTTATATATAGACACATGTGTAACTATCAGCCACTCCTATGGCAGGCCTTAACAATCCTGGAGGCAGAGTGCTTGGTAACATGTGAGATGGTGCTCTAGCATGAGCTGAGCCTGTCTGCAGCTTTCAGAACCATGTCCTTATAGCTGTTCTATGATATAGCCTACCATATACTCTTAAAGTACCTTGTAATCTTAAACGGTTATGGTAACTATGGTTTGGCTTTATCAAAACATGTCGTGTAAGGTGTCTAACACTTTGGAATAATACCCCCATACCATTTCTGGCAATGAGGATATTATTCCTCCCTTCTAGAGGGAGAAGACATGTTGAAACCTACTTACCCGGTTAAAGTTAACCAGAGCCCCAGCATCACAAAATGGATGCTGCTGCCACAGACACAAGTCTGACCTCCTGCTGCTGGGAGTCCTTCCAGCGAGGGAGGCTTGGACAATAGGTTTCCTGCCTTGGGAGGTGCGAGCACCACCCCAGACAGGACTTAGTGTATTGGGGCAGGGAGGGATGAAAGAAACTAGACACTGCCTGGGGCACACAAGGTGTCCCATGCATAGTCCAGTTCAAAAAAGGCGCTGGGGAACTCTAGCTCCGGCTCTGGCGCGAAACTGGACAAAGAAAAGGAAAGGGGGTGTAACCACTCCCCTTCCTGGTCCCACCCATAGGAGGGACCTTGCATGTAGCCCAGCCCACTAGCCCAGTATATCAATAGGTAGCTGAGCCCTGAAAAATTAGATTATCCTGAATCTGCAAATTGAACAGAAACTCTGGACATTCGACCTCAGGAAGAAGACTGAAGAATCTCCCTTGTGGCCAAGGAGTGACCACCCTAGGCAACCAGGCACCATCCAGCGACCGCTGCTTGCTTTGCGACTGATCCTACGAGGGACGACTGCAGAGACTGACCAGCGCCGAGACTTCCAGACACCTCTGAACCAGATCCACATCTACAGCAAAGCTGAGACCCGTGGAGGCGACGAGGGACGTAGGACCGTCGACTTGGGAAAAGTGGCTAGTAACTGACTAGCGCGACTTCTGAGGCTTCCTCGAGGCTGCGCTTGGGGAATTGAGAAGCCCCCATCCCGAGCACCATCTGCAAAGAAAATCAGCTACCCACACTTCACGTGTTCTGCGTGGGGCCCACCTGAGTTGCTCGACGTGTTGTCCGGTTGCTGGCCCGTTGGCTAGTGACCTCTGCGACGACGAACCTTTGAGTTCACCTTGCTGGTCCGGCTCCTCCAGACTGGCACTCGCTCCTCTGTGAAAGAGAAGCACCCCAGACCTTCCTGGTCTGCACCAGAAGCAAGTCCTCCATTCTGCGTGGGTTCCGCTTGCCAAGGCTTGTTGGGTCCTAACTCGACATCGACGCCGCCGACAGCAAGAGCCTTCGTGAGACAGCTCGCCTCCTGGTCCTGGTCGTCCTCGACGTCTCCTGGTACCCGTGGCTGCTGCGACAAGCTTCACCTCTTCACCTGCAACTGCACGACATCGCCTGGTTCCTTCCCGGCTCCTGGCTGGTGACCTAGACTCTGTCCCTTCTGCTTGCAGGTATCCTTCCTTCTTGATTCCATCCTTGGGATCCACCGGACACTCTTCACTGACTGCCTGTCAGCAACTTCCCTTCAGGCATCCATGGGAGTCAACGACGAAACCCGACGCAAGTTCCCACCTATGCACCCGCAGCCCATGGGCTAGGTAACTTGAGTACTCCGGTGCTCACAAGGGTATTGACTATCCTAGGGTCTAGTTTCCAAGTCTCGAACTCCTAGCTATTCCAGAAGTGTCCTAAAACTGTTAATTTCTAATAACTACTATTTCTATCGACTTTTACGCATTACACGTGAGTGTTTCCACTCTGCACCTGAATCCCGTGGGCCTCCCACTTCCTAACCTTTGGTAGTATAGTGTAGCCCCAGCGATTCCCTAGGCCTAGGCCTATCCTGTGTTCGTGACAGTGGTTCTTATACCACTTACTTAGTATATGGTTTGCGTGGCCCCTAGGGCCTAACTGTATTACTTACCGTGTGACTTAATGTATGCTTAAATAAGACTGTGTTGTACTTACCTCGAATCTCATAAAGAGTGCTGAGGGTTTGAGTAGAATAAATACATTCTATTTTTATATATATCTGTTGTGGTGTCCTTTCATTTGGTATTCAAGGGATTACATATGGTATAACAGCTGGCTTTACGTGCCATACAGAGATTAGCCTAAGACTGCTCTTGTCCATGCTACAACTAGGATAGCTGGTCTATAAGGTTGACTTTACAACCAATCACCATAAGGGTTGTTTGGACTGATACAAGGTGTACACTAGAATTAGTGACATCATATATCAGGCCAACTTCTCACATTGGTGAGCAGCGGTTGGGATCTGAGCTTGCTGTTGTTAATACCATTGTAATCTTGAGATACTAAATTGAAAGATCACATAGATATTGTTAGGTACATATAACATAGATTATAAATACTTAAGTCCTACTGGACTTAGTTGTTGTAGGTTGAAGGGCCTAGCACACCCTGACTACAACTACTAGAGAGGTTTAGTAGATACAACTAGTGTAGGTAGGTGCACACACCACACCCCCACTAGATCATGTCTCTGAGAGGCGATCAAGTTGATTCTCTCTCAGGAGGGGTAGATCCTAGAAAGATCCCCTCTAGATATGATACCCTAACTTTTCAGGAGATGAGACAATTGTGTACCTCCAGAAAGTTAAAACAGGGTTCAAACCCTACCCTCATTCAACTAGTGGAGATCTTAGAGGAGTATGATGCTCAGAGAGCCTCCCAGGTTAGTACCCTAGGTACAGGTGAGGGTCTACCCACTACAGATGAGTCAGAAGGGACTTCAGAAGATGAGGTAGACAGCCAGGTCCAAGTTGGGAGAGTTAGCCAGGCTAACTTAAGCCTACATGGGAGTCTGACTGGGGTCCCCCCATTCAGACCCTCAAGTGGACTTAACCAGAGAAGCAGGACAGGAAGATCCCCTTCAAGGGAATCTATCCACTCCCATGTCTCTAACAGCTTCCATGCCTCTTCTCACAGGGGAATGACTTCCCCACAGAGAAGAGAGCATCAGGCCAGAATGAGGGAAGCCAATCTGAGGATTGAGAGGGAAGAACTTGCCCTTGCCAAAGAGAAGCTTGCTCTGGCCAGAGAGCAGAAGTTAAGTGGGTTAGATCCCACTGGTGGCAGCAATATCCCTAAGGATAGAGACAGGACCTATGATAATAGAAACCTGAGCAAGATTTTCCCTCCCTACAAGTGTGGGGATGACATCCACAAATGGATAACTGCTTTGGAGAGAGCCTGCAAAGTACAGCAGGTACCCCAAAGTCAGTGGGCAGCTATCTTGTGGCTCTCCTTCTCTGAGAAAGGTAGAGACAAGCTCCTCACAGTTAGTGATGAGGATGCTGACAATTACAATGTCCTGAAGAGTGCTCTGAATGATGGGTTTGGCCTCACCACTGAACAATACAGGTTGTTGTTCAGGGATACCCAGAAGACACAGACTCAGGACTGGACTGACTTTGTAGATTGTGCCACTAAGGCTTTGGAAGGCTGGTTATTGGGTAGTAAGGTTAAGGACTATACAGGATTGTATAATTTGATCATGAGAGAACAAATCCTTAATAACTGTCAAAACCAGCTGCTGCATCAACACTTGATTGACTCTGACCTAACTTCTCCCCAGGAATTGGGAAAGAAGGCAGATAGGTGGGTCAGGACTAGAGTTAAGCAGAAAAACCAGAACCAGGGCGGTGATCAGAAAAAGGCAGACCAGAAGGGTAATGATCAGAAACAAAAAGACCAGAAGTCTTCACCAGGCCCCCAAAAGGCTCAGGGGGAGGGTGGTTCCAAAAAGGATAAGAAGAATGATGGCCAAAAGAAACCATGGTGCAACTATTGTAAGTCAAACTCACATCGGTTTAGTGAGTGCACCAAAAAGGATAAGCCCCCAGCCACCATTGCCCCTAAGGCAACTGTACCCCCTAGTCCAGCTGTAAGTGGTGGTTCCCAGCAAAAGGGTGTATTAGGGTTAACCCTGGGAACTGAGGAGGATTCTGGCCTAGTCAGGATACCTACTCAGGCTGTTCTGATCTGTGATGGGGACATAGCTTTGTCCTCTACTGTGGGTCCCAGTAACCTGGGCAAGTACAGACAGACTCCTTTTATCAATCATAGAATGGCTCAGGCCTACAGGGACACTGGGGCTAGTGTCACAATGGTGACACCTGCCTTTGTGGACCCTGGACAGATCATGCTAGGTGAGAATTACCTAGTGACCAACGCTAGCAATGCCACTACTTCCCATAGTGTGGCAATTGTTAACTTCTCCTGGGGAGGGGTAACTGGCCTCAAGAAAGTTGTGGTAAGTTCAGACCTTCCTGTAGAGTGTCTGTTGGGAAATGATCTTGAAACGTCAGTTTGGTCTGAAGTGGAGTATAGGACCCATACAGAAATGCTGGGGATAGATGCACATGTCCTTGCTGTGACCAGGTCACAGGCCAAAAAGTGTAACACTGAACAAGTGCTGGATCCTGGGACAATGGACCAGACACAACCCAAGAGAAAGAGCAGTAGGGTAAAGGCTGTGCCTTCCCCCCTGCCTCAGGTGGTGGATCAGCCCTCGCAGGAGGATGATTCTGAGAGCCCTGAAGGAACTGTCCTAGAAGAACTGGAACATGATCAGGTTGAGTTTCTTGGGACAGGGGGACCTTCAAGGGCAGATCTGAGGCAGGCACAATTAGACTGTCCTTCTCTTGAACCCCTCAGACAGCAGGCTGCTGCTGAGGCTGCAGGGAATGCTCAAGGTACCCATAGAGTGTATTGGGATGAAGGGCTACTGTACTCAGAGGCTAGAGACCCCAAGCCTGGTGCATCTAGGAGGTTGGTCATACCATTGAGTTTCAGAGGCTTCCTTCTTACCTTGGCCCATGATATTCCCCTTGCAGGACACTTAGGCCAGAATAAGACTTGGGACAGACTTGTCCCTCACTTTCACTGGCCTCATATGTCAGAAGATACGAAGGAGTTTTGTCGCTCCTGTGTCACCTGCCAAGCCAGTGGCAAATCAGGTGGCACCACAAAGGCCCCCCTCATACCACTACCTGCGGTGGGGGTTCCCTTTGAGAGAGTGGGGATAGACATTGTAGGACCAATGGACCCCCAAACAGCATCTGGGCACAGATTCATACTGGTGATAGTAGACCATGCCACCAGGTATCCAGAAGCTATACCCCTAAGGACCACAACAGCTCCTGTTGTGGCAAGGGCCCTACTTGGAGTATTCTCTAGAGTGGGCTTTCCAAAGGAGGTTTTTTCTGACAGAGGTGCCAACTTCATGTCAGGATATTTGACTGCAATGTGGAAGGAGTGTGGTGTTAACTACAAATTCACTACACCCTATCACCCACAGTGCAATGGGCTTGTGGAGGGATTCAACAAGACCCTAAAAGGGATGAAAAAAGGTTTACCAGACAAGCTTAGGCGAAGATGGGACATCCTTTTACCCTGCCTTCTCTTTGCTTACAGAGAGTTCCCACAAAAGGGGGTTGGCTACAGCCCTTTTGAGCTTTTGTTTGGGCATCCTGTAAGGGGTCCCCTGTGTTTAGTAAGGGAAGGATGGGAGAGACCTCTCAGACAACCCAAACTGGACATAGTGGATTATGTACTTGGCCTCCGCTCCAGGATGGCAGAGTATATGAAGAAGGCTTCTAAAAACCTTGAGGCAAGCCAAGAACTCCAAAAAGCGAGGCATTACCAAAAGGCTGTGCTGACTGTGTACCAGCCAGGGCAGAAAGTGTGGGTGTTGGAACCAGTGGCCCCAGCAGCACTCCAAGACAAATGGTCTGGACCCCACACTATTGTTGAGAAAAAGGGAGAAGTCACCTACTTGGTGGACCTTGGGACTCCCAGAAGCCCCCACAGGGTGCTTCATGTCAACAGATTGAAGGCATATGTTGACAGGGCAGATATGGGCTTACTCATGGCTACAGATGAGGGGCAGGAGGAAGAGAGTGACCCTCTCCCAGACCTGTTGACTCAGAACCCTGATGATGGCTCAGTTGATGGTGTGGTCTTTTCTGACAGCCTCACTGATCATCAGCAACAGGACTGCAGACAGGTTCTGCAATCCTACAGACATATGTTCTCTCTGACCCCAAGTCAGACAAACTGGTGCACCCATGAGGTGGACACTGGTGACAGTCTGCCTGTGAAGAGTAAAATCTACAGGCTACCTGACCATGTCAGGGACTGCATAAAAGTTGAGGTACAAAAGATGTTGGAGCTGGGAGTCATTGAACCTTCAGAGAGCCCTTGGGCTAGTCCTGTAGTTCTTGTGCCAAAACCTCACACCCAAGATGGTAAGAGAGAGATGAGGTTTTGCGTGGATTACAGAGGTCTCAATGCGGTCACTAGGACAGATGCCCACCCAATACCTAGGGCAGATGAGCTCATTGACAGATTGGCAGCTGCCAAGTTTTTGAGTACATTTGACCTGAGAGCAGGCTACTGGCAAATCAGACTAGCTGAGGATGCAAAGGCCAAAACTGCTTTCTCGACCCCAGGAGGACATTATCAATTTGTGGTAATGCCCTTTGGTTTGAAGAATGCACCTGCCACTTTCCAAAGGTTGGTGAATCAAGTCCTTACAGGCCTGGATGACTACTGTGCAGCTTATCTTGATGATATTGCTGTCTTTAGCTCCACCTGGGAGGATCACCTGGTCCACCTGAGGAATGTTTTAGAGGCCCTGCAAAAGGCAGGCCTCACTATCAAGGCCACTAAGTGCCAGATAGGGCAGAGCAAGGTTGTATACCTGGGCCACCTAGTCGGTGGGGGTCAGGTTCAACCACTGGAGAGCAAGATCCAGACCATAAAGGACTGGACTCCTCCAACTACCCAGACTCAGGTCAGATCTTTCTTGGGCCTGACTGGGTACTACAGAAAGTTTGTTAAGAACTATGGGTCCATTGTGATACCACTTAATGACTTGACCTCTAAGAAGATGCCAAAGAAAGTTCAGTGGACAGTAAGCTGTCAAAAAGCATTTGATGACCTGAAGCAGGCCATGTGCAGTGCACCTATTCTGAAAAGTCCTGACTACTCCAAAGAGTTCATAGTCCAGACAGATGCATCTGAGTTGGGTGTGGGAGCTGTTCTTTCACAGCTGAATGTAGATGGTCAAGACAAGCCCATTGCTTTTATTAGTAGAAGGCTGACCCCTAGAGAGAAACGTTGGTCAGCTATTGAGAGGGAGGCCTTTGCTGTGGTTTGGGCCCTGAAGAAGCTGAGGCCATACTTGTTTGGCACTCAGTTCAAGATTCAGACAGACCATAAGCCCCTCTTGTGGCTAAATCAGATGAAGGGTGAAAATCCCAAACTTCTTAGGTGGTCCATTTCCCTACAGGGGATGGACTTCACTGTGGAACATAGACCTGGGACTGACCATGCCAATGCAGATGGACTCTCCAGATATTTCCACTTAGAACATGAAGACTCAACTGGTCAAGGTTAGTTGAATGTCCCTAAGTTTAGGGGGGGGGGGGTTGTGTAGGAGAGTAGGGTCTGCTTTCTATGTTCACCCCCACTTTTTGCTTTTGCTTCACTGGTTTTCGACTTAGATGTGGCTGTGGGCCTGCCAATCAGACCCACAGCCCAGCTGTTCTCTCTCTAAATTCATACTATGTACTTTAGGTGCATAACCCAATTGGTAAGGATCACCTTATTGGCCCCTGTATAGTGTACCTTAGGTACCCAGGGCATAGGTGTACCCTAGGCCTACCAGGGGCTGCAGGATGTATTGTGCCACCCCTGGCCTGGCCTTCCATTATGACACAACTGGCTGATCACTCAGCTGGGGCAAGGTCGTGTAATCACCCCTTGCTTAGGTGTAGTATACCTATACCTACCTTATATATAGACAAATGTGTACCTATCAGCCACTCCTATGGCAGGCCTTAACAATCCTGGAGGCAGAGTGCTTGGTAACATGTGAGATGGTGCTCTAGCATGAGCTGAGCCTGTCTGCAGCTTTCGGAACCATGTCCTTATAGCTGTTCTATGATATAGCCTACCATATACTCTTAAAGTACCTTATAATCTTAAACGGTTATGGTAACTATGGTTTGGCTTTATCAAAACATGTCATGTAAGGTGTCTAACACTTTGGAATAATACCCCCATACCATTTCTGGCAATGAGGATATTATTCCTCCATTCTAGAGGGAGAAGACATGTTGAAACCTACTTACCCGGTTAAAGTTAACCAGAGCCCCAGCATCACAAAATGGATGCTGCTGCCACAAACACAAGTCTGACCTCCTGCTGCTGGGAGTCCTTCCAGCAAGGGAGGCCTGGACAATAGGTTTCCTGCCTTGGGAGGTGCGAGCAGTTGTATTGGGGCTGGGAGGGATGAAAGAAACTAGACACTGCCTGGGGCACACAAGGTGTCCCATGCATAGTCCAGTTCAAACCGGCGCTGGGGCACTCCAGCCCCAGCTCTGCCGCGAAACTGGACAAAGGAAAGGGGGTGTAGCCACTCCCCTTCCTGGTCCCACCCATAGGAGGGACCTTGCAGGTAGCCGAGCCCACTAGCCCTGTATATCAGTAGGTAGCTGAGCCCTGCAGAAATTAGATTATCCTGAATGTGCAACTTGAACAGAAACTCTGGACCTTCGACATTCGACCTCAGGAAGAAGACTGAAGAATCTCCCTTGTGGCCAAGGAGTGACCACCCTGGGCAACCAGGCACCATCCAGCGACCGCTGCTTGCTTTGCGACTGATCCTTCGAGGGACGACTGCAGAGACTGACCAGCGCCGAGACTTCCAGACACCTCTGACCCAGATCCACATCTGCAGCGAAGCTGAGACCCGTGGAGGCGACGAGGGACATGGGACCGGCGACTTGGGAAAAGTGGCTAGTACCTGACTAGCGCGACTTCTGAGGCTTCCTCGAGGCTGTGCTTGGGGAATTGAGAAGCCCCCATCCCGAGCACCATCTGCAAAGAAGATCAGCTCCCCACACTTCACGTGTTCTGCGTGGGGCCCTTCTGCACCTGAGTTGCTCGACGTGTTGTCCGGTTGCTGGCCCGTTGGCTAGTAACCTCTGCGACGACGAACCTTTGATTTCACCTTGTTGGTCCGGCTCCTCCAGACTGTGAAAGAGAAGCACCCCAGACCTTCCTGGTCTGCACCAGAAGCAAGTCCTCCATTCTGCGTGGGTTCCCCTTGCCAAAGCTTGTTGGGTCCTAACTCGATCTCGACGCCGCCGACAGCAAGAGCCTTCATGGAACAGCTCACCTCCTGGTCCTGGTCATCCTCAACGTCTCCTGGTACCCGTGGCTGCTGCGACAAGCTTCACCTCTTCCCCTGCATCTGCACGACATCGCCTGGTTCCTTCCCGGCTCCTGGCTGGTGACCTAGATTCTGTCCCTTCTGCTTGCAGGTATCCTTCCTTCTTGATTCCATCCTTGGGATCCACCGGACACTCTTCACTGACTGCCTGTCAGCAACTTCCCTTCAGGCATCCATAGGAGTCAACGACGAAACCCGACGCAAGTTCCCACCTATGCACCCGCAGCCCATGGGCTAGGTAACTTGAGTACTCTGGTGCTCACAAGGGTATTGACTATCCTAGGGTCTAGATTCTAAGTCTCAAACTCCTAGCTATTCCAGAAGTGTCCTAAAACTCTTAATTTCTGATAACTACTATTTCTATTGACTTTTACGCATTACGCGTGAGTGTTTCCACTCTGCACCTGAATCCCGTGGGCCTCCCACTTCCTAACCTTTGTTAGTATAGTGTAGCCCCAGCGATTCCCTAGGCCTATCCTGTGTTCGTGACAGTGGTTCTTATACCACTTACTTAGTATATGGTTTGCGTGGCCCCTAGGGCCTAACTGTATTACTTACCTGTGTGACTTAATGTATGCTTAAATAAGACTATGTTGTACTTACCTCGAATCTCATAAAGAGTGCTGAGGGTTTGACTAGAATAAATACATTCTATTTTTATATATATCTGTTGTGGTGTCCTTTCATTTGGTATTCAAGGGATTACATATGGTATAACAGCTGGCTTCACATGCCATACAGAGTTTAGCCTAAGACTGCTCTTGTCCATGCTACCACTAGGATAGCTGGTCTATAAGTTGCCTTTACAACCAATCACCATAAGGGTTGTTTGGACTGATATAAGGTGTACACTAGAATTAGTGACATCATATATCAGGCCAACTTCTCACAGCGTACAACAGACCGCAACTCCACTCGCGACGAAAAGCGTCTCCGAGCGAGTGCTGCCTTGGAAATTCCAGTCACGCAGAATTGCTGACATTGCGCGTTCTCTTCGGTGGCGAATAGATCTAACCAAGGCTCTCCCCACTGCAGAAAGAGACCTTGCGCCACGTCCGAGTTCAGACGCCATTCGTGATCCATCATGCACCGGCGGCTGAGTTCATCTGCTCTGGCGTTCAGAGAGCCCGCCAGATGTTGAACCACCAGGGTGATGCCCTGGTGTTCCAGCCATGTCCAGAGGCGCAGAGCCTCCTGACAATGGGTCCACGACCCCACCCCGCCCTGTTTGTTGCAATACCACATGGCAGTGGTGTTGTCCGTGAACACCTGCACAACACTTCCCCGGACAGAGGGAAGGAAGGCTTTCAGTGCAAGCCGGATCGCTCTCAGCTCCAAAAGGTTGATATGGAGTTGAGCCTCCGCCGGAGACCAGAGTCCTCTGATCTCCGCCTCTCCCATATGGCCCCCCATCCCAGGAGGGACGCGTCCGTCACTACTACGTGCTCCGGTTGGGGTAGGGAGAGGCATCTGCTGCTGACCCAATCACGGTCCGTGAGCCACCACTGCAACTGGTTCGCAGTGCCCTCCGAGATCAAGACATGGTCGGACAGGTTGCCTCGATGCTGGGCCCACTGAAACTTCAGGTCCCACTGCAGAGCCCGCATTCGCCACCTGGCGTAATGCACCAACAGGATGCAGGAGGCCATCAGCCCCAGAAGCCGCAGCACCAACCTGACCGAAACCCAGGATAGAGGTCGAAAGATGGGAATCAGAGCCTGAATATCCCGGACCCGCTGTTCCGGAGGATAAGCCCGGAACTGAGCCGAATTGAGAACCGCTCCGATGAAGAGGAGCTTCTAGGAGGGTCTCAGGTGTGACTTCGGCACGTTGATGGAGAACCCCAGCAAATGCAGGAGGTCGGCCGTAGTCTGGAGGTGGGAGACGACTTGCTGGGGCGAGCCCGCCTTCAACAGCCAGTCGTCGAGATAGGGGAAGACTGGAATGTAGGAGAGTAGGGTCTGCTTTCTATGTTCACCCCCACTTTTTGCTTTTGCTTCACTGGTTTTCGACTTAGATGTGGCTGTGGGCCTGCTAATCAGACCCACAGCCCAGCTGTTCTCTCTCTAAATTCACACTATGCACTTTAGGTGCATAACCCAATTGGTAAGGATCACCTTCTAGGACCCTGTACAGTGTACCTTAGGTACCCAGGGCATAGGTGTACCCTAGACCTACCAGGGGCTGCAGCATGTATTATGCCACCCCTGGCCGGCCTTCCATTATGACACAACTGGCTGATCACTCAGCTGGGGCAAGGTCGTGTAATCACCCCTTGCTTAGGTGTAGTATTCCTATACCTACCTTATATATAGACACATGGGTAACCTATCAGTCCCTCCTATGGCAGGCCTTAACAATCCTGAAGGCAGAGTGCTAGGTAACATGTGAGATGGTGCTCTAGCATGAGCTGAGCCTGTGTGCAGCTTTCGGAACCATGTCTTTATAGCTGTTCTATGATATCGCCTACCATATACTCTTAAAGTGCCTTATAATTTAACCAGAGCCCCAGCGTCACAAAATGGACGCTGCTGCCACAGACACGAGTCTGACCTCCTGCTGCTGGGAGACCTTCCAGCGAGGGAGGCTTGGACAATAGGTTTCCTGCCTTGGGAGGTGCTAGCACCACCCTAGATAGGCCTTAGTGTATTGGGGCAGGGAGGGATGAATGAAACGAGACACTGCCTGGGGCACACAAGGTGTCCCATGCATAGTCCAGTTCAAACCGGTGCTGGGGCACTCCAGCCCCAGTCCTGGCGCGAAACTGGACAAAGGGAAGGGGGTGTAACCACCCCCCTCCCTGGTCCCACCCATAGGAGGGACCTAGCAGGTAACCCAGCCCCCCAGATTAGTATAAGAGTGGGAGCTGAGTCCCTAGGACTTTGGATTATCCTGATAAACTGAACTTGAACAGAAACTCTGGACCTTCGACATTCGACTACGGAAGAAGACTGAAGAATCTCCCTTGTGGCCAAGGAGTGACCAACCTGTGCAAACAGGCACCATCAAGTGACCTGCCGTTTGCTTTGCTCAATGTTCTACGAGGAACCGACTGCAGAGCCCGACCAGCGCCTTGACTTCCAGACTTCTCTGGCCCTGATCCACATCCACAGCAAAGCTGAGATCCGTGGAGGCGGCGAGAGACGTGGGACCGGCTACCTGGGAAAATTGGCGACTTGCTTCCAGCGCAGCTTCTGAGGCATCCTCGAAGATGTGCTCTGGGGATTGAGAAGCCCCAACCCCGAGCACCATCTGCACCGAAGATCAGCCCTCCACACTCCACGAGTTCTGCGTGGGGCCCTTCTGCATTTTCCTGCTCGACGCGTCTGTCCGGTTGCTTGCCCGTTGGCTAGTAGCCTTTGTGCCGACGAACCTTGAACTTTCCACCGCTGGTTTGGCTCCTCCAGACCGGCCCTTGCTTCCCTGCAAAAGAGAAGCACCTCAGACCTTCCTGGTCTGCAACAGAAGCGAATCCTTCATTCTGCGTGGGTTGCGCTTGCCAAGGCGTGTTGTGTCCCAACTTGACATCGACGCCGCCGACAGCAAGAGCCCTCGTGGGACAGCTCGACTCCTGGTTCTGGTCGGCCTCGACGCCTCCTGGTACCCGTGACTGCCTGTCAGCAACTTTCTTCAGGCATCCATAGGAGTCGACGACGAAACCCGATGCAAGTTCACACCTATGCACCCGCAGCCCGTGGGCTAGGTAACTTGAGTACTCCGGTGCTCACAAGGGTATTGACTATCCAAGTGTCTAGTTTCCAAGTCTCTAACTCCTAGTTCCTTCCGAAGTGTCCTAAAACTCTTAATTTCTAAATACTTCTATTTCTATCGACTTTAACGCATTACGCGTGAGTGTTTCCACTCTGCACCTGAATCTCGTGGGCCTCCCACTGCCTAGCAACTGATAGGATAGTGTAGCCCCAGCGATTCCCTAGGCCTAGGCCTAGGCCTAACCTGTATTCGTGACAGTGGTTCTTATACCACTTACTTAGTATATGGTTTGTGTGGCCCCTAGGGCCTAACTGTATTACTTACCTGTGTGACTTATGTATGCTTAAATAAGACTGTGTTGTACTTACCTCGAATCTCATAAAGAGTGCTGAGGGTATTTTGACTAGAATAAATACATTCTATTTTTAAAATATATCTGTTGTGGTGTCCTTTCATTTGGTATTCAAGGGATTGCAAATGGTATATCAGCTGGCTTCACATGCCATACAGAGTTTAGCCTAAGACTACTCTTGTCCATGCTACCACTAGGATAAGGGTTTTTTGGACTGATACAAGGTGTACACTAGAACTAGTGACATCATATATCAGGCCAACTTCTCACATGGAACCCCCGATCTGCGCAGATGAGCTGCGACCACCGCCATCACTTTCGTGAACACCCGAGGGGCACTGGTGAGGCCGAAGGGGAGCACGGTGAACTGAAAGTGCTCCTGACCCACCGTGAACCGCAGGTAACGTCGGTGGGCCGGCAGGACGGGGATGTGAAAATAGGCATCCTGCAAGTCCAATGCTACCATCCAGTCTCCAGGGTCGAGGGCAGCCAGAACCTGAGCTAAAGTTAGCATCTTGAACCGTTCCTTCCGGAGGAAGGTGTTGACCCTCCTGAGGTCCAAGATAGGGCGTAGTCCCCCTTTGCCCTTCTTGGGAACCAGAAAGTAGTGGGAATAGCAACCACGGCCTACTTCTGGACCAGGAACGCGCTTGACGGCCTCTTTGGCCAAGAGGGCCGTAACTTCCTCCCGCAGAAGATTCAAGTGATCCTCCGATATACAGTGGCACTGCGGTGGCATGGCTAGAGGGGTCGTCTCGAAGGGGAGGGAGTAGCCCCTTCGGACGATTTGCAGCACCCACCTGTCCGAACTGATGGAGCGCCAGTGGAGCAGGTGATGGCGAACTCTGCCGCCCACTGGCGTGGAATGGGCCTGAAAGGTCGGACTAGGAGGGCTTTGAGGCGGATGCTGCCGGGGTGGATGTGGACTGACCACGTTGTCCTCTAGTACCGCCACGGCGGAACCCACGTCCGCGACCGCATGCAGGTTGGTTCTGCGGCCGGTGGCTAGGTGGACGTGAGGAGGCGCCCCTTCATTGGCCACGAAAGGGGCGAAAAGCGGTGTGAGAAGTTGGCCTGATATATGATGTCACTAATTCTAGTGTACACCTTGTATCAGTCCAAACAACCCTTATGGTGATTGGTTGTAAAGTCAACCTTATAGACCAGCTATCCTAGTGGTAGCATAGACAAGAGCAGTCTTAGGCTAAACTCTGTATGGCATGTGAAGCCAGCTGTTATACATTTGTAATCCCTTGAATACCAAATGAAATGACACCACAACATATATATATAAAAATAGAATGTATTTATTCTAGTCAAAATACCCTCGGCACTCTTTATGAGATTCGAGGTAAGTACAACACAGTCTTATTTAAGCATACATTAAGTCACACAGGAAAGTAATACAGTTAGGCCCTGGGGCCACGCAAACCATATACTAAGTAAGTGGTATAAGAACCACTGTCACGAACACAGGATAGGCCTAGGCCTAGGGAATCGCTGGGGCTACACTATACTACCAAAGGTTAGGAGGTGGGAGGCCCACGGGATTCAGGTGCAGAGTGGAAACACTCACGCGTAATGCGTAAAAGTCAATAGAAATAGTAGTTATCAGAAATTAAGAGTTTTAGGACACTTCTGGAATAGCTAGGAGTTCGAGACTTGGAAACTAGACCCTAGGATAGTCAATACCCTTGTGAGCACCGGAGTACTCAAGTTACCTAGCCCACGGGCTGCGGGTGCATAGGTGGGAAATTGCGTCGGGTTTCGTCGTTGACTCCTATGGATGCCTGAAGGAAAGTTGCTGACCGGCAGTCAGTGAAGAGTGTCCGGTGGATCCCAAGGATGGAATCAAGAAGGAAGGATACCTGCAAGCAGAAGGGACAGCGTCTAGGTCACCAGCCGGGAAGGAACCAGGAAGGAACCAGGCGATGTCGTGCAGACGCAGGTGAAGAGGTGAAGCTTGTCGCAGCAGCCACGGGTACCAGGAGGCGTCGAGGACGACCAGGACCAGAAGGCGAGCTGTCCCACGAAGGCTCTTGCTGTCGGCGGCGTCAATGTCGAGTTAGGACCCGACAAGCCTTGGCAAGCGGAACCCACGCAGAATGGAGGACTTGCTTCTGGTGCAGACCAGGAAGGTCTGGGGTGCTTCTCTTTCACAGAGGAGCGAGTGCCAGTCTGGAGGAGCCGGACCAGCAAGGTGAAATCAAAGGTTCGTCGTCACAGAGGTCACTAGCCAACGACCATGCCAATGCAGATGGACTCTCCAGATATTTCCACTTAGAACATGAAGACTCAACTGGTCAAGGTTAGTTGAATGTCCCTAAGTTTAGGGGGGGGGGGTTGTGTAGGAGAGTAGGGTCTGCTTTCTATGTTCACCCCCACTTTTTGCTTTTGCTTCACTGGTTTTCGACTTAGATGTGGCTGTGGGCCTGCCAATCAGACCCACAGCCCAGCTGTTCTCTCTCTAAATTCATACTATGTACTTTAGGTGCATAACCCAATTGGTAAGGATCACCTTATTGGCCCCTGTATAGTGTACCTTAGGTACCCAGGGCATAGGTGTACCCTAGGCCTACCAGGGGCTGCAGGATGTATTGTGCCACCCCTGGCCTGGCCTTCCATTATGACACAACTGGCTGATCACTCAGCTGGGGCAAGGTCGTGTAATCACCCCTTGCTTAGGTGTAGTATACCTATACCTACCTTATATATAGACAAATGTGTACCTATCAGCCACTCCTATGGCAGGCCTTAACAATCCTGGAGGCAGAGTGCTTGGTAACATGTGAGATGGTGCTCTAGCATGAGCTGAGCCTGTCTGCAGCTTTCGGAACCATGTCCTTATAGCTGTTCTATGATATAGCCTACCATATACTCTTAAAGTACCTTATAATCTTAAACGGTTATGGTAACTATGGTTTGGCTTTATCAAAACATGTCATGTAAGGTGTCTAACACTTTGGAATAATACCCCCATACCATTTCTGGCAATGAGGATATTATTCCTCCATTCTAGAGGGAGAAGACATGTTGAAACCTACTTACCCGGTTAAAGTTAACCAGAGCCCCAGCATCACAAAATGGATGCTGCTGCCACAAACACAAGTCTGACCTCCTGCTGCTGGGAGTCCTTCCAGCAAGGGAGGCCTGGACAATAGGTTTCCTGCCTTGGGAGGTGCGAGCAGTTGTATTGGGGCTGGGAGGGATGAAAGAAACTAGACACTGCCTGGGGCACACAAGGTGTCCCATGCATAGTCCAGTTCAAACCGGCGCTGGGGCACTCCAGCCCCAGCTCTGCCGCGAAACTGGACAAAGGAAAGGGGGTGTAGCCACTCCCCTTCCTGGTCCCACCCATAGGAGGGACCTTGCAGGTAGCCGAGCCCACTAGCCCTGTATATCAGTAGGTAGCTGAGCCCTGCAGAAATTAGATTATCCTGAATGTGCAACTTGAACAGAAACTCTGGACCTTCGACATTCGACCTCAGGAAGAAGACTGAAGAATCTCCCTTGTGGCCAAGGAGTGACCACCCTGGGCAACCAGGCACCATCCAGCGACCGCTGCTTGCTTTGCGACTGATCCTTCGAGGGACGACTGCAGAGACTGACCAGCGCCGAGACTTCCAGACACCTCTGACCCAGATCCACATCTGCAGCGAAGCTGAGACCCGTGGAGGCGACGAGGGACATGGGACCGGCGACTTGGGAAAAGTGGCTAGTACCTGACTAGCGCGACTTCTGAGGCTTCCTCGAGGCTGTGCTTGGGGAATTGAGAAGCCCCCATCCCGAGCACCATCTGCAAAGAAGATCAGCTCCCCACACTTCACGTGTTCTGCGTGGGGCCCTTCTGCACCTGAGTTGCTCGACGTGTTGTCCGGTTGCTGGCCCGTTGGCTAGTAACCTCTGCGACGACGAACCTTTGATTTCACCTTGTTGGTCCGGCTCCTCCAGACTGTGAAAGAGAAGCACCCCAGACCTTCCTGGTCTGCACCAGAAGCAAGTCCTCCATTCTGCGTGGGTTCCCCTTGCCAAAGCTTGTTGGGTCCTAACTCGATCTCGACGCCGCCGACAGCAAGAGCCTTCATGGAACAGCTCACCTCCTGGTCCTGGTCATCCTCAACGTCTCCTGGTACCCGTGGCTGCTGCGACAAGCTTCACCTCTTCCCCTGCATCTGCACGACATCGCCTGGTTCCTTCCCGGCTCCTGGCTGGTGACCTAGATTCTGTCCCTTCTGCTTGCAGGTATCCTTCCTTCTTGATTCCATCCTTGGGATCCACCGGACACTCTTCACTGACTGCCTGTCAGCAACTTCCCTTCAGGCATCCATAGGAGTCAACGACGAAACCCGACGCAAGTTCCCACCTATGCACCCGCAGCCCATGGGCTAGGTAACTTGAGTACTCTGGTGCTCACAAGGGTATTGACTATCCTAGGGTCTAGATTCTAAGTCTCAAACTCCTAGCTATTCCAGAAGTGTCCTAAAACTCTTAATTTCTGATAACTACTATTTCTATTGACTTTTACGCATTACGCGTGAGTGTTTCCACTCTGCACCTGAATCCCGTGGGCCTCCCACTTCCTAACCTTTGTTAGTATAGTGTAGCCCCAGCGATTCCCTAGGCCTATCCTGTGTTCGTGACAGTGGTTCTTATACCACTTACTTAGTATATGGTTTGCGTGGCCCCTAGGGCCTAACTGTATTACTTACCTGTGTGACTTAATGTATGCTTAAATAAGACTATGTTGTACTTACCTCGAATCTCATAAAGAGTGCTGAGGGTTTGACTAGAATAAATACATTCTATTTTTATATATATCTGTTGTGGTGTCCTTTCATTTGGTATTCAAGGGATTACATATGGTATAACAGCTGGCTTCACATGCCATACAGAGTTTAGCCTAAGACTGCTCTTGTCCATGCTACCACTAGGATAGCTGGTCTATAAGTTGCCTTTACAACCAATCACCATAAGGGTTGTTTGGACTGATATAAGGTGTACACTAGAATTAGTGACATCATATATCAGGCCAACTTCTCACAGCGTACAACAGACCGCAACTCCACTCGCGACAAAAAGCGTCTCCGAGCGAGTGCTGCCTTGGAAATTCCAGTCACGCAGAATTGCTGACATTGCGCGTTCTCTTCGGTGGCGAATAGATCTAACCAAGGCTCTCCCCACTGCAGAAAGAGACCTTGCGCCACGTCCGAGTTCAGACGCCATTCGTGATCCATCATGCACCGGCGGCTGAGTTCATCTGCTCTGGCGTTCAGAGAGCCCGCCAGATGTTGAACCACCAGGGTGATGCCCTGGTGTTCCAGCCATGTCCAGAGGCGCAGAGCCTCCTGACAATGGGTCCACGACCCCACCCCGCCCTGTTTGTTGCAATACCACATGGCAGTGGTGTTGTCCGTGAACACCTGCACAACACTTCCCCGGACAGAGGGAAGGAAGGCTTTCAGTGCAAGCCGGATCGCTCTCAGCTCCAAAAGGTTGATATGGAGTTGAGCCTCCGCCGGAGACCAGAGTCCTCTGATCTCCGCCTCTCCCATATGGCCCCCCATCCCAGGAGGGACGCGTCCGTCACTACTACGTGCTCCGGTTGGGGTAGGGAGAGGCATCTGCTGCTGACCCAATCACGGTCCGTGAGCCACCACTGCAACTGGTTCGCAGTGCCCTCCGAGATCAAGACATGGTCGGACAGGTTGCCTCGATGCTGGGCCCACTGAAACTTCAGGTCCCACTGCAGAGCCCGCATTCGCCACCTGGCGTAATGCACCAACAGGATGCAGGAGGCCATCAGCCCCAGAAGCCGCAGCACCAACCTGACCGAAACCCAGGATAGAGGTCGAAAGATGGGAATCAGAGCCTGAATATCCCGGACCCGCTGTTCCGGAGGATAAGCCCGGAACTGAGCCGAATTGAGAACCGCTCCGATGAAGAGGAGCTTCTAGGAGGGTCTCAGGTGTGACTTCGGCACGTTGATGGAGAACCCCAGCAAATGCAGGAGGTCGGCCGTAGTCTGGAGGTGGGAGACGACTTGCTGGGGCGAGCCCGCCTTCAACAGCCAGTCGTCGAGATAGGGGAAGACTGGAATGTAGGAGAGTAGGGTCTGCTTTCTATGTTCACCCCCACTTTTTGCTTTTGCTTCACTGGTTTTCGACTTAGATGTGGCTGTGGGCCTGCTAATCAGACCCACAGCCCAGCTGTTCTCTCTCTAAATTCACACTATGCACTTTAGGTGCATAACCCAATTGGTAAGGATCACCTTCTAGGACCCTGTACAGTGTACCTTAGGTACCCAGGGCATAGGTGTACCCTAGACCTACCAGGGGCTGCAGCATGTATTATGCCACCCCTGGCCGGCCTTCCATTATGACACAACTGGCTGATCACTCAGCTGGGGCAAGGTCGTGTAATCACCCCTTGCTTAGGTGTAGTATTCCTATACCTACCTTATATATAGACACATGGGTAACCTATCAGTCCCTCCTATGGCAGGCCTTAACAATCCTGAAGGCAGAGTGCTAGGTAACATGTGAGATGGTGCTCTAGCATGAGCTGAGCCTGTGTGCAGCTTTCGGAACCATGTCTTTATAGCTGTTCTATGATATCGCCTACCATATACTCTTAAAGTGCCTTATAATTTAACCAGAGCCCCAGCGTCACAAAATGGACGCTGCTGCCACAGACACGAGTCTGACCTCCTGCTGCTGGGAGACCTTCCAGCGAGGGAGGCTTGGACAATAGGTTTCCTGCCTTGGGAGGTGCTAGCACCACCCTAGATAGGCCTTAGTGTATTGGGGCAGGGAGGGATGAATGAAACGAGACACTGCCTGGGGCACACAAGGTGTCCCATGCATAGTCCAGTTCAAACCGGTGCTGGGGCACTCCAGCCCCAGTCCTGGCGCGAAACTGGACAAAGGGAAGGGGGTGTAACCACCCCCCTCCCTGGTCCCACCCATAGGAGGGACCTAGCAGGTAACCCAGCCCCCCAGATTAGTATAAGAGTGGGAGCTGAGTCCCTAGGACTTTGGATTATCCTGATAAACTGAACTTGAACAGAAACTCTGGACCTTCGACATTCGACTACGGAAGAAGACTGAAGAATCTCCCTTGTGGCCAAGGAGTGACCAACCTGTGCAAACAGGCACCATCAAGTGACCTGCCGTTTGCTTTGCTCAATGTTCTACGAGGAACCGACTGCAGAGCCCGACCAGCGCCTTGACTTCGAGACTTCTCTGGCCCTGATCCACATCCACAGCAAAGCTGAGATCCGTGGAGGCGGCGAGAGACGTGGGACCGGCTACCTGGGAAAATTGGCGACTTGCTTCCAGCGCAGCTTCTGAGGCATCCTCGAAGATGTGCTCTGGGGATTGAGAAGCCCCAACCCCGAGCACCATCTGCACCGAAGATCAGCCCTCCACACTCCACGAGTTCTGCGTGGGGCCCTTCTGCATTTTCCTGCTCGACGCGTCTGTCCGGTTGCTTGCCCGTTGGCTAGTAGCCTTTGTGCCGACGAACCTTGAACTTTCCACCGCTGGTTTGGCTCCTCCAGACCGGCCCTTGCTTCCCTGCAAAAGAGAAGCACCTCAGACCTTCCTGGTCTGCAACAGAAGCGAATCCTTCATTCTGCGTGGGTTGCGCTTGCCAAGGCGTGTTGTGTCCCAACTTGACATCGACGCCGCCGACAGCAAGAGCCCTCGTGGGACAGCTCGACTCCTGGTTCTGGTCGGCCTCGACGCCTCCTGGTACCCGTGACTGCCTGTCAGCAACTTTCTTCAGGCATCCATAGGAGTCGACGACGAAACCCGATGCAAGTTCACACCTATGCACCCGCAGCCCGTGGGCTAGGTAACTTGAGTACTCCGGTGCTCACAAGGGTATTGACTATCCAAGTGTCTAGTTTCCAAGTCTCTAACTCCTAGTTCCTTCCGAAGTGTCCTAAAACTCTTAATTTCTAAATACTTCTATTTCTATCGACTTTAACGCATTACGCGTGAGTGTTTCCACTCTGCACCTGAATCTCGTGGGCCTCCCACTGCCTAGCAACTGATAGGATAGTGTAGCCCCAGCGATTCCCTAGGCCTAGGCCTAGGCCTAACCTGTATTCGTGACAGTGGTTCTTATACCACTTACTTAGTATATGGTTTGTGTGGCCCCTAGGGCCTAACTGTATTACTTACCTGTGTGACTTATGTATGCTTAAATAAGACTGTGTTGTACTTACCTCGAATCTCATAAAGAGTGCTGAGGGTATTTTGACTAGAATAAATACATTCTATTTTTAAAATATATCTGTTGTGGTGTCCTTTCATTTGGTATTCAAGGGATTGCAAATGGTATATCAGCTGGCTTCACATGCCATACAGAGTTTAGCCTAAGACTACTCTTGTCCATGCTACCACTAGGATAAGGGTTTTTTGGACTGATACAAGGTGTACACTAGAACTAGTGACATCATATATCAGGCCAACTTCTCACATGGAACCCCCGATCTGCGCAGATGAGCTGCGACCACCGCCATCACTTTCGTGAACACCCGAGGGGCACTGGTGAGGCCGAAGGGGAGCACGGTGAACTGAAAGTGCTCCTGACCCACCGTGAACCGCAGGTAACGTCGGTGGGCCGGCAGGACGGGGATGTGAAAATAGGCATCCTGCAAGTCCAATGCTACCATCCAGTCTCCAGGGTCGAGGGCAGCCAGAACCTGAGCTAAAGTTAGCATCTTGAACCGTTCCTTCCGGAGGAAGGTGTTGACCCTCCTGAGGTCCAAGATAGGGCGTAGTCCCCCTTTGCCCTTCTTGGGAACCAGAAAGTAGTGGGAATAGCAACCACGGCCTACTTCTGGACCAGGAACGCGCTTGACGGCCTCTTTGGCCAAGAGGGCCGTAACTTCCTCCCGCAGAAGATTCAAGTGATCCTCCGATATACAGTGGCACTGCGGTGGCATGGCTAGAGGGGTCGTCTCGAAGGGGAGGGAGTAGCCCCTTCGGACGATTTGCAGCACCCACCTGTCCGAACTGATGGAGCGCCAGTGGAGCAGGTGATGGCGAACTCTGCCGCCCACTGGCGTGGAATGGGCCTGAAAGGTCGGACTAGGAGGGCTTTGAGGCGGATGCTGCCGGGGTGGATGTGGACTGACCACGTTGTCCTCTAGTACCGCCACGGCGGAACCCACGTCCGCGACCGCATGCAGGTTGGTTCTGCGGCCGGTGGCTAGGTGGACGTGAGGAGGCGCCCCTTCATTGGCCACGAAAGGGGCGAAAAGCGGTGTGAGAAGTTGGCCTGATATATGATGTCACTAATTCTAGTGTACACCTTGTATCAGTCCAAACAACCCTTATGGTGATTGGTTGTAAAGTCAACCTTATAGACCAGCTATCCTAGTGGTAGCATAGACAAGAGCAGTCTTAGGCTAAACTCTGTATGGCATGTGAAGCCAGCTGTTATACATTTGTAATCCCTTGAATACCAAATGAAATGACACCACAACATATATATATAAAAATAGAATGTATTTATTCTAGTCAAAATACCCCCGGCACTCTTTATGAGATTCGAGGTAAGTACAACACAGTCTTATTTAAGCATACATTAAGTCACACAGGAAAGTAATACAGTTAGGCCCTGGGGCCACGCAAACCATATACTAAGTAAGTGGTATAAGAACCACTGTCACGAACACAGGATAGGCCTAGGCCTAGGGAATCGCTGGGGCTACACTATACTACCAAAGGTTAGGAGGTGGGAGGCCCACGGGATTCAGGTGCAGAGTGGAAACACTCACGCGTAATGCGTAAAAGTCAATAGAAATAGTAGTTATCAGAAATTAAGAGTTTTAGGACACTTCTGGAATAGCTAGGAGTTCGAGACTTGGAAACTAGACCCTAGGATAGTCAATACCCTTGTGAGCACCGGAGTACTCAAGTTACCTAGCCCACGGGCTGCGGGTGCATAGGTGGGAAATTGCGTCGGGTTTCGTCGTTGACTCCTATGGATGCCTGAAGGAAAGTTGCTGACAGGCAGTCAGTGAAGAGTGTCCGGTGGATCCCAAGGATGGAATCAAGAAGGAAGGATACCTGCAAGCAGAAGGGACAGCGTCTAGGTCACCAGCCGGGAAGGAACCAGGAAGGAACCAGGCGATGTCGTGCAGACGCAGGTGAAGAGGTGAAGCTTGTCGCAGCAGCCACGGGTACCAGGAGGCGTCGAGGACGACCAGGACCAGAAGGCGAGCTGTCCCACGAAGGCTCTTGCTGTCGGCGGCGTCAATGTCGAGTTAGGACCCGACAAGCCTTGGCAAGCGGAACCCACGCAGAATGGAGGACTTGCTTCTGGTGCAGACCAGGAAGGTCTGGGGTGCTTCTCTTTCACAGAGGAGCGAGTGCCAGTCTGGAGGAGCCGGACCAGCAAGGTGAAATCAAAGGTTCGTCGTCACAGAGGTCACTAGCCAACGGGTCAGCAACCGGACAACACGTCGAGCAACTCAGGTGCAGAAGGACCCCACGCAGAACACGTGAAGTGTGGGGAGCTGATCTTCTTTGCAGATGGTGCTCGGGATGGGGGCTTCACAATTCCCCAAGCACAGCCTCGAGGAAGCCTCAGAAGTCGCGCTAGTCAGTTACTAGCCACTTTTCCCAAGTCGCCGGTCCCACGTCCCTCGTCGCCTCCACGGGTCTCAGCTTTGCTGTAGATGTGGATCTGGTTCAGAGGTGTCTGGAAGTCTCGGCCCTGGTCAGTCTCTGCAGTCGTCCCTCGTAGATCAGTCGCAAAGCAAGCAGCGGTCGCTGGATGGTGCCTGGTTGCCCAGGGTGGTCACTCCTTGGCCATAAGGGAGATTCTTCAGTCTTCTTCCTGAGGTCGAATGTCGAAGGTCCAGAGTTTCTGTTCAAGTTGCAGATTCAGGATAATCTAATCCTGCAGGGCTCAGCTACCTTCTAATATACTGGGCTAGTGGGCTGGGCTACCTGCAAGGTCCCTCCTATGGGTGGGACCAGGAAGGGGAGTGGCTACACCCCCTTTCCTTTGTCCAGTTTCGCGCAGAGCTAGGGCTGGAGTGCCCCAGCGCCGGTTTGAACTGGACTATGCATGGAGCACCTTGTGTGCCCCAGGCATGTCTCATTCCTTTCAGCCCTCCCTGCCCCAATACACTAAAGTCTGTCTGGGGAGGTGCTAGCACCTCCCCAAGCAGGAAACCTATTGTCCAGGCCTCCCTGGCTGGGAGGGCTCCCAGCTGCAGGAGGTCAGACTTGTGTCTGTGGCAGCAGCATCCATTTTGTGATGCTGAGGCTTTGGTCAGAATTAAACAGCAAAGTAGGATTTTAACATGTCTCTCCCTCTAGAAGGGAGGAATAATATCCTCATCACCAGAAATGGTATGGGGGTATTATTCCAAAGTGTTAGACACCTTACACGACATGTTTTGATAAAGCCAAACCATAGTTACCATAACCGTTTAAGATTATAAGGCACTTTAAGAGTAAATGGTAGGCGATATCATAGAACAGCTATAAGGACATGGTTCCGAAAGCTGCAGACAGGCTCAGCTCATGCTAGAGCACCATCTCACATGTTACCAAGCACTCTGACTCCAGGATTGTTAAGGCCTGCCATAGGAGTGGCTCACAGGTACACATGTGTCTATTTTAAGGGTAGATACAGGTATACTATATCTAAGCAAGGGGTGATTACATGACCTTGCCCCAGCTGAGTGATCAGCCAGTTGTGTCTGATTGGAAGGCCAGGCCAGGCCAGGGGTGGCATAATACATGCTGCAGCCCCTGGGAGGCCTAGGGTACACCTATGCCCTGGGTACCTAGGGTACACTGTACAGGGTCCAATAAGGTGATCCTTACCAATTGGGTATGTACCTAGGGTACATGGAGTCAATTTTAAAGAGAGAGCAGACAGCCTGAGACCCTGAAGGGCAGGATCTCAGGCCAACTAAGTCAAAAAAACAGAAAGACACTAGGCAAAAAGTTGGGGGTAACCATAGTCAGATATTCACCTTCCTACACAAACCCCCCCCAAACGAAAGGAGATAAGGCTGTCCTTGACCAGGTAAGCCTCTATTGCCTAAGTGGCCATATAAGGAAGAACCAGCGCTGGCATGGTTACCCCCTGTCTCATGGTCCACTAAGCAATCCCTCACCCTACAGGTATCAAAGGGTCTCCACCAGAGGGAATCTCTACCTTTGGTGTGTCTTTGCAAAGTAAAAGGCCGGTGTTGAGATGGAGTGCTGAAGTGAGTGTCCTCAAAGTGAGGCCTCAGCTTCCTCCAATCATCCTCCACCATGGATGCCTTTCTTTCTTTAACTGAGTTGCACTGTGGTCTCAGGGTCAGCCTCCGGCTACCTAAAGCTGGAGGCTGGGCCCCTTTTGTGGGCTTACTGGAGGGACAGGTCAGGTTTGGGGCCCTAAGGTCCCATGTTTGCCTGTGCCCAACAGAATCCCTCTGGGGGAGGTCCCTAACTACCTGTAAAGGAGATCCCTCAGGAATGTTTTTAACCATCACCTGGCTAGGGCTACTAGCCAGGCAATCCTCATTATTTTGATGGGGGGGTTCTTGGGGACAGGGGCCCTCTTGGGGTCCACTGGCCTCCCTGACCTCTGCAGCCCTGGGCTGACTGAGGCAGGGTAGAGAGAGGCAGGCTACCTGCACCAGACTGCGTCCCACCTTGGAAGGGTCCACTGACATCAGAGGCTCTGCCAGGCCAGGCCTGGCTACCTCTGGGGCAGTTCCTTCACAAGGGGTGAGGTCAGATCCGTGAGGAGGCTGACCTTTTCCTAATGTCTGGGGAGAGGGAGACTTTTCTTCCTCCCCACTACTCTCTGTTTGTGTGGAGTGATCCATAGTATGCTCTTCCCAGATCTGCGCTTACTGGCGCGGAAAAAAGAAGAACTGACATCAGAGCGCGAGGGCGGCGTCTAAGTACTCCGACTGCGTCATCCCGGCGATCACGACGCCGACGACGGACGTGGAGTTGCAGACGACGCCTAGCGACTCGCAAGGGTACTGCTGACGAAAAATCTTTTCGGATCCAGCCTGACGCCTGGGTATATTCTAAGGTAAGGAATCTAACTAACGTGCTTCTTTCAGATATATAGTGTAGTGGCATATTGTCTCAAAGTGGAGGCAAGTATCAGAGACTGGAGCAGTGAGTTGTACAGTGGAACGGCATCCCGAACAGTAGAGTAAGGTGTTATAGACTGTCAGAGTGGAGTAAAATGTTTTGGAGTGTCACAGAGTGAAGTATCGCCAAGTGGAGTTGTTAAACGGTAGCGGCAGTTTCAGTCGATAACCTTTCAAGTATTGCCCGGCGGTAATCGCCTCTTATACCATTCGATGTTAAACCAATAAAGAGGCAGGCGCCGGAGACTGGAAGGCAGGAAACAAAGTTTTATTCCGTCGGAGCAGAACACATCAGATCAGACAGCAAGGTATCGTCACGAGGTGCTCTAACTGCATCTCTGAGGCCTGGCCTCTTATACACAGGTTTATGACTTTATTGCAGGGTTATCATACATGGCACATTCTTGAGATTGTCTTGGAACATGAAAGAACATCCTCGGAATCCCCACTTCGAGCTCGTTCCCACACATATCTACAGTGGAAGTCCCCACCCCATCCACAGTAGGAGATGGCTATCACACAGCTGGACATTCCGCCAATTCCCGGGGGTGTGTGCGACCGGCCGGGTCTCAGGGGGTAGGGGCTTTGATCTACTGTAATCCCTTTGATGTGGGGTGTTTCCCTTACAGTAGGGGCAATAAACTGCATCCGCAGGGCTAGGTGATGGCCTGGGATCGGTTCGGACAATGGGGCGCAGAGGAAGGGGGTTATCAAAGAGATGCATGACCATGTATGGGATGTCGGTCAGGCGCGGGGTGTGATTCCATGGCAGGGTCGCGCAGAAGGAGAGGGTTTATGGCCCGTGTATGAGAGAGCGGGGGTGGCCGGCACGCGGGGGATGCTTGCAGCGCCAGGGGAACGTGCTGGCGATCGACAATGAGCGGGGAGAGAGAGTGGGGTGCCTAATATGGCGGCCGTGCGTTCGCTGTGCGTGGCGCTAGGGAGAGGCAAGATGGCGCAGATAATGTTCAGTTACAAGCTAAATTTCCACAGAGTGTCACAGAGTACAGTAGAGGAGAGTGGTGTGTCGTTGAGTGTTATTCAGTGTAGTACAGTGGCATAGAGTAGATAGGAGTAGAGTGTTGTAGAGTGGAGTTCCATACAGTAGAGTAGCGTGTTGAAGAGTGGAGCGACATAGAGCGGAGTATAGTACAATGAAGTAGAGTGGAATAAAGTGGAGTATAGTGGGGTACACTAGAGTAGAGTAGTGTCAGTTGCGTAAAGTGTCAGAGTGGTGTGGCATGTTATACTATAGTGGCATGGAGTGCAGTAGAGGAGTGGCGTAGCATACAGGATAGTAAAGTGTCATAAATTAGAGTATAGTGTTGTATAGTAGAGTTTAGTGGGGTGCTGTACAGTATTGAAAAGTGATGTAGACTACAGCAGAGTAGAGTGACATGCAGTCTAGTTGATTTGTGTACAGTGTCAGAGCATGGTACAGTAGATTGGCATACCGTGTTATGGAGGATAATGGCATCGAGTGGCATGGAGTGGCCTACAGTGGGGTAGTGGAGTTTGGGGGAGTAATGTGTCAAAGTATAGCGGAATAAAGTTGGATGTAGTGGCATTCAAAGAGTTGCGTACAGTGTTGTATATTGGACAAGAGTTTTGTAGAGCAGAGTGTTGTACATTGGCGTAAAGGATAGTGTTGTACAGTGGAGTGAAGGGGTATAGACACAAGTAAAGCATCAGAGAGTGGCATACAGTGTAGTAGAGCATTGTGGAGTGGAGTCGTATAGTCACATAGAGTACAGTAGTGTGTGAAACAGTAAAGCTGCGTTAGTGGGTTGTTGTACAGTAGAGTAGAGTGAGGTAAATTCTCATACAGTGGAGTAGAATCGAGGAGTGTACTTGCATAGCGTAGGTAGTAGACTATTGTAAATTGGAGTGGGGTTTTGTACAGTAGAGTGGAATGCTGTGTCATATCAGAAAAGGGTCATATACAGGATTAGAGTGTTGTACATTGCAGTATACTGGCACAGACTGAAATATAGAGTTGGACAGTGAAGTGCACGAGGATAGAGTGGAGCAGAATGTCAGAGTGCCATGAAGTCTGGGAAACTTTTATAGAGTGTAGTTATATGGAGTGGAGGAGAGTATCATACCAACAGACTGGCGCAGAGTGGAGTGGCGTAGAGTGCATTACCATAAGGTGTAGTAGCATACAGTGGAATACTTTACAGTAAAGTGTAGAAGAGTGGAGTGACAGAGTGGAATAGTATAGAGTGGAGTGGGGTAGATCCGAGTGGTGTACAGTGGAGTGGCGTAGAGAGGAGTGCGGTACAGTGGATTAGCATAGAGGGGGTTGGTATGCATTGAAATAGCATAGAGTTGAGGGAACTTATACATTTGAGTGGCATCTAATATAGAGTGGAGTGGAGTGGTGAAGAGTTAAAGAGCATATAGTGGAGTGGCACAGAGTGGAGTGATGTCCAATGGACTAGCGTAAAACTGCATGGAGTGGGGTAGAATGGAGTAGCGTATAGTGAAATGGCATACAGTGGAACAGCATAGACTGGAGTGGTGTACAGCAGAGGGGCATAGAATGGAATAGCGTATATTGGAGTAGAATACAGTGAAGTGGAATAGACAGGAGTGGCATACACTGGAATGCGGTAGAGTGTAACAGCATAGAGTGGAATGGCATCCAATGGAATAGCATAGAATGAAGTGGTGTGCCATACACTGGAGTGGAGGAGAGAGGAGTAGCGCATAGTGGAGTGGCATACAGTGGAGTAGCATAGAGTTGAGTGGCATACAGTGGAATGGTGTAGAGTGGAATAGCATATACAAGAGTATTGTATAGCTGAGTGGCTTCCAGGGAAGTGGAGTACACTGAAGAGGCATAGAGTGGAGTTGTATATAGTGTAAAAGCGTAGAGTGGAGTGGCGCAGAGTGGAGTTGTGTACCATGTAATAGTGGGGAATGGAGTGACATAAAGCGGAGTGTTGTACAATGAATGGAGTGGCGTATTGTGTAATAGTGTATAGTGGAGTAGTGTACAGTGGAGTGGCATATAATGTAGTGGTGTAGACTAGATTGGCATACAGTGGCGTGAGGTAGAGTGTAATAGCACACAGTGGAGTGGTGTCCATTGGAGTGGAGTCCAATTGAGTAGCGTAGAATGAAGTGGCTTAGAGTGGAGTATCATACACTGGAGTGGCATAGAGTGAAGTGGCATACAGTGAAACAGCGTACAGTGGAGTGGAGTGGCATACAGTGAAACAGTGTACAGTGGAAAGTTGTAGAGTGGAGTGGAGTGGCATCCAGTGAAGTGGAGTAACATACAGTAGTGTGGTGTAGAATTAAATAATGTATAGTGGAGTAGCGTACAGTGGAGTGACGTATGCTGGGGTGGCGTACAGTGTAATAGCGTCCAGTGGCGTAGAGTTGAGTCTTGTTTAATGGAAAGGCGTAGAGTGGAATAGCGTATAGTGGAATGGCTATAATGGCATGGCATACAGATGTATTTAGCAGCAATGTAGATTATGGTGTACAGAGTAAAGCAAAACAGCTTGTTCAAGTCAAGTCAAGTCAAAGATCTTTATTCGGATATAAAAAACATCCATAAAAGTACATATAAATCACAACAATCATCCGTAAAAAACAATAAAAAAATTATAAAAAATGACTTAGTTACTCTTGTGATGTAGATATTTCATAGGATACGAATATCATAACAAAGACAATAAATCTACAATGGAAATGCAATATGATTTAAACTAGAATGAGCCACAGTAAAGACAAAACACAGCTAGTTAGCTATGACATGTGAAAGGGAACAATCACTAGTGCAAAAATGCAATGTGCAAACGATACAACGATAGTACAAACTTATCAGGCCACATTCATTGTTGCTCGGGATCTAACAGCAGAATGAAAGAAACGACTGACTCTAAAGATTACATCATCAGAGCTTAGCATCATTAGATCTCTAAATGCTAGATTAAAGTCCATCAGAAAGTTCTTTTTAAAATAAGGAATTAGGTAATATTTGGTGTATTTTGCATAAAAACCACAAAAGAATGTGAAGTGTAACAGGCTTTGTTTGCCGCCTAGGTTACAGGGACAGCTTATATATTCCTAATTTTTGATAAAGCCTAAAGGGAAGCAAAGAAGATTTTTGATGCTCCCGTCCCTGAACCGAAACAACAAACTCCTATTCCATTTGCCCAGTTTCATTCGCAGGTAACCCTGGGGCATGTTATGGGGCCAACCACATGATTCCAAAAGAGGGATATACCTTATAATAGCTGGCTTTACATACTCGATCTTTTCTCTATTTTTCCGGTACAGATCATACAACGCCCGTTTTACTAAATTCTTATGTGTGCAGTCAATGGTTTGAGGTGATAAAAATAGGTGCCCCATCTCCACACTTACTAAGCTTTTCTCGACTGCCCTGAGCCAAGGTATATAATTGGCCCGCTCACATTTTAGGCAGTCCGAGATGATATCACGGGTCAAAGAGGCAGCAGAATTCCGCCATATTTTCAGCCAGAACAGGGCGGATCTAGATCTTATAAATTCTTCTATATAGGGGAGATTCAATTCTCTATGACACACATAAGATGGTGCCGAGATGACCCCCCCCAAGACCGTCCTACAGAATCTGTTCTCTTCGATCTGTATATTAATACAGTTCGAATACCCCCACACCTCTGCAAACAGCTTATTGCGCTGCCTTGAGTTTCTTAGATTTACCAATCAGCTCAGGGCCACGCATGGTGGCTGTAGAGTCCTGCCTGCCCAGGTACATGCCACACACGGAGAGCAGTTGTGCATGTCTTTAATCTGCTGTGTGTAAGTCAGAACTCAACATTCTAAGTCTGCCTTTAACTCATCTCTCCAATGCTTCTGTCACAGACCTTTGGTGTACAGTGAGAACCAAAAGAGTTCAAGCATTTTTTTACAAGACACTACATCTCCCGCTTTGTTAAATGCAAGATACAACTTTATCAAAATAGACAAATAAGTACATAAATACACAAATAATACATTAATGAATAAATAGATACTCATAAATATACAGGCAATTATAATTCTTCAATTAAGCATTGTAGCGCCTGAATCACACGTCCTGATCGGGTCACTGGAAACCAGGAATTGGCAGTCAAAGTGTCAGTGATCTGTACAAGTGAGGTGGAATTATCAGCAGACACAGAGTAATCAACAGTCTGTCAGGACCCAGTCTCTTCATTGACATCAATGTTTGGTGAGAGATGGACCACATGTCGAAAATTAGAGAAATATCTCGTAAGAGACTTACCTGGACGCTGGGCAGTCACCTTGTGTCCTTTGGAGTAAGTGATGGTAAATGGCTCAGCCTCAAAGGAGCACCAGACTTTCTTTTTCTATGCTATCTGACAAGCACTCGATCTCCTCTTGTAAAGGTGACATCTTTTACATGATGTCGCCTGTCAGCATATATTTTCATCTTATGTGTGACCAAAGTTCGTAGTACGAATGCCTTCCTCATTCTTGGATCTGAGGTTGATCCACTGGGGCAGCTTGGTCATCATGGCTTTTCACGAACATGAGAGTTGCAGGGCTTTCCCCAGTCATTGAGAGGGGTAGAACAGTAAGCTCGAACAATATAGTTCGAAACAACGTTGAGGTTGAATTTATCCAATGCAGCATGCTGAACAGATTTCTTTAGCGGACTCTTGAACCGTTCTACTGTACAATTGGTCTGGGGCCAAAGAGTAGTGCTCTTTTGATACTTTATATTGAATTCTCTACAGTGACAAGGTGGGCCATTGTCGTTTTAAAATTGCAGGTACACCCCATCTAGCCAAAACGCCATCTAATTCTTGGATAAACTTTTCAATGTGTAGTGGATGAAAGGTCTTCTACGAATGAAAAACTGGAGTATTCATCAGCAATAACTAGAAGATGATGTCCATTCTCTAGGAGACCGAAGAAATCAACTGCAATTTTCTTCCAAGCATGATGTGGCATTTCTGACATGCTCAAAGGGTGCTGAATAACTTGAGATAAAAGACAGTTGGATATGTGATGTCTTCAAATCTTTTCCGACCCGCTCATCCAGATATGGAAACCAGACTCTTATCATGGAGAGCTCTCTTAGTGGCAACTATTTCTCGATGTCCCTCATGGGCAACATCAATTACTTGTTGTTGGAGACTCTCTGGAATAACAATTTGTGTACCTCGCAGAATGACAACATCAATTACTTGTTGTCGGAGACTCTCAGGAATAACAATTTGTGTACCTCGCAGAATGAGGCCTTCTTGAGTAACTGCAAGTTCATATCTTACAATTTTGAACTTAAAATTCTAACTAATTAGTGAGAGGTCTAGAGTGCTTGTTCCACTATTGATGAACAATAATGTATTGTAACTTTAACATGTCACTATCTTAGCTTGTGGCAGTGACGCGTTGTTCTATAGACATGGCAGTTGGTGTGTTCGATTTAACAATAAAATTGATCTAGCCATCTGCTGTCTTAAATGGGGTACCAGGGCATTACAATGGCACTCTTCAAAAATAATCAACAGGATTCTGATCTTTCCCTGGACGATGAAGAATGGTATTGTTGTATTCTTATTTTTTTTTTGAAAAACTTTCTTTATTGGCATTTATAGACAGTGAAACACACAGGCACATACGATATCGCCATTGTCACATAGATGTACAATACAAGTGCGCCCAGTCATAGTTCTTGCAATCTAGCAGCCTCTCGGCTCTTCAGGCCGTTCATCGCTGTCCTGAGTGGGGCTGCAGATATGAGCCCGATTCCAGCCTCTGAGTGTGCCCTGCTGGAGTGCGCCAAGATCGCCTCGCGGCCGGGATGCCGTGCAATGCGACTGAGCCCCCTGTACGGGGCGTCGCAGAGGCTATGGTAGTGCGGCCATTGATTAACCACTAACTAACTGGGGGTCGAAAACCAGGGAAAAGGGGGGGGGGGTGCACTGTGTCGCCCATCGGGAGTACTAGTAGCTACGCGCTCTTGTGATCGGACCATCATGTGGGAGAGGGCCGGTGTGGACGCGGAGATGGGGAGGGAGCGGGGGGGGGTAGGAGCAGCGCGCCTGGCCTATGAGGACTCTGGCTGTGAGGCCTCTGGTGGCAACCCCTGCGAGACACCGGGTGCCGGACCTGCCTGCGCATTACCCGGGGTGGATTCCGGAGTGGCGGGCGCCCCCGATGGGTCTATCATTCCCGAACTCGCCGCTGCCTCAGTTTCCTGCATGAATGTGTGCATTAGCATGGCCCAGGGCATGGAGATCGGGTGTTTGCGCATCCCCGGGCTTCCTCCATTCTGAGTGTGGTTTCCTCTGCCTTGCCCCACTTCTTGACGGCCCCCACCCATGCCGCTATGGGGGGCCCCCCCCGGCGCCTTCCAATGCATTGCAATGTAACGTTTAGCGAGGATCAACATTAAGAAAGCAAACCTCCTCTCCACTTTCTGCCGCTTATGCCGACCATGAATTCCCAGCGCACACGCCTCCCATGTGCCCAGGTCCTGGAACCCTGTGACCGTCTCTAGGGCAGCGTGAATCGTTTGCCAGTAACTGTAGAGCGTCGGACAGTCCCAAAACATGTGCCTAAACGAGGCGGCAGGCTCCGAACACCTAGGGCAGCCAAATACCCCCTCGGGGAAATATTTCTGCAACTTTTCAGGGGTTAGATACGCCCTATGCAGGATATGCAACTGAATGTTCTTAAACCGATAGTTGCGTGACACTTTCTTAGTGTATTCTAGAGCCCTCGTCCACTCCCTATCATGCAGGGGCCGTTGGAAATCATCTTCCCAGTGTTCCCTGAGGGTCGCCAGCGTTGGACTCCGCAGGGCTCTCACTGCTTTGTATATCCATGTGACTAGATGGCGGCCGGGCCCCATCTGGAGTACCACATGGATGACCGGGTGTGAAGGGGGCTCCACATCAATCCCCCCCCACTGCCTACGGCAGTCCAGGAGGAGCTGTCTGTGCCGCAGGAATTGGCCCCTGGGGAGCTCGAAGTCTCCGACCAGCGCCTCAAAAGGCTGCAGGCTCTCACCAGAGAACAGCATCCCCACCTCTGTTACCGCGTGATCCGTCCACACCCGCATCATGTGCTCCGTATAGTATGCCCGTCCCCTGGGCAGCCCCACCAATGGTAACAACGGGGAGTACAAGGGAATACCCCGGCTAAATCGGTGAACACGCGCCAAACAGGCCCGCGCCGTCATGACCTGAAGGGGCCGGGAAGTCGGCGGTGCCGCCCCCGGCAGCAGCATGCGATGGACAGTGGGGATCGAAATCCGCCCCGTCGCTGTGTGCAGCTCTTCGGGCGCCCTGCCCGCCGTCCACCGCGACACCCATTGCAACTGGGCAGCAAGGAAATACGCCTCGAATGAGGGAGCCGCCAACCCGCCCTGATCAAGGGGCAATTGCAGTTTCGCCAGGGCTATCCGCCGGCGGCCGTTGCCCCAGATGAGAGTCCCGAGCAGGGTATCCAATTCCCGAAACAGGGATCTCGGGGGAACCACCGGGAGATTGGAGAAGAGGTAGAGCAGGCGCGGCACCAGGATCATTTTCGCAACGGCTATCTTTCCCGGGACAGCCAGGTGGAGACCCTTCCAGAAATGGACCAGGGAACGGATGTCGCCCATCAACTTGCGGTAATTCCCCTCATATATGTCTTGCGGTGTATGATATAAGTTAACGCCGAGGTATCGGACCGCATGGGGACTCCACGAGACTGCATTGTCTCTGAGTCATATCGGACCCTGGGGCACGACCTGTGTTAAGGTTCACCCTAAGGCCTGTCACTTCCGTGAAATCTTGCAGGATGCATGAAATCGGAGTCAGGTCGATTGCGATGTCCCGGACATATATGAGGACGTCATCGGGATGCCCCACTCCTCGCTCGCCCCTCACAACAGGACCGCCAGCGGCTCCATCGCCAACGCGAATAGCAGGGGGGAGAGGGGGCACCCCTGTCTAGTGTCGCGCCGGATTAGAAAGGAGTCCGATATGAGAGGGCCTATGCGTACCCTGGAACTGGGTGAGGAGTAGCTGAGCCAAGTGTAGGCCAGCAGTTTGGGCCCAACCCCCATGCGTAACAAGACCTGAAACAAGTAGGCCCATTGTTGTATTCTTATAACCTCAAACCCCAACGTTCAGTTCTAGAAGGCATTTTGACTTTGGGATTGCCAAATATCGTTAACAGTGCTTGATGATCATTCAATACTGTGAGGGGCTTTCTGTACAAAAACAAATAGAAATATTCGTAAGCTCAAACCACTGCCACACTTTCTTTCTCAGGTTGCAGGTAAACATGTTTTGTTTTTGATAGGCTTCTACTGGCGCATGCCACGATATGTCTCCAGGCATTTGGCTGTCCATTGTGCCTTGCAAGGATTGCGCGTAACCTGACGAACAAGTTACTTACCTTCGGTAACGATATATCTGTAAGAAACATTAGTTAGTTAGATTCCTTACCTTAGAATATCCCCAGGCGCCAGGCTGGATCCGGAAAGATTTTCGTCAGCAATACCCTTGCGCGTCATTAGGTGTCGTCTGTGGCTCCACGTCCGTCGTCGTGATCGCCGTGATGACGTTGTGAGAGTACTTAGACGCTGCCCTTGCGCACTGACGTCAGTTCTTGTACATAGCTTTCCACGCCAGGAACGCAGAGCCATGCAAGAAACAGACACTGGTGCCAAGAATCTAGGGCCCTGAAAGGTATGACCTTAACCCTAGATATCAGTTCGCAGAACGGGGAGGATGGGTGGGGCGGTAAGGAATCTAACTAACTAATGTTTCTTACAGATATATCGTTACCGAAGTTAAGTAACTTGTTCATCTGAAAGAAACACGTTAGTTAGATTCCTTACCTTAGAATAGATACCCCAGCAATATCAACCCCGGCGGTGGGTCTGCGAACCAAGATCACACCAGGAAGTCCTGGAGAACGGAACGGCCAAAGAAGCCGTCTCTCCAGATTTGGCTGTCCAGGCAATAATGCTTGGCAAACGTGTGCAGCGAGGCCCACGTTGCTGCCTGACAAATGTCCTGCAGAGAGACTCCCCGTCCCAGGGCAGTAGTAGCCGCTGTGGCCCGAGTGGAATGGGCCCTCAGCCCCACAGGAGGTTCCTTCTTAGCCAAGGAATAACAGGCAAGATGGCCGCCGACAGGTCGTAGGGAGCAGTCGCACTCTCCCCTCTCTCTGAAGAAGATTGATGAATGCTGCTGCCTATGTGAGCTTGCTGGATACGGAGGTTTTTTTGTAGAAGACGATTACAATATGGCAACGAAATTGTCTAAAGATGATGACATTTATTAAACTACAGATCTACGGCTCAGAGAGAAGATATACAAAACTACTACAGGCAATAATATTAACCGCTCTGACGGTTAGGAAACACTGGTACGGCTTGATGCAAAGTATGGCACCAAAAACTCAGAAAGCCCCAAAGGAACAGAAGGGGCAGTCTGAAAAAGAAAAAGCGGTGCCCAGGGACTTAGATGCACCAGCAACGAATTTAAGAGCAAAAGCTCAAATTAAGGCTCAAACTAGGAGAGCAGCAGAGAAAGCTTCGGAGAAAGCTGCGGAAGAACGACAGAATAATGAAAACACTGAGATAAGAGAGAAGAAGGATAAGGACAAAGAGAAGAATAAAGAAAAGGGGCTCACTGCAAGAAAGATGAATAAGGCACGACAAGGGGATGATAATGCAGGGAAGGAAGCATCCTTACGCCAACCTACCTTGTTGGAGTCCTTCGCCTCCACGCCGGCTGTAACGCCGACACTGATGCTGGGGTTACAGAAGCTGCATACAAATGTTCCTGATATAGCTGAAAGCGCATGCACTCAAGGAACGATATCGATCGGGAGTGCGGAGCGCTTGGAGGCGTGGAGTACGCAGGACACTATGCAGAGTACCGCGGCTCAGATTCTGGAAGTGGAGCCAAGCAGTTCGACAAACGCGGGATGCCTCACGGCGCCGAGAGATGCGCAACAGGCAGTGGACTGGGAGCCTCAGGAGTGCCAGGATGGGCAGCAGCCCCCGACAAGTTGTAAGGTAGGAGTAACCACCGGAAAAGATGAGGGAGGGCACATGCACATGCACGCACCAGATAGCGGAGATGCTAGCAAAAACGCTGCTACAGATAACGGCAACGAGATAACCGTGGATTCGGTGAATGAGAGTGTCAGCTGCTCGATACCTCAGTTGGAGAGAAAAGGTGGTACGACAACAGAGCAGGCTATAGCAAGAGACTCCCAAGCCTTGAGAACTTATTTGGAGTCAAACTGTAATAGTATACTTCCTGCTTCGAAGAGAGGTATTGCGTTAGAAGTAAACACTAACGCTTTTAATCCTGGTTCCCCGAGCGATGATTGTTTCTTTTCAGTTAATGATGAGGAGGATGATGAGGGGGAAGATGATGAAGATAACTCAGTTTCAGATCTTGGCTCCGATATAGGTCTGCGCTCACTATCCTCAGAAAGCTACATAGAAGACTCAGAGCTCGGATCAGATACTTCAGAGCTAGATGACAACACAGTGAACAGGGTTTGCTCGCAAAGAAGATTAAAAAGCGTGAAGAAAAGATCACGTAATAGGGTAAAACAAGCGCAAAGCCTCTCACAAGCTGAGGTTGTGAAGAAATTGGACTGGGATTATTCTGCTACCTCACATACATACCAGGAGGGGGAAGGTAATAACTCTCAATGCCCGGTACAGCCATACCTGCCTCAACCACAAGCTCAAGTTCAAGCTCAACCACAGAATCCCAGTCTCGATCTCCTATTTACAACATTGAAGCAGATGCAGGGCGAGGCGAGGATTGAAAGCCGAAGGGCCAGGCAGGCGAATAAAAAGATACAGGGATCACTGCGAAAAGTAAACAAACTGTATGCAGACATGGTAGGCAGGGTTGTGGAGGTAGAAGAAAGAACCGGAAAGTTGGAAGGTGAGGTCGCTAAATGGAGAGACACTAGGCTTGAACAGGAAAAAATTACAACAGACGTCTTACGGAAACTTGAAGCGTTTGAGAACAGGCAAAGACGGAATAACATCAGACTGTTGGGCGTGGAGGAAGGGAAAGAAGGACAAGATATCCGATCGTTTGTGATTGACTTGTTCAGAGAGGGGCTTCCTGAGATAACCAAATGGGATTGGGAAAAAGAAATCCAACGTGCCCATCGTTTTCCCTCATATCAGAAGAGGGGAAACATGGCAGCCAAACCAAGGGTGATCTTGCTATATGTGGGGAATTTTCTATTAAGGGAGGAGATTATGAGCAAAGAAAAACCTGTGGCCAAGCGCACTTACAGAGATATAACCTTCTTTGTCCAGCCTGACTTTTGTCATGCCACTGTTGAAAGGAGGTGGCCGATGAGACAGCTCATTGCATCGTTTCATAGCCTAGGGTGCGAAGCCTACCTGATGTTCCCATCCCAATTGAAAATAGGGCTAAGTGGTCAATTTAAGGTGTTCCATTCTGAAATAAAAGCACAGGAGTACCTTAATGAACTAAAACACTCTAAGGGGCAAGGGGGCCCGGTAGTTAGCAAGAGTTAGCAAGGGGAAATCATATATAACCAAAGAGCATAGTAAGACGAGATCAATGTCCGATATGGTAATAAATAATGATCAAGAAGGTTAGACTAAATCAGCAGCAATTCCGGCATTTTATGGAAATAGGAAATGAAAAGACGGGGAAAAAAAGGGAAGAAAAAAAAAAAAGGAGAGAGTGGGTGGGGGGGGGGGGTGGTTGGCAAACTGCGAACCGGCGGACATGCATAGGTCAGGATTGACCTATTTGCCAGTAAGGGGGGGAGGGCTCTAAGGGTGGGATATCTGGGGGGGGGAGCTGGGGGGGTATGGGTACAGGGCAAGACACATTGAGAGAATGTATGGGTACAATAGTGAGGGAAGAAGGATTGTTAGAAATAGACGGCATGAAATCATGTAAGAACAGGAAAAACAGACAAACACTTAAGTGGGGGAAGGAGCGAAAAATTAGTAGGATTCACTGGTTGGGACAATTATTAGATGTAAGTTAATGGGTACTCGATTTGTCACGTGGAATGTATGTGGATTAAATGATTATCGGAAAAGGCGGACAGTTTCACTGGCATTAAAAAGGATGAATGTGGATTTTGTGCTATTACAAGAAACACACATAATGGGGACACAAGGGTATCTTCTGGACCAGTTAGGCTTCCAGGTATTAGTATACTCTAAGCAGTGGGCAAAAAATAGAGGTGTGGCTATCCTTTCCAGAAAAAAGGATGTAATTACAAGGAAAAAGCTAGAAGATCAGTGGGGTAGGTGGGCATTGGTTGAGTGCTTACTTAATGGGAAGTGGATTACCCTGGGGACGATTTATGGATCAACTGATGACGACCCAGAGATATTTGAATACTTGGATCTGGAGTTAGCCACCTGGGCTCCCTGTGTTATCTTAGCCGGGGATTTCAATATCAATGGGGCAAACGGGTTAGGGCTTGGGCCCCAAGGGGGATATAAAGGCAGGAAAAAAAGAGTGTGTAAGGCACTATCTAGCCTTGTACAAAACAATGTTTTAACAGATGTATGGGGGAGCTTGAGACCGGGTGATATGGGGTTCACATATTACTCAGCTCCGCATAAGACCTGTGTAAGGCTGGATTATTATTTTGCAACCAACTCTCTGATTCCTAGCTTAGCAATTGAAAGACTTCCTAGAGTATTTTCCGATCATAACCTGCTGATTTTAAATTTGGCTACAATAGCTGCTACACGGAAGGAGAGGGTATTGGTGTTTGAAAGAGGGTTACTAAGTGATGAACAGTATATTCAACATATGACACAATGGATAAAGTCCTTTTTTGAGATTAACAGGGGGACTGCGGCGACAGGTATGGTTTGGGACGCCTTCAAGGCTGGAGCCCGGGGGGAGACCCTCAGTTATAGCACGTATAAAAGAAAACAAGAGCGGCTGAGGAAACTAGAAGTAACCAGGGCACTGCTTGAGGCTGAGGAGGAGTTACAGCAATGTATTCTGCTAGGGATTTCGCCTGAGCAAGCCCTTATCAAGGTTGCTAGGGCAAAATTGCAGGCAGAAGAGAGAGAGGTAAGTAGGGCTGCTAAGTTATATTTAGCAAACAAAGAGAGATGTCACGAGTTTAGTGAGAGAGTGGGACGTACACTTGCCATTCGCACCAGGCAGAAGGTGGCTACAGGGGAAGTTAGGGAAATTAGAGACAATAGGGGCACGCTACATATAGATACAGTGGAGATTCGCGAAGTATTTAGGCAGTTTTACGCCACCCTATATGATGAGCAATGTGGTAAAGAGGAGGAGGCAATTAATACATATTTACGGGAGATACCAGTAACAACATTAAGTGAGGAGGACGCTGAGTTGTTAGAGATACCTTTAGATACAATAGAAATTAAAGCCGCTATACAGAATCTACCCTCTGGCAAAGCAGCAGGACCGGATCAAATTCCGATTGAATTTTATAAGGTATTTTGGAACGAGATCAGTATAGATTTTTTGGCTACATTACAGCAGGCGCAGGTAGGAATTTCCATACCGGCATCATGGGGAGGGGCGGATATCGTTATAATTTTAAAGAAAGGGAAACCACCTACCGAACCAGGCTCATATAGGCCGATAACCTTAATGAATGCGGATACGAAGATCTATTCAAAGGTATTAGCTACTAGATTCGCTAGTATAATACACACCCTTGTTAGCAACAACCAACACGGCTTCATACCCGGTAGGGGCACTACCCATCATACACGGAAGGTTATTACACTACTCGATGTTGGAGAAGTTTCAGGAGAACCGATTGCGGTAATGCTTTTAGATGCAGAAAAAGCTTTCGATCGGGTCTCATGGGACTATTTATGGCATACCTTAAAGAGAGCAGGGCTTAGGGAGGGATATGTCTGGGCACTGCAGGCTCTGTATATAGCTCCGGTAGCTTCTATTAAAGTAAATGCAGGCTCCACTCCTCCAGTGAAAATAAAACGGGGAACAAGACAGGGGTGTCCCTGCTCACCGCTATTGTTTGCGATGTATATGGATCCGCTAATACGTAGGTTGGAGATGAACGAAAGAATTGATCCACTAATTACGTGCTTGGGACAGTGCAAGATATTAGCATACGCCGAAGACGTTGCGGTTATAACACCAAATCCAGCAGAGGCAATAGAGCAGATTGAGATCGAGGCTTTGAAATTTGGACGGATATCGGGGTATGCGCTGAACACTTCCAAAACGCAAATAATAAAGAACCAGTATGTGCACTGTCTGGATCACAGAGTGGTGGATTCAGGTGTCTATTTAGGGGTAACTATCACCTCTGCCTTAGAGACTTTAGTTGAAAAAAACATAGCTCCAATAATTGTTAAGGTGAGGAAAGACTTAGATAGGCTACAGAATTTACACCTCTCCATTATGGGTCGCACAAACATGATCAAAATGATGGTCCTTCCAAAATTTTTATATATATTTAGGGCAATTCCCCTAATGTTTGAGGATAAATGGTTTAAAACACTAGAGAACATGATAAACAGATTCATTTGGGCCAAGGGCAAGACGAGGAGAGCATTGAGGTTCATGGCGCTGCCACGACATAGGGGGGGATGGGCGCTACCTGACTTAAAGCTTTATTATTGGGCAGCAGCCCTGCAGTATATGACAGGCCTAATTGGGGGTGCAGAAATAGAAGGACAAGGGGTCCTCAGTACAATTGCAATATATGGGTTAGCTTTAGGATCAGAAGCAGAGAGCGTATTCCTGAAGCAGATGGACTCGAGTTACTTCAAAAGGACCAGATTTAAGACGATCATGGCAGCATCTAGTATTTGGAAAGCTTTTACGAAGAAATTCGGCCTTGGGAGATATAACTGGTATACAAGAATGGGAGAGAACCCCTCCTTACCTCAAGATATTTTTTCTGACTCTGTGTTTAAAGAATGGGGGAGGAAGGGAATAAATAAGATTGGTGATATTCTGGATGGGCAGGGGATTATGCAGTTTTCGGAGATTCAACGAAAATATGGATTAGCCTCAAGACACTTTTTAAAATATTTACAGGTTAGAAGCTTTATGGCAACAAAGAAGGGAGGGCAGGTAGGATTTGAGAAAAACTCAATCATGGAGATTATTCAGGAAGGAACTGACTGTACGATTAAAAGATTTTACTCTGAATTGATAGAATCTAAGCAGGATGATTTGGAAAAAGGAGCGGGAAATTGGGCACAAAAGTTGGATGTAGGGAAAGAATCCTTTTCTCTCTCATTAGAAATGGGGCAGAGTATATTATGCTCCGCGGCTCTTCAGGCACAGCATTACAAAACTCTGTATAGATCATACTATACCCCTGCTAGAATAGCGCAATGGGGAGGGACAACAGGAATTACCTGCCCAAGATGTGGCAGTCTAGAGGCTGATATAGTTCACATCTTTGCAACATGCCCACACATGCAAATAATACAAAAAGATATTGAGGCCTTTTTTTCTAGATCATTAGGATTTGAGATTAATTTAACACCGGTGATTATACTGTTAGGAGTCAATAATGATGATAGGCAAATGGAATATGAATGTTTCATCTTTGTCGCTATGGCAGTATTGAGATTGTGTATTGCTTCGGAATGGCTTGCACCCCTACCCCCGACCTTTCACCGTTGGTTAGCTAGACTAACAGAGACTTATAATCTGGAGATGGCAATTTACGCAAGGAAGGGAAAAAAGGGAAGGAGATTAGGCAGACAAATTTGGGAACCCATAACCAAGTGGAAAGAGTGACGTGTAAGATAATATATTTTGTTAGACTATAATTAATTGATAACATGCTTGTATATTTTACATGATTGATTATGAATTGTTTAGGGTTTAAGAAAACGTTAATAGTGAACAGAGTATATAAATTGCCGTTTTATTTTGTTCTTGTTTTTTTTCTTTTTCTTCTTTTGTGTTCTTTTTATGTAATGTATTGAGCCATGTGCAAAATATATGGGGAAAAATTCTTACTAAAAAAAAAAAAAAAGGAATAACAGGCCTTGATGCACAAAGCGACCCACCGAGAGATGGTGCCCTTGTGCACTGCCCGCCCCTTCTTAGCGCCCACGTAGCCAACAAAGAGTTGGTCGTCCACCCGGAACTGTTTCGTGCAGTCCAGATAGAAGGACAACGCTCGTTTTGGGTCCAGACGGTGGAGCCTCTCTTCCTCTTTCGAGGGATGCAGAGGCGGAAAGTAGGTGGGCAATGTAACAGACTGGCCGATGTGAAAGGCAGTTACCACCTTAGGGAGAAAGGAAGGACGAGTCCTGAGAAAAACCTTCTCCGGATGGACAGAGAGGAAAGGAGGCTTAGAAGAAAGAGCCTGGAGCTCACTCACCTGTCTGGCAGAGGTGATGGCAACCAGGACAGCAGTCTTAGGAGTCCGAAGACGAAGTGAACAATTATAAAGAGGCTCAAAAGGAGCGCACATCAGATAGGTCAACAGCAGGTTCAAGTCCCACTGAGGCATCATGAAAGGGACAGGAGGAAACATATGAGTAATGCCTTTAAAGAATCGAGCAACAATAGGGGACTTGAAAAGAGAAGGCTGATCAGGAAGCCGTAAGAAAGCAGAAACAGCTGAAAGACATCCCTTGATGGTGCACAGAGCTGAGCCCTGCTGGGCCAGGGAAAGGAGAAAGAGGAGAACCTCAGAAAGAGGGGCGGAAAGGGGATCCACAGCCTTTGCTGTGCACCATGCCACAAATGTATTCCACCTGCAGGTGTATACCGTTTTAGTGGAGGGACGCCTGGCTGCCAGAATGACATCACAGACTTCAGGAGGCAAGTCAAATGGCATCAAATGTCGCCGCTCAATCTCGACGCATGGAGGTGGAGGCTGGACAGGTTCGGGTGGAGGACCGTCCCCTGCTGCTGCGACAGAAGGTCCTCCTGAAGAGGCAGTCGAATCGGGGGATCGATGGATAGACTGAGTAGCTCGGGATACCAGTATCTTCGTGCCCAATCCGGAGCCACAAGGATGACTTGGGCCCGGTCGCGCCTGATCTTCTTCAGCACTCTGGGCAGAAGTGGTATAGGCGGAAAGGCGTACAACAGACCGCAACTCCACTCGCGACGAAAAGCGTCTCCGAGCGAGTGCCGCCTTGGAAATTTCAACGTGCAGAATTATGACATTGCGCGTTCTCTTCGGTGGCGAATAGATCTAACCAAGGCTCTCCCCACTGCCGAAAGAGGCCTTGCGCCACGTCTGAGTTCAGACGCCATTTGTGATTCATCATGCACCGGCGGCTGAGTTTGTCCGCTCTGGCGTTTAGAGAGCCCACCAGGTGTTGAACCACCAGGGAGATGCCCTGACGTTCTAGCCATGTCCAGAGGTGCACAGCCTCCTGACAAAGGATCCACGACCCCACCCGCCCTGTTTGTTGCAATACCACATGGCGGTGGTTTTGTCCGTGAACACCTGCACTACACTTCCCCGAACAGAGGGAAGGAATGCCTTCAGTGCAAGCCGGATCGCCCGCTGCTCCAATAGGTTGATATGGAGCCGGGACTCCGCCGGACACCAGAGGCCTCTGATCTCCGCCTCTCCCATGTGGCCCCCCCATCCCAGGAGGGACGCATCCGTCACCACTATGTGCTCCGGTTGGGGTAGGAAGAGGGATCGGCCACTGACCCAATCGCGGTCCGTGAGCCACCACTGCAACTGTCTTGTAGTGCCCTCCGAGATCAGGACGTGGTCGGACAGGTTGCCCCGATGTTGAGCCCACTGGAACTTCAGGTCCCACTGCAGAGCCCGCATCCACCACCTGGTGTGATGTTCCAGCAGGATGCAGGAGGCCATCAGACCCAGCAGCCGCAGCACCAACCTGACCGAAACTCGGGACAAAGGCTGAAAGATCGGAATCAGAGCCTGAATATCCCGAACCCGCTGTTCCGGAGGATAGACCCGAAACTGCGCCGAGTCCAGAACCGCTCCGATGAAAAGGAGCTTCTGATAGGGAGTCAGATGCGACTTCGGCACGTTGATGGGGAACCCCAGCAAATGCAGGAGGTCGGCCGTAGTCTGGAGGTGGGAGACGACTGCCTGGGGCGAGCCCGCCTTCAACAACCAGTTGTCGAGATAGGGGAAGACTGGAACCCCTAATCTGCGCAGATGAGCACTGGTGAGGCCGAAGGGGAGCACGGTAAATTGAAAGTGCTCGTGGCCTACCGTGAACCGCAGGTAACGCCGGTGGGCCGGCAGGACGGGGATGTGGAAACATGGTCCTGCAAGTCCAACGCTACCATCCAGTCTCCAGGGTCTAGGGCAGCCAGAACCTGAGCTAAGGTGAGCATCTTGAACTTCTCCTTCCGGAGGAAGGCGTTGACGCTCCTGAGGTCCAAGATAGGGTGTAGGTCCCTTTGCCCTTCTTGGGAACCAGAAAGTAGTGGGAATAACAACCCCGACCTACTTCTGGGCCAGGAACGCGCTCAATGACCCCCTTGGCCAAGAGGGCCGTAACTTCCTCCTGCAGAAGTTGCAAGTGATCCCCCAACATGCAGTGGTACTGCGGTGGCATGGCTGGAGGGGTCGCCTCGAAGGGGAGGGAGTAGCCCCTTCAGATGATTTGCAGCACCCATCTGTCCCATGTGATGGTACGCCAGTGGAGCAGGTGATGGCAAACTCTGCCTCCCACTGGCGTGAAATGGGCCTGAAAGCTCGGACTAGGAAGGCTTTGAGGCAGATGCTGCTGGGGCAGATGTGGGCTGACCGGCTCTCTGTCCCCCTGCTCCACCTCGGCGGAATCCACGTCCGCGACCGTGTTGAGGCTGGGTCTGAGGCCTGTGTCTAGACGGACGTTTGGGGGCACCCCTTCCTTGGCCACGAAAGGGGCAAAAAGCGGAAGTTTGCGGGCGCGGGCAGAGAGGCCCAAGGACTTGGCCGTAGCCCTGGAGTCCTTAAAGCGCTCCAGCGCACTATCCGCTTTGTCGCCAAAAAGGCGATGCCCATCGAAGGGCATGTCCATGAGGGTGCTCTGGACATCCCCGGAGAAATTTGTGGCCCTCAGCCAGGCGTGGCAACGAATCGCCACCGTGGTTGCAATTGCCCTACCTAGCGAGTCCGTTGTGTCAAGCCCACATCGTATCGAGTACCGTGCTGCATCCCGCCCCTCAGCAAGAGCCTGGGCGAGCCGTGTCTGGGCCTCCTCCAGACACTGGGGCAGCACATCCGCCACCGTATCCCACAAGGAGTGGGTGTAACGGTCCAAAAGGCACGCGGTGTTGATAGACCGCAACCCCAAACTAAGGGAGGAAAACAGTTTCTTCCCAAACTGTTCCAACCTTTTGCATTCCCTATCCGGAGGAGCGGACGGGAAGGCGGTCTGGGAGGTAGAGGCCTGGATAACCAGGCTCTCAGGGGTGGGGTGCACCAAGAGAAAGGGGGCCACCTGGTGCGGGGCGGTGGCGCCAGGCCATGTTCCGGTCCACAGGAGGGACTGTGGAGGGCTTGGACCAGGTGCCCATCAGAACGTCAGTCAGTGCTTCATTGAACTGCAGCAGAGGCTCCGAGGAGCTTACTGGTGGTTGAAGCACTTCAGTGAGGAGGTTAGTCCTCACGGCCACTGCATGGAGCTCCAGATGAAGGGCTTCAGCAGCCCTGCGCAGCACCACAGAATAGGTAGCACCCTCCTCCATAGCCACGGAGGGAGGAGAGATGAAGCCACTGTCAGGGGAGGTGTCAAGACCAGCTCTTCTGCCCAGTCCTGATCAAACTGGCACTGCTGTGCCAGAGGGTCCTCAGACCCCTCCCAGTCGTCCCCGTCATCTGACTCCTGGTAGACAGGCTGAAAAGTCGGAGCCGGGCGGCTGATGAATTGCTCATCCATCGGCGCCGCTCCGACGCCGGACCAGGACTGAACCTGGAGACAACGTCGTCCGAAGACGGCGCCGGGGGCAGCACCGAAGGGGTCGGCGTCGGCGGAGGGGTCGTTAGGTCAACCGGTGTCGACCGGGATCCAGTCCTGGATCCCACGGGGGCCTGGGGCGTCGGGACCGAAGTCGACGACGGCACCGGGGCCGGAGCCGCTGGCTCGCTAGGCCTCCCAGTCGGACCTGCAGGGCCCGAAGGTGCGCTGGCAGGCTTCGACGGCGAAGCGAGACTCCTCATGGCCACGAGGAAGTCTCGGATCTCTGCCGGAGTCGCATTAGGCCCATGGACCGGAGGGTATGGGTCCGGATGCGACTCCTGCGGCTCCGAAGGAGCCGCGCGGGTGGTGCCACCCGAACCCCCAGCCGAGTCGCGCGACTGGTGAGGGGAGTCAGAAGAGCGATGTCGCCTCTTCGACTTCTTCTTACTGTGCCTCGACTTACCGGAATGCGAGGACTTCGGTCCCGATGAGCGGTGGTGGCTGCGGCTCCGCGACCGGTCCCTCGACCTCCTCCTCAACCGGGACCTTGAGCGGCGCGGAGCCGACTGCCGGATCTCGAGCAGCTTGTGGGACCGCTCCCGCCTAGCCTTCGAGGTCAAGGCCCGGCAGTCGAGGCACGACTCGGCATCATGGTCGGCCCCAAGGCAGTAGAGACACCGACGGTGGTGATCCGTGACCGACATCAGGCGATGACAGGCGACACACGACTTGAAACCGGGCATCCCTACCGGCACCAGGAGTCGAGTTCGACTCGAAAGAGGAACCAAAAAAGTTCAAAAAGTTTAGTCAAAAAGTGACTAAAGGGTATGCTCTTCCCGGATCTGCGCTTACTGGCGCGGAAAAAAGAAGAACTGATGTCAGCGCGCGAGCGCGGCATCTAAGTACTCCGACGATGTCATCCCGGCGATCACGACGCTGACGACGGACGCAGAGCTGCAGACGACGCCTAGCGACGCGCAAGGGTATTGCTGACAAAAATCTTTCCGTATCCAGCCTGACGCCTGGGGATATTCAAAGGTAAGGAATCTAACTAACGTGTTTTTTTCAGATGGGGCTAGTGTCAACTACAACCTCTGTATGTGTGCGGCACTGCGGAGTGAAGCAGTAAGCCGCCCTGCCCAGTAGTCATGGAAATGCTAAATGATTATGAGTTTCCTTCTGCCCCTACCTAAGCCCTTCGATTTTCTTGCTAATTTGTGTTGAAAATGGTATACCCCGATTACTATGCAAATGCTCTGGATGTTACTTTGTTAAAATCAATAAAATTAATTTATTTTTTAAAAAAACTACAACCTCTGTATGTAGTTTGGGATCAAAGTAGGCCATTTCCATGGCACTCTCAATGGCTTGCTTGATTTTTTGGAAGCTCTTCTCACATTCACATGACCAATGAAATGTCACGTTCATTTTCGTTAGTTCTCGTAACGGTACAATGACCGTATCAAAGTCTTGTATGTATTTAGAACAGTAACTTCCCATTCCAAGAAATGACCGTAAAACTGGAAAGTCTTGAGGGGATCTCTACGACTTCTTGTGCAGGTGGGATTTACCAGATTTTCCCGATGACCTCAACTGTGATGTCGAGTGCTTGGAGTGGCTCCTGACCCATCTCAGGACCTTCCTCTAGACTGAGATTGCGAGCGTCCAGCAACGAGGAGCTGAAGGAATGGACAGGGACTGCCTAATGGTGATCATCTGGGCCTTAGACGAGAATAGTTTGGCCTTCTGTTCCGTGTTAGCCTTCGTGTGCATTGAAAAACAAGAGTCTTAAGATAAGTTATGTAAAGATCAAATCCAAGGAACTGATGAACAAGTTACTTACCTTCGGTAACGATGCATCTGTAAGAAACATTAGTTAGTTAGATTCCTCACCTTAGAATTCCTCACCTTAGAATATCCCCAGGCGTCAGCCTGGATCCGGAAAGATTTTTGTAGCAATACCCCTTGCGCGTCGCTAGGCGTCGTCTGCTGCTCCGCGTCCGTCGTTGGTGTTGTGCGCCAGAATGACGTAGTCGGAGTACTTAGACGCCGCCCTCGCGCGCTGACGTCAGTTCTTGTACATAGCTTTCCGCGCCAGGGATGCTGAGCCATGCAAGAGACCGACACTGGTGCCAAAAAATCTAGGGCCCTGAAAGGGAGAACCTTAACCCTAGATGTCGGTTCGCAGAACGGGGAGGCTGGGTGGGTCGGTGAGGAATCTAACTAACTAATGTTTCTTACAGATACATCGTTACCGAAGGTAAGTAACTTGTTCATCTGAAAGAAACACGTTAGTTAGATTCCTCACCTTAGAATAGATACCCCAGCAATACCAACCCCGGTGTTGGGTCTGCGAACCAAGATCACACCAGAAAGTCCTGGAGAACAGAACGGCCAAATTGGCCATCCCTCCGGACTTGGCTGTCCAGGCAGTAATGTCTCGCAAACGTGTGCAGCGAAGCCCACGTCGCCGCCTGACAGATGTCTTGCAAGGGGACACCCCGTCCCAGTGCAGTCGTGGCCGCCGTGGCCCGAGTAGAATGGGCCCGTAGCCCAACAGGAGGAACCTTTTTCGCCAAAGAATAGCAGGTCTTAATACACAACACGACCCACCGAGAGATGGTCCGCTTGTGTATAGCTTTACCCTTCTTAGCCCCAACGTACCCAACAAAAAGTTGGTCGTCCACCCGGAACTGTCTTGTGCGGCCCAAATATAAGGATAGCGCACGTTTTGGGTCCAGACGGTGGAGCCTCTCTTCATCTTTTGAAGGATGCGGAGGCGGAAAGAAGGTGGGCAGCGTGACAGATTGCTCGATGTGAAAGGGAGTCACGACTTTAGGCAGGAAAGAAGGACGTGTCCGGAGGACAACCTTGTCCGGATGGACTGAAAGGAAGGGAGGCTTGGATGACAAAGCCTGGAGCTCACCCACCCACCTAGCGGAGGTGATTGCTACCAAGAAAGCAGTTTTCAAGGTCAAAAGACGGATGGGACAGTTATGAAGGGGCTCAAAGGGAGCGCACATCAGAAAAGTGAGAACAAGGTTCAAGTCCCACTGAGGAATTACGATAGGAACAGGAGGGTACATATGAGCAATGCCCCTGAGAAAGCGCGAAACAACAGGGGACTTGAAAAGAGAAGGCTGATCAGGAAGCCGAAGGAAGGCAGAGATAGCAGCAAGATAACCTTTCAAGGTGCCCAGAGCAGAGCCCTGTTGGGCCAAAGAAAGAAGAAAGAGGAGAACCTCAGAAAGAGGGGCAGAAAGGGGATCCACAGCCTTTGCTGTGCACCATGCCACAAATTTGTTCCACCGGCAGGCGTATACCGTCTTTGTGGAGGGACGCCTGGCTGCCAGAATGACATCACAGACTTCAGGAGGCAAGTCAAATGGCATCAACTGCCACCGCTCAATCTCCACGCATGGAGGTGGAGGCTGGACAGGTTCGGGTGGAGGACCGTCCCCTGCTGCTGCGACAGAAGATCCTCCTGAAGAGGCAGTCGTAGCGGGGGATCGATGGACATACTGAGTAGCTCGGTATACCAGTACCTTCGTGCCCAATCCGGAGCCACCAAGATGACTTGGGCCCGGTTGCGCCTGATCTTCTTCAGCACTCTGGGCAGAAGTGGTAAAGGCGGAAAGGCGTACAACAGACTGCAACTCCACTCGCGATGAAAAGCGTCTCCGAGCGAGTGCCGCCTTGGAAACTCCAACGCGCAGAACTGCTGACATTGCGCGTTCTCTTCGGTGGCGAATAGATCTAACCAAGGCTCTCACCACTGCAGAAAGAGATCTTGTGCCACGTCCGAGTTCAGACGCCATTCGTGATCCATCATGCACCGGCGGCTGAGTTTGTCCGCTCTGGCGTTCAGAGAGCCCGCCAGATGTTGAACCACTAGGGTGATGCCCTGGTGTTCCAGCCATGTCCAGAGGCGCAGGGCCTCCTGACAAAGGGTCCACCACCCCACCCCGCCCTGTTTGTTGCAATACCACATGGCGGTGGTGTTGTCTGTGAACACCTGCACGACACTTCCCCGGACAGAGGGAAGGAAGGCTTTCAGTGCAAGTCGGATCGCCCTCAGCTCCAAAAGATTGATATGGAGCCGAGTCTCCGCCAGAGACCAGAGTCCTCTGATCTCCGCCTCTCCCATATGGCCCCCCCATCCCAGGAGGGACGGATCCGTCACTACCACGTGCTCCGGTTGGGGAAGGGAGAGGGATCTGCCACTGACCCAATCGCGATTCGTGAGCCACCACTGCAGCTGTTTCACAGTGCCCTCCGAGATCAAGACGTGGTCGGACAGGTTGCCTCGATGCTGGGCCCACTGAAACTTCAGGTCCCACTGCAGAGCCCGCATCCGCCATCTGGCGTGAGGTACTAACAGGATGCAGGAGGCCATCAGCCCCAGAAGCCGCAGCACCAACCTGACCGAAATCCAGGACAGAGGCCGGAAGATGGGAATCAGGGCTCGAATGTCCAGGACCCGCTGTTCCGGCGGATAGACCCGGAACTGCGCCGAATCGAGAACCGCCCCTATGAAAAGGAGCTTTTGGGAGGGACTCAGGTGCGACTTCGGCACATTGATGGAGAACCCCAGCGAATGCAGGAGGTCTGCCGTAGTCTGGAGGTGGGAGACGACTTGCGGAGGCGAGCCCGCCTTCAACAGCCAGTCGTCGAGATAGGGGAAGACTGGGACCCCTGATCTGCGCAGATGAGCTGCGACCACCGCCATCACTTTCGTGAACACCCGAGGGGCACTGGTGAGGCCGAAGGGAAGCACGGTGAACTGAAAGTGCTCCTGACCCACCGTGAACCGCAGGTAACGCCGGTGGGCCGGCAGGACGGGGATGTGGAAATAAGCGTCCTGCAAGTCCTACGCTACCATCCAGTCTCCAGGGTCTAGGGCAGCAAGAACCTGAGCCAAAGTGAGCATCTTGAACCGTTCCTTCCGGAGGAAGGCGTTCACGCTTCTGAGATCCAAGATCGGGCGTAGGCCCCCTTTGCCCTTCTTGGGAACCAGAAAGTAGTGGGAATAGCAACCACGACCTACTTCTGGACCAGGAACGCGCTCGACGGCCTCTTTGGCCAAGAGGGCCGAAACCTCCTCCCGGAGAAGATGCAAATGATCCCCCAACATACGGTGGTTCTGCGGTGGCATGGCTGGAGGGGTCGTCTCGAAGGGGAGGGAGTACCCCTTCGGACGATTTGCAGCACCCACCTGTCCGAAGTGATGGAGCGCCAGTGGAGCAGGTGATGGCGAACTCTGCCCCCCACAGGCGTTGGATGGGCCTGAAAGCTCGGACTAGGAGGGCTTTGAGGCGGATGCTGCCGGGGTGGATGTGGACTGACCGGCACGTTGTCCTCCAGAACCGCCTCAGCGGAAACCACGTCCGCAACCGCGTGCAGGTTGGTTCTGCGGCCGGTGGCTGGGCGGACGTGAGGAGGCGCCCTTTCCTTGGCCACGAAAGGGGCGAAATGCGGAAGTTTGCGGCCGCGAGCCGAAAGACCCAAGGACTTGGCCGTGTGCCCGGGGGTCCTTGAACCGGGCCAGCGCACTGTCCGCCTTCTCGCAAAAAAGGCGAGTGCCATCGAAGGGCATGTCCATGAGGGAGCTTTGGACATCCCCTGAAAACGACGTGGACCTCAGCCAGGCGTGACGCCGAAGCGCCACCGTGGTGGAAATTGCCCGACCCAGCGTGTCCGTGGTGTCTAGTCCACATCTAATGGCGTGCCGCGCTGCATCTCGCCCGTTAGCAAGTGCTTGGGTGATTCGCTCCCGGGCCTCCTACGGGCACAAGGGCAGCACGTCCTCCAACGCATCCCACAGCGAGTGGGAGTAACGGTCCAAAAGGCAAGCGGTATTTAAAGACCGCAGTCCCAAACTCAGGGACGAGAACAGTTTCTTGCCAAACTGCTCCAACCTCTTGGATTCCCTATCCGGAGGAGCGGACGGGAAGGAGGATTGGGAGGTTGAGGCCTGGATAACCAGGCTCTCGGGGGTGGGGTGGTGGGAGAGGAATGTGGGGTCACCCGGAGCAGGGCGGTGGCGCCGGGCAACGTTCCTGTCCACAGGAGGGACTGTGGAGGGCTTGGACCAAGTGCCCTGGAGAACGTCAATGAGGGCCTCATTAAACTGAAGCAGAGGCTCAGTAGAGCTTGCTGTCGGTTGAAGGACATCGGTGAGGACGTTAGTCCTCACAGCCACAGCAGGCAACTCGAGCCTTAGGGCTTCGGCCGCCTTGCGCAGCACCACAGAAAAGGCTGCACCTTCCTCCGAGGCCACAGTCGGAGGAGAGATGAATCCAGCGTCTGGAGAGGTATCCAAACCGCTGGCGTCCCCCAATTCCTCTGCCCAGTCCTGAGACAATTGGGCCTGTTCGGCCAGAGGGTCCTGAGACCCCTCCCAGTCGCCCTCATCATCCGATTCCTGGTAGACAGGAGGAATGGTCGGAGCCGGACGGTGGATGAAGCGGTCACCCATTGGCGCCGGTAACGGCGTCGGACGGCGCCGTACCGGCGCCGGGTCCGGAATAGGGCTAAACTGAGGCTCGACACCGTGCGGGGACGGCGTCGGGGGCGGAACCGGTTTCGGCGCCGGCGGAGGAGGCGTCGTGAGGTCGACCGGCGCCGGCAGAGATCCAGGCCTGGATCCCTCGGGGACTTGCGGTGTCGGGGCCGGAGCCCTCGACGGCGCCGGAGCCGCCGGCACGCGAGGTCACCCAGTCAACCCTGCGGGGCCCGAAGGCGCGCCGGCAGGCGTCGACGGCGGAGCCTGATTCCTCATGGCCAAGAGGAAGGCACTGACCTCCGCCGGAGTCGCGTCAGTCCCAGGGACCGGAGGGTATGGGGACGAGCGCGGCTCCTGCGGCTCCGACGGAGCCGCAGGGGTGGAACCACCCGACCCTCGGCCGGGTCGCGCGACCGGCGAGGGGAGTCCGAAGAGCGAGGGCGCCGCTTGGACTTCTTAGAATGTTTGGAGTGACGGGACTTACCCGAAGATCCCGACGAGCGATGTCGATGGCTGCGGCTCCGCGAACGGTCCTTGGACCTCCTCCTGGACCGGGACCGAGAGCGACGCGGATCCGAGTGTCAAAGCTCGAGTAGCTTACGGGACCGCTCCCGCCTAGCCTTCGACGTCAAGGCCTGACAGTCGGGGCACGACTCTGCGTCATGGTCGGCCCCCAGGCAGTACAGGCACCGGCGATGGTGATCCGTTACCGACATCAGTCGGTGACAGGCGTCACAATGCTTGAATCCAGGCATCCTACCGGCACCAGATGTCGAGTCGAGTAACCAAAAGAGGTCAAAAAGTTGGTCAAAAAGTGACTAGGGGTAAGCTCTTCCCGGATCGGCGCTTACTGGCGCGGAAAAAAGAAGAACTGACGTCAGCGCGTGAGGGCGGCGTCTAAGTACTCCGACGACATCATTCCGGTGCACGACGCCAACGACGGACGCGGAGCCGCAGACGACGCCTAGCGACGCGCAAGGGGTATTGCTACAAAAATCTTTCCGGATCCAGCCTGATGCCTGGGGATATTCTAAGGTGAGGAATTCTAAGGTGAGGAATCTAACTAACGAGTTTCTTTCAGATGCCAGTATGCAACAAAGGTATCAAGATGTCATCAAATTCAGGAAGGCGGAAGCCATGTGGCACTAACTAAAAGTGTGGGGGAGCTACTGCTGTGGGGGGAGGGGGTTCAGGATGCAGTCTGGCACCTGTAGAATATTCATGAGAAAATGAATCTGCTGGAAGAATTATCCATTTTGAAGAAGAGCCAAGATTTTCCCTTGCTTACCTTAGAGGCAGACTTCAAGTCCAACCTCTTACTATTTTAGCACTTAGATTATTTTCTTCAAGACAGGTCCCTTCTTGGTCCCCTTATAGTGCAAACTCCACATTAGTCTGTTTTATCGATCTGCACTTAGAAAATGTATGTTCTCTTCCTCTGCCTCGAACTGAGCAGTCATTAAGACAGGTGCTCTTTGACTCATTATTTTGATTGCGCTGGACCGTAAACGGTTTCTTGAAATTGATAGGTTAGCTTCCACTGCCAATGATATTTTGCATATATTTTCCATATTTTAAGTTGATTTGAATAATCATTACCTGTGAGCCTTCTGAAATGATTATAACATTATTTATTTTTTAAACCTTTATGGTTTGAACTTTGTCACATGTGGATTTTCCTGTGCTCATTTTCCAATGTGAATTTTCCTAGTTCGCATGAAATTTGTAATAATGTTTAGGGTTCAAGTCGTGAGGAGACTCACACACAGCCCTGATGCATCAATCTTCCCTTTTAAATTGCAATAAGCGCTGACAGAGGACAAGCAGGTGAGAGGGGCGTACATACAGCTGGTGTACCACAAAAGTTAAGTCCTCTTAGTGCTGAGGGAATTCCTGCTGTAATGAACTTACAGGTTAAGGAAATCCCATAAGTATGAATAAAGGTGCCTTGGTTATAAGTGTACAGAAGAAATCAACACAGGCATGACAGATTATTCAATCACAATAATTAATTTCCGAAAACCCAAACACTTCCCATTATTCCATACAGCACACATACTCACTTTATCATTCCATCGGGGTTATCTATGATGGCTGCGCTGGTGTGTCCAAGGACATAGCCTGGGATCCAGCCCTCGGCTGCGGGACACTGATCAGTAGCGGCTTTGAACACCAGAAACATGCTCTGTTGGTTACTTGCCAGGATTTGTACCACCTCTCCCTGGCAAACATTGATCTCATCCTCCTTCACCGCCATGTAATCGTGTGTCACCAACATGGTGGAGATATTGCTACTGCTGATAATTTCACTCTTTAGGTGTAGTAACAGAGATGGGGAGATAAGAAAAAACAAAGCAAACAATATTTAGGATTAACACAGACAAAACTCTCAATGATTATACAACATACATTGTGCAATACTACTGCCTATAAATCTGGACCACCTCATCTATTTTAATATGCTTCAAAGGCAAAGTTATAAGAACTCATTGCTTTTTTCAAATAAAGTACAAGTCAGAATTGCTAACATAATTTTTTATGTTAAAAATGTTGCTTAAGTATTCTACTGCAACATTTATATAGTGCTTACTATACCTATGGTGGGTGATCAAGAGATTGACTACATGGGTAACACACTGTACAATGTAGGGTTTTGGTTGGAAGTGTTTGGTCTTTCTTTTGATCCTAGTGGGGAGTGTTTCCATGTCATGCATGCGGTTATCATGCTATGAGATTCAGAGCTTAGCAGTGTGATGGATGAAGTGTGAGGGACAGGCATGCAGTTTACCGTTTTCAGTAAGCTGGTAGCTTTGAGCACCTCTGTAGGTCCCTTTTTGGTATTTCTTATGCTCATAGCTCTCTGTACTGATAACTACATTCTGAAATATCTTGTTTAGCAGGCATAGGTTAGTGGCAGAAATGATGGAGAGACCTGCTGGGACGGACTTTGTTAAAATCATCCCAAATTTGACTGTTATAGTGAGATGCCAAGAAGTGGCTGTAGTATGTTGCTAGTCCGGAACTACAGTGTGGGCCTATATTAGAGTCCTCCGTTGGCCAGCAGGTGTGTGGAAGATCTCTTAATTATTCAGTGCCTGTTCAATTAGTGATGCTTGGTTTATTGCTGACTTCAGGTATAGTACAAAGTGATGGATAGGACCCTTAGCAGTTTTGTCTTATCTAAGTATGTCAAGCAATAAAGGACTAGTTACTTACCTTCAGTAATGCCTTATCTGCTAGAGACATTGTAGGAAGCTGTCTCTGTGTGTGTGTGTGTGTGTATATATTTACTTATATATATATATATATATATATATATACCAAAGTGAGGCATAATGTGCACAGAGTCCAGTGGATCCCCAGAGGTTTACAAAGGCTTAAGTAGATAAGACTAAAAACTTTATTTGTGGTAGTGTGTTCGAGCAGTAAGGCTTATCAGAGGGCTGTGTTAACCATTTATTGTAAACACTCAGACAAGAAATGATTGAAAACAGGCAAAGACTAAATACAGGCCAATTGTTTAGTATAAAAAGTCATTATTTTGTTATTTTATTTCTAGAACCAAGAGGAACTCACCTGCAGATAAGTAACAGTTTCAAAAGCAGTAATACTTTTCAAATGCAGTTAGAATAGTTTTGCAGAGCAATAGCAAATGCTTTACAGTAATAGAATACTTTTGTCGAATCGATTTAGGACAGTAGTGTAGGAAGGTGGATATCTGACTATGGTTACCCCCAACTTTTTGCCTAGTGTCTAGCTGGTTTTTCGACTTAGTTGGCCTGAGATCCTGCCATTCAGGGTCTCAGGCTGTCTGCTCTCTCTTTAAAATGGACTCCATGTACCCTAGGTACATACCCAATTGGTAAGGATCACCTTATTGGAGGCTGAAAGGAATGAGACATGCCTGGGGCACACAAGGTGTCCCATGCATAGTCCAGTTCAAACCGGCGCTGGGGCACTCCAGCCCCAGCTCTGGCGTGAAACTGGACAAAGGAAAGGGGGTGTAGCCACTCCCCTTCCTGGTCCCACCTCTAGGAGGGACCTTGCAGGTAGCCCAGCCCACTAGCCCAGTATATCAGTAGGTAGCTGAGCCCTGCTAAATTAGATTAACCTGAATCTGCAACTTGAACAGAAACTCTGGACCTTCGACATTCGACCTCAGGAAGAAGACTGAAGAAATCTCCCTTGTGGTCAAGGAGTGACCACCCTGGGCAACCAGGCACCATCCAGCGACCGCTGCTTTGCTTTGCGACAGATCCTACGAGGGACGACTGCAGAGACTGACCAGCGCTGAGACTTCCAGTCACCTCTGACCCAGATCCACATCTCCAGCGAAGCTGAGACCCGTGGAGGCGACAAGGGACGTGGGACCGGCGACTTGGGAAAAGTGGCTAGTACCTGACTAGCGCGACTTCCGAGGCTCCCTCGAGGCTGTGCTTGGGGAATTGAGAAGCCCCCATCCCGAGCACCATCTGCAAAGAAGATCAGCTCCCCACACTTCACGTGTTCTGCGCGGGGCCCTTCTGCACCTGAGTTGCTCGACGTGTTGTCCGGTTGCTGGCCCGTTGGCTAGTGACCTCTGCGACGACGAACCTTTGTTTTCATCTTGCTGGTCCGGCTCCTCCAGACTGGCACCCGCTCCTCTGTGAAAGAGAAACACCCCAGACCTTCCTGGTCTGCACCAGAAGCAAGTCCTCCATCCTGCGTGGGTTCCGCTTGCCAAGGCTTGTTGGGTCCTGACTCGACTTCGACGCCGCCGACAGCAAGAGCCTTCGTGGGACAGCTCACCTCCTGGTCCTGGTCGTCCTCGACGCCTCCTGGTACCCGTGACTGCTGCGACAAGCTTCACCTCTTCACCTGCATCTGCACGACATCGCCTGGTTCCTTCCCGGCTCCTGGCTGGTGACCTAGACTCTGTCCCTTCTGCTTGCAGGTATGCTTCCTTCTTGATTCCATCCTTGGGATCCACCGGACACTCTTCACTGACTGCCTGTCAGCAACTTTCCTTCAGGCATCCATAGGAGTCAACGACGAAACCCGACGCAAGTTCACACCTATGCATCCGCAGCCCGTGGGCTAGGTAACTTGAGTACTTCGGTGCTCACAAGGGTATTGACTATCCAAGGGTCTAGTTTCCGAGTCTCGACTTCCTAGCTATTTCAGAAGTGTCCTAAAACTGTTGAATTCTAATAACTTCTATTTCTATCGACTTTTACGCATTACGCGTGAGTGTTTCCACTCTGCACCTGAATCCCGTGGGCCTCCCACTTCCTAACCTTTGGTAATATAGTGTAGCCCCAGCGATTCCCTAGGCCTATTCTGTATCCGTGACAGTGGTCCTTATACCACTTACTTAGTATATGGTTTGCGTGGCCCCTAGGGCCTAACTGTATTACTTACCTGTGAGACTTAATGTATGCTTAAATAAGACTGTGTTGTACTTACCTCGAATCTCATAAAGAATGCTAATGGTTTGACTAGAATAAATACATTCTATTTTTATATATATCTGTTGTGGTGTCCTTTCATTTGGTATTCAAGGGATTACATATGGTATAACAGCTGGCTTCACATGCCATTCAGAGTTTAGCCTAAGACTGCTCTTGTCCATGCTACCACTAGGATAGCTGGTCTATAAGGTTGACTTTACAACCAATCACCATAAGGGTTGTTTGGACTGATACAAGGTGTACACTAGAATTAGTGACATCATATATCAGGCCAACTTCTCACATTGGTGGCAGCGGTGGGATCTGAGCTTGCTGTTGTAATACCATTGTAATCTTGAGATACTAAATTGAAAGATCACATAAGATATTGTTAGGTACATAGACCATAGATTATAAATACTTAAGTCCTACTGGACTTAGTTGTTGTAGGTTGAAGGGCCTAGCACACCCTGACTACAACTACTAGAGAGGTTTAGTAGATACAACTAGTATAGGTAGGTGCACATACCACACCCTCACTAGAATCATGTCCCTGAATGGAGATCACACTGATACTCCCTCAGGAGAGGAGAATCCTAGACAGATTCCCTCTAGATATGATGCATTCACTTTCCAGGAGATGAGACAACTGTGTACCTCCAAAAGATTAAAACAGGGTTCCAACCCTACCCTTAGACAGCTAGTGGAGCTTCTGGAGGCCTATGATGCTGAAAGAGCTGCCAAGTATGGTGCCATAACTGTAGATAAGGGCCTCCCCTCCACAGAAGAGACCCCTGACTTAACTGATACAGATGAGTCAGAAGAAACCTCAGAGGAAGAGGGAGGTAGCAAGACCCCAGTCAGAAGACTTAGTCAGGCTAACTTAAGCTTGCATGGGAGCTTGCATGGGAGCTTCCCTTAAAGGCCCCCAAGTAATCTTAAAAAGAGAGATAGAAGGGGTAGATCTCCCTCAGGGGACTCTCTCCACTCCTATCACTCAAGAAGCTCCAATGCTTCATCCCACAGGGGATGACTTCCCCCCAGAGGAGAGAGCATCAGGCCAGAATGAGGGAAGCCAATCTGAGGATTGAAAGGGAAGAACTTGCCCTTGCCAAAGAGAAGCTTGCTCTGGCCAGAGAGCAGAAATTGTGTGGGTCAGAACCCACTGGTGGCAGCAACATTCCTAGAGATAGGGATAGGTCTTATGACCAGAGAAACCTAAGCAAGATAGTCCCCCCATACAAGAATGGGGATGACATCCACAAGTGGATGACTGCTTTGGAGAGGGCCTGCAAAGTACAGCAGGTACCCCAGAGTCAGTGGGCAGCTATCTTGTGGCTCTCCTTTTCTGACAAAGGTAGAGACAAGCTCCTCACAGTTAGTAATGAGGATGCTGACAATTACAAAGTCCTGAAGAGTGCTCTGATAGATGGGTTTGGCTTAACCACTGAGCAATATAGGTTGTTGTTCAGAGACACCCAGAAGACACAGACACAGGACTGGTCTGATTTTGTGGATTGTGCCACTAAGGCTTTGGAAGGTTGGTTAACTGGCAGCAAGGTGAAGGACTATACAGGATTGTACAACTTGTTTATGAGGGAGCAGATCCTCAATAATTGTCAAAACCAGCTTCTCCATCAACACCTGGTAGACTCAGATTTGACCTCTCCCCAAGAATTGGGAAAGAGGGCAGATACATGGGTCAGGACCAGGATTAGGCCTAAAAATCAGGGTGGTGACCAAAAGAAAGATACCACCAAGCCTCAAGAGAAGGGTGGGGATAAAACAAAAGAGAAATCTTCCTTAGGGCCCCAAAACTCCACTCAGGGTGGTGGGTCCCAAGCTCCCTCCTCTACCACAGTTAAAAAGCCTTACTGCCATGAGTGTACAACTCCTGAGCATTGGAAAACTGACAGCAGTTGCCCAAAGGCTAAAAACAAAACTGTTCCTCCAATTACTCCTGTACCACCTATTACTGGCAGCAGTAATCCCCCAGGTGGTAGGAGTGCCCCCAAAAATGTGGTTGGGTTTTCTTGGGTAACACAGGGGGACCCTGGCTTAGCCAAGTCCCCTACAGCAGCTACTCTTGCCTGTGATGGTGGCATGGGGTTTGCCAACTTCACTGCCTGTCCCAACGCTTTGGGTAGGTACAGACAGGAGCCCTACATCAATGGTAGAAAAGCTGAGGCCTACATAGACACTAGAGCTAGCATCACTATGGTGGCCCATAGGCTAGTTCCCTCTGAGCAGCTTTTGCCTGGTTTCTCATACCAGGTAACCAACATTGATGGCAGACAGAACAGTCATCCCATGGCAGAGGTATGTCTCTGCTGGGGAGGTGTCACTGGCCCTAAGAGGGTGGCAGTGTCCCCAACCTTGCCTGTAGACTGCTTACTGGGGAATGACTTAGAGCTCTCAGCTTGGGCTGGAGTTGAACAAGACACCCATTCTAAAATGGTAGGACTTTCACAAAAGGGTAGTGGGGTTGTGCCAGCCACAACCCCTGTCCAAGTAGATTTCCTCCCTGAAAAGGTTGGAAGGGCAGTGGTAGCCACCGCCCAGGCAAAGACAGACTTCCCTGTAGAGATTGGCAGAGCTGTGACAGTCACAGCTCAAACCCAAACTGAGTGCCTCCCTGGAAAGGTTGGCAAGGCTGTAATGGTCTCAGCCTATACTCAGACTGACATAGGTGTAGTGAAGCCTGAAACTATGGATCACTCCACACAAACAGAGAGTAGTGGAGAGGAAGAAAAGTCTCCCTCTCCCCAGACATTAGGAAAAGGTCAGCCTCCTCAGGGATCTGACCTCACCCCTTGTGAAGGAACTGCCCCAGAGGTAGCCAGGCCTGGCCTGGCAGAGCCTCTGATGTCAGTGGCCCCTTCTAAGGTGGGACCCAGTCTGGTGCAGGTAGCCTGCCTCTCTCTACCCTGCCTCAGTCAGCCCAGGGCTGCAGAGGTCAGGGAGGCCAGTGGACGCCAAGAGGGCCCCTGTCCACAAGAACTCCCCCATCAAAAGAATGAGGATTGCCTGGCTAGTAGCCCTAGCCAGGTGATGGTTAAAACATTCCTGAGGGATCTCCTTTACAGATAGTTAGGGACCTCCCCCAGAGGGATTGTGTTGGGCACAGGCAAACCTGGGACCTTAGGGCCCCAAACCTGACCTGTCCCTCCAGTAAGCCCACAAAAGGGACCCAGCCTCCAGCTTTAGGTAGCCAGAGGCTGACCCTGAGAGCACAGTGCAACTCAGTTAAAGAAAGAAAGGCATCCATGGTGGAGGATGATTGAAGGAAGCTGAGGCCTCACTTCGAGGACACTCACTTCAGTACTCCATCTCAACACCAGCCTTTTACTTTGCAAAGACACACCCAAGGTAGAGATTCCCTATGGTGGAGACCCTATGATACCTTTAGGATGAGGGATTGCTTAGTGGACCATGAGACAGGGGATAACCATGCCAGTGCTGGTTCTTCCTTATATGGCCACTTAGGCAATATAGGCTTACCTGGTCAAGGACAGCCTTATCTCCTTTCGTTTGGGGGGGGGGGGTTATGTAGGAAGGTGGATATCTGACTATGGTTACCCCCAACTTTTTGCCTAGTGTCTAGCTGGTTTTTCGACTTAGTTGGCCTGAGATCCTGCCATTCAGGGTCTCAGGCTGTCTGCTCTCTCTTTAAAATGGACTCCATGTACCCTAGGTACATACCCAATAGGTAAGGATCACCTTATTGGACCCTGTACAGTGTACCCTAGGTACCCAGGGCATAGGTGTACCTTAGGCCTCCCAGGGGCTGCAGCATGTATTATGCCACCCCTGGCCTGGCCTTCCAATCAGACACAACTGGCTGATCACTCAGCTGGGGCAAGGTCGTGTAATCACCCCTTGCTTAGATATAGTATACCTATATCTACCCTTAAAATAGACACATGTGTACTTATCAGTCACTCCTATGGCAGGCCTTAACAATCCTGGAGGCAGAGTGCTTGGTAACATGTGAGATGGTGCTCTAGCATGAGCTGAGCCTGTCTGCAGCTTTCGGAACCATGTCCTTATAGCTGTTCTATGATATAGCCTACCATATACTCTTAAAGTGCCTTGTAATCTTAAACGGTTATGGTAACTATGGTTTGGCTTTATCAAAACATGTCGTGTAAGGTGTCTAACACTTTGGGATAATACCCCCATACCATTTCTGGTGATGAGGATATTATTCCCCCCTTCTAGAGGGAGAGACATGTTAAAATCCTACTTTGCTGTTTAACTCTGACCAAAGCCTCAGCATCACAAAATGGATGCTGCTGCCACAGACATGAGTCTGACCTCCTGCAGCTGGGAGCCCTCCCAGCCAGGGAGGCCTGGACAATAGGTTTCCTGCTTGGGGAGGTGCTAGCACCTCCCCAGACAGACTTTAGTGTATTGGGGCAGGGAGGGCTGAAAGGAATGAGACATGCCTGGGGCACAGAAGGTGTCCCATGCATAGTCCAGTTCAAACCGGCGATGGGGCACTCCAGCCCCAGCTCTGGCGCTAAACTGGACAAAGGAAAGGGGGTGTAGCCACTCCCCTTCCTGGTCCCACCCATAGGAGGGACCTTGCAAGTAGCCCAGCCCACTAGCCAAGTATATCAGTAGGTAGCTGAGCCCTGCTAAATTAGATTAACCTGAATCTGCAACTTGAACAGAATCTCTGGACCTTCGACATTCGACCTCAGGAAGAAGACTGAAGAAATCTCCCTTGTGGCCAAGGAGTGACCACCCTGGGCAACCAGGCACCATCCAGCAATCGCTGCTTTGCTTTGCAACAGATCCTACGAGGGACGACTGCAGAGACTGACCAGCGCAGAGACTTCCAGACACCTCTGACCCAGATCCACATCTCCAGCGAAGCTGAGACCCGTGGAGGCGACGAGGGACGTGGGACCGGCGACTTGGGAAAAGTGGCTAGTACCTGACTAGCGCGACTTCCGAGGCTCCCTCGAGGCTGTGCTTGGGGAATTGAGAAGCCCCCATCCCGAGCACCATCTGCAAAGAAGATCAGCTCCCCACACTTCATGTGTTCTGCGTGGGGCCCTTCTGCACCTGAGTTGCTTGACGTGTTGTCCGGTTGCTGGCCCGTTGGCTAGTGACCTCTGCGACGACTAACCTTTGTTTTCATCTTGCTGGTCCGGCTCCTCCAGACTGGCACCCGCTCCTCTGTGAAAGAGAAGCACCCCAGACCTTCCTGGTCTGCACCAGAAGCAAGTCCTCCATCCTGCGTGGGTTCCGCTTGCCAAGGCTTGTTGGGTCCTGACTCGACTTCGACGCCGCAGACAGCAAGAGCCTTCGTGGGACAGCTCACCTCCTGGTCCTGGTCGTCCTCGACGCCTCCTGGTACCCGTGACTGCTGCGACAAGCTTCACCTCTTCACCTGCATCTGCACGACATCGCCTGGTTCCTTCCCGGCTCCTGGCTGGTGACCTAGACTCTGTCCCTTCTGCTTGCAGGTATCCTTCCTTCTTGATTCCATCCTTGGGATCCACCAGACACTCTTCACTGTTTGCCTGTCAACAACTTTCCTTCAGGCATCCATAGGAGTCAACGACGAAACCCGACGAACAAGTTACTTACCTTCAGTAACGATGTATCTGTAAGAAACATTAGTTAGTTAGATTCCTCACCTTAGAATATCCCCAGGCGTCAGACTGGATTCGGAAGATTTTTCGTCAGCAATACCCCATGCGCGTCGCTAGGCGTCGTCTGCGGCTCCGCGTCCGCCGTCGGCGTCGTGCGCCGGAATGACGTCGTCGGAGTACTTAGACACCGCCCTCGCGCGCTGACGTCAGTTCTTGTACATAGCTTTCCGCGCCAGGAACGCAGAGCCATGCAAGATACTGACACTGGTGCCAAAAAATTCTAGGGCCCTGAAAGGGATAGCCTTAACCCTAGATGTCAGTTTGCAGAACGGGGAGGATGGGTGGGTCGGTGAGGAATCTAACTAACTAATGTTTCTTACAGATACATCGTTACCGAAGGTAAGTAACTTGTGCATCTGAAAGAAACACCTTAGTTAGATTCCTCACCTTAGAATAGATACCCAAACAATACCAACCCCGGTGGTGGGTCTGCAAACCAAGATCACACCAGAAAGTCCTGGAGGACAGAACGGCCAAAGAAGCCATCCCTCCGGACTTGGCTGTGTAGGCAATAATGCCTGGCAAACGTGTGCAGCGAAGCCCACGTTGCCGCCTGACAGATGTCCTGCAAAGGGACCCCCGTCCCAAAGCAGTAGTAGCCGCTGTGGCCCGAGTAGAATGGGCGCGCAGCCCAACAGGCGGTTCCTTTTTTGCAAAGGAATATCAGATTTTTATACACAAAACGACCCACCGGGAGATGGTCCGTTTGTGTACAGCTTTTCCCTTCTTTGCACCCACGTAGCCAACGAAAAGCTGGTCGTCCACTCGGAACTGTTTAGTGCGGTCCAAATAAAAGGAGAGCGCATGTTTTGGGTCCAGACGGTGGAGCCGCTCTTCCTCTTTGGAAGGATGCGGAGGCGGAAAGAAGGTGGGCAAGGTGACAGATTGCCCAAGATGAAAGGGGGTCACCACTTTCGGTAGAAAGGAAGGACGAGGCCGAAGGACAACCTTGTCCGGATGAACAGATAGAAAAGGAGGCTTGGACGATAGAGCCTGGAGCTCACTCACCCGTCTAGCCGAGGTGATGGCTACCAGGAAAGCAGTCTTAAGAGTCAGAAGACGAAGAGGACAATTGTGAAGAGGCTCAAAGGGAGCGCACATCAGGAATGTCAAGACAAGATTCAAGTCCCACTGAGGCATTACGAAAGGGACAGGAGGGAACGTGTGAGTAATGCCTTTAAGAAAGCGTGACACTACAGGGGACTTGAAAAGAGAGGGCTGATCTGGAAGCCGTAAGAAGGCAGAGAGAGCAGCAAGATAACCTTTCAAGGTGCCCAGGGCAGAGCCCTGCCGGGCCAAAGAAAGAAGAAAGAGGAGAACCTCAGAAAGAGGGGCGGAAAGGGGATCCACAGCCTTTGCTGTGCACCATGCCACAAATTTGTTCCACCGGTAGGCGTATACCGACTTTGTGGAGGGACGCCTGGCTGCCAGAATGATATCACAGACTTCAGGAGGCAAGTCAAATGGCATCAACTGCCGCCGGTCAATCTCCACGCATGGAGGTGGAGGCTGGACAGGTTCGGGTGGAGGACCGTCCCCTGCTGCTGTGACAGAAGATCCTCCCGAAGGGGCAGACGTATCGGAGGATCGGTCAACATACTGAGTAGCTCGGGATACCAGTACCTTCGTGCCCAATCCGGAGCCACCAAGATGACTTGGGCCCGGTCGCGCTTGATCTTCTTCAGCACTCTGGGCAGAAGTGGTATAGGCGGAAAGGCGTACAACACTCGCGACAAAAAGCGTCGCCGAGCGAGTGCAGCCTTGGAAATTCCAACGCGCAGAACTGCTGACATTGCGCGTTCTCGTCGGTGGCGAATAGATCTAACCAAGGCTCTCCCCACTGCTGAAAGAGACCTTGCGCCACCTCGGAGTTCAGACGCCATTCGTGATCCATCATGCACCGGCGGCTGAGTTCGTCCGCTCTGGCGTTCAGAGAGCCCGCCAGATGTTGAACCACCAGGGTGATGCCCTGGTGTTCCAGCCATGTCCAGAGGCGCAGAGCCTCCTGACAAAGGGTCCACGACCCCACCCCGCCCTGTTTGTTGCAATACCACATGGCGGTGGTGTTGTCCGTGAACACCTGCACGACACTTCCCGGACAGAGGGAAGGAAGGCTTTCAGTGCAAGTCGGATCGCTCTCAGCTCCAACAAGTTGATGTGGAGGCGAGACTCCGCCGGAGACCAGAGGCCTCTGATCTCCGCCTCTCCCATATGGCCACCCCATCCCAGGAGGGACGCATCCGTCACTACGACATGCTCCGGTAGGGGTAGGCTCTTGCCCGTGACCCAATCGCGGTCCGTGAGCCACCACTGCAACTGCTGTGCAGTGCCCTCCGAGATCAAGACATGGTCGGACAGGTTGCCGTGATGCTGGGCCCACTGAAACTTCAGGTCCCACTGCAGAGCCCGCATGCGCCGCCTGGCGTGATGCACTAGTAGGATGCAGGAGGCCATCAGCCCCAGAAGCCGCAACACTAGCCTGACCGAAACCCAGGATAGAGGCCGAAAGATGGGAATCAGGGCCTGGATTTCCCAGACCCGCTGTTCCGGTGGATGAACCCGGAACTGCGCCGAATCGAGAACCGCTCCGATGAAAAGGAGCTTCTGAGAGGGGCTCAGGTGTGACTTCGGTACGTTGATGGAAAACCCCAGCAAATGCAGGAGATCCGCCGTAGTCTGGAGGTGGGAGACGACTGCCTGGGGCGAGCCCGCCTTCAACAACCAGTCGTCGAGATAGGGGAAGACTGGAACCCCTGATCTGTGCAGATGAGCTGCGACCACCGCCATCACTTTCGTGAACACCCGAGGGGCACTGGTAAGGCCGAAGGGGAGCACGGTGAACTGAAAGTGCTCCTGACCCACCGTGAACCGCAGGTAACACCGGTGGGCCGGCAGGACGGGGATGTGGAAATATGCGTCCTGCAAGTCCAACGCTACCATCCAGTCTCCAGGGTCGAGGGCAGCTAGAACCTGAGCCAAAGTTAACATCTTGAACGGTTCCTTCCGGAGGAAGGCATTGACGTTCCGGAGGTCCAAGATAGGGCGTAGGCCCCCTTTGCCCTTCTTGGGAACCAGAAAGTAGTGGGAATAACAACCACGACCTACTTCTAGGCTCGGAACGCGCTCGACGGCCCCCTTGGGCAAGAGGGCCGAAACTTCCTCGTGGAGAAGATTCAAATGATCCCCCGAGATACGGTGGTGCTGCGGTGGCATGGCTGGAGGGGTCGTCTCGAAGGGGAGGGAGTAGCCCCTTCGGACGATTTGCAGCACCCACCTGTCCGACGTGATGGAACGCCAGTGGAGCAGGTGATGGCGAACTCTGCCGCCCACTGGCGTGGAATGGGCCTGAAAGCTAGGAAGGGTTTGAGGCGGATCTTGCCGGGGTGGATGTGGACTGACCGCGTCGTCCTCCAGTACCGCCTCGGCGGAAACCACGTCCGCGACCGCGTGCAGGCTGGTTCTGCGGCCGGTGGCTAGGCGGACGTGAGGAGGTGCCCCTTCCTTGGCCACGAAAGGAGCGAAAAGCGGAAGTTTGTGGCCGCGGGGCCGAGAGGCCCAAGGACGTGGCCGTAGCCCGGGAGTCCTTAAAGCGAGCCAGCGCACTGTCCGCTTTGTCACCAAAAAGGCGAGCGCCATCAAAAGGCATGTCCATGAGGGTGCTCTGGACATCCCCTGAAAAAGACGTGGACCGCAGCCAGGCGTGACGTCGAAGCGCCACCGTGGTAGAAATCGCCCTACCCAGCGAGTCCGTAGTGTCGAGTCCACATCGGATTGCATGGCGCGCTGCATCTCTCCCATCGGCCAGGGCCGAGGAAAGCCGCGCCCGGGCCTCCTCCGAGCACAGTGGCAGCACGTCCTCCACCGCATCCCACAGAGAGTGGGAATAACGGTCCAAGAGACAGGCGGTGTTCAAAGACCGCAGGCCCAAACTGAGTGAAGAGAACAGCTTCTTACCAAACTGTTCCAGTCTCTTGGAATCCCGGTCCGGAGGAGCGGACGGGAAGGAGGATTGGGAGGTAGAGGCCTGGATAACCAGACTCTCGGGGGTGGGGTGTTGGGACAGGAAACTGGGGTCGCCCGGAGCAGGGCGGTGGCGCCTGGCAACGTTCCTATCCACAGGAGGGACTGTGGAGGGCTTGGACCAGGTGCCCTGCAGAACGTCAGTGAGGGCCTCATTGAATGGCAGCAGAGGCTCAGTGGAGCATGCGGCAGACTGAAGCACCTCAGTGAGGATGTTAGTCCTCACAGCCACGGCAGGCAGCTCAAGCCCAAGGGCTTCGGCCGCCTTGCGCAGCACCACAGAGAAAGCTGCATCCTCCTCCGAAGCCACAGTCGGAGGAGAGATGAATCCAGTGTCCGGTGAGGTATCCAAACCACTGGCCTCCCCCAGTTCATCTGCCCAGTCCTGTGAAAGTTGGCTCTGAAGGGCCATAGGGTCATCAGACCCCTCCCAGTCGCCCCCGTCATCCGATTCCTGGTAAACAGGAGGAATGATCGGATCCGGTCGATAGACAATATGTGTCTCTAGCGGCGTCGGATGCGGCGTCGGGCGGCGCCGCATCGGCGTCGGGACCGGACAGGGGCTGAACCGGGGATCGACGTCGACCAGAGCCGGTGTCGGGGGTGGTATCGGTGTCGGCGCCGGCGGAGGAGGCGTAACGAGGTCGACCGGCGTCGACGGGGGCCCAGGCTCGGGCCCCTCTGGGACCTGCGGCGTCGGGGCCGGAGCCTCCAACGGCGCCGGAGCCGCCGGCATGCGAGGTCGCCCAGTCGAGTCCGCGGGGCCCGAAGGCGCGCCAGCGGGCGTCGACGGCGGGGCCAGGCTCCTCATGGCCGAGAGGAAGGCACTGACCTCTGCCGGCGTCGCGTCAGTCCCAGGGACCGTCGGGTATGGGGACTTGCGCGGTGCCTGCGGCTCCTCTGGAGCCGCGGGGGTGGCGAGGGGAGTCCGAAGAGCGGTGTCGCTTCTTGGACTTCTTGGAGTGCCTCGACTTACCCGAAGACTTCGAGCCAGACGAGTGACGATGTCGAGTGCGGCTCTGCGACCGATCCTTGGACCTCCTCCTGGACCGGGATCGAGAGCGACTCGGAGCCGAGTGGCGAAGCTCGAGAAGCTTGCGGGAGCTCCCGCCTAGCTTTCGAGGTCAGGGCCATACAATCGGAGCACGACGCCGCGTCGTGGTCGAGGCCCAAGCAGTACAGGCACCGGCGGTGATGATCGGTCACCGACATCAGTCGGTGACAGTCGTCGCAGGCCTTGAAACCAGGCATCCTACCGGCACCAGAGCCGAGAATTGACCAAAAAGAGTCAAAAGAAAAAGTTTGTCAAAAATTTACTAAAGGGGTAGCTCTCCCGGATCTGCGCTTACTGGCGCGGAAAAAAGAAGAACTGACGTCAGCGCGCGAGGGCGGCGTCTAAGTACTCCGACGACGTCATTCCGGCGCACGACGCCGATGAAGGACGCGGAACCGCAGACGACCACTAGCGACGCGCAAGGGGTATTGCTGACGAAAAATCTTCCGGATCCAGTCTGACTCCTGGGGATATTCTAAGGTGAGGAATCTAACTAACGTGTTTCTTTCAGATGCAAGTTCACCCCTATGCATCCGCAGCCCATGGGCTAGGTAACTTGAGTACTTCGGTGCTCACAAGGGTATTGACTATCCAAGGGTCTAGTTTCCGAGTCTCGACTTCCTAGCTATTCCAGAAGTGTCCTAAAACTGTTAAATTCTAATAACTTCCATTTCTATCGACTTTTACACATTACGCGTGAGTGTTTCCACTCTGCACCAGAATCCCGTGGGCCTCCCACTTCCTAACCTTTGGTAGTATAGTGTAGCCCCAGCGATTCCCTAGGCCTAGGCCTATCCTGTATCCGTGACAGTGGTCCTTATACCACTTACTTAGTATATGGTTTGCGTGGCCCCTAGGGCCTAACTGTATTACTTACCTGTGTAACTTATGTATGCTTAAATAAGACTGTGTTGTACTTACCTCGAATCTCATAAAGAGTGCTGAGGGTTTGACTAGAATAAATACATTCTATTTTTATATATATCTGTTGTGGTGTCCTTTCATTTGGTATTCAAGGGATTACATATGGTATATCAGCTGGCTTCACATGCCATTCAGAGTTTAGCCTAAGACTGCTCTTGTCCATGCTACCACTAGGATAGCTGGTCTATAAGGTTGACTTTACAACCAATCACCATAAGGGTTGTTTGGACTGATACAAGGTGTACACTAGAATTAGTGACATCATATATCAGGCCAACTTCTCACAAGTAGTAATTTGCAAATAGCAATATATAAACTTTTGTATGCAACGGGTTTGTAAATGTAATGCAGTCCTATAGAAGGTAAACAGTGTTAAGCATTAGCAGGTAAGTACTTGATTTACAATTCCAGTCTTCGGGGGTTAGGACCAACACTGGGCAAGGGTCAGGTCAAGGTAGGTACTGCACAACAAGCGGCACCGTGGCGGCCAGGGTGCAGAGATCACAGAGTCCAATGTAAACCAATTGAGACTGGGGACACCTCGAGTGGGCCTGGGCTGCAGGTAAGTACCCGTGGTTTCAGAACAAGGGGGTTAAGATCAGCACAGGGCAGCAACAAAGCAACACCATCAGCGGTGCAGGGGTGGCCGGTGCAGGGTGCAAGTCATCGTCTGGTACCCAATGCGTTTCAATGGGGAATCTCGGTTGCACAAAGAGGCTGCAGGTTCGGACCAGGAGCCTGGCTGAAGCTGCCTACTGGCTGGGCAGGTAAGTTGGGGGCTGGGGGAGGCCGATGCAACGTCGGTTGGGCTCCCAAAGGCTGGAGGGCTGAGGAGGCAGGGGTCATTTTGGTGTCAGATCTTCTTGGTTGGAGCAGGTCATGGTCAGCGGGACCCTTTGTGTAGAGGCAGCAGGCGACTTCGTGGGGTCTAGGAGAGGTCAGCCACCAATTGAGACAAGGTCAGGATCCCTGGGGAGACTTCACAAGACAGGTGAGCCACTCGAACTCAGGCCATGGGAGTCGGGTGCAGAGTGAGAAGGGGTCGCAGAACCCAAATCCTTTGGTGTCGTTTTTTTTGGACAGGGCCGCTGTCCTTGGGATATCTGAACTTTACTGAAGAGTGGCAGTCTTCCTGGGGTTCCTGGAAGTCACTGGCCACGGGACCGGCATAGTCTTCTTCGCAGGGTCTGTGAGCTGGAGGCAGACCAGTAGGGATGGGGCCGAATCAGTAGTCATATTCCAAGCTCGGCTGCAGAGCATCTTCTTCATCCTTTTTTTCTTGAGTTACAGGAATCTGATGATCAAGGTTCAGGGGTGCCCCTAAATACTGAATTTAGGGGTGTTACAGTTAATGGCAGGTGGTAGCCAATGGGCTACTTGCCTTTAGGGTGATTACACCCTTAGAATGTTCCCTCCCTTTGATAAGGGGCCATCCCCCAACCTGATAGGGTCAAGTCCTTCCCTTGAAGATGGAGGATTTCTTAAGGAAGGGTTCACCTCACTCTAGGGCACCTTAGGGGTGGTCTTGGCAGAGAGGGGACACACCTCTCCTGACTACTAATTTTCTCACCACCTTGCTGCCAAACATAGGGCTTGGTCAATGGGGTGGGCATCTCTACTAGCTGGAGAGGCCCTGGCTAGCATATCAAAGGGCAGGAAGCCTTTGAGGCTCACCGCCCTGAATGTTGTTCTGAAGGTAGGTGTGGAGCACCTCCACCCCAAGCACCCATTGTCCCGGACCCACAAGAGCACAGAGGCTCCCAACTCAGGGGGTCAGCTGAATATGAGGGAGTTAGTCTTTTTTCAGGGGGCATCTCTAAGATGCCCTCTGAGTGCATTCTTTAAAATAAATCCAACACTGGCATCAGTGTGGGATTTTTATGCCGAGGAGTTTGATACCAAACTCTTTAGCGTTCAGTAAAACCATCATGGAGCTGCAGACTTTGTAATATCAAACTCCCAATCCATGTACTCAATTTGGCTCCAGTGCACTTACAATGTCTGTGAATGGCAAAAACACTGTAGGGGCACATTGTTCATGCAACCTGTGGTATAGTGCACCCTGCCTTAGGGCTGTGAGGTCTGCAAGCAGGGTGACATACCTATGCCACAGGCAGTGGTTGGTGGGCATGGCACACAGGGATGGGTGCCATGACGACTCTTGACGTTTTGTCTGCACCAAAATATACAGTCTGCAATGGCAAAGTGTATGTGTTTAGTGAGGGGTGTTTGAGGGTGTCACAATATATATTGCAGCCCTTAGAGACCCTCTCTGGTCATAAGGCCATTGATACCACTGGTACCTTTTTCAAGGAACTTATGTGTGAGCCAGAGGCGTGCCAATTGTGAAAACAAACGTACAGTTTTGGAAAATATAGGAAAGTAGGATCTGCTTCATGGTTATCCCTACTTTTTTGCCTGTTGTCAGTGTGTTTTTGGCTTAGTCTGCTGGGTTCCTGCCAATCAGGAGCCCAGCATCTGTGCTTTCTCCCCTAACTTGACATGGTAAGTAATTTGGTACCTCCACAATTGGCTGCTGATTTATACCCTTATGTAGGAAGGTAGGATCTGCTCTTATGGTTACCTCCACTTTTTGCTTGATGTAATGCTGTTTCTGACTAAAGTCTGACTGGAATCCTGCTAATCAGGACCCCAGTCTCTGTGCTTTCTCTCCTAAATTGGTTTGGTTAAGTACTTAGGTGCATCCCAGATTGGACACTGGTGTAACTTTATCAGTCCCTAGTATATGGTACTAAGGTACCCAGGGCATAGGTACACCAGGGGTCCCCTATGGGCTGAATCATATATTATGCCACCCATGGGAGACCACTCAATTTGTAACTACAGGCCTGGCATTGCAGCCTGTGTAAGCTGGTGCTAGCACCACTTACGAAAGATATAGGTTTATCTTATATCTGAGCTCACTGCACTTAAAACTTATAAGTCACCCCTAGAGCAGGCCTTTCAAGCCTGGAGGCTGAGTTCTCCGTTCTAAGTATGAGGGTGCCACTGCATGAGCAGGACACCCCTATAACTTACGGAGTCCATTCTCCCGGTTTGTGAGGCAGCCATATATCATATAGAGGGGCAGAGCTTCATTACGCGATGATCATCTCAAAACTGGCTGTAACGCATCCTATAATGTTTTATAACAAACATGTGGGAATCATGCCCCCACACCGTAAACGGTGTGGGAGGTATGATTCAATGCACCGTAAAGCTCCTTTGGGATGCCCTCCGTGCTCCCGGAATCAGTCTTCCAGACTCGGACAGAAAGCTATGGCTGCAGCCAGCCAAACACACGTTTCTGCCTTCCTGCTGCTGAGCTAAGCTCGGGCAGGGGTCGGCAGAACAATAGGTATCCTATCACAGGGAGGTGTGACCACCTCCCAGACAGGGTTTAGTGTAGTGGGGCAGGGTGGGGGTGCTTGCCAGCACCACATAGTCTGCGTGCAGGGCACACTTGGTGCCCTCCTTGCATAGTCCTGTTCAAACCAGTTCAGGGAGCCGTTGGCTCCCACTCTGGTGCGAAACTGGACAAAGAACAGGGGAGTATCCTCCCCCTTGTCCAGGCCCTCCTTAGGGAGGGACCCCTGAATTGTCCCAACCCTTTCCTTAGTGTACTTAAGGGCATACCTGTGGTGGGTCCCTAGATTCGTCATGGGACAAGATTAATTTCAGACATCCCTTCTTCAACCGTCTGGGCACTCTGGACTTCACTCGGGCATCAAGGCTGCAACCGGAAAGGCTTCTGCTGCTCCTGATATTGTTGTGCTGCTCGTCTGCTGCAATTTCCAAGTCTGTGCACCAAGCAGGAACCTTCCAAGGCCTGTGGGCATCTGAGACACCTGCAGGAGTCTCCCTTGAAGTGAAGGAGTCAATTCCCTGCATCTGCAGGCACCACAACTAGGCTGACCGGTCTGCTGATCCTAGGCTCCCACAGACTCCGAAAGGCTCAACAACCCAGGTGGTGATTCTTCACATACCGCAAGGCCTCCCCTGTTCTCTCACCCAGTTTGAGGCCAGTATCCCTTGTCGGAGCCGCATGAATCCTGTGAACTGCGTCGACTTGCAGTTGCAAAGGCTTGTTGGCTTCCTTCCACCAAGATCTTCGGGCTCCAAGTAGCCCCAACCACCAGCATCTCCTGTGACTGAGATCTTTGCCCTCACTGCATCACTTGTACCACGGGCCTATATCCTTGGTGAGCTGCTCGAGTTCCTCTCGCCACTCCAGTGCCTCTGGCCTGTGGGTCCTCTTGAAGGCCATCTTTGAATTCTATGGGCTCCCCTGATTGCTCAGGGCCTCTCCCGACCCCCCTGTTTGAGGTGAGTCTCCTGGACCTTGCTGGTCCAGACATTGTACCTTCTTCGACTTCCACACTGGTTCCAGTTGCCAAGACTTGTTGGTGCTCCCGCTGGACACCGACCCCTCAACTCTCGACATCCGACATGGGACAGCTCGTGTATGGCTCCTGGTCTTCTCCAGCATTGCCTAGTCCACACAGCTGTAGTTTCAAGGTCACCGTCAGCTCTCCTGCAACACTCAACATCGGTGGGCATTCATCTTCTGTGCCTCCTGGTCACTCCTGTGTGGCATAGACTCTGTCCCCTCTGCTTGCAGGTTCTTCACATCTTGAATCCACCTTTGGGTTCCACCTGACTCTTTCACCTTCCTCAGCAGCAACATCTTCTCGAAGTCCTCAAATGGGTTTGACAGCGTTTTCTGATGCCACTTCACACCTATGCACCCGGCTTCACTGCTGCAGGTATCCTGGTTCCTAAGGAATCCATGGGTGGGGTGTCTCTCCAACCTTCTGTCTTCTACGCGGTTTCTTCAGGGTCCACGGGAAGGGTCCTTCTTCTTCAAAATTGCAACCTTGACTTACACACTGACTTGCATTGATCCCATGGTAGTGTTCCCACTCTGCACACAGCCTCCGTGGGGCTCCTAGTTACTTACTTCAGGTGGTTCCTTAGGTCACCAGCACTACTACGTCTTCTGGGTATAGTCTTGACTTGAGTCGTGGTTCGCATAGCACTATTTTAGTATACGTTTTGGTCTCCCCTTGGTGACCACTGTGTATTTAGTGCTACTTACCAGTTTCCATTAAAAAGTATTGTGTGCATTGTGTATATCTCCAGGTAGGAGATATCTGTATGTGTTAGTGAGTGTCTTATAATAAATACATATTTTTATAAATTCACTGTGTGGTTCCTTTTCACTTAATCTATACCACTAAGATTATATTCTGGTAAAACAAGCTGCTTTACACTCCTCCTGGACTAAGCCTGAAGGCTGCTCTCCACAGCTACCACTTAGAGAGTTTTCTAAGGTTGTCTAAGACAACCACAATCACCATAAGGGTTGTCTGGATTGGTGCAAGGTGCCCACTTACATAAGTGTACACCACATGCCAAGCCAGCTTCTCACACCTTATAAGTCAGTAGTACATGGAACTAAAGTACCCAGGGCATAGGTACACCAGGAGTCTTCCATGGGCTGCAGCATGCATTGTGACACTCATGGGAGTCCAATTAAACTGTGACTACAGGTCTTGCACCTCTCACCACAGATATAGGTTTCCTTATATCTGATGTCACTGCACCTTAAACCTATAGGTCACCCATACAGCAGGCTATTCAGACCTGCGGGCAGGGTGCTTGGTTACAAGAGTGAGGGTGCCCCTGTAAGAGCAGGCCACCTCTACAAACCACGGAGTCGATTGTCCAGGCTTTGTAAGTACGTTCAGCCATTATTAGACATATAATGGACATCAGTAATTACAAGATGTCTAACTATGTAGTGGCTGCACCGAACCCAGTCATGTTTGGTATCAAACATGATGGAATCATAACCCAACACCGATTCCAGTGTTGGACATATGACCCCATGTACTGGGGGCTCCACAGGCACCCCCACTGTACTCCCGGTAACAGCCTTTCAGGGTCTGCAAGTAAGCTAGTGCTGCTGCCGACCACAGACACAATTCTGCACTCCTGCTGCTGAGCTGAGCTTGAGCAGGGGAAGGTAGAACATTAGGTTTCCTGTCAGAGGAAGTGTGACCATCGCCCAGACAGGACTTGGTGTATTGGGCTGGGGTGAGGGGTGCTTCCCAGCACCCCCAGGCTGCTTTGAAGGGCACATGTGGTGCCCTCCTTACATACTCCGGTTTGAGACAGTTCAGGAACCCTTGGTTCATGCTCTGGAGCAAAATTAGACAAATAACATGGGAGTATACTCTCCTCTGTCCAGCCCCTCCTCTGGGAGGGATCCCCAGGATGTCCTAACCCTTTCCTTAGGGTACTTAACTGCTACCCTCTGGGTGGGTCTTCAGATTAGTCGTGGGACATAACTCAAACCTGCTCCTGTTCTCACTATTCTTCAAGTCTTCTCACTGTTCTTCAAGTCTTCTTCATCGTCTGCGCTTCATCCAGGTTCTTCAACAGACTGGTGGGACTCAAGGACACCAAGATGACAAATCTGCTGCCCCTGTCGTCCTATGGACCTTCTGAGGCCCAGAAATACAGGTGGTAGTTCTGCAGCTCCCTAGAGGCCTCACCTGTCTTCTGAGCAATGTTGGGGACAGTATCCCTAGTCGGGCTGCTGGGACCAAACCCCTGTGCACCGCATTGACTTGTCGTTGCCAAAGCAACCACGACTTCTCTATTGACTTCCATTTGGCATGCTGCTGTGTTTCTACACTGCACACAGCCTCAGTGGGGTTCCTGGATACTTACCTTGGGTAGTTCCTTGTGTCCCCGGCTCTTCTGTGTCTTCTGGTCCAAGCCCCATTCGCCTTTGTAGTTCGCATTCCACTTTCTTAATATATGGTTTGGTTTCTTCCTGGAGACCAGTATATATTTGTGCTAGTTACCTGATTGTTGCAACGTACTCTTGTGTTGATATCATCGGGTAGGAGATATACCAATGTGTTAGTGATAGTGTGTGTCTAATAAATAAGAACTATTTTTATAAACACTGTGTGATTTCTTTTCAAGTAACCTACACTACAGATTAAAGTTGGTACAACAAGCTGCTTTACACTCCTTTAAGATAGGCCTGAAGGCTCCTCTCCACAGCTACCCCTTTGAGAGCTTTCAAAAGTTATCAAAGACCACTAAAATCACCATAAAGGTTGTCTGGATAAATGCAAGGTGCATCACTTAAATAAGTGTGCACCATACACTTAACCAGCCTCCTACAGCTCTGGCCTAATCTGAGAAGTCACTGAGGCTTACTGATATCAGAGGGTGGCATTGACCTTGCTACATTGGCTGCCTGGCCTCCAAGGATGAGGTAATACAGGCAGCATTCAATCATTAATAGGATTGAAGCAGATGCTTACAGGGACACAGGTGCCAGTGTCACCATGGTGGCTGAAAGACTAGTGTCACCTGAGCAGATCTTTCTTGGATACACTTACCAATTGACCAACACTGATAATATCACAAAGCGTCAATCCCTGGCAGTGGTTAACTTTAGCTGGGGGGAAGCGGGGGGTACTGGCCCTTAAAAGGTTGTGGTATACTGAAACATTCCCGTTGAGTGACTCATGGGCAATCATTTGAGACTTGAGCATGGGCTGAAGTGGAGTTAAGGACTCGTGAAGCCATAATTGGTATCCCTGAAAGTGTTTTCCTATCATCTAGAGCAGAGGTCAAGAATCATGGAGATCAACAAGTGAAGCCTGAAATAATGGCCCAGACAGCTACCAAAATGAAAGATAGAAAGGGTAAGAGATTATCCTCCCTCCAGACCTCATCTGAGGACCAGTCTTCAGAGGTAGATGATCTTGCCCCTTGTGAGGGCACTGCACCAGAGGAGCTCGGGCCTGACCCAGCAGAGCTGGGAGCAGGGGTATCCTCTAGGGAGGAAACAAGCCTGGAGCAGAAGTCCTGCCCCTCACCTGAAGGCTTCAGACAAGAAGCTGATGCAGAAGAGGCGGAGGATGTCAGTGGATCCCATAGGTTTACTGGGAAGATGGACTCCTTTATTCTGAGGCTAGGGATCCCAAGTCTGGTGCACCAGGAGGTCATTGTTTCTCAGAAGTTTAAGGAATTTCTCTTGACCCTGGCACATGACATACACCTTGCAGGAAATCTTGGGCAAAGCAAAACTTGGAACAGGCATGTTCCACACTTTCACTGGCCCCACTTGTCTGAAGATACCAAGGAGTTTTGTTGTTTCCTATGTCACCTGCCAAGCCAGTGGCAAGTCAGGTGCCACAACAAAGGCACCCTTAATCCCACTACCAAGGCTTGGGGTTCCCTTTGAAAGGGTAGGAATTGACATAGTTGGCCCCCTACATCCTCCAACGGCCTCTGAGAGTAGATGTATATTGGTGATGGTGGACCACGCCACCAGGTACCCAGAAGCTATTCCCCTTAGGACCACTACAGCTGCTGCAGTGGCCAAAGTCCTCTTAGGAATCTTTTCCAGAATGGGTTTCCATAAGAAGGTGGAGTCAGAGAGAGGTCTAAACTTCATGTCTGGCTACCTGAAAGCTATGTCAAAAGAGTGTGGTGTAACTTATAAATTCACTACACCCTACCACCATCCACAGGGTAATGGGTTAGTTGAAAGATTCAACAAAACCCTCAAATATATGATTATGGGACTATCTGACAAGCTCAGAAAAGAGATGGGATGTCCTATTACCTTGCCTTCTTTTCGCTTACAGAGTGGCTGTTTTCATCTTGGATATGTCGTACGAGTTACTTACCTTCGGTAACAAGACAATTCTAGCCGCAGATTCCTTCACGTAGAATTATCCCCAGGCGTGAGACTGGATCCGGAAACCTTTTTGCCACAGCATCCCTGCGTGCCAGGGGCGGGGCCACATCACGCGACTCTGCCCAGGCGTCGTCCACGTACGTGACATCAGCGAGGTCACATAAGACCCGCCCCGGCGCGCCTACGTCAGTTTTCTTCAGAGAACTTTTCCGCACCACATCGCGGAACCACCAGATAAAAAACTGTGGAAGCATGGGAACAGTGTGCGAAGAGCAGAAAAATAGTTAAGAAACGGTGACTAACAACACCACCAGAGTAGTGTCAACACCGCAGAACCCAAGGCCAGGGAAGAAGAAAGAAGAAGAACAAGCAGAAACCTGCGCAGACACCCTGCCAGCACATAGACAGCCTCCCATCCCTGTGCCCTGGAGACAAAGAACATGCGTAAACGCATGGCCCACGTAGTAAACCCCCCCCCCATCCTGAGCAAGGAATGGGACCAGGCCCAAGACAGACAGGGACAACAAACTTCCAAGCCACCCCAACCTAGAGGGCAACCACCCACAAGAGACAATGGCAAGACCTGGCCAGACGACCCTTAATCAGAGGATAGTTATGGAAGGAAGGGAGGGGAGGGAGGACAGGGATAGAAAGCAATCTCCCCCGAACCTGGAGTAGCCAGAGCATCAGGGCACCGGAGCACTGGAACCCCATCCTGCAAAGAACCAAAGGAGGAATGAACCACCCTCAGACGGAGTCGCCCGTCAAGAACAAGGAAGGCACTCACAGGAGATACAGCCCCCCACCGGGAGGCGAGTACCGAAGACCAACCCAAGGGTCCTCGCAGAATAGGGGATAAAGGGCGGGCCGTGAAAGAATCTGCGGCTGGAATTGTCTCTACCAGATACATCGTTACTGAAGGAGAGTAACTCGTAAATCTGATAGAGACTACTAGCCGCAGATTCCTTCACGTAGAATAGATACCCAAGCAATACCCCCTGGGAAGGAGAGTCTGCGAAAAGACCCCACCAGCCAATGCAGAACAGAGGGCCCCACAGGGGACCAGATCTGTGGACCAGGTAGAACCTCGCCCCTGCCAGGCCAAGGGAACCCCCACAAGCAGGACCCCACCGACCCCAAGGGGGTGTAGGAGGGAAAGAAGGCTGAAGAGGCTCGTACACTCACAGCAGAGGAACCAAGGGCAAGGACTGAAAGGACGAAGCACTCCACTCCCCCACAAGGCAACATAGCTTCCGCCCAATGCCAAGACAGGAAAAGCGGAAGAAAAAGAAGAAGAAGCCTAGAGGGCCCAAGAAAACTAGGGAAAAGAGGGTGAGCCCACTCCAGATGGAGAGCAGCCTGCCAGCCAGAACAGCGCTGGCAGTCAAAGCCAGAAGCAAGAAGGACAGCCCGAGGCCCCAGGAAGGCCGAGTAGGCGACGCCCGGCAAGGGAACACAGGATCATCCTAGACCTCAGGAAAGGAGCAGGGTAAGGAGGAGATGCTCGGGCCACCACTACGAGTGGCCGCGCACACAACCTCAGGAAGCAAAAGCAATCTACCTAAACGCCATAGAGAACAGGCACCCGAAGGCGACCAGAACCTTCTAGCAGAGCGCAAATCATATTACAGCTACCCCATATAGAGTACGTTAAGTCCCAAGATATGGGAACAATCTTTGGAAGAACTTCTGCAGCAGAGGAAAAAACAAAAGAGCCAAGGGGAAAAAACACCCCGCTGAAGGCTTGACAAGCAGCCCAAGCAAAGCAGAAGGCCCAATCTCAGGGCCAAGTCTGCGCAACAACTCCTGCAGAGCTCACACACAATCAACACAAGGGCCGTCCAGCAGCCAACAATGCCAAATTCCCAAGGAAGGTCTTAAACGGCCTGAAGACACACTCCATAGCCAGAACAGCCGGCCTAAGAAGGCCCAGAATCAACCCAAATCAGAAGTCACTGAGGAGGGGACGGAGGAGGATAAGGTGGGGGAGGAGGAGGAGGACGGAGCCCTGCCAAGAGTCTCTGGATGGCGGAGTCGGCGGGGCATGGAACAACAGGCTGCCATCAAACGGAAGGTCGATGAGTTGCTCCCGAATATTCTCAGGGAACACTCTGTCCCAAAGCCAAGCATGGCGACGGAGAGTGACTGAGGAAGCCATGGCCCGGCCCAGCACCTCTGAGATGTCCAGAGCGGAGCGGAGAATAAACGCCGCAAGCTCCCGGCCAACCAATGCATGATGCCGTAAGTCCACCTGCCCAGACTCCTGGGATGCTCCAGATCCCAGAGACTCAGCCGAGTCCCACAAACAGGAGGAGGCCCTAGCCAGCACACACAAGGTGTTAAGGGCCCGCAGGGCCGCGCTGGTTGAGGCAAACATGTTGCGTCCCCAAGAGTCCAGCCAGCGGGCCTCTCGGGACGGCGGAATCAACAGTGGCGGCAGGGAGGGAAAAGCAGTCCGCAAAAGTGGACTAGCGGCTGAGGGGTGAAGGGAAAGACACGCCGGGTCAAGAGGCACCGGGAGGTGCCGGTGCAGAAGATGCTGAGGCACCGGGTCGCCTGAGGCAGGACGCCTCCAAGTCCCCGTCCAGGAAGAAAGGAGCAAACCTTCAAAGGGAAGTAAGATTTCCCTCCCACCACAGCCCAGGTGGAGGACTTCCAATAGATGGTCCGCCGGAAAGTGAGTCACCGGGTCACCCATGCGTAGGATGCCCACAGCCTTGGACACCGCGTGAGCGAAGGCCGCACCCGCCTCCGTAGAGCCCCGTGGCGGAGAAAGCAGCTCCTCCGTGGGCGACGGCTGAAAACTAAGGCGGCCGTCCCCGAGGACAAGCGGGACGGGCAAGGGCCAGACCTGGAAGTCAGAAGGAGTCGAAGAATGAGGGACCTGCCGCTCTTCCGACGAACACCTCTGCCTCAGGAAGGGCGGGGAGCCGCCCTTCGATGCCGGTGAAAAAGACACCACACGGTGACCAGTCTCCGGGGAGGACGACACCAATATACAGCCTGCCTCCGGAGAAGAAGGAGCGTCCGAAGACGAATCCGCGGTACGACCCCTGCGCGGAGCCGTAGAGTCCGCTGCTTGAGGCAGGACGTCGGCACCAGCCGGTGTCACCGGACAAGGTACCTCCAAGTCACCCCACACCGGAAACTGGAGTGGAGACCGGAGTAGAGCTGGAGCCGCACCTGCCCCGGGGTGGTGACAGGATGACCCCGAACCCAGCCGAAGCTGCCACCTGCATGGGGGAACGAGACGGGCCTGGGGTGTGGCACGAAGCCCCCCCGGCAGCCGCGGCCCAGAATGAGGCGAAGATCGCTCGGCAACCCATGTGGCGGTGCCAGGGACGATCCAACCTCCGACTCGCCCTCCGACGAGGAAGCCGCCTGTGGGGAGGGACGAGAGGGGCCCGGAGAGGGACGAGGGGTCCTCCCTCGGCCTCGACCCAGAGCGGGACGAGGGTCCACCGACTCCCGTGGCTCCGCACGGTCCAGCTGCTGCTGGCGCCGTAGCGGCATCACCTCGGCCTTAGACAGGACCACCTTGTCAAAGGACCGAGAGGGGCTCGGGGATGCGACCCGAGCCCCGGCGACCTCCTGCGACACCACAGGGACCCCCGCGGGAGTTTGCGGCGAGGCAGAGACACCGTGGCCTGAAGGAGGTGCCCCAGTGGAGCCGCACCCCAAACGCACCACATCCTCCAAGCCTGGAGCCGAACCAGTCGGCGCCGGGGCCGGAGCCACCGGCGGCGCCGCGTAGGGCCCTGCGCAGGGCGAGAGATCCGCCGACGCCCCAGGAGGGGAAGGAGGAGGAGACGCCAGCGAGGCCTGTAAAGCCGCCGCGTATGTCCTCATTTGGACTCTTGACGCTCCAACACTGGGAAACGGTGGATAGGACGACACGCGGGGCCGCATCACCCGTGGAGAGTCCATGCCCCCGGGAGGCAGGAAACCAGGCCCCGGGGAGAAACTGCAACACTTACCCACCGGGGAGCGACGCTCACATGACATCGGAGAAGGGCGAGGACGACGACCACAGCCGAATCTGAAGCCGTCCGCCGAAGCAGACCGAGGGGAGGACGTCGACCTGGAGAGACGCGGCGAGAGAAGTTTCATCCGGCGCCCCCGCCGCGACTTCGGCTTCAACTGTTGGCATGCCGCACAATCTGTGGTGCCGTGATCCTCCCCTAAACACCACATACAAATGAGGTGAGGGTCCGTCGCCGACATAAGACGCCCACAAAACGTGCAAGATTTAAAGCCCGAAGGAATTCGCACACTGTTCCACCCAAAAGAAATGGAAGAAAAAGGGGCCCTAACAGGCCCGTAGCAAGGATCGGATCCGCGCTGCACGCGGAAAAGGAAAAAACTGACGTCGGCGTGCCGGGGCGGGTCTTATGTGACCTCGCTGATGTCACGTACGCGGACGGATTCGCGTGATGTTGCCCCACCCCCGGCGCGCAGGTATGCTGTGGCAAAAAAGTTTCCGGATCCAGTATCATGCCTGGGGATAATTCTACGTGAAGGAATCTGCGGTTAGTAGTCTCTATCAGATAAAACTTTCAGGTAGGTGTTGATGGATGGAGGGGACTCCCCCTCATGTTGATGTGGCATGTTGCCCTCTTTAAAGTTAAGGTACTATACGTGCTCCAAAATACATACTATCCTATCTCCCAGATGATGTTCTCTAAGGTGAATGAGGGGTTGCGGACTCTGCTTGTTTGTTGACAACACAATAGTGTCGATCCCGGTCAAGAAGAAGTTCCCAAAATCAGTTGCTGAGCCCAAGAACCTTGTCGCTCAAAGTCATCCAGGTGTAGGAGGCTGGCTTAGAATATGGTGCTCACTTATGCAAGTGTAGCACCCTGCACTAATCCAGACAAAACTTATGGTGATTTTAGTGGTCTTAGAAAATCTTAGAAAGCTCTCTAAGTGGTAGCTGTGGAAAGCAGCCTCCAGGTTTAGTCCAGAAGGAATGTAAAGTAGCTTGTTTTACCAGAACATATTCTTAGAGGTATAGATTAAGTGAAAAAGAACCACCCAGTGTATTTATACAAATATGTATTTATTATAAGACACTCACTAACACATACAGATATTTCCTAGTTGGAGATATACACAATGCACACATTACTATTCAAGAAAAACAGGTAAGTAGCACTTATTACACACTGATCACCAGGGGGAGACCAAACCATATACTAAAATAGTGGTATGCGAACCACGACTCGAGTCAAGACTATACCCAGAAGACGTGGAAGTGCAGGGAACACAAGGAACCACCCGAGGTTAGTAACCAGGAACCCCACGGAGGCCGTGTGCAGAGAGGGAGCACAACAGCGGGATCAATGCTAGTCAATAGGTAAGTCGTGGTTGCAATTTTAAAGAAGAAGGACCCTTCCCAGTGGACCCTGAGGTAACCTCATGAAAGACAGAAGGAAGGAGAGCCACTCCACCCGTGGATACTTTAGGAACCAGGATACCTGCACCGGGGAAGTCGGATGCATAGGTGTGAAGTGGCGTCGGAAACCGCTGTCAAACTCAATGGAAGACTTCAGGAAGATGCCGCTGCTGGGGATTCAAGATGTGAAGAACCTGTAAGCAGAGGGGACAGAGTCTATGCCACTCAGGAGTGACCAGGAGGCACGGAAGATGAATGCCCACTGATGTCGAGTGTTGCAGGAGAGCTGAAGCTGACCTTAAAACTGCAGCTGTGTGGACCAGGCAACGCTGTGGAAGACCAGGAGCCATACACAAACTGTCCCACGTCGGATGTCAAGAGTTTAGGGGTCGGTGTCCGGCGGGAGCACCAACAAACCTTGGCAACTGAAACCAACATGTAAGTTGAAGAAGGTAAAATGTCGGGACCAGCAAGGTCCAGGAGAATCACCACAAGCAGTGGAGTCTGGGCAGGCCCCGAGCATTCAGGGGAGCCCAAAGAATTCAAAGATGATCCTCAAGAGGACCCACAGGCCGGAGGTACTGGAGTCGGAAGAGGACCTCGAGCAGCTCACCAAACATGAAAGCCCACGGTGCAAGTGATGCAGTGAGGGCGAAGATCTTGGTCACAGGAGATGCTGGTGGTTGGGGCTACTTGGAGCTCAAAGATCTTGGTGGAAGGAAGACAACAAGCCTTTTCAACTGCAAGTCAATGCGGTGCACAGGGGTTCAGTTCCTCAAGCTCCAACGAAGGATAATGGCCTGAAACTTGGTGAAAGGACAGGGCGGGCCTCAAGGGATGTGTAGAACCACCACCTGTGTTGCGGAGCTTTTCGGAGTCCGTGTGAGACCAGGATCAGCAGACTGGTCAGCTGAGTTGCAGTGCCTGCAGATGCAGGGAAGTGACTCCTTCACTTCAAAGGAGGTTCCTTCAGGTGTCTTGAATGCCCACAGGCCTTGGAAGGTTCCTGTATGGTGCACAGGCATGGACATTGCAGCAGACGAGCAGGGCGACGAAACCAGGAGCAGCAGGAGTCTTGCCGGTTGCAGCCTTATTGCCCAGAGCAAAGTCCAGAGTGCCCAGACGGTTGAAGAAGAAGTGGCGTCTGTAATAAATCTTGTCCCATGATGAATCTAGGGACCCACACACAGGTAAGCCCTTAAATACCCAAAGGAAAGAGTCGGGACGATTCAGGGGTCCCTCTTTAGGGATGGGCTGGACAATGGGGAGGATACTCCCCAGTCCTTTGTCCAGTTTCGTGCCAGAGCGGGAGCCAACCACTCCCTGAACTGGTTTGAAGTGGACTATGCATGGAGGGCACCAAGTGTGCACTGCATGCAGACTATGTGGTGCTGGCAAGCGTCCCCCACCCTGCCCCAATACACTAAATCCTATCTGGAATGTGGTCACACCTCCCTGTGACAGGATACCTATTGTTCTGCCTTCCCCTGCCTGAGCTTGGCTCTACAGCAGGAGGGCAGAAACGTGTCTCTGGTCGGCAGCGGTACTAGCTTGCTGTCCGGGACTGGAAGACTGGTACCGGGAGCACAGGGGGCCTCCCAAAGGACCTTAACGGTGTATGGAATCATACCTCTCACACCGTTTATAAAGTGGGGTATGATTCCAACATGTTTGATACCAAACTTGATAGGATTTGTCACAGCCAGTTTTGAGATGGCCATCGCATAATGACGCAGTGCTCCTCCATATGTTATTTGGCTGTCTCACAACCTTGGAGAATGGACTCCGTAAGTTGTAGGGATGTCCTGCTCATGCAGGGGCACCCTCACACTTAGAACCAAGCACTCTGCCTTCAGGATTGAAAGGCCTGCTCTAGGGGAGACTTATAGGTTTTAAGTGCAGTAACCTCAGATATAGGTAAACCTACATCTTTCGTAAGTGGTGCTGGCACCAGCTTACACAGGCTGCAATGGCAGGCCTGTAGTTACAAATGGAGTGGTCTCCCATGGGTGGCATAATAGATGCTTCAGCCCATGGAGGGCTCCTGGTGTACCTATGCCCTGGGTACCTTAGTACCATATACTAGGGACTGATAAGCTTACACCAGTGTCTAATCTGGGATGTACCCAAGTACCTACCAACCCAATTTATGGGAGAAAGCCCAGAGACTGGGGTCCTGATTAGCAGGATCCCAGTCAGACTAGTCAGAAACAGCATTACATCAAGCAAAAAAGTGGGGGTAACCATAAAAGCAGATCCTACTTTCCTACACCATCTATTATACTTTTTTGTTTGGGGAAGCTAAATAATCTGGGAATTAATTCAGAACTGTGAATTACAGGAAATAACTCCCAATTAGAACTCGTTTCTGTGGTATACAAACTTTGAAACCCATTGTAAGCATTCAATAAAAGGACTGCCCGTGTAATATAACACTATACCTCCACTAGTCTAAAACTCCACTTTTCTGTAATATTGCTCATTGAATACAACAGTTATCTATACTGTATTACTGATCATATTACGGATCCTCTGTTTTACAGTAATGAACAAGTTACTTACCTTCGGTAATGCATTATCTGGTACAGACAATATCTAGCAGCAGATTCCTTACCTTAGAATTTCCCAGGCGTCAGGCTGGACCCAGAAACTTTTGCTGGCGCAGTACCCCTTGCGCATGCTGTTGGGTGGTTTCATTCAGCTCTGTGTGATGTCATCGGCTATGAAATTGTGGTCACATATGTAGGAGAGTAGGGTCTGCTTTCTATGTTCACCCCCACTTTTTGCTTTTGCTTTACTGGTTTTCGACTTAGATGTGGCTGTGGGCCTGCTAATCAGACCCACAGCCCTGCTGTTCTCTCTCTAAATTGATACTATGTACTTTAGGTGCATAACCCATTTGGATAGGATCACCTTATTGGCCCCTGTACAGTGTACCTTAGGTACCCAGGGCATAGGTGTACCCTAGGCCTACCAGGGGCTGCAGCATGTATTATGCCACCCCTGGCCTGGCCTTCCATTATGACACAACTGGCTGATCACTCAGCTGGGGCAAGGTCGTGTAATCACTCCTTGCTTAGGTGTAGTATTCCTATACCTAACTTACATATAGACACATGTGTACCTATCAGCCACTCCTATGGCAGGCCTTAACAATCCTGGAGGCAGAGTGCTTGGTAACATGTGAGATGGTGCTCTAGCATGAGCTGAGCCTGTCTGCAGCTTTCGGAACCATGTCCTTATAGCTGTTCTATGATATAGCCCACCATATACTCTTAAAGTGCCTTATAATCTTAAACGGTTATGGTAACTATGGTTTGGCTTTATCAAAACATGTCGTGTAAGGTGTCTAACACTTTGGAATAATACCCCCATCCCATTTCTGGGGATGAGGATATTATCCCTCCCTTCTAGAGGGAGAAGACATGTTGTAACCTACTTACCCGGTTAAAGTTAACCAGAGCCCCAGCATCACAAAATGGATGCTGCTGCCACGACACAAGTCTGACCTCCTGCTGCTGGGAGTGATCCCGGCAAGGGAGGCTTGGACAATAGGTTTCCTGCCTTGGGAGGTGCGAGCACCTCCCCAGACAGACTTTAGTGTATTGGGGCAGGGAGGGCTGAAAGGAATGAGACATGCCTGGGGCACACAAGGTGTCCCATGCATAGTCCAGTTCAAACCGGTGCTGGGGCACTCCAGCCCCAGTCCTGGCGCGAAACTGGACAAAGGGAAGGGGGTGTAACCACCCCCCTCCCAGGTCCCACCCATAAGGCGTGACCTAGCAGGTAACCCAGCCCCCCAGATTAGTGTAAGAGTGGTAGCTGGGCCCCAGGAGATTAGATTATCCTGAACCTGCAACTTGAACAGAAGAACAAGTTACTAACCTTCGGTAACGATGTATCTGTAAGAAACATTAGTTAGTTAGATTCCTCACCTTAGAATATCCCCAGGCGTCAGACTGGATCCGGAAGATTTTTCGTCAGCAATACCCCTTGCGCGTCGCTAGGCGTCGTCTGCGGCTCCGCGTCCGTCGTCGGCGTCGTGCGCCGGGATGACGTCGTCGGAGTACTTAGACGCCGCCCTCGCGCGCTGACGTCAGTTCTTGTACATAGCCTTCCGCGCCAGGAACGCAGAGCCATGCAAAGACCGACACTGGTGCCAAAAATAAAATCTAGGGGCCTGAAAGGACAACCTTAACCCTAGATGTCAGTTCGCAGAACGGGGAGGATGGGAGGGTCGGTGAGGAATCTAACTAACTAATGTTTCTTACAGATACATCGTTACCGAAGGTTAGTAACTTGTTCATCTGAAAGAAACACGTTAGTTAGATTCCTCACCTTAGAATAGATACCCAAGCAATACCATCCCCGGTGGTGGGTCTGCGAACCAAGATCACACCAGAAAGTCCTGGAGGACAGAACGGCCAAAGAAGCCATCCCTCCGGACTTGGCTGTCAAGGCAATAATGCCTGGCAAACGTGTGTAGAGAAGCCCACGTCGCCGCCTGACAGATGTCCTGCAAAGGGACTCCCCGTCCCAAGGCAGTAGTAGCCGCCGTGGCCCGAGTAGAATGGGCGCGCAGCCCAACAGGAGGGTCCTTTTTAGCCAAGGAATAGCAGATTTTTATACACAAAACGACCCACCGAGAGATGGTTCGTTTGTGCACAGCTTTCCCCTTCTTAGCGCCCACGTACCCAACAAAAAGCTGGTCGTCCACCCGGAACTGTTTTGTGCGGTCCAGATAAAAGGAGAGCGCACGTTTTGGGTCCAGACGGTGGAGCCTCTCTTCCTCTTTGGAAGGATGCGGAGGCGGAAAGAAGGTGGGCAAGGTGACAGACTGCCCAAGGTGAAAAGGAGTCACCACTTTAGGAAGAAAGGAGGGACGAGGCCGAAGGACAACCTTGTCCGGATGAACAGATAGGAAAGGAGGCTTAGAAGATAAAGCCTGGAGCTCACTCACCCGTCTAGCCGAGGTGATGGCTACCAGAAAAGCAGTCTTTAGAGTTAGAAGACGAAGAGGGCAATTGTGAAGAGGCTCGAAGGGAGCGCACATCAGGAAGGTCAATACCAGATTCAAGTCCCACTGAGGCATCACAAAAGGGACAGGAGGGAACGTGTGTGTAATGCCTTTGAGAAAGCGTGTAACCACAGGGGACTTGAAAAGAGAAGGCTGATCAGGAAGCCGCAAGAAGGCGGAGATGGCAGCAAGATAACCCTTCAGGGTGCCCAGGGCAGAGCCCTGCCGGGCCAGAGAAAGAAGGAAGAGGAGAACCTCAGAAAGAGGGGCGGAAAGGGGATCCACAGCCTTTGCTGTGCACCATGCCACAAATTTGTTCCACCGGCAGGCGTATACCGACTTCGTGGAGGGACGCCTGGCTGCCAGAATGATATCACAGACTTCAGGAGGCAAGTCAAATGGCATCAACTGCCGCCGCTCAATCTCCACGCATGGAGGTGGAGGCTGGACAGGTTCGGGTGGAGGACCGTCCCCTGCTGCTGCGACAGAAGATCCTCCCGAAGGGGCAGACGTATCGGGGGATCGGTCAACAGACTGAGTAGCTCGGGATACCAGTATCTTCGTGCCCAATCCGGAGCCACCAAGATGACTTGGGCCCGGTCGCGCCTGATCTTCTTCAGCACTCTGGGCAGAAGTGGTATAGGCGGAAAGGCGTACAACAGACCGCAACTCCACTCGTGACGAAAAGCGTCGCCGAGCGAGTGCCGCCTTGGAAATTCCAACGCGCAGAACTGCTGACATTGCGCGTTCTCTTCGGTGGCGAATAGATCTAACCAAGGCTCTCCCCACTGCTGAAAGAGGCCTTGCACCACTTCGGAGTTCAGACGCCATTCGTGATCCATCATGCACCGGCGGCTGAGTTCGTCTGCTCTGGCGTTCAGAGAGCCCGCCAGATGTTGAACCACCAGGGTGACGCCCTGGTGTTCCAGCCATGTCCAGAGGCGCAGAGCCTCCTGACAAAGGGTCCACGACCCCACCCCGCCCTGTTTGTTGCAGTACCACATGGCGGTGGTGTTGTCCGTGAACACCTGCACGACACTTCCCCTGACAGAGGGAAGGAAGGCTTTCAGTGCAAGCCGGATCGCTCTCAACTCCAACAGGTTGATGTGGAGACGAGACTCCGCCGGAGACCAGAGGCCTCTGATCTCCGCCTCTCCCATATGGCCACCCCAACCCAAGAGGGACGCATCCGTCACTACGACATGCTCCGGTTGGGGAAGGGAGAGGCTCTTGCCCTTGACCCACTCGCGGTCCGTGAGCCACCACTGCAACTGCTGTGCAGTGCCCTCCGAGATCAAGACATGGTCGGACAGGTTGCCGTGATGCTGGGCCCACTGAAACTTCAGGTCCCACTGCAGAGCCCGCATGCGCCGCCTGGCGTGATGCACTAGTAGGATGCAGGAGGCCATCAGCCCCAGAAGCCGCAACACTAGCCTGACCGAAACCCGGGATAGAGGCCGAAAGATGGGAATCAGGGCCTGTATATCCCGGACCCGCTGTTCCGGTGGATGGACCCGGAACTGCGCCGAATCGAGAACCGCTCCGATGAAGAGGAGCTTCTGAGAGGGACTCAAGTGTGACTTCGGCACGTTGATGGAAAACCCCAGCAAATGCAGGAGATCCGCCGTAGTCTGGAGGTGGGAGACGACAGCCTGGGGCGAGCCCGCCTTCAACAACCAGTCGTCGAGATAGGGGAAGACTGGGACCCCTGATCTGCGCAGATGAGCTGCGACCACCGCCATCACTTTCGTGAACACCCGAGGGGCACTGGTGAGGCCGAAGGGGAGCACGGTAAACTGAAAGTGCTCTTGGCCCACCGTGAACCGCAGGTAACGCCGGTGGGCCGGCAGGACGGGGATATGGAAATATGCGTCCTGCAAGTCCAACGCTACCATCCAGTCTCCAGGGTCTAGGGCAGCTAAAACCTGAGCCAACGTTAGCATCTTGAACCTTTCCTTTCGGAGGAAGGCATTGACGTTCCGGAGGTCCAAGATAGGGCGCAGGCACCCCTTGCCCTTCTTGGGAACCAGAAAGTAGTGGGAATAACAACCACGACCTACTTCTGGACTCGGAACGCGCTCGACGGCCCCCTTGGCCAGGAGAGCCGAAACTTCCTCGCGGAGAAGATCCAAATGATCCCCCGAGATACGGTGGTGTTGTGGTGGCATGGCTGGAGGGGTCGTCTCGAAGGGGAGGGAGTAGCCCCTTCGGACGATTTGCAGCACCCACCTGTCCGATGTGATGGACCGCCAGTGGAGCAGGTGATGGCGAACTCTGCCGCCCACTGGCGTGGTATGGGCCTGAAAGCTCGGACTAGGAAGGCTTTGAGGCGGATGCTGCCGGGGTGGATGTGGGCTGACCACGTCGGCCTCCATTTCCGCCACGGCGGAAGCCACGTCCGCGACCGCGCGCAGGTTGGTTCTGCGGCTGGTGGCTCTGCGGACGTGAGGAGGCGCCCCTTCCTTGGCCACGAAAGGGGCGAAAAGCGGAGGTGTGCGCCCGCGGAGCCGAGAGGCCCAAGGACTTGGCCGTAGCCCGGGAGTCCTTAAAGCGGTTCAGCGCACTGTCCGCCTTCTCACCAAACAGGCGAGTGCCATCAAAGGGCATGTCCATGAGGGTGTTCTGGACATCCCCGGAAAAGGACGTGGACCGCATCCAGGCGTGGCGGCGGAGCGCCACCGTGGTGGAAATCGCCCGACCTAGCGAGTCCGTGGTGTCAAGCCCACATCTTATGGCGTGCCGTGCTGCATCCCTCCCATCGGCCAGAGCCTGGGAAAGACGCGTCCGGACCTCCTCCGGACACAGGGGCAGCACGTCCTCCACCGTATCCCACAGAGAATGGGAATAACGGTCCAAGAGACAGGCGGTATTTAAAGACCGCAGGCCCAAACTAAGGGACGAGAACAGTTTCTTGCCAAACTGCTCGAGTCTCTTGGAATCCCGGTCCGGCGGAGCGGTCGGGAAGGAGGATTGGGAAGTAGAGGCCTGGATAACCAGACTCTCGGGGGTGGGGTGTTGGGACAGGAAGCTGGGGTCGCCCGGAGCAGGGCGGTGGCGCCTGGCAACGTTCCTATCCACAGGAGGAACTGTGGAGGGCTTGGACCAGGTGCCCTGCAGAACGTCAGTGAGGGCCTCGTTAAACGGCAGCAGAGGCTCAGTGGAGCTTGCTGAGGTTTGAAGCACCTCAGTGAGGATGTTGGTCCTCACAGCCACGGCAGGCAACTCGAGCCCAAGGGCCTCAGCCGCCTTGCGCAGCACCACAGAAAATGCTGCACCCTCCTCCGAAGCCACGGTCGGAGGAGAAGTGAATCCAGCGTCTGGCGAGGTGTCCAGCCCGCTGGCCTCCCCCAGTTCATCTGCCCAGTCCTGAGAAAGCTGTGACTGAACAGCCAGAGGGTCCTCGAACCCCTCCCAGTCGCCCCCTTCTTCCGATTCCTGATAAACAGGAGGAATGATCGGAACCGGACTGTAGAGATGGTAGGTCTCTAGCGGCGTCGGATGCGGCGTCGGCGGACGCCGTGCCGGCGTCGGGTCCGGATGAGGGCTAAACTGGGGCGTCGGCGTCACAGGCGTCGGCGTCGGCGGCGCCGGTGACGGCGTCGGTGGTTCAGGCGTCGGCGCCGGTGGAGGAGTGACAAGGTCAACCGGCGTCGACTGGGGCCCAGGCATGGGCCCCGCGGGGACCTGCGGCGTCGAGACCGGAGTCGTCGACGGCGCCGGGGCCGGAGCCGCCGGCACGCGAGGTCGCCCAGTCGAGCCCGCGGGGCCCGAAGGCGCGCCAGCGGGCGTCGACGGCGGGGCCAGGCTCCTCATGGCCGAGAGGAAGGCACTGATCTCCGCCGGCGCCGCGTCAGCCCCAGGGACCGGAAGGTATGGGGGCGGACGCGGCACCTGCGGCTCCGCCGGAGCCGCGGGGGTGGAACCACTTGGACCCTCGGCCGAGTCGCGCGACCGGCGAGGGGAGTCCGAAGAGCGATGTCGCCTCTTGGACTTCTTTGAGTGTTTGGACTTACCCGACGACTTGGAGCCCGACGATCGATGGTGGCGTCGGCTAGGGCTCCGCGAGCGATCCTTGGACCTCCTCCTGGACCGGGATCGCGCACGACGCGGAGCCGAGTGGCGAAGCTCGAGAAGCTTGCGGGACCGCTCCCGCCTAGCCTTCGAAGTCAGGGCCTGACAGTCGTTGCACGACTCCGCGTCGTGGTCGAGGCCTAAGCAATAGAGGCACCGGCGGTGGTGATCGGTCACCGACATCAGTCGATGACAGTCTTCACAAGCCTTGAACCCAGGCATCCTACCGGCACCAGATGTCGACAGACAGGGATCAAAAATGATCAAAAAGATTTAGTCAAAAAAGACTAAAAGGGGTAGCTCTCCCGGATCTGCGCTTACTGGCGCGGAAAAAAGAAGAACTGACGTCAGCGCGCGAGGGCGGCGTCTAAGTACTCCGACGACGTCATCCCGGCGCACGACGCCGACGACGGACGCGGAGCCGCAGACGACGCCTAGCGACGCGCAAGGGGTATTGCTGACGAAAAATCTTCCGGATCCAGTCTGACGCCTGGGGATATTCTAAGGTGAGGAATCTAACTAACGTGTTTCTTTCAGATACTCTGGACCTTCGACATTCGAAGAAAGAAGAAGACTGAAGAATCTCCCTTGTGGCCAAGTAGTGGCTACCCTGTGCAAACAAGCACCATCAAGAGACTACCCTTTGCTTTGCTGAAGTTCTACGAGGGCCCGACCAGAGCCTTGACTTCCAGACTTCTCCGTCCCTGATCCACATCCACAGCCGAGCTGAGATCCGTGGAGGCGACGAGAGACGTGGGACCGGCAACCTGGGAAAAGTGGCGAGTATCTTCCAGTGCAGCTTCTGAGGCACCCTCGAAGTTGTGCACCGGGGATTGAGAAGCCCCAACCCCAAGCACCATCTGCACCGAAGATCAGCCCCCCACACTCCACGAGTCCTGCGTGGGGCCCTTCTGCATTTTCCTGCTTGCCGTGTCTGTCCGGTTGCTTGCCCGTTGGCTAGCGGCCTTTGTGACGACACACCTTGAAATCTTCACTGCTGGTTTGGCTCCTCCAGACTGGCTCCCGCTTCCTTGCAAAAGAGAAGCACCCCAGACCTTCCTGGTCTGCACCAGAAGCAAGTCCTCCGTACTTCGTGGGTTCCGCTTGCCAAGGCTTGGTGAGTCCTAGTTCGACTTCGACGCCGCCGACAGCAAGAGCCTTCGTGGGACAGCTCGCCTCCTGGTCCTGGTCGTCCTCGACGTCTCCTGGTACCCGTGGCTGCAGCGACAAGCTTCACCTTTCACCTGCAATCTTCACGACATCGCCTGGTTCCTTCCTGGTTCCACGTGGTCACTGGCTAGTGACCTTGACTCTGTCCCTTCTGCTTGCAGGTATCCTCTCTTCTTGATCCCAGCCTTGGGATCCACGGGACACTCTTCACTGACGGCCTGTTAGCAACTTTCCTTCAGGCATCCATAGAAGTCCACGACGAAACCCGACGCAAGTTCACACCTATGCACCCGCAGCCCGTGGGCTAGGTAACTTGGGTACTTCGGTGCTCACAAGGGTAGTGACTATCCTAGGGTCTAGTTTCCGAGTCTCGACTCTCTAGCTGCTTCAGAAGTGTCCTTAAACTGTTAATTTCTAACTGCTAGTAATTCTATCGACTTTTACGCATTACGCGTGAGTGTTTCCACTCTGCACCTGAATCCCATGGGCCTCCCACTTCCTAACTGTTGCTAGTGTAGTGTAGCCCCAGCGATTCCCTAGGCCTAGGCCTATCCTATTTCCGTGACAGTGGTCCTTATACCACTTCTTTAGTATATGGTTTGCGTGGCCCCTAGGGCCTAACTGTATTACTTACCTGTGTGACTTAATGTATGCTTGAATAAGACTGTGTTGTACTTACCTCGAATCTCATAAAGAGTGCTGAGGGTTTGACTAGAATAAATACACTTTATTTTATATATATATCTGTTGTGGTGTCCTTTCATTTGGTATTCAAGGGATTATATATGGTATCACAGCTGGCTTCACATGCCATTCAGAGTTTAGCCTAAGACTGCTCTTGTCCATGCTACCACTAGGATAGCTGGTCTATAAGGTTGACTTTACAACCAATAACCATAAGGGTTGTTTGGACTGATATAAGGTGTACACTAGAACTAGTGACATCATACATCAGGCCAACTTCTCACATTGGTGAGCAGCGGTTGGAATCTGAGCTTGCTGTTGTAATACCATTGTAATCTTGAGATGCTAAATTGAAAGATCACACAGATATTGTTTAGGTACATATAACATAGATTATAATACTTAAGTCCTACTGGACTTAGTGGTTGTAGGTTGAAGGGAGTAACACACCCTGACTACAACTACCAGAGAGGTTTAGTAGAAACAACTAGTGTAGGTAGGTGCACACACCACACCCTCACTAGATCATGTCTCTGGGAGGAGATCAAGTAGATGCTCTCTCAGGAGGGGCAGGTCTGAAGAAGACCCCCTCTAGATATGATACCCTAACTTTCCAGGAGATGAGACAATTGTGTACCTCCAGAAAGTTAAAACAGGGTGCAAACCCTACCCTCCTTCAGCTAGTACAACTCCTAGAGGAGTATGATACTTTTAGGGCCTCACAGGCCAGTACCCTAGGTACAAAGGAGGGTCTACCCACCACAGATGAGTCAGAGGGGACTTCAGATGAAGAGGTAGACAGCCAGGGCCAAGTAGGAAGACTTAGCCAGGCTAACCTAAGCTTACATGGGAGTTTGCATGGGGTCCCCCCATACAGACCCCAAGGAGGCTTAACCAGAGAAGCAGGAGAGACAGATCCCCTTCCAGGGAATCCATCCACTCCCATATCTCTAGCATCTCTAGTGCTTCCTCTCACAGGGGGATGACTTCCCCTGAGAGAAAGGAGCATGAAGCCAGAATGAGGGAAGCTAATCTAAGGATCCAGAGGGAAGAACTTGCCCTTGCCAAGGAGAAGCTTGCTCTGGATAGAGAGCAAACATTGTGTGGGTCAGAACCCACTGGTGGCAGCAACATTCCTAGAGATAGGGATAGGTCTTATGACCATAGAAACCTAAGCAAGATAGTCCCCCCATATCAGAATGGGGATGACATCCACAAGTGGATGACTGCTTTGGAGAGAGCTTGCAAAGTACAGCAGGTACCCCAAAGTCAGTGGGCAGCTATCTTGTGGCTCTCCTTCTCTGAGAAAGGTAGAGACAAGCTCCTCACAGTTAGTGATGAGGATGCAGACAATTACACTGTCCTGAAGAGTGCTCTAATTGATGGGTTTGGCCTAACCACTGAACAATACAGGTTGTTGTTCAGGGATACCCAGAAGACACAGACTCAGGACTGGACTGACTTTGTAGATTGTGCCACTAAGGCTCTGGAAGGCTGGCTAGTGGGAAGTAAGGTTAAGGACTATACAGGATTGTATAATTTGATCATGAGAGAACAAATTCTTAACAACTGTCAAACCAGCTACTGCATCAACACCTGATTGATTATGATCTGACTTCTCCCCAAGAATTGGGAAAGAAGGCAGATAGATGGGTCAGGACTAGAGTTAAGCAGAAAAACCAGAACCAGGGCGGTGATCAGAAAAAGGCCGACCAGAAGGGTAATGATCAGAAACAAAAATACCAGAAGTCTTCACCAGGCCCCCAAAAGGCTCAGGGGGAGGGTGGTCCCAAAAAGGATAAAAAGAAAGATGGCCAAAAGAAACCATGGTGCAACTATTGTAAGTCCAACTCACATTGGTTTAGTGAGTGCACCAAAAAGGATAAGCCCCCAGCCACCATTGCCCCTAAGGCAACTGTACCCCCTAGTCCAGCTGTAAGTGGTGGTTCCCAGCAAAAGGGTGTAGTAGGGTTAACCCTGGGAACTGAGGAGGATTCTGGCCTAGTCAGAATACCTACTCAGGCTGTTCTGATCTGTGATGGGGACTTAGCTGTGTCCTCTACTGTAGGCCCCAGTAACCTGGGCAAGTACAGACAGACTCCTTTTATCAGCCAAAGAATGGCTCAGGCCTACAGGGACACTGGGGCTAGTGTCACAATGGTGACACCTGCCTTTGTGGACCCTGGACAGATCATACTAGGTGAGAATTACATAGTGACCAACGCTAGCAATGCCACTACCTCCCATAGTGTGGCTATTGTTAACTTCTCCTGGGGAGGGGTAACTGGCCTCAAGAAAGTTGTTGTTAGTTCAGACCTTCCTGTAGAGTGTTTACTGGGCAATGATCTTGAAACTTCAGTTTGGTCTGAAGTGGAGTATAGGACCCATGCAGAAATGCTGGGGATAGATGCACATGTCCTTGCTGTGACCAGGTCACAGGCCAAAAAGTGCACCACTGAACAAGTGCTGGATCCTGGAACTATGGACCAGTCACAACCCAAGAGAAAGAGCAGTATGGTTAAGGCTGTGCCTTCCCCCCTGCCTCAGGTGGTGGATCAGCCTTCCCAGGAGGATGATTCTGAGAGCCCCGAAGGAACTGTCCTAGAAGAACTTGAACCTGATCAGGTTGAGTTTCTTGGGACAGGGGGACCTTCACGGGCAGATCTGAGGCAGGCTCAATTAGACTGCCCCTCTCTTGAACCCCTCAGACAGCAGGCTGCTGCTGAGGCTGCAGGGAATGCTCAAGGTACCCATAGAGTGTATTGGGATGAAGGGCTACTGTATTCAGAGGCTAGAGACCCCAAGCCTGGTGCATCCAGGAGGTTGGTCATACCACTGAAGTTCAGAGGCTTCCTTCTTACCTTGGCCCATGATATTCCCCTTGCAGGACACTTAGGCCAGAACAAGACTTGGGACAGGCTTGTCCCTCACTTTCACTGGCCCCATATGTCAGAAGATACCAAGGAGAGTTGTCGCTCCTGTGTCACCTGCCAAGCCAGTGGCAAATCAGGTGGCACCACAAAGGCCCCCCTCATACCACTACCTGTGGTGGGGGTTCCCTTTGAAAGAGTGGGCATAGGTATTGTAGGACCAATGGACCCACAAACAGCATCTGGGCACAGATTTATACTGGTGATAGTGGACCATGCCACCAGGTATCCAGAAGCTATTCCCCTGAGGACCACAACAGCTTCTGTTGTGGCAAGGGCCCTGCTTGGAGTATTCTCCAGAGTGGGCTTTCCAAAGGAGGTCATTTCTGACAGAGGTGCCAACTTCATGTCAGGATACTTGACTGCAATGTGGAAGGAGTGTGGTGTGAACTACAAGTTCACCACACCCTATCACCCACAGTGCAATGGGCTTGTTGAGAGATTCAACAAGACCCTAAAGGGAATGATAAAAGGTTTACCAGACAAGCTTAGGCGAAGATGGGACATCCTTTTACCCTGCCTTCTGTTTGCTTACAGAGAGGTCCCACAAAAGGGGGTTGGCTACAGCCCTTTTGAGCTTTTGTTTGGGCATCCTGTAAGAGGACCCCTATGTTTAGTAAGGGAACGATGGGAGAGACCTCTCAGACAACCCAAACTTGAAATAGTGGATTATGTACTTGGTCTCCGCTCCAGGATGGCAGAGTATATGAAGAAGGCTTCTAAAAACCTTGAGGCAAGCCAAGAACTCCAAAAAGCTTGGCATGACCAAAAGACTGTGCTGACTGTTTACCAGCCAGGGCAGAACGTGTGGGTGTTGGAGCCAGTGGCCCCAGCAGCACTCCAAGACAAATGGTCTGGACCCCACACTATTGTTGAGAAAAAGGGAGAAGTCACCTACTTGGGACTCCCAGAAGCCCCCACAGGGTGCTTCATGTCAACAGATTGAAGGCATATGTTGACAGGGCAGACATGGGCTTACTCATGGCTACAGATGAGGGGCAGGAGGAAGAGAGTGACCCTCTCCCAGACCTGTTGACTCAGAACCCTGATGATGGCTCAGTTGATGGTGTGGTCTTTTCTGACAGCCTCACTGCCCATCAACAACAGGACTGCAGACAGGTTCTGCAATCCTACAGACATATGTTCTCCCTGACCCCAAGTCAGACAAACTGGTGCACCCATGAGGTGGACACTGGTGACAGTCTGCCTGTGAAGAGTAAAATCTACAGGCAACCTGACCATGTCAGGGACTGCATAAAAGTTGAGGTACAAAAGATGTTGGAGCTGTGAGTCATTGAACCTTCAGAGAGCCCTTGGGTTAGTCCTGTAGTCCTTGTGCCAAAACCTCACACCCAAGATGGTAAGAGAGAGATGAGGTTTTGCGTGGATTACAGAGGTCTCAATGCTGTCACTAGGACAGATGCCCACCCAATACCTAGGGCAGATGAGCTCATTGACAGACTGGCAGCTGCTAAGTTTTTGAGCACATTTGACCTGACAGCAGGCTACTGGCAAATCAGACTAGCTGAGAATGCAAAGGCCAAAACTGCTTTCTCGACCCCAGGAGGACATTATCAATTTGTGGTAATGCCCTTTGGTTTGAAGAATGCACCTGCCACTTTCCAAAGGTTGGTGAATCAAGTCCTTACTGGGTTGGATGATTATTGTGCAGCTTATCTTGATGATATTGCTGTCTTTAGCTCCACCTGGGAGGATCACCTGGTCCACCTGAGGAATGTTTTAGAGGCCCTGCAAAAGGCAGGCCTCACTATCAAGGCCACTAAGTGCCAGATAGGGCAGAGCAAGGTTGTATACCTGGGCCACCTAGTTGGTGGGGGTCAGGTTCAACCACTGGAGAGCAAGATCCAGACCATAAAGGACTGGACTCCTCCAACTACCCAGACTCAGGTCAGAGCTTTCTTGGGCCTGACTGGGTACTACAGAAAGTTTGTTAAGAACTATGGGTCCATTGTGACACCACTTAATGACTTGACCTCCAAGAAAATGCCAAAGAAAGTTCAGTGGACAGTAAGCTGTCAAAAAGCATTTGATGACCTGAAGCAGGCCATGTGCAGTGCACCTATTCTGAAAAGTCCAGACTACTCCAAAGAGTTCATTGTCCAGACAGATGCTTCTGAGTTAGGTGTGGGAGCTGTTCTTTCACAACTTAATATAGATGGTCAAGACCAGCCCATTGCTTTTATAAGTAGAAGGCTGACCCCTAGAGAGAAACGTTGGTCAGCTATTGAGAGGGAGGCCTTTGCTGTGGTTTGGGCCCTGAAGAAGCTGAGGCCATACTTGTTTGGCACTCACTTCAAGATTCAGACAGACCATAAGCCCCTCTTGTGGCTAAATCAGATGAAGGGTGAAAATCCCAAACTTCTTAGGTGATCGATTTCCCTACAGGGGATGGACTTCACAGTGGAACATAGACCTGGGACTGACCATGCCAATGCAGATGGACTCTCCAGATATTTCCACTTAGAACATGAAGACTCAACTGGTCAAGGTTAGTTTAATGTCCCTAAGTTTGGGGGGGGGGGGGTTGTGTAGGAGAGTAGGGTCTGCTTTCTATGTTCACCCCCACTTTTTTTTATATATATATCTGTTGTGGTGTCCTTTCATTTGGTATTCAAGGGATTATATATGGTATCACAGCTGGCTTCACATGCCATTCAGAGTTTAGCCTAAGACTGCTCTTGTCCATGCTACCACTAGGATAGCTGGTCTATAAGGTTGGCTTTACAACCAATCACCATAAGGGTTGTTTGGACTGATATAAGGTGTACACTAGAACTAGTGACATCATACATCAGGCCAACTTCTCACAACATAAATAGCCGTCACCCAGGGGCACGGATGTCAGTACTTTTCACTTTTCCACGCCAGAAGCGTCGAGCCCTGAAGTGACTGACATAAGTGTGTGCCAAAACTAGGGCCCTGAAATAGGGAGTAACCCGAGCCCTAAAAAATAGGTTCGCAGAGTGGGGAGGCATGGGTGGGTCTGTAAGGAATCTGCAGCTAGATATTGTTTCTATCAGATAATGCATTACCGAAATTAAGTAACTTGTTCATCTGATGGAGACTTCTAGCTGCAGATTCCTTACCTTGATCTGCGGACAAATTCTTCACACTAAAAAATCCTGCATGACTAAACGGGCAAAATGCCCATCCATGCGGATCCGACTGTCCAGGCAGTAGTGCTTGGCAAACATGTGCAATGACGCCCACGTTGCCGCCAGGCAGATGTCCAGGACTGGGACACACCGAGCCAAGGCTATAACAGCAGCCATTCCCCTTGTGGGATGGAATCTTAATCCCTCAGGTGGCTGCTTCTTAGCCAAAGCAGAACAGTCCTTTATGCAGAGAATGACCCAGCGAGAAATGGTCCTTTTCTTCACCATTCTTAGCTCCTACATATCCCACAAAGAGTTGGCCATCAACCTGGAACTCTTTTGTGCGGCCAAGGTAAAACAACAATGCTCTTTTTGGGTCCAGGTGGTGGAGATGCTCCTCTTTCATTAGAGGAAGGCGTAGAAGCAAAGAGGGTGAGCAGCGTGATAGACTGGCCCAGATGGAATGGGGTCCCCAATTTTGGAATAAATGAGCATGGGTGCGAAGTATCAACTTATCTACAAAAGTCATCATGTAGGGGGACTTACAGGATAACACCTGCAACTCACTCACCTTTCGGGCAGATGTTATCCCTAGCAGAAAGGGTGTCTTCATCAATGTTCCCTCTATTTTTTTTTCCTCTGTGTGCCACAGAATAAGGTCTCTGTGCACTGCAGCCAAGGCTATGTGTGCCAAGAACCCGACCATGCATGTAGACTAGGGCTTTTAGTGGGATGAAAAAATTAGGGGGTCTCTCAAAGGGGTGTGATCTATGAAATTAAGGGCATGGCTTTAAAGCAATTAAGCTGAAAATCTGTGCTTAGCATAGTGTGCCACCGACTGATATTTTGCTTCTTCTGTCATTGCATCCAGATATATATTACAAATAACATTACACCTACAAGAAGTCAAGATTATTGGCTTTGTCAGTGGTTGTTTGTTGCATAAAGTTGTATATAATATTGAAAATGCTTCCATTCTTGTTGTTGAGGATGTGGCTTAATGCTCGAACTGCAGACTTAGAGGATGGGTTGTGAGTCTCGGGTCAGAGTAACATCCTGTGATTCTCGGCAAATCAATTAATCTCCTCATGCATACAAATAAATTACTAAGTAAATTGCTCCAATACATTTGGGTTGAGTTTGCACTATATAAAACTTGCTGCATTTCTTTTTTAAATGCGGGACTGGTGGTTTGCCTTTTGAAAGAATTTATGTTAAATGCAGCCCACGACTGACTGCTGTGATCAGGGGAGCAACTAGACCTGAACTATGGGGGGCCACCACTCCCAGCCAGGGCTCTCCCTAGCACTGGTCGCACACTGTGCAATAGTCTTTTTTGGCACCCCTCCCGCATTTCCCCCTTCTCCATGAATTCTCTCACTACCACTCACCAACAATGCACCTCATCTCTCTACAGAACCTTTCTGACAAACATTTCATTTTTTAATAGCGCTGCTCATAGTTCACTCACATTCAGTTCTGTGATCGGCATGATACACGTTCTTTGTAGCAGGACCATTAACCCTCTGCGCTGTGTGGGTGGCATTAGTGCACGGTGAGTGATGTGACAGTGTGAGAGTAGGGCAAGAGGAGTGACTGCAGGGTGAGGTGGCCATATGAATTTGGGTGTGGATTTAAGTGCAAAGTGGGACGAAAAGATGCATGGTTAGTGATGGGCTTGTTTGAGTGAGATGTCAGATCGTGCAGTGAGGGGGACAGGTGAGTGAATTATCACATGAGTGCAGGGTGAGTAGTGAGCTCGTGTGACTGCAGGGTGAGGTAAAGAGTGAACAGCACAAGTGTAGTGAGTGCAGGGTGAGCAGGAAAGTGAAAGGTGAGAATGAAGAGTGAGTTGTTTGAATGCAAGGTGCATTCCCAGACACTTGAAGCAACTCAGCTGGTTATTGACGGCAGCGTAGGGTTTCAAATATAAGTTAAACTATTGCTATTAAGGCATTAATCAGGGATCGAGGGTGGAGGAACTAAATAATGTGCTGATCCTGCAACAAACTTCCAGTCTTATCATTAGGGATGTGAGCTCATTATTTTGATGTCTCAGACGGTACAAAAAGGAGCAGTCACCTAGAGCCATATTTTCAGCACTTAACTGTTCATACCTCGAACAGCAAATATAAATAGAAAGCACTTTTAATTGTGTTCTAGGGCTGCCTGAATAATCCATGACTGATAATTAAAGGGAACAAAGACAGAAAAGTCACATTACAAATTAATACATACTTTTAATTTATAACCCTATTTAGTGTCAAAGCGAGGTCTTTGCAGGCTCTTTAAACAACAAAAACAACACATGACTGGCATTTTTCTTTTGGCATCCCTACTTGCTTTTCAAGAAATGCATTCTCACACTACAGCAGTAAATGTAAAATACAAATGTAAGGAATAGGCAGAGTGGGGGCCAGTGGGTACTGGAACCAGAAAAAAAACTAAGCCTCGGTAACCAGTTTACAAAGCTACGTAAATATGCAAATGGTCTTTAAACACCTGTGAAAAACTGGGGTGTACCGGAGTAAAGACTCCATAAACTGCCCAGCTCGAGCTGCAGCAGGCCAGGCTGAGACAAACAACATTGGGGAGGGAGGGGGGGGGGGGTGGTTAAAGCTCTTTTAGCCCGATGGGCGTTGCAGCAAGTTTAAAAGCACAATGTGTGCTTTCATGATCCAGGATCATCTAAAAGCACACACTGTGCTTTTAAACTCGGTGCATTTCTTTTCTTGATGCAGCACAGCAGTGGGGCTGATTGTGGGCCTTTTGAAAGTATTTATTATTCCCAGCACCAGTCAAGGACTACAATTAACATAAATACTTTCGAACGGCAAACAATCAGCCCCACAGCAGCTCTCTATTTAGAAAAGAAATGCATCAAGCGTAAAAGCATGAATGTGTGCTTTCAGATGATTCTAAAAGCACACCTCGTGTTTGTAGACTTGCTGCATTTCTTTTCTACATAAAGCGCGGCTGTGGCATGATAAAGGGTGTGGGTGAAAACAAGTGATCCAGTCTGTAGCAAAGTAGGATCTGATTTCATGGTTACTCCCACTTTTTGCTGGTGTCAGTCTGTGTTTTTTTGACTAGTCTAACTGAGACCCTGCTAATCAGGACACCAGTCACTCTGCTACCTCCCTAAATTGAACATGGTTAGTTCTGTTGCGCTTCCACAATTGGCTACTGGTGTACCCTCGTAAGTCCCAAGTATATAGTACACCAGGTGTCTCCCACGGGCTGCCGGATGTATTACACCACCAATGAGAGAACACTCACTGTGTGAGTGAGCGCTAGCCCCCATTACGTCAGATATACGTTTTCTGATATCTGAGGTCATCCCTCTGGCAGGCCTTTAAGTCCTGGAGGCAGGGTGGTTGGTTAGAAGTTTGAGGGTATCCCTGCATGAGCAGGACACCCCCCACCAAATGATTCTCCAGGCTTTGTAAGTGCCATCAGCCATTTTAATACACAGCATAGACATCACATCAATTACCAGATGTCTAACTATATGGTGGCTGCACCAAACCCGGTTTATAGCAAACATGTTGGAATCATCCCCAACACCGATTTCGGTGTTGGAAGTATGATCTCATGTATGGGGGGGCTCACTTGGGGTACCCTGATGTACTCCGAGTTACAGCCTTTCAGGGTCTGACAGCAAGCCAAGCTCAAGCAGGAGAAGGTAGAACAATAGGTTTCCTGTAGCAGTAGGGTGTGACAACCTCCCAGGTAGGACTTAAGTGTATTGGGCTGGGGTGGGGGTGCTTGCCAGTGTCACCAGACTGCTTCGAAAGGCACATTTGGTGCCCACCTTGTATGCTCCAGTTGGAACCAGTTCAGAGAGCCCTTGGCTCTCGCTCTGGCACGTAACTGGACAAAGGAAGGGACCCCGGTGTCATTCCAACCATTTCTATAGGGTATTTAAAGGTTTACTTGTGGGTGGCTCTTCAGATTCGTCATGGGACAAGGCTCAAGCCTGAAACCATGTCACTCTTCGGCCGTCTGGACACTTGAACTTCACGCGGACCGAGATTGCATCAAGGAAGACTCCTGTTGCTCCTGGCCTTGCTGTTCTGCAAGCCTTCTTTGTCATCTGTGCTTCTTCCAGGAACTTCAAAAGACCTGTGGGGATCAAGGACACCCAAAGTAATCTCCCTTAGAATGAAGGAGTCACTCCTCTGCATCTGCAAGCACCGCAGTAAAGCTGACCGGCCTGCTGCTCCTGATGACCCACAGACTTCAAAAGGCTCAGCAACACAGGTGGTGGTTCTTCAACTCCCTCGCCGCCTGAACTGTCCTCTCTGCAATTATAAGGCCAGTATCCCTCTTCAGAACTAGTCGGACCAAACCCCTGTGCACCGCATCAACTTGCAGTTGCCAAGGCTTGCTGTATCTGCACTCCAGCATCTCTTCCTGCCAAGTACAGCATCTTCACTGCATCCTCTGCACCGTGGGCCTCCTTCTTGCTGAGCTGCTAGAGGTTCTCTTGCGACTCCTGTGCCTTCGGTCTGTGGGTCCTCTTGAGGGTCTTTTCCTGCCTCATTAACCTCCCCTGCTGCTCTGACTCTACTGCATGTGGGCAAGTCCCTTGGACCTTGATGGTCCCAACGTTGCTCCTTCCCTTTCCAAGCCTGTTGTAGCTGCCAAGGCATGTCGGTGCTCCCGCCGGGCACCGAACCCCCTGTTCTCGACTTCCGACGTGGGCTCCTGGTCTTCCTCAGCGTCACCTCATCCTCACAGCTGCAATGACAAGGTCACCGGCATCCCTTATGAACAGTTCGTCATCGGTGGGCATTGCTCTTTCATGACTCCTGGTCACCTCCAAGTGGCATAAACACTGTCCCCTCTGCTTACAGGTTCTTCACTTCCAGATCAACTCTTGAATTCCACTCTTGCACAGTCTTCTCCAGTTGCATATTTCCTAAAGTATGGTGGTTTCCAATGTCACTTCGCAACTATGCACCCAGCTTCCCTGCTGTAGGTATCCTGGTTCCTGGGGTATCCACAGGTTGGGTGACTCTCCAACCTTCTGTCTCGTATTGGGTTTCTTCAGGGTCCACTGGGAAGGGTCCTTTTTCTCCAAAACTGCAGCCCCGACTTTCTTGTTGATTTCTATTGGACACACAGCTGTGTTTCCACTCTGCACACAGCCTCCATGGGGCTTCTGGGTACTTACTTTGGGTTGTTCCTTGTGTTCCCAGCTCCTCTGCATCTCCTGCACCACTTCCTGACTTTGGTCTTAGTTCACATTCCACTTTCTTAATATATGGTTTGATCTCCCCCTGGAGACCACAAAATTTTGTGCTTACTTACCTATTCCCATTTGATTATTATTGCTTATTTGTGTTTATATCTCCGGTAGGAGATATACCAATGTGTTAGTGAGTGTTGTGTAATAAATATACCTATTTTTATATGCACACTGTGGGGTTCTTTTTCATTTAACCTCCACTAAATGATTGGATCTGGTAAAACAAGTTGCTTAACACTCTTTCAAGTTAAGCCTGAAGAACATGTTACTTACCTTCGGTAACGCTTTTTCTGGTGGATACAATATCTGCCTGTGGATTCCTCACCTTCTGGATTCCTCACCTTCTGAATACCCCCTGCGCCAGCATTCCGCGGAAATTCTTTCCTAGCTCTCCCACGTCAACGAGGACGTCATAATGCTATGGCTCCACATGCGGCTCCGCATGACGTCACCGGAGCCATAAAAGGACCTCGTCGGTGTGATGATGTCAGTTCCACCCATTTTGTCTGTGCCACCGAGGTAAACGGGCGGACCGACAAATTTTCACATGTATACATAGTATACTAAACATATATATATATACAGATGCATAACCCAATAAGGGCATGGAGAAATAGCAAAAGATCAAGTATTCCCCACTATTAAAACATAAGCATGATAAAGTCATATTCAACAAGCATTGGCATAGCCAATAGGTCTCGCTTTTGGGACCTTATAAGTATTTAGTTATGCAACTGTTGCATGGCTAAACACTTATAAGGTCCCCAAAGCGAGACCTAGTGGCGATGCCAATGCTGGTTTTGTAAAACGACCGATTCCCATTGCAGCGCGCCCAGCCCTCCGCATATGCTCTCTGTGCTGCAGCTGTCATTTCGGTAGCTCGTCTGCCAAAAGGCTGCTTCGGACAGCCTTAATTGCATTTGCTGCTCAGGTAGGACTCTGTGGCGGCCGTCTTAGAAGCGCCCTGAATGGGGAGGTGATATGATATGCTGTATTTAGGCACACAAAGAAAAGACATTCGGAAGCAGCCCTTGAACCAGGGAGGCCTGCACAGAATTAGACCAAAGCCATGATTCGGAGGGGCCCTGCACTGTACCGTATATCATGTACTCAAATCCCAGCACGCCTCTCAAACATGAGGGGCCCTTCAGGAAAGTGTGGCTGCTCATTTTGGAGGTTTCTGCTGTACCAGGTGACAGCTTATTTACAAGCCCCATCACTTTTCATCACATAAAAAGTAACACCTGCGGTTTAAGGGGCTTGTTAATAACCCTGAGTTTTGAAAATAAATGTGCATTTCATGTGACTTGCTCAAAGCAAGGCGTCTGTTCATCGATGGAAGAAGACATGGGTGAAAGTGCATCTACAATTTACGATATAAAAAAATCGTGCCCAGATTTACTATACATTTGCAAAGGCACTTACGTGAGACAAAGTTTTGCTCTATGACATAACGGGGCACAAACTGCAGCAGAGTCCAAGCAGCATGTTTATGTAGCTTTAAACAAGCAGGAAGTGGGATAAGGGAGGGGGTAGGGGAGAGAGGCACGCAGGCTGGCAAATGGTGAGCACTTTCGCGGCCGCTTTGATGTTCTCAGTGGCCGCGCGGCTCACTGAGAACATCAAAGCGGCCGCAAAATGATCACGCAGGTTGCCAAATGGTGCGCGCGCCCGGCGCACATGCACTGTATTTGGAGGCCTGAAAGCACTGGTTTGCACTTCCAAATCCCCCATTTACTAAAGCTCTCGCCAGAGCAGCGCTGAAGCGCTGGCTAAGGCGAGACCTAAAAAGCACTTATGTTAAACAGTTAAAGCAACTTTTCGGTAGAAACAGGTGGACAACGGGGAGGCGGGTGGGTCAGTGAGGAATCCACAGGCAGATATTGTATCCACCAGAAAAAGTGTTACCGAAGGTAAGTAACTTGTTCTTCTGATGGATACTTCTGCCTGTGGATTCCTCACCTTCTGAATAGAATCCCAAAGCCATACCTCTCCCGGAGGAGGGTGTCCACCTAACTAGACCAAAACATCTTGTAGCACAGATCGAGCAAAATGGCCATCCCTCCTAACCTCCGAATCTAAGCAGTAATGCTTTGCAAAAGTATGGAGGGAGGTCCAAGTTGCTGCTTTACAAATATCAATTACATGAACACCTCTAGCCAAAGCAGAAGAAGAAGATTTAGCTCTAGTGGCATGAGCTCTGATACCTTCTGAAGTGTCCTTCTTGGCCAAGGCGTAGCAAACCTTGATGCACAAGATAATCCACCTGGAGAGAGTCCGCTTGTGCACAGCCTTGCCTTTCATCTTCCCAACGTAGCCCACAAAGAGCTGATCATCCAGCCTCAGATCACTTGTTCTGTCTAAATAAAAGCTGATAGCTCACTTAGGGTCCAAACGATTAAGTCTCTACTCCACCTTGGAAGGGTGAGGGGGAGGATAAAAGGAGGGTAAAGTGATGGACTGCCCCATATGGAAAGGGGTAACCACCTTGGGAAGGAAAGCAGCCCTGGTCCTTAGAACCAACTTATCTGCATGAATGGTCAAGAATGGAGGCTTCGAACTAAGAGCCTGAAGCTCATTTACTCTCCTAGCCAAGGTAATGGCAATCAAGAAGACCATTTTAAAAGAGAGAAGCCTCAACTGGCAACTATGAAGAGGCTCAAATGGAGAACCCACTAAAAAGGTAAGAACAAGATTTAAATCAGGCTCTGGAGGTGGGGGTGTAGAACCTGCCCCAGCGACTGCGAGAGGAGGTCTGCCCTAAGAGGGAGATGGAGCGGAGGGTGCGATGAGAGGTGAAGATCTGTGTACCACACCCTTCTTGGTCAATCCGGGGCGATCGATATGACTTGGGCCCGGTCTTGGCAAATCTTCCTCAGAACCCGAGGGATCAAGGGTATGGGAGGAAATGCGTAAAGGAGTTGGAGCTCCAATCCAATTGAAACGCCTCCCCCAGCGCTCCCAGTACCGGATACTGGAGACTGCAAAACAACGGGCAATGCGCATTCTCGTGGGTGGCAAACAGGTCCAACCGAGGCGACCCCCACATCTGGAAGATGTAATGGACCACTTCCGGATGAAGCCGCCACTCATGATCGGCCGAGTAATGCTGACTGAGATTGTCCGCACGAACATTCAGCACACCGGCTAAATGATTTGCAAACACACAAATCTGATGGTTCTGAACCCAGGACCAGAGTCGCAGAGCCTCTCGACAGAGACGATACAACCCTACACCTCCCTGTTTGTTGATGTACCACATCGTGGGAGTGTTGTCCGTCAGGAACTGAACTGACTGACCGCGAAGGGAAGGAAGGAAAGCCTTTAGTGCCAAACGTATCCCCCGCAATTCCAAAAGGTTGATGTGAAGCAACCTTTCCTCTGGAGACCAAAGACCTTTGACCTCCAGATCCCCCAGATGAGCACCCCACCCTAGAGTGGAGGCATCCGTGATCACTGTGGCCACAGGTGGAGGAAGCTGAAGTACAAGTTACTTACCTTCGGTAACGATGTATCTGGTAGAGACGATTCTAGCCGCAGATTCCTTAATGTAGAATTATCCCCAGGCGTGAGACTGGATCCGGAAAATCTCTGCCTCAGCATCTCTGCACGCCGGGGGCGGTGCCTCGCGACCCCACCCTGACGTCGTCTGTGGACATGACGTCAGCGAGGTCACATAAGTCCCACCCCGGCGCGCTGACGTCAGTTTTCTTCGGAGAACTTTTCCGCGCCACAACGCGGAGCCATCACAAACAAAACTGTGAGAGTATGGGAACAGTGTGCAAAAAATCAGTGAAACAAAAAGGGAGAAACGAATGGTGAGGAACAGCACCATTACCATTGCCAAGCACTGCGTTACTGAAAATCATGGAAAAGAAGGAGCAGAGCACCGCTCTGAGAAGCAACCCTGCAAAACGAAGGCTATATCCCCCCTGGAGACGGAAAAATATGTGAAAAATGTCGGGGCAGACAGAAAGTATGCAACCACAATCTAGAACAGTGAAGGGCAACAAGTTCAGAACAGATGAGGAACGACACATCGCCCCAAGACAACACCAGCAAGGAGTGTCGCATCCCACGTAGAAAGCTAAGGGCTGAGGCACAGCCAAGAGACCCCAACCCAGAGGAGTCAGAACCCCAAGCAATGAAAAAAGGGAGAAGATTATAAGTAGGCCCCACACTGGAAGAACCAGGGTGCAGGGATGCAAAAGTACATATGAACCTACCGACCAAGTACCAGAAAGGAAGGAGTGGAACAACGAAACAGAACGAAACACCCCGCCAGGGAGGAAGAGAAAGAGAGCACCCGCAGAAGACAAAAGCCACCCGAAGGGAGGAGAGTGCAGAAGACCAAGCTGAAGGGTCCTCACAGAACAGGGAGGAAGGGCGGGTCATGAAGGAATCTGTGGCTAGAATCGTCTCTACCAGATATATCATTACCGAAGGTAAGTAACTTCTACATCTGATAGAGACTACTAGCCACAGATTCCTTAACGTAGAATAGATACCCTAGCCATACCCTGAGGGGAAGAGGGTCTGCGAGAGAACCTCACCCACTTGGAAGAACACAGGGCCCCAACAGAGGATGTGCCACAGGGACAAGAAGGACGTCCCATCCCCCTCCAAGCAGAAGGAAGCAAAAACAAGGAGAAGGGAAGTCCAGGATACCACAAGCCTACCCGAGGAGCAAAGGGCGTCCGCCAGAAAACCCGGAGGGACAGACAGCACCCAGCGAGTACCAAAGGAAGAAAAGAACCACCCGCAAATCCGAGGTAAAGAGGAGGAGCGGAGGCAGAGCCTGCCCCAGGAGAACACACACAGTGAAAAGGACAGCTGAACGGATGTCCGTCCCGAGGCAAGGAACAAGGCAGGAACGGCTCCACAGCCGATAAGCGCAGACGTGAGAAGAAAGACACAGACGCGCAAAGCTCCAGCCAAGCTTGGGACAGGAGCACACATCCACACGCCGAGGCTCTCGGAGGTGGACCAGAACTACCCGGCGTGCACAGCAGACAGCTGGCAAATACCATGACGTAGCGTGCCCAGAACAAGCCGAGCTCCCGATGTAGACAGAGGCAAGGGAACCCCAGAACAAGCCCTAGAGAAGGACCGTCCCAGTAGCACCACTCGGCCCATGAAGAGAAGTGGGACCGGCCAGAAGATAAAGAGACACAGGTAGTACAGACCGAAAGCCGGCAACAAGAACACAGGAGAGCACCAGGAATAACCAAGCCCCTCTGGAACACAAGGTAGAGACACAGGCCAAAACGGCGGATAACACGGTGGAACACAAAGACACGACGCAGTAAACGGCATGACAAAAGGCGGTCTGGCGACCCAGAGGCTGAAGAGGGAAAACGCACAGGAGCAGATATCCCGCAGAAACAAAGGGCAAAAATGGATGACAGGCAAACCCTGTAGAAGAAGGATAGAAACACCAGTGAATACTGAGCGGGACAGAACCTGGAGCAGCGCAAGCTGCGCTAAGGCGGAAGAGAAAGAAAGACCGCACCAAGCGGTATACAATGACGCCAGTAAAACGCGAGGAACCAACAAGTACCCCACCTAGGGTAAGACTTGTCCCAAAACAAAACAGGGAAACACCTCTTAGGGAAACCCGCAGCAGAGGTCAAGAACACAAAAGACCTGTGGAAAACACCACAGGTGGCTTACAAATCAGCCAAAAAACCCACAGAGGGTCCAACCTGAGGACCTATACAGCTGCACTAACAGCCAAAAATCGCTCACCACAAGCTGAAGGGTTGAACCAGCAGCCAACAGAACAGAGGGGCCAACTTAAGGACCCTGAAGGTATTCCAAGCTGAACACAGACGGGCCCCAAAGAGAAAGGTGGGATAAATGCCTCCCATAAGACACCTGAGGACCGACAAGCTGAAGCTTACGGAGGGGGAGGGGGACGGAGCCCCGCAAGGAGTCGTTGAATAGCGGAGTCCGCGTGGGTGTGAAATAACAGAGCCCCATCAAAAGGCAGGTCAACAAGACGCTCCTGAACATTCTCTGGAAAGACGCCATCCCGCAATCAAGCATGGCGGCGGAGGGCCACAGAACTCGCCATAGCGCGGGCGAGAGAATCAGAGACGTCAAAGGCCGAACGGAGAATAAATGTAGCTAACTGTGGCCATCCCGCACATGGTGCCGCAGATCAGCGTGGGCACCCTCATGGGGGGTGCGAGACACAAGGGACTCTGCGGAATCCTCCCACAGGTAGGAAGTAGCCCTGGCCAACACACAAAGTGTGTTGAGCACGCAGAGCAGCACTAGTGGAGGCGAAAATGTTACGCCCCCAGGAGTCCAACCACCGGGCCTCCCGTGACGGCGGGAGCAGCACCGCAGTCAAGGAAGGAGGAGCAGCACCGCAGTCAAGGAAGGAAAAGCAGCCCGCAGGACAGGGCCCCAGGCAGATGGGTGGTAAAATAAAAAGGCAGACTGGATCGTGCGGGGCAGGACAGAGGCGGTGAAGGAGCGGCTGAGGCACCGGATCCCCCATAGCAGGATGCCCCCAGGCCCCCAGAAGAGAGTTGTGGAGTGAAGCTTCAAATGGAAGAAGGGCTCCCCTCCACCAGTCCCCTGGTGGGGAACCTCCAACAAGTAGTCCGTCGGGAGTGGAGCAACCGGATTGCCCAATTGCAAAATGCCAGTGGCCGTGGAGATGGCCCGGACAAAGGCAACACTCACCTCCGTAGGGCGTCGTGGGGGGAAAGCAACTCTTCCGTGGGTGAAGGCTGCAAACTCAGTCGCCAGTCCCCGTGCCCTGCTGAAGGAAGAAAGGGCCAGCCCCTATAGGATGGAAGACCCACGGATGAGTGAGGGGCCTGAGGGGGCTCTGGAGAAGGCGGAGAAGCCTGCAGGGCAGTCAACTGCAGGGAGCGGAAGAGTGGGTACAGGGAGACGGCGTAGAACCCGCCCTGGAAGCCGCCGGGGAAAAAGCAACAATGCGACGTCCAGTCTCCGGTGAAGAGGAGACAAGAAGACGACAATCCTCTGGAGAGGAAGGGACATCCGGAGAAGAGTCGACGATCCGACGTCGGGACGGTGCCGGGGAGTCCACCACAGGCACCGGCGCCGAAGCGTCCCCCAAGGGGTGCGAGTCGACCTCCACCACCACATGCCTCATCGGAGAAGGGGGCGTGGTCGGAGCTGAAGCGGCCAATGAACGGCACCGAAAAGGCACTGGCTTGACCTCTGACGAGGCAGCCGCCTGCGCAGAGTACCGAGAGGGGCTCAAGGAGACGCCCCAGGTCCCGGCTTCCACCCGCGGCGCCGCCAGGGCCGGAGAGGAAAGCCGTCGACGCCAGACAGGCGTCAGCTCGACCTCTGGTAAGTTAGCCGCCTGCCCAGAGGACCGAGGGGGACTCGGGGACGAACTGTGAGTCCCGGCGACCTCCTGCGACACCACAGGGAACCCCGCGGGGTTTTGCGTTAAGGCAGAGACGCCATGGGTCGAAGAGGAGAACCCCTTAGGGCCGCACCTCGATGACACCACACCTCCAAAAGCAGAAGCCAAACTCGTCGGTGCCGAGTCCGCAGAAGGCCCGGCACAAGGCGAGGGATCCCTGGACGTCTCAGGAACAGGAGGGGGGGGTCCAAAGAAGCCTACAGAGCTGTAGTGTAGGCCTTCATCTGGGCCCTGGTCGCCCCAACGCCATGGAATGGCGGATAGGGTGGTGACGGGCGAGGGTGCACGTCCCAAGAGGAACTCGCGCCCTCTGCAGGAGGAGGACAGGACCTCGGTGGCAAGCTGCAGGACTTACCGGCGGGCGAACGACGCCCGTGGGGCCTTGGTGAAGGACAATCCCGCAGCCAGAATCGGCGGCTTCTGGACCCTTCCGAGGTAGGAGACGGACGCTGCGACGAGACCGATCTGGACAAGCGGGCCGAAAGCAATTTCATCCGGCGCTCCTGCCGTGATTTCGGCTTGAGATGCTGACAAGCTTCGCAGTCCGTAGAATCATGGTGCTCGCCCAAACACCACATACAAATAGGGTGAGGGTCCGTCGCCGACATCTGACACGCACAAGAAGCACACGTCTTGAAACCCGAAGGCATGGCACACTGTTACCAACTCAAAGGCTTAAAAAGAGGCCTGAAAACCGGTCAAGGGAAGACACTCCGGATCCGCATTACACGCGGAAAAGAAGGAAACTGACGTCAGCGCGCCGGGGTGGGACTTATGTGACCTCGCTTAAGTCACATCCGCGGACGTCAGGGCGGGGTCGCGAGGCACAGCCTCCGGAGCGCAAAGATGCTGTGGCAAAGATTTTCCGGATCCAGTCTCACGCCTGGGGATAATTCTATGTTAAGGAATCTGCAGCTAGTAGTCTCTATCAGATAGGGCTTTCCTTGAGACAGGTTGCCCGGCACACCCCACCAAGTCAACTCCGCTGCAGCTTTCCTGGAGATTCTGATCTCCCTGGGATCTCCATTGTGTTGATAACACTGCCTGCGGAGGCACTACTGGGGTGCCCTCATGTGCCAGCGTGCATGGCTGACCAACAGTATGCAGACCGGACAAGCGAAGGACCTTCAGGACTGGAACAACCGCTCCATCGTGAAATAAAGGAATCGTTTCCTGTATGTCGAGAATCCTCTGCTGGAGGCAGGTATGCTCGACACACAGAAGTGTCCAGTATTGCCCCTATGAACAGGCTGCGCTGAGAAGGCACCAGGTGAAATTTGGGTAAATTTATCGGGAAACCCAAGTTGAACAACAGTTGTGTTGTTGCTTGCAAGTGGCGCAAACCCAACTCCGGAGACACTGCTTTCAACAGCCAGTCGTACAGGTAGGGGAAAACAGAAACCCCTGACCTTCTGAGATGTGCCGCTACCACCGCCATCACCTTCGTAAAGACTCGAGTTGCGGAAGTGAGACCGAACGGAAGAACCGCAAACTGATAGTGTTGCAATCCTACCGTGAACCGGAGATACTTCTGATGAGACTTCAGGATGGGAAGATGAAAATACGCATTCTGCAGATCGATGGACACCATCCAGTCTTCCAGTTGCAGCGCAAGAAGAACCTGAGCCAAGGTCAACATTTTGAACTTTTCCTGTCTGAGGTATAGATTCAAAATCATGAGGTCCAAGATCGGCATTAATCGAACGTCCTTTTTGGGGATCAGGAAATACCGGGAGTAGCATCCCTGACCCCTTTCCTTCTCCAGAACCACCTCTATCGCACCTTTCTGTAACAAGGTAAGAACATCCTGCTGCAAAAGCAGTAAGTGGTCCTCTGAACACCAACCCTGGCAAGAAGGGTAAGGAGGAGGATACTCTAAAAAAGGGAGGGTGTACCCATTCTCTACAAGATTTAAAACCCAACGATTTGAAGAGATCGGTTTCCAATCTTGAAGAAAGTGGGACACCCGACCCCCTACCGGACCAACATGTTCTAAGGTGGAGGATCTAGAACTGCTTTCCTGAAGTACCAATGGTGGTGGGAGGAGAAGTGGAGGAGGAGGAGGGTTGCTGCTGAGAGGCTCCCCTAAGACGCCGTTTATTCTTCCATCTGTACAATTTGTACAAAGGGTTCTGTTGCTGCTGCTGGCCCTGTTGAGTCTGCTGGCGGCCACGAAAGGAAGCACCTCTTCCGAAACCACGATACCGCTTGTAGCCATATCCCCTGGACTGCACCTGGAGGCCCAGAGACCTTGCAGTGGCCCTGCTATCCTTAAAACGCTGCAAGGCAGAGTCAGCCTTAGAACCAAACAGTCTTGACCCATCAAAGGGAAAATCCACCAGAGTCGCTTGAACATCGGGAGAAAATCTGGACGATCTAAGCCATGCTTGTCTTTTTGTCGCCACAAAAGACCCCATCACACGAGCCACAGAGTCAGCAGTGTCCAGACCAGATTGTATCACCTGACGGGCTGCAGCTTGAGTATCAGAAAGGGCCTCCAATAAATTATTTTGATCCTCTTTAGGCAACTTTGGAGCTAATTGCTTGACTGAGTCCATCAAAGAATGGATATACCTCCCAAGAAGACAGGTTGCATTAGTGGACTTCAGAGCCATACTAGCAGAAGAGAACACCTTCTTTGCTGCCTGCTCCATCTTTTTAGAATCCCTATCACCAGGTATGGTAGGGAAAGAACCAGAAGACTGCTTCGAACAAGAAGCCTGGACCACCAAGCTTTCCGGTGACGGATGCGAAGACAGAAAAGCCAAATCCCCAGGAGCAGGCCTGTACCTTCTTGAAATCGAACGAGAAACTGCAGGAGCAGACAAGGGCTTCTGCCAAACCTCCAAAATAGGCTCCTTCAAAGCCTCATTAAAGAATAGAAGAGGTTCAGAGGCTGTAGAAGGGGAATTAAGAACCTCAGTCAGGATATTAGATTTTACCTCCGCTGAAGGAAGTTGCAGATCAAGCAACTCAGCTGCCTTCCTTATTACTACGTGATAAGGAGCAATGTCTTGCAATACTCCAGCCTTTGGAGATGAGAGATCATACTCAGGAGAGGTATCCAACCCACTGGCCTCCTGTAAGCCCTCAAACTCGTCCACAGACTCAACAATTTCTCCTTCCTCCTGATCCTGTGCATATTCCTCCTCCTCAAGGCGTCTCTGCGCCTTTCTCCTAGAGCGCTGTTTAAGAATCGGCGTCAGCGGTGCCAAGCGCGGCACCAGTGAGGACATCAACGGCGTCGATGGAGGAGCCTCAGCTTCAAACCTCGGCGTCGATCAAATTCGAGGCGGAGCCGACTCGACAGCCGAAGGAGTCTGCAGAGACTGAGTGGAAGACCTCGGCGCCGGGAAATGCCAAGCCGAAGTCAATGGCAAGAATGGCATAAAGAGTGCTAGAGGATAGTGTTGAGGAACACCCAAGTTAAAGGCCAAAGGACCCACAGGGCCCAAAGGCGCACCAGATGGAGTAGAGGCCCTGGCAAACATGCCAAACATCGCATTAATAAAATGCACTACGTCTGATCCAGGAACAGGAAAAGGAGGATATGGATCCGTAACTTCCTGAAGCAGAACCACCTGAGGCTGAACCAGAGCCTGCGGGGACGGTGCCCGCACAGGCGAAGCCACACGGCTTGGAGAAGACTCCCTGGGTGTTGGAGACCTAGCAGGAGCCGGAGATCCATCATGCGACGAAGAGCCCTTCGACGCCAGCGACCTGGGAACAGGAGATGGAACCGGCGTCACCCGTGGAGATGGAGTCGGAGAAGGAGAAACAAAGTCCTTTCTTCTAAGACACTTAGCTGGAGAAGGCGACCTCGAAGCCCTGACCCTTGACGAATGGTGCCGAGAGCCATGTCTCCTCTTAGACTTCTGTTTTTTTGATTTAGAAGTATGAGAAGACGGCTTGCTCTTTTGCGACCCCTCTTCTCCTTTTTGGCTTTGGCCATAAACAGCTTAGTCTTGCGCTCCTTAATTGCCTCTGGATTCATTTTCCTGCAGCTTTGGCATTCTTCGACGTCGTGATCCGACGATAAGCACCAAAGACAATCTTCATGCGGGTCAGTGATTAACATGTGACCACTGCACTCCCTGCAGAGCTTAAACCCAGTCTTCCTAGAAGTAGCCATTGGAGATCTTCGAGGATACAAAGTTTTCTCTAAAGAAAATGGAGGGCCCCTAGAAAAACCGTTACGCATGAACGGCGCGGAAAAAAGGGAACTGACATCACGCCAAAGAGGTCCTTTTATGGCTCCGGTGACATCATGCGGAGCTGCGAGCGGAGCCGTAGCATTATGACGTCCTCGTCGACGTAGAAGAGCTAGGAAAGAATTTCTTAGGAATGCTGGCGCAGGGGGTATTCAGAAGATGAGGAATTCAGAAGCTGAGGAATCCAGAAGGTGAGGAATCCACAGGCAAAAGTATCCGTCAGAAGGCTGCTCTCCACAGCTAACACTTAGAGAGCCTTCTATGGTTGCCTAGGACCGCTATAATCACCATATGGGTTGCCTGGATTAGTGTAAAGCAAAGTGCTTCACTTAAATAAGTGTGCATCATATACTAAGCCAGCCTCCTACACAGCCCTTTCAAGAACCTATTTACAATTGGAGTCTTAAAGAGAGAGGGTTGGTCTCGCAGAGTACCTGTAAGAGGCTGGCTTAGTATATGGTGCACACTTATTTAAGTGAAGCACTTTGCACTAATCCAGACAAGCCTTATGGTGATTTTAGTGGTCTTAGACAACCATAGAAAGCTCTCTTAGTGGTATCAGAGCCAGCAGCCTTCAGGCTTAGTTCAGCAGGAGTGTTAAGCAGCTTGTTTTTTTACCAGATTTAAACATGGGGTGTAGGTTAAACTTAAAAGAACCGCACAGTGTAGTTATAAAAATATGCCTAATTATCAAACAACAGTTACTAACACATTGGTATATGTCCTACCCGGAGAAATCAACACAAATACAGACAACACTTTAATTGTAAACAGGTATCTAAGCACAATACACAGTGGACTCCATATACTAAAACAGTGGAATGTGAACGGCGACTGAAGTCTGGACTTGGACTTGGAGACTCGAAAGAGCTGGGGACACCAGGAACTACCCATGGTAAGTACCCAGGAACCACGCGGAGACTGTGTGCAGAGTGGAAAAACAGCCATGTGCTCAATCAAAGTCAACAGGAAAGTCGCAGTTGTTGTTTTGGAGAAGAAGGACCCTTCCAAGTGGACCCTGAAGAAACCTTGTGGAAGACAGAAGGTTGGAGAGTCACCCGAGAAACCAGAATACCTACACCAGGGAAGCCGGGTGCAAAAGTGAGAAGTGACGTCGGAAACCGCTGTAGACCACAATAGAGGACTTCAGTAAAGATGCCGCTGGTGAAGTCTGTACAAGAGTACGGTAGAATCCAAGGGTGGATTATTGAAGAGAAGAACCTGCAAGCAGAGGGGACAGTAAGCCACTCCGGGGTGAACAGTAGGCACGTAAGAGAAATAAACACCGATGACGGAAGATGCAGGAGTGATGACAGTGACCTTCTCGCTGCAGCTGTGAGGACAAGGCAAGGCTGCGGAAGACAAAGAACCGTTCACGAGCTGTACCACATCAGTAATCAAGAATGAGTGGGTCGGTGTCCGAAATAGGCACCAACAAGCCTTGGCAGCAGCAACAGCTGTGGAAAACTATGAAGGAGCACCTCTGGGATCAGCAAGGAACAAGGAACTCACCAAGTGCAGGAGAGTCAGAGTAGGCCCGAGCAAGCAGGGGAGCCCACTGAAGAAAGAGAAGACCCTCGAGACGAGCCACATGCCGAAGGCACAGGAGGACCTCGAGCGGCTAACCAAAGAAGAAGGCACACGGTGCAGAGGATGCGGGGAGGACGAATATGTTAGCAGGAAGAGATGCTGGAGCTTCTGGTAGCCTGAGGATCTCTGGAGTGCAGCACCAACAAGCCTTGGCATTAGCAAGTGGATGCGGTGCTCAAAGGGAGGTAGCTTCGGGTGTCCTTGATGCACAGAGGTCTGTTGAAGATCCTGCAAGAAGAACAGACACAGACGACGACTTGCAGAACAGCGAGACCAGGAGCAGCAGGAGTCTTCCTTGATGCAGTCTCAGTTCCAGGCCAAGTCCAAATGTCCAGACGGTAAAAGAGGGATGTGGTGTTAGGTTTGAGTCTTGTCCTACGACGAATCGGAGGACCCACCCACAGGTAAGACCTTTTATACCCAAAGAAAGGGGTTAGGACGATTCAAGGGTCCCTTCCAGAGGAGGGGCTGGACAGAGGGGAGTATACTCCCATGTCCTTTGTCCAGTTCTGCGCCAGAGCGGGAGCTAATGGCTCCCTGAACTGGCTCAAATTGGAGTATGCAAGGAGGGCACTATAGGTGCCCTTCAAAGCAGTCTGGTGGAGGTGGCAAGCGCCCCCACCCCAGCCCAATACACTAAGTCCTATCTGGGAGGTGGTCATACCTCCCTGTGACAGGAAACCTATTGTTCTACCTTCCCCTGCTCGAGCTCAACTCAGCAGCAGGAGGGAAGAATCGTGTCTGTGGTCAGCAGCAGCACTAGCTTGATAGTAGACCCTGAAAGGCTGTTACCGGGAGTACTGGGGGCTTCCTGGAGGAGCCCCTAAGTGCATGGAATCACACCTTTAGCAATGGTAACGGTGTTGGAGTATGATTCCAACATATTTGATACCAAACATGCCCAGGTTTGGCACAGCCACTATATAGTTAGCAATCGTGTAATGAGGCATTGCCGATATATATTTATCAAAATGGCTGGCCGCACTTGCAAAGCCTGGAGAATCGACTCTGGGGTTTATAGGGGGCTGTCATGCTCATGCAGGGGCATCATTACACTTATAACCCAGCACCCTGCTTCAGTATTAAAAGGTTTGCCTTAGGGGTGACTTATAGGTTTTAAGTGCAGTGACCTCAGATATAAGGAAACTTACATCTGTTGCAAGTGGCTGTAGCAGCAGCTTACACAGGCTGCAATGGCAGGCCTGTAGTCACAGTTTGAGTAGTCTCTCATCGGTGGCATAATACATGCTGCAGCCCATGGGAGACCCCTAATGTACCTATGCCCTGGGTACCGTTGTACCATAAACTAGGGACTTACAAGGGTACACCAGTAGCCAATTGTGGAGGTAGCAAAGTACCTACCATGTCAAATTTAGGGAGGAAGCACAGTGGCTGGGGTCCTGGTTAGCAGGATCCCAACCAGACTAGTCCAAAAACATACTGACACCAGCAAAAAGTGGGGGTAACCATGAAAGAAGATCCTACTTTCCTACAGTACCCAAAGCAGAGCCCTGCTGGGCAAGGGTAAGAATGAAAAGAAGAACGGTAGAGAGAGAAGCAGAAAGAGGGTCAATAGACCTTTTTATACTGTATGATACAAACGTTTGCCAACGGCAGGCGCATACCGTCCTAGTGGATGGCTGACTGGCCGCCAAAACAATGTTACATACTTCGGGAGGAAGGTCAAAAACCATCAACTGCTGCTGCTCATTCTCCACGCATAAAGCAAGTTGACAGGTTCGGGTGGAGAACCCTCCCCTGCACCTGCAACAGAAGACAGCTGAGTTCATCCACCCTGGCGTTCAGACAACCTGCTAGGTGTTGAACCACTAGGGTTTATGCCCTGATGTTCCATGTCCAGAGACACAGGGCCTCTTGTCAAAGGGACACAACCCCACTCTGCCTTGCTTGGTGCAGTAACCCACAGCAGTGGTTTTTGTCCGATAACACTTGCACCACCTTCCCCTCAACAGAGGGAAGAAATGCTTTCAATGCAACCAAATTGCTCAAAGCTCCAACAAATTGATGTGGAGCCCCAACTCCGCTGGAGACTAGTGTCCCTTGATCTCCACCAGATGGCAGCCAAATCCAAGGAATGACTCATCTGTCACCACTGTGTGATCTTCTTAGGGAGAGGGGTCTGCCTCTGACCAAGTCGAGGTTCGACAACCACCACTGCAGATCTCTCGCAGTTCCTTCAGTGATCTGGACAACATTGGTGAGATTCCTTCTATGCTGTGCCGACTAGAACTTCTGATCCCACTGAAGACCCTGCATATGTCACCTGGCATGCTTCACCAACAGGATTCAGAAGGCCATGAGGCCCAACAGCCTCAGAGTCAGTCTCAACGACATCCAGGATAGGGGTCGAAACATCAGACTCAAAGCCTGAATATCCTGGACTCGCTGCTCGGGAGAATATGTCCGAAACTGCACTGTGTCCAGAACAGCTTCGATGAAGGAAAGCATCTGAGAAGGAGTCAGGTGTGACTGTGGCACGTTTATAGAGAACCCCAGCAAATGCAGGAAGTTTGCCGTAGTATGAAGGTGAGAGAGGACAGCTTGAGACGAGGACGCCTTCAACGGCCAGCCGTCAAGGTAGGGGAAGATTGAAACCCTAACTTGAGTAGATGAGCTGCGACCAATGCCGTCACCTTGTCCATTCACCTAAGTGAACAACTGAGGGGTACTGGTAAGACCGAAGGGGAGAACGCTATACAGAAAGTGCTCATGGCCTACCTTGAACCACAGGAAATGTCTGTGGCCCAGCAGGATGGGAATGTGAAAATACGCATCCTGCAGGTCCAACGCTACCATCCAGTCTCCTTGTTCTAGAGCAGACAAGACCTGAGCTAAAGTAAGCATCTTGAACTTCTCCTTCTTGAGGAAGAGATTGATGGTCCGAAGATCTAAAATGGGCCGTAACCCTTTGTTCTTCTTTGGAATTGGAAAGTAGCAGGAATAACAGCCACAGCCTACTTCTGAAACAGGAACCCTCTCTATAGCCCCCTTTTCTTGGAGCAATGTTAAATGATCCTCCGCCACCCGTTCTTGAAGTAAGGGAATAGGAGGAGGAAAAGAAAGGAAAGGCAGAGAATAGAGCTCCTGAATGATCTGTAAGACCCACTTGTCCGCTGTTATGGACCTCCAGTGGGGGAGATGATGATGGATTCGCCCTCCCTCTGGAGAGACGTGGTCTTGCAGAGTCAGACTTGGAATGCCTGGAGGGTGCAGCTTCCGAGGGCACGGTGGCTGACAACTTCTGGCTTCCATTTCTAGGACGGAATGAGCCGCGTCCACATCCCCACACAACTTAGAAAGTCCACGCAGGATGGTGGCTGGGATAGGGCTGGTGTGGCTGGAACCCCCTTCTGTTGCCATGAGCCAGACTAGCCACGAGGTGCCAATGATCTGGCCGTAGCACGAGAATCCTTGAACTGTTCCAGGGCCAAGTCTGCCTTCACACCAAACAGACTGGAACAAGGCATGTCCATGAAATTAACCTGGAAATCACCCAAGAAGCCACACGTTATAAGCCAGGTGTGGCACCGTAAGGCCACAATCGATGAAAGCGCTCTTCCAAGCAAATCAGTTGTGTCATGTCCACACCTGACGGTGAATTTTGGTGTATCTCTCCCATCCTTAACTCCCTGGGAGAGCACAGCGCGGGTCTCCTTCCGGACCTGTGGCTGCACTTACGCAACCAGCCTGCTAATGGGAGAAACAGCCTAATAAGCATGCAGTATTCACGTACTGCAATGCCAGGCTGGAGGAAGTGATTCCAACCTCTTGGATTCCCTATGCAGAGGGGCGGAAAAGAACCCGCCTCTGGGAGGAAGAAGCCAGCACCACCAAGCTTTCAGGGGTGGGGTGCTGGCTGAGGAACTTTGGGTCGCTCAGAGATGGGCGATGGCTGCATGCAATTGCCCTATTCACAGAAGCTCATGTGCTAGGCTTGGACCATGTGCCTAGTAGGACATCAGTAAGTGCCTCATTGAAGGGCAACAGGGGTTCAGAGGTGGAAGAGCCAGGCTGAAGCACTTTGGCCAGGAGATTAGTCCTGACCTGCACATAGGGCAACTCTAGTCCAAGGATCTCAGCTGCACTCCTTACCACCATAGCATAAGAAGCCCCCTCATCTTCAGCAACAGTTGGCGGAGAGATCATGCCAGCATCTGTGGATGTGTTCAGTCCATTGGCTTCCCCAAGTTCCTCCTACAAGTCCATCTGCTCTGAAGACATATCCTGGTGTTCTAAAGGGTCCATAGACACCTCCCAGCCCTCTCCTGGGCCTGAAAATTCATGAAAATGCTCAGACGACAACATAGAACCCTTGGGATCTTCTGGTGCCAGAATCGGCATCAAGCGACGCTGTTCCATATCCGTGTTGTTGGGGATAAGGATGGGGTGGGTGCTGACTTCAGGACTGATTCCAGGGAAGGTTGTATTGGCACGACCGGCTTCATACTAGATCTGGAATCGGATCCCTGAAGCCCCACCGTTGCCGTGGCCAGAGCAGATTGCGTCTAATCCAACGGGCTCTCCCGACCCAGCAGGGCCAGAAGGCTCTCCAGAGGGGTCGGTTTGCTTTAATACGTGGAGCATGGCCCGTAAAACTCTTTAATTTGAGCAGAGGTTGTTCCTGCTTCCAGGAAAAAGAAGCGAGACGCAAAGTCGACCCTGGCTCCGGCTTTGCAGAACTGTGCCTAGAGCGTCGGACTTCCTTACCTCTTTCGTCTACACAGACGATAACCAATGTGAAGACAAATTCCGCTAAGACAAATCTTTTTCCCTGTGCCTCTTCCCACAGTGTCCCAAGGACCTCAAGTGAGAGGAAGAGTACTTGGGGCTCCAGAAGCAGTCCCATGCCCTCCTCTTCTTCAATCGAGACAGGGATCTACACCGAGTCTCGCTGGATGGTGTCGACTGCAAGGCCACAAGAAGTTTTGTAGTTGGCTTTCGCAAGGCCTTCAGAGCCTTGGCCTGACAGTCCAAGCAGGACTTCGAGTCGTGATCACGCTCGAGGCACCACAGGCAGATGAGGTGGGGATCGGTAACTACATGACGTTGTGACAGGCGCCACACGGTTTAAAACCTGTCTTCCACAGACATCCCTTGACACACAATGGAAAAATTCTTTACGTCGAAAAAGAGAAACTGTCAAAAAGCGACAGAGGGGTAGCTCATCCCAGATCAGCGCTTAACTGGTGTGGAAAGAAAAGAACTGACGTGTGTGCTCCTGGGTGGCACCTTTATAGGTGACTGCGACATCATAACCGACGCCAACAATGCCACCGCAGAGCCGAATGGAGCCACCCGACGGTGCGTGCAAGGGGTACTGCTCACGCAAAAGTTTCCAGATCCAGCCTGACACCTGGGAAATTCTAAGGTAAGGAATCTGCAGCTAGAAGTCTCTATCGGATACGTTATTTTATTTGGGAAAAATGTCCTTAAATGTACCAACATGATTACTGGTTTATATTAGGATTTGGTATGTGTTTTTAATGTGGTAGATTGTGTTTTAAGATATCTAGATTTGATTTATATGTATACTATATGTTATGTCACAGTCATTTTTTAATCTAGGTAGGCACTATAGCTGGAGTGTACACTTTCTCATAGATTTCTTATTACATTATTCATGTGTTATGGTCTGAAGCCATTAAACCTGCCTGCCTCAATGTTTTTTCTAACTTTTTATTTACCATTTTCCAATAAGATGTAGCCATAGTGTAACATACATTTGGTATAGCAGTTTTAATCAAAAAAGCAGACAAGTCATTGAATATCTCTCCACTCAATATTTCAAGTAGTTCCTGTACTCGGGGGTCAGCATCAAATATATCTGAACATTTAAATCAACAACTTAAACATCTCTGGTATCGTTTACTCTGTCTATTTTCTCAGAATCTTCCCCCTTGCACCCATTATTAGGTATCCTCTATCAATGGACCCCAAACACCCTTTGGGCATGACAAGACAGTGAGAAGCATGCCTCTTTAGAGGGCACCACCCCATCAGTCCAGGTCATTGCTAAACACCTTTTCATTAACAGCAGTGCTGTCCTTGAAAATTTTCTGCTGTGCTTTTTTGACTTTCTTCACATATCCTAGAAGTGCCAATATTGGTTCAGCTACCAGGGTCGTCCTATCATCTTGTTTACCGTTGAAACTAGTTTCTGCCAAAAGCAGCTATTTTCAAGCAACACGTTGCCAAAAGTAGGATATCTGCCCCCCCCGGGCATGGCACCTGGTACAATTATCATTGTCCCTCCCTCCATATATCATACTTACTGGTGCATGTTACAATTGATGTAACTATTTATAATGGAGGCTTCTATGCCAGCCATTCATAGATCTAGCCTTGGTTTGTCAACAACAATTTTCCCAATGTTCCTGCGATATCTCTTCACAAATCTCGTGCACATTGCGCCCTAGCTCTTTTATCTTCCAGTTTAATATTACTCTGAACCATATTATACATCATTGTAACAATCTTCCTCAGGGCCAGTCCTGCAGCTACTACGGACAGCAGTATCCATTCCTCAGGTTCTTGTGGAAAAGTAGATAACACCAGTTAAGACAGATTCTCCCATTCCATGATAGTGAAAAACATCATGGGCTTAGAACCTCTCCCTACTTATAGATGTCGCCCATCCGATAAAGTGGTTTCATCTGCAAGTTCCTAACCATTTATCTTTAACTTGCAACAGCTATTCTGGGGTTACACTATAAGGGTATTGTGAGGAAATGGGTTGTGTTATATGATATGGTTGCGCAACCTCACCATGTAATACACTCACCAACGCCTGTCTAACCCTCAGCTCAAACCTGGGGAGCTGTGGCACTAAGTGCAAAGAATTACACAGAGGAACAAGTGTAAAGCATTTAAACAGCACCTAAACAAGTGAAGAAATTGACATGACAATCAAGAAGTCCAATACCGAGGAGCCTAGCCTGCAGCCGAGATGGCCGCCTAGCTCTTCGGCTCCGCCGACCCTTTCGCCCTTCGTCGATATCCTGGCAAGAATCCTGCGCCTCCGAGCCCTACGCGTACCTGCGCCACGTTCCTGACCACGATACTTTGACTCCGGTCGAAAACGGAGCTGCCCCGGCGGAGTTGGGCCCCGGTTTCCATTCCGGCCTTCCAAGCGGTCGCAGCCGGGCCATTGCTTAGTGGGGACGGCCGGCGGCGACAACGATAGCAGCGGCCGCTGTGGAGAGGGAGGAGCCGGTGCACCGGACCTGGAGCGCGGCGCTGGGATTCTCACAGCAGCCTTTTCCATGCTCGGCTGCCCAGCGCGCCCCGCTCGCAACATTGTATCCAGCTCCCGTATACTGTATCCCGGCCCAGCTGGGAGAGGGCCGGGATCGCTTCTTTGTTGCAGCCTACAGCAGCGGACGCCATCTTCCGCATCGGAAGCCCTGGTCTCGCCGGTGGGTTTCCCTGCACCACAGATTCCCCTGTCCTTGAAGCTCTTCCACGACCGGCTGCCTCCACGTTTCCTGCACCGCCGGGGCCCCGCAGAGAGCTTATCACCTTCCAGATACCGATGGCCGGTGAAGGGGGCTTGCTTCCCGGGGCGCTCGATGGTTGCTTGCCTAAGATGGCGGACGCAACAGCACCCTCCATCCTTGATCCACCGCTGGGGCTTTGCGACATCCTGGCAGCTCTGGAGGACCTGTGGTTGGCCTTCCGCGACTCTGCCACTGGTTTGGAGGACCGGTTTGATCGGACTTTTTCAGCTGGCCATGATGATTCTCCAGTGCCGCATGTTAAGCCACATCTTCAGCCGACTGTCGGTGGATCACCCGAGTTGAGGTATGTGGCAGTGACGGGGGGACGTGTCCCAGTGCCCGCTGCGGTACTCCTCGGCTCTGCCCTGGAGGAGTCTGACAATCCTGCTCCCTTGGTATGGCCGGAGCTTGTGCCTCAGCCGCCGTTTTGCCCATCTCCTCTGTCCTTTGGTGCCACGTTTCTGAGCGTCCTCCTGGACTTGCTTCCTGTACATCGGCCGGCCGCTACTCTGGGATTTATGCATCGTCCTGCTCCCTGTTGTACTAGCCACCGCATAGCAGTGGCGCATTCTGTGGTCCTTTACTATCGAGCTTCGCTCCAGTTTGACTTGTCTCTTACCCCTCGATTGCTGCAACGGACTCCATGGTGGCCCATCCCGTCCAGGTTGGCTGTACTGCAATTGGATTCTGTTGGACTGCAGATTCGAAGGGGCCAAGGCTGAGGAAGGGGGTTTTTCTTGTTGCACATTGATACGTATATGGCTGGGACTGGGACTTGTGACTGTTGGAGGTACATGTAGCAGGGTGTTAGGTCGGGGCCTGGGGTTGGGTGACCGCGGGTAACGATTTTGCTTGTATTGAATAGATCCTTGGCCCTCCTCCGATCAACCGTGACATTCTTTTTCTTTTTCTTCTCTTTCTCTTCTCCTACATTTCGGGTACTCTTTTGGGGCGACAGACACACTGCTAGGGGGGGTAGGCCGTAGCCTCTGCATGCGTGTAGGGTGGGGGGTATATTTCCTTGTTGGTTTTTTTTTTTTTTTTTCTATGGGCCTCCTTTTCCTTTCTTTCTTTTCTCTCTTTCTCTTCTCCCTTTCTACTCTTTACCTTTCTCGTTTGCTCTTTCCTTTCTTATTTCTGGGGTCGAGGGGAGGATTGGGAACTTGTGGGTAGTGCTTGGGGATCGTCATGTGATATGCTTCTTTTCTATCCTGATTTCATTGAGTGCGATTGATTACCTTACGGATAATGCTTGCTGACTCTTCTGATGATCGTTGCCCACTATAGTCCTAACTGCATTGCTCTGATTCGGATCCTTCCAGACCTGTTGCTATGGACTTATTTCAAAACTTTATAAAACTTAAACCTCATCATCCTGGCGCTCGGCGGCACAATTGTGTATAAACGTAATCTGGTCTATTCGTGCTTGTACTGATATGCTGCTGAATCGTATAATTGCTTGCTGATGTGCCCTTTATTGTCGAGGCCGGCCTGAGGGTTGTAGGCCCGTATCTGTCTGCGCATACTGTTAAATAAAGGTTTTCCAAAAAAAAAAAAAAAAAGAAGTCCAATACCAATTTATCAGAATAAACTGTATTTCTATAAGAATGTAGACACTAGAACGAAAAAGATCCCCTGTAGGGTTTCAGAGATACTGATTTTACAAGCTATAATAAATCAAAGCAATTTCTCTCAACGGCGGAAAAGCCTTGACAAAGTCAACAGATTGGACAATTTACTTTTTCCAGGAAATCTTCGGTAAGTGTCAATGTGGTCAGTTAGAAGTACTTGGGGCGACCAACTCTGTCAAGGAGCTAGAGAGGGAGGACCAGAAATGTCCTCACAGAAGAAGCAGTCCTTTAGAAATTCCGAGCACTTTATCCATGTTGAAATGGACTTCTATGGAGTGGTCCTGATGCAAGGAATGAAGGATGCTGAAGATGCTCTAAGGATGCCGTGTATATGTCAAGCAGTCGACTGGGCTCTTTCTGTAGGGATTTATCAGTCCACAAAGATGGTGAGGGGGTACTGGTTGCAGGGTCAATGTCCCACAAATTCCTCTCCGGTCTTGCCAAAGTCCAGTCACTACAGGACTATCAGTCACCCCTTGTCTAGGTCACAAGCCAATACTTCCTGGGTTGAAAACTTGCCTATGAGGGTCCCAGCAACTCTTAGAGAGCACTCCTGGGCTCTGGGAACTGAGGTGCAACTCTGTGCATCAGGTTTTGGTCTTCATGCTGCACTGCGGTGTAGGAGAGTAGGATCTGCTTCTTATGGTTACCCCCACTTTTTGCTGATGTATCACTGTTTTAACTTAGATTGACTGGGATCCTGCTATCCAGGACCACAGTCTAGCTGCTTTATCCTCTGAATTGATTGCATGTACTTTAGATACACTCCAGATTGGATTCTGGGATACCCTTATAATTCCCTAGTATATGGTATACTATGTACCCAGGGCATAGGTACCCCAGAGGCCTCTCAGGGGCTGCAGCATGTATTGGGCCACCCCTGGGAGACCATTCAAACTGACACCACAGGTCTGATACTGCAACCCTTGTAAGGTGGTGCATGCACCCCTTACTTAGATATAGGTTCACTATATCTATTCTAAATCACTGCACATATAAACCAGTCACCCCTAAGGCAGGCCTTATCAATCCTGAAAGCAGGGTGCTGGGTTTTATGTGAGAGGGTGCACCTGCATGAGCAGAGCCCCTCTGCAGCCTTCGGAACCTATTTTCCGGGGTTGTTTATGATGCAGCCAACCATATATATTTAAGTGCATTATAACCTCGCGGTAAATGCTAACTTTCAAACGGCTGCTTAGAAACATGTTGTGTTTGGTGTCAAACACCTTGGAATCATACCTCCACACCAGTAACTGGTGTGGGAGGAATGATTCCTCCCTTCTAGAACCACTACTGTGGGTCACCGGGCTACCCGATACCAGCTTTCTCGACCTGGGCATCACAAAATGGATGCTGCCAGCCACAGACACGAGTCTGCCCTCCTGTTGCTGAGCCAAGCTCGAGCAGGGGAAGGCCTCACAATAGGTTTCCTGTCACAGGGAGGTGTGACAACCTCTCAGACAGGATTTAGTGTATTGGGCTGGGTGGGTGCACTCTGAGAGTGTCAGAAAGTCTGCACTGGAGCACATTTGGTGTCCCTGTACATAGTCCAGCTCAGAAACCGGACAAAGGACATGGGTGTAGCCACCCCTCTGTCCTGACCCTCCCCTAGGTGGGTCCACAGAGTTTGTCACACCCCTTCCTTGGGTATAAAGTAGGAACCCTGACTACATGACTTTAGATTTTACCTGGACTAAACTCTGCTAAAGAAACCAAGTACTTCGACAATCTACACTACGCTGGATGACTGAAGAATCTCCCTTGGAGTAAAGGAGTTACTCCCCTGCAAGGCAGGCACCTTTAATGCATCTGACCGATTTGCATCTCCCGTGCTCCTGAGGACTTCGAAGATTTCTGCAACACAGGAGGTGGGTTCCCAAGGTCTCTGAGGTCGATCTGCGCTCTCAGCAATTCTGAGCCCAGTATCCCTCGTGGGGACCGTGCAACCAGAACCCCTGTGCACCGCGTACTTTTGCAGTAGCATATGCTTTTCGGCAATCCCTGAGGTGTGCTTTGGGCTACTTGTAATCTTGACCCCGAGCAGTATTTCCACCGAAGATTTCTGCCTACACTCCACGAGTGGCTTCATCATCACTTTATTCGGTTATAAAATACAATAACCATCAAAGTACAGTGTTAAAAAGAATAATTTACAGCAATAAAATCCTTATCAAACATAAATGTTTTGGAGATCACATAGTCATTGTTTTCCGGCATCTAAAAACATTTTTAAGAAATAAAGTAACAGAGGCGATGATGAATTCATTCTCTAAAAATTGCAGAGCTAAAAGGGCGGGGCGACAACATCTCAAACCAAAGGTCTTTAAAACTGGTGTAATCCATCTCTTTCTTGGTACTTCATAATATTTACAGAATAAAATAATATGAATGGTAGATTGCATAGAGGTACCATTACAAGGGCATTTACACAGATGTCTAGACCAATTGTTCATCGTAGGGAAACTTAGGAGTCTAAATATCAAGTTAAATCTGAAACAGGTCAGCAAAAGATGATCAAAATCATGAGTAATTAATGATAAATATAATTGAATAGTGGGTGAAGACAGGGTCAAATGGTGGGCTTGAACAGTGGGTTTTTTCATCTCAACAACTGTTCTTTTTTCGCCCAAATGGTCCATGCAGCAGGCCTTAAGCTCTTTCCTGGAAATGGTGCGCACGAGTGATCTGTGGGCTGGTATTTGGTGATTCAGCTAGAGGTCCCTTCGCGATCCCTGGTCTGTTGGCCTGTGGGTCCCTGTGAAGGTAACTTTGACTTTCCGTTGACTTTCCTGGTTGCTCCAGACATGCCCTGACTCTCCATAGCTTGGAGAGTCCCCAGGATCTTGCTGGTCCTCACCGAAGCTGATTTCCTCTACCCTCGTGAGTTGCAGTTGCCAAGGCTTGTTGGTGTTCGACCCGGACACTGACCCCCCCCAGCACTCGACATCCTTCGTGGGACAGCTCACCTCAGGACTTTGGTAGTTGCAGACGTCTCCTGGTCCCCGTGGTTGCAGAGTCAAGCATCGTGTCATCTCACCTGAAGCACCCAACATCGGGGCATTCGTCTATCATGCCCTTGGTCACCCTGAAGTGACCCAGACTATGTCCCCTCTGCTTTCAGGTTCTTCTCACCTCGGATCCAGGCTTGGATTCCACCGGACACTTTTCATCTTCCCGGCAGCAGCACTTTTCCGCATCACGCCATTGAAAACGACGAAGGTTTCCAACATCACTTGACCCCTATGCACCCGGCTCCTCTGGGATAGGTAACACTGGTATATCGGTACTCTCAAGGGTGCTGGCCTTAGAACCTTCTATGTTTGAAAGGGTTTGCTTAAAGTCCTCTCCGAAGTGTCCTTAATCTTTAAACTTCCAACCGCTACTTTCCCTTAGGATTGTACAGAGCTCCCGCCTGTGTTCACACACTGCACCCATCCTCCATGGGTCCCCTGTGTCACTACTTTGGGTGGTTCCTTGGGGTCCCAGCGATTCTACGTGCTCCAGGCACTGAGTCTAGTTAAGTCATGGTTGTTATACCACTTTCTTAGTATATGTTCCGGTCTCGCCCTGGAGCCCGCTGTGTATTGTGCTATTTACTGTTGTTCTAGCAATTTAATATTGGGTAGAGAACATACTCATGACCATAGGAACTTGAACAAGATAGTCCCTCCCTACCAGAGTTATCCACAAATGGATAACTGCACTAGAGAGGGCCTGTAAAGTACAGAGGGTCCCTCAAGAGCAGTGGGCAGCTATCTTATGGCTATCTTTTGCAGACAAAGGTAGGGACAAGCTCCTCACTGTTAGAGAAGAGGATGCTGATAATTACAAAGTCCTGAAGAGTGCTCTCATTTATGAGCTTGGCTTAACCACTTGGCAATACAGAATTAAGTTCAGAGACACCCAGAAGACACAGACCCATGACTGGGTTGACTTTGTAGATTGTGCTACTAAGGCTCTGGAAGGCTGGTTACTTGGCAGTAAAGTGTGTGATTTTAAAGGATTGTACAATTTAATTATGAGGGAGCAGATCCTTAATAATTGTCAAAATCAGTTGTTGCATCAGTACCTGCTGGACTCCGATCTGACCTCTCCCAAGAATTGGGTCAGAAGGAATACACATGGGTCAGAACCAGGGTGAGGCAGAAAGTTCAGAACCAAGGTGATGACTCTAAGAAGCAAGATTCTAAAACCTCAGATAAGGGTGGGGAGAAGGGTAAAGACAGAAAGTCTGTTCAAGGGCACCAAAAATCTTCTTCTGATGGGGAGTCACAATCTAACAAGAATAAAGGCAAGAAGAAACCATGGTGTCATATCTGTAAACAGAAGACCCATTGGGCAAATGATTGTTCAAAGTCCAAGGACTCAACTCCAGCCACCACTGCCCCTAAGGCAACTGTTCCCCCAAGTTAAGCTCAAAGTGGTGGTACACAGAATAAGGGTGTAGTAGGGTTAACCCTGGGATCTGAGATGGACTCTGGCCTAGTCAGAGTTCCAACTCAAGTCAAGTCAAGTCAAAGAATCTTTATTCGGTGATTAAAAAACACCATAAAAGCACACTCATATTTACATGTTAAAAAGTCATTAAACATTTCAGGGTTCTTTGTACAGTGAATTAACAAAACATAAATACAACAATATAGCCATATTTAACACTTAAAAGTTAAAGTAAAAACATTTCAGTCTTCTCCTCTAGTAAGCCTTAAACGAAGTGCTACCTTGATAAAGTTCATAATACTACACAGTGTTAGGGGTTCCTCAGCTTTCTGTAAGAATACAAGTGCCTCCCTAGCGAGGACCAAATTAGCATTTTTCAAAATATTTACAAGGTATCTGCGTCTGGGCATTGAGTAAAAGGGGCAGAGTAGAACAAAATGAAGGGAGTCTTGCGGAGACCTGTTGTCGCAGCCGCAGGGCCCCTTCTGTTCTATTGATGTAGCAAACCCCGCTGGTGATGCCAACATAAATGGGAGAAGGTTCAATCTGAAACGGCACATCAGGAACCTATCCTGTGCATTGTACATGAGGAACAAGTATGGCTCCATACCTTCCACGCTCTTCACTAGGTGATGGGCCCTCACTGTCTTTTTGCACCCTTCAGCCTCATCTCTGCGTAGGTTTTTCCGCTCTAGAAAAATTCTCCCTACATGCAGTTTATTCTGGGCTACAATAGTTACAGGATGAGTAAAGAGGTTCCCAAAACATAGCTCCTCCAGGGTATTCTTCACATAAAGGAGCCAGGGGATGCGCATACACTTGTCCCTTTTTAGGCAGTCCGATAAGATTTCTCTACTAAGTGTCGCATCAGGATTGTACCAGATTTTTAACCAAGCGATAATAGGCCTCAATTTTATCAAATCTTCTATATATGGTCTCCCTAGCTCCCTATGGGCAATCAAACCAGCAGTACTTTGTGGTACCCTCAAGAGTGATTTCAGATATTTATTTTCTTCACGTTGGATACTAGTGGTATTGACAAAGCCCCATACTTCTGCCCCGTAAATTACCTTGGAGCATGATACTGAGCTGTACAGATTTATCACCTGTTCCGGGGACCATCTTCCTAGCCTCCTGCCATAGCTAGCAATTGCCCCGTTAGATGCAATCATTTTACCACAACGTTCCTCCACCAGGGTATCAAACCGCAGGGCACCATCGAATGTTACACCAAGGTATGGAAACGTTTTGACCTCTTCCACAATGTGGCTCCCTATTTTGTATGTAAATTTAGAGGTGGTTTTTTTCCCCGCCAGGAGCACATAGGATTTACTCAGATTTACAGAAAGGTCCAGGGCACTCATGAACCTAACAAAACCATCAATCAGGATTTGTAGGCTCCTTGGTGTCCGTGCGATCAGTACCGCGTCATCTGCATAAAGCAGAACAGGAATATGACGCGACCCAACCCTTGGGCAATCTGCCCTCAGACCCAACAGAAACTGCTCCAAATTATTAATATAAAGGGAAAACAAAAAGGGAGCAAGAATGCAGCCTTGTCGGACTCCACTCTTACAGGGAAAAGAACTAGTCAGCCCCCCCTCCCTATTAAAGCGGACTTTGGCGGTGGTGTCACTGTGCAGTTCCCTCAATATATTAATTAGACCACTCTCTATCCCCATACTAAGCATCATGCCCCACAATTTTTCCCTATTGACGTGATCGAATGCTGCTGCCAGATCCATGAAACCCATGTAAATGGATTCATCACTAGCCATGGTATACTTGGCAGTCAGCAAATAAAGGTTCAGGCACTGGTCACTAGTGGACCTCCCTGCCCTAAATCCGTATTGAGTGTCCGAGAAGATGTTTTTTTCCTCGGTCCACTCGGACAGTCTATTAAGAATTGCCCTCCCCAAAAGTTTTGCTGACACATCAATCAGGGAGATCGGGCGGTAGCACTTTGGGTCATCCCTGTTGCCCTTTTTGAAAATCGGCACAATTACTGCCGTGGACCAAGACGGGGGCAGGCCACAGATGATAGCAGTATTAATAACCCTTGTCATTAGGGGAGCCCAGAGTTCGATGTTACTCAAAAAAAGATCAGGGGGGATTCCATCAGGCCCCGGAGCTTTATTTTTGGTCAGGCCCTCAATCCCTGCAATGATCTCCTTAATGGAGAATTCTACCAGTGGAGCCTCAGTTGGAATGGCCGGTAGGTCTACAGTAGAACCAGGCTCATGATTGTACAGGCCCCTATAGTGGTTGACCCACTGCTCTGGGAGAATATTGGCCCCTATATCCGGGGTATCTTTTTCCTGGAAAGTTGGGTTATTAATTATTTTCCAAAAGCCTGCTAGGTCCTTTCTTTCCCCCGCTTCTCGTAAATCTGCCCATGCTTCCGCCTGCAAGGCAAGTTTCCTCCTCTTAATTTCCTTTTTATAAATTTCTCTGCACACCTTAACTTTGTGGGGGACCCTTGGTTTAGTTTTAAGGCAGCTTTTCAGCTCCCTCAAAGCTTTAGAGCAGTCTTTGTCGAACCATCGGGGATTCCCGTGGTTCTTAAATGGGACACTAGTCTTTAGCAAACCATCGACCAGATTAGCGATCTGGTCGAAAGCTTCCATTATCCTCGGTCCGCGGACTTCTGTGTCCAAACAATCATTAATAGCAAGTATGCCTGCGTCCACCAGGCCCTTGTAGAACTTTTCCCCGTCTATTTTAGCCCATTTTAGTCTCCTGCCTTGGTCTGTTGCTCTCTCAGTGAAGGTGCGTTGAACTCTAATACTTAGACCCACCATATACTGCAGCTCCAAAACAAGAGGGTTATGGTCACTAAAGCCACTCCATTCGATCCCTACACTAGTTGTCTTATTAATTAAGGACCTTGAGACCAGAATGTAATCTATGAAGGAAGAGCATCCTCTACCCTTAAATGTGGGGGGGAGTGTGCCATCCTCCTGCATCCCTACCATATTAATGGTGTGTTCAAGGTCATATTTAAACCGTAAGATTCTGAAAGCTGAGCCCAACGGCGTATGAGAGAAATGCGGTCCCTTCTCCATAGGGCATCGGGACCAATCTGTGCTTATTTGGATCAGTACCGGGCACAAGTGGCAATTATAATCTCCCATAACCACCAACCCATGTGGCTGCCCATTTTTTTGGCCTGTTATGACCTGGCCCAACCTATTATCTAATTCAGTAACAAGAGAGATGTTAGATCCCGCTATCTCGTTGTTATAAAGGTTTACTGCAACAAATCTAAGACCTTTCCCAGTGAACCTGACTGCCTGAATCCTGTGGGAATTCCAATCAAGGCAAGTGTAACTTCCCGGAAGGCTCAGATCTATATAAATAGCTAAACCTCCCATGGCTCTCCCTGATCTTGATTTTTGAGCAGGAACAAAAAAACACTTATACCCTTGCAGATGGAAATTATTCTCCTGGGCCCAGGTCTCCTGCAGACAAATTACATGGAATTTTCTGATATAGTCAAGCCACTCTTTGTTATTAAATTTCCCAGCCAGGCCAGCTATATTCCATGAGATGATTTTTAGTGCCTCACCCCCCTGGACCCCTCCTCCCTGTGACCCACCAGGTGATTCTCGCACTTGTTTTCCCAATTCCGGTCCCTGTGCGTCACCTATACATGCAATATCTACAACCCTAGGTTCATCCAGCACATAACTCCGGGCGCAACTTGATGACTTTTGTTTTGCCTCGGGGCTGTGCTTCTCCCACTCAGCATTTGGAACCCCTCTACCCCCTATACCCCATATACCATTATCTCTTTGTCAATCTACCCCCTCAAGACCATCCAGGCAGTGGAACCGATTGAATGTGTGGAAGGGTAGCTCTGGGCGGCTAAATAATGGCCTGGGATTGAACTCGTGATGAACACCCCTTCGACCCACCCTTTCCCAGTTGTCATATGAACGGGTCACGTGTACAGGGGCTGGGGTGGGGGGAAAGAAGAAAGACACATGAAGTGTTTGAATTGTTGTTACCTGTGATCTATTCTTTCCCTGGCATATGTGAGCAACTGTTCCAGCATCCCTGAAGCTCACCAATATGCAATCCCCTATGATGGATTTGCGTGTTCTCCCTATCCAAGGCACCCTTCTGACCATTATGATCTCATTGCTTAAGTGTACGGGTAAGGGTCTATTCAAATTTAGCCACTTAATCACCCTACTTTTCAGAGCACAGAAATCCTCGGCTTCACCTGCCTCTAGTGGTGGGACGCCCGCCATGACTACTGTAAAGTCATTCGCCTCTGGTGGTAAATTGGGTCTACGTGGCCTGGGGGGAAGCTTCATTAGTGGAGTAGGTGCAACACTATCTGGGGGCTGTACCGGGGGAACAGCATTTGCAGGGGGTATAGGTCCTATGGGGTTAGGTGGCTTATTTGGGGCAGGGTTATTCCTCTGGGTTTGTGGTGGGGCGGCCGCAGTTGCAACCTGTGAGGGAGCAAGATGCATAACACTTTTTGGAGCTGTTGGGGTGGCAATAGGTTTAGGAGCCCTCTCATGAGAATTGGCCGGATTTTTCATACTGCTTAGTGTAGCCTCAAGAATGGTTAGTCTGATTTCCACTTTTTTGATGCTTTCACTAATTGGTAACAAAAGTGACCTAAGCAGGAATTCCAAATTACCCAGCGGAGCAACAGAGAGGGGGGCATTAACAATGTCGCTAGCCGTCTCTTTAGTCAGGACGGGAGCCACACCATCCTGTGCAGCGGGTTTAGAATGTAAGTCAGCCACCGTTGTCACAGTTGATATGGAGGGTTTGGATGACTTCCCAAAATCAGAATGAGGGATCTTTGGTTTGTTTTTAGCCTGGGCACCCCTCGACTTCCTCCTACGTTTGTTTGGTGGGGGCCCAAAAACCCCTTGTGCTACAGCTATTTTAGGTTTGGCTTTCCTAGACTTTGATGCTGGGGGCGGTTGAGAAATTAAGTCAATCGTCCCCCTACTTGGGCTTGTGCTACTCACTGGGGTTGAGCTCATAAGTACCACTGGGGGCGTTTTTGTAACATCCCTAAGCAGGATCGGAACATCTTCATTTAGTGTCAAGTCTTCGCTAGGTGTGGGAGGATAGTCTCCTAGAGGTCTACCTTTCAAATTATCTATAGAGCGTCTCCGCTCAGCTCTGAGCCGGCTTAATGTGTTCTCCTTGTCCCCATCTCCCCCCGCCCGAGGAAAGTAATTCTCTAAGGTCATATTTTTTGTTCCTGCCTGCCTTATGGGGGTACTTTCCTTTACCGGGGACGGCATGGTATCTTAGAGTGTGATGATAGCTATGTGGCAATTTATCAGCTTGTAGTGCTAGGGACTTGATGGCAAACGGCAGAACCAAGAGGGAGGCCCAGCCCGGCCTACTCCGGCCTATGACGGCCACAGACGGCCCCGCCCTTGTCCCGGGCTTCTCCCGGCGCCCTCCCGCGCGCTCCCGCGCAGCGGGATCCTAGTGCAAAAATAAAAGAGAAGGAGGTGGGGCGGGGGGCGTGGCAGTCAGGGAGAGCGACCCAGGTGTTGTGGGTTGACCTCACGCAGGGGCTCCTGGGAGTTGGAGTCCCTGCGGGTCCGCTCGCAGCCCTGTACTTGCCTGCCAAAGCCCAGAGTCCGGTGTCCAAGATCAGAGCCCCTCTATGCTCAAGGCGCCTCTCTCCACACCGCGAAGCGGGACCCGCGGAGCGGGTCCGGCGAGGAGCTGCGGCAGAAGAAAAACACCACAGGTGCAGGGAACAGCCCACGGCGAAGTCCAGGCAAACAAGGTATCCCACGTCGATCAGGAAGGGGGCTGCTTTCAAGTGCTAGGGCGGGGGCGTGGCAGTCAGGGAGAGCGACCCAGGTGTTGTGGGTTGACCTCACGCAGGGGCTCCTGGGAGTTGGAGTCCCTGCGGGTCCGCTCGCAGCCCTGTACTTGCCTGCCAAAGCCCAGAGTCCGGTGTCCAAGATCAGAGCCCCTCTATGCTCAAGGCGCCTCTCTCCACACCGCGAAGCGGGACCCGCGGAGCGGGTCCGGCGAGGAGCTGCGGCAGAAGAAAAACACCACAGGTGCAGGGAACAGCCCACGGCGAAGTCCAGGCAAACAAGGTATCCCACGTCGATCAGGAAGGGGGCTGCTTTCAAGTGCTAGGGCGGGGGCGTGGCAGTCAGGGAGAGCGACCCAGGTGTTGTGGGTTGACCTCACGCAGGGGCTCCTGGGAGTTGGAGTCCCTGCGGGTCCGCTCGCAGCCCTGTACTTGCCTGCCAAAGCCCAGAGTCCAGTGTCCAAGATCAGAGCCCCTCTATGCTCAAGGCGCCTCTCTCCACACCGCGAAGCGGGACCCGCGGAGCGGGTCCGGCGAGGAGCTGCGGCAGAAGAAAAACACCACAGGTGCAGGGAACAGCCCACGGCGAAGTCCAGGCAACTCAGGCTGTGTTGGTCTGTGATGGAGGCATGGATAAGGCCTCCTTATTTGTCAGTCCCAGTAATCTGGGCAAATACAGACAGCAGCCTTTCATCAATGGAAAAGAGGCCTTGGCATTCAGGGACACAGGTGCAAGTGTCACAATGGTGACAAAAGATGTTGTGGCCCCTGAGCAAATCATACTTGGTGAGATGCAGCAAGTGACCAATGCAAGCAATGTCAGGACAGACCATTCCTTGGCAGTTTTTAATTTCACCTGGGGATGGGTAACTGGCCCTAAGAAGGTGGTGGTAAGTGCAGACCTCCCTGTTGATTGCTTATTGGGTAATGATTTGAAAACTTCAGCTTGGGCTGAGGTGGAACTCAGGACATATGCAGAAATGTCGGGCATCCCTGCAGATGTGCTTGCTATGACTAGGTCACAGGCAAACATGTCTTTCACTGAACTGGCCCTGGATCCTGGAATAATGGACCAGGTGCCTTCCATGAGAAGGAGCAGAAGGGGTAAGGCAGTGTCTTCCCCCCTGCCTCAGAATGCAGATCAGTCTCTTGAGGGAGCTGATCTTAGTCCTGAAGAAGGAACTGTCCCAGAGGAGCTGGAACCTGATCAGGTTGATTTCTTGGGGGAAAGGGGGCCCTTCCAGGGCAGATCTGAGCCAGGAGCAGCTGAGCTGCCCCTCTCTTGAACCCCTCAGACAGCAAGCTGCTGCTAAGGCTGCTTGGAGTGCCAGTGGGTCCCATTGGATCTACTGGGATGATATACTCCTTTATTCAGAGAGTAGAGACCCCAAGCCTGGTGCTACCAGGAGGTTGGTTATACCTCTGAAGTTTAGGGGCTTCCTATTGACACTGGCACATGGTATCCCATTAGCAGGTCACTTAGGCCAAAACAAGACTTGGGACAAGCTTGTTCCTCACTTTCATTGGCCACATATGTCAGGGGGCACAAAGAAGTTTTGTCGCTCCTGTATCACCTGTCAAGCCAGTGCTAAGGCGGGTGGTACTACAAAGGCCCCCCTGATACCACTACCTGTGGTGGGGGTTCCCTTTGAGAGGGTTGGGATTGACATTGTTGGTCCCATGGATCGTCAAACTGCATCTGGGCACAGATTCATACTAGTGGTGGTGGACCATGCCACTAGGTATCCAGAGACAATTCCCCTTAGAACTACCACAGATCCTGTTGTGGCTAAAGCCCTTCTGGGAATCTTTTCCAGGGTGTGTTTTCCTAAGGAGGCAGTATCAGACAGCGGTGCCAACTTCATGTCTAGTTACTTGACTGCTAGGTGGAAGGAGTGTGGAGTAAATTACAAATTTACCACCCTTATCACCCACAATGCAATGGGTTAGTTGAAAGGTTGAACAAAACCCTCAAGGGTATAATTAAAGGTCTCCCTGAAAAGCTCAGGCGTAGATGGGACATACTTTTGCCCTGCCTTCTCTTTTCCTACAGAGAGGATCCTCAGATGGGGGTTGGTTACAGCCCTTTTGACCTTCTGTTTGGACATCCAGTTAGGGGTCCTTTAGGTCTAGTGAAGGAGGTATGGAAGTTAACTCTCAAAGCCCCTAAACAGGATATTGTGGATTATGTACTTGGTATCCGCTCCCGGATGGCTGAGTACATGAAGAAGGCAAGCAAAAACTTTGAGGCTAGCCAGGAATTGCAAAAGGCCTGGCAGGACCAAAAGGCTGTGCTGACTGTTTACCAGCCAGGACATAACGTATGGGTTTTGGAGCCTGTGGCTCCAGCAGCCCTCCAAGACAAGTGGAGTGGCCCTCATACAATCATTGAGCAAAAGGGAGAGGTTACCTACGTGGTGGACCTTGGAACTCCCAGGAGCCTCCATTGGGTGCTCCATGTGAACAGGCTCAAACCACATGTTGACAGGGCAGACATGGGCTTGCTCATGGCTACTGATGAGGAACAGGAGGAAGAGAGTGATCCACTCCCTGACCTCGTCTCACAGAACCCTGATGATGGCTCAGTTGATGGTGTAGCCTTGGCAGGCAGCCTCACTGACCAGCAGCAAACTGATTGCAGACACGTTCTGAATCAGTTTAGACATATGTTATCACTGACTCCAAGTCAGACTACCTGGTGTACTCAAGTGGATACAGGTGACAGTCTGCCTGTTAAAGCACAAGTTACTACTTGTGTAACAATATATCTGTAAGAGACATTAGCTAGTGATAGATTCCTTACCTTAGAATATTCCCCAGGCGTCAGTCTGGATCCGGAAAGTTTTCTGCTTAGCAGTACCCCTGCGCGCTAGCAGGCGGCGCTGTGCGGCTCCGCGCCCATCACTGGCGTCGTGCACGCCGGGACAATGTCTGGAAGACTACTTAGGCGCAACCCATGCGCGCTGACATCAGTTCTGTACACAACTTTCCGCGCCGAAACGCAGAGTCATGCGAGAAACTGACAGTGGTTCATAAAACTAGGGCCCTAAAAGGGGATGACCTTAACCCTAGTAACCAGTCCGCAGAACAGGGAGGATGGGTGGGGCTGTAAGGATTCTATCACTACCTAATGTCTCTTACAGATATATCGTTACACAAGTAGCAACTTGTGCATCTGAAAGCGACACGTTAGTGATAGATTCCTTAACTTAAAATAGATACCCCAGCAATACCAACCCCGGTGGTGGGACTGCGAAGAAGATTACACTAGAAAGTCACGGAGCACAGAACGACCAAAGAAGCTGTCTCTCCGGACTTGGCTGTCAAGGCAGTAGTGTTTGGTAAACGTGTGCAGCGAGGCTGACGTAGCTGCCTGACAAATATCCTGCAAGGGGATATCGCGTCCCAAGGCAGTGGTGGCTGCAGTTGCCCTGATCGAATGGGCACGCAGTCCCACAGGAGGTTCCTTCTTGGCCAAAGAGTAACAGGCTTTGAAGCACAGAACGACCCACCGGGAGATGGTACGTTTGTGCACCGCCCGACCTCTTTTGGCACCCATGTAGCCAACAAAGAACTGATCATCCACCCGGAACTGCTGTGTATGCTGCAGATAGAATGCGAGCGCACGTTTGGGGTCCAGACGGTGGAGCCGCTCCTCTTCCCTTGAAGGATGCGGAAAAAAGGTGGGCAAAGTGATGGTCTGCCGGATGTGGAAGGGTGTGACAAGCTTTGGCAAGAAAGAAGGACGTGTCCTCAGAACCACCTTGTCCGGATGAACAGAAAGGAAAGGAGGTTTGAAGAAAGAGCCTGGAGCTCACTCACTCTTCTGGCAGAGGTGATAGCTACCAGGAAAGCCGTCTTGAGAGTAAGAAGACGTAAGGGACAGTTATGAAGGGGCTAAAAGGGAGCACACATCAGAAAAGTCAAGACAAGATTCAAGTCCCAATGAGTCATTATGAAGGGCACAGGTGGGAACATATGCGTAATGCCCTTAAGTAAACAACCGGGGACTTAAAAAGAGAAGGCTGATCAGGAAGCCGGAGGAAGGCAGAGATACCCGAAAGATAACCTTTAAGTGTGCCCAGAGCAGAGCTCTGCTGGGCCAAAGAAAGAAGGAACAGGAGAAGCTCAGAAAGAGGGTTAGAAAGGGGATCCACACTCTTAGCTGTGCACCATGCCACAAATCTGTTCCATCGACAGGCGTACACCATTTTAGTGGAGGGACGCCTGGCTGCCAAGATGACATCACAGACTTCGGGAGGAAGATCGAAAGGAGTCAACTGTTGCCACTCAATCTCCAAGCATGGAGGTGGAGACTGGACAGGTTCGGGTGGAGGACCGTACCCTGCTGCGGTGACAGAAGATCCTCCCAAAGAGGCAGACGGATCGGGGGATCGATGCTCATACTGAGTAGCTCGGGATACCATACTCTTCGAGCCCAGTCCGGAGCCACAAGAATGACTTGGGCCCGGTCGTGTCTGATCTTCTTCAGCACTCTGGGCAGAAGTGGTATAGGCGGAAAGGCGTACAACAGACCGCAGCTCCACTCGAGATGAAAAGCGTCTCAGAGCGAGTGCCCCCTTGGAAATTCCAACACGCAGAACTGATGACATTGCGCGTTCTCTTTGGTGGTGAATAGATCTAACCAAGGCTCTCCCCATCGCAGAAAGAGACCTTGCGCCACGTCCAAGTTCAGACGCCACTCGTGATCCACCATGCACCGGCGGCTGAGTTCGTCCGCCCTGGCGTTCAGAGAACCTGCCAGGTGTTGAACAACCAAGGTAATGCCTTGATTTTCCAGCCACGTCCAGAGGCGCAGAGCCTCCTGACATAGGGTCCAGGACCCCACCCTGCCCTGTTTGTTGCAATACCACATGGCAGTGGTGTTGTCCGTGAACACATGCACTACATTTCCATGGACAGAAGGAAGGAATGCCTTCAGTGCAAGTCGGATCGCCCGCAGCTCCAGAGGGTTGATATGGAGCCGGGACTCCGCCGGAGAACAGAGACCCCTGATCTTCGCCTCTCCCAGGTGGCCTCCCCAGCCCGGGAGGGACGCATCCATCACTACCGTGTGCCTCGGTTGGGTAAGGGAGAGGGACCTGCCATTGACCCAATTACGATTTGTGAACCACCACTGCAATTGCCGTGCAGTGCCCTCCGAGATCTGGACATGATCAGACAGGTTGCCCTGATGCTGCGCCCACTGGAACTTCAGGTCCCATTGCAGAGCCCACATATGCCATCTGGCATGCGGTACCAGCAGGATGCAGGAGGCCATCAGGCCCAGGAGCCGGAGGGTCATCCTGACTGAAATAGATAGAGGCTGAAAGAGCGGAACCATAGCCTGAATATCCCGGACTTGCTGTTCGGGAGGATAAACCCGAAACAGTGTTGAATCCAGAACCGCTCCGATGAAAGGGAGCTTCTGAGAGGGACTCAGGAAATTGCCTTGCCCAACGAATCAGCAGTCTCCAAACCACACCTGATGGCAAACTTCGCCGCATCCTTGCCCTCCGCAATTGCTTGGGAAAGGACAGTCTGGACATCCTCAGAGCACTGAGGCAGAACCTCTGTCACCGAATCCCACATTGCATGGGAGTAACGGCCAATAAGCAGGCGGTATTAACCGACCTCAACCCCAAACTGGCTGAGGAGAACAACCTCTTGCCATATTGGTCCAGCCTCTTAGAGTCCTTAGCCGGCGGAGCTGAGGGAAAGGCACTCTGCGATGTTGAGGCCTGAATAACCAGGCTCTCAGGCGTGGGGTGAGTGGTCAAGGAGGTGGGATCACCAGGCGCCGGGCGATGACGCCTAGCAACGTTCTTATCCACCGGCGCCCCCGAGGCCGGCCGCAACGAAGTGCCCAAGAGGTCCTGGGTAAGGACCTCATTGAAAGGGAGCAGCGGCTCCGACGACGCAGACGCCGTCTGGAGCACCTCCGTAAGGAGGTTGGTCTTAAGGGCCACCGTAGGGAGGTCGAGGTGGAGAGTCTCCGCGGCTCGACGCAGCACCATAGTGTAGGAAGCACTCTCCTCCATAGTAGGCGGAGGCGCGGCAAACCCCGGGTCAGAAGACACATCAAGTTCACCCACGTCTTGAAGGTCATCCACCCAATCCTGCTCGGAGTCACACTGCCGCGCAAGGGGGTCCTCGGAGCCGTCCCAGTCCTCATCCGGCTCCGGGGTAGAAGGAGACGGTCACGGCGGCAGGACCGGAGCCGGACAGGGGGCCAGCGGCGCCGGGAGCAGAGTCAGGAGCGGCGCTGGCCGGGGCCGAACTGGAGCCCCATCCCAATGAGGTTCCCAGGTCGGAACAAAATGGTCAGAGAACCTGGGCAGGGGCGGGATAAACGGCACTGTGTGGCGCCTGCGGCGCTGGGGCCGGAGCCAAGGGCAGCGCCAGGGCCAGAGCCAGCGGCGTTGCACCTTGTGGTGCCGGGGCCGGAGCCGCGGGCGCTGGATCCAGTGGCTCCAGGGCTGGAGCCGGAGGCAGTGTCGCCGGGTCAACAGGATCTGGACACGGGGTCGCGGGGTCCGCAGGCGCACCAGCGGGAGCCCGAGGCCTAAACAGGCGGTCAATGGCAGCAAAAACCACTTGCCGCTGTTCGGGAGTCGCCGACGGACCCGGATAGAGCGGGTAGGCTGCTGGACTCCCAGGCTCCAGAGGAGCCGCAGGGCCCCAAGTCCGCCGCCGGGGAGCGACGGAGGGACGTCGGAGAGCGAACACGCTAATTCGACTTCTTATGGCGTCGCTTACCAGAATCGGAAGGTTAAGACTTAGAGTCAGAGGAGCAGCGTCTGCGGTCCCGCGAACGGCCCTAGACCCGGAGGAGTGCCAGACCTCCAGCAACTTCTGGCGCTGCTCCCGCAATGCCTTCGGGCCATGGCACGGCAGTCCCGACAATCCCGGGAGTCGTGGTCGGTCTCCAGGCAGTAGAGGCAGACATCATGGGGGTCCGCCACCGACCTATTACAGAGGCACGACCCGCAAGACTTATAGCCGGGCATCCCTACATGCACCAGGAGACAAGAGGAGAAGACAAAAAAGTCTCAAAAAGTGGTCAAAAATTGAAACAGGTACGTGCTCAATCCGGATCTGCGCTTTCGGCGCGGAAAAAGAAAGAACTGACGTCAGCGCGCATGGGTGGCGCCTAAGTAGTCTGTGTGACATCGTCCCGTCGTGCGCGACGCCAGTGATGGGCACGGAGCTGCACGGCGCCGCCTGCTGGCACGCAGGGGTACTGCTAAGCAGAAAACTTTCCGGATCCAGACTGATGCCTGGGGAATATTCTAAGGTAAGGAATCTATCACTAACGTGTCTCTTTCAGATAATAAGATTTACAGGCAACCTGACCATGGCAGGGAATGCATCAGGACTGAAGTCCAGAAAATGTTGAGTTTGGGAGTAATTGAACCCTCAGATAGCCCTTGGGCTAGTCCAGTAGTCTTGGTTCCAAAACCTCACACCCAGAATGGCAAGAGAGAGATGAGGTTCTGTTTTGACTACAGGGGTCTCAATGCAGTCACTAGGACTGATGCCCATCCAATACCCAGGGCAGATGAGCTTATAGATACTTTGGCCTCAGCCAAGTTTCTGAGCACATTTGACCTGACAGCTGGCGACTGGCAAATCAAATTAGCTGAGTATGCAAAGCCAAAAACAGCATTCTCAACCAACACCTAGTGGGCACTATCAATTTGAGGTGATGCCCTTTGGTGCCACTTTTCAAAGGTTGGTGAATAAAGTCCTTACAGGCCTGGAAGTCTATAGTGCAGCTTATCTGGACGATATTGCAGTCTTTAGCTCCACCTGGGAGGATCACCTGGTCCACCTGAGAAATTTTTTGGAAGCCCTGCAGAAAGCAGGCCTCACTATCAAGGCCACCAAGTGCCAGATAGGGAAGTCAGGTTGTATACCTAGGCCACCTTGTGGGTGGAGGTCAGGTTCAACCATTGCAGAGCAAAATCCAGACCATAATGGACTAGGTTGCTCCAACCACTCAGACTCAGGTCAGAGCTTTATTGGGTCTGACTGGGTACTATAGGAGGTTTGTCAAAGGATATGGATCCATAGTGACCCCTTTGAATGACTTAACTTCCAAGAAAAGTCATAAGAAAGTTCAGTGGACAGTTAGCTGTCAAAAGGCATTTGATGACCTTGAAGCAGGCCATGTGCACTGCTCAAAGTCCTGACTATTCCAAACAATTCATTGTTCAAACTGATGCATCTGAGTTGGGGGTAGGGGCTGTGTTATCACAACAGAATGATGAGGGTCAGGATCAGCCAGTAGCTTTTATTAGCAGAAGGCAAACCCCCAGAGAGAAACGTTGGTCAGCTATTGAAAGGGAAGCCTTTGCTGTGATTTGGGCTCTGAAGAAGCGGAGGCCATACTTGTTTGGCACTCACTTTATTGTTCAGGCAGACCATAAGCCCCTCTTATGGCTAAAACAGATGAAGGGTGAGAACCCCAAACTTTTGAGGTGGTCCATTTTCCTACAGGGGATGGACTATACAGTGGAACATAGACCTGGAAGTAACCATGCCAATGCAGATGGAGTCTCCAGATATTTCCACTTAGAACATGAAGACTCAAATAGTCAAGGTTAGTTTAATGTCTCTGCGTTTGGGAGGGGGGGTTGTGTAGGAGAGTAGAATCTGCTTCTTATGGTTACGCCCACTTTTTGCTGATGTATCACTGTTTTCGACTTAGATTGACTGGGATCATACTATCCAGGACCTCAGTCTAGCTGTTTTCTCCTCTAAATTGATTGCATGTACTTTAGGTACACTCCAGATTGGATTCTGGGGTACCCTTATAAGTCCCTAGTATATGGTATACTATGTACCCAGGGTATAGGTAGCCAAGAGGCCTATCCGGGGATGCAGCATGTATTGTGCCACCCCTGTGAGACCATTCAAACTGACACCACAGGACCACCTCCCAGACAGGATTTAGTGTATTGGGGCTGGGTGGGTGCACTCTAAGAGTGCCAGAAATTCTGCACTGGGGGTACATTTGGTGTCCCTGTGCATAGTCCAGCTCAAACCAGTTGAAGGAGCCATTTGCTCCTGCTCTGGATCGAAACTGGACAAAGGACATTAGTGTAGCCACCCCTCTGTCCTGACCCTCCCCTAGGTGGGTCCCCAGAGTTTTTCACACCCCTTCCTTGGGTATAAAGTAGGAACCCTGACTACAGGACTTTAGATTTTTCCTGGACTAAACTCTGCTACAGAAACCAAGTACTTTGACGATCTACACTACGCTGGATGACTGAAGAATCTCCCTTGGAGTAAAGGAGTTACTCCCCTGCAAGGCAGGCACCTTTAACGCATCTGACCGGTTTGCATCTCCTGTCCTCCTGAGGACTACGAAGATTTCTGCAACACAGGAGGTGGGTTCCCGAGGTCTCTGAGGTCGATCTGCGCTCTCAGCAATTCTGAGCCCAGTATCCCTCGTGGGGACCGTGCAACCCAAACCCCAGTGGACCGCGTACTTTTGCAGCAGCATATGCTTTTCAGCGATCCCTGAGGCTGTGATTGGTGATTCAGCTCGAGGTCCCTTCGCGATCCCTGGTCCGTTTGCCTGTGGGTCCCTGTGAAGGTAACTTTTACTTTCCGTTGGCTTTCCTGCTTGCACCAGACGTGTCCTGACTCTCCATAGCTTGCAGAGTCCCCAGGATCTTGCTGGTCTTCACCGAAGCTGATTTCCTCTGCCCCCATGGGTTGCAGTTGCCAAGGCATGTTGGTGTTCGACCCGGACACTGACCCCCAAGCACTCAAACATCCTTCGTGGGACAGCTCACCTCTGGACTTTGGTCATCGCAGACATCTCCTGGTCCCTGTGGCTGCAGAGTCATGCATCGCGTCATCTCACCTGAAGCACCTGACATCGGTGGGCATTCGTCTATTGTGCCCCTGGTAACCCTGAAGTGACCCAGAATCTGTCCCCTCTGCTTTCAGGTTCTTCTCACCTCGGATCCAGGTTTGGATTACACCGGACACTTTTCATCTTCCCGGCAGCAGCACTTTTCCGCATCACGCCACTGAAAACGACGAAGGTTTCTGACATCACTTGACCCCTATGCACCGGGCTCCTCTGGGATAGGTAACATGGGTTTCTCGGTACTCTCATGGGTGCTGGCCTTAGAACCTTCCATGTTTGAAAGGGTTTACTTAAAGCCATCTCCGAAGTGTCCTTAATCTTTAAAATTCCAACCGCCACTTTCCCATAGCATTGTACGGAGCTCGCGCCTGTGTTCACACACTGCACCCGTCCTCCGTGGGTCCCCTGTGTCACTACTTTGGGTGGTTCTTTGGGGTCCCAGCGATTCTACGTGCTCTAGGCACTGTGTCTAGTTAAGTTGGGGTTGTTATACCACTTTCTTAGTATATGGTCCGGTCTCACCCCTGGAGCCCGCTGTGTATTGTGCTATTTACTGTTGTTCTAGTGATTTAATATTGTGTGCTTTGTGCTCTAATCTCATAAAGAGGTTAGTAGAGAGTGTTTAGTAATAAATACATATATTTTATACATCTATTGTGTGGTTCTCCTTTTATTTGGTCATTCAGGAGGTTATATGTCTGGTAAAACAAGCTGCTTTACATTCTTCCGAAACTTAGCCTGAAGACTTCTCTCCATAGCTACCACTAGGAAAGCTTTCAATAAAGGTTGTCTTTAACCTAATCATCAATAAGGGTCGTTTGGACTGGTGCACGATGAAGGATGCTGAAGATGCTCTAAGGATGCTGTGTATATGTCAAGCAGTCGACGGGGCTCTTTCTGTAGGGATTTATCAGTCCACAAAGATGGTGAGGGGGTGCTGGTTACAGGATCAATGTCCCACAAAGTCCTCTGGGATAGGTAACACTGGTATATCGGTACTCTCAAGGGTGCTGGCCTTAGAACCTTCTATGTTTGAAAGGGTTTGCTTAAAGTCCTCTCCGAAGCTCCAGAGGGTTGATATGGAGCCGGGACTCCGCCGGAGAACAGAGACCCCTGATCTTCGCCTCTCCCAGGTGGCCTCCCCAGCCCGGGAGGGACGCATCCATCACTACCGTGTGCCTCGGTTGGGTAAGGGAGAGGGACCTGCCATTGACCCAATTACGATTTGTGAACCACCACTGCAATTGCCGTGCAGTGCCCTCCGAGATCTGGACATGATCAGACAGGTTGCCCTGATGCTGCGCCCACTGGAACTTCAGGTCCCATTGCAGAGCCCACATATGCCATCTGGCATGCGGTACCAGCAGGATGCAGGAGGCCATCAGGCCCAGGAGCCGGAGGGTCATCCTGACTGAAATAGATAGAGGCTGAAAGAGCGGAACCATAGCCTGAATATCCCGGACTTGCTGTTCGGGAGGATAAACCCGAAACAGTGTTGAATCCAGAACCGCTCCGATGAAAGGGAGCTTCTGAGAGGGACTCAGGAAATTGCCTTGCCCAACGAATCAGCAGTCTCCAAACCACACCTGATGGCAAACTTCGCCGCATCCTTGCCCTCCGCAATTGCTTGGGAAAGGACAGTCTGGACATCCTCAGAGCACTGAGGCAGAACCTCTGTCACCGAATCCCACATTGCATGGGAGTAACGGCCAATAAGCAGGCGGTATTAACCGACCTCAACCCCAAACTGGCTGAGGAGAACAACCTCTTGCCATATTGGTCCAGCCTCTTAGAGTCCTTAGCCGGCGGAGCTGAGGGAAAGGCACTCTGCGATGTTGAGGCCTGAATAACCAGGCTCTCAGGCGTGGGGTGAGTGGTCAAGGAGGTGGGATCACCAGGCGCCGGGCGATGACGCCTAGCAACGTTCTTATCCACCGGCGCCCCCGAGGCCGGCCGCAACGAAGTGCCCAAGAGGTCCTGGGTAAGGACCTCATTGAAAGGGAGCAGCGGCTCCGACGACGCAGACGCCGTCTGGAGCACCTCCGTAAGGAGGTTGGTCTTAAGGGCCACCGTAGGGAGGTCGAGGTGGAGAGTCTCCGCGGCTCGACGCAGCACCATAGTGTAGGAAGCACTCTCCTCCATAGTAGGCGGAGGCGCGGCAAACCCCGGGTCAGAAGACACATCAAGTTCACCCACGTCTTGAAGGTCATCCACCCAATCCTGCTCGGAGTCACACTGCCGCGCAAGGGGGTCCTCGGAGCCGTCCCAGTCCTCATCCGGCTCCGGGGTAGAAGGAGACGGTCACGGCGGCAGGACCGGAGCCGGACAGGGGGCCAGCGGCGCCGGGAGCAGAGTCAGGAGCGGCGCTGGCCGGGGCCGAACTGGAGCCCCATCCCAATGAGGTTCCCAGGTCGGAACAAAATGGTCAGAGAACCTGGGCAGGGGCGGGATAAACGGCACTGTGTGGCGCCTGCGGCGCTGGGGCCGGAGCCAAGGGCAGCGCCAGGGCCAGAGCCAGCGGCGTTGCACCTTGTGGTGCCGGGGCCGGAGCCGCGGGCGCTGGATCCAGTGGCTCCAGGGCTGGAGCCGGAGGCAGTGTCGCCGGGTCAACAGGATCTGGACACGGGGTCGCGGGGTCCGCAGGCGCACCAGCGGGAGCCCGAGGCCTAAACAGGCGGTCAATGGCAGCAAAAACCACTTGCCGCTGTTCGGGAGTCGCCGACGGACCCGGATAGAGCGGGTAGGCTGCTGGACTCCCAGGCTCCAGAGGAGCCGCAGGGCCCCAAGTCCGCCGCCGGGGAGCGACGGAGGGACGTCGGAGAGCGAACACGCTAATTCGACTTCTTATGGCGTCGCTTACCAGAATCGGAAGGTTAAGACTTAGAGTCAGAGGAGCAGCGTCTGCGGTCCCGCGAACGGCCCTAGACCCGGAGGAGTGCCAGACCTCCAGCAACTTCTGGCGCTGCTCCCGCAATGCCTTCGGGCCATGGCACGGCAGTCCCGACAATCCCGGGAGTCGTGGTCGGTCTCCAGGCAGTAGAGGCAGACATCATGGGGGTCCGCCACCGACCTATTACAGAGGCACGACCCGCAAGACTTATAGCCGGGCATCCCTACATGCACCAGGAGACAAGAGGAGAAGACAAAAAAGTCTCAAAAAGTGGTCAAAAATTGAAACAGGTACGTGCTCAATCCGGATCTGCGCTTTCGGCGCGGAAAAAGAAAGAACTGACGTCAGCGCGCATGGGTGGCGCCTAAGTAGTCTGTGTGACATCGTCCCGTCGTGCGCGACGCCAGTGATGGGCACGGAGCTGCACGGCGCCGCCTGCTGGCACGCAGGGGTACTGCTAAGCAGAAAACTTTCCGGATCCAGACTGATGCCTGGGGAATATTCTAAGGTAAGGAATCTATCACTAACGTGTCTCTTTCAGATAATAAGATTTACAGGCAACCTGACCATGGCAGGGAATGCATCAGGACTGAAGTCCAGAAAATGTTGAGTTTGGGAGTAATTGAACCCTCAGATAGCCCTTGGGCTAGTCCAGTAGTCTTGGTTCCAAAACCTCACACCCAGAATGGCAAGAGAGAGATGAGGTTCTGTTTTGACTACAGGGGTCTCAATGCAGTCACTAGGACTGATGCCCATCCAATACCCAGGGCAGATGAGCTTATAGATACTTTGGCCTCAGCCAAGTTTCTGAGCACATTTGACCTGACAGCTGGCGACTGGCAAATCAAATTAGCTGAGTATGCAAAGCCAAAAACAGCATTCTCAACCAACACCTAGTGGGCACTATCAATTTGAGGTGATGCCCTTTGGTGCCACTTTTCAAAGGTTGGTGAATAAAGTCCTTACAGGCCTGGAAGTCTATAGTGCAGCTTATCTGGACGATATTGCAGTCTTTAGCTCCACCTGGGAGGATCACCTGGTCCACCTGAGAAATTTTTTGGAAGCCCTGCAGAAAGCAGGCCTCACTATCAAGGCCACCAAGTGCCAGATAGGGAAGTCAGGTTGTATACCTAGGCCACCTTGTGGGTGGAGGTCAGGTTCAACCATTGCAGAGCAAAATCCAGACCATAATGGACTAGGTTGCTCCAACCACTCAGACTCAGGTCAGAGCTTTATTGGGTCTGACTGGGTACTATAGGAGGTTTGTCAAAGGATATGGATCCATAGTGACCCCTTTGAATGACTTAACTTCCAAGAAAAGTCATAAGAAAGTTCAGTGGACAGTTAGCTGTCAAAAGGCATTTGATGACCTTGAAGCAGGCCATGTGCACTGCTCAAAGTCCTGACTATTCCAAACAATTCATTGTTCAAACTGATGCATCTGAGTTGGGGGTAGGGGCTGTGTTATCACAACAGAATGATGAGGGTCAGGATCAGCCAGTAGCTTTTATTAGCAGAAGGCAAACCCCCAGAGAGAAACGTTGGTCAGCTATTGAAAGGGAAGCCTTTGCTGTGATTTGGGCTCTGAAGAAGCGGAGGCCATACTTGTTTGGCACTCACTTTATTGTTCAGGCAGACCATAAGCCCCTCTTATGGCTAAAACAGATGAAGGGTGAGAACCCCAAACTTTTGAGGTGGTCCATTTTCCTACAGGGGATGGACTATACAGTGGAACATAGACCTGGAAGTAACCATGCCAATGCAGATGGAGTCTCCAGATATTTCCACTTAGAACATGAAGACTCAAATAGTCAAGGTTAGTTTAATGTCTCTGCGTTTGGGAGGGGGGGTTGTGTAGGAGAGTAGAATCTGCTTCTTATGGTTACGCCCACTTTTTGCTGATGTATCACTGTTTTCGACTTAGATTGACTGGGATCATACTATCCAGGACCTCAGTCTAGCTGTTTTCTCCTCTAAATTGATTGCATGTACTTTAGGTACACTCCAGATTGGATTCTGGGGTACCCTTATAAGTCCCTAGTATATGGTATACTATGTACCCAGGGTATAGGTAGCCAAGAGGCCTATCCGGGGCTGCAGCATGTATTGTGCCACCCCTGTGAGACCATTCAAACTGACACCACAGGACCACCTCCCAGACAGGATTTAGTGTATTGGGGCTGGGTGGGTGCACTCTAAGAGTGCCAGAAATTCTGCACTGGGGGTACATTTGGTGTCCCTGTGCATAGTCCAGCTCAAACCAGTTGAAGGAGCCATTTGCTCCTGCTCTGGATCGAAACTGGACAAAGGACATTAGTGTAGCCACCCCTCTGTCCTGACCCTCCCCTAGGTGGGTCCCCAGAGTTTTTCACACCCCTTCCTTGGGTATAAAGTAGGAACCCTGACTACAGGACTTTAGATTTTTCCTGGACTAAACTCTGCTACAGAAACCAAGTACTTTGACGATCTACACTACGCTGGATGACTGAAGAATCTCCCTTGGAGTAAAGGAGTTACTCCCCTGCAAGGCAGGCACCTTTAACGCATCTGACCGGTTTGCATCTCCTGTCCTCCTGAGGACTACGAAGATTTCTGCAACACAGGAGGTGGGTTCCCGAGGTCTCTGAGGTCGATCTGCGCTCTCAGCAATTCTGAGCCCAGTATCCCTCGTGGGGACCGTGCAACCCAAACCCCAGTGGACCGCGTACTTTTGCAGCAGCATATGCTTTTCAGCGATCCCTGAGGCTGTGATTGGTGATTCAGCTCGAGGTCCCTTCGCGATCCCTGGTCCGTTTGCCTGTGGGTCCCTGTGAAGGTAACTTTTACTTTCCGTTGGCTTTCCTGCTTGCACCAGACGTGTCCTGACTCTCCATAGCTTGCAGAGTCCCCAGGATCTTGCTGGTCTTCACCGAAGCTGATTTCCTCTGCCCCCATGGGTTGCAGTTGCCAAGGCATGTTGGTGTTCGACCCGGACACTGACCCCCAAGCACTCAAACATCCTTCGTGGGACAGCTCACCTCTGGACTTTGGTCATCGCAGACATCTCCTGGTCCCTGTGGCTGCAGAGTCATGCATCGCGTCATCTCACCTGAAGCACCTGACATCGGTGGGCATTCGTCTATTGTGCCCCTGGTAACCCTGAAGTGACCCAGAATCTGTCCCCTCTGCTTTCAGGTTCTTCTCACCTCGGATCCAGGTTTGGATTACACCGGACACTTTTCATCTTCCCGGCAGCAGCACTTTTCCGCATCACGCCACTGAAAACGACGAAGGTTTCTGACATCACTTGACCCCTATGCACCGGGCTCCTCTGGGATAGGTAACATGGGTTTCTCGGTACTCTCATGGGTGCTGGCCTTAGAACCTTCCATGTTTGAAAGGGTTTACTTAAAGCCATCTCCGAAGTGTCCTTAATCTTTAAAATTCCAACCGCCACTTTCCCATAGCATTGTACGGAGCTCGCGCCTGTGTTCACACACTGCACCCGTCCTCCGTGGGTCCCCTGTGTCACTACTTTGGGTGGTTCTTTGGGGTCCCAGCGATTCTACGTGCTCTAGGCACTGTGTCTAGTTAAGTTGGGGTTGTTATACCACTTTCTTAGTATATGGTCCGGTCTCACCCCTGGAGCCCGCTGTGTATTGTGCTATTTACTGTTGTTCTAGTGATTTAATATTGTGTGCTTTGTGCTCTAATCTCATAAAGAGGTTAGTAGAGAGTGTTTAGTAATAAATACATATATTTTATACATCTATTGTGTGGTTCTCCTTTTATTTGGTCATTCAGGAGGTTATATGTCTGGTAAAACAAGCTGCTTTACATTCTTCCGAAACTTAGCCTGAAGACTTCTCTCCATAGCTACCACTAGGAAAGCTTTCAATAAAGGTTGTCTTTAACCTAATCATCAATAAGGGTCGTTTGGACTGGTGCACGATGAAGGATGCTGAAGATGCTCTAAGGATGCTGTGTATATGTCAAGCAGTCGACGGGGCTCTTTCTGTAGGGATTTATCAGTCCACAAAGATGGTGAGGGGGTGCTGGTTACAGGATCAATGTCCCACAAAGTCCTCTCCGGTCTTGTCAAAGTCCAGTCACTACAGGACTACCAGTCACCCCTTGTCGAGGTCACAGGCCAATTCTTCCTGGGTTGATAACTTGCCTATGAGGGTCCCAGCAACTCTCAGAGAGCACTCCCGGGCTCTGGGAACTGAGGTGCAACTCTGTGCGTCAGGTTTTGGTCCTCATGCTGCACTGCGGTGGCAGAAGCAAATTGAAAACTTGGGGGCTACCAACTTGCCCCAGGAGGCTTCTTCAGCTGCTTTTGTGTCCCTGTGCTGAGGACAGGAGGTAAGTCAGCTAGTCCTTGGATTTCTCTTGGCTTGACTGGGCTCTGCAGTCAGCTTCTCCTAGAGGAGGGCATGGCAGGCACAGTCCCTCTCTTTGCTAACCACCAAGTGCAGCATGTGCAGTCTTCAATAGTGCAGCTCCTCTTTGCTGGGCCCTCAGTACAGCAGTGCAGTCTGCCCTAAAAGTAGGTCGAGACTTGAGGTCTGGGTGCCAGGGGTGTCCCCTTTATGCTCAGAAAATTCTCTCAGGGCAGGATGCGGTTGGCAGCCAAAGAACTACCAGTTCCCCTTCCACCTGGTGATCACTTCCTATGGACAGGGGCATCTCGCTATCCCAGGATGCACCATTCTGCCCACTGCCAAGATGGCGAGACCTCCCTCTCAGTGATCAGACCTCACTAACACACCCCGGGGTGCGACCACCGCAGGGCTACACTCTCCTGGAGAATCAGTTTGGGAAATAGATTCCGATCTCTGCTTCCTGAGCCAGCCTGTCTACCTACACAATGACGAAGCTTGTTTCCAGTCCAGAGAAGACCTGGCTCGGCAGTTCGGGCTGGACTGTTCCGATGAGGCACAGGGTCATGACTGATATGCATATAGCTGGGTCTGAACTGCGGTGGAAAAGTAAGCTAAAGGACAATGATGGATTCAACCCAGATCTATGATTGGGGGTGAAAGTCTGAAAAGTTTCAGCGCTCCATCCATCATTTCCTTGCATTTACCTACAGAATGGGGCAGCCCTCCCCCTGGTTTTATACATTTGCCCTTCATAGGCTGCTTCTCATTTAAAGCCTGCCTTTTGGGGTTAACACATAAGTGGCTTCTGCAGGAGTGAGGTGACACCTCCCTGGTCTGCAATCCATCATTGTTCTCTTTTCTGAGAGTCATTGGCACGTCTCTCCAGGAGGGCAGAAAGTTGTTTGGTGGAACAGGCTCCATGTGTGCCCGTTAAAGGCACTGGAGTTTTAAAGATAACAAAGTGGCAGCTCTGCTAAAGCTGTACACTGCAACAAGTTACATTAATTTCGACTTAAGATACAAGTCGATCTTCATGTAAGGAGTTGGTTGATACGATGGAGTGCCCACTCTGGCCGCACCGTTCAGGAGTTAGCATAGCTGAGGGGTCACCATATAACTCTGTACTCGCCAATTGGGCGACCAAGTCTTTTCACAGTAAAAACTGTAGTTCTGCGTGTTTACTGCCAGGACTGGTAAAGTACATGTCCTACCTGTGTCACATGTCACACCCTGCCTTAGGACTCAGTAGGCCTGCCAAAGGAGTGACTTACACAGATGCACATTGCTTGCAATGGCAAAAGCGGGCTAGCAGTGTACAACTGCTATACCAGTCTGCAGTGGAAGACTTGGAGACTTGTTTTACTTGGGAGACCTCCAGGGTGGCAAAATCAGTGCTGCAAGCCCTGGGGCTACCCCGCTAACTTACATATCTTGGGTACCACGGTACAAAATACAACTGACCTGGGGGTGACCATACAAAAAGTGGCATTTCCTTACAGGTATATATGGTTAGTATATTGTCTCAATTTCACATAAATGTGCTAGTTTAGCCCATGCCCAAATTGTACAACGTACAGTATGTATTTTGCTTCTGGGTCTGATCAGTGGTTTCAGCAATACAGTTTCAAGTGGATATGGATCTGTGTGGTACTTGCTTAGTGTAGTGAAACCAGTTCGCCGCAAATTGTGCCTGATCTATCAGTTAATATATCTAAAAACTGGGCACTACAAGCTAGCCCTGAGCGTATAGTTTTTCAAAGCATTCTTAAACTTACACACGGCTGCTTCCCAGCCTTGTTAGAAGCATGTCCAGCAGGACAAAAAACTATGGTTTTCTGGCACAGGCATGTTCAGAAAAAAATTAAACTGTGGTAAAATCGCTATCTATCACTGTCTTCATCAATGCTATTTGGCTGTCCGATGCAACAACGCATGCCTCAACAATGCATGCCTGAACCATGCGGTCTTCCCACAACCGCGTTTTTATCACACATGCAATTACCACGCAATTTTGTGGTAAAGACATGATTGGTAAAGGGATGTGTGGGAAAGATCACACTCCTGCCCCTCTTGCCTGAGCCTTAAAATGCGTCCCTCCTGCAGTCTATTCTACCTGCCCCAGCCCTATAAACTACCCCGACCTGTTATCCTGATCTTTACAACCCGACCCCTTAGCCCCAAAAAATTACTCTGACCCTAGCCCCCCTCACTGTGCCCTAAAATCAGACCCCACCCCCTAAAACACCCCCTGTCCCAGCCCAACTGCCCCTTCAGCCTGAAAACTGCCCATTTCCTGTACCCTGTCCTAAGCTCTCAAACTCCCGACGCCCCCCAACCCTGAAAACTACCCTGACCCCTCAGCCCTAAATACTACCCCAAACCATACAAACTACCACCCATCCCCCCAAAATCCCACTTACCTCACTGTGTTTCGTCCTCTCCGAACCTTCCTCTTCCTGTTTCTGCCAGCCAACCAGCAACTAGACTGCACATATGCCTTAACCAGGCATATGCGTGGTTAAGGCAAGCATGGTTACACTTGCGATGTCGGAACACGCGTGGCTGAGGCCACAGTGTTGTGGCTGTTTTCAATGATGTTCTACCCGCCATGGTCAAGGGCAATTGAATCCATTTTGCCACATTAGCTGCTATTTTGCGAGTAATTATCTCTAATAATCACTGTTAGATCACCATTGAAATTTTATACTTAGATATCGCACTGGATCTGCTTGCCATTGTAACGGATAGCCCAACCTCGGTTGCGATGCGATGCTAGTAAGAGACATCATTAAAGAATCTGACCAGTTTATATGCACTCCAGACTACTGTCTGTAGTCTTTAATTTCATCAAGCACTGGAATTAAGTTTATATCTGGGCCTTTAACCTACAACAAAATACCACCAGTGTACAGATATATTAGTGCTCTGCAAGGCCCACACTGGATACCCCTCTTGCCATCCATCAGGCACTCCAATGGTTCTATCGCTAAGGTGAATATGATTGACAACCGGAAACAACCCTGCTAAGTGTCCTACATTATAGCTTCTGGGGTAGAAGTTTGGTCATTGACTGATCCTGGCAACTGGTTTAGTTTAAAGGAGTGTAATTAATTTTATTTATTAAATTACTCAGCCCTAGTCTACTAGTACCGTCAATAGATCCGACCATTCAATGGAATCAAATTACTTTGTGGCATCCAAAAACACTATTTTGATGAGCAACCAAGAGTTTGCAGACTGTCCTCTGTAAATTGCCCTAGTCGATTGTCCTGGTATAAAACCAGACTAATCTGATAACACCAGTCCCTTCTGTCGAGGCAGCAACAGGAAGGGAATTATCTTTGTTAATTAGCGACAATATTCTGTAGGAGTTACCAGTCCAGAGTCTTTGACTCACTTCAATAAGGTTATCCTAATGACTTCCCTAAGCATGGAAGCTATTTACCTTTCAAAATCGCTTCACTATACATGTTTGATAAGTGGGGGGGCAGCAACTCCATATATTCTTTATAAAATTCCAACCTTAATCAGTCCCCTCACGAAGCCTTCTTTAGGTCTCGCCTAGGCAGTGCATGCACTGTCTCCTTGAGACATGCAGTATATGCTTAACTAGGTGAGTCCCCGCCTCCTTTTTAGGCCTCGCGCCTAGCGTTGCAGTGCGCAGTACTGCTCGCGCAGTGCGAGACCTCTTGAAAGGGCTTCAGAAAGCTACCCACACGCTTGTGCGTGTGGGTTTGCTATCCCCGTCTGTAATTGGCTTTCGCGGTTTTTTTTTAAACGGCACGCGATTGGGCAAAGGCGGGCGCATGTCCCGCCTTTGCTCCGCCCATTCCCACCGGTGGCCAGCACGCGCAGCACGCGCAGCACGCGCAGCAGCGCACGTGCTGGCCACTGGTGGGAATGGGCATGCCTTTGCCCCCGCTCCTCTGTGGTGCGCGCGCACCACTGTTTTTTTGTTGACACTAGCATTCAGTGCCGCTTGTTCTCTTTACTTTTGGTATAATCGCGGCACCAGTGCTTTACTTTTAATGTTATAAGTAAAGCGCGGGTGCCGCGATGATACCAAAAGCCGTGATAGTTGGGGGGAGTGTGTGCTGTAGACTGATTGTCAAGGCTGCTGAAGAAACGGGGTGACTAGCCTTGGCGAATTAAATCCACCAGGGAAAGGGGGGAGTTTGTGCACTCCTCGATCTTGGCAGAAATGTTTGCTTCCGTGGTCAGGGTACAGTGCAGTATCCTGTAGCTGGTCCTGCAGTCATCTTCCACAGTTGTGGTCCAGTTTGGGTCTCTTGGCTCTAGTGCAGTAATCTTCGGCGCGGGTCCTAGTCATTTGTGCATTCTACCTGGTAGATAAACTGACGTCATTGGGTAGAGTGCTGCAGCCTGGCTTCTGTGGTATCCAGGGATTTCACCCTGAAATATTGGGAGGGTGTTTGTGTCAAACGCACAAGTTACTTACCTTCGGTAACGATATATCTGTAAGAAACATTAGTTAGTTGGATTTCTTACTGTAGCAGAGTTGGACCGTCGGGGCCGGGGATGGTGGACTGGTGGTCCCACGTGCCCTTCTCACCCCCTCTTGTTCCCTTACCGCAGGACGAGTGGGTGACTGCCTCGGATGCATCTTCCGCGGATCACGTTGAAGGTGAGGAGCCCTTTCACTGGGCCGACATCCCCAAGGGAGACACACCCCCTTCTGACGTCAGGAAGGACGATACGTCAAAAACCCCCGAGACTTGGAGAGCGAGGGACGGCGATCCCTGGAGGTACAGAGGAGGCGAACAGTGCGAAGCAGAGGAGGAGGCCGGTGGAATCGAAGGAAGAACAACGCGAGCGGAAGCAGAGGAGCGGCGAGGACCAGGAGAGCGGCAGAGCAGACGGCAGGGGGGCCAGGAGCACCGCGAAGCGCCCAGCCACGTTCCCCGGGGAGGAGCGTGGCTCGGACAGGTACGCGACCGCGTAGCGGGTTGGGTAGGAAGGAGGGAGCAAGCACCCCCGTAACCAGTTAAATCCAGGGAGTGGGTGTGTGCTCCTAGCGGGCGTGTGTGTACCTCACAATCCTCGTTGTGTTCCTACCCTTTCCCTCACACTATAACCTCACTTCACCGAGTACACGTCCTGGGAGATAAAGGGGTGGGTAGGGTCACAAGTGCACCACTAGGGGATTCCTCACTCCCGGTCCTGGGTTCAAGCAGAGGATTGTAGCGGATCATAACCCTGACAGTGCCTTGTCTTTACTTCCTTTCTGGGCCAACACGCACCTGGTGACTCCGAGGAGCCTAACTGTGGGGAGACCGAGGAAAAGGGAAGAAGAAGAGACCCCTGGCGGCCGCAGACCTTCGCGCCTCACGACGGACAACGCCCCCTTTGCCAGAGAAAGGATCACAAGTAGACTTAAAAGACGCTGTTATAAAATAAAACCACAGTTACCTCGAACACTGTCTCCGTCTGTCCCTGAGCCCCCGTTACACTTACCTTAGAATATCCCCAGGCGTCAGGCTGGATCCGGAAAGATTTTTCGTCAGCAGTACCCTTGCGCGTCGGTAGGCGTCGTCTTCATCTCCGCGTCCGTCGTCGTGCTTGCCGGATGACGTCGTCGGAGTACTTAGACGCCGCCCTAGCGCTGACGTCAGTTCTGTACATAGCTTTCCGCGCCAGGAACGCAGAGCCAAGCAAGAAACCGACACTGGTGCCATGAAACTAGGGCCCTGAAGGGGATGACCTTAACCCTAGATATAGGTTCGCAGAACGGGGAGGATGAGTGGGGCGGTAACTAACTAATGTTTCTTACAGATATATTGTAACCGAAGGTAAGTAACTTGTGCATCTGAAAGAAACATGTTAGTTAGATTCCTTTCCTTAGAATAGATACCCCAGCAATACCAACCCCGGTGGTGGGTCTGTGAACCAAGATCACACCAGGAAGTCCTGGAGAACGGAACGACCTAAGAAGCCGTCTCTCCGGACTTGGCTATCCAGGCAGTAATGCCTGGCAAACGTGTGCAGCGAGGCCCACGTTGCTGCCTGACAAATGTCCTACAGAGGGACTACCCATCCCAAGGCAGTAGGAGCAGCTGTGGCCCGAGTGGAATGGGCCCTCAGCCCCACAGGAGGATCCTTCTTAGCCAAGGAATAACAGACCTTAATGCACAAAACGTCGCACCGAGAGATGGTTCGCTTGTGCACTGCCCGCCCCTTCTTAGCTCTCACGTAGCCAACGAAGAGTTGGTCGTCCTCCCGGAACTGTTTTGTGCGATCCAGATAGAAGGAGAGCGCACGTTTTGGGTCCAACGGTGGAGCCTCTCTTCCTCTTTCGAGGGTTGCGGAGGCGCAAAGAAGGTGGGTAAGGTAACGGACTGCCCGATGTGAAAGGCAGTAACTAAATTAGGAAGAAAAGAGGGGCGAGTCCTCAGAACAACCGTGTCCCGATGGACAGAGAGGAAAGGAGGCTTAGAAGAAAGAGCCTGGAGCTCACTCATTATTCTGGCAAAGGTGATGGCAACCAGGAAAGCAGTCTTGAGAGTCAGAAGACGAAGAGGACAGTTATGAAGTGGCTCAAAGGGAGCGCACATCAGATAGGTTAACACCAGATTCAAGTCCCACTGAGGCAGTACAAAGGGGACAGGAGGAAACATGTGAGTAATGCCTTTTAAGAATCTATTTACAACAGGGGACATGAAAAGAGAAGGCTGATCAGGAAGCCTCAAGAAGGCTGAAACAGCTGAAAGATATCACTTGATGGTGCCCAGAGCAGAGCCCTGCTGGGCCAGGAAAGAAGAAAGAGGAGAACCTCAGAAAGAGGGGCGGAAAGGGGATCCACAGCCTTTGCTGTGCACCATGCCATAAATTTGTTCCACCTGCAGGCGTATACCGTTTTAGTGGAGAGACGCCTGGCTGCCAGAATGACATCACAGACTTCAGGAGGCAAGTCAAATGGCATCAAATGCCGCCGCTCAATCTCCACGCATGGAGGTGGAGTCTGGACAGGTTTGGGTGGAGGACCGTCCCCTGCTGCTGCGACAGAAGGTCCTCCTGAAGAGGTAGTCGAATTGGGGGATCGATTGACAGACTGAGTAGCACGGGATACCAGTATCTTCGTGCCCAATCCGGAGCCACAAGGATGACTTGGGCCCGGTCGCGCCTGATCTTCTTCAGCACTCTGGGCAGAAGTGGTATAGGCGGAAAGGCGTATAACAGACCGCAACTCCACTCACGGCGAAAAGCGTCTCCGAGCGAGTGCCGCCTTAGAAATTCCAACGCGCAGAACTGATGACATTGCGTGTTCTCTTCGGTGGCGAATAGATCTAACCAAGGCTCTCCCCACTGCCGAAAGAGGCCTTGCGCCACGTCCGAGTTCAGACGCCATTCGTGATCCATTATGGAGAAGTGTAGCTCACTGGTTAGAGGAGGCATACCCTGAAGCAGAGGTCAGACCTGGGACCAGGGTTCGATTCCCGATGCGGCAGGGTCTGGAGCCCAATTGTCCACGGACTCGATAATTCTCGCTTCGGTGCCTACTTTAAGCACGAGTTCACACTATGCAGCTCTGGGCAACAAGCTTGCTTAATCTCCACAACGGCCCCCCGCGGCGGGATGCCTGGCTTTCACCTTGGGGATGCCCAGTACGGGTTATCTCACAGGGAAAAACCAGGACGGGTTCCCAATGCAAGCGCCGAGATGCCCAAGGGTAATTTGAGCGCTATCTAAGACTGCACATACATACATACATACATACATATGCACCGGCGGCTGAGTTCGTCCGCCCTGGCGTTCAGAGAGCCCACCAGGTGTTGAACCACCAGGGTGATGCCCTGATGTTCCAGCCATGTCCAGAGGCGCAGAGCCTCCTGACAAAGGGTCCACGACCCCACCCCGCCCTGTTTGTTGCAATACCACATGGCGTGGTGTTGTCCGTGAACACCTGCAGTACACTTCCCCGGACAGAGGGAAGAAATGCCTTCAGTGCAAGCCAGATGGCCCGCAGCTCCGATAGGTTGATATGGAGCCGGGACTCCGCCGGAGACCAGAGCCCTCTGATCTCCGCCTCTGCCATGTGGCCCCCCCATCCCAGGAGGGACGCATCCGTCACCACCACGTGCTCCGGTTGGGGTAGGGAGAGGGATCTGCCACTGACCCAATCGCGGTCCATGAGCCACCACTGCAACTGTCTTGCAGTGCCCTACAACATCAGGACGTGGTCGGACAGGTTGCCCTGATGTTGAGCCCACTGGAACTTCAGATCCCACTGCCGAGCCCGCATTCGACACCTGGCGTAATGTACCAGCAGGATGCAGGAGGCCATCAGACCCAGCAGCCGTAGGGCCATCCTGACCGAAACTCAGGATAAAGGATGAAAGATCGGAAGCAGAGCCTGAATATCCCGAACCCATTGTTCGGGAGGATAGACCCGAAACTGCGCCGAGTCCAGAACCGCTCCGATGAAGAGGAGCTTCTGGGAGGGACTCTCATGTGACTTCGGCACATTGATGGAGAACCCCAGCAAATGTAGGAGGTCGGCCATAGTCTGGAGGTGGGAGACGACTGTTCGGGGCAGGCCCGCCTTCAACAACCAGTCGTCGAGATAGGGGAAGACTGGAACCCCTAATCTGCGCAGATGAGCTGCAACCACCGCTATCACTTTTATGAACACCCGAGGGGCACTGGTGAGGCCGAAGGGGAGCACGGTAAACTGAAAGTGCTCATGGCCAACCGTGAACCGCAGGTAACGCCGGTGGGCCGGCAGGACGTGGATGTGGAAATAAGCGTCCTGCAAGTCCAACGCTACCATCCAGGGTCAAGGGTCTAGGGCAGCCAGAACCTGAGCTAAAGACAGCATCTTGAACTTATCCTTCCGGAGGAAGGCGTTGACGCTCCTGAGGTCTAAGATAGGGCGTAGGCCCCCTTTGCCCTTCTTGGGAAACAGAAAATAGTGGGAGTAACAACCCCGTCCTACTTCTGGTCCAGGAACGCGCTCGATGGCCCCCTTGGCCAAGAGGGACGTAACTTCCTCCTGCAGAAGTTGCAAGTGATCCCCCGACATGTGGTGGTACTGCGGTGGCATGGCTGGAGGGGTCGCCTCGAAGGGGAGGGAGTAGCCCCTTCGGACGATTTGCAGCACCCAGCTGTCTGAAGTGATTGCATACCAGTGGAGCAGGTGATGGCGAACTCTGCCTCCCACTGGCGTGGAATGGGCCTGAAAGCTCGGACTAGGACGGCTTTGAGGCAGATGCTGCGGGAGCAGATGTGGACTGACCGGGTCTCTGTCCCCCTGCTCCGCCACGGCGGAATCCACGTCCGCGACCGCTTTGAGGCTGGTTCTGGGGCCTTTGGCTGGACGAACGTGCGGGGGCGCCCCTTCCTTGGCCACGAAAGGGGTGAAAAGCAGAAGTTTGCTGGGCCGAGAGGTCCAAGGACTTTGCCGTAGCCCTAGAGCCCTTAAAGCGCTCCAGCGCACTATCCACTTAGTCGCCAAAAAGGCGACGAACATCAAAGGGCATGTCCATGAGGGTGCTCTGGACATCCCTTGAAAAGTTTGTGGACCTCAGCCAGGTGTGACGACGAATCACCACCGTCATTGCAATCGCTCTACCCAGCGAGTCCGTGGTGTCAAGTCCACATCGGATGGAATACCGTGCTGCATCACGCCCCTCAGCAAGAGCCTGGGCGAGCCATTTCCTGGCCTCCTCTGGACACTGGGGCAGCACGTCCGCCAACATATCCCACAAAGAGTGGGTGTAACGGTACAAAAGGCACGCGGTATTAATGGACCGCAACCCCAGAATGAATGAGGAAAACAGTTTCTTGCCAAACTGCTCCAGCCTTTTGGATTCCCGATCTGGAGGTGCGGACGGGAAGGTGGTTTGGGACGTGGAGGCCTGGATAACCAGACTCGCAGGTGTGGGGTGTACAGACAGAAAGCAGGGGTTGCCCGGAGCTGGGCGGTGGCGCCGGGCCAAGTTCCGATCCACAGGAGAGACTGCGGAGGGCTTGGACCAAGTGCCCAACAGAATGTCGGTGAGGGCCTCATTGAACAGCAGCAGAGGCTCCGAAGAGCTTACTGGTGGTGGAAGCACCTCAGTGAGGAGGTTAGTCCTCACGGCCGCTGCAGGGAACTCCAGGCGCAAGGCCTGGGCCGCCTTGCGCAGCACAGCATAAGTCGCACCCTCCTCCGTAGCCTCGGAAGGAGGAGAGATGAAACCAGTGTCAGGCGAAGTGTCTAGACCACTGGCATCCCCCAGCTCGTCTGCCCAGTCCTGAGTTAACTCGCACTGCTGTGCCAGAGGGTCCTCAGACCCTCCCAGTCCTCCCCTTCATCCGTCTCCTGGTAAACAGGAAGAAAGGACGGAGCCGGCTCATAGATGAAATGCTCACCCATCGACGCCAGACCGGGGCTGAAACTAGGGATGGCGTCGTCCGAGGACGGCACCGGGAGCGACACCATGGGGGTCGGCGCCAGTGGAGGAGTCGTGAGGTCAACTGGCGTCGACCGGGATCCAGGCCTGGATCCCACGGGGACCTGCGGCATCGGGAACGAGGTCGATGACGGCGCTGGGGCCGAAGCCGCCGGCTTGCTAGTACCCCCAGTCCTACCTGCGGGGCCCGGAGGCGCGCCGGCAGGCCTCAACAGCAGAAAGAGACACCTCATGGCCATGAGGAGGTCTCGAATCTCGCCCAGAGTCGCATGAGGCCCAGGGACCGGAGGGTGTGGGGCCGGATGCGACTCCTGCGGAGCCGCGCGGGTGGTGCCACCTGAACCCTTAGCCGAGTCACGCGAGGGGTGTCAGAAGAGCGATGTCGCTTCTTCGACTTCTTTTTACCATGCCTCGACTTACCTGAGTGCGAGGACTTGGATCCCGACGAGCGGTGATGACTGCGGCTCAGCGACTGGTCCCTCGACTTCCTCCTCGACCGGGACCTAGAGCGGCGCAGAGTCGACTGCCGGATCTCGAGGAGCTTGCGGGACCGCTCCCGCCTAGCCTTCGAGGTCAAGGCCCGGCAGTCGGGGCACAACTTGTCATCGTGGTCGGCCCCAAGACAGTAGAGACACCGATGGTGGCGGTCGGTAACCGACATCAGTCGGTGACAGACGTCACACGGCATGAACCCGGGAATCCCTACAGGCACCAGGAGTCTAAGTCGACTCGAAAAAGATAGACAAAAATGTCCAAAAAGTTAGTCAAAAAATGACTAAGGGTACGCTCTTCCCGGATCTGCGCTTGCTGACACGGAAAAAAGAAGAACTGACGTCAGCGCGCGAGCGCAGCGTCCAAGTACTCCGACGACGTCATCCCGGCGATCACGACGCCGACGACGGACGCGGAGTCACAGACGACACCTACCGACGCGCAAGGGTACTCCTGACACCTGGGGATATTCTAAGGTAAGGAATCTAACTAACGTGTTTCTTTCAGATATGAGTTTACTCTGCAGAGCTTCTTCTAACCTCTGGGTGTTAAAACTATCCCTTTACTCATTACTTGGGCAATTCAGGGCGACACTGAAAGCAAGAGTAACGAGACACGTTTTAAAATGCACGACTTCTCACAGGACAACACTCCAAGGTGCGTGCAATGGGAAAGGCGAACCCGTTCAATGTATTATCTGTCACCAGCTTTGCCACGAAATGTTGGAGAGTTGTCATTAGTCGCCTGGTAAACGATTAAGCACAAGGAATCAAGCGACATTCAACGCTTGTATGGTTGCGGCTAGTAAATGGAACAAAGAGAAGCTTTCTTTAAGATACCGGCACCTATGCGTGGATAAAAGCGAGATAATCTATCTCCGCAAGAGATAAGCAGCTCTTCCACCATCTCAAAACCATATCTTATTATTGCACGATATACAGCTTGGGTGTAGCTACATCTGAAGGGATATAAAACAAATACAAAGTGTGAACTGATCACCTGGGACGCTGCACGTCCCATTCGATGTGCTGAAGCCGGCCAGTATTGCTATAAACAATTCTGTTTTTCGACCTTGAAAGGATGAAATGCTAATCCAGCCTGTCAGCATTGGGGCTTCTGACGTGGTATGCTTACGAGTGCTTGCAGTGAGGTCACTCACTCTGAAGCTTTGACATATGTATCACTAATCACCAGATGTAGCTTTTTATCATTGGCACTCTAATAGACGATAGCCTGAATAGACCCCTTTGGGACTTAAACTTCTGTTTTGGAAATACGCCCCCAACCCCCCCCACCCCCCCCCCCTCTTAGCAGTAAGCAGAAATCTGAGAACTATTTTGCTGATTTACTTCAAAACCAATTACATGGCATGTAAATACCACATTTGAGCTAGTATAAGGTTCTGTCCTGTAATTAGTCCTGAAATGGCATTACAAAATATTTTTGCTTTCTCACCTCATGTGAGCGGGCTCCTATAGCAATGCACCAGGCTGCCCTTCTAGTTGTGACTGAGTTTACAGTGCAATGAACATTGAAGACGGATCTTGGTTTATTTTAAAATCCTCATTTGTCCAAATAGCTGTCTTATAATGGACCATGACAATACCAAGGTCATATTTTAACAAGCATTGGCATAGCCAATAGGTCTCACCTTTGGGACCTTATAAGTGTTTAGCCATGCAACAGTTGATGTTGTTGCACCAAGGATATTGTGCTGCATAACTAAATACTTTTAAGGTCCCTAAAGCGAGACCTATTGGCTATGCCAATGCTTGTTTCTATTTGGTATTGAGTGTGTCTTTCAAAATTTACTACTTGCTATTGGCGAATAGTGTTCCAAGTCCCTCCTTTTTTCCTGTTGTGCACGCCTATGGCTATTGGCTGCTTTACTTGTATTAGTCCACTTTTTTTTGGTCTATTATTTAGGGAGATCTCTTTTTTTTTAATGTGCCTTGCTTTTTGACAGAGTTGAAATGTTTCAGCCTGTGCCGAGTGTGTTTCCCGGCACGTATATATATATTTTTTTACTTATGTTGCGTCGCTTCTAGGGGTTTTCCTCCAATGCTCCATCGTCACTACAGATTCGGACTCTAACATGGCTGCACAGGCAGGCTGCTTACGCAAATAAGCACACTGCGTATGCTAATTTATGCTCAAACGCAGCTGCGAGGGGGAGAGTAACCACTGGCCCATGCGCGATTACGTGCCCTGCTTACTGGTACCTCAACCGGACATCCTGGGAACTCTGTCAACTCCAATCCTGGGATCTAAGAACAAACTTGAGCACGTTCAACAAACACATTAACTGGTATGTGGAAGAGAAAACAGGAAGGGGCAGGAGAGACAGTCACCTCATGATGAGATTATCAATCTGGGTTTGTTTTAAAAAAAAAAAATCCAGCTATGAGCTGTCACAGTAAATGGGCAGAAATACGAGTTGAGATGGCATGGAAATTCGGGATTGCCAGCTAAATGGGAGCAGAGGTCCCTGGAGCCTCTGAGTGCTGAGAAATAATGGAAGATGGGCACAGGGAATCCACCATTACTTACGGCAGAGGAGTTCTAAAATAAGGAGACCGGGGAGCGGAAATTGTGATTCAGCGCAAGAACAAAGACTACTCTGGTTGATGTGCTTCCCTATCCTCAGTGAAGCATGGGGTGCACATAGGATCCACCCGAGGTGCTCGGCCACAAGGGTTAAAAACCAATCGCCTAGCCGGATTCATGAGGACTGGCCCTTTTACTTCTGTTGTTACACAGTACATCTTTTTTAGTCTGCAAGCACTATTTTCTTTAATCACTTTTTCCTACTGCAGAGACTACATGCTTTATTCTCTGCAACATTCAGTGAACCATGCACGCTTTCACTTTCAGAGCAGCCCGGGATGATGGCCGCCGTTTCTTTGACTATTGCACAAGTTACTGTAAGAGACATTAGTTAGTGATAGATTCCTTACCTTAGAATAACCCCCAGGCGTCAAGACTGGATCCGGAAGGTTTTGCTAGCAGTACCCCTGCGCGTCAGTAGGTGGCGTCGCGCGGCTCCACGTCCGTCGCTGGCGTCGTATGCGCCGAGATGACATCACGGAGACTACTTAGGCGCCACCTATGCGCGATGACGTCAGTTCTGTACACGACTTTCCGAGCAAGGAACACAGAGCCATACAAGAAAATGATCACTGGTGCCAAGAAACTAGGGCCCTGAAAGGGATGACCTTAACCCTAGAAATCGCAGAACGGGGAGGATGAGTGGGGCGGTAAGGAATCTATCACTAACTAATGTCTCTTACAGATATATCGTTACACAAGCAGTAACTTGTGCATCTGACACGTTAGTGATAGATTCCTTACCTTAGAATAGATACCACAGCAATACCAACCCCGGTGGTGGGTCTGCGAACAAGATTACACCATAAAGTCACGGAGTACAGAACGGCCAAAGAAGCCGTCTCTCCGGACCTGACTGTCAAGGCAGTAATGCTTGGTAAACGTGTGCAGCGAGGCCCATGTAGCTCCCTGACAAATGTCTTTCAATGGGACGCCGCGTCCCAAGGCAGTAGTGGCTGCCGTCACCCTGGTAGAATGGGCACGCAGACCCACAGAAGGCTCCTTCTTAGCCAACGAGTAACAGGCCATGATGCAGAGAACGACCCACCGAGAGATGGTCCGCATGTGCACAGCACGACCTCCCTGGGTGGGATGTATGATGATACAACGCTTACCATCACAACGCGGTATGTTACATCGCGGTTTTGACAACGCAAGTCGTTACATCGACTTGCGTTGGAGGGCGCTGGATTTAGGAATAGTGTGAATTACTATTCCAACTCCAGTCTACGTACAGTAGGGAAGGTGTTGGAATAGTAATTCACACTATTTCTTAGTCTAGAGCGCCCTCCAGTGCAAGTCGGTGTAACGACTTTCGTTGTAAAAACCATGATGTAACCATACCGCGTTGTAATGGTTGCGTGGTAAAGGATGTTTCCCCTCTGGGCGCCCACGTAGCCAACAAAGAACTGGTCATCCACTCGGAACTGTCGTGTGCGCTGCAGGTAGAATGAGAGCGCATGTTTTGAGTCCAGACGGTGGAGTCTCTCTTCCTCTTTCGAAGGATGCGGAGGCGGAAAGAAGGTGGGCAAAGTGATGGTCTGCCTGATGTGGAAGGGCGTGACAACTTTTGGCAAAAAAGAAGGACGGGCCTTAAAACCACCTTGTCCGGATGAACAGAAAGGAAAGGGGGTGTGGAAGAAAGAGCCTGGAGCTCACTCACTCTCCTGGCAGAGGTGATAGCTACCAGGAAAGCCATCTTGAGAGTGAGAAGACGCAAAGGACAGGTATGAAGGGGCTCGAAGGGAGTGCACATCAGATATGTCAAGACAAGATTTAAGTCCCATTGAGGCATTATGAATGGCACGGGAGGAAACGTGTGCGTAATGCCTTTCAGGAAACAGTTAACAACCAGGGACTTAAAGAGAGAAGGCTGATCTGGAAGTCTCAAAAACGGCAGAGATGGCCGAAAGATAACCTTTGATAGTGCCCAGAGCAGAGCACTGCTGGGCCAAGGACAGTAGGAGCAGAAGGACCTCAGAAAAAGGGGCAGAAAAGGGATCCACATCCTTTGCTGTGCACCATGCCACAAACTTGTTCCACTGGCAGGCGTATACCATCTTAGTGGAGGGATGCCTGGCTGCCAGAATGACATCACAGACCTCGGGAGGAAGATCGAAAGCTGTCAACTTTCGCCGACCAATCTCCAATCATGGTGGTGGATACTGGACCGGTTCGGGTGGAGGACCGTCCCCTGCTGCTGTGACAGAAGATCCTCCCGAAGAGGCAGTCGGATTGGGGGTTCGATCGCCATGCTGAGTAGCTCGGGATACCAGTATTTTCGTGCCCAATCTGGAGCCACAAGGATGACTTGGGGCCGGTCGCGCTGAATCTTCTTCAGCACTCTGTGCAGAAGTGGTATAGGAGGAAAGGCGTACAACAGACTGCAACTCCACTCACGACGAAAAGCGTAGCCGAGCGAGTGCCGCCTTGTAAATTCCAACGCGCAGAACTGATGACATTGCGCGTTCTCTTCGGTGGCGAATAGATCTAACCAAGGCTCTCCCCACTGCTGAAAGAGACCTTGCACCACGTCCGAGTGAAGACGCCATTTGTGATCCATCAAGCACCGGTGGCTGAGTTCGTCCGCCCTGGTGGTCAGAGTACCTGCCAGGTGTTGAACCACCAAGGTGATGCCTTGATGTTCCAGCCATGTCCAGAGGCGCAGAGCCTCCTGACATAGGGTCCAGGACCCCACCCCGCCCTGTTTGTTGCAATACCACATGGCGGTGGTGTTGTCCATGAACACCTACACCACACTTCCCCGGACAGAGGGAAGGAATGCCTTCAGTGCAAGTCGGATCGCCCGAAGCTCCAAAAGATTGATATGGAGCCGGGACTCCGCCGGAGACCAGAGGCCTCTGATCGCTGCCTCTCCCAAGTGGCCACCCCATCCCAGGAGGGACGCATCCGTCACCCTTGTGTGCTCCAGTTGGGGAAGTGAGAGGGATCTGCCATTGACCCAATCGCGATTCGTGAGCCACCACTGCAATTGTCGTGCAGTGCCCTCTGAGATCTAGAAATGATCGGGCAGGTTGCCCTGATGCTGTGCCCACTGGAACTTCAGATCCCACTGCAGAGCCCGCATATGCCATCTGGCATGTTGCACGAGCAGGATGCAGGAGGCCATCAGGCCCAGGAGCCGGAGGTTAATCCTGACTGAAACCCGGGATAGAGGCCGAAAGTTCGGAATCATAGCCTGAATATCCCAGACTCGCTGCTCAGGAGGATAAACACGAAACCGCGTCGAATCCAGAACCACTCCGATGAAGGGGAGCTTCTGAGAGGGACTTAGGTGCGACTTTGGCACATTAATGGAGAACCCCAGCAAATGCAGGAGGTCGGCCGTAGTCTGAAGGTGGGAGACGACTGCCTGGGGCGATCCCGCCTTCAATAACCAGTCGTCGAGATAGTGGAAGACTGGAACCCCTGATCTGTGCAGATGAGCTGCGACCACCGCCATCACTTTCGTGAACACCCGAGGGGAACTGGTAAGGCCGAAGGGGAGCACAGCAAACTGAAAGTGCTCTTGGCCTACCGTGAACCGCAGGAAACGCCGGTGGGCCGGCAAGACGGGGATATGAAAATATGCGTCCTGCAAGTCTAATGCTACCATCCAGTCTCCGGGGTCAAGGGCAGCCAAGACCTGAGCTAGAGTCAACATCTTGAACTTCTCCTTCTGGAGGAAGTGGTTGACGTTCCTGAGGTCCAAGATGGGATGCAGGCCCCCTTTTTCCTTCTTGGGGACCAGAAAGTAGTGGGAATAACAACCACATCCTACTTCTGGCGCAGGAGCGCGCTTGATGGCCCCCTTGGACAAGATAGCCATGACTTCCTGCTGGAGAAGCGCAAAATGGTCCCCCGACATACAGTGGTACCGAGGTGGCATGGCTGGAGGGGCCGTTTCGAAGGGGAGAGAGTAGCCCCTTCAAACGATTTGCAGCACCCACCTGCACGAGGTAATGTAGTGGGGGAGGTGATGGCGAATCCTGCCACCCACTGGCGTGGGGTGAGCCCCAAAGCTCAGACTGGGAAGGCTTTGAGGTGGATGTAGCGGGAGTGGAGGTGGACTGACCAGAACGCTGGCCCCCTGTCCAGCCGCGGCGGGAACCATGTCCGCGCTGAGGTTGGTTCTGCGCAGGCTTGTGGCTGAGCGAACGTGTCGGGGCGCCCCTTCTGTGGCCACGAAAGGAACGAAAAGCAGACGTGGCCGGGCACATGGTGGAGAGATCTAAGGTCTTAGCCCGGGAGTCCTTAAAACACTCCAGCGCACTATCTTCCTTATCGCCAAAGATGCGAGTGCCATCTAAGGGGATGTCCATAAGAGAACATTGTACATCCCCTGAAAAACCAATGGACCGCAACCAGGCGTGGCGATGAAGGGCCACTGTTGTGGAAATCGCCCTACCCAGTGAGTTCGCGGTGTGCAGTCCACACCTGATGGCGAACTTTGCTGCATCTTTCCCCTCAGCATCACCTTGGGAAAGCACCATCCGGGCCTCCTCCGGACACATAGGCAGCACCTGCACAACTGTGTCCCACACAGCGTGGGAATAGCGGCCCAAGAGGCATGCGGTGTTCACCGATCGCAGCCCTAAGCCGCCAGGATCGGTGCCGCGGGCGGGGCTGGGGCCAGAGCCGCCGGTGGCGCCAGCAGCGGAGCTGGCAGCAAGGGAGCACCCTCAACCGGGATCGCGGGGCCCGAAGGCACACCGGCGGGAGCCCTAGGCCTGAAGGGGCAGTCCATGGCTGCAAGAAAATCTTGCACCTGGACGGGAGTCGCCGACGGACCCGGATAGGGCGGGTAGGCCGTGGGACTCACAGGCTCCAAAGGAGCCGCAGGGGTGGTACCCCCGGCCCCCTCGTCCACGTCCGGAGACCAACGGGGGGACGTCGGAGAGCAGAAACGCTTCTTCGACTTCTTCTTATGTCGTCTCTTATCCTTTTCTGAGTGCGAAGACTTTGACCCCGAGGAGCGATGATGATGGCTCAGCGATCGGTCCCTCGATCGACCCCTGAACCTCGAACGGCACGGAGACGACTATTGGGCCTCTAGCAGCTTACGGGACCACTCCCATAAGGCCATCGGAGCCATGGCCAGACAATCGGAACATGACCGGGAGTTATGGTCGCACTCCAGACAGTAGAGACAGACGCCATGGGGGTTGGCCACCGACATCGTGCCGCGACAGGCCCCGCAGGACTTAAACCCAGGCATTCCTACATGGCACCAGGAGTCAAAGACTCAAAAGGAGAAGACAAAAAGTCTCAAACGTATACTCAAAAAGTGACTAGGGTACATGCTCTAACCGGATCTGCACTTGCTAGCGCAGAAAAAGAAAGAACTGACGTCAGCGCGCATGGGTGGTCCCTAAGTAGTCTCCATGATGTCATCTCGGCGCCTACGACGCCAGCGACGGACGCGGAGCCGCACAACGCAACCTTCCGACGCGCAGGGGTACTGCTGACTTTCCGGATCAAGTCTGACGCCTGGGGAAACTCTAAGGTAAGGAATCTATCACTAACGTGTTTCTTTCAGATCCCAATAATGAAGCATGACAGTACTAGAGTGGGGGAGGGTTACTAAACAAAATGGGATTGCTCCCATTCATGCTAGTTAACTTGTAATACATCTTTAAGAGAATAGTGTCCAGTATATAGCATAGTTTGGAAGGACTTTAGCACCCCTGTAAGTCCCTACTAAATGTTACCCCTGGTACCTAGGGCAAGGGAACTAAAGAGGGTCTTCCAGGGCTGCAGCATGTATTATGCTACACTAAGGGAACTTCACCCAAATTCTAAGCAGACAGCCAGTGCAAGCTGCGTGAAATGGTGCCATCCATTCCGAAAGCAAGTCATGGCACACTGTGTGCCATCTGTGAGAAGTTGGCCTGATATATGATGTCACTAGTTCTAGTGTGCACCTTGTATCAGTCCAAACAACCCTTATAGTGATTGTTTGTAAAGTCAACCTTATAGACCAGCTATCCTAGTGGTAGCATGGACAAGAGCAGTCTTAGGCTAAACTCTGTATGGCATGTGAAGCCAGCTGATATACCATTTGCAATCCCTTGAATACCAAATGAAAGGACACCACAACAGATATATTATAAAAATAGAATGTATTTATTCTAGTCAAAATACCCTCAGCACTCTTTATGAGATTCGAGGTAAGTACAACACAGTCGTATTTAAGCATACATAAGTCACACAGGTAAGTAATACAGTTAGGCCCTAGGGGCAATGCAAACCATATACTAAGTAAGTGGTATAAGAACCACTGTCACGAACACAGGTTAGGCCTAGGCCTAGGCCTAGGGAATCGCTGGGGCTACACTATCCTATCAGTTGCTAAGCAGTGGGAGGCCCACGGGATTCAGGTGCAGAGTGGAAACACTCACGCGTAATGCGTTAAAGTCGATAGAAATAGTAGTATTTACAAATTAATAGTTTTAGGACACTTCGGAAGGATCTAGGAGTTAGAGACTTGGAAACTAGACACTTGGATAGTCAATACCCTTGTGAGCACCGGAGTACTCAAGTTACCTAGCCCACGGGCTGCGGGTGCATAGGTGTGAACTTGCATCGGGTTTCGTCGTCGACGCCTATGGATGCCTGAAGAAAGTTGCTGACAGGCAGTCAGTGAAGAGTGTCCGGTGGATTCCAAGGATGGAATCAGGAAGGAGGATACCTGCAAGCAGAGGGGACAGAGTCTAGGTCACCAGCCGGGAAGGAACCAGGAAGGAACCAGGCGATGTTGTGAAGATGCAGGTGAAGAGGTGAAGCTTGTCGCAGCAGCCACGGGTACCAGGAGGCGTTGAGGACGACCAGAACCAGGAGTCGAGCTGTCCCACGAGGGCTCTTGCTGTCGGCGGCGTCGATGTCGCGTTAGGACCCAACAAGCCTTGGCAAGCGCAACCCACGCAGAATGAAGGATTCGCTTCTGTTGCAGACCAGGAAGGCCTGAGGTGCTTCTCTTTTGCAGGGAAGCAAGGGCCAGTCTGGAGGAGCCAAACCAGCGGTGGAAAGTTACAGGTTCATCGTCGCAGAGGTCACTAGCCAACGGGAAAGCAACCGGACAGACGCGTCGAGCAGGAAAATGCAGAAGGGCCCCACGCAGAACTCGTGGAGTGTGGAGGGCTGATCTTCGGTGCAGATGGTGCTCGGGGTTGGGGCTTCTCAATCTCCAGAGCACAACTTCGAGGATGCCTCAGAAGCTGCGCTGGAAGCAAGTAGCCAATTTTCCCAGGTAGCCGGTCCCACGTCTCTCGTCACCTCTACGGATCTCAGCTTTGCTGTGGATGTGGATCAGGGTCGGAGAAGTCTGGAAGTCAAGGCGCTGGTCGGGCTCTGCAGTCGGTTCCTCGTAGAACTTCGGGCAAAGCAAACGGCAGGTCGCTTGATGGTGCCTGTTTGCACAGGGTGGTCACTCCTTGGCCACAAGGGAGATTCTTCAGTCTTCTTCCGTAGTCGAATGTCGAAGGTCCAGAGTTTCTGTTCAAGTTCAGTTATCAGGATAATCCAAAGTCCTAGGGACTCAGCTCCCACTCTTATACTAATCTGGGGGGCTGGGTTACCTGCTAGGTCCCTCCTATGGGTGGGACCAGGGAGGGGGGTGGTTACACCCCCTTCCCTTTGTCCAGTTTCGCGCCAGGACTGGGGCTGGAGTGCCCCAGCACCGGTTTGAACTGGACTATGCATGGAACACCTTGTGTGCCCCAGGCAGTGTCTCGTTTCATTCATCCCTCCCTGCCTCAATGCACTAAGGCCTGTTAGGGTGGTGCTAGCACCTCCCAAGGCAGGAAACCTATTGTCCAAGCCTCCTTCGCTGGAAGGACTCCAAGCAGCAGGAGGTCAGACTCGTGTCTGTGGCAGCAGCGTCCATTTTGTGACGCTGGGGCTCTGGTTAACTTTAACCGGGTAGTAGGTCTTCAACATGTCTTCTCCCTCTAGAAGGGAGGAATACTATCCTCACCGCCAGAAATGGTGTGGGGGTAGTATTCCAAAGTGTTAGACACCTTACACGACATGTTTTGATAAAGCCAAACCATAGTTACCATAACCGCGAGGATTATAAGGCACTTTGAGAGTATATGGTAGGCGATATCATAGAACAGCTATAAGGACATGGTTCCGAAAGCTGCAGACAGGCTCAGCTCATGCTAGAGCACCATCTCACATGTTACCAAGCACTCTGCCTTCAGGTTTGTTAAGGCCTGCCATAAGAGTGACTGATAGGTTACCCATGTGTCTAAATATAAGGTAGGTATAGGAATACTACACCTAAGCAAGGGGTGATTACACGACCTTGCCCCAGCTGAGTGACCAGCCAGTTGTGTCATAATGGAAGGCCAGCCAGGGGTGGCATAATACATGCTGCAGCCCCTGGTAGGTCTAAGGTACACCTATGCCCTGGGTACCTAAGGTACACTATACAGGGGCCAATAAGGTGATCCTTACCAATTGGGTTATGCACCTAAAGTACATAGCATGAATTTAGAGAGAGAACAGCTGGGCTGTGGGTCTGATTGGCAGGCCCACAGCCACATCTAAGTCGAAAACCAGTGAAGCAAAAGCAAAAAGTGGGGGTGAACATAGAAAGCAGACCCTACATCTGCGAAATGAAATCACACCAGAAAGTCACGGAAAACAGACCGGCCGAAGAAGCCATCTCTCCGGACTTGACTGTCAAGGCAATAGTGCTTAGTGAAAGTATGCAGCGAGGCCCACGTAGCTGCCTGACAGTTATCTTGCAGGGGAACACCGTGTTCTAATGCTGTAGTAGCTGCTGTCGCCCTGGTAGAATGGGCGTGCAACCCAACCGGAGGTTCCTTTTTAGCCAGAGAGTAACATGCTTTAATGCACAAGACAACCCATCAGGAGATAGTCCGCTTCTGCACAGCCCGACCTTTCTTGGCACCCACATAGCCAACAAAGAGCTGGTCATCCACCCGGAACTGCTGCGTGCGGCTGAGATAGAATGATTGCGCACGTTTTGGGTCCAAACGGTGGAGCCTCTCTTCCTCTTGAAGGATGCGGAGGCGGAAAGAAAGTGGGCAAAGTGACAGTTTGCCCGAAATGAAAGGCAGTGACTACTTTCGGTAGAAAGGAGGGACGTGGTCGAAGCACAACCTTGTCCAGATGATTCGCCAGGAAAGGAGGTTTACATGAAAGAGCCTGGAGCTCACTCACACGCCTAAAGGAGGAGGAGATGGCCACCAGGAAGACAGTTTTCAAAGTTAATAACCGCAAAGGACAGTTATGAAGAGGCCCAACGGGAGCGCACATTAAGTATGTGAGAACCAGGTTCAAGTCCCACTGAGGCATCACAAAAGGAATAGGAGGGAAAAGGTGAGTAATGCCTTTGAGAAACCTATTGACAACAGGGGACTTGAAAAGAGAGGGCTGATCAGGCAACCTGAGAAAGGCTGAAAGAGCAGAAAGGTAGCCCTTGATAGTGCCCAGAGCAGAGCCCTGCTGGGCCAAAGAGAGAAGGCACAATAGGACCTCAGAAAGAGGGGCAGAAAGGGGATCTAGAGCTTTCGCTGCGCACCATGCCACAAACTTGTTCCACCGACAGGCGTATACAGTTTTAGTTGAGGGACACCTGGCTGCCAGAATCACATTACAGACTTCAGGAGGCAAGTCCAATGGAATCAACTCTCGCCGCTCAATCTCCACGCAAGGAGGTGGAGGCTGGACAGGTTTGGGTGGAGGACCACCCCATGTTGCTGCGACAGAAGATTCTCCCAAAGAGGCAGTCGGATCGGGGGATCCACGCTCATACTGAGTAGCTCGGGATACCAAACTCTGACAGGCCCAGTCTGGTGCCACAAGAACGACTTGGGCCTGGTCGCTTCTGATCTTCTTCAGCACTCTGGGTAGAAGTGGTATAGGCGGAAAGGCGTACAAAAGACCGCAACTCCACTCACGACGAAAAGCATCTCCGAGCGAGTGCCGCCTTGGAAACTCCAATGCGCAGAACTGCTGACATTGTGCGTTCTCTTCGGTGGCAAACAGATCTAACCAAGGTTCTCCCCACTGTTGAAAGAGACCTTGTGCCACTTCCGGGTGAAGACGCCATTCGTGAACCATCAGACACCGGCGGCGGCTGAGTTCGTCCGCCCTGGCGTTCAATCAATCAATCAATCAATCAATCAATCATAGCATTTGTAAAGTGCACTACTTACCCGTAAGTGTCTCAAGGCGCTGGGGAGTGGGGAAGGCTGCTACTGCTCGAAAAGCCAGGTCTTGAGGAGTCTTCTGAAGGTCAGTAGGTCTTGGGTCTGCCAGAGGTGGATGGGGAGGGTGTTCCAGGTCTTGGCGGCGAGGTGGGAGAACGATCTGCCACCGGAGGTCGCTCTTCAGATGCGGGGGACTGTGGCGAGGGCGAGGTCGGCGGAGCGGAGCTGGCGGGTGGGGGTGTAGAAGCTGAGTCGTCTGTTGAGGTACGCTGGTCCGGTGTTGTGGAGTGCCTTGTGTGCGTGTGTGAGGAGCTTGAAGGTTATCCTCTTGTTGACGGGGAGCCAGTGCAGGTCTCTCAGGTGGGGTGTGATGTGGCTGCGGCGAGGGATGTCGAGGATCAGGCGTGCAGAGGCGTTCTGGATGCGTTGAAGCAGTTTCAGGAGTTTGGCCGAGGCTCCTGCGTAGAGGGCGTTTCAGTAGTCCAACCTGCTGCTGACGAGGGCCTGGGTGACCATTCTTTTCGTTTCGGTGGGGATCCACTTGTAGATCTTGAGGAGCATGCAGAGGGTGCTGAAGCAGGAGGAAGAGACAGCGTTTGCCTGCTTATTCATGGAGAGGGTGGAGTCGAGGATGACCCCTAGGTTGCGTGCGTGGTCTGTGGGTGTTGGAGCTGTTCCGAGTGCGGTCGGCCACCAGGAGTCGTTCCAGGTGGAAGGGGTGGATCCGAGGATGAGGACCTCCGTCTTGTCCGAGTTCAGCTTCAGTCGGCTGTTCCTCATCCATTCGGCGACGGCCTTCATTCCTTCGTAGAGGTTGGTTTTGGTGGTGTGGGGGTCCTTGGTGAGGGGGAGGATCAGCTGGGTATCATCGCCGTAGATGATATTGAGGTCGTGCAGTCGGGCAACGTGGGCGAGCGGTGCCATGTAGATGTTGAACAGCGTTGGGCTGAGGAATGAGCCCTGGGGTACGCCGCAGATGATCTCGGTGGCTTCGGAGCAGAAGGGGGGGTGGCAGACGCTCTGTGTTCTGCCGGAGAGGAAGGAGGTGGTCCAGTCCAGGGCCTTCTCTTGGATCCCAGCGTCATGGAGACGTGTTCGTAGTGTGTGGTGGCAGACCGAGTCGAAGGCGGCTGACCGGTCCAAGAGGATGGAGGAGCAGAAGGGAATGCGCTCGGAGAGGCAGAGGCCTGGACAACCAGACTCTGAGGCGTAGGGTGTTGTTTGAGAAAGCTGAGGTCGCCAGGTGCCGGGCGATGGCGGCGTGCTAACCCCTGAGTTAGGTTTGTGCCAGGTGCTTAACAGGATGTCAGTAAGGGCGTTGTTGAAAGACAGCAGCAGCTCCGCGGAGGACGACGCTGGCTGCAGCAACTCAGTCAGGAGATTGGTCCTGATAGGTACAGAAGGGAGCTCGAGGTTAAGAGCCTCAGCCGCCCTTCGCAACACCACAGAAAAAGTCCCAACTTCCTCCGTAACCATGGAAGAAGGGGACAGGGTACCAGGGTGTGGAGAGAAATCCAGATCGCCTGGACCTTCCATATCACCCTTCCAGTCCGGTTCATCCTCGCATTGAGCTGCGAGAGGGTCCTCAGACCCCTCCCAGTACTCCCCTTCGTCCGCCGGCTGTGCAAGAGGCCGGTAAGGACGATGTGCCCGGGGAAATGGGAAAAACTCCCCACCTTGAATTGGAATCGAGGGGTAGTAGACCAATCCAGGTTCAATGCCGTCCAGCGCCGTCCCCGGCGGCACTGCTGGGCCCGGCGCCGAGGCCAGAGCCGGCAGTGCCCCAGGGGATCGTGCCGGCATAGCCGGGGCCTAAGGCGGCGGCACGGGGACAGAACCACCCAACGGGGCCTGAAGGTGCTCCAGAGGCACCCGATGGGGCAAACAAACGGCCCATGGTCGACAGGAAGACCTGTATTTTGTCCGGAGTCGCGTGCGGGCCCGGGAAGGGCGGGAAGGCTGCAGGCAACAAAGGAGGCTCCATCGAAGCCCCGGGGGAGTGACCGTCCGCCCCCTCCACCGCATACAGCGACCGGTGAGGGGTAGACAAAGAGCGACGTCGCTTCTTCGACTTCTTATGGCGCCGTGACTTACCTGTCCCCGAATCCGACGAGCGATGGTGTCGGCTTCGTAACCGGTCCCTAGACCTCCCACGGGAGCGGGACCTCGAGCGGCGTGGAACCGATCGTCAGACCTCCAACAACTTTCGGGAACGCTCTCGCAAAGCTTTCGGCGCCATGGCCCAACACTCGGGGCACACCTCGGGGTCATGGGCGTGCCCCAAGCAGAAGAGACACACATCGTGCATGTCCGCCACTGACATGTTTCGACGCCAGGCCCTACAGGACTTAAACCCGGGCATCCCTACTGCACCAGGAGTCGAGTACCTCACAAAACAAGAGAAACAAGTTCTCAGAAACCAAGTTAAAATATTAACTAGGGTACTGCTCTCTCTCGGATCTGCGCTTGCTGGCACGGAAAAAGAAAGAACTGACATCAGCGCACGTGGGAGCGTCTAAGTAGCTCCGACAGCGTCATCTTGGCGACTACGATGCCAGTGACATATGCGGAGCCGCACGAGGACACCGGTCGACGCGCAAGTATACTGCTGACGAAAACTTTCCGGATCCAGACTGACGCCTGGGGATATTCTAAGGTAAGGAATCTATCACTAACGTGTCTCTTTCAGATTCATATAGTTGTGCGTAGTTGAAAATACTATTGTACTAATTGTAACTGTGCACAATGTCGAAGTTAATAAAATTTAAAAAAAGAGTAAGCATATGTATTTCTAGGACAAATATACCACCACAGTGGTATGCACATTAACTCAGCGCTAAGGAACTCTTGCGTAGCACTGTATGAATATTTCGTGCGTCTAGCCTGACAGTTTTCAGAAGCTAAGGAGCTGCAGTAGAAAGTATTTACTAGAACCAAAGTTTGGCACCTAATCTCAGTGGCTACAGTTGCCGGAATATACCGTAAATCAATACAGACTGTAAATAAAGAAGTCAAGGTGAAGAACTGCAGAGAAATCAAGACACGAAAAGGAATTGTTTGTATATCAAGCAGCACAACGGATATAATTGTTCAATCCCAAAATGCAGCTACGGGAAGGGGAAAGCAACCACCCTGCTGCATTTTTACTATTAGTGCTAAGCATGCTTTGATTGTAGAAGGCCTCTACAGGCATCATACTTATCTACCAACAGGTTAGAAATAGACAGAAGCAGGGAGCATGATTAGTATAAATACTTGTAGTTAATTTAGTAGTAGCAAAGTGAAAAACAAGCTTGAAGTAATGTTAAAAGGGAATGTGTATGTCAGCAGCAAATGTCTAATCCTACAGAAGTAGCAGATCCAGATCGGTGACTGGAATGGTTAATTATTTCAGAGCAGTGAAGCACCGAAGTGCCAGAAGTTAGTAATCAAGAGTGAGGGTGATACACAAAAAGTGAGCAAGTGAAGATTTTAGAAATACTTGCAGGATGGAGAAGATGCTCTGCTCTTACCCCATTACTCTGGGTTGATTGGACTGACTGCTCGCTGGCGGAGGAGCTTGTGCTCATGCGGTCTGTCTCCTTGCTCTGTGATGACTGGCCGTGGACCTGCCGTTGGAGGGAATCACTGTCCCCAAGGAAAGTGAATGAGCCAGAAATGCTGGCAGGAGAAGCCGGGATGGAGCTCCAAAAGGAGCTCTTCTGCAGGGGACTTCTGGGTAGAAAGGTGTTGTTGCCAAATGACATTGGACAAGCCGTTGTGATGGGCATGTTCAGAGGTAAGGCATTTCCTTGCCATCGATCTCCAAGTGTCAAGCTTCCTAGGATGCTCCTGGGGAGGCTGTCCTCGAAGCTCCCCGATAGTTCATTTTGGGATCTTTCAAATGAGTCAGAAAGGCTCTCGGATGTCTTCCTGGGGCTCTCTAGGATTATCTTCCTTGGAACTTGTTTCCTTACTTTTTTATGACAGTTGAGCTCTGTGTTAGGAGGATGCCTGTCTGGCTGGCTGGCACCAATTTCTAGGGAAGTTCTGAGGAGGGAGAAATTGCAAATGGACATACCTGACATCTTGTCTGTCTCTGCCTGGCCTGAGGCTGCAGAGGAGACCAGTATTGGGGAGTGATGCCGGACAGGCTGGGGGATCCGTGATGGCCTTGTACGAATGGAACTGCTTAGTCCAGTACAGCTGCTTGGGCCACTGGTACTACTGCCACTGCTGCCATCTGTATGATTCCTTTGATACTCAACTGTTGTCAAGGCTGCATTGAAAATGACAAAAACAAACAGCAGAAGATGAAGGAAAAAAGGTAAGGACAAATTATTCCTTTCTGTAAAAAAGAAAACGCACGTCATGAACTATGTATCACTTGTTTGAATTTTGCCTGTTGGCACAACTTATTACTATTTTTGATTATTCTTTCTTATAAACTGATAGGAGGCAACAGCTTTTTTACCACAATGTAAAGAATATATTTATTTTTGCATTCAAAATTTGTTTTTAATGAAGGAGTTACTTACCTTCGGTAACGATGTATCTGGTAGAGACATAGTCTAGCCGCAGATTCCTTAACTTAGAATATCCCCAGCCACCAGACTGGATCCGGAAAACTTTTCCTGCAGCAGCACCTCTGCGTGCCGGGGGACGGCGCGGTCCGGCTCCACCCTGACGTTGTCCCCGGAAATGACGTCAGTGGAGCTATATATGCCCCTCCCAGCGCACTGATGTCAGTTTTCGTTGGAGAAACTTTTCCGTGTCAGAACACGGAGCCATCACCAAAAAACTGTGAAAATATGGGAACAGTATACAAAAATGATGAAAAAATATAACAAATTGACAAGTGAGGCAGAGCAGTGCTCTGAAGAGCCACCCCGCAAGAGCGAAGGCTCAGGCAATGTTAAAGGGGGACAAGGATGTGGAAAAACAGCCTGGCAGAGGATAGAAAGTCCACATCCTGAAAGTAAAACCGTGAAGGAAAACAGGTCAGAAACACTAGATTAAAGAGAATTCACCACAAGACGTCACCAGAAAGGGACGTTGCAATCCCAATCAAAGATCCACAGTGTACATAGCCAATAGACCTGAAGGAAAGGCCGCTGAGGTGGCAAAGACCACAAGGCAATGAAGAAGGAGAAGCGGGAAGGTGGGAAAGAGAGTGAATGGATTTAACACCCTACAATCCAGGCCAAGGACTGGAAGGAACATATGATCTAGGAACAGAACAAATCAGTCTGTGTTGGAGTGAGAGTATATCCCCTTGCAAAAGGGCAAGTCACCCCAAGGGAGGAGAGTATAGAAAAGCCTCTACCAGAAAAGGTCCTCGCAGAACGGGGAGGACGGTGGGTATTAAGGAATTTATCTGGTAGAGACGTTGTCTACCCGCAGATTCCTTAACTTAGAATATCCCCAGGCGTCAGACTGGATCCAGAAAATTCTTTGCAGCAGCACCTCTGCACGCCGGGGGATGGCGCCACACGACCCGCCCTGACTTCGTCAACATACGTGACGTCAGCGAGGTCATATAAGTCCCTCCCAGCGCACTGACGTCAGTTTTCTTTGGAGAAACCTTTACGTGGCACAACGGGGAGCCACCAATAAAAACTGTAAAAGTATAGGAAGAGTGTGCCAAAGATGAAAAATCCGCAAAATAAATAAGGCGGATGGTGCAAAACACCATCATAAAAGACAGTATTATACACTGTCTACATATAAGTGAAAAAGCAAAAGTGGAACTACGATGTAAGAAAGAATCCCGCATAGCGAAGCGTAGACCCTTCCCAAAGAGCGAGCAACAAGGGAAGAATATCTCAACAGACAAAAAAATAGACTGTTATTACCATGTAGAACTGTGACTGTTATTGCCATGTAGAACTGTGCCATCCAACAAGGACGGAGCACAGAAAGAACAGCAATGTACTTTAAGAAGGTATCTTCCCCTATAACAATGGAAGTGTGAAACAGAGCTGAAGAGATCGTCAAAGAAGACGACTATATAGAAGACAAGAGCCTCTAGTTAATGGAGAAGGCGGACGGGAGGGAAGACAGCAGGAGAAGAAGAAGAATCTCCTGATGACAGTGAATGAAATAGCACCATCTATAGGAAAAAGCCTCTTGGAGGGAGTCAGCCGCATATGGTAATTCCGAAAGGGGCGCAATTATGTGAGCACCCTTGAAAGAAAACCAATGGCAACTGAAAGTAGGCAAGAGGAGAAGCACACTTGGCAAGGTTCTCGCAGAGCGGGGAGGATGGGTGGGCGTTAAGGAATCTGCAGCTAGACAATGTCTCTACCAGATACATCGTTACCGAAGAACAAGTTACTTACCTTCGGTAACGCTTTTTCTGGTGGATACAGTATCTGCCTGTGGATTCTTCACGTTGTGAATATCCCCTGCGCCAGCATTCCACTGAACTTTTTTCCCCAGCTCTCTGCGCCGACGTGGATGTCATAATACCTCGGCTCCGCTCGTGACTCCGTATGACGTCACCGGAGCCATAAGAGAGCCACGTCGGCGTGATGACGTCAGTTCCACCCATTTTTTCCGTGCCTCCGAGGCGCACAGGTGGACCAACGACAGATTCAAAGTATACAATATACAATCAAATATACATAGTACATATGCAAAAGGAAAGCTAAAGAAAACAAGCATTTCCTACCAATGTACCAGAAAGAAAGAAGCTACAAAGCATAACAACATCTCAAGCAAGACATCTTTTAAGGTATACAAAGGTGGACAACGGGGAGGCAGGTGGGCCAGTGAGTAATCCACAGGCAGATACTGTATCCACCAGAAAAAGCGTTACCGAAGGTAAGTAACTTGCTCTTCTGATGGATACATCTGCCAGTGGATTCCTCACCTTGTGAATAGATTCCCACAGCAGTCCCACTCCCGGAGGAGGGTGTCCACCTTCCTATACCAAAAAGTCTTGCAAGACAGAGCGCGCGAAGTGGCCCTCCCTCCTCATTTCAGAGTCTAAGCAATAATGCTTTGCGAAGGTATGGAGGGAGGCCCAAGTCGCGGCTTTACAAATGTCTGTCACAGGAACACCCCTGGCCAAAGCAGAGGTAGAAGACTTAGCTCTAGTTGAATAAGCTCTAATATCCTCGGGAGGAACCTTACCAGCCATGGCGTAGCAGATCTTGATGGTCAGTGTGAGAAGTTGGCCTGATGTATGATGTCACTAGTTATAGTGTACACCTTATATCAGTCCAAATACCCTTATGGTGATTGGTTGTAAAGTCAACCTTATAGACCAGCTATCCTAGTGGTAGCATGGACAAGAGCAGTCTTAGGCTAAACTCTGAATGGCATGTGAAGCCAGCTGTGATACCATATATAATCCCTTGAATACCAAATGAAAGGACACCACAACAGATATATATATAAAATAAAGTGTATTTATTCTAAGCAAACCCTCAGCACTCTTTATGAGTTTAGAGGTAAGTACAACACAGTCTTATTAATGCATACAGTAAGTCACACAGGTAAGTAATACAGTTAGGCCCTAGGGGCCACGCCAACCATATACTAAATAAGTGGTATAAGAACCACTGTCACGGAAATAGAATAGGCCTAGGCCTAGGGAATCGCTGGGGCTACACTACACTAGCGTTAGTTAGGAAGTGGGAGGCCCACGGGATTCGTGTGCAGAGTGGAAACACTCACGCGTAATGCGTAAAAGTCAATAGCAATGTTACAGTTTAGAAATAGATAGATTTAGGACACTTCCGGAGTAGCTAGGAAGTTGAGACTTGAAAACTAGACACTAGGATAGTCACTATCCTGATGAGCACCGGAGTACCCAAGTTACCTAGCCCACAGGCTGCGGGTGCATAGGGGTGAAGATGCGTCGTTTTCGTCGTCGACTCCTATGGATGCCTGAAGAAAGATGCTGACAGGCAGTCAGGGGAGAGTGTCCGGTGGATCCCAAGGCTGGGATCAAGAAGAGAAGAAACCTGCAAGCAGAGGGGACAGAGTCAAGGTCACTAGCCAGTGACCACGTGGAACCAGGAAGGAACCAGGCGATGTCGTGAAGAGTTGCAGGTGAAGGTGAAGCTTGTCGCTGCAGCCAGGAGGACCAGGAAGCGTCGAGGACGACCAGGACCAGGAGGCGAGCTGTCCCACGAAGGCTCTTGCTGTCGGCGGCGTCGAAGTTGGACTAGGACTCACCAAGCCTTGGCAAGCGGAACCCACGAAGAACAAGGGACTTGCTTCTGGTGCAGACCAGGAAGGTCTGGGGTGCTTCTTCTTTGCAGAGAAGCGGGAGCCAGTCTGGAGGAGCCAAACCAGCGCAAAAGATTTCAGGGAGCGTCGTCACAGAGGCCACTAGCCAGCGGGCAAGCAACCGGACAGACGCGGCAAGCAGGAAAATGCTGAAGGGCCCCACGCAGGACTCGTGGAGTGTGGGGGGCTGGTCTTCGGTGCAGTTGGTGCTTGGGGTTGGGGCTTCTCAATCCCCGGTGCACAACTTCGAGGGTACCTCAGAAGCTGCGCTGTAAGTTACTAGCCCCTTTTCCCAGGTAGCCGGTCCCACGTCGCTCGTCGCCTCCACGGATCTCAGCTCTGCTGCAGATGTGGATGAGGGTCGGAGAAGTCTGGAAATCAAGGCTCTGGTCGGGCTCTGCAGTCGGTTCCTCGTCGAACGTTTCGCAAAGCAAAGGGTAGTCTCTTGATGGTGCCTGTTTGCACAGGGTAGCCACTCCTTGGCTACAAGGGAGATTCTTCAGTCTTCTTCTTTCGTCGAATGTCGAAGGTCCAGAGTTTCTGTTCAGTTTTGCAGGTTCAGGATAATCTAAAGTCTTGAGGCCCAACTCCCACTCTTATACTAATCTGGGGGGCTGGGATACCTGCTAGGTCACGCCTTATGGGTGGGACCTGGGAGGGGGTGGTTACACCCACTTCCCTTTGTCCAGTTTCGCGCCAGAGCTGGGGCTAGAGTGCCCCAGCGCCGGTTTGAACTGGACTATGCAAGGAACACCTTGTGTGCCCCAGGCATGTCTCATTCCTTTCAGCCCACCCTGCCCCAATACACTAAAGGCTGTCTGGGGAGGTGCTAGCACCTCCCCAAGCAGGAAACCTATTGTCCAGGCCTCCCTGGCTGGGATCACTCCCAGCAGCAGGAGGTCAGACTTGTGTCTGTGGCAGCAGCATCCATTTTGTGATGCTGAGGCTTTGGTTAGAGATAAACAGCAAAGTAGGATTTTAACATGTCTCTCCCTCTAGAAGGGAGGAATAATATCCTCATCACCAGAAATGGTATGGGGGTATTATTCCAAAGTGTTAGACACCTTACACGACATGTTTTGATACAGCCCAACCATAGTTACCATAACCGTTTAAGATTATAAGGCACTTTAAGAGTATATGGTAGGCTATATCATAGAACAGCTATAAGGACATGGTTCCGAAAGCTGCAGACAGGCTCAGCTCATGCTAGAGCACCATCTCACATGTTACCAAGCACTCTGCCTCCAGGATTGTTAAGGCCTGCCATAGGAGTGACTGATAGGTACACATGTGTCTATATATAAGGTAGGTATAGGAATACTACACCTAAGCAAGGGGTGATTACACGACCTTGCCCCAGCTGAGTGATCAGCCAGTTGTGTCTGATTGGAAGGCCAGACCAGGGGTGGCATAATACATGCTGCAGCCCCTGGGAGGCCTAGGGTACACCTATGCCCTGGGTACCTAGGGTACACTGTACAGGGTCCAATAAGGTGATCCTTACCAATTGGTTATGTACCTAGGGTACATGGAGTCCATTTTACAGAGAGAGCAGACAGCCTGAGACCCTGAATGGCAGGATCTCAGGCCAACTAAGTCGAAAAACCAGCTAGACACTAGGCAAAAAGTTGGGGGTAACCATAGTCAGATATCCACCTTCCTACAGTCAGGATGATCCATCTGGACAGAGTGCGCTTGTGCACAGCTTTTCCTTTAGAATGTCCAACATAGCCCACGAAGAGCTGATCGTCCAAACAAAAGTCTTTCGTTCTGTCCAAGTAAAAGCTCACAGCTCTTTTTGGTCCAGACGATGAAGTCTTTCCTCCTCCTTGGAGAGATGAGGAGGTGGATAAAACACAGGGAGAGTAATAGACTGCCCCAAATGAAACGGAGTAACTACTTTAGGTAGGAAAGCAGCCCTGGTCCTGAGTACCATCCTTTCAGCATGTAATGTTAACAACGGGGGTTTAGAACTAAGAGTTTGAAGCTCACTCACCCTCCTTGCCGAGGTTATGGCTACAAGAAAGACCGTCTTAAAGGACAACAGCCTCAAAGGACAACTATGAAGAGGCTCAAACGGAGAACCCATCAGAAAAGTTAAGACAAGATTAAGGTCCCACTGTGGCATTACAAAAGGAGTAGGTGGAAACCTGTTTGTAAGGCCTATGATAAACCTTAGTACAATAGGAGATTTGAATAATGACGGTTGATCAGGAAGACATAGAAAAGCCGATAAGGCCGATAGATAGCCCTTGACCGTGGCCACAGCACAGCCCTGCTGAGCCAAGGAAAGAGCAAACTGAAGCACATCAGAAAGATGAGCTTTTAAAGGGTCAATGGATCTCTCTCCACACCATTTAACAAACTTAGACCACCTATATGAGTAAATGGACTTGGTGGAGTGTCGCCTGGCCGATAAAATAACATCCACCACATCAGGCGGGAGAGAGAAGGAATACAGGTTGCCCCGTTCAAGCTCCAGGCATGAAGGTGTAAGCTCTGGAGGTGGGGGTGTAGAACTTGCCCCTCCGACTGCGAGAGGAGGTCTGCCATCAGAGGGAGACGGAGCGGAGGGCACGAGGAGAGGTGGAGAAGATCTGTATACCACACCCTTCTCGGCCAATCCGGGGCGACCAAAATAACTTGGGCCCGGTCTTGGCGAATCTTCCTCAGAACCCGAGGAATCAAGGGTATGGGAGGAAACGCGTAAAGGAGTTGTGAGCTCCAACTCAACTGAAACGCGTCCCCCAACGCCCCCTGCATCGGAAACTGGAGACTGCAGAATGACGGGCAATGCGCGTTCTCGCGGGTGGCAAATAGGTCTATCTGAGGAGACCCCCACGTCCGAAAGACGTGACGAACCACCTCCGGATGAAGCCTCCACTCGTGGTCGACGGAGAACTGCCGACTGAGACTGTCCGCACGTACGTTCAGCACCCCGGCCAGATGATTCGCCATCAAGCAAATCCGATGATCCTGAGCCCAGAACCAGAGCCGTAACGCTTCCCTGCAGAGACTGTACGACCCCACCCCTCTCTGCTTGTTGACATACCACATCGCGGTAGTGTTGTCCATCAGGACTTGAACCGACTGACCGTGAAGGGAAGGGAGGGAGGAAGGCCTTGAGCGCCAAACGAATCGCCCGCAATTCCAGAAGGTTGATGTGAAGCAACCTTTCCTCTGGAGACCAAAGACCTTTGATCTCCAGATCCCCCAGATGAGCACCCCACCCTAGGGTGGAGGCATCCGTTATCACTGTGGCCACCGATGGAGGCAGATGGAAGGGCTTCCCTTGAGACAGATTGCCCCCCACGCTCCACCAAGACAGATCCGCCGCAGCTTCTCTTTTGATCTTGATCGACTCCCTGAGATCTCCGTTGTGCTGATACCACTGCCTGCGGAGGCACCACTGGAGCGCCCTCATGTGCCAGCGTGCATGGTTGACCAACAGAATGCCTCCTAGTGCCTATCGAAGATCCCATTATCCTTGCCACAGAATCAGCCGTGTCAAGCCCCGACTGAATTACCTGCCTTGCAGCAGCCTGAGTGTCAGTGACAACCTCCATAAAAGAAGATTTCTCTCCTTCCGCCAGCTTAGGGGCTAACAGCTTCATAGAGTCCATCAAGGCGTGAATGTAGCGCCCCAGCAAACAAGTGGCATTGGTCAATTTAAGCGCCATGCTTCCTGAAGAAAAGACCTTCCTGGCTGCTTGATCAGTCTTTTTAGGATCCCTATCCGTTGGAGTCTGAGGGAAAGCGCCTGAAGCATGCTTCGAGCATGAAGCCCGCACCACAAGGCTTTCTGGAGAGGGATGGGAAGAAAGAAAACTTGGATCCCCAGGGGCCATCCTATATCTCCTTGCCACCTGTCTGGAGACTGCAGGCGAAGAGAGTGGCTTACGCCAAACGTCCATAACAGGCTCCAAGATAGCCTCATTAAAAGGTAACAAGGGTTCAACATTTGAAGTAGGCGAATGTAGAACTTCAGTAAGGAGGTTTGGCTTATACTCAGCAGAGGGTAACTGCAAGTCCAGCAACTCTGCGGCCCTCTTAATAACTAAATGATAGGGGGCCAGTTCTTGTGGCGGTGAAGATCTAGTAGATGAATGCTCCCACTCCAGAGTAGTATCAAGACCACTAGCATCTTGAATGTCTTCAAAGTCGTCAGAAGATGCATCCACCTCACCTTGTTCCACTTCCTCCCTATAACGTTCCTCTTCCAAGACCCTCTGAGCCTCTCTCCTGGAACGGATCCGAGGAACCGGCGTTGGCGGCGCCGTACGCGGAGTCGGTGGAACCGAACGTGGAGTTGATGGCTTCGGAGTCGGTGGCGCCAGGGTCGGCGGCGCCGGACGTGGAGCCGAGGGACTCGGCAACGGCGTCGAGGAGGGCTCCGAAGAAGGCCGATCCAAACGAAGCCGAGATGAATCACCAGACGGTGCCGGAAACTGCCACGAAGGAGCCACCGGCAAAAAGGGCATAAATGGGGCCTGATCATAATGCTGCGGCACTCCCAAGGTGTATGCCATAGGACCCACGGGATCAGATGGTGCGCCGGATGGGAAGGCAGCCCGTTGAAAAATCCCATACATCGCATTAAGGAAATGCGTCGAATCCGCACCCGGAGTCGGGAACTGCGGATAAGGGATTGATCCTGAATCCAGTCGAGGAGTACCTGGAACCGGAGCCGCAGTGTCCTCAACAGGCACCACAGGATCAGCCGGCTCCGGAGAAAGCTCTTTATCTTGTTCCTGCTCGATGTCAGTAGCAGAAGACTCCACCGGCGCCGGAGACTGCACCAGGGACCGCGCCAGGGACCGCGCTGGAGTCCGCTTCGGCGAAGGTGACCTCTCTGTAGACTTCCTAGGAGATGGAGAAGGAGATACAACATCCTTACTTCGACGTCGAGGCGACGGTGATCTCGAAGTCCTACTTTTCGAAGACCGGCGCCGAGAGCTATGCTTTCTTTTCTTGTGATGCTTCTTCGACTTCGAAGAGTGTGAAGTCAACGACTCCGGCCTCGATTTCTCCTTCTTTCTACCTCTCCTTTCCTTCTTCGCCTTGGCCATGAAGAGTTTCGCCTCTCTCTCCTTCAAGGCCTTGGGATTCATTCTTCTGCAACTGGAACAGTCCTCCACGTCGTGGTCTGAAGAAAGGCACCACAAATAATCCTCATGTGGATCAGTCATTGACATGTGGCCCCCACATTCCCTACAAGGTTTGAAACCAGACTTGCTCGTTGAAGACATGGTGAATCTAGAAACAATAACCTCTACAAGACTACAAAGTAGCAGGAGAGTGCTGGAAAACCGTTACGCGTCGACGACGTGGAAAAAAGGGAATTGACGTCATCACGCCGACGTGGCTCTCTTATGGCTCCGGTGACGTCATACGGAGTGGCGAGCGGAGCCGAGGTATTATGACGTCCACGTCGGTGCAGAGAGCTGGGGAAAAAAGTTCAGTGGAATGCTGGCGCAGGGGATATTCACAAGGTGAGGAATCCACTGGCAGATGTATCCATCAGAAGGTAAGTAACTCGTACATCTGATAGAGACATCTAGCTGCAGATTCCTTAACTTAGAATAGATACCATAGCCATACCCCAGAGGGGTGGTGGGTCTGCAAAAGAACAACAGAAAGTGCCCAAGCACGGAGCCGGCAACAGAGTGACGGACAATGGGGAAGGCTGTGGTATGACAACCAGACAGCAACCCAATTAGCTCGGAAGAGCGAAAGATAACGGGAGGCAAGGCGCCCCAAAAAAAATGCCATAATGGTGCTACACCACACCTGTATAAGTACGAGATGTAGAAACGGCACCAGCCATACAGCAAACAGAGAGAGTCCCGAACGAAGGAGGAAGAAGGACCACTCTCAGCTTCATGGCGCACTACGTGGACACCAACCAAAGGTTGGGGAAAAACATGAAGCGATGCAACCATGCCAGAGCCTACCAGGCTAGCCCATGGAAGAAAGGCCGGCGAAGCTACAGCCAGGAACCGAAGGGTAAGAGGTAGAAACTGAACAATGTCCTAGAGGGACAGTCGGGAACAAGAAACACGCCAAGTGCACAGCCAGGCACCAAAGGGGGGACAGGGACGAGCAGGAACAATCTGAAGCGCGCTGATGCAGGCCACCACTGAAACATGCCCAGGGCCGAGAGTCACAGAGGCAACAAGGTGGCATAGCTAAAAAAGGGCTGCCCAATCAGGCAGCTGGAAGATTAAGGTGAGAACCAACTCATGAAATACAGTTGTAGGGTGCAGACCCTAGAACGACTGACCTCAGAAGAGCTGTCCCGCAGGCACAGCAGACATAGTATAGGGTGATACCTAATGAAAGGGGCACATCCGAAGGAAGTGGCAGCAGAGGCACCAGAGTACCAATAGGTGTATAAATGTAGGAAGGAATCTCAGAATCGTAGACCACATCCTCCGACAGGGAGTAAAAATTAACCCTCGTCCAGAAAGAGAGGTATCGTTCAGTATCTGCACCACAAGAAGGGAGCAGTGTAAAGCCGGGGAACTACCCCAGGTAGTGGGACGCATAAGGGACCCTATTGCTGAATATGCAGAAAAAGCAACAAAGTGCACCTAAGTGTACTGAAAGGCACCCTGCAGCGTAGACAAAGGGCCATCCCGAGTGCAGCCCTGAACAGCTCCCTGACCCATGGAGATATAGGACGAGATCTTGCATCAGCGAAGAGAGGTGGAGATGTAGGAAGAAGAGTACCCATGTGTGAGAAGTTGGCCTGATGTATGATGTCACTAGTTATAGTGTACACCTTATATCAGTCCAAATACCCTTATGGTGATTCGTTGTAAAGTCAACCTTATAGACCAGCTATCCTAGTGGTAGCATGGACAAGAGCAGTCTTAGGCTAAACTCTGAATGGCATGTGAAGCCAGCTGTGATACCATATATAATCCCTTGAATACCAAATGAAAGGACACCACAACAGATATATATATAAAATAAAGTGTATTTATTCTAAGCAAACCCTCAGCACTCTTTATGAGATTAGAGGTAAGTACAACACAGTCTTATTTATGCATACATTAAGTCACACAGGTAAGTAATACAGTTAGGCCCTAGGGGCCACGCAAACCATATACTAAGTAAGTGGTATAAGAACCACTGTCACGGAAATAGAATAGGCCTAGGCCTAGGGAATCGCTGGGGCTACACTACACTAGCGTTAGTTAGGAAGTGGGAGGCCCACGGGATTCGTGTGCAGAGTGGAAACACTCACGCGTAATGCGTAAAAGTCAATAGCAATAGTACAGTTTAGAAAACGGTAGATTTAGGACACTTCCGGAGTAGCTAGGAAGTTGAGACTTGAAAACTAGACACTAGGATAGTCACTATCCTAATGAGCACCGGAGTACCCAAGTTACCTAGCCCACAGGCTGCGGGTGCATAGGGGTGAAGATGCGTCGTTTTCGTCGTCGACTCCTATGGATGCCTGAAGAAAGATGCTGACAGGCAGTCAGTGAAGAGTGTCCGGTGGATCCCAAGGCTAGGATCAAGAAGAAAGGAAACCTGCAAGCAGAAGGGACAGAGTCAAGGTCACTAGCCAGTGACCACGTGGAACCAGGAAGGAACCAGGCGATGTCGTGAAGATTTGCAGGTGAAGGTGAAGCTTGTCGCTGCAGCCAGGAGGACCAGGAAGCGTCGAGGACGACCAGGACCAGGAGGCGAGCTGTCCCACGAAGGCTCTTGCTGTCGGCGGCGTCGAAGTTGGACTAGGACTCACCAAGCCTTGGCAAGCGGAACCCACGAAGAACGAAGGACTTGCTTCTGGTGCAGACCAGGAAGGTCTGGGGTGCTTCTTCTTTGCAGAGAAGCGGGAGCCAGTCTGGAGGAGCCAAACCAGCGCAGAAGATTTCAGGGTGCGTCGTCACAGAGGCCACTAGCCAGCGGGCAAGCAACCGGACAGACGCGGCAAGCAGGAAAATGCTGAAGGGCCCCACGCAGGACTCGTGGAGTGTGTGGGGGGCTGATCTTCGGTGCAGATGGTGCTTGGGGTTGGGGCTTCTCAATCCCCGGTGCACAACTTCGAGGGTACCTCAGAAGCTGCGCTGTAAGTTACTAGCCACTTTTTCCAGGTAGCCGGTCCCACGTCGCTCGTCGCCTCCACGGATCTCAGCTCTGCTGCAGATGTGGATGAGGGTCGGAGAAGTCTGGAAATCAAGGCTCTGGTCGGGCTCTGCAGTCGGTTCCTCGTCGAACGTTTCGCAAAGCAAAGGGTAGTCTCTTGATGGTGCCTGTTTGCACAGGGTAGCCACTCCTTGGCTACAAGGGAGATTCTTCAGTCTTCTTCTTTCGTCGAATGTCGAAGGTCCAGAGTTTCTGTTCAGTTTTGCAGGTTCAGGATAATCTAAAGTCTTGAGGCCCAACTCCCACTCTTATACTAATCTGGGGGGCTGGGATACCTGCTAGGTCACGCCTTATGGGTGGGACCTGGGAGGGGGTGGTTACACCCACTTCCCTTTGTCCAGTTTCGCGCCAGAGCTGGGGCTGGAGTGCCCCAGCGCCGGTTTGAACTGGACTATGCAAGGAACACCTTGTGTGCCCCAGGCATGTCTCATTCCTTTCAGCCCACCCTGCCCCAATACACTAAAGGCTGTCTGGGGAGGTGCTAGCACCTCCCCAAGCAGGAAACCTATTGTCCAGGCCTCCCTGGCTGGGATCACTCCCAGCAGCAGGAGGTCAGACTTGTGTCTGTGGCAGCAGCATCCATTTTGTGATGCTGAGGCTTTGGTTAGAGATAAACAGCAAAGTAGGATTTTAACATGTCTCTCCCTCTAGAAGGGAGGAATAATATCCTCATCACCAGAAATGGTATGGGGGTATTATTCCAAAGTGTTAGACACCTTACACGACATGTTTTGATACAGCCCAACCATAGTTACCATAACCGTTTAAGATTATAAGGCACTTTAAGAGTATATGGTAGGCTATATCATAGAACAGCTATAAGGACATGGTTCCGAAAGCTGCAGACAGGCTCAGCTCATGCTAGAGCACCATCTCACATGTTACCAAGCACTCTGCCTCCAGGATTGTTAAGGCCTGCCATAGGAGTGACTGATAGGTACACATGTGTCTATATATAAGGTAGGTATAGGAATACTACACCTAAGCAAGGGGTGATTACACGACCTTGCCCCAGCTGAGTGATCAGCCAGTTGTGTCTGATTGGAAGGCCAGACCAGGGGTGGCATAATACATGCTGCAGCCCCTGGGAGGCCTAGGGTACACCTATGCCCTGGGTACCTAGGGTACACTGTACAGGGTCCAATAAGGTGATCCTTACCAATTGGTTATGTACCTAGGGTACATGGAGTCCATTTTACAGAGAGAGCAGACAGCCTGAGACCCTGAATGGCAGGATCTCAGGCCAACTAAGTCGAAAAACCAGCTAGACACTAGGCAAAAAGTTGGGGGTAACCATAGTCAGATATCCACCTTCCTACAGTCAGGATGATCCATCTGGACAGAGTGCGCTTGTGCACAGCTTTTCCTTTAGAATGTCCAACATAGCCCACGAAGAGCTGATCGTCCAAACAAAAGTCTTTCGTTCTGTCCAAGTAAAAGCTCACAGCTCTTTTTGGTCCAGACGATGAAGTCTTTCCTCCTCCTTGGAGAGATGAGGAGGTGGATAAAACACAGGGAGAGTAATAGACTGCCCCAAATGAAACGGAGTAACTACTTTAGGTAGGAAAGCAGCCCTGGTCCTGAGTACCATCCTTTCAGCATGTAATGTTAACAACGGGGGTTTAGAACTAAGAGTTTGAAGCTCACTCACCCTCCTTGCCGAGGTTATGGCTACAAGAAAGACCGTCTTAAAGGACAACAGCCTCAAAGGACAACTATGAAGAGGCTCAAACGGAGAACCCATCAGAAAAGTTAAGACAAGATTAAGGTCCCACTGTGGCATTACAAAAGGAGTAGGTGGAAACCTGTTTGTAAGGCCTATGATAAACCTTAGTACAATAGGAGATTTGAATAATGACGGTTGATCAGGAAGACATAGAAAAGCCGATAAGGCCGATAGATAGCCCTTGACCGTGGCCACAGCACAGCCCTGCTGAGCCAAGGAAAGAGCAAACTGAAGCACATCAGAAAGATGAGCTTTTAAAGGGTCAATGGATCTCTCTCCACACCATTTAACAAACTTAGACCACCTATATGAGTAAATGGACTTGGTGGAGTGTCGCCTGGCCGATAAAATAACATCCACCACATCAGGCGGGAGAGAGAAGGAATACAGGTTGCCCCGTTCAAGCTCCAGGCATGAAGGTGTAAGCTCTGGAGGTGGGGGTGTAGAACTTGCCCCTCCGACTGCGAGAGGAGGTCTGCCATCAGAGGGAGACGGAGCGGAGGGCACGAGGAGAGGTGGAGAAGATCTGTATACCACACCCTTCTCGGCCAATCCGGGGCGACCAAAATAACTTGGGCCCGGTCTTGGCGAATCTTCCTCAGAACCCGAGGAATCAAGGGTATGGGAGGAAACGCGTAAAGGAGTTGTGAGCTCCAACTCAACTGAAACGCGTCCCCCAACGCCCCCTGCATCGGAAACTGGAGACTGCAGAATGACGGGCAATGCGCGTTCTCGCGGGTGGCAAATAGGTCTATCTGAGGAGACCCCCACGTCCGAAAGACGTGACGAACCACCTCCGGATGAAGCCTCCACTCGTGGTCGACGGAGAACTGCCGACTGAGACTGTCCGCACGTACGTTCAGCACCCCGGCCAGATGATTCGCCATCAAGCAAATCCGATGATCCTGAGCCCAGAACCAGAGCCGTAACGCTTCCCTGCAGAGACTGTACGACCCCACCCCTCTCTGCTTGTTGACATACCACATCGCGGTAGTGTTGTCCATCAGGACTTGAACCGACTGACCGTGAAGGGAAGGGAGGGAGGAAGGCCTTGAGCGCCAAACGAATCGCCCGCAATTCCAGAAGGTTGATGTGAAGCAACCTTTCCTCTGGAGACCAAAGACCTTTGATCTCCAGATCCCCCAGATGAGCACCCCACCCTAGGGTGGAGGCATCCGTTATCACTGTGGCCACCGATGGAGGCAGATGGAAGGGCTTCCCTTGAGACAGATTGCCCCCCACGCTCCACCAAGACAGATCCGCCGCAGCTTCTCTTTTGATCTTGATCGACTCCCTGAGATCTCCGTTGTGCTGATACCACTGCCTGCGGAGGCACCACTGGAGCGCCCTCATGTGCCAGCGTGCATGGTTGACCAACAGAATGCCTCCTAGTGCCTATCGAAGATCCCATTATCCTTGCCACAGAATCAGCCGTGTCAAGCCCCGACTGAATTACCTGCCTTGCAGCAGCCTGAGTGTCAGTGACAACCTCCATAAAAGAAGATTTCTCTCCTTCCGCCAGCTTAGGGGCTAACAGCTTCATAGAGTCCATCAAGGCGTGAATGTAGCGCCCCAGCAAACAAGTGGCATTGGTCAATTTAAGCGCCATGCTTCCTGAAGAAAAGACCTTCCTGGCTGCTTGATCAGTCTTTTTAGGATCCCTATCCGTTGGAGTCTGAGGGAAAGCGCCTGAAGCATGCTTCGAGCATGAAGCCCGCACCACAAGGCTTTCTGGAGAGGGATGGGAAGAAAGAAAACTTGGATCCCCAGGGGCCATCCTATATCTCCTTGCCACCTGTCTGGAGACTGCAGGCGAAGAGAGTGGCTTACGCCAAACGTCCATAACAGGCTCCAAGATAGCCTCATTAAAAGGTAACAAGGGTTCAACATTTGAAGTAGGCGAATGTAGAACTTCAGTAAGGAGGTTTGGCTTATACTCAGCAGAGGGTAACTGCAAGTCCAGCAACTCTGCGGCCCTCTTAATAACTAAATGATAGGGGGCCAGTTCTTGTGGCGGTGAAGATCTAGTAGATGAATGCTCCCACTCCAGAGTAGTATCAAGACCACTAGCATCTTGAATGTCTTCAAAGTCGTCAGAAGATGCATCCACCTCACCTTGTTCCACTTCCTCCCTATAACGTTCCTCTTCCAAGACCCTCTGAGCCTCTCTCCTGGAACGGATCCGAGGAACCGGCGTTGGCGGCGCCGTACGCGGAGTCGGTGGAACCGAACGTGGAGTTGATGGCTTCGGAGTCGGTGGCGCCAGGGTCGGCGGCGCCGGACGTGGAGCCGAGGGACTCGGCAACGGCGTCGAGGAGGGCTCCGAAGAAGGCCGATCCAAACGAAGCCGAGATGAATCACCAGACGGTGCCGGAAACTGCCACGAAGGAGCCACCGGCAAAAAGGGCATAAATGGGGCCTGATCATAATGCTGCGGCACTCCCAAGGTGTATGCCATAGGACCCACGGGATCAGATGGTGCGCCGGATGGGAAGGCAGCCCGTTGAAAAATCCCATACATCGCATTAAGGAAATGCGTCGAATCCGCACCCGGAGTCGGGAACTGCGGATAAGGGATTGATCCTGAATCCAGTCGAGGAGTACCTGGAACCGGAGCCGCAGTGTCCTCAACAGGCACCACAGGATCAGCCGGCTCCGGAGAAAGCTCTTTTTCTTGTTCCTGCTCGATGTCAGTAGCAGAAGACTCCACCGGCGCCGGAGACTGCACCAGGGACCGCGCCAGGGACCGCGCTGGAGTCCGCTTCGGCGAAGGTGACCTCTCTGTAGACTTCCTAGGAGATGGAGAAGGAGATACAACATCCTTACTTCGACGTCGAGGCGACGGTGATCTCGAAGTCCTACTTTTCGAAGACCGGCGCCGAGAGCTATGCTTTCTTTTCTTGTGATGCTTCTTCGACTTCGAAGAGTGTGAAGTCAACGACTCCGGCCTCGATTTCTCCTTCTTTCTACCTCTCCTTTCCTTCTTCGCCTTGGCCATGAAGAGTTTCGCCTCTCTCTCCTTCAAGGCCTTGGGATTCATTCTTCTGCAACTGGAACAGTCCTCCACGTCGTGGTCTGAAGAAAGGCACCACAAATAATCCTCATGTGGATCAGTCATTGACATGTGGCCCCCACATTCCCTACAAGGTTTGAAACCAGACTTGCTCGTTGAAGACATGGTGAATCTAGAAACAATAACCTCTACAAGACTACAAAGTAGCAGGAGAGTGCTGGAAAACCGTTACGCGTCGACGACGTGGAAAAAAGGGAATTGACGTCATCACGCCGACGTGGCTCTCTTATGGCTCCGGTGACGTCATACGGAGTGGCGAGCGGAGCCGAGGTATTATGACGTCCACGTCGGTGCAGAGAGCTGGGGAAAAAAGTTCAGTGGAATGCTGGCGCAGGGGATATTCACAAGGTGAGGAATCCACTGGCAGATGTATCCATCAGAAGGTAAGTAACTCGTACATCTGATAGAGACATCTAGCTGCAGATTCCTTAACTTAGAATAGATACCATAGCCATACCCCAGAGGGGTGGTGGGTCTGCAAAAGAACAACAGAAAGTGCCCAAGCACGGAGCCGGCAACAGAGTGACGGACAATGGGGAAGGCTGTGGTATGACAACCAGACAGCAACCCAATTAGCTCGGAAGAGCGAAAGATAACGGGAGGCAAGGCGCCCCAAAAAAAATGCCATAATGGTGCTACACCACACCTGTATAAGTACGAGATGTAGAAACGGCACCAGCCATACAGCAAACAGAGAGAGAGAGAGAGTCCCGAACGAAGGAGGAAGAAGGACCACTCTCAGCTTCATGGCGCACTACGTGGACACCAACCAAAGGTTGGGGAAAAACATGAAGCGATGCAACCATGCCAGAGCCTACCAGGCTAGCCCATGGAAGAAAGGCCGGCGAAGCTACAGCCAGGAACCGAAGGGTAAGAGGTAGAAACTGAACAATGTCCTAGAGGGACAGTCGGGAACAAGAAACACGCCAAGTGCACAGCCAGGCACCAAAGGGGGGACAGGGACGAGCAGGAACAATCTGAAGCGCGCTGATGCAGGCCACCACTGAAACATGCCCAGGGCCGAGAGTCACAGAGGCAACAAGGTGGCATAGCTAAAAAAGGGCTGCCCAATCAGGCAGCTGGAAGATTAAGGTGAGAACCAACTCATGAAATACAGTTGTAGGGTGCAGACCCTAGAACGACTGACCTCAGAAGAGCTGTCCCGCAGGCACAGCAGACATAGTATAGGGTGATACCTAATGAAAGGGGCACATCCGAAGGAAGTGGCAGCAGAGGCACCAGAGTACCAATAGGTGTATAAATGTAGGAAGGAATCTCAGAATCGTAGACCACATCCTCCGACAGGGAGTAAAAATTAACCCTCGTCCAGAAAGAGAGGTATCGTTCAGTATCTGCACCACAAGAAGGGAGCAGTGTAAAGCCGGGGAACTACCCCAGGTAGTGGGACGCATAAGGGACCCTATTGCTGAATATGCAGAAAAAGCAACAAAGTGCACCTAAGTGTACTGAAAGGCACCCTGCAGCGTAGACAAAGGGCCATCCCGAGTGCAGCCCTGAACAGCTCCCTGACCCATGGAGATATAGGACGAGATCTTGCATCAGCGAAGAGAGGTGGAGATGTAGGAAGAAGAGTACCCATGTGTGAGAAGTTGGCCTGATGTATGATGTCACTAGTTATAGTGTACACCTTATATCAGTCCAAATACCCTTATGGTGATTCGTTGTAAAGTCAACCTTATAGACCAGCTATCCTAGTGGTAGCATGGACAAGAGCAGTCTTAGGCTAAACTCTGAATGGCATGTGAAGCCAGCTGTGATACCATATATAATCCCTTGAATACCAAATGAAAGGACACCACAACAGATATATATATAAAATAAAGTGTATTTATTCTAAGCAAACCCTCAGCACTCTTTATGAGATTAGAGGTAAGTACAACACAGTCTTATTTATGCATACATTAAGTCACACAGGTAAGTAATACAGTTAGGCCCTAGGGGCCACGCAAACCATATACTAAGTAAGTGGTATAAGAACCACTGTCACGGAAATAGAATAGGCCTAGGCCTAGGGAATCGCTGGGGCTACACTACACTAGCGTTAGTTAGGAAGTGGGAGGCCCACGGGATTCGTGTGCAGAGTGGAAACACTCACGCGTAATGCGTAAAAGTCAATAGCAATAGTACAGTTTAGAAAACGGTAGATTTAGGACACTTCCGGAGTAGCTAGGAAGTTGAGACTTGAAAACTAGACACTAGGATAGTCACTATCCTAATGAGCACCGGAGTACCCAAGTTACCTAGCCCACAGGCTGCGGGTGCATAGGGGTGAAGATGCGTCGTTTTCGTCGTCGACTCCTATGGATGCCTGAAGAAAGATGCTGACAGGCAGTCAGTGAAGAGTGTCCGGTGGATCCCAAGGCTAGGATCAAGAAGAAAGGAAACCTGCAAGCAGAAGGGACAGAGTCAAGGTCACTAGCCAGTGACCACGTGGAACCAGGAAGGAACCAGGCGATGTCGTGAAGATTTGCAGGTGAAGGTGAAGCTTGTCGCTGCAGCCAGGAGGACCAGGAAGCGTCGAGGACGACCAGGACCAGGAGGCGAGCTGTCCCACGAAGGCTCTTGCTGTCGGCGGCGTCGAAGTTGGACTAGGACTCACCAAGCCTTGGCAAGCGGAACCCACGAAGAACGAAGGACTTGCTTCTGGTGCAGACCAGGAAGGTCTGGGGTGCTTCTTCTTTGCAGAGAAGCGGGAGCCAGTCTGGAGGAGCCAAACCAGCGCAGAAGATTTCAGGGTGCGTCGTCACAGAGGCCACTAGCCAGCGGGCAAGCAACCGGACAGACGCGGCAAGCAGGAAAATGCTGAAGGGCCCCACGCAGGACTCGTGGAGTGTGTGGGGGGCTGATCTTCGGTGCAGATGGTGCTTGGGGTTGGGGCTTCTCAATCCCCGGTGCACAACTTCGAGGGTACCTCAGAAGCTGCGCTGTAAGTTACTAGCCACTTTTTCCAGGTAGCCGGTCCCACGTCGCTCGTCGCCTCCACGGATCTCAGCTCTGCTGCAGATGTGGATGAGGGTCGGAGAAGTCTGGAAGTCAAGGCTCTGGTCGGGCTCTGCAGTCGGTTCCTCGTAGAACGGTCGCAAAGCAAAGGGTAGTCTCTTGATGGTGCCTGTTTGCACAGGGTAGCCACTCCTTGGCTACAAGGGAGATTCTTCAGTCTTCTTCTTTCGTCGAATGTCGAAGGTCCAGAGTTTCTGTTCAGTTTTGCAGGTTCAGGATAATCTAAGGTCTTGAGGTCCAACTCCCACTCTTATACTAATCTGGGGGGCTGGGATACCTGCTAGGTCACGCCTTATGGGTGGGACCTGGGAGGGGGTGGTTACACCCACTTCCCTTTGTCCAGTTTCGCGCCAGAGCTGGGGCTAGAGTGCCCCAGCGCCGGTTTGAACTGGACTATGCAAGGAACACCTTGTGTGCCCCAGGCATGTCTCATTCCTTTCAGCCCACCCTGCCCCAATACACTAAAGGCTGTCTGGGGAGGTGCTAGCACCTCCCCAAGCAGGAAACCTATTGTCCAGGCCTCCCTGGCTGGGATCACTCCCAGCTGCAGGAGGTCAGACTTGTGTCGTGGCAGCAGCATCCATTTTGTGATGCTGAGGCTTTGGTCAGAGGCTAACAGTTGAAGTATGATTTTAACATGTCTTTCCCTCTAGAAGGGGGGAATAATATTCTCATGTCCAGAAATGGCATGGGGGTATTATTCCACAGTGTTAGACACCTTACACGACATGTTTCGATAAAGCCAAACCATAGTTACCATAACCGTCTAAGATTATAAGGCACTTTAAGAGTATATGGTAGGCTATATCATAGAACAGCTATAAGGACAAGGTTCCGAAAGCTGCAGACAGGCTCAGCTCATGCTAGAGCACCATCTCACATGTTACCAAGCACTCTGCCTCCAGGATTGTCAAGGCCTGCCATAGGAGTGACTGATAGGTACACATGTGTCTATATGTAAGTTAGGTATAGGAATACTACACCTAAGCAAGGGGTGATTACACGACCTTGCCCCAGCTGAGTGATCAGCCAGTTGTGTCAAAATGAAAGGCCAGGCCAGGGGTGGCATAATACATGCTGCAGCCCCTGGTAGGCCTAGGGTACACCTATGCCCTGGGTACCTAGGGTACACTGTACAGGGGCCAATAAGGTGATCCTATCCAAATGGGTTATGCACCTAAAGTACATAGTACTAATTTAGAGAGAGAACAGCAGGGCTGTGGGTCTGATTAGCAGGCCCACAGCCACATCTAAGTCGAAAACCAGTAAAGCAAAAGCAAAAAGTGGGGGTGAACATAGAAAGCAGACCCTACTCTCCTACACAACCCCCCCCCAAACTTAGGGACATTAAACTAACCTTGACCAGTTGAGTCTTCATGTTCTAAGTGGAAATATCTGGAGAGTCCATCTGCATTGGCATGGCCAGTCCCAGGTCTATGTTCCACTGTGAAGTCCATCCCCTGTAGGGAAATGGACCACCTAAGAAGTTTGGGATTTTCACCCTTCATCTGATTTAGCCACAAGAGGGGCTTATGGTCTGTCTGAATCTTGAAGTGAGTGCCAAACAAGTATGGCCTCAGCTTCTTCAGGGCCCAAACCACAGCAAAGGCCTCCCTCTCAATAGCTGACCAACGTTTCTCTCTAGGGGTCAGCCTTCTACTTATAAAAGCAATGGGCTGGTCTTGACCATCTACATTCAGTTGTGAAAGAACAGCTCCCACACCTAACTCAGAAGCATCTGTCTGGACAATGAACTCTTTGGAGTAGTCTGGACTTTTCAGAATAGGTGCACTGCACATGGCCTGCTTCAGGTCATCAAATGCTTTTTGACAGCTTACTGTCCACTGAACTTTCTTTGGCATCTTCTTGGAGGTCAAGTCATTAAGTGGTGTCACTATGGACCCATAGTTCTTAACAAACTTTCTGTAGTACCCAGTCAGGCCCAAGAAAGCTCTGACCGGAGTCTGGGTAGTTGGAGGAGCCCAGTCCTTTATGGTCTGGATCTTGCTCTCCAGTGGTTGAACCTGACCCCCACCCACTAGGTGGCCCAGGTATACAACCTTGCTCTGCCCTATCTGGCACTTAGTGGCCTTGATAGTGAGGCCTGCCTTTTGCAGGGCCTCTAAAACATTCCTCAAGTGGACCAGGTGATCCTCCCAGGTGGAGCTAAAGACAGCAATATCATCAAGATAAGCTGCACAATAATCATCCAACCCAGTAAGGACTTGATTCACCAACCTTTGGAAAGTGGCAGGTGCATTCTTCAAACCAAAGGGCATTACCACAAATTGATAATGTCCTCCTGGGGTCGAGAAAGCAGTTTTGGCCTTTGCACTCTCAGCTAGTCTGATTTGCCAGTAGCCTGCTGTTAGGTCAAATGTGCTCAAAAACTTAGCAGCTGCCAGTCTGTCAATGAGCTCATCTGCCCTAGGTATTGGGTGGGCATCTGTCCTAGTGACAGCATTGAGACCTCTGTAATCCACGCAAAACCTCATCTCTCTCTTACCATCTTGGGTGTGAGGTTTTGGCACAAGGACTACAGGACTAGCCCAAGGGCTCTCTGAAGGTTCAATGACTCCCAGCTCCAACATCTTTTGTACCTCAACTTTTATGCAGTCCCTGACATGGTCAGGTTGCCTGTAGATTTTACTCTTCACAGGCAGACTGTCACCAGTGTCCACCTCATGGGTGCACCAGTTTGTCTGACTTGGGGTCAGAGAGAACATATGTCTGTAGGATTGCAGAACTTGTCTGCAGTCCTGTTGCTGATGGACAGTGAGGCTGTCAGAAAAGACCACACCATCAACTGAGCCATCATCAGGGTTCTGAGTCAACAGGTCTGGGAGAGGGTCACTCTCTTCCTCCTGCCCCTCATCTGTAGCCATGAGTAGCCCCATGTCTGCCCTGTCAACATATGCCTTCAATCTGTTGACATGAAGCACCCTGTGGGGGCTTCTGGGAGTCCCAAGGTCCACCAAGTAGGTGACTTCTCCCTTTTTCTCAACAATAGTGTGGGGTCCAGACCATTTGTCTTGGAGTGCTGCTGGGGCCACTGGCTCCAACACCCACACTTTCTGTCCTGGCTGGTAAACAGTCAGTACAGCCTTTTGGTCATGCCAAGCTTTTTGGAGTTCTTGGCTTGCCTCAAGGTTTTTAGAAGCCTTCTTCATATACTCTGCCATCCTGGAGCGGAGACCAAGTACATAATCCACTATGTCTAGTTTGGGTTGTCTGAGAGGTCTCTCCCATCCTTCCTTCACCAAACACAGGGGTCCTCTTACAGGATGCCCAAACAAAAGCTCAAAAGGGCTGTAGCCAACCCCCTTTTGTGGGACCTCTCTGTAAGCAAACAGAAGGCAGGGTAAAAGGATGTCCCATCTTCGCCTAAGCTTGTCTGGTAATCCTTTTATCATTCCCTTTAGGGTCTTGTTGAATCTCTCAACAAGCCCATTGCACTGTGGGTGATAGGGTGTGGTGAACTTATAGTTAACACCACACTCCTTCCACATTGCAGTCAAGTATCCTGACATAAAGTTGGTACCTCTGTCAGAAATGACCTCCTTCGGAAAGCCCACTCTGGAGAATACTCCAAGCAGGGCCCTTGCCACAACAGGAGCTGTTGTGGTCCTCAGGGGAATTGCTTCTGGGTACCTGGTGGCATGGTCCACTATCACCAGTATAAATCTGTGCCCAGATGCTGTCTGTGGGTCCATTGGTCCTACAATATCTATGCCCACTCTTTCAAAGGGGACCCCCACCACTGGTAGTGGTATGAGGGGGGCCTTTGTGGTGCCACCTGATTTGCCACTGGCTTGGCAGGTGACACAGGAGCGACAAAACTCCTTAGTATCTTCTGACATATGGGGCCAGTGAAAGTGAGGGACAAGCCTGTCCCAAGTCTTGTTCTGGCCTAAATGTCCTGCAAGGGGAATATCATGGGCCAAGGTTAGAAGGAAGCCTCTGAACTTCAGTGGTATGACCAACCTCCTGGATGCACCAGGCTTGGGGTCTCTAGCCTCTGAATACAGTAGCCCTTCATCCCAATACACTCTATGGGTACCTTGAGCATTCCCTGCAGCCTCAGCAGCAGCCAGCTGTCTGAGGGGTTCAAGAGAGGGGCAGTCTAATTGAGCCTGCCTCAGATCTGCCCTTGAAGGTCCCCCTGTCCCAAGAAACTCAACCTGATCAGGTTCAAGTTCTTTTAGGACAGTTCCTTCAGGGCTCTCAGAATCATCCTCCTGGGAGGGCTGATCCACCACCTGAGGCAGGGGGGAAGGCACAGCCTTAACCCTACTACTCTTTCTCTTGGGTTGTGACTGGTCCATAGTTTCAGGATCCAGCACTTGTTCAGTGTTGCACTTTTTGGCCTGTGACCTGGTCACAGCAAGGACATGTGCATCTATCCCCAGCATTTCTGCATGGGTCCTATACTCCACTTCAGACCAAACTGAAGTTTCAAGATCATTGCCCAGTAAACACTCTACAGGAAGGTCTTGTGAGAAGTTGGCCTGATGTATGATGTCACTAGTTATAGTGTACACCTTATATCAGTCCAAAGACCCTTATGGTGATTGGTTGTAAAGTCAACCTTATAGACCAGCTATCCTAGTGGTAGCATGGACAAGAGCAGTCTTAGGCTAAACTCTGAATGGCATGTGAAGCCAGCTGTGATACCATATATAATCCCTTGAATACCAAATGAAAAGGACACCACAACAGATATATATATAAAATAAAGTGTATTTATTCTAAGCAAACCCTCAGCACTCTTTATGAGATTAGAGGTAAGTACAACACAGTCTTATTAATGCATACAGTAAGTCACACAGGTAAGTAATACAGTTAGGCCCTAGGGGCCACGCAAACCATATACTAAGTAAGTGGTATAAGAACCACTGTCACGGAAATAGAATAGGCCTAGGCCTAGGGAATCGCTGGGGCTACACTACACTAGCGTTAGTTAGGAAGTGGGAGGCCCACGGGATTCGTGTGCAGAGTGGAAACACTCACGCGTAATGCGTAAAAGTCAATAGCAATAGTACAGTTTAGAAAACGGTAGATTTAGGACACTTCCGGAGTAGCTAGGAAGTTGAGACTTGAAAACTAGACACTAGGATAGTCACTATCCTGATGAGCACCGGAGTACCCAAGTTACCTAGCCCACAGGCTGCGGGTGCATAGGGGTGAAGATGCGTCGTTTTCGTCGTCGACTCCTATGGATGCCTGAAGAAAGATGCTGACAGGCAGTCAGGGGAGAGTGTCCGGTGGATCCCAAGGCTGGGATCAAGAAGAGAAGAAACCTGCAAGCAGAAGGGACAGAGTCAAGGTCACTAGGCAGTGACCACGTGGAACCAGGAAGGAACCAGGCGATGTCGTGAAGATTGCAGGTGAAGGTGAAGCTTGTCGCTGCAGCCAGGAGGACCAGGAAGCGTCGAGGGCGACCAGGACCAGGAGGCGAGCTGTCCCACGAAGGCTCTTGCTGTCGGCGGCGTCGAAGTTGGACTAGGACTCACCAAGCCTTGGCAAGCGGAACCCACGAAGAACGAAGGACTTGCTTCTGGTGCAGACCAGGAAGGTCTGGGGTGCTTCTTCTTTGCAGAGAAGCGGGAGCCAGTCTGGAGGAGCCAAACCAGCGCAGAAGATTTCAGGGTGCGTCGTCACAGAGGCCACTAGCCAGCGGGCAAGCACCTGGACAGACGCGGCAAGCAGGAAAATGCTGAAGGGCCCCACGCAGGACTCGTGGAGTGTGGGGGGCTGATCTTCGGTGCAGATGGTGCTTGGGGTTGGGGCTTCTCAATCCCCGGTGCACAACTTCGAGGGTACCTCAGAAGCTGCGCTGTAAGTTACTAGCCACTTTTTCCAGGTAGCCGGTCCCACGTCGCTCGTCGCCTCCACGGATCTCAGCTCTGCTGCAGATGTGGATGAGGGTCGGAGAAGTCTGGAAGTCAAGGCTCTGGTTGGGCTCTGCAGTCGGTTCCTCGTAGAACGGTCGCAAAGCAAAGGGTAGTCTCTTGATGGTGCCTGTTTGCACAGGGTAGCCACTCCTTGGCTACAAGGGAGATTCTTCAGTCTTCTTCTTTCGTCGAATGTCGAAGGTCCAGAGTTTCTGTTCAGTTTTGCAGGTTCAGGATAATCTAAAGTCTTGAGGCCCAACTCCCACTCTTATACTAATCTGGGGGGCTGGGATACCTGCTAGGTCACGCCTTATGGGTGGGACCTGGGAGGGGGTGGTTACACCCACTTCCCTTTGTCCAGTTTCGCGCCAGAGCTGGGGCTGGAGTGCCCCAGCGCCGGTTTGAACTGGACTATGCAAGGAACACCTTGTGTGCCCCAGGCATGTCTCATTCCTTTCAGCCCACCCTGCCCCAATACACTAAAGGCTGTCTGGGGAGGTGCTAGCACCTCCCCAAGCAGGAAACCTATTGTCCAGGCCTCCCTGGCTGGGATCACTCCCAGCTGCAGGAGGTCAGACTTGTGTCGTGGCAGCAGCATCCATTTTGTGATGCTGAGGCTTTGGTCAGAGGCTAACAGTTGAAGTATGATTTTAACATGTCTTTCCCTCTAGAAGGGGGGAATAATATTCTCATGTCCAGAAATGGCATGGGGGTATTATTCCCTAGTGTTAGACACCTTACACGACATGTTTTGATAAAGCCAAACCATAGTTACCATAACCGTCTAAGATTATAAGGCACTTTAAGAGTATATGGTAGGCTATATCATAGAACAGCTATAAGGACAAGGTTCCGAAAGCTGCAGACAGGCTCAGCTCATGCTAGAGCACCATCTCACATGTTACCAAGCACTCTGCCTCCAGGATTGTTAAGGCCTGCCATAGGAGTGACTGATAGGTACACATGTGTCTATATGTAAGTTAGGTATAGGAATACTACACCTAAGCAAGGGGTGATTACACGACCTTGCCCCAGCTGAGTGATCAGCCAGTTGTGTCAACATGGAAGGCCAGGCCAGGGGTGGCATAATACATGCTGCAGCCCCTGGTAGGCCTAGGGTACACCTATGCCCTGGGTACCTAGGGTACACTGTACAGGGGCCAATAAGGTGATCCTATCCAAATGGGTTATGCACCTAAAGTACATAGTATTAATTTAGAGAGAGAACAGCAGGGCTGTGGGTCTGATTAGCAGGCCCACAGCCACATCTAAGTCGAAAACCAGTAAAGCAAAAGCAAAAAGTGGGGGTGAACATAGAAAGCAGACCCTACTCTCCTACACAACCCCCCCCCCCAAACTTAGGGACATTAAACTAACCTTGACCAGTTGAGTCTTCATGTTCTAAGTGGAAATATCTGGAGAGTCCATCTGCATTGGCATGGTCAGTCCCAGGTCTATGTTCCACTGTGAAGTCCATCCCCTGTAGGGAAATGGACCACCTAAGAAGTTTGGGATTTTCACCCTTCATCTGATTTAGCCACAAGAGGGGCTTATGGTCTGTCTGAATCTTGAAGTGAGTGCCAAACAAGTATGGCCTCAGCTTCTTCAGGGCCCAAACCACAGCAAAGGCCTCCCTCTCAATAGCTGACCAACGTTTCTCTCTAGGGGTCAGCCTTCTACTTATAAAAGCAATGGGCTGGTCTTGACCATCTACATTCAGTTGTGAAAGAACAGCTCCCACACCTAACTCAGAAGCATCTGTCTGGACAATGAACTCTTTGGAGTAGTCTGGACTTTTCAGAATAGGTGCACTGCACATGGCCTGCTTCAGGTCATGAAATGCTTTCTGACAGCTTACTGTCCACTGAACTTTCTTTGGCATCTTCTTGGAGGTCAAGTCATTAAGTGGTGTCACTATGGACCCATAGTTCTTAACAAACTTTCTGTAGTACCCAGTCAGGCCCAAGAAAGCTCTGACCTGAGTCTGGGTAGTTGGAGGAGCCCAGTCCTTTATGGTCTGGATCTTGCTCTCCAGTGGTTGAACCTGACCCCCACCAACTAGGTGGCCCAGGTATACAACCTTGCTCTGCCCTATCTGGCACTTAGTGGCCTTGATAGTGAGGCCTGCCTTTTGCAGGGCCTCTAAAACATTCCTCAGGTGGACCAGGTGATCCTCCCAGGTGGAGCTAAAGACAGCAATATCATCAAGATAAGCTGCACAATAATCATCCAACCCAGTAAGGACTTGATTCACCAGCCTTTGGAAAGTGGCAGGTGCATTCTTCAAACCAAAGGGCATTACCACAAATTGATAATGTCCTCCTGGGGTCGAGAAAGCAGTTTTGGCCTTTGCACTCTCAGCTAGTCTGATTTGCCAGTAGCCTGCTGTTAGGTCAAATGTGCTCAAAAACTTAGCAGCTGCCAGTCTGTCAATGAGCTCATCTCCCCTAGGTATTGGGTGGGCATCTGTCCTAGTGACAGCATTGAGACCTCTGTAATCCACGCAAAACCTCATCTCTCTCTTACCATCTTGGGTGTGAGGTTTTGGTACAAGGACTACAGGACTAGCCCAAGGGCTCTCTGAAGGTTCAATGACTCCCAGCTCCAACATCTTTTGTACCTCAACTTTTATGCAGTTCCTGACATGGTCAGGTTGCCTGTAGATTTTACTCTTCACAGGCAGACTGTCACCAGTGTCCACCTCATGGGTGCACCAGTTTGTCTGACTTGGGGTCAGAGAGAACATATGTCTGTAGGCTTGCAGAACTTGTCTGCAGTCCTGTTGCTGATGGACAGTGAGGCTGTCAGAAAAGACCACACCATCAACTGAGCCATCATCAGGGTTCTGAGTCAACAGGTCTGGGAGAGGGTCACTCTCTTCCTCCTGTCCCTCATCTGTAGCCATGAGTAGCCCCATGTCTGCCCTGTCAACATATGCCTTCAATCTGTTGACATGAAGCACCCTGTGGGGGCTTCTGGGAGTCCCAAGGTCCACCAAGTAGGTGACTTCTCCCTTTTTCTCAACAATAGTGTGGGGTCCAGACCATTTGTCTTGGAGTGCTGCTGGGGCCACTGGCTCCAACACCCACACTTTCTGTCCTGGCTGGTAAACAGTCAGTACAGCCTTTTGGTCATGCCAAGCTTTTTGGAGTTCTTGGCTTGCCTCAAGGTTTTTAGAAGCCTTCTTCATATACTCTGCCATCCTGGAGCGGAGACCAAGTACATAATCCACTATGTCTAGTTTGGGTTGTCTGAGAGGTCTCTCCCATCCTTCCTTCACCAAACACAGGGGTCCTCTTACAGGATGCCCAAACAAAAGCTCAAAAGGGCTGTAGCCAACCCCCTTTTGTGGGACCTCTCTGTAAGCAAACAGAAGGCAGGGTAAAAGGATGTCCCATCTTCGCCTAAGCTTGTCTGGTAATCCTTTTATCATTCCCTTTAGGGTCTTGTTGAATCTCTCAACAAGCCCATTGCACTGTGGGTGATAGGGTGTGGTGAACTTATAGTTAACACCACACTCCTTCCACATGGCAGTCAAGTATCCTGACATAAAGTTGGCACCTCTGTCAGAAATGACCTCCTTTGGAAAGCCCACTCTGGAGAATACTCCAAGCAGGGCCCTTGCCACAACAGGAGCTGTTGTGGTCCTCAGGGGAATTGCTTCTGGGTACCTGGTGGCATGGTCCACTATCACCAGTATGAATCTGTGCCCAGATGCTGTTTGTGGGTCCATTGGTCCTACAATATCTATGCCCACTCTTTCAAAGGGGACCCCCACCACAGGTAGTGGTATGAGGGGGGCCTTTGTGGTGCCACCTGATTTGCCACTGGCTTGGCAGGTGACACAGGAGCGACAAAACTCCTTAGTATCTTCTGACATATGGGGCCAGTGAAAGTGAGGGACAAGCCTGTCCCAAGTCTTGTTCTGGCCTAAATGTCCTGCAAGGGGAATATCATGGGCCAAGGTTAGAAGGAAGCCTCTGAACTTCAGTGGTATGACCAACCTCCTGGATGCACCAGGCTTGGGGTCTCTAGCCTCTGAGTACAGTAGCCCTTCATCCCAATACACTCTATGGGTACCTTGAGCATTCCCTGCAGCCTCAGCAGCAGCCAGCTGTCTGAGGGGTTCAAGAGAGGGGCAGTCTAATTGAGCCTGCCTCAGATCTGCCCTGGAAGGTCCCCCTGTCCCAAGAAACTCAACCTGATCAGGTTCAAGTTCTTCTAGGACAGTTCCTTCAGGGCTCTCAGAATCATCCTCCTGGGAGGGCTGATCCACCACCTGAGGCAGGGGGGAAGGCACAGCCTTAACCCTACTGCTCTTTCTCTTGGGTTGTGACTGGTCCATAGTTTCAGGATCCAGCACTTGTTCAGTGTTGCACTTTTTGGCCTGTGACCTGGTCACAGCAAGGACATGTGCATCTATCCCCAGCATTTCTGCATGGGTCCTATACTCCACTTCAGACCAAACTGAAGTTTCAAGATCATTGCCCAGTAAACACTCTACAGGAAGGTCTGAACTAACAACAACTTTCTTGAGGCCAGTTACCCCTCCCCAGGAGAAGTTAACAATAGCCACACTATGGGAGGTAGTGGCATTGCTAGCGTTGGTCACTAGGTAATTCTCACCTAGTATGATCTGTCCAGGGTCCACAAAAGCAGGTGTCACCATTGTGACACTAGCTCCAGTGTCCCTGTAGGCCTGAGCCATTCTTTGGTTGATAAAAGGTGTCTGTCTGTACTTGCCCAGGTTACTGGGGCCTACAGTAGAGGACAAAGCTAAGTCCCCATCACAGATCAGAACAGCCTGAGTAGGTACTCTGACTAGGCCAGAATCCTCCTCAGTTCCCAGGGTTAACCCTACTACACCCTTTTGCTGGGAACCACCACTTACAGCTGAACTAGGGGGTACAGTTGCCTTAGGGGCAATGGTGGCTGGGGGCTTATCCTTTTTGGTGCACTCACTAAACCAATGTGAGTTGGACTTACAATAGTTGCACCATGGTTTCTTTTGGCCATCTTTCTTCTTATCCTTTTTGGAACCACCCTCCCCCTGAGCCTTTTGGGGGCCTGGTGAAGACTTCTGGTCTTTTTGTTTCTGCTCATTACCCTTCTGGTCTGCCTTTTTCTGATCACCGCCCTGGTTCTGGTTTTTCTGCTTAACTCTAGTCCTGACCCATCTATCTGCCTTCTTTCCCAATTCTTGGGGAGAAGTCAGATCAGAATCAATCAGGTGTTGATGCAATAGCTGGTTTTGACAGTTGTTAAGTATTTGCTCTCTCATGATCAAATTATACAATCCTGTATAGTCCTTAACCTTACTTCCCATTAGCCAGCCTTCCAGAGCCTTAGTGGCACAATCTACAAAGTCAGTCCAGTCCTGAGTCTGTGTCTTCTGGGTATCCCTGAACAACAACCTGTATTGTTCAGTGGTTAGGCCAAACCCATCAATCCGAGCACTCTTCAGGACAGTGTAATTATCTGCATCCTCATCACTAACTGTGAGGAGCTTGTCTCTTCCTTTCTCAGAGAAGGAGAGCCACAAGATAGCTGCCCACTGACTTTGGGGTACCTGCTGTACTTTGCAAGCTCTCTCCAAAGCAGTTATCCATTTGTGGATGTCATCCCCACACTTGTAGGGAGGGACAATCTTGCTCAGGTTTCTATTATCATAGTGCCTGTCTCTATCTCTAGGAATGTTGCTGCCACCAGTGGGTTCTAACCCACTTAACTTTTGCTCTCTAGCCAGAGCAAGCTTCTCTTTGGCAAGGGCAAGTTCTTCCCTCTGAATCCTCAGATTAGCCTCCCTCATTCTGGCTGCATGCTCCTTTCTCTCAGGTGAAGTCATTCCCCTGTGAGAGGAAGCATTAGAGATGTTAGAGACATGGGAGTGGATGGATTCCCTTGAAGGGGATCTGTCCCTCCTGCTTCTCTGTGTAAGCCTACTTGTGGGTCTGTATGGGGGGACCCCATGCAAACTCCCATGTAAACTTAGGTTAGCCTGGCTAAGTCTTCCTACTTGGCCCTGGCTGTCTACCTCTTCATCTGAAGTCTCCTCTGACTCCTCTGTGGTGGGTAGACCCTCCTCTGTGCCTAGGGCACCTGCCTGAGATGCCTTAAGAATGTCATACTCCTCTAGGAGTTGTCTTAACTGAAGGAGGGTAGGGTTTGCACCCTGTTTTATTCCTCTGGAGGTACACAAGTGTCTCATCTCCTGGAATGTTAAGGTATCATATCTAGAGGGGATCTTTTGCAGACCTGATCCTCCTGAGAGAGCATCTACTTGATCTACTCTCAGAGACATGATCTAGTGAGGGTGTGGTGTGTGCACCTACCTACACTAGTTGTATCTACTAAACCTCTCTAGTAGTTGTAGTCAGGGTGTGTTACTCCCTTCAACCTACAACTACAAAGTCCAGTAGGACTTAAGTATAATAATCTATGTTATATGTACCTAGACAATATCTGTGTGATCTTTCAATTCAGTATCTCAAGATTACAATGGTATTACAACAGCAAGCTCAGGTCCCAACCGCTGCTCACCAATGTGAGAAGTTGGCCTGATGTATGATGTCACTAGTTATAGTGTACACCTTATATCAGTCCAAATACCCTTATGGTGATTGGTTGTAAAGTCAACCTTATAGACCAGCTATTCTAGTGGTAGCATGGACAAGAGCAGTCTTAGGCTAAACTCTGAATGGCATGTGAAGCCAGCTGTGATACCATATATAATCCCTTGAATACCAAATGAAAGGACACCACAACAGATATATATATAAAATAAAGTGTATTTATTCTAAGCAAACCCTCAGCACTCTTTATGAGATTAGAGGTAAGTACAACACAGTCTTATTTATGCATACATTAAGTCACACAGGTAAGTAATACAGTTAGGCCCTAGGGGCCACGCAAACCATATACTAAGTAAGTGGTATAAGAACCACTGTCACGGAAATAGAATAGGCCTAGGCCTAGGGAATCGCTGGGGCTACACTACACTAGCGTTAGTTAGGAAGTGGGAGGCCCACGGGATTCGTGTGCAGAGTGGAAACACTCACGCGTAATGCGTAAAAGTCAATAGCAATAGTACAGTTTAGAAAACGGTAGATTTAGGACACTTCCGGAGTAGCTAGGAAGTTGAGACTTGAAAACTAGACACTAGGATAGTCACTATCCTGATGAGCACCGGAGTACCCAAGTTACCTAGCCCACAGGCTGCGGGTGCATAGGGGTGAAGATGCGTCGTTTTCGTCGTCGACTCCTATGGATGCCTGAAGAAAGATGCTGACAGGCAGTCAGTTAAGAGTGTCCGGTGGATCCCAAGGCTGGGATCAAGAAGAAAGGAAACCTGCAAGCAGAAGGGACAGAGTCAAGGTCACTAGCCAGTGACCACGTGGAACCAGGAAGGAACCAGGCGATGTCGTGAAGATTTGCAGGTGAAGGTGAAGCTTGTCGCTGCAGCCAGGAGGACCAGGAAGCGTCGAGGACGACCAGGACCAGGAGGCGAGCTGTCCCACGAAGGCTCTTGCTGTCGGCGGCGTCGAAGTTGGACTAGGACTCACCAAGCCTTGGCAAGCGGAACCCACGAAGAACTAAGGACTTGCTTCTGGTGCAGACCAGGAAGGTCTGGGGTGCTTCTTCTTTGCAGAGAAGCGGGATCCAGTCTGGAGGAGCCAAACCAGCGCAGAAGATTTCAGGGTGCGTCGTCACAGAGGCCACTAGCCAGCGGGCAAGCAACCGGACAGACGCGGCAAGCAGGAAAATGCTGAAGGGCCCCACGCAGGACTCGTGGAGTGTGGGGGGCTGATCTTCGGTGCAGATGGTGCTTGGGGTTGGGGCTTCTCAATCCCCGGTGCACAACTTCGAGGGTACCTCAGAAGCTGCGCTGTAAGTTACTAGCCACTTTTTCCAGGTAGCCGGTCCCACGTCGCTCGTCGCCTCCACGGATCTCAGCTCTGCTGCAGATGTGGAGGAGGGTCGGAGAAGTCTGGAAGTCAAGGCTCTGGTCGGGCTCTGCAGTCGGTTCCTCGTAGAACGGTCGCAAAGCAAAGGGTAGTCTCTTGATGGTGCCTGTTTGCACAGGGTAGCCACTCCTTGGCTACAAGGGAGATTCTTCAGTCTTCTTCTTTCGTCGAATGTCGAAGGTCCAGAGTTTCTGTTCAGTTTTGCAGGTTCAGGATAATCTAAGGTCTTGAGGCCCAACTCCCACTCTTATACTAATCTGGGGGGCTGGGATACCTGCTAGGTCACGCCTTATGGGTGGGACCTGGGAGGGGGTGGTTACACCCACTTCCCTTTGTCCAGTTTCGCGCCAGAGCTGGGGCTGGAGTGCCCCAGCGCCGGTTTGAACTGGACTATGCAAGGAACACCTTGTGTGCCCCAGGCATGTCTCATTCCTTTCAGCCCACCCTGCCCCAATACACTAAAGGCTGTCTGGGGAGGTGCTAGCACCTCCCCAAGCAGGAAACCTATTGTCCAGGCCTCCCTGGCTGGGATCACTCCCAGCTGCAGGAGGTCAGACTTGTGTCGTGGCAGCAGCATCCATTTTGTGATGCTGAGGCTTTGGTCAGAGGCTAACAGTTGAAGTATGATTTTAACATGTCTTTCCCTCTAGAAGGGGGGAATAATATTCTCATGTCCAGAAATGGCATGGGGGTATTATTCCACAGTGTTAGACACCTTACACGACATGTTTCGATAAAGCCAAACCATAGTTACCATAACCGTCTAAGATTATAAGGCACTTTAAGAGTATATGGTAGGCTATATCATAGAACAGCTATAAGGACAAGGTTCCGAAAGCTGCAGACAGGCTCAGCTCATGCTAGAGCACCATCTCACATGTTACCAAGCACTCTGCCTCCAGGATTGTCAAGGCCTGCCATAGGAGTGACTGATAGGTACACATGTGTCTATATGTAAGTTAGGTATAGGAATACTACACCTAAGCAAGGGGTGATTACACGACCTTGCCCCAGCTGAGTGATCAGCCAGTTGTGTCAAAATGGAAGGCCAGGCCAGGGGTGGCATAATACATGCTGCAGCCCCTGGTAGGCCTAGGGTACACCTATGCCCTGGGTACCTAGGGTACACTGTACAGGGGCCAATAAGGTGATCCTATCCAAATGGGTTATGCACCTAAAGTACATAGTACTAATTTAGAGAGAGAACAGCAGGGCTGTGGGTCTGATTAGCAGGCCCACAGCCACATCTAAGTCGAAAACCAGTAAAGCAAAAGCAAAAAGTGGGGGTGAACATAGAAAGCAGACCCTACTCTCCTACACCATGGTAACCTGCATATACACACATATATATTTATATATACATATATATAGCAAAGAAGGGTAAATGAGCTACGACCATGCAAACTGGGTGGTATAGGAGCACACCTAGTGCATTAATGGCAGGTGGTATCCACATTTTAAGCGTGAAAAACGCCATGGAAATCTTCCAAGGAGGAGAATGACGCATATAAGCAAGACGACCCATGACGTATAGAAGATTGCGCCAAGTCACAACATTGAACACCGTACAACGGCAAATTAAGAGCACCAGGGGACGCATAGAGCCCAAAGTATCTCTAGGCCCACATAACATAAAGCATAGCTATTTAATAGCATACAAGTCCCCCACTTGGAGTATGGACACCCCAAACAACGGGGAACACCTCTTAGGACAAACCACAGTCAGAGGCCAGACACAACAACTTGTGGAACACTGCCACAGTAGACTGATTGCCAGCTCAAAACGCATAAGGCATCAAAAGGATGCTAAATGAAAGGGTAACCACCCTAGAACATAATACAAGAAGACCTGGGAAATATAGGATTAAGGCGGAGGGCGAAAGCCCGCAAGGAGGCGCTGAACCGCCGATTCAACGTGGGCATCAAACAATAAAACCCCATCAAAGGGTAGATCAACAAGTCGCTCCCGGATATTCTCCGGAAAGACGCTATCCCGCAACCAAGCATGGCGCCTCAAGGCAACCGAAACAGCAATAGCTCGGCCTAAAGAATCAGCAGTATCCAAGGCCGAGCGGATCATGAATTCAGCAAGGTAACAGCCATCCCGTAGGAGATGGAGGTCAACACGAGCGCCTTCAGCGGTGTCCGACAAAAAGAGACTCTGCAGAGTCCCACAATGCAGAGGTAGCCCGAGCTAAGACACGCACTGTATTCAGTGAACGAAGGGCAGCACTAGTGGAGGCGAAGATGTTACGACCCCACGACTCAAGCCATCTGGACTCCCTGGAGGGAGGAAGCATTAACTAAGGCAAGGAAGGGAAGGCAGTTTGCAAAACAAACCCCTGCAAGTCTGGGTAAACAAATAAGCAAACTGGATCATGTGGAGCAGGTCGGTGGCGGTGCAAGACAGAACGAGCCACCGGATCACCGGAAGCTGGCCGAGCCAAGGTGCCCAAAAGGCTGTCATAAAGAGAAGCTTCAAAGGGCAGAAGCAGCTCCACATTCCCCGACCCATGGTGAAGGAAATCAAGCAGAGGGTCCACAGGCAAAGGGACCGAAGGGGGCTGCATGTTTAGAACACGAGTGGCCAAGGAGACTACTCTAAGAAACGTTGCACCGGCCTTGGTAGCCCTCCAAGGAGGGGACAGCAACTCATCTGTAGGTAAGGGCTGTAAACTAAGTCTTCCAAGACACTGAGGGTGCGACCAATGCCCAAAGGAAGGAAGTCCCATTGACAAATGGTGGTCCTGATGGGGCTCCTGAGGAGGCGGGGATCCTGCCGGGTCAACAAATTCTATGGGGGGCACAGGCAAGGATAGATCCGTCATAGCCGGATGTGAAGTCAATGCCAAATTCACCCCAGAAGCTTCCGGAGAAGAGTCAATAACCTGGCGCTGACGTGGCACCAAAACTACTTCGGTCGGCGCCGACCCTGCCTCGTCTGGCGCCGACTCGGCTCATTCCACGCCCACCACGACAAGCTCCGCTTCCGAAGAAGGGGATGACGCCGGAGCCGGGGAGGCAAGCCTCCGGTGCCACACCTGCGCCAACTCAGCCTCAACCACAACAGGCTCCGACTCTGAAGTAAGAAGCAGGCGGCCGCCGGTCCAGAAGGCCGAGGTGTGCTCGAAGCAAGGCTTTGAGCACCAGCAACCTCCTGCGATGCCACAGGGGGCCCCACGGGACTATGCAGCGTGGCAGGGGTGCTATGGGTCGTAGAGGGGGACCCAGTCGGGCCGCACCCTGACGACACCACATCTCCTTCGTCCCTGGGGGGCTAGGGCTTATTTGGCGCCAGGGGCGAACTCCCCCGGGACAGGAGCAAACACAAGGGAGGCCTGCAGAGCCGCGTCATAAGCCTCCATTTGGGTCCGAGTCGCCCTTGCGCCCCGATATGGCGTTGCACGCGTAACAGAAGGAAACTGACGTCAGCGCGCCGGGAAGGACATGTATGACCTCGCTGACGTCATGTACGTGGACAACGTCAGGGCGGGGTCGTGTGGCGCCGTCCCCCGGCGCGCAGAGGTGCTGCTGCAAAGAATTTTTCGGATCCAGTCTGACGCCTGGGGATATTCTAAGTTAAGGAATCTGCGGCTAGATGTCTCTATCAGATATGGCGAGTTTTGTAGATGCAGATGGCCACCAAGCCGTGAGAGACGCCTGCCGGTAAGACAGAGACCTCACATACCAGCCTAAAGAGCACAACTGCGAAAAGTAGTGCTGTGAAAACCGGCACCAGTAAGACAGGAGCGACATAAGTGGCAAAATGCCAATTTCTGGAGCAAGATGCTGGTAGCACGGAAGGTAGAAGATGGTGCCAGAGTATGTGAAGGCAGAGTACAAGCAGTGGGGCTTCACCAACCAGAGCGAAGACAGGAAGGAACCCAAGCACGTTGTGTGGACTCTGGAGCTATACGAAGGACACAAGGACTTCGTGTAGGGTAGCAGAGCAGCCCAGAGGCACCAAACTGCAAGAGGGCAGCAGCCTAAAAAAGGGCTCCAGGGAGCTGGACACTTTAGGAAATGGCGGAAGAAGTAGACCTGGGCAGGACCCATGGACACTGTATGAGGGAGAGAGCCTGCAGGAACCTGTCGGGTAAGAGCACCGAGGGGAGCCAGAGCAGGAGGGAAAATGTTGCAACAATGAAAACGTGACCCTACAAGAGTCCCCCCGCAAGCCAGAGTGGGAGAAAAATGAGGCACAACCCTGGCAAAAGTGAGGCCAGAGGTAAAGGTCCCCGAATCGAAGGAAAAGACACCCCTCGTAGAGTGCACAGCGTGAACCCCAAGCAAAGCCTGGAAATCCCCATGCGGAAAAAGCAGGGATTAAGGACACTGCTAGAGGATAAACGGCCACCAAAATCAGGGTTTAAGGACACTGCTAAAGGATAAGCCGCCCCACGTAAGACAGACAACCTCTGCTAACCCAGTAGCTTGGAGGACCAAAAGGTGCAGGTGCACCAAAAAGGAACAACAATAAGCAGGATGCATAGCGGCAATAAGAAACAGTCTGCATAGCGGCAAACAGGGTGCCGTATGCAAAAGGACCGCCACAACCAGGCGGTGCACTAGGCGTGCGAGATAGACAGTACACGGCACGGGTCCCACACCGGATCCCGATGCCATACAGACAGACCAACCCAACTTGCAATAAGGCAAGTTATACGAGGAATCCTGTAGGAAGAGACAAGGGACTTCGAGCAGGACCTCTGCTCAGAGACTCCATAGGAGCGTACCAAGACAACGGTTGAACCAAATGTTATCAAATACCCCACATAGGGTAAGGCAAACCAGTATGGATGTCCTCTTGGGTTAAGCACACAGTCAGAGGACTGAAAAGAAAGGAAGCAGCCAACCAGCTGCGCCGAACAAACTAAGAAATGGCTAACCAGCCGTGAACAGTAACCGGTCCCAGGATGCTTGTTTCCGGTCCAGGGAAGACATGGCTTGGCAGTTCGGGCTGGACTGTTCCCATGAGGCACAGGGTCAGACTGATTTGCATATGGCCATGTCTGAACTGGGGTGGTGGAGTGAGCTAAAGAATGATGATGGATTAAACCCAGATCAGTTGACTGGGGGTGAGTGTTTGATTTGCTCAAACGCTCCGTCCATCATCCCCTTTGGCATCGCTTTGTTCGCCCTAAGTTGGCAGGGTATGCCCAGACGTGGGTCCCTTGCTCACTTTGCAACTGGATTCAAGATAGCCTGGCTGATGAGGGTTATGAACCCGAAACCGGTCCCAGGATGCTTGTTTCTGGTCCAGGGAAGACATGGCTTGGCAGTTCGGGCTGGACTGTTCCCATGAGGCACAGGGTCAGACTGATTTGCATAGGGCCATGTCTGAACTGGGGTGGTGGAGTGAGCTAAAGAATGATGATGGATTAAACCCAGATCAGTTGACTGGGGGTGAGTGTTTGATTTGCTCAAACGCTCCGTCCATCATCCCCTTTGGTATCGCTTTGTTCGCCCTAAGTTGGCAGGGTATGACCCGACGTGGGTCCCTTGCTCACTTTGCCACTGGATTCAAGATAGCGTGGCTGATGAGGGTTATGAAACCGAAACCGGTCCCAGGATGCTTGTTTCTGGTCAAGGGAAGACATGGCTTGGCAGTTCGGGCTGGACTGTTCCCATGAGGCATAGGGTCAGACTGATTTGCATATGGCCATGTCCGAACTGGGATGGTGGAGTGAGCTAAAGAATGATGATGGATTAAACCCAGATCAGTTGACTGGGGGTGAGTGTTTGATTTGCTCAAACGCTCCGTCCATCATCCCCTTTGGTATCGCTTTGTAAACCCAACCTGAGCATTAGGGCGGGTCCCGGAAAAGAACGCCGAGAACACGGCCACCAGAGTTACCGCAGGCCGGACAAAATACGGGAGACCGCCGAATCTGCATGGCAGTCAAAAAGATCCACTCCATTGAACGGAAAATCCCTGAGTGCATCCCAAATATGATCAGGGAAGCGACTGTCGCACAGCCTAGCATGGCGGCGTAAAGCCACAGAGCGAGCCTGGACCTGTCCCATAGAGTCAGTTGCGTCCATGGAAGACCGCAGGGAAAACTGCGCCATGCATCTTCCATGCAGAAGAATGCGGAGCAATTCCGTATGTGACCCTTCTGGTATAGAGGGGAGAAGGTGAGCAACTGAGTCCCAAAGAGCGACAGATGCACGTGCAAACACACAGGCTGTATTTAAAGCCCGGAGGCCTGCGCTAGCGGAGACGAAAAGCCTGCGGCCACAATCTTCCAGCCACAAGACTCTCTCGTGGGAGGTAACAATGGTATAGAGTGTGAAGAGTGTAGGAAGGTGGATATCTGACTATGGTTACCCCCAACTTTTTGCCTAGTGTCTAGCTGGTTTTTCGACTTAGTTGGCCTGAGATCCTGCCATTCAGGGTCTCAGGCTGTCTGTTCTCTCTTTAAAATGGACTCCATGTACCCTAGGTACATAACCAATTGGTAAGGATCACCTTATTGGACCCTGTACAGTGTACCCTAGGTACCCAGGGCATAGGTGTACCCTAGGCCTCCCAGGGGCTGCAGCATGTATTATGCCACCCCTGGTCTGGCCTTCCAATCAGACACAACTGGCTGATCACTCAGCTGGGGGCAAGGTCGTGTAATCACCCCTTGCTTAGATATAGTATACCTATATCTACCTTATATATAGACACATGTGTACCTATCAGCCACTCCTATGGCAGGCCTTAACAATCCTGGAGGCAGAGTGCTTGGTAACATGTGAGATGGTGCTCTAGCATGAGCTGAGCCTGTCTGCAGCTTTCGGAACCATGTCCTTATAGCTGTTCTATGATATAGCCTACCATATACTCTTAAAGTGCCTTATAATCTTAAACGGTTATGGTAACTATGGTTTGGCTTTATCAAAACATGTCATGTAAGGTGTCTAACACTTTGGAATAATACCCCCATACCAATTCTGGTGATGAGGATATTATTCCTCCCTTCTAGATTTAAATTTAAATTTATTGGGGCAGGGAGGGCTGAAAGGAATGAGACATGCCTGGGGCACACAAGGTGTCCCATGCATAGTCCAGCTCAAACCGGTGCTGGGGCACACCAGCCCCAGTCCTGGCGCGAAACTGGACAAAGGGAAGGGGGTGTAACCACCCCCCTCCCAGGTCCCACCCATAAGGCGTGACCTAGCAGGTATCCCAGCCCCCCAGATTAGTATAAGAGTGGGAGTTGGGCCTCAAGACTTTAGATTATCCTGAACCTGCAAACTTGAACAGAAACTCTGGACCTTCGACATTCGACGAAAGAAGAAGACTGAAGAATCTCCCTTGTGGCCAAGGAGTGGCTACCCTGTGCAAACAGGCACCATCAAGAGACTACCCTTTGCTTTGCCCAAGTTCTACGAGGAACCGACTGCAGAGCCCGACCAGAGCCTTGACTTCCAGACTTCTCCGACCCTGATCCACATCCACAGCAGAGCTGAGATCCATGGAGGCGACGAGAGACGTGGGACCGGCTACCTGGGAAAAGTGGCTAGTATCTTCAAGCGCAGCTTCTGAGGCACCCTCGAAGTTGTGCACCGGGGATTGAGAAGCCCCAACCCCAAGCACCATCTGCACCGAAGATCAGCCCCCCGCACTCCACGAGTCCTGCGTGGGGCCCTTCTGCATTTTCCTGCTTGCCGCGTCTGTCCGGTTGCTTGCCCGCTGGCTAGTGGCCTTTGTGACGACGCACCCTGAAATCTTCACCGCTGGTTTGGCTCCTCCAGACTGGCTCCTGCTTCTTTGAAAACGAGAAGCACCCCAGACCTTCCTGGTGTGCACCAGAAGCAAGTCCTCCGTTCTTCGTGGGTTCCGCTTGCCAAGGCTTGGTGAGTCCTAGTCCAACTTCGACGCCGCCGACAGCAAGAGCCTTCGTGGGACAGCTCGCTTCCTGGTCCTGGTCGTCCTCGACGTTCCCTGGTCCTCGTGGCTGCAGCGACAAGCTTCACCTTCACCTGCAATCTTCACGACATCGCCTGGTTCCTTCCTGGTTCCACGTGGTCACTGGCTAGTGACCTTGACTCTGTCCCTTCTGCTTGCAGGTCTCCTCTCTTCTTGATCCCAGCCTTGGGATCCACCGGACACTCTTCACTGACTGCCTGTCAGCATCTTTCTTCAGGCATCCATAGGAGTCGACGACGCAACCCGACGCAACTTCACCCCTATGCACCCGCAGCCTGTGGGCTAGGTAACTTGGGTACTCCGGTGCTCATCAGGATAGTGACTATCCTAGTGTCTAGTTTTCCAGTCTCGACTTCCTAGCTACTCCGGAAGTGTCCTAAATCTATCTATTTCTAAACTGTACTATTGCTAGTGACTTTTACGCATTACGCGTGAGTGTTTCCACTCTGCACCTGAATCCCGTGGGCCTCCCACATCCTAACCTTTGGTAGTATAGTGTAGCCCCAGCGATTCCCTAGGCCTAGGCCTATCCTATTTCCGTGACAGTGGTCCTTATACCACTTACTTAGTATATGGTTTGCGTGGCCCCTAGGGCCTAACTGTATTACTTACCTGTGTGACGTAATGTATGCTTAAATAAGACAGTGTTGTACTTACCTCTAATCTCATAAAGAGTGCTGAGGGTTTGACTAGAATAAATACACTTTATTTTATATATATATCTGTTGTGGTGTCCTTTCATTTGGTATTCAAAGGATTATATATGGTATCACAGCTGGCTTCACATGCCATTCAGAGTTTAGCCTAAGACTGCTCTTGTCCATGCTACCACTAGGATAGCTGGTCTATAAGGTTGACTTTACAACCAATCACCATAAGGGTATTTGGACTGATATAAGGTGTACACTAGAACTAGTGAAATCATACATCAGGCCAACTTCTCACAAAGAGTGCAAATCAAAAGCTGCCTGAACAACTAGGCCTTGAGCAGGCGGGTGAAGAGATAGACAAAGAGGATCACTTGGTGCTGGGCGGTGCCTACGGGCAATAACCCGTTCAACTGGGTCACCCGAAGAGGGTCTTGACCAAGTGCCACGCAGGGTTTCAAACTGCGAGTCCCCGAAGGGCAGCAAAGGTTCTACCTCAACAGGCTCCAAATGGAGCAGATGCAATAAAGGATCAGAAAGTAGAGGCACCATAGGGGGTTGTAGGCCAAGCACAGCAGCCGCCCTGAATAGCTCGCGCGAAGGCAGCACTAAACTCAGTTGCCATCCGAGTAGGAGATAACAAATGGTCAGTAGGAGACGGTCGAAGTCTAAGTCTACCACTGGACATGAGGAGTGGCGAAGGCGGAGACTGACCGGAAGGCCAGGCTACACAAGGAACTTGCACCCTGGTCCCTTGATCAGGGCAGTCCAGAGAAGCCCCAGGATTCACAGGAACAGGCGTAGATGGGAGCACCGGTGTGAACGGATGATGCAGTGGAAATGTACAGCCGCCCGAGGAGTCGGGGGGATCATCCACCAAGGGAAGCGGGCTCGACGCCGGAACAGACGTCGAACGGCGCCGTAGTGGTGTCGCCAGAACGCCAACAACCTCCCTAGAGAGAGTGCAAGGCGCCGGCGCAGGGAGCCCTACAGGGCTATGTGGTGAACAACAGGAATGGCCATACTCTGGGCCCTGGCTTGTCGGCATCGCGCTGGCATCAGAGTCGACGCACACAGCCGGCACCGGGGAAATGTCCGCAGACGATGACCCGGCCTCAGTGCCTGCTACCTTTGTGGGGTCCGAAGACGCACCAGGGAGAAGGGGTGACTGAAAACAAGCCTGGAGTACCTTAGAATAGGCCTCCATATGGACACGTGTTGCCCCAACACCTGGAAAGGGTGGACGCCGTACACCTTTAACCGGCTCACTACTAGAGGAATGGCCGGTAGCGGCACGGGTGGAAGAAGATCTCCGTAAGCAACGCCTGTGCTTACGCTTACCTGGTGTCACACGGCAGTTGTGGGAGCGACCTCTGGAACAAGCCCGATCCCGAGAAGAAGAGCGGCGATGGGAGGGAGCTGGACCGGACAGCTGTGAGCATAGCAATTTCATGCGCCGCTCCCTCAAGGACTTCAGCTTCATTCGTTGGCATGCATCACAGTCCTTGGAGTCGTGGTGCACGCCGAGGCACCACATACATATAAGGCGCGGGTCAGTGCCCGATATCTGAAGCGCACAGGCTTCACAAGCCTTAAAGCCGGTAGGCATTGCACACTGTTGAACCCCCCGACACACACGGTGTCGAGAGGGCCCAAAAACCAGGCCAAGGAACTGCTGGTTTACAAAGATCCGTGTTCAAACGCGGAAAAGAAGAAGACTGACGTCAGCACGCCGGGAGGGGCATATATAGCTCCACTGACGTCATGTCCGGGGACAACGTCAGGGCGGAGCCAGACGGCGCCGCCCCCCGGCACTCAGAGGTGCTGCAGCAGGAAACGTTTTCCGGATCCAGTCTGACGCCTGGGGATATTCTAAGTTAAGGAATTTGTGGCTAGACGTCTCTATCAGATAAATGTTCATCAACCACTTTTTATTTAGTCGGAGACATAGTGGTACATCCGAGGACAACAACCTATTTAGACAATGTACATGTCAACAAACGTGTATATTTCCTGCTGCAAATGACTACATTTCGAAACTTAACCTATTTTGAGCGGTCCAAAAGATTGATTCTTTCAACAGAGGACAGATATCTAATTATCATAAGTTGCTTATGAGCTTTTAATTATTTACTGAAAAGATCGGCAAGAAATATGAAACGCTGAGTGCCTTACTTCCAACAACTACACAACTGAATTTAGAAAGAGGTCTGCTGCAAATTTTTCCAAACTTTGTTTTCTCATACTTCGTGATATTAAACTATTTCAAAACACATGAATTGCTTATGCGGTCTGCAAACTTAATTTTATTCTTTCTATTAAAGATATGTTGACATGCAATTTCAGAAGACAATTCTTCTGTTCCTTGGCAGGATCAATGCAAAAGCTTAAAGTTATTTGGTGTTTAGCCGATGAAGACTCCCCTCCTCTTTTGAGGGATGAGTAGGGTGTGGATTACCAACACTGAGGGGAGCCATGACTTTTGGCAAGAATAGCACCCGAGTCCTCAAAACCAACTTTTCCGGGAAAAATATGTCATAAGGCAGTTGCACTGAAAGTGCCGGGAGTTCACTAATTCGACGAGCTGACATAATTGCAATGAAGAACATGTTTTTTAAAGTCAGGAGATATAACGAGAAACTATGCATCGGCTTGAAGGGTGTGATTATGAGAAAATTCAAGACCAAGTTAAGGTCCTACTGTGGCATCACAAACAGTTGATGAGGGAACAGATATATCAGTAGAAAAAATTGTAGTTTTAATCTGCCTGTGATTGCATAATTTATCACCTGCTTTGTGTTTAAATTTGTGGTTTTTACTTGCCCGTGACTGTTTTCATTTAACCTTGAATTGTGGGATTTGTAGTCCAAACTCTCTAGTTTTTTCCCTCTCATTCCCCGTGACTTTCTGTTTTTCCCTCCAAATGTTTCCCTTGCTCTGTGCTAAGACCTGTATGTTAAGCAGTCCCTCCCTAGCAAAGGGATATTCTACATCAGAGAGAGAACAGCGGGTGCTCTGAGACAGCAGTAATCGGCTGTGATCTGCTTAGGCTCTGTTTTATAGGGATTGTGCACTCGTTTTTGGCTAGGAGAGTTTTATACAAACAGTATTGTTAGAGGACAAAGTTTGTTAGGCCCTTACCTGCAGAAGTTCAAAGTGTGGATTGAGTCTATCTTTCTCCAAGGAGATTCTGAATAGAGGAGCAGCTTCCAACTCCCTGGCCAGCAAACCTTGTCTGAGGTTGCTTAAACCTTATATTGTCTGCAATTGGATGGTATATGTGTGCACTGATTGGTGGTTGTATCTGGTGTTTCTATTGGATTATGGTTAGTGTTCTCATTGGTTGGTTATTTGGGGGTTCTAGGTGGTTTCTGGGCCAGTGAGTCAATTAATATAGGGTTGGGACTAGGGTTAGGGTTAGGCTTTCTATTGGCTGTAGGGATTAGGGTTTCCTGTGTGATTGGTTGCTGGGACTAGGGCTAGGGTTGAGCTTCCCATTGGAAGTAAGGTTTAGGGTTTCCTGTGTGACTGGCTGCTGGACTAGGGTGTGGGACTAGGACTAGGTTTAGCCTTTTTACTGGAAGTAGGGATTAGGGTTTCCTGTGTAATTGGTTGCTGGGACTAGGGTTGGGACTAGGGCTAGGGTTAGGCCTTTTAATGGATGTAGGGATTAGGGTTTTGTGCCTGATTGAGTGCTTGGACTAGAGCTATGATTGGCTGTAAGGTATTGGTCTCCTGTTGGTTCTAGAGTTTAGGGTTTCGATTGGATAAGATTAGAGCTAGGGTTCCCATTGGCTGAAGGGGTCACCTGATTACTAGGGCTATAAAAGGCCAGGGTTCAGGGCATCTCAGCCCAGGCCTCGAGGCTAAGTGCGGAGAGGACAAGGGCTGTTGCCTGTTTGAGACTGGTCGGGACTAGGGCCAGAAATGCAGCCCATTTTCTGATTCAATAGTACCCACCCTACACCATCCACTCACGCCAAATGTACGCCACACATTTACTACAAATTAACCCTATGCACAATTCAATGTCTCAGCATCCACTACAAAACCACACAAACCACCCCAATACACCCTTCTATCCCAGCTACCACACATTTCCACCATCACCTACAAACAGTGCACAACTCTATCCTATATCACTAACCAATCCACTAATCACTAGCACAACCCAATTCCACACCATGGGTAACTACAGCCCATCAAGACACACACTCCCCACTCTAATTACTCAGAACCGACCCCCTTTTATTACTAACAAACATATACTCAGCCTTCCATCATTTGTCCATGTAACACCCTCGTTCCTTCTACCATAACACAAATGCACAACACATACACTGTACAGCACCACACATTTTAACTCTTGCAAAAAACCAGTCTAAGATAAAAACTCTTACCTCTACTTCATCCCCTCCTACACACAACATACACTCTACTCAAACACATCACCCACCCCCTCTACCTTGCACCTTACACTCGCAAACAATACTATACAAACAACTCCATCTCATGAAACAAATACACCAGCACCTTTCACTACTCCTCAAAAACAAAACATATCAAGCACACCAACAAAACATATCAAGCACACCAGCAAAACAAAATCTCCCAAGCGTAACACCTCATTATACTTACCATTACAAAATACAAACATACACCCACCTTTCAAACTACACAAAGGAACAAACTCCAATGCTAAGCTTTCTCTCTTTCACCACACCTAACACACATACAGCAACACAGCAACTCTCTTCCAACCGCCTCTCCTCCATTGGACAATATAGAACCTTACTATATGACTCACATGCTGCACCACCACCTCTGACTCATACACCTTCCGCCCTAAACACACACAAACAACATAAGCCATGTGCCACACCTCTTAACTTTGCTTCTCCATGTCTACTGCACAACAATGTTACACCACAAAAACAACACAGCGAACCAACTCACTCTCAAACACTGTCCCCACCACCTACACATGCAGACCCATCAATAATGCATTCTTAGCCTGCTGGACGAGCATCAGAATACAGAACAGCCACACAATTACTATCCTAATACAGCTAATCCCAGCACTAAAAACCAACCTGCTACAAACCCACACAATACTGATCACCCTTCTACAAAACAAAGTCTCACTATCAGCAAAGCACATTCTCTAAACTGTCTACTAATAAATGCTCAATTGCTCTCTAAAAACAAACATCACATCTACAACCTTCTCACTGACGCAAAAGCAGACATACTATTCATAACTGAATCATGGTTGGGAGATGATATGGCTCCAGTCCTGCATGCAACCATTCCTCAAGGCTATGAAACGATCACCCACAATTGTTTAGTCAAAAAAGGAGGTGGCCTAGCTGTTGTGTTCAGGCAAACATTACATATCACTAAAGTTGACGACATCTCCATAAAGAATTGTGAGGCTCTTCTAACCAGATGCAATCCTACAACGTCTTCCTCCTGTAACTTCCTGCTCTTTTACAGACCTCCACCTAGCAAGGCGACATTCACATACACACTTCTAGACACGGTTTCAAACCTGATAACAATGCACTCCAATATATGCATTCTGGGTGACCTCAATATTTGGTTTGATAAACCCAATTTGCCCAATCCAAAAACAATAATCACTGGCCTAGACACACTGAACCTGCATCAGATCCTACACAAACTCACACACATCGCTGGACACGTCCTAGATGTCATTTTTGCTCATACCGAACTAGTTAACTTTCAAACTATAACTCCAGTCACATGGTCAAACCACCATTTGCTTGCTTTGCAAAATAAAATAACACTAAGTGACTCACCTAAAACTACCTTACATGCATCCACCTATCGACTGTGGAACAAACTCAATTTGGAACACTTCGAAACACAACTAACTAAATTCTGTTAAAAAACAATATGAGTGGCTACAGGAAGCTTTTGACATCCTGATACCGCTCAAAACCACACAACTGAAAAAAAAGAAAAAAAAGCACCTTGGAGAAATATAGAAATAAAAGACATAAAACAACAAATTAGAAAGCTGCAACGTACCTGGCTCAAAACAAACACCAAAAAAGACAAACTTCGCATACAGAAAATTAACTGATTGTATAAGTCAGCTGTCAGACAAGCTAAGAAAAGGTACAATTCAGACAGAATTCAAAATGCTAAATGTGCAAATAAAGAATTATATAAAATACTCAATGAATTTCATAAACCAAACTGGCAAATAATTACACGGACAAAGCAGACACGTTGGACTCATAGTTAAAACAGAGACAATGCACCAGCACTAACCCTTTTACAAGACAACAATCCAGGAATACTCTAACCCAGCCTCTCTGTTCCATCCAAAACATCTCACACAATGAATTTATGGACCTGGTCAAAGCAAGCAGGCCTGTCGGCAGCCCTTCTCACCTGTGTCCACCGCAAACTTTCAAGACAATTCTTTTAACAACCTCTGCTGCCACTCCAGTAATAAGAATCATCAACGATTCCTTAACTACCGGAATATTTCCAGAAGAACTCGAAAAGTCATACAAACACACTTTACTGAAGAAAACAAACTTTGACCTGTTGAACCCTGACAACTACAGACCAATTACAAATGGACCTTTCCTGGGCAAACTGATAGAAAGAGCGGCATTCGCCCAGATGAACAAGTTACTTCCCTTCGGTAACAATGTATCTGTAAGAAAATTAGTTAGTTAGATTCCTCACCTTAGAATATCCCCAGGCGTCAGGCTGGATCCGGAAAGATTTTTCGTCAGCAATACCCCTTGCACGTCGCTAGGCGTCGTCTGCGGCTCAGCGTCCGTCGTCTGCGTCGTGCGCCGGAAGGACGTCGGAGTACTTAGACGCCGCCATCATGCGCTGACGTCAGTTCTTGTACATAGCTTTTCGCGCCAGGAACGCAGAGCCATGCAAGAGACCGACACTGGTGCCAAAAAAGTCTAGGGCCCTGAAAAGGATAACCTTAACCCTAGATGTCGGTTCGCAAAACGGGGAGGATGGGTGAGTCGGTGAGGAATCTAACTAACTAATGTTTCTTACAGATACATTGTTACCAAAGGTAAGTAACTTGTTCATCTGAAAGAAACACATTAGTTAGATTCCTCACCTTAGAATAGATACCCCAGCAATACCAACCCCGGTGGTGCGTCTGCGAACCAAGATCACACCATAAAGTCCTGGAGAACAGAACAGCCAAAGAAGCCGTCTCTCTGGACTTGGCTGTCCAGGCAATAATGCTTGGCAAACGTGTGCAGCGAGGCCCACGTTGCTGCCTGACAGATGTCCTGCAAGGGGACTCCTCGACCCAGGGCAGTTGTCGCCGCCATGGCCCGAGTGGAATGGGCCCTCAGCCCTACAGGAGGTTCCTTTTTAGCCAAGGAATAACAAGCTTTGATACACAATATGACCCCCACCGAGAGATGGTTAGTTTGTGTACCGCCCACCCCTTCTTAGCGCCCACGTAGCCCACAAAGAGCTGGTCATCCACCCGGAACTGCTTGGTGCGGTCCAAATAAAAGGACAGCGCCCGTTTTGGGTCCAGAAGGTGGAGCCTCTCTTCCTCTTTCGAAGGATGCGGAGGCGGAAAGAAGGTGAGCAACGTGACAGATTGCCCGATGTGGAAGGCAGTCACCGCCTTAGGAGGAAAGGAAGGACGAGTCCGGAGAACAACTTTGTTCGGATGGACAGAAAGAAAAGGAGGCTTAGAAGATAGAGCCTGGAGCTCACTCACCCTTCTAGCAGAGGTGATGGAAACCAGGAAAGCAGTCTTAAGAGTGAGAAGACAAAGGGGACAATTATGAAGTGGCTCAAAGGGAGCGCCCATCAGATATGTCAATACCAGGTTCAAATCCTACTGAGGCATTACGAAAGGGACAGGAGGAAACATGTGAGTAATGCCCTTGAAGAAGCGATAAACAACATTGGATTTGAAAAGAGAAGGCTGATCAGGAAGCCGTAAGAAAGCAGAGATAGCTGAAAGATAACCTTTAAGAGTGCCCAGAGCAGAGCCCTGCTAGGCCATGGAGAGAAGAAAGAGGAGAACCTCAGAAAGAGGGGCGGAAAGGGGATCCACAGCCTTTGCTGTGCACCATGCCACAAATTTGTTCCACCTGCAGGCGTATACCGATTTTGTGGAGGGACGCCTGGCTGCCAGAATAACGTAACAGAATTGCACACTACAGGAGGCAAGTCAAATGGCATCAACTGTTGCCGCTCAATCTCCACGCATGGAGGTGGACACTGGACAGGTTCGGGTGGAGGACAGCCCCCTGCTGCTGCGACAGAAGGTCCTCCCGAAGAGGCAGTCGTATCGGGGGATGGATCGACAGACTGAGTAGCTCGGGATACCAGTACCTTCATGCCCAATCCGGAGCCATCAAGATGACTTGGGCCCGGTCGCGCCTGATCTTCTTCAGCACTCTGGGCAGAAGTGGTATAGGCGGAAAGGCATACAACAGACCGCAACTCCACTCGCGACAAAAGGCGTCCCCGAGCGAGTGCTGCCTTGGAAACTCCAACGTGCAGAACTGCTGACATTGCGCGTTCTCTTCGGTGGCGAATAGATCTAACCAAGGCTCTCCCCACTGCCGAAAGAGGCCTTGTGCCACGTCCGAGTTGAGACGCCATTCATGATCCATCATGCACCGGCGGCTGAGTTCATCTGCTCTGGCGTTCAGAGAGCCCGCCAGATGTTGAACCACCAGGGTGATGCCCTGATGTTGAAACTTCAGGTCCCACTGCAGAGCCTGCATTCGCCACCTGCCTTGATGCACTAACAGGATGCAGGAGGCCATCAGACCCAGAAGCCGCAGCACCAACCTGACCGAATCCCCGGGATAGAGGCTGAAAGATGGGAATCAGAGCCTGAATATCCCGGAACCTGCTGGCCCAGAGGATAAGCCCGGAACTGCGCCAAGTCCAGAACCGCCCTGACAAAGAGGAGCGTTTGGGAGGGACTCAGATGCGACTTCGTCACATTGATGGAGAACCCCAGCAAATGCAGGAGGTCGGCCATAGTCTGGAGGTGGGAGACGACTGCCTGGGGCGAGCCCGCCTTCAACAACCAGTCGTCGAGATAGGGGAAGACTGGAACCCCTGATCTGCGCAGATGAGCTGCGACCACCGCCATCACTTTTGTGAACACCCGAGGGGCACTGGTGAGGCCGAAGGGGAGCACGGTAAACTGAAAGTGCTCTTGGCCCACCGTGAACCGCAGGTAACGCCGGTGGGCCGGCAGGACGGGGATATGGAAATATGCGTCCTGCAAGTCCAACGCTACCATCCAGTCTCCAGGGTCTAGGGCAGCTAAAACCTGAGCCAACGTCAGCATCTTGAACCTTTCCTTTCGGAGGAAGGCATTGACGTTCCGGAGGTCCAAGATAGGGCGCAGGCCCCCCTTGCCCTTCTTGGGAACCAGAAAGTAGTGGGAATAACAACCACGACCTACTTCTGGACTCGGAACGCGCTCGACGGCCCCCTTGGCCAAGAGAGCCGAAACTTCCTCGCGGAGAAGATCCAAATGATCCCCCGAGATACGGTGGTGCTGTGGTGGCATGGCTGGAGGGGTCGTCTCGAAGGGGAGGGAGTAGCCCCTTCGGACGATTTGCAGCACCCACCTGTCCGATGTTATGGACCGCCAGTGGAGCAGGTGATGGCGAACTCTGCCGCCCACTGGCGTGGTATGGGCCTGAAAGCTCGGACTAGGAAGGCTTTGAGGCGGATGCTGCCGGGGTGGATGTGGGCTGACCACGTCGTCCTCCATTTCCGCCACGGCGGAAGCCACGTCCGCGACCGCGCGCAGGTTGGTTCTGCGGCTGGTGGCTTTGCGGACGTGAGGAGGCGCCCCTTCCTTGGCCACGAAAGGGGCGAAAAGCGGAGGTGTGCGCCCGCGGAGCCGAGAGGCCCAAGGACTTGGCCGTAGCCCGGGAGTCCTTAAAACGGTTCAGCGCACTGTCCGCCTTCTCACCAAACAGGCGAGTGCCATCAAAGGGCATGTCCATGAGGGTGTTCTGGACATCCCCGGAAAATGACGTGGACCGCATCCAGGCGTGGCGGCGGAGCGCCACCGTGGTGGAAATCGCCCGACCTAGCGAGTCCGTGGTGTCAAGCCCACATCTTATGGCGTGCCGTGCTGCATCCCTCCCATCGGCCAAAGCCTGGGTAAGACGCGTCCGGACCTCCTCCGGACACAGGGGCAGCACGTCCTCCACCGTATCCCACAGGGAATGGGAATAACGGTCCAAGAGACAGGCGGTATTTAAGGACCGCAGGCCCAAACTAAGGGACGAGAACAGTTTCTTGCCAAACTGCTCGAGTCTCTTGGAATCCCGGTCCGGCGGAGCGGTCGGGAAGGAGGACTGGGAAGTAGAGGCCTGGATAACCAGACTCTCGGGGGTGGGGTGTTGGGACAGGAAACTGGGGTCGCCCGGAGCAGGGCGGTGGCGCCTGGCAACGTTCCTATCCACAGGAGGAACTGTGGAGGGCTTGGACCAGGTGCCCTGCAGAACGTCAGTGAGGGCCTCGTTGAACGGCAGCAGAGGCTCAGTGGAGCTTGCTGAGGTTTGAAGCACCTCAGTGAGGATGTTGGTCCTCACAGCCACGGCAGGCAACTCGAGCCCAAGGGCCTCAGCCGCCTTGCGCAGCACCACAGAAAATGCTGCACCCTCCTCCGAAGCCACGGTCGGAGGAGAAGTGAATCCAGCGTCTGGCGAGGTGTCCAGTCCGCTGGCCTCCCCCAGTTCATCTGCCCAGTCCTGAGAAAGCTGTGACTGAACAGCCAGAGGGTCCTCGAACCCCTCCCAGTCGCCCCCTTCTTCCGATTCCTGATAAACAGGAGGAATGATCGGAACCGGACTGTAGAGATGGTAGGTCTCAAGCGGCGTCGGATGCGGCGTCGGCGGACGCCGTGCCGGCGTCGGGTCCGGATGAGGGCTAAACCGGGGCGTCGGCGTCACAGGCGTCGGCGTCGGTGGCGCCGGTGACGGCGTCGGTGGTTCAGGCGTCGGCGCCGGTGGAGGAGTGACAAGGTCAACCGGCGTCGACTGGGGCCCAGGCAAGGGCCCCGCGGGGACCTGCGGCGTCGAGACCGGAGTCGTCGACGGCGCTGGGGCCGGAGCCGCCGGCACGCGAGGTCGCCCAGTCGAGTCCGCGGGGCCCGAAGGCGCGCCAGCGGGCGTCGACGGCGGGGCCAGGCTCCTCATGGCCGAGAGGAAGGCACTGATCTCCGCCGGCGCCGCGTCAGCCCCAGGGACCGGAAGGTATGGGGGCGGACGCGGCACCTGCGGCTCCGCCGGAGCCGCGGGGGTGGAACCACTTGGACCCTCGGCCGAGTCGCGCGACCGGCGAGGGGAGTCCGAAGAGCGATGTCGGCGCTTCGACTTCTTAGAGTGTTTAGACTTACCCGACGACTTGGAGCCCGACGAGCGATGGTGGCGTCGGCTAGGGCTCCGCGAGCGATCCTTGGACCTCCTCCTGGACCGGGATCGCGCACGACGCGGAGCCGAGTGGCGAAGCTCCAGAAGCTTGCGGGACCGCTCCCGCCTAGCCTTCGAAGTCAGGGCCTGACAGTCGTTGCACGACTCCGCGTCGTGGTCGAGGCCTAAGCAAAAGAAGCACCGGCGGTGGTGATCGGTCACCGACATCAGTCGATGACAATCTTCACAAGCCTTGAACCCAGGCATCCTACCGGCACCAGATGTCGACAGACAAGGATCAAAAATGATCAAAAAGATTTAGTCAAAAAAGACTAAAAGGGGTAGCTCTCCCGGATCTGCGCTTACTGGCGCGGAAAAAAGAAGAACTGACGTCAGCGCGCGAGGGCGGCGTCTAAGTACTCCGACGACGTCATCCCGGCGCACGACGCCGACGACGGACGCGGAGCCGCAGACGACGCCTAGCGACGCGCAAGGGGTATTGCTGACGAAAAATCTTCCGGATCCAGTCTGACGCTTGGGGATATTCTAAGGTGAGGAATCTAACTAACGTGTTTCTTTCAGATAGATGGGAATCAGAGCCTGAATATCCCGGAACCTGCTGGCCCAGAGGATAAGCCCGGAACTGCGCCAAGTCCAGAACCGCCCTGACAAAGAGGAGCGTTTGGGAGGGACTCAGATGCGACTTCGTCACATTGATGGAGAACCCCAGCAAATGCAGGAGGTCGGCCATAGTCTGGAGGTGGGAGACGACTTGCTGGGGCGAGCCTGCCTTCAACAGCCAGTCGTTGAGATAGGGGAAGACTGGAACCCCTGATCTGCGCAGATGAGCTGCGACCACCGCCATCACTTTCATGAACACCCGAGGGGCACTGGTGAGGCCGAAGGGGAGCACAGTAAACTGAAAATGCTCCTGACCCACCGTGAACCGCAGGTAACGCCGGTGGGCCGGCAGGACGGGGATGTGAAAATAAGCGTCCTGCAAGTCCAACGCTACCATCCAGTCTCCAGGGTCTAGGGCAGCCAGAACCTGAGCTAAGGTGAGCATCTTGAACCTCTCATTCCGGAGGAAGGCGTTGACGCTCCTGAGGTCCAAGATAGGGCGTAGGCCCCCTTTGCCCTTCTTGGGAAACAGAAAGTAGTGGGAATAACAACCACGGCCTACTTCTGGACCAGGAACGTGCTCGACGGCCCCTTTGGCCAAGAGGGCCGCAACTTCCTCCCGTAGAAGATTCAAGTGATTCCCCGACATGCGGTGGCGCTGCGGTGGCATGGCTGGAGGGGTCGTCTCGAAGGGGAGGAAGTAGCCCCTTCAGACAATTTGCAGCACCCACCTGTCCGAAGTGATGGAACGCCAGTGGAGCAGGTGATGGTGAACTCTGCCGCCCACTGGTGTGGAATGGGCCTGAAAGCACGGACTAGGAAGGCTTTGAGGCGGATGCTGCTTTGGTGGATGTGGATGGACCGGCACGTTGACCCCCTGTACCACCTCGGCGGAATTCACGTCCGCGACCGCGTGGAGGATGGTTCTGCGGCTTGTGGCTAGGCGGACGTGAGGGGGCACCCCTTCCTTGGCCATGAAAGGGGCGAAAAGCGGAAGTTTGCAGGCGCGGGCCGAGAGACCCAAGGACTTGGCCATAGCCCTGGAGTCCTTAAAGCGCTCCAGCGCACTGTCCGCTTTGTCGCCAAAGAGGCGATCGCCATCAAAGGGCATGTCCATGAGGGTGCTCTGGACATCCCCGGAAAAAGACGTGGACCGCAACCAGGCGTGACGACGAAGCGCCACCGTGGACGACATTGCCCTGCCAAGCGAGTCCGTCGTGTCCAAACCACATCGGATGGCATACGACCCTGCATCCCACCCGTCGGCAAGAGCCTGGGCGAGCCGTGTCCGGGCCTCCTCCGGGCACAGGGGCAGCACGTCCTCCACCGTACCCCACAGAGAGAGGGAGTAACGGTCCAAGAGACAAGCGGCGTAAATCGACCGCAGCCCTAAACTAAGGGAGGAGAACAGCTTTATGCCAAACTGCTCCAGTCTCTTGGATTCCTGATCCGGGGGAGCGGACGGGAAGGAGGTCTGGGAAGTAGAGGCCTGGATAACCAGGCTCTCAGGGGTGGGGTGTTGGGACAGAAAACTGGGGTCGCCCGGTGCAGGGCGGTGGCGTCGGGCCACGTTCCGATCCACAGGAGGTACTGTGGAGGGCTTGGACCAGGTGCCCTTGAGAACGTTCATCAGTGCTTCGCTAAACTGCAGCAGAGGCTTCGAGGAGCTTGCTGACAGTTGGAGCACTTCAGTGAGGAGGTTAGTCCTCACAGCCATAGTAGGTAGCTCCAGCCCGAGGGCTTCGGCCGCCTTACGCAACGCCACAGAAAAGGTAGCACCTTCCTCCGAAGCCACGGTCGGAGGAGATATGAAGGCAGTGTCAGGGGAGGTGTAAAGGCCACTGGCATCCCCCAGCTCATCTGCCCAGTCCTGCGATAACTGGCCCTGGCGGGCCAGAGGGCCATCAGACCCCACCCAGTCGCCACCGTCATCCAATTCCTGATAAACAGGGGGAATGATCGGAGCCAGGCGGAAGATGAAATGGTCACCCATTGGCGTCGGATGCGGCGCCGGACGGTGCCGCAACAGCGCCGGGCCCAGACTGGGGCTGAACCGGGGAACGGCGTCATCCGGAGACAGCGCCGGGGGTGGAACAGGTGTCGACGCCGGCGGAGGAGGCGTCGTGAGGTCGACCGGCATCGACTGAGAACCAGGCCTGGATCCCACGGGGACCTGCGGCGTCGGGACCGAAGTCGACGACGGCGCGGGGGCCGGAGCCGCCAGCTCGCTAGGCCTCACAGTCGAGCCCGCAGGGCCCGAAGGCGTACCGCAGGTGTCAACGCCGGTGCCAGGCCCCTCATGGCCGAGAGGAAGGCACTGATCTCCGCCAGAGTCACGTCAGTCCAGGGACCGGCAGGTATGGGGACGGACACGGCTCCTGCTGCTCCGGCGGGGCCACGGGGGTGGTACCACCCGGACCCTCGACCGAGTCGCGCGAGCAGCGAGGGGAGTCCGAAGAGCGATGTCGTCTCTTGGACTTCTTACTATGCTTCGACTTACCCGAAGACTTGGAACCCGACGAGCGGTGATGTCGGCTGCGGTTCCGCGACCGGTCCTTCGACCTCCTCCTGGACCGGGACCATGAACGGCGTGGAGCCGAGTGCCGGAGCTCGAGAAGCTTGCGGTACCGCTCCCGCCTAGCCTTCGACGTCAAGGCCCGGCAGTCGAGGCACGACTCCGCATCGTGGTCGGCCCAAAGGCAGTAAAGGCACCGGCGATGGTGGTCCGTTACCGACATCAGTCTGTGAGAGGAGTCACAGGCTTTAAAACCAGGCATCCTACCGGCACCAGTTCGAGTTGACGAGTAGACAAAAGAGTCCAAAACGTTTTAGTCAAAAAATTACTAAAGGGGTAAGCTCTTCCTGGATCGGCGCTGTCTGGTGCGGAAAAAAGAAGAACTGACGTCAGCGCGCGAGGGTGGCGTCTAAGTACTCTGACTACGTCAATCCGGCGCACGACGCCGACGACGGACGCGGAGCCGCAGACGACGCCTAGCGACGCGCAAGGGGTATTGCTGCCGAAAAATCTTTCCGGATCCAGCCTGACGCCTGGGGATATTCTAAGGTGAGGAATCTAACTAACGTGTTTCTTTCAGATGTCACAATTAATTGAAGAGCATGCCATACTTTCAGACTTCCAAACAGGATTCCGTCCGCGAAGAGGCACAGAATCTGCCCTCCTTGCCATCTGGGATGACCTGAATAATACAGTTGACTGCAACAAGGTTGCTGCGCTACTCCTCTTGGACCTCTTGGTTGCCTTTGACATGGCTGACCATGACACTCTGAAACAAAGTATCTATGAAGCCGGCATAGAGGGGACTGCTCTAGACTGGATCGCGTCCTACCTTCGCACCAGAACCAATGTCATCCATACCCCATCTTTCTCGTTCAAACCATACTCTACAAAAGCAGGGGTCCCTCAATGCTCTATCATCTCTCCCATGCTTTTCAACATCTACATGAAGTAATTGTGAGAAGTTGGCCTGATATATGATGTCACTAATTCTAGTGTACACCCTGTATCAGTCCAAACAACCCTTATGGTGATTGGTTGTAAAGTCAACCTTATAGACCAGCTATCCTAGTGGTAGCATGCACAAGAGCAGTCTTAGGCTAAACTCTGTATGGCATGTGAAGCCAGCTGTTATACCATTTGCAATCCCTTGAATACCAAATGAAAGGACACCACAACAGATATATATAAAAATAGAATGTATTTATTCTAGTCAAAATACCCTCAGCACTCTTTATGAGATTCGAGGTAAGTACAACACAGTCTTATTTAAGCAAACATAAGTCACACAGGTAAGTAATAGTTAGGCCCTAGGGGCCACGCAAACCATATACTAAGTAAGTGGTATAAGAACCACTGTCACGAACACAGGTTAGGACTAGGCCTAGGGAATTGCTGGGGCTACACTATACTACCAGTTACTAGGCAGTGGGAGGCCCACGGGATTCAGGTGCAGAGTGGAAACACTCACGCGTAATGCGTTAAAGTCGATAGAAATAGTAATGTTTAGAAATAAAGAGTTTTAGGACACTTCGGAAGGAGCTAGGAGTTGGAGACTTGGAAACTATACCCTAGGATAGTCAATACCCTTGTGAGCACCGGAGAACTCAAGTTACCTAGCCCACGGGCTGCGGGTGCATAGGTGTGAACTTGCGTCGGGTTTCGTCGTCGACTCCTATGGATGCCTGAAGAAAAGATGCTGACAGGCAGTCAGTGAAGAGTGTCCGGTGGATCCCAAGGATGGAATCGAGAAGGGGGATACCTGCAAGCAGAGGGGACAGAGTCTAGGTCACCAGCCGGGAAGGAACCAGGAAGGAACCAGGCGATGTTGTGAAGATGCAGGTGAAGAGGTGAAGCTTGTCGCAGCAGCCACGGGAACCAGGAGGCGTCGAGGACGACCAGAACCAGGAGGCGAGCTGTCCCACAAGCGCTCTTGCTGTCGGCGGTGTCGATGTCGAATTCGGACACAACAAGCCTTGGCAAGTGCAACCCACGCAGGATGAAGGATTCACTTCTGTTGCAGACCAGGAAGGCCTGAGGGGCTTCTCTTACACAGGGAAGCAAGGGCCAGTCTGGAGGAGCCAAACCAGCGGTGGAAAGTTAAGGGTTCGTCTTCACAAAGGTTACTAGCCAACGGGCAAGCAACCGGACAGACGCATCGAGCAGGAAAATGCAGAAGGGCCCCACGCAGAACTCGTGGAGTGTGGAGGGCTGATCTTCGGTGCAGATGGTGCTCGGGGCTTCTCAATCCCCAGAGCACAACTTCGAGGATGCCTCAGATGCTGCGCTGGAAGCTAGTAGCCAATTTTCCCAGGTAGCCGGTCCCACGTCTCTCGTCGCCTCCGCGGATCTCAGCTTTGCTGTGGATGTAGATCAGGGTCGGAGAAGTCTGGAAGTCAAGGCGCTGGTCGGGCTCTGCAGTCGGTTCCTCGTAGGACTTGGGCAAAGCAAACGGCAGGTCGCTTGATGGTGCCTGTTTGCACAGGGCGGCCACTCCTTGGCCACAAGGGAGATTCTTCAGTCTTCTTCCGTAGTCGAATGTCGAAGGTCCAGAGTTTCTGTTCAAGTTTCAGTTTTCAGGATAATCCAAAGTCCTAGGGACTCAGCTCCCACTCTTTTACTAATCTGGGGGGCAGGGTTACCTGCTAGGTCCCTCCTATGGGTGGGACCAGGGAGGGTGGTGGTTACACCCTCTTCCCTTTGTCCAGTTTCGTGCCAGGACTGGGGCTGGAGTGCCCCAGCACCGGTTTGAACCGGACTATGCATGGGACACCTTGTGGGCCCCAGGCAGTGTCTCGTTTCTTTCATCCCTCCCTGCCCCAATACACTAAGTCCTGTCTAGGGTGGTGCTAGCACCTCCCAAGGCAGGAAACCTATTGTCCAAGCCTCCCTCGCTGGAAGGACTCCGAGCAGCAGGAGGCCAGACTTGTGTCTGTGGCAGCAGCATCCATTTTGTGATGCTGGGGCTCTGGTTAACTTTAACCGGGTAGTAGGTCTTCAACATGTCTTCTCCCTCTAGAAGGGGGAATACTATCCTCATTGCCAGAAATGGTGTGGGGGTAGTATTCCAAAGTGTTAGACACCTTACACAACATGTTTTGATAAAGCCAAACCATAGTTACCATAACCGCGAGGATTATAAGGCACTTTAAGAGTATATGGTAGGCGATATCATAGAACAGCTATAAGGACATGGTTCCGAAAGCTGCAGACAGGCTCAGCTCATGCTAGAGCACCATCTCACATGTTACCAAGCAGTCTGCCTTCAGGATTGTTAAGGCCTGCCGTAGGAGTGACTGATAGGTTACCCATGTATCTATATATAAGGTAGGTGTAGGAATACTACACCTAAGCAAGGGGTGATTACACGACCTTGCCCCAGCTGAGTGATCAGCCAATTGTGTCATGATGGAAGGCCAGCCAGGGGTGGCATAATACATGCTGCAGCCCCTGGTAGGCCTAGGGTACACCCATGCCCTGGGTACCTAAGGTACACTGTACAGGGCCCTATAGAGTGATCCTTACAAATTGGGTTATGTACCTAAAGTACATAGTATGAATTTAGAGAGAGAACAGCTGGGCTGTGGGTCTGATTAGCAGGCCCACAGCCACATCTAAGTCGAAAACCAGTGAAGCAAAAGCAAAAAGTGGGGGTGACCATAGAAAGCAGTCCCTACTCTCCTACAGTAATTACCGGTACTGATCAAGCAATTTCACCTCACGTGCTATAACTATGCAGATGACACACAAATACGCCTTCAACTGGAATGCCCCAAAGACATTGGAAACCCTCCAATTTTCAGTTGTCTCAGAGACTTGGAGCCATCTCAAATTGAATGCTTCCAAAATGGAAATACTCACGTGTGACGAATAGAAACATTATAACCCGCTTGCCGCCTGGCCTGATTAACTATGATCACCACCTAAAGTATTGAAGGAAGTATGAAACCTCGGAATGACCATGGACTCCGAGCTATCGATGAATGCCCAAGTGGACAAACTAGCAAGATCAAGCTTTGTCACTATAAAAACGCTATGACGAATCTTCCCCCATTTGGAATTTCCATACAAGGTCCAAGCTACCATCTCCCTTGTTCTGTCCCAATTCGATTACGCCAATAGCCTCTACCACGGATCACCTTAAACGACCATGGAAAGACTACAACGGATTCAGAACTCAGCTACCAGACTACTCTTGCATATCAAACTACAAGACCACATCTCACCTGCCTTGAAAGCCCTGCATTGGTTACAGGTTGCCGGAAGATCCACGTTCAAGTTGCTTTGTATCACCCACCAAGCGATACATGGAATGGGACGCTCTTCACCAGGAATAAAATCATCAAACACATTCAACAAAAGAACCTTCGCTCTAGAGTGGCACCTCGCCTCAAAATCCCAAGATACAAGAAAAAAAACATGGGTGGAACATCCTTCTCTGTTCAAGCAGCCAGACTATGGAACTCTTTACCACTCTTTACCACCCAACAAAAGATCCACAGACAACTACCTTATCTTTAGAAAACTACTCAAGAATTGGCTCTCTCACACATAAGCACCATGCGCAAACAGAAATTTACAGCATATCCCTCTGTATATAAGCATTTATTTGTACTATAGATATGTATCTATCTTTGTGTATTGCTTTGTATAAACGTCGGATAATTATGTTGTTAGAAAATAAATACAATACATTTTTAAGTACAATAGCACTAGAAACCCAGAGTTTATCTAATGCATCTCTAATCTACATATACTTACTTCGTTTATGCATCTATATACCTTCCATGTACTTGGATCTATATGTTTATTACTTTTCTCCTAAAAAAGCATATTCAAAGTATTTCTCATCTTATACCACTATCAATATCTTTTATCTACATAAACCTACCTCCTTTATGAATCTATATACTTTCCATGTACTTGTGGATCTATATATTTATCATTTTCTTCTAATTCAGCATATTAAATGCACTACCCTATTTCTCATCTTATACCTCTCTCAATATATCGTCTACCCCAACTTTCTGACTCATCACAAACTTCTTTCTACTACTCTTTCCAAAGCACTTCCCTATTTCTCACCCTATAACACTATCAATATATCCTCTACATCCACTCTCTCGTTTATACCAAACCCCATACCACTACTATTATCCCCAAATGAACCCTTTCCAGAGTCTCCCATACTCCACCCCTCCTTCCATCATCTGACACCTCTTTTACCTTATTGATCCCCCAAAACAAGCCTTTCAGAAATCTTCCCTCTGACTATTCGCCTTCACATCCCTTTTTACTCATCCCAAGCCTCCTCCTACTGCTATGACCTCCAAAACAAAACAAAAAGTCTAAATCCTTCACTCTTCTATCCCTCCACTATCCTTTTCAATCAAAATAAAAGAACAACATGTCTGTGAGAAGTTGGCCTGATGTATGATGTCACTAGTTCTAGTGTACACCTTATATCAGTCCAAACAACCCTTATGGTGATTGGTTGTAAAGTCAACCTTATAGACCAGCTATCCTAGTGGTAGCATGGACAAGAGCAGTCTTAGGCTAAACTCTGAATGGCATGTGAAGCCAACTGTTATACCATTTGTAACCCCTTGAATACCAAATGAAAGGACACCACAACAGATATATATATAAAATAAAGTGTATTTATTCTAGTCAAAATACCCTCAGCACTCTTTATGAGATTAGAGGAAAGTACAACACAGTCTTATTCAAGCATACATTAAGTCACACAGGTAAGTAATACAGTTAGGCCCCAGGGGCCACGCAAACCTTATACTAAAGAAGTGGTATAAGGACCACTGTCACGGAAATAGGATAGGCCTAGGCCTAGAGAATCGCTGGGGCTACACTACACTACCAAAGGTTAGGAAGTGGGAGGCCCACGGGATTCAGGTGCAGAGTGGAAACACTCACGCGTAATACGTATAATCGATAGAAATAGTACAGTTTAGACTTAATAAGATTTAGGACACTTCTGGAGTAGCTAGGAAGTCGAGACTGGAAAACTAGACACTAGGATAGTCAATACCCTGATGAGTACCGGAGTACCCAAGTTACCTAGCCCACGGGCTGCGGGTGCATAGGTGTGAAGTTGCGTCGGGTTTCGTCGTCGACTCCTATGGATGCCTGAAGGAAGGATGCTGACAGGCAGTCAGTGAAGAGTGTCCGGTGGATCCCAAGGCTGGGATCAAGAAGGAAGGATACCTGCAAGCAGAAGGGACAGAGTCTGGGTCACTAGCCCGTGACCACGTGGAACCAGGAAGGAACCAGGCGATGTTTGCAGGTGAAGAGGTGAAGCTTGTCGCAGCTACCACGGGTACCAGGAGACGTCGAGGACGACCAGGACCAGGAGGCGAGCTGTCCCACGAAGGCTCTTGCTGTCGGCGGCGTCGAAGTCGAACTAGGACTCACCAAGCCTTGGCAAGCGGAACCCACACAGAATGGAGGACTTGCTTCTGGTGCAGACCAGGAAGGTCTGGGGTGCTTCTCTTTTTCAGAAGAGCAAGAGCCAGTCTGGAGGAGCCAAACCAGCAGTCGAAAGTTACAGGTGTGTCGTCGCAAAGGTTACTAGCCAACGGGCCAGTGACCGGACAGACGCGGCAAGCAGGAAAATGCAGAAGGGCCCCCACGCAGGACTCGTGGAGTGTGGGGGGCTGATCTTCGGTGCAGATGGTGCTTGGGGTTGGGGCTTCTCAATCCCCGGTGCACAACTTCGAGGGTGCCTCAGAAGCTGCGCTGGAAGATACTCGCCACTTTTCCCAGGTAGCCGGTCCCACGTCTCTCGTCGCCTCCACGGATCTCAGCTCGGCTGTGGATCAGGGTCGGAGAAGTCTGGAAGTCAAGGCTCTGGTCGGGCTCTGCAGTCAGTCCCTCGTAGAACTTCAGCAAAGCAAAGGGTAAGTCTCTTGATGGTGCCTGTTTGCACAGGGTAGCCACTCCTTGGCCACAAGGGAGATTCTTCAGTCTTCTTCTTTCGTCGAATGTCGAAGGTCCAGAGTTTCTGTTCAAGTTGCAGGTTCAGGATAATCTAATCTCCTGGGGCCCAGCTACCACACTTATACTAATCTGGGGGGCTGGGTTGCCTGCTAGGTCACGCCTTATGGGTGGGACCTGGGAGGGGGGTGGTTACACCCCCTTCCCTTTGTCCAGTTTCGCGCCAGGGCTGGAGTGCCCCAGCACCGGTTTGAACTGGACGATGCACGGGACACCTTGTGTGCCCCAGGCATTGTCTCTCATCCCTCCCTGCCCCAATACACTAAGGCCTGTCTGGGGTGGTGCTCGCACCTCCCAAGGCAGGAAACCTATTGTCCAAGCCTCCCGTGCCGGAATCACTCCCAGCAGCAGGAGGTCAGACTTGTGTCATGGCAGCAGCATCCATTTTGTGATGCTGGGGCTCTGGTTAACTTTAACCGGGTAAGTAGGTTTCAACATGTCTTCTCCCTCTAGAAGGGAGGGATAATTTCCTCATCCCCAGAAATGGGATGGGGGTATTATTCCAAAGTGTTAGACACCTTACACGACATGTTTTGATAAAGCCAAACCATAGTTACCATAACTGTTTAAGATTATAAGGCACTTTAAGAGTATATGGTAGGCTATATCATAGAACAGCTATAAGGACATGGTTCTGAAAGCTTGCAGACAGGCTCAGCTCATGCTAGAGCACCATCTCACATGTTACCAAGCACTCTGCCTCCAGGATTGTTAATCATTAACCACCACAGGGGCCGCCCAAACCACCTGAACCAGGGGCATTCAATAATTATTCCAAACAAGAGGTTCAAAGTGTATAATTCAACAACAAATATCAAAAAGCAATAAAAGACATAAATTTATATAAACCAAGAGAGAAAAAAGAAAAGAGAAGAGACCCTAATAGAAAAACATACAAAATGTATTTAATAAAACGGCTCAGTGTTGTAAGCTGGTACATAAAACATAACAACCTATACATAACCAGACAAGTGGCAGACAAGGGGATGGTTGCATAACAAAGGAGTGCACACAATTTACATAAAACTCCAGTAAGCAAAAAAATGTGTCCTCCAATAATTGCGGCCACAATGGCGTCGACGGCGTTTCGACCTTTGGTGTTAATCCATGGTCATCTTCAGGACATAAAATATACTGAGCATCCCAATTGAGCAATCTAAAAGAAGTCCATAACAGTATATGAATTTAGAGAAGGGCCAAAGAAACAGTGTTTAAAGTAACACAAAAAAAGGAGAGAAGAAGAAAAAGAAAAAAGAAAAAAGAGAGAGGAATTAAAGATTTTTGAGGAGAAGAACCCTCAACCGTTTAAAATCAAGAGTTGTTAATAAAGAACCACCAGTGTTCAATAAATAATTATACTAGCCATGCCGGAAATAGATATTAGGCGACTAGAAACAAAAATGTGCAATCAATTCCTGCCACCTATTAGCATCAAGGCTTCAGACAGTAACTTACTTATATCCTAAATAGCTTAGATATCGAATTGAGTTCAATTCAGCCACAGCAACTTCAGGGGTAATTATTAACAACTCTTGATTTTAAACGGTTGAGGGTTCTTCTCCTCAAAAATCTTTAATTCCTCTCTCTTTTTTCTTTTTCTTCTTCTCTCGCGCGCTGACGTCAGTTCTGTACATAGCTTTCCATGCCAGGAACGCAGAGCCATGCAAGAAACCGTCACTGGTGCCATGAAACTAGGGCCCTGAAAGGAATCACCTTAACCCTAGATATCGGTTCGCAGAACGCGGAGGATGGGTGGGGCGGTAAGGAATCAAACTAACTAATGTTTCTTACAGATATATCGTTACCGAAGTTAAGTTACTTGTGCATCTGAAAGAAACACGTTAGTTAGATTCCTTACCTTAGAATAGATACCCCAGCAATACCAACCCCGGTGGTGCGTCTGCGAACCAAGATCACACCAGGAAGTCCTGGAGAACGGAACAGCCAAAGAAGCCGTCTCTCCGGACTTGGCTGTCCAGGCAATAATGCTTGGTAAATGTGTGCAGCGAGGCCCACGTAGCTGCCTGACAAATGTTCTGCAGAGGGACTCCCCGTCCCAAGGCAGTAGTAGCCGCTGTGGCCCGAGTGGAATGGGCCCTCAGCCCCACAGGAGGATCCTTCTTAGCCAAAGAATAAAAGACGGTGTAGCCTCTCATCCTCTTTCGAGGGATGCAGAGGCGGAAAGAAGGTGGGTAAGGTAACGGACTGCCCGATGTGAAAGGCAGTAACCACCTTAAGAAGAAAAGAAGGGCGAGTCCTCAGAACAACCTTGTCCTGATGAACAGAGAGGAAAGGAGGTTTAGAAGAAAGAGCCTGGAGCTCATTTACTCTTCTGGCAGAGGTGATAGCAACCAGGAAAGCAGTCTTGAGAGTCAGAAGATGAAGAGGACAGTTATTAAGTGGCTCAAAGGGAGCGCACATCAGATAAGTTAACACCAGATTCAAGTCCCACTGAGGCATTACAAAGGGAACAGGTGGATACATATGAGTAATGCCTTTCAGGAATCTATTCACAACAGGGGACTTGAAAAGAGAAGGCTGATCAGGAAGCCTCAAGAAGGCTGAAACAGCTGAAAGATATCCCTGGATGGTGCCCAGATCAGAGCCCTGCTGGGCCAGGGAAAGAAGAAAGAGAAGAACCTCAGAAAGAGGGGCAGAAAGGGGATCCACAGCCTTTGCTGTGCACCATGCCACAAATTTGTTCCACCTGCAGGCGTATACCGTTTTAGTGGAGGGACGCCTGGCTGCCAGAATGACATCACAGACTTCAGGAGGCAAGTCAAATGGCATCAACTGCTGCCGCTCAATATCCACGTGTGGAGGCTGGACAGGTTCGGGTGGAGGGCCGTCCTCTGCTGCTGCAACAGAAGGTCCTCCTGAAGAGGCAGTCGAATCGGGGGATCGGTTGACAGACTGAGTAGCTCGTGATACCAGTATCTTCGTGTCCAATCCAGAGCCACAAGGATGACTTGGGCTCGGTCGCACCTGATCTTCTTCAGCACTCTGGGCAGAAGTGGTATAGGCGGGGAGGCGGAAAGGCGTATAACAGACCACAACTCCACTCGCGACGAAAGGCGTCTCCGAGAGAGTGCTGCCTTGGAAACTCCAACGCGCAGAACTGATGACATTGCGCGTTCTCTTCGGTGGCGAATAGATTCTACCAAGGCTCTCCCCACTGCTGAAAGAGACCTTGCGCCACGTCCGAGTTCCGACGCCACTCGTGATCCATCATGCAGCGACGGCTGAGTTAGTCCCCCATGGCGTTCAGAGAGCCCGCCAGGTGTTGAACCACCGGGTGATGCCCTGATGTTCCAGCCATGTCCAGAGGCGCAGAGCCTCCTGACAAAGGTTCCACGACCCCACCCCGCCCTGTTTGTTGCAATACCACATGGCGGTGGTGTTGTCCATGAACACCTGCACTACACTTCTCCGGACAGAGGGAAGGAATGCCTTCAGTGCAAGCCTGATCGCCCGCAGCTCCAATAGGTTGATATGGAGCCGGGACTCAGCCGGAGACCAGAGGCCTCTGATCTCTGCCTCTCCCATGTAGCCACCCCATCCCAGGAGGGACACATCCGTCACCATTACATGCTCCAGTAGGGGTAGGGAGAGGGATCTGCCACTGACGCAATCGCGGTACGTGAGCCACCACTGCAACTGTCTTGCAGTGCCCTCAAAGATCAGGACGTGGTCGGACAGGTTGCCCTGATGTTGAGCCCACTGGAACTTCAGGTTCCACTGCAGAGCCCGCATCCGCCACCTGGCGTGATGTACCAGCAGGATGCAGGAGGGCATCCGACCCAGCAGCCGTAGGGCCATCCTGACCGAAACTCTGGATAAAAGCTGAAAGATCGGAATCAGAGCCTGACTATCCCGAACCCGCTGTTCGGGAGGATAGACCCGAAACTGCGCCGAGTCCCGAGCCGCTCTGATGAAGAGGAGCTTCTGGGAGGGACTCAGATGTGACTTCGGCACGTTGATGGAGAACCCCAGCGAATGCAGGAGGTCGGCCGTAGTCTGGAGGTGGGAGACGACTGTTCGGGGCGAGCCCGCCTTCAACAACCAGTCATCGAGATAGGGAAAGACTGGAACTCCTAATCTGCACAGATGAGCTGCGACCACCGCCATCACTTTCCTGAACACCCGAGGGGCACTGGTGAGGCCGAAGGGGAGCACGGTAAACTGAAAGTGCTCGTGGCCTACCGTGAACCGCAGGTAACGCCGGTGGGCCAGCTGGACGGGGATGTGGAAATAAGCATCCTGCAAGTCCAACGCTACCATCCAGTCTCCAGGGTCTAGGGCAGTCAGAACCTAAGCTAATGGCAGCATCTTGAACTTCTCCTTTCCGGAGGAAGGCTTTGATGCTCCTGAGGTCCAAGATAGGGCGTAGGCCCCCTTTTCACTTATTGGAAACTAGAAAGTAGTGGGGGTAACAACCCCGTCCTACTTCTGGGCCAGGAACGCGCTCGATGGCCCCCTTGGCCAAGAGGGCCGTAACTTCCTCCTGCTGAAGTTGCAAGTGATCCCCCGACATGCGGTGGTACTGCGGTGGCATGGCTGGAGGGGTCGCCTCGAAGGGGAGGGAGTAGCCCCTTCGGACGATTTGCAGCACCCAGCTGTCCGACGTGATGGTACGCCAGTGGAGCAGGTGATGTTGAACTCTGCCTCCCACTGGCATGGAATGGGCCTGAAAGCTCAGACTAGGAAGGCTTTGAGGCAGATGCTGCGGATGTGGACTGACCGGCTCTCTGTCTCCCTGCTCCGCCATGGCGGAATCCACATCCGCGACCGAATTGAGGCTGGTCCTGTGGCTGGACGAACGTGCGGGGTGCCCCTTCCTTGGCCACGAAAGGGGCGAAAAGCAGAAGGATGCTGGCGCTGGGCCGACAGACCCAAGGACTTGACCGTAGCTCTGGAGTCCTTAAAGCGCTCCAGCGCACAATCTGCTTTGTCGCTAAACAGGCGACGGCCATCAAAGGGCATTTCCATGCGAGTGCTCTGGACATTCCCTGAAAAGTTCATGGACCTCAGCCAGGCGTGACGACGAATTGCCACCGTCGTTGCAATCGCTCTGCCCAGCGAGTCCGTGGTGTCAAGTCCACATCTAATGGAATTCCGTGCTGCATCACGCCCCTCAGCAAGAGCCTGGACGAGCCGTGTCCTGGCCTCCTCCGGACACTGGGGCAACACGTCTGCCACCATGTCCCACAGACAGTGGGTGTGACGGTCCAAAAGGCATGCGGTAATAATGGACCGCCATCCAAGACAGAGAGGAAAACAGTTTCTTGCCAAACTGTTCCATCCTTTTGGATTCCCGGTCCGGAGGCGTGGACGGGAAGGCGGTTTTGGACGTGGAGGCCTGGACAACCAGACTCTCAGGGGTGGGGTGTACGGACAGAAAGCAGGGGTTGCCCGGAGCTGGGCGGTGGCGCCGGGCCACATTTTGATCCACAGGAGAGACTGTGGAGGGCTTGGACCAAGTAACCATCAGAACATCGGTGAGGGCCTCATTAAACTGCAGCAGAGGCTCCGAAGAGCTTACTGGCGGTTGAAGCACCTCAGTGAGGAGGTTAGTCCTCACGGCCGCTGCAGAGAGCTCTAGGTGCAAGGCCTTCGCCGCCTTGCGCAGCACCACAGCATAAGTAGCGCCCTCCTCCGTAGCCACGGAAGGAGGAGAGACGAAACCAGTGTCAGGTGAAGTGTCTAGACCACTGGCCTCCCCCAGCTCGTCTGCCCAGTCCTAACTTAATTGGCACTGCTGTGCCAGAGGGTCCTCAAACCCCTCCCAGTCCTCCCCTTCATCCGTGTCCTGGTAATCAGGCAAAAAAGACTGAGCCGGGTCATAGGCGAAAGGCTCACCCTCCGTCGCCGGACCCGGACTGAAACTAGGGACATCGTCATCCGAGGACGGCGCCGGGAGGGACACCATGGGGGTCGGCGCCAGCGGAGGAGTCGTGAGGTCAACTGGCGTCGACCGGGATCCAGGCGTGGATCTCACGGGGACCTGTGGCGCCACGACCGCATTAGACGCCGGGGCCGAAGCCGCTGGCTCACAATGACCCCAAGTTGGACCTGCGGGGCCCGGAGGCGCGCCGGCAGGCCTCGACGGTGGGAAGAGAGTCCTCATGGCCACGAGGATGTCTCGAATTTCGCCCGGAGTCGCATGAAGCCCAGGGACCGGAGGGTGTGGGGCCGGATGGGACTCCTGCGGCTCCGGCGGAGCCGTGTGGGTGGTGCCACCCGAACCCTCGGCCGAGTCGCGCGACCGGCGAGGGGAGTCAGAAGAGTGATGTCGCTTCTTCGACTTCTTTTTGCCATGCCTCGACTTATTTGAGTGTGAGGACTTGGATCCCGACGAACGGTGATGACTGCGACTCTGCGACCGGTTCCTCGACTTCCTCCTCGATCGGGACCTCGAGCAGCGCGGAGCCGACTGCCGGTTCTCGAGGAGCTTGCGGGACCACTCCCGCCTAGCTTTCGATGTCAAGGCCCCGCAGTTGGGGCACGACTTGTCATCGTGGTCGGCCCCAAGACAGTAGAGACACCAATGGTGGGGGTCGGTAACCGACATCAGTCTGTGACAGACGTCACATGTCTTGAACCCGGGCATCCCTACCGGCACCAGGAATCAAAGTCGACTCAAAAAAGGGTAGACAAAATGTCCAAAAAGTTAGTCAAAAAATGACTAAGGGTACGCTCTTCCCAGAACTGCGCTTGCTGGTGCCGAAAAAAGAAGAACTGACGTCAGCCGCGAGGGCGGCGCCTAAGTACTCCGACAACGTAATTCCGGCGATCACGACGCTGACGACGGACGCGGAGCCGCAGATGACGCCTACCGACGCGCAGGGGTACTGCTGATGAAAAATCTTTCCAGATCCAGCCTGACGCCTGGGGATATTCTAAGGTAAGGAATCTCACTAACGTGTTTCTTTCAGATAAAAAAATATTCTCTTGCAGGCAATAGAGCATCATAGCTTCCAACATGGTATTATGCTGCCATAAGGTAATGTGTCTACTCTTAAGAAAGTACATACAGGCTTCAACACCTTTCTTCTGCTCGATGCATGTATAAAGAGAACATACATAGAGAGCAATCATTACAAAGTTATCTTCCCACTGGATATCGCGGGTTCTTGTCAATAAGTCTGAACTGTCTTTACAATAGGACCTTAGAGTAACCACATATTTAGAAAGGAAGAGATCTAAGAAAATTTAAGTGTTTTCCAATAGTCCTCCATTTGAGGAGACTATTGGACGCCCTGGTGGATTAGTGGCGTCCTTATGGATTTTCGGGAGGAGATACAGACATGGAATACGTGGATTATCGTTTTTCAAAAATGTGTACTCCTCCTCATCCAGAAGACCACACTGAAACCAATTCAGTAGCAGATCATAATTCCGTCTAATCGATGTTTTGTATCTTTCGCAATCAATTTCCTCATAGCAAGTTTGGTCCGAACGTTGTCATTTCGATATTGTTCTTGATCCATGATAACAATGTTGCCAACCTTGTCAGAGGGCTTGATATGGGGTTGGGATCTTTCTCTAAGGTTTGTAGTGCTTCTCGTTGTTTTTTAGATACATTTTCATATTGTCTAGCCACTTTCTTAGTTCGCAATTTCATTAGGTTCTGTATTATGGCTGAGCTATACGCTTCAATATTGTCGTGTGGAACATTGTGGTTGCATTTGGATTTAGGTTTAAAGCCACTGTGACATGTTCTGTTGGATTCCAAACCATGTTATTCGAGCATTTGCTCCACATTTCCCTGTTGTTGTTGATCATCGCTGGAAGTAAAATAAAAGGCGTAGCACAAAAAGACCTATTATTTAAGGATGTGCAGGAACAAAAGGCGGATGCCACAAATAAAATGACAATACACCAAGAATGATTACTACCTTTAGTAATGGGGCAACACACGCGAGGAGAATTATGAAAGCTCATTGGAGATTACTCCTAGCTGACCCAATAATAGGGAAACATATTGGCCTAAGTCCCAAAATACAGGCGTGCTATATCTCTGAAAGACTCCTTAGTTCGAAGTTATCCCCATGAAGTTACTAGCTCTCACTGGTTGAACACCCCAAATGGGTTCACAACCTGCGGGTCATGTAAGGCATGCCACAATGGCAGAAACTGTAAAACTTACAAAACAGGGTCAGGAATGACTAGGAGGATCACCAAAATCATCACTTGCAATAGTGATTTTACCATCTATGCTTTGGAATGCCCGTGTGGGTATTACTACATAGGCAGCACTAAACTTCCATTGAAAACAGGCGTCCTACAGCACCTACGAGCAATAACAAACCGGGATGGAAACTACCCGGTTGCTCATCATTTTGCGCAGGTACACAAAAGCGACAACAAGTTGTTGAGCTTTTTTAGCATTGACAGAGTCCTACCCCATGCTTGGGGTGGTGATTGGGAGAAAAGTCTCCGAATACGAGAATCTAGGTATATAATAGATCTAAACGATTGCGTAGATTCAGGTGAGGGACTATTGGAAATTGCAGAGCCGAACAAGTTACTCACCTTCGGTTACAATATATCTGTAAGGAACAAGTTACTTACCTTCGGTAACGATGTATCTGTAAGAAACATTAGTTAGATTCCTCACCTTAGAATATCCCCAGGCGTCAACTGGATCGTTGGCGTCGTGCGCCGGAATGACGTCGGAGTACTTAGACGCCGCCCTCGCGCGCTGACGTCAGTTCTTGTACATAGCTTTCCGCGCCAGGAACGCAGAGCCATGCAAGAGACCGACACTGGTGCCAGAAAATCTAGAGCCCTGAAAAGGATAGCCTTAACCCTAGATATCAGTTCGCAGAACGGGGAGGATGGGTGGGTCGGTGAGGAATCTAACTAACTAATGTTTCTTACAGATACATCGTTACCGAAGGTAAGTAACTTGTTCATCTGAAAGAAACACGTTAGTTAGATTCCTCACCTTAGAATAGATACCCAAGCAATACCAACCCCGGTGGTGGGTCTGCGAACCAATATCAAACCAGAAAGTCCTGGAGGACAGAACGGCCAAAGAAGCCATCCCTCCGGACTTGGCTGTCTAGGCAATAGTGCCTGGCAAACGTGTGCAGCGAAGCCCACGTCGCCGCCTGACAGATGTCCTGCAAAGGGACTCCACGTCCCAAAGCAGTAGTAGCCGCTGTGGCCCGAGTAGAATGGGCGCGCAGCCCAACAGGCGGGACCTGTTTTTGCCAAAGAATAACAGGTTTTTATACACAAAACGACCCACCGGGAGATGGACCGTTAGTGCACAGCTTTACCCTTCTTCGCACCCACGTAGCCAACGAAAAGCTGGTCGTCCACCCGGAACTGCTTTGTGCGGTCCAAATAAAAGGAGAGCGCACGTTTTGGGTCCAGACGGTGGAGCCGCTCTTCCTCTTTGGAAGGATGCGGAGGCGGAAAGAAGGTGGGCAAGGTGACAGATTGCCCAAGATGAAAGGGGGTCACCACTTTCGGAAGAAAGGAAGGACGAGGCCGAAGGACAACCTTGTCCGGATGAACAGATAGAAAAGGAGGCTTGGACGATAGAGCCTGGAGCTCACTCACCCGTCTAGCCGAGGTGATGGCAACCAGGAGAGCAGTCTTAAGAGTCAGAAGACGAAGAGGACAATTGTGAAGAGGCTCAAAGGGAGCGCACATCAGAAATGTTAAGACAAGATTCAAGTCCCACTGAGGCATTACGAAAGGGACAGGAGGGAACGTGTGAGTAATGCCTTTAAGAAAGCATGACACTACAGGGGACTTGAAAAGAGAAGGCTGATCAGGAAGCCGTAAGAAGGCAGAGATGGCAGCAAGATAACCTCTCAAGGTGCCCAGGGCAGAGGCCTACTGGGCCAAAGAAAGAAGAAAGAGGAGAACCTCAGAAAGAGGGGCGGAAAGGGGATCCACAGCCTTTGCTGTGCACCATGCCACAAATTTGTTCCACCGGCAGGCGTATACCGTCTTTGGGTAGGGACGCCTGGCTGCCAGAATGATATCACAGACTTCAGGAGGCAAGTCAAATGGCATCAACTGCCGCCGCTCAATCTCCACGCATGGAGGTGAAGGCTGGACAGGTTCGGGTGGAGGACCGTCCCCTGGTGCTGCGACAGAAGATCCTCCCGAAGGGGCAGACGTATCGGAGGATCGGTCAACATACTGAGTAGCTTGGGATACCAGTACCTTCGTGCCCAATCCGGAGCCACCAAGATGACTTGGGCCCGGTCGCGCCTGATCTTCTTCAGCACTCTGGGCAGAAGTGGTATAGGCGGAAAGGCGTACAACAGACCGCAACTCCACTCGCGACGCAAAGCGTCGCCGAGCGAGTGCCGCCTTGGAAATTCCAACGCGCAGAACTGCTGACATTGCGCGTTCTCGTCGGTGGCGAATAGATCTAACCAAGGCTCTCCCCACTGCTGAAAGAGACCTTGCGCCACCTCGGAGTTCAGACGCCATTCGCGATCCATCATGCACCGGCGGCTGAGTTCGTCTGCTCTGGCGTTCAGAGAGCCCGCCAGATGTTGAACCACCAGGGTGATGCCCTGATGTTCCAGCCATGTCCAGAGGCGCAGAGCCTCTTGACAAAGGGTCCACGACCCCACCCCGCCCTGTTTGTTGCAATACCACATGGCCGTGGTGTTGTCCGTGAACACCTGCACGACACTTCCCCGGACAGAGGGAAGGAAGGCTTTCAGTGCAAGTCGGATCGCTCTCAGCTCCAACAAGTTGATGTGGAGGCGAGACTCCGCCGGAGACCAGAGGCCTCTGATTTTCGCCTCTCCCATATGGCTACCCCATCCCAGGAGGAACACATCCGTCACTACGACATGCTCCGGTAGGGGTAGGGAGAGGCTCTTGCTCGTGACCCAATCGCGGTCCGTGAGCCACCACTGCAACTGCTGTGCCGTGCCCTCCGAGATCAAGACATGGTCGGACCGGTTGCCGTGATGCTGGGCCCACTGAAACTTCAGGTCCCACTGCAGAGCCGGATGCAGGAGGCCATCAGCCCCAGAAGCCGCAACATTAGCTTGACCTAAACCCAGGATAGAGGCCGAAAGATGGGAATCAGGGCCTATATATCCCGGACCCGCTGTTCCGGTGGATAAACCCGGAACTGCGCCGAATCGAGAACCGCTCCGATGAAAAGGAGCTTCTGATAGGGGCTCAGGTGTGACTTCAGCACGTTGATGGAAAACCCCAGCAAATGCAGGAGATCCGCCATAGTCTGGAGGTGGGAGACGACTGCCTGGGGCGAGCCCACCTTCAACAACCAGTCGTCGAGATAGGGGAAGACTGGAACCCCTGATCTGCGCAGATGAGCTGCGACCACCGCCATCACTTTCGTGAACACCCAAGGGGCACTGGTAAGGCCGAAGGGGAGCACGGTGAACTGAAAGTGCTCCTGACCCACCATGAACCACAGGTAACGCCGGTGGGCCGGCAGGATGGGGATGTGGAAATATGTGTCCTGCAAGTCCAACGCTACCATCCAGTCTCCAGGGTCGAGGGCAGCTAGAACCTGAGCCAAAGTTAACATTTTGAACCGTTCCTTCCGGAGGAAGGCATTGACGTTCCGGAGGTCCAAGATAGGGCGTAGGCCCCCTTTGCCCTTCTTGGGAACCAGAAAGTAGTGGGAATAACAACCACGACCCACTTCAGGGCTCGGAACGCGCTCGACGGCCTCTTTGGCCAAGAGGGCCGAAACTTCCTCTCGCAGAAGATTCAAATGATCCTCCGAGATACGGTGGTGCTGCTGTGGCATGGCTGGAGGGGTCGTCTCGAAGGGGAGGGAGAGCCCCTTCGGACGATTTGCAGCACCCACCTGTCCGAAGTGATGGTACGCCAGTGGAGCAGGTGATGGCGAACCCAGGCCCCCCACTGGCGAGGAATGGGCCTGAAAGCTCGGACTAGGAAGGCTTTGAGGCGGATGCTGCCGGGGTGGATGTGGACTGACCGCGCTGTCCTCCAGTACCGCCTCGGCGGAAACCTCGTCCGCGACCGCGTGCAGGCTGGTTCTGCGGCCGGTGGCTAGGCGGATGTGAGGAGGTGCCCCTTCCTTGGCCACGAAAGGAGCGAACAGCGGAAGTTTGTGGCCGCGGGGCCGAGAGGCCCAAGGACTTGGCCGTAGCCCGGGAGTCCTTGAAGCGAGCCAGCGCACTGTCCGCTTTCTCACCAAAAAGGGGAGCGCCATCAAAAGGCATGTCCATGAGAGTGTTCTGGACATCCCCTGAAAAGGACGTGGACCGCAGCCAGGCGTGACGTCGAAGCGCCACCGTGCTAGAAATCGCCCTACCCAGCGAGTCCATAGTGTCGAGTCCACATCGGATGGCATGGCGCGCTGCATCCCTCCCATCGGCCAGAGCCGAGGAAAGCCGTGCCCGGGCCTCCTCTGGGCACAGGGGCAGCACGTCCTCCACCGTATCCCACAGAGAGTGGGAATAACGGTCCAAGAGACAGGCGGTGTTTAAAGACCGCAGGCCCAAACTGAGCGAGGAGAACAGCTTTTTACCGAACTGTTCCAGTCTCTTGGAATCCCGGTCCGGTGGAGCGGACAGGAAGGAACATTGGGAGGTAGAGGCCTGGATAACCAGACTCTCGGGGGTGGGGTGTTGGGACAGAAAACTGGGGTCGCCCGGAGCAGGGCGGTGGCGCCTGGCAACGTTCCTATCCACAGGAGGGACTGTGGAGGGCTTGGACCAGGTGCCCTGCAGAACGTCAATGAGGGCCTCATTGAATTGCAGCAGAGGCTCAGTAGAGCATGCGGCAGACTGAAGCACCTCAGTGAGGATGTTAGTCCTCACAGCCACGGCAGGCAGCTCAAGCCCAAGGGCTGCGGCTGCCTTGTGCAGCACCACAGAAAAAGCTGCACCCTCCTCCGAAGCCACAGTCGGAGGAGAGATGAATCCAGTGTCCGGTGAGGTATCCAAACCACTGGCCTCCCCCAGTTTATCTGCCCAGTCCTGTGCAAGTTGGCCCTGAAGGGCCAAAGGGTCCTCGGACCCCTCCCAGTCACCCCCGTCATCCGATTCCTGGTAAACAGGAGGAATGATCGGAGCCGGTCGATAGACATAATGTGTCTCTAGCGGCGTCGGATGCGGCGTCAGGCGGTGCCGCAGCGGCGTCGGGACCGGACAGGGGCTGAACCGGGGATCGACATCGACCGGAGTCGGCGTCGGAGGTGACACCGGTGTCGACGCCGGCGGAAGAGGCGTGACGAGGTCGACTGGCGTCGACGGGGCCCCAGGCAGGGGCCCCTCGGGGACCTGCGGCGTCGGGGCCGGAGCCTCCAACGGCGCCGGGGCCGGAGCCGCCGGCACGCAAGGTCGCCCAGTCGAGTCCGCGGGGCCTGAAGGCGCACCAGCGGGCGTCGATGGCGGAGCCAGGCCCCTCATGGCCGAGAGGAAGGCACTGACCTCCGCCGGCGTCGCGTCAGTCCCAGGGACCAGCGGGTATGGGGACGTGCGCGGCGCCTGCGGCTCCGGCGGGGCCGCGGGGGTGGAACCACCCTGACCCTCGGCCAAGTCGCACGACCGGCGAGGGGAGTCCGAAGAGCAGTGTCGCCTCTTGGACTTCTTGGAGTGCTTCGACTTACCCGAAGACTTCGAGCCAGACGAGCGACGATGTTGAGGGCGGCTCCGCGTCCGATCCTTGGACCTCCTCCTGGACCGGGATCGAGATTGGCACGGAGCCGAGTGGCGAAGCTCGAGAAGCTTATGGGACCGCTCCCGCCTAGCCTTCGAGGTCAAGGCCTGACAATCGGAGCACGAGTCCGCGTCGTGGTCGAGGCCCAATCAGTACAGGCACCGGCGGTGATGATCGGTCACCGACATCAGTCGGTGACAGTCGTCGCAGGCCTTGAAACCAGGCATCCTACCGGCACCAGATGTCGAGAAAAGACCAACAAGAGTCAAAAAAGTTAGTCAAAAATTGACTAAAGGGGTAGCTCTCCCGGATCGACGCTTACTGGCGCGGAAAAAAGAAGAACTGACGTCAGCGCGCGAGGGCGGCGTCTAAGTACTCCGACGACGTCATTCCGGCGCACGACGCCAACGACGGACGCGGAGCCGCAGACGACGCCTAGCGACGCGCAAGGGGTATTGCTACAAAAATCTTCCGGATCCAGTCTGACGCCTGGGGATATTCTAAGGTGAGGAATCTAACTAACGTGTTTCTTTCTGATAGACATATATTAGTTATGGATTCCTCACCTTAGAATTACCTCCAGGCGTCAGACTGGATTCGGAGAATTTTTCTTCGGCAGTACCCCAGCACGTCGGTAGATGGCGTCGGTTGACTCTGCGTTCGTCGTTGGCGTCGTAGTCGACATAATGACGTCGCAGAATCTAATTAGAGGCCACCCCTGTGCGCTGACGTCAGTTCTTTACACAACATTCCACACCAAAAGCGCAGAGCCATGCAAGACACTGACTACTGATGCAGAAAAACTAGGGCCCTGAAACGGATTCCCTTACCCTACAAGTCAGTTTGCAGAATGGTGAGGATGAGTGGGGCGGTGAGGAATCAATAACTAAAATATGTCTCTTACCGTTATCGAAGGTAAGGAACTTGTTCATCTGAAAGAGACTATTAGTTAGGGATTCTTCACCTTAGAATAGATACCTCAACAATACCAACGCGCAGGTGGCTCTGCAAACTAAGTGCACACCAGAAAGAAGTGGAGAACCAAACGGCCAAAGAAGCCGTCTCTCTGGACTTGGCTTTCCAGACAGTAATGTTTGGTGAACGTGTGCAGTGAAGCCCACATGGCTGCCTGGCAGATTTCATGAAGAGGGACTCCATGCCCCAAAGCAGTAGTGGCTGCCGTCGCCCTGGTGGAATGGGTGCGCAGCCCTACCGGAGGTTCCTTTTTCGATAAGCAATAGCAAGCTTGAAACTTCAGCTCCCACTGCAGAGCCTGCATATGCCACCTGGCATAGTCCACCAACAGGATGCTGGAGACCATGAGGCCCAGTAGCCTCAGGGTCATTCTGACCGAAATCCGGGATAGAGGCTGAAAGATCGGAATCATAGCCCGAATATCCGGGACTCGCTGCTCGGGAGGATAAACCAGAAACTGCGCTGTGTCCAGAACCGCTCCGATGAAAAGGATCCTCTGAGAGGGAATCAGGTGTGACTTTGTTATATTGATGGTGAACCTTAGCGAATGCAGGAGGTCGGCCGTAGTCTGGTGATGGAAGACAACAGCCTGGGTTGAGCCCGCCTTGAACAACCAGTCGTCAAGATAGGGGAAGACTGGAACCCCTGATCTGCGCAGATGAGCTGTGACCACCGCCATCACTTTCGTGAACACCCGAGGGGTGCTGGTAAGGCCAAATGGGAGCACAGCAAACAAAGTGCTTGTGACCTACCGTGAATCGCAGGTAACGCCTGTGAGCCAGCAAGACGGGGATGTGAAAATAAGCGTCCTGCAAGTCCAACGCTACCATCCAGTGTCCAGGGTCGAGGGCATACAAGACCTGAGCTAATGTCAACATTTAAACTTCTTCCGGAGGGAGCGGTTGATATTCCTGAGATCCAAAATAGGACACAGACCCTTGTCCTTCTTGGGCATCAGAAAGTAGTTGGAATAACAACCACATCCTACTTCTGGGGCAGGAACTCGCTTGATGGCTCCCTTGCCCAAGAGAGCCGTAACTCCCAGTTGGAGAAGGGCCAAGTGATTCTCCGACATGCGATGGAATTGAGGTGGCATGGATGGAGGGGTACTCTAGAAGGGGAGGGAGTAGCCCCTTTAGAATATCTGCAAAATCTACCTGTCTGAAGTGATGTTGAGCCAGTGGGGGAGGTGATGGCGAATTCTGCCACCCACTGGTGAATGGTGGCCCTGAAAGGTCGGACTAGGAGGGCTTGGAGGCTACTGTAGAGAGGGTGCTGGTGGACTGGCCTGCCCGCTGGCCCCCAGACCCATGACAGTGGGCCCCACGTCCCCGGCCGTGCAAAGGCTGGACAGCTTGCGCAGGCCTGTGGCTCTGGACGGAATGTGGTGGTGCAATCCGTCTGTAGCCACGATAGGGGCAAGCAGACAGCACGAGGCGAGAGGTGGAAGCGAGGCCCAAGGACCTGGCCATAGCCTTGGAGTCCTTAAAGCGCTCGAGCACGTTGTCTGCTTTGTTGCCAAACAAGCGACGGCCATCAAAGGGCATATCCAGAAGTGTAGCTTGGACATTACCTAAAAAGCCTGGGGACCTCAGCCAGGCGTAGCGTCTTAGGACACTGATGTTGAAATCGTCCTGCCCAGCGAGTCGGCGGTGTCGAGCCCACATCTTATGGCGAACTTTGCAGCATCGGCAACTGCACAGGAAAGCACTGCCCGGGCCTCCTCTGGGCACTGTGGCAGCACCTGTGCAACCATGTCCCGCACCGCGTTGGAGTAACGGCCCAAGAGACATGCGGTGTTCACCGACCGCAGTCTTAAGCTGGAGGAAGGAAACATCTTCTCCCCAAGGTGGTCCAGCTTCTTGGATTCCCTATCAGGTGGTGCCATTGGTAATGCACCCTTGGAATTCGAGCTTTGAACCACCAGCCTCTGAGGGGTGAGGAGTTGGGAGAGGAAGATGGGGTCAGGCAATCATCCTATCCACAGGAGCCCCTGTGTTGGGCTTGGACCAATGGCCCAAAAGGATGTCTGTGAGGGCCTCATTGATCAGCAGCAGGGGATTACAAGAGGCCACTGCCGGTTGAAGCACCTCGGTCAGGAGATTAGTCCTAACCGCCACTGTAGGAAGCTCAAGGTTTAGGGCCTCAGCCGCCCCATGCAACACCACTGCGTATGATGCACCCTCCTCCGTAGCCACAGTAGAGGGAGAAAGCATGCCAATGTCTTGAGAATTGTCCAGAGCACTGGCCTCACCCAACTCCTCTCTCCAGTCCGGTTCTTCCAACTGGTCTGCCAAAGAGTATACAGACCACTTCCAGTCCTCCTCACCCTCCTCTGGTAGCCACTCAGGGTGATAGGGAACACCAGGGGAGAACAGGGGTACAAAATTACTGGTCGGTGCCAGTCCCGACGTCGGTCCGGCTCCATCTCCACATCAAGGGGGAGGTTGGGGTTGACATCGGCTGGGGACACAACCGGTGTCGGAGGGGGCGGAGGTGTCGCCACTGGATTCAGCACCAGAGGAGGTGTTACAAGGGTGATTGGCGCCGATCCAGATCCACTCCTGGATCCCTGGGGGCACTGCGGCACCGAAGCCACCGGCATCGAAGTCCTAGACCCCCCCCCAGCGAATCCGCGGGGCCCAAAGGCACACCGGCAGTGTCAGGATGCCAAAAAATAGAGTGGAGGGCTTCGTAAAAGCTATGAGGTTGGGCTAGGGTTGCCCCACTCCCGGAAAGGGAGGGAAGCTCGGAGCCGACTCAACAGGCTTCGAGGTTGGAGCCGGACGACTACCGTCCGCATCCCGCTTCGGCCGACGGACAGAGTGAACGGGAAGAGCGACGGTGCTTCTTCACCTTCTTTTTGTGCTTCGACTTACCCGAAGACGAAGACTTTGATGAGGAGTGGTGGTGATGGCTCCGCGACTTGTCCCGTGACCTCCCTCTCGAGCCTTCAGGGCCATGGCCTGGCAGTCGGTGCACGACTTCGGGTCGTGGTCGCGGCTCCAGGCACCAGAGGCACATAAGATGGAGGTCCGTCACCGACATCAGCTTGTGGCAGAAGCCACAAGGCTTGAATCTGGTCTGCTGAGATGACATCCCTGTGCAGCAGTAGTCGAAAGACTCGAAAAAAGAAGTCGACAATAGTTGCAAAAAGAGAGTCAACAGTGACTCGAGGTACCGCTCTCTCCAGATCTACGCTGGCTGGCGCAGGAAAAAAAAGAACTGGCGTCAACGTGCAGGGTTGGCGTCTAAGTAGATAGCGCAACGTCATTCCGGCGACCACGATGCCAATGATGAATGCAGATTCGACCGACGCCAACTACCAATGCCCAGGGGTACTGCTGAAGAAAAATTCTCCGGTTCCAGTCTGACGCCTGGGGATAATTCTAAGGTGAGGAATCCATAACTAATAGTCTCTTTCAGATAGGGGATCCTCCCAAAGTGGCAGCCTGGTCAGAGGATGGGTGCTAATGCCCAGAGGCTCCAGATACCACACTCTCTTGTCCAATCCGGAGCCACTCGAATTTTTGGGCCCAGTTTAACAAATCACTTGCATTCAGTTAACACTCTTTATGGTGGATACTCTGTTTAACCGCAGATTCCGCACCTTTTCAATATCCCCCAGCTATCAGACTGAATCCAGAAAATATTCAGCAGGACCCCTGCGTGTCGGTAGGTGGCATTGTGCGGCTTTGCACTAATACTCCGATGTGCACGGATTTCAGTTGCTTTCTAACCTGTTCACGCCAATAGACACAGAGCCCATAAGTAGATTAGTAGGGACTAGTGTGCAGATCTCTGGACTTGGGACCTTTTTAGTTGGAGAAAAGAGCTTGGTTCACAGAAAAAGGAGGATGGAAGGGTCAGTGAAGGATACGCATTTAGAGTACCAGAAAAAACATTACTGAAGGCAAGTAACATGTTGTTCTGATGGATACCTTTTGAGCACGGATTCCTCACCTTTTGAATAGATGCCAAAGCCATACACTTTCGGTGGTGGGTGAACTGGTTCAGACCAAAACATCCTGCAAGACCGAGCAGGCAAAATGCCTTTCTCACCGACCTGTCTGACCAGGTAGTAGGGCTCTGTAAATGAACGAAGCGACTCCCAGGTAGCAGACTGGAAAAAATCCAGCACAAGCACTGTAGACCAGAAAGGGTCTCTAAGGGCTGCAGCATGTACTGTGCCACCCTCATAGACCCCTCACCAAACACATACACACTGCCATTGCAGACAGTGTGTTTTGGTGCAGAGAAAACTTCACAGTCAACATGGCACACACCCTAACCAGGTGGGATGAAGAATGATTGAAAACCACCTTGGTGCAACAAAATACTACAATTGAACTACCACCACTAGTTGTGTTATTGAAATGAAGACAACCCCTTTAAATAGGGACACCAGTAGTGATTAAGGGAACAGTCCCCAAGGAGGGAATGCTGTTAACTGATACCTCTATATACACTCCAGGATCAGAGAGGAAGACCCTTTCAAGCACACTATAAACAGAGTACGAGATTGTAATTTGAAGAAACCAGGAGGGCGTGATCCTATATATAAGTGATTACACATCCATGTCTGCCATTCCCACTAACCACTGCCTACGGCATAGGTAAGTCAACCCTCTAGCAGGCCTCACACTGCTAAGGCATGGTGCAGTATACCACAGGTGAGGGCATAGCTGCATGAGCACTATGACCCTAGACTGCTCAAATTTGCATTCGTCACTCTACCTGGTCCTGAAGAAGGCCCCACCGACCCGTTAGGGCAACACAAAGGGGCTGAAACATGCCGACCTCACACATGGACACGCTAGTGCATTAGACTGGCAACACGTCTATTTACGCACACCACTGTTTTTATTTGCCGCTCTACCGAACTGAATAAAGGTACAGTTCAGGTAATACGTGGCCTTTTTAATTCACTTCACCACTTGAGCACTTCACCATTTTTTTAAACTGATCACTACTGTAATAACCAGTGATTTCTCCTCCGGGTGGAGGATAGCATATAAAAAGAAACCCAATGATGCAGCTGTCACGTTCCTAAGGCGGAGAATCAAAATATACCGCCACACGACCTGAGACGTAAATGAGGTTTTTCTATTGAAAGACAATAAGAACGCAGAACCCTGGTTACTCTGGTACAAGTGATCCATTCCCAATTGATTATTTGTATTACAACAGGAAGCTGAATGGATCACAGCTCCTTCTTTCTCCTTTTTGATTTCGATATACCTACAGTGTCTGTGCCATTCACAGACCTTGTAATTGTGGTGGAGCTATATTGAGTACATGGGCTGGGAGTTTGGCATTACTAACTCCACAGCTCCATGGTGGCTTCACTGAATGCTAAAGAGTTTGGTATCAAACTGCTCAGCAAAATAAACCCACACTGATGCCAGTGTTGGATTTATTATAAAATGCAGTCAGAGGGGCTTGGCTAAGATGGCAGAGTGAGCAGACGTGCTTTCTGGTCCCTCCCCTCTGGCCCTGTTGAAACGCCTTTAAATCTTCGGTGCCCCTGCTGCTGGGAGCGTGGACCCCGTAGCAAGGTAGCAGCGGAGCCTGGTGCCAGGAGTTACGAGAGTAGGTGGGGGGCCCGGATGTCCCTAGTGCCCTGAACGCCAAGGAACGACAGCGGTAGTACACGAGGGGCCGTGGCCGAAGAAGCGGAAGGCGGCAGGTGGACTGCAGCGCACCCCTGGGTGCTCTGATTCTTGTTTGCAGCGCCGCCATGCTGCTGGGGATGCGCCCGGGCCTGATCAGCACCTGTGGGCCTGCGCCGCCGCTGGGGGAGTGGGGGTGATTGTGTAGCAGAGACCGGGACTCGGGCACGCCTAGACGGCCCTACTTGCAACAGGCAACCCAAGTGGGCAGCAATTGGGCCTAGTAGAAGCGGACACCGTGTACGCCCAGTGCTTGCATAGGCCCCTGAGGGCGGCACAGGCTCGAGGTGCAAGGCTCGGACTGGGTCCCAGGAGACTGTCAAAAAGGAGGCCCTAAGCAGTGGAGGGCGGTGGAGATGAGGAGGCATGTGGTCTTTCCATCACATCATTCTAAGGGCGAGTGAGGTACAGGGTGGAGTGGAGGAAAGGGACTCCTCAACGTTTTGTTACTTTAGCCCCCAGGAGGCACACTGCTTGGCCTCCCCAGTGTTGATCAAGCATTGGGAACCTCGCTAAGCATCCAAGAGATGCCTGGGGAGAGGGCCCGGACTCTGGAGGCCACTTAATCCCGCCCCACCTGGCTGAGACACTGCACGGTCTCCTGTGGCTCGGGGGAGGACCTGGGTCGGGGCCTTCATAGTGAACACCACGCACCGACGACCAGGATACTGCACCCTCTTGAAAGGGAGGGGCTGACGGGACCCCTGCTTATGCCGATTTGTCCCAGTAGTGGAAGAGACTCCCCCCCCCCCCCTTCTAGAGCTAAACCTAGGTCCGCTGCACTATGTACGGGAGTATGGTAGCTCCCAGAGCCAAAAAGGACCGTACATTAAAGGACATGCTCACTAAGACTTTAACCCATGAGCGCCTGGGCCCCTCAGCTGCCTATCTGCCCCCTAAGAGCCTGGACGATGGAGAGGCCCAGATCACTCAATCCTACCTTGAGGCCCTGTTCATGTCCCTCAAGGAAGACCTGCAGTCAATCATGGGAGACCTTGCGGTGGAACCTGCAAGTAGTCCGGGAAGAGATCTCCGATATCGAGGACAGAGTGGACACACTGGAGTCTCATAACATCACCAGAGACGAGGAACTTCAGCAGCTCCGACAGAAATAAATCTGCCTCACCGATAGGCACATGAATCTCCAGGCCCATGCCAAGGACCTTGAGAACAGATCAAGATGCAACAACATATGGATTAGGAATGTCTCAACGGCCGCTGAAGCAGATAACGTGGAAGACTACGTCAAAGCTCTCTTGGCCCAGATCCTGGGAGATACACAGGTGTCGGATATCCGTCTTGACAGAGTCCACAGAGTGGGCCATTCCCGGGCTCAGAACATGTCTCCGCCAGACATCTTGGCATATGTACATAGCTTTCCCCTAAGAGAGTGATTCCTTAGGGAAGTTAGAGGCACCAACCTGTGGCCACCAGCTCAAGTTGTTTCAATTCCTCTCGGCGATCATGCTGCAGAAACGGAGGGAGTTCCACCCAGTGACCACATTCCTCTGAGAGCACAACGCCCCATACACATGGGGGCACCCCTTTTGCCTAGTTTTCACCTGGATATACAAATCTAAAAGAAGGTAGTGGTGGACAGAGGGGTCGCACATCCATTTCAAGATCAATTATGGATGAGCAACAAAGTATTTTGTGTAATCAGATAACATGAAAAAGTAGAAATGGTGCCACTCAAGGTAAAAAACACCCCACTACCTCGGGTGCAGAAAACACAAGTAACAAGGTGTGACTTGCGTATTAGCTTTCAAACACTAGATAAACCCTGGCACTCATAACAAAATTGAAACTCAATTAATGACACTGGTAAGTCAGGACAAAATAAATATAGAATACTCTTAACACAGGAAACACGGGAAATTTTGTTTGTCAGGACATTCACTAATTTATTTAATTGATTTGACCTGGTTGGTATCAAAGTAACGCAGAAGTGTTACAAAATGCAAAGAGACTGAAACACTTCACCCAAGTGATACAATCAAAGATAAAGTCACTATAATGATGAAATAGTGATCCAGTCCTTGATGCAGAAAACACGAAACAGCCAACACGTGTTTCGTCACAACAGTGACATTTTTAAGGCTTAAAATTGGACGTATTCCTAGAAGAAGTTACCAGCTCGCCGGTAATGATAGTCAGTAGATTTAGGAGTTTGCACCTGGGAAGGGAAAGCCCACCAACTAGGCCCCATCAGCATGGCCTGTGACCTTCTCCGGATTGAACTGCAAGAGGTACCTACGGGAGGAGTGCCCGTGACAGGAGCTAGGACCGGCCGCTGGTCACGGCAAAGGAGGAGATCCCGAGGCAGAGGGCTCTATAATCGGATCCTGATCTGATGGCACAGGAGAGGAAGGCGGTCCTGGAGAGCCTAGCCGGTGATGGAGCTTTGGGAGGCACTGACTGAAAACAGAGAGTTCGCCTCACCAACAGAGGGAACACAAGGAGATGATGGACGGAGCACTGAAACGTTTCAGACACTCACCCCCAGTCACAGATCTGGACTGAATCCATCATCATTCTTTAGCTCACTTTGCCACTTCAATTCAGACCCAGCTACTTGCAAATCAGTCTTGACCTTGTGCCTCATGGGAACAGTCCAGCCCGTACTGCCAAGCCAGGTCACCCTGAGTGGGACGGGTATGCCTATGCGTTGGTCCCGTGCTGTCCAGTCCAGGGAGGACCTGGCATGGCAGTTCGGGCTGGACTGCTCCCATTGGGCACAGTGTCAAGACTGATTTTCATATGGCTGGGTCCAAACTGGAATAGCATGGTGAGCAAAAAAACGATGGATTTAGGCCCAGATCTCTGTACTGGGGTGAATGTATAACATTGTTCTGCATTCTGTCCATCAATTGTTCTTTTTGCATTCACCTACAGAGGGGGCACACATCAGATGCTATCCGTGGCAGTGGGGGGGACCTCAAGAAGACACATGGCCACCAAGAACGCCATCTTTCGTTCCCCTCACCAGAAGACATGGGCCGATCTAACCGGCCCATTCATTCCTCAGACTTTGTTCATGTTGTTTGTTTATATATGTGAGTTTATAATGTACCATCTCTCTGCACTACAGGGGGGCACAACTCTAGGAGTGACAGCGACACTGCTGAAACAACTCCCGCATTCTGGGCACCTATGTTACAGAACAAGTTACTTACCTTCGGTAACGATGTATCTGAAAGAAACATTAGTTAGTTAGATTCCTCACCTTAGAATATCCCCAGGCGTCAGGCTGGAACTGGAAAGATTTTTCATCAGCAATACCCCTTGCGCGTCGCTAGGCGTCGTCTGCGACTCCGCGTCCGTTGTCGGCGTCGTGCGCCGGAATGACGTCGTCGGAGTACTTAGACGCCGCCCTCGCGCGCTGACGTCAGTTCTTGTACATAGCTTTCCACGCCAGGAACGCAGAGCCATGCAAGAGACCGACACTGGTGCCAAAAAATCTAGGGCCCTAGAAAGGATAGCCTTAACCCTAGATGTCGGTTCACAGAACGGGGAGGATGGGTGGGTCAGTGAGGAATCTAACTAACTAATGTTTCTTACAGATAGATCGTTACCGAAGGTAAGTAACTTGTTCATCTGAAAGAAACACGTTAGTTAGATTCCTCACCTTAGAATAGATACCCCAGCAATACCAACCCCGGTGGTGGGTCTGTGAACCAAGATCACACCAGAAAGTCCTGGAGAACAGAACGGCCAAAGAAGCCATCTCTCCGGCCTTGGCTGTCCAGGCAATAATGCTTGGCAAACGTGTGCAGCGAGGCCCACGTTGCTGCCTGACAGATGTCCTGCAAAGGGACTACCCGTCCCAGGGCAGTAGTAGCCGCTGTGGCCCGGGTGGAATGGGCTCTCAGCCCTACAGGAGGGTCCTTTTTAGCGAAGGAGTAACAAGCCTTTATACACAATACGGCCCACCGTGAGATGGCCCGCTTGTGTACTGCCCTTCCCTTCTTAGCACCCACGTATCCAACAAAAAGCTGGTCGTCCAGCCGGAACTGTTTGGTGCGGTCCAAATAAAAGGACAGCGCCCGTTTTGGGTCCAGACGGTGGAGCCTCTCTTCCTCTTTCGAAGGATGCGGAGGTGGAAAGAAGGTGGGCAAGGTGACAGATTGCCCGATGTGAAAGGGAGTTACCACTTTTGGAAGAAAGGAAGGACGAGTCCGGAGGACAACCTTGTCCGGATGAACAGAAAGAAAAGGAGGCTTAGACGATAACGCCTGGAGCTCACTCACCCGTCTAGCCGAGGTGATAGCTACCAGGAAAGCAGTCTTAAGAGTCAAAAGACGAATGGGACAATTGTGAAGAGGCTCAAAGGGAGCGCACATCAGAAAGGTCAAAACTAAATTCAAATCCCACAGAGGCATTATGAAGGGGACAGGAGGAAACATGTGAGTAATGCCCTTAAGGAAACGAGAAACAACAGGGGATTTGAAAAGAGAAGGCTGATCAGGAAGTCGTAAGAAAGCAGAGATAGCTGATAGATAACCTTTCAAAGTGCCCAGAGCAGAGCCCTGCTGGGCTAGAGAGATAAGAAAGAGGAGAATGTCAGAAAGAGGGGCGGAAAGGGGATCCACAGCCTTTGCTGTGCACCATGCCACAAATTTGTTCCACCTGCAGGCGTATACCGTTTTAGTGGAGGGACGCCTGGCTGCCAGAATAACGTCACAGAGGCAAGTCAAATAGCATCAACTGTCGCCGCTCAATGTCCACGCATGGAGGTGGAGACTGGACAGGTTCGGGTGGAGAACCGTCCCCTGCTGCTGCGACAGAAGGTCCTCCCGAAGAGGCAGTCGAGATGGAGGATCGATTGACATACTGAGTAGCTCGGGATACCAGTACCTTCGTGCCCAATCCGGTGCCACTAAGATGACTTGGGCCCGGTCGCGCCTGATCTTCTTCAGCACTCTGGGCAGAAGTGGTATAGGCGGAAAGGCGTACAACAGACCGCAACTCCACTCGTGACGAAAGGCATCCCGAGCAAGTGCCGCCTTGGAAACTCCAACGCGCAGAACTGCGGACATTGCGCGTTCTCTACGTTGGCGAATAGATCTAACCAAGGCTCTCCCCACTGCCGAAAGAGGCCGAAAGGTCCGAGTTTAGTCGCCATTCGTGATCCATCGTGCACCGGTGGCTGAGATCGTCTGCTCTGGCGTTCACAGAGCCCGCCAGATGTTGAACCACCAGGGTGATGCCCTGGTGTTCCAGCCATGTCCAGAGGTGCAGAGCCTCCTGACAAAGGGTCCACGACCACACCCCGCCCTGTTTGTTGCAATACCACATGGCGGTGGTTTTGTCCGTGAACACCTACACCACACTTCCCCGGACAACGTGAAGGAATGCCTTCAGTGCAAGTCGGATCGCTCTCAGCTCCAAAAGGTTAATATGGAGCAGAGTCTCCGCCGGAGTCCAGAGTCCTCTGATCTCCGCCTCCCCCATGTGGCCCTCCCATCCCAGGAGGGACGCATCCGTCACTACTACGTGCTCCGGTTGGGGTAGGGAGAGGGATCTGCCGCTGACCCAATCGCGGTTCGTGAGCCACCACTGCAACTGCTTTGCAGTGCACTCCAAGATCAAGACATGGTCAGACAGATTGCCACGATGCTGGGCCCACTGAAATTCAGGTCCCACTGCAGAGGCCGCATTCGCCACCTGGCGTAATGCACCAACAGGATGCAGGAGGCCATCAGCCCCAGAAGCCGCAGCACCAACCAGACCGAAACGGAGGATAGAGGCCGAAAGATGGGTATCAGAGCCTGAATATCCCGGACCCGCTGCTCCGGAGGATAGGCCCGGAACTGCGCCGAATTTTGAACCGCTCCGAAGAAGAGGAGCTTCTGGGAGGGTCTCAGGTGTGACTTCGGCACATTGATGGAGAACCCCAGCAAATGCAGGAGGTCGCCCGTAGTCTGGAGGTGGGAGACGACTGCCTGGGGCGAGCCCACCTTCAACAGCCAGTCGTCGAGATAGGGGAAGACTGGAACCCCTGATCTGCGTAGATGAGCTGCGACCACCGCCATCACTTTCGTGGACACCCGAGGGGCACTGGTGAGGCCAAAGGGGGGCACAGTGAATTGAAAATGCTCCTGACCCACCGTGAACCGCAGGTAACGCCGGTGGGCCGGCAGGACGGGGATGTGAAAATAAGCGTCCTGCAAGTCCAACGCTACCATCCAGTCTCCTGGGTCTAGGGCAGCCAGAACCTGAGCCAAGGTGAGCATCTTGAACCGCTCCTTCCGGAGGAAGGCGTTGACGCTCCTGAGGTCCAAGATAGGGCGTAGGCCCCCTTTGCCCTTTTGGGAACCAGGAAGTAGTGGGAATAGCAACCACGATCTACTTCTGGACCAGGAACGCGCTCGACGGCCTCTTTGGCCAAGAGGGCAGTAACTTCCTCCCAGAGAAGATTCAAGTGATCCCCCGACATGCGGTGGTACTGTGGTGTCATCGCTGGAGGGGTCGTCTCGAAGGGGAGGGAGTAGCCCCTTCGGACGATTTGCAGCACCCACCTGTCCGACGTGATGGAACGCCAGTGGAGCAGGTGATGGCGAACTCTGCCGCCCACTGGCGTGGAATGGGCCTGAAAGCTCGGACTAGGAGGGCTTTGAGGCGGATGCTGCTGGGGTGGATGTGGACTGTCCGGCACATTGTCCTCCAGTACCGCCTCGGCGGAATCCACGTCTGCGACCGCGTGCAGGTTGGTTCTGCGGCAGGTGGCTAGGCGGACGTGAGGAGGCGCCCCTTCCTAGGCCACGAAAGGCGGAAGTTTGCGGCCGCGGGCCGAGAGACCCAAGGACTTGGCCGTAGCCCGGGAGTCCTTGAAACGAGCCAGCGCACTATCCGCCTTCTCGACAAAAAGGCGAGTGCCATCAAAGAGCATATCCATGAGGGTACTCTGGACATCCCCCGAGAAAGACGTGGACCGTAGCCAGGCGTGGCGACGAAGCGCCACCGTGGTCGAAATTGCCCGCCCCCTCATGCTCCTCTTTGCATTCTTCATCTTCCAACAGCCTTTGAGCCTCTTTCTGAGATCTCATTCTCACTATCGCCGACGCCAGAGGAGGCGCAGATAACTTCGGAGTTGCAGTAGCATCCCAAGAAACCGGGAATAACATCAGCTGAGGTCAAGCTGGCGCCGGATTGAATCCAGACGGCGCCAGAGATAAGCCATCCAAAGGGCCAAGACCCTCTTGAAAATTTAACGGCACCAGTGGAGGCCAACTAACTGGAGTCACAGGCATGACAGGTGCCTGCAGAAAATGAGGGGGGAAACCCTCCAAGAGAGTATGCAAGTGGACCCATGGGGCCGGCAGGTGCACTAGATGTACTTGCAGCCTTTGCGAAAATGCTAAACATAACATTTAAAAAATGAGATGATCCGATCCCGGAGTTGGGAATGCTCGATACCACGTACTGCTCTGGAGCCGTACGTGGAGGCACCAAATTCGGCTCAGGCTGTAGAGTCGGAGTTCTCGGCGCCGGAGGTGAAGTCACAGACCTCGGCTCCAGAGAAGTAACATTCCTCAGAGTTGGAGTAACATCCCTGGGTGCCGGAGATGGAGCTGGAGACATCCCTGGAGAAGGTGCTGGAGATATTTAATCTCTGCAATGTCGCCTAGGACTCAGAGACACCAACTTCGGAGTCACATCCTTCGAAGAGTGACGCTGCTTCTTCTTATGCTTCTTGGAGGATCTCGAAGTATGAGGCGTCAGCAACTTCAAGGTCCGAGACCTCCTGCGACCCGTATTTTGCCTCTTAGCTTTGGCCATGAATAACTTGGCCTCCCTCTCCTTCAGGGCCTTCGGATTCATCCGTTTGCACAAAGCATATGTTCTGACATTGTGCTCAGAATACAAAAAACACAATCTTCATGCGGGTCAGTGATGGACATCTGGTTTCCGTATTCCCTGCAAGGCTTGAATCCCGACTTCCTAGGAGGAGACATCTTCAGAAGCTACAAAGTCGCAGCAACAGTATTGAAGAAATCTCCCAGAAATGGAGAGCCTGGAAAAACAGTTATGTGTCGATGGAGTGGAAAAAAGGGAACTGACGTCAGCACGACGACGAGTTCTTCTTATGGCTCCGATGACGTCACACGGAGTCACGTGTGGAGCCGTTCCATTGTGATGTCCTCATCGAAGTGGGAGAACTGAGGAGAAAAGTCTCTGTGGAATGCTGTGCATTGGGATAATTCAAAAGGTGAGGAATCTACAGGCAGATGTATTAATCAGAAATTAATTTTACCGATGGAAGCGCCGCTAAGGAGTGCCTAGTCGGCTGTGTTGCTTGGCTACGCCCCCAAGTGTGGGTCCTTTAAATGTTTATTATCAGTATCCTGAGTAATACCCTTGAGTCAGTCAAACTGTTATCCAGGCTATACAAATATATTATTGTGTGAACGAGGGAGTTTGCACTGCAGCAACAGATCTAAATGTATTACCTTGAAGAGTTTTACTGAAATGTCTCTCTTGCTCTGGCCCAACTACTTTGCCACCTCTTCTAAATGAGTCCTGTCCAGAAAATAATTTGAGCAACTGTCTAGTCGGAGTCAAGGCTAATCACACTACCAAATGCTTACAATGAGAATAGCCTCAGGTGTGGCATACTAATTTCTGATTGCCCACCCCTCAAGCCACATTTCAGGGTTATCATAGTCGTAAAGGTTACAAACTGTATCAGAAACTTCATTTTAAGGAAGCCTGTCACAGCAAAGATAAGCATGAGTGCGTATTCTGTCAATTCGTAAACAAAAAGATGAATTCTTTGATTAGAAAGATATACCATCAGCACTATTGAAAAACAGACCATAAAGAAGCTATGGTTCAATGTGTAGGGCATTATGGTTTAGAATATCAAGGGCCACCAAACTGAAAGAAAAGTGATTTACCATTTAGAAAATTGTGTTGATTTTCCAAAATTTGGTTGATTTCATGGATCCATAACTGGCGTACTCCAGGACTTGTAGAATGTAAAATATACATTTCCACACCATCAGCAGATCTGGATAATAGTGCAAATTTACATGGATCATTGTCTACACACTCTTCAAGGCTAAGGTGATTCACCTAAAAACAAACATGGAACAAAATAAATAATCAGTTACTTACACTGTAATGCCTCTCTCCTCATTTAATGAACTAATTTTGTGGAGTCAAACCCAGAAACATTGCTTATGTCAACATTTATAAAATATTGTAGACAAGATTGTTAAACAATGCTCCTCCACAATAGCAGGTGTAAAAAGTACAGCCAAATGATGATCATCTTTGTTTCCATAAATAATATTATAAAGACTTGCTGCTTCAGACTGCTTTCATAAAGCTTCAAATTATTATTAACAAGCGTACTACAGTCCAATGTTATGATACTTATAATCATCAGAAAATGATAATATTGGAAAAATTATTTAAGTAAAACATACATGTAAAAGTACAAATACACAAAAGCAAAGAATATGAATGCTAATATTCCAAACTACTTGACTATAAGGCTTCTTTACACATGGAAATATATTAACAATCTTAAAAACCGGCTTAAACAAAATATTTCGTAGCCAGACATAAAAAAGACTGAACAAGAAAAAGTGCAATTAGTATTCATAATGACCCAAATACCAATCAATACCTAGAAACTGCAGCCTACGATCTTGAAGTAAAACCTTCAAATATTAAATGCCCAGGAAAAATCTTAGGAAGAAATTTCTCATTGCAAATAAGATGACTAAATCTGTGTAGGAAAGTAGAATCTGCTTTTATGGTTACCTCCACTTTTTGCCTAGTGTTATGCTGTTTCTGACTAGCCATTTCGAAGACTACATGACTTGTTAGGAGGTAAACAAGGCTTGAGACTCCAGACTGTCCAGGAATGATCCTGACAAGGTGGTTGGTGGCTGCATGTGGAGGGACTGGTTACTGCATGCCGTGTGCCACCTTCTAAAAAACCAATAAGGGGTTCTGGCTCATGTGGCAGCAAGGCCAAACCAATTATGATAAAAAACCGAAAGCAAAAGCCAATGCTGCGTGTAAATTGCCTGAACTTTAAAAGTGACCTGAGTGAAGCAGAGACACTAGCAACCAATTGTTCCGTTGGATTTAATCCTGTAAATATTTTCAGTTCACATTTGGAAACATTTTCAATTGACGATACATATTCATTACAAAAACATAGATACACTTAACTAAACGATATAAACATTTGCAAAATTGGACACCACTATAATCATTAGTACACTCACCCATGAGAACAACATTCATACTACTCGTACATCCTCAGTCAACAACGTACAATATGAGACAGTGATACTCAATAAATAAATCTTTACACAAAGGCCATCAATAAACACGACTGTGCATAGTAATGAATCTCAATACTATATTTTATGCAAGATTGGCCGTAGAAGAAAAAAGGTCTACGCGTTTCGAATCCCTTTGTAGACAGGGATTCTCATCAGGACCAACACTTGGCTGCAAACAAAGCAGAGAAGAAAAAATTTACTAAGCTGACCCACTTTGTAGGCGTAAGACTGCTGTGTGAAAAGAGTTCTTACCTTAATCTAAGGAGGGGGGAACTCAACCCAAGTCCTAAAACAAGCAAAATCGACAAATTGTTACCTCTTTCAGTTTTAACAACTAATCAAGACCACCACCTTAAAAACGCTGTCAACAACCACACAAAAACGACACAAACACGAAACCTAGTTTTTCTTACTAGTGAGGCTTTAGAGTGTGTAGAAGGGTGTCGAGTCAACTAAAGGCACTTCTTTCCGGCGTTTAGGAATCAACGAACATTAGAAGAGTCACGAGTATTACGAGTGTTACAGGTGCTCTGGACGATCTGTAAACATAGAGGAGTAGCCTATCACAAAATGCTTCGGTGATGCAAAATTTTTCTTGAGCTTTTACGGGAGTGTGTGGGCGCTTACCTCCAAAGGAGAGAGTAGGAGGAGTTAATCTGCTCACACGGTCGTCTGCTCTCCGGAGCAAGGACTAGCGAGGCATGAACTAAGCCGGCCGTCAGGGGAAGTTTTCCGCAAGTGACGAATCTGGGGAATACAAAATGCGGCGTCAGGTGATGTGCGCCTGAGAGTCGAACAGAGTTAGTGGAGTCTGTTGAAAAGCGGGAGCTATTACCTCGAGAAACGGCAATGTCCGTGTTTCTTTGCCTCAGTTGTTTGTCACCCAGTAGGTACGAGCTATCCAATTGGAGCCACTTTTTAAACACGCGCGGGAATCGCGGCTGAGGGATTTCTGGGATTTGTAGTTCAGCTAGAATGTGTAAAGAATCTATTATCTGGGGATGTTCCCAAGATGGGAAAAGAACAAAGCGAAGGAATTTGTGGAATGATGGAAATGAAATACAATAAATACAGATGGAATAACACCCTTGGGGGATCAAAGCCGTAATTTCGAATGATTGGTGCGTTAGTGCTGATAAACTCCAATGCACATGTAAGTTGAAGTTTGCTCCAGGGATATTTAACCAATAGTGTAAATGAAGACAAAGCTTATTCAATCACTGTGTAGACGACGATCATAAATTGTATATCTCAGAAAGTTCATTTAGTCCATCTACCGACGTATTAAATTTGATGATAAGCATAGCCTCTCTCTGGAGTAGTTTAGTATCCAGGTCGCCACCTCTCTGGTCTTGTTCCACTCTGGAAATCACTGACCATTTGAGATCCTTTTCTGTATGTTTTTTCAACAGCCAATGATTCACCAATGGGGCATTTGGGACATTTTTACGAATCCGGGATTTATGTTGCTGGATTCGATACCTTACCTCCTGGTTTGTCTTGCCAATGTAGAGTTTATTGCACGGGCAGCAAATGCCATATACTACAAACTTTGATTTACAATTCGAAAAGCTCTCATGTTTCCAATATATCCCATTGTGGGCAAATAAATTTCCTTCAATGGTAGAGTCACAGTATACACATGTCCCACACCTGTGGTGTCCCTGTATGGGCGGTAGGCACAACATATTTCTTATGTCAGCACCTTTTGTTTTGGGTAGCGCTGCTCGCACTATCTGGTTTGCGATGTTTTTATCTTTCCTGAATGCAAACAACGGGATCTCGTTTAATGTTTTGTCCAAGTTCTTTATCAGGTGCCAATTTTGGTTGATGATTTTCTTAAACCAATTGGATGTTGGGCTGAATGTAGAGACGCAAACAATTCTCTCCGTTTTTGATTTTTCACGTCTTTCCAGTAGCGTTTCTCGTGGTGTCCACCATGCTCTTTTAATGGCTCTTTTCAAGAGTTTTTTTGGGTATCCTCTAGCCAGTAGGTTAGCCTTAAGCTTCTCTGCATGAAGAAAGTATTCATCTCTAAATGAGCAATTTCTGCGGATTCGCAGGAATTGCCCATAGGGCAAATTCTCTCTTAAGCTGCGTGGGTGGTTGCTTGAGTAGTGCAGCGCTCGATTTCGGTCAGTTTCTTTCTTGTATAATGTAGTCATTAGGCGTCCGTCTGCAGGGTATACCTCGACGTCCAAGAAAGGCATTTTAGATTTAGAATAATTCATACTGAATTTTATATCAGGTGTCCTGTTGTTGAGCCAATTGAGGAAGGATTGTAGCTTTTCCTCATCGCCAGACCAAACCATAAAGATGTCGTCGATGTATCGGACCCAGCTGCTGATACAGTCAGAAAATGGGTTGTTATTATGGACAAATTTATCCTCATATTTGGACATATAGAGGACCGCTAGCTCAGGGGCAAAGGGACAGCCCATAGCCACGCCTTTAATTTGATAATAGAAGTCCTCTTTGAAGCAAAAATAGTTGTTTTTTAAGGCAAACGTAGCTAGCTCCATAATGAATTCAGTCGGGATTTTTTCAGGTTTGGGTCTGCTGTCTAAGAATGTTTTGATCACCGCTAGGCCTTCATCTTGCGGAATCTAAGTATACAGTGATGTTACGTCTAGCGTCACTAAGAACTGTGAGTCTTCTTCAAAGTCCCTTGTCTCTAGTTTGTTTAAAAAATCGGTGGTATCCTTTAGATAAGATTTTACTTCTGACATAAATGGTTTTAAGAAAAAGTCCACAAATTTTGAAATGGGTTCTGTTAATGACTCGCATCCGGAGACTATTGGTCTCCCCGGTGGATGATGTTTTGGGGACCTTAGACGCTGGGGGGCAGAACCTTGATTTTTTCTTTAGTCAACCATGGGAGATGTCAACAAGACGCCAAAATTACAAGAACTAACTGTTTCACCAATCATTAATCTATCAGAGAAAGTCTTAACAGACGCAGAGCTCAGTGTTTTGGAAAAAGGACTATCCTTCGTACCAACAAAAGGGACCAATTTTGTACAACTTAAGACAGAGTTCATTGAGTTCTGCCGCAAAATTCGGCTTAAAACCTTTTTTCTGGGAAACCCCATAGAAGACAGTACAGAAACAACTGGATTAAAGAAAAAATCAAGGTTCTGCCCCCCAGCGTCTAAGGTCCCCAAAGAGGTTATAACTTTTGAAAAAGTGATCCTTTCAGCAATAGCTGAAGTTGAAAAACAAAAAAAGAAATATGTCAAACCTAATATCACCAAGGCTCAAAAAGAAGCTTTACTTGATCTGAAAAACGACTCTTCAATAACAATTAAACAAGCTGACAAGGGAGGATCCATCGTTGTATGGGCAACCGAACGGTACACTACCGAAGTGAATAGACAACTCTCTAACCAATTCTGCTACAGGAAGATAACAAAAGATCCTACATGTGAATTACAGAACAAACTCTTTCACATGCTGCAACAAGGTTTTGACCAAGGATTCTTGGGTAAAAAAAGAATGAGTATCTAAAAAACACCCATCCCCGCACCCCGGTTTTTTATGTACTTCCTAAAGTACACAAAGATCAACATCATCCACCGGGGAGACCAATAGTCTCCGGATGCGAGTCATTAACAGAACCCATTTCAAAATTTGTGGACTTTTTCTTAAAACCATTTATGTCAGAAGTAAAATCTTATCTAAAGGATACCACCGATTTTTTAAACAAACTAGAGACAATGGACTTTGAAGAAGACTCACAGTTCTTAGTGACGCTAGACGTAACATCACTGTATACGGAGATTCCGCAAGATGAAGGCCTAGCGGTGATCAAAACATTCTTAGACAGCAGACCCAAACCTGAAAAAATCCCGACTGAATTCATTATGGAGCTAGCTACGTTTGCCTTAAAAAACAACTATTTTTGCTTCAAAGAGGACTTCTATTATCAAATTAAAGGCTTGGCTATGGGCTGTCCCTTTGCCCCTGAGCTAGCGGTCCTCTATATGTCCAAATATGAGGATAAATTTGTCCATAATAACAACCCATTTTCTGACTGTATCAGCAGCTGGGTCCGATACATCGACGACGTCTTTATGGTTTGGTCTGGCGATGAGGAAAAGCTACAATCCTTCCTCAATTGGCTCAACAACAGGACACCTGATATAAAATTCAGTATGAATTATTCTAAATCTAAAATGCCTTTCTTGCACGTCGAGGTATACCCTGCAGACGGACGCCTAATGACTACATTATACAAGAAAGAAACTGACCGAAATCGAGCGCTGCACTACTCAAGCAACCACCCACGCAGCTTAAGAGAGAATTTGCCCTATGGGCAATTCCTGCGAATCCGCAGAAATTGCTCATTTAGAGATGAATACTTTCTTCATGCAGAGAAGCTTAAGGCTAACCTACTGGCTAGAGGATACCCAAAAAAACTCTTGAAAAGAGCCATTAAAAGAGCATGGTGGACACCACGAGAAACGCTACTGGAAAGACGTGAAAAATCAAAAACGGAGAGAATTGTTTGCGTCTCTACATTCAGCCCAACATCCAATTGGTTTAAGAAAATCATCAACCAAAATTGGCACCTGATAAAGAACTTGGACAAAACATTAAACGAGATCCCGTTGTTTGCATTCAGGAAAGATAAAAACATCGCAAACCAGATAGTGCGAGCAGCGCTACCCAAAACAAAAGGTGCTGACATAAGAAATATGTTGTGCCTACCGCCCATACAGGGACACCACAGGTGTGGGACATGTGTATGCTGTGACTCTACCATTGAAGGAAATTTATTTGCCCACAATGGGATATATTGGAAACATGATAGCTTTTCGAATTGTAAATCAAAGTTTGTAGTATATGGCATTTGCTGCCCGTGCAATAAACTCTACATTGGCAAGACAAACCAGGAGGTAAGGTATCGAATCCAGCAACATAAATCCCGGATTCGTAAAAATGTCCCAAATGCCCCATTGGTGAATCATTGGCTGTTGAAAAAACATACAGAAAAGGATCTCAAATGGTCAGTGATTTCCAGAGTGGAACAAGACCAGAGAGGTGGCGACCTGGATACTAAACTACTCCAGAGAGAGGCTATGCTTATCATCAAATTTAATACGTCGGTAGATGGACTAAATGAACTTTCTGAGATATACAATTTATGATCGTCGTCTACACAGTGATTGAATAAGCTTTGTCTTCATTTACACTATTGGTTAAATATCCCTGGAGCAAACTTCAACTTACATGTGCATTGGAGTTTATCAGCACTAACGCACCAATGATTCGAAATTACGGCTTTGATCCCCCAAGGGTGTTATTCCATCTGTATTTATTGTATTTCATTTCCATCATTCCACAAATTCCTTCGCTTTGTTCTTTTCCCATCTTGGGAACATCCCCAAATAATAGATTCTTTACACATTCTAGCTGAACTACAAATCCCAGAAATCCCTCAGCCGCGATTCCCGCGCGTGTTTAAAAAGTGGCTCCAATTGGATAGCTCGTACCTACTGGGTGACAAACAACTGAGGCAAAGAAACACGGACATTGCTGTTTCTCGAGGTAATAGCTCCCGCTTTTCAACAGACTCCACTAACTCTGTTCGACTCTCAGGCGCACATCACCTGACGCCGCATTTTGTATTCCCCAGATTCGTCACTTGCGGAAAACTTCCCCAGACGGCCGGCTTAGTTCATGCCTCGCTAGTCCTTGCTCCGGAGAGCAGACGACCGTGTGAGCAAATTAACTCCTCCTACTCTCTCCTTTGGAGGTAAGCGCCCACACACTCCCGTAAAAGCTCAAGAAAAATGTTGCATCACCGAAGCATTTTGTGATAGGCTGCTCCTCTATGTTTACAGATCGTCCAGAGCACCTGTAACACTCGTAATACTCGTGACTCTTCTAATGTTCGTTGATTCCTAAACGCCGGAAAGAAGTGCCTTTAGTTGACTCGACACCCTTTTACACACTCTAAAGCCTCACTAGTAAGAAAAACTAGGTTTCGTGTTTGTGTCGTTTTTGTGTGGTTGTTGACAGCGTTTTTAAGGTGGTGGTCTTGATTAGTTGTTAAAACTGAAAGAGGTAACAATTTGTCGATTTTGCTTGTTTTAGGACTTGGGTTGAGTTCCCCCCTCCTTAGATTAAGGTAAGAACTATTTTCACACAGCAGTCTTACGCCTACAAAGTGGGTCAGCTTAGTAAATTTTTTCTTCTCTGCTTTGTTTGCAGCCAAGTGTTGGTCCTGATGAGAATCCCTGTCTACAAAGGGATTCGAATCGCGTAGACCTTTTTTCTTCTACGGCCAATCTTGCGTAAAATATAGTATTGAGATTCATTACTATGCACAGTCGTGTTTATTGATGGCCTTTGTGTAAAGATTTATTTATTGAGTATCACTGTCTCATATTGTACGTTGTTGACTGAGGATGTATGAGTAGTATGAATGTTGTTCTCATGGGTGAGTGTACTAATGATTATAGTGGTGTCCAATTTTGCAAATGTTTATATCGTTTAGTTAAGTGTATCTATGTTTTTGTAATGAATATGTATCGTCAATTGAAAATGTTTCCAAATGTGAACTGAAAATATTTACAGGATTAAATCCAACGGAACAATTGTGTGCCACCTTCAGCCGTCCTGGTTTATTAAACTTTGCATTCATCAATTTACGATTTAATTCCTAACATTTTGACCAAAATAGCCCAACCCACAAAGTGCGGTGTTGCAAAAAACCAAGACTGGCTAAGGTGTTATGCATGACACAAGGTTTACTGATGGTTGTGAGACCAATGAGACTGCGTGAGAGTCCTGCATCCCAGAGGAGTAACTTGATATGTAAATATATTCCGGGGGAGCCCGTCTCTTCTATTTTTGCCTGCCTGCTATCAAAGAGACTGCATCCTCCAACATGCCCTGCGGCTCCACAGCCGACGCCAGACCCGTTTTCGCGCTAGGAGGTGCTTAAAAACCACCACAGGGCTCCCGTGGGAGCCCGTCTCGTTTGCTTTGTCCTGCCTGCCTGCTATCAAGGGGACTCCTTCCCCCAACGTGCCCTGCAGCCCCGCGGCCGACACCAGACCCTTTTTTGTGCCAGGAGGCACTTAAAAACCACCACAGGGCTTGCGCGGGATGTGCAAGGGCGTGCCTGGGCGAAGTCGGAAGAGGCCAGGTCTCTTGGATAATGTTTTCTGGATTTCTGTGGTCAGGCCTGGGCTTCCCTAACACACGGTTCAGAAATAAGGTATTTGCGTGACTCTTTTTAATTGTGGTGTGTGACTGTGTTTCCCTTAGTATTATTCTTAGCCCTATAATCCCCAGAAGTGCTTCCTGTTCTCTATATATTGAAGATGAAGTGTCCCGTCCCTGGCAGACCAAGGCAGGGTAGCCCCAAAGGTTTTGGTCTTTGGTTTGAGGACTTGGACTTCGCTAAAGGAGGCCGCGGCAGATTTTGAGCTTGAAAAAGGCATGAACATCAAACAACGACCATAACGAAGCAGACGGTGAGACCTTAATCTACCAATCCCCCCCCCCGTGACTGTCCAGCCAAGGATTGGTGTGCTCTCTCTGTTGCCTATTTTGCCTTGGCCTACTGCCTTGGCTGTAAGGAATTTCTGCAATTGGCAGCTGCGAGCTGTAAGCCACCAGAACTGGTCTCCCCTCCCTTATTTCCTCCAAACTTTTCCTGTTGTTCCCTGAAGTGTAGCTAATTTATGTTGAATTTGCCTTGAATACTCCTATTGAGATCACAGTGATTATTGAGTGGAATCAGTGATAATTAGTCTTTTTAACTTGTTCCTAATATTTTTCTATCATGTGATTGTATTTTAGCTTTTTGAACTTTGTATAATTTTATCCTGCAGTAGGCACCTTGACCTTGACCTTACTCCCAAACCTTTAGCACTAGCACTTTAGACCTTGCACTTTATAAATTCTACTAATTTACTAGTGAATTTTTTGCCAGGAAAAGCACCCCATTACTGTTGTTTTGTTTCTAGGTGTTGTGGGGACGGTGGGCAATCGACCCCTGTTCTTGATCTACCCATTTGGTTCTACCCTGTGTCTTAGAACTGCCAAGTCTAGAATAAATAATGGGTAAAAGGAAGGCCAAGGGACAGCCACTGGGTTCTAATAGGCCATCAAATGTGGTTTGCTAAGAGACAATGGATAGGATTGAGACTATCTTGGCAGAATGCCAGGATATAGTCAATTCTGATCCACCAAGTCCTTCTCCCTCTTGTGGCAGCCCCATCGGCATTGATAACGCCCTTGGTTTAATGACTGCCATTTCACCCCATCCGCCCCCAGCAAAGAAAATAGCTAAACAGATCCCTCTGATGTTTAAAAAGCCAGACAAAAGACAAAGTAAAGCCTTAGATGCTGGACCCTTTGGATCGACGACTGCTACCTCACCTGAACCTCCACCAGCAAAAAAGACCGCTAAACAAACCCCACCGATATCCAGAAAGCATAACAACAGGCATAGCAAGGCCTTAGATACTGACTTGCCCGGAGTGGGGTAAAGTGTAACTGTTACTCAACCTGGTGTTGATCCTCGAAGAGTGCATAGTATAACATCTACTGTCGATATTGAGTGTCACAATAGATTTGAAGCCCTCAAAGTAGAGGAAGAAAGGGTGGGGGAGGAGGAGGGTGGCGTTGATCCTATAGGTACTTTAGAGACAACTAAAACCACTATTGGTGTGATCCAGTCACTAAAAGACCAGATTGAATCCTTGAGAGCTGAGGTATCCTCCCTCAAGCAAAAGGTTGCCACTTTGCTGGAAAGGGTTGACGGTGGGCTTCTGGTGGCCTCAGAAACCAAGTCACCATCAACACTGAAGGTTCCCTTTTTTGCTAAGGAATAGCAGATTTTAATGCAAAGAACGACCCATCGGGAGATGGTTTGTTTTTACACAGTCCGATCTTGCTTGGCACCCACAAAACCAATAAAGAGCTCGTCATACACCCGGAATTGTTTTGTGCAATCCAGATAGAACGAAAGCAAACATTTTGATTACAGGCGGTGGAGCGCCTCTTCCTCTTTAGAAGGATGCAGAGGCAGAAAGAAGGTAGGCAAAGTGATGGCCTGACCAATATGGAAAGAGGTAACCACTTTGGGAAGGAAAGAAGGCCTAGTGCGGGGACAACTTTGTCCGGATGAACAGCCAGGAAAGGAGGCTTAGAAGAAAGGGCTTGGAGCTCACTCACCCTGTGAGCAGAGATGATGGCAAGCAGAAAGGCAGTTTTAATGGTCAGGAGTCTAAGAGGACAGTTATGCAGTGGCTCAAAAGGCGCGCACATCAAATAAGTAAGAACAAGGTTCAAGTCCCACTGGGGCATCACAAAAGGAGTTGGAGGGAACAAGTGAGTAATGCCCGTAAGGAAGCGATTTACAATAGGGGACTTGAAAAGAGAGGGCTGGTCAGGCAGCCGAAGGAAGCCCAAAATGGCTGAAAGATAGCCTTTGACAGTGCCCAGAACAGAGCCCTGCTGGGCCAAAGAAAGAATGAAGAGGAGAACCTTTAAATGTGGAGCAGAAAGGGAATCCACAGCCTTTGCTGCGCACCATGCCACAAACTTGTTCCATCTACAGGCGCATACCATTTTGGTGAAGGGATGCCTAGCTACCAAGATAACAATACAGACTTCGGGAGGAAGGTCAAAAGCTGTCTCTGTCGCCGTTCAATCTCCACGCAAGGAGGCTGGACAGGTTCGGGTGAAGGACCATCCCCTGCTACTGTGACAGAAGATCCTCCTGAAGAGGCAGTCTGATCGGAGGATCTATGGCCATGTGTTAGAGCTCAGGATACCAGACTCTTTGTGCCCAATCCGGAGCCTCAAGAATGACTTGGGCCCGGTCGTGCTTGATCTTCTTCAGCACTCTGGGCAGAAGGGGTATAGACGGAAAGGATTATAGAAGACCGTAACACCACTCGCGACGAAAAGCATCGCCTAGCGAGTGCTGCCTTGGAAAATCCAACATGCAGAACTGCTCACATTGCGCGTTCTCTTTAGTAGCGAATAGATCTAACCAAGGCTCTCCCCACTGCTAAAAGAGACCTTGCACCACCTCCGAGTGAAGACGCCATATGCGATCCATCATGCACCTGCGGCTGAGCGCGTCCGCTGTGGCGTTCAGAGAACCTGCCAGGTGTTGAACCACCAGAGATATGCCCTGATGTTCCAGCCATGTCCAGTGGCTCTCCGCCTCTTGACATAGGGTCCACGACCCCACCCCACCCTGTTTCTTGCAGTAACACATGGCAGTGGTGTTGTCTGTGAACACCTGCTCTACTTTTCCCCTGACAGAGGGAAGAAATGCCTTTAGTGGAAGACGAATCGCCCAAAGCTCCAGAAGGTTGATAAGGAGTCCGAACTCCGCCGGAGAATAGAAGCCTCTGATCTCCACTTCTCCCATGTAGCCGCCCCACCCCAGCAGTGATGCATCTGTCACCACTGTGAACTCCGCTTGGGGAATAGAGAGAGATCTGTCGTTGACACAATCCCAGTTCGTTAACCACCACTGCAATTGGTGTGCAGTGCCCTCCGAGATCTGGACGCAATCGGAAAGATTCCCCTGATGCTGTGCCCACTGGAATTTCAGGTCCCACAGCAGAGCCTGCATATGCTACATGGCATGGTCCACCAGCAGGATGCAGGAGGCCAAAAGTCCCAGTAGCCTCAGGATCATTCTGACCGAAACCCGGGATAGAGGCTGAAAGATCTGAATCAAAGCCTGACTATCCTGGACTTGCTGCTCGGGAGCATAAGCCAGAAACTGTGTTGTGTCCTGAACCGCTTCGATGAAAAGAAGCTTCTAAGAGGGAATCAGGCGAGACTTTGTCACATTGATGGTGAACCCCAGCTAATGCAAGAGGTTGGCCGTAGTCTGGAGGTGGGAGACGACAGTCTGGGGGCGAGCCCGCCTTTAACAGCCAGTCGAGGAGATAGTGGAAGACTGGAACCCCTGATCTGCGCAGATGAGCTGTGACCACCGCCATCACTTCCGTGAACACCTGAGGGGCGCTGATAAGACCGAAGAGGAGCACGGTAAACTTAAAGTGCACGTGGCCTACCGTAGGCAACGCCGATTGGCCGGCAGGACCGGGATGTGAAAATAAGCGTTCTGCAAGTCCAACACTACCCTCCAGTCGCCAGGGTCGAGAGAAGACAGGACTTGAGCCAGGATCAACATTTTGAACTTCTCCTTCCAGAGGAAGTGGGTGACGTTCCAGAGATCCAAGATAGGATGCAAGCCCTTGTCCTTCTTGGGCACCCAGCGGGGGCAGGAACTCGTTCAATGGCTCCCTTGGCCAAGAGAGCCAAAACTTCCTGTTGGAGAAGGGCCAGATGATCCTCCGACACACGATGGTGCTGAGGTGGCATGGATGGAGGGGTAGTCTTGAAGGGGAGGGAGTAGCTCCTTCGGACTATTTGCAAAACCCACCTGTCTGACGTGATGGTGCGCCAGTGGGGGAAATGATGGCGAATCCTGCCACCCACTGGCAATTAGTGGCCCTGAAAGGTCAGACTAGGAGGGTTTGGAGGCTGCTGCAGAGGAGGCGGTGGTGGACTGGCCTGCTCGCTGGCCCCCAGACCCCCGGCAGTGGGTCCCACGTCCCCGGCCGTGCAGGGGCTGAACAGCTTGCGCTGGCCTGTGGCTCTGGGCGGAACGTGGTGGGGCACCCCTTCCGTAGCCATGAAAGGGCAAAAAGCAGACTGCGCACAGCGGGTGGTGGAGAGGCCCATGGACTTCGCCGCAGCCATGAGTCCTTGAAGCGCTCTAGCGTGTTGTCTGCTTTGTCGCGAGCAGGCGACGGCCATCAACGGGCATGTCCATAAGGGTAGCTTGGACATCCCCTGAAAAACCAGTTGACCTCGTCCAGGCGTAGCTTCGAAGGGCAACCAACGTTGAAATCGTCCTGCCTAGCGAGTTAGCTGTATCCAGTCTACATCTTATGGTAAACTTGGCTGCGTCTCTACCCTCAGCGACTGGACGGGAGAGAACAGCCCAGGCCTCCTCCAGGCACTGTGGCAGCACCTGCACTACTGTATCCCACACAGAATGGGTGTAACGACCCAACAGACATGCGGTGTTCAGTCCCAAGCAGGAGGAAGAAAACATCTTCTTTCGAAGATGATCCAGCTTTTTGGATTCCCTGTCCTGTGGAGCGGCAGGGAATGCACCCTTGGAGGTGGAGGCTTGGACCACCAAACTCTCAGGGGTGGGGTGTTGGGAGAGGAAAGTGGGGTCACCCGGGGCCGGGCGGTGGCATTGTGCAATCATCCTGTCCACAGAAGCACCTGTGTTGGGCCTGGACAAGGTGCCCAAAAGAATGTCCGTCAGGGCTTCATTAAACGGCAGCAGGGGCTCCGAAGAGCTTGCTGCCGGCTAAAGCACCTCTGTCAGAAGGTTAGTCCTGACTGCCACCATAGGTAGCTCAAGGTGGAGAGCCTCGGCCACCCTACGCAGCACCACTGCGTACGATGCTCCCTCCTCCGTAGCCCCGGTAGGAGGAGACATGCTAGGGTCTGGTGAAGTATCCAGACATCTGGCTTTCTCCCGTTCCTCTCTCCAGTCCGGTTCATAACCTAACTGGTCAGTTAAAGGGTCCCCAGACCCCTTCCAGTCCTCCTCACCCTCCTCTGGCTGCCAATCTGGTCTCAAAGAGCCAGGGTAGAAGAGGGGCACAAAAGTACCCATCGCCGCCGGATCGGGCGTCAGTCGACGATGGCCTGGCTCCCAGTCTACCTCGAGGTGGAGGCCAGGGTCGATGTCGGCTGGGGACACAGCAGATGCCGGCTTCGGACGTGGTACCAGTGGAATCGGCACCGGAGGAGGTGTAACAAGGTTGACAGGTGCCGATTCAGATCCAGGGCTCGATCCAAGGGGACCCTGCAGTGCCGAGGCCGAAGCGGCCTGTGTCGAAGGCCCAGGGCCCCCGGCCGGGTCCACGGGGTTGGAAGGCGCGCCAGGAGAGTAGGGCTGCCCAAAGTTGGCGTGCATCGCTTCGTAAAACTGACGAAGCTGGGCAGGGGTCGCTGTAGGTCCCACTGACGAAGCTGGGCAGGGGTCGCTGCAGGTCTCAGGAAGGGGGGGGGAACCCGGAGCCGACCATTCTGCCTCCACACGCGGCCTCGAGAAGCTTTTGGGACCACTCCCGCAAAGACTTCGGATTCATGGTCTGGCAGTCAGAACACGACTTGGGGTTGTGGTCGTGCTCCAGGCAGAAGAGGCATATGCAGTGCGGATCCGTCACCGACATCAGTCGGCTATAGGAAACGCAAGCCTTGAAGCCAGGCATCCCTCATGCTCCACGAGTCGTACTCAAAAAACTGTCGATAAAAGTTGAGAAAAAAGTAAGTAAAAAAGTGACTGGGGGTACCGCTCTCTCTGGATCTCCACTTGCTGGCGCGGAAAAAGAAAAAACTGATGTCAGCTCATGATGGCGGCATCTATGTAGCTACCGCGACGTTATCCTGGTGACCACGACGCTGACAACGAACGTGGAGTCAACCAACGCCACCTTCCGACGCACAAGGGTACTGCTGACAAAAAACCTTCCGCATCCAGTGTGACGCCTGGGGATAATTCTAAGGTAAGGAATCTATAACTAACTGTTTCTTTCAGATACTGGGAGTACAGGGGGCCCCCATAAGGGCCCCTCAGTACATGGGATCATGCTGCCAGCACCGGAATCGGTATTTGGGTATGATTTCAAGATGTTTGATATCAAACATGATCACTAAAAAATAAGAAATCCTTGGGTCTATTGTAAAAATCAGAAAGTGTGACAAACCACTACTAGATAGTTGGTGAACAAAAAAATAATAATAAACAATACAGAACCAATGACTATGCACCACAGAACTAACTGAGGGCACTTCCCTTTTCAGGACGAAATCCCTCACTCACCAGAGGTGACATGCTTCATCATATGGGATGTGAGAAGTTGGCCTGATGTATGATGTCACTAGTTCTAGTGTACACCTTATATCAGCCCAAACAACCCTTATGGTGATTGGTTGTAAAGTCAACCTTATAGACCAGCTATCCTAGTGGTAGCATGGACAAGAGCAGTCTTAGGCTAAACTCTGTATGGCATGTGAAGCCAGCTGTCATACCATTTGTAATCCCTTGAATACCAAATGAAAGGACACCACAACAGATTTATATATAAAATAAAGTGTATTTATTCTAGTCAAACCCTCAGCACTCTTTATGAGATTCGAGGTAAGTACAACACAGTCTTATTTAAGCATACATTAAGTCACACAGGTAAGTAATACAGTTAGGCCCTAGGGGCCACGCAAACCATATACTAAGTAAGTGGTATAAGGACCACTGTCACAGAAATAGGATAGGCCTAGGCCTAGGGAATCGCTGGGGCTACACTATACTACCCAAGGTTAGTAAGTGGGAGGCCCACGGGATTCAGGTGGAGAGTGGAAACACTCACGCGTAATGCGTATAATCGAGGAAAACAGTACAGTTTAGAAATAATAGGATTTAGGACACTTCTGGAGTAGCTAGGAAGTCGAGACTTGAAACCTAGACACTAGGATAGTCAATACCCTACTGAGCACCGGAGTTCCCAAGTTACCTAGCCCACGGGCTGCGGGTGCATAGGTGTGAACTTGCGTCGGGTTTCGTCGTCGACTCCTATGGATGCCTGAAGGAAAGATGCTGACAGGCAGTCATTGAAGAGTGTCCGGTGGATCCCAAGGCTGGGATCAAGAAGGAAGGATACCTGCAAGCAGAAGGGACAGAGTCTGGGTCACTAGCCAGTGACCACGTGGAACCAGGAAGGAACCAGGCGATGTCGGGAGATTGCAGGTGAAGCTTGTCGCAGCAGCCACGGGTGCCAGGAGACGTCGAGGACAACCAGGACCAGGAGGCGAGCTGTCCCACGAAGGCTCTTGCTGTCGGCGGCGTCGAAGTTGGACTAGGACTCACCAAGCCTTGGCAAGCGGAACCCACGCAGAATGGAGGACTTGCTTCTGGTGCAGACCAGGAAGGTCTGGGGTGCTTCTCTTGCACAGAGGAGCAGGAGCCAGTCTGGAGGAGCCAAACCAGCAGTGGAAAGTTGAAGGTGTGTCGTCACAGAGGTTACTAGCCAACGGGCAAGTAACCGGACAGACGCGGCAAGCAGGAAAATGCAGAAGGGCCCCACGCAGGACTCGTGGAGTGTGGGGGGCTGATCTTCGGTGCAGATGGTGCTTGGGGCTTCTCAATCCCCGGTGCACAACCTCGAGGGGGCCTCAGAAGCTGCGCTGGAAGATACTCGCCACTTTTCCCAGGTAGCCGGTCCCACGTCTCTCGTCGCCTCCACGGATCTCAGCTCAGCTGTGGATGTGGATCAGGGTCGGAGAAGTCTGGAAGTCAAGGCTCTGGTAAGGCTCTACAGTCGGTCCCTCGTAGAACTTCAGCAAAGCAAAGGGTAAGTCTCTTGATGGTGCCTGTTTGCACAGGGTGGCCACTCCTTGGCCACAAGGGAGATTCTTCAGTCTTCTTCTTTCGTCGAATGTCGAAGGTCCAGAGTTTCTGTTCAAGTTGCAGGTTCAGGATAATCTAATCTCCTAGGGCCCAGCTAACACTCTTATACTAATCTGGGGGGCTGGGTTGCCTGCTATGTCACGCCTTATGGGTGGGACCTGGGAGGGAGATGGTTACACCCCCTTCCCTTTGTCCAGTTTCGCGCCAGGACTGGGGCTGGAGTGCCCCAGCACCGGTTTGAACTGGACTATGCATGGGACACCTTGTGTGCCGCAGGCAGTGTCTAGTTTCTTTCATCCCTCCCTGCCCCAATACACTAAGGCCTGTCTGGGGTGGTGCTAGCACCTCCCAAGGCAGGAAACCTATTGTCCAAGCCTCCCGTGCCGGGATCACTCCCAGCAGCAGGAGGTCAGACTTGTGTCCCGGCAGCAGCATCCATTTTGTGATGCTGGGGCTCTGGTTAACTTTAACCGGGTAAGTAGGTTTCAACATGTCTTCTCCCTCTAGAAGGGAGGGATAATATCCTCATCACCAGAAATGGGATGGGGGTATTATTCCAAAGTGTTAGACACCTTAAACGACATGTTTTGATAAAGCCAAACCATAGTTACCATAACCGTTTAAGATTATAAGGTACTTTAAGAGTATATGGTAGGCTATATCATAGAACAGCTATAAGGACATGGTTCCGAAAGCTGCAGACAGGCTCAGCTCATGCTAGAGCACTATCTCACATGTCACCAAGCACTCTGCCTCCAGGATTGTTAAGGCCAGCCATAGGAGTGGCTGATAGGTACACATGTGTCTATATATAAGGTAGGTATAGGAATACTACACCTAAGCAAGGGGGGGTTACACAACCTTGCCCCAGCTGAGTGATCAGCCAGTTGTGTCATAATGGAAAGCCAGGCCAGGGGTGGCATAATACATGCTGCAGCCCCTGGTAGGCCTAGGGTACTCCTATGCCCTGGGTACCTAGGGTACACTATACAGGGTCTAATAAGGTGGTCCCTACCAATTGGGTTATGCACCTAAAGTACATAGTATTAATTTAGAGAGAGAACAGCAGGGCTGTGGGTCTGATTAGCAGGCCCACAGCCACATCTAAGTCAAAAACCAGTAAAGCAAAAGCAAAAAGTGGGGGTGAACATAGAAAGCAGACCCTACTCTCCTACATGGGATTCTCCTCCCAGAGGAAAAACCTAGTTCCTCTGGGGGCTACAACCCCCTCTCTGAGAGGGAGGAGCTCAGGGGTGTTTTGAATAGCTGGTAGGATGTTCTAAATCCACACATGAGGAGACAGCTGTGTGAATGAGGGCGCAGCGCAAAGAAACAAAAAATGTGAGGATAGTGAGGTTAAAATTAGCTAAAGAGCGTAAAAATGATATTTTATTTGAATACGCCCCTTGCCAGGATTAAAAAACAGTGCACCAGCGGTATGGATTGAGACTACAGCTGATATCAAACATGACCAGGTTTGGTGCAGCCATTATATAGTTAGTCATCGTAATGACTGATGTCCACTATAAGTCTTAAAATGGCTGACCGTACTTACAAAGCCTGGAGAATCGACTCTGGGGTTTCCTGCCCATTTAGGGGCACCCTCACACTTGTAACCAAGCACTCAGGACTGAAGAGTCTGCCATAGGGGTGACTTACAGATTTCAAATGCAGTGGTCTTAGATATAAGAAACTTATACCTGTCCTGAGAGGTGCAAGCACCAACTCACACAGGCTGCAATGGCAGGTCTGTAGCCATAGTTTAAGTGGGCTCCCATGGGTGGCACAATACATGCTGCGAGACCCCTTGTGTACCTAGGCTCTGAGTACCCTAGTACCATATACTAGGGATTTAGCGTACACCAGTAGCCAATAGTGTAGGTACCAAAGGTACTTACCAAGCAAATTCAGGGGAGAAAGCACAGATGCTGGGGTCCTGGTTATCACAAATCCAGCAGCCAAAGTCAAAAACATACTGACAACAGGCAAATAGTGGGGGTGACCATGAAAGCAGATCCCACTTTCCTACACCTATCCAAAAGCACAATGTGTTCAAAGAAATATATCTGCATTTAGTTTTATGTCTGTGTTCAAATGGAGAACCTATCTGCCTGAAAGAGATGGCATGAATTTGATACTAAAGCAGCAAATTATTGGTTTCTTCCTGAAATTTTAAGAAGCGGAATAGCACAGAATTCAGTCATCCACCTGTCAGGAGCATCACAAGCATTCCTCTTACAGTGAGAGTGTAAAGAGTTGAAGGTAAAGTAACATACAGCTTCTGGAAAAACGTACATTTTTGTGCTGCAGTTACATAACAATACATAATGATATTAACGGGCTGATCAGTGCTCAAACATTACCTTGATACTTTTTTTAAATAAAAATCCAGGCATGGAGAAGTCTTTCATCTTGTCAAGGGGCTCACTGAATATAAGCATTTGTTCAAAGAGGAAAACCCGCCTCTCTTTGCTGCGTGGCAAATGTCCTGTATCCTTGTCTGTGACCAAGAAGGTGTCCTGCAGTATAAGTTTGCCCTGAGCTACAATCTTACCCTGAAAGAAATCAAACATGCATTGTGAACTTGCTTGTTGATATATTACTATGTATAACAATAAAGTTGCAATCAATTTATACCTTTACTTAAGTTGAACAAGTTACTTACCTTCGGTAACGATATATGATTAAGAGACATATATTAGTTATGGATTCCTTACCTTAGAATTACCCCCAGGCGTAAGACTGGGTCCGGAGACATTTTCTTCGCAATTCCCGCTTGGGTCGGTAGGTGGTGTCGGTCGACTCCGCATTAGTCGTTGGCGTTGTGGTCGCCGGAATGACGGGGCGGTATCTAATTAGGTGCCACCCCTGCACGATAACGTCAGTTCTTTACAAGACATTCCACCCCAGAAGCGCAGAGCCACGTAAGACACTGACCACTGGAGCATGAAACTAGGGCCCTGAAAGGGAGTCCCTTACTCTAGAAGTCAGTTTGCAGAATGGGGAGGATGGGTGGGGCGGCAAGGAATCCATAACTAATATAGGTCTCTTACAGATATATTGTTACCAAAAGTAAGTAACTTGTTCATCTGAAAGAGAAAATTAGTTATGGATTCCTTACCTTAGAATAGATACCCCAGCAATACCAACCCCGGAGGTGGGTCTGCGAACAAAGTTCGCACCAGGAAGTCCTGAAGAATGGAGCGGCCAAAGAAGCTGTCTCTCAAACTTGGCCATCCAGGCAATAATGTTTAGTGAACGTGTGCAATGAAGCCCATGTGGCTGCCTGGCAGATATGATCAAGAGGGACTCCACATCCCAAAGCAGTAGTGGCTGCCGTTGCCCTGGTGGAATGGGCACGCAACCCTACTGGAGGTTCCTTTTCCGCCAAGGAATAATACATTTTAATGCAAAGAATGACCCATCGAGAGATGGTTCCGTTTTGCATGGCCCGAACTTTCTTGGCACCCACATAGCCAACAAAGAGCTGATCATCCACCAGGAATTGTTTTGTGCGATCTAGATAAAAAGAAGGCGCACATTTTGGTTCCAGACGGTAGAGCGTCTCCTCCTCTTTAGAAGGATGCGGGGGCAGGAAGAAGGTGAGCAAAGTGATGGTCTGTCCTATGTGGAAAGATGTACCACTTTGGGAAGAAAAGAAAGTCCAGATGAACAACAAGGAAAGGAAAGATCCTGAAGCTCACCCACTCTGCGAGCAGAGGTGATGGCAACCAGTAAAGCAGTCTTTAAGGTCAAGAGTCTGAGATGACAATTATGTAGGGGCTTGAAGAGAGCGCACATATTGTAAGTCAGAAAAAGGTTCATGTCCCACTGGGGCATTACGAAAGGAATAGGAGGAAACAAGTGAGTAATGCCGTTAAGGAAACGATTTACCATAGAGGACTTGAAAAGAGAAGGCTGATCAGAAAGGCGAAGAAAGGCCGAAATGGCCGAAAGATAGCCCTTGAGGGTGCCCAGAGCAGAGCCCTGCTGGGCCAAAGAAAGCAGGAAGAGGAGAATCTCAGAAAGGGGGGCAGAAAGAGAATCCACAGCCATTGCTGCGCACCATGCCACATATTTGTTCCATCTACAGGCATATACTGTTTTAGTAGAGGGACGCCTGGCTGCCAAGATAACATTACAGACTTCAGGAGGAAGGTCAAAAGCTGTCAACTGTTGCCGCTCATTCTCCACACAAGGAGGTGGAGGCTGGACAGGTTCGGGTGGAGGACTGTCTGAACACCTGCAACACTCTCCCTTTGAAAGAAGGAAAGAATGCCTTCAGTGCAAGGCGGATCGCCCCCAAAGCACCAGAAGGTTGATTTGGAGCCCGGACTCCGCCAGAGACCAGAGGCCTCTGATCTCCGCCTCTCAAATGTGGCTGCCCCACCCCAGAAGTGATGCACAAGTTACTTACTTGTGTAACGATATATCTGTAAGAGACATTAGTTAGTGATAGATTCCTTACCTTAGAATATCCCCAGGCGTCAGACTGGATCCGGAGAGTTTTCATCTGCAGTACCCCTGCGCGTCGGTAGGCGCCGTCGTGCGGCTCCGCGTACGTCGCTGGCATCGTAGTCGCCGAGATGATGTTGACGGAGCTACTTAGACGCACCCACGCGCGCTGACGTCAGTTCTGTTCGTGACTTTTACGCGCCAGGAATGCAGAGCCATGCCAGAGACCGACTACTGGTGCAATAGAACTAGGGCCCTCAAAGGGATGACCTGAACCCTAGAGAACAGTTCGCAGAACGGGGAGGATGGGTGGGCGGTAAGGAATCTATCACTAACTAATATATCGTTACACAAGTAAGTAACTTGTGCTTCTGAAAGAGACACGTTAGTGATAGATTCCTTATCTTAGAATACATACCCAAGAAATACCAACCCCGGTGGTGGTTCTGTGAAGTGAGATTACACCAGAAAGTCACGGAGAACCGAACGGCCAAAGAAGCCGTCTCTACAGACATGACTGTCAAGGCAATAGTGCTTAGTGAAAGTATACAACGAGGCCCAAGTGGCTGCCTGACAGATGTCTTGCAGGGGGACACCGCGTCCCAATGCTGTAGTAGCTGCTGTCGCCCTGGTAGAATGGGCGCGCAGTCCTACCGGAGGTTCCTTTTTAGCCAGAGAGTAACAGGCTTTAATGCACAAGACAACCCATCGGGAGATAGTCCGCTTGTGCACAGCCCAGCCTTTCTTGGCGCCCAAGTAGCCAACAAAGAGCTGGTCATCCACCCGGAACTGTTGTGTACGGTTGAGATAGAACGAAAGCACATGTTTTCGGTCCAGATGGTGGAACCTCTTCTTTTGAAGGGTGCAGAGGCGGAAAGAAAGTGGGCAGAGTGACAGTTTGCCCGAAATGAAAGGCAGAGACCACTTTTGGTAGAAAGGAGGGACGCGGTCGAAGCACAACATTGTCCGGATGAATCGCCAGGAAAGGAGGTTTACATGAAAGAGCCTGGAGCTCACTCATCCGCCTAGCGGAGGTGATGGCCACCAAGAAGACAGTTTTCAAAGTCAATAACCGCAAAGGACAGTTATGAAGTGGCTCAAAGGGAGCGCACAACAAGTATGTGAGAACCAGGTTCAAGTCCCATTGAGGCATCACAAAAGGAATAGGAGTGAAAAGGTAAGTAATGGCTTTGAAAAATCTATTGACAACCGGGGACTTGAAAAGAGAGGGCTGATCATGCAGCCTAAGAAAGGCTGAAAGAGCAGAAAGGTAGCCCTTGATAGTGCCCAGAGCAGAACCCTGCTGGGCCAAAGAGAGAAGGAATAAAAGGACCTCATTAAGAGGGGCAGAAAGAGGGTCTAGAGCTTTTGCTGTGCACCAAGTCACACATTTTTTCCACCGACAGGCGTATACAGTTTTAGTGGAGGGACGCATGGCTGCCAGAATTAGATTAGAGACTTCAGGAGGCAAGTCAAATAGAATCAGCTTTCACCGCTCAATCTCCACGCAAGGAGGTGGAGGCTGGACAGTTTTGTGTGGAGGACTGTCCCCTGCTGCTGCGACAGAAGATCCTCCTGAAGAGGCAGTCGGATCGGGGGATCCACGCTCATACTGAGTAGCTCGGGATACCAAACTCTTTGAGCCCAGTCCGGTGCCACAAGAATAACTTGGGCCCGGTCACGCCTGATCTTCAGCACTCTGGGCAGCAGTGGTATAGGTGGAAAGGCGTACAACAGACCGGAACTCCACTCGCGAAGAAAAGCGTCGCCGAGCGAGTGCCGCCATGGAAATTTCAACGCGCAGAACTGCCGACATTGCGCGTTCTCTTCGGTGGCGAATAGATCTAACCAAGGTTCTCCCCACTGCCGAAAGAGACCTTGAACCACTTCCGAGTGAAGACGCCATTCGTGATCCAACATGCACCTGCGGCTGAGTTTGTCCGCCTTGGCGTTCAGGGAACCTGCCAGGTGTTGAACTACCAAGGAAATGCCTTGACGTTCCAGCCACTTCCAGAGACATAGAGCCTCCTGACATAGGGTCCACGAAACCACCCTGCCTGTTGCAGTACCACATGGCGGTGGTGTTGTCTGTGAATACCTGCACTACTCTCCCCTTGACAGAGGGAAGGAATGCTTTCAGTGCAAGTAGGATCACCTTGAGCTCCAAAAGGTTGATATGGAGTTTGGACTCCGCCGGAGACCAGAGGCCTCTGATTTCCGCCTCTCCCATGTGGCCACCCCATCCCAGGAGGGACGCGTTGGGAAAGGGAGAGGGATCTGCCGCTGACCCAACGCTGGTCCGTGAGCCACCACTTCAAGTCCTGTGCAGTGCCCTCCGAGCTCTGGACGTAGTCGGACAGACTCCCCTGATGCTGTGCCCACTGGAACTTCAGGTGCCACTGCAGAGCCCGCATATGCTACCTGCCATGATTGATGAGCAGGATGCAGGAGGCTTGGAGGCCCAGCAGCCTCAGGGTCTTCCTGACCGAAACCCAGGACCAGGGCTGAAAGATCGGAATCATAGCCCGAATGTCCAGGACTCACTGTTCGAGAGGATAAACCCAAAACTGCGCCGTATCCAGAACCGCTCCGATGAAAAGGGAATCAGGTGTGACTTCAGCACGTTGATGGAAAACCCCAGCAAATGCAGGAGGTCGGTGTGAGAAGTTGGCCTGATGTATGATGTCACTAGTTCTAGTGTACACCCTATATCAGTCCAAACAACCCTTATGGTGATTGGTTGTAAAGTCAACCTTATAGACCAGCTATCCTAGTGGTAGCATGGACAAGAGCAGTCTTAGGCTAAACTCTGAATGGCATGTGAGGCCAGCTGTGATACCATATATAATCCCTTGAATACCAAATGAAAGGACACCACAACAGATATATATATAAAATAAAGTGTATTTATTCTAGTCAAACCCTCGACACTCATATGAGATTAGAGGTAAGTACAAGACAGTCTTATTCAAGCATACATTAAGTCACACAGGTAAGTAATACAGTTAGGCCCTAGGGGCCACGCAAACCATATACTAAAGAAGTGGTATAAGGACCACTGTCACAGAAATAGGATAGGCCTAGGCCTAGGGAATCGCTGGGGCTACACTACACTAGCAACAGTTAGGCAGTGGGAGGCCCACGGGATTCAGGTGCAGAGTGGAAACACTCACGCGTAATGCGTAAAAGTCGATAGAATTACTAGCAGTTAGAAATTAACAGTTTAAGGACACTTCTGAAGCAGCTAGAGAGTCGAGACTCGGAAACTAGACCCTAGGATAGTCACTACCCTTGTGAGCACCGAAGTACCCAAGTTACCTAGCCCACGGGCTGCGGGTGCATAGGTGTGAACTTGCGTCGGGTTTCGTCGTGGACTTCTATGGATGCCTGAAGGAAAGTTGCTGACAGGCAGTCAGTGAAGAGTGTCCGGTGGATCCCAAGGCTGGGATCAAGAAGAGAGGATACCTGCAAGCAGAAGGGACAGAGTCAAGGTCACTAGCCAGTGACCACGTGAAACCAGGAAGGAACCAGGCGATGTCATGAAGATTGCAGGTGAAAGGTGAAGCTTGTCGCTGCAGCCACGGGTACCAGGAGACGTCGAAGACGACCAGGAGGCGAGACCTGTCCCACGAAGGCTCTTGCTGTCGGCGGCGTCGAAGTCGAACTAGGACTCACCAAGCCTTGGCAAGCGGAACCCACGAAGACGGAGGACTTGCTCTGGTGCAGACCAGGAAGGTCTGGGGTGCTTCTCTTTTACAAGGAAGCGGGAGCCAGTCTGGAGGAGCCAAACCAGCAGTGAAGATTTCAAGGTGTGTCGTCACAAAGGCCGCTAGCCAACGGGCAAGCAACCGGACAGACGCGGCAAGCAGGAAAATGCAGAAGGGCCCCACGCAGGACTCGTGGAGTGTGGGGGGCTGATCTTCGGTGCAGATGGTGCTTGGGGTTGGGGCTTCTCAATCCCCGGTGCACAACTTCGAGGGTGCCTCAGAAGCTGCGCTGGAAGATACTCGCCACTTTTCCCAGGTAGCCGGTCCCACGTCTCTCGTCGCCTCCACGGATCTCAGCTCGGCTGTGGATGTGGATCAGGGTCGGAGAAGTCTGGAAGTCAAGGCTCTGGTCGGGCTCTGCAGTCGGTCCCTCGTAGAACCTCAGCAAAGCAAAGGGTAGTCTCTTGATGGTGCCTGTTTGCACAGGGTAGCCACTCCTTGGCCACAAGGGAGATTCTTCAGTCTTCTTCTTTCGTCGAATGTCGAAGGTCCAGAGTTTCTTCAAGTTGCAGGTTCAGGATAATCTAATCTCCTGGGGCCCAGCTACCACTCTTATACTAATCTGGGGGGCTGGGTTGCCTGCTAGGTCACGCCTTATGGGTGGGACCTGGGAGGGGGGTGGTTACACCCCCTTCCCTTTGTCCAGTTTCGCGCCAGGACTGGGGCTGGAGTGCCCCAGCACCGGTTTGAACTGGACTATGCACGGGACACCTTGTGTGCCACAGGCATGTCTCATTCTTTTCATCCCTCCCTGCCCCAATACACTAAGGCCTGTCTGGGGTGGTGCTCGCACCTCCCAAGGCAGGAAACCTATTGTCCAAGCCTCCCTTGCCGGGATCACTCCCAGCAGCAGGAGGTCAGACTCGTGTCTGTGGCAGCAGCATCCATTTTGTGATGCTGAGGCTTTGGTTAGAGTTAAACAGCAAAGTAGGATTTTAACATGTCTCTCCCTCTAGAAGGGGGGAATAATATCCTCATCACCAGAAACGGTATGGGGGTATTATTCCAAAGTGTTAGACACCTTACACGACATGTTTTGATAAAGCCAAACCATAGTTACCATAACCGTTTAAGATTATAAGGCACTTTAAGAGTATATGGTAGGCTATATCATAGAACAGCTATAAGGACATGGTTCCGAAAGCTGCAGACAGGCTCAGCTCATGCTAGAGCACCATCTCACATGTTACCAAGCACTCTGCCTCCAGGATTGTTAAGGCCTGCCATAGGAGTGGCTGATAGGTACACATGTGTCTATTTTAAGGGTAGATCTAGGTATACTATATCTAAGCAAGGGGTGATTGCACGACCTTGTCCCAGCTGAGTGATCAGCCAGTTGTGTCTGATTGGAAGGCCAGACCAGGGATGGCATAATACATGCTGCAGCCCCTGGGAGGCCTAGGGTACACCTATGCCCTGGGTACCTAGGGTACACTGTACAGGGTCCAATAAGGTGATCCTTACCAATTGGGAATGTACCTAGGGTACATGGAGTCCATTTTAAAGAAAGAGCAGACAGCCTGAGACCCTGAATGGCAGGATCTCAGGCCAACTAAGTCGAAAAACCAGCTAGACACTAGGCAAAAAGTTGGGGGTAACCATAGTCAAATATCCACCTTCCTACAGTCGGCAGTAGTCTGGAGGAGGGAGACGACTGCCTGGGGCGAGCCCGCCTTCAACAGCCAGTCATTGAGATAGGGGAAGACTGAAACCCCGATCTGCGCAGGTGAGCTGCGACCACCGCCATCACCTCCTTAAACACCCGAGGGGCGCTGGTAAGGCCGAAAGTGCTCGTGGCCTACCGTGAACCGTAGGTAACACCGGTTGGCCTGCAGGATGGGGATATGAAAATAAGTATCCTGCAAGTCCAACGCTACCTGCCAGTCTTGCAGACAAGACCTGAGCAAGCGTGAGCATCTTGAACTTCATCTTCCGGAGGAAGCCGTTGAAGTTCCGAAGGTCTAAGATAGGACGCATGCCCTTGTCCTTTTTGGTCAACCAAGAAGTAGTGGGAATAACAACCCCGACCTACTTCTGGCGTTGGAACGCGCTCGATGACCCCCTTGGCCAAGAGGACCGCAACTTCCTGCTGGAGAAGTGCCAAGTGATCCCCCGACATGCGGTGGCACTGAGGTGGCATGCCTGGAGGGGTAGACTCGAAGGGGAGGGAGTAGCCCCTTCGGACAATCTGGAGAACCCACCTGTCCGAAGTGATGGTGCGCCAATGGGGGAGGTGATGGTGAATCCTGCCACCCACTGGCGTCCAGTGGGCCTGAAACACTGGACTAGGAAGGTTTTGAGGTGGTGGTGGCAGGGGTGGCCGTGGATTCACCCGCCCGCTGGCCCCGGGACCCACCACGGCGGGCCCCACGACTGCAGCTGCGCTGAGGTTGCGGTTGCGTTGGCCTGCGGTTCTGGCGCCACAGGGTGTCATGCCGGCATAGCCGGGGTCAAAGGCGGTGGCACGGGGGCAGACCCACCCAACGGGCCCACGGGGCCTGAAGGTGCTCCGGAGGGACCCGATGGGGCGAACAAATGGCCCATGGCCGACAGGAAGACTTGCATTTCATCTGGAGTTGCGTGCGGGCCCGGGAAGGGCGGGTAGGCCGCAGACAACAACGGAGGCTCTATCGGAGCCGCGGGGGAGTGACCGCCCGCCCTCTCTACCGCTTCCCGTGACCAGTGAGGGGTAGACGAAGAGCGACGTCGCTTCTTCGACTTCTTATGGCACCGTGACTTACCAGTCCCCGAATCCGACGAGCGATGGTGTCGGCTTCGCGACCGGTCCCTCGATGGGAGCGGGACTTCGAGCGGCGCGGAACCGATTGTCAGACCTCCAACAACTTTCGGGAATTCTCCCGCAAAGCTTTTGCCGCCATGGTCCGACAATCGGGGCACGCCTTGGGGTCGTGGGCGTGCCCCAAGAAGAAGAGATACACGTCGTGCGGGTCCTCCACGGACATGTTCCGACTGCAGGCCCTACAGGACTTGAACCCGGGCATCCCTACTGCACCAGGAGTCGAGTACTCGACAAAACAAGAGAAACAAGTTCTCAGAAACCAAGTCAAAATATTAACTAGGAGTATCGCTCTCTCGCGGGTCTGCACTTGCTGGCGTGGAAAATGAAATAACTGACAGCGCGCGTGGGCACGTCTAAGTAGCTCTGAAGACGTCATCTCGGCGGCTGCGACGCCAGCGACGTACGCGGAGCAGCATGATGACACCTACCGACGCGCAGGGGTACTTCTGATAAAACCTTTCCAGATCCAGTCTGATGCCTGGGGATATTCTAAGGTAAGGAATCTATCACTAACGTGTCTCTTTTAGATACAGCATTACATCAAGCAAAAAGTGGGGGAACCATAAAAGCAGGTCCTACTTTCCTACAACGAGTGAAAAGAAGAAGCCAACTGGCACCACCCTCTACTGGCTCACATAGAAAAGGAATGAGAGAATACAAGAGACCATTCCCAGACCGATCGAGTACAAGGGGAAAAGCAAGAAGGTACGGCAATCAGATATTAAGATTTCCCTCAATTCTGACTATCCCGGAAACAGCGTAAAACAGAATCAGCTTGAGAGCCAAACCGATATTGACCATCAAAAGGAATGTCCACCAAGGCGGCCTGAACAGCCTCAGAGAAGCCACAAGTGCGTAGTTAGGCACACCGGAGTACAGCTACCGAAAGGGTCATGGTTCGTCTGATAGAATCTGTGGCATCCATGCCACAATGAATCAGCAATTTAGCCATCTGATGGCCATCTTGAAACAGCTGAGTAAGACAGTACCAAGAATCATCAGGAACGGAGAAGAGAAGGTGCAAGACCAAATCCCACAACACATTAGAAAAACGGCCTAAAACACAAGTTGTATTAAGGGAGAGCAAAGTGGAGCTGGTGGCAGAAATGAGCTATCGACCAAGAGCATCTAGACTTTTAGACTCCCTGTCTGGAGGGACGTCAGGCACTGTGCTGATGTTTGGGGAGGCTGTAGCAGCCTGAACCTCAAAGTTGCATGGAGTAGGCAGACTGAAAAGACAGAGCAGTCTCCAAGGGCAGGATGATGCCTATGAGCTATAGAATGATCCACGGAAGCCCTTGAAAAGGATTTAGCTCAAGCGCCCAACAGAATATCAAAGAGTATTTCACTGAAGGGGAGCACAGGTTCAGTTCTCATCTGACCCTTATGAAGCACCCCAAAAAGAGGATCAATGGCTACCTCCAAAGAAGAAAGTTGCAGTCCCAGAACCACAGCAAGTTTCAACAAATGCTCAAAGAGAGGCTAGGAGGAGAAAACAGGCCAGAGGATGGTGTGGGATCAAGGCCACTAGCCTCACCAAGGTCAGACACCCAATGAAACTCCAGAGAAGGCTGAGGAATGTCAGTTTTTTCATCACTGACTTCGCCAAAATACCTGTGTTCAAAGGGGAAAATAGCAGCGGGGTCCTTTGAAAGCAGAGGAAGGTAGCCAGAAAACAACTGTTCCACCAACGCCGGGCCCAATGTCGAAGAGATGACACCTCGGCGTCGGGCAGACAGACAAAGTAGGGGTGACTGGCACAGCCGACACCGAAAGCAGTGCCGGCTGATCCTACACAGGCGTCTCAGGTGGGAACCCCGAAGGGATGTGCACCAGAACAGATAAGGTGTTGATCACAGATTTGGACGGCCTAACTAATACCGAGGGAAGTCCGCCAGTTTTGGAGTCAGTCAAGGACTCATTGACCTCCTTGGGGCCGAGACACACACCAGACGGAGGCTGAGAAACAAAAATGGCATGAAGGGAGAAGAGCCTGCCATAGGGGTGACATAGGTTTTAAGTGCAGTGACCTCAGATAGAAGGAAACTTCTATGTGTCGTGAGAGGTGCAAGCACCAACTCATACAAGATGCAATGGCAGGCCTGTAGTAACAGTTTAGGTGGTCTCCCATGGGTGGCACAATGGACGAGTTACTTACCTTTGGTAACTATGTATCTGGTAGAGACACAGTCTAGCCGCAGGTTCCTTAACTTAGAATATCCCCAGGCGTCAGACTGGATCTGGAAAACTTTCCGCAGCAGCAACTCTGCGCGCCGAGGGCTGTGTCGCAAGGCTCCGCCCTGACGTCGTCCACCGACGTGACATAAGTGGAGCCATAAAAGCCCCTCCCAGCGCGCTGACGTCAGTTTTGGTTGGAGAAACCTTTCCGTGCCAAAACGCGGAGCCACCAGCAAAAACTGTGAGAGCAGTGTGCGAAAAAGATGAAAAAGAAAAGAAAGTGAATGGTGAAAAAACAGTACTATAAATGTACAGTGCCAAACACAGTATACTGAAAAATAATGAAGGAAAGAGCAGAGCACCGCTCTGAGAAGCAATCCGACAAAAGCGGAGGCTAAACCCTCCCCTGAGGCAGTAAAGATGTGAAAAACATCAGGACAGACGACAGGAAGTCTGCAACCAAAAACATATAACTGTGAAGGGCAACAAGTCTGGAACACAGGAGCATTGACAATCCACCACAAGTTAGTACCAGAAAGGGACATCGTATCCTTTGTAAGAGAGTTATAGACTGAGGCAGAGACAGTCTACTTCAAACTAATGAACTGCAGGGGTGGGAAGAGACCCCAAGGCCAATGGAGATAGGGGAGGAGAGGGGGGTGAACTTGAACAGACCTCACACTGGACGACCCAGGGTGTTGGGATGGAAAAGGACATATGAGCATACCACCCAATTACGAGAATGGGTGGAGCAGAGCAAGCAAAATAGAATAAAGCATCCCGTCTAGGCGTGAAGTGAAAATGTCACCGCGCAGGAAGACAAAGCCACCCGAAAGAAGGCAAATGCAGGAAACCCATCTTGAAAAGCTCCTCGCAGAACAGGGAGGATGGGCGGGCGTTAAGGAATCTGCAACTAGACTGTGTCTCTACCAGATACATCGTTACCAAAGGTAAGTAACTCGTTCATCTGATGAAAACATCTGGCCGCAGATTCCTTAACTTAGAATAGATACCAAAGCCATACCCATAGAGAAGGCGGGTCTGTGACTAAACCCCATTGAGTTCCAGAAGAACTTAGCTGTCAACAAAGAGAAGAAAACGAAGTGGGGACAGCAATGCCAGCGCAGCCAACACCAGACCATGAAGCTCTGAAAGGAGCGGAAAACAATGGGAGGCAAAGGCACCACAAGCCATCAAAGAACAGCACAAAAACCCCCATATGTATACAAGGGTGAGAGAAAGAAGCACAGAGCCAGAAATGTCGGTACGGAAGTGAGAGTGCATGGCTTCGTAAAGAAGAGGAACTGAACCTAGGTCCAAAGGATCCGCAGGAGCAGATGTGTCGACCGGAAGCAAGACCCAGAGAGGGAACAAAATGGTATGACAGAGTCACCGCATACTGGTCGAGTGTGCATAACAGTGGAAAAAAGCAGTGTTGAACCTGCACCAGCTAAGATACGTGGAGCAGCAGTGGCAGGATGCCGATCCATGGCCAAAAAGTGCCTGTATTACCAGAACAAGACACTCCAGTACGCAGTCGCTCTTTCACAAAGACATGTGAGAGGGCGGATGGCAACAAGCAGAAGCACCCAAAACAGAACCACAGTAACACTGGTATTCACGTGGAAGACAGGAATACACATAAGCATACAGTGTGGATGCCAGAACCATGCAAAGTATAGGGAAATCTCCCTGTAGGGTAGCGCGAGCAAACCAAATGTGAAGGACGCATCACCAGGTAGGCAACCGGCACAAATGAGCCTCTGGCAAGCCGGACACACACACAAGAGCTCGCACCATGAGTAGACCGGGGCGAAAACCACAGACGCCGCAGCAAGGAACGTTGCCTGTGCGACCCCGCTGTGGGAAGAGCACAGAGTAGATATATAGTTAAGAAAGATACACATTTAAAAAGGATGTGTTGCATAAAACAAGACAAGGGTACACCATAGGTACCAACAGTCATGCTGAAGCAGAGTTGGACAGGACAATGTCCAGATCCGTAAGCGACATCAGCCACCCGTCCGGGAGGAGCCACTGTCCCCCGCTAGACAGATGGGGAGATGGAGCAGGACACAAAAGTGGAAACAGTCAGGACCAACGTAATGGCCTAAAGATGTACAGACAAGCCCAAGAAAGCGAGCATCATGAAGAGAACACTTCCCATGAGAGTGTTACAGCAGGAACAAAAAGCAGAAGCGTGGAAAACACCTGCGCGGAAGGCAGCAGGGAAATAGGAAAAAACTCCTGTTTGGGAAGTGCTCAGAAAATGAGGGCACAAGGCACTGTAGAGCATAGACGTACATGGCGAAGGCACCACCGCCTATAGACAAGGCCAGACAGGGCTGCAGTACGAGAAAACATTACCCATCCTGGAGAGTGGAGGGTAGAACCAGTTACTACAGAAGAAAGCACGCAGGCACCACACGGTAGCGAACATACCAGGGTGCACCGACACGAAGCGCAAACACTGAAGAAGTGTGCCGCGCAGCAGCCCTGCCCTGGCGCTATATGATGGCAGGGCGTCAGCCGCGGACGAACTGTGCTGGAACAGAACAAGGGGTCCCAAGGGACAGTGGCTGGCGAAAAGAAGAGCAGCCAACATGGACAAAGAGGAGCACAGCGAAACTGAAAAATGCCCCTAGAAAGGGCAGGCGAGGCGGAAACCTCACAGTAGGGAACCTCTTCCGACGCCTGGAAGTACTACGGACAACCGTAGACCCCAACCCTAACTGAAAGTGCAATAGAGCGACGCCAACCTGGGGGTCGCATAACATCAGAAAGAGTGGACAAACTGATCCACAGAAGAACATCTGTGAGGAAGACTCCATAGGAGTGTACCAAGCCTTCCTTGGAGGAAGGCAGCTATAAAATAGCCAGCAAATACCCCACATAGTGTAAGTTTTAAGCCCTGCAAGGGCGGTCCTCTTGGGATAAGGTCACAGGACAGAAAAGAAGTCAGAACCAGTCGACAGGCTGTACTGAACAAAGTCATATACCATCTGGGTACTACGTTAGGAACCCAGGACTCAAAACAAAAGAAGGTACCATCACCTATGCACAAGAAAAAGATACCACAAGGCAGAAAACCAGGCCGCAAGACCAGAAAGCCATGGTAGACCAGACATGAGGCGGGAGACCGCTGAATCAGCGTGGTAGTCAAACAGGTGCACGCCATTGAATGGAAGATCCCGAAGAGCATCCCGAACCTTGTCTGGGAAACGACTGTCCCGCAGCAATGCATGGCAGCACAAAGCAACCAACCGGGCCATTGCCCTACCCACAGAGTCAGTTGCATCAAGGGATGATCGAAGGGAAAATTGCGCCATTTCCCTTCCATCGAGAAGAAGGCGATGTAATTCAGCCGGGGCCCTTCTGGGAGAGAAGGAAGAAGGAGCTAAACAAAGTCCCAAAGGGTAAAGGAAGCACGTGAGAACACGCAAGACATGTTTAATGCACGGATGCCCGCACTGGTATAGGTAAAAAAGTGGCGACCACATGTTTCCAGCCACTGAGATTCCCTAGGTAACATTGGTAAAGTGGAGGAATGCTGCAAGTCAAAAGTTGCCTGGACAACCAGACCCTGAGCTCTAGGGTGAAGGGACAGGCAGAGAGGATCATCCAGGGCCGGACGATGCCGGCCAGCAATGGCCCAATCAAAAGGGTCACCAGAGGAGGGCCGTGCCCAGGTACCAAGCAGGATGTCAAACAAAGACCCACCAAGGGGCAGCAAAGGCTCCACCTCAACAGGCTCCATGTGGAAAAGATCCAGTAAAGAATCAGAAGGCAGGGAAACCACAGGGGGCTGAAAGAGAAGAATATCTGCAGCCCTGCGAATAGCCCGTGCGAAAGCTGCACTAGCCTCAGTTGTCATTCTGGGGGGCGACAACAAACCGTCGGTAGGAGACGGTTAGATAGAGAATAACCTGTCCACTAGTGAGTAAAAGTGGAGGAGCCTGAGGTTGATCCGAAGGCCACGGAACACTAGGTGCCTGCACCAAGAGGCACCAAAACGACCTCGGGCACGGGGAGTCCAGAGGGACATCAACCTCCTGTAACAGAGGAGGCGTAGGCGCCGGCATCGACCGACGCCGAGACGGCATCGTATCAACGTCGAGAACCTCCAGAGGGGAATCGGCCTGGGCGCTGTCCGACGGTGACCCAACCCCTATGTGCGGGGAGGAAAGAGGTCGACAGGGCGTCGAACTCAGTGCCGCATCCGACGTCAGCGAAGGAAGCCGCACAGGGCTATGTGGTGACTGGACGGGTGGGCTGGAAGGATGACTGGGAGGGCCCTCCGGGCCGTGTCCCGTCGACGTTGTATCGACTCCGAAACCGGAGTCGATGCACGCAGCTGGCGCCGAGGACTAATCCGCCGGCAAAGACCCGAGATGAGTGCCTTCCTCCTCTGTGGGACCCGAAGGCGCACTAGGGAGAGGGGGTGACCCAAAGAAAGAGTGGAGGGCCCTTGAATAAGCCTCCATTAGTCAGGACTGCCACCATGGGTAGCTGAAAGTCAAGGTCCTCAGACACCCTCCGCACCACCACTGCGTAAGATGCTCCCTCCTCTGTAGCCACGGTAGGGGGAGAAAGCAGACCAGTAAAATGAGACTTATCCAGGCTGCTAACCTCACCCAGGTCCTCGCATTAGTCCACACTCTGTTCTACCTCATAAGGCAGCTATTATAAAGGGTCCAGTGACCCCTACCAGTCTTCCATGAGGCCTAGCCGATGAAAATAAGGTTCAGGCTCCAATCTAGAAAGCAAGGCTCCTCCCAGCTCCATATCGTAGTCGGGGATGATAATGGGGATGGTGTTGCTGGGTGGTGCCGGCGGCGCTGGGAGTACTGGGACCGTCATTGGAAAAGGACAAGAGGGCCTGAACGGCATCATTCCAGATCAAGGAATGGATCACTGGAGCCTGAGCTGCCGTTTCGGAACCAGATGGGGCCCCTTCCGACCCCACGGGCCCAAAGGCACGTCATCAGGGTCTCCCTTATGAGGTGCATGGAATCATAGAACTCCATCAGTTGGGCGGGGGTCATACCAACCGTGGGAAATTCAGGGAGGTGCACAGTTGGCCCAGGCACAGGTTCTGCCGAACAAGGTCTTGGACGCCGAGGCGTCCTCGTATCGTTGGCCGACGGACAAGGAGGAGTCGAAGAGTGCTTCAATTTCTTGCTCTTCTGCTTGAGCCTCCTACCGGAGTGTCCCATGGCCTTCGAATGGGATGAGGAGGACTTTGGGCCCTGCTAAAGATCCCAAGAAATTATCCTCTACAGGGATTTCCTCTTCCACTGAGTAGCATTCTGGGCCACTAGCAGCTTCTGGGACTGTTCCCTCACAGCCTTTGGGCCATGGCCTGGCAATCAGAGCACGACTTGGTGTTGTTGTGGCGTTTCAGACGCCAAAGACAAACGAGGTGCGGGTCTGGCACAAAAATTGGTCAGTGACGAACAAGTTACTTACCTTCGGTAACGCTTTTTCTGGTGGATACAGTATCTGCCTGTGGATTCCTCACCTTGTGAATATCCCCTGCGCCAGCATTCCACAGAACTTTTTTACCCAGCTCTCTACGCCGACGTGGACGACGTCATAATGCATCGGCTCCGCTCGCGACTCCGTATGACGTCACCGGAGCCATAAGAGAGCCACGTCGGCGTGATGGCGTCAGTTCCACCCATTTTTTCCGTGCCCCCGAGGCGCACAGGTGGACCAACGACATATTCAAAGTATACACAGTATACAATATACCATCAAATATACATAGAACATATACAAAAGGAAAGCTAAATAAAACAAGCATTTCCTACCAATGTACCAGAAAGCATAACAACATCTCAAACAAGACATCTTTTAAGGTATACAAAGGTGGACAACGGGGAGGCGGGTGGGCCAGTGAGGAATCCACTGGCAGATACTGTTTCCACCAGAAAAAGCGTTAGTAACTCGTTCTTCTGATGGATACATCTGCCAGTGGATTCCTCACCTTGTGAATAGATTCCCACAGCAGTCCCCACTCCTGGAGGAGGGTGTCCACCTTCCTATACCAGAAAGTCTTGCAAGACAGAGCGCGCAAAGTGGCCCTTCCTCCTCATCTCAGAGTCCAAGCAATAATGCTTTGCGAAAGTATGGAGGGAGGCCCACGTCGCGGCTTTACAAATATCTGCCACAGGAACATCCCTGGCCAAAGCAGATGTAGATGATTTAGCTCTAGTTGAATGAGCCCTAATACCCTCAGGTGGAACCTTACCAGCCAGGGCATAGCAGATCTTGATGGCAAGGATGATCCATCTCGACAAAGTGTGCTTGTGCACAGCTCTTCCTTTAGAATGTCCAACATAACCCACGAAGAGCTGATCGTCCAGACGAAAGTCTTTCGTTCTATCCAAGTAAAAGCTTACAGCTCTTTTTGGGTCCAGGCGATGAAGTCTTTCCTCCTCTTTGGAGGGATGAGGAGGTGGATAAAAAACAGGGAGAGTAATAGACTGCCCCAAATGAAACGGAGTAACTACTTTAGGCAAGAAAGTAGCCCTGGTCCTGAGAACCATCCTTTCAGCATGTAATGTTAAAAAAGGGGGTTTAGAACTAAGAGCTTGAAGCTCACCTTGCCGAGGTTATGGCTACAAGAAAGACCGTCTTAAAGGACAACAACCTCAAAGGACAACTATGAAGAGGCTCAAACGGAGACCCCATCAGAAAAGTTAAAACAAGATTAAGATCCCACTGTGGCATCACAAAAGGAGTAGGTGGAAACCTGTTTGTAAGGCCTTTGATAAACCTTAGCACAATAGGAGATTTAAACAATGACGGTTGATCAGGAAGACATAGAAAAGCCCATAAGGCCGATAGATAGCCCTTGACCGTGGCCACAGCACAGCCCTGCTGAGCCAAGGAAAGTGCAAACTGAAGCACTTTAGAAAGATGGGCTTTTAAATGGTCAATGGATCTCTCTCCACACCATTTAACAAACTTAGACCACCTATAAGAGTAAATGAACTTGGTGGAGTGTCGCCTGGCCGATAAAATAACATCCACCACATCAGGCGGGAGAGAGAAAGAACTCAGGATGCCCCGTTCAATCTCCAGGCATGAAGGTGTAAGCTCTGGAGGTGGGGGTGTAGAACCTGCCCCTCCGACTGCGAGAGGAGGTCTGCCCTCAGAGGGAGACGGAGCGGAGGGCACGAGGAGAGGTGGAGAAGATCTGTATACCACACCCTTCTTGGCCAATCCGGGGCGATCAATATAACTTGGGCCCGCTCTTGGCGAATCTTCCTCAGAACCCGAGGAATCAAGGGTATGGGAGGAAATGCGTGGTCGGCGGAGAACTGCCGACTGAGACTGTCCGCACGTACGTTCAGCACCCCAGCCAAATGATTTACCATTAGACAAGTCTGATGATCCTGAGCCCAGGACCAGCGACGCAGAGCCTCTCTGCAGAGACAATGCGACCCCACTGTAGGAGAGTAGGGTCTGCTTCCTATGGTCACCCCCACTTTTTGCTTTTGCTTCACTGGTTTTCGACTTACATGTGGCTGTGGGCCTGCTAATCAGACCCACAGCCCAGCTGTCCTCTCTCTAAATTTATACTATGTACTTTAGGTACATAACCCAATTGGTAAGGATCACCTTATAGGGCCCTGTACAGTGTACCTTAGGTACCCAGGGCATGGGTGTACCCTAGGCCTACCAGGGGCTGCAGCATGTATTATGCCACCCCTGGCTGGCCTCCCATCATGACACAACTGGCTGATCACTCAGCTGGGGCAAGGTCGTGTAATCACCCCTTGCTTAGGTATAGTATTCCTATACCTACCTTATATATAGACACATGGGTAACCTTTCAGTCACTCCTATGGCAGGCCTTAACAATCCTGAAGGCAGAGTGCTTGGTAACATGTGAGGTAGTGCTCTAGCATGAGCTGAGCCTGTCTGCAGCTTTCGGAACCATGTCCTTATAGCTGTTCTATGATATCGCCTACCATATAGTCTTAAAGTGCCTTATAATCCTCGCGGTTATGGTAACGATGGTTTGGCTTTATCAAAACATGTCGTGTAAGGTGTCAAACACTTTGGAATACTACCCCCACCCCATTTCTGGCGATTAGGATAGTATTCCCCCCTTCTAGAGGGAGAAGACATGTTGAAGACCTACTACCCGGTTAAAGTGGATAAAATGGATGCTGCTGCCACAGACACAAGTCTGACCTCCTGCTGCTGGGAGTCCTTCCAGCGAGGGAGGCTTGGACAATAGGTTTCCTGCCTTGGGAGGTGCTAGCACCACCCTAGACAGGGCTTAGTGTATTGGGGCAGGGAGGGATGAAAGAAACGAGACACTGCCTGGGGCACACAGGTGTGCCATGCATAGTCTGGTTCAAACCGGTGCTGGGGCACTCCAGCCCCAGTCCTGGCGCGAAACTTGACAAAGGGAAGGGGGTGTAACCACCCCCCTCCCTGGTCCCACCCATAGGAGGGAGCTAGCAGATAACCCAGCCCCCCAGATTAGTATAAGAGTGGGAGCTGAGTCCCTAGGACTTTGGATTATCCTGAACTGAAACTAGACACGAAACTCTGGACCTTCGACATTCGACGACAAGAAGACTGAAGAATCTCCCTTGTGGCGAAGGAGTGGCCACCCTGTGCAAACAGGCACCAACAAGCGACCTGCCGTTTGCTTTACCCTAGTTCTACGAGGAACCGACTGCAGAGCCCGACCAGCACCTTGACCTCCAGACTTCTCTGACCCTGATCCACATCCACAGCCAAGCTGAGATCCGTGGAGGCGACGAGAGACGTGGGACCGGCTACCTGGGAAAATTGGCGAGTAGCTTCCAGCGCAGCTTCTGAGGCATCCTCGAAGTTGTGCTCTGGGGATTGAGAAGCCCCAACCCCGAGCACCATCTGCACCGAAGATCAGCCCTCCACACTCCACAAGTTTTGAGTGGGGCCCTTCTGCATTTTCCTGCTCGACGCGTCTGTTCGGTTGCTTGCCCATTGGCTAGTAGCCTCAGTGACGACGAACCCTTAACTTTCCACCGCTGGTTTGGCTCCTCCAGACTTGCGCTTGCTTCCCTGTGAAAGAGAAGCACCTCAGACCTTCCTGGTCTGCACCTGAAGCGAATTTCCCTTTCCGTGTGGGTTGCCTTTGCCAAGGCTTGTTGACTCCAATCAGAACGTCGACTCCGCCAGCAGCAAGATCCTTCGTAGGACAGCTCGTACCCTGGTTCTGGTCGTCCACGACGCCTCCTGGTCCACGCAGCTGCAGAGACAAGCTTCAAGACATCACCTGTGTTCTGCACGACATCGCCTGGTTCCTTCCTGGTTACACACGGTCACTGGCTAGTGACCCAGACTTTGTCCCCTCTGCTGGCAAGTGTTCTTCCTTCAAGATCCATCCTTGCCAGCATCTGTTCTTCAGGCATCCATAGGATCCAGCGACGACACCCGACACATCTTCACACCTATGCACCTGTCTCCTGTGGGTGAGGTAACGCGAGTACTCCGGTGCTCCAGTAGATATTGACTATCCAAGTGTCTAAGTCTCTAGTTGCTTCCTCCTAGTTACTTCGGAAGTGTCCTTATTCTTCCTATTTCTAATTGCTACATTCCCATTGACTTTAATGTAATCCGCGTGTGTGTTTCCACACTGCACACGCTTCCCGTGGGCCTCCCACTTCCTAACTATTGGTAGGGTAGTGTAGCCCCAGCGATTCCCTAGGCCCTAGGCCTACTCCCTGTTCGTGTGGTACTTATACCACTTTCTTAGTATATGGTTTGCGTGGCCCCTGGGCCTAACTGTATTTTTCCTGTGTAACTTAACGTATGCTACTTAAGAAATTGTTGTGCTTAGACCTCTAAACTCATAAAGAGTGCTGAGGGTATATGTTAGAATAAATACATTCTAATTTTATATATATCTGGTGTGGTGTCCTTTCATTTGGTATTCAAGGGATTATAATGGTATAACAGCTGGCTTCACATGCCATACAGAGTTTAGCCTAAGACTGCTCTTGTCCATGCTACCACTAGGATATCTGGTCTATAAGGTTGACTTTACAACCAATCACCATAAGGGTTGTTTGGACTGATACAAGGTGTACACTAGAACTAGTGACATCATATATCAGGCCAACTTCTCACACCCACTCCCCCCTGCTTGTTGACATACCACATCGCGGTAGTGTTGTCCGTCAGGACTTGAACAGACTGACCGCAAAGGGAAGGGAGGAGGCCTTGAGTGCCAAACGAATCGCCCGCAATTCCAGAAGGTTGATGTGAAGCAACCTTTCCTCTGGAGACCAAAGACCCTTGATCTCCAGATCCCCCAGATGAGCAGCCCACCCTAGGGTGGAGGCATCCGTTATCACTGTGGCCACCGATGGAGGCAGATGGAAGGGCTTTCCTTGAGACAGATTGCCCCCCATGCTCCACCAAGATAGATCCGCTGCATCTTCTCTGGAGATCCTGATCGACTCCCTGAGATCTCCATTGTGCTGATACCACTGCCTGCGGAGGCACCACTGGAGCGCCCTCATGTGCCAGCGTGCATGGTTGACCAACAGAATACAGGAAGCGAACAGACCGAGCAGACGAAGGACCTTCAGAACTGGAAAACCGTCCATTGTGGAATAAAGGGACCCTCTCCTGAATGTCGAGAATTCTTTGAGGTGGAGGAAATGCTCGACACACAGTAGTGTCCAGTACAGCCCCTATGAACAGGTTGCGTTGAGAGGGCACCAGGTGAGATTTGGGCACATTGATCGAAAAACCCAAGTCGAATAACAGCTGAGATGTTACCTGCAGATGATGCTGCACCATCTCTGGGGACTCTGCCTTCAGAAGCCAGTCGTCCAGGTAGGGGAAAACCGGAATCCCCGACCTCCTGAGATGAGCAGCCACCACCGCCATCACCTTCGTGAAGACTCGAGGTGCGGTAGTAAGACCAACTGGGAGGACTGCAAACTGGTAATGTTGCGACCCATCCGTAAAACGGAGATACTTCCTGTGCGACTTCAGGATTGGGACATGGAAGTACGCGTCCTGCAAGTCTATCGACACCATCCAGTCTCCTTGCTGTAACGCTTGCAGAACCTGCGCAAGGGTCAGCATCTTGAATTTCTCCTGTTTCAGGTAAAAGTTCAAGACTCTGAGGTCCAGTATCGGACGCAATCTGCCGTCCTTCGTGAGAATCAGGAAATACCGGGAGTAGCATCCCTGACCCCTTTCCTGCTCTGGAACCACCTCTATCGCACCCTTTTGAAGCAAAGCTAGCACCTCCTTCTGCAGAAGAAGTAGATGGTCTTCTGAGCAGTAACCCTGGCAAGGAGGGAAAGGGGGAGGAAACTCCTGAAAGGGAAGGGCGTACCCAGTCTCCACGAGGTTTAAAACCCAAAGGTCGGTTGTAACAGATTTCCAACCTCGCAGAAAGTGGGACACCCGACCCCCCACAGGTCTTACATGATCTAGGATGGGGGATCTAGGACTGCTTCCCTGAAGCTTCATTGGGAGCAGAGGAGGCAGAAGATGAAGATGGGTTGCGGCCAGAACCTCTCCGGCCCCTTTGTCTTCCTCTATAGGACCTATAGAGGGGATTCTGCTGCTGTTGCTGCGAAATGAAGATCTTCCAAAGCCTCTGAACTTCCTAAGACCAAATCCTTTAGCAGGAGCTTGCAAACCTAAAGATTTTGCCGTCACCCTGTTCTCTTTAAATCTTTGCAAGGCGGAATCAGCCTTTCCACCAAAAAGTTTTTGTCCGTCAAAGGGCAAATCCACCAAGGTGGCCTGAACATCGGTAGAGAAGCCAGATGAACGAAGCCACGCTTGCCTCCTAGTGGCTATAGATGATCCTTGCCACAGAATCAGCCGTATCAAGCCCCGACTGAATTACCTGCCTTGCAGCAGCCTGAGTGTCAGTGACCACTTCCATAAATGACACCTTATCACCTTCTGGCAACTTAGGGGCTAAAGATTTCATTGAGTCCATAAGAGCATGAACGTAGCGCCCTAGTAAGCAGGTGGCATTAGTGGATTTAAGCGCCATGCTCCCTGAAGAAAAGGTCTTTTTAGCCGCCTGATCCGCCTTCTTAGACTCCATATCCGCAGGAGTCTGAGGAAAAACTCCTGAAGCATGCTTCGCGCATGACGCCTGTACCACCAGACTTTCTGGAGAAGGGTGGGAAGATAGAAAACCTGGATGCCCAGGAGCCACCCTATATCTTCTTGCCACCTGTCTGGAGACTGCCGGTGAAGAGAGTGGCTTACGCCAGACGTCCATAACTGGCTCCAAAATAGCCTCATTAAAAGGCAACAAAGGCTCACTGGTCGAGGTAGGCGAATCTAGCACCTCCGTCAGAAGGTTAGGTTTATACTCAGCAGAGGGCAACTGCAAGTCCAGCAACTCTGCGGCCTTCTTTATTACAAGATGATAAGGAGCCAGTTCCTGCGGTGGAGAGGATCTAGTGGAAGAATGCTCCCACTCCAGAGTTGTATCGAGACCGCTAGCCTCTTGAATCCCCTCAAAGTCGTCAGAAGAAGTATCCACCTCACCTTCTTCCACCTCCTCCCTATAACGCTCCTCTTCCAAGACTCTCTAGGCCTCTCTCCTTGAGCGGATCCGAGGAACTGGCGCCGGCAGCGCCGTACGCGGAGTCGGTGGAACGGAACGTGGAGCCGGAGGTGTCGGAGTCGGCGGCGTCGGAGTCGACGGTGTCGGAGTCGGCGGCGTCGGAGTCGACGGCGCCGGACGCGGAGCCGAGGGAGTCGGCAACGGCGTCGAGGAAGGCTCCGAAGAAGGTCGATCCAATCGAAGACGAGATGGATCCCCAGACGGCGCCGGAAACTGCCACGAAGGCGCCATCGGCAGAAAGGGCATAAACGGGGCCTGAGCATAATGCTGCGGCACTCCCAGGGTGTATGCCATAGGACCCACGGGACCAGTAGGTGCGCCGGATGGAAAGGCAGCCCGTTGGAAAATCCCATACATAGCATTTAGAAAATGCGTCGAATCCGCACCCGGAGTCGGGAACTGCGGATAAGGGATTGATCCCAGATCCGGCTGAGGAGTACCTGGAACCGGAGCCGTAGTGTCCTCAACAGGCGCCGCAGGATCATCCGGCTCTGGAGAAGGCTCTTTTTCCTGTTCTTGCTCGGCCTCAGAAGCAGAAGACTCCACTGGAAACGGTGACTGCGCCGGTGGCTGCCCGGGACTGCGCCGGGGACCACGCCAGAGTCCGCTTCGGCGAAGGAGATCTCTCTGGAGACTTCCTTGGAGATGGAGAAGGAGACACATCCTTACTTCGACGTCGAGGCAAAGTCGATCTCGACGCCTTGCTCTTCGAAGACCGGCGCCGAGAGGAATGCTTCCTTTTCTTATGGTGTTTCCTTGACTTCGAAGAATGCGAAGTCGACGACTCCGGTCTCGATCTCTCCTTCTTCCTACCTCTCTTCTCCTTCTTAGCCTTGGCCATGAAGAGCTTCGCCTCTCTCTCCTTCAAGGCCTTGGGATTCATCCTTCTGCAGCTGGAACAATCCTCCACGTCGTGGTCAGAAAAAGGCACCACAAACAATCTTCATGGGGGTCTGTCATCGACATGTGGCCCCCACATTCCCTACAAGGTTTGAAACCTGACTTCCTAGTCGAAGACATGGCAAATTTACCAACAGTAACTCACTACACGACTACAAAGTAGCAGGAGAGTGCTGGAAAACCGTTGCGCGTCGACGGCGCGGAAAAAAGGGAACTGACGTCATCACGCCGACATGGCTCTCTTATGGCTCCGGTGACGTCATACGGAGTCGCGAGCGGAGCCGATGCATTATGACGTCGTCCACGTCGGCGTAGAGAGCAGTGGAAAAAAGTTCCGTGGAATGCTGGCGCAGGGGATATTCACAAGGTGAGGAATCCACTGGCAGATGTATCCATCAGAAAGGCCCACAGGGTTAAAACCCGACTTGCGCAAAGACATCCTCGACACACCAGAAGACAGAAAAAGCCCATCAAAGAACAACAGTGGGGTAGCTCTTCTCCAGATCAGGGCTTTCTGGCGCGCAAAGAAAAGAATTTACATCAGCGCACCTAAGTGGAGCCTATATAGGTACCGCGAGGTCACTTCTGGCACAGTCAATGGACGCGGAGTTGATCGTCGCCACCTAGAAGTGGGCAGGGGTACTGCTCACGAAAAATCTTCCAGATCCAGTTCGATGCTTGGGGAAATTCAAAAGGTAAGGAAATCTGCGGCTAGAAGTCTCTATTAGATGGTTCAGACATGAAAGCTTTTGTCATCATACTTATCAAGGAGGGGTTATTCGGTTGGACATTTCAGGAGGACTTGGAGGCCGAAATCCAAAGGGTACACAGGAACCCATTCGGAATCAGGCAGAATAAGGCAAAACATAGGAAAATTCTGGTGAACTTTCGCTCTTTTCAGGTAAAGAAGGCAATCTTGTCTAGAGTTTTGAAATCAAGCCACAGAAGAGAGGAGGTGAAGTATGGGGACAAAAATGTCCAAATTCAAACAGTAGGGGCTGTCTGCCCAGTTGAAATTCCCATGCTTCGAGGAACAGGGGGACCCAATTACAATGGTCAGGGACCTTGGGTAATAACTTGTTTAAGAGACAGTGGTCCCTAGACAGAGGTAATCAATGAGGAAAGCGATGCAAAATAGACCTAGAGTCAGGACTATAATTTAAAGCTGTCCAGCAAAACAGGAATGCTTTAATATATATATATATATTCAAAAGATATGAATGACCGCAGTAAAAAAAATTAAACGTTGAAATTCCCAGCCACATTAAAGGTCATGTGGGATAAAATGCTTTTTGTTCATAATGGGGAAAAAGGCTGATATTCTGCTTCCGCAGGTTCAGCAAAATAGATGGGAAACACAGAGTAATTGGATCGTAGAGTTAATAAGTATCCAGAGAGGTCAAGGCCTACACAAACATAAAAAACACAAAGCGTAAAATGGGGGCTTAAGGGGGAACAAAGCGCAAAATAGATAAAAGGTATAGATAGAGGTAATGAGGTAAAAAGGGGTGGGCAACACATGTCACAACTAAATTTCACTGGTCAAGGGAAACCAGTAGGGTTCCGCAAGAATGTGGGAGAGGACACTGAGGGGGAGGTGGATAGGGTGCACTGGGTGGGGAGAATGGGGGGTAAATAAAAAAATATTCCTCATCAATAGAGTAGATTATAGACCGCCAGGTGTTAGCATGATGGGGGTAAAGTACAGTGTTGTATAAATGGTAGGGCATGAACAAATAAGTGGTAAGAATAGTAATAAGCAAACATTACATTAATATCATGTAATGTAAATGGTCTCAGAGTTAAAACGCGGCAAAGGGTGATCTTGCAGGAGATATGGGATTTTAGAGCAGATGTGGTGTTACAAGAGTCACACCTGCTAGTCTTTGAAATGAGTGAGCATATTTCAGTGCAGAGGTGGATTCAGGAGGTGATCTTCACCACTAAGACATGTGTAAGAAAGGGGGTGGCTATTTTAGTGACCAATAACCAAGAGTTACAAGTGAAGAGATCGGAGGTGGATGATAAAGGAAGATGGGTAACAGTAGAGATGATTTTTAGCCGGGTCAAATTTGTCTCTAATGGGTACTATGGACAGAATCTGGATGAAGTTTATTTAGGAAATTACAGGAAGGTAAAAGCCCCATTATATGGGGAGGAAATTTTAACAATTGATGGATAGTAAGATGGATAGATTTAATCAGCGGACGCATGTCTGTTCCCCTAAAATGGTGAGTAATTTGAAGTCTATGTTGAGAAACTTAGTGCTGAGAGATGTTTGGATGGAGGGAATGGGTGATTGCAGGAAAGTAGGATCTTTCTGACATGGCTGCCCCCACTTTTTGCCAGATGTCACCGAGTTAAGATGCACAAGTTACTTACTTGTGTAACAATATATCTGTAAGAGACATTAGTTAGTGATAGATTCCTTACCTTAGAATATCCCCAGGCATCAGACTAGATCCGGAAAGTTTTCGTCAGCAGTACACCTGCACGTCGGTAGGCGTCATCGGCATCGCACACTGGTCCGGGATGTCAAAGACGTCGTAAATGCCTGAAAAACAGGCCAAGGAACCGCTGGTTTTCCAGGATCCGCATTGGGACACGGAAAAGAAGAAAACTGATGTCAGCACGACGGGAGGGGCATATATAGCTCCGCTGAGGTCACGTCCGTGGACGAACTCAAGGCGGTGCCGTGAGGCGCCGCCCCCCGGCTCGCAGAGGTGCTGCTGCGGAAAGTTTTCTGGATCCAGTCTAAAGCCTGGGGATATTCTAAGTTAAGGAATCTGCGGCTAGACTGTGTCTCTACCAGATACATCGTTACCGAAGTTAAGTAACTCGTCCGACACCGCCGACTTGCTGGAGAGGGCTATTTTCACGACGGTGGCGCTCCGCCACCACACCTTGCTGAGGACTGCAGGCTTCTCGGGAGATGTCCAGAACACTCTGATGGACATGCCCTTTGATGGCATTCGCCTTTTTAACAACAAGGCAGATAGTGCGTTGGAGCGCTTTAAGGACTCACGGGCTACGGCCAAGTCCTTGGGCCTTTCCGCCACGCGCTGACACGTTCGCTTCAGAGCCACTGGCCAGCGCAGCAACAGTCTCTTTGTGGCCGCGGACATGGGACCCACCCAGGTGGGTCAGGGGGCCAGCGGGCGGTTCAGTCCACCTCCACCTGGGCCACCACTGCCCCAAAACCTTCCAAGTCCAGTTTTCCAGGCCCATCAAACGCCAGTGGGCGGCAGGATTCTCCATCACTTCCCCCACTGGCGCACCATCACTTCGGACAGGTGGGTTTTACAAATCGTCCGAAGGGGCTATTCCCTCCCCTTCGAGACTGCCCCTCCAGCCATGCCATCCCAGACATCCGTCAGGCAGCTATGTGGGCCTCGTTTCACACTTCTACTAAGCACTATTGCCTGGACAGCCAAGTCCGGAGAGACGACTTCTTTCGCTGTTCTGTTGTCCGGGACTTCCTGATGTGATCTTGGGTTCGCCGACCCACCACCGAGGTTGGTATTGCTGGGGTATCTATTCTAAGGTAAGGAATCTATCACTAAGGTCTTTCTTTCAGATGAACAAGTTACTTACCTTCAGTAACGATATATCTGTAAGAAACATTTGTTAATGAGAGATTCCTTTCCGCCCATCCTCCCCGTTCCGCAAACCGATTTCTAGGGTTAAGGTCCTCCCTTTCAGGACCCTAGTTTCAATGCACCAGTGGTCAGTATCTTGCATGGCTCTACGTTCCTGGCAACGAAAGTCGTGCACAGAACTGACATCAGTGCGCTAGGGCGGCGTCTAAGTAGCTGCCACGATGTCATCTCGGCGACCACGATGCCAACGACCGACGCGGAGCCGCATGACGCCACCTTCTGACACGCAGGGGTACTGCTGGCGAAAACTTTCCAGATCCAGTCTGACGCCTGGGTGTAATTCTAAAGTAAGGAATCTATCACTAAGTAATGTTTCTTACAGATATATTGTTACCGAAGGTAAGTAACTTGTTTGGTAGGCTGTTACTGAGAGTACAGTGGGGTCACCTAAGGAGCCACTCTGTACATGGGATCATACGCCCAGCACATGAATTGGTGTTGGGGTATGATTCCAACATGTTTGATACTAAACATAACTGGGTTCGGTGCAGCCACTTCATAGTTTGACATCCCGTAATGACTGATGTCCACTATATGTCTAAAAATGACTGCCCGCATGCACAAAGCCTGGAGAATTGGCTATGGGGTTTGTAGGGGTGTCCTGCTCATGCAGGGCCACCCTCACACTTTAATCCAAGCACCCTGACCTCAGGACTGAAGAGTCTGCCATAGGGGTAACTTATATCTGTGTGACAGGTGCAAGCACCACTCAAATAGGCTGCAATGGCAGGCCTGTAGTCACAGTTTAGGTGGACTCCCTTGAGTGGCACATTACATGCTACAGCCCATGGAAGACCCCTGATGTACCTATGCCCTGGGTACTATAGTACCATATACTATGGACTTAGAGGTACACCAGTTTGTCAATTGTGGGTGTACAAAGTACTTACCAGTCAATTTACAGGTGAGAGCACCAAAACTGGGGTCCTGGTTAGCAGGATCTCAGTATACTAAGTAGCTCCGATGACGTTATCTCGGCGGCTATGATGCCAGCGACGAACACGGAGCCGCACTTCAGACTTCAAGGCGTGTGAGACCTGCAAGCGGCAAATGTCTGTCACGGATCCGTACGCAATATGTATGTGGTGCCTGGGGGTGATCGAGCCATTGCTCGCCGGCATCGCCTGGCCCCAGAAGATCCAGTCTGCTTGTCCCTTCACCCTAGAGCTCAGGGTTTGGTTGTCCAGGCGGCTTTCACCATGCAGCCTTCTTTCGCTCTGCCATTGCTCCCTCCCACTAGGGAGTCTTGGTGGCTGGAGACATTTTTGCCTCCGCCAGTGCGGGTATCCGTGCCTTAAACAAGTCTTGCGTGTTTGCACGTGCTTCCTTTGCCCTTTGGGACTTGGTTGAGCTCTTTCTTCCTTCTCTCCCAGAAGGGCCCCGAGCTGACTTGCATCGTCTTATTCTTGATGGCCGGGGAATGGCACAATTTTCCCTTTTCAGTGCCCCCCATGTGAGTTCTCCCTGGGCCTGGGGGGCTTGATTAGGCCACTTTCCCGCAGACGGACCCTGTTTCCCGGCCTGATCCTCTGTATATGTCAAGTATGTCAAGTGCTTCATCCGGGACTTTACCCTCCTGGCCTCTGCCATCCTAGTTCCGCCGGGGGGGGGGGGGGGGGACTGCCTGCCCAGTGGTTGTGGGCTCACCGCACCCCTTTTGTCTACTTCACAGCCAGGGCCCACCATCCTAATGGGCAAGGGCGGGCCGAGTGGGGCTGGCCCCAAGCAGGGCACTATGGACCAATACACTACAGCTACCGGAGGTGCTGTTGGTGGAGATGGGAGTGGCTCGGCCCCAGATAATGCTGCCCTCCTAGCAGCAATCAACAGCGCCCGAGACATGCTGGACACCAAGATCGGCGCGGTGGATCCGAAGTCTCCTTCCTACGCCAAGATCTTCGTAAGGCAGTGGACCAGATCACCGAGGCTGAAACAAGAGTCTCTACGGTGGAAGATTCAGTGACCTCCCTTCAAAAGAAAGCAAATAAGCTGACTGTCGTCACGCAGGAACTTGCCTCTAGGGTAGAGGACGTGGAGGGCCACGCTCGGAGGAACAATCTGCGCTTCGTGGGCCTGGCCGAGGGTTGTGAAGGGGCATCCATGACAAACTTCATCACTAAGTGGCTCAAAGATATCCTGCCTGACGACCTCCTATCCTCTGCCTTCGTTGTTGAGAGGGCTCACAGGGCCCTGACGCAGAGCCCCCCCCCCCCCCCCCCCCCCCGGGAGCGGACCCAAGGCCTGTCATTGCAAAGATCATGAACTATGCCTACCGGGATGCTATTCTGCGATTCGCCAGGGCACACAAAGACTACTTCATACACGACTCTCGCTCAATCTTGGTATTTCTGGACTACATACGCCTGGTCCAGCATCAACGTCAATCCTTCATGGCCACGAAGCGCAGACATAGGGAGTTGAACGTTCAATACATGCTGTTGTATCCGGCCCGGATGCAAGTAATCTACAACTCCAAGTCCTACTTCTTCGGCACCCCTGAGGCGGTCTTCGCATGGTCAGATGAGCGCCCACAGCTCCGAGCGAACTCTCCATCTGCCATAGACTCAGACTCCTCTCGCAGCTCTTGCACTCAGCGGCCACGCCGCAACAAGTCCCAAAAGCGGGGGGGCCGGACACAGTGTCACCGAGCCTTGAGCGATCGCCATGATTGATTCGGACTGCTCCACACTCCAAATGGTGATTTGTAAGACACTGCATATGGTTGAATATATATCAGTAATGTCGTTCTCTGGGTGGGCGTGGGACCTTGACCTAGGGCATCTTGCACTCCCTGTTTTCTTAGGGTTATAGGGCGGGGTGGGATCCTTTGGTGTGAAATCTGGGGGGCCCCCGTTGGGGGTCCGCTGCTCTTTGCACCACGACAGATGCTCCTTGTTTTTGGTAGTGTCGGGTGTGGGGGTTATCCCTTTGGATACGTTGTTTTATAAGGTTTATATGTTTTTGTACATGCAGGCGGTGGGATATTTTTCATATCGTCTTTCATGCAGATCTCCTAGCTCTATTCAGCTTCTACTTCGACTCTAATGACACCCGGTGACGAAAACCCTCTCGGGGACCTAACGGTGGTATCCTGGAATGTGCGGGGGCTACTGAATAAGGTAAAACGTGGGGCTGTTCTACAACAGGCAAAGAGGTATGGGGCAGACATCCTGCTTCTACAAGAAACCCATTTAATGGGAACGAAAGCCCCGTGCCTCGCTCGCTTCGGTTTCTGTCACATCTACCACGCAGGGTTCACGAGAGGCTCCAGGGGGATGGCGGTTCTTATCCATCACAGAGTTCAGTTTAAATACATTGCACATAGGACAGATCCTGGCGGCCGATTTCTTTTCGTCACAGGTATGATCTGTGGCGAACAGATCACTATCGGTGGTATTTATGGCCCCCCACTATTAGGCGCTACTTTTATTGAAAAATTACTGGGGGTCCCTTCCGACTGCTTTGACCCTGATGGGGGGTGACTGGAATGATACCATGGGGCCATTAGACCACCAGCGCATCCTCGACTCCCCTCAACCATTGGGTCTGACCAAATTGTACACTCTGGCATCGACAATGGACTGGACTGACATATGGCGCAAATTCCACCCTATTGAGCTTGATTACACATATCTCTCAACGGTCCATGGGTCACAGTCCTGACTAGATTACTTTCTTGCCCCCCGGGTTTTTCTTCATAGATTCTCGCAGATACATCGACCCTGCGGTCTGTCTGACCATTCCCTGTTCACAATGCAATTGCACATGTGCTCCCGCAGGCCCCCATTCTGCTGGAGAATGTCCTCTTGGTACCACCGCAGTTCGGCCTATCACGATATGCTTAATACAGCGATTACTACCTATCTAGCCGACAACAGCCCCTCTGCTCCCTCGAGCACTACCCTCTGGGAAGCCCTTAAGCCAACCGTCCGGGGCTAAGAAAATTAGCTATCACACACGAGTGAAACGTTCGCGCCGCGAACAGCTCGATGCCCTAGAAATGCACAGGCGTCCCTATCTTGCCAACTCAGTGCCAATCCTCGCCCCATCATTTGCCACAATTTAGTCCTCACACAACAAGAACTGCGTCAATATCTGCTGGGCGACTTCAAAGAGATCTAGGATGCATCGCAACATTGGATACATCAGTGGGGGTATAAGTCCAGTAAAATGCTCCACAGATTGTGCCAAGCAGATGGCGACCCGGCCGTCACATCCACTATTCGTGGTTCAGACGGGTCCTCACACATGTCGCCGGTGGGGGTAGTGGAAGAATTTGCAAAACACTTTACATCCTTATACGCCCGGAAGGAGCAGATCTCTGCTGAACTTATAGCGGAGTTCCTTGTGAACATTCCACCTCGCAGACTCCCCGACTCTGCCCGGGAGCATCTAGGGACTCCAATAAAACTAGAAGAATTGAATGGCGCCCTCGGTGCGATCCAGCCAGGTCGCGCCCCGGGTCCCAACGGGTTCCCCATGGAATTCCTCCGATCCCATATGCCTCTCTTGGGGCCTCATTTATTCGAGACCATTGTGGACGCATCTGAACTGACGTCACGCGGAGATGGTGCTTTTTCTCAAACCTGGCCGACCCCCTGAGAACCCATCTTCCTATCACCCCATCTCCCTTATAAATTCTGAACCCAAATTATTAGGGAAAGTCTTGACCGACCGCCTTAGGGGTTGTATTACCGATTTGATCCACCCCGATCAGTCGGGCTTCATGCCGCAGAGGGCCACTAGACATCGTTGCGGCCCCCGCTTTAGGCCGTCCTGCTGCCCTACTGCTAGCCGATATCGACAAAGCATTCGACTCACTAAGTTGGGTCTACCTTTTTCAACTGCTCGAGGCAATCAACTTTGGACCCGTTTCTTGGCTTATATATGCCTGCTGTATACGGACTTGGCGGCATCAGTTCGAATTGCGGGACACTGCTCTCGCCCCTTTCCGATCCAGAGGGGTACCCGCCAGGGTTGCCCACTGTCTCCATTGTTGTTCGCCCTGGCGGTCGAGCCTCTGGCGGCCTGGGTCAGAAGCGACCCGGTGCTCAGGGGATTCGATTGGTCCCGCTCAAGATCACATAGCATTATATGCTGATGACGTTCTCTTTTTTATGACATACCCGTGGTATTCTGGACCCCGTAAATTAGAAATTCTTATGGTATTTGGGGGCACCACCGGCCTCCACGCAAATCCATCCTCTTCCCAGTGTGTGGACATCAAGGCCGTGAATCGTGGGCCGCGCAGCTGTCCCGGGCCACAGATGGGTTCAAATATCTGGGGAGCTTCATTTCCCCGTGCCCCAAGATTTCATGGACACATAATATCACCCCATTGTTCATCATCCTCAAAAACAAAACAACAATGTGGTCTGCTCTCCCTTTATCCCTCTATGGGTGCTCAGCCATCTTTAAGATGGTTTCCCTGCCTCAGGGTCTTATATCGCCTCCAAAATTTACTCTATCCTATCCCTCTTGCGTGGTTTGCTCAAGTAAACGCAATACTAAACAATTTCCTTTGGGGCGGTGGAGCTGTTCGAGTGGCGCTCCGCACCTGCGCACAATCCACGTATTGTGGGGAGATCGCGGCTGCTGACATTTATTCATATTACGTTGCATCTCACATCCTCGTAATCAATGAATTATGGTATCATTTTCCCACCGATCCAGATTATGCTATTGAACACGCCGCGATGGAACAAGTCCCCCTACTTCACTTATTATATAGCTACACAAGGCTAGCCCATTTACCACCAGCTGGCAGACAAGCTATACAGTTATGGAGGGCCAAGACCAGACAAATGGGATGGAAAGGGCGACTTACTCGACAGACCCCCTTATGGCATGGTACATACCTCAGAACTGCTAACACACTGAGCGGGTTCCGGGGATGGGACTTGGTGGGGATTTCGACCCTTGGAGATGTTTTGAGGGGCGCTACTTTAAAATCATTTCAGCAATTACAGACTGATTTCGGCCTCCATAAGTCGCAATTTTATAAATTTTTACAGCTCCAACACGCACTCTCCCCCCAGTTTCGAAATTTGGAGGCTCTCCCTGAGTTCCAGCCCTTGGAGGGTCGCCTGTTGATGGGGGACCTTGGCCTACACAAAATTAGGCAAATATACCAAACTCTGAGGACACACACTCCCACCACTCTTGACAAGACCCGACTGGCCTGGCAGTCAGATATTCCCGAATTGACGGATGACGATTGGGCTGAAGCGATTGCCAGTCCGAGAGGCGCGACAGTCTCCACGCGTTACAGGCTCCCCCAATTCAAATTTTAACATAGAGTTTATTACACGAGGGTACGACTATGGCGAATGAGTGTTATTCAGTCCCCAGTGTGTCTGCGGTGTGGCAGAGAGGACGGGTCCTTCTTCCATACGATATGGACTTGCACGACCCTATAGCCCTTTTGGAACAGAGTTAGGTCATGACTTAATGAGCTGCTGAGGTGGGTGCTCCCACTGGACCCACGGCTGTTTTTGCTGCACTCCACTGACGACATTGGGGGGAACCGATACAAACAACATCTATTGTTCCTCGCCCTTACTATTGCAAAACGGGATATAGCGCAGGGATGGAAGGCATCATCTCCCCCGACTATAGGCAAATGGAAGTCCGAATTGGATAGGTGTATGGGAGCCGATATTGCAGTATTTAAGGCTAGGGGCTGCCCACGGAAACATCACAAGATATGGACGCGGTGGGTGACATATCGTGGAATCGACATGCCCCCCATACCTGAGTAGGACTCATGACTGGCATCCTCCACTCCCTGCCATGTGTCCCAAGTTCTTATCGCTTGACTGTCTTATTATCTTACTGGGATGTATATTTTGAATCTGCTGAATCATGTGCTGTACCTCAAATTTGACCACAGTCTGCATATTGTTTAGATTATTATTTTGTATGTAAAGAACAGAGGGATACCCCTAATTATTTTTCCTAAATCAGGGTAAAGAAGAACAGAATGCGAAAAAACATAGATTTAGGAAACAGATTCAAAAACATAATCAGCATAACTCTTGAACCCAGAATTATTTAGAACCTGAATTCTTTTTATTAGACACTTTTTTTGTAGTTTTATAAAAAAAATATATATATAGAATTCATATTTAGATTTACCATCCATATATAACTTGATCACAATTGTTTAATTATTATATATGTGTAAATTATAGGACACAAATAACATGGGTAGTCTCCACAAATTAAACATCAGTATACAGATTATACATTCAAAATAGCAATATTCGTGGACTGCTGAGCAAGAGGTTCAGTGTAACTATGGCCTTAGGATGTATCCACAATCCTAAATTATTATTTTACCTGCATATTCAGCAGAGTTTGTTTATTTTCATGGAAATGGTTATTGATACACATATTGGCCAAATGATTCAACGTGCCACTGTGGGGCTGTCGCCCGATGTATCGCAAAATTACCAAATAAAATCTATTGTTAAAAAAAAAAACACCAGGACAAATATGTGTGCAGATAAAATGACAAATTAAAAAAAGGAAGACGCATGTTTGCAGTTGGAGATTAGGTAAGGACTAACTACATGGGTGTTCAAAAAAGAGGATTGTCAAAATGGTCAGTGCCCTAATGTGTCACCAAGATTGCTGGCAACAGCGTGTGTTTATCTGATGGTAAAAAATGAATATCCACAGTGTCACCATGTGTTATGCCGTGGAACAAGATATGTGGTTGGAAAATTTGGGCGGTGATCAGGAAAAGGTGGGGAATGCTATGTGCAATGAGAAGAAGGTAACCAACCGTCATGATATGACGTGACGGAAAAGCTCTATAGCGCAATTAGTTAATGCTTGCATTCCATGTATATTGTATAATTTTTTTGCCTTATGTTTCATCAAATTGTTTACCTTAATTTTATTTGAATGTTTATTCTTTGTTTTTGTTGTTGTCATTGGAAGGGAGATGTGTTGTGTCCTAGCAACTAAACTGTTTATTCATTCTCTCATAGTTACCAGCTTCCAGAGGTTCTGGAAGCTGAGGTAGAGGAGGAGGAGGTGCTGCTGTGAGGACCTGTTCGGGGTTGCTCCTCCTGTCCTAATAAAGTTACCCTATCCAACACCATTGTCTGCGCCTCTTAAAAGTCTGGACCTGCCGACACAGCTTGGGAAAGCCATCATGGCGGTCGCAGCCTCATCGGGCTCCACGTGTCCACGCCGAAAATTCAACGATATCCTACATTAATCCTACTCGGAGGTGCCTAGTCAATGAGGGAGAAATTGCAGGAAGAGGCTTTCCATATTTACGGTCATCCTTGTGGGCCACACCGCCACCACCTGTTCGCGACCTCCACGCAATCAGAGATCTCCACGGCGAGCCCGCCGCTCCCTGTGGGGTGTGGGCCCGGCCCCCAAAGGCTAGTGAAGATAGAGAGACCTGAGCCCAGACTTGAGAGATTCCCGGGTTGCAGCCTTTGAAGGGCCGTTTGGTGATCAAGAAGACCACCTCCTATATCGTGCCCACCTTCCTGCCCTGCACGATGGGCAGGGACAAGCCGAGCGGTGCTAGCCCTAAGCAGAGCACTCTTGATCAATTCACCCCACCCACCAGGGCTCTACAGGCGGCTAGCCCACCACCTGATAACGCGGCCCTCCTTGCGGGAATCAACAATGCCGGAGACATGTTGGAGGCCAAAACTGGTGGGGTCGGAGGTTTCATTTCTGTGCCAGGATCTCCGTAAGGCCGTGGATCGTATCACGGAGGCAGAGACAAAGGTCTCAACGGTGGAGGACACAGTGTCCGAAAAGTTAATAAACTATCGGTGGTGTCGCAGGAGCTGGCCTCCAGAGTAGTAGACGCCGAGGGCAGGGCGTGCCGCAACAATCTATGCTTTGTGGGCCTGCCGGAGGGCTGCGAGGGTACCTCTATGACCCGTTTAATCTCTGAGTGGCTCACCAACCTCATACCTAACGATCTGCTGTCATCCTGCTTCGTGGTGGAACGCGCACATCAGGCCCTGACTCAAAAGCCTCCCCCTTGTGAAAATCCCAGACCTGTAATCACCAGGATACTGAACTACGGCGACCGGGATGCTATCCTAGGACATGCCAGGACACACAAAGACTGCTTCCAGCACGAGTCACGGCCCATCATGGTGTTCCCAGCCTATACACGCTTGGCTCAGCAACACCAGTCCTTCTTGGCTGCTAAAAGTAAGCTCCATGACATGAACTTACAATACATGCTCTTATATCCAGCCAGAATGAGAGTGATCTTCAACTCTAAGTTTTTCTTCTTCGACACACCGGAGGGTGGCTTGCTTTTGCCAAGGAGCGCCCGCGACTCTGGCAGGGCTCACCGTCATTGCAGGACTCGGACTCCTCACACGCGTCACGACGCAGCAGGCCCCGACGGGCCAAATCCAAGAGACGACGTGGCTTCGGACCCGACCGACTGTTAGCGAGCCCGGAGCGGCCCCCATGACCTGCTCGACGCGCTGCTGGCTACCAACAGCAAATAGACATTGATCGTTGTTTCCCCTAATGACTCTCCGAAAGCATCTTCCTCCGAGTGGGCGTGGGTGCTTGGCCATGGGACTTCCAGGCCAAGGACTCCTTGGGTCGCCCCCCCCCCCCCCAGTTTTGTATATTGTTTTTTGTTTCTTTATGTTGTGTGTGTGGGTAGGGTACTTTTGGTGTGGGGGCTCGAGGCTCCCCTGTTGAGGGCCCGCTGTGCCCCACACCACGACAGATGCTCCTAGTTCATGGCAGTGTTGGGTGGGGGGTGGTGGGATGATGGAGTTATATAATGTTATGTTGTTTTCTTTGTTGCACGCAGCCATGCCCGATAGATCTCGATACCTCCTTTGCTACTTACCTCACAGCATAGGATGATGGCTCCCGGTTACACAAACCCTCTTGGGGACCTTACTGTGGTCTCATTGAATGTTCGGGGTCTCCAGAATAAAGTTAAGCGAGGTGCCGTCCTGCGTCAAGCTAAGAGATATGGGGCTGATATCCTTCTTTTGCAGGAGACCTACCTTTTAGTAACTAAGGCCCCACGCCTAGCCCGGTTTGGTTTCCACCACATATATCATGCAGGGTTTACCAGAGGTTCCCGGGGGGTGGCCATTTTAATACATCGTAGGGTCCAGTTCCAACACATTGCTCATAAGGCAGACCCAGGGGGCAGATTCCTTTTCATCACGTTGCTGCTACACGGTGACAGGTCACTATTGGCAGTATATATGCCCCCCCCGGGCTAGGGACAGCTTTCATAGACAAGATCATAGGTGTCTAAGGAGACCTCCACAAGGGTTTGACATTGCTAGGGGGAGACTGGAATGACACGATGGGACCACTGGACCAGCAACGCAGTACGGACCCTCAGCCATCACCAGGTTCCACTAAATTGGGCTCTCTGGCATCCACCCCTCAGAGCTGGGTTTCACATATCTCTCTTCAGTCCACGGGTCACAATCCCGATTAGATTATTTCTTTGTCCCTCACACATTCCTTCACCAGTTCTCACATGTAACTCATCATCCTCGTGGGCTTCCCAGTCGCCCTGCAGTTTCACATGCGATCCTGCACACCTCCATTTCGTTGGCGGATGTCTCCCTGGCATCTCCGGTGCCCAGAGTACCAGGACATGCTACGTGTGGCTATCTCCTCGTAATTGGACTCCAACGGCCCCTCTGCCCCCTCCCCGTGTATTTTATGGGAAGCCTACCATTCGGGCTGCCGAGATAGTAACTGTAGCAACGAAAAGCGCACATGGTGGGAGCAATTGGCAACCCTAGAGTCACGCCAGACGGCCCTCGAACAGCAGCTCAATGGGGATCCAAGCCCGCTCCTGCGGCACAACCTGCTCCAGGCACAACAGGAATTACAGCAATATCTAATGGGGGAGGCCAAAGAAATTTGGGAGGCTTCGCAACACCGGGTTTATCAGTGGGGTGATAAATCGAGTAAAATGCTCCACCGGCGGTGTCAGGCAGCTAAATCTCCAGCGGTAGTTCCTACCATCTGTGGTGCAGATGGGTCCCTATATACCTCTCCGCAGGTTGTGGCAGGAGAATTTGCGCGGCATTTCACTGCTCTCTATGCCAGACACGAACAGATCTCCGCCGAGTTAATTGCGGAGTTCCTCAGAGATATCCCACGTGAAAGCTTTCGACCCAACTACGTGACCAATTGGAGATTCCAATCACTGTAGATGAGCTAACTGGCGCCCTCAATGTGCTCAATCCGGGGCGTGCCCCCGGTCCCAATGTATTCCCTCTGGAATTCCTGCGGCCGCATATGCACCTGTTAGGCCCCTACTTGTTGGCTGCAATTTAAGAGGCCCAAGACTACACTATATTGCCTCAAGATTGGCGACACGCCAAAATTGTCCTGTTCCTAAAGCCAGGTCGCCCTCCGGAAGACCCTTCCTCCTACCACCCCATCTCCCTTATTAACTTTGAGCCCAAGCTGTTGGGGAAGGTCCTGGCCGATCGCCTCCGTGCATGTATCTCGGATCTGATCCACCTCGAGCAGTCGGGATTCATGCCCTAGAGACGTCATTGATAAAGCTTTCGATTCCCTTAGCTGGGTATACCTCTTTCAGTTGCTAGAGGCACTTTAATCCGGACCACGATTTATTGCGTCTGTAAGCCTACTTTATACCAACTTAACGGCGTCGGTGCGCATAGCTGGGCACCGCTCGCCCCCCTTCCCAATACAAAGAGGCACCAGGCAGGGCTGCCCCCTATCACCCTTATTATTCACCCTCGCGGTTGAGCCCCTGGCAGCATGGGTCAGAAGTGACCCGGTTCTACGGGGCTTTGAATGGTCGCAGTCGCGTTCGGACCAAATCGCGTTATACGCGGATGATATCCTGTTTTTCATCATGGACCCTTGGTACTCTGGGCCTTGCATCCTGGAGATTCTTAGGGTATTCGGGGAAACTACTGGCTTGCACACAAATCCCGCAAAATCTATAATGTTTCCAGTGTGCGGCCATCAAGGCCGAGACGCTTGTGCATCGCAGTTATCCCGTGTGACAGATAGTTTTAAATATCTCGGGATCTGAGCCCATAACATAGTTCCACTGCTCACCGGCCGCAACAGCGAAACCGCTGTGTGGTCCTCCCTCCCCCTATCACTGTATGGACATTCGGCCATTTTCAAGATGGTATCCCTGCCCCAAATTCTATATCGCCTCCAGAACTTCCCATATCATATCCCGCAATCCTGGTTCGCGCAGGTCAACGCCATACAAAATAGATTTCTCTGGTATGGTGGAGCAGTCAGGGTCACTCTTCGCACGTGCGCGTAGTCCACATACTGCAGGGGCATTGCGGCGGCAGACATCTATTCCTATTACGTGGCGTCCCATCTGCTTGTAGTAAACGAGTGGAGGCACAACTCCCCCACCGACCCGGCTTACGCTATCGAGCATGCGGCAATGGAGCGGGTCCCCCTCCTCCATCTCCTACACAGTGCCACACGCCTGGATTTTATGCCGCCGGCAGGTAAAGTTGTACTATCGCTCTGGCGAGCTACAGTCAAAAAGATGGGTTGGAACGGTAAACTCACCCGGGCAACCCCAATCTGGCAGGGTACATACCTCCGACCGGTGGCCGCCTTGAAATGGTTCCGGGGATGGGACCTAATAGGGATATCTACTCTTGGCGATGTGCTGCGGGGCACTTCTTTGAAATCCTACCAACAATTACAAACCAAATTTACACTACATAAATCACAATTCTATAAATTCCTCCAACTCTGCCATGCACTCACCCCTCTTATCCACACGCTTGAGACCCTCCCAGAATTCAACCATTAGAGGGCCGCTTACTGATGGGAGATCTGGGCCTCCACAAGATTAGCCAAGTGTATCAGACATTAACGACCCATACGCAGACAACACTCGACAAGACACGACTGGCGTGGCAAGATGAAATCCCCGACTTGACGGACAATGACTGGGCTGAGGCAATCGCTATCCCGCGGGGAGCGGCGGTTTCCACCAGATACCGCCTGATACAGTTTAAATACTTGCACCGGGCTTATTATACCCGGACTAGACTCTGGCGGATGGGAGTGATCCCATCCCCCACAGATCTGCGGTGTGACCGAGAGGAGGGGACGTTCTTACACACAGTTTAGAGTTGCACAGCCCTGCAGCCCTTTTGGCGTAGAATTAGGTCCTGTCTCCAGGAGGTGACCCGCGACTCATCCTCTTACATAGCACGGACGACATCGGGGGCAACATATACAAACAGCACTTACTGTTCTTAGCTCTCACTATCGCCAAAAGAGACATAGCGCAGCTATGGAAAGGAACAATCCCACCCAACGTTGGGTAAATGAAAGTTCGAAATAGACAGATTTTCTTGCTCGTGGTTGCCCACCTAAACATAGGAAAATCTGGACCCGATAAGCGTCATACCGAGGGATTGAGCTTCCCCCATTGCCACCTTCGGACCCCTGATGGGCGCTCCATCTCTCATGCATGTTATACAGTTTATTCCGCAGTGGTTGATGATGGTCTCCTATGCTGATGTATCATATATCCAGGGGTTGGGGGTCTTGTAATGTGTGCGTTTTGTTTGAGTTCTATTTCCTGCATGTTTGGCAGGTGTTTCCAAATGGTCAAAATGTGGGAATTATCGTGATATTATGTCATTTTCTCCTACTGGTCGATGTAGGGTTATCACCCGCCTTTCCAACGAAAAACCAAATAAAATCCGTTTAAAAAAAAAAAAAGTCTGGACCTGTCAAGGGGGACAAAACAGGACAGCTGGGCCACTTTCGGTGCTGGTCTCTCCATAGCCAATGTCCCTTGTCAGTTGGTTAGTCTTCGGATTGCTGGAGTTGGTCTCTAAACAAGCGTTGGTCACAGTTGGTGCCTGCAAGATGCAGGGGAGTGGCTCCTCCACTCCAGAGGAGATGCTGTCTGGTTTTCAGAATACTGGCAACCCTCTGAGGCTTTTGGAGGATGCACAGCTGCATGACGAGTCGGGTCTTTGCAATTGTCGAGTCTGGAGCAGACAGGTAGGGTTTGGCCCCAAAAGTCCACAGCGGTCTTAAGTTCACGCGTTGATCAGCTCTTCAGTGTCCTCTTCTTCTTTAGTCAGGAGAATATACATTTAAGGTATCAGGGGTCCACCTAGATACACAATGTTGCAGTGTTAGGGGAGTGTAGAAAAGTAGCCAATAGGCTACTTACTCTTGTGATCACTGTGCACCCTGTTCCTATTTGAAGTGGGCATAACACTGTCCCAGTGTTCCTAATTTTGCCATCACTAAGATGGTGTAATTTAGATAGAGAGGGGTACATCAGACAGCTTACCTTAGGGGTGTGCCTGACCTGGGTATGTTCCAGACCTCTTCGCATAACTAATTTCTCACCTGACCTGGTGCAAATGGGCCTCAGGGCAGGGGGTGGCATCTCCCAGGTCTGGGGGTTGCCGGGTCACATATAAAAGGCGGCAGAGACTTTGAAGCCTCTGGCCTTGGTATGCTGATTTACTAGCCATCCTTCTGTAAGAGGTATAAATACCTTCTGGTAGAGCAGGCATTGCTCCTAACATCTGAGAGTGGGGTTTTCACTTCCTAGGGGGTCAGAAGCATGTCCATGGTGGTAGGATGGACTGTACCTCTAAGGTACTCTCTGGGTGCATGTATTAATACATCTATCACAGGAATCAGTGTGGGTTTCTTAATAAGAGGTGTTTGAAACCAAATACCTTTGGTTTCAGTGAAGCCATCATGTAGCTGGGGAGCTTGTAATCACCGGAGCCCAGTACATTTCATTAAGATGGCTTCCTGTTCTCGTGCAATGTCTAAGAATCGACTTAGACATCACATCTGATCATGCATATATGTCCACACGTGTAATATATGCACCCTGCCTTAACACTGTAAGGCCTACTGTCAGGGTGACTTACATATATTCCATGCAGTATCAGCAGGCACGGCACACAGGACGTGTGCCATGTCATGTTCTCACTTTTGTCTGCACCCTTTCACAGTCTGCATGAGTGTGGTGAGTGGTCCCTTTGGGTGGCACAATACATGCTTCTTTAGTACTCATGCCCTATGTACCAGGGGTACAATTTACTAGGGAGATACAGTGGTGCTAAAGGTCTATCCAACTGGGGAACGATTGTACAGTTTTAGAGAAAGAGATCAGGCGCTGGGGACCTGGATAGCAGAAACTCAGTGCCCTTCTGTCAAATTTGGACCAGACACCAGGCAAAAAGTGGGTGTGACCATGTCAAATAGGGGACAGTGTGATCATCAAATGAGTGATGAAACAGAGAAGGGAAGAAAGAAAGTTGGAAGTAGCCCTGCAAGAAGAGACTCAACGATTAGATAATTTGATCAGTGATCTGGTTAGGAGTAGTCAGCATATATCCCTGCATAATGAATTAGCAAAGCGTAAGCAAGAATACAGAGATTTTGTGGGAAAGAAATGGCAAAAGAGTTGGAAAGCTGGAAAGAAGAAACAGTTTAATGATGGGGAAGTGATCGATAATTTGCTAGTATGGCGTGCAAGAACACAGACTACCCGAAATGTCATCAAAAGTAGTTTAGTAAATTCCAGGGAACAAGCTGGGGAGGAGCAAGAACTAAGACAGCCAGAGGAAATCAGAGATACTTTTCAGAATTTTTTAGGAATCTTTATAAGGATGATTTGCAGTCTAACCCACAATGTGTCAAAAACTGGCTTGTGTACATACACCTGCCATGGCTCTCAGAGGAATCCAGAGCAGAGTTAGTGCAGGAAATAACTGGGGACGAGGTCAGGGAACCTAATAAGGGTATTAGTGGTGGGAAGGCAGCAGGTCAAGATGGGATACCAGGGGAACTTTATAAAACCATAAGCGAAAGAATTAGCCCGGTCTTCAAAACACGGTTTAATAGTATAGTACTCTCAGGGCAAACCCCCCCTGAGTCATGGTATGAGGCAACTATCTCAGTAATTCTGAACCCTGATAAAAACCCAAGAAAATGCTAATTGTACCACCCCATTTCATTACTGAATACAGACTATAATATCTTGCCGGTAATACTGGCAAAAAGGCTTCCTAAGGTTGCAAGCGAAGTTATCAATCGGGATCAGAAAGGCTTCATGAAATGGCGAAAATGCACAATCTAACCCGCTTGTTATTAAGTACTATCGATCTGGGTGCCACTAACAACATCCCCTTGGCAGTACTGAGTTTGAATGCAGTTAACGCATTTGATTGGGTTCACTTGGCCCATTAGTGGCTTTGTCTAGAGAGGTTTGACGTTCCTAATTTATACATAGAAACTCTGAGGGCATTGTACTTGAAGACCTCTGCTAGGGTACTGGTTAAGGGGCTTTCACAGACAGCTTCCCAGTAACTAGAAGCACCCGGCTGAGGTACCACTTGTCACTCTTATTGTTTAACTTGTATAATTAAACCCTTAGCTCGGAAGGTCAGGGAGAATCATGATACTATCATTTTCCAAATCAAGGGATATTCAAAGACCACCTGTCTCTACGCCGATTACTTGATATTCTACATGTGTGAAAGAGAGTCTACAGCTGCCAGACATCCAATTTTTTTGTATGACGTTTCAATGCAAGTTTTTCAGGGTCCTTTTAAATACGCTGATCGACACAAGTATGGATAGGATGTTTTGGGCTATGCGAGGATCTCGAAGTGATGAAGTTGAGTACCTGTACAAGTTTGGGTATTCTAAATATTACAAAAAGGTCAGGGTGAATAATCTAGCATGAGCCACAACCCTGTTGATTAGGCTCCAAACAATATGATTAATAAAAAAAATTCTTCCTGTGCACCGATCTGGGTTTCACCCGGTACTCTAGAATGTTTACAAGACAGGTTACGCACTCTGCTTCAAGTTGCAGGGGTCCAAAAATGGGGTGATCTGTTGGATAGCAGTACCTTAAAATCCTAGTTGGAGCTGAGCGCTAAGTCGGGTGGGAACCTGTCCAAATTCAAACATTTACAATTAGCTTAACAAACTGCATTACACAAAGATGAATTGCAAAGGAGATGTTGAAGCTGCCCTACACCTTCCTGGGATTAAGAAGCTGCAAAGTGGTACGTACTGATATGTCAGGCAGACGTTCTGCAGCTGCCACCATCCTACACAATCTCGGACGGATGCTTGCCGAACGACCACTTCGAAAAATGATGGCAAGTATCCTTTTGCACTTTATATAATTTGATCAGCTCTGCTGCATTTTTGGAAATCATTTGTTTACATTACAAAGGGCTTACTGGACTCCGCTAAGACTTTTGAAATATCTGGCATATCTGACTTTTGAAAGACACTGCAAGAAGTGCTACAAGGCCAGGGCGGACGGTCTTCACATTTGTGGAATGCCCTGGATTGAATGTATTCTGGAGGGAAGTAAGTTCATCCATATCGGAAATTATCACTAAAGACATTACGGTAAGCGCCTATTTGGGATAGCCCAAGAGATAGAGGAATAGCTTGATCTCGACGACCCCCCCCCCCCTCCCCCTCCAAGTCAGAGGACTGGCTGGCAAAAGTAAAAAAAGTACATTTAATGGATTTAGGGAAGCAAAGAACAAGTTACTTACCTGCAGTAATGACTTATCTGGTAGAGACTATATAGCCACAGATTCCTTACCTGCAGACCAATGTCACAAGCGTAAGTCCTGCAGGACTGAAGGGGAGAAATGCCCATCCCTATGACCTGAATGTTCAGGCAGTAGTGTTTGGTAAACGGGTGCAAGGAAGCCCATGTTGCCACCTGGCAGATAAACAGGACCAGAACTCTGCATGCTAACGGAGTGGTGACAGCTTTAGCTCTGGTGGACTGGGCACATAAAAACCATCTGGGGGTTGCTTATAGCCACTGTGTAGCATATCTTGATACTCAAAAGATGGTCCGCCTCTGCAAGGCCTATCCTTTCTTCACTAACATACCCCACAAAGACTTATCCACCCGCAACTCGTGTGCAGTCAAGGTAGAACGACAACGCTCTTTATGGGTCCAAATGGTGAAGTCGCTCCTCTTCTTCGGGGGGGATGAGGTGGAGCGTAAAAAGTTTGCAGACTGATGGTTGGGCCTACGTGAAATGGGATGACCATGTTTGGAAGAAAGGAAACCCTCATACGGAGCACCAGTTTGTCTAGGTAAATGTTCAGATAGGGAGGCTTGGATGACAGGGCCTGAAGCTCACTGACCCTCTGGGCAGATGCTATGGCCAGCATGAAGGCCATCTTAAGGGTAAGCAGCCTGAGAGTATAGTTATGTAAGGACTCAAATGGAGAGCACATCAGGACGAGATTAAGTTCCCACTGAGGAATAATGAATGGAGAGGTAAGAAACATATGTTGCAAACCTTTCAAAAACGTATGTACAATAGGGGATTGGAAAAGGGAAGATTGGTCAGGCAACCGCAGAAAAGAAAATATTGCAGAAAGATATCCATTAGCAGTGCCCAGAGCGGAGCCCTGCTGAGCAAGGCAAAGAACAAATAGGAGAACCTGAGAAAGAGGAGCAGAAAGAGGGTCAACTAGTATCTCTGCACACCATACCACAAATTTGCCCAAACAACAGGTGTATACCGTCTTGATGGAGAGATACCTGGCTGTCAGAATAACATTGCAGACTTCAGGCGGAAGGTCGACAACTGTCAACAGTCGCTGCTCAATCTCCACCCAAGAAGGTGGAGAGTTGATAGGTTCAGGTGGAGAACTCTCTCCTTCTGCTGCAACAGAAGATCCTCCCGATGGGGCAGCCTGTTCGGCGGATCGATGGCCATGCTTAACAACTTGGGATAAATCTCTGTGTGACCAATACAGAGCCAAAAGGATGACTAGCGACCAGCCCTTTCTCATCTATTTGAGAGCTCTGGGTAGGAGTGGTATGGGAGGAAACGATTACAGGAGGCCCGAACTCCAATCTAGATAAAAAGTGTCTCTGAACAAGTGCAGCCTAAGAAACTCCACTTCACAGAACAGCTGACGCTGCACGTTCTCGTCGGTGGCAAACACATCTAACCAAGGCTCCCCTCAGGATGGAGACGCCATTTGTAATCTGCTAAGCATCTTCAGATAAGTTTGTCCGCTCTGGCACTCAGAGAACCTGTCAGATAATGAACCACCCAGGAATGCCCCGCAGTTCCAGCTATGTCCAGAGACGCAGGACATCTTGCCAAAGGGTCCACAACTCCTGCACCACCCTGTTTGTTGCAGTACCACGTGGTGGTGGTGTTGTCCATGAAAACCTGCACCAGACTAATCTGGATGGAGGGCAGAAAGGCTTTCATTACAAAACGGATCGCTCAAAGCTCCAACAGAATGATATGGAGTCCAGATTCCACTGGAGACTAGAGTCCTCTGATCTCCACCTCTCCCAGATAGTTGCACCAGCCCAGAAGTGATGAACAAGTTACTTACCTTCGGTAATAATATATCTGTAAGAGACATATATTAGTTATCTTAGAATTACCCCCAGGTGTCCGACTGCATCAGGAGAATTTTTCTTCAGCAGATCCCCTGCATGTCGTTAGGTGGCCTTGGTCGACTCAGCGGTCATCGTTGGTGTCGTGATCGCCAAAATGACGTTAAGGTATCTACTTAGATGCCGCCCTTGTGCGCTGACCTCAGTTCTTTACACAACATTCCAAGCCAGAAGTGCAGAGCTATGCAAGACACTGACCACTGGTGCACAAAACTAAGGCCCTAATAGGGAGTCCCCTACTCTAGAAGTCAGTTCGCAGAACGGGGAAGATGGGTGGGGCGGAAAGGAATCTATAATTAATATATATATCTCTTACATATATATTGTTACCGAAGTTAAGTAACTTGTCCATCTGAAAGAAACTTTAGTTATAGATTCCTTACCTTAGAATATATACCCCAGCAATACCAACCCCGGAGGTGGGTCTGCAACCAAGTTCACACCAGAAAGTCCAGGAGAACTGAACGGCCAAAGAAGAGGTCTCTCCCAATTTGGCTATCCAAGTAGTAATGTTTAGTGAACGTGTGCAATGTTACCCATGTGGCTGCCTGGCAGATGTCACTAAGGGAGACACTACGTCCCAAAGCAGTAGTGACTGCCGTCACCCTGGTGGAATGGGCACGCAACTCTACCGGAGGCTCCTTTTTCGCCAAGGAATAACAGATTTTAATGCAAAGCATGACTCATCGAGAGATGGTGCGTTCTTGCACGGCCCGATCATTCTTGGCACCCAAATAGCCAACACAGATTTGATCATCGACCCAGAATTGTTTTGTGAGATCTAGATAAAATGATAGTGCACGTTTTGGATCCAGACAGTGGAGCCACTTAAGACGGATGCGGAGGGAGAAAGAAGGTAGGCAAAGTGAAGGTCTGTCCTATGTGGAAAGAGGTAACCACTTTAGGAAGAAAAGAAGGTCTAGCGTCAAGGACAACCTTGTCCAGATTAATAGCAAGGAAAGGAGGTTTTGAGGAAAGAACCTGAAGCTCACTCTCCCTGAGAGCAGAGGTGATTGCAACCAGAAAAGCACTCTTTAAGGTCAAGAGTCTGAGAGGGCAATTATGTAGTTGCTCGAAAGGAGAAAACATGAGGTAGGTTAAGACCAGATTCAAGTCCCACTGGGGCATTACGAACGGAATATGAGGAAAGAGGTGAGTAATGCCATTAGGAAATCTATTTGCAATAGGGGACTTGAAAAGAGAAGGCTGATCAGGAAGGCGTAGAAAGGCCGAAATGCCCGATAGATAGCTTTAAGAGTGCCCAGAGCAGAGCCCTGCAGGGCAAAAGAAAGAATGAAGAGGAGAACCTCTGAAAGAGGGGAAGAAAGCGGATCCACAGCCTTTGCTATGCACCATGCCACAAATTTGTTCCATCTACCGGCGTATACCATTTTAGTGGAGGGACACCTGGCTGCCAAGATGACATTACAGACTTCGGGAGAAAGGTCAAAAGCTGTCAACTGTCGCCACTCAAAATCGACGCAAGGATCTGGAGGTTGGAAAGATTCGGGTGGAGGACCATCCCCTGCTGCTGAGACAGGAGATCCTCCCGAAGAGGCAGTCTGATCAGACGATCGATGGACATGTTCAAGAGCTCGGGATACCAGACTCTTTGTGCCCAATCCGGAGCCACTAGAATGACTTGTGCCCGGTCGTGCTTGATCTTCATCAGCACTCTGGGCAGAAGTGGTATAGGCGGCAAGCTGTATAGAAGACCGCAAATCCACTAGCGACGAAAAGCATTGCCGAGCGAGTGCCGCCTTGGAAATCCCAAAGCACAGAACTGCTGACATTGCCCGTTAACTTTGGTGGCGAACAGATCTAACCGAGGCTCTCCCAACTGCTGAAAGAGACCTTGCACCACCTCCAAGTGAAGACGGCATTCATGATCCCTCAGCACCGGCGGCTGAGTTCGTCTGCCCTGGCATTCAGAGAACCTGCTGGGTGTTGAACCACCAGGGACATGCCCTGATGCACAAGCTACTACTTGTGGAACGATACATCTGTAAGAGACATTAGTTAGTGATAGATTCCTTACCTTAGAATATCCCCAGGCATCAGACTGAATCCGGAAAGTTTCGCTTAGCAGTACCCCTGCGCGTCAGTAGGTGGCGTTGTGCGGCTCCGCGTCCGTCACTGGCGTCGTAAGCGCCGAGATGACGCCATGGAGAGTACTTATGCGCCACCCATGCACGCTGACGTCAGTTCTGTACACGACTTTCCGCGCCAGGAACGCAGAGCCATGCAAGATACTGACCATTGGTGCAGAAAACTAGGGCCCTAAAGGGATGACCTCAACCCTAGTAACCAGTTCACAAAACGGGTAGGATGGGTGGGGCGGTAAGGAATCTATCACTAACTAATGTCTCTTACAGATATATCGTTACACAAGTAGTAACTTGTGCATCTGAAAGAGACACGTTAGTGACAGATTCCTTACCTTAGAATAGATACCCCAGCAATACCAACCCCAGTGGTGGGTCTGCGAACAAGATTACACCAGAAAGTCACGGAGCACGGAACGGCCAAAGAAGCCGTCCCTCCGGACTTGACTGTCAAGCCAGTAGAGCTTGGTAAACGTGTGCAGCGAGGCTCACGTAGCTGCCTGACAAATGTCCTGCAAGGGAACGCCACGTCCCAAGGCAGTAGTGGCTGCCGTTGCCCTGGTGGAATGGGCACGCAGCCCCACAGGAGGCTCCTTCTTAGCCAACGAGTAACAGGCCTTAATGCACAGAACGACCCACCGAGAGATGGTCCGCTTGTGCACAGCCCGACCTTTTTTGGCGCCCACGCAGCCAACAAAGAGTTGGTCATCCTCCCGGAACCGCTGTGTGCGCTTCAGATAGAACGAGAGCGCACGTTTCGAGTCCAGACGGTGGAGCCTCTCTTCCTCTTTTGAAGGATGCGGAGGTGGAAAGAAGGTGGGCAAAATGATGGTCTGCCCGATGTGGAAGGGGGTAACAACCTTCGGCAAGAAAGAAGGATGGGTCCTTAAAACCACCTTGTCCGAATAACCAGAAAGGAAAGGAGGTTTGGAAGAAAGGGCCTGGAGCTCACTCACTCTTCTGGCAGAGGTGATAGCAACCAGGAAAGCAGTCTTTAAGCTGAGAAGACGCAAAGAACAGTTATGAAGCGGCTCAAAGGGAGCGCACATCAAGTAAGTAAACACAAGGTTCAAGTCCCACTGCGGCATTATGAACGGAACTGGAGGGAACATGTGTGTAATGTTTCAGGAAACGGTTAACAACCAGGGACTTAAAGAGAGAAGGCTGATCTGGAAGCTGGAGAAAGGCGGAGATGGCAGAAAGATAACCTTTGATAGTGCTCAGAGCAGAGCCCTGCCGGGCCAAGGAAAGCAGGTACAAAAGAACTTCCAAAAGAGGGTCAGAAAGGGTATCCACTGCCTTCGCTGTGCACCATACCACAAATTTGTTCCACCGACAGGCGTATACCGTTTTAGTGGAGGGACGCCTGGCTGCCAGAATGATATCACAGACTTCGGGAGGAAGATCGAAAGCTGTCAACTGTTGCCGCTCAATCTCCACGCATGGAGGTTGAGGCTGGACAGGTTCGGGTGGAGGACCGTCCCATGCTGCTGCGACAGAGGATCCTCTCGAAGAGGCAGTCGGATCGGGGGATCGATAGCCATGCTGAGTAGCTTGGGATACCGGTATCTTCGTGCCCAATACGGAGCCACAAGGATGATTTGGGCCCGGTCGCACCTGATCTTCTTCAGCACTCTGGGCAGAAGTGGTATAGGCGAAAAGGCGTACAACAGACCGCAACTCCACTCGCGACAAAAAGCGTCACCGAGCGAGTGCCACCTTGGAAATTCGAACGCACAGAACTGATGACATGCGCGTTCTCTTCGGTGGCGAATAGATCTAACCAAGGCTCTCCACACTGCTGAAAGAGACCTTGCACCACGTCCGAGTTCAGACGCCATTCGTGGTCCATCAAGCACCGGCAGCTGAGTTCGTCCGCCCTGGTGTTCAGAGTACCAGTCAGATGTTGAACCACCAAGGTAATGCCTTGAAGTTACAGCCACGTCCAGAGGCGCAGAGCCTCCTGACATAGGGTCTACGACCCCACCCCGCCCTGTTTGTTGCAATACCACATGGCGGTAGTGTTGTCCATGAACACCTGCACCACACTCCCCCGGACAGAGGGAAGGAATGCCTTCAGTGCAAAACAGCTTGCCCGCAGCTCCAAGAGGTTGATATGGAGCCGGGACTCCACCGGAGACCAGAGACCTCTGACCTCCGCCTCTCCCAAGTGGCCTCCCCATCCCAGGAGGGACGCATCCGTCACTACTGTGAGCTCCGGTTGGGGAAGGGAGAGGGATCTGCTATTGACTCAATCGCGATTCGTGAGCCACCACTGCAAGTGTCGTGCAGTGCCCTCCGAGATCTTGACATGACCGGACAGGTTGTCCCGACACTGCGCCCACTGGAACTTCAGGTCCCACTGCAGAGTCCGCATATGCCATCTGGCATGGTGCACTAGCAGGATGCAGGAGGCCATCAGGCCCAAGAGCCGGAGGGTCACCCTGACTGAAACCCAGGACAGAGGCTGAAAGGTCAGAATCATAGCCTGAATATCCCAGATTCGCTGCTCGGGAGGATAAACCCGAAACAGCGTCGAATTCAGAACTGCTCCGATGAAGGGGAGCTTCTGAGAGGGACTCAGGTGCGACTTCAGCACGTTGATGGAGAACCCCAGCAAATGCAGGAGGTCGGCCGTAGTCTGAAGGTGGGTGATGACTGCCTGGGGCGAGCCCGCCTTCAACAACCAGTCGTCGAGGTAGGGGAAGACTGACACACCAGACCTGTGTTGATGAGCTGCAACCACCGCCATCACTTTCGTGCACACCCGAGGGGCGCTGGAAAGGCCGAAGGGGAGCACGGCAAACTGAAAATACTCTTGGCCAACTGTGAACCGCAGGTAACGCCGGTGGGCCGGCAGGACGGGAATGTGAAAATATGCGTCCTGCAAGTCCAACGCTACCATCCAGTCTCCAGGGTCGAGGTCAGCTAAGACCTGAGCCAGAGTCAGCATCTTGAACTTCTCCTTCCGGAGGAAGCGATTGATGTCCCGGAGGTCCAAGACAGGTCGCAGACCCCCTTTGTCCTTCTTGGGGACCTGAAAGTAGTGGGAATAGCAAACACTCCCTACTTCCGGTCCAAGAACGCACTCGATGGCCCCCTTGGCCAAGAGGGCCGTGACTTCCTGTCGGAGAAGAGCCAAGTGATCCCCCGACATGTGGTGGCACCGAGGTGGCATGGCAGGAGGGGAGGACTGAAAGGGAAGGGAGCAACCGTGGCAGATTATCTGCAGCACCCATTTGTCTGATGTAATCTTGCCTCAGTGAGGGAGGTGGTGGCGGATCCTGCCACCCACCAGCGTGGGGTGCTCCCCAAAGCTCAGATTAGGAAGGTTTGGAGGCGGAAGCAGCGGGGGTGGAGGTGGACGGACCCACATACTAGTTCCCCGACCCGCCCCTGCGGAAACCGCGACCACGGCCGCGCTGGGGCTGGTTCTGCACAGGCTTAGGGGACGGGCACGCCTGACTGCCTCTACCTTGGCCACGAAAGGAACGAAAACAAAGAGAGGCGGAGCTCTAAGTAGAAAGGCCCAAGGACTTGGCCGTAGCCCGCGAATCCTTAAAGCACTCCAGGGCACTGTCAGCATTGTAGCCAAACAGGCGGTGCCATCAAAGGGCACGTACATGAGCGAGCTTTGGACATCGGGTGAGAACCCAGTCGAACGCAACCAGGCGTGATGATGCAACGCCACAGTTGTAGAAATCTCCCTGCCCAATGAGTCAGCGGTGTCCAACCCACACCGAATGGCAAACTTAGCCGCATCCTTACCCTCAGCAATTGCCTGAGAAAGGACAGCTTGCAACTCTTCAGGACACTGAGGCAACACCTGAGCAACGGCATCCCACACCGCATGGGACTAGCAGCCCAACAAGCAGGCGATGTTCACCGACCGCGGCCCTAAGCTGGCGGAAGAGAACAACCGCTTTCCAAACTGGTCCAGCCGTTTAGAGTCCTTATCTGGCGGGGCCGTAGGAAAAGCACTCTGTGATGTCAAGGCGTGAATGACCAGGCTCTCAGGCGTAGGGTGAGTAGTAAAAAATGCGGGGTCACCGGGCGCCGGTTGGTGGCACCTGGCGACGTTTTATTCCACCGGGGCCCCCGTGGCCGGCCTCGAACAAGTGCCCAAGAGAACGTCGGTAAGGGCGTCATTGAAGGGAAGCAACAGCTCCGGCGAAATAGACGCCGTCTGGAGCACCTCGGTGAGGATGTTGGTCTTGAGGGCCACTGTGGGGAGGTCAAGATTGAGGGCCTCAGCCGCTCGAAGGAAGACCATCGTGTAGGAGGCACCTTCCTCCATCGTAGGCAGGGGGGAGGCGAACCCCGGGTCAGAGGAGACATCGAGGTCGCCTGCCTCCTCCAAGTCGTCCACCCAATCCTGCTCAGAGTCACATTGCCGGGCAAGAGGGTCCTCGGACCCTTCCCAGGCTTTGTCCGCCTCTGGTATAGAGGGAGCCGGTCGCGGCAGCAAAGCCAGAGAAGGGACGAACGGCGGCAGGAAGGCGCCGAGAACGGCGCCGGCCAGGGTCAGACCGGCGCAGTCTCCCAATGCGGATCCCAGGCCGGAACAAAATGGTCCTGGAACATGGGCAAGAAAGGAATAAATGGCACCCCGTGTGGCACCGAGGGTGTAGCCGAGGGCGGCGCCGGAGCCGGCAATGCCGCACCTCGTGGCGCCGGGGCCGGAGCCACTGGCGCAGGATCCTGCGGAGCCGCCGGGCCAACAGGATCTGGACAAGGGACCGCGGGGCCCGAAGGCGCGTCAGCGGGAGCCCGAGGCCTAAAAAGGCGGTCCATGGTAGCAAGGAATTCTTGCACCTGTTCGGGAGTTGCCGACGGACCAGGGTATGGCGGGCAGGCCGCCGGACTCCCAGGCTCCAGGGGAGCCTCCGGGCGAAGACCCTGTCCCCCATGACCGCCTCTAGGGAGCAGAGGGGGTGGACGTCGGAGAGCGAACATGCTTCGACTTCTTTTTATGGCGTTGCTTACCGGAATTAGAAGGCGAAGACTTGGAGCCTGAGGAGCGACGGCTCCGGTCCCACGAGCGGTCCCGGGAACAGCCCCTGGACCCAGAACGGCGACGTGACGAATGGTGAACCTCCAGCAACTTCCTACGCCACTCCCGCAAGGCCTTGGGGGCCATGGCTCGACATCCCGGCAGTCTCAGGAGTCGTGGGCAGTCTCCAGGTAGTAGAGGCAAACATCGTGGGGATCCGCCACTGACATATTCCGGCGACAGGCCCCACAGGACACAGGACTTAAAGCCGGGCATCCCTACGTGCACTAGGAGACAAAACGTCTCAAAATAGTAGTCAAAAAGTGACTAAAGGTACGAGCTCAATTCGGATCTGCGCTTGCTGGCGCGGAAAAAGAAAGAACTGACATCAGCGCGCATGGGTGGCGCCTAAGTACTCTCCGTGGCGTCATCTTGGTGCTTACGACGCCAGTGACGGATGCGGAACAGCACGACGCCACCTACTGACGCGCAGGGGTACTGTTAAGCAAAACTTTCCGGATCTAGTCTGACGCCTAGGGATATTCTAAGGTAAGGGATCTACCACTAACGTGTCTCTTTCAGATGTTCCAACCACGTCCAAAGACGAAGAGACTACTGACATAGGGTCCACGACTGCACCCCACCCTGTTTGTTGCAGTACCACATGTCGATGAAGTTGTCCGTAAACACATGCACTACTCCTTTCACAGAAGGAAGGAATGCCTTCCGTGCAAAATGGATTGCCCAGACTCCGCCGGAGACCAGAGGCCTCTGATATCCGCCTCTCCTAGGTGACCGCCCCATCCCAGAAGCTATGCATCTCTCACCACTGTGTAGTCTGGTTAAGGAAAGGAGAGGGATCTGCCGGTGACCCAATCCTGGTTTGTTAGCCAACATTGCAATTGGTGTGCAGTGCCCTCCAAGATCTGGACATGATCTGAAAGATTTCCCTGATTCTGCGCCCACTGAAACTTCAGGTCTCACTGCAGAGCCCGCATATACCACCTGGCATGGTCCACCAGCAGGATGCAGGAGGCCATGAGGTCCAGCAGCCTCAGGGTCATTCTCACCGAAACCCGGTGTAGGAGAGTAGGGTCTGCTATCCTATGGTCACCCCAAATTTTTGCTTTTTGCTTCACTGGTTTTTGACATATTGAGGCTGTGGGCCTGCTAATCAGACCCCCAGCCTGCTGTTCTCTCTACTAAATTGACACTATGCACTCTAGGTGCATAACCAATTGGAATTGGATCACCCTGTGAGGCCCTGTACCAGTGTACACTAGGTACCCAGGGCATTGGTGTATCTAAGGCCTACCAGGGGCTGGAGCATGTATTGTGCCACCCCTGGACTGGTCTAACAAATTTGACACAACTGGCTGATCACTCAGCTGGGGTAAGTTGGTGTAACCACCTCTTACTTAGGTGTAGTATACCTATACCTAACCTTAAATGGGACACATGTTAATCTATAAGTCACTCCTATGGCAGGCCTTAACAATCCTGAAGGCAGAGTGCTTGGTTCCATGTGAGATGGTGCTCTGGCATGAGCTGAGCCTGTCTGCAGTGGTAGGAACAACTTCCTTCTACCGTTTCCAGATATCGCCATACCATATACTCAAGTGCATTATGAACCTCGCGGTTAAATGCTATCTTTGGTTTGGCTTTATCAAAACATGTCGAGTAAGGTGTCATACGAATTGGAATACTAACCCCTCGCCAATTCTGGCGACGGGGTTAGCATTCCACCCTTCTAGAGGGACACGACATGTACAGTACCTGAAACCCGGGTAAAATCAGACATAGCCTCAGCTTCACAAAATGGATGCTGCCACCACAGACACAAGTCTGCCCTCCTGCTGCTGGGAGTCCTTCCAGCTTGGGAGACGTGGACAAAGGGTTTCCTGCCAGGGGAGGTGCGTGCACCACCCCAGACAGGATTTTGTGTATTGGTCAGGTAGGGCCTGAATAGAATCAGACATGCCTGAGGCTCACAAGGAGCCTCGGTGCATATGCCAGTTCAAACCGGTCCTGGGGCACACCAGCCCCGGACCTGGGGCGAGCTGGACAAAGGATTGGGGGTGTAACCACCCCCCTTCCTGGTCCCACCCTTAGGGAGGGACCTAGCAGGTAGTCCGGCCCCTAGAATCCGCTTAAAGGTAGGAGCTGTGTCCTAAGACTTCAGACATCCTGGAATCAACTTACTACAAAGAAGAAGACGGGAACTTCGACGCTCTGCTGCACAGAAGACAGAAGGAAATCTCCCCTATGGTCAGGGAGTGACCATCTTGCTAACGCAAGCACCGTCCAGCAACTCGACGTCTACTTTGCCGCCGCCTCCCGCCGGAGCCCGAGCCCAGAGACCGACAAGACCTGGACCTCCAGACCTCTCACAGCCCGATCCACAGTCCCTGCAAAGAAGGAACCCGTGGAGGCACCGAGACACGTGGAGCCAGCCATCTTGAAAAGACACTCGACGAGGTGCAAGCGCGACAACAGAGGCTCCCTCCAAGTTGTGCTTTGGGTCCTGAGAAGCCCAACATCCGAGCAGCATCTGCACCAAAGGTGAGCCCTCCAGCATCTCCACGATCTGCGTGGGGCCCCTCTGCACTTTGCATCTCGACGCACCTGCCCAGTCCCTGGCCCGTTGGCTAGTGGCCATTTTGGCGACCTTGTTTGAAAACTACGACACTGGTCTGGTTGCTCCAGACTGGCCCCTGCTTCCCTCCAAAGGAGCAGCCCCTCTGACCTTGCTGGTCAGAGTAATCAGCTTTCTTCAATTCCTGCGACTCCTGCTTTTGCCAAGGTTTGTTTGCTTCCTTCGAGTCGCCGACACCGCCAACAGCGAGAGCCTGCGTGGGACAGCTCGTGAACCGACTCCTGGACGTCGTCGACCTTCAGGGACCACGTGGCTGCGGAGACAAGCTACACCTCTTCACCTGTTTGCACCCGACATCGCCTGGTACCTACCTGGTGCCACGCCGGTCACTGGCTAGTGACTGTGAACACTGTCCCCTCTGCTTTCAGGTCTTCTACAACTCCGATCCACCCTTGGATCCACCGCATCTCTTCTGGACCGACCGCCTGCAGCATCTTTGTCATCAGGCTCCATTGAACAGATAGACGAAACCCGACGCACTTCGAGACCTATGCACCCGCTTCCTGTGGGTGAGGTAAAGCTGGCACTCCGGTGCCCAAGTGTAGAGAAACATCTCTAGTGTCTGTGTTTTAAGTCTTAAGTTCGTAGTCCATCCAGAAGACCCTTCTAGCAGTAACTTTTGAACTTTTACGCACCCATTGAAAACCTATGGGAGCCCGCGTGTAACTTTCCTCACTGCACACGCGACCCGTGGACCTCCTGGTCACTATCTGAAGTTAGCTCCTTGTAGGCCCAGCGATTCTAGAGGCCCTAGGCCTTTTCCCTTTCCTGTTCGTGGTACTTATACCACTATTTTAGTATATGGTTTGATCGGCCACCAGGGCCTATCCATATAAGGTGCAACTTCTGTATATTGTAATACTTTCTTGTTTAACGATTTGTGCTCCCGTGCTCATAAAGAGTCTAGGGGATACTTTGAGTAATAAATACATATGTATTTTGAATATATATCTGTGTGGTGTCCTTTCATTGGTATAAAGGGGGGTTACATATGGTAAAACAGCTTGCTTTACATGCCAGAACGAGTTTAGCCTGAAAGACTGCTTAGCCTACGCTACCACTAGGGCAGCTGGTCCGAAAAGGTTGACTTACAACCACACCATAAGGGTTGCTTGGCATGGTACAAGGTGGTCACTTTAATTAGTGAACATCATATACCAGGCCAACTTCTCACACCCGGGATAGAGGCTAAAACATCGGTATCGTAGCCCAAATATCCCTGACTCACTGCTCGGGAGGATAGGCCCGAAACTGTGCTGTATCCAGAACCGCTCCGATGAAAAGGAGCTTCTGAGAGGGAATCAGGTGTGACTTTGGCACGTTGATAGGGAACTCCAGCAAAAGCAAGAAGTCTGCCGTTGTTTGGAGGTGGGAGACGAACGCCTGGGGCGCACTCGCCTTCAACAGTCAGTCGTCGAGATAGGGGAAGACTGGAACCCCATATCTGCGCAGATGAGCTGCGACCACCGCCATCACTTTCGTGAATACCTGAGAGGCGCTGATAAAGCCAAAGGGGAGCACAGTAAACTGAAAATGCTCTTGGCCTACTGTGAACCGTAGGTAACACCTGTGGGCTGGCAGGACGGGGATGTGAAAATAAGCGTCCTGCAAGTCCAACGCTACCATCCAGTCTCTAGCATCGAGGGCAGACAAGATTTGAGCCCATGTCAACATGTTGCCACTGGTTTGAAGCAAGCCTGGCTGAAGACGGCTGAAATGCCAGAAACCGGTCCTAGGAAGCTTGTTTCCGGTCCAGGGAAGAAATGGCTTGGCAGTTCGGGCTGGACTGTTCCCATGAGGCACAGGGTCAGACTGATTTGCATATGGCCATGTCTGAACTGGGGTGGCAGAGTGGGCTAAAGAACGGTGATGGATTAAACCCAGATCAGTTGACAGGGGGCGAGTGCTTGCAATGTTCAACACTCCGTCCATCATTTCCTTTGGTTTTAACATGTTGAACTTCACATTCCAGAGGAAGCGGTTGATGTCCCTAAGATCCAAGATAGGATGCAGGCCTTTGCCTTTCTTGGGCACCAGGAAGTAGTGGGAATAACAACCATGGGGTAGTCTCGAAGGGGAGGGAGTAACCACTTTGGGCTATCTGAAAAACCCACCTGTCCGATGTGATTTTGTGCCAGAGGGGGAGGAGATTGTGGATCCTGCCGCCCACTGGCAACTTGTGGCCCTGAAATATTGGACTAGAAAAGCTTAGAGGCTGCTACAGAGGGGGCACTGGCAGATTGGCCTGCCCGCTGGCCCATAGAACCACGGCGCAGGGTCCCACGTCCACGGCTGCGCAGAGGCTGAGTAGCTTGCGCCAGCCTGTGACCATGGATGGAACGTGGCGGGCAGCTAGCCTGGCTGATAAGGGCTGTTAGCCCGAAACCGGTCCCAGGATGCTTGTTTCCGGTCCAGGGAAGACACGGCTTGGCAGTTCGGGCTGGACTGTTCCCATGAGGCACAGGGTCAAGACTGATATAGCTGTGTCTGAAGTGGGGTGGTAAGGTGAGCTAAAGAATGATGATGGATTCAACTCAGATCTGTGACGGGGGTGAGTGTTTGAAAAGTTGGAGCACTCCGTCGATCTTCTCCTTGTGTTTGCTTTGTTCGCCCTAAGTTGGCAGGTTATGCCCAGATGTGGGTCCCTTGCTAACTTTGCCACTGGATTCAAACTAGCCTGGCTGATGAAGGTTGTTAGCCCAAAACCAGTCCCAGGATGCTTGTTTCCGGTCCAGGGAAGACATGGCTTGGCAGTTCAGGCTGGACTGTTCCCATGAGGCACAGGGTCAAGACTGATTTTCATATAGCTGTGTCTGAACTGGGGTGGCAAAGTGAGCTAAAGAATGATGATGGATTCAATCCAGATCTGTGACTGGGGGCGAGTGTTTGAAAAGTTTCAGCACTCCGTCCATCATCTCCTTGTGTTCCCTTTGTTCACCCCTTCTGTAGCCAAGAAAGGGGCAAAAAGCTGACTGAATAGGGCAAGAGGTAGCAGCAGGGCCCAAGGATCTGGCGCATTGTCCGCCTTGTCATCCAACAGGCGACGGACATCAAAAGGCATGTACAAAAGGGTCGATTGGACATACCCGGAAAAGCTAGTGGACCTCAGCCAGGCATCGCTTCTCAAGGCTACTGACATAGAAATTGTTCTTCTAGTGAGTCGGCAGTGTCCAGCCCACATCAAATGGCGAACTTCACTGTGTCTCTACCTCTTGCAACCGCACAGGTGAGCACAGTCTGGGCCTCCTCCGGGCACTGTGGCAGCACTTGCGCAAACGTGTCCCACACAGAGTGGATATAGCAGCCCAAGAGACATGCACTGTTCACCGACCGCAGTACTAAGCTGGAGGAAGAAAACATCTTCTTCCCAAGATGATCCAGCTTCTCGGATTCCCTATCTGGGGGGAGCAGTAGGGAACGCACCTTTGGAGGTTGAGGCTTGGAGCACCAAACTCTCAGGGGTAGGATGTTGGGAGAGAAAAATGGGGCCACCCGGGGCCAGGCGGTGGCGTCAGGCAATCATCCTACCCAAGTATAAGGAAGGATGTTGGTGAGGGCTTCAATGAACAGCAGCAGGGGCTCCTAAGGGTGCCGCTGGCAGCTGAAGCACCTCAGTCAGAAGGTATACCTGACTGCGCCTGTAGGAAGCTCAAGGCCCAAGGCCTCAGCCACCCTACGCAACACCACAGGGTAGGAGCATCCCTCCTCCATGTCCGCGGTAGGGGAAGAAAGCATGCCAAGGTCTGGGGAATAGGCGCCCGGGGAGGTCTTGTGAGGTCAACCTGCGCTGATCCGGATACACGCCTGGATCCCTCGGGGCCCTGCGGCATAAGGCCAGAGCCGCCAGCATCGAAGGCCTAGAGCCCCCAGCCGAGTCCGTGGGGCCCAAGGTGCGCCGGTGGAGTCGGACTGCCCAAAGATGGAGTGGAGGGTTTTGTAAAAAGCATGAAGCTGGGCAGGGGACACTCTGGCTCCCGGGAAGGGAGAGAAGCTCGGAGCCGTCCCGGGAGGCTCCGTGGGCAGAGTCTAAGGATGACAACCTTCCATGTCCTGTGTTCATCGGCCGATGGATGGGGAGTAGGCAAAGAGCGAGGGTGCTTCTTTGCCTTCTTCTTGTGCTTCGACTTACCCAAAGACGAAGACTTTTAAGATAAATGATGATGGTGACTCCATGACCAGTCCCGTGACCTCCCTCTCGACCGGAACCACGAGTGGCGCAGAGCTGACTGCCGGGCCTCCAGAAGCTTTCGGAACCGCTCCCACAAAGACTTCGGGTTCATGGCCCGACAGTCGGAGCACAACTTCAGGTCGTGGTGCAGTCCAGGCACCAGAGGCACACGAGGTGTGGGTCCGTGACCGACATCAATTTGTGACAGGAGTCACAAGGTTTGAAGCCGTTACATAGATGGCACATCCCTACATGCACCAGGAATCGAACAACGCAAAAAGACGTTGACAGAAGTTGAAAAAAACTTTAGTCAAAAAGTGACTAAGATGTGCGCTGGCTGGCGTGGAAAAAGAAAGAACTGACGTCAGTGCGCTGGGGCGGCATCTAAGTAGATACCACAACGTCATTCCGGCGATCACGATGCCAACGATGAACGCGGAGTCAACCGACGGTACCTACCGACGCATAGGGGTACTGCTGAAGAAAAATTCTCCTGATCCAGTCTGACGCCTGGGGTAATTCCAAGGTAAGGAGTCTATAACTAATAGTCTCTTTCAGATGCATATGTCACTGCTATGAGATCTGATTAGGAAAGGGAGAGGGGTCTGCCGCTTGGGCAATCGTGGTTCGTTAACCACCACTGCAGATCTGTCAAAGTTCCCTCTGAGACCTGGACCATGTCGAAGAGATTCCCTTGATGCTGCGCCCACTGGAACTTCAGAAACCATTGAAGCACCTGCATATGCCAACGGGCATGTGTGACCAGCAGGATGCAGGAGACCACGAGGCCCAGCAGCCTCAGAGTCATTGTGAGAAGTTGGCCTGGCATATGCTGTCCACTAGTTATAGTGGGCACCTTGTACCAGTCCAAACAACCCTTATTGCTGATAGGTTTAAAGACAACCTTTATTGAAAGCTATCCTAGTGGTAGCTATGGAGAGTAGCCTTAAGGCTAAGTCTTGAAGGAGTGTAAAGCAGCTTGGTTTACCAGATTATAAACTCTTGAATTACTAAATAATAGGAGAGCAACACATGTTATATATAAAATATATGTATTTATTTCTAAACACTCACTACTAATCTCTTTAGGAGATTAGAGTCCAAGATACACAATAATACAGTTCTCAAACAACATTAAATAGCACAATATACAATGGGCCCTAGGGGCGGACCAAACCATGTATTAAGAAAGTGGTATAAGAACCACGACTTGACTAGACACAGTGCATAGAGCACGTAGAATCGCAAAGTCCCCAAGGAACCACCCATGGTAGTGACACAGGAGACCCAAGAGGGGACGCGTGCAGTGTGAGTACACAGGCGCGAGCCCCGTACTATTCTATGGGAAAGTCGCGGTTGAAATTTTAGAAGTTAAGGACACTTAGGAGAGGACTTTGAGAAAACCCCTTTAGACTTAGGGGCTTCTAGGGCCAGCACCCATGGGAGCACCGGAGTACTCGAGTTACCTCACCCAGGGAAGCCGGGTGCATAGGTGTCAAATGGTGTCGGGAATCGTCGTTGATTTCAATGGCGATCTGCTGCAAAGTGCTGCTGCCGGGAAGAAGAAAAGTGTCCGGTGTGATCCAAGCCTGGATCGAAGATCAGAAGAACCTGAAAGCAGAGGGGACAGAGTCTGGGTCACTTGCCAGTGACCAGGGGCACGATAGACGAATGCCCACCGATGTCGGGTGTTTCAGGTGCGAAGAGGTGAAGCTTGACTCTGCAGCCATGAGGACCAGGAGGCGTTGATGATGACCAGGAGCTGGATTTGAGCTATCCCACGAAGGATGTCGAGTGCTGCGGTGTCAGTGCTTGGATTGAATGCAACAAGCCTTGGAAACAGCAACCCACGCAGGAAGAGAAAAGATGCTTCGGTGCGTACCAGCAAGGTCCTGGGGACTCCCCAAGCGATGGAGAATCAGGGCACGTCTGGAGCAACAAGGGAAGCCCAATCAGAAGTAAAGTTGCCTTCACAGGGACCCACCAGTCGAGGGACCAGGGATCACGAAGGGACCTCGAGGGAAAACACAAAGGGCCAGTTCACGGAACACTCGTGGAGTGTAGGTGGGCAATCTTCAGTGGAATTGCTGCTCGGGGTCAGGGCTACAAGTAACCCAAAGCTCAGCTGCAGGAGTCGCTGGAAAGCTGATGCTTCTGTAAAGTGACGCGGTGTCCAGGGGTTCGGGTTGCACGGTTGCCAGGAGGGATACGGGCCTCAGACTAGCTGTGGGCACTGATCAACCTCTAAGACCAAGGAAACCCACCTCCTGTATTGCAAAGTTCTTCGGAGTCCTCAGGAGCTTCAGAGATGCAAACCGGTCAGATGCATCTTTGGTGCCTGCCTTGCAGGGAGTAACTCCTTTACTCCAAGGGAGATTCTTCAGTCATCTAGTTCAATGTAGATCGTCAAAGTTCCAGGATTCTGTATCAGAGTTTCGTCCAGGTAAATCTAAAGTCCTGTAGCCAGGGGTTCATATCTTAAACCAAAGGAAGGGGTGGGACAAACTCTAGGGACCCACCTATGGGAGGGTCAGGAAAGAGGGGTGGCTACACCTATTTCCTTTGTCCAGTTTCGCGCCAGAGCAGGGGCTGGTAGCCCCTGCAACCGGTTTGAGCTGGACTATGCACAGGGACATCAAATGTGCCCCCAGTGCAGACTTCAAAGCACTCTTGGAGTGCACCCACCCAGCCCCAATACACTAAAGCCTGTATGGGAGGTGGTGACACCTCCCTGTGACAGGAAACCTATTGTTCAGGCCTCGCCTGCCGGAGTTTCGTCCAGCAGCAGGAGGGCAGGCTTGTGTCTGTGGCTAGCAGCAGGTTTGACCGCACTCCTTAAATCGTAAAGAATGTCTCCCTTTTGCACTCGTACAAGATATAATCAAAATAAACAGCCTTTCTTTATTTTTTGATCCTTTATTTGGTCATAAACTTAAATCCATTAATTCTTCATGGTTTTTTTTTTGAAAAAAATAACTTTCTTTGTTTCGGAGTAAATGATTTTAACTTAGTGCGGTTCATACTGCCCAATGCATTTCGGGCTTATAAGCCCTTCATCAGGGGCTGTTGAGCTGAAAATGAGGAAACAGGGTATCAAGAAGTCTGTATGATCATAATAAGTGTGAGTCACAATATCATAAGAGCAGTGTCATAAGGTGTATAAATTATTAACATGGATCGGTGTAAAAAGAAACCAAATGAATGTGATGGTAACCGCAGTGAAAGGAAATGAAAAGATTGAAATAATTGGTCATGCAGAACTTGGTGAAGTTTTTAGTGCTAAACAACAGAATAGTGAACGGGTGATGGAAGAACCGTGAGAAGGTATACGATTGCTAGAACTGTGTCCCAATACGTATAAATAAAGTTTGTGAAAAGCAGCATCCATTTTGTGATGCCAGGGCTCTGTTAGCTGGTAACGGGTATACCGGTGCTGTCACATCTCTCCCTCTAGAAGGGTGGGATCAGGCTCCCACACCAGTTACTGGTGTGGGGGTATGATTCCAAGGTGTTTGACACCAAACACAACATGTTTCCATGCAGCCATTCCAAAGTTAGCATTTACCGCGAGGTTATAATGCACTTAAGAGTATATGGTTTGGCTTCATCACAAACAACCCCGGAATAAGCTTCCGAAAGCTGCAGAGGGGCTCTGCTCATGCATTGGCACCCTCTCACATGAACCCCAGCACTCTGCCTTCAGGGTTGTTAAGGCCTGCCATAGGGGTGACTTATAGGTTTACATGTGCAGTGATATGGAGAGATATAGGTAACCTATATCTCAGTAAGGGATGCATACACCACCTTACCAAGGCTGCAGTAGCAGACCTGTGGTGTCATTTTGGAAGGCTTCCCAGGTGTGGCATGATACATGCTGCAGCCCCTGGTAGGCCTCTGGGGTACCTATGCCCTGGGTACATAGTATACGATATGCTAGGGACTTATAAGGGTACCCCATAATCCAATCTGTAGTGTACCTAAAGTACTGGTAATCATTTTAGAGAGGAAGCAGCCAGGCTGGGGTCCTGGATAGCAGGGCCCCAACCAGACTAAAGTCGAAAAACAGTGAAACATCAGCAAAAAGTGGGTGTAACTATAAGAAGCAGATCCTACTCTCCTACAGTCATTCTCACCGAAATTCAGGATAAAGGCGGAAACATTGATAATATACCCTGATGTAGGAAAGACGGATCCGCTTTCATGGTCACCCCCACTTTTTGCTGGTGTCATGTTTTTCTGACTGGGATCCTGCTAATCAGGACACTTCTTCCCTAAATTGGACATGGTGTGTACTCAAGTAACCTCTAGATCGGCTACTGGGGTACCCTTGTAAGTCCCTAGTATATGGTGCCAAGGTACCCAGGGCATAGATACCCCAGAGGAATGTCATGGGCAGAAGCATGTATTATGCCACACGTGAGAGACCACTCAAATTGTGACTTCAGGCCTGCCATTGCAGCCTGTGTAAGCTACTGCTAGCAACACTTACGACAGATATAGGTTTCCCTATATCTGAGGTCACTACACTTAAAACCTATAAGTTACCCCTAAGGCAGGCCTTTCAATCCTGAAGGCAGGGTGCTGGGTAATAAGTGTGAGGGTGCCCCTGCATGAGCGGGGCACTGCTACAACCTTCGGAGTCCATTCTCCTGGGTTGTAAGTGATTCAGCCATTATGACATATAGAGTGGCCATGCGTCATTACGTGATGACCATCTCTAAATTGGCTGTAACGGACCCTCTCATGTTTGGTATCAAACATGTTGGAATCACACCGTAAATAGTGTGGGAGGTATGATTCCATGCACTGTAAAGCTCCTCTGGGAGGCCCTTGGTACCAGTCTTCCAGAACCAGACAGCAAGCTAGGGCTGCTGCCAACCAGAGACACAGGTCTGCCCTCCTGCTGCTGAGCCAAGCTCGAGCAGGGGGAAGGCAGAATAAAATATATCCTGTCACAGGGAGGTGTGACCCCCTCCCAGATGGGTTTAGTGTATTGGAACACGGTGAGGGTGCTTGCCAGCACCACTGAGACTGCTTGAAGGGCACATTTGGTGCCATTCTTGCATACTCCAGTTCAAACCCGTTCAGGGAGCCATTGGCTCCCACTCTGGCACGTAAAGGACAAAGGACATGGAAGTATCCTCTCCACTGTCCAGCCCTTCCTCTGGGAGAGTCCCCTGAATTGTCCTGACCCTTTCCTAAGGGTACTTAAGGGCTTACCTGTGCGTGGGTACCTAGTATCGTCATGGGACAAGATTCAAATCACATACCATTTCAACTCTGATTATCAGAAGAGTCTGGACTTCGCTTTGGGAACCAAGAATGCAACGTGGAAGATTCCTGCTGCTCCTGGTCTTGTCGTCTTGCTGGTCTTCTGCAACGTCTTCGCCCGTACTCCATACAAGTTCTTCACCAGGCCTGTGGACATCCAAAGGAATCTCCCTTGGAGTCAAGGAGTCACTCCCCTGCATCTGCAGGCACCACAACGGAGCTGAGCGGTCTGCTGATCCTGGGGTCCCACGGAGTCCGAAAGGCTCAGCAACACAGGTGATGGTTCTGCAACTCCCTCGAGGCCTACACTCTCTTCATACCAAGTTTGAGGTCAGTATCCCTCATCGGAACCGCTGGAAAAGAACCCCTGTGCACCGCATCTACTTTCCGTTGCTAAGGATTGTTGGCTCTCTTCCAGAGATCTTCAGGCTCCAAGAAGCTCCAACGTCAAGCAACTCTTGCAGCCAAGATCTTTGCCCTCACCGCTTCCTCTGCACCGTGAGTCTTCTTCATTGGTGAGCTGCTTGAGGTCCTCTTGCGACTACTGTGTCTTCGGCCTGTGGGTCCTCTTGAGGGTCTTCTTTGGCTACAGTGGACTCCTCTGCTTGCTTGGGGCCTGCTCCTACTTATCTGCTTGAGTTTAGTCACTTGCACCTTGCTGGTACAGACAGTGCACCTTTTTCGTAACCCACTTCTTTGCTGCTGCCAAGGCTTGTTGGTGCCCCTGCCGGACACCGACCCCTGGGCTCTCGACATCCAATGTGGGACAGCTTGTGAACAGCTCCTGGTCTTCTACAGCGTTGCCTGGTCCCCACAGCTGCAACTTCAAGGGCATCGTCAACCTCACCTGCATCTCTGACATCGGTGGCCATTCGTCTTCCGTGCCTCCTGGTCACTCCTGAGTGGCACAGACTCTGTCCCCTCTGCTTGCAGGTACCTCTCATCTTGAATCCACCTTTGGGTTCCACCGGACTCCTTTGTCTTCTTGGCCAGCTGCATCTTTCCTGAAGTCCTTCATTGTGGTCTACAGCTATTTCCGACGTCACATGACACCTATGCGCCCGGCTTCCCTGTTGTAGGTATCCTGGTTCCTGGGGTATCCACTGGTGGGGTGACTCTCCAACCTTCCATCTTCCACGGGGTTTCTACAGGGTCCGCTGGGAAGGGTCCTTCTTTAAAATTGCATCCACGACTTACCTATTGACTAACAGTGGGCATGCGATCATGTTCCCACTGTAAATTGATACTTGTATAGCGCACTACTCACCCGCAAGGGTCTCAAGGCGCTTGTACGAATACCGCTGTGGAACCCATCCTGGCTTTCCCTGTGAGGTGTCCACTCCTGGGCACCCCCAAGGTGGAGGCCAGGCATCCTTAGCGTTGTGGGGGCCGTTGTGGAGATTAAGCTAGCTATTGCCCAGAGTTGAACTCCATGGTTGGAATAAGCACCGAGGCGAGAATTGTCAGGTCCGTGGAATTTTGAGCCCAAGACCCGCCGAGGGGGGGAATTGAACCCTGGTCCCGGGCCAGAACTCTGCATCAGGGTCTGCCGCTCTAACCATTGAGCCACACTTCTCCACTCTGCACATGACCTCCGAGGGGGTTCCTAGATACTCACCTTGGGTGGTTCCTTGGGTTCCCGGCTCTTCTACATCTTCTGGGTCCATTCTTGACAAGAGTCGTGTTTCACATTCCACTATTTTAGTATATGGTTTGGTCTCCCCCTGGAGACCACTGTGTATTTGTGCTACTTACGTGCTCTATTTCCTAAGTATTGTGTGTATTGTGTTTCTATCTCTGAGTAGGAGATTGTAAAATGTGCTAGTGAGTGTTTGTAATAAAATACATATTTTTATAACTACACTGTGTGATTCTTTTTCACTTAATCTATACCATAAGATTAAGTACTGGTAAACAAGCTGTTTTACACTCTTTCTGGACTAAACCTGAAGGCTGCTCTCCACAGCTACCACTTAGAGAGCTTTCTAACATTGTCTAAGACCACTGAAATCACCATAAGGGTTGTCTGGATTAGTGCAGGGTGCTACACTTACATAATTGAGCACCATATACTAAGCCAACCTCTCCCACCTGAACATTCTGTACTCGCCATTCGGGAGGATAGGCCTGAAACTGCACCTTGTCCAGAACAGCTCTGATAAAAGAGAGCATCTGAGATGGAGTCAGATGGGACTTCGGCACGTTGATAGTTGACAGCCAGGGGCGAAGGCGCCTTCATCAGAAAGCCGTCAAGGTAGGGGAAGACTGACACCCCTAACCTGCACAGATGAGCTGCAACCACCACCATCACCTTGGTAAACACCCGAGGGGCGCTAGTGAGGCCATAGGGGAGCACAGCGAACTGAAAGTGCTCGTGGCCCACCGTGACCTGCAGGTGACTCCTGTGGGCAGGCAGGATGAGAATATGGACACGTGTCCTGCAAGTCCAACGCTACCATCCAGTCGCCTGGATTCAGAGCTGATAGGACCTGAGCTAGAGTGAGTATTCTCAACTTTTCCTTAGTGAGGAAGAAATTGGGAGAGTGTAGGCTTAGGATAGGACAAAAGCCTCCATCCTTCTTGGGCACCAGAAAGTAGTAGGAATAACAAAGACAGCCCACTTCTAGCGTCAGCACTCTCTATGGCTCCTGTGGTTATAAGAGCCGTCACCTTCTGGTGAAGAAGAGATGGGTGATCCTCTGTCACAAGCAGGTGGCATGGAGGGAGGGGTAGTCGTGAAGGGGATGGAGTAGTCCCCTTTGGAGAATCTGCAAAACCCACCTGTCCGATGTTACAGACTGCCAGCAGCGCAGGCGATGGTGAATCCTGCCACCCATTTGTTGCCCATGATGGTAAGCGAGCAGACTAGGAGGGTTTGGATGCTGCGGCTGATGGGGGGGTTGGTGGACTTACCCGACTGCTGGGAACCTCTCCCACGGGGCCGGTAGGTGCTGCGTCAGTTTAGATTCTCTTAAAAGTGGTCATATTATTAGAGTGTGGAACTACTCCCAACAGTTCTAATGCGGGCGCCTCTGCTAGGAGGAGTGTCTCCTATAGTTGCTATCTCCTTTTTCCCCCAGGCGAAATGACCTTATAGTCTAAAATTGAACAGGTGGATGCTGAACAAAAAGAAGCTATTGGCAGGCAGTACACAGGGAATCTTCCATTTAGTGCCCCTGAGGCTCCAAATCAACCAGGAGGCTTCTGGCTTTTTTGCTTGTTCTGCCATAGGCACTAATGTTTGTTCTGGGATATTCCAGTATGAGGACTGTCCTATTACTTAGTGTTCCTCTGAGGAGCTTAGGAGATGTCAATTCAGATCCCCAGAGAGGATGAGGTTAGGGGTATTCTGCTTGCTTATGTATACCAGAAGCTGATCCATGAGTTTTCAGAGTCTTGTTTTTACGTTTTGGCTGTATGTAGGTGTTGAAAATTATTTCTTTCTCCTTGTGCTCATCGGAAAAAGGCTGATCTTGACTGCTATGATGGCTGCTGAGGGAGATGGTACTTCCTCTGCCTTGGTTGTACAGGTTAATGACACATAAGTTGCAAGCCCCTTGATGGGTGGCAGTATTGAGAACACTTTACTGCTTGAGAGGAGAAGAACATATAGTCCTGTTGTCGGGGTGGGTGGGCTAGCCAGGTTTCCTGGAACAAGTTTATATAAAAAGATTCGAAGTACAGCAGAAAGTCTGGATCCATGACTTTGGTTGCCAGGCTGCTGACATTCCATGTGCACAAGAGGAGGGTGGAAATAGTCTTCCAAAGTAGTTGTGGTCGATGTGGGTCTTGTCATTGAGCGTGGGTTGAACCGGTGATGGTTCTGGATATCCACCTGAGGTCTGAGTGCAGATTTAATGTCTGTGGTGGATGCTGCAGTCGAGTTTTCCTATTGTTGGGCACCCACCTCCATGTGGGTGAGCCCCCCCCTGGATCCCCTGAGAAATGAGCAGGTGGTTTTTGCTGTAGCCTGTTTTTTCCCCCTCATGTTAGGGAGTACTAGAGATGGTACTATACTGTAGTGGGGATTTATGTTTATGCCCCAAGCCTTGAATGTTTTATTGCTCCGAAAACAGTTTTAGGCCAATAGATGATGATCTCCAGGTGGTCTTGGTGACTTGGCGAGCAGAGGTGATGTCTGGTTTGATAAACTTGATTCCAAGTAAGTCAGTGGACCTTCTGTCGACTAGGGTTGGAATAATGGCCATCAGCAACAGAATAATGTCCCTATTTAGCATGCCTCAAGTGTCTCTTGACTTGTACTTAGGCTTGAAAAGTAGGAATCAAGAGTCTGCCTGGGAGTTGAAGATGAGAGGTGCTGCATGATCCTGCCCCCTTGGGTGCGAACTGGTTTAGGCGAACATTGTTGGCAGGATTTGCTCCCCTTTAGTTGCAATGATTTGCCCTAAAGGTAAGATGTGGTGAATGGCGTTTAAGGGCCCAGCGCTAGCTAGCTTGTGGCCATTCAGATCCTCTGTGCGGGCGACCCTCGATGAAAGGCCACATGTGTTCCCGGCAATATATCAGAGCCAGAGACGGAGATGCCTTTTGAGAAGATGGGGTAGTCGATACAAACATCCTATGCTGCCTGAGGCTCACTGCTGGGCCTAGCCACTGATCTGGTTATTCCTCTGGCTGCTGCCTGGTTCCTATCTAGACTTCCCTCCTGTGTTGGTTCATTTAGGAGGGGCACCAGGACTGTTGTCACGCCGCGGGCATGCAAGAGTTGTCAGTGATACCTGAAGTATGACTCGTGGAGATCGAGTGATCCCTGTGCAGGAGTGTGGTGATATTCCTTTCCTTGGGAGATGCAGTTTCAGCTTCTTCCCATGTATCTACCCTTCCCAGGGTTGTTGCAAAGAGAGAGTCCTCTTGGGTGGGATGATTTGAGGTTTCTAGAGGGACCAGTGGCTGGGGTGCAGGGCAGGAGGGGTTGACCTTTGAATAGGTTTGTTGTCGGCGGAAGAGGGGAAACACAGCTACGTGATTTATGACTATTCTTCCTCCTCTGCATACTACAGAGGGTAGATTAAGGTCAAGGACCTCAGCCGCCCTCCGCACCACTATAGCAAAGGGCACTCCCTCTTCTGTAGCCACGGTAGACGGAGAAAGCATGCCACTATCTGAAGAAGTGTCCAGTACACAGACTTCCCTCAGATCCTCACACCAGTCAATATTCATGCCTCATAAGGATGGGATTCTTCAGGGTCTGGAGACCCCTTTCATTACTCCTGGAGTCCTAGCCCGTAACAATAAGGGTCAGACTCTGGCCTGCACAGCTTGGCTCCAGTTTGCGCTGGAGGTGGACGACGCCCCTCCAACACCATGTAGCTGATTTACGGTCCCTGTAGGAAGGTAGGATCCTTCTAGAAAGGTTAACCCCACTTTTTGCCTGTTGTCAGTGTATTTTGTACCTAGTCTAACTGGGATTATGCTAATCAGGACCCCAGTCACTGTGCTTTCTCCCTAAATTGGCCATGGTAAGGACTTTTGGACATCCCCAATTGGCTACTAATGTACTCTTGTAAGTCCCTAGCTAATGGTACTAAGGTACGCAGGACATACGTACACCAGGAGCCTCCCATGGGCTGCAGCATGTATTATGCAACCCATGGGAGTCTACTTGCACTGTGACTATAGGCCTGCCATTGCAGCCTGAGTGAGTTGGTGCTTGCACCCCTCACAACAGATATAAGTTTCCTTATATCATAGGTCACTGCAATAAAAACCTCTAAGTCACCCCTATGGCAGGCTCTTAAGTCCTGAGGGCAGGATGCTTGATTACAAGTGTGACGGTGCCCCTGCATGAGAAGGACACCCCTACAAACCATGGAGTCAATTCTCCAGACTTTGTAAGCATGGTCAGCAATTTAAATACATTTAATGGACATCTAACTATATAGTGGCTGCACTGAACCTGGTCATGTTTGGTTTCAAACATTTTGGAATCATACCCCCAACACCGATTCCAGTGTTGGAAGTGTAGGAGAGTGGAATCTGACTAATGGTTGCCCCCAACTTTTTGCCTGGTATTTGAGTGGTTTTTGACTAGTCTGGCTGGGATCCTGCTATCCAGGACCCCAGCCTATCTGCTTTCTCCCTAAAACTGATGTGAGTACTCTAGGTACAAACCTAATTGGAGGCTGGGCATGCCCTACCAGTCCCTTGTAGATGGTACCCTAGGTACCCAGGGCATGGGTCTCTCAGTAGGCCTACCAGGGCTGCAGCACTTATTGTGCCACCCTGGGACAGCCATACAAACTGACACCACCAGACCACTACTGTAGTCTGGGTAAGGTGCTGCTAGCACCCCTTACAGGGATATAGGTACCCTATATCCCACCCCATTACAACACATGTACTCTCATAGGTCACCCCTATAGCAGGCCTTGCTAATCCTACAGCGCAGGGTGCTGAGGTATGTGTGAGGGGGGACCCTTACATGAGTAGGGCCTCTCTGCAACCTTCGTAAAATCGTTACTGGGTTGTTTGTAGTGTAGCCATACCATATACTCTTAACTGCATTATAAGTCTATCGCGATACCGCGATAACTTGAGAATGGCTACACAGAACCATATCGTGTTTGGTGTCAAACATGTAGGAATCATACCTCCAATCCAGCCCTGGGCATGAGGGTACGGTTCCCCCCCTGCTAGAGGGGCGATATGGGAAAAGCTGTAGAATTTAGACACCAATTTAAAAGTGCACAAGTTTCACAAAATGGCTACTGCCCGCCACCTACACGACCCCGGCTGGCTGTTGCTGGGGAAAACCCCAGCCTCGCCAGCTGGACATTAAGGCTCCTGTGGCAGGGAGGTGCTAGCATCTCCCCAGACAGGATAATGTGGATTGGAACAGGGTGGGTGCACCAAATGTCCTTTCAGAGTTGCACGTAGGCAGCTGCAGAGACCTAATTCTGCATACACCGCTTGGAACCGGTTCAGGGGCATCCTGCTCCTCGCCCAGGCGGGAAACACACAAAGGGGAGAGGGTGTAGCCACCCTTTCCTGCCTCACCACTCATTGGTGGACACTACTCTGGACACTCCCCTAATCTTGGGGATAAAGGTGAATAACGTGGCCCCAGAGCCTCAGATTAATCTTGAACTTTACAGTCTTGACCTTCGACTTGCTGCTGCCCAGCTGACGGAAGAAATCTCCCTTGGGATAAAGGAGTTATCCCCCTGCTTGGCAGGCACCTGAAACACTGCAAGTGACCCGGTTGGAACTTCGCTGCTCCGACGGACTTCGACGACTTCCAGCACCGTTGAGGTGGGTTTCCAGCACATCCCAGAGGCCAGTGAGTGTGCTCAACGAGTTTGGGCACCGTGGACCGCGTGGGTGCCGAGATCCCCAATCCCCAGGACACCGGCCACCTCTTGCGTAGCACACGACCCTGACCTCTACAGCAATTGTGCCAAAGACCAGCGCCCTAGCCCCCTCCGGTGGCCCGTGGGAGCCCTTTTACGCACGCCAAATTGCCGCCTCCCGCAGTCCCTTGTCTCTCGACTTGTGGGCCCTAGCGGAGGTCTATTTCTACAATCAAGAGTTCCCCTGGTTGCTCCAGGCCTGCTCTACAGTCTCTCCAAAGGAGACCTCTCCCAGACCTCGTGGGTCTGCACTGTAGCTAATTTGTTTATTCTTCGTGGGTTGCGGTTGCCAAGGCTTAGTGGATCCAATCCGGACACTACCACCGCAGCGACCCTCATCCGACGTGGGACAGTCGCCCTCCGGAAGCTGGCCTTCCTTGAAGCCTCCCGGAGCCCGTGGCTGCAGATCCAAGCAACAGCACCTCTCACTTGAAGCACCCGACATCGAAGGGCTCCTTGCTTTGAGCCTCCTGGTCACTGTGCCGTGACCCAGACTCTGTCCCTTCTGCTTTCAGGTTCTTCTCTACAATCTTCACATCTTTGATCTTCACGGCATCATCAACGCTTTTGGCTAGCAGCACTTTTGAACATTTTCCTATAGAAAATCAGCCCGCGACCCAACACCAGAATCGACCTATGCACCCGGCTTCCCTGGGGCAGGTAACAGTGGTACCTCGGTACTCTCGTGGAAGTGGGCTCCTCAAGAGCTTAAGTCTAAAGTTTTAACTTTGTACTCCTGCTAGAAGTGACTTTAATCTGTATAATTAAACCGCGACATTCTCCATAGGCTAACATTGAGATCCCGATAGCAGCTCTTTGCACTGCACGCGTCTCCCGTGGGTCCCCTTCCTCATAACTGTGGGTGGATTCTAAAGGGGCAAGCGATCCTGAATGCCCTAGGCATTGTCTGTAGAATTGTCGTGGTTCTTATACCACTTTTTTGATATATGGTTTGGTCCCCCCCCTGGGGCCCATTGATTTCTGTGCTATTTATTGTGTTTAGAAATGCTTGTTTGAAGTGTAACTTTGCCACTAGTCACATAAAGCGACTGTGGGATTCTGTCTAGAATAAATACATATATTTTATATATATACCTGTGTGGGCTACTCTTTCATTTGGGTATTCAAGAGGTTATTATGGTAAAACAATAAGCTTAACACTCCTTCAAGACTTAGCCTGAAGGCTGCTCTCCACAGCTACCACTAGGATAGCTTTCTTTAAAGGTTGTCTTAAACCTATCATCAATAAGAGTCGAATTGGACTGGTGCAAGGTGTCCCTATAACTAGGAACAGCATATGCCAGGCCAACTTCTCACATTGGTGTGCAGCGGTTGGATTCAAGCTTGCCATTGTTTTACCAGATAACAAATTGAATTTCTAAAGTGAAAGCCACTTGATACCAAAGGTACATATAAATTCAAGCTAGAATACAATAAGTTCTACTGAACTTAGAGTTGTGTGTAGAGGGTTTAGCACACCTTGACTACAACTCAAGAGAGGGTTCAGTAGGCCACACCTAGTGTAGGTAGATACACCACTATCACTACACTAGAAATGTCTTTAGGTTCAGGTGCCCCTAAGGCTCTGGAAGGACCCCAAAGGGTCCCAGTCGACAAGTGTGATCATCTCTCCTTTGCTGATCTCAGGGAGATGTGCACCCTTAGGAAACTTAAGACAAACAAAGGTGCCAATACCCAACGTCTCAGGGAAATCCTGCTCATAGCAGACTTTATGCAGACTTTAGGGTCTGGTGGGGTAGACAGGTTGGGTGGGCATCCATCAGAAGAGGACCCTCCAAGAGAGGACTCTGATGAGGACCAGGAAGAGGATGAAGATCCTGACCTGGAAGAAACAAACCACTCACAACATGGAGGTGATGGCCCAGGAGGCACTCCCTCCATCCCTAAAGGGAGAGTGGTGGATCCAAGAAGGAACAGATCCCCCTCAGTGGGATCCAACCATTCTGGGAGATCCAAAGGGACCTCTGCCTCTTCTAAGAGAAGAGAATCCTCTCATGAGAGGAAATGCAGACTGATCAAATTTGAGCAGGCTAAGCTACAGCTTAAGAGAGAACAGTTAGCATTGGACAGGGAAGCCCTGGAGCTTCAGAAAGCTTCAAGAAAGTGGGGTCTAGAGACCCCTGGTGGCAGTAATGAAACCCCTAGAGTTAGAGAGAAAGTCCCTGACAATAGGAACCTCCACAAGATTGTGCCCCCCTATAAGACAGGGGATGATATCCACAAATGGATCTCTGCTCTTGAGAGGGCCTGTAAAGTACAAAGGGTCCCAGTAGAGCAGTGGGCAGCAATCCTGTGGCTCTCCTTTGCAGACAAAGGAAGAGACAAGCTCCTCTCTGTAAGAGAAGAGGATGCTGATGATTACTATATCTTGAGAGATGCTTTAATAGATGGGTTTGGCTTAACCACTGATCAATACAGACTTAAGTTCAGATATACCCAAAAAGCACAGGATCAAGATTGGGTAGACTTTGTTGATTGTGCTACCAAGGCATTGGAAGGTTGGTTAAATGGCAGTAAAGTTAATGATTATAAAGGATTGTATAATCACATAATGAGGGAGCATATTCTTAATAATTGTCATAACCAACTCTTACACCAGCACCTGGTGGACTCTGATCTGACCTCTCCCCAAGAATTGGGAAAGAAGGCAGACAAATGGGTCGAACCAGGATCAGGCCCAAGAACCAAGGTGGTGACCAGTAGAAAGATTCGACCAAGCCCAAAGAGAAAGGTGGGGATAATAAAACAGAAAAGTCCCCAGAAAAGTCCCCTGAAGAGGCCCAAAAACCCAGTGCTGGGGGTGGGTCCCAAAATCCTTCCTCTTCTAAAAAGAAACCATATTGCCATGTGTGTCAGAAACCTGGCCACTGGAAAACTGACTCCAGTTGTCCAAAGAATGGCAATAAAGAAAATGTTCCTCCAGTTGCAGCTCCAACACCTCCTGTTGCTACTAGTAGTAATCCCCCAGGTGGTGGGAGTGCACCCAAAAACTTAGTTGGATTTTCTTGGGGAACGCAGGGGGACTCTGGCCTAACCAGGTCCCCTGCACAAGCAACTCTAGTCTGTGATGGTGGCATGGGGTTTGCCAACTTTACCATGAGCCCCAGTATCCTGGGCAGGTACAGACAAGAGCCCATAATCAATGGTCAGAAGGCTGTGGCCTATAAGGACACAGGGGCCAGTGTCACCATGGTGACCAAGAGGCTAGTGCCCCTAAAACAGCTTTTACCTGGGTTTAGCTACCAGGTGACCAATATAGATGGAATCAGGACAGACCATCCCATGGCAGTGGTAAATCTCAGCTGGGGAGGGGTCACTGGCCCAAAGAGAGTGGCAGTGTCCCCAAACTTGCCTGTAGATTGTTTCCTGGGGAATGATCTGGAAATCTCAGCCTGGGCTGAGATTGACCACAAGGCCCATTTGAAAATGGTAGGAATCCCTGAGAGAGTGGATGAGACACTGAGGGCCTCACATCCACCCCAGGAGAAAGTAAAAAGAGTGAAGCCTGAAACTAGGGATCACTCTACCCAAACAGAGAGCATAGGGGAAGAGGAACAGTCCTTCCCCCACCAGACTAAAGGTAAGGGTCAAGTTTCTCAGGGAACTGATCCTGCCCCTTGTGAAGTAACTGCCCCAGAAGTGGACAGGCCTGGCCTGGCCACCTCTCTGATGGCAGGGGAGCCTTCCAAGGTGGTACCCAGTCTGGAGCAGGTATCCTGCCCCTCTCTACCCTGCCTTAGTCAGCCCAGGGCTGCAGAGGTGAGGGAGGTCAGTGGACCCTTAATGGGCCCCTGCCCAGAGGAACCCCCTCATCAGCAGATTAGGGACACCCAGCAGAGTAGTTTCAGCCAGGTGAATATTCCTATACAAACTGAGGGATCCCCCTTACCCCTAGGTATAGGTACCCCTCAAATGGATGATGTTGAGCACAGGGAAACCTGGGGCATAGTTGCCCCAAACCTTCCAGTGCCCTCCACTATTCCAACCAAAGCGATCCAACCCCCAGCTGTAGGCAGCCAGAGGTTGACCCTTAGGGCCAGATATGACACAGTCATGGGCAGAAAGGCTTCCATAGTGGCCAGTGATCTGAGGAGGTTGAGACCAACCCAAGTAGGGCCTCACTTCCAGACTCAGACACCCCACAGCCCACCTCTGACCCAAAAACCAATACAGGTAATTTCCCTAGACTTTGGAGAAACTCTAGAACCCCTTGGGGTAGAATTTCCCAAGTGGACCATGAGACAGGGAGCAACCATGCTAGTGCAGGTTCTTCCTTATATGGCCACTGTGAGAAGTTGGCCTGATGTCACTAGTTCTAGTGTACACCTTATATCAGTCCAAACAACCCTTATGGTGATTGGTTGTAAAGTCAACCTCATAGACCAGCTATCCTAGTGGTAGCATGGACAAGAGCAGTCTTAGGCTAAACTCTGAATGGCATGTGAAGCCAGCTGTTATACCATATGTAATCCCTTGAATACCAAATGAAAGGACACCACAACAGATATATATAAAAATAGAATGTATTTATTCTAGTCAAACCCTCAGCACTCTTTATGAGATTCGAGGTAAGTACAACACAGTCTTATTTAAGCATACATTAAGTCACACAGGTAAGTAATACAGTTAGGCCCTAGGGGCCACGCAAACCATATACTAAGTAAGTGGTATAAGGACCACTGTCACGGAAATAGGATAGGCCTAGGCCTAGGGAATCGCTGGGGCTACACTATACTACCCAAGGTTAGGAAGTGGGAGGCCCACGGGATTCAGGTGCAGAGTGGAAACACTCACGCGTAATGCGTATAATCGAGGAAAACAGTACAGTTTAGAAATAATAAGATTTAGGACACTTCTAGAGTAGCTAGGAAGTCGAGACTTGAAAACTAGACACTAGGATAGTCAATACCCTACTGAGCACTGGAGTACCCAAGTTACCTAGCCCACGGGCTGCGGGTGCAGTCAGTGAAGAGTGTCCGGTGGATCCCAAGGCGGGGATCACGAAGGAAGGATACCTGCAAGCAGAAGGGACAGAGTCTGGGTCACTGGCCAGTGACCACGTGGAACCAGGAAGGAACCAGGCGATGTTGGGAGATTGCAGGTGAAGAGGTGAAGCTTGTCGCAGCAGCCACGGGTGCCAGGAGACGTCGAGGACGACCAGGACCAGGAGGCGAGCTGTCCCACGAAGGCTCTTGCTGTCGGCGGCATCGAAGTTGGACTAGGACTCACCAAGCCTTGGCAAGCGGAACCCACGAAGAATGGAGAACTTGCTTCTGGTGCAGACCAGGAAGGTCTGGGGTGCTTCTCTTTCGCAGAGGAGCAGGAGCCAGTCTGGAGGAGCCAAACCAGCAGTGGAAAATTGAAGGTGTGTCGTCACGGAGGTTACTAGTCAACGGGCAAGTAACCGGACAGATGCGGCAAGCAGGAAAATTCAGAAGGGCCCCACGCAGGACTCGTGGAGTGTGGGGGGCTGATCTTCGGTGCAGATGGTGCTTGGGGTTGGGGCTGCTCAATCCCCGGTGCACAACCTCGAGGGTGCCTCAGAAGCTGTGCTGGAAGGTACTCCCACTTTTCCCAGGTAGCCGGTCCCACGTCTCTCGTCGCCTCCACGGATCTCAGCTCAGCTGTGGATGTGGATCAGGGTCGGAGAAGTCTGGAAGTCAAGGCTCTGGTCAGGCTCTGCAGTCGGTCCCTCGTAGAACTTCAGCAAAGCAAAGGGTAAGTCTCTTGATGGTGCCTGTTTGCACAGGGTGGCCACTCCTTGGCCACAAGGGAGATTCTTCAGTCTTCTTCTTTCGTCGAATGTCGAAGGTCCAGAGTTTCTGTTCAAGTTGCAGATTCAGGATAATCTAATCTAAGCAGGGCCCAACTAGCTACTAATATACTGGCCTAGTGGGCTGGGCTACCTGCAAGGTCCCTCCTATGGGTGGGACCAGGAAGGGGAGTGGCTACACCCCCTTTCCTTTGTCCAGTTTCGCGCCAGAGCTGGGGCTGGAGTGCCCCAGCACCGGTTTGAACTGGACTATGCATGGAGCACCTTGTGTGCCCCAGGCATGTCTCATTCCTTTCAGCCCTCCCTGCCCCAATACACTAAAGTCTGTCTGGGGAGGTGCTAGCACCTCCCCAAGCAGGAAACCTATTGTCCAGGCCTCCCTGGCTGGGAGGGCTCCCAGCTGCAGGAGGTCAGACTCGTGTCTGTGGCAGCAGCATCCATTTTGTGATGCTGAGGCTTTGGTCAGAGTTAAACAGCAAAGTAGGATTTTAACATGTCTCTCCCTCTAGAAGGGGGGAATAATATCCTCATCACCAGAAATGGTATGGGGGTATGATTCCAAAGTGTTAGACACCTAACACGACATGTTTTGATAAAGCCAAACCATAGTTACCATAACCGTTTAAGATTATAAGGCACTTTAAGAGTATATGGTAGGCTATATCATCGAACAGCTATAAGGACATGGTTCTGAAAGCTGCAGACAGGCTCAGCTCATGCTAGAGCACCATCTCACATGTTACCAAGCACTCTGCCTCCAGGATGGTTAAGGCCTGCCATAGGAGTGGCTGATAGGTACACATGTGTCTATATATAAGGTAGGTATAGGAATACTACACCTAAGCAAGGGGTGATTACACGACCTTGCCCCAGCTGAGTGATCAGCCAGTTGTGTCTGATTGGGAGGCCAGACCAGGGGTGGCATAATACATGCTGCAGCCCCTGGGAGGCCTAGGGTACACCTATGCCCTGGGTACCTAGGGTACACTGTACAGGGTCAATAAGGTGATCCTTACCAATTGTGTATGTACCTAAGGTACAGGGAGTCCATTTTAAAGAGAGAGCAGACAGCCTGAGACCCTGAATGGCAGGATCTCAGGCCAACTAAGTCGAAAAACCAGCTAGACACTAGGCAAACAGTTGGGGGTAACCATAGTCAGATATCCACCTTCCTACAGCCACTCAGGAACTAAAGGCTTATCTGGACAAGGTTAGCCTTATCTCCTTTCGTTTGGGGGGGGGGGGTTATGTAGGAGAGTGGAATCTGACTAATGGTTGCCCCCAACTTTTTGCCTGGTATTTGAGTGGTTTTTGACTAGTCTGGCTGGGATCCTGCTATCCAGGACCCCAGCCTATCTGCTTTCTCCCTAAAACTGATGTGAGTACTCTAGGTACAAACCTAATTGGATGCTGGGCATGCCCTACCAGTCCCTTTTAGATGGTACCCTAGGTACCCAGGGCATGGGTCCCTCAGTAGGCCTACCAGGGCTGCAGCACTTATTGTGCCACCCTGGGACAGCCATACAAACTGACACCACCAGACCACTACTGTAGTCTGGGTAAGGTGCTGCTAGCACCCCTTACAGGGATATAGGTACCCTATATCCCACCCCATTACAACACATGTACTCTCATAGGTCACCCCTATAGCAGGCCTTGCTAATCCTACAGGGCAGGGTGCTGAGGTATGTGTGAGGGGGGGCCCCTACATGAGTAGGGCCTCTCTGCAACCTTCGTAAAATCGTTACTTGGTTGTTTGTAGTGTAGCCATACCATATACTCTTAACCGCATTATAAGTCTAGCTCGATACCGCGATAACTTGAGAATGGCTACACAGAACCATATCGTGTTTGGTGTCAAACATGTAGGAATCATACCCCCAGTCCAGCCCTGGGCATGAGGGTACGATTCCCCCCTGCTAGAGGGGCGATATGGGAAAAGCGGTAGAATTTAGACACCAATTTAAAAGTGCACAAGTTTCACAAAATGGCTACTGCCCGCCACCTACACGACCTTGGCTGGCTGACTACACAGAACCATATCGTGTTTGGTGTCAAACATGTAGGAATCATACCCCCAGTCCAGCCCTGGGCATGAGGGTACGATTCCCCCCTGCTAGAGGGGCGATATGGGAAAAGCGGTAGAATTTAGACACCAATTTAAAAGTGCACAAGTTTCACAAAATGGCTACTGCCCGCCACCTACACGACCCTGGCTGGCTGTTGCTGGGGAAAACCCCAGCCTCGCCAGCTGGACAATAGGGCTCCTGTGGCAGGGAGGTGCTAGCATCTCCCCAGACAGGATAATGTGGATTGGAACAGGGTGGGTGCACCAAATGTCCTTTCAGAGTTGCACGTAGGCAGCTGCAGAGACCTAATTCTGCATACACCGCTTGGAACCGGTTCAGGGGCATCCTGCCCCTCGCCCAGGCGGGAAACACAAAAAAGGGGAGAGGGTGTAGCCACCCTTTCCCGCCTCACCACTCATTGGTGGACACTACCCTGGACACTCCCCTAATCTTGGGGATAAAGGTGAATAACGTGGCCCCAGAGCCTCAGATTAATCTTGAACTTTATAGTCTTGACCTTCGACTTGCTGCTGCACAGCTGACGGAAGAAATCTCCCTTGGGATAAAGGAGTTATCCCCCTGCTTGGCAGGCACCTGAAACACTGCAAGTGACCCAGTTGGAACTTCGCTGCTCCGACGGACTTCGACGACTTCCAGCACCCTTGAGGTGGGTTTCCAGCGCATCCCAGAGGCCAGTGAGTGTGCTCAACGTGTTTGGGCACCGTGGACCGCGTGGGTGCCGAGATCCCCAATACCCCAGGACACCGGCCACCGCTTGCATAGCACACGACCCTGACCAGTGGGGAAGTTGTGCTTTGGCCTGTTTTTGAGCCAACCACTCTACAGCAATTGTGCCAAAGACCAGCGCCCTAGCCCCCTCCGGTGGCCCGTGGGAGCCCTTTTACGCATGCCAAATTGCCGCCTCCCGCGGTCCCTTGTCTCTCGACTTGTGGGCCCTAGCGGAGGTCTATTTCTACAATCAAGAGTTCCCCTGGTTGCTCCAGGCCTGCTCTACAGTCTCGCCAAAGGAGACCTCTCCCAGACCTCGTGGGTCTGCACTGTAGCTGATTTGTTTATTCTTCGTGGGTTGCGGTTGCTAAGGCTTAGTGGATCCAATCCGGACACTACCACCGCAGCGACCCTCATCCGACGTGGGACAGTCGTCCTCCGGAAGCTGGCCTTCCTTGAAGCCTCCCGGAGCCCGTGGCTGCAGATCCAAGCAACAGCACCTCTCACCTGAAGCACCCGACATCGAAGGGCTCCTTGCTTTGAGCCTCCTGGTCACTGTGCCGTGACCCAGGCTCTGTCCCCTCTGCTTTCAGGTTCTTCTCTACAATCTTCACATCTTTGATCTTCACGGCATCATCAACGCTTTTGGCTAGCAGCACTTTTGAACATTTTCCTATAGAAAATCAGCCCGCGACCCGACACCAGAATCGACCTATGCACCCGGCTTCCCTGGGGCAGGTAACAGTGGTACCTCGGTACTCTCGTGGTAGTGGGCTCCTCAAAAGCTTAAGTCTAAAGTTTTAACTTTGTACTCCTGCTAGAAGTGACTTTAATCTGTATAATTTAAACCGCGACATTCTCCATAGGCTAACATTGAGATCCCGATAGCAGCTCTTTGCACTGCACGCGTCTCCCGTGCGTCCCCTTCCTCATAACTGTGGGTGGATTCTAAAGGGGCAAGCGATCCTGAATGCCCTAGGTATTGTCTGTAGAATTGCCGCGGTTCTTATACCACTTTTTTGATATATGGTTTGGTCCCCCCCTGGGGCCCATTGATTTCTGTGCTATTTATTGTGTTTAGAAATGCTTGTTTGAAGTGTAACTTTGCCACTAGTCACATAAAGCGACTGTGGGATTCTGTCTAGAATAAATACATATATTTTATATATATACATGTGTGGGCTACTCTTTCATTTGGTTATTCAAGAGGTTATTATGGTAAAACAATAAGCTTAACACTCCTTCAAGACTTAGCCTGAAGGCTGCTCTCCACAGCTACCACTAGGATAGCTTTCTTTAAAGGTTGTCTTAAACCTATCATCAATAAGAGTCGAATTGGACTGGTGCAAGGTGTCCCTATAACTAGGAACATCATATGCCAGGCCAACTTCTCACAGGAAGTATGATCCCATGTACTGGGGGGGCCCCCTTGGGGTATCCCCCGTACTGGCGTTAACAGCCTTTGAGGGACTGTCAGCAAGTTAGTGCTGCGGCCGACCACAGACTCAATTCTGCCCTTCTGCTCCTGGGGCATGCTTGAGCAGGGAAAGGTAGTACAATAGGTTTCCTGCCACAGGAAGGTGTGACCACCTCCCAGGCAGAACTTAGTGTATTGGGCTGAGGTGGGGATGCTTGCCAGTGCCACCAGACTACATTAAAACACATATTTGGTAACGTCCTGGCATACTCCAATTTGAGCCACTTCATGGAGCCCTTGGCCCCTACTCTGGTGTGAAACTGGACAAACGACTTGTAAGTATCATCCCCTCTGTCCAGCCACTCCTGTGGAAGGGACCCTTGAGTTGTTCCAACAAAATTCCCTGAGGTACTTAAGGGCTTACCTGTGGGTGGTTCCTTAGATTCGTCATGGGACAAGACTCAAGACTGTATCTACCTCACTCTTCGACTACCTGGACTCTTGGACTTCACTGGACTTTGCCTGGAATGGAGACTGCACCAAGAAACACTCCTGCTGCTCCTGGTCTCGCTTTTCTGTAAGTCTTCTTTGACATCTGTATCTGTGCTTCTTCCGGGATCTTCAACAGACCTATGGGCATCAAAGACACCCAAAGTAATCTCCCTTGGAGTGAAGGACTCACTCACCTGCAGCTTCAGACACCGCAAAGAATTTGACGGGTCTCCTGTTCCTGTTGGCCTACGGACTTCCCGAAGCTCAACAACACAGATGGTGGTTCTGCAACTCCCTTGAGTCCTGACCTGCCCTCTATGCAGGTTTAAGGCCAGTATCCTTCGTCAGAACTGCTGGGACTGACCTCCTGTGCACTGCTTCAACTTGCCATTGCCAAAGGCGTTATGCCTCTGCACTCCAGAGACCTTCAGGCTACAAGAAGCTCCATCCTCCAGCATTTCTTCCCTCCAACATCAGTGTCCTCACCGCATCCTTTGCACCGTGGGCCTTTGTTCTTGGTGAGCTGCTCGAGGTCCACTTGCGATACCGGTGCCTTTGGCCCGTGGGTCCTCCTGAGGGTCTTCTACTGCTTCAGTGGGCTCCCATGCCTCCTTGGGGCCTTCCCAGACTCTCCTGCTGTGGGAGAGTCCCTTGGACCTTGCTGGTTCTTTTTTCTCCATGCCAGTTGCGGCTACCAAGGCTTGTTGGTGCTCCTGATGGATACCGACCACCTAGTCACCTACATCCAACATGGGACAGCTTGTGCACCGCTCCTGGTCTTCCTCAGCTTTGGCTGGTCCTTACAGCTGCAGCAACCAGGTCACCATAGACTCTACTAAACATCCCAATATCAGTGGGCCTTCTGTCTTCATGCTCCTGGTCACTCCCGAGTGGCATAGACTCTGTCTCCTCAGCTTGCAGGTTCTTCACTTCCAGCATCCCCCCTTGGATTCCATCAGATTTCTTCACCTTCTTCTCAAGAGGCATTTTCTTCCTAGGCTTTCATTGTCTTTCATTGTTTCCAAAGTCTTGTCACCCCTATGCACCTGGCTTCCCTGGTGTAGGTAACCTGGTTCCCGCGGCACCCACGGGTGGGGTGGATATCCAAGCTTCCTTCCTCGAAGGGAATTCTTCGGGGTTCTCTGGGAAGGGTCCTTCTTCTGCAAAACTGCAACTTCTCCATTGACTTCCATTAGTCACATGGCTGTGTTCCCACTCTGCACACAGCCTCCGTGGGGTTCCTGGGTACTTACCTTGGGTGGTTTCTTGTGTCCCCGGCTCCTCTGGGTCTCCTTGTCCAAATCCTGTCTTCCTTTGCAGTTCGCATTCCACTTTCTTAGTAAATTGTTTGGTCTCCCCCCTGGAGACCACTGTGTACTATTTGCAATTGAAGTATTTTGCTATATTTGTGTTGATTTATTAGGGTAGGAGATATACCAATGCGTTAGTGAGCGTTGCACGCGGAAAAGAAGGAAACTGACGTCAGCGCGCCAGAAGGGTCTTATATGACCTCGTTGACGTCACGTATGTGGACGTCAGGGCGGGGTCGTGTGACGCCGTCCCAACTCCAGGAGTGCCACCCATGCCCGGGCCATTGCCAGTGATTTCCCACTCCCATTACGCTGTGCCATACATAACCTATAATTCCCTTCGCTTTCTGCCCATCTCTCCAGCTCCCTATTCCAGCGCGCCAGACTGGGCTCCTGCCTCGCCATCCAGTGGGAAGTAATTTCTCGCTTAGCCAGGACCAACCCTAAATCAATGAACTTGCTGGTGACCTTCGTTTTGGCAGTGTGTGGAAACCACTGTAACAGGCAAACCCCCGTTGTCACGGCTAACTCCCTCTCGTCATAGTCATCAAAGCAGACGTCACCTCCCTCCAAAAGCCTCCCACCTGAGGACAATCCAGGAACATATGGTGAAAATTCGCCCCTTCCTGGTCACAACGAGGACAGGTGGCCGACACCCCAAAATATTCAGTAATTTTACCAGGCGTGAGGTAGGCCCTATGAAAAACATAGAATTGCATGAGCTGAAAGCGCGCATTCCGAGAACATTTCCACGGCCGCTCAGCAATCGCCTCCCAGGGTTTGACTGCAATGGGCTCTCCCAGATCCGCCTCCCACTTAAGTCGCAACGCCGTCAGTGGTTGACGCAGATCCCGTGTGATCATTCGGTAGAGGCAGGTCGCCGCTTTAAAGGTGCCCGCCGCCATCACTACATATTGACAAGCAAAAAACGTGTCTGGCTCCAGCAATCCCTTTCGCCAGTGCATTCTGGGCTGTCAGGGCCGCATGCAAGAGGAAGTCCCCCCTTGGGAGATCATGTCGCTCTCAAAGGTCATTAAAAGGGAGAAGGTTACCATCCTCGTATAGATCACCTATTGCCGTAACTCCCGCCTCTTCCCAGGTCAGCAATTGGCTCCAATATCCCCCGTGAGATAACGCCTCGCACATCCTCAGCGGGATTTCGGGCATGTAGGGAGTCTTAATATGTGCCCTCCTGGCCAGGCATGCCCAGCACTGCCGCACCGTGCCCTAATCTGGCGGTAGCAAGTCGCCTCGCAAAGGGGCCCCCTAGCAACACACAGGACAAGAGATGCCAACTCGGATGCGAACCTCCCCGGTCCCCCAGGTGTCTAATATGGCCCGCCACCCACTTTGTGAACCATTGTAGCTGCGCAGCATGATAATATGCCTCTAGATCCGGCAGCGCAAGACCCCCCTCCGCCCTGGGTCGCTGCAGGTTGGTCAGAGCAACCCTCCGTCTCCCAGCCCCCATATAAACCCTGTAATCAAAGTATTAAGCTGGGCAAAGAGCTTACCCAGAATCCAAACGGGAAGCGTTCCAAAATAAAAGAGAAACCTGGGCAGGATGACCATCTTCACCAAGGCAACCCTGCCTGCAACAGATAGTGGAAGGGTCCTCCAGAACTCAAAAGAGGTTTTCGCACCGCGCACCGCTCGCCCCACATTGCCCTCCAAGAGATCGTCAGGAACATGATAAATCTGAGTCCTCAAGTATGGTAAGCACCGACATTCCCATGGAACATCCCCTACCCTCTGAGGATCGATCCTGTCTGGTCTAGTAGGAAACAAACACGATTCGGCCCAATTCACCCGGAGTCCCGCCACCCTCCCCAGGGTTTCCAGCAAGGCCCTCGCTCCCTGAAGGGAGTCTCCAGCATCCGGTAGGAACAGGAGGAGATCGTCCGCATACAATGCTATATGATGCATTCGCCCCTCTACCAAGAGCCCAGGGAAATGTCGCCCGACCTGGCGTGAGCAGCCATGGGCTCCATCGCCAGGGTAAACAATAAAGGGGATAACGGGCACCCCTGTCTCGTCCCCCGAGCTACTGCACAGGCAGCAGAAATTAAGCCTCCCGTCCTCACCCTGGCAGTAGAAGCACTGTATAGCAACAACTTCCACTGTATAAAGTATTCTCCCAATCCAAATTCCCGCAAGACATTAAAAGGTAGGGCCACTCCAGGCTATCAAAGGCCTTTTCGATATCGACCACAATAATGCAGGCCTCTCCCTTATCATAGGAGTCGCACCCCAAAATGCGCAGTAGTCTGCGCGCATTCATCGTGGTATTCCGAGAAGGAATGAACCCAGCCTGGTCCATGGGGATCAGTTTCGTCATGTGGGGCATCAAACGGCTGGCCAGAATGCGGCTTAAGATCTTGTAATCAAGATTAAGCATCGCGAGGGGCCTGTACGAGGAACGATCCCAAGAAGGTTTGCCCGGCTTAAGAAGGGGAACTATGAGGGTTTCACACGTGGAGGCAGGGAGGGCACCCTCTCGACGTGGCCTGTTATAGAGCGCCACCAAGCAGGAAACCAAGACATCCGTGTAGGCCGCGTAAAATTCAACGGGGAGCCCATCAGTACCCGGTGTTTTGTTTCGGGCCATGTGCTTTATGGCGTTGCGTACTTCACCCGCTTCAATGTCCCGACCCAGAGCTTCGGCGTCCTCGACCTCAAGCTGTGGTAGCTCAACCTTTGGTAAAAACTCCTCATCCCCCGGGAGCCCGAGACCCAGCCTACTCCGCTATAACTCGGTATAATACAGTAGGAAATTATCATTAATACCCCTTTGAGTGTAAAACACCTCGTCTTGCTGTCCTCTCAACTCAAGTATCATTGTCCCTCTACGAGCCGGGTTGGCCAGCCATGCTAGCAATGCCCCAACCTTATGGCACTTCGTGTGCGCCTCATCTATGTAGGCCTTATAATCAAAGCAGCGCAATCTATCGATGTGAACGGCTAGTTCCTCTCGAGCTTCAAGTAACCCTGCCTGTCTGTCCGGACGCTCTGGACACTCCCTCTCTGAATCGCGTACCTTCCTTTCTGCCTTAAGGACGTCCTGCAGCAACACTTTGCGCACTTCTACTACCTCCCCTATGCAGCGCCCCCTAACCACTAACTTAAAAGAATCCCATTTGACCAGCAAAGAAGATGCCGTGTTAGCATTAACCCTAAAATATTCCTCAATGGCCGATCCAATAGTAGCACGGAACACTTGATCTTCTAATGTGTCAGGCCGGAGCCACCAAGTGGGGATGACAGGGCGATCCCGCAACCAGAGTAGGGTTGTCAACAGCGGGTTATGATCAGACGATGTCCTAGCTAAGTACTCACTATGCACCATCCCCCCGTGGACATCTGGAGAGCTAAGGATCGAGTCCACTCGAACATGTAGGTCATGTAACGATGAGAAGTAAGAATAGTCCCTGTCAGTTGGGTGGTGTGCTCTCCAAGTATCTGTCAACCCCCATTGCTGTTGCCAGTCCTGCCGCACTGCAGCCAAACTATGGATCGGGGAATCCGCAAGGGGGGATGAGAGCGATCCAGGGAGACATCAGTGATGCAGTTGAAGTCACCACCCAGGAGCACCGAGCCAGTCAGCAAATGGGCCAGTTTCCCAGAGAGGTGGGCGAAAAAAGAAGCCTGATCTGTATTGGGGGCATAAATGCTCCCTACGACAATGTCCCTGCCATCAAGGCGCCCCGTCACCATAACATATCTACCTTCAGGATCAATCACCTGCCCAGTACTCTGGAACGGTACCTCCGCCCTAACCCAGACCATCGTGCTCCATCCATAAGCCAAGTATGTGGTACAGAACACATGCCCCTGCCACCTCCATTGCAAAGCCAGTCCCTCCTGCTTATTTAAGTGCGTTTCCTGCAACAGTGCTATCTGCACCCCGCGCCTTCTAAGATAGGCATGAATCTTGTGACGGCGAGTCATAGTGTGCATCCCCCTGATGTTCCAAGATAGACATCCAATACCTACGGCGGTAGCCATGGCGAGGTGAAATAAATGCTGGTCCCCCTACCTCCCATAGCGACATGCTTGGACCCACCCTCCCCTGTACCCCAACTCCCACTCCCCAGGACAGGTTCCCTTAAACTAGCCCCCATCCAAACTGAAACAACCAACAGCCTTGCTCAAAATGGGTAGTGAAACGTGCGCCGACTCAGAGGACCCAAAGCCCCTCCCGGCTCTCCCCCCGCCTAGTGTTAAAGAAACAGCAACAGCCCCCCGGGAGCCCCAATAATGGTGTGCAGTTGGTACCAACTCCCCTCTTCCCATAGGGCATGCACCCCTCAATAGTCAATCCAGAGTTGCAGTGCAAGTGTATCTCACCCCACCATCAGGGTCCAATTCAGCCAAACAAGTCCACCGTCAGCGGAGTGATCTCTGGTAGTTCAGGTTCAGAATCTCCGTTCGTGCTGCCAGCCGGAGAGGACCCTGCGCTCCCCGGCACTTGGGTAGAGGAAGCAGAAGCCGGACTGGTTCCACCCTGGCTAATCGCTGCAACCGCCTGCACAGCTCAGTCGCGTTCCAGACGACGGTCCGGTAGCGTGCGAGCCCTCGTCGGGCTCGTAGCATCAGGGGATCCTCTCTCCGCATGGCTTGCTGGCGAACTCCGCCCGACCTCGCCTGACGCGTCTCCAGCCATTGCCACGCTTCCTGTGGAGCGGTGAAAAAAAGCTGGCACCATCCACCACCAGTAGCCGCGCCGGGAAGAGCATCACATAAGAAATGCGGAGTTGACGTAGTTTCCTCTTAAGAGCAACAAAGGAGGCACGCTGTCTCTGAACCTCCCTGGTGTCATCTGGAAAAATCATCACCTTGGAGTTTTCTATTTGCAGATGTTGCTTCTCTCAGGCCTGCTGCAGGAGGTGGTCTCTGTTTCGGTAGTGCAGCAACCCTACCACCATCGGCCTCGGGGGTGCTCCCGGTTTAGGAGGCCTTGCTGGGACCCTGTGGGCTTTCTCCAGGGCAAAAAACGGGAACCGTCCCTCCGGTGCAACCTCCGACCTGAGCCAGCCTTCCAAGTACTGGACAGCATCGTCCCCTTCCGCACGTTCCGGTATTCCCACGAGGCGGAGGTTGTTCCTACGAGAGCGCCCTTCACTGTCCTCCGCCCTCAGCTCCAAAATCTGAACCCTGCTCTCCATCTGCCTCAGGGAGTTCTGCAAGAAGGCCATCGTGTCCGGGACCTCTGCCAGTGTCCTCTCAGTCGTTTTCACCCGCTCCTTCAACTTCTTATGGTCATCCTTAAGCAAAGCGAGATCCACCCCAATAGTATCTATCTTTGTTTCGATGGCCTCCCGAGATGCAGTGATGGCCTGCATTATATCCCCCAGAGTAGGGCCTCCAGGAGCCACCACACCAGAGTTTCGCAACTCGACGTCCTCATCTCCAGACTGGTGCCCCCCGTCCTCTTCCTGAAGGGCAGCGGACCCCTTTTTCTTGGACATGGCCCATCGCAGCCGCTCACCTGGGGACACACCAGTCTCCACCAGCCTCGGGGTGCCGCCAATTCAATTGGTGCAGCCGCCTCGCCAAGCAAATCAAATGAGGCAGAGTAGGTCCCAAGGATAAGTTGGCGTGTGGGGCAGCTGCCCTCGACCCTGGGGGCGAAAAGGTCAAGAGGGTCAGAAGCTGGTCCCTGCTCTATTCCAGCCTCAGTTTGAAGGATAGAGGAAGAAGCGCCGTTCAGTCAGTGCAACTCAGGGGGCAGCCAGCAGCATGTTAAGATCCCCCCGGCTCCCAACACTGCCACAAGACACCCCCGATGCAGCAACGCGGCTCGGAACCAAGCGGCTCACAAGGGAATCCTCAGGGCCTGTCCGCTTCAGGAACGCAACCTCACAAGAGCTCCACCTGCCCCTAGGCGGTCAATACCAGCCAGGTGACGCCGTAGGTACAGCTATGGCAGGGCCTCCAGAAGCACACTCAAAAGTCTGCCTCCACTACCAAAGCAGTCAACTCCTGTCCATGAGCCACACACTCTACCCCAGGCACTCCACCGTCATCCAGGGCCGTACAATGGGGGCAGTCTAGGAGAGAGGCAGGCCACCGTCTCAGTCGTAGGCAAAGCAGGAGGACTCGCATCCAGGCTCCCCTACCCCACTGTGCCATCCGCACAGCGAGGGGGCCCGTAATCCCAGCCAGCCACACACCGCCGTCAATGTCCCAGCTCCACTGCAGATGCCACCCGGCAGCCACGTATCACCGCAGCAGGAGGGTCACAAGCGTGCCGGTCCCCAGTAGCAAGCAAGCGGTGGGCTTCAGCGCTGACAGCGAGGCTGCTCCGTCGCCCCTCAGGATATATCGTCCACCTACCTCACTCTCAGCCAGGCTGCTCTTCCAGATCAACCCCGAGCCGCCATCTTAGGGCCAGGCGGCAGTGCCAGGTCGCAGTGCTCCGCTCTCCCCACTCTCCATTCCTTCACCAGGATTGCCGCCAGTCGCCGCACCAGGGTCAGGTGCAGGACCCCCCGCCGCTCTGCAGGGACAGTCCACAGCCCACAGGCCGTTGCAGTGGATGACGACCCCCTCTTCAGGTCGTGGCAGCTATCTTAGGTCGCAGCGGCCAGCGCTGAAGCGGGACAAAGATTTGCGTAGCACTGCGCTTACACCATCAGGGGAGCTCCCGCCAAGACACCAGACATTCCCACGCAGGTTGGGAGATTAGGGGCCCCCCCGAGTACCACAGGATCAATGGCAAAGGAGGGAGGCCGCGGAGGAGCTCCGAGGTCTGCTTCCCTCTACATCGGTGTCAGGCCACGCCCCGTGAATGTGCCTTATGATGATGAGGCTTGGACTACCAAGCTCTCAGGGGAGAGGTGCTGGGTCAGGAAGGCTGGGTCGCCCAGAGCAAGGCGGTGGCGACAGGCAATCGTCCTATCAACAGAAGCCCCTGTGCTGGGCTTGGACCAAGTGCCGAAATGGACATCCGTGAGGGCTTTATTGAAAGGCAGCGGTTCGGAAGCAGCAGGCTGAAGCACCTCTGGCTGAGGACCTCGGCTGCCCTCCTCACAAACCACAGCATAGGAAGCTCAATCCTCCATAGCCACAGTAGGGGGAGAAAGCAAGCCAGTGTCAGGGGACATGTTCAGACCAGTGGCATCATGCAAGTCCATTCGCCAGTCTGGTTCCTCAAGCTGGTAAGTTAAAGGGTCCAGCGGCCCCTCCCAGTCCTCTTCCTCACCTTCTGGCCCACAAGACATGCCAGTAATAAACACAGGAACAAAAGTTGCTTCAGCATCGGAATCTACATCGGTCCGTGTACACTTCGGAAATTAGGAAGGAGTCAGATCCAACCAGGATCACGGTCGACGCTAGTAGGATTGAGATCTACCAGAATAGATCAGGATCAAGACCTGGATCCACAGATACCCTACGAAGCCGGGGCCGGAGCCGCTGGCATCTAAGGTCGAGGGCCCATGACCGACTCCGCAGGGCCTGGATGAGTGCCGGTGAAGCAGGGCTGCCAACAATTTAGGTATAAGGCCTCATTCATCTTCTGGATCTGGGCAGGAGCCGCTCAGGCTCCTGGAAAGGGAGGAAGGCGCAGATCTGTCTCAGAAGTAGGCTCCGGAGACTTCAAGTAATGACGCTCGGAATCCCACGTCACGTTGGTTGACCAACAGGGAGAAGTCAAAGAAAGCCTTCGCTTCTTCGACTTCTTCTTGTGCTTCCCTGACTTACACAAGGATCTCCCCGACGGCTTCAAGTGTGAGGAGTGTGGGCTCCGCCACCATTCGAGACCTTCTCCTCGATCGAGAGCGACGCAGAGCCGAGCGCCGGGCATCCAGCAGCCTTTGGGACCACTCCCGCAAAGCCTTTAGGTTCATGGCCCGGAACTCGGAGCACGACTTCGGTCGTGGTCGCGCTCCAGACAACAGAGGAACACGAGGTGCGGATCTGTCAAGGCCTTCATCTGGTGGCAGGGACCGCAGGGCTTGAAGCCGTACCTACACTGGGACATCCTCGACGAAACCAGGAATCTACGACTCAAAATAGTAATCGACAAAAAGTCAAAAAAAAAGTTACCCAAAAAGTGGCTAGAATAGCTCTCTGGATCTGAGCTAGGCTGGCATGGAAAAAAAAAAAACTGACGTCAGCCACATGGGCAGTGTCTATGTAGGTCCCACTACGTCATACCAACGCCCACGACAGATGCGGAGCCAACCAATGTCCCCTAACGATGCGCAGGGGTACTGCTGAAGAAAAAATCTCCTGGGGAACCTGGAGGAAATTCTAAGATAAGAAATCTACAACTAACAGTCTGTATCAGATGCACTTTGAACTGAACTGAAGTTTTTAGGGTTTACCTTGCTGGTAGACATCTGTATAAATAAGCTTTCAGGCATAGGATGACATATATGGAGGGCTGACAACGCTCCATAGGGACCTAGAATCTTCTGACAAAATTAGCAAAATCTCCTCCTCAAAGGCTTTACCTGCTGAGGAGTCAATGAGAGCTAAGAAAAATTGTGACACATTAGCTCCAACTGTGGAATGTATTCAGAATTGGACGATGGTGGTGGAGCTGAATCCTTAGAACACTGACTGCACAACCTCTCCCTGGATCAGGAGTGGCAGGAAGTGTGCTTGCTTCTAGACTTGTGTAGGAAGCTGGCTTAGTATATGGTGCACCCTGCACTAATCCAGACAACACTTGTGGGGATTTTAGTGGTCTTAGACAATTATAGAAATATCTCTAAGTGGTAGCTGTGGAAAGCAGCCTTCAGGCTTAGTCCGGAAGGAGTGTAAAGCAGCTTGGGTTACCAGTACTAATCACATATACAAAAAACCCACATCTGGATGACAAAAAACCACCTCAAACTCAATGCGCTCAAAACAGACTTTCTCCTAATCTCCCCACCACAAGGACACGGCAACATAGAAAACTGGATGAAACACTTAACAGCCTTCAACTGCAAACCTCACATTATTGATTCCACAAGATCGCTGTAAATAATACTCAAAAAGAATCTCACCATGAGGTAACACATAAGCACAGCCACCGAAGGAGCTAACTTGCATATGAACATTCTCCAAAAACTAAAACCCTTCTTCATCTACAACCTAAAAACTGCAGTTCAAGCTCTAGTTATACCAAGAACAGACAATGGAAATACAACCCTATGTGGCTTGCCGAGATCCAGACTGGCTCCTCTAAGAGCCTCACTCAACGGGGCTGCAAGACTCGTCACAGGCTCCAAAAAGAACAACCACATCATCCCTGATCTAAAGGCACTGAACTGGATCCCCTATGAGTCAAGATCACTCTAAAAATTGCCTGCATGACACACAAAGTTCTGCACTTCAACACACCGAAGTATCTAGCCAATAAACTGGAATTATCAGGCAGAAGCAAAACTATGAGAAGAACACCTTGCTATTGAAACCACAAAACTTAGGGAAACAAAAACCTACACACGCACCTTCTCTGGCCTAGCACCTAGGATCTGGAACGGCCTGCCCCCGGCAATAAGAATGAACCCCTCAACCACCTCCTTCAAAAAATACGTTAAACTACTTCTAATGAATAAAACTATCTCCTGCTCTCAGCTCTGGTGCGAGTTAGATACCAACCAGACACTGCTCACCTACCTGGATCCGTGATGAACTCTAAGCGAGAATGACTAACACACTCCGGACCTTTAACGAGAACCGACAACATTTATGATCTCCTGTTAGCTACTCATATCCATGTGACTAGTTCTCTCATTTTCTTTTGATGTAACGTTTGTAAAGTGCTCTGATACCCTCAACGGGTCTAGTTTGTGCTATATAAAACTTTATAAATAAATAAATATAGTGCAGGTTAAGTGAAAAAGAACCACAAAGTGTAGGTATAAAACTATTTATTATAATCACTCAGTAACACATTGGTATGTCTCCTACCTGGAGATATAATCACAATTCACACAATACTTCAATAATAAACAGGTAAGTAGCACAAATACACAATGGTCTCCAGGGGGAGACCAAACCACATACTAATAAAGTGGAATGCAAACTGCGACCGCAGTCGAGACTGGACCCAGAAGACTTAGAAGAGCTGGAGACCCAAGGAACCACCTAAGATAAGTACCCAGGAACCTGACGGAGTCTGTGTGCAGAGTGGAGTCACGACTGCCTACTCCATACAAGTCAAGGGGGAAGTCGCAGTTGCAGTTTCCAAGAAGAAGGACCCTTCCCAGAAGACATTGAAGTCCGTAGGACGTCAGGAGCAGCAGACTTGTCAGCTTAGCTGCGGTGCCTGCAGATGCAGGGGAGTGACTCCTTCTCCCCAAGGGTGATTCCTTTGGGTGTCTTTGATGCCCCAGGCCTGGAGAAGAAGACGGACGGAGCACAAGCACAGACAACGCAGAAGACTGGCAGGAAGGCGAAACCAGGAGCAACAAGAGTCTTCCAGATGCGGTCTTACTTCCCACAGAGAAGTCCAACGAAGTCCAACATGCCCAGACGGTTGAAGATGAAGTGACTTAGGATCTGAATCTTGGCCAACAATGAATCTGAAGAGCCACCCACAGGTAAGCCCTTAAGTACACACAAAGAAAGAGTTGGGACGATTCAGGGGTCCCTCCCAAAGGAGTGGCCGGACAGATGGGATAATCATCCCATGTCCTTTGTCCAGTTTCGCGCCAGAGCTGGAGCCAACAGCTCCCTGAACTGGTTTCAACCGAGTATGCAAGGAGAGCACCAAATGTACCCTTCAAAGCACTCTGGTGGCGCTGGCAAGCGCCCCCACCCCAGCCCAATACACTAAGACCTGCCAAGTGTACTGTCTACACCTCCATGTGACAGGAAACCTATTGTTCTACCTTCCCCTGCTCTAGCTTGGCTCAGCAGCAGGAGGGCAGAATCGTGTTTGTGGTCAGCAGCAGCACTAGCTTGCTGTTGGAGCCTGAAAGGCTGGTACCGGGAATACAAGGGGCTCCCTATGGGTACCCCCCCCCCCCAGTACATGGGATCATACTTCCAACACTGGAAGCGGTGTTGGGGTACGAGTCCAACATGTTTGATACCAAACATGACCGGTTTTGGTGCAGCCAATATATAGTTAGACATTTCGTAATTGACTCGATGTCCACTATATGTGTAAAATGGATGACCACACTTACAAAGCCTATAGAATGGACTCCTAGGTTTGTAGGAGGTGCCCTGTTCATGCCGTGCACCCTCACACTGATAACCAAGCACCTTGCCTTCAGGATCGAAACAGACTACCTTAGGGGTGACTTATAGGTTTTAAGTGCAGTGACCTCAGATATAAGGAAATGTACATCTGTTGTGAGTGGTGCTAGCACCAGCTCACACAGGCTGCAATGGCAGGCCTTTAGTCACAGTTTGAGTGGTCTCTAATGGATGGCATGATACATGCTGCAGTCCATGGAAGACCCCTGGTGTACCTATGCACTGGGTACCTTAGTACCATATACTAGGGACTTAGAAGGGTACACCAGTAGCCAATTAGGAAGGTACCAAAGAACTTACCATAGTCTAATTTAGGGAGAGAGCACAGTGACTGGGGTCCTGATTAGCAGGGTCCCAGTCAGACTAGTCAGAAAACAAAATGACACCAGCAAAAAGTGGGGGTGACCATAAAAGCAGATTCTATTTTCCTACAACTTGTGTTTTTAACTTCATCTGGAACTTACCCGAAGAATGTAACCTAGACCAGCAATGAGACTTGGATGGAGAGAGAGCCTGGGACTAAGTTCATGAACAATCTAGCTTCTTGTGTTTACTGACCTACAGCTTTGGTTCATGCTCTCTCATAGTCCATAAAGGAAATCTTGTCACAGAAATCTGAGCATGCTTGGAGGTTAAGTACAAATAGCAGATGACGTCCTCATCTTTGACTAACATCAAAGGCTGTATGTATCCTTAACATTGAAAAGGTGAGGCATCTGTGATTACAAGTACTGATCAGAATTTTCACCTACAGCTAATATGGGACAATTTTGCTTTATATTTTTTAAGATGATGCATTCAAACCCATTTCAGAAAAGGCAAGCCTGGTCTTAAAAAAACATTTTTGTGAATTGGAAAAATCCCATTTACAACTTACATCGAATCCTTGTAGCCGTCCAACATTCATCATATCATTACACCGTTTGGGTATGACGGACATAACATCCACAGCTCTCTGAAGAAAACAAAGGGTAAATGCCAACCATTATTCAGAACCTTTTGGAAAGGCTATGCAATTTTCACATTTGTTTGTCATCTGAACTCGGTGATGTCAACATAAAAGGATAATACAACTTGAATTATTGACGTTTAAATAGAAACTTAGGTAATTAGTTACAACACCTTCTAAATGGGATCCTGGCCATTTGAAAGCCATGCATTCCAAAAGAAGCCATACATTTCCAAAAGCAACTCAATAGTTTTTGAAACTCACAGAATGATTAAACCCGGGTGGAGACTTCCGCCCGCGGAGTGTGCGGAGATTTGCCTCTTCCGCTTTCCGCTGAGAATGCAGAGAAGGCAAAGCTCTGGACACTCACAGCGGAGCGGAGTTGGCCAGCCCAAGCCTCCTTCCCCCCTATATTAATAATTGATTCTACATGACTTAAAATTAAATTAAAAACACCGACCTGGCATACAGCATCCCCGGGCTGCCCTCCTCCTCGCCATCTGGGTAATTCTTTGAGAAAATTGTGCATGCGTGCACGCCTGCGCAAGCGCATTTCTCACAAGAAATGCGCATGTACAGTTTTTTCAAAGAATTACCCAGAAGGTGAGGAAGAGGAGGAGGGCAGCCCGGGGACACCGCATGCCAGGTAAGTGGTTTTCATTTAATTTTTAAGTCATGTAGAATTCATTGTTAATATAGGAGGGGTGGAGGCGGGTGGCGTAGGGTGGCGTAGCAGAGGTCCACAGAGTTTGTTCGCAACTCCGTTAAGCATGATTAGATTTTGGGAAAAATATAGTTCCATAACTTGACGAAGAAAATACAGTCGGCAAAGGTGAAGACAGGACTGATGCAAGGCTTGCTCTAATTTATAAATACTTTGACATCACCCTCCCGCTTCATGCATTCAATGCTTAAGAGCCAGAGGGACTTGGAATAAAAAGAAATATGTCCCTAATGAACTTTTAGATTCTTATGAGACTGGGTTCAGCACTATAAGCCTGGTAACACTTGAAATCCAGAAAGCTTGGAGTGTGCTTTGATTAAGGCAATTCCCCTCAATCTCATAAGACAAGTGCAGAGTCTATGGGGGAAGACCTCATTGTGAGCCACTGATTTTAGAAACAAAGTTTGAGCTGTACATTGATTAGATGCAACAATGGGGAAACTCTGTCACTTGATTAGAAGGTGGCATTTCCCTCACAGAGCACCATTGAGTCAGTAATGGGCTCACCTGTGGCAGGTTGGGACGGCCACTGAATGAAGCAGAGCAGAGGTCTACATCCTGAAAATCTTATCTAGGTATGGGAGGGGAGCCTCCAGGTTGGTGACTAAAAGACATAGTGAAATATCAAGACCACATAAAAAAAATTAGTAGCCTTATTTAAAACCTGATTGAGTCTGGAATATTATCGAATCCATAGACAAGAGGAGGTAGCAAAAGGTCAGACAGTTCTAAAATACATTAAGGAATTGTGCTTTGCACACTTTGACAAAGTAGTGATGGTGGTCAGAAGAAAACAGACACCAGTAGTTGAACCACACAAAGTAACCACATCAAAACCTGAAAACTAAAATCAACTATGAAAAATATTTAAAGTATTACGCTGCAGAACAAATAGTGAAAACGTCATGTGGAAGAAGCAGCAGCAGCAAACTCTCTGCAGCCTACAAACACCAGTGTTGGGCTCTTCCTTGGCTATATTTTTCAACTTTACAGACTTTACTCACCACTAGTTAACATTTTTTAAAATAAAACCTTGAATTTTCAGCATCTCTAAGGAGGAGGACGGAGAGGCATACATAACGTAAGATATTATAAAATCGCCTTTGACAAGAGCGAAAACTATCAGAGGAGTTGGCAACAGAGCAAGACATAGACAGTTGAAAAATGCACATTATTTTTAATTTTTCCATTCTGTAATACAAGTCATTAGCTCTGAGTTTTACAAGGTCAGCTGGTGTACAGATTAATGCAGACTTCTGTTGCTTCAAAGTACAGAAGTCAGCTTCTCACAGAAATTAATTAAGATTCCCTGATCCCCATCCAGTAATGATGAAATATTTATCAGGCCATTCAGGAATATGGACTTGCTATAGTCTGTTCAAAACCTGATGTCACTCCTGGCCCAAAGTAGGCTTTGAATCATGCCAGTACCATATTCAAAAATTCCTCCCAGGGATCCTCACAAAAGACCTTTGGGGCTTGTTAACACAGTACTGTGTTCATGGTGAATTAGGACCTCAAAGTTTGGGTCTGATAATTTGGGATTCTTCTTCTTTGAATCTGTCAATCTCTCCCAGATAATTCATTGGCTTGGATAAAAAGCAGTAACAGTCAGTGGCTTCTTTCCTACAATGTTTTTTGGGGGTGTCAAGGTTTATTCCTAATGACAAGGCTCCTGACACTAACTTTGAGGTTTTTGTGGCTGTTAACATAACAACTGTTCTTGAAGTTAAACCAGTGGGTTCAAACTGAAAAACAGGAATAATATGAGTACTGCAATGAATATTGTAAGGGAGTAATTGATTGTTTGAAGACTTCGGCAACAGATCTCTAATTATCTTTTTGTTTCTTGACGTTTGTGACTGACTTAAAATAATTTGAGTTGTAGTGTTTAACTCTAAGTGAACTGGCTAATACCTGTTATAATTATGCCCTTCTTGCAATTACTACCCATTATCTCATTTTAGGATTTAACTAACGTCACCAATTCCTTGTATTAGGAAAATCAGAACTAGGAGGAGCTAGGAAGGCAGCTGGGGGCATAGCCATAAAAAGCTTGAGAGTTCCACTAGGTATTTCCACAACTTTCAACAAATGAACCTCAGAGTGACTGTTTATGACTATCATAGGTCATGTCCTCTATGAAGTCTGGCCTCGATGAACAGGAAAACACATGTATAGATCACTTGGGGGGTGGCTGGATCCAAGCTGCAACTCCAACCCAGCGATCGCAGACACTATCTTGTCTGTGACAGCACAGCTAAGACCTGGTAATATTCTTCAGCTTTTGTGCCCCCTTCCTCTTCTTTCTTAATATACACCCTTGTCCTTTTTCCGCAAATTCTCTATTACAGCCTGAAGGAGGAGGGACAGGCTTGTTTTGCAGTGGCTTGCATCCCATATGCTTGGGCCACAAAACCTACCCTTGCATTCAAAAGGCACTAGTTGTGCTGTACACTCCGAGTTTTCATGTGAAGCATTTTGAAACAAGTGTGGCAACAGAGATTGTGTAAGGAAACTAGGCCCAGGTACACAGATGACATTCAATGAAGCAAGAGAGAAGACTTTTAGGTTAGAGTAAAAAAAATTTCGCTGTGTTGATTATGTATTGTTCTATGTAAGTTAGCATTCGCGGCACCATTTTATGTTTAGCCACCATTTTGAACCATGATCGAAACTAATATTTCCCTTCCTGAAAAAGCATCTTTAGGTAAGTCTTGTTTCTCCAAGGTTGGGCCCTGCTTTTTCTCCATGAATCCACTGTTCTTATTAGCGTATACCTTTCCCACTAGATAAAGACCTTCACCCACTAGTCTAGCAGGGGGGCACAGACAGGAGCGACCTTGAGTAGTAGTGTGTGTCCGGCCTCAGGATCGAAACTTATCCTTCTGTACTTCTTTGTGTAGCTGCATCTGCCTGGGAAATTCAATTGTGGCATGCCTTCATTGGTTCTGAATCATACATGATGTATCACCATGTTTGCTCTGCAGCAATCCTAAGAGACTGGGCAGACTGGGCTCCGCTCGAGTGTATCGGAATAAATATATTAGTTTGTACTGTCTACTGTCTGACTGACTCTTCATTTGTATGGAAGGCTGAGAGGTAGTCGTGAGTGACCCGGGTGACCCTAATTGGGTCACTTCCTTCAGTTGAGGCCCAAACAGGGAATCCATTGGGTGAGTGACCCATCCCCTCCTGAGGACGGGTCGGGAGGTTGAGGCTATTGTCGGGTCGGGAGGTTGAGGCTATTGTCAGGTCGGACGGATGGATCAGGGAACCCTGCACAAGAGAGTTCCTGTACTCGCAGGTGCCCCTTCTGTCCTGCCGGACAGTGCCTCGCTCAGAGGTCATCCTGACTGGGGTCCTGAACAGCGAAACACTGGGATCTGACCGTTTGGTCTGAAGAGTCGGCAGTGGAGAATAAATTTGTTTGACCTGCATACATCAGGTGAGTTTGTTTTGGTTCTTTGTGGATATGGTACCATTTTAGTTTGTATTTGGAACGGTCCGAGGACCGATTATGGGTGAAGCAGTGAATTTGTTTTCTTTTGAGAATGCCTGGAATAAGTAAACTGGTTTCTTTGTGCTGTTGTTGTTGTTCTGCTGATGTACGACTGCAGGAAAGTCAGCTGGCGCCTCCAGAAGGCACTCTGAATTTTGATATGTATGTGAAGCATGGCCTTGGCCCTATTATGTTTAGTACGCAATGGCACAAATATACGAGGGACAATGCCAAGTTGTAGTGGCTTTTGCCGGCCACTTTTGATGAGCAAAAGATCGAGTATTTACATGAAACGTTGTTTAAGAAAAGAAGTATAAAGTCTATGTTTGATTCCCTTGGAACGTGGCAAAAAGCAGTTAAACAGAGGTGAATGAAAGCAGAATGCAGATGTTGACTCAGAAGGCCGTAGCATATGACAGGGAAAAGAAGGAGAAGGGTATTGAATGTGAAAATAGAAGATTTCGATTACAGATTGATAAATCTTATGTGGCCTAAGAAGAAAATTATACTTTTGTGGAAGAATTATTAGATACTTGATCCCCACTTCCATATGCCTCGTAGAGGATATATCTCGCTATTGCCTCACAGTCCCAGCCACCCGTTCCTTCTGTCCCTGATGTTTCTGCTCCGGCTACTGTTGATCAGACTGCTTTGGTCACGGCACCTCCTTTCCTTGTCCTCGCCGTCTGTGGCAACCATGACTGTTAGTACTCCTGCCACACCTATTGTTTCAGCATCCCTTTTACCAGCTCTTACACCTGTGACACAGCCAGCAGCGACGTTAGTGCTTGTTACTTCATTTGCTACTCCCACTCTGTTTTTTAATCCCCCGACATTACGGAGTAGTGGGACACTAGTAAGTGGATTTGAGGATTGAGACTGGACGAAATTTAAGGAACGTTTGGGGCCATTAGTACAATCTGATGTGGGAGATGAAGAGAAAAGGGTAATAGCTAATCAGGCTACCCAGTGGGTTCGTAATCCCATTTACAGTGTGCAGGATGTTCGGGGAACAATGCGAGATTTTGTGCCATTTATACAGCAGCATCCTCTTAAGCACATGTAGGCGACTTTGATTGGTCTTGGGCAGCTGTGTTTTGAATCTGAAGCGCCTAAAATGTAGTGACTTGAGCCCAGAACAAGTTTTCAGTAACGTCACTACAATAATAGCCTATAAGGGAAGATTGCATGAGAACAGTCAAGACTGTGAATCAGTTTCCGATGCGGGTGGTTCATCCTATATACCACCCAGAATTACTAGAATTGCATGATGGCTGCGGTAATGTTATAAGGGCCAGAGAAGCGACTCGATTTCAGGAACAATGGGTTTACACTCCATGGAAACGGAGTGAAGTGTTATCTCTTAAGACTCATTTGCCTGATCCTAGGAAGAATCCAACTGCATAATATAAAGAATTGACTGAAGCTGCCTCCTCCACTGTGATGACTATGGCTGATATTGAAATGTTTTTTAGTCTTCTTGTTCCGGATGATATTTGGAGACAGGTTCATACTCAAGACAATCTTGCATAGTTGGGGGGTACGTGGGACCAAATTAAAGTATGGGATCAGGAACGGAAGCCAGGTGATAAGCCTAGAGCAGACATACTTGCTTTGCCAGGCCGTATCAGTACGTATATGCATTCTCTTATTCCACCAAGGAAGGTTGATTTGGACAAGTTAACGGCTTGTCGACAAAAGAAAGATGAGTGTGTCTGATTTTTTTACTTGGTTTTAAGATATATTCCTGGATTACAGTGGGCAGGTTCTGTCTGTTGAGGGAGGTGTTCGGTTGTTTGTTAAAAGATTTGTTTATAATTTGCTTCCTGAGATTGCGACTCAATTACAGGCTTCCGAAGGCACCTGGTCCACCTCTTTGCCTTCTGTTATTTTGAATATGGCACAGTACTATGAGCATAGGGATAATGAGGAAAAGGAGAGGACAGAGAAAAAGCATAAGGATTTGAAGACAAAGGCTTTTAGAGGGAATGGTAAAGGACGTGTTGGTTTGGCACGACAGCTTCCACGCACTAGTAGGCAGCCAAAGGCTATGCCCCTGGGTCCAAATCAGTTGTGCGTATTGTAAAGAGGAGGGATATTGGCGTAGCGAGGGTCCTGTGCTTTTGCTGAAGGTCGTGGTCCCTAGAGGATTAGGTTCTCGTGGAAGGGGTCGTAGAGCTGGTGAGGCAGACAGGACCCTGCAGCCTCACAGGGTTGTTCTGATAATAATTACTTTGATGACCCTCGGGATGGACATTACTACCATGATGACTATGATGTGGATGAAGTGACAGGAATACCTTACAGCTAGGACAGCCAGGGACAGAGTGGGGGGCTAGTTCCGATACCTGTGGACTAGCGTGGTCCTTATGTAGCAGCAGAACTGCAAGGTTCGACTAAGGAATTTTTAGTGGACACTGGTGCGACAAAAGGTTCTGTTTCTAGAATTATGGTCCCTGGGGCAGCTCTGTCCGGCCATAATAATGTTTCGGTAGGTTTTTCTGGTGTACCGGTTGTAAGCCCCATTTCAAGACCCTTTGTATTGACTATCGGTTCTTTCACTGTGGAGTCGCCATTTTTGCTGACATCTAACTGTGGTGAGAATTTGATGGGTTTGGATTTGTTTAAAAAACTGCATGCTATGATTTATTGTTCCCCAGCAGGTGTCTATATGACAATGGGTCCAGATGTGGTGTGTGCTAAGCACTGTCTGTCCAAAGATGTGCCCCTCCCTTTCGAATTTAAAGATGTGCCATCCACTCTGGGGGCACAGGCGACACAGAAGTAGGATTGTTGCAGATATCGCCTGTTTCAATCCGTGTTAAGTACCTCACATCCCTCAATATAAAATACTGCAGGCAGGAGAGCGAGCCTTATTGCAAATTGTGCAGGATTTGATTAAGAAGGGAGTGGTTGAGGAGACAACAGCTAATATTTGTAATAGCCCTATCGTACAAGTTAATTACCTTCGGTAATGATGTATCTGGTAGATTCTTAAGAGGACGCCCTCAGATTCTCTTGATGACCATGAAATTGTTTATCGTTTTGTGATTGACTTGTGTGAAGTTAATAAAATAGTGATTCCCCAGTTTCAGTGGTTCCTGACATCACTACTCTTTTGACAATGATTCCCTCTTCAGCGAAATTATTTTCTGTCATTGATTTGAAAAATGCGTTGTCCAGTATTCCTATTCATCCTGATAGCAGATATCTGTTTTGGTTCACCCTAGCTGGTAGACATTTTAAGTTCTGTTGCGCTCCTCAAGGCTCTACAGAGAGACCGAGTATCTATAGTCACGCATTGAAAGGTCAGTTGGATTCCTTGTCGCTCCCCACAGGTAATGTATTGCTATAGTATGTCGATGACTTGCTCATCGCTTCAGATACAGAACAAGGTTGCAGAGACAGTACAGTTAAATTGTTGTTGCATTTAGCTCAGTAAGGCCATAGAGTATCCCTTTCAAAATGTCAGTATTGTCGACAGGAGGTCACCTACTTAGGTCTCCTACTGTCGAAGGAGGGCAGAAGGTTGACCCCGGAGCGTATAAGTACCATTGTTCAAATGCCAGTTCCACAAACCCAAAAAGATGTACGCGCCTTTATAGGTATCACTTCCTACTGACATCAGTGGATACCTAACTATTCCCTATTAATTAAGCCCCTGCTTGCATTAATCACAAAAGAAGTGCATGTGCCTTTACCTTAGACTTCTGAATGTCACCAGTCTTTTGAGCAACTAAAAACTGCGCTTTGTTCGGCTCCACTGCTTGGTATCCCCAACTACACCAAATCCTAAGTATTATATATTCATGAGATGGCTGGTTGCGCGATTTCTATTTTAACACAGAAATTCGGAGATAAGCAAAGGTCATGTGCTTATTTCTCTGCTGTTCTTGACCCAGTTGCAAGAGCCCTCCCGAGCTGTCTAAGAGCGGTCGCGGCTGTGACTGCCTCAATAAGACAATCTGCTGGACTCGTGCTTGACAGTGAGCTCAGAGTCATGGTACCCCCATGCTTAAGATACACTTTTGAATAAGACAAAGACACAGCACCTCACCAGTGCACGTCTAACTGGCTATGAATTGACATTGTTTGCAAAACACATCACGGTCAAACAATGTGCCACTTTGAATCCAGCCATGTTACTTCCCCTCCCTTCTGAGAGTGATATGATTGATACACATAATTGTATTTTCCGGACGGAGGAAGAGATGAAAGGATTGGTAGACTTGACTGATGTTCCCTTATCTGACCCTCAAGGGGAACTATATGTCGATGGATCTTGCTTTAAATTACCAGTTGGCACTGCAACTGCTTCATATGCTATTACTACGCTGCATATGGTAGTTGAGACATCACGAGTTCCCTATCAGTCAGCCCAAGCTGCAGAGCTTGTTGCCCTAATACGAGCTTGCGAATTGATTGAAGGACTGGTTGTCAATATTTATACTGACAGTCAGTACGCCTTTGGAGTCGCGCACAACTTCGGGTGACTCTGGGCAGAGAGAGGGTTTCTTACTTCGCATGGTGCCAAGATTCAACATGGGCACCTTATAGTGAGGCTTTTGTTTGATTTGACACTCCCTAAAAAAATTGGCCATAGTAAAGTGTAGGGCCCACTGGAAATTCATGATCATCACACATCTTTATTTTGCATTTAGATAAATGCATAAAAAGCACATAAAATCATTGTGGTGTAATATACATCATATAAAACAATGGATCAGCTTTATTGATCATACAACCATATACATAAAACGGCTTTCCCCCGCTGGTAGGTGATTGCACAGATTCTAAAAATGTGCCCAATAAGGGTTAAAGTGCATTTTTCTGATTTTAAGAACGGCGAGCATAAAGTTAGCAAGCATAAAACATAAGTACGGGGTTTCCAATAATCGGAAAGTTTCAAGGGCTTGTTTGTGTGACTGGATACAAAAAAAAACAATAGTAGGTGATGAATGTTTTCCTCTCTGCCATGCAAAATGAACAAAAAAATAAAAGATGCGAGATAGATTGGGGGGAAAGGCCGTCACAAGGGCAGAATGATAACTGGTTTATAGAAAATACTTGTGCCAGATAAGCAGCCATTAATGGTATATAATTCAGTCTAAATCTGGTTAATACAAAACGGTGACTGTTGTTCGTGACAAATGAAATGTAGGACAAATGACCGCTGCTTGGAATAGGTGATGCAACGTATGAAGTCACAGTGATATTGTTTTGATTTTGTTGCCACCTCTATGAGTTGTATTTGTTATAAAAGAGTTCTTTTAGACTCGATTTAGAAAAGGATGTGCACTCGGACGGTGAGTTGAACAAATGCTCTAGGTCTAGTTCTGTGAAGGACTGTTTCACGTAAGCTAGCCAGCGAATCGAAGAAGCACGGTCCAGATTTAAGATGTCCCTTAGCACTAATTGGTTCAAAGGGATCGATTCCTTTTTCCAAACTGAAAGCCAGGCTATAAGGGGACCAAGTTTCAGGGTATCAGAAATAAACAGGAAGTCTAATTCCTTATGGATTAAAATGCTTGAGCACGATGTAGGGGTCGCGAGTAGTTTTTTTAAAAATGTATCTTCTATTGCTTGTAAGGAGTTAATATCTGCAATTCCTTAAACAGCCTCATCATATGTAGCTATGGATCTTGTTTTTGATTGATACATTTCAAACATTTCTTTCACTGGTTTATTCCCTATTTTTGCTGCAAACTTCCAAATACCCGCTATACTTTTGGACATCAAGAGTAGCCTGTTCCTCACCATAGTGGACCATTTCATTTATCGTCTAAAAAAATTCCCAGGGGCATGAAATTGTCCACTCTATCCAGTCTTCTGCCGTTAATGTGAAAGCCTGTTACTTTCTGCTTCTTGAACCTGCCCATTGCCATCACGTACGTTTTTGTTTTATTAACATGTAGGCCTAGGTCTGCCATGTATCGGGAGTATGTCACAATCAAAAGCTGTAAGGCCATTGGGGTTCTGGCTAGAAGGACGTAAAGCATGACGGGTAGAGGATGGGAACCTACCACTGGGACGTCCTTCCATTTTTCAATCAGGGCTTCAGAGAGTTTGTTTGTATAAAGGGAGAAGAGAAAGGTGGCAAGCACACAGCCCCGTCTCACCCCTTCATCAATCCTAAAAGGTTTTGTACAATCCCCTTTTTTCCCCCATACCAGACTACTGCCTATTCTTGTCTGTACAGGTCTCTGATTAATAAGATAAAGGGTGGGTCCACGGCCAGAGACTCCATGATCGACCACAATTTATTGTGGCTCACGCAGTCAAATGCCGCACACAAATTCATAAATGCCCAAAATAGCTGCTCCTGTTTGGCGACTGAGTATTTTGCGGCAATCAGGGCGAGTTTGAGGCACTGATCTATTGTGCCTCTCCCCATCTTGAAGCCATACTGGGCTTCAGCAAGGATTTTGTTCTCAGATGCCCACTCCCCCACCCTGTTCAGCAGCAAAATTCCCATTAACTTTGCTGTGTTATCCAGCAAAGAAATTGGGCGGTAATTGGCTGGGTCTGCACCACTCCCCTTCTTATGGATTGGGACTATGACGGACTATCTCCAGGATCTCAGAGGGCCGAGTTTTGCTATGGCGTTAAAGCACAAGTTACTACTTGTGTAACGATATATCTGTAAGAGACATTAGTTAGTGATAGATTCCTTACCTTAGAATATTCCCCAGGCATCATTCTGGATCCGGAAAGTTTTCTGATTAGCAGTACCCCTGCGCGCCAGTAGGTGGCGCCGTGTGGCTCTGCGCCAGTCACTGGCGTTGTGCGCACCGGGATGACATCACGGAGCCTACTTAGGCGCCACCCATGCGCGCGGACGTCAGTTCTGTACACAACTTTCCGCGCCGAAACGCAGACTCATGCGAGAAACTGACCTTCGGTGCATAAAACTAGGGCCCTAAAAGGGGATGACCTTAACTCTAGTAATCAGGTCATAGAACGGGGAGGATGGGTGGGGCGGTAAGGAATCTATCGCTAACTAATGTCTCTTACAGATATATCGTTACACAAGTAGTAACTTGTGCATCTGAAAGAGACACGTTAGTGATAGATTCCTTACCTTAGAATAGATGTCCCAGCAATACCAACCCTGGTGGTGGGTCGGCGAACAAGATTACACCAGAAAGTCACGGAGCACAGAACGGCCAAAGAAGCCGTCTCTCCGGACCTCACTGTCAAGACAGTAGTGCTTGGTAAACGTGTGCAGCGAGGCCCACGTAGCTGCCTGACAAGTATCCTACAAGGGGACACCGCGTCCCAAGGCAGTAGTGGCTGCAGTTGCCCTGGTCGAATGGGCATACAGTCCCACAGGAGGGTCCTTCTTGGCCAAGGAGTACCAGGCTTTGATGCACAGAATGACCCACCGGGAGATGGTCCGTTTGTGCACCGCCCGACCTCTTTTGGCGCCCACGTAGCCAACAAAGAGCTGATCATCCACCCGGAACTGCTGTGTACGCTGCAGATAGAATATGAGCGCACGTTTTGGGTCCACACGGTGAAGCCACTCCTCTTTCCTTGAAGGACGCGGAGGCGGAGGCGGAAAAAAGGTGGGCAAAGTGATGGTCTGCCCGATGTGGAAGGGTATGACAACCTTTGGCAAGAAAGAAGGACGTGTCCTCAGAACCACCTTGTCCGGATGAACAGAAAGGAAAGGAGGTTTGGAAGAAAGAGCCTGGAGCTCACTCACTCTCCTGGCAGAGGTGATAGCTACCAGGAAAGCCGTCTTGAGAGTAAGATGACGTAAGGGACAGTTATGAAGGGGCTGAAAGGGAGCGCCCATCAGAAAAGTCAAGACAAGATTCAAGTCCCACTGAGGCATTATGAAGGGCACAGGTGGGAACATATGCGTAATGCCCTTCAGAAAACGGTTAACAACCGGGGACTTAAAAAGAGAAGGCTGATCTGGAAGCCGTAGAAAGGCAGAGATGGCCGAAAGATAACCTTTAAGAGTGCCCAGAGCAGTGCCCTGCTGGGCCAAAGAGAGAACGAACATAAGAACCTCAGAAAGAGGGGCTGAAAGAGGATCCACAGTCTTAGCTGTGCACCATGCCACAAATCTGTTCCACCTACAGGCGTACACCGTTTTAGTGGAGGGAAGCCTGGCTGCCAGGATGACATCACAGACTTCGGGAGGAAGATCGAAAGGTGTCAACTGTCGCCGCTCAATCCCCAAGCATGAAGGTGGAGGCTGGACAGGTTCGGGTGGAGGACCGTCCCCTGCTGCTGCGGCAGAAGATCCTACCGAAGAGGCAGACGGATCGGGGGATCGATGCTCATACTGAGTAGCTCGGGATACCATACTCTTCAAGCCCAGTCCAGAGCCACAAGAATAACTTGGGCACGGTCGCGCCTGATCTTCTTCCGCACTCTGGGCTGAAGTGGTATAGGTGGAAAGGAGAACAACAGACCGCAGCTCCACTCGAGACGAAAAGCGTCTACGAGCGAGTGCCGCCTTGGAAATTCCAACGCGCAGAACTGATGACATTGCGCGTTCTCTTTGGTGGCGAATAAATCTAACCAAGGCTCTCCCCATCACAGAAAAAGACCTTGTGCCACGTTCAGGTTTAGACGGCACTCGTGATCCACCATGCACCGGCGGCTGAGTTTGTCCGCCCTGGCGTTCAGAGAACCTGCCAGGTGTTGAACCACCAAGGTAATGCCTTGATGTCCCGGCCACGTCCAGAGGCTCAGAGCCTCCTGACATAGGGTCCACAACCCCACCCCGCCCTGTTTGTTGCTATACCACATGGCGGTGGTGTTGTCCGTTAACACCTGCACTACACCTCCCCGGACAGAGGGAAGGAATGCCTTCAGTGCGAGCCAGATTACCCGCAGCTCCAGAAGGTTGATATGGAGCCGGGACTCCGCTGGAGACCAGAGGCTTCTGATCTCCGCTTCTCCCATGTGGCCTCCCCAAACCAGAAGGGACGCATCCTGGCCTACCGTGACCCGCAGGTAACGCCGGTGGGCCGGCAGGACGGGAATGTGAAAATAAGCGTCCTGCATGTCCAACGCTACCATCCAGTCTCCAGGGTCCAGGGCAGACAGGACCTGAGCCAGAGTCAGCATCTTGAACTTGTCCTTCTGGAGGAAGCGATTGACATCCCGGAGGTCCAAGATGGGGCGCAGGCCCCCCTTGTCTTTCTTGGGGACCAGAAAGTAGTGGGAATGGCAACCACTCCAGACTTCCTGATCGGGAACGTACTCAATGACCCCTTGGCCAGGAGGGCCGTGACTTCCTGACGGAGAAGAGCCAAATTATCCCCCGACATGCGGTGGTACCGAGGTGGCATGGCTGGAGGGGAGGACAGAAAGGGGAGCGAGTAACCATGGCAGATTATCTGCAGCACCCACTTGTCCGACGTAATCTCGCACCAGTGGTGGAGGTGAACCCTGCCACCCACTGGCGTGGGGTGCCCCCTGAAGCTCGGATCAGGAATGTTTCGAGGCGGAAGCAGCAGGGGTGGAAGTGGACTGCCCCGCACACTGGTTACCAGACCCACCCCTTTGGAACCCACGTCCGCGGCCTTGCTGAGGCTGGTTCTGCACAGGCTTGCTGGAAGAGCGCGCCTGGGTACCCCTGCCCTGGCCACGGAAGGAACGAAACCCCGTCGTGGCAGGGTTTTTCGAGGAAAGACCCAAAGACTTGGCCGTGGCACGAGAGTCTTTAAAGCGCTCCAGGGCATTGTCAGCCTTATCACCAAAGAGGCGGGAGCCATCAAAGGGCATGTCCATGAGCGAGCTCTGGACATCGGGTGAGAAGCCAGTGGAACGCAACCAGGCGTGGCGCCGCAATGCCACCGTCGTGGAAATCACCCTGCCCAAGGAATCTGCTGGGTCCAGACCACACCTGATGGCAAACTTCGCCGCATCCTTGCCCTCTGTAATCGCTTAGGAAAGGACGGCCTGGACCTCTTCAGAGCACTGAGGCAGGTCCTCTGCTACCGTATCCCACACGGCGTGGGAGTAAGGGCCCAACAAGCAGGCGGTATTAACTAACCGCAACCCCAAGCTGGCCGAGGAGAACAACCTCTTGCCATATTGGTGCAGCTTCTTAGAGTCCTTATCCGGCGGAGCCGTGGGAAAGGCACTCTGCGACGTCGAGGCCTGAATGACCAGGCTCTCAGGCGTGGGGTGAGTGGTCAAGAAGGCAGGGTCACCAGGCGCCGGGCGATGACGCCTAGCGACGTTCTTATCCACCGGTGCCCCCGAGGCCGGCCGCAACCAAGTGCCCAAGAGGACTTCGGTAAGGGCCTCAGTGAAAGGGAGCAGCAGCTCCGACGACGTAGACGCCGTCTGGAGCACCTCCGTAAGGCGGTTGGTCTTAAGAGCCACCGTAGGGAGGTCGAGATGGAGAGCCTCCGCGGCTTGACGCAGCACCATAGAGTAGTAAGCGCCCTCCTCCATAGTAGGCAGAGGGGAGGAAAGCCCGGGTCAGAAGACACATCAAGTTCACCTGCATCTTGAAGGTCATCCACCCAATCCTGCTCACACTGCTGCGCAAGGGGGTCCATGGAGCCGTCCCAGTCCTCATCCGGCTCCGGGGTAGAAGGAGCCAGCCGCGGCAGCAGGACTGGAGCCGGAGAGGGGGCTAGCAGCGCTGGCCGGGGCCGACCCGGAACCGCATCCCAATGAGAATCCCAGGTCGGAACAAAATAGTCCGAGAACCTGGGCAGGGGCGGGATAAATGGCACCTAGTGTGGGGCCTGTGGCAGAGCCAGGGGCGGCACTGGGGCCGGAGCCAAGGGCAGCGCCGGGGCCGGAGCCAGCGGTGCTACACCTTGTGGCACCGGAGCTGCGGGCGCTGGATTCAGTGGCTCCGGGGCCGGTGCCGCCGGGTCAACAGGATCTGGACACGGGACCACGGGGCCCGCAGGCGCGCGCGCCCGAGGCCTAAACCTGCGGTCCATGGCAGCAAGAAACTCTTGCATCTGTTCGGGAGTCACCGACGGACCCGGGAATAGCAGGTAGGCCGTGGAAGTCCAAGGCTCCGGAGGAGCCGCAGGGGTGGAGCCCCTGTCCCCCTCGTCCGCCTCCGGGGAGCGACGGGGGACGTCGGAGAGCGAACACGCTTCTTCAACTTCTTCTTATGGCGTCGCTTACCGGAATCTGAAGGTGAAGACCTAGAGTCCGAGGAGCGACGGCTCCGGTCCCGCGAACGGCCCCTAGACCCGGAGCGGCGGTGAGAGGAGTGTCGGACCTCCAGCAACTTCCGGAGCCGCTCCCGCAAGGCCTTCGGGGGCATGGCACGGCAGTCCCGACAATCTCGGGAGTCATGGTCAGTCTCCAGGCAGTAGAGGCAGACATCATGGGGGTCCGCCACCAACATATTACGGCGGCAGGACCCACAAGACTTAAAGCCGGGCACCCCTACGTGCACCAGAAGACAAGAGAAGGAGACAAAAGTCTCAAAAAAGTGGTAAAAAATTGACAGGGGTACGTGCTCAATCCGGATCTGCACTTTCGGCACGAAAAAAGAAAGAACTGACATCAGCGTGCATGGATGGCGCCTAAGTAGCCTTCGTGACGTCATTCCGGCGTGAATGACGCCGGTGACGGGCGAGGAGCCGCACGGCGCCACCTACTGGCGCGCAGGGGTACTGCTAAGCAGAAAACTTTCCGGATCCAGACTGACACCTGGGGAATATTCTAAGGTAAGGAATCTATCACTAACGTGTCTCTTTCAGATTGCAGATGTGAGGACTGGTAGCCAGAGAGGTTTATTAGTTATAAAAAACATCTAATGGGACCCCACCTGGCCCGGGTGTCTTCAATGCTGGGGATTGAATTAATGCAAGTTCTACTTCATCTATGGAGAACTCCAATGCTAGTTGGGTCCTCAAGTGTTGTTTGGATATCTCTGTGATATTGCCTGGTTGTTCCTGAAAGATTTTTTGGAAGTGATTTATCCACATGGCCTCATCAATATGGAGGTCCAAGTAAGGCCCGCTCTCCTCCTGGAAAAGAGGACTATTAAATATTTTCCAGTAAGATTTGCTGTCCTTGGAAATAGATGCTGCTCTCAGATTTTCCTAGTCTTCCTTGGTAATCTTCCTTTTCCTTTCCCGCCTTGCGGATTTATAAGCGAGCCTAAGAGTTCTAATAAGAATTTGATCTTTAGGTTGCGATTTAAGTGCTTTATGTAGATCCGCTAGTGCCTGTGAGCAGTTTTCCCCAAACCATTTTTGTCTAAAGGGTGTTTTTTGAGATATTTGGCAAGTAAGATGTCCCTTTATGGAAGTTAGAATCGTGTTAAACTCTTCCTTAGTTTGGTTAGCAGTGGAAGTTAAATTTAAACATAGGGAGATCTCCTTATAGGAGGAGGACACTATTTTGGGTGATAACTTTATGGGATCTATGTTCGGCCATTTTAGGGTGTACCTGTTTTTCCTGGCTAGTGTAGATTTAAGTAAGCAATTGGGGCCCTGTTTTTTGGGTAAGTGCCAGCTAAATGTGAAATGCAGGAAGGAGTGATCACTAAATGCAGACTGTATGACCTCAAAGTTCTTAACATTTCTCCGAGAGGCCATGGGGAACAAAATAAAGTCAATACATGAGGAGCCCCCTGCCCGAGATACTGCATTTTGGATTGACGATTTCCATGCCCAGTGTCATCAATAGACTATTTAGAGCATTGCCAAAGTTATGATGGTAAAAATGAGTCAAAGAATGACCCTGTTCATCAGTGACCCCACATACTTTATGATCTCTGTAATGGCAAATGTAGGAGTTAAAATCCCCAGCCCAAATAATAGATGTCCGTCTGGTGTAATTAGATAGTAGGTCCTCCAAAGTGTACCCCAGCTCTTCAACTGCCTCTACTAAGTTTAAAAAGTTATTATTATAGAAATGTATTAATACTAAGTCAGGACTTTTTCGTCCCCTGGCTACAATAATATGGAAATAATTTGAGCTATTGACAAATACTATTTTGTCAATTGAGTGAGGATTGGCAATTAATGTTATTAGGCCCCTTTTAGCTCTGCCTGCCATAGAGGGAGTAGCTGCTCTGAGTTCCACACCAAAATGCCCTTTTCCGTTTTAAAACAAGCTATATTCCATGAGATAAGTGAGATAGCTCCTTCGTCAGGGTGGAGTAGGGTTGCCCTACTAAGAGCGGCAGATGGCAGGCATGGTGAGGCGGGTAAGGCCTGCGTGGTGGTAGGGGAGCGCCCCATTGTAATACAGTCTCCTAACGCAAGTTGTGTTTCTTCATCCTTACACTCAGGAAGGGTGGATGAGGAGGCCATGAGACTCAACACCCTCAGAGTCAACCTCATCGAAATCCAGGATAGAGGCTGAAATATCGTAATCATAACCTGAATATCCTGGACTCGCTGCTTGGGAGGATAAGCCCGAAACTGCACTGTGTCCAGAACAGCTCCGATGAAAGGGAGCGTCTGAGGAGTCAGGTGTGACTTCAGCACGTTTATAGAGAACCCCAGCGAATGCAGGAGGTTTGCCGTAGTCTGAAGGTGGGAGACGACTGCCTGGGGTGAGAACGCCTTCAACAGCCAGTCGTCGAGAAAGGGGAAGACTGACACCCCTAACCTGCACAGATGAGATGCAATCACCGCCATCACCTTGCTGAACACCCGAGGGGCACTGGTAAGACCGAAGGAGAGCACAGTAAACTGAAAGTGCTCGCGGCCTACCTTGAACCGCAGGTAACATATGTGGCTGGCAGGATGGGAATGTGAAAATACGCATCCTGCAGGTCCAACCCCACCATCTAGTCTCCTTGGTCTAGGGCAGACAAGACCTGAGCCAAAGTGAGCATTTTAAATTTCTCCATTTTGAGGAAAAGATTGATTAACAGTCTGAAGATCCAAATTGGGCCGAAGCCCCTTGTTCTTCTTCGGAATCAGAAAGTAGTGCGAATAACAGCCACTGCCTACTTCTGAAGCTAGGGCCCTTTCTATAGCTCTTTTGGCCAAAAGAGCTGTAACTTCCTCTTTGAGCAACTTTAAATGATCCTCCGCCTGCCGTTCGGGACTTGGCGGAATAGGAGGAGGTAAAGAAAGGAAAGGAAGAGAATAGCCCTCCTGGACGATCTACAAGACCCACTAGTCTGTTGTTATAGATCTCCAGCAGGGGATATGATGACAAATTCTCCCACCCACTGGAGTAGTGTGATCCTGCAAAATGAGCCTAGAAGTGCTTGGAGGCTGGGGCTGCTGGGGGCAGTGTGGTAGACCACTTCTGGCCTCAATTCCGAGGACGGAATGTACTGCGTCCACGTCCATGCACAGCTTGGGAATCCTGAGCGGGACGGTGGCTAGGATAGGGCTGACGCAGCTGAAAACCACTGCCGTTGCCACAAAAGGGGTGAAAGGAAGACAGGCCACAAGGAGTGGAGGAGAGGCCCAAGGATCTGGCCGTAGCTCAAGAGTCCTTGAACCTGACCAGGGCCGAGTCTGGCTATTCCCCAAAAAGGCGGTTTCCATCAAACCGCATGTCCATCAAATTGGCTTGGACATCCCCGAGAAACAAGTTGTACGAAGCCAGGCATGGCGTCTCAAGGCCACTGTCTTGGAAACCCACCTGCCCAGCGAATCGGTCATAACTAATCTACACCGTATGGAGAATTTTGCTGCATTCCTCCTGTCCCCGACAGCTTGGGAGATCACAGATCGGGTCTTCTCCGGGACTTGTAGCAGCACCTGCGCAACCCTCTCCGAAAGAGAGTGGGAGAAATGGCCTAATAAGCACGCAGTATTCACCGACCGCAATTTCAGACTGGAGGAAGAAAACATCTTCTTGCCAAATGAGTCCAATCTCCTGGATTCCCTACCCGGCGGGGGGTGAAAGGGAATGTGCCTTGGTACCTAGAGGCCTGCACCACCTAACTTTCTGGGGTGGGGTGTTGGCTGAGGAACTTTGGGTCGCCTGGAGCTGGGCGATGGCAGCGTGCCATCGTCTTGTTCTCAGGAGCCCCTGTGCTAGGCTTGGACCAAGTTCCTAGAAGGACGTCCGTAAGTGCCTCATTAAAGGGCAATAGGGGTTCAGAAGTGGAAGCCCCAGGCAGAAGCACTTTGGTCAGGTGATTAGTCCTGACCTGCACTGAGGGCAGCTCCAGTTCTAGGACCTCAGCCGCCCTCTCCACCACCATGGCATAGGACGCCCCCTACTCCGTAGCCACTGTATGTGGAGATAGCATGCCAGTGTCTGGGGAAGTATCCAGACCACTGGCTTCCCCAAGTTCCCCATACCAGCCTATTGTCACCTCAGAGACATCCTGGTTCTCAAGAGGATCTCCAGACTCCTCACATTACTCTCCTGAGCCCAGCACGTCGACAAAGTGCTCTGGCGACAACACAGAATCCCTGGGTTCTGTTGACATTGGAATCGGGGTCGCTCGACACCGTTCCAGCTACGTGTTGTAGGGGATGAGGATGGGGCTTGCAGCACCCATGGGCTTCGGCGACGTCATAGGCACCGACTTTGGATTCGACGCTGGGGAAGGTGCCGTTGGCACAACCCGGGTCGACCCGGATCCGGGATCGGATTCCTGAGGCTCCACCGGCGAGACGGCATAGAACTTGATGGGGTCTCATTCGACCCCGAGTGCTCACCAACGGGGTCGTTCCGCTCAAATACGCGGCACATGGCCTCGTAAAACTCTTTAATTTGAGCAGCAGTCTGTAGCAGAGTAGGATCTGCTTCACATGGGTACACCCACTTTTTGCTGGTGTTTCACTGTTTTTCGACCTTAGTCTAGCTGTGGCCCTGCTAATCAGGACCCCAGCCTAGCTGCTTCCTCTCTAAAATGGTTTCCATGTACATTAGGTACATTTCTAATTGGATTCTGGAGTGCCTTATAAGCCCCTAGTATATGGTATATGTGAGAAGTTGGCCTGGCATATGCTGTCTCCTAGTTATAGGGACACCTTGCACCAGTCCAATTCGACTCTTATTGATGGTAGGTTTAAGACAACCTTTAAAGAAAGCTATCCTAGTGGTAGCTGTGGAGAGCAGCCTTCAGGCTAAGTCTTGAAGGAGTGTTAAGCTTATTGTTTTACCATAATAACCTCTTGAATAACCAAATGAAAGAGTAGCCCACACAGGTATATATATATAAAATATATGTATTTATTCTAAACAGAATCCCACAGTCTCTTTATGAGGCTAGTGGCAAAGTTACAATTCAAACAAGCATTTATAAACACAATAAATAGCACAGGAATCACAGGGCCCCAGGGGGGGACCAAACCATATATCAAAAAAGTGGTATAAGAACCACGACAATTCTACAGACAATGCCTAGGGCATTTAGGATCGCTGGCCCCTTAAGAATCCACCCCAGGTTATGAGGAAGGGGACCCATGGGAGGCGCGTGCAGTGGAAATAGCTGCTATCGGGATCTCTATTAAAGCCTATGGAGAATGTCGCGGTTTGATTTACACAGATTAAAGTCACTTCTAGCAGGAGTACAAAGTTAAAACTTTAGACTTAAGCTTTTGAGGAGCCCACTACCACGAGAGTACCGAGGTACCACTGTTAACTGCCCCAGGGAAGCCGGGTGCATAGGTCGTTTTCGATGTCGGGTCGCGGGCTGATTTTCAATGGGAAAATGTTCAAAAGTGCTGCTAGCCAAAAGCGTCGATGATGCCGTGAAGATTGAAGATGTAGGAGTTGTAGAGAAGAACCTGAAAGCAGAGGGGACAGAGTCTGGGTCACGGCACAGTGACCATGGAGCTCAAAGCAAAGAGCCCTTCAATGTCGGGTGCTTCAAGTGGAAAGAGGTGTAGCTTGGATCTGCAGCCACGGGCTCCGGGAGGCTTCAAGGAAGGCCAGCTTCTGGAGGGCGACTGTCCCACGTCGGATGAGGGTCGTTGCAGTGTTAGTGTCCGGATTGGATCCACTAAGCCTTGGCAACCGCAACCCACGCAAGATGAACAAATCAGCTACTGGTGCAGACCCACGAGGTCTGTGAGAGGTCTCCTTTGGAGAGACTGTGGAGCAGGCCTGAAGCAACCAGGGGAACTCTTAGTTGTCGAGATTGTCCTCCGCTCGGGCCCACAAGTCGAGAGACAAGGGACCGCGGAAGGCAGCAAAATGGAGTGCGTAAAAGGGAGCCCACGGGCCACCGGAGGGGGCTAGGGCGCTGATCTTTGGCACAAATGCTGCTTAGTGGTTGGCTCAATAATGGGCCAAAGCACAACTTCCCCACTGGTCAGGGTCGTGTGCTACGCAAGAGGTGGCCAGTGTCCTGGGGTATTGGGAATCTCGGCACCCACGCGGTCCACGATACACAGGTTTGCTGTGCACACTCACTGGCCTCTGGGATGCTTAGGAAACCCACCTCAAGGGTGCTGGAAGTCGTCGAAGTCCGTGAGAGCAGCGAAGTTCCAACTGGGTCACTTGCAGTGTTTCAGGTGCCTGCCAAGCAGGGGGATAACTCCTTTATCCCTAGGGAGATTTCTTCCGTCAGCTGGGCAGCAGCAAGTCGAAGGTCAAGACTGTAAAGTTCAAGATTAATCTGAGGCTCTGGGGCCACGTTATTCACCTTTATCCCCAAGATTAGGGGAGTGTCCAGAGTAGTGTCCACCAATCAGTGGTGAGGCGGGAAAGGGTGGCTACACCCTCTCCCCTTTGTGTGTTTCCCGCCTGGGCGAGGGGCAGGATGCCCCTGAACTGGTTCCAAGCGGTGTATGCAGAATGAGGGCTCTGCAGCTGCCTACGTGCAACTCTGAAAGGACATTTGGTGAACCCACCCTGTTCCAATCCACATTATCCTGTCTGGGGAGATGCTAGCACCTCCCTGCCAGAGGAGCCCTATTATCCAGCTGGCGAGGCTGGGGTTTTCCCCAGCAACAGCCAGCCAGAGTCGTCTGGGTGGCCATTTTGTACTACATGTGCACTTTTAAATTGGTGTCTCAATTCTGCCGCTTTTCCCATATCGCCCCTCTAGCAGGGGGGAATCGTACCCTCATGCCCATGGATGGACTGGGTGTATGATTCCTACATGTTTGACACCAAACACGATATGGTTCTGTGTAGCCATTCTCAAGTTATCGCTTTATCGCAATACACTTATAATGCGGTTAAGAGTATATGGTATGGCTACACTACAAACAACCCAGCAATGATTTTACAAAGGTTGCAGGGAGGCCCTACTCATGTAAGGGTCCCCCCTCACACATACCTCAGCACCCTGCCTTGTAGGATTATCAAGGCCTGCCATAGGGGTGACCCATGAGAGTACATGTGTTGTAATGGGGTGGGATATAGCGTACCTATATCCCTGTAAGGGGTGCTAGCACCACCTTACCCAGACTACAGTAGTGGTCTGGTGGTGTCAGTTTGTATGGCTGTCCCAGGGTGGCACAATAAGTGCTGCAGCCCTGGTAGGCCTACTGAGGGACCCATGCCCTGGGTACCTAGGGTACCATCTACAAGGGACTGTCAGGGCACCCTCAGCATCCAATTTGTTTGTACCTAGGGTACTTCACATTAGTTTTAGGGAGAAAGCAGATAGGCTGGGGTCCTGGATAGCAGGATCCCAGCCAGACTAGTCAAAAACCACTCAAATACCAGGCAAAAAGTTGGGGGCAACCATTAGTCAGATTCCACCTTCCTACAGTATATTATGTACCTAGGGTATAGGTACCTCAGAGGCCTACCAGGGGCTGAAGCATGCATTATGCCACCCCTGGGAAGCACTCCAAAATGACACCACAGGTCTGCTACTGCAGCCTGGGTAAGGTGGTGCTTGCACCCCTTACAGTGGTATAGGCTACCTATATCACTACTACTGCACACACATATAAAACCTATAGTCACTCCAATGGCAGGCCTTGACAATCCTGAAGGTAGAGTGCTTGGTTTTTATGTGAGAGGGTGCCCCTGCATGAGCAGAGCCCCTCTGCAGTGTTCGGAGTACCTCCTCTGATGTTGTTTGTGGTGCAGCCTGACCATATACTCTTAAGTGCATTATAACCCAGTTCTGGCAGCGGGGCTAGCATTCCACCCTTCTATAAGGAGAGACATGTTCACACTGGTCTAGCCCGGTAGGACTTTCTACAGCCCTGGCATCACAAAATGGATGCCTCTGCCACAGACACGGGTCTGGCCTCCTGCTGCTGACCGAAACTCCGGCAGGGAAGACCTGGACAATAGGTTTCCTGTCCCAGGGAGGTGTAACCACCTCCCCCGACAGGCAGATGTGTATTGGGGCCGGGCGGGAGCACTCTCTGGTGCTTTGAAGTCCTGCACTGGGGGCACACTTGGTGTCCCTGTGCATAGTCCAGTTCAAACCGGTTGCAGGGGCTACCTGCCCCTGCTCTGGCGCGAAACTGGACAATGGAAATGGGTATAACCACCCCTCTTTCCAAACCCTCACATAAGTGGGTCCCTAGAGTATGTCTAACCCCCAAACTTAGTATAAGTATGGGAACCCAGTCCTTGCGACTTTAGAAACTCTGCAATATATATCCTGGACCTTCGACGTTCTAATTTGCCTAGAAGACTGAAGAAATCTCCCTTGGGGTCAAGGAGTGACTCCCCTGCTTGGCAGGCACCAAAGAAGCAACTGACCGGTCTGCATCGCTGAAGCTCCCTGCCGGACGCCGAAGTCTTTGCATCACCAGAGGTGGATTTCCAGACTTCCCCGAGGCTACCGAGTCCACAGCAAAGCTGAGGCCCGTGGCTATCGTGGGTGACGTGGAACCGTGACCCCTGGACACTGTGATCTTTTGCAGCAACAGCATCTTCCTGGTCTTGCTCGAAGTTGTGCTTTGGGCTCCGAGTAGCCCCAGCCTTGAGCATCTCCTACACCAAAGATTTCTGGCCTCCACTCCACGAGTGACCAGTGGGCCAGTTTCCAGCGTGACCACTCGAGGCTCCTTCACGATCCCCACGAAGGCAACTCCTTTTCTGATTGGGCTTTCCTGGTTGCTCCAGACGTGCCCCGACTTACCCTCGCTGGGTGAGTCCCCCAGATCTTTCTGGTCTGCACCACCGTCCTTTCTCTGATTCCAAGTGACTTGCCATTGCCAAGGCTTGTTGGGTCCAATCTGGTCACCGACACTGCAGCACTTGACAGACTTTGTGGGACAGCTCGAATCCAGCTCCTGGTCATCATCGGTGCCTCCTGGACCTCGTGGCTGAAGAGTCAAGACACCCGTCAACTCACCTGAAGCACCCGACATCTGTGGGCATTGGTCGATCGTGCCCTTGGTCACTGGTAAGTGACCCAGACTCTGTCCCCTCTGCTTTCAGGTTCCTTCCATCCTAGATCCAGGCTTGGATCGCTTCGGACACTTCTCCTCTTCACGGCAGCAGCACTTCTTCGCCAGCTTCCATTGAAATCGACGACGCGACCCGACCCGACACCAAAAGACACCTATGCACCCGGCTTCCCTGGGTGAGGTAACACGAGTACTCTGGTGCTCCTGTGGGTGCTAGCCCTAGAACTTCCTAAGTCCAAAAGGGTTTAGTCCGGACTCATTTCTAAGTGTCCCTAATCTTAAAATTTCCAACCACGACATTGCCCATAGAAGCTAACGGAAACCCGCGGTTGTGTTTACACACTGCACACGGCCCCCGTGGGTCCCCTGTGTCACTACCTTGGGTGGTTCCTTGGGGTCCCAGCGATTCTACAGGCTCTAGGCCTTGTGTCTAGTTCAGTCGTGGTTCTTATACCACCTTATTGGTATATGGTTTGGTATGCCCCTAGGGCCCAAACGTGTATTTGTGCTATTACTGTTGATTGCTAACTTTTAACTTAAGTACTTCGAACTCCAGTCTCATAAAGAGACTAGAGGGAAGTGTTTTATCTTAAATACATATGTTTTAAATATATACCTGGTGTGGTTGTCCTTTCATTTGGTCATTCAAGAGATTATAGACTGGTAAAACAAGCTGCTTTACATTCCTTCAAGACTTAGCCTGAAGGCTGCTCTCCATAGCTACCACTAGGATAGCTTTCAATAAAGGTTGTCTTTAACCTATTCACCATAAGGGGTTGTTTGGACTGATACAAGGTGCCCACTATAAATAGTGGACAGCATATATCAGGCCAACTTCTCACACAGTCGCTCCGGCTCCCGGAAAGGGTGGAGGGCGCAAAGTCGACTCAAGCTCCGGCTCTGCAGAACCATGCCTACGGTGTCAGTGCTCCTTACCTCTCTCAACGACGGACGTCAGTTGAAGCAAAGTCAAATTCCGCTTGGCCTCCTTCTTGTGCCTCTTCCCCGAGAAGACCTTGAATGGGAGGAAGAGGACTCAGGGCTCCGAGAGGGGTCCCGCGACCTCCTCTTCGAAAGGGACCATAACCTCCTTAGAGTCTCGCTTGATGTGTCAACTGCTGGGCCCCAAGCAACTTCATTGCTCATTCCCTCAGGTCTTCAGGGCCATCGCCTGACAGTCTGAACACGACTTCGAATTGTGGTCGCGTTCAAGACACCACGAACATACGTGGTGGGGATTGGTGAACGACATCATGCTGGAACAAGTCCTGCATGGTTTGAACCCTGTCTTTTTCGAATACATCTCTTGCACGCAAAGTCGAATCCAAAAACATCGACAAAAGTTGAGAAAATGCCTGCTAAAAAGCGGCAAGGGGTAGCTCTTGCCAGATCGGCGCTTAACTGGCGTGGAAATAAAAGAACTGACATCCGCGTGCCTGGGTGGCGCCTATATAGCCACTGTGACGTCATAACCGATGCTACCGACAACGTCACGCAGAGCCGAATGGAGCCACCCGACGTTGCGCACAAGTGGCATTGCTCAGCAAAAGTTTCTGGATCCAGCCTGATGCCTGGGAAATTCAAAGGTAAGGAATCTGCAGCTAGAAGTCTCTATCAGATAGTGCTTGCGGCCTGCTGTAAACTGCGGATATCGGTGATGGGCAGGCAGTGCGGGAATATGAAAATAAGTGTCCTGCAGGTCAGCTACAATCCATTATCCTCGGTTCAGGGCAGATCAGACCTGAGCCAACATAAGCATTTTGAATTTCTCTTTTTTGAGAAAGATATTGAGAGTTTGGAGATGGAGGATAGGACAAAGGCCCTCGCCCTTTTTGGGAACCAGAAAGAAGCAGGAACACCCACAGCCTACTTCTTGCACCGGATCCTTCTCAATGGCTCCCTTAGCCAAGAGAGCCGTGACCTCAGTGGGGAGAACAGATAAATGATCCTCCGCCAACCGATCGTGAGATGATGGCATGGGGGTAAGGGTAGTCTTAAAGTGGAGGCAGTAGCCTCTCTGGACAATATGCAAAACCCACCAGTACGATGTTATGGACTGCTGTGGGGCAGGTGATGGTGAAACCTGTCATCAACTGGGAGCCCATGGTGGTAAAGGGGCAGACTAGGAGGGTTTGGAGACGGTTGCAGTTGAGGGGGGGTGGGAGGGCAGACTCACCAGACGCTGGCCATCTGACCCATGAGATCTGTAGGTACAACAACCTTGTGCACGCAGCGGCTGGCAAGCATGGTGGCTGGGCAGGAATTGGCGCATCTGAAAGCGCCTTCAATAACCACTTAAGGCAGATTAGGGTGGACATAAAAGCCAAAGGATCTGGCCATAGCACTGGAATCCTTAAAGCGCTCGAGTGCCGAATCTTCCTCGTCTCTGAAGAGACAGATGCCATCGAAGGGCATGTCCATAAGGAAAGCTTGGACATCCCCGAAAAGCCAGTCATCCTCAGCTAGATGTTGCACCTATGGGCCACTGTCATGGAAACCACTATGCCTAGCGAGTCAGTCATGTCAAGTCTGCATCGAATAGTGAACTTTGTTGCGTGTCTCCCATCGGTGACAGCTTTGGAAAGTACAGCCATGGTCTCCTCCAGGACCCGGGCAGCACTTGCACAACCATATCCCACAAAGTGTGAGAATAATGGCCCAAAAGACATGAAGTGTTCATGGACCGCAATGCCAGGCATATGAAGAAAGCATCTTCTTCCCAATTAGTTTAGCCTCTTGGATTCCCTATCTGGAGGAGTGGTAGGGAAAGCACGTTGGGAGGTGGAGGCTTGGACCACCAAGCTCTCAGGGATAGGGTGTTACGTGAGGAACTATGAAATGAATGACATTTTGTACTTGTATAGCGCACTGCTGCCCCAGCGACGGGGCGTCCTGGCGCTCGTACTCATACCGCTGTGGAACCCTTCCTGGCTTTCCCTGTGAAATGTCCACTCCTGGGCACCCCCAAGGTGAAGCCAGGCATCCCCAGCACTGTTGGGGCCGTTGTGGAGATTAAGCAAGCTATTGCCCAGAGTTGCAGAGTGGGACCCATGATGAGAGTAGGCACCGACGCGAGAATTATCAGGTCCGAGGAAACTGAGCCCAAGACCCGCCGAGGTGGGAATTGAACCCTGGTCCCGAGCCAGATCTCTGCATCAGGGTCTGCCGCTCTAACCATTGAGCCACACTTCTCCACAGGTGCTGGCTGTAGGAGGCTGGCTTAGTATATTGTGTACACACTAAGGATTGATGCACCTTGCACTTATTCAGGCAACCCTTATGGTGATTTTAGTGGCCTTTGACAACCATATAAGTTCTAGCTGTGGAGAGCAGCCTTCTCGCTTATCTTGGAGAAGCGTATAGCAGCTTGTTTTACCACATTTAATCAACAGTGTACATTAGATGAAAAAGAACCACACAGGGTTTATAAAAATAAGTCTATTCATTACACAACACAATCACTAAAACAACGGTATATCCCCTAGCCGGAGATATCAATAGTACACATAAAAAATACTTCAAAGAATTCAAGTAAGTAGCACAAATATACACTAGTCTACAGGGAGAGACCAAACCATATACTAAGAAAGTGGAATACGAACTGCAAGGAGGAACGGGACTGGGACCAGACGACTCAGAGGAGCTGGGGTAGCAAGGAACCATCCGAGGTAAGTACCCAGGAACCCCACAGAGGTTGTGTGCAGAGTGGAAACACAGCCGCGTGCCCATTGGGAGAAAATGGAGACGTGGCGGTTGCAGTTTTTAAGAATCAGGAACCTTTCCAGAGTACACCGAAAAAACCCTTTGAAGGAGGGAAGGTTGGAGAGTCACCCCACCCATGGATGCCACAGGAAGCAGGTTACCTGTTCCAGGGAAGCTGGGTGCATAGGGGTGAAGTAACATCAGAACCTGCTGTAGATGACAATGGAAGACTGTGGAGAAAAGGCCTCTGGAGATGTCTGGTGGAATCTATGGTGGATTCTTGGAAAGGAGAACCTGCAAGAAGAGGGGACAGTGTTTATGCCACTCGGAGGTGACAAGGAGGCATGGAACGACAACTTGGCAGGGAGCTCAGAAGAGTTGACGAGGACCTTGTTGTTGCAGCTTTGGGGACCAGGCAACGCTGTGGTAGACCAGGAGCCGTACACGAGCTGTCCCATGTCAGATGTCAGTGTCCAGGTGGTCGGTGTCCGGCGGGAACACCAACAAGCATTGGCAGCCGCAACTGGCGTGGAAGACAACAAGATGCAATTGTTAGGACCAGCCAGGTCCAAAGGACTCAGCAAGTGCAGGAGAGTCAGAGCAAGCCCTGAGCAAGAAGGGGAGCCCACCAAAGCAGAAGAAGACTCTCAAGAGAACCCACAGGACGAAGGCAGAAGAGTAGCAGGAGGATCTCAGGCAGCTCACCAAAGATGGAGGCCGACGATGCAAGGGATGCAGGGAGGATGCTGATCTTCGAAGGATGAGGTGGTGGAGCTTCTTGTAGCTTGAAGATCTCTGGAGTGCAGAGCCAACCAGCCTTGGCAACGAAAAGTCAACGTGGTGCACAGGGGTTTGGTCTCAGCGGCTCCGACAGGGGATACTGTCCTACAACAGGCAGGGAAGATAGGGTAACCAAGGAACCACCACCTGTTTTGCTATACTTCGGGAAGTCCGTAGGATGACATGACCAGCAGATGCATCAGCTTCGATGCGGTGCCTGCAGATGCTGGTAAATGACTCCTTCACTCCAGTGGAGATTAATTCAGATGTCATTGATGCCCACATGTCTCCTGGAGAACCTGAGCAAAGCACTGACGAGGTAGAAAACTTGCAGAACCAATGAAACCAGGAGCAGCAGGAGTCTTCCTTGATGCAGGCTCGGTTCCAGTTGAAGTCCAAGTGTACAGACTTTCAGAGAGTGTCTAGGTTTCAGAGGTGAGTCTTGTTCCACGACGAAACTGAGGACCCACCCACAGGTGAGCCTTTAAATACCCAAGTACAAAGTTGGAACAACTTGGGGACCCCTCCCAGAGGAGGTGCTTAACAGAGCGGCAGATACTCCCCTGTCCTTTGTCCAGTTTTGAGCCAGAGCAGCAGCCAAGGGCTCCTGAACTGGCTCAAGACGGTATATGTAAGGTAATCACCAAATGTGCCCTTCAATGCAGTCTGGTGGTGCTGGAAAGCACCCCCCATCTCAGCCCAATACACTAAGTCCTATCTGAGAGGTGGTCACACTACCTTGTGACAGGAAACCTATTGTTCTACCTTCCCCTGCTCAAGCTCAGCTCAGAAGCAGGAGGGCAGAACAGTGCCTGTTGTGAGAGGTAGCACTAGCTTGCTGGCAGACCCTGAAAGGCTGTAACCGAGAGTACATGGGGTTCTTCTAAGAAGCTCCCCAGTACATGGGATCATACCTTCAGCACCAGAATGAGTGTTGGGGTATGATTTCAACATGTTTGATACCAAACATGACATGGTTCAGCGCAGCCATTATATAGTTAAGCATATCTTACTGAATGATATCCACTATATATCTTAAAATGGCTGATGGCACTTACAAAGTCTGGAAAATCAACTCTGAGGTTTGTAGGGGTGCCCTGCTCATGCAGAGGCACTCTCACACTTATAACAAAGCACCCTGCCCTCAGGAGTGAAAGGCCTACCATAGGTCTTAAGTGCAGTGACCTCAGATGCAAATAAATCAGTAGACTTATATCGGACGTGAGAGGTGCAAGCACTATCCCACACAGGCTGCAATGGCAGGCATGTAGTCACAGTTTAACTCCCATGGGTGGCACAATAGATGCTGCAGCCCATGGGAGACCCATTGTAGGAGGCTGGCTTAGTATATGGTACTCAGATATGTAACTAATCCGGACAACCCTTGTGGTGATTTCAGAGGTCTTAGACAACCTTAGAGAGCTCCCTAAGTGGTAGCTGCGGAGAACAGCCTTCAGGCTTAGTCCAGAGAAGTGAAAAGAAGCTTGTTTTACCTGTACTAATCATACAGTGTAATTATAAAAAATATGTATTTATTATAAACACTCACTAAAACATTGCAATATATCCTACCTGGAGATATAACCACAATACACACAATACTTTACTAATAGAACACATAAGTAGCAAAAATTCTGCCTACCATTGCCGTGAGGTCGGAATGCACTGCGTTCACACCCTTGCACAACTTGGGAAGTGTTACTGAGAGGCACAAGTACCTGGCCGTAGCCTGCGAGTACTTGAAGCGCTCCAGTGACAAGTCTGCCTTCTCTCCTTTAAAACAAGTCCCATCAAAGGGCATGTATGAGAAGCTGGCTTGGTATATGTTGTACACTTTTGTAAATGACACCTTGCACCAATACAGACAATCCCAATGGTGATGTTAGTGGTCTTAGACAACCTTAGAAAGCTCTCTAAGTGGTAGATTAGCCTTCAGGCTTAGTCCAGAAGGAGTGTAAAGCAGCTTGTTTTACCAGAACATAATCTTATAGCTATAGATTAAGTGAAAAAGAACCACACAGTGTATTTATAAAAATATGTATTTATTATAAGACACTTACTAACACATACAGATATCTCCTAGCTGGAGATATACACAATGCACACAATACTTTCCAATAGAAACAGGTAAGCAGCATGTAATACACAGTGTCACTAGGGGGAGAGCAAACATTTACTAAAGTAGTGGTATGCGAACCACGACTTGAGTCAAGACTATACCCAAAAGATGTAGAAGGGCCGGGGACACAAAGTATCACCCTGGAACCCACGGATGCCATGTGTAGAGTGGGAACAAGACTGAGTGCTCAATATAAGTCAATAGGTAAGTTGTGGTTGCAGTTTTTAAAAAGAAGGACCCTTCCCAGAGGACCCTGAAGAAATCCTGTGTAAGGTGGAAGGTTGGAGACTCACCCCACCCGTGGATACCCCGGGAACCAGGATACCTAACACCAGGGCAGCCGGGGGCATAGGTGCAAAGTGATGTCGTAAACACCCAGTAGACCACAATGGAGGACTTCAGTGAAGATGCCGGTGGCGAAGAAGGTGAAAGAGTTTGGTGGAACCCAAAGGTGGATTCAAGATGAATGGACAGAGTCTATGCCACTCAGGAGTGACCAGGAGGCACAGAAGACAAATGTGCACTGATGTAGGAGATGCAGGAGAGTTTATGTTGCCCTTGAAGCTGCAGCTGTGCGGAGCAGTCGATGCTGTGGAAGACCAGGAGCTGTTCACAATCTGTACCAAGTCGGATGTCATGAGCCAGGGCGTCAGTGTCCGTCGGGAGCACCAACAAGCCTTGGCAATGGCAACAAATTTAGTAGACGAAAGAGGAGCAATGTCGGGACCAGCAAGGTCCAAGTGACTCCCCACAAGCAGGTAAGTCAAAGGAGGCTAGCAGGGGAGCCCACTGAGGACAAACAAGACCCTCTAGAGGACCCACGGGCCGAAGGCACAGGAGTCACAAGAGGAACTCAAGCAGCTCACCAATGATGAAGGCCCACAGTGCAGAGGATGCGGTGAGGACAAAGATCTTGGTAGACATGCTTGAGGCGGGAGCTTCTTGGGGCATTAAGATCTCTGGTGAAGGGAGTCAACAAGCCTTGGCAACAGCAAGTCAACACAGTGCACAGAGGTACTGCTCCAGCGGTTACAATGAGGGATACTGGCTTCAAACTTGCTGTGAAGACAGGCCTAGAGGGAGTTGCAGAACCACCACCTGTGTTGCTGAACCCTTTGGAGTCTGTGGGACCTCAGGAACAGCAGACCAGTCAGCTTAATTGCAGTGCCTCCAGATGCAGGGAAGTGACTCCTTCACTTTAAGGGAGATTCCTTCGGGTGTCTCGGATGTCCACAGGCCTGTAGAAGAACCTTTATGGAGCACACGCACAGATGAAACAGAAGACTGGCAGAACGACGACACCGAGAGAAGTAGGAGTCTTCCCAGTTGCAGTCTTGGTTCCCAAAGCGAAGTCCAACAAAGTTCAAAGTGCACAGATGGTTAAAGATGGAGTGGCTTTGGATCTGAATCTTGTCCCACAATGAATCTAAGGAACCACCCACAAGTAAGCCCTTAAGTACTCTAAGAAAAGGATTGGAACGATTCAGGGGTCCCTCCCACAGGAGGGGCTGGACAGTGGGGAGGATACTCCCATGTTCTTTGTCCAGTTTGGTGCCAGAGCAGGAGTCAATGGCTCCCTGAACTGGTTCCAAATGGAGTATGCAAGGAGAGCAGAAAATGTGCCCTTCAAAGCAGTCTAGTGACGCTGGCAAGCACCCCCGCCTTGTCCCAATACACTAAGTCCTGTCTGGAAGGTGGTCACAACTCCCTATGACAGGAAACCTACTGTCCTGCCTTCTCCTGCTCGAGCCTGGCTCAGCAGCAGGAGGGCAGAATCGTGTCTCTGGTCAGCAGCAATCATAGTTAGCTGTCCCGGTCTGGAAGATTGGTACCGGGAGCACTGAGGGCCTCCCGGAGGGGCCCTGCAGTGCATGGAATCATACCTCCAACACCATTTATGGTGTGGGGGTATGATTCCACCATGTTTGATACCAAAAATGACAGGGTTTGTTACAGCCAGTTCAGATATGGTAATCGCGTAATGACGCATGGCCACTCTATGTGTCATAATGGCTGATGCACTTACAACCCAGGAGAATAGACTCCGAAGGTTGTAGGGGTGTTCTGCTCATGCAGGGGAACCCTCACACTTATAATCGAACACCCTGCCATCGTGAGTGAAAGGCCTTCCTTAGGGGTGACTTAAAGGTTTTAAGTGCAGTGACCTCAGATATAAGGAAGCATGTGTATGTCTCGTAAATGGTGCTAGCACCAGCTTACACAGGCTGCAATGGCAGACCTGTAGTTACAATGTAAGTGGTCTCCGATGGGTGGCATAATACGTTTCAGCCCATGGGGGACCTCTAGTGTACCTTTGCCTTGGATACTTTGGTACCATTTACTAGGGACTTACAAGGGTACACCAGTAGGGTGTACCCAAGTACTCACCAGGTCCAATTTAGGGAAGAAGCACAGAGACTGGGGTCCTGATTAACAGGATCTAAGTCAGAAAACCATAATGACACCAGCAGAAAGTGGGGGTGACCATGAAAGCAAATCCTACTTTCCTACACCTATGGTGTATCTATGTCCTGGGTACTTTAGTACCATATATTAGGGACTTATAATGGTACACCAGTAGCCAATTGTGGAGGTGCCAAAGTACTTACAAAAGCCATTTTGGGAGAGAGAGCACAGATGCTGGGGTCCTGATTAGCAGGATCCCAGCAAACTGCAGTCAAAATGAAGTACCGGGTTTTTAGAGCCCAGCGGTGCAGGGGAACACACCCTAAGACTTCGGATTCTTCCTGTTTCAGACCCACAGAAACACAGAGTCTTCTAGGTGAAATCAAAGATCGTATTTTATTGGCTGCAGACCAATCACAGGTATCCGAGAAGTACACCACGATGTATGTTCTCAGGAGACTGCTCCCGAACCAAAAAACAGTCTTTACTTATATACACAAAATTACACTTGGGGGCAACACCGCCCCTATTTTACAAGTGGTCATTCACATATTTTAGTTTCAAAGAAACATCAGAGTCATAATGACAATCCCACATTTCAGTTCGTTAAGCATACAATCATTTTACCCAGAAAGGCTCAGAACCCTCATCAGATAACAGCGGACCCCAATAAAACGGGCACCTCCTGCTCGTAAAACAAGCCATAAAGTAGGAAACATAGTCAGGTGTGAAATAGCTTAGTCAGAGATCGTGTGTGAACAAGGACTTTATGATGGGTGGAGCCCTGATGCTAATCACATTAGGCCGCGAGGAAAGGAACTGGCCGGACAGGATTGACCTCGGGCAGCGGAGTTAGTTTGCACAGGTCAGAGAGAAGTCACAGAAGGTGTACGTGTCCTTTAGGCCCAAACATGGCCTTAATGCGCAGCCTATGTGAGGGCAACCACAAAATGGCTACTGTACTAAAATGGAACCCAGAGGGTTCAATATGTGGTATCGTATGCACGGTGAATTCATCAGTGAAACATGACGAAAACACTCGTACATACCGCATTTGACATTTGCGGTTCGCTGATACTAACATCGGCATGGTAGGACCGTGCATCCAGCGTGGTTCCGAAATTTACAGTACCACAGACCCTCCTTTTGCCCTTACATAGGCAAGAACTATACTAGTCTGAATCCAGGTCTATATTCATAAAGTCATGGAGATGTTGCTGTAGCATCATCCTATTGCTTAGCTCGTCCCTTGATACAGGTTTCCTTACACATGATGCAACACAGAGGCTACACATTACAGGAGCACACTGTATACATAGACAGAACAGGAAAAGAATGGCTAAGATCATCCCAATGACTATTAGAATCTTCCATCCCCAAGCTGATATCAGTCCCCAGAACCACCCAATCATTGACCAATCTCCTTTATCCACGTGAATGGATTCGGAAATCTTATGCAGTTTGGAAATGGCCTGGTCGACTGTTGGAGCGTTATCTGGTATGAAAATACAACAGCTCGATTGGATAACCTTGCATACCCCACCACGGTCTGCAAGTATGACATCTAGAACCATACGGTTCTGTAAAATCATGAGGCGATCCGCTTGAAGCTCAGCTGTCAAGTTACCAAGGGCACCGGCCGTTACATTAACAGTGGTTTCAACTACACAAGTCAGTTGTCTTAGGTTCCGACTATTGACCATGGGTCCCCAAAACGGCAGGAAACCCAGGAAAAAGTCTCCCGCTTCCTGACCGGCAGTATCTTCCTTACTAATAACGCCTCTCACAACTCTGGTCTTGTGATAATCAGAGGCGGCAGTAAATGTTGGCGGTAGCAAATTCGCAACATAACACGTGCCTGAGAAATCAGGGGGCAACCATGTATATGCTCGGTCATTACAGACAAAGTATGTACCCTTGGCAGCCAAAAACGCAGGGGAAAACTGTGATGGGAAAGTGTACGTTTCAGTACAGTTACTCTTCCCTAGTTGAGCTCTTGGATTCTGACCATTGCCTTGTAGACAGAACCGACCTATGTGGGATACAACCCAAATCTTAGATGAACTTTTGCGCTGTTTTTCGCCCAAACTAATACTATACCCCGTCGCGTTCCAACCTACATAAGCTCGCAACTCATCCTTGGGAATAGATGTATATGCATCGATATCTCTACTCATATCTGCAACTCCTCTCATCAAGGCTTTATTGTTCGAGTTAGGTCTAGTGGAACGCGGTGGTCGCAGGGAGTAGGTTTCAAGCGCAAAAAGAAACATGGTCTGGAATGCCCATGATGAACCATTATAGCTAAACGGCAGTACTAGATATGGGCTGCCCTTATTAATGGTGTGCGGCATCAAACCACACACCCAGCAGTTCGTTGTATTCATAACTAGTTGGTGCTGGTGCAGGAGTTGAATGAACGAATTGTTTACGAATTCAGCACGTCTAGCTTGTTCGTGTTCTGGCAGAGGGTGGAAAGAGTGCGGGAAAACAGTAGGAAGAGGTGTGGGCTGTACAGTGGGTGCAAATGACACTTGGAAAGACAATAATACACAACCTACAGAAAGCATCATTATGCTAGATAGCACAAACAGACATAATACTACAAAACATTTGCTATTCATTATTTTACATATTCTGCTCTCCATCCTGAGAAACTCCATCCTCTAATCATGCTGCTCGCGGCGGATGAGTATCTTCTGCTAAGGAGTACACCTGTCAGTTCAGGAAACGCCCTAGACCAACCAGAACCGTTGACCTAACGTCTTCGGCTTGTACCCCAAAGTCTTGGCACCGCGACCCTGCAGCTGAACCCGGATGGTGGTTCGAAAAACAAAAAGTCAAAAAGTTTCTCAGATGAGAGAGCTGCACTTTTGGAAATATCAAAGAAAAATAATTTTTATTTGTCCATAGTCCTTGGCCTCAAATTATACCTGTTTTTCCCAGGTACTGTCTGGTCTTGAAACAAGAGTTCAGGCTCTGTGGTGTCCAATCGAATTGATAGCGATATAGCTTCTTGCAGAATGTCGTCACTTTCTTGCTCTGTGATTGTTCTCTTTACACGTGCATCGCTAAAAGGCACAAAACGAGGCACAGTCTCAGCCTCGGAGTCAGCGATCCCCTCCTGGACCCACCGTTCATACGGTAGGGGCAAAGGGATCCTTTTGCAATGTATTCCGTGTATCCAATTCTTTTTCCCTTTCACTCGAACCGCTGATCTTGTCGATAGCAGGACTAGGTGGGGGCCGATCCAACGGGGCTCATCATTTTTCGTACGTTGAAAATTCTTAATCAGCACCCACGTTCCAGGCTTAATAGGGTGTCCTGGAGCTTCAGAGGCCTGGGGCAGAGTATCGTGAACCTGTTGGTGTAAGACACGCAATTTAGCCGTCAATTCATACAGATAATCAAGCAGTATTGGATGTTCGATTTCACTGAACTTTGTCGGCCTTGGCACTCCCCATACATTGGCCGGACGGCCAAACACAATTTCATACGGACTAAGTCCCACTCGTGAATGCACAGTCATTCTTGTTGATAGGAGTGCTAAGGGCAGAGCGTCAGGCCATTTAAGACCGGAGCTCGCCTGAATTTTGGCCAACTTAAGTTTCAAGGTGCCATTATAGCACTCTACTAATCCAGCTGATTGGGGGTGATTTGCAGCATGGAACTTCTGCTTAATGCCTAGTCCCTCACACACATCCTTCATCACTCGACCTACAAATTCACTCCCGTTACCACTCCATACCATCCTTGGCATTCCAAACCTAGGGAAAAATTCTTTGACAAGGGCTTTAGCTGTGGATAAGGCCGTATTGTCTTTTAGGGGATATGCTTCTATCCATCTTGAAAAAGCACAAACAACAACCAGTACATATTTCAAATTGTTGCACCTTTCCATGTGGATGAAGTCTAGCTGCAGAACTTCAAATGGATATGATGGGGGCGCAAAATGACCAGGTGGAGTTGGGGTTCCCCTACCCGGATTGTATTTCAGACATACCATGCAATTTTTGACCACATTCTCTGCACATTTAGGGATCCCAGCATTCTGCCATGCTGGAGCCAACAATTTACAAATCCCTTTCACACTGATATGTGCCATTCCATGTGCCATCGTAACCACTGGAAGCACATATGCATCAGGCAACAACCATCGCCGGTGTTCTGACAAATCAATCCAACAACCGTTCTCATCCAATTTACCCTTACTCTCTTTCCACATACTCAATTCTTTCTCTGTGGCTTCAGCTTGAAGGGACTTCACACTCTCTATCGTGTCTTCACACATTCCAACATCACCAACCCATCTTGCAGGGCCTGCAACATACATTCGACCTGTCACATCTTTTGCTGTTTCTTTCGCGGTTTCGTCAGCAAATGCATTACTACGCCCAACATCATCGGTAACCTTCTTGTGTGCGCTGCATTTCACAATCGCGACTTGTGACGGCAAGGTCAGTGACTCAAGGAGATCATTCACTAACTGACCATTCTGAATCTTAGCTCCATGCGAGGTCAGGAAACCACGTTCTTTCCACAAACGCCCAAAACTATGGGCCACACCAAAAGCATACTGACTGTCAGTATATATGTTCACTTTCATTCCTTTCGACAACACGCATGCTCTTGTAAGTGCAATTAATTCTGCTGCTTGGGCTGAATTATGTGGTACGCGTGCAGTTTCAACAATCGTGTGCAGAGTCGTGACAGCATACGCAGCAGTCGTATCACCATTCGGAAGCTTGAAGCATGAACCATCCACCCATAAGGTACCATCACATTCAACCAGGGGAGTATCCTTAAGATCCACTCTCCCTTTTGTTTCTTCTTCTGTTCTGAACAGACAATCATGCTGTTCAACCTCATCTGTGTCTGCCGAAATTGGCAATAATGTGGCTGGATTCAACGTATTGCACCTCTTTATGTGCACATGACTCGCTAGCAGCGTCAACTCGTAACTTGACAATCGAGCATTAGTTAAATGCTGTGTCTTGGTCCTGTTTAACAATGTGTCCACTGCATGAGGAACCATTACGATCAATGTGTTATTCATCACTAATCCAGCAGACTGTCGAATGGACACAGCTGCTGCCGCTGTGGCTCTTAAACAACTTGGCAATGCCCTCGCTACAGAGTCCAAAGTCGACGAAAAATACGCGCATGGACGCGGTCTGTCTCCAAAAGGCTGTGTTAGCACTGACAATGCGCAACCGTCCTTTTCATAAACATACAAGGTAAAAGGCTTACTATAGTCGGGGGTACCCAACACAGGAGCTGAACATAATGCCTTGCGTAATTCCACAAAACTTTTCTGACACTCTGCAGACCATGGGACAGGATTCGGTATATCTTTATATGTTAATGCTAGCAATGGTTTTGCCAGCAAAGAAAAACTCGGGATCCAGTGCCTACAGTATGAAGTAATGCCCAAGAAAGCACGCACTTCTCTCTTTGTCCTTGGCACACTTAATTGTGCAATGGCTTGGATTCTTTCTGGGGTCAGCTTCCTTCCCTCCTTCGAGAAGAGATGACCTAAATAGGTCACTTCTTGTCGACAATATTGCAGTTTAGAGAGAGACACTTTGTGTTGATAGGCAGACAAATGACGCAACAATGATGATGTAGCTCCTTTACAAATCTCCTCAGTATCTGCGGCGATTAGTAAATCGTCAACATACTGGATAAGGGTATCACCATTAGGTAAAACAAGGGCATCAAGCTGCGCTTTTAAAGCCTGACTGTATATTGATGGACTTTCACAGTAGCCCTGTGGAGCGCGTTTAAAACGGAAGCTTCGACCTCCTAAACAAAAGCCAAAAATATCCCTGCTCTCCTCTGCAATCGGGATACTAAAGAAAGCATTCTTTAAATCAATCACTGAGAACCAAGCAGCGGAAGCTGGGATCATAGTCAACAAGGCAGTTATATCAGGGACGACTGGAAACTGTGGCACAACTACCTTATTGACCTCTCCAAGATCGATCACAAATCTATAAACAGGTGGCTGAGAAGGGTCAGTACGTTTTAAAACAGGCAAAACCGGACTATTGCAAACGTTGCCTCTTGTCTCTTCAATTACATCCTTCTCAATTAAATCATAGATAATTGCTAACAACGCTTTTTCACCTTCCTTAGAGATCTTGTACTGGGGAATGCGTGGCAATTTAACATTGGCTTTCAAAGTGACAACATACGGCGGTATTTCCAAGAGGCCCACATCATTAGGGCCAGTGGCCCAAAGGGCATCAGGAAGAGACGACAATTCAGCTGGTAGTTTATTCTTTGACAAATACATGGGAGAAATCACTTCCTTACCCAATGTAAGTTGTACTCCCGAGGGGGAACAATATAATGTCGAATGTAATCTCTTCAACAGATCCAATCCTAACAGGTTTTCACCACATCCTGTCGTTAGGATAAGGGGTGCTTTCAGCTCACAAGGTCCAACAGAAAGGGCCATAGGACTTGAGATCGGGTTCCTAACCGGGGCGCCAGAAAAACCTACTGAAACATTCATTTCGCCAGACAAAGGCGCGCCAGGGAGTTTTGAGCGCATAATAGAACTCTTTGCAGCACCAGTGTCCAGCAGAAAGGGCTCTGTTACACCCGCTGTGGTCACCTTAACATACGGTCCGCTCTGATCCACTGGCACTGAAACAACTCCCTCTCTCTGTCTACGGCTGTCCTAGTAATCATTACCGTCCGTATTATCATCTTTTACATAATAGTCATTATTATAGTACTGAGCTGTCTTGCCAGTTGCATGGGCTTGCTGATCAAAACTATTCATCGTATTTTGAGGCGGAAGAGGACGCGCGTTCTGGGGGACAGTTCCACGCCCTCTACCTCTTGGGGCTCGCTGGCCACCTCTACCTTTTGCGCCATAAGCATTATTCGTGCGCTGCAACAATCTAAGGCAATTATTTTTAAAATGACCTTCCTCCTTGCAATATGAACACTGATTGGGACCGATAGGGACACGTGGTTGATAATACCCATACATTTGCTGATTATTCTGGAACTGTTGGGGTTGCTGATAGATACCCTGGGTTTGCCTATAATTATTCTGACCTTCACGTGGTGGATAAGCCTGCTGTAAAAGAACCTTTGTTTTCAACTGTTTCGTTTTCTTGTCTGTTCTATCCTTCTCATCTTTATCCCTATTTTCGTAATACTGTGCAGTAGCCAGTATTTGCGCTGAAGAGGAAACGGCCCAAGAACTCTCCGAATCTTTTAATTTTTTACACAACTCTGGAAGCAAATTATGCACGAATTTATCAACAAATAACCGTTGGCCACCTTCTGTACTCATGTCCTGACCACTGTGGTCGATAAATGTTTCTTCAAACCTGGTGAAGAAATCGGACACTGTTTCATCTTTCTTCTGTTTGCATGCGGATAATTTATCCCAATTTACACGTATTGCGGGCATTAAAGTTTTCAAATAGTTAATTATTCTACCAGGGAGTTCTGCTACCGCGGGCTCAGGCTTGGCACCACCAACCTGTCTATTGTCTGCATTAATGATATTAGCCCATGTGTCACCTAGTTCTGCAGCATAATCTGTATTACGAATCAATCCCCACAAAGGCTGTGAAACAACATTTCCAAACAACATATCTATGTCAGCTAGATTCATGACACATGATTCTGCAGTCTGTGATAACTCCTTATAATATCCTGCAGGGTTCTTACGGGGGTCAGGCAATGTCTGCTTAAGCGCTAAAACTTCAGATCGTTTCCAGGAAACATGTACCCAAACACATTGAAAATGTGGCAGAACAGGTGGATTAGCCTGTGCATCACCAGGTCTCCAGACTGGAGGAACCTCACGCATCGGGTATTGTCGCGCTTTTACCTGTTTCCCTTCAGGGAATTCCTGTCCAAACAACGACTGCTGACAATCCCCATTCCTGAAAGACAGCAGTGTCGCTACTGCTTTCTCAACATCAGAACCCACAATCGTACCTTTTCCAAATTCAAATCGCACTTGACACAACTCTTGCGGACTGGAGTCTAAATCATTATCTTCCAATTCCTCACATAGGATTTCAGACATTTTCTCAAAAACGTATCTCTGTTGTGGTGCTTCCCACTGATGAAAAACATTCACAACGGACCTTACACCATATCTAGAAGGATAAACAATCCATCTACGTGCCATGCGGTCCAGTTCTTCTTTCTCTCTAGAACCAGGTATTTGACTATGTAACTGCTTACGTTGTGGACCAGGGGTCGTAGTGGACGACCCAAAGAGGGGTGATATAAGACTAGTGACTGCACTAGCTATTCGTTGTCGTGCAGAAGGAGAAGTTGAGGCAAGAACCGGGGGAAAAACAGAGGGAAAAAAAACGGGTGTAGATACAGATACAGGAGTAGTAACAGGTAGGGCACCAAGGGAGGCAGCTGATGTGCTAGGTAAAGTCGCAGGAAGCACAGAAGTGGTAGGTAGCAAAATCGGCGTCCCTTGGGAAGGCTGTGCTACCGGGACAGGAGCCGGCTGAGGAGGAGCTGGCGGCTGCGGGAAAGCTTGCGGTGCATTAGCTGGAGGCTGTACATTTACGGGTTGCGGAGGCGCTGTAGCATTTTGCACATACGGGGGTGGCGAACTTAGCAAATGCGACATTAGGGGGTCTTTCTCTTTTTCTTTTGACTCATCTTGTTGAAGGGGTGGCAAAACTGGGTAACATTTATCAATGACTAGTTTGCGTTGCCTGTGCAACTGCTCATTCATTTGGTCCTCTTCATTATCTTTAAACTGCAAAGCTGCTTGCATTATCGACATACCTCTCTCTCTTTTATTCTTCTTTGCTAATTTAATTTCCTTTTGTTTGGCTTCCTTTCGCCATAGGCGGAAAGAATCAAACATCGCCGGCCGGACTTTCTTCTTGAACAATTTAACTTCTAAATTATCTAGGATCTCTGTGTCGAAACTACCATTTTGGGGCCATTTAAAAACACCATCCTTCCTGGTGTATCGGATCCATACTTCATTATACGTAATGGGGCCCACACCATGTTTCACATAAAACTCATAAGTTGGAGTTCCAATTGGAGGAACCGGACACGAATCCTCTAATCGGGAATCCCTTTTACAACCAAAACAAAACAAATTTCCAAATATACTAGAACCAGGCATCCTCGCTCACTAGTCTAGTTTCAAACTTCAAAGGATTATCGAATACGATAGTCTCGTGAATACACGAGTCCTCTGGCACTTGCAAGACCCAAATCAAAGCGATCCCGAAGGATACCAAAATCCCGAAGGATACCAAACAAACTGGGAGACGCTCCACTTATACTTAACTGAGGTATCGATGACTTCACCAGAAGACTCTCTCAATTGTTTCGCTCTACCAAATCGTCAAGGGTCCAAAACAGGGCGATTAATCAGGGCAGCAGTCCTTCGTAGCCGTCGCGACGCGGAGAACCTCGTAGAAAAGACTTTCGGACCACGGCGACATGCAGGGGTCGATGAAGTGGCGGCCTTCCTCCAGAATTTCCACACGAAGCTCCTCACAAACCTCTGGCTTGGACCGGTACCGCTGAAATCGTCCCACGTTGGGCGCCAACTGAAGTACCGGGTTTTTAGAACCCAGCGGTGCAGGGGAACACACCCTAAGACTTCGGATTCTTCCTGTTTCAGACCCACAGAAACACAGAGTCTTCTAGGTGAAATCAAAGATCGTATTTTATTGGCTGCAGACCAATCACAGGTATCCGAGAAGTACACCACGATGTATGTTCTCAGGAGACTGCTCCCGAACCAAAAACCAGTCTTTACTTATATACACAAAATTACACTTGGGGGCAACACCACCCCTATTTTACAAGTGGTCATTCACATATTTTAGTTTCAAAGAAACAGCAGAGTCATAATGACAATCCCACATTTCAGTTCGTTAAGCATACAATCATTTTACCCAGCAAGGCTCAGAACCCTCATCAGATAACAGCGGACCCCAATAAAACGGGCACCTCCTGCTCGTAAAACAAGCCATAAAGTAGGAAACATAGTCAGGTGTGAAATAGCTTAGTCAGAGATCGTGTGTGAACACGGACTTTATGATGGGTGGAGCCCTGATGCTAATCACATTAGGCTGCGAGGAAAGGAACTGGCCAGACAGGATTGACCTCGGGCAGCGGAGTTAGTTTGCACAGGTCAGAGAGAAGTCACAGAAGGTGTACGTGTCCTTTAGGCCCAAGCATGGCCTTAATGCGCAGCCTATGTGAGGGCAACCACAAAATGGCTACTGTACTAAAATGGAACCCAGAGGGTTCAATATGTGGTATCGTATGCACGGTGAATTCATCAGTGAAACATGACGAAAACACTCGTACATACCGCATTTGACATTTGCGTTTCGCTGATACTAACATCAGCATGGTAGGACCGTGCATCCAGCGTGGTTCCGAAATTTACAGCACCACAAAAACATACTGACATCAGGCAAAACAGGGGGGGCATAAAAGAAAGATCCTACTTTTCTACAGACAGCTAGAAGGAATTTTCCTTGGAGTGAAGGAGTCACTCCACTGCAGTCGCAGGCACATCTTCCTCGATAACTGGTCTGTGGATCCTGCAGTCCCACGGACACTTCAAGGCTCTACAACACAGGTGGTGGCTTGGTAATTCTCTTGAGACCTGACCTGTCTGCTATGCAATTTTGAAGACTGCTATCCCTTGTGAAGCTGCTGGAACGGGGCCACTGTAAACTGCGTTTCTCTGCCATTGACAAGGCTTGTGGATTTTCCAGCCCATAGATCTTCGAGCTCCAAGAAGCCCCAGCCTCAAGCATCACCCTGCTGCAAAAGCAACATCCTCACTGCATCTCCTGCGATGTGGACCTCAATCTTCGGTAAGGTGTGGAGGCCTCCCTGTGACTCCCTCTGCCTGCTACCAGAGGGTCCCTCTGGGGTCTTTCGCCGATCCTACTGGCTCTCCTACTTGCGGAGAGATAGCTCTAACCCTTTTGTGGCGGTTGACTTCCCTGGACCTTGCTGGTCCTCCTTTCTGTAGCATGTCTTCTGCATTTGCCAAGGCTTGTTGGTGGTCCTGCTGCCCACTGACCCTCCTGCAATTCGTCTCCTGTGCTTCTACATCTTCGCCTGGTCTCCATAGCTGCAACTCCAAAACCTCCATTATACCGGGCCCACAAGAAGGGTGGGCAACATGCTCCTGCACCTCCTTGACAACTCTGGGTGGCTTGGACTCTTTCTCCTCTCTCAAGTACTCCTCCACTGGAATTCATGCCTGGGTTCCACCAACCTGGTCCACGGGTCACAATAGCAGCTGAACATCATATGATCTCCATTGACTTCAACAGGAGGTTCCGACATCACTTCACACCTATGCATCCGGGCTCCCTGGTGTTGGTATTCAGTTCCTTGGGTTATACATGGTTGGGGTTGCTCTCCAGCCTCCCTGGTTCCAAAGGGTTTCCTCAGGGTCCTCTGTGAAAGGTCCTGAATCTGAAAAAACCCTAAACACAACTTCCCATGTTATCCTAAGGACAATGAACTGGCGTATCACCTCTGCATATGGGCGTCTAGGGAATCCAAGCAACTTACCTTTGGTGGTTCAGGGCTTCCACTGGCCTACAGCTCCTTGGGTGGTAGCCTCTACTAGGTACCCTGATTGCTTTCCATTATTCTAGTATATGATTTGGTCCCCCCCATTGGGGCTCTTGTATTTTGTGTGCTTACTTACCTGTTTCTATGCTATATTTGTTGTGTAACTATATCTCCGGGTAGGAGATATACCAAGTAGGTTAATGTTTGGTATTGTAATAAATACTACTTTATTTTGCTATCATGGTGTGGTTCTTTCCTGTGTGTGACCCTCCTCAGCTGCCTATTGTGGTAATTGCATCCGCGTTACACCCTCCTGGATAAGCATTAGCTACTCTCCACAGCTACCCCTTGAGAGCTCTGGTGATCAGAGACCACTTTCACTATCACTAAGAGTTGCCAGCCTCCTACAACTACCTGTCACTCTCTTGTAAACACCCCTAAATACAGTATTTAGGTGGCATCCCTAGGCCATGAACAGATGTATTCACGGACACAAGAAGACAATGAATGAAGAAGCGCTGTTGGACCGAGAACTGCAGAATTTGTGGTGAACTTTGGAAGCAAACTACTGCCTGCAGCCACAGAACTCGACAATCACCATCCTCCAGTTCGTCTCATTGCTAGGTAGCCTCCACAAACCCCAAATAGTCCTCAGCACTTCGCAAATCGCCAGAGAAACTCCCTTAAGTTAGAAGTACTATCTAACGGCAGCCACAGGCCTCCAAAACAGCAAAGTCCAGTCCAGTGTCGTGGAGTTCCTCAGTCTGACAGACATCTGTGAGTGCCAGCCGAAGGTACACTTGCTATGGAGGGTGAGCTCAGCCTCTGCACCAAGACTTGAGCCCCCAGGTCCCTTGGGAGCTGAAAGGCACCACAACCCAGGGTACAGGACCCCCTGCTGCAAAACCCTACAAACCTGAGCCCAGGTGGACTCCAACTCTACAGCGAGCCAGAACCCGACGAGGGACATCAGGACTATGGAGACCCACCTCAGCAGTTGCCCAGCAGCTCCAGAATCATTGCTCCAAGGTGCCACCTCCTGATGGCGAGGTGTTTCTTTGCGCACTGTAGCCCAGCTGCCCATCATCACTGCACCCAGCCCTCCCGGTGCATCTTCAAACCAGTTGTGCTCACACGGCCTCAGAGCCCTTGCGACCTATACTCTCCCTTGTGAGCCTTGCTTTGCTTTTACAGGTGGCACCCTGTCTTTGTAGCGTGCCATCTACAAACTCCCCTTTTTCTTTGCTCCTGGTGAAATCCGGGAAGCTTCCCAGAACTTGGCATTGGAACTTTGAACCTTGGCCCTGGGACCTTCTGATTTTAAAAGGTGAACCACTAAAGTAACTGCATTGCATTGATTTTCCACTTGCCTTTTTCCTTCCATAGGAAATGTATTGTGAGTAATTGCGCACAGCTGTGATTATTTCATTTATTGTGATTTTTTCATATTGCAAAAGTATTTACCTTGTACACAAACTTCTTGGCCTAAATATTTATCTAAAAAGTGCTATTTTTCTAATTTGGTCTCAACTTCATTCATTGAGTGTGTGTATCATTTATTGACTATGTGAGTACAACAAATACATAGCGCTGCCCTCTGATAAGCCGAACTGCTTTCCCACACTATCACAAAATAGAGCATTAGTTATCATGATCTACTTTTGCCTCTGTAAACCAATAAAGGTCTCTGTGATCTCTCTGCACAGGGTACACCTTGTGATGCTCTATATAGAGGTGGGTTTCCTACATCATCAGATAGAGACTTCTAACCACAAATTCCTTTACTTTAAATAGATACCCAAGCCACACCATCCTGGAGGTGGGCTGAGGATAAATTACTAGACTAAAAAGTCCCACAGGACCGAACAGGTAAAATGCCCCTCCATGTGGACCTGACTGTCCAGGCAGTAGTGCTAGTCAAACACATGCAGCAACGCCCCCGTTGCTGCCTGGTAGAAATTCAGGACTGAAATGCCACGAGCCAACGCCGTGGTAGCAGCTTTGCCCCAGGTGGAATGGGCCTGTAAGCCCTCAGGAGGCTGCTTTTTAGCCAGGGGGTAGCATTTCTTAATACAGAAAATGACCCCGCACAAAATGCTTAGTTTCGGAACAGCCCAATCTTTTTTAGCTCCCATATATCCCACGAAGAGGTGATCGTCCAACCGGAATTCTTGTGCGGTCATGGTAGAACAACACACTTTTTGAGTCCAGGCAATGGAGTTGTTCCTCTTCCTTAGAGGGATGCAGAGGAGCATAAAAGGTGGGTAGTGTGACCTACTGACCCAGATCGAATAGGGTCACCATTTAAGGTAGGAAAGAGACTCAGGTGTGAAGCACCACCTTATCCGGAATATCATAAGATAGTAAGGCTTGGATAATAAAGCCTGCAGCTCACTCACCCTCTGGGCAGATGATATTGCCACTAGAAATGCTGTCTTGATGGCAAGCAACCAGAGGAGACAATTATTTAACGGCTCAAAGGGACCACACAAGGTAAGTGAGAACCAGGTTCAGATCCCACTGAGGCATAACGAAGGGCGCAGGGGTAAACACATGTACAAGCCCTATCAGAAACCTATTTACAATAGGGGACTTAAATAAAGAGGGCTGGTCAGGAAGCAGCAACAAAGCAGATGGAACACAATGCTAACCCTTGAGAATGCCCAGAGCAGAGCCCTGCTGGGCAAGGGTAAGAATGAAGAGAGCAAGAACCTCATGATACCACACTCTCCATGCCCAATCCAGAGCAGCAAGAATGACTTGGGCCCACTGCTCCTGATCTTCTTGAGAACTTGGGCAGGAGTGGTATGGGCGAGAAGGTGCGGAAGAGGTCTGAACTCCACGTGTCACCAAGTGATAGCTACCTTGAGAACTTCAACATGCAATACTGCTGACATTGCGCGTTCTCTTCAATCAATCAATCAATCAGGGGTTTAGAAAGCGCGCTACTCACCCGTGAGGGTCCCAGGGCGCTGGTGGGGGTGGGGGGGAGAATCGGCAGCTCCGGCCCAGTCGAAGAGCAAGGTCTTGATGGCTTTCCTGAAGATGTGCAGGTTAGGGGAGCGTCTGATGCTGACCGGGAGCTCGTTCCAGGTTTTGAAGGAGAAGGCCCTGCCTCCTGTTTTGCTTCTGCGGATGCGGAGTGTCTCTGCTAGGGCAGGGTCAGCGGATCGGAGAGTTCTTTTGGGAGCATGGAAACTGACTCTATTGTTGAGGTATTTGGGACCGATGTTGTGGAGGGATTTGTAGGCGTGGGTGAGAAGCTTGTAGGTTATTCTCTTCTCAACCGGGAGCCAGTGTAGGTCTCGAAGGTGTTGAGTCATGCGTTCGTGCCGCGGGGTTCCGAGGACGAGTCTGGCTGCGGCATTCTGGATGGTTTGGAGCTTGTGTAGGAGGGTCCTGTTGATGCCGACGTAGAGGGCGTTTCCATAGTCCAGTCAGCTGATTAGGAGTGCGTGGGCGATGGTTTTTCTGTGTTCGGGGGGTATCCATTTGAAGGTCTTTCAGAGGATGCAGAGGCAGCTGAAGCTGGTGGAGGAGATGGCGTTGATCTGGCGTGTCATGGTGAGAGAGGAGTCGAGGATGATGCCGAGGTTCCGAGCGTGGTCTGCCAGGGTGGGAGGACTCCCGAGGGCAGAGGGCCACCATGTGTCGTCCCAGGCGGAGGTCGAGGGGACCAGGATGAGGACCTCAATTTTCTCAGTGTTGAGCTTCAGGCAGCTGTCATTCATCCATGCCAAGACGTCCCTCATTCCTTCCTGGAAGCTAAGCCTGGTGTCCTTGGGATCTTTCATGAAGGAGAGGATAAGTTGGGTGTCATCGGCGTAAGATACTATGTTGAGCCCACGCTGTCTGACGATGGCGGCGAGGGGGGCCATGTAGATGTTGAAGAGCGTGGGGCTGAGCAATGATCCCTGTGGTACACCGCAGCTGATCTCTGTGGGTTCGGAGATGAGAGGGGGTAGTCTGATCCTCTGGGTTCTGCCGGAGAGGAATGATCGGATCCAGTTGAGGGCGGTTCATTGTATCCCTGCGTCGTGTAATCTGGCTGCGAGGGTGTAGTGTGAGACGGTGTCGAAGGCCGTGGAGAGGTCTAGTAGGATGAGGGCTGTGATGTGGGCCCGGTCGAGTAGCATGCGGATGTCGTCGGTTGCGACGAGGAGGGCGGTCTCGGTGCTGCGGTTGCTACGGAATCTGGACTGGCAGGCGTCTAGGATGGAGTGCTCTTCGATGAATGCGGTCAGCTGGGCGTCTTTGGAGATGGACAAATCTAACCAAGGTTCTCCACACTGCTGAAAGAGCCCTTTCGCCCCCTCGAACTGGAGACGCCATTCGTCATCCACTAGGCATCGACGGCTGAGTTTGTCCGCACTCGCACTCAGAAAACATGGCAGGTGTTGAACCACCAGGGTTATGCCCTGCTCTTCCAGCTACGTCTACAGACGCAGGGCCTCTTGACAAAGAGTCAACGACCTCACCCACTCTGCTTGTTGCAGTACCACATAGCGGTGGTGTTGTCCGTTAACACCTGCACTAACTTCCACTTGACAGAGGGGAAAAATGCATTCAATGCTAGTCAGATCGCCTGGAGCTAAAGCTGGTTGATATGGAGTCCAGATTTCGCTGGAGACCAGAGTCCTCTGATCTCCCACTCTCCCAAATGGCCACACCATACCAGGTCCCAGGAGTGACGCACTTCAGACAGATTCCCCTGATGCTGCGCCCATTGGAACGTAAGGTCTGACTGCAGAGCGGGCATACACCAACTGGCATGATTTACCAACAGGATGCAGGAGAGGAGGCCATGAGGCCCAACAGCCTCAGACTCATTCTCATCGAAATTCAGGATAGAGGCTGAAACATCGGTATCAAACTGAATAGCCTGGACTCGCTGCTCGGGAGGATAAGCTCAAAATTGAACTGTGTCCAGAACTGTTCACATGAAAGGGAGCGTCAGAGAAGAAGTCAGGTGTGACTTTGGCAAGTTTATAGTGAACTCCAGCGAATGGAGGAGGTGGCCGTAGTCTGGAGAGATGACAGTCTGGGGCAAAGACACCTTAAACAGCCAATCATCGAGGAAGGAAGACTGAAAGCCCTATCCTGCGCAGATGAGCTGGGACCCCCAGCATCACCTTGGTTAACACCGAGGGGAGGTGGTAAGGCAAAATGGTAGCACAGTGAACTAAAAGTGCTTGTGGCCTACCTTGAACCGTAGGTAACGCCCGTGGGCAGGCAGGATGAGAAAAAACACATCCTGCAAGTCCAACGCTACCAGACAGTCTCTTTGGTCTAGGGAAGGAAATAAATAAACCAACATGAGCATCCTGAATTTCTCTTTTTTTGAGAAAGAGATTGACGATCTGGAGGGTCTAGAATAGGACAGAGACCTTGTTGTTTTTGGGTATCAGAAAGTAGCGGAAATATCAACCACTGCCTACTTCTGAAATCAGAACCCTTTCTATAGCGCCCTTGGCCAGAAGAGCTGTAACTTCCTCTTGGAGCAATAAAAGATGATTTTATGCCAGCCATTCTTGAGATGGGTGTAAAGGAGGAGGGAAAGACTGGAAAGTAAGGAAGTATTCATTTAGAATGTTCTGCAAGATCCATTTGTCGGATGTTATAGACTGCCAGTGGAGGAGATGACGCTAGATTCTTCCTCCAACTGGGCACCCATGGTCTTGAAGAACAAAACTAGGAGGACTTTGAGCGTGCAGATGACGGGGTTTGTGGCAGACGACTTCTGGCTACCATTCTCGCGAGGTCAGAATGCACCTCTTCCATGCCCTCGCACAACTTGGGACGTCTGTGCAGGATGGTGGCAGGGGTATGGCTGAAGCGGTTTAAAGCCCTTTCTATTGCCACATAAGGGGCAAAAGGCAGATGGGGAGGGAGGTGTTACTGAGAGGCCCAAGGACCTAACCATAGCTCGCTAGTCCTTGAAGCGCTCCAGTGACAAATCTGCCTTCTCTCTTATCGTAGGGCATGTGTGAGAAGCTGGCTTGGTATATGGTGTACACTTATGTATGTGAGCACCTTGCACCAATCCAGACAACCCTTATGGTGATGTTAGTGGTCTTAGAGACAACCTTAGAATGCTCTCTTAAGTGGTAGCTGTGGAGAGCAGCCTTCAGGCTTAGTCCAGGAGTGTAAAGCAGCTTGTTTTTACCAGAACATAATCTTATAGGTATAGATTAAGTGAAAAAGAACCACACAGTGTAATTTTAAAAGTATGTATTTATTATAAGACACTAACACATACAGATATCTCCTACTCGGAAATATATACAATACTTTTCAATAGAAACAGGTAAGTAGCATGTAATACACAGTGGTCACCATATACTAAAATAGTGGTATGTGAACCACGACTCGAGTCAAGACTATACCCAGAAGACGTAGAAGTGCCAGGGACCGAAAGAACCACCTGAGGTAAGTAACCAGGAACAACAGAGGCTGTGTGCAGAGTGGGGACATGACTGCAGGCTCAATACAAGTCAATAGGTAAGTGGTGGTTGCAATTTTAAATAAGAAGGACCCTTTCCAGTGGACCATGAAGAAACCCAGTGGAAGACAGAAGGTTGGAGAGCCACCCTACCCGCGTATACCCTAGGAACTGGGATACCTACATGAGGGAAGCTGGGTGCATAGGTATGAAGTGGCATCGGGAACCGCCATCGAACCCACAGGAGAACTTCAGGAAGATGCCGCTGCTGGGGAAGGTGAAGGTGTCCGGTGGAACACAAAGGTGGATGCAAGTTGAGAAGTACCTGCAAGAAGAGGGGACAGAGTCTATGCCACTCAGGAGTGACCAGGAGGCATGGAAGACGAATGCCCACCGATGTTGAGTGTTGCAGGAAAGATGACGGTGACCTTGGAGCTGCAGCTGCGAGGACCAGACAAAGCCATGGAAGACCAGGAATGTCGATAGTTGAGGGGTCGGTGTCTGTCGGGAGCCCAAACAAGCTTTGGCAACTGCAAACAGCATGGAAAGCGAAGAAGGTGCTGTTTCAGGACCAGCAAGGTCCAGGTGACTCACCACACATAGGGGAGCCAGGGTAAGCCCCGATTAATCTGGGGAGACCACATAATTCAAAAAGGACCCACAGGCCGGAGGCAATGGAGTCGCAAAAGGACCTCGAGCAGCTCCCCAAAACATGCAGGCCCACGTAATGCGGTGAGGACGAAGATCTTGGTCACTGGAGATGCTTGAGGTTGGGGCTACATGGAGCCTGAAGATCTTGGTGGAAGGAAGCCAACAAGCCTTTGCAACTGCAAGTTGACACGGTGCACAGGGGTTCGGTTCCTGCGGCTCCGACGAGGGATACTGGCCTCAAACTTGATGAGAAAACAGGGCATGCCTCGATGGATGTGAAGAACCACCTCCTGTGTTGCTGAGCCTTTCGGAGTCCATGGGAGCACGGGATCAGCAGATCGGTCAGCTTAGTTGCAGTGAGTACAGATGCAGGGAAGTGACTCCTCCACTTCAAGGGAGATTCCTTCAGGTTTCTTGGATGCCTACAGGCCTTGGAATGTTCATGTATGGTGCACAGGCACGGACATTGAAGAGGACGAGCAGGGCAATGAGATCAGGAGCAAAAGAAGTCTTCACAAGTGCAGCCTTAACGCCCAGAGCAAAGTCCAGTGACTGGCCAGACGGTTGAAGAAGTGGTGTCTTGAAATTAATCTTGTCCCATGACAACTCTAGGGACCCACCCTCAGGTAAGCCCTTAAGTACCCCAAGGAAAGGGTTGGGACGATTCAGGGTTTCCAAGTCCTTTGTCCAGCTTTGTGCCAGAGCGGGAGCCAACGGATCCCTGATTAGGTTTGAACTGGACTACGCAAGGAGGGAACCAAGTGTGCCCTTCAAGCAGATTGAGTGGTGCTGCTAAGCGCTCCCACCCGACCCCAATATACTAAACAATGTCTGGGAGCTGGTCACATCTCCCTGTGATAGGATACCTATTGTTCTGCCTTTCCCTGCTCGAGCTTGGCTCAGCAGCAGGAGGGCAGAATTGTGTCTCTGGTCGGCAGCAGCCATGTTGTGCTGTCCGGGTCTAGAAGACTGGTACCAGGAGCAAGGAGGTGATCCCGGAGGAGCTTTACAGTGCATGGAATCATAACTCCCAGTATGATTCCAACATGTTTGATACCAAACATGATAGGGTTCGTTACAGCCAGTTTCGAGATAGTCATTGCATAATGTTGCGATGCCCCTCTACATGTTATATGGCTGCCTCACTTACAACCTGGGAGAATGGACTCCGTAGGCTGTAGGGGTGTCCTGCTCATGCAGGGACCCTCACACTGAGAACGGAGCACCCTGCCTACAGGATTCAAAGCCCTACTTTAGGGGTGACTTATAGATTTTAAGTGCAGCGACCTTGGATAATGGGAAACCTATATCTTTCGTAGGTGGTGCTAGCACCAGCTTATACAGGCTGCAATGGCAGGCCTGTAGCTACAAATTGAGTGGTCTCCCATGGGTGGCATAATACATGCTTCAGCCCATGGGCGACCCCTGGAGTACCTATACCCTGGGTACCTTAGTACCATATACTAGGGACTGATAAGGGTACACCAGTGTCCAATCTGGGAAGTATCTAAGTACTTACCATACCAATTTATGGGAGAAAGTACAGAGACTAGGGTCTTGATAGCAGGATCCCAGTCAGACTAGTCAGAAACAGCATCACATCATGCAAAAAGTGGGGGTAACCATAAAGGCAGATCCTACTTTCCTACAGCATGTCCATGAGGTTGGCCTGGACAAACCCCAAAAAGTCAGATGTTCTCAGCCAGGCATGGCGCCGCAAGGCCACTGTCGACGAAACCACTCTGCACAACGAGCCAGTCGTGTCCAGACTGCAACTAATGGTGAACTTGACTGAATCCCTCCCATCTTTCACTCCTTGGGAGAGCAAGGCCCGGGCCTCCTACATGGACCAGTGGCAGCACTTGCGCAGTGGTTTCCCATAAGGTATACGAGGAAACAAGCCAAGAAGCATGCAGTGTTCACAGACCGCAATGCTAGGCTGGCCAAAGAAAACATCTTCTTCCAAAGTCAATCCATCCTTTTGTATTCCCTGCCCAGATGAGCAGAAGGGAATGCACATGGGATGTTGATGCTTGTGCCACCAAGCTATCAAGGGTAGGATGTTGTCTGAGGAAACCTGGATCACCCAGGTAAGGGAGATGGTGACGCGCTATTTTCCTGTTCACAAGAGCACCTGCACTAGGCTTGGACCATGTGCATAAAAGGACATCTGTCAGTACATCACTGAAAGCCAAAAGGGGTTCAGATAAAGAAGACCCAGGCTGAAGCACTACAGTGAAGAGATTAGTCTTGACTTGCACTGAGGGCAGCTCCAGGCCAAGGACCTTTGCTGCACTCTTACCATCATAGAAGAAGCTCCTTCCTCTGTAACCACAATGGGTGGAGAGAGCATACCAGTATTTTGAGAGGTGACCAGTCCACTGGCCTTTCCAAGCTCCTCATACCAGTTCAAATCTTCATCATGGGCGCCTAACTGGTGTTCTATAAGGTCCAATGACCCCTCTAACTCCCCTCCCATGCCTGAAACCTCATCAAAATGTTCAGGCAACGACCTAGAGTCCCAGGGCTCTCCCGGTATTCAATTTGGCGTCAATTGACGCCAATCAGACTCCAAGTTGTCGGGAATCAGAATATGCTGGCACTGCCGGCGGCACCATCAACACTATGAGCATACACTTTGGGACCGGCACCAGGGAAGGGAGCATTGGCGCAACCAGCGAGATTCGGATCCCGAGTCGGATCCATGATACTCCACCGGCGCAGAGGCCAGAGACGCTGCAGGAACCTGATGGGCTCTCTCCCGACCACATGGGGACTGAAGGTCCGCTAAAATATGCAGCGCAGAGCCTCATAACCCTCTTATTGGAACGGGGTCGCTCCGGCTCACGGAAACGGGCGAGGTGCTGAGTCCGACCTGGCAACGGCTCCGCATCACTATGCCTGGAATGTCGATGTTCCTCACTCATCTCATCAATCCTGGACAGAATAGGTTAAGTCAAAGTCCTTTTGTACTTCTTCTTGCGCATCTTCCTCGAGGGTCTTGAGGACCTAGAGTGCGAACAAGAGGGCTTGGGGCTCCCGGAGCAGTCCCTCAGCCTTCTCTTCCTCGATTGGGACTGGGACCTCCGAAGAGTCGAGCATGATGGCGTTGACTGCTGGGCAGCTTTAGGGACCGCTCCCTCAAAGACTTTGGTGCCATTGCAGTCCGAGCACGACTTGTCGTGGTCGTGCCCTAGACACCATAAGCAAACGAGATGGGGGTCGGTAACCGACATGGTGCTGTGACAGGCACCACACGGTTTAAATCCTACCTTCCTAGAGGTCATCTTTGACACACAATGAAAATCTCTTCAACAAAACGTCGAAAAAAGTCTTTTAAAAAATAGACAGAGGTGTAGCTCCTCTCCGGATCAGGGCTAACTGGCACGGAAAGAAAAGAACTGATGTCTGCGCACCTGGGTGGGGCCTATAAGGTGACCGCAACTTCATATCTGGCGCCAAAGATGATGAACCCACGCGGAGCCAAACAGAGCCACCTAATAGCCCACAGGGGTACTTCTCACGCAAAAGTTTCCGGATCCAGTCTGACGCCTACAAAATTCAAAGGTAAGGAATCTGCAGTGAGAAGTCTCTAGTAGATACAAGGTATCTGTGCAATTGTTCCCCAGTTGGCAAGACCTCTGTAAGTCCCTAGTAAATGGTATCCCTGGTACCTATGGCATGGATACTAAAGAGGTTCACTAAGGGCTGCACCATGTATGGTGAAACCCTGAGGGACACACTACCAAGCTCATGCAGCCTGTCATTGCAAGCTACGTGAAATGGTGCAGATAAACGTGAAAACACAACATGGCACATACGCTGTGTACGACGCTGCCTCAGTATATAGTGTTCACCTAGGGTGAGGTGCTATGCACTGAGACCAGGCAACCCTTAGGGATAGTGCTTAGGTCTCTGATAACCAAAGCTCTCAAGGGTAAGGTGTGGACAGCAGCTAAGGTTTCTTCAGGAGGGTGTAAAGAGCTGACCACAATAGCCAGTCAGTAAACCTTCACACAAGAAAAAAAAACACACAAGTGTGTACACAAATACTTTAGTATTTATTATCACAACACTAAGAACCAACTTGGTATATCTTCTACCCAGAGATATCAAAGCTACACAAGAAATACTTCAAAAACAGGTAAGGAGCATAGAAAAACACATGGGGCCCTATGGGAGGGCCAAACCATAAACCAAGAAAGTGGTATGTGAGATAAGTACCAAAACGAGACTGATACCCAAGGATGAAGAATTCCAGGGGAGGCACAAAACCACCCAAGATGAGTAGCTAGGGACTCCAAGGTGCCCGGGTGCAGAGTGGTTACACCCGGTCATATGTTCATAGGATAACACAGGGAAATTCACAGTTGGTATTTTCTGGTTTCAGTACCCTGAGGACACCAATTGGATCAAGGGAGGTTGAAGAGCCACCCCACCCATAAATACCCAGGGAACGAGGATACATACACCAGGGAGCCACGGTGCATAGGTGCGAAGTGGTGCCGGAAGCGCACGTAGGAGCCAGTGGAGGGTCTTAGAAGCCCGCTGGCCACAGCGACTCGTGAACCAGGACAGTGGAACCCAAACATGGATTTTGGACTAGAAGTACCTGAAAGCAGAGGGGACAGAGTCCAAACCCCCCCCGGAGGTGTCCAGGAGGAGCAGGAGCACAATGTCACCCCTTGTCGTAGGTACTTTCTGTAGCACAACAGTTTTAATGAAGCAGCTGTGGAGCCCAGGCGACAATGCTGGATCCTAGGAGCCGTCCACAAGCTGCCCCACAACGGATGAAGAATGCAGGAGGATCAGTGGCCGGTACACCACCAACAATCCTTTTCAACTGCAACAGTCGGGTCGAAGGAAAAGGTGCTTTGTTGAGGACCAGCAAGGTCTGTGAGACTAACCCAGCATCGGTAAGTCAGGGCTGCCCTCAGTACACAGGAGAGCCAGCAGGAATCGTGGGAGCCCACTCTGGCAACAGGCACAGGGAGTCGCAGGGAAGCCTCAGCAGCACACAGAAGATGGAAGCCCATGGTGCAGAGGATGCAGGCAGGACGTTGTTCTTTGAGCTGTGCAGTGCTGAAATCTGGAGCTTCGTAGAGCTTGAAGATCTTTCGTGTAGAGAGGTAACAAGTCTTGATAACGGCAAACAGACGCGGTGCACAGGAAGGGGGTTCACGTCGGCTGGAGAGGGATTACAGTTGCCCAAGTTGCAGGGAAGACTAGTTAGGCCTCTGGAGAACCAACAAATCACCCCCTGTTTTGCAAAGCCGGGGCGATGTCCGTGGGACAACAGTATCAGCAAACCAGTCGTTGGCGTAGAGGTGCCTACGGATGCAGGGAAGTGACTCCTTCACTACAAGGGAGATTTCTTCTGGCTGAAATGCAGGCTGAGTCTTTGGTGACTCGGAGGATGCACGGCCACGGAGTTGCAGAACCTAAAGAAGCACAGGGACTACGATGCAGCAGAAATCTTCGCACCAGAGCAATCTTGAATTGGTCCTGGCTTGAAGAACAGCTGGGTTCCAGTGTCCACCAACAAAAGAGTCTCTGGAGAGTCTTTACACAACAGGCAGTTAGATCTAGAAGCGGTTGTTGGGATGAATCCAAGGACCCATCCGCAGGGGAGCCCTTAAGTAACCCTAAAAAGGGAAAGAACCTCTTCACTGGTATCCCACCTATCAGAGGGGGTCAGGAACACTACTCAGATGGTCCCAGGGGCCAAGATTGAACATGGCAGAATTAAACGGCCACCTGGAGCAGCTCTGGGCACCTCCATCGGGAGGAGCTTGCTTGGGGATTGAACACTCCCCTGTCATTTCTGTGGTTTTGCGCAGAGCAGGAGCCAGGGGCTCCCGAACTGGGCAAAACTGGTTTATCCATACAGGGTACCAAATGTGCCCTTCAATGCAGTCTGGTGGTGCTCAGAGGCGCCCCACCCTAACTAATTCCAAAGGAGAGGCGGTCACACCTCTTCTTCGCGGAAAATCATTTGTTGAGCTTCCCCCCCTGCCCAAGTGAAGCTCATCAGCAGGGAGGGCAGAGCACTGTCTAGGGTTGGCAACAGCGTGGTCTGGCAGGTAGACCCTGTAAGGCTACACAGGTAGGTATTGGGGTGGTACTCTAAGGAGCCCCCACTACATTGTATCATGCAACTAACACTGGAATCAGTGAGTCTGCATAATTTCAACATGTTTGGTACCAATTATGACCAGGTTCGGGCAGCCATTATGTAGTTGGACGTCTCGACTTGCAAGTGTCCACCACATACCTTATAATGGTTGTTCCGCACTTACAAAGCCCAGAGAATGGAGTCCGGGGTTTGTAGGGATACCTTTGCTCGTACCAGGGTACCCACATACTTAGAACCACACACTCTGCCTTTGCATTAAAGGGCCTACCTTAGGGATGACTTATAGGTTAAAAGTGCAGTGTCCCGGATAAAAGGGAAAACTTATATCCAAAGTGAAAGGTGCAAGCACTATTTCAAGCAGACTGCGATGGCAGCTCTGCAGAAACAGTTTGCATGGGTTCCCATGGGTGGCATAATACATGCTGCAGCCCATGGGAGAACCCTAGTGTGCCAATGCCCTGGGTACCATATACTAGGACTTACATTGGTACCCCACTATGCCAATTGTGGGGTATACAAAGTACTTACAAGAGAATTTAGAGGAGAGAGCACTGCCACTGGGGTCCTGTTTGGCAGGATCCCAGTGAACTATAGTCAAAACAATCAATCAATCAGGGGTTTTATATAGCGCTCTACTCACCCGAGAGGGTCTCAACACACTGACACCAGGCAAAAAGTAGGGGTATCTATGCCAGAAAGATCCTTCTTTCCTAAATAGACCACATGCACTGAGTCCTGAGTACCAGGGCTCAGGGCATTTCAGAGCCATTACACTAATGCCCAGCAATCAAAATGGGGGAAAACGTGTGTGTGTTGGGGGAGGGGGGGGGGGGGAAACCAACAAAAAAGAGTGTTTCTTCACACATACTCTATGTGCTCAATTCGGATCTACAAGGATGACTTAGGCCTGGTCCGTGCTGATCTTCTTCAGGTCTCGAGACAGGAGTGGTATTGGTGGGAAGGGGTACAGGAGTCCTGACCCCCATTCAATACTAAATGAATTTCTGAACGAGAGCCGCTTTTGAAACTTTCAATGCGTGGTAGTGCTTACAATATTTCTAACCAAGGTTCTTCCTGACAGTAGAAGAGACCGGACACCGCATCCAGATGGAGACACATTTGTGATCAGCTAGGCATCAACGGCTGAGTTAATCTGCGCTGGCATTCAGAGAGCCCACTAGGTGTTGTATGACCAGGAAAATGTCCAGACCTTCCAGCCATGTCCAGAGCTGCAGGGTCCCTTGACACAACATCCACGACCCCGCCCGTTTGTTGCAATACCACATGGTGGCGGTGTTTTCCGTGAAGCACCTGAACCAACCTCACCTTGATGATGGGTAGGAAGGCTTTTAATGCTAGGTGGATTGCTCTCAGCTCTAACCAGTTGATGTGAAGCTAAGACTCTGTCGGAGACCAGAGTCCTCTGATCTCCACCTCTCCTAGATGGCCCACCAACACACAAGGGAGACATCTGTCACCACTGTAAGGTCTGGGTGGGGATGGGAGAGGGGTTTATCATTGACCCCAATTGCTGTTTGTTAGCCACCAGGTCTTTTGACGGTCTCTCTGATATTTGGAATATGTAGGAGAGATTCCCCCGATGATGTGCGCATTGGGGATTTATGTCACACTGCAGAGCCCATATATGCCAGCAGGTATGCTTTACTAACAGGAAGGGAGAGGACGAGACCCAGCAGCCTCAGTCAGTCTCATTGGAATCATAGCCTGAATAACCTGGAAATCGTCGCTCCATAGGGTAGGCGCTGAACTGCACTGTGCCCAGAATGTCTCAGATGAAAGAGAGCGTCTGAGAGTGAGTAAGGTGTGATTTCTGCAGGTTTATAGTGAATTCGAGCACATGCAACAAATGCCTGGGGAGAGCACGCTTTCAACAGCCAGTTGTCGAGCTAGGGGGAGACTGGAACCCCTGACTGCCACAGATGGGCCCTTCCCTTCACCATCACCTGCGTTAACACCCAAAGGGAGCTGGAATGGCCAAAACGTAGCAGAGCATACTGAAAGTGCTCTTTGCCTACCATGAATCGCATGTAACACCTGTAGGACAGTAGGGCAGCTGTATTTAAATGTGTGTTCTACAAGTCCAGCAATAATATCTAGTCTCCAGGGCAGACAGGACCTAAGCCAACATGAGCATACTGAATCTCTCCTTTTTCAAGAAGTAGTTGAGAGGGCATAAGTCTACTATAGGACAGAGGCCTCACTACTCCTTCAGCACCAGAAAGTAGCAGGAATAGCAACCATGAGCTACTTTTGATGTTGGCAACCCCCTCGATAGCTCATGTGGCCAGAAGAAAACTGTAAAAGAAAAGAACTGATATCAGTGTGCTGGGGTGGCGCCTTTAGGCACCACACATGTGACGATGCATAGCCAGTTGAGGCCACATACCTGCGAGCAGGTAATGCTCAAGATATTCAGGATCCAATCTGGCATCTGGGGAATATTCAAAGGCAAGGAATCTGCAGCTAGAAGTCTCTATCAGATATTGAGTAACTGGAGGAGGGACCAGAAGAATGATACGGGTTGTGTCAGACATCAGTAACAGTGTATGGCACAGAGGGATTTCCAAGTGTGGTGAAGGAGGGCAGCAGTCCATTGTTGCTCAATGTGAAGGCGGTCCGGGCCCACGAGCCCCAGAGCAGGGGCAATGCATTAGTAGTTCTCATCCATTCAGAAGGCAGGATGTGTCTTTTGACCAACTCCACTCACTTCATTCCTCTCGAAGTAGGTCATCACTCTAATGTACAAGTTACTTACCTCCGGTAACGATGTATCTGGTAGAGACGATTCTAGCCGCAGATCCCTTGACGTAGAATTATCCCCAGGCGTGAGACTGGACCCGAAAAACTTTTCTTGTCCCAGCATCTTTGCGCGCCGGGGGGCAGCACCACGCAAATCCACCCCGCCATCTTCCGCGGGTGTGACGTCAGCGAGGTCACATAAGCCCCACCCCGGCGCGCTGACGTCAGTTTGCTTCGGAGAACTTTTCCACGCCACAACGCGGAGCCATCACAACAAAACTGAGGAGAGCATAGGAACAGTGTGCGAACAAAGCAGGAAACAAAACAGACAGAGGCAAAGGGTGAGGAACAGCACCAGTTGGCACCAAGGTACAAGAAGGCCATAACAGCAAAGCCATAGCAGGGAAAGAGCAGAGCACCACTTTGAGGAACAACTGTGTAAGCCAAGGCGATAGCACCAATTGGCACTAAAGTACCAGAAGGCCACAGCAGAGAAGCCATAACAGGGAAAGAGCAGAAAACCACTCCGAGGAACAGCCAAGCAAGCCAAGGCGACAGCTGTCCTGGAGGCACAAGTATGTGAGAACGCCGAAAGAGGGGGGAGAGAGAGAGAGAGGGGAGAGAGAGGGGAGAGAGAGAGAGAGGGGAGAGAGAGGGGAGAGAGAGAGGAGAGTAGAGAGAGTGGAGAGGAGAGAGAAGAGAGAAGAGAGAAGAGAGTAGAGAGTAGAGAGTAGAGAGAGTAGAGAGAGTAGAGAGAGTAGAGAGAGTAGAGAGAGTAGAGAGAGTAGAGAGAGTAGAGAGAGTAGAGAGAGTAGAGAGAGTAGAGAGAGTAGAGAGAGTAGAGAGAGTAGAGAGAGTAGAGAGAGTAGAGAGAGAGAGAGAGAGAGAGAGAGAGAGAGAGAGAGAGAGGAGAGAGAAGAGAGAGAAGAGAGAGAAGAGAGAGAAGAGAGACCACAAACCACACAGGGAAGGGCCACAAGCCCGGAACAGAGGAGCAACAGCAATCCACCCCCAGACTACACTGTCAAGGAGGGCCATATCCCCTGAAAGGAGCAGGATGCCACAGAACAGGCAAAGAATCCCCAACGCAGAGGACCACAAGGGGATCAGAAACTCCAAACAGAGGAAAAAAGAGCAAAAGAAGGCCCCTACACTGGAGAGAACAAACCAACCATCCCTGGAACAATCAAGCAGAACCGGACAGACGGTCCGGAAGAAAGCGAAGAGGACACCCACAGAAGACAAGCCACCCATAGGGAGACGAGGACAGAAAACCAAGCTGAGGGTCCTCGCAGAACGGGGAGGAAGGGTGGGTCGTGAAGGAATCTGCGACTAGAATCGTCTCTACCAGATACATCGTTACCGGAGGTAAGTAACTTGTATATCTGATAGAGACTACTAGCCGCAGATTCTTTAACATAGAATAGATACCCTAGCCATACCCATGCCTGCGAGCGAGCCTCCTCAGCAGTAGAGGCACAGGGCCCCAGCAGGGGACATGTCACAGGAACCAGAAGGGAAGGCCAGGAGACCCCACGCCCAAGTAAGGGAGGACCGCCCAACACACCGCATGGGCAGACAGCGCCCGAAGGACCACAAGGAACAAAAGAAGCACCTCAATCCCAGGGAGAAGAGGCAGAACCGGAGGCAGGGCCCACCGTAAGAAGCACACACAGTGATGGGAAACAGCCGAACACACCACAGCCGCAAGCTGCGGAGAAGGCAGGAACCGTTCCACCGCCAATAGCTCATGCGTAAGAAGAAAAGCACAGATGCACAAAACCCCAGTGGAACCAGAAGCTGGGGCACAAGGAAACACATTAAGGGCCACGACGTTGGACCAGAACAAGCAGGCAGGTGCAGCCAGCAGCTGGCAACACCATGAAGCAGCGCACCAGACCAAGCCGAAGACAGAGGTCAGGGAGAGCCAGGACACACCCTAAGTGAGGGGCCGATGCCAAAACACCCACAAAAGAAGTGGGACCAGGCAGAAGAAAAGGAGCGAGGACGGAGGAAGGGCCCAGACCATCAACCAGAACACGGCAGCCAAAGGAAGCCAGCCCCTCTGGAACACCAGATCGGGGACCAGGCCGAAGCGCCGGACAGAAGGGCAGAAGCGCCACAACACCACGCCGCAGACAGCAGCTCAGACTGGATGAGCGACGTAGCGAACCTGGAGAAGGACAGGCCGGGGAGCAACACAAGCCCCGCCAAAACCATAGCAATGAGACCGCACCAGCGATATACCGTAATGCCAAGGAGAGCAAGGAACCCGAAAAGGGTGACCACACCTCCTCAGCACAGGACAAGCTATGTAATAGCTACAAGTACCCCACATAGGGTATGTTACGTCCCAAGAAAACATGGTAACACCTCTTAGAAAAAAATTCCGCAGCAGAGGACAAACAGAAAAGCCTGTGGGTAAACCGCAGATGGCTTACCAGGGAGCCAATAAAGAAGACACAAAAGGCCCAATACCAGGACCTATACAGGCTTAACAACAGCCACAACCCCAAGGCAAAAAAGGGGGGGCTGAACCAGCAGCCAACAGCACCAAAGGGCCAACGAAGGACCCTGAAGGCACACCAACCACACAGAACACACAGCTGGGGCTACTTGTTACTAGGCCCCAGAAACAATGGGAGAACACCTCCCAGAACACCGACCGACATCCAGCTTCACTGAGGAGGAGGAGGAGGACGAAGCCCCGCAAGGAACCACTGAATGGCAGAATCCACATGATCGTGAAACAAAAGAGCGCCATCGGAGGGGAGGTCAACCAGCCGCTCCCTAACGTTCTCAGGGAAAACACTATCCCTCAGCCAAGCGACGGAGGGCCACTGAAGAAGCCATGGTGCGACCAAGCACCTCGGAAATATCCAGAGCCGAGCAAAGAATAAACGCCTCCAGCTCCCGGCCATTCAACACATGGTGCCGCAGATCAGATCAGGCACCCTCCTGAGAAGCGGAAGACAGAAGGGACTCTGCCGAATCCCACAAGCAAGAAGGGGCTCTGGCCAACACACAAAGAGTGTTAAGCGCCCGCAAGGTAGCACTGGAGGAGGCGAAGATGTTGCATCCCCAGGAATCTAACCACCGGGCCTCCCGCGATGGGTGAGACAACACCGATGGCAAGGAGGGAAAGGTAGTCTGCAAAAGAGGGACCCTGGTAGAAGGAAACGCAGATAGGATCATGCGGAGCAGGACGGTGGCGGTGCAGAAGCGGCTGGGGCACCGGGTCCCCCGTGGCAAGATGCCCCCAAGAGAGAATTATGGAGCGAAGCCTCGAAGGGAAGAAGCAGCTTCCATCCACCAGAGCCCTGATGGAGAACCTCCAGCAAATGATCCACGGGGAAATGGGCAGCCGGGTTGCCCATACGCAAAATCCCCGCAGCCGTGGAGACAGCCCGGGCGAAGACAGCACTCGCCTCCGTAAGGCAACGCGGTGGGGAGAGCAATTCGTCCGTGGGCGACGGCCGTAAGCCCAGCCCAACCGGAGGAAGGAAAGGCCAAGCTCTGAATGGGGGAAGGTTGACTGACGAGTGGGGAACCTGAGGCACCTCCAGGGAAGACTACAGGCGCGGGGACGGCGAAGAGCCGTCTTTGCAAGACGCCGGGGAAAAAGCCACGACGCGGCATCCCGTCTCCGGAGAAGAAGAAACAAACCGTTGCCGAACCCCTGGAGAAGAGGGGGCGTCCGAAGACGAATCAACGACCAGACGCCAGCACGGCGCCGTGGAGTCCGCCACCGGCATCAGCTCAACGTCGACCGGCGCCGAAGGGGACATCGAGACGACCTCTGCCACGACTCGTGCAGTGGAACAACGGGGCAGAGCAGGGGCGGCCAAAGACTCTACCTGCAACGAGGCAGACGCCTGCGGGGAGAGACGAGGGGGGCCCGGGGACACGCCCCAGCCCCTAGCCAGTCCCTGAGGCTCATGAGCGGCATCAGCTCGGACAAGGCAGCCGCCTGCCCAAAGGACCGAGGGGGACTTGAGGACGAGCCCCGAGCCCCAGCAACCTCCCGCGACACCGCAGAGACCCCCACGGGGGTTTGCGGCGAGGCAGAGGCGCCGTGGTCCGAAGGAGGGAACCCCGTTGGGCCGCACCCCGACGACACCACACCTCCAGAACCTGAAGCCGAACCTGTCGGCGCCGGAGCCGCCGGCAACACCACAGAAGGCCCCGCACAGGGCAAGGGATCCGCAGATGTCCCAGGAAGAGGAGGAGGAGGAAGAGTCAAAGAGGCCTGCAAGGCTGCCACATAGGCCTCCATTTGGGCTCTGGTCTCCCCACACCGGGGAACGGCATGTAAGGTGGCGACACGCAGGGCCGTACAACACGCGGAGAACCTGCGCCCCCCACAGGGCGGGGACCGGGCCTCGGGAACAAACTGCAACACTTACCAACAGGTGAGTGACACCCTTGCGGCCTCGGAGAGGGACGATGTCGGACACGGAAGCGGCGGTTCTTGAACCCTTCCGCGGGGGATGGACGCGGCGCTGACGCCGACCTGGACATGCGGGCCAGAGTCGTGTGGTGCCGCCCCACCGCGTCCACCCACCCCCCCCCCCCCCTGAGGTGCTGGGACAAGAAAAGTTGTCTGGGTCCAGTCTCACGCCTGGGGATAATTCTACGTTAAGGAATCTGCGGCTAGTAGTCTCTATCAGATCTTTCAAGTCGAAGGACAGGAAGAGCAGGCAAGCAATCCAACCAATTACGCCGTATAGGCAAAACAAAACAGGCAAAGCATATAACAGGCCTATCAGTCCTTCTTTAAAGGAGAACTAGACTTATCTCTATAGGGTGGAGGCCAGTCTTTAAGCTTGTGCTGCGGACCGATGGACCTACTTTTCCTGACTGCTTAAAGTATTTCGTGCTCCTGTGGTTCAGAGTTCTCAGCTACATTTTTCTTCTGGGGTTTAGGAGAGGATGTGCGGCTTAAAGCCACAGATCCCAATGTCCTCTGTAGTTCACGTGTCAAGAAATGCCTCCAGCGGGTCCGGATATTTAAGTCCCTTTGTGCAGCCATCCTTAGTGATGAGTATTCATGCTGAGTCAAGGATACCGAAGTGGATATCTAACCGTTGTAGTCCAGGCCTTTAAACAAGAAGCATTTCAGTTTAATATGGTTTCATGAGAAAAGTCTTGGTTCATGTAGATCGTGCAGAGAAAGAGACCTTGTTTTTTGGCCAACTGGATCACTGCTCTCACCTGTTGATGTCTCAGAAAGCATACTATCACTTGAGGTGGGGCGTCTCTTTCTTTAATTATACAGAGCTTTATTCTGTGAGCCCTCTGTATTTCCAGTGGAGGGTGAAATTCCAGTTTGGTGAGGGAGGGTATACATTTAGTCATGAACAGCAGGATATCATCCCCCTCCATTTGTTACGGGATGGCAGAACAATGTAGGCCGTTCCTCCTGTTCCGATCCTCCAACTCTGTGATGTTGCTATCCCTCCTGTTCTGATCCTCCAACTCCTTGATGTTGTCCATCATGTACCAGTGATCTTGTTATCTGTCTGTATTCAGGGCAAATTTCTACTCCAGGGCAGTCATCCTATCTCCCATAACAAGAAGTCTGGAACTAAATGTTTCTAGTTCCTAACTTATCTATGGGATTTCCTGAGAGGTCTTGGAGGTGTTATCATCTATGGAGGAGACAGTGCTAAAGAGGGCCACCAGCTCCTTGAGGATGGGTTCTAAGGCAGAGTTTTGGGAGAGTATATCTTGACCTTTGGATGTTTTGGACTGGTAATTACTTTGGTAAAGAGAAGCGGACGCACCAATTTTGAAACTCAGAGAGGTTTTGTATGAAATTTCCCAATGCTTTATTTTGTGCTTCTGCCCATCGACAGTAGTTGTCTCTTATTACCAGGGGGTGGTAGTGGGGGTTTGCAGGCAACAAGTTCACCAAGACATCCTAGGCGGTCGAGGGCCACTAACAGGAGGTCGAGTGTACCTCTTCAGATGCATATTGTAGTTCCCCCTAACAGTAGCAGGTCTCTCTTTTTTTTTTAAGAACTGTTTTTATTAGGATTTTCAAGAAAAAAGACAGAGATACAGCAATATAGTTCCCCTAAGTAGGGGGGGTCACTAGAATACACTAAAACACCAAATGGTCCGTTAAAATGTCATTGATATGGGAACATTGTCTTGCAGACTCTCATGGAGGATAGTCCATGAAGGGTGGTGCGAGTGCCTGTGTGTAGCTGTGCTGTGTAGGTGAAAGCAACCACCTCAATAGAACACAACTCCCTGAACTGGGAATGAATGGAAAAACTGGGCCAAGTGTGGGGGAAGAAGGGCCAGGGAAGGGGACAGCAGAAACCAAGCGATGTATGGGGAAGCCACCCGAGACCAGGCAGCTTGAACGGGGGAAGTGGTGAGCTCTCTGTACAAGGGGGAATCACAGAGTTGAATCGTAGGTGGTGTAACTGCGAGGGAGGAACGGGGCAGTAACAGTGAGGCAAAGCTGTGCATGGGTAGGGTTGAGGGAAGGTCCGGAGTGAGTGGGGCCATCACCATGGTCAGGGGGATAAGCTAGTGGTCTGTGTAAGGTGTCAGAACTTCTCGAGGAGACTGTCCCATGCCGCAGAGTGGGTATTTGCAGAGGTGACGGGCCTCCTCATATCTAAGAGCATTCCCTTCAGCTCTCCCCCATCTACACATTGCCCCATGCCAAGCCACAACTGGTGGTGTTGAAGCCGCTCTCCAGTGCATGGTCAAGATTCTCTTTGCTAGGAAGAGGGCCATTCCAACGAAGTGCATTCTCACCCTATGGTGCTTTCTGCATTTAAATATATCTAAGAAGCAGGCCTCCCATGCGTATAAATCAGTGAGGTCCGTGACTTCTCGCAATACCTCATGTACAGAAAGCTAATATGCGGAGAGGGCCTGGCATGACCAGAGCATGTGCTGCAGATCGACCATTGGCGAATAGCAATGGGGACATCGCAGGTGAGCATCTGGGAAGTAGCAATTGAGCTATTGTGGAATTAAATATGCTCGACGTAGAATGGAAAATTGAATGATCTTACATATTGCATTATGGGAAACCTGCTTAGGGAATTCTAAAGCCTGCTCCCACTCCTGATCGTGAAGTGCCCTCCCAATGTTATCCTACCACCTGCCTCACAGCAATGTCAGTGGGAGCCGAGAGCATTCCCAGATCGCTTTGCAGATCCATGTGATAAGGTGGTGCCCCTCCCACATGTGGAGTAACACTTGAGAACACTATAGGTACGGGGCTCCTCGTCTTGTGTGGACTAGAGGGTGTAGCAGGAGCTTCGTACTTGTCTGTATGTGAGAAACTGGCCCAGTGGCAAACCGTAAACTGAGATAAATTGATTTAAAGTTAGTAGGCAAAGAGGTCACCAATCATGTCTAATGGTGCCAGGTCTCTCTATGCCAGAATCCCCTGGAACACTACACTGTTAGCAGGACACTGGGCTCCCAGGAATCACTGCCATTCTGTTGCAGGGCCTATGGTCCTGGTTTATCCATTGCCATGATCTCCGGGGCATACAGGACTCCATGTCACCAGTCAGTTATGCAGTTATCGGTAGCTGTAGGAGATCCCTCCTTATCCACATTAGCCCTCAGAACAGTCTAGAGGAAGGGGAGTCTCAAATAAAGGGCGTAGGTCCCCCTGCGAAGATGAGCTTAATATGCATAGAGCATACCATGAGGTATCATACCAATACAGCCGTCGTAGCAGCTCTGCAGCCGTCTTCTTTGTAGTATGGATCCTACCAAAGGTTTTTCTCAAACGCCATCAGCACTGTGTCTGGGATCTGAGGGCGGCACGGCTGCTGTCAATGGGGTAGGTGGGGTTTGGGAGCCCCTGAGGTGCCAAGAAAATGCAGTGGGACCACAGTCCCTGAGTGTGCGTCTACTGCTCTCCTCTCCTAGGCCAATGCAATGTGGGTCATCCTGGAGTGAGCAGTGGGTGCCTGCCTGCCCAAACGCCAAATGGTGAGAAGCCTGGGGTGAAGTCAAGTATTGGCACTTTAAATATTGTCACCACCACAAGCAAATCACACTTATCCTTTTTACCCATCCTGGAACATCTGTACAGCACCAACGTTAGGACTGATCCGACGGAGTTCTACTTGAGTGCAGTAATTCACATAGGCAGTTAGCTCTGTCCACTGTAAATCTCTGTATAATGTGCTAAATGGTGTTTTCATCTTTAATTGGCTTGACATTTTGCATTTTTAATGTAAAGGATTTTAATAAACTATGCAATAAATAAATATTGATTGATTGATTATATGACCAAGTTCAAACGGTTTCGGCAAACGTTAGTCCCAGCTTATGTCCCACTCTCGGACCAGTACAATTCCATGTCTTTCTATGATAGTCTTAACTGTATTCCATACTATGAGCTACCTGTGCGACCTTCCTCCTAGCTTGATGAATAACAGAAGAAACTGAATAAATTCCCGTACTGCCATAATCGCTACAGCCCAAACAGAGACTTATCCAGTACAGTTTTCCCACATCCACTTGCCTAGTTGTTTCCTTCCCCACGCTCAACACATAATTTTACATCACTGCCTCAAACCGAAAGAAATCCTATATTGCTTCTGGTCTTTCCTGCATGCTTTCCTGCATTACCAAGGCTGCGTGTACGTGGTCTCCAATCAACACCATACCATTTTCAAATTGGTAAAACTGGCCCTATCCCACCCCTCTCACTTTCTAGTGTGTCTATGAACTTGACCGTAAACACCCATTTAATCAACGCCTCCCATTCGGATCTACAGATCATGCCCACCTGTTCCATTAATTCTTGTAGAATTGTCAGTGTGTTTCTTTCCTCTGATCCTTGTCTTATTCTCAACTACCCTTCCAAAACTGCATTTTAACTCCCTCACCCTTAACCCCAATGGTTTAAATACCTAGAAATATTTCCCACAAATGGTGATGGTGGTCATCATCCTCAAAATTGTAATGCAGGCGGCAGTTTATCTTGACCAAGAGAAAAACAATGACATTGTCCCTCCTTCAGCACCGTCGCCTCCTTGTTTATTTTTCACTGCTTCTAATTATGAACATTTTCAATGCCTGCTTTGTTGCTGGTACAAGTGATCCCTATACTAGTTATGGAGGCATCACTCTCAGACAGAAGAAAACAAAAAAGTGATGGGTAGAACACCTGAATTAATCTCAGCCACTGGTAATGAAATGTCCCACATTCCAGTCATCGCTTTTTTGTTCACCATGCTACCTCATACAGAAATCAGCCCTGGTCCTACTACAACAGGCACGGTTCAACAGCAACTGCCAATTCTGGTCCTCTCTGATCACGAACATAAGAAACACCAGACGGGTTTTGACACATTGAGGCTTATTAATGGAGCGTAGCTTGAGGCCTATGACTCTCATACCAATCTATATATCTAACCGTGTCACACACCTCACTACCTCTGCAAACAACCCATGGTGTCTCAACCTTTGTGAATGAGATAATACCTCAGCTAAGCTATCATCCATTCCTCGATTGTGCTTGCTCAGAAAAGTAATTTTTACTTCAGACATCTTAATCTCAGTTCATTGAACTTCAGCACTCAGTGGTCCATTGAAATCAGGTCTATCACTATAGCTGGCTCTGGACAACTCTCCCACTCACGTTCCTTTTGATCTTTTATGTAAGGAACGTCTTGTTCCATTTTTATTGTTTTAATTTCTCGCGCCCCTCTCTGTGTTTTGTCCCACCTGTTTATCCTCCATTATGTCCCTTCACCCAGGGAAACTGTCTCCCCCACATCATGCTCCTTTTTCCTTCCAGCTCATTTAGAAGGGCAAAGGGTTCCTGGGTGCACACACAAAACCCTGCAACAGTGACCCTGAGTAGGAACGTACGGTCTGCTTTCATGGTTACCTACACTTTTTGCCTGGTGTCAGTGTGTTTTGACTGTAGTTTGCTGGGATCCTGCTAACCAGGACCCCAGTATCTGTGCTCTCTCTCCCAAAATGGTTTTGGTGAGTACTTTTGTGCCTCTACAATTGGCTGCTGGTGTACCCTAATAAGTCCCTAGTGTATGGTACTAAAATACCCATGGCATAGGTACACCAGGGGTCTCCCATGGACTGCAGCATGTATTGTGGCATCCACGGGATTCCACATAAACTCTGACTACAGGCCTACCATTGCAGCCTGTGTGGAATGGTGCTTGCACCTCTAACAACAGATATAAGTTTGCTTATATCTGTGGTCACTGCACTTAAAACCTATAAGTCACCCCTATGGTATACCCTTCAGTCCTGAGGGCAAGGTCTTTGGTTATAAGTGTGAGTAACAGTAGCTCTGACCTTCTTGGTCAGTGTCACTGCTCTCCCCCTGCGCAGCTCCACAGTTAAGGCTCTGCCGTTGAGCCTGAGCTACTTCCAGGCAGGTGTTTGAGGCCCTCTTCCACCCGCAGGCTTCTGCCTGCACCTCATCCCTGGTGGTGTAGTGGAACAGCACCTTGAGCTTCTACCATTCCGCTTAGTGTCCTCTGTTTCTCTTTTGCCTCTTTTCTCCACCTCTTTTCTTTTACCCTCTCTTGCCTCTTTTCTCTTTAGTTGCCTCTTTGCAATCTGTTGTTGCCGATTTTCCCTTTCTTTTGCCGATTTTCGCTTCTGCTCGCCCCTTCTTCCCGCATTCCCCGCCACTGCTCCCCTGCGGCCCTCCCTCTAAGCGTGTCACTCCCACCTCCCAGCTGATCGTCCTCTCATGGAAGTACAAGTTACTTACCTTCGGTAACGATGTATCTGGTAGAGACGATTCTAGCCGCAGAGTCCTTCACGTAGAATTATCCAAAGGCGTGAGACTGGATCGGGAAACTTTTTTGCCACAGTATCCCTGCACGCCGGGGCGACATCGCGCGACTCCGCCCAGGCGTCGTCCGCGTACGTGACGTCAGCGAGGTCACATAAGACCCGCCCCGGTGCGCCTACATCAGTTTTCTTCTGAGAACTTTTCCGCACCACAACGCGGAGCCACCAGATAAACAAGCACTGGCATAGCCAATAGGTCTCGCTTTTGGGACCTTCTAAGCATTTAGTTATGCAGCACAATATCCTTGGTGCAACCACAACAACTGTTGCGTGGCTAAACACTTATAAGGTCCCAAAGGCGAGACCTATTGGCTATGCCAATGCTTGTTTTTTTTTTTTTTTTTTTTTTTTTTTTTACTTTCATTCATTATTTACTTTATTCGGTTTCATCGAAAGAAAAACCATAAAAGTATCAAACATCTTAAAAGACATTACATTTTCCGATGATAAGAAATTACATTAAGTTATTGTTAAAAATCATCACAGTGAGTTATTTACATGTTAAAATTTTACATTCAGAGTTTTGCATATTAAAAAACGTATAACGGTACTTTAAAATACATCAGAGCTCAAGTTACAAATTAGTTCTATGTCGAATACAAAATTTCAAGACCCTTGCTATATTTATGGCTAAAAGATATGATTACAGAAATTGGAGAACCATAAAAGCAGGGCGACATTGGCGAAGGCCCATGCTTTTTAAAATCGGAATGAGCCATCGCTTTCTGGGTTCAATATAAAATTTGCAAAAAAGGGTTACATGTAAGAGCGATTGTGGGGATATACCATCACATGGACAATGGGTTAACTGCTTAGACCAATCATTTGTCACTGGAAAAGTGACAAAGCGGTGAAAGATGTTTAATCTGAATCGAGTCAATAGAAATCTATAGAAACTGGATAGCTTCCAAGTTAAGTAAGGCTGGATCATCACAGTTGATTGAATTGACAGTGAATGCTGGACAGAGGTTTTATTTACTTTAGCTGTCAGTCGGAGACCAGCTAAGTGCATTAGACAGTGATTCTTTAACATCTTCCTTGATATCCGGGCCATTTCATGGGGGTTGTGATAATAATTCTCCATACCCAAGTCGGATAAGAACTTCCTAACATATTGTAGCCACTGTATCTTCTGAGCGTGTTCTAGCTTAACACAATCTGTCACGACTGCTTGAGTAAGCGTTAACTTTTTAGACGTCCAAAGACGATGCCATAATAGAACTGGTTGCAGCCCTATGATGTCAGAAATATAGGACACGCCCAGTTCTAAATGGCAGCTGAATGTGGACGTACTTTGTGGTACTGCAAGTAGGAATCTGAAAAAACAGTTTCTACTTTTTGTATGGATTCAGCCTGCACATACCCCTAAACCCCTGCCCCGTAGATGGCTGTGCTAACGCATTTCGCCTGGTAAATACGTAGCATCTCTTTCGGGGGTCGTATTCCAAGCCTCTGAGAAAATGCTACTAGGGCCATTGTAGCTTTTAAAAACTGCAATTTTCTAACCTCAATTGCTCTTTTCCAAGTACCCTTTTCATCTATTACAACTCCTAGATAAGGATAAGCGGGAGTGTGGTCTACCCTAGAATTGCTTATATAAATATCTTTTCCTTTTCTTAATTTTCGGCCAGAAGTCATAATGAAGGTCTTTTTAGGTCTCGGCTGCGAAAGGCTGCGCTTGCGCAGTCTCGCTCCGAGATTTAATGAGTTTGAGTGACTTTGAGAAGAGGGGCTTGCACCCGCCCCTCTTCTCTCCTGTTCTCCATTGGCTGGCCTCTTAAATGCTGGCCAGCCACTGGAGAAGAGGTCCAGTCACTCCGTTGAAGCCCCGTCCTTTTCGGATCGGGGGGCGTGTTTTTTGCGAGAAGTCTCAGGGAGGAGACAACAGCAAAACACGCCCCCAAATCCGAAAAGGACGTGGCGTTTCTCCGAGGCATTTTCTGCTGTGCCTCGGAGAAAGGCGGTGGTGTGCTTGTCCTCTCCCCCTGCTCTCGGCTCATGGGAATATCTCCTATTTGAACAATATGCTTTCACAAACGCATGCTGCTACAGTTTTCATTGTTGTACCTCGAGGCCCATATGTGTCTCGTGCTGCGAGCAGCCAGTCCCTGCCCTGTTTACAGCTGCCCAGGAGGGCCTGCCCAGAAAGCCCATATGGCTGTCCAGCCTAAATGCAGCTGGCACATCGTTCTCACCGGCTGTAATCGCGTCCCTCCTGCTTGATAAGCCGCGCACAGCCCCGGGCAGGCACAGCCTCCTCGAACAGGCACCTCCCACTCTCTAACCCCCGTCCGCCTCCCCGCTTCCTGCCCCTGCCTTGGTCCTGACGTCGCTCTAATAGCAGCAAAAGGCGGGTATTTTCTTTTCGAGAGGGAACCCATCTCCTGCTGGAACAGCTTTGAAAATAATATAGTCGCTCCCGGCCTGCTCCCCCTGAACCCTCTCTGCAGCCCGGCTGACCTTCCGAGCCCCGGGAACAACCACTGACGCATGCTGCTACATTTTTCATTGTTGTACCTCGAGGCCCATATGTGTCTCGTGCTGCGAGCAGCCAGTCCCTGCCCTGTTTACAGCTGCCCAGGAGGGCCTGCCCAGAAAGCCCATATGGCTGTCCAGCCTAAATGCAGCTGGCACATCGTTCTCACCGGCTGTAATCGCGTCCCTCCTGCTTGATAAGCCGCGCACAGCCCCGGGCAGGCACCTCCCACTCTCTAACCCCCGTCCGCCTCCCCGCTTCCTGCCCCTGCCTTGGTCCTGACATCGCTCTAATAGCAGCAAAAGGCGGGTATTTTCTTTTCGAGAGGGAACCCATCTCCTGCTGGAACAGCTTTGAAAATAATATAGTGGCTCCCGGCATGCTCCCCCTGAACCCTCTCTGCAGCCCGGCTGACCTTCCGAGCCCCGGGAACAACCACTGTAAGCGAAGGGACAAGTGCGGCAGCTTCCATTTATCCCGTTTCCTGTACAAAGACTCGGCTGCGGCTCTCCCTCCACCGCACTGGACTCCTGTCATCCGAGGATAGCGGGTTTTGGTGCTCGGTCGCTGGGAGGAGCATGGCCCCGCCACATCGCTGGCTTCCCCTTTATCTGCTCCCGCTTTTCTCCCTGGCACTGGCCTCCAAGCTGAACATCCCCAAGGTGCTGCTGCCCTACGCCCGGGGGACGAAAATCAACTTCACCCTGGAGGCCACAGAGGGCTGCTACCGATGGTGAGTGTGGGGTTGCAGGGCAGGGAGGGCACGGCGAGGTGACAGGAAGCAGAGCGTGTCTGCAGCGGGAGCGTGAAACCGCCGCAGGCCTGCACTTTGCAAGCCTGGGGCACAGCCTATTCGCTTACCCACGTGCTCACAATGCTCTCATGTGCGTGCATCGCACCCAGACCAGTGCACTGCAGCTTCGTGCATTGAACACATGCAGAGCTCCGAACCACGTGCTCAGCTTGAACCCAGCGCTTCTAAACACTAGGCCGCATTGTTGCCAAAGCTATCCGACACAGGCATACTTTAACAATCGGGCATGTATCACAAACGCATGGAACGGATTGCCGTCTATGAAATGATGTGTGAACCATTGCAGAATTACATTAAGGCAGACAGACATGAAACGGAGAGAAGGCTACACTCGGAAGTAGAGGGTGGGAGGCGAGGAGAGGGGCCATGAATCAAGAAAGGACAGGAATCAAACGGAAGTAAGTCGAGGTCAAGTTTTCATGAAGGCTTTTAGAGAATTTCTTAACGAGAAAGCCATCAATCTGTGGATGTAAGCAGTAGAAAGATACATTATATACATAACACCCCGTATACGGGCAGACACCTCAGACATTCAAGTCAGAGGGTACTGATTATTTAAACATTAACAGCCCTGGTCTGCTGTGTGCCACACCTAGAGCAGCACTTTAAAAGATAGCTCGGGGATCCCAGGGTCTGCACTCGGCACAGGGGGTGGTGCAGCAGATGCTTTCTGTAGGAAAAATGTCTTTTAACGATCTCCCCTCACTCTTCTGCATATATTTACATAAGGGCTAGCACCTCGTCAGGAGCGAAACACACCTCACAAATGAAAGTGCAAAGCAGTATGTGTGATGAGAGCGAGAAACTACCAATCCCAGATTGCTTTATGCTTCACGTTACGTGGGCCGCTTTAAAGCTATGAAGGCTGCTGGGGCGGCCACTTGTCTCTTTCATCATGCATTTGTGCGGACAGACCACGCCCCTCACCAACATGTGATAGCATATCATGAACGCTGAGACAGCTGACCATGTGATATTTTGTGTGCATGGGGGGTCTGAAGTTAGTTTTTGGGGTTATATGCTTGTGCAACTGCAAGGTCTTTGCTTTCCTGACTCTTTTTGAGATTGAGTCAAAAAGGTGGGCTTTTTAGGCCATGTGGTCCATGCACCAAGAGTTCCCTCCTCATGGTGGTTGAGGGCAGTGTGTCTGTCAGAGAAGACCCAAGGCATCGGGTCAGAAGTAGTCGTAGTCACAGAAGTTGTTGGTTGGGCCTGTCAGGTCTATGTTGTCGTGTGCTGCTCAGTGTCACCCCGTGGTGTCTGCACATTGCAGCTGACCGGTGGTTTACTTTGCAACAGTTTCGATGGTTCGGCTTTTCACTGCAGAGACCCCTCCCCCCTAAAGAGCAGGCCTGTCAATATGAGTATAAAACCGAAATACTTTAATGGGTCATGCTGAGGTCAGTTTGACAAAAGGCAGCACAGGAAGATTGGGTAGTGATAAAATTATGAACTTCCACAATACCAAATCCACCTAGCTCCTCGCCCGTCCTTCAGCAAGAGACCAGAGATCCTGACGGCAATGGTGCTGAGGGTAGAGGTGTGGCATAAAAATAACAATCATATAATCATTTTGCTGGAATTAGACTTACAAATAAGAATACCGTTTTATTTGAAGACCCAGCTCACTTTATTCTAATGTTAAGGTTCTATGTTTTTTCTGTTTTATGAAATATTTAATTTTGAAGCCAAATCCAGAAAAAAAGGTCCTTGAAAAAATCATGTTCCTGATGATTTAAATTCAGCGTGGCTTTTTTCTATGAGCAGCTGCGAGAGGCTCCTAAGCAGGTTGCTTGATATGTGTGCGATTCAATCATATGCTAGGAAAGCTCTGAGGTGGAGTGGTTCATGTAAATCAGCCCACTCCCGGCAGCACAGTACGGTTGAATGTCTAGCAGTAGGATCTCCAGGGCTTCTCCCCACAGCACAGTACGGTTCAATGTCTAGTGGTAGGATCTCCAGAGCTTCTCCCCACAGCACAGTTTGGTTGATTGTCTAGCAGTAGGATCTCCAGGGCTTCTCCCTCGAACCTTTATCGTTTGTTACTTTCCCACCAGCAGATGTTTCCTGTTCAACATTTTCTCACATTTAGGGCCATGTGTACAAGGGGAGTTGCTTGGCTCTTGCACCAACCAACATGGTGCAGGCACGAAACAAGCCAAAAATGCGATTTGTGAAGCCGTGCAAGGACCCCTTGGGTGGCTCTAAGCGGCTTCATGAATCTGGAGTGATAAATTGTGACTAAACCTGATATAGCTACAATAAACATGTTTTAGTGGATGGGACAATGTTTATAGGCTACTGAAAGAGATCTTAAAAAGCATTTACAATGCAATGGTCTCGGCATTGTTAAAGTTAGAGCTATTGGCATTGCTCATGCCATTATTTTTGTTTTTAAAACATCTCTCTCTCTCTCACAAAAATAAGACTTATTTTGGTGAGAGAGACAGAGATGGTTTAAAAACAAAAATAATGTCATGAGCAATGCCAATAGCTCTAACTTTAACAATGCCGAGACCATTGCATTGTAAATGCTTGTTTATATTGATTTTTAGATCTAAATTCGACATGAATAAGTTGTATCGATTTACAGAGCACTGCAGTTCGAGAGGAGTGCGAGCAATGATAACCGCATTATCCGCGTATAGGAGAGCGGGGATTGGCGATTTTGGACGAGGGGAAGGTCCTGACTCCCATCCAGCATGGCTAATTCCGGGCCGTTTGTATAAAGAGTAAGAAGGTAGGGGGCCAGGACACAGCCCTGTCTTACTCCCCGCTCCACCCTAAAAGGCACCGATAACTGGCCCCCCAGGCCATATCTCACTCTCGCAGTTGCATTTGAATAAATTTCTTGCAGATAGTTAACCAACAGAGTATCAACCCCCATTGCTGTCAATATGTCCCAGAGTTTTGCATGGCCCACACAGTCAAACGCTGCAGTGAGGTCTACATAGGCCATATGCATGCTTCCACCCTTCGCGTCTACATATTTGCTCCTAAGTAACGACAGATTTAAGACCTGCTCGATGGTACCGAGGACTTCCCTAAATCCATACTGGAGGTCAGATATGATGTTATTATCTTCCGTCCAGTGCTGTAGGCGTTCTAACAGGATACGGCCCACCACCTTTCCCAATGAGTCCAATAAAGAAATAGGGCGATAGCACGTTGGACTATTGCGATCGCCCTTTTTAAAGACCGGGACCAAGATGGACTCTGACCAAGAGGCCAAAAGACCAGCTTTTCCCATGGCTTCTAGTACCCTGAGTAATAATGGGGCCCATAGGTCCATTTTAAATTTATATAAATCCACGGGGAACCAGTCAAGGCCCGGGGCCTTTCCTCCTCTGCTGGCGTTCAAAGCTTGCTCAACTTCGGCCAGAGTAAAATCTAGGGCCAGTGAGCTCGGAGAAGGGCTTAGGCTACTGATCCTTTTCCCCGGAGTGCTGTGGGTTTGGGTGGAATCCTCCGTTAGGCCAAATATCTGTGAGAAATGAACTATCCAATCAGATTCAGTGATTGTAACTTCTATATTACTGTTCTCCCTTCGGCCGGAGAGGAATGGTGTGCTTATGACTTCCCAGAACACTGTGCTGTCATTACTTTGCCAGCTATTATGTAAGGCGACCCATAGTTCCTCCTTTAGTTCCTTCTTTCTTTGACGTAGAGTTTTATAGTATGCTTTCCTTAATTGGATAACCTCTGTCCTATCTCTAATGGATTTTTTAAGAGCTGCTTTAAGGTCAGAGTACGCTTTTGTGCAAGATGAATTAAACCAGCTAGTCTTTATTTTTATTTTCCCTTTGGTATAATGGTTAGGGCGTCATTTACAGATTTAATTACTACTTTGAAGTTTTCTACTATCTCTTGAGGGTTTGAACTCTCCGCCAAACATAAGCTTATTGCGGGCATGGAGGTTCTGACAACCTTTTCTGTTATTAATTCAGGATCTGAACGGGCCCACTTTATTGCATAACCATTTAGTCTATTCATAGTAAGACTTTCCTCCTGGTACAAGGTCGTTGGCTTTATACTACCTCGTGCCAGTTGCATGGTAATGGAGATCGGAAAATGATCGCTAAATGCGCAATCATGCGTTGTAAAATTAGTTATGAGGTGTGAAGCCCTAGATGCCATAAGAATGAAATCTATGCAGCTGGAGGCTCCTCTACAGTTGAAGGTTGGACTTAAGAAAACAACGGGTGTTAAGAATTCATTAGCAAAGGTCAGTTGGAGGAGGGAAATCGTCTCATTCATGCACGCCCCTATGGGGAAAATGGGTAATATTACTGTCTGCATGTCCAAAAGGCCACATGTAATGTTATTGTTTCTTTCACAGAGAGATAAATTAAAGTCACCACCCCACATAATGATGGAATTTTTCCCGTGGTAGTTATTAATAAAATCTAGAAGGAAATTACGTATTTCCTTCAATATCTCCACCAGTTTTATTTGCTGTAGATTATTATAAAAATTAACTACCACGATGTGGGCTGATTTATTTATGGCTATTGAGATTATCTGATAATTCTCCTTGTTTTTTAAGGAGTTTATTTCTCTCACTTGAATTGAGTTTGATATATACACCACTAAACCACCTTTCGCACGCCCTGATGCTGAAGTAAGTGCCGGGGAGAAGAATGTTTTATAGCCACTTAAATGGATTGGTTGTACTGACCATGTCGCCTGAAAACATAGGATATCATGAGACCGCACAAAAGGTAACCACCCTTCTTGGTTGAACTTAGATCGAAGATCGGCAATATTCCAAAATGCAACACTAATAGAGGCCCCTCTTTAAGCATTAATATCAGACTGGGGAGCTATGTTTAAACAGCTTCTTTCTTTTAGAGGACTGCTATTCGTTAAAGACACCAAGACTAGATCTGAGTCATTTGTTACTTGGGGGCATGGTTGATATAACTTGTGGCCATAATTGTCTACAGGGAATTATTGAACCTGTACAGAAGGGACCGGGATATAGTTAAGGGGGGGGAAATCAGAGGATTTTCCAATCGTACTACTTCCTGAGATGGATTACAGACTAAAATCAATTGACCGTCAGTACTTTCTCTCTCAAATATAAGAAGAGCAGGTCCCAGAAAACGAGTTGGTTGTCAGTCCACCTCCTCTAAAAATGACAGAAGCTCGAACCTGTTCTGCATTAGGATAGAGCCATTTGTTTTCGAAGTGGACTTAAGAACCGGCTTACAGAAAAAACAAAGAGGAAGAGACAAGATTACTGTAGGTATTATGGGTGATTCTTCCTTGTCAGCTAGAAGAAAACGAACCATTCTGGGCGTCTTGAAGTATATAACAATACAGTCACCCTGAATGGATATTTGGGAGGGACCCACCCATCCTACTCTTCGGACCATCAGAATTTGGTTTATGTTCTGAGGGTTAAAATGCTTGTGTTTTACCAGCCAATCCACCACTTTATTACGGAGGGAGAACCGGGATTCTGTCAGTCCCTGTTTTAGAGGTGGGACCCCCGTTAGGACCAAGACATAGGGACAAGATGCAGGTGGCAAATTTAAATTATCTGTATTGGATTGAGCCGTACAGTTGGAGGGATTAAGGTTCATGTTTTTCTGCCCCTGGTTACAGATATTCCCCATCCTAGCAGTGACCTTTAACATAGGGCCCTCAGTTACGAGGTTTTGATTCTCTAATTGCAGTACCTTTGATAAACCAGACTGGAACTCTTGACTGGGTTGATTACAGTTATCCCTGTGTAATGAGGGAATGTTCGTAATAATAGGTGTCGACTTGAAAGTTTCCAGTCGAACTCTAATTGAATCAACATCCTCTTTCAATTGTACCAGCTTATTCTCAATACGAGCAAGTCTTTCGTCAAAGAGGGAAGTCAAGTGTGAAGTCATTTCACAAAGTTTTACTTCAAGAATGTTTTTTATAAGGCCTTCCATATGATTCCCTAGATCTTGTAGAATTACTTTAGGAATTGTTAGTGGGGGGACCTGACTGAACTTCGGGATTACCTAAGCTTTCATCTGTTTGAGTTTGTAGCGAGGCTATTCCCAGTAAACTAGAGCCAGGGCCGGCTGTTTCCTTTCCCTCTTTGCCCTGCTTGCCTCCCTTCTGTTTTATTCCCATAGCTCGTCCTTTCTTTTGTTTAGTTTGTTCCCGAGTTTGGGGGCCTTTCCCTCTTGAAGTAGTGATATCAATCTCCTTATCTCGTACATTAGGAGATTGTGGTTGTGGATTCGCAGAAGGGGAAGAAGGTATTAGGGAAATGATTTTATTCACTGGTAGAGAACTATTGTGTTCCTCCTCCCTGGTCAGCGGAAATTGTAAAGGGTCAAGTGAAAGTCTACGCTCTGTTAATTGAATCTCGTGAATAAGAAGAGATTCTGCTCTTATCAGGAAAGCGTCCAGGGTACCCACAGTACTCTTGCATTTCTCCATCGATGTTAGTTCTTTACAAAGATATCAACAGATAATAAACACTATATGACCGGACTTACAAATCAAATTGCAACTGTTAACTTAAACAACAAATTTACTGGATAGGTCCAGGAGCTCTTACTGCGACGGTGTAGAGGTAAACAACCGCGTTATGTCCGTTTAGCCAAAGTTCTTACCAGTCCTCTTGATAATTCAGCTTGTAGGAGACCGCCAAGGGAGAGGGCCCTGCCCTGCCTCTGTCGGCCCCTGACGGCCGCAGATGGCCCGCCCTTTGCCCGGGCTTAGCCCGGCGCACGCCAGCGCGCGTCCCGCAGGGCGGGGACTAAGACTCCCTGAAGTACTTCCGATACCAGCGGAGAGGGGCGGATGATCGGCTGTTAGCCCCCGTGGCTTCCTGGGGCTTGTAGTCCCGCCTGTGACCCCACAGGCTCTCCACACCAGTGCGCAGCGTCTCCCACGGAGCGGGAGACGCAAGAAGTGTTTTAAAGTCCCCCGATATCAGGGGGGAGGGGCGGATGATCGGCTGTTAGCCCCAAAGGCTGCCTGGGGCTTGTAGTCCCGCCTGTGACCCCACAGGCTCTCCTCACCAGTGCGCAGCGTCTCCCTTTACGTTACGTTAGCTAGTGTCACCGTATTGTCTGTCCTGACCATCACATAACACCCCAACAGGACATCCTGAAAATGCAACAGCGCTCGCTTGACTGCCATGACATCCCTCCAGTTGGAAGACTACCTGCTCTCCTCCAGAGACCAAAGAGACTGTGTGGAGGACATCTCCAGAGTTGCACCTCATCCAAAAGAGCTGGTGTCCATCATCAGAATCTTAGGGAGGTCTGGTTGTGGCTCTATCCCCCTAAACAATGACTCCAGCAGAAGCCACCAAGACAGATATTCCTTAATCTCAGGAGACAGAGGGAAAATCATGTCAAGCGCCATCACTTTAGAAACACAGGGCTGCACCATATTTACAAGAATATGGTGCAACCCTGCGTCCCCCTTGTGGTGGTGCTAAATTTAGCTGCCTAGCGCCAACACAGGCACCCTCGCACCATAGGGCAAGGGTGTCTGCGCTGCAGGGGAAGATGGCGTTTTGTTACTTCTATGTGTGCTGTTCAATGAAGCACACATAGAAGTTGCAAAATGTCTTTTTTTTTTTTAAATGATTGTTTATGTGCAGGAAGGAGCACCTTCCTGCACATAAACAATCACTGGAGTGTTGCTGTTTCCATGTGCGCTGCACCACGCATCACACATGGAAACAGCAACATTTTGGAGCAATTAAACATTTCTCTTTCTTTCGCCAGGGTAAAACCAGGCTGCAGCCCCTGAGAGGCCTCTGGGGACCTATGCCCTAGGTACATAGTATACCATATACTAGGGACTTATAAGGGTACCCAAGAATCCAATCTGTGGTGTACCTAAAGTACATGCAATCGATTTGGAGAGGAAGCAGCTAGGCTGGGGCCCTGGATAGCGAAGCATCAGCAAAAAGTGGGGGTAACCATAAGAAGCAGATCCTACTCTCCTACAAGCATTGTACATTTACATCTGTGATTTATATGTATCAGTTCTTCAAAGTAGCCTAGAGTATTTGCATTCAGGGCAAACTGTCCTAAAAACTTGCTTTTCTATAGCGCTCCATACTTTACTTCAGCTGTTTCTCAGCAGAGGTGTTAACTTGCCAAATCTTCATGAAGGCAGTGCATTCTGTTATCAGCAGCTCAGACATGATAATGCTTAACTAAAGCAAGAATCTCAAAACAAAATCAACATGCAAGGAGGAACTACTCGCATATGAGGTATTGTTGCTACCTATAATGTACTTGCCGCTTGTATGGCAAAGAAGCTTGCATTGCTGTCTGTGCGTACCTGCTCTGTCTTGCAAGCAAACCTGTATTTATGGCTTTCTTTTACTGCCTAGTCAGGGTTCTGGAGCCCTTTTCTCTTGATGCAAACATGGCGCCACTGTTACGCCACCGGAGAGAAAGGAAGACGTGGACAGACCCAGACCCTCCAGTGCCGAGCTGCCTGCACGCACGTGAGACTGCCTCGGATAGAAGCTTGCACCTGAGGCACTGGCACAGGAGGTCTCACAGATGGCCGGGCAGCAGCCACCCCGAAAAGGACCGTGCGGGAAGTGGCGGGGAATTAAATGCATGTGATTGGCAAGTGCAGTGCGGCAGTAAACTTCGTAGTTAACTAGACCACAAACGAACATGTAAGCCGAGACCACGGCATCAAGACTGCATGCTACTTACTGCACTGCTGCCGATTTAATTATGAGCCCAAATTGAGCTGATGGTAACTGTGAGCAGAAAGAAGGGAAAAATGTGCGAACAGCGCCTCTTTTTGTGCAAATCCGTGAATCGGGTGTTTAAAATGTGTCATTTGCGCTGGAGAGTTTTAGTGCCTAATTTTAAGTGGTTAAATGACCAGAATACTGTTTATGAGCTGGCTGGTTAAGGGTAATTTCAGATGAACATAGACGAGGGACTAATAGAAAAGAAGAGCATATATCTAGATGTATTTGCCTGCATCAAGACACATGCTCACGCCCGGCTGGCAATCGTGGAATTGTGTTTTTTATGAAATAAAACCCATTCCAAGATGGCAGTCAATTATCATGATGCGTGTTCTTTAGTGTGCAAATACCTGTGCATGCGTCTCGATGCAAACGGCTGGTTTTAGTTTGGATTTCTAACAGAGCAGATACCCATATTAGAATGGTTAAATAAAATTACAATAAAGAAAAAAACTAACAGTGCATGAAGCACAAACAATGACTCAAGCTGCCCAAAAGCACATTCCTGCTGCATAAATAAATAAATAACTAAATGGGAGTGAGGTGAGAAACAGTCCCGGGAGCATCGGGGAGTAGTAGAGGACACATCTTACCCAATCAGAACAAAGCACAAAGGGTACAGGAGGAAGGAAGCGAGGAAGAGAGGATCACGAAAGGGAATGAAAGAGAAACAAATACTACAGGAGCAAGGAAGGACGATAAATTGACATGAAGGGAGGAGAGCTTGAGAAACTAATGGGGAGGAGAGAGAATGAGAAGACATAGGGACTTTGTCAGCATGGATAAGAGGTAAGAAAAGGAGCATGGCACAGAATAAAATGCAGGCAGGGTCGATACGTAAGTTATAACAAGCATTGGCCGCGCGGCAGTAATAGTAACGCCGCGCGGCAGTAAAAGCCAAAGTCATCGCGATCACTCGGAAAGCGAAAGTGATCGCGATCGCGATGGGATGCGCGCGCAGCAGCGGGGGGGGAGGGGTATGGTGCTGAAGGCTGGCGCAGGATGGCTAGGCGAGAAGGGAGGGGGGAATGCAGGGAGCAGCTGTGCGCGTGCACGCCATCGTGCACTGTAGCTTGTCGCCAGCACAAAAAGGTGGGTAGCATTTTCGAAACCCACCTACTAAATGTCTCACCAGCCCAGCGCATGCGCTGGGTCAGGTGAGACCTAAAAACTGTTTAGGCATGGGAACAGTGTGAGAAGAGCAGAAAAATTGGAAAGAAACGGTGACTAACAACACCACCAGAGTAGTGCCAACACCGCAGAACCCAAGGGCAGGGAAAGAAGAAGAACAAGCAGAAACTGCGCAGTCACCCTGCCAACACATAGACAAACTCCCATCCCTGTGCCCCGGAGGCAAAAAACATGCGTAAAAATCATGGCACACGTAGTAAACCCACCCCCCCACATCCTGAGTAACGAATGGGAACAGTCCCAAAATAGACAGGGACAACAAACCTCCAAGTCACCCCAACCTAGAGGGCAACCACCCAAAAGGGACAAGGGCAAGACAAGGCCAGATGACCCTTAATCAGAGGATAGCGAGGGGAGGGAGGACAGGGATAGAAAGCAATCCCCCCCGAACCTGAAGTAGCCAGAGCAGCAGGGCACTGGAGCACCGAACGCCCATCCTCCAAAGGACCAAAGGAGGAATGAACCGCCCCCAGATGGAGCCACCCGTCAAGAACAAGGAAGGCACTCACAGGAGACACAGCCCCCCACCGGGAGGCGAGTACCGACCCAAGGGTCCTCGCAGAATAGGGGAGGAAGGGCGGGCCATGAAGGAATCTGCGGCTAGAATCGTCTCTACCAGATACATCGTTACCGAAGGTAAGTACCTCATACATCTGATAGAGACTACTAGCCGCTGATTCCTTCACGTAGAATAGATACCCTAGCCATACCCCCTGGGAAGGAGGGTCTGCGAAAGGACCCCACCAGCCAATGCAGAACAGAGGGCCCCACAGGGGACCAGATCTGTGGACCAGGTAGAACCTCGACCCTGCTAGGCCAAGGGAACCCCCACAAGCAGAACTCCACTGACCCCAAGGGGATGTAGGAGGGAAAGAAGGCCGAAGAAGCTCGTACACTCACAGGCAAGGACGGAGAGGCCGAAGCACCCCACTCCCACACAGGGCAACATAGGTTCCGCCCAATGCCAAGATAGGAAAAGCGGAAGAAGAAGAAGCCTAGAGGGCCCAAGGAAACGAGGGAAAAGAAGGCGAACCCACTCCAGATGGAGAGCAGCCTGCCAGCCAGAACAGCGCCGGCAGTCAAGCCGCCAGAAGCAAGAGGAACAGCCCGAGGCCCCAGGAAGGCTGAGTAGGCGACGCCTGGCAAGGGAGAACACAGGATCATTCCAGACCTCAGGACAGGAGCAGGGAGAGGAGGAGAGGCCCAGGCACACCACTATGAGTGGCCGCGCACAGGACCTCAGGAAGCAAAAGCAAACTACCTAAACGCCATGGAGAACAGGCACCCGAAGGCGACCAGAACCCTCTAGCAGAGCGCAAGCTATATGACAGCTACCACTACCCCACAGAGGGTACGTTAAGTCCCAAGATATGGGAACCCTCTTTGGAAGAACTTCCACAGCAGAGGAAAAACAAAAGAGCCACGGGGGAAAAAAACACCCCCACTGAAGGCGTGATAAGCAGCCCAAGTAAGCAGAAGGCCCAATCTCAGGGCCAAGTCCGCACAACAACTCCTGCAGAACCCACACACAATCAACACAAGGGCTGTCCAGCAGCCAACAATGCCAAAGTCCCAAGAAAGGACGTAAACGGCAAGAAAACACACTCCACAGCCAGAACAACCAGCCTAAGAAGGCCCAGAATCAACCCAACTCAGAAGTCACTGAGGAGGGGACGGAAGAGGAGGAGGATAAGGCGGAGAAGGAGGACGGAGCCCCGCCAAGAGCCTTTGGATGGCGGAGTCGGCCGGGCATGGAATAACAGGTTGCCATCAAACGGAAGGTCGATGAGTCGCTCCCGAGTCAGCCGAGTCCCACAAACAGACCCTAGCCAGCACACACAAGGTGTTAAGGGCTCAAGGCGAACATGTTGTGCCCCCAAGAGTCCAGCCAGCAGGCCTCTCGGGACGGCGGAGTCACCAGTGGCAGCAGGGAGGGAAAAGCAGTCTACAAAAGGGGGCTGGAGGCTGAGGGGTGAAGGGAAAGACATGCCGGGTCACGCGGCGCTGGGAGGTGCCGGTGCAGAAGATGCTGAGGCATCGGGTCCCCAGAGGCAGGACGCCTCCAAGCTCCCGTGAAGGAAGAAAGGAGCAAACCTTCAAAGTGAAGTAAGACTTCCCTCCCACTATAGCCCTGGTGGAGGACCTCCAATAGATGGTCCGCCGGAAAGTGAGCCACCGGGTCACCCATGCGCAGGATGCCCACAGCCGTGGACACCGAGTGAGCGAAGGTCGCACCCGCCTCCGAAGGGCCCCGCGGTGGAGAAAGCAGCTCCTCCATGGGTGACGGCTGCAAACTAAGGCGGCCGTCCCCGAGGCCAAGCGGGACGGGCAAGGGCCAGACCTAGAAGTCAGAAGGAACCGAAGAATGAGGGACCTGCCGCTCTTCCGATGAACACCTCTGCCTCAGGATGGGCGGGTAGCTGCCCTTCGATGCTGGTGAGAAAGACACCACAGGGCGAACAGTCTTCCGGGGAGGACGACACCAATATACAGCCTGCCTCCGGAGAAGGAGGAGCGTCCTAAGACGAATCCGCGGTACGACTCCTGCGCGGAGCCGTAGAGTCCGCTGCTTGAGGCAGGACGTCGGCACCATCCGACGTCACCGGACAAGGTACCTCCAAGTCACCCCGCACCGGAGACCGGAGCGGAGATCGGAGTACAGCTGGAGCCGCACCGGCTCCGGGGTGGCGCTGGCCCGAACCCCACCGAGGCAGCCCCCTGCGTGGGGGAACGAGACAGGCCTAGGGAGTGGCATGAAGCACTCCGCCAGCCGCGGCCCAGAATGAGGCGAAGATCGCTCGGCAACCCATGTGGCGGCGCCAGGGATGATTCAACCTCCGCCTCGCCCTCTGATGAGGCAGCCGCCTGTGGGGAGGTGCGAGAGGTGCCCGAAGAGGGACGAGGGGTCCTGCCTCGGCCTCGACCAGGAGCGGGACAAGGAGGGTCCACTGACGCCTGTGGCACCGCACATTCCAGCTGCTGCCGGCGCCGTAGCGGCGTCACCTTGGCCTTAGACAGGACCACTTTGTCAAAGGACCGAGAGGGGCTCGGGGATGCGACCCGAGCCCCGGCGACCTACCGTGACACCACAGGGACCCCCGCAGGAGTTTGCAGCGAGGCAGAGACGCCGTGACCTGAAGGAGGTGCCCCAGAGGAGCCACACCCCAACAGCACCACATCCTCCAAGCCTGGATCCGAACCAGTCGGCGCCGGGGCAGAGCTACCAGTGGCACCGCGGAGGGCCCTGCGCAGGGCGAGGATCCGCTGACGCCCCAGGAGGGGAAGGAGGAGGAGACGCCAGCGAGGCCTGCAAAGCCGCCGCGTATGTCTCCATTTAGACTCTCGACGCCCCAACACCAGGAAACGGTGGATAGGACGACACGCGGGGCCGTATCACCCGCGGAGAGTCTGCGCCCCCGGAAGGCCGGAAACCAGCCCCCAGAGACAAACTGCGACTCTTACCCACTGGGGAGCGACGCTCACGTGACATCGGAGAAGGGCGAGGACGACGACCACGGCCATATCTGTAGCCGTCCGCCGAAGCAGACCGAGGGGAGGACGTCGACCTGGAAAGACACGCCGAGAGAAGTTTCATTCGGCGCTCCCGCCGCGACTTCGGGTCAACTGTTGGCACACCGCACAATCTGTGGTGCCGTGATCCTCCCCCAAACATTACATACAAATGAGGTGTGGGTCCGTCGCCGACATAAGACGCCCACAAAACGTGCAAGGTTTGAAGCCCGAAGGCATTCGCACACTGTTCCACTGTAGGAGAGTAGGGTCTGCTTTCTATGTTCACCCCCACTTTTTGCTTTTGCTTTACTGGTTTTCGACTTAGATGTGGCTGTGGGCCTGCTAATCAGACCCACAGCCCTGCTGTTCTCTCTCTAAATTGATACTATGTACTTTAGGTGCATAACCCATTTGGATAGGATCACCTTATTGGTCCCTGTACAGTGTACCTTAGGTACCCAGGGAATAGGTGTACCCTAGGCCTACCAGGGGCTGCAGCATGTATTATGCCACCCCTGGCCTGGCCTTCCATTATGACACAACTGGCTGATCACTCAGCTGGGGCAAGGTCGTGTAATCACTCCTTGCTTAGGTGTAGTATTCCTATACCTAACTTACATATAGACACATGTGCACCTATCAGCCACTCCTATGGCAGGCCTTAACAATCCTGGAGGCAGAGTGCTTGTTAACATGTGAGATGGTGCTCTAGCATGAGCTGAGCCTGTCTGCAGCTTTCGGAACCATGTCCTTATAGCTGTTCTATGATATAGCCTACCATATACTCTTAAAGTGCCTTATAATCTTAAACGGTTATGGTAACTATGGTTTGGCTTTATCAAAACATGTTGTGTAAGGTGTCTAACACTTTGGAATAATACCCCCATACCAATTCTAGTGATGAGGATATTATTCCTCCCTTCTAGAGGGAGAGACATGTTAAAATCCTACTTTGCTGTTTAACTCTAACCAAAGCCTCAGCATCACAAAATGGATGCTGCTGCCACAGACACGAGTCTGACCTCCTGCTGCTGGGAGTGATCCCGGCAAGGGAGGCTTGGACAATAGGTTTCCTGCCTTGGGAGGTGCGAGCACCACCCCAGACAGGCCTTAGTGTATTGGGGCAGGGAGGGATGAAAAGAATGAGACATGCCTGGGGCACACAAGGTGTCCCGTGCATAGTCCAGTTCAAACCGGTGCTGGGGCACTCCAGCCCCAGTCCTGGCACGAAACTGGACAAAGGGAAGGGGGTGTAACCACCCCCCTCCCAGGTCCCACCCATAAGGCGTGACCTAGCAGGTAACCCAGCCCCCCAGATTAGTAGAAGAGTGGTAGATGGGCCCCAGGAGATTAGATTATCCTGAACCTGCAACTTGAACAGTAACTCTGGACCTTCGACGAAAGAAGAAGACTGAAGAATCTCCCTTGTGGCCAAGGAGTGACTACCCTGTGCAAACAGGCACCATCAAGAGACTACCCTTTGCTTTGCTGAAGTTCTACGAGGGACCGACTGCAGAGCCCGACCAGAGCCTTGACTTCCAGACTTCTCCGACCCTGATCCACATCCACAGCCTAGCTGAGATCCGTGGAGGCGACGAGAGACGTGGGACCGGCTACCTGGGAAAAGTGGCGAGTATCTTCCAGCGCAGCTTCTGAGGCACCCTCGAAGTTGTGCACCGGGGATTGAGAAGCCCCAACCCCAAGCACCATCTGCACCGAAGATCAGCCCCCCACACTTCACGAGTCCTGCGTGGGGCCCTTCTGCATTTTCCTGCTTGCCGCGCCTGTCCGGTTGCTTGCCCGTTGGCTAGTGGCCTTTGTGACGACGCACCCTGAAATCTTCACTGCTGGTTTGGCTCCTCCAGACTAGCTCCCGCTTCCTTGCAAAAGAGAAGCACCCCAGACCTTCCTGGTCTGCACCAGAAGCAAGTCCTCCGTTCTTCGTGGGTTCCGCTTGCCAAGGCTTGGTGAGTCCTAGTTCAACTTCGACACCGCCGACAGCAAGAGCCTTCGTGGGACAGCTCGCCTCCTGGTCCTGGTCGTCCTCGACATCTCCTGGTCCCCGTGGCTGCAGCGACAAGCTTCACCTTCACCTGCAATCTTCACGACATCGCCTGGTTCCTTCACTGGCTAGTGACCTTGACTCTGTCCCTTCTGCTTGCAGGTCTCCTCTCTTCTTGATCCCAGCCTTGGGATCCACCGGACACTCTTCACTGACTGCCTGTCAGCAACTTTCCTTCAGGCATCCATAGAAGTCCACGACGAAACCCGACGCAAGTTCACACCTATGCACCCGCAGCCCGTGGGCTAGGTAACTTGGGTACTTCGGTGCTCACAAGGGTAGTGACTATCCTAGGGTCTAGTTTCCGAGTCTCGACTCTCTAGCTGCTTCAGAAGTGTCCTTAAACTGTTAATTTCTAACTGCTAGTAATTCTATCGACTTTTACGCATTACGCGTGAGTGTTTCCACTCTGCACCTGAATGCCGTGGGCCTCCCACTTCCTAACTGTTGCTAGTGTAGTGTAGCCCCAGCGATTCCCTAGGCCTAGGCCTATCCTATTTCCGTGACAGTGGTCCTTATACCACTTCTTTAGTATATGGTTTGCGTGGCCCTTAGGGCCTAACTGTATTACTTACCTGTGTGACTTAATGTATGCTTAAATAAGACTGTGTTGTACTTACCTCTAATCTCATAAAGAGTGCTGAGGGTTTGTCTAGAATAAATACACTTTATTTTATATATATATCTGTTGTGGTGTCCTTTCATTTGGTATTCAAGGGATTATATATGGTATCACAGCTGGCTTCACATGCCATTCAGAGTTTAGCCTAAGACTGCTCTTGTCCATGCTACCACTAGGATAGCTGGTCTATAAGGTTGACTTTACAACCAATCACCATAAGGGTTGTTTGGGCTGATATAAGGTGTACACTAGAACTAGTGACATCATACATCAGGCCAACTTCTCACATCCACCAAAAGGAAATGGAAGAAAAAGGGGCCCTAACAGGCTCGTAGCAAGGATCGGATCCGCGTTGCACGCGAAAAAGGAAAAGAAAAAAAAAACCTGACGTAGGCGCGCCGGGGTGGGTCTTAGAGTGACCTCGCTTACGTCACCTACGCGGACGATGCCTGGGCGGAGTCGCGTGATGTCGCCCCGCCCCCGGCGCGCAGGAATGCTGTGCCAAAAAAGTTTCCTGATCCAGTCTCACGCCTGGGGATAATTCTACGTGAAGGAATCTGCGGCTAGTAGTCTCTATCAGATACACAAGTTACTTACCTTTGGTAATGATATATCTGTAAGAAACATTAGTAGTGATAGATTCCTTACCTTAGAATTACCCCCAGGCGTGACACTGGATCCGGAAAGTTGGTAGGCGTCATCGTGTGGCTACGCGTGCGTCGTTGGCATCGGGATGACGTCGCTGGAGCTACTTAGACGCGCCCACGCGCGCTGACATCAGTTCTGTACACGACTTTCAGCGCCAGGAACGCAGAGCCATGCAATTAACTGACCACTGGTGTCATGAAACTAGGGCCCTGAAAGGAATTACCTTAACCCTAGAAATCAGTTTGCAGAACGGGGAGGATTGGTGGGGCGGTAAGGATATTCTTATAGATATATCGTTACCGAAGGTAAGTAACTTGTGCATCTGAAAGAAACACGTAGTGACAGATTTCTTACCTTAGAATAGATACCCCAGCAATACCAACCTTGGTAGTGGGTCTGCGAACCAAGATCACACCAGAAAGTCCTGGAGAACAGAACGGCCAAAGAAGCCGTCTCTCCGGACTTGGCTGTCCAGGCAGAAGTGCTTGGTTAACGTGTGCAGCGAGGCCCACGTAGCTGCCTGACAGATATCATGCAAGGGAACTGCCGTCGCCCTGGTAGAATGGGCACGCAGCCCCACCGGATGCTCTTTTTTAATCAAAGAATAACAAGCCTTTATGCACAGAACGACCCACCAAGAGATGGTATGCTTGTACATGGCCCGACCTTTCTTGGTGCCCACCTAGCCAACAAAGAGCTGGTCATCCACTCGGAACTGCTGTGTGCGGTTTAGGTAGCATGGAAGTGCACGTTTTGGGTCCCGACGGTGGAGCCTTTCTACCTCTTTCGAGGGATGCGGAGGCAGAAAGAAGGTGGGCAAAGTGATGGTCTGCCCGATGTGAAAGGCAGTGACAACCTTCGGCAGAAAAGATGGACGAGTCCTTAGAACTACTTTGTCCGGATGAACAGAGAGAAAAGGAGGTATAGAAGAAAGAGCCTGGAGCACATTCACTCTTCTGGCAGAGGTGATGGCCACCAGGAAAGCTGTCTTTAAAGTGAGAAGACGAAGAGGACAGTTGTGAAGTGGCTCAAAGGGAGCACACATCAGATATGTCAGAAGCAGGTTCAAGTCCCACTGAGGCATTATGAAAGTGAAAAGATGAGTAATGCCTTTCAAGAATCTATTTACAACAGGGGACTTGAAAAGGGAAGGCTGAACTGGAAGCCGTAAAAAGGCTGAAATGGCCAAGAGACAGCCCTTGATAGTGCCCAGAGCAGAACCCTGCTGGGCCAAAGAGAGAAGGAATAGAAGGACCTTTGAAAGAGGGGCAGAAAGGGGATCCACAGCCTTTGCTGTACACCATGCCACAAACTTATTCCACCTGCGGGCATATACAGTCTTAGTGGAGGGACGCCTGGCTGCCAAGAATACATCACAAACTTCGGGAGGCAGGTCAAAAGACGTCAACTGCCACCGCTCAATCTCCACGCAAGGAGGTGGAGGCTGGACAGGTTCGGGTGAAAGACCGTTCCCTGTTGCTGCGACAGAAGATCCGCCCAAAGAGGCAGTCGGATCGGGGAATCGATAGCCATGTTGAGTAGCTCGGGATACCATACTCTTCGAGCCCTGTCCGGCGCCACAAGAATGACTTGGGCCCGGTCGCGCTTGATTTTCTTCAGCACTCTGGGTAGAAGTGGTATAGGCGGAAAGGCGTATAGTAGACCGCAACTCCACTCGCGACAAAAAGCGTCGCCTAGTGAGTGTCGCCTTGGAAATTCCAACGCGCATAACTGATGACATTGCGCGTTCCCTACGGTGGCGAATACATCTAAGCAAGGCTCTCCCCACTGCTGAAAGAGACCTTGCGCCACGTCCGAGTTCAGACGCCATTCGTGATCCATCATGCATCGGCAGCTGAGTTTGTCCGCCCTGGCGTTCAGAGAACCTGCCAGGTGTTGAACCACCAGGAAAATGCCCTGATGTTCCAGCCATGTCCAGAGACGCAGAGCCTCCTGACATAGGATCCATGACCCCACCCCGCCCTGTTTGTTGCAGTACCACATGGCGGTGGTGTTGTCCGTGAACACCTGCACTACTCTCCCCTTGACAGAAGGAAGGAATGCTTTCAGAGCAAGTTGGTTCGCACAAAGCTCCAGAAGGTTGATATGGAGCCGGGACTCCGCCGGAGACCAGAGTCCTCTGATCTCCGCCTCTCCCATGTAGCCGCCCCATCCCAGAAGGGACGCGTCCGTCACCACTGTGTGTTCCGGTTGGGGAAGCGAGAGGGATCTGCCATTGACCCAATCGCAATTCATGAGCCACCACTGCAACTGTTGTGCAGTGCCCTCCGAGATCTGGACATGATCGGACAGGTTGCCCTGATGCACAAGTTACTTACTTGTGTAATGATATATCTGTAAGAGACATTAGTTAGTGATATATTCCTTACCTTAGAATAAGGCATCAGACTGGATACGGAAAGTTTTCGTCAGCAGTACCCCTGCGCGCCGGTAGGCATCGTCATATGGCTCCGCGTACGCCGCTGGCGTCGTAGCCACCGAGATGGCGTAGTCGGAGCTACTTAGACGCGCCAGCGCGCGCTGACGTCAGTTCTGTACACAACTTTTCCGCGCCAGGAGCACAGAGCCATGCCAGAGACCGAATACTGGTGCAATAGAACTAGGACCCTGAAAGGGATGACCTGAACCCTAGAGAACAGTTGGCAAAATGGGGAGGATGGGCGAGCAGTAAGGAATCTATCACTAACTAATGTCGCTTACAGATATATCGTTACACAAGTAAGTAACTTGTGCATCTGAAAGAGACACATTAGTGATAGATTCCTTACCTTAGAATACATACCCAAGCAATACCAACCCCAGTGGTGGGTCTGCGAAGTGAAATTACACCAGAAAGTCACGGAGAACTGAACGGCCAAAGAAGCCGTCTCTCCGGACCTGACTGTCAAGGCAATAGTGCTTAGTGAAAGTATGCAACGAGGCCCAAGTGGCTACCTCACAGATGTCTTGCAGGGGGACACCGCGTCTCAATGCCGTAGTAGCTGCTGTCGCCCTGGTAGAATGGGCGCGCAGCCCAACAGGAGGTTCCTTTTTAGCCAGAGAGTAACAGGCTTAAATGCACAAGACAACCCATCGGGAGATAGTTCGCTTGTGCACAGCCCGGCCTTTCTTGGCGCCCACGTAGCCAACAAAGAGCTGGTCATCTACCGGAACTGTTGTGTGCGGTTGAGATAGAACAAAAGAGCATGTTTTGGGTCCAGACGGTGGAGCCTCTCCTCTTCTCTTGAAGGGTGCGGAGGGGGAAAGAAAGTGGGTAGAGTGACCGATTGCACGAGATGAAAGGCAGAAACTACTTTTGGTAGAAAGGAGGGACGCGGTCAAAGCTCAACCTTGTCAGGATGAATCGCCAGGAAAAGAGGTTTGCAGGAAAGAGCCTGGAGCTCACTCACTCGCGAGCGGAGGTGATGGCCACCAGGAAGACAGTTTTCAAAGTTAATAACCACAAAGGACAGTTATGAAGAGGCTCAAAAGGAGCGCACATCAAGTATGTGTGAACCAGGTTCGAGTCCCATTGAGGCATCGCAAAAGGAATCGGAGAGAAAAAGGTGAGTAAGGCCTTTGAGAAATCTATTGACAACTGGGGACTTGAAAAGAAAGAGCAGAAAGGTAGCCCTTGATAGTGCCCAGAGCAGAGCTCTGCTGGGCCAAAGAAAGAAGGAACAACAGGACCTCAGAAAGAGGGGCAGCAAGAGGATCTACAGATTTCGCTATGCACCATGCCACACATTTTTGCCACCGACAGGCATATACCCTTTTAGTGGAGGGACGCCTGGCTGCCAGAATCACATTACAGACTTCGGGAGGCAAGTCAAATGGAATAAGCTGTTGCCGCTCAATCTCCATGCAAGGAGGTGGAGGCTGGACAGGTTCGGGTGGAGGACCGTCCCCTGTTGCTGCGACAGGAGATCCTCCCGAAAAGGCAGTCAGATCGGGGGATCCACGCTCTTACTGAGTAGCTCGGGCCTCAAAGACCCAGGATGCAGTTAGTGAGGGCCAAAGGGATGGATTTCGATCGGCCTAAGAGATCACTGAGAGCTAAATAATTAAATTACAGATCGGCCGGCGGCAGCTACACAGGAACGGTGAGGATCCCCACCGGTGCAGTATAAGCTGCGGGACGCACGAGGGGGCCGATGCCTGATCTCAACATGGCGGCCGTTCGAACCACAAACAAGCAAGGTAACGGCGAGGCTATGGGTGGCTGCAGCGACACCAAAGGGGGGCTTAGAGTTTCAACGAGACTCGTTAGGGACTGATTGAGGCATCTGGGGGGCATTGGAAGAGTGTCTCATATTCATTCTGTGTGCCTGACCTTAAAATGGACGCCACACCAAGACTAAAGTGACTCATTCACTTGGCGTGACTGACCTCAACATGGCTGCCGAACCCGGGTCATGGAATTTTATTTTTATTTAGAATGCTTTATCCCCAAAACGCCCGCTATTGATCTTTGAAGCAATCATCTTATTTTTTTTCTTTATTCAAGTAATCATCATAGACACTATAACATCACTACAGTAAACAGTGAAACAGGACTGAGTAGTTAAAGGGCCCCTCGCTTCAAGTACTTTTCTGGACTATGGACAGAAAGGTAGGACACTTCGCTGGCTATATGGTGGGCTGCCATATTGGAACGGTCTAACTACAATAGGGCACTTCTAGTCTCCTTTCAGTCTGTGAGGAGTAAGAAATGTGGGTTTTTCCCCCTGGCACACCTGGGTCTCGGTCTGCTTGGAATCTACCTGGATGTCCTCCTGGATTGGGCCAAATGATGATTGCTGTAAAAACATGGTTGGTGGGCCCTGACCTCTAGTGAGTTTGGATATACACTGCTATAAATGTTTTATACTGCACTCAATATGGTACTTTAGAGTTTATGGTATATACTGCATATAATTGTATGATAACTACCACCCTGCCTTCTGCTTGATTCCGGACTGTGACTCAGCAATTCTTCTTCAGCTTGAGTCCTGATTGTGTCTCGGAATTTCTACCATTCAACCATGCGCCCACATACCCCATCCGGGACTCAAATCTCGTGAGCTACGGCCCCAACTCCTGGTCCATTAACTACCCAGACAAAATGACCAGTAATGCAAAAAAGAACTTCAAGCATAGTACTCTAAAACAACACCCGGAAACACTCATTGTAGATAACTACTACACAGCGACCAACGGCAACACAAAAACTAACTTCATTTTCAACACTAATCGCCCAACTAAATCACCTTCTCTCTTCACGTCACCAAGTCAGTAATCATTCCCTATGGTGAAAAGATATCCACTACCATCTCCTCGACCTTCAAAGGGGAACTCACCATTTCCATCTATAGAACTGGAACTATTCTCATACAGACCTCCGACCTGCACCTTACCACTTTTGACCGCCACTTCCCCACACTTCTCTCCTCGTTAACACAACTGAGCCATCAAACCATATCTCCCCCATCACCCTCACTAACAACGTGGAACTGATCCAATCTCCCTGCCCTGAAGATTCTCTCCTCAACTCATGGACATCCACCATCACTCACTACAATCACAGTACCCCTGTCATTACTCTCCGCCGCCAAACACCCACCATCATTACATCAACTGATCACACTAGGAAAAACAAACTCACAACTAACAAACACCACAAGGCCGATCTCCATCTTAACAGCTTGGACTTTAACCTCTGCCCTCCCGCGATTGAAATCCCCACAGGCCCTCCCCACTCGACCCCTGACAATCTGAACCCTCCTTCACAAACGACCTCTTCCTCCAACACAGACCCTTTTCCCCCGACCCTTACTTCTCCCTTGTCCAACGTCATCTCCAATCCAGTGGTCACTCTCCCCCCTACTACCACTGCACACTCCTCTTCCGTTGTCCCACATCCACAGGCACAACCGGTCCCCACCGCTTACCTCACTGACAACCCCCGTGACATCCCCATGTCTAACGTCTTCACCAATCCAGCAGACAAGTTTCCCCCTATTATTACTGCCCATCCCCCCTCCGCCGTCACACACCCACATACACAACCTGCCTCCACCACTAATCTCATTGACATTCCCCGGAACTCTGACTTCCTGCCTAGAATTTCTCTCCCTTCTCACTTGGACAGTAGACCCTCTAACTCCTCCTCTGAACTCCTTCAATGGGAGCATTACTAATCCGGCTCGCCTCGTCCAACCTCTCCCCTCTCCTAATCCCACTGCTTCCGTCCAATCCCTGACCCCTGTTCACTCTCCCTCCATAGACCCAAGTCATTCTCAGCCCATGCCTAAAACCTTAAACTCTTTCAGCTCAATAGCACAGCAACTGAACAGAATGGAGCTGAAAATTAACTCGCTTGCTGCTGATTTCCTATACTTACAACAAAACCTTCTCAACAGGACCAAGCCACTGTGCTCCCTCTCCCCGGGTGGATTTGCTCCTACCCCACTCAATACCTCTCCCATGGCCCCACAGAGAACCCCTCGACCCTCCAGTCCGTCAGCGAGTCAGGCACTTCGACCCAACCGGGATCGCCAACCCTTTTCGATACCGAAACCTGATGAGATCAACGACTCTTACCTCGCTTTGAGCCAGAAGTCAGCCCCACTCCCCATACCTGTTATTATCAGCAATAACAGAATCTCTAAAACTGTCCTCTCGCCTAGACCTCCTGCTCAATACTCCTCTATCGACCTAACTCCCCCTATCATTGAGGCTCCCCGTCCTAAGAAATTGACATCGCTTTCCTCACCGAATCCTGGCTCAATGTCCACTCCACCCCCATTCTTGACATTCTCACCCCTCCAGGGTACAACATCATCAGACAAGACAGGCCGATCAAAACTGAGGTGGGACTAGCCATCATTCACAAAGCTGGAATACAGATTACCAAACTTAAACCTGCAGAATACCTATCGTTTGAATACCTGGGTGTCGAACTCACTGCCAAGGGCACCTCACCCATCAAATTCCACACCATCTACCATCCTCCTGGAGAGCATACCCTTTTTCCAGAAGAACTAACAGACCTAATATCACGGTTCTCCATGACAGACACTAAAGACGTGTTCCTGGGTGACCTCAATATCCACTGGAATGAATCAGAAGACTCCACTGTCCAGAACCTATCCAATCTACTTGAAATATACAACCTCAAACAACTCTGCAATAAACCAACTCACATCAAAGGTGCAAAACTAGATGCGATCATTACCAACAATGAACTGGTCTCTCTGAGAGCGATTTCTCCCACTGACTGGTCCGACCACCACCTCATTCTGTTCAAGATTGCTGCACTTGTCAGCCACCAACCCATTCGTGATGACAAACCTAAACACTGGACCAAAAACCTCAAAGAAGTCCCTTTATCCGAATTTGAATCCAGGATTCATGCCCATCTTCAACTTCAACCCTCATCATGGACGGCCGATGACCTCACTACACACTTCAACTCAAAAATGACAGAGGTTTTAGACTAAGTAGCTCCACTCAAACAATTGAGGCAAACCAAATCTAAACCCTGCTTTAACGTGGATCTGAATGTTGAAAGGCGTCAACTCAGACAAACGGAAAGGTCTTGGAGACTAAACCCCTCGGCCTTACACCTAGCGCAACTTAGATCTGCTCGGCAAGCATACAAAAAACACATTTTCAGTGAAAAGGCGTCTTTCTTCCGCAGCCAACTAGATCTGGTGAAAAACAGACCGACAGAACTCTTCAACATTGTCAAAAGCCAAACAAACTTCAATCCCTCTCAAGAAATCAATGCCACCAATGAGCAATGTGAAGAAATTGCCACCTTCTTCACTAATAAATTCTCAAAAATTGATCAATCCTTCATCCAAATCGCTAACTCTCCTTCCCTCTTAACCTGCCCCCCTTTAACCATCCTTGACCATTCAGAAAGAGTTCTTAACAAGGACAATCAGGCCTGCCTCCAGCTAAAAAACAATGCACATTGGTCCGACTTTGAGCTAATGTCGGAAAATGAGGTCTTCAGTATAATTTCGAACCTAAAACCTTCCTCCCACACTATGGACCCCATCTCATCCACAATTATAAAAGAACTCAACCACACCATTTCCCCTTTCTGGACAAAAATCATCAACGCCTCTCTCACCTCAGGCTGTGTCCCAGACTCCCTTCAACTAGGACAAATCACACCCACTCTCAAAAAACCAGGGGCCGACCCTAATGATCTTAACAACCTCAGACCTATCTCCAACCTTCCATTCCTTGCAAAAACATTGAAGAAATGCGTTCTCCACCAACTTAATAAACACACTGATGAGTTCAACCTCCTCAACACCTTTCAATCAGGATTCAGGAAAGGCTGGAGCACGGAAACAGCTATGCTCAACGTCTGACGATATTCACAAGGCTTTAGATGAAGGTGATGCCTGCCTACTCATCCTTATTGACCTATCGGCAGCATTCGACATAGTAAATCATCCAGAGCTTCTGGAGACCTTGTCGAAGTGCTCAAGGCATCAATGGCACAGTTCTAAAATGGTTCACCTCCTTCCTTCAACACCGCTCGCAACAAATTAAAATCAACTCCTGTCTCTCTAAGCCAACAAAAGTCACACTTGGGGTCCTGCAAGGCTCGATCCTCTCCCCGTCCATCTCCAATCTCTTCATGGAGCCCCTCACAATCATCTTGAAAAAAGCTAGAATGAATTACCACCTTTACGCTGAAGACACCCAAATCTATTTCAAAATCATTCAAAATCAAGTATCCCAGCGACATCCGACACCTCAATGCCATGCTAACCGAGGTCCAAACATGGTTCAACACTAACCACCTAAAGCTCAACCCAGATAAAACAGAACTAATCCTATTCTCTCCAAAAAGAAACCACCGTCCAATCAAAGAGTGACTCAAGAATCTGGTCGCACTAAACCGCCCCATCGTCCTATCCGAATCAGTTAAGTCTCTAGGCATCACCCTTGACAAGAACTTATCTATGGAGGCCCACATCAAAAACTCTGCAAAAAGTGCTCTTTTCTCTCTAAAACACTTCAAGAAATTGAAACCTTTTCTTCCCCATGAAGACCTCAAGACAGTAGTTCAATCCCTAGTTCTCTCTAAAATCGACAACGGGAACGCCATCCTAACAGGGACTCCAAAAGCTCACCTAGCCCCTCTAAGGGCAGTGCTGAACATGGCCGCTCGACTCGTATCTGGAGTAAAAAGATTTGAACACATCACTCCAGCTCTCAACTCCCTCAACTGGCTTCCCATGGAAGGGAGGTGTATTTACAAGCTGGCCTGCATCACACACAAAACCCTTCACTCTCCGGCCCCCAACTACCTGAACAAACTGGTAAGAGCAGGTCAATCCAGAACTCTGAGAAGCTCCAACTCACTCCTTCTTATTCCTCCGAAACTGAAAAAGAAAACCACACAATACCGATCGTTTTCTGGCAACGCTCCCAGGATGTGGAACGCTCTCCTTAGAGTCCTCAGATGCAACCCCTCCTTCTCCTGTTTAAAAAGGGACCTGAAAATCCATCTCCTTAACAAATACTTTCCTGACCAGTGTCAACTTACCTAGACTTCAATATCTGAGTTTACTCCTCTCTCTTGACATTCAAGGATAGTTGGTGACCGGACTGTGTTAACCACCTTATTTTTCATGTTGTATTTTGTTTCATCTCTGGTTTGCTTCCTTACTGCCTGCCTACTATGTAATGCAATTTCCGTCAGTTTTTAACAGTGTGTATGTAAAGCGCTCTGATACCTACGGGTCAATCTAGCGCTATATAAAACTTTTAAATAAAAATAAAAATAAACTCAGGATACCAAACTCTTCGAGCCCAGTCTGGTGCCACAAGAATGACTTGGGCCCGGTCGCGCCTGATCTTCTTCAGCACTCTGGGCAGAAGTGGTAACGGCGGAAAGGCGTACAACAGACCGCAACTCCACTTGCGATGAAAAGAGTCACCTAGCGAGTGCCACTTTGGAAACGCCACCGCGCAGAACTGTTGACATTGCGCGTTCTCTTCGGTGGCGAAGAGATCTAACCAAGGTTCTCCCCACTGCTGAAAGAGACCTTGCACCACCTCCGAGTATAGACGCTATTCATGATCCAACATGCACCTGCAGGTGAGTTCATCCTCCCTGGCGTTCGGGGTACCTGCCAGGTGTTGAACCACCAAGGAAATGCCTTGATGTTCCATCCACGTCCAGAGACGTAGAGCCTTCTTTCATAGGGTCCACGACCCTACCCCGCCTTGTTTGTTGCAGTACCACATGGCGGTGGTGTTGTCTGTAAACACCTGCACTACTCCCCCCTTGACAGAGGGAAGGAATGCTTTCAGTGCAAGTAGGATCGCCCTGAGCTCCAAAAGATTGATATGGAGCTTGGACTCCGTCGGAGATCAGAGACCTCTCCCATGTGGCCACCCCATCCCAGGGGGGACGCGTCCGTCACTACTGTGTGCACCGGTTGGGGAAGGGAGAGGGATCTGCTGCTGACCCAACGCTGGTTCGTGAGCCACCACTCCGAGATCTGGACGTAGTCGGACAGGTTCCCCCGATGCTGCGTCCACTGGAACTCCAGGTCCCACTGCAGAGCCCACATATGCCATCTGGCATGATCGATTAGCAGGATGCAGGAGGCCATGAGGCCCAGCAGCCTCAGGGTCTTCCTGACCGAAACCCAGGACCAGGGCCGAAAGATCGGAATCATAGCCCGAATGTCTCAGACTCGCTGTTCGGGAGGATAAACCCGAAACTGCGCCGTATCCAGAACCGCTCCAATGAAGAGGAGCTTCTGAGAGGGAATCAGGTGCGACTTCGGCACGTTGATGGAAAACCAAAGCAAATGCAGGAGGTCGGCCGTAGTCTGGAGGTGGGAGACGACTGCCTGGGGCGAGCCCGCCTTCAACAGCCAGTCATCAAGATAGGGGAAGACTGAAACCCCTGATCTGCGCAGATGAGCTGCGACCACCGCCATCACTTTCGTGAACACCCGAGGGGGCGCTGGTAAGGCCAAAAGGGAGCACGGTGAACTGAAAGTGCGCGTGGCCTACCGTGAACTGCAGCTAATGCCAGTGGGACGGCAGGACGGGAATATGAAAGTAAGCGTTCTGCAAGTCCAATGCCAATCTTGCGGGTCTAGGGCAGACAAGACCTGAGCAAGTGTGAGCATCTTGAAGTTCTCCTTCCGGAGGAAGCGATTGATGTTCCGAAGGTCCAACATAGGACGCAGACCCTTGTCCTTCTTGGGGACCAGAAAGTAGTGGGAATAACAACCACAACCTACTTCTGGCCCAGGAACGCGCTTGATGGCCCCCTCGGCCAAGAGGGCCGTGACTTTCTGCTGAAGAAGCGCAAGATGGTCCCCTGACATGCGGTGGTATTGAGGTGGCATGGCTGGAGGGGAAGTCTCGAAGGGGAGGGATTAGCCCCTTCGGACAATTAGCAGCACCCACTTGTCCGAAGTGATGTTGCGCCAGTGGGGGAGATGATGGCGAATTCTGCCACCCACTGGCATTTGATGGGCCTGAAAGGTCAGACTAGGAAGGCTTTGCAGTGGATGCTGCGGGGGTGTAGGTGGAATGACCCACCCGCTGGCCCCCAGAACCGCCTCGACGGTTCCCACATCGCCGCTGAAAATGTTGCTGCGCAGGCCTGTGGCTCTGGAATGAACATGTTGGGGCACCCCTTCCGTGGCCACAAAAGGAGCGAAAGGTGGAGGGGGGCGAGTGGCCGACAGGCCCAGGGACTTGGCTGTAGCCCTGAGTCCTTAAACCGCTCCAACGCACTATTCGCCTTATTGCAAAAAAGGCGAATGCCATCAAAGGGCATGTCCATCAGGGTGTTCTGGACATCACCTGAGAAGCCAGTTGTTCTCAGCCAGGCGAGAAGCTGAAGCGCCACAGTCGTGGAAATCACCCTGCCCAGCGAGTCGGCGGTATCAAGCCCGTAACAAATGGTGAACTTTGCTGCATCTCAGCCAGCTGCTTTAGCCTGAGAAAGTACTGTCCGTGCCTCCTCCGGACACTTGGGCAGCACCTGCGCAACTGTATCCCACAGAGAGTGGGAATAACGGCCCAAGAGGCATGCGGTGTTCACCGACCGCAGCCCTAAGCTGGCAGATGAAAACAGCTTCTTGCCAAGCTGTTCCAGCTTCTTGGATTCCCTATCCGAAGGTGCGGAAGGGAAAGCGATTGGAAGCAGAGGCTTGGACAACCAAGCTTTCGGGAGTGGGGTGTTGGGAGAGTAAGAGGGGGTCACCCCGAGCCGGGCGATGGCGGCGGGCCAAGTTCCTGTCCACAGGAGCCCTTGTGTTGGGCCTGGACCAAGTTCCCAAAAGGACGTCAGAAAGTGCGTCATTAAAAGGCAGCAAGGGCTCCGAAGAGGTTGCCGCCGGCTGAAGCACTTCTGTCTGGAGGTTAGTCCTGACGGCCACCATAGGGAGTTCGAGGTGAAGGGCCTCGGCTGCCCTACGTACTACCACTGCGTAACTGGCTCCCTCCTCCGTAGCCAAGGTAGGAGGAGACAGCATGCCAAGGTCCAGTGAGGCGTCAAGATCACTGGCCTCCCCCAAATCATCTGCCCAGTCCGGATCATAATCACACTGTTGTGTGAGAGGGTCCTCAGACCCCCTCCCAGTCCTCCTCTTCCTCCGAAGTCTGTGAAACAGGCTGAAAATAAGGAGGACGGACATAGGGGAAAAATGGCCCCATCGGCATCGGAAACGGCACCGCACGACGTCGTCCCGAGGAGCGGGCGACATCAGAGGTGGTGCCGGTGGGGTCGATGGCGGTGGAGGTGTTAAGAGGTCAACCGGCTTCGACCGTGGTCCGATCCCGGATCCCGGGAGGTCCTGCAGCGCCGGAGCCGCCGGCACCACCTAGGCCGGAGCCGCCGGCGATGGAAGGACAGGACCTCCAGTCGGGCCCGCGGGGCCCATAGGTGCACCGGTGTGGCCAGACGGCCCAAAGAGTCGGGCCATTGCAGCAAGAAACTCTTGCACCTGAGCAGGCGTCGCTGGCGACGACATCGCAGGCTCTGCCAGAGCCGTGGGGGTTGCACCACCCGCACCCTCAGCCGCGTCGCGCGATTGGCGAGGAGAAGTCAAGGAGCGACAACGCTTCTTCCACTTCTTTTTGGAATGCTTCGACTTACCTGACCCCGAGTGCGAAGACTTAGATCCAGAAGAACGATGGTGACGGCTTCGCGACCGGTCCCTCGACCTCCCACAGGACCGGGACCTTGAGCGGCGCGGAGCCGACTGCCGGACAGCAACTTTCTGGACCGCTCCCGGAAAGTTTTCGGCGCCATGGCCCGGAAGTCGGGGCAAGACTTGGAGTCGTGGTTGCGCCCCAGGCAGTAGAGACACACGCGGTGTGGGTCCGTCACCGACATCATGCGGTGACAGTCCCCACAGTTCTTGAAGCCGGGCATCTCTACGACACCAGGAGACAAAAGGCCTCGAAAAAACTCAGTAAAAAAATGACTGGGGGTACTTCCTCTTGCCGGATCTACACTTGCTGGCACGGAAAAAGAAAGAAATTATGTCAGCGCGCGTGGGTGTGTCTAAGTAGCTCTAGCGATGTCATCCTAGAGCCAACGACGCAGGCGGAGCAGCACGACGACGCCTACCGATGCGCAGGAGTACCGCTGACGAAAACTTTCCGGATCCAGTCTGACACCTGGGGGTAATTCTAAGGTAAGGAATCTATTACTACGTCTTTCTTTCAGATCCCTACTAATTGGTGGCCGCTGCATGGCAAGAAGAACAAGATCTCTGACCTTCTTGGTCAGTGCCACTGCTCTGCCCTTGAGCATGAGCTCCTTCCAGGTATGTGTTCGAGGCCCTCCTCCACCCGCAGGCTCCAGCCTGCACCTCATCCCTGGTGATCTACTGGAAGAGCACACTGCTCTTCTGCTATTCCACTCTGTGTCCTCTGTACTCTTTTGCCTCTTTTCTCTGCCTCTTTTCTTTTGCCCGTTCTCTTGCTCCTTGTCTCTTTATATGCCTCTTTTCTTTTTCCCTTTCTCTTGCCTCTTTTCATGTGTCTCTCCGCTTTTATTTGCCTCTTTTATTTGCACTCTGTTCTTGCATATTTACCCTTCCTTTTGCCGCTTTTCCCTCTGCTCTCCCCCTCTTCCTGGGCTTCCAGCTGAAACTGTCCCCGCATCCCCACCCCAGCGTGTTGTTCGCGCTCCCACCTTCCAGCAATCGCCCTCCCCCGATCCCTACTTAATGGCGACTGCTGCGCAGTTGCGCTGCTGATGCGCCACAGGTAAGCCCGTCTGCACTCATCTGTGACCCGACCGTGACCAGCGCCAGGGACCCTGGTCCCCCAACCCCCGCTGTTACAATCCCAGCAGCCTCCACGCTCTCAACCCCGGACGCAGCAACAACTGCCATCTGCCTACACGCATAGAAACATTCAAGGCCCATTCTCCTGCGGTCACCCACCTCCATACTCCAGCAGTACCCCCAAGTCCACCAAATGCCAGCACACACAAAACACTGAACTGCATCGTCCTCAACGAATGCTCCCCGCACAGACACGCTGTAGAAATCTGGAACCTCTTCAACACTCTCACACCCGCCGTCGCTTTCTTGACAGAGACCTAGACCAACGCCAGCTCTGCACCTGACATTGCAACCATCGTACGAGTTACTTACCGTCGGTAACGATGTATCTGGTAGAGACGATTCTAGCCGCAGATTCCTTCACGTAGAATTATCCCCAGGCCTGAGACTGGATCCGGAAACTTTTGCCACAGCATCCCTGCGCGCCGGGGGCGTGGCAACATCACGCGACTCCGCCCAGGCGGCATCCGCGTACGTGACGTCAGCCAGGTCACATAATACCCGCCCCGCGCACCCACGTCAGTTTTCTTCTGAGAACTTTTCCGCACCACAACGCGGAATCCCCAGATAAAAACTGTGGGAGCATCGAAACAGTGTGCGAAGAGCAGAAAAATTGGAAAGAAACGGTGACTAACGACACCACCAGGATAGTGCCAACACCGCAGACCCCAAGGGCAGGGTAAGAAGAAAGAAGAACAAGCAGAAACCTGCGCAGCCACCCTGCCCGCACATAGACAACCACCCATCCCTGTGCCCCAAAGGGAAGAATAGGCATAAAAGTCATGGCACACGTAGGAAGCCCACCCACCTCATCCTGAGCAAAGAAGGGGACCAGTCCAAGACAGACAGGGACAACAAGCCACCCCAACCTAGAGGGCAACCACCCACAAGGACAAGGGCAAGACATGGCCAGAGGACCCTCAAACCAGAGGATAGCAATGGAGGAAGGGAGGGGAGGGAGGACAGGGATAGAAGCAATCTCCCCCAAACCTGAAGTAGCCAGAGTAGCAGGGCACCGGAGCACCGGAACCCCATCCTCCAAAGAACCAAGGAGGAATGAACCGCCCCCAGACGGAGCCACCCGTCAAGAACAAGGAAGGCACTCACAGGAGACACAGCCCCCCACCGGGAGGCGAGTATTGAAGACCAACCAAGGGTCTTCGCAGAATAGGGGAGGAAGGTCGGGCCGTGAAGGAATCTGTGGCTAGAATCGTCTCTACCAGATACATTGTTACCGAAGGTAAGTAACTCGTACATCTGATAGAGACTACTAGCCGCAGATTCCTTCACGTAGAATAGATACCCTAGCAATACCCCCGGGAAGGAGGGTCTGTGAAAGGACCCAACCAGCCAAAGCAGAACAGAAGGCCCCACAGGGGACCAAATCTGTGGGCCAGGTAGAACCTCGCCCCTGCCAGGCCAAGGGAACCCCCACAAGCAGAACCCCACCGACCCCAAGAGGACGTAAGCGGGAAGGAAGGCTATAGAGGCTTGTACACTCACAGCAGAGGAACCAAGGGCAAGGACGGAGAGGCCGAAGCGCCCCACTCCCCAACAAGGCAACATAGCTTCCACCGAATGCCAATACAGGAAGACGGTAGAAGAAGAAGAAGAAGCCTAGAGGGCCCAAGGAAACCAAGGAGAAGAAGGCAGGCCCATTCCAGATGGAGAGCAGCCTGCCAGCCAGAACAAAGCCGGCCGTCAAGGCCAGAAGCAAGAAGAACAGCCGGAGGCCCCAGGAAGACCAAGTAGGCAACGCCTGGCAAGGGAGAACACAGGGACATCCCAGACTGCAGACCGGTAGAGGAGAGGCTCGGGCCACCACCGCGAGTGGCCGCGCACACGACCTCAGGAAGCAAAGCAACCTACGTAAACACCATGGAGAACAGGTACCCGAAGGCGACCAGAACCCTCCAGCAGAGCGCAGAGCGCAAGCCATATGACAGCTACCATAACCCCACATAGGGCACGTGAAGTCCCAATATATGAGAGCCCTCTTTGGAAGAACTTCCGCAGCAGAGGAAGAAACAAAAGAACCACGGGGAAAAAAAGCATCCCCGCTACAGGCTTGACAGCAGCCCAAGCAAAGCAGAAGGCCCAATCTCAGGGCCAAGTCTGCGCAACAACTCTTGCAGAACTCACACACAACAAAAAGGGGCCGTCCAGCAGCCAACAAGGCCAAAGTCCCAAGGAAGGACGCAACGGCCAGAAAAACCTACTCCACAACTAGAACCGTTGGCCTAAGAAGGCCCAAAAGCATCCCTAACTCAGAAGTCACTGAGGAGGGGACGGAGGAGGACGGAACCCTGCCAAGAGCCTCTGGATGGCGGAGTCAGCCGGCGCATGAAACAACAGACTGCCATCAAATGGGAGATCAATGAGCCTCTCCCGAATATTTTCGGGGAAGACGCCGTCCCGAAGCCAAGCATGGCGACGGAGAGCGACTGAGGAAGCCATGGCCCGGACCGCCGCCTCAGAGACGTCCAGAGTGGAGCGGAGAATAAACGCCGCAAGCTCCCGGCCATCCAAAGCATGGTGCCGCAAATCCACCTGAGCAGGCTCCTGGGACGCTGCAGACCCCAGAGACTCAGCCGAGTCCCACAAACAGGAGGTGGCCCTAGCCAGCACACACAAGGTGTTAAGGGTCGAGGCGAAAATGTTGCATCCCCAACAGACCAGCCAGCGGGCCTCTCTGGACGGCGGAGCCAACAGGGGTGGCAGGGAGGGAAAAGCAGTCCGCAGAAGGGGACTGGCGGCTGAGGGGTGAACAGACAGGCACACCGGGTCACGCAGCGTCAGAAGGTGCCTATGATGCAGAAGATGCGGAGGCACCGGGTCCCCCGGAGGCAGGACGCTACCAAGCCCCCGTCAAGGCAGAAAGGAGCGAACCTTCAAAGGGAAGCAAGATTTCCCTCCCACCAGCCCTGGTGGAGGACCTCCAACAGATGGTCTGCCGGAAAGTGAGCCATCGGGTCACCCATGCGTAGGATGCCCACAGCCGTGGACACCGCGTGAGCGAAGGCCGCATCCATAGGGCCCTGCGGTGGAGAAAGCAGCTCCTCCGTGGGCGACGGCTGCAAACTATGGCGGCCGTCCCCGAGGCCAAGCGGGGCGGGCAAGGGCCAGACCTGTAAGTCAGGAGGAGCCGAAGATTGAGGGACCTGCCGCTCTTCCGACGAACACCCCTGCCTCAGGAAGGGCGGAGAGCCACCCTTCGACGCCGGTGAAAAGGACACAACACGGCGACCAGTCTCCGGGGAGGATGATACCAATATGCAACCTGCCTCCGGAGAAGAAGGAGCATCCAATTCGCGGTACGACCCCTGTGCGGAGCCGTAGAGTCCGCTGCCTGAGGCAGGACACCAGCACCATCTGGCTTCGCAGGGCAAGGGACCTCCAAGTCACTCTGCACCGGAGACGGGAGCAGGGACCAGAGTGGCGCCGGGATGGCACCGGCCCAACCCCCGCTGAGGCAACTACCTGCGTGGGGGAACGGGATGGGCCCGGGGAGGGGCCCGAAGCCCTCCGCCGGCCGCGGCCCAGAAGGAGGCGAAGGTCACCCGGCAATCCCTGTGGCGGTGCCGGGGACGATACAACCCCCGACTCGCCCTCCGAGGCAGCCGCCTGTGAGGAGGTACGAGAGTGGCCTGGAGAGGGATGAGGAGTCTGCCCCTCAACCTCGACCCGGAGCGGGACAAGGAGGGGCCACTGACCTCTGTGGTTCTGCACAGTCCAGCAGCTGCTGGTGCCGTAGCGGCGTCACCTCGGTCTTAGACAGGACCACCCTGCCAAGGGACCGAGAGGGGCTCGGGGATGCGACCCAAGCCCCGGCGACCTCCCGGGACACCACAGGGACCCCCGTGGGGGCTAGCGGTGAGGCAGAGATGCCGTGGCCTGAAGGAGGTGCCCCAGAGGAGCCGCACCCCAACAGCCCCACATCCTCCAAGCCTGTATCCGACGTAGTCGGCGCTGGGGCCGGAACCACATGCTGTGCAGCGGAGGGCCTGGCGCCAGGCGAGGGATATGCTGACGCTCCCGGAGGGGAAGGAGGAGGAGACGTCAGCGAGGCCTGCAAAGCCGCCGCATAAGTCTCCATCCGGACTCTCGATGCCCCAACACCGGGAAACGGTGGATAAGAAGACACGCGGGCCGCATAACCCGCGGAGAGTCCACGCCCCCGGTAGGCCGGAAACCAGCCCCCGGGGACGAACTACGAAACTTACACATCGGGGAGCGACGCTCACGTGACATCAGAGAAAGACCAGGACAACGACCACAGCGGGATCTGAAGCCGTCTGCCAAAGCAGACCGAGGGGAGGACGTCGACTTCGGCTTAAACTTTTGGCACGCCGCACAATCTGAGGTGCCGTGATCCTCCCCCAAACACAACATGCAAATGAGGTGAGGGTCCGTCGCCGACATAGGACGCCCACAAAACGAGCAAGTTTTAACGCCCAAAGGCATTCGCACACTGTTTTCACCAGAAAAGAATGGAAGAAAGGGGGGCCTTAAACAGGCCCGCGGCAAGGAACGGATCCACGTTGCACACGGAAAAGGGAAAAACTGACGTGGGCGCGCTGGGGGGGGGGGGGGGGGGCTTATGTGACCTCGCTGACGTCATGTACGGGGACGACGCCGGGCGGAGTCGCGTGATGTCACCCCGACCCCGGCGTGCAGGGATGCTGTGGCAAAAGTTTCTTGAAAGGGGGGCCTTAAACAGGCCCGCGGCAAGGAACGGATCCACGTTGCACACGGAAAAGGGAAAAACTGACGTGGGCGCGCTGGGGGGGGGGGGGGGGGCTTATGTGACCTCGCTGACGTCATGTACGGGGACGACGCCGGGCGGAGTCGCGTGATGTCACCCCGACCCCGGCGTGCAGGGATGCTGTGGCAAAAGTTTCTTGATCCAGTCTCACGCCTGGGGATAATTCTACGTGAAGGAATCTGCAGCTAGTAGTCTCTATCAGATATCTCAGACGGATACAAGATCCTGAGAAAAGACTGCCCCAACCGCCCAGAAGGAGGCCTCGCCAAAAACCACAAAAGCTCCCTCCGATTGACGACCACCGATTAGGATGACTCCTCGCCCCCCATGGAACACATCCACTTCCAGATCCAGACCAACCCCAGAATGATTCTCTGCGGAACACTCACCTACAGATGCCCTGAACCCTGCACCCCGTTCACCAACGTCATCGCCGGCCTCATTGCACCCCGCGCCCTCGCCTCCACAGACTACATACTACTCGGAGACCTGTACTTCCACCTGGACAACCACAGCAACCCCAACACCATGGCCCTCCTAGAGAACCTCACCAACATAGGACTGAAGCAACTTGTCTCCGCCCCACTCACACAGCGGGACACACACTCGACACCATCTTTGCAGGAGGAAACAGCATCTTACCAGCCACACCATGGAATTGCTCTGGACTGACCACAACTGCATTCATTTCTCCTTTACTAAACCCACTGCACACAAGTACACGCACCGCCTCCCATGCAGAATCTGAAACAAGGTCTCCAAATAACACCTCGCCTCTGCCCTCACCTGCACTCCACCCCCAACTATGACAGACACCAACACCTCAGCAAGAAACCTCCACCAATGGATCACCTTCAAGACAGAATCCTCTCCAACGTCCATAACTCCAAGGAACTCCTCGCTGTAGGAGAGTAGGGTCTGCTTTCTATGTTCACCCCCACTTTTTGCTTTTGCTTCACTGGTTTTCGACTTAGATGTGGCTGTGGGCCTGCCAATCAGACCCACAGCCCAGCTGTTCTCTCTCTAAATACATACTATGTACTTCAGGTGCATAACCCAATTGGTAAGGATCACCTTATTGGCCCCTGTATAGTGTACCTTAGGTACCCAGGGCATAGGTGTACCCTAGGCCTACCAGGGGCTGCAGCATGTATTATGCCACCCCTGGCTGGCCTTCCATTATGACACAACTGGCTGATCACTCAGCTGGGGCAAGGTCGTGTAATCACCCCTTGCTTAGGTGTAGTATTCCTATACCTACCTTGTATATAGACACATGTGTACCTATCAGCCACTCCTATGGCAGGCCTTAACAATCCTGGAGGCAGAGTGCTTGGTAACATGTGAGATGGTGCTCTAGCATGAGCTGAGCCTGTCTGCAGCTTTCGGAACCATGTCCTTATAGCTGTTCTATGATATAGCCTACCATATACTCTTAAAGTACCTTATAATCTTAAACGGTTATGGTAACTATGGTTTGGCTTTATCAAAACATGTCGTGTAAGGTGTCTAACACTTTGGAATAATACCCCCATCCCATTTCTGGCAATGAGGATATTATTCCTCCCTTCTAGAGGGAGAAGACATGTTGAAACTTACTTACCCGGTTAAACTTAACCAGAGCCCCAGCATCACAAAATGGATGCTGCTGCCACAGACACAAGTCTGACCTCCTGCTGCTGGGAGTCCTTCCAGCGAGGGAGGCTTGGACAATAGGTTTCCTGCCTTGGGAGGTGCGAGCACCACCCCAGACAGGACTTAGTGTATTGGGGCAGGGAGGGATGAAAGAAACTAGACACTGCCTGGGGCACACAAGGTGTCCCATGCATAGTCCAGTTCAAACCGGCGCTGGGGCACTCCAGCCCCAGCTCTGGCACGAAACTGGACAAAGGAAAGGGGGTGTAACCACTCCCCTTCCTGGTCCCACCCATAGGAGGGACCTTGCAGGTAGCCCAGCCCACTAGCCCAGTATATCAGTAGGTAGCTGAGCCCTGCAGAAATTAGATTATCCTGAATCTGCAACTTGAACAGAAACTCTGGACCTTCGACATTCGACCTCAGGAAGAAGACTGAAGAATCTCCCTTGTGGCCAAGGAGTGACCACCCTGGGCAACCAGGCACCGTCCAGCGACCGCTGCTTGCTTTGCGACTGATCCTACGAGGGACGACTGCAGAGACTAACCAGCGCCGAGACTTCCAGACACCTCTGAACCAGATCCACCTCTACATCAAAGCTGAGACCCGTGGAGGCGACGTGGGACCGGCGACTTGGGAAAAGTGACTAGCGCGACTTCTGAGGCTTCCTCGAGGCTGTGCTTGGGGAATTGAGAAGCCCCAATCCCGAGCACCATCTGCCAAGAAGATCAGCTCCCCACACTTCACGTGTTCTGCATGGGACCCTTCTGCACCTGAGTTGCTCGACGTGTTGTCCGGTTGCTGGCCCGTTGGCTAGTGACCTCTGCGACGACGAACCTTTGATTTCATCTTGCTGGTCCGGCTCCTCCAGACTGGCACTCGCTCCTCTGTGAAAGAGAAGCACCCCAGACCTTCCTGGTCTGCACCAGAAGCAAGTCCTCCATTCTGCGTGGGTTCCGCTTGCCAAGGCTTGTTGGGTCCTAACTCGACATCGACGCCGCAGACAGCAAGAGCCTTCGTGGGACAGCTCGCCTCCTGGTCCTGGTCGTCCTCGACGTCTCCTGGTACCCGTGGCTGCTGTGACAAGCTTCACCTGTTCACCTGCATCTGCACGACATCGCCTGGTCCTTCCATGGTTCCTTCCCGGCTCCTGGCTGGTGACCTAGACTCTGTCCCTTCTGCGTGGGGCCCTTCTGCACCTGAGTTGCTCGACGGGTTGTCCAGTTGCTGGCCCGTTGGCTAGTGACCTCTGCGACGACGAACCTTTGATTTCATATTGCTGGTCCGGCTCCTCCAGACTGGCACTCGCTCCTCTGTGAAAGAGAAGCACCCCAGACCTTCCTGGTCTGCACCAGAAGCAAGTCCTCCATTCTGCGTGGGTTCCGCTTGCCAAGGCTTGTTGGGTCCTAACTTGACATCGACGCCGCCTACAGCAAGAGCCTTCGTGGGACAGCTCACCTCCTGGTCCTGGTCGTCCTCGACGTCTCCTGGTACCCGTGGCTGCTGCGACAAGCTTCACCTCTTCACCTGCATCTGCACGACATCGCCTGGTTCCTTCCTGGTTCCTTCCCGGCTCCTGGCTGGTGACCTAGACTCTGTCCCTTCTACTTGCAGGTATCCTTCCTTCTTGATTCCATCCTTGGGATCCACCGGACACTCTTCACTGACTGCCTGTCAGCAACTTTCCTTCAGGCATCCATAGGAGTCAACGACGAAACCTGACGCAAGTTCACACCTATGCACCCGCAGCCCGTGGGCTAGGTAACTTGAGTACTCCGGTGCTCACAAGGGTATTGACTATCCTAGGGTCTAGTTTCCAAGTCTTGAACTCCTAGCTATACCAGAAGTGTCCTAAAACTGTTAATTTCTAATAACTACTATTTCTATCGACTTTTACGCATTACGCTTGAGTGTTTCTACTCTGCACCTGAATCCCGTGGGACTCCCACTTCCTAACCTTTGGTAGTATAGTGTAGCCCCAGCGATTCCCTAGGCCTAGGTCTATCCTGTGTTCGTGACAGTGGTTCTTATACCACTTACTTGGTATATGGTTTGCGTGGCCCCTAGGGCCTAACTGTATTACTTACCTGTGTGACTTAATGTATGCTTAAATAAGACTGTGTTTTACTTACCTCGAATCTCATAAAGAGTGCTGAGGGTTTGACTAGAATAAATACATTCTATTTTTATATATATCTGTTGTGGTGTCCTTTCATTTGGTATTCAAGGGATTACATATGGTATAACAGCTGGCTTCACATGGCATACAGAGTTTAGCCTAAGACTGCTCTTGTCCATGCTACCACTAGGATAGCTAGTCTATAAGGTTGACTTTACAACCAATCACCATAAGGGTTGTTTGGACTGATACAAGGTGTACACTAGAATTAGTGACATCATATATCAGGCCAACTTCTCACATTGGTGAGCAGCGGTTGGGATCTGAGCCTGCTGTTAATACCATTGTAATCTTGAGATACTAAATTGAAAGATCACATAGATATTGTTAGGTACATATAACATAGATTATAAATACTTAAGTCCTACTGGGCTTAGTTGTTGTAGGTTGAAGGGCCTAGCACACCCTGACTACAACTACTAGAGAGGTTTAGTAGATACAACTAGTGTAGGTAGGTGCACACACCACACCCTCACTAGATCATGGCTCTGAGAGGAGATTAAGTTGATTCTCTCTCAGGAGGGGTAGATCCTAGAAAGATCCCCTCTAGATATGATACCCTAACTTTTCAGGAGATGAGACAATTGTGTACCTCCAGAAAGTTAAAACAGGGTTCAAACCCTACCCTCATTCAACTAGTGGAGATCTTAGAGGAGTATGATGCTCAGAGAGCCTCCCAGGTTAGTACCCTAGGTACAGGTGAGGGTCTACCCACTACAGATGAGTCAGAAGGGACTTCAGAAGATGAGGTAGACAGCCAGGTCCAAGTTGGGAGACTTAGCCAGGCTAACTTAAGCCTACATGGGAGTCTGACTGGGGTCCCCCCATTCAGACCCTCAAGTGGACTTAACCAGAGAAGCAGGAGAGGAAGATCCCCTTCAAGGGAATCTATCCACCCCCATGTCTCTAATAGCTCCAGGGGAAAGACTTCCCCACAGAGAAGAGAGCATCAGGCCAGAATGAGGGAAGCCAATCTGAGGATTGAGAGGGAAGAACTTGCCCTTGCCAAAGAGAAGCTTGCTCTGGCCAGAGAGCAGAAGTTAAGTGGGTTAGATCCCACTGGTGGCAGCAATATCCCTAAGGATAGAGACAGGACCTATGATAATAGAAACCTGAGCAAGATTGTCCCTCCCTACAAGTGTCGGGATGACATCCACAAATGGATAACTGCTTTGGAGAGAGCCTGCAAAGTACAGCAGGTACCCCAAAGTCAGTGGGCAGCTATCTTGTGGCACTCCTTCTCTGAGAAAGGTAGAGACAAGCTCCTCACAGTTAGTGATGAGGATGCTGACAATTACACTGTCCTGAAGAGTGCTCTGATTGATGGGTTTGACCTAACCACTGAACAATACAGGTTGTTGTTCAGGGATACCCAGAAGACACAGACTCAGGACTGGACTGACTTTGTAGATTGTGCCACTAAGGCTTTGGAAGGCTGGTTATTGCGTAGTAAGGTTAAGGACTATACAGGATTGTATAATTTGATCATGAAAGAACAAATCCTTAATAACTGTCAAAACCAGCTGCTGCATCAACACTTGATTGACTCTGACCTAACTTCTCCCCAGGAATTGGGAAAGAAGGCAGATAGGTGGGTCAGGACTAGAGTTAATCAGAAAAACCAGAACCAGGGCGGTGATCAAAAAAAGGCAGACCAGAAGGGTAATGATCAGAAACAAAAAGACCAGAAGTCTTCACAAGGCCCCCAAAAGGCTCAGGGGGAGGGTGGTTCCAAAAAGGAAAAGAAGAAAGATGGCCAAAAGAAACCATGGTGCAACTATTGTAAGTCAAACTCACATTGGTTTAGTGAGTGCACCAAAAAGGATAAGCCCCCAGCCACCATTGCCCCTAAGGCAACTGTACCCCCTAGACCAGCTGTAAGTGGTGGTTCCCAGCAAAAGGGTGTAGTAGGGTTAACCCTGGGAACTAAGGAGGATTCTGGCCTAGTCAGGATACCTACTCAGGCTGTTCTGATCTGTGATGGGGACATAGCTTTGTCCTCTACTGTGGGTCCCAGTAACCTGGGCAAGTACAGACAGACTCCTTTTATCAATCATAGAATGGCTCAGGCCTACAGGGACACTGGGGCTAGTGACACAATGGTGACACCTGCCTTTGTGGACCCTGGACAGATCATGCTAGGTGAGAATTACCTAGTGACCAACGCTAGCAATGCCACTACTTCCCATAGTGTGGCAATTGTTAACTTCTCCTCGGGAGGGGTAACTGGCCTCAAGAAAGTTGTGGTAAATTCAGACCTTCCTGTAGAGTGTCTGTTGGGAAATGACCTTGAAACTTCAGTTTGGTCTGAAGTGGAGTATAGGACCCATGCAGAAATGCTGGGGATAGATGCACATGTCCTTGCTGTGACCAGGTCACAGGCCAAAAAGTGTAACACTGAACAAGAGCTGGATCCTGGGACAATGGACCAGACACAACCCAAGAGAAAGAGAAGTAGGGTAAAGGCTGTGCCTTCCCCCCTGCCTCAGGTGGTGGATCAGCCCTCACAGGAGGATGATTCTGAGAGCCCTGAAGGAACTGTCCTAGAAGAACTGGAACCTGATCAGGTTGAGTTTCTTGGGACAGGGGGACCTTCAAGGGCAGACCTGAGGCAGGCACAATTAGACTGTCCTTCTCTTGAACCCCTCAGACAGCAGGCTGCTGCTGAGGCTGCAGGGAGTGCTCAAGGTACCCATAGAGTGTATTGGGCTGAAGGGCTACTGTACTCAGAGGCTACAAACCCCAAGCCTGGTGCATCCAGGAGGTTGGTCATACCATAGAGTTTCAGAGGCTTCCTTCTTACCTTGGCCCATTATATTCCCCTTGCAGGACACTTAGGCCAGAATAAGACTTGGGACAGACTTGTCCCTCACTTTCACTGGCCTCATATGTCAGAAGATACCAAGGAGTTTTGTTGCTCCTGTGTCACCTGCCAAGCCAGTGGCAAATCAGGTTGCACCACAAAGGCCCCCCTCATACCACTACCTGTGGTGGGGGTTCCCTTTGAGAGAGTGGGGATAGACATTGTGGGACCAATGGACCCCCATACAGCATCTGTGCACAGATTCATACTGGTGATAGTGGACCATGCCACCAGGTATCCAGAAGCTATGCCCCTAAGGACCACAACAGCTCCTGTTGTGGCAAGGGCCGTACTTGGAGTATTCTCCAGAGTGGGCTTTACAAAGGAGGTTTTTCTGACAGAGGTGCCAACTTCATGTCAGGATATTTGACTGCAATGTGGAAGGAGTGTGGTGTTAACTACAAATTCACTACACCCTATCACCCACAGTGCAATGGGCTTGTGGAGAGATTCAACAAGACCCTAAAAGGGATGATAAAAGGTTTACCAGACAAGCTTAGGCGAAGATGGGGCATCCTTTTACCCTGCCTTCTGTTTGCTTACAGAGAGGTCCCACAAAAGGGGGTTGGCTACAGCCCTTTTGAGCTTTTGTTTGGGCATCCTGTAAGGGGACCCCTGTGTTTAGTAAGGGAAGGATGGGAGAGACCTCTCAGACAACCCAAACTGGACATAGTGGATTATGTACTTGGCCTCCGCTCCAGGATGGCAGAGTATATGAAGAAGGCTTCTAAAAACCTTGAGGCAAGCCAAGAACTCCAAAAAGCTTGGCATGACCAAAAGGCTGTGCTGACTGTATACCAGCCAGGGCAGGAAGTGTGGGTGTTGGAGCCAGTGGCCTCAGCAGCACTCCAAAACAAATGGTCTGGACCCCACACTATTGTTGAGAAACAGGGAGAAGTCACCTACTTGGTGGACCTTGGGACTCCCAGAAGCCCCCACAGGGTGCTTCATGTCAACAGATTGAAGGCATATGTTGACAGGGCAGACATGGGCTTACTCATGGCTACAGATGAGGGGCAGGAGGAAGAGAGTGGCCCTCTCCCAGACCTGTTGACTCAGAACCCTGATGATGGCTCAGTTTATGGTGTGGTCTTTTATGACAGCCTCACTGATCATCATCAACAGGACTGCAGACAAGTTCTGCAATCCTACAGACATATGTTCTCTCTGACCCAAAGTCAGACAAACTGGTGCATCCATGAGGTGGACACTGGTGACAGTCTGCCTGTGAAGAGTAAAATCTACAGGCAACCTGACCATGTCAGGGACTGAATAAAAGTTGAGGTACAAAAGATGTTGGAGCTGGGAGTCATTGAACCTTCAGAGAGCCCTTGGGCTAGTCCTGTAGTTCTTGTGCCAAAACCTCACACCCAAGATGGTAAGAGAGAGATGAGGTTTTGCGTGGATTACAGAGGTCTCAATGCTGCTGTCACTAGGACAGATGCCCACCCAATACCTATGGCAGATGAGCTCATTGACAGATTGGCAGCTGCCAAGTTTTTGAGCACATTTGACCTGACAACAGGCTACTGGCAAATCAGACAGGATGAGGATGCAAAGGCCAAAACTGCTTTCTCGACCCCAGGAGGACATTATCAATTTGTGGTAATGCCCTTTGGCTTGAAGAATGCACCTGCCACTTTCCAAAGGTTGGTGAATCAAGTCCTTACAGGTCTGGATGACTACTGTGCAGCTTATCTTGAGGATATTGCTGTCTTTAGCTCCACCTGGGAGGATCACCTGGTCCACCTGAGGAATGTTTTAGAGGCCCTGCAAAAGGCAGGCCTCACTATCAAGGCCACTAAGTGCCAGATAGGGCAGAGCAGGGTTGTATACCTGGGCCACCTAGTCGGTGGGGGTCAGGTTCAACCACTGGAGAGCAAGATCCAGACCATAAAGGACTGGACTCCTCCAACTACCCAGACTCAGGTCAGAGCTTTCTTGGGCCTGACTGGGTACTACAGAAAGTTTGTTAAGAACTATGGGTCCATTGTGACACCACTTAATGACTTGACCTCTAAGAAGATGCCAAAGAAAGTTCAGTGGACAGTAAGCTGTCAAAAAGCACAACTGAATGTTAATGGTCAAGACCAGCCCATTGCTTTTATTAGTAGAAGGCTGACCCCTAGAAAGAAACGTTGGTCAGCTATTGAGAGGGAGGCCTTTGCTGTGGTTTGGGCCCTGAAGAAGCTGAGGCCATACTTGTTTGGCACACATTTCAAGATTCAGACAGACCATAAGCCCCTCTTGTGGCTAAATCAGATGAAGGGTGAAAATCCCAAACTTCTTAGGTGGTCCATTTCCCTACAGGGGATGGACTTCACAGTGGAACATAGACCTGGGACTGACCATGCCAATGCAGATGGACTCTCCAGATATTTCCACTTAGAACATGAAGACTCAACTGGTCAAGGTTAATTTAATGTCTCTAAGTTTGGGGGGGGGGTTGTGTAGGAGAGTAGGGTCTGCTTTCTATGTTCACCCCCAGTTTTTGCTTTTGCTTCACTGGTTTTTCGACTTAGATGTGGCTGTGGGCCTGCCAATCAGACCCACAGCCCAGCTGTTCTCTCTCTAAATTCATACTATGTACTTTAGGTGCATAACCCAATTAGTAAGGATAACCTTATTGGCCCCTGTATAGTGTACCTTAGGTACCCAGGGCATAGGTGTACCCTAGGCCTACCAGGGGCTGCAGCATATATTATGCCACCCCTGGCTGGCCTTCCATTATGACAAAACTGGCTGATCACTCAGCTGGGGCAAGGTCATGTAATCACCCCTTGCTTAGGTGTAGTATTCCTATACCTACCTTGTATATAGACACATGTGTACCTATCAGCCACTCCTATGGCAGGCCTTAACAATCCTGGAGGCAGAGTGCTTGGTAACATGTGAGATGGTGCTCTAGCATGAGCTGAGCCTGTCTGCAGCTTTCGGAACCATGTCCTTATAGCTGTTCTATGATATAGCCTACCATATACTCTTAAAGTACCTTATAATCTTAAACGGTTATGGTAACTATGGTTTGGCTTTATCAAAACATGTTGTGTAAGGTGTCTAACACTTTGGAATAATACCCCCATACCATTTCTGGCAATGAGGATATTATTCCTCCCTTCTAGAGGGAGAAGACATGTTGAAACCTACTTACCCGGTTAAAGTTAACCAGATCCCCAGCATCACAAAATGGATGCTGCTGCCACAGACACAAGTCTGACCTCCTGCTGCTGGGAGTCCTTCCAGCGAGGGAGGCTTGGACAATAGGTTTCCTGCCTTGGGAGGATTTAGTGTATTGGGGCAGGGAGGGATGAAAGAAACTAGACACTGCCTGGGGCACACAATGTGTCCCATGCATAGTCCAGTTCAAACCGGCGCTGGGGCACTCCAGCCCCAGCTCTGGCGCGAAACTGGACAAAGGAAAGTGGGTGTAACCACTCCCCTTCCTGGTCCCACCCATAGGAGGGACCTTGCAGGTAGCTCAGCCCACTAGCCCAGTATATCAGTAGGTAGCTGAGCCCTGCAGAAATTAGATTATCCTGAATCTGCAACTTGAACAGAAACTCTGGACCTTCGACATTCGACCTCAGGAAGAAGACTGAAGAATCTCCCTTGTGGCCAAGGAGTGACCACCCTGGGCAACCAGGCACCGTCCAGCGACCGCTGCTTGCTTTGCGACTGATCCTACGAGTGACGACTGCAGAGACTGACCAGCGCCGAGACTTCCAGACACCTCTGAACCAGATCCACCTCTACAGCAAAGCTGAGACCCGTGGCGGCGATGAGGCACGTGGGACCGGTGACTTGGGAAAAGTGGCTAGTAACTGACTAGCGCGACTTCTGAGGCTTCCTCGAGGCTGTGCTTGGGGAATTGAGAAGCCCCCATCCCGAGCACCATCTGCAAAGAAGATCAGCTCCCCACACTTCACGTGTTCTGCTTGGGGCCCTTCTGCACCTGAGTTGCTCGACGTGTTGTCCGGTTGCTGGCCCGTTGGATAGTGACCTCTGTGACGACGAACCTTTGATTTCATCTTGCTGGTCCGGCTCCTCCAGACTGGCTCTCGCTCCTCTGTGAAAGAGAAGCACCCCAGACCTTCCTGGTCTGCACCAGAAGCAAGTCCTCCATTCTGCGTGGGTTCCGCTTGCCAAGGCTTGTTGGGTCCTAACTCGACATCGACGCTGCCGACAGCAAGAGCCTTCGTGGGACAGCTCGCCTCCTGGTCCTGGTCGTCCTCGACATCTCCTGGTACCCGTGGCTGCTGCGACAAGCTTCACCTCTTCACCTGCATCTGCATGACATCGCCTGGTTCCTTCCTGGTTCCTTCCCGGCTCCTGGCTGGTGACCTAGACTCTGTCCCTTCTGCTTGCAGTTATCCTTCCTTCTTGATTCCATCCTTTGGATCCACCGGACACTCTTCACTGACTGCCTGTCAGCAACTTTCCTTCAGGCATCCATAGGAGTCAACGACGAAACCCGACGCAAGTTCACACCTATGCACCCGCAGCCCGTGGGCTAGGTAACTTGAGTACTCCGGTGCTCACAAGGGTATTGACTATCCTAGGGTCTAGTTTCCAAGTCTTGAACTCCTAGCTATACCAGAAGTGTCCTAAAACTGTTAAATTCTAATAACTACTATTTCTATCGACTTTTACGCATTACGCGTGAGTGTTTCCACTCTGCACCTGAATCCCGTGGGCCTCCCACTTCCTAACCTTTGGTAGTATAGTGTAGCCCCAGCGATTCCCTAGACCTAGGCCTATCCTGTGTTCGTGACAGTGGTTCTTATACCACTTACTTAGTATATGGTTTGCGTGGCCCCTAGGGCCTAACTGTATTACTTACCTGTGTGACTTAATGTATGCTTAAATAAGACTGTGTTGTACTTACCTCGAATCTCATAAAGAGTGCTGAGGGTTTGACTAGAATAAATACATTCTATTTTTACATATATCTGTTGTGGTGTCCTTTCATTTGGTATTCAAGGGATTACATATGGTATAACAGCTGGCTTCACATGCCATACAGAGTTTAGCCTAAGACTGCTCTTGTCCATGCTACCACTAGGATAGATGGTCTATAAGGTTGACTTTACAACCAATCACCATAAGGGTTGTTTGGACTGATACAAGGTGTACACTAGAATTAGTGACATCATGTATCAGGCCAACTTCTCACACTCGCCATGATACAGGAATTTGCCAAACCCAACAGCGAAACAACTGACTTCCCTAGCTCCCAAGACCTCTGCAACAGACTTAGCTCCTTTTTTCACCTCAAGATCAAGACGCTCTACAACAACTTCGATGACCAAGACCTCTGCATGGTAAACATCCTTTACCACGAAATCTTTTCCCCACAGGCGATTACAATGCAGTTGTTACAACGGCCACGCTGTAACAACGCATACCATTACCCCGCAGGTCATAACAACGACTTGCAGAGGGGTCAGAAGGTGTTGGATTTAAAATCCAACACCTTTCCTACTGTTGCACAGACTGGAGTTGGAATAGTAAATTATATTATTCCAACATACAGCACCCCCCCCGTGCAAGTCGTTATTATGACTTACGGGGTAATGGTATGCATTGCTACAACACGGTAGTTGTAACGACTGCATTGTAATAGCCTGCGGGGAAAAAGAATGCATTGTGAGGAGGCATATTCCCTCTGCACTGCCCCAACCCCTACCCCCAGCAACGCCATCCAACAGACCCTTCTTACATGGACCCCACTCACGATAGAAAACATCCTAAAGACCATGAAGAGCACCCACTCCGGAGCACCTTCTGACCCCTGCCCACCGCACATCTTCCACAGGGCCGCCACAGCCATCGCACCCGAGCTACGTCAAACCATCAATTGCTCCCTCAAGACCGCCACATTCCCCGACAACTGAAAGTGTGCCAATGTCAACCCTCTCCTAAAGAAGCCCTCCACAGACCCGACGGACCTCAAGAACTTCAGGCCAATCTCACTGTTTCCTTTCACAACCAAGGTCATCAAAAATGCCGTCAACACCCAGCTAGCACACTTCATAGAAACCAATATACTAGACACATCTCAATAGAGATTCTGCAGCAACCACAACATAGAGACCGCCCTCCTCGCCGCCACAGACAACATCCGCACCCTCCTTGACAAAGGCCAAACGGCAGCACTCCTCCTCCTGGACCAATCAGCAGCCTTCGACACCGTCTCCCACCAAATACTAGCCACCAGACTCCACGACGCCAGCATCCAAGGAAAGGCCCTAGACTCTTTACGATCATTCCTCACACGCAGAACACAGAGTATAAGACTCCCGCCCTTCCTCTCAGAACAGACAGAGTTCAGATGCGGAGTACCCCAAGGAACCTCCCTCAGCCCCATCCTCTTCAACATCTACATGGCCCCCCTCATAACCATCATCAGAAACCATGGGCTCAACATCATCTCCTACGTTGATGACACCCATCTCATCCTTTACCTCACCAAGAAATCCTCGGCTCCACACCCTCCGAATGGGACGACACCTGGTGGCCCCGGCCATCGGAAACCCACCCACCCTGACGAATCATGCACGTAACCTAGGCATCATACTAGACTCATCACTCCCCATGAATCGCCAGATCAACGTCGTCTCCTCTGCATGCTCAACACCCTCCGCATACTATGCAAGACATTCAAGTGGATATCCCCCACCCGCCCCTCCCCCGACTCCAGGAAAACGGTCACTCACACATTCATCACCAGCAGACTGGACCACGGTAACGCCCTCTATGCCGGAATCAACAGAAAACTCCTCCACAAACTCCAGACCGCTGCAGCCAGACTAATGCTCGATATCCCATGGCACAACCACATCACCCGACACCACCACGATCGCCACTGGCTCCCCGTCGAAAGAAAAATAACTTTCAAGCTGCTCACACATGCCTACAGGTCCCTCCACAACACCAGACCGCAATACCTCCTTCCATGCCCCTAAGAGAAATCTCCACTCAGCCCACCTCTCCCTAGCCACCATCCAACACTTCTACCGGACCAGAGCAGGTGGACGGTACTTCTCCTACCTCGCAGCCAAGACCTGCAACGATCTCCCACTTCACCTCCGGCAAAGCCCGACACTGCACCAATTCAAGAAGGACATCAAGACCTGGCATTTTGAATGACCCCAACAGAGCTGCTCACACCCACAACTCAGCGCCTTGAGACCCTACGGAGTGAGTAGTGCGCTTTACAAAACTTTGATTGATTGAGGGTGCCCCTGCTTGAGCAAGACACACCTACAAACCACGGAGCAGACTCTCCAGGCTTTGTAAATGCTGTCAGCCATTTAAAGACATATAGTGAACATTAGTCATTACGAGATGTCTAACTATATAATGGGTGTGCCGAACCTGGTCATGTTTGATATCAAACATGTTGGAATCATACCCCAACACTGATACTGGTGTTAGTCGTATGATCTTATGTACTGGGGGGGCCTTAGGGGAGCCCCCTGTACTCCCGGTTACAGCCTTTCAAGGTCTGCCAGCCAGCTAGTGCTGCCACCGACCACAGACATTGTTCTGCCCTCCTGCTGCTGAGCTGAGCTCGAGCAGGAGAAGGTAGAACAATAGGTTTCCTGTTACAGGAAGTTGTGACCACCTCCCAGACAGGTCTTTGTGTATTGGGCTGGGGGAGTTTTCCAGCACCACCAGACTTCATTGAAGGGCACATTTGGTGCCCTCTTTGCGTACTCCGGTTTGAGTCAGTTCAGGCACCCTTGGTTTCCACTTTGGCTTGAAACTTTGACTTAGACAGGAGAGTATCCTCCCCTCTGTCCAGCCCCTGCTCTGGGAGGGATTCCCGAGCCGTTCCATCCCTTTCCTTAGGGTATTTAAGGGCTCCCCATGGGTGGGTCCTCAGATCCGCCATGTAACAAGACTCACCTCTGAAATCAAGACACTCGTCGACCGTCTGGACACTTGGACTTCGTTGGACTTCGACTGGAACCGAGACTGCATTAAGGAAGACTCCTGCTGCTCCGGGTCTCGCAGTTCAAGTCTTCTGCCTCGTCTGTGTCTCGCTCAGGTTCTCCAAGAGACCTGGGGGCATGAAGGACATTTGAAGAAATCTCCCTTGGAGTGAAGGAGTCACTCACCTGCATCTGCAAGCACTGCAACAAAGCTGACCAGTCTGCTGCTACTGTCGTTGCATGGACTTCCTGAGGCCTAGAAAAACATGTGGTGGTTGTCTGACTCTGACCTGTCTTCCCTGCAATTTGGAGGATAGTATCCCTCGTCGGAGCCGCCAAAACCAAGCCCCTGTGCACCGCATCGACTTGCAGTTGCCAAGGCTTGTTGGCTCAGCATTCCAGAGATATTCATGCTACAAGAAGCTCCAGCCTCCAGCACATCATCCCTCGAAGATCAGCCTCCTCACTGCCTCCCTTGCACTGTGCCTTCAGCCTGTGGGTCTTTTTGAGGGTCGTCTTCTGCTTTGGTGGGCTCCTCTGCTTGCTCGAGGCCTGCTCCGACTCTCCTGCACTTGGTGAGTCCCTTGGACCTTGCTGGTCCCAACTATTGCATCTTGTCGTCTCCCACACCATTTGCAGCTACCAAAGCTTGTTGGTGCTCCCGCCGGACACCGACCACCTAGAGACCAACATCGGATGTGGGACAGCTTGTGCGTGGCTCCTGGTCTTCCTCAGCATAGTCTGGTTACCACAGCTGCAGCGACAAGGTCATCAACTCTACTGAGCTCCCTGCCAAGGGTGGGCATTGTGCTTCCGTGCCTCCTGGTCACCTCCAAATGGAATAGACACTGTTCCCTCTGCTTACAGGTTCTCCACTTCACAAATCCATCCTTGGATTCCACCGGACATCTTCAAAGACTTCTCCAGAGGCCTTTTCTTCAAAGTCTTTCACTGTCATCTACGGCAGGTTCCGAAGTCACTTCATTCCTATGAATCCGGATTCCCTCGTGCAGGTAACCTGGTTCCTGGGGCTTCCACAGGTGGAGTGGCTCTCTGACCTTCGGTCCTCCAGAGGGTTTCTTCGGGGTCCTCTGGGAGGGGTCCTTGTTCTTTAAAACTGCAACTTCCCCATAGAATTCAATTGGACGCGATGCTGTATTTCCACTCTGCACTCAGCCTCTGTGGGGTTCCTGCGTCCTTACCATGGGTGGTTCCTTGTTCTCCCGGCTCCTCTGAGTCTTCTGATCCAAGACTCATTTTTCCTTGCAGTTTGCATTCCACTTCTTTAGTATATGGTTTTGTCTCCCCCTGGAGACCAGTGCATATTTGTGCTACTTACCTGATTTCTTTTGAGTATTTTTATGTTTATTGTTGATATCTCCGGGTAGGAAATACACCAATGTGTTAGTGATTTTGTTGTGTAAGAGACTATTTTTTATATATATATACTGTGTAGTCCTCTTTCATCTAATCTACACTGTCGATTAAATGTGGTAAAACAAGCTGCTTTACACTCCTTCAAGATAAGCCCCATGGCTGCTCTCGAGAGATACCACTTTGAGAGCTTTCAAAAGTTATCAAAGACCACTAAAATCATCGTAAAGGTTGCCTGGATTAGTGAAAGGTGCATCACTTAAATAAGTGTGCACCATATACTAAGCCAGCCTCCTCCGCCCTGGATACATTGTTATGATTTGTTTATAAAATCGAACAAAGGTTCTGATCAATAGACTGACTCCCTTTGCTTACTATTCCTCTTTCCCAATATTTCCATTCCATTTCTATCTGCAACTCTTGGTCAGTCTACCCTTCCTCTGTGCCACAGTGCCCCATTTGTCTTTGTATCACTGCCTTTCAGCCTTTGTGATCTCAATCTAAGTGCACCAGTGTGCCATTTTAGCCTCCGTGCACCACAGTAGCTCCTTGCACTTTCTGCCCACCTCAGTGCTTCCAAAACACAGCTTTCCTCTTCTCCCTTCATTCCTTTACCCCCAGCCAATACCTTTCACTGCAGTCTAAATAAGCTGATAATTAACACAGGAAGAACCACAGCATTGTAGGAGGAAACCGTAACCTTACTTTTCCAATGAAACTCTACACTTAGCAAAGGGGTAAAAAAAAATGCAGTTGTGCAATACTTTCCACTCTCTACACATACTTAGGGTGGAAGGGAAGGAACAGCAGGGGTAAGCTGAAAGAAGTTAAAGAAATAGAGATTTTGTTTATTGTACATGGAGGGCGACTGTGCTTCACCCATGAAGTTACAATGTGGTGCTCTTGTGAGAACGCTCAACCTTGCTGTGCACAATCCAAGTACTAAGGCTGTGTGGAAGCCCTACATACCGGGAACATAAGCATGGAGATATACAATAAATTGAAGAAAGAAGCAAATCACAGCTTTATAAAAAGGTAGGCCTTTGTAAAATAAACCTGAACTTCAAATGTGTCACTCTTTCACTATCATTCATTGCAACGGATACTAGAGGGAGGACCCCACAAGAAACTCTATATCCTTCAGGGAGGAACAGATCGTCTGGGGAGAAACATAACCTTGCAATCGCCCACTAGTGGCCAGCTTCAACGGCTCACAATTATATACTCTAGAAATTAAAATTGGATAAGTGTTGGGGAAAAAGAAAAAAAGGACACAAAATTTAAAAATGACTAAAATTTTCAAATAAAATAATTAACGTACCTCTAATTCTGCTGTGTCCAAGCATGCTTTCTTTGAATACTTAAGGAAGTCCTAGAACAAAACAAAGTTTGTTGTTAAAGGGAATTTCCTTCCCAGTTTAGGAACAGTCAAATTCAATTTCAAGAACCACAAAAGTTGAGAAAAACTAAGTAGAATGGCACTAATAAGACATGGCTCGTGACACTTAACTGTGGAAATAATCAGTTATTCACCATCACTCAAGTTTCAGTTTGTGCTTTTTTTTTAACCACGTGTAACATTTACTTTTTGTTCATTCATTTATAAGCATTTATACATTACACTTTGGGTGACAATGCATTTTTTATTTCAAAGTATACCAAAATACAGAAACTTTCTGAAAAAAGCCCGCCAATTTTTCAAACCAACTTATCAGGAAAAAGGTGGTATAAAGAGTGTGGGTTGATAGTCTCTGCCATTCGCTCGTGTGGAGAGCGGTCATAACTGCAATGCGGAACACAATTTTTAGCATCGGAAGTTTTAAGAAGCAACTGTGCATAGGCTCGAAGGGTGTGCACATCAAAAAAATGTCAAGACCACCTTGAGGTCCCTCTGAGGCCTCATGAATAGCTTGGGGAGAAACGTGTGTCAAACCTTTTGTAAAAAGCGCATCACAACCAGTGATTAGAACACAGACAGATGGTCTGGAAAACTCAGAAAAGCTGAGAAGTAACCTTTCACCATCACAACTGAAAGCATGAGCTTCCATGACTTCTTTATTTTTTCAGCACACTTCTTGTCTTCATCCCAATCACATATTAGGATTATGTTACTTACCCAGTAAGCATCTATTCTTGGCATGTAGAGCTGTAGATTCACATGTTTTGCATACTCTTAGCATCTAGTGTTGGGTTTGGATGTTTGCAAGTCTTTTTACTTTGAAGAAGTCTTTCCTAGTCACGAAGTAAGGTGACTCCTTTTGGTGATAGAGCACATGGGCATCCACTCCATTGTTAGATTGTTTTCCTGCAAGAGGGTGAGAATGGAGTAGATAAGTGTAGAATAGAGATGTCCATGTGTATGAATGTATAATTAAGTACTGCAACAACTATAGGTACCTGGGGTGGCGGGTGGGAGCATGTGAATCTACAGCTCTACATGCCAAGAACAGATGCTTACTGGGTAAGTAACAATCTGTTTTAGGCATGTATGCTGTAGTTACACATGCTTTGAATAGACTACAAAGCAGTATACTCCTAAAGCAGTGGCTAACCTGTAGATGTTGCAGTTGTTTGAAACAGCGTTTTAAGTACTGCTTGGCCTACATTAGCTTGTTGTCGTGCTAACACATCTACAAAGTAGTGTTTGGTAAATGTGTGTGGTGTAGACCATGTGGCTGCCTTACATAGGTCAGCTAGAGGAATGTTACCTAAAAAGGCCACAGAAGCACCTATTTTGTGAATGGAATGCGCTTCAAGGGGTATAGATAAAGTTCTTTTAGCTTTAGTGAAGCATGTTTGAATACATTCAACAATCCATCTTGCAATGCCAGATTTAGAGATTGGATTGCCTTTGTGAAGTGGAACAGATGCAACAAACAGTTGTTTTGTTTTGCGAAAGTCTTTTGTTCTATCTATGTAGTACAATAAAGCTCTTTTAACGTCCAACGTGTGAAGAGCACGTTCTGCTACAGAATCAGTTTGACGAAAAAAGACTGGTAACTTAACCAATTGGTTTGTATGAATAGCAGAAATCCCTTTAGGAAGGAAGTTAGGGTTGACGCATAGAACTACCCTGTCCTTGTGTAGCTGAAGTACGAGTTACTTATCTTTGGTAACAATGTATCTGGTAGAGACACAGTCTAACCGCAGATTCCTTAACTTAGAATGTCCCCAGGCGTCAGACTGGATCTGGAAAACTTTTTTCCCAGCAGTACCTCTGCGTGCCGGGGTACGGCGTCACCCGGCTCCATCCTGACGTCGTCCACGGAAGTGAGGTCAATAGAGCCATATAAATCCCCCCTGGCGCGCTGACGTCAGTTTTCCACTGTGGAACTTTTCTGTGCCACAACACGGAGCCACTACAAAAACTGTGAAAGTACAGGAGTAGTGTGCCATAAAAGATCAAAAATCTTGGAAACAACAACGACAAGAAATCACAGACAGATGTGAAACATCACCATGTTAATGAAATGAATGGCATGACAAACGAAGGACAGTTTGCAACCACAGGAAAGAAATGTATGAAATACAGTCTGTAACCACAGGATGTAACTGTAAAGGACAACAAGACTGGAACAGCATGACTTATGGCAGTGACCACAAGTGTGCAACAACAGAGAATGCGCACCACACCTCCCATAATGACCTATGGACTGTAGCATAGTCAAATAGATCCCCAACCCAATCGACTGTAGCAAAGACAAGGAGACCCCAAAGTAACGGGGAGAAACAGACGACGGCGGAAGGAGGGTAGAATAACATGAGAATCCCTACGCCGGAAGAACCAGGGTGAGGAGCATGGAAGGGCACATAACCTAGAGAATGGGTGGAGAGCCAACGTGCTAAAACAGAATGATACATCCAGCCCTGGAGGGAGGTGTATCAGAGCACTCCTCAGGAAGACCAAGGCCACCTGTAAGGAGGAAAGTGGGTAGAACCCAAACTGGAAAGGTCCTCGCAGAACGGGGAGGATAGGCGGGCTTTAAGGAAACTGTGGCTAGACTGTGTCTCTACCAGATACATCATTACCGAAGGTAAGTACCTTGTTCATCTGATAGAGACATCTAGCCGCAAATTCCTTAACTTAGAATAGATACCAAAGCTATACCCAATTGGAGGAGGGTCTGCGACTAAAAGCCTCCAATTTCCCAAGGGAAGTAATCCGTCAATAGCATTGACTAGAACAAGGTGGGGGCAGCAATGCTAGCGTGGCTGACACCAGACCCATGAATCTCAGCAATGGCAGCGTGGCTGACACCAGACTCATGAGTTCTGGGTGGAAGCATGAGCAAGGGAAGCAAGGTACCACAATCCTTCAGAGGACGATACGAGCCCACTTTCGTCCAGACAGGGCCAAAACGAAATCACAGAACCAGAATGGTAAAATGCCATAAACTTCAGCAAAAATAAGTTAAACTGAGTATAGGATCCTAGGATCCGCAAGAGACAATGTCCCAGCGAAGGGACTAAACAGTATGACAGAGTCAGAACATACAAATTGAGCATGCACAACAGCGGATGCCGAACAATGACATGTCCAGGGCAGATGTCTTCATGCCGAGACATATAATCTACGACTACCACGAGATACATAGATGTGGATTATAAGAATACACGTAAGCAGACATTGTGTACCGTGAGAACTACGCAAATGCACAAGTACAATGAAATGTAACAGCAACAACATATGCGCGTCGGCAGAGAAAGACGGGCGCATCACCAGGTAGTCAACCAGGCACCCGTATCAACAGGTTCAATGACCAAACGTCACCGGCAAGCCGGACACACACAAAGCGAGAGAGAGAATGAATCTCGGACAATCTCCAGAAACCAAAGCAGGGAAAACCCTGTATGCTTGCCTTCTCGTGTGCGTGTACATCTCATAACATATACAGAGCATATAGAAATGCATGAAAGGTCATCAAAGTGACAACCAAGAGGAAACTCAAAGAGCAGCCCAAGAGAATAGAAGGTCGCCCAAGTGGTACCAACGGCACCGATGTGAAACGCAGCAGAACATACAATGTCCTTACACTAAAAGGGGTGACACCAACCCCCCGGTTGGGGAAGGAAAGATGGAGTTTCCGCGTTACAGGCGGGGACACTGACAACCACATTAATGAAGAAGGAGTCAGTAATACCCAGATATAGAGTGTAAGAAAAAGTATATATACAGAGCCTGGATAATGCCAGAGATCATCCGGAGATGGAATACGCCCACTGAAAATCACAGCAGAGACCAGGAGGAGAAACACCTGAGCCGTGTGCAGCAACAAATGGAAGAACTTGAGCCACGGCTGAGGGAAGCAAAGGGCACAAGTCAACACGCAGCAGAGACCTGTGTGGCGAAGACTCCACTGCCTATAGGCCTACCCCAGACAGGGGGTGAGCCATGCGAAAAGCCCAAGCCCTACCCAACACCAGGGAAGAAGACAATACCACAGGAAGAGTTCGCAGCCAAGATAGTGGTGCAAGGAATACTATGGGCCCCATGTGACAGCGCAAACACCCAGTGTGGATCCACATGTGGTGCCTGCCTAGAACACAGAAAGAAACCGTTCTGGAGTGGAACGGAACACTGCGCCCACATGGACTCTGTACTCACGCCGAAAACAGCCAACATTGCCAGAGGCATAATGAAGGCTGAAAGATTAGCCAAAGGCAAGACAGGAGGACGTGAAACCCCCTGGGGGGGAGCCAGATACGACATAACCCCAACAATACACTGGAGCAGGCTGCATCCGCAGATGCAGGAGAGTGCTACGGAACAACCGTAGGCTGCAACACAGAAGCTCCAGGAGAGGGCCACCCCAGTCTGTGGGTCTCCTCAGAGGAGGCGTCCTACCACAGCAGGAAGACGGAAAGAAGTGAGAAGCCTATAGTATAACCCATAGGAAAAGTCCCAGGAGGGACAGAAAATATTTGAAGAAGACTCCACGGGAGCCTACGAAACTTCCTGGGAGAGGAAGAGCAGCTACATAATAGCTAACAAATACCCCACATAGGGTATGTCACAACCCTATAAAAAGCAAGGGACAACTCTTGAGACAAACTCATAGGCAGAGGTCAAAAAGAAATGTATAAACAGCTGGCCTAGCTGTACCAAAGGAAGGGAAAAACACGGTTGATCAGCCATACAACCCGTCTGGGAAATAACGTCTTGAACCCAGAGACGGAACCCAGAAAAGCAGTGACAATAATGCATACGAAATCAAAAGTCCGCCATGAGGACTAAAAACCATGGGAGTCATGGGAACCCAGGCATGAGGCGCTGGACCGCAGAGTCGGCATGCCCGTTAAACAAACTGACCTCAGCAAAGGGCAGATCCCCGAGTCGCTCCTTAACATTTTCCGGGAAACTGCCATCGTGTAGCTACGCATGGCGACGCAGAGCAACTGACCTGGCCATAGCTCGACCCACGGAGTCAGTGGTGCCCATGGCCGACCAGATGGAAAATTGCGCCATGTCGTGGCCATCCAAAGAGGACTCACCTGCCCGGCATCGACTCGACCTCCACCGAGGTGGGAACCTGCGGGGAGGAATGACGTTGACACAAAGTCGAGCTCCGTGCTGTGGCTGCATCCAGTGACAACGCGGGGAGCCCCACAGGGCTGTGCGAAGACACTGCAGAAGGGCCACACCTCTGAGTGGAATGCCCCTCTGGGCCGTGTCCCTATGTCGCACTCACTCCAGCCGCTCCAGTTCAGCACAAGGGCTCTCCGGAAAAGAGGGAAGGAGTTGCTCGACGGAATCCCAAAGGGCAAAAGTAGCCAGAGCAAACACACAGGACGTGTTCAGGGACCGAAGACCCGAGCTGGTGGACGGAAAGACATTGAGGCCACACGACTCCAACCACCTAGACTCCCGAGTGGGAGGAAGTAACGGAGGAGGAGAGGAAGGGAGCGCTGCCTGGACCACACGTCCTTGAGTCCTAGGATGGAGGGAAAAACAGGCAGGGTCATCTGGAGCAGGGCGATGTCGATGTGAAATAGCATGACCCACGGGGTCCCCCGATGAGGGCCTGGCCCAAGTCCCCATAAGGACATCATGTAATGACCCACCAAAAGGCAACAAGGGGTTCACATCCACCGTGCCCTGATGGAGAAGATCCAACAAAGGATCCGAAGGCAGGGAGACAGAGGGAGGTTGCATCTGCAATATATCCGCAGCCCTGTGAATCGCCCTCGCAAATGCTGCGCCAGCCTCCATGGCCATCCAAGGTAGTGTCAGCAAGTCATCCATAGGGGACGGCTGGAGGCTAATCCGTCCACCAAACGACAGAGGCTCCGCAGAATGAAGAGCCAGCCAGTGCCCCATGGGCACTTGCTCCGTGGACCAGTGAAACAACCCTGGGGGTAGAGCACCCTCTGGGGTCACGTCCTTTACCAACAGAGGAACAGACTGGGATGGAAGCGGCAGCGACCGACATCGAAACAGCATCAGATCGACGTCGTCGACCCCCAAAGAGGACTCGCCTGCCCGGCATCGACTCGACCTCCACCGAGGTGGGAACCTGCGGGGAGGAATGACGTTGACACAAAGTCGAGCTCCGTGCTGTGGCTGCATCCAGTGACAACGCGGGGAGCCCCACAGGGCTGTGCGAAGACACTGCAGAAGGGCCACACCTCTGAGTGGAATGCCCCTCTGGGCCGTGTCCCTATGTCGCACTCACTCCAGAACCAGAGTTAAGGGCACTCGGTCGACGCCCCCCCCCCCCGCCCCAACTGTGGGGCCAGAAGGCGTGCCAGGGAGAGGGGGTGACCCAAAAATGGCCTGCAGGGCCCTGGTATAGGAGTCCATCTGGGTCCGAGTTGCCCCATCACCAGGAAATAGTGGGTAGGTGGGGGTCAACTCCTGAGGGCCCGTGTCCGGTGAAGACTGGGAGCAGCGGGCCCCAACGTCACACTTCCGCGAGGTCGATGACCTCCGTGACTTTTTCCAGGGCTTACCTGAGGCAGACGTGGAAACAACTCCAGGACCTGTCCTGAAGAGGATCCTCAGCGTGGGATGAAGAATTGCGCCACTTGGACCCCTCCGCTGGAGACGGAGGCTGGCGCCGCGAGGATTCTGACCGGGACAACCGGGCGGACATCAACTTCATCTGTTGTTTCCGCAGGGACTTCTGCTTGAGCTGCCGGCAGGCGGCGCACTCCGTGGAGTTCTGGTGCTCACCCAAGCACCACATACAGATCTCGTGTGAATCCATCGCCGACATCTGCTGTGTACAGGTCTCACACGACTTGAAGCCCGCAGGCATCGGCACACTGTTCCGGACCCGAAAAGGTGTCAAGAAGGCCCGAAAACAAAACAGGCCAGAGGAACCGCTTCTCCCGGATCCGTGTTGGGATGCGGAGAAGAAGAACACTGACATCAGTGCGCCAGAAGGGATTTATATGGCTCCATTGACATCACTTCCGTGGACAACGTCAGGACGGAGCCGGGCGATGCCGTCCCACAACGCGCAGAGGTACTGCTGGGGAAAATGTTTTCTGGATCCAGTCTGATGCCTGGGGATATTCTAAGTTAGGGAATCTGCGGCTAGATGTCAGATAAAAGGGTCCTTCTAAGGTTAAAGCTTGTAGCTCACTAACTCTCAGCTATGTGATCGCAATGAGGAAAGCAAACTTCCATAAGAGGAATTGCAAGATGCACTTGTGCAATGCTTCAAAAGAAAGGTGGACCCATGAGCCTTGTGAGAACAATGTTGAGATTCCAAACTCGCAGTGCTGCAAGATGCAAATGAACAGATGTATAAGCTAGTCCAGTTTGCTGGAAGTGTAACAGGTAACAGATAATGTTTAGTATAGAAGCATCTAAAGGATTTATTTTGTTATTGTTGCTGTCATGTTATCTGTTCGGACTAGTACAGTTTTACATGTAAGGTAAGTTTAAAATGTTCTGAGAGCTAGAAAAACTGCTAGAAGCTCTAGATGTTGTTGTGGAGACTTTTGTTTGTTGCTCCACAGGCCTTGTATTGTGTAATCTTGGAGATGAGCACCCTAACCTGTGAGAGATGAGTCTGCTGTGAGCACGATCTGTGGAATAGGTTCGATGAAAGGCCGTCCTTTCGACATGTTTTTTTAGGTTCCACCACTGCAGAAAGTGATGGGTTCAGCTGTCTACCAACACTAGATTGGTTAATTGACCCTGTGATTGATTCCACTTACGTGGTAAGCACTCTTGTAGTGGACACATATGTAGTCTTGCATGTGGTACAATTGTGATGCAAGATGCCATCATTCCTAGCAGTTGCATGAACACTCTGGCTAGTAAGGCTTGGTTGGACTGAAACTGCAGTATAAGAGCCCAGATATAGTGAATTCTGGCTACATCGGGAGAGGCTAGAGCTTTGACTGTGTCTAGAGTGGCTCCTAGGTAAGACGGCATTTGTGACGGAAAAGGTGAGATTTTTGTGCATTGGCAGTGAAACCTAGTTGATGAAGTAAATCTATTTGTGATTTGTGTGTGTTGTAAGCAATTTTGATAAGTGCTCACTTTGATGAGCCAGTCGTCTAAATAGGGGAAGACTATGTTGTCTTCTGAGATGAGCCGCGACTACAGCCAGACATTTGGTAAATACTCTGGGCGCTGTAGTCACACCGAAGGGAAGTACTTCGAATTGGTAATGCTTGCCTGCTACAACAAATGTGAGATATTTGCGATTGGCCGGATAAATTGGCACATGAAAATAAGCGTCTTTCAAGTATAGAGTAGACATAAAATCGGCCTTCTGTAAAAGTAGAAGTACCTGTTGAAGGGTTACCATGTGAAAGTGTTCTGACAGTATATAATGATTTAACTCACTTAGATCCAGAATAGGTCTTAGGGAACCGTTCCTTTTCGGAATGAGAAAATACAGAAAGTAAACCCCTGAGCCCTGGTACTGTATGGGAACCTGCTCTATAGCTCCTTTCAGTAAGAGAGATTGCACTTCCTGTTTGAGCAATTTTAGGTGTTCTGGAGACAATTTGTATGGTCGAGGTGGAAGGCTTAGGGGATTACTGGTAAGCTCCAGGCAATACCTATGTTGGATAATTCCAATTACTCATTTGTCTGTTGTTATAGACTGCCATAAAGGGAAACAATGTTGAAGTCTTCCCAACAGGTGTAGTGGAGTTGGGGGGAAGTGTGGGCAAGTCACTGCTTATTAGGGGAAGGGGAGTTACGAGGAGTGTTGCCCTTACCCCTCCCTTTAAAGTTGTTCCCTCTATAACCTCCTCAAAAAAATCCTCTTGAGGGAGAGGATTGGTTGTTACCTTTGTAGGGTAAATGTACTCTGGTCTGGTGGTGTGATTTGGAGCCCCCTCAGTAAAAAGAACGATGAAAGGAGCCTCTGTTTGAAAGAGACTATAGAGCTCCCATGGACTTGACCAATTCAGTGTCTTTTTTCATTTTTTCCAATGCATGATCTACTTCAAGACCAAAAAGATGTTTCTTATCAAATGGTGTGTTAAGAATGAATTATTGGACCTCTGGCTTGAACCCAGAGATCCTTAACCAAGAATGTGATCTAAGCAAAATGCCAGTGTTGCCCTCTCCAACTGCAGTGTCAGCGACATCTAGAGCACATCTTATGGAGGAATTTGAAATTAGCTTACCCTCATTTACTAAATCCTGCACTTTAGCTTTATGCTCGTCTGGGAGAAATTAATGCAGTTGCTCTACCTCATCCCAGTATGCCCTGGGAGAAGGTGGCCTGATATATGCTGTCCACTAGTTCTAGTGGGCACCTTGTATCAGTCCAAACAACCCCTTATGGTGAATGGTTAAAGACAACCTTTATGGAAAGCTATCCTAGTGGTAGCTATGGAGAGCAGCCTTCAGGCTAAGTCTTGAAGGAATGTAAAGCAGCTTGTTTTACCAGTCTATAATCTCTTGAATGATCAAATGAAAGGACAACCACACCAGGTATATATTCAAAATATATGTATTTAGGATAAAACACACCCCTCTAGTCTCTTTATGAGACTGGAGTTCGAAGTACTTTGTTTACAAGTTAGCAATTATCAGTATCAGCATACCAAACCATATACCAAAAAAGTGGTATAAGAACCACAACTGGGATAGACACAAGGCCTAGAGCCTGTAGAATCGCTGGGACTCCAAGGAACCACCCAAGGTAGTGACACAGGGGACCTAAGGGGACTGTATGCAGTGTGTAAACACAACCGTGGGTTCCCGTTGGCTTCTATGGGCAATGTCGCGGTTGGAATTTTAAAGATTAGGGACACTTAGAAATGAGTCAGGACCAAACCCTTTTGGACTTAAGAAGTTCTAGGGCTAGCACCCACGGGAGCACCGGAGTACTCGAGTTACCTCACCCAGGGAAGCCGGGTGCATAGGTGTCTTTTGGTGTCGGGTCGCGTCGTCGATTTCAATGGAAGCCTGCAAAGAACTGCTGCTGCCGTGAAGAGGAGAAGTGTCTGAAGAGATCCAAGCCTGGATCTAGGATGGAAGGAACCTGAAAGCAGAGGGAACAGAGTCTGGGTCACTAGCCAGTGACCGAGGGCAGGATGGACCAATGCCCACAGATGTCGGGTGCTTCAGGTGAGATGATGGGTGTCTTGACTCTTCAGCCAGGAGGTCCAGGAGGCGTCGACGAAGTCCACGAGCTGGATTCGAGCTGTCCCACAAAGTCTGTCGAGTGCTGCGGTGTCGGCGACCAGAATGGACCCAACAAGCCTTGGCAACAGCAAGTCACAGGAATTCAGAGAAAGGACTTGGGTGCAGACCAGCAAGGTCTGAGGGACTCACCCAGCGAGGGTAAGTCAGGTCACGTCTGGAGCACACAGGAAAGCCCAAGTAGAAGAGGAGTTGCCTTTGTGGGGACCTGCTAGCCAACGGGCTAGTGATCGCGAAGGAGCCTCGAGCGGTCGCACTTGAAACTGGCCCACGGGTCACTCGTGGAGTGGAGGCCAGCAATCTTCGGTGCAGGAGGTGCTCAAGACTGGGGCTACACGGAGCCCAAAGCACAACTTCGAGGAAGCCCAGGAAGATGCTGTTGCTGCAAAAGATCACAGTGTCCTGGGGTCACGGTTCCACGTCACCCACGATAGCCACGGGCCTCAGCTTTGCTGTGGACTCAGGGTAGCCTTGGGAAAGTCTGGAAATCCACCTCTGGTGATGCAAAGACTTCGGCGTCCGGCGGGAGCTTCAGCGATGCAGACCGGTCAGTTGCTTCTTTGGTGCCTGCCAAGCAGGGGAGTCACTCCTTGACCCCAAGGGAGATTTCTTCAGTCTTCTAAGCAAAGTAGAATGTCGACGGTTCAGGATATATATTGCAGAGTTTCGTCCAGGGTAATCTGAAGTCGCAAGGGCTGGGTTCCCATACTTATACTAAGTTTGGGGGTTGGACATACTCTAGGGACCCACCTATGGGAGGGTTTGGAAAGAGGGGTGGTTACACCCATTTCCTTTGTCCAGTTTCGCGCCAGAGCAGGGGCAGGTAGCCCCTGCAACTGGTTTGAACTGAACTATGCACAGGGACACCAAGTGTGCCCCCAGTGCAGGACCTCAAAGCACCAGACAGTGCTCCCGCCCAGCCCCAATACACATCTGCCTGTTTGAGGAGGTGGTTACACCTCCCTTCGACAGGAAACCTATTGTCCAGGCCTCCCCTGCCGGAGTTTCGGTCAGCAGCAGGAGGCCAGACCCGTGTCTGTGGCAGAGTTATCCATTTTGTGATGCCAGGGCTCAGGAAAGTCCTATGGGGTTAGGCCAGTGTGAACATGTCTCTCCCTCTAGAAGGGTGGAATGCTACCCCCGCTGCCAGAACTGGCAGGGGTAGTATTCCAAAGCATTTGACACCCAACACGACATGTTTTGATGTAGCCATTCCAAAGTTAGCACAGATTCACACACGCTGAGGGCTTACCGGCGTTTCTCTGTAGCTGTTGGACTTTTGCTCACAACTAGCCGCACCCGCTCCGCGGGTGCCGCGTCGCAGTTCTGGGCTTGTGTTGCTGTTGGGAGCACGTTTGCTCACAGCCATCAGGAAGGTCTCGAGGAAGCAGGGATTGAGCCTGTACTATCAGCGCCGCCGCAGGGACTCACCTAACCAGGAGCCCCTGCTTTCCGGCACACCTGCTGACCTGCTGCCCCTCCCACCCCTCGCTCAGAGGGTGAAAAGCGTTCGAGCTCCTCACTCCGGTGTGATTCACACACGCTGAGGGCTTACCGGCGTTTCTCTGTAGCTGTTGGACTTTTGCTCACAACTAGCCGCACCCGCTCCGCGGGTGCCGCGTCGCAGTTCTGGGCTTGTGTTGCTGTTGGGAGCACGTTTGCTCACAGCCATCAGGAAGGTCTCGAGGAAGCAGGGATTGAGCCTGTACTATCAGCGCCGCCGCAGGGACTCACCTAACCAGGAGCCCCTGCTTTCCGGCACACCTGCTGACCTGCTGCCCCTCCCACCCCTCGCTTTACGCCCCCATAAAGGGACGCCCCTTCCCCGCTGTGCGGGAGCACGCGGGAGTATCCGGGAGAAGCCCGGGACAAGGGCGGGACCATCTTTGGCCATCAGTGGCCAGAAGAGGCCGGGCCGGGCCACATCTCTTGGCTCTGCTAAGCGGGTACGAGAAAAACGGGAGTATGGCCACAGGCACTAGAGCTAGTAAATCTAGGAAAGCTGCGGGAAACACAGTCATAGGCACAATGGACCAATTTATATCCCGGGCAGTCTCCATTGTAGAAAAGGAGATAGTTCTAGCTGAACGAAGACTATCCCGGGACTCTATGGGCCTGACACACAAGCGCTCATCTTTGGGCACCCTCGCCCTAGCCCCTAGCCCAGTAAATGTACCACCTACACCACTTGTGGTAGTCGACTCACCGGTCACTGTCGAGAGGGTGAGTCGGATTAGGGTAAGCTCTGAAACGGTAACGACCATTGCACCAGACATTGCTCATGACTCAACACATTTTAACCTACTCGACTCATGCAATCCCTTGCTGGGGGTCCAATACGACGACCCTGAATCTGAGATTAACAACGCCCAAAGCCCTCTTGTTACATCTAACAAGGCTTTACACCTTCCCTTTACAGCTGCACCTACCGAAGTTGGTACCTCCTTAGTAGCGGCTTTAGCGACTGTTCCATCTGGGAAACCAGTTTCAGGTTCTGCAGTACCCAGGAAAAGAAAGCGCCCTGTTAGCCCTTACAGGGGGGGTCCTCTAAAACCACGTAGTAAAATAAGCAGGCACAACGCGACCAAAGGGGGTATCTCTAAAACAACTAATGCTCATACTAGAGTCTCACTACCCAGGGGCCTGGTTTGTCTGCTAGGCACACCTGTCCCGCCAGCGTCTCCTGGCACCACCCCAGTTCCTCAGGTAGTGCACACTGATACTGTCCTCCGACCTCTAGACGTTGAGGGCCTACTTAGGTCTGTGGTGATGCCCCTTGCAGACAAGATTGATTGTCTCACACGGAAATTAGCCACCCTTGAGCAATCAATGTTGGATAACTTCTATGCTGTGAAATCACTGGTTAAATTCCACTCCAAGAGGCAGGGAGAAGACAACGGAGGGTCAAGGTGTGGTACAGTAACACCAGTAACACTAGTACCCTCGGAGTCAATGTCTTGCCATACAGTACCTATACCTGGGAAGGCCCCACAGTTACTGCAACCAAATACAGGTATCAGTCCTGCTCCACAAACTTCTAATCTTATACCTAGTCTGGGCCCCCCAAGGAAAAAATCAAATAGTCAAGCAGCAAAGACCTCCAAAGTTAAAGTTAATTTTGCCCCTAACCCAGAGGATATAGCGTCAACCTCCAAGGTAGCTGAAAATACGCCAACCGTGCCGAATGGAAATATAATTGCACCTATTTCCATTTCCGGCAGTCAGGTTGTGCCTAAACCTCTAGCTAAACCCCCAGTTAAATTACTACCGGGCAGGACAAAAATTAGCACACCCAATGCTAGCCTCCCCCCTGGGTGCCAACCGTATGTGGTAATCCTCACGGGGGTCCCGGAGCTTGAAGAGGGTTCTTGCGAGTTGTACTCTGATCTCAAACACAAGACCCTGTCCTGGCTCAGATTAAATAGACCTCTCCCAGGGCATATTGATGGTAGGATAGCCCATGTCCGCCGAGTGGGGTGGATTGGAAATAGACGCAAGGACTTAACCGGGGACTGCGTGCTAATTAACTTCAGTGATCCCAGAGCAGCAGGTATGATCTGCAGTCAGCAGTCGCCACACAATTTTTGCGACATACAAACCAGGGACTTGGGGTATTTCTATCGTCCCCCTCCGTTATCTGGGTTTGAGAAGCCTTTGCCGGATGAGGGCAGAGGTGCATGGTATCCTCACTATCCAACCTTGGATGCCAGAGTAAGGGCAAGGACGCCGACTCAAGTGGCTCCACCCCATGGATGGGGTTGGTGACTCGATAATCAAGTTGCATTAAACGCCCCTCCACCCAAGGCAAATGGGTTGTACACAGCAGTGAGTGTCCCCTCGTCATTAGTTACCCCCCACACGTTCCAGCCAACGTCCTTCACCACCATCTCCTCTCCTTCAGGCAGTCGATCTGAGTCTACTGAGCTCATGGAAGGAGTAGAATACTCGGGGTCCCCGAGCAGGGTTGCTGGATGTGCAGGGCCACTGATTCGTCCTATCCTGAAGGCTATCAGTTGGAATGTGGCAGGCCTGAATAACAAGTTGGACGCCCCGGACTGGGTGGCGCTTACAGAGCCCCACGCCGTCTGTGCCTTTCAAGAAACGTGGTGCGTGGAACCAAGGCACAGAGTAGGATATGCTTCCTTCTCTGTCCCGGCAGGTATACCAGTATCAGGAAGAGGGCGCCCATTTGGAGGTCTTTTAGTCTGGGTCGATATAACATTAGGTTGGCGAGTGTATCACCATCCCCAAAAATCACCAGATTTGATGTGGCTCACTGTAATATGTCCAAATAAAGTTGAGCAGCTGGAGATTTTTAACATTTATACACGAGGGGCTTCTGGGAGGGCCTCGTCACCAACCCTCCTGGCTCTAGAAGCAGCCCTGGGGGAGTGCCGTGGCGACTCATTAATTTTGGTGATGGGGGATCTTAACTGCACATTCGAGCCTTTGATGGCCGACGAATCCTTGGACCTGTTTGACGAAGATTCGAGGAGAGGCGTTCCGCCCCTCGATCTTCCAATTGTCAAAAGGTGGACACCCAGAATCGTCCAACTGAATTCCCTTACACTTGAGTTTGGCTTGAGAGCAGCAAACGGGAGAACACGGTCAGACCCAGAGGGTGCACATACGTATAATAGGGTGGGTCACTCATCTAGGATAGATTATATCCTCTTAAACTTTTCCTTGTGGGCCCACTTGGAGGATATGATAGTCTTGCCTTCCTTGGAAAGTGATCACAATGCACTCTCATTATCCCTAATACATTGGTGGAGGGCCAGTGGCTCACTAATTGGAGCTCCTGCGGCACTCGAGCAGAGGTCATTGGGGGGGGTGGTCCCTTCCAATTGTCTCAGACGTTTAAAATGGGACAAAGTGGCCATTGATGAAGAAAAACTATCTTGCATCAGAGCCGTTATTGCCGCAGCCTCTGAAACCCTGGAAAATCAACCTCCTAGCCCGCATAAGACAGCAGCCATGTTCAGTGAGGTTTCGACAGCGATAGGGGACTTGTTCCTGGTCAAACCAAATCCCAAGGTAAACAAAAACCATGTTAAGCGACAGGGCAAATTAGGCTGGTACTCACAGGCGTGCCGCGCTGGAAAAAGAGCTCTAATCATGGCAGTAAAGAGTGGTGATGCCCTAGCAATAGCTGCTAAACGTAAGTCCTACAAATCCACAATTAATATAGCCAGGAGAGACTGGGAAGACACCTTCTGGCAGGAGCTTCGTGCAGCAAGCATAGAAAAAAATGCAAAAGGTTTTTGGGACCTGTTACGGAAAAAACATAGACCCCTGGACACCGTCATTACATGCAATATAACCGAGGACCAGTGGCACTCACACTTCTCGAAGCTGTATACTGCACCTGCTGCAGAAGCGATGGTCTTCCCTTTACCTCAGATTCTTCAAGGTGCCGGCAGCTATGAGGAGAGTCTATTTTCCAGGAAAGAGGCTGAAATTGCCATAAAATCCCTGGTTCCTCGCAAAGCAGCTGGACCTGATGGCCTACCTGGCGATCTTATCCGCATGGACATAAGCGAATGGGCTATGATGATTGCCTCGCTATTGAACGCAGTCATGGCAGGCGCCCCCCTCCCTGCTTCTTGGATGGCAGCTGAGGTGGTTCCCCTGCACAAGAAAGGTTCAAGAGATGACCCAGCTAATTATAGACCGATTAGCCTAATAGACTGTTCCCAAAAAGTGGCGGGCAAGGTCCTCTTATCTAGGGTCCAGCAGTGGGCTGACGAGAATAAGATACTCTCGGATTTTCAGGCTGGGTTCAGATCCGGGACAGGGACGATAGAACAATCGCTAAGGCTACTTATGATCTACTGGAAGGTCGTCACAATTGGAAAGGGTACCTTATATCTGGCCTTCATCGACCTCCGCACGGCCTTCGATTTGGTGCCTAGAAACAACTTGTGGAAAGTGTTGTGCGACCTGGGTATGCCACCCTACTTGCTTCATTTGATCATGAGATTCCACGAAAATAACTATGCCCAAATACGTTGGGGGTCAAATGGTCAAAAGACCTCAAGAATAGAGGTGAACAGAGGTGTACGACAAGGTTGCGTACTTGCCCCAACCCTGTTCTCCTTATACGTAAATGGAGTGGTGGATTTTTTGACTCAGTCTCCAGCAGATGCACCCCGTCTGGCAGGTCGCCTAATTCCTACCTTACTCTTTGCTGACGATACTTTACTTTTGTCAAAATCTCCGATGGGCCTCCAGCAGCTTCTTTCTGGATTTGACACCTTCTGTAAGCAGCGAGGCCTTTGTATTAATACAGACAAAACTAAGTATCTCATTTTGAATCCCCCACACAAGCTTGGCCCCCCTCCAACATTGGGGCACGTTGCTCTAGAAAGAACTAAAACGTTTGACTATCTGGGCATTCGCTTGGTGGATACAATGAAATGGGACTGCCACTTGACCAAAATGTTGTTGAGCTTAAAAAGAGTGACTGGGGCCCTGTTGAAAGAACAGAGAGCAGCATCTACAAGACCAATAGCGGCAGTAATGGATATTTACTCCGCCAGAGGAGTAAGTGCAGCACTTTACGGGGCGGAGCTCTGGGGGATGTCAAATATGAAAGTGCTAACTCGAGCTGAGAATGCCTTCCAGAGAAGCCTAATGTCTCTCGGCCCTTCTGTTCCCATTTTACCCCTGCAATTGGACATGGGTTGCCGGGCGATTGAAGATCAAGCAAAACTACGCCCCCTGTTACTGTGGGCCCGCATCTGGAGAGTGCCAGAGCTCTCAAGTTATGCGGATGGCCTACGGGAGATAATTAATTGCCCCGGCTGGGCAAAAATAAAATGGCTAAGGGACGTCAAGGCTCTATTTATAAATCTGGGGCTGGAAGAAGCATGGCACCAACAGTCAGCCCCGCCCAAATCCATGCTAAAACAAATTTATTGGACATGGGTAGCAAGTAAAAGGAATTCTTCCTCAACGATCTGCAAATCCACCAGAAATTTTGTGGAGCATAAAGATGTCCCTATCAGAGAACTGTACCTGGACATTGTTACTGCCCCATGGGATAGATCTCTGTATTTCAAATTCAGATTAGGTCTTCTCCCGGTTATGGAACTCACATGTCACTGGAAAATACCACACCAGACTGCGCCATGGTGTCCATTTTGCCCTCAGCGTTATGAATCTGTCCCCCATCTGTTATTCGAGTGCCCCGCCTATAAGGTTCCCCGAATGAAATGGTTAAAACCGATGTGCCTTACTTTGGGCACTAGACATTGTAATGTGGCATTACGAATTTTACTTACAGACACTCGCCCATTCTTCGCATGCGCCACCTCGAAGTATTTAGGTTGGGCATGGCGAATACGGTCAAAAAGACTTAGGCAAATTGTTTAATCATGATTTTAATTCTTTTAGCTAATTTAAATAATTTTCTTTTTAGACAAATGTAGAAAAAATGTTGAATTTTAGAATATCTAGGGTTTTTTATGTTTTCTATTTAGTAAATGCTCTAAATGACCTTTAATGTATGTACGCTTTTTAAGATATTTTATGTCGAAATAAAGCCTATTTGACTTGACTTGAGCATTTACCGCGAGGTTATAATGCACTTAAGAGTATATGGTATGGCTGTATCACAGAACAGCCATAAGGAAGTATTTCCGAAAGCTGCAGAGGGGCTCATCTCATGCTTGGGCACCTTCTCACACAACACCAAGCACTCTGCCTTCAGGATTGTCAAGGCCTGCCATAGGAGTGACTTATAGGTTTATATGTGTCTGTATATATATGTGGATATAGGAAGCCTATACCACTGTAAGGGGTGCAAGCACACCCTTACCCAGGCTGCAGTAGCAGACCTGTGGTGCCATTTTGGAGTGCTTCCCAGGGGTGGCATAATACATGCTTCAGCCCCTGGTAGGCCTCTGAGGTATCTATACCCTAGGTACATAGTATACCATATACTAGGGGCTGATAAGGCACTCCAGAATCCAATTAGATATGTACCTAATGTACATGCAAACCATTTCAGAGAGGAAGCAGCTAGGCTGTGGTCCAGATTAGCAGGGCCACAGCCAGACTAAGGTCGAAAAACAGTGAAACACCAGCAAAAAGTGGGGGTACCCATGTGAAGCAGATCCTACTCTCCTACATGCCCTATCAAACCTGGCTAGAAGGCCTTGTGTAATTGTAATGTGCCATTGATTTACAGCTTGAGCAGCTTTGTGCTTGCAAGAAGTGTCTATTAATTTAGACTCCTTTTCTGGTGGAGAAGCATCCCCTGATGATTGGAAATTAGCCTCTTTACGAGCATTAGACACTACTAGTGAATCTAGTGGCAACTGGCCCTTGATAAATACTGGGTCTGTTGTGGAGGCTTTATACTTCTTGTCAACCCTAGAAGTCCAGATGTGTGCTCGTACTGGCTCCTTAAAGATATCAGCATGTCTCCATGCCCTTAAGCATAGGAAGTGTTTGTGACGACCTATCTGTGGATCCTAAGGTTTCAAACAATACATCTTCTTCTGATTCTTTGTGCAGTGCCACCCCATGATATTGTGCAGCCCTGGCAATGTGTTCCTGGTGGGATACATTGTCTTCTGGAGGAGATGACTTGGCTGGGTAAAGGTCTGGGTCATTATCTGCTGGAGGATCTACTATATAATCCGTCCACGGACCTATTTGTAAATGTGTCCACCCATCATTGTGATCGTGGTAATATTGGGGAGAATCCTGAAGTGTAATTTGAGAAGGATTTGAAGGTGGAGAAGGAGGTGGTGGAGTGGTTGAGGATGGTAGATTAAAAGGACTGGTAGCAACTCAATTATTCTCTAAAGGAATCTTGTAAGGAGTGTCCTCATCAGAAAGTTTATGTTCTAGAGGCAGCTTGTTATGAATATGACCAGTCTCAGGGTTAATATATATTCTCTTTTGCTTGGGATCCATTTTCGGTGGAACAATGTCTAAATTTGTATCCGAAGAAGCATCTTTAGATTTCAGAGCCAACGTCTTCGGAGCCGGAACTATTGGTGCTGGTGTGTGCTGGCCTTACAGTATGGAAGATTTCGGCTCGGAAGGCAGCTTGGCTTTCGGCATGAAGGATTTTGGCTCCAACCCGGATTTCTGTTTAGAACTGGAGGGCTTCGGTTCTGATGAGGACTTTTGCCGACTCTGCACCGAGCTGAAAGGCTTGACTGGCTGTTTCGGAACCATGCCTGGAGGCGGTGCGTCGGAAACTTCATCTCGGTGCCGGTCTCGGTGTCAGAATGCAGAGGTGGTGCCTAAGCCTTGTGCTTTTTATGGAGCAATTTCAGGGGTCAAGGGGTCTTCTGTACTCACGTCACCTTGTCCCTGTGGTAGTTCTTCGGTGTGGAGGTCTAGCTCAAGCTCCGAATTGCAGTCCTGCACGGAGAAGGTTTCCTCCTCCTCTGCCGCTGATGCCTCCACGTCTTCTTGACCAGAATATTCACGAAGATGTCCGGTGTATTTTCAATGCTTTGATGCTGCATCTCTCGACGTCGAACCCGACAATCGCGAAGAGTTTTGTTTTATCGAGACGATCTGCAAGTGTCGCAGTCTTTTTCCTTGTGCTCCGGAGACAAGCGCAAGTTACTAACCCTGTGCGTATCAGTGCACGGATACTTTGGTGAAGCTGAGGGCAGAATTTGAACGATGTACGTTTCAGCGAAAAGTCTATTCTGTTGACCGAAACGGAAAACACGTACGAAACAATACCATCGAGGGTACAGATGATTGCGCGTCGAGGAGAACCCGAAGATCGGTTTCGAACCGGAGCGCAGCAATACACATTCGAAACCGATGGCAGAAAAAAACAATCTAACAATGGAGTCGATGCCCATGCACACTATCACCGAAAGGAGGAGTCACCTTACCTCGTGACTAGGAAAGACGACTTTGAAGAAAAACAACTTGCAAACATCCGGACCCAGCACTAGATGGCAGGAGTGTGCAAAGCATGTTTATCTACAGCACACAGGCCTCGAACACATATTTTCGGTAGCCTGGTAAAATCTTCTAGAGCTTATCTGGACTTCTAATTGGCACAGAGTACATCTAAATAAACGGAAACTACCCAGAGAACGGAAGGCTAGGTGCACTAGATCTCAAACATTAACACAGAGCGAAAACAGACATGACCCAAAATCAATTACATAATGGTAAACTAACTTGCACTTTGGTCCGTAGAGGTCTACCTAATAACAGTTATCCCATTATTTTGAGAACAGCAGTGAAATGCAGGGGTGGATATCTTGTAAAGACCCATGCCTTTAAGATGCATGCTCTAGCCACTCCACTAACTAGGCTCTCTAGAGATAAGCGATATACCTGAGGAGTTAACTACCTGTTGAGATCCCACAATATGGGGCCATTTGAAGGACATTCCAAGAAACTTGTGATTGGGCAGAAAATAGACTACAAATGCAGGGAGGATATGAAACCCGGACAAATTGGTTAAATATGTGGCAGGGAGGAAATAGTAGTCTAGATGGCAGAAGGATGAGTAAGATACAGATAAGTTGTATGCCCGGTCCTCAGTGAGCCAGATCATCCAAAAATCTCATATTCCCAGTGAGGAAGTCCAAGTAGAAAGAATGTTAGATCTGTGAGTCTCAACTAAGTTAGATCCCCAGCTGCCCAGCCTCGAGCCATGACAACATAAAAACCAGCCCCACAACTGTTGCTCAATGAGGGGTCTGCTAGAGACCAATAATGACTAACGGTTGCTGCAGTATCATCACCCAAATCTGCCCAGGCAAGTCCACCCCCTTCCTCATGGGCCTTGGTCCGCTCTGTCGTAAAATTGGTGTGAGTCGTTACTTTATGGGAAGGGTTTAGTAAGCCATATGATAGCCCAAATGTTCACTGTAGAGTAGAGGGAGCAGTATGATTGAGAATAAGTTGGTAAGTGACCCCAGAGGAGTCTGCCATCTTGCTAATAGGGCCTTTAGAATAAAAATATGTGCAGAGCATAGGACAGACATTGTTGTGAGTGATTCAAGATGTGTAGTCCATCTGTGCAAGTTAGGCTGTTACCAGGTGGTGGAGTTAATTTGGATGCAATGTGTTTTGGGGTCTGGGTTTTTTTGGAGATAAAACAATCAAACATGTCTAGCTGGGCTTATGATAGTACTGTTTTACTGGTCAAAGTGGGCATGTTTCTTAGCTCTCAATGTGAGCTCAAATGTCTTTCTAAGCACACGACAGCTAGATCATTTAGTGGCTGCAGTAGGACTTCTATTGAGCTATATAATGGGCTCAGGAAGGAGATGTAATATAATGCACTAATAGCTGAATTAGAAGAAGGATCTTTGTGGCATGGATACCCCCACTTTTTGCCTAGTCTCAGTATGTTTTGACTGTTAACTGGGATCCTGATAACCAGGACCCCAGCAACAGTGCTCTTCCCTCTAAATGTAATGGTAAGTACCTTGCACACCCCCAATAGGCATACTGGAGTACCAATGAAAGTCTCTAGTCTAGGAGGCTGGCTATAAAGGAATCACCCATGGTGAGGCACTGTGCACTGAGTCCAGGCAACCCTTAATGATACTGTTCAGGTATCTGAAAACCAGAGCTCTCAATGGCTAGCAGTGGAGAACAACTAAGGCTTATTCAGGAGGGGTGTAAAGCAAGTGCATTCACCACTATAGTCAGTCAGTAAGCTTTTCGCATGAGAGAGACCACCAGCAGGTGAGCATAAAAATACTTTGCATTTTTTAGCAGACACTAGACACTAACTTGGTATATCTCCTGGCCAGAGATATCAATTACACAAAATACTTCAGAACTAGGCAAGTAGCATAGAAAAACACATAGGGCCCAACCAGGGGGGGGGCAAACCATATGCTAAAGTAGTGGAATGTGAGGTAAGCATTAAGGATGGAGGACCCCACGGGAAACACGGAACCACCCAAGGTGAGTAGCCGGGGACCTCAAGGCGCCTGGGTGCAGAGTGGTTACACAGGGTCAAATGTCCACAGGATAACACAGGGTAAGTCGTGGTTGCAATTTTACATTTCTATGACCCTTCCCAAAGGACCTCAAAGGAACTATTTGAATCTAGGAAGGTTGGAGAACCACCCCATCCGCGAAAACCCCGGGAACCATGATACCTATACCAGGGAGCCCAGGTGCATAGGGATGAGGTGGTGGAAGAACTGCCAGTAAACGCCAATTGAGGTTCCTGGAAGATCAGCAGCTACAGAGTCTCGTGGACCAGGCCGGTGGAACCAGTACATGGAATCCAGACAAGAATAGCCTGAAAACAGAGGGGGAAGAGTTCAATCTACCTGGAGGCACAGGATTACAATACCACCCATGACTGGAGTCTCTTGCTGTAGCACAGTAAGGCTACAGCACCAGTGGAGCCCAGATGACGATGCAGGATCACCGGAGACGTCTATGAGCTGTTCCATGCCGATTGACGAGTGCAGGAAGGTCAATGGCCGGCAGGACCACCAACAAGCCTTGGCAAACAAAGGTTCGGGGAGAAGCTGCAGTGTTGCAGACCAGCGAGGTCTGTGGATTAACCCAGCAAGGGTAAGCCAAGGTCGGCTCTCAGTACCCAAGAGACCAAGTAGGAATTGATGGAGCCCTCTTTAGGACCCTCTGACAGCAGGCACAGAGAGTCACAGGGAATCCTCAACAGCACACAGGAGACGAAGGTCCACCATGCAGAGGATGAAGGCAGGATGTCGTTCTTGGAGCTGTGCAGTGCTAGAGGCTGGGGCTTCTTGGAGCTTGAAGATGTTTCATAAGGAGAGCCAACAAGATGTGGCACTGCAAACAGAAGTGGTGCAAAGGGATGCGGTTGACGTTGGCAGGAGAGTGACTACAGTTGCCCAAGTTGCAGAGAAGACTGGTCAGACCTCTGGAGAACCAACAAACCACCACATGTTGCAGAGTGGAGCAACGTCCGTGGGACAACAGGATCAGCAAACAGGTCGTCAACGAAGAAGTGCCTGTGGATGCAGGGAAGTGATTTCTTCACTCTAGGGGAGATTCCTTCAGGCTGGGATGCAGGCCGAATCCTTGGTGACTTGGAGTATGCACATCCACAGATTTTCAGAACTTGAAGAAACACAGGGACAAAGATGCAGCAAGAATCTTCCAGCTAAAAGCCATCTTGTCTTTGGTCGTGGCTTGAAGAACAGCCGAGTTCCAGTGTCCACCAACAGAAGAGTCTTTAGACAGGTTTCAGACGACAGCCATTCAGATCTTGAAGTTGTTGTTGGGATGAATCTAAAGACCCACCCTTATGGGAGCCCTTTAGTAGCCCTAGAGAGTACCTCTTTTCTGGTGACCTACATATCGAAGGGGGTCAGGGGCGCTACTCAGCTGTCCTCGCCAGTCAGATGCTCCCATGGGTCAAGATTCAACATGGCAGAATCAAGTGGCCATCTGGAGGATTTCTGGGCATTTCCCTAGGGTGGAGCTGGGAAGGGGGTGGACACTCACTGTCCTTTGTGTGGTTACGTGCCAGAGCAGGAGCCAAGGGCTCCTGAATTGGGCAAAACTGGTTTATGGATGGAGGGCGCCGAATGTGCCCTTCAATGCAGTCTGTTGGAGCTCGGAAGCACCACCATCCTACCCAATTCTAAAGGAGAGATGGTCACACCTCTCCTTTGCAGTAAATCCTTTGTTCAGCTTCCGTTGCCTGAGTTAAGCTCATCAGCAGGAGGGCAGAACATATCTAGGGTTGGTAGCAACGTGGGCTAGCAGGCATACCTTTAAGGCTTTACAGGTAGGTATTGGGGGGTCCTGTAAGGAGCCCCCGGTACATGGTATCATTCAACCAATACTGGAATCTGTGTAGTTGCCAGATTACAACATGTTTGATGCAAACATGACCAGGTTCGGGGTAGCCATTCTGCAGTTGGGCATCTCAACTTGCCAGTGTCCACTACTTACCTTATAATGGCTGTCCGCACTGACAAAGCCCAGATAATGGAGTCTGGGATTTGTAGGGGTACTTCTGCAAGTACAGGGGTACCCACACACTTAGACACATGCACCCCGCCCTTTGACTGAAGGGCCTACCTTAGGGGTGACTTATAGGTTAAAAGTGCGGTGACTGGGATATGAGGGAAATCTTATATCTATTGTGAAAGGTGCAAGCACCATTTCACGTAGACTGCAATGGCTTGCTCTGCAGACAAATTTTGCATGGTCTCCAATGGATGGAATAATACATGATGCAGCCCACAGGAACCCCCTGGAGAACCAATGCCCTGGGTACTTCAGTACCATATACTTGGGAATTCTAATGGTACCTCAGTATGCCAATTGTGGGGTGTACAAAGTACTTACCAGAGAATTTAGAGGAGAGAGCACTGGGATCCTAGTGTGTGGGTACCCCTGCATGAACAGAAGTACCCCTACAAACCCCAGACTGCATTCTCTGGCCTTTGTAAGTACGGGACAGCCATTTTAAGGTCTGTAGTGGACACTGGCAAGTCGAGATGTCCAACTACATGATGGCTGCTACAAACCTAGTCATGTTTGGTATCAAACATGTTTGAACTATGCAACTACACCGATGCCAGTGTTAGTTGTATGATACCATGTACTGGGGGGCACCTTAGAGGACCCCCTATTACATTCCTGTGTAGCCATCCAGGGTCTTCTGTCAGCCTGTGCTGCTGCTGACCCCGGGATTTCCTGCGAAGGACAGATGTGAGCACATCTCTCTTAGAATTAGGTTAGAGTGCAGGCGTTTCAAAGCACCACCAGACTGCATTGAAGGGCATATTTGGTGCCCTCCTTGCTTAAAACACTTTTGCCCAGTTCTGGAGCTCTTTGCTCCTGCTCTGGTGCAAAACTACACAAGGGACAGGGGAGTGTCCACCCCTGCCCAGCTCCTGCCAAGGGAGGTGCCCAGAGCTCCTCCAGGTAGCCACTTGATTCTGCCATATTGAATTTTGGCCCCTGGGAGCATCTGACTGGCTAGACCTGCTGAGTAACGTCTGTGACCTACCCTGATAGGTGGGTCACCGCAGAAGAGGTCCTACCCCTTTTTAGAGTTAATGGCTCCCCTGAGAGATTTGTCCAGGTAACACCTTAAAGGACAGACTGCCTGTCTTCCAAAGTGCGTCCAAAGACTCTTCTGTTGGTGGACACGAACCCTGCTGTTTCCTCGAGCCAGGACTAAAGACAAGACTGCTGACTGAAGACTCCTGCTGCAAATTTGTCACCACGCTCTTGAAGTTTCTACAACTTAGTGGCCATGAATCCTCTGAGTCAGCAAAGAATCTGCTGCATCCAAGCCAGAAGGAATCTCTCTTGGAGTGAAGGAGTCACTTTCCTGCATCCACAGTCACCTCTACGTCGGCGACTGGTATGCTGATCCTGTTGTCCCACGGACATTGTCCAGCTCTGCAACAAAGGTGGTGGTTTGTTGGTTCTCCAGAGGCCTGACCAGTCTTTCCTTCAATTTGGCCAACTGTAATCCCTCTCCAGACAACGTGAACGGCCTTCCTGCGCACTGCGTCTGATTGCCGTTGCCAAGGCTGGTTTACTCTCTTCATGGAAGATCTTCAAGCCCAAAGAAGCCCAGCCTCCAGCATTGTACATCCCCAAGAACACCATCCTGCCTGCATCCTCTGCTCCATGGGCCTCCATCTTCTGTGTGCTGCTGATGGTCTCTTGCAACTCCCTGTGCCTGCTGCCAGGGGGTCCTCAGGGGGGGCTACAACTATTCCTGATGGCTCTTCAGGGTGCTGACTTACCCTTGCTGGGTTAGTCCCACAGACCCTGCTGATCTGCATCCAAGCATCTTTTTCTTCAACCTGACTGTTACGTCTGCCAAAGCTTTTTGGTGCTCCTGCTGGCCAATGACCTTTCTGCATTTCTCATCCGTCGTGGGACAGCTCGTGGACAAGTCCTGTGCTCATGCATCATCGCCTGGGCTCCACAACTGCTTCCTCAAGACCATTGTGCTTCAGCAAGTACCTATTACAAGGCATTATGCTCCTGCTCCTCTGCTTTCAAGTACTTCTCGTCCAGAATCCACAATTGGGTTTCACCGTCCTGGTACATGATTCGTTGCAGCAGCCAGACTTCTCAGATCCTCCATTGGTTTCTATAAGCAGTTCTAACACCACTTCGCCCCTTTGCAACCGGGCTCCCTGGTGCAAGAATCCTGGTTTCCTGGGTATCTACAGATGGGATGGCACTCCAACCTTTCTTGATCCAACTGGTGTCCTTGGGGGTCCTTTAAGAAAGATCCTGAAAAAAGAAAATACCAACCACAACTTACCCTGTGTTATCCTATGGACGTTTGACTAGGTGTAACCACTTTGCACCCGGGCACACTGGGGTCCCTAGGTACTCACCTTTATGGGTTACTTACTTCCCCTGGGATTCTCCATCCATGTGTAGCAGTCTCATTTTAGTACTTACCTCTTATACCACTTTCTTAGTATATGGTTTGCCCCCCCCCCCATTAGGCCCCATGTGTTTTTCTATGTTACTTACCTGTTTCTAAATTATTTCTTCTGTGCATTTGATATCTTTGGGCAGAAGATATGCCAAGTTACTTATTAGTGTTGTTATAATAAATACTACTGTATTTTCGTAAACACGTGGGGTTCTTTCTTGTTTGAAAGCTTGCTGACTGAATGCGTGGTAAATGTACCAGTTTTAGACTCTGTCGAATAAGCCTTAGCTGCTCTCCACAGCTACCCCTTGAGAGCTTTGGTTATCAGGGAACTCTTACACTATAACTAAGGGCTGCATGGACTCAGTGCACAGTGCCTCACCATAGGTAGACACTATATACTGAGCCAGCCTCCTACAATATCTATGACCAAGTCGCCTCTGAGTGAATTGAAGGCAAAGTGAGGGTTAGGCCTGGATAAAGACAACATAGAATGGGCCTGCATTCTATGTGACACACACAAGATAACCAGGGGTGCACTATTTAAGTTTACATAGATTTATTATGTGCATGTGACAAATGTTACCTCCTGAGGCTAGTGCTATCCCTTCCAGTTTCCCTAGATGTTTGCTAGATGTTTGCTGGATGAAGCTGGGTTCAACCATTTGGCAAGGATTCGCCCATGCCTTACACAATTCTGAGGTGATGTGTTGAGTCTTCTTGTGGTGGTGGCTGGTAGATGGGACTAAACACTCCAGAGAGTTATCTATTTGGACAAATCCCTCAGACTAAAACTGGGAAATCAAGCTCTTCATTTCTGGGCACAGCACATCTATTCCCAAAAGAGCACTAGACATGTTCTGGTACTCTAATTTTGTTCTCTTTTAGTTCAATGTAAGACCAAGATTATAAGCTGGGCTGAGATAGAAAGCTCCACCAACTGCAGAAAGGAATCACGAGCGTTATGGAAAAAAACACTTACAGCACAACTTGAGGAAATATTGATTGCCTTCCTCTCTGATGACAATAATAAACCTAATTAATGGTAAGAAATCAACACAAAACAGGGGTGATATGTGGTTAAACTAACCAATTGGATAGAGGAGCACATTTTGACATGGTCCGTAGTAGCAGTGTTCTTTCTTTAAACTGTACATTGTTCCATATTTGGCACCCTTTTAGGATCCCTGCAAGTTCCTAGTAAGTGGTATCTCTAGTACCCTGGGCCTTGGAACTAAAGAGGGTCCCTAAGAACTCCAGCACAAATTGTGCCACTCTAAGCGGCCTCTTACCAAGCTCATGCAAACTGCCATTGCAGCCTGCGTGTCTTGGTGCAGAGAAAAATAGAGTCGACATGGCACACACTCCTATGTTTATAGGTAAGTTACCCATACAGCAGACCTTACAGCCCTATGGTGGGGTGTACAATACCACATGTGTGGGCATATCTGCGTGAGTGGACGTGTTGCACAAGTTACTTACTTGTGTAACAATATATCTGTAAGAAACATTAGTTAGTGATAGATTCCTTACCTTAGAATATCCCCAGGTTTCAGATTGGATGCGGAAAGTTTTTATCAGTAGTACCCCTGCGTGTCAATTGGCGTCATTGTGCGACTCCGGGTACGTCGCTGGCGTCGTAGCTGCCGATGACATCATCGGAGCTACTTAGACGCGCCCACGCACGCTGACGTCAGTTCTGTACACAACTTTTCTGCGCCAGGAGCGCAGAGCCATGCCAGAGACCGACTCTGCAAGCGAACTAGGGCCCTTAAAGGGATGACCTGAACCCTAGAGAACAGTTCACAGAACGGGGAGGATGGATGGGCGGTAAGGAATCTATCACTAACTAATGTCTCACAGATTTATCGTTACACAAGTAAGTAACTTGTGCATCTGAAAGAGACACGTTAGTGATATATTCTTACCTTAGAATACATACCCAAGCATTTCCATCCCCGGTGGTGGGTCTGCGAAGTGAGTTTACAACAGAAAGTCACGGAGAACCTTACGGCCAAAGAAGCCTTCTCTCAGGACCTGACAGGAGTGTAACACAGGCCCCCACATCCCCCGCAGTGCGGGGGGCCCCCAAGCTCCAGGGGACCCCCTCAGCACTGCACTTCGGCCGGGGAGCTCCTGATAGGGCCCTTCCACGTACCTTGCAGGGGGGCCCCTCAATTATCATTACGCCACTGGGACTTGACTTTCAAAGCAATAGTGCTTAGTGAAAGTATGCAACGAGGCCCAAGTGGCTGCCTGACAGATGTCTTGCAGGGGGACACCGCGTCCCAATGCTGTAGTAGCTGCTGTCGCCCTGGTAGAATGGGCGAGCAGCCCAACCGCAGGTTCCTTTTTAGCCAGAGAGTAACAGTCTTTAATGCACAAGACAACCCATCAAGGCGCACAACTTAAAAAGCTTTACTTACCTGTATTAATTGCTAGTGAAAATAGTACTTACCTTTGTACGAAGTTCTTCGTTTTGAAAACTATATAAAAAAGAAGTTATTTTTCTCATTTGATCTCAGATTCATTCTGAGTATGTGTCTTATTTATTGCTTGTTAGAGTACAACAAATGCTTAGCACTACCCTCTGATAGGCCTAACGCACAAGTTACTACTTGTGTAACGATATATCTGTAAGAGACATTAGTTAGTGATAGATTCCTTACCTTTGAATATCCCCAGGCGTCAGACTGGATCCAGAAAGTCTTTTGTAGCAGTACCCTGGCGCATCAGTAGGTGTCGTTGTGCGGCTCCGCGTCCGTCACTGGCGTCGTAAGTGCCGAGATGACGTCACAGACACTACTTAGGCGCCACCCATGCGCGCTGACGTCAGTTCTGTACACGACTTTCCGCGCCAGGAACACAGAGCAATGCAAGAAACTGACCACTGGTGCCAAGAAACTAGGGCCCTGAAAGGGGGGATGACCTTAACCCTTGAATCAAATCGCAGAACGGGGAGGATGGGTGGGGCGGTAAGGAATCTATAACTAACTTACAGATATATTGTTACACAAGTAGTAACTTGTGCATCTGAAAGAGACACGTTAGTGATAGATTCCTTACCTTAGAATATATACCCCAGCAATACCAACCCCGGCGGTGGGTCTGCTTATAGATTACACCAGAAAGTCACAGAGAACAGAACGGCCAAAGAAGCCGTCTCTCCGGACCTGACTGTCAAGGCAGTAATGCTTGGTAAACGTGTGCAGCGAAGCCCACGTAGCTGCCTGAAAAAATGTCCTGCAAGGGGACGCCACGTCTAAAGGCAGTAGTGGCAGCAGTCGCCCTGGTAGAATGGGCACGCAGCCCCACAGGAGGCTCCTTCTTAGCCAAGGAGTAACATGCTGTGATGCACAGAACGACCCAGCGAGAGATGGTCCGTTTGTGCACAGCCCGACCTTTTTTTGGCACCCATGTAGCCAACAAAGAGCTGGTCATCCACCCGGAACTGTTGTGTGCGGTTGAGACAGAACTAAAGCGCACGTTTTGGGTCCAGACGGTGGAGCCTCTCCTCTTCCCTTGAAGGATGCAGAGGCGGAAAGAAAGTGGGCAGAGTGACAGTTTGCCCGAGATGAAAGGCAGAGACTACTTTTGGTAGAAAGAAGGGACGAGGTCGAAGCACAAACTTGTCCGGATGAATGGCCAGGAACTGAGGTTTACAGGAAAGTGCCTGGAGCTAACTCACCCGCCGAGCGGAGGTGATGGCCACCATGAAGACAGTTTTCAAAGTTAATGACCACAAATGACAGTTATGAAGAGGATCAAAGGGAGCACACATTAAGTATGTGAGAACTAGGTTCAAGTCCCATTGAGGCATCACAAAAGGAATAGGAGGGAAAAGGTGAGTAATGCCTTTGTGAAATCTATTGACAACTGGGGACTTGAAAAGAGAGGGCTGATCAGGCAGCCTAAGAAAGGCTGAAAGAGCAGAAAGGCAGCCCTTCATAGTGCCCAGAGCAGAGCCCTGCTGGGCCAAAGAGAGAAGGAACAATAGTACCTCAGAAAGAGGATCTACAGCTTTTGCTGTGCACCATGCCACAAATGTTTTCCACCAACAGGCGTATACCGTTTTAGTGGAGGGACGCCGGGCTGTCAGAATTACATTACAAACTTCAGGAGGCAAGTCAAATGGAATCAGCTGTCACTGCTCAATCTCCACGCAAGGAGGTGGAGGCTGGACAGGTTCGGGTGGAGGACCGTCCCCTGTTGCTGCGACAGGAGATCCTTCCGAAGAAGCAGTCGGATCTGGGGATCCACGCTCATACTGAGTAGCTCGGGATACCAAACTCTTCAAGCCCAGTCCGGTGCCACAAGAATGACTTGGGCCCGGTCGCGTCTGATCTTCTTCAGCACTCTGGGCAGAAGTGGTATAGGTGGAAAGGCGTACAATAGACCGCAACTCCACTTGCGACGAAAAGTGTCTCCGAACACGCAGAACTGATGACATTGCGCGTTCTCTTCGGTAGCGAACCGATCTAACCAAGGTTCTCCCCAGTGCGGAAAGAGACCTCGTGCCACCTCTGAGTGAAGACATCATTCGTGATCCAACATGCACCTGCGGCTGAGTTCAAACGCCCTGGCGTTCAAAGAACCTGCCAGGTGTTGAACCGTTAAGGAAATGCCGTGACGTTCCAGCCATGTCCAGAGGCGCAGAGCCTCTTGACACAGAGTCTACGATCCCACTCCGCCCTGTTTGTTGCAGTACCACATGGCGGTGGTGTTGACAGTTAACACCTGCACCACCTTCCCCTTGACAGAGGGAAGGAATGCCTTCAGTGCAAGAAGGATTGCCCGAAGCTCCAGAAGGTTGATATGGAGCCAGGACTCCACCGGAGACAACAGGCCTTTGATCTCCGTCTCTCCCATGTGGCCGCCACATCCCAGGAGGGACGCTTCCGTCACCACTGTGTGCTCCGATTGGGGAAGGAAGAGGGATCTGCCGCTCATTGACGCACTGTTCGGGAAGATAAACACGAAATCGTGCCATGTCCAGAACCACTCCAATTAAGAGGAGCTTCTGAGAGGGAGCAAGATGCGGCTTTGGCACGAGGATGGAGAACCCCAGCGAATGCAGGAGGTTGGCCGTAGTTTGGAGGTGTGAGATGACTGCTCGGGGCGAGCCCGCCGTCAACAGCCAGCAGGCAAGATAGGGTAAGACTGAAACCCCTGATATGCGCAGATGAGCAGGGACCACCGCCATCACTTCCGTGAACACAAGAGTGGCGCTGGTAAGGCCAAAATGGAGTATGGTGAACTGAAAGCAGGAGCCTTGCGAACTTTTTTTGTTTTGTTTAGGAAGTAAGTGACGTACCGGAGGCCTAAAAGAGGACACAGGCCCTTGTCCTTCCTTGGAATCAAGTAGTAGTGGAAATAACAACCACGACCTACTATTGGCATCGGAACACGCTCGACGGCCCCCTCCGACCAAGAGGGCTGGACCGCCCTGCTGGAGAAGCGCCAAGTGATTCCCCAACATGCGGTGGTACTGAGGGGGCACGGCCGGAAGGGCAGTCCGGAATGGGAGTAGCCCGTTCAGACTATCTGCAAAACCCAACTGTCCGAAGTGAGGGTGCGCCAGTGGGGGAGGCGATGCAAATCGTGCCGCCCACATGCGTTTGGCGGCCCCGAAGAACAAGTTACTTACCTTCGGTAACGATATATCATTAAGAAACATTCGTTAGTTAGATTCCTTACCTTAGAATATCCCCAGGCGTCAGGCTCGATCCGGAAATATATTTCGTCAGCAGTACCCTTGCGCGTCGGTAGGCGTTTTCTGCGACTCCGTGTCCGTCGTCGGCATCGTGATCGCCGGGATGACGTCGGAGTACTTAGACGCCGCACTTGCGCGCTGACGTCAGTTCTGGTACATAGCTTTCCGCACCAGGAACGCAGAGCCATGCACGAAACCGACACTGGCGCCATGAATCTAGGACCCTGAAAAGGATGACCTTAACCCTAGATATCAGTTATCAGAACGGGGAGGATGGGTGAGGCGGTAAGGAATCTAACTAACTAATGTTTCTTACAGATATATCGTTACCGAAGGTAAGTAACTTGTTCATCTGAAAGAAACACATTAGTTAGATTCCTTACCTTAGAATAGATACCCCAGCAATACCAACCCCGGTACTGGGTCTGCGAACCAAGATCGCACCCGGAAGTCCTGGAGAACAGAACGGCCAAAGAAGCCGTCTCTCCGGACTTTGCTGTCCAGGTAGCAATGCTTGGCATACGTGCGCAGCGAGGCCCACGTTGCTGCCTGACAAATGTCCTGCAGAGGGACTCCCTGTAGGAGAGTAGGGTCTGCTTCCTATGGTCACCCCCACTTTTTGCTTTTGCTTCACTGGTTTTCGACTTAGATGTGGCTGTGGGCCTGCTAATCAGACCCACAGCCCAGCTGTTCTCTCTCTATATTCATACTATGTACTTTAGGTACATAACCCAATTGGTAAGGATCACCTTATGGGTCCCTGTACAGTGTACCTTAGGTACCCAGGGCATAGGTGTACCCTAGGCCTACCAGGGGCTGCAGCGTGTATTATGCCACCCCTGGCAGGCCTCCAATCATGACAAAACTGGCTGATCACTCAGTTGGGGCAAGGTCGTGTATTCACCCCTTGCTTAGGTATAGTATTCCTATACCTACCTTATATATAGACACATGGGTAACCTTTCAGTCACTCCTATGGCAGGCCTTAACAATCCTGAAGGCAGAGTGCTTGGTAACATGTGAGATGGTGCTCTAGCATGAGCTGAGCCTGTCTGCAGCTTTCGGAACCATGTCCTTATAGCTGCTCTATGATATCGCCTACCATATACTCTTAAAGTGCCGTATAATCCTCGCGGTTATGGTAACTATGGTTTGGCTTTATCAAAACATGTCGTGTAAGGTGTCTAACACTTTGGAATACTACCCCCACACCATTTCTGGTGATGAGGATAGTATTCCTCCCTTCTAGAGGGAGAAGACATGTTGAAGACCTACTACCCGGCTAAAGTTAACCAGAGCCCCAGCATCACAAAATGGATGCCTCTGCCACAGACACAAGTCTGACCTCCTGCTGCTGGGAGTCCTTCCAGCGAGGGAGGCTTGGACAATAGGTTTCCTGCCTTGGGAGGTGCTAGCACCACCCTAGACAGGGCTTAATGTATTGGGGCAGGGAGGGATGAAAGAAACGAGACACTGCCTGGGGCACACAAGGTGTCCCATGCATAGTCCGGTTCAAACTGGTGCTGGGGCACTCCAGCCACAGTCCTGGCGCGAAACTGGACAAAGGGAAGGGGGGGGTAACCACCCCCCTCCCTGGTCCCACCCATAGGAGGGACCTAGCAGGTAACCCAGCCCCACAGATTAGTATAAGAGTGGGAGCTGAGTCACTAGGACTTTGGATTATCCTGAACTGAAACAAGACACGAAACTCTGGACCTTCGACATTCGAACAAGAAGACTGAAGAATCTCCCTTGTGGCCAAGGAGTGGCCACCCTGCGCAAACAGGCACCAACAAGCGATCTGCCGTTTGCTTTGTCCAAGTTCTACGAGGAATCGACTGCAGAGCCCGACCAGCGCCTTGACCTCCAGACTTCTCTGACCCTGATCCACATCCACAGCCAAGCTGAGATCCGTGGAGGCGACGAGAGACGTGGGACCGGCTACCTGCGAAAATTGGCGAGTAGCTTCCAGCGCAGCTTCTGAGGTATCCTCGAAGTTGTGCTCTGAGGATTGAGAAGGCCCAACCCCGAGCACCATCTGCACCGAAGACCAGCCCTCCACACTCCACGAGTTCTGCGTTGGGCCCTTCTGCATTTTCCTGCTTGACGCATTTGTCCGGTTGCTTGCCCGTTGGCTAGTAGCCTCAGTGACGACGAACCCTTAACTTTCTACCGCTGGTTTGGCTCCTCCCGACTGGCCCTTGCTTCCCTGTGAAAGAGAAGCACCTCAGACCATCCTGGTCTGCACCTGAAGCGAATTTTCATTTCCGCGTGGGTTGCCTTTGCCAAGGCTTGTTGACTCCAATCGGGACGTCGACTCTGCCATCAGCAAGATCCTTCGTGGGACAGCTCGTACCCTGGTTCTAGTCGTCCTCGACGCCTCCTGGTCCACGCAGCTGCAGAGACAAGCTTCAAGACATCACCTGTGTTCTGCACGACATCGCCTGGTTCCTTCCTGGTTCCACACGGTCACTGGCTAGTGACCCAGACTTTGTCCCCTCTGCTTGCAGGTGTTCTTCCTTCAAGATCCACCCTTGGATCCACCGGACATCTTCCTCCTGGCCGCCTGCCAGCGTCTGTTCTTCAGGCATCCATAGGATCCAGCGACGACACCCGACACATCTTCACCCCTATGCACCCGTCTCCTGTGGGTGAGGTAACGCGAGTACTTCGTTGCTCCAGTGGATATTGACTATCCAAGTGTCTAAGTCTCTGGTTGCTTCCTCCTAGTTACTTCGGAAGTGTCCTTATTCCTCCTATTTCTAATTACTACATTCCCATTGACTTTAATGTAACCCGCGTGAGTGTTTCCACACTGCACACGCTTCCCGTGGGCCTCCCACTTCCTAACTATTGGTAGGGTAGTGTAGCCCCAGCGATTCCCTAGGCCCTAGGCCTACTCCCTGTTCGTGACGTGGTACTTATACCACTTTCTTAGTATATGGTTTGCGTGGCCCCTGGGCCCAACTGTATTTTTCCTGTGTAACTTAACGTATGCTACTTAAGAAATTGTTGTGCTTAGACCTCTGAACTCATAAAGAGTACTGAGGGTATATGTTAGAATAAATACATTCTAATTTTATATATATCTGGTGTGGTGTCCTTTCATTTGGTATTCAAGGGATTATAATGGTATAACAGCTGGCTTCACATGCCATACAGAGTTTAGCCTAAGAAATGAAATGAAATGAAATGAAACGTAAATTTATAAAGCGCGAATTGCTGCCCTGAGGCGTCCAAGCGCTACCTGAAAAGTATGGTCGTTTGTCAGAGGCAGTCAGCAGGGGGTTAATTATGAAAATTAAAAAGGAAGGTCTTTAGATGCTTGCGAAAGGAGAGCAGGTTAGGGTTAGATCTAAGTTGAAGGGGGAGGAGGTTCCACAGCTTGGTGGCGTTGTAGGAGAACATCCTGCCACCAGCTCTCGCTCTCCTGATTCTGGGAACGGTTGCTAAGAAAGCCTGGCCGGAGCGAAGGTGTTTTCTAGGGTGGTGCTGTGTAATTAGTTCACGGCTGATTGCCGGTCCTTTGTGCCAGAAGGCTTGATGGGAAATACACATAGCCTTAAAGGTTATTCTTTGCCGGACCGGCAGCCAGTGCAGGCTCCTCAGCCCAGGTTCAGCTGATAGTCTCCGTGGCAGCTGGAGCAATGTGCGAGCAGCGCAGTTTTGGACAATCTGCAACTTACGTAGTGTGTAGTCGGGAGCACCGAGATACAGGGAGTTGCTAAAGTCCAGTCGAGACTGGATCAGGCCTTGAACAGCAACTTGCCTGGCCTCCATAGGTAGGAGTGGGAGCACTGCTCTTGTCCATGCTACCACTAGGATAGCTGGTCTATAAGGTTGACTTTACAACCAATCACCATAAGGGTTGTTTGGACTGATACAAGGTGTACACTAGAACTAGTGACATCATATATCAGGCCAACTTCTCACACTCCCCATCCCAAAGCAGTAGTAGCCGCTGTGGCCCGGGTGGAATGGGCCCTCAGCCCCTCAGGAGGATCCTTCTTAGCCAAGGAATAACAGGCCTTAATGCACAAAACGACCCACCGAGAGGTGGTCTGCTTGTGCACAGCCCGCCCCTTCTTAGCGCCCAAGTAACCAACGAAGAGTTGGTCGTCCACCTGGAACTGTTTTGTGCGGTGCATATAGAAGGAGAGCGCACGTTTTGGGTCCAGACGGTTGAGCCTCTCTTCCTCTTTCGAGGGATGCGGAGGCGGAAAGAAGGTGGGGAATGTAACAGACTGGCCAATGTGAAAGGCAGTAACCACCTTAGGGAGAAAGGAAGGACGAGTCCTTAGAACAACCTTGTCCGGATGGACAGAGAGGAAAGGAGGTTTAGAAGAAAAAGCCTGGAGCTCACTATTCTGACAGAGGTGATTGCAACCAGGAAAGCAGTCTTGAGAGTCAGGAGACAAAGAGGACAGTTATGGAGTGGCTCAAAAGGAGCGCACATCAGATAGGTTAACACCAGATTCAAGTCCCACTGAGGCATTACGAAAGGGACAGGAGGAAACATGTGAGTAATGCCTTTTAAGAATCTATTTACAACAGGGTACTTGAAAACAGAAGGCTGATCAGGAAGCCGTAAGAAGGCAGAAACAGCTGAAAGATATCCCTTCATGGTACCCAGAGCAGAGCCCTGCTGGGCCAGGGAAAGAAGAAAGAGGGGAACCTCAGAAAAAGGGGCGGAAAGGGGATCCACAGCCTTTGCTGTGCACCATGCCACAAACTTGTTCCACCTGCAGGCGTATACCGTTTTAGTGGAGGGACGCCTGGCTGCCAGAATGAGATCACAGACTTCAGGAAGCAAGTCAAATGGCATCAACTGCCGCCGCTCAATCTCCACGCATAGAGGTGGAGGCTGGACAGGTTCGGGTGGAAGACCGTCCCCTGCGACAGAAGGTCCTCCTGAAGAGGCAGTCGAATCGATTGACAGACTGAGTAGCTCGGGATACCAGTATCTTCGTGCTAAATCCAGAGCCACAAGGATGACTTGGGCCCGGTCGCGCCTGATCTTCTTCAGTACTCTAGGCAGAAGTGGTATAGGCGGAAAGGCGTATAACAGACCGCAACTCCACTCTCGACGAAAAGCGTCTCCGAGCGAGTGCCGCCTTGGAAACTCCAACGCGCAGAACTGTTGATTTTGCGCGTTCTCTTCGGTGGCGAATAGATCCAACCAAGGCTCTCCCCATTGCCGAAAGAGGCATTGCGCCACGTCCGAGCTCAGATGCCATTCGTGATCCATCACGCACCGGCGGCTGAGTTCTTCCGCCCTGGCGTTCAGAGAGCCCGCCATGTGTTGAACCACCAGGGTGATGCCCTGATGTTCCAGCCATGTCCAGAGGCGCAGAGCCTCCTGACAAAGGGTCCACGACCCCACCCTGTAGGAGAGTAGGGTCTGCTTTCTATGTTCACCCCCACTTTTCGCTTTTGCTCACTGGTTTTCGACTTAGATGTGGCTGTGGGCCTGCCAATCAGACCCACAGCCCAGCTGTTCTCTCTCTAAATTTATACTATGTACTTTAGGTGCATAACCCAATTGGTTAGGATCACCTTATTGGCCCCTGTATAGTGTACCTTAGGTACCCAGGGCATAGGTGTACCCTAGGCCTACCAGGGGCTGCAGCATGTATTGTGCCACCCCTGGCCTGGCCTTCCATTATGACACAACTGGCTGATCACTCAGCTGGGGCAAGGTCGTGTAATCACTCCTTGCTTAGGTGTAGCATTCCTATACCTACCTTATATATAGACACATGTGTACCTATCAGCCACTCCTATGGCAGGCCTTAACAATCCTGGAGGCAGAGTGCTTGGTAACATGTGAGATGGTGCTCTAGCATGAGCTGAGCCTGTCTGCAGCTTTCGGAACCATGTCCTTATAGCTGTTCTATGATATAGCCTACCATATACTCTTAAAGTGCCTTATAATCTTAAACGGTTATGGTAACTATGGTTTGGCTTTATCAAAACATGTCGTGTGAGGTGTCTAACACCTTGGAATAATACCCCCATACCATTCCTGGCAATGAGGATATTATTCCTCCCTTCTAGAGGGAGAAGACATGTTGAAACCTACTTACCCGGTTAAAGTTAACCAGAGCCCCAGCATCACAAAATGGATGCTGCTGCCACAGACACAAGTCTGACCTCCTGCTGCTGGGAGTCCTTCCAGCGAGGGAGGCTTGGACAATAGGTTTCCTGCCTTGGGAGGTGCGAGCACCACCCCAGACAGGACTTAGTGTATTGGGGCAGGGAGGGATGAAAGAAACTAGACACGGCCTGGGGCACACAAGGTGTCCCATGCATAGTCCAGTTCAAACCGGCGCTGGGGCACTCCAGCCCCAGCTCTGGCGCGAAACTGGACAAAGGAAAGGGGGTGTAACCACTCCCCTTCCTGGTCCCACCCATAGGAAGGACCTTGCAGGTAGCCCAGCCCACTAGCCCAGTATATCAGTAGGTAGCTGAGCCCTGCTAAATTAGATTAACCTGAATCTGCAACTTGAACAGAAAATCTGGACCTTCGACATTCGACCTCAGGAAGAAGACTGAAAAAATCTCCCTTGTGGCCAAAGAGTGACCACCCTGGGCAACCAGGCACCATCCAGCGACCGCTGCTTGCTTTGCGACTGATCCTACGAGGGACGACTGCAGAGACTGACCAGCGCCGAAACTTCCAGACACCTCTGAACCAGATCCACATCTACAGCAAAGCTGAGACCCGTGGAGGCGACGAGGGACGTGGGACCGGCGACTTGGGAAAAGTGGCTAGTAACTGACTAGCGCGACTTCTGAGGCTTCCTCGAGGCTGTGCTTGGGGAATTCAGAAGCCCCCATCCCGAGCACCATCTGCAAAGAAGATCAGCTCCCCACACTTCACGTGTTCTGCGTGGGGCCCTTCTGCACCTGAGTTGCTCGACGTGTTGTCCGGTTGCTGGCCCGTTGGCTAGTGACCTCTGCGACGACGAACCTTTGTTTTCATCTTGCTGGACCGGCTCCTCCAGACTGGCATCCGCTCCTCTGTGAAAGAGAAGCACCCCAGACCTTCCTGGTCTGCACCAGAAGCAAGTCCTCCATTCTGCGTGGGTTCCGCTTGCCAAGGCTTGTTGGGTCCTAACTCGACATCGACATCGACGCCGCCGACAGCAAGAGCCTTCGTGGGACAGCTCGCCTCCTGGTCCTGGTCGTCCTCGACGTCTCCTGGTACCCGTGGCTGCTGCAACAAGCTTCACCTCTTCACCTGCATCTTCACGACATCGCCTGGTTCCTCCCTGGTTCCTTCCCGGCTCCTGGCTGGTGACCTAGACTCTGTCCCTTCTACTTGCAGGTATCCTTCCTTCTTGATTCCATCCTTGGGATTCACCGGACACTCTTCACTGACTGCCTGTCAGCAACTTTCCTTCAGGCATCCATAGGAGTCAACGACGAAACCCGACGCAAGTTCACACCTATGCACCCGCAGCCCGTGGGCTAGGTAACTTGAGTACTCCGGTGCTCACAAGGGTATTGACTATCCTAGGGTCTAGTTTCCAAGTCTCAAACGCCTAGCTATTCCAGAAGTGTCCTAAAACTGTTAAATTCTAATAACTACTATTTCTATCGACTTTTACGCATTAAGCATGAGTGTTTCCACTCTGCACCTGAATCCCGTGGGCCTCCCACTTCCTAACCTTTGGTAGTATAGTGTAGCCCCAGCGATTCCCTAGGCCTAGGCCTATCCTGTGTTTGTGACAGTGGTTCTTATACCACTTACTTAGTATATGGTTTGCGTGGCCCCTAGGGCCTAACTGTATTACTCACCTGTGTGACTTAATGTATGCTTAAATAAGACTGTGTTGTACTTACCTCGAATCTCATAAAGAGTGCTGAGGGTTTGACTAGAATAAATACATTCTATTTTTATATATATCTGTTGTGGTGTCCTTTCATTTGGTATTCAAGGGATTACATATGGTATAACAGCTGGCTTCACATGCCATACAGAGTTTAGCCTAAGACTGCTCTTGTACATGCTACCACTATGATAGCTGGTCTATAAGGTTGACTTTACAACCAATCACCATAAGGGTTGTTTGGACTGATACAAGGTGTACACTAGAATTAGTGACATCATATATCAGGCCAACTTCTCACACACCCCACCCTGTTTGTTGCAATACCACATGGCGGTGGTGTTGTCCGTGAACACCTGCACTACACTTCCCCGGACAGAGGGAAGGAATGTCTTCAGTGCAAGCCAGATCGCCCTCAGCTCCAACAGGTTGATATGGAGCCGGAACTCTGCTGAAGACCAGAGGCCTCTGATTTCCGCCTCTCCCATGTGCACCCCCCATCCCAGGAGGGACGCATCCGTCACCACTACGTGCTCCGGTTGGGGTAGGGAGAGGGATCTGCTGTCGTAAATTGGCTGCGACTAAATTAGCGTTAGCAGAATCCATCTGGTATTTAGAGGCTATCTTGTACATTTTGTGGAATCCATTTTGTATTTCTGGCAGCCATTTTGTTTACCCTTGTGCTCTGTTTAAAGGACTGGTTATACTTAGACTCTGCTACCCTGCACATGCGCAGGAATATCTAACTGTCCATGCATCTGTTTTTAGTCTGTAACTATCAGGTTGTTTCTACCAGAGTCAGCAACTGCTAGCTCCTCCTTTATTGTCGACTGTGCATTTCTGTATGACCATCTATGTATGTAACTCTTCTCATGTATACTTGTACCGTCTTCTTTTAGCCCTTGCGTGGGTATAAAAGACCCATGGTTCTTCTACTCTGTGTGCTACCTTCATTCAGCACCACAGGGTGCTGGGTGAATGTGGTTCCACCTCATGAGGTTTATTAAACTATGTATTTTCTATTTCAGTTTCTGTGCCAACTTCTTTCTAATAGTCTGAGGACTCTGTGTAGAGAAGGGCGAACCCCTTGCACTGGTAGGCCTAGCTGAGGCCTATTTTCTACACTGCCACTGACCCAATCGCAGTCCGTGAGCCACCACTGCAACTGTCTTGTAGTGCCCTCCGAGATCAGGACGTAGTCGGACAGGTTGCCCTGATGTTGAGCCCACTGGAACTTTAGGTCCCAAAGCAGAGCCCGCATCCGCCACCTGGCGTGATGTACCAGCAGGATGCAGGAGGCCATCAGACCCAGCAGCCACAGGACCATCCTGATCGAAACCCGGGATAAAGGCTGAAAGATCAGAATCAGAGCCTGAATATCCCGAACCCGCTGTTCGGGAGGGTGACCCGAAACTGCGCCGAGTTTAGAACCGCTCCAATGAAAAGGAGCTTCTGGGAGGGACTCAAATGTGAATTCGGCACATTGATGGAGAACCCCAGCAATTGCAGGAGGTCGGCCGTAGTCTGGAGGTGGGAGACGACCGCCTGGGGCGAGCCCGCCTTCAACAACCAGTCGTCGAGATAGGGGAAGACTGGAACCCCTAATCTGCGCAGATGAGCTGCGACCACCGCCACCAGTTTCGTGAACACCCGAGGGGCACTGGAGAGGCCGAAGGGGAGCATGGTAAACTGAAAGTGCTCGTGGCCTACCGTGAACCGCAGGTAACGCCGGTGGGCCGGCAGGACGGGGATGTGAAAATAAGTGTCCTGCAAGTCCAACGCTACCATCCAGACTCCAGGGTCTGGGGCAGCCAGAACATGAGCTAAAGTCAGCATCTTGAACTTCTCCTTCCGGAGGAAGGCGTTTACGCTACTGAGGTTCAAGATAGGGCGTAGGTCCCCTTTGCCCTTCTTGGGAACCAGAAAGTAGTGGGAATAACAACCCCGTCCTACTTCTGGGCCAGGAACACGCTCAATGGCCCCCTTGGCCAAGAGGGCCGTAACTTCCTCCTGCAGATGTTGCAAGTGATCCCCAAACATACAGTGGTACTGCGGTGGCATGGATAGATGGGTCGCCTCGAAGGGGAGGGAGTAGCCCCTTCGGACGATTTGCAGCACCCACCTGTCCGACGTGATGGTACGCCAGTGGAGCAGGTGATGGCGAACCCTGCCTCCCACTGGCGTGGAATGGGCCTGAAAGGTCGGACTAGGAAGGCTTTGAGGCAGATGCTGCGGGAGCAGATGTGGACTGACCAGCTCACTGTCCCCCTGCTCTGCCGTGGCGGAATCCACGTCCGCGACCGCGTTGAGGCTGGTTCTGCGACCTGTTGCTAGACGGACGTGCGGGTCACCCCTTCCCTGGCCAAGAAAGGGGCGAAAAGCGGAAGTTTGCGGTCGCGGGCCGAGAGGTCCAAGGACTTGGCTGTAGCCCTGGAGTCCTTAAAGCGCTCCAGCGCACTATCCGCTTTGTCGCCAAAAAGGCGACGGCTATCGAAGGGCATGTCCATGAGTGTGTTCTGGACATCCCCGGAGAAATTCGTGGATCTCAGCCAGGCGTGGCGACGAATCGCCACCGTCGTCGCAATTGTTCTACCTAGCGAGTCCATGGTGTCAAGCCCACATTAAATGGAGTACCGTGCTGTATCCCACCCCTCAGCAAGAGCCTGGGCAAGCCGTGTCCGGGCCTCTTCCGGACTCTAGGGCAACACGTCCGCCACCGTATCCCACAAGGAGTGGGTATAACGGTCCAAAAGGCACGCGGTATTAATGGACTGCAACCCCAAACTGAGGGAGGAAAACAGTTTCTTCCCAAACTGCTCCAACCTTTTGGATTCCCGATCCGGGGGAGCGGACGCGAAGGCGGTCTGGGACGTAGAGGCCTGGATAACCAGACTCTCAGGGGTGGGGTACACTGATAGAAAGCTGGGGTCGCCCGGGGCAGGGCGGTGGTGCCGGGCCTTGTTCCGGATCCACAGGAGTGACAGTGGAGGGCTTGGACCAAGTGCCCATCAGAACGTCAGTGAGGGCCTCATTGAACTGCAGTAGAGGCTCCGAAGAGCTTACTGGCGGCTAAAGCACTTCAGTGAGGAGGTTAGTCCTCACGGCCGCTGCAGGGAGCTCCAGGTGAAGGACCTCGGCCGCCCAGCGCAGCACCAAAGAATAAGTTGCACCCTCCTCCTTAGCCACGGAAGGAGGAGAGATGAAGCCAGTGTCAGGTGAAGTGTCGAGACCACTGGCATCCCCCAGCTCGTCTGCCCAGTCCTGACTTAACTGGCACTGCTGTGCCAGAGGGTCCTCAGACCCCTCCCAGTCCTCCCTGTCATCCGTCTCCTGGTATACAGGTAGAAAGGACGGAGCCGGGTGGTAGATGAAATGCTCATCCATCGCCGCTCCGACGCCGGACCCGGACTAAAACTGGGGACGGCGTCGTCCGAAGACGGCGCCGGCGGAGGGGTCGTAAGGTCAACCTGCGGCGCCGGGACCGAAGTCGACGACGGCGCCGGGGCCGAAGCCGCCGGCTCGCTAGGCCTCCCAGTCGGGCCTGCGGGGCCCGAAGGCGCGCCGGCAGGCCTCGACGGTGGAGCGAGACTCCTCATGGCCACGAGGAAGTCCCGAATCTCGCCCGGAGTCGCATTAGGTCCAGGGACCGGAGGGTATGAGGCCGGATGCGACTCCTGCTGCTCCGACGGAGCCGCGCGGGTGGTGCCACCCGAACCCTCAGCTGAGTCGCGCGACCGGCGAGGGGAGTCAGAAGAGTGATGTCGCCTCTTTGACGACTTCTTACTGTGCCTCTACTTACCTGAATGCGAGGACTTCGAACCCGACGAGCGGTGATGACTTCGGCTCCGCGACCGGTCCCTCGACCTCCTCCTTGACCGGGACCTTGAGCGGCGCGGAGCCGACTGCCGGATCTTGAGGAGCTTGCGGGACCGCTCCCACCTAGCCTTCAAGGTCAAGGCCCGGCAGTGGGGGCACGACTGGTCATCATGGTCAGCAACAAGGCAGTAGAGACACCGACGGTTGTGGTCGGTAACCGACATCAGTCGGTGACAGGCGTCACACGGCTTGAACCCGGGCATCCCCACCGCCACCAGGAGTCGAGGTCGACTCGAAAGAATAGACCAAAAAAGTCCAAAAAGTTAGTAAAAAAGTGACTAAAGGGTATGCTCTTCCCGGATCTGCGCTTACTGGCACGGAAAAAAGAAGAACTGACGTCAACGCGCGAGAGCAGCGTCTAAGTACTCCGACGACGTCATCCCGGCGATCACGACGCCAACGACAAACGTGGAGTCGCAGACGACGCCTACCGACGCATAAGGGTACTGCTGACGAAAAATCTTTCCGGATCCAGCCTGACGCCTGGGGATATTTTAAGGTAAGGAATCTAACTAACGTGTTTCTTTCAGATACCCCGAATTAGGAAGGTTTGGAAGCCGCGGTGGCAGGGGCAGCAGCGGACTGACCCGGCCGCTGGCCCCGTGACCCACCTCTGCGGGTCCCCTTTCAGCGGCTGCGCCATCCGGGTTGTCACCACAATGGCGTGTGCCCTCAAAGGCCATGTCCAACAAGCATTCTGGAAATCCCCTGAGAAGCCAGTGGATCTGAGCCAGGTGTAATGGCGGAGCGCTACAGTTGTGGACATTGCCCTGCCGAGGGAGTTGGCGGTATCAAGGCCACCACGTATAGTAAACGTTGCCGCAACTTTCCCCTCTGTAATTGCTTGGGAGAGTACCGTCCGAGCGTCCATCGGACACTGAGGCAGCATCCACGCCACTGGGTCCCACACAGAGTGGGAATAGCGGGCCAAAAGGCATGCAGTATGCACTGTCTGCAGTCCCGAAGTGTTGTACCCAGACCGCTCAACCTCTTTTTTTCTTTTTTTTTGGTACCCTATCCGGAGGTGCAGAAGTGAAAACGCTGGAAGAAGCAGAGGCCTGGACAACCAGACTGTCCAGCATCAGGTGTTATGTGAGGAAACCGTTGTGCCACACTCCTATCCACAAGAGTACCTGTGGGAGGCACGGACCAGGCGCCCAGAGGACGTCTGTAAGTGCATGAATAAAGGACAGCAGCGACTCCGTGGAGGAGGCCCCAGGCCGAAAAACCTCAGTCAGGAGATCGGTCCTCAGAGACCCAGTAGGGAGCTTGAGGTTAAGAGCCTCAGCCGCCCTGCGCAACACCACAGAAATTGTACCATCCTGCTCCGTAGCCACGGAGGAAGAGGCAAGTGTGCCGGGGCGTGGAGATAAATTCCAGATTGCTCAGATCCTCCACATTGGCATCCTAGTGTGGTGCAATCCCACACTGAGCTGCGAGAAGGTCCCTAGACCCCTCCCAGTCATTGCAGTTGGCCGCCGGCTGTTTGAGAGGCCGAGAAGGACGACGAGGCCGGTGGAAATGTAAAGCCAGAGCCGGAGCCAGCCAGCGGCGCCGAGGCTGGTGCCAGCGGCACCGCCAAGGCCGAAGCCATCGGAGGGTCCGAGACCGGAGCCAGCGGCATCGCCGAGGTCTAAGCCAGCGGCGGGGCCGAGGCCAGAGCCATCGGAGGGTCCGAAGCCAGGAGCCAATGGCAGGGCCGAAGCCGGAGCCAACGGCGTCCCAGGGTATCTTGCCGGCGTTGCCGGAGCCAAAGGCGGCGGCACGGGGGCAGAACCACCCAACGGTTCCACGGGGCCCAAAGGTGCTCCGGTGGGACCCAAAGGGGCAAATAAACGGCCCATGGCCGATAGGATCACTTGCATTCCTTCCGGAGTCGCACACGGCCCCAGAGAAGGCAGCAGGCCACAACATAGGCTCCACCGTAGCCGCGGGGAGTGACCACCCCCCTCTCCACCGCGTCCCGTGACCGGTGAGGGGTAGGCGAAGAGTGACGCCGCATCTTCGACCTGGTATGACGCTTCAACTTACCTGACCCCGATGCTACGAAGGATGGTGTAGGCACCGCAACCGGCCCCTCGACCACCCACGGGCGCAGGACCTTGAGTGGTGCGGAACAATTTACAAGCCACAAAGAACTGCAGGGAACGCTCCCACAAGTCTTCGGCGCCAAGGCCCGACAACTGGGGCACTGGGTGATGGACGTGCCCGAAGCAGAAGAGAGACACGAAATGTGGGTCCTCCGCCGACATGTTCCGACGGCGGTCCCTACAGGACAGAAACTCAGGCATCCCTACTGCACCAGAAGTCGAGTACTCGACAAAGAAGAGAAACAAGTCTCAGAAAACAAGTTAAAAATATGACTAGGCGTACCGCTCACTCTCGGATCTGCTCTTGCTGACGCGGTAAAAGAAAGAACTGACGTCAGCGCGCGTGGGCGCGTCTAAGTAGCTCCAGCGACGTCATCTCAGCGACTAAGACGCCAGCGACGTATGAGGAGCCGTCCGACGACACCTACCAAAGCGCAGGGGTACTGCTGACGAAAAACTTTCCGGAACCAGTCTAACGCCTGGGGATATTCTAAGGTAAGGAATCTATCACTAACGTTTCTCTTTCAGATAGATTTATTAAGCAATACCCAGAGTGCACCTTAGAGGTGTCCCCTGAAAACCTACCGACTACTAGTGTGTTGACTGACTGGTTTAGACCAACCAGTCACAAAAGACAGGTTTCTGACCTCCTGAGGTCAGAGCCTTCACTATTCAGAGACCAGGAACAAAGGCTGCTCTGGACGAAGGTGCCAACACTTCCTCCACACAGGATATGCATTCCAGGGCGGGAAGCTTCAAACGCCCTCCTGCCTTTGTTTTGTGACCCAGGCCTCTCCAGATAGAGGAGAATTCCACCCCGTCCTGCTCCCACTTTTGGAGCCAGGACAGGCGAAAACATTTGTAAGATTAGGAGGTGTGCCCCCAATTCAGCCAGCACCACTCCTAGAGCAGGCCAGCTGAAGTAGACCCCACTTTTCAGATTCCTCCATTTTGTTTTGGACAGAATTAGCATTCTAAGGTCAAGGCTATGCTCACTTCCCACAGACGGTGTAGACGCCTTAAACATAGGTAGCCCATTGGCTACTACCTGTCACTCTCCTTTAATTACCCTAAATTGAGGACTTCAGTGGCACCCCTAAACCCAAGAACTCAGATTCAACAGATCAAGAGAAGAAGGACGAAGAAGAGTCACTGCCTGGCGAGAACTTTTGCAGAACTGTGGACTTTTGGCGCGAAACCCTGCCCGTACTCAGCCCTCTCTCTTGATAAGTGTGACAGAGTACCTCATCCTGCCAGCTGGAGAACTACCAAAGCCTTAGGTAGCCTGCCAGCATTTTGTAAATCGCCTACAGTCTCCCTTGGGTTAGAGGAGGTACTCCCCAGGCACCAACAAGAAGAGGCTGGTCAACTGTCTTGCATCTTCCAAGCCTGACCGACGTCGCTGACAACCATGAGAAGGTACTCAAGCTCTGGAATGTCAGATCACTCTCCCCAACAAAGTGTGAATACACCAGGACCAACCGGAGCTGTGCAGCACCAACCCCCAGGGTACTGGAAGCCCTGCACCAAACACCAACAGTGAGAGTCCAGTCCGGACTCCCCCAGCGTCAGGACCAAGCAGCCATTGAGGGATATCAGCATCACTGAGACACACTTCGTGAGTTGCTCAGCGGACTCGATTTTGACCCTGCCAGTTGTTTGTACCTGACCACGAGGAGCATCTTTGCGCACCCAGCCATGCCGAACTAACCACTCCCCATTCAAGCCACGGGCCAGGGTCCCGACGAACCAGCTGTGTCTCCTTGCTCCAAGACCCCTTGCAACCCAAGTCCCCATTTGGGAGCTCTCTATCTTGTCCCCAAATCTCCCAGTGCAGCCTGTTCCCCCTTCTCCATAGCACCAGCTACTAGCTTCACCAGCACCCTACTGCCGGCACAACCTGGGCAGTTCCAGAAGAACTGCCTGTAGTACTTTAGACCTTGGGCCACTGCAACTCCGAACCCTGAAGGTGAACCCATGAAACCAACTGGACCCACCTTTATGCATTTCTGAATTATCCTCCCATAAGATTGCATTGTGCGTAAAGGCGCACAACTTAAAAAGCTTTACTTACCTGTATTAATTGCTAGTGAAAATAGTACTTACCTTTGTACGAAGTTCTTCGTTTTGAAAACTATATAAAAAAGAAGTTATTTTTCTCATTTGATCTCAGATTCATTCTGAGTGTGTGTCTTATTTATTGCTTGTTAGAGTACAACAAATGCTTAGCACTACCCTCTGATAGGCCTAACGCACAAGTTACTACTTGTGTAACGATATATATGTAAGAGACATTAGTTAGTGATAGATTCCTTACCTTAGAATATCCCCAGGTGTCAGACTGGATCCAGAAAGTCTTTTGTAGCAGTACCCTGGCGCATCAGTAGGTGTCGTTGTGCGGCTCCACGTCCGTCACTGGCGTCGTAAGTGCCGAGATGACGTCACAGAGACTACTTAGGCGCCACCCATGCGCGCTGACGTCAGTTCTGTACACGACTTTCCGCGCCAGGAACGCAGAGCAATGCAAGAAACTGACCACTGGTGCCAAGAAACTAGGGCCCTGAAAGGGGGATGACCTTAACCCTTGAATCAAATCGCAGAACGGGGAGGATGGGTGGGGCGGTAAGGAATCTATAACTAACTTACAGATATATTGTTACACAAGTAGTAACTTGTGCATCTGAAAGAGACACGTTAGTGATAGATTCCTTACCTTAAAATATATACCCCAGCAATACCAACCCCGGCGGTGGGTCTGCGAATAGATTACACCAGAAAGTCACGGAGAACAGAACTCTCCGGACCTGACTGTCAAGGCAGTAATGCTTGGTAAACATGTGCAGCGAGGCCCACGTAGCTGCCTGAAAAAATTTCCTGCAAGGGGACGCCACGTCTAAAGGCAGTAGAGGCAGCAGTCGTCCTGGTAGAATGGGCACGCAGCCCCACAGGAACTCCTTCTTAGCCAAGGAGTAACATGCTGTGATGCACAGAACAACCCAGCGAGAGATGGTCCGTTTGTGCACAGCCCGACCTTTTTTTGGCACCCACGTAGCCAACAAAGAGCTGGTCATCCACCCGGAACTGCTGTGTACGCTTTATATAGAAAGCGAGCGCACGTTTTGGGTCAAGACGGTGGAGCCTTTCCTCTTCCCTCAAAGGATGCGGAGGCGGAAAGAAGGTGGGCAAAGTGATGGTCTGCCCGATGTGAAAGGGCGTGACAACCTTTGGCAAGAAAGAAGGACAGTGTGAGAAGTTGGCCTGATATATGATGTCACTAATTCTAGTGTACACCTTGTATCAGTCCAAACAACCCTTATGGTGATTGGTTGTAAAGTCAACCTTATAGACCAGCTATCCTAGTGGTAGCATGGACAAGAGCAGTCTTAGGCTAAACTCTGAATGGCATGTGAAGCCACCTGTTATACCATATGTAATCCCTTGAATACCAAATGAAAGGACACCACAACATATATATATAAAAATAGAATGTATTTATTCTAGTCAAACCCTCAGCACTCTTTATGAGATTTGAGGTAAGTACAACACAGTCTTATTTAAGCATACATAAGTTACACAGGTAAGTAATACAGTTAGGCCCTAGGGGCCACGCAAACCATATACTAAGTAAGTGGTATAAGAACCACTGTCACGAACACAGGATAGGCCTAGGCCTAGGGAATCGCTGGGGCTACACTATACTACCAAAGGTTAGGAAGTGGGAGGCCCACGGGATTCAGGTGCAGAGTGGAAACACTCATGCGTAATGCGTAAAAGTTGATAGAAATGGAAATTAACAGTTTTAGGACACTTCTGGTATAGCTAGGAAGTCGAGACTCGGAAACTAGACCCTTGGATAGTCAATACCCTTGTGAGCACCGAAGTACTCAAGTTACCTAGCCCACGGGCTGCGGGTGCATAGGTGTGAACTTGCGTCGGGTTTCGTCATTGACTCCTATGGATGCCTGAAGGAAAGTTGCTGACAGGCAGTCAGTGAAGAGTGTCCAGTGGATCCCAAGGACGGAATCAAGAAGGAACGATACCTGCAAGCAGAAGGGACAGAGTCTAGGTCACCAGCCAGGAGCCGGAAAAGAACCAGGCGATGTCGTGCAGATGCAGGTGAAGAGGTGAATCTTGTCACAGCAGTCACGGGTACCAGGAGGCGTCGAGGATGACCAGGACCAGGAGGTGAGCTGTCCCACGAAGGCTCTTGCTGTCGGCGGAGTCGAAGTCGAGTCAGGACCCAACAAGCCTTGGCAAGCGGAACCCACGCAGGATGGAGGACTTGATTCTGGTGCAGACCAGGAAGGTCTGGGGTGCTTCTCTTTCACAGAGGAGCGGGTGCCAGTCTGGAGGAGCCGGACCAGCAAGATGAAAACAAAGGTTCGTCGTCGCAGAGGTCACTAGTCAACGGGCCAGCAACCGGACAACACGTCGAGCAACTCAGGTGCAGAAGGGCCCCACGCAGAACACGTGAAGTGTGGGGAGCTGATCTTCTTTGCAGATGGTGCTCGGGATGGGGGCTTCTCAATTCCCCAAGCACAGCCTCGAGGAAGCCTCAGAAGTCGCGCTAGTCAGGTACTAACCACTTTTCCCAAGTCGCCGGTCCCACGTCCCTCGTCGCCTCCACGGGTCTCAGCTTCACTGTAGATGTGGATCTGGGTCAGTGGTGTCTGGAAGTCTCGGTGCTGGTCAGTCTCTGCAGTCGTCCCTCGTAGGATCGGTCGCAAAGCAAGCAGCGGTCGCTGGATGGTGCCTGGTTGCCCAGGGTGGTCACTCCTTGGCCACAAGGGAGATTTCTTCAGTCTTCTTCCTGAGGTCGAATGTCGAAGGTCCAGAGTTTCTGTACAAGTTGCAGATTCAGGTTAATCTAGTCTGCAGGGCTCAGCTACCTACTGATATACTGGGCTAGTGGGCTGGGCTACCTGCAAGGTCCCTCCTATGGGTGGGACCAGGAAGGGGAGTGGCTACACCCCCTTTCCTTTGTCCAGTTTCGCGCCAGAGCTGGGGCTGGAGTGCCCAGGCACCGGTTTGAACTGGACTATGCATGGAGCACCTTGTGTTCCCCAGGCTTGTCTCATTCCTTTCAGCCCTCCCTGCACCAATACACTAAAGTCTGTCTGGGGAGGTGCTAGCACCTCCCCAAGCAGGAAACCTATTGTCCAGGCCTACCTGGCTGGGAGGGCTCCCAGCTGCAGGAGGTCAGACTCGTGTCTGTGGCAGCAGCATCCATTTTGTGATGTGGAGGCTTTGGGCAGAGTTAAACAGCAAAGTAGGATTTTAACATGTCTCTCTCTCTAGAAGGGGGGAATAATATCCTCATCCCCAGAACTGGTATGGGGTATTATTCTAAAGTGTTAGACACCTTACACGACATGTTTTGATAAAGCCAAACCATAGTTACCATAACCGTTTAAGATTATAAGGTACTTTAAGAGTTTATGGTAGGCTATATCATAGAACAGCTATAAGGACATGGTTCCGAAAGCTGCAGACAGGCTCAGCTCATGCTAGAGCACCATCTCACATGTTACCAAGCACTCTGCCTCCAGGATTGTTAAGGCGTGCCATAGAAGTGGCTCACAGGTACACGTGTCTATTTTAAGGGTAGATATAGGTATATTATATCTAAGCAAGGGGTGATTACACAACCTTGCCCCAGCTGAGTGATCAGCCAGTTGTGTCTGATTGGAAGGCCAGACCAGGGGTGGCATAATACATGCTGCAGCCCCTGGGAGGCCTAGGGTACACCTATGCCCTGGGTACCTAGGGTACACTGTACAGGGTCCAATAAGGTGATCCTTACCAATTGGGTATGTACCTAGGGTACATGGAGTCCATTTTAAAGAGGGAGCAGACAGCCTGAGACCCTGAATGGCAGGATCTCAGGCCAACTAAGTCGAAAAACCAGCTAGACACTAGGCAAAAAGTTGGGGGTAACCATAGTCAGATATCTACCTTCCTACACACCCCCCCCCCCAAACGAAAGGAGATAAGGCTGTCCTTGACCAGGTAAGCCTATATTGCCTAAGTGGCCATATAAGGAAGAACCAGCACTGGCATGGTGACCCCCTGTCTCATGGTCCACTACGCAATTCCTCATCCTAAAGGTATCATAGGGTCTCCACCATAGGGAATCTCTACCGTTGGTGTGTCTTTGCAAAGTAAAAGGCTGGTGTTGAGATGGAGTACTGAAGTGAGTGTCCTCAAAGTGAGGCCTCAGCTTCCTCCAATCATCCTCCACCATGGATGCCTTTCTTTCTTTAACTGAGTTGCACTGTGCTCTCAGGGTCAGCCTCTGGCTACCTAAAGCTGGAGGCTGGGTCCCTTTTGTGGGCTTACTGGAGGGACAGGTCAGGTTTGGGGCCCTAAGGTCCCATGTTTGCCTGTGCCCAACAGAATCCCTCTGGGGGAGGTCCCTAACTACCTGTAAAGGAGATCCCTCAGGACTGTTTTTAACCATCACCTGGCTAGGGCTACTAGCCAGGCAATCCTCATTCTTTTGATGGGGGGGGGGTTCTTGTGGACAGGGGCCATCTTGGGGTCCACTGGCATCCCTGACCTCTACAGCCCTGGGTTGACTGAGGCAGGGTAGAGAGAGGCAGGCTACCTGCACCAGACTGGGTCCCACCTTGGAAGGGGCCACTGACATCAGAGGCTCTGCCAGGCCAGGCCTGGCTACCTCTGGGGCAGTTCCTTCACAAGGGGTGAGGTCAGATCCCTGAGGAGGCTGACTTCTTCCTAATGTCTGGGGAGAGGGAGACTTTTCTTCCTCTCCACTACTCTCTGTTTGTGTGGAGTGATCCATAGTTTCAGGCTTCACTACACATATGTCAGTCTGAGTATGGGCTGAGACCATTACAGCCTTGCCAACCTTTCTAGGGAGGCACTCAGTTTGGGTTTGAGCTGTGACTGTCACAGCTCTGCCAATCTCTACAGGGAAGTCTGTCTTTGCCTGGGCTGTGGCTACCACTGCCCTTCCAAACTTTTAAGGGAGGAAATCTACTTGGAGAGGGGTTGTGGCTGGCACAACCCCACTACCCTTTTGTGAAAGGCCTACCATTTTAGAATGGGTGTCTTGTTCAACTCCAGCCCAAGCTGAGAGTTACAAGTCATTCCCCAGTAAGCAGTCTACAGGCAAGGTTGGAGACACTGCCACACTCTTAGGGTCAGTGACACCTCCCCAGCTGAGACATACCTCTGCCATGAGATGACTGTTCTGTTTGCCATCAATTTTAGTTACCTGGTATGAGAAACCAGGCAAAAGCTGCTCAGAGGGAACTAGTCTGTGAGTCACCATGGTGATGCTAGCTCCAGTGTCTCTGTAGGCCTCAGCTTTTCTACCATTGATGTAGGGTTCCTGTCTGTACCTACCCAAAGTGTTGGGACAGGCAGTGAAGTTGGCAAACCCCATGCCACCATCATAGACAAGAGTAGCTACTGTAGGGGATTTGGCTAAGCCAGGGTCCACCTGTGTTCCCCAAGAAAACCCAACCAAATTGTTGGGGGCACTCCCACCACCTGGGGGATTAGTGCTGACAGTAATAGGTGGTGTTACAGGAGTAATTGGAGGAAGTTTTGTTTTTAGCCTTTGGGCAACTGCTGTCAGTTTTCCAATGCCCAGGAATTTTACATTCATGGCAGTAAGGCTTTTTAACTGTGGTAGAGGAGGGAGCTTGGGACCCACCACCCTGTGTGGAGTTTTGGGGCCCTGAGGAAGATTTCTCTTTTGTTTTATCCCCACCCTTCTCTTGAGGCTTGGTGGTATCTTTCTTTTGGTCACCACCCTGATTTTATGGCCTAACCCATTTATCTGCCCTCTTTCCCAATTCTTGGGGAGAGGTCAAATCTGAGTCTACCAGGTGTTGATGGAGAAGCTGGTTTTGACAATTATTAAGGATCTGCTCCCTCATAATCAAGTTGTACAACCCTGTATAGTCCTGCACCTTGCTGCCAGTTAACCAACCTTCCAAAGCCTTAGTGGCACAATCCACAAAATCAGACCAGTCCTGTGTCTGTGTCTTCTGGGTGTCTCTGAACAACAACCTATATTGCTCAGTGGTTAAGCCAAACCAATCTATCAGAGCACTCTTCAGGACTTTGTAATTGTCAGCATCCTCATCACTAACTGTGAGGAGCTTGTCTCTACCTTTGTCAGAAAAGGAGAGCCACAAGATAGCTGCCCACTGACTCTGGGGTACCTGCTGTACTTTGCAGGCCCTCTCCAAAGCAGTCATCCACTTGTGGATGTCATACCCATTCTGATATGGGGGGACTATCTTGCTTAGGTTTCTATGGTCATAAGACCTATCCCTATCTTTAGGAATGTTGCTGCCACCAGTGGGTCCTAGCCCACTTAACTTTTGCTCTCTGGCCAGAGCAAGCTTCTCCTTGGCAAGGGCAAGTTCTTCCCTTTCAATCCTCAGATTGGCTTCCCTCATTCTGGCCTGATGCTCTTTTCTCTCTGGAGAAGTCATTCCCCTGTGAGAATAGGCATTGGAGCTATTAGAGACATGGGAGTGGATAGATTCCCTTGAAGGGGATCTTCCTCTCCTGCTTCTCTGGTTAAGTCTACTTGAGGGTCTGAATGGGGGGACCCCAGTCAGACTCCCATGTAGGCTTAAGTTAGCCTGGCTAAGTCTCCCAACCTGAACCTGGCTGTCTACCTCATCTTCTGAAGTCCCATCTGACTCATCTGTAGTGGGTAGACCCTCACCTGTACCTAGGGTACTAACCTGGGAGGCCCTATGAGCATCATACTCCTCTAGGATCTCCACTAGCTGAATGAGGGTAGGGTTTGAACCCTGTTTTAACGTTCTGGAGGTACACAATTGTCTCATCTCCTGAAAAGTTAGGGTATCATATCTAGAGGGGATCTTTCTAGGATCTACCCCTCCTGAGAGAGAATCAACTTGATCTCCTCTCAGAGACATGCTCTAGTGAGGGTGTGGTGTGTGCACCTACCTACACTAGTTGTATCTACTAAACCTCTCTAGTAGTTGTAGTCAGGGTGTGCTAGGCCCTTCAACCTACAACAACTAAGTCCAGTAGGACTGAAGTATTTATAATCTATGTTATATGTACCTAACAATATCTATGTGATCTTTCAATTTAGTATCTCAAGATTACAATGGTATTACAACAGCAAGCTCAGATCCCAACCACTGCTCACCAATGTGAGAAGTTGGCCTGATATATGATGTCACTAATTCTAGTGTACACCTTGTATCAGTCCAAACAACCCTTATGGTGATTGGTTGTAAAGTCAACCTTATAGACCAGCTATCCTAGTGGTAGCATGGACAAGAGCAGTCTTAGGCTAAACTCTGAATGGCATGTGAAGCCAGCTGTTATACCATATGTAATCCCTTAAATACCAAATGAAAGGACACCAAAGCAGATATATAGAAAAATAGAATGTATTTATTCTAGTCAAAATACCCTCAGCACTCTTTATGAGACTCGAGGTAAGTACAACACAGTCTTATTTAAGCATACATAAGTTACACAGGTAAGTAATACAGTTAGGCCCTAGGGGCCATGCAAACCATATACTAAGTAAGTAGTATAAGAACCACTGTCACGAACACAGTATAGGCCTAGGCCATCGCTGGGGCGACACTATACTACCAAAGGTTAGGAAGTGGGAGGCCCACAGGATTCAGGTGCAGAGTGGAAACACTCACGCGTAATGCGTAAAAGTCGATAGAAATGGAAGTTATTAGAAATTAAAGTTTTAGGACACTTCTGGTATAGCTAGAAGTCGAGACTCGGAAACTAGACCCTTGGATAGTCAATACCCTTGTGAGCACCGAAGTACTCAAGTTACCTAGCCCACGGGCTGCGGGTGCATAGGTGTGAACTTGCGTCGGGTTTCGTCGTTGACTCCTATGGATGCCTGAAGGAAAGTTGCTGACAGGCAGTCAGTGAAGAGTGTCCGGTGGATCCCAAGGATGGAATCAAGAAGGAAGGATACCTGCAAGCATAAGGGACAGAGTCTAGGTCACCAGCCAGGAGCCAGGAAGGAACCAGGCGATGTCGTGCAGATGCAGGTGAAGAGGTGAAGCTTGTCGCAGCAGTCACGGGTACCAGGAGGCGTCGAGGACGACCAGGACCAGGAGGTGAGCTGTCCCACGAAGGCTCTTGCTGTCGGCGGCATCGAAGTCGAGTCAGGACCCAACAAGCCTTGCCAAGCGGAACCCACGCGGGATGGAGGACTTGCTTCTGGTGCAGATCAGGAAGGTCTGGGGTGCTTCTCTTTCACAGAGGAGCGGGTGCCAGTCTGGAGGAACCGGACCAGCAAGATGAAAACAAAGGTTCGTCGTCGCAGAGGTCACTAGCCAACGGGCCAGCAACCGGACAACACGTCGAGCAACTCAGGTGCAAAAGGGCCCCACGCAGAACACGTGAAGTGTGGGGAGCTGATCTTCTTTGCAGATGGTGCTCGGGATGGGGGCTTCTCAATTCCCCAAGCACAGCCTCGAGGGAGCCTCGGAAGTCGCGCTAGTCAGGTACTAGCCACTTTTCCCAAGTCGCCGGTCCCACGTCCCTCGTCGCCTCCACGGGTCTCAGCTTCGCTGTAGATGTGGATCTGGGTCAGAGGTGTCTGGAAGTCTCGGCGCTGGTCAGTCTCTGCAGTCGTCCCTCGTAGGATCGGTCGCAAAGCAAGCAGCGGTCGCTGGATGGTGCCTGGTTGCCTAGGGTGGTCACTCCTTGGCCACAAGGGAGATTTCTTCAGTCTTCTTCCTGAGGTCAAATGTCGAAGGTCCAGAGTTTCTGTACAAGTTGCAGATTCAGGCTAATCTAATCTGCAGGACTCAGCTACCTACTGATATACTGGGCAAGTGGGCTGGGCTACCTGCAAGGTCCCTCCTATGGGTGGGACCAGGAAGGGGAGTGGCTACACCCCCTTTCCTTTGTCCAGTTTAGCGCCAGAGCTGGGGCTGGAGTGCCCCAGCACCGGTTTGAACTGGACTATGCATGGAGCACCTTGTGTGCCCCAGGCATGTCTCATTCCTTTCAGCCCTCCCTGCCCCAATCCACTAAAGTCTGTCTGGGGAGGTGCTAGCACCTCCCCAAGCAGGAAACCTATTGTCCAGGCCTCCCTGGCTGGGAGGGCTCCCAGCTGCAGGAGGTCAGACTCGGGTCTGTGGCAGCAGCATCCATTTTGTGATGCTGAGGCTTTGGTCAGAGTTAAACAGCAAAGTAGGATTTTAACATGTCTCTCCCTCTAGAAGGGGGGAATAATATCCTCATCACCAGAAATGGTATGGGGGTATTATTCTAAAGTGTTAGACACCTTACATGACATGTTTTGCTAAAGCCAAACCATAATTACCATAACCGTTTAAGAGTATAAGGTACTTTAAGAGTATATGGTAGGCTATATCATAGAACAGCTATAAGGACATGGTTCCGAAAGCTGCAGACAGGCTCAGCTCATGCTAGAGCACCATCTCACATGTTACCAAGCACTCTGCCTCCAGGATTGTTAAGGCCTGCCATAGAAGTGGCTCACAGGTACACATGTGTCTATTTTAAGGGTAGATATAGGTATACTATATCTAAGCAAGGGGTGATTACACGACCTTGCCCCAGCTGAGTGATCAGCCAGTTGTGTCTGATTGGAAGGCCAGACCAGGGGTGGCATAATGAACAAGTTACTTACCTTCGGTAACGATGTATCTGTAAGAAACATTAGTTAGTTAGATTACTCACCTTAGAATATCCCCAGGCGTCAGACTGGATCCGGAAGATTTTTCATCAGCAATACCCCTTGCGCATCGCTGGGCGTCGTCTGCGGCTCCGCGTCCGTCGTCAGCGTGGTGCGCCGGAATGACGTCGTTGGAGTACTTAGACGCCGCCCTCGCGCGCTGACGTCAGTTCTTGTACATAGCTTTCCGCGCCAGGAACGCAGGGCCATGCAAAGACCGACACTGGTGCCAAAAATAAAATCTAGGGGCCTGAAAAGGACAACCTTAACCCTAGATGTCAGTTCGCAGAACGGGGAGGATGGGTGGGTCGGTGAGGAATCTAACTAACTAATGTTTCTTACAGATACATCGTTACCGAAGGTAAGTAACTTGTTCATCTGAAAGAAACACGTTAGTTAGATTCCTCACCTTAGAATAGATACCCAAGCAATACCGTCCCCGGTGGTCCGAACCAAGATCACACCAGAAAGTCCTGGAGGACAGAACGGCCAAAGAAGCCATCCCTCCGGACTTGGCTGTCAAGGCAATAATGCCTGGCAAACGCGTGTAGCGAAGCCCACGTTGCCGCCTGACAGATGTCCTGCAAAGGGACACCCCGTCCCAAAGCAGTAGTAGCCGCCGTGGCCCGAGTAGAATGGGCGCGCAGCCCAACAGGAGGGTCCTTTTTTGCCAAGGAGTAAAACATTTTGATGCACAAAACGACCCACCGAGAGATGGTCCGTTTGTGCACAGCTTTCCCCTTCTTAGCACCCACGTATCCAACGAAAAGTTGGTCGTCCACCCGGAACTGCTTTGTGCGGTCCAGATAAAAGGAGAGCGCACGTTTCGGGTCCAGACGGTGGAGCCTCTCTTCCTCTTTGGAAGGATGCGGAGGCGGAAAGAAGGTGGGCAAGGTGACAGACTACCCAAGATGAAATGGAGTCACCACTTTCGGAAGAAAGGAGGGACGAGGCCGAAGGACAACCTTGTCCGGATGAACAGAGAGAAAAGGAGGCTTTGAAGATAAAGCCTGGAGCTCACTCACCCGTCTAGCCGAGGTGATGGCTACCAGAAAAGCAGTCTTAAGCGTCAGCAGACGAAGAGGACAGTTATGAAGAGGCTCAAAGGGAGTGCACATTAGAAATGTGAGAACAAGATTCAAGTCCCACTGAGGCATTACAAAAGGGACAGGAGGGAACGTGTGAGTAATGCCCTTTAGAAAGCGTGTAACTACAGGGGACTTGAAAAGAGAAGGCTGATCAGGAAGCCGCAAGAAGGCAGAGATGGCAGCAAGATAACCTTTCAGGGTGCCCAGGGCAGAGCCCTGCCGGGCCAAAGAAAGAAGAAAGAAGAAAGAGGAGAACCTCAGAAAGAGGGGCGGAAAGGGGATCCACAGCCTTTGCTGTGCACCATGCCACAAATTTGTTCCACCGGCAGGCGTATACCGTCTTTGTGGAGGGACACCTGGCTGCCAGAATGATATCACAGACTTCAGGAGGCAAGTCAAATGGCATCAACTGCCGCCGCTCAATCTCCACGCATGGAGGTGGAGGCTGGACAGGTTCGGGTGGAGGACCGTCCCCTGCTGCTGCGACAGAAGATCCTCCCGAAGGGGCAGACGTATCGGAGGATCGGTCAACATACTGAGTAGCTCGGGATACCAGTACCTTTGTGCCCAATCCGGAGCCACCAAGATGACTTGGGCCCGGTCGTGCCTGATCTTCTTCAGCACTCTGGGCAGAAGTGGTATAGGCGGAAAGGCGTACAACAGACCGCAACTCCACTTGTGACGAAAAGCGTCGCCGAGCGAGTGCCGCCTTGGAAATTCCAACGCGCAGAACTGCTGACATTGCGCGTTCTCTTCGGTGGCGAATAGATCTAACCAAGGCTCTCCCCACTGCTGAAAGAGGCCTTGCGCCACTTCGGAGTTCAGACGCCATTCGTGATCCATCATGCACCGGCGGCTGAGTTCGTCTGCTCTGGCGTTCAGAGAGCCCGCCAGATGTTGAACCACTAGGGTGACGCCCTGGTGTTCCAGCCACGTCCAGAGGCGCAGAGCCTCCTAACAAAGGGTCCACGACCCCACCCCGCCCTGTTTGTTGCAATACCACATGGCGGTGGTGTTGTCTGTGAACACCTGCACGACACGTCCCCTGACAGAGTCAGGATCGCTCTCAACTCCAACAGGTTGATGTGGAGACGAGACTCCGCCGGAGAATAGAGGCCTCTGATCTCCGCCTCTCCCATATGGCCACCCCATCCCAGGAGGGACGCATCCGTCACTACGACATGCTCCGGTTGGGGAAGGGAGAGGCTCTTGCCCATGACCCAATCGCGGTCCATGAGCCACCACTGCAACTGCTGTGCAGTGCCCTCCGAGATCAAGACATGGTCGGACAGGTTGCCGTGATGCTGGGCCCACTGAAACTTCAGGTCCCACTGCAGAGCCCGCATGCGCCGCCTGGCGTGATGCACTAGTAGGATGCAGGAGGCCATCAGCCCCAGAAGCCGCAACACTAGCCTGACCGAAACCCAGGATAGAGGCCGAAAGATGGGAATCAGGGCCTGAATATCCCGGACCCGCTGTTCCGGCGGATAGACCCGGAACTGCGCCGAATCGAGAACCGCTCCGATGAAGAGGAGCTTCTGAGAGGGACTCAAGTGTGACTTCGGCACGTTGATGGAAAATCCCAGCAAATGCAGGAGATCCGCCGTAGTCTGGAGGTGGGAGACGACTGCCTGGGGCGAGCCCGCCTTCAACAACCAGTCGTGGAGATAGGGGAAGACTGGAACCCCTGATCTGCGCAGATGAGCTGCGACCACAGCCATCACTTTCGTGAACACCCGAGGGGCACTGGTGAGGCCGAAGGGGAGCACGGTAAACTGAAAGTGCTCTTGGCCCACCGTGAACCGCAGGTAACGCCGGTGGGCCGGCAGGACGGGGATGTGGAAGTATGCGTCCTGCAAGTCCAACGCTACCATCCAGTCTCCAGGGTCTAGGGCAGCTAGAACCTGAGCCAAAGTTAACATCTTGAACCTTTCCTTCCGGAGGAAGGCATTGACGTTCCGGAGGTCTAAGATAGGGCGTAGGCCCCCTTTGCCCTTCTTGGGAACCAGAAAGTAGTGGGAATAACAACCACGACCTACTTCTGGGCTCGGAACGCGCTCGACAGCCCCCTTGGCCAAGAGGGCCGAAACTTCCTCGTGGAGAAGATTCAAATGATCCCCCGAGATACGGTGGTGCTGCGGTGGCATGGCTGGAGGGGTCGTCTCGAAGGGGAGGGAGTAGCCCCTTCGGACGATTTGCAGCACCCACCTGTCCGATGTGATGGACCGCCAGTGGAGCAGGTGATGGCGAACTCTGCCGCCCACTGGCGTGGAATGGGCTTGAAAGCTCGGACTAGGAAGGCTTTGAGGCGGATGCTGCCGGGGTGGATGTGGGCTGACCGCGTCGTCCTCCAGAACCGCCTCGGCGAAAACCACGTCCGCGACCGCGCGCAGGTTGGTTCTGCGGCTGGTGGCTAGGCGCACGTGATGAGGCACCCCTTCCTTGGCCACGAAAGGCGGAAGTTTGCGACCGCGGGGCCGAGAGGCCCAAGGACTTGGCCGTAGCCCGGGAGTCCTTAAAGCGATTCAGCGCACTGTCCGCTTTCTCGCCGAAAAGGCGAGTGCCATCAAAGGGCATGTCCATGAGGGTGCTCTGGACATCGCCCGAAAAGGACGTGGACCACAGCCAGGCGTGACGTCTAAGTGCCACTGAGGTAGAAATCGCCCTACCCAGCGAGGCCGTAGTGTCAAGCCCACATCGGATAGCATGTCGTGCTGCATCCCTCCCTTCGGCCAGAGCCTGGGTAAGTCGTGTCTGGACCTCCTCCGGACACAGGGGCAGCATGTCCTCCACCGTATCCCACAGAGAGTGGGAATAACGGTCCAAGAGGCAGGCGGTGTTCAAAGACCGCAGACCCAAGCTAAGGGAGGAGAACGGCTTCTTGCCGAACTGTTCCAGCCTCTTGGAATCCCGGTCCGGCGGAGCGGTCGGGAAGGAGGATTGGGAGGTAGAGGCCTGGATAACCAGGCTCTCGGGGGTAGGGTGTTGGGACAGGAAACTGGGGTCGCCCGGAGCAGGGCGGTGGCGCCTGGCGACGTTCCTATCCACAGGGGGATCTGTGGAGGGCTTGGACCAGGTGCCCTGCAGAACGTCAGTGAGGGCCTCATTGAATGGCAGCAGAGGCTCAGTGGAGCTTGCTGCAGACTGAAGCACCTCAGTGAGGACGTTAGTCCTCACAGCCATGGCAGGTAGCTCGAGCCCAAGGGCTGCGGCCGCCTTGTGCAGCACCACAGAGAAAGCAGCACCCTCCTCCGAAGCCACAGTCGGAGGAGAGATGAATCCAGTGTCCGGAGAGGTATCCAGACCACTGGCCTCCCCCAGTTCATCTGCCCAGTCCTGTGACAGTTGAGCCTGAGCGGCCATAGGATCCTCGGATCCCTCCCAGTTGTCCCCATCATCCGATTCCTGGTATGCAGGAGGAAGGATCGGAGCCGGGCGATAGACAAAATGTGTCTACAGCGGCGCCGAACGCGGCGTCCATCGACGCCGTATCGGCGCCGGGCCCGGACCGGGGCTGAACCGGGGCTCGACGTCGAGCGGAGTCGGCGTCGGAGGTGGTACCGGTGTCGACGCCGGCGGAGGAGGCGTGACGAGGTCGACCGGCGTCGGCGGGGACTCGGGAACGGGTCCCTCGGGCGCTTGCGGCGTCGAGGCCAGACCCGTCGACGACGCCGGGGCCGGAGCCGCCGGCAGGCAAGGTTTCCCAGTCGGGTCCGCGGGGCCCGAAGGCGCGCCAGCGGGCGTCGACGGCGGAGCCAGGCTCCTCATGGCCGAGAGGAAGGCACTGACTTCCGCCGGAGTCGCGTCAGTCCCAGGGACCGGTGGGTATGGGGACTTGCGCGGCGCCTGCGGCTCCGCTGGAGCCGCGGGGGTGGAACCACCCTGACCCTCGGCCGAGTTGCGCGACCAGCGAGGGGAGTCCGAAGAGCGGTGTCGCCTCTTGGACTTCTTGGAGTGCTTCGACTTACCCGAAGACTTGGATCCCGACGACCGATGATGACGTCGGCTGCGGCTCCGCGACCGATCCTTGGACCTCCTCCTGGACCGGGATCGAGAGGGGCGCGGAGCCGAGTGGCGAATCTCGAGAAGCTTACGGGACCGCTCCCGTCTAGCCTTCGAAGTCAGGGCCTTGCAGTCCGAACACGACTCCGCGTCGTGGTCGAGGCCCAAGCAGTAAAGGCACCGGCGGTGATGGTCCGTAACCGACATCAAGCGGCTACAGTCAGCACAGGCTTTAAAACCAGGCATCCTACCGGCACCGGAGTCGAGACAGAATCAAAAAGGATCGAAAAAGTTAGTCAAAAAATGACTAAAGGGGTAGCTCTCCCGGATCTGCGCTTACTGGCGCGGAAAAAATAAGAACGGACGTCAGCGTGCGAGGGCGGCGTCTAAGTACTTCGACTACGTCATTCCGGCGCACGACGCCGACGACGGACGCGGAGCCGCAGACGACGCCTAGCGACGCGCAAGGGGTATTGCTGACGAAAAATCTTCCGGATCCAGTCTGACGCCTGGGGATATTCTAAGGTGAGGAATCTAACTAACGTGTTTCTTTCAGATACATGCTGCAGCCCCTGGGAGGCCTAGGGTACACCTATGCCCTGGGTACCTAGGGTACACTGTACAGGGTCCAATAAGGTGATCCTTACCAATTGGGTATGTACCTAGGGTACATGGAGTCCATTTTAAAGAGGGAGCAGACAGCCTGAGACCCTGAATGGCAGGATCTCAGGCCAATTAAGTCGAAAAACCAGCTAGACACTAGGCAAAAAGTTGGGGGTAACCATAGTCAGATATCTACCTTCCTACAGACGGGTCCTTAAAACCACCTTGTCCGGATGAACAGAAAGGAAAGTAGGTTTGGAAGAAAGAGCCTGGAGCTCACTCACTCTTCTAGCAGAGGTGATAGCTACCAGGAAAGCCGTCTTGAGAGTGAGAAGACGCAAAGGACAGGTATGAAGGGGCTCAAAGGGAGCGCACATCAGGTATGTCAAGACAAGGTTTAAGTCCCATTGAGGCATAATGAACGGCACGGGAGGAAACGTGTGCGTAATACCTTTCAGGAAACGGTTAACAACCGGGGACTTAAAAAAAGAGAAGGCTGATCTAGAAGCCGTAAAAAGGCAGAGATGGGCGAAAGATAACCTTAGATAGTGCCCAGAGCACCGTACACCGTTTTAGCGGAGGGACGTCTGGCTGCAAGAATGATATCACAGACTTCGGGAGGAAGATCGAAAGCTGTCAACTGTCGCCTCTCAATCTCCACGCATGGAGGTGGAGGCTGGGCAGGTTCGGGTGGAGGACCGTCCCCTGCTGCTGCAACAGAAGATCCTCCCGAAGAGGCAGACGGATCGGGAGATCGATTGCCATGCTAAGTAGCTCGGGATACCAGTATCTTCAAGCCCAATCCGGAGCCACAAGGATGACTTGGGCCCGGTGGCGGCGAATCTTCTTCAGCACTCTGACCAGAAGTGGTATAGGCGGAAAGGCGTACAACAGACCGCAACTCCACTCGCAACGAAAAGCGTCGCAGAGCGAGCGCCGCCTTGGAAATTCCAACACGCAGAACTGATGACATTGCGCGTTCTCTTCGGTGGCGAATAGATTTAACTAAGGCTTTCCCCACTGTTGAAAGAGACCTTGCACCACGTCCGAGTGCAGACACCATTCGTGAGCCATCAATTACCGGTGTTCGTCTGCCCTGGCGTTCAGAGAACCTGCCAGGTGTTGAACCACCAGGGTGATGCCCTGATGTTCCAGCCATGTCCAGAGGCGCAGAGCCTCCTGACATAGGGTCCAGGACCCCACCCCGCCCTGTTTGTTGCAATACCACATGGCAGTGGTGTTGTCCGTGAACACCTGCACCACACTTACCCAGACAGAGGGAAGGAATGCCTTCAGTACAAGTTGGATCGCCCGAAGCTCCAAAAGGTTGATGTCCGCCTCCACCAAGTGGCCTCCCCATCCCAGGAGGGACCTATCCATCACCACTGTGTGCTCCGGTTGGGGAAGGGAGAGGGATCTGCTATTGACCCAATCGGGATTTGTGAGCCACCACTGCAATTGTCGTGCAGTGCCCTCCGAGATCTGGACATGATCAGACAGGTTGCCCTGATGCTGTGCCCACTGAAACTTAAGGTCCCACTGCAGAGCCCGCATATGCCATCTGACATGCTGCACTAACAGGATGCAGGAGGCCATCAGGCCCAGGAGCCGGAGGGTCATCCTGACTGAAACCCGGGACCGAGGCTGAAAGATCGGAATCATAGCCTGAATATCCCGGACTCGCTGCTCAGGAGGATAAACCCAAAACAGCGTCAAATCCAGAACCGCTCCGATGAAGGTGAGCTTCTGAGAGGGACTCAGGTGCGACTTCGGCACGTTGATGGAGAACCCCAGCAAATGCAGGGGGTCGGCCGTAGTCCGGAGGTGGTTGACAACCGCCTGGGGCGAGCCCGCCTTCAACAACCGGTCGTCGAGGTAGGAGAAGACTGACACGCCCGTCCTGCGCAGGTGAGCTGCAGCCACCGCCATCACCTTTGTGAACACCCGAGGGGCACTGGTAAGGCCGAAGGGGAGCATGGCAAACTGAAAATGCTCCTGGCCTACTGTGAACCACAGGTAACGCCGGTGGGCAGGCAGTACGGGGATGTGAAAATATGCGTCCTGCAAGTCCAACGCTACCATCCAATATCCAGGGTCGAGGGCAGCCAGGACCTGAGCCAGAGTCAGCATTTTGAACTTCTCCTTCCGGAGGAAGCCATTGACGTCCCAGAGGTCCAAGATGGGGCGCAGGCCCCTGTTGTCCTTTTTGGGAACCAGAAAGTAGTGGGAATAACAACCACATCCTACTTCTGGCCCAGGAACGAGCTTGATGGCCCCCTTGGCCAAGAGGGCCGTAACTTCCTGCTGGAGAAGCAACAAACAGGCGAGTGCCATCAAAGGGTATGTCCATGAGAGAGCTCTGGACATCAGGCGAGAACCCAGTGGAGCGCAACAAAGTGTGGCGATGCAGAGCCACAGTCGTAGAAATCACCCTGCGCAACGAGTCAGCGGTGTCCAAACCACACCGAATGGTGAACTTAGACACATCCTTACCCTCAGCAACTGCCTGGGAAAGCACAGCATGGACCTCCTCAGGACACTGAGTTAACACCTGAGCAACCGTATCCCACACCGCGTGGGAATAGTGGCCCAACAAACAGGCGGTGTTCACCGACCGCAGCCCCAAGCTGGCTGACGAGAACAACCACTTACCAATCTGCTCCAGCTTCTTAGAGTCCTTATCCGATGGAGCCGTGGGAAAGGCACTCTGCGACGTCGAGGCCTGGATGACCAGGCTCTCAGGCATGGGATGAATGGCCAGAAACGCGGGGTCACCAGGCGCCGGGCGGTGACGCCTGGTGACATTTTTATCCACAGGGGCGCCTGTGGCCGGCCGCGACCAAGTGCCCAACAGGACATCGGTGAGGGCGTCGTTGAAGGGAAGCAGTGGCTCCGACGAAGTCGAAGCCGTCTGGAGCACCTCAGTAAGGAGATTAGCTTTGAGGGCTACCGTAGGAAGATCAATATTGAAGACCTCTGCAGCCCGACGGAGCACCATCGTGTAGGAAGGGCCCTCCTCCATCGTAGGCAGGGGAGAGGCAAACCCCGGTCAGAAGAGACATCGAGGTCGCCGGTGTTCTCCAGATCGTCCACGCAGTCCTGCTCGGATACACATTGACAGGCAAGAGGGTCCTCAGACCCCTCCCAGTCATCCTCCACCTCCGTTGCAGGAGGAACTGGTTGCGGCGGCAGAGCCGGAGCCGGAGAGGGGACAAGCGGTGTCAGAAAAGGCGCCGGCCGTCTCCTAATGCGGATCCCAGGCAGGAATGAAATGGTCCTGGAATCGGGGTAAGGGTGGAACGAACGGCACCCACTGTGGCGCCGGAGGCAGAGCCGAGGGCGGCGCTGGGGCCGGAGCCGGCAGCGCCGGACTTCGTGGCACCGGGGCTGGAGCCAACGGCGTAGGATCCTGTGGCGCCGAAGCTGGATCCGCCGGTGGCGCCAACAGGATCTGGACACGGGACCGCGGGGCCCGAAGGCACGCCGGCGGGAGCCCGAGACGCGCCGGTGGGAGACCAAGGCCTAAAAAGGCAGTCTATGGTGGCAAGAAACTCTTGCACCTGTTCGGGAGTCGCCGACGGACCCGGGTAAGGCGGGTAGGCCGCGGAACTCCCAGGCTCCAAAGGAGTCGCAGGGGCAGAGCCCCTGTCCCCCTCGTCCGCTTCCGAGGACCGACGGGGGGACGTCGGAGAGCGAACACGCTTCTTCGACTTCTTTTTATGTCGTCGCTCACCCCCCAAGCGGTCCCGGGAGCGGTCCCTGGACCTGGAGCGGCGTTGGGACGAGTGCCGGACCTCCATCAGCTTCTGGCACCACTCCCTCAAGGCCTTCGGGGCCATGGCTCGACAGTCCCTGCAGGAGCGAGAGTCATGTTCAGTCTCCAGGCAGAAGAGGCAAACATCATGGGGGTCCACCACCGACATGTTGCGACGGCAGGCCCCACAGACTTAAAGCCAGGCATCCCTACGTGCACCAGGAGAAAAAAGGGGAGACAAAAAGTCTCAAAAGAGTAGTCAAAAAGTGACTAAGGTATGTGCTCTATCCGGATCTGTGCTTGCTGGCGCGGAAAAAGAAAGGACTGACGGCAGCGCACATGGGTGGCACCTAAGTAGTCTCTGTGACGTCATCTCGGCGCTTACGATGCCAGTGACGGACGCAGAACTGCATGAAGCCACCTACTGACGCGCAGGGGTACTGCTACAAAATACTTTCCGGATCCAGTCTGACGCCTGGGGATATTCTAAGGTAAGGAATCTATCACTAACGTGTATCTTTCAGATTGCGCGCCCACACTACCACAAAACTGAGCGTTCGTATTATCTACTTTAGCGTCTGTAAACCGATTGGAGACCCACTGGAGATTCTGCACACTGTACTTCTTTTTAGTACACAATATAGAAAGCCAGCTTCCTACAATCATTAACTTTTTTTCATTATATTTTTGTAAATTAGTTTTTCATGTTTCTGGATTTTTCTTTTTATGCGCACAGAGGCAAAATGCCGGAATACAGTATAGGCTTCAATCTTTTCCAATAGCTCACTGGATAGCTCAAACGGACAGACTGGGTGGTTGAATATCTTCACTAAAAGCTTACTGCAGTTTCCTAAATAAAGAATTCTTTGCTATCTCTTATGATTCTGTAGGAAAGTAGGATCTGCTTTTATGGTTACCCCCACATTTTGCTTGATGTAATGCTGTTTCTGACTAGTGTGACTGGGATCCTGCTAATCAGGACCCCAGTCTCTGTGCTTTCTCCCCTAAGTTGGTTTGGTAAGTACTTAGGTACATCCCAAATTGGACACTGCTGTAACCTTATCAGTCCCTAGTATATGGTACTAAGGTACCCAGGGCATAGGTACACCAGGGGTCCCCATGGGCTGAAGCATGTAATATGCCGCCCATGGGAGAGCACTCAATTGGTAACTACAGGCCTGCCATTGCAGCCTGTGTAAGCTGGGGTTAGCACCACTTACGAAAGATATAAGTTTACCTATAGACAGGGACATCTTAAGGATTTTGGGGGCCCTGGGCCAAACATATTTTGGGGGCCCCTGTTCAGAACAGCTTTGAATTTATGATCCAATTTGAGCCCCTGTTTCCCACGCAGTTTCCGCTTCCTCAGCTGCATTAGCGGTCCAGTTTGCATCATAGGCAAACAGACGCGTGCAGCTGACAGCAGTAAGATTTAGTGTTTCCTGCCCTGCTACTAGGTTTTTAATGCTTTTTAAATTGTATATTGTGTCTGAATTACTCTGTGCTTTTTAACAATTTCTTCTACCTGCGCGCACTTGCACTTTACTTGATTCTGATTGCCTGCACCTCCTTTGCTGCTCCGATTCGCATCTCGCTTTTTCTCCAGTCCTGGTCCGCCGTGGCTGATACGCCGATTGTGCGGAGGGCTGGGGCTACTATCGGGCTTCTCACTTCCGCCCACGTAGTTTCCGCGCCTCAGCTGCGTTAGCGGTCCAGTTTCACCAAAGGCATTACCCTATATATTCCCGATGCAAACAGACGCGTGTCTTCGGCGCGCCGCTGGTGTGCCAAAGGCAAGGCCCTCTGCGCCCGTCAGCATCCCGGAGGCGTCTGGCTCTGGCCATGCTGCTGAGTTCCCCTCCGGTGAGTTTCTTCCACTATATTACAATAGGGAAAAACTGCTTAGCCTTTGGCGGCTACATTATGTCAGTGTACAGCCGCTGATCCGAGCTTGGAGGTAGACTTTCGATTTAATAAGTGCAACTGGTCTCTCCTCCAGCCTAGGAAACTTGCATCCAAGATCCTCCCACGCAACAATAAGCGTAAAAACAATAAGAAAACAGAGGACTTAAAGGCCACCCTTTTAAATTGTCGTTCTATGCAAAAGCATGAACCACACATTTATGACCTACTTTTAGACGAACAGCCTGATCTTTTATTTCTCACTGAGACCTGGCTGTCTGTAGCCTCCAACCCTGCTATCACCTTGGCCATCCCTACGGGTTATAAAATCTTTAGGAGAGACCGACAAAGTGGGAAGGGGGTGGTGTCACCCTAATTTACAATTAAAAACTAGACTGCTCTCCCATACCAATGGAAAACATCGAGGGTGCAGAGTCCTTAGGCTTCTGCTGTACCTTAGCCCCCCATCATAGCATAGCTGTTTTTCTGATTTACAGACCTCTCGGTGCAATTGGAAATGTTATTACTGCACTTAATACAGCCACCACCTCCCTGGCCTTAAAATACAACAACTGCCGTATTCTGGGAGAATTCAATATGTTTATGGACAATGGAAAAGACCCTCAAACAATTTCCTTGTTGGGGACGCTGCAGGCCTGCAACATGTTTCCATCTATTTCTTCGGCCACCCATGAGAAGGGCCATACCCTAGACCAAATCTTTCACAACGTTGACATATAAGCAAGCCTACTTCTTCCCATTACCTGGTCTGACCACCTCCTATTAAAATGTGTCATTCCCAACTCTGCCACAGCCCCTCGGACTAACACAGGGCAGAGGGTCCCTAATTACAGGACGGTTCATAAAATATCCATCACGATGTTAGCAGATGCCCTCGGTTGTTCCTCACTGGAGCTGTCTGGCTGCCCCGACTCGGACACCCTCTCAATAGATTCATGGCTCCGTACCAACATTGGTACAGTGGTACCAGTTGTTTCCCGCTCCTCAAAGAGGTCGGCCTCACCAGCTCCATGGTTTAACAGTTCCCTCAGATCTAGCAAAAGAAATTGTAGAAAAATGGAACGGAAATGGCGTAAATCCTATCTACCTGAGGACAGGAAGATGTATAAAGACACCTTAAAAGCTCATTACATTCTTGTGAAGGCAGCCAAGAAAAACTTCTTTCAAACCAAAATAGAAAATGCCCCAAAATAAGAGTAAGGAAACCTTTAGCATAGTTAAATCCTTTACTGTCCCGAAAGCAGGCACAAAGGAAGGGCAATATACGGAAGAATGGTCTAAGAAAATAGCTCAATTCTTCCACAAAAAGATCTCTGTGATCCAACAAGCCTTCAGTAACATCTCAGAGGAAGAACTGACCTTCTACCTTAGTTCCAATAGCAACTTTCACCTCTTGGATCCTCCATCTTTACTAGTTTTCCCTGAGTTTTAGCTTGAAGAGTCACTGACCCTTCTCCAAAGCATTAAGTCTGGCTCTCCTACCGACCCATGTCCTGCGAATATCCTGAACCTATTCGCTCCCACCATAAACCCCACGGTAAACCAGCTCTTTAATGCTTCCCTCTCCTCAGGCAACATGCCGAAATTATGGAAGAATGCTAAGATTCTTCCACTGGTAAAAAAGGCTAACGCCAAACTGACGGACCCTGCCAACTACAGGCCAATCTCCCTTCTTCCTGCCCTCTCCAAAGTATTAGAAAAGCATGTAAACAAGGCCCTCCAAAAACACATTGATGATGGGAAGCTCCTTCATGAGTCCCAATCAGTACGGAGTCCGCTCTCCTGGATGTGACTGAATTTCTCAAGGGTAAGCTGGACCAGGGAGGCAAGGCTGTTCTGATAGTGCTCGATCTGTCTGCGGCCTTCGATACGGGCCCACATGAGAGGCTCCTGGAGAGACTTGCTAACATCGACCTGGGAGGACGTCTTAACATGGATGTCATCCTTCTTGGCAAATAGATCTCAGGACATCTGGCTCCCACCTTTCTCATCCCCGGTTCCGGCCATGAATGTAGGTGTCCCTCAGGGCTCCATTCTCAGTCCTACCCTTTTTAATATATATCTATCCCCCCTTGCATTTCTGGTAGAGGAAGAGAGCGTCAAAATTGGTTCCTATGCTGATGACACTCAGCTGATTTTTACATGTGAAAAAGGAACCGACTTTGACGGTGCAATGATTAGGTCCTGCCTCACAAAGGTTTTTAACTGGCTTAAGATCAATCAGCTGAAGTGCAATCCTGACAAAACTGAAGTTATTTTCTTTGGTAATCCAGAAACGCCTGACTGGAGCTCTTGGTGGCCAAAAGATCTGCCGCCCCCGCCCGCGGAAAAGGAGAAAGTCAAAAACGTAGGAATTGTCATAGACAAGACACTCTCCATGCGCTTTCCAATCCAAAATCTAACTGAAGCGTGCTTTGGCATACTCCGGATGCTAAATAAATTCCCGCCACTGTTACCGCATGAGAGTAGAAAGATCGTGGTGCAGGCTCTGGTGATATCAAAGCTTGACTATGTCAACAGCTTGTACCTCGGCCTTCCCAAAGCCCTTATCCAGCGCCTATAAGTGGTACAATACACGGCGGCCAGAGCCATCCTGAGACCTAAACCCATATCTAGTATGACCCCTATTCTTAAGTCTCTCCGCATAAAAGAGCGGATCGGCTTCAAAGCGATGACCATCTTCTTTAAAGCTTTTCATGGCTTAGGAGCCGGCTACCTAAATAAGCGCGTTAATCACTGCACAACATCAAGACCCCTAAGATCTTCCAATGCCTACCTGGCCATCGTGCCTAAAATATGCCGTGCCCGCACTGGAGGCAGATTCCTCTGCTTTCTAGGCGCAAAATTGTGGAATAGACTCCCATAGTCTCTGAGACTAACCACAGACCTACTCTCTTTCAGGAAGAACTTAAAAACCTGGCTTTTTAATAACTGATGGGTCTTTTACGCACGTTTTCCTCCCGCTGTCATGTGCCAGGATACTCTAGTCTGAGTGGCTATGCACTTTATTAAATACATTATTTAATTTAATTTCATTAGGTCCCTGACAGTGCAAAGGAACACTTGTCCAAATTCTAAGGGCCTTATTTATGAGGCCTTGTTTCACTTTTATGCCGCCAGTGCGTCACTTTTTGTGACTCACCGGCAGCGAAAAAAATGTGCCATGTTGCGCCCTATTTACAAAGTGATGCATCTAGGCAGATGCGTCACTTTGTAAACCCCTGCACCACATTATACCTGCGCCAGGTATAATGTATGCAGGGTGGGTGTTCCCCCGCACAGAGCCTCGTAGAAGTGGCACATTGAAATCTATGAGAACTCAGTGCGCCACTTCTAGGAGGCCATTGCGTCAATATCTTACACCTGCCTCACAGCAGGTGTAAGACTGATGCAGGCCCTTTCCCCCATGTGAAAGGACACATTGCTGGACTTGTGTCTATTTTCAGACACACCCCAGCAATGCATCACTTTTACGCCTATAGATACGGCAGAAATACTGACGTATCTGTAACTCCATGCGACATGATGCGACATACAGTAAATATGACGCATCCGTCATGTCGCAAGGAGGGTGCACTAAGAAGTGACGCATCCCTGTTTTCACACAGTGATTCATCACTTCTCATAAATAAGGCCCTAAATGTGTTTACATCTAATATTCAGGGATAGGTATGTGTGTTTTCAATATTGTAACACAGCAGCAGCTCACCAATATTACTGCAAATAATCTCTGTGACGCCCTCCCATTTCTTATGTGTTAGGCCTTGTTTTGATCTAAAAGAAACTTTTTTTCTGTATACTGCATGAAACAAACACAACATTTCGCAGCAAAATGGCTGTGCTAGACTCTCACACATCAGGCACATAAAACATAAATTAAAGGAAAACAGTATTTAAAACAATCCGTTTAAGAAATAATCAAGGTCATTAGGGCAAAACTCTGGAGAATGGAGCTGACTCTGTCAGGGGGCCCCCTCAAAGGCTGGGGCCCTGGGCCAGAGCCCACTTTGCCCCTGCATTAAAACGTCTCTGCCTATAGAACAAGTTACTTATCTTCGGTAACGATGTATCTGTAAGAAACATTAGTTAGTTAGATTCCTCACCTTAGAATATCCCCAGGCGTCAGGCTGGATCCGGAAAGATTTTTTGTAGCAATACCCCTTGCGCGTCGCTAGGCGTCGTCTGCGGCTCCGCGTCCGTCGTTGGCGTCGTGCGCCGGAATGACGTCGGAGTACTTAGACGCCGCCCTCGCGCGCTGACGTCAGTTCTTGTACATAGCTTTCCGCACCAGGAACGAAGAGCCATGCAAGAGACCGACACTGGTGCCAAAAAGTCTAGGGCCCTGAACAGGATGACCTTAACCCTAGATGTCGGTTCGCAGAGCGGGGAGGATGGGTGGGTCGGTGAGGAATCTAACTAACTAATGTTTCTTACAGATACATCGTTACCGAAGGTAAGTAACTTGTTCATCTGAAAGAAACACGTTAGTTAGATTCCTCACCTTAGAATAGATACCCCAGCAATACCAACCCCGGTGGAGGGTCTGCGAACCAAGATCACACCAGAAAGTCCTGGAGAACAGAACGGCCAAAGAAGCCATCTCTCCGGACTTGGCTGTGCAGGCAATAGTGCTTGGCGAACGTGTGCAGTGAGGCCCACGTCGCCGCCTGACAGATGTCCTGCAAGGGAACTCCCCGTCCCAGGGCAGTATTCGCCGCCGTGGCCCAGGTGGAATGGGCTCTCAGCCCAACAGGAGGGTCCTTTTTCGCCAAGGAGTAACAAACTTTTATACACAAGAAGACCCACCGTGAGATGGTCCGTTTGTGTACGGCTCATCCCTTCTTAGCACCTACATATCCAACAAAAAGTTGGTCGTCCACCCGGAACTGGCTGGCGCGGTCATAATAAAAGGACAGTGTACGTTTTGGGTCCAGATGGTGGAGCCTCTCTTCCTCTTTCGAAGGATGCGGAGGCGGAAAGAAGGTGGGCAAAGTGACGGATTGCCCGATGTGAAAGGGGGTCACCACTTTCGGAAGAAAAGAAGGACGAGTCCGGAGGACAACCTTGTCCGGATGAACAGAAAGAAAGGGAGGCTTAGATGACAGAGCCTGGAGCTCACTCACCCGTCTAGCCGAGGTGATTGCAACCAGGAAAGCAGTCAGAAGACGAAGTGGACAATTGTGAAGGGGCTCAAAAGGAGCGCACATCAGAAAGGTCAAGACAAGATTCAAATCCCACTGAGGCATTACGAAGGGGACAGGAGGAAACATGTGAGTAATGCCTTTAAGAAAACGCGAAACAGGGGACTTGAAAAGAGAAGGCTGATCAGGAAGCCGTAAGAAAGCAGAGATTGCAGAAAGATAACCTTGCAAGGTGCCCAGAGCGGAGCCCTGCTGGGCCAAAGAAAGAAGAAAGAGTAGAACCTCAGAAAGAGGGGCGGAAAGGGGATCCACAGCCTTTGCTGTGCACCATGTCACAAATTTGTTCCACCTGCAGGCGTATACCGATTTTGTGGAGGGACGCCTGGCTGCCAGAATCACATCACAGACTTCAGGAGGCAAGTCAAATGGCATCAACTGTCGCCGCTCAATCTCCACGCATGGAGGTGGAGACTGGACAGGTTCGGGTGGAGGACCGTCCCCTGCTGATGCGACAGAAGGTCCTCCTGAAGAGGCAGTCGTATCCGAGGATCGATTGACATACTGAGTAGCTCGGGATACCAGTACCTTCGTGCCCAATCCGGAGCCACTAAGATGACTTGGGCCCGGTCGTGCCTGATCTTCTTCAGCACTCTGGGCAGAAGTGGTATAGGCGGAAAGGCGTACAACAGACCGCAACTCCACTCGCGACGAAAAGGGTCTCCGAGCGAGTGCCGCCTTGGAAATTCCAATGCGCAGAACTGCTGACATTGCGCGTTCTCTTCGGTGGCGAATAGATCTAACCAAGGCTCTCCCCACTGCAGAAAGAGACCTTGCGCCACGTCCGAGTTCAGACGCCATTCGTGATCCATCATGCACCGGCGGCTGAGTTCGTCTGCTCTGGCGTTCAGAGAGCCCGCCAGATGTTGAACCACCAGGATGATGCCCTGGTGTTCCAGCCATGTCCAGAGGCACAGAGCCTCCTGACAAAGGGTCCACGACCCCACCCCGCCCTGTTTGTTGCAATACCACATGGTGGTGGTGGTGTCCGTGAACACCTGCACGACACTTCCCCGGACAGAGGGAAGGAAGGCTTTCAGTGCAAGCCGGATCGCTCTCAGCTCCAAAAGGTTGATATGGAGTTGAGACTCCACCGGAGGCCAGAGGCCTCTGATCTCCGCCTCTCCCATATGGCCCTTCCATCCCAGGAGGGACGCGTCCGCCACTACTACGTGCTCCGGTTGGGGTAGGCATCTGCCCCTGACCCAATCGCGGTCCGTGAACCACCACTGCAACTGTTTCGCAGTGCCCTCCGAGATCAAGACATGGTCGGACAGGTTGCCTCGATGCTGGGCCCACTGAAACTTCAGGTCCCACTGCAGAGCCCGCATTCGCCACCTGGCGTAATGCACCAACAGGATGCAGGAGGCCATCAGCCCCAGAAGCCGCAGCACCAACCTGACCGAAACCCAGGATAGAGGCCGAAAGATGGGAATCAGAGCCTGAATATCCCGGACCCGCTGTTCCGGAGGATAAGCCCGGAACTGCGCCGAATCGAGAACCGCTCCGATGAAGAGGAGCTTCTGGGAGGGTTTCAGGTGTGACTTCGGCACGTTGATGGAGAACCCCAGCAAATGCAGGAGGTCGACCGTAGTCTGGAGGTGGGAGACGACTTGCTGGGGCGAGCCCGCCTTCAACAGCCAGTCGTCGAGATAGGGGAAGACTGGAACCCCCGATCTGCGCAGATGAGCTGCGACCACCGCCATCACTTTCGTGAACACCCGAGGGGCACTGGTGAGGCCGAAGGGGCGCACGGTGAACTGAAAGTGCTCCTGACCCACGTGAACCGCAGGTAACGCCGGTGGGCCGGCAGGACGGGGATGTGAAAATAGGCGTCCTGCAAGTCCAACGCTACCATCCAGTCTCCAGGGTCGAGGGCAGCCATAACCTGAGCTAAAGTTAGCATCTTGAACCGTTCCTTCCGGAGGAAGGCGTTGATGCTCCTGAGGTCCAAGATAGGGTGTAGGCCCCCTTTGCCCTTCTTGGGAACCAGAAAGTAGTGGGAATAGCAACCACGGCCCACTTCTGAACCAGGAACGTGCTCGACGGCCTCTTTGGCCAAGAGGGCCGTATCTTCCTCCCGCAGAAGATTCAAGTGATCCTCCGATATACGGTGGCACTGCGGTGGCATGGCTGAAGGGGTCGTCTCGAAGGGGAGGGAGTAGCCCCTTCGGACGATTTGCAGCACCCACCTGTCCGAAGTGATGGATCGCCAGTGGAGCAGGTGGTGGCGAACTCTGACGCCCACTGGCGTGGAATGGGCCTGAAAGCTCGGACTAGGAGGGCTTTGAGGCGGATGCTGCCGGGGTGGATGTGGACTGACCAGCACGTTGTCCTCCAATACCGCCATGACGGAATCCACGTCCGCGACCGCGTGCAGGTTGGGTCTGCGGCCGGTGGCTAGGCGGACGTGAGGAGGCGCCCCTTCCTTGGCCATGAAAGGGGCGAGAGGCGGAAGTTTGCGGCCATGGGAACGAGAGACCCAAGGACCTGGCTGTAGCCCGGGAGTCTTTAAAACGAGCCAGCGCACTATCCGCCTTCTCACCAAAAAGGCGAGTGCCTTCAAAGAGCATATCCTTGAGGGAACTCTGGACATCCCCCGAAAAAGACGTGGACCGCAGCCAGGCGTGGCGCTGGAGCGCCACCGTGGTGGAAATCGCCCTACCCAGTGAGTACGTGGTGTCTAGTCCACACCGTATGGCATGTCGTGCTGCATCTCGCCCGTCAGCAAGCGCCTGGGAGAGATGTGTCCGGGCCTCCTCCGGACACAGGGGCAACATGTCCTCCACCGTATCCCACAGAGAGTGGGAGAAACGGTCCAAGAAGCAAGCGGTGTTCAAAGACCGCAGGCCCAAACTCAGGGAAGACAACAGCTTCTTTCCGAACTGTTCTAGCCGCTTGGATTTCCGATCCGGAGGGGCGGACGGGAAGGAGGATTGGGAAGTGGAGGCCTGGATAACCAGACTCTCGGGGGTGGGGTGTTGGGACAGGAAACTGGGGTCGCCCGGAGCAGGGCGGTGGCGCTGGGCCACGTTCCGATCCACAGGAGGAACTGTGGAGGGCTTGGACTAAGTGCCCTGCAGAACGTCTATGAAGGCCTCATTGAACTGCAGCAGACGCTCAGTGGAGCTTGCTGACGGTTGAAGAACCTCTGTGAGGACGTTAGTCCTCACGGCCACAGCAGGCAGCTCGAGCCCCAGGGCTGCGGCCGCCTTGTTGAAAAAGTTGCACCTTCCTCCGAGGCCACAGTCGGAGGAGAGATGAAACCAGCGTCCGGGGAAGTGTCCAGATCACTGGCATCGCCCAGTTCGTCTGCCCAGTCCTGTGAAAGTTGGCCCTGTATGGCCATAGGGTCCTCAGACCCCTCCCAGTCGCCCCCGTCATCCGATTCCTGATAAACAGGAGGACTGATCGGAGCCGGGCGGTAGATGAAACGCTGATCCATCGGCGTCGGGTGCGGCGTCAAGCGGCGCCGCACCGGCGCCGGGCCCGGACAGGGGCTAAACCGGGGAACGGCATCGGCAGAGATCCAGGCCTGGATCCCTCGGGGACCTGCGGCGTCGGGACCGAAGTCGTTGACGGCGCCAAGGCCGGAGCCGCCGGCACGTGAGGTCGCCCAGTCGACACCGCAGGGCCCGAAGGCGTGCCGGAAGGCATCGACGGCGGAGCCAGGCCCCTCACAGCCGAGAGGAAGGCACTGACCTCCGCCGGAGTCGCGTCAGTCTCAGGGACTGGCGGGTATGGGGACGGACGCGGCTCCTGCGGTTCCGACGGAGCCGCGGGGTGGGACCACCCTGACCCTCGACCGAGTCGCGCGACCGACGACGGGAGTCAGAAGAGCGGTGTCGCCTCTTGGACTTCTTAGATCGCTTCGACTTACCCGAAGACTTCGAGCCCGACGAGCGATGATGGGGACTGCGGCTCCACGACCGGTCCTTGGACCTCCTCCTGGACCGGGACCATGAGCGGCGCGGAGCTGAGTGCCGAAGCTCGAGAAGCTTACGGTGTGAGAAGTTGGCCTGATATATGATGTCACTAGTTCTAGTGTACACCTTGTATCGGTCCAAACAACCCTTATGTTGATTGGTTGTAAAGTCAACCTTATAGACCAGCTATCCTAGTGGTAGCATGGACAAGAGCAGTCTTAGGCTAAACTCTGTATGGCATGTGAAGCCAGCTGTTATACCATTTGCAATCCCTTGAATACCAAATGAAAGGACACCACAACAGATATATATAAAAATAGATTGTATTTATTCTAGTCAAAATACCCTCAGCACTCTTTATGAGATTCGAGGTAAGTACAACACAGTCTTATTTAAGCATACATAAGTCACACAGGTATCCACTATATCCAGTTTGGGTTGTCTGAGAGGTCTCTCCCATTCTTCCCTTACTAGACACAGGGGTCCCCTTACAGGATGCCCAAAAAAAAGCTCAAAAGGGCTGTAGCCAACCCCCTTTTGTGGGACACCTCTGTAAGCAAACAGAAGGCAGGGTAAAAGGATGTCCCATCTTCGCCTAAGCTTGTCTGGTAAACCTTTTATCATCCCTTTTAGGGTCTTGTTGAACCTTTCAACAAGCCCATTGCATTGTGGGTGATAGGGTGTAGTGAATTTGTATTTAACACCACACTCCTTCCACATTGCAGTCAAATATCCTGACATGAAGTTGGCACCTCTGTCAGAGACAACCTCCTTTGGAAAACCCTCTCTGGAGAATACTCCAAGTAGGGCCCTTGCCACAACAGGAGCTGTTGTGGTCCTCAGGGGTATAGCTTCTGGGTACCTGGTGGCATGGTCCACTATCACCAGTATGAATCTGTGCCCAGATGCTGTTTGGGGGTCCATTGGTCCAACAATCTCTATCCCCACTCTCTCAAAGGGAAGCCCCACCACAGGTAGTGGTATGAGGGGGGCCTTTGTGGTGCCACCTGATTTGCCACTGGCTTGGCAGGTGACAAAGGAGCGACAAAACTCCTTGGTATCTTCTGACATGTGAGGCCACTGAAAGTGAGGGACAAGTCTGTCCCAAGTCTTATTCTGGCCTAAGTGTCCTGCAAGGGGAATATCATGGGCCAAGGTAAGAAGGAAGCCTCTGAAACTCAAGGGTATGACCAACCTCCTGGACGCACCAGGCTTGGTGTCTCTAGCCTCTGAGTACAGCAGCCCTTCATCCCAATACACTCTATGGGTACCTTGAGCATTCACTGCAGCCTCAGCAGCAGCCTGCTGTCTGAGGGGTTCAAGAGAAGGACAGTCTAATTGTGTCTGCCTCAGATCTGCCCTTGAAGGTCCCCCTGTCCCAAGAAACTCAACCTGGTCAGGTTCCAGTTCTTCTAGGACAGTTCCTTCAGGGCTCTCAGAATCATCCTGCTGTGAGGGCTGACTCTCTACCTGAGGCAGGGGGGAAGGCACAGCCTTAACCCTACTGCTCTTTCTCTTGGGTTGTGTCTGGCCCATTGTCCCAGGATCCAGCACTTGTTCAGTGTTGCACTTTTTGGCCTGTGACCTAGTCACAGCAAGGACATGTGCATCTATTCCCAGCATTTCTGCATGGGTCCTATACTCCACTTCAGCCCACACTGAAGTTTCAAGGTCATTTCCCTACAGACACTCTACAGGAAGGTCTGAACTCACCACAACTTTCTTGAGGCCAGTTACCCCTCCCCAGGAGAAGTTAACAATTGCCACACTATGGGAGGTAGTGGCATTGCTAGCGTTGGTCACTAGGTAATTCTCACCTAGCATGATCTGTCGAGGGTCCACAAAGGCAGGTGTCACCATTGTGAGACTAGCACCTGTGTCCCTGTAGGCCTGAGCCATTCTATTGTTGATAAAAGGAGTCTGTCTGTACTTGCCCAGGTTACTGGGACCCACAGTAGAGGACAAAGCTATGTCCCCATCACAGATCAGAACAGCCTGAGTGGGTATTCTGACTAGGCCAGAATCCACTTCAGTTCCCAGGGTTAACCCTATTACACCCTTTTGCTGGGAACCACCACTTACAGCTGGACTAGGGGGTACAGTTGCCTTAGGGGCAATGGTGGCTGGGGGCTTGTCCTTTTTAGTGCATTCACTATACCAATGGGAATTGGACTTACAATAGTTACACCAAGGTTTCTTTTGGCCATCTTTCTTTTTATCCTTTTTGGGACCACCCTCCCCCTGAGCCTTTTGGGGGCCTGGTGAAGACTTCTGGTACTTTGATTTCTGCTCATTACCCTTCTGGTCTGCCTTTTTCTGATCACCGCCCTGGTTCTGGTTTTTCTGCTTAACTCTAGTCCTGACCCACCTATCTGCCTTCTTTCCCAATTCCTGGGGAGAAGTTAGGTCAGAGTCAATCAAGTGTTGATGCAGTAACTGGTTTTGACAGTTGTTAAGGATTTGTTCTCTCATGATCAAATTATACAATCCTATATAGTCCTTAACCTTACTACCCAATAACCAGCCTTCCAAAGCCTTAGTGGCACAATCTACAAAGTCAGTCCAGTCCTGAGTCTGTCTCTTCTGGGTATCCCTGAACAACAACCTGTATTGTTCAGCGGTTAGGCCAAACCCATCAATCAGAGCACTCTTCAGGACAGTGTAATTGTCAGCATCCTCATCACTAACTGTGAGGAGCTTGTCTCTACCTTTCTCAGAGAAGGAGAGCCACAAGATAGCTGCCCACTGACTTTGAGGTACCTGCTGTACTTTGCAAGCCCTCTCCCAAGCAGTTATCCATTTGTGGATGTCATCCCCACACTTGTAGGGAGGGACAATCTTGCTCAGGTTTCTATTATCATAGGTCCTGTCTCTATCCTTAGGGATAGTGCTGCCACCAGTGGGTCCTAACCCACTTAACTTTTGCTCTCTGGCCAGAGCAAGTCTCTTTTTGGCAAGGGCAAGTTCTTCCCTTTCAATCCTCAGATTGACTTCCCTCATTCTGGCCTGATGCTCTTTTCTCTGTGGAGTCATTCCCCTGTGAGAAGAGGCATTGGAGCTATTAGAGACATGGGAGTGGATAGATTCCCTGGAAGTGGATCTTCCTCTCCTGCTTCTCTGGTTAAGTCCACTTGAGGGTCTGAATGGGGGGACCCCATTCTGACTCCCATGTAGGCTTAAGTTAGCCTGGCTAAGTCTCCTAACTTGGACCTGGCTGTCTACCTCATCTTCTGAAGTCCCTGCTGACTCATCTTGATCAGTATTGTGAGGGGAGTCTTCTGTAGAGGGCAGACCCTCATTGGTACCTAAGGTACCATCCTGGGAGGCTCTCTGAGCAGCATACTCTTCTAAGATCTCCACTAGATAAATGAGGGTAGGGTTTGAACCCTGTTTTAACTTTCTGGAGGTACACAATTGTCTCATCTCCTGAAAAGTTAGGGTATCATATCTAGAGGGTATCTTTCTAGGATATCCCCCTCCTGAGAGAGAATCATCTTGATCTCCTCTCAGAGACATGCTCTAGTGAGGGTGTGGTGTGTGCACCTACCTACACTAGTTGTATCTACTAAAACCTCTCTAGTAGTTGTAGTTAGGGTGTGCTAGGCCCTTCAACCTACAACAACTAAGTTCAGTAGAACTTAAGTATTTATAAGCTATGTTATATGTACCTGACAAATATCCTTGTAATCTTTCAATTTGATATCTCAAGATTGCAATGGTATCACAACAGCAAGCTCAGATCCCAACCGCTGCTCACCAATGTGAGAAGTTGGCCTGATATATGATGTCACTAGTTCTAGTGTACACCTTGTATCAGTCCAAACAACCCTTATGGTGATTGGTTGTAAAGTCAACCTTATAGACCAGCTATCCTTATAGACCAGCTATCCTAGTGGTAGCATGGACAAGAGCAGTCTTAGGCTAAACTCTGAATGGCATGTGAAGCCAGCTGTTATACCATTTGCAATCCCTTGAATACCAAATGAAAGGACACCAAAACAGATATATATAAAAATAGAATGTATTTATTCTAGTCAAAATACCCTCAGCACTCTTTATGAGACTCGAGGTAAGTACAACACAGTCTTATTTAAGCATACATAAGTCACACAGGTAAGTAATACAGTTAGGCCCTAGGGGCCACGCAAACCATATACTAAGTAAGTGGTATAAGGACCACTGTCACGAACACAGGTTAGGCCTAGGCCTAGGGAATCGCTGGGGCTACACTATACTACCAGTTACTAGGCAGTGGGAGGCCCACAGGATTCAGGTGCAGAGTGGAAACACTCACGCGTAATGCGTTAAAGTAGTGATGTTTAGAAATAAAGAGTTTTAGGGCACTTCGGAAAAAGCTTGGAGTTAGAGACTTGGAAACTAGACCCTAGGATAGTCAATACCCTTGTGAGCACCGGATTACTCCGTTTACCTAGCCCACGGGCTGCGGGTGCATAGGTGTGAACTTGCATCGGGTTTCGTCGTCGACTCCTATGGATACCTGAAGAAAAGGTGCTGACAGGCTAGGGGTTCCAGTCCAGTCTTCCCCTATCTTGACGACTGGTTGTTGAAGGCGGGCTCGCCCCAGGCGGTCGTCTCCCACCTCCAGACTACGGCCGACCTCCTGCATTTGCTGGGGTTCTCCATCAATGTGCCGAATTCACATTTGAGTCCCTCCCAGAAGCTCCTTTTCATTGGAGCGGTTCTAAACTCGGCGCAGTTTCGGGTCACCCTCCCGAACAGCGGGTTCGGGATATTCAGGCTCTGATTCTGATCTTTCAGCCTTTATCCCGGGTTTCGGTCAGGATGGTCCTGTGGCTGCTGGGTCTGATGGCCTCCTGCATCCTGCTGGTACATCACGCCAGGTGGCGGATGCGGGCTGTGCTTTGGGACCTAAAGTTCCAGTGGGCTCAACATCAGGGCAACCTGTCCGACTAGGTCCTGATCTCGGAGGGCACTACAAGACAGTTGCAGTGGTGGCTCACGGACTGCGATTGGGTCAGTGGCAGTGTAGAAAATAGGCCTCAGCTAGGCCTACCAGTGCAAGGGGTTCACCCTTCTCTACACAGAGTCCTCAGACTATTAGAAAGAAGTTGGCACAGAAACTGAAATAGAAAATACATAGTTTAAAAAACCTCATGAGGTGGAACCACATTCACCCAGCACCCTGTGGTGCTGAATGAAGGTAGCACAGGGTGCTGGGTGAATGTAGCCTGCTACTCAGACCCACAGCAGGGCTGTGGGTCTGAGTAGCAGGCCCACAGCCACATCTAAGTCGAACACCAGTAAAGCAAAAGCAAAAAGTGGGGGTGAACATAGAAAGCAGACCCTACTCTCCTACACACGGGCTTGTGAGCCCTTTTCACCACTTACCTCTTCTCCTGCCCAGGAGGGTCCGCAGAGACAGCAGCCAGCAGCGCCGGAGAGGAGACAGCATAGCCGGAGTGGGACTCGATCCCCTAGCTGTCTCCGGTGCATTTTCGGCGCGGGAGGTGACGTCACCCTCCCTGCGCCCTTCAAAGCCTGCCTGGAACTCCCACAGCGCGGGATACGCGCGGGTGTGCCCGGGCAAAGCCCGGGCCCGTCTGCGCCCGTCAATGACAGGGGGAGGCTGGGCTTGGCCACCCCCCTTGGTTTTGCTTTTGGATCTTGCAAATCATACTTTGGGCATTGGATGGATATCAGTCACAAACCTTAGGTACTGTTTATTTACCTCATTAGCCTTGACCAACATAGTATTTTATTGAGACACAATTCGGGGACATTAGGTTTCTAGACTCACTGTATGCAAATGGGAAAAAGGAAAACAACTGCTTCACGGGATCCTTTCATGGAATATAGCGGGAATAAGATTAAAAAAAGGAAACCCGCTCTGGGAAAATTTTCTTTCTACGTATCATATTATTGCACTTCTGGAAACTTGGGAAACAATTAATTGTTTTTATTTAGACGTTTTTATTTCATTTAACAAAAATGCTGTTCCATCGACTATGGGTAGAGCTAGAGGGGGTTTACTCCTAATGTTTTCTCTGAAGCTTTCCTGTAGGACACGTTTGGTTGACTGCAATTCTCAAAATGTTTTGGCTGTAGAATTGTCCTTTAAGACTCGTGCCACTATGTTAGTGATACATTTTTATAATTCTTTTTCGAGAGGGCATGAGTTGGAACATCTACATGACTTAAAGGAGTTCTTGGAATGTTATGAGGAGACAAAACAATCTTATGGAGTTATAGTCCTAGGGGATTTTAATATTCATCAATGCCACTTAAATTGTTCTACAAATCAGGATCAGGGGGAGTTCCCCTCTTCACTTAGTCATTTTGAGCATACACCCTCCGGTATTTTGCTTGAAGGCATCCTTGCAAATCAAAATGTATGTTGCCTTCAGCAAACAGATAGTTCTGCGCTAGTACCAACTTATATGGGGAATAGAAGGGCAAGTACCATTGACTATATTTTACTATCTGCTCCACTAGCTTTGTTTACTGAGGACCTAATTGTTACTTGGTCAGTTTTTAGTGACCATAACCCCCTTACTGTAGCTATATCACTCTCTATTATAGAAACTGGAGAACCTAACATCTGCTTGACTAATAAAGATATTAGTACCAAAGATCAGGCCCGTAGGCTAAAGTGGGAAAAAATAGTACCAGATAACGTTTTGGAAAATCTGTATACAGCCTGTGCCCCTGAAATTGAGTCCTGTCTGGACCCAAATACACAGGGCAGTTCTATTCTGATTGACTTTGGCAAACTAACAAAACAAATACAATCTGACCTCACGGTTGTGGGTGGGGTCAGACGGCCAAAGGCTGAAAGGTGGTTGGATAGCGCATGTTCAACGGCCCATAAGGAGCTTGTACAGGCTCTAAAATCCACCCCAGCGACAAAGCAGAAATCAGGGACAAAAGAAAGGCCTATAAGCTAGCTGTTCAGAATAGGAAGAAGGAGTTAAAAGATCAGGCATGGGATGCCTTACAACAGGCTAGTATATTGAAAAATAGTTCCCAATTTTGGTTGGTAGTTAATAGTCCTTTCCTCTCCGAAACTCCTAATCCCAACACTGATTGTTTAATCCCAGCAGATAAATGGGTAGCAAATTTTGGAAATATGTTTAGCGATGCAAACTTGGGCGAAGCGAATGGGTATAGAAAAGGTGGACAAACCAGCATGCCATTGCATTTTAGTGTAGAGGAGGTCCATGAAGCAAATACATCAACATCTGGGGGAAAGGCCCCGAGCCCGGATGGGGTCGCGGCAAATACAAAGCTGACCCAGATATGTGGACTAGTATTTTGGCAAATGTTTTTAATGCTGCGTGTTTACAGGGATACCCAGAATCCTGGGGGAAGGCAGTTATTGTTCCCATCTTCAAAAAGGGTGCGAGAGACGACACTACTTGTTAAAGGCCAATCTCACTCCTAGACTCCGCTGCCATAAAAATGGGTAAAGTCGTATTAAACCGCTTAACAACATGGCTGGACCGTCGAAATATCATTTCAAATTTGCAATATGGTTTCAGGTCAGGTAAAGGGACCCTGGACCAATGTTTAAATTTACACTAACAATAGGGAAGTATACCATAGCCAAAAGGGTATAATACATTTGGCATTTATGGATCTGACACAAGCTTTTGACTGTGTCAATAGATCAAAACTGTGCTCAATCTTAAGTGATATGGGCCTAGAACCAGAGCTTGTGAACTTCTTATATGTTATCCATGAGAATAATACAGCTGCTGTTAGATATAACAGTAATGGTGATCTGACAACCCCCTGAGATGTTAAGAGAGGGGTACGTCAAGGATGTATCTTGGCCCCCCTCTTATTCACACTATATATAAACAAGCTGGGGAATTTTTTAATAACTAGTTGTAAAGATATCCCTAGGTTTGGTGATAAGATGATCCCCGCACTTTTATACGCGGATGACACAGTCATATTAGCTAGAACTGCAGTGGGCCTTCAATCACTTTTTGATGCTTTTATAGATTTTATGGACTCCCTAGATCTTTCAACAAATTTTAAGAAATCCCATACTATGTCAATTGGCCCTGGAAAGCCCCAAAAAAATAATATTAAATTTTACTGTAAAGGGGTTGAGTTAATAAGGGTCCTAACTTTCCCCTATTTGGGAGTACTTTTTGATGACCGTGCGTCATGGTGTCCTCAAATTGTGCAAAATAAGAACACTCTCATTAGAGCGACGGGGGCAACATTACATTTTTCAAAAAGATTAGGATCTAAACCCATTCCGGCCCTGATGAATATATATAAGGAAAAATCCATCCCAATGGTAACCTATGGCAGCGACATCTGGGGACTTAAGGATGGAAAAGACATACAGCATTAGGAAGACAAGTTTTTACGCAAAATCTTGGCAGTCCTGCATTCTACCCCTGCATACAAATTACATGAAGAAATAAGGGTTGGATACATATCAGATTAGTTAGCAGTAGCACCTTTAATGCGTTGGCTGAGAATCTGGGCAAGTCCTATCACAAATCTAAACCAAACAATAATTACTGATTGCCTAGCGCTAGACAGGGCTGATTGTATCCCCTGGCTAAAGTACCTAAGGGAACTAAAATAATGGTTAGGTTGCCCTGATTTATTTCTAAACCCTAAACCCCTGGACAAACTCAAAATTAGAAACAGCAGTTTATAATTAAGCGCCAGGGACTAAGGGAAGAAAAGGAGTTGTCAAAATCAACGGTGAGAGGTTATGTCACACTATCTACACATAACCAAGTCCAACCTTCTGTTAACTGTTAGCAACCCCTTTCATCGTTTTGTTTTAATGAGATTCCGCCTGCAAATGGCTCCCTGGCTTTTGTCGGTTCCCCAAGGTTTTGCAAAACCCGGCACTTTAAAACCTTGCCCTTATGACAATCTCTCTGAACAGGTTACCCTTCATTTTATATTCTTCTGTTAGTATAACATTTTATTACGTAAGAAGTTTATCCTGCCACTATTCAGAGACCGCCATTTTTCCCAAGCAAGGCCGGCCTTATTGTACCTTCAAATGTTATCTTCACCCTTGATCTGTTTTGGGGTTGCAAGTTTTTCAGTCTGAGCCATTAGGTGTAGGAAAAAGTTGGCTTTTAAACAGTTATTATGTCTTTATTTTTATGTTTTTATTTTTAGGCCCACTAGGAGTCATAAAATGGGACTATAATACCTGACCGAATTTACTTTCTTGTACTCTGCACTTTATATAATGTCTTTGCACTATGTGCACTTTAGATAGCGGTCACCCGGCCCGATAGCAGGAATGCCATCAATGGGGATTTTTTGTATCTGTCTGAGTTGCTCTTTTGCACCTTGCACTTTATAAAATGTTTTGTACCTTATTATATATTAGGTCTCGGTTTACTGGTTTGATATCAGGAATATTACAAACAGGGATCCTCTTGGTATTTGACTGAGCAGGCTTTCTTGTATTTGGTTTTTATACAATATTTATGGTGGATATTAGGAAAAAAATAAGGACTATTTGTACTTGAATGAACTTGCTCATTTGCACATTGTATTTTATATAATGTTTCTGTATTATATTGTATTTTAAGGTTACGGTCACAGGGTTTGACACCAGGAATGCTTTATCTCTTTTTAAACTGTGTAAATGAAATGTACTGTTGAATGATATGATCACTTTTATGGCATTAAGTTGTCGAATAAAGCATTCTTGATTGATTCAGGGGTCCCTCCCTAAGGAAGGGCTGGACAAAGGGGAGGATACTCCCCTGTCCTTTGTACCGTTTTGCGCCAGAGCAGCAGTCAACGGCACTCTGAACTGGTTTGGACTGGACTATGTAAGGAGTGCACCAAGTGTGCCCTGCACGCAGACTGTGGTGCTGGCAAGCACCCCTACCCTGCCCCAATACACTAAACCCTTTCTGGGAGGTGGTCACATCTCCTTGTGACAGGATACCTATTGTTCTGCCTTCCCCTGCCCGAGCTTGGCTCAGCAGCAGGAGGGCAGAAACGTGTCTTAGGCCGGCAGCAGCCCTAGCTTGTTGTCCCGATCTGGAAGCCTGGTACGGGGGGCACCAAGGGCCTCCCAAAGGAGCTTTACGGTGCATAGAATCATACCTCCCACGCCGTTTATGGTGTGAGGGTATGATTCCAACATGTTTGACACCAAACATGATAGGATTTGTTATGGCCAGTTTCGAGATGGTCATCATGTAATGAACCGGCGCCCCTCTATATGTTATATGGCTGTCTCACAACCCGGAATAATGGACTCCGAAGGATGTAGGGATGTCCTACTCATGCAGGGACACCCTCACACTTAGAACCAAGCACCCTGCCTGCAGGTTTGTAAGACCTGCTGTAGAGGTAACTTATAAGTTGTAAGTGCAGTGACCTCAGAATCTGAAAGAAACACGTTAGATTCCTCACCTTAGAATATCCCCAGGCGTCAGGCTGGATCCGGAAAGATTTTTTGTAGCAATACCCCTTGCGCGTCGCTAGGCGTCGTCTGCGGCTCCGCGTCCGTCGTTGGCGTCGTGCGCCGGAATGACGTCGGAGTACTTAGACGCCGCCCTCGCGCGCTGACGTCAGATCTTCTTTTTTCCACGCCAGACAGCGCCGATCCGGGAAGAGCTTACCCCTTAGTCAATTTTTGACTAAACTTTTTTGACTCTTTTTGGTCTTCTGTCGACTCGACTCTGGTGCCGGTAGGATGCCCGGGTTTAAAGCCTGTGACTCCTGTCATCGACTGATGTCGGTAACGGACCACCATCGCCGGTGCCTTTACTGCCTGGGGGCCGACCACGACGCGGAGTCGTGCCCCGATTGTCAGGCCTTGACCTCGAAGGCTAGGCGGGAGCGGTCCCGTATGTAGGAGAGTAGGGTCTGCTTCCTATGGTCACCCCCACTTTTTGCTTTTGCTTCACTGGTTTTCGACTTAGATGTGGCTGTGGGCCTGCTAATCAGACCCACAGCCCAGCTGTTCTCTCTCTAAATTCACACTATGTGCTTTAGGTACATAACCCAATTGGTAAGGATCACCCTATAGGGCCCTGTACAGTGTACCTTAGGTACCCAGGGCATGAGTGTACCCTAGGCCCACCAGGGGCTGCAGCATGTATTATGCCACCCCTGGCTGGCCTCCCATCATGACACAACTGGCTGATCACTCAGATGGGGCAAGGTCGTGTAATCACCCCTTGCTTAGGTACAGTATTCCTATACCTGCCTTATATATATACACATGGGTACCTTTCAGTCACTCCTATGGCAGGCCTTAACAATCCTGAAGGCAGAGTGCTTGGTAACATGTGAGATGGTGCTCTAGCATGAGCTGAGCCTGTCTGCAGCTTTCGGAACCATGTCCTTATAGCTGTTCTATGTAATCGCCTACCATATACTCTTAAAGTGCCTTATAATCCTCGCGGTTATGGTAACTATGGTTTGGCTTTATCAAAACATGTCGTGTAAGGTGTCTAGCACTTTGGAATACTACCCCCACCCCATTTCTGGTGATGAGGATAGTATTCCCCCCTTCTAGAGGAAGAAGACATGTTGAAGACCTACTACCCGGTTAAAGTTAACCAGAGCCCCAGCATCACAAAATGGATGCTGCTGCCACAGACACAAGTCTGACCTCCTGCTGCTGGGAGTGATCCCGGCACGGGAGGCTTGGACAATAGGTTTCCTGCCTTGGGAGGTGCGAGCACCACCCCAGACAGGCCTTATTGTATTGGGGCAGGGAGGGATGAAAGAAACGAGACACTGCCTGGGGCACACAAGGTGTCCCATGCATAGTCCAGTTCAAACCGGTGCTGGGGCACTCCAGCCCCAGTCCTGGCACGAAACTGGACAAAGGGAAGGGGGTGTAACCACCCCCTCCCCGGTCCCACCCATAGGAGGGACCTAGCAGGTAACCCAGCCCCCCAGATTAGTATAAGAGTGGTAGCAGGGCCCCAGGAGATTAGATTATCCTGAACCTGCAACTTGAACAGAAACTCTGGACCTTCGACATTCGACGAAAGAAGAAGACTGAAGAATCTCCCTTGTGGCCAAGGAGTGACCACCCTGTGCAAACAGGCACCATCAAGAGACTTGCCCTTTGCTTTGCTGAAGTTCTACGAGGGACCAACTGCAGAGCCTGACCAGAGCCTTGACTTCCAGACTTCTCCGACCCTGATCCACATCCACAGCCGAGCTGAGATCCGTGGAGGCGACGAGAGACGTGGGACCGGCTTCCTGGGAAAAGTGGCGAGTATCTTCCAGCGCAGCTTCTGAGGCACCCTCGAAGTTGTGCACCGGGGATTGAGAAGCTCCAACCCCAAGCACCATCTGCACCAAAGATCAGCCCCCCACACTCCACGAGTCCTGCGTGGGGCCCTTCTGCATTTTCCTGCTTGCCGCGTCTGTCCGGTTACTTGCCCGTTGTCTAGTAACCTCTGTGACGACACACCTTTGATTTTCCACTGCTGGTTTGGCTCCTCCAGACTGGCTCCTGCTCTTCTGAAAAAGAGAAGCACCCCAGACCTTCCTGGTCTGCACCAGAAGCAAGTCCTCCATTCTGCGTGGGTTCCGCTTGCCAAGGCTTGGTGAGTCCTAGTTCGACTTCGACGCCGCCGACAGCAAGAGCATTCGTGGGACAGCTCGCCTCCTGGTCCTGGTCGTCCTCGACGTCTCCTGGTACCCGTGGCTGCTGCGACAAGCTTCACCTCTTCACCTGCAATCTCCCGACATCGCCTGGTTCCGTCCTGGTTCCACGTGGTCACTGGCTAGTGACCCAGACTCTGTCCCTTCTGCTTGCAGGTATCCGTCCTTCTTGATCACAGCCTTGGGATCCACCGGACACTCTTCACTGACTGCCTGTCAGCATCTTTCCTTCAGGCATCCATAGGAGTCGACGACGAAACCCGACGCAACTTCACACCTATGCACCCGCAGCCCGTGGGCTAGGTAACTTGGGTACTCCGGTGATCATCAGGGTATTGACTATCCTAGTGTCTAGTTCTCAAGTCTCGACTTCCTAGTTACTCCAGAAATGTCCTAAATCTTAATAATTCTAAACTGTACTATTTCTATCGATTATACGCATTACGCGTGAGCGTTTCCACTCTGCACCTGAATCCCGTGGGCCTCACACTTCCGAACTTTTGGTAGTATAGTGTAGCCCCAGCGATTCCCTAGGCCTATCCTGTGTTTGTGACAGTGGTTCTTATACCACTTACTTAGTATATGGTTTGCGTGGCCCCTAGGGCCTAACTGTATTACTTACCTGTGTGACTTAATGTATGCTTAAATAAGACTGTGTTGTACTTACCTCGAATCTCATAAAGAGTGCTGAGGGTTTGACTAGAATAAATACATTCTATTTTTATATATATCTGTTGTGGTGTCCTTTCATTTGGTATTCAAGGGATTACATATGGTATAACAGCTGGCTTCACATGCCATACAGAGTTTAGCCTAAGACTGCTCTTGTCCATGCTACCACTAGGATAGCTGGTCTATAAGGTTGACTTTACAACCAATCACCATAAGGGTTGTTTGGACTGATACAAGGTGTACACTAGAATTAGTGACATCATATATCAGGCCAACTTCTCACACCGTGTACAAACGTCCCGCGCTGCAGGAGTTCCAGGCAGGCTTTGAAGGGCGCAGGGAGGGTGACGTCACCTCCCACGCCGAAAATGCACTAGAGACAACTGGGGGATAGAGTCCCACCCCGGCTGTGCGGTCTCCTTTCTGGCGCTGCTGTCTCTGCGGGCCCCCCCGGGCAGGAGAAGAGGCAAGTGGTGAAAAGGGCTCACGAGCCCGTGTACAAACATCCCAACCCTTTCCTTAGGGTGCCTAGGGGCTTACCTGAGGGTGGGTCCCCAGATTCGTCGGGGGACAAGATTCATTTCAGACACCACTTCTTCTTCAACCGTCTGGGCACTGGGCACTCTGGACTTCGCTCTGGGCATCAAGGCTGCAGCCAGAAAGACTCCTGCTGCTCCTGATTTCGTCGCTCTGCTAGTCTGCTGCAACGTCCGTACCTGTGTACCATACAGAAACCTTCGAAGGCCTGTGAACATCCATGACACCTGAAGGAATCTCCCTTGAAGTGAAGGTGTCAATTTCATGCATCTGCAGGCACTGCAACTAAACTGGCTGGTCTGCTGATCCTGGGCTCTCACCGACCCCGAAAGTCTCAGCAACAAAAGTGGTGGCTTTTCACATCCCTCGAGGCCGTCCCTGTCCTCTCACCAAGTTTGAGGCCAGTATCCCTCGTCGGAGCCACAGGAACCGAGCCCCCGTGCCCCTCGTCGACTTGCAGTTGCAAAGGCTTGTAGGCATCCTTCCACCAAGATCTTCGGGCTCCAAGTAGTCCCAACCTCAAGCATCTCCAGTGACCAAGATCTTCGTCCTCACCGCCGCCTCACTTGCACCGTGGGCCTGCATCCTTGGTGAGCTGCTTGAGGTCCTTTCATGACTCCAGTGCCTCTGGCCTTCTGGTCCTCTTAAGGGTCATCCTTGACTTCTTTGGGCTCCACTGATTACTCGGGGCCTGCCCAGACTCCCCTGCTTTGGTGAGTCTCCTGGACCTTGCTGGTCCCAACACTGCACCTTCTTCAACTTCCATGTTAGTTGCAGTTGCCAAGGTTTGTTGATGCTCCCGCCGGACACCGACCCCACAGCTCGTGTACGGCTCTTGGTCTGCTACAGCGTTGCCTGGTCCACGCAACTGCAGTTTTAAGGTCACCGTCAGCTCTCCTGCAACACGCAACATCGGAGGCATTCGTCCTCCGTGCCTCCTGGTCACTCCTGAGTGGCACAGACTCAGTCTCCTCTGCTTGCAGGTTCTTCACAGCTTGAATCCACCTTAAGTTCCACCTTCTCCAGGAGCAGCATCTTCCTGAAGTCCTCCATTGAGTTTGACTGCGGATTCTGACACCACTTCACATTTAGACACCTGGCTTCCCTGGTGCAGCTCTCCTGGTTCCTAAGGTATCCACGGGTGAGGTGGCTCTCCAACTTTCTGTCTTCAACTGGGTTTCTTCAGGGTCAACTAGTAAGGGTTTTGCTTCTTTAAAATTGAAACAGCGACTTACCCATTGCAACTTTCCACAATATGTCATGTTAAGTACAGCTCATTCATCCAATGGCAACTCCTAAAAATGGCAACAGCACGTGGCTGAAGAGGTTTGTCCAAAATCTCACACTCTGTAGTATTTATGTATTTGTGTGTTTATCTATTAGTAACATGAGGTATACAAGAAACTGTTACAGCTATCTGCAGTTGAGACCTAAAGGACATACCTCGAATATTTGATATAAACATAAATATTTGTATGAAATATATATTTGTATCAATACATACATATATCAATATATTACTACAAACAACTTCTGCTGCTCAGGCTTGGAGACAACTTAACAGTGTAGACAAATATTCAGACTATAATTTACAAATGAATACAAGAAAAATACTCGAATTGGCAATTACTGCTAAAATTGTACTCCAGCGTATCTTCTCACCTTCATCAGCAGCTGGTATTTCATAATTCTTTGTACTGGTTTTAAGAGCAAATCCGTGAGCTGAAGTCTGTGGCCAAGATGCTGCTTCAGCTCCTAATGTTAAAAATAAAGAACTTTAGCCCTTCCCCAGCCTAGGTACTCACTTCAAAAAGTTACTTGTGACAATACGTTTACCTTGCTACTGTCCTTGTTGCTAATACATTTTCATTTTGGAGTGATTTAAAACATATTACAGGATGTATACAAAATCATGCAAGAAAAAATTTCTTACCTGGTTAATAATATTTCCACTGGATACATTATCTTACAACAGGTTCCTCACTTTATGAATAGCCACCAAGGGTCGGGCTGAATCTGGAAACTGTTCACCCCGCATCAGTCCTCCACTGTCACAAGAAGTTGTCATGCAGCCTCAGTCACAACTCAGCCTAATGAACAAGTTACTTACCTTCGGTAACGCATCATCTGGTAGAGACTCTATCTAGCTGCAGATTCCTTACCTTTGAATTTCCCAGGCGTCAGGCTGGATCAGGAAAGTTTTGCTGAGCAATACCACTTGTGCGTGACGTCGTTTGGCTCCATTCGGCTCCACGTGACGTCGTCAGTAGCGTCGGTTATGATGTCACAGTGCCTATATAGGCACCAACCAGGCGTGCAGACGTCACTACTTTTCGTATATTTCAAGCCAGTAGCGCAGAGCGACAAAGTAACTGACGTAGTCTTGTGCAAAAACTAGAGCCTTGAAAGGGGAAACAACCCTAGTCCTACCACATCAGTCCGCAAAGCAGGGAGGCATAGGTGGGGTTGTAAGGAATCTGCAGCTAAATAGAGTCTCTACCAGATAATGTGTTACCGAAGGTAAGTAACTTGTTCATCTGATAGACTTCTAGCTGCAGATTCCTTATCTTTGAATCAGATACCCGAGCCATACCATCTCGGCGGTGGGTTGGGTTCTCATGATCTAGACTAAAAAGTCTTGCAGGACTGAACAGACAAAGAGCCTGTCCATGTGCACTTGACCAGCAAGGCAATAATGAACAAGTTACTTACCTTAGGTAACGATATATCAGTAAGAAACATTAGTAGTGATAGATTCCTTACCTTAGAATATCCCCAGGCGTCAGATTGGATCCGGAAAGTTTTCGTCAGCAGTACCCCTGCGCGTCGGTAGGTGGCGTCGTGCGGCTTCGCGTCCGTCGTCGGTGTCGTGGTCGTCGGGATGACGGCGTGGGCGCTACTTAGACGATGCCCACGCGCGCTGACATTTGTTCTGTACACGACTTTCCGCGCCAGGAACGCATTGGCTGTCAAGGCAGTAATGCGTCAAACGTGTGCAACGAGGCCCACATGGCTGCCTGACAAATGTCTTGCAGGGGGACACCACGTCCCAGTGCAGTAGTGGCTGCAGTTGCTCTAGTGGAATGAGCACGCAGCTCCACCAGAGGCTCCTTTTTAGCCAAAGAGTAACAGGCTTTAATGCACAAGACAACCCAGCGGGGGACAGTCCTCTTGTGTACCGCCCGACCTTTCTTGGCGCCAACGTAGCCAACAAAGAGTTGGTCATCCACCCGGAACTGTTGTGTTCGGTTGAGATAGAATGAGAGCGCACGTTTTGGGTCCAGACAGTGGAGCCTCTCTTCCTCTCTGGAAAGATGCGGAGGCAGAAAGAAGGTCGGCAAGGTAATGGACTGCCCAATGTGAAAGGCTGTAACAACTTTTGGCAAAAAAGAAGGCTGGGACCTGAGCACAACCTTGTCCAGATGGACCGACAGAAAGCGAGGCTTACAAGAAAGAGCCTGGAGCTCACTCACTCGCCTAGCGGAGGTGATGGCCACCAGGAAGGCAGTCTTCAAGGTCAACAGACGAAGAGGACAGTTGTGAAGGGGCTCAAAGGGAGCGCACATCAAGTATGTAAGAACCAGATTCAAGTCCCACTGTGGCATCACGAAAGGAATAGGAGGAAAAAGGTGTGTAATGCCTTTGAGAAATCTATTGACATCTGGGGACTTGAAAAGAGAGGGCTGATCATGGAGCCTGAGAAAGGCCGAAATAGCAGAAAGGTAGCCGTTGATAATGCCCAGAGCAGAGCCCTGCTGGGCCAAAGAAAGAAGGAACAGAAGGACCTCAGAAAGAGGGGCAGAAAGGGGATCCACAGCCTTTGCTGTGCACCATGCAACAAACTTGTTCCACCTGCAGGCGTATACCACCTTAGTGGAGGGACGCCTGGCTGCCAGAATGACATCGCAAACTTCAGGAGGCAAGTTGAAAGGAATCATCTGCCGCCACTCAATCTCCACGCAAAGAGGTGGAGGCTGGACAGGATGGCGGACCGTCTCCTGCTGCTGCGACAGAAGATCCTCCCTAAGAGGCAGTCGGATCGGGGGATCTATGCTCATACTGAGTAGCTTGGGATACCATACTCTTCAAGCCCAGTCCGGGGCCACAAGAATGACTTGTGCCCGGTCGCGCCTGATCTTCTTCAGCACTCTGGGCAGTAGTGGTATAGTCGGAAAGGCGTACAACAGACCACAACTCCATTAGCGACGAAAAGCGGCGCTGAGCGAGTGCCGCTTTGGAAATTGCAACATGCAGAATTGAGGACATTGCGCGTTCTCTTCGGTGGCGAATATATCTAACCAAGGCTCTCCCCATTGCTGAAAGAGAGCTTGCACCACCTCCGAGTGAAGACACCATTCGTGATCCATCATGCACCTGCGGCTGAGTTTGTCCGCCCTGGCGTTCAGAGAAACTGCCAGGTGTTGAACCACCAGGAAAACGCCCTGATGTTCCAGCCATGTCCAGAGGCGCAGAGCCTCCTGACAAAGGGTTCATGACCCCACCCCGCCTTTGGAGACCAGAGGCCTCTGATCTCCGCCGCTCTCATGTGGCCGCCCCATCCCAGGAGGGACGAATCCGTCACCACTGTGAACTCTTTTTGGGGAAGGGAGAGGGATCTGCCGTCGACCCAATGCCAATCCGTGAGCCACCACTGCAACTGTCTTGCAGTGCCCTCCGAGATCTAGATGTGATTGGATAGGTTCCCCTGATGATGCACCCACTGGAACTTCAGGTCCCACTGCAGAGCCCACATATGCCATCTGGCATGATTGATCAGCAGGATGCAGGAGGCCAAGAGGCCCAGCAGCCTCAGGGTCACCCTGACCGAAATCCGGGACAAGGGCTGAAAGATCGGGATCAGAGCCCGAATATCCCGGCCTCGCTGTTCGAGAGGATAGACCCGAAACTGCGCAGTGCCCAAAACCGCTCCGATGAAGAGGAGCTTCTGAGAGGGAATCAGGTGTGACTTCGGCACATTGATGGACAACCCCAGCGAATGCAGGAGTTTGGCCGTAGTCTGGAGGTGGGAGACGACTGTCCGGGGCGAACCCGCCTTCAACAACCAGTTGTCGAGATAGGGGAAGACTGAAACCCATGATCTGCGCAGATGAGCTGCAACCACCGCCATCACTTTTGTGAACACCCGAGGGGCGCTGGTAAGGCCGAAAGAAAGCATGGTGAACTGTAAGTGCTCGTGGCCTACCGTGAACCGCAGGTAACACCGGTGGGCTTGCAAGACTTGGATGTGGAAATACGCATCATGCAAGTCCAGCACTACCATCCAGTCTTGTGGATCAAGAGCAGACAAGACCTGAGCCAAAGTGAGCATCTTGAACTTCTCTTTGTGGAGGAAGCGATTGACGTTTCGGAGGTCTAAAACAGGACGCAGGCCCTTGTCCTTCTTTGGCACCATGAAGTAGTGGGAATAACATTTTAGTATTAGAACAGTGGTCCTTCAATGCACCAGTTGACTAAATAGGATAATTATAGACTCGAATCAGTACTATAATGCGAGTGTCCAGCCGGACAATCAATTTAATAAATCAAAAATGTCAAAAACAAAAATACAAAGTAGCAATTACGTGGGACACAATTCTGCATCCTACATGAACACATGACAAATACATTTAGAACAAAAACATATCAGGCAAGACGGGGTAGCTTGAAGAATATTGAGCACAATTTCTAACAAGCTTAGAGAAACAGTAACTGCACTTTTTTATCATGTGCGATTAACGTGCAAACTGTATTGGGAATAACAACTACGCCCCACTTCTGGCGTTGGAACGTGCTCGATGGCCCACTTGGCCAAGAGGGCCGCAACTTCCTTCTGTAGAAGCACCAAGTGATCCCCCGACATGCGGTGGTACTGAGGTGGCATGGCTGGAGGGGTAGTCTTGAAGAGGAGGGAGTAGTCCCTTCGGACTATCTCTAAAACCCACCTGTCCGATGTGATGGTGCGCCAGTGGGGGAGGTAATGGTGAATCCTGCCGCCCACTGGCGTTTGATGGGCCTGAAAGCTTGGACTAGGGAGGTTTGGAGGCAGTAGTGGCCGGGGTGGAGGTGGACTGACCCGCCCCTTGGTCCGCCACGGTGGAACCCGCGTCCGTGGCCACGCTGGGATTGTTGTTGGGCAGGCTTGTGGCTCTGTTGGGAACGCTGCGGGGTGCCCCTTCCGGTGCCACGAAAGGAGCGAAAAGCAGACGGCGGAGGAGGGCAGACTGCGGAGAGTCCTAAGGACTTGGCCATAGCCTGGGAGTCCTTGAACCTCTTCAACGCGTTGTCTGCTTTATCGCCGCAGAGGCGACGGCCATCAAAGGGCATGTCCATAAGGGTTGATTGGACATCCCCCGAAAATCCAGTTGTCCTCAACCAGGCGTGCCGTCTGATAGCCACCGTCGTTGCAATCGATCTGCCCAATGAGTCGGCGGTGCTGAGGCCACAACGAATCATGAACTTTGCTGCGTCTCTCCCCTCTGCAACAGCCTGGGAAAGAGTTTTCCGGGCCTCCTCCGGACAGTGGGGCAGCACGTCCACCACCTTATCCCACACACAGTGGGAATAACGGCCCAAGAGGCATGCGGTGTTCACGGACCGCAGCGCAGAACTGGAGGAAGAAAAAATCTTCTTCGCAAACTGATCCAGTTTCTTGGATTCCCTATGTGGAGGTGCGGAAGGGAAGGCGGTTGGAGAAGCAGAGGCTTGGACAACCAAGCTTTCGGAGGTGTTGGGAGAGGAAAATGGGGTCACCCGGAGCAGGGCGAGGGTGGCGGGCCACGTTCCTATCCACAGGAGCCCCTGTGGTGGGCCTGGACCAGGTGCACCCTCCCCGGAGGTGGATCTACAAATCCAAATTTAAATCAAAAAGTCCTGTAGAACCGTTAGGGGTTCACCGATGTCGGACTACAGAGAGGCAGGATTTGCCAACTCGGCTCAGCTGGTCTGCAATACAGTGCGGAGTGATTGGTCAGCTTTAAAAGGAGGTTGGAAAGATAGAACTTTGGTGTTGCAGGCATTTGATAAAGGTATTGCACCGAAACGCGTCATGCCTCTGTTGCAGTAAAGACTCTTCGAGGAATCCCCGCTGTGTCCCCTCAGTTACTTCTTCAGAAGAGACTGCACCATATATATATATATATATATATATATATATATATATATATATATATATATTGATGTGGACCGCAGCAGGACATAACACTTCAAAATACAGTAAGGCAAATACATATACTATCAGAAACATGTATATATAACCATACACAGACACTGCATAAATGACCATGAGAATCCCTGCACAGAGAAATTGCTAAAGATGACATCGGCAGAATCCAGAAGCAGAGGGACCTGAGTCCCTGACTGGGAAGGGGCAGAGGAACCTGAGTCCCTTCCTGGGAAGTGTGTAGGAAAAAGGGGGGCAAGACAATGTGCAGAAGCAACACATCTGGCATACCGACACGGAAAACCCAGAGAGAGTCTGAGCCATGAGGGAAGACCACAGGCAGAAGCACTTCTCACCACCAAAGATGTGGAATAGAATGCAGCCAACACTTTGCTCAGTTCGGATCTGCAGGCATTGTGTGTGTGTGTGTGTGTGTGTGTGTGTCTGTGTGTGTGTGTGTGTGTGAGTGAGTGAGTGAGTGAGTGAGTGAGTGAGTGAGTGAGTGAGTGAGTGAGTGAGTGAGTGAGTGAGTGAGAGAGAGAGAGAGAGAGAGAGAGAGAGAGAGAGAGAGAGAGAGAGAGAGAGAGAGAGAGAGAGAGAGAGAGAGAGAGAGAGAGAGAGAGAGAGGGACAGAGACAGAGACAGAGACAGAGACAGAGACAGAGAGAGAGAGAGAGAGTGTGTGTGTGTGTGTGTGTGTGTGCGTGTGTGTGTGTGTGTGTGTGTGTGTGTGTGTATATATATATATATATTTACACACATATATAAATATATATATACACATATATATCAGTGACGATTAGCACTTTAATTATAGTTGTTAGGCAGTGGGGTTTTCCTTGTTAGTAGTACCAGGAGTGGAACGGAAGTACAAGTTACTTACCTTCGGTAACGATGTATCTGGTAGAGACCTTGTCTAGCCGCAGATTTCTTAACTTAGAATATCCCCAGGCGTCAGAATGGATCCAGAAAAGTCTTTGCAGCAGCACCACTGCGCGCCGGGGGACATCGCCAGATGACCCCACCCTGACGTCGTCCACGCACGTGATGTCAGCGAGGTCGTATTAGTCCCTCCCGGCGCATTGACGTCAGTTTTTTTCGGAGAAACTTTTCTACGGCACAACGCGGAGCCACCAACAAAAACTGTGAGAGTATGGGAACAGTGTGCGAAGGATGAAAAACCTGCAAAATAAATAAGGCGGATGGTGAAAAACACCATTATAAAAGACAGTATTAGGCATTATCTACATATAAGTGCAAAAGCAGATTACTTAACTTAGAATAGATACCATAGCCATACCCTGGGGGGCGGTGGGTCTACGACAGAACAAAAGAAAGTGCTCAAGCACGGAGCCGGCAACAGAGTGATGGACAATGGGGAAGGCTGTGGCAGGGCAACCAGACAGCAACCCAATTAGCTCGGAAGAGCAAAAGAGAACGGGAGGCAAGGCGTCCCAAAAAATATGCCATAATGGTGCTACACCACACCTGTATAAGTACGAGATGTAGAAACGGCACCAGCAATATAGCAAACAGAGCGAGAGAGAGAGTCTCGAACGAAGGAGGAAGAAGGACCACTCTCAGCTTAACGGCGCACTATGTAGACACCAACCAAAGGTCGGGGAGAAGTGATGCAACCATACCAGAGCCTACCAGCTAGTCCATAGAAGGAAGGCCGGTGGAGCTACAGCCAGAACTGAAGGGCAAGAGGTAGAAACTGAAAAATGTCCTAGAAGGACAGGCGGGAACAAAACACGCCAAGTGCACACCCACGCACCAAAGGGGGGACAGGGACGAGCAGGAACAATCTTAATCACGCTGATGCGGGCCACCGCTGAACCATGCCCAGAGTCGATAGCCACAGAGTCAACAAGGTGGCGTAGCCAAAAAAGGGCATAGGGCTGCCCAACCAGGCAGCTGGAAGATTAAGGTGAGAACTAACTCACGAAATACAGTTGTAGGGTGCAGACACTAGAACGACTGACATCAGAAGAGCTGTTCCGCAGGCACAGCAGACATAGTATAGGGTGATACCTAATAAAAGGGGCACATTCGAAGGAACTGGCACCAGAGTACCAATAGGCGTATAAATGTAGGAAAGAATCTCAGAATCGTAGACCACATCCTCTGACTGGGAGTAAAAATTAACCCTCGTCCAGAAAGAGAGATATCGTCCAGTATCTGCACCCCAAGAAGGGAGCAGTGTAAAGCCAGGGAACCACCCCAGGTAGTGGGACGCAAAAGGGACCCTATTGCTGAATATGCAGGAAAAGTAACAAAGTGCTCCTAAGTGTACTGAAAGACATCCTGCAGCGTAGACAAAGGGCAATCCCGAGTGCAGCCCTGAAAAGCTCCCTGACCCATGGAGATATAGGACGATACCTCGCAGCAGCGATGAGAGGTGGAGATGTAGGAAGGAGAGTACCTATGGGAACCTGCATACACACACACACACACACATATATATATATATACACACATATATATAGCAAAGAAGGGTAAACGAGCCACGACCATGCAACATGGGTAGTATAGGAGCACACCTAGTGCATTATTGGCAGGTGGTATCCGCATTTTAAGCTTGAAAAACACCATGAAAATCTTCCAAGGTGGAGAATGACGCATATAAGCAAGACGACCTATGACATGTAGAAGACAGCGGTAAGTCACAACATTGAACACCGTACGATGACAAGATAAGAGCACCAAGGGACGCATTGAGCCCAAAGGATCTCTAGGCCCACAGAACAAAAAACAGAGCTATATAATAGCATACAAGTACCCCACTTGGAGTATGGACACCCCAAACAACGGGGAACACCTCTTAGGGCAAACCACAGTCAGAGGCCAGACACAACAACTTGTGGAACACTGCCACAGTAGGCTGATTGCCAGCTCAAAACACATAAGGCATCAAAAGGATGCTAAATGCAAGGGTAACCACCCTAGAACATGCTAAAAGAAGACCTGGGAAATATAGACTTAAGGCGGAGGGCGAAAGCCCACAAGGAGGAGCTCAACAGCCGATTTGGCGTGGGCATCAAACAATAAAACCCTATCTGGATTCAAAAATATTTTTGCAGGAACGTCATGAACATGGAGAGGAGTTGGCCTAACGGTTAGGGCGCTCGACCTCAGACCTGGGGGAACTGGGTTTGAGTCTCGGTAATGACGCTAAACATCCTGTGATTCTGGACAAATCACTTAATCTCCCCGTGCCTAACAAAAAAATGAATGTGTGTCCTCATGTAACGTAACTGGTGCTATGTAAAGCGCTCTGATACCTGATTGGATTCGGGTCAAGTTTGCGCTATATAAAACTCTGCTAAAAAAAAAAAAAAAGACATGAAGCAAGATCCACGACTTCCCTAAGCCACCTATTGCACCCAACCAAGTCAAAGTGACAATGGTAACCAGGGGAAGAAGGGAAACAAAACAAGGAACAGGGGAAGAAACCCCAAGTCGCTATTCCCAAGTGGCACAAGACCCGTCCGGATAAGGCACAAGGCTGTGGGTAAGTAGAGAATCACAGAGAACAAATTAGCATGTAGGAATATTCACCCTATATCCCTTTTAATTCTCTTTGTGGTACTATTCCCTACCTTAAATTAATAAAGCAAAAGTCTTAAATTATCTCTTCTTCCATATAAGGTATAAGGCTTATGTCTGGTTCTAAAACAAATAATAAAACAATATTATGTTGAGTGTAACTTGCGAAAAGCTAAATGCAATATTCTGTGCAGATACTAAAGACTACCTATATGTCATGTCTTGCTTGTGACAATAATGCTCAAAGTGTTTATTCTGAATCCACAGCGTAAAAATAACAAAACGTAACCTTGTATTCGGGTATTCTTTTTATTTTTAAATAGGTTCACCAAAGAAAAGGGATGGATCCCCACAGTTCCAAGAGCAGGATTAGGTAAGTAGTATTACAGTACATAAATGAAAGAGCAGAGCGAGAACACTGTTACCGTCAACTTCAATAACGCAGACTTAATTTTCTTTTTTCTCTTTTTCTTCTTTCGCAGGTTCGCGAAATGGCCCCCAAGAGATGCCGCCGAAAGAGAACCCACAGGAGAGACGTCGCCGAAGGAAGACCTGCAGGAGAGACGATGCTCCAATCGCCAGAACAACACAGGAGACGTAGCTTCCCAGGAGAAATCAGGTAAGCAGAATCCGACAACATTTCCAACACAAGTAATATCTTAGAGACCAGCGACATGGTTGGGGGGGTGGTTGGGGTGGGGGGTACCTGTGGGGGGGTTTCGAAGTGAGAGGAGTGGGAGGGGGTTGGGGGTTGCTCTTGTTGCTACACACCATTGGACTGGATCAGAATGCAGACGGACTGCGCTGTATCACGGACGCCTTTAGGGGGGATGGATGAGACTCTGTAGTCAGTTTGTCATGGTATCCGTTGTACTTCATGCTGATTTCCTCCATTGGGCGTTCAGTGGACCGCAGGATTGAATGTATGTTTTCTGAAAATCAATAAAAGCCTGTTTAAAAAAAACAAAAAAAAAACGTTTCCAACACAAGTGAACACGAAGCGTCACTACTCAAGGGAGGCTGGGCTTTGACTCGCCTGTCCTCCCTCCGCGCATGCGTGCACCCGGGCAGCGGCCATCTTAGTAGTTCTCCGGGATCATAACCGGCAATCGTGACAAACCCCATCAAAGGGTAGATCAACAAGTCGCTCCCGGATATTTTCCAGAAAGACGCTATCCCGCAACCAAGCATGGCGCCTCAAGGCATCTGAACCAGCAATTGCTCGGCCTAAGGAATCGGCAGTTTCCAAGGCTGAGCAGATCATGAATTCAGCAAGGTCACGGCCATCCCGGTGAAGATAAAGGAGGTCAACACGAGCGCCTTCAGAGGTGGCCGAAAAAAGAGACTCTGCAGGGTCCCATAATGCAGAGGTAGCCCAAGCCAAGTCACACACTGTATTCAGTGAACGGAGGGCAGCACTAGTGGAGGCGAAGATGTTACGACCCCACAACTCAAGCCACCTGGACTCCCTGAAGGGAGGAAGCAGTAACTGAGGCAAGGAAGGGAAGGCAGTTTGCAAAACAAACCCCTGCACGTCTGGGTGAACAAATAGGCAAACTGGATCATGTGGAGCAGGCCGGTGGTGATGCACGACAGAACGAGCCACGGGTCACCGGAAGCTGGCCGAGCCCAGGTGCCCAAAAGGGCGTCATAAAGAGAAGCCTCAAAGGGCAGAAGCGGCTCCACATTACCCGACCCATGGTGAAGGACATCAAGCAGAGGGTCCACAGGCAAGGGGACCGAAGGGGGCAGTATGTTTAGAACATGAGTGGCCAAGGAGACTACTCTAAGAAATGCCGCACCGGCCTCGGTAGCCCTCCGAGGAGGGGACAGCAACTCATCTGTAGGAGAGGGCTGTAAACTAAGTCTTCCAAGACACTGAGGGTGCGACCAATGCCCAAAGGAAGGAAGCCCCTTGGACGAATGGGGGTCCTGATGGGGCTCCTGAAGAGGTGGGGATCCTGCCGGGTCCACAAATTCTAGGGGGGGCACAGGCAAGGATAGATCCGGCATAGCCGGACGTGAAGGCGATGCCAAACTCTCCCCAGAAGCTTCCGGAGAAGAGTCAACAACCCGGCGCCGACGCGACACCAAAATGACTTCGGTCTGCGCCGACCCTGCCTCGCCTGGCGCCGACTCGGCTCTATTCGGCGCCAATTCCACATCCACCATGACAAGCTCTGCTAAAGGGGATGGCGCCGGAGCCAGGGAGGCAAGCCTCCGGCACCGCACCAGCGCCGACTCAGCCTCAACCACAACAGGCTCCAACTCCGAAGTAAGAAGCAGAGTCAGGGAGGCGAGTTTTCGGCGCTGGAGCGGCACCGACCTCGGCTCCAGGCAGGTGGCTGCCTTTCCGGAAGGCCGAGGTGTGCTCGAAGCAAGGCTTTGAGCACCAGCAACCTACTGCGACACCACAGGGAGCCCCATTGGACTATGCGGCGCGGCAGGGGTGCTATGGGTCGTAGAGGGGGACCCAGCCGGGCCACACCCTGATAACACCACCTCTCCTTTGTCCCTGGGGGGCAAGGGTTTATTTGGCCCCGTAAGTAGCGGAGGCCCCGAGGATGCCCCAGGGACAGGAGCGGACCCAAGGGAGGCCTGCAGAGCCGCGGCATAAGCCTCCATTTTGGTCCGAGTCGCCCCTGCGCCTGGATAGGGCAGATAGGGGGTGGGCTCCAGGAACTAGTGCCCCCGACAACAGACGGAAGTGAGGTCGAGGACCTCTGCGACACGCGCCGTGACTTACCCATAAGGGGTGAACGATGTCTCCGGGCCCCAGAGAGTGACCGACGCCGCAACTGGAAACCAGAGGGGCCTGCCGGCGATGAGGAGGCCAGAGGACAAGACGACTCCGACCGGGACAGTGGAGCCATAAGGAGCTTCATCCGGCGCTCCCGCCGGGAGTTCAGCTTGAGGTGTTGGCATGCGTCGCAATCCGTCGAGTCGTGGTGTTCGCCCAAACACCACATAAAGATAAGATGTGGGTCCGTCTCTGACATTTGCCGCGAACAGGAGGTACACATTTTAAAGCCCGAAGGCATCGCACACTGTTCCAGACGCGAAGCGTCAAAAGGGGCCTGAAAACAGGCCAGAGGAACCGCTTACTCCGGATCCGTGATGCACGCGGAAAAGAAGGAAACTGACATCAGCGTGCCGGAAGGGACTTATATGACCTCGCTGACGTCACCTACATGAACGACGTCAGGGCAGGGTCGTGTAGCGCCGTCCCCCGGCGTGCAGAGGTGCTGCTGCAAAGAATTTTCCCGATCCAATCTGACACTAGGGGATATTCTAAGTTAAGGAATCTGCGGCTAGATGCCTCTATCAGATCAACATGCTCACAAGAGACACTGGCTGAAGACCAAGACAACCAAATTAGGTAGAAGGGCCCAAGGCAAGACAATGAAGACTGAACACACCTGGGTGGGCCATTTGTGGCGTAACCAAGCAATACTTTGGAGAAATCTGCATCCGCAGAGGCAGGAGAGAAGTACGGACTAACCGTAAAATACAAACATGGAAGCTCTAGAAAGAGCTACATCACCCTTGTGGGTCTTACTAGAGGAGAAGTCCCACAACAGTAGGCAGCCCTAACACGAAAAGCCTACAGCGCGAACTGTAGGAAAATTCCCAAAAGAGAAAGAAGAGAAGTTACTTACCTTTGGTAACGCTTTTTCTGGTGGATACAGTATCTACCTGTGGATTCCTCACCTTTTGAATACCCCCTGTGCCCACATTCTGCGGAAATTCTTTCCTAGCTCTCCCACATCGACGAGGAGTCATTATAGCACGGCTCCGCTCGCAACACCATATGACGTTATCGGAGCCATAAGAGGACCTCGTCGGCGTGCTGACGTCAGTTCCACCCATTTTTTCCGTGCCACCGAGGCAAACGGGCAGACCGACACATTTCCACATATATACATAGTATGCTAAATATATCTATATATATATATATATATATATATATATATATATATATATATATATATATCTATATATATATATATATATATATATATATATATAGAAACAGTCCTTCTCTGCTCTTCACTTTAGCAGAAACATGAAGGTACGGGCCTCTTTCCTCCGAAAAAAATCAGCAAAAAATGGATGAAGCAGGTATTTATTTCTCCCAGAGAATTTAAATGTCAATTAATCATAGGACCAGTGTCCTCCATGACGCGTTTCACTCCACGCAGGGAGCTTGATCACATGATGCAATGCAGTATGATGACGAAATAAATAGAGGAGTAACACCAAAATTCAGTGAAAGTAGAAAACAGACTAAAACTATCAGTAAATAGGGTCTCAAAGCATCCGAAGAAAACACAAAATAGTGAATTTTGCCAGATGTAAAAGGAGTTAATTAAGTAAAATGTGGTGGTGATGTATAAAAAAAATTAATAAATAATATCAGAAAATACAAATAGGTTACAAGAAGACGGTAATCAAAATTAGTACATAGTGCATTTGGACCGCTTCAATGAGTACCTAAATGTGCAAGAATCTGATAAAACAAGGACTAGTGTCCATTGGAAAATGCCCACCACTAACTTATAACATGCATCTGACAAATCATATCAATTTATACACTTGATTGCGGACACTAAAAGAATGAGACCAAAAAACAACTTAGGGGTAAAATGCCATTGAGAGGTAGCTAGATATAACTAAACATAAGACACACCATGTAGATACATGCAACCATCCCAAAGATATTGTTGGACAGGCAAGTATCCAACTAAAATGTATATATACAATAGACTAAGAAGCTAATATTGTCACCAATTAAAAACCATCAACAAAGTAAAAAAGACAGTAGGTAAAGCAATTGGTGTCAAGGTAAAATCTAGACCAAAAATTTCAACAATATCAGTGCAACAATAAAAACTGCCGGACTTCATAAATAGCTAAAACCTCATGATAAAACGATGTCTAAAAAAACTCTTTCTATACATTTTATAGTTAGTTAAATGACCTCTATACATAAAAAAAATTGTTTTAATAAATACCCCTATAATAAATAGTCTGTAAAAAATCTAAAAACTAAGGTGCTGGTGAACAAACAGTGCAAACATAGCGCTATAAAATTAGCAGATAAAAAGAGCAATAGCAGCAAGTCAAAAAATGAGAAAACATGTCAAGACTAGATTTGAAATGTACAACAGAATATGGCAGACAACGACTCTAAAAAAGCTAAAAAATTGGTGTACAACAGCAATCATAAAAAGTTGTGCAGATCTTCATTCATGTTAAGGCCATTGGGGACTCTAGAATCGAGAGCAAGTATAAAATGGGACTCCTGTTGCCTCAATAACTTATCACGATTACCACCCCGTCCTGGGTTGGCAACTGACCCAATGACCGTAAACTCCAAATCCTTTAATTTATTCTCATGAATGGATTTGAAGTGTCTAGCAACTGGGTAATTATGATCACTGTTGACGATAGCTCTTACATGTTGGAGAATACGCTTATGCACCGGAAGTTTGGTGCTGCCTATATATTCTAAATTACAAGTGCACTTAAGTTTGTAGATAGCGTATTCTGTACGGCAAGTTAAATGCCCTTGGATAGCTATCTCCTTGTCGCTAAAAGCTGTTTTGTAGTGCGTACTGTTAGTTGCGAAAGTGCAAGCTCGGCAAGAATTGCATTTGAAGAAGCCCGTCCTGGAAAGCCACGTGCCTTTGGTACTGGATGCAAGCATAGGTCTCACAAGGGCATCTCTCATTGAAGGAGCCTTTCTAAAGGTAATAGATGGGAGACTAGGAAGAATGGGGCCAAGAATGTTATCTGTTAGGACAATAGGCCACTCTGAATAAATAATCTTGCGGATGGCATTTTCTTGAGTACAAAACGTGGTGATTAAACGTACTGGCTGTACCAAAAGTTCTGAAATCTCAGTTGCATTTTTAGTACTGGGCTGCAATAAACTCTCCCTAGATTTACTATTGGCCTTGTTAAGGGCGAGGGTCAAGAGATGAGCTTTATAACCCCTTTCCAAAAATCTAATGAATGCTGCCTTCTGACATTCAGTGGAGACCAATTCAGTGCTGCAAATTCTTCGAATATGAATGAATTCGCCATAGGGTATACTATTAATCAAATGCCGAGGAAGTGCACTCGTAGCATGGAGAATAGAATTCCCCGCAGTTGTTTTTCTATGTAACTTAGTACAAAGTCTGTCATTGTCTATATATACCAAGACATCTAGAAATTCTACAGAGGAGCTGTCAATGGACACAGTAAATTTGAGATTTAACTCATTCACATTAATGTCTTCAACAAAAAGCCTAGCATCTTCCTCAGAACCTTTCCAAACCAAAAATATATCGTCGATGTACCTCCAATAATGGACTACATGCCTCCACCAACGCTCGTGAGTGACCATGAGGATATTGCTCTCCCACCAACCTACATGAAGACATGAGTAGCTGGGGGAAAAACAAGCCCCCATGGCCACCCCGCGCACCTGATGGTAGTAATCATTCTGAAAAAGAAAAAAGTTAGTGGATAGACATATTTCAATCATTTCTAGGAGCATAGTGTTATGCTTCAACATGTTAATATCCCTATTTTCCAAAAAGTATTTAGTGGTATTTATGCCATGTTTATGGTCAATACTTGTATAGAGGGATTCTATATCCATCACTACCAGTAGGTAGTCTGAACACCATGTGATATCCTTAACTTTATTCAGAAAATCCGTAGTATCTTTGATAAAAGATGGCAGCGAAATCATATGTGGCTGCAGAAAAAAATCAACATATTTTGATAAGTTCTCATTCATACTGCCCTGTGCAGAGATTATGGGGCGACCAGGGACAGGAGTCTTATTCTTATGGACCTTCGGTAAAAAGTACAACATAGGAGTGATTGGATGGTCAATACAAAGAAAGTTTGTTTCATCTTTAGATAAAAGACCAATTCTCTTCCAATGGAGGATTTTCTTCCGAGTTGTATCTTCTGCAGCCTTCATTTCAAATTTGGACGAATGTCTATAGCAAGAGGTATCCGAAAGATGTCGCTCTGCCTCTGCTAAATAATCCGAACATGACCATAGAACTGTATTGCCACCCTTATCAGATTTCTTGATGACAAGATTATGATTGTGTTGCAATTGAGAAATAAGGGCATGGTATTGTTTATTGCGGTAATCATTCTTTCGTGATTGGAAAGGTATCTTCCTGTTAAGTGCCTTGAGCTCAGTGATAACACGGTCACTGAAGACATCGACAGCGTCTTTAGGCATAAGAGGAAGAAAAGTGGAAGTGGGACGGAAAGGGCTGGAGGCTGTCTTAGGGCGGATAATATCAGGGGTGGCCATAGCTGATTCATCACCTTCAGTCTCGCTGCTCAGATCAATTAATGTCTGTAAATTTGAGATGTCTTTGATATATATATACACAAATGCATAACCAATAAAGACAAGGAGATATAGCAACAGACCAAGCATTTCTCACTATTAAAACAAAGCATGATTAAGACATATTAAAAACATTCATGTCAAACAGTTAAATCATTTTTTGGTAGACACAGGTGGACAACGGGGAGGCGGGTGGGGCCATGAGGAATCCACAGGTAGATACTGTATCCACCAGAAAAAGCGTTACCGAAGGTAAGTAACTTGTTCTTCTGATGGATACTTCTGCCTGTAGATTCTTCACCGTTTGAATAGAATCCCAAAGCCGCACCTCTCCCGGAGGAGGGTGTCCACCTGACTAGACCAAACAATCTTGCAAAACAGAACGAGCAAAATGACGATCCCTCCTAACCTCCGAATCCAAGCAATAATGCTTTGCAAAAGTATGGAGGGAGGCCCTAGTTGCTGCTTTACAAATATCAATAACAGGAACACCTCTAGCCAAAGCAGAAGAAGTAGACTTAGCTCTGGTGGAATGAGCTCTGACATGTTCAGGAGGATCCTTCTTGGCCAAGGCGTAGCAGATCTTAATAAACAAGATAATCCACCTGGAAAGTGTCCGCTTGTGCACAGCTCTGCCTGTCATTCGTCCAATGTAGCCTACAAAGAGCTGATCATTCAGTCTCAGATCTCTTGTTCTGTCCAAATATAAGCTGACAGCTCTCTTAGGGACATTTGTATGAAGCCAAATTGTGATCGCACACACTGAAATTCGCAGGATTTCAGCGTTTGCGATCGCAATTTAGGCAGTGTGCAATGTAGCACAAAAAAACCCACTTCCAAAATAAGGAATCGCAAAATTTGCGATTCCCTATTTTGCGAATGCATTTAAGGAATCCCAAATTGCGATTCCTTAAATGCAATGTAGGAAGCACCCAAGTTGTGCAATTTTGGCTTAAGGAATTGCAAATTACCACCAAATTCAGGTTGGTGGTAACTTGCGATTTCTTTGGAAAATGCACTTTTTTGCATTTTTCAAAGTGCCATGTGTCGCACATACATGCCCTTAGGTCATGTATGTGCAACACATGGCACTTAGGGCATGTACGTGGGCCACATGTGCACACATGCCTATTTCAGGGGTGCAACAGGGTGTTCTATTGACACCCTTGCAACCTTGAAATTGCATTCTCAATTTGCGATTCTCTAATTGGGAATCGCAAATTGAGAATTTCTTACTATTCATTCCTAAGGGCCTTTTAGCCCGCAGGAATGAATGGGACGGTATTCCTTATCTGCGAATCGATTCGCAAATAAGGAATATGTAGGATTCGCAAAATATCTAGAAAGTCCTACATACATTGCATTTTGCGATTCTCTAATTGCGATTCCCTAAAAATCGCAATTTGAGAATCACAAAACGCGTTTTCATACTTATGGCCCGAAGGGTCCAAACGATGAAGTCTCTCCTCCTCCTTGGAAGGGTGAGGGGGAGGATAGAAGGTAGGTAAAGTAATGGACTATCCCATATGGAAAATAGTAACCACCTTGGGAAGGAAAGCAGCTCTGGTCCTTAGAATCAACTTATTTGCATGAATGGTCAAGAAGCACAAGTTACTTGTGTAACGATATATCTGTAAGAGACATTAGTTAGTGATAGATTCCTTACCTTAGAATATCCCCAGGCGTTAGACTGGATCCGGAAAGTTTTCGTCAGCAGGACCCCTGCACGTCGGTAGGCATCGGCGTGCGGCTCCGCGTATGTCGCTGGCGTCGTAGCCACCAAGATGACGTCGTTGGAGCTACTTAAACGCGCCCTGATGTCAGTTCTGTACACAACTTGTCCGCGCCAGGAGCGCAGAGCCATGCCAGAGACCGACTACTGGTGCAAAAGAACTAGGGCCCTAAAAGGGATGACCTGAACCCTAGAGAACAGTTCGCAGAACGGGGAGGATGGGCGGGCGGTAAGGAATCTATCACTAACTAATGTCTCTTACACAAGTAAGTAACTTGTGCATCTGAAAGAGAAACGTTAGTGATAGATTCCTTACCTTAGAATACATACCCAAGCAATACCAACCCTGGTGGTGGGTCTGCGAAGTGAGATTACACCAGAAAGTCAAGGAGAACCGAACGGCCAAAGAAGCCGTCTCTCCGGACCTGACTGTCAAGGCAATAGTGCTTAGTGAAAGTATGCAACGAGGCCCAATTGGCTGCCTGACAGATGTCTTGCAGGGGGACACCGCGTCCCAATGCTGTAGTAGCTGCTGTCGCCCTGGTAGAATGGGCGAGCAGCCCAACTGGAGGTTCCTTTTTAGCCAGAGAGTAACAGGCTTTCATGCACACGACAACCCATCGGGAGATAATTCGCTTGCGCACAGCACAGCCTTTCTTGGCGCCCATGTAGCCAACAAAGGCTAGTCATCCACACGGAACTGTTGTGTGCGGTTGAGATGAGAATGAAAGCGCACGTTTTGGGTCCAGGCGGTGGAGCCTCTCCTCCTCTCTTGAAGGGTGCGGAGGCAGAAAGAAAGTGGGCAGAGTGACAGTTTGCCCGAGATGAAAGGCAGAGACTACTTTTGGCAGAAAGGAGGGACGCGGTCGAAGCACAACCTTGCCCGGATGAATCGCCAGGAAAGGAGGTTTACAGGAAAGAGCCTGGAGATCACACACCCGCCGAGCGGAGGTGATGGCCACCAGGAAGACAGTTTTCAAAGTTAATAACCGCAAAGGACAGTTATGAAGAGGCTCAAAGGGAGCGCACATCAAGTATGTGAGAACCAGGTTCAAGTCCCATTGAGTCATCACAAAAGGAATAGGAGGGAAAAGGTGAGTAATGCCTTTGACAAATCTATTAACAACCGTGGTCTTGAAAAGAGAGGGCTGATCAGGCAGCCTAAGAAAGGCTGAAAGAGCAGAAAGGTAGCTCTTGATAGTGCCCAGAGCAGAGCCCTGAGAGAAGGAACAATAGCACCTCAGAAAGAGGGACAGAAAGAGGATCTACAGCTTTTGCTGTGCACCATGCCACAAATCTTTTCCACCGACAGGCGTATACCGTTTTAGTGGAGGGACGCCTGGCTGCCAGAATCAAATCACAGACTTCAGGAGGCAAGTCAAATGGAATCAGCTGTCGCCGCTCAATCTTTATGCAAGGAGGTGGAGGCTGGACAGGTTCGGGCGGAGGACCGTCCCCTGTTGCTGCGACAGGGGATCCTCCTGAAGAGGCAGTCAGGTCGGGGGATCCACGCTCATACTGAGCAGCTCGGGATACCAAACTCTTCGAGCCCAGTCCGGTGCCACAAGAATGACTTGGGCCCGGTGGCGTCTGATCTTCTTCAGCGTGAAGGGGCTCTGATTACCATCAATACTTAGACAAAAGGCCTCAATCGTCCCCGCACCGCGCTTTACTAACAAAAGAGTAAAGCCAGTTTAAAAACACAGCGTGTACTTTCAGAAAGTACATGCTGTATTTTGAAACTGGCTCTACTCTTTTTGTTAGTAAAGCGCGGTGCGGGGACTATTTCAGGCATGAACTTTGGGCTGAACTTTGGGGCCAGAGTTCGAGCCTCGAGGTCGCGTCCACATCCTGTGATTGTGGGCAAATCACTTAATCTCCCTGTGCCTGAATATGTAATGTAAAGACAGTGCTCATTTAAAGCGCTCCAATACCTTCGGGTCGAGTTCGCGCTATCTAAAAGATGCAAAAAAAAAAGCAGTGGGACAATAACAGAAAGAAAGTGGGGGCGGAGGGGTAGACGGACAAATGGGGAGGTATAGGGAAGGTTTCAATTATCTAATGTAGTACAGAGGGTTAATATGCCTGCTGCAAAGAACGCATACCATGTATTTTACAAAAACAGTATTTTATGTGCATAGGTCAGTTGGTTACTGCTTTTGTCACATAGATTCTTTTGTTACTCTGCAGCTCATAAGAGACAATCATAATCTAGCACAGTGACCTATAAACTGTCATCAAAGATCTGCTTACACATTGCATGGTACAAATTAGTAACTTATGTTTTTCCCTGTCTTTCATTATCCTGATGCTGCTAAAGGGGTTTATTTGGGTGGAAATACATTTTTATTGTTAAAGTTAATGCTAACCACTGTGAATGACATGTGACTCCTACACCTTGTAGTCCCCTTTGTATGTAGCATTTTCTCTACACTGATTTACACACATGCTTCATTGTCTCTGTGTGTGTGATGTAAAGTGCTCTGACATCCTACAATGGTATGAGACAGTGGTTCCCAAACTGGGGTCCACGGACCCCCAGGGGTCCGTGACACATTCCCAGTGGGGTCCGCAGGCAGCAGTTTTAAAAGCAATGCAAAGTTCCTTGTATAAACAGCAGTTTTTGGGCAGCAATAAAAGGGTCAAGTTAACTCCAGTGATTAATGTACCTGCTGCAGAGAGATGGAATGCGTTACTTACCTGTAACTGCGGTTATCCAGTATTGGTATCTTTCATAGATTCACATGCCTGAATCATTTCCCCGTCGTCGGGATGGGAGTCACCGGTAAATAACAAAGCAATGTCTTAGTTGACATATATAGTGTAGGAGAGTAGGGTCTGCTTTCTATGTTCACCCCCACTTTTTGCTTTTGCTTCACTGGTTTTCGACTTAGATGTGGCTGTGGGCCTGCTAATCAGACCCACAGCCCAGCTGTTCTCTCTCTAAATTCACACTATGTACTTTAGGTACATAACCCAATTGGTAAGGATCACCTTCTAGGGCCCTGTACAGTGTACCTTAGGTACCCAGGGCATAGGTGTACCCTAGGCCTACCAGGGGCTGCAGCATGTATTATGCCACCCCTGGCTGGCCTTCCATTATGACACAACTGGCTGATCACTCAGCTGGGGCAAGGTCGTGTAATCACCCCTTGCTTAGGTGTAGTATTCCTATACCTACCTTATATATAGACACATGGGTAACCTATCAGTCACTCCTATGGCAGGCCTTAACGATCCTGAAGGCAGAGTGCTTGGTAACATGTGAGATGGTGCTCTAGCATGAGCTGAGCCTGTCTGCAGCTTTCGGAACCATGTCCTTATAGCTGTTCTATGATATCGCCTACCATATACTCTTAAAGTGCCTTATAATCCTCGCGGTTATGGTAACTATGGTTTGGCGTTATCAAAACATGTCATGTAAGGTGTCTAACACTTTGGAATACTACCCCCACACAATTTCTGGCGGTGAGGATAATATTCCTCCCTTCTAGAGGGAGAAGACATGTTGAAGACCTACTACCCGGTTAAAGTTAACCAGAGCCCCAGCATCACAAAATGGATGCTGCTGCCACAGACACAAGTCTGACCTCCTGCTGCTGGGAGTCCTTCCAGCGAGGGAGGCTTGGACAATAGGTTTCCTGCCTTGGGAGGTACTAGCACCACCCTAGACAGGCCTTAGTGTATTGGGGCAGGGAGGGATGAATGAAACGAGACACTGCCTGGGGCACACAAGGTGTCCCATGCATAATCCGGTTCAAACCGGTGCTGGGGCACTCCAGCCCCGGTCCTGGCGCGAAACTGGACAAAGGAAAGGGGGTGTAACCACCCCCCTCCCTGGTCCCACCCATAGGAGGGACCTAGCAGGTAACCCAGCCCCCCAGATTAGTATAAGAGTGGGAGCTGAGTCCCTAGGACTTTGGATTATCCTGATAACTGAAACTTGAACAGAAACTCTGGACCTTCGACATTCGACTACGGAAGAAGACTGAAGAATCTCCCTTGTGGTCAAGGAGTGGCCACCCTGTGCAACAGGCACCATCAAGCGACCTGCCGTTTGCTTTGCTCAACGTTCTACGAGGAACCGACTGCAGAGCCCGACCAGCGCCTTGACTTCCAGACTTCTCCGACCCTGATCCACATCCACAGCAAAGCTGAGATCCGTGGAGGCGACGAGAGACGTGGGACCGGCTACATGGGAAAATTGGCTACTTGCTTCCAGCGCAGCTTCTGAGGCATCCTCGAAGTTGTGCTCTGTGGATTGAGAAGTCCCAACCCCGAGCACCATCTGCACCGAAGATCAGCCCTCCACACTCCACGAGTTCTGCGTGGGGCCCTTCTGCATTTTCCTGCTCGACGTGTCTGTCTGGTTGCTTGCCCGTTGGCTAGTGACCTCTGCGACGACGAACCTTTGACTTTCCACCGCTGGTTTGGCTCCTCCAGACTAGTCCTTGCTTCCCTGTGAAAGAGAAGCACCTCAGGCCTTCCTGGTCTGCAACAGAAGCAAATCCTTCATTCTGCGTGGGTTGCGCTTGCCAAGGCTTGTTGAGTCCCAACTCGACATCGACGCCGCCGACAGCAAGAGCCCTCGTGGGACAGCTTGCCTCCTGGTTCTGGTCGTCCTCGACGCCTCCTGGTACCCGTGGCTGCTGCGACAAGCTTCACCTCTTCACCTGCATCTTCACGACATCGCCTGGTTCCTTCCCGGCTCCTGGCTGGTGACCTAGACTCTGTCCCCTCTGCTTTCAGGTATCCTCCTTCTTGATTCCATCCTTGGAATCCACCGGACACTCTTCACTGACTGCCTGTCAGCATCTTTTCTTCAGGCATCTATAGGAGTCGACGACGAAACCCGACGCAAGTTCAGACCTATGCACCCGCAGCCCGTGGGCTAGGTAACTTGAGTACTCCGGTGCTCACAAGGGTATTGACTATCCAAGTGTCTAGTTTCCAAGTCTCTAACTCCTAGTACCTTCCGAAGTGTCCTAAAACTCTTAATTTCTAAATACTACTATTTCTATCGACTTTAACGCATTACGCGTGAGTGTTTCCACTCTGCACCTGAATCCCGTGGGCCTCCCACTGCCTGGCAACTGATAGGATAGTGTAGCCCCAGCGATTCCCTAGGCCTAGGCCTAACCTGTGTTCGTGACAGTGGTTCTTATACCACTTACTTAGTATATGGTTTGCGTGGCCCCTAGGGCCTAACTGTATTACTTACCTGTGTGACTTATGTATGCTTAAATAAGACTGTGTTGTACTTACCTCGAATCTCATAAAGAGTGCTGAGGGTATTTTGACTAGAATAAATACATTCTATTTTTATAATATATCTGTTGTGGTGTCCTTTCATTTGGTATTCAAGGGGTTGCAAATGGTATAACAGCTGGCTTCACATGCCATACAGACTTTAGCCTAAGACTGCTCTTGTCCATGCTACCACTAGGATAGCTGGTCTATAAGGTTGACTTTACAACCAATCACCATAAGGGTTGTTTGGACTGATACAAGGTGTACACTAGAACTAGTGACATCATATATCAGGCCAACTTCTCACAACCGCTCTCTCTCTCGGAAAAAGAAAGAACTGACGTCAGCGCGCGTGGGCACGTCTAAGTAGCTGCGACGATGTCATCTCGGCAGCTACGACGCCAGCGACGTACGCGGAGCCGCACGACGACATCTACACACGCGCAAGGGTACTGCTGGTGAAAACTTTCCGGATCCAGTCTGACGCCTGGGGATATTCTAAGGTAAGGAATCTATCACTAACGTGTCTCTTTCAGATTGTAGGTTTCGAACTAAGAGCCTGAAGCTCACTTGCCCTCCCAGCGGAGGTAATGGCACTCAAGAAAACCGGCTTAAAAGAGAGAAGCCTCAACGGACAACTATAAAGAGGCTCAAATTGAGAACCCATTATAAAGGTAAGAACAAGATTTAAATCCCACTGAGGCATAATGAAAGGAGTGGAAGAAAACCTATTAGTAAGTCCCGCAATGAACCTCCTAACAATGGGGGACTTAAATAAAGACGGCTGGTCCGGCAAACATAGAAAAGCCGACAAATAGCACTTAACAGTGGCCACAGCACAACCCTGCTGATCCATGAAAAGTGAAAATTGAAGAACTTCTGACAAGTGGGCCTTCAAAGGGTCAATGGACCCCTCTCCACACCATTTAACAAGTCTAGACCATCTGGAGGAATAAATAGATTTAGTGGCGTGTCGCCTGGATGATCAAATAACATCCACCACATCCAGCAGGAGAGAGAAGGAACTCAGGTTGCCTCGTTCAATCTCCAGACATGTAGGTGCAGGCTCTGGAGGTGGGGGTGTAGAACCAGATCCGGCGATTGCGAGAGGAGGTCTGCCCTGAGAGGGAGACGGAGCGGAGGGTGCGATGAGAGGTGAAGAAGATCTGTGTACCACACCCTTCTTGGCCTCCTTCATCATTGGGTTCCTTTCTGTTCCGAATGGCAGTATTATAGGTCAGTGGCCAGGCGGGGACCTTGAAGACTGTGACTACAGGCACGACTCGCGTCCATGGAACTATGGAGCACTATTAAGTGCCACTACATATACGGTGGAACAGACATCAAGTAAAAAAAAGTGTGATATGCATGGTGCGTGGCTGGAATACACCTGACAAATTTTGGATAAGTGTGTAAGGAGTGGACTCAGGGAGTGAGATTTCCAGTTGTGACGAAAGCCACAAGGAAGGGTGCCAAAAACATGTATACCAGATCAAAGAAGGAAGTTAGGGCCACAGTGTGTACCCCCCTGAACTTCCCACTCTTTCTTTCGCAGACATTAAATTTACCAACTGGGGCATTTGAAAAGTAATAGTTGCCACCATCCAAGTATTTTTAGCTGACCCCCCCAGCTCCTATTTTCTTCCTTATAGTCTGATATTATTCAAAGTCCCTGTGTAGCCTCATTGGTTGCAGCACGCCCGTTCCGCAGAGGAACGGGAAGGAACCTGATGATAAAGTAGGCCACCAAGGGGAAACCCTGGTGGGTGAGGGTTATACAAAAAATATTTTTTTTGCTTTTTTCAAAAGAAAGTGATCTGGACAGTCCACATGATAGAATAGGGCTCTCTAATTTGTGCATAGTTTGAGTTGGAGGAGGATGAGCCCTCCTCTGTCCTCCCCCTACTCTCCCCCTTATTTGCAGTAAAACATACTTATAGGACACCATGAATTTTAGTACGCATTTGCTAACGATATCATGGAATTAAACCTAAAATCTTATAGCCATAAAAGTGGTTTCGCTTTACACAAGCAATACGGATGGAAAAGGCCTCAAGGCATGCCATTATATTTTAAATCTGAGGAATATAAATTCCTGGAACTTACACAAACGATTAAAAATTATGAGAAGCTGTTTAGAACATAACATTTGTATTCAATGGGAAAATCTTCAGACAGAAATGTGGATCATCAATGGGAGTTTCTTTCTCATCAAGTTTTTAAAATCTCACCATGGAGTGGTGGGAAAAAACCATAGACTGAGGAGAGAATGAGAAAATTATGAATAAGTTTGTAATCTGGTTGGGAGGCGTGGCCGACAGCCGAGCATGGCGGCTGCCTTTTAACGGAGCTCCGGACCCGGGCTCACGAATCCTGCCTGCTATCCGCCTCACGCTGCACCCCTCTGCACACTCGGACCGGCTCTCAGCCCATCCGCTACCCAGGATTGTTGCTTTGATGCTGGCCGGGGACGATGCGATTACCGAGGGGACGAGGCGGGCCTACTAACGGGAGCCCATCGGTCGCCTGATTGTGCGCAGCCTGCCTCCAACGGTGGCTGGTCTACAGAGGAGGGCCGTCGGAAGGTGTCCAGACGGAGTGCCCTCTTAGCTACTGTGCACCCGGCGGCGGAGCAGACCTGGTGGAGCTGGAGAGGCCTGCTGTGCGACGGAGGGAATCCCCGGGGCCGATCTACGCAAGCCCCAGGGCTGATCAGCGGCCTTCGGCCGTCGCGCCGGAGTGGAGTAGCTGATCCGAGTGTGTTGTGCCACTGCAGCCCCCCCTGGAGCAGAGCCGGCGACGACTGCCACATGTTGGAGGTACCCCCTAGGGCTGAATTACGCAAGCCCCGGGGTTGAATTGAGGCCTACGAAAGACGCACTGGGGGCAGGGCACCGTCCCGGGAGTGCTGTACTGCGGCGATTCCCCCCCCCTTGGTGCGGAGACGAGTACATCAGCGGTGGTAGCCCCCCACCCCCCGAGGGAGCGCGCACATAGATATGGGCCTGGCACCGGGACTCTGGGATTGCTGGAAGGGGCCATCACAATGAGCCAGGGAGAGAAGGCGGTGAGTTGTGGAGCACACTTGGGGGAAAGTGTATGTTTCTAGAAGCAGGGGGCACACTGCATGCCGGCCTGAGACAGTAAACATCTGAATGCCACGGTGCACGGACAGCCCTGCTATCGGTCTTCTAGGAGCACCTACACATATCACGATGCTGGAGTGAGTGGAAGGTTCCATGGAGGCCTGATTTGTGAAACGTCATGACCCGCGCTGTCCTTAGCGCACAGTGAGGCCTATCTGGGATATACATTTTGGTAGTCATGGAGCTGCCCTCGCTGAGCTGTGCTACACCGACTCCCCTCCTGCTCCTGCTCCACGGGGCGAGAACGCATCGGAGGCCTCCCGCAGTCTGCCCAACGGAGATGGGCCGCAATAAAGGAAGACAGCAGGACACCGGACCCAGCGTAGACCTCACAGTGACGAAGATGGACCTTAGTGGGACATCGCAAATGCCCAGCTGCATCCCGCCTACAGCAGAGACGGGACCTGTGGACAAACTAGACATCATCTTGCAGGTCAGAGAATCGAGAAGAGCCATTGAACATCAAATAGGTGCTCTCACGCTACTTAAGGCGGACCACGCTCAACTTGCGGACAAAGTAAAAGATAATACCATGGCGCTGGCGGATCTTTCCCCGCAACAAGCTCAGACTACGACCCAAGAATAGCAACTACAAAAAGCAAGTCAACACCCTACTAGACCGAGTGGAGGATGCAGAGGGAAGGACAAGACGGAACAACCTCCGCGTCATTGGTCTGCCAGAGCGCTGTGAGGGACGGGACCCGGCTACGTATATGGAGCAGTGGTTCCGCGATCACATTACCTTGGAAGGTCTCTCCACCCAATACTGTGTGGAACGTGCTCATAGAATACCCACCGGCCAGCCCAAACCGGGCGCCCCACCGCGACCTCTCATTGTCCGACTGTTAAATTATAGGGACAGAGACACACTACTGCAAAAAGCACGAGAGCTGGATCAGATAAACTTCGGGAATGCACAAGTGTCACTGTACCCGGACTATACACTTATGGTGCAGCGGCAGCGCTCTTCTTTCATGGCTGTTAAAAGGAAACTGAGGGACTTGAACCTCAAATATGCACTTCTCTTCCCGGCCCATTTAAAAGTCATCTATGAACGCAAGACATATTTCTTTGAAAGCCCAGGTGACGCAGAAGAATGGTTGGAGGTAATGGATCCCACTGGGACCGGAGACGACGCCTCCCAAGGCACTCAACACAGCTCCAGCCATACGGAACGGAGTGGCGTCCGCCGAAGTAGACGACTACGTGGAAACTCCCGACATCCAAACTCCGACATCACAAGTGTGCAAAAGAACGATGGATTTAACCCAGATCTCTTGACTGGGGGAGAATGTCTGCATTGTCAGCATTCCGTCCATCATTTGTTTGTTGTAACGCTTTTCGCCCTAAGTGGGATGGGTATTCCCAGACGTGGGACCCGTGCTCACTACGCCACTGGAGTCAAGCTATCCTGGCTGATGACGGCTGATAGCCAGAAACCGGTCCTAGGATGCTTGATTCCGGTCCAGGGAAGACATGGCTTGGCAGTTCGGGCTAGACTGTTCCCATGAGGCACAGGGTCAAGACTGATTTGCATATGGCCATGTCTAAACTGGGGTGGCGTAGTGGGCAAAAGAACGATGGATTTAACCCAGATCTCTTGACTGGGGGAGAATGTCTGCATTGTCAGCATTCCGTCCATCATTTGTTTGTTGTAACGCTTTTCGCCCTAAGTGGGATGGGTATTCCCAGACGTGGGACCCATGCTCACTACGCCACTGGAGTCAAGCTATCCTGGCTGATGACGGCTGATAGCCAGAAACCGGTCCTAGGATGCTTGATTCCGGTCCAGGGAAGACATGGCTTGGCAGTTCGGGCTGGACTGTTCCCATGAGGCACAAGGTCAAGACTGATTTGCATATGGCCATGTCTAAACTGGGGTGGCGTAGTGGGCAAAAGAACAATGGATTTAACCCAGATCTCTTGACTGGGGGAGAATGTCTGCATTGTCAGCATTCCGTCCATAATTTGAAATGAAATGAAATGAAATGAAAAATTATATTTATATAGCGCGTAACTACCCGGAGGCCTCGTCGCGCTTCAGCAATTACTATGACGAGCTCCAAGGTACATTAGCACGCTTTCGCAAACAAATGGGTTTTTAGGACTTTCCTGAATGCCATCCTATTGTTGATCTGTCTAATACTCACAGGAAGGGAATTCCATAGTTTGGCGGCAGAGTGTGAGAAAGAGCGACCGCCCCAACGGGCTTTGATAACCTTTGTTGGAGTTGCTAAGTGCAGTGAGCCGGAACGAAGGGCTCTGGAAGGGACGTAAGGCACTACAAAGGGGAACAAGATGGCAGGGCCTGTTCGATGAAAAGATTTGTGCACTATGCACATCGCCTTAAACTGAGCTCTGGCAGTCATTGGGAGCCAATGAAGCTCCTTAAGGGCTTTCTTAGCTGATTGCCAACGAGGAATATTAAACAATAGCCGGGCGGCACAGTTTTGGGTGACTTGGAGCCTTTTGGTCACCGCTACAGGGGCGCCCAAATATAAGGCGTTCCCGTAATCCAGGCGAGAGAGAATCAGGGCCTGAACCATGACTCTCCTCGCCTGGAAAGGGAGCAGAGGAAGGACCTTGCGGAGCATTTTCATTAACCCAGCACAAGTTGAGGCAGTCTTGGTGGCTTGGACCGAGAAATCAAGCGCCCTGTCAAGCCAGATTCCAAGGCTCTTTATCTGGGGCTTAGGGAGGGGAGGAGTGCCAAGGCATGTAGGCCAAATAGAGGCCAAAGTGTTCGGTAAGGAATTACCTAATAACATGATCTCCGTCTTCTCCCCGTTAAGTTTAAGACAAGACGCATGCATCCACTCAGCAACAGCCTCTAGACACAGACCCAGGGTGTTAGATGACCCCTCCGAGTGGTCCAAAGAGACCACCAGTTGGGTGTCGTCTGCGTAGGTGACGATACGCACACCAAAGGGCTGAACTATATTTGCTAGAGGTTGCATATAAACATTAAAAAGAGTGGGGCTCAGGGACGAACCCTGCGGAACCCCACAACTGAGTGGTTGCTTGGCCGAGATCGTCTCACCCTCGAACACCTGAAAAAAACGCTCATCCAGGAAGGAAGTCAGCCATTCCAGGGGCGCGCCCGACACACCCATGCCTTTCAAACGATGTAATAGGATGGCATGGTTGACAGTGTCGAACGCGGCACTGAGGTCGAGTAGTATGATGGCTGCTTTTCCTCCCTGGTCCAGCACCGCTCTAGTCTCTTCTGTTACTGCTATAAGGGCAGTTTCAGTTCCATGCTGAGGGCGGAAACCCGTCTGAGAGACACATAGTAGGCTATTAGATTCTAAATAGTCCACTAAGATGTTATTAATGTGTCTCTCAAGAAGTTTGCTCATCCAAGGAAGTAGGGAGATAGGGCGAAAGTTGGCCAAATTGTTCTGATCTAAGGTGGGTTTTTTCAGAAGTGCCCTAACCATCGCACACTTCCATTGGACTGGGACAGAATTCGAAGCAATGGAAGCATTGAGGACATCCAGGATGGCAGGACGGATGACGTTGATTACTTTGATAAGAGTCTGAGGAGGTGCTGGGTCGTTAGGGGAACCCGAGGTGACTTTAGGGATTATTCCATCCAATAAGGAGGAGTCTAGAAGGGGGAATTTGTCCAACAGGCAAGAAGTCATCGTGTCGGGGTCCATTGTGGTGGTAGGCTCCAAGTTCCCACCAGCTATGGAGAAAGAGGAATAGATAGCAATTTTCTTCTCCCAGAAGATTTCAACTAAGTTATTGCAACGGGTTTTTGCGCCGTCAAGTGACTGACGCTCATGGGGAGGGGGAGTGATTAAGGATTTAGCAATTTTAAAAATTTCCTTAGGAGAATTGGCAGCTAAACGAATTTTTGATTCATAAAACTGAGCTTGGGCAGATTTAATTTCACTTTTGTAGAGCTTTATAGCAGCTCGGTACTCCACTTTTTTAGATTGAGAATATTCTTGTCTCCAGGCTCTCTCTAGTTTGCGACAGAGTTGTTTCCTAGACCTGAGAGGAGGCGAGTACCAGGGAGCAACTTTGGGTCTATTTATTAGATGCAAAGATTCCTTTGGAAGGACTAGATCGAGGGTGCTGGAGATCCAATTGTCAAAATTGACAGTGGCTGTGTCGGGGTTAGTCACCTCCGGGGCTGGCTTATCAATGAGAGCTAGTTTCCATTTAGCAAGTGGAAGTGAAGCCCATTTTCTTCCCCAGCGCTTATTGTGGGAGTGTGACATAGAAAAGCTGCCGGTAGACCAAGAAAAAGGTACCAAAAAGTGATCGGTCCAGGGTAGTGGTATAGGTGTCTCCACGGTTAGGCTCTCTAGATTACTGTAAATGTGATCTAGAAGATGGCCCCTGATATGCGTCGGTTGAAAGCCTTTCTGTAGCAGGTCCATAGCCTGCAGATTAGATCGAAGGCTATTGGCATCTGCGTCAAGTGGGACATCCAAATGCAGGTTCAGGTCTCCTAGCAGAGTAAAATTTGCTGAAGACAACACTAAGTCGGCAACTGTGTCCGTTATATTGGTGATAAAATTGCTGAGGGCGCCAGGTGGTCGATAGACTAACATACCAGAAAAAGTGTTTAAGGGGGAGAATTCAAGAGTAAAGTGTAAAGTCTCACAGGCTGGCGTAGAGGATGGGGTGACACGACATCTAAAATTGTCCCTGTAAATAATGGCCAGTCCTCCCCCTCTACCTGTCTTACGATCCAAACGTTTACAGGTATAGCCTTGGGGGGTGGCCCATACAATTGTAGGATCGATATCTAGCTGAAGCCAAGTCTCCGTTAAAAAAAGGGCATCAGGTTTAAGATCTTCTATCAACATAGCTAGTTCAATATGATGTTTTGGCAGGGATCGGCAATTGAGGAGACACATCTTCCATTTGCGCGTAAAGGAATGATTCCCTGAGTCTGGAGGTGAAACACTCCAGTCACAGGTTTTGCAGCGGGCCTTACGGTTTATAGGCAAGACCGAATGTAGGCAGGCAGCTTTAGTAGTAGAACGAAGTGCATGCAGCAAAGGAGCACTGTAAATAACACGGTTGCCTACCATGTCTGCGGAACTGGGGATGGGGACTGGAGCTGGAGCGACCGGTCGCGGACTGGCGCAGACTGGCTTCTCTTTGGCGCCTCTTCGGCGCGTCTATGGCGCTCCCGCTGCGCGTGCCGCTGCGCGGTGCAACAGTGGATTAAATAGATTAGGCTCAGAGGAGACTGGAGCGTCAACCCCCTAAGATGGCCGCCCTATAATGGCACCACCAGGAAGTGAACGCGCTCTGTACTCCCTCCACATCAATCAGCCTAACGCTGCGGTGGACCGGGGAGTCAGAGTACAATTCAATTTAAAATGACAAAAATAGCAGCAACAATGTAGCAAGCATAAAAACGTTTTTTAGATAAAACACCAATAGCAAAGCACCCACGATGTTGTTAGCTGAAGCTCTAGTGCAAAAATGACTCGTATCAAGGTTTCTCGAGCGCACAGGTGCTGGGAACTTAAATAATCAAGGCTCAGAGGAGACTGGAGCGTCAACACCCTAAGATGGCCGCCCTATAATGCCACCACCAGGAAGTGAACGCGCTCTGTACTCCCTCCACATCAATCAGCCTAACGCTGCGGTGGACCGGGGAGTCAGAGTACAATTCAATTTAAAATGACAAAAATAGCAGCAACAATGTAGCAAGCATAAAAACGTTTTTTAGATAAAACACCAATAGCAAAGCACCCACGATGTTGTTAGCTGAAGCTCTAGTGCAAAAATGACTCGTATCAAGGTTTCTCGAGCGCACAGGTGCTGGGAACTTAAATAATCAAGGCTCAGAGGAGACTGGAGCGTCAACCCCCTAAGATGGCCGCCCTATAATGGCACCACCAGGAAGTGAACGCGCTCTGTACTCCCTCCACATCAATCAGCCTAACGCTGCGGTGGACCGGGGAGTCAGAGTACAATTCAATTTAAAATGACAAAAATAGCAGCAACAATGTAGCAAGCATAAAAACGTTTTTTAGATAAAACACCAATAGCAAAGCACCCACGATGTTGTTAGCTGAAGCTCTAGTGCAAAAATGACTCGTATCAAGGTTTCTCGAGCGCACAGGTGCTGGGAACTTAAATAATCAAGGCTCAGAGGAGACTGGAGCGTCAACCCCCTAAGATGGCCGCCCTATAATGGCACCACCAGGAAGTGAACGCGCTCTGTACTCCCTCCACATCAATCAGCCTAACGCTGCGGTGGACCGGGGAGTCAGAGTACAATTCAATTTAAAATGACAAAAATAGCAGCAACAATGTAGCAAGCATAAAAACGTTTTTTAGATAAAACACCAATAGCAAAGCACCCACGATGTTGTTAGCTGAAGCACTAGTGCAAAAATGACTCGTATCAAGGTTTCTCGAGCGCACAGGTGCTGGGAACTTAAATAATCAAGGCTCAGAGGAGACTGGAGCGTCAACCCCCTAAGATGGCCGCCCTATAATGGCACCACCAGGAAGTGAACGCGCTCTGTACTCCCTCCACATCAATCAGCCTAACGCTGCGGTGGACCGGGGAGTCAGAGTACAATTCAATTTAAAATGACAAAAATAGCAGCAACAATGTAGCAAGCATAAAAACGTTTTTTAGATAAAACACCAATAGCAAAGCACCCACGATGTTGTTAGCTGAAGCGCTAGTGCAAAAATGACTCGTATCAAGGTTTCTCGAGCGCACAGGTGCTGGGAACTTAAATAATCAAGGCTCAGAGGAGACTGGAGCGTCAATCCCCTAAGATGGCCGCCCTATAATGGCACCACCAGGAAGTGAACGCGCTCTGTACTCCCTCCACATCAATCAGCCTAACGCTGCGGTGGACCGGGGAGTCAGAGTACAATTCAATTTAAAATGACAAAAATAGCAGCAACAATGTAGCAAGCATAAAAACGTTTTTTAGCTAAAACACCAATAGCAAAGCACCCACGATGTTGTTAGCTGAAGCTCTAGTGCAAAAATGACTCGTATCATTTGTTTGTTAAATCACAACAACAGCAGCAGGGCAAGGAGCAGGCACATATAGCGGCTGCTACATTTCGACAATCTGCGCTTGTGGAGGACTCAGCCTCTTCCAAGGAAGATTTGAACAAGTCAGACTCTGAGGGAAGTGTGGCTCTGTTTCCCTCTGTAACCCCTCAAACGGCAGATGGACTGTTTGGCTGAAAATAGTATGGGGTCACCACTCAAGAATGTTCCTGGCCGCTGGTGTAATGTCACAGAACATTCACTTAAACGGTTATGGTCACTTCACTGGGGCACATTGCAATCAATAATGTGGATTTATGTGTAACTAATTTTTGATATTGTATAATTAAATTACCTACTTCGGCTGAAGTCAGGTAGTCTTGCTGACAATAAGTGTATGGGATGCTTTGATTAATTGGTATCAAAATTAATATAGATATCATTGACTCGACAGAGTGTCACATCTGTAAATAATTTTTTTGTCTAGGATTGAATCTGAGCGATCATATTGGTTGCAGATTTCCATTGATTCAGAGAAATGAGTTCCTTGTGAATATTGTTCAAATACAAATTCTATCAAGGATGCCTAAACAAGCATTTGTAATGCAACCAGTCTCGCATTTGTGAAAGTTAGAGCTATTAGCGTTATATGTGTTATTGTATTTTTACTTATGTTTGTAGTGAAGTGGATGTATGTTGTTTGTAGTGGAACTGTGTGTTTTGATTTGGATTTGTTAGTTGTGGAATTGTGCAGGTGGAATTGTGTAGTGTCTTTGTATTTTTGAATTATGCGGAATGTGACTAGATAAGGGTGAGTGTTGGTATGTGGCATGAAGTTGATTTATGTGGAGTGTAATTATGTGATGTGGAGTGTAGATATGTTGTGTATTATGGAATTGTGAGCTTTGAATTGTGTAGTGTGGCATGGTGTGGAATTGTGGGGCTTGGTGTGGAATTATGTGGAATGTAAATATGGGGCATGTTGTGGAGTTGAATTATGTTGAGTGTAATTATGTGTTTTGGAGCCGAGTGGATATATATGAAGTGTAAATATGTGGCGTGAAGTATATTAGGTTAGAGTGTAATTATGTGTAGTGGAATTATTTCGAGTGGACTTGTGTTGCATGGAGTGTCATGGAACCAGTACTTAATTTGAGCCAGTGGTAGCTGGTGGGGACCACCGGCACTTGTATTTCTGCAAGAGGTGAAAACACATACAAAGCAGAAAGACAGAAGAAGAGAAAGATGGCCAAACTGTCATGAAAGGACAAAGCAGCAGCCTGTTAGATTGAAACAGAGGGATAGGGAGTGTCTGTTGTGGATTAAAGATGAATGAGGTGGATTCAAGACTATGCAGCATTGGTGTTTTGTGCGACAACATTTTATTGCACTGGCAGCGGGCTTCAGAGCAGAGCTCTGGGCACCGGCAGTCATTACCTCAGGGGTGGACACACACATTCCCAGCAACTTACTTACAACCTAGACAAATGATGCAAACCATGTTTACTCTAGTGCCATTTTATGAATTACTCTTGCATATCGTAACATAGTGCAACATAACACAACACAACATCACATCACATCAGAGATGACCCCTAAATAGCTTATAGCAACTGGCTCTCAAGGCAAACCATGCACACTATGTTTACCCTAGTCTAGTGTCATTTCATGAATTATCTGTACCGTAGTATGCATAACATAGGATAATGTTACATAACATCATAACAGAGACGGCCCTAGACTAGATTCCAGCAAATAGCACGTTAGTGCGAACCATGAAAGTATCTTTGCCCTAGTGACATTTGTGAATTAACCTTCCCATAGGAGGCACATTATAATATTACAAAACAGCACACAACATAACACAAGATAACATATGGGGTGGGTCTCTATAGTGGTTCTAACAAATGGCACTCTAGGCAAACTATACAATCGCCCCATTCCATTTGTTTCAAATTTATTTTTTGAAATAGTATTTTTATCCTTAATATGACTCTCCTCTTAAGCTCTAATCAACCACATAGTTCAAGTCAGGTACCACTTCTACATAACAATGTGTAAAGTAACATAATCATGTGAAACCATAGTGTTGCACAGCACAAGATCTAAAACACAAGCGTACAATAGCATAACATATGTCATTCCTATACATGACACAGTTTCTGCACATGTTCCCTAGTAGGAAGAGGGTGGGGATTTGATAGCAGTGATGTGCGGAGCAATTATCCCCCCAATAAACACAGAGACAAGACTTCTTAAAAACAGAACAAAAAACCTCCAACAGACTTGGAACTTGTGGTGACATCTCAGAGACGAATAATCGTGTGTTTTCCGTTTCTGGGTCGATTTTTTTCTTTCTTTTGTTTAGTTTTATATAGCACGAACTAGACCTGAGACATCGGGTATCAGAGCGCTTTACATGAGCACCAGTTTTGTTACATGAGGACACATACATTTTTGATAGGCACGGGGAGATTAAGTGATTTGCCCAGAATCACAGGATGTTGAGCATCGTCGCCGAGACTCGAACCTGGTTCCCCAGCTTCGAGGTCGACCACTCTAGCCGTAAGGCTACATCCTCTCCCCTAATTGAGCATTGTTTTTACCGGGATCAACCAAAAAACCTTCAAGCATGCTCACCTAAGCTGGGCATAGCCTCTTCGAACCAGTTGAGAGATGTCACCACAGGCAACAAGCCAGGGGCAATAGCCGGAGCGGAGATATTTTTAGGTCGAGCCCTGAGCCAGCGCGCAAGCGCTGCTCTGGAGTTGATCTGTGGTAGTAGAGTACAGGAGAGAAGCCACGCCCACTCCCCCACCCATCTTTTTCATTGGCTTGTGTCTTTGTCCTTTCTAAATGCTGCCTTCCGATTGGTCTATAGGCTTGTTAGTCCCTCCTTATGACAGCCATGTCGTTATTTGTGGTCTCGCGTAAATGCAAGTCCTATTGCACTGCAAATGCTTTTTTTCTTTGAATTTGAGGGTATATTCTTAGTAACCTACGTACATATCACTGTACTGGGCTGCGACTAGTGCACACGTTACTACTTGTGTAACAATATATCTGTAAGAGACATTAGTTAGTGATAGATTCCTTACCTTAGAATATCCCCAGGCGTCAGACTGGATCCGGAAAGTTTTGCTAGCAGTACCCCTGCACGTCAGTAGGTGGCGTTGTGCGGCTCCGCATCCATCGTTGGCATCGTAAGAGCCGAGATGACGTCACGGAGACTACTAAGGCGCCACCCATGCGCACTGACGTCAGTTCTGTACACAACTTTCCACGCCAGGAACGCAGAGCCATGCAAGAAACTGACCAATGGTGCCATGAAACTAGGTCCCTGTAAGGGGATGACCTTAACCCTAGAAATCTGTTCGCAGAACAGGGAGGATGGGTGGGGCGGTAAGGAATCTATCACTAACTAATGTCTCTTACAGATATATTGTTACACAAGTAGTAACTTGTGCATCTGAAAGAGACCCGTTAGTGATATATTCCTTACCTTAGAATAGATACCCCAGCAATACCAACCCCGGTGGTGGGTCTGCGAATAGATCACACCAGAAAGTCACAGAGAACAGAATGGCCAAAGAAGCCGTCTCTCCGGACCCGACTGTCAAGGCAGTAATGCTTGGTAAACGTGTGCAGCGAAGCCCACGTAGCTGCCTGGCAAATGTCCTGCAAGGGGACGCTGCATCCCAAGGCAGTAGTGGCTGCTGTCGCCCTGGTAGAATGGGCACGCAGCCCCACAGGAGGCTCCTTCTTAGCCAACGAGTAACAGGCCTTGATGCAGAGAATGACCCAGCAAGAGATAGTCCGCTTGTGCACAGCCCGACCTCTTTTGGCGCCCGCGTAGCCAACAAAAAGTTGGTCATCCACCCGGAACTGTCGTGTGCGCTGCAGGTAGAACGAGAGCGCAAGTTTTGGGTCCAGACGGTGGAGCATCTCTTCCTCTTTTGGAGGCGGGATGAACGGCACGGGAGGAAACGTGTGCGTAATGCCTTTTAGGAAACGGTTAACAATCGGGGACTTAAAAACAGGAGGCTGATCTGGAAGCCGTAAAAATGCGGAGATGGCCGAAAGATAACCTTTGATAGTGCCTAGAGCAGAGCCCTGCCGGGCCAAAGAAAGAAGCAACAGGAGGACTTCGGAAAGAGGGTCAGAAAGGGGATCCACAGCCCTAGCTGTGCACCATGGACAAACTTGTTCCACCTGCAGGCGTATACCGTTTTAGTGGAGGGACGCCTGGCTGCCAAAATGATATCACAGACTTCGGGAGGAAGATTGAAAGCGGTCAACTGTCACCACTCAATCTCCACGCATGGAGGTGGAGGCTGGACAGGTTCGGGTGGAGGAGCATCCTCTGCTGCTGCGACAGAAAATCCTCCCGAGGAGGCAGTCGGATCGGGGGGGTTGATCGCCATGCTGAGTAGCTCGGGATACCAGTATCTTTGTGCCCAATCCGGAGCCACAAGGATGCTTTGGGCCGGGTCGTGCCAAATCTTCTTCAGCACTCTGGGCAGAAGTGGTATAGACGGAAAGGCATACAACAGACCCAAACTCCACTCGCGACGAAAAGCGCTACCAAGCAAGTGCCGCCTTGGAAATTCCAACGCGCAGAACTGATGACATTGCGCGTTCTCTCCGGTGGCGAATAGATCTAACCAAGGCTCTCCCCACTGTTGAAAGAGACCTTGCACCACGTCCGAGTTCAGACGCCATTCGTGATCCATCAAGCACCGGCGGCTGAGTTCGTCCACCCTGGTGTTCAGAGAACCTGCCAGGTGTTGAACCACCAAGGTGATGGCTTGATGTTCCAGCCATGTCCAGAGGCGCAGAGCCTCCTGACATAGGGTCCAGGACCCCACCCCGCCCTGTTTGTTGCAGTACCACATGGCGGTGGTGTTATCCGTGAACACCTGCACCAGACTTCCCCGGCAGAGGGAAGGAATGCCTTCAGTGCAATACGGATCGCCCAAAGCTCCAAAAGGTTGATATGGAGTTGGGACTCCGCCGGAGACCAGAGGCCTCTGATCTCCGCCTCTCCCATGTGGCCACCTCATCCCAGTAGGGACGCATCCGTCACCACTGAGTGCTCCGGTTGGGGCAGAGAGAGGGATCTGCCATTGACCCGATCGAGATTCGTGAGCCACCACTGCAATTGTCGTGCAGAGTCCTCCGAGATCTGGACATGATCGGATAGGTTGCCCTGGTGCTGCGTCCACTGGAACTTCAGGTCCCACTGCAGAACTCGCATATGCCATCTGGCATGTAGCACCAGCAGGATGCAGGAGGCCATCAGGCCCAGGAGCTCCTGACTGAAACCCGGTATAGAGGCTGAAAGATAGGAATCATAGACTGAATCTCCCGGACTCGCTGCTCGGGAGGATAAATCCGAAACAGCGTCGAATCCAGAACTGCTCCGATGAATGGGAGCTTCTAAGAGGGACTCCGGTGCGACTTCGGCACGTTGATGGAGAACCCCAGCAAATGCAGGAGGTCAGCCGTAGTCTGAAGGTGGTTGATGACTGCCTGGGGCGAGCGCCTTCAACAACCAGTCATCGCGGTAGGGGAAGACTGACACCCCTGACCTGCGCAGGTGATCTGCGACCACTGCCATCACCTTCGTGAACACCCGAGGGGTGCTGGTAAGGCCGAAGGGGAGCATGGCAAACTGAAAATGCTCCTAGCCTACCGTGAACCGCTGGTAACGCCGGTGGGCCGGCAGGACGGGCATGTGAAAATATGCGTCCTGCAAGTCCAACACTACCATCCAGTCTCCAGGGTCGAGGGCAGCCAAGACCAGAGTCAGCATTTTGAATTTCTCCTTCCTGAGGAAGCAGTTGACGTTCCGGAGATCCAAGATGGGACGCAGACCCCCTATGTCCTTCTTGGGGACCAGAAAGTAGTGGGAATAACAACCACTCCCTACTTCCGGCCCAGGAACGCACTTGATGGCCCCCTTGGGCAAGAGGGCCATAACTTCCTGCTGGAGAGTTGCCAAGTGTTCTCCCGACATGCGGTGGTACCGAGGTGGTATGGCAGGAGGGGTGGACTGAAAGGGAAGGGAGTAACCCTTGCGGATGATCTGCAACACCCACTTGTCTGATGTGATAGCGTGCCAGTGGGGGAGGTGATTGCGGATCCTGCCACCCACTGGCGTGGGTTGTTCCACAAAGCTCGGATTAGGAAGGTTTGGAGGTAGAAGCAGCGGGGCAGAGGTGGACTGACCCCCACGGTGATTCCCAGACCCGCCCCTGCAGAAGCCGCGGCCACGCTGAGGCTGGTTCTCCACAGGCTTGCTGAAGGAACGTGCCTGGGCGCCTCTGCTGTGGCCACTAAAGGAACAAAAACCAGAGTGGCCGGGCTTTTTGTGGAAAGAGCTAAGGACTTGGCCGTGGCCCGTGAGTCCTTAAAATGCTCCAGTGCACTGTCGGCCTTATCGCCAAACAGGCGAGTGCCATCAAAGGGCATGTCCATGAGTGAGCTTTGGACATCTGGCGAGAACCTGGCAGATCTCAACCAGGCGTGGCGATGAAGCACCACAGTCGCAGAAATTGCTCTACCCAGTGAGTCTGCAGGGTCCAAACCACACCCAATGGCGAATTTAGCCGCATCCTTACACTCGGCAACAGCTTGGGACAGCACAGCTTGGGTCTCTTCAGGACACTGACTGTATCCCACACCGCGTGGGAATAGCGGCCCAATAGGCATGCGGTGTTCACCAACCGCAGCCCCAAGCTGGCCGAAGAGAACAACCGCTTACCGAACTGCTCCAGCTTCTTAGAGTCCTTATCCGGCGGAGCCGTGGGAAAGGCATTCTGTGACATCGAGGCTTGGATGGCCAGGCTCTCAGGTGTAGGATGAGTGGTCAGAAAAGCGGGGTCACCCGGCGCCGGGTGGTGACGCCTGGCTACATTCTTATCCACAGGGGATCCTGTGGCTGGCCGCGACCAAGTGCCCAGCTAGATGTCAGTGAGGGCGTCGTTAAATGGTAGCAGGACCACCAACAAAGTTGATGCCGTCTGGAGCACTTCAGTGAGATTAGTTTTGAGGGCCACCGTAGGGAGATCAAAGTTGAGGACCTCAGCTGCCCGACGGAGCACCATCGTGTAGGAGGCGCCCTCCTCCATGGTAGGCAGGGGAGAGGCAAACCCCGGGTCAGAGGAGACGTAGAGGTTGTCGGCATCCTCCAAGTCGTCCACCCAGTCCTGCTCGGAGTCACACTGACGGGCAAGAGGGTCGTCCTCCACCTCCGCCGCATGTGGTGCAGGCCGCGGTGGCAGAGCAGGTGACGGAGAAGGAACTAACGGCGTTGGGAACTGTGCCGGCCGGGGCCGAGCCAGTGCCGTGTCCCAAGGTGGATCCCAGGTAGGAACAAAATGTTCCTGGAACCTGGGCAAGGGCGGGACAAAAGGCACCCACTGCGCCGCCGGTGGCGGAGCCGGCAGCGCTGGACCTTGTGGCACTGTGGCCGGAGCCAACGGCGCAGGATCCTGTGGCGCCGAAGCTGGATCCTAAAGAGGCGGTCCATGATAGTAAGAAATTCTTGCACCTGTGCGGGAGTCGCAGACGGACCCGGGTAAGGTGGGTAGGCCGTGGGACTCTCGAGCTCCGAAGGAGCCGTGGGGGCAAAGCCCCCGTCCCCCTCGTCCGCATCCAAAGACCGATGGGGGGACATCAGAGAGCGAACACGCTTCTTCGACTTCTTTTTGTGTCGTCTCTTACCCGAATCCGAGGGTGAAGACTTGGTGCCCAAGGAGCGACGCCTGTGGCCCTGCGAGCTTTTCCTGGAACGGCCCCTGGACCGGGAACGGCTCTAGGACGAGTGCCGGACCTCCAGCAGCTTCCGGTGACGCTCCCTCAAGGCCTTCGGGGCCATGGCCCGACATTCCCGGGAGTCGTGGTCGGTATCCAGGCAGTAGAGGCAGACATCGGGGGGACATATTGCGACGGCAGGCCCCACAAGACTCAAATCCAGGCATCCCTACGTGCACCAAAGAAACCAAAATTGTACAGGAGACAAAAGTCTCAAAAAGGTAGTCAAAAAGTGACTAAGGTATGTGCTCTAACTGGATCTGCGCTTTCTGGCGCGGAAAAAGAAAGAACTGATGTCAGCGCGCATGGGTGGCGCCTAAGTAGTCTCTGTGACGTCATCTCAGCGCTTACAACGCCAGCGATGGACGCGGAGCCGCACAACGCCACCTACTGACGAGCAGGGGCACTACTAGCAAAACATTCCGGATCCAGTCTGACGCCTGGGGATATTCTAAGGTAAGGAATCTATCACTAACGTATCTCTTTCAGATGCAGTGTTTTCATCTGCCCGATGAGAGGATGCTGCTGGCTTGTTTTGCCATTCCTTGTTGATAACATTTGGTAGTGCCTATCCGAGACCGCTATGTGTATTTAAACCTGTGGGGGTTGTTTTTTTGCAACTCCGTTACATGTCTTTGTACTGTCCTGTGCGAATTTCACTTTAAGTGAGAAGAGGTCCTGCTCGTTCGGTCCCCGCTCTTGCGGATATCTTGTCAGTGTCCGATTTTCATGCGTGTAGAGCCATGTCGTGTTCTTGCCTACCTCGTTCACGTCCTCCCTGATAAGCCTCTGATCTGCCCGGGTCTGTGTGTCGTCTGCTTGTTTACTCATACGTGCCCGCAGCTGATGATCCCCATTGTAGGGGTGTCCTAGTGGGGTGGAGCTCTCGCAGAACAAGAACTATTAGATGGAAAGGGGGGGGGGGGGCGGCATTGTCGGAAAGAGCGGATGATGGCTGCCCGGTAAACTGACGGATTCAAGAAGTGGCTATATTTGGATGGGGAAATAAAGACATTGATGACCGTTAGGGAGACATGGAGGGCCATGCTTTTGTCGCTGACCCCGTGTCCATACAGTACAGGGTCCACAGCAGTCCGTGAGCTGAAACGTGCTTTCGGTTATGTCGGTGGCCATTTTCGAGTGCACCGTTTTTTGTCTTTAACACAATAGTAAGAGACGCCCCTCTCCTCTGATATCTAAAATGTACTCGGAGTTTGCTTTTTAAAAATGTGTGAATCCGGGAGTTGGCTCAGTGGCGCCGCCCCAACCCCAGGGCACAGGCTTGCAGCCTCCTACATGGCTGTTACTGTGCGGAGCTGGCGAGGTCGGTTTCCTATCAGGGTCTGGGAGGGAGAGGTGGGGGTGGGAAAGGAGTCGGTTGAGGACGGGAGAGGGAGGAGCTAAAGGTGACTGATGGCTGAGAACAGTTGTTTGGTGGAGGGGGGGGGTGGAGAGGTGAGTGAAATGGAAGCACAGATGTTGGTAGCAGAGGTGAGGTAGTGTGGGAGAGAAGGGCTGGAGGCGGCTGAGCGACATCCCTTGCTATTCATGGCTCCATGAAGGCATATCAGGCAAGGCGGCTGGGCGATATATAGCTGGAGAGGGGAGAGTGACAGCTGCAGGGGAGAGCGAGAGTCGGCATCGGGCGCAATTAATGATTTAATGAGCTTCATCAGCTGTTCAGATATCGAGGATCTGAGGGGAAAAAAAGGCGCAGATGATCATGGAAGCTGCTTGTAGACTCATCTGCGGGGGAGGGCCGTCAGTAAGCAGATCTGTGGTGATAGGTGACCAGTGGACAAATCTGTAAGGCATGACTATCTATGGACGGAGGTGGGGTTTCTGTGTGTTGTTCTCTACAGAAGGGCTGAATGTAACTTGGTCAATAGGAGAGGGCTGTAGGCACGCAGGTCTGTAAAGCAGAACAGTGGTCTTTTCACTGGTTCACAGCGGATGGTGCTGTGTGAATCAGTGTTTGGTGCAGCATGTCCTGTAATCTCATTTTAAGGCGGGGCATTCTAAACTAACCTTTAGGCGAGGGTGGTCTGTACACAAAATCGCGTGTCAGCATACCTGTAGGGGAGGGCAATCTTGTTTGTCTGTAGAAAGAAGAGTATGGTCAGGGCCGGACTAGGAACTGAAACCGTCTGTGGCAAACTGCTCGGCCAGGCCCCCCTGGGGGGAGGAGGGGGTGCAGCCGAGCTGTTTGCTAGGGCCGGTTTCTTGCAGACCCCCGGTAACAAAACGGCCCCCATGGGGTCCAAAAACAGCGGCCCATCGGGGAAACGCTCAGTGCCCGCTGGCCAGTCCGGCCCTGCCCATGGTGGTGGAGGCTATCAGTAAACTAGTCTACAGGGGATCCATGTCTGTGGAAACTTTCCAAATGGGGGCAGGAGGGGTCTGGTCCAAAAGGGACTGAGGCTGGGTCTGTTTCACCTGTAAGGCAGTTCTTGATGGCTGCTATTTAGGGGTATGGTGTCTGCCGACAGCTAGGAATCTTTCGGAGATGGCTGTCTATAGACGGGACCCAGAGTGTGGACGATTGTGTGTAGACACGTCTGTGGGGGCAACGGATACACATGTGGCCTGCTAAAGATTTTCTAAAACTTGCACCTACAACAGAGGCTTCCAAAATCTTGACCAGGTCCACATCTATTTGTAAAAATGCACCTAATACCTACATCACACATTGACCCCCATATATGCCGGGACAGGCGGTCAAGCACAAAATTAACCTAGTTCTAATGTATGTCAGTCGGCAGTTTGGTTGCATTCAGGAACTCTTTAAGGGGTTGGGTTTCAATACCTTGTAGTGTGACCTTAAGAAAAGCTAATGATGGCTCGAACAACATTAATGCACACATCTTGCATAGGAGTGTAATAATTTCCCGGCTGTTGCGGGGGTGGGGTGTGATGTACCACCACGTTTATTTCCGCCCCTTGCGATCTGAATGCTGTTTTATGCTACAGTTTGACATGTGCACCACGGCCATTGTGTTCAATCATCGGCTTGACAAAAGACTCATTGGTTACTCCATTGCTACTCTTAAACTTCCTCTTAAATTTATGCATCTAGCAATGTGAACAACTTAAATCTCTCATTGGTCGCGCTGGATTAAAGAAATCATTTCATTTTCTGCTCCCGTATTTCATTTGACACCCCTTCAATTGGCATCATCTGGCATGTAGATAATTTAAAGATTTTTTTGGTGTGGCCACCGCGTTTTTTGAGGACCCGCCTCGCTATGACGGGTAACTTTCTGTTGGGTTGCCTATCCCACTATACTAGTTCAGCATCTAAATGACGTGAAGCATCTGAGATTTCCCTATGTCCTGTTGGATGTGCTCTGGTTTAGTGCTTGGTTAGGACCAGCATAGTACCTGTGTTTTTTCCCCCTGAGAAATCGTAATACATGTCACATATCACCAACTGACCCAAGTAACTACTTTTAAATGTACTGCCCTCACAGACTATGTACTCTGCCGTACACAGGCTACACCCCCGTCACACGCTATCACTAAAGGGCTACAGAAGCCTTACCATCCCCTGACTGAGGAAGGGAGAACCTCTGAAGAACACGAGATGTGCCCTGACCCCGGGTTAACCACTCCAAAGCAAACCCGGTGGATGCCACCCATTATGTTACCCTTATTTTTAGGCATGGGCCACTACATGTGGGATGCATGTGCCTAAACGGTCACCTTGAAGCAGCTTTCTGCCACACGATCTCGTGAAGCCGATCCGTACCCACTGCATCAGCCTGGCATTTTATGTGTTAAGAGTAGCCCAGCCTTCTTCAGTAGGCCTAAATACTCCTGTACACAATAACTTGGAGCACAATGGTAGATGGGTGTTTATCACGTATGTACTGCTTTTGAGGTGCAGGGGGAGGTTTGGACTCTTGCGCACAAAATAGGAACAAGGTTATCATCGTCGGTCAACCCAGTCAGAGGGCCTTGGTATATCCTCGGGACTGTGCGGGTGGTTTCGGGCTGCCTGGGTGTGCAGAAATTAAGACACAAATGGTGGACGGAAAGCAGAACAAATCAAACATTTACCCCCAGTTGAGATCTGGGTTAAATCCATTGTTCTTCTGCTGACCACGCCACCCCAATTTAGACCCAGCCGTAAACAAATCAGCCTTGACCCTGCTCCTCATGGGAACAGTACAGCCCAAACTGCCAAGCCAGGCTCCCTGGACCGGTAAAAAACCATCCTGGGACAGGTTTCGGGGTATCACCCCTCATCAGCCAGGCTAGCTTGAATCCAGTGTCGCAGTGACCCTGGGACCCACATCTGGGCGCACCCCGCACACTTAGGGCAAGAAGGCAAAACACACAAATGATGGACAGAATGCAGAACAAATCAAACATTCGCCCCCAGGGTGTTTAGAAATTGGCAGCAAAACTGAGGTACAGGAAGCTAACCATAACCTACTCTGGGCAGCTACCTCCAGGCATCAAGCCCCACAACATAGAAAGTAAATATCCTCTTAAGGCAAATCAGCTTGAGTACGTACTTGAGGAAGGGCTCGCTCAGGCTATGACTGCAAGGTAAGAACAGCAATTACTGTTCGCCCAAATCCAGGAACTGCAGTTGTATATGAAAATATATTGCCCTAAGAAAGTGAAAGCCGGAAGTGACTGCTTACTGGTACCTCAACCGGAGATAATAGCAACTCTGCCAACTCCAATCCTGGGATCTAAGAACAAACTTGAGCACGTTTGACAAATCCATTAACTGGTATTTTGAGAAAACAGGAAGGGACAGGAGAGGTAGTCACCTCATGATGGTGATTATTAATCTGGGTTAGTTGTAAAAAAAAAATCCAGCTATGAGCTGTCACAGGAAATGGGCAGAAAGTCGAGTTGAGCTGGCATGGAAACTCGGGATTGCCAACTAAATGGGAGCAAAGGTCCCTGGAGCCTCTGAGTGCCGAGATATAAGGGAAGATGGGCACAGGGAATCCATCATTACTTGCAGCAGAGGAGGTCTGAAATAAGGAGACCAGGAGCGGAACTTGTGATTCAGCTCTCAGGTCTAGGAGCAGCAGGGGTGCAAGCACAAAGACTACTCTAGTTGATGCGCCCATAGTGCTGACCATGCTTCCCTATCCTCAGTGAAGTATGGGGCGCACGTGCCTCCCCCCCATCCACACTGAGGCATAGGATCCACCCGTGGGGCTCGGCCACAAGGGTTAAGAATCAATCACCTAGCCACATTCTAGCTTAGTTGTCTCAAGGAGTCCAGGAGGATCCAGTTAAATTGCCATCCGGGTAGAGTCCTGGAAAAGAGGTGGACTACTCATACTAATGTGGGTTACCCATGCACTAGCAAAACTTTGGAGCATCATTCACACTGATTGTCTGCGGCACTAAGTCCCCAGGCAGAGTAGAGTCATCTTCTGGACAAAAAAGTGTGCTTGGCAAAAAGCAAAGTCTGCTAAATCCACCAAGTTTTTTTTAGCTCTGCAGTAATATCAAGGATAAGCTAGCGAGGCTGGTGGACTCGACTCGACTCGACGTGCGAGGCCAAAGAGCGCATGCGGAGTATATAGGCGTCTCCCGTTTCAAGCATGCGCTGGAGACTGTGTACGACCTAAACTGCGCATGTGTAGTGGGCCTTGTAGTGTTCTTTGCTATGGTCATGCACTCTAGCTAAAGGGACGACCCGCCTTTAATTGCGCATGCGTTCTTCGCCAGGGACCTGCTCTCTCCCCCCTTAGCTCCGGCTGCCGTGCTGTGCCTCTGCCCAGGCAGGTAGCGGCTCAAGCCTCGGCTCCTGCATAGGTTGCACGATATGTTTTGCCCCGTTGCCTCTCCTGCTGCGCTTCTCTTTTTTAATCAGTATTATGCCTTGTTTTTGCCTTGTTGTGCCTGTTTTTTTCATAATTGTGCCCTGCTTGTTATTGTGCTTGTTATTGTGCCGTTCTGCCCGTTTTTCCAGCTTCCCGCTCCCCCACCCGCCGCTGCTGCCTCCGTGGCCCCTCTCGGCCACCGTTTCCAGCTCCCGCCTCCCAGCTGTGCTACCCTCCCACCTCCCCTATTTAATGCTGGCCACGCGCAGGGGGTGCGCCACTGGCGTGCCAAAGGCAAGCCTGTCTGCGCCCATCTGCGACCCCACCGCGGCCAGCACCAGGAACCCTGGATGTTCAACCATCCACCGCTACGATACTACCTCCCTCCTGGCACTCAACCCTGGAAGACTCAGGGAATGCCAACAGGCCTTGCCGAACACGACCCACAACCAGTTCTCCTGCCTCCACTGCCGACAGTCCCTCGCCACCACCCCGGCCTCCAACACCACCAACACCGGCGACACCCTAAAATGCATCCTCCTCAATGTACGCTCCGTACACATACACGCCATGGAAATCTGGAACCTACTCGACTCCCTCTCGCCCGACACCGCCTTCTTCACAGAGACCTGGACCAACGCATCCTCCGCCCCTGACATCAACACCGCCATTCCAGACGGATACAAGATCCAGAGGAAAGATCGCCCCAACCACCCTGGAGGGGGCCTCGTCATCGTCCAAAAGAGCACTTACCGCCTCCAGTGAAACCTTGCCCTCCACCGAACACCTGCACTTCCAGGTCCAGAGCACCTCCCAAAGCCAAACTCCGAGGAACCCTCGTCGACCCGGCCCCTGGACACCCTTTGCCGCCACCATCACTGACTTCATCGCAAACCACGTGATCGCCTCAACAAACTACATACTGATTGGAGACCTGAACTTCCACCTCGACAACCCCAACAACCCCAATTCCTCCATCCTTCGTGACCACCTTGCCAGCATCGGACTTAAACAACTCAACAACACACCAACCCACAGAGCAGGACACACCCTCGATCCCATCTTCACGGCAGGAAACAACGTCCATTTCAGCCACACAAGGAAATCGCCATGGACCGATGACCACTGTGTACACTTTGCCGTTGACAAACCCAAGGCACCCAAACCAGCTCTACGCCCACCACGAAGGAACTGGAGCAAGGTCACCGACTAGCAACTTAACTGCACCCTCACCTGAGACAACCCCAAATGGGCATCCGACGCAAACAACACAGCCAGAGAACTCCACACCTGGATCACTAACTGCGCAGATGAGCTCGCCCCGCTAAGCAACCCCGACATACAACGCCCCAGGAAAGCCGCCTGGTTCACCACCGCTCTCCAAGTAACCAGACGCACCTGCAGACGCCTGGAGAAGAACTGGAGAAACACCAAGACAACCAAAAACCACACCGCGTACAAAGACGCCATGACGGACTACCACAACTAAATCAGAGCCACCAAGAGGAACTTCATCCACCACAAAATCCTCGCCAACTCCAAAGAACTCTTCAGCGTCATTCAAGAATTCACCAACCCACTCAGCGAAGCCACAGACATCAACCCATCCAAAGACCTCTGCGACAAGCTTGGAACCCACGTCCACCTCAAAATTAAAAACCTCTACAACAACTACGTCGACCATCCACCAGGCGCCACAGACAGTGCCCGCCACCCAGAGACACAAGTCAGCCCACAATCTCCAACTGGACACGGTTCACGGCCGAAGACACTGCCTCGACCATGCAAGGCATCCCCTCGGGGGCCCCCACCGACCCCTGCTCCTCTCATATCTACCACAGTGCCACGACCGCCATCGCACCCGAACTACAATGCACCATCAACACCACTTTCAAAACAGGCACCTTCCCAGACGACTGAAAGCGCACAGAAGTCATACCCCTGCTCAAGAAGCCCACACCTGACCCCACCGACCTCAAAAACTATCGGCCAATCTCACTCCTCCCCTTCGCCGCCTAAGTCGCAGACAAAACAGTCAACAGGGAACTGACACGATTCATCGAAGAGAACGCCGTCCTCGAACAGTCCCAATCTGGATTCCGGAACAACCACAGCACAGGGACCGCCCTACTCGCCAGGACAGACGACATCCGCATCCTCCTGGACCAAGGCCACTCCGCAGCCCTCAACCTACTCGACCTATCAGCTGCCTTCGACACGACGCAGGCATACAAGGAACAGCCCTAGACTGGATCCGATCATTCCTCACCGGAAGAAGCCAAAGGATCAGACTGCCACCCTTCCTCTCCGACCCCACAAACATCACCTGCGGAGTCCCATAGGGGTCATCACTAAGCCCGACCCTCTTCAACCTCCTCGCAGCCATCGTCCGACAACACGGCCTCAACATCGTATCCTACGCTGATGACACCCAACTCATCCTCTCCCTCACCAAAGATCCCACCACCACCAAACTCAACTTCCAGAAAGGAATACAAGACATCGCAGGCTGGATGACCAACAGCTGCCTAAAGCTCAATGCCTAGAACACAGAAGTCCTCGTCACCATCCCATCATCATGGGACAGCACATGGTGGCCGACCGCCCTCGGAAGCCCACCTATCTCCTTAGACCACGCAAAGAACCTTGACATCATACTCAACTCATCACTCACCATGAACCGCCAGGTCAACGCCGTCACCTCCAGCTGCTTCAACACCCTCCGCAAGACCTTCAAGTGGATCCTCCCCGAGTCAAGGAACACAGTCACACACGCTCTCATCACCAGCAGACTAGACTATGGAAGCGCACTCTACGACAGCATCAACAAGTCCCTACTCTGCAAACTCCAGACAATACAGAATACCGCTGCCAGACTTGCCTCGACATCCCCTGGCACGAACACATCACCCAGCACCTACGAAGACTCCACTGGCTCCCCGTGGAGAAAAGAGTCGCCTTCAAAATCTTCACTCACGCCTACACAACAACGGACCCAAATACCTCAAGAATCAACTTTCATTTGACCAAAAGAAAGCTCCGATCTTCCAACCTCGCACTGGCCGAAACCCCCCGCATTCGCAGAGCCAGAGCAAGCGGAAGATCCTTCTCCCACATTGCAGCCAAAACCTGGAACGAGCTGCCGCCAGACATCAGACGAGCCCCCTCCCTGTAAACCTTCAGGAAGACCCTCAAGACCTGGCTCTTCGACTAGACAGATCTACGGACCTCCCCCCCCAGCACCTTGAGACTCTCACGGGTGAGTAGCGTGCTTACAATTCCCCTGATTGCTGGATTGGATTGCCCCTTACCGGAGTGCTGTCGCGAAGAATCAGCAGTTGTGCTTTAAATATTTAAATCTCTTAAATATTCAAATCGCAGCAGTCCGTTCTTCACCAGACCGCTTTGGGTGGCCCTTGTGTCGAATGTTATTCAACTAAAGTACGAGTTACTTACCTTCGGTAACAATGTATCTGGTAGAGACATTGTCTAGTCGCAGATTCCTTAACTTAGAATATCCCCAGGCGTCAGACTGGATCCGGAAAACTTTTCCTGCAGCAGCCCCTCTGCGCGCCGGGGGGCGGTACCGTCCAGCTGCGCCCTGACGTTGTCCACGGACATGACATCAGTGGAGCTATATATGCCCCTCCTAGCGCGCGGACATCAGTTTTCGTCAGAGAAACTTTTCCGCGTTAGAACGTGGAGCCATTACCAAAAAACTGTGAGAATGTGGGAACAGTGTGCAAATAGGAATAAAAAATGGAAGACATTGACAGGCGAGACAGAGCAGAGCTCGGAAAAGACACCCTGCAAAAGCGAAGGTGCAATCAATGTGAAAGGAAGACAAGGATGTGGAAAACAGCCTGGCAGAGATTAGAATTACGCATCCATAAAGGAAAAATGTGAAGTTGAACAAGTGTGGAACCGAAGAGTAAAGAGAGGTCACCATAAGACGTCACCAGAAAGAGACATCCCAACCCAAATTAAAACCCCAGAAATATACAGAACCAATAGATCTGAAGTAAAATGGTGCAGGGGTGGCAAAGACCCCAAAGGCAATAGAGAAGGGGAGCGAGGGAAGGCAGGAAAAATCTGGAATCGGATCACACCCCGTACAGTTCAGGCTGATGGGTTGGAAGAACACATGATGTATGAACACACGGCTTACTCCTGAGAAGGGGTAGAATGGAGTAGAGAAACAGAATGAAGCAATCTGTGTCAGAGTGACGAGAGTACGACACTGTTCAAACGGGCAAGCCACTGTAAGGGAGGCGAGCATAGAAGGCCCCAACCTGAAAAGGTCCTGGCAGAACGGGGAGGGCGGGCGTTAAGGAATCTGTGGCTAGACAATGTCTCTACCAGCTACATCGTTACCAAAGGTAAGTAACTCGTACATCTGATAGAGACGTCTAGCCGCAGATTCCTTAACTTAGAATAGATACCAAAGCCATACCCACAGAGGAGGCGGGTCTGAGACTGAATCCCATGAAGATCTAGAAAGAACTTAGTGGTCCATAAGGCGACTTAACATCATAATAAGGACAGAGGGCAGTGACCCACCAGACCATGACGCTCTAAAGGGAGCGGACAAGCTGTCACGAACAGCAGGAAAGAACCCATTTATGGAAAGTGGGTTGAGAGAAAGAAGCACAGAGCCAGAACGGCCGTTGCAAAGTGAAAGTTAATGAGTTGAAAAAGGGAGATAAACCCCCCCAGAGTGGAAAGATCTCAAGGATCTGAAGTGGCAACAGAAGTACCGGTTGACCAAGAAAACAGTGTGAAAGAACACTGTGGAACCTGCACCTGCAAAGGCACGTGGGACAGCAGAGGCAATAGGTTGCCCTGTACCCAGAAAGCACCAACATGGAGAAGAAACCATATCCTAGACACGACTAGTAGAAGGAAGGCGATGACTTCAAAAGAATCCGCATACTGGCCTAATGTACGAGTTACTTACCTTCGGTAACGATGTATCTGGTAGAGACGATTCTAGCCACAGATTCCTTCACGTTGAATTATCCCCAGGCGTGAGACTGGACCCGGAAAACTTCCTTGCCCAGCATCCCTGCGCGCCGGGGGGACGGCATCACGCGACTCCGCCCAGGCGTCGCCCGCATTCGTGATGTCAGCGAGGTCACATAAGTCCCACCCCGGCACGCCTACATCAGTTTTCTTCGGAGAACTTTTCTGCGCCACAACGCGGAGTCAGCAGACAAAACTGTGAGAGTATAGGAACAGTGTGGGAAAGAACAGAAAAAGGGGATGGTGAGGAACAACACCATAAAGAGCAGTGCCTGGTACTGCAGGACCCAAAGGCAGGGAAAGAATAAAGAACAGAGCGGCAACCCTGACAGTACAGAGACAGCCCCCGGTGACAAGGGACATATGTAAAAATTTCACGATAACATGCAACAGGACTACAACCCCAACCAAAGACAAGGAAGGTGAACCAGTCAGGGACACACAGGAAACGACAAAACTCCAAGACATCCCCATCACAGTGTGTGACAACCTCCATCTGGATCAAGGGCAGAGGCACAGCCAAAAGACCCCAACCTCGAGGATCGCAAAGAGCCAGAAGTACCAACAAACCTATCCTCTCAGGTGACAACGGGGAGGAAAAAGGGGGGACAGCCTGACAGAAAGAGGGAAAGAATGTACTCAATTGAAGACACAGCCACCCACAGGGAAGCGAGTGCAAAAGACCAAACCACAAGACCTCACAGAACGGGGAGGAAGGGCGGGCCGTGAAGGAATCTGCGGCTAGAATCGTCTCTACCAGATACATCGTTACCGAAGGTAAGTAACTCGTACATCTGATAGAGACTACTAGCCGCAGATTCCTTCACATAGAATAGATACCATAGCCATACCTAAGGGAAAGAAGGGTCTGCGAGAGGACCACACCCCCCGGGGCACAACAGAGGGCTGGAAGGGGCCTGAGTCCGAAAACAGAATGAGGAGCCCTGTCCCCCAGGCAAAGGAAATCCTCCCCCTGCCTGGGCCAGCAGCCGCCGACGCGGTAGCAGCATCACCTCGGCCCCAGACAAAGCCACCGCCTGCCCCAAGGACCGAGAGGGGCTCGGGGGTGCGACCCGAGCCCCGGCGACCTCCCGCGACACCACAGGGACTCCAGCGGGAGTTTGCTGCGAAGCAGAGGCGCCGTGGTCCAAAGGTGGGACCCCAGAAGGGCCGCACCCCAACGGCACCACAGCCTCCGAGCCTGGATCTGAACCAGTCAGCGCCGGGGCCGGAGCCACCGGCAGAGGAGACAAGGCAGGCGCAAAGAGGCCAAACACCCCACGCCCATGAGAGGCAACAAAACCTCCGCCCAAGGCCAAGGCAAGGAAAGGAGCACCAAAGGAGAAGAGCAACCTGGAGACTCCAAGGAGCATAGGCAGAGCAAAGGCAATCCCAGACAAGACGGCGCCGGCAGCAAGAATGAGGCGGAAGTCGAAAAGAACACAAGGTCACCCAGGAAGAATCGTCCAACGCCCCTCAGGGACAAACTGCGCCCGCAAGAGGGTCCGGAAGTCAGGGACCATCCCCCACACAGGGAGAAGAGGTAGAACCGAGTGCAAGGCCCACTGGAAGCAGCGGGGAAGGCAGGATGACAGTCCCACTAAAGCCCCAAGAAGGCACAACGGCGCAGAAAGAACAAGAGGACGGCACTGGCAAGCTCCGCCAGACGCCAGGGACACCACAGAGCAAAACACTCAAACAAAAAGGCGAAGAAGAAGGTTGCATTTGCAACATACCATAATGCCACGAAGAGCAGAAGCCCGCAGGACACCACAACTCCCCAGCACATACCAAAGCTATATAACAGCCAACCCTGCCCCACATAGGGCATGTCATATCCCAAGACATGGGAACCTCTTAGGAAGAAACTTCCGCAGCAGAGGACAACAAAAAAGACCTGCGGCAAAAAACCCCGCAGGAGGCCTATCAAGCAGCCAGAGGAGAAACGCAAAAGGCCCAACCTCAGGCCCAGCATGGTGGAAGAAAACCCAAGGGAAAAACACACAGTCAAAAAGGGCCGGCCAGCAGCCAACCGAACCACTGCCTAAGCAAGGAGGACTCGAGTGGCCATGAAGTAAGCACACAGAACAGTCAACCGGGGTGACCCGCCCCAAAGTAAGAACAGCTCCAAGAACCAGATCAACATGCAGGTCACTGAGGAGGAGAAGAAGGAGGGTGGAGGAGGACGACGAAACCCCTCCAACAACCTCTGGATTGCTGAGTCCACAGGGGCATGGAAGAAAAGAGTACCATCGAAGGGAAGGTCCACCAGCCATTCTTGAACATTCTCCGGGAACACAGTATCCTGAAGCCAGGCATGCAAACGAAGGGCAACCGAAGAGGCCATGGCACGAACCAGCACCTCCGAGATGTTCAGAGAGGAGCGAAGGATAAACGCCGCCAGCTACCGACCATCCAAGACATGGTGTTCCAAATCCACACAGGCACCCTCCTGAGAAGCGGCAGACATAAGGGACTCCGCCGAGTCCCACAAGAAGAAGTGGTCCTAGCCAAAAGACACAGTGTGTTAAGGGCCCGCAGAGCCGCACTGGTGGAGGCAAACATATTGCGCCCCCAGGAGTCCAGCCAGCTTGCCTCCCGTGACGGGGGAGACAAAAGCAGCGGCAAAGCAGGAAAGGCAGACTGCAAAAGGGGGCCTCTGGTCAAAGGGTGAAGAGAAAGGCACACCGGATCACGTGGCACCGGATGATGGCGGTACAGAAGGTGCTGGGGCAATGGGTCCCCCGTGGCGGGACAGCCCCAAGTCCCCAAGAGAAAAGAGTGGAGTGAACCTTCGAAGGGAAGCAACAGTTCCCTACCATCAGTGCCCTGATGGAGAACCTCCAGAAGATGATCTGCGGGAAAATGGGAAGCTGGATCACCCATGCGCAAAATTCCCACAGCCATGGAAACAGCGCAGGCGCCGCGGAGGGGAAAGCAGCTCCACGTTAGGTGACGGCTGCAAGCTAAGGCGGCCATCCCCCAAGCCAATCGGAGGAAGGAAGGGCCAAGGCCGGAAGGAAGGTAGAGGGACCGAGGAGTGGGGGACCTGCGGCTCCTCCGGCGAAGACCACGGTCTTGGAGACGGCGAGGAGCCGCCTTTAGATGACAATGGGGAAAAAGCCACGACACGGCGGCCCGTCTCCGGCGAGGATGACACCAGCAACCGCCGAACCTCTGGAGAAGAGGAGGCGTCCGAAGACGAGTCAACGACCCGACGTGAGGAAATTCAAAATACGGCCCCATCTTTGCTTATAACACCACTACGCTGTTGCCCTCACTCAGGCCCCTTCAACCTTCATAGCGTTTCTTTCACGTTCTATACTGTTGCACATATTACACGACCTTTCCTGTTTCCCCGAGCTAAGTCGATTCTGAGACCCGGCTCGAAGCAACTAATCCCCCAGATAACCATCTATTGACCCGTGGTGACCGTTCTCGGCCTCTCCAGTTGTTTTACGAATCACCATCTTCAACACGCAAACACGTCCTGTCGTAAATTAATTCAACCTAGGAATGGCTATGCCACCTGACCTATAGGGTCGGGTAGAGAACACGACCTTAGGGAAGGAATTTCTATTACCCATTATCCTGTATCTTGTACAAAGAATGTTTTCTTGTGGATGATTTGTATTTTTATTGCACCTTGTGGGGGTTGTTGCTTTAGGGGATTCAAGTGCTACAAAAGACAGTGACCACGAATTGAAGTGGCAGTCTCCTGAGAACCTACCACTGATGTACTTCTAGGACAACTGTACCTAGCTGCAGCTAATAAATTGAAGTTCCTATGCCAGACAGAGTGTTCCGTGTCTCTATAATTTGGAAGGCGAACTCAGAAGATTTCAGGCGTACCCTGCGCCGCCAGGCTTAAGAAGCCCGGTTCTTCAGACGTCGGCCCGGCGCCGTAGAGTCCGCAACCTGAGGCAGGACACCGACGTTGACCGGCGCCGGAGGAGACTCCGGGACGACCTCCCACACAGCCCAGGAGCTGGGCCGGAGCCGGGGTGGCGAAGGGGCGGCGCCGACCTGAACTCCGATGAGGCAGCCGCCTGCGTGAAGGGCCCGGGGAGGGACGAGGAGTCTCCCGCCATCCGCGACTCGTGACAGGGCGAGATGGGGCCTCCGCCGACCCCTGTGGCGCCACCAGGGCCAGCAGCCACCGGCACCGTAGCGGCGTCACCTCGGCCTCGAACAAGGCTGCCGCCTGTCCCGAGGACCGAGAGGGGCTCGGGGGTGCGACCCGAGCCCCGGCGACCTCCCGTGACACCTCGGGACTCCCGCAGGAGTTTGCTGCGAAGCAGAGGCGCCGTGGTCCGAAGGAGGGACCCCCGAAGGGCAGCACCCCAAAGGGCCGCACTCCAACGGCACCACATCCTCCGAGCCTGGAGCCGAACCAGTCGGCGCCGGAGCTGCCGGCGACGCCGCATAGGGCCCTGCACACTGCAAGAGATCCGCTGACATCCCAGGAGGGGAAGGAGAAGCCAGCGAGGCCTGCAAAGCCGCCGCATATGTCTCCATCTGGGCTCTGGTCGCCCCCACGATGGGAAACGGCGGATAAGGGGACGACACACGGGGCCGCCCCACCCGCGGAGAGACCACACCCCGACAGGCCAGAACCCAACCCTCGGGGACAAAGGAACAAGTTACTTACCTTCGGTAACAATATATCTGTAAGAAACATTAGTTAGTTAGATTCCTCACCTCAGAATATCCCCAGGCGTCAGGCTGGATCCAGAAAGATTTTTCGTCAGCAATACCCTTGCGCGTCGCTAGGCGTCGTCTGCGGCTCCGCGTCCATCGTCGGCGTCGTGATCGCCGGGATGACGTCGTCGGAGTACTTAGATGCCGCCCTCGTGCGCTGACGTCAGTTCTTGTACATAACTTTCCGCGCCAGAAACGCAGAGCCATGCAAGAGACTGACACTGGTGCCAAGAACCTAGGGCCCTGAAAGGGATGACTTTAACCCTAGATATTGGTTCGCAGAACGGGGAGGATGGGTGGGCGGTGAGGAATCTAACTAATGTTCCTTACAGATATATCATTACCGAAGGTAAGTAACTTGTTCATCTGAAAGAAACACGTTAGTTAGATTCCTCACCTTAGAATAGATACCCCAGCAATACCAACCCCTGCTGGTGGGTCTGCGAACCAAGATCACATCAGGAAGTCCTGGAGAACGGAACGGCCAAAGAAGCCGACTCTCTGGACTTGGCTGTCTAGGCAATAATGTTTGGCAAACATGTGCAGCGAGGCCCACGTTGCTGCCTGACAAAAGTCCTGCAAAGGGACTCCCCGTCCCAGGGCAGTAGTCGTCGCTGCGGCCCGAGTGGAATGGGCCCTCAGCCCCACAGGACGTTCCTTCTTAGCTAAGGAATAACAGGCCTAAATGCACAAAACGACCCACCGAGAGACAGTTCGCTTGTGCACCGCCCGTCCCATCTTAGTGCCCACATAGCCAACAAAGAGTTGATCGTCCACCCGGAACTGTTTTGTGCGGTCCAGATATAAGGACAGCGCCCGTTTTGGGTCCAGACGGTGGAGCCTCTCTTCCTCTTTCGAGGGATGCGGAGGCGGAAAGAAGGTGGGGAATGTAACAGATTAGCCGATGTGAAAAGCAGTTACCGCCTTAGGGAGAAAGGAAGGACAAGTCCTGAGAACAACCTTGTCCGGATGGACAGAAAGGAAAGAAGGCTTAGAAGATAGAGCCTGGAGCTCACTCACCCTTCTAGCAGAGGTGATGGCAACCAGGAAAGCAGTCTTAAGAGTCAGAAGATGAAGGGGACAATTATGAAGTGGCTCAAAGGTAGCACACATCAGATAGGTCAACACTAGGTTCAAATCCCACTGAGGCATTACGAAAGGGACAGGAGGAAACATGTGAGTAATGCCCTTAAAGAATCGAGAAACAACAGGGGATTTAAAAAGAGAAGGCTGATCAGGAAGCCGTAAGAAAGCAGAATTAGCCGAAAGGTATCCCTTGAGGGTGCCCAGAGCAGAACCCTGCTGGGCCAGGGAAAGGAGAAAGAGGAGAACCTCAGAAAGAGGGGCGGAAAGGGGATCCACAGCCTTTGCTGTGCACCATGCCACAAATCTGTTCCACCTGCAGGAATATACTGATTTTGCGGAGGGACGCCTGGCTGCCAGAATGACATTACAGACTTCAGGAGGCAAGTCAAAAGGCATCAACTGTCGCCGCTCAATCTCTACGCAAGGAGGTGGAGGCTGGACAGGTTCAAGTGGAGGACTGTCCCCTGCTCCTGCGACAGAAGGTCCTCCTGATGAGGCAGTCGAATCGGGGGATCGATCGATAGACGGAGTAGCTCGGGATACTAGTATCTTTGTGCCCAATCCGGAGCCACAAGGATGACTTGGGCCCGGTCGTGCCTGATCTTCTTCAGCACTCTGGGCAGAAGTGTTATAGGCGGAAAGGCATACAACAGACCGCAACTCCACTCGGGACGAAAAGCGTCTCCGAGCGAGTGCCGCCTTGGAAATTCCAATGCACAGAACTGATGACATTGCGCGTTCTCTTCGGTGGCGAATAGATCTAACCAAGGCTCTCCCCACTGCTGAAAGAGTCCCTGTGCCATGTCCGAGTTCAGACGCCATTCGTGATCCATCATGCACCGGCGGCTGAGTTCGTCTGCTCTGGCGTTCAGAGAGCCCACCAGGTGTTGAACCACCAGGGTTATGCCCTGATGTTCCAGCCATGTCCAGAGGCGCAGAGCCTCCCGACAAAGGGTCCATGACCCCACCCCGCCCTGTTTGTGGCAATACCACATGGCGGTGGTGTTATCCGTGAACACCTGCACTACACTCCCCCGAACAGAGGGAAGGAATGCCTTCAGTGAAAGTCAGATCGCCCACAGCTCCAATAGGTTGATATGGAGCCGGGACTCCGCCGGAGACCAGAGGCCTCTGATCTCCGCCTCTCCCATGTGGCCCCCCCCATCCCAGGAGGGACGCATCCGTCACCACTACGTACTCCGGTTGGGGTAGGAAGAGGGCTCTGCCACTGACCCAATCGCGGTCCGTGAGCCACCACTGCAACTGTCTTGCAGTGCCCTCCGAGATCAAGACATGGTCAGACAGGTTGCCCCGATGCTGGGCCCACTGAAATTTCAGATCCCACTGCAGAGCCCGCATCCGCCACCTGGCATGATTTACCAGCAGGATGCAGGAGGCCATCAGACCCAGGAGCCGCAGCACCAACCTGACCAAAACCCGAGATAAAGGCCGAAATATCAGAATCAGAGCCTGAATATCCCAAACCCCCTGTTCCGGAGGATAGACCCGGAACTGCGCCGAGTCCAAATCCGCTCCGATGAAAAGGAGCTTCTGGGAGGGACTCAGATGCGACTTCAGCACATTGATGGAAAACCCCAGCAAATGCAGGAGGTCGGCCGTAGTCTGGAGGTGGGAGACGAATGCCTGGGGCGAGCCCGCCTTCAACAACCAGTCGTCGAGATAGGGGAAGACTGGAACTCCTTACGTGCGCAGATGAGCTGTGACCACCGCCATCACTTTCGTGAACACCCGAGGGGCACTGGTGAGGCCGAAGGGGAGCACAGTAAACTGAAAGTGCTCGTGGCCTACCATGAACCGCAGGTAACGCCGGTAGGACGGCGATGTGGAAATAAGCGTCCAGCAAGTCCAACGCTACCATCCAGTCTCCAGCAGCCAGAACCTGAGCTAAGGTGAGCATCTTGAACTTCTCCTTCCGGAGGAAGGCGTTGACGCTCCTGAGGTCCAAGATAGGGCGTAGGCCCCCTTTGCCCTTCTTGGGAACCAGAAAGTAGTGGGAATAACAACCCAACCTACTTCTGGGCCAGAAACGTGCTCGATGGCCCCCTTGGCCAAGAGGGCCGTAACTTCCTCCTGCAGAAGTTGCAAGTGATCCCCCGACATGCGGTGGCATGGCTGGTGGGGTCGCCTCGAAGGGGAGGGAGCAGCCCCTTCGGACGATTTGCAGCACCCACCTATCCGATGTGATGGTACGCCAGTGGAGCAGGTGATGGCGAACTCTGCCTCCCACTGGCATGGAATGGGCCTGAAAGCTCGGACTAGGAGGGCTTTGAGGCGGATGCTGATGGGGCAGATGTGGGCAGACCGTCTCTCTGTCCCCCAGCTCCGCCTCGGCGGAATCCACGTCCGCGTTGAGGCTGGTTCTGCGGCCTGTGGCTAGACAGACGTGAGGGGGCGCCCCTTCCTTGGCCACAAAAGGGGCGAAAAGCGGAAGTTTGCGGGCGCGGGCCGAGAGGCCCAAGGACTTGGCCGTAGCCCTGGAGTCCTTAAAGCGCTCCAGCGCACTATCCTCTTTGTCGCCAAAAAGGCGACGGCCATCGAAGGGCATGTCCATGAGGGTGCTCTGGATATCCCCGGAGAAATTTGTGGATCTCAGCCAGGCGTGGCGACGAATCGCCACCGTGGTTGCAATTGCCCTGCCTAGCGAGTCCATTGTGTCCAGCCCACATCGTATTTAATACCGTGCCACATCCCGCCCCTCAGCAAGAGCCTGGGCGAGCCGTGTCTGCGCCTCCTCAGGACATTGGGGCAGCACGTCCGCCACCGTTTCCCACAAGGAGTGGTTGTAAGGGTCCAAAAGGCACGCGGTGTTGAGAGACCGCAACCCCAAACTAAGGGAGGAGAACAGTTTCTTCCCAAACTGTTCCAAACTTTTGGATTCCCGATCCGGGGGAGCGGACGGGAAGGCGGTCTGGGACGTAGAGGCCTGGATAACCAGGCTCTCAGGCGTGGGGTGCACCGACAGAAAGCTGGGGTCACCCGGTGCGGGCGGTGGCGCCGGGCCACGTTCCGGCCCACAGGAGGGCTTGGACCAGGTGCCCATCAGAATGTCCGTCAGTGCTTCATTGAACTGCAGCAGAGGCTCCGAGGAGCTTACCGGCGGTTGAAGCACTTCAGTGAGGAGATTAGTCCTCAGGGCCACTGCAGGGATCTCCAGCCGGAGGGCTTCGGCAGCCCTGCGCAGCACCACAGAATAGGTAGCACCCTCCTCCGTAGCCACGGAGGGAGGAGAGATAAAGCCAGTGTCAGGGGAGGTGTCAAGACCACTGACATCCCCCAGCTCTTCTGCCCAGTCCTGAGATAACTGGCACTGCTGTGCCAGAGGGTCCTCAGACCCCTCCCAGTCGTTCCCGTCATCCGACTCCTGGTAGACAGGTGGAATGGTCGGAGCCGGGCGGAATATGAACCTGTCATCCATCGGCGCCGGATACGGTGCCGGGCGGTGCCGCTCCGACGCCGGACCCGGACCGAGACTAAACCTGGGGACAACGTTGTCCGAAGACGGCGCCAGGGGCGGCTCCGAGACCGGCTGAGGAGTCGTAAGGTCGACCGGCGTCGACCGGGATCCAGGCCTGGATCCCACGGGGGCCTGCGGCGTCAGGATCTAAATTGACGACGGCGCCGGAGCCGCTGGCTCGCTAGGCCTCCCAGTCGAGCCTGCGGGGCCCGAAGGCGCGCCGGCAGGCGTCGACGGCGGAGCCAGACTCCTCATGGCCACGAGGAATTCTCTGATCTCCGCCGGATTCGCGTCAGACCCAGGGACCGTAGGGTAAGGGGTCGGACGCGACTCCTGCTGCTCCGACGGATCCACACGGGTGGTGCCACCCGAACCCTCAGCCGAGTCACGTGAGGGGAGTCAGAAGAGCGATGTCGCCTCTTCGACTTCTTGCTGCGCCTCGACTTACCGGAATGCGAGGACTTTGACCCCGACGAACGGTGATGGCTGCCGGATCTCGAGCAGCTTGCGGGACCGCTCCCGCCTAGCCTTCGAGGTCAAGGCCCGGCAGTCGAGGCACGAATCGGCATCATGGTCGGCCCCAAGGCAGTAAAGACACCGGCGGTGGTGATCCGTGACCGACATCAGGCGGTGACAGGCGTCACACGGTTTGAATCCAGGCATCTCTACCGGCACCAGAGTCGAGGTCGACTGGAAATGGAACCAAAAGAGTTCAAAAAGTTTAGTCAAAAAGTGACTATAAGGGTATGCTCCTCCCGGATCGGCGCTTACTGGTGTGGAAAAAAGAAGAACTGATGTCAGCGCGCGAGGGCGGCGTCTAAGTACTCCGACGATGTCATCGCGGCGATCACGACGCCTAAGACGGACAATGAGCCGCAGACGACGCCTAGCGACGCGCAAGGGTATTGCTGACGAAAAATCTTTCCGGATCCAGCCTGACGCCTGGGGATATTCGAAGGTGAGAAATCTAACTAACGTGTTTCTTTCAGATTGCGACACTGAACAATTGGTGAGCGGCGCTCTTGCGACCTGGAAGATTGAAGTCGGCGAGGGAAGCTATGGATCCGAGAACCCTCAGCAGGGGCCGGGCAAGATGACAACGCCGGGACTTCGGCTTCATCTGCTGGCACGCCTCACAATCAGTGGAGTCATGGTGCTCCCCCAAACACCACATACAGATGGGGTGTGGATCCGTCGCCGACATGAGGCGGCCACATGACGAGCAAGTTTTAAAGCCCGAAGGCATTCGCACACTGTTGTTTGAAATCACGAGGAGAGTGAGGAACTAGAGTAGCTAGTTCGCTTCCCCGAGGGATATGTAGTGATCAAAAAGAGCTAGCTACTTTGATTATGTACGTGTTATATGCGTCTGTTTGGGAAAAACCGATTGGTTTTTATGAAGGCCCTCACCCACCAACCTAGTTGGTGGCATGCCTCATCATCGGGCCCCACCCAAGGCACCGAGTGTGCCTCAGGTGTGCTTCGACGCCTGGTTACAGCGGAGCAGGTTGTGTTAGGTGAGTGTGCAGTGAAGGTGTTTTGGGTGGGGTTTTAAAATACTGTCCTAGAGGTCCCAAAAGATTACTTTATTAGTGGGCCCTGGGCAGGGTTAAAAACAAGGATTTAGGACGTGGTTGGAGAGACTTATGGTCTCCCACGTCCAGTGTGGTCAACTAGTTTCAGCTAGGCCTTTTTTGTTAAACTGTCTTTCGTCAGGACCTATGTGTGAGGGGGTGGATCAAGGGACTCGCGTGTTGTCAGTGCCTTTATGTGAAGCACACGCTAAGGTGCTACAATTGTGAGAGAAGGTTTTCCTCTCAGTTTGTACCTGAAAAGAAAAAAAGGACGGGACAAACACATAGACATATAGAATTTGTAACACGTAGATTTAGAGGCACACAATGAGTGATGGGAAGGCCTGGTGCCTAATATGTGAGCGAGTCAATCGACAGTGAATTACGGAAGTGTCGGTTTGTGTGGCAGTCCAGATAGTAATACTATGCGTTAGAGGTGCTAGTACCTGTCGGCGAGGCAAGCAAGAATGCTGTGGTGACCAAGGTAAAGGCATTTCCTATTAAAAAAGGAGAGAGCTTACTTCCTAACTTCGGAGGACAAACTTCATGAGTCTCTGGCGGGGATCTGAGACTCCTATGCACTCTGGGGGGTATAGAGGGAGAGGGGAGTTAAGGAGAGAAAAGCTCGCTGCCAGCGGCAAGGAATGCACACTCAGAGGTAGCCAATGGCTGTGTCCTGGTGGCGGTACCACGAGCGAGCTTAGACTTCCCCATTTACTTGGCGCTGTCTCTGGATCCTCTGAATCACCTGTTGTGTCCGGCCAGGAGCTCCGTGGATGCGAAAACCGTGTGCCGGCGTGGTTTAAATACGCAGTGAAGCACCGCAGCTGGTGATCGTTTGAGTGGGGCGTGGCTTCCGTGTGAGTAGCGTCAAGGAGTAGCGTCTGTGGAAATAAGTAAAAAAAAAACACAGAAGACATACTCCTATTGCCTGCGTTCTGTGCCTGTGGTTGCTAAATAGTGGTATTTGCAAGGAACCATGCGGGCAAAATGTAAAGAATATGTTAGCGTGGTGCTGCTGACATGGCACGTGGTGGTGCTGACAATAAGCGGGAGATTTTGTTTCACAGGATTGTGACGTTTGGAAGGTGGCTGCTCGTTGGCTGCTTAATAAATGTGGCAGTAAAGTATCATGCGTGGGGTACTACCCAATACTAATGAATGTGACAGTAAAATATATCTCATGAAGACCGGGTATATCCATAGTACATGTGCTACCCTGGGTTTTTGTGGGGGTGCCAAGGCTTGTAAGCGCGTGTGGTATCACTGGTAGTTATAACGGTGGGGAGGAGCTGTAACCTGACTAGTGTGGCCGTCTGATATGTCGCTAAAAGCGCAAGTGGCGGTATTCCGTGCATTTCACTATTTGGATTGCATAGCGTTATAAGGGGTGTGTGGTGGTGCCAACTTAGGGTTGCAATTGGGAATGATATATTGGTTATGCAGAGGTAATTGTATTCAAAGGGAGTCAGCGACTGAGGCTGTTCCACGGTATGCTGTCGTTCAGCCCATGGATGTGGGTTGAAAGTCTGTAAATCCAGCGTTGCTCCTTTGTAAGGAGTGTCTTTTCGTTGTTGGTTTGGTGGACAGGTATTTGTTCAATGACCGTCCATCGCAAATCATTGGGCGTGTGCCCTTCTTGTAGGTAGTGGTCCATGAGTCTACCGTTGGTCTTTTTGCAGCGGATCGTGCTCCTGTGCTCCACAATCCTGGTCCGCACTTTTCTTGTGGTCATCCCAACGTATCTGAGTTTGCAGGGACACTCTATGAGGTATATTAAGTTCGTAGAGTTACACTTGGTGTGTTTCAGTTGACGCCATGTTTTGCCAGGCTCCAGGTCAAGGGTTTTACTGTGTCCTATGAGGTGGCAGACGCTGCAGTCACCACAGGGGTAGTGCCCGACCACATGCTGTGTGTAGCGTGTTTTTTGGCGGGGGTGTAGTAACCCTAGGGCGGGTTGACACTAGTTGATCTTTCAAGCTGCTAGATTTCTTGTATGCAAATAATGGTTGTGTCCAATTTCTGTTGCCGGTGTTTAGGATTCTCCAATGTTTGCGGATTATTTTGGACACATGGTTGGATATACCGTTGTATGTGTTGACACAAGTTAGAGGTGCTGTTGTCTCTGGTCGTTAGGTTTCTTCCAAGAGTGCGTCTCGGTTTTGGTTCCTAGTGCGCTTCCTGGTGGTCTTAATTATTTTCTTAGGGTATCCTCGTTCTTGCAGTTTTGAAAGCAGGTCAGCTGATTGCTTGTGATAGTCAGCAGGGAAACTGCAGTTGCGTCTGATGCGCAAGAACTGTCCTAGTGGGAGATTCTGCCTGAGGGGTCGTGGGTGAAAGCTCTCAAATTGGAGCAAAGAATTTCGTGACGTGGGCTTGTAATATGTGGAGGTTATCAGTGTGCCTTCCTTAGCCTCTATCATGAGATCAAGGAATGGTAGTCTCTCCTTGCTGGCAGTGCTGATAAATCGCAGGAACGGGTCTCTTTTATTAAGCCATTTGAGAAAGCAGTTTAATGAGTCTTGTGTACCAGTCCATATCATCAGGATGTCGTCGATGTAGCGACGCCAGAAACATATGGGGTCTTTGTAGGGGTTGGTGGCTGTGAGGATGTATGTTATTTCAAAGTGATATACGTAGAGCCCCGCCACGCTTGGTGAAAAAAACACTGCCCATTGAGGTACCGTTAGTTTGTAGATAGTAGGTGCCCTCAAATTCAAAGTAGTTTTCTTCAAGGGCCAGTTTGGCACATTCTAGGACGAATTCTCTTGGGGTAGAGTGTTCCCAGGGAGATTTGGTTAGCATCTCATCAAGCACTTTCAGGGTGGCATCTTGGGGGAGGCTCGTGTATAAGCTTTCAATTCAATGTCTAATCCCACTAATAGTTGGGTAGAGGGGTCAAAGCTCTTGTCCCCAATTAGGGATATCAGGTGTTATAAATGTCTGTTTGGGAAAAACTGATTGTTTTTCATGAAGGCCCTCACCCACCAACCTAGTTGGTGCCATGCTTCATCATCGGGCCCCACCCGAGGCACCGAGTGTGCCTCAGGTGTGCTTCAACGCCTGGTTACACGGAGCAGATTGTGTTAGGTGAGTGTGCAGTGAAGGTGTTTTGGGTGGGGTTTTAAAATACTGTCCTAGAGGTCCCAAAAGATTACTTTATTAGTGGGCCCTGGGCAGGGTTAACAACAAGGCTTTGGGACGTGGTTGGAGAGACATCTCAATGATGAAGCATGCCACCAACTAGGTTGGTGGGTGAGGGCCTTCATAAAAACCAATTGGTTTTTCCCAAACAGACACATATAACACGTTCATAATCAAAGTAGCTAGCTCTTTTTGATCACTACATTCGCACACTGTTCCCACACACGCAGCAATAGCATATGGGAAAGGCCTAAACAGGCCCAGAGCGCATACCGGAATCACGTTGCACGCGAAAAAGGAGACAAACTGACGGAGGCGCGCCGGGGTGGGACTTATGTGACCTCGCTGACGTCACGTACGCGGACGACGCCTGGGCGGAGTCGCGTGATGCCGTCCCCCCTGCGCCAGGGAACGGTGGATAGGGTGGCGACGCGTGGGGCCGCACCACCTGTGGAGAACCCACACCCCCAACAGGCCGGGGACCGGGCCTCGGGGACAAACTGCAACACTCACCAACTGGTGAGCGACGCCCTTGCGGCCTGGGAGAGGGACGATGTCGGAGACTTAAGCGGCGGGTCTTGAAGCCTTCCGCGGGGGATGGGCGTGGCGATGGCGCCGACCGGGACATGCGCTCCGAAAGGAGTTTCACTCGGCGCTCCCGCCGGGACTTCGGCTTCATTTGCTGGCACGCCTCGCAGTCCGTGGAGTCGTGGTGCTCCCCCAAACACCACATGCAGATGGGGTGAGGATCCGTCACCGACATCTGGCGTGTGCAAGACGAGCATGACTTAAAGCCCGAAGGCATTCGCACACTGTTCTCAAGAAAAACGCCTAAAAAGAAGGCCTGAAGCAGGCCAGGGACAAGATCCAGCTCCGCGTTGCAAGCGGAAGAGAAGAAAACTGACGTCAGCGCGCCGTGGTGAGGCTTATGTGACCTCGCTGACGTCATGCCCGCAGAGGACGTCGGGCGGAGTCGCGTGGTACCACCCCCCGGCGCGCAGAGATGCTGGGCAAGAAAGTTTTCCGGGTCCAGCCTCACGCCTGGGGATAATTCTACGGGAAGGAATCTGCGGCTAGTAGTCTCTATCAGATATGCACAACAGTGAAAAGGAGCTGTGAGGAAACCGGCAGCAGCAAGACAGGAGCGACTAAGGTGGCAGAATACCAATTTATGGCGCAAGATGCCTGTAGCACGAAAGTAGAAGACACGCCCGGACTAGGCGATGGTGCCACAATATGTGAAGGGCAAATTACAATTTTTGAGCGTTACCAACCAGAGCGAAGACAGGAAGGAACCCCTGCATGTTGTGTGGACACTGGAGCCATACGAAGGATGTAAGGACTCCGTGTAGGGTAGCAGAGCAGCCCAGAGGCACAGAACAGCCAGAAGGCAATGGCCCAAAAAAGGCACCAGGCAGTCGGACACCTCAAGAGCTGGCGGAAGAAGCATCCTGGGGCAGGACCCATGGACACCGTATGAGGGAAGAGCCTGCACGAACCCGTCGCGTTAGAGCACCGAGCGGAGCCAGAGCAGGAAGGAAAACGTTGAAACAATGAAAACGTGACCCAATATGAGTCTAGAGTACGCATACTGGCCGACAAGTGCTTTTGCCAGAGAGGAACAACAGTACCCCGCAAGATAGTGGGAGAAAAACGAGGCACTACCGTGGCAAAAGTGAGGCCAAACGTAAAGGGCCCTGAATCGAAGGAGCACACATCCAAAGGAAAAGACGCCCCTTGGAGAGTTCACAGTAGGAATCCAAGCAACGCGTGGAAACACCCATACGGTAAAAGCAGGGAGTAAGGACACTGCTATAGGAGAAGCGGCCACCACACATGGCAGACAACATCTGCTAAACGTACGAGTTACTTACCTTTGGTAACAATGTATCTGGTAGAGACTATTCTAGCCGCAGATTCCTTCACGTAGAATTATCCCCAGGCGTGAGACTGGATCCGGAAACCTTTTTGCCACAGCATCCCTGCGCGCCCGGGGAGAGATCACACGACTCCGCCCAGGCGTCGTCCGCATACATGACGTCAGCGAGGTCACTTAAGACCCACCCTGGCGCGCCTACATCAGTTTTCTTCGGAGAACTTTTCCGCATCACAACGCGGAACCACCAGATAAAAAACTGTGGAAGCATGGGAACAGTGAGCGAAGAGCAGGAAAAAAAATTGGAAAGAAACAGTGACTAACACCACCACCAGAGTAGTGCCAACACCGCAGAACCCAAGGGCAGGGAAAGAAGAAGAAGAACAAGCAGAAACCTGCGCAGTCACCCTGCCAGCACATAGACAACCTCCCATCCCTGTGCTCCGGAGGCAAAGAACATGCGTAAAAGTCATGGCACACGTAGTAAACCCACCCCCCCATCCTGAGCAAGGAATGGGACCAGTCCCAAGAAGGACAGGGACAACAAACCTCCAAGTCACCCCAAACTAGAGGGCAACCACCCACAAGGGACAAGGGCAAGACAAGGCCAGACGACCTTAATCAGAGGATAGCAATGGAAGGAAGGGAGGGGAGGGAGGACAGGGATAGAAAGCAATCCCCCCCAAACCTGGAGTAGCCAGAGCAGCAGGGCACCGGAGCACCGGAACCCCATCCTCCAAAGGAGGAATGAACGGCCCCCAGACGGAGTCACCTGTCAAGAACAAGGAAGGCACTCACAGGAGACAAAGCCTCCCACCGGGAGGCGAGTACCGAAGACCAACCCAAGGGTCCTCGCAGAATAGGGGTGGAAGAGCGGGCTGTGAAGGAATCTGTGGCTAGAATCGTCTCTACCAGATACATCGTTACCGAAGGTAAGTAACTCGTACATCTGATAGAGACTACTAGCTGCAGATTCCTTGACGTAGAATAGATACCCTAGCCATACCCCCTGGGAAGGAGGGTCTGCGAAAGGACCCCACCAGCCAATGCAGAACAGAGGGCCCCACAGGGGACCAGATCTGTGGACCAGGTAGAACCTCACCCACAAGGCAACATAGCTTCCGCCCAATGCCAAGACAGGAAAAGCAGAAGAAGAAGAAGCCTAGAGGGCCCAAAGAAATGAGGGAAAAGAACCCACTCCAGATGGAGAGCAGCCTGCCAGGCAGAACAGCGCCAGTAGTCAAAGCCGTCAGAAGCAAGAAGAACAGCCCGAGGCCCCAGGAAGGCCGAGTAGGCGACGCCTGGCAAGGGAGAACACAGGATCATTCCAGACCTCAGAACAGGAGCAGGGAGAAGAGGAGATGCCCAGGACACCACTACGAGTGGCCGCGCACAGGACCTCAGGAAGCAAAAGCAACCTACCTAAACGCCATGGAAGGCGACCAGAACCCTCTAGCAGAGCGCAAGCTATATGACAGCTACCACTACCCCACATAGGGTACGTTAAGTCCCAAGATATGGGAACCTCCGCAGCAGAGGAAAAACAAAAGAGCCACGGGGAAAAAAACACCCCCGCTGAAGGCGTGATAAGCAGCCCAAGCAAAGCAGAAGGCCCAATCTCAGGACCAAGTCCGCGCAACAACTCCTGCAGAACCCACACACAATCAACACAAGGGCTGTCCAGCAGCCAACAATGCCAAAGTCCCAAGAAAGGACGTAAACGGCCAGAAAACACACACCACAGCAAGAACAACTGGCCTAAGAAGGCCCAGAATCAACCCAACTCAGAAGTCACAAAGGAGTGGGAGGAGGAGGAGGATGATGCGGAGGAGGAGGAGCCTTTGGATGGAGGAGTTGGCCGGGGCATGGAACAACAGGCTGCCATCAAACGGAAGGTCGATGAGTCACTCCCGAATATTCCAGGGAATACTCCATTCCGAAGCCAAGCATGGCGTCGGAGAGCGACTGAGGAAGCCATGGCCCGGCCCAGCACCTCTCAGATGTCCAGAGCGGAGCAGAGAATAAACGCTGCAAGCTCCCGGATATCCAATGCATGATGCCGTAAGTCCACCTGACCAGACTCCTGGGACGCTGCAGATCCCAAAGACTCAGCCGAGTCCCGCAAACAGGAGGAGGCCCTAGCCAGCACACACAAGGTGTTAAGGGCCCGCAGGGCCACGCTGGTCGAGGCGAACATGTTGCGTCCCCAAGAGTCCAGCCAGCGGGCCTCTCAGTACGGCGGAGTCAATAGTGGCGGCAGGGAGGGAAAAGCAGTCCGCAAAAGGGGGCTGGAGGCTGAGGGGTGAAGGGAAAGACACGCTGGGTCATGCGGCGCCGGGAGGTGCCGGTGCAGAAGATGCTGAGGCACCGGGTCCCCTGAGGCAGGATGCCTCCAAGCCCCCGTCAAGGAAGAAAGGAGCGAACCTTCAAAGGGAAGTAAGACTTCCCTCCCACCAGAGCCCAGGTGGAGGACCTCCAAAGATGGTCTGCCGAAAAGTGAGCCACTGGGTCACCAATGCGCAGGATGCCCACAGCAGTGGACACCGCGTGAGCGAAGGCCGCACCCGCCTCCGTAGGGCCCCGCGGTGGAGAAAGCAGCTCCTCTATGGGCGACAGCTGCAAACTAAGGCAGCCGTCCCCGAGGCCAAGCGGGACGGGCAAGGGCCAGACCTGGAAGTCAGAAGAAGCCTAAGAATGAGGGACCTGCCACTCTTCTGACGAACACCTCTGCCTCAGGAAGGCCGGGGAGCTGTCCTTCGATGCCGGTGAGAAAGACACCACACGGCGACCAGTCTCCGGGGAGGACGATACCAATATACAGCCTGCCTCCAGAGAACAAGGAGCGTCCGAAGACGAATCCGTGGTACGACCCCTGCGCGGAGCCGTAGAGTCCGCTGCTTGAGGCAGGACGTCAGCACCATCCGGCGTCACCATACAAGGTACCTCCAATTCACCCCGCATCGGAGACCGGAGCGGAGACCGGAGTAGAGCTGGAGCCGCAGCTGCTCCGGACGGCACCGGAATGACGCCGACCCGACCCCCGCCGAGGCAGCCCCCTGCTGGGGGGAACGAGACGGGCCTAGGGAGTGGCACGAAGCCCTCCGCCAGCCACGGCCCAGAATGAGGCGAAGGTCGCTTGGCAACCCATGTGGCGGCGCCAGGGACGATTCAACCTCCAACTCGCCCTCCGACAAGGTAGCCGCCTGTGGGAAGGGATGAGAGGGGCCCGGAGAGGGACGAGGGGTCCTCCCTCGGCCTCGACCTGGAGCGGGACGAGGAGGGTCCACCGACCCCTGTGGCTCCGCACGGTCCAGCTGCTGCCGGCGCCGTAGCGGCGTCACCTCGGCCTTAAGACAGGACCACTATGTCAAAGGACCGAGAGGGGCTTGGGGATGCGACCCGAGCCCCGGCGACCTCCCGCGACACCACAGGGACCCCCGTGGGAGTTTGCAGCGAGGCAGAGACGCCGTGGCCTGAAGGAGGTTCCCCAGAGGAGCCTCACCCCAACAGCACCACATCCTCCAAGCCTGGATCCGAACCAGTCGGCGCCGCGGCCGGAGCCACCGGCGGCACCGTGGAGGGCCCTGTGCAGGGCGAGGGATCTGCCGATGCCCCAGGAGGGGAAGGAGGAAGAGACGCCAGCGAGGGCTGCAAAGTCGCTGCGTATGTCTCCATTTGGACTCTCGGTGCCCCAACACCGGAAAACGGTGGATAGGACGACACGCGGGGCCGCATCACACGCGGAGAGTCCATGCCCCCGGAAGGCCAGAAACCAGCCCCCGGTGACAAACTGCGACACTTACCAACCGGGGAGCGATGCTCACGTGACACCGGAGAAGGGCGAGGACGATGACCACGGCCGTATGTGAAGCCGTCCGCCGAAGCAGACCGAGGGGAGGACGTCGACCTGGAGAAACGCGCCGAGAGAAGTTTCATCGGGCGCTCCTGCCGCGACTTCGGCTTCAACTGTTGGCACTCCGCACAATCTGTGGTGCTGTGATCCTCCCCCAAACACCACATACAAATGAGGTGAGGGTCCGTCGCCGACATAAGAAGCCCAAAAAACGTGCAAGTTTTGAAGGCCGAAGGCATTCGCACACTGTTCCACCAAAAGGAAATGGAAGAAAAAGGGGGGCCCTAACAGGCCCGTAGCAAGGATCGGATCTGCGTTGCACGCGGAAAAGGAAAAGAACTGACGTAGGCGCGCCGGGGCGGGTCTTATGTGACCTCGCTGACATCACGTACGCGGACGACGCCTGGGCGGAGTTGCGTGATGTCGCCCCGCCCAGGCGCGCAGGGATGCTGTGGCAAAAAGGTTTCCGGATCCAGTCTCAAGCCGGGGGATAATTCTATGTGAAGGAATCTGCGGCTAGTAGTCTCTATCAGATCACAAGCTTGGATGACCAACCAGAAGGCAATAATAAGCAGGCCACAAGCGGCAAACAGGGTGCCGTTCGAGAAAGACCAGCCATAACCAGGCGTGTCACCAGGAGTGTAAAATAGACATCACATGACATGGGCCTATGCCAGATTCTGTTGCCATACAGGCAGACCAACCTAACTTGCAATAAGGCAAGTTATACGAGGAATTCTGTAGGAAGAGACAAGGGACCTCTAGCAGGACTTCTGCGCAGAGACTCCATAGGAGCGTACCAAGGCAATTGCAAAACCTAATGCCATGAAGTACCCCACATAGGGTATGGTAAACCCCCAGTAGGGGTGTCCTCTTGGGCTCCGCACACAGTCAGAGGACTGAAAATAAAGGAAGCAGCCAACCGGCTGCGCCGAATGAACTGAGAAATGGCTAACCAGCCATGCACAGTAACCAGTCACTAAACCCAACCTGTGCATGAGGGTGGGTCCTGGAAAATTTCGCCGAGAACATGGCAACAAGATTTACTGCAATCTGGATAAAAGACGGGAGACCGCTGAATCCGCATGGCGGTCAAAAAGATCCACTCCATTGAAAGGAAGATTCCTGAGGGCATCCTGAATATGATCAGGGAAGCGACTGTTGCACAGCCAAGCATGGCGACGTAGAGCCAAAGCGCGAGCTAGGACCCGGCCCATAAAGTCAGTTGCATCCAGGGAAGACCGAATGGAAAATTGTGCCGTGCTTCTTCCATGCAGAAAAAGGCGGAGCAATTCCGTACGCGACCCTTCCGGAATAGAAGGGAGAAGATGAGCAACTGAGTCCCAAAGAGCAGCATACGCGTGTGCAAACACACAGGCTGTATTTAAAGCCTGGAGGCCTGCGCTAGCAGAGGCGAAAAGCCTGCGTCCACAATCATCAAGCCACCGAGACCCCCTCGTGGGAGGTAACAACGGTAAAGATGGTGAAGATTGCAAATTAAAAGCTGCCTGAAAAACCAGGCCCTGAGCAGGCGGGTGAAGAGACAAAGAGGATCACCCGGGGCCGGGCGGTGCCTACGAGCAACAGCCCGATTCACAGGGTGGCCGAAGAGGGTCTGGAATATAGAGTCCCCAAAGGGCTGCAAAGGTTCTACTTCAATGCACTCCAAATGGAGCAGATCCAATAAAGGATCAGAAAGTAGAGGCCCCGTGAATAGCGTGCGCAAAGGCAGCATTAGACTCAGTTGTCATCCGAGTAGGAGATAACAAATGGTCAGAAGGAGACGGCTGAAGGCTAATTCTACCACTTGACATACGGAGAGGCGTAAATGGGTGCACTGGTGTCGACGGAGGCCGAGGTGGCGACCCACAGCCACCCGAGGTGTCGGGGGGGGGATCAACCACCAAAGGAATCGGGCAGGACGCCAGAACCAATGTCAAGCCGCGCCTTAGCGGAGTCGCCCTGACGTCGACGACCTCCCTGGGGAGAGTACAAGGCACCTGCGCAGAGCTTGGGGTAGTACCTGGAGCCGAAGCCAGAGTCGCCGGCGCCACCTCTGATGTCGGCGCAGGGAGCCGTACAGGGCTATGCGCTGAACGATGGGGTGGGCCGTGCTCCAGGCCCTGGCTTGTGGGCGGCGAGTTTGCTCCGGAATCGGAGTCGGCACACACAGCCGGTGCCGTGGAAACGTCCGCAGAAGACGACGCGGCAACAGTGCCTGCTACCTCTGTGGGGCCCGAAGGTGCACCAGGGAGAGGGGGTGACTGAAAACAAGCCTGGAGTGTCTTAGAATAGGCCTCCATTTAGGCCCATGTTGCCCCAACACCCGGAAAGGGTGGATACGGAGAGTGAAGTTGCCGTGTGCCTTTCCCCAGCTCAGTGTGAGAGGAATGGGGTTCAGCGGCACGGTTAGTGGAAGAAGATATCCGTAAGCGACGCCTGTACTTATGTTTACCTGGTGGTACAGGCGTTCACAGGAGCAACCTCGGGAACGAGCCCGAGAAGAAGAGCGGCGATAGGAAGGAGCTGGACCGGACAGCCGTGCGGCCAGCAATTTCAAGCGACGATCCCTCAAGGACTTCGGCTTCATTTGCCGACATGCGTCACAGTCCTTGGAGTCGTGGTACACGCCGAGGCACCACATACAGATAAGGTGTGGGACAGTGGCAGACATCTGACGCGCACAGGCTTCACAAGCCTTAAAGCCGGAAATGAACTGCACACTGTACCCCAACCCACCCCCCCCCCCCCCCCCCTGACACCACCAGGTCGAGAAAGCCCAAAAACCGGGCCAAAGAACTGCTGGTTTCCCAGGATCCGCGTTCGAACGTGGAAAAGAAGAAAACTGACATCAGCGCGCCGGGAGGGGCATATATAGCTCCACTGACGTCATGTCCGTGGACAACGTCAGGGCGGAGCCGGACGGCGCCGCCCCCCGGCGCGCAGAGGTGCTGCTGCAGGAAAAGTTTTCCAGATCCAGTCTGACGCCTGGGGATATTCTAAGTTAAGGAATCTGCGGCTAGACGTCTCTATCAGATTGCTGTTTTTCTGAGGGGAGCCCTGGATGGCAGAACGATGGACAGTAGGTGACCCTAGAATAAACTCAAGGTACTGGTCCAGGTAAGTAGCATTTTCCGTTTGTGCGTTTCCCAGGCGTTGGGTTGCTCCATTTCTTTTCTCACCATACGAGAACTGTTGGGAATAGCAGTCTGTTTGTTATTCATAGAATCTAGTGTCAGCGACTCTGGTAGTAGACCTTGGTGTTCAGGATAAGTGAGTTCATGGGTAATTTAAGCTGGCAGTGGAGTAGTCGGTTTGCCTGCATTTAGACTTGCTTGGAAGAAAATTCCATAAATGATTGTTATTGTTGCTTTGTATTCTTTGGATGATTGTGATGGGTGAATGGATTGTATGTCACCATTTTCTGATTAGTCCAAAGGCATCTGTCTGATTGTCATTTAAGAACTGTATGGCAATGAGGATTGGATTGACAATTTATTTTCAGTTCCTGTTGGATCTCTGGATTGTAGGCTGAAGTTAACTGTCTAAGTTGCTTCCTTCATGGGTGTAGTGCAAGAGTCTCCTAGGTGTTGAAATCCCTTCAAAAGGGTACTTGCAAGAGTGATTTATGAGACCACTGATTTCCTCAGCAGGGCTTTTCCTGGTTCTGGGCAGACTTTAGATCAGGTGGATTGTGGCAGTCTGAGACCGAGAAAAGATGATGGCAGGCGAGGAGCTCAATTGAGTAGTAGGTTTATAGAGTGTATTTGTTAATGATTGTGAGGCCTCCTCCACTCTCTTGTGTCTGTCTATGGCATCTGTTTGTGATAAGAAAATCTGGTTTGTTTTCAGAGATTGAGCTGTAAGATTGTGTGTAAATTATGTGTGGAGCTGTCTGAGGGGTAACCAGCATCATGTGTCTACAGCGTTGGCTGCAGACAAGGTGCTGATTTGAGAGGTACGATTGTTAATGCACGCGAGTGGGTTGTGCGACTGAGGGTGGAAATTGGATCAGCCACAGTCGACCATACTCTATAGAAAAGCAGGAAGTCTCTCCTTCCATGCTACTAGGGTGCTTACTAGGGAGGATTCAAGTGATAAGGCGCAGTTCGTTTGGCAAAAGGTGAAACCTTTGGGCTTTACCAGCACTGTGTCCATAAAGCATTACACCAGCACCTTTGGGGAATGTAGGAGAAAGCCATTTGAAGGCATCAGGTAAGCCTTTTTCCCCAGCCCTCTCCCCCCCCAGGTGGACAATTGAAGAGGTATAAAGCCTTATGACTCTCTCCGCTACCCCTTTGCCCCTCTTCTCTATAGGTATTAGCTGCCCTTTAAGGTCACTTTCCATCACTTTATCCGAGTGATGGAAACTCCAGGGCTAGGTCAGGGTTCTGCCAGCGAAGCGGGTGGGGAGTGTGTGGGCCGAATAGAAAGATATTTGGGCACCTGACACACACACAGGCTGGTTGCACCCTGAAATCCTGTATTTTGTTCCTGCCTGGGAATGACCAGGGCTTGGATTCTGTATCTGTGAGGCTCATGCCGTAGAGAGAACAGGCTTGCTGAAAAATGGAATACCTGTATTTTTACAGTTCATGTCTGTAAGGGGGTGCTACTACAGCCCTGGATGCCCTGTATCCGGGCGGTTCAGGCTCGGGAGAGACATACATACAGGGAATTCAGGGCCCAATCAATGTGTGGTTCAGGCCTAGGCAGGGTCGGGCAGGTTGGAGCCTGGATTCCCCACGTCTGTGGATTCAGGCCTGAGACGGACAGGCTCGTTCGGCTCTGTGTGGGTCACACGTAGGATGGACGGTCTGGTTGTGTTCTGTTCTCTGCATGTCTTATTTGTACCTTGGACAGACAGCCTGATCCGCCCAACATTCCTTGCATCTGGGTCATGCTCTGAATGGGTAGATTGGTTGGGTTTAGGATTACATTTATCTGTGCGTTTCATACCTGGGAGGGAAAGGCTGATTAGTGCTTACTCTCCTCTGTATCTGTGGTGCTCTGCAGTAGTGGAGCCTCGCACACACAGCCTTATCAGAGGCCCTTTTTCTCCCCTTCATTAGTTCTACCTGTCCTGGGTTCTCGATTTGTAAAGCATTCCAGGGTGCAGTGTTTGCATAAGGTGGGAGCATGCAGGTGTGCCACAAGGTGCTTTAAGTTGGCATGGCTAGAATGACGGCCATTACCAAAGCCTACTTTGTCTTCCGAGCAAAGTTTACCACATGCAACCCCTCTGAAACACCTCCTACCCTTGCTACTCGCATCTATGCTTGACTTCCGATCCTGAAGTGCAGAACATCGCCATTCACAATCAAATACATTGTCTGACTGTACTGGTCCCACTCGTTCATTTCGATTGGGTCAAGAAGCATTTAGCCTCTGCGCTGCACCTAGTTGGATTGTTAAACTTGAGTCTGTTTGTCAAATGTATCAGCATTGACCCGTGAATGAACTGCATTCTGAAATTCATTCTTCGCTCAGTCAGTATTCTGTGAATTTCATGAAACATAATTGAAATGTAACATTTTCCTAAGATTCCTTTGTTTGCCTTCACTGTGGAGCTTTGCAGGATCTGGAGGTTCTTTTAGTTCAAGTTAGACATACCTAGGTAGAGGGTGTTGCTGTAATCCTGCTTGGTGCCAGTATGGCTCCATCAATAGCTGCCTAGTGCTTCTCCTCCACTGTGATACAAGTTTGTTCATTTGACAATCTATGGCCTTTTTCATTTGATAAGCCAACGCCATTCTATCATCAAAAATCGCCTCAACAATCTTAACCTTGACTTCGAGAGTTATCCCTGTCACTCATTTTGAATTTAATGTTGTTGATTATAAGATTTATTTCCTCATAGCAGCAGAACTATCATAAAGAACTTTGTTTTTCTCTATTTGATCTTAAATAGTTTATAGTGGGTATCCTTTTGTTCTTCAGGTAAACAGCTTCACACTTTATTGCTGTCATTCACCACCAACCTTGAAAGTTTAAAAAAGCAAAAAATAAAAAATAAAAAAAAAAAGTTGTCATCCATGTAATTGTGGAAGTAGCAAATACGTCTATGTGGGGTTTGACATACCCATTGAAGAGCATGGTCGAGAGGCAGTATGCTTCAGGAATATCAAAGGTATCGTCTTTTGGAGGTGACATGCAAAGTCTCAAGCACACCTCAGTGGCCTGGAAAGCCCCTCGTTCAGAAAAGCAAACCATTTCTATCTGGACTACCCCAACACCCCTTCCATTTACCTGTGTCTTCGAATATAGGGTATAAAAGACTGATTAGTAATTGGTGTACAAGTTACTTACCTCTGGTAACGATGTAATGTATCTGGTAGAGACGATTCTAGCCGCAGATTCCTTTACGTAGAATTATCCCCAGGCGTGAGACTGGACCCGGAAAACGTTCTTGTCCCAAAATCTCTGCGCGCCGGGGAGCGGCACAACGCGACTCCGCCCCGCCATCTTCCGCGGGTGTGACGTCAGCGAGGTCACATAAGCCCCACACCAGCGCGCTGATGTCAGTTTGCTTCGGAGAACTTTTCCGCGTCACAACGCGGAGCCATCACAACAAAACTGAGGAGAGCATGGGGACAGTGTGCGAAAAAACAGAGAAACAAAACAGAAGAAACCAGGGGTGAGGAACAGCACCAGTTGGCACCAAGGGACCAGAAAGCTAGAGCAGAGAAGCCATAGCAGGGAAAGAACAGAGCACCACTTTGAGGAACAACTGTGCAAGCCAAGGCGACAGCATCAGTCGGCACTAAAGTACCAGAAGGCCAAAGCAGCGAAGCTATAGCAGGGAAAGAGCAGAGCACATTCCCCCCCCCCCTGAGGAACAACCGAGCAAGCCAAGGCAATAGCCATCCTGGAGGCACAAGTATATGAACGCGCCGGAACAGAACGAGAGAGAGAGAGAGAGAGAGAGAGGCTGCAACCCCAAACCACACAGTGAAGGGCCACAAGCCCAGAACAGAGGAGCAACAGCAATCCATCCCCAGACCACACAGTCAAGGAGGGCCAGGCTCCCTGAAAGGAGCAGGAGGCCAAAGGACAGGTAAAGAATCCCCAAAACAGAAGACCGCAAGGGGATCCAAAAAAACTCCAAAACAAATAGAGGGAAAAAGAGCAAAAGGAGACCCCTACACTGGAGAGAAACCAGCTGGAGGGAAGCAAAGGCAAGCAGCAACCAAACATCCCTGTATCAAAAGAAAGAAGGGAGGGATGGACCATAAAGCAGAACCCGACAGCCTGACAGGAAGGAAGCGATGGGGACACCGACAGAAGACAAGCCACCCATGGGGAGGCGAGTGCAGAAACCCAAGCAGAGGGTCCTCACATAACGGGGAGGAAGGGTGGGTTGTGAAGGAATCTGTGGCTAGAATCGTCTCTACCAGATACATCGTTACCGGAGGTAAGTAACTTGTACATCTGATAGAGACTACTAGCCGCGGATTCCTTAATTTAGAATAGATACCCTAGCCATACCCAGAAGGGAGGGGGGCCTGCGAGAGAGCCTCCCCAGCTGGAGAGACACAGGGCCCCAGCAGGGGACATGTCACAGGAACAAGAAGGGAAGGCCAGGAGACCCCACGCCCAATTAAGGGAGGGCCGCCCACCACCCCGCAGGGGCAGACAGCGCCCGAAGGACCTCAAGGAACAAAAGAAGCACCTCAAACCCCAGGGAGAAGAGGCAGAACCGGAGGCAGGGCCCAACGTAAGAAACACACACAGTGATGGGAAACAGCCGCACACCCCTAGGCCGCAAACAGCGCGTAAGGCAGGAACGGTCCCATCGCCAACAGCGCAGGCGTAAGAAGACAGCACAGATGCACAAAGCCCCGGCGGAACCAGAGGCAGGGGCACAAGGGAACACATTAAGGGCCACGATGGTGGACCAGAACAAGCAGGAAGGTGCAGGCAAGCGCAGCCAGCAGTAGGCAACACCACGAAGCAGCGCACCAGACCAAGCCAGGCACAAGCCGAAGACAGAGGTCAGGGAGGGCCAGGACACACCCCAAGGGCTGGGCCGGGTCCGAAACACACACTGACCCACAAAAGAAATAGGACCAGGCAGAAGAAAAGGAGAAGAGACGGAGGATGGGCCCAGACCGTCAACCAGAACACAGCAAGCCAAAGAAAACCAGTCGAACAAGTTACTTACCTTCGGTAACTATGTATCTGTAAGAAACATTAGTTAGTTAGATTCCTCACCTTAGCATATCCCCAGGCGTCAGGCTGGATCCGGAAAGATTTTTGTAGCAATACCCATTGCGCGTCGCTAGGCGTCGTCTGCGGCGCCACGTCCATCGTTGGCGTCGTGCGCCGAAATGACGTTGTCGGAGTACTTAGACGCCGCCCTCGCGCGCTGACGTCAGTTCTTGTACATAGCTTTCCGCACCAGGAACGCAGAGCCATGCAAGAGACCGACACTGGTGCCAAAAAGTCTAGGGCCCTGAACAGGATGACCTTAACCCTAGATGTCGGTTCGCAGAGCGGGGAGGATGGGTGGGTCGGTGAGGAATCTAACTAACTAATGTTTCTTACAGATACATCGTTACCGAAGGTAAGTAACTTGTTCATCTGAAAGAAACATGTTAGTTAGATTCCTCACCTTAGAATAGATACCCCGAAATACCAACCCCGGTGGAGGGTCTGCGAACCAAGAAAGTCCTGGAGAACAGAATGGCCAAAGAAGCCATCTCTCCGGACTTGGCTGTCCAGGCAATAGTGCTTGGCGAACGTGTGCAGTGAGGCCCACGTCGCCGCCTGACAGATGTCCTGCAAGGGAACTCCCCATCCCAGGGCAGTAGTCACCGCCGTGGCCCGGGTGGAATGGGCTCTCAGCCCAACAGGAGGGTCCTTTTTTGCCAAGGAGTAACAAACTTTTATACACAAGACAACCCACCGTGAGATGGTCCGTTTGTGTACGGCTCTCCCCTTCTTAGCACCAACGTATCCAACAAAAAGTTGGTCGTCCACCCGGAACTGTCTGGTGCGGTCCAAATAAAAGGCCAGCGCACGTTTTGGGTCCAGACGGTGGAGCCTCTCTTCCTCTTTCGAAGGATGCGGAGGCGGAAAGAAGGTGGGCAAAGTGACCGATTGCCCGATGTGAAAGGGGGTCACCACTTTCGGAAGAAAAGAAGGACGAGTCCGGAGGACAACCTTGTCCGGACGAACAGAAAGAAAGGGAGGCTTAGATGACAGAGCCTGGAGCGCACTCACCCGTCTAGCCGAGGTGATAGCAACTAGGAAAGCAGTCAGAAGACAAAGTGGACAATTGTGAAGGGGCTCAAAGGGAGCGCACATCAGAAAGGTCAAGACGAGATTCAAATCCCACTGAGGCATTACGAAGGGGACAGGAGGAAACATGTGAGTAATGCCTTTAAGAAAACGCGAAACAACAGGGGACTTGAAAAGAGAAGGCTGATCAGGAAGCCGTAAGAAAGCAGAGATTGCAGAAAGATAACCTTTCAAGGTGCCCAGAGCAGAGCCCTGCTGGGCCAAAGAAAGAAGAAGGAGTAGAACCTCAGAAAGAGGGGCGGAAAGGGGATCCACAGCCTTTGCTGTGCACCATGCCACAAATTTGTTCCATCTGCAGGCGTATACTGATTTTGTGGAGGGACGCCTGGCTGCCAGAATCACATCACAGACTTCAGGAGGCAAGTCAAATGGCATCAACTGTCGCCGCTCAATCTCCACGCATGGAGGTGGAGACTGGACAGGTTCGGGTGGAGGACCGTCCCCTGCTGCTGCGACAGAAGGTCCTCCTGAAGAGGCAGTCGTATCGGAGGATCGATTGACATACTGAGTAGCTCGGGATACCAGTACCTTCGTGCCCAATCCGGAGCCACTAAGATGACTTGGGCCCGGTCGTGCCTGATCTTCTTCAGCACTCTGGGCAGAAGTGGTATAGGCGGAAAGGCGTACAACAGACCGCAACTCCACTCGCGACGAAAAGCGTCTCCGAGTGAGTGCCGCCTTGGAAATTCCAACGCGCAGAACTGCTGACATTGCGCGTTCTCTTCGGTGGCGAATAGATCTAACCAAGGCTCTCCCCACTGCAGAAAGAGACCTTGCGCCACGTCCGAGTTCAGACGCCATTCGTGATCCATCATGCACCGGCGGCTAAGTTCGTCTGCTCTGGCGTTCATTGAGCCTGCCAGATGTTGAACCACCAGGATGATGCCCTGGTGTTCCAGCCATGTCCAGAGGCGCAGAGCCTCCTGACAAAGGGTCCACGACCCCACCCCGCCCTGTTTGTTGCAATACCACATGGCGGTGGTGTTGTCCGTTAAAACCTGCACGACACTTCCCCGGACAGAGGGAAGGAAGGCTTTCAGTGCAAGCCGGATCGCTCTCAGCTCCAACAAGTTGATATGGAGTTGAGACTCCGCCGGAGACCAGAGGCCTCTGATCTCCGCCTCTCCCATATGGCCCCCCCATCCCAGGAGGGACGCGTCCGTCACTACTACGTGCTCCGGTTGGGGTAGGGAGAGGCATCTGCCCCTGACCCAATCGCGGTCCGTGAGCCACCACTGCAACTGTTTCGCAGTGCCCTCCGAGATCAAGACATGGTCGGACAGGTTGCCTCGATGCTGGGCCCACTGAAACTTCAGGTCCCCCTGCAGAGCCCGCATTCGCAACCTGGCGTAATGCACCAACAGGATGCAGGAGGCCATCAGCCCCAGAAGCCGCAGCACCAACCTGACCGAATCCCAGGATAGAGGCCGAAAGATGGGAATCAGAGCCTGAATTTCCCGGACCCGCTGTTCCAGAGGATATGCCCGGAAGTGCGCCGAATCGGGAACCGCTCCGATGAAGAGGAGCTTCTGGGAGGGTCTCAGGTGTGACTTCGGCACGTTGATGGAGAACCCCAGCAAATGCAGGAGGTCGGCTGTAGTCTGGAGGTGGGAGACGACTTGCTGGGGCGAGCCCGCCTTCAACAGCCAGTCGTCGAGATAGGGGAAGACTGGAACCCCCGATCTGCGCAGATGAGCTGCGACCACCGCCATCACTTTCGTGAACACCCGAGGGGCACTGGTGAGGCCGAAGGGGAGCACAGTGAACTGAAAGTGCTCCTGACCCACCGTGAACCGCAGGTAACGCCGGTGGGCCGGCAGGACGGGGATGTGGAAATATGCGTCCTGCAAGTCCAACGCTACCATCCAGTCTCCAGGGTCGAGGGCAGCCAGAACCTGAGCTAAAGTTAGCATCTTGAACCGTTCCTTTCGGAGGAAGGCGTTGACGCTCCTGAGGTCCAAGATAGGGCGTAAGCCCCCTTTACCCTTCTTGGGAACCAGAAAGTAGTGGGAATAGCAACCACGGCCTACTTCTGGACCAGGAACGCGCTCGACGGCCTCTTTGGCCAGGAGGGCCGTAACTTTCTCCCGCAGAAGATTCAAGTGATCCTCCGATATACGGTGGCACTGCGGTGGCATGGCTGGAGGGGTCGAATCGAAAGGGAGGGAGCAGCCCCTTCGGACGATTTGCAGCACCCACCTGTCCGAAGTGATGGATCGCCAGTGGAGCAGGTGATGGCGAACTCTGCGTGGAATGGCCTGAAAGCTCGGACTAGGAGGGCTTTGAGGCAGATGCTGCCGGGGTGGATGTGGACTGACCGGCACGTTGTCCTCCAGTACCGCCACGGCGGAATCCACGTCCGCGACCGCGTGCAGGTTGGGTCTGATGCCGGTGGCTAGGCAGATGTGAGGAGGCGCCCCTTCCTTGGCCACGAAAGGGGCGAAAGGCGGAAGTTTGCGGCCGTGGGGCCGAGAGACCCAAGGACCTGGCCGTACCCCGGGAGTCCTTAAAACGAGCCAGCGCACTATCCGCCTTCTCACCAAAAAGGCGAGTGCCATGAAAGGGCATATCCATGAGGGAACTCTGGACATCCCCCGAAAAAGACGTGGACCGCAGCCAGGCGTGGCGCCGGAGCGCCACCGTGGTAGAAATCGCCCTACCCAGCGAGTCCGTGGTGTCTAGTCCACACCGTATGGCATGTCGTGCTGCATCTCGCCCGTCAGCAAGCGCCTGGGAGAGACGTGTCCGGGCCTCCTCCAGACACAGGGGCAGCACGTCCTCCGTATCCCACAGAGAGTGGGAGAAACGGTCCAAGAGGCAAGCGGTGTGTGAGAAGTTGGCCTGATATACGATGTCACTAGTTCTAGTGTCCACCCTGTATCAGTCCAAACAATCCTTATGGTGATTGGTTGTAAAGTCAACCTTATAGACCAGCTATCCTAGTGGTAGCATGGACAAGAGCAGTCTTAGGCTAAACTCTGTATGGCATGTAAAGCCAGCTGTTATACCATTGCAATCCCTTGAATACCAAATGAAAGGACACCACACCAGGTATATATAAAATTAGAATGTATTTATTCTAGCATATACCCTCAGCACTCTTTATGAGTTCAGAGGTCTAAGTACAAACAATTTCTTAAGTAGCCTACGTTAAGTTACACAGGAAAATACAGTTAGGCCCAGGGGCCACGCAAACCATATACTAAGAAAGTGGTAGAAGTACCACGTCACGAACAGGGAGTAGGCCTAGGGAATCTCTGGGGCTACACTACCCTACCAATAGTTAGGAAGTGGGAGGCCCACGAGAGGCATGTGCAGTGTGGAAACACACACGCGGGTTACATTAAAGTCAATAGAAATGTAAGAGTCAGAAATAGGAAGAATAAGGATACTTCCGAAATAACTGGGAGGAAGCAACTAAAGACTTAGACACTTGGATAGTCAATATCCACTGGAGTACTCGCGTTACCTCACCCACAGGAGACGGTGCATAGGTGTGAAGATGTGTCGGGTGTCATCGCTGGATCCTATGGATGCCTGAAGAACAGATGCTGGCAGGCGGCCAGGAGGAAGATGTCCGGTGGACCCAAGGATGGATCTTGAAGGAAAAACACCTGCAAGCAGAGGGGACAAAGTCTGGGTCACTAGCCAGTGACCGTGTGGAACCAGGAAGGAACCAGGCAATGTCGTGCAGAACACAGGTGATGTCTTGAAGCTGGTCTCTGCAGCTGCGTGGACCAGGAGGCGTCAAGGACGACCAGAACCAGGGTACGAGCTGTCCCGCGAAGGATCTTGCTGATGGCGGAGTCGACGTCCCGATTGGAGTCAACAAGCCTTGGCAAAGGCAACCCACGCAGAAATGGAAATTCGCTTCAGGTGCAGACCAGGAAGGTCTGTGGTGCTTCTCTTTCACAGGGAAGCAAGGGCCAGTCTGGAGGAGCCAAACCAGTGGTGGAAAGTTAAGGGTTCGTCGTCACTGAGGCTACTAGCCAACGGGCCAGCAACCGGACAGATGCGTCGAGCAGGAAAATGCAGAAGGGCCCCACGCAGAACCGTGGAGGGCTGATCTTCGGTGCAGATGGTGCTCGGGGTTGGGGCTTCTCAATCCCCAGAGCACAACTTCGAGGATGCCTCAGAAGCTGCGCTGGAAGCTACTCGCCAATTTTCCCAGGTAGCCGGTCCCACGTCTCTCGTCGCCTCCACGGATCTCAGCTCGGCTGTGGATGTGGATCAGGTTTGGAGAAGTCTGGAAGTCAAGGCGCTGGTCGGGCTCTGCAGTCGGTTCCTCGTAGAACTTGGGCAAAGCAAACGGCAGGTCGCTTGTTGGTGCCTGTTTGCACAGGGTGGCCACTCCTTGGCCACAAGGGAGATTCTTCAGTCTTCTTGTCGTCGAATGTGGAAGGTCCAGAATTTCGTGTCTAGTTTCAGTTCAGGATAATCCAAAGTCCTAGGGACTCAGCTCCCACTCTTATACTAATCTATAAGGCACTTTAAGAGTATATGGTAGGCGATATTATAGAACAGCTATAAGGACATGTTTCCGAAAGCTGCAGACAGGCTCAGCTCATGCTAGAGCACCATCTCACATGTTACCAAGCACTCTGCCTCCAGGATTGTTAAGGCCTGCCATAGGAGTGGCTTACAGGTTACCCATGTGTCTATAGATAGGGTAGGTATAGGAATACTATACCGTAGCAAGGGGTGATTACACGACCTTGCCCCAGCTGAGTGATCAGCCAGTTGTGTCATGATGGGAGGCCAGCCAGGGGTGGCATAATACATGCTGCAGCCCCTGGTAGGCCTAGGGTACACCTATGCCCAGGGTACCTAAGGTACACTGTACAGGGACCCATAAGGTGATCCTTACCAATTGGGTTATGTACCTAAAGTACATAGTATGAATTTAGAGAGAGAACAGCTGGGCTGTGGGTCTGATTAGCAGGCCCACAGCCACATCTAAGTCGAAAACCAGTGAAGCAAAAGCAAAAAGTGGGGGTGACCATAGGAAGCAGACCCTACTCTCCTACAAGGTGTTCAAAGACCGCAGGCCCAAACTCAGGGAAGAGAACAGCTTCTTTCCAAACTGTTCTAGCCGCTTGGTTTCCCGATCCGGAGGGGCGGACGGGAAGGAGGATTGGGAAGTGGAGGCCTGGATAACCAGACTCTCGGTGTGGGGTGTTGGGACAGGAAACTGGGGTTGCCCGGAGCAGGGCGGTGGCGCCGGGCCACGTTCCGATCCACAGGAGGAACTGTGGAGGGCTTGGACCAAGTGCCCTGCAGAACGTCTATGAGGGCTTCATTGAACCGCAGCAGAGGCTCAGTGGAGCTTGCTGACGGTTGAAGCACCTCTGTGAGGACGTTAGTCCTCACGGCCACAGCAGGCAGCTCGAGCCCCAGGGCTGCGGCCGCCTTGCGCAGCACCACTGAAAAAGCTGCACCTTCCTCCGAGGCCACAGTCGGAGGAGAGATGAAACCAGCGTCCGGGGAAGTGTCCAGACCACTGGCATCCCCCAGTTCGTCTGCCCAGTGCTGTGAAAGTTGGCCCTGTATGGCCATAGGGTCCTCAGACCCCTCCCAGTCACCCCCGTCATCCGATTCCTGATAAACAGGAGAAATGATCGGAGCCGGGCGGTAGATGAAACGTGTAGGAAGGTGGATATCTGACTATGGTTACCCCCAACTTTTTTTGTGTACCTATCAGCCACTCCTATGGCAGGCCTGAACAATCCTGGAGGCAGAGTGCTTGGTAACATGTGAGATGGTGCTCTAGCATGAGCTGAGCCTGTCTGCAGCTTTCGGAACCATGTCCTTATAGCTGTTCTATGATATAGCCTACCATATACTCTTAAAGTACCTTGTAATCTTAAACGGTTATGGTAACTATGGTTTGGCTTTATCAAAACATGTCGTGTAAGGTGTCTAACACTTTGGAATAATACCCCCATACCATTTCTAGTGATGAGGATATTATTCCCCCCTTCTAGAGGGAGAGACATGTTAAAATCCTACTTTGCTGTTTAACTCTGACCAAAGCCTCAGCATCACAAAATGGATGCTGCTGCCACAGACACGAGTCTGACCTCCTGCAGCTGGGAGCCCTCCCAGCCAGGGAGGCCTGGACAATAGGTTTCCTGCTTCGGGAGGTGCTAGCACCTCCCCAGACAGACTTTAGTGTATTGGGGCAGGGAGGGCTGAAAGGAATGAGACATGCCTGGGGCACACAAGGTGCTCCATGCATAGTCCAGTTCAAACCGGTGCTGGGGCACTCCAGCCCCAGCTCTGGCGCGAAACTGGACAAAGGAAAGGGGGTGTAGCCACCCCCCTTCCTGGTCCCACCCATAGGAGGGACCTTGCAGGTAGCCCAGCCCACTATCCCAGTATATCAGTAGGTAGCTGAGCCCTGCTAAATTAGATTAACCTGAATCTGCAACTTGAACAGAAACTCTGGACCTTCGACATTCGACCTCAGGAAGAAGACTGAAGAAATCTCCCTTGTGGCCAAGGAGTGACCACCCTGGGCAACCAGGCACCATCCAGCGACCGCTGCTTGCTTTGCGACTGATCCTACGAGGGACGACTGCAGAGACTGACCAGCGCCGAGACTTCCAGACACCTCTGACCCAGATCCACATCTACAGCGAAGCTGAGACCCGTGGAGGCGACGAGGGACGTGGGACCGGCGACTTGGGAAAAGTGGCTAGTAACTGACTAGCGCGACTTCTGAGGCTTCCTCGAGGCTGTGCTTGGGGAATTGAGAAGCCCCCATCCCGAGCACCATCTGCAAAGAAGATCAGCTCCCCACACTTCACGTGTTCTGCGTGGGGCCCTTCTGCACCTGAGTTGCTCGACGTGTTGTCCGGTTGCTGGCCCGTTGGCTAGTGACCTCTGCGATGACGAACCTTTGTTTTCATCTTGCTGGTCTGGCTCCTCCAGACTGGCACCCGCTCCTCTGTGAAAGAGAAGCACCCCAGACCTTCCTGGTCTGCACCAGAAGCAAGTCCTCCATTCTGCGTGGGTTCCGCTTGCCAAGGCTTGTTGGGTCCTTACTCAACATCGACGCCGCCGACAGCAAGAGCCTTCGTGGGACAGCTCACCTCCTGGTCCTGGTCATCCTCGACGCCTCCTGGTACCCGGGGCTGCTGCGACAAGCTTCACCTCTTCACCTGCATCTTCACGACATCGCCTGGTTCCTTCCTGGTTCCTTCCCGGCTCCTGGCTGGTGACCTAGATTCTGTCCCTTCTGCTTGCAGGTATCCTTCCTTCTTGATTCCATCCTTGGGATCCACCGGACACTCTTCACTGACTGCCTGTCAGCAACTTTCCTTCAGGCATCCATAGGAGTCAACGACGAAACCCGACGCAAGTTCACACCTATGCACCCGCAGCCCGTGGGCTAGGTAACTTGAGTACTCCGGTGCTCACAAGGGTATTGACTATCCTAGGGTCTAGTTTCCGAGTCTCGACTTCCTAGCTATTTCAGAAGTGTCCTAAAACTGTTGAATTCTAATAACTTCTATTTCTATCGACTTTTACGCATTACGCTTGAGTGTTTCCACTCTGCACCTGAATCCCGTGGGCCTCCCACTTCCTAACCTTTGGTAGTATAGTGTAGCCCCAGCGATTCCCTAGGCCTAGGCCTATCCTGTGTTCGTGACAGTGGTTCTTATACCACTTACTTAGTATATGGTTTGCGTGGCCCCTAGGGCCTAACTGTATTACTTACCTGTGTGACTTAATGTATGCTTAAATAAGACTGTGTTGTACTTACCTCGAATCTCATAAAGAGTGCTGAGGGTTTGACTAGAATAAATACATTCTATTTTTATATATATCTGTTGTGGTGTCCTTTCATTTGGTATTCAAGGGATTACATATGGTATAACAGCTGGCTTCACATGCCATACAGAGTTTAGCCTAAGACTGCTCTTGTCCATGCTACCACTAGGATAGCTGGTCTATAAGGTTGACTTTACAACCAATCACCATAAGGGTTGTTTGGACTGATACAAGGTGTACACTAGAATTAGTGACATCATATATCGGGTCAACTTCTCACATTGGTGAGCAGCGGTAGGATCTGAGCTTGCTGTTGTAATACCATTGTAGTCTTGAGATACTAAATTGAACGATCACATAAGATATTGTTAGGTACATATAACATAGATTATAAATACTTAAGTCCTACTGGACTTAGTTGTTGTAGGTTGAAGGGCCTAGCACACCCTGACTACAACTACTAGAGAGGTTTAGTAGATACAACTAGTGTAGGTAGGTGCACACACCACACCCTCACTAGATCATGTCTCTGAGAGGAGATCAAGTTGATTCTCTCTCAGGAGGGGTAGATCCTAGAAAGATCCCCTCTAGATATGATACCCTAACTTTTCAGGAGATGAGACAATTGTGTACCTCTAGAAAGTTAAAACAGGGTTCAAACCCTACCCTCATTCAGCTAGTGGAGATCCTAGAGGAGTATGATGCTCATAGGGCCTCCCAGGTTAGTACCCTAGGTACAGGTGAGGGTCTACCCACTACAGATGAGTCAGATGAGACTTCAGAAGATGAGGTAGACAGCCAGGTCAAAGTTGGGAGACTTAGCCACGCTAACTTAAGCCTACATGGGAGTCTGACTAGGGTCCCCCCATTCAGACCCTCAAGTAGACTTAACCAGAGAAGCAGGAGAGGAAGATCCCCTTCAAGGGAGTCTATCCACTCCCATGTCTCTAATAGCTCCAATGCCTCTTCTCACAGGGGAATGACTTCTCCAGAGAGAAAAGAGCATCAGGCCAGAATGAGGGAAGTCAATCTGAGGATTGAGAGGGAAGAAATTGCCCTTGCCAAAGAGAAACTTGCCCTGGCCAGAGAGAAAAAAATGTGTGGGTTAGAACCCACTGGTGGCAGCAACATTCCTAAAGATAGGGATAGGTCTTATGACCATAGAAACCTAAGCAAGATAGTCCCCCCATATCAGAATGGGGATGACATCCACAAGTGGATGACTGCTTTGGAGAGGTCCTGCAAAGTACAGCAGGTACCCCAGAGTCAGTGGGCAGCTATCTTGTGGCTCTCCTTTTCTGACAAAGGTAGAGACAAGCTCCTCACAGTTAGTGATGAGGATGCTGACAATTACAAAGTCCTGAAGAGTGCTCTGATATATGGGTTTGGCTTAACCACTGAGCAATATAGGTTGTTGTTCAGAGACACCCAGAAGACACAGACACAGGACTGGTCTGATTTTGTGGATTGTGCCACTAAGGCTTTGGAAGGTTGGTTAACTGGCAGCAAGGTGCAGGACCATACAGGATTGTACAACTTGATTATGAGGGAGCAGATCCTTCTTAATTGTCAAAACCAGCTTCTCCACTCTGGACTCTAGGATCTCAGTTCTGTGAGTTAATTCTACAAGATTTTCCTCTAAACTGTTACAGGTATCTTGTATCTTCTTTCGGTTTGTTTCTGAGGTAGAAAATCGTACTCCAATCTCAATGGACAACTGCCTTAACATCCCATGTAATGAATCTGGACTTTCAGGTTGAAGTAGAGAAGTTTGGGGGATTGATGGTAGGCCCTCTGGCACCTCTGGTTCAATCTGGCTCTCCCCGTCATCCAAAGAGGCCACCGAGGGCTCGCTGAGCAGGGAATACCGATTAGAGACAGGAATTGCAGCCAGTGGATTTTGGCGTTCTTCTACCGGTGAAGCCATTACTTGGATTATCTCCTCCTGGGACTTAGACGTCCCCCCTAACCTGAGTATTAGGCATGAAGTACGATCGAAGGGAAGGAGTGACTTTAACTGGGCAAAGGTTTTTTTTCCTGGAGCTCTCAGAAGAGGGCTTCCCAGACTCGCCTATTCTGTTAGTCGGTCTCTTTTGTTTGGATTTCGCTGTTGTCGCCGAGACCGCTATTGCCTGAGAGGATTGGCGGGGATGTTCAGTGGTAGGCCCACTATTTAGAAAAGTTCGTGATCTCAGTTTATATCTTTTCCCAAGAGGCAGCTCTGGTCTCTTTACTTTAGGTAAACCATTCTTAGTGTCTCCAGTCTCTTTATTTTCTAAGTGACCAGGTGGCTCCATAGGATGGTAGATAATCTCATCCCCAGTCTCGCTTATGTTAACTACTCCCTCTCCCTTCACAAGTTGTATAGAATAGGACAGCCTTAGGGCATCCAGGCTCCCTAAATAGCCAATCCTAGTGGAGGGACCTAAGTCGCCCTCCGGATCGACCTGCAAATGATAGAGACCCTTTTGTCTGAGTATGGGGGAAAAGGAGGGAGTGAAACTATATTGCCAGTAACATTGGCGCCAAGCACGCCGATGTTCCGCCAATGCCCCTGCTGCCCTGAAAAAAGAGCGATCCCCCATGCATCCAGAAGAACCACGGGCTGACGTCTGACCAATAGAATAGTACAGCCTCCCCAAAAAGAAAAAGCTTGAATGCAATATATATAATAAATTGTGAATAAAGAATAGGAGAGGGGAGGAATACCAAAGCAGGGCTACCAGCACAAGTAACAGCACAACAAGAGTGCTGAATCCACCGGGCAAAAAAATAAAAAATAAAAAAACAAGCCGGCACTAATTCTAAAATACCAGCCTCCCCCGTCACCAGACGCTAGCCCCGGACCTGAGCTCCCCCCTGCTCACCAGACCTCCATTCAGCCGCCAGCTCCTCCGGAGTCCCAACCAGAGACCCAGCCGGGGATAAACGCGGGGGTGAACATGAGGACAACAGAGGGAGCCTAGGAAGAGGAGAGCCGAACGAAGCAAAGCCAAAGAGCCCGCCTCGCCCGCAGGGCCGAGCATCCGATGCTCCGCCGATACTCCGCCTCCTTGCTCCTGGCTCCGGTGTCGAACACCGAACGTCAGGCTCAGCAGCGGGACAGAACCCCCGGCCCTAGAGGAGGTAAGCGGTCAATATCCAGATGAGGAGAACGAGCATAACAAAAATTACACTAAACCGCACAAGCACTGTGCATTCTGCAGCCTCCACTACTAACAGCTACGGCCGGAGAGGACGCGACCCGCGACCTGCTATCTAGCTGGCCGCCCTTTTCCCCCCGCTTACAGATCTTTTCCCCCGCTTACAGAGTCCAGAGTGGAGGAATTGGGTTCAGAAGTTAGAGAAAACTCCAAAGAGGTGCAGAGATTGAGGGGCAAAGAACGGGACTTGACAGAAAGGTTGGAGAGGTTGGAAAATATCTCGAGACGGAACAATATAAGAATTTTAGATCTAAGGGAAGGTTTAGAAGGAGATAATTTAAAAGCTTTTGTTATCAATCTTTTGAGTGAAGCCTTCCCGCAAATTGCTACACCTGCTATATGGGAGTCCGAGATCCAGAGAATCCATAGGGATCCATTCAAGTTGAATCCGGCCCGGAAAAAGGCCAGAAAAGTTTTAATTCATTTTCAATCCTATCTGTTAAACGAGCAATTGTTAGGGGCTGCCTTAAAACGTAAGTCTATTCAAGTTCAAGATGTTACTTTTAGGGTCAGGTCAGACATTTCCCGGGTCACCGAGGATAGAAGGTGGGAACTGGGCAAGAGAATGGATGCCCTGAAGGAGTTGGGAGCACATACGCAACTGCGATTTACGGCCTTCCTAAAAGTTGTTTGGGCTAATAAAACTTATAATTTTAGATTCCCAGAGGAAGTGGATACCTTCCTGAGACAGACCAAAACTAGCTGAGCTGGTTTCTATGGGGGTCCCACACCGTCATACTCTTTTATAGTTTACTGACACTATGCATTGCATCCTCTCTTTTTTTTTCTTTTTTCTTTTTTTTAAGGTCGGAGGGCCTTGGCCCGAAACAGGCAATATTTATTGCCGACGAGCAGTTAGGGAGGGTTCCCCCCGGGGGGAGGTGGGGTGGGGGGGATGGCAGGGGATTTCATTAATATTTAGTTTCTTTTTTGGTGGGGAGCATTGGGAAAAAAAAGAAAAAAATAATGATTACTCAATCTCTAGTGACATAACAGCCTCAGGCTGCAGCGTCTGCACCTGCTGTGGTGTGGAAAGGCAAATTGGTGATGGAGGATAGACCCATAATAGGTGGGAAATCCCACCTTAACCTATTAACCTGGAATGTGAACGGGTTGAGGGTAAAAGGCAGGCAGTGCTTGATCCTGCAATACCTTAAAAACAGCACAGCCAATATATTGATGCTACAGGAGACGCATTTATTGCAGTCAGAATGTCTCACACTATTTGGGAAATTAAGATGGGTCGATAAGATCATAGCGACTGACCAATCGTGCTTTTCAAAAGGGGTTGCTGTAATACTTAAAAAAAACTCAGGAGTAGAAGTAGTCAAGGCTCAAGTTGATAAGGAAGGGCGTTGGGTCATAGTAGCAGTCAAATGCTGGGGGGCTAAATATACAATAGTCAGCTATTATGGGCCTAATGATGACGACGTCACCCCCCTGAACAATCTATGTCTTGCATTAGCGGATTTTGACTCAGCCTTGATTTTAGGTGGTGACTTTAATATACTCCTGAATAATAAACTTGATAGGTCTACCCCCAGAAACCAAGTAGCATTGCCACGGGTCAAATCCCTTCTCTTGACGATGATGAAAATTTTTAACCTCATAGATATATGGCGGAATAAAATGGGCGAGAGGAGAGAATACTCCTTCCATAGTAAGAAGAACTCCCACTTCTCAAGGATAGACTACATGTTTATGGAGCATTCCGACCTGGAAAAAATAAGTACAATGGAATATCTCCCTATATATCTATCCGATCATGGTGCTATACTTCTGTAATTGGCACTCCCTAAAGAAGTACTCCCGATAAGGTGGACTTTAAATAGAAGATTCCTCTTACAGCCCTCAACGCCGGGCCTTTTAAAGTTAGAGTCTGCCCGTTTCTTCCAGGAGAATTTAGGCTCAACTAAATTACATGTGGTGTGGGACACTTTTAAGGCCTGCCTGAGGGGGATATTAAAAGGGGCGGTAGTGGGCTGGGATAGGGCCGAGAAAAAAGATCTAGCCGATCTAGAGACGAACTTAGCGGGGGTAGAGTCCGAGCTAAAAGCTAGTGTTTCCCCTGGCGTGGATAATACAATCTTAATCAAGAAAGTTGAAGAATTGCAGCTGAGGTTTAAACTGAGGTCGGAGGAAATTCTACGTCAAAAGTGGGAGATAAGTAAAATGAGAGACTTTGAACAGGGTGAGAATTGTGGAAAACTCATGGCAAAGAAAAGCAGGGTTGACAGAGCCAATAACTACATCACTAAAATTAAAAGTGGCTCTCAAATCCTGGAGGATAAGGGTAGTATAGCATCTGCTTTCACGCAATTTTTTCAAGAACTTTATGAGGATCACCTTCAGGTGTCAGAAGATCATATGGATAGTTGGCTTAGAGACAAACACCTCCCGACATTACCCGCAGGTAGCCATGGAATTCTCACATCACCAATAACAAGCCTAGAGATATCAACTATCTTAGATGCTGGGAGGAAGGGGAAAGCAGCAGGTCCGGATGCAATTCCGATTGAGGTTTATATAATCTTGAGAGAGGAGATTGTGCCGATATGGCTGGAATTGTTTAACAGTATCCCAGATGGTACTTCCCCTTTGCCGGACTCCTGGAGCAACGCAGTTATTGCATGGATTTTAAAGCAAGGGAAGATTCCAGCTCAGTGCGGGTCATATCGACCAATCTCGTTGCTCAATGTGGACTATAAAGTCTTTGCTGGGGTTTTAAATGCACGGCTCAGCAAAGTCGTAGGGTCGATTATACATCAAGACCAAAAGGGCTTCCTACCTGGCCGCCAGATGTCAGATCTAACACAGACATTAATTGGGTCCATTGACCTCGCTTCAACATTAGGCCTTCCCCTTTCAATCATCACAGTTGATGCAGCCAAGGCCTTCGATCGGCAGAACTGGTTATTTTTAGATAGGGCCCTGAAGGTTTTTGGCTTCCCGGATAGTTTCAGGCTAGTGCTGAAAGAAATATATAAATCCCCACGGGCTCAGATTCTGATTAATGGAACTCTTTCCCCCGTAGTTAAGATCAGGCGGGGAACTAGGCAGGGCTGTCCCCTCTCCCCCATTTTATTCGATTTATATATCGAACCATTAGCCCAGAGCATAAGGCTAAACAAGAAGATTGTTCCCTTTGAGATCAATGGATATACTCGAAAGGTAGCACTGTATGCGGATGACTTGATCCTCCTATCATCTAATGTTAGCACTACACTCCCAGAACTTGAGGTAGAAGCCCAAACCTTTGGTAATCTGTCGGGCTACGAGGTAAATAATGAGAAAACCGAGGTCATGGCCTGGAACATCAATGATCCGAAGGGGATTTTTGCTAAAGAACTCAGATACTTAGGAGTCATAATCACTCAAGACCTCGCCAAAATCCCCAAGACTAACTTAGATAGAGTCTCTAAGGAAGTGGAAATCTTACTTAAAAGATGGCAAAGTATTCCACTATCATTGTATGGACGAGTTAACCTAATCAAGATGTGTGTACTCCCCAAGTATACGTATCTCTTTAACAACATCCCACTGGAGTTTCTCAAATCAGATATTCTCAAAATTCAGAGCAAGATTTCCTCCTTCATTTGGGCCAATAAAGCGATCCGGTTATCCTGGAAAAAACTCAGGCGCAAGCTTCAGCAGGGGGGGGGTGGCCCTTCCAGACTTCCAGTGTATTGCTGGGCTTATCAATTAAAAAACTGCAGAATGCTATTGCTCTCCCCCGACAGCTCACCGATTGGATGCATGTTTAAAGCTATGCTAGCAGGGGAGGAGGAGTCAGGTTTTATGTATAAATTTGGCTCTCAAAAATTCTTTAAAAAAGTGCGTTTAAAGATCCTGCGGTTGGCTGCTAGGCTGTGGGCAGACTGTCGAAAGTGCTTGGAACTATCGTATCATAGCGAATGGGCGCCGGTCTGGGACTCTCCTGGCACACCCGAGTGTCTTATGGATGTCCTCGCCCGCCCATTAAAAGAGGCAGGGGTTGTACTTTGGAGAGATCTGGTTCTGGGCAATAAATGCCACCCTTGGGAATATTGGAATCACATCACCAATTGTACGCTGTCCAGGTTCAAGTTTTACCAACTCTCTTCCTGGTGTAACTCTCAATCCTGGCCAATCGTGCAGGACAACAACATGGAATGCGAGTTACAGGATCTAACGCCAAGAAAAAGAGAGTTGGCACAATGGTATAACCATCTCCTCGCAGCAACAGAGAAGAAGATGAATCAACCCTACAGAATTTGGGAGAGTGACTTCCCGAACGAAGATCTTGAAACTTTATGGCAAGTATCTTTAGACATTCTTTACCCCTTGATTAAATCTGCTGCACTCAGGAAAAATCACCTCTTTACACTTCATAGAATCTACTGGTCCCCTCTCAAGCTTTCCAAGATAAAGGGCGGCGGAGAAGCCAGCTGTACAAGATGTGGTCATCAGAAGGCGGATGATATCCATATATTTGCATCTTGTCCCAGGATACAAGAATTTTGGGTAGACGTGGGTAAGACCATCTCAGGAGCCTTGGGTTGCATTATAGAGGTAAGTCTACCTCTTATATTATCTGGTCTGACTACAGTATTGGGGGGAGTGTCGGCCCCGATAGGGCCTAAACAAAGGTTGGTCTTTTATTTGATTCTACTGGCTAGGAGGGAGATTTGTAAGCTGTGGCGCCAGGAGACTCCCCCCACTTGGTCTGCCTGGTGGAGTTCTGTTAGATATTTCAGAGCATTGGACCAAAGAGTAAATGCCCATAGGGAAAGTGTAGAGAAGGGACGGTTCTGGGATATCTTGGATCTTCTGGATAGTGGAGTACCAAGTTGAGTATAGGGAGGGGACAATGAACCAATGATTAAAAACCTCTGGTCAGCTCAAATGGTGTGTTATGGGTTCACTCTTCATAAAGAACACCAGCTGAGAGTAATTTATCAAGCTATTGGCACAAGAAGGGTCTGGATCGAATGGTGCCATAGCTGCGGAGGTCATATGAGATGAGTAAAAAAAACAAAAAAAACAAAAACAAAAAAAAACAGCTTCTCCATCAACACCTGGTAGACTCAGATTTGACCTCTCCCCAAGAATTGGGCAAGAGGGCAGACAAATGGGTCAGGACCAGGATTAGGCCTAAAAATCAGGGTGGTGACCAAAAGAAAGATACCACCAAGCCTCAAGAGAAGGGTGGGGATAAAACAAAAGAGAAATCAGGGCCCCAAAACTCCACACAGGGTGGTGGGTCCCAAGCTCCCTCCTCTACCACAGTTAAAAAGCCTTACTGCCATGAATGTAAAATTCCTGGGCATTGGAAAACTGACAGCAGTTGCCCAAAGGCTAAAAACAAAACTGTTCCTCCAATTACTCCTGTAACACCACCTATTACTGTCAGCAGTAATCCCCCAGGTGGTGGGAGTGCCCCCAAAACTTTTGTTGGGTTTTCTTGGGGAACACAGGTGGACCCTGGCTTAGCCAAGTCCCCTACAGCAGCTACTCTTGTCTATGATGGTGGCATGGGGTTTGCCAACTTCACTGCCTGTCCCAACACTTTGGGTAGGTACAGACAGGAACCCTACATCAATGGTAGAAAAGCTGAGGCCTACAGAGACACTGGAGCTAGCATCACTATGGTGACTCACAGACTAGTTCCCTCTGAGCAGCTTTTGCCTGGTTTCTCATACCAGGTAACTAACATTGATGGCAAACAGAACAGTCATCCCATGGCAGAGGTATGTCTCAGCTGGGGAGGTGTCACTGGCCCTAAGAGGGTGGCAGTGTCCCCAACCTTGCTTGTAGACTGCTTACTGGCAATGACTTGGAACTCTCAGCTTGGGCTGGAGTTGAACAAGACACCCATTCTAGAATGGTAGGCCTTTCACAAAAGGGTAGTGGGGTTGTGCCAGCCACAACCCCTGTCCAAGTAGATTTCCTCCCTGAAAAGGTTGGAAGGGCAGTGGTAGCCACAGCCCAGGCAAAGACAGACTTCCTTGTAGGGATTGGCAGAGCTGTGACAGTCACAGCTCAAACCCAAACTGAGTGCCTCCCTGGAAAGGTTGGCAAGGCTGTAATGGTCTCAGCCCATACTCAGACTGACATAGGTGTAGTGAAGCCTGAAATTATGGATCACTCCACACAAACAGAGTAGTGGGGAAGAAGAAAAGTCTCCCGCTCCCCAGACGTTTGGAAAAGGTCAGCCTCCTCAGGGATCTGACCTCACCGCTTGTGAAGGAACTGCCCCAGAGGTAGCCAGGCCTGGCCTGGCAGAGCCTCTGATGGCAGTGGACCCTTCCAAGGTGGGACCCAGTCTGGTGCAGGTAGCCTGCCTCTCTCTACCCTGCTTCAGTCAGCCCAGGGCTGCAGAGGTCAGGGAGGCCAGTGGACCCCAAGAGGGCCCCTGTCCACAAGAACCCCCCATCAAAAGAATGAGGATTGCCTGGCTAGTAGCCCTAGCCAGGTGATGGTTAAAAACATTCTTGAGGGATCTCCTTTACAGGTAGTGAGGGATCTCCTTTACAGGTAGTTAGGGACCTCCCCCAGAGGGATTCTGTTGGGCACAGGCAAACATGGGACCTTAGGGCCCCAAACCTGACCTGTCCCTCCAGTAAGCACACCAAAGGGACCCAGCCTCCAGCTTTAGGTAGCCAGAGGCTGACCCTGAGAACACAGTGCAACTCAGTTAAAGAAAGAAAGGCATCCATGGTGGAGGATGATTGGAGGAAGCTGAGGCCTCACTTTGAGGACACTCACTTCAGTACTCCATCTCAACACCAGCCTTTTACTTTGCAAAGACACACCAAAGGTAGAGATTCCCTATGGTGGAGACCCTATGATACCTTTAGGGTGAGGGATTGCTTAGTGGACCATGAGACAGGGTGTGAGAAGTTGGCCTGGCATATGCTGTCTCCTAGTTATAGGGACACCTTGCACCAGTCCAATTCGATTCTTATTGATGATAGGTTTAAGACAACCTTTAAAGAAAGCTATCCTAGTGGTAGCTGTGGAGAGCAGCCTTCAGGCTAAGTCTTGAAGGAGTGTTAAGCTTATTGTTTTACCATAATAACCTCTTGAATAACCAAATGAAAGAGTAGCCCACACAGGTATATATATAAAATATATGTATTTATTCTAGACAGAATCCCACAGTCTCTTTATGAGGCTAGTGGCAAAGTTACAATTCAAACAAGCATTTATAAACACAATAAATAGCACATGAATCACTGGGCCCCAGGGGGGGGGGGCAAACCATATATCAAAAAAGTGGTATCAGAACCACGACAATTCTACAGACAATGCCTAGGGCATTTAGGATCGCTGGCCCCTTAAGAATCCACCCCAGGTTATGAGGAAGGGGACCCACGGGAGGCGCGTGCAGTGCAAGTAGCTGCTATCGGGATCTCTATTATAGTCTATGGAGAATGTCGCGGTTGAAATTACACAGATTAAAGTCACTTCTAGCAGGAGTACAAAGTTAAAACTTTAGACTTAAGCTTTTGAGGAGCCCACTACCACGAGAGTACCGAGGTACCACTGTTTCCTGCCCCAGGGAAGCCGGGTGCATAGGTCGATTCTGGTGTCGGGTCGCGGGCTGATTTTCTATAGGAAAATGTTCAAAAGTGCTGCTAGCCAAAAGCGTTTTTGATGCCGTGAAGATCAAATATGTGAAGATTGTAGAGAAGAACCTGAAAGCAGAGGGGACAGAGTCTGGGTCACGGCAAAGTGACCAGGAGGCTCAAAGCAAAGAGCCCTGCGATGTCGGGTGCTTCAGGTGCGAAGTGGTGTAGCTTGGATCTGCAGCCACGGGCTCCGGGAGGCTTCAAGGAAGGCCAGCTTCTGGAGGGCGACTGTCCCACGTCGGATGAGGGTCGCTGCGGTGTTAGTGTCCGGATTGGATCCACTAACCCTTGGCAACCGCAACCCACGAAGAATAAACAAATCGGCTACAGTGCAGACCCACGAGGTCTGGGAGAGGTCTCCTTTGGAGAGACTGTAGAGCAGGCCTGGAGCAACCAGGGGAACTCTTTTTTTTTTTTTTTTAACCTTTATTACAGAATGCAAAAGATATACAAAGATGGGCCTACAACCTTCAAGCCGGCCGCTAGCAAACAGTGAGAGCATAAAATACAGTCATTAAACACAAGCGGCAAGTGATAAAGGTCCCAGAAGTCGAGGGAAGCGTTGGCGGCCACACCGGCCGGACCCCCCAAATGACGGTTCCATTTTTTATAAGAAACCACAAACAAATCCACAAGGCAGCAAAAGTCAAAGCAGCATTATGAGCTCCCCTGGGGAGGACCCTACCGATCCACAGGAATAGGGGGGGGGGGGGACAGGCCGGGACAGAAACAAAGTAGACACAATGCCCAGAACCAAGGTGACAAGCAGACTAGGGAGACTGGGCCACTGCCAAGTCAGGCGTCAGCGGCGGGGTACAAATCCCGCCACGATAGGAGTTCCAGGGGCCCCACACCTTCACCCATTTCCCAGGCTTACCTCTCGCCACATACACTACCTTCTCCCGAAACATACACCAATCCATGTTGTCCTTCCACACCGAAACCGTTGGTGACCTCTGGGAGCCCCACAATTGTGCTATGTCACGCTTGGCCACCATATATCCCAGAGTCACCCACCACGTTTGCGGCACCGTATAATCAGTCGGCTCCCACACATTTAGCAGACATCTCCTAGCCTCGGGAAACAGCGCCACATGCGTGACTGCTTGCAACACCGCATGTACACCACGCCAGAATCGCGCCACCTCCGGACATTCCCACAAAATATGGATAAAGGTCCCTAACAAACCACACCCACGCTTACACAGTCCATCCACGGCATATCCCATACGCATCAGACCCGGCCCCGAAACATAGACCCTGTGGAGTATTTTGAGCTGGACGAAGCGAAGGCGGGCCGGTATGGCCACCTCTTTCGGGGAGGCCACCGCAGACACCCAGTCCTCGTCATCCAGCTCCAAGCCATCGGCGACCCATGCCTCACGAAGGCCAGCCAGCAGTCCGGAGCGATCGTTGATGAGCTTTTTATAAATCAATGAGATAGTGCCATCCGGTACATGCCCATCTAGCACTCTATCTTCCAGAGGGGAGCACTCCGGTATGGAGGCACCATCCGGGAATACAGAACACAGCGCGTGACGAACCTGTACATATCGGAAGTACTCCCTGTCCTGCAACTGGAATTCCTTCTGCAGCACATCGAACGTTTTGAATCCCCCCCTCGTCCAGAGATCGCCCACCCTGCTGATGCCTATCATGTCCCACTTCTCAAAGCCTTTCGAGGTCCACAAGCAGCCCAGTCGCTCAGATGCATACAGTGGCGTCGCCCGGGTCAACCGATCCTTCCACCCCATAGCCAAGTTTGCCGCGTGCCACACCCGTACCGCGACCCGCGTAGGGCCCGTCAAACGTGCGTCGAGCGATGTAGAGTAAAGCGCACGATTATAGTCACCACCCGGCAGTAACAGTTTGTCAATTTCAAAAGCCGGGTTAAGGGCGGGCCCATAAAGGCCGTGGTTTATCGCAGCCAGCTGGGAGGCCCAGTAATACCGTTTGATGTCTGGGAGGGCGACCCCCCCGTCATACCACGGGAGTGTCAGCTTCGCGAGGGCGATACGCGGCCTTCCATCCCAAAACAGGTGGCGCTGCAGACCCTCCACCTCCCGAAAGTAGCGCGCCGGGACGACGTCCATCGTGTTTTGTAAAGCGTATAAGAAACGTGGCAACGACATCATCTTAAACAGTGCCGCACGGCCGAGCGGCGAGAGCGGCAAGCGCCTCCAATGCGCCACATCCTCCTTCAAGCGCTGGAGGGGGGGGGAGTAAGTTCTGTTTATATCGGGCCGCAGCGTCCAGGGTAATAAAGATACCCAGATACTTAAATCCCTGCGGAAGGATAGGAGCCTCCCCAGAGAGGACATACACACAGGATTTAGCCCAGTTGATAACTAAGCCGGAGTTGCGGCCGAATGAACGCAACACATCCACTAACACAATCAGTGATTTGCGCGGGGAAGCAAGGTACAAAAGAATATCGTCCGCGTAAAGGGATACGCGATCCTCATACTCGGGGGTCCATCGGAGACCACAAATCGAAGGGTGCCACCGCAGCCACTCCGCCAGGGGCTCCAAGGCAAGCGCAAAAAGGAGCGGCGACAGCGGGCAGCCCTGCCGCGTGCCCCTGCCCAGCTCAAACGGCGCCGATACTCTACCATTCACCGCCACCTGCGCCAGCGGTCCGGAATACAACAGTTTCACCCAGCCAATGAATCCCGGGCCAAACCCAAACTTAGCCAGCGTCGCCCAAATATATGGCCACTCAAGCGTGTCGAACGCCATAGTGGCGTCCAAGGACGCCAAAATGGCTGGTTCTCGTATGAACGGGACTCTCGCGAGCACCCCGTGCAGACGCCGCAAGTTAAGCGCGGTGTTGCGATGAGGGATAAAGCCGGACTGGTCCTGGTGGATCAGATCGCACACCACGCCAACCAGCCGATTAGCCAGCACCTTGGCGAGAATTTTCGGCTCCGCATTCAACAGCGAAATGGGCCTGTAAGACGTGACCCGATCCCGCGGCCTCCCCTCCTTATGAATAACCACAATAGTGGCAAGACGCTGGTCCAGCGGGAGGGAACCCGCCGACCGGGCCGCGAGGAACATAGCGCGGAGATGCGGAGCCAGCGTATCCGGTCGTAATTTGTACAATTCAATGGGAAGGCCATTAGGACCCATGGCCTTGCCAGAGGCGACCGAACGTATGGCGAGGGCAATCTCCTCAGATGTCGGGGCCGCGTCCAACGACAATTTATCCTCCTCCGAAAGGGAAGGCAGCGCAATGTCTTTAAGCAGGTCATGGGAATCCTCTTCCGAGCGGGAAGATACCGGGGAATACACCCCACGGAAATACTCAGCGAAACATTCAACAATTTCCTCCGGCTCAGTGACACACACACCATCCAGTCTCTCAATCGACGGGACAACTCGACTCGCTCTCTCCTTTTTATCCAGCCACGCAATCAATTTACCAGCCTTATCACCCACATCATACAGTCGCCCCTGTTGCTCTCTACTCAGGCCCCTGGCTGCCTCCGTGACTAGGGCCTTGTAGTCCGCCTGTTTGAGTCGGAGAGCATGCAGTTTATCATCCGTTACCCCACACTCCAGATCACCCTCCAACTCAGTTATCTCAGATTCAAAACGGGTCACCTCCTCCCGCTCGCGCCGCCGGGAATGGGAAATGAGGGACAGGGCCTCCCCCCGGAGTACCGTCTTAAACGCCTCCCACAAAGAAACCGCAGACGACACAGACCCCACATTGTCTTCAAAATATCGCTCAAGAGATTTAACCACATCAGCGCGAATTGTGGGGTCACGCAGGTACCAGGAATTAATCGGGACCACCCTCCCCTCCCCCCTCGGGACAATGTCGAAGTACAACAGGAGCGGGGAGTGATCTGAAATACCCCGAGCCAGATGTCGTACCTCCCCGACCCTCCCTGCCTGTGCTGCTGGCATCAGAACATAATCAAGCCTCGAAAGACTACCATGAGCCCCGGAATGAAAGGTGTATTGTATCTGCGTAGGGTGTTTCAGCCGCCAACAATCCACCAGCCCCAGGGTATCCAAGAGGCCAGATAACCAAGCTTGGGCACGGGGGAGATCCCTGGGAGGGTGACGATCCTCAGTTCTGGAAATTACAGCGTTAAAATCCCCCCCAACCACTAGAATCCCCTCCGGCAGGCCAAGAAGAAGGCGCCCCAAATCAGCAAAAGTAGTTGTCTGCAACCCTGGCGGGACATAAACAGAAACCAAAACAATCACTTTACCCTCCAATCTACACACCAGAGCCGTATATCGTCCCCTATCATCATGGAGCACCTCATCAACCTCCAACGGGAGCGAGGTTTTAACCATAATGCCCACACCCCTCGAACCAGATGTGAAGCCCGAGTGGGCTGCAAGGCGATAGCCCCGTCTGTTCATGGCACGAAAGGAGTTTCCAATGAGGTGTGTTTCCTGCAGAAATACTATATCGGGTGAAATGCGTTTTAAGAACTGCAGGACCACTCCCCGTTTTATCCTGTCCCCCAGTCCATTGACATTCCAGGACAAAAGGCTCAGTCCCCTACCCCCCATCATAGCCAAAACCGATCAATCTCCCCCCAGAGAGCACTTTAGCGATAGCACAACAATACTTCTGCCTTGTGGTACAAATAAACAATACCCAACCCCAACCCAACATCCCAAACAAAACTCCCCCCTCCCTGCACCCCTGCATGAGCCCAAATAGCCCCCCCAACTTGCAGTGTGCCTGTCGCCCCTGTGTGAACTAAACTACAAAGACCCCCTAGAGGAGGAAAGAGAACCCCCTCGAGACACAGCACCACCTCCAACGGAGGGGAAACAAGACACAACAGTCAAGAAACCCTAAGCCTGGCCGAAAGGTGGCATCTTCAGGAATGAGCCCCAGTGTCAATACCTCATACCCGGTCCGGTGGGCACTCTCCTCCCGCCGCCCCCATCCCATCCCGATCATGTCCCCCAGACAAAGTGTCCAACCAGTCCCCGGCCATCTCGGGACGGTCAAAAAAGTGAGTGCGACCATCAGCCTCCACACGCAGCCTGGCCGGGAAAAGCATGGCGTATTTTAAGTTCATGTCTCGAAGCCGCCGCTTAACGCCCATGAAACTCAGTCTCTGCTTCTGGAACGCCTGCGTGAAATCAGGATAAAAGTTCACCTCCATGTTCTCCAGCTTAAGCGGCCCTTGCAGTCTGGAAGCTTGCAAAATCGCATCCCTATCCCGAAAGTTGAAGATACGGGCAATAAGAGGCCGCGGAGGAGCTCCGACCTTCGGTCTGCCGCCAGGAACTCTATGGGCCCTCTCCACCGCGAAGAATTTACTCAATCCTCGAGGCTGGAGATGGGTAGAAATCAGGTCCTCCACAAAGAGATCCGCCGCCGAGTCCTCCCGTCCCTCGGGCACTCCGATGATGCGAATGTTATTCCTCCGGGCCCTGCTCTCGGAGTCCTCCAGGCGCCGATCCGTGAGCGCACTTGCCTGCCGGAGCCGGCGCACCTCCGTCTGAAGGGCCGCGACCTCAGTCGTGAGGCCCGACGCGGTATGGGCCAAGGAGTCAACCCGGTCATTTGTCTTAGATAGATCTGCTCTAACAAGGTTGACATCGATGAGGACCGCATCGAGTTTGTGCGCCAAGGTGTCGAATTGTTGGCCTACTGAGGTCTTCATCTCAGCAATGGCGCCCATGACGTCCTGCAAAGTCAGATCCGTAGGCAAATCCGGGGCATCCGGGGGACACTCGGAAGACTTGTGCGATCCGCCGGGAGACCCCTTCGGGAGGGTGTAGCGATCCATAATGTTGACTTGAGGTGCGGTGCCACGCCGGGTCGATTTGGCCTTCAGCCGATCTCCATCCTGCTTCGTGGCCATCGTCGCGTATCTCGCACCCCCGCCAGTCACGCAGTGGAGAGCAAGCAATCAAGGCCGTGAGCCCCGGGGGTCACCTCAGGAAGGCGGAGCGGGTCCCCGCAGGCAGGCAGAGTCCCCCAGTGAGGCCACCACCACACAAAGAAGCGCCGTAGTCCCACTCGCGATGAAGGCAAGGGGACTCAAAAGCGAAAGTGAAAGTGTGGGGTACGCGACTCGCCAGGCCCGGCCCACCGTTGTTATTCACTTCGCCACTGGGTCACCCCCAAACTCGAGTCCGGGGTCAGGAGAGAAGAAGGCCGCAAACTTCAGTCGATGCTCACCCCGGCCCCCGGGGTCCGATTCAAAAACGGAAAACGGGTACCACCTCGGCTCAGGTTCACCGACACAGTCCCCTCAACCGATTCAGGATGAAGACAGGATAAACGTAGGAGGTTGCGGAGGTCCTCGGGAGCCTCGCACCTACGCGGCCATCTTGGTTGCGCGCTAGGCTCCTCCCCCACCAGGGGAACTCTTGATTGTCGAAATAGACCTTCGCTAGGGCCAACAAGTCGAGAGACAAGGGACCGCGGGAGGCGGCAATTTGGAGTGCGTAAAAGGGCACCCACGGGCCACCGGATGGGGCTAGGGCGCTGGTCTTTGGCACAATTGCTGTAGAGCGGTTGGCTCGAAAACGGGCCAAAGCACAACTTCCCCACTGGTCAGGGTTGTGGTTCCGTGAATTCTGAACCCGTTCAATTAAGGTCGTCATATCCTGATGATCTTGGTATCAGCGAACCGCGAATGACAAGTGCGGTATGCATGAGCATTTTCATCATTCTACACCAAGATTTTGACTGTGTATTGGACGATCTAGTCGGTACCCTTGGGTTTCATTTTGTGCACATCCGCCATTTTGTGGTTGCCCACACCCAGGCAAATGATTAAGAAATGACTGGCCAAGCAAGCCTCCAGGGACGCAAACCCCTTAGCTTGAGTGCATACCCCTTAGCTTGAGTGCGTGTTGACTTCTATTTGAGTCAACTGACCCTGTTGCCCGAGGCCAAAACTTGTTAAGCCAGGCCCTTGTTAAGCAGCTGGTCAGATAGTGATCAAAGAACAGGACATTATTGACCCTATGGTACACGCACACACCCCTCTATCTTGCCTCTCATCTGTTTCTGCTCTTTCCCTTTTATGGCCTTATGGGCTAATTATTGATTTGGGTTAAGGTCTTTTACGACGGGCTCGTCCAGCCTGTTCGAGCAAGAATGCTGGATTTTTACCCTGTCATTGATGATGGGCTGGTTAACTGGAAGTGGGTTTGTCGTTATCTGATGCCTCTGTAAATGTCATCCTCTGATTGGTCAAACCTGTAAGTAATTGATGCTAGCCAGGAACGTGGTTTTTGACATAAAAGACGATGCTATACTCCTTTTGGTTGAGCAGTCTCCTGAGAACATACACCGTGTTGTACTTCTAAGATCTCTGTTACTGGCTGCAGCTAATAAATATGATCTTTGAGGTCACCAGAAGAATCCCATGTCTCTGTACTCTAAGACAGGTGAACCCGAAGACTGAGGGCGTGTCCCCTGCGCCGCTGGAATTAATTTCCCGGTTCTTCAGTTGGCGCCCAACTCGGGCGACTTCAGCAGTACCGGTCCAAGCCTGAAGATCGTGAGGAGCTTCGTCTGAAAATTCTGGAGGGAGGCCTACCACTTCATCGACCCCTGTATGTCGTTGTGGTCCGAAAGTCTTTGCTGCGAAGTTCCCCACATTCCGACGGCTACGAGGGACTGCTGCCCTGACTGTCGCCCTGTCTTGTAGCCCTTTGATGATTTGTAAAGCGAGACGATAAACGGATCTTCTGGCGACGTCATTGATATCTCAGTTAAGTATGAGTGGAGCGTCTCCCAGTTTGTATTGGTATCCTTCGGGATCGCTTTGATTTGGTATCCTTCGGGATCGCTTGGATTTGGTACCTGCAGGCCCCAAAGCCGAGGGACTCGTGTATTCACGAGGCTATCGTTTCTGATATTCCCTTGAAGTTTGAAGCTAGACTAGTGAGCGAAGATGCCTGGTCTTAGCAGACTTGGAAAGAGATTTTGTTATGGTTGTAAAAAGGATTCCCGATTGGAGGACTAGTGTCCGGTGCCTCCCATCGGAACTCTGACCTATGAGCTCTATTTGAAACACGGCGTGGGCCCCATCACGTATAATGAGGTATGGATTAGGTATACTAGGAAAGATGGTGTCCTAAAGTGGCCCCAATATGGTAGCTACTGTAGGAGAGTAGGGTCTGCAATCCTATGATCACCCAGATTTTTTGCTTTTGCTTCATTGGTTTACGACTTTCTCCGGCTGTGGGCCTGCCAATCAGACCCACAGCCTAGCTGTTCTCTCTCGAAATTAACACACATGTACGTTAGGTGCATCCACTAATTGGAACTGGGCCACCTTGTCAGTCCCTGTCTCAGCATACCACAGGTATCCAGGGCATCGGTGTACCCAGGGCCTACCAGGGGCTGAAGCATGTATTATGCCACCCCTGGAATGGCCGCCCAAATCTGACACAACTGGCTGCACGACAGCTGGGGCCACGTGGTGTAATCACCCGTTGCTGTAGGTGTAGTATTCCTACACCTAAACCCTAAAATGGACACATGGATTCCTATCAGTCACTCCTATAGCAGGCCTTATCAATCCTGAAGGCAGAGTGCAGGGAATCATGTGGGACGGTGCTCTGGCGCGAGCTGAGCCCGTCGACGGCTTGCGGAACCAAGCCCTAATAGCCGTTCCATGGTGACGCGGGCCAACTACTTTTAAGGCATTATAATCCTTGCGGTTATTTGCTAACTTTGGCATCGCATCACCTATACATGTCGAGTAAGGTGTCATACGAATGGGAATACGAACCCCTCGCCAGTCCTGGTGACGGGGTTAGCATTCCCCCCTTTTAGAGGGACACGACATGGAAGTAACCTTGAACCCCGGTTAAAGTTGACTCAAGCCTCAGCATCACAAAATGGATGCTGCCACCAGACACAAGTCTGACCTCCTGCTGCTGGGGGACCTTCCAGCAAGGGGAGCTTGGACAAAGGGTTTCCTGTCGAGGGCGGTGTTAGCACCGTCCCAGACAGGGTTTGTGTATCCCAGGTAGGCAGGGCTGAAAGGAAGGTGATTGCAAGTGGCACCCCGGTGCTCACTGTGCATAGCCCGGCTCAAACCAGTTTCAGGGGCACACCAGCCCCTGAGCTGGCGCGAAGCCGGACAAAGGATAGGGGTGTAACCACCCCCCTCCTGGCTCCACCCATAGGTAGAACCTAGTCACGGGCCAGCCCCTTTTTCTTAGAATAAAGGTAGGAGCGAGTCCCCTTCCCAAATTGGATAATCAGATAATCGGATAACTCCGAATCACGAACTACTTTCCACGAAAGGAACTCTTGACTATTTCTGAAGACTCTCCCTTGTGGCTAAGGAGTAGCCACCCTGCACCAGCAGGCACCATCTAAGCGCTTGCGGTTTGCTGTAAGTCTCTCCTACGGATCAAGACTGCCCAGCTCGACGAGACCCGAGTTCCCTGCCATCTCTGACCTTTTACCTCCCTCATCAGCTCAGCTGAGAGTCGTAGGTGTGACGAGACCTGCGGGACCGGCTATCTTCAGAAACTGCACAACGCTTATCTAGCACGCCCACCGAGGGACCCTCGAGTGAGTGCACCTAGGGTTTGAGAAGCCCTAACCCTGAGCAGCTCCAGCATCGATGTCTGCCTCCCCAGCATCCCCGAGATCTGCGTGGGGGCCCTTCCGCTCCTTGTTGTTCACCGCGTTGTTCGACCACTTGCCGACCGGCTTGTGGCCCTCTTCACGACGCACCACGATTGTTTCATCACTAGTCTGGTTGCTCCAGATTGGCTCTTGCTCCCCTTCAACGGAGGAGTACCACGGACCCTCCTGGTCCACTCCCGACGCCATCTTGACTCCCCCGCTTGGGTGGCCACTGCCAAGATCCGCTGCCCCTTCCTGGGCCCAGCATCATCGACAGCAGACACCTTCGTGGGACAGCTCGCCCTCCATCCTGGTCGCCGCCGCGCCTCCTGGTCCGAGGAACAGCCGAGTCCGATGTCACCCACTCACCTGGTCGAGGTGACTTCAGCCGGTACCCTCCTGGTACCCACACGATCGCTGGCTAGCGGTCGAGAACTGAGTCCCCTCTGCTTTCAGGTTTTCCCTCACCACCGATCCAGGCTTGGATCGCTCTGAACATCGTCACTGGTCGCCTGCCAGCAACTTCTTCTTTCAGGCTCCTGAGACTACACGAGGACTCCCGACATCTTGACGAACTTCACGCAGCCGCAGCCTCCGGGCTAGGTAACTCGAGCATCTCGGTGCTCCATCGCAGGTTCGCTCTACAAGTGTCCAGTTCCTTTTTCGTTTAGTCCCACTGATCGGATCACTCCGGAATCAGTATCTCCAGACTCTAACCATTCGCATTTCACTGTTAGTGTAGATGGTTTCTCGTGCCCCTCGGGCATTTGTGTAAATTGTGCAACTGAAGTATTTTCCTAAGAGTTTTGTCGTGTGCTTAGCTCCCTGACTCATAAAGAGCCAGGGTAGTCTTGTTATAAATAAATATCCTTTTATTTTCATAACAACTTGTGTGGTGTCCTTTCACTTGGTGTTCAAGGGGTATATGTGATGGTAAACAGCTGGCTTAACACGCCCTCTAGAGTTTAGCCTAAAGACTGCTCGTATCCACGCTACTAGGATAGCTGGTCTAAAAGGTTGACTTACAACCAATCATCAATAAGAGTCGTTTGGAATGATACACAGTGATCACTAGAATAGTGAGCACTACATATCAGGCCAACTTCTCACAGCTACGACACGGAAATCTTAGATAATTTAGAAGTCAGACTCTTCAAAAAGAAAGACCGGCCGGCAATGTTCGACTCCTTCCGCCTTTGGCGAAAGGAATCTAAACAAAAGGAAATTAAGCTAGCGAAACGAAATAAACGTGCACAAGGTATGTCGATGGTGCAGGCTGCGATACAGTTTAGGGATAATGAGTAAGAGCAGGAAAGCGAACAGATGCTTAGGCAACGTAATTTAGCGGTAGACAAATGTTATCCAGTTTTGCCACCTCAACAGCAAGAAGAAAAGGAAGATCTTGTGAAAGATCCTTTAATGTCGCATCTATTAAGTTCGCCACCCCCTTATGCTCAGAGTGCTACCGCAACTCCGCAACTTGTAGTAGCGCAACCTCCGGTTGTTTTACCTCCAGCGGTTCCTCAACAGCCAGCTCTCCCTTTGCTGGCTACTACTATTGCTTTGGCGCAGCCTTCTCAAGGGCCGCCGTCTTTGCTACCTCCTTCGTCTACTACCTCTATACCTGTGTTGTCTGTCCCTTCTGTCACTATTCCGACGTCGGTTCCTTCTCATTCCGCTTTGTCCTCTGTTCTTTTGTCACCTTCTCCTTCTGCCCGACGGAGAATGACTGATGCGGTTGCCAGTTTTTTTCTCTCCTCTAATGGGTTCATTAGGTATGTCTCCTGTTGTAGAGCGTAAGCAATTGCGTAATCAATTGCCTGGTCCTGATGAACGGACAGTGCTGGATCACTTGGCACGTAAATGGGTTAACTATCCCTCACACTATGATCTGGAAAGTGTTACGAATGTTTTCCATCAATGGGAAGCACCGACCCAAAGATATGTATTTGATGTGATGTGTTCTTTCCTCCGTGAACAGTGGGAAGATAGTGAGGTAGGGCGGGCTCCGCCTGAGTTGTTCTGTGTGCAGTCCGAGTTCGCGAAAGGAACTATAGTGGGTCTCGATGTAAAAAGAGCAGTCGCGACATTGTTGTCATTTAGGAGCGATTTTCCTTCTAAGTCATTATTTGAGCCTGATTCTTCAGTTAGGAGAAAGGCACGTCAATATCCGATGCGTGAGGTTCCTCCCGTTTGGAGACCTGGTGATGCGAATGCTAATCCACCTGTTCTGGCACATTTCCAGCGCGTTTGGGTACATGTTCCATGGAAGCGTGCCGAAGTACTAGCTCTAAAGCAGACTCTGCCTGATCCACGTAAAAATCCTGCGGGGTTTTATAAGGAGCTATCTCAAACTGCGAGTTCCTGTATTATGAATTTGGCTGATATAGATATGTTATTTGGGAATGTTGTTCCACACCCTATATGTAGTAAGATCCGTCATACGGATCATGTGCAGGAATTAGGTGATACATGGAATAATCTTAGAACTACAGATGAAAGACAAATAGGTGGTGCTAAACCTGAAAATGTGATTGCTGATCTCCCTGGTAGAATTATTGATTATATGAAGACTTTGATGCCTGCTACACGTGTGAATTGGGACAAATTGTCCGCGTGCAAGCAGAAGAAAGACGAAACTGTGTCCGACTTTTTCACTAGATTTGAAGAGACATTTGTAGACCACAGTGGTCAAGACATGAGTACAGAAGGTGGTCAAAGGTTGTTCGTTGACAAGTTTGTGCATAATTTGCTTCCCGAGTTGTGCAATAGGTTGAAGGATTCTGAAAGTGCTTGGGCTGTTTCTTCATCAGCGCAGATATTGGCTACTGCCCAGTACTATGAGAATAGAAATAAAGATGAGATAGAGAAAACGGACAAAAAGACTAAGGAATTGAAGACTAAGGTTCTTCTGCAGCAAGCATACCCGCCCCGCAATACCCAGCGTGATTATCAGCAGCCACAACACTATCAGAGAAGCTCACAAATGTTCGAGTCTTCTCAACTGCGTTTACCTGTAGGCCCCAATCAGTGTGCGTATTTCAAAGAAGAAGGTTATTCCAAGAATAATTGCCCAAGATTATTACAGCGCACGAATGGTGTTTCTGTTATGAGAGGTCGAGGTGTTCAACAAGCTCCGCGAGGTCGAGGACGTGGTGTGTCTCAGATTGCGCGTTCCTTGCCTCCGCAGAATTCGATGAATTGTTTTGATCAACAGAATGGTGCGTCTGGTAGGACGGCTCAGTATTATGCGGACGATTATTACGTTGAAGGAGAGAGTATGGAAAGTAATGATTGCTAGGACAGCCACAGACAAAGAAAGGGAGTTGTTTCAGTTCCAGTATATCAGAGTGGACCTTATGTTGAAGTGATTGCATCAGGGGTGTCTGAACCTTTTCTGTTGGATACTGGTGCTGCGAAAAGTTCTATCATGCACACCAAACTCCCTGGCGCACCTTTGTCTGGCTTAACGAATGTTTCAGTAGGTTTTTCTGGCGCCCCGGTTAGCAATCCGATTTCTAGTCCTTTGTCTCTTTCTGTTGGACCTTGTGACTTCGAAGTACCCCTCATTCTGACGACAGGTTGTGGTGAGAACTTGTTGGGCTTGGACTTGTTGAAGAGATTGTATGCGACGCTTTATTGTTCTCCTTCAGGAGTACAGCTTACATTGGGAAAGAGAGTGATCTCTCCAATGTATTTGTCTAAAGACCGACTTCCAGCTAAATTGTCTTCTCTTCCCGATTCTCTTTGGGCTACTGGTCCTAATGATGTGGGTCTTTTGGAGATTCCACCATATGTTGTGACATTGAAGGCGAATGCTAGATTACCACGCATTCCACAGTATCGTATCTAAAGCGATGGTGAAAAAGCACTTTTGGCGATCATCTCTGATCTGATTGAGAAAGGTGTGATTGAGGAAACGAGAGGTAATGCAATAGCCCGGTTTTGCCGGTTCTGAAACGAACTGATTTTTCTCAGCCTCCTGTATATAGGTTTGTGATCGATCTTCGCGAGGTGAATAAGATCGTTGTTCCACAATTCCCTGTTGTGCCTGATATCACCGCTCTACTGACTTTGATTCCGGCTACAGCCACGTGGTTTTCGGTGATTGATTTGAAGAATGCTTTCTTCAGCATCCCGATTGCCGCAGAGAGTAGAGATATTTTTGGCTTCTCTTTAGGAGGCCGAAGCTTCAGGTTTAAACGCGCTCCTCAAGGCTATTGTGAGAGTCCATCGATCTATAGTCGAGCTTTAAAGACGCAACTTGATTTGTTGGTTTTACCCAATGGCGCTGCCCTTATTCAGTATGTTGACGATCTTTTAGTGCCGCTGAAAATGAAGATACTTGTAGAGAGGCTACTCTGTCGTTGTTATGTCACTTGTCTGAATTCCATCATAAAGTTTCTCTGTCGAAGTTGCAGTATTGCCGACAAGAAGTTACCTACTTAGGTCACCTCTTATCGAAGGAGGGAAGAAGATTGACCCCAGAGAGAATCCAAGCGATTGCGAAAATGAGTGTGCCTACGACACAGAGAGAAGTGCGTGCATTTCTAGGTATTACATCGTACTGTAGACAGTGGATTGCTAATTTTTCATTGCTTGAAAAACCTTTGATAGCTCTTACTGTTAAGGATACCCCGAATCCTATTCCCTGGACTGACGAATGTCAGAATAGTTTTTCAGAATTGCGTGACGCCCTGTGTTCAGCTCCTGTGTTGGGTACCCCCGATTACAGTAAACATTTCACATTGTATGTCCACGAGAGAGAGGGATGTGCATTGTCAGTTTTGACGAACAAGTTACTTACCTTCGGTAACGATGTATCTGTAAGTAACATTAGTTAGTTAGATTCCTCACCTTAGAATATCCCCAGGCGTCAGACTGGATCCGGAAGATTTTTCGTCAGCAATACCCCTTGCGCGTCGCTAGGCGTCGTCTGTGGCTCCGCGTCCGTCGTCGGCGTCGTGCGCCGGAATGACATCGTCGGAGTACTTAGACGCCGCCCTCGCGCGCTGACGTCAGTTCTTGTACATAGCTTTCCGCGCCAGGAACGCAGAGCCATGCAAAGACCGACACTGGTGCCAAAAAGAAAATCTAGGGGCCTGAAAAGGATAACCTTAACCCTAGATGTCAGTTCGCAGAACGGGGAGGATGGGTGGGTCGGTGAGGAATCTAACTAACTAATGTTTCTTACAGATACATCGTTACCGAAGGTAAGTAACTTGTTCATCTGAAAGAAACACGTTAGTTAGATTCCTCACCTTAGAATAGATACCCAAGCAATACCATCCCCGGTGGTGGGTCTGCGAACCAAGATCACACCAGAAAGTCCTGGAGGACAGAACGGCCAAAGAAGCCATCCCTCCGGACTTGGCTGTCAAGGCAATAATGCCTGGCAAACGTGTGTAGCGAAGCCCACGTCGCCGCCTGACAGATGTCCTGCAAAGGGACACCCCGTCCCAAAGCAGTAGTAGCCGCTGTGGCCCGAGTAGAATGGGCGCGCAGCCCAACAGGAGGGTCCTTTTTTGCCAAGGAATAACAAATTTTGATGCACAAAACGACCCACCGAGAGATGGTCCTTTTGTGCACAGCTTTCCCCTTCTTAGCACCCACGTATCCAACGAAAAGTTGGTCGTCCACCCGGAACTGCTTTGTGCGGTCCAGATAAAAGGAGAGCGCACGTTTTGGGTCCAGACGGTGGAGCCTCTCTTCCTCTTTGGAAGGATGCGGAGGCGGAAAGAAGGTGGGCAAGGTGACAGACTGCCCAAGATGAAATGGAGTCACCACTTTCGGAAGAAAGGAAGGACGAGGCCGAAGGACAACCTTGTCCGGATGAACAGAGAGAAAAGGAGGCTTTGATGATAAAGCCTGGAGCTCACTCACCCGTCTAGCCGAGGTGATGGCTACCAGAAAAGCAGTCTTAAGCGTCAGCAGACGAAGAGGACAATTATGAAGAGGCTCAAAGGGAGCACACATTAGAAATGTGAGAACAAGATTCAAGTCCCACTGAGGCATTACAAAAGGGACAGGAGGGAACGTGTGAGTAATGCCTTTTAGAAAGCGTGTAACTACAGGGGACTGATCAGGAAGCCGCAAGAAGGCAGAGATGGCAGCAAGATAACCTTTCAAGGTGCCCAGGGCAGAGCCCTGCCGGGCCAAAGAAAGAAGAAACAGTAGAACCTCAGAAAGAGGGGCGGAAAGGGGATCCACAGCCTTTGCTGTGCACCATGCCACAAATTTGTTCCACCGGCAGGCGTATACCGTCTTTGTGGAGGGACGCCTGGCTGCCAGAATGATATCACAGACTTCAGGAGGCAAGTCAAATGGCATCAACTGCCGCCGCTCAATCTCCACGCATGGAGGTGGAGGCTGGACAGGTTCGGGTGGAGGACCGACCCCTGCTGCTGCGACAGAAGATCCTCCCGAAGGGGCAGACGCATCGGAGGATCGGTCAACATACTGAGTAGCTCGGGATACCAGTACCTTCGTGCCCGATCCGGAGCCACCAAGATGACTTGGGCCCGGTCGTGCCTGATCTTCTTCAGCACTCTGGGCAGAAGTGGTATAGGCGGAAAGGCGTACAACAGACCGCAACTCCACTCGTGACGAAAAGCGTCGCCGAGCGAGTGCCGCCTTGGAAATTCCAACGCGCAGAACTGCTGACATTGCGCGTTCTCTTCGGTGGCGAATAGATCTAACCAAGGCTCTCCCCACTGCTGAAAGAGACCTTGCGCCACTTCGGAGTTCAGACGCCATTCGTGATCCATCATGCACCGGCGGCTGAGTTCGTCTGCTCTGGCGTTCAGAGAGCCCGCCAGATGTTGAACCACTAGGGTGACGCCCTGGTGTTCCAGCCACGTCCAGAGGCGCAGAGCCTCCTGACAAAGGGTCCACGACCCCACCCCGCCCTGTTTGTTGCAATACCACATGGCGGTGGTGTTGTCCGTGAACACCTGCACGACACTTCCCCTGACAGAGGGAAGGAAGGCTTTCAGTGCAAGTCGGATCGCTCTCAACTCCAACAGGTTGATGTGGAGACGAGACTCCGCCGGAGACCAGAGGCCTCCAATCGCGGTCCGTGAGCCACCACTGCAACTGCTGTGCAGTGCCCTCCGAGATCAAGACATGGTCGGACAGGTTGCCGTGATGCTGGGCCCACTGAAACTTCAGGTCCCACTGCAGAGCCCGCATGCGCCGCCTGGCGTGATGCACTAGTAGGATGCAGGAGGCCATCAGCCCCAGAAGCCGCAACACTAGCCTGACCGAAACCCAGGATAGAGGCCGAAAGATGGGAATCAGGGCCTGAATATCCCGGACCCGCTGTTCCGGCGGATAGACCCGGAACTGCGCCGAATCGAGAACCGCTCCGATGAAGAGGAGCTTCTGAGAGGGACTCAAGTGTGACTTTGGCACGTTGATGGAAAATCCCAGCAAATGCAGGAGATCCGTCGTAGTCTGGAGGTGGGAGACGACTGTCTGGGGCGAGCCCGCCTTCAACAACCAGTCGTCGAGATAGGGAAAGACTGGAACCCCTGATCTGCGCAGATGAGCTGCGACCACTGCCATCACTTTCGTGAACACCCGAGGGGCACTGGTGAGGCCGAAGGGGAGCACGGTAAACTATAAGTGCTCTTGGCCCACCGTGAACCGCCAGGACGGGGATGTGGAAGTATGCGTCCTGCAAGTCCAACGCTACCATCCAGTCTCCAGGGTCTAGGGCAGCTAGAACCTGAGCCAAAGTTAACATCTTGAACCTTTCCTTCTGGAGGAAGGCATTGACGTTCCGGAGGTCCAAGATAGGGCGTAGGCCCCCTTTGCCCTTCTTGGGAACCAGAATGTAGTGGGAATAACAACCACGACCTACTTCTGGGCTCGGAACGCGCTCGACGGCCCCCTTGGCCAAGAGAGCCGAAACTTCCACGTGGAGAAGATTCAAATGATCCCCCGAGATACGGTGGTGCTGCGGTGGCATGGCTGGAGGGGTCGTCTCGAAGGGGAGGGAGTAGCCCCTTCGGACGATTTGCAGCACCCACCTGTCCGATGTGATGGACCGCCAGTGGAGCAGGTGATGGCGAACTCTGCCGCCCACTGGCGTGGAATGGGCCTGAAAGCTCGGACTAGGAAGGCTTTGAGGCGGATGCTGCCGGGGTGGAGGTGGGCTGACCGCGTCGTCCTCCAGAACCGCCTCGGCGGAAACCACGTCCGCGACCGCGCGCAGGTTGATTCTGCGGCTGGTGGCTAGGCGCACGTGAGGAGGCACCCCTTCCTTGGCCACGAAAGGGGCGAAAAGCGGAAGTTTGCGACCGCGGGGCCGAGAGGCTCAAGGACTTGGCCGTAGCCCGGGAGTCCTTAAAGCGATTCAGCGCACTGTCCGCTTTCTCGCCGAAAAGGCGAGTGCCATCAAAGGGCATGTCCATGAGGGTGCTCTGGACATCGCCCGAAAAGGACGTGGACCGCAGCCAGGCGTGACGTCTAAGCGCCACTGAGGTAGAAATCGCCCTACCCAGCGAGTCCGTAGTGTCAAGCCCACATCGGATAGCATGTCGTGCCGCATCCCTCCCATCGGCCAGAGCCTGGGTAAGTCGTGTCTGGACCTCCTCCGGACACAGGGGCAGCACGTCCTCCACCGCATCCCACAGAGAGTGGGAATAACGGTCCAAGAGGCAGGCGGTGTTCAAAGACCGCAGACCCAAGCTAAGGGAGGAGAACAGCTTCTTGCCGAACTGTTCCAGCCTCTTGGAATCCCGGTCCGGCGGAGCGGTCGGGAAGGAGGATTGGGAGGTAGAGGCCTGGATAACCAGGCTCTCGGGGGTAGGGTGTTGGGACAGGAAACTGGGGTCGCCCGGAGCAGGGCGGTGGCGCCTGGCGACGTTCCTATCCACAGGAGGAACTGTGGAGGGCTTGGACCAGGTGCCCTGCAGAACGTCAGTGAGGGCCTCATTGAATGGCAGCAGAGGCTCAGTGGAGCTTGCTGCAGACTGAAGCACCTCAGTGAGGACGTTAGTCCTCACAGCCACGGCAGGTAGCTCCGCGTCATGGTCGAGGCCCAAGCAGTAAAGGCACCGGCGGTGATGGTCAGTAACCGACATCAAGCGGCTACAGTCAGCACAGGCTTTAAAACCAGGCATCCTACCGGCACCGGAGTCGAGACAAGATCAAAAAGGATCGAAAAAGTTAGCCAAAAAAGACTAAAAGGGGTAGCTCTCCCGGATCTGCGCTTACTGGCGCGGAAAAAAGAAGAACTGACGTCAGCGCGCGAGGGCGGCGTCTAAGTACTCCGACGACGTCATTCCGGCGCACGACGCCGACGACGGACGTGGAGCCGCAGACGACGCCTAGCGACGCGCAAGGGGTATTGCTGACGAAAAATCTTCCGGATCCAGTCTGACGCCTGGGGATATTCTAAGGTGAGGAATCTAACTAACGTGTTTCTTTCAGATTCAACAGTTTGGCGATGGGCAACGTCCATGTGCTTATTTTTCGTCGACTTTAGATCCGGTACCTAGAGCGTTGCCGAGTTGCTTGAGAGCTACAGCGGCAGCGGCTGTTTCAATCCGACAGTCTGCTGGTTTGGTGATGAACAATACACTGACTGTGATGGTTCCACATGCAGTGGATACCTTGTTGAACCGTACCAAGACACAGCACTTAACTAGTGCTCGGTTGTCAGGTTACGAATTGACCTTGTTAGCAAGTCATGTACATATAAAAAGATGCAACACGTTGAATCCAGCCACGTTGTTGCCGATTTCAACTGAGACAAATGATAAAGAACAGCATGATTGTTTCCTCAGGACTGAGGAAGAAACGAAAGGGAGGATAGACCTTAGGGACACTCCCCTTGCAGAATGTGATGGTACTCTATGGGTTGATGGTTCGTGTTTTAAACTTCCGAACGGTGATACGACTGCGGCATATGCGGTTACGACTTTGCATACGATTGTTGAAGCTGCTTGTATCCCACACAACTCCGCACAAGCGGCAGAATTGATTGCACTGACAAGAGCGTGTGTGTTGTCGAAAGGGAAAAGAGTGACTGTGTACACTGACAGCCAGTATGCGTTCAGTGTTGCTTTTAGTTTTGGACAATTGTGGAGAGAACGAGGGTTTCTGACTTCGCATGGGACCAAGATCCAACATGGTCGATTTGTGAATGAACTTCTTGAATCTCTTACTTTGCTGTTGCAAGTTGCGATCGTGAAATGCAGTGTGCATAAGAAAGTCACGGACGATGTTGGTCGTGGTAATGCGTTTGCAGATGAAGTCGCGAAAGAGACTGCGAGAGATGTGATGAGTCGAATGTATGTTGCGGGACCAGCGAGATGGATTCCAGATAGGAGTATGTGTGAAGATACAATTGAGAGTGTGAAATCCATCCAAGCTGAAGCTACAGAGAAAGAGTTGAATGAATGGAGAGAGAGAAAGCAAGGGTAAATTGGATTCAAATGGTTGTTGGGTTGAGTTGTCAGAGCATCAGCGATGGTTGTTGCCTGACGCGTATGTACTTCCAGTGGTTACCATGGCACATGGGATGGCTCATATTAGTGTGAAAGGGATTTGTAAGTCATTGGCCCCTGTATGGCAAAATGCTGGCATTCCTAAGTATGCAGAGAATTTGGTCAAGAACTGTATGGTTTGTTTGATGTACAATCCTGGTAAGGGAACTCCAACTCCAGCTGGTCATTTTGCTCCCCCCACGTATCCGTTTGAGGCTTTGCAGCTAGATTTCATCCACATGGAGAGGTGCAACAACCTGAAGTATGTCTTAGTGGTTGTTTGCTCTTTTTCAAGATGGGTGGAAGCCTACCCTCTGAAGGACAACACTGCCTTGTCCACAGCTAAAGCCCTTATTAAGGAATTTTTCCCTAGGTTTGGTTTGCCGAGAGTGGTCTGGAGTGACAATGGGAGTGAATTTGTGGGTCAAGTGATGAAGAGAATGTGTGATGGGTTGGGTATCCGGCAGAAGTTCCACGCTGCCAATCATCCCCAGTCAGCTGGTCTAGTTGAGTGCTACAATGGCACGTTAAAATTGAAATTGGCCAAAATTCAAGCGAGCTCTGGTCTACATGGCCTGATGCTTTGCCGTTAGCCCTTCTGTCCACAAGAATAACTGTGCATTCGCGAATGGGTCTGAGTCCTTATGAGATTGTGTTCGGTCGCCCGGCAAATATTTGGGGAGTGCCGCGGCCGACAAAATTTAGTGAGATAGAACACCCTGTATTGCTTGACTACCTGTACGAATTGACGGCTAAATTGCGTGTTCTGCATCAACAGGTTCATGATACTTTGCCACAGGTTTCTGAAGATCCAGGGCACACCATTGAACCTGGCGCGTGGGTGCTCGTGAAGAACTTTCAGCGAACCCGGAACGAGCAGCCCCGCTGGATAGGACCGTATCTGGTGTTATTGTCCACCCGTTCTGCGGTACAAGTTCACGGTAAAAAGAACTGGATTCACGGCGTACATTGTAAGAGGGTCCCTTTGCCTCTGCCGTACGACCGGTGGGTCCAAAGAGGACTTCCTGATTCTGAGACTGAGACCGTGCCTCGTTTTCTGCCTTTTAGCGATGCCCGTTTGATTGGAACAAACATTGAGAGCTTCTCCAAGAAGTTGTACCTCCATCAAATCATTTGAACACTTTTGAACCTGAGTTACTCTTCCGAAAACAGACATTGCCTGGTAAAGAGCGCTATAACTTGCGACCGAGAATCGTGGGACGAATAACAAACTGAGTCCCTTCTTTGCTATTCTTTTATGGTTGGCTCCCCTCCGAGAAACTATTTTTTTTGATTTTTGTTTTTCGAACCACCATCCGGGTTCAGCTGTAGGGTCGCGGTGCCAAGTCCTTGGAGTGCAAGCCAAAGACGTTAGGTCGACGGTTCTGGTTGGTCTCAGGGCGTTCCCTGGACCGACAGGCGCATTCCTTAGCACAGAACACCCATCCGCCGCAAGCAGCACGATTAGAGACCTACTGAAAGAATGAGCTTCAAGAGCAAAATGTGTATAATACTGAGTAGAAAACGTTTTTTAATATTATGTCTGTTTATACTGTTAAGTTTAATAATGTTTTTAATTGGATATGTGACATTCTCTATTCAAGCGACATTCATGCCCACTACACAACCTATGTATGCCTCCTACTGTTTCTTCGCATTCTTTTCACCCTCTGCCTGAACATGAGTCCATTAGGAGAATGGAATTCACTAATAATTCCTTTGTTCAGCTTCTGCACCAACACCAGCTAGTAGTGAACACAACTAATTGTTGGGTGTGTGGCCTTATGCCCCATACTGCCGAGAAAGGTATTCCTTACCTGGTCCTGCCATTTAGCTACAATGGTTCTGTGTGGGCATGCCCGTGAAGTTAACCCCCTACATTCTCTGAAAGATAGCCCGAAGAATAGTGCTCTGGTCAAGGGAATAGTCAACATGATTAGAGGAATGAGCTCTTATGAGGCTATCCCGAGAGATGAGACACTAGCGTATATTGGATGGAACGTCACTGGATATGGAGTTAGTCTGAGTGGGAACCAGCGAGCGAAGAGATCCTCCCCGATCTGGATAGTACCCCATCGGGGTCATTACTGTCTGCAAGGAAATGGCGAGAATCCTAGAGCTCAGCTAGGGAAGAGTGTTTGCACTGAGACATATGTTTTTGCGTCCCAGACTTCCCCATCGTTTTTAGCAGCTAAGGGTACCTACTTCATTTGCCATGACAGAGCATATACATGGTTGCCCCCTGATTTCTCGGGCACATGTTTTGTCTCATTCTTGTTGCCTCCTACATTTACAGCTGCGGCAGATTACCACAAGATGAGAGTCGTTAGAGGTGTCTTCAGTAAGGAAGATACCGTAGGACAAGAATTGGGAGATTCCGTGAAGGGTTTTCTGCCATTTTGGGGACCTATGGTTAACAGCAGGAACATACGGCAATTGATGAGAGTGTTTGAGTCCACTATAGTCGAAACTGCCGGCGCCCTTAGTAACTCGACTGCTGAGCTCCAGTCGGATCGCCTTATGACTCTTCAGAACAGAGTTGCGTTGGATGTCATACTTGCAGATAGAGGGGGGGGTCTGTAAATTGATCCAATCGAGCTGTTGTGTTTTCATCCCAGATAACGGTCCGACAGTTTTCCAAGCCATCTCCAAGTTATAGAAGATCTCCGAGTCCATACATGTGGACGAAGGAGATTGGTCGTTTATGGAATGGTTCTGGGGATTGTTATCCACTTGGGGATGGAAGATCCTGATGGTCATTGGGATGGTATTAGCTATCCTCTTCCTGCTCTGTCTTTGTGTACAGTGTGCTCCCGTAATATGTGGCCTTTTTGCTACCTCGTGTTCGAGGAGACCTGTCCAGAGAGAGTTACTAAGTACCAGGATGATGTTACAGCAACATCTCAATGATCTGATGAACATAGACCTGGATTCAGATTGACGTGAGTTTAGGTTATTGCCTATGTAAGGGCAAAAGGAGGGTCTGTGGTTCCGTGAATTCTGAACCCGTTCAATTAAGGTCGTCATATCCTGATGATCTTGGTATCAGCGAACCGCGAATGACAAGTGCGGTATGCATGAGCATTTTCATCATTCTACACCAAGATTTTGACTGTGTATTGGACGATCTAGTCGGTACCCTTGGGTTTCATTTTGTGCACATCCGCCATTTTGTGGTTGCCTTCACCTAGGCAAATGATTAAGAAATGACTGGCCAAGCAAGCCTCCAGGGACGCATACCCCTTAGCTTGAGTGCGTGTTGACTTCTATTTGACCTGAGTCAACTGACCCTGTTGCCCGAGGCCAAAACTTGTTAAGCCAGGCCCTTGTTAAGCAGCTGGTCAGATAGTGATCAAAGAACAGGACATTATTGACCCTATGGTACACGCACACACCCCTCTATCTTGCCTCTCATCTGTTTCTGCTCTTTCCCTTTTATGGCCTTATGGGCTAATTATTGATTTGGGTTAAGGTCTTTTACGACGGGCTCGTCCAGCCTGTTCGAGCAAGAATGCTGGATTTTTACCCTGTCATTGATGATGGGCTGGTTAACTGGAAGTGGGTTTGTCGTTATCTGATGCCTCTGTAAATGTCATCCTCTGATTGGTCAAACCTGTAAGTAATTGATGCTAGCCAGGAACATGGTTTTTGACATAAAAGACGATGCTCCACTCCTTTTGGTTGAGCAGTCTCCTGAGAACATACACCGTGTTGTACTTCTAGGATCTCTGTTACTGGCTGCAGCTAATAAATATGATCTTTGATGTCACCAGAAGAATCCCGTGTCTCTGTACTCTAAGACAGGTGAACCCGAAGACTGAGGGCGTGTCCCCTGCGCCGCTGGGATTAAATTCCCGGTTCTTCAGTGTCGTGTGCTACGCAAGAGGTGGCCGGTGTCCTGGGGTATTGGGGATCTTGGCACCCACGCGGTCCACGGTGCCCAAACTCGTTGGGCACACTCACTGGCCTCTGGGATGCGCTGGAAACCCACCTCAAGGATGCTGGAAGTCGTCGAAGTCCGTAGGAGCAGCGAGGTTTCAACCGGGTCACTTGCAGTGTTTCAGGTGCCTGCCAAGCAGGGGGATAACTCCTTTATCCCAAGGGAGATTTCTTCCGTCAGCTGGGCAGCAGCAAGTCGAAGGTCAAGACTGTAAAGTTCAAGATTAATCTGAGGCTCTGGGGCCACGTTATTCACCTTTATCCCCAAGATTAGGGGAGTGTCCAGAGTAGTGTCCACCAATGAGTGGTGAGGCGGGAAAGGGTAGCTACACCCTCTCCCCTTTGTGTGTTTCCCGCCTGGGCGAGGGGCAGGATGCCCCTGAACCAGTTCCAAGCGGTGTATGCAGAATGAGGGCTCTGCAGCTGCCTACGTGCAAATCTGAAAGGACATTTGGTGCACCCACCCTGTTCCAATCCACATTATCCTGTCTGGGGAGATGCTAGCACCTCCCTGCCACAGGAGCCCTATTGTCCAGCTGGCGAGGCTGGGGTTTTCCCCAGCAACAGCCCGTCAGAATCGTGTGGGTGGCGGGTAGTATCAATCAATCAAAGTAACTTTATTTCGATAAAAACTATCTTAAAAGGCATTACAGCAATAAAAACACAACAAAGTGAATTAAAACCTATAAAAACATAAACAATAAGTAACTAAGAAAGGTCGAATCAAGGGACCATTATTAAGCAATTAGTAAAAGCCTTTTTGCCCTGATAAGCCATGCCCAGCTTAAGTATTTGGCTAATCCACAAACATACAGCGGCCGGGTATCTGAGCTCAAAATTCGCAGGGCAACGCTGCATAGTCGAGTACCCAACTCCCTGCACAGTGGCTTTAGCCACCTAGCGCGGGGCGCTTTGTAGGCAGGGCATACAAACAAAAAATGGGGAATCGACTCTGTCTTCGACGGGCAGAAAGGACAATAGGGTGTGGTTTGGGCCGGAGGTTTCCACCGGGCGGTCAATATTCTCACCGGCAACACACCAATTCTGAACTTGAAAAACAGGGCTCTATCCCTGGAGATTGTAATAAGGTCCAAGTAAAGTTCCCGAACTGCCACATCCTTTACAAGCAAGAAATCCCTGGAGGCATGGCACAGGTTAAGATCGGTATTTCTTTTACTTGTTACCCAAGACCAGTATAAGTTCTTCAAGACTGCTTTGGGAGGGGCAGACCGAGAGTGCTAAGCCCCCTCAAGACCAAGATCTGTCAGCAAGCTCTTCACGTCCCTTAACCACCTTATTTTTGCCCATCCAGACAAGCCTAAAATCTCCCTTAGCCCCTCGGCATAACTGGCCAGTTCCGGAACCCTCCACAGGCGAGCCCACAGCAAGAGAGGACGCAGCCTGGCCTGGTCCCGGATAGAACGACACCCCATGTCCAACAGAAGGGGAAGAGTGGGAGTGCTCTTAGGAAGGGACATCAAGCCCCTCAGAAAGTTATTCTGTGAGCACACCAACTGGCTCCATAGAGCGCCGCACTAACGCCTCTAGCAGCATAAATGTCGAGCACCGGGGCAATAGGTTTCATAGAGGAGGCCTTCTGCTCCTTCAGAAGAGCTCCCACCACCCTTTTATGGCTTAAGGTCATTTTGTAGAGGTGACTGTCCCACTTCATATTATCAAGGAGGCGTATGCCCAAATAATCAAATTTCTTGACCCTTTCCAAAGGAGCCATGTTAAGCACTGGAGGCCGTCCCAGTTTTTTGGGAGGGTTCAAAACAAGGAACTTGGTTTTGCCAGTGTTGATCTTTAACCCTGTTAGCTCGCAGAATTGATCAAAGCCATCCAAGAGACTCTGTAAGCCAACCGGAGTCTTGGAAATTAGCAGGGTATCATCAGCGAATAGTAGGGTTGGGATCTTCCTCCCTGCCAAGGATGGTGTATCAGCTGGGATTTTGAGGAGATGGTCCACTACCCCATTTATATAAAGTGAGAAGAGGGTGGGAGCGAGGACGCACCCCTGACGCACACCTCTGCTAACTTTAATACGAGCAGTCCTTTGTCCCTGGGTTCCCCACATCACCTGCGCGAAGTTGTTCTCATGGAGTTTTATTATTAGACACAGTAGGTACGGTGGCATGCCTAGTTTTGCCAAGACCCGCCACAGGCACTCCCGGGGTACTAGGTCAAAGGCAGTCCGCAGGTCAATAAATGCCAAATACAGACTGCCTGTGCCTATCACTACCACCTTCCAGTAAAGCATCAACAGTCGAAATGACTGTTTGATGGTCCCGGTGCCAGCCCTGAAGCCTGCTTGGAAGTCAGACAATATTTATTCTCTTCTACCCATTGAAGAACCCTACTCAGAATTACTTTCCCTGCCACTTTTTGGGATGAGTCTATCAAGCTTATGGGGCGATAGTTAGTTGGGTCGTCCCAAGACCCTTTCTTAAAGATCGGGACGACCTCTGCACCCATCCATGACTCTGGGAATGAAGCTCCTAGCCTAGATGCATTAAGCAAGGAAGCAATAAGAACCCCCCACTCTCCCGAATTAAGGCGGAACAGGTCCCCAGGCAAACCATCCGGCCCTGCAGCTTTCAACGGGACAAGGGATTTAATAGAGTGTTCGACCTCCCTAGCTGTGAAGAGGACATCCGCCCCTGGGTCATGACAACCAAAAATGGGTGGGACAAAAGGGTCTAGTTCATCCTCCATGTTCACGGTGTAGAGAGAAGAAAAGTGCTCAAACCAGGACTCCTCAGAGATGTTACAAGTAATGAGCGAATCTATGGGCCTGTGTTTGGCTCTAATTACGTTCCAAAAACCCCTAGGATTTTTCTCTGCACTTGCGGATTTCAGGTCGCTCCAGAACTTGTCCTCCCAGTCTCTCTTTGCGACCTGTTGTGCTGACCTATACTTCTTCCGCGCGGCCGCCACTAACCCTCCGTCCCCTTTCTTCACTGCCATAATTAATTCCCAATTCCCGCTTCGCTTTCCGACAGGGGGCGGAGTACCAGCCAGGGTTACCCTTGGGGCGAGACGTCCTCCGATCGCCGTCCACTCGAGTGGGGATAACAAAAAGATCCCCTATTGATCTGATGGTGCTACTAAATAAGGAGGAAACCTTAACAGCATTTAATGTAACAGTTGATAACCTTGGTAAAATGTTTGACATGATTACCCTTATGCCCGTGACCTTCTCCTCGTCAAGGACAAACTTGTCCCATTTTAACCGCCTCCCGCAATTCGAAGGGCAGACTTCTCCGGTCATCTTTATGACAGGAGGAGTTTCACGACTGATGTTTTTACACCATAAGGGGGTTAGGCTCAAAGAAAGTGGGTTGTGGTCGCTATCTGTAGATGCAACGACCTCCATGTCTACCAAATGAGACCAGAGACGAAAATCTAAGAGTATGTAATCTATCCTAGATGTATGTCCAACCCTATTATAAGTATGTGCCCCGTTCTGATAAGAGATGGATCTCCCATTGGTCGCCCTTAGGCCAAACTCCAGTGTGAGTGCATTCAATTGTAATGCACGTTGAGACCATCTCTTAATTGGACTTATATCGAGGGGCGGAATACCTCTTCGGGTGTCCTCACCTAGGGTATCCAGAATATCGTCCCCTGCAAGTGGCTTGTACGTGCAGTTAAGATCCCCCATAACTAGAATGTATGAATTCGAGTTACACTCCCTAAGCCCGTCCTCCAAGGCCACTAAGGTCGGGGATGGTAAACCTCCTTTTAAGCTTCTGGTATAGATGTTAAAGATCTCCAGAGGACTGCCACTACTAGAGCCCCTCACAGACAGTCTCATTAAATCGGGGGAATTAGTCTTGAGCTGCCACACGTGCAAACCCAAAGAAAGTCTCACCCAGATGAGTAGCCCACCCAACGGGCGCCCCCTTCCCGTGGTTGAAGTGCTTGCGGCAACACACAAGGTCATAAAGCCCACTTTGTGCCGAGGTTCTACAGACCAAGTCTCCTGGAATGCACAAATGTCAAAGGACTCAATAAAAGAGTTCCAATCAGGCAGCTCTAGATTACGGCTTATGCCCGCCACATTCCAGCTGAGAACCTTAAGGTTCGCAATGCTGGGGGCTTGCACTACATGGGATAGGAGGGAGTCATGGGTCGGCCTAGAGGAGATGAGGTTGCTTCCAACATCAATTGTTGCAGACTCAATTCCATTTGCAACACTGCTGGATCCAATAGGAGCATCCCCATTCTGGCAGCTATGCAAAGGGGCCAAAGAAGGAAGTGAGGAAGGATCACTAACACAAAGGGGCTCGAAGCATACTGAAACGCTTAAGGCACTACATGTAGCCCCAGCGGCTCCCGGAGGACCCGGGTTGGCCGCTCCATAATCATCCCGTCAGCAATCCTGCCACAATAAATATGGGCGAGGGCCGACGTTCCGAGACATGAGACTGGGGTCGAGAGTATCATAGAGGGGGTACCAGGAGCCCCTACCCTCCCAGTTAGTCAGTTTACCAGGCCAGTACGATGGTAAGGGCCGATAAAAGTAGCCAGGATCACAAGTACTAATGGCAGAAAGTGCACGGTCAGACTCCTGGCTACAGATAAGCCTAGCTACTCTCGGGTCCCTAAAATTAACTAGGATGCAATCTCCCTTTTGGTTCTTTGGCCTGTTGCTGACCCAACCAACCCGTCTCACATGAATAATCCGACCATCAACATCACCAGGTAGAGGTCTATTTTCTCTGAGCCAAAACACTGTTTTGTTTTTTAGCTCAGCATACGACTCTTGACTGCTTGGATTTAATGGGGGGACCCCAGTGAGGACCACCACAAATGGTTGACAGCTAGGGGGAAGATTAACATGTGGTGCAGTTATAGTCCCCTTCTTCCCTCTTTCCTGCACTTTCGATACTAAAATGGCAGAAGAGGTTGAGGGTACTGGACAGGACCCGCCAACAAGAGCGCTACAGGGAGTATTGGTATTCTTGGCCAAAGCTACTGCACCCAATTTTGAGTGATCTTCATAACAGATTTGGTGGGTTTTTTCGAGTTACCAATGGTTTTGAGCTGTGTTTTGTTAATCATAGGTGGGGACCCTAGTACCTCCCCCCCCCCCCCCCAGATGCAGAGTGGGTTTACACAACACGCTTTCCCCGGTTACAACCTGTGTCTTCCCCACTGTAACTAATGTTAGACCCGGACTCCTTGCAGGGGGCCCAGGTGAAAAGTGAGAAGATTGCCCATCCTCTCTAATTTTCGAGTGCAATTTGATCAAGGATTTTACCGAGAAAAAGTTGTCAAGGACAGTCTGTTCAAAGGCATCCACCCGCTCTGACAGTTTTTTTAACCTCTCTATAACCGGGAATATCAGTGATTTCACTAAACACTCAAACTTAGGGAGCAAGAGGCTCTCCGAGGGCACACCAAAGTGTGAGGCCGGATCTAATCCTACAATCGGCTGTTGTTGGAGATTATCTACCCCTGCTACTTCCTGCTGATTTTTTAAGGGATCTAACCCCACCCCTGGGCTCTTCCCGAGTGCAACCCCCTTATGAAGAATTTTCTTCCTTAGCTTATTATGGGGTTTGAACAAATTCCCCCTACAAGGGCTGACAACACGTTTCCTTTTAACTGGAGCAGCTCCCCCCACTACCTGTGCTTGAAAATCCGGCTGAGGGGAGAGAATATTAGAGGCCTGAGGCACAGGAAAGTTTGTGACTGCGGGACAGGGTAGCTGGAGTGTTAGAGGACTATCTGGGTCTATTAAATTAACACCACCCTGGGCAATTAGAGACAACCTATCCAGGCTTGCCCCAATTCTGTTAACTCGTTGGTCATCATGAGGTGAAGGATCATCAATCAGGGAAACAGGAACATGGACAGGAGATGAAGCTAGTGCCAGGTTGCCCAGGGATGAGCGTTTGTTGGTAAGAGATTCCCGAGAGAGTCTACGCTCCGTCAGGGCAATCTCCTTCTCTACAATGGAAAAGGCACGCGTTAAAAATTGATCCATGGTACCGCTCACACAGTCACCCCCCCCCCCCTCTACGAAATTTATTCGAGCGAGTTGCCATCGGCATTTGAGGATGGACAACAGGCCCGAATTTACACCAGCGCACTATCCAGAGGGGTAGAGAGGAAACCTGAGTGCGTCTCACAGGGGAATGCAAATATCACCGGATAGGAAGGGCCAAATCAAAGTTCCTTGCCAGGGCGACTTCGAGAAATGGCCCAGTCTGGCCTCCTCCGGCCCCTGGCGGCCACAGACGGTCCTGCCCTTGTCCCGGGCTTCTCCCGGCGCGTCCCGCGAAGCGTGGAGTAAAACCAAATAAGTATAGGATATGGCGGACCGGGGCGGGGCTCACAGAGTGCGCAGGCCAGGTGTCAGGGGCCGTGCAGGGACTCCTGGTAGAGTGAGTCCCTGCAAAGCGATGCTCCTCCCCTGTTTGAGCCACCCAGCCGCCTCGCAGCGTCACCACCAGCTGCACAAAGCAGCACCCGCGAAGCGGGTGCGGCGAGATGTAAAAACGGCAGCAAGTCCAGGTCCGCAGCACCAAGCCCAAGTCCACAGGGCCAAGGGAACAACAAGCGGCGTCCACCAACAAGGGTCCAGACAAAAAGAGTAGTAGCCATTTTGTACTACATGTGCACTTTTAAATTGGTGTCTCAATTCTGCCGCTTTTCCCATATCGCCCCTCTAGCAGGGGGGAATCGTACCCTCATGCCCATGGCTGGACTGGGGGTATGATTCCTACATGTTTGACACCAAACACGATATGGTTCTGTGTAGCCATTCTCAAGTTATCACGCTATCGTGATAGACTTATAATGCGGTTAAGAGTATATGGTATGGCTACACTACGAACAACCCAGCAATGATTTTACGAGGGTTGCAGAGAGGCCCTACTCAGGTAGGGGTCCCCCCTCACACACATCTCAGCACCCTGCCCTGAAGGATTAGCAAGGCCTGCTATAGGGGTGACCTATGAGAGTACATGTGTTGTAATGGGATGGGATATAGGGTACCTATATCCCTGTAAGGGGTGCTAGCACCACCTTACCCAGACTACAGTAGTGGTCTGGTGGTGTCAGTTTGTATGGCTGTCCCAGGGTGGCACAATAAGTGCTGCAGCCCTGGTAGGCCTACTGGGGGACCCATGCCCTGGGTACCTAGGGTACCATCTACAAGGGACTGTCAGGGCATCCTCAGCATCCAGTTAGTTTGTACCTAGGGTACTTCATGTTAGTTTTAGGGAGAAAGCAGATAGGCTTTCAGGTTCCGCCCCATCCCATTTAGACATCATCGTCCTTACTGAAACATGGCTAAATAGTACCTCCTCTCCCATCCTTGATCTACTGGTTCCTCCCAGTCACGACTTAATCCGCCTGGACAGAATCGGGCAACCCGGCGGTGGGTTAGCTTGCATTTATCGAAACACAATCTTAGTCAAGCAAGCAGATTCCATAGCTCTATCCTCCTGCGAATATCTTTGCATCAATATCTCTGACGATAAGCGCCTCGCCAGCAAGCTTCACATATTCTACCACCCCCCAGGTGATAACCTGGCTTTCATCGACGAGTTAATGGAAGTCATTTCATCCAACGACAACTCACAAGTGCCACAGATTTTCCTGGGTGACTTTAATCTCCACTGGGACAACTTAAATGATCATGGTGTAAGCTGTCTTAAAGCGTTTCTGGCAGAACAGGATTTATCCCAATTCTGTGATAGTCCAACTCACAACAAGGGAGAGACACTAGACCTCATCATAGCAAAATCAAACACTGCATCATTAGATTCCTTCACTCCATGTGATTGGACTGACCATCATATCATCATCTTCTACATCAATATCGTGGTAATTCCAAAAAGGGGACAACCCTCAAAAACAAAGCAATGGAAAAGGAACCTACAAAATATTATCCCCATCACCCTGGTAAACCGATGCAACTCTTCCCTGACCCCCACGACAGATATGGATGATGTCCATGACCTCACAGTCTTTTACAACTCCACTATGCTTGAAATCCTTGACTCTACAGTGCCCCTCAATGAAAAAAACGTCTCCTCCAAAATATCCAAACCATGGTTCAATGAGACCCTGAACTCGGAGCGACACAAGCTAAGAGCTGCTGAGCGACTATGGAAATCAGCACCCACCAATAACCACCTATACCACCTGAGAGTGTTAAGGAACTCATACAATAGGAAGATTCTAAAGGCTAAGGCTGACTTTTTCAAAACCCAGCTGAACCAAGCCATAAACCGTCCCAAGAAACTATTCGAAATCGTCATGCAACAAGCGCGCAACACAACTATCTCTAGGGAACTAATAGACCCGGCTACACCTAATTGTGATGAGTTTGCCAATTTCTTCAGAGAAAAGACAAAGACCATCGAACTGGACATCCAATCTAAGATGACCCTTCCACAACCTGTGGCCCAGGATGCTAAATGATACTCTCAGCTCAAGGTCCATTTTAGTACTCCATGGAAAATCACAAAAAACAATGCTTCCTGGCACACCTTTTCGCCAATCTCTGAACAAATAATCTATAACACTCTGCTAGCAATCAACCCCTCCAATCACTTCTCGAATCCCCGTCCTCCTGCCTTATTCAAAATGTTAAAAACATCTATTCTACCCCTATGGGCAAAAATTATAAACGCCTCTCTGAGACAAGGCTCCATACGGACTGTCTTAAAATAGGGCAGGTCACACCTATATTAAAGAAATCTGACACCATCCCATCAGATCTCAACAACTACCGCCCGATATTCAACATCCCCACTTTGGCGAAATTGCTGGAAAAATGTGTACACATACAATTATGTAACCATATCGAGAACTACAACCTCCTAGACAAACACCAATCTGGCTTCCGGCAAGGTCACAGCACAGAATCTGCACTCACCCACATAATGGATGACATACTAAAAATGCTAGACCTCAACTGCCTACTGATACTTATGGACTTATCCTCCGCCTTCGACACGGTTAAACATGACAACCTATTGTCCCTATTGGAACGAAGGATGGGCCTTACGGGCACAGTGTTACAATGGTTCTTCTCCTTCCTAAATAACAGAACACAAAGAATCAAGACGAAGCATTCACTCTCTCAACCCTCCACGGTCACCCTAGGCGTTCCACAGGGCTCAGCTCTATCACCCATTCTCTTCAACCTACTAATGGAACCCCTGGCGAACGCCTTGAACTCAGCAAACATTCTATATCACCTGTATGTGGACGACACCCAACTGTATTTGAAAATCTCCACTCCAGAAGACTTCATCTCCCTCAACGCTATTCTACAGAACACACAAAGCTGGCTCACTGATAACCATCTCATGCTTAATACAAAAAAAACAGAATTCCTTCTCATCTCCCAACCCAATCACAATCCTAAGATAGATCTATGGCTTAAACACCTAACCTCATTTGACTGTGCTCCCCTCATCATTGACTCAGCGAAATCCCTGGGAGTCACCATAGACAAACACCTGAATACGCAGGCGCACATTACTAATGCCACCAAGGGAGCTAATCACAAGTTGAATATACTAAGGAAACTCAAAACCTTCCTCCCACAGGCCGACCTAAAAACGGCAGTGCAAGCCCTAGTGCTACCAAGATCAGACTATGGAAGCACCACTCTTTGCGGTCTCCCCAAATACAAGCTGGCTCCGCTGAGGGCACCGCTTAAAGCTGCGGCAAGACTGGTATCCGAAACAAAAAGAAATAGCCACATCTCTCCGACCCTGAAAGCTTTCAACTGGCTGCCCTACGAGGCAAGAATACACCTAAAGGTCGCTTGCATGACCCACAAATCACTGCATACCAATACACACAGTTAACTTAGCTCTAAAGCTGGAGCGTTTGGGAGGATGCAGACAACTACGCAGCGCAAGTTCTTTACTTCTGAAACCACAATCCTTACTTAAAAAGAGAACTGGTTGCAGAGCTTTCTCAGGGATTGCTCCAAAGATCTGGAACTCCTTATCTCCTGGGATACGTGGAATCTCCTCCTTTACCGCCTTCAAAAAAGAAGTAAAAATACTCCTTTTGAACAAATTCACGTCCTAAGACTGAATTCTAGGTTGACCGCGAGTCTCCTACATGATCTATATTTTACTGCCTACCTCTTGTGTATTGAAGGAGAATATTATATGTATGTTTATGACCTCAACCACCTGAATGTTTAATAACCATGTATTATGTTTTGACTACTGGTCACATATGTTATCCATACACTATATACCTCTTTTGTGTGAAATGATGACCATCATATGCTTGCATACTACCTAATCTCTTTTGTTTAATAACTGTATACTGTAAAGTGCTCTGATAACCTCGTGGGTCACGTTCGCGCTATATAAAACCTTATAAATAAATCCCAGGAGGGACGTGTCTGTCACTACTGTGTACTCCGGTTGGGGAAGGAAGTGGGATATGTCGCTGACCCAATGCTGGTTCGTGAGCCACCACTGCAAGTCCTATGCAGTGCCCTCCGAGATCTGGACGTAGTCGGGCAGGTTTCCCCGATGCTGCGTCCACTGGAACTTCAAGTCCCACTGCAGAGCCCGCATATGCCATCTGGCATGATAGATCAGAAGGATGCAGGAGGCCATGAGGCCCAGCAGCCTCAGGGTCTTCCTGACCAAAACCCAGGACCAAGGCCGAAAGATCGGAATCATAGCCCGAATGTCCCGAACTCGCTGTTCGGGAGGATAAACCCGAAACTGCGCCGTATCCAGAACCGCTCCAATGAAGAGGAGCTTCTGGGAGGGAATCAGGTGCGACTTCGGCACGTTGATGGAAAAACCCAGCAAATCCAGGAGGTCGGCCGTAGTCTGGAGGTGGGAGACGACTGCCTGGGGCGAGCCCGCCTTCAACAGCCAGTCATCGAGATAGGGGAAGACTGAAACCCCTGATCTGCGCAGATGAGCTACGACCACCGCTATCACTTTCGTGAACACCCGAGGGGTGCTGGTAAGTCCGAAAGGGAGCACGGTGAACTGAAAGTGCCCGTGGATTACCGTGAACCATAGGTAACTTTGGTGGGCCGGCAGGATGGGGATATGAAAATAAGCATCCTGCAAGTCCAAGGCTACCAGTCAGTCTTGCGGGTCTAGGGCAGTCAAGACCTGAGCAAGCCTGAGCATCTTGAACTTCTCCTTCCGGAGGAAGCGATTGACGTTCCGGAGGTCTAAGATAGGACGCAGGCCCTTCTCCTTCTTTGGAACCACGAAGTAGAGGGAATAACAAACACGACCTACTTCTGGCGTTGGAACGTGCTCGAGGGCCCCCTTGGCCAAGAGGGCCGCAACTTCCTGCTGGAGAAGTGCCAAGTGATCCCCCGACATGCGGTGGTACTGAAGTGGCATGGCTGGAGGGAGTAGCCCCCTCGGACTATTTGCAGAACCTACCTGTCCGAGGTGATGGTGCGCCAGTGGGGAAAGTGATGGCGAATCCTGCCACTGTCTGGTGGGCCTGGAACACCGGACTAGGAAGGTTTTGAGGTGGCGGAGGCAGGGGTGGATTGACTCACACGCTGTCCTCTGGACACACCACGATGGGTCGTACGTCCGCTGCTGCGCTGAGACTGCGGCTGCGCAAGCTTGCGGGCCTGAAAGAAACGCGCTTGGGCGCCTCGACCATGACCTCGAAAGGAGCAAAAAGCGGACCCTGAGGGAGTATGCGTGGTGGCGAGACCCAAGGACTGGGCCGTAGCCCGAGAGTCCTTAAAGTGTTCCAAGGTGCTATCCGTCTTGTCACCAAAGAGGCGTGTGCCATCAAAAGGCATGTCCAACAAAGTGTTCTGGACATCCACGGAGAAGCCAGTATTTCTGAGCCAAGCATAACGGCGTAGCGTCACCGTTGTGGAAAGTGCCCTGCTGAGGGAATCGGCTGTGTCAAGCCCACAACGGATGGTAAATTTCTCCGCCTCTCCCATATGGCCACCCCATCCCAGGAGGGACGCATCCGTCACTACGACATGCTCCGGTTGGGGAAGGGAGAGGCTTCTGCCCATGACCCAATCGGGGTCCGTGAGCCACCACTGCAACTGCTGTGCAGTGCCCTCCGAGATCAAGACATGGTCGGACAGGTTGCCGTGATGCTGGGCCCACTGAAACTTCAGGTCCCACTGCAGAGCCCGCATGCGCCGCCTGGCGTAATGCACTAGTAGGATGCAGGAGGCCATCAGCCCCAGAAGCCGCAACACTAGCCTGACCGAAACCCAGGATAGAGGCTGAAAGATGGGAATCAGGGCCTGAAAATCCCGGACCCGCTGTTCCGGTGGATAGACCCGGAACTGCGCCGAATCGAGAACTGCTCCGATGAAGAGGAGCGTCTGAGAGGGACTCAAGTGTGACTTCGGCACGTTGATACTGAATACTGAAATATTTGTAGAGCGCACGAATGCCGAGGCGTCTTGGCGCTATAGAGACATTGAGAGCGGTGGAAGCAGATCTCAGTAGGAAGAAAAAAGCCAGGTCTTTAATGCCTTTCTGAAACATTGTTTGGATTTTTGTGAGCGCAGGTGAGAGGGCAGAGAATTCCATAATCTAGAGGCCTGGTGCGAGAAGGACCTGCCACCCCACCGCGCTCTTCTAATTCTTGGGTGGCATATCAGATCATGATTGGCTGACCTTAATGTACGCGATGGTACATAGCGAGGAAGAAGTTTGGACAGGTCATCTGATCCTGTGCCATACAGGGATTTATGTACCAGGCAGAGAGCCTTGAATTGTATTCTGGCTCTAACTGGCAGCCAGTGAAGTTCCCTGATGGCTTTTGACGTTGGATGACGGTAGGGCAGGTTGAGCAGAACCCTAGCGGCGGCATTTTGAATTGCCTGGAGTTTGTTAATTTGTTTTTCCCCTGTGTCCAAGTAGAGTGCATTACAGTAATCCACTCGGGACATTATCAGTGCGCCCATTACAGTCTTTTTTAAAGTAGTAGGAATCTAGGGTAAAATTTTTCTAAGAATCTTGATGGTGTAAAAGCAAGTTGAGGTGATCTGGTTGATCTGCGCTTTACAGGAGAGATCTTTATCAACCAGGAAACCGAGATTTCTGACTTTGTCAACCGGATTAGGGCAGGCGCCTGCCTCCTGAGGCCACCATAGGCTGCTCCAGACAGGTGGTTTTTGACCAAATTCGATTATCTCGGTTTTATCCGCGTTTAATTTTAGGAAGTTACAGCTCATCCAATTTTTCACATCAAGAAGGCAGTTTTTGAATCGTACTGCCGTGGCTTCGATGGTCTGGGATACTGACACTACAATTTGAGTGTTGTCGGCGTAGGACACTAATTGTAGGCCATGAGATTGAATTAGGGCAGCTAAAGGAGTGACATATAGGTTAAAAAGGGTGGGCGATAATGCCGAGCCCTGAGGGACCCCGCCAGGAATGGTTGACGGTATCAAATGCCGCTGTAAGATCTAGTAGGATCAGGGCTGTTCTGCTGCCCTCGTCCATTTTCATTCGAATGTTTTCTGTGGCCATGATTAGAGCGGTCTCTGTTGAGTGGAAGGGACGAAATCCATGTTGAGAGGGATCTAGGAGCTTGTTTTGGTCAACATATTTCATCATTTCTTGATTCATAGCTTTTTCAAGAATTTTAGCTGGCAGGGGCAGGCAGGATATTGGCCGGTAATTCTTAAGTACCGTTGGATCTAATGAATCCTTCTTGAGGGTCGGACGAATACATGCTTTTTTCCAGCATTTGGGGAAATCACCAGACAAGATGATGTTATTTAGTAGAGGGGTCAGAAAAGCTGCCACCGTCTGTGGAATCAGGTGTAGAATGCGTGGCGGGCATGGATCTAATGGGGACCCTGACTTCATCTGTGCAATTAAATCTGCCACCCGAGTTTCCTCTAGCAGCGGAAAGCAAGGATAGGTAGGCCCTGTCAGGTGGACAGTGTCTTTGTAGTCATTGGGTATAATCAGTGCAGATGAGCTCAGATCATCGTACACATTCTGCACCTTTTGCTGAAAGAAGGTTGCAATATTGGTAACGAAGTTCTGATCCGGATTAAAAACAGTATCACGGGGGCTCTTGGTCAGATGCGTAACCGTTTTAAATAGCTCTCTGGTAGTATTAGTGGCTGTCTGAATTTTGTTTGTGAAATATACTGACTTGGCCTGAATTATTGCTGACTTGTACTCTTGTAGGGCTTTTGTGTATACGGATTTGTTTAGGGTACTATAATCCGAACGCCACAACCGCTAAAGTCGTCGACATTTCATTTTTATATGTTTCACCTCTGCGGAATACCACAGTGCAGTTGCTGATCGCCTTCGTGCTTTTTTTATTTCAGCAGGCGCCAGCTGATTAACTGCCTGACTAATCCAATTTTGAAATTCAATTGCTCCCTTATTAGTGTTACCAGAACCAAGGGGGGGGGGGGGATTATTCGAGAGTGTGTCAGCTAGGCTGATGGGTTCAAGTTTATTCCATGGGTGGGTTTTTTCAGGAAGTGAGCATCCTCTTCGATGATTAGTCAGGTTATTTTGAGGTAAGTTAAAAAAGATGGCACTGTGATCCGACCAAGGGACTGCTAAAATAGAGGTGACATTAATATGGCTATTGTTGGTAAAAATGCCATCAAGAGTGTGGCCCGCCGTGTGGGTGGGGCCAGATATTAACTGATTCATGCCAAAACTGAGAAAGTTGTCTATTAAGGTGGCTGATTCAGAGTCATTATTTGCTTCTAAGTGAAAGTTAAAATCACCCAAGATAGTGTAAGAAGCAGAATCCGATGTGGATTCAAGAAAAGTGAGCAATGCCGTAGTGAATGGTGCTCTCAATCCGGGGGGGCGATACACAAGGAGGCCTGTGAATATTAGGCAGTTGTTGCTTTTGATTTTGAAGCTCATGGCTTCTGCTTCTAGACCCGGTTCTGATAGTGAGAGCACTTTTAAATGGGATTTATAAATAATCCCAATGCCACCCCCCACTGCTCCTGACCTATTTAAGAACTCTACCAGGTATCCTTCCGGAACTGCATCATTCCAGTCTGGTCCTGAGATTTCAGATGCCCATGTTTCTGTTAGAAACATCAGATCTATAGTATGATCTGTGATGAGAGTAGAAATTTCATGTTTATGTTTTGGCATGGATCTGGTGTTCAACAAAATACACTTTAAAGAGCTATTCCGGCTCGTCGGGCGGCTGGTTCCACAGTAGCCGTTAATTTTGGGCTGTGGGCAGGTGTAGGTATCGAAACAATCAGGTGGGGTACTAAGATTGCGAGGTTGAGGCGGGGGGTTGTTAAACCTTAGTCGTTCACAGGAGTCACAGCTAAATGAAGAAGGGAGGTCGGCTACATTTATCGTGTGCATCCGAGTGCAGCGGAACTGATTCAGTTCTAACAGTTGGGTGTTAGAGTATTGGAGAAGCTGGGTAGAATTAAGAAGGCCAGGGTCTCTGGCGCTAGGCGCGAATCTGGCGCGGGCGGGCGCAGACGGGCTTGCCTTTGGCGCGCCTTCGGCGCGCCGCCGGCGCGCCCGCTGCGCACATCCGCTGCGCTCCCTATAGAGGGGGGCCATTTTATGCTGTAGTGCGAGGGAGGGGCCGAAGACTGGACCGCTGTTAAGATTCACCCCCAAGATGGCGGAAGCAGAGGCGAGTCTCACCCCCAGCAGCGTCTACTCAGCTGCTAAGGAGCAAGAAGCCTAAGCAGGTAAGCACCAAATGGCGGTATGAGAAAGCGGTAACTCCCAATGGTTTAGGATTAAAAAAACAGTCTATGTGCCCAAGAGTATATACAGTGAATTAAAAATACAGCGATTACAATCCTTACAAACAGCATACAGTCCCGGCTTTCCGCCTCAGGACGCACTTCACACAGCGCTCTTAGTCAGCGGAGTGGGAGGGAAGTGGAGGATTTATGCTGTAGTGCGAGGGAGGGGCCGAAGACTGGACCGCTGTTAAGATTCACCCCCAAGATGGCGGAAGCAGAGGCGAGTCACACCCCCAACAGCGTCTACTCAGCTGCTAAGGAGCAAGAAGCCTAAGCAGGTAAGCACCAAATGGCGGTATGAGAAAGCGGTAACTCCCAATGGTTTAGGATTAAAAAAACAGTCTATGTGCCCAAGAGTATATACAGTGAATTAAAAATGCAGCGATTACAATCCTTACAAACAGCATTCAGTCCCGGCTTTCCGCCTCAGGACGCACTTCACACAGCGCTCTTAGTTGATGGAAAATCCCAGCAAATGCAGGAGATCCGCCGTAGTCTGGAGGTGGGAGACGACTGTCTGGGGCGAGCCCGCCTTCAACCACCAGTCGTCGAGATAGGGGAAGACTGGAACCCCTGATCTGCGCAGATGAGCTGCGACCACCGCCATCACTTTCGTGAACACCCGAGGGGCACTGGTGAGGCCGAAGGGGAGCACGGTAAACTGAAAGTGCTCTTGGCCCACCGTGAACCACAGGTAACGCCGGTGGGCCGGCAGGACGGGGATGTGGAAATATGCGTCCTGCAAGTCCAACGCTACCATCCAGTCTCCAGGGTCTAGGGCAGCTAAAACCTGAGCCAAAGTTAACATCTTGAACCTCTCCTTCGGAGGAAGGCATTGACGTTCCTGAGGTCCAAGATAGGGCGTAGGCCCCCTTTGCCCTTCTTGGGAACCAGAAAGTAGTGGGAATAACAACCACGACCTACTTCTGGGCTCGGAACGCGCTCGACGGCCCCCTTGGCCAAGAGGGACGAAACTTCCTCGTGGAGACGATTCAAATGATCCCCCGAGATACGGTGGTGCTGCGGTGGCATGGCTGGAGGGGTCGTCTCGAAGGGGAGGGAGTAGCCCCTTCGGACGATTTGCAGCACCCACCTGTCCGATGTGATGGACCGCCAGTGGAGGAGGTGATGGCGAACTCTGCCGCCCACTGGCGTGGAATGGGCCTGAAAGCTCGGACTAGGAAGGCTTTGAGGCGGATGCTGCCGGGGTGGATGTGGGCTGACCTCGTCGACCTCCAGATCCGCCTCGGCGGAAACCACGTCCGCGACCGCGCGCAGGTTGGTTCTGCGGCTGGTGGCTAGGCGTACGTGAGGAGGCACCCCTTCCTTGGCCACAAAAGGGGCGAAAGGCGGAAGTTTGCGACCGCGGGGCCGAGAGGCCCAAGGACTTGGCCGTAGCCCGGGAGTCCTTAAAGCGGTTCAGCGCACTGTCCGCTTTCTCGCCAAAAAGGCGAGTGCCATCAAAGGGCATGTCCATGAGAGTGCTCTGGACATCACCCGAAAATGACGTGGACCGCAGCCAAGCGTGACGTCTAAGCGCCACTGTGGTAGAAATGGCCCTACCCAGCGAGTCCGTGGTGTCAAGCCCACATCGTATAGCATGTCGCGCGGCATCCCTCCCATCGGCCAGAGCCTGGGTAAGTCGTGTCCGGACCTCCTCCGGACACAGGGGCAGCGCGTCCTCCACCGCATCCCACAGAGAGTGGGAATAACGGTCCAAGAGACAAGCGGTGTTCAAAGACCGCAGGCCCAAACTAAGGGAGGAGAACAGCTTCTTGCCAAACTGTTCTAGTCTCTTGGAATCCCGGTCCGGCGGGGCGGTCGGGAAAGAGGATTGGGAGGTGGAGGCCTGGATAACCAGGCTCTCAGGGGTAGGGTGTTGGGACAGAAAACTGGGGTCGCCCGGAGCAGGGCGGTGGCGCCTGGCAACGTTCCTGTCCACAGGAGGGACTGTGGAGGGCTTGGACCAGGTGCCCTGCAGAACGTCAATGAGGGCCTCATTGAATTGCAGCAGAGGCTCAGTGGAGCGTGCTGCAGACTGAAGCACCTCAGTGAGGACGTTAGTCCTCACAGCCACGGCAGGCAGCTCGAGTCCAAGGGCTGCGGCCGCCTTGCGCAGCACCACAGAGAAAGCAGCGCCCTCCTCCGAAGCCACAGTCGGAGGAGAGACGAATCCAGTGTCTGGAGAGGTATCCAGGCCACTGGCCTCCCCCAGTTCATCTGCCCAGTCCTGGGACAGTTGAGCCTGAACGGCCATAGGATCCTCGGATCCCTCCCAGTTGTCCCCATCATCCGATTCCTGGTATACAGGAGGAAGGTACGGAGCCGGACGGGAGACATAGTGTGTCTCTAGCGGCGCCGAACGCGGCGTCCATCGACGCCATAGCGGCGCCGGGTCCGGAGTGGGACTGAACTGGGGCCCGACGTCGAGCGGAGTCGGCGTCGGCGTCGGGGGTGGTACCGGTGTCGACGCCGGCGGAGGAGGCGTGACGAGGTCGACCGGCGTCGGCAGGGACTCGGGAACGGGTCCCTCGGGCGCTTGCGGCGTCGAGGCAGTCGACGGCGCCGGGGCCGGAGCCACCGGCAGGCAAGGCAGCCCTGTCGGGTCCGCGGGGCCCGAAGGCGCGCCAGCGGGCGCCGACGGCGGGGCCAGGCTCCTCATGGCCGAGAGGAAGGCACTGACCTCCGCCGGCGTCGCGTCAGTCCCAGGGACCGGCGGGTATGGGGACGTGCGCGGTGCCTGCGGCTCCGTCGGAGCCGCGGGGGTGGAACCACCCTGACCCTCGGCCGAGTCGCGCGATTGGCGAGGGGAGTCCGAAGAGCGGTGTCGCCTCTTGGACTTCTTGGAATGCTTCGACTTACCCGAAGACTTGGATCCCGACGACCGATGGTGACGTCGGCTGCGGCTCCGCGACCGATCCTTGGACCTCCTCCTGGACCGGGATCGAGCGGCGCGCGGAGCCGAGTGGCGGATCTCGAGAAGCTTACGGGACCGCTCCCGTCTAGCCTTCGAGGTCAGGGCCTTGCAGTCGGAACACGACTCCGCGTCGTGGTCGAGGCCCAAACAGTAAAGGCACCGGCGGTGATGGTCCGTAACCGACATCAGGCGGCTACAGTCAGCAAAGACTTTAAAACCAGGCATCCTACCGGCACCGGAGTCGATTGACAAGATCAAAAAAGATCGAAAATGTTAGTCAAAAAGTGACTAAAAGGGGTAGCTCTCCCGGATCTGCGCTTACTGGCGCGGAAAAAAGAAGAACTGACGTCAGCGCGCGAGGGCGGCGTCTAAGTACTCCGACGACGTCATTCCGGCGCACGACGCCGACGACGGACGCGGAGCCGCAGACGACGCCTAGCGACGCGCAAGGGGTATTGCTGACGAAAAATCTTCCGGATCCAGTCTGACGCCTGGGGATATTCTAAGGTGAGGAATCTAACTAACGTGTTTCTTTCAGATACCTTGTTTAAGGGAAAGAGCACTAGCACTGGGGACGTGGTTAGCATTAACCTAGGGCACTTTAGTCAAATAACAGTCGAAATGTAGGGGTGACCATATCAAAAAGGGGCACTTTCCTACACCACTGGTGTGGAATACTAGGGCCCTGAAAGGGGAAAGCCCTGTCCCTAGAAATCCAAGCACAGAGCAGGGAGGGTGGGTGGGTCGGTAAGGAATCTGCAGCTAGATAGTCTCTACAAGATAAGGCGTTACCGAAGGCAAGAAACTTTTCATCTGACAGAGACGTCTAGCCGCAGAGTCCTTGCCTTCAAATCGATACCTAAGCAATACCTCCCAAGGGGTGGGACTGCTGACCAATTTCACACAAGTAAGTCCTGCAGGACTGAACGGGCAAAATGCCCATCTCTACAGACCTGACTATCCAGCCAGTAGTGCTTGGTAAACGTGTTCAAGGAAGTCCACGTTGCCGCCTGGCAGATGTCCAGGACCGGAACTCTGTGAGCTAACACAGGGGTTGCAGCTTTAGATCTGGTGGAATGAGCTTGCAAATCTTCAGGGTATTGTTTTTTAGCTAAAGTGTAGCCGATCTTTATAAAGAGCACAATCCATTGGGAGATGGTCCACTTTTGCATGGTTCGTCCATTCTTAGCTCTGACATAGCCCATGAAGAGCTGGTCATCCACCCGGAACTCGTGTGTGGTCGAGGTAGAATGACAAGCTCTTTTTGGGTCCAGACAGTGAAGTTGCTCTTCTGCCATGGAGGGATGAGGCAGAGCATAAAAAGGAGGCAGAGTGATGGTTTGGTCAACATGAAATGGAAATAGTGACCACTTTTGGAAGAAAGGAAGTCCTCGTACGAAGCACCAGCTTGTCTGGGTAGATGTTCAGATAAGGAGGCTTGGATGACAAAGCCTGAAGCTCACTGACCCTCCAGGCAGATGTTATTGCCACCAAGAAGGCCGTCTTGATGGTAAGGAGCCTGAAAGGACAGTTGTGTAAGGGCTAAAAACGAAGCACATCAGGAACATCAGGACCAGATTAATGAAGCATAATGAAGGGAGAAGCAGGAAATATATCTTGCAAACCTTTCAAAAACCTATGCACAATAGGGGATTGGAAAAGGGAAGTTTGGTCAGGCAAATGGAAAAAGGCAGATATAGCAGAAGTATATCCCTTAACTGTGCACAGAGCAGAGCCCTGCTGGGCAAGCGAAAGAACAAACAGGGGAGCAGTAAGAGTCAACTTGTTTCTCTTGACACCATGCCACAAACATGCCCCTACTGCAGGCATCTACCGTGTTGGTGGAGGGACGCCTGGCTGCCAGAATACCATAGCAGACTTCGTGCGGAAGGTCGAAAGCTGTCAACTGCTGCTGCTCAATCTCCACACGAGAAGGCGGAGCGTTGACAGGTTTGGGTGGAGAACCCTCTCCTGCTGCTGCGTTAGAAGATCCTCCCAAAGGGGCAGCCTGATCAGAGGACCGATGGTCATGCTCAACAGCTCAGGATATAAGAGTCTCCGTGCCTAATCTGGAGGCAAAAGGATGACGTGGGCCCGTTCACTCTTGATCATCTTGAGAACTCTGGGCTTGATCTTTTTGAGAACTCTGGGCAGTATTGGTGTTAGAAATGGGGTTTCTGTTTGGCTAGGGTATGCACCTAAACCAGGCAGAACCCACCACTCTAGTCAGGGCAAGTCAATTACACACCAAAGTTAACCCTCTGGTAGTTTTGCGCAGAGTAGATAGACTTAACATCAGAGGCAATGTGTAAAGCGTTTGCGCAACCAAATCATACAGTCAAACTATGACTACACCACAAAAGAGACTCCACACAGGATTATATGAAAACATAGTATATATTGCACATTAAACCAAACACCAATACAACATGAACCATAAAAACTATGCATATTATCCAAATCCTGAGATAGTATTCATTGTCCTGGACAGAGCAAGAACCAACATGACATACATTATGACCTCAGTGAAGACTTAGGGCATGAAATGCAACAGTTTATGAAATAAAAGCATGAACCATCACAAGTGCAAGAACGCAAATCAAATTATGAAAAGGCACATGAATTACCAACTGTCACCAGATTACCATAAATACTTTGTAAGTGAGGCAGGAGTCACGTATCGCACAAGATGCAGAGAGCCAACACTGCATAAATATCACTTAACATACTCCCCAATATTTCAGGGCGGCACTCTTAACGCAGGATATTAAATGCATCAAGAAAGGTAGGGCACAGCACACCTACCTGCCTACTACACTCTATAAGGTAAGCTCTTTGTCAAAGGACTAGCCCCTGGCCTTGCTCGCCTTGAAACATTTCAAAAGCGGAGTCAGCTTTGTCCACAAACAGGCATGCTCTGTCGAATGGAAGGGACATGAAGTTAGCCTACATATCCGAAGAGAAGCTAGAGGTCCACAGCCAGACATGTCACCTTATGGAGACAGAGGACCCCATGGTGCACAACATAAAATCGGTGGTGTCCAGGCTGGATTTCATAATTGATGAGATGCATTTAGTTCGTGTCTCACAACCTCCTGAAAGTGGGTGCTCATGTCCTCTGGGACGTGGGGGCTACTCAGCTGAGCCTTGTTTCATAAGATATGCGTGTACTGCACCAAAAGACAGGTAGCATTTAAGGAGAGAAAAGGTAGATCTCATGGTGCAGGATGGTAGCGTCATGCCACCAGCCTACTGACCAGTACTGAGGTGGACTTCTCCCAGACTGACATGCCCGGGGAAAGCAAAACCTGCATCATCCTGGTGCGGCAGGAAGATGAACTTGGTGAGGACATTAGTTTGGACATCCTCAGTTGGGAGCTGAAACTTTAGCGCTTCAGCAGTTTTTTGACCTTGGAGTGGAAGGACATAACTTCTGGAATGGGAGGCCATGTAGGGAGACCCGTCTCCATGCCTGGTTTGGTGTCCAGTCCACTGGCTGATGAGAAGCATGCCAGCTCGTAGGTTTGATCTTCCCCCATTTTCATAATTTTAGGCATAAAGATTCAAAACATCAAAGTAATTAATTGCCATTCGGTGAAGGTTGGGGTTCAAAGGTGTGAAGGTTCTTGTCATTGAGCCAGGTTTCTACTGTAGCTTGTTTGCTCTCCTTGCCAAATGCTTGGTTGGGTTGTTGGTCATTGGTTGGGTTGAGCTTCTGGTGGCGTAGGATGATTTGCACGCAGAGTTTGAGATGTGGGATGTTGAAAGCAGAGGAGACTTTCAAGAGATTGGTGAATCCTGATGCTGTTATCTGAAAGCAAAACACCAAGAAGCTCCAAATAAAGGTTTGAATATGCCAAGAGATCATATGGAACCCTGGGAGACTCCACAGGTGACAGGGATCGTTTGTGACATGGAGGTAACCATGTGAAGAAACTTGTATCTGTTGGGAAGGTAGAAGGAGAACCAGTGAAGGACATTGCCGGCACATCCCATTTGAGGACTCCAGGGTACTCATGAGGGTGAAATGGTCCACTGTGTCGAAAGCAGCTGGGAGGTCCAGCAATATCAAGAGGTAGGATTCATAATCATTTGTGGTCTTTCTACGATGTGTAAGTTAACTGTCTTCATGCTGGACAGTGTACTGAAGTAGCTGCACAGCAGACACCACTGATGCGATCTTGGAGTTGAAGTTACTCTGCTTTTTCAATGATCCTGCTGATGAATGGTAAGTAAGTGATGGGTCAGTAGCTGATGAGATCATCAGGGCCTAGAGAAGGTTTCTGTAGGAGGGGGAGGATCTGGCCAGCTTTGACCATATCTGGAAAGATGCTTTGAGTGTAGGAGGCATTGACAATGCTAAACAGGGGTAACATGGAGAGAGCTTTGATGAAGGGCGGTAATAGGATGATATCTTCATAAAAAGTGACTTCGAGGGAGTTGAGCAGGTCAACGAAATCTAGGAGAAAGAGGGATTTGAAGGCTTACCATTGAGGGATTTTACAGAAAGGGTTGGGTGTAAGAATTGAAGCTGATTTAGTGCCGTCGATGTGCTGTTGATCTTCTGTATGTTTTCACTGAAGAAAAAGTTGATGGCACTGCACTTTTATGTGGAGAGAGGAATAGGTGGCTCTTACTGATGCAGTGCTTGGTTGTTTTGTACAGTGTTCTGCTTCTGTTGGTGGCTTCACTGATGGTGCTGGTGAACAAGTTACTTACCTTTGGTAACAATATATCTGTGAGAAACATTAGTTAGTGATAGATTCCTTACCTTAGAATTACCCGCAGGTGCCAGACTGGATCCAGAAAGTTTTCGTTAGCAGTACCCCTGCGTGTCGGAGGGTGGCGTTGTGCAGCTCCGCGTCCATCGTTGGCGTCGTGATCGCCAAGATGACGTTGCAGCAGCTACTTAGACGCCGCCCTCGCACGCTGATGTCAGTTCTGTACATGACTTTCCGTGCCAGGAACGCAGAGCCATGCAAGATACTGACCACTGGAGCATTGAAACTAGGGCCCTGAAAGGGATGACCTTAACCCTAGAAATCAGTTTGCAGAACGGGGAGGATGGGTGGGGCGGTAAGGAATCTATCACTACTAATGTTTCTTACAGATATATCGCTACCGAAGGTAAGTAACTTGTTCTTCTGAAAGAAACACCTAGTGATAGATTCCTTACCTTAGAATAGATACCCCAGCAATACCAACCCCGGTGGTGGGCCTGCGAACCAAGATCACACCAGAAAGTCCCGGAGAACAGGACGGCCAAAGAATCCGTCTCTCCAGACTCGGCGGTCCAAGCAATAGTGCTTAGTAAAAGTGTGCAACGAGGCCCACGTAGCTGCCTGACAGATGTCTTGTAAGGGGACACCACGTCCCAATGGGGGAACAACCTTTTCAACGCAACTTTTACAACGCACTACCATTACAACGAAACTGTTACAACGCGAGTGCATTGACAACGCAGGACATTACAACGCAAGTCTTTACATCGACTTGCACTAGATGGTGTGCTAACATTAAAAATAGTGTAGTTTACTATCCCAACACCTTCCCTACTGTTACGTGGACTGGAGTTGGAATAGTAAATTACACTTTTTTAATGTTAGCACGCCATCTAGTGCAAGTCGATGTAAAGACTTGCGTTGTAATGTCCTGCATTGTCAATGCACTTGCGTTGTAAAACTTTCGTTGTAACAGCATGCGTTGTAACAGCATGCGTTGTAACGTCATACATCCGTCCCAATGCCGTAGTAGCAGCTGTCGCCCTGGTGGAATGGGCGCGCAGCCCCACTGGAGGCTCCTTCTTCGCCAGAGAATAACAGGCTTTTATACACAAGATGACCCATCGGGAGAAAGTCCGCTTGTGTACCTTTCTTGGCGCCTACGTAGCCAACAAAGAGCTGGTCATCCACCCGGAACTGTTGTGTGCGATTCAGGTAAAATGAGAGCGCACGTTTTGGGTCCAGACGGTAGAACCTCTCTTCTTCTCTGGAAGGATGCGGAGGCGGAAAGAAGGTGGGCAAAGTGATGGTCTGCCTGATGTGAAAGGATGAACGTGTTCTGAGCACAACCTTGTCCGGATGGACAGACAGAAAAGGAGGTTTACAAGAAAGAGCCTGGAGCTCGCTCACTCTCCTGGCAGAGGTGATGGCAACCTGGAAAGCAGTCTTCAAAGTTAACAGACGAAGAGGACAGTTGTGAAGAGGCTCAAAGGAGCACACATTAAATATGTGAGAACCAGGTTCAAGTCCCACTGTGGCATTACGAAGGGAATAGGAGGGAAAAGATGAGTAATGCCTTTAAGGAATCTATTTACAACAGGGGACTTGAAAAGAGAGGGCTGATCAGAGAGCCTGAGCAAGGCCGAAATAGCAGAAAGATAGCCCTTGATAGTGCCCAGAGCAGAGCCCTGCTGGGTCAAAGAAAGAAGGAACAAAAGGACTTCTGAAAAAGGGGAAGAAAGGGGATCCACAGACTTTGCTGTGCACCATGCCACAAATTAGTTCCACCTGTAGGCGTATACCAACTTAGTGGAGGGACGCCTGGCTGCCAGAATGACATCACAGACTTCAGGAGGGAAGTCGAAAGGAATCAACTGCCACCGCTCAATCTCCACACAAAGAGGTGGAGACTGGACAGGTTCGGGTGGAGGACCATCCCCTGCTGTTGCGACAGAAGATCCTCCCGAAGAGGCAGTCTGATCGGGGGATCGATGGTCATACTGAGTAGCTCAGGCTATCAAACTCTTCGAGCCCAGTCCGGAGGCACAAGAATGACTTGGGCCTGGTCGCGCCTGATCTTCTTCAGCACTCTGGGCAGAAGTGGTATAGGCGAAAAGGCGTACAACAGACCGCAACTCCACTCGCGACGAAAAGCGTCGCCTAGCGAGTGCCGCCTTGGAAATTCCAATGCACAGAACTGCTGACATTGTGCGTTCTCTTCGGTGGCGAATAGATCTAACCAAGGCTCTCCACACTGTTAAAAGATACCTTGCGCCACGTCAGAGTGAAGACGCCATTCGTGATCCATCATGCACCTGTGGCTGAGTTCGTCCACCCTGGCATTTAGTGAACCTGCCAGGTTTTGAACCACCAGGGAAATGCCCTGATGTTCCAACCATGTCCAGAGGCGCAGAGCCTCTTGACATAGGGTCCACGACCCCACCCCGCCCTGTTTGTTGCAGTGGTGTAGTCTGTGAACACCTGCACTACACTCCCCTTCACAGAGGGAAGGAATGCCCTCAGTGCAAGTCGGATCGCCCGAAGCTCCAGAAGGTTGCTACGGAGCCTGGACTCCGCCGGAGACCAGAGGCCTCAGGGTCATTCTGACCGAAACCCGGGACCAGGGCTGAAAGATCAGAATCATAGTCCGAATGTCCCGGACACACTGTTCAAAAGGATAGAGCCGAAACTGTGCCGAGTCCAGAACCACTTCCATTAAGGGGAGCTCTTGAGAGGGAATCAGGTGCGACTTCGGCACACTGATGGAGAACCCCAGCTGATGCAGGAGGTCAGCCATAGTCTGGAGGTGGGAGACGACTGCCTGGGGCGAGCCAGCCTTCAACAGCCAGTCGTCGAGATAGGGGGACGACTGAAACCCCTGATCTGCGCAGATGAGCTGTGACCACCGCCATCACTTTCGTGAACACCCGTGGGATGCTGGTTAGGCCGAAGGGGAGCACAGTAAATTGAAAATGCTCCTGGCCTACCATGAACCGCAGGTAACGCCGGTGGGCCGGCAGGACGGGGATGTGGAAATAAGCGTCCTGCAAGTCCAAAGCTACCATCCAGTCTTGCGGGTCGAGGGCAGACAAGACTTGAGCAAGCTTGTCTGAACGTCCCTGAGATCAAAGATAGGACGCAGGCCCTTGTCCTTCTTGGGAACCATAAAGTAGTGGGAGTAGCAACCACGACCTACTTCTGGGACAGGAACGCGCTCGATGGCTCCCTTGGCCAAAAGAGCCGTAACTTCCTGCTGGAGAAGTGCCAGATGATCCTCCGACATGCGGTGGTAACAAGGTGGCATGGCTGGAGGGGTAGTCTCGAAGGGGAGGGAGTATCTGCAAAACACACCTGTCCGAAGGGATGGTGCGCCAGTGGGAGAGGTGATGGCGAATCCTGCCGCCCACTGACATTTGATGGGCCTGAAAGGTAGGACTAGGAAGGTTTGGAGGCTACTGCAGAGGGGGGGTTGGTGGACTGGCCTGCCCGCTGGCCCCCTTAACCACGACGCTGGTTCCCACGTCCCCGGCTGCACGAAGGTTGGGTACCTTACTGCGGCCCTGGGTAGGACATAGCGGGGCACCCCTTTCGTGGCCACGAAAGGGGCGAAAAGCAGACTGCGCCGGACGGGAGGAGAGGCCCAAGGACTTGGCCATAGCCCACGAGTCCTTGAAGCGCTCTAGGGCGTTGTGTGCTTTGTTGCCAAAAAAGCGACGGCCATCAAAGGGCATGTCCATTAAGGTGTTCTAGACATCCCCTGAAAAGCCACTGGACCTCATCCAGGCGTACCGACGAAGTGCTATCGACGTTGAAGTAGTCCTGTCCGGAGAGTCGGCGGTGTCCAGCCCACAACGGATCGTACACTTCGTTGCATCTCTCCCGGCGGCGACAGCCTGGGAGAGCACTGCCCGGGCCTCCTCCGGACACTGAGGCAGCACTTGCGCCACTGTATCCCGCACCGAGTGGTAATAATGGCCCAAGAGACATGCGGTGCGAATGGACCGCAGTCCTAAGCTGGCGGAAGAGAAAACTTTCTTCCCAAGATGGTCCAGCTTCTTGGATTCCCTTTCCGGTGGAGCGGTAGGGAAGGCGCTTATGGAAGTGGAGGCTTGGACCACCAAGCTCTTCGGGGTGGGGTTTGGAAGAGGAAAGTGGGGTCGGGCGGTGGCGTCAGGCGGTCATCCTGTCCATGGGAGCTCCCATGTTGGCCTGGACCAGGTGCCCAAAAGGATGTCAGTGAGGGCCTCATTAGACGGGAGTAGGGGCTCTGAAGAGCTCACTGCCGGTTGAAGCACCTCAGTCAGGAGGTTAGTCCTGACTGCCACCGTTGGAAGCTCGAGGATGAGAGCCTCGGCCGCCCTATGCAACACCACAGCGTATGACGTTCCCTCCTCCGTGGCCACGGTAGGAGGAGACAGCATGAAGAAGGTCGGGTGAAGTGTCAAGACCACTAGCATCCCCCAGTTCCTCTCTCCAGTCCTGTTCAGACTCTAGCTGGTCAGTTAAAGGGTCACCTTACCCCTCTCAGTCCTTCTCATCATCCTCTGGCTGCCACTGTGGTTGGAAATGGGCCCCAGAAGTGAACAGGGGCACGAAAACCCCACCCGGGGTCGGATTCGGCGTCGCTCGATGCCAGTACGGCGCAGAGTCCACATCAGGAAGGAGACTGGGGTCGACGCCGGCCGGGGGCCGACCGGTGTCGGGCACGGTAGTAGTGCGTTGGAAGTGGCGCCGGTGGAGGTGTAATAAGGTCACCCGGACCGATCCGGATCCAGGCCGGTATCCAAGGGGTGCCTGCGGCGCCAGAACCACCAGCAGCGAAGACCTAGGGCCCCCAACCGATTCCCCGGGGCCCGAAGGTGTGCCCAGTCTGCCAAAGATGGCATGCATCGCCTCGTAGAATGTACGAAGCTGGGCGGGGTCGCTCAGGGTCCCGGAAAGAGAGGGAAGCTTGGAGTCTACCCTTGAGCCTCCGCGCGCAGAGCTCCGGGAGTGACACCACCCAGGTGCCTCGTCGAGTCGGCCGACCGACGAGGAGAAGGTGAAGAGCGACGATGCTTCTTCGACTTCTTCTTATGCTTCGACTTACCCGACCCGGAGTGCGAAAACTTCGATAACTTCGAGCTGGACTGATGGTGACTCCGCGACTGGTCCCTCGACCTCCCTCTCAACCGGGACCTCGAACGGCACGGAGCCGACTGCTGTTGTTCAAGCAGCTTTCGGGACCGCTCCCACAAAGCCTTCGGCGTCAACAACTGGCAGTCGGAGCACGACTTGTTTTTTTTTTGTTGCATATTTATATAGCGCGAACTCGACCCGAAGGTATTGGAGCACTTTACATAGCACCGTATTTACATTACACATTCAGACACGGGGAGATTAAGTGATTTGCCCAGAATCACAGGATGTGGACGCGACCTCGAGGCTCGAACTCTGGTTTCCAGCACAAAAGTCGGCATCGTAGCCGACGGACCACATCCTCTCCATTGTGGTCGCGCTCCAGGCAAAAGAGGCACACGCGGTGGGGATCCGTCACCGACATCAATCGGGTACAGGAACCGCAGGCCTTAAAATCGGGCATCCCTCGAGCACCTGACAGGCCAATTTGTTTTAATCTCGATTGTTAAATACAACTGCAATCTGTCCAAACAACTTTATTTGGTCACATGTACTGTGACTGGCATGGCAGTGAGGAGGACCTCATGTGAGCAATGACCCTCCCCCACACTAAACAATGGTAATAAATAGCATAATATACTATGCACATCAGTATATATACTATTTTTTATGGGTGAAACAGTCTAAATGAACATATTAAAAATAATCTTACAAGTAGAAATGTATTGTTGTTTAATGACGTTCCTATACCGATTATAAAAATTGTTTAAATCAATTGCAGCAATCAAGATATACACAGCAAAATATCCATACATTATGTTAAAGCAGTTTCTATAGGGTAGCCAGAAGCAGTTAGAGAATTTCAATGTCTAGTGCCAAAATATGATTTTTGCAGTGACCAGATTCTTTTCTTAGTCGCTTAGCAGAAAGAGCCTTGCCATTTCCAATACTTGCCAACAAACAAGCTATTCCAATTCCCAGAATTATGCGACTCACCTCAAAATATGTATCAATGTATTCAGAAACAATGAGTTCCGACTTTGGTTTATTTTGGCAATAAACTATATACATGTGCAGCCTCCTCTCCTGTCAAGACAAGAAACCAAGTATTTAGTACGTATTTCCTATAACCACTGGTAGCAAAAATTCAGGAGAATCAAAAGCAGTAAATGCTCCAAGTCCAGAACAAAAGAACAAAAAGCAAGTACATGAGAGTGACAAAGCCCACCAGTGATAAGCAGTGTGTGGCCTCAGCCCTCTAAGTTTTTAGTATGGTTGACAAAAGGCTTTCAACTACAGACAGGTAAAAGCTGGCTGATAATCAACCCCAAAAAAGGGAAATATAAGTGACCCATTGAAAATCATGTAAACTTGCTATTAGAGTTAGCATTAACATTTTCTGCTACGTTAGTGTTGGAGGCTCGTGAAGAATAGTACAACTCAATTATCTAATCTTTTTAGCACATATTGGCTTTAGGGGGACTGGGCTGGGCTGCGGGTCCTGATGGGTGCTATGATTCGAGTCGAAGAGCCAGGTCTTAAGGTCCCTCCTGAATTGGGTTCAACGACGGGGAAAGCCTGAGGAGGAGAGCCAGGGCGTTCCAGGTTTTGGTGGCGAGGTAGGATAAGGATCTTCCTCCAGTTCTGGTTTTGTGGATCCGAGAGACGATGGCAAGGGCCAGTTCGGCAGAGCAGAGGTGTCTGGTGGGTACATAGAATGAGAGGCGGTGGTTCAGGTATGCTGGTCAAGCATCATGGAGGGCTTTCTAGGAGTGTGTGAGGAGCTTGAGCGTGACTCTTTTGTTGACTGGGAGCCAGTAGAGTTCTCACAGGTATTCGGAGATGTGGCTGAGGCGGGCGATGCTGGGGACCAGACTAGCTGCGGTGTTCTGAACGTTCTGTAGTTTCCTGAGGAGTTTCTGGGTGATGTCTGCATAGAGTTCGCACTCATAGCCGAGTCTGCTGCTGATGAGTGCCTGGGTGACTGTCTTTCTGGGCTCAGAGGGGATTAATCTGAAAATTTAACAAAGTAGGCAAAGAGTGTTCAAGTATTATGAGGAGACTTTATTGATATGGTTGTTCATCGTGAGCAAGGAGTCAAGTATGATGCAGAGGTTTCTTGCATGGTCAGTGGGTGTGAGGGGGGTTCCTAATGCAGCGGACCACCAGGAGTCTTCCCAGGCGAAGGTGTTGGGCCCCAGGATGAGGACTTGGGTCTTGTCCATGTTGAGCTTGAGGCAGATGTCTCTCATCCAGGTAGCGACAGCCTTCATCCCTTTGTGAAAGTTATTTCTGATGATTGTGGGCTGGTTGGTGGGGAAAGAGGATCAGCTGGGTGTCGTTGGCATAGGAGATAATGTTGAGGCTGTGGTTCCTGACTATGGCTGCGAGTGGGGCCATGTAGATGTTGAAGAGGGTGGGGCTCAGGGAGGAGCCATGGGGGACTCTGCAGCCGATCTCCATGGGTTCTGAGAGGACCGGTGGTAGTCTGACTTGCTGTGATCTCCCGGTGTGGAAGGAATGGATCCAGTCCAGTGCTTTGTTGCGGAGGCCTGCGTCGTGAAGTCTAGTGCTTAGGGTTCGGTGAGAGGCGGTGTCAAAGGCTGCCGAGAGGTCCTGGAAGATGAAGGCTGCTGTTTGTACCCGATCGAGAAGGGAGCAGATGTCATAGGTGGCGGTAAGAAGGGTGAACGCGGTGCTGTGGTTGCTTCGGAAGCCGGATTGAAAGGAGTACAGGACGTGGTTGGCTTCGATGAACTCGGAGAGTTGGGCATTGATGGCCCTCTCAATGACCTTGGCTGGGAAGGGGAGCAAGGAGAAGGGTCTGAAATTCGTGAGGTCTGCCAGGTTGGCTGATGGTTTCTTTAGCAGTGGGTTGATCACAGAGTGTTTCCAGTCATCTGGAAAGGTGGCGTCTCGATGGAGCAGTTGATGGTGCGGCGTAATTCGGGGGCGATGGAGGTGGCGGCTCTGTGGAAGATGTGGTGCGGGCAGGGGTCCAAGGGTGCTCCGGAGTGAATGCGCTTCATGGTCTTGAGAGATTTATATTGAATTACTTAGCGCTGAAGTCCACAATTGAAGGTAATCTTTTTGTTTGCTTTGTGGAGTTCCATACTAGACCAAATATTCAAAGTTTTTGTACATTTTCCCAAAGTTAGGCACAAATTGGGCTACCAGCTGAACAGGTATTCATCATTCAATGCTTGTATACAGAAACCTGGTCTAATATGTGGTAAGGTAAGAGATGAACAAGTTACTTATCTTCTGTAACAATCTTTAGGTGGATTATTTATCTAACCACTGATTCCTCACCTTGTGAATATCCCCAGGTGACAAAATGGATCTGTAAAATTAAAAGCAGTACTCCTGCACGCTGGCAAGTAGTACCATGTGGCTCCGCGTCAACACCATTCCACTCATAGTGACAAACAAAGACGCATATAAGCGCTGCCCATATAAGCTGACGTCAGTTTCTTTCAATTATCAGCCCACACACAATTGACAACCCAATGTGCAGATACCTAAACTGGGGTCTTTCTAGATGCAGAGGCCATACCACAAATCAGAGAGTCGGGCGTGTGGTGGCGAATCTGGGATTACAAAGAGTATCCACCAGAAAGAGAATTGTTCTTCTGTTGGATACTTTTAACTGCAGATTTCTCAACTTGTGCGGAGATACCAAAGCTGTACCTGCCCAAGTGGTAGGTCTCTGGAATGGCTCAAACTAAAAAGTCTTGCAGGACTGAGTGAGCAAAATGTCCATCTCAACTGACCTTCACCGTCAAGGCAGTAGTGCTTAATAAATGTGTGTAGCGATGCCCACAAAGCTGCCTGACAAATATCAAGGACAGACCCTCCACGTGCCAATGCAGTGGTAGGAGCTTTAGCTCTGGTGGAATGAGATTGTAGGCCTTCTAGAGGCTGCTTCTTAGCCAAAGCGTAGAAGATCTTAATGCAGAATATTATCCAGAGATAGTCTGTTTCTGCATCGTCTTGCCCTTCTTTGCACCAGAGAACTCCGCAAAGAGCTGATCATCCACCCGATGTTCCTTGGTACGATCAATGTAAAAGCTGAACACTCTATTGGGATCCAGATGGTTGAGTCTCTAACTTGTTCGAAGGTGTAGAGGAGCACAGAAGGTGACAATGTGAAAAGGGGCCACTGCCTTCAGCAGGAATGCAGATTGTGCACCAGTTTGTTCCAGAAAAAGGTGATAGTAGGAGGCTGGACTGAAAGGGCATGAACTTAACTCTCCCAGAGTGTGGATGTTATTGCCACCAGGAAGACCATTTTTTTTTTCTTTACTAGCCAAATGTATTAATTCTATTAACAAAACAACAAAAGCAACAAAGTACCACATATAGCCACCATGACAAGAAAACATGACCAGTTTCAGAATGATCCTCACACCGAAGCACAGCAATGACTTAGCCTTCCCGGAGGTAAGTATGCTCAGCTTTACAGCGTGATACCTAGTTCAAAATAGTCTCAGCATTTTCTCCAGATCTTGGTGTGTTTTTTAGGACAACCTCGGGCCTCGTACATCGGTTTCTCCTGCTGTACTCACCAATCCAGGCCCCAGCACCATTGACCCAATGTGGGTGAATTCCATCGTCGGGCAATGTCTCTTTTTGTGACTACAGTGTTCAACCATTCAGCACTTGTTCAGCACGTGTATCCCTCACTCCTTCTTAGTTCCCCAATTGAGTTATATGTGGAGATAATTCCAGTTCCTGCCCCGATAGTGTCTTGGCCACATCGCCCTAGAAGGTGGCGATCAGGGGGCATGCCCACACCATATGGTAGAAGTCTGCAGGTCTGTATGGAATCTAAAACATGTGGGAGTTGAGGAGGCATACGCATTGCAGGTGAGTGAGGATAAGGTAGGCACAATGAAGGTAGTGCACTACCGCTAATGTTAATTTGGATGAAATGGTTATGTTGCGAGAGGCCATCCTAGCGCTGCACCAATCTTCTCCCACTAAGGGCCTGGCCCACCCCTCCCACTGGGTTCGAAGTGGTGCAAATTTGTCTGGGGTGTTATTAGAGAGTGGTAAATTTGGGAGATCCCTCCTTTAACCAGCACGCCCATCAAGAGTTTAGCCTCTAAAGGTCTATACTCGGAAATGTTTGCGTCTGGTAAAATTTGCACTCTCAGTGTACGGCGCAGTGGAAGGTATTTATGAAACTGTATGGACGATAAAGCATAGTTTGAGTGTAGCTCTGGAAAGGAGTGTATAGGTCCACTCGACCACATGTTCCATAGTAGAGCAATTCCTATCAAGTCCCAGTGGGTAAATCCCTCTAGGCTGGCTGTTTCAAGCAGCCAGGTCCCTCTCCATAAATGTGGCTGCATTGTGAGTTTGGAATCCCAGACCGTGTATCTCAGAGCCGCACACCAGCTAAGGAGGACCCCCTAGGTAACCTCAGGGAGTAAATGGGTTACAAAGGCGCCATAGAGCATCCCAAGAACTGCTTTAAAGCCTATCGCGCTCAACTTAACTGCATACGTCGGGTCCAACCAGCCTCTGTTAAACCAGTCGTTAATGACTAGGGTCTGTGCTGCTAGGTAACACAGGTAGAGGCTGGGCTCACCTAAGCCTCCGTTGTACATAGCTTGATGGCATTTGGCATTGGCAATTCGCAGTTTAGTGGTATGCCAGAGGGATGTTTTCACTAAGGAGCCCGCCTCATTGAACCTCAGACGAGGCACTGATCATGGGTAGTACTGAAGAAGATACAGAAATTGCCGTAGAATAATTTTGTATAGTTAGATCCCCCCCCCATTAAATTAAGCAGGAAGGTCTCCCGCTTTTTCAAATCAACATTTGCCTTCTGAGCCAGAGGTGTGAAGTTAAATTTCCATTCCAAGCCTGGAAGAAAAGCAAAATGGATTCCCAGCTTGCAGAAATTCAGGCGCCACACCGGGATGGATGCCTGCTAGTCAATACACTCCTGAGATGAGAAGAGTGGGACCAATACTGACTTAGCATGGTTAACCACGAGGCTCGAAGCCTTCCTATTGAGCCAAAGGATATATAGGCTATGTGGGCCCATCACCAATGGATTGGACAAGTATAGTAAAATGGCGTTGGCATACAGGACAATGCGATCAAGGAGACCATTTTTAAGGTGAGTAGGCGAAATGCACAACTATACATTGGTTTAAAAGCAGTACACATCAGAAAGGTAAGGACTAAATTTAGTCCCACTGGGGCGTTACAAAGGGCGTTGTCAGAACTATATGCTGCAAACCTTTTAGAAACATAGAAACACAACCTTTTAGAAACAGCACAACCGGTGATTTGAACAAGGACTGTTGGTATGGCAAAAATATAAAGGCTGAAAGAGCTGACAAGTAACCTTTACCAGTGCCCAGAGCAGTAGCTATCTGAAAGAGACACGTTAGTGATAGATTCCTTACCTTAGAATATCCCCAGGCGTCAGACTGGATCCAGAAAGTTTTCGTCAGTAGTACCCCTGCGCGTCGGTAGGTTTCGTCGTGCAGCTCCGCGTACGTCGCAGGTGTCATAGCCGCCGAGATGTCGTCATCGGAGCTACTTAGATGCGCCCACTCGCGCTGACGTCAGTTCTTTCGTTTTCCGCACCAGCAAGCGTAGATCCGAGAGAGCGCAGTACCCCTAGTTAATGTTTTAACTTGGGTTCTGAGAACTTGTTTCTCTTGTTTTGTCAAGTACTCGACTCCTGGTGCTGTTGGGATGCCCGGGTTAAAGTCCTGTAGGGCCTGCCGTCGGAACATGTCGGTAGCGGACCCACACGACGTGGGTCTCTTCTGCTTGGGGCACGCCCATTGCCCGAGGCATGCCCTTATTGTCGGGCCATGGCGCCGAAAGATTTGCGGGAGAGTTCCCGAAAGTTGTTGGAGGTCCGGCAATCAGTTCCGCGCCGATCGAGGTCCCGCTCCCGTGGGAGGTCGGGGGCCCGGTCGCGGAGCCGTCACCATCGCTCGTCAGACTCGGGGACAGGGAAGTCACGGTGCCATAAAAAGTCAAAGAAGCAACGTCACTCTTCGTCTACCCCTCACCGGTCGCAGGAAGTGGTGGAGGGGGCGGGCGGTCACTCACCCGATGGAGCCTCCATTGTTGCCTGCGGCCTACCCGCCCTTTCCAGGCCTGCACGCGACTCCGGACGAAATACAGGCTTTCCTGTCGGCCATGAGCTGTTTGTTTGGCCCATCGGGTCCCTCCGGAGCGCCTTCGGGCCCCGCGGACCCGTTGTGTGGTCCTGCCCCCGTGCCACCACCTTTGGCCCCGGCTACGCCGGCACGATACCCTACGGTGCCTCCGGCCACGGACGGTGCCGAACCGGGATTGGTCCACATCCTGGTACACTATCCCCCTCTTCTGTGGCTACGGAGGCGGTAGGGACTTTTTCTGTGGTGATGCATAGGGCGGCTGAGGCTCTTAACCTCAAGCTCCCTTCTGTACCTATCAAGACCAATCTCCGGACTGAGGTACTGCAGCCAGCATCGTCCTCTACGGAGCTGCTTCTGCCCTTCAACGACGCACTTACTGACGTCTTGTTGAGCACCTGGAACAAACCCAACACAGGGTCTCCTGTGGATAAGGGTGTGGCGTGCCGCCACCACCCGGCGCTGGGCGACCCCAGCTTTCTCACACAACACCACATGCCTCGGAGTCTGGTTGTCCAGGCCTCTGCTTCGCCGAGCGCATTCCCTTCTGTCCCTCCGGACAAGGAATCTAAGAAACTGGAGCTGTTTGAGAACAAGATTTTCACTTCTGCCAGTTCAGGGTTGCGGGCAGTGAATACTGCGTGCCTGTTGGGCCACTATTCACATTCTGTGTGGGACACGGTGGCATAGGTGCTGCCTCAGTGCCTGGTAGAAGCTCAGACGGTGCTCTCCCAGGCCATTACCGAGGGGCGAGATGCTGCTAAATTCACTATCCGTTGTGGACTTGACACGGCCTATTCACTCGGCAAGGCACTTTCCTCAATGGTGGCGCTCCGCCGTTACGCTTGGCTCAGAACAACTGGCTTCTCCGGGAATGTTCAGAACACTTTGTTAGACATGCCCTTTGATGGCACACGCCTCTTTGGAGACCAGGCGGATAGCACCCTGGAACGCTTTAAGGACTCTCGGGCTACGGTCCAGTCCTTGGGTCTCGCCACCACGTGCACTCCCTCGGGGCTCGCTTTTCGGTCCTTTCAAGGTTAGGTCGAGGCACCCAATCGCGTTCCTTTCAGACCCGCAGGCCTCTGCAGCCGCAGTCTCAGCGCTGCCGCGGACGTGGGACCCGACGTCCAGAGGACAGTGAGCAGGTCATTCCACCACCGCCCCTGCCAACACCGCCTCAAAACCTTCCGAGTCCGGTGTTTCAGGCCCACCAGACGCCAGTGCGCGGGATGATTCGCCATCACCTCCTCCACTGGCGCACCATCACTTCGGACAGGTGGGTTCTGCAGATAGTCCGAAAGGGCTACTTCCTCCCCTTCGAGTCTACCCCTCCAGCCATGCCACCTCAGTACCACCGCATGTCGGGGATCACTTGGCACTTCTCCAGCAGGAAGTTGCGGCCCTCTTGGCCAAGGGGGCCATCGAGCACTTTCCGAAACCAGAAGTAGGTTGTGGTTGTTACTCCCACTACTTCTTGGTTCCAAAGAAGGACAAAGGTCTGCGCCCTATCTTAGACCTCCAGAACGTTAATCACTTCCTCCGGAAGGAGAAGTTCAAGATGCTCACGCTTGCTCAGGTCTTGTCTACCCTAGACCCGCAAGCCTGGCTGATAGCGCTGGACTTGCAGGATGCTTATTTTCATATCCCCATCCTGCCAGCCCACCGGCTTTACCTACGGTTCATGGCGGCCCACGAGCACTTTCAGTTCACCGTGCTCCCTTTCGGCCTCACCAGCGCCCTTCGGGTGTTCACGAAAGTGATGGCGGTGGTCGCAGCTCATCTGCGCAGATCAGGGGTTTCAGTCTTCCCCTGTCTCGACGACTGGCTTTTGAAAGCAGACTCGCCCCAGGCAGTCGTCTCTCACCTCCAGACTATGCCTGACCTCTTGCATTTGCTGGGGTTTTCCATCGCACCTGATTCCCTCTCAGAAGCTCCTCTTCATCGGAGCGGTTCTGGATACGGCGCAGTTTCGGGTTTATCCTCCCGAACAGCGAGTCCGGGACATTCGGGCTATGATTACGATCTTTCGGCCCTGGTCCTGGGTTTCGGGCAGGAAGACCCTGAGGCTGCTGGGCCTCATGGCCTCCTGCATGCTGCTGATCTATCATGCCAGATGGCATATGCCGGCTCTGCAGTGGGACCTGAAGTTCCAGTGGACGCAGCATCAGGGAAACCTGTCCGACTACGTCCAGATCTTGGAGGGCACTGCACAGGACTTGGCTCAAGGACCAGCGTTGGGTCAGCGGCAGATCCCTCCCCCTTCCCCAACCGGAGCACACAGTAGTGACGGACGCGTCCCTCCTGGGATGGGGCAGCCACATGGTAGTGGCGGAGATCAGAGGCCCCTGGTCTCCGGCTGAGTCCAAGCTCCATATCAACCTTTTGGAGCTCAGGTCGATCCTACATTGCACTGAAAGCATTCCTTCCCTCTGTCAAGGGGAGAGTAGTTCAGGTGTTCACGGACAACACCACCGCCATGTGGTACTGCAACAAACAGGGCGGGGTGGGGTCGTGGATCCTATGTCAGGAGGCTCTACGTCTCTGAATGTGGCTGGAACGTCAAGCCATTTCCTTGGTGGTTAAACACCTGGCAGGTACCCTGAATGCCAGGGCGGACGAACTCAGCCGCAGGTGCATGTTGGATCACGAATGGCATCTTCACTCAGAGGTGGCACAAGGTCTCTTTCAGCTCTGGGGAGAACCTTGGTTAGATCTATTCGACACCGAAGAGAACGCGCAATGTCAGCAGTTCTGCGCATTGGAATTTCCAAGGCGGCACTCGCTTGGAGACGCTTTTCGTCGCAAGTGGAGTTGCGGTCTATTGTATGCCTTTCCGCCTATACCACTTCTGCCCAGAGTGCTGAAGAAAATCAGACGTGACCGGGCCCAAGTCATTCTTGTGGCACCGGACTGAGCTCGAGAGTTTGGTATCCCGAGCTACTCAGTATGAGCGTGGATCCCCCGATCCAACTGCCTCTTTGGGAGGATCTCCTGTCGCAGCAACAGGGGACGGTCCTCCACTCGAACCTGTCCAGCCACCACCTCCTTGTGTGGAGATTGAGCGGCGACAGCTGATTCCATTTGACTTGCCTCCTGAAGGCTGTAATGTAATTCTGGCAGCCAGGCGTCCCTCCACTAAAACGGTATATGCCTGTCGGTGGAAAAAATGTGTGGCCTGGTGCACAACGAAAGCTGTAGATCCTCTTTCTGCCCCTCTTTCTGAGGTCCTATTGTTCCTTCTCTCTTTGGCCCAGCAGGGCTCTGCTCTGGGCACTATCAAGGGCTACCTTTCTGCTCTTTCAGCCTTTCTTAGGCTGCCTGATCAGCCCTCTCTTTTCAAGTCCCCAGATGTCAATAGATTTCTCAAAGGCATTACTCACCTTTTCCCTCCTATTCCTTTTGTGATACCTCAATGGGACTTGAACCTGGTTCTCACATACTTGATGTGCGCTCCCTTTGAGCCTCTTCATAACTGTCCTTTGCGGTTATTAACTTTGAAAACTGTCTTCCTGGTGGCCATCACCTCCGCTCGGAGGAGGAGTGAGCTCCAGGCTCTTTCCTGTAAACCTCCTTTCCTGGTGATTCATCCGGACAAGGTTGTGCTTCGACCGCGTCCCTCCTTTCTACCAAAAGTAGTCTGCCTTTCATCTCGGGCAAACTGTCACTCTGCCCACTTTCTTTCCGCCTCCGCACCCTACAAGAGAAGAGGTGAGGCTCCACCGTCTGGACCCAAAATGTGCGCTTTTGTTCTATCTCAACTGCACACAACAGTTCTGGGTGGATGACCAGCTCTTTGTTGGCTATGTGGGCGCCAAGAAAGGCCGGGCTGTGCACAAGCGAACTATCTCCCGATGGGTTTTCTCATGCATTAAAGCCTGCTACTTTCTGGCTAAAAAGGAACCTCCGGTTGGGCTGCGCACCCATTCTACCAGGGCGACAGCAGCTACTACAGGATTGGTACGCGGAGTCCCCCTCCAAAACATCTGTCAGGCGGCCACTTGGGCCTCGTTGCATACTTTCACTAAGCACTATTGCCTTGACAGTCAGGTCCGGAGAGACGGCTTCTTTGGCCGTTCGGTTCTCCGCGACTTTCTGGTGTAATCTCACTTCACAGACCCACCACCGGGGTTGGTATTGCTTGGGTATGTATTCTAATGTAAGGAATCTATCACTAACGTGTCTCTTTCAGATGCACAGGTTACTTACTTGTGTAACGATTTATCAGGAAGAGACATTAGTTAGTGATAGATTCCTTACCACCCGCCCATCCTCCCCGTTCTGCGAACTGTTCTCTAGGGTTCAGGTCATCCCTTTTAGGGCCCTAGTTCTATTGCACCAGTAGTTGGTCTCTGGCATGGCTCAGCGCTCCTGGTGCAGAAAAGTTGTGTACAGAACTGACGTCAGCGCGCGTGGGCGCATCTAAGTAGATCCGACGATGTCATCTCGGCGGCTACGATGCCAGTGACGTACGCGGAGCCGCACAACTACTGATGCGCAGGGTTACTGCTGACAAAACTTTTCCGGATCCAGTCTGATGCCTGGGGATGTTCTAAGGTAACTAGGTTTGTATAGTGCGTGCACAGCGCCGAGTTGCTCTTGAGGTTTGTCGAGTTCTCCGTGCTCCTGGCTATCACTCTCAGAGTGCGGAGTGTGTAAATTGAATTTATGATTGCATCCCCATATCCGTGGGGTATGTCCCCTTGATACGTTTTTATCCAATTGGTATTTATTATATTCTGGGGAAATTATACTTCCTCTCCCTCTGTAATGCAGTTAGATATACATTCCATGTAACATTCAAATATCCCAATGCATTTCGGCCAAAGATGGCCTTCATCTGGGGAATATCTACAAATGTAAGAAAATTGTCACTCAATATCTGAAGGCCACTCGGATCTAAGAGTATGTGTAATGATGGTTAACGTGATCGGTGCCTTATTGTTGCCTTGGTGAAGAAAACGATCGTTGGTGGCGTTGTGGCAAGATTGGTGAATTAAATCTGACGGCGATAAAACGTGGATGTTAACATTTCAAACTTGCGTTAGTGCCTAGTGGTTAATCGTATTGCAGCGTTTCTAATGTAAGTTACTGCTACAATGAAATGCTCTTTGGCAAGCCATACTTTGGGAGCAGCACTCGCCGGATAAGACGCCGCGGGAAACCCCCGCGCACTGAGCGGATCCCCGAGCCTCCGCCTCATAAGCCGCAGCGGACTGTGACTGACAGGCACACCGGACTGCCAAAACCAGCCGAGACCGTGAAGAGGAAACGAGCTGGGCAGCTGTAGACCGGTGGCACCAGGTTGACTCCCCCACCCGGGCCGTCGGCCACCGGAGCACCATTTAGACCGAGGCTACCTGACTTCAACACAGCGCCCGACGAACGCGACTGAAGAGCCTCCCGAGGGAGAGAGCAGAGAGTGGGACCGGTTGGGTGTGGACAACGAAGCCTTGCAGACGGTGAGTGGTAGGGGGAACCCCCCGGGCTGCCTGATACTGGGGAGTGTGCGTGGTACCCCCCCACCACCGAGGCCCAACTCGACAGCTGCCTGACCCTAAGATGGCGGATTTACAGGCTGCTTGGTGCCCAGAGCAGTGCTTAGCCCTCACCAGCCAACTGACCACAGAGAGTGTGATACCATACGCTCCCCGTAGACCCCACAACACATTGTGGAGCCATACTGGTCTGGACCCTCCCGGCTATACAAGTCACCTAATAACAAAGACAGCGGGCGGGGAAGGGGGAGGTACCAACGACCACGACGGCTGCGTCCACTGAGGGACCCATACGGTGCCCACCGCAGAGCGCGGTCGGGGAGAAGCATACCCAGATCGGACAGCTGGAGCACTCGCCTCGCCCAGCGGTGCAGACGGGGGACAGCGCTTACCCAGAACCCACATCAGAGGGGAACAGGCCCTGCATAGTGTCCGCCATGCCCCAGCACCACCACACTGACTGAAGAGGGGCAAGGCACCCCAGGAGGCACGATGGGGAAACCTAGGGCCACGCAAACCACTATGGTGCCAGAGACGGCGCCGGAAAATATGCCACAGCCCAAGACGGGGACCAAATTGACAGCGACCACGCCCGACCTGTCCATATCGGATGAACTGGAACGAGTATTGGCCGCCATTGAACTCTCCAGGGTATCTATGGAGGAGAGGCTTGGCACTCTAATGACCGACATCAACCTCATCAAGGACGACCACCGAAAGCTGTCCGACAGGGTCAACGAAGGGGCAAAGATCATGGCGGACCTGTAACCTGCAGTAAAAGACCAACAAAAGACAATCCGAGATGTCCTGACCCGCCTATCCACTATGGAAGAATGAATGGTCGACTTGGAGGGACGCTCAAGGCGCTGTAAAATACGGGTTCTGGGGCTACCAGAAGGAATCGAGGGGCAAGACCCGGTGAGGCACATGGAGGCATGGGTGAAATCCTTTACCCCAGCTGCCGACCGGTCGGCATTCTTCTCCATAGAGCGCGCCCACAGAGTCCCGGCGCGAAGGCCCAAGCCTGGAGCGCCCCCCCAGACCGATGCTAGCAAAATTCCTCCACTTCAGAGACCGGGATGCAGTGCTCAGAGCCGTTAGACTATCGGGCCCCCTCCGGGTCGAGGACAATAAGGTGATGGTATTTCCAGATTAAGCACGGGAGGTGCAGTAGCAGAGATCGCTCTTCCTGGAGGTGAAACGGCGGCTGCGGGCAAATAACATTCAATATTCCGTTATTTCCCGCCAGACTCAGAATTATCTACAACTCTGCCTTATTCTTTACATGCGCGGAGGAGGCGAGGGACTGGGCGGACTTACACTGCCCGCAGCTATCCGGGTCAGGCACCGCGCGAGGACAAAAACAGGGCGCCACAACCTAGGAGAAACAACCCAAACAAGGGGCGCAATAGCGAGAACACTATAGCACGGAGCTCCGCACTGGACTCCCCAGATTTGGAGCAAATCATGCAGGCACGCCGAGATGTTCTACGGGCCTCGACAGCATTACAGGCCTCTTCGCCTTCAGATGACATGGACAGGGCCCCGTGCCTGTTCTCCTCGGCGGGCGAAGAAGATAGCGACGAAGCGTCATCTAAGGGAGACTCAATTACCTTACCACAAGTCACCCCCCAGACAGCAGATCTCATAAGTTAGGAAGCACGTAGGGTGACACAACGGAGACTACCATGGAAACACTATCCTCAGTCTCTCGTAGCACACAGATGCAGGGTAGCCCTATTAGCAGGTGGCCGAGGCCCCCTCTACAACTGCAGTCCTCCCTCGCTACACACGTAACAAGGTTCCGACACTGCCAGGGACCAGATGACGCACACTGATCCTTCACGGACACGCCCACGGACCACCCTCGCATGCACGCACCACCACCCCATAGTTGTTAATTTCTTGTTCATGCTCTCCTTCCTTCAGAGCGCTAGTTTGGACGTATCGCTCCCAGCAATAGGTCCCCAGTATTGGGACTGGTTCCCGACCTCAGTTCTCAGTTCGCCCACCCCATATACCATGATCTCGTATTACCTCCCATATACAGGGCAGGGGCGCACACCGACAACCCTACACAGCTCCGCAAGCGACATCCATCAGCTAGAGATAGGAGACTCCACTCCCCCAGAGGCCCAGAGCTGGCAGGGAACAACTACGTATCCAACATGGCACATGCAGACTTTCAGTTTTTAACCCTAAATGTACAGGGGATGCACACAGCCATGACACGCTATGCGATATATGCGTATATTAAGGGACAGCAGGCACAGATCATATCCCTCCAAGAGACCCATCTCACAAAAGAGGAATTACGCAAACTCCAGAAAAAATGGCGTGGCACTTTCTGCGCCAGAACCTACTCCGCCTTGCGAGAGGGGCGCTGATCTAGATTAGGGCCGAAGTGCCCTTTCGCGAGACCTGTAGAGGCGTGGATCCCTAGGGCCGCTACACGCTACTAGAAGGGTTATTGGATGGGGAGCCCATCCTCGTAGGCAACATCTACGCCCCCAAAATAGATCAGACACCATTTTGGGAGACCCTGTTGAACGCCTTGGTGGTATTCACACACTCCCCGTGGATACTAGGAGGGGATTACAATTGCACCTTACTGGATAGATCCTACCCCCCCACCAAACACTCCCCTGCCCACGCACACACAGCAGCGTTCCGCGCCTGGGCTGCCCACTGGTCCCTAGCAGACGCATGGCGACACACGCACCCGACCACCAAAATATATTCTTTTCACTCGATACCTCATAACTTACGAGTCCGTCTGGACCGCTTCATGTGCACACAGTCTCTCCTTCCACGCATCAGGCACTCGGACTACTTGGGTAGGGTCACCTGTACCACCGATCCCTACATGGCGCCTCCCCGATGACTGCCTTATGGATCTAGGGTTCCAACGTGAGCAGTCAGACACTATTCAACACTACTTTGCTGAAAATACAGGCACTACACCGACTAGATCCCTAGAATGGGACGCTTTTAGGTGGTCCTGAAGGGGAGCATGCATCAGGCAAATTACGGGAGTAAAACAAACACTAGAGAGGGCGGTTCAAAGTGCAGAGCAACAAGTAGCGTAGTTATCTAAAGCGGCTGATCAACGGGAGCTCCCCCCACGCAACTAGCGGAGGCCAAAACCAAATACGAGGAGGCATGTGCCGATCTACGGCGCTATCATTTTCGCACATACACCACTAGAGTCCACAATGAAGGGAACCGCGCTGCCACCCTGCTAGCTTGGCTCATTCGCCAGGATACGCAAACACAGCCGATCACCGGCATTCGCAATGCCGTGGGGGAGGTGGTATACGCGCAGGCTGACATTTTATCAACCTTCCATGACCACTACACCATGCTTTACAAAGAGCCGACCCAGGACGGGGGGAACATATTCGGAACATGCTAACCACAGACACCATAGTCTAAATCACAGATGAGGAGCGCACAACATTAGATGATCCACTCACAACAGCAGAGATCAAATACGCCATTCGACACTTAGCCAAAAACAAGGCTCCGGGACATGACGGGTTCCCAATAGAACTGTACTTCACACTCTCTCAGCAGCTAGTCCCGCAGCTTGACACAATCTTTCGGGAGGAGTTAGAAGTGGGACTACTCCCTCAATCGATGCGGGAATCTGTACTGGTAACGTTCCCCAAGCCCGATCAGGATCCTCTGCTCCGAACTTCCTATCGCCCAATCACCCTCCTGACGACGGATTGCAAAATTCTAGGGAGGATCCTGGCAGATAGACTCACAGAGATACTACCTACACTGGTACACACGGACCAGAGTGGATTTGTCCCCGGGAGAAACACCTCCCAGAATATATGCTGACTGTTCCAGGTCCAGGACGGGGTGTGGGACAGGTTCCCACGCGCGGCGTGCCTTGTACTGGATCTTGAGATGGCATTCGACACCCTAGCGTGGCAATACCTTTTTGAGACACTCCGGAGGGTGGGAATAGGGCCCCAATTTACAGCGTACACCCAGTTATTATACACCGACTTCACCACAAGTGTTAGAATAGGCCGGTACATATCCTCTCCCATCCCGATCATGCGCGGCACATGCCAGGGGTGCCCCTTGTCCCCCGTCATATTTGCCATCGCTATGGAGCCGCTGGCAAGACGCCTGCGGGAAGTAGGCGAGCAATGGGGCATCCTATTGGGAGGTCGCACACATTGCGTCTCCCTCTATGCGGATGATCTCCTCATTTACGTTAGAGACATCACAGCAGACCGTACCACCCTCTGGACCACGCTCACAGATTTTGAGAGAGCTGCAGGGTTACGGGTGAATTGGGAGAAATCCTCTATCTATCCCCTGCACCCGAATACCACACACAGGGAAATTCATCTAGGAAATGCCTCACTGGCATGGACGGGCGACGCCCAGCGCTACTTAGGTATCAGACTCTACCATGAGCCCCGAGAACTCCTGGAAGACAACCACTACCGAGCGCTCAGAGGACTCAAAAGTCAAGATAGCTTCTGGCGGACCCTACCTTTGGGTCCCATCGGGAAGGTAGCCTTATCCAAAATGATCATGGTGCCCCGGCTCCTTTACTACTTCGCTAATGAACAAGTTACTTACCTTTGGTAACGATATATCTGTAAGAAACATTAATTAGTTAGATTCCTTACCTTAGAATATACCCAGGCGTCAGGCTGGATCCGGAAAGATTTTTCGTCAGCAATGCCCTTGCGCATCGCTATGCGTCGTCTACGGCACCGCGTCTCTGAGCGAGTGCCGCCTTGGAAATTCCAATGCGCAGAACTGATGACATTGCGCGTTCTCTTTGGTGGCGAATAGATCTAACCAAGGCTCTCCCCACTGCCGAAAGAGGTCTTACACCACGTCCCATTCGTGATCCATCATGCACCGGCGGCTGAGTTTGTCCGCCCTGGCGTTCAAAGAGCCCGCCAGGTGTTGAACCACCAGGGTGATGCCCTGATGTTCCAGCCATGTCCAGAGGCGCAGAGCCTCCTGACAAAGGGTCCACGACCCCACCCCGCCCTGCTTGTTGCAATACCACATGGCGGTGGTGTTGTCCGTGAACACCTGCACTACACTTCCCCGAAGAGAGGGAAGGAATGCCTTCAGTGCAAGCCGGATCGCCCGCAGCTCCAATAGGTTGACATGGAGCCGGGACTCCACCGGAGACCAGAGGCCTCCCCATCCCAGGAGGGACGCATCCGTCACCACTACATGCTCCAGTTGGGGTAGGGAGAGGCATCTGCCACTGACCTAATCGCGGTCCATGAGCCACCACTGCAACTGTCTTGCAGTTCCCATTGAGATCAAGACGTGGTCAGACAGATTGCCCCGATGCTGGGCCCAATGGAACTTCAGGTCCCACTGCAGAGCCCGCATCCGCCACCTGGCGTGATGTACCACCAGGATGAAGGCGGCCATCAGACCCAGTTGCTGCAGTACCAACCTGACCGAAACCCGGGATAAAGGCCGAAAGATCCAAATCAGAGCCTGAATATCCCGAACCCGCTGTTCCGGAGGATAGACCCGGAACTGCACCGAGTCCAGAACCGCTCCGATGAAAAGGAGCTTCTGAGAGGGACTCAGATGCAACTTCGGCACGTTGATGGAGATCCCCAGCAAATGCAGGAGGTCGGCTGTAGTCTGGAGGTGGGAGACGACTGTCTGGGGCGAGCCCGCCTTCAACAGCCAGTCGTCGAGATAGGGGAAGACTGGAACCCCTAATCTGCGCAGATGAGCTGCGACCACCGCCATCACTTTCGTGAACACCCGAGGGGCACTGGTGAGGCCGAAGGGGAGCACGGTAAACTGAAAGTGCTTGTGGCCTACCGTGAGCCGCAGGTAACGCCGGTGGGCCGGCAGGACGGGGATGTGGAAATAAGCGTCCTGCAAGTCCAACGCTACCATCCAGTCTCCAGGGTTTAGGGCAACCAGAACCTGAGCTAAGGTGAGCATATTGAACTTCTCCTTCCGGAGGAAAGCGTTGACGCTCCTGAGGACCAAGATAGGGCGTAGGCCCCCTTTGCCCTTCTTGGGAACCAGAAAGTAGTGGGAATAACAACCCCGATCTACTTCTGGACCAGGAACGCGCTCGATGGCCCCCTTGGCCAAGAGGGCTGTAACTTCCTACTGCAGAATTTGCAAGTGATCCCCCGACAAGCGGTGGTACTGCGGTGGCATGGCTGGAGGGGTCGCCTCGAAGGGGAGGGAGTAGCTCATTTGGACGATTTGCAGCACCCACCTGTCCGATGTGATGGTACGCCATTGGAGCAGGTGATGGCGAACTCTGCCTCCCATTGGCGTGGAATGGGCCTGAAAGCTCGGACTAGGAGGGCTTTAAGGCAGATGCTGCTGGGGCAGATGTGGGCTGGCCGGCTCTCTGTCCCCCTGCTACGACACGGCGGAATCCACATCCGCGACCGCGTTGAGGCTGGTTCTGCGGCTTGTGGCTAGACGGACGTGTGGGGGCGCCCCTTCCTTGGCCACGAAAGGGGCGAAAAGCAGAAGTTTGCGGGCGCGGGCCGAGAGGCCCAAGGACTTGGCCGTAGCCCTAGAGTCCTTAAAGCGCTCCAGCGCACTATCCGCTTTGTCGCCAAAAAGGCGACGGCCATCGAAGGGCATGTCCATGAGGGTGCTCTGGACATCCCCGGAGAAATTCGTGGATCTCAGTCAGGCGTTGCAACGAATCGCCACCGTGGTCGCAATTGCCCTGCCTAGCGAGTCCGTTGTGTCAAGCCCACATCGTATCGAGTACCGTGCCGCATCCCGCCTGTAGGAAGGTGCATATCTGACTATGGTTACCCCCAACTTTTTGCCTAGTGTCTAGCTGGTTTTTCGACTTAGTTGGCCTGAGATCCTGCCATTCAGGGTCTCAGGCTGTCTGCTCTCTCTTTAAAATGGACTTCATGTACCCTAGGTACATACCCAATTGGTAAGGATCACCTTATTGGACCCTGTACTGTGTACCCTAGGTACCCAGGGCATAGGTGTACCCTAGGCCTCCCAGGGGCTGCAGCATGTATTACGCCACCCCTGGCCTGGCCTTCCAATCAGACACAACTGGCTGATCACTCAGCTGGGGCAAGGTCGTGTAATCACCCCTTGCTTAGATATAGTATACCTATATCTACCCTTAAAATAGACACATGTGTACCTGTGAGCCACTCCTATGGCAGGCCTTAACAATCCTGGAGGCAGAGTGCTTGGTAACATGTGAGATGGTGCTCTAGCATGAGCTGAGCCTGTCTGCAGCTTTCGGAACCATGTCCTTATAGCTGTTCTATGATATCGCCTATGATATTGCCTACCATATCTTAAAGTGCCTTATAATCTTAAACGGTTATGGTAACTATGGTTTGGCTTTATCAAAGCATGTCGTGTAAGGTGTCTAACACTTTGGAATAATACCCCCATACCATTTCTGGTGATGAGGATATTATTCCTCCCTTCTAGACGGAGAGACATGTTAAAATCCTACTTTGCTGTTTAACTCTGACCAAAGCCTCAGCATCACAAAATGGATTCTGCTGCCACAGACACGAGTCTGACCTCCTGCAGCTGGGAGCCCTCCCAGCCAGGGAGGCCTGGACAATAGGTTTCCTGCTTGGGGAGGTGCTAGCACCTCCCCAGACAGACTTTAGTGTATTGGGGCAGGGAGGGCTGAAAGGAATGAGACATGCCTGGGGCACACAAGGTGCTCCATGCATAGTCCAGTTCAAACCGGTGCTGGGGCACTCCAGCCCCAGCTCTGGTGCGAAACTGGACAAAGGAAAGGGGGTGTAGCCACCCCCCTTCCTGGTCCCACCCATAGGAGGGACCTTGCAGGTAGCCCAGCCCACTAGCCCAGTATATCAGTAGGTAGCTGAGCCCTGCAAAATTAGATTAACCTGAATCTGCAACTTGTACAGAAACTCTGGACCTTCGACATTCGACCTCAAGAAGAAGACTGAAGAAATCTCCCTTGTGGCCAAGGAGTGACCACCCTGGGCAACCAGGCACCATCCAGCGACCGCTGCTTGCTTTGAGACTGATCCTACGAGGGACGACTGCAGAGACTGACCAGCGCCGAGACTTCCAGACACCTCTGACCCAGATCCACATCTACAGCAAAGCTGAGACCCGTGGAGGCGACGAGGAACGTGGGACCGGCAACTTGGGTAAAGTGGCTAGTACCTGACTAGCGCGACTTCCGAGGCTCCCTCTAGGCTGTGCTTGGGGAATTGAGAAGCCCCCATCCCGAGCACCATCTGCAAAGAAGACCAGCTCCCCACACTTCACGTGTTCTGCGTGGGGCCCTTCTGCACCCGAGTTGCTCGACGTGTTGTCCGGTTGCTGGCCCGTTGGCTAGTGACCTCTGCAACGACGAACCTTTGTTTTCATCTTGCTGGTCCGGCTCCTCCAGACTGGCACTCGCTCCTCTGTGAAAGAGAAGCACCCCAGACCTTCCTGGTCTACACCAGAAGCAAGTCCTCCATCCTGCGTGGGTTCCGCTTGCCAAGGCTTGTTGGGTCCTGACTCGACTGCGACGCCGCCGACAGCAAGAGTCTTCGTGGGACAGCTCACCTCCTGGTCCTGGTCATCCTCGACACCTCCTGGTACCCGTGGCTGCTGCGACAAGCTTCACCTCTTCACCTGCATCTGCACGACATCGCCTGGTTCCTTCCTGGTTCCTTCCCGGCTCCTGGCTGGTGACCTAGACTCTGTCCCTTCTGCTTGCAGGTATCCTTCCTTCTTGATTCCATCCTTGGGATCCACCGGACACTCTTCACTGACTGCCTGTCAGCAACTTTCCTTCAGGCATCCATAGGAGTCAACGACGAAACCCGACGCAAGTTCACACCTATGCACCCGCAGCCCGTGGGCTAGGTAACTTGAGTACTTCGGTGCTCACAAGGGTATTGACTATCCAAGGGTCTAGTTTCCAAGTCTCGACTTCCTAGCTATACCAGAAGTGTCCTAAAACTGTTAATTTCTAATAACTTCCATTTCTATCGACTTTTACGCATTACACGTGAGTGTTTCCACTCTGCACCTGAATCCCGTGGGCCTCCCACTTCCTAACCTTTGGTAGTATAGTGTCGCCCCAGCGATTCTCTAGGCCTAGGCCTATCCTGTGTTCGTAACAGTGGTTCTTATGCCACTTACTTAGTATATGGTTTGCGTGGCCCCTAGGGCCTAACTGTATTACTTACCTGTGTGACTTAATGTATGCTTAAATAAGACTGTGTTGTACTTACCTCGAATCTCATAAAGAGTGCTGAGGGTTTGACTAGAATAAATACATTCTATTTTTATATATATCTGTTGTGGTGTCCTTTCATTTGGTATTCAAGGGATTACATATGGTATAACAGCTGGCTTCACATGCCATTCAGAGTTTAGCCTAAGACTGCTCTTGTCCATGCTACCACTAGGATAGCTGGTCTATAAGGTTGACTTTACAACCAATCACCATAAGGGTTGTTTAGACTGATGCAAGGTGTACACTAGATTAGTGACATCATATATCAGGCCAACTTCTCACACCGCCCCCCGGCAAGAGCCTGGGCGAGCCGTGCCCGGGCCTCCTCCGGGCACTGGGGCAGCACGTCCGCCATCGTATCCCACAAGGAGTGGGTGTAACGGTCCAAAAGGCATGCGGTGTTGATAGACCACAACCCCAAACTAAGGGAGGAGAACAGTTTCTTCCCAAACTGTTCCAACCTTTTGGATTCCCAATCCGGGGGAGCGGACGGGAAGGCGGTCTGGGAGGTAGAGGCCTGGATAACCAGGCTCTCGGGCGTGGGGTGCACCAACAGAAAGCTGTGGTCGCCCTGGTGCGGGGCGGTGGTGCCGGGCCACGTTCCGGTACACAGGAGGGACTGTGGAGGGCTTGGACCACGTGCCCATCAGAACGTCCGTCAGTGCTTCATTGAACTGCAGTAGAGGCTCCGAGGAGCTTACTGGCGGTTCAAGCACTTCAGTGAGGAGGTTAGTCCTCACGGCCACTGCAGGGAGCTCCAGATGAAGGGCTTCGGCAGCCCTGAGCAGCACCACAGAATAGGTAGCACCCTCCTCCGTAGCCACAGAGGGAGGAGAGATGAAGCCAGTGTCAGGGGAGGTGTCAAGACCACTGGCATCCCCCAGCTCTTCTGCCCAGTCCTGAGATAACTGGCACTGCTGTGCCAGAGGGTCCTCAGACCCCTCCCAGTCGTCCCCGTCATCCGACTCCTGGTAGACAGGTGGAAAGGTCGGAGCCGGGCGGAAGATGAATCTGTCATCCATCGGTGCCGCTCCAACGCCGGGCCCGGACTGTGACTAAACCTGGGGACGACGTCGTCCTAAGACGGCGCCAGGGGCGGCACCGAAGGGGTCAACGCCGGCGGAGGGTTCGTAAGTTCGACAGGGATCCAGGCCTGGATCCCACAGGGGCCTGCGGCGTCGGGACCGAAGTCGACGACGGCGCTGGGGCTGGAGCCGACGGCTCGCTAGGCCTCCCAGTCGGACCTGCGGGGCCCGAAGGCGCGCCGGCAGGCTTCAACGGCGGAGCCAGACTCCTCATGGCCACAAGGAAGTCTCGGATCTCCGCCTGAGAAGCATCAAACCCAGGGACTGGAGGGTATGGGGTCGGACGCGACTCCTGTGGCTCCGACGGAGTCGCACGAGTGGTGCCACCCAAACCCTCAGCCGAGTCGCGCGACCGACGAGGGGAGTCAGAAGAGCGGTGTCGCTCTTAGACTTCTTCTTGCTGTGCCTCGACTTACCGGAATGCGAGGACTTCGATCCAGACGAGCGGTGATGACTGCGGCTCCGCGACCGGTCCCTCAACCTCCTCCTCGACCGGACCTTGAGCGGCACGGAGCCGACTGCCGGATCTTGAGCAGCTTGCGGGACCGCTCCCGCCTAGCCTTCGAGGTCAAGACCCGGCAGTCGAGGCACGACTCGGCATCATGGTCGGCCCCAAAGCAGTAGAGACTCCGGCGGTGGTGATCCTTGACCGACATCAGGCGATGACAGGCGTCGCACGGCTTGAATCCAGGCATCCCTACCAGCACCAGGAGTCGAGGTCGACTCGAAATGGGAACCAAAAGAGTTAAAAAAGTTTAGTCAAAAAGTGACTAAAAGGGTATGCTCTTCCCGGATCTGCGCTTACTGGAGCGGAAAAAAGAACTGACGTCAGCGTGCGAGGGCGGCCTCTAAGTACTCCGACGACGTCATCCCGGCAATCACGACGCTGACGACGGACGCAGAGCCGCAGACGACGCCTAGCGACGCGCATGGGTATTGCTGACGAAAAATCTTTCCGGATCCAGCCTGACGCCTGGGGATATTCTAAGGTAAGGAATCTAACTAAGGTGTTTCTTTCAGATATTCCAGTTAACTCGCCGCGTATCTTCTTCCAAGAGTTAAATTAATTGCTAGTCTCCCTGATCTGGGGTAGGGGCCACTGCAGAGTAGCCCTGTCGGCCTTGCAGCTGCCACACGATAAGGGGGTGATGGGTGCCCCGTCATTTGAAGCCTATTTCTTGGCGGCGCAGCTGCAGTGGCTATCACGCTGGACAGTGCATCCTAACCTCGGGGAAACGGAAGCCCCAGATGGACAGATAACAGTCCCGGAGCTGACCCGAATGCATCCATTACTGATCAAAATGGCCAGAACCTGTACCATGCGGATTCACCGTATGTCCAAAGGGACACCGATATATTCCCCATTACTACTGCTGGTAGGACTCCCTAAAGGACACTAGTTCTACACCGCAGGAGAGCTTAGGATTTGGACCGAACACCAGCTCACCGAAACTGAAGCCCTGTTCTCCGACTGCCAACTGATCTCGTTCGCAGGCTTGGCCGAAGAAAACTGGCTTCCAGCCGGCCAATACCTGCTGCACCGACAGTTGGTGGCAGACTGCAGACGGACCTGGGACCTCGGGGACGAGGAACCCAAGACTCACCCGGTGTTGCACACATTACTACGTATAGGGGCTGGTAGACACCATATCACATGGATCTATAAATCCATCATGGAACTCACACAAGTACCACTGACACGATTACGGCTCCGCAGGGAGGAGGACTTCGGCCGCATCCTCCATGATAGAGAGTGGCTGACGGCCCTAGAACACCACAAAAAAGTGTCTAGCAACCAAAGGTTAAAAAATGTCCAGTTTAACGTACCGCGCTTATCTCACGCAGGCGCGGCTTAAACGCTTTTACCCGACATCCCATTTTGAATGCCCCCGCTGTCACGCTCCGGACGCCACATTTATTCACATGTTTTGGACATGCCCCGTGATACAAGTCCTCTGGACGACAGTACACACCACACTACAAACAGTCACAGGCCTAACAGATGTCCACACATGGGAGGCATGCACCCTAGGCATTTTTAAGGGCAATAAACGTAAGAAGGTAGAGACCAAATTTGCTATGCTGGCCGTCCTACTAGCAAAACGTAGTGTGGCAATGCACTGGCGCCCAGCAGAGGGTCCCCCAATAGCAGCATGGTGGGGGGCGGTAAAGAAATGGGCCGTAGCCGAAGAAGACCTCATCCGTCAGGAGTAGGCTCGAGGTATACAAAAGCGTCCTATTTCATTAGAATGGGCGATGCTACTGCATGACTTCAAGCAAACACACACCGATGGTGCGGAACCCTCGCAAGACACCCAGGCGGCGCCAGGACCGGGCGCATCCTAATCCGCCTGCGCGCTCTCCCCCTCCTGCTACACCAGTTCACCCACCGGGCCACCCTCCGGGAATCAAACCACCGGTCAGGATAGGAAAGAGTGCATATAGTTAGTGGAATAAAACGGAGCTACACTACATTTTCCCCGCCACAGGTGACCCCAAGCCCCCTCCCCCTCCCGCCCCCAACCCCTCACTCCCCGAGTTCTGAATCCCTAAGTTCAGTTTAGAATCTGGATTACCATTTACCGACACCCTTTGCAGGGGACCATGGACTAGAGACTGTCATACGGGTCGGAGAATTGCGGTAACCTTACCAACAACCGCTTCCTCGATGCTTCCCGGCATCTCCAGCGGAGATGATGGGGAGGTTACCCGCCATTAATTAACTAATTAATTACTTGATTAAATGCTGCTATTTGTCACGACAATGTTACTATTAATTGTAATACTGCAGCAGACGAGTATGATTAATGTATGACATGTATAAGTATGAAATCCAATAAAAAAAGTTTATTAAAAAAAAGAATGAGGCTCTAATCTTTTTATAAGTTCTAGCTCTGACTAGATATCCAAATGGAGTTAGTTTTATGTTTGCTTGGCATGAGAACTGCATCCTTCTGCTTCTTTGCAATTCACAGCCAAGGGAAACCTCAGCACAAAAAAACAGTAGCACCCGCAAAGCCAAAATATTGGTATTTAACTTGCTACTGCATAGAAACAGCATTTGTGCATACTTGCATTCACATGCATTAGAAAATTAAACCAAGGCCAACTAGTTTTGCCAGTGTCTGTCCCTATTTAATAGCTTACCTATCATGGGTTCAGATGAGGTTCTTTACTTCAACGTGCAGCAACTGCATAACCTCTGAAACACTACTTCAACCGTTAAAGTGTTTACAAAACAAAAGCAGTGCATTACCCATTTGTCAAACAATAGAAGCATGTTCGGTAACTGCTATGTTCAAGTTTGGTAGTAGTTTGGTTTGGTAGTAGTAACGCACAAGTTACTACTTGTGTAACGATATATCTGTAAGAGACATTAGTTAGACAGTTAGACATTAGACAAGAGACATTAGTTAGTGATAGATTCCTTACCTTAGAATATTCCCCAGGCGTCAGTCTGGATCTGGAAAGTTTTCTGTGTAGCAGTACCCCTGCGCGCCAGTAGATGGCGCTGTGCGGCTCCACGCCCGTCACCGGCGTCGTGTGCGCCGTGATTACGTCACGGAGGCTACTTAGGCACCACCCATGCGCGCTGACGTCAGTTCTGTACACAACTTTCAGTGCCGAAACGCAGAGTCATGAGAGAAACTGACCCTTGGTGCATAAAACTAGGGCCCTGAAAGGGGATGACCTAAACCCTAGTAATCAGTTCGCAGTACGGGGAGGATGGAAAAGGCGGTAAGGAATCTATCACTAACTAATGTCTCTTACGGATATATCATTACACAAGTAGTAACTTGTGCATCTGAAAGAGACACGTTAGTAAATGTTAGTAAACGTGTACAGCGAGGCCCACGTAGCTGCCTGACAAATATCCTGGAAGGGGACACCGCGTCCCAAGGCAGTAGTGGTTGCAGTTGCCCTGGTCGAATGGGCACGCAGCCCCACAGGAGGGTCCTTCTTGGCCAAGGAGTAACAGGTTTTGATGCACAGAACGACCCACCGGGAGATTGTCCGTTTGTGCACCGCCCAACCTCTTTTGGCGCCCACGTAGCCAACAAAGAGCTGATCATCCACCCGGAACTGCTGTGTACGCTGCAGATAGAACGCGAGCGCACATTTCAGGTCCAGATGGTGGAGCCGCTCCTCTTCCCTTGAAGGATGCAGAGGCAGAAAAAAAGGTGGGCAAAGTGATGGTCTGCCCGATGTTGAACGGCGTGACAACCTTTGGCAAGAAAGAAGGACGTGTCCTCAGAACTACCTTGTCCGGATGAACAGAAAGGAAAGGAGGTTTGGAAGAAAGAGCCTGGAGCTCACTCACTCTCCTGGCAGAGGTGATAGCTACCAGGAAAGCCGTCTTGAGAGTAAGAAGAAGTAAAGGACAGTTATGAAGGGGCTCAAAGGGAGCGCACATCAGAAAAGTCAAGAAAAGATTCAAGTCCCACTGAGGCATTATGAAGGGCACAGGTGGGAACGTATGCGTAATGCCCTTAAGAAAACGGTTAGCAACTGGGGACTTAAAAAGAAAAGGCTGTTCTGGAAGCCGTAGAAAGGCAGAGATGGCCGTAAGATAACCTTTAACAGTGCCCAGAGCAGAGCCCTGCTGGGCCAAAGAGAGAAGGCACAGAAGAATCTCAGAAAGAGGGGCAGAAAGGGAATCCACAGTCTTAGCTGTGCACCATGCCACAAATCTGTTCCACCTACAGGCGTACATCGTTTTAGTAGAGGGACGCCTGGCTGCCAGGATGACATCACAGACAGTGGGAGGAAGATCGAAAGGTGTCAACTGTCGGCGCTCTATCTCCAAGCATGGAGGTGGAGGCTGGACAGGTTCGGGAGGAAGACCGTCCCCTGCTGCTGCGACAGAAGATCCTCCCGAAGAGGCAGACGGATCGGGGGATCGATGCTCATACTGAGTAGCTCGGGATACCATACTCTTCGAGCCCAGTCCGGAGCCACAAGAATAACTTGAGCCCGGTCGCACCTGATCTTCTTCAGCACTCTGGGCAGAAGTGGTATAGGCGGAAAGGTGTAGAACAGACCGCAGATCCACTCGAGATGAAAAGCGTCTCCGAGCGAGTGCCGCCTTGGAAATTCCAACGCGCAGAACTGATGACATTGCATGTTCTCTTCGGTGGCGAATAGATCTAACCAAGGCTCTCCCCATCGCAGAAAGAGACCTTGCGCCATGTCTAAGTTCATACGCCACTCCTGATCCACCATGACCGGCGGCTGAGTTTGTCCGCCCTGGCATTCAGAGAACCTGCCAGGTGTTGAACCGCCAAGGTAATGCCTTGATGTCCCAGCCACGTCCAGAGACGCAGAGCCTCCTGACATAGGGTCCAGGACCCCACCCCACCCTGTTTGTTGCAATACCACATGGCACCTGCACTACACTTCCCTGGAAAGAGGGAAGGAGTGCCTTCAGTGCAAGCGGTATCTCCCGCAGCTGCAGAAGGTTGATATGGAGCCGGGACTCTGCCGGAGACCAGAGGCCTCTGATCTCCACCTCTCCCATGTGGCCTCCCCAACCCAGGAGGGACGCATCCGTCACTACTGTGTGCTCCGGTTGGGGAAGGGAGAGGGATCTGCCACGGAACCAATCGCGATTCGTAAGCCACCACTGCAATTTGCAATTGCCGTGCAGTGCCCTCAGAGATCTGGACATGATCGGACAGGTTGCCCTGATGCTGCGCCCACTGGAACTTCAGGTCCCACTGCAAAGCCCGCGTATGCCATCTGGCCTGCAGCACCAGCAGCATGCAGGAGGCCATCAGGCCCAGCAGCCGGAGGGTCATCCTAACAAACCCGGGAAAGAGGCTGAAAGAGCGGAACCATAGCCTGAATATCCCGGACTCGCTGTTCGGGAGGATAAACCCGAAACAGCGTCGAATCCAGAACCGCTCCGATGAAAGGGAGCTTCTGAGAGGGACTCAGGTGCGACTTCGGCACATTGATGGAGAACCCCAGCAGATGCAGGAGGTCGGCCGTAGTCTGGAGGTGGGAGACAACTGTCTGGGGCGAACCCGCCTTCAACAGCCAGTCGTAGAGGTAGGGGAAGACTGGCACCCCGGACCTGCGCAGATGAGCTGCGACCACCGCCATCACTTTCGTGAACACCCGAGGGGCGCTGGTAAGGCCGAATGGGAGCATGGCAAACTGAAAATGCTACTGGCCCACCATGAACCGCAGGTAACACCAGTGGCCCGGCAGGACAGGGATGTGAAAATAAGCGTACTGCAAGTCCAACGCTACCATCCAGTCTCCAGGGCAGTCAGGACCTGAGCCAGAGTGAGCATCTCGAACTTCTCCTTACGGAGGAAGCGATTGACGTCCCGGAGGTCCAAGATGGGGGGGCAAGCCCCCCTTGTCCTTCTTGGGGACCAGAAAGTAGTGGGAATAATAACCACGTCCTACTTCTGGCCCAGAAACGAGCTCGATGGCCCCCTTGGCCAGGAGGACCGAGACTTCCTGACGGAGAAGAGCCAAATGATCCCCCGACATGCGGTAGTACCGAGGTGGCATGGCTGGAGGGGAGGACAGAAAGGGGAGCGAGTAACCTTGACAGATTACCTGCAGCACCCACTTATCCGACGTGATCTCACGCCAGTGGTGGAGGTGGATGTGAACCCTGCCACCCACTGGCGTGTGGTGCCCCCTGAAGCCCGAATTAAGATGGTTTCGAGGCGGAAGAAGCGGGGGTGGAAGTGGGCTGACCCCCATGCAGGTTACCAGACCCGCCCCTGCGGAACCCACGTCCGCGGCCTCGCTGAGGCTGGTTCTGCACAGGCTTGCTGGAAGAGCGCGCCTGGGTACCCCTGCCCTGGCCACGAAAGGAATGAATCCCCGTCGGGGCAGTGTTTTTCGAGGAAAGACCCAAAGACTTGGCCGTAGCACGAGAGTCTTTAAAGCGCTCCAGGGCATTGTCAGCCTTATCACCAAAGAGGCGGGAGCCATCGAAGGGCATGTCCATGAGGGAGCTCTGGACATCGGGTGAGAACCCAGTGGAATGCAACCAGGCGTGGCGTCGCACCGCCACCGTCGTGGAAATTTCCCTGCCCAACGAATCGGCACTGTCCAAACCACACCTGATGGCAAACTTCGCCGCATCCTTGCCCTCCGCAATCGCTTGGGAAAGGACAGCCTGGACCTCCTCAGAGCACTGAGGCAGAACCTCCGCCACCGAATCCCACACTGCGTGGGAGTAACGACCCAACAAGCAGGCGGTATTAACTGACTTCAACCCCAAACTGGCTGAGGAGAACAACCTCTTGCCATATTGGTCCAGCCTCTTCGAGTCCTTATCCGGCAGAGCCGTGGGTAAGGCACTCTGCGAGGTAGAGGCCTGAATGACCAGGCTCTCAGGCGTGGGTTGAGTGATCAAGAAGGCGGGATCACCAGGCACCGGGCGATGATGCCTAACGACGTTCTTATCCACCGGCACCCCCGAGGTCGGCCGCAACCATATACCCAAGAGGACTTTGGTAAGGGCCTCATTGAAAGGGAGCAGTGGCTCCGAAGACGTAGACTCCGTCTGGAGCACCTCCATAAGGAGGTTGGTCTTAAGAGCCACCGTAGGGAGGTCGAGATGGAGAGTCTCCGCGGCTCGACGCAGCACCATAGTGTAGGAAGCGCCCTCCTCCACAGTAGGCAGAGGCGAGGCAAACCCCGGGTCAGACGACACATCAAGCTCACCCGCATCTTGAAGGTCATCCACCCAATCCTGCTCGGAGTCACACTGCCGCGCAAGGGGGTCCTCGGAGCCGTCCCAGTCCTCATCCGGCTCCGGGGTAGAAGGAGCCGGCCGTGGCAGCAGGGCCAGAGAGGGGGCCAGCGGCGCCGGGAGCAGCGCCAGCCGGGGCCGACCCAAGACCAGATCCCAATGAGGGTCCCAGGTCGGAGCGAAATGGTCCGAGAACCGTGGCAGGGGCGGGATAAACAGCACCCAGTGCGGCACCTGTTCCGGAGCCAGGGGCGGCGTTGGCGCCGGAGCAAAGGGCAGCGGCGTTGCACCTTGTGGCGCCGGAGCCGTGGGTGCTGGATCCAGTGGCTCCGGGGCTGGCGCCGGAGGCGGTGCTGCCGGGTCAACAGGATCTGGACACGAGGCCGCGGGGCCCGCAGGCGCACCGGTGGGAACCCGAGGCCTAAACAGGCGGTCCAAGGCAGCAAGAAACTCTACGGCCCTGAAAGGAAGTTCCTTACCCTAGAAGTCAGTTCGCAGAACGGGCAGGATGGGTGGGGCAGCGAGGAATCCATAACTAATATATGTGTCTTACAGATGAACAAGTTAACGATATATCTGTAAGAGACATATTAAAGTTATGGATTCCTCAGTTTAGAATAGATACCCCAGCAATAACAACCTGGGAGGTGGGTCTGCGAACTAAGTTCACACCAGACAGTCCTGAAAAACTGAACAGCCAAAGAACCCGTCTCTCTCGACTTGGCTGTCCAGGCAGTAATGTTTAGTGAACGTGAGCAATGAAGCCCACATGGCTGCCTGGCAGATGTCATGAAGGGGGGACTCCACGTCCCAAAGCAGTAGTGGCTGCTGTCACCCTTGTGGAGTGGGCGCTCAGTCCTACCAGAGGCTCCTTTTTTGCCCCAAAAAAATTTTTTAATGCATAGGATGACCCATCGAGAGATGATTCATTTTTGCACAGTCCTGACCTTTCTTGGCACCCACATAGCCAATGAAGAGTTTATCCTCCACCCAGGATTCATTGGAGCGATGCGGATAAAATGACAACGCACGTTTTGGGGCCAGACGGTAGAGTCTCTCCTCCTCTTTTGAAGAATGCGGGGGCGGGAAGAAGGTGGGCAGAGTTGTAGGAGAGTAGGGTCTGCTTTCTATGTTCACCCCCACTTTTTGCTTTTGCTTTACTGGTTTTCGACTTAGATGTGGCTGTGGGCCTGCTAATCAGACCCACAGCCCTGCTGTTCTCTCTCTAAATTAATACTATGTACTTTAGGTGCATAACCCATTTGGATAGGATCACCTTATTGGCCCCTGTACAGTGTACCCTAGGTACCCAGGGCATAGGTGTACCCTAGGCCTACCAGGAGCTGCAGCATGTATTATGCCACCCCTGGCCTGGCCTTCCATTTTGACACAACTGGCTGATCACTCAGCTGGGGCAAGGTCGTGTAATCACCCCTTGCTTAGGTGTAGTATTCCTATACCTAACTTACATATAGACACATGTGTACCTATCAGTCACTCCTATGGCAGGCCTTAACAATCCTGGAGGCAGAGTGCTTGGTAACATGTGAGATGGTGCTCTAGCATGAGCTGAGCCTGTCTGCAGCTTTCGGAACCTTGTCCTTATAGCTGTTCTATGATATAGCCTACCATATACTCTTAAAGTGCCTTATAATCTTAGACGGTTATGGTAACTATGGTTTGGCTTTATCGAAACATGTCGTGTAAGGTGTCTAACACTGTGGAATAATACCCCCATGCCATTTCTGGACATGAGAATATTATTCCCCCCTTCTAGAGGGAAAGACATGTTAAAATCATACTTCAACTGTTAGCCTCTGACCAAAGCCTCAGCATCACAAAATGGATGCTGCTGCCACGACACACGTCTGACCTCCTGCTGCTGGGAGTGATCCCGGCACGGGAGGCTTGGACAATAGGTTTCCTGCCTTGGGAGGTGCGAGCACCACCCCAGACAGGCCTTAGTGTATTGGGGCAGGGAGGGATGAAAGAAACGAGACACTGCCTGGGGCACACAAGGTGTCCCATGCATAGTCCAGTTCAAACCGGTGCTGGGGCACTCCAGCCCCAGTCCTGGCGCGAAATTGGACAAAGGGAAGGGGGTGTAACCACCCCCCTCCCAGGTCCCACCCATAAGGCGTGACCTAGCAGGCAACCCAGCCCCCCAGATTAGTATAAGTGTGGTAGCTGGGCCCCAGGAAATTAGATTATCCTGAACCTGCAACTTGAACAGAAACTCTGGACCTTCGACATTCGACGAAAGAAGAAGACTGAAGAATCTCCCTTGTGGCCAAGGAGTGGTCACCCTGTGCAAACAGGCACCATCAAGAGACTTACCCTTTGCTTTGCTGAAGTTCTACGAGGGACCGACTGCAGAGCCTGACCAGAGCCTTGACTTCCAGACTTCTCTGACCCTGATCCACATCCACAGCCGAGCTGAGATCCGTGGAGGCGACGAGAGACGTGGGACCGGCTACCTGGGAAAAGTGGCGAGTATCTTCCAGCACAGCTTCTGAGGCACCCTCAAAGTTGTGCACCGTGGATTGAGAAGCCCCAACCCCAAGCACCATCTGCACCGAAGATCAGCCCCCCACACTCCACGAGTCCTGCGTGGGGCCCTTCTGCATTTTCCTGATTGCCGCGTCTGTCCGGTTACTTGCCCGTTGGCTAGTAACCTCTGTGACGACACACCTTTGATTTTCCACTGCTGGTTTGGCTCCTCCAGACCAGCTCCTGCTCTTCTGAAAAAGAGAAGCACCCCAGACCTTCCTGGTCTGCACCAGAAGCAAGTCCTCCATTCTTCGTGGGTTCCGCTTGCCAAGGCTTGGTGAGTCCTAGTTCGACTTCGACGCCGCCGACAGCACAAGCCTTCGTGGGACAGCTCGCCTCCTGGTCCTGGTCGTCCTCGACGTCTCCTGGTACCCGTGGCTGCTGCGACAAGCTTCACCTGTTCGCCTGCAATCTCCCGACATCGCCTGGTTCCTTCCTGGTTCCACGTGGTCACTGGCTAGTGACCCAGACTCTGTCCCTTCTGCTTGCAGGTATCCTTCCTTCTTGATCCCAGCCTTGGGATCCACCGGACACTCTTCACTGACTGCCTGTCAGCATCTTTCCTTCAGGCATCCATAGGAGTCGACGACGAAACCCGACGCAACTTCACACCTATGCACCTGCAGCCCGTGGGCTAGGTAACTTGGGTACTCCGGTGCTCATCAGGGTATTGACTATCCTAGTGTCTAGTTCTCAAGTCTCGACTTCCTAGTTACTCCAGAAGTGTCCTAAATCTTATTAATTCTAAACTGTACTATTTCTATCGATTATACGCATTACGCGTGAGTGTTTCCACTCTGCACCTGAATCCCGTGGGCCTCCCACTTCCTAACCTTTGGTAGTATAGTGCAGCCCCAGCGATTCCCTAGGCCTAGGCCTATCCTATTTCCGTGAGAGTGGTCCTTATACCACTTACTTAGTATATGGTTTGCGTGGCCCCTAGGGCCTAACTGTATTACTTACCTGTGTGACTTAATGTATGCTTGAATAAGACTGTGTTGTACTTACCTCAAATCTCATAAAGAGTGCTGAGGGTTTGACTAGAATAAATACACTTTATTTTATATATATATCTGTTGTGGTGTCCTTTCATTTGGTATTCAAGGGGTTACAAATGGTATAACAGCTGGCTTCACATGCCATTCAGAGTTTAGCCTAAGACTGCTCTTGTCCATGCTACCACTAGGATAGCTGGTCTATAAGGTTGACTTTACAACCAATCACCATAAGGGTTGTTTGGACTGATATAAGGTGTACACTAGAACTAGTGACATCATACATCAGGCCAACTTCTCACAAGAGTGATGGTCTGTCATATGTGGAAAGAAGTAACCACTTTGGGTACAAAAGAAGGCTTAGTGCCAAGGACAACCTTGTCTGGATGAACAGCCAGAAAGGGAGGCTTAGAGGATAGAGCCTGAAGCTCACTCACCCGGTGAGCAGAGGTGAAGGCCACCAGAAATGCAGTCTTCAAAGTCAAGACTCTGAGAGGACAATTATGTAGTGGCTCAAAGGGAGCACATATAAGGTAAGTGAGAACCAGATTCAATTCCCACTGGGGCATTACGAAAGGAATGGGAGGAAAGAGGTGAGTAATGCCCTTCAGAAACATATTTACAATAGGGGACTTGAAAGGGGAAGGCTGATCAGGATGGTCGAAGAAAGGCCGAAATGGCCGAAAGGTAGCCCTTAGGACTGCCTAGATCAGAGCCCTGCAAGGCTAAAGAGAGAAAGAACAAGATAACCTCAGAAAGAGGGGCGGAAAGGTGATCCACAGCCTTTGCTGTGCACCATGCCATAAATTTGTTTCATCTGCAAGTGTATACTGATTTTGTGGAGGGCCGCCTGGCTGCCAAGATGACTTTACTGACTTGGGGTGGAAGGTCAAAAGTTGTCAACTGTCGCCGCTCTATCTCCATGCAAGGAGGTGGAGACTGGACAGGTTTGGGTGGAGGGCCATCCCCTGCTGCTGCGACAGAAAATCATCCCGAAAAGGCAGTCTGATTGGAGGATCGATGGCCATGCTCAAGAGCTCGGGGTACCAGACTTCGTGCCCAGTCCCGAGCCACAAGAATGACTTGGACCTGGTCGCGCTTTATCTTCTTGAGCACTCGGGCCAGAAGTGGTGCTGGTGGAAAGGCGTACAGGAGGCTGCAACTCGACTCGCAACGAAAAGCGCCGTCAAGCGAGTGTCACCTTGGAAATTCCAACACGCAAAACTGCTGACACTGCGCGTTCTCTTCGGTCTAACCAGATCTAACCAAGGCTCTCCCCACTGCTAAAAGAGACCTTGCACCACCTTCGAGTGAAGACACCATTCGTGGTCCATCATGCACCAACGGGTGAGTTCGTCCGCCCTGGCATTCAGGGAACCGGCCAGGTGCTGAACCACCAGGGAAATGCTGTGATGTTCCAGCCATGTCCAAAGGCGAAAAACCTCTTGACGAACAACTTACTTACCTTTGGTAACGATATATCTGTAAGAAACATTAGTAGTGAAAGATTCCTTACCTTAGAATTACCCCCAGGCGTCAGACTGGATCCGGAAAGTTTTCGGAAGCAGTACCCCTGCGCATCGAAAGGTGGCGTTGTGCGGCTCTGTGTCCGTTGTTGGCGTCATGGTCGCCGAGATGACGTAGCGGCAGCTACTTAGATCCCGCCCTCGCGCGCTGACATCAGTTCTGTACACAACTTTCCGCGCCAGGAACGCAGAGCCATGTAATATACTGACCACTGGTGCCTTAAAACTAGGGCCCTGAAAGGGATGACCTTAATCCTAGAAATCAGTTCGCCGAACGGGGAGGATGGGTGGGGTGGTAAAGGAATCTATCAATACTAATGTTTCTTACAGATATATCGTTACCGAAGGTAAGTAACTTGTTCATCTGAAAGAAACACATAGTGATAGATTCCTTACCTTAGAATAGATACTCTAGCAATACCAACCCCGGTCACACCAGGAAGTCCCGGAGAAGAGAACGGCCAAAGAAGCCGTCTCTCCGGGCTTGGCTGTCCAGGCAATAGTGCTTAGTAAAAGTGTGCAGCGAGGCCCACGTATGGGGACACCACGTCCCAATGCCATAGTGGCTGCCGTCGGTCTGGTGGAATGGGCGCCCAGTCCCAACGGAGGCTCCTTTTTAGCCAGAGAATAACAGGCTTTAATACAAAAGGCGACCCATCGGGATATAGTCCGCTTGTCCGCTTGTGTACGGCACGACCTTTCATGGCGCCAATGTAGTCAACAAAGAGCTGGTCATCCACCCGGAACTGTTGTGTGCGGCTCAAGCAAAACAAGGGCGCATATTTTGAGTCCAGACGGTGGAGCTTCTCTTCCTCTCTGGAAGGATTCGGAGGCGAAAAGAAGGTGGGCAAAGTAATGGTTTGCCTGATGTGAAAGGCAGTGACAACTTTTGGCAAAAAGGATAGACGGGCTCTGAGCACAACCTTGTCCGGATGGACAAATAGAAAAGAAGGTATACAAGAAAGAGCCTGGAGCTCACTCACTCTCCTAGCAGAGGTGATGGCAACCAGGAAAGCAGTCTTCAAGGTTAATAGACGTAGAGGACAGTTGTGAAGAGGCTCAAAGAGAGAGCACATCAAATATGTATGAACCAAATTCAAGTTTCACTGTGGGATCACAAAAGGAATAGGAGGGAATAGGTGAATAATACCTTTGAGGAATCTATTTACAACAGAGGACTTGAAAAGAGAGGGCTGATCAGGGAGCCTGAGGAAGGCTGAAATAGCAGAAAGGTAGCCCTTGATAGTGCCAAGAGCAGAGCCCTGCTGGGCCAAAGAAAGAAGGAACAAAAGGACTTCTGAAAGGGGCAGAAAGGGGATCCACAGCCTTTGCTGTGCACCATGCCACAAATTTGTTTCACCTGCAGGCATATACCAACTTAGTGGAGGAACACCTGGCTGCCAGAATGACATCACAAACTTCAGGAGGCAAGTCGAAAGAAATCAGCTGCAACTGCTCAATCTCCATTCAAGGAGGTGGAGGCTGGACAAGTTCGGGTGGAGGACCGTCCCCTGCTGCTGCGACAGTAGATCCTCCTAAATAGGCAGTCGGATCGGGGGATCGATGGTCATACTGAGTAGCTCGGGAAACCAAACTCTTCGAGCCCAGTCCATAGCCACAAGAATGACTTGGGCCCGGTCACGCCTGATCTTCTTCAGCACTCCGGGCAGAATTGGTATATGTGGAAAGGCGTACAACAGACCGCCGCTCTACTTGCGACGAAAAGCGTCGCCGAGCGAGTGCCGCCTTGGGAATTCCAACGCACAGAACTGCTGACATTGCGCATTCTCTTCGTTGGCGAATAGATCTAACCAAGGATCTCCCCACTGTTAAAAGACCTTGCGCCACGTCAGAGTGAAGATGCCATTCATGATCCATCATGCACCTGAGGCTGAGTTCATCCGCCCTGGCGTTCAGTGAACCTGCCAGGTGTTGAACCACCAGGGAAATGCCCTGATGTTCCAGCCATGTCCAGAGGCGCAGAGCCTCCTGACATAGGGTCCACGTCCCCACCCCGCCCTGTTTGTTGCAGTTGGTGTTGTCTGTGAACACCTGCATTACTCTCCCCTTGACCGAGGGAAGGAATGCCTTTAGTGCAAGTCAGATCGTCTGGAGCTCCAGAAGATTGATATGGAGCCGGGACTCTGCTGGAGACCAGAGGCCTCTGATCTCCGCCTCTCCCATGTGGCCGCCACATCCCAGGAGGGATGCATCCGTCACCACTGTGTGCTCCGGTTGGGGAAGGGAGAGGGATCTGCCATTGACCCAATGCCAGTTTGTGAGCCACCACTGCAATTGTTGTGCAGTGCCTCCGAGGTCTGGACGGACTCGGACATGCAGAGCCCGCATATGCAATCTGGCATGAGCGACCAGCAGGATGCAGGAGGTCATGAGGCCCAGCAGCCTCAGGGTCATCCTAACCGAAACCCAGGATAGAGGCAGAAAGATCTGAATCAGAGCCTGAATATCCTGGACTCGCCGTTCGGGAGGATAGACTCGAAAGAGCACCGTATCCAGAACCGCTCCGATGAAGAGGAGCTTCTGAGAGGAAATCAACTATATTTCACTCAGAAAACGTAGATCAGGCAGCTACAGCTTTTGAGGACACCATCACAATGTCCTTGAAAACAGTGGCACCTCTGTCAAGGTCAAAGTCAAAGCATCACCATGGTTCACGTCAGTATTCAAAATTGAGAAACTCACCAGTAGGACTGCTGAACGGCAGTGGAGGAAAACTAAAACTATTGAAGATTGAACAAGATATAAACTGATCCACCGCACCTATTTAAATAACATTAAACAGGGCAAAAAGTTATTCTTAACTGATAGGATCAACAATGCCGTAAACTCCAACAAAGAGTTATACAAAATTTTGAAGGAGTTTACTACCCCCATGCCGACCAGCGCACCCTTCCCCCCACACAAGAATGGGTCGACAAAGTGTCCTCCTTCTTTGATGAAAAGGTCAAAGTTATATATAGATCCTTCCCTCAAGACAACATTAATAGCGTTGATCTTCACCTGGTCATCAATAGCTATCCCGCTCTGCCTCTACTAACAGAATTCAATGCTGTGAACAAGTATCAGTAGCCGTAGCAAAGATCAAATCAGGCTCCCCAGCAGACCCTCTCCCACCTCGTTTTTTCACGAAACTAGCACCTCTGTTAATAACAAATCTTAAGAGATTTTCAATATGTCATTAGACCAAGCTATGGTCCCAACCAGATGGAAAACAGCTCAAGTTAAGCCCATCTCGAAAAATCCAACCTCAGATCCCAGGATAGGCAATTACCGTCCCATCTCGCTGCTGCCTTATTTCGGGAAGGCGCTTGAATCCCTGGTAAATAAACAACTTACCGCCCATTTGGAAAATCACTGATTTGATACATCGCAATCAGGGTTTCGTTCGGCACATAGTACCGTAACAGCAGTAGTAGAGATGGGTGATAATATCAGGCTGGCCTTGGATAAAAGCGAATCAGCTGTGCTGATTCTTCCTGACCTGTCAGCCGCCTTCGACACCATCTCTCACTGCATTTTAGAACAGCGGCTCTGGGAGGTGGGAGTCAAGGGGAAAGCCCTGGACTGGTTCAAAAACTACCTAAGTAACAGTTCAACCACTGTACATATTGATACCTTGGCCTCATGTAGTAGGCCAGTAAGCATAGGAGTGCCCCAGGGAGCTATCCTGAGCCCTATACTTTTTAACCTCTATGTAACACCTTTGGCCAGGGTAATCAGGTCCTATGGTCTTGAGGACGTGTCATATGCTGATGACACTCAGCTGTTGGTTACGTTTGGTCCCGAACTCACAGACACAATGATCCAGTTTAAAAATTGTATGATCCACATTAACAATGGATGGGCAATAACAAACTACAGCTCAACGGTAGCATGACAGAGATCATCCTGTTTGGCAGGGCCTAAGAGTATTGGTATAACAATTGGTGGCCCTAGGCATTGGGCCCATGCCCATCCCCTAAACAAGTAGTCTGTTATCTTGGAATAACTACTGACAACAAGCTGTCCATGTAAAATCATGTAAATCTTGTGCTAGGCACTTGCTATGGGATCCTGCAGGAACTATGTAAAATCTTCAAATGGTTACCTATTGAAGCCAGGGAACCTCTAGTACAGGGTCTAATTGTAAGTCGTCTGGACTATGGGAACGCCTTAATAGCTTCCCTAAATGAAGATCTCTTTTCCAAATTGCAGATCCTGTAGAACACTGCTGCCATACTTATGCTAAATCTTCCACCTAGATCCCCCTCAGCCCCCAGTCTGAGGTCCCTCTACTGGCTTCCGGTAAGAAAGAAAGGCCATTTTAAAATCCTATGCCTCACCCATAAGATCATATATGGTACTGGGCGCTGTTATTTAGCGAAAAAGCTCAAAAGGTACCAGCCAGAAAGAATGTTAAGATCCAGTTCAAAATCTCTTCTTACCCCACTACAAGTCCGCACTGTACGAAACGGGGGACGATCTTTCTCCTTTCTTGCCCCTTACCTCTGGAATAAGCTTCCGCCTCATCTTCTCTCCATCGCTGATCACAAGCGCTCCCAGAAGGAATTAAAAACGTGGCTATTTGATCAGAAATAACGATGTCTAGATCTGACCACCAGTCTGCTTGAGTTTCCGCAAGCGCCATGAGACCTTTTCGGTGATTCGTGCGCTCAACAAGTGTCACCGGGCTGGGCTGTGGGGATCGCAAGGTGCCGAAAAAGAGTCTGTTCCCGTTTCTTTTGTTGATGTTTTATTGGTTTTGTATTCAACAATAGGTTTTGTCGGGTAAAGGTAAGTCAAAATTGTCGGAGCCTAATAACCGGGCTCCCAGTTCAGGCAGGTAGCGGTAGAGAAGGGTCCTCTTCTCCCTGGCACGGGGGGGGGGGGGTTATCCTTAATGTCTCTGGACTCGGAGTCTTCTCAGGACGTCTCTCATTCGTCTGGGAGAATCTTCCTTGGTGCTGGCCGAGTCCGACGGGACCTCCCCACATGTAATCAAACGAAAGGAAAGGGACAGTATTGTGTACAACTGTCCGGTTCCGGGGTCCCAGGGTAGGAAGTGAGGGAGGCGGGATCACCACAGTGTCCGTGAAGTGAGCAAGTTATCAAGAGGAGTGCTTAGGCGTGCGGTGCAAGGGTTTCGCACCCCAAGCCGGCCTCCCAACCCAACCCGCTACGCGGTTTCGTACCTGGGAGAGCCACACCTCTCCAGAGGTGTGGCTGTCCCTTCCAGTCTGGGGTGATAGCTGTTTTGTTTCCTGGGGGTCCCGGTTACAACAAGTTACTCTGACTTTAGCACATTGATGGAGAACCCCAGCAAATGAAGGAGGTCAACCGTAGTCTGGAGGTGGGAGACGACTGCCTGGGGCGAGCCTGCCTTCAACAGCCAGTCGTCGAGATAGGGGAAGACTGGAACCCCTGATCTGCGCAGATGAGCTGCGACCACCGCCATCACTTTCGTGAACACCCGAGGGGCGCTGGTAAGGCCAAAGGGGAGTACGGTAAACTGAAAATGCTCGTGGCCTACCGTAAACCGTAGGTAACGCCGGTGGACCGGCAGGACGGGAATATGGAAATATGCGTCCTGCAGATCCAACGCTACCATCTAGTTTCCAGGGTCGAGGGAAACAAGACCTGAGCCAGAGTTAACATCTTGAAGTTCTCCTTACGGAGGAAGCAAATTGATGTTCCGGAGGTCCAAGGGCACCAGAAAGTAGTGGGAGTAGCAACCACGTCCTACTTCTGAAACTCTCTCGATGGCCCCCTTGGCCAAGAGGGCCACGACTTCCTGGTGAAGAAGTGCCAAGTGATCCCCCGACATGCGGTGGTACTGGGGTGGCACGGCTGGAGGGGTAGGCTCTAAGGGGAGGGAGTAGCCCCTTCAGACTATTTGTAAAACCCACCTGTCCGTAGTAATGGTGCGCCAGTGGGGGAAGTGATGGTGAATCCTGCCGCCCACTGGCGTTTGATGGGCCTGAAAAACCGGACTGGGAAGGTCTGGAGGCAGTGGTGACCGGGGTGGAGGTGGACTGACCCGCCCGCTGGCCCCCTGACCCACCTTTGCGGGTCCCATGTCTGCGGCCGTGCTGGGACTGTTGCTGCGCAGGCCTGTGGCTCTGAAGCAAACGTTTCGGGGTGCCCCTTCCATGGCCACAAAATTAGCGAAAAGCAGAAGGCAGAGGAGGGCGCCATGGCCTAGCAGTCCGGGCACGACTTGGGGTCGTGGTCGCGCCCCAGGTAGTACAGACACATGCGGTGCGGGTCAGTCACCGACATCATGCAATGACAGTCCCCGCAAGACTTGAAGCCGGGCATCCCTACGGCACCAGGAGTCGATCAACTCGAAAAACAGAGGCAAAAAGGCCTCGAAAAACTCAGTCAAAAATTGACTAGGGGTACCGCTCTCTACGGATCTGGGCTTGCTGGCGTAGAAGAAAGAAGAACTGATGTCAGCGTGCGAGGGCGGCGTCATCTCGGTGACCACGACGCCAACGACGGACGCAGAGTCGCACGACGCCACCTTCTGACGCGCATGGGTACTGCTGACGAAAACTTTGCAGATCCAGTCTGATGCCGGGGGGCAATTCTAAGGTAAGGAATCTATCACTACGTGTTTCTTTCAGATATAGGGTCCACGAACCCACCCCGCATCGTTTGGTGCAGTACCACATGGTGGTGGTGTTGTCTTTATACAACTGCACTACTCTTCTTTTGACAGAAGGAAGGAATGCTTTCAGTGCAAGACTAATCGCTCGGAGCTCCAAAAAGTTGATATGGAGTCCTTACTCTGCTAGATCTGTGCCTCTCCTAGATGGCTGGTCCATACCAGGAGTGATGCATCTGTCAACACTGTGAGCTCTGATGGGGGAAGGGAGAGGGATCTGCCGGTGTCCCAATCCTGGTTCATAAGTGACCACCGCAATTGACGTGCAGTGCCCTCCAAAATCTGGACGTAGTCTGAAAGATTCCCCTGATGCTGCGCCCACTGGAACTTCAGGTCCCACTGCAGAGCCTGCATATGCCACCTTGCATGATCCACCAGCAGGATGCAGGAGGCCATGAGGCCCAGCAGCCTCAGGGTAATTCTCACCGAAATCCAGGAAAGAGGCCAAAACATCTGAATCATAACCCGAATATCCCGAATACGCTTCTCAGGAGGATAAGTCTGAAACTGCGCTGTATCCAGAACCGCTCCGATGAAGAGGAGCTACTGAAAGGGAATCGGGTGTGACTTCGGCACGTTGATCGTGAACCCCAGTGAGTGCAGAAGGTCCACTGTAGTCTGGAGGTGCGAGACGACAGCCTGGGACGAGCCCGCCTTCAACAGCCAGATGTCGAGATAGAGGAAGACTTGACCCCCTGATCTGCCAAATGAGCTGCGACTACCACCATCACTTTCGTGAACACCCGAGGGGCACTGGTAAGGTCAAAGGGGAGCACGGTAAACTGAAAATGCTTGTGGCCTACTGTGAAACATAGGTAACACCTGTGAGCTGGCAGGACAGGAGTATGTAAGTAAGAGACCTGCAAGTTCAACGTTACCATCCAGTCTCCGGGGTCAAGGGCAGACAGGACCTGAACCAAGGTGAGCATCTTGAACTTTTCCTTCCACAGGAAGCGGTTGAGGGCCCTGAGGTCTAAGACAGGATGCAGGCCTTTGTCCATCTTGGGTACCAGAAATAAGTGGGAGTAGCAACCACGTCCTACTTCTGGCATAGGGACCCTTTCGATTGCTCCCTTGGCCAAGAGAGCTGCAACTTCCTGCAGAGAAGAGCCCAGTGATCCTCTGACATGTGATGGATTGTCTATGGCATTGAGGGAGGAGTAGTCTCGAAGGGGAGGAAGTAGCCCCTTCTGACTATTTGCAAAACCCACCTGTCCGACGTGATGGTCTGCCAGTGGGAGAGGTGATGGCAGATCCTTCCGCCCACTGACCTCTAGTGGCCCTGGAAGGCCAGACTAGGAGGTCTGGAAGCTGCTGCAGGGGGGGGGGGGCATGGGTGGAGTGGCCTGCTCGCTGGCCCTCAGACCCAAGTTGCTGGGTCCCACATCCGTGACCACGCAGAGGTTGGGTGGTGTGCGCAGCCCTGTGGCCTGATGGGTGGAGCATGGTGAAGCACCCCTTCCATAGCCATGAAAAGGGGGAAAGCTGGACTGCGTATTGCGAGACAAAGCTGTGAGGACCAAGGATATGGCCGTAGTCCTAGAATCCTTGAAATGCTCGAGCGCGAAGTCCACCTTGTCACCAAACAGGCGACGGCCATCAAAGGGCACGTCCAAGTGGGTGGATTGGACATCCCCGGGAAAAGTCAGATGTCCTCAACCAGGTGTAGCGCCTCATGGCTACCAATGTGGAAACAGTTCTGATCAGAGAGTCAGCAGTGTCCAGCCCACACCTGATGGTGAACTTAGCTGTGTATCGACCTCCGCAATGGTGCGGGTGGGAACGGCCCGGGCCTCCTCCGGGCACTGTGGCAGCACCTACACAACCATATCCCACACTCTAAGAGAATAACAGCCCAAGATGCATGCGGTGATCACCGACTGCAGCGGTAAGCTGGCAGAAGAAAACATTTTCTTCCCAAGGAGGTCCAGCCTCTTGGATTCCACCAGGCTCTCGGGGTAGGGTGTTGGGAGAGGAAAAGTGGGTCACCCGGGCAAGGCTGTGGCTTCGGGCAATCATTCTATCCACAGTAGCCCCTGTGCTGGGCTTGGACAAGGTGCCCAGAAGGACGTCGGTGAGGGCGTGTTAGACCTGGCACCTTGGTGTGTGTCTTCCTTCCATTTTTTGCTGTTGCCTCATGTGTTTTTGATGGTGTTAGATGCTTTGGGCACTGTGCCACTGCTATCCAGTGCCACAGTGCAAGTGCTCCCTGTTGTAAATTGATGTATGGATTAGTGATTCCATGATTGGCTGGTTTGGTTTACCGGTCAGACCCTAGTATAGTGCACCAGGAGTGCCCAGGGCTGGTAATCCAAATGCTGCTAGTGGGCTTGCAGCACTGGTTGTGCCACCCACAGAAGCAGCTTGTTAAAGTGTGTCTAAGGCTTGCCCTTGCAAAGTCTGTGTGCAGTCTGGTACTGCCATGCTGACTGGGCAAGTGCACCCACTTGCCAGTCCCTAAACCTTCCCTTTTCTTCATATCAGACACCCCTATGGTAGGCCCAAGGGCAGGGTGCATTGTAAGTATAAGGCAGGACATGCCCTGGTGTGTGTGGCATGTCCTAATAGGGAATTACAGCAATTTTCGTTTTTCACTATTGCAAGGCTACCTGTTCCCCATAGGCCAGAATGAGCAGTTTGATTATTACATCTTATAAACCTGACTGACTCAGGGAACATGGTAGAAATTCGAGTTTAGTCTGCCTGAACTCAGAATGATAAAATACATCTTTTAGTGAAGTTGGTTTTAACATTCTGTGTTTGAAAATACCACTTTTAGAAAGTAGGTATTTTCTTGTCTAACCATCCAAGCCTGCCTCTGCTAGGTTGTGTATTCCTTGTCTGGAGTTTGAGTGACAGGGGCTGGGGGATTTCAGGGGAGAGGGTGAGTCAGCACAGGGCTGAATTGAGACATCTGCATGCAGATGGGTGGGAGGAGTTGCACCTGGGACCTGAATAGGGCTGTGCCTTTCCTCCACAATGCTGGCTCCACCTCCTGTGGTGCGTCTGATGTCTCTGCCCTGCACTCTGAAAGGAAAGAAGGAGTCTTGTGAACAAAGTACTCCAGGACTGACCAGAACTGGTTTGGACTAGGCAAAGGCCTCCCTGCCTTCAGAGAACAAAGACAAACCGAGTATAAATATTGGGACCCAAACCCAAGAACTTTAGGTCACTTTGGGAAACAATAAGACACCTTTGCTGAGGAGAGGAACCAGAGAGACTGAGGAGATACTATCCCTAAGCTTGAGGGATTGGCCTGCATTGGTTGCCTGACTGCCAAAGAGAGGAGAAGGAACTTTGTGTGTACTTTATTCAACTTGTGAAGGATCTCCAAGGGCTTGAGAAAAGAGCTTGACTTCTGCTGAAGTCTCAAGGACAACAGACTTTACCAAACAGCTCCCCAAGAGTCTTTTGGAAGTGCCTGCTGTTTTGATAGGCTTTCTGAGGGACAGCGTGTCGCAAGGAGCTGGAAGCGTGACTCACGAACAAGAAGCGAGTCGCCGAACTGCTGCTGTCGCTTCACAACGAGAAAGCGCCTTGCATCGCCGGAGAAGAGGATCAACGTCGCATCAGATGCCGCCGCATCACCGGGAAGCGTGTCGCAGGGCCTGTCGCGGCCCAGAAGAACCGTTGAGTCCTCGCAGGGTCACCGAAGTGCCTTGCATCTCCGGAGAAAAGGATCGACGTCGCATCAAACGATGACGCATCAACGGGAAGTGTGTCGCAGGGCCTGTCGCAGCCCAGAAGAACTGTTGAGTCATCGCAGGGTCATCGAAGCGCCTCGCATCTCCGGAGAAGAGGATCGACGTCGCATCAGATGCCGCCGCATCACCGGGAAGCTTGTCGCAGGGTCTGTCGCAGCTCGCATCATTGGCGAAGCATCTCGCATCGCCAGAGAAGAGGATCGACATCACATCAGACGCCGCCGCATCACCGGGAAGCATGTTGCAGGGCCTGCCGCGGCTCGCATTGTTGTCGAAGCGTCTCGCATCAAGGGAGAAGAGGATTGACGTCGCAGAAGACGCCGCCGCATCACTGAGAAGCGTGTCGCAGGACCTGTCGCGGTCCGCATCGTGTCGCATCAAGAAAAAGATGCCATCTTTGTTTCTTTGCACCGGATCTTCATCGCATCATGGCGTTGCGTTCAGCACCGCCACGGAAGCGCAGTAAGAAACCGACGCATCACCTCCCCTCGCAGAGAAGAACTGACGCATCCCCTACGCAGCAGTAGGGACCCGACGCATCACCGTTCTTGCATGTAAGGAACCGACGCATCACCTTCCCTGCAACACTTTTGTTGTATAGCGTTACGCATCTTAAGGTACATTGAACTCAAAGTGTCGCATTTTACATCTAAAGAGAACTAAGCTAATTCTACCATTTTAAGTACAGTATTGTGGATTTTTGTCGTTTATGGTCTTGTGTTAAATCTATATAAAGAATACTTATTTTTGATATACAACTTGTGTGGTGTCCATCTGTAGTGTTTTCACTGGGTTACTGTATGTGTTCACAAATGCTTTACACACTGCCTCTGAGAGAAGCCTGTATGTTCGTGCCAAGCTACCCAGGGGGCGAGCAGGGGTTATTTTAGGAGTGTACCCCCTTACCCTGACTAGACGCAAGGGTCTGTATTTGGTCAAAGGTACCTACCTCTGCCAAATAGAGACCCCCAAATCTAACAGGGCTACATTAAAAGGCAGCAGGGCTCCAAAGAAGTCGGTGTCGGTTGAAGTACCTCTGTGAGGCGGTTAGTCCTGACAGCCACCATAGGAAGATCGAGGCCCGAGGCCTCAGCACCCTACACAACGCCATTGCATACGGGGATCTCTTCTCCGTAGCCATGGTAGGGGGAGAAAGAATGCCAAGGTCTGGGCAGGTGTCCAAACCCATAGCCTCATCCAAATCCTCTCTCCTGTCCGGCTCGTCCAGCTGGTCTGCTAAAGGGTCAACAGACCCCTCTCAGTCCTCCTCACCCTCCTCTGGCTACCACTCAGGGCGATAGGGAACGCCAGGGTAGAACAGTGGTACAAAAGTTCCCTCCGGCGCCGGTTCCAACATTGACTGACGCTGGTCCGGCGCCGAGTTTTACTCAGGGGAGGCTGAGGTCGACGCCGTTCGGGGGCACCACCGGCGTCAGGAGCATTGTCACTAATCAGGGGAAAGTACCGTGAGGTCGACCGGCGCCGATCCGGATCCAGACCTGGATCCTCGGGGGGCCCTCCGGTGCCGAGGCCAGAGCCACCAGCATCGAAGCGCCAAGACCCCCAGCAGAGTCCGTGGGGCCCGAAGGCGAGCCAGCAGAGTCAGGCTGCCCAAAGATGCTCTGAAGCGCTTCACAGAAACCTCGAAGTTGGGCAGGGGCGCTCCAGCTCCGGGAAAGGGAGGGAAGCGCGTAGTCATCCCAGAAGCAGGCTCCGAAGATGGAGCCGGAGAGCGACAATGCTCTGGGTCCCGCGGTGCGTCGGCCAACGGACAGGGAGAAGGCAAAGAGCGACGATGCTTCTTTGTTTTCTTTCTGGGCTTCAATTTACCTGAGGAGTGCGAAGACTTCAATGATGAGTGGTGGTAGCTCCGCAACCGGTCCCAGGACCTTCCTCTCGGCAGGGACCTTGAAAGGCACGAAGCAGACTGACGGGCCTCCAAAAGCTTTTGGGACCACCCCTGCAAAGACTTTGGGTTCATGGCACAGCAGTCGAAGCATGACTTCGGGTCGTGGTCGCGCTCAAGGCACCAGAGGAACACGAGCTGCCGATCCGTGATGGACATGCTTGTGACAGGAGTCACAAGGTTTTAAGCCGGTCAGACGATGGGACATCACTCGTGCTGCTACCAGGAGTCGAGTGACTCAAAATAAAGTTTAGTCAAAATGACTAAAGGGGCAAGCTCTCTGCAGATATGCGCTGGCTGGCACGTTACAAGAAATAACTGACATCAGCACGCAGGGGCGGCGTCTAAATAGACACCATGACGTCATCCCGGCGAACACGATGCCGACGACAGACGCCGAGTCGACCGACAATACCTACCGACACGCAGGGGTACTGCTAAGAAATCATTCTCCGGATCCAGCCTGACGCCTGGGGTTAATTCTAAGGTAAGGAATTTATAACTAATAGTCTCTTTCAGATTTGTAGGTTTTAAGTGCAGGAACCTCACATATAAGGAAACTTATATCTGTCGTATTACACAGGCTGCAATGGCAGGCCTGTAGTCACAGTTTGAGTGGTCTCCCGTGGGTGGCATAATACATGCTTCAGCCCTGTTTCACCTGTGCCCTGTGTAGGAGAGTAGGGTCTGCTTTCTATGTTCACCCCCACTTTTTGCTTTTGCTTTACTGGTTTTCGACTTAGATGTGGCTGTGGGCCTGCTAATCAGACCCACAGCCCTGCTGTTCTCTCTCTAAATTGATACTATGTACTTTAGGTGCATAACCCATTTGGATAGGATCACCTTATTGGTCCCTGTACAGTGTACCTTAGGTACCCAGGGCATAGGTGTACCCTAGGCCTACCAGGGGCTGCAGCATGTATTATGCCACCCCTGGCCTGGCCTTCCATTATGACACAACTGGCTGATCACTCAGCTGGGGCAAAGTCGTGTAATCACTCCTTGCTTAGGTGTAGTATTCCTATACCTAACTTACATATAGACACATGTGTACCTATCAGCCACTCCTATGGCAGGCCTTAACAATCCTGGAGGCAGAGTGCTTGGTAACATGTGAGATGGTGCTCTAGCATGAGCTGAGCCTGTCTGCAGCTTTCGGAACCATGTCCTTATAGCTGTTCTATGATATAGCCTACCATATACTCTTAAAGTGCCTTATAATCTTAAACGGTTATGGTAACTATGGTTTGGCTTTATCAAAACATGTCGTGAAAGGTGTCCAACACTTTGGAATAATACCCCCATCCCATTTCTGGGGATGAGGATATTATCCCTCCCTTCTAGAGGGAGAAGACATGTTGTAACCTACTTACCCGGTTAAAGTTAACCAGAGCCCCAGCATCACAAAATGGATGCTGCTGCCACAGAAACGAGTCTGACCTCCTGCTGCTGGGAGTGATCCCGGCAAGGGAGGCTTTGACAATAGGTTTCCTGCCTTGGGAGGTGCGAGCACCACCCCAGACAGGCCTTAGTGTATTGGGGCAGGGAGGGATGAAAAGAATGAGACATGCCTGGGGCACACAAGGTGTCCCGAGCATAGTCCAGTTCAAACCGGTGCTGGGGTACTCCAGCCCCAGTCCTGGCGCGAAACTGGACAAAGGGAAGGGGGTGTAACCACCCCCCTCCCAGGTCCCACCCATAAGGCGTGACCTAGCAGGTAACCCAGCCCCCCAGATTAGTATCAGAGTGGTAGCTGGGCCCCAGGAGATTAGATTATCCTGAACCTGCAACTTGAACAGAAACTCTGGACCTTCGACATTCGACGAAAGAAGAAGACTGAAGAATCTCCCTTGTGGCCAAGGAGTGGCTACCCTGTGCAAACAGGCACCATCAAGAGACTACCCTTTGCTTTGCTGAAGTTCTACGAGGGACCGACTGCAGAGCCCGACCAGAGCCTTGACTTCCAGACTTCTCCGACCCTGATCCACATCCACAGCCGAGCTGAGATCCGTGGAGGCGACGAGAGACGTGGGACCGGCTACCTGGGAAAAGTGGCTAGTACCTTCCAGCGCAGCTTCTGAGGCACCCTCGAAGTTGTGCACCGGGGATTGAGAAGCCCCAACCCCAAGCACCATCTGCACCGAAGGTCAGCCCCCCACACTCCACGAGTCCTGCGTGGGGCCCTTCTGCATTTTCCCGCTTGCTGCGCCTGTCCGGTTTCTTGCCCGTTGGCTAGTGGCCTCAGTGACGACGCATCCTGAAATCTTCACTGCTGGTTTGGCTCCTCCAGACTGGCTCCCGCTTCCTTGCAAAAGAGAAGCACCCCAGACCTTCCTGGTCTGCACCAGAAGCAAGTCCTCCGTTCTTCGTGGGTTCCGCTTGCCAAGGCTTGGTGAGTCCTAGTTCGACTTCGCCGCCGCCGACAGCAAGAGCCTTCGTGGGACAGCTCGCCTCCTGGTCCTGGTCGTCCTCGACGTCTCCTGGTACCCGTGGCTGCAGCGACAAGCTTCACCTTTCACCTGCAATCTTCACGACATCGCCTGGTTCCATCCTGGTTCCACGTGGTCACTGGCTAGTGACCTTGACTCTGTCCCTTCTGCTTGCAGGTCTCCTTTCTTCTTGATCCCAGCCTTGGGATCCACCGGACACTCTTCACTGACTGCCTGTCAGCAACTTTCCTTCAGGCATCCATAGAAGTCCACGACGAAACCCGACGCAAGTTCACACCTATGCACCCGCAGCCCGTGGGCTAGGTAACTTCGGTACTTCGGTGCTCACAAGGGTAGTGACTTTCCTAGGGTCTAGTTTCCGAGTCTCGACTCTCTAGCTGCTTCAGAAGTGTCCTTAAACTGTTAATTTCTAACTACTAGTAATTCTATCGACTTTTACGCATTACGCGTGAGTGTTTCCACTCTGCACCTGAATCCCGTGAGCCTCCCACTTCCTAACTGTTGCTAGTGTAGTGTAGCCCCAGCGATTCCCTAGGCCTAGGCCTATCCTATTTCCGTGACAGTGGTCCTTATACCACTTCTTTAGTACATGGTTTGCGTGGCCCCTAGGGCCTAACTGTATTACTTACCTGTGTGACTTAATGTATGCTTACATAAGACTGTGTTGTACTTACCTCTAATCTCATAAAGAGTGCTGAGGGTTTAACTAGAATAAATACACTTTATTTTATATATATATATCTGTTGTGGTGTCCTTTCATTTGGTATTCAAGGGATTATATATGGTATCACAGCTGGCTACACATGCCATTCAGAGTTTAGCCTAAGACTGCTCTTGTCCATGCTACCTCTAGGATAGCTGGTCTATAAGGTTAACTTTACAACCAATCACCATAAGGGTTGTTTGGACTGATATAAGGTGTACACTAGAACTAGTGACATCATACATCAGGCCAACTTCTCACACCCTGGGTACCTTAGTACCATATACTAGGGACTTACAAGGATACATCAGTAGCCAATCTGGGGGGATACATAATTACTCACCATGTATAATTTAGGGGAGAAGCACAGAGACTAGGGTCCTGATTAGCAGGATCCCAGTCAGACTAGTCAGTAAAACATAATGACACCAGCAAAAAGTGGGGATGACCATAAAAAAAGATCCCGCTTTCCTACAGTAGGTCCGACTCAAAAAGGTACAAAATGTGTATCAGCTGTGCAACTTTCTTTATGCTCATTACACTGCACAAGTAACAACAATGCAAACTTATCATTCGTAACAAACATTCAACTGCAAACGCCTAGCTCGCTTAAGAAGGTTGGCAAGAGAAAGAAAGTTTATCAAGTCTGAGTGCCTAGAAATGCTATCTTTGACAAAAAGGCCAATCATGGCGCTTTTAATTAATCCGTTGCCACATCCTTATGCAGTTTCATAGGAAGTTCTCTCTGAAAAACAAGTAGAAAATAAGTTCTCCACGACGAAGAAAAGTCAAAGCCATTGTATAAATTGTAAAAGCATTACCTGACCTGGATCGACGTAACCACAATGCCTAGACCAACTTCAAGTAGCAAAGACACACTTAACAAACCGCAACTGAGTGATATAATCTCTAGACTTGTCTTCAATAACACTGTTTTCACTATTAAACACAGGCCGAAAACACACATTTTGCGTCAAGTCAACAGGAGCTACTGCCGTTCAGACATAGCTTAAGGAATATGGGAAATAATATCACAAATAACGATCCTGAGGCTATAAACCAGCCCCGGCTTAAAAACATATAGAATTAACTGTAAACCTAATATGCTAAAAACACAAAAGATGATTATTAGACTTACATGATTTACAAAGAGTGGTGCCAGTTTTTCAGGATCATCAAGGCACTTCTCCAATTCCCCCAAAAAGAAGCTGCAAACAAGAAAACAAAACAAGTAACATATACAAAACATACATAAGGTGAATCTTTGCATTCCGTTATTTTCCAAGGCAAGCGCAAAGAACAAGTTACTTACCTTCAGTAACGATATATCTGTAGGAAACATTAGTTATTTAGATTCCTTACCTTAGAATATCCCCAGGCGTCAGGCAATACCCTTGCGCATTGCTAGGCGTCGTCTGCGGCTCCGTTTCCGTCGTCGGCGTCGTGATCGCCGGAATGACGTCGTCGGAGTACTTAGACGCCGCCCTCGCGCGCTGACGTCAGTTCTTGTACACAGCTTTCCGCGCCAGGAATGCAGAGCCATGCAAGAAACCGACACTGGTGCCAAGAATCTAGGGCCCTGAAAGGGATGACCTTAACCCTAGAAGTCAGTTCGCAGAGCGGGGAGGATGGGTGGGGCGGAAAGGAATCTAACTAACTAATGTTTCTTACAGATATATCGTTACCGAAGGTAAGTAACTTGTTCATCTGAAAGAAACACGTTAGTTAGATTCCTTACCTTAGAATAGATACCCCAACAATACCAACCCCGGTGGTGGGTCTGCGAACCAAGATCACACCAGGAAGTCCTGGAGAACGGAACGGCCAAAGAAGCCGTCTCTCCGGACTTGGCTGTCCAGGCAGTAATGCTTGGCAAACGTGTGCAGCGAGGCCCACGTTGCTGCCTGACAAATGTCCTGCAGAGGGACTCCCCGTTCCAGGGCAGTAGTAGCCGCTGTGGCCCGAGTGGAATGGGCCCGCAGCCCCACAGGAGGTTCCTTCTTAGCCAAGGACTAACAGGCCTTGATGCACAAAACGACCCACCGAGAGATGGTTCGCTTGTGCACTGCCCACCACTTCTTAGCGCCCACGTAGCCAACAAAAAGTTGGTCGTCCACTCGGAACTGTTTCGTGCGGTCCAGATAGAAGGACAGCGCTCGTTTTGGGTCCAGACAGTGGAGCCTCTCTTCCTCTTTCGAGGGATGCGGAGGCGGAAAGAAGGTGGGCAATGTAATAGATTGGCCGATGTGAAAAGCAGTTACCACCTTAGGGAGAAAGGAAGGACGAGTCCTGAGAACAACCTTGTCCGGATGGACAGAGAGGAAAAGAGGCTTAGAAGAAAGAGCCTGGAGATCACTCACCCTTCTAGCAGAGGTGATGGCAACCAGGAAAGCAGTCTTAAGAGTCAGAAGACGAAGGGGACAATTATGAAGTGGCTCAAAGGGAGCGCACATCAGATAGGTCAACACTAGGTTTAAATCCCACTGAGGCATTACGAAAGGGACAGGAGGAAACATGTGAGTAATGCCCTTAAAGAATAGAGAAACAACAGGGGATTTAAAAAGAGAAGGCTGATCAGGAAGCCGTAAGAAAGCAGAAATAGCCGAAAGGTATCCCTTGAGGGTGCCCAGAGCAGAGCCCTGCTGGGCCAGGGAAAGAAGAAAGAGGAGAACCTCAGAAAGAGGGGCGGAAAGGGGATCCACTGCCTTTGCTGTGCACCATGCCACAAATCTGTTCCACCTGCAGGCGTATACCGATTTTGTGGAGGGACGCCTGGCTGCCAGAATGACATTACAGACTTCAGGAGGCAAGTCAAAAGGCATCAACTGTCGCCGCTCAATCTCCAAGCATGGAGGTGGAGACTGGACATGTTCGGGTGGAGGACCGTCCCCTGCTGCTGCGACAGAAGGTCCTCCTGAAGAGGCAGTCAGATCGGGGGATCGATCGATAGACTGAGTAGCTCGGGATACCAGTATCTTCGTGCCCAATCCGGAGCCACAAGGATGACTTGGGCCCGGTCGCGCCTGATCTTCTTCAGCACACTGGGCAGAAGTGGTAGACCGCAACTCCACTCGTGACGAAAAGCGTCTCCGAGCGAGTGCCGCCTTGGTAATTCCAACGCGCAGAACTGATGACATTGCGCGTTCTCTTCGGTGGCGAATAGATCTAACAAAGGCTCTCCCCACTGCCGAAAGAGTCCTTGCGCCACGTCTGAGTTTAGACGCCATTCGTGTTCCATCATGCACCAGGGGCTGAGTTTGTCCGCTCTGGCGTTCAGAGAGGCCGCCAGGTGTTGAACCACCAGAGTGATGCCCTGATGTTCCAGCCATGTCCAGAGGCGCAGAGCCTCTCGACAAAGGTTCCACGACCCCACCACCCCCCTGTTTGTTGCAATACCACATGGCGGTGGTGTTGTCCGTGAACACCTGCACTACACTACCCCGAACAGAGGGAAGGAATGCCTTCAGTGCAAGTCGGATCGCCCGCAGCTCCAATAATTTGATATGGAGCCGGGACTCTGCCGGAGACCAGAGGCCTCTGATCTCCGCCTCTCCCATGTGGCCCCCCCATCCCAGGAGGGACGCATCCGTCACCACTACGTGCTCCGGTTGGGGTAGGGAGAGGGATCTGCCACTGACCCAATAGCGGTCCGTGAGCCACCACTGCAACCGTCTTGCAGTGCCCTCCGAGATCAAGACATGGTCGGACAGGTTGCCCCGATGCTGGGCCTACTGAAACTTCAGATCCCACTGCAGAACCCGCATCCGCCACCTGGCGTGATGTACCAGCAGGATGCAGGAGGCCATCAGACACAGGAGCCGCAGCACCAACCTGACCGAAACCCGGGATTAAGGCCGAAAGATCGGAATCAGAGCCTGAATATCCCCAACCCGCTGTTCCGGAGGATAGACCCGGAACTGCGCCAAGTCCAGAACCGCACGGATGAAAAGGAGCTTCTGGGAGGGACTCAGATGCGACTTCGGCACATTGATGGAAAACCCCAGCAAATGCAGGAGGTCGGCCGTAGTATGGAGGTGGGAGACGACTGCCTGGGGCGAGCCCGCCTTAAACAACCAGTCGTCGAGATAGGGGAAGACTGGAACCCCTAATCTGCGCAGATGAGCTGCAACCACTGCCATCACTTTCGTGAACACCCGAGGGGCACTGGTGAGGCCGAAGGGCAGCACGGTAAACTGAAAGTGCTCGTGGCCTACCGTGAACCGCAGGTAACGCCGGTGGGCTGGCAGGACGGGGATGTGGAAATAAGCGTCCTGCAAGTCCAACGCTACCATCCAGTCTCCAGGGTCTAGGGCAGCCAGAACCTGAGCTAAGGTAAGCATCCTGAACTTCTCCTTCCGGAGGAAGGCGTTGACGCTCCTGAGGTCCAAGATTTGCCCTTCTTGGGAACCAGAAAGTAGAGGGAATAACAACCCCGACCTACTTCTGGGCCAGGAACGCGCTCGATGGCCCCCTTGGCCAAGAGGGCCGTAACTTCCTCCTGCAGAAGTTGCAAGTGATCCCCCGACATGCAGTGGCATGGCTGGAGGAGTTGCCTCGAAAGGGAGGGAGAAGCCCCTTCGGACGATTTGCAGCACCCACCTGTCCGATGTGATGGTACGCCAGTGGAGCAGGTGATGGCGAACTCTGCCTCCCACTGGCGTGGAATGGGCCTGAAAGCTCGGACTAGGACGGCTTTGAGGCGGATGCTGCTGGGGCAGATGTGGGCGGACCGGCTCTCTGTCCCCCTGCTCCGCCTCGGCGGAATCCACGTCCGCGACCGCGTTGAGGCTGGTTCTGCGGCCTGTGGCTAGACAGACGTGAGGGGGCGCCCCTTCCTTGGCCACGAAAGGGGCAAAAAGCGGAAGTTTGCGGGCACGGGCCGAGAGGCCCAAGGACTTGGCCGTAGCCCTGGAGTCCTTAAAGAGCTCCAGCGCACTATCTGCTTTGTTGCCAAAAAGGCGACGGCCATCGAAGGGCATGTCCATGAGGAGGCTCTGGACATCCCCGGAGAAATTCGTGGATCTCAGCCAGGTGTGGCGCCGAATCCCCACCGTGGTCGCAATTGCCCTGCCTAGCGAGTCCGTTGTGTCCAGCCCACATCGTATCGAATACCATGCCGCATCCCACCCCTCGGCAAGAGCCTGGGCGAGCTGTGTCTGGGCCTCCTCCGGACACTGGCGCAGCACGTCCGCCACCGTATCCCACAAGGAGTGGGTGTGACGGTCCAAAAGGCACGCGGTGTTGATAGACCGCAACCCCAAACTAAGGGAGGAGACCAGTTTCTTCCCAAACTGTTTCAACCTTTTGGATTCCCGATCCGGGGGAGCGGACGGGAAGGCGGTCTGGGAGGTAGAAGCCTGGATAACCAGGCTCTCGGGCGTGGGGTGCACCGACAGAAAGCTGGGGTGGCCCGGTGCGGGGCAGTGGCGCCGGGCCACGTTCCGGTCCACAGGAGTGACTGTGGAGGGCTTGGACCAGGTGCCCATCAGAACGTCCGTCAGTGCTTCATTGAACTGCAGCAGAGGCTCCGAAGAGCTTACTGGCGGTTGAACCACTTCAGTGAGGAGATTAGTTCTCACAGCCACTGCAGGGAGCTCCAGCCGGAGGGCTCCAGCAGCCCTGCGCAGCACCACAGAATAGGTAGCACCCTCCTCCATAGCCACGGAGGGAGGAGAGATGAAGCCAGTGTCAGGGGAGGTGTCAAGACCACTGGCATTCCCCAGCTCTTCTGCCCAGTCCTGAGATAACTGGCACTGCTGTGCCAGATGGTCCTCAGACCCCTCCCAGTCATCCCCGTCATCCGACTCCTGGTAGACAGGTGGAATGGTCGGAGCCGGGCGGAAGATGCACCTGTCATCCATCGGCACCGGATACGGCGCCGGGCGGCGCCGCTCCGACGCCGGGCCCGGACCGGGACTAAACCTGGGGACGACGTTGTCCGAAGACGGCGCCAGGGATGGCACCGAAGGGGTCGACACCGGCGGAGGGGTCGTAAGGTCGACCGGCATCGACCGGTATCCAGGCCTGGATCCCACGGGGGCCTGCCGCGTTGGGACCGAAGTCGACGACGGCCCCGGGGCCGGAGCCGCTGGCTCGCTAGGCCTCCCAGTCGAGCCTGCGGGGCCCAAAGGTGCGCCGGCAGGCATCGACGGTGGAGCTAGACTCCTCATGGCCACGAGGAAGTCTCTGATCTCCGCCGGAGTCACGTCAGACCCAGGGACCGGTGGGTATGGGGTCGGACGCGACTCCTACGGCTCTGAGGGAGCCGCGCGGGTAGTGACACCCGAACCCACGGCCAAGTCACGCGACCGGCGAGGGGAGTCAGAAGAGCGATGTCGCCTCTTCGACTTCTTGCTGCGCCTCGACTTACCGGAATTAGAGAACTTTGACCCCGACGAACGGTGATGGCTGCAGCTCCACGACCGGTCCCTCGACCTCCTCCTTGACCGGGACCTCGAGCGGCGCGGAGCCGACTGCCGGATCTCGAGCAGCTTGCGGGACCGCTCCCGCCTAGCCTTCGAGGTCCAGGCCCGGCAGTCGAGGCACGACTCGGCATCATGGTCGGCCCCAAGGCAGTAAAGACACCGGCGGTGGTGATCCGTGACCGACATCAGGCCGTAACAGGCGTCGCACGGTTTCATCCCAGGCATCCCTACCTGCACCAGAGTCGAGGTTGACTGGAAATGGAACCAAAAGAGTTCAAAAGGTTTAGTCAAAAAGTGACTATAAGGGTATGCTCTTCCCGGATCGGCGCTTACTGGCGCGGAAAAAAAAGAAGAACTGACGTCAGCGCGCGAGGACGGCGTCTACGTACTCCGATGACGTCATCCCGGCAATCACGACGCCGACGACTGACGCGGAGCCGCAGACGACGCCTCGCGACGAGCAAGGGTACTGCTGACGAAAAATATTTCCGGATCCAGCCTGACACCTGGCGATATTCTAATGTGAGGAATCTAACTAATGTGTTTCTTTCAGATAAGTCTATTTTAGGAAACACACTTTCGAAAGTAGGAGACGAGGACTTGGGCGTAGAGTTCCCACTCATGGGTCTGTTGCTGCACCCTGCTGAGCAGGTCTGTAAAATCGGTGTCCACTCCGGGCAGATATTCCGCCAAGAGATTAATGTGGAGGTAAAGAGCCCAGTTCCATATGGTCGTTGTGAAGATCATGCCCTCGTTTATGTAAATAATGCATGACTGTCATATTCTCCATCTAGACTAGGAAAACCTTGTGAGAAAGGTGAAGAAGGAATGCTTTCAGGGCCAGGAAAATTGCCTGAAGCTCCAAGTAGCTGATGTGTAGGGATTGATGTCTGGCATCCCACATACTCTGTACTGTGAGGTCTTGTAGATGGGCATCCCAACCCGTCTCTGATGCGTTTATGGTGAGGTGAGGAACAGTGTCCAGAAATGGAATCCCCTGGAGCAGGTTGTTGGTGATTCACCATTGCAGAGAATGGTGAGTTTGGTGGTATAGCAACACTAGTTCCTCGAAGTGACCCTGTAATTGAGACCACTGGCGAGGCAGAATGCTGTAGGGGATGTATATGTAACCTAGCGTGAGAGACTACGGTAATACAAGAGGCCATCAGCTCTAGCAGATGCATCAAAGTCTGAACTGTGAGAGATGAGCTGGACTGGAAATGTGGAAGTTATTTGAAAAATCTGAATTCAAGCTGGATTGGGATATGTTAATCCTGACTGTGTGTTGAGGATTGCTCCTAGGTATGGTTTAATTTGGAGAGGTTGAAGGTGAAACTTGGGAACATTTATTGTAAATCCCAAGCTGTGAAGTAGATCCACAGTCAGCTGAGTATACTGTTGGTACTGAAGGTAGGTACTGCCCCTTTGATGCGCTAATCGTCCAGGTAGGGAACTGCATGACTGTTTTGTCTTCTTAGATGTGCTGCCACTATTGCCAAACATTTTGTAAACCCTCAAGTGATGTGGTCACCCCGAAAGGTAGAACTTTGGATTGGTATTATTGTCCTGATATGACAAACCTGAGGAATTTGCGGTGAGCAGGATTCATGGGTATATGAAAGTAAGCGTCCTTTAGGTGTAGTGTTGCAATAAAGACGCCCTGCTGTAGAAGTGGAATTACATCCTGTATATGAAAAGGTTCTGATAGGGTGTAGTGGTTCAGAGATCTGAGGTCTAAGATCGGGCTAAGTCCTTTTTGGAATCAGAAAGTATAGAGAATATACTCCTGTGCCTTGTATGTTGATGAGGGACTGGTTCTATGGCACCTTTAAGAAGAAGGGCTTCAACCTCTTGTTTAAGAAGTGTTAGGTGATCCTGTGATAACCCGTGAGTGTGAGGTGGGATGTTGGGTAGTGTGGTAATGAGCTTCAGACAGCAGCAATCTTAAATACTGGATAGTATCCACTGGTTTGTGGAGATGGACTCCCCGACTGGGTGAAAAAAATGTAGCCCCCCCCCCCCCCACCCCGACAGGTGTTGTGTGGTTGGGGGAAAGGATTGGGTAGTCATTGTTTTGCAGTGGATTATTCTTCGCGTCCTTTATTGCTACCATCTCTGAAGGAGCCCTGAAAAAGGCCTTACTGTAGGTGGAGTGGCCCAGCTTTTATTGAGAAGTGGAGGCATTGATGGTGGCTGATTTATCGTAATCCTTGTAGCCGGAGCGACAAAAGTAGTAGTTTGTAAGGCTACCATAGCTTTAGCAGAATCTGCGTCCTCTTTCATTTTATCTAAGGTGGTGTCTACTTGTGGGCAAAAAAGATGGTCTTTGTCGAAAGGCATGATGAAAACTGCCTGTTGATCTTCTGGCTTGATGCCAGAACATCTGAGTCAAGCATGTCTCCTAAGGAGCACGACACCTTGAGCGGCTGTATCCGCTGCATCTAGGCCACACCTGATAGCATTATTGGTGATGATCTGACCCTCTGCAACAATTTGTTGTCCTCTTTTACGATGAACCTCAGGGAGAAACTGTAGTAGCTCCTGCATCTCATTCCATTGGGCCCTATCATAACATATCAAAAAGGAGTATACCTGCTGTTCCTCAAGTCAAGAAAGAAGGAGTCAACAAGAAGGCTGGATATAACTAAATACACAATGTGTATATAGTTGGTAATCCATTTGTTGGATAATAATGCCCTCACACACCCTTTCAGGTGTCATGCTTCATCATATAGGCTGCTCCTCGTCGGGCCGGCGGTGCAATGCCTAACGGGCTCCCTAAAAAGGGGCACTTTGTCGGAGATCTTCAATCCAACTGCCGTATGGTGAAGTGCGGGTATGGGGGCCTGACTAATGTAGATGTAAAGAAGTGATTTAAAACAGGGTTGGAAGTGCCGGTTGGGAATTCAATTTTATTCTGAAGGCCTCCTTCCCTGATTAAAAATGTGTATATAGCACTCAACAGAGTATAATGTCTCTTGTGAGAGTGATCTATGTTAGTGTTTAATGGTCAACATGTTTCTCGCATGGAGCTATTACACTCGCGATTCTTCAGGACCTAAAAAAACTATCTACAAAAGGAGAGAACTAAGTGATATTAATCCTCTAAGTGAAAGCAGGTTTAATGTGAGTCAGTATCTCTTAACTAAAATACCTGTCATGGTCTGGTACTACCTGTAAAAAAAGGAAGGTAGGTTATACTGTTCACGTACTGAAATTCAATGGACATGACAATTAAAAAACAGCCTTCAAAGTGACTAATGAATCCTAGTTAGCATGAACCGGTGGTGACTTCTGATGCGTCTGGGCGTAACAGAGCACAGTTAATAAGTGGTGTACCCCCACAGTGAACTATAGTGACTAATCGCCTATGTGGAGAACGTTAAAAACAGCAGCAGCAAGAAAATAGACTCAAGTGACTCACCCTAGTCCGTAGAATTTCAGACCACAACAGTACTTGGTGGGTTGAGCATGAGCATAGGATCCTCTAAAAGTAGGACTAAACCGAACATTGTTAGTAGAATGAATCGTGCAATGATGAGACAAAAGTGTAAAGACAACAAATGAAAATAGAGATAAATTAAATAAACATGTGGTAGGAGACATGTCTAAAACATCGAAGCAGTAGTTAATCAACTGTCTAGTATATCTCCTATGAAAGTGAGCCTCTGAATTGGTATATGTGGCCATTAAGGAAATAATACGAAGTGAAGTTGTCTGAGAAAACATGCATTGAGGTGAAATCATGAAACGTAGTAGGCGCTGTATGTACACGCACAACATGAAAACAACCAAGGCTTGTTGGTCTCTGGTAACCCCGTGGATGGAGAGAGACCGATTAACACAGCACACAATGCGTATCGCTCTGAGGCATCGTTCCAAGGTGCCGGCTAAGCGTCAGCGTTCGCTAGGTCCTGGGTCTATTTAACAGTAATGAAAGCACAGTGTATGCCGTGATGCAGTATGATTAACTCCCAATGTGAATACTAGGCAGTTCTCTGTAGAAATAACGCCGGTATGCGGCTTGATAAGGACGCTGGGGATAACTTCCCTACGTAAGTGTGTAAATCAAATATTGCGGCCAAAAACAAAAACCATAAGGGGGGGGTTGGTTAGCCGTGGTACTTACATTTTGCCTCGCTCATGCCGTGAGTCTTGACCTACCCTTACCACCAAGTCCGGAAGGTAGCGTCAATGGCACAGAGGAAGGACTTATGCATCCGGCCGTGTCACGTGACATAGGGTTGAATTTCGTCAGTACAGCGTGAGCGTTCTGACTTAAAGGTGACAGACATCATCGGATGAGGAAAACGCACTATACAGGTTAAAATAGTGCGTGGGAAAAGAATCTTTATTAAATCCCCGTATTGTAACTGACGTAATGTTAACGTCTGTTTGCTTTGTAATATCGAAAAATGTGTCGCCCATTTTGGAATGGGATCTCGGAAACATTGAAATAATATATGGCCTGTGAAGGTCTAGAATAGATAATGAACCGGGTGCATGATTTATTCTAAAACATTCATCAATTGGATAGGTGTCGACAGGAGGGGTAAGTGGTCCCAAACGGATAGAATATGAGCTGAGATGAAGTTCAGCACTGGAGAGTAAATCAGGGCAGTGGGTCATCTAGTTGTCGGACACTATACAGGACTGAAGCCCTATATGGTTTCTTATAGGATACAGACTAATTAAAGTTTGAATGTCCCCCAAGGGATGTCATCGTTAAGACCATCAATGTCGGAGGACAAGCGGTGTATCCACCTCTGTTCTTTCACAAAGAGACTCTGCTTGGAAAAATGGGGGTTGGCTTCTAAAATCAGCCATTTCACCGAGTCTGGCGAGTGTCTTTTTTCCAGAAAATGTACACAAATCTTGGTGTTGTTCTTGTGACAACGAAAATTGCTGCGGTGTTCTGAGATGCGCAATTTGATGGGTCGAGTCGTCATCCCCACATAATATAAGTCGCAGGGGCATGTTATGAGATAAATACAGTTAGCTGTGTTACAATTTGTGTGTGACCTCATTTCCCAAGTGAAGGTAGTGTTGAGTGTAACAGTCTTGTGTACGGATGTAAAGGTACATGCACTACACATACCACATGGATAGTGTCCTTTAACCGTGGGTAATCGCCAAAGCGTTTTCTGAGAGGACTTGGTTATAAGTTTTGGTCTGGTTTGTACAACCATATCCTTAATATTCTTAGAACGCTTGTATGCAAATCGAGGCGGTTCAAGACTCATCGTCCCCGTGTTGAGGATATTCCAATGTTTTTTCAAAACCTTGGTCACTTGGTTGGTGACCGGTGTGAAAGTCGTGACACAGGTCAAAATTTGGGGATCAGTTTTTTCTTCTTTGGGGTCCAATAGAGCTTCTCTGTTGTTATTCCGAGCCCGTTTTCTTGACTGGGTGATGCTCCTCACCGGGTATCGTCTCTCCCTCAGGTTGCGGGCAAGAATCGCTGACTCATTTTTATATGCATCCAATGTGCTGCAATTCCTTCTTACTCTTAGAAACTGCCCAAAGGGTAAATTTTCTTTTAGTGATCTTGGATGGTAACTGTTGAAATGTAACAGGCTGTTACGATCAGTAGCTTTCCTGTATAGAGTAGTGGAGAAATTGCCTTGAGTGAGCTTAATGGTTAAGTCCAAGAAGGCAATCTGGGAGGAGGATGCTGTTATAGTAAAATTGAGGTGAGGATTGAGATTGTTAATCCATGTGAAAAAAGTATTGTAGCTTTCAAGTCTCCTGTCCAAAAGATCAGGATATCATCTATGAAACGTTTCCATAGGCGAATATTGTGGCGGTATGGGTTCGTGTCACAGAAGATATGTTCTCCCTCAAATGATGCCATATAGAGACAGGCCACACTGGGAGCAAAGGTACTCCCCATGGAAGTACCTTGGGTCTGGTGGTAGAGTTGGCCTCTGAATTCAAAGAAGTTTTCAGTGAGGGCTAGCGTGGCACAGTCTATGATGAATGAAGGTGGAGTAGGTGACTCCCAAGGAGATCGACTCAAAACTTCCTCAATCACTTCTAGAGTAGCCCTCTGTGGGATGTTTGTGTAGAGGGCTTCAACATCTAGAGTGATGAGGAAGTTGATGTCATTGGTATCCTGGACCTGGTCTAGCAGGCGTAACACATCGGTGGTATCTTGTATGTATGATGGTGTACACCTTACCAGTGGTTTTAAGAAATGATCGCAGAATTGCGATAGAGGTTCAAGAATTGAATCGATACCTGACACTATAGGGCGCCCTGGCACCGGTGTGACCCCCTTGTGAATTTTGGGTAGAATATAGAAATAGGGGGTTCTGGGCTCTTTCTTGATGAGGAAGGAAGCCTCCTTCTCGCTCAGCCACCCTTGACTTTCTGCTGAGTCAACTAAACCGGTGATAGTTTTCTTCAGACGTTCAGTTGGGTTCCTAGGGATAGGTGTGTAATACTTCCTGTCACCCAATTGTCGTAGACATTCATTGTCATAGTCAGTTGTGGTCATTATGACAGTAGCGCCACCTTTATCGGCCTGTTTGATAATGATAGTTGGATCATTAGCCAATGTTGCAATTGCCATCCTCTCTTTCTTACTGATGTTATTAAATTGTTTGTGTCCTGCAATTGCTTTCACATCTTTGAGTACTGCCTGTTCATAGGTCAGGACTTCATTGGGTACCATCCCCGCGTGGGGGGTAAAGGATGAAGGATTATGTAAACCTGAGTCATTGTCGGGTACATAATCTTTTCCCTCAAAGAAGAATCTTAATCGGATCTTACGAAAGAATTGGTGTAGTTCACAGATTTGCTTAAAGGGATCCACCATGGGGGTTGGAACGAACCCTAGTCCTTTTTGGAGGACGTCGTCTTCAGTTTGTGTCAATTGTCTAGATGACAAATTGACAACTAAATTTGTTTTTTGTTGGTGTGGCTCCTGGTCTCCATTCCCCGTTGGGGAGGTTCCTCCCACTGTACTCTTTTCTCTTGTGGGGCCCCTCTTTTTCGCCCTCGCCCTCTGCCCCAACCTCTGCCTAAAAAAGGGGGCTGGCTCATGCCTTGGGGTATAAATTGAGGTAAGCAGTGTGGACCGAATTGAGGGGGGCCCTGAGGGTACATTGGATATTGCCAGAAGGCAGGCCCCTGGTAGGGTGGTGGTGGAAAGGTATTGTATCCACGTCTGCCCTTCTTCCCTCTATATTGATTGGATCTCAAGTTCTCAGTACTGGAGTCACTGTTAGTGGAAGACCCTCTCCTCGAGGAGTCTGTGTCAGTGTCAGATGAATAGTTGGTGTTTAATGGGACATAATCTGCTTTGAGGTATGGATAGACTTTTTCTTTATCAAAGCGTTTAATGTCTTTTTGTAACTTCACAACTTTTTGTTTCATGAAATATTCTTTGTGTTCAGCTATTTCATTATTGAGTCTCGTTAGTTTGGATTTGTACTGGGAACCAGGGTTATTTTGTTTTAGAGCACTCTCAGCAGTTTGAATTCGTGCTAATAGTTCATCTGCCAGTCTTTTGGCAGTATTGATGATTAGGATCAGAAGATCCCTGGTGCACTTCCAGGAGATCTGTGACCATTCAATTTTGAATTGTCCATCCTCCCAGAAAATCCTAGGGAAATTCTTCACTATGAGGCCATTAGGAGAAATATTGGCCCTGAAATACTCAGTCATGAGAGCACCATGTAGGGTAATACGTACCCATTCTCGTGTCATATCAGATAGTGATTGCCAATCAGCCAATTGGCTACCTGTAGCAAGTTCGTGGTCGAGACCCAGAATGGAGGGGGTCCGGAGTATTTCTGCTGCGTGGTCATCCCCATAGCTCAAGCCCTGTCCCTCCATGAGTGGATAGGTGGGGTAGAGATAGGGGTGGTAAAAATCAGTTTCACAATATGGAACTGAGGCCTCTCGACTGGAAGTGAAGAGGATACAAAATATATTGGGGGATAGAACAAATCTCACCCACCATTAGAAAGTCCCACGGGTGTTTAGGCCGTGCAAAGCATGAACTACAAAGAGAGGGACAGAAGGGGCTATTTCCGCTCACAGGGGAGTGGGAGGTCCAGCAAGGCAAGTTGCCCCAAGGGTGAAGACTATCAAAAAGGAGTATACCTGCTGTTCCTCAAGTCAAGAAAGAAGGAGTCAACAAGAAGGCTGGATATAACTAAATACACAATGTGTATATAGTTGGTAATCCATTTGTTGGATAATAATGCCCTCACACACCCTTTCAGGTGTCATGCTTCATCATATGGGCTGCTCCTCGTCGGGCCGGCGGTGCAATGCCTAACGGGCTCCCTAAAAAGGGGCCTTTTTAGGGAGCCCGTTAGCTCCCTAAAAAAAGCTTGTGCTTTCCAAGCTATATCCTTTCCTGGACCGAATACTGCCTGAGCGCCGCCGATACTTTCGACGCCACTATATCTTTCGGGTGCGGACCCGCTACCAAACTCGGATCATTGAAACACATCCTCATAGAGAACCGATGTGCACCGGTGAGGAGGATTCTCCCTACCCTTTATATTTCGGCGACGCTGGCTTTAAGGAACGTGTTTATCCTCCCGTCCTGTAGCCCTGGAACGGTCCATCCCAAATTGTTGAAATCACTCACCTTGATATAATTGATTCTCTTTGGACCTCGTTTTGGCCACCCTACGCCACTTGAAGGCGACTTGATCTCGGAACCCACTCAACAAGTTGCTTGACACGTATTAGTGTCTTCGAACCTTAGTTAGAGGAAGCTTCCTTTAACCCATATTGGAACTTAAGGTCCCGTTGTGTCCCACACGTTTGTCATCGTCGTAGCCCTGATGAAGGTGTAGCCCTGTACTGGGCGAACACCGAAACGTGCGTTGGCGTTTACTCATATGTGCCTACCTGAAGACTTCGCCCATATGTAAAAACTTGGGAGTACACGAGTTTCCCTCAACCCCTGTTGGGTTAAATTGTATATTCCTTTGATGCGAAATATTTTCAAGTCAATTGTAAATAATTGTGTCTTTGTGTATATATGCCCCTTGTTGAACCTTTGAGTATGTTGTATGAATGACTGTGTGTATGATTGCTGTATGTGTGGGACCTTTTTATATATATTGCATTTGTGGAATCTATGTTTCTTAGTTTATGTTGTGTATAAAGATCATTATCCTGACCTTTATTTATTCAAATAAAATCCTGTGTTTATCACTTTCCCTTATCTGTCTCGCTGTCTTTTTGGGTCTGTCTCTAGCCTGTTGTTTGTTTGTAACCTTGACCCTATCTTGGGCTTATATACATCACTCCTGTGTAGGCAGCTGGTTTTGCTTTTCTTCTTTGCTGCAACATCTGTGCCAGCGCACCATACAGGAACCTTGCAAGGACTGTGGGCATCCAAGACACCTGAAGAAATCTCCCTTGAATTGAAGGGGTCACTTCCCTGCATCTGCAGGTACCGCAACTAAGCTGACCGATCTGCTGATCCTTGGCTCCCACGGACTTCAAAAGGCTCAGCAACACAGGTGGTGCTTCCTCAACTCCCATGAGGCCTTCCTTGTCCTCTCTCCAAGATTGAGGCCAGTATCCCATGACGAAGCCGCAGGAACTGAACACATGTGCACCGCGTCAACATTCAGTTGCAAAGGCTTGTTGGCTTCCTTCCACCAAGATCTTCGGGCTCCAAGTAGCCCAAACCTCCAGCATTTCCTGTGACCAAGATCTTCGTCCTCACCACATCACTTGCACCCTGGGCTTGCATCTCTGGTGAGCTGCTCGAGGTCCTCTTGCGACCCTAATGCCTCTGGCCTGATTGGTCCTCTTGAAGGTCATCTTTTAATTCTTTGGCTCCACTGACTGCTTGGGGCCTGCCAAGACTCTCCTGCTTGTGGTGAGTTTCCTGGACCTTGCTGGTTCCGACATTGTACCTTCTTTAACTGCCACGTTGATTGCAGTTGCCAAGGCTTGTTGGTACTCCAGATGGACACAGACCCCTCAGCTCTTGACATCCTACGTGAGAAAGCTTGTGTACGGCTTCTGGTCTTCCACAGCGTCACCTGGTCCACACAGCTGCAGTTCCACGGTCACCGCCAGCTCTCCTGCAACACTCGACATTGGTGGGTATTCTTCTTCTGTGCCTCCTGGTCACTCCTGAGTGGCATAGACTCTGTCCCCTCTGCTTGAGGGTTCTTCACATCTTGAATGAACCTTTGGTTTCCACCAGACACTTTAACCTTCCCCAGCAGCGGCATCTTCCTGAAGTCCTCCATTGGGTTCGACGGCAGATTCTGACGCCACTTCACACCTATGCACCCCGCTTTCCTGGTGCAGGTATCCTGGTTCCTAAGGTATCCACGGGTAAAGTGACTCTCCAACCTTCTGTCTTCCACAGGGTTTCCTCAGGGTCCACTGGGAAGGGTCCTTCCTCTTTAAAAGAACAAGTTACTGAACATAGGTAACAATATATCTGTAAGAGACACAAATTAGTTATGGATTCCTTACCTTAGAATTACTCCCAGGCGTCAGACTGGATCGGGGGAATTTTTCTTCAGCAGTACCCCTGCGCATTGGTAGGTGGCGTCGGTCGACTCTGCGTTCTTCGTTGGCGTTGTGATCGCCGGAATGATGTTGCGGTATCTACTTGAGATGCCGCTCCTGCGCACTGACGTCAGTTCTTTACATGACATTCCACGGCAAAAGCGCAGAGACATGCAGGACACTGACCACTGGCGAACAAAACTAGGGCTCTGAAAGGAAGTCCCTTAACCTAGAAGTCAGTTCGCAGAACAGGGAGGATGGGTGGGGCGGTAAGGAATCCATAACTAATAAATGTCTCTTACAGATATATCGTTCCCGAAGGTAAGTAACTTGTTCATCTGAAAGAGACTATTAGTTATGGATTCCTTACCTTAGAATAGATACCCCAGCAATACCAACCCCGGAGGTGGGTCTGCAAACTAAGTTCACACAAAGCAGAAGTGTCTGCCATCGCCGTGGTGGAATGGGCGCGCAACCCTACTGGAGGTTCCTTTTTCACCAAGGAATAACTAATTTTGATACAAAGAACGACCCATCAAAAGATTATCTGCTTTTGCACGGCCCGACCATTCTTGGCGCCTACATAGCCAACAAAGAGCTGATCATCCACCCGGAATTGTTTTGTGAGGCTCAGATAAAATGAAAGCGCACGTTTTGGATCCAGACGGTGGAGCCTCTCCTCCTCTTTCGAAGGATGCGGGGGAAGGAAGAAGGGGGACAAAGTGATGGTCTGTCCTATGTGGAAAGAGGTAACCACTTTGGGAAGAAAGGAAGGCTTAGTGCGCAGGACAACCTTGTCCGGATAAACAGCCAGGATAAGAGGTTTAGAAGAAAGAGCCTTAAGCTCACTCACCCTGCGAGCAGAGGTGATGGCAACCAAAAAGGCAGTTTTGAGTGTCAAAGTCTGAGAGGACAGTTATGTAGCATCTTGAAAGGAGCGCACATAAGTTAACTCAGAACAAGATTCAAGTCCCACTGGGGCATTACAAAAGGAATAGGATGAAACAGGTGAGTAATGCCCTTAAGGAAACGATTTACAATACGGGTCTTGAAAAGAAAGGGTTGATATGGCAGGTGACTAACGGCTGAAATGGCCGAAATATAGCCCTTGAGAGTGCCCGGGAACAGAGCCCTGCTGTGTCAAGGAAAGAATGAAGAGGAGAACCTCTGAAAGAGGGGCATAAAGGGGGATCCACAGCCTTTGCTGTGCACCATGCCACAAACTTGTTCAATCTACAGGTGTATACTGTTTTGGTGGAGGGACGCCTGGCTGCCAAGATAACATAACAGACTTTGGGAGGAAGGTCGAAAGCTGTCAACTGTCGCCACTCAATCTCCACACAAGGAGGTGGAGGCTGGACAGGTTCGAGTGGAGGACTGTCCCGTGCTGCTGCCACAGATGATCCTCCCAAAGGGGCAGTCTGGTAAGAGGATTGATGGCCATGGTCAAGAATTTGGGATACCAGACTCTTCGTGCCCAGTCCATAGCCACAAGAATGACTTGGGCCCAGTCGCGCTTGATCTTCTTCAGCACTATGGACAGAAGTGGTATAGGCGGGAAGGTGTATAGAAGACCACAACTCCACTCGAGACGAAAACTGTTGCCTAGTGAGTGCAGCCTTGGAAATTCCAACATGCAGAACTGCGGACACTGAGCTTTCTCTTCGGTGGCGAATAGATCTAACCATGGCTCTCCCCACTGCTGAAAGAGACCTTGCACCACCTCAGAGTGAAGACGCCAATCGTGAACCATCATGCACCAGCGGCTGAGTTTGTCCACTCTGGCGTTCAGAAAACCTGCCAAGTGTTGAACCACCAGGGACATGCCCTGATGTTCCAGCCACGTCCAAAGGCGAAGAGCCTCTTGACATATGGTCCATGACCCCACCTAGCCCTGTTTGTTGCAGTACCACACAGCGGTGGTGTTGTCCCTGAACACCTGCACTACTCTTCCTTTGACAGAAGGAAGGAATGCCTTCAGTGCAAGATGAATCGCCCAGAGCTCCAGAAACTTGATGTGGAGCCCGGACTCCGACAGAAACCAGAGGCCTCTGATCTCCACCTCCCCATGTTGACGCCCCACCCCAGAAGTGATGCATCCGTCACCACTGTGAACTCTTGTTGGGGAAGGTAGAGGGATCTGCCGTTTACCCAATCCTGATTCATTAGCCACCACTGCAATTGGTGTGCAGTGCCCTCCGAGATCTGGACGTGATCGGAAAGATTCCCCTGATGCCGTTGCCCACTGAAACTTCAGGTCCCACTGCAGAGCCCGCATAAGCCACTTGACATAGTCCACCAGCAGGATGCTGGAGGTCATGAGGCCAAGTAGCCTCAGGGTCATTCTGACCGAAACCCGAGATAGAGTCTGAAAGATCAGAATCACAGCCCGAATATCCCAGAGTCGCTGTTCAGGAGGATAAGCCCGAAACTGCGCTGTGTCCAGAACCACTCTGATGAAAAGGAGCTTCTGAGAGGGAATCAGGTGTGACTTCAGCACTTTGATGGCGAACCTCATCGAATGCAAAAGGTCCGTCATAGTCTGGAGGTGGGAGATGACAGCCTGGGGTGAGCTCGCCTTCAACAACCAGTAGTCGAGATAAGGGAAGACTGGAACCCCTGATCTGCGCAGATGAGCTGCAACCACCGCCCATCACTTTCATGAACACCCGAGCGGCGCTGGTCAGGCGGAAGGGGAGCACGGTGAACTGAAAATGCTTGTGGCCTACCGTGAAGGGTCAAGGGCAGAAAAGACCTGAGCCAATGTCAACATTTTGAACCTTTCCTTCCGGAGGATGAGGTTGACATCCCTGAGGTCCAAGATTGGACACAGGCCTTTGTCCTTCTTGGGTACCAGGAAGTAATGGGAGTAACAACCACGACCTACTTCTGGCTCAGGGACTCGCTCAATGGCCGTTGGCCAAGAGAGCCGCAACTTCCTAACGGAGAACGGCCAAGTGATCCTCTGACATGCGAAGGAAGGCAGGTGGCATGGCGGGAGGGGTAGTCTCAAAGGGGAGGGAGTAGCCCCTTTGGACTATCTGCAAGACCTACTTGTCTGACGTGATGTTTAGCCAGTGGGGGAGGTGATGTTGAATCCTGTCGCCCACTGACAACTGGTGGCTTTGAAAAGTCGGACTAGGAGGGGTTGGAGGCTGCTGCAGAGGGGGAGCTGGTGGACTGGCCCGCCCGCTGGCCAACACCCACGATGCTGGGTCCCGCGTACCTGGCTGCGCAGAGGCTGGAAAGCTTGCGCAGGCCTGTGGCTGTGGGCGGAACGTGGCGGGGCACCTCTTCCTAGCCACGAAAGGGGCGAAAGGCAGACTGCATGGGGCGAGAAATGGTAACAAGCCCAATGATCTGGCCATAGCCCTGTAATCCATAAAGCGCTGGGGCGTGTTGTCTGCTTTGTCGCAAAACAAGCGACAGCCATCAAAGGGCATGTCCAAAAGAGTTGATTGGACATCACCCGAAAAGCCAGTGGACCTCAGCAAGGCATAGCATCTCAGGGCTACCGACTTTGAAATCGTCCTGCCTAGCTAGTCGGTGGAGTACAGTCCACATCGTATGGCAAACTTTGCTGCATCTCTACCCTCGGCAACTGCACAGGAGAGCACGGCCAGGGGCTTCTCCAAGCACTGTGGCAGCACCTGCACGAATGTGTCCCACACAGAATAGGAGTAACGTCCCAAGAGACATGCGCTACTTACCGGCCGCAGTCCTAAGCTGGCGGAAGAAAACATCTTCTTCCCAAGATGGTTCAACTTCTTGGATAGTCAATCAATTGGAGCAGTAGGGAATTCGCCCTTGGAAGTCGAGGCTTGGACCACCAATCTCTCAGGGGGAGGGTGTTGGGAGAGGAAAATGGGGTCGCCCGGGGCCGGGCGGTGGTGGTGGGCAATCATCCTATCCACAGGAGCCCCTGTGCTGGGCTTGAACCAAGTGCCCAGAAGGATGTCGGTGAGGGCCTCATTGAATGGCAGCAGGGGCTCCGAAGAGACCGCTGCCGGTTGAAGCACCTCGCTCAGGAGGTTTGTCCTGACCGCCACTGTAGGAAACTCAATGTTCAAGGCCTCAGCCACCCTACGCAACACCACAGCGTAAGAGGCACTCTCCTCCACAGCCACGGTAGGGAGAGAAAGAATGCCAAGGTCTGGAGAAGTGTCCAGACCACTGGCCTCACCCAAACTCCTCTCTCCAGTCCTGTTCTTCCAACTGGTCTGCAGAGGGTCCACAAACCTCTACCAGTCCTTCTCACACTCCTCTGGTAGCCACTCAGGGCAATAGGGAACACCAGGGGAGAATAGGGTTTCAAAAGTACCGGTACCGACGTCGGTCAATGCCGGTCCGGCTCTGTGCCGATGTTGAGGGGGAGGCTGGGGTCGACGTCGGTAGGGGACACAACCGGTGTCGAAGGGGGCAGAGGTGTCGCCAATGGATTTGGCACCGGAGGAGGTGCTGTAAGGTCGACAGGCGCCGATCCAGATCCAGGCCTGAATCCCTGGGGGCCCTGTGACGTTGTGGCCGAAGCCGCCGGCATCGAAGGCCTAGAACCCCTAGCTGAGTCCACGGGGCGCAAAGGTGCGCCCGGCGGAGTCCGTCTGCCCAAAGATGGAGTGGAGGGCTTTGTAAAAACTACGAAGTTGGGCAGGGGTCGCTCCGGCTCCTGGGAAGGGGAAGAGGCTCGGAATCGGCCCAACAGGCTCTGCGGGTAGAGCCGGACGACTACCTTCCACATCCCGCGTTACGTCTCTCAAAAGACGGGGAGAACGAGAAGAGCGGCGGTACTTCTTCGCCTTCTTTTCGTATTTTGACTTACCTGAAGACTTCGACAAGGAGTGGTAGTGATGGATCCCCGACCGGTCCCGCGACCTCTCTCTCGAATGGCCCAGAGCCGGCTGCCGGGCCTCTAGAAGCTTTCGGGACCGCTCCTGTAAAGACTTCGGAGCCATGGCCCGGCAATCGGGACACGACTTTGGGTCGTGGTGGCGCTCCAGACACCAGAGGCACACTAGATGTTGGTCCATCACCGATATCAGCTTGTGGCAGGAGCCACAAGGCTTGAACTGGGTTCGCCAATGTGACATCCCTGTGCACAAGCAGTCGAACGACTCAAAAAGATGTCGACAAAAGTCGAAAAAAGACAGTCAAAAAGTGAGTAGAGGTACCACTCACTCCAGGTCTGCGCTGGCTGGCGCGGAAAAAGAAAGAACTGACGTCAGCGCGCAGGGGCGGCATCTAAGTAGATACTGCGACGCCTTTCTGGCGATCATGACGCCAACAACGAACGCAGAGTCGACCGATGCCACCTACCGTCGTCCAGGATTACTGCTGGAGAAAAATTCTACGGATCCAGTCTGACGCCTGGGCGTAATTCTAAGGTAAGGAATCCATAACTAATAGTCTCTTTCAGTTTTGCAACAACGACTTACCCACTGACTTGCATTGATCCCACGGTTGTGTTCCCACTCTGCACATAGCATCAGTGGGGCTCCTCGGGTGGTTCCCTGGGTCCCCGGCACTTCTTTGTCTTCTGGGTATAGTCTTGACTTGAGTAGTGGTTCACATACCATTATTGTAGTAAATGGTTTGGTCTCCCTCAGGTGACTACTGTGCATTTCGTGCTACTTACCCGCTTCTATTAAAAAGTATTGTGTGCATTGTGTACATCTCCAGCTGGAAGATATCTATTGTGTTACTGAATGTTTTATAATAAATACATATTTTTATAAATACACTGTGTGGTTCTTTTTCACTTAATCTATACCTATAAGATTGTGTTCTGGTAAAACAAGCTGCTTTACACTCTTTCTGGACTAAGCCTGAAGGCTGCTCTCCACAGCTACCACTTAGAGGTCATTCAAAGGTTGTCTAAGACCACTAAAATACCATAAGGGTTGTCTGGATTGGTGCAAGGTGCCCACTTATATAGGTGTACACCATTTACCAAGCCAGCTTCTCACACATACAATAATACTCAAATGTGTTTCATTATTCCTATTTCAGTCTTATCCTAATGTTAGGGTACTTACTCTCTGTGCCAGTCATAAATTTGATGTAAATTGCCGAACACAATCTTGTCTTTTCCTTTCACATCATCAGGGACACCATCTTCTTTCATAAGCGCCATATAACCCTAAAATAAATTGAGAAAATGGTGATCAAATATACTATTGCTCATTTGAAACTATCAAAACATCATCTTTTTAAAATATTACTAACACTAGCAAACATTTAAAATACCCTCTGCTAGGCGGACAGACTTGTTGACATTTCAAGCCCAGTCATAAGAAAATGAGTGGGGAAAAAACAATGAGACCATGAGACTCAAGATCTCCTTGGAGCACCTTAGCTAGACACCAGTGTCATGGAATCAAAATCAATTGTTTGAAGGTGGGCCAGAAGGATATGTAGACACCACCCTCTTCACAAAAGGCAAGTTAAAAGATATTCGAAAATGACTCTTTCTTTGTTGTCGAATTTACCATCAATGAAAACAATCCTCAGTGGCTAACTATATAAAAGTCCATCACAAATGTATAAATAAGCGGACTGTGAGGACCACTTGAGACGATGAAAATAGTTACTTACCTGTTACTCAATTTCTCCAGCACTGGTATCTTTGATACATTCACATAGTTGAATCATTCCCTGTCATCAGGCTGGGAATCCCCAGTAACTTTAAATAGCAGTAAACTCTGTTAAAAACTCCATAGGCCTCAACGTACAAGTTACTTATCTCTGGTAAAGATGTATCTGGTAGAGACGATTCTAGCCGCAGATTCCTTAACGTAGAATTATCCCCAGGCGTGAGACTGGACCCGGAAAATTTTCTTGCCCCAGCATCTCTGCGCACCGGGGGGCGGCACCACGCGACTCCGCCCCGACGTCTTCCGCGGGCGTGACGTCAGCGAGGTCACATAAGCCCCACCCCGGCGTGATGACGTCAGTTTGCTTCAGAGAACTTTTTCCCCGCCACAACGCGGAGCCATCACAACAAAACTGAGGAGAGCATGGGAACAGTGTGCGAAAAAGCATAGAAAAAAAACAGAGAGAAACAAAGGTTGAGGAACAGCACCAGGTGGCACCAAAGTACCAGAAGGCCATAGCAGGGAAAGAGCAGAGCACCACTCCTAGGAACAACGAGCAAGCCAAGGCGATAGCCATCCTGGAGGCACAAGTATGTGAAAGCGCCAGAACAGAAAGAGAGAGAGGCTGCAACCACAAACCACACAGTGAACAAAGGAGCAACAGCAATCCACCCCCAGACTACACTGTCAAGGAGGGCCATATCCCCTGAAAGGAGCAGGAGGCCAAAGGACAGGCAAAGAATCCCCAACGCAGAAGACTGCAAGGGGATCAGAAACTCAAAACAAACAGAGGGAAAAAGAGCAAAAGGAGCCCCCTACACTGGAGAGAAACCAGCTGGAGGGAAGCAAACGCACGCAGAAGACAAGCCACCCATAGGGAGGCAAGTGCAGAATACCAAGCTGAGGGTCCTCGCAGAACGGGGAGGAAGGGCGGGTCGTAAAGGAATCTGCGGCTAGAATCGTCTCTGCCAGGTACATTGTTACCAGAGGTAAGTAACTTGTACATCTGATAGAGACTATCACCCGCAGATTCCTTAACGTAGAATAGATACCCTAGCCATACCCAGAAGGGAGGAGGGCCTGCAAGAGAGCCTCCCCAGCAGGAGAGACACAGGGCCCCAGCAGGGGACATGTCACAGGAACAAGAAGGGAAGGCCAGGAGATCCCAAGACCAACTAAGGGAGAACCGCCCAACACCCCGCAGGGGCAGAAAGCGCCCGAAGGGCCTCAAGGAACAAAAGAACCACCTCGAACCCCAGGGAGAAGAGGTAGAACCGGAGGCAGGGCCCGCCATAAGAAGCACACACAGTGATAGTAAACAGCCGAACACACCTCGGCCACAAGCAGCGGAGAAGGCAGGAACGGCCCCACGCCAATAGCGCAGGCGTAACAAGAAAGTCACAGGTGCAGGTCGGGCTCTGCAGTCGGTCCCTCGTAGAACTTCAGCAAAGCAAAGGGTAGTCTCTTGATGGTGCCTGTTTGCACAGGGTAGCCACTCCTTGGCCACAAGGGAGATTCTTCAGTCTTCTTCTTTCGTCGAATGTCGAAGGTCCAGAGTTTCTGTTCAAGTTGCAGGTTCAGGATAATCTAATCTCCTGGGGCCCAGCTACCACTCTTATACTAATCTGGGGGGCTGGGTTACCTGCTAGGTCACGCCTTATGGGTGGGACCTGGGAGGGGGGTGGTTACACCCCCTTCCCTTTGTCCAGTTTCGCGCCAGGACTGGGGCTGGAGTGCCCCAGCACCGGTTTGAACTGGACTATGCACGGGACACCTTGTGTGCCCCAGGCATGTCTCATTCTTTTCATCCCTCCCTGCCCCAATACACTAAGGCCTGTCTGGGGTGGTGCTCGCACCTCCCAAGGCAGGAAACCTATTGTCCAAGCCTCCCTGGCTGGGATCACTCCCAGCAGCAGGAGGTCAGAGTCGTGTCTGTGGCAGCAGCATCCATTTTGTGATGCTGGGGCTCTGGTTAACTTTAACCGGGTAAGTAGGTTACAACATGTCTTCTCCCTCTAGAAGGGAGGGATAATATCCTCATCCCCAGAAATGGGATGGGGGTATTATTCCAAAGTGTTAGACACCTTACACGACATGTTTTGATAAAGCCAAACCATAGTTACCATAACCGTTTAAGATTATAAGGCACTTTAAGAGTATATGGTAGGCTATATCATAGAACAGCTATAAGGACATGGTTCCGAAAGCTGCAGACAGGCTCAGCTCATGCTAGAGCACCATCTCACATGTTACCAAGCACTCTGCCTCCAGGATTGTTAAGGCCTGCCATAGGAGTGGCTGATAGGTACACATGTGTCTATATGTAAGTTAGGTATAGGAATACTACACCTAAGCAATTACACAACCTTGCCCCAGCTGAGTGATCAGCCAGTTGTGTCATAATGGAAGGCCAGGCCAGGGTACACCTATGCCCTGGGTACCTAAGGTACACTGTACAGGGGCCAATAAGGTGATCCTATCCAAATGGGTTATGCACCTAAAGTACATAGTATCAATTTAGAGAGAGAACAGCAGGGCTGTGGGTCTGATTAGCAGGCCCACAGCCACATCTAAGTCGAAAACCAGTAAAGCAAAAGCAAAAAGTGGGGGTGAACATAGAAAGCAGACCCTACTCTCCTAAACCCGTGAGGGTCTCAATACCAACCCCGGTGGAGGGTCTGCGAATTGAGATTACACCAGAAAGTCAGGGAGAACCGAACGGTCAAAGAAGCCGTCTCTCCGGACTTGACTGTCAAGGAAAGAGTGCTTAGTGAAAGTATGCAGCGAGGCCCAAGTGGCTGCCTGACAGATGTCCTGCAGGGGGACACCGCGTCCCAAAGTAGTAGTAGCTGCCGTCACCCTGGTAGAATGTGCGCGAAGCTTTACCAGAGGTTCCTTTCCTGCCAGAGAGACAACCAGACTCTCCGGCGTCGGGTGTTATGTGAGGAAACTGGGGTCGCCCGGGGCCGGGCGATGCCGTTGTGCCACACTCCTATCAACAGGAGTACCTGTGGGAGGCGTGGACCAGGTGCCCAGAGGACGTCTGTAAGTGCATCATTAAAGGGCAGCAGTGGCTCCATGGAGGAGGCCCCTGGCCGAATCACCTCGGTCAGGAGAGTGGTCCTGAGAGACACCGTAGGTCCTGAGCAACACCACAGAAAATGTACCATCCTGCTCTGTAGCCACGGAGGAAGGGGACAGTGTACCAGGGCGTGGAGATAAATCCAGATTGCTCAGATCCCACACATTGGCATCCTAATGTGGTGCATCCTCACACTGAGCTGTGAGAGGGACCCCAGACCCCTCCCAGTCTTTGCCGTCGTCCGTCGGCTGTTTGAGAGGCTGAGAAGGATGAGGAGTCCGGGAAAAGGGAGAAAATGTCTTCTCCCGGGCTAGGAATTGGTGGACAATAGGTCAAACCAAGCTAGTCGTAGTCCGACCGTGGAGACAACGGCGCCGTGTCCGACGCCAGGCCCGGAGCAATCAGTGGCGCCGAGGCCTGAGCCATTGGCAGCGCCGAGGCCGGTACCAGCGGTGACGCCGAGGCCGGAGTCAGCCGGCGGCGCCGAGGCCGGAGTCAGTGGCGGCACCAAGGCCGGAGCCAGCCGACGACGCCGAGGCCGGAGCCAGTGGCGGCACCAAGGCCGGAGCCAGCCAGCGGCGCTGAGGCCGGAGCCAGCAGCGGTGGCGAGGCCGGAGCCAGCAGCGGCGGCGAGGCCAGAGCCAGCTGTGGGGCCGGGGCCAGAGCCAGCGGCGGGGCCGGGGCCAGAGCCAGCGGCGGGGCCGGGGCCAGAGCCAGCGGCGGGGCCGGGGCCAGAGCCATCGGTGGGGCCGGGGCCAGAGCCATCGGCGGGGCTGGGGCCAGAGCCATCGGCGGGGCCGGGGCCAGAGCCATCGGCGGGGCCGGGGCCAGAGCCATCGGCGGGGCCGGGGCCAGAGCCATCGGCGGGGCCGAGGCCGGAGCCAATGGCGGGGCCGAGGCCGGAGCCAACGCTAACCCAGGGTATCTTGCTGCCATTGCCAAAGGTGGCGGCATGGGGGAAGAATCAACCAACGGTTCCACGGGGCCCGAAGGCGCTCCAGAGGGACCCGAAGGGGCAAATAAACAGCCCATGGCCTATAGGAACACTTGAATTCACTCTGAAGTCGCCTATGGCCCCGGGAAAGGCAGGTAGGCAACAGGCAACAACGGAGGTTTCACCGGAGCAGCGGGGGAGTGACCACCCGCCCCCTACACCGCTTCCGGTGAGAGGTAGGCGAAGAGCGATGCCGCGTCTTCGACCTGGTAGGGCGCTTCGACTTACCTGACCCCGATGCCGACGAACGATGGAGTAGGCTCCGCGACCGGCCCCTCGACCGCCCACGGGCGCGGGACCTTGAGTGACGCGGAGCAAGTGCTGGGCCTCAAAGAACTGTTGGGAAAGCTCCCGCAAGTCTTCGGCGCCATGGCCCGACAACTGGGGCACGTCTTGGGGTGAAGGACGTGCCCGCAGCGGAAGAGACACACAACATGCGGGTCCTCTGCCGACATCACCAGAAGTCGAGTACTCGACAAACAAGAGGAACAAGTCTCAGAAAACAAGTCAAAAATATGACTAGGAGTACCGCTCTCTCTCGGATCTGCGCTTGCTGGCGCGGAAAAAGAAAGAACTGACGTCAGCGCGCGTGGGCACGTCTAAGTAGCTCCGACGACGTCATCTTGGCGGCTACGACGCCAGAGACGTACGCGGAGCCGCATGACGACGCCTACTGACGCGCAGGGGTACTGGTGACGAAAACCTTTCCGGATCCAGTTTGACGCCTGGGGATATTCTAAGGCAAGGAATCTATCACTAACGTGTCTCTTTCAGATGTATAGATGTGTATGCCAGATTACATCTTTGTAGATGCAGGAGATAACAGATAATGTTTTGAGTTGAAGCATCTAGTGGATTGATTGTGTTGTTATTGCAGTAAATACCAAATCTTTTCCATTTAGCTGCATAGCATGCCCTAGAGGTAGGACGTCTATCTTCTTTAATGACGTTCATACAGTCTGGTGGGAGATTGAGGTAACCAAACTCTAAGACTTCAGGAGCCAGATCGCTAGATTCAGTTAAGCTGATTCTGGATGTCTTAACTCTCCATGGTTCTGTGTGAGAAGCTTTGGGGAAAGGGGCAGCTTTTGGTGCGGAACTACTGAGAGTTCTAGCAGTGTTGTGAACCATGTTTGTCAGGCCATGTTGGAGCAACCAGGATCATTGTGAGAGACTGTTGTTTGAGTTTGCGCACCAGTAACGGAATGAGTGGGAGAGACGGAAAAGTGTACGCAAATCTGCCTGACCAGTTCATCCATATCGCATTGCCTTTGGACAATGGGTGTGGATACCTGGAGGCGAAGTTTGGGTATTTTGTGTTTGAATGTGTGGCTAACATATCTATGTCTGGGTGGCCCCACATTTGAAAAAAACGGAAGAAGAACTTGTGGATGAAGTTCCCATTCGTGAATCTGCTGTTGTTGACTACTGAGCAGACCCGCAATTTGATTGATATCTCAGGTAGGTGCTCTGATAAGAGGTATATCTTTTGAGGAATGGCCCATCTCCAAATGCTCTGTGCTAGGCGTGAAAGCTGCAGAGTGTGTGTCCCCCCCGTTTTTGTATGTAGTTCATTGCTGTCATGCTGTCCGTGTGGACGAGGACAGTTTTGCTTAGGAGATGTTTCTGAAAAGACTTTAGGGCAAGAAATATGGCCAGTAACTCCAGGTGATTGATGTGGAGGAGTTTTTGTTGAGGGGTCCACATACCTTGAATGGTGTGGTTCAAGAGATGAGCTCCCCAGCCAGTGAGTGATACGTCCGTTGTTAGTACTATTTGTGGTAACGGCCGCCCTTTGGAAAGGTTTTGTGTGTTCCACCATTGCAGAGAGCGATATTAGCAGCTGTCCACAAACACCAGATCTATAAGATGACCTAGAGCTTGGTTCCACTGTTGTGCTAGGCATTCTTGTAACAGCACATTTGGAGTCTTGCGTAAGGGACAATTAAGATGCAAGAGGCCCTCATCCCTATTAACTGCATGAACACTCGAGCTGGTAGTGAGTGTTGCGGTTGAAATTTTTTTGTGAGGGCTTGCATACTGGCTGGATTGGGGTATACTAGGGTTTTGGAAGTATCTATTGTTGCACCCAGATACTGTTGTATGTGGGATGGTTGGAGATGTGACTTGGTGAGGTTTATTGTGAATCCTAAGTTGTGCAGCAGTTGGATTGTACTGTGTGTTCGTTGTACACAATTGTTGCGTGACTTGGCTTTCATGAGCCAGTCGTCTAGGTTAGGAAACACATGAATGTTTTGTCTTCTTAAGTGGGCTGCTACCAGTGCGAGACATTTTGTGAAGACTCTGGGTGCTGTTGTGACCCCGAATGGAAGGACTTTGAATTGGTAATGTTGTCCGTCGACAATGAACCGTAGGTATCTCCTGTGAGCAGGGTGAATAGGAAAGTGGAAGTAGGCATCCTTGAGATCTGGAGTGGCAAGGAAATTGCCTTGTTGGAGCAGTGGGAGGACCTGTTGTAGCGTGACCATGTGGAATTGGTCGGATTGTATGTACAGGTTTAATGGTCTGAGGTCTAATATTGGCCTGAGAGAGCCGTCATTTTGGGGAATGAGGAAGTAAAGGGAGTAAACCCCTGTATCTTGCTGGTGTTGGGGAACCGGTTCTATTGCATGTTTTTGCAAGAGATAGAGAACCTCCTGCTTGAGAAGCGTTAGATGTTCTGTGGACATTGGACATTGTTTGGGAGGTATGTGGGGGGTAGAAGTAAGTTCCAGGCAGTAACCATACTGTATAATTTGTCTTACCCACTTGTCTGTGGTGATGGAATTCCAGACAGGTAGGAACTGTGATAGTCTTCCCCCGACCGGAGTGGAGTGGTCTGGGGGGGGGGAGTGGAGGGAAGTCACTGTTTTGTGGTGTGGGAGTTGCGGGTATTAGAACCACACCCTCTCCCTCTGTTGCTATTGCCTCTGTAAGTCCATCTAAAATAGCCTCTGTTAGGGGACGTTTGGGTGAGGCTTTTATAAGTGGAAGAGGTGGTTTTTATATCAGTGGTCTTGGAGGCGCCCCTAGTTGTTGCCTTTAGAGCCCCCAGCTGTTTCTGTGTCCTTTTTCATCTTTTCTAAAAATGTTTTCACAGTGGGTCCAAACAAGTGTTCCTGATCAAAGGGTTGATTGAGGATGGTAGACTGCATCTCTTGTTTAAAACCGGATATGCGCAGCCACGTACGTCTACATAATAACACGCTTGTATTAATTGCACGGGATGCTGTATCTGCAGCATCCAGAGCACATTTTATTGAGGTGTTCGTGATTAACTTTCCGTCCCGTATGACATCATTTGCTTTTGGTCTTGTACTCATCTGGAAGATGTTGCATGAGTTTCTCAAGCTCATCATAGTGAGCCCTGTCGTGCCTCGCAAGTAAAGCTTGTGAGTTAGCAATGCACCAGACGTTTGCTGCTTGGGACGCAATCCTTTTACCTGCTGCGTCTAGGAGCTTTGATTCTTTGTCTGGCGGAGGGGCATCACCTGTGGTTTGGGAATTTGCCCTTTTGCGGGCATTTGCCACTACCAATGAGTCCAGAAGGAGTTGACCTTTAATATAAGCTGGATCGCTTGGAGCTGGCTTGAATGTTTTCTCAATTCTAGGATTAGGCACCCTAGCCCTGACAGGATCTTTAAAAACCTCAGGGGCATGTTTAATCATACCCTTGAGCTTAGGGAGAGTATTTGTGGTTTTCTGTGGCTGGGAGAATGTCTCTAATAAAAAATCCTCCTCTAAAGGGTCTGAATGGAGTTGAACCCCATGGTATTGTGCAGCTCTATTTATTAGTTGCGCAAACCCTACATTATCATCTGGGGGGATGGTCTGGAGGGATATAAATCTGGCTCAGGCACATCTGGGACATTGTAATCATCCCAAAAGTCATGAGGTGGGGTACTGTGTGTGTCATCATCAGTATCTGTGTGATGTGGGTCTATTCCCTCACCCTCACCCCCTATATCTTCCTCATCCTCTTGTGGTGCAGGTGAAAGAGGAGGCACTGGAGAGTGTGCTGGAGAGGGTATAACATTTGCTGGTTGTGGAGGTGGAAAGAAAGGCCTCATAGGTGAGGTTGATGAGTCTTTTTTGTCCAATTTTCTCTTCTTAGGTGATATAGAGATGACTTGGCCAGTAATGGGGTCAATATGGAGTGTTCTTTGCTTAGGATCCGGTGAATCTGGTTGAAAAAGTTCTTTGGATATGCAGTATTTTTTCGGCGCTGAGGACTTCGGCTCCAAGTGGTGTTTTGGCCTGTCTTCCTTAGCTTTAGAAGGGGTTTGTGTCTCCTTTTGCTTAGGTGGAGTTTTCGGATCCGAGGGCTTGGATTGAATCAGCTTCGGTGTTGAAGAGTCTGTTACTTTTGGTTTCGGTTTAGGTGCCGAAGATTCTGGGGTCTACAGGACCTTGGTTTTATGTTTCGGTGCCGAAGATGGTTTTTCGGCACCGTGGTGTGACTGGCTCGATCCCGAGCTGCCTGAAGGCTTTGTGGGCTTCGGAGACGGGGCTTCTGAAGTCTGGTCTCGGTGTCGACCCAGACCCGAAGGTGAAGGTGTTACTGGAGCCTTCTGTGTTTTTGGGGTCGGGGTGTCGACGTCAGTACTCGCGCTCCGTTGACCTGGGGTAATCGTCAGGTCTTCGGAGTCTGAATCATCGGCTTCGGAGACGCTGGCCTGTTCATCTCCTGTCTCTGGTTCCGGATCTTCAGTGCCTGCCTCGAAGATGTCTTCTGGCGCCGAAACTGTAGATTTGGACATTTTGTGATGTCAAGCCCGGCGATCATGTATTGTCTTCTTAGACCTGAATGAGTCACAGGCCTGGCAGTGTCGACTCTAGTGTTCTGGCGAGAGACAAAGGTTGCAGACCTCGTGGAGATCTTTGTGTGGGAATTTAGCCCCACACTTGCATTTTTTAAATGGAGTCGTTTCCATATGCTGGTTGATGAGCCGATCGGCCCAACGGCCCACGTCGACAACCGGACTCGAAAAGTTCTTACTCGAAAACTGGATACGCGTCGAGAGAGATAGCGATCGAAACAATACCGTCGATCGGTGGGAGTTTTGCGCGTCGAAGGGGAAACGAAACCACGTCGACCCGGAGCACAGCAAATTATATCCGAACCCGATGGCAGAAAAAAAAACAATCTGGAGATGGTTGATGCCCATGCGCACTACTAACCAAAGGAGGAGTCACCTATCTCGTGGCTACAAAGACTTCTATAATAACAAAGTGCAAACATTCAAGCCCAACACCAGATGGCGATCTATGCAACTGTATGCGATCTACAGCTCATATGCCTCGAACAGTCACGTAATTTGAAAGTTATATGTATGAAGAATGCTCGATTATGACTCAGCAAAAATCTAAGGATAAGGGAGGCATACCCCGTTGGACATATTTTTATACTACAGATTCAAGTGCACTTTAACAAGAGTGTACCCGTTAATCGTAACTAAGCCACTGTAGTTATCCGCTGCTTACTATGAAAATACTGGCTCCTACAACCATGCAGTTTGTCTCACAAATGTATATCCAAATTCTGGAAACAATGACTCTGGGACACAATGGGGCATGAGGCAAATTGGCAATTTATTAAGGAATTACAGTTACCAATGCCCAGTGGTTGTTTTGTTGTTCATGAAAAAATAGATATCCCTTAATAGGCAACACAAAATAATACATTTAAATGTCTACACAGAAGTTACTAAACACCACAGGGTATAAAGGACATTAACCTGAATGCAGAGAGAGAACGTATGAGATACAGATATCTGAGAGATTAGCATTGCGATGCCTGGGTACAGGCCAGTATTGGATTAATGTGTGCCTAGTAAAGTAGATACTGAACTAAAACCTTCCCCACTAGAGCTACTGCTGGGATTTGTAGGTAACTTATTGAACCCAAGAAGGAAATTCAGAGCACTGGCGCACAAGTTACTTACTTGTGTAACGATATATCTGTAAGAGACATTATTTAGTGATAGATTGCTTACCTTAGAAGATCCCCAGGCGTCAGACTGGATCCGGAAAGTTTTCATCAGCAGAACCCTTGCGTGTGGGCAGGTGTCGTTTTGCGGCTCCGCGTTCGACGCAGTCGCCGAGATGACGTCATCGGAGCTACTTAGACGAGCCCACGTGTGCTGACGTCAGTTCTGTACACAACTTTTCCACGCCAGGAACGCAGAGCCATGCCAGAGACGGACTACTGGTGCCAAAGAAACTAGGGCCCTGAAAGGGATGACCTAAACCCTAGAGAACAGTTCGCAGAACTATCACTAACTAATGTCTCTTATAGATATATATCGTTACACAAGTAAGTAACTAGTGCATCTGAAAGAGACACGTTAGTGATAGATTCCTTACCTTAGAATACATACCCAAGCAATACCAACCCCGGAGGAGGGTCTGCGAAATGAAAGCACACCAGAAAGTCACGGAGAACCGACCGGCCAAAGAAGCCACCTCTCCAGACTTGACTGTCAAGGTAATAGTGCTTAGTGAAAGTATGAAGCGAGGCCCACATAGCTGCCTGACAGATATCTTGCAGGGGAACACCGCTTCCTAATGCTGTAGTAGCTGCTGTCGACCTGGTAGAATGGGCGCGCAGCCCAACTGGAGGTTCCCTTTTAGCCAGAGAGTAACAGGCTTTAATGCACAAGACAACCCATCGGGAGATAGTCCACTTGTGCACAGCCCAACCTTTCTTGGCACCCACGTAGACAACAAAGAGCTGGTCATCCACCCGGAACTGCTGCGTGCGGTTGAGATAGAATGAAAGCGCACGTTTTGGGTCCAAACGGTGGAGCCTCTCTTCCTCTCTTAAAGGATGCAGAGGCGGAAAGAAAGTGGGCAAAGTGACAGTTTGCCCGAGATGAAAGGCAGTGACTACTTTCGGTAGAAAGGAGGGACGTGGTCGAAGCACAACCTTGTCCGGATGAATCGCCAGGAAAGGAAGTTTACATTAAAGAGCCTGGAGCTCACTCACACGCCTAGCGGAGGTGATGGCCACCAGGAAGACAGTTGTCAAAGTTAATAACCGCAAAGGACAGTTATGAAGAGGCTCAAAGGGAGCGCACATTAAGTATGTGAGAACCAGGTTCAAGTCACACTGAGGCATCACAAAAGTAATAGGAGGGAAAAGGTGAGTAATGCCCTTGAGAAACCTATTGACAACAGGGGACTTGAAAAGAGAGGGCCGATCAAGCACCCCGAGAAAGGAAGATAGAGCTTAAAGGTAGCCCTTGATAGTGCCCAGAGCAGAGCCCTGCTGGGCCAAAGAGAGAAGGAACAATAGGACCTCAGAAAGAGGGGCAGAAAGGGGATCTACAGCTTTCGCTGTGCACTATGCCACATACTTGCTCCACCGACAGGCGTATACAGTTTTAGTTGAGGGACGCCTGGCTGCCAGAATCACATTACAAACTTCAGGAGCCAAGTCAAATGGAATCAACTGTCGCCGCTCAATCTCCACGCAAGGAGGTGGAGGCTGGACAGGTTCGGGTGGGGGACTGTCCCCTGTTGCTGCGACAGAAGATCCTCCCGAAGAGGCAGTCAGATCGGGGGATCCACGCTCATACTGAGTAGCTCGGGATACCAAACTCTTCGAGCCCAAGAATGACTTGGGCACGGTCGCGTCTGATCTTCTTCAGCACTCTGGGTAAAAGTGGTATAGGTGGAAAGGCGTACAACAGACCGCAACTCCACTCGTGACGAGAAGCTTCTCCGAGCGAGTGCCGCCTTGGAAACTCCAACGCACAGAACTGCTGATATTGCGCTTTCTCTTCGGTGGTGAAAAGATCTAACCAAGGTTCTCCCCGCTGTTGAAAGAGACGTGTGCCACTTCCGAGTGAAGATGCCATTAGTGATCCATCAGGCACCGGGGGCTGAGTTTGTCCGCCCTGGCGTTCAAAGAACCTGCCAGGTGTTGAACCGTCAAGGAAATGCCTTGACGTTCAAGCCATGTCCAGAGGCGCAGAGCCTCCTGACATAGGGTCCACTACCCCACCCTGCCTTGCTTGTTGCAGTACCACATGGCGGTGGTGTCATCCGTGAACACCTGAACTACTCTCCCCTTGACAGAGGGAAGGAATGCTTTCAGTGCAAGTAGGATCGCCCTGAGCTCCAAAAGGTTGATATGGGGCTTGGACTCCGCCAGAGACCAGAGGTCTCTGATCTCTGCCTCTCCCATGTGGCCGCATCATCTCAGGAGGGACGCGTCAGTCACTACTGTGTGCTCCGGTTGGGGAAGGAAGAGGGATCTGCCGCTGACAACGGTGGTCCGTGAGCCACCACTGCAAGTCCTGTGCAGTGCCCTCCGAGATCTGGACGTAGTCGGACAGGTTTCCACGAAGCTGCGCCCACGGTCCCACTGCAGAGCCCGCATATGCCACCTGGCATGATTGATGAGCAGGATGCAGGACGCCATGACGCCCAGCAGCCTCAGGGTCTTCCTGAACAAAACCCAGGACCAGGCCAAAAGATCGGAATCATAGCCCGAATGTCCCGAACTCACTATTTGGGAGGATAAACCCGAAACTGCGCCGTATCCCGAACCGCTCCGATGAAGAGGAGCTTCTGAGAGGGAATCCGGTGCGACTTCGGCACGTTGATGGAAAACCCCAGCAAATGCAGGAGTTGTCTGGAGGTGGGAGACGACTGCCTGGGGCGAGCCCGCCTTCAACAGCCAGTCGTCGAGATAGAGGAAGACTGAAACCCACGATCTGCGCAGATGAGCTGCGACCACCACCATCACTTTTGTGAACACCCGAGGGGCGCTGGTAAGGCAGAATGGGAGCACGGTGAACTGAAAGTGCTCGTGGCCCACCGTGAACTGTAGATAATGCCGGTGGGCCGGCAGGATGGGGATATGAAAATAGGCATCCTGCGAGTCCAACGCTACCATCCAGTCCTGCGGGTCTAGGGCAGACAAGACCTGAGCAAGCGTGAGCATCTTGAACTTCTCCTTCCGGAGGAAGCGATTGACGTTCCGGAGGTCAAAGATAGGACGCAGGCCCTTGTCCTTCTTTGGAACCATGAAGTAGTGGGAATAACAACCACGACCTACTTATGGCGTCGGAACGCGCTCGATGGCCCACTTGGCCAAGAGGGCCGCAACTTTCTGCTTGAGAAGTGCCAAGTGATCCCCCGACATGCGGTGGTACTGAGGCGGCATGGCTGGAGGGGTAGGTTCGAAGGGGAGGGAGTAGCCCTGTCGGACTATCTGTAGAACCCATATGTCCGAAGTGATGGTGCACTAGTGGGGGAGGTGATGGCGAATCCTGCCGCCCACTGGCATCCGGTGGGCCTGAAACACCGGACTAGGAAGGTTTTGAGGCGGTGGTGGCAGGGGCGGTGTTGGACTGACCCGCCCGCTGGCCCCGGGACCCACCACGGCGGGCCCCATGACCGTGGCTGCGCTGAGGTAGTGGTTGCGTTGGCCAGCGGTTCTGAAAGGAACGCGCTTGGGCGCCTCAACCCTGACCTCAAAGGAGATAAAAGCAGACCCCCGAGGGAGCGTGCATGGTGGCGAGACCCAAGGACTGTGCCCTATCCCGAGAGTCCTTAAAGCGTTCCAGGGTGCTATCCGCCTCGACACCAAAGAGGGATGTGCCATCAAAGGCATTGCCCAACAGAATGTTCTGGACATCCTGGGAGAAGCCAGTAGTTCGGAGCCAAGAGTCGGCCGTGTCAAGTCCACAACGGATAGTGAATTTGGCAGCATCTCTCCCCTCAGTAATGGCCTGGGAGAGCACCGCCCAAGCTTCCTCAGGGCACGGAGACAGCACCTGTGCCACGGTGTCCCACACAGAATGTGAGTAGTGGCCCAACAGGCACGCAGTATTCACTGCCCGCAATCCGGAACAGGCAGAAGTGAAACATTTTTCCCCAAATTGCTCCAGTTTCTTCGATTCCTTGTCCGGAGGAGCAGAAGGGAATGCGCTCGGAGAGGCAGAGGCCTGGACAACCAGACTCTGAGGCGTCGGGTGTTGTGTGAGAAATCTGGGGTCACCAGACGCCGGGCGATGGCGGCGTGCTACACCCCTATCCACAGGAACCCCAGTGTTAGGTTTGTGCCAGGTGCTTACAGGATGTCAGTAAGGGCGTCGTTGAAGGGCAGCAGCGGCTCCGCGGAGGACGACGATGGCTGCAGCACCTCACTTAGGAGATTGGTCCTGATAGGCACAGAAGGGAGCTCAAGGTTAAGAGCCTCAGCCGCCCTTCGCAACACCACAGAAAATGTCCCAACCTCCTCCGTAACCATGCAAGAAGGGGACAGGGTACTAGGATGTGGAGAGAAATCCAGATCGCCTGGACCTTCCATATCACCCTCCCAGGCCGGTTCATCCTCGCATTGAGCTGCAAGAAGGTCCTCAGACCCCTCGCAGTACTCCCCTTCGTCCGCCAGCTGTGGAGAGGTCGGTAAGTACGAGTTGCCCGGGGAAATGGGAAAAACTCCCCACCTGGAATTGGAATCAGGGGTAGTAGACCAATCCAGGTTCAACGCCGTCCGGCATCACTCTGGCACCGTCGCCAAGGCCGGAGCCGGCGGTGCCGCAGGGGATCGTGCCGGCGTATCCGGGGCCAAAGGTGGCGGCACAGGGGCAGAACCACCCAACTGGCCCACGGGGCCCGAAGGTGCTCCGGAGGGACCCGATGGGGCGAACAAATAGCCCATTGTCGACAGGAAGACCTGTATTTCGTCCCGAGTCGAGTGTGGACCCGGGAAGGGTAGGTAGTCCGCAGGCAACAACGGAGGCTCCATCGGAGCCACAGGGGAGTGACCGTCCGCCCCCTCCACCGCGTCTCGCGACCGGTGAGAGGTATACGAAGAGCGACGTCGCTTCTTCGACTTCTTATGGTGCCGTGACTTACCTGTCCCCGAATACGACAAACGAAGGTTGGCTTCGCGACCGGTCCCTAGACCTCCCACGGGAGAGGGACCTCGAGCGGCGTGGAACTGATTGGCGGACCTCCAACAACTTTCGGGAACGCTCCCGCAAAGCTTTTGGCACCATGGCCCAACAATCATGGCACGCCTCGGGGTCATGAGCGTGCCCGCCACCGACATGTTCCGACGGCAGGCCCTACAGGACTTAAACCTGGGCATCCCTACAGTGCACCAGGAGTCGAGTACTCGACAAAACAAGAGAAACAAGTTCTCAGAAAGCAAGTTAAAATATTAACTAGGGTACCGCTCTCTCTCGGATCTGCCCTTGCTGGCGTGGAAAAACAAAGAACTGACGCCTGTCGATGCTCAAGGGTAGTGCTGACGAAAACTTTCCGGATCCAGTCTGACGCCTGGGGATATTCTAAGGTAAGGAATCTATCACTAACGTGTCTCTTTCAGATATTACTAATACCCAAGAGAAGAGTGGCACTAAGATAGGATGATGGCACTAAGAAAGAGTCTATGTTGGAGATGTACCCTCACCTAGCGCCCTGCTTGATCCCTCTTGGGGGAAGCTAAATGGAGCATCACCGATGGTACTCTGTGTGCAGCTCATATCAACATGGGGGGGGGGAGGGGGGGCAGGGCTCCTCCCCAAAACAGTACAAGCTACAGAGAGCAGGGCCACCAGGCATCACAAAACCTCTGAAAGGAATCAAAACCATGAATTTAGCTTTAGACCCTAATTATTCTGTTCATTATTCTGTTTTATCTGTCTCTCACCCGGAAACTGTGAAGCATTATTATCGGGTACAGAAGGACATTTTTTATGAGGCTGTTTAAATGTGTGGTTAGAGTACATGTATAAGTTGCACATTTATCTGGTAAATAATCTACAGTTTGCTTTGAAAAAGGTCTAAATGCGGTCTGATTTTTAAGTGCTTTTTATCTCCCATCAATATCACCTCCAAAGGGGGCAGAGCCTTCTCTAAAACCATTCCTGAACTTTGGAATAAGCTGCCGCCAGACCTTCGTAAAGAACACGTCCTCCTCCCATTCGGGAAGAAACTAAAAACACTCCTTTTTACTGAAGCCTGAGGCACATACTAGGCCAAGTTGGACGCACACTCCGGCAGATGTGCCGAGGTGGGGCTCTCTCGCATAGCGCTTAGAGACCAGTAGGTGATTACGCGCTCTAGAAATCCCAATTAACATTAACATCCTGCACAATGTGTGTTTCTGTGAAACTTCGTGACTTGGATATTTCGCAAGAAACTCAGAGAAGCAGAGGATGTTCCAAACTTAGATTTGTATAGGTTGCGTGACTGCTAGATTCACGAAAACAGGAAAGCTGCACTCTGAGGAAGTGAATGATTATGAACTAGCAGAGTGGGTGGGAAAAAATGAAAAAGCACTAAGATTTTTCTATTGTTACTTTTGTATTGGAGTTCTGGCTGTTTGCCAAAAATAGTACTATAAGAATTGACTCGCATCAGATGTAATTGGAGACTGACTTGTGCTTCTCTTATGGTGCAGTCACTCTCCCAGCTCATCCCAAGGATTTTTCCCGACACCTCTATCCTCAATGATCACAACATCAGGAGGCATACTATGATGCAAAGACCCTCCATGGGAAGGCAGCACCACCCTCAGAAAATTAGGTAAGAAAAAATATGTGTGCAAGGGGATCCACAAATGCCATGCCAGCACTCAAAATGTCCCCGGGGCCACAGCGTCAGCTCACCTGGGTATCCAGGGGTCCCTTCAGTCAGGAAACCGTCACCTCACATCACCACTGCACCCCTTGCCAGTCCTCACCAAGGGGGGCTCCCTGAGGCATGCTCCAGGGGCCACAGCACCTAGAGGGCCAGCAGCTCCAGGGCCCATCAAGTCAAGCGTCTCTTGTGCAGCAAATCACTGATGAAAGCCCCAGTGAGACTGTATAGAGGTCAGGAGAGCCAAATATTCTGCGGGACACCCATGGTTGGAACAAGAAGGGAGGATGGGTCACCAGCATCAAAAAGGGACCCCAACGCTCCTACCTCGAGACCGAAGGTCCTGTTATGCAGGACTGGGCTTACCATTTACTGCCTCCCCTGCAGCTGGTGCTGTGGCCGAATGTGCTCTACTACAAAGTAGGAGGGGACGACTGATCTAGAGGGGCCCCCTCTGCCGAGAAATGCAGGGGGAAGTGGAGGGCACCCACGTCGCTGTCACACCATCCAGGAGTACAGAGGTCGAGATTACCGCTTAGATTGCACCCTCTCCACATGCATGTTCAGCAAGCTCCGCAGTCCAAGCTCAACTACGAAGCCGCCATTTTGGGTGCAACCTCAGAGCGAGTGTCTCTGCTCGTCTCTTTGGCCGATGAGGCAAATCCAGATCCTCCATGCACCTGCTGTTGTCCCCATCTCTCCAGCTCTCTGGGGGCACCCAGGATGGCTATAGATGCCAGACGTTGCGTCCAATAGAGGCCAGGGACTCATGGGCTAGAGAGGAGTTCGAGCACCGAACTGCCCATGGCATGGCAGCTGGCTCTGCCCTCGAGGAGGCGCAATTATGTTAGCTGACCATTCGAGAAGTAGAGGACTTGCCACATTGAGCTCAGGGAAATGAGAAAAGGCAAGGTTGAGAATGTGACTGGCTGAGTGGGTAAAGGGCTTGGCCAGCTGGTAAGCTAAATTGCAGCTAGATTGGCAATAAGGGTCTTAGAGATAACTTAAATCTACCATGGTGGTGAAATTGGAAAAGTTTAGGGCATAAGGAGTAATAGCCTCAATAAGATTAGAGTAAATGTTATGGTTGGGGCCAGGATTGATAAATAAGTGCCCTTGAGGCTGGTGATACCCTAAGATAAATATAAGACACTCACATAATGAAGACATAGAAAAGAAATGACATAGCTGAAATGGTGATTTAAAGCTATTAGCAAGGCCTCCTCCATGTCATGTGGTATGGTCTAGCTTTAGGATTGAGTAATCTTCTATGATCATAACAGCGATGTCCGGTATTGAGGACTCCTTAAGCTTTAGGTTCAGTTTAGGAGTTTTTAAACCTTGCCCTACCATAGAAAAGCTCTTTAAAACCCATCTGAGCAGTAACTTCACAAAACCATTAAATTGGTATCAAAGAAAAAATATTTTCACTAATATTTAAATAGCATTTTTCCCTGTGTAACTATTTTCCGTTTTTGCATTTCAACAAAATGCTATAAAGAATCAACTAGAGTAAATGTATCAATCTTGGCTATGCAAACGTTTCCTTATTGGCAGTGCCAGTGACATAGAAGATCCAGTCAAAACAATAGGATCAAGAAATTCTTAAGAAATAGTTACACAGCATCAGATGTTTCAAATGAAAGTGAATTAGTCCATTTCTTTGTTGCGATTCTAACTGTTTAAATGAAATGTATAACAGAAATAGAGCCCACCGATGCTTACATTTTTTATTTCACAACCTTTCATTCCAAATTAAAGCACCAGAAAGAAGGCAGGAGTTGGTTCTCATAAAATAAAACAAAAAAATAAATGTACCTCTACAACAAAACCCAAATCACGGATGTAGTCTCGTTCTGTCTCAACCAATTCCTGCAGAACATAGCTAAAAAGAAGAAAAATTAGACAGTCACAGCCTGTTCTTCTGTAGTAATCAAGGTACTCCACACGTTATTTCTACATTGAGATTACTGTTGGCAAACGGTATTACATTTCAGCACACATGGGTAGAAATAGGGATAGCTATTAAAAATATAAAATAAACATTAAATATAAAGACAGTTTAGACAATCATCATTTACGGTGAACCATACATACTGCTATTTGGAAAGAAAAATATAAAACATACCCTGAGTGCTTGTTTGGTCAACGAAGCCCCGAAAGGCATGGATAAAAAAAATCAATAAATAGAAATAGCTTGGGAGTGCAAAGTCAGAGACAAGCAATTAGGGAGGAGAAAAAAGACATTATTAAATCATCAGATTTACTCATTTCGTGAACTAAAGAACAAGTTACTTACCTTCGGTAACGATGTATCTGGTACAGACATAGTCTAGCCGCAGATTCCTTAACTTAGAATATCCCCAGGCGTCAGACTGGTCTGGGAAATTTTGCGCAGCTGCACCTCTGCGCGCCAGGTGGCGGCGCCGTACGGTGCCACCCTGACATTATACATGGACGTGACGTCAGCGGAGCCATATATGCCCGCCCCGGCGCGCCAACATCAGTTTTTGCCAGAAGACTTTTCCGCGTCAGGACGCGGAGGCCACCACCAAAAACTGTGAAAATATGGGAACAGTGTGCAGAAAAAGAAAAGAAAAAACAAGGCATGGTGAAACAAACATCACCATAGAAAGACAGTGCCAGGCACCATATATCGTAAACTGAGGGAGGGAAAAGAACAGAGCACCACTCTGGGAGGGACCCCTTCAAACGTTAAGTCCAAAACCTCCCCTAGAGGCAGAAGAAGATGCAGAGCACAGGCAGGATTGAACCTTTGGCCTTGGTGAGCCTGTGCCACCAGAGGTACAAGACCCACCATTGAGCCATAGCTCCGAGGTGAATCATCACAGCAGCCGGCAGAAAGGCTGACACCACAACATAGGACAGTGAAGGATAACCAGTCCAGAACCCAGGAGCAAAGACAAAGTACCATAAAGCGTCACCCAAAAGGAGACGTCAGATCTGAAAAATGGACCGCCAAATGCAGCATTGTCAGAGACTGCAACCGCTAGATTGCAGGGGAGGCAAGAGACCTCAAGCGGTTGAAGAAGACAGAAGGGAAGAATTAGACTCAACGTCGTCGCCTCGGCTCCGGAGTCGAAGTCAGTGCACACAACCCTGGTCGGGGAAGGATCCGCCGACGAGGGCCCGGCTGGAGTACCCTCCGCCTCTGTAGGGCCCGAAGGCACGACTGGGAGAGAGGGGGACTCAAAGTAGGCCTGAAGAGCCCGTGAGTAGGCCTCCATTTGGGCAAGCGTCGCTCCGATCCCTGGAAATGGAGGGTATGGAGGAGGTGATCTTCGGGCGCTCGTAGCTGACCCCTTACGAGAGGATTGGGCGCCAGCAGCACGCCTACGAGAGGTGGACCTCAGTGGACGCTTGTGGCTCCGCTTACCTTTTTTAGGGCACCGGTCACGGGAGCGGCCTCGGGAACGAGCTCCCTCTGGAGGGGGAGAGCAGTGAGGAGAAGAAGCTGGGCCGGACAGCCATGCGGCCAACAACTTCATACGCCGTTCCCGTAGGGACTTCGACTTCATCTGTTGACAGTCGCCGCATTGTTTGGAATCGTGGTGCACACCAAGGCACCACATGCAAATAAGGTGCGGGTCAGTGCCCGACATCTGATGCGCACAGGCCTCACAGAATTTGAACCTGGAGGGCATTGCACACTGTTCCGTTACGACACTAACGGTGCCGAGAAGCCCCAAAACAAGGCCAGGACCTGCTGGTTTCCAAGGAAAAGAAGAAAACTGATGTCGGCGCACCAGGGCGGGGCATATATGGCTCCGCTGACGTCACGTCCAAAATTTTCCGGACCAGTCCGACGCCTGGGGATATTCGAAGTTAAGGAATCTGCGGCTAGACGTACCTATCAGATATACATGTTCAGACACTGAATATTTTCACAAATAATTCTTTGAGGCATGTCCTCCAGGATCAAATTACAAACAATACACCCTTCTCCACTCTTTTTTCGGGACATTGCTTCAGCAGAGGGTAGGCATCAATACTTCGTGGATATACATGTCCATATTACCTATTGTTGGTTGCCAGTAGGTATAGTTAAGACCTAGTTTCCATAGGAAAAGTGTTTTTTGTTTGCAAATAATTTTAGTGCTGTTTGACAAATCTTCATGAAGTGTTGACAGCCATACTGGGACTCTGGAATCAACCTGAGTCCCAAAAAATGCAACAAAACAAGAAAACACAAGGAGGCAGGGTAGTCAAACCCTGACCCCATAGGCTTGGTGGTGGGGTTCCACAGGGAATACGCTCGGGGTCAAAAAGTTTTTTTTTGTAAACTTTTGCTGCAAATTCAAGGAGGATCCACTGCAAAATATTCTTTTTTCAAAAAGCGGCCTCCCACACTTTTTTTTATGCACCTAGGGTGGGCCAGGTCTTGGGGTGGATTAATAAATATATTAGGGGAGGAGGGGGCAAACATGCCCCCCCCCTTGGGCCAATTTCAGCTGTGGGGACCCCATCCCCCAGGGCCAAGCCAATATTGAGAATGGGGGGGGGGCACACTGGATATTGGCCAGGCCGGGGACCCTGGGGTCGAAATCAGGCCAGGGAGGAGGGCTGGGTTACCCCTCCCCATTTTAAAAGCTGGTGGGTCCCAGGAGGGGATGGGGTACCCAGGGCGATAAAATGCCTGGGGAGGAGGGTACATGCTCTCTTTCACCTTTAGAATATGGCCAGACCTCGGATGTTGGGGTCCCAGGGGCCCAAATCAGCCCGGCGAGGGGGGCTGTATGCACTGCTCCCTCATATAGTGTTGGACCCTGTGGGCTGGGGTCCCGAGAGGGGCAAACTTCTCCCTCCCCTAAAAAAATGTGCTGGTCCCCAGGGCCAAAATTGGCCCTGGGAGGGAGAGACGTGCCTGGCCCTGGTGGATTGGGTTCCTGGGGCTAACATTGGCACAGGGAGGATGGACTCTCAGGGAGGGGGGCCACATGCCCTGGGCCCCGGGGGATGGGGTCCAAGAGGCCAAAAGCAGCCCAGAGAGGGCTGCCTTCAAGGGCCACGAGTTCTAGTTTATTCACTATAACTGCTTACAGAGTCGGAAATTGTGAAAATGGGCTAATATGGTCCATGAAGCATGCTGTGGGTTTGAGTTCTTTCATCGCTATGAAGCTAATCCTGGGTTTATAGGCACTAGCCAGGATTTCCTAGGCACTGGGGTTCATGGTGTACTTACCTCACCCACTTATCTGGCATTTCCTTTTGCCTTGTTCCCATGTCCTGTAATGGCAGCTGCAACACAATGCTGAACTTGTGGCCGATCAATAAAGTGATTTGGTTCTGTGGTCCCAACTTTTGGTTGATTCAACAAAGTGAGAAAAAGCAGACTTGTCCAAGCCGATTCAACAATTTTTTATTTTTACTTTTAGGTTTACAGAGGTCTGCAAAACCGTGTTAACGGAACTCTGTGAATTAGCAGTTAGGATAGCTCTAAAATGTAACTGCTTCTTGCACAAAACAGAGCGCATTTGAAATTCAAATTTCTGATAAACTACTCAGCAGATTTACATCAATCCAAGCAAAATCACTTCGGTTACGCATTATCTGGTAGAGACTATCTAGCTGCAGATTCCTTACCTTTGAATTTCCCTGGCATCAGGCTGGATTGGAAACCTTTGCTGAGTAATACCCCTTTGCGCGCGTGTGGTTACATTCAGCTTCGAGTGACGACGTCCGTAATGTCGGTTATGACGTCGTGCTGCCTACATAGGCACCACCCAGACGTGCGGACGTCAGTATTGTTTGTATTTTCCACAGCAGAAGCACAAAGTAACTGATGTAATCGCGTGCAAAACTAGGGCCCAGAAAAGGGGACTAACCCAAACCCTACAAAATCAGTATTCAAAGCGGGGAGGCATGGGTGGGGCTGTAAGGAATCTGCAGCTACATAGAGTCTCTACCAGATAATGCGTTTGCCGAAAGTATGTAACTTGTTCTTCTGATAGAGACTTTTAGCTGCAGATTCCTTATCTTTGAATCAGATACCTGAGCCATTCCATACAGGCGGTGGGTTGCGGACTTACATCCTAGACTAAAACGTCTTGCAGGACTGAACGGGCAAAATGTCAGTCCCTGCGTACTTGCCCATCAAGGCAGTAATGTTTCGCGAACGTGTGCAAAGATGCCCACGTTGCTGCCTGACAGATGTCTTGGACTGGGACACCCGGGCCAAGGCAATAGTCTCAGCCTTTCCCCTGATGGAATGGGCTCTTAATCCCTCAGGGGGCTGCTTCTTTGCCAAGGCATAACAAATCTTGATGCAGAGACCGATCCAGCGAGAGATGGTCCTTTTCTGCACTGCCCTTCCCTTGTTTGGTCCGACTTACCCCACCAAGAGTTGGTTATCCACCCGGAATTCTTTTGTGGTCAAGGTAGAACAACAACGCTTTTTTGGGTCCAGTCGGACACGCTTTTCTTCCTTTGAGGGATCAAAGAAGGAGAGCAAAGTGGTGGGCTGACCCAGATGGAATGGTGTCTTAACCTTTGGCAGAAAGGATGCCCTGTTGAAAAGCACCACTTTGTCTGGAAAAGACATAAGATAAGAAGGCAATCTGGATAACGCCTGCAACTCACTCCCCTCCGGGCCGATATAATAGCCACTAAGAAGGCTGTTTTGATGGTTAACAGCTGGAGGGGACAATTGTGCAAAGGCTCAAAAGGAGCACACATCAGGTAAGTGAGGATCAAACTAAGGTCCCACTGTGGCACGACAAAGAGAGTGGGTGGAAACAAGTGAGCCAGCCCTTTTAGAAATAGATTTACAATAGGAGACTTAAAGAAAGAAGGCTGGTCTGGCAGCCGCAAAAAAGCACACAGAGCAGGGAGGTAACCCTTGAGAGTTCCCAAGGCAGAGCACTGCTGGGCAAGGGTTAGAATGAATAAAAGGACAGTAGAAAGAGAAGCAGAAAGAGGGTCAATATACCTTTTACTACAGTATAATACAAGTTTTTGCCAACGGCAGGCCTACACCGTCTTAGTGGAGGGCCGCTTGGCCGCCAGAATAACGTCACAGACTTCAGGAGGAAGGTCAAAGGCTATCAACTGTCACCGGTCAATTTCCATGCATGGAGACGCAGAGTTGACAGGTTCGGGTGGAGTATCCTCCCCTGCTGCTGCAACAAAAGATCTTCCTGAAGAGACAACCTGATCGGAGGATTGACACTCATTCTCAGAAGGTCTGGACACCAGACTCTCCTTGCCCAGTCCGGAGCCACATGAATGACTTGGGCCTGGTCGCACCTGATCTTCTTCAGAACCATGGGTAGGAGTGGTATGGACGGAAAGGTGTTCAACAGGCCTGAACTTCACTCACGATGAAAGACATCGCAGAGCGATAGCCGCATTGGAAACTCCAGCGCGCAGTACTGCGGACACTGCGCGTTCTCTTTGGAGGCGAACAAATATAACCAACATTCTCCCCACTGCTTAAGGAGATCTTGCACCACCTCTGACTAGAGACGCCACTCATGATCCGCTAGGCATCAACGGCTGAGTTTGTCCACCCTGGTGTTCTGAGCGCCTGCCAGGTGTTGAACCACCAAGGTTATGCCCTGCTGTTCCAGTCATGTCCAGAAACGCAGGGCCTCTCGACAAACGGTCTACAACCCCACCCACCCTGCTTGTTGCAGTACCACATGGCGATGGTGTTGTCCGTGAACACCTGCACCAGCTGCCCTTTGACAGAGGGAAGACATGCTTTCAATGCCAACCGAATCGCTCAGAGCTCCAACAAATTTAAGTGGAGCTCTGACTCCGCCGGAGACCAGTGTCCCTTGATCTCCACCTCTCCTAGATGGCCGCTCCAGCCCAGAAGTGACACATCTGTCACAACCGTGAGATCTGGTTGGGGAAGGGAGAGGGGTCTGCCATTGACCCAAGTACAGTTCGTCAACCACCAATGCAGATCTCTCGCAGTTCCTTCTGAGATCTGAACCAGGTCGGTGAGATTTACTCCATGCTGTGCCCATTGGAACTTTAAGTCCCACTGCAGAGCCCGCATTCGCCATCTTGCGTGTCTCACCAACAGGATGCAGGAGGCCATGAGGCCCAACAACCTCAGAGTCAGTCTCACTGAAATCCTGGATAGAGTCTGAAATATCGGATTCATAGCCTGAATATCCCGGACTCCCTGTTCGTGAAGATAAACCCTAAACTGCACTGTTTCCAGAACAGCTCAGATGAAAGGGAGCGACTGAGGAGTCAGGCGTGACTTTGGCATGTTTATAGCGAAGCCCAGCAAATGCAGGACGTTAACTGTAGTCTGAAGGTGGGAGATGGCTGCCTGGGATGAGGACGCCTTCAACAGGCAGCCATCGAGTTAGGGGAAGACCGACACCCCTAACCTGCGCAGATGAGCTGCGACCACTGCCATCACCTTGGTAAACACCCGAAGGTCACTGGTAAGGCAGAAGGGGAGCACAGTAAACAAAGTGCTTGCAGCCTGCCTTGAACCGCAGGCAACGCCTGTGGCCTGACAAGATGGGAATGTGAAAATACGAATCCTGCAGGTCCAACGCTACCATTCAGTCTTCCAGGTCTAGGGCAGACATGACCTGAGCCAGTGTGAGCATTTAGAATTTCTCCTTTTTGAGGAAGAGATTGATGGTCCAAAGATCTAAAATGGGCCGTAGACCCTTGGCCAACAGAGCTGTAACTTCCTCTTGGAGCAACTTTAAATGATCCTCTGTCAGCCGTTCCTGACTTGGCAGAATAGTAGGAGGAAAAGAAAGGAAAGGTAGAGAATAACCCTCCTGTACGATGTGCAAGACTCACTTGTCTTATGTTATGGATCTCCAGTGGGGGAGATGATAACATTCTCCCACCTACTGGAGTAGTGTGGTACCACAGAATCAGCCTAGGAGTGCTTGGAGGCTGCGGCTGGTGGGGGCATTCTGGTAGACTACTTCTGTCCTCCATCCGGAGATCGCAATGCATTGCGTCCATGTCCACGCATGGCTTAAGCATCCTGTGCGGGACAGTGGCTGTGGTAGGGCTGATGCGGCTGGAAACCCCTTCCCGTGCCGCGAAAGGAAGACTGGCCACAAGGAGTGGAGAAAAGGCACACGGATCTGGCCATAGCACGAGAGTCCTTGAACCTGACCAGGGCCGAGTCTGCCTTTTCCCCAAAAAGGGGGGTTCCATCGGAAGGCATGTCCATCAAATTAGCTTGGACATTGCCCGAAAAGCCAGTGATACGAAGCCAGGCGGGCGGTCTCACGGCCATCGCTGTTGAAATCAATCTGCCGAGCGAATCGGTCGTATCTAACCCACACAGTATGTTGAATTTTGCTGCATCTTTCCCGTATTTGACAGCTTGGGAGAGCACAGCCCGGGCCTCCTCTGGGACTTGTAGAAACACTTGCGCAACCATCTCCCAAAGGGAATGGGAGAAACGGCCCAATAAGAATGCAGTATTCACCGACCGCAAAGCAAGGCTGGAGGAAGAAAATATCTTCCCAAGTGAATCCAACCTCTTGGCAGAAGGGAATGCACCATGGGACGTTGAGGCCTGCACCACCAAACTCTCTGGAGTGGGGTGTTAGCCGAGGAACTTTGGGCCACCCAGAGCTGGGCGATGGTGGCGTGCAATCGTCTTATTCACAGGAGCCTCTGTGCTAGGTTTGGACAAGTTCTTAGAAGGACATCTGTAAGTGCCTCATTAAAGGACAACATGGGTTCAGAAGTGGAAGACCCAGGTTGGAGCACCTCAGTCAGGAGATTAGTCCTGACTTGCATGGAGGGCAGCTCCAATACGGGGACCTCAGCTGCCCTCTTTACGACCATGGCAAAGGACGCTCCCTCCTCCGTAGCCACTGTAGGAGTTGGGAGCATGCCAGAAACTGGGGAAATATCCAGATCACTGGCCTACCCAAGTTCCCCATACCAGTCCAAATTCTCCTCAAAAACATTCTGGTTCTCAAGACGGTCCCCAGACCCCCCCAATTCCTATCCTGAGCCTAGCACGTTTTCAAAGTGTTCAGGCGACAACATAGAACCTTTGGGTTCTGTCGATGTCAGAATCGGCATCAATCGACGCTGTTCCGGCTCCGTGTCATCGGGGATAATACTGTGGCTTGCGCCACCGATGGGCATCGTTGACATCGCAGGCACCGACTTCGGGTTCGACACCGTGGAAGGTCGCGTTGGCACAACCTGCACCGAACTGGATCCAGGTCCCTGAGGCCCCACAGGCATCGTGGCCGATGCCGACAGCGTCGAAACCAATGGGGCCCCTACAACCCTGCGGGGCACGAAGGCTGTGTAGCTGAGTCATTACGCTCAAATACACGGCACATGGCCTCGTAAAATTATTTAATTTGAGCTGGAGTTGCTCCGGCTACCGGAAAGGAGGGGGGGAGGCGCAAAGTCATTTCTGGCATTTGCAGAACTGTGCCGAGACATCGGTGCTCCTTAACTCTCTTGACAACTGACGCCAGTTGAGGTTAAGACAAAGTCCGCTTGAAATTCTTCTTCTTGTGCCTCTTCCCCGAGTGTTCCAAGGACCTCAAACAGGAGTAAGAGGACTTAGGGCACTGGGAGCGGTCCCGAGACCACCTCTTCTTAGAATGGGACCATGACCTCCTCAAGAGTCTCAACTGACGGTGTCAACTGCCGGGCCGCGAGTAACGTTATCGCTCGCTCCGTCAAGGTCTTTGGTGCCATCGCTTGACAGTCCGAACAAGACATCCTATCATGGTCGCGCTCGAGACACAAGAGACATACGCGATAGGGATCGGTAACCGACATCATGCAGGAACAAGTCCTTCATAGTTTGAAGCACAAGTTACTTACTTGTGTAACAATACATCTGTAAGAGACATTAGTTAGTGATAGATTCCTTACCTTAGAATATCCCCAGGCGTCAGACTGGATCCGGAAAGTTTTCGTCCGCAGTACCCCTGCGCATCAGTAGGCGTCGTCAAGCGGCTCCGCGTACGTCGCTGGCGTCGTAGCCGCCAAGAGGACGTCAGAGCTACTTAGACGCGCCCATGCGCGGTGACGTCAGTTCTGTACACAACTTTTCCACGCCAGGAGCGAAGAGCCATGCAAGAGACCGACTACTGGTGCAATAGAACTAGGGTCCTAAAAGGGAGGATCTGAACCCATGAAAACAGTTCGTAGAACGGAAAGGATGGGCGGGCGGTATGGAATCTATCACTAACTAATGTCTCTTACAGATAGATCGTTACACAAGTCAGTAACATGTGCATCTGAAAGAGACACGTTAGTGATAGATTCCTTACCTTAGAATACATACCCAAGCAATACCAACCCCCGTGGTGGGTCTGCGAAGTGAGATCACACCAGAAAGTCACGGAGAACCGAACGGCTAAAGAAGCCGTCTCTCCGGACCCGACTATCAAGGCAATAGTGCATAGTGAAAGTATGCAACAAGGCCCAAGTGGCTGCCTGACAGATGTCTGCAGGGGGACACCGCGTCCCAATGCTGTAGTAACTGCTGTCGCCCTGGTAGAATGGGCGTGCAGCCCAATCGGAGGTTCCATTTTAGCCAGAGAGTAACAGGCTTTTATGCACAAGACAACCCATCGGGAGATAGTTCACTTGTGCACAGCCCGGCCTTTCTTGGCGCCCACGTAGCCAACAAATAGCTGGTCATCCACCCGGAACTGTTGTGTGCGGTTAAGAACGAAAGCGCACGTTTTAGGTCCAGACGTTGGAGCCTCTCCTCCTCTCTTGAAGGGTGCGGAGGCGAAAAGAAAGTGGGCAGAGTGACAGTTTGCCCGAGATGAAAGGCAGAGACTACTTTTGGTAGAAAGGAGAGACGCGGTCGAAGCACAACCTTGTCCGGATGAATCGCCAGGAAAGGAGGTTTACAGGAAAGAGCCTGGAGATCACTCACCCACCGAGCGGAGGTGATGGCCACCAGGAAGACAGTTTTCAAAGTTAATAATCGCAAAGGACAGTTATGAAGAGTCTCAAAGGGAGCGCACATCAAGTATGTGAGAACCAGGTTCAAGTCCCACTGAGGCATCACAAAAGGAATAGGAGGAAAAAGGTGAGTAATGCCTTTGAGAAATCTATTGACAACAGGGGACTTTAAAAGAGAGGGCTGATCAGGCAGCCTGAGAAAGGCTGAAAGAGCAGAAAGGTACCCCTTGATAGTGCCCAGAGCAGAGCCCTGCTGGGCCAAAAAGAGAAGGAACAATAGGACCTCAGAAAAAGGGGCAGAAAGGGGATCGACAGCTTTCGCTGTGCACCATGCCACAAACTTGTTCCACCGACAGGCGTATACAGTTTTAGTCGAGGGACGCCTGGCTGCCAGAATCAAATCACAGACTTCAGGAGGCAAGTCAAATGGAATCAACTGTCGCCGCTTAGCCTCCACGCAAGGAGGTGGAGGCTGGACAGCTTCGGGTGAAGGACCGTCCCCTGCTGCTGCGACACGAGATCTTTCCGAAGAGGCAGTCGGATCGGGGGATCCACGTTCATACTGAGTAGCTCGGGGTACCAAACTCTTCGAGCCCAGTCTGGTGCCACAAGAATGACTTGGGCCCAGTCGCATCTGATCTTCTTCAGCACTCGGGTAGAAGTGGTATAGGCGGAAAGGCGTACAACAGACCGCAACTCCACTCGCGACGAAAAGCGTCTCCGAGTGAGTGCCGTCTTGGAAACTCCAATGTGCAGAACTGCTGACATTGTGCGTTCTCTTCGGTGGTGAATAGATCTAACCAAGATTCTCCCCACTGCTTAAAGAGACCTTGTGCCACGTCCGAGTGAAGACGCCATTCGTGATCCAACATGTACCTGCGGCTGAGTTAGTCCGTCCTGGCGTTCAGAGAACCTGCCAAGTGTTGAACCACCAAGGAAATGCCTTGACGTTCTAGCCATGTCCAAAGACGCAGAGCCTCCTGACATAGGGTCCACGACCCCACCCCGCCTTGCTTGTTGCAGTACCACATGGCGGTGGTGCTGTTCGTGAACACCTGAACCACTCTCTCCTTGACAGAGGGAAGGAATGATTTTACTGCAAGTAGGATCGCCCTGAGCTCCAAAAGGTTGATATGGAGCTCGGACTCCGCCGGAGACCAGAGGCCTCTGATCTCTGATCTCCCATGTGGCCGCCCCATCCCAGGAGGAACGCATCCGTCACCACTGTGTGCTCCGGTTGGGGAAGGCAGAGGGATCTGTCACTGACCCAACGCTGGTCCGTGAGCCACCACTGCAAGTCCTGTGCAGTGCCCTCCGAGATCTGGACGTGGTCGGACAGGTTTCCCCGAAGCTGCGTCCATTGGAACTTTAGGTCCCACTGCAGAGCCCGCATATGCCACCTGGCATGATTGATCAGCAGGATGCAGGAGGCCATGAGGCCCAGCAGTCTCAGGGTGTTCCTGACCAAAACCCAGGACCAGGGCTGAAAGATCGGAATCATAGCCCGTAAGTTCCGGACTCGCTGTTCGGGAGGATAAACCCGAAACTGCGCCGTGTCCAGAACCGCTCCGATGAAGAGGAGCTTCTGAGAGGGAATCAGGTGCGACTTCGGCACGTTGATGGAAAACCCCAGCAAATGCAGGAGGTCGGCCGTAGTCTGGAGGTGGGAGACAACTGCCTGGGACGAGCCCACCTTCAACAGCCAGTCGTCGAGATAGGGGAAGACAAACCCCTAATCTGCGTAGATGAGCTGCGACCACCGCCGTCACTTTCGTGAATACCCGAGGGGCGCTGGTAAGGCGGAAGGGGAGCATGGTGAACTGAAAGTGCTTGTAGCTTACCTTGAACCACAGGTAACGCCGGGGTCAGCAGGATGGGGATATGAAAATAAGCATCCTGCAAGTCCAACGCTACCATCCAGCTTTGCGGGTCTAGGGTAGACAAGACCTGCGCAAGCGTGAGCATCTTCAACTTCTCCTTCCGGAGGAAGCAATTGACGTTCTGGAGGTCTAAGATAGGACGCAGGCCCTTGTCGTTTTTCGGACAACCACAACCTACTTCCGGCGTCGGAACGCGCTCAATGGCACCCTTGGCCAAGAGGGCCGTAACTTCCTGCTGGAGAAGTGCCAAGTGATCCCCTGACATGCAGTGGTACTGAGGCTGCATGGCTGGAGGGCTAGTCTCGAAGAGGAGAGAGTACCCCGTCGTACTAGTTACTTACCTTCAGTAACGATGTATCTTGTAGAGACGTTGTCTAGCCGCAGATTCCTTAACTTAGAATATCCCCAGGCATCGGACTGGATCCGGAAAATTCTTTGTAGCAGCACCTCTGCGCGCCGGGGGGAGGGGTACACGACCCCGCCCTGACGTCGTCCATGTACGTGACGTCAGCGAGGTCATATAAGTCCCTCCTGGCACGCTGACGTCGGAGAAAATTTTCCTGGCACAACGCGGAACCACCAACAAAAACTGTGAAAGTATGGGAACAGTGTGCGAAGGATGAAACATCCGCAAAATAAATAAGGTGGATGGTGCAAAACACCATCATAAAAGACAGTATTATACACTGTCTACATATAAGTGAAAAAGAAAAAGTGGAACTATGCTGTGAGAAAGTACCCCGCATAGCGAAGCATAGACCCTTCCCCAAAGGGCGAGCAACAAGGGAAGAATATCTCAACAGACAAAGAAATAGATTGTCATTACCATGTAGAACTGTGACTGTTATCGCCATGTAGAACTGTGCCGTCCAACAAGGACGGAGCACAGAAAGAACAGCAATGTACTTTAAGAAGGCATCTTCCTTACAGAAAGAATAGCAATGTACTTCAAGAAGGTATCTTCCCTTATATCAATGGAAGTGTGAAACAGAGCTGAAGAGATCGTCAAAGAAGACTACTATATAGGAGACAAGAGCCTCTAGTTAATTGAGAAGGCGGGCAGGAAGGAAGACAGCAGGAGAAGAAGAAGAGGAATCTCCTCATGACTATGAATGAAAAGGCACCATCTACAGGAAAAAGCCCCTTGTAGGGAGTCAGCCTCATATGGTAATTCCGAAAGGGGCGCAACTATGTGAGCACCCTTGAAAGAAAACCAATGGCAACTGAAAGTAAGCAAGAGCAGAAGCCCACCTGGCAAGGTTCTCGCAGAGTGGGCAGGATGGGTGGGCATTAAGGAATCTGCGGCTAGAAAACGTCTCTACCAGATACAGCTTTATCGAAGGTAAGTTACTCGTACATCTGATAGAGACATCTAGCCGCAGATTCCTTAACTTAGAATAGATACCATAGCCATACCCCAGGGGGGTGGTGGGTCTGCGACAGAACAAAAGAAAGTGCTCGAGCACAGAGCTGGCAACAGAGTGACAGACAATGGGGAAGGCTGTGGCAGGACAACCAGACAGCCACCCAATAGATCGGAAGAGCGAAAGATAACGGGAGGCAAGGCGTCCCAAAAAAATGCCATAATGGTGCTACACCACACCTGTATAAGTATGAGATGTAGAAACGGCACCAGCGATATAGCAAACAGAGAGAGAGAGAGCGTCCCGAACGAAGGAGGAAGAAGGACCACTCTCAGCTTAATGGTGCACTATGTGGACACCAACCAAAGGTTGGGGAAAAACATGAAGCGATGCAACCATACCAGAGCCTACCAGGCTAGCCCATGGAAGGAAGGCTGGCGAAGCTAAAGCCAGGAGCCGAAGGGCAAGGGGTAGAAACTGAACAATGTCCTAGAAGGACAGGCAGGAACAAGAAACACGCCAAGTGCACACCCAGGCACCAAAGGGGGAACAGGGACGAGCAGGAACAATCTGAAGCACGCTGATGCGGGCCACCACTGAAACATGCCCAGAGCAGATAGCCACAGAGAGAACAAGGTGGCATAGCTAAAAAAGGGCATAGGGCTGCCCAACCAGGCAGCTGGAAGATTAAGGTGAAAACGAACTCACGAAATACAGTTGTAGGGTGCAGACCCTAGAACAACTGACATCAGAAGAGCTGTCCCGCAGGCACAGTAGACATTATGTAGGGTGATACCTAGAACGATTGACATCAGAAGAGCTGTCCCGCAGGCACAGCAGACATAGTACAAGGTGATACCTAATGAAAGGGGCTCATCCGAAAGAACTGGCAGCAGAGGCACCAGAGTACCAATAGGCGTATAAATGTAGGAAAGAATCTCAGAATCGTAGACCACATTCTCCGACTGGGAGTAAAAATTAACCCGTGTCCAGAAAGAGAGATATCGTTCAGTAACTGCACCCCAAGAAGAGAGCAGTGTAAAGCTGGGGAACCACTCCAGGTAGTCTGACGCAAAAGGGACCCTATTACTGAAGATGCAGGAAAAGCAACAAAGTGCACCTAAGTGTACTGAAAGACACCCTGCAGCGTAGACAAAGGGCAATCCTGAGTGCAGCCCTTAAAAGCTCCCTGACCCATGGAGATATAGAACGAGACCTCGCAGCAGCGAAGAGAGGTGGAGATGTAGGAAGAAGAGTACCCATGGTAACCTGCATATACACACACACATATATATATATATATATATATATATATATATATATATAGCAAAGAAGGGTAAACGAGCCACCACCATGCAACATGGGTGGTATAGGAGCACACCTAGTACATTAATAGCAGGTGGTATCCGCATTTTGAGCATGAAAAAAAACATGAAAATCTTCCAAGGAGGAGAATGACGCATATAAGCAAGACGACCCATGACGTGTAGAAGACTGCGCCAAGTCACAACATTGAACACTGTACAATGGCAAGAAAAGAGCACCAGGGGACGCATAGAGCCCAAAGGATCTCTAGGCCCACAGAACATAAAACAGAGATATATAATAGCATACAAGTACCCCACTTGGAGTATGGACACCCCAAACAACGGGGAACACCTCTTTGAGCAAACCACAGTCAGAGGCTAGACACAACAACTTGTGGAACACTGTCACAGTAGGCTGATTGCTAGCTCAAAACGCATAAGGCATCGAAAGGATGCTAAATGAATGGGTAACCACCCTAGAACATGCTAAAAGAAGACCTGGGAAATATAGACTTAAGGCGGAGGGCGAAAGCCCGCTAGGAGGCGCTGAACAGCCGATTCGGCGTGGGCATCAAACAATAAAACCCCATCAAAGGGTAGATCAACAAGTCGCTCCCGGATATTTTCCGGAAAGACGCTATCCCGCAACCAAGCATGGCGCCTCAAGGCAACCGAACCAGCCATAGCTCGGCCTAAGGAATCGGCAGTATCCAAGGACGAGCGGATCATGAATTCAGCAAGTTCAGGGCCATCCCGGAGAAGATTAAGGATGTCAACACGAGCGCCTTCAGAGATGGCCGAAAAAAGACACTCTGCAGAGTCCCACAATGCAGAGGTAGCCCGAGCCAAGACACACACTGTATTCAGTGAAGGAAGGGCAGCACTAGTGGAGGCGAAGATGTTATGACCCCAGGACTCAAGCCATCTGGACTCCCTGGAGGGAGGAAGCAGTAACTGAGGCAAGGAAGGAAAGGCAGTTTGCAAACCAAACTCCTGCACATATAGGTAAACAAATAAGCAAACTGGATCATGTGGAGCAGGCCGGTGGTGGTGCAAGACAGAACGAGCCACCGGATCACCGGAAGCTGGCCGAGCCCAGGTGCCCAAAAGGGCGTCATAAAGAGAAGCTTCAAAGGGCAGAAGCGGCTCCACATTCGCCGACCCATGGTGAAGGACATCAAGCAGAGGGTCCACAGGCAAGGGGACCGAAGGGGGCTGCATGTTTAGAACACGAGTGGCCAAGGAGACTACTCTAAGAAACGCCACACCTGCCTCAGTAGCCCTCCGAGGAGGGGACAACAACTCATCTGTAGGAGAGGGCTGTAAACTAAGTCTTTCAAGACACTGAGGGTGCGACCAATGCCCAAAGGAAGGAAGCCCCATTGACGAATGGGAGTCCTGATGGGGCTCCTGAGGAAGCGCGGGATCCTGCCGGGTCCACAAATTCTAAGGGGGGGAAGGGGCACAGGCATGGATAGATCCGGCGTAGCCAGACATGAAGGCGACGCCAAACTCTCCCCAGAAGCTTCCGGAGAAGAGTCAACAACCCGGCGTCGACGCAGCGCCAAAACGACTTCGGTCGGCGCCGACCCTGCCTCGTCTGGCACCGACTCGGCTCCATCCGGGGAAAAGTCTGCTCCATCCGGCGCCGATTCCACGTCCACTACGACAAGCTCCGCTTCCGAAGAATGGGATGGCGCCAGAGCTGGGGAGGCAAGCCTCCGGCGCCCCACCTGCGGCGCCTCAGCCTCAATCACAACAGGCTCCAAATTCAAAGTAAGAAGCGGAGTCTGTTCCGGGGAGGTGAGTTTTCGGAGCCAGAGCGGCGCCGACCACGGCTCCGGGCAGGCGGCCGCCTGTCTGGAAGGCCAAGGTGTGCTCGAAGCAAGGCTTTGAGCACCAGCAACCTCCTGCGACGCCACAGGGAGCCCCACGGGACTATGCGGCGTGGCAGGGGTGCTATGGGTCGTAGAGGGGGACCCAGCCGGGCCACACCTGACGACACCACATCTCCTTCATCCTTGGGGGGCAAGGGCTTATTTGGCGCCAGAGTAACCGCTTACTGCGGATCCGCTTCGCACGCGGAAAAGTAGGAAACTGATGTCAATGAGTCAGGAGGGACTTATATGACCTCGCTGACGTCACGTAGAGGACGACGTCAGTGCGGGGTCGTGTGGCGCCGTACCCCGGTGCGCAGAGGTGCTGCTGCAAAGAATTTTCCGGAACCAGTCTGACGCCTGGGGATATTCTAAGTTAAGGAATCTGCGGCTAGATATCTCTATCAGATGGAACAGCTGCAGAACCCACCTGGCCGAAGTGATGGTGCGCCAGTGGGGGAGGTGATGGCGAATCCTGCCGCCCACTGGCGTCTAGTGGGCCTGAAACACTGGACTAGGAAGGTTTTGAGGCAGCGGCGACAGGGGCGGTGGTGGACTGACCCGCCCACTGGCCCCGAGACCCACCTCGGCGGGCACCCCGACCCCGGCTGCGCTGAGACTGCGGCTGTGGGTGCACAGGCCGGCGGGTCTGAAAGGAACGCGTTTGGGCACCTTGAACCCTGACCTCGAAAGGAGCGAAAAGCTGACCCCACAGGAGTACGCATGGGGGCAAGACCTAAGGACTGGGCCGTAGCCCGGGGGTCCTTAAAATGCTCCAAAGTGCTATCTGCCTTCTCAAGAAAAAGGCGAGTGTCATCTAATGGCATGTCCAACAAAGTGTTCTGGACATCCCCTGAGAAGCCAGTAGTTCTGAGCCAAGCGCAACGGCGTAGCGCCACCGTTGTGGAAATTGCCCTGCCGAGGGAGTCGGCTGTGTCAAGACCAGAACAGATAGGGAACTTCGCAGCATCCCTCCCTTCAGTAATGGCTTGGGAGAGCACCGCCCAAGCCTCCACTTGACACTGAGGCAACACCTGTGCGACTGTGTCACACACAGAGTGGGAATAGCGGCCTAACAGGCACGCAGTATTGACCGCCCGCAACCCAGAACTGGCAGAGGTGAAAATCTTTTTCCCAAACTGCTCCAGTTTTTTAGACTTCTTGTCAGGAGGTGCGGAAGAACGCGCTCGGAGAGGCAGAGGCCTGGACTACCAGACTCTCAGGCGTTGGGTGTTGCGTGAGAAAACTGGGGTCGCCCAGGGCCGGGCGATGATGTCGTGTTAGACTCTTATCCACAGGAACCTCTGTGTTAGACTTGGTCCAGGTGCTTAACAGAATATCTGTAAGCGCATCATTAGAGGGCAGCAGCGGCTCCGCAAAGGAGGTCGCTGGCTGCAGCACCTCAGTCAGGAAATTGGTCCTGATAACCACAGTAGGGAGCTCGAGGTTAAGAGTCTCAGCCACCCTACGCAACACCACAGAAAAAGTCCCAACCTCTTCCGTAGATACGGAAGCAGAGGACAGTGCACCAGGGTGTGGAGAGAAATCCAGATCGCGTGGACCTTCCAGATCAACCTCCCACTCCGGTTCATCCTCGCAATGAGCTGCGGGAGGGTCCTCGGACCCCTCCCAGTACTCCTCTTCGTCCACCGGCTGTCAAGACTTTGGCCACCACTACAACCATAGCGATAGGCAACTCATGGACAAAACAAATTAAGTATCCGTGTAGAACACGGAGGTGTTTGGCACCCAAAATCCTGTTGAAAAGATGCATAACTATGATAAGAAACTCAGGTGAGGAAAATGGCCGCGCAGATGGGCACCGATCTAAAACAGGTCGGCGGTCTAGTGTTTTCCCTCACGCGACAGTTGGGAAGCTCAAGGTGCGCGTTCCACAGGGGAACTGCGCACTTCAACTGTAATTTTCTGGGAGTGTGTAGCGTCTCCGTGTGGCGCAGAACTTGTTTATGTGTTTACCTCAGAAAATCAATTATACCTCAATTTTTGATTCGTTTACGCATGCGCAACGTGGGATTCAACTTCTCTGACAAGAAAATACCGATGAAAGAGAAACTTGTGCAGCGCATTTAGACTTCATGTTCCAGTTAGCGGTATTGTTCCAAACTTCCTAGAATACCTAAGGTAACCTCTTTTTGTAGCGCTTCATGTTCCAGATAACAATGTGGTGAATTTCCATCCTCACTGAGTACCAGCGTTAATGAAGATATGATATAAAACTTTCTTGCCAGAAGCATATGGGTCAGAGACTTAAAGCATACTCAAGTTTTCAAGTTTATTTCGAGCATTTGGAGAACCTAGTGGGTTTTATCATTCATTCCCAGAATAAAGTTACAGACAGTTGGATTAATAAGCTACTACTTGTAGCGAAGGTAATTAGGAGGGGGTTCACTAAAATAGCACATATTCAGAGTGACTTAGTTTTTGGAATGTATTTACAAGAGCTGTTGTTTTTTCCCCCAAATGTAGATGCAGAATTAACCCAAAAATAAACACCAAAGAGAGAAGCTACAGCCTGAGGTTGACAGGGTAAATTTTAGTGTTGTTGGTGATACATCGAGCATAGAAAAGGTGTAGGCAGCTTTTACATGTGTGTCTTTAAAATCCAGGTGCTGTAGAAGATCCACCCAGACGACCGTGTGAAGAACCAGCAACTTCCAAGGCTGTCTCTCTTGTTTTCTTATCCACTTCCCCTTTCCCCCCTGCTTTAGTCTCTACCTTGAGTTGTTCTCAGGTGGCGCCTGAGGTGGCGGGGCGTTGGGACCATCATCGGCTCCTGTGGATCCTTGGTACTCTGACACCGGCTGTTTAAGAGGTCGGTAAGGACGAGGGAGCCGGGGAAAGGGAATAAACTCACCACCTGGAATTGGAATCGGAGGATAATAGACCAATCCAGGGTCGACGTAGTCCAGCCCCGAAGGCAACGGTGGCGTGTCCGGTGCCGACCCGATGCCGAAGGCGGCGTTCAGCCCAGTGACGGCGCCAGTCCCGCCGGCGGCGCAGAGACCGAAGCCGACGGCACCCCAGGGTATCGTGCCAGTGTAGCCGGGGCCAAAGGCGGCAGCACGGGGGCAGAACCACCCCACAGGTCCACGGGGGCCGAAGGCACTCCGGAGGGATCGACGTGGGAAACAAACAGCGCATGGCCAACAGGAATACCTGTACTTCCTCCTAAGTCGCGTGCGGGCCCGGGAAAGGCAGGTAAGCCGCAGAAAACAATGGAAGCTCCATCAGAGCTGCGTGGGAGTGACCACACGCCCCCTCCACCGCATCCCACGACTGGTGAGGGGTAGACGAAGAGCGGCGGCGCTTCTTCGACTTTTTATGGCACCTTGACTTACCTGTCCCCGATTCCGACGATGGTGTCGGCCCCGCGACCTGTCCCTTGACCTCCCACGGGAGCGGGAGTGGGACCTTGAGCGGCGCGGAGCCATTTGCCGGCCTCCAACAACTTTCAGGAATGCTCCTGCAAAGTCTTCGGTGCCATGGCCTGACAATCGGGGCACGACTCGGGGTCATGGGCATGTCCCAAACAGAAGAGACACACGTCGTGCGGGTCCGCCACCGACATAGTCCGACGGCAGTCCCTACAGGACTTAAACCCGAACATCCCTACTGCACCAGGAGTCGAGTACTCGACAAAACAAGAGAAACAAGCCTCAAAAACCAAGTTAAAAGATTAACTATGAGTACCGCTCTCTCTCGGTACTGCGCTTGCTGGCGCGGAAAAAAAAGAACTGACGTCAGCGCACGTGGGCGCGTCTAAGTAGCTCCGACAACGTCATCTCGGCGACTACGACGCCAGCGACGAACGCGGAGCCACACGACGACGCCTACCAACGCGCAAGGGTACTGCTGACGAAAACTTGACGGATCCAGTCTGACGCCTGGGGATATTCTAAGATAAGGAATCTATCACTAACGTGTCTCTTTCAGATAAAAAAAAACCAAGACGATTCATCCAAATCTCTTTTTTTTCAAACTGAAATGACTGTCTACCAGTTTATCCTTTAGATTGGAAGCTTTTCTGAACATTATGCATGGATGTCTCCTATTTCACTGACAATCATTGGGTCCAATTTCAATAAGCCCTTGTGCTTTCTAAGTATTTTTTTAAGTTTGTTTGCTTCCGCTGAGAATATGGTTATCAGTCTGATTCATCCTGGTTCAGATTTCTTGTCTTTCCCCTTGTAATACTTGAATTCTATTTTTAGATTTTCCTTTCTGAAGACCAGATTTGATGACTCTTTTGAGGTATTTTCCAATTTGGAAACACTTCCTTGTTTCCAGACTGGGTTTCTCAAATTATAGTTTATGCGAACAATTTCTCTTGATTTACAGGACTTCCCCATATAGGATGCTCCACTTTAAACAGGTTTGATGGAAACTGTCTGCATATAGAACTGAAATGTGGCTGTCAATTTTCGATGTAGTGTTGTGTGAATCATGTTGTTCTCCTATGTAGATTTCTGGGTCCAGGACTGTAACCCAAAATCACTTATTTCATATGTAAATTTAAATTTAGCCTAATTATTATTGAGAATGGTATAGTACAGTTTAAATTCCTCTACAGTACCATCTCAGATGAGAAAAAGCATAGACACATTATGGTCTTTCAACAAATTCATCATTTTCTGGGATCCACGGCAATTGATGCTCCCACCAGCCCACTGTGAGGTTCGCATACCTCATCCAGAAGTAAAATCCCATAGCAGCTTCCCTTATTTACCCCACAATTGGCACCCCTTTAGGATCCTTGTAAGTCCCTAGTATGCGGTACCCCTGGTACCTGGTAACTAGGACCAGCAAACTAAAGTGGGTCCCTTAGGGCTGCAGCATGAAGTGGGTCACTCTTAGGGACCCCTCACCAAGGTCATGCAAACTGTCATTGCAGCCTGTGTGCCTTGGTGCAGAGAAAACCGAAGAGTCAACATGTCACATACCTCTCTGTGCCATGCCAGCAAAACACTGCATGTGGCATAGGTAAGTCATCCATACGGCAGGCCTTATAGCCCTAAGGCACGGTGCCCCATACCCATGTGAGGGCATATCTGCAAGAGTGGGTATGCCCCGGTGATATCTAAGTTCACCCTTAGATATTACCAATGCACAGGGAAGCCATGACGAGTACATGAGCTGGACACTCGTGATTACGAGTTCCCCAGCTACATGATGGCTTCACTGTACCCCATGGTGTTTGGTACCAAACACCTCGTCTTATTAAGCCCACACTGATGCCAGTACTGGATTTATAAATAAATGCGCGCAGAGGGCGCTTTAGAGGTGCCCCTTGAAAATCTACTGAATACTAGTGTGTTGACTGACCCTCTCTAGACAAGTTTCTGGCCCCCTGAGATGAGAGCCTTCGCTATCAGAAGTCAGGAACAAAGCCTGCTCTGGGCAGAGGTATTCACACCTCCTCCAAGCAGGATGGATATTCCAGAGTGCGAAGTTTCCAAGGCTCTGCCACATTTGAAATGCAACCCATGCCTCTCCAGTTAGTGAGATATATCAACCCCCTTCCCCCCCCCCCTCTGTCCTGACCCAATTTTTGGCAGGACAGGTAGGAAAATTAGTTAGATTTGAAGGTGAGCCCACATTCAGCCAGTACCATCCCTAGGGCAGACCAGCTGCTCCAACTTGTGTTTGAGAGAATAAGCCTGTTAGGGTGAGGGGTATGCTCACTTCGCACAGGAAGTGGTCATATAGAGGGTCTAGTCACCCTAAGTTAGGTAGCCCATTGACTACTACCTGGTACTCCCCGTAACACACCTAAATTGAGTATTTAGGTGGCATCCCTCGACACAGAACTTCTGATTCGAGGGACCTAAAGATGAAGAGGACAAAGAAGAGCTGCTGAACCTGATGAGAAATGAAGGCCTGCCATGAAGTTTTTGTGTAAACCCCTGCCTGCCACTTCAAGACTCGACAATGGAGGTGAACTGTCTAATCCTGCTGCTGTGTGGCCTCTAAGAACCCCAGAGTACTACCAGCTTTTGCAAATCTGCCCGAGGACTCCGTTGGAGTAGAGAAGCTACTACCTTGCACACCACAGGCACCAAACTGGCAGTCTGGTCCACCGACATGGAGCTCCCCAGCCTGGCTGGTGCAGCAACCGACTAGGAAGAGGTACTTGTGCTCTGAAAGGTAGGATATGTCTCCCCACCGAGTGTGGATGCGCCAGGACTGCCCGGACCTGTGCAGTACCGATCCAGGGGTACCAAACACCCTGCAACCAAGACCGACATCGAGGAGTCCAATCAGGACTACAACTGTACCACTGCCCAGCAGCTGCTGAGGGACATCCAAACCCCTGAGACCCACTTCGAGTGACCCAGCAGTCCAGAATTTGCCCCAGCCAGCTGTTTGCCCCCGTCTGCGAGGAGCACCATTACGCACTGGGGCTGACCAACCTACCTCCTCTGAACCCAACCCCCCCCCCCCCCCCGGATTGGGAAATGTCAAACTGGCTGAGTTCCCCTGTCCCCAAGGCCCTTGCAACCCTAGCCCTCGTTTATGAGCGCTCAGACTTGCCCACAAGTCCCCCTTTGCAGGCTGTCTTTAGAGGGCCCTTTCCCTTAGCACCAATTACCAACTCCCTGCTCCCTCTGGAATTCGGGACACATCTGACAAACTGTTCGTAGAACATTGGACCGTGGTTTCCTGTTACCCTAAACCCGGAAGGTGAACTTCTACAACTGTCTGTGCTGTGTGCTTTGCTTTACCTACTTGCTTTTTCCTCCCATAGGATTGTATGGTGCGTAATTGCGCACAACTATTTGCTTATCTTTGAAAATTCATATATATGTATAATATATATATATATATATATATATATATATATATATATATATATATATATATATATATTACTGAACCGAAGAACTCTCCAAACTTCCATGCGGCGAAAAGAGAGTAACAGACACCAAAGGTAGAATGGCAACATTTATTCTCCACACCCACCAAGTGTCACATGTTAGCATACATAGAAGAAACACTTAGGATCACCTTATCATTCTGTCATGCACGTAATGGGAAAACATATATAGGGTTAAACACATGGAATTACTATTTCTAAAATGTAATGTGTTTCTCAATCAAGGCGATTAAAAGGCACCAAATGCATATAGATGAATAAATAAATATCAATAAATATATATAAATGCATAAATATACATACAATTAAATGCATAGAGACATATACAAATTGCATTACTGCTCCTGTCTATAGTTTCATTTATCTATAGACCGATTGTGTGCAAAAACTTGCAATAATTGATACAGTGCAATCAATTTAATCATGCCCAAATATTGTTGTATAATACAGTCGCCATGTTTCCTAATGTCAGCATAAATGCTGGAATGCAATAATTCAATGTTAATATAATAGTCACCATATGTAAATTTTAATTCTTATCTTAATAAATGATATGGAGGGTCATCTCCTATTTTATCTACTGTATTTGTTTTTTTAGATTTGTATATATTTATGTATATGGGTGAATTTTTTGTTTTCTTAGTCATGAGTTAATCCTCTCATATAAAGTGCTTCTATGCCTAGCAGCATCAGCATAATGTGCAAAGTTGCTTCCTGAAAGTGCTGAGTGCTAAAAAGTGCAATACTTAAAAATTAAAGTGCTAGTGTTTGTATAAAACCCCAATACCTATTAAAAACACCTGGAGTTAAAAATGTATTTATTGCTACTGGGTCACAGCGGTTATTTGCTAATTTGTAGTACTTGATTATCTATAATGGCACAGCTAATATTAGTGGTAATGGAACCCCCTTTTTACATATTACAGGAAATTATGCATGTCTTCTGTGTTATTCAGCCCATTCGGTGTTTTGCAATCTAGTTCAAGAATCATACGAGTCTCAACCTGCCTCAAACGCTTTTCCCTATTGCCACCTCTCCTAAAATTGGGGATAGCATCAACAACGTAGTATTTTAAACAGTTTAATTCGTTGTTGTGCACACTCTAAAAGTGACAGGTGCCTGTCAGAACATACACTGCATATTCTGTCCTGCAGTTATAGCTGCCCTTAATGGCAATCTCTTCAGAACAGAATGGAGCGGTGTAGTGTGTAGTATTTTTTCCAAATGTACTCGCTCGGCGCGTCGAGCATTTAACAAATCCCTGTCTAGGTTTGAGCCATGTATTTTTTTTTTTTTTTTTTTTTTTTTTTTTTTTGTGAAACCGTTTATTACAGTTTAAAAAGGTTACAAGTATGGGCCTACAACCATCCGGCCGGCCGCTAGGGTGGCAGAAGCATATGGCATACATACAGTAAGAGTCTCTTGGCGGTGCAGATCGGTAAATCAGGAGATATCAATAGTGCAGGCCACATAACTCCAAGCCCACTATACGGTTTCCTTTTTTTTTTCCAAACAAAACACCACAAAAAAAAAAAAAAACCACACCCGCAAGGCAACCCGCCATCCAAAGTGACGACACGTGCTCCTGAAGTGGGGGATCCCAACCAGCAGCCAAACTCTGAAGAGGGGAATGGGAATAGATCAGGGACTGGGGAACCACATGCCCGTGGCTGCGGGAGGGGGTCGGCTAGGGGGACGGAGCTGGTGAGGCGGCCGGCAGCAGTGGCGGCTCACAAATACCCCCGCGGTAGGCGTTCCAGGGGCCCCAGATTTTCACCCACGCCCCAGGCTTACCCCTCGCCACATACACTACCTTTTCACGAAACATACACCAATCCATATGCTCTTTCCAGGCCAACACCGCCGGGGGCCTCTGGGATCCCCACAATTGAGCAATGTCGCGCTTAGCTATCATGTATCCCAGAGTCACCCACCGCGTCTGCGGGACCGAATAGTCATTTGGTTCCCACACATTCAGCAAGCATCTCCTCGCTTCAGGCAGCAGCGCGACACGCGTCACCACACGCAGGACCTCATGCACACCACGCCAGAATCGCTCCACCTTTGGGCACTCCCACAGAATATGCATGAAAGTTGCCAAGGCACCACAGCCACGCTTACACAGTCCGTCACCAGCAAAGCCCATACGTAGAAGCCTTGGCCCCGTCACGTAAACCCGGTGGAGGATCTTAAGCTGGACGAAGCGAAGGCGAGCCGGGATGGCCACCTCCTTCGGAGAGGCCACCGCGGAGATCCAGTCCTCGTCGTCCAGTTCCAGCCCGTCGGCAACCCAGGCCTCGCGGAGACTAGTCAGCAGGCACGATCTGTCGTTGATCAGTTTTTTATATATAAGGGAGATCGTGCTGTCTGGGACATGGCCATCCAGCACTCTGTCCTCCAGGGGGGAAGACTCCGGAATGGACGCGACATCCGGGAAGACGGAGCCCAGCGCGTGGCGGACTTGTAAGTACCGAAAGTACTCACTGCCTTGCAGCTGAAACTCCGTCTGCAGCGTCTCAAAAGTTTTGAATCCCCCCCTTGTCCAGAGATCTCCCACTGTGCTGATTCCGATCGTGTCCCACTTCTCGAAGCCCTTCGATGTCCACAGGGAGCCCAACCTCTCAGACGCATATAGCGGTGTCGCCCGGGTCAAACGGTCCTTCCACCCCATAGCTGCATTAGCCGCGTGCCAGACACGCACCATGACACGCGTCGGTCCCGTCAGACGGGAGTCGGGCGCGCCAGAGTAGAGCGCTCGATTGTAATCGCCACCGGGCAGGAGCATCTTGTCCATTTCAAATGCCGGGTTCAAGGCGGGCCCGTAAAGGCCATGATTAATTGCAGCTAGCTGGGAGGCCCAGTAATACCGTTTAATGTCCGGGAGGGCGACCCCCCCATCGTACCACGGAAGCGTCAATTTAGCCAGAGCAATACGCGGCCTCCCGTCCCAGAACAGGCGCCGCTGCAGGCTCTCCACCTCACGGAAGTAGCGCGCCGGAACCAAGTCCATAGTGTTCTGAAGCGCATACAGAAAGCGAGGCAAGGACATCATCTTAAACAAGGCCGCCCGGCCAAGCGGCGAAAGCGGAAGACGCCGCCAACGCGCAACGTCCTCCCGCAAGCGCTGGAGGGGGGGTAGCAAGTTCCGCTCGTAGCGGGCCTCCGGGTCTAGAGTAATATATATACCCAGGTACCGGAACCCCTGGGAGGCAATCTGGATCGGGCAGTCCCGCGGTAGGGCCGGAGCCTCCCCGGAAAGCACATACACGCAGGATTTCGCCCAGTTGATGACAAGGCCTGAGTTACGACCGAAGGAGCACAGAACATCAACCAGGACAATCAGCGAGTTACGCGGGGAGGCAAGATACAAAAGGATATCATCGGCGTAGAGGGACACGCGGTCTTCATGCTCGGGGGTCCAGCGAAGACCACGGATAGAGGGGTGCCACCGCAGCCACTCCGCCAAGGGCTCCAAGGCCAATGCAAACAAGAGCGGTGACAAGGGGCAACCCTGACGCGTGCCCCGCCCCAGCGCGAAGGGGGCCGAAACTCGCCCATTCACCACCACCTGCGCCAATGGGCCCGAATACAACAATTTGACCCAGCTAATGAATCCCGGTCCAAATCCAAATTTCGCCAGCATCGCCCAGATGTATGGCCATTCAAGCGTGTCAAACGCCATAGTGGCGTCTAAGGACGCCAAGATGGCAGGCTCCCGCACAAACGGGACACGCGCGAGCACCCCGTGCAAGCGTCGCAGATTAAGAGCCGTGTTACGATGGGGTATAAAGCCCGATTGGTCTTGGTGGACCAAATCGCCCACCACGCCAACCAGCCGGTTGGCCAGTACCTTGGCGAGGATTTTGGGCTCCGCGTTCAAGAGCGAGATAGGCCTATAGGATGTAACCCGCTCACGGGGTCTCCCCTCCTTGTGGATCACCACGATTGTGGCCAGACGCTGGTCCGGCGGGAGGGAACCCTGCGAGTGGGCCGCCAGGAACATCGCGCGCAGGTGGGGCGCCAGTACATCCGGTCGCAGCTTGTAAAGCTCGATGGGGATACCATTGGGGCCCATGGCCTTGCCGGAGGCGACCGAGCGAATAGCCAGGGCAATTTCGTCCGACGTGGGAGGAGCGTCCAGCAAATCCCTGTCCTCCACCGTAAGGGAGGGCAGCGCGATATCCCGAAGCAGGGCATGGGAATCTTCCTCCGAGCAGGGAGAGACCGGGGAGTACACCTCGCGGAAGTAATCCGCGAAGCAGGAGACAATGGCTTCCGGCTCGGTGACAGGCACACCATCCATCCCCTCAATCAAAGGAACCACACGACTCGCTCTCTCCCTCTTGTCCAACCACGCAATCAATTTACCAGCCTTATCACCCACATCATACAGTCGCCCCTGTTGCTCCCTACTGAGGCCCCTGGCCGCCTCCGTGACGAGGGCCCTATAGGCCGCCTGCTTGAGGTGTAGAACATGCAACTTGGCGTCTGTGACCCCGCTCCCCAGGTCCCCCTCTAGTTCCACAATTTCAGCCTCCACCCGGGTTACCTCCTCCCGCTCGCGCCTCCGGGCATGGGAGATAAAGGAGAGGGCCTCCCCTCTAAGAACTACCTTAAAAGCCTCCCACAGGGAGATGGCCGAAGGGACAGACCCCACATTCTCATCAAAGTATCGCTGTAAGGATTTGATCAAGTCGGCACGAATAGTGGGGTCACGCAAGTACCAAGCATTGATTGGAGCCACCCTGCCCTCCCCCCTAGGGAAGACATCGAAATGGAACAGCAATGGGGAGTGATCTGAAATGCCCCGCGCCAGATGGCACACCTCTCCCACCCTCCCAGCATAGGCCGCCGGGACAAGGATGTAATCAAGCCGCGAGAGGCTACCATGGGCACCCGAGTGGAAGGTGTATTGCCGCTGTGCGGGATGCTTTAGTCGCCAGCAATCCACCAGGCCCAGTGTATCTAAAAGGCCGGACAGCCAAGCCTGTGCCCGGGGGAGGTCCCTAGGGGGATGGCGATCCATAGACCCAGAAACTACCGCATTAAAGTCCCCCCCAACCACCAGCAGGCCACCCGGGAGGTCCAGGAGGAGGCGCCCCAAGTCCGCAAATGTAGTAGATTGTAACCCAGGCGGGACGTACACTGATATAAAAATAAACACTCTACCCTCCATTCTACCCACCAGAACAGTGTAGCGTCCCCTCTCATCATGGCGCACCTCATCAATCTCCAACGGGAGCGAGTTCTTAATCATGATACCCACCCCCCGCGAGCCCGAGGTGAAGCCCGAGTGGGCCACCAATCGATAGCCTCGCCGATTCATGGCATGAAAGGAGTTACCTATAAGGTGTGTCTCCTGCAGGAAGATAACATCTGGTGAGATACGTTTCAGGTACTGCAGGACCACACCACGCTTAATCCTGTCCCCCAGGCCGTTAACATTCCATGACAACACAGTCAAATCCCTACCCCCCATCATACGTGGAAGCAATCCGTCGTCCCCCACAGAGCATCTCGAGAACAACAATACAGTAAAGGGCTTGCCTTGCGGTGCAAACAAACAACACACCCCCCCCACCCCCCCAACCCAACAGAACTCCCCCCTCCCTGCACCCCTGCATGAGCCCAGACAGCCCCCCCAAAGTGCAGTGTGCCTGTCGCCCCATAGATGAAAAACTAACTAGTCCCCCAGAGGAGGAGGGAAGCCCCCAACAGACCCCGCACGACCTCCATAGGAGGGGAACATACACGATCAGTAAATGGCAAAGGATTGTTGTCCAGAGCAAGGCCTATTATTCACCCCTCAGTTCTGATCCGGCGGGCCCTCCCCGCCAGCCGCACCCCCCCCACCCCTTCGGTCCCGATCTCCAGGCAGAGTGTCCAACCAGTCCCCAGCCGCCTCGGGTCGGTCAAAAAAGTGCGTGCGACCATCCACCTCCACCCGTAGCTTAGCTGGAAAAAGCATTGAGTACTTAAGGTTCAGGTCCCGTAGGCGACGTTTAACTCCGAGAAAACTCAATCTCTGTTTTTGGACCGCAGGAGTAAAGTCTGGGTAAAAGTGCACATCCATGTTACCAAGCTTGACCGGTCCCTGTTGCCTGGAGGTCTGCAGGATAGCGTCTCTGTCCCGAAAATTAAAAATCCGGGCAATGAGAGGCCGCGGCGGGGCACCGGCCTTAGGTCTGCCCCCAGGGACCCGGTGAGCACGTTCCACCGCAAAAAGCTTACTCAGCCCCCGGGGCTGGAGATGGGTAAGGATCAATTCTTCCACAAAAAGATCTGCCGCCTCCGCCTCTCGTCCCTCCGGCACCCCCACAATGCGAGCCATGTATTTGTTAGACTTAATTCAGGGTTGGTTTTCACTAATTGAGACCACATAGATAGTGATATCCTGAAAGTATTGTTCAGTTGTGTGGGGAGTCTTGTCCCTAGGACACCATCAGTCAAAACAATAGGCCGGTTCTTGTAAAATAATAGATCTCACTTTTCATTCCCGTTTTCTGTATATCATAATGACAAAAAGAACAACGGATGGACAGAATGCAGAACAATGTCATACATTCACCCCAGTACAGAGATCTGGGCCTAAATCCATCGTTTTTTTGCTCACCATACCATTCCAGTTTGGACCCAGCCATATGCATTTATTTTTATTTATGCAATTTATTAAGCACGCAAATACCCTTGGGTGTCTCGGTGCTGTGGACTGGAGAGGATAGGACAGGATCGGAGCTGGTCAGTTATTGGTTGAATAACCAAGTTTTGAGTTGTTTACCGAAGGCAAGGAGAGAGGGGGCGTTTTTGATGTGAAGGGAAAGTGTGTTCCATAGTCTGGCGGTGGCGACTGTGAATCTTCTGTCACCCAGGAGGATTTTTTTATTCTGGGGACATTTATCAGGTTGGCTGCTGAGGAGCGTAGGGGTCTGATTGGCTTGTAGGGGCATAGTAATTTTTTTTAGGAATTCAGGTCCTGTGTTGTTTACTGCCTTATAGGCAATACATAGGGCCTTGAACTTTTTTCGGCTTCTGATGGGAAGCCAGTGGAGCTGACGTATTAGATTGGATGTAGGTTTGAATTTGGGAGTGTTGGTCAGGATCCTTGCTGCTGCATTTTAGACAATTTGCAGTTTGTTTAGGACTCTTTCCTGGGCGTTAAGGAATAGGGCATTACAATAGTCTACCTTGGACATGACTAGCGTGCTCATTAGAGTTCTCCCGGCATTTGAAGGAAGGCAGGGCAGGAGTTTCTTTATCATTTTGATGGTGTAAAATGCAGGGGAGACAAAGTTGTTGGCGTGTTGAAAAAATGATAATTTATCGTCAAAGATGATACCTAAGTTTCTGACTTTTGTTACGGGTGGTGGGGGTAGGCCCAACTCTGCTGGCCACCAGGATGGAGACCAGCTGGGGGAGAAGTTGTCAAAGATCATTACCTCTGTTTTTTCGGAGTTTAGTTTGAGACAATTGTTTGCCATCCATGTACTTATTGCGAGCATTCCAGTTTAGAAATTTGCTGCGACTTTTTCTCCGTCACTGTGGGTCTCTATTACTAACTGTGTGTCGACGGCGTATGTAGTCAGACACATGCCATGAGACTTGATGACCCTCACCAAGTCAGACACATATATGTTAAATAAGGTCGGACTCCGCGAGGATCCCTGACAAACACCGCAAGGGAAGGTGAAGGGTGGGGATTTGAAGTCGCCTAGCGTTACTGTTTGGGAACAGTTGGAGAGGAAGGATGTTAGGAGGGCTTTGGCGTTATTTTTAATGCCTATGGTAGAGGCACGGTCGATAAGTGTAGTGTGAACGACCGTGTCAAATGCTGCTGATAGATCCAGCATTCTGATCTCGTCGGAGGTGTTGATGAGGGCTGTTTCGGTAACGTGGCCCTTCCTGAATCCGAATTGGGTGTTGTCTAGGAGATTGTTTTCATGAATAAACTGTGACAACTGAGTATTGACTACTTTTTCGAAGATTTTAGCAGGGAAGGGGAGGCAGGCGATGGGTCTATAGTTTTTGGTTTCTGTGGGGTCGAGGTTATGTTTCTTAAGTAGTGGTTTGATGACTGTTTCTTCCTAATGGATGGATAGGTTCCTGTGGAGAACATAGAGTTACAGATGTTGGCTAGTACTGGGGCAATCTCGGGTATAATTTTTAGTATGGTGGGTGGGCATGGGTCATTGGGGGATCCTGATTTGATGGAGGAAATGTGGTCTAGGATTTGGTCTGGCGTGATCTGAAGGGTAGGGAGGGTGCTATTCTTGGTGAGGCCAGGTTGAGTGGGGATAGGTGTGTTAGTGTTGTCGGTGGGACCAATTGTCTGGTTGTTGGTAGAGGAATGGGCAGCAAAGTTAGTGTAGATATAGCTAACTTTTTCTTGAAAGAATGTGGCTAGAGAGTCGCAGAGTGTTTGAGTGGGAGTTATGGAGGGGACAGGTTTGGGGCCAGATAATCTGGTTACGACCTGGAACAGCTGTTTGGTGGAGTCTTGTGCTGTTTCGATTTGGTTAAGATAGTACATAATTTTTTTCTGTGATTATGAGGTGTTTATATTTGGTAAGTGCTAACTTATATCGTGTTTTATCGGTTTGGTCGTAGTTCCGACGCCACTGTCTTTCTAGGTTTCTGCATGTTTGTTTTTCGAGCCCGAGTGCTTCTGAGAACCATGGGGCTGATGGTGTCTTTCTGTTTTTGGAGGTGTTTTTTTGCGGGACTAAGGTGTTGAAGGCTGAGTGGAGCCATTGAGTGTATTGCGTAGCTGCTTTCTCAGGTTCATACAGTGGGTTTTGTTGAGAGGACAGGAGGTGTGTTTTGAGAACGGTAGGGGAGATACTTTCCCAGGCCTTGAATTGTTTGGGGGGAGGGAGATTGGTTGATTGGAGGTGTGATTTATTGTGTGAATATTGAAGAAGATCGCACAGTGGTCTGTCCAGGGGAAGGGGAGAATGTTTCCTAGAGTGATTTGCTTATTGTTAGTGAATAGACCGTCCAGAGTGTGGCCTGCTGAGTGGGTGGGTTTTGTTACTAATTGAGTGCCATATGCGTAGCACTGTATGTCGTAATGAATCTGGGACTTTCATCCATCTGTGTGGATTCTCTCTTTTCATCTAGCCTTGGTAACAGTGATGCCCTGGGTCTTTCTCCTGCTTTTCTTTGTGCCCCCCTCAATATTTTTTCACTGTACCCTCTTTTCCTGAGTCTGATGAGTGCTTCCTGTGTGCAGTCTTCAAAATCCTTTTGTACGCTGCTAATTCATTTTAATCTAAGGAGTTCCCCACAGGGGATACTCCTTTGGGTGTGCACTGCTAGCATGTAGCATAGCATTGCCCGCTGTTTCCTTTCTGAATAATGCTGTTTCTATATTTTCTTAATTTATGTACACCCTCACATCTAAGAATTCAATACTTGTCTGGCTCATATGTGAGGTGAATTTGAGGTTGGCAGAATTGATATTAGGTCTTTGAATTAATTCCCTGGCACTTTCTTCGCCACCCTTCCACACTATAAAAACATCATCAATATATCGTAGCCAGTGCATTACATGTTGATTGTATGCATCTTGATAGACCTTTCTCAGGACCTGTTCCTCCCACCAGCCGACATGCAAGCATGCATAGCTGGGGGAGAACCAGGCCCTCACAGCTATGCCTCTTAATTGATTAAACAGTTCCTTGACAAACATAAAATAATTATTGTGCAGACACCATGAGATAAGGTCAAGCAACATTTTGTTGTGATTATAAACAATCCAGGGGTCTTGTGTCCAAAAAATGCTTGACTGCATGAAAGCCGGTCTGATGTTCAATACTTGTGTACAAGGATTCAATGTATAATGTGATGAGCATTAGATCATCTTCCCATTTCATGCCACCAAGTTTGACTAAAAAGTCCCCTGTATCTTTTACATGGGTGGGTAGCCCTTTAACAATGTCTTATAAAAAGAAATCTACATATTGTGCAATATGTTCCCCCACACTATTGATCGCAGAGATAATGGGTCTGCCCGGTATAGGTATAATGTTTTTGTGGACTTTCGGGATAAAATATATGTTTTGGACAACTGGATATTCAATGTAAATATATTCATATTCATCAGATGATATCAGCCCTTCCCTTTTCCACTGTTGCAGATCTTTTTTAAGGATTTCCTTTGCATTGTTGTATTCCTTAATGCTAGGTTTTTTTATAGCATTCTTCATTGTTTAGTTGTCTCTTGGCTTCTTGCAGATAACTTTTTGGGCCACAACACAATATTTCCCCACTTATCTGATTTATTTATAATTATCTCATGATTATCTTTCAACTTTTTAACCAGTTTGGCATATTTCATTGTGTTTTACTGTTTGTTGTATTTTTTATGTTTGAGTTGATGATATTGTTTTTTTTTTATATCCTCAGTAACTCGCTCATGATCGATGTCAATGGCATCTTTTGGCATGACTTGAAGAAATGTGGATTTCGGTTTAAATGGGCTACTTCCCGCACCTCTTTGTGATATACTGCTCCTTTGCAATTCCTCCTGAGTTGAATCTAAATCGCTGGATTCCTGATTAATCCTATTGCTTCATTGCTGAGTGCATGTAAAGTCAGCAGCATAGGTATGTCAAACACTTGAAGCGTTTCCGCATTTCCCTTAGAGGTTTGCTGCGCCAGTTTTAGTTGTTCCAGGCCATTTTTGATGGTGAAGAATGTTTTGAGTTTAAGCTTACGAATGAAGCAGAACACATCCACTCTAGTTTTTGTATAGTTGAAATTGCTCTCTGGACAAAAATTCAAACCCAGCGATAGTATTTGTTTTTCCGCCTGGGTTAGTGTGATGGATGATAGATTTATGACTGTATTGTCATCTACCGTTGCTTCTTGTGCCATTGAGCTTTCTTTGGTTTTCGATTTTCGCCTCTTGCGCCTTGCCCTTCTCCTTGCATTTATATATATATATTCACTGAAAAAAACCATAGGTTGCAGGGACGTTCTAGTTAGTTGGACATTTCACTCATACAAAACCAGAGAAATTTGGCTGTTATAGTTAGTAGAGATAACTAGAACTCGCAACACCGCAATGCACTGCTGATGACCTTGCATATTACATCATTCATGACATGCTCAGTGACATCACTGATGACACCTCAAATGATATCACTGATGACATCATCCAGTGACTGAGTGTTTCTAAACATTTCAAGAATGTTATATCTATATATGCCAAGGTATATTGAAGAATGATTGGTTGTATGAGAACCTGTATGGGTGCCTGAGTGTTTGTGTGGATGAGGGTGTATGTGACTCCATGTATGGATGTGTGAGCGGGAGATTAACTGGTTGTATGTGTTTATGAGTGCATGTGTTAGGGAGTGTATGGGTGAGTGAGTGTACGTATAGCTGTGTTGATGAGTGAAAGGATGTGTTAGTGGTATATGTGTAAGTAACTACATATGTGAAAGACAGTATTTGTGAGTGAAGGAGTATATAAGTGAGTATATGTGACAGTGAGTGATTGTGACAGTGACTGCATGGATAAGTGTGTGCTTATGTCAGTAATTGATGAAGACAGTACACATCTGTATGAATAAGTGACGTGGTGTGTGTATAACTGTATAGGTGAGTAAACAGCAGTGTAATTCTTTGGGTGAGTGGCAGTGTGTGAGTGTCTATATGGGTGTATGAGTGGATAGATCAGTGGCTGTATTGATGAATGACTGCGTGTATGAGTGACTATATGGGTTAGTGGTTGGATGTGTGTGTAGACTAAGAAGTTACTTACCTTCGGTAAAGATATATCTGTAAGAAACATTAGTTAGTTAGATTCCTTACCTTGGAATATCCCCAGGCGTCAGGCTGGATCCGGAAAGATTTTTCGTCAGCAGTACCCTTGCGCGTCGGGAGACGTCGTCTGCGACTCCGCGTCCGTTGTCGGCGGCGTGATCGCCGGGATGACGTTGGAGTACTTAGACGCCTCCCTCGCGCGCTGACGTCAGTTCTTGTACATAGCTTTCCGTGCCAGGAACGCAGAGCCATGCAAGAAACCAACACTGGTGCCATGATTCTAGGGCCCTGAAAAGGATGACCTTAACCCTAGATATCAGTTCGCAGAACAGGAAGGATGGGTGGGGCAGTAAGGAATCTAACTAACTAATGTTTCATACAGATATATCGTTGCCGAAGGTAAGTAACTTGTTCATCTGAAAGAAACACGTTAGTTAGATTCTTTACCTTAGAATAGATTGTGAGAAGTTGGCCTGATGTATGATGTCACTAGTTCTAGTGTACACCTTATATCAGTCCAAATACCCTTATGGTGATTGGTTGTAAAGTCAACCTTATAGACCAGCTATCCTAGTGGTAGCATGGACAAGAGCAGTCTTAGGCTAAACTCTGAATGGCATGTGAAGCCAGCTGTGATACCATATATAATCCCTTGAATACCAAATGAAAGGACACCACAACAGATATATATATAAAATAAAGTGTATTTATTCTAAGCAACCCTCAGCACTCTTTATGAGATTAGAGGTAAGTACAACACAGTCTTATTTAAGCATACATTAAGTCACACAGGTAAGTAATACAGTTAGGCCCTAGGGGCCACGCAAACCATATACTAAGTAAGTGGTATAAGAACCACTGTCACGGAAATAGAATAGGCCTAGGCCTAGGGAATCGCTGGGGCTACACTACACTAGCGTTAGTTAGGAAGTGGGAGGCCCACGGGATTCGTGTGCAGAGTGGAAACACTCACGCGTAATGCGTAAAAGTCAATAGCAATAGTACAGTTTAGAAAACGGTAGATTTAGGACACTTCCGGAGTAGCTAGGAAGTTGAGACTTGAAAACTAGACACTAGGATAGTCACTATCCTGATGAGCACCGGAGTACCCACGTTACCTAGCCCACAGGCTGCGGGTGCATAGGGGTGAAGATGCGTCGTTTTCGTCGTCGACTCCTATGGATGCCTGAAGAAAGATGCTGACAGGCAGTCAGTGAAGAGTGTCCGGTGGATCCCAAGGCTGGGATCAAGAAGAGAAGAAACCTGCAAGCAGAAGGGACAGAGTCAAGGTCACTAGCCAGTGACCACGTGGAACCAGGAAGGAACCAGGCGATGTCGTGAAGATTGCAGGTGAAGGTGAAGCTTGTTGCTGCAGCCAGGAGGACCAGGAAGCGTCGAGGACGACCAGGACCAGGAGGCGAGCTGTCCCACGAAGGCTCTTGCTGTCGGCGGCGTCGAAGTTGGACTAGGACTCACCAAGCCTTGGCAAGCGGAACCCACGAAGAACGAAGGACTTGCTTCTGGTGCAGACCAGGAAGGTCTGGGGTGCTTCTTCTTTGCAGAGAAGCGGGAGCCAGTCTGGAGGAGCCAAACCAGCGCAGAAGATTTCAGGGTGCGTCGTCACAAAGGCCACTAGCCAGCGGGCAAGCAACCGGACAGACGCGGCAAGCAGGAAAATGCAGAAGGGCCCCACGCAGGACTCGTGGAGTGTGGGGGGCTGATCTTCGGTGCAGATGGTGCTTGGGGTTGGGGCTTCTCAATCCCCGGTGCACAACTTCGAGGGTACCTCAGAAGCTGCGCTTTAAGTTACTAGCCACTTTTTCCAGGTAGCCGGTCCCACGTCGCTCGTCGCCTCCACGGATCTCAGCTCTGCTGTAGATGTGGATCAGGGTCAGAGAAGTCTGGAAGTCAAGGCTCTGGTCGGGCTCTGCAGTCGGTTCCTCGTAGAACGTGGGCAAAGCAAAGGGTAGTCTCTTGATGGTGCCTGTTTGCACAGGGTAGCCACTCCTTGGCTACAAGGGAGATTCTTCAGTCTTCTTCTTTCGTCGAATGTCGAAGGTCCAGAGTTTCTGTTCAGTTTTGCAGGTTCAGGATAATCTAAAGTCTTGAGGCCCAACTCCCACTCTTATACTAATCTGGGGGGCTGGGATACCTGCTAGGTCACGCCTTATGGGTGGGACCTGGGAGGGGGTGGTTACACCCACTTCCCTTTGTCCAGTTTCGCGCCAGAGCTGGGGCTGGAGTGCCCCAGCGCCGGTTTGAACTGGACTATGCAAGGAACACCTTGTGTGCCCCAGGCATGTCTCATTCCTTTCAGCCCACCCTGCCCCAATACACTAAAGGCTGTCTGGGGAGGTGCTAGCACCTCCCCAAGCAGGAAACCTATTGTCCAGGCCTCCCTGGCTGGGATCACTCCCAGCTGCAGGAGGTCAGACTTGTGTCGTGGCAGCAGCATCCATTTTGTGATGCTGAGGCTTTGGTCAGAGGCTAACAGTTGAAGTATGATTTTAACATGTCTTTCCCTCTAGAAGGGGGGAATAATATTCTCATGTCCAGAAATGGCATGGGGGTATTATTCCACAGTGTTAGACACCTTACACGACATGTTTCGATAAAGCCAAACCATAGTTACCATAACCGTCTAAGATTATAAGGCACTTTAAGAGTATATGGTAGGCTATATCATAGAACAGCTATAAGGACAAGGTTCCGAAAGCTGCAGACAGGCTCAGCTCATGCTAGAGAACCATCTCACATGTTACCAAGCACTCTGCCTCCAGGATTGTCAAGGCCTGCCATAGGAGTGACTGATAGGTACACATGTGTCTATATGTAAGTTAGGTATAGGAATACTACACCTAAGCAAGGGGTGATTACACGACCTTGCCCCAGCTGAGTGATCAGCCAGTTGTGTCAAAATGGAAGGCCAGGCCAGGGGTGGCATAATACATGCTGCAGCTCCTGGTAGGCCTAGGGTACACCTATGCCCTGGGTACCTAGGGTACACTGTACAGGGGCCAATAAGGTGATCCTATCCAAATGGGTTATGCACCTAAAGTACATAGTATTAATTTAGAGAGAGAACAGCAGGGCTGTGGGTCTGATTAGCAGGCCCACAGCCACATCTAAGTCGAAAACCAGTAAAGCAAAAGCAAAAAGTGGGGGTGAACATAGAAAGCAGACCCTACTCTCCTACATAGATACCCCAGCAATACCAACCCCAGTGGTGGGTCTGCGAACCAAGATCACACCAGGAAGCCCTGGAGAACGGAACGGCTAAAGAAGCCATCTCTCCGGACTTGGCTGTCCAGGCAGTAATGCTTAGCAAACATGTGCAGCGAGGCCCACGTAGCTGCCTGACAAATGTCCTGCAGAGGGACTCCCCGTCTCAAAGCAGTAGTAGCCACTGTGGACCGAGTGGAATGGGCCCTCAGCCCAACAGGAGGATCCTTCTTAGCCAAGGAATAACAGGCCTTACTGCACAAAACGACCCACTGAGAGATGGTCCGCTTGTGCACTGCTGCCACTTCTTAGCGCACATGTAGCCAACGAAGAGTTGGTCGTCCACCCGGAACTGTTTTGTGCGGTCCAGATAGAAGGAGAGCGCACGTTTTGCGTCCAGACGGTGGAGCCTCTCTTCCTCTTTCGATGGATGATGCTGTGAAAGAAGGTGGGCAATGTAACAGACTGGCCAATGTGAAAGGCAGTAACCACCTTAGGAAGAAAGGAAGCACGAGTCCTTAGAACAACCTTGTCCGGATGGACAGAGAAGAAAGGAGGTTTGGAAGAAAGACCCGGGAGCTCACTCACTCTTCTGGCAGAGGTGATTGCAACCAGGAAAGCAGTCTTGAGAGTCAGGAGATGAAGAGGACAGTTATGTAGTGGCTCAAAAGGAGTGCACATCAGATAGGTTAACACCAGATTCAAGTCCCACTGAGGCATTACGAAAGGGACAGGAGGAAACATGTGAATAATGCCTTTTAAGAATCTATTTACAACAGGGGACTCGAAAAGAGAAGGCTGATCAGGAAGCCGTAAGAAGGTAGCTGAAAGATATCCCTTGATGGTGCCCAGAGCAGAGCCCTGCTGGGCCAGGGAAAGAAGAAAGAGGAGAACCTCAGAAAGAGGGGCGGAAAGGGGATCCACAGCCTTTGCTGTGCACCATGCCACAAATTTGTTCCACCTGCAGGCGTATACCGTTTTAGTGGAGGGACGCCTGGCTGCCAGAATGACATCACAGACGTCAGGAGGCAAGTCAACTGGCATCAACTGCTGCCGCTCAATCTCCACGCATGGAGGTGGAGGCTGAACAGGTGCGGGTGGAGGACTGTCCCCTACTGCTGCGACAGAAGGTCCTCCTGAAGAGGCAGTCGAATCGGGGGATCGATTGACAGACTGAGTAGCTCGGGATACCAGTATCTTTGTGCGCAATTCGGAGCCACAAGGATGGGCCCGGTCGCGCCTGATCTTCTTCAGCACACTGGGCAGAAGTGGTATAGGCGGAAAGGCGTACAACAGACCACAACTCCACTCGCGACGAAAAGCGTCGCAGACCGAGCGCCTTGGAAATTCCAACGCACAGAACTGATGACATTGCGCGTTCTCTTCGGTGGCGAATAGATCTAACCAAGGCTCTACCCACTGCCGAAAGAGGCCTTGCGCCACATCCGAGTTCAGACGCCACTAGTGATCCATCATGCACCGGCGACTGAGTTCGTCCGCCCTGGCGTTCAGAGAACCCGCCAGGTGTTGAACCACCAGGGTGATGCCCTGATTTTCCAGCCATGTCCAGAGGCGCAGAGCCTCCTGACAAAGGGTCCACGACCCCACCCCGCCTTGTTTGTTGCAATATCACATGGCGGTGGTGTTGTCCGTGAACACCTGCACTACACTTCCCCGGACAGAGGGAAGGAATGCCTTCAGTGCAAGCCGGATCACCCGCAGCTCCAAGAGGTTGATATGGAGCCGGGACTCCGCCGGAGACCAGAGGGCTCTGATCTCCGCCTCTACCCATGTGGCCCCCCCATCCCAGGAGGGACGCATACGTCACCACTACGTGCTCCGGTTGGGGTAGGGAGAGGGATCTGCCACTGACCCAATCGCAGTCCGTGAGCCACCACTGCAACTGTCTTGCAGTGCCCTCTGAGATCAGGACGCGGTCAGACAGGTTGCCCCAATGCTAGGCCCACTGGAACTTCAGGTCCCACTGTAGAGCCCGCATCCGCCATCTGGAGTGATGTACCAGCAGGATGCAGGAGGCCATCAGACCCAGCAGCCGCAGCACGAACCTGACCGAAATCAGGGATAAAGGCTGAAAGATCGGAATCAGAGCATGAATATCCCGAACCCGCTGTTTCGGAGGATAGACCCGGAATTGCGTCGAGTCCAGAACTGCTCCGATGAAAAGGAGCTTCTGGGAGGGACTCAGATGCGACTTCGGCACATTGATGGAGAACCCCAGCAAATGCAGGAGGTCGGTCGTAGTCTGGAGGTGGGAAACGACTGTCTGGGGCGAGCTCGCCTTCAACAGCCAGTCGTCGAGATAGGGGAAGACTGGAACCCCTAATCTGCGCAGATGAGCTGCGACCACCGCCATCACTTTCGTGAACAACCGAAGGGCACTGGTGAGGCCGAAGGGGAGCACGGTAAACTGAAAGTGCTCGTGGCCTACCGTGAACCGCAGGTAACGCCGGTGGGCCGGCAGGAGGGGGATGTGGAAATATGCGTCCTGCAAGTCCAACGCTACCATCCAGTCTCCAGGGCAGCCAGAACCTGAGCTAAGGTGAGCATCTTGAACTTTTCCTTCTGGAGGAAGGCGTTGACGCTCCTGAGGTCCAAGATAGGGCGTAGGCTCCCTTTGCCCTTCTTGGGCACCAGAAAGTAGTGGGAATAACAACCCTGACCTACTTCTGGGCCAGGAACGCGCTCGATGGCCCCCTTGGCCAAGAGGGCCGTAACTTCCTCCAGCAGAGGTTGCAAGTGATCCCCCGACATGCGGTGGTACTGAGGTGGCATGGCTGGAGGGGTTGCCTCGAAGGGGAGGGAGTAGCCCCTTCAGACGACTTGCGGCACCCACCTGTCCAATGTGATGGTACGCCAGTGGAGCAGGTGATGGCGAACTCTGCCTCCCACTGGCGTGGAATGGGCCTGAAAGCTCGGACTAGGAAGGCTTTGAGGCAGATGCTGCTGTGGCAGATGTGGGCTGACCGGCTCTCTGTCCTCCTGCTCCGCCTCAGAGGAATCCACGTCCGCGACCGCGTTGAGGCTGGTTCTGCGGGCTATGGCTAGATGGACGTGTGGGGGGGCCCCTTCCTTGGCCACGAAAGCGGCAAAACGTGGAAGCTTGCGGGCGCGGGCCGAGAGGTCCAAGGACTTGGCCGTAGCCCTGGAGCCCTTAAAGCGCTCACCAAAGAGGCGACGGCCATCGAAGGGCATGTCCATGAGGGTGCTCTGGACATCCCCGGAGAAATACGTGGATCTCAGCCAGGCGTGGCGACAAATCGAAACCGTGGTCGCAATTGCCCTACCTAGCGAGTCCGTTGTGTCAAGCCCACATCGTATCGAGTACCGTGCTGCATCCCGCCCCTCTGGAAGAGCCTGGGCGAGCCGTGTCTGGGCCTCCTCCGGCCACTGGTGCAGCCCGTCCGCCACCGTATACCACAAGGAGTGGGTGTAACGGTCCAAAAGGCACGCAGTGTTGATAGACCGCAAACCCAAACTAAGGGAGGAAAACAGTTTCTTCCCAAACTGTTCCAACCTTTTGGATTCCCGATCCGGAGGAGCGGACGGGAAGGCGGTCTGGGAGGTAGAGGCCTGGATAACCAGACTCTCAGGGGTGGGGTGCACCCACAGAAAGCTGGGGTCGCCTGGGGCGGTGGCGCCGGGCCACGTTCTGGTCCACAGGAGGGACTGTGGAGGGCTTGGACCAGGTGCCCATCAGAACGTTCGTCAGTGCCTCACTGAACTGCAGTAGAGGCTCAGAGGAGCTTACTGGTAGTTGAAGCACTTCAGTGAGGAGGTTAGTCCTCACGGCCACTGCAGGGAGCTCCAGATGAAGGGCTTCGGCAGCCCTGCGCAGCACCACAGAATAGGTAGCACCCTCCTCCGTAGCCACGGAGGTAGGAGAGATGAAGCCAGTGTCAGGGGAGGTGTCAAGACCACTGGCATCCCCCAGCTCTTCTGCCCAGTCCTGGCTTAACTGGCACTGCTGTGCCAGAGGGTCCTCAGACCCCTCCCAGTCGTCCCCATCATCCGACTCCTGGTAGACAGGCTGAAAGGTCGGAGCCGGGCGATAGATGAATCTGTCATCCATCGGCACCGGAGACGGCGCCGGGCCCGGACCTGGGGACGACGTCATCCGAGGGCGGCGCCGGGGGCGGCACCGAAGGGGTCGGCGCCGGCGGAGGGGTCGTAAGGTGAACTAGCGTCGACCCGGATCCAGGCCTGGATCCCACGGGGGCCTGCGGCGTCGGGACCGAAGTCGACGACGGCGCCGGGCCGGAGCCGCCGGCTCGCTAGGCCTCCCAGTTGGGCCTGCGGGGCCCGAAGGCGCGCCGGCAGGCCTCGACGGCGGAGCCAGACTCCTCATGGCCACGAGGAAGTCTCAGATCTCCGTCGGAGTCGCATCAAGCCCAGGGACCGGAGGGTATGGGACGCGACTCCTGCGGCTCCAATGGAGCCACGCGGGTGGTGCCACCCGAACCCTCAGCCGAGTCGCGCGACCGGCGAGGGGAGTCAGAAGAGCGATGTCGCCTCTTCGACTTCTTACTGTGCCTCAACTTACCGGAATGCGAGGACTTCGACCCCGACGAGCAGTGATGGCTGCCGGATCTCGAGCAGCTTGCGTGACCGCTCCCGCCTAGCCTTCGAGGTCAAGGCCCGGCAGTCGAGGTACGACTCGGCATCATGGTCGGCCCCAAGGCAGTAGAGATACAGGCGATGGTGATCCGTGACCGACATCACGCGGTGACAGGTGTCACACGGCTTGAATCCAGGCATCCCTACCAGCACCAGGAGTCGAGGTCGACTCAAAATGGGAGCCAAAAAAGTTCAGTCAAAAAGTGACTAAAAGGGTATGCTCTTTCCGGATCTGCGCTTACTGGCGTGGAAAAGAAGATCTGACATCAGTTATAGATTCCTTACCTCAGAATAGATACCCCAGCCATACCAACCCCGGTGGTGGGTCTGGGAACCAAAATCACACCAGAAAGTCCTGGAGAACAGAACGGCCAAAGAAGCCGTCTCTCTGGGCTCGACAGTCCAGGCAGTAGTGTTTGGTAAATGTGTGCAGCGATGCCCACGTAGCTGCCTGACAGATGTGATGTCATGCAGAGGAACGCCTCTTCCCAAGGCAGTAGTGGCTGCCTTCGCCCAGGTGTAATGGGTGCGTAGCTCCACTGGAAGCTCCTTTTTATCTATTTTTTATTTTATTTTTTTTAAACTTTTTATTGGCATTTGTAGTAAACATATAGCAAATATATGCACTTATGGACTTACAGTAAACATGTACCCTTGGATCATCATATTGGAAGCTCCTTTTTAGCCAGCGAATAGCATGCTTTTATACACACAATGACCCATTGAGAAATGGTTCGCTTCAGTACAGCCCGACCTTTCTTGGCACCCACGTAGCAAACAAAGAGTTGGTCATCCACCCGGAACTGTTTTATGCAATCCAGATAGAAAGAAAATGCACGTTTTGGGTCCAGACGGTGGACCTGCTCTTCCACTTTTGAAGGATGCGTAGGCGAAAAGAAGGTGGGCAAAGTGATAGTCTGCCCGATGAGGAAGGCAGTGACAACCTTTTTTTTTTTGTTTGTTTTTAAACCTTTATTTATGTATTTTCATCTCAAGCAACAACATTACATTGTTATGGAAACGAGAACAAAATTATGAAGACGTACCTCAAGGACCATGAACATTACATTTTGTAAAAGATAGTGCATTCCCAACCAATATCATGCTGGGACATTTTCCAACATAGCAATCAGATGAATCCTTACATGCATATCTCAATGTCAGGTGACCATTGAACACAAGATGCGCAGGGCAGGTAGAATCATGAGATATTATAAATACATATCCGCAGACAGGGGAAGGAGACAACTTCATACATAAAGCGTCAAGGCACAGCGTGGGTATGGCCTATCAAGGATGACAAGGCAGGGAGGATCTACACACAAAGACATTGGGTTGGAGGGACAACACCCATCCGCGCCAGCGAAGTAGAGCAGTGCCTGCAAGGAATGCCCGTACATTACAGTTAAGCAGCAACTTCCAGAACAGTAGTGTCCGATCCCTCTGCACCTCCCAAAAGAAGGTAGCTTTGCAGTGGGCCCCAAACACCTCTAGGCCTAGAGGCGAGCGGCAAAGTCTAAGTATAAATGTTGGATTGTTCCTGACAGTAAAGCAAGTCGCCTAGCCAAGTCTTGAATTTCGGGGCCCTCCCCCTTCCCCATCGACATCGACATGCGACCCTACGCTTTGCCAGTAGGAAGGACAGTGCCAGGAACTTACGTTGTGGCTTGGGTATCTGTGCAGTGTAACTTAAAAGCGCCACCCGTGGATCCCTCCCTAGCGTGTTGCCCATCATTTTTTCCAACGCCACATGTACCTGTCCCCAATAGTCCTGTACCCTGGGGCACTCCCACGCCAGATGAAGAAAGGCGGCCTCTGGCCTCCCACACCTTTCACAGCAATCATTGTGTCAATGGGAGGTGTCAAGACCACTGGCATCCCCCAGCTCTTCTGCCCAGTCCTGGCTTAACTGGCACTGCTGTGCCAGAGGGTCCTCAGACCCCTCCCAGTCGTCCCCATCATCCGACTCCTGGTAGACAGGCTGAAAGGTCGGAGCCGGGCGATAGATGAATCTGTCATCCATCGGCACCGGAGACGGCGCCGGGCCCGGACCTGGGGACGACGTCGTCCGAGGACGGCGCCGGGGGCGGCACCGAAGGGGTCGGCGCCGGCGGAGGGGTCGTAAGGTCAACTGGCGTCGACCCGGATCCAGGCCTGGATCCCATGGGGGCCTGCGGCGTCGGGACCGAAGTCGACGACGGCGCCGGGCCGGAGCCGCCGGCTCGCTAGGCCTCCCAGTTGGGCCTGCGGGGCCCGAATGCGCGCCGGCAGGCCTCGACGGCGGAGCCAGACTCCTCATGGCCACGAGGAAGTCTCGGATCTACGTCGGAGTCGCATCAAGCCCAGGGACCGGAGGGTATGGGACGCGACTCCTGCGGCTCCAATGGAGCCACGCGGGTGGTGCAACCCGAACCCTCAGCCGAGTCGCGCGACCGGCGAGGGGAGTCAGAAGAGCGATGTCGCCTCTTCGACTTCTTACTGTGCCTCGACTTACCGGAATGCGAGGACTTCGACCCCGACGAGCAGTGATGGCTGCCGGATCTCGAGCAGCTTGCGTGACCGCTCCCGCCTAGCCTTCGAGGTCAAGGCCCGGCAGTCGAGGTACGACTCGGCATCATGGTCGGCCCCAAGGCAGTAGAGACACAGGCGATGGTGATCCGTGACCGACATCACGCGGTGACAGGTGTCACACGGCTTGAATCCAGGCATCCCTACCGGCACCAGGAGTCGAGGTAGACTCAAAATGGGAGCCAAAAAAGTTCAGTCAAAAAGTGACTAAAAGGGTATGCTCTTTCCGGATCTGCGCTTACTGGCGTGGAAAAGAAGATCTGACATCAGTGCCCGAGGGCGGCATCTAAGTACTCCAACAACGTCATCCCGACGATCACGACGCCGACGACGGACGCGGAGCCGCAGGCGACGCCTAGCGATGCGCAAGGGTATTGCTGATGAAAATCTTTCCGGATCCAGCCTGACGCCTGGGGATATTCTAAGGTAAGGAATCTAACTAACGTGTTTCTTTCAGATGTGTCTTTTTTTTCTGGCTTGAAGGCCAAGGAGGCTCCCTCACCAATTGCTCCTCAAACGTGAGATGTCTCTTGGGAGGGAGAGTCTGCTGCACTTGTGGTGGAGTCTAGTTCCTCCTGAAGGTGCTGTACCGTGGAAAGGACATTGGGCACCAAAGTCTGTTTCGACTTTGAGCTCACTTTTGACACTTTTGCATGTTTCAGCTCCGAGGAGTCCTTTGGTGCCGATAAACTAGAGGGCTCAGAAGATGCTGTTGAAGTTGAGGCAGGCAGGAATTTGTCTGGGTGGCTCGGTGAAGCCTTAAGTTGGTGCCAACCAAGGCTGAAGGTAGTGTTGGCCTAGGAGGCTGTTTTTCCAAATATTGGCTCGAAGCCTGGCCCCTGGAGGAGCAGTAAATGCCTTGGTGAAGTGTGGTACTTACTGTGGGCGTCTTCTGACGTTGAGCCGCAGTCAGCTGCGGAACTGGGTTTTACGAGTCTGATGGGCAATTGGGTTCTAGGCTTGGGACTTACTTCGCATTCTCCCCTTCGACCTCTTCCCCGAAGATGTTGGGGTATTCTTGTCATGCTGTTGATCCATGGCATTGCATGTGAGTCGACAGCCTAAACGATTTTGAATGGTCTTCTCCAACCGAAACCTGAAACAAGTGGATCAGGATGCCTCATTGTGGTCCAAGAAAAAACATTGTAGACGGCGTGCTGGTCTGTCCACAAGTAATTCGAATGCAACAGTGAACAGTATCAAAAAAAGAGTTTTTCCATCATGTTTTTAACGTTTTCAAGCATGAGACTTAAGAAAGAGGCCCGTCAGGGGGTGAGGCCCCAAGAGGGTGTTGGGAACACCATTGATCGGAAACCGAAGAAGTAAACCATGACAGTAAGAAGAAACTTAGGTACACCAAATATTTGTTTGAGGGCTATGGAAGCAGAGAAATCGAGAGCCCCCGATGAAGACTGCCACATGGTGCCGATCCAGAGCCCTGGCAAAGCATGTCTGACACCGGCGGTGGAAGAAAACAACGAAGGAATTGATGCTCATGCACATTGCTAACTAAATGAGGAGTGTGACTCAAAAAACTTCTTCGAACAAAAACAAGTTATACATGTCCGAGCACTACACTAGATAGCAGGAGTTTGCACAGCACACATGCCACAACCATGAATTTCCAGACAGATATTCGCTTTTATAATAAAAGTAGTATACATACATGAACACAAAGTGAAATACAGCGTACTGCAAGTAATATGACCCTGAGTATCACTTCCTTACCTAAGGACAGTGGTTATTTCCCATTCACATGAGGCGATCATTTGTGTTAGGTCCCGTTAGAAAGAACAAGTTACTTACCTTCGGTAACAATATATCTGTAAGAGACATAGGTTAGTTATGGATTCCTCACCTTTGAATTACCCCCAGGCGTCAGACTGGATCCAGAGAATTTTTTTCCTCAGCAGTACCTCTCTGCGCGTCGATAGGTGGCGTCGGTCGACTCCACGTTCGTGGTCGCCGGAATGACATAGCAGTATCTACTTAGACGCCGCCCTCGCGCACTGAAGTCAGTTCTTTACACGACATTCCAAACCAGAAGTGCAGAGCCATGCAAGGCACTGACCACTGGTGCACAAAACTAGGGCCCTGAAAGGATGTCCTTAACCCTAGAAATCAGTTCGCAGAACGAGGAGAATGGGTGGGGCGGTAAGGAATCTATAACTATCTAATGTTTCCTACAGATATAGATCGTTACTGAAGGTAAGTAACTTGTTCATCTGAAAGAAACACGTTATAGATTCCTTACCTCAGAATAGATACCCCAGCCATACCAACCCCGGTGGTGGGTCTGGGAACCAAAATCACACCAGAAAGTCCTGGAGAACAGAACGGCCAAAGAAGACGTCTCTCTGGGCTCGACAGTCCAGGCAGTAGTGTTTGGTAAATGTGTGCAGCGATGCCCACGTAGCTGCCTGACAGATGTGATGTCATGCAGAGGAACGCCTCTTCCCAAGGCAGTAGTGGCTGCCTTCGCCCAGGTGGAATGGGCGCGTAGCTCCACTGGAAGCTCCTTTTTATTTATTTTTTATTTTATTTTTTTTAAACTTTTTATTGGCATTTGTAGTAAACATATAGCAAATATATGCACTTATGGACTTACAGTAAACATGTACCCTTGGATCATCATATTGGAAGCTCCTTTTTAGCCAGCGAATAGCATGCTTTTATACACACAATGACCCATTGAGAAATGGTTTGCTTCAGTACAGCCCGACCTTTCTTGGCACCCACGTAGCAAACAAAGAGTTGGTCATCCACCCAGAACTGTTTTATGCAATCCAGATAGAAAGAAAATGCACATTTTGGGTCCAGACGGTGGACCTGCTCTTCCACTTTTGAAGGATGCGTAGGCGAAAAGAAGGTGGGCAAAGTGATAGTCTGCCCGATGAGGAAGGCAGTGACAACCTTTTTTTTTTTGTTTGTTCTTAAACCTTTATTTATGTATTTTCATCTCAAGCAACAAACATTACATTGTTATGGAAACGAGAACAAAATTATGAAGACGTACCTCAAGGACCATGAACATTACATTTTGTAAAAGATAGTGCATTCCCAACCAATATCATGCGGGGACATTTTCCAACATAGCAATCAGATGAATCCTTACATGCATATCTCAATGTCAGGTGACCATTGAACACAAGATGCGCAGGGCAGGTAGAATCATGAGATATTATAAATACATATCCGCAGACAGGGGAAGGAGACAACTTCATACATAAAGCATCAAGGCACAGCGTGGGTATGGCCTATCAAGGATGACAAGGCAGGGAGGATCTACACACAAAGACATTGGGTTGGAGGGACAACACCCATCCGCGCCAGCTAAGTAGAGCAGTGCCTGCAAGGAATGCCCGTACATTACAGTTAAGCAGCAACTTCCAGAACAGTAGTGTCCGATCCCTCTGCACCTCCCAAAAGAAGGTAGCTTTGCAGTGGGCCCCAAATACCTCTAGGCCTAGAGGCGAGCGGCAAAGTCTAAGTATAAATGTTGGATTGTTCCTGACAGTAAAGCAAGTCGCCTAGCCAAGTCTTGAATTTCGGGGCCCTCCCCCTTCCCCATCGACATGCGACCCTACGCTTTGCCAGTAGGAAGGACAGTGCCAGGAACTTACGTTGTGGCTTGGGTATCTGTGCAGTGTAACTTAAAAGCGCCACCCGTGGATCCCTCCCTAGCGTGTTGCCCATCATTTTTTCCAACGCCACATGTACCTGTTCCCAATAGTCCTGTACCCTGGGGCACTCCCACGCCAGATGAAGAAAGGCGGCCTCTGGCCTCCCACACCTTTCACAGCAATCATTGTGAGATGGTTTAAACCTGAATTTCTTGGCTGGGGTATAATATAGACGATGTAGGAATTTGTAGTGTATGACTCGGTGTCTACAACTAGAGGAGATCTGTGAAGTCTGAAGGCAGCGGTATATTAGGATGATAGGTTAATGGTAACAACGGAGAGTATAGCAAGGGAGTATCTGATATATCTATAATGCGATGCCAGGCATCCACCGTGCCAGTGACTGTAGTAGGTGGCGTCACTCGTGTCCTAGCGGGAGCATATATAAGACCAGACAGTGGAATAGGGTCCGCGAGCCAATCTTCAGTGGCAACTTGCGTCATGTACATAGGAGGGTGTACCCAATAGTACGCATAGTGCGCCTGTGCACTAAGAAAATAAATCTCAAAGTCTGGTATGTCGAAACCCCCCTGAGCATAGGGCCTTGTCAACGTAGACCATTGGAGCCGTGGTTGCTTCCCTCCCCACAAAAGACGCAACAGTTCAGTACGCAGAGTTTAAAAAAAATAAGAGCCAGGGTGATGGGGAATATTCATGAATAAATATAGAAACTGCGGGAGGACAACCATTTTAATAAGAGAGGCCCAACCTGCAAGCGAGAGGGGGAGACAAATCCAGCGAGTAACATTGTCCGTCAGTTTCGTAATAGCTGTACCATAGTTGAGCCGTATGGTGGCGTCTCTATCTCCCGTCAGCTGAATACCTAGATAGCGCAGGTCTGCGCCGCACCACTCCAGGGGGAAATACAGCGCGAATCGGTCAACTGCAGGTGTTAGGGGAAAGAACTGGGATTTACTCCAATTAATATTAATTCCTGATAACCTGCCGAACACGAGGAATTCTCGCAAGATAGGGTTCACATTTTGTTGGGGGTCTCTGATGTATAAGGTAATGTCATCCGCGTAAAGGGATATCAAAATTTCAAGCATACAGCAGTGAAACGCCCGGTCGTGGTGATGCTGGCGAAGTTTAGACGCCAATGGTTCGACCGCTATGGCAAATCAAAGCGGGGATAACGGGCACCCCTGCCGCGTGCCCCTCGTTATGGGAAAAGCCGTTGAGAGGTGGCCATTGATTAACACCTTAGCAGTGGGCTGCTGATATAACAACTTAATCCAAGAGAGGAACAGTTTAGGAAAACCCATGCATTGTAGAACTCCAATTAAATAATCCCACTCCACTGAGTCAAACGCCTTAGTGGCGTCTAAAAAAAACTGCAGCCAGGGGGAAATCAGGCGCGACGTTCTGTACTAGAGAAAAAAAAGAGTGCGGAGATTATGAGTTGTGGCCCTACCTGGGATGAAACCCGATTGATCGGGTAAAATTAGCTTATCCAACAGGAGAGTTAGTCTATTAGCCAAAATTTTGCCACTATTTTTGTATCACAATTGATAAGGGAGAGTGGCCTATAGGAGTCGCAAATCTCTGGGGCCTTTCCTGGTTTCAACAAAGAAGTGAGCAGCGCTTCACGCATCGAGGAGGGGAGTACTCCCCTTTCAAGAGATTCTTCTTAGAGTTCCCTTAGGACTGGAGCCATGATGTCTATGTACTGCTTATAGAATCCATACCGGGCGCCTTCCCATTTTTAAGCTGCATAATCGCCTCCCTAACTTCATCCAATACGAACGGGAGGCATAAAAACTCCCATTGCGTATCGCTTAACCACCCAAGTGCAACGTCCCCCAGAAAACTGTCCATATCGAGCGAGCCGCTGCGTTGCGTGGTGTACAGCGTTGTATAGTGCGAAGTAAAGGTATGATGTATGTCAGGTGTGTCTCGGTAAACAGTACCCCCTGGCCCCGTACCTTCGAGGATATGAGTATAGAAGCGCGGGCGTCTAATCACTTCAGCCAGAAACCCTCCCAGGCCTCTCACCCTCTCCATACCTTCGGGCCACCCAATACCGCCCCTAAATTTAGCCTCACGTGCTGCGGTCTCCTTGTAATCTGATAACGTCGCACGAAAAGAACAAGTTACTTACCTTCGGTAACGATGTATCTGTAAGAAGCATTCGTTAGTTAGATTCCTCACCTTAGAATATCCCCAGGCATCAGACTGGATCCGGAAGATTTTTCGTCAGCAATACCCCTTGCGCGTCGCTAGGCGTCGTCTGCGGCTCCGCGTCCGTCGTCGGCGTCGGGCGCGGGAATGACGTCGTCGGAGTACTTAGACGCCGCCCTCGCGCGCTGACGTCAGTTCTTGTACATAGCTTTCCGCGCCAGGAACGCAGAGCCATGCAAAGACCGACACTGGTGCCAAAAAGAAAATCTAGGGGCCTGAAAAGGATAACCTTAACCCTAGATGTCAGTTCGCAGAACGGGGAGGATGGGTGGGTCGGTGAGGAATCTAACTAACTAATGTTTCTTACAGATACATCGTTACCGAAGGTAAGTAACTTGTTCATCTGAAAGAAACACGTTAGTTAGATTCCTCACCTTAGAATAGATACCCAAGCAATACCATCCCCGGTGGTGGGTCTGCGAACCAAGATCACACCAGAAAGTCCTGGAGGACAGAACGGCCAAAGAAGCCATCCCTCCGGACTTGGCTGTCTAGGCAATAATGCCTGGCAAACGTGTGTAGCGAAGCCCACGTCGCCGCCTGACAGATGTCCTGCAAAGGGACACCCCGTCCCAAAGCAGTAGTAGCCGCTGTGGCCCGAGTAGAATGGGCGCGCAGCCCAACAGGAGGGTCCTTTTTTGCCAAGGAATAACAAATTTTGATGCACAAAACGACCCACTGAGAGATGGTCCGTTTGTGCACAGCTTTCCCCTTCTTAGCACCCACATATCCAACGAAAATCACAGACTTCAGGAGGCAAGTCAAATGGCATCAACTGCCGCCGCTCAATCTCCACGCATGGAGGTGGAGGCTGGACAGGTTCGGGTGGAGGACCGACCCCTGCTGCTGCGACAGAAGATCCTCCCGAAGGGGCAGACGCATCGGAGGATCGGTCAACATACTGAGTAGCTCGGGATACCAGTACCTTCGTGCCCAATCCGGAGCCACCAAGATGACTTGGGCCCGGTCGTGCCTGATCTTCTTCAGCACTCTGGGCAGAAGTGGTATAGGCGGAAAGGCGTACAACAGACCGCAACTCCACTCGTGACGAAAAGCGTCGCCGAGCGAGTGCCGCCTTGGAAATTCCAACGCGCAGAACTGCTGACATTGCGCGTTCTCTTCGGTGGCGAATAGATCTAACCAAGGCTCTCCCCACTGCTGAAAGAGACCTTGCGCCACTTCGGAGTTCAGACGCCATTCGTGATCCATCATGCACCGGCGGCTGAGTTCGTCTGCTCTGGCGTTCAGAGAGCCCGCCAGATGTTGAACCACTAGGGTGACGCCCTGGTGTTCCAGCCACGTCCAGAGGCGCAGAGCCTCCTGACAAAGGGTCCACGACCCCACCCCGCCCTGTTTGTTGCAATACCACATGGCGGTGGTGTTGTCCGTGAACACCTGCACGACACTTCCCCTGACAGAGGGAAGGAAGGCTTTCAGTGCAAGTCGGATCGCTCTCAACTCCAACAGGTTGATGTGGAGACGAGACTCCGCCGGAGACCAGAGGCCTCTGATCTCCGCCTCTCCCATATGGCCACCCCATCCCAGGAGGGACGCATCCGTCACTACGACATGCTCCGGTTGGGGAAGGGAGAGGCTCTTGCCCTTGACCCAATCGCGGTCCGTGAGCCACCACTGCAACTGCTGTGCAGTGCCCTCCGAGATCAAGACATGGTCGGACAGGTTGCCGTGATGCTGGGCCCACTGAAACTTCAGGTCCCACTGCAGAGCCCGCATGCGCCGCCTGGCGTGATGCACTAGTAGGATGCAGGAGGCCATCAGCCCCAGAAGTCGCAACACTAGCCTGACCGAAACCCAGGATAGAGGCCGAAAGATGGGAATCAGGGCCTGAATATCCCGGACCCGCTGTTCCGGCGGATAGACCCGGAACTGCGCCGAATCGAGAACCGCTCCGATGAAGAGGTGCTTCTGAGAGGGACTCAAGTGTGACTTCGGCACGTTGATGGAAAATCCCAGCAAATGCAGGAGATCCGCCGTAGTCTGGAGGTGGGAGACGACTGCCTGGGGCGAGCCCGCCTTCAACAACCAGTCGTCGAGATAGGGGAAGACTGGAACCCCTGATCTGCGCAGATGAGCTGCGACCACCGCCATCACTTTCGTGAACACCCGAGGGGCACTGGTGAGGCCGAAGGGGGGCACGGTAAACTGAAAGTGCTCTTGGCCCACCGTGAACCGCAGGTAACGCCGGTGGGCCGGCAGGACGGGGATGTGGAAGTATGCGTCCTGCAAGTCCAACGCTACCATCCAGTCTCCAGGGTCTAGGGCAGCTAGAACCTGAGCCAAAGTTAACATCTTGAACCTTTCCTTCCGGAGGAAGGCATTGACGTTCCGGAGGTCCAAGATAGGGCGTAGGCCCCCTTTGCCCTTCTTGGGAACCAGAAAGTAGTGGGAATAACAACCACGACCTACTTCTGGGCTCGGAACGCGCTCGACGGCCCCCTTGGCCAAGAGGGCCGAAACTTCCACGTGGAGAAGATTCAAATGATCCCCCGAGATACGGTGGTGCTGCGGTGGCATGGCTGGAGGGGTCGTCTCGAAGGGGAGGGAGTAGCTCCTTCGGACGATTTGCAGCACCCACCTGTCCGATGTGATGGACCGCCAGTGGAACAGGTGATGGCGAACTCTGCCGCCCACTGGCGTGGAATGGGCCTGAAAGCTCGGACTAGGAAGGCTTTGAGGCGGATGCTGCCGGGGTGGAGGTGGGCTGACCGCGTCGTCCTCCAGAACCGCCTCGGCGGAAACCACGTCCGCGACCACGCGCAGGTTGATTCTGCGGCTGGTGGCTAGGCGCACGTGAGGAGGCACCCCTTCCATGGCCACGAAAGGGGCGAAAAGCGGAAGTTTGCGACCGCGGGGCCGAGAGGCCCAAGGACTTGGCCGTAGCCCGGGAGTCCTTAAAGCGATTCAGCGCACTGTCCGCTTTCTCGCCGAAAAGGCGAGTGCCATCAAAGGGCATGTCCATGAGGGTGCTCTGGACATCGCCCGAAAAGGACGTGGACCGCAGCCAGGCGTGACGTCTAAGCGCCACTGAGGTAGAAATCGCCCTACCCAGCGAGTCCGTAGTGTCAAGCCCACATCGGATAGCATGTCGTTCCGCATCCTTCCCATCGGCCAGAGCTCGGTAAGTCATGTCTGGACCTCCTCCGGAAACAGGGGCAGCACGTCCTCCACCGCATCCCACAGAGAGTGGGAATAACGGTCCAAGAGGCAGGCGGTGTTCAAAGACCGCAGACCCAAGCTAAGGGAGGAGAACAGCTTCTTGCCGAACTGTTCCAGCCTCTTGGAATCCCGGTCCGGCGGAGCGGTCGGGAAGGAGGATTGGGAGGTAGAGGCCTGGATAACCAGGCTCTCGGGGGTAGGGTGTTGGGACAGGAAACTGGGGTCGCCCGGAGCAGGGCGGTGGCGCCTGGCGACGTTCCTATCCACAGGAGGAACTGTGGAGGGCTTGGACCAGGTGCCCTGCAGAACGTCAGTGAGGGCCTCATTGAATGGCAGCAGAGGCTCAGTGGAGCTTGCTGCAGACTGAAGCACCTCAGTGAGGACGTTAGTCCTCACAGCCACGGCAGGTAGCTCGAGCCCAAGGGCTGCGGCCGCCTTGCGCAGCACCACAGAGAAAGCAGCACCCTCCTCCGAAGCCACAGTCGGAGGAGAGATGAATCCAGTGTCCGGAGAGGTATCCAGAACACTGGCCTCCCCCAGTTCATCTGCCCAGTCCTGTGACAGTTGAGCCTGGGCGGCCATAGGATCCTCGGATCCCTCCCAGTTGTCCCCATCATCCGATTCCTGGTATGCAGGAGGAAGGATCGGAGCCGGGCGATAGACAAAATGTGTCTCCAGCGGCGCCGAACGCGGCGTCCATAGACGTCGTATCGGCGCCGGGCCCGGACCGGGGCTGAACCGGGGCTCGACGTCGAGCGGAGTCGGAGGTGGTACCGGTGTCGACGCCGGCGGAGGCGTGACGAGGTCGACCGGCGTCGGCGGGGATTCGGGAACGGGTCCCTCGGGCGCTTGCGGCGTCGAGGCCGGAGCCGTCAACGGCGCCGGGGCCGGAGCCGCCGGCAGGCAAGGTTGCCCAGTCGGGTCCGCGGGGCCCGAAGGCGCGCCAGTGGGCATCAACGGCGGAGCCAGGCTCCTCATGGCCGAGAGGAAGGCACTGACTTCCGCCGGCGTCGCGTCAGTCCCAGGGACCGGTGGGTATGGGGACTTGCGCGGCGCCTGCGGCTCCGCCGGAGCCGCGGGGGTGGAACCACCCTGACCCTCGGCCGAGTCGCGCGAGGGGAGTCCGAAGAGCGGTGTCGCCTCTTGGACTTCTTGGAGTGCTTCGACTTACCCGAAGACTTGGATCCCGACGACCGATGATGACGTCGGCTTCGGCTCCGCGACCGATCCTTGGACCTCCTCCTGGACCGGGATCGAGAGGGGAGCGGAGCCGAGTGGCGAATCTCGAGAAGCTTACGGGACCGCTCCCGTCTAGCCTTCGAGGTCAGGGCCTTGCAGTCCGAACACGACTCCGCGTCGTGGTCGTGGTCGAGGCCCAAGCAGTAAAGGCACCGGCGGTGATGGTCCGTAACCGACATCAAGCGGCTACAGTCAGCACAGGCTTTAAAACCAGGCATCCTACCGGCACCGGAGTCGAGACAAGATCAAAAAGGATCGAAAAAGTTAGTCAAAAAAGACTAAAAGGGGTAGCTCTCCCGGATCTGCGCTTACTGGCGCGGAAAAAAGAAGAACTGACGTCAGCGCGCGAGGGCGGCGTCTAAGTACTCCGACGACGTCATTCCGGCGCACGACGCCGACGACGGACGCGGAGCCGCAGACGACGCCTAGCGACGCGCAAGGGGTATTGCTGACGAAAAATCTTCCGGATCCAGTCTGACGCCTGGGGATATTCTAAGGTGAGGAATCTAACTAACGTGTTTCTTTCAGATTCAGTCTGTACCTGGCCATTTTCCCCAGACCCCATCCGTACCTCCATCCCTCTCAGGTCCCGTTCCAACTTTCGAAGCCTTGCTTGGATATCCCTGAGTACGCCAAAGCTCTTTGCCATACAGTATCCCCGTATTGTGACCTTAAAGGCCTCCCAGATAATTTCCACATCGTCTACAGAGCCCTTATTTCTTAAGAAAAATCTTGTATCTCTTCCCACAGCTCAGTACGAAAGACAGCGTCCGATAGAGTGGTAGGCTGTAACCACCAACTAGGCCTAGGGGGGTCATAGCCTGGAAGTGTAAGTACGAGCTTAACGGGACAGTGATCGGAAAAGGTCCTAGCCAAGTGAAGTACCCTCTGAATGGCCTGGCCCAAACCCCTAGAGAACAAACAATAGTCTAGTCGTGCCCACGTCCCAGCATGCGCCGTGAAGTGCGTGCCCTCCCTGGTGGGTGTAACGCCAGCTATCTATTAATCCCCCCTCTGCCATTATGCCCTGTAAGGACGACTGAGAGTTAGTGTAGTGATGTGGCGAGGCATTAAAGCGATCCAGGGCTGGATTGAGTGCAACGTTGAAATCACCACCCCAAATTACATGTGTGGATCCTATACCCACGACCATGCCCCAGATGACATTAAAGAAGTTAGGCATGTCAACATTGGGGTCGTAGCAATTAACTATAGTTACGGAATCTCTACCCAAGCGGCCCCATATTAACACATAACGTCCCTGTGGATCAGTCAAGACACCTGCCAATGTAAAGGGAGTCCGCTTCTTTATCAGGATAACTGAGCCCCTAGCGTATGATGAGTACGAAGAGAAGAACCTGCCATCCGCCCACTTGCTAGCAAATGTACCCAGGGAACGTGTATCTATGTGAGTCTCCTGGTGCAAAGCCACACTTATCTGTTGCCGATCTAAATACGCTTATATCTGCCTACGCTTCATCGGATCTCCTAGGCCCCTAACATTCCATGACATTATGTTCACTGAGTGTCTATCCACTCCATCCCCCATGTTTCGCCATGATATAATAACTGTTAGTGCACCACATTACGTAGTACCACAACTGGACAACATGAAGCACCATAAAAGGAAATGAGCCCCGAAGTACGTCTACCATGAAGCACGTTAATCCAAACCCATACCACCCCCCCCCACTGAAGCATCCCAATCATGCCAGTACTAAACAGCCCACCCCCCTCCTGTATACCCAGTAAACAACTAGTGCTACAAACTGTGACTGTCAGCGACCGGGTCTCGTATGAGACAAAAAGGGGGATCACTCGCTGGGAGGGTAGAAACAACTAGGTGGCCCACGGGTAACCCTTTGCCGTTCCAGGAACGCCTGTGATGTCAAAGACGTCCCCTATTAGGCTTCAGGGGTGCCTGGTCAGTTCAATCTTCACGCCCCCATGTGGAGAGTTTCTTGAGCAATCCAGTAAATGCCCCGTCGTGTCATGGATCATATGGTAGAAGCACAGTCCATTCAATCGTACATCCGTGCCACCGAGCAAGTGACCTGCAGAATATCCAACAGTTGACGTAGTTATCAGTCCGAGGAAGGTGACTGTGATCTTGGCGAGCCCGCCTGTGTGGAAGATGCAGCTGCCCGTTTCTTAATCTGTTTAAGGAAATCCTCGACCTGCTGGGGGATAAAGTAGATCATTTGTTTTCCCTGATATGTGACCCGAAGTCGCGCTGGATAAAGAAGGGCATAATCAATTTGAGCCTGCCGCAGTTTTTGTTTCACTTGGAATTTGCGTAGTTCCTCCTGGACATGTGTAGTGAAGTCCGGGTACATTGTGAAGGAGATCCCTTCAAAATGCAGCTGCTTCCGCTCCCTTGCCTCCTGCAGAGCCACATCACGATCCCTATAATTCAACAATCGTGCTATGATGGGACGGGGGGTACCGCCTGGGGGCAGTCTCTGTCCAAGGGAGTGATGGGCCCTTTCGACTATGAAGTGGGAAGATAACTGCTCCACCCCCACCACCTCCAGAAACAATATTTTGATGTACTGTTCCAGCCTGCCTGTGTTGGTACTTTCCGGAATACCAATCACACGAATGTTATTTCTCCGACTGCGCGCTTCGATATCCTAATTTTTTGCGGCTATTATTTTGAGCAGCTTGTCCATCTGTGTGACCGTGTTGCAGAGGTGGCTCGTGGTATCTTCAGTCTCCGATATGCGATGCTCAGCTTCTTTTATGCGTGTCTCGTGGCCCTCAAGCTTGTGGACCATCGCATCCATTTGCGTGACTAGAGTATCCATCTTATCAGCCATATTTGTAAACCCCTGTCGCACTTCCTGTAGGATGGCCTGCATGCCAACACCCTGCGTGGGATTAGAGTCCAGTGTGGAGCACTCTGAGCCATTATCCACCTCTGTGTTCTGCTGCCGCGGGCCTTTTTTCGTGTCAAATGTGATGCGTGGCTGGCGCGTGTCAGGCTTGCCCATAGCGCCTTGTTAACAGTCTAGTCCCAATGTACGCTGTAGGAGGGCCGTTGGTGTCAATGGCGGGGGGGGAGGGGTGGTAACAGTCGGCGCGCACCCAGCGCAGTCTTCAGAGTGCCACCCAGGAGGTGTAGTTGGGGTAGCCTGGTCCCTCCCGTCCTCAATTCTCTTGTGCCCCAGTGATAGAGCCCCCAGTCGTCAGGGGACACATAGGAGCCAATGCAGCAGCAGCGCGATCCCTCCTACTTGGGAAGCCACCCCGTCCTGTCTCCCGAGTGCCACCGCCTCAAATCCTCTTCAGGAAAAATACTCTGCGCTGTGAATTATCGCTGCACTTCCTCCGCTCTCAATGCCCGCTACAGCGAGGAGCATCCCGCATGTTGCTCTGTTGTAATTCCGACAGCAAGGGCACACAGAAGCTATGGCCGCCACCTATGGCTGATCCGCCACCCGTGTGGGACCCCAGGCCCGATACCTGCTGAGCCGCACACCACAGCTCCGTCTCTGCCTGGGCAGCGCCGCGACCCCGTCACCACGTGGCCGCCACGGCACTTGCGTGCCAGCTGTGCCCATCAGGCAGCTCCACACCGCGCGGATCTTTGCTCCGTGTGCGCCCTCCGAAGGCTGCAGAGAAGACGTCCCGCGATGATCCGTCCCCAAACTTATCACATGGGTGCCATGGACGTTCGGCTCCACTTGTCGCCGTATTTCAGGGCAAACATTACATTGAAGGCGAGGTTAATTGCAGGATGTCTGTGCCAGGCTGCGGGAGCCTCACACCACGGCGGCCATTCCGCTCGTACGCCACCTAGCTCCAAGGCAGTGACAACCTTGGGCAGAAAGAATAGACGAGTCCTAAGGACAACCTTGTCCCGATGTATAGAGAGAGAAGGAGGCTTAGAAGAAGGCCAGTTGTGAAGCGGCTCAAAGGGAGCACACATTAAAAAAGTTAAAACCAGGTTGAAGTCCCACTGAGGCATAACGAAGGGGAATAGGAGGAAAGAGATGAGTAACGCCTTTCAAGAAGCAACTTACAACCAGGGACTTGAAAAGGGAAGGTGGATCTGGAAACCGAAGGAAGGCAGAGATGGCAGAAAGATAGCCCTTGATAGTGCCTACAGCAGAGTCCTGCTGGGCGAGAGAAAGAAGAAACAAGAGAACCTTAGAGAGAGGGGCAGAAAGGGGATCCACAGCCTTTGCTGTGCACCACGCCACAAACTTGTTCCACCGGCAGGCGTATACAGTCTTAGTGGAGGGAAGTCTGGCTTCCAAGATTACATCACAGACATCAGGAGGCAGGTCAAAAGATGTCAACTGCCGCCGCTCAATCCCCGCAAGGAGGTGGAGACTGGACAGGTTCGGGTGGAGGACCGTCCCCTGCTGCTGTGACAGAAGATCCTCCCGAAGAGGCAGTCTGATCGAAGCATCGATGGCCACGTTGAGCAGCTCGGGAAACCAGACTCTTCGTGCCCAATCCGGAGCCACAAGAATGACTTGGGCCCAGTTGCATCTGATCTTCTTCGAAACTCTGGGCAGAAGTGGTATAGTGGAGGGTCTGGAGACTGCTGCAAAGGTTAGTTTCTTCTTGTGAAAGCTGATATCTGGACAGGTTAAAAATAGGTATTGTGTCTTTTTTGTCAGGTTGGTCACTTATGATTTCCAATAGTGCTGATTCCGAGTCCGCATGTAGGGTTGCGGATGTGGAGGGTCCATCTGAGAGTAATAATTCCGTTCTTGTCGGGAAAATTTTATCCTGCCTCTGCCTCTCGATAAAAAAGGAGAGGGTGCTGATTGATAATGGTCTTGCTGTTGTCCTCTCATGTTCCTTTGATTGTAATGTGATCTTTCTTCCATAGGTGGAACTTCATAATCGGAATCCAAGGAATTGGTGTCCGAAAAAGTAAATATTTGTTGTCTTCTTTTTAATTGTTGATTGTATTGTTCTCTCGGTTGATTAGCTTCCTGATAGAAATTAGAAGATAAGTAAGGATATATTTTGTCCTGCGTAAACCACCTGCAGTCTTTTTTAAGTTTATCAGTTTTCTTCTTGATCAGGTAATCATCAAAGGCCTGTATTTCCTGATTTTTGCTGGCTAATTTGTTTTTGGCTTCTTCCAGAGAATTACCAGCTTTTAATCTTCTAAATCAGTGATCTCTTGTTCAAGAATTGTCAACATTTCTTGAACTGTCTCCACAATTAGTATCATCCGATCCCTGGAGCAGCGGTTCGCAATTTGCGGCCACCGCTCCAGGAATTTTCTCACTTCTATAAAAAGAGCTGGTATGTTTCTGACCCTCAAACCTGAGGGTATGACACCCACCTTCAAATACTCAAGCATAAAATGAGCATGCGAGGCCATTCTCTTGTATTTCTTCTTAAGATTAAGTAGTTTATTCCAATCAGTATTGTCTTTGCTAGTAGCTCCTACAGAGGTCTGCTGCCCTGCTATTTGACCTATCAGCGTTGTAAAATCCTCATCTGTGAACCCAAAGGTTTTTAGGACTTCCATATTGCTTATGTTGTATGACGATAGAGAGAAAGACTTACAGCGTGGCCTAAAGAGAGGGCCAGACAAATGTAGAATAGGTATGAGTGCACATCTGTTCCAATCAATACTATGTAGAACCCAGTGCTGGATAGCAGAATCAAAAAACAGAAAAGGACGACACGTGCCAAAAAACCTCTTTAAACCAAGGGAAAAAGAGAAGGGCCAAAAAACCTCAACCCAGTTCACCTGGAAAACCTACGGTAAAAAACGAGTATAAACCAATAATAGCAAAAAGGTACCCTTCGAATTTAATTCTAGGTCCAAGAGCAGGGGGTAAGAAAAATAAAACAGTTGAGACATACCAAAGCAAGCTCCATTCTCCACTTCTGCACTTATTATAATTATTGTTTTTTGCGTTTACAGATACCCCAGCTCCATTTTTAAACCATTATATCAGTACCAATCCAAACATCGGTCCTGAGGAAGGTGGGGTAAAGAAATCTTGTCCCGCCGAAACGTACGTCACCCACTGCTTGGTGGAAATATGACCAGTGACACATAATGAAAAGATACAGATGCGGTGTCTACACATGACAATGCGATAAAGAAGTGAATATTAGAAATTGTGAAAAAATTATATGATATCTCTACACAATAAATGAGAAACGTTATTGTTTTTGTACACTGCAGTTTTCCACGCCAGTTACAATTTGTACTTTTATTTGTATTGCTATGTTGTGTGTTAAGATGAATGAATGGTATGATATGGAGTATGTTTGTTGGTTCAGTAACAGCACTTTGGGGTAGGGTATTTTAAAAATGAAATGATTTGTTTTTGATTTCTTGTGAGTATATTGAAGTCTAACTCATGTTGAAATATTTATATGATGTATTCTTTTGTGATTCATATATTTAGTTATTTTATGAATGAATTCTCACATTAAAAAAAGATAAAAATAGAAAAATAATAAATGCTTTTATAATAAATGTGGTTCTTTCTATATGATTATTTTGTAAAAGATAAGTGTCCTTTGATGGGGGAGATATAAGCTTTAGGCTATATATGAAAGCAATAGAGGTCAGCTAAAGGTTGTTGTCTTTTGGTCATTTTTCTTACCCCCTCCTCTTGGACCTAGAATTAAATTCGGGGGGTACCTTTTTGCTATTCGAGGCCCAAGGACTAGGCCGTAGCCCATGAGTCCTTGAAACGCTCTAAAGCGTTGTCTGCTTTGTCTCCAAAAAGGTGACGGCCATCGAAGGGCATGCCCATCAAGGTGTTCTGGACATCCCCTGAACTACCAGTCGACCTCATCCAGGCATAGCGACAAAGCGCTATGGATGTTGAAATGGTTCTGCCCAGAGAGTCGGCGGTGTCCAGCCCACAACGTATCATAAACTTTGCTGCATCCCTCACGGCGGCAACAGCCTGGGAGAGCACTGCCCGGGCCTCCTCCAGACACTGAGGCAGCACCTGCGCCAACGAATCCCACACCGAGTGGGAATAACTGCCCAAAAGACATGTAGTGTTTACGGACCGCAGTCCTAAGCTGGCAGAAGAGAAAATTTTCTTTCCAAGAAGTTCCAGCTTCTTGGATTCCCTTTCTGGTGGAGCGGTAGGGAAGGCGCTTTTGGAAGTGGAGGCTTGGACCACCAAGCTCTCAGGGTTGAGGTGTTGGGACAGGAAAGTGGGGTTGCCCGGAGCCAGGCAGTGGGGTTGGGCAATCATCCTGTCCACGGGAGCCCCTGTGCTGGGCCTGGACCAAGTGCCCAAAGGATGTCGGTGAAGGCCTCCTTAAATGGAAGCAAGGGCTCCGAAGAGCTCGCAGCCAGTTGAAGCACCTCTGTAAGGAGGTTAGTCCTGACCGTAGGAAGCTCGAGGATGAGAGCGTCGGCCGCCCTACGCAACACCACTGCGTACGACGTTCCCTCCTCCGTAGCCACAGTAGGAGGACACAGCATGCCAAGGTCAGGGGAGGTGTCCAAACCACTGGCATCCCCTAGTTCCTCTATCCTGTCCTGTTCACTGTCCACCTGGTCCGTTAGAGTGTCACCTGACCTCTCCTAGTCCTCCTCCTCCTCTTCTGGGTGCCATTCTGGTTGAAAACAGGCCATAGGAGTGAACAGGGGCAAAACCCCTCTCGGTGCCAGATCCGGTTCCACGTCGGGATGGAGGCCGGGGTCAACGCCGGCCAGGGGGCCTGATCCGGATCCAGGCCTGAATCCAAAAGGGCCCTGCGGCGCGGAGGCCCCCCAACCGAGTCCACGGGGCCCGAAGGCGCACCGGCAGGTTCGGGCAGCCCAAAGATGGCGTGCATCGCCTCGTAGAACGTACAAAGCTGGGCGGGAGTCGCTCTGAAGCCCGGAAAGGGGGGGGGACGCAGAGTTGGCACTTCGGGCTCCGCGCGGAGAGCCGCAGGAGGGGCACCACCCGCGTCCCTCGTCAGGTCGGCCAACCGACTAGGAGAAGTTGAAGAGGGATGATGCTTCTTCAACTTCTTATGCTTTGACTTACCCAACCCAGAGTGGCAAGACTGAAGACTTGAACGAATGGTGGTGGCTCCACGACCAGGCCCTCTACACCTCCCTCGTGACCACGAGCGGTACAGAGCCGAGTGCCGGTGCTCAAGCAGCTTTCGGAACTGCTCCCGCAAGCCTTCGGCACCATCGACCGGCAGTCGGAGCACTACTTGGGGTCGTGGTCGCACTCCAGGCAAAAAAGACACATGTGGTGCAGATCCGTCACCGACATCATCCGATGACAGGCTTGAAGCCGGGCATCCCTCGTGCACCTTAGGAGTCGTAAACTCGAAAAAGAATTTGACTAAAGTCGAGAAAACGTCAGTCAAAAAGTGACTGAAAGTACCGCTCTTCCCAGATCTGCGCTGGCTGACGCGGAAAAAGAAAATACTGACGTCAGTGCGCAAGGGCGGCATCTAACTAGCTAACGTGAGGTCATCCCGGCAACTACGACGCCAACGACGAACGGGGAGTCGACCGACGCACAGAGGTACTGCTGATGAAAAAACTTTCCGGATCCAGTCTGACGCCTGGGGGTAATTCTAAAGTATGGAATCTATAACTAATGTGTTTCTTTCAGATAGACAGCATTCTCCACACCTGATGGGCATAATCAGAATTCCCCTGCCACCATCCAAAGGCTGGTGAATCAAGTCTTTGCTGGATTGGAATCTTTTAATGCAGCATATCTAGATGATATTGCTGTCTTTATCTCCACCTAGCAGGATCACCGGATCCACCTGGGGAAGGTCTTAAAAGTGACAAACAAGACAGTTTGAAGGCGAGAGTCCAAGGGAATAAATTTAAAGACCACTAAGGATTATATCCCCAAACAACTATTATCAAACATAGAAATCCTACTTTAATCAAAAGATGCCTACTGTCAGGGTTAAAAAAGCAGTGCACCTGCGGTATGGATTTAAAACCGCTATGGCGTAGGTTTAGGTGGTCAGCAGGCTCTCCAGGTCTAGTAGTACCGACGGATAGAGCGGTGCTGCCTTCCTGAGTGGTTGCCAGGTAGAGGTGAGATCCTGTACCCAGCCTTGGCGGGTATCAGCAGTTATTGATAGAGGCCTATGACAGTGCTCTGGCCCCATATCCTTTTCAGTTTCTTTTCCACTTCATTATTGGCAGTAGCTTTTTTGTAAGGTCCTGACGAAAGCCTGATCCAGTTTGGGTCTTCTAGGGCTGAAACATGTTGACCACCTAAACCTACACCATAGCGGTTTTAAATCCAAACCGCAGGTGCACTGCTTTTTTAACCCTGACAGTAGGCATCTTTTAATTAAAGTATGGTTTTGATGCCTCCTAGCCAGTTTTTATGATCACTTCTTTTCACACATTCACCACTTTTCATTATTTGTGCTGCATCCTTACTCATACATTTTTGCTCATCATATGTGGATTTAGTCAATCCTCAAAACTATAAACAAAACATCCCTGAGCGCCTCCCTCTTAGTGAGGGGGTTGTAGCCCCCAAAGGAACCAGGGTTTTCCTTTGGGAGGAGAGTCCCTATGATAAAGCATGTCACCATTGGTGAGTGAGGGATTACGTCCTAAAAGGGATCTGCCCTTAGGAATACTTTGATTAGTAATTCTTACCAAATAGGTCGACCACTATCGCACCGGTTTAGGTCACAACTTGGAGGTAGTATGCAGACCATAGGATTTCTATGTTTGATGAAGGTCTTAAAAGCCCTGAAAAGTGCAGGCCTAACTATCAAGGCATCCAAATGCCAGATAGGGCACGGAATAGTGGTATACTCGGGCCACCTTGTTGGTAGAGGCCAAGTGCAACCCCTACAAACCAAGATCCAGGATATCCTGGACTGGGAAGCTCCAAAACCCAGACCCAAGTCAGGGCACTCCTTGGCTTGACTGGGTACTACAGGAGATTTGTGAAGGGATATTGGTTCATTGTGACTCCCCTCACAGAGATCACCTCCAAGATGATGCCAAAAAGGGTAAACTGGACAGTTAGCTGTCAAAAGGCTTTTGATATCCTGAAAGAGGCAATGTGCTCAACACCAATTCTCAAGGCTCCAGATTATCCCACACAGTTCATTGTGCAGACTAATGCCTCTGAGCTAGGGATAGGAGCGGTCCTATACCCAGAACAATGATGAAGGCCAACACCAACCTGTTGCTTTTATAAGCATGAGGCTACTCCCTAGGGAGCTGTGTTGGAGTGCCATAAAGAGGGAGGCCTTTGCTGTGGTTTGGTCGCTGAAGAAGCTGTAACCATACCACTTCCAAGTTCAAACTGACCACAGACCTCTCAAGTGGCTAAAGCAAATGAAAGACAAGTTACTTACCTTCGGTAATGCTTTATCTGTAAAAGACATATATTAGTTATAGATTCCTTACCTTAGAATTACTCCCAGGCGTCAGACTGGAACAGGAGAATTTTTTCTCAGCAGTACCCCTACATATCGATTGGTTGCGTCGTTCGGCTCCGCGTTTGTCGTCGGAGTCGTGATCACGGGGATGACGTAGCAGTATCTACTCAGACGTCGCCCCTGCGTGCTGACGTCAGTTCTTTTACACGATATTCCATGCCAGAAGCACAGAGCCATGCAAGACACTGACCACTGGTGCACAAAACTAGGGCCCTGAAAGGGAGTCCCTTACTCTAGAAGTCAGTTAACAGAACGGGGAGGATGGGTGGGGCGGAAAGGAATCTATAACTAATATATGTCTCTTACAGATATATGGTTACCAAAGGTGAGTAACTTGTCCATCTGAAATAGACTAATAGTTATAGATGACTTACCTTAGAATAGATACCCCAGCAATACCAATCCCGGAGGTGGGTCTGCGAACTAAGTTCACATCAGAAAGTCCTGGAACACTGAACGGCCAAAGAAGCTGTGTCTACGGACTAGACTATCCAGGTAGTAATGTTTAGTAAACCTGTGCAGTGATGCCCAAGTGGCTGCCTGGCAGATGTCACTGAGGGGGACTCCACATCCCAAAGCAGTAGTGGCTGCCGTCGCCCTGGTGGAATGGGCGTGCAGTCCTACCAGAGGCTCCTTTTTCGCCAAGGAATAACAGATCTTAATGCAAAGGATGACGCAGCGATAGATGGTTCATTTCTGCACAGCCCGACCTTTCTTGGCACCCACATAGCCAACAAACAGTTGATCATCCACCCAGAATTGTGGTGTGTGATCCCGATAAAATGATAACACACTTTTTGGATCCAGGCGGTGGAGTCTCTCCTCCGCCTTGGAAGGATGTGGGGCAGTAAGAAGGTGAGCAAAGTGATGGTCTGTCCTATGTGGAAAGAGATAACATCTTTGGGTAGAAAAGAAGACCTAGTTCGAAGGACAACCGTGTCCGGATGGACAGCAAAAAAAGGAGGCTTTGAAGATAGAGCCTGAAGCTCACTCACCCTGCGAACAGAGGTGATGGCAACAAGAAAAGCAGTCTTTAAAGTCAAGAGTCTGAGAGGACAATTATGTAGTGGCTCAAAAGGAGAGCACACAAGGTAAGTTAAGACAAGATAGAAGTCCCACTAGGGCATTACGAAAGGAATAAGAGGAAAGAGGTGAGTAATGCCCTTAAGAAACCTATTTACAATAGGGGACTTGAAAAGAGAAAGCTGATCAGGAAGGCAAAGGAAGTCTGAAATGGCCGAAAGATAAACTTCAAGGGTGCCCAGAGCAAAGCCCTGCTGGGCAAAAGAAAGTATGAAGAGGAGAACCGCAGAAAAAGGGTCAGAAAGGGGATCCACAGCCTTTGATGCGAAGTATGCCACAGATTTGTTCCATCTATAGGCGTAAACTGTTTTAGCAGAGGGATGCCTGGCTGCCAAGATAACATTACAGACTTCGGGAGGAAGGTCTAACGCTGTAAACTGTTGCCGCTCAATCTCCACACAAGGGGGTGGAGGCTGGACAGGTTCGGTAGAGGACCGCACCCTGCTAATGTGACAGCAGATCCTCCCGAAGAGGCATTCTGATCACAGGATCGATGGCTATGTTCAAGAGCTCAGGATACCAGACTCTTCGTGCCCAGTCCGGAGCCACAAGAATTACTTGGGCCCGGTCGCGCTTGATCTTCTTCAGCACTCTGGGAAGAAGTGGTATAGCCAGAAAGGCGTTTAGAAGACCGCAACTCCACTCTCGACGAAAAGCGTCACCTAGCGAGTGCCGCCTTGGAAATTCCAACACACAGAAGAGGTATAGACAGAAAGGCGTATAGAAGACCACAATTCCACTCGCAACGAAAAGCGTCACCGAGCGAGTGCCACTTTGGAAATTCCAACACGCAGAACTACTGCCATGGCACGTTCTCTTCGGTGGCGAACCGATCTAACCACAGCTCTCCCCACTGCTGAAAGAGACCTTGCACCACCTCTGAGTGAAGATGCCATTCGTGATCCATCATGTACCGGAAGCTGATTTCGTCCGCCCTGGCGTTCAGGGAACCTGCCAGGTGTTGAACCACCGGGGACATGTCCTGATGTTTCAGCAATGTCCAAAGGCGAAGGGCCTCTTGACATATGGTCCACAACCCCACCCCGCCCTGTTTGTTGCAGTACCACATGGCGGTAGTTTTGTCCGTGAACACCTGCACTACTTTTCCTTTGAAAGAAGGAAGGAATGCCTTCAGCGCCAAACGAATCGCCCGGAGCTGCAGAAGGCTGATGTGGAGCCCAGACTCCGCCGGAGGACAGAGGTCCCTGATCTCCGTCTCTCCCAAGTGGCCGCCCCATCCCAGAAGTGACGCATTTGTCACCAATGTCAACTCCGGTTGGGGAAGGGATAGAGATCTGCTGTTGACCCAATCCTGGTTCGTCAGCCACCACTGCAATTGGTGTGCAGTGCCCTCCGAGGTCTGGATGCAATCGGGAAGATTCCCCTGATGCTGCGCCCACTGGAACTTCAGGTCACACTGCAGAGCCCACATATGCCACCTGGCATGATCCACCAGCAGGATGCAGGAGGCCATGAGGTCCAGCAACCTCAGGGTCATTGTTACCGAAATCAGAGACAGAGGCTGAAACATCTGTATCATAGCCCAAATATCCCGGATTCGTTGCTCGGGAGGACAGGCTCGAAACGATGCCGTGTCCAGTTCTGCGCCGATGAAAAGGAGTTTCTGAGAGGGAGTCAGTTGTGACTTCGGCCAGATTGAGAGTGAACCTCAGCAAATGAAGGAGGTCCACCGCAGTCTAGAGGTGGGAGACAACAACCTGGGGCAGGCCCGCCTTCAACAGCTAGTTGTCATAATAGGGGCAGACTGGAACCCCAGCCTGATCTGCGCAGATGAGGTGAGACCACCGCCATCACTTTCGTGAACACCCGGGGGGCGCTGGTAAGGCCAAAGGGGAGAATGGTAAACTGAAAATACTCGTGGCCTGCAGTGAACCTGATAGAATTGAAATGTAGTTTTACTATTTTACTCGTGTTTCACCCTATATTATGTTAGCATTTATATGGTGTTATGATTCATATAGGTACCCTAATATAGGCCTGGGTAATATCATACACCATCACCTACATTATCCCCCTTATACTACACAGTAACGGGCCTTTAGGATTGAACCTTTACCTAGTTCTATTCCTGGGTGCAGAAGGAGGGTTTCTCATAAACAATAGAGTCCTATAACCTCTGGTGAGTCCGAGGAATACAGAGTCATTTGCACAGCCCCTGGGCAAATTGAATTGCACCTTGTACTTTTATTATGGCCCCTGGCGGAGCCCTTATCAGCAGAGAGGAGGTCCCGCAGCGCGGGAGACCTCTGGTGAGTCCGAGGAATACAGAGTCATTTGCACAGCCCCATGGCACCTTGAATTGCACCTTGCACTTTTACTACGGCCCCTGGCAGAGCCCTTATCAGCAGAGAGGAGGTCCCGCAGTGCGGGAGACCTCTGGTGAGTCCGAGGAATACAGAGTCATTTGCACAGCCCCTGGGCACCTTGAATTGCACCTTGCACTTGTACTACGGCCCCTGGCGGAGCCCTTATCAGCAGAGAGGAGGTCCCGCAGTGCGGGAGACCTCTGGTGAGTCTGAGGAATACAGAGTCATTTGCACAGCCCCTGGGCACCTTGAATTGCACCTTGCACTTTTACTACGGCCCCTGGCGGAGCCCTTATAAGCAGAGAGGAGGTCCCGCAGCGCAGGACGCGCGCGGGCTCGGCCCGGGCCAAGACGGGCCCGTCTTAGCCCGTCATAGCCAGGAGTGGGCTGGGCTGGGCTGGGCCACAGACTTTGGCACTTTGGTTCCACATGTTCGGACTTTCGCTAGACAAGGTACTGTCATTTATCACACCAACGTATCAGACATTATCTCGGACGTGAATAGTTTGTGTATTTATACTAGTCCGTCTAATGACTATTGCCTACTGTCTGTGACACTGGTTTTACTACCTTATTTTTAAAACGAAAAGTTAACATCTAGGCACTGAGTCCCCCCCAAGTGGTATTGTTTTGCATTGCAGATCTGCTGCCTCTAGGTCATTGTGCTAATGTAAGAAATATGGTGAAAAGAAAAGCCTCAAGCTCACAGCCTAAGAAGCAGCCCAAATCGGGGGAGGGCCATGTGCCTCTATTTTAAATTATTTAACGGGAGCAATGGGAGCCTTGGAGGAGCAAATTGTGTCAGTGGAAGAAGCCATCTCCCGTGATAACACGGCTGGTACAGCCGGTTCTGGGGACTTACTCCCGAATACGAATAAACAAATATTATATGATTTAAATGTAGAAAGTAATGGGTGTGTTTTGAATATTTCAGATCATGTCTCCTTTACCGATCAGGATGTAGAGTTTCAACCACCTACTAAACGCATGAAAAATCCGACTTCTGACCTAGATATAGCGGCAGAAACCACTGTAAGGACTAAGGTGGCCCCGCAGAAGGTAGTAAAAAAGGGCACTAATAAGCCTCCCCCAAAATCTAAAAAAGCAACTCGGGGAACTGAGTCAACTCCCCTACAAGTACTTACACAGAACAACGTGACGGCAATAAAATGTAAAATCGAGGTTATGGCTACATTTTTCAGAGACTCTTTAAGTAATATTATAACCAGACTTGGAGCGATTGAAGAGTCACTATCTAACCATTCCAAATCTTTAAAAATCATTGAAGCACCAACATTAAATCCCGGTGCCATTAAACTCAGGACTAATAAGAACCAGTCAAAGCCCATATCAAACCTAGGGAGTACACAGGTGAACCTTGGGCATACCGGTGGCCACGCTCCAGCCCCTCAGGATAGTATCATAAATCGATTACACTGTAGGCAAACCGTGACGAGTAACCATATAGAGGGTATTAATCGATGTAGTGTAGATCTGGCCGTAAACTCAGAGTATGAACTAACCGCCCCTCCATTGGACTTAACACCTGCCGCTACCCCATACACAGTGATTTTAACTAATGTTCCAAGACTGAGAAATGATGTTTATGAACCGTGGTATGTGCTGAGAAATAAGTCATTAGCCTGGCTGGGGACTAGGGTAGGTGAAACGGACAGACTGTTTGCAGAGTTTAAAATGGCAAGAAGGGTAAGCTGGGTGGGGAGAGACATAAAAGAAATACCAGGTGATTGCATGATCTTGAACTATAAAACCCCGCAATTAGTACACTGGATATTGAGTAAAATGGAACATCACCCCATGGCTTCGGGTAACATCAGTGTGGTTCCTCTGGGCTTCTTTTATAAACCTAGTGTGTTGGAAAAAAGGGCCCTAATTAAGGAACATGGTTGTAGGTATTCTGTACAAACACACAACCGCTATGAGCTCCTACCTTCTCTAGAGGAAGTAGATTGACTTAGTAGCATGGATAGAATAGGGGGTAACTTGATCCAAGACATTGAGGTGATGTCACATGATAACAATAAAGTAACCCACTTGGCGGACCCTACGAAAAATTCTACCCTAAATCGTACCCATAATGAGGCCGGGGCAGTTTTGATTTTGAATTCACGACCCCTATAATGCCTCCTGAGAGAATTACGAATAACAACAATCCTCATGAGTTACAGAAGTTTTTACCTGCCAGTGTTAATATTGCGCCGATTTCTAGTTCGGGGCCTATACTCATCCCACATAATAATTTTTCTCCACTGATACCCTCAATAACTTTAGAAGCCATATGCGGGGGTGATAATTCCAGAACTAGGTCTGAGGGACTTCAAATTGTTTACTGGAACATTGCGGGTTTGAAATCGAAGTTGTTAAATGATATATGGCTGGATTTCGTAAGGAATTTCGAAATCCTTTGCTTTCAGGAAACATGGTCAGTAGAGGCTATTCACCTGGAAGGATATAGAACTTTTCACACCCCAGCAGTTCCATCTCCCTGTGGTAGAGCGAAGGGGGGTCTTTGTATATACATTTCAAACTTGTTGAATTATGGTAAATGTAATTTCTTTGATGGTTCTTATTATCAAGTTATGTGCTTAACCCGTGATTCACTTTTAATGTTGATTGTAGTTAATTTTATAACGCGCCTGATCTTCTTCAGCACTCTGGGCAGAAGTGGTATAGGCGGAAAGGCGTACAACAGACCGCAACTCCTATATTCTTAAATGCCAATAAAAAGTATTTTAAAAAAAAACAGACCGCAACTCCACTCGTGACAAAAAGCGTCTCCGAGCGAGTGCCGCCTTGGAAATTCCAACGCGCAGAACTGCTGACATTGCGCGTTCTCTTCGGTGGCGAATAGATCTAACCAAGGCTTTCCCCACTGCAGAAAGATACCTTGCGCCACGTCCGAGTTCAGACGCCATTCGTGATCCATCATGCACCGGCGGCTGAGTTCGTCTGCTCTGGCGTTCAGAGAGCCCGCCAGATGTTGAACCACCAGGGTGATGCCCTGATGTTCCAGCCATGTCCAGAGGCGCAGAGCCTCCTGACAAAGGGTCCACGACCCCACCCCGCCCTGTTTGTTGCAATAACACATGGCGGTGGTGTTGTGAGTGAACACCTGCACGACACTTCCCCGGACAGAGGGAAGGAAGGCTTTCAGTGCAAGTCGGATCGCCCTCAGCTCCAATAGGTTGATATGGAGCCGAGTCTCCGCCGGAGACCAGAGTCCTCTGATCTCCGCCTCTCCCATATGGCCCCCCCCATCCCAGGAGGGACGCATCCGTCACTACGACATGCTCCGGTTGGGGTAGGGAGAGGGATCTGCCGCTGACCCAATCGCGATTCGTGAGCCACCACTGCAGCTGGTTCGCAGTGCCCTCCGAGATCAGGACATGGTCGGACAGGTTGCCTCGATGCTGGGCCCACTGAAACTTCAGGTCCCACTGCAGAGCCCGCATCCGCCACCTGGCGTGAGGTACCAACAGGATGCAGTAGGCCATCAGCCCCAGAAACCCAGGACAGAGGCCGGAAGATGGAAATCAGGGCCTGAATGTCCCGGACCCGCTGTTCCGGCGGATAGACCCGGAACTGCGCCAAATCGAGAACCGCTCCGATGAAAAGGAGCTTCTGGGAGGGACTCAGGTGCGACTTCGGCACATTGATGGAGAACCCCAGCGAGTGCAGGAGGTCGGCCGTAGTCTGGAGGTGGGAGACGACTTGCTGGGGCGAGCCCCCCTTCAACAGCCAGTCGTCGAGATAGGGGAAGACTGGAACCCCTGATCTGCGAAGATGAGCTGCGACCACCGCCATCACTTTCGTGAACACCCGAGGGGCACTGGTGAGGCCGAAGGGGTGTGTAGGAGAGTAGGGTCTGCTTTCTATGTTCACCCCCACTTTTTGCTTTTGCTTTACTGGTTTTCGACTTAGATGTGGCTGTGGGCCTGCTAATCAGACCCACAGCCCTGCTGTTCTCTCTCTAAATTGATACTATGTACTTTAGGCGCATAACCCATTTGGATAGGATCACCTTATTAGCCCCTGTACAGTGTACCTTAGGTACCCAGGGCATAGGTGTACCCTAGGCCTACCAGGGGCTGCAGCATGTATTATGCCACCCCTGGCCTGGCCTTCCATTATGACACAACTGGCTGATCACTCAGCTGGGGCAAGGTCGTGTAATCACCCCTTGCTTAGGTGTAGTATTCCTATACCTATCTTACAAATAGACACATGTGTACCTATCAGCCACTCCTATGGCAGGCCTTGACAATCCTGGAGGCAGAGTGCTTGGTAACATGTGAGATGGTGCTCTAGCATGAGCTGAGCCTGTCTGCAGCTTTCGGAACCATGTCCTTATAGCTGTTCTATGATACAGCCTACCATATACTCTTAAAGTGCCTTATAATCTTAAACGGTTATGGTAACTATGGTTTGGTTTTATCAAAACATGTCGTGTAAGGTGTCTAACACTTTGGAATAATACCCCAATCCCATTTCTGGGGATGAGGATATTATCCCTCCCTTCTAGATGGAGAAGACATGTTGTAACCTACTTTCCCTGTTAAAAGTTAACCAGAGCCCCAGCATCACAAAATGGATGCTGCTGCCACGACACAGGTCTGACCACCTGCTGCTGGGAGTGATCCCGGCAAGGGAGGCTTGGACAATAGATTTCCTGCCTTGGGAGGTGCGAGCACCACCCCAGACAGGCCTTAGTGTATTGGGGCAGGGAGGGATGAATGAAACGAGACACTGCCTGGGGCACACAAGGTGTCCCATGCATAGTCCAGTTCAAACCGGTGCTGGGGCACACCAGCCCCAGTCCTGGCGCGAAACTGGACAAAGGGAAGGGGGTGTAACCACCCCCCTCCCAGGTCCCACCCATAAGGCGTGACCTAGCAGGTAACCCAGCCCCCCAGATTTGGATAAGAGTGGTAGCTGGGCACCAGGAGATTAGATTATCCTGAACCTGCAACTTGAACAGAAACTCTGGACCTTCGACATTCGACGAAAGAAGAAGACTGAAGAATCTCCCTTGTGGCCAAGGAGTGGCTACCCTGTGCAAACAGGCACCATCAAGAGACTACCCTTTGCTTTGCTGAAGTTCTACGAGGGACCGACTGCAGAGCCCGACCAGAGCCTTGACTTCCAGACTTCTCCGACCCTGATCCACATCCACAGCCGAGCTGAGATCCTTGGAGGCGACGAGAGACATGGGACCGGCTATCTGGGAAAAGTGGCGAGTATCTTCCAGCGCAGCTTCTGAGGCACCCTCGAAGTTGTGCACCGGGGATTGAGAAGCCCCAACCTCAAGCACCATCTGCACCGAAGATCAGCCCCCCACACTCCAAGAGTCCTGCGTGGGGCCCTTCTGCATTTTCCTGCTTGCCGCGTCTGTCCGGTTGCTTGCCCGTTGGCTAGCGGCCTCTGTGAGGACACACCTTGAAATCTTCACTGCTGGTTTGGCTCCTCCAGACTGGCTCCCGCTTCTTTGCAAAAGAGAAGCACCCCAGACCTTCCTGGTCTGCACCAGAAGCAAGTCCTCCGTTCTTCGTGGGTTCCGCTTGCCAAGGCTTGGTGGGTCCTAGTTCGACTTCGACGCCGCCGACAGCAAGAGCCTTCGTGGGACAGCTCGCCTTCTGGTCCTGGTCGTCCTCGACGTCTCCTGGTACCCGTGGCTGCAGCGACAAGCTTCACCCTTCACCTGCAATCTTCACGACATCGCCTGGTTCCTTCCTGGTTCCACGTGGTCACTGGCTAGTGACCTTGACTCTGTCCCTTCTGCTTGCAGGTATCCTCTCTTCTTGATCCCAGCCTTGGGATCCACCGGACACTCTTCACTGACTGCCTGTCAGCAATTTTCCTTCAGGCATCCATAGAAGTCCACGACAAAACCCGACGCAAGTTCACACCTCTGCACCCGCAGCCTGTGGGCTAGGTAACTTGGGTACTTCGGTGCTCACAAGGGTAGTGACTATCCTAGGGTCTAGTTTCCGAGTCTCGACTCTCTAGCTGCTTCAGAAGTGTCCTTAAACTGTTAATTTCTAACTGCTAGTAATTCTATCGACTTTTACGCATTACGCGTGAGTGTTTTCACTCTGCACCTGAATCCCGTGGGCCTCCCACTTCCTAACTGTTGCTAGTGTAGTGTAGCCCCAGCGATTCCCTAGGCCTAGGTCTATTCTATTTCCGTGACAGTGGTCCTTATACCACTTCTTTAGTATATGGTTTGCGTGGCCCCTAGGGCCTAACTGTATTACTTACCTGTGTGACTTAATGTATGCTTAAATAAGACTGTGTTGTACTTACCTCGAATCTCATAAAGAGTGCTGAGGGTTTGACTAGAATAAATACACTTTATTTTATATATATATCTGTTGTGGTGTCCTTTCATTTGGTATTCAAGGGATTATATATGGTATCACAGCTGGCTTCACATGCCATTCAGAGTTTAGCCTAAGACTGCTCTTGTCCATGCTACCACTAGGATAGCTGGTCTATACGGTTGACTTTACAACCAACCACCATAAGGGTTGTTTGGACTGATATAGGGTGTACACTAGAACTAGTGACATCATACATCAGGCCAACTTCTCACAGGGAGCACGGTGAACTGAAAGTGCTCCTGACCCACCGTGAACCGCAGGTAACGCCGGTGGGCCGGCAGGACGGGGATGTGGAAATAAGCGTCCTGCAAGTCCAACGCTACCATCCAGTCTCCAGGGTCTAGGGCAGCCAGAACCGGAGCTAAAGTGAGCATCTTGAACCGGTCCCTCCGGAGGAAGGCGTTGACGCTCCTGAGGTCCAAGATCGGGCGTAGGCCCCCTTTGCCATTCTTGGGAACCAGAAAGTAGTGGGAATAACAACCACAACCTACTTCTGGACCAGGAACGCGCTCGACGGCCTCTTTGGCCAAGAGAGCCGAAACTTCCTCTCGTAGAAGATGCAAATGATCCCCCGACATGCGGTGGTTCAGCGGTGGCATGGCTGGAGGGGTCGTCTCGAAGGGGAGGGAGTAGCCCCTTCGGACGATTTGCAGCACCCACCTGTCCGACGTGATGGAGTGCCAGTGGAGCAGGTGAGGACGTTAGTCCTCACGGCCACAGCAGGCAACTCGAGCCCTAGGGCTTCGGCCGCCTTGCGCAGCACCACTGAGAAGGCTGCACCCTCCTCCGAGGCCACAGTCGGAGGAGAGATGAAACCAGCGTCTGGGGAGGTATCCAGACCGCTGGCATCCCCCAATTCCTCTGCCCAGTCCTGAGAAAGTTGGGGCTGAGCGGCCATAGGGTCATCATACCCCTCCCAGTCGCCCTCGTCATCCGATTCCCGATAAACAGGAGGAACGATCGGAGCCGGGCAGTAGATGAAGCGTTCACCAATCGGCGCCGGCGTCGGGCCCGGACCGGGGCTAAACTGGGGCACGACGTCCGGGGACGGCGTCGGAGGTGGAACCGGTGTCGGCGCCGGCGGAGGAGGCGTCGTGAGGTCGACCGGCGCCGACCGAGATCCAGGCCTGGATCCCTCGGGGACCTGCGGCGTCGGGGCCGGTGCCGTCGACGGCGCCCAGTCGAACCTGCGGGGCCCGAAGGCGCGCCTACAGGCGTCGACGGCGGAGCCTGGCCCCTCATGGCCGAGAGGAAGGCACTAACTTCCGCCGGAGTCGCGTCAGTCCCAGGGACCGGCGGGTATGGGGACGGACGCGGCTCCGACAGAGCCGCGGGGGTGCGACCACGCTGACCCTCGGCCGAGTCGCGCGACCGGGGAGGGGAGTCCTAAGAGCAATGTCGTCTCTTGGACTTCTTGGAGTGCTTCGACTTACCCGAAGACCCCGACGAGCGATGATGATGGCTGTGGCTCCGCGATCGGTCCTTGGACCTCCTCCTGGACCGGGACCGAGAGCGGCGCGGAGCAGAGTGCCGAAGCTCGAGAAGCTTACGGGACCGCTCCCGCCTAGCTTTCGATGTTAAGGCCTGACAGTCGGGGCACGACTCCGCGTCGTAGTCGGCCCCCAGGCAGTAAAGGCACCGGCGATGGTGATCCGTCACCGACATCAGGCGATGACAGGCGTCACAGGCTTTAAAACCAGGCATCCTACCGGCACCAGAGTCGAGTCGAGAGACCAAAAAGAGTCAAAAAATGACTAGGGGTAAGCTCTTCCCGGATCGGCGCTTACTGGCGCGGAAAAAAGAAGAACTGACGTCAGCGCGCGAGGGCGGCGTGTAAGTACTCCGACGACGTCATTCCGGCGCACGACGCCGACGACAGACGCGGAGCCGCAGACGACGCCTAGCGACGGGCAAGGGGTAGTGCTACAAAAATCTTTCCGGATCCAGCCTGACGCCTGGGGATATTCTAAGGTGAGGTATCTAACTAACGTGTTTCTTTCAGATGAGCCTATATATGGGAGGTGTGTGTTCGCAGGAGGGTGAGGGTAATGAGTAGATTTCATCTTGGGGTATACAGTTGCATATACCCTGGTGGGTTTTTAAAAAACAAACGAGAGGGCACAAATCTCAGAATCAATCGAAGGAGTGCATGGCAATAATCTCCGCAGATCACCTACTAAATACTGATTCTCAAAATCCACAACAATGCAATCCCCTCCTATAACTTTCGATCCAACCAATAAGGTGTTGGTATAAATTAAATCTGCTTCCCAAAAATTTGAAAAGCCAATGAAGAACTTTATGCATTTGCTGCTCAGCGGATTCCTCTTGATCGAGTCTTAATTCTGGTGTATTGGCTAGCAGTATGACAAATGGGCACGATGCTGGAGGGAGGTCTAATCTCGCTCTTTGTATGGTTGCTCCTCTTGATAATTTACATGTCTTCTTTCAAAATCACCAATACCACGTACCCAAGGGGCCACTTTTTGCAGCTGAAACAATATCATTATGTGTCTCCCCTACTTGAGACTGCTCTAGAGTTAGAGTATGACGTGTTTTTGATGGCTGCAAGACCACTATAGAGTTATAGACTTTCTCTGTAGGGGGGTTAGCATCAGGGGCGGTGCCAGGGGATAGTTCTAGTGGTCTTAAATGTGATGGAACAGGGTCCTGGGACAAAGTGATGTGGGCGGCAGATTGGGTCATGCTGGCAGTAAAAAGTTCCTGTTGATCAGATCCAGGCACGTACACACCCACCCTCCCCGTTCCCTCCCTACACTAGTACTCGGCAAACTGTTACACAACAAGGTCAACGTCTCTTCAATTTTTGACAACCTGGTGAGGAGCAGTTGCAGAAGGAGGGACAAAGTTTGTTCCAGTTTCTGGCATAGTCCGTCAACCAGCAGTGGCGGAAACCTCAGGCCAGATGATGGAAATTATCTTTGTAAGCAGGTTGATCAGTACTTTTTGAGGGTTTCCCAGTCTTTACTGTAGATGCCTTTTACGCCCTTCCCCTTTTCCTCTTAACTGAGTTCAATCAGTGGGCTGCCTCCACTGTGGTTATCTAAGGCAACATCAGGGGAAGGGATGGTACTAGGCGTTGCTTTATGGGTTAGCAAAGTTAATGGGGAGCCTGTCCCATTTAAATCTGGGGCAGTTCTTATCTCTTCCAATAAAAGATGCTGTTACGTTATCTCTATCTCTTTGGACAGCACATCCGGCGCCCTCAGTAGAAAAGAGTCTAATGTGTTGATGACTTCACCCCCTGATTCGATGGCCTTTCTTTCGCTTTACCATTTCGCTGGTGAAGGGTACATGGTGGTCGATGTTAGGGGGGTGGCGGCATGGGCGAGTCTGCCCTTGGCTGGGGCAGAGCCCGGACCAAGCCCAGGCGCGTTCCCGCACGCGTCTCGCACCACAATGTGGTGATGTGCTCAAGTGTGCGGTGGGAGAGCAGTGGACGATGGGAAATGCAGTTCCCCAGCCTTGTCCAAAGTTGAGGCAACACAGCTTCTCTCCTCCAGGCCAGGTAACTGTCAGGTGACTACACGGGGCGCGATGCAGTGATGCTCTTAAGTGCACGGTGAGAGAGCAGTGGACAACGGGAAATGCAGTTCCCCAGCGGTGTGGCAAAGTTGAGGCCACACAGCTGTTCTCCTCTCCTCCAGGCCAAGTCAGTGTCAAGCGGCTACCCGTGAGTCCTTAAATCACTCCAGCACCAGGTATGCTTAGTCTTGGAACAGACGGGTGCCATTAAAAGGCATGTCCATGAGAGGCCTGGCCATCCCCTGAAAAGCCAGAAGTCCACAACCAGGCGTGGAATTGAACTGTCACCCTCGATAAAATGGCTCTGTCTAGCAAGTTGGTCGTGTTGAAACCACAACGAATGGCGATCTTTGTCCCATCTCTCCTGCCTGATACTGATGGAAGAGGATGGCCTGGGCCTCCTGCAGGACCTGTGGCAGAACTTGCACAACTGCTTCCCACAAGATGTGGGAGTAACGGGCCCAATAAGAATGTGGTGATCACCAACTACAAAGCAAGGTTGGTGGAAGGAAAACATTCCTTGCCCCAACAATCCAGCCTCTTGGATTTGCTATCCGGGGGTGAGGAAGAGAATGTGCCTTGGGAGGTAGAGGCTTGGATGTTCATCTTGACTGCCACGGAAGGGAGCTGAAGGCCCAGGACCTCAGCTGCCCTTCACACCACCATAGCTTATGACACTGTCTCCTCCGTGACCACAGTAAGGTGAGAAAGCAGGCCAGAATCTGGAGAGGTATCCAGTTCGCTGGCTCTAATCAAATCCTTATACCAGTTCATTTCATAAGGTTGATCTTGTAAAGGATCCAGCGGCCTCCTCTTAATCTTCCACCATATCTAGCCCTTCAGAATAAGGCAGAGGAAGCAACCTACAACCTAAGGGTTCTGTCGGCACCAGAATCGGCAGCGGTAGGCATCGATCCGGGTCATCTGGGATGAGAATGGGGCAGGCTCCACCAGGGGCGTTAGGAGTCTCAGCACAGGGCTTGGCACCAATGAAGGCCGCAGTGGTACGACTTGCGTCAGTTTGGATCCATCACTGGATCATTGGGGGGGGGGGGGGGGGGGGGGGAGTCATCTGCTCCGGGGCCAGAGCCACCAGTGTGTAAACCGATGGAGCCCCCTCTGACCCTGCCGGGCCCAAAGGTGCGCATACCAGGTCAGGACGCCCAAATATGAGGCACATGGAATCATAACATTTCTTGAGCTGGGCGGAAGTCACTACGGCAGACCCGACCCAGACGTATGTTCCCAGAAATGAGGCCTAGAGCACAAAGACTCCTCCGTCATGTCGGTTGACAGATGGGTAGAAGTCGAAGCACGCTTTGCCTTTTAATGTTTCTTGTGCTTACCTAATCAACTAGTTAACTTCCAAGTGGGAGGTTGAAGACTTAGGACTCCTGGAGCAGTGCCCGGATCTTCCACTCGACCTGGACCAAGAACAAGACCCCTGTGGGAAACGGCACAGTGCCGAGTGCCAGGCCGCACGCTGCTTCAGGGCCCTCTCCCTCAAAGCTTTCGGAGCCATGGCCCAGCAGTCTGTGCATGACTTTGAGTCGTGGTCGTGCTCCGGACACCAAAGACAAAACAGGTGCTGGTCCGTCACAGACAAGGGGCAGTCACAGATGCCACAGGAATTGAAGCCGGAAGTCTTCTTTGACATGAGGAAAACATGCACATCAACAAAGGGATCGACAAAACGTTGAAAAAAAGCCTGTCAAAAAGTGACCGAGGGTAGCTCTCTTGACTGATCTTCACTGGATGGCGCGGAAAGAAAATTTACGTCTGCGTGCCGAGGTGGTGGCTATATAGGTGACGCGGCCATCACTATGGCATGGACAATGCCACCGGCGTCATGCTGAGCCAACCGTTGCCACCTACTGGCATGCAGGGGTATGGAAGAAAAATATTCCGGATCCAGTTTGACACCTGGGAAATTCAAAGGTAGAGAATCTGTAACGAGATGTCTTCATCAGATGCTAACTTTTTATATTGTGCATGGAAACCTAAGATTAACCGCTTAACAATTACAAAATGCAAGGTTCAGCCAAGGGAGAAAAACACAAATTACAGTTAGCAAGAAAACTATGGCTTGCTTACAGTCGTCTCTTAATGCAACTGGACCTTCTTTCTTCCATTTCATCAATGGGTGAAGAGGAGGACAACAGGGATGTGTCCGAAGGGTTGAATGATGGGCTACTGCTGTCATCGTGGTCGACAAGAAGCGTACTTGGTCGATCCTCTAAGGCCTACAAAATGGTATTTTAACAGAGGACTTAAAAGTTAGACAACATATTCAAAACTTGGTCACACTAACAAAGCTATTGGTAATGACTTCAGAGATTGACTTGGATAACACGGGTTAGATAGCAAAATCAAAGATATAATTAATCACATCAAAACCATTTACATACCTCACATAGGTGTAGAAACAGCATTTAAACAGAGATCGATTTCTCATCTAATGATAAGTAATTTTAGATTTTCTTCTTTTTAAATTCATGCACTTCCTGACAAGTTTATCTAAGCTCAGTAGATATATATATATATATCTAACATCTCCAAGTTTCACCAAGCACTTGTATAACTCTTCCTGGGTGGGTGCTACCACATGAGAGGGTGGAACTCTCATAATACATACGCTCCGACTTGCAAAAGAAAGATGAACACTCACTGGGGTTTCAGGATTCATGAAGTCGGAGCGTAAATATTATGAGAGTTCCACCCTCTCATGTGGTAGCACCCACCCAGGAAGACTTCTACAAGAGCTTGGTGGAGCTTGGAGCTGTTATGTATAAAGTCACTGCCAGAACCGCCGGAAGAGTGCATGGAGGCATGGGGGTCAGCGTTGATAAAATTAGGAGATTATCCAAATCTCTGGGAAAGGTAATTGGACCAATCCCTGTGGGTAGCTATTTGCTGATTAGAAGCTGCCTTGCAGTTTGGGCGAGGGGCAAAGGAGACTAATAATATGAACTAATGTGTGGATCAGTAGATTGAAGGCTATGCCTATGCCCATTCAGGGCATAGGCACATTAAAAAAACTTTGATAATACACGCAAGATAATAATAATAATGGCACCTAGAAAAGCACAGTCAATCACTAACCCTCCAGTCCTCTCTCTAGGCCGGAACTGACACGATGATTGAACACCACATAAAAGAGTCTGCAGGAAACACATCTTGTATCTGTCAGGCATCAAAAAAGGCAACCGCCGAAAGGCGTCTGGTCTTGGAATAAAATGCATGAATCCTGAAACCGTGAGAGTGCTCATCTTTCTTTTGGAAAAGAAAGAAAGAAAGAAAGAAAGAGAGAGAGAAAGAGAGAGAGAGAGAGAGAGAGAGAGAGAGAGAGAGAGAGAGAGAGAGAGAGAGAGAGATTTTTTCACTTTGGGACTGTCATACTGCGAACCTTACAATTGTGATTATGTTGGAAGAAGAGTATATCTCTTTAAACTTGTTAGACAATTAAAGATGGCCAAATTACATAAAATGAATACCTCCAAACGCCCGACAGTTATAGATCTGGACACTAGTAAAATTGAGCTAGTACTGGGTGATATAGATGTCATGCAAGAGCTATGGGAATTAAAAGGAGAAGCTTATAATACGAATGTACAAGATGTTGTAGCTGAGAAATTGGAAAGAAGGAATATAGATATCTGAAGAGGGTGGTTCTTCGCTGAAACCTAGATTCAAAACCTTACCTTCTACTATGAATGATAATTTAGACAAATTTGCTGAGAGAGTAACTATGAAAATCATACAACTGAGAGATGTTAAAGTGAAACCAACTCCAGCCTCAAAGAAACCATAGACAAAATATTTAACAACAAAGACGTAGTGAAGAGAAGTTTGGATAAGGGGGGTAACATAGTTATATGGTCCAAATAAGCATATATGGCAGAAACTTACATTCATTTGAGAGACCGTGCTTGATACAAAAAGGTGAACATAACACACTTTAAGGAAGTAGAATATGGTTTTGATGCTCTTCTAGTTAAATGGCGAAGCGAAGGTCTCATTAGGAGTGAGGAATATAGTTTCCTTAAAGTCAAAGAGCCCAAACTCCCAGTGTTCTATCTGATACCCAAAATACACAAAGATGCTAATAAACCCCCAGGCAGGCCCATCATTGCTGCCCAACACAGCCTTTTTGAGAACATTTCCAAGTATATAGATACTTTTTTAAGGCCATTTGTAAAAGAGCTCCCCTCCCATATAAAGGACACCGCAGATTTTCTAAGACACATTCAGGACATACAATAGGAAGAAGATATGCTATTAATGACGCTCGATGTACAATTCCTGTACACGAGTATAAAACATGAGCAAGTGAGCGTTTTCTGAAAGAAAGGCACATAAGGTTTTACAAGCATAACATTATGTTAACTGAAACGATGAGCTGGTCTCTAAGACACATTTTTTACTTTAACCACGACATATATAAACAACAAGGTATATGGATTGGTACTTGTTTTGCCCCTAGATTTGCCAATTTACACATGGGGTGGGGGGGGGGGGGAACAACGACCCTTTAGAGAAATGGAATAGCAATATAGTACTGTGGCTCAGTTTTATAGATGATATTTTTGTCTTTTGAGGAGGGGATGTCAAAGGTGCAGACATTTTTTTGACGTGGATTAATGTGAATATACTGAATCTCAAGTTTACTAGTCAAATCAGCACCACCAATGCAGCGTTTCTGGATGTTAAGTTACAAGTTAGTGAGAATAGACTGGTCACAACCTTATCTAGTAAACCTAGAGCAGGAAACAGCATATTGCATGCCTGGAGCTTTCATTCTAGAACACAGATTAGGGGGATCTCGTATGGAGAATATTTAAAGAGCAAGAAAGATATGCAGCACAGAAGAGAGTTACAAATAAGTAAAAGAAGAAATTAAAGAATGATTTAAGAAATGAGGTTACAGTCGCAACACCCTCTCTATTGTAGAAGAGAGTATAAAAAGAGTACAGAGAGATAGTCTCATCCTCAAAAGTAAATTAAGATCTGAGAAGGAAATTGAGCATTGCTTCATTACAACATACAACACTGCTCAGGAGACTGTTAGGAATGCGCTACAGAAACATTGGCACCTCTAAAGAAGTGACCCAGTTAAAGGGCAAGATGTACCTAAAAAAACACTTGTTACCTTTAGGAGGGCTCCCTCAATTAGAGACAATCTAGTATATAGTGATGTAAGAATAGACAACACTAGCTGGCTCAAATCCCAAGATGGTTTCTTTCGATGCAGTAAGTGTAAACCATGAAAAGAATGGAGAGAATCAAAGGGAGGTACTGATAAACAAGAGGGTACACAAAATCAAAGGGCATTTTACATGGAAAAGTGAATATGTAGTTTACATTCTGAGATGTGAATGTGACAAAGTTTACATAGGTAGCACCACTCTTCAAGTGCAAAGAATAATATTGAAACATCTCAGGGCAATAAAGAATATTGACACAGGCTAAGCTGTAGCTAGAAATTACCATGAGGCACACAATGGGGATGAAAAAGGTTGGATGTACAATGTAATTGATGGAGTCAAGGTGGAAGAGAGAGTTGGGGACCGAGAGAAAAAAATTGAGGATTCTAGAATCGAAGTATATTTTGGCATTTGACAGCAAGGAACCACAGAGTCTGAACACAGATGTTTGTACATTTATGATTAATTAAACTCTGCTTGCATGTTCTTCACATCTTGAATCCACCTTTGGGTTCCACCGGAGTGGCTCTCCAACCTTCTGTCTTCTACAGGGTTTCTTCAGGGTCCACCGGGAAGGGTCCTTCTTTAAAATTGCAATCCCCGACTTACCAATTGATTTGTAGTAATCCAGCTGTTGTTTTCCCACTCTGCACACGGCGTCCGTGGGGCTCCTGGTTACTTACCTTGGGTGGTTCCTGGGGTCCTCGGCACTTCTACGTCTTCTGGGTATAGTCTTGACTCAAGCCGTGGTTCGCATACCACTATTTTAGTATATGGTTTGTTCTTCCGCTGGTGACCACTGTGTATACATGTTACTTACCTGTTTCTATTGAAAAGTATTGTGTGCATTGTGTATATCTCTGGCTAGGAGATATCTGTATGTGTTAGTGAGTGTCTTATAATAAATACTTCTTTTCATAAATGCACTGTGTGGTTCTTTTTTGCTTAATCTACACCTATAAGAATATTTTCGGGGGAAACAAGCTGCTTTAAACTCCTTCTGGACTAAGCCTGAAGGCTGCTCTCCACAGCTACCACTTAGAGAGCTTTCTAAGGTTATTTAAGACCACTAAAATCACAATAAGGGTTGTCTGGATTGGTGCAGGGTGCCCACTTACATAAGTGTGCATCATATATCACACGCCTGCTTCTCACAAGCACAGACACAGACAACACAGAAGACTTGCAGAACAGAGAGACTAGGAGCAGGAGGAGGCTTCATTGGTGCAGTCTCATTTCCAGTCAAAGTCCAATGAAGTCCAAGTGTCCAGACCATTGAAGAGTGACGTAGTTTCAAGGTTGAATTTGGACGTATGATGAATCTATGGACCCATCCACAGGGGATCCCTTAAATACCTTAAGGAAAGGGTGGGGACGACTCTGGGATCCCACCCGGAGGAGGGGCTGGACAGAGGGGAGGATACTCCCCTGTCCTTTGTCCAGTTTCGCGCTAGAGCTGGAACCAAGGGTTTCTGAACTGGCTGAAACTGGGAGTATGCAAGGAGGTCACCAAATGTGCACTTCAAAGTAGTCTGGTGGCACTGGCAAGCATCTCCAGTCCAGTATACTAAATCCAGGTTGGTAGGTGGTCCCACCTCCCTGTGACAGACAACCTATTGTTCTGCCTACCCCTACCCCGGCTCGAGCTCAGCTCAGCAGCAGGAGGGCATAATCATATCTGTGGTCGGCAGCAGCACTAGCTTGCTGGCAGTCCCTGAAAGGCTGTTGCCGGGACTACAGGGGGGTCTCCTAAGGAGCCTCCCATGCATGGGATAATACTTCCAGCACCGGAATCGGTGCTCGGTATGATTCCAACATATTTGATACCAAACATGACCAGGTTCAGTGCAGTCATTATATAGTTAGACATCTCTTAATGACTGATGTCCACTATATGTCTTAAAATAGCTGACTGCACTTGCAAAGTCTGGAAAATCTACTCTGAGGATGGTAGGGCTGTCCTGCTCGTGCAGGAGCATCCTCACACTTGTAACCAAGCACCCTGCCCTTAGGACTGAAGAGTCTGCCATAGGGGTGACACATGTTTTGAGTGTAGTGACCTCAGATATAAGGAAACATATATGTTGTGAGAGGTGCAATCACCAACTCACACAGTCTGCAATGGCAGGCCTGTAGTCACAGATTAAGTGGACTCCCATGGGTGGCATAACACATGCTGCAGCCCATGGGGGACCTCTGGTGTACCTATGACTTGGATACCTCAGTACCATATAAGGGACTTATAAGGGCACACTAATTAGCCAAGGTGGAGGTACCAAAGTACTTACCATGCCAATTTAGGGACGAAAGCACAGATGCTGGGATCCTGATTGGTAGGATCCTAGCAGACTAAGTAAAAAAACACACTGACACCAGGCAAAAAGTGGGGGTGACCATGAAAGCAGATCCTATTTTCTTACCGATATCTTGTGTGTCTTGTGTTATTTGCTATTTACTTGTTTTGATGTTGTTTAAATGCTTTACACTTTTTCCTGTGTGTAAACTTTGCTGCTCAGAGCCACGGTTACCAAGAGTTGAGCTAGAGGGTTTAAGAAACAAAACCTACTGGTCCTAAAGAGATTGGTAAGTGTACTATATGGTTAATTCGCACAGCCACATCATATAATATACTCCATATCCTCACACTGGGGTGACAAATAGATTGACCACTTGCTGAAGAGCCTTGAAGTACTTGGAGACTCATCCCCTACTCATGAACCTGTTGATGCATGCTGCTTAGCAGGTCTGCAGTGTTAATAGCCATTTCCGACGGATGTTCAGCTTTTAGCAAATTAGTTGACAGTTGGTTCAGTGCCATATGGATTGTGCCAATATCGACAAGTGCTTTCCTGTTTCTCAATGCAGGATATTGCAGTCATGTCTGTTTTCACCAAACTATTTTGCTGCAGAGTATTTCAGTGCCAAATAGATTGTTGTCAATTGCAGTAAATTGCTATTTTGTCCATTGTCAGGTTGGTTAAATGCACCCACTATCCTACAAGGGAGCCATTTGTGGTAATGGTTACCTGTGGCTGAGGATCTAAAAAGAATCCGCCCAATAACAGCTTCTTAGATTCTACCAGTTTGTGTTGTGATGAACTCTGGGTTTTACCAACGCTAGATCTTCACACTGACATGCCGCTTATGACCACTGCCTGGATAGGATTCATGTGCAAACGAGTATGCACAACTATTGCGTTACACAAATCCATAATCACCAACAATTTTTTGTTGTTGTTGTTTTTAATGTCTTGACTTGAAAGTTTCTGAAATGCCATCACTCACTCATGGTTTGGATAGGCTTTGCTGGTAACTCAAATCAATAACACTCCCAAGAAGGGTTGGATTTGTTGTGGACACAGAAGGTTTCTTTGACACGGACTGTGAAGCGTAAGTTGTGCACTAGTGACAGTGCTGTTTAAGTGCATACTAAACATTTCTGGTATCTGCTGCTCTTTATCAGCCATTTGTCCATATACATAAAGAAATAAATGGTGCTGCGGTAAAGATGTGCTGCGACCACTGCTAGACATTTGGTCAAGACCCTTGGGACTGTTGTGACTTTGAAATGCAGAGCACTGAACTGGTAGTGTGGTCTACTTACCACAAAACCTGAGGTAGTGGTGATGCTCCAAATGGATGAGGAAGTAAGGGCCCTTGAGATCAAGTGCTGCCATGCAACAATCTGTGCAGAGCCACAGGAAAACATCATGTTGAAGTACTCTGACAGTACGTGGTGGTTTAGTGGCCTGGGGTTCAGGATACGCTGCAGCCTCCTTTGGGTTGAGGCCATATAGGCATTAAACTGTTTAACCATTCTGATGCAGAGGAACAGGCTCTACAACACACTGAGAAGTGCTCACACCGCATTTTGTCAGTCATTTATGTCCCTGAATGATGATGTGGCATCGAGGTGGGATGATTGGAGGTGTGGTGTTAAAGTCCAAGCAGTAGTCTTGGTGTCTTGTTATACAATGGACAAACCCCACTTGTCGGGGGTTATTTCCTCCCAGCTTTTGAAGGAATAACCTGAATCTTCCCCTGAGGGATGCTGTTTGAAGGGGTGTTGGGGGGAGTGGTGGATAAGTCACTTTTTGCAAGTAGGGGCACTCTTTCTGCGGCTACCACTACATTTACCTCAGAAACCTCGCTTGGTCATGGTTTTCTGGCCCAGTTCCTTCAACAATGGCTGCTGCTGATGGCAGCCAGGACTCTGCAGTGTGGTTGCAGCTCAGACACCGCCTCTTAATTGCTGTTTACTTTTGTGTTTAGAACACATCCATGACCATTGCAAAATTTGAATCTGTCTTGCCCTTTTCCATCATCCTGTCAACATGGGGTACAAACAGGTGTTCACCATCAAAGAGGACATTAATGATGTGATTTTGGACCTCAGGATGGAAACCATACACCCACAGCCAAGCATGTCTGTCTGAGTATGATACTCATATTGTTCTCTCTGGAAGAAGTATCTGCAGCCTTCAAATTGCAATGAAAGCAGCTTTTTGGATCTCTTTAGTCTTACAGACTAGTTTCCTACTTCTTTTGCGATAGTCCTCATCGAGGCGCTTAAACAGTTGTTCCACATCTTTCTAATGGTATTTTTCATACGTGGAGAGAAAAACAGATATGGCTATTTAACACTCAGATGGGGCCCCCTCTGCCACTCGCTTCGCAGCTGCATCCATTTTACTGCATTCCTTATCAATCAAGTGTCTTGTAAAGTACAACTACTCACCCGTAAGGGTCTCAAGGCGCTTGGAGGAGGGGCATCTCTTGCTCCTTGAACAGATGACCTCTTTCACGCAGCATATGCTAACAAAGGGTCTGGTGGGACATGACCTTTGGTATAAAGTGGGTCGTCAGGTGCATCTTATATTTCTTTTCAATGCTTGGTTTTACTATTCTGGCTTTGACAGTTTCTTTAAAGTTTTCCATCGTGCATTTGGTCATGTTTTTAAGCATGGGCAAGAACTACATTGTCCTTTCAGTTTTTGATAATGTCTCCACCAGAAATCGTTCTTCTCTTACAAGGAGTTTGACCTTATAGTGCTCTGCTGCCCTTCAGATCTCTGCAAAGTATACTGTAGTGTCATCTGGTGGTGAGGCTTTTATTCAGTAGGGCTCAAGGTAGTCATTACCTGTAAGGTCCACATTATAATTCTGCCAGTCATCTTCCCCTTCGTGTGTATTGGCAGAATCACAGTATGGTTCCTGTGGGTCATGTTGACTAACCTGATCTCAGTCGGTATTTAGACAATGAGATGGTGAGAGCTATAGCGGTCAGTTGATAATGGTGGAACAGAGATAAATGGAGTTAAGGAGCAGAGCTGGTATCTTTGTGGGCTCCTCTAAGGAGATTGCCTCTTCAGGATTCTGGGCAAACACAATTTATAAACCTGGTGATGGTCTGACCATGAGTGCTTGTGGCTGCACTTGGGAAAGAACTGAAAGGACATGTTCTCCATTTTCCCCACATGCAATCTCATATGATCTGGTTCCAAAACAAAACCTTCTGCACCAGTCATATTTGAGTCTTAATCATTAAAGATTATTCTTGAGATGCAGTAAAAAGTATTCAGGTACCTGGAGTGAGTCAAAACAGTAGTGGTTTGTAGCTCAAAGGTCTCAGATCTCCAAAAGCTCAGCCAAACCCAATGGTGGGAAAATGAACTGGAGGTGGAACGTTTGTTGTGGTGCCCTCCAAGTCTTGGAGAAGTTTCGCAACTTATCTTGAGACCCAAAACTTTGTTGGAGATAAAAGACACTTGCAACGTCCACATTCAAAACTAGATGGCATGAGTACACAGAGCATTTGACATCCAGCAGCATATGTAGAAAACTAATATTTAATAAAATCAATGTACAGGTCAAAAAACTGCCATGTTCTTACAATGGAAAGAACATGCTGACATTTACAAAGAGCTCAAAGTCGACATATTTGTAAGGGAACACAGCCAAAAGTTTATTTGGATGGTTAGATGAGATGACCATTTGATTTTGTCAGCCTTTAGTGGTAGTTAAAAGTTATCAATAAAATAAAGACCTGGCTATCAGAGAGTTTCTTAAATGTCACTTTTAGGCACTGCTTCCAACGTGGGTCTCTCTTTTTTCACCCACTTTTTGGCACCCCATCCAATTTCCCGCAGTCCCAGAACTCTCAAATTAATATATTTTTTTTAAAAAGGAGGAAGAACCGTTGTCACAATCATGCAAACCCTCCACCACAACATGTGAGTGAAGAACACTTTCTCGCCAGAATGCCCACGTATATCATCATCGGTTGCCCACTCACTGAAACAAAGAAAATAGTGTCCAAGAGAGAAACAAGGAAGGCAGAGAAAAAGAAATCTTCTTGGAAAAGGTTAGCTACATGCAGTGCTTTTAACTCGAGTAAGCTCACATTTTCAAATAAAGAGGGCAGCTTAATAGTGAGTCTTAACTCGATTTTAAGTTGCATTGAACACACTGTTCTCTGCATATCACGGGGTTTATATCTTGGGACAGTTGATTTCTTGTTCTCTGCCTTCCTTGTTTCTCTCCTGGACACTATTTTCTTTGTTTCAGTGAGTGGGCAACCGATGATGATATACGTGGGCATACTGGCGAGAACCTGCTGGTAGCCTCCCTGGTGTTGCATACGTGAGGTGCCCTCTCACTCTTTCACTTATTTATCAGAACATTTTCTTCACTCACATGTTGTGGGGGAGGGTTTGCATGATTGGGCGGCTTGACTGACAGCGGTTCTTCCTCCTTTTAACCCCTTCCATGCCCATGACGGAACGGTTCCGTCATGAGCATCGGTTGCGCTGTGCTCATGAGGGAACCGTTCCGTCATGGCCCCGCCCGCGCTCGAACCCTTCAGCACCGCGGGGGAATTCCCGCAGCGCTGAAGGGGTTAAAAAAAAAATATTAATTTGAGAGTTCTGGGACTGCGGGAAATTGGATGGGGTGCCAAAAAGTAGGTGAAAAAAGAGAGACCCACGTTGGAAGCAGTGCCTAAACGTGACATTTAAGAAACTCTCTGATAGCCAGGTCTTTATTGTATTGATGATTTGTGAGAGGAGGGTGGCCTGATGATTTCCCTCTTTAGCTCCTTGTTGTGAATAGCAGTTAAAAGTTAACCAATTTACAATATAGAATTACTTTTAAATGTGCGGCAAGCAGATGTTACAAAAATCACTAATAGTGTCCATCTGAAATAGAGCAGCTAATAACCTCTTACTGTTCCTAACAGCCCAAAGTAATGACATTTTTGGGGCTACCAAGTAAAAAGCAGTGTGTTGCACATCTTAAATGATTAAGAAAGTCAAGTTGCCTCTCACCATTTTACTCTTCACAAGCTCCTCAATTGCACTAACTAGCTCTGCAGCACTGGGTGTCTCTGAACTGGTAGGACGAACCAACAAACGAGAAGTCTGAAAAACACAATGAAGTGATAAACATCAGCAATTTTAAGCATCAAACGATTTGCCTGTAAATGTCACTAAAAAGATAAAGGAACCACAAATTAAATAGCAAGTCACAGAAGGTAATTAATTTATATTATACGTTAGTATAACTTATTTAAATTGATTGAGACAAATGGGGAACACATTATTAAATTAAATAACACATTTTAGTTCTTTTTGCCTTCTGAAACAGCAGAGATGATGGCTGATGGCTAATGCAATGAGTGCTGTTTCACTTCAATAGGACTACAGCTGTGTCCACTCCCAAGACTCTATATTAAATATATAGCCCTGTGTGCCAGGCTGTGGCTCCCCTGGGGTAACAGATTCTGAATGCTTTATAGCTTCTGATATGCTAGTACTTATGAAGGCGGCTGCCCCATTATGTCCAAATTAGAGTCCATTACCGATGCTGGTTCCCACATCACAATAAAAGACCAGCAACCTTGGGCATGACCAAGTTCTGCCAAACTAATATGGACACTAAGGAATGGAATACTTTTTAGTTAACCAAATGGACAAGTTACTTACCTTCGGTAACGCCTTATCTGGTAGAGACATGATCTAACCGCAGATTCCTTACCTTTGAACTTCCAGGTGTCAGGCTGTTTGAAGAAGTTTTTTTTTTTTTTTTTTAATCAGCAGTACCCCTGAGCACTGGTAGGTGGCATCAGTCAACTACGTGTGACATAATCGGCATCATGTTAGTCGTCGTCGTCATATCCGCGTTGTCAATATAACCACCACTCCGGCAAGATGACGTCAGCACTTTTCACAACTTTCCACGCCAGAAGCGCAAATCCATGAAGTAACTGACCGTGGTGTGTTAAAAAGGAACTAGGGCCCTGAAAGGGAACAGCCCTGACACTAAAAGACAATTCTGCAGTGCAGGGAGGATGAGTAGTTTGTTATGGAATCTGCGGTTAGATCATGTCTCTACCAGATAAGGCGTTACCGAAGGTAAGTAACTTGTCCATCTGATAGAGACATCGAGCTGCAGATTCCTTACCTTTGAACAGATACCCAAGCAATACCTTCCCCGGAGGTGGGTGTTGTAATTTGCATGTTTGGTATGTCTTTAAATAGAAGCAATGGTTGTCCTGGTGACAGAATGTGGGTCTCACGATTCTGTGATGAGATCGGCATTCTGGCTAGCGGGACGCTGAGGAGTTGACCTGTTTATGTATCTGTCGGTGGTTGTATACAATAAAGTCATCTTCCTGAATTACAAGGAGTTGATGTGGATTTATTACTGGCGACGAGCTTGATTGGGGACAAGTCATGACCACCGATTCCCCTGCGGACCCTTTTGGATTTAATTGAAGATTTTGGATTTTGGACTGCGAGATTTTGTGTCAAGCGCAGTTTCTATCAGCGGTCAAACAACTGTGCAGAGATCGACTGCTACGTGGGGATCATTTCAGCAAAGTTTATATGTGACTGCATCGTAGACATTCAAACAACTGTATAACCGTTGCTCACTTACTTACATTTGAATTGCTCACGAGCATCGACACGCGCGCTGCTTCTTCTCCTTCGTCAAGTGCGTTCGCAAATTGACGCGCTGTGTCACTGACGCTGACGTCGCGTCACGTTCAGAGTAGCGGCCATTTTGGATTGGGATACAAGATTTTCCTCGCGTTTTTGAAACCTATGCACCTTACACTGTGCAAACAACTTAGTATGGAAACGGAACCATAAAGGTGAGACTGGAAATTCTGATTTAACAAAGATTCTTATAATTGTAGATTCTTATATTTATAAGAACCAAGACTATTCAAGTATGGCCACTTCCACCAGCATGTCTCAACCCCCAGCATTTTTGTCAGAAAAAGGAGAGCCTCTTCTTCCCTGGAAGAGATGGAGAAATTTGTTTGACTCGTATCTTGTAGCTATTGGGGGGGAAACATTTTCTGCTGTTAGGAAACAGGCTATACTTTTACATAATTTAGGTGTTGAGGGGAGGAACACTTATGACAGCATGGATCCTTTAACTATTGGCAGTGGAGATGGAGAACCATCAGATGTGTATGAAATGTCTATGACGATGTTGGAACAATATTTTGGACCGCGTATTAATGTGGTTTTAGAGCGTCACAGATTCTTCACAAGGGTTCAAGGTCCTACAGAAAGGGTTGGTACATACGTTGCTGCTTTAAAGACATTAGCACGCACATGTGATTTTGGTGATTTATCGGATTCATTGGTAAGGGATCAGCTGGTAAGATGTACCAATAGTTCAAGGGTACAAGGGAAATTACTTTCTAAGAATCCTTCATTGACTGAAGCGATTGCGATTGTGGATGGAATAGAAAACACTTCTTCTTGGGTGAAAGAGATCAGGAAAGATCAGGTGGACAGTAACCCATCTCATGGTGAGAATGCGAAGAAAGACAAGACTAACGTTCACTCCGTGTCAGAGTGTGATGATGAGAATGATTTCTCTGAAGAGATTGCTAAAGTGTCTTCGGGATCAAAGAATAAAAGTGCCTGGCGAAACACTCAGTCACGTTTCACAAATAATAAAGACAAAGAGTTTCAAGTGCGAAGTGAACGTGATCCTCGTCAACAACGTGTTTTTGATCGCGAGAAGAGTGATATTGATGTTAAAAGAGTACGCTGATTTAGATGTGGAAGTTTTTCTCATTCCTCGAATTTTCCCAACTGTTATGCCAAAGACTCAATTTGCTTAAACTGTGGAGTTAAGGGACATTATGCCAGGGTTTGCAAGTCTTCTAGGAAAAACCACAGTGTTGAGAAATCCTCTGACACAATTCGTACTCTTGTCATATCTAACCTTTCAGTAATGGAAGACAAGGTGGTTTCTGGGAAAGTCGTTATGCCTTTTTGTGATATTGCTGTTAATAACAATAATTTCACTGTCATGGCTGACTCTGGTTCGCCATTCACATTGATAGGTAACAAGATTTGGGATGAGGTGGCTGGGTTGGAGAATGTGAAGTTACAGCCTCCGGATATTGCTCCTTTTAGTTATGGGGGTTCCCGGGTAGATATTGTTGGGTATACAACTGCTAAGATCATATTTAAGCAGAGGGAAATAACTGGAAAAGTGTATGTTGCTGTGAGGGGAGATAATCTTCTTGAGTGGAGGCATCAACGTGATTTAGGAATAAATTTGAATCCCAATGCCACCAATCCTAGGAACCAAGTCATGTTGATGGATGAGATGTGTGAGTGTTCATGTGGGAAAATTTCATCAATTGATGGTGGGGAAGTCAGTGAGGCGTTGGTCAAGGATTTTCCTGATGTGTTTTCTGATGCTCTAGGTTGCCTGAGTGGTTTTGAGCACCGGATTATTTTGAAGAGTGTGGCCAAACCTTGTGTACATAAGGTACGCAGAGTACCGAATTTGATGGTGGAACCGTTGAGGCTGGAACTGAAGAGGTTGCTAGATTTGAAAGTGATTGAGGCATCGGAGTGGTTGTCTCCGGTAGTTTTGGCACCCAAGGACGGTGGGTCTGCTGTGAGGATGTGTGTGGACTTGCGTGGATTAAATGAATGGATTTGGGTGGATCGACAACCATTGCCAAACATTTCTGAGTGTATTAGTTTGTTGAAGGGGGCAAAGATTTTTAGTGTGTTGGACTTGTCGTCTGCGTACCATCAAGTCAAACTTCACGAAGATTCGAGACACTTGACGTCTTTTGTTACCCCTTTAGGGGCTTATCGGTTTTTACGGATGCCTTTTGGGCTGGCTTCGGCAGCGGCCTGTTTCCAGAGAATTATGAAGATGGTGCTGGGAAATCTTCCCAATGTCTTGTTTTTCCAAGACGACATTTTGGTCTATGGGAAATGTGAAAGAGAGCATGAGAAAGTGTTGAGATTGGTGTTGTGTAAGTTGAGAGAAAGAGGGCTCACTCTCAAAAAGGATAAATGTAGGGTAGGATTAAAATCTGTGACGTATCTGGGTCATGTCATTTCTGGTGATGGGATACAACCAAAACTTAAGTTGGCTGAGAGTATTGTGAAGGCTCCTGCTCCAGAGAACAAGGAGCAAGTCAGATCTTTTCTTGGTATGGCGGAGTTTTACTCCAAGTTTGTGAAGGGGTTTGCCAGTGTAGTTGAGCCGATTAGGGTTTTTTTAAGGAAAGGAGCGCATTTTGTTTGGACGCCGGAGTGTGACAAAGCTTTCGATTTGGTGAAGTCAGAAATTGGAGCCATGCCGACTTTGGGTCATTTTGATGCAAGATTAAAAACCAATCTTACGACTGATGCCAGTCTTAAGGGTTTGGGGGCAGTGCTTTCGCAGGTGGAAAATGGGGAGGAGAAGGTTGTAGAATTTGCTTCCAGGGCCCTTAGAGATGCGGAGGCTAACTATTCGTGTATAGAGAGAGAGGCGTTGAGTGTGTATTGGGCAATACACCATTTTAAGTTTTATTTGTGGGGTATCCCGTTTGAGGTGAAATGTGAACATCGTCCTCTTGTTCAGATATACTCAAGTCATCATAGTGATCATTTGACTCCCAGGCTTAAAAGGTGGAGTGAAGGGTTACAGGAATTCAATTTTCGTGTTCATTATATTTCGGGTTTAAACAACAAGTCAGCTGATTGTTTGTCCAGGTTACCGGTAGGTGAAGAAGGAGTTTGGTGGAGCCGGTGTATGTGAACTGGGTGGTGGAGGAAACACTCTCTGAGGAAGAGTGGTTGTCAGGTGCTGCTCAAGATGAGGTGTTTGTGCGTTTGAAAGGGATTATAGCTAAAGGCTGGCCTAATTTTCAAGATCTTGATCCTGTGTTGAAACCGTTTTGGTGTGTAAGAGATGATTTGACTTTTTGTGGAAGTAAGTTATTGAGGGGAGATAGGTTGGTTCCGCCTGTTATCCTTAGAGATAAAGTAATCAATTTGGCTCATGAAGGGCATCTTGGTAGGAGTCTCACGAAAGCAAGGGTCAGAGAAAGATACTGGTGGCCAGGGATGGCTAAGATGGTGGAGTCAGTAGTGAAGGACTGTCACTTGTGTGCTATCAATGACAAGTCTCATGTGACCAGTCAAGTTCCCCTTTCGCCGGTGGATGTGCCGGGTGCAGTTTGGACCAAGTTGGGGTTAGATATCATGGGTCCTTTGGAGTTGATGCCTTTCCAAGAGAGATTTGTTGTACTATACCTCTAAGTGGGTTATTACTAAGTGTATGGGTATGGTTAATTCTAAGGCGGTGATTGAGTTTCTGAAGGATGTCTTTGTCTCAGAAGGTGTACCCAGGTTCCTGGTAACTGATAATGGGGTACAATTTGTTTCCCAGGAGATGCAAGATTTTCTTGAGGGCCTAGGCATAGTGCATCAGAAAACTGCGTTATATTCTCCGCAAGCCAATGGCCTCACGGAAAGGATGAATAGGGTGGTCAAAATTTGTGTTCAGAGAGCATTAGATTCTAAGGTTCCTTTGAGAGAAGTGTTGAGGGAAACTTGGTGGGCACATCGTACAGCTCCCAATGTGATTTCTCAAAAGTCTCCTTTTGAAGCCTTGAGGGGGAGGTTGGCAGTTTCAAAATTAAACCCAATTTGGCTTCCCAAATGGATGAGCAAGGGTGTAAGTGAAGAGGTGAAGAGAACAAGGCTTGTTGAGTATCAGAGAAAATACAAGGTGCGTTATGATGACAAGAGGTCTGTCAAGAAGAGGATGTGGAATGTTGGTGATAAAGTTTTGGTGAGAAAGGTGAAACATTGTCACAAAGGGTTATCCAATTTTTCAGGTCCTTTTGTCATCATGGATATAAAGAAAAATGTTGTAACTTTGGACAATGGATGCACTTGGAGCATGTCTAGGCTGGTTAAGTTTAATGGCATGAAACTAGGTGCAGCTAATGTTCTTAGTGGGATTCCAGAATGAAGGATGGGAGGTTTTGTGAAGTCAAATAGACGGAAGTTCATTCCGGCAAGATTTGATGATTATGTTCTATATCAGTGCTAATTACTTTATTGAGGCTTGTGTGTGGAATGTAGGAATTTTGTTTTCTTTAAAGTTAATAGTATCACTCCAGTTGGAGTGCTACAAGTTTTGTGTTGTTTGTAAAGGGGATGTGTTGTAATTTGCATGTTTGGTATGTCTTTAAATAGAAGCAATGGTTGTCCTGGTGACAGAATGTGGGTCTCACGATTCTGTGATGAGACCGGCATTCTGGCTAGCGGGACGCTGAGGAGTTGACCTGTTTATGTATCTGTCGGTGGTTGTATACAATAAAGTCATCTTCCTGAATTACAAGGAGTTGATGTGGATTTATTAGTGGGACTGCGGAAAAGCTTTAAACCAGGAAATCCTGCAAGACAGAGCGGCCCTCCCTGCAAACCTGAGAGTCCAGACAATAGTGTGTGGCTAAAGTGTGCAGAGAAGCCCACGTTGCCGCTGGACAGAATTCAGAAATGGGAACACCACGCTGAAAGGCCGTGGTGGCTGCTTTTGCCCTGGTGGAATGGGTCCTAAGGCCTTTGGGAGGCTACTTCTTTGCCAAGGCATAATATATTTAATGCAGAGGAACCCAGCGTGATATGGTCATCTTTTGGACAGCACGCCCCTTCTGATCCCACATATCCTATAAAGAGTTGGTCATCCACACGGAACTCTTTCATGTGATCAAGGTAGAATGATAATGCTCTTTTTGGGTCCAGACGGTGGAGATGCTCCTCTCCCTTGGAAGGATGCGGAGGTGCATAGAAAGTGGACACAGTAACTGACTGTCCCAGATGAAAGGCAGTTACAACCTTGGGCAAAAAGGATGCCCTTGTTCTCAATACCACTTTGTCTGGTAAAACTCTCAGGTAAGGAGGCTGTGATGACAGTTCCTGTAGTTCGCTCAACATCCTAGCAGAGGTCATTGCCACCAAAATAGCTGTTTTGATGGTGAGCAACCATAGAGGATAGTTGGGCATAAGCTCACATCAAGAGGTGAGGACCAAATTAAGGTCCCATTGTGGCATAGGAAAAGGAGAAGGGGGAAACAAGTGGGTTAACTACTTCAAATATCTCTGCACCAGAGGGTACATAAAAAGTGAAGGCTGATTGGTAGCTGAAGAAAAGCCGAAAGGTAGCTCTTCAAAGTGCCCCAGGCAGTGCCCTGCTTGGCCAAGGAAAGGATACACAGGAGGCTATCTGCCATGGAGATAAACAAGGGGTCAATGGACCTTTCTATACAATATTTACAAAATCTGTTCCATCAGCAGGTGAATATCGATTTCATGAACGGACACCTGGCTGGCAGAGTAACCTTGCAGACTTCGGAACGAAGATCAAAAGCTGTCACCGCTCACCCTGCTTACCGCTCTCCCCTGCTGCTGCAACAGAAGATCCTCTCGAAGGGGCAACCTGATTAACGCTCATTTCTAGAAGCTCGAGATACCAAACTCTCCGTGCCCAATCCGGAGCCATAAGAATAACTTGTGCCCCGTCGCTCCAGATATTCTTGAGCACTCTGGGCAGGAGTGGTATGGGCGGAAAGGCATGTAGGAGGCCTGAGCTCCACTCATGACAAAAAGCGTCGCCGAGCGATATCTGCCTTGGAACCTCCAACATGCAAAACTGCTGACATTGCGCGTTCTCATCGGAGTCGAACAACAGATCTAACCAAAGCTCTTCCCACTGCTGAAAGAGACCTTGTGCCACCTCCAGATGGAGACGCCACTTGTGATCCGCGAGGAACTTTCGGCTGAGTTTGTCTGCCACCAGAGAAATGCCCTGTAGTTGGAGCCAAGTCCAGAGGTGCAGGGCCTCTTGACAAAGAGTCTATGACCCCACTCTGCCTTGTTTGTTGCAGAACCACATGGCGGTAGTGTTGCCCGTAAGCACCTGAATTAGCCTTCTCTTTATGTATGGCTAAAAGGCTTTCATTGCCAGTCGGATCGCTCGAAGTTCCAACAGATTGATATGGAGCCTGGCTTCTGCCGGAAACCAGAGTCCTCTGATCTCCACCTATACCAGGTGGCCGCCCCATCCCAGAAGAGATGCATCCGTCACTATAGAGAGATCTGGATGGGGAAGGGAGAGGGATCTGCCGTTGATCAAATCGCGGTCAGTTAGCCACCAAAGAAGGTCTTCGGCAGTGCCCCCTGAGATCTGAACCAGGTCGGTGAGGTTTCCTCAAAGCTGTGCCCATTGGAACTTCAGGTCCCACTGCAGAGCCCACATGTGCCACTGTGCATTGCTCACCAGCAGGATGCAGGTGGCCATGAGGCCCAACAGCCTCAGAGTCATTCTCACCAAAATCCAGAATAGAGGCTGAAACATCAGTATCAAAGCATAAATATCCTCAACTCACCATTCGGGAGGATAAGCCCAAAACTGCACAGTGTCCAGAGCCGCTCCACAGAGAGGGAACGTTTGAGAGGGAATCAGAGGTGTGACTTTGGCTCATTGATAGTAAACCACATTGAATGCAGGAGGTTTGCCGCAGTCTGGAGGTGGGAGACGTCTGCTTGGGACGAGCCCACCTTCAACAACCAGTCGTCAAGATAAGGAAAGACTGGAATCCTTGATCTCCGCAGGTGGCCTGCGACCACTGCCATCACCTTTGTGAACGCCAGAGGGGCGCTGGTGAGGCCGAAGGGGAGCACTGCATATAGAAAGTGCTCGTGGCCCACAGTGACCGACAGGTAGCGACGATGGGCTGGCTGGACAGGGATAGGAAAATAAGCATCCTCCAAGTTCAGCGCTACCATCCAGTCTCCTGGGTCCAGGGCAGACAGGACCTGAGCTAAGGTGAGCATCATGAACTTCTCCTTTTTGAGGAAGTAGTTAAAGGCTCTGAGATTGAGGATAGTACAAAAGCCTCTGTCCTTCTTTAGGACCAGAAAATAGCAGAAATAACTACCATAGCCTATTTCTGTTCCGGAACCCTCTCTATAGCTCACTTGAGCAAGAAAGTCTTGACTTCCTCGCGGAGCAGAGCAAGGTGATCCTCCGCCAGCAGATCGTACACTGGAGGCATAGATGGAGAGGGAGAGAGTCATGAAGGGGAGAGAGTAGCCCCTTTGTACTATTTGCAACACCAACCTGTCCGATGTGGTGTTTCGCCAGAGGTGGAGATAATGGTGCATTCTGCCACTGATTGGTTGTAAATGATCCTGTGAGATCCGACTAGAAAGGTTTTGCTGTGGAGGAGGGGAACGTGGCTCAACTTCTGGCCTCCCAACACACGTGGTCGAGGTGAACCGCGTCCATAGCCCTGCAGAGGCTGCTGAAATTGTGGGACCCTCTTGCTGGAATAGGGTTGGAGTGGTGGTACCTCCTTCTGTAGCCAAGAACGGAATGAACAGCAGATGTGGGCCAGGATGTTGTGGTGAGGCCCAACGACTTGACCATAGCCTTTGAGTCCTTGAAACACTCAAGAGCGGCATCTGCTTTGTCTCTGAAAAGACAGGAGCCATCAAAGGGCATGGCAATAAGGTTAGCTTGGACATTCCCTGAAAAACCAGATGTCCTCAGCCAGGCGTGTCGACGAACGGCTGCCTTTGTGGAAATTGCTCTGCCTAGTGAGTTTGTTGTGTCCAAGCCACATCTAAAGAAGAACTTTGATGCATCTTTCCTGTCTGAGAAAGCTTAAGAGAGTAGGGCCCGTTCCTCCTCCGTGACCCTGGGCACCACCTGAGCAACCGTGTCCCATATCGAATGGGAATAACGGCCCAAAAGTTATGCGGTGTTCGCTGACCACAATGCCAGATTGGCAGAAAAAAACAATTTCTTTACAAAAGTCTCCAGTCTCTTGGATTCCCTATCTGGGTTTGAGGAAGGGAACGCGATACGGGAAGGAGAAGCCTGGCCAACCAAGCTTTGTGGGGTGGGTTTGGCGGTGAGGAAAATTGGGTCGCTCGGTGCAGGGCGGTGGCGGCCGGCAATCGTCCTATTTACAGAGGCCTCTGCGCTGGACTTGGACCAGGTGCCCAGAAGGATGTCCGTTAAGGCCTCATTGAAAGAAAGTAAGGGTTCCGAGCTGGAGACACCAGGCTGCAGGACCTCTGTCAAAACGTTAGTCTTGACTGTTACTGTAGGGAGCTGCAGGTCCAGGACCTTCACAGCCCTACGTACCACAATAGCAAAAGATGCCCCCTCCTCTGTAGCCAGGTTAGGTGGAGACAGCATGCCAGAGTCTGGGGAGGTGAACAGACCCCTGGTATCACCCAGTTCCTCGTAACAGCCAATATCTTGTGGATGCTGGATTTCTAAGGGATCCTGCTCCGCCCTCCCAATCCTCCTCATCCATGCCTAACCCTTCTGAAAAGGGCAAATTGAACAGCATAGAGCCATTCAGCTCTGTCGGCGTCAGAGGACTCCCGACTAGCTTCATGTCGTTAAGATTGAGGATTGGGGAGGGGCCGCCGGTGGACCCCGGTGACGCCGAGCACTTCAGCGGTGAAACTGGTGCCACAGAAAGCCACTGTGGAGGTGCGACCGGCGCCGGTCCAGACCCGGGAATGAGTCCAGCTGGAAGCCGTGGCAGGAGCCGAACCCACGGCGACTCCTCCATCCTCTGAGCCTGCGGGGCCTGAAGGAGCGCCGGCAGGGTCAAGCCAGCCAAACATGGCAGACATGGCATCATAGAACTCAGTAACCTGGGTGGGGGTCGCTACCCAACCCGGGAAGGTAGGGAAACATGGAGCTGACTCAGGCAACTGCTCCGCGGCGAGAGGCCTTGAATGCTGAGGTTCCTCCGCCTTGTTGCGAGACGGGCGGGAAAAAGTTGAAGCACGCTTCGACATCTTATGTTTCTTGTGGTGCCTCTTACCTGACTTCAACGACTTTGACGAAGAGGACTTTGATTCACCAGAGCGGCCCTCTGACCTTCCTCTTGACCAAGACCTAGAATAGGATCAAGACCGATGAGGTGACCGCCATTGAAAATACATAGCTAGAACATGGTGAAGTTTAACTATCTCAGGCTGTTGAACAAGTTACTTACCTTTGGTAACGATATATAGGTTAGACATAGGTTAGTTATGGATTTCTCACCGCTCCACCCATGGTCCCCATTCTGCGAACTGATTTCTACGGTAAGGAACTTCCTTTTCAGAGCCCTAGTTTTTCTGCACCAGTGGTCAGTGTCTTGCATGGTTCTGCACTTCTGGTGTGGAATGTCGTGTAAAGAACTGACGTCAGCACGAGAGGGAGGGAGGAGCCCCTTAAGACTATTGGCAAAACCCCCCTGCCCAACGAGATGGTCTGCCATTGGGGGAGGTGATGGCGATCCTTCCGCCCTGGAATCTGGTGGCCCTGGAAGGTCGGACTAGGAGGGTTTGGAGGCTGCTGTGGGGGGGGCATGAGTGTACTGGCCACTCTTTGGCCCCTAGACCCACGTCGCTGGGTTCCACATCCGCAGCCACACAGAGGCTGGGTGGCATGCACGGCTCTGTGTCCAGACGGGGTGGAATGTGGTGGGGCACCCCTTCCATAGCCACGAAAGAGGCGAAAGGCGAACTGCGTGGGGCGAGAGGAAGCCACGTGGCCCAAGGATCTGGTCTTAGCCCTAGATTCCTTGAAACACTTGAGCGCGGAGTCCACCTTGTCACCAAACCGGCCATTAAAAAGCATGTCCAAAAGGGTGGATTGGACATCCCCGGAAAAGCCAGATGTCCTCAACCAGGTGTAGCGCCTCAAGGCTACGGACGTGTAGAAAGTTCTGCCTAGAGAGTCAGCGGTATCCAGCCCACACCTGGTGAACTTAGCTGCATCTTGACCCTCCACAACAGCACATGTGAGAATGGTCCAAGCCTCCTTTGGGTACTGCGTAGCACTTGTGCAACCGTGTCCCACACTGTATGGGAATAACAGCCCAAGAGGCACACAGTGTTCACCAAACGCAGCGCTAAGCTGGCGGAAGAAAACATTTTCTTCCCAAGGTGGTCCAGCTTCTTGGATTCCCTATCTGGGGGAGCAGTAGGGAATGAACCCTTGGAAGACGAGGCTTGGCCCAACAAGCTCTCAGGAGTAGGCTGTTGGGAGAGGAAAAGTGGGTGGCCTGGCGGTGGCATAGGGCAATCATCCTATCCACAGAAGCCCCTGTGCTGGGCTTGGACCATGTTCCCAGAAGGACATTGGTGAGGGCTACATTAAAAGGCAGCAGGGGCTCTGAAGAGGCCGCTGCCGGTTGAAGTACCTTTGTCAGGAGGTTAGTCCTGACCGACACCGTAGGAAGCTCTAGGCCCAAGGCCTCAGCCACCTTACGAAACACCACTTCATACAAGGTTCCCTCCTCCGTAGCCAGGGTAAGGGGAGAAATCCTCTCTCCAGTCGAGCATATCCAGCTGGTCTGCTAAAGGGTCAACAGATCCCTCCCAGTCCTTCTCACCCTCCTCTGGCTGTCACTCAGGGCAATAGGGAACACCAGGGTAGGACAGCGGTACAAAAGTACCCTCTGGCGCCAGTTACGACGTCAATCGACGCTGGTCCAGGGGCGTGTTCAAGTCGGGGGAGAGGCCGGGTTCGACGCCAGTTGAGAGCACAACCGGCATCGGGGGGAGTCGTCACTAGGATCAGCGTCTGGGAAGGTACCGTCCGGTCAACTGATGTTGATCCAGGTCTGGATCCTTGGGGGCCCACTGGTGCCAAGGCCAGAGCTGCCGGCATCAAAGGCCTGGGGCCCCAGACGAGTCCGCGGGACCCGAAGGCACAGCAAAAGAGTCCGGCTTCCCAAAAATGCTATGAAGCGCTTCATAAAAAGCTCGAAGCTGGGCAGGGGACGCTCCAGTTCCAGGAAGTGAGGGGGGTAGGGCGCAGCCATCCCAGAAGCAGGCTCTGATGACAGAGCCGGAAAGCGTTGACACTCGTGGTCCCAAGTCGTGTCGGCCCGACGGACGGGGAGAAGGCGAAGAGGGACGATGCTTCTTCACCTTCTTTTTGTACTTTGACTTACTCGAGGAATGTGAAGACTTCAAGGACGAGTGGAGGTAACTCTGCGACCAGTCCCAGGACCTTGCTCTCGACCGGGACCTTGAACGGCCCAGAGCGGACTGCCGGGCCTCCAAAAGCTTTCAGGACCGCTCCCACAAAGACTTCGGGTTCATAGCACGGCAGTCGGAGGCACAAGAGGTGCGTATGTGCGATGGACATCAGCTTGTGACAGGAGTCACAAGGCTTGAAGCCAGTCCGACGATGGGACATCCCACGTGTAACCAGCAGTCGAACAACTCCAAAAAAGATGTCAACAAAAGTTGAAAAAAGTTTAGTCAAAAAATGACTAAGGGGCAAGCTCTCTCCCGATCGGCGCGGGCTGGTGCGGAAAAAGAAAGAACTGACGTCAGGGTGCAGGGGCAGCATCTAAATAGACACGCCGACAACAGACGCAGAGGCGACCAATGCCACCTACTGACGCGCAGGGGTACTGTTAAGAAAAAATTCTCCAGATCAAGTCTGACTCCTGGGGGTAATTCTAAGGTAAAACAATCTATAACTAATAGTCTCGTTCAAATAGTCCAAAATAATTGGCCTTCCGGGCTGGAAGACAGCAGGACACTCGCCTTCCCACAAGCTCCAGGCATGTTAAGGAAGAAGAACAAAGACTGCTTTCTTTGGGTTGCTGGGTTGGGGAGGGGGTTTAGGGGAGGAGGAGGAGGAAAAAGGGGAGGAGGAGGAGGAGAAAGAAGAGGGATGGTGGTGGGATCCATGGTCCTTTCCTCTGACACTACCCTTGTATTGGCAGACCATAGGGTCCTGGGTTGGCCAACGTTATGGCTGGTAAAGTTGTCAGTGCTGAAAGGAAAAACCCATAGAAAATCCTCGAAAACTACAAAACTGCTGGGAATCCCTCTAGGGTAGAGGCTGCTGGCAGACCTAGGGAGTGGGCTGTCGCCCTGCTGACTTTAAACTTCTCTCAGACAGCATCCTCTTTATCGCCAAACTGACAGCTTCCATCAAAAGGCAGGGCCATGACATTGGCCTGCACATCGCAAAAGAACCCTGATAACCTGAGCCGCGCATGGCAGCCGATAAAGAACTTAGTGCCCATCACTCTTGCCACAGAGTCTGCTATAACTAGGCCTGCCTTTATAATGTGCCTGAAGGCACTCTGTCCATCCTTGAAAATCTCCTTAAAAGTGTGCTAAATGTCCTCTGGTACACGATGTGCAACAAGTTGGGCCATATCCCACAGTGCATGTATGTAACAGGGTAGCAAGCAATTAAGTATTTAATTATTTGAGTGCCATACTTACCGCCAAGATCACTTTCTTACTCAATGCCTGCAACAATTTGGACTCACTTTTTGAAAGGACTGTTGGGAATGATCCCTGCTACTGGCCTGAGGCACATATTGCTTGGATCACCAGAATCTCCAAGCTCAATAGACTAGTAGCCTATTGACAGCTGAGCTGAAGAAGGTTGCTCCCAGGCCACATAGATGGGCTCCACCAAGGCCTCTTTGAAGGGCAGTATGGTTAAGATCTCAGATTCATAGGGAGCAACACTTATGTGACAACACTGGTATTAACCTTCTATCAACAGTAACTGAAAGTCAAAAATGGATTCATTCTTTGGTAGATGCTTGCATGAAAGATGGGCGTGCAAGGGTAAGTTTGTCAGGTGTGCTGATTAAGGCTCTGAGAGCTGTACAGTCATTGTGAAGCATTTTTTTAATCAGCATTTAAAGAAAGGTGAAATGGTAAACATCAATTTATTTTTTACATTTGTTTAGGAAAGCTAAATATCCCGTAAATAAGTCACAGTCTTTTCTATGAAACACGAGCTTTGAAACCATGGGTAAACTTAAATAAGAAGGATTATCCATGGGAATGAATATATGTGTCCTTGTATAATGCAACTGGCGCTCATATGAAACGCTCCGATACCTTCGGTTCAAGTTTGCTCTATAAAAAAATACAGAAAAAAACCTACATACATATATATATGTAAATAATCTACTGATGACTTTGGCGTTGTTTGACGAATCTTTACGAAATTTTCCACAAGGTCCTCTTTTCAGATCAGCTCCTATCTTGAAAGTTAGGGGGTGATTCGTCTAGGGGGGGCTGAGAAAAAAGGGGGGTCCCAAAACGTGTTTTCTCCATGCAATTTCCATAGGAAACTTTAGACAAGGCTACAGGTCAAACTGCTGAATGGAATTACGCCAAATTTGTCAGGGAGAAAGGTCTTGGTCCGGAAAGCACGCTTTTGTTGAAATGGTGTAAATCCGTTCAGCAGCTTTCGAGATATTAAAGGAACAAAATATATATATATATATCTGGGCGGAGCCTAACTCCCGAGCACGAGATTGCCTCTGATTGGCTGCTAACACTTGAAACCAGGAAGTGTTGGCAGCCATCTTGTGCCTCTCATCGAGTGAAAATAAAACAAAGGTCCCGGGGGCAATTTAATATATCGGAGCTCTGTCTGTGCGTGATACCCCTTTCACGCTCCCTCTTCCCATATCACCAGCTATGCCTTTGGAAGCCAGTCCGTCGGCTCGCAGCTCTCTACCTCTGCGAGCCAGTAAGCTGCTGCGTCGGCTCGCAGCTCTCTACCTCTGCGAGCCAGTACGCTGCTGTGCCTGTGCGAGCAGACGGTTCGTAGCTTTCCCTCTGCGAATCGAGCCCAAGGGCCAGCCAGCCCGCCCGCCGGCTTGCAAGTCCCTGTCTTCGAACCACGGGTCGGCTCGCAGCTCTTCGTCTGCGAACCGTTGGGCCCGCAGTTGTACCTCTGCAAACCAATTCTGGAAATATACCGCAGCTTTCTCTCTTCCAGATACTCCCTTCACCCTACCTCGCTGCACAACACCGGTTGTACGTATCCTTGTGCAAGCAGACAGCCCGCAGCTCTCCCTATGCGTGTCGGCCCATAGCTGTCCCTGTGCAAGCCGGCCCTCAGCTCTCCCTCTGCGAGCCGGCACGCAGCTCTCCCTCTGCGAGCCGGCACGCAGCTCTCCTTCTGTGAGCTGACGGGCCGCAGCTCTCCCTCTACGAGCCAGCCCGCCGGCTCGTAAGTCTCTGTCTGCGAACCACCGGTCGGCTTTCAGCTCTACGTCTGCGACCCAGCCCATTAGCTCGTAGCTGTGTGTCTGCTAGCAAGCCCGTCGGCCCGTTGCTCTCCCTGTGCGAGTCAGACCACAGCTCTCTGAAGCATAGCCCCCAACAACTTTCTCACACATAAGCCCCAAAAAGAAAGGGAATAGACAACACCCATACACATACACTCCCTTTCCATACACAAAAAGAGGTGCAAAAGAGAACACACCACAACAAAACCCATAGTCAACGCGGGACAAAGACCCATGCCGTAAGAGAAGCAGGAAAGGTAGGAGAAAAACACAATATAATGCTCAGCAGAAACGGAAAAGCTGAAGGTGAAGCGACATTCTCCTACCAAGCACACAAAAGTGGTAGATACAAGTGACTCAAAACCATAGTCGAATCTAACCAACGCCCACAAGGGAGACAAACCTAAGTCCACCCACAACCACAAATAATACTGGTAGGCCAGAGAGGCTCCAAAACATAGAGTCCTCTCACATACACACCCCCAACAGTGAGAGGTAAACACACTCCCACAACAACCACAAGGGGTCAATTACGAAACATTGCACACAAAGGTAACACACCAATGTCACTCACAACCAAGAAAATAGTGGTAGGCTAGAGAGGCTCAGAACCTAAGAGCCAACTCATACACACACCCCCAACAGAGAGATACACACACCCTAAGAACAACAACAGGGGATGACCACGAGGGACTTGATGTGAAAAAGTGAACTCGATAACACATACTCAGGTGGTAAAAAAGAGTGACCTAACACCAAGGATCGACTCAAACACACCACCTACAGGGTAACGTACCCACAACATCCACACAGATCTTAACCTGAAATAAAGTTATCTAAAGATACTACCTGGAGTGGACCTACTTTTGATGAACAAGTTACTTACCTTCGGTAACTATGTATCTGTAAGAAACATTAGTTAGTTAGATTCCTCACCTTAGAATATCCCCAGGCGTCAGACTGGATCCGGAAGATTTTTGTAGCAATACCCCTTGCGCGTCGCTAGGCGTCGTCTGCGGCTCTGCGTCCGTCGTTGGCGTTGTGCGCCGGAATGACGTCGTCGGAGTACTTAGACGCCGCCCTCGCACGCTGACGTCAGTTCTTGTACATAGCTTTCCGCGCCAGGAACGCAGAGTCATGCAAGAGACCGACACTGGTGCCAAAAAATCTATGGCCCTGAAAAGGATAGCCTTAACCCTAGATGTCAGTTCGCAGAACGGGGAGGATGGGTGGGTCGGTGAGGAATCTAACTAACTAATGTTTCTTACAGATACATCGTTACCGAAGGTAAGTAACTTGTTCATCTGAAAGAAAAACGTTAGTTAGATTCCTCACCTTAGAATAGATACCCAAGCAATACCAACCCCGGTGGTGGGTCTGCGAACCAAGATCACACCAGAAAGTCCTGGAGGACAAAACGGCCAAAGAAGCCATCCCTCCGGACTTGGCTGTCTAGGCAATAATGCCTGGCAAAAGTGTGCAGCAAAGCCTACGTCGCCGCCTGACAGATGTCCTGCAAAGGGACTCCCCGTCCCAAAGCAGTAGTAGCCGCTGTGGCCCGAGTAGAATGGGCTCGCAGCCCAACAGGAGGGTCCTTTTTTGCCAAGGAATAACAGGTTTTTATACACAAAACGACCCACCGGGAGATGGTCCGTTTGTGCACAGCTTTCCCCTTCTTAGCACCCACGTAGCCAACGAAAAGCTGGTCGTCCACCCGGAACTGTTTCGTGCGGTCCAAATAAAAGGAGAGCGCACGTTTTGGGTCCAGACGGTGGAGCCGCTCTTCCTCTTTGGAAGGATGCGGTGGCGGAAAGAAGGTGGGCAAGGTGATAGCATGCCCAAGATTAAAGGGGGTCACCACTTTCGGTAGAAAGGAAGGACGAGGCCGAAGGACAACCTTGTCCAGACGAACAGATAGAAAAGGAGGCTTGGACAATAGAGCCTGGAGCTCACTCACCCGTCTGGCCGAGGTGATGGCTACCAGGAAAGCAGTCTTAAGAGTCAGAAGACAAAGAGGACAATTGTGAAGAGGCTCAAATAGAGCGCACATCAGAAATGTTAAGACAAGATTCAAGTCCCACTGAGGCATTATGAAAGGGACAGGAGGGAACGTGTGAGTAATGCCTTTAAGAAAGCGTGAAACTACAGGGGACTTGAAAAGAGAAGGCTGATCAGGAAGCCGTAAGAAGGCAGAGATGGCAGCAAGATGACCTTTCAAGGTGCCCACTGGGCCAAAGAAAGAAGAAAAAGGAGAACCTCAGAAAGAGGGGCGGAAAGGGGATCCACAGCCTTTGCTGTGCACCATGCCACAAATTTGTTCCACCGGCAGGCGTATACCGTCTTTGTGGAGGACGCCTGGCTGCCAGAATGATATCACAGACTTCAGGAGGCAAGTCAAATGGCATCAACTGCCGCCGCTCAATCTCCACGCATGGAGGTGGAGGCTGGACAGGTTCGGGTGGAGGACCGTCTCCTGCTGCTGCGACAGAAGATCCTCCCGAAGGGGCAGACGTATCGGAGGATCGGTCAACATACTGAGTAGCTCGGGATACCAGTACCTTCGTGCCCAATCCGGAGCCACCAAGATGACTTGGGCCCGGTCGTGCCTGATTTTCTTCAGCACTCTGGGCAGAAGTGGTATAGGCAGAAAGGCGTACAACAGACCGCAACTCCACTCGCGACGAAAAGCGTCGACGAGCGAGTGCCGCCTTGGAAACTCCAACGCGGAGAACTGCTGACATTGCGCGTTCTCTTCGGTGGCGAATAGATCTAACCAAGGCTCTCCCCACTGCTGAAAGAGACCTTGCGCCACCTCTGAGTTCAGACGCCATTCGTGATCCATTATGCACCGGCGGCTGAGTTTGTCTGCTCTGGCATTCAGAGAGCCTGCCAGATGTTGAACCACTAGGGTGACGCCCTGGTGTTCCAGCCATGTCCAGAGGCGCAGAGCCTCCTGACAAAGGGTCCACGACCCCACCCCGCCCTGTTTGTTGCAATACCACATGGCGGTGGTGTTGTCCGTGAACACCTGCACGACACTTCCCCGGACAGAGGGAAGGAAGGCTTTCAGTGCAAGTCGGATCGCTCTCAGCTCCAACAAGTTGATGTGGAGGCAAGACTCCGCCGGAGACCAGAGGCCTCTGATCTCCGCCTCTCCCATATGGCCACCCCATCCCAGGAGGGACGCATCCGTCACTACGACATGCTCCGGTAGGGAGAGGCTCTTGCCCGTGACCCAATCGCGGTCCGTGAGCCACCACTGCAACTGCTGTGCAGTGCCCTCCGAGATCAAGACATGGTCGGACAGGTTGCCGTGATGCTGGGCCCACTGAAACTTCAGCTCACTGCAGAGCCCGCATGCGCTGCCTGGCGTGATGCCTGGCGTGATGCACTAGTAGGATGCAGGAGGCCATCAGCCCCAGAAGCCGCAACACTAGCCTGACCGAAACCCAGGATAGAGGCTGAAAGATGGGAATCAGGGCCTGTATATCCCGGACCCGCTGTTCCGGTGGATAAACCCGGAACTGCGCCGAATCGAGAACCGCTCCGATGAAGAGGAGCTTCTGAGAGGGGCTCAGGTATGACTTCGGCATGTTGATGGAAAACCCCAGCAAATGCAGGAGATCCGCCGTAGTCTGGAGGTGGGAGACGACTGCCTGGGGCGAGCCCGCCTTCAACAACCAGTCGTCGAGATAGGGGAAGACTGGAACCCCTGATCTGCGCAGATGAGCTGCGACCACCGCCATCACTTTCGTGAACACCCGAGGGGCACTGGTAAGGCCGAAGGGGAGCACGGTGAACTGAAAGTGCTCCTGACCCACCGTGAACCGCAGGTAACGCCGGTGGGCCGGCAGGACGGGGATGTGGAAATATGCGTCCTGCAAGTCCAACGCTACCATCCAGTCTCCAGGGTCTAGGGCAGCTAGAACCTGAGCCAAAGTCAACATTTTGAACCGTTCCTTCCGGAGGAAGGCATTGACGTTCCTGAGGTCCAAGATAGGGCGTAGGCCCCCTTTGCCCTTCTTGGGAACCAGAAAGTAGTGGGAATAACAACCACGACCTACCTCTGGGCTCGGAATGCGCTCGACGGCCTCTTTGGCCAAGAGGGCCGAAACTTCCTCTTGAAGAAGGTTCAAATGATCCTCCGAGATACGGTGGTGCTGCGGTGGCATGGCTGGAGGGGTCGTCTCGAAAGGGAGGGAGTAGCCCCTTTGGACGATTTGCAGCACCCACCTGTCCGAAGTAATGGCACGCCAGTGGAGCAGGTGATGGCGAACCCTGCCTCCCACTGGCGAGGAATGGGCCTGAAAGCTCGGACTAGGAAGGCTTTGAGGCGGATGCTGCTGGGGTGGATGTGGACTGACCGCGTTGTCCTCCAGTACCGCCTCGGCGGAAACCACGTCCGCGTGCAGGCTGGTTCTGCGGCCGGTGGCTAGGTGGACGTGAGGAGGTGCCCCTTCCTTGGCCACGAAAGGAGCGAAAAGCGGAAGGTTGTGGCCGCGGGGCCGAGAGGCCCAAGGACTTGGCCGTAGCCCGGGAGTCCTTGAAGCGAGCCAGCGCACTGTCCGCTTTCTCACCAAACAGGCGAGTGCCATCAAAAGGCATGTCCTTGAGAGTGCTCTGGACATCCCCTGAAAAGGACGTGGACCGCAGCCAGGCGTGACGTCGAAGCGCCACCGTGGTAGAAATCGCCCTACCCAGCGAGTCCGTAGTGTCGAATCCACATCGGATTGCATGGCGCGCTGCATCTCTCCCATCGGCCAGAGCTGAGGAAAGCTGTGCCCGGGCCTCCTCCGGGCACAGGGGCAGCACGTCCTCCACCGTATCCCACAGAGAGTGGGAATAATGGTCCAAGAGACAGGCGGTGTTCAAAGACCGCAGGCCCAAACTGAGCGAGGAGAACAGCTTCTTACCTAACTGTTCCAGTCTCTTGGAATCCCGGTCCGGAGGAGCGGACGGGAAGGAGGATTGGGAGGTAGAGGCCTGGATAACCAGACTCTCGGGGGTGGGGTGCTGGGACAGAAAACTGGGGTCGCCCGGAGCAGGGGGGTGGCGCCTGGCAACGTTCCTATCCACAGGAGGGACTGTGGAGGGCTTGGACCAGGTGCCCTGCAGAACGTCAATGAGGGCCTCATTGAATTGCAGCAGAGGCTCAGTGGAGCTTGCGGCAGACTGAAACACCTCAGTGAGGATGTTAGTCCTCACAGCCACGGCAGGCAGCTCAAGCCCAAGGGCTGCGGCCGCCTTGCGCAGCACCACAGAAAAAGCTGCAACCTCCTCCGAAGCCACAGTCGGAGGAGAGATGAATCCAGTGTCCGGTGAGGTATCCAAACCACTGGCCTCCCCCAGTTCATCAGCCCAGTCCTGCGAAAGTTGGCCCTGAAGGGCCAGAGGGTCCAAGGACCCCTCCCAGTGGCCCCTGTCATCCGATTCCTGGTAAACAGGAGGAATGATCGGAGCCGGACGATAGACAAAATGTGTCTCTAGCGGCGTCGGATGCGGCGTCGAGCGGCGCCGCACCGACGTCGGGTCTGGACTGGGGCTGAACCGGGGATCGACGTAGACCGGAGTCGGCGTCGGACGTGGCACCGCTGTCGACGCCGGCGGAGGAGGCGTGACGAGGTCGACCGGAGTTGACGGGGGCCCAGGCCTGGGCCCCTCGGGGACCTGTGGCGTCGGGCCGGAGCCTCCGACGGCGCCAGGGCCGGAGCCGCCAGCGCGCAAGGTCACCCAGTCGAGTCCGCGGGGCCCGAAGGCGCGCCAGCGGGCGTCGATGGCGGGGCCAGGCTCCTCATGGCCGAGAGGAAGGCACTGACCTCTGCCGGCGTCGCATCAGTCCCAGGGACCGGCGTGTATGGGGACGTGCGCGGCGCCTGCGGCTCCGGCGGAGCCACGGGGGTGGGACCACCCTGACCCTCGGCCGAGTCGCGGGACCGGCGAGGGGAGTCCGAAGAGCGGTGTCGCCTCTTGGACTTCTTGGAGCGCTTCGACTTACCCGAAGACTTCGAGCCAGACGAGCGATGAGGTCGACTGCGGCTCCGCGACCGATCCTTGGACCTCCTCCTGGACCGGGATCGAGAGGGGCGCGGAGCCGAGTGGCGAAGCTCGAGAAGCTTACGGGACCACTCCCGCCTAGCTTTCGAGGTCATGGCCATACAATCGGAACACGACTCTGCGTCGTGGTCGGGCCCCAAACAGTACAGGCACCGGCGGTGATGATCGGTCACCGACATCGGTCGGTGACAGTCGTCGCAGGCCTTGAAACCAGGCATCCTACCGGCACCAGAGTCGATAAAGTGACCAAAAAGAGTCAAAATATTTAGTCAAAAAATGACTAAAGGGGTAGCTCTCCCGGATCGGCGCTTACTGGCGCGGAAAAAAGAACTGACGTCAGCACGCGAGGGCGGCGTCTAAGTACTCCGACGACGTCATTCCGGCGCACGACGCCAACGACGGACGCGGAGCCGCAGACGACGCCTAGCGACGCGCAAGGGGTATTGCTACAAAAATCTTCCGGATCCAGTCTGACGCCTGGGGATATTCTAAGGTGAGGAATCTAACTAACGTGTTTCTTTCAGATTACAACACTCTCCCTCTGCGAGCTAGTATGCTGCTGTGCCTTTGCGATCCGTCTCGCAGCTCTTCCTCTGCGAGCGGAGCCCATGGGCCGCAGCTCTCCCTCTGCGAGCCTGCTCGACGTCCCGCAGGTCTCTCTCTGCTAGCCGGACCACAGCTGTCACTCTGCGAGACAATATTGGGAATATAAGGCGGCTCTGAAAAGAGCCCTTGTGTTTATTAGTTGGAGCTACATGTAAGTGCGGATGCACAGCTTCAGGTTATTCAGAAAACCTCGGTTTCCCTCATCTGTCAAGTGTACTCCATCAATTCTATAAATATGAGCCATATCAAAACGTATGTTGTTGTTGTAGATAGACCCCATTCTATGGTCTATGAGGTATGCAGACACAGCTTTGTTGACATTCTTCCTAGATTTTTCTATCTTATGACAAAATTGGTTTGACCATTTCCACTTCTGTCTTTGGCAAATATTGGAATATACAAAGACAGTTTGAGGTAAAAGCAACATCAATTCTCCAAAGGTGTCCTTCATAAGCATTTCCAAACCTACCCCAATCAATGTGCCTAGGTCGTTACCACCACAGTGCACAATCATGAGGTCAGGGTGTTGGAGATGCAAACAGGTTTTAACCAAGGGAGCAATTGGTGCCACTTAAATCCTCTCTCTGCAAACCATTTAATGTTCACATTTTGTAAACCTAGGTCTAAGTCAATACGTCTCTGTTCTGCATACCTCTGGCACCAGAAAACATAGCTAAGTCCTACGATCCACACGAGCATTTTGAAGGTATGGCTGGAAGATATGGATAGATATCTGTAGCTCATGCAGTCCATTCGTAGAATAAGAGATCTGTTTAAAGATGGGGAACTACCTTTTTTTCCATTGAAAACGTTAACTGATTGGGAGATGAAAAGCATTGTTTCATAAAAAGTAGGGTGCATATTATTTTTGAGGAAAAGCATGTGTGTCATTGGTTAATAAAAAAGCAGTTTAAACGTGGAGCACATATTATAGGATAAAATTTGCTCAGCTCAACCGCACCTGCTAATTGCATTTGAAAGGTACAGTTCGAACTTAAAAGAACGGTGAACTTTCAACCTGCACATGCCGTTAAAAGTTCGAGAAAACGTTGCAAAAAAAATATCGTTAGGTTTAAAAAAAAAAAAGATTAACTTTTAACCTGCACGTGTCGTAGGATGTTCTAGAAAGTGTGTTGCTAGAATCCGTTGAACTTTTCACCTGTATGTGTCCTTCAATGTTAAAAAAACAAAACTGTTTACATGGAAAGTTAAAAAAATAACCAATAGAGAGAAGTTTTGCAATCTAAAAAAAATCAAGGAACTATTCTGATTTGTTCTTTACATGTATTAATGTGTGGAACAACAAGGAAATTGTGCCATTACTGGTTCCATTCTTGATGAAAGGGGTGCATTGCATGTACTGTGTGACACAGAAAGAATTGCATGCGTTTCTGACATTTGAAATCTGCAGACCAACTACGAAGGTAAGTTAGAAATTAAGAAGGTGTGTTATGTGTTCTGTAGTAGTGGTTAAGTATTTGAGGCAATATTTTTAACTTTGAAAGTATTTTTTATTTTTAAATAGTGGGGAAGGGGTGAGAGTAGAAATTACATATGTTATGAACTTAACAGAGATGGAACAAAAAAACGAAATTTTATGTGCAGTTTGTGGTCTCACTTTTTACACTGATAGGTAGATTTCAATATCAGTCAAGGCCGGTGTGGTACTGCGAGACTTTGGATTTGGGTGTTCTTAGAAAATCTAAGTTGTTGGGGAGCATTTCTTTAGAATAAATTTTTTATAAATATGTGGGAGATACAAAAATAAATGAAAATGTTCTCTGTATATTTTCTGTACGATTTTGTTCACAGTGCTAAAGTAAATGTGATTATTAGTGATAGTAATTGTCAGGGTGTGTTACTCTGCTGAATATACGCAGGCCTTTACTTGGTCCTAGTCTTATCGGTACTGAGCTCCGGCACTTCTTTAAGACAGCCACCAATTTTTTCATCCCAATTAATATACGTATAGTAAAGGGGCGATACAGATATTTTATAAATGTGTGAGAGATAAAAAAAAGAATTAAAAGTGTTCATAGTAAAATCTCTGTACGATTTTTTCTCACTACTAAACTAACTGTGATTATAAGTGATGAAAATTGTAAGGGTGTGTCTCTGTTGTGAATATACGCGGGCCTTTAAGTGGGCCGGGTCGTACCAGTGCTGAGCACAGGTACCCCTTTCAGACACCCACCATTTTTATCATCCCACTTAAAGCCCTCAATATACGTATATTAAAGAAACGGTACAATACAAGTTTAGGAATTACATCTCTGTTTACTCTGCTCATGTCCCACCCCCATTTTGTGCAGCCAACAGTAGTGTTTATAAAAATTAAGTGATAGGGCTTTATATAGTATGAAAATAGCACTTATACCTTTATTGACATGTACGTGGGATCTGTAGTGTAAAGAGAAGGTCGTAATCAGTTTCAATGGTACAAAATTGATGTGACATATGTTTGAAAGATTACATGGTTTTAGGAGTAAGGTATAGAGGTAACAAGTATAGTTTGTTATGTTTAAACAAGTATGTAGTTTTGTAAATCAGGTACAGCGTTGATTTGTGTTGAGAAATAAATTTGGCCGAGATCAATAAAATATCGCACGTTTGGAAATTATGGTTGGTCTGGAAACCGTGGTGAAGGGAGGGTGTGTGGGATATTTAGCTGTTAATAATTTAAGGCAGATAAAACAAAAAACAGATATATTATGTGTAAAGCTAGTGGGCTCATTTTTCACACAGAGAGGTATATTTGAATATAAGCCAAGGGAGGTGTTGTATTGTAAGCACGTTTACAATGTGCAGACGTTACATGGAGAGCAAATACAGAAAGCAAATATGTACCTTTCTTTGGATATGTAGGCAAGGTTTGAATAATTTGATGATAGTTTTAGATATAGTGTACACTGCCAGGTGATGCGGGGCAAGAGAGGGTGAACGATGTATTCCGGAGAGAGACAGCTGTGGTATATTCTCAGTATTAGTTTGCAGAGGGATAGCTGCGGGCTGGTGTTGTGTTGTGTTGCAGAGGTAGAGCTGCGGGCCCAACTGTTTGCAGAGGGTGAGCTGCTAGACGTTGTCTTGCATAGGGATAGCTGCGGGCTGTTGATGCGGAGCGAGGGAGGGTGAAGGGGGTATCTCATAGAAGGAGAACTGTGGTATAATCGCAGTGTTGGCTAGTAGAGGTAGAGCTACGGACCCGACGGCTTGTACAGATAAACCTGCGGGCCCGACGGCTCGCAGGTGAAGAGCTGCGAGCCGATCGGTGGTTCGCAGAGGGAGAGTTGCAAGCCGGCAGGCTGGCTCATAGAGGAAGAGCTGCGAGCTGACTGGCTCGTAGAGGGAGAGCTGCGGCCCGTCGGCTCGCAGAGGGAGAGCTGCGGGCCAGCTCGCAGATGAACAGCTGCGGGCCAACTGGAATAGGGAGAGGTGCGGGCTGTCGACTTGCAAAGGGATAGCTGCGGGACGGTGATGTGGGGAGAGGGAGCGTGAAGGGGGTATCTCACAGAGAGAGAGCTGCGGTACATTTCCAATGTTGGATTGCAGAGGTACAACTGCAGGCACGACGGCTCGCAGACAGGGTTACCTCTGTAAGCAAACACCGGAAATATACCGAAGCTCTCCCTCTGCCAGATACCCCCTTCACCCTCTTTCGCCCCACATCACCAGCTAGCAGCTATGCCTTCAGAAGCTAGTCCGTCGGCTCACAGATCGGCATTTGCGACCCGTCGGGCAAGCAGCTCTACCTCTGCGAGCCAGCCCATTAGTTCGTAGCTGTGTGTCTGCTAGCAGGCCTGTCGGCCCGTTGCTCTCTCTGTGCGAGTTAGACCACAGCTCTCTGAAGCATAGCCCCCAACAACCTTCTTGGGCCCACAAGTCTCCCTCTGCGAACCATCGGTCGGCTCGCAGCTCTTCGTGTGCGAGTTTTCGGGCCGCAGTTGTATCTCTGAAGCCAAAAATGGAAATATACCGCATCTCTCTCTCTGCGACATACCCCCTTCACGCTCCCTCTCCCCACTGTCCCACAGCTATCCCTTTGCAAGCCGACGGCCCGCACCTTTCCCTATACCAGTCAGCCTGCCGCTGTTCCTCTGCGAGCCGGCCCGCAGCTCTCCCTCTGCAAGTCGACGGGCCGCAGCTCTCCCTCTACGAGCCAGCCAGTCGGCTCGCAGCTCTTCCTCTATGCGGCAGCACACCGGCTCGCAAGTCTCTGTCTGCGAACCACGGGTCGGCTCCCAGCTCTTCGTCTGCGAGCCGTCGGTCCCGCAGTTGTACCTCTGCAAACCAATACTGGAAATATACCGCAGCTTTCCCTCTGCCAGATACTCTTTTCACCCTACCTTGCTGCACATCACCGGTCGAACGTATCCTTTTGCAAGCCGACGGCCCGCAGCTCTCCCTCTGCAAACCACCAGTCGGCTCGCAGCTCTTCATCTGCCTGTCCTCGGGCCCGCAGTTGTAGCTCTGCAAGCCAAGGCTAGAAATATGTCGCAGCTCTCGCTGCGAGTTACCCCCTTCACGCTCCCTCTCCCCACTTCACCATCCCGCAGCTATCCCTTTGCAATCGGACGGCTCGCACCTTTCCCTATACTAGTCAGCCCGCAGCTGTTCCTCTGCGAGCCGGCCCGCAGCACTTCCTCTGCGAGCCGGCCCACAGCACTCCCTCTGCGAGCCGACAGGCCGCAGCTCTTTCTCTATGAGCCAGCCAGTTGGCTCGCAGCTCTTCCTCTACGAGCCAGCCCGCCGGCTCGCAAGTCTCTCTCTCTCTGCGAACCACCGGTCGGATCGCAGCTCTTCATTTGCGTGCCATCAGGCCCGCAGTTATACCTCTGCAAACCAATCCCGGAAATATACCGCAGCTTTTCCTCTGCCAGATACTTCCTTCACCCTCCCTCGCTGCATATCACCGGTCGTACGTATCCTTTTGCAAGCCGACGGCCCGCACCTCTCCCTATGCGAGTCGGCCCGTAGCTGTCCGTCTACGAGCCGGACCTCAGCTGTACTTATGCGAGCCGGTACGCAGCTCTCACTCTGCGAGCCGATGGGCCGCAGCTCTCTCTCTACAAGCCAGCCAGTCGACTCTCAGATCTTCCTCTACGAGCCAGCCCAGCGGCTCGTAACTCTCCCTCTGCAAACCACCGGTCGGCTCGCAGCTATTCGTCTGAGAGTCCTCGGGCCCACAGTTGTACCTATGCAAGTCAAGACTGAAAATATATTGCAGCTCTCTCTCTGCGAGATAACACCTTCACTCTCCCTCACCCCACTTCACCGTCCCGCAGCTATTCCTTTGCAAGCGGACGGCTCGCACCTTTCCCTATACCAGTCGGCCCGCAGCTGTTCCTCTGTGAGCCGGGCCGCAGCTCTCCCTCTGTGAGCCGATGGGCTGCAGCTCTCTCTCAATGAGCCAGCCAGTCAGCTCACAGCTCTTCCTCAACGAGCCAGCCCGCCGGCTCGCAAGTCTCTCTCTGCGAACCACCGGTCGACCCGCAGTTGTACCTCTGCAAACCAATACTGGAAATATATCGCAGCTTTCCCTCTGCCAGATACTCCCTTCACCCTCCCTCGCTGCACATCACCGGTAGTACGTATCCTTTTGCAAACAGACAGCCCGCACCTCTCCCTATGCGAGTCGGCCTGAAACTGCCCCTGTACGAGCCGGCCCTCTGCTCTCCCTCTGCGAGCCGGCACACAGCTGTCCCTCTAGGAGCCGATGGCCCGCAGCTCTCCCTGTACGAGCCAGTCCGTGGGGGGGGGGGGGGGGATTCACTCCCACTGTGTCCTATTTTTATACTAAATAAAGCTCTGTTTCTTTAGTTTTTTTTTAAACAGTACTCTCAGGGGCACAAAGTGTTGGTGGCAGTACTAAAGGACACATTTATATAAATTAACGTAATTACGAGATTTTCTGCTGGTGTTAAAGCTGGGCTGGCACATTAACAAAATGGGAATGACACCTTACTTACTCTCCCCCCTCTCCATTCCCATGTTGGTCATTTTTGTTGCTCTCTAACAGTTGATCTGTTTTTGGTTATGTACATCCAGAATGAAATGTAAGCCTGTACCATATCTTTGATCATATGGTGCAGTGTTATGCTTGCTAAGTTGCAGATAGAAGTGTTCAGGTAATAATGGTAACGTTTACATGTGCCATTTAGTTGAGAATATCAGTCTAGTTATACAGATAACAATTTTTCAAAATAGTGTCTACAAAGTTATCTGCACTGGGTTGCAGAAGAAGTGCTCTTGGACGGTGGGTTCAGGCCGGGAGGGAAGGGGTAAGGTAGGAGGTAGCAGATGGACATATAAAATGGGAAGGTGAATCTAAATAATTAAATAAATACGTGCTGAATGTCCGGTGACACTACCTGCCACCCTACTGTTCCCTTATTCCGCTCCACTGCCATACAGCATTCCCTCTGCAAGCCGCCAGTGGAACTTATCTAATTGTATGTGATTATTTTAACATATTGAACAGATATAACAAAGAATTGAAACTTTTTTTTCTTTCTCAGAAAATTATTTTGTTTGGATTAAAAATTGAAAATGCAAAGAAGAACTGAAAAAAAGGAAAGATAAAAAGGCCATCTATTTAAAGAAAAGTAAAAAATGTGGATTACAAGTAAATGAGAGACTTTCTTCTGGTAAAAACACTAGACAATTTTTTTTTAAAGTATTACAAAATGTAATGAAAATAACATCACACAAATGAAAAAGAAGAATTTTTCAAGTAAGGAGAAGCAGACTTCAAATTCAAAATGCTAGAAAAAAAACATGATAAGGAAAGAGTATGTGTTACCCCTAGACAAAAACAATTTCAAGAAATTCGTCAAAGACTTTTTCGAAATAGAGTAATTCAAAATTTAATAAAAGGATGCCGGAAATATAAAAAGAAAGTGCGGCAATTGAAACAGAAACAGCATATTGAAAGCATAGTGGATACTGCTTTTAAATTAAAACAAAAAATATTCATTTTGATTTTGAAGTTTTGAAGAGGATGAAACTGTTGGATAAAACAATGAAGATTCTGAAAGACAAAAGTTAAAAAAAAGACTTGTGAACAGAAGCAACTTTTGTAAAGTTTTAAGTGGAGAATGGAAACATACGTCTAATAGTGAGCCTTTTTTTAATGATGAGAGCTACTTCCAAGAAAATAGTTTACCATTTGCAGTTGATACTAGAGGTTGTTGCTACGAAGTTCAGAATGGTTGTTCTGTTCCAAAAGAGGAAATGGTTGGTATTAGTGCAGAACAGTTAATAGCTGAAGAAGTGCAAGGGAAACGCACACAAGCTCCTGTGTATAAGTGGGGTTGTAGCAGTATTTGTAGTATTCAACAGAAATTTATTGATATAATGTGAAATTTGTTACGAGAATATACACTGAAAAGTGTTAAACAGAAGATTAGGTTGTTACAAGGACTAGATCCATGTAATGTAAGAAAATATATTGAGAAACATGGTCATTCTCTGGCTTGTCTTTCACGAAAAGTTCGTAAAAGTGTGTTTCATCACTTGAGGATGTTAGCAGTACACCATTCAGAAATGTGGAAGTTTGTAAGGAAACTGTACTATGTAAAAAGTCCTGCATTATGTTTAAATGAACTGAATACAGCTCTTTTAGACGGTTCTTTATCAGATGTACAGAAAAAGGGTGATGACATTGAGTTCCGATATTTTGGTTCAGAAGAGCAGTGCATAGAAAGTGAAAGTTTGACAATTACAGATGTTCAAGGAGATGGGAAAGTGATTAGGATTGATCAGTTTGAAGAGGAAATTGGAAAGTTTAACATAGTGTGCTCTGAAATTCCAAACTATGTTTGTTGTCGACGTACTAATTATAAAATTCAAATTAGAAATGTTGATTTGTATTTGAAATCTGTAAAGAAGAATAATGATAAATGGAAGGAATTTGTAACGTACTTGTTAATGGAAGGTCAATTTGAATTAGGCAGTGATCAATGTATTTGTAAAGTACAAGTTACTTACCTTCGGTAACGATGTAACTGATAGAGACTATTTGGGCCGCAGATTCCTTAACGTAGAATTATACCCAGGCGTAAGACTGCACCCGAAATTTTTTTGCCACAGCATCTCTGCGCACTGGGGGTGGTACCACGCGACCTCGCCCTGACGTCGTCCGCAGACGTGACGTCAGCGAGGTCACATAAGTCCCACCCCGGCTCGGATACCAGATTTCTTCGGAGAATTTTTCCGCGCCACGACGCGGATCCATCACAAACAAAACTGTGAGAGTATGGGAACAGTGTGCGAAAAAATCAGTGAAACAAAAAGGGAGAAGCAAGTGTTGAGAAACAGCACTATTAGGGACAGTGCCAAGCACTGCGTTACTGAAAGTTATGGAAAGGAAGGAGCAGAGCACCGCTCTAAGAAGCAACCCTGCAAAGCGAAGGCGATATCCTCCCTGGAGGCAGAAAAACATGTGAAAAATGTTGTTGCAGACAACAGAAAGTCTGCAACCACAATCTATAACGGGAAAGGACAACAAGACCGGAACAGATGAGTAACGACAAATCACCCCAAGACAACACCTTGAAGGAGTGTCGTATCCCCTGTAAAGAGCTACGGGCTGAGGCACAGCCAAGAGACCCCAACCCAGAGGACTGCAGAGTCAGAAACCCCAAGCAATGAAAAAAGAGAGAGAAGAGTATGAGTAGGCCCCACACTGGAATAACCAGCGTGCAGGGATGCAAAAGTACACATGAACCTACCGTCCAATGACCACAAAAGAAGGAGTGGAACAAATAAACAAAACGATGCATCCCACCAGGGAGGAAGTCAATCAATCAATCAATCAATCAAACAAAGCTTTATTTAGATTGTGGTATAACAATCATAAAAAGCACATGTGGCAAAATAGTAATCATATTAAAAGCAAAGATTATCATCAGTAGATTTTAAAAAAGTACTAATTTGCACATATAGAAATTCCATGTTAAAATACATTTGATGGATATTTACACAAGTTAAAACAAGTCAAAGTTTATAAAAAGAGTATTTAAAAAAAAGCCTCCTTCAGAATCCTAAATGACAATGCTCTTTCTCTGTTGTATAATTTTTTTAAAGAATATGGATAACCTCCAGGCGACGTGTTCGTTTTCTAGAAGCTGGAGCCTAATAAAAGCGGGGCAACATTGTCTCAAGCCCCAGTTCTGTAAGATCAGAACCAACCAGAACTTTCTTGCCTCCGTATAAAATTTACAAAATAAAAACCAAGTGCATTGATGTTTGAAACGACAGGTTATCGCATGGGCATGATGGTAACTCGTTTGCCCAATTATTCATCATGGGGAAGGAAACAAATCTGTGTATTGTCCCCAGTCTGAATCTAAATAATAAAAACCTGTGAAAAACGGCTGGCACATAAACTAAATATGGCTGCAGACCATAGGATGTGAGGACCATCTGATGTGTCAAAACCCTAGGCTTATTAATTTCTCCAGATAGCCTTTTACTTTCCAGGAAAGAAAGGACCTCCTTTCTAAGGTTTTTCCTGGAGATCAAGGCAATAGAACTGGGGTTAGTGAAGTATTCTGGGTTACCCATGCCTTTTACAAGCTCTTGAATAAACTTGAACCACTGTATCCTTAGCACACCCTCCATCCTCAGGTTATCTTGTAGTAGGTCCCTGTTAAGTTTAGTCTCATCTCTTGACCAAATCCTTTGCCAAAGAAGGATTGGTTCCATTTTTATGAGATCTGATATGTGGGAGAGGACCAGCTCGGCATGGCAAACGTAGGTGGGGGTGCTGGAGGATGCTGACAAAATATATTTAATAAAATAATTCTCCACTAATTGTATAGAGTTTGTGTTGGCAAAACCCCAAATCCCGGCCCCATAGGTAACAGTTGCAACACACTTGGCTTTATAAATTTTTAGGAGTTCCAAGGGTGGTTTGCAGCCTAATTTTTTTGCAAAGCTTGCTAGAGCAGATGTTGTTCTAATTAGAGCCAGCTTTTTTGCTGCAACAGCTTGGGCCCAAGTATCGTTGTGGCTGAATAAGATACCTAGGTAAGAAAAACTATTAGTTAAAGCTATCGGTTTCTCCTCCACAAAGATAACCCTGCGTTTCTTAATCCCGTGGCCACATCTCATTACAAAAGTTTTGGAGATGTTGATCCTAAGATCCAGCTCCTTCATGTAGCTAAAAAAGTTATTTAGGGTCTTTTGTAGGCCAATCTGGGTGCGGGACATGATTACACCGTCGTCCGCGTAGAGTAATGCTGGAATAGGTCGATTGCCTACTTGGGGGAAATCTTGGGTGTCTTTAAGGAGGGCCTGCCCCAACCCTTTAATTAAAAAGGAAGGGGGCTAGGATACAACCTTGCCTAACCCCCCTTCCAATAGGGAAGGTGACAGTACGCTCTCCTCCTAAGACAAAACGAACGCATGATTTCACACCTTGGTAAAGGCGACGAATAAAGTAGATGATGTTTTTGTCAACCCACAGTATTTCCAAAATACCCCAAAGCTTTGAGTGCCTCACACAGTCGAAGCCCGCGGTGAGGTCGATAAAAACTAAATACAGGTTTTCCCTTTTTGACCCTGACATACTAGATTTAAACTTTGCTCCACAGTAATGTAATGTCCCTAGTCCTTCACGAAAACCATATTGTATTTCATATAGAACTTGATTTTCCTCTGCCCAAAGCTGCAGGCGTTCCAGAACGATACGCCCTGCAACCTTGGCCATAGAATCCAGTAAGGAGATGGGCCTGTAGCAAGTCCGATCCTGACGGTCCCCCTTCTTAAATATAGGGACAATGGTGGATTCCACCCAAGTTAATGGGAAAGCAGTCTTACAGCCAGCGTTGATTATTTGTGTGATGATGGGGACCCATAGAGTAGTGTTTGACGTGTACAAGTCCACGGGTACTCCATCAGGGCCTGAGGCTTTCCCCCCTGCACTTAGCGAAAGTGCCCTGCTTACTTCACTGATACTAAAGCATATGTGAAGTATACCTATGCTATCAATATCATTATTATCAGTGGGACAGGGGCCGTTATATATCTTTGAGAAGTGTTCAATCCATTAGTTCTCGGTGATCGCTACCTCCACAGTAGGGCCACCCGCCGGGGTCAGGAAGGGTGTTTTAACAGCCTTCCAAAAAGCAGCACTATCTTTCATTTGTGCAGCCAAGGTGAGCCACTCCCAAGATTCTTTCCTAAGGGCATTCTTCCTCTCTAAAAGCGCTGAATTGTAATTCTTTCTGGCTTCTCTAACTTTAATGATGCTCCTTGGGATGTTATGGAGCTCATGTTTCAGGTGAGAATGTGCACGAGTGCATGCTTGATCAAACCACCTCTGAGGGGCTTGCTTATTCCCACCTTGTTTAAACATGACATCCCTAACCTCGGCTGCTACGTCTTGGAAGGCAGATAGAATATGCTCAGGGGAAGCTAGATCATTCAGGCAAGTATCGAAAGCAGAACTACACCTTGTAATTAGTAGTTTCCTAACTGTCTCAGGGTCTATCATGTTCCATCGCAAAGTATACCCATTAACTTTTTCAAGTCTTAAATTAGCTAAAGCCTCGTCTATCATCGGCTTATCACTTCTCTGACTACTCGCGGGTAGTTTAACCGTAATACATAAGGGATAGTGATCACTCACTGAATTTGTGTCTACTGAAAAAGTGGGTAAACTGGAGGCACACATATTTGACACCAAAATATAATCAATTGTTGAACTAAGGCCTCTACCATTAAAAGTCTGCGGCATCCGTGTAGGTCTAGTGCATAAGTCGTTAGCAAAACCTAAATCTAGGTTGAACACCAATTCATTAAAAAGTTCTCCTACACTAGAATGACAGAAATGAGTGCCATGAGTGCCTTGGTCCATATTAAAGCCACATATCCTATCATCCTCATGCGTGCACAAAGCGCAATTAAAATCCCCACACAGAATGAGCATGTTCTCAGGGTCCTTTATATTACACGCAATTCTTAATTCTTTATACAGTGAGTTGGTCACCCTAGGAACGCTGTCGAGTGGAATATTATTATAAAAATTACACAAAATCATAGGGTGTGAAGGAGTTAAATACAACATTAGTACTTGATAAAAGGGATACTCAAACTTCGATTTTATATTAACAAGATTTAGCTGGTTAGAGACATATATACAAAGCCCACCTTTGGCTTTACCGTGCAGACCTCCTATCGCTTGGATGTTAAATGTTCTATAACCGTTCATATGTATGGTATCCTTCAACCAAGTTTCTTGCAAACAAATAATTTCATGTTTTAGAATGTATCCTAACCACAGAGGATTGCTAAACTTGGATATATTCCTGCTATATTCCATGATACGATGCTACGGACAGTAATTTTGTTAGTAGTAAAAATGCTGGCTACCCCAGTGTCTATAGATCTAATGGCTTTACATCTTCTCTGCAGCTCTGTTTTGGACCGTGTGTTGGGCAAGGCTGGTAAAGAAAATTGCGCCCCTTGGGGTTGATCTAACCTAGGTAGATTCTGATCTCCGTAGAGAGGCCCATTGCCCTTTACCTGAGCTTCATCCACCTTGTATTCCGATGGAAGATTGGGGGTTGGCTCTTCCAATGAGATGCATGAAATGTTTACATGTGGTCTCACCCACACCCTATCACCCTGCTGTCTTTTTAGCCCGTCAGTGGCACTACAATGGTTACTCACAGATAGTGGTCAGTCAATATCATCCATAGTGTTAAAGATGTCATAACGATTACTAGTTGGAACTGTATACATTGACTGGCAACCATGTGTATACTCCGTCTCTCTAGGTGTGTGCCATGGGTGAGTAGATGGATGGCGGTAAGGCGGCGGGTAAAAGAACCCCAAGGGTAATATGGCTGGTTTATCTGTACTAAGTGCCGCTTTACCCGCCCTGTTCCGTATTAGATGTACAAAGTCTGGGGACCTAAAAGATAAAACAATACAATCCCCTTTTAATGACTTCCTGGACTCGCCCACCCAGCCAATTCTGCGTGCCATTTTATATTCTGAATATAGGAGGTTAGAGTTAATCCCGGTCCTAGCACTGAGAAAGTGGAGGGATTTGTTCCGCAGGGTTGACCAGTGCTCATTGTTACCATCCGGCAACATGGGGACGTTTGCCAACACCACAGTGTAAGGTGTTGCATCAGGGGGCAAATGTAGGTTGCTTGTTGGCCTGCGGACATCCTCGCGAGCAGGGGACTTTCTCTTTACTGTATTTGGGGGCAACCCTCTCCCCGTTTGAGGACGGTTATCCCTGCTTATACTGCTGCCAGATGGTTCCTGCAAGGATATGACCTGGCTTTGTGATACCCCTCCCGTGAGCGGAGTGGAGGATACTCTTCCGTTCTCAAGGTTACCAGAATCAGTGCCTACGGGGCGAATTATACCGGGGCCATTACCCCCTGGCTGAGAAACAGATAAGGGGCCCTCACTCCCCCCCCCACCCCGGCTCACCGTTGGCAATTGCAGGGGAGTTAATATAGATTTTTTAAAGTTAACTAGTCTTGCTTCAATATTATTGAGTTTTAGAATTACAGGTTCCAAGAGGCTAGATAAAATTAATTCCATCTTGAGTATAAAATCTCCTTGCATCAAGTTACTTGGGTTTTCCACAATCGCGTCCTCGTTCGGAACTGATGTATTAACTTGAGTGTGATCACTATTGGGATCATAGGGTTTCCCACCAGCAGATTTTAACATGGATTTCAGCGTAGAGTTAGCTGATTTGTAGCTACTCTGCCCTTTTTTTTTTTTTATGCAGGCGCAAGAGAATGACCCTGCATAGACTTAGCCTAAGCCTTCTGGCCCCTTGTTGTAACTGGGGACCTATATACAGTATCATTAATTATTGGAACTGCCACTACCACTGGGGCTGGTGCTGGGGTCGTAGTGTCTAGGCCAATCACAGGGAATGAAACCTCCTCGGTTTCCTCCACACAAATAGAGGACAAGGTGGTGGAGGGGGCATCTCGTATGAGTGTACTCTGGGGGTCCAGGGATAACCTCCTTTCGGCTAATTCAATCTTGTGTGTTAAAACAGATTCGGCCCTTGTAAGGAAGGCATCCAAAGTCCCAACAACCCCCTGCCCTGATGTAAACTTTTACTCATTATGAAATTAGCATAATAGATCCCAGGGGGCGGTAATCTCCTGGAGGAGTCAATGCGTCTTTGCAACAGTACCTTGACACAATAAGTTCCACAGCAAATCTCCAGAAGCTCTGATCAATGGTGTTGCCCTGTCCGGCCTCCGACGGGCACAGACGGGCCCACCCCGGGCACGGCCCTGGTACGCCCGCGCGCGTCCCGCGCTGCGGGAGCCCTGTTCCTGTTTTAAGCGCCTGCCGGCGCTCACAGCTGATGCAGGCGGTGAGCGGCGTGCGCGCTGCGAGGAATGCTGGGCGCTTGGTTGTAGCGCTTGAACCCACTGACTCCGGCGGTGGCGGAAAAGAAACAAAACAACAGTGGCAGCCTTCTCTGCTGGGCAAAGGAACACGACAATGTCAATCCAAACAGGCAATCAGCTGAGCATCCTCAGGAGGAAGTGAAAGAGGGCACCCGCAGAAGACAAAGCCACCCGGAGGGAGGCGAGTGCAAAAGACCAAGCGGAAGGGTCCTCGCAGAACAGGGAGGAAGGGCGGGCCGTGAAGGAATCTGCGGCAAGAATCGTCTCTACCAGATACATCGTTACCGAAGGTAAGTAACTTGTACATCTGATAAAGACTACTAGCCGCAGATTTCTTAACGTAGAATAGATACCCTAGCCAAACCCAGAGGGGAGGAGGGTCTGCAAGAGAACCTCACCAGCGTGGAAGAACACAGGGCCCCAACAGGGGATTTGTCATGGCGACCGGAATATTGGCCCAGCCTCCACCAAGCAGAAGCAAGCAAGAGCAAGGAGAAGGGAAGGCCAGGATACCACAAGCCTACCCAAGGGGCAAAGAGTGTCTGCCAGAAAACCAAGAGGGGCAGAAGGCACCCCACAAGTACCAGAGGAAGAAAAGAACCACCCTCATAGCCAGGGAAAAGAGGAGGAACGGAGACAGAGCTTGCCCCAGGAGAACACACAGACAACGAAGGGCATAGCTGAATGGGCATCTATCCCGAAGCAGGGAACAAGACCGGAACGGTTCCACAGTCGAGAAGCGCAGACGTGAGAAAGAAGGGACAGAAGCACACGCTGACACGGCGAGGCCAAGACACGACGCTGAAAGCAGCATGACAAAGGTCGGTCCGGTGAGCCAGAGGCGAAGAGGAAAGGAACCCTATAGAAGAAGGATAGAAACACCCCCGGATACTGAGCGGGCTGGACAAAACCTGGAGCAGCACAAGCTGCGCAAAGGCGGAAGAAAAAGAGAGAGCGACCGCACCAAGCGGTATACTGTGACGCCAGGAAAAAGCGAGGAACCTGAGAAGGTATCCACGCCTGCCTAGCTTAAGACAAAGCTATACAACAGCCAACAAATACCCCACCTTGGGTATGAATCGTCCCTGAACAAAAACAGGAAAAAACTCTTAGGGAAACCCGCAGCAGAGGTCAAGAACCGAAAAGACCTGTGGAAAACAAGACACAAAGGGTCCAATTTAAGGACCTATACAGCTGCACTTAATCAGCAAAAAACACACACCACAAGCTGAAGGGCTGAACCTGGAGCCAAAAGAATAGTGGGGCCAACTGAAGGACCCTGAAGGCATTCCAAGCCGCACACAGCACACAACGGGCCAACCGAAACTTAAGGCCCCAAAGAGAAAGGTGGGAGAACGTCTCCCATAATGCGCCGGAGGACCGACCAACCGAAGCTTACGGAGGAGGAGGGGGACGGAGCCTCGCAAGGAGTCTCTGAATAGCAGAGTCCGCGTGGGTGTGAAACAACAGAGTTCCATCAAAAGGTAAATCCACAAGAGGCTCCCGAACATTCTCTGGAAAGACACCATCCCGCAGCCAAGTATGGCGGCGGAGGGCCACAGAACTCGCCATAGCGCGGCTGAGGGAATCGGCGACGTCCAAGGTCGAACGGAGCATGAATGTAGCTAATTCCTGACCATCCCACACATGGTGCCGCAGATCAGCGCGGGCACCCTCTGGGAGGCGCGAGACAGAAGGGACTCCACGGAATCCCACAGGTCGGAAGTAGCCCTGGCCAACACACAAAGTGTGTTGAGTGCGCGCAGAGCAGCACTAGGTCCAGCCACATGGCATCCCGTGACGGCGGGAGCAGCAATGAAGGCAATGAAGGAAAAGCAGCCCACAGGACAGGGCCCTGGGCAGAGGGGTGGGAAAAAAGGCAAACTGGATCATGCAGAGCAGGACAGTGGCGGTGAAGGAGCGGCTGAGGCACCGGATCCCCCATGGCAGGGCGCCCCCAGGCCCCCAGAAGGGAGTTATGGAGCGACGCTTCAAATGGGGGAAGCGGCTCCCGTCCACCAGAGCGCTGGTGGAGAACCTCCAATAAGTGGTCCATAGGGAGTGGGGCAACCGGATTGCCCATCTGCAAAATGCCAGTGGCCATGGAAATAGCTTGGACAAAGGCCACACTTGCCTCCATAGGGCATCGCAGGGGGGGGGGGGGGGGGGGGGGGGGGAAAGCAACTCCTCCGTGGGCGAAGGCTGCAAACTAAGACGCCCGTCCCCGTGCCCTGCTTGAGGGAGAAAAGACCAGCCCCTGTAGGATGGGAGACCCACGGACGAGTTGGGAACCTGAGGGGTCTCTGGAGAGAGAGGAGAAGCCTGCAGGGCAGACAACTGCAGGGAGCGGAAGAGCGGGTCTGGGGGCTGTGTACTCATTAGACCTAAGTTCTCCGTATTGTTTAATGATAAGATCGCACGCACGCTCACAACCTCCTACGAGGTAAGATTACCTTATTATTCTTGTTGTACGAGCGCCCTTGGATCCAGCATAAACCGTGCACAAAGACCGGTGTTTGTGTGCTGCAGTATTCGCCATTTTGTAGTTCTTTCACGGTAACGAATTACAGGGCGGTAAACAATACGGAGAACTTAGGTCTAATGAGTACGCTTTCGTTTGGGGTGCAGATTCCGGCCGACTAACTACTGACTCGCTGCTCCTGACTACCCCTGACTAGAACTTGCCGATATCGCCCAGGATGAATAAGGAGCCACAGACGTTTACATAAGACATCGCAGACACCTACTAGTAAGTTTGTTTGACGAATTAGTCTATGCATCAGCCATTAGACACTAGGGTAGACGCAGGATTCTGTTCTCTGTTCTAAAAAACTGTTTCCTCTATTCTGCTGTTCACAGATCCGTTTATTGGACGCTTTTCTACCATCCAATTAAATTCTTGGGTGCGTTACTGCAAATTTTAGGTAAGGCTCTTAATTAGAGTTTAGTGGCCTTTTTTCAAAAAATTTTTGTTGGAGGGGTTAAATGGTCTAACTCAGCGCTGTACGTTTTTGTTCCCCAGAGAGCTTTGGTCCTGATGAGAATCCCCGGTGAAGGGATTCGAAACGCGTTGACCTATTTTGACTTGTCTTCGCCTTCAGCCAAATAACGGAAAAAAAACTTTCAAAAATAGGTGTTTTTTGAAATAGTGCAAGTGTTATTCACTGATGGTCTGTCTTTTGTATATATAAGTGTAAATTGTTAATTGAATGTTGTCTATTGTCTGAATGTTTGAGGTACGCTAGCTGTGTGGTCATTCATATGTGTTTATGTAATGTAAATATTTGAAATGTATCCTTGTGTTTGTTCCTTTTGATTATTAATTTTTGTGTATATGGTTGAATCATTCTAAATACAACCGTGCAAAATAATAAGAAAAATTGCATAAAAATATTTTTTGATTAAAATCAACCAAAAAAATGGATAAAATGGATTTGTTTAAATCAGTTCATTTGTTAAAATTTCTTTGAAAGTTCAGTGCAGCACTGGCACCCTCTTCTGTTCTATTTAGTCGGAGTATTTAGACGCCGCCCTCGCGCGCTGACGTCAGTTCTTGTACATAGCTTTCCGCGCCAGGAACGCAGAGCCATGCAAGAAACCAACACTGGTGCCAAGAATCTAGGGCCCTGAAAGGGATGACTTTAACCCTAGATGTCAGTTCACAGAGGGGGGAGGACGGGTGGGGCGGTAAGGAATCTAACTAACTAATGTTTCTTACAGATATATCGTTACCGAAGGTAAGTAACTTTTCCATCTGAAAGAAACACGTTAGTTAGATTCCTTACCTTAGAATAGATACCCAAGCAATACCAACTCCGGTGGTGGGTCTGCAAACCAAGATCACACCAGGAAGTCCTGGAGAACGGAACGGCCAAAGAAGCCGTCTCTCCGGACTTGGCTGTCCACGCAGTAATACTTGGCAAATGTGTGCAGTGAGGCCCACTTTGCTGCCTGACAAATGTCCTGCAGAGGGACTCCCCGTACCAGGGCAGTAGTAGCCGCTGTGGCCCGAGTGGAATGGGCCCTCAGCCCCACAGGAGGTTCCTTCTTAGCCAAGAAATAACAGGCCTTAATGCACAAAACGACCCACCGAGAGATGGTTCGCTTGTGCACTGCCCACCCATGTAGCCAACAAAGAGTTGGTCGTCCACCCGGAACTGTTTTGTGCGGTCCAGATAGGACGACAGCACTCGTTTTGGGTCCAGACGGTGGAGCCTTTCTTCCTCTTTCGAGGGATGCGGAGGCGGAAAGAAGGTGAGTAAGGTAATGGACTGCCCGATGTGAAAGGCAGTAACCACCTTGGGAAGAAAAGAAGGGCGAGTCCTCAGAACAACCTTGTCCTGATGGACAGAGAGGAAAGGAGGTTTAGAAGAAAGAGCCTGGAGCTCACTCACTCTTCTGGCAGAGGTGATGGCAATGAAGAAAGCAGTCTTGAGAGTCAGAAGACGAAGAGGACAGTTATGAAGTGGCTCAAAAGGAGCGCACATCAGATAAGTTACCACCAGATTCAAGTCCCACTGAGGCATTACAAAGGGAACAGGAGGAAACATGTGAGTAATGCCTTTCAAGAATATATTGACAACAGGGGACTTGAAAAGAGAAGGCTGATCAGGAACCTCAAGAAGGCTGAAAGAGCTGAAAGATATCCCTTGATGGTGCCCAGAGCAGAGCCCTGCTGGGCCAGGGAAAGAAGAAAGAGGAGAACCTCAGAAAGAGGGGCGGAAAGGGGATCCACAGCCTTTGCTGTGCACCATGTCACAAATTTGTTCCACCTGCAAGCGTATACCGTTTTAGTGGAGGGACGCCTGGCTGCCAGAATGACATCACAGACTTCAGGAGGCGAGTCAAATGGCATCAACTGCTGCCGCTCAATCTCCACGCATGGAGGTGGAGGCTGGACAGGTTCGGGTGGAGGACCGTCCCCTGCTGCTGCGACAGAAGGTCCTCCTGAAGAGGCAGTTGAATCGGGGGATCGATTGACAGATTGAGTAGCTCGGGATACCAGTATCTTAGTGCCCAATCCGGAGCCACAAGGATGACTTGGGCCCGGTCGTGCCTGATCTTCTTCAGCACTCTGGGCAGAAGTGATATAGGCGGAAAGGCGTACAACAGACCGCAACTCCACTCGCGATGAAAAGCGTCTCCGAGCGAGTGCCGCCTTGGAAATTCCAACGCGCAGAACTGCTGACATTGCGCGTTCTCTTCGGTGGCGAATAGATCTAACCAAGGCTCTCCCTCACTGCCGAAAGTGACCTTGAGCCACGTCTGAGCTCAGACGCCACTCGTGATCCATCATGCACCGACGGCTGAGTTCGTCCGCCCTGGCGTTCAGAGAGCTCGCCAGGTGTTGAACCACCAGGGTGATGCCCTGATGTTCCAGCCATGTCCAGAGGCGCAGAGCCTCCTGACAAAGGGTCCATGACCCCACCCCGCCCTGTTTGTTGCAATACCACAAGGAGGTGGTGTTGTCCGTGAACACCTGCACTACACTTCCCCGGACAGAGGGAAGGAATGCCTTCAGTGCAAGCCGGATCGCCCACAGCACCAATAAGGTGATATGGAGCCGGGACTCCGCCGGAGACCAGAGGCCTTTGATCTCCGCCTCTCCCATGTGGCCCCTCCCCCCATCCCAGGAGGGACGTATCCGTCACCACTACGTGCTCCGGTTGGGGTAGGGATAGAGATCTGCCACTGACCCAATTGTGGTCCGTGAGCCACCACTGCAACTGTCTTGCAGTGCCCTCTGAGATCAGGACATGGTCGGACAGGTTGCCCTGATGTTGAGCCCACTGGAACTTCAGGTCCCACTGCAGAGCCCGCATCCGCCACCTGGTGTGATGTACCAGCAGGATGCAGGAGGCCATCAGACACACCAGCCGCAGGGCCATCCTCACCGAAACTCGGGATAAAGGCTGAAAGATCGGAATCAGAGAATGAATATCCCGAACCCGCTGTTCGGGAGGATAGACCCGAAACTGCGCCAAGTCCAGAACCGCTTCGATGAAGAGGAGCTTCTGGGAGGGACTCAGATGTGACTTCGGCACGTTGATGGAGAAGCCCAGCGAATGCAGGAGGTCGGCCGTAGTCTGGAGGTGGGAGACGACTGCCTGGGGCGAGCCCGCCTTCAACAACCAGTCGTCGAGATAGGGGAAGACTGGAACCCCTAATCTATGCAGATGAGCTGCGACCACCGCCATCACTTTCGTGAACACCCGAGGGGCACTCGTGGCCTACCGTGAACCGCAGGTAACGCCGGTGGGCCGGCAGGACAGGGATGTGGAACTAAGTGTCCTGCAAGTCCAACGCTACCATCCAGTCCCCAGGGTCTAGGGCAGCCAGAACCTGAGCTAATGTCAACACCTTGAACTTCTCCTTCCGGAGGAAGGCGTTGACGCTCCTGAGGTTCAAAATAGGGCGTAGGCCCCCTTTGCCCTTCTTGGGAACCAGAAAGTAGTGAGAGTAACAACCCCATCCTACTTCTGGGCCAGGAACGCGCTCGATGGCCCCCTTTCCAAGAGGGCATAACTTCCTCCTGCAGAAGTTGCAAGTGATCCCCCGACATGCGGTGGTACTGCAGTGGCATGGCTGGAGGGGTCGCCTCGTAGGGGAGGGAGTAGCCCCTTCGGACGAATTGCAGAACCCACCTGTCCGAAGTGATGGTACGCCAGTGGAGCAGGTGATGGTGAACCCTGCCTCCCACTGGCGTGGAATGGGCCTGAAATCTCGGACTAGAAAGGTTTTGAGGCAGATGCTGCGGAGGCGGATGTGGACTGACCGGTTCTCTGTCCCCCTGCTCCGCCACGGCGGAATCCTCGTCCGTGACCGCATTGAGGCTGGTTCTGCGGCCTGTGGCTGGACGAACGTGCGGGTGCGCCCCTTCCTTGGCCACAAAAGGGGCGAAAAGCAGAAGGATGCTGGCGCTGGGCCGACAGACCCAAGGACTTAGCCGTAGCACTGGAGTCATTAAAGTGCTCCATCACACTATCTGCTTTGCCAAAAAGGCGACGGCCATCAAAGGGCATGTCCATGAGAGTGCTCTGGACATCCCCTGAAAAGTTTGTGGATCTCAGCCAGGCGTGACGATGAATCGCCACTGTTGTTGCAATCGTTCTGCCCAGCGAGTCCGTGGTGTCAAGTCCACATCTAATGGAATACCGTGCTGCATCAGGCCCTCAGCAAGACCCTGGGTGAGCCGTGTCCTGGCGTCCTCTGGACACTGGGGCAGCACGTCCGCCACTGTATCCCACAGAGAGTGGGTGTAACGGTACAAAAGGCATGCAGTATTAATGGACAGCTACCCAAGACTGAGTGAGGAAAACAGTTTCTTGCTAAACTGTTCCATCCTTTTGGATTCCCGGTCCGGAGGTGCGGACGGCAAGGCGATTTGGGACGTGGAGGCCTGGATAACCAGACTCTCAGGGGTGGGGTGTACGGACAGAAAGCAGGGGTCGCCCAGAGCTGGGCGGTGGCGCCGGGCCACGTTCTGATCCACAGGAGAGACTGTGGAGGGCTTGGACCAAGTGCCCATCAGAACGTTGGTTGATCCTCAGACCCCTCCAAGTCCTCCCCTTCATCCGTGTCCTGGTAATCAGGCAGAAATGACGGAGCCGGGTAATAGGCGAAAGGCTCACCCATCGACGCCGGAGACGGCGCCGCCGCCGGACCCGGACTGGGGCTGAAACCAGGGATGGCGTCATCCAAGGACAGTGCCGGGAGCGACACCAAGGGAGCTCGGCACCAGCGGAGGCGTCGACCGGGACCCAGGCCTGGATCCCACAGGGGCCTGCGGCGTCAGGACCGAAGTCGGCGCCGGCGCCGGCGCCGGGGCCTAAGCCGCCGGCTCGCTAGGACCCCGAGTCGGACCTGCGGGGCCAGGAGGCGCGCCGGCAGGCCTCGATGGTGGGAAGAGAGTCCTCATGGCCACGAGGAAGTGTCGAATCTCACCCGGAGGCGCATGAAACCCAGGGAACGGAGGGTGTGGGGTCAGATGCGACTCCTGCGGCTCCGGCGGAGCCACGCGGGTGGTGCCAACTGTGCCCTCAGCCGAGTCACACAACCGGTGAGGGGAGTCAGAAGAGCGATGTTGCTTCTTCGACTTCTTTTTGCCATGCCTCGACTTACCTGAGTGCGAGGACTTGGATCCCGACGAGCGGTGAGGACTGCGGCTCCGCGACCGGCCCCTCGGCTTCCTCCTCGACCGGGACCTCGAGCGGCGTGGAGCCGACTGCTGGACCTGGAGGAGCTTGCGGGACCACTCCCGCCTAGCTTTCGACGTCAAGGCCCGGCAGTCAGGGCACGACTTGTCATCGTGGTCGGCCCCAAGACAGTAAAGACCCCGATGGTGGGGGTAGGTAACCGACATCAGTCGGTGACAGACGTCACACTGCTTGAACCCGGGCCTCCCTACCGGCACCAGGAGTTGAAGTTGACTCGAAAAAGATAGACAAAATGTCCAAAAAGTTAGTCAAAAAATGACTAAGGGTACGCTCTTCCCGGATCTGCGCTTGCTGGCGCGGAAAAAAGACGGACGCGGAGCCGCAGACGACGCCTACCGACGCGCAGGGGTACTGCTGACGAAAAATCTTTCCGGATCCAGCCTGACACCTGAGGATAGTCTAAGATAAGGAATCTAACTAACGTGTTTCTTTCAGATATTTATTTTCAGGCAGTATTATCAACTATGACATAATAATTGTATTATTATTGTCATAGCACTTATTGGCACTTGCACTTTGTTTAGAAATTTTTGCACAGTCACTGGTATGTGCTCTACATGCTCAACAACATAGATACCATTTGGTGACTGTAGGAGAGTAGGGTCTGCTTTCTATGTTCACCCCCACTTCTTGCTTTTGCTTCACTGGTTTTCGACTTAGATGTGGCTGTGGGCCTGCCAATCAGACCCACAGCCCAGCTGTTCTCTATCTAAATTGATACTATGTACTTTAGGTGCATAACCCAATTGGTTAGGGTCACCTTATTGGCCCCTGTACAGTGTACCTTAGGTACCCAGGGCATAGGTGTACCCTAGGCCTACCAGGGGCTGCAGCATGTATTATGCCACCCCTGGCCTGGCCTTCCATTATGACAACTGGCTGATCACTCAACTGGGGCAAGGTCGTGTAATCACTCCTTGCTTAGGTGTAGTATTCCTATACCAACCTTATATATAGACACATGCGTACCTATCAGCCACTCCTATGGCAGGCCTTAACAATCCTGGAGGCAGAGTGCTTGGTAACATGTGAGATGGTGCTCTAGCATGAGCTGAGCCTGTCTGCAGCTTTCGGAACCATGTCCTTATAGCTGTTCTATGATATAGCCTACCATATACTCTTAAAGTGCCTTATAATCTTAAACGGTTATGGTAACTATGGTTTGGCTTTATCGAAACATGTCGTGTAAGGTGTCTAACACTTTGGAATAATACCTCCATTCCATTTCTGGCCATGAGGATATTATTCCTCCCTTCTAGAGGGAGAAGACATGTTGAAACCTACTTACCCGGTTAAAGTTAACCAGAGCCCCAGCATCACAAAATGGATGCTGCTGCCACAGACACAAGTCTGACCTCCTGCTGCTGGGAGTCCTTCCAGCGAGGGAGGCTTGGACAATAGGTTTCCTGCCTTGGGAGGTGTGAGCACCACCCTAGACAGGATTTAGTGTATTGGGGCAGGGAGGGTTGAAAGAAACTAGACACTGCCTGGGGCACACAAGGTGTCCCATGCATAGTCCAGTTCAAACCGGCGCTCGGGCACTCCAGCCCCAGCTCTGGCGCGAAACTGGACAAAGGAAAGGGGGTGTAACCACTCCCCTTCCTGGTCCCACCCATTGGAGGGACCTTGCAGGTAGCCCAGCCCACTAGCCCAGTATATTAGTAGGTAGCTGAGCCCTGCAGAAATTAGATTAACCTGAATCTGCAACTTGCACAGAAACTCTGGATCTTCGATAATCGACCTCAGGAAGAAGACTGAAGAAAACTCCCTTGTGGCCAAGGAGTGACCACCCTGGGCAACCAGGCACCATCCAGCGACCGCTGCTTGCTTTGCGACTGATCCTACGAGGGATGACTGCAGAGACTGACCAGCGCCGAGACTTCCCGACACCTCTGACCCAGATCCACATCTACAGCGAAGCTGAGACCCGTGGAGGCGACGAGGGACGTGGGACCGGCGACTTGGGAAAAGTGGCTAGTATCTGACTAGCGCGACTTCTGAGGCTTCCTCGAGGCTGTGCTTGGGGAATTGAGAAGCCCCCATCCCGAGCACCATCTGCAAAGAAGATCAGCTCTCCACACTTCACGTGGTCTGCGCGGCCCTTCTGCACCTGAGTTGCTCGACGTGTTGTCCGGTTGCTGGCCCGTTGGCTAGTGACCTCTGCGACGACGAACCTTTGTTTTCATCTTGCTGGACCGGCTCCTCCAGACTGGCACCCGCTCCTCTGTGAAAGAGAAGCACCCCAGACCTTCCTGGTCTGCACCAGAAGCAAGTCCTCCATCCTGCGTGGGTTCCGCTTGCCAAGGCTTGTTGGGTCCTGACTCGATTTCGACGCCGCCGACAGCAAGAGCCTTCGTGGGACAGCTCACCTCCTGGTCCTGGTCATCCTCGACGCCTCCTGGTACCCGTGGCTGCTGCGACAAGCTTCACCCCTTCACCTGCATCTTCACGACATCGCCTGGTTCCTTCCTGGTTCCTTCCCGGTTCCTGGCTGGTGACCTAGACTCTTTCCCTTCTGCTTGCAGGTATCCTTCCTTCTTGATCCCATCCTTGGGATCCACTGGACACTCTTCACTGACTGCCTGTCAGCAACTTCCCTTCAGGCATCCATAGTCAACGACGAAACCTGACGCAAGTTCACACCTATGCACCCGCAGCCCGTGGGTTAGGTAACTTGAGTACTCCGGTGCTCACAAGGGTATTGACTATCCTAGGGTCTAGTTTCCGAGTCTCGACTTCCTAGCTATTTCAGAAGTGTCCTAAAACTGTTAAATTCTAATAACTTCTATTTCTATCGACTTTTACGCATTACACGTGAGTGTTTCCACTCTGCACCTGAATCCCGTGGGCCTCCCACTTCCTAACCTTTGGTAGTATAGTGTAGCCCCAGCGATTCCCTAGGGCCTAGGCCTATCCTGTGTTCGTGACAGTGGTTCTTATACCACTTACTTAGTATATGGTTTGCGTGGCCCCAAGGGCCTAACTGTATTACTTACCTGTGTGACTTAATGTATGCTTAAATAAGACTGTGTTGTACTTACCTCGAATCTCATAAAGAGTGCTGAGGGTTTGACTAGAACTAGAATAAATACATTCTATTTTTATATATATCTGTTGTGGTGTCCTTTCATTTGGTTTTCAAGGGATTACATATGGTATAACAGCTGGCTTCACATGTCATTCAGAGTTTAGCCTAAGACTGCTCTTGTCCATGCTACCACTAGGATAGCTGGTCTATAAGGTTGACTTTACAACCAATCACCATAAGGGTTGTTTGGACTGATACAAGGTGTACACTAGAATTAGTGACATCATATATCAGGCCAACTTCTCACACTGGGGACCCAAGAAACCACCCCAGGTAAGTACCCAGGAACCCCACGGAGGCTGTGTGCAGAGTGGAAACACGACAGTGTGCTCAATTGAAGCCAATGGGTAATTACCAGTTGCAATTTTAAAGAAGAAGGAACCTCTCCAGGGCACCCTGAAGAAACCTAGTGGAAGCCAGAAAGTTGGATAGTCACCTTACCCGTTGATACCCTAGGAACCAGGATACCTAAACCAGGGGAGCTGGGTGCATAGGTGTTTAGTGGCATCGGAAACCACCATCAAACTCAATGGAGGACTTCAGGAAGGTGGCGCTGGCGAAGAAGGTGAAAGTGTACGGAGGAACCTTAAGGTGGATTCAAGATGAGAAGTACCTGTAAGCAGCGGGGACAGAGTTTATGCCACTCAGGAGTGACTAGGAGGCACGGAAGACGAATGTCCACTGATGTCGGGTGATGCAGGACTGTTGACGATAACCTTGGAGCTGTAGCTGCGTGGACCAGGCGATGCAGTGAAAGACCAGGAGCCGCTCACAAGCTGTCCCACGTGGGATGTCGAGAGTTGAGGGGTCGGTGTCCATCAGGAGCACCAACAAGCCTTAGCAACTGCTAACAACGTGGCAAGCAAAAAAGGTACAGTGTCGGACCAGAAAGGTCCAAGTGCACACCACAAGCTGGGGAGTCGGAGTAGGCCCGAGCAATCTGGGGAGCCCACTGGCGTCACAGGAGACCCTCGAAAGGACCCACATCCCGGAGGCATAGGATTCGCAAGAGGACCTCGAGCAGCTCACCAAAGACGCAGGTCAAAGGTGCAAGGGATGCAATGAGGACAACGATCTTGGCTGCAGGAGATGTTTGTGGTTGGAGCTTCTCGGAGCCCGAAGATCTCTGAGGAAGAGAGTCCAACAGCAGGTTGATGCGGTACACAGGGGTTCTGTTACAGCGGTTCCAACGAGGGATACTGGCCTCAAAATCGGTGAGAAGACAGTTCAGGCCTCGAGGGAGTAGCAGAACCACCACCTGTGTTGCTGAGCCTTTTGGAGTTCATGAAAGCCCAAGATCAGCAGTCCAGTTAGCTGTGTTGCCGTGCCTGCAGATGAAGGGAATTGACTCCTTCTCTTCAAGGGAGATCCCTTCAGGTGTCTTGGATGTCCACAGGCCTTGTGAGGATCCTGTATGGAGCACAGGCACAGACGTTGCAGCAGACTAGCAGGACGACGAGACCAGGAGCAGCAGGAGTCCTCCCAGTAGCAGTCTCAGTGCCCAGAGCAAAGTCCAGAGTGCCCAGATGGTCGAAGATGAAGTGGTGTCTGATCTGAATCTTGTCCCAGGACAAATCTAGGGACCCACCCACAGGTAAGCCCTTAAGTACCCTAAGGAAAAAGTTGGGACGATTCAGGCGTCCCTCCCAGGGGAGAGATGGGACAGTGGGGAGGATACTTCCATGTCCTTTGTCCAGTTTTGCGCCAGAGCGGGAGCCAACGGATCCCTGCACTGGTTTGAGCTGGAGGATGCAAGGAGCATACCAAATGTGTCCTTCAAGAATTCTGAGCGGCGCTGGCAAAAACCCCACCCTGTCCTAATACACTAAATCCTGTCTGGGAGGTGGTCACACTTCCCTGTGACCGGATACCTATTGTCCTGCCTTCCTCTGCTCAAGCTTGGCTCAGCAGGAGGGCAAAATCATGTCTCTGGTAGGCAGCATCAATAGTTTGCTGTCCAGGTCTAGAAGACTGGTACCGGGAGCACTGAGGGCCTCCCGGAGGAGCTTTGCAGTGCATGGAATCAAACAGTATGGAGGTATGATTCCAACATGTTTGATACCAAACACAACAGGGTTAATTCCAGCCAGTTTAGAGATGGTCATTGCCTAATGACGCATGGCCACTCTATGTATCGTAATGGCTGATGCCCTTACAACCCGGGAGAATGGACTCCGAAGGTTGTAGGGTTGTCATGTTCATGCAGGAGCACCCTCACACTTAGAACCAAGCACCCTGCCCTCAGAATTGAAAGGCCTGCCTTAGGGGTGACTTACAGGTTTTAAGTGCCGTGACCTCAGATATAAGAAAACATATATCTGCTGTAAGTGGATCTAGCACCAGCGTACACAGGCTGCAATGGCAGGCCTGTAGTCACAATGTGAGTGGTCTCCCATGGGTGGCAGTCCACATGCTTTGCCCATGGGAGACCCCTGGGGTACCTATGCCCTGGGTACCATATACAAGGGACGTAGAAGTATATACAAGTATTCACCATGTCCAATTTAGGGGAGAAAGCACAGAGGCTGGGGTCCTGGTTAGCAGGATCCCAGTCAGACTAGCCAGAAACAGCTTAACACCAGGCAACAGGTGGTTGTAACCATAAAAGTAGATCCTACTTTCCTACAAGCCCTAAAAGAGATCAGTGACTTGCAAAATGAGATTTCAAAAAATGAAGGTAAAAATAAACAGGAAGAGCTGAAAGAACAAATGAAAAAATGATTAATTAGCTATGAACAGAAGATAAGACAAAGAAAACAAGATAAATTTGACAAAGTTGCAGACAACTATTAACAAGGGAGTGTCTTGACATTTTCTAAAAAGTTCAACGCACCCAGGAGTGAGTTGAATAGCAATAAAAATGTAACCACTCTTGAGAGCAAAGAGACATCTGAATCCGATATTACAGTCAGGTGAAGAAGGTGCAGATTCATTGGCACCTAGGCAAAGTCCGACCACTTTTCACAAGGAGTTACGCCAGATACGGCAAAAATGGCTCTGGGGAGGAAAAGGCAAACCACCAGAACCACGAGCAAGCAAAAAACAAGAAGGGCGGCTGGAAGCAACGACAACAGTGCCTTGCCGCTTGTAACCAGAAGCAAGAGGGGGAACAAATGCAGATAAATATTTAGACTCTAACTATTATAAATCTGACTCCAAAGAAATTGACTAGGGCAGAGGAATCTGTACTAAAGTTAGGACTTACGTTCTGTCTCAACAATAAATTTGAATGCACACAAACGCGTATTGACCTTTTCAGATTTTCAAGAAAATTGAAATTACCCAAATTTATTACATAGAAGGGAACGTTTGCGAAGAAAGGAAGGACAGGGACTGAATGTATTGATATGGATATATTGACGTGCAATGACCTTGAAACTTTAGCAATCCTAGAAGGATCTGTACAATGGGGAAGTTTCTCAAACTGATAACATACATGAAAGAAAGTACAGAGTTTAACATCTAGGTATAATTCAACAAGGGGCACCCATTCAAACCGGCGTCCACTTTTTTGCCTCAAATGTCAATTGATGCCATTGATGTCTTCAATAGAGAGCAGTCAATAGAGATGCAGTCAATAAAGAGCACATGCAATACGAATTAAAGGCTTGAGATCAGGAGCAAAAAGAGAATGTAACATCAATAAACAACAGAGGACAGCCTTGGCCAATCTACAGAATGATAAAAGCATTGTATGTAAACCGTCAGTTAAAGGGCCAATATCGTTTTACAAACAAGAGTGAATTACTGCAAAGAAGCTTTAAGGCAATTGAAATACACTACTTGCTACACGGAAATATCTAAGCTGGAGTTATCATAAAAGTATAACGGACTACACTCTCTTATTGAAATTTGGCCTGAGAAGAGTATGCTGGAGTTAGAAAAGTTGCTGCTTCTTCATTGTCCCTATCACCAGACGCCCACGTTTTATCATCTGCCCAGAATTTATAAGAGCGACACTAAATTCCACAGGACGACCCATTGTTTTGTCACAAGGAAGCCTAACAGAACACATGTCAATATATGTAGATGACTTTCAGTTTTAATTTGTTATTAAACTAACCTTGTATGTGAAAGACACTAAAGATTTCTTGAGATGCCTATCAGATGTAACGTGGGGACTGGACTTTTTATTGACATTTCCAGCCTTTAAACAAGCATAACACACACAGATGGACTTGAAGTAGTGAGGTACTTTTTGAAAGGATGCTCGCTCAAATACTTATAATACAATGCCATGCAGATTGAATTTGTACAGTTCTGTCTATATAACAACATATTTATATTTCAGGACTGTGAGAGGCTGGCTTAGAATAAAAATATTTATTTATTAAACAAACACTGACTAATACATTTGTACTATCTCCTATCCGGAAAGAGAAACCCAATACACACAATACTTAGGAAATAGAGCATTTAAGTAGCACAAATACACAGTGGTCTCCAGGTGGAAACCAAACTAAAATAGTAGAATGCGAACCACAACTCAAATCAAGAATGGAGCCAAAAGACATAGAAGTGTTGGGGACCCAAGGAACCACCCAAGTTAAGTACCCAGGATCCCCACGGAGGCCATGAGCAGAGCGTGAACAAGACCGCGTGATCAACACAAGTCAAAAGGTTGCAATTTCACCCTTCCCAGTGGACCCTGAAGAAACCCTGTGGAAGATGGAAGGATGGAGAATCACTCCACCCGTCGATACCCCAGGAACCATGATACCTACACCAGGGAAACCGGGAGCACAGGTGTCAAGTAACGTTAGAAACCACCGTAGACCACAATGGAGAACTTCAGGAAAGATGTCGCTGGAGAAAACGGTGAAGGAGTCCGGTGGAACTCAAGGGTGGACTCAAGATGAGAGCTACCTGAAGCAGAGGGGACAGAGTCTATGCAACTCAAGAGTGACCAGGAGGCAAGGAAGATGAATGCCCACCAATGTTGGAGATGCAGGAAAGGTTGAGGGTGCCCTTGAAGTTGCAGCTGCGCAGACTAGGCGATGCTGTGGAAGACCAGGCGTCCTTCACAAGCTGTCCCATGTCGGATGTCGAGAGTCCGCGGGTCAGTGTCCGGCAGAGGCACCAACAAGCCTTAGCAGCAGCAAACAACATAGTCGACGAAAATGGTGCAGTGTGGGGACCAGCAAGGTCCAAGTTACTCACTACAAGCAGGTAAGTCAGAGCAGGCCTGAGCGAGTAGGGAAGCCTACTGAAGCCAAAGAAGACATTCAAGAGGACACAGGGGTCGCAGAGGGCCTAGAGCAGCTGACCAATGAAGAAGGCCAACGGTGCAGAAAAAGCGGTAAGGGTGAAGATCTGGGCTGGAGGTGTTGCTTGAGGTTGGAGCTTCTTGAAGCCCGAAGATCTCTGGAGGAGAGAGCCAACAGGCCTTGGCAACTGCAAACGGACCCAGTACACAAGGGTTCTGTCCCAGCGGTTCCGCCGAGGGATACTGGCCTCAAACTCCGTATGAAGACAGTGCAGGCCTGGGGAGGTGCAAAACCACCACCTGTGTTGCTGAGCCTTTCGGAGTCCGTGGGAGCCCAGTATCAGCAGACCAGTCAGCTGCGTTGCGGTGCCTGCAGATGCAGTAGAGTGACTCCTTCACTCAAAGAGAGATTCCTTAAGGCATCTTGGATGTCGACAGGCCTGGTGAAGAACTTCAAAGGAGCACGGGCACAGACGTTGCAGAAGACTAGCAGGACGATGAGACCAGGAGAAGAAGGAATCTTACCCAGTGCTGCCTCGGTTCCCAAAGCAAAGAAGCGAAGTCTAGAGTGAGAGTGTCCAGATGGTCGAAGTTGAAGTGGTATGTGATCTGAATCTTCTCCCTTGATTAATCTAGGGACCCACCCACAGGAAAGTCCTTCAGTACACTTTGGAAAGGGTTGGGACGATTTAAGGGTCCTTCCCAGAGGAGGGGCAGGACAGTGGGGAGTATACTCCCATGTCCTTTGACCAGTTTCGCACCAGAGCAAGAGCCAAAAGCTCTCTGAACTGGTTTGAACTGGAGTATGCAAGGAGGGCACCAAATATGCTCTTCAAGCAGTTTCAGTGGCGCTGGCAAGCACCCCCACCCTGTCCCAATACACTAAACCCTGTCTTGGAGGTGGTCACACTTTCCTGTGACAGGATATATTTTGATCTGCCTTCCCCTGCTCGAGCTAGGGAAGAAAAATGTCTCTGGTTGGAAGCCCTAGCTTGCTGACCGGTTCTGGAAGACTGGTACTGGGAGCACTGAGGGCCTCTGGGAGGAACTTTAAAGTGCATGGAATTATACCTCCCACACCGGGTATGAGTCCAACATGTTTGATACCAAACATGACAGGGTTTGTTACAGCCAGTTTAGAGATGGTCATCGCATAATGACACATGGCCCCTATATAGGCTTTAATGGCCGATGCACTTACAAACCGGGAGAATGGACTCTGAAGGTTGTAGTGGTGCCCTGCTCATGCAGGGGCACCCTCACACTTGCGACCCAGCACCCGGACTTCAGGGTTAAAAGGCCAGCCTTAGGGGTGGCTTATAGGTTTCAAATGTAGTGACCTCAGATATAGAGAAACCTATATCTGTCCTAAATGCTGTTAGCATTAGCTTACACTGCCTGCAGTGGCAGGCATGAAATCACAATTTGAGTGGTCTCTCATGGGTGGCATAATACATGCTGTAGTCCATGGGTGACCCCTAGTTTACCTATCCCCTGGGTACCTTAGTATCATATGCTAGGGACTTACAAGGGTACACCAGTAGCCAATCAGGATGGTACCTAGGTACTCACCATGTCCAATTTAGGGAAGAAGCAAAGAGACTGGGGTCCTGATTAGCAGGATCCCAGTAAGACTAGTCATAGAAATATAATGACAACAGTAACAAGCATTGGCATAGCCAATAGGACCCCCCTTTGGGACATTATAAGTGTTTAGGCATGCAACAGTTGATGTTGCACCAAGGATATTGTGCTGCATCATTAAATACTTATAAGGTCCCAACGGCGAGACCTATTGGCTATGCCAATGCTTGTTCCTTGCTGTGCCAGCTGAAATGATAGAGGTACCTCATCCGGTCCACATGCAACCCCACAGTGTTTTAAATGTTCTGCACATCTCCTTCCCCAATACTGCAGCAGCCTACCCCCTTCCCCCCAGGCAATACATCGCAGGTGCCATATGGCTTGGGAAGTAAGCAACATTTTACCTGCCCTCCTGCCATGTGTGTTGGGGGTTATAGATTAACAGATGTGTAGGTGAGCACTGCGTCACTGCATTTAAAGGTTCGGACCAGCTTGTGACTGTCCTTGATTGGCTGCTGCAGCGGCGACACTCAGTTCAGACTACAAACTGCACTGAGCCCCATGAATCTGTAAAAAACAGAGGATCAGCGCCTGCCTATCAGCGTGACAATCAAGTTACTTACCTTCGGTAACGATATATCTGTAAGAAACATTAGTTTGTTAGATTCCTTACCTTAGAATATCCCCAGGTGTCAGGCTGGATCCGGAAAGATTTTTCGTCAGCACTACCCTTGCGTGTCGGTAGGCGTCGTCTGCGACTCCGCGTCCGTCGTCGGCGTCGTGATCGCCAGGATGACGTCGTCGGAGTACTTAGACGCCGCCCTCGCGCGCTGACGTCAGTTCTATACATAGCTTTCCGCACCAGGAACGCAGAGCCATGCAAGAAACCGACACTGGTGCCATGAAACTAGGGCCCTGAAAGGGATGACCTTAACCCTAGATATCGGTTCGCAGAACGGAGAGGATGGGTGGTAAGGAATCTAACTAACTAATGTTTCTTACAGATATATCGTTACCGAAGGTAAGTAACTTGTTCATCTGAAAGAAACATGTTAGTTAGATTCCTTACCTTCGAATAGATACCCCAGCAATACCAACCCCGGTGGTGGGTCTGTGAATCAAGATCACACCAGGAAGTCCTGGAGAACGGAACGGCCAAAGAAGCCGTCTCTCCGGACTTGGCTGTCCAGGCAGCAATGCTTGGCGAACGTGGGCAGCGAGGCCCACGTTGCTGCCTGACAAATGTCCTGCAGAGGGACTCCCTGTTCCAAGGCAGTAGTTGCCGCTGTGGAATGGGCCCTCAGCCCAATAAGAGTTTCCTTTTTAGCTAAGGAATAACAGGCCTTGATACACAAAACGACCCACCGAGAGATGGTTCGCTTGTGCACCGCCGGCCCCTTCTTAGCGCCCACGTAGCCAACAAAGAGTTGGTCGTCAACCCGGAACTGTTTGGTGCGGTCCAGCTAGAAAGACAGCGCCCACTTTGGGTCCAGACGGTGGAGCCTCTCTTCCTCTTTCGAGGGATGCGGAGGCAGAAAGAAGGTGGGCAGTGTAACAGACTGGCCGATGTGAAAGGCAGTTACCACCTTAGGGAGAAAGGAAGGACGAGTCCTGAGAACAACTTTGTCCGAATGGACAGAAAAGAAAGGAGGCTTAGAAGAGAGAGCTTGGAGCTCACTCACCCTTCTAGCAGAGGTGATGGCAACCAGGAACACAGTCTTAAGAGTCAGAAGACGAAGGGGACAATTATGAAGTGGCTCAAAGGGAGCGCACATCAGATAGGTCAATACGAGATTCAAACCCCACTAAGGCATTATGAAAGGGACAGGAGGAAACATGTGAGTAATGCCCTTAAACAATCAAGAAACACCAGGGGATTTAAAAAGAGAAGGCTGATCAGGAAGCCGTAAGAAAGCAGAAATAGCCGAAAGGTATCCCTTGAGGGTGCCCAGAGCAGAGCCCTGCCGGACCAGAGAAAGAAGGAAGAGGAGAACCTCAGAAAGAGGGGCGGAAAGGGGATCCACAGCCTTTGCTGTGCACCATGCCACAAATTTGTTCCACCTGCAGGCGATACCGATTTTGTGGAGGGACGTCTGGCTGCCAGAATGACATTACAGACTTCAGGAGGCAAGTAAAATGGCATCAACTGCCGACGCTCAATCTCCACGCATGGAGGTGGAGGCTGGACAGGTTCGGGTGGAGGACCGTCCCCTGCTGCTGCGACAGAAGGTCCTCCTGAAGAGGCTGTCGAATCGGGGAACCGATCGATAGACTGAGTAGCTCAGGATACCAGTATCTTTGTGCCCAATCCGGAGCCACAAGGATGACTTGGGCCCGGTTGCGCCTGATCTTCTTCAGCACTCTGGGCAGAAGTGGTATATGCGGAAAGGCGTACAACAGACCGCAGCTCCACTCGCAACGAAAAGCGTCTCCGAGCGAATGCCGCCTTGGAAATTCCAACGCGCAGAACTGCTGACATTGCGCGTTCTCGTCGGTGGCGAATAGATCTAACCAAGGCTCTCCCCACTGCCGAAAGAGGCCTTGTGCCACGTCCGAGTTCAGGCGCCATTCGCGATCCATCATGCACCGGCGACTGAGTTTGTCCGCCCTGGCGTTCAGAGAGCCCGCCAGGTGTTGAACCACCAGGGTGATGCCCTGATGTTCAAGCCATGTCCAGAGGCGCAGAGCCTCCTGACAAAGGGTCCACGACCCCACCCCGCCCTGTGTGTTGCAATACCACATGGCGGTGGTGTTGTCCGTGAACACCTGCACTACACTTCCCCGGACAGAGGGAAGGAATGCTTTCAGTGCAAGCCGGATTGCCCGCAGCTCCAAGAGGTTGATATGGAGCCGGGACTTCGCCGGAGACCAGAGGCCTCTGATCTCCGCCTCTCCCATGTGTCCCCCCCATCCCAGGAGGGACGTATCCGTCACTACTGTATGCTCCGGTTGGGGAAGGGAGAGGGATCTGCCACTGACCCAATCGCGGTCCGTGAGACACCACTGAAACTGGCTTGCAGTGCCCTCCGAGGTCAAGACATGGTCGGACAGGTTGCCCCGATGCTGGGCCCACTGAAACTTCAGGTCCCACTGCAGAGCCCGCATCCGCCACCGGGCGTGATGTACCAGCAGGATGCCGGCGGCCATCAGACCCAGAAGCCGCAGCACCAACCTGACCGAAACCCAGGATAGAGGCTAAAAGATCGGAATCAGAGCCTGAATATCCCGAACCCGCTGATCCGGAGGATAGACCCGGAACTGCGCCGAGTCCAGAACCGCTCCGATGAAGAGAAGCTTCTGGGAGGGACTCAGATGCGACTTCGGCACATTGATGGAAAACCCCAGCAAATGCAGGAGGTCGGCCGTAGTCTGGAGGTGGGAGACGACTGCCTGGGGCGAGCCCGCCTTCAACAACCAGTCGTCGAGATAGGGGAAGACTGGAACCCCTAATCTGCGCAAGTGAGCTGCGACCACCGCCATCATTTTCGTGAACACCCGAGGGGCACTGGTGAGGCCGAAGCGGAGCACGGTAAACAAAGTGCTCGTGGCCTACCGTGAACCGCAGGTAACACAGGTGGGCCGGCAGGACGGGGATGTGGAAATAAGCGTCCTGCAAGTCCAACGCTACCATCCAGTCTCCAGGGTGTTGGGCAGCCAGAACCTGAGCTAGAGTGAGCATCTTGAACTTCTCCTTCCGGAAGAAAGCGTTGACGCTCCTGAAGTCCAAGATAGGGCGTAGGCCCCCTTTCTCCTTCTTGGGAACCAAAAGTAGTGGGAGTAACAACCCCGACCTACTTCTGGGCCAGGAACGTGCTCGATGGCCCCCTTGGCCAAGAGGGCATAACTACCTCCCGCAGAAGTTTCAAGTGATCCCCCGACATGCGGTGGTACTGCGGTGGCATGGCTGGAGGGGTCGCCTCGAAGAGGAGGGAGTAGCCCCTTCGGACAATTTGCAGCACCCACCTGTCCGATGTGATGGTACGCCAGTGGAGCAGGTGATGGCGAGCTCTGCCTCCTACTGGCGTGGAATGGGCCGGAAAGCTCGGACTAGAAGGGCTTTGAGGCGGATGCTGCTGGGGTAGATGTGGATGGACCGGCTCTTTGTCCTCCTGCTCCGCCTGGGCGGAATCCGCGACCGCGTTGAGACTGGGTCTGCGGCCTGTGCCTAGACGGACGTGAGGGGGCGCCCCTTCCTTGGCCACGAAAGGGGCAAAAAGCGGAAGTTTGCGGGCACGGGGCCGAGAGGCCCAAGGACTTGGCCGTAGCCCTGGAGTCCTTAAAGCGCTCCAGCGCACTATCCGCTTTGTCGCCAAAAAGGCGACAGCCATAGAAGGGCATGTCCATAAGGGTGCTCTGGACATCCCCGGAGAAATTTGTGGATGTCAGCCAGGCGTGGCGACGAATTGCCACCGTGGTCGCAATTGCCCTGCCTAGCGAGTCTGTTGTGTCCAGTCCACATCGGATTGAATACCGTGCCGCATCCCGCCCCTCAGCAAGAGCCTGGGCGAGCAGTGTACGGGCCTCCTCCGGACACTGTGGCAGCACGTCCTCCACCGTATCCCACAGGGAGTGGGAGTAACCGTCCAAAAGGCACGCGGTGTTGATAGACCGCAACCCCAAACTAAGGGAGGAGAACAGCTTCTTCCCAAACTGTTCCAACCTTTTCCACGATCCGGGGGAGAGGACGGGAAGGAGGTCTGGGAGGTAGAGGCCTGGATAACTAGGCTCTCGGGTATGGGGTGCACCGACAGAAAACTGGGGTCGCCCGGTGCAGGGCGGTGGCGCTGGGCCACGTTCCGGTCCACAGGAGTGACTGTGGAGGGCTTGGACCAGGTGCCCATCAGAATGTCGGTCAGTGCTTTATTGGACTGCAGCAGAGGCTCCGAGGAGCTTACCGGCGGTTGAAGCACTTCAGTGAGGAGATTAGTCCTCACGGCCACAGCAGGATGCCTTGCGCAGCACTACAGAATACGTAGCACCCTCCTCCGTAGCCACGGAGGGAGGAGAGATGAAGCCAGTGTCAGGGGAGGTATCAAGACCACTGGCATCCCCCAGTTCGTCTGCCCAGTTCTGAGATAACTGGCACTCCTGTGCCAGAGGGTCCTCAGACCCCTCCCAGTCGTCTCCGTCATCCGACTCCTGGTATACAGGTGGAAGGATCGGAGCCGGGCGGAAGATGAACCTGTCATCCATCGGCGCCGCCCAACGCCGGGCCGGGACCGGGACTAAATCGGGGAATGGCGTCGTCCAAAGGCGGCGCCGGGGGCGGCACTGGAGGGGTCGGCACAGGGGTCGTAAGGTCGACCGGCGTCGACCGGGATCCAGGCCTGGATCCCGCGGGGACCTGTGGCGTCAGGACCAAAGTCGACGACGGCGCCGGGGCCGGAGCCGCCAGCTCGCTAGGCCTCCCAGTCGAGCCTGCGGGGCCCGAAGGCGCGTCGGCAGGTGTCGACGGCAGAGCCAGGCTCCTCATGGCCACGATGAAGTCTCTGATCTCCGCCGGAGTCGCGTCAGACCCAGAGACCGGAGGGTATGGGGTCGGATGGGACTCCTGCGGCTCCAACGGAGCCACGTGGGTGGTGCCACAAGAACCCTCAGCCGAGTCGCGCGACCGGCGAGGGGAGTCAGAAGAGCGATGTCACCTCTTCGAATTCTTCTTACTGTGCCTCGACTTACCTGAATGTGAGGACTTCGACCCCGACGAGCGGTGATGGCTGCGGCTCCGCGACCGGTCCCTCGACCTCCTACTCGACAGGGACCGGGAGCCGACTGCCGGATCTCAAGCAGCTTGCGGGACCACTCCCGCCTAGCCTTCGAGGTCAAGGCCCAGCAGTCAAGGCATGACTCGGCATCGTGGTCGGCCCCAAGGCAATTAGTGACTAAAAGGGTATGCTCTTCCCGGATCGGCACTTACTGGCGCGGAAAAAAGAAGAACTGAAATCAGCGCTCGAGGGCGGCGTCTATGTACTTCGATGACGTCATCCCCGTGATCACGACGCCGACGACGGACGCCGATCTGCAGACGACGCCTAGCGACGCGCAAGAGTATTACTGACGAAAAATCTTTCCGGATCCAGCCTGACGCCTGGGGATATTCTAAGGTGAGGAATCTAATGTGTTTCTTTCAGATACTAGATAATGATAGCACGTTCCTGAATAGGAAAATGTCTTTCGTTTTGCACTCAATCTCAGAGATATGATCTCTTTTGTGAAATTAAACTCAGGTAAATCGGAATTTATTCAAGCATAACTTGAGTTTATTAACCGTTGTTCAAAGTTAATGAAGTCAAAGAATTGTATTCATTCTTTATCAATGCATCATATATCCAACTGCCCAATGCATTTCGGGCTTTTTTAAGCCCTTCTTCAGGGGCGGTACTCTGAAAGGATAAGGTATAGGGTTCAGTATATATATATACATTTTATAAACACTCAATAGAAAAGAACAATTTTTATCCAAACAATTATACAGTAGATTTTGATTGTAACAAACATGATCATGTTGAAACAGTATTAAAAGTAATACGTTCGTAATAAGTAAAAAAACACAATACCAGTGTTGGTAATTACCAAAATGGAGGTACACTACACATCAAAGTGATGTGAAAATATCCACTTGTTTTACATGTTAAAACAACATACTGTGATGTGCATTTACCAAGGTCATAAGAAATAGTGAAGCCGAAATGGACCAAGAAAGTTTGGGTGGTAGTGCAAGTAAAAAAATTAAATAAAAAAATGAAAATGCCATATAGGACAAAGTAATGTGGTGTGTTTTTGCCAAAATTGTAGGAAAAAGTAAAGACGAAATAAAAAGAAAAATCTGGATGGTGGTGTGGGTAACAAAAATACATACAGCGTGGGGCCTTTTAAAAGAATACAATCACTATCTGACAAGTAACGGAAGATCAAACTTACAGTTGGTATGGTGATGTATAGATTCTCCTGAACCCGGGAGAATCAAATCGGAAACGCTCCGGTAAGTGTAATGGATGGTAATCATGTGATATATAGACATGTGATAAGGAAAAGTGCGGGAAAAAGAGAACTACAAAGAAAACAGACTTGTAGTTCCAAGAGGTAATCATGTGATATGTGATAAAGAAAAATGCGGGAAAAGGAGAACTACAAAGAAAACAGACTTGTAGTTCCAAAAGGTCAATAAAGTTTAGTGAAACTACACGTGCAAACAAAATATAAAATAATAAACAAAAGTGAGTGCAGTTAAATCTGTAAAGGAATTAGGCCAAAAGTAAAAAGAATGGAATAGACAGCGTGTGAAACCGAAGAAACACATGTAATTCGAGTGATTCGAACCAAAAGCGATAGTTCAAAAAATGTAAGATATTACCAAATCCTGGAGCTTGTAAGGGAGCGTCAATGTAATAGTGCAATAGTACATGTGTATAAGATGAAATTAGTAAGTAAAATAAAATGAAATAACTGTGAGGTTCAACATGAACTGTAAAGTTACACAAGGTACTAGGGTATCACAAGTCGGGTGGAAAGTTCAAATCTCCAATTTAAGGTGAATAAAGGAGACCTTAGTTACAGAAAACAGCCCAGATCATAACGCTCGTTGAGACATTTCGGATGTATGGAATTCAGCTTGTGGATCCAAAATGTTTCTCTTTGTAATAGATATTTACTATTGTCACGACCCCTCAGCTGGGGAATCTGTTCAAGAACCAAAAATCGCAGTTGACAGATGTTGTGCTGATGCTGGTGAAAATGAGTTGCGATTGGTGATTTCGCCTGTTTGGTACGTATATTGCTTTTGTGTTCATTGATCCGTATACAGATTTTTCTCTCAGTTTTGCCCACATAAACCAAACCACATGGACATTTCAACATGTAAATGAGATTCTGACTATTACATGTGGCTGTAACCTTGAGTTTGATCGTGTTGCCTTGTGAAGGATGTTGGATGTTGGTACCTTTGATGATAGAGTTACAGTTACCACAGTTAAGACATGGTAAAGTACCTTTGAAGGAGCTGGTAGTGAGTTCATCAGCTTTAGACAATATTTGTTTGATGTTGCGTGATCTTTGGTAAGCAAATCTAGGTGATATTTCAAAAATGTTATTGAAATCCATTTCCATGCTTAACATAGGCCAATACCTGAGGATGGTTTTTTTTATGTTGAAACTTTGTGTGGAAAATTTTGACACAAATGTCATTCGTTGATCTGAAGTTTTTGGTGGTTTGGGTGAAAGAAGCATCTGTCGGGTAGATTTGTTAGACTTCAATATGGCGCTGTCAAGAACTTTGGTAGGATATTTTCGTTGTTCAAATTTGGAAATGCAAGCGGATTTGCTTGATTCAAACAATTCATTGGTACTTGAGATTCTTTTCAATCGTAGTAGTTGTGAGTAGGGCAAGTGATTCTTGAGAGATGGTTGGTGGAAACTGTGAAAGTGCAGGAGATTATTGCGGTCAGTAGGCTTAGTGTAAACCTCAGTGGTGAGGTTTCCTTGGTATAATATGACCTTGGTATCCAGGAATGTTATCGATTCTTTGTTTATACAGTGAGTGAATTGAATTCGTTGGTCAACTGTATTAAGTGATTCAATTAATGATTCCAGATGATCAATTGAGCCATTCCATAAGATAAAAATGTCATCAATGTATCTTTTATAAAGGGTAAGATGTTGGGTCCACTCGTGTTTGCAAAGTATGTTGTCTATTTCAAAACGGTGCATAAAGAGGTTCGCGTATGTTGGGGCGGCACAATTGCCCATGGAAGTTCCGGAGCATTGAATGTAAAATATTCCTGCCCATTCGAAGGCAGGCACAAGGCCACCCGGAGATCCAGGAGGAAAAACATCAACAAAATCAGTGGCCAAGAGCACGCGCAGTCAGAAAACCTCGTGATAAACATCTCTTCTTATAATCTTACACAACTCCAGATTGCTACACTTCAAAAAGGAACCTCCTTTGTTCCCACCTACCATTCCAATCAATTAGAAACTGATATAAGTTTCTTTAAATTCATGCGTCTACTGAGACTTAAACACTATTTTCGAAACATCCTTAACATTCCAAATGTACCACGGAAGAACACCCTAATGGGACTTCGCAACAGGAGCACCTTCACAGCACCCATGAGTCATAAAGTATTGGATGCCTACAAAACAATCGTTAATAAAGAACTCAAAAAAATTGGTTACCATAACAAAAAGGCATACTCTAACATAACCAAAAAGGAACAACAAGCCTTAAAAGAATTAGCAAACAAACCAGAGATTACCATACGTCAAGCCGACAAAGGTGGAGCACTGGTCATTATGGATACCATCTTTTACACTAAAAATGTTAATGATCACGTCAACAATTCAGATACATACATGCCCACCCCAACGGATCCAACCAATGATTTCATGATTGTGCTAAAAACCATCGTTAATACAGCTTTAGAACAGGGTGTCATCAACGACGAAGACAAAACATATCTGATCAAAAGCAACCCATCTACACCCTATATCTATATGCTCCCTAAAATGCACATAAACGCCACAAGACCGCCATTTAGACCCATTGTGTCTACAGTGAACTCACTACATGAACCCGTAGGGAAATACTTGGACAAACATCTACAAGCTTCTGTTCAGTCGATGACTACCTACATTAAGGACACTACTGATTTTCTCAATATCCTGGAGTCCATTCAAAATTTGATAACCATGGAAACCGTCCTATGTACCATTGATGTAAACTCACTTTACACTTCCATACCCCATGATAAAGGCATTGAGGCAATCGAGTCATTTCTGATGACCACAGACAAACCAGAGAATCTCAAAGTATTTCTGATGGAACTCATGCATTTCACCCTTTATCACAGTTACTTCGAATGGGCAGGAATATTTTACATTCAATGCTCCGGAACTTCCATGGGCAATTGTGCCGCCCCAACATACGCGAACCTCTTTATGCACCGTTTTGAAATAGACAACATACTTTGCAAACACGAGTGGACCCAACATCTTACCCTTTATAAAAGATACATTGATGACATTTTTATCTTATGGAATGGCTCAATTGATCATCTGGAATCATTAATTGATTCACTTAATACAGTTGACCAACGAATTCAATTCACTCACTGTATAAACAAAGAATCGATAACATTCCTGGATACCAAGGTCACATTATACCAAGGAAACCTCACCACTGAGGTTTACACTAAACCTACTGACCGCAATAATCTCCTGCACTTTCACAGTTTCCACCAACCATCTCTCAAGAATCACTTGCCCTACTCACAACTACTACGATTGAAAAGAATCTCAAGTACCAATGAATTGTTTGAATCAAGCAAATCCGCTTGCATTTCCAAATTTGAACAACGAAAATATCCTACCAAAGTTCTTGACAGCGCCATATTGAAGTCTAACAAATCTACCCGACAGATGCTTCTTTCACCCAAACCACCAAAAACTTCAGATCAACGAATGACATTTGTGTCAAAATTTTCCACACAACGTTTCAACATAAAAAAAACCATCCTCAGGTATTGGCCTATGTTAAGCATGGAAATGGATTTCAATAACATTTTTGAAATATCACCTAGATTTGCTTACCAAAGATCACGCAACATCAAACAAATATTGTCTAAAGCTGATGAACTCACTACCAGCTCCTTCAAAGGTACTTTACCATGTCTTAACTGTGGTAACTGTAACTCTATCATCAAAGGTACCAACATCCAACATCCTTCACAAGGCAACACGATCAAACTCAAGGTTACAGCCACATGTAATAGTCAGAATCTCATTTACATGTTGAAATGTCCATGTGGTTTGGTTTATGTGGGCAAAACTGAGAGAAAAATCCGTATACGGATCAATGAACACAAAAGCAATATACGTACCAAACAGGCGAAATCACCAATCGCAACTCATTTTCACCAGCATCAGCACAACATCTGTCAACTGCGATTTTTGGTTCTTGAACAGATTCCCCAGCTGAGGGGTCGTGACAATAGTAAATATCTATTACAAAGAGAAACATTTTGGATCCACAAGCTGAATTCCATACATCCGAAAGGTCTCAACGAGCGTTATGATCTGGGCTGTTTTCTGTAACTAAGGTCTCCTTTATTCACCTTAAATTGGAGATTTGAACTTTCCACCCGACTTGTGATACCCTAGTACCTTGTGTAACTTTACAGTTCATGTTGAACCTCACAGTTATTTCATTTTATTTTACTTACTAATTTCATCTTATACACATGTACTATTGCACTATTACATTGACGCTCCCTTACAAGCTCCAGGATTTGGTAATATCTTACATTTTTTGAACTATCGCTTTTGGTTCGAATCACTCGAATTACATGTGTTTCTTCGGTTTCACACGCTGTCTATTCCATTCTTTTTACTTTTGGCCTAATTCCTTTACAGATTTAACTGCACTCACTTTTGTTTATTATTTTATATTTTGTTTGCACGTGTAGTTTCACTAAACTTTATTGACCTTTTGGAACTACAAGTCTGTTTTCTTTGTAGTTCTCCTTTTCCCGCATTTTTCTTTATCACATATCACATGATTACCTCTTGGAACTACAAGTCTGTTTTCTTTGTAGTTCTCTTTTTCCCGCACTTTTCCTTATCACATGTCTATATATCACATGATTACCATCCATTACACTTACCGGAGCGTTTCCGATTTGATTCTCCCGGGTTCAGGAGAATCTATACATCACCATACCAACTGTAAGTTTGATCTTCCGTTACTTGTCAGATAGTGATTGTATTCTTTTAAAAGGCCCCACGCTGTATGTATTTTTGTTACCCACACCACCATCCAGATTTTTCTTTTTATTTCGTCTTTACTTTTTCCTACAATTTTGGCAAAAACACACCACATTACTTTGTCCTATATGGCATTTTCATTTTTTTATTTAATTTTTTTACTTGCACTACCACCCAAACTTTCTTGGTCCATTTCGGCTTCACTATTTCTTATGACCTTGGTAAATGCACATCACAGTATGTTGTTTTAACATGTAAAACAAGTGGATATTTTCACATCACTTTGATGTGTAGTGTACCTCCATTTTGGTAATTACCAACACTGGTATTGTGTTTTTTTACTTATTACGAACGTATTACTTTTAATACTGTTTCAACATGATCATGTTTGTTACAATCAAAATCTACTGTATAATTGTTTGGATAAAAATTGTTCTTTTCTATTGAGTGTTTATAAAATGTATATATATACTGAACCCTATACCTTATCCTTTCAGAGTACCGCCCCTGAAGAAGGGCTTAAAAAAGCCCGAAATGCATTGGGCAGTTGGATATATGATGCATTGATAAAGAATGAATACAATTCTTTGACTTCATTAACTTTGAACAACGGTTAATAAACTCAAGTTATGCTTGAATAAATTCCGATTTACCTGAGTTTAATTTCACAAAAGAGATCATATCTCTGAGATTGAGTGCAAAACGAAAGACATTTTCCTATTCAGGAACGTGCTATCATTATCTACGATTTGAATTCCCTACTCAGGGGGATTAATTCGTTTGCACCAACTAATTTTGCTTAAATTATTGACCTGGAGAAATTTTGAGTGCGCAACTTCTGTTCTAGCTTTTCTTTCAGATACAACATTACTTATGGCAATTGACATTTCTGCAACAACAGAGAATGTGCCACCATACGCACTATATATGACCAATTGACTGTAGCAAAGTCAAATAGCCCCAAACTAATGGAGAGGGAGGGAAGAAGGACATGACCAAGATCCACACTGTAAAAGAACTAGGGTGCAAGAGCGTGGATGGATAAATGAGCCCACCGCCCAATTGCAAGAATGGGTTGAGAAGCTACAGGTAAAACAGAGTAAGACATAATGAAGTAAACTAACACGCACCAAGACAGAGACTACTGGTAGATAGACCAGTAGGTAAGAACCCAACCTGAAAAGGTCCTCGCAGAGCGGGGTGGATGGGTGGGAGTTAAAGAATGTGCGGCTAGACTGTGTCTACCAGATACATGGTTACAGAAGGTAAGTAACCTGTTTGTCTAATAGAGACATCTAGACACAGATTCCTTAATTCAGAATAGATACCAAAGCTATGCCACATTGGAGGAAGGTCTGCGACTAAAATCCACCAAATTCCAAAAGAGAACTAATCAATCAATAAGGTTAACTGAAACAGGTGGGGACAGCAAGTGCAAGCGTGGCTGACACTAGACCCATTAAGTTCTGTAAAAGGAGCCTTAACAAGGAAAGGCAATGGCACCACAGTCCCGCTGAGGATAGTACGAGACTTCCCCATCCAGGAAAGGATATAGGGAAATCACAGAAACCAGAATGGCCAGTGCACAATAGAAGAAAATTCATAAGCTTCTGCAGTAAGAACTAGAAGCCGAACTTTGCGCAGGATCCCATAGATCTGCAAAAAATAATGTCCCAGAGAAAGGACAAAACAGCATGACCGAATCAGAGCATACAAAATGAGCATACTCAACAGTTGATGCCAAGAATGACATGGATGGAGACAGATGTCACCCATATATAGATATACAACAACTATGACTAGAAGGAGATACATGTATGTGGATAATAGGAACAGACGTAAGCAGACAGTGTGGACCTTGGGAGCCACACCACACATATGCAAAAGCCTATTAAATGTAGCATCAAAAGCACACATGCGTTGGCAGATAGATACAGAATGTACCGCCAGGGAGTCACACTGACCAACCATACCCAGAGGTACATTGGTTAAAGGATAACAGCAGAATCTGGGCACATCCATAAGGCTCGCTTTTGAAAGAAAGAGAAAGAGAAAAAGAGAGAGAGAAAGAGAGAGAGAGATATTATGATATATATATAAATATTTTCTTTCTTTTGTTTTAAGAAAGCAAAAGACAAGGGATACTTGAAGAGCGTGCCCAAGACAAATACAGCAGCCCGCCGCATAGGTACCAACGACTCAAATGTGATCCATAGCAGGACACAACATATGTCAAAACACAGTAAATCACATACATATATAGTCAGAAATGTGCATATAGAACCATAAACAGACACTGTATAAATGACAATGAGCATCCCTGAACAAAGAGACTTCCAAGGATAATATCGGTAGAGGCCATGAGCAGAGGGACCTGAGCCCCTGCCTGGCAATGAACAGAGGGACCTCACCCCCTGCCTGGGAAGTGCGTAGGAAAAAGGGGGTACAAGACAACGTGCAGCAGAAATGCGTCTGGCGTAGAACCAACTGCTGACTAGGAAAAACCAGGCAGGGTCTGTGCTATGAGGGAAGACCAAGGACATAAGCACTTCCTAATACCAGTGATCGAAGAGTAGACAATACCACAAAGAATAGCACGCAGCCAACGCTGTGGCGCAAGTTGGACCAGCAGGAACCCCGTGCCTCTGAATGTACCCACATATCGTGCCAGAACTGAAATCGGACTAGAAACATATCTGGAAGTCGACCAGAACAACATGCTCACCAGAGACACTGGCTTACGGCTAAGGCAGCGAACTTAGGCAAAAAAGGAAAGGCAAGAAAACGAAGATGTGAACATGCCGGGATGAGCCAATAGTGGCATAAAACCAACAATACCCTGGAGAAGTCTGCATCCTCAGAGACAAGAGAGAACTACTGACCAACCATAAAATACAAACATGTAAGCTCCAAAGAGAGCTCGCCACCCATGTGGGTCTTACCAGAGGAGAAGTCCCTCAACAGTAGGTAGAGCATGAAGAAGCGATAACCATATCTCGATAAGCCCTCAGCATGAACCAATAGAACATTTTCCAGAGGGAAAGAAGATAACATTCCTAAGAGGACCTCGAGGGATCCTTAGTAAGTACCTACACCATCCAGGAAGAACAGTTCCTGGAGCACTGCACACATACCACCCAGGAAGGAACTTCCTGTTGCAAAGTAGAATGGATATACAATAACCAACAAATACCCCACAGAGGGTATGTCACATCCCTATAAAAAGCAAGGAAACACCTCTTGAGACTAGCTCTCAGATAGAGGAGTCAAAAATAAGGGCAGAAACAGCTGTCTAGCTGTATAGTCCGTCTGATAAATAACAGCTTGAACCCAAAGACGGATTCCAGAGTAAAGCAGTCACAATACTGCAACCAATGCAAACAAGACAATAAGTCCACAACAAAGGACCAAAAATAATGTTACTCATGGAAAATCAGACATGAGAAGCAGGACCGCTAAGTCCGCATGACTGTCAAAAAGATGGGCCCCATCAAAGGGCAAATCTCGAAGATGTTCCTGAACATTTTCAGGAAAACTGCCCTCATGCAGCCAAGCATGGCGACGCAGAGCAACTGACCTGGCCACAGAGTCAGTGGTGTCCATGGCTGATAGAATTGAAAATTTAGTCAGCTCACACCCATATTGGAGTATCTGAGTCAGGTCAGCCCGAGGGCCTCCCCGAAGAGAGAGAAGGAGGCGCTCAACTAAGTCCCAGAGGGTGCAAGTAGCCCGTGCAAACACGCAGGACATGTTCATGGACCGAAGGCCCGAGCTCATGGACGCAAACATTTGCCGGCCACATGTTTCCAACCATCAAGACTCCCTAGTGGGTAGAAGTATCGGAGGAGAGGACGAAGGCAGCGAAGCTGAAGCTGCCTGGGCAACCAGCCCTTGAGCCCTAGGGTGGAGGGACAGACAGACAGGGTCATCTGGAGCCAGGTGATGATGAAATAGCACGTTTCATAGAGCCCCAGATGAGGGCCTCGCGTAGGTCCCCATAAGAATGTCGTATGACTCCTCGCCAAAAGGCAGCACGGGCTGACATCCAAAGAGCCCTGGTGGAGCAGATTCAACAAGGGATTAGAAAGCAGAGATAGAAGGAGGCTGGAACTGTACAATATCAGCAGCTTTGTGAACAACTCTTGCAAATGCAGCACTAGCCTCCGTGGCCATTCTAGGTGGCGACAGCAGATCATAATTAGGGGACGGTTACCGGCTAACACGTCCCCCAAAAGCCAAAGGCTCTGCAGCCCAAAGAGGACCAAGGGACTGCAAGTGCTCCACAGGAACATGTTCTGAGGAACACGTAAGCAACACTGTGGGGGAGGGTGGGGGGGGTGAACCCCCAGGGGCCTCATCCTCCATGAGCAAAGGAGTAGTAAGGGACGTCAACGGCGTCGAACGATGTCGAGCCGGCGCCGCTTCTATGTCGACGAATGCCGAAGAAGACTCCATCGACCAGCATCGGAACGGCATTAACTCGACATCCACTGAGAAGGGAGACTGCAGTGTGGGACGGCGTTGACTCGTAGACAAGTTCCCTGCTGCAGCCGCATCAGACGCCATCGCAGGGAGCCCCACAGGAATGTGCCCGGACACTGTAGGTGGACTGCCCCACCAGGCTGACTCCCGACAGCGCAGAGACTCCGGAACCAGAGTCAGGGCCCTCGATTGGCGCCGAGGGCGTACCTGCCAGCGAGCTCCCAATCTGAGTCCCTACCACCTCTGTGGGGCCCGAAGGCACGCCAGGGTGAGGGATCAACCCAATGATGGCCTGCACAGCCTGATAATAGGATTTCATCTGGGTCCTTGTCACCCCAACACCAGGAAATGGTGGTTAAGCGGGGCTGACTGCTAAGGGGCCATGTCTGGTAAAGACCAGGAGCAGTGGCGTCACAACTACGTGAGGCCGACGGCCTCATTACTTCTTCTTCTGCTTACCTGAGGAAGGCGAGCGACGTCCTCGGGAAGGACTCCATGACCTGCCCAGAACAGGAGCCCCCGCTCGAGATGGACACCGGCGAAGCTTGGACTCCGAATGGGAAATCTGGGCGGGCAACAATTTTATCCTACCTTCCCACAGGGACTTCGGCTTCTGCTGCCGATATCTGCTGCATACAGGTCTCACACTGTTTGAAGCCCGAAGACATCACACACTGTTCCCGGATGCGAAAAGGCGTCAGTAAGGCCTAAAAAACCAAACAGAGGATCCGCTTCTCCTGGATCTGCATTGCAGGCACGGAAAAAAAGAAAACTAACATCAGCGTGCCGGGATGGACTTATATGGCTCCACTGACATCATGTCCATGGACAACATCTGGGCAAAGCCATGCGATGCCTTTCCCCGACGTGCAGAGGTTCTGCTGAAAAATCTCTGGATCCAGACTAGCATCTGGAGGGTATTCTAAGTTAAGGAATCTGCAGCTACATGTCTCTATCAGATTTTCAATGTGCCACAAGAGAAAATATAAAGAAGTTCCAAGTCAGAGGTTACCAGAAAGAGGTTCTTAATAGAGCTATGAACAGGGTCCAACATAAGTCTAGACTAGAGCTTTTGAACGACAATAAGAAAAGGCTAGACACTTAATAACTTTAGACTGATCGCCAACTTTTCAAGTGATGCTAACTGCATCAGAAGGATAATGCAGAGGACCTGGCAAGTTCTTAAGTCTGAAGTACACATAGAAGCTGACCTCCCCGATTTCTCTCTTATTACATTTAGAAAGACTAAATCCTTAAAAGATAAACTGGTACAGAGTCATCTCATAGACAATAGTAGAGGACCAACCTTTAATCAATTAAAGGGATTTTTTCCCTGAGCCAAATGTAAAGCCTGAGCTAAAAGCAAAAACTAAGAAAATAACGAAATTTCTGAATTGTAATACTGCTTTCACAGTCTATTGCATGGTATGCCCCAGACAGTTAACATTTATTGAGAGTTATGCAACAATGGGGCAACCCAAAATACCACTGGACCCGGGTAAAGTACAGTACAGCACGAAATGGTTACAGTGGAGATACATTTTGAATGATAAGAATTTCAATCATTCATCACCATGACAGATCAAATAAATGCAATTTATTCTCTAATTATCACATGATTATACAGGACAGCATGATTGTCTGTACATTTGGTTAAAACGATGCTTGAAAAAGGGGGATTAGAGTGCTCAGCAGGGAATGTGTGCTTGTGAGGGTTTTGGAAAAGGAAAGGCAATGTGCAAAACATGCATCAAAAATCCCTGAAACCTATCCAACCTAGTGAAGGCAAATTAATACAAAACAAGCATAGCAGTATGCAAACACAGATAATTCATTTCTGTCATCTGAGCTTGAAAAATTGTGAAGGACCGTCGACTTTCAACCCCTGTATACGATAAAGGTAATTGGTTCCACAGGCTGGGGTCTTCATCAGGACAAAAGATGGGAGAGGGGAAAAGCACCTAGAGATAATTAGATAATTCATATTAGTCAGGTGATGAAGGGTGCCATTCTAAAAGGATGCATAATGACAATGGATGTTTACCGATTGACAGCAGAATGAAAAATCAGGCTGGTAAACTAGAAACGGTGGGCCCTTAGGCTCCTAAGTCAGAGAGGACAAGAGAAATAGAGTTCACAGTAGGCTCATATATCATCAGAAAACCTAGAGGGAAAGGGCGGATGAGTAAAACCCTGAAAGTTGCAACAGGCACTTACTTCATGGTGTGAGGTTAAATCTTGAATAATCTTCAGAAATTAGTGGGTGTCAAAGCCTCGAACTCCACGAAGGTTGGTGGATCTTAATTTTCCCAAGCGAGAACGAGGTAGGTCACTAACCTCCTAAAATGACAAGCAAAGATCCAAGTATTCTAGTACCAAAGGGACTGGAACTGAGTGTATACTAGTACAAACATCAGGTGAGTTAAAAAAGGGGGACTGTCGGTGTTGCAACTTGGCGCTATTAGTTTGATCCGTGCAATAGGACAAACCTCGTTTCCCAAGGCAGGAAGAATGGTATCAGGTGGTTACCATCACTGATAATCAAAGTATATAGTTCAGACAATGGAGTCCTGGTTGACTAGGAAGTATGTCTCACAATTAGTGCTCACATCTTCAGGAACTTTGGAATTATAAACGGTGTGAAGATCCCTACATCAAAGCATTCATGTTTCAAAACGCGCACCCTGCGAAAACGGGAACTGTCTACTCACATGTGCCGATGGGAAATGCAACATGGCTGTTAAATAGTTGTACAACACCATCCGATCACACGTTTTTAAAGATTGTATTCAGAGGGGGTGGCCAGGATGTAGAGTTTATAGTAGGAATGGCCTCGTACTGTAATCACAATTACGTTTGTGATTGCCACGCTTGTCCTATTTGACTTAGGAGCAGAAGGTAAAGAGGACGTGGTGGTGGCTTGTAGCGTGGAGGTGAGTTGATCAGAGTGGGAGGAGTTGTCAGATGATGCTCCTACGGGAAATTGTGAACAGTAATAATTGTCTGCAAAGGAATGCTTAGAAGAGAGAATTCTGTTGGCTTGTTCAGGCAATAATTTGACTAAAGCCCTCTTATTCCACCACCCCTTCTTATCCAAGAAGAGGGAACCTTTGGAAGTTTTGAGAACCTGAGTGGGTATAGAAAATTTAGAAGCACCCTTCTTGCTGAGGAGTAAGAGGAATCAAAATGTTTCTTCTGTACGTTCTGTTGTGTAAGAACATTTCTTTTAAGAAGGAGTTTGTCCTGGCAAGCTAAACAGTAGCTATCATTTTTTTGAGGAGCCTAATCCAAGTGGGACAAATGTTTCAATTGGGATCCCTTTTTTTTGAGTAACCTGAAAGGTGAAATGGCCGTAGTGGAATGTGGAGTGACCAGATAGGACCAGATTTCTTTTTTTTAAGGAAAGGTTCAACATCAAGATTGCAGGCTAGAGCTGACTGTATGCCTTCCTTAATAAATCTGTTCATCCTTTAGAAGAGGCCATCGAAAGAGGGTGAGTATAGGGCAACTTTGAGGTGTTTGATATCGTGTACAGGTAAAACATTTTGCATTAATGTGGAACAAAACTGAGAGGCATTGTCGGGAACGATTTCTCTGGGTGATCCTTCTGATAGAAACACTGCTAAGGAAATTAATGACTGAAAGGGTATTGGGCATCTCACAAGTCAAAATCTACCCACTTTGAGTGATAATCAATGTGAGCAATAATGTTACATTTATCATGTGGCAATAACTCGAAAGGACCAGCAAAGTCAATGGCCAGTTTAAACCAAGCTTCCTCATGTACAGGTACACTATGTAGAGGAAGTTTGGAGGTTTTCCAGTGTTTATCAGAGAGTAAACATGTATCACAGCTGTCAATACATTGTGTCACATCCTTGTCTAAGGCGGGCCACCAAAAATGTTCCTTTAGTTTTCTGACACCTACCCCCAAATGGCCTTCATGTGTCCCTTGAAAAAGTCGGAGCGAAGAGAGGTGGGGGAACACATTGATCGCCACGCATGATTACATTGTTGACAAAGAAAAGTTCATCAGAAACCTGAGTGTAGGATTTCAGAGGAGCAGGAAGGGAACGCTCTTTGGGCCAACCAGACATCATCATATTTTTGACAGCTTGAAGTGTGGGGTCATCAGCATATGCCTGAAACCAATCTGATTGTAAAAGTGTTAGGGGTGTGAGGAAGGAATCTTCAATGGAAGCGATGACACACTCTATATCGTTGTATTTTGAGTCAGAGGAATTATCCAGCAAGGGTAATTTAGATAGGCAATCTGCCCTGACATTGTGTCCCTTGGAAACATGTTGAATGCTGCAATTATATTCATGCAATATTGAAAGAATGCAAACTAGTCTTGAGGATGCTTTGCCATTGCCATTGAGTAAGTGTAGGAGGGGTTTGTGGTCCCTTAACAGAATAAAATGAGAACCCAGATAAAACCTTTTAAGTTTTCGACGGCCCAAGAGCAGGCAAGTGCTTCCCTTTCTATAGTGTTGTAATGCATTTCAGCAGTGGAAAGAGCTCTGGAGGCAAAACCTATGGTATGCTCTTTAGCACCAATCCACTGGCAAAGTACTGCGCCTAATCCATGTTGACGGGCATCAACAGAGATAGAGCACTTGATACCTGGAGTGAAAGAAGACCGTGCAGGTTCTTCACAGATAACCTTTTTGATGAGATTGAAAGCAACATCAATTTCTAGAGACCAACCAAATTTAAAATTCTTCTTTAAGAGGACACGTAAAGGTTGGGCAATTTGAGAGTAGCCTTGTATACATCTCGAGTAATATTCGGTCATTCCCAAAAAAGATTTCAAGGAGTCTTTGGGAATTGGAACGCTGTAAATTGCATGGGTTAGGGAAAATTTGGGTTTGATACCATTGGCAGAATTTGAGTGTCCTAGGTAATCAACTTCTGTTTTAAAAAATGTGGATTTGTCTCTGCCCAAGGTAATCCCAGCATCTTTGAAACTAGACAGGATCTCTTTTAGAGTGTGAATGTATTCATTCTTATTTTTCAAGAAAATAAGAACGTCGTCTTGGTAGGCTTGAACAAAGTTAATGTTTTTTAATAAACAATCCATAAAGTTTTGAAAGACACTGGCCGCAGAGGCCAGGCCAAACGGCAACCTCCGATATTTGAATGCTCCAGAAGGAGTAATGAAAGTGGTTAGGTCAGAAGATTGGGAAGATGAGGGAATTTGATGATATGCACTGCGGAGATCAAGTAAAGTGAAGTATGTGAGAGCAGAGAGGAGTTGGCCTAACCGCTAGGGCGGTCATTCTCGAATCTGGGGAACTGGGTTCGAGTATCGGCAACGACGCTGAACATCCTGTGATTCTGGGCAAATCACGTAATTTACCCGTGCCTAACAAAAAAAAAAAAAAAACATAAAAAAGAATGTGTCCTCATGTAACGCAACTAGTGCTTTGTAAAGTGCTCTGATACCTGATACGGGTCAAGTTCACACTATATAAAACTCTGTTAAAAAAAATAATAATGTGGAACCACTGATGCCAGTTAATAAGTCTTGTATCCTGGGATGGGGATGACAATCAACAATTATGTTTTGATTGAGGGAGCGAAGGTCGGCACACAGGCGGATACTAGAATCTTTCTTTCGCGCAATAACAATTGGACTGACCCATTGGGATGAATAGGTTGGTTCAATAATACCCTCGGAAACCATTTTATCTAGTAATTTCCTCAGATCCTCTCTCACACTTAGCGGAATTGATCTAAGTTTGTGTGTGATAGGTATTGCATTAGCCTTGAGTTTAATTATATGCTCGAAATGTTTGATTTTACCTATGCAAGTGTGAAAAACTTCAGGAAACTCTGAAATTATATCATCAATGAGTGACCCCAAATCTTCTGAAACTAGGGAAATAGAAAAAATGTTGAGTTGGACTGGGTTTTCTGACCCAGGAACCAGCTTTAGACCCATCTCGCGAGGTCTTACCATCCAATAATGTTTTTCCCCTTGATAGCAACATACATTTTTGTGTTGATGCGTTTACCCAAACAAGTTAGATCAGTCAGGAAGAAACCCAACATATCTATGTCTTGATCACAGTAGGCTTTGAGAATGATGTCTAAACTTTGTAAGGAAATATTTGAAGACCAATGAATATCAAACACAGTGTCAGAAATTATGGTTACAGATGTGCCAGAATCTGCCATCATGTTGAGAGACTTATCACCAATAAAATCTTCACAAGTGGGATCTTTAACACGTTCAGAGTTAGAATAGTTCTCACTTTAATCAATAGATAAAATGATCTTTTTTAGGGGGGGGGGGTTTGAGAAATTAAATCCATGGTATTAATGTCAAGACTCTGTAAAGAGGAATCAAGAGAAGAGACATTAAGATCAGGATGTTCAAGTGAGGAGACTGATCTAACCTGAACCACCTCTCTGCTCCTGCAAACAGAGTGAAAATGTCCCATTTTGTGACAATTTGTACACTTCTTACCAAGTGCGGAACAAATGGCGCTGTTACCTAGATGTGTCTTGGAACCACACCTATAACAGACAGTGTTTGTTCTTCTATGAAAGGGTTTGGAACATTTGTTTTTAACAGCAACTGCATTAATCACAGAATCATTTTGCACTAAATTGACAGGAGGAACACTTTCCTTTAAGATACATTTTGAAGAAATGATGGCTCTCTCAAACCTCTTAGCCATGTCTATAACTTTTGATAGTGTGGGGTCTCTACAACTCAGAATGCGCTGCTGTATCTTTTTATGAAAACAACTGTACACAAACTGGTCTCTGATGCACATGTCGAGGGAGGCACCAAAATTGCAATCCGCAGCCAAATTCCTGTAGTACTGAGAACAATTACTCAACTGTCTTGTTGGAGTCTTGTTTGCATTTCATATAGTTACATCGTTCCAGCATTACATTGGGTATGTTCCAAAAACTTTTTATTAAGTCTCTGAACTGCATCTACGAAGACATTCCAACCCTCACCATCTCCAGGAGGGGGAATGGAGGTTGGAAGATTGTCAAACACTTGACGACCCGCACTGCCCAAATGACTATATAATATTGCTAATTTGCATTTGGTGAGTATTCCTCAGCATCAATTGCAATTAAATAACTTTCCAAACCGCAAAACCATATTTTCCATGATTCTTTCGGTTTACCTAAAACTGAAAGAAAATGGTTTAAATGTACAACTTGAAGGTTTGATGCCATATTAAAATAAGTAAAGACGTTTGAAACTTATTTGCAGGAAACTTGAAGAAAAGCTAAATCACAAAACTTGAATAAAAGCAATAGTCACAGAGTGTTAAAATGTCAAAGAAAGGTAATTTTGATGAAAGAAATTACTTTTATTTTCCATGTAGAATTTGAAGAAAATGGTGATGTGAATCACAGGACAGTTCACTTGTCGATCGTGTGAGGAAAACGATCGCGCATTAAAAGAAACCGCTTATTTGCAGATTGTGTAAGGAAAACAATTGCGCTTTGAAAATAGGAATAAAGATGGCCGCCGGCATGACAGTGCAATGACATCAAGGAAAGTCTAGAGTTAGAGGTGAAGTTTAAATGAATCCAAGATGGACACTTATGTAGCGAGTACTTCAAAGATGGTGGCACGTTGCTTGATTATGTCATCACGTTTGGTAGAACAGGTTAAAGCAGGTGACGTAGAGTAGAGGACGTGAAAGCGGATGACGTGGGCTGCCGAAAAATGACCAAAGGCTTCAAAATTCGCTAAAAAATGAAGCGGAGGTCACATATGGGTCGGAGAAAGAGGAGGCGTGACAGCGAGGAATGCATGCTCCGTTTGAAGAGACAAGGTCGAAGCGTGAAGAAGGCGGTTGATGGAGGACAAAGAAATCTGGTGAAGATGCTGCCCACCTCATTGCCAAATGTGAAGGTGTGGATATTGAAGGTAAATCCAGGAAATGAGAAAACGTAGCAGGTAAGTTTCAGTGAAGTTTTTTTCTGTCTCAGCAGCATATCACAGGAGCACACAGCTGTCCTCGAAGAAGTGCAACTGTTGAATGGCTTATTCAAACAGTTGGAGCTTCAGTGAAGAACAGAACCACGAGCGATGCACCTTCAAACAAACATTTTTGGAGGTGCGCACGCTGAGGTTGTTACATAGGATGCAGAAAATGGTGAGCAGAATTAACATGAAAGAAGGACTAAAGCATAACAGCGAACAGTGTAACACAATCTAGGAGAATAACCCTTTACAGGAAAGCCAGATTACGTAATTATCAAGCCAGTATGAGTAGTATAAAACCGTTTATGCAAAGTGAAAGCCTTCCCCTTTTTCCACAGCAAGCGCGGCGATCACAAACTTAATTGTCAATGTAGTACGAGGCCATTCCTACTATAAACATGCTTTAAAACGTGTGATCGTACAGTGTTGTACAACTTTTTACCAGCCATGTTGCATTTCCCATCGGCACATGTGAGTAGACAGTCCCCGTTTTCGCAGGGTGTGCGTTTTGAAACATGAATGCTTTGATGTAGGAATCCTCACACCGTTTATAATTCAAAAGCTCCTGGGGATGTGAGCACTAATTTTGGGACATACTTCCTAGTCAACCAGGACTCCATTGTCTAAACTATATACCCCGATTATCACTGATGGTACCCACGTGATACCATTCTTCCTGCCTTGGGAAACAAGGTTTGTCCTATTGCACGGATCAAACTAATAGCGCCAAGTTGCAATGCGGACAGTCCCCCTTATTTAACTCAACTGATGTTTGTACCAGTATACAACTCCGTTCCAGTCCCTTTGGTACAAGTATACTTAGATCTTTGCTTGTCATTTTAGGAGGTTAGTGACCTACCTTGTTCTCGCTTGGGAAAATTAAGATCCACCAACCTTCGTGGAGTTCGAGGCTCCGACACCCACTCATTTCTGAAGATTATTCAAGATTTAACCTTACACCGTGGAGTAAGTGCCTTTTGCAACTTTCAGGGTTTTACTCATCCGCCCTTTCCCTTTAGGTTTTTGGATGATATATGAGCCTAATTGGAACTCTATTTCTCCCGTCCTCTCTGACATAGGAGCCTAAGGGCCCACTGTTTCTAATTCACCAGCCTGATTTTTCATGCTGCTGTCAATCGATAAACATTCATTGTCATTACGCATCCTTGTTTAGAATGCCACTCTTCATCGCCTGACTAATATGAATTATCTAATTATCTCTAGGTGCTTTCCCCCCTCCAATCTTTTGTCCTGATGAAGACCCCAGGCTAAGGAACCAATGAGCTTTATCGCATACAGGGGTCGAAACGTTGACGGTCCTTCACAATTTTTCAAGCATGGATGAGAGAGACTAATTATCTGTGCTTGCATAATGCTATGCTTGTTTTGTATTAATTTGCCTTCACTAGGCTGGATAGGTTTCATCGATCTTTGATGTATATATTGTACATTGCCTTTCCTTTTCTACAACCCTCACAACCAAATGTACAGACAATCATGCTGTCCTCTATAATCATGTGATGATTAGAGAATAAATAGCATTTATTTGATTTGTCATGGTGATGCTTGAAGGATTGGATTTCTTATCAGGCAAAATTTACCTCCACTGTGACAATTTTTTGCTATACAGATAACATTTATTGGCAGCACCATACACCCCACGAAAGTATGTATTTTAAAACACCTTAGAGCTATAACGAACAAAGATGCTGTTGCGAGACATTTTGAATCCCACCATGACAGCAATAGGAATCTTTTAAGGTTCTTTTGCATAGATCATGTACCACTTAATGCGAGAGGAGGCGATTGTGTTAGGACTTTGCAGGCTCGATGCGAGGCATATTATAGATATGCAAACAAAAATTCTTAAAGGTTCTAATAGTGGAGAAGAATTTGCAGTACATTTATAATTTAGTGGTAGTATAAGTGATACAATCCACTGGATGAAAGAGATTATAGTGTAGTTGTGTACAAAGAAATTACTTTGCCTGCATCTTTGGGCCACTTGTAAAAATAATTAATAACTTGTTCAATTAAGATTTATTTCGATGGAATCATGCACTTATAGCCACCTAATTTGTCGTTCTATGTATAAAGAACTCTGCCCGTATCCTCTTGCCTCCCGAATGAATGATTAACGACCTTTTTGACAATATGAGTTGTGTCAGTCAACATTTTATTTTGAGTTACTCGTGTGTTTAGCCACCTAATTGATCATTTTTGTTTCCAATAATCTTTCTTTAGCTCACTTTGCCACTCCAGTTCAGATCCAGCCATATGCAAATCAGTCTTGACCCTGTTCCTCATGGAAACAGTCCAGCCCAAACTGCCAAACCAGGTCTTCCCTGGACCAGAAACAAGCATCCTGGGACCGGTTTCAGGGTAGCACCCCCCATCAGCCAGGCTAGCTTGAATCCAGTGGCAAAGTGAGCAAGGGACCCACATCTGTGCATACCCTGCCAACTTAGGGCAAACAAAGCAAACACAAGGAGATGATGACCAAGCGCTAAAACTTTTAAGACACCCACCCCCAGTCGAAGATCTGGGTTGAATCCATCATCATTCTTTAGCTCACTTTGCCACCCCAGTTCAGACTCAGTTATATGCTAATCAGTCTTGACCCTGTTCCTCATAGGAACATTCCAGCCCCAACTACCAAGCCAGATCTTCCCTGAACCAGAAACAAGCATCCTGGGACCGGTTTCTGGGTAACACCCTTCATCTGCCAGGCTAGCCTGAATCCAGTGGCAAAGTGAGCAAGGGACCCACGTCTGGGCATAACCGGTCAATTTAGGGCGAACAAAGAACCATGCAAGCCCGAACAAAGAACCATGCAAGCCCATACAGGGAACCATAGTAAGAATAGTTTGAGATCAAACAACTGCTCACCCTGATGTGATTATTGTAATCTAAAACCAGCCCATGCAGGGCGATATTACTAGGCATTTTGTACTAGTTACTACTAATTAGGTTATGATTACAGGAGATGTGATGTTTATACATTAAGAAACTATATTTCTTGGTACTGTTGAGACCATATAACAGCATACCATTGCACAATGAATAAGCCAATTCAGGGCGGCATAACCAGTCAGAAAGCCCCAGTTGCAGTTGATGATATTTGCCATAGTAAAGAGAACAAAACCAATACTGTATAATATGGTGAAATTAGAGGAATCAAGCAATTTGATGAATTTATAATTAGGGACTTATATAACATGAAGAACAATGTAACTGTGGATGGAATGAAATATGCTTAAAGATGGTGGATTAGAAATGAAGTTGCACAGGCTTACATACCTGAATGTAACATAGTCCTTTGTCTATTACAATGAATTTGATGTTATGAATTGTAATTTGTATGTATGGATGTTCCAACATGGTGCCTGCCAACATTGAGAAAGGCGTTTGCCGAAATGTGTCTCTTTGCACGGCTTAACCGTAAATAAATCAGATATCCTTCTCCCGTGAGTGACCAATGTACGAGTTACTTACCTTCGGTAACAATGTATCTGGTAGAGACGATTCTAGCCGCAGATTCCTTCACGTAGAATTATCCCCAGGCGTGAGACTGGATCCGGAAACCATTTTGCCACAGCATCCCTGCGCGCCGGGGGCGGGGCGACATCACGCGACTCCGCCCAGGCGTCGTCCGCATACGTGACATCAGCGAAATCACATAAGACACGCCCCGGCGCGCCTATGTCAGTTTTCTTCGAAACATTTCCGCACCACAACGCGGAACCACCAGATAAAAAACTGTGGAAGCATGGGAACAGTGTGCAAAGAGCAGAAAAATAGGACAGAAACGGTGACTTACAACACCACCAGAGTATTGCCAACACTGCAGAACCCAAGGGCAGGGAAGAAGAACAAGCAGAAACCTGCGGAGGCACCCTGCCAGCACATAGTCAGACTCTCATCCCTGTGCCCCGGAGGCAGTGAACATGCGTAAACGCATGGCCCACGTAGTAAACCCACCCCCCCCACCATCCTGAGCAAGGAATGGGACCAGGCCCAAGACAGACAGGGACAACAAACTTCCAAGCCACCCCAACCTAGAGGGCAACCACCCACAAGGGACAAGGGCAAGACCTGGCCAGACGACCCAAAATTAGAGGATAGCAATGGAAGGAAGGGAGGGGAGGGAGGACAGGGATAGAAAGCAATCCCCCCCAAACCTGGAGTAGCCAGAGCAGCAGGGCACCGGAACCCCATCCTGCAAAGAACCAAAGGAGGAATGAACCATCCCCAGACAGAGTCGCCCGTCATGAACAAGGAAGATACAGCCCCCCACCGGGAGGCGAGTACCGAAGACCAACCCAAGGGTCCTCGCAGAATAGGGGAGGAAGGGCAGGCTGTGAAGGAATCTGCGGCTACAATCGTCTCTACCAGATAAATCGTTACCAAAGGTAAGTAACTTGTACATCTGATAGAGACTACTAGCCGCAGATTCCTTCACGTAGAATAGATACCCTAGCAATACCCCCTGGGAAGGAGGGTCTACGAAAGGACACCACCAGCCAATGCAGAACTGAGGGCCCCAGGGGACCAGATCTGTGGACCAGGTAGAACCTCGCCCCTGCCAGGCCAAGGGAACACCCACAAGCAGGACCCCACCGACCCCAAGGGGGTGTAGGAGGGAAAGAAGGCTGAAGAGGCTGTTACACAGAGCAGAGGAACCAAGGGCAAGGACTGAGAGGCCGAAGCATCCCACTCCCACACAAGGCAACATAGCTTCTGCCCAATGCCAAGACAGGAAAAGCGGAAGAAAAAGAAGAAGAAGCCTAGAGGGCCCAAGGAAACTAGGGAAAAGAGGGCGAACCCACTCCAGATGGAGAGCAGGCTGCCAGCCAGAACAGCGCCGGCAGTCAAAGCCAGAAGCAAGAAGAACAGCCCGAGGCCCCAGCAAGGCCGAGTAGGCAACGCCCGGCAAGGAAGACACAGGATCATCCCAGACCTCAGGACAGGAGCAGGGAGAGGAGGAGATGCCCGGGCCACCACTACGAGTGGCCGCGTACATGACCTCAGGAAGCAAAAGCAACCTACCTAAACGCCATAGAGAGCAGGCACCCGAAGGCGACCAGAACCCTCTAGCAGAGCGCAAGCCATATTACAGCTACCACTACCCACATAGGGTACGTTAAGTCCCAAGATATGGGAACCCTCTTTGGAAGAACTTCCGCAGCAGAGGAAAAAACAACAGAGCCACGGGGAAAAAAACACCCCCGCTGAAGGCTTGACAAACAGCCCAAGCAAAGCAGAAGGCCCAATCTGAGGGCCAAGTCTGCGCAACAACTCCTGCGGAGCCCACACACAATCAACACAAGGGCCGTGCAGCAGCCAACAATGCCAAAGTCCCAAGGAAGGACGTAAACGGTCTGAAAACACACTCCACAGCCAGAACAGCCGGCCTAAGAAGGCCCAGAATCAACCCAACTCAGAAATTACTGAGGAGGGGACGGAGGAGGAGGAGGATAAGGCGGCGGAGGAGGAGGAGGAGGACGGAGCCCTGCCAAGAGTCTTTGAATGGCTGAGTCGGCCGGGGCATGGAACAACAGGCTGCCATCAAACGGGAGGTCGATGAGTCGTTCCCGAATATTCTCAGGGAACACTCCGTCCCGAAGCCAAGCATGACGACGGAGAGCGACTGAGGAAGCCATGGCCCGGCCCAGCACCTCTGAGATGTCCAGAGCGGAGTGGAGAATTAACGCCGCAAGCACCCGGCCATCCAATGCATGATGCCGTAAGTCCACCTGACCAGACTCCTGGGACGCAGCAGATCCCAGAGACTCAGCTAAGTCCTACAAACAGGAGGAGGCCCTACCCAGCACACACAAGGTGTTAAGGGCCCGCAGGGACGCGCTGGTCGAGGCAAACATGTTGCGTCCCCAAGAGTCCAGCCAGCGGGCCTCTCGGGATGGCGGCGTCATCAGTGTCGGCAGGGAGGGAAAAGCAGTCCGCAAAAGGGGGCTAGCGGCTGAGGGGTGAAGGAAAAGACACGCCGGGTCACGTGGCGCCGGTGAAGAAGATGCTGAGGCACCGGGTACCCTGAGGCAGGACGCCTCCAAGCCCCCGTCAAGGAAGAAAGGAGCAAACCTTCAATGGGAAGTAAGATTTCCCTCCCACCAGAGCCCTGGTGGAGGACCTCCAATAGATGGTCCGCCGGAAAGTGAGCCACCGGGTCACCCATTCGCAGGATGCCCACAGCAGTGGACACCGCGTGAGCGAAGGCCTCCGTAGGCCCCCGCGGTGGAGAAAGCAGCTCCTCCGTGGGTGACGGCTGCAAACTAAGGCGGCCGTCCCCAAGGCCAAGCGGGACGGGCAAGGGCCAGACCTGGAAATCAGAAGGAGCCGAAGAATGAGGGACCTGCCGCTCTTCCGATGAACACCACTGCCTCAGGAAGGGCGGGAAGCCACCCTTCGATGCCGGTGAAAAAGACACCACACGGCGACCAGTCTCCGGGGAGGACGACACCAAGATACAGCCTGACTCCGGAGAAGAAGGAGCGTCCGAAGACGAATCCGCGGTATGACCCCCCCCCGCGCGGAGCCGTAGACTCCGCTGCTTGAGGCAGGACGTCGGCACCAGCCGTTGTCACCGGACAACGTACCTCCAAGTCACCCTGCACCGGAGACCGGAGCGGAGACCGGAGTAGAGCTGGAGCCGCCCCGGCCCCGGGGCAGCGCCGGAATGACGCCGACCCGACCCCCGCCGAGGCAGCCACCTACGTGGGGGAACGAGACGGGCCTGGGGAGTGGCACAAAGCCCCCCAGCAGCCGCGGCCCAGAATGAGGCGAAGATCGCTCGGCAATCCATGTGGCGGCTCCAGGGACTATCCAACCTCCGACTCGCCCTCTGACGAGGCAGCCGCCTGTGGGGAGGGACAAGAGGGGCCCGGAGAGGGACGAGGGGTCCTCCCTCCGCCTTGACCCGGAGCAGGACGAGGAGGGTCCACTGACTCCTGTGGCTCCGCACGGTCCAGCTGCTGCTGGCGCCGTAGCGGCGTCACCTCGGACTTAGACAGGACCACCTTGTCAGAGGACCGAGAGGGGCTCGGGGATGCGACCTGAGCCCCAGCGACCTCCCGCGACACCACAGGGACCCCCGTGGGAGTTTGTGGTGAGGCAGAGATGCCGTGGCCTGAAGGAGGTGCCCCAGAGGAGTCGCCCCCCAACAGCACCACATCCTCCAAGCCTGGATCTGAACCAGTCGGCCACCGGAGGGCCCTGCGCAAGGGCGAGGGATCTGCCAACGCCTCAGGAGGGGAAGGAGGAGGAGACGCCAGCAAGGCCTGTAAAGCCGCCACATTGTCTTCATTTGGACTCTCGACGCCCAAACACCAGGAAACGGTGGATAGGACGACACGCGGGCCGCATCACCCGCGGAGAGTCCACACCCCTGGTAGGCCGGAAACCAGTCCCCGGGGACAAACTGCGACACTTACCCACAGGGGAGTGACGCTCACGTGACATCGGAGAAGGGCGAGGACAATGACCACGGCCGAATCTGAAGCCGTCTCTGAAGCAGACCGAGGGGAGGACGTCGACCTGGAGAGATGCGCCAAGAGAAGTTACATCCGGCGCTCCCGCCGCGACTTCGGCTTCAACTGTTGGCACGCCGCACAATCTGTGGTGCCGTGATCCTCCCCCAAACACCACATACAAATGAGGTGAGGGTCCATCGCCGACATAAGAAGCCCACAAAACGTGCCAGATTTAAAGCCCGAAGGCATTCGCACACTGTTCCACCCACCAAAAATAATAGGAAGAAAAAGGGGCCCTAACAGGCCCGTAGCAATGATCGGATCCGCGTTGCACGCGGAAAAGGAAAGAACTGACGTAGGCGCGCCAGTGAGGCTCTTATGTGACCTCGCTGATGTCACGTACGCGGACGACACCTGGGCGGAGTGGCGTCGCCCCGCCCACGGCGTGCAGGGATGCTGTGGTAAAAAGGTTTCTGGGTCCAGTCTCACGCCTGGGGATAATTCTACGTGAAGGAATCTGTGGCTAGTAGTCTCTATCAGATATAAATATATAACTGAGCGTGCGGGAGTCTGTCCAAACAAAGAGGCAGGCATTGGAAGTGGATGTTGAATTGGTGCTCGAGTTCGAATTCCCGCACGCCCTCTCATTCAGGTGCATTGCAGAAATTGAGGAGGAGGAAGAACTGCATAAACTACATAACGTGAAGGCCCCCCCCAGAGCAACTTGAGGAGTGTGAAGGAAAGTAACTGTGCCATGGTAGAGCAATCCCGAACGGAACACGGTAAGCAGATTTTCTTTCATCTTGGTGGTAGACAAGGGGAGAGAGGAGAGCGGCATTGAGCTGCGGAACAGGACGCAAAGAATAGACGGGTATTTGGCAACAGTGTTGCAAGAAAAGCTTGGACTAGATCAGAGAAAGAGAGTCAGACGCTGAAAGGCTTTTCAGCGATGCTGATATCAGTGAGGAACCAAGAAGCTCCGGTGCAACTGGTGGTAGTGCAGCATCAAAAGGATTCAAGGAGCTATTTAAAACATTTGAGAAGCTATCCAAGCGCGAGACTTCGAAATGGTGGGAAAGCTGATCGATATCCCCGTATCTGGAAGTGGGCAGGGTGCAGAAGGGGTTGCGAATACTAATCGCTCCCACCTTCGAGAATCCGCATCCAGAGATGTTGAAGGAGTGAGCAGAGAATAATGCCGACTCCTCTACAGATGCTGAATATCCTGGTGAAGTATGCGGATATAGACTGGTAGGCACATCTGAATGAAATAGATCTCCTCAACGAGGAACTCAAGAAACTACCAGAACAAGAGGCAATTGAAAAGAGGCATGCTGAAATGCGCGAAAGAATCAAGAAATATGAACAGGTCATTAAGGACCGAAAAGCCACTAAATTCAGACGTGACAAGATGGATTACCAGCGTGGGCAAATTTTCACGTTCTCAAAGAGATTTGATGGGATCAGGCAATAGAAGCTATTGAAAAGCGAGCAAGTGAATAAATTGCCTAACACTGAAGAAACTGGTTCAGAATTAAGTTCTGAAATAGATACAGATAATGAGGAGGGGAAGACAACAAACTGACAAAATACCCACAGTGGAGGATGAGCTCCGTTTTTTACGGTGGGACAGAAGTATAAACCTCAGACCATTGGCAAGCCAGGAGAGAATGTATCGAGGAGGCGGAAGAGGCAGAGGAAGAACCGGCGGTCAGGAGGAGCAGGAGTCCAACAAGGGAGCACAGAAGAAGATCAAATGATTTTGGACACTCCTGATTTCAATGTAATAAAGCTAACAGATCTGACATTAAATACTGAAGAAAACAACATTCTTTCATGTGGATTATCTTTTTGTGTGTCGGACAATATGGATTATGTACAAACTAGAATCAATTGTTTTAGATTCACAAGTAAATTAAGGTTGTCTAAATTTTATTCCAACAAGAGAACGGCCCAGGTGCAGCAAGAAGCATCAATAGGTGTTAGTGGTTTGGAAGTTTCAGATTTGGTTTTATTACGTGACCTGGATAGTTTATCTAGGGATGATGTAACTGAATTAACAGATGATGTCTTGGCTAGGCAACAAGATTTGTATGTGTATGGTAGACTGGCTACTCCATTCAAGCCTAGGTCAATTTTCTTACCTATGGTACCGAAAGATTCTATCGACACATTCACTGATCTAGTAGTACAAGACCTCAAGAAACTCTACACACACTGTGAGGGAAATGAAAAATCTGACCAATCCAAAAGGAACTACATGACTCTGGTTAAAAAGTTGCAATCCCGCCCGATATAGTAATAAGACAGGTGGACAAGGGGGAAAATGTTGTCCTCTGGTCTCTTGCCATGTACCAGGAGGAGGCACTAAACCAGCTCAATGACCACCTATGCTACAAGAAAATTGAAAAGCACACCTTACAGACGATAACCACTAGTTTTCATTCAGATCTCAATCAATGGAGAGCAGTGGGCCTTATTTCGCATGTAGAGTTTAAATGTCTTAAAGTAGAGAATCCCATCACACCGGTTCTCTACTTTATACCGAAAGTGCATAAAAAGATTGCAGCACCTCCTAGCTGGCCGATTAGATCGGCCATAGGGAGTCTTTTTGAAAATACCTCGAAATTTTAGGACTATTTTCTCCAGGTCCCAGTGGAAAAAGTTACAATCGTACACAAAAGACACTGGGGATTTCTTAAAAGAGATAAACGGCATAAGATGGCAGGAAGATTACATCATGATCACACTAGATGTGACGTATATACGAGTATCTCACACCAAGATGGGTTGCAGGCAGTAAAATACTTTTTAAGATCCCATCCTATAACACTATATAAGCATATAGAGATGCTATTAAGCATGCTGAAATGGTGCTTATGCAACAACATCTTTATGTTTGGATCTGAGTTGTACCAACAGATGAGAGGGACAGCCATGGGCACCTGCTTCGCCCCCAGCTATGCAAATTTGCATATGGGCTGGTGGGAAGAGCAGGTGCTGGCAACAAAATTTTCCACAGAAATGTCGAATAATATGATCCCGTGGTCGAGTTATATAGATGACTTGGACTTGTTCGTTGTATGACGAGGCGACAGGACCTCAGCCGCGGATTTTGTAGGGAAACTGAATGATAATGATCTTAATCTCCGTTTTATGTCATTCATTAGTGAAAAAGAGGTGGTGTTTCTAGACTGAAGTATCTATGTGGCAGAAGGGACTCTCCAAACCAGAACATTCAGAAAAAGCACGGCTGGAAACACTGTGCTTCATGCCAGGAGTTTCCATCCAGCAAAGCTGAGAAATTGTAGTGAATCTTACCAGATTAATTTGGCACAAAAAGAACTAACAGAAAGGTTCACTAGGAGAGGGTACAATAAAGTTACGTTGGAAACAGCCAGGATAAGGGCCAATCAAAACCCTAGGGATAAGCTATTATTTTCGAAGAGCAAACGAGAAAAGACACAGTTAGATAAGAAGCAACCCATAAGATTCATTACAAGTTTCAATAACCAATGTCAGAAGATACGAGGTATTTTGCAAAAACATTGGCATCTTATATGAAGTAACCCGATTTAACTACTTTGTGATGTACATTTATCTGGCGTGATTACAATGATTTGATATTTACGTTGTCTACTGAGACCATTTATTCTTCGTTTCCTGTTCAATAATAAGGGGAAAATATGGCAGCCTCACTAAACGTATAGGTTGTATTCATTATAAGGACTAAAAGACTGTCTATTTGTAATTTTCATTGCATCGGCTTTGAAGTGAAGGTCATTAATAAAGTATGTTAAAAAAAAATGAGGTGACCCGATTTTAGGCCCTACAATCAATAAAATACCTTTGCTAACATTTTGGAAAGCCAGGTCAATGAGATAGGATTTAGTTAACACCATGCCTGGCTCGAAAGTACAATCAAGTTGGCTGAGCAGCAGTAAGGGCTTTCGGCGCTGCCATTAATGTAAGGCATGTCAACATGGGTCAACACTACAGAAATACCGTTGCCATTTTCTGGAAAAATTGGCGAATATGGAAACCATTAACTTGTAAAAGCGAATATTTGGTTTATGCTCTGCGATGTAGTTGTCATAAACTGTGTATAGGAAGCACAATTTTAAAAGCACATTTTCACATCCTACAACATATTCGTGCCATCAAGCATAAAGACCAATCATACCCTGTTGCCTGACATTTTGAACAAACACACAACAGTGATGTCAGCAATCTAGAATATTTTATTCTGGATCAAGTACCCATCAGACCAAGGGGCGGGAACAGGGAGAGGTTTTTAAGACAATTGGAATCCCGGTATATTTTAAGATTCAACACTAAGATCCCAATGGGCCTTAATACAGAAGAGGATCTGCATGTCCACCTGTAGTACCATAATGAGTTAGTGTACATGATCTTAAAGGCTATTATAATGGCTCTCGGATGAGCATTTTGTGGGCATTAGGAAACTTTTTTACATATCATAAGGTTAGATATCTAGAGAAGAGATATTATGAATACATTTGTTGTTGTTATCCTGCTTCTCTTGTCACTTTCTCTACCTTCTTTCCTTAAGAAGAAACATACCATGCAAAATATATTGTACATAGATGTCTTCCACACGAGGTTTTTAGTATGGGAAAAAATGTGAATTATGTTGATTTTATTAGTGCAATATAGCCGCTGATGCATTTTTAACCCACCATGGACAAAACAGTGTTATTAACTAATGCACATTCTGTTATAAGATCTTTTGATTGATTAGGGCACTTGCCCATGATTAAAAAAAATTGAAAAAGCTGAAGGATTTGTGCTAAAACGTTCAAATTACCATGAGAGGAGAAAAAGAATGGTATAGCTGCGGTATGCACTAGTCACTTTACAAAATGAACACTATGTCACTTTAAATGAGGAAATGTTTTATACACAGTCACTTTAAAGTTGTGGAAAAAACAATGGACCATGTATATAACAGAACAAAACAATGGCAACCACAATTGGTTTGAGGAAGTTAGCTGCTGCTACTGAAATGTGTCACCGTTGTCTTTGTGCCAAATAAACCCGTTTTTCACAGATCTATATATATATATATATATATATATATATATCTGCAAAAAAAGAAGCAGAGAACTCTGGGTAGTTCTCAAGTTTAGGTGGAAAGCAGCTCCAGTATAGAGCACTCTCAACACCAGTGACACTCTAAATTTGCTCACCTCAAATGTCTGCTTTTCTAGCAAAGTCTTTAACCATAGGCGTGGATGGAACTGTGCTAATCCTATACTTAAAGACTAATAGAAAAGCAGCCATTTGAGGTGAGCAAATTTAGAATGTCGCTGGTGTTGAGAGTGCTCTATACTGGAGCTGCTTTCCACCTAAACTTGAGAACTAACCAGAGTTCTCTGCTTCTTTTTTTGCATAATTTATGCATCACTCTATGCCTGAAAGGGAATATACACACACACACACACACCTCAGAACCTTACTTCATACACACATAAATACATACCTCCAGCTTTTTTCATCTGTCTCGTTTGCATCCACCCCAGGTGAGAAAGAGCATACCCAAAGAGCTGAGGTCCCATTTCTACATTTTCACAAGCCATAAAACCACACAGGGCACACTCACATGAGGCAATGTTGGTTGCTGTTAAATCAGTTTTTATTTTTCACATGAGGAAACAACTACGCTATTTGACTCAACATTTGAGTCTCTGTCATAGTAGGTTTAATTTTCTCAAATGATGTGTAAAACCATATTCCCCAAATTGTGAAAAAGGAACAGTGAAATGACATATTACTTTATTGAAGCAACAGTGCAAGTTAATCTATCTTCCCTCATGTTAGAAAGTATTCTTTGAAAACATGTTTCCATATAGTTGATATTCAAAACAAGACACCTCTAGGATGGTTCACTGACACAATATCATGGTACAAAATATTATTGACAAAAATACGGAGTCAAAAATATCGTTTACCACAATACTGCTTTATTACCTTTACCTAAAACATAAATGACAGAAATATCCAGTCAAAAGTATATATCTTCCAAAACTGGAAAAAATGTAGTTTTTTAAAAACATATTTATACTTTAAAGTAATACATTTGAACTGTTAACATATATAATTAATATAATGAAAATAGTCTATATTAATTATTTTATTATGTAAAAATATATATGCATACACATGAGTCGGAAGACCCGTGGTGCTTGTTCCTGAAAAGGTGGTAAGTACGCATCTCGCCGCGCTTAGCGGGAGCTAATACACAACTATTTCTTGAGTTTTTTGGTCTTGTGCCCTAAGGGTTGATTGATTATTCTCGTTGGTCATATAACATATTGAGGCATCCTACACAGACATTCCTATACAACTCCAGAGTATAATATTCAGGCGTAAGCGTAGGCAGTGCCTATATTCTGAATCTATTATTATCATAAAGAGTATATTCATTAAGCGGTGCATGAGATACATTCAAGAAAAATATAGCGAGCAATGTGGACACAATGAGGAGACAAAAAGCAGATGACCTTTTTGCAAAACCAGGCGCACAGGATTTCTTTAGTGATGGCAATAAAACGTGGTGTCTGTGAATAGGAAATGCTACAGACTAGAAAAACTGCAAAAAAAAAAATCACTAAATGGTGGGAAACTGTGATGCTTGAGAAGTACCTTGAACATGTGCCGAGGGGTTTGAGAATTTTAATTGCGTCATCTGAGTAACCCAATACTGAAACATTAAAAGAATAGGCATCACACCTTATGGAATGTTCTAACTGGATGATGGCAATAATGATCAAATTTGTATGGAAAGAACATGAAATATTAGTCAAAGAAACTGACCAACGCAAACAGGAACTGGCAAAAACTGAAAACAAGGAGACTTTTGATAAAAAGATGGTGGAAATTGTGAAAAGACTAAGCAAATGTTAAGAAGAAATAATACTTAAAAGACATAGCAAATTTGCAAGAGACCAAATAATTAACAAGAAGGTAGAATATTAACCTTCAGCCGCAAATATGACTACCTGAAAAGGAACTCCAAAACTTTAAAAAATTTGGGAACTTTGGAGGCAGACGGCTTAGAAATAGTGAAGTCAATGAGTAACTAAAGTGAAAGACATTTCCAAAGATGGCCTGAGTAGCCAAGGAGAAACTAGTGTTCAGGAGCCTGTAAATGTTTGGTAGGAATTCTACCTACTGAACCAAGGGAGAAACCAATGAACAAGTTACTTACCTTCGGTAACGCACTATCTGGTAGAGACACTATCTAGCTGCAGATTCCTTACCTTAGAATTTCCCAGGCAATAGGCTGGAGCCAGAAACTTTTGCTCAAGCAATACCCCTTGCGAGCGACATCAGGTAACTCTATTCGGCTCCGCATGACGTCAGTTATGTCGTTAGCGTCAGTTATGATGTTGTGGTCATCTTTATAGATGCCACCCATGTGAGCGGACATCAGTACTTTTCACTATTCCACGCCAGAAGCAGAAAGCCATGAAGTGACTGACAAAATTGTGTGCCAAAACTAGAGCCCTGAAAAAGGTGAGTAACCCTTGCCTTAACTAATAAGTCTGCAGAGAGGGGAGGCATGGGAGGGTCTTTAAGGAATCTGCAGCCAGATACTGTGTCTACCAGATAATGCGTTACCGAAGGTAAGAAACTGATAGAGACCTTCAGCTACAGATTTCTTACCTGAGAATAGATACCCCAGCCATATTGTGAGAAGTTGGCCTGGCATATGCTGTTCCTAGTTATAGGGACACCTTGCACCAGTCCAATTCGACTCTAATTGATGATAGGTTTAAGACAACCTTTAAAGAAAGCTATCCTAGTGGTAGCTGTGGAGAGCAGCCTTCAGGCTAAGTCTTGAAGGAGTGTTAAGCTTCTTGTTTTACCATAATAACCTCTTGAATAACCAAATGAAAGAGTAGCCCACACAGGTATATATATAAAATATATGTATTTATTCTAGACAGAATCCCACAGTCGCTTTATGTGACTAGTGGCAAAGTTACACTTCAAACAAGCATTTATAAACACAATAAATAGCACAGAAATCAATGGGCCCCAGGGGGAGACCAAACCATATATCAAAAAAGTGGTATAAGAACCACGACAATTCTACAGGCAATGCCTAGGGCATTCAGGATCGCTTGCCCCTTCAGAATCCACCCACAGTTATGAGGAAGGGGACCCACGGGAGACGCGTGCAGTGCCAAGAGCTGCTATCGGGATCTCAATGTTAGCCTATGGAGAATGTCGCGGTTTAAATTATACAGATTAAAGTCACTTCTAGCAGGAGTACAAAGTTAAAACTTTAGACTTAAGCTTTTAAGGAGCCCACTACCACGAGAGTACCGAGGTACCACTGTTACCTGCCCCAGGGAAGCCGGGTGCATAGGTCGATTCTGGTGTCGGGTCGCGGGCTGATTTTCTATAGGAAAATGCTGCTAGCCAAAAGCGTCGATGATGCCGTGAAGATCAAAGATGTGAAGATTGTAGAGAAGAACCTGAAAGCAGAGGGGACAGAGTCTGGGTCACGGCACAGTGACCAGGAGGCTCAAAGCAAGGAGCCCTTCGATGTCGGGTGCTTCAGGTGAGAGGTGCTGTTGCTTGGATCTGCAGCCACGGGCTCCGGGAGGCTTCAAGGAAGGCCAGCTTCCGGAGGGCGACTGTCCCACGTCGGATGAGGGTCGCTGCGGTATTAGTGTCCGGATTGGATCCACTAAGCCTTGGCAACCGCAACCCATGAAGAATAAACAAATCAGCTACAGTGCAGACCCACGAGGTCTGGGAGAGGTCTCCTTTGGAGAGAATGTAGAGCAGGCCTGGAGCAACCAGGGGAACTCTTGTTTGTAGAAATAGACCTCCGCTAGGGCCCACAAGTCGAGAGACAAGGGACCGCGGGAGGCGGCAATTTGGCGTGCGTAAAAGGGCACCCACGGGCCACCGGAGGGGGCTTAGGTGCTGGTCTTTGGCACAATTGCTGTAGAGTGGTTGGCTCGAAAACGGGCCAAAGCACAACTTCCCCACTGGTCAGGGTCGTGTGCTATGCAAGAGGTGGCCGGTGTCCTGGGGTATTGGGGATCTCGGCACCCACGCGGTCCACGGTGCCCAAACTCGTTGAGCACACTCACTGGCCTCTGGGATGCGCTGGAAACCCACCTCAAGGGTGCTGGAAGTCGTCGAAGTCCGTCGGAGCAGCGAAGTTCCAACTGGGTCACTTGCAGTGTTTCAGGTGCCTGCCAAGCAGGGGGATAACTCCTTTATCCCAAGGGAGATTTCTTCTGTCAGCTGGGCAGCAGCAAGTCGAAGGTCAAGCCTGTAAAGTTCAAGATTAATCTGAGGCTCTGGGGCCACGTTATTCACCTTTATCCCCAAGATTAGGGGAGTGTCCAGAGTAGGGTCCACCAATGAGTGGTGAGGCGGGAAAGGGTGGCTACACCCTCTCCCCTTTGTGTGTTTCCCGCCTGGGCGAGGGGCAAGATGCCCCTGAACCGGTTCCAAGCGGTGTATGCAGAATTAGGTCTCTGCAGCTGCCTACGCGCAACTCTGAAAGGACATTTGGTGCACCCACCCTGTTCCAATCCACATTATCCTGTCTGGGGAGATGCTAGCACCTCCCTGCCACAGGAGCCCTATTGTCCAGCTGGCGAGGCTGGGGTTTTCCCCAGCAACAGCCAGCCAGGGTCGTGTAGGTGGCGGGCAGTAGCCATTTTATGAAACTTGTGCACTTTTAAATTGGTGTCTCAATTCTGCCGCTTTTCCCATATCGCCCCTCTAGCAGGGGGGAATCGTACCCTCATGCCCATGGCTGGACTGGGGGTATGATTCCTACATGTTTGACACCAAACACGATATGGTTCTGTGTAGCCATTCTCAAGTTATCGCGGTATCGCGATAGACTTATAATGCGGTTAAGAGTATATGGTATGGCTACACTACAAACAACCCAGTAACGATTTTACGAAGGTTGCAGAGAGGCCCTACTCATGTAGGGGTCCCCCCTCACACATACCTCAGCACCCTGCCCTGTAGGATTAGCAAGGCCTGCTATAGGGGTGACCTATGAGAGTACATGTGTTGTAATGGGGTGGGATATAGGGTACCTATATCCCTGTAAGGGGTGCTAGCATCACCTTACCCAGACTACAGTAGTGGTCTGGTGGTGTCAGTTTGTATGGCTGTCCCAGGGTGGCACAATAAGTGCTGCAGCCCTGGTAGGCCTACTGAGGGACCCATGCCCTGGGTACCTAGGGTACCCTCTACAAGGGACTGTCAGGGCATCCTCAGCATCCAATTAGTTTGTACATAGGGTACTTCACATTAGTTTTAGGGAGAAAGCAGATAGGCTGGGGTCCTGGATAGAAGGCTCCCAGCCAGACTAGTCAAAAACCATTCAAATACCAGGCAAAAAGTTGGGGGCAACCATTAGCCAGATTCCACCTTCCTACACATACACTCCGAGTGATGGGCTACAGACAAATTCCTCACACTAAGAAGTCCAGCAGGACCGATCGGGCAACTGGGGGAGGGGGGGGGGGGGGCTGAGGGCGGACGGACAGCTGTGCAAAGGCTCAAAGGGAGCGCACATAAGAAAAGTGAGGACCAAATTAAGGTAGCACTGTGGCATGACAAACAAAGGGCGTGGGTGGGAACAAGTGACCCAGCCCTTTCTAGAACCTACATACAATTGGAGACTTAAAGAGAGAGGGTTGGTTTGGCAGTTACAAAAAAGCAGCTAGAGCAGAAAGAGAACTCTTAGGAGTACCCAACACAGAGTCCTGCTGGACAAGGGTAAGTATAAAAAGAAGAACAATAGAAAGAGAAGCAGAACAAAGGTCAATAGACCTTTCTGTACAACATGATACAAACTTTTGCCAAAGGCAGGCATATATCATCTTAGTGGAGGGACGTTTGGCTGCCAAAATAAGTTTGCATTCTTCGGGAGGAAGGTCAAAAGCCATCAAATGCCACCGCTCAATCTCCACAAATGGAGGCAGAGAGTTGACAGGTTTGGGTAGAGCACAGTGGTGGCCGGTATTTACTGGGGGTGGCAGGGCGAAAGGAGGATGGGGGGGGTTGTAAATGAAAAAAAATAATTTTAAAAAACACTTATCTTCAGGTTTGCCACCCGGCCGTCCTCCGCCTCTCGCTCCTCTGAAGCAGGAACCAGGAAGCATCCAGGCTCCTTACTCCCCTAGCCAATCACAACGCTGCAATGCAGCATTGAGATTGGTCTGAGCATCATGGTTGAGTGCTCAGGCGGGGAATTGGTACCAGGCCTTGTTGTGCCCCCAGGCATAATGCAGCCAGGGTGCAGAACATACAAAGTGCACATGACTGTTTGGCCGGCCCAAGAGGGTCGGCCAAACAGTTATGGACACTTTAGAGTGGAGCAACCACTCCTCCTCCTGGCCCGCCCCGCACCAGGAAACAGAAAACAAAAATGATAACGCTGGTTATTATCATTTTAGTTTTCCTTTCTACTGCTCGCAGTGGTGGAGGCCCTCCTTTGTTGCTGCAACAGAATATCCTCCTGAAGAGGCAGCCTGATCGGAGGATCGATGCTCATTTTCAGATGTTCTGGACACCAGACTCTCCTTGCCCAGTCTGGAGACACAAGGATGACTTGAATCCAGTCGTTCTTGATCTTCCTCAGAACTCTGGGCAGAAGTGGTATGGGAGGAAAGGTGTACAACAGGCCTGAGTGCCACTAGCGATGAAAAGCGTCGCCGAGCGATAGCCGCCTTGGAAACTCCAGCACGCAATACTGCCTACATTGCCCATTCTCCTCAGAGGCAAACATATCTAACCACGGTTCTCCCCACTGTTAAAAGAGACTTTGCACCACTTCCAACTGGAGGCACCATGTGTGATCCACTAGGCATCGACTGCAGTTTGTCTGCACTGACATTCAGAGAAGCTGCCAGGTGTTGAACCACCAGGGTTATGCCCTTCTTTTCCAGCTTTGCTCAGAGACGCAGGGCCTCTTGACAAAGGTTCCATGACCCTAGCCGCCCTGCTTGTTGCAATACCACATGGCGGTGGTGTTGTCCATTAACACCAGTACTAACTTCCCCTTTACAAAGGGAAGACATGCTTTAAATGCCAACTGAATCGCACAAAGCTACAACAAATTGATGTGGAGCCCAGACTCCACTGGAGACCAGTGTCCCCTGACTCTCCCAGATGTCCGACCTATCCCAGGAGTGACACATTTGCCATTACTGTGAGATCTGGTTGGGGAAGGGATAGGGGTTTGTCTTCAACCCAATCGCGGTTCGTTATCCACCACTGCATATCTATTGCAGCTCCCTCTAAGATCTGGACTCGTCGGTGAGATTTCCCAGATGCTGTGCCCACTAGAACTTCAGACCCCACTGAAGAGCCTCCATACGCCACCTAGCATGCTTTACCAACAGGATGCAGGAGGACATGTGGTCCAAAGGCCTTAGGGTCAGTCTCACTGAAATCTAGGATAGAGGTAAAAACATCGGAAACATAACCTGAATATCCTGAACTCGCTGTTGTGGAGGAAAGGCCCAAACCGCACTGTGTCCAGAACGGCTACGATGAAATGGAGCATCTGAGAAGGAGTCAGGTTTGACTTTGGCACGTTTATAGAGAATCTCAGAGAATGAAGGAGTTTGCCGTAGTCTGAAGGTGGGAGACGACAGCCTGGGGGGAGGACACCTTCAACAGCCAGTCATCGAGGTAGAGGAAGACTGAAACCCTTAACCTGCGCAGAAGACCTGCAACCACCACCATCACATAGGTAAAAACCAGAGGGGCACTGGTAAGGCTGAAGGGGAGCACGGTAAACTGAAAGTGCTCGTGGCCTACCTTGAACCGCAGGTAAAGCCTGTGGCCCGGCAGGATGGGGATGTGAAAATATGCATCCTGCAGGTCCCAAGGTTACCATCCAGTCTTCTTAGTCTAGGACATGGGGCTCCGGGAGCGGTCCCGCGACCTCATCTTCTTCGAATGGGATCGGGATCTCCGCGGAGTCTCGCTGGATGGTGTCGACTGGTGAACCACAATAAGCTTCACAGACAGCTTTCGTAAGGCCTTCAGAGCCATGGCCCGACAGTCCGAGCACGATTTTGAGTAGTGGTCATGAACAAGACACCAAAGACAGACGAGGTGTGGATCGGTAGCCTTCATGCACGGTGACAGGCGCCGCATGGTTTGAAACCTGTGTTCCTCGACGACATCCCTCGCCACAATAGAAAAAACTTCAGAAGTCGACAAAATTCGAAAAAAGGCCTGTCAAAAAGTGAAAGTAGGGGTAGCTCTTCCCAGATCAGCGCTTAACTGGCAAAGAAAGAAAAGAACTGACGTCCGCGCACCTGGTTGGCGCCTATATAGGTGACGGCGACGTCATACCCGACGCTAATACCGTAGCTGTCACGCGGAGCCGAATGGAGACACCCTACGGCGCACAAGGGGTATTGCTCAAGCAAAAGTTTCCGGATCCAGCATGACGCCTGGGAAATTCTAAGGTAAAGAATCTGAAACTAGAAGTCTCTATCAGACAGATTTGGTAAAAAGATTCTGGCCGAAGAGGAGGAAGAGCCAGAGGATCAAAGAGGCAAGGAGAGGAGGATGGAACAAAAGCAGCTGCGACTCAGTAGGAATTATGACAAGGGGCCAAAACACGGGACAACAATGAATATGACAAACAGCATGGTAATTGTGTCTAATCGCTCACTCTCCACTATGGAAATTAAAGTACTTAAGTTGGGGCTTTCCTTTTGTCCAACTAACAACTTTAACTATGCCCAGAGTAGGACAGACTTGTTCCACTTTGTAAGGAAACAAACTTCACAAATGGTTTAAGCTCAAAGTTAAAGACACCCCTATAACTGAAAGACCCCCAGTCCACAGAAATGTAAAGATTGGGGGCATTGATACTCTTTTTGCTTTGACCGATTTGGATCTAGAATCAGATCATGTGGGCGATAAATATCTCAGCCTGGAGAATATGGGCATTGATTTGGTGAAGTAATAGACCCAGTCATTTTAAGCCAAAGTCCACCTTTAATCCCACCCTTCCCCCTGATGCTGTAAATACTTTTGAAACTTTAGTCACTAAAGACTTTTCAAAGATGGCCAAGAAAAGCAGGGGCAATTCTGATAACCTTGCTAAAAATGTAAGACTGGTCATGAGGTCATTACAGGATTATCAAAACATTGTCATCTGCCAGCCTAATAAGGGTGGTAATGTTGTGGTCTTTTATACAGAAGCCTACTTACAGGAGGGCATTAGGCAACTAACCAACATAGAATGTTATGAACTGGTTTCTAAGGGTGAAATTGAAACATCCAACAAAAAATACTAGGACATATTTCCAGACTGGAGGGAGCAGGTATTTATTGTGTGTCTAGAGTACTTATTTCTACTCAATAAGTTCCCTAGAGCACCACTACTCTATTACCCAAATTGCATACAAATTCATCCAAACCTCCAGGAAGATCTATTGTATCATCTATTCAAGCTTTGCTGAAGGCCACATCTAAGTGCATTGATTATTTTGTGCGCCCTTTTGTATTATCCCTGCCTTCGTATATACAGGATAGCAGGGATTTCCAACGTAGGACAGATGATACCCCCTGGGAAAGTGAATACTTATTGCAGGAGGCTAGCTTAGTATATGGTGTACACTTATTTGAGTTATGCACCTTGCACTAATCCAGGCAACCCTTTTGTGATTTTAATGGTCTTTGATAACCATAGAAAGCTCTCAAAGTGGTAGCTGTGGAGAGCAGGCTTCAGGATTATCTTGAAGGATTGTTAAGCAGCTAGTTTAACCAGTTTAATCATGTAGTGTAGGTTAAACAAAAAAGAACCACACAGGGATTATATAAAAATACTTCTATTTATTCCACAACACTCACTAACATATTGGTATATCTCCTACCCGGAGATATCAACACAAAACAATACTTCAATTGCAATAACGAAAGTAGCACAAAATACAGTGGTCCCCAAGGGGAGACAAAACCATATATTAGGAAAGTGGAATGCAAAATGCAGGAGAGGAAAGGACTTGGACCAGAAGACCCAGAGTAGCCAGGGACTAAAGGAACCACCCAAGGAAAGTAACCATGGGCCCCACGAAGGCTGTGTTCAGAGTGGGAACACAGCCAAATACCCAAAGGAAGTCAATGGAGAAGTAGCAGTTGCAATTTTGCAGGAGGAGGACCCTTCCCAGAGGACACCGAAAAAATCCCTTGGAGGACGGAAGGTTGGAGAGTCACCCTACCCGTTGATGACCCGGAGACCAAGTTACCTACACCAGGGAAGCCAGGTGTACAGGGGTAAAGAGACATTGGAAACCTCCGTAGATGACAATGGAAGACTTGGCGAAAAGTGCGTCTGGATCAGAAAGTGAAGAAGTCAGGTGGAATCCAAAGGTGGATTCTCGAAGTGAAGAACCTGCAAGGAGAGGAGACAGAGTCTATGCCACTCAGGAGTGACCAGGAGGCATGGATGAGCACTGCCCACCTGTAGGAGGCTGGCTTAGTATATTGTGCACACATATTTAAGTGAAGCACCTTGCACTAATCCAGCCAACCTTTAAGGTGATTTTAGTGGTCTTAGTCAACCAAAGAAAGCTCTCTAAGTGGTAGCTGTGGAGAGTAGCCTTCAGTCTTAGTCCAGAAGGAGTGTTAAGCAGCTTGTTTTCCCAGATCTAATCATGTAGTGTAGGTTAAACGAAAAAAAACAACGTAGTTTAGTTATAAAAATATGTCTATTTATTATACAACACTTACTAACACATTGGTATATCTCCTACCCTGAGATATCAAGACAAATACACACAATCCATCAATGGTAAACAGGTAAGTAAGCATACTACACTGTGGTCTCCAGGAGGCGACCAAACCATATACTAAGAAAGTGGAATGCGAACTGAGACGAAGTCGGGACTCGGACCAGGAGACTCAGTGGGGATACAAGGAACCACCCGAGGTAAGTATCCAGGAACCCCACGGAGGCTGTGTGCAGAGTAGAAACACAGTCATGTACTCATTAGAAGTCGACAGGAAAGTTGCGGTTGCAGTTTTGAAGAAGAAGAACCCTTTCCGGGTGAATCATGAACAAACCCTGTGAAAGAAAAAAGGTTGGAGAGTCACCCCTCCCATGGATACCCCACAAACTGGGATACCTACACCAGGGAAGCCGGGTGCATAGGCGCAAAGTGACATCGGAAACAGCCATACACCACAATGGAGGACTTCAGTAAAGATGCCACTGGTGAAGACTGTGCAAGAGTCTGGTGTCATCCAAGGGTGGATTATTGAACAGAAGAACCTGCAAGCAGAGGGGACAGAGTCTATGTCAATCGGAAGTGACCAGGAGGCACGGAAGAACAGTGACCATAGGAGTTGCAGGAGTAACGACTGTGACCTTGTCACTGCAGCTGTGAGGACCAGGCAATACTGAGGAAGAGCAGGAGCTGTTCATGAGCTGTTCCACGTCAGAAGTCGAGAACTAGGGGGTAGGTGTCCAATGGGAGCACCAACAAGCCTTGGCAGCAGCAACAAACATGGAAGACAACGAAGGAGCAACATTGGGACGAGCAAGGTCCAAGGGACTCACCACGTGAGGCTACATCTGGGAAGACTCCTGCTGATCCTGGTCTTGTCGCCCTATCAGTCTTCTGCGTTGTCTGTGCTTTATCCAGGGTCTTCTCCAGGCCTATGGACATCAAAGACACCCACAGAAGAGTCAGAGCGGGCCCCAAGCAAGCAGAGAGGCCCACTGAAGCAAGAGAAGACGCTTGAGGGGGCCCACAAGCCAAAGGCACAGGAGTCACAAGAGGACCTCGAGCAGCTCACCAAAGATGAGGGCCCATGGTGCAGAGGATGTGGTTAGGACAAAGATCGTGGCAGGAAGAGATGCTTGAGGCTGGAGCTTCTTGTAGCCCGAAGAGCTCTGAAGTGCAGACCCAACAAGTCTTGGCAATGCCAAGTCGAAGCAGAGCACAGGGGATCGGTTCCAGCGGTTCCAATTAGGTATACTGGCCTCAAAATTGCTGAGAGGGCTGGTCAGGCCTCGAGGGAGTTGGAGAACCACCACCTGTGTTGCTGAGACTTTCGAAGTCAGTAAGATGTCAGGAGCAGCAGACCAGTCAGCTTCATTGCGGTGCCTGCAGATGCAGGGGAGTGAATCCTTTAATCCAAGGGAGATAGCTTCGGGTGTCCTTGATGTCCACAAGTCTGTTGAAGACCCTCAATGAAGCGCACACACAGACTACGAAGAGGACTTGCAGAACAGCAAGACTAGGAGCAGCAGGAGTCTTCCTTGATGCAGTCTTGGTGTCAAAGCGCATCAGTCAACCACACTTGTTAAGGCTTGAACACTTTCAGGAAGCATTGTATAGTAGAAATGGAAAAAGCAAAAGAGAATGAATGCAATAGGTTCTACTAAGAGATGGCTTCATTAATAGGAACCACATCTCACAGAAAGACTTGCAAACTGCCGTCAGGGTTGCTGCTAAGATCACTTCCGGGTTACAAAACGCGGCTGATTATTTTGGAAACCTGCGTTTGGAGTCAAGGAGCTCGCAGTTCGGTCTGGAAAGGGTGCTTGTTGCACCAACTCTCTTCATCTGGTTCTGTTTCCTTTGGAGATGAGAGACCTCTGTGTTCCCCCGTTTGTTGAGCGGAGCTCATAACGACAGCCAACACTTTTGACAGCGTCTTACTGTGCTGTTCTCCTTCGCTGGCGAGTTTTCTCTTCAGAGACTCATGCGGAGGGGAAACTTTAATACTTGTACATTTTGTTCTCCTCCGTTGGCGAGACTTATGTTATGAGACTCATGCGGAGGAGAATTACACTGTGGGAGATATTTACATTGAAAATGTCGAACTGAATTTGAATTATTATATTGAGTTCTGGTGAAAAGGAACCACAACAGTTTCGGTTCTTGACGTTGGGTTTTTTTTTTGAAGATATATGAATAAAGAAGAGTAATACGTTTTTCAGTCTGCATAACACTGTGACGGCACAAGTCGTTCTTTGGATGTTATTCTCACGTGTTCTATGTGCTATGACCAATAAATACGCATAAGTAATGAGGATTAATGCTGGTAAATACTTTTGTTTTGCTACTAACAGGGGTCAGTGTAGAGTCCCGGGATCCATGATTCTCATTTCCACTGTGAATCAAGGTAATAATAACATAAGGTAGGTAGGATTTGTACCTCATTCCTTAGTTTCTGTTGACATGGGAAAGAAAGGATAGGTATAATGGTATGTTATATCTTTTCATCCCATCTCATTATGATTGCCAGATGCCCGAAAGTGGGTCTTCAGCGATTCCTCGCATTAAAGGTCCTGTTAATCTGGGAAAATCACTTAATCTCCCTGTGCCTAACAAAAAAAATAATGTGTTCTCATGTAACGTAACTGGTGCTATGTAAAGCGCTCTGATAACTAATTTGATTCGCGCGATATAAAACTCTGCAAAAAAAAAAAAGGTGGATTTTTTTCTTTTACAGGGAACCCAATATAAATATATCCATATATAGGATACAAATGTCTGTTCATAGAAATAAGAGCTCAGTTATCTATCTTTACTTATTCTTTTACAGGTCTCCTTCACTGCTGTTGCCTACCCTTCTTTACCCCGCTTGATCACGTCAAAAGTCTGCACTCGTATTGCAACTCAGACTTGAGGCAATCAAGAGGTGCACATTGTCCTGACCCTAAGGATACAGGACCCTGGACACTCAGTTCCAGGCGAAGTCCAGTGAAGTCCATGTGTCTAGACGGTCGAAGAGTGATGTGGTTTTAAGCTTGAATCTTGTCCCACAACTAATCTGAGGACCCACCCTAAGAAAGGGGTGAGGACGACTCAGGGGTCCCTCCCAGAGGAGGGGGTGGAAAGAGGGGTGGATACTCCCATGTCCTTTGTCCAGTTTCATGCCAGAACGGGAACCGAGGGCTCCCAGAACTGGTTCTAACTTGAGTGTGCAAGGAGGGAACCAAACGTGCCCTTCAAAGCAGTCTGGTGGCGCTGGCAAGCATCCCCACCCCAGCCCAATACACTATGTCCTGTCTGAGAGGTGGTCACATTTCCCTGTGACAGGAAACCTATTGTTCTACCTTCCCCTGCTCGAGCTCAGCTCAGCAGTAGGAGGGCAGAATCGTGTATGTGGTCAGCAGCAGCACTAGCTTGCTCTCAGACCCTAAAAGGCTGTTACCGGGAGTACAGGGGGTACCCCAAGGGAGCGCCTCAGTACATGGGATCATAATTCCAAAACTGGAATCAGTGTTGGGGTACGATTCCAACATGTTTGATACCAAACATGACCGGTTTTGGTACAGCCACTATGTAGTTAGATATCTTGTAATGACTGATGTCCACTATATGTATTAAAATGGCTGGCCACACTAGCAAAGCCTGAGGAATCGACTCGGGTTTGTAGGGGTGCCCTGCTCATGAAAGGGCACTCTCACACTTATAACCAAGCACCCTGCCCTCAGGACTGAAGAGCCTGCCTTAGGAATGACTTATAGGTTTTAAGTGCAGTGACCTCAGAGATTAGAAAACTCACACAGGCTGCAATGGCAAGCCAGTAGTCACAGTTTAAGTGGACTCTCATGGGTGGCGCAATAAACGCTGCAGCCCTTGAGAGACCCCTGGCGTACCTATGCCCTGGGTACCTTAGTACAATGTACCATATACTAGAGACTTACAAGGGCACACCAGTAGCCAACTGTTGATGTACAAAAGTACTTTTCATGGCCAACCTAGGGAGAAAGCACAGTGACATATAGTGTACATTAAGTAAATTACGAGATATCTAATTATATTTTGGCTGCAAAACAAAACGGTCATGTTTGGTATCAAACATGTTGGAGTCCTACCCCAACACTGATTCCAGTGTTGGACGTGGGATTCCATGTACTGGGGGCCCCCCTGGGGAGCCACCCTGTATTCCCGGTACCAGCCTTTCAGGGTTTAACAGCAACCTAGTCCTGCTGCCGCCCACAGACACAATTCTGCCCTCCTGCTGCTGAGCTGGGCTCGAGCAGGGGAAGGTAGACCAATAGGTTTCCTGTCACAGGGAGGTGTGACCACCTCCCAGACAGGACTTAGTGTATTTGGCTGGGTGGGGGCACTTGCCAGGGCCACCAGACTGCCTTGAAGGGCACATTTGGTGCCCTCCTTGCATACTTGAGTTAAAACAAGTTCAGGGAGCCGTTGGCTCCCGCTTTTGTGCGAAACTGGACAAAGGACATCGGAGTATCTCCCCTCTGTCCAGCTCCTCCTCTGGGAGAGACCCCTGAATCTTCTCAACCCTTTCCTTAGGGGACTTAAGGGCTTACCTGTGAGTGGCTCTTCAGAATCTTCGTGGGACAAGATTCAGATCTGAAACCACTTCAACTTCTACCGTCTGGGCACCTTGGACTTCGTTGGACTTTGCCTAGAACCAAGATCACATCTGGGAAGAATCCTGCTGCTCCTGGTCTTGTCGTCCTATCAGTCTTCTGCGTTGTCTGTGCTTCATCCAGGGTCTACTCCAGGCCTATGGACATCAAAGACACCCAAAGTAATCTCCCTGCAATGACGCTGACCAGTCTGCTGCTCCAAAGGTCCCATGGACTCTGAAAGGCTCAGCAACACAGGTAGGGGTTCTGCAACTCCCTCGAGGCCTACACTGTCTTCTCAGTAAGTTTGAGGCCAGTATCCCTCAACCGAACCACTAGAACAGAACCCCTGTGCACCACGTTGGCATGCCATTGCCAAGGCTTGGTGAATCTGTCCTCCATAGATCTTTGGGCTATAAGAAGCTCCAGACTCCAACATGTCTTGCTGCCAATGAATTTCATCCTCACCACATCCTCTGCACCCTGGGCTTGCATTCTTGGAAAGCTGCTTGGGATCCTCTAGCGACTCATATGCCTTTGGCCTGTGGGTCCTCTTGAGGGTCTTCTTTGGCTTCAGTGGGCTCCCCTGCTTGCTCAGGACCTGCTCTGACTCTCCAGCATTTGGTGAGTTCCTTGGACCTTGCTGGTCCCGACATTGCACCTTCTTTGTTTACCACACCTGTTGCTGCTGCCAAGGCTTGTTGGTGCTCCCACCGGACACCAACCCCCTGGTTCTCGACTTCCAACATGGGATAGCTCATGAACAGGCTCCTGGTCTTCCACATCATCGCCTGGTCCTCACAGCTGCAGCGAAAGGTTCAACTCTCCTGCATCTTCCGTCATAGGTGGTGATTGGTTTTCTATGCCACCTGGTCACTCCCGAGTGGCATAGCCATTGTCCCCTCTGCTTGCAGGTACTTCTCCTCAACTAATCCATACTTGGATTCCACCGATCTCTTTCACCTTTTTAGCCAGTGGCATCTTCAATGCAGTACTCCATTGTGGTCTACAGCAGTTTCCGACTTCACTTCGCACCTATGCAGACGGCTTCCCTCGTGTATGGCTCCAGATTCCTAGAGTATCCACGGGAGGGGTGAGTTTCCAACCTTCCATCTTCAACAAGGCTTCTTCAGGGTCCACTGGGAAGGGTCTTTCTTCAAAACTGCAACTTCCCATTGACTTTCATTCAGCATGCGGCTGTGTTTCCACTCCGCACACGGCCTCCCTTGGGTTCCTGGGTACTTACTTCGGTGGGTCCTTGGGTCACCAGCTCTTCTGAGTTTTCTGGGTCAAGTCTTTACTTCGGTCGCATTTCGCATTCCACTTCTTTAGTATATGGTTTGCTCTCCATCTGGAGACCACTGTGTATTTGTGCTTACTTACTTGTTTCCTTTTGAAATATTGTGTGTATTGTGTGGATATATCCGGATAGGAGAAAATTGCATGTGTCAGTGAGTATGCATAGTAAATATAACAATTTTTATAACTACACTGTGTGGTTCCTATGTTTTTAATGTTTTTCACACATTACCTGAGCATCAAATTATGATAGTGAATAGAAAATTATAATGTACAGTAACCCTGACATGACACTGCATGCTACGTGTGTATAAATTAAGACTGCCACACCTGTCACTCAGGGTGAGCATTGAATGAATGAGCATGTATTGTTAAATTGGAATATGTTTTGAATGTTTTGCACACGTTACCTGAGCATCAAATTAGGATAGTGAATAGAAAGTTTTAATCAACAGTAACCATGATATGACACTGCGTACCCCCATGTGTGTATAAATTGAGACTGCAATGCCCCTAATACATAAGGGCACTTAGGCGGTAGGGAGCACTCGCTGATGAAGCTCTGAATGATCGCATAAGTTAATTATGTACACTCATTGATTTACGATATGGTTGGGCTGTTTCCAAAGAAACCGAGTGCTAATTATGCAGGGAAATTGGAATACATAACTTTAAGTCACTATGGAACCACAATTATATCATATATGATTACACTACATGATATTAGTTGAATATGAAATTAAGTATCAGAATTGATGATGCTCAATTAGTATAATAGTGTATGTGTTTATCCAGCCTAGATTCAAATCTGCCATTACTTGATGTATTGTAATACTACTATGTGTGATTTTTGCATGTTCTAAGATGGCCGACAATGTTTTGATGTAAAATAGGATTGCCTTACCTTTTTCTATTTCTATGCATTTTGTTGCTTTAGATTGTGCGTGTTACAAAACTCACCCACCCGTGATCAAGGCGTGTAAGAAGCCGAAATACATTGTTTTTCTTTTTTTGCATGTACGCACCGGATTAAAGTTGCTTAAACCTTAAAATGGTGTTAGAGTGTTTCATGCACTGGAGTGCACATGTCTTAGTTGCTGCTGTGGCTGGAAATGTCTTTTACGTAATGGGTTCCTCACCCTTACATGCACCACCATCTTGAGTGTACCAGCATCGAGAAAGGAGAGGCTATGAAACAAACGGGCACCAAATGAAGACAAAAGTAGAGTCAATACATCAAAACAACAAAACAGTCATTAATCATTCCAAGGTAACATTGAATGAATCGGAAAAACAACTTCTGTCACTGGGGCTTTCGTTTTGTCCTGAAAGTTCTTTTCGCTACAGCAAAACCCGAGTTGATATATACAATCGCTTTTATGGTTTTAGTAATATTTGTTGATTACGCTTTATTGATGAAATTGTGCTTTTATGATCTATTTGTGTATAGATTGAATAATGATTTTATTGATTGATTGATATATACAACTTCATACGTAAACTCAAACTAAAAAATAATTTTCCACAGAAATCTACTGGTAACATTTCAAATGCCTCAATAAGATCATCAGCAGGTAATACAAGTCTGGACAATCTACAGATTTCAGATATTCTTCTAATGCAAGAACATGAGGAATTAAAAATGAAAACTTGGGTAACAACCGTAGACCTTCCATTCAAATGATTGTAGAACAACGCAGATGATTAGACACACAACGCAGGAGTATAACTCTTTTTAAAGCCAAATCCACCTTTACTCCTGTGATGCCCCGAGATAACATCGATGTTTTCAGTGACAATATAACTGAACAACTCAAAAGATGAAATCAATCAATTTATAAAACACGCAAGAGGGAGAGCAATTCTAACAGGAGTTACCAGAAGCAATCGAATGGTGATTAGAAATGCAGGCAAAGGAGGATATATTGTTATCTGGCCAAAATCAGACTATGTAGCTGAAGCATATACACAACTTGATGAAATTGAATGCTACAAAAGAAGCAATGTGCTAATAGTCAGATAAGTGTATAATGAACATTCTGCCAAACTAGCATCATGGTAAAACAAGGGTCTATGACTGTTGAGGAGCACAAATCCCTGTGTAATGAGTATGCTAGGATGCCAGTGATTTATTTTATCCCCAAGGTACACAAGAAGGCCCCCGTTTTAGTATAGAAGGAAATCCGCTTACACGCTACACGCCGAAAGGCTGCGCCAACAAGAGGGAGGATCATTTTGGACCTCCTTATCCTCCGGCAGTTTAAAAACAGAACAAACTATACTAAAACGGGGGTCGCCTAAATACAACAATAAGATCGGAGTAGCGTGCAGAAATTTCAAATACCATCAAAAATATAGACCCCATAGGAAAGCTGACCAGACACAACAGAAGCTAAGTGATACTAAAACAGTGTATATCGCACTCTAAGAATTGCGAAATCAGACATCACGTTGGAGAAAACCACTATCGGTTGTCTTGAGAAAGATGGTAACATACAGATAGTCCATCGAAACGCGTCGACGCAGTTGAAAACACAATCTTGAGGACCGACATAGACTTGTAGATATAAGTGTGTTGGATGTACCACAAGCTATGTTATAAAGTTTATGGTCCGATCAGATGTGTAACATATGACAAAGTGTATTGTCTTTTATGTTGTTTTCTCTGTTATGCTGGTTCATAACGGGCGTTACAATTTGTGTTACAATTTATCCCTATTTTAAAAAAAAATAGTGTTTATCTTTTATGGAATGGTCCATACGAGGGACTATAATGTGATATGTTTTTAATCTAGCATAATGTACGTTTTTTAAAAATAAATTTAGCTTTGTCAGACCCTAATGTGGAAGTGTATAACGGAATTTTTGGATGTTCAATATAAATGTATGTATGTTGATATAAGGTAATTTGATATTATTGTTGGTCTAGTCAAGGGATTTCTATTTTTTACTTAAAAAGAATATGTAGCAGTGAAGAGGAACTCAAAAAGGCCCAACAAGAGTCTAAACTAAGATTCCTTGCTCGGGAATACTCTGCTCAAATTATAGACCAAGCCATTTCAAAAACAGAGAAAACAAACAGAGTGAATACATTGTTTACTAAATAACCAAGCATAGGCACCAATCAATGTGTTAAAAAAAATGTACATGAGGAAACTAGGCTCATCATGACATTCAGCAAACAGGAACGGCAACTAAGAGCTATTGTAAGGAAACAATGGCCATTGATTTTAAGTGATCCTGTCATTGGCACAATACCACCAAAGAGACAAGTAATCACCTTTAAAAGATAATGTTCAATGAACAATCCCCTTATCAGTAGCAGCCCAGAAGTGTCGGAGGCCTGCAATTAGCTCTCTTTCAAAAAAAGGTTTCTTTAAATGTAATGCATGCAGGGCATGCCAGTTTGGTATCAATATGATGCAGTACCACACTCAGTTTCATGAAAGACCTGTCAAAATTGACAAACTCCTCTCCTGCAAAACTGATTTTGCGGTGTATGTACATGAATGTACTTGTCGATTGCGCTACATAGGATGTACAAAACAGCAGGTGGATAAACGCATTTTGCAACATATCCGAGCAATAACCAATATAGATGCCCTATATCTGGCTGCGCGTCTTTTCGAGGAGACACACAAAAACAATCTGAGTCACCTAAAATATTTTGTAATTGACACAGTACCCAAATTGAGGCAAAGGGGCAATCGAGAAGCAATATTGCGAAGACTGGAAACAAGACATATTTTAGATTAAAATACAAAAAAATCCTAATGGGCTGAATGCCAGTGAAGATTTATACACATTTCTGTAGTAACTGGCATTCGAACCCCCTATCTGCCTAAGACATATTTTAGTGACGCCCTCAACATAAATTAATGGTTTTGCCAATCAAAGGGTTCCTACAGACCAAATGGATGATGCTAGACATTTTAAATCTGTCATTTAAAATCAAAAGAGGAGATTTTCATGACAAGGAACATTGAGTAAGCAGCAACCATGTTTAGATATGTTCATATTGTATAGTAATAGGCACGTTGTTGGCAATTTAAGAGCACTTAGGCACTTTAGGAGGACAAGAGTTTGGCTGGTATACTCTACCCACATGAGCGAACTTTGAGGCAAGCAATAGGTCGCACAAAAGAGGACCAATAAAGAAGTGAGCGGGTACCGAAAATCAATTGCATCATGATGTATACTAACACAATATTGTCTACTGGGAAACAAAAGTTATAGTATATAGCAGAGAAATTACTGTGGAATATATGCTAACAATGGATTAACAAATGGCATGTTGTACAGTACGCACTTTATATTGCCGAAATTTTGCACAAGTGTTTTCTTAGGCTATAGGAATTACAAGTAATTTGCTGTTTTCCTAAATGGATTATTTGCCTATATTGCACAAATGTGTAATTTTCCACAGGAGTGTTGTACATTTAATATTTATTATTTAATAATTTGTGCCATAATGCTATATTTAGCCATTCGTGAAGTAAATCTTAGTAATTTCCTTTAACATGGAGAGCAGGCACCTTGTTTATATGCCTTGTATTTATGTTTTAAAGTTAACAGCAATGCATTTTATAGGTGCAAATCAAATGAAAAAAGGAAAAATTAAGTATAATATCTTAACAACCTTTTGGACATGATATTGAAGTTTACAGCCCAAAATAGTGTCCTGGCATTGGTTTGGTTTCAATATGTAGTCTTTAGTTTATATTCATGAAAATAATTAGCGCTATGTCACTTAAACTAGGTATACACCTCATAATATGTCATGCGATCAAGGCCTTTTGGGCCGAAACGCGTCATGGCTGTGCTGAAAATAATTTGCACCATAACTTTGGGTCTGTGCAGGAGGTAAAGTGAAGATCAGGGAAGGTCCCTGCTATGAGCCCATCTCAGCTTTTCCTGACGCGTTTCGGGCTGGCGCCCTTTCTCAAAGGCAAGCTGCTTGTGAGTAACACCAAACAAAATCTTCCAGGCCACTCCCTTTTATTTAGAATATAGTTCTCAGGTGAGCATGCTGCAAAGTATTTTGGGACTGCAAGTCCTTACAAACCCATGTGGGCTGTTACCGCAGTTGAATTCCTGCATGTAGAGCTCACACAGGGCACCTCCCCAGTGCAGAAAGAATCGCCTTCTGCCCCGTATTCCGCAGCACTTGCACACAGCGGCGGATCCCACGACCGAGCTGGCCGCAAATATGGAAAGAAAAGGAGGAGCCCACCAGTTGGGATGCACTTGTAGGAGGTAAAGTGAAGATCAGGGAAGATCCTTGATATGAGCCCACTTCAGCTTTTCCTGAAGTGTTTCGGGCTGGCGTCCTTTCTCAAAGGCAAGCTGCTTTTGAGTAACACCAAACAAAATCTTCCAGGCCACTCCCTTTTATTTAGAATATAGTTCTCAGGTGAGCATGTTGCAAAGTATTATGGGACTGGCAGTCCTTACAAACCCTTGTGGGCTGTTTTTACCGCAGTTGAATTCCTACATGTAGAGCTCACACAGGGCACCTCCCCCGGTGCACAAAGAATCGCCGTCTGCTCCGTATTCCGCTGCACTTACACACAACGGTGGATCCGCGATGAAGCGGCGGTGCTATCCCACGACCGGGCTGGCCGCAAATATGGAAAGAAAAGGAGGATGTGATGGACATAAAAGAGGGGATGTTTGCTGTAGTAGCCGTTTCATCCCAGCATGCCTTGGAAAAGGGCCCACAAAGACCGAAACGTGTAGGCACCAAACTGCTGCTAAGGTGCATGAAATCGAATAAAGTGTTTTTAAAGGATTACCCTGTTTTAAAAAAAAATATCTTTATTACATTTTTATCTTTTCTGTTACATAGATAATAAGCATCAGCACGCATTATATTTATAACAACATCATCGATACTATGTCGCTATTTACATCAATCCAATTATTTCTATCTCAGAATTACGACATAGTGCGTGTGCACTGCGCAGGAATTGTCGTGCATTTGTAAAATAGCATGGACATTAACTGCCCCTATGCCCTATCATCTCTTAATCGAGGAGCAAAATGTATCTGTCAAGTGCGCCCTTTCCGTTCTGCGGCCTTCAGTGCTTTAGCTCATCTCCCTCAGCTTCAACAGTGAAATCATATCACACAATTATTTTTGAGTCGGAAAGTGTGTAAATACCTTGACCTGTTACTAGTTACCTACGTTTCGTTTTATCTTTTCTTTCTTTTCTGCTGTTTTTTCCTTTATTTGTTTTCCCTCTGTTCCCTTTTTTTTTTTTATCTACGAACATTGAACCATAACCAATGAAAACTTAATAAAATCGAAAAAGAAATAAACACATCAAATATTAGTGGAAATATGTAGCCAGTGAGCAGAATGCCATCCGAGTTCAGTTGTGCCTAGGTTTGTATAACCGTAGTGAATGCCAGTTGCCGTACCTATACTATGTGTTGGTGTGTGGACACTAGAGTATCTTATTGTAGGAGTCGTGTTCATGAACTGTGACTAAGGAATGCAAGGTCATTGTCCAACCCAACAGCCGCGGCCGAGGTGTCCTACAAGTGCAGAGTGACAACTCCGCTCAAGAGACGTGTCAGGTAGTGTCTCCCGCTTGTTGCGTAGGGAGTGTGCCAAATGTGGCACTAGCGTGTACAAGGGCTTTGAGGGCATCGTCCCAGGGCTGCGCTATGGGATACTTCCGCAACACTGCTGTTTCTTCCCTATGAAGGATTGTGCTTTCAGCCTGTGCCCAGACCTCTAAGGACTTTATCCAGTGGTGTACTGCTGGAGGGTCTTTATGTTTCCACCTCTTTGTAATCAATCAATTTGCAGTTGTGAGGCCTAGGTCATTAAATCTAGAGCTGACTTTGTTAGCTTTGGTTCGTTTGTAAGACCCCAAGATACAGACCTCCCATGTAGCTGGAACTTTAGTGTTGGTGCAGTTCGTGAGTGTTTCTGTGATCTTGCGCCAAAAGGGTAAAAGCAGGGGGCAGGACCATAGCATATGTAGTAAGTCAGCACCAGGGAGGCGGCATCTCGGACATTCGGAGATGTTGACGTTAAAATATTTATTAATTTTATCCGGTGAGAGATAGGCCCTGTGCAATATATATGTTTGTATACGTTAAATCGGGAATTGCGTGGTATATGCGTGGCACTGGCTAGGACACCCTCCCATTCCTTATCAGTCCAGGGATGGCCTCTGTCTTCAGCCCAATGTGCGCGGATGTTCTGCAATGGCTTTAACACCTGAGGGAGCAGGGCCTGTACCAGCCAGTGGATTATGTGTGACCCCTCTCCCATTACATGCAAATAATGCATTAACTGATGTGTCGGTGGCTCATTCATCACATCCCCCCACGCTAGCGTCAGTGTTCGTATAATGGCTGCATGTAGAAGGAACTGGCCCACTGGCAAGCCATTTTCAGCTGTCAGAGTCGCAAAAGGTAGGAGGGCACCATCAGCATATAAGTCTCCTAGCGTCTCTACGCCGGCTTCAGTCCAGGTCGTGAGTGTTACCTCTGTTAAAGTATTTCTACCCCTGGGCATCCTGATTAGTGACAGTATTGGGGCATAGGGGACCGTGTCTTTCGTGAGTTGAAGGCTCCTTTTGTAATATCTATGAACTAATTCAATATGTATCTGTGTCGGGCGGGGAAGATTCGCCAGTGGATGAAACAAGCCACAAATCTGTGTCTGCGTCCATATGGATGTCTCGGTCGCCATGTCCGCCAGATTCTTGCCACTTAGCGACCCATTGTAGCTGTGCAGCCAAGTAATACAATTTAAAATGAGGGACTGCCAAGCCTGCACATTCAGATGGCGCATACAGTTTCTGCAATGCTATCCTAGGTCTCCCTGTATTCCAGATTAGGCTTCGGGTCAATCCCTCCAGTTCCCTAAATAATCTTACTGGAACGTATATCGGAAGGTTGGCGAAATAATACAACAGTCTCTGCAGCACTATCATTTTGGTTAAGGTAATACGACTCATCACATTGAGCGGTAGATTCCTCCAGAAGTGCATCTACGCCCTTATGGAAGAAATGGCGCGCATCAAGATACCTTCCAATATATCTGCCGGGGACCTGTAGATGTATATGCCTAGATATCTGAACGTAGTCGGATACCAAGTAAGCGCAGTCCCATTGTTAGTTATATCTGTTTCAGCCACGTCTTCGTGGAAAGAATAAGCGCCTGATTTAGCCCAGTTTACCTTTAGGCCTGACACCTCCTCGAAACCTCGGAACAGTGCAGATATGTCTGGCGGTACAGCGTGCAAGTCTCTTATGTACAGTAGCAAGTTATCCGCTTATAAAGACACTGTGTGGAGTCCATCATTCAAGGGGATGCCCCAATCTGCTCCGCTCTCACGGAGGAGAGCCGCCAAGGGCTCCATAGCAAGGGAAAAGAGCGGCGGAGACAAAGGGCATCCCTGTCTGGTTCCTCGTCGAACCCTAATTGTGTCAGAAATGAGCCTCCCTGTGCGAGCCCGTACTGTGGGGAGTTGATACAGTAGTTGTATCAGTTGCAAATAACCGTCCCCTAGCTCATACTTGCGTAGAACCACATGAGATAGGGCCATTCCAGCGAATTGAAGGCCTTCTCTAGGTCTAACACTAGACAGCCAGATCGTGGCCAATTCTTCGTTGCGTACTTCTGAATTCTAAAAAATCTCCGAATATTAAAAGAGATACTCCTGGCTGGGACAAATCCGTTTTGATCAGTATGTACCAGGCTTGGCACAAATGGGGCTATACGCTTAGCTAGGGTGGAGGCAAGTATTTTATAGTCTGTGTTCAACAGAGCCAATGGACGGTAGGAGCCCAGGAGTTCAGGGTCTCTGCCCGGTTTTAACAGGGAGATCAGCATTTGCGTGGATGTAAGTGTTGAGTCATCGAGAGCTGCCGCATATACCCGCAACAGTTCCGGTATCAATATATCCGAAAAGGCCTTGTAAAATTCAGCCGGTAGTCCGTCTGGAGGGAGAAAATACTGTCCCTTATTTCCTCTGGCAGCAGAGGAGCACCCAATTCGTCCTGTAGATGTTCTGCCAATCGCGGCAGTGTCAGGGCGGAAAGAAATTCCTGTATTACTGCATCTGTGGCTAGCAAGCAAGACCTGTACATTATGGAATAATATTCCACAAAATCATGGTGTATGTCACTCTGGGTATGTACCGTAACTCCCTGTGCATTCTGTATGGATGTTACAGGCGTAATTACTGCATCTTGCTTTATCAGCCATGACAGCAGTTTGTTAGGTTTGTCCCCCGTATGATGAGTACGCGCTGAGTGCGCTGCGTAGTTCAAATTACGGAGCCGGTCTAACAACCTGGAGTGTTCTTCTCTGTTTTGCTCTAAGGTTCTGGTATTGCCCCCTAACGCATCTTCCTCCCTTTGAAGCAATTTGCTTTCAAGACGTGTGATGTCAGCCTCTAACTGTCTCCGCATACCTGCTTGCGAACAAAGGCAATCGCCCCTGATCACTACCTTACATGCATCCCATTCTACCTGAGGCGTCGTAGCCGTGTCAGCATTTTCTTCAAAGTATTGAGTGATGTTGGTTGCTAGTAGATCACGAAAGGGCGCGTCCAGCAGCATATCTGGTTGTAATCGCCAGGTCGGAATTGGCGGGCGGGGCTGCTCCCATAACATTTCTAATATATGCGGATTATGGTCCGAGTGTGTTCTGCCTAAATAATAAACTGCAGTTATATGCGGGAGCAGCTCCTCTGAAAGCATGTAGCGATCTAACCGTACATGCAAGTTATGAGCACCGGAGTAGTAGGAATATACCCTATCCCGGGGATGACGATGCCTCCAGGCCTCCTTCAGGCGCCATTGTGTTGCCCAGTTAGTTAACGCTTTCATGGCGTTATGTGTACGTGTACCCGTACCCGGCAGGGGCGGAAAGGAGCGATCTAATGATACGTCAAGTACACTATTATAGTCTACCCCTAAGATCACAGGAACACCATGCCACGGCGCCAGGATACGCGAGATACAGTCAAAAAAGGCAGCCTGCTCTGTGTTGGGAGCATATAGCGATGCAAGGATAATTGGCCTGCCATCCAGTGTGCCCTTAACTATAACATATCGGCCTTCCGTGTCCACTAGTGTCTGTGCAATTTTAAATGGGACCCCTGGTCGTCCCCAGATTAGGGCACCTCTCGCAAAGGCCGAGTATCCAGTGGCATATAATTGGCCTCGCCAGCGGCGGTGCAAGAGCTGAATTTCTGTTTTGGCCAAATGTGTCTCTTGCAGTAGTGCTATTTGTACATGGTGCCGTTTGAGGTATGAATATATCTGGTACCTTCTCAATGGTGAATGCATGCCCTTTACATTCCACGTACCAATTTTAAATAAAGACATCTTCCTTACAATATGCTAAATGGCCACGTGTTTGCAACAGCCCATCAAACAAATACGGTATATATGACCTGGCAGTACACGGCTTTCCTGGCATACTGACTCGTGGCATATTATGCTGTATGAAACAACACCCTGTAAATGATATCTCGCAATATAACCAGAACAAAAACATAATCATGAGCAATACCAAAAGGGCGAATATGCAACCAGCAATCGTCCAAACTCTCAATAGAGATAACAGTCAAAAATAAGAAATGAGCTGGGGGTGCGCTGCGTGTAACTCTTAAATAGTCTACAGTACACGTACTCAGTGTCTCAGAGGCTCCCTATCTGCAGGCAACACACAAAAGACAGAAGGCAGTCTGAGCACTTCAATTCAAGAACACCCACCAAGTGAATAATATATGCTAGTTCTCACATGTTGGTAACAAAGCGTATGATAAAATCCCTCCCTCCCCGCAGCACAGTAACCTCCCCAACTTCGTGCAGGTGCGTAGACTCTTAGCAATGTCTATCACATATGGCTACACTGTTAGCTGCCGTACACCCCCATTTATACGTCACAATACCTCAAACTGCAGTCCAATGAGGGATAGGGTCTCGCAATGTTCATATTATAATATCAGCTGTCTGAGGGGTGACATACGGCTGTTCAGTGGAATCTTCTGTAGGCCATATATTCGCTCATCATCACTGGATACGTCACACTGACTGGAATTGGATGCATCTTCAGCCACCAATGAGCCGCTGATCTCCGCCACCGCCTGCAATGCATCTCGCTGTCCGCTGAGAATCAGATCCGAGTCCGGTCCCATAGTCGGTGAAGGTGGTGTGCGTATCTCCGTTAACCTACGCACCCTCCGTCGACGACAGAAGGGGCCCCTTAGTTTCGGGAGGACCGCCACTGCAGCCGCATCTCGGGGTCTCGCAGTATCGAAGGTGTCCAACCAGTCCTCCGCTTCTTTTGGTGTGGTAAAGAAGTGTCCCTTGTCACTCGCAACCACAGGCATGCGCGCTGGGAAGAGCAGAGAATATTTCAGGTTGTTTTGCCGAAGGCGTTTTTTCACCGCCATGAAAGAAAATCTCTGTCTCTGCACCTGGATGGTATAATCCGGAAAAAACATCATTTTATAATTGTCTATATGTATATCCTGCAGCTTCCTGGTTTCCTGCAGGATGGAGTCTCTGTCTCGGTAGTTGAGGAGCCGAAGAAGCAAGGGCCGCGGGTTCGACCCTGTGGGAGGGGGTCTTGCTGGGACTCTATGTGCGCGCTCTATGACAAAGTGTGATGAGAGGGATTCCTCGGGCAGTAGATCTCTAAGCCAATTTTCCATGTATAGGGTAGGTTCCCTTCCTTCCCATCGTTCCGGTACACCCACTATGCGCACGTTGTTGCGTCTAGCTCGCCCTTCAGCATCCTCAGCTCTGTCTTCTAGAAACTCCACACGGTTCAGCAAATCTCGTACATGCTTATCTGTCTGAGTCATCTGTGGTTTGATATCAGCGAGCGAGGATTCCAGGACAGTGGTGCGATCCGTCAGCTTCCGATGATCTGCATGCAGGTGAGTGAGGTCTATGGCCACCTTGTCAATTTTCGATTCCAGAGAGGTGCGGGTCTGATTAATGGTTTCCTCCAACCGTTCCATCGCAGCGAGCACCGCGTCCAATTTGTTCGCAGTTTGGTCCGAGAGGCCCTGTTTCGCCATTTTGTCTGATTTAGGCTTGGATGGTGGCGGCACGATCTGAGTCTCCCCCGTTCCAGTCCGCGCTCGGGTGCCACCCGACATGGGTCGCAGCGTCTGTACCTCCGCATCGTGTTTCGTGTGGTAAAAACCCCAATGCGATGTCACCAGGGCACGAGCGCTACAGCCGGATTCACCTCGACACCAGCTGGTCGCGATCTGGAGCCCCCACACAGCTCACGGAGTCAGCAGAAGTAGGGCCTCTCCGCCATATATAGGTAGCGTCAGCTCTGGGGGACCACCAACTTCATAGGTCTCAGGCAGCAGACGGGGTAAGTTTGGGCTTCACTCTTGGCTTGCCACCCAGCTTGCACAAAGGTTCCAGCAGTCCACTCTATGTCACCCAGCATCAGATATGATTTAGTGTGCCCTCACCGTGGTCCGCAATGCATCAGACAGCGGTAGACGGGAGCCCGTCATTCCAGGGATAGGTTGGTAGTGTACAGCAAGCAGCCTCACATTGGGGGGCCCACTCCATTCAAATTGCGCCGCGCGGGCAATGGCAGCGTCGGTGGCCAGGGTAGCGACCTCGTCTATTTACTTCCCCTTATCACCGTGGATGTTTCATTAGGGGGCTCGGCCATGTCCAGTCCTCCATCAGTGGGTGTTCATGGGGACTACAGCGGAGCATGCAGCCACAGTCCTGCAACAGCAGCAGGGGGCTCACTTACCACGACCGTGCTGCGGGGCAACAGGAGCGTATGCGGTCAAAGCAGCGTCTTCTGCAACAGCCTACAGTCAGTCTGAGGGGCCTCACAGCATAGAGAGGCCCGGGCACCCCAGCGGGGGTCTCCATTTCATATCGCCGCCCTCCGATGGGTGAGCGCACCTCGGCAGGAAGAGCAGTCACGGCCCCGCATTCACGGCAGTAGTGGTCCAGGCACAATCCGCCTCCGCCCGCCGCTACAGCTCGCAAGCCGACAAAGTGGTCCACACAACGGAGAGCGGGGCAGCGGGGGCTCCAATCCCACTGCGTCTCCCATCAACAAATGTGTAGCTGGGCTGCGGCGAGGGACACAAGCACAGTCCGCCGCTGGCAGCTTATTTCCTCTGCGCTATCTTGTGCGGCCCAGTGGGCAGAGCTAAGCCCCGGGCTCGCGTAGTTGGAGCTGACCATTCAGGATTCACACGCCGGACGGGCCGCTCAAGCGGGTCCGCGCAGCGGGACTTAATCGAGGCAAGATCGACAGCGACGCTTCAGGATGACTTCTCAGCTGGAATGCACTTGGTGAGAGTCTCTATGAGCGGCTACATTCGGAGAGCAGGGCCTGTCTTGGGGAGCCTCTGGCAGAGATCTACCCAAACACGTCTTCCTCCATTGTAGTCGTAGCCACGCCCCCAAAATGTCTTTAAAGGATTACCCTGTTGCGTGTGCACTTCAGCTGGGGGCAACCTTTTCTTTTATATATATATATTACCTACTGGCGGTCGCCAGTAGGTAGTTATAGTTAGGACCACGTTTCCATAGGAAAACCTCAACATTCTATTTTGAATAACTTTGGCGCCGGTCGACGAATCCTCGCGAATTTCTCAAAATAGGTGGGGCGCTACGCTCCGCTCCTACCCTGAAAGTCTCGGGGGGATCCGTCAAGCGGGGGCTGAGATAAAAGGGGGGTCCCAAAACGCGTTTTTCCCATGCATTTTTCCATAGGACCTTTAGAACGAGCTACAGCCCGAACGGCTGAACAGAATTACTCAAAATTTGGCAGAGAGGTAGTCCCTAGGTCAAGGAAGTGCCTTTTGTAGGTTTCGTGTAAATCTGTTCAGTAGATTCTGAGAAAATAGCCTTTAAATCAATATATATATCTGAGCCCGCTTACGGTACGCTTACCGTACGCTTACGGTAAGCGTACGGTGGCGTGCGCGAGCGCGATTCTGATTGGCTCTTAGATCTTAGTAAACATTCGAATCGGTCGAAACCAGGAAGCGGCGGCCGCCATTTTGTGTATTTCACTCTGAAAAAAAAGAGTGAAAACAAGGAAAGGGGGCAATGAGGAGAGTTACAGACCCCCTAACATTTGTAAGGGGGTCAAAGAAGGACAGAAAAGTACAAAGAAAACATTTATTGATTTTAAAAAAAATCACGGGGTACGCGTACGGTAAGCTTACGGTAAGCGTACGGTAGGAAAAAATAAAAATAAATAAATGAAAAGCAGATTTAAGAGTTTAAAAATTAGGGAGCTCTAAAAAGAGCTGTTGTGTTTATGAAGTCATTTTTTTAGTGGTACCTACAAGTAAGTACCGATGCAGAGTCTAAGGTTCAAGAGGAAGACTCTGTTCCCTTCATCATTGAAGTGCACACCATCTCCTCTATAAATGTCTTGCATGTCATAACGCAAGTTGTTGTGGTAAATGGAACCCATACCATGGTCATGGAGGAAAGCAGAAACAGATTTGTTGACGTGCTTTCTTGCTTTGTCAATCTGTGGACAGAAATGATTGGACCAGTTCCATTTTTGCCTTTGGCATATGTTGGAAAACACAAAGGCAGTTTTAGGGAAAAGTGTAAACAGTTGTGCAAAGGTGTCCTTCATAAGCATTTCCAGACCTACCCCAGTCAAAGTGCCTAGGTCATTGCCACCACAGTGCACTATTATGAGGTCAGGGTGTTGGATTTGAATGAAGGATTTCACCAATGGCATCAATTGGTGCCACTTTAACCCTCTCTGACCAATCCATTTAATGTCTACATTTGGCAAAGCAAGGTCTCTCACCATACCTGTTTTCTCTGCAAACTTTTCACTCCAGAAGACATAGCTGTGCCCTACAATCCACACTGTGAACATCTTCAAAGGAGAACTGGATGCACTCAGGAGGTGTAATTCAGTAGAATGGTAAAAAGAAATGAAAGACAGTTTGGAAATGGGGGCATACATATTTTTTTTATAAAAAAAAGAACTGATTGGCTGTTTCATACCATTCTACAATAAAAGCTAGGCTGTATGTGTAAATTAATAGAAGCATGTTTTGTATTGGTACAGAAAAATGTGTTACCAAAGAACAGTACTATGGATTTGCTGTTAGGTTTGAAAAGTCAAGCACTCTTGCTCTGTGGAATTGAAACATTGTTTGGCGAACTTCTGACCTAACTCAACACAGCAGTGTTCCATGAGCTGTTGCTATGGTAGCAGGCAGAAGTCAAGTTGGGGGAAGGGTACTAGGCAGAAGTCAAGTTGGGGGAAGGGTACTTTTGGAAAAGGGTTGGTTTTCAACCAATAGAAATGTGTGATTACATTTGAAAAAAAGGGGGAAGCACTGAGATTTGAAATTAACATGTATATGTGTGGAAAAATAGAGGGAAAGTTTGCCATTATCTGGTTCTGCTGAGAGGAGAGAGGTGAACACAACAGAGATCCTGGCTCTGATAATCTGCTGTTTGAGTGTCACATTTCTTTCACAACTAACTAATTTTAAAGGTGAGTTTACAGTTTGAGAGGGGATGTATGTGGTAACTTAAGAAATGAATAATAGAAATGGAAATTCTTTTTGTTGTAGTTACACATGGTGGTTTCATAATGTGTCAGTCTGTAAAAGTGATTTTCACTTGCCCCGAAAAAAAAAAGAGCAGTAAGTGTGCTTTCAAATTGGCAAAGAAATTTCGTTTTGGGACTAATGTGAAAACATGACTCTGTGTGCAGAGAGGAATTATAGGCAGAGATTTATTGCGTCTTGCTCTGGTGATTTCACAGTTGCATTAGATGGAAAGGGGGAGCGAATTTTTGGGGGAAGAAGCAGAGTCTTAGCACACACCCATGTGCTTGCCATGTATAGTCATGCACAGTATTTACAAGCGAGTGGGGTTTTCAGGTTTCAGTCTGTAATGCAAATACATTCAGCATCACTAAGGCTGGTTGCCCTTGCTGTAGTGTAGCAGTCTGGACATGGGCTTTTTAAAAAATCTGAAAAGTGGTTTCATAATGTGACAGTTTGTAAAAGTGATTTTCACTTGCCCAAAAAAAAGAGCAGTTAGTGTGCATTCAAATTGGCATAGAAATTTCGTTTTGTGACTATTGTGAAAAGAAATGTAGTAATATATTTAAATACAATAAAGGAATTGTTACAGAGAATCGGTGAGATCTGTACAAATAAAACTTTAGAATTTTATTGGATTACCATTGGAAATTTAATCAAAAAAGAATTTTAAAATTACTATTTGGTCTAAAGGAAATGAAATCAGATGTATTTTGGAGTTATTTGAGATATAATATTGTGATTATACTTCTGAAACAAACATATCAGACGGTATTTTAAAGAAATAAGTATTGGTATTAGATGATATTTTTTTAGAATATTATGCATTTCTATAATGTTAAGTTTAAGTAAAAAAAGAATCAGGGCTTTTTTAATACAATCTTTGTGATTGTTATTTTTTTTTGCCCGCTGTAAAATGATGAATGCAATTGCTTTCACAATTTATAGTGAAATGCAATATATTCTGAAAACAGCAAAAATAAGGCAAAAATATTTTATGGAAAAAAATGTAAATATGTGTACTGTATTATAAAATGTTTTAAAAATATTAATACTTTTTTCTTTTTTTCCAGATAGATATAGAAAATTTTCAAAAACTACAAACATTTTTAAAACTATTTTTAAAAAAAACAAATGAATAAATATTTTTTCAGTGAGTATGGTAAGTCAATAATAATAATTGTAGTCTCTCAAGGACCTTGTAATGTGTTTATTGATTTTTAGTGTTTTTTTAAAAAAAAAAAAAAAAGTACGCGCACCGTACGCGTACGGTAAAAAAAAATAAAAAAAAGTTTTTAAAAACATATGTAAAAAAAAGATGAAAGATAAGGTTGGCTCTTAAAAGAACCGTTGTGTTCATGCAGGGACAGAGGAAAGGAAGCATGGGAAAATTATTCAAAGCGACAAATGTGTTGATCTATTTTGTTGTTCACTAGGGAAACACTGGTCTCCCTATAGCAAATTAGATCTTGACAAAATGTGCATCGAATATCAACCTTCCGAAATCGAGGGTTGATTTCCAGAGGGCCAGCAAAAGGAGATTCTCCCCCCACAGATGAAGGGCTCACCTGACCTGCAGAAGAAGGAGTCAGCCCTGCAGATGATGGTTCAGGCTGAGCTGCTGTGGATGTACTGGCTTGTCTTTCTGAAGAGTTACCTCCAAAAAGATGACCATGTGTCCTTCTGTGTACATCCTGGAGGTGTCTCTTCATGGTGTGATTCCCAAAGGAATACTTCCTGTTAGGATTACCTCTAGAAAGTACACGCTTACACAGCTTACAAGTCACTAAGGGTGCATTTACCTTTTGCTGGCCTTCAGGAAAAGTAAAATAATCCCATACATAAGAGGGCTTTTGTTTCCTCGATCTCTGCCTCAAGACTGTGCTGCTAGTGCTAGCCTCACTCTCAGAAGAGCTCTGCTGTTCTGCCATCGTATCCCAAAGACAAACCAGCTCCTTCTCCCAAGGGATCACAAGCAGAAATGAGGGGAATGGGTGTGGTGTAGGAGAGTTCTAGAACTGAAAGTAGTTTCAACCAATCAAAAGTTGTGTTTCATGATCACATGACCTACCGTACGCTTACGGTACGCTTACGGTACGCTTATGGCAAAAGTGCGCATGCGCGTAAAAAAGACACGCGCTTGCGCGCATGCGCATAACAGTCACTCCCGGCACTTCCGCGTAACGTGCGCGTGTAGCGTACACGCGTACGCGTCCCACGCGGAGTACGCGCGGCTACGCAAATTGCGTAACTATACGCAAGCAGCGTAGGAAAATTACGGACGTTGCGTAAACCGTACGCTTACCGTGAGCTTACGGTACGCGTACTAAAAAAATAAAAAAAAAAATAGAAAAAAAGTACTGCAAATAAATTTTACATGTTTATTTTAAAAAATATATAAAAAAAAACATATTTAAGAATTTTAAAAATTTAATCATAGTCTTTATAAAAGGTAAGAAAATTAAAATAAAAATATGTTTGAAAAAATAGAAGAAAAAAAAAAATTAGCATTTAAAAAACCTTGCAAATTCACTGAAAAAACCATGGGTTTCACACACGTTATAGTTAGGAATTAGCATTTAAAAAACCTTGCAAATTCACTGAAAAAACCATGGGTTTCACACACGTTATAGTTAGGAATTAGCATTTAAAAAACCTTAGAAATTCAGTGAAAAAACCATAGGTTTCACACACGTTATAGTTAGGAATTAGCATTTAAAAAACCTTAGAAATTCAGTGAAAAAACCATAGGTTTCACACACGTTATAGTTAGGAATTAGCATTTAAAAAACCTTAGAAATTCAGTGAAAAAACCATAGGTTTCACACATGTTATAGTTAGCTGGACATTTTACTCGTAAAAAACCAATGAAATTCCCCCGTTATAGTTAGTTCAGCTAACTATAACTCGCGCGCCCGCAATGAACTGCTGATGACGTCACATATTACATCACTCATGACATGGTCAGTGACATCACTCATGACATCACTGATGACATCTCAAATGACATCACTGATGACCTCACTGATGACATCATCCTTGTGATAGAGTGGCAGACCTCCTCTTCCCCTAATAAAACCTTTGATACACACATTCAAAAATAGAGACTAAAATTTACAAAACAATGGACATACCAATAACAGTTACAACAACCTCTTCAGTAATTCTAAGATCCACATACACATCCACTCATTCACCAACAGTCCAATACAGTCACTCATACATGTACTCACTTATCATATGTACTCATACACCTATACATCCTGTAACACAATGCCACTCATCCATAGAGCTACTCACACACATAGTCACTCATGCTAATAAAGAATCAAACATACATTTACTTGCATATACAGTTATACACACACCACCACACTTACTTCTACGGAAACTTACACATACTTAGTCTTTTAAACAATCACTTATGGAAATACATACTTATTCATACAGGAACTCTTTCAATCTCTCACTCTCACATATACTCAAATATATAAACCAATAGTCACATATACTAGTTTTAAACATATGTAGTTACTCATAAAGACACTATTGAGACAGTCATTCATTCACTAACACACCCATACACACACTCATCCACCCATGCAGTCCTGCACACATGCTCTGTTCAACACATACAAACAGTGAGTCACTCATTCATGCACCTATGCACTACGTCATACCCCCCACCGAACCATGCAGACACTCAGACTGATACTCAAAAAACCAACTAATAACCTATATAGACACCCATGTAGCTACTCACCAACCCATGCAGCCACTTATACACAAAGTGAAAAAATGATACAGATATTTATATATTTAAACATTACTCACTAAGCCATGTATTCACTATGATACACTTAATCAGTCAGTTACATAATCAATTTTTCAAAAAGAAATCATCCATTTAGACAGTAATATACCCATTTATTCTTCCATCAACCTTGAGATATACATATATAAAACATATTTAATTTTCAGAAAAACACACATTCACTGGATGATGTCATCAGTGAGGTCATCAGTGATGTCATTTGAGATGTCATCAGTGATGTCATGAGTGATGTCACTGACCATGTCATGAGTGATGTAATATGTGACGTCATCAGCAGTTCATTGCGGGCGCGCGAGTTATAGTTAGCTGAACTAACTATAACGGGGGAATTTCATTGGTAAAATGTCCAGCTAACTATAACATGTGTGAAACCTATGGTTTTTTCACTGAATTTCTAAGGTTTTTTAAATGCTAATTCCTAACTATAACGTGTGTGAAACCTATGGTTTTTTCACTGAATTTCTAAGGTTTTTTAAATGCTAATTCCTAACTATAACGTGTGTGAAACCCATGGTTTTTTCAGTGAATATATATATATATATATATATATATATACATATATATATACACACACACACACACACACACACACACACACACTCTAAAAAAAATTGTAAATACATTTATTTAAAACTGAACATTTTACAACAATAATAGTAAACGAGCACAACCAAGAAAAAAAATAACCTAAAGTTAATATTTACATACAAATTTAAAAATGCTATGTACATTTTTAAATAAAATATACACCTTAAAAATGGAATAAGATGTAAAGATATACATATACATGTATTTATTATAAAATATAAACACTACAAACCTATTAACAAAAATAATTAAAATAAACGTATAGTACAAAATGCAATATTTAATTTGAATATATTAAATAGTATCCTATTAATCCCCCACAAAAACGAAGTTTACTGAAAATAATATAAGCATTCCAAAATATGTTTTAATAAAAATATTAAAAAACAAACAACAATTAAAAATATTATAATAAATCCAGTTTAGCCAACAGTAAGGAAAGTGTTGGAATCCAGAGGGGTAACATTAACTATTATCATTCCACTCTAACAAACAGTAGAGAAAGAGTTGTGGTTCAGAGGGATCAAATATAAGCATATAATTCCTAATCATTTATTACAAATATTTCAATGAGTAATAATTGTATTATAAAATCTTCATTTGATTATGCATCATAATCATTAAAGATAAAAACATAAAAACCACATAAATATGCTTAAAACATTAAAATATGCGTGGTAAAAAATAATTAACTTATATCACATAGAACAAATACATGCTACATTATTTTAAAAAATCAAGAAAGAATTTTAAAGTACAAGTTACTTACCTTCGGTAACGATGTATCTGGTAGAGACGATTCTAGCCGCAGATTCCTTAAGGTAGAATTATCCCCACGCGTGAGACTGGATCCGGAAAATCTTTGCCACAGCATCTCTGCACGCCGGGGGCGGTGCCTCACGACCCCACCCTGACATCGTCCGCGGACGTGACCTCAGCGAGGTTACATAAGTCCCACCCCGGCGCACTGACGTCAGTTTTCTTCGGAGAACTTTTCCACGCCACAACGCAGAGCCATCACAAACAAAACTGTGAGAGTATGGGAACAGTGTGCGAAAAATCAGTGAAACAAAAAGGGAGAAGCGAATGGTGAGAAACAGCACCATTAGGGACAGTGTCAAGCACTGTGTCACTGAAAATCATGGAAAGGAAGGAGCAGAGCACCGCTCTAAGAAGCAACCCTGCAAAACGAAGGCTATATCCCCCCCGGAGACATAAAAATATGTGAAAAATATCGGGGCAGACGACAGAAAGTCTGCAACCACAATATAACAGTGAAGGGCAACAAGTTCAGAACAGAGACCCCAACCCGAGGAGCACAGAGGAGTCAGAACCCCAAGCAACAAAATAAAAGGGAGAAGATTATGAGTAGGCCCCACACTTGAAGAACCAGGGTACAGGGATGCAAAAGAACATATGAACCTACCAACCGAGTACCAGAAAGGAAGGAGTGGATCAAAGAAACAGAACGAAGCATCCCGCCAGGGAAGAAGAGAAAGACAGCACCCGCAGAAGACAAAAGCCACCTGGCGGGAGGCGAGTGCAGACGACCAATCTGAAGTGTCCTTGCAGAACGGGGAGGAAGGGCGGGCCATGAAGGAATCTGCGGCTAGAATCGTCTCTACCAGATACATCGTTACCGAAGGTAAGTAACTTGTACATCTGATAGAGACTACTAGCTGCAGATTCCTTAACGTAGAATAGATACCCTAGACATACCCTGAGGGGAGGAGGGTATGCGAGAGAACCTTACCCGCTTGGAAGAACACAGGGTCCCAACAGGGGATGTGCCATGGGGACAGGAAGGACGTCCCAGCCCCCTCCAAGCAGAAGTAAGCAAGAACAAGGAGAAGGGAAGGCCAGGATACCACGAGCCTTCCCGAGGAGAAAAGGGCGTCCGCCAGAAAACCCGGAGGGACAGACAGCACCCTGCGAGTACCAAAGGAAGAAAAGAACCACCCGCAAATCCGAGGAAAAGAGGAGGAGCAGAGACCAACCCCAGGAGACCACACAGCGAAGAGGACAGCTGAACGGGTGTCCCTCCCGAGGCAGGGAACAAGACAGGAACGGCTCCACAGCCGATAAGCGCAGACGTGAGAAGGAAGACAGAGAGGTGCAAAGCTCCAGCAAAGCAAGGGAAAGGAGCACACGCCCACATGCCGAGGCCCTCAGAGGTGGACCAGAACTTCCAGGCATGCGCAGCAGACAGCTGGCAAATGCGATGAAGTAACGTGCTCAGAACAAGCCGAGCGCCAGACGAAGACAGAGGCAAGGGAACCCCAGAACACGCCCTCAAGAAGGACCGTCCCAGTAGCACCACCCAGCCCACGAAGAGAAGTGGGACCGGCCAGAAGAGAAAGAGACACAGGTAGTACAGACCGAAAGCCGGCAACCAGAACACGGGAGAGCACCAGGAATAACCTAGCCCCCCTGGAACACAAGGCAGCGGCCCAGGCCGAAACGGCGGATAACAAGGTGGAACACCAAGACACGACGCCGTAAACGGCATGACAAAAGGCGGTCTGGCGACCCAGAGGCTGAAGAGGGAAGGCAAAACGTACAGGACCAGATATCCCGCAGGAACAAAGGGCAAAAATGGACGACAGGCAAACCCTGTAGAAGAAGGATAGAAACACCAACAAATACTGAGCGGGACAGAACCTGGAGCAGCGCAAGCTGTGCTAAGGCAGAAGAGAAAGAGACCGCACCAAGCGGTATACAATGACTCCAGGAAAACGCAAGGAACCCGAGAAGGTATCCACACCCGCCCAGCTTAAGATAGAGCTATACAATAGCCAACAAGTGCCCCACCTAGGGTATGACTCATCCCAAAACAAAACAAGGAAACACCTCTTAGGGAAACCCGCAGCAGAGGTCAAGAACACTAAAGACCTGTGGAAAATGCCACAGGCGGCTTACCAATCAGCCAAAAAATACACAGAGGGTCCAACCTGAGGACCTATACAGCTGCATTAACAGCCAAAAATCACTCACCATAGGCTGAACCAGCAGCCAAAAAAAAACAGAGGGGCCAACTTAAGGACCCTGAAGGCATTCCAAGCAAACAGACGGGCCAACAAAAACACAAGGCCCCAAAGAGAAAGGTGGGATAAACGCCTCTCATAAGTCACCTGAGGACCGACAAGCCGAAGCTTATGGAGGGGGACGGAGCCCCGCAAGGAGTCGTTGAATAGCGGAGTCCGCATGGGTGTGAAATAACAGAGCCCCATCAAAAGGCAGGTCAAGAAGACGCTCCCGAACATTCTCCGGAAAGACGCCATACCGCAACCAAGCATGGCGGTGGAGGTCCACAGAACTCGCCATAGCGCAGGCGAGAGAATCAGACGTCCAAGGCCGAACGGAGAATAAAGCTAGCTTATCCCCACGCGTGAGACTGGATCCGGAAAATCTTTGCCACAGCATCTCTGCACGCCGGGGGCGGTGCCTCACAACCCCACCCTGACATCGTCCGCGGACGTGACCTCAGCGAGGTCACATAAGTCCCACCCCGGGGCACTGACGTCAGTTTTCTTCGGAGAACTTTTCCACGACACAACGCAGAGCCATCACAAACAAAACTGTGAGAGTATGGGAACAGTGTGCGAAAAATCAGTGAAACAAAAAGGGAGAAGCGAATGGTGAGAAACAGCACCATTAGGGACAGTGTCAAGCACTACGTCACTGAAAATCATGGAAAGGAAGGAGCAGCTCTAAGTAGCAACCCTGCAAAACAAAGGCTATATCCCCCCCGGAGACATGGGGACAGGAAGGACGTCCCAGCCCCCTCCAAGCAGAAGTAAGCAAGAACAAGGAGAAGGGAAGGCCAGGATACCACGAGCCTTCCAGAGGAGCAAAGGGCGTCCGCCAGAAAACCCGGAGGGACAGACAGCACCCTGCGAGTACCAAAGGAAGAAAAGAACCACCCGCAAATCCGAGGAAAAGAGGAGGAGCAGAGGCAGAGGCCGCCCCAGGAGAACACACAGCGAAGAGGACAGCTGAATGGGTGTCCCTCCTGAGGCAGGGAACAAGACAGGAACGGCTCCAGGAAAACGCAAGGAACCCGAGAAGGTATCCACACCCACCCAGCTTAAAATAGAGCTATACAATAGCCAACAAGTGCCCCACCTAGGGTATGACTCATCCCAAAACAAAACAAGGAAACACCTCTTAGGGAAACCCGCAGCAGAGGTCAAGAACACAAAAGACCTGTGGAAAATGCCAAAGGCGGCTAACCAATCAGCCAAAAAATACACAGAGGGTCCAACCTGAGGACCTATACAGCTGCATTAACAGCCAAAAATCACTCACCACAAGCTGAAGGGCTGAACCAGCAGCCAAAAAAAAACAGAGGGGCCAACTTAAGGACCCTGAAGGCATTCCAAGCCGCACACAGCAAACAGACGGGCCAACCAAAACACAAGGCCCCAAAGAGAAAGGTGGGATAAACGCCTCTCATAAGTCACCTGAGGACCGACAAGCCGAAGCTTATGGAGGGGGACGGAGCCCCGCAAGGAGTCGTTGAATAGCGGAGTCCGCATGGGTGTGAAATAACAGAGCCCCATCAAAAGGCAGGTCAACAAAACGCTCCCGAACATTCTCCGGAAAGACACCATACCGCAACCAAGCATGGCGGTGGAGGTCCACAGAACTCGCCATAGCGCAGGCGAGAGAATCAGACGTCCAAGGCCGAACGGAGAATAAAGCTAGCTTAATCCCGACCATCCTGCACATGGTGCCGCAGATCAGCCTTGGCACCCTCGTGAGGGGTGCGAGACAGAAGGGACTCTGCGGAATCCCACAGGTCGGAAGTAGCCCAGGCCAACACACAAAGTGTGTTAAGTGCGCGCAGAGCAGCACTAGTGGAGGCGAAAATGTTACGCCCCCAGGAGTCCAACCACCGCGCCTCCCGTGACTGCGGGAGCAGCACCGAAGCAAAGGAAGGAAAAGCTGCCCGCAGGACAGGGCCCTGGGTAGATGGGTGGGAAAAAAGGCAGACTGGATCGTGTGGGGCAGGACGGTGCCGGTGAAGGAGCGGCTGAGGCACCGGATCCCCCATAGCAGGACACCCCCAGAAGATAGTTTTGGAGCGAAGCTGCAAATGGAAGAAGTGGCACCCCTCCACCAGAGCCTGGTGGAGAACCTCCAACAAGTGGTCCGTTGGGAGTGGAGCAACCGGGTTGCCCAATTGCAAAATGCCAGTGGCCGTGGAGATGGCCCAGACAAAGGCGACACTCGCCTCCGTAGGGCGTCGTGGGGGGAAAAGCAACTCTTCCGTGGGCGAAGGCTGCAAACTCGGCCGTCTGTCCCCGTGCCCTGCTGGACGAAGAAAAGGCCAGCCCCTGTAGGATGGAAGACCCATGGACGAGTGAGGGGCCTGAGGGGGCACCGGAGAAGCCTGCGTGGGCAGTCAACTGCAGGGAGTGAAAGAGGGGGTTGCTGCGGACACGGAGACGGCATAGAACCCGCCCTGGAAGCCACCGGGGAAAAAGCAACGATGCGGCGTCCAGTATCCGGTGAAAAGGAGACAAGGAGATGACAATCCTTCGGAAAGGAAGGGACATCCAGAGAAGAGTCGACGATCCGACGTCGGGACGGCGCAGGGGAGTCCACCACAGGCACCTGTGGGTCCTCGATCAGCGCCGAAGCGTCCCCCAGGGGTGCCAAATCGACCTCCACCACCATGTGCCTCATCGGAGAAGGGGGCGGGGTCGGAGCCGAAGTGGCCAATGAACAGCGCCGAAAAGGCGCCGGCTCGACCTCCAACGAGGCAGCCGCCAGCGCAGAGGACCGAGAGGGGCTCGGGGAGACACCCCGGGTGCTGGCCTCCACCCGCGTCGCCGCCAGGGCCTGGGACGAAAGCCGTTGATGCCGGACAGGCGTCAGCTCGACCTCTGGTAAGACAGCCGCCTGCCCGGAGGACCGAGGGGGACTCTGGGACGAGCCGTGAGTCCCGGCGACCTCCTGTGACACCACAGGAAAACCAGCGGGGTTTTACGGCGAGGCAAAGATGCCATGGGTTGAAGAGGGGAACCCCTTAGGGCCGCACCTTTACGACACCACACCTCCAAAACCTGAAGCCAAACTCGTCTGCGCCAGGGGCGAAGCTGCCGGCGAGTCCGCAGAAGGCCCCGCGCAAGGCGAGGGATCCCGGGACGTCTCAGGAAGAGGAGGGGGGTCAAAAGAAACCTGCAGAGCCGTAGCGTAGGCCTTCATCTGGGCCCTGGTCGCCCCAATGCCAGGGAACGGCGGATAGGGCGACGGGCGAGGGCACACGTCCCAAGAGGAACTTGCGCCCTCTGCAGAAGGAGGACAGGGCCTCGTGGCAAGCTGCAGAACTTACCGGTGGGCGAACAATGCCCGTGGGGCCTCGGTGAAGGACGATGCCGCAGCCGGAATCGGTGGCTTCTGGACCCTTCCGAGGTAGGAGACGGACGCTGCAACGAGACCGATCTGGACAAGCGGGCCGAAAGCAATTTCATCCGGCGCTCCCGCCGGGATTTCGGCTTGAGATGCTGACAAGCTTCACATTCCAGAGAATCATGGTGCTCGCCCAAACACCACATACAAATAGGGTGAGGGTCCGTCGCCGACATCGGACGCACACAAGAAGCACACGTCTTGAAACCCCAAGGCATTGCACACTGTTCCCAACTCAAAGGCGTTAAAAGAGGCATGAAAACAGATCAAGGGAACACGCTCCGGATCCGCGTTGCACGCGGAAAAGAAGGAAACTGACGTCAGCGCGCCGGGGTGGGACTTATGTGACCTCGCTGACGTAACGTCCGCGGACGACGTCAGGGCGGGGTCACGAGGCACCGCCCCCGGCGTGCAGAGATGCTGTGGCAAAGATTTTCTGGATCCAGTCTCACGCCTGGGGATAATTCTGCGTTAAGGAATCTGCGGCAAGTAGTTTCTATCAGATTGATAAAATAAATGTTGATAGGCTGTGTACCGGTATATGTATTATTTTAATGCTAGAATATTGTGCATTTTTATACTGACATGAGCCTGTGTCTCTCCTTGGAGGTATATATGATCTATGGGTCTGTTGTGATAATTCCATCCTCTTGCATTCTGGTAATGGTCTCGCAAGGCCCCACAGAAAACCTTCATGCATGGGGGATAATTAATTGCAATAGTTACCACTGACATAACTCCCACAGTCTTATCACCTTTCTTAATCTCGCACCTTCTACCATTCGCCAATACAGACTAAAAAGCTCACCCCAACAGCATTTTATTATGCATTCCCATGCTGGGCCAAGCCCCCCTACAAGGTATCCCAGCAAGCAGACTGAGCAAAGTAATGACCTGTCAGTAAAATAAACCAATACATATAAACTTGCTTCAGGACAGACAGTGAAACCTTTATACGTGTACACACCTGTTTATGCATTTTGCCCCACCCATTGGGGTATTCACACCCACCCCCTTATACTTTATGCTTTAAGAGCACTCGCAACCCTAGACTCCCACCGTAGAAATACCATCAATGCCACTCTCTGTTTCCCCTGCCACTTGTCATAAGCATGTTCAATTTGAGAGGCAGCTGTCGATGCCTACTGTACCCATCATCCGCTGTTACTAATGCCTATATTTACGTTTTTAGTGAGATATCAATAATTTAATTACATGTCAATGGTTTAATACACTAAGAAACCCCTCACACACCTGACGTCCCTATCCTCTGGTATCGCTCTCCTCCTAAATATGCACCTCTCTATTTGAGAAAGAGATAATCTTAAACAACAATGGGTTTGAAGGGTGTACAAACACCCAGAGAGAGAACCATCTAGTACCTCATCCACAGCATAAATGAAAAGGGAGAAAGGGGTTGAGATGTTAGTGTGCGGGACTCTCTATCTGAGTCATATAGACCACGATGAGCATTACATCTTCATCAAGATGCATATATTATTACAAACAATAGACGGGGGATCCATATATGCCCATGTAAGGAATACGAGCAACTTCTTTAAATAGCTTTACAGGCTCTTGCTGCCCAGTAGCAAGTTACTGATAGGCAGAGACTGGAACCAAGTGCAGGACCCTTACCTACATAAAGCACAAGTTACTTACCTGTGTAACGATATATCTGTAAGAGACATTAGTTAGTGATAGATTCCTTACCTTAGAATATCCCCAGGCATCAGACTGGATCCGGAAAGTTTTCGTCAGCAGTACCCTTGCGCGTCGGTAGGCGTCGTCGTGCGGCAGTGCGTACGTCGCTGGCATTGTAGTCGCCGAGATGACGTCGTCGGAGCTACTTAGACCCACCAACGCGCGCTGACGTCAGTTCTGTACAAGACTATTCCTCGCCAGGAACGCAGAGCCATGCCAGAGACAGACTACTGGTGCAATAGAACTAGGGCCCTGAAAGGGATGACCTGAACCCTAGAGAACAGTTCGCAGACCGTGGAGGATGGGCGGGCGGTAAGGAATCTATCACTAACTAATGTCTCTTACAGATATATTGGTACACAAGTAACTTGTGCATCTGAAAGAGACACGTTAGTGATAAGATTCCTTACCTTAGAATACATACCCAAGCAATACCAACCCCAGTGGTGGGTCTGCGAAGTGAAATCAGACCAGAAAGTCACGGAGAACCGACCGGCCAAAGAAGCAGTCTCTCCGAACCTGACTGTCAAGGCAATAGTACTTAGTGAAAGTAAGCAGCATGGTCCACGTAGCTGTCTGACAGATATCCTGCAGGGGGACACCGCGTCCCAATGCTGTAGTAGCTGCTGTCACCCTGGTAGAATGGGCATGCAGCCCAACCGGAGGTTCCTATGTAGTCAGAGAGTAACAGGCTGTAATGCACAAGACAACCCATCAGGAGATAGTCCTCTTGTGCATAGCCTGGCCTTTCTTGGCCCTAGGTAGCCAACAAAGAGCTGGTCATCTACCCGGAACGGTTGTGTGCGGTTTAGGTAGAATGAAAGTGCATGTTTTTGTCCAGACGGTGGAGCCTCTCTTCCTCCCTGGAAGGGTGCGGAGGCGGAAAGAAAAGGGGCAGAGTGACAGTTTGCCCCAGGTGAAAGGCAGTGACTAGTTTTGGTAGAAAGGAGGGCCGTGGCCGAAGCACAATCTTGTCCGGGTGAACCGCCAGGAAAGGAGGTGTGTATGAAAGAGCCTGGAGGTCACTCACATACCTAGCGGAGGTGATAGCCACCAGGAAGACAGTTTTCAAAGTTAACCGTAAAGTTATGAAAAGGCTCAAAAGGTGTGCACATTAAGTATGCGAGACCCAGATTCAAGACCCACAGAGGCATCACAAAAGGAATAGGAGGGAAAAGGTGAGTAATGCCTTTGAGAAATCTATTGACAACAGGGGACTTGAAAAGAGAGGGCTGATGAGGCAGCCTGAGAAAGGCTGAAAGGGCAGAAAGGTAGCTCTCATTAGTGTCCAGAGCAGATCCCTGTAGGGCTAACAGAGAAGGAACAAGAGGACCTCAGAAAAAGGGGCAGAAAGGGGATCTACAGCTTTAGCCGTGCCCCATGCCACAAATGTGTTCCCCCGGCAGGTGTATACAAACTTAGTTGAGGTGCACCTGGCAGCCGGAATCACAATACAGACTTCAGGAGGGAAGTGAAAAGGAATCAACTGTTGCCGGAAAATATCCACGCAAGGAGGTGGAGGCAGGACAGGTTCAGAAGGAGGAGCATCCCCTGTTGCTGCGACAGAAGATCCTCCCGAAGAGGCAGTCGGATCGGGGGATCCACGCTCATACTGAGTAGCTCAGGATACCAAACTCTCCGAGCCCAGTCCGGGGCCACAAGAATGACTAGGGCCTGGTCGCACCTGATCTTCTTCAGCACTCTGGGCAGAAGTGGTATAGGCGGAAAGGCATACAATAGACCGCAACTCCACTCGTGACGAAAAGCGTCGCTGAGCGAGTGCCGCCTTGGGAATTCCAGAACTGCTGACATTGCGCGTTCTCTTTGTTGGCGAATAGATCTAACCAAGGCTCTCCCCACTGGTGAAAGAGACCTTGTGCCACCTCCGAGTGAAGACGCCATTCGTGGTCCATCATGCACCTGCGGCTGAGTTCGTCGGCCCTGGCGTTCAAAGAACCTGCCAAGTGTTGACCACTAAGGAAATGCCTTGACGTTCCAGCCATGTCCAGAGACGCAGAGCCTCCTGACATAGGGTCTACGACCCCACCCCACCTTGCTTGTTGCAGTACCACATGGCGGTGGTGTTGTCTGTGAACACCTGCACTACTCTCCCCTTGAGAGAGGGAAGGAATGCTTTCAGTGCAAGTAGGATTGCCCTGAGCTCCAAAAGGTTGATATGGAGCTGGGACTCCGCCAGAGACCAGAGGCCTCTGATCTCCGCGTCGCCCATGTGGCGGTCCCATCCCAGGAGGGTCGCATCCGTAATTACTGTGTGCTCCGGCTGGGAAAGGGAGAGGGATCTGCCGCTGACCCAACGCCGCTCAGTGAGCCACCACCACTTTGTGCAGTACCCTTCGAGATACGGACATAGTCGGACAGGTTACCCTGATGCTGCGTCCACTGAAACTGCAGGTCCCACTGCAGAACCTGCATATGCCATCCAGCATGAGGGAGCAGCAAAATGCAGGAGACACGAGGCCCAGCAGCCTCAGTGTCGTCCTGACCGGAACCTAGGAGAAGGGCTGAAAGATCTAAATCAAAGCCCGCATGTCCTGTACTCGCTGTTCGGGAGTATGAAAACCCTAAATCGTGCCGTGTCCAGTTTTAGAGGGAATCAGATGTGACTTCGGCACATTCATGGAGATCCCCAGCAAGTGCAGGAGGACGGCCGTCGCCTGGAGGTGGGAGACGCCCGCCTTCAACAGCCAGTCATCGAGATAGGGGAAGACTGAAATCTCCGATCTGCACAGATGAGCTGCGACCACCGCCATCACTTTCGTGAATACCCAAGAGGCACTGGTAAGGCCGAAAGGGAGCACGGTGAACCGAAAATGCTTGTGGCGTACCGCGAACCGCAGGTAACGCTGGTGGGATGGAGGATGGGGATATGAAAATAAGCATCCTGTAAGTTTAACGCCACCAACCAGTCTTGCGGGTCTAGGGCAGACAAGACCGGAGCAAGCGAGAGCAGCTCTAACTTCTCCTTCCGGAGGAAGCAAGTGACATTCTGGAGGCCTAAGATAGGAAGCATACCCGTGTCCTCCTTTGGAATCAAGAAGTAGTGGGAATACCAACCATGACCTACAGCTGGCCTAGAGGGCCGCAACTTCCTGCAGGAGAAGTTTTAAGTGATCCCCCATGCGGTGGGACTGAGGTGGCATGGTTGGAGGGGTAGGTGTGTAGGGGAGGGAGTAGCCCCTGTGCGCCAGTGGGGGAGGTGAATTCTGCTGCCCATTGGTGTATGGTGGCCTGAAACACCAGACTAGGAAGGTTTGAAGGCCGTGGCGACAGGGGTGGTGGTGGACTGACCCGCCCGCTGGCGCTATAACCCACCTGTGCGGGCCCCCGACCGCAGCTGCGTGAGACTACCCACAGAAGGAGCGAAAGGCAGACCCCCAAGGGAGTGCGCGTGGCCCAAGGACTGGGCCATCGCCCGGGAGTTTTTAAAGCGATCCAGTGTGCTATCCGCTTTGTCACCAAAGAGGCGCGTGCCATCAAAGGGCATGTCCAACCTGAGAAGCTAGTTGGTCTGAGCCAGGCATAACGGCGGAGCGCCACTGTTGTGGAAATTGCCCTGCCGAGGGAGTCGGGGGAGTCAAGACCACAACGGATAGTGAAGTGTGCTTCATCTTTCCCCTCGGTAATAGCTTGGGAGAGCGCCGTCTGAGCCTCTGCCGGACACTGAGGCAGCACTTGCGCCACCTTGTCCCACCCAGAGTGGGAATGGCGGCCCAAAAGGCACGCAGCAGTCACCGACCGCAGTCCCGAACTGGTGTAGATCTTTTACTCCAACTGCTTAAGTGTCTTAGATTCCCTAACCGGAGGTGTGGAAGGGAATATGCTTGGAGAGGCAGGCCTGTACAACTAGGCTCTCCGGCGTGGGGTGGTGAGTGAGTAAATAGGGGTCGCCCGGGGCCAGACGAAGGCGTTGTGCCACACTCCCATCCACAGGAGCCCCTGAGTAAGGTTTGGTGTCTGTTAGTGCGACATGAAAGGGCAGTAGCGGCTCCGGTAAGGAGGCAGCTGGCTGCTGCACTGTATTCAGGAGATCGGTCCTGAAAGGCACCATAGGGAGCTCGAGGTGAAGAGCCTCAGCAGCCCCACGTGACACTCCTTGAAAATGTACCAGCCCCTTCCAAAGTCACGGAAGAAGGGGACAGTGTACCAGGGTGTGGAGAGAAATCCATATTGTCTGGATCCTCCACATTGTTAACCCAGGCTCGACGTATTCCAGCCCCGGAGGCAACTGCGCCTCGCCCGACACAGAGGGCGGTGCAGAGGCCGGCCACGAGGGTGGGCCGGAGGCGATGCCTAGGCTGGCATCGGCACCGGAGGCGATGCTGAGGCCGGCGTCGGCAACGTAGGTGTCGCCGAGGCCGGTGCCGGAGGCGTCGCCGAGGCCGGAGCCTGAGGCGGCACCAAGGCCGGAGCCTGAGGCGGCACCAAGGCCGGAGCCTGAGGCGGCACCAAGGCCGGAGGCGGCGCCGAGGCCAGAGCCGGAGGCAGCGCCGAGGCCAGAGCCGGAGGCAGCGCCGAGGCCAGAGCCATCGGCGCCTCAGTGTATCTTGCTGGCGTAGCTGGGGCCAAAGGCGGCAGCACGGGGGCAGAACCACCCAACGGGTCCGCGGGGCCCAAAGGCGCTCCGGAGGGACCCGATGGGGCAAATAAACAGCCCTTGGCCAACAGGAATACCTGTATCTCTTCCGAAGTTGCGTACGGGCACAGAAAGGGCGGGCAGTCCGCAGGCAACAACGGAGGCTCCACCTGAGCCGCGGGGGAGTGACCACTCGCCCCCTCCACCACGTCCCACGACCGGTGAGGGGTAGACGAAGAGCGACGTCGCTTCTTCGACTTCTTATGGCCCCTTAACTTACCTGTCCCCGATTACGACAAACGATGGTGTCGGCTCCGCGACCGGTCCCTCGACCTCCCACGGGAGCGGGACCTTGAGCGGTGTGGAGCCGATTGGGAGGCCTCCAACAACTTTCGGGAACGCTCCCAAAAAACCTTCGGCTCCATGGCCCGAAAATCGGGGCACGCCTTGAGGTCATGGGCATGCCCCAATCAGAAGAGACACACGGCATGCGAGTCCGCCAGCGACATGGTCCGATGGCAGTCCCTACAGGACTTAAACCCGGGCATCTCTACTGACCCAGGAGTCAAGTACTCAACAAAACAAGAGAAACAAGTCTCAAAAACCAAGATAAAAGATTAACTATGAGTACCGCTCTCTCTTGGATCTGAGCTTGCTGGCGCAGAAAAAGAAAGAACTGACGTCAGAACGCGTGGGCGCGTCTAAGTAGCTCCGATGATGTCATGCGACTACGACGCCAGCGACGTATGCGGAGCCGCACGACAACGCCTACCGACGGGCAATGGTACTGCTGTCGAAAACTTTCCGGATCCGGTCTGATGCCTGAGGATATTCTAAGGTAATGAATCTATCACTAACGTGTCTCTTTAAGATACTGATCACTATAATATAACTCACCCCAGAGCCTGGTGCCTACTCAAGGGCCTGGAACAAGAATGCATGTTAACAAGACCCCTTGCGCTTAGAGCACTGTAAAAGGGAGGTACTGCACATTTACACCCTCTTAATTGCACCCGCACTCAAATCTATTTCTTCTGAGTATCTTATCAAAGTTGCATCCTCTGCCATCACTTCTAGTAGTATCACAGACAATGATATAATACAAATCATTTTAAACCTACATTTACAGAAATCATCACAGGGACAATGGAAGCCCATTATATCCTAATACAAACCGAAAGATGACAAGACAAGTTTACAGTTCTTTTTTTGACCACTTACTTGACAGGCAATGAGGACACAGTCACCTCTTCTCAGTTGCTCTGGGTACCAGGTAAAGTAATATCAGAGGCAACCTTATGAGAGACTCAGGGCTGTGACATTAAAAAAACGACTACCCAATGGGTACTACAGTATAAAAAAGGTAACTGAGTTATGCAAGAGCTAACAAAATAACCACTCGCAGGAGACACTCGTATATCTCCGAGTAAAACATGACCTAAACTCCTTACTTTCACCACAAGCTGAAAAGGCTATATTTTACCTGCGGTTTCATGCGGAATGGAGGGAAAAACAGGATGCTCCAGAGGCGATCCTTAATAAACAGGGGTATAGAATAAGTTACTTACCTTCAGTAATGATGTATCTGGTAGAGACATGGTCTAGCCGCAGATTCCTTAACTTAAAATATCCCCAGGAGTCAGACTGGTCCAGAAACATTTAAGCAGCAGCACCTCTGCGCGCCGGGGGGCTGCGCCATACGGCTCCGCCCTGACGTCGTCCAGGGACGTGACGTCAGCGGAGCCATATATGCCACGCCCCGGCGCGCCGACATCAGTTTTCGTCAGAAGCCTTTTCCGTGTCAGGACGCAAAGCCACCACCAAAAACTGTGGGAATATGAGAACAGTGTGCAGAAAAAGAAAAGAAAAAACAAGGTATGGTGAAAAAAACATCACCATAGAAAGACAGTGCCAGGCACCGTATATTGTAAACCGAGGGAGGGAAAAGAACAGAGCACCACTCTGGGAGGGTCCCCTTCACTCGTTAAGCCCAACCCCCCCCCCGCTCCCGGAGGCAGAAGAAGATGCAGGGCATAGGCAGGATTGACCCCTTGGCCTGTGTGAGCCTGCGTCATCAGAGGCATAAAACTCACCATTGAGCCATAGCTCCGTGGTGAACCATCACAGCAGCCGGCAGAAAGGCTGTAACCACAATATATGACAGTGAAGGATAACCAGTTCACAACCCAGGAGCAAAGACAAGGTACCATAAAGCGTCACCCAAAAGGAGACGTCAGATCTGAAAAATGGACCTGCCAAATGCAGCATTGTCAGAGACTGCAACCGCTAGATTGCAGGGGAGGCAAGAGACCTCAAGCGCCTTGAAGAAGATAGAAGGAAAGAATTAGACTCACATCGGACAACCCAGGGTAGGGGTTGTAAAGGACACATGGCACATGACCATACCGTCCAATCACAAGAATGGGCAGAGCAGAGCCCCGAAACAGAATGTAGCTTCATGAGTCGTAGTGAAGAGAAGACGCCACCCCGCAGAGGAATAAAGCCACCTAAAGGGAGGCGAAGGCAAGAAGCCCAACCTGAAAGGATTGTCATAAGACTCAGAGGACGGGCGGGCGTTAAGGAATCTGCGGCTAGACTCTGTTACATCGTTACCGAAGGTAAGTAACTTGTTCATCTGATAGAGACGTCTAGCCGCAGATTCCTTAACTTAGAATAGATACCAAAGCCATACCCCTAGAGGAGGTGGGACTGCGACTGAACCCCACGAAGGTCCAGAGAGAACCCAGACGTCAATAACATGACCAAAACAGTGTTGTCAACCAAAGGGCGAAACCCAGTGGGGACAGAAGTGACAGCGCAGACAATCACCAGACCCCTAAGCCCTGAAGAGAGCAGGGAATCAAGGGGAGGTGAGGGCACCACAGCCCATCCAGATTAACACGAAAACCCCAACATGTAGAGGGGATGAGAGAAGGAAAACACCAAGCCAGAATGCTTGTGCCTGATTGAAAAAATGGCGAACTTCGAAAGAACATCAATAATGCAATTCCCGTTGGGAGTTGTCCCCCTGCGCACCACATGATATTACCCGTCGGTATATCCAAATAAACACAAACTCCAAACGAAATTTTGAACAAAATCTTTAGTACTCCACTTCAATTTAAGTTCATTGAAAATGTATTCGACTTATTTTTTCATTCCATCCAAAGGATTAATGCAAACATCCCTATGCATTTCGGGCATAACTTGCCCTTCGTCAGGGGAACATTCTGCGGAAATGTAAAAGTATGGACTAATTAGGATAACATGTCAAGTATATCTACATCGGAGTCATATAGAACGGAAAGGGGAATGTGAGAATGTCTCTACTGATAATATCTTCATAGTGTGTGAAAGGATAGTCCCAAATAACCAAAGAAAATAGTCCCAATTAACCAAGGCCACAGTGTCCGATTACAAACAGAACATACTAGAGGCCATAACATGTTCGCGGCTTATTCTCCAAGTTGCCATAAAGAGCGGGGCTGGGAAACGACCCGAGGACCACACTAGGGACCTTCACCAGTGGCCAGTGGCCCCCGACCAGGGGAAGCAGCAGCAGCCTCCGAAAAGGCCGTAGCGGATACCGGAGTCGCCCGACCCAGCTGAGGGGACAGAAACGAGGAATCCGGAGGGAGGTAAACCCCAGGCATGGACGCCGGTGTCGATGAACAGATGGACACCAGCGGTGAGGGATGCGTCGACAGCGGCGTCGGCGGGCCCCATGTCGGAGTCGACTGGACATCGACGGCCTCCACGATGGACGCTACCTCGACCGACGTGGGATCAGGCTTAGAGCTTGGTGTGGGTTTGGACGTCGAGCCTGACATTGGGTCCGATGTGGTGCCTGGCTCTGAGCCCGGCCTCGCCGACGCCGCCTCTGCTGTCCACGCAGGAAGCCGCACAGAGCTATGCGTTGACTGGCGGTGTGAGCCTGGCGTCGAGCCCGGCGTCGCCGACGCCGCTTCTGCCGTCCGCAAAGGAAACCGGCCAGGGCTATGCGTGACTGGCAGAGTGTGCTAGAGCGACCAGGACGGTCTGGGCCACGGCCCGTCGTCGTCGCCTCGGCGGCGGAGTCGGTGCACACAACCCTGGTCGGGGGAGGATCCGCTGACGAGGGTTCGGCCGGAGTACCCTCCGCCTCTGTGGGGCCCGAAGGCGCGCCAGGGAGAGAGGGGTACTCAAAGTAGGCCTGAAGAGCCCGGAAGTAGGCCTCCATTTGGACACGCGTCGCTCCGACTCCTGGAAAAGGAGGGTATGGAGGACGTGTCCTCCAGGCGCCCGCAGCTGACCCCTTACGAGAGGAATGGGCACCAGCGGCACGCCTACGAGAGGTGGACCTTAGTGGAGGCTTGTGGCTCCACTTACCTTTTTTAGGGCGCCGGTCGCGGGAGCGGCCTCGGGAACGAGCTCCCTGGAGAGAGAGAGAGCGGCGGCAAGAAGAAGCTGGGCCGGACAGCCGTGCGGCCAACAACTTCATACGGCGTTCCCGTAGGGACTTCGGCTTCATCGGTTGACAGTCGCCTCATTGTTTGGAATCGTGGTGCACACCAAGGCACCACATGCAAATAAGGTGTGGGTCAGTGCCCGACATCTGACGCGCACAGGCTTTGAACCCGGTGGGCATTGCACACTGTTCCGGTACGACACCAACGGTGCAGAGAAGGCCCAAAACAAGGCCAGGAACCGCTGGTTTTCAGGGTCCGCGTCGTGACACGGAAAAGAAGAAAACTGATGGCCGCATGCAGGGTCAGGGCATTTATGGCTCCGCTGACGTCACGTCCATGGACGACGTCAGGGCGGAGCCGTACGGCGCCGCCCACCCAGCACGTATTGGTGCTGCTGCGCAAAATGTTCCAGACCAGTCTGACACCTGGGGATATTCTAAGTTAAGGAATCTGCGGCTAGACGTCTCTATCAGATTATTAAAACACCCGGGTAATATACACACAGTTTTAGAAGACTTTTATGAGTCACTTTATATGGTGGATGCCCAGACTCTCGAATGCAGAAAGGTACTAATTTTGAGCACCTTTCTCTGCAGATGTAAACCCCAGAACTAGGTTATTGGACAACAAACTATCAGGAGAGGAATAGCACAGGCTACTGATGTGATGCCATTCGGTAAATCTCGGGCCCCAGATGGTTATCGTATAGAATTTTATAAGTTGAACAAAAATAAAATAATACTCCTCTTACAGAAACTCTTGTGGAAATAACTTTTCACCCAGATTTAAATACTGTGTGCATTTCTCTTATCCTGAAACCTCATAAGGTCCCTAAACAAAGCAGTAGCTATAGACCAATTTCCTTACTAAACACAGACAAATATTCTTGCTAAAGTATTAGCCAATCCCTTAGGGAAGATACTCCCAGCAATAATATGCCCTGCTTAAGTAGGATGTGTCTCCCCTCACTCCTCAACTTCCCACCTGTGGTCTCTCTCACATGTACTCTAGCAGGTGTGGCACAATGAAGAGGAAAAAATAGTTGTATCCCTGGATGCCGAAAAAACATTCAATAGGGTTAAGTAGGGAGATCTGTTCCAAGTGCTAGCACGGGTGGGACTAGGAGAACCATTTATTACCAGGGTCAAATGTTTGCACTCTAATCCCACAGCAGTAGTGTAGTGTTATGGCTTTATATCTCCGCTGTTAAATATTCACAGAGGCACCAGGCAGGGATGTCGTCTAACCCGCCATCTTTTCAATATTACACAGGAACTCTCAGCCGTTGCAATTAGACATCACCACATGATCAATTCAGTCGCCAGAACATAAGCATAAAGACCATTTTTAATAATATCCGTGTAATTTCGGAACTGCAAACGTCCCTACAAGTCCTCAGTTACTTACAATTCAGATTTCTTGTCTTCTCAACTGGGACAGATGCAAAGCTCTAGGATTAACCTCTGTGACAACTAAAGCCTCTCTTTCGAACTCACTCTTTTGTTGAATAGGCCATAAATTGAAATATTTGGAGATACGCTATAACAGTGTTGTAGGAGGCTGGCTTTGTATATGGTGCTCACTTATATAAGTGTAGCACCCTGCACTAATCCAGACAACCTTTATGGTGATTTTAGTGGTCTTAGACAACCTCAGAAAGCTCTCCAAGTAGTAGCTGTGGGGAGCCGCCCTCAGGCTTAGTCCAGAAGGCGTGTAAAGGAGCTTGTTTCACCAGATATTAAATTTATTGGTGTAGGTAAAGTGAAAAAGCAGCACACAGTGTATTTATAAAAATAAGTATTTATTATAAGACACTCACTAACACATCCCACCCGGAGATGTAACACAATTCACACAATACTTTGCAATCAAAACAGGTAAGTAGCACAAATACAAAGTGGTCTATACAGTGGTCGCCAGGGGCTGACCAAATCATATACTAAAATAGAGGGATGCGAATCGCGACTGGAGTCAAGACTGTATCCAGAAGACGTAGAAGTGCTGGGGACCCAAGGAACCACCTGAGGTAAGTACCCAGGAACCCCACGGAGGCCGTGTGCCAAGTGGGAACACGACCACGTGCTCAATTCAAGTCAATGGGAAAGTTGCAATTTTAAAGAAGAATCATTCCCAGAGGACCCTGAAGAAACCCAGTGGAAGACAGAATGTTGGAGAGCCACCCAAGCAGTTGATACCCTAGGAACCAGGATACCTACACCAGGGGAGCCAGGTGCATAGGTATGAAGTGGCGTTGGAAAACACAGTCTAACTCAACAGAGGACTTCAGGAAGATGCAGCTGTTCAAGAAGGTTAAAGTGTCTGTTGGAACCGAAAGGTGGATTCAAGTTGAGAAGTACCTGTAAGCAGAGGGGAAAAAGTCTATGCCACTCAGGAGTGAACAGTAGGCACAGGAGACTAATGCTAACTGATGCCAGGAGATGCAGGAGAGTTGACGATGACCTTGGAACTGCAGCTGTGTGGACCAGGCGACACTGTGGAAGACCAGGAGCCGCTCATGAGCTGTCCCACGCCAGATGACGAGAGCTGAAGAGTTGGTGTCCGTCAAGAGCACCAACAAGCCTTGGCAACCGCAAACAAGGGGCAAGCGAAAAAGGTGCGGAGTTAGGACCAGCAAGGTCCAAGTGACTCACCACAAGTAAGGTAGTCGGAGTAGGCCCCAAACCCACTGGAGTCAAAGAAGACCCTCGAAAGGACCCACAGGCCAGAGGCACAGGAGTCGTAAAAGGACCTTGGGCAGCTCACCAAAGATGCAGGCCCACGGTGCACGAGATGCAGTGAGGACAAAGATCTTGGTTGTACAAGATGCTTGAGGCTTGAGCTTCTTGGAGTCTGAAAATCTCTGGTGATGAGAGCCAACAACCTTTGTAACAGCAAGTCGACGCAGTGCACAGGGGTTTGGATCCTGCAGTTCCGACGAGGGATACTGGCCTCAAACTTGGTGAGAAGACAGTGCAGGCCTCAAGGGAGCTCTAGAACCACCACCTGTGTTGCTGAGCCTTTCGGAGTCCGTGGGAGCCCAGGAGCAGCAGACCGGTCAGCTTGGATGCCATGCCTGCAGATTCAGGGAAGTGACTCCTTCACTTCAAGGGAGATTCCTTCAGGTATTTCGATGGCCACAGGCCTTGGAGGGATCCTGAATGGAGCACAGGCGCGTATGTTGAGCAGAACGACGAGACCAGGAGCAGCAGGAGTCTTCCCAGTTGCAGTGTCATTGATCAGGGCCAAGTCCAGCGATGTTCAGAGTGCCCAGACGGTCGAAGATGAAGTGGTGCCTTGATCTGAATTTTGTCCCACAACAAATCTAGGGACCCACCCACAGGTAAGCCCTTAATTACCCTAAGTAAAGGGTTGGGACGATTCAGGTGTCCCTCCCAGAGGAGGAGCTGGACAGTGGGGAGGATATTCCCATGTCCTTTGTCCAGTTTCATTCCAGAGTGGGAGCCAATGGATCCCGGAACTGGCTCGGACTGGAGTATGCAAGGAGGGCCCCAAATGTGCCCTTCAAGCAGTCTGAGTGGGGCTGGCAAGCGCCCCCACCACTCCCTAATACACTTAGTCCTGTCTGGTAGGTGGTCCCACATTCCTGTGATAGGATACCTACTGTCCTGCCTTCCTCTGCTCGAGCTTGGCTCATCAGCAGGAGGGCAGAACCGTGTGTCTGGTCAGCAGCAACCACAGTTTGCTGTCCGGGTCTAGAAGACTGGTACCAGGAGCAATGAGGCCTCCCAGAGGAGCTTTACAGTGCATGGAATCATACGTCCCACAACGTTTACGGTGTGAGGGTACGATTCCAAATTGCTTGATACCAAACACAACAGGGTTTGTTACAGCCAGTTGAGAGATGGTCATCGCATAATTAAGCATGGCCACTTTATGTATCTTAATGGCTGATGCACTCACAACCCAGAAGAATGGACGCGGAAGTTTGTAGGGGTGTCTTGCTCATGCAGGGGCATCCTCGAACTGAGCACTCTGCCTTTAGGATTGAAAGGCCTGCCTTAGGGGTGACTTATAGGTTTTATGTGTAGTGACCTCAGATAAAAGGAAACTTATATCTGTTGTAAATAGTGTTAGCACCAGCTTACACAGGCTGCAATGGCAGGACGGTAGTCACAATTTGAGTGGTCTCTCATGGGTGGCATAATACATGCTTCAGCCCATGGAAGACCCCTAGTGTACCTATGCCCTGGGTAGCTTAGTACCATATACTAGGAACTTATCAGGGTACACCAGTATCCAATCTGGAGTGTACCTAAGTACTTACCATGTCCAATTTAGGGGAGAAGCACAGAGACTGGGGTCCCGATTAGCAGGCTACCAAGCCAGTCTAGTCACAAAAACATAATGACACCAGCAAAAAATGGGGGTGACCATGAAAACAGATCCTACTTTCCTACACCACCTCTCCTTAAGAATTAGGTAGGGCGGAGCTGCTTGTTTGTACCTACAGATTGCTTTGAAGGGCACATTTGGTCCTCTCCCTGCATAAACCAGTTTCCACCAGTGCAGGAGCCCTTGGCTCCCACTCTGGTGCGAAAATAAACATAGGACAGGGGAGTGACCATCCACTTGTCCAGCTCCTCCCCTGGGAGAGCCCAGAGCTCTGCCAGGTGTCATTGAAGTAGTCCTACCCCCTTTTTGGGCTACTTAAGGGCTTCCCTGAGGTTGGATCCTTAGATTCGTCCTGACTTCGTCTTCAAGAACAGACAGGCTTCACCTGAAGATTTGTCTAAATACTCTTCTGCTGTTGGACACTGAACTCTGCTGCTGGATCGAGCCAGGATCCAAGACAAAGACGGCTTCTGGTAGGAAGGCTCCTACTGTGACTTCGTCTCCATGCTCTACCAAGTTCTGCTACCACCATGGCTGTGCAGCCTCCTGAGTTCCCCATGACTCTGCGTGCATCAAGATAGCAAGAAGGAATCTCCTCTGGAGTGAAGGAGTCACTTCCCTGCTTCCACAGGAATCTCGATGATGACAAATAGCTTGTGGATCCTGCTGTCCCAGGAACACTTCCCCGGTCTACAACACAGGTGGTGGTTTGTTGGTTCACCAGAGGCTGACAAGTCTTCCCTGCAACTTGGAAGACTGTAATCTCTCTCCAGCCGACAAGAACCACATCCCTGTGCACCGCATCGGTTTGCTTTTGCCAAGGCTTGTTGTCTCTCCTGGCAGAAGACCTTACAACTCCAAGAAGCCACAGCCTTCCATATTACACTGTTCCAAGAGTGACATCCTCCATGCTTCTCCAGCGACGTGGGTCTCTATCTTCTGTGTGCTGCTGAGGCCTCCCTGCGACTCCCTGTGCCTGCTGCCAGAGGGTCCTCCTGGGGTCTCCATCGATTCATGCAGGCTCTCCAGCTTCCTAAAGGCCAGCCCTGCCTTACCCCTGCTGGGGGGAGTCCCACGGACCTTGCTGGTCTGCAACAAAGCATTGTTTCCTGGAACACATCTGTTGCATTTGCCAAGGCTTGTTGGTGGGCCTGCCAGCCACTAACCTTCCTGTATACCATCAATCGACGTGGGACAGCTCGTGGATGTCTCCTGTGCTTCTGCAATGTATCCTGGGCTCTACAGTTGCATCTTCAAGATCTTCATGCAACAGCAAATACCTCTGACAAGAACTGGCAATGTGCTCCTGCTCCTCCTGGATGCCTCCGGGTGGTTTGGACTCTGTTTCATCTTTTTGCAGGTACTCCTCATCTGGAATCCACGTCTAGGTTCCAACAACGATGATCCACGAGACTCTGTAGCAGCTGGACATCAGATATTCCCCAATGACTTCAACTGGCTGTTCCGACACCACTTCACACTCATGCACCGGGGTGGCCTGGTGTAGGTTTCCTGGATCACAGGATATCCACGGTATGGGTGTCCTCCTGGGAAGGGTCCTGAAACAGTAAAAATCCAAAAGTCACTTCCCATGTTAACCTATAGACACTGACCCGGAGTATCACCTGTGCACACAGGCGCCAAGGAACTACTAGTTACTTACCTGTGGTGATTCCGTGCTCCCCCGGTCCCTGGTTCCTTGGGTGTTAGTCTTGGTTGGGTACTCACCTCGTATTCTATTTTCTTGTTATGTTGTTTGCCCCCCTCCCCCCCATAGGGGCCCATGTGTTTTATGTGCTCTACTTACCTGTTCTGAAGTATATTTTGTTGTGTATTGATATCTACGGGTAGGAGATATACCAAAGTAGATTTCGTGTTAGTGTATTATAAATGCAAGATATTTTTCTGACACTGGTGTGGTTCTTTCTTAGGAACAAGCTTCACTGTCTGACTATGTGGTAAAGCACTTGCTTTTCACCCTCCTGGATAAGCCTTAGCTGCTCTCCACAGCTACCCCTTGAGAGCTTTGGTAATCAGGAACTACTACAACTATCACTAAGGGTGACCTGGACTCAGTACAGGATGCCTCACCAATAGCTTTCATTGAAACCAACCACATCCTGGACCTCTCCCAATCGGGCTTCAGAAGAAACCACAGCACCAAAACCGTTCTCCTCGCTGCTACGGATGACATCCGCACCCTCTTCGACCAAGGCAAGACTGAATCACTCTTTCTCCTGGACTCTCAGCCACCTTTGACAGCGTCTCCCACCATTCCCTATGCGCAAGAATCCACAATACCGCCATCTCCAACAAAGCCCTAGAATCGACCAACTCCTTCCTCACCGGTCAAACACAGAAAGTCAGACTCCCGCCGTTCAATAAGGAACCCATGGAGATCAGCTGTGTAGTGCCTCAGGGATCCTCCCTGAGTCATACTTTCTTCAACATCTAAATGGCCCGGTTTGCAGCCATCGTCAGAAGCCACAGACTCAACATTGTCTCCTATGCCAATGACACCCAGCTGATACTCTCACTTGCAGACAAAGCCAAAGCGAGCAACTTCCACAACAAGATGAAGACCGTCGCCACCGGGATGAAACACAGCTGCCTCAAGCTCAACTCAGACAAGACCGAAGCCCTCATCTTGAGCTCTACTCCCTCCACCTGGGACGACTCCTGGTGGCCCACAGCACTCGAAAACCTCCCACCCAAGGGTCACGCATGAATCCTCGCCATCATCCTGGATTCCCCGCTCTCAATCAACTGCCAAATCAACTTTGTCTTGTCCTTCTGCTTCCACACGCTCTGCCTGCTTCGTAAGATCTTCAAGTGGATCCCCACTGAGTCCAGGAAAACGGTCACTGTAGGAAAGTAGGATCTGCTTTCATGGTTACCCTAATGTTTTGCTGGCGTCATTCTGTTTTCCAACTAGTCTGACTGGGATCCTGCTAAATCAGGACCCCGTCACTGTGCTCGCTCCCCAAATTGGACTATGGAAAATACTTTGGTACTTTCCTAATTGGCTACTGGTTTACCCTTTGATGTCCCTGGTACCTAGGGCGTAGCTACATCAGACGCCTCCCATGGGCTACAAAAGGTATTATGCTACCCATCAGAGACCACTCAACTGTGACTACAGGCCTGCCATTGCAGCCTGTGTGAGATGGTGCTAGTACCACTCACCACAGATTTAAGTTTCCTTAAATCTGAGGTCACCGCACTTAAAACCTATAAGTCACCCCTAAGGTAGGCCTTTCAATCCTGAAGGGAGGGTGCTTTATTCCAAGTGTGAGGGTGCCCTGCATGAGAAGGTCACCCCCTACAAACCCAGGAGTCGATTCTCCAGGCTTTGTAAGTGCGGTCAGCCATTTTATACATATAGCGGACATCAAGTCAATTACGAGCTGTCTAACTATATATTGGTTGTACCGAAACCGGTCATGTTTGTTATCATTCATGTTGGAATCCTACCCCAACACAGATTCCAGTGTTGGATGTAGGATCCCATGTACTGGGGGGCTCTCTTAGGGAGCCCCATGTATTCCCGGTACCAGCCTTTCAGGGTCTAACAGCAGGCTAGTGCTGCTGACGGCCATAGACACAACTTTGCCCTTTTGCCACTGAGCCAGGCCCGAGCAGGGGAAGGTAGAACAATAGGTTTCCTGTCACAGGGACGTGTGACCACCTCCAAGACATGACTTAGTTTATTGGGCTCGGGTGTAGCGCTTGCCAGCGCCGCCAGACTGCTTTGAAGGGCACATTTGGTGCCATCCTTGCATACTCCAGTTAGGACCAGTTCAGGGAGATGTTGGCTTCCGCTGTGCCCCGAAACCGGACAAAGGACATGGGAGTATCCTCCCCTCTGTCCAGCCCCTCCTCTGGGAGGGACACCTGAATCGCCCAAACCCTTTCCTTGGGGTACTTAAGGACTTAACTGTGGGTGGCTCTTCGGATTTGTCGTGGGACAAGATTCAGATCCAAAACCACTTCTACTTTTACCGTCTGGGCACTTTGGACTTCATGGGACTTCGCTTTGGGAACCAAGACTGCATCTGGGAAGACTATTGCTCGTCCTTGTCTTGTCGTCCTGCCAGTCTTCTGTGCCTGTGCTCAATCCAGGTTCTTCTCCAGGCCTGTGGGCATCAAAGACACCTGAAGGAATCTCCCTTTGGGTGAAAGAGTCACTCCCATGCATCTGCAGGCACTGCAACTAAGCTGACTGGTCTGCTGCTCCTAATGTCCTCTGGACTTCGAAAAGCCCAGCAACACTGGTGGTGGTTTTACAACTCTCTCTCGGCCTCCACTGTCTTCTCACCGAGTTTGAGGCCAGTATCCTTTGTTGGAATCGCTAGAACAGCACCCCTGTGCACCACGTTGACTTACCATTGCCAAGGCTTGTTGACTCTCTTCTCCAGATATCTAAAGGCTACAAAAAGCTCCTGCCTCCAGCATCTCTTGCTACAAAGATCTTCGTCCACACTGCATCCTCTGCACCATAGGCCTGAATCATTGGTAAGCTACTCAAGGTCCTCTTACGACTCCTGTGCCTCCGGCCTGTGGGTCCACTTGAGGGTCTTCTTTGGCTCCAGTGGGCTCACCTGCTTGCTCGAGGCCTGCTCTGACTCTTCTACACTTGATATGCCCCTGGACCTTGCTGGTCCCGACACTGCACCTTCTTCATTTTCCACGCCTGTTGCTGCCGCCAAGACTTGTTGGTGCTCCTGCTGGACACCGACCCCCTGGTTCTCCACTTCCGATGTGGGACAGGTCATGAACGGCTCCTGGTCTTCCACAACATCGCCTAGTCCTCCTAGCTGCAGCGACAAGGTCACCAACAACTCTCCAGCATCTTCTGTCATCGGTGGTCATTGGTCTTCAGTTCCTCTTGGTCACTACCGAGTGGCATAGAATATGTCCCCTCTGCTTGCAGGTACTTTTCTTCCAAAATCCACCCTTGGATTGCACCAGACTCTTTCACCTTCTTTGCCAACATCATCTTCACTGAAGTCCTCCATTGTGGTCTACGGCAATTTCTGACATCACTTCGCACCTATGCACCCGGCTTCCCTGGTGTAGGAATCCTGTTTCCTGGGGTATCCATGGGTAGGGTGACTTTCCAACATTCCATCTTCCATGGGGTTTCTTCAGGGTCCTCTGTGAAGTGTCTTTCTTTAAAACTGCAACTGTGACATTCCTATTGACTTGCATTGAGTATGCGGGTGTGTTTCCACTCTGCACATGGCCTCCATGGTGTTCCTGGGTACTTGCCTTGTGTGGTTCCTTGGGTCCCTGGCTCTTCTAAGTCTTCTGGGTGAAGTCTCAACTTCAGTCACAGTTTGCATTCCACTTTGTCTACTTACCTGTTCTCCTTTTTAAATATTGTGTGTATTGTGATTATATCACTGGTTGGATATATACCAAAGTGTTAGTGAGTGTGTATAATAAATAGGACTATTTTTTTTTTTTTTAACTACGCAGTGTCGTTCTTTTTCGTTTGACCTACACTATATGATTAGTACTCATAAAACAAGCTGCTTAACACTCCTTCTGGACTAAGCCCGAAGGCTGCTCTCCACAGCTACCACTTAGTGAGCTTTCTAAGGTTGTCTAAGACCACTAAAATCACCATAAGGGTTATCTGGATTAGTGCAGGGTGCTTCACTTAAATAAGTGTGCACCAAACCCTAGGCCAGCCTCCTACAGTCACCCATGCACTCGTCAGCAGTAGGCTCGACTACAGCAACTCACTCTACGCTGGCATGACCCAGAAACTGCAGAACATCCAGGACGCCTCGGCTAGACTCATCCTGAACATCCCACACTGCAGCCACATCATTGGCCATCTGAGAGGCCTTGTCTGGCTTCCTATCAGCAAAATAATTACCTTCAAGCTCCTCATGGAAACCTAAAAAGCACACCATAACACTGGACCAGCATATCTCAACCCCATCATCTCCTTCTACCCTCTCACCAGACATCTCTGCTCCGCCAACTGGCCCTGGCCACCATCCAACGGATCAGCAAGACTACGGCTGGGGGAAGATCCTTCTCCAACCTCGCGGCAAAGCCCTGGAACTCCTTGCCTCTGCACCTCAGGCAATCATTATCGCAATTCAGGAAGGACCTCAAGACCTGGCTCTTCGACTGAACTGCAGACCCACTCGCGCCCCCGACACTCAGCGCCTTGAGACCCTAATGGGTGAGGAGTCGTGCTTTACAAGAAACTCGATTAAATAGGTGTTCACCATATAATGAGCCAGAGTATGTAAGTATTATTGGAGAGGGAGAGGGAGAGGGGGAGAGGGGGAGAGGGGGAGAGGGGGAGAGGGGGAGAGAGGGAGAGAGGGAGAGAGGGAGAGAGGGAGAGAGGGAGAGAGGGAGAGAGAGAGAGAGAGAGAGAGAGAGAGAGAGAGAGAGAGAGAGAGAGAGAGAGAGAGAGAGAGAGAGATTATTTTTAACCAACTCAAAGCACAAAGGTGCATAGAAGGGATCTGGAAGAAAAGGAGAACCATTTTGTAGAGCGGGGAGGATGGGTGGGCAGTGAGGAACTTGCAGCTAGATCTAGTCTCTATCAGAAAAGGCATTATCGAAGGAAAGTAACTTATTCATCTGACGTCTAGCTGCAGATTCCTTACCTTAGAATAGATACACAAGCAATACCATCCCGGAGGAGGGTCTGCGAACTGATTCCAAGAAATATCACAGACTAGGCTATCCAGTCTGCATAAGAAAAAAGAGACCACTTTCCAAGAAGGGAGGGGTGGAAGAGGACATCCTACCAGCAAACTCGGTAGAACCCCATACGGAAACGAATCCGCAGCAGTGCAAAGATGTGGGAGAAAATGCGTGGAAAAAGAACAATGGCAAGTGGAAGGGCACTCCATATGAACAAGGCACAACAACGCTCCCCAGAAGGGCAAACAGTCCAAGAGACCGAGGCAGGACGCGAAGGACAACAGCTAAAACTACTGGGCCAAGCTCCCAGTCATAGAAGTTGACAAGGCAGAGGCCTCCTACTAATAGCTGATAAAACATCGCGAGCAATAGCAACAATCACGGCCATAAACTATGTTACATTACAAAGCCAGAGGAGGTTACCCATAAACCTAGTTGAGACCTGGGTATCTTGTATTATAGCGAACAACAATGTCTCAACAGGTAATATTCATAGACAATTATATACATGCATGACAACTGCAGAAAGACAGAAACAGGGAGGCAAAAATTATTACTTAATTCACCCATAACTATGAGTACAAGGGAGAGGAGACCCAAGGGGATGAGAATTGCAAGAGTGCTTGGAAGAAGTGGAGGAAATTCCCCGGAAAAGATTCCTAAGGGATCACAAACCTCCGTAAGTTCCAACCGGGAGTGGACGGGCAAGGAACCCGAGTCCGAGAAGAACAACATTTGCCATATAACCCTAAAAAGGGTAGAAGGCACACCTGAAGAACGGCCAGGCCAGTAACTAAACATTGGGGTTGGTCTCGGGGGTGTCATGGAAATGGCTCCAACCAAAAGTGAAAGCAACTGCAGCTTTGCCCAAGGCAGAAGCAAAAGCAATATAGGCCATGCAGAGGCAGAGAAGGGATAGGGAGGCCAAGTGAGCCCCTATTTCAAAGATAGGGTTAAGTGATGGCTCAAGTAAGCTAAGAGCGAAAAAGGGGCGGGCAGGGGGCCCATCTCACTTGTATATAGCCAGAACCAGCACAAGGAGCGCTAACGCCTCGAGAGAGAAAGAAGGAACACCACTCAGGGCAGACCCAGAAAAAGAACCGTAGGCCAAGAACAATGCCCCTTCTCTTGCATGTGCTAGGAGAGAAGGGCATTAACAGAGCGGAAAGGAAAAACCCCCTGGTCAGTGCGGAAATACACTCAAGTAAAAAGGGTGGGGGGAAAGAAGGTCCCCTGTGCACCATCTGCTGACTTGCACCAAGCACAGCATGTGGAGCCCCCTATAAGGGGTACTACAGGGTCAGAAATACATTGAGTAATACCTGTAAGGCATACAGACAAAGTACCCTGTCGGACAGGGAACAAGGCAACAGTGCATCCGCACAATACCATGAAAACACCCCAAGCAGAAGCTGGGTAGAAAGCAAAGAAGACCGTGCAGCCACATAGACACCAACAGGGTCAGAAAATAAGATACACTCCAGAGAACAACACGGTACCACAACCTGTCAACAACAGGGTAGTATGCAGAAAGAAAATACCTCCTGGGGCAGGGTATCACATGGACAGCATATGAAAGTACAATTTAAATGAATAAGCAAAGTGGCACAGCCCTATAACAGTTAACACAGAATGCAATACAGGAGACCATTCTCAGCCCGACTGAGTACAGAGGGGAAGAAGAAGAGGGTATGATAATCAGATATTAAGATTTCACTCCACTCGGACTATCCCAGAAACAGGGTAAATAGGAATTAGCTTGAGAGCCGAACAGATATTGACCATCAAATGGTAAGTCCACCAAGGTGGACTGAACATCCTCAGAAAAGCCAGCGGTACGTAGTCAGGCACGCCGGCGAAGACCCACCGAAAGGGCCATGGCCTGTCCGACAGAATCTGTGAAATCCATGCCACAACAAATCAGTAATCTAGCAGCCTGACGGCCATCCTGCATCAGCTGAGAAAGTGTGTCCAGAGAGTCATCAGGGATGGAGGGGAGGACGTGCGAAACCGAATCCCACAGCACATGAGAAAAACTGCCAAAAACACAGGCCATAGCAGCAAATATATATATCGACCTAAAGCATCAAGACCTTTAGACTCCCTGTTCGGAGGGACATCAGGAACGGCACTGATGTTGTGAGAGGCTGTAGCAGCCTGAACCACAAAACTGTGCAGAGTAGGCTGACGGGAAAGGCAGAGTGGGTCTCCAGGGCAGGATGGTGCCTATGAGCTACAGACTGGACCACTGAGGCCTTTGAAATGGGTTTAGCCCAAGTGCCCAATAGAATATCGGAAAGGGTTTCACTGAAGGCAAGCGCAGGCTCAGTACTCAGTTGTCCCTGTTGGAGCACCCCAAGTAGGGGATCAATGGCCACTTCCACAGAAGGAAGCTGCAATCCCAGAACTAAGTCAACCCTTAGCAAAAGCTGAACAAAAGCCAAGCTAGCCTAAGAAGCAAGGCAAGGAGGTGAAAACAGGCTGGAGGATGGGGAAGAATTAAGGCTACTATCATCACCAAGGGCAGAAACCCAATGAAACTTCAGAGGAGGCTCAGTCATGTGATCACCCACATCACCAAATTACCGGTGCGCCAAGGAGAAAAGAGAATGGGGATCCTCTAAAAGTGGAGGAAGGTAGCCCGAAGAGTACTGATCCACAGACGCCGTTTTCAACGTCGATTGATGCAGAGAAGGTGACACCTCGGCATCAGGAAGTGGAGACAAAGAAGGGGCAAGCAGCACCAGTAACATCGAGGTCGGCGGATCCAACACAGGCGTAACAGGTGGGAACCCCAAAGGGCTGTGAACCAGAGCCGATCACAGAGTAGGAGAGGCCTGCTGACACCGAGGGATGATCTGCTAGTTTGTAGCCAGTCAAGGACTCACTGACCTCCCCGGGGCCAAGAAGCGCTCCAGAGGGAGGTTGAGAACAAAATATGGAATGGAGGGAGAGACAGGATTCCCTGATCTGAGCCAGAGTTGCCCTGGCGCCTGGAAATACTGGAAAGCACTGCCAAAATCCGCGTTCTGATTCTGAAATCGGAGCAATAGGAGACGAGTCTGGGACACCGCGTGTACGCAGTAAAGTTGGGGAAGGCTGCAGCACCGATGGTCGAAAGAGTGACTGACCAGGCGACCGCGAGGACAAAGGACTTCGGGAGCTGGCCCTTGGATGAAGAGGACAGCTATTGACGAGTGGCCGGAGTCCACTGAGTTGCCAACAGCGTCATGTGGCGCACCTACAACGTCGACAACTGAAACTGAAGACACGAGTCGCACCATTCAGAGTAAGAGTGCGCGCCCAGACACCACATGCAAATAGGATAAGGGTGCGGGGGTCGACATCGTAGTTCACAAAGATATCTAGAAAAAGCACACTATTTTGTCGACGATGATGAGGTAGGCCAAAAATGGCCCAGGTACTGCTCTCCAGATCCGTGTGGAAGCGTGGAAAGGAAGAAACTGACATCATCACGTCAGGCGAGGGCTTATATGGTCTTTGACAACATCATTAAGGAGTGCTTGACGCCCTTTACTGACACACAGAGGTACTGCTGTAGAAAAGTTTCCGGATCCAGTCTGGTGCCTGGGAATCTGCAGCTAGACTTCTCCATCAGATAATATATTACAGTACCTTGAAACCAGTGAATATCCGTAATGTCACCTGGGTGACGCATATAATACTCATATGTTGTGGCGCTGTTCAACTCTCAATCATTAGTGGGAAGCAATCTAAAGGGTGTGGTGTCTGAAATATATTATTGGAATTACCTGCTTTCTCTTGAAGTCAGTATATTGTGAATATACCGTTGTCCCGAATAAGCAAAGCTGCACAATTGATTTGCTGATTTGGCATGGTTGATTGCCAAGCAGGAGAACCCATGCCTTGAAAATCTCACCTGGCTCCTTCAACCAAACCTTGGTGTCATGGGCTATTGAAATGGGTTATAGCAGAGGGTGATACCCTTGATAATTTACAACAAGGGAAGAGGAGAAGAAACACTATAGGACACAATGGTGACCATACTGAAGGCCAAAACAGATGAAAGACCCACTTAGATTTTGGGGATTGAGTATGTGAGACACTATCATTAATCATATGCTGTCAGTATATGTATGCCCCCTTGCAATAAGCTCTACTTTAGCAGTATGTGAAACGCCCGAGACCCAGTATGTGTCAAAGCGTCTAATATGAAATCCATTCCAGACCATGGATGTAACCTGCATGTTCCATTGGCTTATGCTGTCTCTGCTTGTCAAATCATTCAAAACTGCTTAAACTTCGATCAATTGTTTTGGACCGCCACTCCAAGATCTTACAATCTGCTGTCTTAATTCAAACTGTGGCATGTTTGTCATTCATTTTTGTTGATGATGTTCGCAGAATTTGCTTTCTTATTTCGAATTTTTGCAAATTAATTTTGGTATACATTTGTAGCATTGACCGCCTTTTAGAATGATGAGACCATCCTTCTCTGAGAAGGGAAACTATACAGAGAGTGAAAATGGCGGCAAAGCCTGTTTGACATTTAAAAGTTTTTGGAAATATGACTTAAAAATTATAATAGTTTAATAAAATGTTACAGTTCCTTGGGAGAGCAAAAGTCAAAACAAAATGATGCTCCTTGAACAGTGATAAGCACATAATTCCTAAAAATATTTTTGAGTGTGGGTTTTACCTCACATTTTGTTGTGACATCCATTTTCCTTAAAGGTGAGAGTAGACCACAGACGATTTCTTGCTTTATGCTACCACTTTCAAAGTTATGGTTCCGACTGAGGGGATGAAGGTATTAAGACAGCAAAGGATTCTGGGACAGGTATTCAGTTCTAGTCGGAGTAGTCCACAAAAACATGCAACTTTTGCACATTACATTGTCTTGATTCACAAGGAATCAGGACAGGAAAAACATGTACCTACTTAATGGTAAAGTGGTACATAAGTATGTCATGCAACAAAGGTAAATTGATTCCAATAAATATATTTCAAACACCCTGGGTGAAATTAAAATGAAAAAGACAAGTTTGAAATTATTCTTTATACAATAAGTATTTTTGGTTCAAAAGATGGAGCTGGGAAAAATAAAGACAACTAAATGGAAAGGTAGGGGAACTGTGCCAATACAGAAATGGAACACAGATTGACATAGTGCTGCAGCAGAAGATTAACAAGAGAGATAAAAACATGATATTAGTTTGATATTTACATTTGAAGATACAAAGAGTAAAAGTGCAACATATCTCAATATAAGATCTTATATAAACATACACAGCATCAATACGAAGTTATAAAGGTCATGGGGAACTGCTCAGTATCATTTAAACAGAAAAGCACACTTATGATAACTTGAAAAGAAATGCCCCCAATTAAGAACTTTAGATCAAAACATTTTGGACTAAAACAATTATTTCTTTATTGTGCTTAACACCTTAATTGGTGAAGGTTTAGCATAGATTTTTAAGGCTCCCACTCAAACATCAAGCAGCAGGTTATGAAAAAAAGGAAAAATAACCTGTAGGTCATTTAATGGCATTGTACAACATACAGAGTCAAGAAAGTAAAGTTTTGAAAAAAAAATGGCATGAAAGCAGTCATTTCCGAATGGCACTGTGATGTCATCACTGTGTTGACATCACATGTGTTGACATGTCTTTCAGGGTTTATGTGGGTATAGACAAACGAACAAGTTACTTACCTTCGCTAACGCTTTTTCTGGTGGATACAGTATCTGACTGTGGATTCCTCACCTTGTGAATATCCCCTGCGCCAGCAACATTCGGAAACTTTTGTAGCAGTCCACGCCGATGAGGTCGAAGACGACGTCACAGAGACACGGCACCGCTCGCGACTCCGCTGACGTCACCGGCTCCATAAGAAGACCTCGTCGGCGTGATGACGTCAGTTCCGCCCTTTTTTCCGTGCCTTCAAGGCACACGGACGGACTGACAGCAATATTTACACAGTATACACAGTACATAACATATAAAGCAACACACACAGTGTGGAGAATAAGCAGAAAGGCAAAAGAAATAACAAAATGCCTTTGACAGTAACAAAACACATTTTGGAACATCATTAATAGAGTTGCAGGTATAGAAGGATGGACAACGGGGAGGCGGGTGGGTCAGTGAGGAATCCACAGGCAGATACTGTATCCACCAGAAAAAGCGTTACCGAAGGCAAGTAACTTGTTCTTCTGATGGATACATCTGCCAGTGGATTCCTCACCTTGTCCCCACTCCCGGGGGAGGGTGTCCACCCTTCTATACCAGAAAGTTCACCCTTCTATACCAGAAAGTCCTGAAGGACGGAACGAGCAAAATGTCCGTCCCTCCTCACCTCAGTGTCTAAGCAATAATGTTTTGCGAAGGTGTGAAGGGAGGTCCAAGTTGCCGCCCTACAAATGTCCACCACAGGAGCGCCCCTAGACAAAGCAGAAGTGGAAGACTTTGCTCTAGTGGAATGAGCCCTTAAACCATCTGGAGGTTCCTTACCAGCCAAAGAGTAGCATATCTTGATGCACAAGACAATCCATCTGGAAAGGGTGCGCTCGACCTTTCCTGCAGCCAACAAAGCCCACGAAGAGCTGGTCATCAACTCTGAAGTCTTTAGTCCTGTCCAGATAGAAGCTCACCGCCCTCTTAGGGTCCAAGCGGTGAAGTCTCTCCTCCTCCTTGGAAGGGTGAGGGGGAGGATAGAAGGAAGGAAGGGTAAAGGACTGCCCCAGATGGAAGGGAGTTACCACCTTAGGCAGAAATGCAGCCCTGGTCCTGAGCACCATTCTTTCAGCATGAATGGTCAAAAACGGGGGTTTTGAACTTAGAGCTTGAAGCTCACTTACCCTCCTTGCCGAGGTGATGGCAATGAGAAAAACCGTCTTAAAAGACAACAATCTCAAGGGACACTTGTGTAAGGGCTCGAAGGGAGAACCCATAAGATAAGTCAAGACAAGTTTTAAGTCCCATTGAGGCACAATAAAGAGAGTAGGAGGAAACCTGTTTGTGAGGCGCTTAAGAAAACGAAGAACAATAGGTGATTTGAATAATGACGGCTAATCCGGCAAGCAAAGGAAAGCCGACAAAGCCGATAAGTATCCTTTTACAGTAGCCACAGCAAAGCCTTGCTGAGCAAGAGAAAGGGCAAACTGCAGAATGTCAGATAAACGAGCCTTCAAAGGATCAATTGACTTTTCTCCACACCAGGAACAAATTTAGACCACCTATAGGAATAGATAGATTTGGTGGAATGACGTCTGGCAGACAAAATTACATCTACCACATCAGGTGGGAGAGAAAAAGAATTCAGGTTGCCCCGTTCAATCTCCAGGCATGAAGGTGTAAGCTCTGGAGGTGGGGGTGTAGAACCTGCCCCTCCGATTGCGAGAGGAGGTCTGCCCTCAGAGGGAGACGGAGCGGAGGGCACAAGGAGAGGTGGAGAAGATCTGTATACCACACCCTTCTTGGCCAATCCGGGGCGATCAATATGACTTGGGTCCGGTGTTGCCGAATTTTCCTAAGAACCCGAGGAATCAAGGGTATGGGAGGAAACGCGTAAAGGAGTCGTGAGCTCCAACTCAACTGAAACGCGTCCCCCAACGCTCCCTGCATCGGATACTGGAGACTGCAGAACGACGGGCAGTGAGCATTCTCGTGAGTGGCAAACAGGTCCACCCGAGGAGTTCCCCACATTCGAAAGACGTGACGAACCACCTCCGGATGGAGCCTCCACTCGTGGTCGGTGGAGAACTGCCGACTGAGACTGTCTGCATGCACGTTCAGCACCCCAGCCAGATGATTTGCCATCAGATAAATCTGATGATCCCGAGCCCAGGACCATAGACGCAGAGCCTCTCTGCAGAGAAAAAGAGACCCCACTCCTCCCTGCTTGTTGACATACCACATCGCGGTAGTGTTGTCCGTCAGGACTTGAACAGTCTGACCGCGAAGGGAAGGGAGGAAGGCCTTGAGTGCCAAACGAATCGCCCGCAATTCCAGAAGGTTGATGTGAAGCAACCTTTCCTCTGGAGACCAAAGACCCTTGATCTCCAGATCCACCAGATGCGCACCCCACCCTAAAGTGGATGCATCCGTTATCACCGTGGCCACCGATGGAGGTAGATGGAAGGGCTTTCCTTGAGACAGATTGCCCTCCATGCTCCACCAAGACAGATCCGCCGCAGCTTCTCTCGAGATCCTCACAGACTCCCTGAGATCTCCTTTGTGCTGATACCACTGCCTGCGGAGGCACCACTGGAGCGCCCTCATGTGCCAGCGTGCATGGTTGACCAACAGAATGCAGGAAGCAAACAGACCGAGCAGGCGAAGGACCTTCAGGACTGGAACGACCGCTCCATTGCAAAATAAAGGAATCATTTCCTGTATGTCGAGAATCCTTTGAGAAGGAGGGAATGCTCGACACACAGTAGTGTCCAGTACCGCACCTATGAACAGGTTGCGCTGAGAGGGCACCAGGTGAGATTTGGGCACGTTTATCGAGAAACCCAATTTGAACAACAGCTGAGTTGTATCCTGCAGATCATGTAGCACCTTCTCTGGCGACTCCGCTTTGATCAGCCAGTCGTCCAGATATGGGAAAACGGAAATCCCCGACCTTCTGAGATGGGCTGCCACCACTGCCATCACCTTCGTGTAGACTCGGGGTGCAGTAGTAAGACCAAACGGAAGGACCGCAAACTGATAATGTTGCGACCCTACCGTAAACCGCAGATACTTCCTGTGCGACTTCAGGATGGGGATGTGAAAATACGATCGACACCATCCAGTCCTCCTGATTCAGCGCCTGAAGAACCTGCGCAAGGGTGAGCATCTTGAACTTCTCTTGCTTCAGATAAAGATTCAAGATCCTGAGGTCCAATATCGGACGCAATCTGCCGTCCTTTTTCGGAATCAGGAAATACCGGGAGTAGCATTCCTGACCCCTCTCCTGCTCTGGAACCACCTCTATTGCACCTTTCTGTAGTAACTTCAGGACTTCCTCCTGTAGGAGAAGACGGTGGTTCTCTATGCAAACCCCTTGACAAGGAGGGTAATTTGGAGGGAATTCCCGAAAGGGAAGGGCATACCCATTTTCTACAAGATCTAGAACCCAAAGATCTGTAGTTACAGATTTTTCAAACTTGTAGAAAATGGGTAAGCCGGCCCCCCACAGGACCAACATGATCCAGAATGGCAGATCTAGGGCTGCTTTGCGGTGGAAGGAGGGGCTGAAGAGGAAGAGGAAGGAGGAGGAGAGTTGACGGCCACGTGAGCGACCCCTGATTCTACCTCTGTATCCTTTATACAAAGAGCCTTGCTGCTGCTGCTGCTGTTGGGTCTGCCTGTAGGAACGAAAGGTTGCCCTTCTGAAACCTCTGTATCTTTTAAACGACCCCCTTGACTGGGATTGAAGGCCCAGAGACTTAGCCGTAGCCTTGCTCTCCTTAAAACGTTCAAGAGGAGCATCTGCCTTTTTGCCAACTAAACCAGATCCATCAAATGGCAAGTCCAACAGAGATGACATCCGGGGAAAACTCAGAAGACTTCAGCCACGCACCCCTCCTGGTGGCAACAGAAGACCCCATGTCTCTCGCCACTGAATCCGCCGTGTCCAGCCCACTCTGAATCACCCGACGCGCTGCTGCCTGGGCATCAGTCAAGACCTCATTAAAGCCAACCCTATCCTCCTCAGATAGTTTTTCTGCCAATTTCTTCGCAGAGTCCATGAGCGCATGAATATAGCGTCCCAAGAGGCAAGTTGCATTTGTTGATTTAAGTGCCATGCTGGCCGATGAAAAGACCTTCTTGGCCGACTGATCTAGCTTTTTAGCCTCTCTGTCACCTGGTACCTGAGGAAAGGCACCCTTGGACTTTCCTTAACAAGCCGTCTGAACCACCAGGTTCTCAGGCGATGGATGCGATGTTAAAAACTCAGGGTCCCCTGGAGCCGCCCTATACCTCCTAGCAACCGTCTTAGAGACTGCGGGAGCAGAAAAAGGCTTACGCCACACCTCCAAGACAGGGTCAATAATGGCCTCATTAAAAGGCAACAACAGCTCCGAAACTGCAGTAGGAGAATGCAACACTTCAGTCAGAATGTTTGATTTGAACTCAGTAGTTGGCAACTGAAGATCCAGCAGTTCTGCAGCCTTCCTGATGACTGCATGATATGGAGCCACATCCTTCGAGGGTTTATCGGAAGGTGGAGAAATTTCCACCTCAGGAGACAAATCCAGTCCACTAGCCTCTTTAAGCTCCTCAAACACCTCGTCAGACTCCACCAGCTCTCCTTCTTCTGCTTCTTCCAGAAGGTACCTTCGCTCATCAATCACTCTCTGAGCCTCCCTTCGTGACCGAATCCGTACAATCGGCGTCGGCGGCACCGTGTTCGAATCCGACGGCGCCGGCGTCGAACGTGGATCCGCAGGAGCATCCGGCGTCGAACGAGGTCGAGCTGGCGCCGGTGAAGAAGGAAGCGGCGTCGACGTCCTCGCCGCCGGTAGATGCCAAGAAGGCATCGCCGGAAAAAATGGCATGAAAGGGGCCTGCGGATAGACTTGCGGCACCCCCAAATTGAATGCCATTGGACCCATCGGACCCGCAGGTGCACCAGTGGTGTACATGGCTCTCGAAAATACACCGTACATAGCATTTAAATAATGCGGGGGGTCCTGACCTGGTCCAGGGAACGCAGGGTATTGGTCAGGCATCACCGGACTCGGGCCAACCGGCGCCGACGGTGGAATAAGCGGCGTCGCAGGCTCACCCGGTACTAGAAGTTCCTTAACCGGGGCCGGAGACGGAGCCGGAGATGAAACCGGAGCCGGAGATGTAACCGGCGTCGGAGATGGAACCGGAGCCGGAGATGTAGCCGGAGCCGGTGAAGCCACTGGAGAAGAAGGACCAGGAGGCGAATCCTGAACGGGTGAAGGAGACACAGAGTCCTTTCGGCGTCGAGTTGGTGACTTCGACTTCGGAGCCGAACTCTTGTCAGAGTGATGTCGAGAAGAATGCCTCCTCTTCTTCTTGTGCTTCTTGGATCGTGAAGCATGCCCCTTAGTCGACTTCGACGCCGACCTCGATCGCGACCTCGTCCTCGACTTCCTTCTTCCTCTCTTCTCCTTTTTCATCCTAGCGATGAAGAGTTTCGCCTCCCTTTCTTTTAGAGCCTTGGAGCTCATCTTGCGACAGCAAGAACAACCATCCACATCATGGTCAGATGACAAACACCACACACAGTCGTCATGTGGATCCGTGATCGACATGTGTTTGCCACATTCACGACAGGGCTTGAAGCCCGACTTCTTTGTCAACATCTTTCTCGAAAGAGAAACAGAGAAACCCAGAATAAACACAAAGTAACAGTGAAGCTACCAACAGCGATTCACGAAATCCGTTGGCGTCGACGGCACGGAAAAAAGGGAACTGACGTCATCGCGCCGACGAGGTCTTCTTATGGAGCCGGTGACGTCAGCGGGGTCGCGAGTGGAGCCTTGTCTCTGTGACGTCGTCTTCGACCTCATCGGCGTGGACTGCTACAAAAGTTTCCGAATGTTGCTGGCACAGGGGATATTCACAAGGTGAGGAATCCACTGGCAGATGTATCCATCAGAAAAGAAATTACTTATCTTCTGTAACAAAACATATTTGGTGGCAACATAACCTTTCCTGAGGTTTCTCAAATTATGAATTATCCCTTCAGGATTCAAACCAACTAGAAAATATTTCCCCAGCAATGCTTCTCCAGCACCACAAGGCTCACCATGCAGCTCCAGCATGATCCACTCTCAGGACTTGAAGGTACTGGAATATATTAGGCACCTTTCTCATGCTGGCATCAGCTCCTGGACTTTTTCTGCTCCCCACTGGGGTGTGCAGAAGAAAGGCGGAGAAATGTCAGCAAAAAGTAAAACTTATAACATGTTTGCATATCTCAGATCTCATTAGTTACAGCACTAACTCTTCAGCAAGGACGGCGGGCAGTGAGTAATATGCGGGAAGATTATATATCCAGCAGAAATGGTGTTACCAAAGGTAACTTCATCTAAAGATACATCTTCACAGAGAGTGCTCAAGTTATAAACGAGATCTAACACAACACCTCCCAGGAAGGTGGGATGGAGTAGTGCTGATTTAATAACTTGTGTAACACAATATCAAAGTATTGTTTACTCAGGGATCAACTTCATTAAACCGACATAAATCAAAACAAATATATATATATATATATATATATACTTTAATATCCACAATTTTTTGTTAATCAAAGCCCTGTACAAAATCCTTGTTACAACGCTTCTTCCTCAAGTACCATACTGATGTATGAAACAAGGGTAAGCTAAAACTATTGTTTTTCTCGTATTCCGATCTTAGTTTTCTAAGAGGTGTTTGTCTTTTTCACATTGGAGTGTTCCAATCCAACAGCAGATTACAATAATCCTTTTGCTGCGGGGCTAGTATATTGGATATCAAAATATTGTTTACTCAGGGATCAACTTCATTAAACCGACATAAATCAAAACAAATATATATATATATACTTTAAAATCCACAATTTTTCGTTAATCAAAGCCCTGTACAAAATCCTTGTTACAACGCTTCTTCCTCAAGTACCATACTGATGTATGGAACCAGGGTAAGCTAAAACTATTGTTTTTCTCGTATTCAGATCTTAGTTTTCTAAGAGCTGTTTGTCTTTTTCACATTGGAGTGCTCCAATCCAACAGCAGATGACAATAATCCTTTTGCTGCGGGGCTAGTATATTGGCGTTCCAAATAAACAGTACATGTGTCACGGTTCCCTTTTCGTGTTTACAAACAGGACATTTATCAGACGCTGGATTGATTATTGTTTGCACTAGGCATGCAATCCCAATTGCCACTTGTCTGTAGAGATGTTCCATCTGCTCCAGTTGTTTTTGTACAGAGGGCCTTTTGATGACTTGTTTATTGTTAGATACAATTAAATCCCTACTTACAAGAGGGCTAATTGGGCCATATACAGATGACAAAAGGCCCTTCATAGTTCAGTGGAGGGCATTGAGGTCACTGTTCTTTCGTAGAACAATTGCCATATCTATCATTTCTTTCCACAGCTGTACATCTAACAAAATATAATCTATTCTGCTTGTTTGGTTAGGTATATTAATAGTGTGCATACTGTGTCATAGCATGTGTGACCATTACATGTTATAAGCCCCGAAGACATAGTTAATGATGTTAACTGGATTGCTGTAGAAGTCCAATAGGTGGTAAAACCAATCTAGGAATGGTCCATGACTCATCCTCCAACACTGTAATTGAGGTTTCATCAGTGCCTAGGGGTTATAAATGGTATTAACATCACCTACAACTATCAAGAAACCATTAATATTGGTTGATTTCAAATATAATTTGATATTTTGGATTCCCTATTTCCCATGATTGTTCGATTATAAATATTATAGATGTTAGCAAATAAATATTATAGATGTTGAGTATTAACCCCTTTGGGGTTAATATTTTTGTACCTAATAGACCATACAAGTTAATCCTTAGCTGCTTCACTTTGCAATTCAGAGCAATTTTTTAATTTACAGGGCTGGATTCCCATATGAGGTCCTATTCCCTTAGTTAGTACATCAACACAAAAGTTCATAAAACCTGAGCAAACAACTGGAGCACTGTACCATGTCTCCAGGAATAAACAGATTTCAAACTGATCTATAAAATCACCTCATTCTGGGTCAGCCAACTTGGACTTCATTCCTGCTATATTCCTGGATAAAATACTAAAATGTTGAATCCTACTGCAAACTTGATGTTGATCATCATGTCCCCTACTTTACCTGATTATCGGTACAGTAAGAATGAGGTCATTGCCATTGGAGGTATTGGGTTTGTTTTGCACTTGTTGGGAGCAGCGGAGTCATTGCGGATAAACACTGTTCCCCGGTTAGCATTTTATGAGGATGTAGTAGCGTTGACTAGAGCAACTTGGCTCTGGGTTCATTGGTAAGATTTCCAATGGAGTGGTCACCATAACCCTTTTGCTCCATAAACTGCCTTGAATTCCTTCACACATTCATAGGATTTCGAAAACCATTATGTCTTTAAAATGAGAAGGGTACTTTGCAATTACTCCTCTTAAAAGGCAATTAATGCTGGAGAGATATTCACAGAATCTGACTCATCCTCCCTGTTGGTCGACTTACTTCCGCTGTGTGTGATCTACTGTTCTCTCTATGGCTCGTACAACCATGACACAATTAGGCTGGGCTGGCAATAAGATTACCAAAAGAAAGCCAGCTAGTTACGCACACCCAAACTCAGTATGGAAAGGTCCTAGACACAACTTGTTAAGGACCAATGTTAATGTTAAGTAGGTAATAAATATACGAGAGTCCTTAAAGAATGTAAGGTATTCCACAGTTCCACAGGATAGGATGAATAATCATCAAGGCTTCAATATCAAACGTTCTTTTTATTGGTTTTCAGACCCATATCCAATATCCAAAACAGCCAACACGTGTTTCGTCCGTACTTGATAAGTACTGTGACTTTCTCAAGGCTAAAAGATGACTGTTATTAATTCCAGAATCCAGTAAATAATATCAAAGACAAGTTGTCAAGTCAATCAGAAATCTCCACAGCATAAAACCGAAAATCACATCAGTTCCAGGCGATTAATGCATCAATAATCTCTGTGTTCGTCAATATTAGTCAATCTTAAAATATAAATTCACACTGGAATAGAATGTGAAAGATTTGTGAAGGACCGTATAGGTAATTCTCCGTATTTAGCAACGCGCTTGGTAACGCAAATCAAAAAACAAACTTGAATGTGCTTAATTTTAGTATGCACGAACGACTTTCCCCGTTTCCCATCGTGGCTCTCTGCTCTATTAGTGTTGAGCACACGCGCTTTAATTCTTGTGTCAAGCGCTTGCCCGTAAAACTTTCACTCTTTACTCGCTTAATATTTTTCTTTGACAGAGGGTTGTCACGTCTCTGATTTCCCTGGTTGCCAACTTGAATGCGCACGTTTCACTTATGTACGAACGATCACACCAGCGCTCTAATTGTGCCGAGTACACGCGCTCTCTCTCATATTAGGCGCTCGCCCTTCCTTGATGTACTGACTGCTCATCATGCAATTGTTACATGCACGCCATTTTTTAGCATGTATGTAATTTACGCACTACACCCGCCTTTTTAACCTTCCTAGTACACACGGTTGACTCCGTCTTTATCTCACCGGCATTTCGCTAACCATGAGCTCGCCTTTGGAATACGCGCGTCACCATGCGTTTTAACTACTGCCAGCTCTGGCTGATGTATCTGACATCGTTATGCTATGCTGTGTGCCCCATTAAACTGGTTATTAGTACCTCCTTGTGCTTACCTTTACTCGCACACTCGGTTTGATGATCTGAATCCTTATTCCTCATGCTACTCACGTTTATGCATGTCTCATTACACCAATTGTTACCCTGTAGTGATTAACTGCGCAGGCATCACAATGATGATGTTTTAATACGGATCCCTTTTTCCTTTTGTCTTCCACTCACCCTGCTATAGGTTACTAATGAACCTAGTGCCATTCTGACTGCTTAATTCAGTCCTCCATAGTTTACTTTGATCCTATGCCGCACACTATAGGCATCATTCAGTGAGAATATGGTCAGCGACTTTGCCCTTTCCGTACTCCCCACGGCTAGTGTTAATTATGACCCTAGCGTCATTTCTGTCTTTTCTGTCTTTTCTGTCTTCGTTACCTTGTAGGAGCCGCTAAGGCCCTCAACTTCAATTTTCCAGCACAAGGGATCCCTGCTGATGCTGGTAAATTACATTTCTTGATACATGCCCCTTGGATTTACTTCCTGTCCATGACACACCCCAGTTAGCTTATACCATTGTCTTTAGGTGCCCGCCACCCCCCCCTATTCACCTGTTCACCCGTCCTGAAGAAGACCCCACCTCCAAGACGCTCAGTTGGCTGGTTCACAAAGGGGTCGAAACGTTGACTTTTCTTTCATTTTGTATCAAACCTGGATGACAGTGAAATATTAACTGCGGCAGTTGTTTATGATTTTGCATTTATTGTATGTGCCAGAAATCTGGCTGGATAGGTATCTTACCATTGTAGTTTGATGTATATATACGCACAACCATTCCACTTGTGGTAAATATTCTTTTACCTAGACTGAATTTCATACGGAATCTAAAATAAAGTAAAATAGCTCAGAATAATAAGAGGCAGAATCCGTGGTATAAGAGGTTTTCTGAATGGGCTTTATTCCAAAATGGCCGACTCGAGTGGCGGCCTTCAGGTTCCGTCACCACGAGGGTTCAGGAAGTGAAGTACAATACTTTATTGACAAGAAGTAACTTTTATAGGTCATACATTACAATGAAACGAATGTAGAGGGTGTAACAATTGATAAGAGAAATGACATAGTAAATACGTAATCGAAACTAGGCGTAATAATGAGCAAGAAGAAACATGATTGGCTCTGATTATCACACATAGGTGGATCTATAAGATAATACTTAACATAGATGCGCGCGCAGCAGCATGACGTGTAATTGACGTGCAACTAGGGGGTGAAGGGGACTTGACATTTAGCTCTACATGTGGAGACGAAAAGTCTGGGGGGTCAAGTCAACCTAATCCCAAATCATATCTAACATCCTATGTTTAGAGAACTATGTTATCCACAAGGAAGGACTCTCGGACAGAATCTATTCTATACTGACTGTGCGTGTGTACAAGCGTCTAAATGTCTACACTGAATGCGAGAGGATGGGAATATTCCATGGTGACAGGGCTATGAATTACTTGCATGAGGATGGAAAGGCCGAGTCCTTTGCTTGGAGCTAAAGGAAATGTTTGCCTAAATCACTAGACAGGAATGCATCGGCTGAAAAGCAAAGTAGATAATTCGAAGGTGAAATACAGCTTCTTGGCAGGCAGGCGAAACTGGCCGAGGCAGGCACCGTTAGCTGCACAGGGAGTAGGACAAAGTTCATGGATACAGATGCGAGCTCAAACTGAAGCTGTCAGAGACAGAGAGCAGGGAAAGGCTTTGAGGACAGAATCGGGCCTATTCTGCCTGAACTGTAAAAATAGAGTAACTTAGCCATATAAAGTCGGTGGCCTTTCATACTTCATACTCGAATATCCAGCCCATTGATGGCGGATCTGACAGAGAACATGTTGATGGTGGACGCACATATGTTTGCGTCTTGGAAACTGGAACTGGAGGGAACATACATGTACTTGTAACATGCATATAGAATCGTTGGGGTCCAAGATAGGGGACATAACCGATCAGGAAAATCCACATTTCCACATTCCCTCCTTGTCCCCTACTTGCCCTTCAAGAGATATCAATCTTCATTATTCCATCGATTTGCTCATGGAGCATCATTTCTTCTTCCTTCTTCTTCCGGCATTTTGAACGAGAACCTTGATATGGAATGCACGATGTGGCACACAGACCACAAATCGCTGGTCCACATTGCAGGCATAAACAGCAACTGAAGAGCATAAGAAGGCCAATTCCTAGGAAGGATAGAACTCTCCATCCCCCAGGCTGATATCACACTCCAAAACCACCCGGACCACGTCCAAGTGCCTGGATTCTCGTGTATCTGGCTCACAATCTTATGAAGGCGTGTTATAGCTTTATATACAGATGGCGAATTTTCTGGTATGAATATGCAGCAGCTGGATCCGATGACCCTGCAAGCTCCGCCCCTATCGGCCAGGATGACGTCAAGAACAAGACGATTCTGAAGAACAACAATTCTCATCGCTGATTGTTCCTCTGTCAGATTGCCTAGGGCGGCTATAGTCTCGTTTACTACAGCTTCAAGAGTCTTGGTTAGTCTACGTATCAGCTTACTATTTGATATTGTACCTATATAGGGAAAGATACCTTTATTGAAATCTACATACTTGTCCCATGCCGTCTCAGTATAATCGACAACTGGGAGATCTCTTCGCTTTCTATTGTGTACTAAATGAACATTTCGATAATAATCAGGAGGAGCTAGGAAAACAGGTGGCAAAAGGAATGCTATGTAACAGGTACCATCCCAATCTAGAGGCAGACGCATATATGCCGTCTGACCACATATAAAGTAAGAATGGCGAGAAGCTCTAAATGAAGATTTACCTCGATCACTATATTCTACTGTAGTAACGCATTGGCTATGGCCCATATATATGGAACCAACTTTTCTTACACATAATTCACCCTTAACTGGAAATACTGACATAGTGGGCAGAATTATTTCAACTTCGGATTTGACATTCAGAATCATAAGATTAGGTGTAAAATTACCTAATTTATACACTTCATTTTCTAGATCAGTTCCTGTTCTACTGGGGTGACCCTCCTTATTAGGGTGACAGACGTTGAATAAAACTAGATTCAGATTTCCCCATATCCAATGTTGTTGATAAACTGCTGTGTCTGGGTCTATGGAATTTAGTAAGCTAAACCATGCTCCACAGGAGCCATTATGTGTGAACGGATGTGGAAAGAAAGGCAGAACTCCTTTGTTATTCTGATAGGGAGGGAGTCGGCCACACACCCAACAATTGGTGGCATTACTAGTCTGATGGGAATGATGCAACATACTAATGAAAGTGTTATTGCGCAGCGCAAGTCTATAAGATAATTCATGTGGCGGTAGGTCACTAAAAGAATGTTCAGCAGCAACATTATAAACATGTCTAGAAATAGGATGATATATGTGCAAAATCACACTCGTAATAATTATTAAAAGACTCAATAAAAACAGAATTAATAATGTCCTCATACAGTAGCTACGCAGTGATTTACAATACGCCTGTCGTTTCAGCATTTCTCGGGTATTTTCTCTACTCAGGTCCAAGGGATACATGTCAGAGACAATTCAACCGCTTCACCTTGGAGAGGACTTAAACAATCAAATTGCTCGACTGTTTGGGCCTAAGCTTTAATTTATAGTTCTGAGAGTCATTCTGTTCAACAAAGGGAAGTTTTGAATCAGTCTGTGAGGGAGTGCAGGGCACAGTGTCTATATCCGAGGATAGTCCATGAAATTTCTTGATGTGGCTGGAATGTATCCAGCCCTTGCGGCCCTCAACTTTCACGGCTGTTCTTGTGGTCAACAGGACTAGCTTGGGTGCCTTCCACCTGGGCTCCAACTGGGTCTTGCGGTCGAAATTCCTCACAAACACCAGATCACCCGGAACAACGTCATGGGGTTTCACCTCAGTGTTGTCAGGAAAGGCTGCAGCCACCTGTGAACGACAAGATTGTAGTGCAGACATCAAGGAAGCCAAGTAATCTGTTAGCATATCACAATTAACATCAGTTATTTTACGTGGTATAGGCGTCCCCCACATATTTGGTGGTCTTCCGAAGATCACCTCATACGGGGATAGCCCTGTTCGAGAGTGTGCTACCATTCTTATGTAAAACAGTGCAACTGGTAAGGCTACTATCCAGTCAACACCTTTCTCCTTACATATTTTAGACAATCTGATTTTCAAAATTTGATTATGTCGTTCCACGAGACCTGCTGCCTCGGGGTGTCGGACACAGTGGAATTTCCACTGATATCCCAACAAAAGTGAGACATGTTTCATTAATTCGGATGAGAAAGGCTGGCCGTTATCTGAATATATAACACGTGGTAAACCGTACCGTGGGAAGAATTCTCGAACTAACTGTTTGGCAGTAGTCGGGGCCGTGTAATCTGATACTGGGTACGCCTCAGTCCATCGGGAGAGAGCGCAGACAACTACAAGAACATATTTAAATCCTCGACATCGTTCCATCTGGATATAATCCATTTGGAGTACTTCAAAAGGATGATCAGGAGTCTGAAATCCACCCTGTTCTACGGGAACACTTTTTCCTGGGTTGAACTGACAACATATCATACAGGTACGGACTTTTTGTTTAGCTGCTGCTCGTAAATGTTTATTGAACCAAATGTGTTGAATGCTATCTAGCATAGCTTTCTCCCCTAAATGCGCCGGACTGTGAATTGTAGCTATAATGGCTTGGACCATAGAGTCAGGAAGAAACCATACAGATTTCTCCTTCGTCATCCATCCCTGATCTGTCTGGATCCCTCCTAGTTCAGTCCATTTCTTTAATTCTTCTGCAGTAGCATGTGTCTGTATGTCAATTACGTCAAGTGCGGGATCCTTAATTGTCATACACTGTGTTGGTGTCTGAACTATTGGCTTTGTCATGTCGAATGTGCGAGTCTGAGCAGTCTGTTTAGCTGTTCTGTCAGCTAAATCATTGCCTTGAGAAATGATATCAGTAACCTTCGTGTGTGCTTTACATTTCATAATCGATATAGCAGTGGGTAGATGTATTGCGTCTAACAAGGCATGAATGAGGGGTCCGTGCTGGATGTGGGCACCATGGGAAGTTAAATAACCTCTCTCTCGCCACAGCACGCCGAAGTCGTGTACAACTCCGAATGCATAACGTGAGTCAGTGTATACATTAACTTTCTTATTTGTGGCTTGAATACAGGCTTGTGTTAGAGCAATAAGTTCTGCTGCTTGGGCTGACAAAGTATCTATACAGTTTGTCTCAATAACTTCAGTGTCTGTTGTGACTGCATACGCGGCCACTAAATCTCCTGTACTTGTTCTCATGCACGATCCGTCTACATACAACGTCAGGTCTGGATCTAACAATGGAACGTCTGTCAAGTCTTGTCTAGGTTTCGTCTTTATTTCAATAATCTCAACACAATCATGAGCTAGTGGGTCTGTTCCAATTACAGGTAACAGTGTAGCAGGATTCAATGTATTACAACGTCGGATCTCTATGTGTGGCTGAAACAATGTCAGTTCATAACCGGTAAGTCTTGCTATGGTCAAGTGTTGTGTTTGCGTTCGGTTCACAAGAACCTCTACTGCATGTGGTACTTGTACTGTCAATGGATGTCCTAACACTATGGCATCGCTCTGTCTGATTGCTAAAGCTGTTGCTGCCACTGATTTCAGGCACGCAGGCAAAGCCTGAGCTACGGGATCTAATGTACTGGAAAAATAAGCGCATGGCTTGCGTGATCCTGCTTGTTCCTGAGTGAGTACTGACAAGGCAGTACCTTCGCGTTCTGTAACAAAGAGTGTAAAATGTTTGCTATAACATGGTGTTGCTAAAACAGGTGCTTGACATAAAGCTTTCTTTAAGCTTTCAAAAGCTTGTGTATGTTCCTGAGTCCAAGGGAGAACAGTCGATGTGGCTGCCTCCTGTGTGGTTAACTGAATGAGTGGTTTTGCTAGGAATGCATATTGAGGGATCCACTGCCTACAATATGAAGTGAGGCCTATGAAAGCCCGCACCTCCTTTTGTGTCTGGGGTATTGACATGTTAGCAATTAACTGGATGCGATCTGGTGTAAGCTGCCTTCCCTCCTTGGACAGCGAGTGACCAAGATAAATAACTCGCTGGACACAGAATTGCAGCTTAGAAGGAGACACCTTGTGCCCCTTGTCGGCTAGAAAATGTAAAACTGTCAGAGAAGCCTTTTCACATTCGGATTCGCTTCTCGCGGTGATCAGTAGATCATCGACATATTGAAGTAGTGCAGTATTGACTGGCATGTGGATACTGTCAAGTTCTCGTTTCAGTGCTTGGCTGTAGATGCTGGGACTTTCTGTGAATCCTTGGGGAGCGCGTGAGAATTTAAAACTGCGCCCATTTAAACTGAATCCGAACAAATATTGGCTTTCCGGATCTATGGGGACGCTGAAAAAGGCATTCTTGAGATCAATTACAGTAAAGAATGTTGCTTCGGAATCAATTGCTGTCAATAATGATGATATATCGGGGACCACAGGAAATTGTGGCACAATGCACTTGTTTAGTTCACGCAAATCAATAACCAATCGGTATACTGGCGGAGCAGTAGGATCAGTTCGTTTAAGAATCGGAATTATCGGTGAATTACATACATTGGAGTCTGTTTCTACAACTACTCCTTGGGCAATTAGCTCATCAATGATTTTCAGCAAAGCCACTACAGCATCTTGCGGTAACTTGTATTGTCGCATTCGTGGTAGTACCACTCCTGCCTTGAGTGTGACTCGATATGGTGTAATATTCATGCAACCAACATCAGTAGGGCCTTGTGCCCATAGATGTGTAGGTAAAGTCTGTAGTCGGGGATCCATGTCTCTAGACACATAGTGACCTTTAAAATCGCGTAAAAACAACCTTACTCCTTCCGGAGAACAACATATTATGGCTCCTAGGGCTTTCAGAGTTTTAATTCCTAACAGATTTTCTGGGCATGATTTAGTAAGCAATAAATCTGTAGTTCGTGTCAAAGGTCCTATCGTAAGTGGAAGAGGCTGTGATACTTCATTAACAATAGGTTTTCCTGAAAAACCAAGGGAGATATTCTGAGAGCCTGAGAGGGGTGCCCCTGGAACTTCACTACGTTTTATAGTTGTTCGACTTGCCCCTGTATCGAGTAAGAATTTTCTATCTTGACCTAACAATTCACTATGTACATAAGGTCCTTCTTGATCTACAGGAATCTCGATAAGGGGTAAGTCAACTTCCCTCTCTAGGCTGGCTCATGCGTAACGCTGATACTCAGGGTATTCATACTGTGCGGTCTGATACATTTGTCGTGTTGTGGTTTGTGTGGCAGTAGCAGGCAACGGTGGTGCAGCTGGCACAAACTGTATTGGCTGTTGTGCGGCTGGCATGGCCTGGGCATGCTGCATAGCTCCTTGTTCATTCTGATCCTGTCTGAGTGGCCGTTGTCTTTCTTGTGTTTTACCTATGGCGATATTATGTTTTAAAACTGGACAATCGTGTACGTAATGACCTGGCTTTTTGCAATAATTGCATGTCCCTTTTACCGGTCCTGCTGAATCGGAATGTATCATACCCTTTTTATGTCCTTCAGCTGGTACTGTCTGAGACACTAGCATTTTCATTTTTGTATCTTTCATACGTCTCTGTTCGTGCTCTTGTTCATCTCTAATTCTATTGTGATGATACTGTAACATTTGTAGCATTTGTGACGGAGTGTTACTTTGCCAGGTACTCTCGAATTTCAATATTCTATTCTTTACTGGAGGTAATGCATTTTCTACTAATTTTGTCACAAATAAATGTGGATACGACTCACTACTTGTTTTTATACCACTATTTATTCCAAAACATTTTTCAAATCGGGCATAATAATCACTTGTGTCTTCATCATGCTTTTGTTTACAGGCTGTGATTGCACCCCAATCTTCCTTTTTCGTAGTTAATAAACGTGGCAGTACTTGTACTAGTAAACCTGGTAATGCTTTAACTTTATCCCCGAGCCCTGAACCTGCAGTTCGGGCCTTTTCTTCCGTTTCTAATGCTGTCCAATCTATCTTTTGGTCGCCCACTTCCCACTCTTTTTCTTTCAGTTTTTCATAAATGCCAGCAGGCAAGAGCACCTTTAATATCGTCATAATATCAGGATAGGTATACTCTCCCATCAGTAACATGTCCTTAATTTCTCGGTGGAAACCCGCTGGGTCTTTGTCATGACTGGGTACTACTTTCTTCATTTCTAACAATTCAATTTTTGTTATGGGTGTGTATACAAATACACGGTGAAACTGATTGTCTTCGCCTTTTATTGGGTGCACTTCTCGTAAGGGATTTTGTCTATCCATATAATACGGCATTCTTTCTTTGCGGGACAGCGAGAATGAATCCGGACTTACAAAAAGGACATACTGTTTACGTGACACTAGTATTTCTTTAATTAACTTGTTACTAGAACCTCTCCATCTGTTCGCGAGTAGTTCCGTTAATATATTAGGTAAAGGACCAGGGTCAGCATGTTGGCTCTTATATAATATAAGGAGTTGCTGAATCATATAGATTCCAGCTAAACGTTGTTCATCTGCACTGAGGTTAAAAAACGTGTGTGCTACGGTCTCATCACCGTATTTTTCAGGACTGTCAATCCAGTGAACGGCTGATCTGGCTAATTCTTTCTCATCCATGGAATCGAGGAGGTGGTAACCCCTTCGTTCTCGTAGTATTTTATCTGCGGCTTGAAACAAATGTTCAGGAGACTTCAGATTTATTACAGGCGTCGGATACGTTCTGCTATTATTTGGACATACAGAGTGTATGGGATCAGAAAAGCATCTAGTATTATTACAGGATCTTCCTCTGCCTACGTAGGCTATGGTCTCTGACTGTCTTGCGGAATTCCCTGATTCGGACACTTCATCTTGCTCGAACTCGTCTGTTTCCAATCTTTCTTCATGAATACGTTCTATTTCTTTACGGATTTTTCGGCACATGGCTATTATACAGTTTTGCTTATCGTGTCTCCCTTCTGATATATTCTGGCTCCATCTTGTAAGAATAAGCATTGCATTCGGGTCTACCCCTGGTCGGTCTTGATTTCTGATCATACAGTTTATGAGGAAACGTAACAGTTCCCCCTGTATCTCTACTTTCTGGAATTCCATAGCTCTGTTAATACATTCTGGATCTCGCCCTGTTTGAACAAAATGATATATTTTATCTAGATGCGTAGTCATTCCTGGTAACCTCGCTAAATACTCTGCGGCTCGTCTGATACGTAATGATGCCAGGACCATTTCGTCCTCTTTACCGACCACCGGGTCATATCTACAATCTATAAGGAGTTCCTTAAGCGCACGTTCACTTACGAATTTGGGTGTACGTGAATGCGTTGACTCTTGAAAAACAAGTTTATTTATTCTAGGTGGCGTAAAAGTATTGCTAGCACCTCCCGTGGCCCCATCTGGGGCGTCGGGTGTGAATGGATTCGTCGAACGTGACACAGCAACTATAGGTGTCGATACCACTGTAGAATCGATTGCGGAAACAGATGCGGAAACAGATGTGCTTGCCGGAGCTTGTGTCGGGACTTGCACAGGAACAGATACCTGATCCTGACGTTGAACCCCTCCGCCAGACGGTCTATGTGGTGCGGGGTTGGCATACTCGGGAGCTGCGTCGTCTAGATATGAGGAAAGAAAAACATCTTCTGCGGTTCTGGGATGCCCTTTAGGATGTACCTTAATTGGAAATAATGGGGGTGGCAAGTCTTTTGGCATTTCTGGAACAGCCTTAGGTAGTCCTTCGGCTAGAAGGGGATACATACCATTCATAAGAGCATTTCTTTGTCTATCTACTTGTTCTGATTTCATTCGGATACCCTCCTCAATTAATAGATTTTCTTGAACTTCCTTTGAACTTTCTTTACTCCTCTCTTCTTGTCTACGTGCTTTTTCTGTACGTCTATGAGATTCTTTACGCCATAACTCAACAGCGTCTTTCTGTGACTGTCTGACCTTTCTTTTCCATAACTCTTCCTCCACTTTCATGATGCACTCTGCATCCCAGGTTCCCGCTGCGGGCCACCTTTGACTTTCTGGCAATCCCTTGGTATAATCTACCCATAAATCAAGAAATAATATGGCATCTAAGCCATGCTTGTGATACATAAAATGCCCTGGAGTGTCCCTAGGAGGAATAGGAACTGCTTCTTCAAGCACCCCTTTTCTAGTAGTAATCTGTCTTAACTTCGAGAAGAGCGGCATATTGACAACTGATCTGATACTTACTCTTGAACCCACTTAATACGAAAAAACACAATAATGAACAGTGAACAATGAACAATCATTCATACCACAATATGCAAGACATTTAAATACTTTAAACATTAAACATTAAACATTTTAACCTTTAAAAATGACCAACAATGATGACAGTCTGCATAACTAATCACCAAGCAGAATTCTTGACAATAACTAGATACTTCGGAATACTTGATATACTGCTAAACAGTACATATACACTGCTAAACAGTGCAGACCGGATTTGTGTACCCAAATCCGTCTTGACCGGCACAACCTATGTGCGCGTCAACACGCCTCCCCGGCGATGGTACTCACCGAGTAGCTCCTTGAAACGGAAGGCCTCAGAGAATGGACGGGACTCGATGACTGCGGACAGCGGACCCTCTGGACATCGGGACTTCGAAAACCTGGTGGGCCTCTGTATACCTCGGATCTTGCTCTCTCAGCTAGGCTCTGGTCGGGATACTTCGCACTTCTCACCGCCTCGTCTGGGTTGATCGCAGCCTCAGTCGCCCCCGCTTGACCGGAGGGAGCTACAGGAAATCCTGTTGGTACGCGTTATGGTCCGTCCAGCTGTGGCAGGAGACCGGGCCTGCAACGCACCGCCGGCGCGTGAGATGAGAAAGTGTCCCTGTTCGGGCGCCATTATGTGGTAAATATTCTTTTACCTAGACTGAATTTCATACGGAATCTAAAATAAAGTAAAATAGCTCAGAATAATAAGAGGCAGAATCCGTGGTATAAGAGGTTTTCTGAATGGGCTTTATTCCAAAATGGCCGACTCGAGTGGCGGCCTTCAGGTTCCGTCACCACGAGGGTTCAGGAAGTGAAGTACAATACTTTATTGACAAGAAGTAACTTTTATAGGTCATACATTACAATGAAACGAATGTAGAGGGTGTAACAATTGATAAGAGAAATGACATAGTAAATACGTAATCGAAACTAGGCGTAATAATGAGCAAGAAGAAACATGATTGGCTCTGATTATCACACATAGGTGGATCTATAAGATAATACTTAACATAGATGCGCGCGCAGCAGCATGACGTGTAATTGACGTGCAACTAGGGGGTGAAGGGGACTTGACATTTAGCTCTACATGTGGAGACGAAAAGTCTGGGGGGTCAAGTCAACCTAATCCCAAATCATATCTAACATCCTATGTTTAGAGAACTATGTTATCCACAAGGAAGGACTGTCGGACAGAATCTATTCTATACTGACTGTGCGTGTGTACAAGCGTCTAAATGTCTACACTGAATGCGAGAGGATGGGAATATTCCATGGTGACAGGGCTATGAATTACTTGCATGAGGATGGAAAGGCCGAGTCCTTTGCTTGGAGCTAAAGGAAATGTTTGCCTAAATCACTAGACAGGAATGCATCGGCTGAAAAGCAAAGTAGATAATTCGAAGGTGAAATACAGCTTCTTGGCAGGCAGGCGAAACTGGCCGAGGCAGGCACCGTTAGCTGCACAGGGAGTAGGACAAAGTTCATGGATACAGATGCGAGCTCAAACTGAAGCTGTCAGAGACAGAGAGCAGGGAAAGGCTTTGAGGACAGAATCGGGCCTATTCTGCCTGAACTGTAAAAATAGAGTAACTTAGCCATATAAAGTCGGTGGCCTTTCATACTTCATACTCGAATATCCAGCCCATTGATGGCGGATCTGACAGAGAACATGTTGATGGTGGACGCACATATGTTTGCGTCTTGGAAACTGGAACTGGAGGGAACATACATGTACTTGCAACATGCATATAGAATCGTTGGGGTCCAAGATAGGGGACATAACCGATCAGGAAAATCCACATTTCCACACACTGCACAATCAGTCGCACTGATCCCACCCTTAGCACTTGTCACCTCACGTCATTTGCACCTACATTTTAAAGTTGCAGAATTGTGAATTAGAGCTTGACCTGTGAATCATTGATCTATTGACAATCGTTTCCTAAATCGATTAAAACTTTTTCATTTACTGTATGTCATTTTTTGGTGTTGTCATAATGTCTTTTGCTATCTGATCATGTATTGTCTGTTGATACACCGTGAATAATTTCCACTGTGACTATCTTTTTGTGTACCACCAGTCTTATGAGCAGGGTTTTATTTCCTCTAATTTTGGTCTTTAACTCAATTACTAAATCGAGGAGTAGAGCCTCAGTGGACAAGTCTGTTAATTCCGATTGAGGCTTATATTTTGCATTTTATGTGGCTATCTTGGGCTGCCTCAGTGACCATCAGGGGTGCATACCTCTTTTTACAGATGCCAATTACTGCCGATGAGAACACGTGTATCCACAAACTGCTGTTGCCATTAGCAATTTATTAATCCAAAAGCTCTGTTCTTTGGTGGCATTAGGAGCAACTGAAGTCTCTGCTCTCGGGCTAGTAATGGGTAGATGCATAACCTATATTGAAACATTTTGGTTATTGTTGCCTTTTTGTGGGAGGGTTGCTTACTTAATGCCTTCTCAGAATTGAGGATAGATTCCACTTCGACCTTCATCTATTTTGTTTATAGTGTGATTATCTGTAGCGCATTTGGCTAGTTTGGTTTGAGCTTTGCTGTCCCCTGTCAATTTTCGGCTGCATTTCTTTTCCCCATTTCAATGCCCTGGCACACAACATGAATGTTGTTACAGATCAATCATTGGCCAATAAGACAATAAACTCAACATTCAACTTAAACTAGCAAAAACACCTATTTGTGTACATGTCAATAGAACCGATTCAGGTGGAAGACTGCCAATTGTTTAAGCGAAAAAACTGTCTAATTTAGCTTTCCAGAGGGCGCACGGCAAGATGGCTGTAGTACAGCTCCGCCGGCCGCCTTCAGTATCCTGCAATTATCCTGTTCCCTGAATGCCATCCGAGCCCCATATCGCAAGGCAACACGTCTGATGGCCTTGTGCAGCAGTGCAGCGCTGATTACCTCCTTTGGCGTTCTCTGTGAGCCTCTACTGGCCGTCTAGCTGGTTATCAGAACGCATGCCCCTCAACAACATGGCGGCACTGTGATTGGCAGCGACAGTGACGGAGACCTTCCCAGCCTGGCGTATCTCCTGCACCAGACACCGCACGATAGCTGTGGTGAGAGCGGACTGCTAACTGAGGCCTTCCAGTCGTTACTGTGGGCAGCGGACGGTGAGGTACGCGCCGGATAGCGTGGCGCTTGCTGACTCTGCCAGCGGTCTGCTTGAGCGGGGGAATATTGCGTCCTGGCCCTCCGAAACTGGCGAATTGTGCGACTGACTAACTGCTGACGCCGCGTGGTGACTGGAGCTTCACCGGACATCGTGCTACCGACGGCGGCCCGTCCTGCCTATGCGGCGGCTGATGTGGTAGGCTCGTTGCTGGGCCGAGGCGCATCACTTGCTGGCTGGCGGGGCCCTCACGCCGCGGCTCCCGAGATTAGGATAGGGCGCCTGCTGACTGGGTGATCGTGCGGGCTGCCAGTGGAGGCGTGCATCCCAAGCTACATGTGGCCTGATTCGTCCACCGTGAGTACCCGGGCAATGTGAGAGTAGATTGTGCTGCAGGCGTTTTACAATTGCTGCGGATTGATCAGGTGTGCTTGAGTGTCTGGGACGCGTGCTGGGCCCCTATCGGACACTGCCTAGCCTGCATAATATTGTGACAGCCAGTTGCGGCTGACCTGGAGTAGGGCCTGTATTACAAATACCGTGGTGCACACTTGTGGTCGGCTGCGCACCCTGACGACCATGTGGGTCACCTTCAGGCTTCACACTCAAGGAAGTGGGGATCAGTGGTAAAGAACGCGCCTTTTAGCGTGCAGAGGTCACCCATACCTGCATATAGCGCTAAGACCGACCTGTCTGTGGATAGTTGGTGGTGCACTGCTCCAATCATTTTTCAATCTGTCTGTGGATCAATCGATATATATCACCCTGTTTTATAGATCCGCAAGAGCAGGGTTCCTCTACTGTGGTACAGTTGTGCTGAGTGATCGCGGTTCCCTTGCCATGGGTAAGTCAGCCGGGCCTCACTTTTGAACTGCGAAAGTATGGTAAGCAGGGGCTGACTTTGGCATCTGACTCGGAGCTGGACACCGCCAGTGAGCTACCGACTGCACTGGAAAAGACTTTAACTGCCATTCAAGCTAGCTTGCAATCTAGATGGCAAAATCGAGGCCCTAAATGGTCGAATGGACACTATATCCACTAAATTAGACAGACACGCCGTTCGTATCGGCGAGGCCGAACAACGTATCTCCAACGCTGAGGATGGACTATAGCAGGTCACCATGAAGGTCTCTGACATGGAAAAGGTTCTGGCAGTCATCCAAGCGAAAAATGAAGACCTCGAAGCGCGCTCACGGCGCAACAATGTGCGCATTTTAGGACTGCCACAATCTACAAACGTGGGCAAGTTGGAAACCTATGTAGAACAAATGTTCAGTGAAATCTGCGGCGCCGATAATCTATCGGACATGCTCGTCGTGGAGAGGGCCCATCGGTCTTTGGCCTCTCGTCTGCCTCCAGGTACTCCGCCCAGACAGATTATTGCCCGCTTGCTGAATTACAGGGACCGGGATGCAGTTCTACGCATCTCTCGGCTAAAGAGATCAGTCTCCTACCAAGGCAATACCCTATCCTTTTACCCGGACTTTACGGCCACTGTTCAGGCAGCACAGAAGGAATTCCAAATGGTGAAAAAGCTCCTGGTGAACGAAAACATCCAATATGCAATGCTTTATCCAGCTCGCCTGAATATAGATGTGGATGATAAAGCCCGGATCTTCAACAGCCCCAAGCGGGCCATGGAGTTCGCCAAATCTCTCTGTCGCTAGAAGCGTGTTCCTCCTAATACATCAGATAATGAGGACTGACGCTGGGGCCAGTTATGCTTCTTTGTGGGTTTCATATAACTGATGATTGTTCTGGGGTTGTGCTACACAATTGCTGCCACTGGGTTCCTCTTTAGCTAACTAGTTGGTTCGGTAGTTCACACTGCGTAGATTGTCTATGACTGTCTCATCTGTCGATACCGTGCTATATCTTATATGTGCATAGTTATTGCTGATAACGCATACAGGCTGCAGTACCAGTTGCTCGGATGCAGTTGCCTCTGTGAATTGGCATTGCTGATGCTACATGGATATCTCAGGGAATATGTTATTATAAACGGCGGCCACCTCCCTGGTTCATCTGGGAGTTGTTGTGCCACAGTGTCCCCCAATGGGTATACCCCAATACCAGTGTTATATTTGTTCTTTATGTTGGGGTTTGTTGTATTTTGGGACTATGGCTTTGGCAAATTGTGACTGCTGAGGTGGGTGGGAGTGGTGGTATCATTGTTCTTAATGGGGAATTGTTTTTTGTGATTGTACCTATATACTGGCCACGATGCATATCTACTGTTACAGTCATACACGCTTTGATTCAGTACTCGCTTCAGCTTAATATCGTCATCTCAGCTCAGGTGCTGTAGATGAATGACAAGTAAACTTGCGTTTTGGCCTGGAATCCTTTCGCCACTTCAGGTTTGTCCCTCTATGTGATGATATGCCCCTATGTGGTTACTCCTACTTTAAAACATGCAGTAAGGTCCCATTCCATTTTTTCAGCAGCCCTTAATTCATCGATTAATTGACTGTTTACCTCAGATCTGGCTGAGAACCACTGAGCAGCTTGGAATCCTTTGTTTACTTGTCATTCATCTGAAGGTATGCAGCCCTTATCCATGCTTGTTTGTCACACTCATGGTGCTTATGTATATCATTCAAGGGACCAACAATCATGTTCCTTATGTTTTTTATAATTACCCTAGGGTATCAAGGACCTCCATCGATTGGACTTTACCCTTGACTCACTTTCCCTGAGGCTTCGGGGTCTAGATTTATCTACACCGTATAAATCGACTGATTATCGGTGAGTGTAATGTCCGCAATCTTGTTAAACATTGTATTTATAATTGATCCTTAGACACTTGAACACCACTCTTATTCTATACTTCTTTCAACAGGCTGCTCTTTTATTTTGTCCTTAAGAAAACCTGTGTTGACATTGTCAATTAATGCAGATTGTCAGGGTCGGAATGTTGACAGATTCTTTGTCCATACATTAGATCCCCTAACGGATTAATTGATGTAGTTCATTGACCGAGCTAGGGTGACCTGCATCATTATAATTGGACCTTGTTTCTCAGTATCTCTCTTTGAAATTATTTGTACAGTAATTGTTCACCTTCTTGTATAATACATAGATTTTGTCACTTTATCACTCCACTCACTATGTAACTATAGTCACGTTCACATGCGCCGTTTCTTTAACCCCTTCCATGCCCATGACGGAACGGTTCCGTCATGAGCATCGGTTGCGCTGTGCTCATGACGGAACCGTTCCGTCATGGGCCCGCCCGCGCTCGAACCCTTCAGCACCGCGGGGGAATTCCCGCAGCGCTGAAGGGGTTAATTAAGTTATCGGACAGCCTTTATGTCTTGATAATAATTCTTGTCTGTGTTTCAAATTTAGCAAATATGAAGTAAAACACCTTTTCTAATGAGATCAATTCGTTTTTTCTACAGTGTGTTCAAGTACATGTCGTATTTTTGTACTGATTGCATTGAGTATTGAAAACCACAAAGAAATTGTTTTTGACCCGACAGAACCGCTTTTTTATATGTATCATACATGCCCAGGTTCGGAGGGATACTGGGTTACCCCATTGCTTTAGATATAATATATCCCATCAGAGTGGGAGCACATATGCACACTAACTGGCAGCCTAACCCCCAATGGAAATCTCAGGATAATTCATTTTAAATATATTCACCAGATCTACCATACACCATCTAGACTGTACAAAATAGGCCTACGGGACACAAGTAATTGCAAAAGGTGTGGCCAACCTGAGGCAGACTTCTGGCATTTGGCATGGCACTGTGATCTTTGTAGGAGAGTAGGGTCTGCTATCCTATGGTCACCCCAAATTTTTGCTTTTGCTTCACTGGTTTTATGACTTAGTGTGGCTGTGGGCCTGCTAATCAGACCCACAGCCCTGCTGCTCTCTCCCTAAATTAATGCCAATGCACACTAGGTGCATTACCAATTGGAACTGGTTCACCTTATTGGACCCTGTAACAGTGTACCCCAGGTACCCAGGGCATAGATGTATCCAAGGACTACCAGGGGCTGCAGCATGTATTTGTGCCACCCCTGGCCTGGCCTCACTATTTGACACAACTGGCTGATCACTCAGCTGGGGTAAGTTGGTGTAATCACCTCTTACTTAGATGTAGTATATCTATATCTAACATATATGGACACATGGTAACCTATCAGCCACTCCTATGGCAGGCCTTAACAATCCTGGAGGCAGAGTGCTTGGTTTCATGTGAGATGGTGCTCTGGCATGAGCTGAGCCTGTCTGCAGCTTTCGGAACAACGTCCTTTAGCTGTTTCATGATATTGCCATACCATATACTCTTAAGTGCATTATGTACCTCGCGGTCAATTGCTAACTTTGGTTTGGCTTTATCAAAACATGTCGAGTAAGGTGTCATACGATTTGGAATACTACCCCCTCGCCAGTTCTGGCGACGGGGGTAGCATTCCACCCTTCTAGAGGGACACGACATGTACCTAACATGAAACCCGGGTAAAGTTACACAGAGCCTCAGCATCACAAAATGGATGCTGCCACCACAGACACAAGTCTGCCCTCCTGCTGCTGGGAGTCCTTCCAGCTTGGGAGGTGTGGACAAAGGGTTTCCTGTCAGGGGAGGTGCTTGCACCACCCCAGACAGGATTTTGTGTAGTGGGTTAGGGAGGGCTGAATAGATTGAGACATGCCTGGGGCACACAAGGTGTCCCAGTGCATATGCCAGTTCAAACCGGAGCTGGAGCTCTCCAGCCCCAGTCCTGGCGCGAAACTGGACAAAGGAAAGGGGGTGTAACCACCCCCCTTCCTGGTCCCACCCAGAGGAGGGACCTAGCAGGTAATCCGGCCCCTAGATTTGGAATAAGAGTAGGAGTTGTGTCCCAAGACTTCAGATCATCCTGAAACTCGACTTAAATAAGAAGAACTACTGGACTTCGACGTTCTGCTGCACAGAAGACTGAAGAGAATCTCCCTTGTGGCCAAGGAGTGACCACCCTGTGAATACAGGCACCATCCAGCAACTCAACGACTGCTTTGCCGCCGCCTCCCGCCGGAGACCGAGCCCAGAGCCTGACTCCCAGACATCTCTGAGCCAGATCCACAGTCCCTGAAAAGAAGAGACCCGTGGAGGCACCGAGAGACGTGGGACCGGCCATCTTGGAACGTCCACAACAAGTTGACTGCCCAGCACCTGAGGCATCCTCAACGCTGTGGTTTGGGCCCTGAGAAGCCCCAACACCGACCAGCATTTGCACCAAAGATCAGCCCTCCAGCATCCACGAGATCTGCGTGGGGACCTTTTGCATTTTGCCACTCGACGTGTCATCCCGGTTGCTGGCCCGTTGGTAACACTGCTGGTCTGCTTGCTCCAGACTGGCCCTTGCTCCTGTGAAAAGGAGCAGCCCCTCTGACCTTGCTGGTTAGAGCACCAAGCTTGCATCGATTCCTGCGTGGCTTGCATTAGCCAAGGCCTGTTTGCTCCGATCAAGAAGCCGACACCGCCATCAGCTAGAGCCTTCGTGGGACAGCTCGTGAGTGACTCCTGGTCGTCGTCGATCCCTTCACTTCCACGTGGCTGCGGAGACAAGCTTCCTTTCTTCACCTGTTGGCACCCAACATCGCCTGGTTCCTTCCTGGTTCCACGCCGGTCACTGGCTAGTGACTGTGAACACTGTCCCCTCTGCTTACAGGTCGTCTACTCTTCAGATCCACCCTTGGATCCACCCGAACTCTTCCTGCCTGGCCGCCTGCAGCATCTTCATCCTCAGGCTCCATAGACCTGCACGACGAAACCCGACGCACTTTGACCCCTATGCACCCGCTTCCTGTGGGTGAGGTAACGCTGGCACTCTGGTGCTCCTGGGTAGAGAAACATCTCTAGTGTCTAGGTTTCAAGTTGTTAGGTTCTGGTCCATCCGGAAGACTCCTTTTCCTTCAACTTTGTGACTTTTACGCACCCATTGAAATCAATAGGTGTACGCGTGTAACTTTTCACACTGCACACGCATCCTGTGGGCCTCCTGGTCACTAACTACAGTTAGCTCCTTGTCGTCCCAGTGATTCCCTAGGCCTTCCTTCCTTTCTATTCGTGGTTCTTATACCACTATTTTAGTATATGGTTTAGCTGGCCACCTGGCCCATCCATAATTGTGCAACTTTTGTATATTTAAACACTGCCTTGTTTTAAGGAATGTGCTTCTGTGCTCATAAAGAGTATAGGGGATACTTTTAAGTAAATAAACACATATATATTTTGAATATATATCTGTGTGGTGTCCTTTCATTTGGTATTCAAGGAGGTTACATATGGCAAAACAGCTGGCTTCACATGCCCTCAAGAGTTTAGCCTGCAAACTGCACTGTCCACGCTACCACTAGGATAGCTGGTCTATCAAGGTTGACTTCAACCACCACCATAATGGTTGTTTGGCATTGTACAAGGTGATCACTAGAATTAGTGAGCAGCATATACCAGGCCAACTTCTCACATTGGTGGCAGCGGTGGGATTTGAGCTTGCTGTGTTTTACCAATTTTAATCTTTGAAAATATCATTTGAAAGATCACACAGGTACCTTTAGGTACATATAAAAACAAGACTAGTATACATAAGTTCTACTGAACTTAGTTGTTGTAGAGCAAAGGGAGTAGCACACCCTGACTACAACTAACTAGAAAAAATACAGTAGGAAAACACCAGTGTAGGTAGATTGCAACACATCCACCTCACTAAGAGAATGGCTGGAGCAGCAGGAGCCACTGGGCTCCCAGTTGTTGAGAGTGACCCTCAAAAGGCACCATCCAAATATTCTATGTTAAACTACCAGGAGTTGAGTCAGCTGTGTAACACCAGAGGTCTTAAGCAGGGTCAAAACCCTACTATAGCCCGACTCCTAGAGCTATTAGATCAGTCTGATACTCTAAGTCCCCCTGACTCAGTCCCTACAGGGTCTGGAGATGGAGGTCACCCATCTGAAGATGATAACACTAATGCCCCTATCACTCCAGAGGGAGATGATGCAGATGAGGAGGAGGCAGATTCAGATGATAGACATAGCCAGGTGCCAGTCAGGAGACAGCCATGCTAACTTAAGCTTACATGGGACTGGAAATGGGATACCTCCCTACAGACCCCCAAGCAGGCTTAACCAGAGACAGAGGGATAGAAGATCCAGTTCGAGTGGGTCTGACCATTCCACTGGCTCTAAAGGCCCACATGCCCCTGCTCAGAGGAGGATGACTTCCCCTCAGAGAAGAGAGCATGAAGCCAAGATGAGAGAGGCTGAACTTAGAATTCAAAGGCAAGAACTAGAAGCTGCCTTAGCTAAGGAGAAACTTGCTAGAGCAAGACAGTCTAGAGAGAGTGGATTAGACTCCACTGGTGGCAGCAATATCCCTAAGGATAAAGACAGGTCCTATGATCATAGAAACCTGAGTAAGATTGTGCCCCCCTACAAAACTGGGGATGACATCCACAAATGGATAACTGCCCATGAGAGGGCCTGCAGAGTTCAGCAGGTCCCTCAGGAGCAGTGGGCAGCAATCTTGTGGCTCTCCTTTGAAGATAGAGGCAGAGACAAGCTCCTCACAGTTAGTGATGAGGATGCTAGAAATTACCTGGTCCTGAAGAGTGTTCTGATTGATGGGTTAGGCTTAACCACTGAACAGTACAGGTTAATGTTCAGAGACACCCAGAAGACACAGACTCAGGACTGGTCTGAATTTGTTGAGTGTGCCACTAAGGCTCTGGAGGGCTGGTTGCTGGGAAGTAAGGTTGCAGATTAAACAGGATTGTATAATCTAATTATGAGAGAGCAAATCTTAAATAATTGTCAGAACCAGCAGTTGCATCAACACCTGATTGACTCAGATCTGACCTCTCCCCAAGAATTGGGAAAGAAGGCAGACAAATGGGTTAGAACCAGGGTTAAGCAAAAGAACCAGAACCAGAACCAGGGTGGTGACCAGAAGAAGGCAGACCAAAAGGGTGGGGAACAGAAACGCAAAGACCAGAAGTCTTCACCAGGCCCCCAACAGAATAATGAGGTTGGGTCCCAAACTTCCAAGAAGAAGAAGAAAGAAGGTCAGAAAAAGCCATGGTGTAATGTCTGTAACAACACCTCTCACTGGACCAGTGATTGTAAGAAAACTGGAGCCCCCAACACTGCAGCCCCTAAGGCACCTGCACCCCCTAGTACAGTTGGCAGTGTTGGTCCTCAGGCTAAGGGAGTAGTGGGGTTAACCTTGGGCACTGAAGGAGATTCTGGCCTAGTCAGAACTCCTACACAGGCTGTTCTGATTTGTGAGGTGGATATGGATTTGTCCACTACTATGAGTCCTAGTAATCTAGGCAAGTACAGACAGACACCTTTAATAAACAATAAAGTGGCTCAAGCATACAGGGACACTTGTGCCAGTGTCACCATGGTGACACCTGGCTTTGTGGACCCTGGACAGATAATACTAGGTGATAATTACCTAGTGACCAACGCCGGCAATGTCACTACTACACATAGTGTGGCAATTGTTAATTTCTCCTGGGGAGGGGTAACTGGCCTCAAAAAGGTTGTGGTAAGTGCAGACCTCCCAGTTGAATGTCTGTTGGGCAATGACCTAGAATCCTCACTATGGTCAGAAGTGGAGTACAGGACTCATGCAGAGATGTTAGGGATTCCAACACATGTCCTTGCTGTGACCAGGTCACAGGCCAAAAAGTGCGTCACTGAACCTCAGGTCTTGGAGCCTGGAACAATGGACCAAGCACCTACCAAGAGGAAGAACAGAAGGGTAAAGGCTGTGCCTTCCCTCCTGCCTGAAAGTGAAGATCAGTCTTCTCAGGAAACTGATTTTGAGACCCCTGAAGGAACTGCCCTGAAGAGCTTGAACCTGACCAGGTTGAGTTTCTGGGGGCAGGGGGACCTTCTAGGGCTGACTTAAGGCAGGCTCAGTTAGACTGTCCTTCCCTTGAACCCCTCAGACAGCAGGCTGCTGCTGAGGCTGCTGGGAATGCTCAAGGTACCCATAAAGTATATTGGGATGATGGGCTCCTTTATTCAGAGGGTAGAGACCCAAAACCTGGTGCAACCAGGAGGTTGGTTATACCTCTGCAATTTAGGGGCTTCCTTCTTACCTTGGCCCATGATATTCCTCTAGAAGGACACTTAGGCCAGAACAAGACTTGGGACAGGCTTGTCGAACAAGTTACTTACCTTCGGTAACGATGTATCTGTAAGAAACATTAGTTAGTTAGATTCCTCACCTTAGAATATCCCCAGGCGTCAGACTGGATCCGGAAGATTTTTCGTCAGCAATACCCCTTGCGCGTCGCTAGGCGTCGTCTGCGGCTCCGCATCCGTCGTCGGCGTCGTGCGCCGGAATGACGTCATCGGAGTACTTAGACGCCGCCCTCGCGCGCTGACGTCAGTTCTTGTACATAGCTTTCCGCGCCAGGAACGCAGAGCCATGCAAAGACCGACACTGGTGCCAAAAATAAAATCTAGGGGCCTGAAAAGGACAACCTTAACCCTAGATGTCAGTTCGCAGAACGGGGAGGATGGGTGGGTCGGTGAGGAATCTAACTAACTAATGTTTCTTACAGATACATCGTTACCGAAGGTAAGTAACTTGTTCATCTGAAAGAAACACGTTAGTTAGATTCCTCACCTTAGAATAGATACCCAAGCAATACCGTCCCCGGTGGTGGGTCTGCGAACTAAGATCACACCAGAAAGTCCTGGAGGACAGAACGGCCAAAGAAGCCATCCCTCCGGACTTGGCTGTCAAGGCAATAATGCCTGGCAAACGTGTGTAGCGAAGCCCACGTTGCCGCCTGACAGATGTCCTGCAAAGGGACACCCCGTCCCAAAGCAGTAGTAGCCGCCGTGGCCCGAGTAGAATGGGCGCGCAGCCCAACAGGAGGGTCCTTTTTTGCCAAGGAGTAACAAATTTTGATGCACAAAACGACCCACCGAGAGATGGTCCGTTTGTGCACAGCTTTCCCCTTCTTAGCACCCACGTATCCAACGAAAAGTTGGTCGTCCACTCGGAACTGCTTTTTGCGGTCCAGATAAAAGGAGAGCGCACGTTTCGGGTCCATACGGTGGAGCCTCTCTTCCTCTTTGGAAGGATGCGGAGGCGGAAAGAAGGTGGGCAAGGTGACAGACTGCCCAAGATGAAATGGAGTCACCACTTTCGGAAGAAAGGAGGGACGAGGCCGAAGGACAACCTTGTCCGGATGAACAGAGAGAAAAGGAGGCTTTGAAGATAAAGCCTGGAGCTCACTCACCCGTCTAGCCGAGGTGATGGCTACCAGAAAAGCAGTCTTAAGCGTCAGCAGACGAAGAGGACAGTTATGAAGAGGCTCAAAGGGAGCGCACATTAGAAATGTGAGAACAAGATTCAAGTCCCACTGAGGCATTACAAAAGGGACAGGAGGGAACGTGTGAGTAATGCCCTTTAGAAAGCGTGTAACTACAGGGGACTTGAAAAGAGAAGGCTGATCAGGAAGCCGCAAGAAGGCAGAGATGGCAGCAGGATAACCTTTCAGGGTGCCCAGGGCAGAGCCCTGCCGGGCCAAAGAAAGAAGAAAGAGGAGAACCTCAGAAAGAGGGGCGGAAAGGGGATCCACAGCCTTTGCTGTGCACCATGCCACAAATTTGTTCCACCGGCAGGCGTATACCGTCTTTGTGGAGGGACGCCTGGCTGCCAGAATGATATCACAGACTTCAGGAGGCAAGTCAAATGGCATCAACTGCCGCCGCTCAATCTCCACGCATGGAGGTGGAGGCTGGACAGGTTCGGGTGGAGGACCGTCCCCTGCTGCTGCGACAGAAGATCCTCCCGAAGGGGCAGACGTATCGGAGGATCGGTCAACATACTGAGTAGCTCGGGATACCAGTACCTTCGTGCCCAATCCGGAGCCACCAAGATGACTTGGGCCCGGTCGTGCCGGATATTCTTCAGCACTCTGGGCAGAAGTGGTATAGGCGGAAAGGCGTACAACAGACCGCAACTCCACTCGTGACGAAAAGCGTCGCCGAGCGAGTGCCGTCTTGGAAATTCCAACGCGCAGAACTGCTGACATTGCGCGTTCTCTTCGGTGGCGAATAGATCTAACCAAGGCTCTCCCCACTGCTGAAAGAGACCTTGCGCCACTTCGGAGTTTAGACGCCATTCGTGATCCATCATGCACCGGCGGCTGAGTTTGTCTGCTCTGGCGTTCAGAGAGCCCGCCAGATGTTGAACCACTAGGGTGACGCCCTGGTGTTCCAGCCACGTCCAGAGGCGCAGAGCCTCCTGACAAAGGGTCCACGACCCCACCCCGCCCTGTTTGTTGCAATACCACATGGCGGTGGTGTTGTCTGTGAACACCTGCACGACACTTCCCCTGACAGAGGGAAGGAAGGCTTTCAGTGCAAGTCGGATCGCTCTCAACTCCAACAGGTTGATGTGGAAACGAGACTCCGCCGGAGACCAGAGGCCTCTGATCTCTTCCTCTCCCATATGGCCACCCCATCCCAGGAGGGACGCATCCGTCACTACGACATGCTCCGGTTGGGGAAGGGAGAGGCTCTTGCCCATGACCCAATCGCGGTCCGTGAGCCACCACTGCAACTGCTGTGCAGTGCCCTCTGAGATCAAGACATGGTCGGACAGGTTGCCGTGATGCTGGGCCCACTGAAACTTCAGGTCCCACTGCAGAGCCCGCATGCGCCGCCTGGCGTGATGCACTAGTAGGATGCAGGAGGCCATCAGCCCCAGAAGCCGCAACACTAGCCTGACAGAAACCCAGGATAGAGGCCGAAAGATGGGAATCAGGGCCTGAATATCCCGGACCCGCTGTTCCGGCGGATAGACCCGGAACTGCGCCGAATCGAGAACCGCTCCGATGAAGAGGAGCTTCTGAGAGGGACTCAAGTGTGACTTCGGCACGTAGATGGAAAATCCCAGCAAATGCAGGAGATCCGCCGTAGTCTGGAGGTGGGAGACGACTGCCTGGGGCGAGCCCGCCTTCAACAACCAGTCGTCGAGATAGGGGAAGACTGGAACCCCTGATCTGCGCAGATGAGCTGCGACCACCGCCATCACTTTCGTGAACACCCGAGGGGCACTGGTGAGGCCAAAGGGGAGCACGGTAAACTGAAAGTGCTCTTGGCCCACCGTGAACCGCAGGTAACGCCGGTGGGCCGGCAGGACGGGGATGTGGAAGTATGCGTCCTGCAAGTCCAACGCTACCATCCAGTCTCCAGGGTCTAGGGCAGCTAGAACCTGAGCCAAAGTTAACATCTTGAACCTTTCCTTCCGGAGGAAGGCATTGACGTTCCGGAGGTCCAAGATAGGGCGTAGGCCCCCTTTGCCCTTCTTGGGAACCAGAAAGTAGTGGGAATAACAACCACGACCTACTTCTGGGCTCGGAACGCGCTCGACGGCCCCCTTGGCCAAGAGGGCCGAAACTTCCTCGTGGAGAAGAATCAAATGATCCCCCGAGATACGGTGGTGCTGCGGTGGCATGGCTGGAGGGGTCGTCTCGAAGGGGAGGGAGTAGCCCCTTCGGACGATTTGCAGCACCCACCTGTCCGATGTGATGGACCGCCAGTGGAGCAGGTGATGGCGAACTCTGTCGCCCACTGGCGTGGAATGGGCCTGAAAGCTCGGACTAGGAAGGCTTTGAGGCAGATGCTGCCGGGGTGGATGTGGGCTGACCGCGTCGTCCTCCAGAACCGCCTCGGCAGAAACAACGTCCGCCACCACGCGCAGGTTGGTTCTGCGGCTGGTGGCTAGGCGCACGTGAGGAGGCACCCCTTCCTTGGCCACGAAAGGCGGAAGTTTGTGACCGCGGGGCCGAGAGGCCCAAGGACTTGGCCGTAGCCCGGGAGTCCTTAAAGCGATTCAGCGCACTGTCCGCTTTCTCGCCGAAAAGGCGAGTGCCATCAAAGGGCATGTTCCATGAGGGTGCTCTGGACATCGCCCGAAAAGGACGTGGACCGCAGCCAGGCATGACGTCTAAGCGCCACTGAGGTAGAAATCGCCCTACCCAGCGAGTCCGTAGTGTCAAGCCCACATCGGATAGCATGTCGTGCTGCATCCCTCCCATCAGCCAGAGCCTGGGTAAGTCGTGTCTGGACCTCCTCCGGACACAGGGGCAGCACGTCCTCCACCGTATCCCACAGAGAGTGGGAATATAGGTCCAAGAGGCAGGCGGTGTTCAAAGACCGCAGACCCAAGCTAAGGGAGGAGAACAGCTTCTTGCCGAACTGTTCCAGCCTCTTGGAATCCCGGTCCGGCGGAGCAGTCGGGAAGGAGGATTGGGAGGTAGAGGCCTGGATAACCAGGCTCTCGGGGGTAGGGTGTTGGGACAGGAAACTGGGGTCACCCGGAGCAGGGCGGTGGCACCTGGCGACGTTCCTATCCACAGGAGGAACTGTGGAGGGCTTGGACCAGGTGCCCTGCAGAACGTCAGTGAGGGCCTCATTGAATGGCAGCAGAGGCTCAGAGCTTGCTGCAGACTGAAGCACCTCAGTGAGGACGTTAGTCCTCACAGCCACGGCAGGTAGCTCGAGCCCAAGGGCTGCGGCCGCCTTGCGCAGCACCACAGAGAAAGCAGCACCCTCCTCCGAAGCCACAGTCGGAGGAGAGATGAATCCAGTGTCCGGAGAGGTATCCAGACCACTGGCCTCCCCCAGTTCATCTGCCCAGTCCTGTGACAGTTGAGCCTGAGCGGCCATAGGATCCTCGGATCCCTCCCAGTTGTCCCCATCATCCGATTCCTGGTATGCAGGAGGAAGGATCGGAGCCGGGCGATAGACAAAATGTGTCTCCAGCGGCGCCGAACGCGGCGTCCATCGACGCCGTATCGGCGCCGGGCCCGGACCGGGGCTGAACCGGGGTCGGCGGAGTCGGCGTCGGAGGTGGTACCGGTGTCGACGCCGGCGGAGGAGGCGTGACGAGGTCGACCAGCGTCGGCGGGGACTCGGGAACGGGTCCCTCGGGCGCTTGCGGCGTCGAGGCCGGAGCCGTCGACGGCGCCGGAGCCGCTGGCAGGCAAGGTTGCCCAGTCGGGTCCGCGGGGCCCGAAGGCGCGCCAGCGGGCATCGACGGCGGAGCCAGGCTCCTCATGGCCGAGAGGAAGGCACTGACTTCCGCCGGCGTCGCGTCAGTCCCAGGGACCGGTGGGTATGGGGACTTGCGCGGCGCCTGCGGCTCCGCTGGAGCCACGGGGGTGGAACCACCCTGAACCTCGGCCGAGTCGCGCGACCGGCGAGGGGAGTCCGAAGAGCGGTGTCGCCTCTTGGACTTCTTGGAGTGCTTCGACTTACCCGAAGACTTGGATCCCGACGACCGATGATGACGTCGGCTGCGGCTCCGCGACCGATCCTTGGACATCCTCCTGGACTGGGATAGAGAGGGGCGCGGAGCCGAGTGGCGAATCTCGAGAAGCTTACGGGACCGCTCCCGTCTAGCCTTCGAAGTCAGGGCCTTGCAGTCCGAACACGACTCCGCGTCGTGGTCGAGGCCCAAGCAGTAAAGGCACCGGCGGTGATGGTCCGTAACCGACATCAAGCGGCTACAGTCAGCACAGGCTTTAAAACCAGGCATCCTACCGGCACCGGAGTCGAGACAAGATCAAAAAGGATCGAAAAAGTTAGTCAAAAAATGACTAAAGGGGTAGCTCTCCCGGATCTGCGCCTACTGGCGCGGAAAAAAGAAGAACTGACGTCAGCGCGCGAGGGCGGCGTCTAAGTACTCCGACAACGTCATTCCGGCGCACGACGCCGACGACGGACGCGGAGCCGCAGAAGACGCCTAGCGACGCGCAAGGGGTATTGCTGACGAAAAATCTTCCGGATCCAGTCTGACGCCTGGGGATATTCTAAGGTGAGTAATCTAACTAACGTGTTTCTTTCAGATCCACACTTTCACTGGCCTCACATGAATGAAGATACCAAGGAGTTTTGTCGCTCCTGTGTAACCTGCCAAGCCAGTGGCAAATCAGGTGGCACAACAAAGGCCCCCCTAATACCACTACCTGTGGTGGGGGTCCCCTTTGAGAGAGTGGGGATTGATATTGTGGGTCCCATGGATCCCCCCACTGCATCTGGGCACAGATTTATACTGGTGGTAGTGGATCATGCCACCAGGTATCCAGAGGCAATTCCCCTTAGGACCACAACAGCTCCTGTTGTGGCCAGGGCCTTACTGGGAGTTTTCTCCAGAGTGGGGTTTCCTAAGGAGGTAGTATCTGACAGAGGTGCCAACTTCATGTCAGGATACTTGACAGCTATGTGGAAGGAATGTGGTGTCAACTACAAGTTCACCACTCCTTATCACCCACAATGCAATGGGCTTGTTGAGAGATTCAACAAGACCCTAAAGGGTATGATCAAAGGATTACCTGAAAAGCTCAGGCGAAGATGGGACATCCTTCTACCCTGCCTTCTGTTTGCTTACAGAGAGGTCCCACAAAAAGGAGTTGGCTACAGCCCCTTTGATTTGTTATTTGGGCACCCTGTAAGAGGACCCCTATGTCTGGTGAGGGAAGGATGGGAGTTACCTCTCAAAAAGCCTAAGCAAGACATAGTGGACTATGTATTTGGTCTCCGCTCCCGGATGGCTGAGTACATGGAGAAGGCATCCAAAAACCTGGAGGCAAGCCAAGAATTACAGAAAGCTTGGCATGACCAAAAGGCTGTTTTGACTGAGTACCAGCCAGGACAGAAGGTATGGGTGTTGGAGCCAGTGGCCCCAGCAGCACTCCAAGACAAATGGTATGGACCCCATACAATTGTTGAAAAGAAGGGAGAGGTTACCTACTTGGTGGACCTAGGAACTCCCAGGAGCCCCCACAGGGTGCTCCATGTCAACAGACTCAAGGCATATGTTGACAGGGCAGACATGGGCTTGCTCATGGCTACAGATAAGGGGCAGGAGGAAGAGAGTGACCCTCTCCCAGACCTGTTGTCTCAGAACCCTGAAGATGGCTCAGTTGATGGTGTGGCCTTAGGTGGCAGCCTCATTGAACATCAGCAAAATGACTAGTGTTACAGTCATATAGACCAGTCAGACTAACTGGTGTACCCATGTGGTGGACACTGGTGACAGTCTTCCTGTGAAAAGCAAGATTTACAGGCAACCTGACCATGTCAGGGACTGTATAAAGACTGAGGTGCAGAAAATGCTGGAGTTAGGTGTCATTGAGCCTTCAGAGAGCCCCTGGGCTAGCCCAGTGGTTCTGGTCCCCAAGCCTCACACACAAGATGGAAAGAGAGAGATGAGGTTCTGTGTGGATTACAGAGGACTCAATGCTGTCACCAGGACAGATGCACACCCAATTCCAAGGGCAGATGAGCTCATAGATAGACTGGCTTCTGCCAAGTTTTTGAGCACATTTTATTTGACAGCTGGCTATTGGCAAATCAGGTTAGCTGAGGAGTCTAAGGCCAAAACAGCATTCTCAACCCCAGGAGGTCATTACCAGTTTGTGGTGATGCCCTTTGGTCTGAAGAATGCACCTGCCACTTTTCAAAGGTTGGTGAACCAAGTCCTTACTGGGTTGGATGACATCTGTGCAGCATATCTAGATGATATTGCTGTCTTTAGCTCCACCTGGGAGGGTCACCTGATCCACCTGACAAAAGTACTAGAGGCCCTTCAAAAGGCAGGCCTCACTATCAAGGCCACTAAGTGCCAGATAGGGCAGAGTAAAGTTGTATACTTGGGCCACCTTGTAGGTGGAGGCCAGGTTCAAACACTGGAGAGTAAGATCCAGACCATCAAGGACTGGTCCCCTTCCACTACCCAGACTCAGGTCAGAGCTTTCTTGGGCCTGACTGGGTACTACAGGAAGTTTGTTAAGAACTATGGGTCCATAGTGACTCCTCTTAATGATCTGACATCCAAGAAGATGCCCAAAAAGGTTCAGTGGAGAGTAAACTGTCAAAAGGCATTTGATGACCTGAAGAAGGCCATGTGCTCTGCACCTATCCTGAAGAGTCCTGACTACTCCAAAGAGTTTATTGTCCAAACAGATGCTTCTGAGTTGGGGGTGGGAGCTGTGCTTTCACAACTTAATGTAGATGGTCAAGACCAACCCATTGCTTTTATTAGCAGAAGGCTGACCCTTAGAGAGAAACGTTGGTCAGCTATTGAGAGGGAGGCCTTTGCTGTGGTGTGGGCCCTGAAGAAGTTGAGACCATACTTGTTTGGAACTCACTTCAAGATTCAGACCGACCATAAGCCCCTCTTATGGCTAAATCAGATGAAGGGTGAAAACCCCAAACTACTGAGGTGGTCCATTTCCCTACAGGGGATGGACTTTACAGGGGAGCACCGCCCAGGGACTGACCATGGTAATGCAGATGGTCTCTCCCGGTACTTCCACTTAGAACATGAAGACACAACTGGTCAAGGTTAGTCTAATGTCCCTGCGTTTGGGGGGGGTTGTGTAGGAGAGTAGGGTCTGCTATCCTATGGTCACCCCAAATTTTTGCTTTTGCTTCACTGGTTTTATGACTTAGTGTGGCTGTGGGCCTGCTAATCAGACCCACAGCCCTGCTGCTCTCTCCCTAAATTAATGCCAATGCACACTAGGTGCATTACCAATTTGAACTGGTTCACCTTATTGGACCCTGTAACAGTGTACCCCAGGTACCCAGGGCATAGGTGTATCCAAGGCCTACCAGGGGCTGCAGCATGTATTGTGCCACCCCTGGCCTGGCCTCACTATTTGACACAACTGGCTGATCACTCAGCTGGGGTAAGTTGGTGTAATCACCTCTTACTTAGATATAGTATATCTATATCTAACATATATGGACACATGGTAACCTATCAGCCACTCCTATGGCAGGCCTTAACAATCCTGGAGGCAGAGTGCTTGGTTTCATGTGAGATGGTGCTCTGGCATGAGCTGAGCCTGTCTGCAGCTTTCGGAACAACGTCCTTTAGCTGTTTCATGATATTGCCATACCATATACTCTTAAGTGCATTATGTACCTCGCGGTCAAATGCTAACTTTGGTTTGGCTTTATCAAAACATGTCGAGTAAGGTGTCATACGATTTGGAATACTACCCCCTCGCCAGTTCTGGCGACGGGGGTAGCATTCCACCCTTCTAGAGGGACACGACATGTACCTAACCTGAAACCCGGGTAAAGTTAGACAGAGCCTCAGCATCACAAAATGGATGCTGCCACCACTGACACAAGTCTGCCCTCCTGCTGCTGGGAGTCCTTCCAGCTTGGGAGGTGTGGACAAAGGGTTTCCTGTCAGGGGAGGTGCTTGCACCACCCCAGACAGGATTTTGTGTAGTGGGTTAGGGAGGGCTGAATAGATTGAGACATGCCTGGGGCACACAAGGTGTCCCTGTGCATATGCCAGTTCAAACCGGAGCTGGGGCTCTCCAGCCCCAGTCCTGGCGCGAAACTGGACAAAGGAATGGGGGTGTAACCACCCCCCTTCCTGGTCCCACCCAGAGGAGGGACCTAGCAGGTAATCCGGCCCCAGATTTGGAATAAGAGTAGGAGCTGTGTCCCAAGACTTCAGATCATCCTGAAACTCGACTTAAATAAGATGAACTACTGGACTTCGACGTTCTGCTGCACAGAAGACTGAAGAGAATCTCCCTTGTGGCCAAGGAGTGACCACCCTGTGAATACAGGCACCATCCAGCAACTCAACGACTGCTTTGCCTCCGCCTCCCGCCGGAGACCGAGCCCAGAGCCTGACAAGACCCAGACTCCCAGACATCTCTGAGCCAGATCCCCAGTCCCTGCAAAGAAGAGACCCGTGGAGGCACCGAGAGACGTGGGACCGGCCATCTTGGAACGCCCACGACAAGCTGACTGCGCAGCACCTGAGGCTTCCTCAACGCTATGGTTTGGGCCCTGAGAAGCCCCAACACCGAGCAGCATTTGCACCAAAGATCAGCCCTCCAGCAACCACGAGATCTGCGTGGGGCCCTTTTGCTTTTTGCCACACGACGCGTCAGCCCGGTTGCTGGCCCGTTGGCTAGTGGCCATCTTGGCGACGAAAACTACAAGTAACACCGCTGGTCTGGTTGCTCCAGACTGGCCCTTGCTCCTGTGAAAAGGAGCAGCCCCTCTGACCTTCCTGGTTAGAGCACCAAGCTTGCATCGATTCCTGCGTGGCTTGCATTAGCCAAGGCCTGTTTGCTCCGATCAAGAAGCCAACACCGCCATCAGCTAGAGCCTTCGTGGGACAGCTTGTGAGTGACTCCTGGTCATCGTCGATCCCTTCACTTCCACGTGGCTGCGGAGACAAGCTTCCTTTCTTCACCTGTTGGCACCCGACATCGCCTGGTTCCTTCCTGGATCCACGCCGGTCACTGGCTAGTGACTGTGAACACTGTCCCCTCTGCTTACAGGTCGTCTACTCTTCAGATCCACCCTTGGATCCACCCGAACTCTTCCTGCCTGGCCGCCTGCAGCATCTTCATCCTCAGGCTCCATAGACCTGCACGATGAAACCCGACGCACTTTGACCCCTATGCAACCGCTTCCTGTGGGTGAGGTAACGCTGGCACTCCGGTGCTCCTGGGTAGAGAAACATCTCTAGTGTCTAGGTTTCAAGTTGTTATGTTCTGGTCCATCCGGAAGACTCCTTTTCCTTTAACTTTGTGACTTTTATGCACCCATTGAAATCAATAGGTGTACGTGTGTAACTTTTCACACTGCACACGCATCCTGTGGGCCTCCTGGTCACTAACTACAGTTAGCTCCTTGTCATCCCAGCGATTCCCAAGGCCCTAGGCCTTCCTTCCTTTCTATTCATGGTTCTTATACCACTATTTTAGTATATGGTTTAGCTGGCCACCTGGTCCATCCATAATTGTGCAACTTTTGTATATTTAAACACTGCCTTGTTTTAACGAATGTGCTTCTGTGCTCATAAAGAGTATAGGGGATACTTTTAAGTAAATAAATACATATATATTTTGAATATATATCTGTGTGGTGTCCTTTCATTTGGTATTCAAGGAGGTTACATATGGTAAAACAGCTGGCTTCACATGCCCTCAAGAGTTTAGCCTGCAGACTGCACTGTCCACGCTACCACTAGGATAGCTGGTCTATCAAGGTTGACTTCAACCACCACCATAAGGGTTGTTTGGCATGGTACAAGGTGATCACTAGAATTAGTGAGCAGCATATACCAGGCCAACTTCTCACAATCTTGTTGCAAAATACTGGGCAGAAGTCATCAATTGTTTACAAGACATGTCTAATCAAATCTTGCAATGTGCACCTGCAGTCTGTTTACTATGCTTTGTACCTCAAGTCAAGGGCGCTCCAAGGAAATTCCTGCGGATCGCTTTGTTACTAGCAAAGCGGCGGGTGGCGTTGACCTGGGAGAGCTCCCTGGCCCCTCGTGTTGACCATTGGATGAAGGACATGGTGTATTGTAGGGAGACTCTGGAGTTGTATGCTGAAGAACTTCCGTCTTCCTCCAAAGACATCTGGGAACCATTACGACAATATCTGTTGGCGAAGAGTCAAAGTAACCCCATATCCAATGACTAAATGGTATTCTTCTGTAACGTGTACTTATTGTCTTGTGATTTATTAGTAGTAGGTGGTATTTTATCTTCAGTATGTGGCTATACAAAACAATCAATCATACTTGGTTTGTTGTTTTTCTGTTGTCATTGACAGTATGCCACCCTGCGTGGCGGCTTTGCGATTTGCCTTTTCTTGAAAATCAATAAAAAGAATTTGAGAAAAATAATTTTGCTTTCTCACACCTGAAACTGCCTCTGCTTCAATAGAAGTTAATGGGGAAAATACATCTACCCAATTTTTTTTCTCAAAATCTCCCACTTTCCTGTTCCAAAATGTTGGCATGTATGTATTTCATAGGCTATAAATCACACTAATTGATGTAGATGGCTTAAGTCCAAGAACCTGCAAAACAAAAAGTGGCTACAGAAGCCCAATAGAATGTACAATTAATGAACAAGTGACTTACCTTCGGCAACAATATACCTGTAAGAGACATGGATTAGTTATAGATTCTTTACCTTAGAAATACCCCCAGGCGTCAGACCGGATGAGAGAATTTTTTATCAGCAGAACCCTGCGCGTCGAAAGGTGGCATCAGTCGGCTCCGAGTTCATCGTTGGCGTCGTGGTAGCTACTTAGACGCCGCCCTCAAGTGCTGACGTCAGTTCTTTTACACGACATTCCACGCCAGAAGCACAGAGCCAAGCAAGACACTGACCACTGGTGCACAAAGCTAGAGCCCTGAAAAGGATACCCTGTCAGTTCGCAGAACGGGGAGGATGGGTGGGGCGGTAAGGAACCCATACCTAATCTATGTCTCTTACAGATATATTGCTACCGAAGGAAAGTAACTTGTTCGTCTGAAAGAGACTATTAGTTATAGATTCCTTACCTTAGAATAGATACCCCTGCAATACCAACCCTGGAGGTGGGTCTGTGAACCAAGTTCATACCAGAAAGTCCTGGAGAACAGAACGGCCAAAGAAGCGGTCTCTCTGGACTTGGCTGTACAGACAGTAGTGTTTTGTGAACGTGTGCAGCGATGCCCATGTAGCTGCCTGACAGATGTCAGTGAGGGGGACTCCCCGTCCCAAAGCAGTGGTTGATGCCGTCGCCCTCGTGGAATGGGCGAGCGAGCGGTCCCACTGGGGGCTCCTTCTTTGCCAAAGAGTAACAAGCTTTAATGCACAAAACAACCCACCTAGAGATGGTCCGTTTGTGCACAGCCAAACCTTTTTTGACACCCACGTAGCCAACAAAGAGCTGGTCATCCACCCGGAACTGCTTGGTGCGATCCAAGTAAAATGAAAGCGCACGTTTTGGATCCAGACAGTGGAGCCTTTCTTCCTCCTTAGAAGGATGCGGAGGCGGCAAAAAAAGGTGGGCAAAGTGATGGTTTGACCAATGTGGAAAGAAGTAACCACCTTGGGAAGAAGAAAGGATGGTCTAGTTTTCAGGGCGACCTTGTCCGGATGAACAGCCAGAAAAGGAGGCTTTGAAGAAAGAGCTTGTAGCTCATTCACCCTGCGAGCAGAGGTGATGGCAACCAGAAAAGCAAACTTTAAAGTAAGAAGTCTGAGAGGACAGTTATGAAGTGGCTCAAAGGGAGCTCACATAAGGTAAGTAAGAACCAAGTTCAAGTCCCACTGAGGCATTACGAAGGGAACAGGAGGTAAAAGATGAGTAATGCCCTCAAGAAAGCGATTTACAACAGGGGACTTGAAAAGAGAAGGCTGATCAGGAAGCCTAAGAAAGGCTGAAATGGCTGAGAGGTAGCTCTTCAGAGTGCCCAGAGCAGAGCCCTGCTGGGCCAAAGACAGGAGAAACAAGAGAACCTCAGAAAGAGGGGCAGAAAGTGAATCCACAGCCTTTGCTGTGCACCATGCCACAAACTTGTTCCATCTGCAGGAGTATACAGTCTTAGTGGAGAGACGCCAGGCTGCCAAGATAACATCAGACTCCAGGAGAAAGGTCAAAGGCTGTCAACTGTCGCCACTCAATCGCCACACAAGGAGGTGGAGGCTGGACAGGTTCGGGTGGAGGACCGTCCCCTGCTGCTGCGACAGAAGATCCTACCGAAGAGGCAGTCGGATCGGAGGATCGATGGCCATGTGTAACAGCTCGAGATACTGGACTCTTCGTGCCCAATTCAGAGCCACATGGATGACTTGGGCCTGGTCGCGCTTGATCTTCTTCAGCACTCTGGGCAGAAGTGGTATAGGCAGAAAGGCGTATAGAAGACCGCAACTCTACTCACGACGAAAAGTGCCGCCAAGCGAGTGTCGCCTTGGAAATTACAACGCTCAGAATTGCTGACATTGCGCGTTCTCTTCGGTAGCGAATAGATCCAACCAAGGCTCTCCTCACTGCTGAAAGAGACCGTGCGCCACCTACCAGTGAAGACGCCATTCATAATCCATCATGCACCTGCGGCTGAGTTTGTCCGCCCTGGCATTCAGTGAACCTGCCAGATGTTGAACCACTAGGGATATGCCCTGATGTTCCAGCCATGTCCAGAGACGGAGGGCCTCTTGACATAGGGTCCATGACCCCACCCCGCCCTGTTTGTTGCAGTAACAAATGGTAGTGGTGTTGTCCGTGAACACCTGCACTACTCTTTCCCGCACAGAGGGAAGGAATGCCTTGAGTGCAAGACGAATCACCCAGACCTCCAGCAGGTTGTTGAGGAGCTCGGACTCCGCCGGAGACCAGAGGCCTCTGATCTCCACCTCTCTCATGTGGCCGCCCCACCCTAGAAGTGATGCATCCGTCACCACCGTGCACTCCGGTTGGGGAAGGGAGTGGGATCTGCCGTTGACCCAATCCCGGTTCGTTAGCCTCCACTGCAATTGGTGTGCAGTGCCCTCCGAGATCTGGATGCAATCGGACAGGTTCCCCTGATGCTGTGCCCACTGTAACTTGAGGTCCCACTGCAGAGTCCTAATATGACATCTGACATGATCCACCAGCAGGATGCAGGAGGCCATCAGACCCAGCAGCTGCAGGGTTACCTTGACCGGAACCCAGGATAGAGGCTGCAAGATCGGAATCATAGGCCAAATATCCCGGACTCTCTGCTCGGGAGGATAGACCCGAAACTGCGCTGTATCCAGAACCGCTCTGATGAAGAGGAGCTTCTGAGAGGGAGTCAGGTGTGACTTTGGCACGTTGATAGAAAACCCCAGCGAATGCAGGAGGTCGGTTGTAGTCTGAAGGTGGCAGTCGATAGCCCGGGGCGAGCCCGCCTTCAACAGCCAGTCGTCGAATTAGGAGTAGACTAGAAACCCCGATCTGCGGATATGAGCTGCAGCCACCGCCATCACCTTTGAGAACACCTGAGGGGCGCTGGTGAGGCCAAAGGGGAGCACGGTAAACTGAAAGTGCTCATTGCCTACCATGAACCGCAGGGAACGCCGGTGGGCCGGCAGGAGGGGGATGTGAAAATAAGCGTCCTGCACGTCCAATGCTACCATCCACTCTCCAGGGTCGAGGGCAGAAAGGACCTGAGCTAGCGTCACCATTTTGAACTTCTCCTTCCAGAGGAAGTGGTTAACGTTCATGAGATCTGAGATCCAAGATAGGACGCAGGCCTTTGACCTTCTTGGGCACCAGAAAGTAGTGGGAATAGCAACCACGACCTACTTCTGGGGCAGGATCTCGCTCAAAGGCTCCCTTGGCCAAGAGAGCAGTAACTTCCGGTTAAAGAAGGGCCAGATGATCCTCCATCATTTGATGGTACTGAGGTGGCATGGCTAGGGGGGGTCGCCTCGAAGGGGAGTGAGTAGCCCCTATCGACTACTTGCAAAACCCACTTGTCTGACGTGATGGTGCACCAGTGGGCGAATCCTGCTGCCCACTGGCGATTGGTGGCCCTGAAAGGTCAGACTATGAGGATTTGGAGGCTGCTGTAGAGGGGGCGGTGGTGGACTGGCCTGCTCGCTGGCCCCTAGACCCACGACAGTGGGTCCCAGGCCACGCTGAGGCTGAACAGCTTGCGCCGGCCTGTGGCTCTGGGTGGAATGTAGCAGGGCACCCCTTCTGTAGCCACAAAAGGGGTGAAAAGCAGACTGCCCAGGGCAGGTGGTGGAGAGGCCCAGGGACTTGGCCGTAGCCCGAGAGTCCTTGAAGAGCTCCAACGCGTTGTCTGCTTTGTCGCCGAACAGTCGACAGCCATCAAAAGGCATGTCCATAAGGGTAGCTTGGACATCCCTGGAAAAGAAAGTCAACCTCAGCCAGCTGTAGGGTCGAAGGGCTACAGATGTTGAAATCGTCCTGCCTTGCAAGTCTGCGGTGTCCAGCCCACATCGGATGGTACACTTGGCTGCATCTCTCCCCTCAGCGACTGCACAGGAGAGCACGGCCCGGGCCAACTCCGGGCACTGGGGCAGCACCTGAGCCACCATCTCCCACACAGAGCGGGTGTAACGGCCCAACAGACATGCAGTGTTTACCGACCGCCATCTCAAGCTGGAGGAAGAAAACATAATCTTTTCAAGGTGGTCCAGCTTTTTGGATTCCCTATCAGGTGGTGCGTTAGAGAATGCGCCTTTGCACGTTGAGGCTTCGACCACCAAGCTCTCAGGGGTGGGGTGTTGGTAGAGGAAAGTGGGGTCGCCCGGGGCCGGGCGGTGGCGTCGGGCAATCATCCTACCCACAGGAGCCCCTATATTGGGCCTGGACCAGGTGCCCAAAAGGATGTTAGTGAGTGCTTCATCAAACTGTAGCCGCGCTCCGAAGAGCTCGCTGCCGGTTGACGCACCTCTGTCAGGAGGTTAGTTCTGACTGCCACCGTAGGTAGCTCGAGGTTGAGAGCCTCGGCCGCCCTACGCAACACCACGGCATATGACACTCCCTCCTCCGTAGCCACGGTAGAAGACAACATGTCAAGGTCTGGGAACGTATCCAGAGCACAAGCTGTGAGAAGTTGGCCTGATGTATGATGTCACTAGTTCTAGTGTACACCTTATATCAGTCCAAACAACCCTTATTGTGATTGGTTGTAAAGTCAACCTTATAGACCAGCTATCCTAGTGGTAGCATGGACAAGAGCAGTCTTAGGCTAAACTCTGAATGGCATGTGAAGCCAGCTGTGATACCATATATAATCCCTTGAATACCAAATGAAAGGACACCACAACAGATATATATATATAAAATAAAGTGTATTTATTCTAGTCAAACCCTCAGCACTCTGTATGAGATTCGAGGTAAGTACAACACAGTCTTATTCAAGCATACATTAAGTCACACAGGTAAGTAATACAGTTAGGCCCTAGGGGCCACGCAAACCATATACTAAAGAAGTGGTATAAGGACCACTGTCACGGAAATAGGATAGGCCTAGGCCTAGGGAATCACAGGGGCTACACTACACTAGCAACAGTTAGGAAGTGGGAGGCCCACGGGATTCAGGTGCAGAGTGGAAACACTCACGCGTAATGTGTAAAAGTCGATAGAATTACTAGCAGTTAGAAATTAACAGTTTAGGGACACTTCTGAAGCAGCTAGAGAGTCGAGACTCAGAAACTAGACCCTAGGATAGTCACTACCCTTGTGAGCACCGAAGTACCCAAGTTACCTAGCCCACGGGCTGCGGGTGCATAGGTGTGAACTTGCGTCGGGTTTCGTCGTGGACTTCTATGGATGCCTGAAGGAAAGTTGCTGACAGGCAGTCAGTGAAGAGTGTCCGGTGGATCCCAAGGCTGGGATCAAGAAGAGAGGATACCTGCAAGCAGAAGGGACAGAGTCAAGGTCACTAGCCAGTGACCACGTGGAACCAGGAAGGAACCAGGCGATGTCGTGAAGATTGCAGGTTAAAGGTGAAGCTTGTCGCTGCAGCCACGGGTACCAGGAGACGTCGAGGACGACCAGGACCAGGAGGCGAGCTGTCCCACGAAGGCTCTTGCTGTCGGCGGCGTCGAAGTCGAACTAGGACTCACCAAGCCTTGGCAAGCGGAACCCACGAAGAACGGAGGGCTTGCTTCTGGTGCAGACCAGGAAGGTCTGGGGTGCTTCTCTTTTGCAAGGAAGCGGGAGCCAGTCTGGAGGAGCCAAACCAGCAGTGAAGATTTCAGGGTGCGTCGTCACAAAGGCCACTAGCCAACGGGCAAGCAACCAGACAGACGCGGCAAGCAGGAAAATGCAGAAGGGCCCCACGCAGGACTCGTGGAGTGTGGGGGGCTGATCTTCGGTGCAGATGGTGCTTGGGGTTGGGGCTTCTCAATCCCCGGTGCACAACTTCGAGGGTGCCTCAGAAGCTGCGCTGGAAGATACTCACCACTTTTCCCAGGTAGCCGGTCCCACGTCTCTCGTCGCCTCCACGGATCTCAGCTCGGCTGTGGATGTGGATCAGGGTCGGAGAAGTCTGGAAGTCAAGGCTCTGGTCGGGCTCTGCAGTCGGTCCCTCGTAGAACTTCAGCAAAGCAAAGGGTAGTCTCTTGATGGTGCCTGTTTGCACAGGGTAGCCACTCCTTGGCCACAAGGGAGATTCTTCAGTCTTCTTCTTTCGTCGAATGTCGAAGGTCCAGAGTTTCTGTTCAAGTTGCAGGTTCAGGATAATCTAATCTCCTGGGGCCTAGCTACCACTCTTATACTAATCTGGGGGGCTGGGTTACCTGCTAGGTCACGCCTTATGGGTGGGACCTGGGAGGGGGGTGGTTACACCCCCTTCCCTTTGTCCAGTTTCGCGCCAGGACTGGGGCTGGAGTGCCCCAGCACCGGTTTGAACTGGACTATGCACGGGACACCTTGTGTGCCCCAGGCATGTCTCATTCTTTTCATCCCTCCCTGCCCCAATACACTAAGGCCTGTCTGGGGTGGTGCTCGCACCTCCCAAGGCAGGAAACCTATTGTCCAAGCCTCCCTTGCCGGGATCACTCCCAGCAGCAGGAGGTCAGACTTGTGTCTGTGGCAGCAGCATCCATTTTGTGATGCTGGGGCTCTGGTTAACTTTAACCGGGTAAGTAGGTTACAACATGTCTTCTCCCTCTAGAAGGGAGGGATAATATCCTCATCCCCAGAAATGGGATGGGGGTATTATTCCAAAGTGTTAGACACCTTACACAACATGTTTTGATAAAGCCAAACCATAGTTACCATAACCGTTTAAGATTATAAGGCACTTTAAGAGTATATGGTAGGCTATATCATAGAACAGCTATAAGGACATGGTTCCGAAAGCTGCAGACAGGCTCAGCTCATGCTAGAGCACCATCTCACATGTTACCAAGCACTTTGCCTCCAGGATTGTTAAGGCCTGCCATAGGAGTGGCTGATAGGTACACATGTGTCTATATGTAAGTTAGGTATAGGAATACTACACCTAAGCAAGGAGTGATTACACGACCTTGCCCCAGCTGAGTGATCAGCCAGTTGTTTCATAATGGAAGGCCAGGCCAGGGGTGGCATAATACATGCTGCAGCCTAGGGTACACCTATGCCCTGGGTACCTAAGGTACACTGTACAGGGGCCAATAAGGTGATCCTATCCAAATGGGTTATGCACCTAAAGTACATAGTATCAATTTAGATAGAGAACAGCAGGGCTGTGGGTCCGATTAGCAGGCCCACAGCCACATCTAAGTCGAAAACCAGTAAAGCAAAAGCAAAAAGTGGGGGTGAACATAGAAAGCAGACCCTACTCTCCTACACAAGCTTCCCCCAGCTCCTCCCTTCAGTCCGGTTCATATACCAACTGGTCAGTCAAAGGGTCTCCAGACCCCTCCCCTGGTTGCCAATCTGGCCTAAAAGGAACACCAGGGTGAAACAGGGGCACAAAAGTACCCGTCAGCACCAGATCTGGTGTCGGTCGACGCCAATCCGGCTTCGTGTCCACCTGAGGTTGGAGGCCGGGGTCGATACCAGCTGGAGATACAACCGGCATCGGCTTTGGACGCGGTGCCGGTGGAGTTGGCGCCAGGAGAGGTGTTACAAGGTCGACAGGCACCAATCCGGATCCACGCCTGGATCCAAGGGGACCATGCAGTGCAGAAGCCGAAGCCACCGGCTTCGGAGGCCCAGGGCCCCCAGCCGAGTTCACAGGGCCCGACGGCATGCATCACTGCGTAGAAACTCCTAAGCTGGGCAGAGGTCACTCTGGGTCCCTGGAAGGGAGGGAAACTCGGAGTTGACCCAGCGTGCTCTGCCTGCAGAGCCGAGGGAGGGGCACCGCCCGGATCCCTCGTAGCGTCGGCCGACGGATGGGGAGAAGTCAAAGAGCGACGATGCTTCTTCGACTTCTTGTGCTTCGAATTACCTGAGGAGTGGGAAGACTTGGAAGAGGACTGATGGTGGAGGCTCCGCGACCGGTCCCTCAAGCTCCCATGTGACCGGGACCTTGAACGGTGCGGAGCGGCCCAAGAAGCTTTCGGGACCGCTCCCGCAAAGACTTCAGATTCATGGTCTGGCAGTCACAACACGATTTGGACTCGTGGTCAGGTTCCAGACAAAACAGGCACACATGGTGTGGATCCGTCACCGACATCAACCGTCGGCAGGAACCGCAAGCCTTGAAACCGGGCATTCCTACACACACCAGGAGTCGAGGACTCAAAACGGTGTCAACCAAAGTCACCAAAAAATTCAGACAAAAAGTGACTGGAGGTACCATTCTCTCCGGATCTGTGCTGGCTGGAGCGGAAAAAGAAAGAACTGATGTCAGCACGTGAGAGCGGTGTCTAAGTAGCTACCACGATGTCATCCCGCCGACCGACGACACCTATTGATGCGCAGGGGTACTGCTGATGAAAATTTCTCCGGATCCAGTCTGACGCCTGGGGGTAATTCTAAGGTAAGGAATCTATAACTAATTGTCTGTTTCAGATACATAAAATAGGCCAAAAAAAACACTACCCAAGCAGGATCAACAATGCCAAATGCCATACAATTATATCAGAAATATGCAATGCAGAGAGTTGTTAAAGGTCGACCCTACTTTCACAAGACTTCAGCATTAAAATAACAATGCATTAATTAAGCTCACACTGGATTCTTCCCTAATAACCAAGTGCTACATAACAGAACATGTGTATTTGTAAAGCGCATGTTCACCCAAGGGTATCTTGGTGCTTAATTAATAGATGTTTTATTGTTCCCCAACTCAATGATACTAATTTTATGGAACAATTCTTTTTATTGAATTCCGCCAGACTGAACACAGATAGCTCCCTACATCCTTTGGCTGGCAGCGAAGGAAAGTGCATAACATAATACACAGATTTTAGCCTACAAACAAGAGGCAGGCAACAGTGGAAACCAACTTATAAACCGAGAAACAAGAGTAGGAAAGAAGGAGAAAGGAAACATAATGGGAGAAGCAAAACTACTGAAAGCTCACCCGCCTCCCTTCCCCCACCCTTTCCCGTCTCCTTCGCACTTGGAGTCCCGGAAAGCAGTTCCCATGAACAGGTTAAGTGACATCCCGAGGTGGTCAGCCTTGTAGGGAACAGCCTAGGACTGCATTGTGATCCCCTCCGGGAATAGCCGTAGAAATTGTAAGTATTTTGGACATGTTAGTTTCTGGAATTCAGTTGCTACGGTTTTAATAAATGGGGCCCACATCTCCGGGTATTTTGATGACCTTTTATCCGCTGCCATAGACAAGCATTCAATTGCCAGGGCCACCCATAATCTATCCAGCCACAAGATCTGGTCTGGGATCTGCTCTGTTCCCCACCGCGCAAAAATTACTTGCCGGGCGGCATTTAGGGCTAGCGCAATATGTCCACCTCTGAGTGAATGCAGGGGGAATGTCAGGGGGTTGGGCAGGCCCAGGATCATGTATGTAGGAAAGCGGGGATTGGACGTGTTGAATGTGCAGTCAATTTCGGACAGGACTCCGTCCCAATATCGAGTCAATTTCGGACAGTGTCACATCAGGTGGAGGAGTGAACCCGTTTGCCCACATTCCAGCCAGCTATGGAGTCTTGCAGGGGTTAGGTATGAATGAATGAATGAATGAATGAATGAATGAAAACTTATAATGCGCGACTAAGCCCAAAGGCATCAAGGCGCCTAACCAAAAAAAGATCATACAGACCAGGAACCAAATTACGGATAGGCCTTGGCAAAGAGCCATGTCTTTAATGCCTTCCTAAACATGAGGACAGTATATTGAGTTTTGATTTTAATGGGGAGGGTATTCCACAGTTTTGGAGCTAGAGACGAAAAGGCCCTCCCTCCCCATTTAACTCTTCGAAAGCGGGGAACTGACAACAGGTTCTTTCTCAGAGAGCGAAGGTTTCTGCCAGGGACATAAGGTACCAACAGGTCCTTCACCCCCTCAGCCCCATCGCCAGATAAAGCCCCATAGGTCAGGCAAAGAATCTTAAAAACAATCCTGTCTTGGATCGGGAGCCAATGCAAACTCTTCCTAGCAGCTGTAGCGGAGAAAAGCCTAGGAGCATTAAGCACAAATTTAGCTGCCGCGTTCTGGGCTGTTTGCAAACGTTGCACAAGGCCCTTATTTATGCCGGCATAGAGAGCATTGCAGTAATCCAGCTGTGAGGCGACCAATGCAACAACAATCTGTTTGCGAGCATGCGGAGCTAGATAATGTCTAATTCTCCTGAGGATCTTGATAATGCCCCAGCAGGTAGCAACCGTCCTATTAACCTGCTGAGACATAGAGAGAACGGGATCGATCATAACTCCCAGATTACGAGCCAAATCCGTAGGTACAGGGCACACTCCCAAAGAAGAGGGCCACCACTCAGAGGACCAAATGTCCCTATTTCCACCAAAAATAAGGACCTCGGTTTTTTCCCCGTTCAGCTTTAGTGAATTGTAAATCATCCACTGAGAAACTGCCTCCATGCAGTTCCTAAAGCTGAGAGCGGAGGTACTGCCCGAGTGGGAGAGGGACACCATAATCTGGGTATCATCAGCATATGATACCACCTCCATCCCATAAGATCTTATTAGCCTGGCAAGTAGGGCCACAATAGGAAGTGAGTTTAAATGCAGCTTCAATGCCTGACATGTTGTGTGCTGTGTGGTGTGCTCTATAAAATATGTACTGCATTCTTTGTTTGTAAGGGGGCGCTTAATTTCTTCTTCCCATGGGAGCTGGCCCTTAGTTTTAGAGGCGCCTGCCTCGTCAGGTAGGAGAGCATAGATGTCTGAGATAAGATGTTTGCCCCCATCTTTGGATGTAAGCCATTTCTCGAATCGGGTTGGGGGCGGGAGGCACCATGCTCAAAGCCTGGGTAGGATATCCAATGCCTAACCTGAGCGTAGTAAAACAGATTAGTCTCTACTAAGTCATAGTCCTGCTGTATGTGATCAAAAGGGATAATCCCCTGTTGGTCAAACAGTGAGCCAATGCGTTTGCAGCCCTGCTCTCTCCAGTGCTGGAAGACCTCTGATCTCATTCCCGGGGGGAAGTCAGGATTGTCAGTGATCGGTGTCACTGGCAAGGGGAATGTCATGAGACCATATTTAAGGGCCGTCGCATCCCATACTTTCATGGTTGTGGCCGTCACCAGAGACGAGTAAAGTCCCCAGACCCTATGTTTATGGGTCAGCCAGACCTCTCTCCAAATAACAGCCCCAGCGATTGTGTGGTCCATAAAGGACAAGTGTTTCCCTGAGAGCGGGTAAGTTCATTCCATGACGTACCGCAGTTGTGCGGCCTGAAAGTATCTCGGGTTCAGGGGGAGTGCCAGGCCACCTTCTGCTTTAGGCTGGATGTTGACGGAGATGCGGTTTCTTGCCATTCCATACAAACCGATTGATAGCGAGTTAGAGGTTGCATAGGATCCCTGGTGAGGGCGTTAGCGGTATAGTTTGGAATATCAAGTGGTTGCAAGGGATTATTGTCATTTTAACCACCGCCACGCGTCTGGACCAGGCCAACCCCAAACGACTCCTGGAAGAGAGTGTCTTGTTTGTCTGCGCAAGCAGGGGGCCATAGTTGGCTGCCAGCTCCTTCGCTGGGATCGATGCTAAAGAGATACCTAAATAAGGTATCGACTCCTCCACCCATTTAAAGGGGAAAGGCGTTTGCAATGTTGCTGTCTGATCCTGGGCAACCAAGAAGTTCAGTATTTGGGATTTTTATAGGTTGACCTTAAACCCAGAAACTTTGCTGAATGCTTTCATCTCTTCCATTAAGCGCTGGAGCGAGGTGGACGGTTCTCTTAAAGACAAAATTATATCGTCGGCGTAGAGGTTGATCTTATGTGTTTCAGCCCCCAGGCGGATCTCGGAGACTTGGGGCTAGTCCCTGACTCTGCACCATGGGCTCCATGTATAGAGCAAATTGGAGGGGAGAGAGGGGACAGCCCTGGCTGGTTCCCCTAGCAATGGGGAACATAGAGGAGGAGAACCCATTTGCCCGGACCAAGGCACTGGGGGCGCTATATGTGCAGCGTATCCACGTTATAAATCTGTCACCAAACCCGAACCGTCGGAGAGTGGTTATTTAATAGGGACAGAGCACATGATCAAACGCATTTTGCGCGTCGACGTAGAGCAGGATGGCTGCCTTTCGGGATCGCTGGATTAGGACAGTGAGGTGAATGAGGCGTTTCGTGTTGTCTACACACTGTCGCGCCGGAATAAAGCCCGCTTGGTCGAGGTCTATCAGCCCCCGCATAATTGGGTTTAATCAAGCCGCTAAAATGTCTGCTAAGAGGGGGGCGTGGCTTCGCGGGCCGACATGGCGGACGCGTGATCATCAGCTCCGTCCAGCCCATCACTTATCCGCCATCTATCCTGGCTCCCTCGGACCCACGATCGGTCCTGGAGGGAGCGCTACAGCACCTGCTACCGGAGGAGTCAATTCCGGCGTGCCCGAGGGGCAACGCAAGCCACGCAGCAGCCCCAGTGAGCCTGCGGCGGCGGCCTTCGGCTTAGACAGCCTGGTGGCAGCGGCGATTTTCGCGGGGCAGATCGGCCCCAGGAGCCTGCACTGCGGATGCCGGTGAGGAGCTAGGGGGAGGCTGGGTGCCCCGGCCAGCAGAGAGACTCGATTGGGCCTGCCCACCGCGCCCAGGAGTGAGGCCGGTGCCTGGGGCCTCAGGAGCCGGAGGCCCTCCTCCCGGGCATTTGGCAGCAGTGTTGAGGCGGTAGCAGCAGGGCGAGCGGGGGCCCCTCCACCAACCCCCCCCCCCGATTCCCTTGCCGGACTGGTGACTTCGCTGGGGGATCGACGGCTGCATCGGGCCGCAGTGGTGAGGCTGGAGGGGCCCCCACGGGAGCTGCCTGGTTGTCTCCCGGAGTGGGGATCCTATGCTCTTCTTGTCTTGGGGGAGTCCGGGTCTGACGAGGAGAGTCGCCGGGTCGGGAGAGTGCTCCAGCGGGGGTGCCCCGTGACGGGCCAGTGGCCGGAGCAAGACCAGGAGGGACAGTGCGGCCGCAGGGTGAGGACGGTGGATCTTCCTGGACCGTCGCAGTCCTATGGGCCTTGGGCGTGCATGCAGGTTGGCGGGCCAGCTTTGGTGAAGGCATCTCGGCCTTGGTTGTGGTGGCGGGGCCCGTGATCGGCGGCCGCGCCGGGTCCCGCCCCTTGGGACGGCGGGAGAGCTGTCCGGAACCCTGAGGACGGCGTCCCTGGTGGGGCCACGTGGCCTTGGTGCCCGGCGACTTCGACGGGCGGATTGGTGCGGGGTCTGTTCACGGACTGAGGTTCACATCGGTGGATTGCGGACCTAGGGTCGGGGGTGCTTTCCCGCTTCTCTTCCTTCCCTTCTTCCGTCTCCCGGGCCGGGCAACTGATTCATCGGTGGTGTGCCTGCGCAGGGAAGGCACTGGTGTCGGCGTCCTGACCATCATGGCCTGAGTCCGTCGAAAGCCGCCATGACGAGGGACAAGGGTGGTGGTGGCTCCACGAAGCATGGGCCTATCGACAAGTTCACCGGCCCGGGTGCGACAGGTGGAGCAGCCGGGGCGTCTCAGGATGCCATATCAGACAACGTGGCCCTGATGGCGGCAATCATCCAATCCCGGGATATGCTGGATGCAGAAATTGGCGCAGTGGAAGCGGACGTTCTGTTACTGCGCCAAGATCTTCGGAATGCGGTGTTCCGCATCACGGAGGCAGAGACCCGCATTTCTGGGGTGGAAGATGACGTCGGCGTTCTCAAGCAGAAGGCGGCGGGTCTGGAGAACTTCCAGAGGGGCTTGGTGCTTCGGGTCGAGGATGCTGAAGGGCGGGCCCAGAGGAACAACCTGCGCTTTGTTGGCTTCCAGGAGGGGTGTGAGAATGGCAATATGGAGCGCTTTCTTACGCATTGGTTGGAGAGTTGGCTCCCGCCGGATGCGCTATCCAGGTGCTTCGTCGTGGAGAGGGCCCACAGAGCGCTTCTACAGAAGCCCCCGGTGGGGGCTCGCCCAAGACCGGTGATTGCCAGACTGCTAAATTACCTTGACCGAGACACTGTGCTGAAGCAGGCCCGCGCCATAGAACCTTTGCTCTATAACAACCAACGTATCCTGGTGTTCCCAGATTATACCCGACTCGTGCAGCAGCAACGCCAATCGTTCATGGCGGCAAAGGCCAGACTGAGAGACCTTAATCTTACGTATGCTTTACTATTCCCTGCCCGCTTGCGAGTGGTTTTTCAATCCCGCACCCACTTCTTTGACTCTCCGGAAGAGGTCTTTAAGTGGACTGATGAAACGGGTGCGGGTGAATACGCCGCCTGGTCTGCGGTCAGACTCCTCATTGAGCGAGGGGCCGTTAAAGAATCCCTATGGACAGCGCCGGAAGGGGCATAGGAGACTGCGATCCCGGAGGCGCTCTGTTTCCCGTGGAGCCCCGTTCCAGGAGGACCCTGCCTCCCAACTCCGGACATTAGATCCTTGATACTTGTGAATTGGGTGGTGCCGGGGTGCTTCCTTCATTGGACTGTGTGACTGTTTGCTTTCAGGGTCTAGAGGGAGCTCTTAGGAGGGCGGAATCCCCACCAACTCAGGGTTTGTGGGGGATGGGCCTGGGTGACATGGGTTGCAAGTTGGGGATCCATTGGCGGGCGCAGCCTGTGCCCCCCGGTTGGGGGCATGGAGCCAACCCCGCCGCAACAGGTACTTCAGTGTTTTTGAGGTATGGGGAGGGGGGTTTGTTACGGGGAAGGGGTTTGGTTGGGGATACGAGTTGTGATTTCACATTGTGCACTTCTGTCATACACACCCGTGGCTGGGACATTATATCCGCGCTACATCAAGGCTTGTTGCCCAATGGCTAGTGGGATGGTAGAGACTGGGGCGTCCCCGGGCACCCTTCGTATTGTTAGTTGGAATGTGCGAGGGGTCCTGGATAAAATTAAGCAAGGGGCAGTCCTGCGTCAGGCGAAAAGGGTCGGAGCTGATATCCTCCTTTTGCAGGAAACTCATCTGATGGGCTCCAAGGCCCTGTGCCTGCAGCGATATGGTTTCCAGCAGGTCTTTCATGCTGGGTTCATGCAGGGCTCTAGGGGAGTAGCGGTCTTGATACACCGCAGGGTCCCATAAGTACATGCGCAACAGTGGCGGTACCTGTTTCTTTGGGGCAAGATTGGGGAGGACTCTATTGTGCTAGGCTGTGTATACGCCCCACTACAGTGGTCCTTGGTGGAGCGGTTGCTCTCCCTGTGGGCGGACATGCCGGACGTGGCCGCGGTGGTGGTTGGCGATTGGAATGATGTAATGGATTTGGGGAGTGACAGGAGCAGGGCGGGAGGGGGCCTGGGTGGCACCCAGCACATGAAATTGCACTCCCTGGTTAGAAGCCTCGATTGGGTGGACACCTGGCGGCACGTACATGGTGATAGGAGGGAATTTACGTACCTCTCGGCGGTCCATAAGTCTTTTCTCTCGGCTAGACTATATGTTCGTCCCTCGGGCGCTTGCAACGCGGATACTGTCCGCTGGGATCCTTCCTAGGGGGCTGTCGGACCATTCGCCGGTATTCGTGGTGCTGCGGTTAGGTAGGGGGCGGCAACCACTTCGTTGGCGACTAGCAGTGTGGAATTTGCAGAATGCTGAGTACGAGAATCTTATGAGGGGGGCGATTGCGGACTACTTTGTCGCCAATGCGGGCTCGGTCCCCAGTGCCATAACACTTTGGGAGGCACTGAAGCCCACTCTAAGAGGGGCGGACATTGCATGGTGCGTGGCGGCCCGTAAGAAGCATTGAGACGGGTTGGTTAGGGCCGAGGCGGAGATTGAAGGTCTTGAGCATCGATGCCGGGAGGAGGGCGACGGACCGGGGGTGCGACAGCTACTGTTGGCGAGGCAGTCCTACGCCTCACTCCTGATGGATGAGGCTTGCCAAGCATGGCTTGCTACACGTAGCAGAATCTACCAGTGGGGCGACAAGTCGAGCAAGATGCTACATCGGCTCTGCCAGGGTGTTTTTCATCCCCAGGTCACCCCGGGGGTGCTGGATGAGAGAGGGGCGCCGATAATTGACCCTATGACCATAGCGGAGAGCTTCGCCACTAATTACACGGACCTATACACCTCTAGGGAGAGTTTGCCGGAGGCTACGGTGGACAAGTTCATTGAGGATCTCACGCCCAGAGCAGTGTCTGACGAGACGCGCCGGCAGTTGGAGCTCCCCCTCTCGGAAGAGGAACTGGGTAAGGCCCTGGGTGAGCTCCATTCTGGGAAGGCACCAGGACCCAATGGGTTCCCCAGTGAGTTCCATCGTCGATATAATCTACAACTAGCGTCTTATTATCGGGCGGCGGTGGAAGAGGCCAGGGAGGCCGGTCGGCTCCCACCGGACTGGCGGCACGCAGAAGTGGTGGTGTTCCATAAGCCTGGTCGGCCCTTGAAACAGCATGCTTCATACCGCCCTATCTCCCTCCTCAACGTTGAGGCCAAGGTTCTGGCCAAGGCCCTGGTTAATCGCCTCCTGCCTCACATTTCGGCATTGGTTCACAAGGACCAGGCCGGGTTCATGCCTCAGAGTGCGACGCGGCACAACATACGGCGGGCACACGTGGCACTGGGGGCGGTCCGGCAGACGGGGAGCAGGCTGCGCTCCTACTGGCGGACATGGACAGGGCATTTGATTCCCTGAGCTGGGTTTATCTGGCGTCGTAGGCGCCGAGATGACGCTACGGAGAGTACTTAGGTGCCACCCATGCGCGCTGACGTCAGTTCTGTACACGACTTTCTGTGCCAGGAACGCAGAGCCATGCAAGATACTGACCGTTGGTGCAGAAAACAAGGGCCCTAAGAGGGATAACCTTAACCCTGGTAACCAGTTTGCAGAGCGGGGAGGATGGGTGGGGTGGTAAGGAATCTATCACTAACTAATGTCTCTTACAGATATATTGTTACACAAGTAGTAACTTGTGCATCTGAAAGAGACACGTTAGAGATAGATTCCTTACCTTAGAATAGATGCCCCAGCAATGCCACCCCGGTGGTGGGTCTGCGAACAAGATTACACCAGAAAGGCACGGAGCACGGAAAGACCAAAGAAGCCGTCCCTCCAGACCTGACTGTCAAGGCAGTAGTGCTTGGTAAACGTGTGCAGCGAGTCCCACGTAGCTGCCTGACAAATGTCCTGCAAGGGGACGCCACGCCCCAAGGCAGTAGTGGCTGCAATCGCCCTGGTAGAATGGGCACGCAGCCCCACAAGAGGCTCCTTCTTAGTCAAGGAGTAACATGCTTTGTTAACAACCGGGGACTTACAAAGAGAAGGCTAATCTGGAAGCCTCAAAATGCGGAGATGCGGAGATGGCCGAAAGATAACCTTTGATAGTGCCCAGAGCAGAGCCCTGCTGGGCCAAAGAAAGAAGGAACAGGAGAACTTCGGAAAGAGGGGCAGAAAGGGGATCCACAGCCTTAGCTGTGCACCATGCCACAAATTTGTTCCACCGACAGGCGTATACCGTTTTAGTTGAGGGACGCCTGGCTGCCAAGATGACATCATAGACTTCGGGAGGAAGATCGAAAGCTTCCAACTGTCGCCGCTCTATCTCCACACATGGAGGTGGTGGCTGGACAGGTTCGGGTGGAGGACCGACCCCTGCTGCTGCGACAGAAGATCCTCCCGAAGAGGCAGACGGATCAGGGGATCGATCGCCATGCTGAGTAGCTCAGGATACCAGTATCTTCGTGCCCAATCCGGAGCCACAAAGATGACTTGGGCCCGGTCACGCCTGATCTTCTTCAGCACTCTGGGCAGAAGTGGTATAGGCGGAAAGGCGTGCAATAGACCGCAACTCCACTCGCGACGAAAAGCGTCGCCGAGCGAGTGCCGCCTTGGAAATTCCAACGCGCAGAACTGATGACATTGCGCGTTCTCTTCGGTGGCGACTAGATCTAACCAAGGCTCTCCCCACTGCTTAAAGAGACCTTGCGCCACGTCAGAGTGCAGACGCCATTCGTGATCCATCAAGCACCGGCAGCTGAGTTTGTCCGCCCTGGCGTTCAGAGAACCTGCCAGGTGTTGAACCACCAAGGTAATGCCTTGATGTTCCAGCCACTTCCAGAGGCGCAGAGCCTGCTGACATAGGGTCCAGGACCCCACCCTGCCCTGTTTGTTGCAATACCACATGGCGGTGGTGTTATCCGTGAACACCTGCACCACACTTCCCCGGACAGAGGGAAGGAATGCCTTCAGTGCAAGCCGGATCGCCCGAAACTCCAAAAGGTTGATATGGAGACGGGACTCCGCCGGAGAACAGAGTCCTCTGATCTCCGCCTCTCCCAAGTGGCCTCCCCATCCCAGGAGGGACGCATCCGTCACCACTGTGTGCTCCGGTTGGGGAAGGAGAGGGATCTGCCACTGACCCAATCGCGATTCGTGAGCCACCACTGCAACTGCTGTGTAGTGCCCTCCGAGATCTGGACATGATCGGACAGGTTGCCCTGATGTTGCGCCCACTGGAAATTCAGGTCCCACTGCAGAGCCCGCATATGCCAACTGGCATGCGTCACCAGCAGGATGCAGGAGGCCATCAGGCCCAGAAGCCGGAGGGTCATCCTGACTGAAACCTGAGACAGAGGCTGAAAGATCAGAATCATAGCCTGAATATCCCAGACTCGCTGCTCAGGAGGATAGACCCGAAACGGCGTTGAATCCAGAACCGCTCCAATGAAGGGGAGCTTCTGAGAGGGACTCAGGTGCGACTTCGGCACGTTGATAGAGAACCCCAGCAAATGCAGGAGGTCGGCCGTAGTCTGAAGGTGGGTGACAACTGCCTGGGGCGAGCCCACCTTCAACAACCAGTCGTCGAGGTAGGGGAAGACTGACACCCCCTACCTGCGCAGATGAGCTGCAACCACCGCCATCACATTCGTGAACACCCGAGGGGCGCTGGTAAGGCCGAAGGGGAGCACGGCGAACAGAAAATGCTCCTGGCCTACCGTGAACCACAGGTGGGCCGGCAGGACAGGAATGTGAAAATATACGTCCTGCAAGTCCAACGCTACCATCCAGTCTCCAGGGTCGAGGGCAGCTAAGACCTGAGCCAGAGTCAGCATCTTGAACTTCTCCTTCCGAAGGAAGCGATTGACGTCCCCGAGGACCAAGATAGAACGCAGACTCCCTTTGTCCTTCTTGGGGACCCGAAAGTAGTGGGAATAACAACCACTACTTCCGGCCCAGGAATGCACTCGATGGCCCCCTTGGCCAAGAGGGCCGTGACTTCTTGGTGGAGAAGGGTCAAGTGATCCCCCGACATGCGGTGGTATCGAGGTGGCATGGCAGGAGGGGAGGACTGAAAGGGAAGGGAGTACCCGTGGCAGATTATCTGCAGCACCCATTTGTCTGATGTAATGTCACTCCAGTGAGGGAGGTGGAGGCGGATCCTGCCATCCACCAGTGTTGGGTGCTCCCCGAAGCTCAGATTAGGAAGGTTTGGAGACGGAAGCAGCGGGTGGAGGTGGACGGACCCGCTCGCTGGTTTCCCGACCCGCCCTTGCGGAAACCACGACCCCGGCCTCGCTGGCCGTAGCCCACGAATCCTTGAAGCGCTCCAGGGCACTGTCAGCCTTGTCGCCAAACAGGCGGGTGCCATCAAAGGGCATGTCCATGAGCGAGCTCTGGATATCGGGCGAAAACCCAGTCGAACGCAGCCAGGCGAGACATCACAACGCCACAGTTGTAGAAATCGCACTGCCCAGTGAGTCAGCGGTGTCCAACCCACACCGAATGGTGAACTTAGCCGCATCCTTACTCTCAGCAATTGCTTGAGAAAGGACAGCCTGCACCTCCTCAGGACACTGAGGCAACACCTGGGTGGCGGCATCGCACACCGCGTGGGAGTAGCGGCCCAATAAGCAAGCTGTGTTCACCGAATGCAGCCCTAAGCTTGCCGAAGAGAACAACCGCTTCCCAAACTGGTCAAGCCATTTAGAGTCCTTATCTGGCGGGCCGTAGGAAAAGCACTCTGTGATGTCGAGGCCTGAATGACCAGGCTCTCAGGCGTAGGGTGAGTAGTCAAAAAGGCGGGGTCACCAGGCGCAGGTCGGAGGTGCCTGGCGACGTTCTTATCCACTGGAGCCCCCGTGGCCGGCCTCAACCAAGTGCCCAAGAGGACATTGGTAAGAGTGTCTTTGAAGGGAAGTAACGGCTTAGACGAAGTAGACGCCGTCTGGAAGACCTCATTGAGGAGGTTGGTCTTGAGGGCCACTGTGGGGAGGTCAAGATTGAAGGCCTCAGCTGCCTGACAGAGGACCATCGTGTAGGAGGCACCTTCCTCCATCGTAGGCGGGGGGGATTGGCGAACCCCGGATCAGAGAAGACATCGAGGTCGCCTACCTCCTCCAAGTCGTCCACCCAATCCTGCTCGGAGTCACATTGCCGGGAAAGAGGGTCCTCGGACCCTTCCCAGTCGTCGTCCGCCTCTGACGTAGAGGGAGCCGGATGCTGCGGCAAAGCCGGAGAAGGGACGAACGGCGTCGGGAATGGCGCCGAGAACAGCGCTGGCCGGACCGGCGCCGTCTCACAATGCGGATCCCAGGCCGGAACAAAATGGTCCTGGAACCGGGGCAAGGAAGAAAAATCGGCACCCAGTGTGGCGCTGAGGGTGGAGCCGAGGGCGGCGACAGAGCCGGCAACGCCGCAACTCGTGGCGCCGGAGCCACTGGCGCAGGATTCCTGTGGCGCCGGTGGCGGGGTTGGTGCCGGTGGCGGAGCCGCCGGGCCAACAGGATCTGGACACGGGACCGCGGGGCCCAAAGGCGCGCCGGCGGGAGCCCGAGGCCTAAAAATGTGGTCCATGGTAGCAAGGAATTCTTGCACCTGTTCGGGAGTTGCCGACGGACCCGGGTATGGAGGGTAGGCCGCGGGACTCCCAGGCTCCAAGGGACCCGCCGGGGCAAAGCCCCTGTCCCCCGTCTCCGGGGAGCGACGGGGGGACCTCGGAGAGCGAACATGCTTCTTCGACTTCTTATGGCGTCGCTTACCGGAATCCGAAGGGGAAGACTTGGATCCTGAGGAGCGACGGCTCCGGTCCCGTGAGTGGTCCTGGGAACAGCCCCTGGACCCGGAGCGGCGGCATGACGAATGCCGGACCTCCAGCAACTTCCGACGCTGCTCCCGCAAGGCCTTGGGGGCCATGGCTTGACAATCCCAGCAGTCCCGGGAGTCGTGGTAAGTCTCCAGGCAGTAGAGGCAAACATCGTGGGGGTCCACCACCGACATATTCCGGTGGCAGGCCCCACAGAACTTAAAGCCGGGCATCCCTACGTGCACCAGGAGAAAAAAGAGGAGACAAAAAGTCTCAAAATAGCATTCAAAAAGTGACTAAGGTACGTGCTCAATCCAGATCTGGGCTTGCAGGAACGGAAAAAGAAAGAACTGACGTCAGCGCGCATGGGTGGCGCCTAAGTACTCTCCGTGGCAACATCTCGGCGCTTACAACGCCAGTGACGGACGCGGAGCTGCACGACGCCACCTACTGACGTGCAGGGGTACTGCTAAGCAAAACTTTCTGGATCCAGTCTGACACCTGGGGATATTCTAAGGTAAGGAATCTATCACTAACGTGTCTCTTTCAGATAATGCGATCGGAGCATGGTCTGACAATGATCGCGGTTCTATGCTCACCTCACTGACACAGGCCGTAAGGGTGGGGGGATGTGAGAAAGTGATCAATTCTGGCGTAAGATTTGTGGGCCGCTGAGTAGTTTGTATATGGCACAGACTGTGCCATCAGCAAGCCACTTCAGGCCGATGGGTATGAAGACCAGAGACTGGGAGGAACACTGATTAGAGCTATCTAGATCAGGATCCATAACCAAGTTGCGGTCCCTTCCCACCAGGATGGCCAAGTCAGGGGAAGTGAGAAGAGTTGCCTGGGTATTAGTAAAGAATGGTTCCTGTCTGTCATTGGATGCAGAGATATTGTCCAGGGTGAGGGTGAGAGTGCCCCATTGTAGTCTGATCACCAACACCCTCCCTTTGATATCTAGGAATGTGGAGATAAGCATGCATGGAACGTTGGAGCCAACAGAATGGCAACCCCACTTTTTTCGCTGAGCCAGAGATCCAGTCTTGTCGGGGGAACAGGCGGGAGCACATATGGGGAATATCTGAGGTCAAAAGGTGAGTCTCTTATAATGAACAAATGTCCCCCCGTCTCCTCCAGGAAAGAGAGAACCGATGCACGCTTCACAGGGTTGATAAGGCCCGTACATTTAAACTAATAATGTGGAGATCTTGCGTCATAAGTCTTGGGTCTGAATTGCATGAGTACTGCTGCGCCATAGGAAATGCCTATAGGGGATGCTATGTGCCAGAGTAAGGGAGCATGGCGGGGGGCCATCGCAGTGACTTAGGTGGCAACCGTGGTGCTGAGGAGAGGAAATAGCAAGAGGACAGGGAAAACAACATGTTAACAAAGAGAAGAACTGTGGATGACAAAAGTTTGTCAAATCATCAGTGTTGCAGGGGACAACATCAGACGGTGACCACTGCCAGGATCCGAAAGGGATTTTCAGGGGCTCGTGGTCACAGTCAAGTCAGGGCAGTGGGAAAAGGCAGTCCTCTATTGCCTTGGTCCTTCCAACGCCGTCAGTCTAAATTGCAGCAGCTCCTTGACTTCTGGCTGGTCGAACGGCTGCTTTCATTTCAAGATGTTCCTGAGTGGGTAGATTTACCCAAGAGTGTTTGTAGGATGGACTGACGTTCCTTGGACATGGTATCTGAATCCAGTTTCGTACTACTAAAGGAGCCTGTGACATGTTTCCAGTCCGGTTTCCTTTGTTGCCTTTGGTCTGGGGCTAGGGCCGGCATCTAAGGTTTATCGGGGTCTTCGATGTGGTATAAGGTACCCACTTCCTTGCGGGATCTCAGCTGGTGCAGGACTCCCTCGTGGCAAAAGATATTCCTGAATGGGTGGCCCCAGGATTAGGCTTTGCCTAGCTTACGCAGGTGGTCATTGACTGGGTGGAAATCCTTGTGTTTTTTTAGGGTGATCTGGGAAAGGTCCTGCTAGAGCACCAGTGAGTATCCTCAAAACTGGAGGGAGTGGGACTCTCTTGCTTTCTTCAGAATGGCCTCCTGTTTTGAAAATCGTTGACACACCAAAAATGTCAACAGGCGGATTCTTTTCTGATCTAGGAGGCCCCACTCTGTGTACACTGTCAATCTGCAGTGATGAGTCCTCCGGGCAGTCCAGTGTATGAAGAAAGAGTGCTGCGACATATGTTCAGAGAATCACCCCATCCACCAGCACTGGCACCCCTCATATGCGGATATTATTCCTGCGTGACCAGTTTTTCAGGTCTTCGTTTTATGCCTGTAGTTCCAGGTGCTGTTCCTTAAGACGGAGAAGCTCTTGTTGGAGCCATTCTATCTCTTCTCCCCTGGTCTATTTGTGGCCCCCCATTGCAGCCACTCTGTCTCCTATGTCATCCAGGTTGCGGCGAACCTCATGTAGGTCTGATGCCAGCTCTGTTTTCATGGCCTGGATATCATCTCTAAGTGATGTAAACTGTGCCTCAGGAAAATACTTCGTGAAGGGTTCATATCTGTCCGCTACCTCAGGCTCGCCCACTGCTCCTTGGGGCTTCTCGTCGGTTGTCGTTCCTCCTTGCTTGCCGAACATCTCTTTGAGGGAGCGGCGTTTCTTTCTTCGGATTGACAACATGTTGCAGATCTGCCAGCGTCCTTCGTCAGGGGCCTCTGGAGGGCAAGAGCTTGGGCGGTGTGCAGCCCCTTGCTCTCATCCGTGGGAAAACCAAGACGTAATCTCCTTGAGGTGCTCTATTCCCTTCCTTGCAGATCTAAGTGAGTGGCCTCCAGGCCGCACATCCGTGGAGATACCAGGCCCCAATGTCCCCAGCATTTGCCTTCAGCTTTGGTTAGGGGGGGGGGGGGAGGTGCCAGCCCAACAATGCTACAGTGGTCTGTGTAGAGGTTCCTCTGGTGGAGTCCTGAAGTGTCAGTGTAGGGCACCAGAGCTGCACAGTAGGTCCGGAGCAGCACTGCGGGGAAGGGGGTTACCTCCCAATCAAGGTCCTCTGGTAAGGGAAGCTGCCCAAATCTCAGTTCACTGAGGCCTGCTCCAGCCTGCGTGGAGCTCACCGGCCACCACGCCGCTGCAAGCATCCCCTCCACATCCCGCCCTTGCCCCTGTGGCTTCTTAAATGTCTCAAAGTGGTGGTTGGAGGGAGGGAGAACTCAGCCACGGTCAAATTGTCCCAGGCCTCCGGTCTCGTTCACCGATGGGCATGCACAGGGTGGGCAGGTGGTTAAGCTGTGCGCCAGGGTGTCTCTTGCTGGCCCCACCTAAGTGGTACATCCTTGGGAGAGACGTGAGGCTTCTTCACAGTGCCCTCCAGGTTGGAGCCCGGCCGTGATGCACATCCAGGACACTGCCAGAAATTGCTACTCCGTCTCCACAGAGGTACAGGGGCCCGGTAAGAGCAACAAGAAGGGGGCTGCTGGGCCTGGATAACGGTGCTATGGTGGCGGCGGCACAGTGAGACCAGGAAAGACATCTCAGCTGTCCGCCCTTTTGGACAGCCCCCCCCCCATGATTCTCATTTTATCGACCTCAGAAGGATGAAAGGATGAGTGGATCCGCCGCGATTTGAACCTGTAAGTTCACAACTCCTCCGATTCTATACAGCTAACAAAATTCACAGCAGATACTCAACATCCATTTATATCGGCCTTTCAAGAAATGACAGTCATGGAATTTGAAGACCCACTTAAATAAATGGTATGGCAAAAGTCAAAAGAACCTACACCACCAGGTTGTGTAATAGATGAACAAGTTACTTACCTTCGGTAACGATATATCTGTAAGAAACATTAGTAGTGATAGATTCCTTACCTTAAAATTACACCCAGGCATCAGACTGGATCCGGAACGTTTTCGTCAGCAGTACCCCTGCGCGTCGGTAGGTGGCATCGTGTGACTCCTCGTCCGTCATTGGCGTCGTGGTCGCCGAGATGACGTTGTGGGCGCTACTTAGACGCCGCTCGCTGACATCAGTTCTGTACATGACTTTACGCGTGGCCCGAAGGCGCTCCGGAGGGATCCGATGTAGGAAACAAATGGCGCATGGCCGACAGGAATACCTGTATTTCTTCAGAAGTCACGTGCGGGCACGGGAAAGGTGGGTAGGCCGCAGGCAACAACGGAGGCTACATCGGAGCCGCGGGGGAGTGACCACCCGCCCCCTCCACCGCGTCCCACGACCGGTGAGTGATAGACAAAGAGCAACGTTGTTTCTTCGACTTCTTATGCGCCATGACTTACCTGTCCCCGATTCCGACAAAGATGGTGTCGGCCCCGCGACCTGTCCCTCGACCTCCTACGGGAGCGGGACCTTGAGCGGTGCGGAGCCGATTGCCGGGCCTCCAACAACTTTCGGGAACGCTCCGGCAAAGCCTTCGGCGCCATGGCCCGATAATCGGGGCACACCTCGGGGTCATGGGCGTGCCCCAAGCAGAAGGGACACACGTCATGCGGGTCCGCCAATGACATGGTCCTACGGCAGTCCCTACAGGACTTGAATCTGGGCATCCCTACTGCATCAGGAGTCGAGTTCTCGACAAAACAAGAGAAACAAGTCTCAAAAACCAAGTACCGCTCTCTCTCGGATCTGCGCTTGCTGGCGCGGAAAAAGAAAGAACTGACGTCAGCGTGCGTGGGCGCGTCCAAGTAGCTCCGATGACATCCTCTCGGCGACTACGATGCCAGCGACGTACGTGGAGCCATACGACGACGCCTACCGACGCGCAAGGCTACTGCTGACAAAAACTTTCCGGATCCAGTCTGACACCAGGGGATATTCTATGGTAAGGAATCTATCACTAACGTGTCTCTTTCAGAGGAAAACTTTACGGATCCAGTCTGACGCCTGGGGGTAATTTTAAGGTAAGGAATCTAGCACTATGTGTTTCTTTCAGATCACACATTATGCAATATACTGACAGTAGCAATGTAAAGGTATGAAGATACCAAAGAAATTAATACTGCCCACTTGTGTGCCAACCAGAGAAAAGAGAGAACACACACCCACTTTACCAATCACACACATTTGGAGATAGATGATATTGCCACATCAAAACAATAGCTAAGTGGCCAGGTCAAGTGATTTGTTTAGTCCCAAAATAAACTAAGATAGAGAACTCTGGTACATAGCCCATCACTGAAAGGGTATAACCCTTACCTTAAAGGTCATTCGTAGAGCGGAAAGGATGAGCAGAGCGTTAAGGAATCTGTGACTAGACTGTGTCTCTAACAGATATAGCTTTACCAAAGGTATGTAACTTCTACATCTGAAAGAGACACTAGCCGCAGATTCCTTAATTTTGAATTGCATACCATAGCTATACCCCATTGGAGGGGGGACTGCGAACTAATGCCACAAAAGTTCTCAAGGAAAACTAGGTGGTCAACAAAAGATTGACCAAGAGCATGTGGGAACAGCAAAACAAGAGCTTGGCTCTTAATAGAACCTATGACTTATGTCATGGAGCATATAAACAAAAGCAGCTGTACAGGCCCGATAAAACTGGTCCTTGAAGGGAAAGAGTTAAAAAACGTTAACAGTCTTCTGGCAGAAAACAGCCGTGACCCCTCTATCCCAGGCACATAATCTCTGCTGTTTCTGACAATAAGAAACCTAAAAAGAGACGTCCTACTGGAACCTACTGGAACCTAATAGGACTTTCAAAACCCAATTCCCGAAGGAAGTATGAACAACACCCATTTGTCATGATTAATACAGTGTGGACAATTTGAAACATCCACAATCGCTCAAATACACAGAAGATGCAAATATAGACATACATATATTTATATATAAAAAGTAACAGGATCTGATTAAAAAACTGCAAGAACACAGTGAAATTATAGTTAAGCAATCAGATAAAGGGGGCAATATAGTCTAATGGCCCAGGAAAGACTATTTAATTGAGGCAGATAAGCACCTAAATGACGATCAATGTTAAAAGAAATCTAACTTTCAACAACTTCTGTCATTGAATGCCCTGTGCCATAAACATCTGAATAGAGGGAAACGAGATAAACTATTAACAAATGCTGAATTTAACTATTTACAGACTGAATTTCCAGCTATTCCCACTTTATATTTTATACCAGAGATACGTAAAATGGTTACTCCGGTCCCGGGGAGACCTATAATCAACGCAAGGGGAGGAGTTTTAGAGAAAATATCTGAATACGTGGATTTTCATCTTCAAGAATTAGTTATTGCCCTTCCCTCTTACATAAAGGACACTAATAATTTTTTAGAAAAACTTAAGAGGTACTCCTTGGTCAGAAGAATACTGTTTGGTCACTTTGGACATTTGTGCATTGTATACTAGTATAAATCACATTGACGGTATTAATGCAGTTCAATGCTTTTTGGAAAACAGACCAAAAGCACTATTGCAACATGGAAGAATTATTATTGATATGATATCAAAGTCAAAAAAGTCTTTATTGCGAATATTTCATCATAAAAGACACACAAACATTTCACAATATGCAATTAATTAAAAATAATAAGAATATAGTGTAACACAATAAACTTAATAAGACAAATAAATAAGTAACATACTAAAATCAGTAATAAGAAAATATTAAATATACAATTTTGCAAACGATTTGACAGTTGATAAAATTGGTTATAATAAAATAAATAGTAGAAATCCTCCTGCCTTGACCTTAAAATCAAGTAAAGCCTATACCACGTTTGTCTCAGCATTATTTAGGGGCCAGATAATTAGGGACTAATCCTCCGGTACCGTAGGAGCCATGCCCAACTAATAAATTTAGCCACACCAATAACCACAAATTTTTATGTATCAGACTTCAATATTCTGCTAGCAGCCTGCGCAGATCTAACGCCCAGTTCACGGCATACAGGGCGTAACCACAACCGTCTTGGTTGGAGATACTCTGGGCAGACAAAGAGAAAATGATCGACTGTTTCAATCTTATCCTTACATAGGGGACATTTATCACTACCAGATGTATTCCAGCTTTTTGTAAAACAACGTAGTGGTAGGGAGCCGAGTCTAAACTGGTGGTAAAGTTTTCGATCCTGCAGCTTTGTTATTATGTCCCAATACTCTTCAAGAAAGGAATCATCCTTGACAGCCAGATATGTTATAGTCAAAGAACTACCAGTCAGGGATGCATGACGCTTAACTTTAATCCATTGCCAATAGGTGTCCCTAAAGATCTTTTTCGGGGGGAAAACAGCCGTCTCGGGGTTGGTCCATAACTCACCCATCCCCATATCAATCAAGATAGTTTTAATTTCAGACAGCCAGCTGATCCTATGAGAGCCCCCTAGAGCTTTAACTTCTAGTAATGCCTTGGCATACAGGGACAGTTCTGGGGTAATCCACAGGCGCCGCCAAAATGCCAGCGGCCTATACCGCACCATGTCCTCAACAGGCTGACAACCTAGGTCATATAAGAGAGGTATGCGTGGGGATGATTGTGGTAACCCTACTGCAGACCTAAGAAATTTGTTTTGTGCCACCCTCAGGGAGTCCAAATTGCTAAACGGCCATAGTTCAGCACCATACATTACCGCTGGAAGAATTGTAGACCCATACATTTTAATCAGGGGGGCCATAGGTTTAGTTATGGAATGCCTATGTTCTTTGAGCAAGGCTCCACCTAGTTGTATATGCTTTAGGGTGAAGAGGTCAATCTGGGACTTCCAGCTTCGATTGTCACTAAAAGTGACCCCCAGATAGGTGAAAGTAGAGTAGTCTAGCACCACGAAGGACCATAATCTTGGACTTCCCCACATTTACCTCAAGCTCATGTTCGCTGCAAAACAACTCAAAACGGGACAGTGCTAACTGTAGCCCCTGTCGCGTCTTAGAAATTAAAAGAGTGTCATCCGCGAACATGAGCAAGGGGACTTTCATACCAGCTATAGAGGGTGCATCTGTCGGGAAGTTAAAAAAATAATTTATAACCCCGTTAATGAACAAGGAAAACAAGGTGGGGGCCAGTACACACCCTTGTCTTACCCCTTTGGACACTTCAAATCTTGTTGTCACCTCCCCTGGTTTTCCCCAGCGAACCTGATATGATATAATTTTGCCTCCACAATAATTACTTCATGTTCAACAAGGTTATTTACCATCAAGTCAGAGGAGTTGCGATGGGAGCCTGCTTCTCCCCCAGCTATGTATGCGTGCATGTGGGTTGGTGGGAGGAGCAGGTTCTCAGAGCTCAACATAGGGATGTTTGGGATGAAAGCATCATTTGTTGGATGCGTTAATCGACGAAAAATTGGAAGGGCACTAAAGAAATGGCCAATGCTAATATCAATTTCCTGAATGTAAATGACCTAAATCTACAATTCACTGCCACGATCGGTAAGACATCTATCGACTTTTTGGATGTGCATGTCTATATAGACAAAAACCAAATATGAACGACTTTGCACGGAAAGAGTACAGCTGGAAACTCGACACTTCATGCGTCGAGTTTCCATCCGTCCCATTTAATCAGAAGCATCCCTTATGGGGAGTTCCTAAGGTTACGCAGAATTTGTAGTATCCTTTGAGAACTGCGTAAAACAAAGCAGGCTCAGATTTTAGCAAGGGGCTACAGTAACAAGATCATTGATCTAGCTTTGACCAAGGTGAGAACCAAATCCTGAGATACTCTCCTGACTAATAAAAAGATTCCGCTCAACAGTGACAATGCTGCTATTCAAATTCCAGTGGCGAGAACACTGTAATGAGATTTGTAACCACATTTAGTAGCCAACACAAAAAAATCAGGACCATAATTAACACAAACAGTGGCCAATCATACAAACAGATATGGTTTTAAATCAACTGTTTCCAACCCCTCCAGCTTTGACCTTTAGAAAGTTTAAATCGATGCACAATGCTCTAGTTAAGTCTAGCCCAGAGTTGACCAACAATGCAGTTCAATCTAGCTCTATGTGGTTAGCACCTAGCAATGGATTTATTAAACGCAATACTTGCAGAGCGTGCATATTTGGGGTCAACACACCACAATGCACTACGGTTTTCGGCCCTGATCCAGTAAACTACAAGCTAGATAAAACTGTTGCACTGAATATGCTGTCTACGTATTGCGCTGCACTTGCGGGCTACAATACATAGGCAGCACCAAGTTGCAAGTTCATGTGCGCATTCTGCAACATCTCAGACCCATTGGCAACTCAGATTTGACCTACCCGGTGGCTAGACATTTTAAGACTGTACATCACAACAAATTAGATGATTTAAGATATTTTGTGATAGCTGCAATACCAGCAATGAGAAAGGGGTGAAATAGAGAAAGAGCTTTAAGACAATTAGAGGCCAAATTTATACTTGAGTTAGATACTCGTACACCAAATGTATTAAACAATGGGGAAGAATTGTACAATTTTCTGTGATTTTTATGAATATTTATATTTATTTATGGATATTTATGAAATATTTCTATGACTGTTTTTAATCATTTTAGTATTCCCTTACATATGGTATACTTAGACTCCATTGTTCTTATTCAGTGAAGTTTGGTCCCCGATACGCCCCATCCAGGTATGATAATGGGAACTACAGTATGACGGCTGTCATCTATTCAAGTTCTCCAGGTCTCCCAAAGAAAGTCCCTACCCAAAACACCTTCTGCAGTTTATTCATTGAAATTAATCATGATCTTAGTTTCTTAAGCTAGCTGACAAAATAAGTAATCCTTTGAAATACCGCTTCCCATTCTCTTAATAGTTTAATTTTAGTTTATGAGTTTGTTTTTACATAGTCACTTTGAATGCACTTTTCAGCACTTTATTCTTGTCTTGGGTTTCAGGATCAATTAGTATCAGCTTTGGAGAAATTATTATGCAGGATTATATTAATTAAAATTCTGAGGATTAGATTGTGTACGTGGTCATCTTTGACTAAAGAATGAACCCCAGAGACTGATCATGATTTTAGACTGTTACGATTCCAAAGATGTGGTTTTAAACAAAGAATATTTAATATATTATTTATTCCTTCTTAAAAAAAAAACTGAAAATCCAGTAATAATATGTTAATAGGAATGAAACAATTATATTCAATGTACATACTGCTAGGTTTTATGTCAATCAGAGCATACATTTCAGCAAGACCTATTCCACACTCAGTATTGTTTAGTCAGATCGTTAAAGAATATGATGTGTATTTACACAATTCTGTTGCAGCTCATTCTAATGTTTTCAAGCACTGTGCACTTTAATCCCGTGAATGGATTTAACCAATGAATATTTTTTATACGATGAATTCCTGCTGCTATATATATATATATATATATATATATATATATATCCAAAGTCCTCTCCCAAGGGGAAAGAGTGAGCCGCACACATCGCGGTAAAAGTAGGTTTTATTTCAATAGTTGATCAAGCTCCGATGTTCTTTGTTCCTTATGCATTTCAGCCACCTTGGCCTTCTTCAGAGGAGGAGCTGCAGACACATGGGGGCCGGACAAACACACATTAGAACCCTGCAAGTTCTCTATTTATTGTCTCAGTGATTGCCCTCTGGTGGACGCCCTGATGGGTTACAGTGTAGAGCATGCTGGTTCTTGTAGTGCGTTGTACAACCCCCACAATTCTTACCCTTCAGTGGGCGATGCCTGTTTACTTCACTTATGTCATTCTCCCACGATCCCCTGGCACACCATTTTCAAGTGTGTTGGGGTCCAAACCCAAGAGTAGTTCCTGGTGGCTGCCTCTGCCCTTGTGGTTCATCACCCAAGTCACGATTGGTCCGATTACGGGCAGTTTGATGGCGCGCTTTTGCTGGCGGTGCGATCTTCGCGGTAGGACCAAAGCCGCATGATACATCCAAAGTCCTCTCCCAAGGGGAAAGAGTGAGCCGCACACATCGCGGTAAAAGTAGGTTTTATTTCAATAGTTGATCAAGCTCCGATGTTCTTTGTTCCTTATGCATTTCAGCCACCTTGGCCTTCTTCAGAGATATATATAGCCCTGCATTGTTACATTCTATGATTGACCATGTCCAAGTACAAATATTTATTCTATTTTCACTAATCATGTGATGTATACATGGTGAAGGTGCTTAAAAGCGATGATGGACTTTGTCTTGTCATGTGATCAAGCCCACTGGATGGACGAAACGCGTCATCTGCCATGCTAAGATTCAGCAAATAAAGAAACAACTGCAGCCCTTAACTGGTGTCCATGTCCCGCCTGTTGGAAAGCAGTTTTGGGAATTTGGTGAAATGCATAAATTATATATATATATATATATATATATATATATATATATATATATATATATTCACTGAAAAAACCATAGGTTTCACACATGTTATAGTTAGCTGGACATTTTACTGATAAAAAACCAATGAAATTCCCCCGTTATAGTTACTGTAGGCAACTATAACTCACGCGACCGCAATCCTCTGCTGATGCTAATACTGTATTTAGACACTTATTTGCCCATGTCTTCTTCCATTAAATTTTAGCTATACATATATTACAAATATTTTTTTTTCATAAAGACACATATGTCATCAGCAGAGGATTACGGTCGCGTGAGTTATAGTTGCCTACAGTAACTATAACGGGGGAATTTCATTGGTTTTTTATCAGTAAAATGTCCAGCTAACTATAACATGTGTGAAACCTATGGTTTTTTCAGTGAATTAGCAAGGTTTTTTAAATGCTATTTCCTAACTATAACGTGTGTGAAACCTATGGTTTTTTCAGTGAATTTGTACGGTTTTTTAAATGCTAAGTTACTTTACGCCATTTGTGGCGTGCGCGCCCACTTAACGCAGTTCGTTCCGTGCACGGTTTTTATCAACTTTAATAAGCCCTGTACATTTGGTGGCCTTCGGCCACCAAAAGCACAGGGGGTGAGGTCAATGTGGATAGTGTTTTTTTTATTTCGATTTTATAATTTCATGTTGCCAAAATTACGTTTTTTTTCTCTATTAATAAGCCCTGCACATTTGGTGGCCTGCGGCCACCAAAAGCACAGGGGGTGGGGTAAGTGTGGATAGTGTTTTTTTTATTTTTATTTTTTTACCGTAAGCGTACGGTAAGCTTACGGTAAGCGTACGGTAAGCGTACGGTAAGCGTACCCCGCGAAATTGCCGAAAAAAAAATAAAACCGTTTTTGCTCTTGGGGGATGTTTGGGGACTCCCTCAACATGACTATGTGGGAGGGAGTTGTCAAAACAGCCCCGTAACATGTTTTTGGCCATCATGTTTGATAAACAACACTCAGTGCGAGAGACAAAATGGCGGACGCCGCTTCCTGGTTTCGGCCGATTCGAATGTTTACTAAGATCTAAGAGCCAATCAGAATCGCGCTCGCGCACGCCACCGTAAGCTTACGGTAAGCGTACGGTAAGCGTACGGTAAGCGTACCGTAAGCGGGCTCAGATATATATATTGATTTAAAGGCTATTTTCTCAGAATCTACTGAACAGATTTACACCAAACCTACAAAAGGCACTTCCTTGACCTAGGGACTACCTCTCTGCCAAATTTCTAGTAATTCTGTTCAGCCGTTCGGGCTGTAGCTCGTTCTAAAGGTCCTATGGAAAAATGCATGGGAAAAACGCGTTTTGGGACCCCCCTTTTATCTCAGCCCCCGCTTGACGAATCCCCCCGAGACTTTCAGGGTAGGAGCGGAGCGTAGCGCCCCACCTATTTTGAGAAATTCGCGAGGATTCGTCGACCGGCGCCAAAGTTATTCAAAATAGAATGTTGAGGTTTTCCTATGGAAACGTGGTCCTAACTATAACTACCTACTGGCGACCGCCAGTAGGTAATATATATATATATATATATATATATATTCATATAGACTACTTTGAAGAAAGAATCAACTCGCAACATCATGTCCCAGCCCTAAACGGCAGGAGCATGCAAGCATGGGCATCCAGAGCCCACACACCCTGAACATATGCAGAAGTGTATCAGCAGTTACTCCTATTGGCCCATCCCTTCATGGAATTCTACTGGCCAATGAATACTGCAAGAACGCAGGAGCATAGAAAACTTGACGATTACAGTATCAAAGTTCGAAAGACAGAAAATAACTTTGAGTCTCAATAAACTACAAATACCAGAGCAAACAAAAAGGGACCTTCTGTTCCTTTCTTTTGCCTTTTTTTTTCCCCCAAGAAATAATTATAAAAAAAACAAGATGATGTAGCGAAAGGGGGCTACATAAATTGCAGTTCAAATAGAAGTACAGCCTTGTCAACAACAGGCACCTACAACACCTATGATACACAACAATATGAAAAAACACAGCAACACATAGTAATATGTATGCTCCATATATCATCATACATAACATCCTTGAAATGAGGGACTTGGTAGAAGTTACCTAGCCTCAGAAAACAGTGGGGGGGGGTCTGCCACCACCACAACTGTATATGTGATATTGTTAGAAGAAAATTGCTAACTGTGAATTGGCAAACAAGAAAAAACAATCAAGAAACCTCACAAAGTGAGACATGCTGAAAGAAAAAGTACATGCCCTCCAGAAGATAGGGAATGAAGACCAGAACTTCATATATCAAACGCAACTGTTGTCAAAATACCGCACCACAGCGGAGTAGGGATAAGTATACTGCTCACAATGTAGAGCATGGAGGTATACCGCCCCACAACTTGGAGCATGGGTAGATATTGTCTGTATTGTGTACTAAAATCATGTTTATACTAGACGCTGTTCTTACCCAAAGGAAGAATTCACAAGCAAATAAGATTTGAAGAATGCAAAACTGTGAATTGTGAACTACACCACGATCCAACTTGCTACATCTCTTCAAAGCTCTGAAGCACTCAAAGAAATACTTAGGAAGTGAAACATATCGCACAGAAGCCATTGGTTTGGAAGTAACTATAAATGCGTTTAAATGCAACAGAACCTTGTGAAAGGCTATCACTAGAAGGAAATAGAGCCCTTGCTCACTACAATAGTTCTTAGTAGAACATATTATGAAGTCTGAGGCGGACACAGCCGCATAACAGAAAGAATTTACAGTGAAGAAACATACTCCCAATGTAGTATTCATGAAGAGTTATTGTTAGACCTGCCAGCCCTTTGGCTGTTCCCTCCTCATTTTTTTCCTTTTACCCTCCAATTTTTCTGTCCACTAGTTTTGTTTTTGGTGTTGACGTAGAGGCTCTGGGTGCCCCATTTTCACTGATTGAGGGTGAGGCGCAAGGTGCATCTCTAAAATGGAGGGAGGGAGAGAGCTCTTACACAAAATGGTGGCCTAAACTGTCACCTCAGAGCCTGGGCCATAGACTGTCATGAGGGGTTCTAGAACCTTCTGGCCAGTCAGGGCCCAGGCTATATATAGAGGTGAGGGGCGGCGGCCATTTTGTAGGAGAAGAGGTAGTCAGGAGTAAGGCATCTGAGTGGGGGAGGTGGGTGCGCTAGAGAAGAAAACTGACAGATCCTAGGGCCTGCTTTTCTTCCTCCTCGGCTGACACTACCCCCTACCTCTTGACCTGACCCTGCCCTCAGCCACTGACCCTGGGATCACCTCAAGCTCTGGAGCTCCCCACCTTGCCAGGACTCCTGAGGAGAACGGGGAAATAGAGTGATTACCTCTGGCTCTCCTGACTTTGCCTGGGACTCTTCTATCCTTTGACGCCACTGGCGTGTGGCCTGCCACTTCCTAGCCTGCCTGTCCTGAGCTGGGGCAACACTGAGGGAGAAAGGGGGTGCTTGGCGCATAAGAAATCGCCACCCCCTAGCCTGCAGATCACCCCCTTAACTTTGGCCACCCCCGCTGAAAGACCCCATAAGGAATCACTCACCGCTGCGGCCCAAGGCCCGTAAGGTCAACCCTCCAGTCACCTGGGGTTTGTGAGGAAGACTGGGACCCCTCCGCTGCTGTCGCAGCTTTTGAAATGCGGCCCTTCATGTGGAGAGAGAGCCGCTGGAGTTCCCCGTAGGCCGCATTAGGCCTGAGGCCCAGAAACTCGGATCACGTGACGGGGGCGGACTGCGAGACGCCGCCCCGCCGATGCACGATTTGCTGCCAGGCCGCACCCCCGCAGGTCGCGCTGCCAAGGGCGACTGCAGGCGCGAACCCTGGACGAGTGAAGGGAGCCGAGAGCCCTCTTGCCAGAAAGAGACCATCGCCAGGGCCTAACTGAGGCCGAAGAACAAGGTAACCCACCCCCCCCACCCCCGGGGAAGAGGGCGGGAGGCCTATGTAAGGTCCGGAGCACGCCCCTCCCCCGGGGTGATTCCCCGTCAGTTCGTTTGCCCCAAATCCCCCGAGTGAGCCCTCCACCGGCCGAGTCTACTTGCAAGTGCCCACAAGTGAGGAAACCCCTGGGGGAAGAGGGCGGAAGGCCGGAGCGGCCCTGGATTCGCCCCTCCCCTGGGAAAAGTCTCTCCCCGAGCCCGGCGGCCTTCCATGGTTACAGCGGGAGAAGTAACTCGGCTCCTGGCCCCTGCTCTCTCGAGTGAGGGAAGTAACAACTGCAGAGTAAACGGAGCATTTTGGGGAAAAAGGCAGAACCAGCCATGTGTAATAAGCCTATGTAAGGCTAGATTTCATGCATCCCGGTATGACCAAATCTGAAGTGTTAATGAGCTAATATGAACAGTTCTACAATTGGTAACTCAATTTCAAGAGCATAGTGATCGTTGTGAACTGTCCTATAATTACTGACCTGATAATCAGAGCATTGTGGTTGTCATGTGCGGCGCTATATTTATTGACTCTATTTAACGCGCTACATCAATGCTATGTGCGGCGCTATATTTATTGATTCTATTTAAAGCGCTATGTCAATGCTATGTGGGACGCTATATTTATTGACTCTATTTAAAGCGCTACATCAATGCTATGTGCGGTGCTGTATTAATTGACTATTTAAAGTGCTATGTCAATGCTATGTGCGGCGCTATATTTATTGACTCGATTTACAGTGCTAAGTAATTGCTAAGTGCAGCATGATGATTGATGACTTTATTTAAAACGCTAGTGAATTTGCTGTACTGTCAATCTAGTAACGATTAAATGTTTGGACCCTAATGTGTTCTAGACAGACACTGATTGATTTGAAAAGAAGCAAGATAAAAGAAAGATAAAGCTTTTCAACCTTTTCTAATTACCTGGTGTAGCGTCCTTTTTAAGTGGTGGTACGCTGGAGTGTGAGGTGAGTGTGATGCAAGCACAACATGTTTCTCGGGCATAGGCCTTTCCACTTGAGCCAAGCTACCCTAGGACGATAGGTCCAACAAGTCGGTGTTCAGCGGTGGGATCCTGAGCTTGTGTTTGCATCCACTCATTAGCAGTTTAGCGTGCGCTACGCACCCTACACCTAATTTTTGTTTTTATTGGAGTTTTCTCCAGGTTGTCTCCCTGATTGGAAATTTTTGAAATTATCTCTGACCTGTGGTGGGTTCTTGTTAAGGTTCATCTTATCCTCTGAGTCCTGTTCCGCATTGTTTAGGGCCCCACCTGGCGGGATGGAGTTTGAGTTGGGTAGGCTAGAAGAGTATACTGTAACCCAGTTAAAGGAATTCTGCCAGGAGAGGGGGGTATTTTTCAAGTAGGGAGCAAAGAAAGTGGAGCTCCAGACTAGCTTGAGAGCCTGGGTGATGGCCCACCCTAGCGGGGAACGGGGGGAGCAGGGACCGGAACCGGACACCACGGAAGGGACAGAAGCACTTTTCCCCCCTGAGAGCGGCAATATGGATATAGGACCCAGGGCACCTCCAAGGGCCGGTAGTAGCGCTTCAGGGGGAAGCCTGTCTTCAGCTGATTTAGCCGACAGGAGGGAGGAGAGGCAATTCAGGATGGAATTAGCCCGCTTGGAGAAAGAGAGGGAAGAGCGGAGGTTCCTTCATGAGCTCCATTTGAAGGAATTGGATCTCAAGGCCCTTCAGTTCGGAGCCCCCAGTAGTCCTGTTGGTGGCAGCGTACAGAAAGAGGTCACCAGGGAGCCCAGACCCTATTTACCTAAGGACGTAGTTGCCAGCTACGGTGTTGGGGATGACATCGCCAAGTGGTTGGCTGCCTATGAGGTCTCCTTACGAGCCCATGGGATCCCGGAAGCTCAGTGGGGGGGTGGTCTGTACAGGTACATGCCTCCGGTGGGGAGGGATGCCCTTTTAGCCCTAGAACAACGGGAGAAGACCAATTACCCCACCATGAGGGTCGCCTTGATTAGGAAATTTGGGCTGACCCCTGAAAAGTACAGGCAGAGATTCCGGGGCAGCCAAAAACTGGCCACCCAGAACTGGATTACGCAAAAAAAAGCTTTGGAGGGCTGGGTGCAGGGCAGTGAGGTAAAAGATTACGAGGGGTTGTATAACCTGTTTTTGAGGGAGCACCTCCTCGAGAAAACTTTTCCGGAGCTGCGTCAACACCTGGTGGACAGCAAGCTAACTAATCCTAGAAAGCTTGCAGAGGAGGCGGACATCTGGGCTAGTACCCGGGTGTCCTCAAAAGGGACTGGGGGGAGTTTCCAAGGGACTGGTCAGGGCTCCCCCCAGAAGAAAGGGGGGAAGACAAAAAGAAGGAGTTCCCTAAAGGCCCCCAAAAGAGTTCGCAGGGAAAGGGATCAGGATTCCCTCCTAAGGTTGGCCCCCACAAACCCCCTTATCCTGACCGTGGTCAGCAGCCTAGGGTTGTCCGTTGTTATGAGTGTGGCGAGATTGGGTACTACAAGGGGGATACTAAGTGTCCCAAGAGACCACACCCTCCCACTGGAGGAAAGACCCCTGGGGTGGCGAGTGTAGTGCTCGGGGAGGAGTTGCCCCTAGATAAGGGAGGTGAGTGGGCAGGGCTAACACTAGGGTCCCTGGGAGATTGCGAGATGGTTCCTAAGACCCATGTGCCCTCGAATACTGAAAAGTACAGGCAGTGGGTCACCATCAATGCCCAGAGGGTGGAGGCTCTGAGGGACACAGGAGCCAGCATGACTATGGTAAGGAGTCAGCTGGTGTCCCCAGAGCAGGTGATTCCCAACGTAGTCCACCCGGTTGTGATGGCTGACAACCAAGAGGGTCACTAACCGGTGGCTCAGATTCCCTTTGAGAGGGGAGGGGTTGCGGGTCCTCTACGGGTTGCGGTAAGCCCTCCCATGCCGGTCGACTGTCTGTTGGGAAATGACCTTGAACATACCGCATGGAAGGAGGTCGAGTTCAAGGCTCATGTGGAGATGTTGGGGTCGCCCGAGTGGACTTGTGCCAACACGCGGTCCGTGACTGCCCGGAGAGGGAGTTCACAGAGGTTGGAGCCTGAGACAAAGGCCCAACCAGCTGCCAAAAAGAGTAAACGGGGACAGGGGAAGCCTGCCCCGGCTTCTGCACCTCGTAAGATGGATGGGGCAACTGAGGTGGTTCCGGATTCCACAGAGGGGGATGTGACTCCCCTGGAGGGCTTACTTACCCCTGCAGAATGGCAGGTGGAGGGAGGACCTACCAGGGAGGAGTTTTGTCGGGCCCAGAAGGAGTGGCCCACCCTTGAGGGCTTACGGCGACAGGCCGAAGCCCAGGCAGCGGGTAACGATTCGGGGAACTTCCACATATATTGGGAAGATGGTCTCCTCTATAGCGAACCCAAGGCTCCGGTGCATGGATCATCCCGGGCCTTGGTGGTTCCCCAGCGTTACTGAGCCTTCCTTTTGGAATTGGCTCACGAGATACCCTTGGCAGGACACTTGGGACAGGACAAGACCTTTGCTCGGCTTGTTCCTCACTTCTACTGGCCTCAGATGAGGATTACGTCCGACACTTTTTGTAGGACGTGTGCTACCTGCCAAGCTAGTGGGAAAACAGGGGTGAAGCTGAAGGCTCCCCTGGAACCACTACCTGTCGTTGGCACCCCCTTTGAAAGGGTGGGCATCGACATTGTTGGGCCATTGGATCCACCAACGTCTGCCGGTCACAGGTTTATCTTGGTTCTGGTGGATCATGCCTCCCGGTACCCAGAGGCAATCCCTCTGAGGACCATTACTGCACCTGCGGTGGCACGGGCCCTGATGGGGATTTTCACCCGGACGGGGTTCCCCAAGGAAGTTGTGTCAGACAGAGGTACCAACTTCATGTCGGCATACATGCGGGCTATGTGGAAGGAGTGTGGAGTCACTTACCGGTTCTCCACCCCTTATCACCCCCAGACCAATGGTCTGGTGGAAAGGTTTAACAAAACCTTGAAGGGCATGATCAGGAGTCTGCCCGACAGCCTGCGGAGGAAATGGGACGTCCTCCTACCTTGTTTACTGTTTTCCTACCGGGAAGTACCACAGAAGGGAGTGGGCTTCAGCCCCTTCGAGCTGTTGTATGGACACCCTGTTCGTGGACCCCTCAGCCTCGTGAAGGATGGATGGGAAAAGACTCCCAGAAAACTTCCCCCGGATGTAGTGAGCTACATGCTGGCCTTTCATAGCCAAATGGCTAGGTTGTGGAAGCAAGCTTCCGAAAACCTAGAAGCCAGCCAGACGGTCATGAAGGAGTGGTATGACCGCAATGCTCACCCGGTGGAGCTGGAGCCTGGCCAGAAGGTGTGGGTTATGGAACCTGGAGAGCTTAGCGCCCTCCAGGATCGCTGGTCAGGCCCCTTTGAGGTGGTTGAGAAGAAGGGGAAGGTCACCTATGTGTTGGATCTCAAAACCCCCAGGCAGCCCCATCGGGTGCTCCATGTAAACCGCCTCAAGCCCCACCAAGAGAGATCAGAGGTCACTTTGATGATGGTGACTGATGGGTCAGAGGAAGAGGAAAGTGAACCTCTCCCTGATCTTTTTGCGTCCCAAGAAAAGGATGGGTCGGTAGAGGGAGTAATCCTCTCACCATCTCTAACTCCCGAACAGCGGAGAGACTGCCGCCAGGTTTTGGAGCAGTACGCTTCACTGTTCTCGCTTATCCCGGGGAGGACTCACCTGTGTACCCATGATGTGAACACAGGGGACAGCCCACCTGTGAAGTCCAAGTCCTACCGCTTGTCGGATAAGGTGAAGGCTAGCATCCATGGTGAAGTCACCAAGATGCTGGAGCTGCGAGTGATTGAACCTTCAAGCAGTCCCTGGTCCAGTCCGGTGGTACTGGTACCCAAAGCTGCCCCACCGGGCACTACCCCAGAACTCAGGTTCTGTGTGGATTACAGGGGACTGAACTCTGTGACAAAGACCGATGCTCATCCTATCCCGAGGGCGGATGAGCTCATTGACCGGTTGGGAGCTGCCCAATATCTGAGTACCTTTGACCTTACATCTGGGTACTGGCAGATCTCCCTGACAGATGGAGCAAAGGAAAGGTCAGCCTTCTCCACACCTGAGGGTCACTGTGAGAAGTTGGCCTGATATATGATGTCACTAATTCTAGTGTACACCTTGTATCAGTCCAAACAACCCTTATGGTGATTGGTTGTAAAGTCAACCTTATAGACACCGACCCCTCAACTCTCGACATCGCACGTGGGACAGCTTGTGAGCGGCTCCTGGTCTTTCACTGCATTGCCTGGTCCACGCAGCTACAGCTCCAAGGTTATCGTCAACAGTCCTGCATCACCCGACATCAGTGGACATTCGTCTTCCGTGCCTCCTAGTCACTCCTGAGTGGCATAAACTCTGTCCCCGCTGCTTACAGGTACTTCTCATCTTGAATCCACCTTAAGGTTCCTCCGTACACTTTCACCTTCTTCGCCAGCGCCACCTTCCTGAAGTCCTCCATTGAGTTTGACGGTGGTTTCCGATGCCACTAAACACCTATGCACCCAGCTCCCCTGGTTTAGGTATCCTGGTTCCTAGGGTATCAACGGGTAAGGTGACTATCCAACTTTCTGGCTTCCACTAGGTTTCTTCAGGGTGCCCTGGAGAGGTTCCTTCTTCTTTAAAATTGCAACTGGTAATTACCCATTGGCTTCAATTGAGCACACTGTCGTGTTTCCACTCTGCACACAGCCTCCGTGGGGTTCCTGGGTACTTACCTGGGGTGGTTTCTTGGGTCCCCAGTGTGAGAAGTTGGCCTGATATATGATGTCACTAATTCTAGTGTACACCTTGTATCAGTCCAAACAACCCTTATGGTGATTGGTTGTAAAGTCAACCTTATAGACCAGCTATCCTAGTGGTAGCATGGACAAGAGCAGTCTTAGGCTAAACTCTGTATGGCATGTGAAGCCAGCTGTTATACCATATGTAATCCCTTGAATACCAAATAAAAGGACACCACAACAGATATATATATATAAAATAAAGTGTATTTATTCTAGTTCTAGTCAAACCCTCAGCACTCTTTATGAGATTCGAGGTAAGTACAACACAGTCTTATTTAAGCATACATTAAGTCACACAGGTAAGTAATACAGTTAGGCCCTAGGGGCCACGCAAACCCTATACTAAGTAAGTGGTATAAGAACCACTGTCACGAACACAGGATAGGCCTAGGCCTAGGGAATCGCTGGGGCTACACTATACTACCAAAGGTTAGGAAGTGGGAGGCCCACGGGATTCAGGTGCAGAGTGGAAACACTCACGCGTAATGCGTAAAAGTCGATAGAAATAGAAGTTATTAGAATGTAACAGTTTTAGGACACTTCTGAAATAGCTAGGAAGTCGAGACTCGGAAACTAGACCCTAGGATAGTCAATACCCTTGTGAGCACCGGAGTACTCAAGTTACCTAGCCCACGGGCTGCGGGTGCATAGGTGTGAACTTGCGTCGGGTTTCATCGTTGACTCCTATGGATGCCTGAAGGAAAGTTGCTGACAGGCAGTCAGTGAAGAGTGTCCGGTGGATCCCAAGGATGGGATCAAGAAGGAAGGATACCTGCAAGCAGAAGGGACAGAGTCTAGGTCACCAGCCAGGAGCCGGGAAGGAACCAGGAAGGAACCAGGCGATGTCGTGCAGATGCAGGTGAAGAGGTGAAGCTTGTCGCAGCAGTCACGGGTACCAGGAGGCGTCGAGGACGACCAGGACCAGGAGGTGAGCTGTCCCACGAAGGCTCTTGCTGTCGGCGGCGTCGAAGTCGAGTCAGGACCCAACAAGCCTTGGCAAGCGGAACCCACGCAGGATGGAGGACTTGCTTCTGGTGCAGACCAGGAAGGTCTGGGGTGCTTCTCTTTCACAGAGGAGCGGGTGCCGGTCTGGAGGAGCCGGACCAGCAAGATGAAAACAAAGGTTCGTCGTCGCAGAGGTCACTAGCCAACGGGCCAGCAACCGGACAACACGTCGAGCAACTCAGGTGCAGAAGGGCCCCACGCAGAACACGTGAAGTGTGGGGAGCTGATCTTCTTTGCAGATGGTGCTCGGGATGGGGGCTTCTCAATTCCCCAAGCACAGCCTCGAGGAAGCCTCAGAAGTTGCGCTAGTCAGTTACTAGCCACTTTTCCCAAGTCGCCGGTCCCACGTCCCTCGTCGCCTCCACGGGTCTCAGCTTCGCTGTAGATGTGGATCTGGGTCAGAGGTGTCTGGAAGTCTCGGCGCTGGTCAGTCTCTGCAGTCGTCCCTCGTAGGATCAGTGGCAAAGCAAGCAGCGGTCGCTGGATGGTGCCTGGTTGCCCAGGGTGGTCACTCCTTGGCCACAAGGTAGATTTCTTCAGTCTTCTTCCTGAGGTCGAATGTCGAAGGTCCAGAGTTTCTGTACAAGTTGCAGATTCAGGTTAATCTAATTTAGCAGGGCTCAGCTACCTACTGATATACTGGGCTAGTGGGCTGGGTTATCTGCAAGGTCCCTCCTATGGGTGGGACCAGGAAGGGGAGTGGTTACACCCCCTTTCCTTTGTCCAGTTTCGCGCCAGAGCTGGGACTGGAGTGCCCCAGCGCCGGTTTGAACTGGACTATGCATGGGACACCTTGTGTGCCCCAGGCATGTCTCATTCCTTTCAGCCCTCCCTGCCCCAATACACTAAAGTCTGTCTGGGGAGGTGCTAGCACCTCCCCAAGCAGGAAACCTATTGTCCAGGCCTCCCTGGCTGGGAGGGCTCCCAGCTGCAGGAGGTCAGACTCGTGTCTGTGGCAGCAGCATCCATTTTGTGATACTGAGGCTTTGGTCAGGGTTAAACAGCAAAGTAGGATTTTAACATGTCTCTCCCTCTAGAAGGGGGGAATAATATCCTCATCACCAGAAATGGTATGGGGGTATTATTCCAAAGTGTTAGACACCTTACACGACATGTTTTGATAAAGCCAAACCATAGTTACCATAACCGTTTAAGATTATAAGGCACTTTAGAGTATATGGTAGGCTATATCATAGAACAGCTATAAGGACATGGTTCCGAAAGCTGCAGACAGGCTCAGCTCATGCTAGAGCACCATCTCACATGTTACCAAGCACTCTGCCTCCAGGATTGTTAAGGCCTGCCATAGGAGTGGCTGATAGGTACACATGTGTCTATTTTAAGGGTAGATCTAGGTATACTATATCTAAGCAAGGGGTGATTACACGACCTTGCCCCAGCTGAGTGATCAGCCAGTTGTGTCTGATTGGAAGGCCAGACCAGGGGTGGCATAATACATGCTGCAGCCCCTGGGAGGCCTAGGGTACACCTATGCCCTGGGTACCTAGGGTACACTGTACAGGGTCCAATAAGGTGATCCTTACCAATTGGGTATGTACCTAGGGTACATGGAGTCCATTTTAAAGAGAGAGCAGACAGCCTGAGACCCTGAATGGCAGGATCTCAGGCCAACTAAGTCGAAAAACCAGCTAGACACCAGGCAAAAAGTTGGGGGTAACCATAGTCAGATATCCACCTTCCTACAGTCACTACCAGTTCTGCGTGTTGCCCTTTGGGCTCAAGAACGCCTCTGCCACTTTTCAGCGGCTGGTGAACCAGGTCCTCGCCGGAATGGAGGCTTTCTCGGCTGCTTACCTGGATGACATTGCCGTCTTCAGCAGCAGCTGGGAGGACCATTTGTGTCACCTTCAGGCTGTCCTTCAGGCCCTGCAGCAGGCGGGTCTGACGATTAAGGCCAGCAAGTGACAGATCGGGCAGGGGTCGGTAGTGTACCTCGGTCACTTGGTGGGGCGGGGCAAGGTGCAACCCCTCCAGGCCAAGATCGAAACCATCATGGCCTGGGAACCCCCCCAAGACTCAGACGGAGGTCCGAGCCTTTCTGGGCCTCACCGGTTACTACCGACGCTTCGTCAAGGGGTATGGAACCACCGTGGCTCACTTGACTGAGCTTACATCTAAGAAGCACCCTCGATGGGTAATCTGGACAGAGCTGTGTCAACGAGCCTTTGACACCTTGAAACAAGCAATGTGTGCGGCACCTGTCCTTAGGGCCCCTGACTTTTCCAAAGAGTTCATCGTCCAGACGGATGCGTCGGAGCACGGCATAGGGGCAGTGCTGTCGCAACTCAATGAAGAGGGTCTGGACCAACCCGTGGTTTTCCTATCTAGGAGACTACTCCCCCGGGAACAGAGGTGGAGTGCGATTGAGAGGGAGGCTTTTGCGGTGGTGTGGGCCCTGAAGAAGTTGCGGCCATACCCGTTTGGCTCGCACTTCCTGGTTCAGACCGACCCCTGAGATGGCTGATGCAAATGAGGAGCGAGAATCCTAAGTTGTTGAGATGGTCCATCTCCCTACAGGGAATGGACTTTAGGGTGGAACATCGCCCAGGAGTGGACCACGCCAATGCTGACGGTCTCTCTAGGTATTTCCGCCTTAGTGAGGAGAACTCCCAAGGGATTGGGTAGCTCACACCACTTTCAGCTGGGGGGGACGCGTGTTAGACCTGCCAGCCCTTTGGCTGTTCCCTCCTCATTTTTTTCCTTTTTTCCCCTTTACCCTCCAATTTTCCTGTCCACTAGTTTGGTTTTTGGTGTTCACGTAGAGGCTCTGGGTGCCCCATTTTCACTGATTGAGGGTGAGGCGCAAGGTGCTTCTCTAAAATGGAGGGAGGGAGAGAAGCTCTTACACAAAATGGTGGCCTAAACTGTCACCTCAGGGCCTGGGCCATAGACTGTCATGAGGGTTTTAGAACCTTCTGGCCCACTCTGGCCAGTCAGGGCCCAGGCTATATATAGAGGTGAGGGGCGGTGGCCATTTTGTAGGAGAAGAGGTAGTCAGGAGTAAGGCATCTGAGTGGGGGAGGTGGGTGCGCTAGAGAAGGAAACTGACAGATCCTAGGGCCTGTTTTTCTTCCTCCTCGGCTGACACTACCCCCTACCTCTTGACCTAACCCTGCCCTCAGCCACTGACCCTGGGATCACCTCAAGCTCTGGAGCTCCCCACCTTGCCAGGACTCCTGAGGAGAACGGGGAAATAGAGTGATTATCTCTGGCTCTCCTGACTTTGCCTGGGACTCTTCTATCCTTTGACGCCACTGGCGTGTGGCCTGCCACTTCCTAGCCTGCCTGTCCTGAGCTGGGGCAACACTGAGGGAGAAAGGGGGTGCCTGGCGCGTAAGAAAGCGCCACCCCCTAGCCTGCAGATCAACCCCTTAACTTTGGCCACCTCCGCTGAAAGACCCCATAAGGAATCACTCACCGCTGCGGCCCAAGGCCCGTAAGGTCAACCCTCCTGTCACCTGGGGTTTGTGAGGAAGACTGGGACCCCTCCACTGCCGTCGCAGCTTTTGAAACGCGGCCCTTCGTGTGGAGAGAGAGCCGCTGGAGTTCCCCGTAGGCCACATTAGACCTGAGGCCCAGAAACTCGGATCACGTGACGGGGGTGGACTGTGAGACGCCGCCCCCGCCGATGCACGATTTGCTGACAGGGCCGCGCCCCCCGCAGGTCGCGCTGCCAAGGGCGACTGCAGGCGCGAACCCTGGACGAGTGAAGGGAGCCGAGAGCCCTCTTGCCAGGAAGAGACCATCGCCAGGGCCTAACTGAGGCCGAAGAACAAGGTAACCCCCCCGGGGAAGAGGGCGGGAGGCCTATGTAAGGTCCGGAGCACGCCCCTCCCCCGGGGTGATTCCCCGTCAGTTCGTTGGCCCCAAATCACCCGAGTGAGCCCTCCACCGGCCGAGTCTACTTGCAAGTGCCCACAAGTGAGCAAACCCCTGAGGGAGGAGGGCGGAAGGCCGGAGTGGCCCTGGATTCGCCCCTCCCCTAGGAAAAGTCTCTCCCCGAGCCCGGCGGCCTTCCATGGTTACAGCGGAAGAAGTATCTCGGCTCCTGGCCCCTGCTCTCTCGAGTGAGGGAAGTAACAACTGCAGAGTAAACGGAGCATTTTGGGGGCAAAGGCAGAACCAGCCATGTGTAATAAGCCTATGTAAGGCTAGATTTCATGCATCCCGGTATGACCAAATCTGAAGTGTTATTGAGCCAATATGAACAGTTCTACAATTGGTAACTCAATTTCAAGTGCATAGTGATCGCTGTGAACTGTCCTATAATTACTGACCTGATAATCAGAGCATTGTGGTTGTCATGTGCGGCGCTATATTTATTGACTCTATTTAACGCGCTACATCAATGCTATGTGCGGCGCTGTATTTATTGATTCTATTTAAAGCGCTATGTCAATGCTATGTGCGGCGCTATATTTATTGACTATTTAAAGCGCTACATCAATGCTATGTGCGGCGCTGTATTAATTGACTATTTAAAGTGCTATGTCAATGCTATGTGCGGCGCTATATTTATTGACTCGATTTACAGTGCTAAGTAATTGCTAAGTGCAGCATGATGATTGATGACTATTTAAAACGCTAGTGAATTTGCTGTACTGTCAATCTAGTAACGATGAAATGTTTGGACCCTAATGTGTTCTAGACAGACACTAATTGATTTGATTTGAAAGAAAAATGAAGCAAGATTAAAGAAAGATAAAGCTTTTCTACCTTTTCTAATGACCTGGTGTAGCGTCCTTTTTAAATGGTGGTACGCTGGAGTGTGAAGTGAGTGTGATGCAAGCACAACATGTTTCTCGGGCATTGGCCTTTCTACTTGAGCCAAGCTACCCTAGGACAATAGGTCCAACAATAGCAAACCAGTACTCCACATACATTAAGTCATATACCCATAAAAAGGGTATAGTCTCTTGAGCCGAGCTCTTCATCAGAGATGATAGAAAAAAAAGTAAACCAGCTACCCAGCTGCAAACCTTATCAGAGAAGTAAAGACTCAAACCTGGAGGGTGATAGTCTACCATAAGAGAGAAGCAGTGCTTACACTTCAACACCACCAATGCCATGAAGGTCATAACACCGAGACCACAGTCGTGGACATCATAGATCAAAATATACAAGACCAGATGAGGTGCAGTCACAAGTTGCTAGCCATGAGGCGCTGGTCTGCAGAATCAGCATGGCTATCAAATAAATTGAGGCCATCTCAAACTATCTCGGGGAAACTAGATTCACGCAGCCAAGCATGTCATCTTAGAGCTACAGATCTAGCCACAGCCCTACCTACGGAATCCGTAGTGTTTATTGCCGAGCCGATAGTGAACTCAGCCATTTCACGACCATCCTGTACTAGCTGAAAAAATTCAGCTCTAACTTCGTAGTCGGTCAACATAATCCCATAGGGCAAAGGAAGCCCTTCCAAACACACAGGACATGTTCAAAGACCTTAGGGCCGAACTAGTGAACGCAAACAAATTATGGCAAAACGTCTCCAACCACCGAGACTCCCTGCCTGGTGGAAACAAGAGAGGAGCTTTCAAATTCAGCGAAGCCAACGCTGCCTGCACAACAAGCCCTCTAGCCTTAGGGTGCTGAGAAAGACAAACAAGGTCACCTGGAGCAGGTCGATGATGGTGTGCAATGGTACACTTAATAGAGACTCCTGACGTTGGCATGCTCCATGTACCCAAAAGAATGTTGTATAGCAACTCTCCAAACGGAAGCAAAGGCTCGACCCCAGAGCCACCTTGATGGAGCAGATACAACAAGGGATCAGAGGACAGAGTCGCCAGAGGAAGCTGCAGCTTTAAAATGTTAGCAGCCCTTTTAATGACCCCAGCAAAAGCCGCACTAGCCTCTGTTGCTATTCTAGGATGTGAAAGTAATTCGTAGGTAGGAGACGGTTGAAGACAGGCGTCCCCACCAAAAACTAAAGAGCCTCCTGCATTAGGCTGGCAAAGAACACCCAAATGCTCATGTCACGAGGTCGGAGATGACATAGGAGAAGAGGTACCGTACTCCCCGTGCCTCATGTCAAATGGAGTACTATTTCTTCCTGTGCAGACTCCATCACCTTTAAATCTGCGGAATCCCACAACCAAGAAGGAGGCGGTCTGCAATCCCTTTTGATGAACCCTTGCCCAATCAGGATGTGAAACGGCGCTGAAGAACCAGGAAAAGGAAATAGCAAGCAGTCCTGAGGGAAGAAAGAGAGCTGAACACAACGGAGAGATGCCATGGAAAACCAACGCTTGGAGTCTAGCCGAGATACCAGTTCCCGTGGAAAGCCGAAAATCCACCCCAGAGAGAGAGGAGATGCCTGGAGGCCACCGGTACAGCGATTCGCCCCGCACGTTCCTGGAGGAACGTGGCTAACCAAGGTAGACTCCGTATGCAGGGGATTATGGGGAGCCGAGGAAATAAGGGGAGGACCCCAGCTCTTCAATCTTCTGAGAGCAAAACCGGTGACCTAACTGATATTCACTTGGTGGTGGTTCCTTCGTAGCGTTTGTTTTGGGTGATACCTCCCTCACAGATTCCCTACTCTCCTGCCTTGAGCCTACTTCCAGAATGGTCACCGTTGGTAAATTCCGTTCCGCTCGCGGAATTTGCGGAATTTGGGTAATTTGGGTAATTTCGCGTTCCGCGGAGAATGCGGAATTGCCCAAAATTATGCGTTCCACGGCTTTGCGGAATTATTTGCTTGTTCGCATTCTCAAAATGCGTGTTCGCGAGATATTTTCCCCCGAGCACGCAAACAGCAATCGCGAAGAGGAAAAAAGCATCGCGAACAAGCAATTCCGCGTGTTCGTGGAATTTCTGCGTGTTCGCGGGGACTTTTTACCGTTTTGCGGGGCTTTGCATAGCGCGACTATGCAAATTCTGCTCACCCCTAAAAAGCATTCCAAGGTCTGGAGAAGTATATAGACCACTGGCCTCACCCAACTCCTCTCTACAGTCCGTTTCTTCGAACTGGTCTGTTAGAGGGTCCACAGATCCCTCACAGTCCTCCTCACCCTCCTCTGGTCGCCTCTGGCGATAGGGAACACCAAGGGAGAACAAAGGTACAAAAGTACCAGTCAGCGCAGGTACCAACATCGGTCGACGCCGGTCCGGCTCCGTGTCCATGTCGAGGGGGAGGCTGGGTCGACGTCGGTTGGGGACACAACCAGCATCTGAGGGGGTGGAGGTGTTGCCAATTGATTCAGCACCGAAGGAGGTGTTGTAAGGTCAACCGGCGCTGATCCGGATCCAGACCTGGATCCCTAGGAGTCCTGCGGCGCCGAAACCGCTGGCATCGAAGGCCTAGAAACCCCTGCCAAGTCAGCAGGGCCTGAAGGCACTCGGGCAGAGTCGGGCTGCCCAAAGATGGAGTGGAGGGCTTCGTAAAAACTATGAAGTTGGGCAGGGGTCGCTCCAGCTCCAAGGAAGGTGGGGTGGCTCGGAATCGACCAAACAGGCTCCGCGAGCGGAGCCAGACGACTACCTTCAGCATCCTGCATCACATCAGCCAACAGTCAGGTAGAACGCGAAGAGCGACGGTGCTTCTTCGCCTTCTTTTTGTGCTTTAAATTACCCAAAGACTTCGATGAGGAGTGGTGGTGATGGCTCCGCGACCTCCCTCCCAACCGAGACTTCGAGTGGCACAGAGCCGACTGCCAGGCCTCCTGAAGCTTTCGGGACCGCTCCCGCAAAGACTTCGAAGTTATGACCTGGCAGTCGGAGCACGAGTTTGGGTCGTGGTCGTGCTCCAGACACCAGAGGCACACTAGATGTTGGTCCATCACCGACATCAGCTTGTGGCAGGAGTCACAAGGCTTGAAGCAGGTTTGCCGATGTGACATCCCTGTGCACCAGGAGTCAAACAACTCGAAAACATGTCGACAAAAGTCGAAAAAAGACAGTCAAGAAGTCACTAGAGGTACCGCTCTCTGAATCTGCGCTGGCTGGCGCGGAAAAAGAAAGAACTGATGTCAGCGTGCAGGGGCAACGTCTGAGTAGATACCGGCTACATCATTCCGGCGATCACGATGCCAAAGACGAACACGGAGTTGACCGACACCACCTACCAACGCGCAGGGGTACTGCTGAAGAAAAATTCTCCGGACCCAATCTGACGCCTGGGGGTAATTCAAAGGTAAGGAATCCATAACTAATAGTCTCTTTCAGATATAGCCCTTCTCTGTGCCAGAGCAGGCCAGTACACCAGGGCCATCTGCATAAATGGCAGGAACAGCGCCTGCTAATGGAGTGCTGGAAAACCATTTAAAGAACAAGAGAGCTGACCCTTGGGGCCCGCATACGCACCAGATGGAGCCATCGCCCTACTGAAAATTCTATACATAGCATTCAGAAAACTCAACTGGTCACACCCCGGAGTCGGAAACGTTGGGTACTCATACTCATGCCTAGGAGGCTTAGACTGCGGCAAAACAGGATCCAGAACAGACTCAGAATCAGGGCGTCCGGGTGGAGTCAAGGCCCTTGGACTCGAGGGTGACGCCAGAGCATCCTTCAGAGAAGGCATCAGATTCCTCACCTTAGTCTTCAAAAGCCTTCGAACTCGGGGACACTGACTTTGGCGAGTTATCTCTCAAAGAATGGCACCGGGAACCATGACGCCTCTTCTTCTTATGCTTTCTCTTGGACAGCTCTGAAGAGTTGGGAGACGGCAACTCCGGCCGAGGATGAAACCTCTGACGTCTTCTCTTCTCCTTTCTTGCATTGGCCATAAAAAGCTATGCCTCCCTCTCTTTCAACGCCTTGGGGTTTATCTTCTGGCAAGATAAACAGGCGTCAACGTCGTGGTCTGAACTTAAGCACCAAAGACAGTCATCGTGAGGGCCTGTGATCGACATTTAACCCTCACGTTCCATGCAAAATTTTAAACTAAACTTCGTCGGAGGTGACATTATTTCCCTGCAATAATATTGCTATTTTCTGGAAAAAAAAGTCACAAGAGCTTTTAGTATAATCGAGAGCCCTGAAAAAAACTGTTAAGCGTCAAAGGCTTCAGCCAGCCGACAAGGGCTTCAAATAGATCCGATGATGTCACAAGGAGCTGTGTGCAGAGCTGTGGCTTATGATGTCCTCATCGACTTGGGAGAGCTGTGAAGAATAGTTTCTGTGGAATGCTGGCGCACTGGTATATTCAAAAGGTGAGGAATCCACAGGTAGATGTATGCATCAGAAATTATCTTATAAATAAGGTAAATAAATAAATTAAAACATATTAATCTGTGCCAAGTTTGCCAGGATGAAAAACAGGTCTATAGTTGATTTTAATTCATATTTTGCTCCATCGACTAGAACACACTCACTTCTCCAGTCCACCTTTACCGATGAAAAAGATCTTGATCAAAGCGCCTTCTTGCGTGACCTGTTGGGCATTGCAGCACAAGCCCAATGTAGAGCAACCCCAATGATGAGGCATGCCACCTTCGAGTGGGTGAGTGCACTTGCTCCTAAGAGTAAACGCTCCCAGGGACGACACCCAGACCCCTATCATGAGTCTGCTGAGTCAGTACGAAACAGTATACCCCTATTTACACTGTTTCAAAGGCATCTTCGCGTTATTGTAGTGGAGACGGAGTTCCATGTACACATATTGCTATGTTAGCATAAGTGTCTTAGATGTAAAACGCCATCTTGTCACTTTTGCTGCTTTTGCAAACAACACTGCAGGTAGCTGTTATTATAAGAAAAACTACTTGCTTGCTTTTTCTTCACATGAGAACGGTCTGTTGTTCACATCCCTAGACGTGCACCGCGACCTTAGTCTGAACACTGTGTGCAGAAGCCGTCAAGGTCAAATAACAATGTATGCTTTTGAATTCATGTTGATCGGCCCACGCTCTAGCCATAACATGCACACAGCTGCAAATATCTGAAACTCTGGTGCCTTTAATATTGCATTTTGCGTGCATAATTCTGGCACTTTGGAGAAGACCTTTTCCAGACACAGAGCAGAGCTGATCCTGTGATGTGATTCATCTAAGCTGATATTTACGGTATGGGGTTCCTCATTCAAACCTAGAGACCTTCTATTAGTTTCATAATACTAGCTTACTTGTGAAGGGAGGGTGGCTATATTCCGTTATCATTTATAACATGATTTCTCCCTTCATTTTCTATGGTATTGTAACAATGCTGATGGATTTGTTTTTAATCATTTACCTGCTTATGTTAGCCAAAGTACTGCTCCTTAGGGCGTGTAGTTGAAAATAAACAATTTAAACTTTACCGTGTTTCTGATTACTCTTGTTGTGGACTGATGTGAGAATAATAACGAAAAGGTGTTCCTGATTCCCACCATTCCTGAGAGTACTCTAAGTCGCTTGTTCTGGGTTGTCTAATCATTGGTAGCTTCGAGATGATACGGAGAACGAATGAGACACTGATGCTAGTCGGATAGGGGTTCTGGGTACTGAGGTGAGTTTTTGTTATACCGCAATTCACTGAGGTCCTGTTTTCCTGAGCATAGTTCGGTACATGAGCAGAATCCCTGCAACATGGCGCACCTAACATTTGGTCTTATGATTTTGACGCCTTAATAGTGCTTATATTAGTCCACAATGACCCTCACTCTTGTTTCTGGATAGCAGGAGTGACGGTTTTGACCTACCTAAACTGGTTGATGTATAGGTTCTCTCAAGCTTGACAATTAAAAAGGTTTTATTTTATCATATACCCTTTTTGTGCTATAATTATTATAGATTGTTTTTCTTCTCTCTGTCCTTATGGCTGAAGTCGCTATTGCAGCGCATAGTCACGCACCTTTAGGGCGTCATTTGACGCAGTTCGGGGTGCCTGACGATGGGATATCTATTATCTTTGTAGTGAGTGCCGATGCATCACATCCCTATGAGTTGTTTTACTCTTGGGTTACTTTGCTGGCAGTGAATGCGGACGATGGTACGTTTCACTCTTACACTCCTACAGCAGTCCCGGCAAATTATACGCCATTTGGTTCAATAGCGCCCTCCCCCACATGGTTACACCGGTTCGTTTGGGCACCTTGCCCATTCCAGGGGCCACTTGGCCAGTACTGGCCGGGTTCACACCACAACAACGTTATTTGCAGGCCACGGTGCATGAGTTACGTCAACTCCATACCGCCCTGATTACGTTACATCGGGCTTTAGTGTAATACGTTTCACGTAATGTCCAGGTAGGGGCACCTGTTGTTGCGGGGCAACCAGATGGCCCGACCGGGATTACTATTAGTCCCGTCATGGTTAATTCGGTAATGGGCAAGCGCCCCCAAAATAAGGACGATATGCCTTATTGGCTTGCTGAGAAATTTGACCAGCTGGAAGCAGTTTTTCCAAATTCTACTCCTGTGGAAAAACACAAGATTCTCACCATTAGTTTGCAGAAAGACTTAGTCCCAGAGGTAGCCGATTGTGATAACTGGGGTAAAGTATTTGCAGCAGTCTACTCAAAGTGCTTCGGCACCCCATCTATGGCTGTACTGCCCTCCGTGATCAAATGTGTTTAAGATCAACACGGTCCGGAGGCGGCAGTCGAGTTAGGAATGAGGCTTGTCGGCGTGTTCAACGTAGTTGCCACGCTCATCCTTGGTAACGTCAAGGGAGATGCAGTTAACTTTCAAGTGTCGAATGCACTGAGCCTCGTCGACGACGTCGCTAAACCCCGGGAGTTACCAAAGATTATTGCGGAGGCATATAGGACCACTGGCCGCAATAGTTTAGGGGTTAAGCCTTCTGTTCAGACAAGAACTACACAACCGCAAACTAAGTCAGGGACGTCTTCTAAGAACGAACGTCCAGCATTTCCGAAACAAAATTGGAAAGCTAAGAAACAGGGAAAGCAACAACAGAAACAGGGGTCTCGTCCCGCGTCGCCAGTCCAGGCGACTACTGAGCGCACATATAATTTGCGCGATCACACTAGGATTAGGTCTCCTGATAGATTTCAGGTTTCTGAACAACGTTCCCTTCGTTCTTCACAGGAAACACCGGTCTCACAGTCCGGTGGAGGAGAACGTGGCAAAGGTTGGGGTGCCCAACAAGGACGTGAGCAGCCCCACCAGACTGACGGTAAAGGCAAGCAGGACGAATTTGCACGCCAACGACCCCCGTTTCAAAAGAAGAAAGTTGCTGCACTAACAGCGAGGTATGCCACAGATAGTGAGAACGCAGCTTCAGAACCTAACATGGGCACTAACGCTACTCGACAGCGCAGCGGAGGTTACAGTAGTGCGGCAAGCACTGCGTCCATTTCTGAAGGCGACAGCAACTGACACATTTATTACTGTAGAAACTGATACTACAGTGGCTCCCCCTGACAGACTATATGACATAGTCTTCTTAATAGAAGGTGACATACAACGTACTATAAAAGGGATTTTTTGTGAAAATCTGACCTCTACATGTGACATTCTGTTAGCAGAGGCAGACTGGCCCCCAGCTTTAGTTTTGGCCACTCCGAGAGGGGAGAAGGTAATCCTCCCATCTTTCGCGCACACTGTGCCGAAGGATCAGGCTCAGAACTTTGCAGAAAAGTGGGCTCAGGTACTTGCTACGTCGTTGTACCGTACTCAGGTTGGGTGGGATAAGTTGTCGACTAGCCATGAGATTCCATTACGGTCTATGCCCCAGCCGCAACCCCAATATCTCATGCGCCGCAAAGCTAGATCTCACGTCGCAGAAATCCTTGAACAATTGGAATATCAAGGTGTTATTGAAACATATGTGTCACCCAAGAATAATCCTCTATTCACTGTAACTAAACCTGATGGGTCGTACCGCCTAATTTTGGATTACCGGCATTTGATCTCTCATTGTCGGACCTGTGCTGTACAAAATACCCACAGTTCTGCCCTAGTTGATAGTCTCGTGAGAAAAAGGTTTAAGACCACACTTGACATCTCCATTGGCTTTTATAGCCATAATCTGTCCTCTATTAGTAGTCAATGGACAACCTTTACTTCTGGCGGCAAACAAAAACAGTTTAAAAGATTAGCCATGGGCTATAAAAACAGTCCAGGCATCTTTGCCGCACATATAGTCTCTCTGTTAGAGAGCATTGATCCTGATGCGTACTCGTATGTTGATGATATCTATCTCACAGACTAATTATGGCCGCATCTGTGTTGCGTTGACCGCATCATTGTCATGTTTACGGACTTCGGTTACAAATTCAACTTTGCAAAGTCACACATTGCAGAGTATACAGTGTTGTTTTTGGGCTATGGACTCAACAACGAAGGCAGAGGATTAGCCCCTCACTTCCTGGAGAAATGCGCATTTTTGCGTGCTCCGACAACACTGAAGAAGCTACAATCTTTGCTGGGTTTTTTACATTTCGGGCGTACTTATATTCCCGAAAATGCCCAGCGTATCAAGCCGCTATATGCCTTGGTACAACCTAATTTTTCCAAATCCAGCTGGCTGCCAGAACATTCAGCTATCTTGCATTCTTTGCAGGCTGATCTTCTTGCTTCAAAATACTTACACTAACTTGGTAATAAGAATTGTGCCTGGTGCAGTGGGTTTCACGTACTTAACGTTCAATGAGGGCGACACAGTCCCCATTGCTTACAAATCACACTTGTACACTTCGGCTGAAATGCGCTTTTCCACTGTCGAGAAAGTTTTGACTGCAGTGCAGATGGCGATTCTGAAAGTGAGAGCGCTGTCGCAAGGGAAACGCATGTTGGTAGCAACACCGTATCCTGCCCTAGAGGCAGTGACGAAAGCCAGTGTACCTAACTCTAAAGCTTTGCATCCACGTTGGATACAATGGGCCACTTCCTTGACATCGCCGGATGTCACCTACATCTTTGATGCCTCATTGCAGACTCAGGAGTACTTGCAGTATGAGTTTGTTCATCCAGCTCCTCTGTCATTGCGACTGCTTGAGGATTACCATTGTGTGATTTACACTGACGGTTCAGCGCAACCAGCAATGGAATCTAAGCATGCTTATTCAGTGGCCTGCGCAATAGTGGCTGGTACTTTTGTGAATGGTGAATTCAAGCCTGATGCCGTGCACACGCAGTCACTGGGTGATTGTACCGCCCAGTTGGCAGAGCTACGTGCTCTGGTGCTCGCACAGGAGTTTGCTGATCCTCGAGTTACTACTCTTATAGTGAGAGACTCTTTTTACTGTGTTCAGTCTTTTAACGACAATTTATTCTTTTGGTCTCAAAATGAATATCGTGATTCCAAGGGTAGCACAATCAAGCATAAAATGCTTTGAGTTCGAGTAGCAGAACTTAAATATAATCTACCTCTTGTGAATGTAATTCTTGGGCACTAGCGAGTTGGTGTCCATGCTGTCGGAAACAGCTTAGCTGACGAAGCAGCGAAAACAGCAGTGGCAACATATCTAGTAGCAGCAGTTACAAGATCCAAAAGTAAGATTGATGATGACATCTTGGCAGCTATTGCTGCAACAGAGAAGGGAGTTATTACCCTAGAGGTTTCCCTTCTAAATACTCTTATCATTTAAGTCCTGATAAAGTTCCTTATGTGAGAATTAACGACGTTGGTGACAGATTGATTCCCAACGTGGACTGCAGACTATCCTTGATAACAGTGGCTCACGAAGGTATGGCTTCTGCGCACGCCGTCATTTCAACGACTGTTACTCTCTTACAACAACGTTACTGGTGGCGCGGGTTGTATAAACAGACTCGAGCTTATGTTCTTAATTGTGACATCTGCCAGCATATTAAGCCTTCGACTGCTGCGCGTCCACCACAAACACAGTTGTACATATCTAAAAAACCACTTGGGTGTGTATATTTAGATCACTGCGGTCCTTTCTCCTCTGATACTGCGTATACATCTTAGTTGCAGTGAATTCGCGTACACGTTTTCTTTGGGTATGGCCACAACGGAGTGCTGATGCTCTAACTGTCATCAGGGATTTGCGTGTCTTTGTGGGAATTTTCGCATGTGGTACCCTTCATTCTGACCAAGGTCCTGCGTTCGCCTCTAAAGCGTATAAAGAAGCCATGAGATCTTTGGGGGTCCAAGTCAAATTTTCATCTCCATACCGGCCTGAGGGTAATAGTGTTGTGGAGCGAATGAACCTTGACTTAAAGCAATCCCTGACAACTAGGGTTTTAGGTACTGGCAGGAAATGGTTGGCCCATCTGTATAGCGTTCAACGTGCACTTAATAATCTCCCTAGAAGGTCTCTGGGTGGGTGGACCCCATACGAAATGCTCTTTGGCATAAAGATGTTTTTTTCCGGACCTTGATGGTCTAGACATGGCGGCGTCAGCCGCACCCTTTAACGTAGATGATCACTGTGCTGTATTACAGAGTCTACAAGAGACCAGAGACAATCTTGCAAAGGAACACCTGCACTCCACGACTGATGCTGCACTTCAGATTCCGGTAGTTGGCTGGCTACCTCGAGTTGGTGACCTGGTCCGTGAGAAGGTGGAGAACAAGGAGGAGTTTGGCCCCTCTTATCGTGCTCCAGTACCAGTGCTTGGCCTGCAGGGTACGAGAACAGTCATTTTACTTCCACTTCCTGGTCGCAAGGATAACAGGTACATCTCCATTGCCAATGTCAAACTACAGCGAGTGGCCGATTCTTCTTAGTATGACTCCAGCGGTCTCTTGTCCAGCAATGCTGAGAAATTCTGTTTTGGCTCCGGTAACTACCACCAGGCCTGACATTGCCATCGAGATGCATACAGTTACTAATCCTTTATTGCCACAAACGGCTGGTGGTCCAACTGAAGATACTGAGTATACTTATCCCACAGATGTGTTGTTGCCTGGTTTACAATCAACTGCAGTTACCAGTCACGTTTTTCATTTGACACTAACTCTATGACTTCCAATGCCCCATCGAAAATTTCTATTTTTGCTGCTTGGTTTAAAAGACATTTTTTTATTCCCCCTTGGACTTACATTTGGCTGGTGCTCATAAGTATTTTTTTGTTTATGACCATTGGATTTGTGGTGGTATTTTTTCGTCTAGTAAATGGACACTATCTCACCGAAAGATCTGCATTTAGATTAATTGATGGAACTTTGGCCCCCCACTCCTCATCGCACATCATGAAAAGGGACCAGACTTTTGTGAATATTACTGCCTGGCCTGTGTTGGATGGGATAGTATGGGATGCTGTTAAATTTCAAATTCATGGTCCCACTGAGGTGATTAATGTCCCAAATGTACTTCGTGTTTCTATGGGGGATGTTGTTAAACAAAACATCCGTTCAGACGATTGGGATGTCCAAGCCATAGAGGCTCTTTTTTCTGATTTGAAATATTATGCTGCTTTTGATACTGAAGATTTGTATTTAGACACTGCTAATTATGGGGAGTTGTTTTGTTACCAACACTATGGCAATCATTTCCTGCATAAAGCAAATACTTTTAGAAATTTTGTTAATTTTACGCAATGGGAACATTGCCCGGCAGGTCAAAGAACAAAAGAGTGAATCCTGGATCCAAAAATGGATTTAGCATAAAAGAAGGGGGGGGGGGTGTTGTGCTCACTGTGTTTTAAAAGGACCCTCACTCACCAACCTGGTTGGTGACATGCTTCATCATTGGGTTCCCACCAGAGAGGCCGAGCGCCCCTCTGGTGTGCTACGACGCCTGAATTACAGCGGAGCTGGATTTTTTTTAAAAGACAGTGCAATGGTAGTGACAATGTGTAAAGTGAGGTTAAAAAGGTGTCACAATTTTATGCAGAAAAGATTTTAATGGTGGAAAACTGGACACAGTTAAAAAGAGTGTGGGATGCGTAAAGACTGGTTATAATAGGCCAGTTGCATCCTAAATTTAGGTGAAAGGGGTCAACATGTTTCTGCTTCAAAAGGTTATTCACAAAGCATTCATCAGGACCTAGAGGGACTACCACGGCAGTATACGCACGCTAAGGCGCACCCTAACCTGTGTAGTCTAGGACCGCTTAAACTCACGGTTCTCGAATGGCAATCAACATTTTTGAAAGCTTTATTCTCTGTTGAAACAAAGAAAAGAGACAGTCGAACATAATAATTCACAACACGTATGATGGTCAAAAGGGCATGCTCCAATTGTTGGTGTGTACTTGACAATTCGCATGCAAACCATGAAAAGTGCTCTCAAATGAACAGTGGTACAATTATGCTTGGGTATAGAGATTTGCAGTTTCACTGCGTGGAGTTGTGCCAAAATTCAGCCACAAACACAACAGTAATACATTCTTACAAAAATGAAATGAAGAAGTAACTATTGTGTCGGACAGAGGAACTCAAACGTAGTCTCTATCAGTTCGAGGTATTTTACAAAATTTTTGATTCAGAAGAGCCATCGACAAGAACTCAGAGATTGGGCTGAGTGGAGGAGGCGGAGGCAGACTTAGTGCAAGCAAAAAAGAAAAAACAGGGCCATTCATACTTCAAATAAAGTGTGTTGAATTAAAAGGAGAAAGATGGAAGCTTACGTGAAGCACAAGTGCAACCTCACTTTACACATTGTCACTACCATTGCACTGTCTTTTCAAAAAATCCAGCTCTGCTGTAATTCAGGCGTCGTGGCACACCAGAGGGGCACTCGGCCTCTCTGGTGGGAACCCAATGATGAAGCATGTCACCAGGTTGGTGAGTGAGGGTCCTTTTAAAACACAGTGAGCACCCCCCCCCCTATTTTATACTAAATCCATTTTTGGATCCAGGATTCACTCTTTTGTTGTTTGACCTGCCGGGCAATGTTCCCATTGCGTAAAATTGTTGTTTGACCTATATAATCCAGGGGGATTAAGAGTGGCTCCCATAGCTTTCCTCCCTCTCTTGTTGTTGATTTATAAACATTGCCCGGCACCCATTGAAGGCAGTTCCAAAACTCTAGTGAACAAATTTGCATATTTTACTGATTTCAGTGTATCTTAACCTGAAGCCTTTTATTTCAAAATGGTGGCTGAGTCAGCTTCCAAAGTTAGACTGACCCACACTAAATTATTGTATTCCAAATCGTTTATGGATGAATTGGTTATTGGGGGCTATGAGCTGTGGAAAGATACCATTGATCTTAAATCCGTTTGGGGTTCTAAAGCATGGCAGGGAGTTATCCCAAACCACATGTTTTAGAATTCTACCATTTTTCAAACCAACTGCTTTGGATTGGCTACTTCTAAAAAGATTAGTTCCCCCTCTATTCCTGATCTGGGCGCTTATCCAAAATGGAATAATAACACAGATCTGTCCCTTGATGTGTTGCAGTAACATATCACTAATACATCCTTCAACATTTCCAGCCTAGATCATGAAGGATGGTTGATATGGCAGAAGAGCTCAGATTCCTGTCAACATCGTTTTCTAGGTCTCTACCCTGGCTACACGCAGGTTAGAATGGACCCACGATTTGAATCTTCCCATTCTGTTACTACCTATTCTGGCGGAAAATTATGTCAGAACTGGCTTCAGCATTCCACCTTGGCAGCTGTTAAACTTCATTAATCAAAGTTGGATGACAAAGTAGATATATTTTTTTTAACACACTTTATTGGTGACCACTGTATACCATGTACTTTCAAAATACAAACATTCAAATACAGTCTTTTGGTTTTCTCCCATCGTATACATCCCCATGCATTTGTATCAATCTAGTTTCTCCTATCTTGCATTAGAGAGGGGAGTCCTATAAAGGGCATTGTTAACTTGAAAAAGTGCATTGTTTAAGTTCAACCCCCAACTATTCCCCCTCCCGCTCTCCTATCCCACCCTAACCCTCTCCTGGTCAGTCGAACTGCCACTTTGTCAGTGCTAGCAGGGAGTCACTATAGGAGCGTTTTCTCCAGGGTACCATGTACTGGTCAGGTTCACAGCCTCCCTGTTCCTCGAGCCGTACAGGCACGAATGGACTCACACTCTTCGCTTTACAGTAACGTAGTGTCTTGTGTGGGGGCCAGGTCCAGTGCTTCCAGTGCAATCAGCGTGGCCTCCCAATCTAGGGAGATGTGTTGCTTCCTCAGCCCTCTCTCCTCCTCTCTCCGAATATGACAAAGTAGATTTGAATGATTTTATTAAGGGTTCTGTGGGTGGCAGGTTCAGAAGATGGGTGTATGCTATTTATAACAAAGTTTGGAAATTATCTCAAATTGAAGCTGCCTCTAGGTTAAGAGCTATTGATCAAGCAAATTTGGAAAAAGTGCTAGCTGTCATCAACAATAGCATTAACACTCTTTCTTCCAGAATTTATACATTAGATAATATTGTTTCATCTGTTGTGGATATTGTACAGGATGATATGTCTGTTTTATACCATGGTCAATCAATTGCGTTCTATTATGCAGTTTGCATGGACTTTACAGACCTTGAAGGCTGAGAAAGTTCCCTGGGACTACATGAATACATCATCTTTATTTCTACCTTTTAATCTGACTGCAAAACAACAATTCATGTCCATGAAAGATGCAACATACTCATTACTGCATATTGAAAAGTTAGAACCTTTACCTTTCTCTGTGGCCAGATCGAACTCAGCTGTGTGGCTTATCCACGGTTTAATCACCTTGCCGTTTCCATTGTTAAAGTTCAGTTCGTGTATGAAACATTATGCCCTAGGCAGATATGAACCATTGGGCACTGCTTTCCTGCATGAAGTTTGGTCACTTCCATTTACATACAGGTGCATGAGAGAGGGTAAAGAAGTTTATTTGAAAGGAGAGGAATGCACTTCCACACCTGATCACTCAGTAGTCTGTAGGCACATACAGTTGCATGGCGCCTGAAATGTTCAGGCACCGAATTTAGCTTGTATTCTGAAGGGAAATCCTGTGCCAGCAATTACGCCCACTTTTACATTATTAGCTAATGGTAACTATTTGCTTTTAAATAATGAGGCATGCTGCGGGATGCAAGTGGGTATTCCCTACATTGCAACTGTCTCACAACGTGTAGTCTGCTATTAGAATGTCCTTTTCCCGCCCCAACATGGGAGACTGGATGTATCCATCAGGTCTTCCATCCCAACCTTGAAAGCAGAGTTCAACAAGATGAGCAGAAAAAGGGCTCTATTGTCTCAAAAAGAAGTCGCACTGACTTCCTCCCGTGAAACATTCGTCCTTCACGTGGCAAACACCCGCACCAAGGTGCATGCGCTTTTAAATACTGATGTCCCAGTTCATTTCGGTGCTCTGATTCATACTATATTCAATGCCTCGTCAACAACTGGCTTAGCCCATTTTTTCAAAGTTATGGGCTCCGGCCTCATGACCTCCTTCCAAGCAATATTTGGTGTGATACCGGCATTTTTTCATTCTATTTTTTCCATCCTCTTCGGCGGGCTTCAGTTGATTCTCGCCCTCACGGCTGATGTGCTCCTGTTGGTCTACTTGCTGCGCAATGGCTGCACGATATGTATCACACGACAGCCTGCCTCGGCTGCTTCAAATTCGTAACCGGATGCTTGAATACTATGGAACATTGCCACTGGCCACTTTAAGCGTAGCCTATGGATTGTCCTTCCGGTTCTCCTACTTTACTTGCGTGCAACCTGTTTTCCATTGCCTAGATTGTCCTTTCGAATGGGCTCTGGATTTGTGCCTGTTGAACTCGGCGTCTCCTGCCCCGGATTATGATCGACTAATGAGTCCCTTAGTGGCTCATGAGTTGGACTGTTCTGGCATCGGGATTAGGGACTGTGGAGCGGCACATGGAGTCCTAGGGAATTGGGATATATATACGGCAGCATATGACTTCTTGGCGAGAAATTATCTTGAAGAACACGCAAGTTGTCCTCTGATTGTGCTAGAGGCTCCAGTTATCGAAGAACATGTATGTTCATTTACTATGCTAGACTGGATGGCGGAGTCTTTTACAGAACATTATAATGACTTCCTCTTGGAGTCTGTTGCTAGCTATTGTGCTTACACGCTGATGGATTAACTTGGGAGTTGTCCATCTTCCAATAATCCAACCCTGAATTTTTTTATTTTTTCCTTTATTACTCCACACTAGGCTCTGTCACGCCTTTGTGAGATGTTATATTTTTTTCCTTTTTCTAACAGGTTTTTCGAACTGTCACTACCAATTATATAGATTGGCAATACATGAACTTGGTTCTGTCTCTATCGAACTTGAACTCTGTGTTCCTACTTTGCTTCCCTATTTTGTTCGTGGTCCGATCAAGGGAGGGTGTAGTGGAGACGGAGTTCCATGTACACACATTGCTATGTTAGCATAAGCATCTTAGATGTAAAACACAATCTTGTCACTTTTGCTGCTTTTGCACACGACACTGCAGGTAGCTGTTATAAGAAAAAACTGCTTGCTTGCTTTTTCTTCACATGAGAACGGTCTGTTGTTCACATCCCTAGACGAGCACCGCAACCTTAGTCTGAACACTGTGTGCAGAAGCCGTCAAGGTCAAATAACAATGTATGCTTTTGAATTCATGTTGATCGGCCCACGCTCTAGCCATAACACGCACACAGCTGCAAATATCTGAAACTTGGGTGCCTTTAATATTGCATTTTGCATGCATGATTCGGGCACTTTGGAGAAGACCTTTTCCAGACACAGAGCAGAGCTGATCCTGTGATGTGATTCACCTAAGCTGATATTTACGGTGGGGGGTTCCCCATTCAAACCTAGAGACCTTCTATTAGTTTAATAATACTAGCTTACTTGTGAAGGGAGGGTGGCAATATTCCATTATCATTTATAATATGATTTCTCCCTTCATTTTCTATGGTATTGTAACAATGCTGATGGTTTTGTTTTTAATTATTTGCCTGCTTATGTTAGCCAAAGTACTACTCCTTAGGGCACGTACTTAAAAATACATTTTTTAAACTTTACCGTGTTTCTGATTACTCTTGTTGTGGACTGATATGAGAATAATAACGAAAAGTCAGATAGGGGTTCTGGGTACTGAGGGGAGTTTTTGGTACACCACAATTCACTGAGGTCCTGGTTTCCTGCGCATAGTTCTGTGCATGAGCAGAATCCCTGCAACATTATGAGTTTGGACACATAAGGCACCACACCTGGAGCAATATCAATTCTATTCATTCATTCCATGTCCCACTGAGGCCTAGGCACAGAGGATAGAATTAAATCAAATACTGCTCATGCAGAGTAATTTGCTTATCCTCACTCTAGAAGGGATGTCTTAGAACTTTGAGGCTAGACACAATATGATGCATTCATTATCATAACAATTTCAATGAAGATTGAAAAATACCTCTATCAAATTGAGCAGACTCCCTCATCTATCCTCAAACATTTTTTCTTAGTGAAGGAGGATTAAGTTGGTGTCCTCAGAGTGGTTCTGAATGTCTACTCCTCTCAGCAGGGCTGAAGTTGTTGCCATAATTCTTGTAGAATAAACATATATTAGAACCAGTGGGGACTAGTTTGATGGACTGTTTCCTTACTGCCCAGAAAAAAACACGAATAAGTTGTCAATAAACCAAAAGGTTTGGCTTCTACCCATGTAGTGACAAAGGGCTCTTCTATAGTCCAACTTATGACACCTTTCCTCATCCTTGGATGCCAAAACCATCAAGTGGTTGTTATGAAAGTCCAATGCCACTTTCAAAAGAAATCTAGGTTGGGTATAAGCTTATTCTATGAAAATAACAAGGAAGATTTGTGCGGCTTAAAGAGCATGCATCTTGCTAACACGCCATGTGACAATTCTTGACAAAAGGAATTCCACTGTCCATGTGCAGCATTTTGGATGACACTAATATAACAGGCTTAAAGGTTAGTTCCATCTGCAATGCGAAGACAAAATTTAAATACCAAGAAGTAACTTGGGAACAACTAGAAGCTTAAGCAATAAGCCTTAATTAGGAGAAAACATTGAGAGCTGCTACAGTTAGTCTCTTTTCAGAACAGCAAGCTGAAGAACCTAACCATACGAACTTTAAGGTGATCTGTAGGCATATAATTAAATGGATTCACCTAAAAATAAGTTTTGTGCTTCATAATACTGTTTTTATAACGAATTTGTTTTAAAGATTTACAAGGCAGTTAAATGGAATCACTGGAAACCACCACCATCACTTTTTTAAACACTCAAGGTGCTGATGTAATCCCGAATGGCAGAACAACAAAATTGGGAGTGGCTGGAGCCCACAAAAAAACACATACACTTCCTGTGAGACTGTAGGAGTGGTATGTCAAAATACATTTCCTGCAAGTTTAAGGACAGCATCCAGTCAGCAGTGGCGGACCTTGGGTCTTATGGGCCCTAATGTAACCAAGCAAATTGGGGCCCCAAGTTGGCACTAAAATACTTAAATAAATGTGCAGAGGGTTCATTACACCTTTGGACACTGGTGTTACTGCACCTGCTGCACTAATGATAGATACAACCCAGCTTACAGGTCTTGGGGCGAGATGTACGAACCTTACAAATTGCGAGTGTCAAATTGCGTCATTTTGCAACTCGCAAATTGTAGTTTACAACAGTGCCTCGGACACTGTTTACGATTCCAAATGAGGTCGCAAATGGCATGTCTCATTATTATTCATGAGGCAGGGGCAATTTGCAACCCCATTGAGAATGGCTAGCACTCCCAGGGATGGTGGCCTGCTGGGGTCAGCATGTCTGCGACTGCTTTTTCAATAAAGCAGTTTAAAAAAAAAAAAAGAATATGCAACCCTTTTTTCTTAAAGGAAAACAGGATGCATTTAAAACATTTTTTTACAAAAATGAAACGTTTGTTTCATTTTTTAAGAGTAGGCAGTGTTCCATGGGACCACTGCCTGCTCTTAGAAAATATTTTCGTATCCATTCACAAAGTGGAAGGGGTCCCCTTGGGACCCCTTTGCCCATTTACAAGTGGCTTAACACCTACTTGAAGTAGGTGGTAAACTGCAAGTGTTTTGCGAACCGTACATTAAAGTGCGAGTCGCTATTAGGAAGGGATGCCCTTGGCACACTCCTTCCTAATAGCGAGTCGCAAACTCTATTTTGCGAGTCGGTAATTGTTTACTGAGTCGCAATATAGGATTTGTACATGGGGCAGATCAATTCTGCGGTCGCAAACGGGGCGATTTCCCGTTTGCGACTCCAAAAAAACAGTCGTCCATCTGGCCCGTGATTCCTTATTCTACCCGTCTTTCCTTCTCACCTCCCTATCTCCATCGCTTTCTCATCTTTCATTACTTAAACACTCTCCTCACTATCTGCTTACTGTCTCTCTCTCTCTCTCTCTCTCTCTCTCTCCCTCATCCTCATCTAATTTCTCCCTTCTCTCCTGACATACTTATTTCTGGCCCGTTTCACTTCCTCTTCCCTTACCTATTTTTCTCATTCATTTTTATTACCTTTCTCTTGCTTGTTCATCCCTATTTCCATTCTGTCACTTTTTCCTCTTCTCTTTGTTCCATCTACCTCTCCTTTCCTTTCATTTTCTTCTCTCTTCTTCATTTCTTCCTTGTTCTTTACTCCCTCTGTACCTCTCTCCCTCCGAAGAGTAAACACAGAGGCAGGCCCCAGCATGGTCTCTGTGTAAAAATATGAACAAGCAACCTCTAAAGTAACTTCAGCTGCCACTGGCTAGATGGGGCTCCTTCACTCTGGTGATACTGTACTGGATGCACCACTGGTGGCTATGCCCCTGCCAGTCACCTAGTCCCAAAGCCAGCAGAACAAGTGCTAGAGACACCATTTTTCAACTTATTCCAGGTTAGCAAAGAGTTCAGAATTCAGAGGTTCAGAATGGGAAGCCACTATCTTTCATGGGGACAATACAATATCAAAAGTAGCATCCTTGCCACTTAAATGTTGCCAGCCAGCGCCAGCTCGATCCACCTTGCTCCACAACACTAAGACTTCCTCCAATCAAGAAGTGAGCATGACCATTGGAGATGAGTGGGGGAACTGGACGGACAGATGAGAAGGGGGAGGATGAAGGTGAGTCCTGCAAGTTTCAACCGTACGTACTAATGGAGTTTCCATACTTAGCATGATAGGATGCCTTTCCACCCACAGGCTGCTCTCTCAAGGGTGAGTTATTATAGCTTAGCTGGGGGTGCAGGAGACGAGGAGGATGAAGATTGCTATTACTGTGCTCTACAACCACCACACATTTTAGTTTGCTGAAAGAACTCACTGTGGTGTTACTGCATAGGCTGACAGGAATAGTGCCTTTCAAACACCATGACTCAGGAGCAACCTCTGAATTTGCAGTAGTGCTGATGAAAGTGGTATGCTGGGGAAGCTAAAGATCAGGCCATAATCAGGCTTATACCACTGCAGATCCAAGTTAGCCTTGTCACCAAAAGGCAATGCCATCCAAAGACATGTCCATCATACTGGCCTGGACATCACCTGAAAAGCCAGTAGAACATATCCAGGCACAGTGACGGATACAATGGAGGAGCCCCAAACTGAGCCATCAAGTAAAGAACATAGTGGAGAATTTCTTTTGTCACATAGATTTGTATACAGCCTCTTCAAAATGATCACAGAGGTGGTCGAGAAGGTTTAAGATGACCAGCTGTACCATCTGCCACAAGGAATGAGAGCAATGGACCAGAAGGCAAGTCACATTAGTAAATCACAAGGCAGGGCTTCCTGGAAAAACGTCCTACCCACTGCCTCAAATATCCCATCTGGGGGAGTGGAGGGGAACGAATCAGAATTTTGTTTGTTAGGAAAAGAGGCTTGGAACATCAGACTCTGCGGAGTGGGTTGAATGGTTGAAACATTTGGATCTCCAGGAGTAGGTCAATGGTGGTGTGCAAACTGATGATTCACAGCAGGCATAAAAGCCAGCTTCTCCCAAGCAACCAAATTAAGGTTCCAGTAAGGCATCAATGAAAGGGTGCAGAGGTTCAGTTTCAGATAAGGCTAGCAGGACAATCCCAGAGATTAAATTAGCCTTGTTCTCCTCTACAGACAAAAGGCAATTCAAGAACTTCAGCAGTTTTGCACAGGACATACATAACTGAAACAATTTCCTCCTTCAGATGTTCCACAGGACAGGCAAACCCGCCACTGGAGAGGTGCCTAGGACACTAGAAGGTTTGAGGGTCAGCTACTCAACTGTGACAGTGTTCAGAGGAGGAAGGAAATGGCCCACCTCACTAGTCTTTGTCAACCTGATAGACAATAGCGGGTATCTGAATACGATCAAAGTCAGAACAAGAACTTCACTAGATTTGCCACAGGCCTCGTCTTAAGGTAGAGGCCTTTAAGACACTTCTTCCATCAATCGCTGCAACTTGCTTCTGGAGTGGATTACAATGTCCTTTGTCTGTAGAAAAGTCGCCATATGCTGTAACAGACCCAAAGCCGATGCAAGTGCTGCAGAGCATGCAAAACCTTGTCTCAGAAAGTTGTACAGCAGGTTACGAAATTGAGCTGGGGGAACACCATGTGGACTTAAAAATCGATAGAGTTATGGTTGGTGAAAGTATGAACTGATGACCATGTGACTGCCTGTTACATCCAAAACAGGAAATCTCAAGCCAAGGCTGTCTCTTGTTCTGGCAGAAAGAGCCCTCTGGCAATCAGCAGGATCCTTCTTGGCCAAGGATTAGAACAGTTTGATGCAAGGGAGAATGTAGTGCACTAAGGGCCCTTTCTGAACCACCTTTTCTTCCATCGCATCAGGGAATCCAATTAGGACCTGATCATCCATCGGTACTTCTTATTCTTATCTGTGTAGAAATTAAGGGTCCACTGAGGATTCAACTATTGTAGGCTCTCCTCCTCCACACAGGAGGAAAGCATAAAGCAGGAAGCATGATGGACTGCTCCAGTTGGAAGAATTACTCCCCTATTAGAAGAAAGGAAGTGCAAACCCCAAGCACTAGCTTGTCAAGGAAGAAGGTAGTGTAAGGAAGCTGGACTGGCAATTCTTCCAGCTCACTGATGTAACATGCAGAAGTGTTTGCAATGGGAAACAGCCTTCAGAGTTACAAGACTCAGAGTAACTATGAAGAGGCTCACAAGGAGAACACATCAGGAATGTTAGAAGTAAATTAAGGTCCCACTGTTCCATAATGAAGTGGGTAGGGTGAAATATGATTGAATAAGTCTTTAAAATCTGATCACAGTGGGTGACTTGACCAATGAAGAAAGGGCCGATACATAACCTTTAACAGTGAGCACAGCAAAGCCTTGTAAGGCCGAAGATAATGAAAACAAAAAAGTCATTGAATATGACAGCCTACAAAGACTCCACCTTCTTCTCTCATAAGGAAGTGAAATTAGACCAACAGCCTTAGTATATGGAGTTTGTGGATAGGCAGGGAGCAGCAAAAACTGCATCCACTGCCTCTGACAGCAGGTCAGTACCTCTCAGGAGGTTAAGTTCATTCACCACACACAGAGGTGGACGTTTGGATATAGTACTCAATCCTGCTACTGGGACATCACTGTCTCCTACAGAAGCTGCACAGGAGGGTAACTGCTGTGGGTCAGAAATTCGGAGTACCAGATCATCTTGCCCCAAACAGCTACAGTTGGTCTAGTCTTCTTTTATTCAGGAGCTGCAGGACAAGTAGCACTGGTGGAAATGGTACTTGTGGCCAGAATTCCACCCAAGGCAGAAAGATCAGATCTCCAACAGACCCACGAAGAGGAAACTCTAGAGTGCAGAAGGGCAGTGAATGTTTTTGGAGTTAGCAAGTAGATCTACTGAGGGTATGCACAACTGGGTAAAAATACACACTTATGGGTGTCGATGCTACTCATGATAGGCAAGATGGCATCTGCTGAGTCTGTCTGCTCTGACGCTAAGGGAAAGCGCTCGGTGACTGACGGTCAAAAATGCCAACTGTTACAGCTTAGGAGCCTCCAGTTAGAGGCTATGGGAACCCACTCCAACCTGTCTGTTGGATTAGCACATGGCATGCATTCTGTCTGTAAACACACGGATCATCTTGCCCCTGATGCAAACTGACCTGTTTATTTTAAATAACCTAGAAACCTGTATGAGATAGCTTCAATATTTTCTGAGCAATCTTTAGACTATTTCATGTAAAATTGTACTGTAGCATTTGTTGATATAGAAGTGCTCTCATTCTGTAGTGCTTGCATATCTGTGTTTATACCCTGGTATATAGATATACTAACAAGTCTGGCTTCTTTGTTTTTAAAGTTGTTCCTGTTTCTGACAAAGTTTCGGGCCTTTATGGTAGTTATATCTAAATCACACCCCCTGCTCAAGTTGAAGGTCTTCTCCATCATCTACTTGACCTCTATGATGTACCTGGTCTCTATGCTTTTGTCCCCCTTCTACCTCACTGCACTTGAGAGGGATCTCAACATTTTTCGATCATTTTTTGTTTTTCGTTTAGCTCCACCAGTAGCAGATAAATGCATCCCACCTATGTTCCTTAATTTGTTTAGGTCCATTTTTTTATTCATTCAATACTGTGTTTATAAAAACGAATTCTTATTGTATTTCAGTTGTTTTTATTACTTCAGTGAGTATGTCCTTTACCAAGGTAATCTCTTCTGTAATTATCCACACATTTTTAGACAATTTTTCTACTGTCATTAAGAAGTATATTTAATGACTATAAGATACTGATAAGCCAGTAATTATTTGCTTTGTTTGCAGTCTGTTGATTTAATTGCCATTCTAATTCCTCCAAGCATCCAATAAGTATTGGAATAATGCAAAAGGTTGGAGACATGCACCTTCTTTCCATTTTCCTTGGTTAAGAGATAAGTAATCTTCTGTACTGTTTAGTCATTAGTGATGCAGTAATCTTTGTGGCTTCAAACAAAGCAACTTTAATATTCTGATGCTTCTTCATGTGTGAGTGTAAACAATTCTACCCCTTTACCAGCTACGCTTTCTATGTCAATGAATGAAGTTTCTTGTAAATTGGTGCGCATTGGGATAAACTGTGACCAAATTTAAGTTGATCAAATGAAATGTGTATTCATGCGGCCCTAACTTTAAATAATGTCGAAATCTGTTCTTTATTTTTGATAGAATAGTACCTGTTGGTCAAACAGACTCAGATATCTATGGTCATAGTAGGTTAGAGCCTACTCTGACACAGGTAGATGAAGTCCTTGTTGCAAAAAATATTGACTAACGAAGTGGTGCGTAGGTCAAAAAGTGCTCACCTAGGGAAGACACCATGAAAAGCTTACCCACCTGCTCCTTGAGGGCCTTGGTAAACATGCAGATACGTTACTCTCATGACTTAGGGTTGTACTTAGGGCCACGCTCCATAAGCAGATGTTTTGGAACTGATGTCAAGGCACTGGGGTGGTGCCCTATACATCAACAATCTTATATCCAGGAAGCCACCTTCTGTGGTGGCGCCACCTACCAACACAAGAGAGCTAATAAAAGTTTCCATATCAAGTCAGGTACCCAGAGGGATTCAAGAGGGGAAAATTTGCAGCTAGAAGTAACCATCAGAAAAGTTAATACTCAAAGAAGGCCACTGTCTGAGCACAAAGTACATGCTGAAGAGTGACTTGTCCACTCTCTAAAAATTCTCCAATGTGAGCTCGTACTGTAGATAAGGTTACCTGGACAAGCCAAATCTGTTTTCTTTGTGGATAAAGAACAACATTTCAGAATGTGTATGGGTTTCAAAATTCCAAAAGTATCTTTCATTGGAAATGTAATAAGTTGTGTTTTACTACACCTGGACAAATCCAAGATATATAGAGAATTTTCATAATATTGGTTCCCCCTCTCACAGGGCTCACCTTGTCATCCTGGGAATCAGGCTGAAGTAGACTGTGTTGTTGAATTGGCATTGGAGGTGGTAGAGGTACAGCATCTGCTCCTTCTTCACCCTCCTCTTCTCCACAGCTCTGCATTCCAGAAGATGATGATTTAGAGAGAGTGCCACTGCTAAGCCCCTCATTTCTGGCCCTCTAAAAAAAAAAAAAAAAAAATACACATGACGACAAAGACACAAGCATGCTTATACCAAATCACACAGTCAATGTCATTCATCCACCAGGAAAACAAAAAAATAACAATAATGGTGGACATTGTGCTGGGGCTGAGGGAAATCAACTTTGTAAAGAGACTTTATATGTTAAAAGACAAATAATGCACTTCAATAGTATCAGGGCAATTAATTTGTGCTAATGATGGTGCCTTCTCAACAAGTAGCTTCGAAAAAAGAGAGGTTTAATTGGTGGGATAACGTTCCACAATAGAATAGGCAAAATAATTTGATGGCCTTCCAGTGCTCTGAAATTAACGGTAACCCCTTCACTGCTAGGCCTTTTTTCCCCTGTCCTAAGCCTTTTTTTGGCTATGTGGGGTAGTTCGCGCTTAGGCCCATGAACAAGGTATCCATGCCAAACTTGCGTCCTTTTCTTCCAACATCATGAGGATTTCAAAGGGGCCCAAGGCGTGTGGATTCCCCTGGAGGGGACGCAGAAATTAGCCAAAATACAGAAAAATGCTGGTTTGGGGGGGAATCAATGGGGGGAAAGTGCTGCCGAAGAAAGTGTCAGTTTGTTACCCCGCAAATGGTATTAATAAACCATTTGTAGTGCTGAAATCACCATCTTCCCAGCTTTGAGGGACAGGCAAACGTTTGTAAGAAAAACATTTTCTACACAGTTTTGGCATTTTACTGGGACATAACCTGTTTTTACTACTTTTTTGCTTTTAACCTCCTTCCAGTCAGTGGTAGAAATGGGTGTGAAACAATATTGGATCCCACAAAGCTATTCATTTCAGAAAAGTAGACAAAATACTGAATTCATCAAGGGGTCATTTGTGTAGATCCTTCAAGGTCTTTCTATTTAAACTAGCAGCTGAAATAAAACTAATATTGAAATTGAGTCGGGAAAAAATACCAGTTTGTGCAAACGTTTTCACCTGTAACTTCTTCTGACTATGGCACATTTATTAAAGCAATATACCGTTAGGTCCGCTGGACCCTTATGGTTGTGGTGATATACAGGACTTGTAGGTTCACCAGGGATCCGAGGTAGCCAGAGCCAATAACTGAGCTGTGCCCTGCAATGGGTTTTCATTGTGTACCGGGTATATAGCAAGTGAAAAATAGGTATCAAGGACATTTAAGTATTTCCGAAATGGGAACAAAATATAGAGTTTAGAAGCCGTAATTATTTGCACATCTCCGAAATTTTGGGTACCCATACTAGCATGTGAATTAGAGGAAATTGTTTTAAGTGACTTTTTTTGTTTTACAGAAGGTCTTACATTTTGAAGGCAGAAATGCACAGAAAGTCAATAGGTAATAACACTTGTTCTACAATTCTGTGTTCCCCTAAGTCTCCCAATAAATATGGTACCTCACTTGTGTGGGTAGGCCTAGTGCCTGCGACAGGAAACGGCCCTAAATGCAACATGGACATATCACATTTTTCTAGTGAAAACAGGTTGTTTTTTTGCAATGTGCCTAGTTGTGGATTTTGGACCCTAGCTCAGCCAACACATGGGAAAACCAAGCAAACCTGTACATTTGTGGAAATTTTACATCCTGGGGAATCCAGGACAGCGTGTCTTGTGTGACTCTCACTAGGTTCTGTTACCCAGATTCCCTTGCAAACCTCAAACTTTGTAAAAAAAAAAAAAACATTTTCCTCACATTTTTGTGATGGAATGTTCTTCCAACCAACATTCCTCAAAGTCTCCTGATAAAAATGGTACCTCACTTGTGTGGGTAGGTCTAAGTGCCCATGACAGGAAATGGCCTAAAACGCAACGCGGCACATCACATTTTTCCAGTGAAAACGGACCTTTTTATCGCATGTGTCTAGCTGTGGATTTTGGACCCTAGCTCAGCCGGCATATGAAACAACCTAGCAAACCTGTACATGTTTTAAAACTAGACATCCAGGGGAATCTAGGTTAAGGTGACTTGTGTGGCTATCACCAGGTTCTGTTACCCAGAATCCCTTGTAAACCTCAAACTTTGTACACAAAAACACATTTTCCTCACATTTCTGTGATGGAAAGTTCTAGAATCTGTGGGGAGCCACAAACTTCAACCCACCCAGCATTCCCCCAAGTCTCCTGATACAAATGATGCCTCACTTGTGTGAGTGGGCCAAGTACCCGGGCAGCTAAGTGCCCAAAACGCAACGTGGGCACATCACATTTCTCCAGTGAAAATTGACCCTTTTTTGCAATGTGTCTATCCGTGGATTTTGGACCCTAGCTCAGTTGGCACCTAGGTAAACCTAGCAAGCCTGTACATTTTTTTAAACTAGACATCCTGGGGAAATACAGGACAGGGTGACTTGTGTGGCTCTCACTAGGTTCTGTCACTCAGAATTTCTTGCAAACCTCAGGCTTTGTAAAAAAAAAAAAAAGGCAAATGCTACTTACCAGTATGCATCTGTTCCTGGCATGTAGAGCTGCAGATCTACACACTGTGCATAGATCGCCATCTGGTGTTGGGCCCGGATGTTTGCAGTTGTTTTTCCTCTTGGAAAGTCTTTAGAAGTCACGAGGTATGTGACTCCCCCTTTGGATCGTATTGCGCATGGGCTTCGGCTCCATCCTCAGATTGTTTTTCGCCAGCAGGGAAAGATGGAGCGTAGTAATAACAGTGAAGATGCCTATGTGTGTTGTATCTAAATAAGATAGACTGGAACAGATAAAGGTAGCCGGGGATGCGGGTGGGCGTGTATAGATCTGCAGCTCTACATGCCAAGAACAGATGCATACTGGTAAGTAGCATTTGCCGTTCGAGGCATATGAGCTGCAGATCACACACTGTGCATAGATTATATAGCAGTACCCATCCTTAGCGGCGACCACCCGTATCTGTTGGCAGTGGTTTGAAATAATGTTTTGAGTGCAGCCTGGCCCACACTAGCCTGTTGCTTAGTTTGCACATCTACACAATAGTGTTTAGTGAAAGTGTGCGGTGTTGTTTATGTAGCTGCTCTGCAGATATCATCTAATGGGATGTACCCTAGAAAAGCCATTGAAGCCCCTATTTTACGTGTAGAGTGGGCTTTAGGGAGAATGGATAGCGTTCGTTTTGCTTTGCGGTAGTAAATCTGAATGCATTTGACAATCCACCTAGCTATCCCTGACTTGGAGATGGGGTTGCCTTTGTGTGGTGGTGAGAAAGAGACAAACAGTTGTTTGGTCTTACGAAAAGGTTGTGTTCTCTCGATGTAGTAGAGTAAGGTTTGTTTGACATCTAATGTGTGAAGAGCTCTTTCTGCAACGGACTGTGGTTGCGAGAAGAATACTGGTAGTTCTACAGATTGGTTTAGGTGAAAAGGAGAAATGACTTTAGGGAGGAATTTTGGGTTAGTACGGAGAACAACCTTGTTATGGTGCATTTGGAGAAAAGGTTCTTGAATGGTAAGTGCTTGTATCTTCTGAGGGAAGTAATGGCTACAAGAAAGGAGGTTTTCCATGTTAGGAATTGAAGTTCACATTTGTGTAGAGGTTCAAAGGGAGGTCCCATTAGTCTGGTGAGAACTATATTTAAGTTCCACACAGGTGAGGGTGGCACTCTGGGGGGAATTATTCTTTTTAGGCCGTCCATGAAGGCTTTAATGGCAGGTACTCTAAAAAGTGATAGATGTTGCCTGTTTTGTAGATAAGCTGCTATGGCTGCAAGGTGCAGTCTAATGGATGTATAGGTTAGATTGCATCTTTGTAGGTGTAGTAAATAGCCTATGATGTGTGGAATGGACACATCTAGGGGATTGATGGTATTGTTGTGACAATACACAACAAAACGTTTCCACTTGGCTGCGTAGCACGCTCTAGTGGTGGGTCGCCTAGCTTCTTTAATGACGTTCATGCAGTCAGGGGGAAGATTTAGATAACCGAATTCTAGGATTTCAGGAGCCAGATCGCAAGGTTGAGCTGAGCTGAGTCCAGGTGCCTGATCTCTCCATGGTTCTGGGTTAAGAGGTGTGAAGAGAGGTGTAACTTTTGGTGTGGTAGATAGTTCCAGCAGTGTGGTGTACCACGGTTGCCTGGCCCAAGTTGGAGCTACTAGGATTAGCGTGAGGTAGTGTTGTTGTAGTTTGCGCACCACTAATGGAATGAGTGGGAGAGGGGGAAAAGCGTATGCAAATCTGCCTGACCATCCATATTGCATTGCCTTTGGACAATGGGTGTGGATATCTGGCGGCGAAGCTTGGGCTTCGTGGGTGGCGAAGAGGTCGATCTGTGGATGCCCCCACATTTGAAAGTATGGGTGAAGAACTTGCGGGTGGAGTTCCCACTCGTGGAGTTGTTGTGTTTGTCTGCTGAGCAGATCTGCCATAGTGTTTTGGACTCCTGGGACATGCTGGGCTAGGAGAAAGATTTTCTGGGGGATGGCCCATCTCCATATGCTCTGTGCTAGCTGAGAGAGCTGTGGAGAGTGCGTGCCGCCTTGTTTTTGTATATAGTACATGGATGTCATGTTGTCTGTGCGGACTAGGACTGCTTTGCCTGAAATCTGTGTTTGAAAAGATTTTAGGGCTATAAATATGGCTAGTAACTCCAGATGGTTGATGTGGAGTAACTTTTGGTGAGGTGTCCATCTGCCCTGCATGGTGTGATGTAATAGGTGAGCTCCCCAGCCGGAGAGCGATGCTCCCATTCGTTGTCAGTACTACCTGAGGAACCGGGTCCAGGAACGGTCGCCCTTTGGAAAGGTTTTTGGTGGTCCACCACTGCAGAGAGCGATGGGTACGACCGTCTACCAACACCAGATCTGTTAATTGACCCTGGGCCTGGCTCCATTGGCGTGCTAGGCACTCTTGGAGAGGACGCATCTGGAGTCTTGCATGGGGTACTATGAATATGCAAGAGGCCATCATTCCTATTAGTTGCATGAACACTCGAGCTGGAAGAGAGTGTTGTGGCTGAAATTTTGCGCAAAGTGGTTTAATGCTTGCTATCCTGGCAGGACTGGGGTAGGCTAGCGCTCGAGGTGTCTATAGTGGCACCCAGATATTGTTTTACGTGGGACAGTTGGAGATGGGACTTTGCGTGGTTTACCGTGAAGCCCAGTTGGTGAAGTAGTTGGATAGTGGCATGTGTGTGTTGTACACACTGGTTGTATGAACTGGCTTTTATTAGCCAGTCGTCTCGGTATGGGAAGACATGGATGTGTTGTCTCCGCAGGTGTGCTGCCACTACTGCTAGGCAATTGGTGAATACTCCTGGTGCGTGGTGACTCCAAATGGGAGTACTTTGAATTGGTAGTGGAATCTGAGGAACTTCCTGTGAGCGTTGTGAACAGGAATGTGGAAATAGGCGTGTTTGAGGTCTAAAGTGGTCAGGAAATCGTTGTGGGAGAGCAGTGGAAGTACCTGCTGAAGTGTTACCATGTGAAAATGGTCTGAGTGTATGTATTGGTTTAGGGGCCTGAGGTCTAGGATGGGTCGCAGAGTGTCGTCCCTTTTTGGTATGAGAAAATATAGGGAGTAGACCCCCATATTTTGTTGTTGGTAGGAACCCTTTCTATCGCCCCCTTTTGTAGGAGGGAGATTACCTCCTGCTTTAGTAGTGTTAAGATGTTCCTGTGACATTGGGCGTTGTCGGGGTGGAATGTTTGGGGGGTAGATATTAGTTCTAGGCAGTAGCCTGACCGAATTATTTGTGTTACCCATTTGTCTGAGGTGATGGTAGTCCAGACAGGAAGGAAATTGTGGAGTCTGCCCCCGACCGGAGTAGGATGGTCTAGGGGGAGTGGAGGGGAGTCATTGAGTAGGTGCGGAGGCAGAGCGAACGGTGTTTGTTTTGCCTCTGCCTTTATTATTGTTGCCTCTGTAGCCGCCTCTTTGGTAACCCCTTGTAAAGGTGGATTGGGTAGGGGCCTTATATGAAGTGGAAGCAGTGTCAGAGGAGTAGCCTCTGGATGTGCTCCAAAAGGAAGAGCGGCGAAAGGAGCGCCTGGGAGGGTGTGATTGTAAGGCTCCCATAGACTTCGCCGTATTGGTGTCTTTTTTCATTTTTTCTAGGGCCTCATCCACTTTTGGGCCGAAGAGATGTTCCTGGTCAAAGGGGTGGTTAAGGATGGAAGCTTGCACTTCTGGTTTAAAACCTGAGATCCTTAGCCAGGCATGTCGACGGAGGAGGGTGCTGGTATTAATGGCTCTGGAGGCAGTGTCAGCTGCATCTAGGGCACAGCGGATGGAGGTATTGGTAATGGTTTTGCCCTCCTGAATTAACTCATTTGCCCTATTTTTATATTTGTCGGGAAGGTGTTGCATTATGGCTTCTAGTTTGTCATAATGGGCCCTGTCGTATCTTGCCAGTAGCGCTTGTGTATTAGCGATGTGCCATATGTTGGCAGCTTGGGATGCAGTGCGCTTGCCCGATGTGTCCAAGAGTTTTGACTCTTTGTCAGGTGGTGGTGCTTCGCCTGACGCTTGGGAGTTTGCCCTCTTTCGTGCTGTAGACACTACTAGGGAATCTAGTGGTGCTGCCCTCTGATGTAGGCGGGATCTGTAGGGGCGGCTTTATATTTTTTGTCTATGCGCGGGTTAATGACCCTGGCTCTGACTGGCTCTTTAAAGACCTCCGGCGCGTGTTTGATAACCCCTTTGAGCATGGGCAGTATGGAGGTGGCCCTATGCGTGGTGTCAAAAGTATCGAGAAGGAAGTCCGCCTCCATGGGGTCGGTATGGAGATCCACCCCGTGATAGTGTGCAGTCCTTTGGAGTAAGTGGTTGAACCCTAATGAGTCTTCTGGTGGGGATGGTCTCGAAGGGTAGAGATCATCTTGCGGGACGTTAGGAATGTCAGAGATGTTATAGTCGTCCCATGGGTCTGGGGAGCCTGTGGGAGTGGGGTCCCCTGTAGGTAAGTCATGGGGTACGTCCCCTATGTCATCATAGACATCATCATTATCATCATCCGGAGAGGGTGTGGGGGAATGATGAGGTGGGGGGGAGTAGGAGAAGGTGGAGGAGGGGAAGGTGGAGGGGGTGGAGGAGGTGGTGAAGGCATTCTGAAAAGGGAGGTAGCAGAATCCTTCCTCTTAGGAGGTGGAGCTGGGGCAGGCTTTTCCAGCTGCCTCTTTCTGATGCTGACCATCAAATGTTCGGTTTTGGGGTCCTTGATCAATGTCTTTTGCAATGGATCAGGTGCAAAAAGTTCTTCCGAGGGTGGATTGCCCGTCGGCGTCGTCGGTTTGCTTGTTTTAGAGTCTGCGCTAGTCCGTTGTTTGGAACTGTGCGGCCGGGAAAGGGCTGTCTGTTTACTCGGTGCCGAGAGGGTTTTCGGCTTCGAGATATCGGTGTCGGTGGCCTTGTGTTTTTGCTCGGTTCCGGGGATGGTGTCGGTACCCAGGAGCTGGAGCTGGTTTTCGGCGCCGAGTGTTTTGGTATGGAGCTCGGTGCCGAGGAGGTGTGGTACTTTAAATTTTGGGACCACGTAGGAGGCATGGCCCTACCCTGCCTATTTCGGTATCAGCGAACCGCGAATGGCCAATGCGGTATGTACAAGTGTTTTGCATAACGTTTCATCGATAAATTCACTTTGTATACGATATTACACATTGACTTCGTGGGTTCCATTTTAGAGCGGTAGCCATATTATGGTTGCCCTCACATAGGCTGCACATTAAGGACATGCACAGGCCTTCAGAACACATGTACCTTCTATTGACTTCTCTGTGACCTGTGCGAACTGGCTCCACTGCCCGAGGTCAGTCCGGTCTCACGAGCTCCCCTTCCTACGGCCACCTGTGATTAGCATCAGGGTTTGACACACCATAAAGCCTTTCATCCCACACAAGCCCCGACTAATCTCTTTCACACCTGACTCTGCTTCCTGCTTTATCGCCTGTTTTACGAGGAGGAGGTGCCCGTGTTTATTGGGGTCTGCTGATATCTGATGAGGGAGCTGAGCCTCGCTGGGTAAATAATTGTGGGCTGGCTGAACTGAAATGTGGGATGGTCATCATGACTCTGCCTTTTCGTTTGTAATGAATACATATGAATGACCATATCGTAAAACGAGGAATGTGTGCCTGAAGCATGATATTTTGTATATAAGGAGAAGACTGGTTTTGTATTTTTTGAGCAGTCTCCTGAGAACATACCCGTGTGTACTTCTAGGATTGCTGTTACTGGCTGCAGTCAATAATAAAACGATCTTTGACGCCACCACAAGACTCTGTGTTTCTGTGGTCCAAGACAGGAAGAACTCGAAGTCATAGGGTGCTACCCCTGGCACCGCTGGGGACCTAAAATAACCCAGTACTTCAGTTGGCGCCCAACTCGGGGCGATTTCAGCGGTACTGGTCCAAGCCAGAGGTTCGTGAGGAGCTTCGTGTGGAAATTCTGGAGGAAGGCCGCCACTTCATCGACCCCTGCATGTCGACGTGGTCCGAAAGTCTTTGCTGCGAGGTTCCCCGCTTGCTGACGGCTACGAAGGACTGCTGCCCTGACTATCGCCCTGTTTTGGACCCTTGATAATTTGGTAGAGCGAAACGATTAACCGAGTCTTCTGGTGACGTCATCGATACCTCAGTTAAGTATAAGTGGAGCGTCTCCTAATTCTTAGTTTGGTTCTTAGTTTTGGTATCCCTTCGGGATCGCTTTGATTTGGAGCTTGCAAGCGCCAAAGCCGAAGGACTCGTGTATTCACAAGACTATCGCGTTTTGATAATCCTTTGAAGTTTGAAACTAGACTAGTGAGCAAAGATGCCTGGTTCTAGTATATTTGGAAACTTGTTTTGTTTGGGTTGTAAAAGGGATTCCCAATTAGAGGATTCGTGTCCGGTTCCTCCAATTGGAACTCCAACTTATGAGCTTTATGTAAAACATGGCGTGGGCCCCATTGCATATAATGAAGTATGGATCCGATACACCAGGAAGGACGGTGTTTTAAAATGGCCCCAAAATGGTAGTTTCAATACAGATATCTTAGACAATTTGGAAGTTAAATTATTTAAAAAGAAAGCCCGGCCGGCGATGTTTGATTCTTTCCGCCTATGGCGAAAGGAAGCCAAACAGAAAGAAATTAAATTAGCAAAAAGAAATAAGAGAGAAAAAGGTATGTCGATAACGCAAGCAGCTGTACAATTTAAAGATAATGAGGAGGAACAAATGAATGAGCAGTTACATAGACAGCGTAAACTAGGGATCGATAAATGTTACCCAGTTTTACCGCACCTTCAACAAAATGTGTTAAAAGAAAAGGAGAAAGATCCCCTAATGTCACATTTGCTGAGTTCGCCACCTCCGTATGCGCAGAGTGCTACAGCACCTCCGCAACCCTTGAATGCACAGCCTCCAGTTAATGTGCCGCAAGCTTTCCTGCAGCTGCCAGCTCCTCCTCAACCGGCGCCTGCTCTTGTGGTGCAGCCCCCTCAAGGGCCGCCGACTTTGCTGCCAGCATCCCCTTTGCCTTCTGCGACTTTGCCTGCCCCACCAACTGCCTCCCTTGGCGCTCTTCCCGATACTGTCCTTGCATCTGCATCTACACCTACTGTGCATCCCTCTGTTTTCTCCCCTGTTCTTATGTCAGATTCTCCTTCTGCACGACAATGCATAACTAGTGCGGTTACTAGTTTTGTGTCGCCTCTCCTTGGGTTATCTAGTGTGGCTCACAACGAAAGCAGTTGCGTAGTCAGCTGCCTGGTTCTGAAGAGAGAGAAGTATTAGACCGCATGGCACATAGATGGATTGTTTACCCTTCGAGATATAATGTGGAATCTGTTCTAAGTGTTTTTCATCAATGGGAAGCACCAAAGCAGAGATACGTTTTTGAACAGATGTGTGCTTTCCTTTGTCAGGAATTAGAGGATAATGGCTTAGAAGCAATTCCACAGGAGTTGTGTCGTTTACGGTTTGAATTCGAAAAAGGCACGATTGTGGGTTCTGATGTCGAAAAAGCAGTTGTGTCGTTGTTGTCTTTTAGGATTGAGGATCCTTCCCAGCAACTGTTTGAGCATGACCCCTATGGTAAAAAAGTGCGACAATACCCTATGAGAGAAGTCCCTCCGGTATGGAAAGAAGCCGTTGCGGCTGATCCCAATAACGGTATTCTTGCTGCTCCAGCTCATTTCCAGCGTGTTTGGGTGCATGTCCCTTGGAAACGATCTGAAGTAATAGCGCTTAAACAGACATTGCCTGATCCCCGTAAAAACCCTGCAGGATATTATAAGGAGTTGTCACAGACGGCAGGATCATGTATCATGAATCTAGCTGACATAGATATGTTGTTTGGAAATGTTGTTCCACAGCCTTTGTGGGGATTGATTCGTAATGCAGATCATGCTGCAGAGTTAGGTGACACATGGGCTAATATTATTATTGCTAATGATGGACGAGATGGTGGTGCCAAGCCTGACCCTTTGGTAGCAGAACTCCCTGCTAGAATCATTGCTTACATGAAGACTTTAATGCCCGCGATGCGTGTGAATTGGGATAAATTGTCTGCGTGTAAGCAGAAGAAAGATGAAACAGTGTCTGATTTCTTCACCAGGTTTGAGGAAACGTTTATTGACCACAGTGGTCAAGATATGAGTACGGAAGGTGGTCAACGATAATTTGTTGATAAATTTGTGCATAATTTGCTTCCCGAGTTGTGGAAGAAGTTAAAAGATTCAGAGAGTTCTTGGGCTGTTTCCTCATCAGCGCAAATACTGGCTACTGCACAGTATTACGAAAATAGAGATAAGGATGAGAAAGATAAAGCAGACAAGAAAACGAAAGAATTAAAAACGAAGGTTCTTTTACAGCAAGCTTACCCGCCACGTGGTGGCCAGAGTAATTATCAGCAACAGCCACAGTTTCAGAGAAACGTGCAAAGGTACGAGTATTCTCAACCACGTGTTCCTGTAGGCCCTAATCAATGTTCATATTGCAAGGAAGAGGGTCATTTCAAGTATAGTTGTCCTATTCTGTTACAGCGCGCTAATGGCGCTTTTAGCACCAGAGGTAGAGGTGGTCAACAAGCTCCTAGAGGTAGGGGATGCGGGAGTGGTCCCGAGGAACGCGCGTCCTCTTCCATCTCAAAATACGATTAATAGTTTTGATCAGCAAGCCAATGCAACTGGTAGGACAGCTCAGTACTATAACAATGACTATTATGCAGGAGGATGAAAATGTAGAAAGTAATGATTACTAGGATAGCCGTAGACAAAGAGAGGGAGTTGTTTCAGTGCCAGTGGATCAGAGTGGACCGTATGTCAAGGTGACTACAGCGGGTGTGTCAGAACCTTTTCTGTTGGATACTGGTGCTGCAAAAAGTTCAATTATGCATTCAAAACTCCCTGGCGCACCTTTGTCTGGCGACACGAATGTTTCAGTAGGTTTTTCTGGCGCCCCGGTTAGGAACCCGATCTCTAGTCCTATGCCCCTTTCTGTTGGACCTTGTGAGCTGAAAGCACCCCTTATCCTAACGACAGGTTGTGGTGAAAACCTGTTAGGATTAGATTTGTTGAAGAGATTACATGCGACATTATATTGTTCCCCCTCGGGAGTACAACTTACACTTGGTAGGGAAGTGATTTCTCCAATGTATTTGTCAAGGAATGAACTGCCAGCTGAATTGTTGTCTCTTCCGGATGCTCTTTGGGCTTCTGGTCTTAATGATGTGGGCCTTTTGGAAATACCGCCATACGTGGTAACTAAAAGCCAATGTTAAATTGCCACGCATTCCCCAGTACAAGATCTCTAATGAAGGTGAAAAAGCGTTGCTAGCGATTATCTATGATCTGATTGAAAAGGATGTAATTGAAGAGACAAGAGGTAACGTTTGCAATAGCCCTGTTTTGCCTGTTTTAAAACGTACTGACCCTTCACAGCCACCTGTTTACAGATTTGTGATCGATCTTAGAGAGGTAAATAAGATTGTTGTGCCACAGTTTACAGTTGTCCCTGATATAACTGCTTTGTTAACTAGGATTCCAGCTTCCGCTGCTTGGTTCTCAGTGATTGATTTAAAGAATGCTTTCTTTAGCATCCCGATTGCAGAGGAAAGTAGGGACATTTTTGGTTTTAGCCTAGGAGGTCGTAGCTTCCGTTTTAAACGCGCTCCTCAAGGCTATTGTGAAAGCCCATCAATATACAGCCAAGCTTTAAAAGCACAGCTTGATGCAATTGTTTTACCTAGTGGTGCCACCCTTATCCAGTATGTTGACGATTTACTAATCGCCGCGGATACTGAGGAGATATGTAAAGAAGCTACGGTGTCATTGTTGCGTCATTTGTCTGCCTTCCATCACAAAGTGTCTCTCTCAAAACTGCAATATTGTCGACAAGAAGTGACCTACTTAGGTCATCTCTTTTCGAAGGAGGGAAGGAAACTGACCCCAGAAAGAATTCAGGCCATTGCAAAATTGAGCGTGCCAAGAACACAGAGAGAAGTGCGTGCTTTCTTGGGTATTACTTCCTACTGTAGGCAGTGGATCCCGAGTTTTTCTTTGCTGGCAAAACCTTTAATAGCATTGACATGTAAAGATACACCAAATCTCGTCCCATGGTCTGAAGAGTGTCAGAAAAGTTTTTCCGAATTGCGTGAGGCATTATGTTCAGCTCCTGTGTTGGGCACTCCCGACTACAGCAAGCCTTTTACATTGTATGTTCATGAGAAAGCAGGTTGCGCATTGTCAGTGCTGACACAGTCTTTTGGAGACAAGCAGCGCCCATGCACGTATTTTTCATCAACTTTGGATCCGGTAGCCAAAGCATTGCCAAGTTGTTTGGGAGCCACAGCGGCAGCAGCTGTCTCTATTCGACAGTCTGCTGGGTTAGTAATGAATAACACGTTAATTGTGATGGTTCCGCACGCAGTGGACACGTTGTTGAACAGGACCAAGACACAGCACTTAACTAGTGCTCGATTGTCAGGTTATGAGTTGACACTATTAGCGAGTCATGTACACATAAAAAGATGCAACACATTGAATCCAGCTACTTGATTGCCGATTGCAGCAGACACAGATGAGATTGAACAGCATGATTGTCTGTTCAGAACAGAAGAGGAAACAAAAGGGAGAGTGGATCTTAAAGATACTGCCTTGGTTGAATGTGATGGTACCTTATGGGTGGATGGTTCATGCTTCAAGCTTCCGAATGGTGATACAACTGCTGCATATGCTGTCACGACTTTGCACACGGTTGTTGAAACCGCACGTATACCACATAACTCGGCTCAAGCAGCAGAGCTAATTGCACTTACGAGAGCATGTGTGTTGTCGAAAGGTATGAGGGTGAACATATACACAGATAGTCAGTCTGCTTTTGGCGTGGCCCATAGATTTGGGCGCTTGTGGAATGAACGTGGATTCCTGACTTCGCATGGAACCAAAATTCAGAATGGTCAGTTGGTGAATGATCTCCTTGAGTCACTGACCTTGCCGCTACAAGTTGCGATTGTAAAATGCAGTGCACACAAGAAAGTTACAGATGATGTCGGTCGTGGTAATGCATTTGCTGATGAAGTTGCGAAAGAAACAGCAAAGAATGTAAATAATCGAATGTCTGTTGCAGGCCCTGCAAGATGGGTTGGTGATGTTGGAATTTGTGAAGACACGATAGAGAGCGTAAAGTCCCTTCAAGCTGAAGCCACAGAGAAAGAATTGAGCAAGTGGAGAGAAAGTACGGGTAAATTGGATGAAAAAGGTTGTTGGGTCGATTTGTCAGAACATCAGCGTTGGTTGGTACCCGATGCGTATGTGCTTGCAGTGGTGACGATGGCTCATGGAATGGCCCATATTAGTGTAAAAGGGATTTGCAAGTTGTTGGCTCCAGTATGGCAAAATGCTGGAATTCCCAAATGTGCAGAGAATGTGGTCAAGAATTGCATGGTGTGTCTGAAATACAATCCTGGTAGGGGAACCCCAACTCCAGCTGGTCATTTTGCACCTCCAACGTATCCGTTCGAGGTTTTGCAGCTAGATTTCATCCACATGGAAAGGTGCAACAATTTAAAATATGTACTCGTTGTTGTCTGTGCCTTCTCAAAGTGGATAGAAGCATACCCCTTAAAAGACAATACTGCCTTGTCCACAGCTAAAGCCCTTGTCAAAGAATTTTTCCCTAGGTTTGGAATGCCGAGAATGGTCTGGAGTGATAATGGGAGTGAATTTGTGGGTCGAGTGATGAAAGAAGTATGTGAGGGGCTAGGGATTCAGCAGAAATTTCACGCTGCAAATCACCCCCAATCAGCTGGATTAGTAGAGTGCTATAACGGCACCTTAAAACTTAAATTGGCTAAGATTCAAGCAAGCTCTGGTCTTAAATTGCCTGACGCGCTGCCTTTAGCACTCCTGTCAACTAGAATGACTGTGCACTCACGAGTGGGACTTAGTCCGTATGAAATAGTGTTTGGCCGCCCGGCCAATATATGGGGAGTGCCAAGGCCTACAAAATTCAGTGAAATCGAACATCCAATACTGCTTGATTATCTGCATGAATTGACGGCTAAATTGCGTGTTTTACACCAACAGGTGCACAATACTCTGCCTCAAGCCTCTGAAGCTCCAGGACACCCTATCAATCCTGGAACGTGGGTGCTGGTGAAGAATTTTCAACGGGCAAAGAATGATGAGCCCCGTTGGACCGGCCCCCATCTCGTCCTTCTTTCTACAAGATCGGCTGTCCGAGTGAAAAGAAAGAAGAACTGGATCCACGGCGTCCACTGTAAAAGAGTCGCTTTGCCTTTGCCATATGACCGGTGGGTCCAGGAGGGGATCGCTGATTCTGAAACTGAGACCGTGCCTCGTTTTCTGCCTTTTAGCGATGCACGTGTGAAAGGAACAAGCTCTGAGCAAGAAAGTGACAATATTCTGCAAGAAGCTGTGCCACCGTCAATCCGATTGGATACTACAGAGCCTGAACTTTTGTTTCAAGATCAGACAGTACCCGGACGAGAACAATATAACTTGAGGCCTAGAACTATGGACAAATAAAAATTCTTTTTCTTTGATATTTTTGACAGTACAGCTCTCTCTCATCTGAGAAACTTTCTTATTTTTGGTTTTTCTTTTTCGAACCACCATCCGGGTTCAGCTGTAGGGTCGCGGTGCCAAGACTTTGGGGTACAAGCCGGAGACGTTAGGTCAACGGTTCTGGTTAGTCTAGGGCGTTCCCTGGACTGACAGGCGTATTCCTAAGCAGAAGAAACTCACCCGCCGCGAACAGCACGATTAGAGGATGGAGTTTTTCAGGATGGAGAGACCCGCTGAGGAAATGAACTTTAAGAAAAGACTATGTAAAATAATGAATAGCAAACGTTTTGTAATATTATGTCTGTTTATACTATTTAGTATGATGATGTTTACTGTAGGTTATGTATTCTTGTCCTCTCAAGTGCCATTTGCACCCACTGTACAGCCTATACCTCCTCCTACTGTCTCCTTGCACTCTTTCCACTCTCTGCCTGAACACGAACAAGCTAGACGGTCTGAGTTCGTAAACAACTCGTTTATTCAACTCCTGCACCAGCACCAACTAGTTATGAATACCACCAATTGCTGGGTGTGTGGTTTAATGCCACATACAATTAATAAGGGTATCCCATATCTAGTGCTGCCGTTTAGCTATAATGGATCATCATGGGCATTCCAGACTATGTTTCTTTTTGCATTAGATGCCTACTCCCCGCGACAACCGCGTTTCATCAGACCTAGCACGAACAATAAGGCCTTAATGAAAGGAGTTGCTGATATGAGCAGAGATATCGACGCATACTCATCTATTCCTAAGGATGAATTACGAGCTTATGTAGGTTGGAACGCAACGGGGTATAGCATTAGTCTGGGTGAAAAACAGCGAAAAATTTCATCCCCAATTTGGGTCGTACCCCACATAGGTCGGTTCTGTTTACAAGGCAATGGTCAGAATCCAAGAGCTCAACTGGGGAAAAGTGACTGTACTGAAACGTACACTTTTCCATCACAGTTTTCCCCTGCGTTTTTGGCTGCCAAGGGTACATATTTTGTTTGCAATGACCGAGCATTTACATGGTTGCCCCCTGATTTCTCGGGCACATGTTATATTGCAAACTTGCTACCGCCAACATTTACTGCTGCCTCTGATTATCACAAGACCAGAGTTGTGAGAGGCGTTGTTAGTCAGGAGGATACTGCCGGTCAGGAAGCGGGAGACTTCTTCATGGGTTTCCTGCCGTTTTGGGGACCAATGGTTAATAGCAGGAACCTGAGACAGCTGACTTGTGTAGTTGAATCCACTGTTAATGTAACAGCTGGTGCCCTTGGTAATTTGACAGCTGAGCTCCAAGCGGATCGCCTCATGACTTTGCAGAACCGTATGGTTCTAGACGTCATACTTGCAGACCGTGGTGGGGTATGTAAGGTCATCCAATCTAGCTGTTGCATTTTCATACCAGATACCGCTCCAACAGTCTATCAAGCCATCTCCAAACTGCATAAAATATCCGAATCTATCCATGTGGATAAAGGAGATTGGTCATTGATGGGGTGGTTCTGGGAACTGATATCTGCCTGGGGATGGAAGATTCTGATGGTCATTGGAATGATCTTAGCCATTCTTTTCCTGTTCTGTCTGTGTGTACAGTGTGCTCCTGCGATATGTGGCCTCTGTGCTACATTATGTGTAAGGAAACCTGTATCGAGGGACGAGCTAAGCAATAGGATGATGCTACAGCAACATCTCCATGACCTTATGAATATAGACCTGGACTCGGATTAATATGAGTATAGTTATTGCCTATGTAAGGGCAAAAGGAGGGTCTGTGGTACTTTAAATTTTGGGACCACGTAGGAGGCATGGCCCTACCTTGCCTATTTCGGTATCAGCGAACCGCGAATGGCCAATGCGGTATGTACAAGTGTTTTGCATAACGTTTCATCGATAAATTCACTTTGTATACGATATTACACATTGACTTCGTGGGTTCCATTTTAGAGCGGTAGCCATCTTATGGTTGCCCTCACAAAGGCTGCACATTAAGGACATGCACAGGCCTTCAGAACACATGTACCTTCTATTGACTTCTCTGTGACCTGTGCGAACTGGCTCCACTGCCCGAGGTCAGTCCGGTCTCACGAGCTCCCCTTCCTACGGCCACCTGTGATTAGCATCAGGGTTTGACACACCATAAAGCCTTTCATCCCACACAAGCCCCCGACTAATCTCTTTCACACCTGACTCTGCTTCCTGCTTTATCGCCTGTTTTACGAGGAGGAGGTGCCCGTGTTTATTGGGGTCTGCTGATATCTGATGAGGGATCTGAGCCTCGCTGGGTAAATAATTGTGGGCTGGCTGAACTGAAATGTGGGATGGTCATCATGACTCTGCCTTTTCGTTTGTAATGAATACATATGAATGACCATATCGTAAAACGAGGAATGTGTGCCTGAAGCATGATATTTTGTATACAAGGAGAAGACTGGTTTTGTATTTTTTGAGCAGTCTCCTGAGAACATACCCGTGTGTACTTCTAGGATTGCTGTTACTGGCTGCAGTCAATAATAAAACGATCTTTGACGCCACCACAAGACTCTGTGTTTCTGTGGTCCAAGACAGGAAGAACTCGAAGGCATAGGGTGCTACCCCTGGCACCGCTGGGGACCTAAAAGAACCCAGTACTTCAGAGGAGGCCATTTTCTTTTTCGGCGTCGTTGCGGAGGAGTGTTTCTCGGCATCGACGGTGGGCTGGCTCAAGCCGCCGGAAGGCTTAATAGGCTTCTTTACCGGTCGCGAAGGTGCGGTGTGGGAAGCAGAGTGTTTGGTCTTGCCTAGGCCTGGAGGCGAAGGCGTGACTGAAGCCTTTTTCGGATCGTCGAGGGTGTGGGGTCGGGGGACCCTCTGTGCCGGAGTATTGTCCTGACGAGGCCCCCTTCTGTGTGTTGACCTTCTGGAGCATCGACACCTTTTCACTGAAGATGTCGTCTGGAATAGTCGTCGACGAGTGTGCCATGGTTCTTCTCGCCCTTCGGTCTCTAATGGTTTTTTTGGACCGGAAGGACTTGCACGCCGGACAGTCTCGAGCCTCGTGTTCAAGGGAGAGGCAGAGGTTACAGACTTCGTGAAGGTCGGTGTGGGGGAATTTGGACCCACATCGAGGGCACTTCTTGAAAGGAGTCCTTTCCATTAGCCAGGACCAGAAGGCCGTCGTCAACTGGAATCGAAGGTCTTGATCGATGAGAGCCGCGTCGAGTGTGGAGATCGCGATCGAAAACAATACCGCGAATGGGATGAGGATTGCACGTCGATAGAGGAACTGGAAACTGTTCGGAACCGGAGAGCGAAGATCACATCCGAGCCCGATAGCGGAAAAAAACAATCTGAGGATGGAGCCGAAGCCAATGCGCAATACGATCCAAAGGAGGAGTCACATACCTCGTGACTTCCAAAGACTTTCCAAGAGGAAAAACAACTGCAAACATCCGGGCCCAACACCAGATCGCGATCTATGCACAGTGTGTAATCTGCAGCTCATATGCCTCGAATCAACCATTTTCCTCAGATTTCGATGATGGAAAGTTCCGAAATCTGTGAGGAGTCACAAACTTCCAGCCACCCAGCATTTCTCCAAGTCTCCTGATGGAAATGGTACCTCACTTGTGTGAGTGGGCCAAGTACCCGGGGCAGGAAAGGGCCCAAAACGTATTGTGTAGACATTAAAATCACAACGGGCACGTCAGCCATCTAGGGAAACCAGCCAAAACCACACATTTCTGACAACTAGACACCCCGGGGCGTTCAGGGAGGAATGACTTGCGTGGATCCCCCAAGTTTTCCTATCCAGAATCCCCTGCAAACCTCAAATGTCGCTGAAAAAAAAGATTTTTTCTCACGTTTCTATGTGGCAAAGTCATGGGATCACCGGACCGACACAAATTTCCTACCACCCAGCATTCCCCAGGTATCCCGATAAAAATGGTACCTCACTTTTGTGGGTGGGCCAAGTACCCGCAACAGGCAAGGGCCCAAAACATATTGTGGAGACGTCAAAATACCTATCACAAAGCAACCTGGTTTTGCAAGGGGTTCACCTGGGTTTTGGGCCCCGGGCTCAGCGGCCATCTAGGGAAACCTACTAAACCCAAACATTTCTGAAAACTAGACACCCAGGGGAGTCCAGGGATGTGTGGCTTGTGTGGATTCCCCAATGTTTCCCTACCCAGAATTCCCCGCAAACTTCAGATTTAGCTGGAAAAAAATCACATTTTTCTCACATTTGAGAGTGGGAAAGTTGTGGGACTATGGGGCTGACACAAATTTCCTACCAGCCAGCATTCCCCCAGGTCTCCCGATAAAAAATGGAACCTCACTTGTGTGGGTGGGCCAAGTACCAGCGGCAGGTAAGGGCTCAAAACATATTGTGGAGAGATCAAAATTATCTATCACAAAACGACCTGGATTTGCAAGGGGGTGTAGTGCTAGATGCACTCCCATGTATTGAAACCACGTGATTACCATTATTTTAATTTCCCTGCATGTGCCTTTTTTCCTTGAAGATTTCTTTTGTGTCTCCTTGTATCAGGGGGAGAGCTTTCACAGAGTAGAACAGCCTTGCCAGGAACAGAACGTGTGGGATGTGCATTTGAAAGCATGAGAGAGAGGGGTGTGGAATGTACTTCTTGGTCTAGTAGTGCAGTGTTATAAGCAGTGGCGCTCAAATGTGCATTATGTTGTACATTATGTTGCACATTGGCAGATGAAGTGTGCAGTGCTATAAGCAGAGGTGCACAAATTAGCATTGTGTTGTACAATAGGAAGTATTATGAAGTTCTCACTTTTGACTTTGACATGCCCTCATGCCATCTTGAATTCTGACGTTGTCTAGCTTGAGCTTTGCGCACAGGCAGGCCCCCAGATTACTCAAGTTGTTTAGGTTATTAACGTTCAAGGCTGTTTAATTTTCGGAGATTGTTTTCTGTACCCCTGGAGACTTTTGTAAGCTTCCTTTAGATAAGGGCTGGAACATGTGAGACTGCAGAAGGAATGCGAGAACTCCTTTGCCTTTGGAATGCTTGCATGGAGAGTGGACAACTCCACTAAGTTTCCTTGGTGCAGAGGAGGGTCTCACGGAAACTTCTAGTGGGCTTTGAGATTATAAAGCTGGGGTTTGCTGACATGGAGACCAGGATTTGTTTTGGAATCTGAATGGGGACGAACGTGTCTGCTTCAGTACAGCAGCAGTTCCCGGATTGCTGAGTCTCTTGACCCCGGCTGTGAATCCCCCAGTCTGGAGTGGGCCAAGATGAATTTACAGCCGGTGATGTGTTTTATTTTTGATTATTGTTTACCACAAGAAGCCGCTCCTAGTGTGATAACCCAAACGAGTTACAGGAACGTCGTAGGTGTGGGCATCTCACAAAAAATTACGGACTGGTCTCACACACCACCTAGTGTCATGCTTCATCATTGACCAGTCCTCGCCCTCTAAAACCTTCGTTTGATAGAGGGCGGGCATACACTTGACGACAAGGATGCACTTTCTAAATGGCTGAGTGGGGGCCCGTGAAACTGTGAGTGAGGTTAAAAATCATTATAGTGGTCAAAAAGTGATTTTTAATGTGATTGACAACTATATGATATTAAAAATTATGTGTGACGGTGCATGGGGTAGTTCGTGTCCCCTAACCGTCTTATGTGTGGTCAACATGTTTCTGCCGGAATGGCCCTGTTGGGTCCGTGGCATTCATCAGGACCAAATTATGAATGAGGGCTCCGTTCTTACCAGGTGTTGGTAAGACGCTACCACTGTGTGAGTGTAGCATAGGCCACACTTCACTTCCTATGGTGCTTCCAAATGTGAAGCCCCATAGGAAGTCCGCTCGATCCTCCCGGTTGCGGCCTCGCAATCGGGAGGATCGAGCGGACACCTAGGACACAGGAACATTCTGCTTCGTGTCACAAAGTGACAAAACGGTGGATTACCCCCGTCCCTCCTCCCCCCTTGGGACAAGTTGTCCAACCAATTAGGGCTTCACCTTTGGAAGCACCATAGGAAGTGAAGTGTGGCCTATGCTACACTCACACAGTGGTAGCGTCTTACCAACACCTGGTAAGAACGGAGCCCTCATTCATAATTTGGTCCTGATGAATGCCACGGACCCAACAGGGCCATTCCGGCAGAAACATGTTGACCACACATAAGACGGTTAGGGGACACTAACTACCCCATGCACCGTCACACATAATTTTTAATATCATATAGTTGTCAATCACATTAAAAATCACTTTTTGACCACTATAATGATTTTTAACCTCACTCACAGTTTCACGGGCCCCCACTCAGCCATTTAGAAAGTGCATCCTTGTCGTCAAGTGTATGCCAGCCCTTTATCAAACGAAGGTTTTAGAGGGCGAGGACTGGTCAATGATGAAGCATGACACCAGGTGGTGTGTGAGACCAGTCCGTAATTTTTTGTGAGATGCCCACACCTACGACGTTCCTGTAACTCGTTTGGGTTATCACACTAGGAGCGGCTTCTTGTGTTAAACAGTTATAGTGGAGGCTGCCAGCTCCTAGTACCCCTATGCCTCTAGTTCCCTCCTCCACAGATCCAGTGGAGACTTTTTGTGTGTGAACTTATTTTTGATTATTGACATTGTGCTGTGTGAATGTGTGTGCACATTCAAGTCTCCAGTAGCTATAATCATCATTGTAATGTGTGAGTGTCTGAGAGCACATTCAAGTCTTCAGTGGTTATAATCATCTGATGTATTTAGTGTATATATCTTTCTGATTTCTTGGAGTGGACGTCCATAATGTTATTGTCTGCTTGTAATTCATTTCATGTATTTTATTCCATGCATTTAACAGTTTCATTTGCCTACTTATAGTATTGCTTGCACATATATATTTGAATATTGTTCATTTGTCATCTGGGAAAGCCTTTCTGTTAGAGAGTGTTGCACAAATAAAGCCCTAAGCTTTATTATGAGAACAGTCTTTTGATGTGTTTCATTTTTAGAACAGTGAAATCCCTTTCCTGGTGTTTGTTTTTATTGCTTTGCTGTGTTTGTGTGTGGGAGGGCGGTATTTTCTAATATTTGGGAGGGCAAAGCTAATACAGGGGGGCACCTGCGTTTTTGGTCCCGGGCTTGACGGCCATCCATGCAAACCTACCAAACCCACATATATCTGAAAACTAGACACCCGGGGGAGTCCAGGGAGGTGTACCTTGAGTGGATCCCCCAACGTATTCCTACCAAGAATCCCCTGAAAACCTAAAATTTTGCTACAAAGAAAACACATTTTCCTCACATTTCTGTCTGGGATCACCATGCTGGCACACATGTCATACCACTCAGCATTCCCCTCAGTCTCTTAAGTAAAACAATACCTCACTTGTGTGGGTGGGCCAAGGGACAAAAACATAGGGATTCAGGGGATAGCACAGCAAACTAAAAGCACTATATTTTTTTTAAAAATACGTTTTTAAGCGATTCTGCATTTGACACCCACACAAGTGGGGTACCATTTTTATCGGGAAATGAAGAGAAACGCTGTGTGGTAGGACATTTGAACTGTCACGGTGATCCCACACAGAACTGTGACGAAAATTTAATTTGTCCCGCAAAATGAGGTTTGCAGGGGATTCTGGGTAGGAAAACATTGGAGGATCCACACAAGCTATACCTCCTGGGACTCCCCCTGGTGTCTAGTTTTCAGAAAGGTCTGGGTTTGGTAGGTTTTCCTAGATGGCCACTGAGCCAAGGACCAAAAACGCAGGCGACTCCGTCGCAAAACCAGGTAGTTTTGCATCGATAATTGTTGTCTCCGCAGTACGTTTTGGGCCATTTACTGTTCTGGGCACTAGATCTATCCAAACAAGTGAGGTTCCATTTTTATCAGGAGATCTGGGGGTAGTTTTGCAATCGATAATTATGAAATCTTCACAGTACCTTTTCAGCCATTTCCTGTTGCGGGCATTAGGCCTATCCACACAAGTGAGGTACCATTTTTATAGGGAGACCTGGGGAACGCTGGGTGGTAGGAAAAGTGATTTTTTCAGCTAAATTTGAGGTTTGCAGGGGATTGTGGGTAGGAATACGTTGGGGGATCTACACAAGCCATACCTCCTTGGACTCCACTAGGTGTCTAGTTTTCAGACATGTCTGGATTTGGTAGGTTCCTCTAGATGGCCGCTGAGTACGGGACCAAAAATGGTGCCTTCCTCGCAAAACCAGGCCGTTTTGGGATTGATGATTATGAAGACTTCACAGTACGTTTTGGACCATTTCCTGTCGTGGGCACTAGGCCTGCCCACACAAGTGAGGAACAATTTTTATCGGGAGACCTGGGGAAACCCTGGGTGGTAGGAAATTTGTGGCGGCCCAGTGATCCCAGAACTTTCCCACACAGACAAATGTGATTTTTTTTCTTCTTTTTAGCTAAATTTGAGGTTTGCAGGGGACTCTGGGGAGAGGAGTTGGCCTAACGGCTAGGGCTAGGGCGGTCGACCTCGAATCTGGGGAACTGGGATCGACTCTTGGCAATGACGCTGAACATCCTGTGATTCTGGGCAAATCACTTAATCTCCCCGTGCCTAACAAAAATTAATGTGTGTTCTCATGTAACGTAACTGGTGCTATGTAAAGCGCTCTGATACCCGATTCGGGTCAAGTTCGCGCTATATAAAACTCTGCAAAAAAAAAAACTCTGGGTTGGAAAATATTGGGGTATCAATGCAAGCCACACCTCCCTGAAGTACCCGGGTGCCTAGATTTCAGAAATGTCTGGGTTTTCAGAGGTTTCCCTAGATGATCGCTGAGCCCGGGACCAAAAACACTGGTGACCCCCTTGAAAAAACAGATTGTTTTGTGATAGATAGGTGGGCACTTGTGTTTTTGGTACCAGGCTTGCAGACATCTAGGGGAACTTAAAAATCCCAAACATTTCTGAAAACTAGACACCTGTGAGAGTTCAGGGAGGTGTGGCTTACGTTGATCCCCCAACATTTGCTTCCCAGAATCCACTGCAAACCTCAAATTTGGCTAATAAGTCACATATTCTACCAATATCTGTGTGGGAAATTTGTGGGATCACCGCACTGCACAAATTTCCTAATAAATACGTTTTTAGGCTGACGCTACTTTGGGCACCCACACAAGTGAGGTATAATTTTTCTCAGGAGACCAAGGGGAATGCTGGGTGGTGGTAAATCTGTGCCTGTGCTGTGATCCTACAACTTTCCCACACAGAAATGTGAGGAAAATATGGGTTTTTTAAAGTAAATTTGAGGTTTGAAGGGGATTATGGGTAAGAAAACACAGGGGGTCCATGCAAGCCACACCGTCAACCGACACACACCATCATCCACACACAGCGCAAGCCAAGCGCCATCCACGCACATTGCCAGCCAAGGGCTATCCATGCACACCTTCAGCCAAGCGACATCCATGCACACAGTCAGCCAAGCACTATCATCGCACACCGCCAGCCAAGTGCCATCCACGCACCCCACCAGCCAAAGACCATCCATGCACACCGTCAGCCAAGTGCCAGTCCACGTAAACCGCCAGCCAAGCGCCACTCCACACAGACAAGTGCCAATCTACACACACCATCATCAAGTGCGAGTCTACACACATGATCAGCAAAATGCCAGCCAAATGTCAGTACACGCAGACTGTCAGCCAGTTTACACACAACTTTCCCTGGTTTCTAGCGGTTTCCGGCCTCCGCTTGGGGTAGATGAGACTAAAAATATCACAGCCAAAATGTGTTACTAAAAAAAAAGGGGAGTGACCCTTGTCTATGGGGCTTTTCCCTGACATGCTCGTACACATATCCATGGTTGTTCCCAGTGGGCTTTCTGCCCCCCCACCCCCCGGGAAAAGATAAGGGGCCATTGTCCTGATTTGTCTCCCAAGGGGGCAGACATTCTTTTTTTGGGGTGGCGGTATTAGCATGCCCATTCTCTGCAGCCCACACCCCTATGTATAAAAAAATCTAACATAATCCCTGGTGCCTAGTGGGCTGGATCTGGAGAATTTTCTCAACAATGCTTTCATGTGCTGATAGGTGGTGCAATGTGGCTTCACAGTGACTTCACTTCCCGTGCATTTCAGGTGAGCTTGTCAGCTCTTTGGCCCAAGCGAGTCCTTTAAACACAAGTGGGGAGGGAGCACCACACAGGTTCTCATCCCAGCACAGTCAACCTCATTGCATTCTGGTAAATACAGTACGCTTAGTTCACAGTTGCTGTCGTTTTTCACCAAAGTTGGGTCAGGTAGGGGGCGTGGCCAAGATGGAAGAGGAGGCAGACTAGCGAGCTCCACACCAGCCCACCAAAGAAACGTCACTTACCCTACCCTCTCGCCCGAACCAGTGGGTGGAAAGTCTGGACTGAGGTCCAGGGAGGTTGCAACGGCGGCCCAAAAGGTGCGCCGGTGACGAGGAGCCAGAATGCAGGCAGGAATCCCCAGCCTCGATTGGTGCCTGGGGCTGGCAGGTGCACTACAGAGGCCAAGCGGGAGATACTGGAGGCCACCCCGCCATCTGAGAAGAATGGGAGGCGTGGCCGTGCATATTAAAACGCAGTGGACCTTCCCCCCCCAAGCACCAGATACAGCGAAATATAACTGGGGAGCCACCACTGGAACAGGAGGTGCCCTGTATGAGATAATTGAGTGCAGCAGAGGCATTGGGGATGGGCGAGTTGCAACGCACATGGCTTACCCATACTAAATAGGCTCGAGGCACCGGGACCTAGGGCTGATGGCCTGATAGTGCAGAAGGCAACACATGCATGCACATGCCAGCTGGGAAGGTGGCCCTGCACTCGGAGCACCTTAAAAATACATGAAACACAGGCAGGCGCCGGCAACCGGGGTGACAGAGATCGGCTCGAGGTATAGGGGGGGGGGGGGGTAGTTGTGACCCCCAACCAGACAAGCAACCCACTGGGGTCGGTTTGAGTGACCATGTTCAGAAGTCTAATGCCTGCATCAACTAACCCCAAACTGATAAGTGACTTGAGCGGGGCCACCAGCGATCTAGAAGGCTTGCGCAGCTGTTCGCTAGGAGGGCAGAGCGACAGCCAGCTGTCCCGGGTGCCACAAAAAGAGAGTAGCATACAGCACACCAAACCGAGAAGGGATTCGCAGGGGGTGCCACGTGGAGAACCGGCTCGCCAAGCAGTGGGGAATATAACGCCGAAGCTCTGACAGTTGAAACTGTGCCAACAAGCACTATGTACCACAGGAGAGTCACTAGTGTGAGTTATTGACCACACAAGTCCACATCAAGGCCAGGTACTGGGGTGGATTACCTTGGCGGCTGCTCTCGGTGGGGGACTTACTGACCGGAGACGCTGGGCCATCTGCTCAGTCAACAGCTAATTGCGGGCTGTAATTGTGGAGTGAGGCAGGGGGTGGGCACCGGGGACTGAGGTACGGTCCCTTGGACAGTAAATATAGGCGACAAACTGGAAGACGCCCCGGATCATGAGTGAATACATGTGGACACCGGGGAACCAAGAGGTTGCAGACACACAGGGAAAGAACAAATAGAGCTGCCTGGGGTTGGGTGTAGCTTACGCAATTGACCTAGTGATGGGAAAAGACAGACCGCAAAGAGGAGCACAGCAAACGAGAATGGACCAGTATACCACGCAGGGGAACCAAACGCAAAGTGAAGCAGTCCAGGACTCACAGAGAATGGCAGAGGCTCCACAGCAGGACCCCACGGGAGCACAGATTTTCGCTGCAATCGACGTCTCCAGAGCAGCAGTCCAAGCAAAAATAGAGGCTGTATCACTGGATGTTGGACTGCTGAGGGTGGACTTGCGAACGGTAGAGGAACGCTCCATAGCAAAAGAACAGACAGTCACGGAAATGCAAGCGGATCTAACAACCTTAAAAAAAGTGCTCACTGCCCTCACAACAATCTTGGAGCAAAGGGCTGAAGATGCAGAAGGACGCTCACGGAGATGTAATTTACGGTTGGCTTTCCAGAGGGCGCTGAGGGGAGGGCCTTGAAACCGTTTATGGAAACCTGGATCAAGAAAACATTGCAGGAAGGCTTCCATGTCTGATCTGTTCATAATTGAAACGGTACTGTTAACATATAATGGTCCTCCGTGCACTCAATTATTCAATGTTCCATTGTAATTGAAAGGGCACACAGAACACTGATCCCGGCTCCTCCTGCAGGAGCCCCTCCTCCTACTCTCATAGCGACAATATTAAACTATAGAGACCGAAATTGCATCCTCGGGGAGGTCAGGAAGAAGGGAGACCCCCAATTTGAGAACCACACCATACACATTTTTCCGGACTACACGAAGAACAAGTTACTTACCTTCGGTAATGATATATCTGAAATAAACATTAGTTAGTTAGATTCCTTACCTTAGAATATCCCCAGGCGTCAGGCTGGATCCAGAAAGATTTTCATCAGCAATACCCTTGCGCGTCGATTGGCGTCTTCTGCGGCTCCACGTCCGTCGTCGGCATCGTGTTCGCCGGGATGACGTCGTCGGAGTACTTAGACGCCGCCCTCGCGCGCTGTCAGTTCTTGTACCTAGCTTTCCACGCCAGGAACGCAGAGCCATGCAAGAAACAGACACTGGTGCCATGAATCTAGGGCCCTGAAAGGGATGACCTTAACCCTAGATATCAGTTCGCAGAACGGGGAGGATGGGTGGAGCGGTAAGGAATCTAACTAACTAATGTTTCTTACAGATATATCGTTACCGAAGGTAGGTAACTTGTTCATCTGAAAGAAACACGTTAGTTAGATTCCTTACCTTAGAAGAGATACCCCAGCAATACTAACCCCGGTGGTGGGTCTGCGAACCAAGATCACACCAGGAAGTCCTGGAGAACGGAACGGCCAAAGAAGCCGTCTCTCCGGACGTGGCTGTCTAGGCAGTAAAGCTTGCCAAACGTGTGCGGCGAGGCCCACGTTGCTGCCTGACAAATGTCCTGCAGAGGGACTCCCCGTCCCAGGGCAGTAGTAGCCGCTGTGACCCGAGTGGAATGGGGCCTCAGCCCCACAGGAGGTTCCTTCATAGCCAAGGAATAACAGGTCTTGATGCACAAAACGACCCACCGAAGAGATGGTTCGCTTGTGCACCGCCCGCCCCTTCTTAGCGCCCACGTAGCCAATGAAGAGTTGGTCGTCCACCCGGAACTGTTTTGTGCGGTCCAGATAGAAGGAGAGCGCACGTTTTGGGACAAGACGGTGGAGCCGCTCTTCCTCTTTCGAGGGATGCGGAGGCGGAAAGAAGGTGGGCAATGTAACAGAATGACCGGTTTGAAAGGCAGTAACCACCTTAGGGAGAAAGGAAGTACGAGTCCTGAGAACAACCTTGTCTGGATGGACAGAGAGGAAAGGAGGTTTAGAAGAAAGAGACTGGAGCTCACTCACTCTTCTGGTAGAGGTGATGGCAACCAGGAAAGCAGTCTTGAGAGTCAGGAGACGAAGAGGACAGTTATGGAGTGGCTCAAAAGGAGCGCACATCAGATAGGTTAACACCAGGTTCAAGTCCCACTGAGGCCTTACGAAAGGGACAAGAGGAAACATGTGAGTAATGTCTTTAAAGAATCTAGCAACAACAGGGGACTTGAAAAGAGAAGGCTGATCAGGAAGCCGTAAGAAGGCAGAAACAGCTGAAAGATATCCCTTGAGGGTGCCCAGAGCAGAGCCCTGCTGGGCCAGGGAAAGAAGAAAGAGGAGAACTTCAGAAAGAGGGGAGGAAAGGGGATCCACAGCCTTTGCTGTGCACCATGCCACAAATTTGTTCCACCTGCAGGCGTAAACCGTTTTAGTGGAGGGATGCCTGGCTGCCAGAATGACATCACAGACTTCAGGAGGCAAGTCAAATGGCACCAACTGTCGCTGCTCAATCTCCACGCATGGAGGTGGAGACTGGACAGGTTCGGGTGGAGGACCGTCCCCTGCTGCTGCGACAGAAGGTCCTCCTGAAGAGGCAGTCGAATCGGGGGATCGAATGACAGACTGAGTAGCTCGGGATACCAGTATCTTCGTGCCCAATCCGGAGCCACAGGGATGACTTGGGCCCGGTCGCGCCTGATCTTCTTCAGCACTCTGGGCAGAAGTGGTATAGACGGAAAGGCGTACAACAGACCGTAACTCCACTCGCAACGAAAACCGTCTCCGAGCGAGTGCCGCCTTGGAAATTCCAACGTGCAGAACTGATGACATTGCGCGTTCTCTTCGGTGGCGAATAGATCTAACCAAGGCTCTCCCCACTGCCCAAAGAGGCCTTGCGCCACGTCCGAGTTCAGACACCATTCGTGATCCATCATGCACCGGCGGCTGAGTTCGTCCGCCCTGGCGTTCAGAGAGCCCGCCAGGTGTTGAACCACCAGGGTGATGCCCTGATGTTCCAGCCATGTCCAGAGGCGCAGAGCCTCCTGACAAAGGGTCCACGGCCCCACCCCGCCCTTTTTGTTGCAATACCACATGGCGGTGGTATTGTCCGTGAACACCTGCACTATACTTCCCCGTACAGAGGGAAGGAATGCTTTCAGTGCAAGCCGGATCGCCCGCAGCTCCAATAGGTTGATATGGAGCCGGGACTCCGCCGGAGACCAGAGGCCTCTGATCTCCGCCTCTCCCATGTGGCCCCCCATCCCAGGAGGGACGCATCCATCACCACTACGTGCTCCGGTTGGGGTAGGGAGAGGGATCTGCCACTGACCCAATCGCGGTCCGTGAGTCACCACTGCAACTGTCTTGCAGTGCCCTCCGCGATCAGGACGTGGTCGGACAGGTTGCCCCAATGTTGAGCCCACTGGAACTTCAGGTCCCACTGCAGAGCCCGCATCCGCCACCTGGCGTGATTTACCAGCAGGATGCAGGAGGCCATTAGACCCAGCAGCCGCAGGACCATCCTGACCGAAACTCGGGATAAAGGCTGAAAGATCGGAATCAGAGCCTGAATATCCCGAACCCGCTGTTCTGGAGAATAGACCTGAACAGCGCCGAGTCCAAAACCGCTCCAATCAAAAGAAGCTTCTGGGAGGCACTCAGATGCGACTTCGGCACGTTGATGGAGAACCCCAGCAAATGCAGGAGGTCGGCCGTAGTCTGGAGGTGGGAGACGACTGCCTGGGGCGAGCCCGCCTTCAACAATCAGTCGTCGAGATAGGGGAAGACTGGAACCCCTAATCTGCGCAGATGAGCTGCGACCACCGCCATCACTTTCGTGAACACCCGAGGGGCACTGGTGAGGCCGATGGGGAGCACGGTAAACTGAAAGTGCTCCTGGCCTACCGTGGGGCCTACCGTGGACCGCAGGTAATGCCGGTGGGCCGGCAGGACGGGGATGTGGAAATAAGCGTCCTGCAAGTCCAACACTACCATTCAGTCTCCAGGGTCTAGGGCAGCCAGAACCTGAGCTAAGGTGAGCATCTTGAACTTCTCCTTCCGGAGGAATGCGTTGACGCTCCTGAGGTACAAGACAGGGTGCCCTTCTTAGGAAACAGAAAGTAGTGGGAGTAACAACCCCGACCTACTTCTGGGCCAGGAACGCACTTGATGGCCCCCTTGGCCAAGAGGGCCATAACTTCCTCCTGCAGAAGTTGCAAGTGATCCACCAACATGTGGTGGTACTGCGGTGGCATGGCTGGAGGGCTCGCCTCGAAGGGGAGGGAGTAGCCCCTTCGGACGATTTGCAGCACCCACCTGTCCGACGTGATGGTACGCCAGTGGAGCAGGTGATGGCGAACTCTGCAACCCACTGGCGTGGAATGCCCCTGAAAGGTCGGACTAGGAAGGCTTTGAGGCAGATGCTGCGGGAGCAGATGTGGGCTGACCGGCTCTCTGTCCCCCTGCTCCGCCTCGGCGGAAGCCACGTCCGCGACCGCGTTGAGGCTGGTTCTGCGGCCTGTGGCTAGACGGACGCCCCTTCCTCGGCCACGAAAGGGGCGAAAAGCGGACGTTTGCGGGCACGGGCCGAGAGGCCCAAGGATTTGACCGTAGCCCTGGAGTCCTTAAAGCGCTCCAGCGCACTATCCGCTTTGTCGCCAAAAAGGCGACGACCATCGAAGGAGATGTCCATGAGAGTGCCCTGGACATCCCCAGAGAAATTCGTGGATCTCAGCCAGGCGTGGCGACGAATCGCCACCGTCGTCGCAATCGCCCTACCTAGCGAGTCCATGGTGTCAAGCCCACTTCGAATGGAGTACCATGCTGCATCCCGCCCCTCAGCAAGAGCCTGGGCGAGCCGTGTCCGGGCCTCCTCCGGACACTGGGGCAGCACGTCTGCCACCGTATCCCACAAGGAGTGGGTGTAACGGTCCAAAAGGCATGCGGTATTAATTGACCGCAACCCCAAACTGAGGGAGGAAAACAGTTTCTTCCCAAACTGATCCAACCTTTTGGATTCCCGATATGGAGGAGCGGATGGGAAGGCGGTCTGGGATGTAGAGGCCTGGATAACCAGACTCTCAGTGGTAGGGTGCACTGACAGAAAGCTGGGGTCACCCGGGGCAGGGCGGTGGCGCCGGGCCACGTTCCAGTCCACAGAAGTGACTGTGGAGGGCATGGACCAGGTGCCCATCAGAACGTCAGTGAGTGCCTCATTGAACTGCAGTAGAGGCTCCGAAGAGCTTACTGGCGGTTGAAGCACTTCCGTCAGGAGGTTAGTCGTCACGGCTGCTTAAGGGAGCTCCAGGTGAAGGGCTTCGGCAGCCCTGCGCAGCACCACAGAATAGGTTGCACCCTCCTCCGTAGCCACGGAGGGAGGAGAGATGAAGCCAGTGTCAGGTGAAGTGTCGAGACCACTGGCATCCCCCAGCTTGTCTGCCTAGTCCTGACTTAACTGGCACTGCTGTGCCAGAGGGTCCTCAGACCCCTCCCAGTCGTCCCCATCATCCGTCTCCTGGTAGACAGGTAGAAAGGATGGAGCCGGGCAGTAGATGAAATGCTCATCCACCGGCGCCGCTCCGACGCCGGACCCGGACCGGGGCTAAAACTGGGGACAACGTCGGACGGCGCCGGGGGCGGCACCATAGGGGGCGGCGCCGGCGGAGGGGTCGTAAGGTCAACCGGCGTCGACCGGGATCCAGGCCTGGATCCCCCAGGGACCTGTGGCGTCGGGACCGAAGTCGACGACGGCGCCGGGGCCGAAGCCACCGGCTCACTAGGCCTCCCAAGCGGACCCGCGGGGCCAGAAGGCGCGCCGACAGGCCGCGACGGCGGAGCGAGACTCTTCATGGCCACGAGGAGGTCTCGAACCTCGTCCGGATTCGCATTAGGCCGAGGGTATGGGGCCGGACGCAACTCCTGCGGCTCCGACAGAGACGCGCGGGTAGTGCCACCCGAACCCTCAGCCGAGTCGCGCGACCGGCAAGGGGAGTCAGAAGAGCGATGTCGCCTCTTCGACTTCTTCTTACTGTGCCTCGACTTACCTGAATGCGAGGACTTCGATCCCGACGAGCGGTGATGACTTCGGCTCCGCGACCGGTCCCTCGACCTCCTCCTCGACCGGGACCTCGAGCGGCGCGGAGCCGACTGCCAGAGCTCGAGGAGCTTGCGGGACCGCTCCCGCCTAGCCTTCGAGGTAAAGGCCCGGCAGTCAGGGCACGACTGGGTATCAAGGCAGTAGAGACACCGACGGTGGTGATCCGTAACCGACATCGGTCGGTTACAGGCGTCGCACGGATTGAAACCGGGCATCCCTACCGGCACCAGGAGTCGAGGTCGGCTCGAAAGAAGAACCAAAAAAGTCCCAAAAGTTTGGTCAACAAGTGACTAAAGGGTATGCGCTTACTGGCGTGGAAAAAAGAAGAACTGACGTCAGAGCGCGATGGCAGCGTCTAAGTACTCCGACAACGAAATCCCGGCGATCACGACGCCGACGACGGACGCGGAGCCGCAGACGACGCCTAGCGAAGCGCAAGGGTATTGCTGACGGAAAATCTTTCTGGATCCAGCCTGACGCCTGGGGATATTCTAAGGTAAGGAATCTAACTAACGTGTTTCTTTCAGATATTAGTCCAACAATAGAGAATGTCGTTCACAAGCATGAAGCAATAGCTGAGAGCCATGCAGCTGCAGTATATGCTGCTGTAGCCAGCAAAGCTTAAGGTAATACATTCAGGCCATTCACATTTCTTTACCTCTCCTGAGGCGGTGTGGGACTGGCTGGAGGTACGGGGTGGAAGGACGTCCCTTGCCTTCGAGGGAGACAAGCTCCACGAATCAGGGCGCACAACAGTCCTGTAAGACTGACAGGCATCAGCAGACCACTAAGCAACCCAGCCGCCCCTCCAAGAGATTAGCAGTGAGGCAGGACGGATTGCTTGATATGTAGAGAGCCCCATCAGTCTTGGGGGAGAGGCATCTACCCCACATGGACCCAGCACAAATGCAAATTGAACAGGAGGAGGCCAAGGCGCTAGTGGAAGTTGTGACTGTGTCTGGTTCAGACTCCTGCATTGGAGACATAACAGAAGACACACTGCAAACGGGTGATCCATAACCCATAGGCACCCAGCCGGCAGAGCCCTGAACGGACCATTAAGAAGAAGTGGTGGTCGGGGGTCATGAGCCAAAATAGGCAACCTAGACTAGATATGGACATGTGAGATAAACTCAGCCTAGATGGCACTGGAGACTCTACAAGGGACAGCGAGAGGGATAATGAATATAATGAGTATAAGCATGAGGTGGGCCGGAGAGACCCCCCCCCCTGTAATCTATCTTTTTCTTTTCACATCTCCTTCTCTACTGTATCCATACACTGGCTCTCTCCTGACTGGTTATTTTCAATCTTTCCTTTTTGTATGTGAGAAGGGTGGGGTGAGAGTGAAACTGATTGAGTGGCAAAGGGGATAGGAGCACAGACGAGGTGGATTCGACCTCGACGGGTGCCTTATCTCATCCAGCAACCTATTGAGATTGAATGAGTGGGGTACAGTCGAGGAATCCATGACATAGGAGTGAGTGTATTTGGGAGTGGGACAGGGGAATATTCTTGAATGTGTTATCAGTTACAATTGGAGGTTATGCAAGTATGTTTAGGATTGGGCATATGACTGGGGAGGCACAAAGAACAAGCTACTTACCTTTGGTAATGATATATCTGTAAGAGACATATTAGTTATGGATTCCTTACCTTAGATTACCCCCAGGTGTCAGAATGGATCCGGAGAATTTTTCTTCAGCAGTACCCCTGCGCATCGGTATGTGGCGTTGGTTGACTACGGGTTCATCATTGGCGTCGTGAATGCCGGAATGACATCACAATATCTACTTAGATGCCGTCCGGCATGCTGACATCAGTTCTTTACACGACATTCCACACCAGAAACGCAAAGCCATGCAAGACACTGACCACTGGTGCACAGAAACTAGGGCCCTGAAAGGAAGTCCCTTACCCTAGAAGTCAGTTCGCAGAAAGGGTAGGATGGGTGGGGCGGTAAGGAATCCATAACTAATATATGTACAGATATATCAATACCGAAGGTAAGTAACTTGCTCATCTGAAAGAGACTATTAGTTATGGATTCATTACCTTAGAATAGATGCCCCAGCAATACCAACCCCGGAGTTAGGTCTGCGAACTAAGTTCACACCAGAAAGTCCTGGAGAACTGAACGGCCAAAGAAGCCGTCTCTCCGGACTTGGCTGTCCAGGTAGTAATGTTTAGTGAACGTGTGCAATGAAGCCCACGTGGCTGTCTGGCAGATGTCATGAAGTGGGACCCCACATCCCAAAGCAGTGGAGGCTACCGCCGCCCTGTTGGAATGGGCGTGCAACCCTATTGGAGGTTTCTTTTGTGCCAAGGAATAACACATTTTGATGCAAAGAATGATACATCAAGATGGCCGACCTTTCTTGGCGCCCACATTGCCAACAAACAGCTGATTATCCACCAATATTTGTTTTGTGTGATCCAGATAAAGTGAAAGCGCTAATTTTGGATCCAGACGGTGGAGTCTCTCCTCTTTAGAAGGATGCGAGGGTGGGAAGAAGGTGGGCAAAGTGATGGTCTGTCCTATGTAGAAAGAGGTAACCACTTTGGGAAGAAAGGAAGGCCTAGTGCGAAGGACAACCTTGTCCGGATGAACAGCCAGGAAAGGAGGTTTAGAAGAAAGAGCATGATGCTCACTCACCCTGCGAGCAGAGGTGATGGCAACCAAAAAGGCAGTTTTGAGTGTCAAAATTCTGAAAGGACAGTTCTATAGCAGCTTGATAGGAGCACACATAAGGTAAGTCAGAACAAGATTCAAGTTCCACTGGGGCATTATGAAAGGAATAGGAGGAAGCAAGTGAGTAATGCCCTTAACCCCTTCAGCGCGGCGCGGAGTACCGCGCAGTGCTGAAGGGATCGTGCGCGGGCGGGGCCGGGACGGAGTGGTTCCGTCATGCGCACAGCGCGACCGACGTGCATGACGGAACCACTCCGTCACGCGCATCGAAAGGGTTAAAGAAACAATTTACAATAGGGGACTTGAAAAGAGAAGGTTGATCTGGAAGGTGAAGAAAGGCCGCAATGGCCAAAAGATAGCCCTTGAGAGTGCCCAGGGCAGAGCCCTGCAGGGCCAAGGAAAGAAAGAAGAGGAGAACCTCTGAAAGAGGGGCAGAAAGGGGATCCACAGCCTTTGCTGTGCACCATGCCAAAAACTTGTTCCATCTACAGGCATATACTGTTTTGGAGGAGGGACGCCTGGCTGCCAAGATAACGTTAAAGACTTCGGGAGGAAGGTTGAAAGCTGTCAATTGTCGCAGCCCAATCTCCACACAAGGAAGTGGAGGCTGGACAGGTTTGTGTGGAGGACCGTCCCCTGCTGCTGCGGTAGAAAATCTTCCCGAAGGGGCAGTCTGAACGGAGGATCGATGGCCATGGTCAAGAGCTAGGGATACCAGACCGCAACTCCACTCGCGACGAAAAGCATTGCCTAGCAAGTGCCGCCTTGGAAAATCCAACGCACAGAACTGCTGACATTGCATGTTCTCTTTGGTGGCAAATAGATCTAACCAAGGCTCTCCCTACTGCTGAAAAAGACCTTCCACCACCTCCGAGTGAAGACGACATTCGTGATCCATCATGCACTGGTGGCTGAGTTCGTCCGCCCTGGCATTCAGAGAACTTGCTAGGTGTTAAACCACCAGGGACATGCCCTGATGTTCCAGCCACATCCAAAGGCAAAGAGCCTCTTGACACAGGGTCCACAACCCCACCCTTCTCTGTATGTTGCAGTACCACATGGCAGCGGGGTTGTCCATGAACACCTGTACTACTCTTCCTTTGACAGCAGGAAGGAATGCCTTCAGTGCAAGACGAATTGTCCAGAGCTCCAGAAGGTAGATGTGGAGCCCGGACTCCGCCGGAGACCAGAGGCCTCTGATCTCCGCCTCTCCCAAGTGTCTGGCCCACCCCAGAAGTGAACCATACGTCACTGCTGTGAACTCTGGTTGGGGAAGGGAGACAGATCTGCCGTTGACCCTATCCTGGTTCGTTAGCCACACCTGCAATTGGTGTGCAGTGTCCTCTGAGATCTGGACGCAATCGGAAAGATTCCCCTGATGCTGTGCCCACTGAAACTTCAGGTCCCACTGCAGAGCCCGCACATGCCACATAGCATAGTCCACCTGCAGGATGCGGGGGGCTATGAGTTCCAACAGCCTCAGGGTCATTCTGACTAAAACCTGGGATAGAGGCTGAAAGATCGGCATCATAGCCCGAATATCCTAGACTCGCTATTCAGGAGGAGAAGCCAAAAACTGCGCTGTATCCAGAACCGCTCCGATGAAAAGGAGCTTCTGAGTGGGAATCAGTTGTGACTTTGGCACATTGATGGAGAACCCAAGCTGATGTAGGAGGTCGGCCGTAGTCTGGAGGTGGGAGACCACAGCCTGGGGCGAGCTCGCCTTCAGCAGCCAGTCGTCGAGATAGGGATATACTGAAACCCCTGATCTACACAGATGAGCTGCGACCACCTCCATCTCTTTCTTGAACACCCGAGGGGCACTGGTAAGGCCAAAGGGGAGCACGGTGAACCGGAAATGCTTATGGCCTACCGTGAACCGTAGGTATTGCCAGTGGGCAGGCAGGACGGGGATGTGAAAATAGGCGTCCTGCAAGTCCAATGCTACCATCTAGCCTAGTCTCCAGGGTAGAGGGCAGACAGGACCCCTATAGCCAATGTCACCATTTTGAACTTCTCCTTCCAGAGGAAGAGGTTGACGTCCCTAAGATCCAAGATAGGACGCAGGCCTTTGTCCTTCTTGGATACCAGGAAGTAATGGGAGCAACAACTACAACCTACTTCTGGCACAGGGACTCGATAGATGGCTACCTTGGCCAAGAGAGCCGCAACTTCCTGACGGGGAAGGGCCAAGTGATCATCTGACATGCGATAGAAGTCAGATGGCATGGAAGGAGGGATAGTCTTGAAGGGGAGGAAGTAGCCACTTCGGAATATCTGCCAAAACCAACCTGTCCAACGTAATGTTGAGCCAGTGGGGGAGGAGATGGCGAATCCTGCCGCCCACTGGCAACTGGAGGCCCTGAAATTTTAGACTAGGAGGGCTTGGAGGCTGCTGCAGGGGGGCGCTGGTAGACTGGCCTGCCGGCTGGCCTCCAGACCCACGACACAGGGTCCCACGTCCCCGGGCACGCAGAGGCTGTACAGCTTACGCAGGCCTGTGGCTCTGGGCGGAATGTCAAGTGGCACCCCTTCCATAGCCACGAAAGGGGCAAAAAGCAGACTACACGAGGCGAGAGGTGGTAGCGAGGATCTGGCCATAGCCCTGGAATCCTTAAAGCGCTCAAGCAAGTGGTCTGCTTTGATCGCCAAACAAGCAACGGCCATCAAATGGAATTTCCAAGAGTTGATTGGACATCACCCGAAAAGCCAGTGGACCTCAGCCAGGTGTAGCGTCTCAGAGCTACCGACGGTTAAATCGTCCTGCCTAGCGAGTCGGCAGTGTCCAGTCCACATCGTATGGCGTACTTCGCTGCGCCTCTACCCTCGGCAACTGCACAGGAGAGCACAGCCTGGACTTCTCTGGGCACTGTGGCAGCACCTACGTGACAGTGTGCCACACAGAATGGGAGTAACGGCCGAAGAGATATGCAGTGTTCACCGGCGGCAGTCCTAAGATGGGGAAGAAAGCATCTTCTTCCCAAGATGGTCCAGCTTCTTGGATTCACTATCAGGAGGAGCAGTAGGTAATGCGCCCTTGGAAGTCGAGGCTTAGATCACCAAGCTCTCAGGGGTAGGGTGTTGGGAGAGGAAAATAGGGTCACCCGGGGCTGGGAGGTGGCGTGGGGCAATCATCCTATCCACAGGAGACCCTGTGCTGGGCTTGGACCAAGCGCCCAGAAGGATGTCCGTGAGGGCCTCATTGAATGGCAGCACGGGCTCTGAAGAGGCCGCTGACGGTTGAAGCACCTCGGTCAGGAGGTTAGTCCCGACTGCCACCGTAGGAAGCTGAAGGTTCAAGACCTCAGCTGTCCTAAGCAACACCACAGCGTAAGAGGCACGCTCCTCCGTAGCCATGGTAGGGGGAAAAAGCATGCCAAGGTCAGGAGAAATGTCCAGACCACTGGCCTCACCCAACTCCTCTCTCCAGTCCGGTTCTTCCAACTGCTCTGCCAGAGGATCAAAAAGACCCCTCCCAGTCCTCCTCACCCTCCTCTGGTGGTGCTCAGGGCGATATGGAACACCAGGGGAGAACAGAGGTACAAACGTAAAGGTCGACGCCGGTCTGGCTCCGTGCCAATGTCGATGGGGAGGCTGGGGTCGACATCAGTTGGGGACACATGTGTGGCAGAGGAGGCAGGGGAGGTGTCGCCAAAGGATTCGGCACCGGAGAAGGTGTCGTAAGGTCGACGGGCGCCGATCCGGATCCAGGCCTGGATCCCTGGAGTCCCTGCGGCGCCGGGGCTGAAGCTGAAGCCACAGGTATCGAAGGCCTAGAACCCCCAGCCGAGTCCACAGGGCATGAAGGTACGCCGGTGGAGTCAGGCTGCCCAAAGATGGAGTGGAGGGTGTGAGAAGTTGGCCTGATATATGCTGTCCACTAGTTCTAGTGGGCACCTTGTATCAGTCAAAACAACCCCTTATTGTGATAGGTTAAAGACAACCTTTATTGAAAGCTATCCTAGTGGTAGCTATGGAGAGCAGCCTTCAGGCTAAGTCTTGAAGGAATGTAAAGCAGCTTGTTTTACCAGTCTATAATCTCTTGAATGATCAAATGAAAAGACAACCACACCAGGTATATATTTAAAATATATGTATTTAGTATAAAACACACCCCTCTAGTCTCTTTATGATGGAGTTCGAAGTACTTTGTTTACAAGTTAGCAATTATCAGTTATAGCACAAATACACGTTTGGGCCCTAGGGGCGTACCAAATCATATACCAAAAAAGTGGTATAAGAACCACGACTGGAATAGACACTAGGCCTATAGCCTGTAGAATCGCTGGGACCCCAAGGAACCACCCAAGGTAGTGAAACAGGGTCCCACGGGGACTGTATGAAGTGTGTAAACACAACCGCAGGTTCCCGTTATCTTCTATGGGCAACGTCGCGGTTGGAAATTTAAAGATTAGGGACACTTCTAATCGAGTCAGGACCAAACCCTTTTGGACTTAAGAAGTTCTAGGGCTAGCACCCATGAGAGCACCGGAGTACTCGAGTTACCTCACCCAGGGAAGCCGGGTGCATAGGTGTCTTTTGGTGTCGGGTCGCGTCGTCGATTTCAATGAGAGCCTGCAAAGAACTGCTGCTGCCGTGAAGAGGAGAAGTGTCCGAAGAGATCCAAGCCCGGATCTAGGATGGAAGGAACCTGAAAGCAGAGGGGACAGAGTCTGGGTCACTTGCCAGTGACCAAGGGCAGGATGGACCAATGCCCACAGATGTCAGGTGCTTCAGGTGAGTTGATGGGTGTCTTGACTCTTCATGCGTTGTATGTGTGTTGACCTGCACTCCTGATTAAAGAACATTTATGCAAGAAAATAATCAAAATAAACGAATTTCTTAGTGTGTTAGCGTGCAATCTCACTGAGGGGTATAGCCCTAACCCCTTTATTAAAACACGGATTTCAAGGCATGGGATCCCCAGGTCTGTGAGATGCACAGCCTGTGTCCTGTGAGGCTTCAAAAACTCTTCAACAAATATGTTAAACCAATCAAACTTGATGTAAGGATGATTGACCCAAATTATGTTTTCTGTAAACAGATGCAAAATGACATTGTGAATTTGTGAATATGTTTCATCATTCTGTTCTTACCACACACACATCTTTGTAAAGGATTTGCAATGTGACACTAATTATATTTTTTAATGAAGGTTTATTCACGTATAACGTCTTCTTTTCCTATCATTCCACGCCACTTCCATATCGTCCTTTTTATTCTGATTTATTTATTTTCATATCCACTGTATATCCCTCATCTTTAGGATATTAACCTCAGCAATTGTCGTTAGTCAAGACCTCTTCCTTCCCTTTCTGTTTGGACCCCACTCTTCACCTTTGTGAACAATAAAGTTTAGTGATTACCCACAACGTGCTGGCGCTTTTAGGCTCATGTACCTTTAAATACAACGCAAATACGTTTCTACGTCACAACGTTAATGAGATTGGTTGAAGTTATGGCGTCCTGGTTCGTGACACTCGTGGTTGGAATCTACGTATTAGATTCATTTTCCACTCCTATTTACGGCGGTTTCAGAATAATGTTTTGTCGTGCACACTGGATCAAAGTTTTGAAACGGTGTTACCGTTTTGTTGTTTCAGCTACGAGTCTCACTCTCCTTATATTAGGAAAGATCTCTTTTGCCTTCTCTCTACACTTTTAGTGCACGCTACATTACCAGGATTCCTTTCACATTTATTGTGACTTTATTCACAGTAAACCTGCATACCTCTCTCGGCCTCGCCTAGCCTCGATGTGTTTAGTGGCATTTATCCCTCTCGTTCATTAATATCTTGTATGAATGCGACTAGAAGATTGGTGAGCCCAAAATTGTATGTTCATTGGATTTAACCACTACCCCAGCACCCACTCTAATTCCCATTCACCTTTTCACTCAGACTCGCGCATCGCGTGTTACTAGGATGCACATTTGTTGAAGCACTCCATAAAAACATGGTTTTTAGTTCTGAGCCCGCATGTCACTACCTCTCACGGGTGTATCCTCTTTAAAAGTCGCACGGTTCAGATTTTCACTATGGGTTAACCCAATCTTCCTTCAGAGGCTTGTTCACTTCGCACACAATTTTAACTGGTGTTCGTCTTTTTTTCTTTTTTCTTTTTTTCGTTGGTTTCTCACCATCTTTATAATTGGTGTCACGTGCAAATCCTACTGTTGATTTTCTTGTCATATCCTGCTTGACAAAAAAACGCGTTATATATATTCTTGGCTATTTCTGCTTTTTTGTTGTAGTTCCATGCGGAAGGAACAGCCTTTTATCATTCCACCATTTTGGAAGTCCCCCTGAAGAAGGGTTTAGAACCCGAAATGCATTGGGAATTGCATTACGTTGAACCTTTTATGTTACATGCAAAGTCAATGTTAATAATTTTTCTGTTATGCTTCATATGTTATAATTTGACTACAAGAGCTGGCCACGGTCTGTTGCACGTACCTATTGTGAAAGTTACATATAGGCACCTGTAGGATGCATTATATTATTGGCATCTAATACATAATATAATAATTTTTGAAAATTCCCTTTGGGTCAATCGTCCTTACATCAAGTTTGATTGGTTTAACATATTTGTTAGAGAGTTTTTGAAGCTGTCTTGACTCTTCAGCCACGAGGTCCCGGAGGTGTCGACGAAGTCCACGAGCCGGATTCGAGCTGTCCCACGAAGTTTGTCGAGTGCTGCGGTGCCAGCGACCAGAATGGACCCAACAAGCTTTGGCAACGGCAAGTCATTGGAATTTAGAGAAAGGACTGCGGTGCAGACCAGCAAGGTCTGAAGGACTCACCCAGCGAGGGTAAATCAGGGCACGTCTGGAGCTACCAGGAAAGCCCAAGCAGAAAAGGAGTTGCCTTCTTGGGCACCTGCTAGCCAACGGGCTAGTGATCACGAAGGAGCCTCGAGCGGTCGCACTTGAAGCTGGCCCACGGGTCACTCGTGGAGTGGAGGCCAACAATCTTCAGTGCAGGAGGTGCTCAAGGCTGGGGCTACTCGGAGCCCAAAGCACAAAATCGAGGAGGACCAGGAAGATAGTGTTGCTGCAAAAGTTCACGGTGTCCAGGGATCACGGTTCCACGTCACCCACGATAGCCACGGGCCTCAGCTTTGCTGTGGACTCAGGGTAGCCTCGGGGAAGTCTGGAAATACACCTCTGGTGATGCAAAGACTTCAGTGTCCGGCGGGAGCTTCAGCGATGCAGACCGGTCAGTTGCTTTCTTGGTGTCTGCCAAGCAGGGGAGTCAGTCCTTGACCCCAAGGGAGATTTCTTCAGTTTTCTAGTTAAAGTAGAACGTCGAAGGTCCAGGATATATGTCGCAGAGTTTCGTCCAGGGTAATCTTAAGTCCTAGGGACTGGATTCCTATACTACTAGTAAGTTTAGGGGATGGACTAACTCTAAGGCCCCACCTATGGGTGGGCCTGGAATGAGAGGTGATTACACCCATTTCCTTTGCCAGTTTCGCGCCAGAGCAGGGGCGGGTAGCCCCTGCAACCGGTTTGAACTGGGCTATGCACAGGCACAGCAAACGTGCCCCCAGCGCAGGACTTCAAAGCACCACAGAGTGCTCCCGCCCAGCCCCAATACACATCTGCCTGTCTGGGGAGGTGGTCACACCTCCCTTCGACAGGACACCTATTGTCCAGGCCTCCACTGCCGGAGTTTCAGTCAGCAGCAGGAGGCCAGACCTGTGTCTGTGGCAGAGGCATCCATCTTGTGATGCCAGGGCTCAGGAAAGTCCTACCGGGTTTAGCCAGTGTGAACATGTCTATCCCTCTAGAAGGGTGAAAGGCTACCCCCGCCGCCAGACCTAGCGGGGGGAGGGGGGTAGTATTCCAAAGCGTTTGACACAAAACATGTTTTGATGCAGCCATTCCAAAGTTAGCATTTACCGCGAGGTTATAATGCACTTAAGAGTATATGGTATGGCTGTATCACAGAACAGCCATAAGGAAGTATTTCCGAAAGATGCAGAGGGACTCAGCTCATGCTTGGGCACCCTCTCACATAAAACCAAGCACTCTGCCTTCAGGATTGTCAAGGCCTGCCATAGGAGTGGCTTATAGGTTTATATGTGTCTGTCTATATGTGTGGATATAGGTAGCCTATACCACTGTGAGGGGTGCAAGCACACCCTTACCCAGGCTGCAGTAGCAGACCTGTGGTGCCATTTTGGAGTGCTTCCCAGGGGTAGCATGATATATGCTGCAGTCCCTGGTAGGCCTCTGAGGTACCTATGCCCTAGGTACATAGTATACCATATACTAGGGGCTTATAAGGCACTCCAGAATCCAATTAGATATGTACCTAATGTACCAGCAAACCATTTTAGAGAGGAAGCAGCTAGGCTGTGGTCCTGATTAGCAGGGCCACAGCCAGACTAAGGTCGAAAAACAGTGAAACACCAGTAAAAAGTGGGGGTACCCATGTGAAGCAGATCCTACTCTCCTACAGAGGGCTTTGTAAAAACTACAAAGTTGGGCAGGGGTCGCTCCGGCTCCCAGGAAGGGGGGAGGCTCGGAGTCGACTCAACAGGCTCCGCGGGCGAAGCCGAATGACTGCCTTCCGCATCCTGCATCGCGTCGGCTGACGGATGGGGAGATTGCGAAGAGTGACAGTGCTTCTTCGCCTTCTTTTTGTGCTTCAACTTACACGAAGACTTCGACGAGGAGTGGTGGTGATGGCTCCGCAACAGGTCCCTCAACCTCCCTCTCAACTGGGACATCGAGCGGCGCGGAGCCAACTGCTGGGCCTCCAGGAGGTTTCGGGACTGTTCCCGCAAAGACTTCGGGATCATGGCCCCGCAGTCAGAGCACGACTTCGGGTCGTAGTCGCGCTCTAGACACCAGACGGACACCAGATGTGGGTCCATCACCGACATCAGCTTGTGGCAGGAGCCACAAGGCTTGAAGCCGGTTTGCCGATGTGACATCCCTGTGCACCAGGAGTCGAACAACTTGAAAAGATGTCGACAAAAATCGAAAAAATAGTCAAAAAGTGACTAGAGGTACCGCTCTATACAGATCTGCGCAAGCTGGCGCAAAAAAAGAAAGAACTGACGTCAGCACGCAGGGGCGGCATCTAAATAGATACCGCAACGTCATTCCGGCAATTACAATGCAATGACGAACGCGGAGTCGACCGACGCCACCTACTGACGCGCAGGGGTAATTATCCAGATCCAGTCTGACGCCTGGGGGTAATTCTAAGGTAAGGAATCCCTAACTAATAGTCTCTTTCAGATTTGTTCACTTAGTGTTTATGCGGGGGAGCGGGGTGGGGGGGTTTTCTGGTTATAAGGATAGTTACTGGCAGCAAAGGCAGCATAAGCGAGCAGCAAGGACATTACAATATCAATGGACAGATGGCACAGTTTAAAATTGTGACGTGGAATGTGTGTGGCTCAACTCATTTTCTAAATGATAAAGGGTGCATTAATACTTCCGCAGTCATGTTATACACATAGCTCTCCTCCAGGAGACACATCTGACAGAGACTGAGGAAACCAAACTCCACAAGAAGTGGAGAGGTCAGATGTATGCGGTAACATATTCTACATATTCACATGGGGTGATTATGTGGGTGGCCCCGCAGGTACAGTTCAAACTACTCAGTACTGAAGCAGATATTGAGGGATGATTAATTTGGGTGCATGCAGAACTAGATGGCAAGGAAATATGCATATTGAACACCTATGCTCCCAACATAGATGACCGTGAATTTTTTTCTGCAACTAGAGTATATACTGCTGCCATTCACGGGCACCCCTACAATATGGGCTGGGGACTTCAACTGTGTGTTAGATGGCATACTAGATAGACACACTACTAGGGCTACCTCAAAGCTGAACATGACAGATGCCCTGTGAGGTGTTATGGACTGGGTTACTTAGACACATGGCGCACGATGTACCTGGATGATGGAGGATATACTTGTTACACTCGACCCGCATGGTCCTTAGCAGGCTGGATCATGTTTTGCTCTCAGGTAAAGCCGCGGTACAGGCGCTCCAAATAAAAGTGTTGGGACGCTATCTCTCGGACTTTGCCCCAGTGCTTCTGGACTGGGGGCCATAGTGCGACAGACCCAGGGTTCCCATTTGGAGGCTACACCTGCACGTGTTAAAAGATGATGCACTTAGGGGGGGAGCTCAGGGAAGCAGTGAACACCTTTTTCGAGATAAATTGGGCATCTACTGATAGAAGAGGGATGGAATGGGAAACTTTGAAAATAATGATGGGCGGGGAATGCTGCAAACAGGTAGGACCACTATGGCGGCAACTAGAAAAAGAGTTGATACAGACGGACAACGCCCTAGCAGGGTTACAGAAGACTGTTCCAGATGGACCCCAGGCGGCAGAACAGCTACTGAATGCCCACCATTGGGTGGGAGACATATAGGACTGACTGGATTGCTCGGTCGACCGCGAATATCACCAGTTGCTCCATCGGGAGGGAGATAAATCTAGCCGACTGCTAGAATGGTTGCCAAACTGGAAACTACCGGAGGCCAAGAAAATAGGGGGGCCTGCCTCCGTCAATGAGGGAAGCCCAGATAGTCATGCTCACTAAGCCAGGGGTTGACCCCTTCGTGCCAGGATCCTATTGGCCACTATCAATGCTGGGAGTGGACATATAAATATTACTTAAAGCTCTTGCAATACGACTGGGTAGGGTAATCACCCATCTAGTCCAAACTGACTAGTGTGTCTTTATGCGAGGCCACGGCACCCATATGAACCTGCGTAGACTGTCACACATTTTACACGCCAGAGCTACAATGGATCTCAGGGCTGCAGTACTCGCTATAGATATTGAAAAGGCCTTGGATACCCTGAAATGTGGTTATCTCTGGGAGGGATTGGCAAGAATGGGATTAGGCCAGGAATATATTGCCTAGATACGCCTTCTATATCATCTATCCATCACACGGGTGCACAGCAGTGGGGTGATTTCTGAAAAGTTTTCTATTGAGTTGGGTACACGGCAGGGATGCTCGCTGTCCCCGCTCTTATTCGCCCTGGCAATGGAGGCACTGGCGATTAAGCTGTGAAGGGACATGTCAAGCTAGGGTATACCTGTAGATGGTTGGGTACATGTGGTGTCTCTGTATGCAGATGACGCTTTGTTATATTTGACTCGACCCGAGGAGGCAATGCCCAAGTTACTGGACATACTACAGAATTTTGGCATAGTGTGCAGTCTGAAGATCAATAAAGGAAAATCTACCCTGTCTCCACTAGTTGCACTAGCAAAATTAGATGCAGCGGCACTCCCCTTCACGGAATTCTAATGGAGGTGCACGCACTTCCGCTATTTGGGGACCAAGGAGGCGCATACAGCACAGCAGCAGCATGACTTGAACTTAAGTGAAATTATCAGGGGATTAAAAACTTCCATTGATTTCTGGAATTGCCACCCTCTCTCGCTCATGGGACGGGCAGCTATGCTTTGGATGGTGCTCGTACCGAGATGCCTGTATGTTATACAGAACTCATTTTGCATTGTCTCTAACTCCACTTTTGAGACCCTTAATAGCCTTCTACTATTGCTGGGCTGGGAAATGTAAAAGAGCAAAGTGGGACATTCTAAAGCTAGACACCGAACAGGGAGGGCTTGGCCTACCGGATCTACAACTGTACTATATGTCCGCTCTTCTACAATACGTAGCACTTTGGAGTGCGGAGGGCCCCAACATGGAGAAGGAGCTCCTGGCAGATTGGGGGCGGGAAAATAGCCTACCAAAATGCCTCAAGATGGGAGCTCGAACACCTCCAGACTACCCATTTGTGGTGCGACAGGTGGCAAGGGCCCTTGAAAAGGGCAGGTACGCTGGTACTGTACTGTGTAAAGCATCCTACGCACAAGAGCTACCTCTTCGATGGCTACGTGGCTACTGCCAGATCCAAAAGGCCATGGACTTGGCGAAATGGTCAGAGGGGGATTTCACTACTTAAGGTGACCTATACTCTAATGAGACATTTCTTACATTGAAGGAGGCGCAGGAGTATTTTGACCTCCCGGATAAACAGTATCTGCAGTACGAGTAGATCTCTCATGCCACGTGGGAGATATGGAATACATTTGCAGAGGAACCAACAGAATCTCACACTCTGATGGCAATTTTAGACCCAGGTACACACAGGGGCTTAATTTCAATCCTATATCGGGCGCTGAAAGCAGATCGGAAAGTAGATGTTGATTATGTCCTGGATGGATGGTCAATAGACTTGCCAGTGCTGCTGATGGAGAGTGAGTGGAAGAGAGCATTCGAGCAGGTGCGAAACTTGACCAGAAATGCTCGTTACAAACTCATAGAATTTAACTATCTGCACCGCACTTACATGACACCCTGTAGACTGGCACACATTAATACAGTACGATCTGCAGAATGCCCACGCTGTGGCATGGAACCGCCAACCTTTATACATATGACATGGGATTGTCCCAGGCTTCAGCAATATTGGAAGGGGGTGCTGGAGATGCTCAGAGAAGCAGCAGGTCTTCGTGCTGAGAGCACCATTAAGCACTGCCTGCAAGGAGTCCTTTCGCTCCCAAAGACGAATAACAAAATGCAACACAGGTTTGCAAACTTAGAGCTGGTACTTGCTAGACATTGTATTGCGATACATTGGATGCAGACTACACTGCCCACGATACAAAAGTGGATGGCAGATATGCGGGAATGGGGGGTGGCGGAGGAGAGACGGTTACGCATAGTATGCACAGATGAGCACGCCAAATGAGATTTAGAAACACAGGGGCTATTGCTAAGCAAACTACAACCCCAATGTCAGGTGGGGGGCAGGTTCCTACCCACAGCCAGGTTCCCCGACTGCACGACCTGGAGGCAACAAGGCTACCTCAGATGTCCCAACCTCAAATACATAGAGTGTCACATCTGATCAAGGGGGGTAACTACTCAGGAGGGCTGAGAGATATATGCCATTCATCCACAGGGGGAGCCCCTAACATATCAGCATCCATGAGAGAACCATGCAATTAAGTGAGACCTAACATACCATCAGTCACCTAGTATGATAAAAGTGTTCCCACAGGCAGTTTCCCCCTCAAGTCTGGCCTAAATATGTGCAAGGTACAGAAGACAGGAACAGCATTAAAAAAAGTACTATAAAAAGGCAGGTAAAGCAATCACACTGAACAAAGATGCCGCTCACATCAACCACTAGGGCGTCCTTGCTCCGCCTGCCATTAAGAAATGTGACCTTGCTAACATTTAGCGTGCCAACAGACTGGGCGCCAATCAGAAATAAAAGAAAGACTATCAGCACTAAACACGGCCAGACAGTCAAATTACAAAAAGTGTTCCCACGAGCAGTGTCCTCCTAAAATCTGGCCTCAAAAAGTGCAAAGTACAGAAGACAGGAACAGTGTTAAAAAAGTACTTTAAAAAGGTAGGTAAAACAATCATACTGAGCAATGATAACATTTCCCACTCACTCCCTCCAACCACATAAAAGACTGACAAACAGAGTGGACCACCACCCTGCAATGCACTTGGCAGGTCTCCAGAAATACTAGATTCAAATATACTCAGCTCCACTACCTCCAAAGTACTTACACAGACTGAATATAATAGCGGGGACTGCGGATAAGGCTTGCCCGTGGTGTTTACTGATGTACACTGACTTTTTATACATGGTCTGGAGGTGCCCAATAATAGCTGGCTTCTGGAGCAGTGTAACTCAGGACTCCACAACTCACACATGTTGGGGACCTGGACATACGTATGCTGGGCCTGGGTTTCAGGCCATCCGCTCATAAGTTAGGCTCTAGATTCATAGACCTGAGACTGGTCATTGCCAAGAGGGCAACTGTGCTGCACTGGAGATTGTGGACCCACACATAGTAGGTGGAAGGCAAAATTTATCAAATGGGCATTAGCTGAAGAATCTGTGCTGAAATTTATTGAGGAACAAAAGGGGATGTGCTGACTGCCACTATGTGACAACTAGGCTGTACTGGCTGGCCCATATATGAAGCAGGAGAAAGACACCTAGACCCCTCTCACCAATGTAACTGGTACTCTCAGTCAGGGCCTTTTCTACCATTAGGCAAGACTGAAGGGGAACGACAAGGTGGGTATTTGTGCAAAAGAAAACGTAAGCCACACAAGCTAACCAGCTGCTTCGTAGCTTAGCAACTGCAAACTGATTTGCCCTACATCAGAGTAAAGGGACGTAGCTCTATGGTGACAAACGCGCAAAGTCGTATGTATACTCTGAGGCTATCTTGGACTAGCTTTGCATAGTTTGATGTGAGATTTTCAAATTTAGTATGCGTAGCGGTGAGGGGTTTCCACTGTTAGGCCTTATTAGCCTTCACTAGCTGCCTAAGCGTTATTATAACCGCTTCTGCAAATTAAATAGTAGGTAATTGGCATAACACCTGTTTTAAAATACAGCAACAAATCACTCATTTCAAGATGGCGACCACACATATACACTACTCGGGCAACTCTACGAGCCCCAGAATATTTCTGCTGAATTTCAGACTAAGAGGCGGTAAACGCGATTCCTGGGTTCAGGGTGAGAATGGGGTTTGCAGGGCCAGGGCACGTCAGAGAACTGTAGTGAAAGTGAACTCAGTTTATCATCTTCCACTCGGAATACTGTGCCTGTTCTTCCTGCCCTCGTACCTGAATGTGTACAATGGAGTCAGACGTCTCGGATAGCACAGAGCTCTCCCTCATCGACAGGCATATCACTAGGTATGTAACGGTTGCTCGTCCTGCAACAATTCACTGCGGAGTTTAATGAAAACCTGATTTGTCTTTCCGCCCCACACCTCCCTTTGTTCAGCCACTAGACCGTCCCTAGTTGAACTATTAAAAACGGTTATTGTTCTCTTTCGGAATTCTGGGCTGAAATATCGGCAGGTCAGCGAACTTTGTGCCTGTTGTCATAATTGTAGGCTGTTCGTGCATAACAAAAATGAATGTGTCCCCATGATGTAACGCAACTTGTGCTCGTGTAAAGCGCTCTGATATGCGAAACTTTCGGGTCAAGATCGCGCTATATAAAACTCAGTAAAAAAAAAGAACTGACCACTAGCCTAGTGTCGGGAAACAATGTTTACATCGCAGATTTTACCCCGTGATGCAAACAAAACGCGGTTGTTACAACGACTGCGTTGTCACAACGCACTACCTTTACAACGCAAGTCGTTACAACAACTTACGCTAGATGGCGCTCTAGGATAAGGAATAGTATAATTTACTATTCCAACACTTTCCCTAGTGTTGCACACACTGGAGTCTAGCACGCCATCTAGCGCAAGTCGTTGTAACGACTTGCGTTGTAAAGGTAGTGCGTTGTGACAACGTGGTCGTGGAGTAAAATCTGCGATGTAAGGAGATATATTCCATAGTGTCATGCCCGATACCGTCATCCGATAGTGACTGTTTAGGCCAACGTCAATGTCCACACTGGGATTTTTTAGCCAGTGCTTACCCGGTTAAAAGTAAGACTACAAATCCCAGAATGCAATGCACAGGTGGCCGCAAACCCGTGATTGGTTGAAGGTGTTCCACAACATGGAACCACTTGTCAACTACGGTGAAGTTTGCATTCTGCCGTGCACCGGCTCAAATTCTGGTCAGGTTTACTATCATAGCGGTACCATGCACAAACTTGTCAATAACTTCTGTTCACAGCTCCAAGAAGCAGTTCATTCTGTGTTGTACACCAAACTTTATTAACATCTCTGATTAGCGCAGATTTGAGCATCATGAACTATAATCTCCCTGACGTGGAAATCTTTTAATTGTTGTGATCAGCCTCTATTAAATGGATACAATGGTAGATGATAACTATTTCAGGTGCCTCAGTGAAAAAAAAAACAAGCGTTGGCAAAGCCACTAGGTCTGGACTTGGAAAATGGTGCAAGTTACTATTTTTGTTGTTTCTGGTTTTGAAAACGAGGTGCAATTGACGCCTCGGTAGTATTTAAACACAAGGCTCTATTGGACATCCGTGTACATAGTTCTGTGAGTGCATGGCTACCATAACGGTCTGGTCTGGTCTGGGCCTTTCTTTGAGGTCATTTGCAGGACTGACAGTTGTGATTGTGTTTCCTGATAGTAAATGCAAGTAACATAGAGGGGTTCGGCAGTAGAGGGTGTGCCTATCTAACCTGGATGACAGGGGGAGAGAGTGATGGTAGTAAAAGGGAGGGGGCGGCATCTTTCAATTCTCGCCTAGGGCGGCAAAACACCTAGAAATGGCCCTGCTCCCAGTACAGCAATGATAAGTGATGAGTCACTAGATGGTGCTGGGCTCTGCAGACATACATATTCAATACGAAGGATATGAGAGAGATTTGATCAAAAGAACAACGCTAAACCATAACCAAAAATATCAGAGCGGATTACATTGGAAAAAAAACATTTCTTTACACTGACCATCCTGGGTGGCCTGACCCAGGTATGCCCAATATGCCGCAGGGACTGCTAGCAAAACCTTGCCAACCATGTCTCTCAGAGCAAACAGCTGGCATTGACTGACCAGAAGGATAGACTGGCCACGGAAACATTCACTTCCTGAATGACTCAATTAATTTTGACTCTGTCTCGAGGAGTCATAGGGAAGGAATTGCGATTCACCATACTGGTGGAAGCCTGAACAACCAAACTTTCTGGTGTAGGGTGCTGTGTTCAAAGAATTCAAGGTAACCCTGCATTGCACTATTTTACCTGGCAACCTGGATGTTCACTGATGGATTGGAATAAGGCTTATGGAAAGTAAGGGTTCGGATGAGGTCTGTCCTGGTTACAAAATGTTTGTCAGTATTCAATTCAATTCAATATTTTATTAAAGATTTGGAACTCGTATGAGGGCCACATAAAAGTACATACATATTATTGCATAAAAATATTAAACATAACAAAAACTCATTCCACGAACCATCATAAATTATCAGAGGCCTGTATTAGCATATCTAGAATTCCTTTGGATAACATTAATCAATATTATCCTTATAGGCAAAAGAAAGTTAAGATTTTCAACAATAGTATCTTTTTAGCTCATGGACGAAAACAGAGTCGCAATGACCTCAAGCATTTGGGCAACAAGAAAAAAACGCTTCAACATAAAAAAAAAACATTTAGGATTAGCAGCAAACGGATTGAAGTAACAAGGCGTATCCTAAAATTTGCAAAGAATGTACAAAGGGCAGTAAGTAGCAGCTAGTTCAAATACAAAACAAAGTCCAGAATTCAGCTTCAGCAGAACGTTCAATTTGGAATTAGCTGCAATAAAAAGGAATTACATGGCATGTCCTAACCTGTGCAAAAAGCAATTCAGTGGCAGCCAGTACATGTGCAAAAATGCAATCCAAAATCCCACTTCGGTTGAGTTTTAACCATAACAACAAAAACAAAAGTGGGAGATGAGCACAGCATATCCCTATTGTGCAAACAGTAAATAGCAGCCAATCAGTGTGCAAAAATCTGACAGAGAAGATATTAATACTCCGTAAGAAGATGACAGAAAGGGGGGATAACAACCCATCTAAAAGTATTTATAAAAAATTTAAAATATATACATACACTGCTTAGAATAATTAAAACGTTTAGTACACACTGCTTCGTTTTTAGGGCAAAAAAGAAAATCGCGGGCTGAAGCTACATATTTAACACAATTTTGTAGAAACATCGGCCGAAGCCAGCGACGACGGCTCGAGACCAATGCTGGACAGGCAAATAAGACATGATCCAGGGTCTGAATACTCAGCTTACAAAGGTTTTTCCATTTTTCAAATTGTGGGACCAGTTTGCTGTTAGGTCATTTAAAGGGAGAAGATTCATACGACAAAGTGAGCAAACGTCGGGTTCCATGTTCTAGATTCCAGTATAAATATTTTTGTTAAATTCTCAGTGAATTTGTCCTAGCTATTAGTTTTAATCTCTCTTTAGAATTACAAAATGTAATATCTCTATTAAAGCTAATCTTGCCACTTAAGGTTTTTAAAAAGGATTTAAATTCTGATGGTAGGAGAGTAATCACTAATACTTCTTGTACACAATTTGTTTTTATTGCCAGTGAGAAATCATGATAGAAGGAGTAATTACTTGCCTGAACACCGAAGATTTCATGACACATGAAACCTCTTAATAAATCAGACTCGCAATTTTGTAACTGGTATCCCCAGCATAAAACCCTGGATAAACCTTGAATATAGGAGCTTATCAAGCCAAATTCCAGTCTAATAGCAGCCGTTGGAATTAACGTATTAAAATTACACAATTTACATAGTATCTGACCTTTGATCCGGTCTAAAAAACTCCAGTCCTTGACAAGGATTGATTCGATGACATGAAGCAATGTTGGTGGAATTTTTGCTTTAAAAATCATTAATAGATGTAAAAAATGCCTTCTACCCATAGCACTATAAAAAATACGCAAACCATTAGCGTGGGATACAGCTTTACAGAAGCTATGTTCAATATGAAGTTTGTTCTTTGTACTACCCGCTATTAGTTTCCCTAAATAAAGATATGAATCTACCACCTCTAGCTTTTCAGGACAAATTTACCAGTTAAAGTTACATGATATTCTACTTTTATTACATTTCATAAATAAAATTTTACTTTTAGATACATTTATTTTAAAAAAAATGGCCCACTGTATCATTCTGTAATATCATCAGCTTTCTATTCAACCCAATGGGGGTTAGGTCCATTACTACTATATATTCTGCATATAAAAGACATGCAAAAGGCTGATTACTTATCTTTGGAGCATCTCCCTCTGCTTGAACAAAGCAATCAGGTAAATCTGCTATATAAAATAGCAGCGGTGCTAACAAGCAAACTTGTTTCACGCCATTTTCAGTAGGGATTACATCTGATAAACCTTGATTTCCGCCCATTAATATCTGGAACCAAGTTTGCGAATGTAGTGCGATAATTAAGGATAACAGGGGAGAGGGCAGGCCCATTTTTTGCAATTTTCTCCATAGTAATGGTCGATCTACCTTATCGAAGGCCGTTGAAAAATCTATGAAAGCCATGTATATGTTTGAGCTACGGGAAATTGTGTATTTCTCCTCAATTAGTTTCAACATGGAGATGTTATCTAAGGTGGAATTATTTTTTCTAAAACCTGCTTGTTCTATAGGGAGGACCTTCTTCTCCATCACCCATTCCGTGAGATGATCAAGGATACTACGAGCAAATATTTTTCCCGCTGCATCCAATAAAGCTATTTGCCGGTAGTTACCTGGATGTGTTCCAGGACCCTTTTTATATAAAGGGATTAGAATACTTCCAGACCAAGATGGAGGTGTCTTCCCCTGAGAGTAGCAAAAATTAAACAGTGGAGCTAGATAAGTGGCCCCTTTATAATTACCGTCATGGGAATTTCATCAGGACCCATTGCTGCTGAGGATCTCATTTATTTAATTGCTCCAGCCACTTCATTAATTGAAAGTACATAATTAGAAACAGGGGTTTTTAACTGATCAGGTGCCACATTGATTGAACTGTTGGAGTTAAAATTCGCAGAATACAGTTTTAATAAATGAACTTTCCGATCCTCTTCTTTAATAGGAATAGGGAGAGATTTCACTCTTGTGCCACAGCAGTCGGCGATTATTTCCCAATACCTTTTGGAATTATTTTTTAATGCCGCCTCTTTTAGCTGCACCCATATTCCATCTTCCTTTACTTGTCTTAAGCAGCGTTTTTTCCTCTGTCTTTTCCTCTTTAGTAGATTTATTAAATTACTTCGTTCGCATGAAAAATTCAGGAACTGGGCCCTCACTAATGTATTTATTTTCCTGTTTATAATAAGCAATGGGTTAAAATGTGATCTCCGTTCAACTGAAGCTTGCGGTAATTTACAAAATGTAGCCAAGGAACATATATTATAGGAGTAGGCTTCGAATAAATCTAATTGGGTAGAATCACACTCAACCGTAGTTAAGTGCTGCTGATCTTTTATCAGAGCAGTTAAGCATGCTTTTAATTTGGCGGTCGCTTGAGTATTCCAGTGAATTCTACCATTAGATGCATTGAACCCTACTGTGCTGCCTTTGAAGTTCCAGGGACCTACATTAGTATAACTAAATTCAAATTTAAAACAAATCAGCATTTCCCAGAACTTCCATATTTATATGTTTACAGTATGTCAGTACATTAGTTTTGAATTCCATAGTTGACAGTTATAAATCCAATACCTCTGCTGTCCATTTCATTACCATGGAAAAAGTGGCGCTCTCGTCTGTTGATGGCCAAGGGGGAGAACACAACCTATTGTACAGGGAAGTGTCCAACACACTGGCCTCCTGTAAGTCCATAAAGAAATTATCATCATAGCATGGGGGAGAATAATCCCCCTTATCTCCATTATCAACTCTAAAGCATGGTTGACTCGGATCAGAGTCTGAACTGAAACGGTAGGAGAACACTTGGGCAAAGGTCTGGATCTGTCAGAGTAAGAATGGATTGGGGCCAGACGAATAAGTACAACTTCGGTCTGGGATGAGTTTAATTTGGCTTGGAGTCAGAAGGGACTACTGGAGCAGGGTTGTCCTTGTCACCAGCGGTGTTGGGTCTGGCATCTAAGTTTTAGGACCAGGGTGGACTTTGGTGTCGATTGGAAGTCCGCTCTGGCATAAGAGGGGAACCCAAGAAGGGCTCAGGAGGACCTAAAGGCAGAACCACCGGTGATAACTCAAATCGAGGCCTCCTTAGATCATTCAGGCCTGAAGGCGTATCAAGGGGGGGGAGGGAAAAGTGCTGAAATTACACAACATGGCCTCTTTAAATGTGGTGAGACTGGAACTAATCCCATTTCACCTTCTTGTGCCACTGTTTCGACTACTGGAAGATTGTATTGTGACAAAGACCTCTTACAGGAACAGCCCAGAGAGCAGCAACGTGCCTACATATTCCACCTTGACTGGGAGCAGGACTCCCATTTTTTTCTGTCTTTGGTGATGTACAGCTTCAAATCATATTCTCGAATCGCCTTCAAATTCATACAGGCACCCTCTCCACACAGGAATTCAAGACATGCCCTGAGCCCAAACATCATAGATACATTTCATGGGGGTATGTCACAGACCTATGTTTGTGACAGTCCCTACAAGGCTTAAACCCTGTAGTTTTCGGAGGTGACATCGCTTCCTTGCACACTGGAAAAAAAGAAAACTTTGAGCAAAAAAAACAAAAAACCTTGTCAACTGATGAGGAAAAAGTTGGGGGTCATTTTTAGCAGGCAAGCATGGCAGCAGAAGCCTAGAAGAGCTCCAAATTGGCCTACAATATCCGATGGTATCTTTGCCAGAGTTGAGCTCTTCGCTGTTGCCAGACTCAAGATTCATTGTTGTGGTGAGGTGTGTGCACTGGGGTGGAGGCCAAGTTTGTGTGTCTGCGCACCTTGTGGTTAAGGGCGTGGCCAACTAGCCCTGCATCTTTGGGGTCTGGAACTGAGCATGTGGTGTGCTGCACTGAGGAGCCTATGGGGGCGTGTTGACAATCGTGGGGTGGGCAATGGATAAATACTAAAGTCAAGGAATGGCGCTGCTGCGCCAATGAGTGTATTGCTCTGGCCCGAGTAGCCAGTTCTACAGCCCAGCTTTGTTCTGGCTGGCGTGTAGTTTCTGGGGACACTGGAGGAAGCCTTACGCTTTAAGCATGCAGGAGACCAGCACTGGCTTTAAAAAGAAAGTTGGTAGCACTAGACCGTGTAATATTGCATATTTCAATTCTAGACTTTGAATATTGGCTACACTTTTAAAAATGCTGGGGGGGAAATATGCGGTCAAGTGCTAGAGCAATGCATTGCCCTTCCATGGTTTGTGAATCTAGACAACTGTCAATCTTACCTTATTATCTGTCTTGGAACACACTTAATAAATGGGACTGTGCATAACCCGGTAGGCTGCATAGGCCCCCAGTGGTCAGTGTCTAGGTGGGAACCAAGGGCTCCCATACAGACCCGTTAAATGATTGTGCATTATGATCTGCTACCTGTAGAAGCTGTGCATCTTGTTTTGTGTGGTTCTGACTTAGCAGCACCAAGTCAATGTTTCTTGGATAGGTAGATATTGAAGTTCACACAGGATTCAGCCAGATAGCGATAAACACCAAGCTTCATATTCATCAATTGCTGATATGCAGGGATCGGTGGCCCTTTTGGCCTCCTCTGAGAGCTCTGTTAGGCCACCGAATAAACTAGACATGATGATGGCAGCCTTAGCTCAGAGGTGCATGGCCCTGGAAACTAAGATTGATGCACTAACCATTGACCTAACTGTATTATGCAAAAACCAACAAAAACTGTTGGAAAAGGTCACCAGCAATGAATTCGCTCTCACCTAATTGTGCCTTCGAAGAACAAGTTACTTACCTTCGTTAACGCCTTATCTAGTAGATACTCTATGTAGCTGCAGTTCCTTACCTTAGCATTATCCCCAGGCGTCAAGACTGGATCCGGAAATTGTAGAGTAGTACTCTTGTTCGCCCAGCAGGTGGCGATGTTCGGCTAAGTGCCAACCAAGCTGGAAGTGACATACGCGGTACTTATATAGGCGCCATCTCGGTGCACTGATGTGAGTTCATTTTCGCATCCTTCCACGCCAGGAGCGCGGAGCCAAGATGAAGACTCACCACTGGTGTGTTTCTAGGACCCTTTCTAAGGTCAAACCCTCAGCCTTAAATCAGGTTTCAGAGCGGGAAGGACAGGAGGGTCAGTAAGGAATACCCGGATAGACAGAGTCTCTACCAGATAAAGCGTGACAGAAGGTAATAAGTTGTTCATCTGATAGAGACTTCTAGACACAGATTCCTTACCTTAGAATAGATGCCCAAGCAATACCTTCCCGGAGGTGGGTCTGCAAACCCAACTTAGACCAGAAAGTCCTGCAGGACTAAACAGGCAACATGTCCATCCCTGACGGACCTGGTTGTCCAGGGAGTAGTGCTTAGTGACCATGTGCAATGAAGGCTACATTGCACCTTGACAGATATTCAGGACTGAAACTCCGCAAACTAACACAGAGGTCGCAGCTCTGGCTCTAGTAGAAATGGTGTTCAAGCCCTCAGGTGGTTGCATTTTGGCCAGTGAGTACAAGACTTTTATGCAGAGCACTATCCATCTGGTGAACGTTTGCTTCTACACAGCCTTCCCTTTCTTGGCCCTGATTTACCCTATAAGGAGTTGGTCATCCACCTTGAATTCTTCCGTGCAGTCAAGTTAGAACGACAATACTCTTGTCCAATCCAGATGGTGGAGTTTCTTCTCTGCCTTAGAAGAATGAGGTGGGGCAAAAAATGTAGGCAGAGTGATGGTCTGGCCTACATGAAAAGGAGTGAATACCTTTGGAAAGAAGGAAGCACATGTCCAGAGAACCAATTTGTCAGGGTAGAAAGTAGTATATGGAGGGTGCACAGAGAGCCTGCAAATCACTAACCCTCCTGGCCGATGCAAAGCCACCAGAAAAGCACACCTGATGGTGAATAACCAAAGAAGGCAGTTGTGTAACAGCTCAAAGGACACACACATCAGGAAAGTGCGGACCAGGTTCTAATCGCACTGATGAATAGCCTGGGGGAGAAGAACAAGTTACTTACCTTCGGTAACGATGTATCTGTAAGAAACATTAGTTAGTTAGATTCCTCACCTTAGAATATCCCCAGGCGTCAGGCTGGATCCGGAAAGATTTTTGTAGCAATACCCCTTGCGCGTCGCTAGGCGTCGTCTGCGGCTCCACGTCCGTCGTTGGCGTCGTGCGCGGGAATGACGTCGGAGTACTTAGACGCCGCCCTCGTACGCTGACGTCAGTTCTTGTATATAGCTTTCCGCGCCAGGAACGCAGAGCCATGCAAGAGACCAACACTGGTGCCAAAAAATCTAGGGACCTGAAAAGGATAACCTTAACCCTAGATGTCAGTTCGCAGAATGGGGAGGATGGGTGGGTCGGTGAGGAATCTAACTAACTAATGTTTCTTACAGATACATCGTTACCGAAGGTAAGTAACTTGTTCATCTGAAAGAAACACGTTAGTTAGATTCCTCACCTTAGAATAGATACCCCAGCAATACCAACCCCGGTGGTGGGTCTGCTCACCAAGATCACACCAGAAAGTCCTGGAGAACAGAACGGCCTAAGTAGCCATCTCTCCGGACTTGGCTGTCCAGGCAATAGTGCTTGGCAAACGTGTGCAGTGAAGCCCACGTCGCCGCCTGACAGATGTCCCGCAAGGGAACTCCCCGGCCCAGGGCAGTAGTAGCTGCTGTGGCCCGGGTGGAATGGGCCCTCAACCCAACAGGAGGGTCCTTTTTTGCCAAGGAGTAACAAAGTTTAATACACAACACGACCCACCGTGAGAAGGTCCGTTTGTGTACCGCTTTTCCCTTCTTAGCTCCTACGTATCCAACAAAAAGTTGGTCGTCCACCCGGAACGGTTTGGTGCGGTCCAAATAAAAGGACAGCACCCGTTTTGGGTCCAGACGGTGGAGCCTCTCTTCCTCTTTTGAAGGATGCGGAGGCGGAAAGAAGGTGGGCAAAGTGACAGGTTGCCCGATGTGAAAGGGGGTCACCACTTTCGGTAGAAAAGAAGGACGAGGCCGGAGGACAACCTTGTCCGGATGAACAGAAAGAAAGGGAGGCTTAGATGACAGAGCCTGGAGCTCACTCACCCGTCTAGCCGAGGTGATAGCTACCAGGAAAGTAGTTTTCAGGGTCAGAAGACGAATGGGACAATTGTGAAGAGGCTCAAAAGGAGCGCACATCAGAAAAGTCAGAACAAGATTCAAGTCCCACTGAGGCATTACGAAGGGGACAGGAGGGAACATGTGAGTAATGCCTTTGAGAAAACGGGAAACAACAGGGGGCTTGAAAAGAGAAGGCTGATCAGGAAGCGTAAGAAGGCAGAGATTGCAGCAAGATAACCTTTCAAGGTGTCCAAAGCAGAGCCCTGCTGGGCCAAAGAAAGAAGAAAGAGTAGAACCTCAGAAAGAGGGGCGGAAAGGTGATCCACAACCTTTGCTGTGCACCATGCCACAAATTTGTTCCACTGGCAGGCGTATACCGTCTTTGTGGAGGGACGCCTGGCTGCCAGAATGACTTCACAGACTTCAGGAAGCAAGTCAAATGGCATCAACTGCCGCCGCTCAATCTCCACGCATGGAGGTGGAGGCTGGACAGGTTCGGGTGGAGGACCGTCCCCTGCTGCTGCGACAGAAGGTCCTCCTGAAGAGGCAGTCGTATCGGGGGATCGATTGACATACTGAGTAGCTCGGGATACCAGAACCTTCGTGCCCAATCCGGAGCCACTAAGATAACTTGGGCCCGGTCGCGCCTGATCTTCTTCAGCACTCTGGGCAGAAGTGGTATAGGCGGAAAGGCGTACAACAGACCGCAACTCCACTCGCGACGAAAAGCGTCTCCGAGCGAGTGCTGCCTTGGAAATTCCAACGCACAGAACTGCTGACATTGCGCGTTCTCTTCGGTGGCAAATTGATGTAACCAAGGCTCTCCCCACTGCAGAAAGAGACCTTGCGCCATGTCCGAGTTCAGACGCCATTCGTGATCCATCATGCACCGGCAGCTTAGTTTGTCTGCTCTGGCGTTCAGAGAGCAAGCCAGATGTTGAACCACCAGGGTGATGCCCTGGTGTTCCAGCCATGTCCAGAGGCACAGAGCCTCCTGACAAAGGGTCCACGACCCCACCCCGCCCTGTTTGTTGCAATACCACATGGCGTGGTGTTGTCCGTGAACACCTGCACGACACTTCCCCGGACAGAGGGAAGGAAGGCTTTCAGTGCAAGCCGGATCGCTCTCAGCTCCAAAAGGTTGATATGGAGTTGAGACTCCGCCGGAGACCAGAGTCCTCTGATCTCCGCCTCTCCCATGTGGCCCCCCCATCCCAGGAGGGACGCGTCCATCACTACTATGTGCTCCGGTTGGGGTAGGGAGAGGCATCTGCCGGTGACCCAATCGCGGTCCGTGGGCAACCACTGCAACTGCTGTGCAGTGCCCTCCGAGATCAAGACATGGTCGGACAGGTTGCCTCGATGCTGGGCCCACTGAAACTTCAGGTCCCACTGCAGAGCCCGCATTCGCCACCTGTCGTAATGCACCAACAGGATGCAGGAGGCCATCAGCCCCAGAAGCCGCAGCACCAACCTGACCGAAACCCAGGATACAGGTCGAAAGATGGGAATCAGAGCCTGAATATCCCGACCCGCTGTTCCGGAGGATAAGCCCGGAACTGCGCAGAATCGAGAACCGTTCCGATGAAGAGGAGCTTCTGGGAGGGACTCAGGTGTGACTTCAGCACGTTGATGGAGAACCCCAGCAAATGCAGGAGGTCGGCCGTAGTCTGGAGGTGGGAGACGACTTGCTGGGGCGAGCCCCCCTTCAACGGCCAGTCGTCGAGATAGGGGAAGACTGGAACCCCCGATCTGCGCAGATGAGCTGCGACCACCGCCATCACTTTCGTGAACACCCGAGGGGCACTGGTGAGGCCGAAGGGGAGCACGGTGAACTGAAAGTGCTCCTGACCCACCGTGAACCGCAGGTAACGCCGGTGGGCCGGCAGGACGGGGATGTAAAAATAGGCGTCCTGCAAGTCCAACGCTACCATCCAGTCTCCAGGGTCAAGGGCAGCCAGAACCTGAGCTAAAGTTAGCATCTTGAACCGTTCCTTCCGGAGGAAGGTGTTGACGCTCCTGAGGTCCAAGATAGGGCGTAGGCCCCCTTTGCCCTTATTGGGAAGCAGAAAGTAGTGGGAATAGCAACCACAGCCTACTTCTGGACCAGGAACGCGCTCAACGGCCTCTTTGGCCAAGAGGGCCGTAACTTCCTTCCGCAGAAGAATCAAGTGATCCTCCGATATACGGTGGCACTGCGGTGGCATGGCTGGAGGGGTCGTCTCGAAGGGGAGGGAGTAGCCCCTTCGGACGATTTACAGCACCCACCTGTCCGAAGTGATGGAGCGCCAGTGGAGCAGGCGATGGCGAACTCTGTCGCCCACTGGCGTGGAATGGGCCTGAAAGCTCGGACTAGGAGGGCTTTGAGGCGAATGCTGCCGGGGTGGATGTGGACTGACCGCGTTGTCCTCTAGAACCGCCACGGCGGAACCCACGTCTGCGACCGCGTGCAGGTTGGTTCTGCGGCCGGTGGCTAGGCGGACGTGAGGAGGCACCCCTTCCTTGGCCACGAAAGGGGCGAAAGGCGGAAGTGTGCAGCCGTGGGGCCGAGAGACCCAAGGACGTGGCCGTAGCCCGGGAGTCCTTAAAACGAGCCAGCGCACTCTCCGCCTTCTCACCAAAAAGGCGAGCGCCATCAAAGGGCATATCCATGAGGGTACTCTGGACATCCCCCGAAAAAGACATGGACCTCAGCCAGGCGTGGTGCCGGAGCGCCACCGTGGTGGAAATCGCCCTACCCAGCGTGGTGTCAAATCTACACCGTATGGCATGTCGCGCTGCATCTCGCCCGTCAGCAAGTGCCTGGGAGAGACGTGTCCGGGCCTCCTCCGGACACAGTGGCAGCACGTCCTCCACCGCATCCCACAGAGAGTGGGAGAAACGGTCCAAGAGGCAAGCGGTGTTCAAAGACCGCAGGCCCAAACTCAGGGAAGAGAACAGTTTCTTTCCGAACTGTTCCAGCCTCTTGGATTCCCGATCCGGAGGAGCGGACGGGAAGGAGGATTGGGAAGTGGAGGCCTGGTTAACCATGCTCTCGGGGGTGGGGTGTTGGGACAGGAAACTGGGGTCACCCGGAGCAGGGCGGTGGCGCCGGGCCACGTTCCGATCCACAGGAGGAACTGTGGAGGGCTTGGACCAAGTGCCATGCAGAACGTCGATGAGGGCCTCATTGAACTGCAGCAGAGGCTCTGTGGAGCTTGCTGACGGTTGAAGCACCTCTGTGAGGATATTAGTCCTCACGGCCACAGCAGGCAACTCGAGCCCCAGGGCTTCGGCCGCCTTGCGCAGCACCACTGAAAAAGCTGCACCTTCCTCCGAAGCCACAGTCGGAGGAGAGATGAAGCCAGCGTCCGGCGAAGTGTCCAGACCACTGGCATCCCCCAGTTCGTCTGCCCAGTCCTGTGAAATTCGACCCTGGAGGGCCATAGGGTCCTCAGACCCCTCCCAGTCGCCCCGTCATCCGATTCCTGATAAACAGGAGGAACGATCGGAGCCGGATGGTAGATGAAACGCTCATCCATAGGCGTCGGGTGCGGCGCCGGGCGGCGCCGTGCCGGCATCGGGTCGGACAGGGGCTAAACCGGGGAACGGCGTCGTCCGGAGACGGCGCCGGAGGTGGAACCGGTGTCGGCGCCGGCAGAGGAGGCGTCGTGAGGTCGACCGGCGCCGACAGAGATCCAGGCCTGGATCCCTCGGGGACCTGCGGCGTCAGGACCGAAGTCATCGACGGCGCCGGAGACGGACGCGGCTCCTGCGGCTCCGACGGAGCCGCGTGGGTGGGACCACCCTGATCCTCGGCCGAGTCACGCGACCGGCGAGGAGAGTCCGAAAGCGGTGTCGCCTCTTGGACTTCTTTGATCGCTTCGACTTACCCGAAGACTTTGAGCCCGACGAGCGATGATGGTGACTGCGGCTCCGCGACCGGTCCTTGGACCTCCTCCTGGACCGGGACCGTGAGCGGCGGGGAGCCGAGTGCCGAAGCTCGAGAAGCTTACGGGACCGCTCCCGCCTAGCCTTCGAGGTCAAGGCCTGACAATCGGGGCATGACTCCGCATCGTGGTTGGCCCCAAGGCAGTAAAGGCACCGGCGATGGTGGTCCGTCACCGACATCAGGCGATGACAGGCGTCACAGGCCTTAAATCCAGGCATCCTACCGGCACCAGAGTCAAGTCGACAGAAGACCAAAAAGAGTCAAAAAGTTTAGTCAAAAATTGACTAAGGGGTAAGCTCTTCCCGGATCGGCGCTGGCTGGCGCGGAAAAAAGAAGAACTGACGTCAGCGCGCGAGGGCGGCGTCTAAGTACTCCGACGACGTCATTCCGGCGCACGATGCCAACGAAAGACGCGGAGCCTCAGACGACGCCTAGCGACGCACAAGGGGTATTGCTACAAAAATCTTTCCGGATCCAGCCTGACGCCTGGGGATATTCTAAGGTGAGGAATCTAACTAACGTGTTTCTTTCAGATACGTGTTGCAAACCTTTGAGAAATCTCATCACAATGGATGAGTTAAATAGGGACGGTTGATTCAGTAACTGCAAAAATGCAGAAATGGCTGAGCCCAACTTGTCAAGGAAAGAAATAATAGTAGGACCTGAGAAGGAGGAGCAGACAGGGGATCAATGCTTTTTGATACACACCATGCTACAAATTTGTCCCAGCAGCAACTATTTTGGTGGAGGGACGCCTAGCTGGCTGAAAAACATCACAGACTTCAGGAGAAAGGTCGAAGGCTTAAAACTGTTGCTGCTGAATCTGCACACATTAAGGTGTCTGGCCTTCATACCCATGAGGCTTGTGGGAACTATGTTTGTGATCACGAAAGGACTACGGAGTGTGTTGGCCTAGATGGCTGGGTCAGAATGGATGCTGTTAATAAGCCCTACTGTAGCCACCGAAGGGGCTAAAGGCAGAGTGGGGCTGATGTGGGCCCAAGGATAGTCTCAAAGACTTAGTGGTGGCCCTGCTGTCCTTAAAGCGCTTTAATGCCGAACCTGCCTTATCACCAAACAAGCAAATGCATTAAAGGGCATGTCCATAAGGGATCCCCCTCAAATCCAGTTGACCTCAGCCAGGCATGGCAACGAAGAGCCATGGACAAAGCAATCGCTCTACCGAGTGAGTTAGTTTTATCCAGTCCGCAGCATATAGTGAACTTTGCTGCATCCCTGCCATCGGCAATAGCCTGCAACAGGATAGTTCAGGCCTCCTCCGAAACCTTGGGCAGCGCTTGGATAAGAGACTCCCAAGATACATGGTGTTCACAGACTGCAGTGCAAGGATGGTGGAAGAAAACAATTCTCTTGCCAAAGGTATACAGACTCTTGGATTCCCTAACAGGGGTGTGGAAAGAAATGTGCCAGAGTTAACTTTGGACATGGAGGCCTGAACCACCAGCCTCTGTATGGTGGGTGACAAATGCAAAAACAACAGTTGATGGACAGAATGCAGAACAATGTCATACATTCACCCCAATACAGAGAGCTGGGCGTAAATCCATCATTTTTTTGCTCACCATGCCATTCCAGTTTGAACCCAGCCATATGCAAATCAGTCTTGACCCTATGCCTCATGGGAACAGACCAGCCCGAACTGCTAAGCCAGGTCCTCCCTGGACTGGAAACAAGCATCCTAGGACCGGTTTCGGGGTTTCACCCTTCTTCAGCCAGGATAGCTTGATTCTAGTGGCATGGAGAGCACGGGACCCACGTCTGGGCATACCCGTCCCACTTGGGGTGACAAATGCAAAAACAACAGTTGATGGACAAAATGCATAACAATGTCATACTGGGGTGGCGTAGTGGGCAAAAGAGTGATGGATTTAACCCAGATCTTTTGACTGGGGGAGAATGCTTCCATTGTCAGCATTCCGTCCATCATTTGTTTGCTGTAACACTTTTCGCCCTAAGTGGGATGGGTATGCCCAGACGTGGGTCCCTTGCTCACTGTGCCACTGGATTCAAGCTAGCCTGGCTGAAGAAGGGTGAGATACCCTGAAAACGGTCCCAGGATGCTTGTTTCTAGTCCAGGGAGGACCTGGCCTGGCAGTTCGGTCTGGACTGTTCCCATGGGGCACAGGGTCAAGACTGATTTGCATATGGCTGGGTGCAAACTGGGGTGGCGTAGTGGGCAAAAGAGCGATGGATTTAACACAGATCTTTTGACTGGTGGAAGAATGTTTGCATTATCAGCATTCCGTCCATCATTTGTTTGCTGTAACACTTTTCGCCCTAAGTGTCGATGGGTATGCCCAGACATGGGTCCCTTGCTCACTGTGCCACTGGATTCAAGCTAGCCTGGTTGAAGAAGGGTGACATACTGTGAGAAGTTGGCCTGGTATATGCTGGTCACTAGTTAAAGTGATCACCTTGCACCAGTACAATTCGACTCTTATGGTAGATAGGTTTAAGACAACCTTTTAAAGAAAGCTATCCTAGTTGTAGCTGTGGAGAGCAGCCTTCAGGCTAAGTCTTTAGAGGAATGTTAAGCAGCTTGTTTTATCTTATAATCTCGTGAATTACTAAATGAAAGGACACCACACAGGTATATATATAAAATATATATGTATTTATTTCTAGACACACTCTACTAATCTCTTTATGAGATTAGAACTCAGGAACATATGCACAAATCATCATTTCACAACAAGTTAAGCACAAATATGGCTGGGGCCCTAGGGGCGTACCAGACCATATACTAAAAAAGAGACTTAAGAATAACGACTTGAGAAGGGACATGGCCTAGGGCCTTCAGAAACGCTGGGGCCTCACTAATCCACCCAAGGCAGGTAAGTAAAGGACCCACGGGAGACGCATGCAGTGTGAGAACACAGCCGCGGATCCCAATTGACTTCAATGGAGCAAGTCGCGATTGGAAATTTAGAGTTCAAGGATACTTCGGGAGAGTCTACAAGCAAGTCACTTACAGGGTAAGTAGTTCTAGAGCCAACACCCACAGGAGCACCATAGTGCTGGAGTTACCTCACCCAGGGAAGCCGGGTGCATAGGTGTCTTTTGGTGTCGGGTCGCGGCATCGTTTTCAATGGGAGCCAAAGAATACTTGCTGCTTGTGAAGACAGGAGAAGTGTCCGGTGGAATCCACGGCTGGATTCAGAAGAAGGAAGACCTGAAAGCAGAAGGGACAGTGTTCAAAGTCACTTGGCAGTGACCCAGGGCAAGGAAGATGGATGCCCACAGACGTCGGGTGATTTCAGGTGATCACGGGTGTCTTGACTCTTCAGCCACGAGGTCCAGGAGGCGTCAACGACAACCAGGAGCTGGATTCAGCGTGTCCCACGAAGTCTGTAGCTTACTGCGGTGTCGGTGACCAGATTGGAACCAACAAGCCTTGGTAACAGCAAGTCTTGTGGAAAGGATAAAAAGTCAGCGGTGCAGACCAGCAAGGTCTGAGGGACTCACCCAGTGAGGGTAAGTCAGGGCAGGCCTGGAGCAACCAGGGGAGCCCTTTGAAACTGTAGAAAAGTCTTCTGGGGACCCACAAGCCAACCGGCAAGGGATCGCGAAGACGCCTCAAGAGGATTCCCTCACCAGGAGCCCACGGTCACTCGGGACGAGATAGGCCTCTGATCTTCGGAGGAAATCCTGCTGGAGGCTTGGACCACACGTGGTCCAATGCACAAGTTTGTAGAACGTCGTGAAGGGGTTGCACTCGAAACTAGTGCCCGGTACCCAGGTATTGCGGTTCCTCGTCACTCGTGGGGTCCACTTGCCTCAGTGTCGCTGGGGACTCACGATGGCCTTGGAGAAGTCAGGAAATCCACTTCCGGGGCTGCAGGGACTTCGGACACCGGCGGGAGCAGGAAAGTTTGCGACCGTTGATTGTAAGATTGGGTGCCTGCCAAGCAGGGGAGTCACTCCTTGACTCCAAGGGAGATACTTCCGTCTTCCAGAGGTAATGGAACATCGAAGGTCCAGGATTCTTCTTCAGAGCGTCGTCCAGGGATATCTAGTTTGCAATGGCAAGGGTTCCCTAACTTATACTGAATAGGAAGGGAGGGAGGGACTAGCTATATGACCCCCCCCTATGGGAGGGTCAGGGGAGTGGGTGGCTACACTCACTTCCCTTTGTCCAGTTTCGCACCAGATCAGTGGAGGAAACCCAACAAGAGGCATCCTGTCACAGGGAGGTATCACCACCTTCCAGACAGGATTTAGTGTATTGGGGCTATGTGGGTGCACTCCTAGAGTGCTTTGAAGTCCTAAACTGGGGGAGCAGTAGGCTCCTCTGTGCATATGCCAGCTCAAACCGGTTCAGGGGCTACCTCTCCCTGCTCTGGTGTGAAACTGGACAAAGGGAAGTGGGTGTAACCACCCCTTCCTCTGACCCTCCTAGAGGAGTGGTCATAGAGCTAGTCCCTCCCCTATCTTCACTATAAGATAGCAAGCTATGCCATTGCAAAACAGATAACCCTGGACGACGCTCTACAAAGAAGAATCCTGGCCCTTCGATGTTCCACTACCTTTGGAAGACAGAAGAATCTCCCTTGGAGTCAAGGAGTGACTCCCCTGCTTGGCAGGCACCAAAAACCTTAATCAACAGTTGCAAACTTTCCCGCTCCCGCCGGAGTTCAAAGTCCCTGCTGCCCCGGAAGTGGATTTCCTGACTTCACGACGGCCATTGTGAGTCCCCAGCAGAGCTGTGGCGAGTGGACCCCACGAGTGACGAGGAATAGCAATACCCGAGGACCGTGCACTATTGTCGAGTGCAAACCCTTCACGATGTCCTACGGACTTGTGCATTGGACCATTTGTGGCCCAAGCCTCCAGCAGGTTTTGCAGCGAAAATCAGAGGCCTACCCCATCCCGAGTGACCGTGGGCTCCTGTGAAGCATTTCCTGAAGAGGCGCCTTCGCAATCCCTTGCCCGTTGGCTTGTGGGTCACCCGAAGACTTTATCGACTAAAAGGGCTCCCCTGGTTGCTCTAGGCCTGCCCTCACTCACCCTCGCTGGGTGTGTCCCTCAGACCTTGCTGATCTGCACCATCGAATTTCAGCAGTCTACACAAGACTTGCAGTTGCCATGGCTTGTTGGCTCCAATCCGGGTGCCGACACCGCCATCAGCTGCAGACGTCGTGGGACACTCCAAATCCAGCCGCTGGTCATCCTCGATCCCTCCTGGACCTCGTGAGCGAAGAGTCAAAACACCATCGACGACCTGAAATCACCCGACATCCGTGGTCAGCCATCTTCCTGGACACCGGTCACTGGCAAGTGACTTTGAACACTGTCCCTTCAATTTTCAGGTCGACTCCATCTTGAACCCACCTTCGGATTCCACCGGACACTTCTTCAGTCGACGCAAGCAGCAAGTCTTCTTTGGTCTCCGTATAAAACAGCGACGCGACCCGACACCAAAAGACACCTATGCACCCGGCTTCCCTGGGTAAGGTAACTCGAGCACTCCGGTGCCCTACTGTGTGTTGGCCCTAGAAGTACTTACCTTGTAAGTGGCTTGCTTGTAGACTTCCTCGAAGTACCCTAGAACTTTAAAAATCAAAACGCGACTTGCACCATTATAATCAATAGGGAACCCGCGGCTGTGTTCACACACTGCGCGCGTCTCCCGTGGGCCTGTTACTTACCTGCTAACACTGCAGTAGTGAAGCCCCAGCGATTCCCCAGGCCCTAGGCCTTGTCATTTTGCAAGTCGACATTCTTATATCATTTTTTTAGTATATGGTTTGGTACGCCCCTAGGGCTCCAGCCATATTTGTGCTTAATTTATTGTGAAACGTTGACATTTGAATGTGTATCTGGCTTCTAATCTCCTAAAGAGATTAGTAGAGTGTGTCTAGTAATAAATACATATATATTTGATATATATATATATCTGTGTGGTGTCCTTTCATCTGGTAATTCAAGAGATTATAAGGTAAAACAAACTGCTTTACATTCCTCTGAGACTTAGCCTGAAGGCTGCTCTCCACAGCTACCACTAGGATAGCTTTCTTTAAAAGGTTGTCTTAAACCTATCTACCATAAGAGTCGAATTGGACTGGTGCAAGGCGGCCCCTATAACTAGTGACCAGCATATGCCAGGCCAACTTCTCACATTGGTGGGCAGCGTGTGGAATTCCAGCTTGCCATTGTTTTACCAGAAAAATCTCTATTTGAATTACTAACTGAAAACCACTAAAGGTACTCAAGGTACATATAAAGTCAAGCTTAGTTCTACTGAACTTAGAGCTGTTTGTGAAGGGATAGCACACCCTTGCTACAGCTCAAGCTAGGTTCAGTAGGCCACAAACTAGTGTAGGTAGTGCAATACTGCATAACACTAGAATGTCCTCAAGGGATGGAGCCAGTGGGTCCACCCAGCCTCAGTACAAGGACATGACCTACTTTGACTTGAAGACCATGTGTGTTGGAAGACACCTGAAGCAAGGACAGAGTCCCTCCACACAACACCTGATAAATCTACTAGTAGCAGATGATCTTAGACTGGCTCTAGAAGCTGGAGGATCTGGATCAGGGGGTGGGTCAGCCATAGTCTCTGGGTCTGATGATGAAAATCAAGATGACCTGGACTCTGTGATTGAAGGGCCAGACCCAGAAAGGTCTGTACAGGACAGAGGAATCCTCCCTAAGAGGGCTGATAGAGTTGGAGAGAGGCCTAGGTCCCCTTCAAGGGAATCTGACCATTCATATCACTCTAACAGAGATTCTTTCCATCAGAGGAACTCATACTCACATAGAGAGACCTCCTCTGAAAGAAGGTACAAGATGCTCCAGTATGAGGAAGGTAGGCTTGCCCTCAGAACCAAGCAGTTGGCCTTAGATAGAGAAGCAGTTGAGCTCCAGAGAGCTTAGAGAAAAGAGGGGTTAGATACCCCTGGTGGCAGCAACAGTGTCCCTAGAGGTAGAGAATATATCCCAGACCATAGAGACCTGTCCAAGGTTGTTCCTCCCTACCAGAGTGGGGATGATATCCACAAATGGATAACTGTTATGGAGAGGGACTGTAAAGTTCAACAGGTCCCCAATAAACAGTGGGCAGAAATCTCGTGGCTCTCCTTTTCAGATAAAGGTAGAGACAAGCTCCTCACTGTTAGAGAAGAGGATGCTGATGACTATGAAGCCCTGAAGAGTGCATTTAATAGATGGGTTTGGCTTAACCACTGAACAGTACAGGGTGAAGTTCAGAGATACCCAGAAAGCACAGACTCAGGATTGGACTGACTTTGTTGATTGTGCAACCAAGGCTCTAGAAGGTTGGCTGGTTGGTAGTAGAGTTACTGATTTTAAGGGATTGTATAATCTTATCATGAGAGAACAGATCCTTAATAATTGCCAAAAATAGTTGTTGCATCAATACCTGGTGGACTCTGATCTGACCTCTCCCCAAGAATTGGGAAAGAAGGCAGACAAATGGGTCAGAACCAGGGTGAGGCAGAAAACCCAGAACCAAGGGGGTGGCACTAAGAAGCAGGATCCTAAAGGCTCAGACAAAGGTGGGGATAAGGCAAAAGACCAGAAGTCTTCACAAGGGCCCCAAAAATCTGCATCTGGTAGGGATTCACAGTCTAAAAAAGGGAAAAGGCCAAAAGAAGCCCTGGTGCAAATTCTGTAAACAGAAAGGGCACTGGACTTCTGATTGTACCAAGTCCAAAGACCAAACCACCACCACTCAAGCCCCTAAGGCAGCTGTTCCCCCTAGTGCAGTCATTGGTGGAGGTGGTAACCAGAATAAGGGTGTAGTAGGGTTGACCCTGGGTTCTGATGTGTCAACATATGGTTTCAATCTGTTGACATGGAGCACCCTTAAGGGGCTCCTGGGAGTTCCAAGATTCACCAGATAGGTGACTTCTCCCTTTTGCTCAACAATGGTATGGCGGCCACTCCATTTGTCTTGGAGGGGTGCTGGGGCCACAGGCTCCAACACCCACACTTTCTGTCCTGGCTGGTACACAATCAGCACAGCCTTTTGGTCATGCCAAGTTTTTTGTAATTCTTGGCTGGCCTCCAGGTTTCTAGTTGCCTTCTTCATGTATTTGGCCATCCTGGAGCGGAGACCAAGTACATAGTCCATCACATCCTGTTTGGGAGGTTTGAGAGGTAACTCCCAGCCCTCCTTCACCATACATAATGGGACTCTTACAGGGTGCCCAAACAGATGTTCAAATGGGCTGTAACCAACCCCCTTCTGTGCAACCTCTCTGTAAGCAAACAAAAGGCAGGGAAGAAGAAGGTCCCATTTTTGCCTAAGCTTTTCTGGGAGGCCTTTAATCATTCCCTTTAGGGTTTTGTTGAAACGTTCAACCAACCCATTACATTGTGGGTGATAGGGAGTAGTGAATTTATAAGTTACACCACACTCCTTCCACATTGCTTTTAGATATCCTGACATGAAGTTGGTACCTCTGTCAGATAAGACCTCCTTTGTGGTACCTCTGTCAGATATGACCTCCTTTGGGAAACCCACTCTGGAGACAACTACAATGAGGGCTCTTGCCACCACAGGGGCTGTGGTCGTTCACAGTGGAATTGCCTCTGGGTACCTGGTTGCATGATCCACTACCACCAGGATAAGTCTGTGCCCAGATGCAGTTGGAGGGTCAAAGGGACCAACAATGTCAATCCCTCCCTTTCAAAGGGAACCCCCTCCACAGGTAGTGGTATCAGGGGGGCCTTTGTTGTGCCACCTGACTTGCCACTGGCTTGGCAAGTGACACAGGAGCGACAAAACTCCTTGGTGTCCTCTGACATATGTGGCCAATGAAAATGTGGAACAGGCCTATCCCAGGTCTTGTTTTGGCCCAAGTGACCTGCTAAAGGGATGTCATGTGCTAGGGTCAAGAGGAACCCCCTAAACGTCTGAGGTATTACTAACCTCCTGGTGGCTCCAGGGGTTGGATCTCTACCCTCAGAATATAGGAGTCCCTCATCCCAATAAACTTTATGGGACCCACTAGCACTCCCAGCAGCCTCAGCAGCAGCCTGCTGTCTGAGGGGTTCAAGAGAGGGGCAGCACTGTTGCTCCTTACTCAGATCTTCCCTAGAAGGGCCCCCTGCCCCCAAAAACTCAACCTGATCAGGCTCAAGTCCCTCTGGGGCAGTTCCTTCTTCAGGATCTGCTTCTCCTCCCTCAAGAGGTGAATCCGTGATCTGAGACAGAGGGGAAGGCACTGCCTTAACCCTACTGCTCCTTTTCTTGGGAAGCATCTGGTCCATGGTTTCAGGATCCAGAACTGGTCCAGTGTTATGCATTTTGGCCTGTGACCTGGTCACAGCAAATACCTCTGCAGGGATGCCTAACATCTCAGCATGAGTCCATAACTCTACTTCAGACCAGGCTGAAGTTTCTAGATCATTGCCCAATAGACATTCGACAGGAAGGTCTGCACTGACTACTTTGACCGTTTGATCTCCCTAAGGATCATTATAATCCCTTGGGATCACCTATTTTTACTTAGGCTGGTATACCATCAGAATAAAATGGCTCATTGTCTGGCAATACCATACCTATTTTAACTCACTACACCACCACTCACTACACCTGTTGCACTGACCCCCACGCACCCATACGGCTGTCTCTATAAAAGATCTCCGAAAAAGAGCCCCTTCGCGGGAGCCCGTCGGGCATTGCAGCGCCGGCCCGACGAGGAGCACAGCCCTATGATGAAGCATGACACCTTGCTAGGTGTGTGAGGGCATTCTATAGAGACTAATCGCTCTCCCCCCTCCCACTCCCCTGCTACCCTAGAGGAACTGCATCCCTTGGTTTTGTTCTCTATTCCTCGGAGCACGGTGCAGGACCTCATTAAAAAAGCTCTTGGTTCCTCCTCTTTTTTGCTGCACTGACTACTACCTTCTTGAGGCCAGTTACCCCTCCCCAGGAGAAATTCACAACTGCCAGACTATGGTTGGTCCTGACATTGCTTGCATTGGTAACCTGGTACATTTCGCCCAGGATGATCTGTCCAGGGTCCACAAGATCCTCTGCCACCATGGTGACACTAGCACCTGTGTCCCTAAATGCCAAAGCCTGTTTGCCATTTATTACAGGCTGCTGTTTGTATTTGTCCAGAATACTGGGGCTCACTAGGAAGGACATATCAATGTCTCCATCACAAATCAGCAATGCCTGAGTGGGTACTCTGACTAGTCCAGAGTCCACTTCAGAACCCAGGGTCAACCCTACTACACCCTTATTCTGAGTACCACCTCCACCAGTAGCTGAACTAGGTGGAACAGTTGCCTTAGGGGCAGGAGTGGTGGTGGTTTGGTCTTTGGACTTGTTACAGTCAGAAGTCCAGTGCCCTTTCTGTTTACAGAATTTGCACCAGGGCTTCTTTTGGCCGTTTCCCTTGTTAGACTGTGAATCCCCACCAGATGCAGATTTTTGGGGCCCTTGTGAAGACTTCTGGTCTTTTGACCCCACCTTTCTTAGAGCCCTTAGAATCCTGCTTCTTGGTGTCACCCCCTTGGTTCTGGGTTTTCTGCCTCACCCTGGTTCTGACCCATTTGTCTGCCTTCTTTCCCAATTCTTGGGGAGAGGTCAGATCAGAGTCCACCAGGTATTGATGCAACAACTGGTTCTGGCAATTATTAAGGATCTGTTCTCTCATCTTTAGATTATACAATCCCTTGAAATCAGTAACCCTACTGCCAACCAGCCAACCCTCCAGAGCCTTGGTTGCACAATCTACAAAGTCAGTCCAGTCCTGAGTCTGTGCGTTCTGGGTGTCTCTGAACTTCAACCTGTACTGCTCAGTGGTTAAGCCAAACCCATCTATCAGTGCACTCTTCAGGACTTCATAGTCATCAGCATCCTCTTCTCTAACAGTGAGGAGCTTGTCTCTACCTTTATCTGAAAAGGAGAGCCACAAGATTGCTGCCCACTGCTTTTGGGGGACCTGTTGTACTCTACAGGCCCTTTCCATAGCAGTTATCCATTTATGGATATCATTCTAGTAGGGAGGAACAACCTTGCTCAGGTTCCTATGGTCTGGAATATATTCTCTACCTCTAGGGACACTGTTGCTGCCACCAGGGGTTTCTAACCCCTCTCTTCTAGAAGCTCTCTGGAGCTCAAAGGCTTCTCTATCTAATGCCAACAGCTTGGTTTTGAGGGCAAATCTTGCTTCCTCATACTGCAGCAGTTTGTACATTCTTTCAGAGGAGGTCGCTCTTCTAGGGAAGTATGAGTTCCTCTGCTGGACAGAATCTCTGCCAGAGTGATAGGAGTGGTCAAACTCCCTAGAAGGGGACCTAGGCCTTTCCTCCACTCTGTCAGTTCTCTTAGTGATCATTCCTCTGTCCTTTTCAGATCCTTGTGGATCTGGCCCTTCAATCACAGAGTCCAGGTCATCTTGATTTTCATCATCTGACCCAGACACTGTAATTGACCCACCCCCGATTCAAACCTATTAGCTCCTGGAGCTAATCTAAGATCATCTGCTGTCAGCAGATCTACCAGGTGTAGTGTGGAGGGACTCTGTCCTAGCTTCAGGTGCCTTGCAGCACACATGGCTTTCAAGTCAAAGAATGCCATGTCCTTATACTGAGGCTGAGTGGACCCACTGGCTCCACCCCTTAAGGACATTCTAGTGTTGTGCAGTGTTGTACTACCTACACTAGTTTGTGGCCTACTGATCCTAGGTTGAGCTGTAGAAAGGGTGTGCTATCCCTTGACACACAGCTCTAAGTTCAGTAGAACTTATTGATACTAAGCTTGACTTTATATGTACCTTGAGTACCTATAGTGGTTTTCAGTTAGAAATTCAAATAGAGATTTTCTGGTAAAACAATGGCAAGCTGTAATCCCACACGCTGCCCACCAATGTGAGAAGTTGGCCTGGTATATTCTGGTCATTAGTTAAAGTGGCCACCTTGCACTAGTACAATTCAACTCTTATGGTAGATAGGTTTAAGACAACCTTTTAAAGAAAGCTATCCTAGTGGTATCTGTGGAGAGCAGCCTTCAGGCTAAGTCTTTAGAAGAATGTAAAGCAGCTTGTTTTACCTTAAAATCTCGTGAATTACTAACTGAAAGGACACCACATAGGTATATATATAAAATATATATGTATTTATTACTAACAACTCTCTGCTAATCTCTTTATGAGATTAGAAGTCAGGAACATATGCACAAATCAACATTTCACAACAAGTTAAGCACAAATATGTCTGGGGCCCTAGGGGCGTACCAGACCATATACTAAAAAAGAGACTTAAGGATAATGACTTGAGAAGGGACAAGGCCTAGGGCCTTCAGAAGCGCTGGGGCCTCACTAATCCACCCAAGGCAGGTAAGTAAAGGACCCACGGGAGAGGCATGCAGTGTGAGAACACAGCCGCGGATCCCAATTGACTTCAAGGGAGCAAGTCTCGATTGGAAATTTAGAGTTTAAGGATACTTCGGGAGAGTCTACAAGCAAGGCACTTACAGGGTAAGTAGTTCTAGAGCCAATACCCACAGGAGCACCGTAGTGCTGGAGTTACCGCACCCAGGGAAGCCGGGTGCATAGGTGTCTTTTGGTGTCGGGTCGTGGCGTCGATTTCAATGGGAGCCAAAGAAGACTTGCTGCTTGTGAAGACAGGAGAAGTGTCCGGTGGAATCCAAGGCTGGATTCAGAAGAAGGAAGACCTGAAAGCAGAAGGGACAGTGTTCAAAGTCACTTGGCAGTGACCCGGGGCAAGGAAGATGGATGCCCACAGTCGTCGGGTGATTTCAGGTGATCACGGGTGTCTTGACTCTTCAGCCACGAGGTCCAGGAGACGCCGACGACAACCAGGAGCTGGATTCAGCGTGTCCCACGAAGTCTGTAGCTTACTGCAGTGTCGGTGACCAGATTGGAACCAACAAGTCTTGGTAACAGCAAGTCTCGTGGAAAGGATAAAAAGTCAGCGGTGCAGACCAGCAAGGTCTGAGGGACTCACCCAGCGAGGGTAAGTCAGGGCAGGCCTGGAGCAACCAGTGGAGCCTTTTGAAACTGTAGAAAAGTCTTCTGGGGACCCAAAAGCCAACCGGCAAGGGATCGCGAAGACGCCTCGTGAGGATTCACTCACCAGGAGCCCACGGTCACTCGGGACGAAGTAGGCCTCTGATCTTCGGAGGAAATCCTGCTGGAGGTTTGGACCACACGTGGTCCAATGCACAAGTTCGTAGAACGTCGTGAAGGGGTTGCACTCGAAAATAGTGCCCGGTACCCAGGTATTGCGGTTCCTCGTCACTCGTGGGGTCCACTTGCCTCAGTGTCGCTGGGGACTCACCTTGGAGAAGTCAGGAAATCCACTTCCGGGACTGCAGGGACTTCGGACTCCGGCGGGAGCGGGAAAGTTTGCGACCGTTGATTGTAAGATTGGGTGTCTGCCAAGCAGGAGAGTCACTCCTTGACTCCATGGGAGATTCTTTCGTCTTCCAGAGGTAATGTCACGTTCGCGGCCCGACCGCTGCCCCCTTCAGGACCCTCGTATCAAAAACCTCCCGTTGGAATCGGGCCGCGATATTGTTCCGCGAGATGCGGGACATTTGGGGGACTACTGAGGGAGCCAAGCAACTACCGCTCCCAGCGGCCTGTGTTTCCGTCGACGCGCGCGAACCGAAAGTGACGCGTCGCGATGTCCGGGAGGCTTTGTAAGCCGGTGCCGGAGGAGAAACGCTCACAGATTATTCTGGAGTTTGAACAAGAAGCCTGTTGGAGAATCCTAGGTTGTGGTTCCAGGGTGCGGTAAGGGTGTCAGTGACATCACCAAGACTCCTTTTTGCACACTAGTGCGTCCTTCGCTATCAGCTTGGGGACTCTCAGATTCAACTGCCAATCCGTGTGGTTCTTGGGAACTGATTAATTCTTGACCAGTATTTTGCGTGGTACGCACATGAAAGAATGACATTACCAGGTGGTATGATTGCAATACCGCGCTATGGATATTTTGTACAGACATATTTCTGCCATACAAATTTGTTAGCAAACAACGCCATATGTTACACATGATGCCATATGATTACCAGTGATAAGTTTGTGTGTTTGTCTCGTCTTCTAGCTGGGGGTTTAAAGAGAGGCCACTAGGCTGCAGCATAAGACCTTCTTTCCCAGTGACGCCTACAAGCACACCCGTTCGGGTGGGTAAATGTGTTATGTCCTCGTGGAATGTATATTCTAATGCGGTGTGAACTGGTGTTTATGTGTTGTTTGTTTACCAACAGTCCTGCCCATTGAGTAGTGTGTACCGAACTGCAGCACCCCTACGCTAAAGGAAACTAGCTGGCCCAGAAGAGGCTTTGACAAACATTAATCGCCCTTCTTCTGGCACGGCCAGATTTGGTTCTTTTCTTTTACAGGTAGACCTAGTTGTTTAAGGTAGAAAGACCGGTGGGGCATTTAGTTTGACCTGTATTGCATGGTGTTAACAAACCTTGTGTTTTCCTTACAGATCTCCCTCCCCGCTGTTCCCTTCCTTTCCTTCCCCCGATTGACCCCCTTAAGCTTACGTGCTTTTACGGCGACTCGAAATTGAGGTTGTCAATAGGGGGACCCCATTGAGCAACGAAGCTTTTCTGAGAGGCCTCCGCGGGACCTGACAGGTAATGGAACGTCGTAGGTCCAGGATTCTTCTTCAGAGCGTCGTCCAGGGATATCTAGTTTGCAATGGCAAGGGTTCCCTAACTTATACTGAAAGGAAGGGAGGGACTAGCTCTATGACCCCACCTACGGGAGGGTCAAGGGGGTGGGTGGCTACACCCACTTCCCTTTGTCCAGTGTCATGCCAGAGCAGGGGCAGGTAGCCCCTGAGCCGATTTGAACTGGTGTATGCACAGAGGAGCCTACTGCTCCCCCAGTGCAGGACTTCAAAGCACTCAAGGAGTGCACCCACCCAGCCCCAATACACTAAACCCTGTCTGGGAGGTGGTCACACCTCCCTGTGACAGGATGCCTATTGTTGGGCCTCCTCCACTGTGAGTTTCGGTCAGCAGCAGGAGGGCAGCCCAGTGTCTGTGACTGGTGGCGTCCATTTTGTGATGCCAGGGCTCTTCAGGATTCTACCGTGTTTCCACAGTGGGTACATGTCTATCCTTCTAGAAAGGTGGGATCATACTCCCACACCAGTTACTGGTGTGGGGGTAGGATTCCAAAGCGTTTGACACCAAACACGACATGTTTTGATGCAACCATCCCAAAGTTAGCATTTACCGCAAGGTTATAATGCACTTAAGAGTATACGGTTTGACCGCATCCACAAACAGCCCCAGAGAATAGACCCTTAGAGCTGCATAGGGGCCCTGCTCAGGCAGAGGCATCCCCTCACATAGAAACCAAGCACCCTGCCCTCAGGATTGATAGGGCCTGCCTTAGGGGTGACTGATAGGTTTATATGTGTGTGCAAGTAGAGATATAGTGTACCTATATCTCAGTGAGGAGTGCTAACACTACCTCACCCAGGCTGCAGTAGCAGGACTGTGGTGTCAGATTTAGTCTGCTTCCCAGGGGTGGCATAATACATGCTTCAGCCCCTGGTAGGCCTGTGAAGTACCTATGCCCTTGGTACCTAAGGTACCATATACTAGGGGCTCATAAGGTACCACAGTATCAAATCACTAGTGCATCTAATATGCACTCCATGTTGTTTAGAGAGAATAGAGAGGCTGGGGCCCTATTTAGCAGGGTCCCAGCCAGACTATAGCCAGAAACCAGTATTAACATCAGAAAAAAAGTGGGAGCAACATAAGAGGCAGATCCTACTCTCCTACACATACCCTGAAACCGGTCCCAGGATGCTTGTTTCCGGTCCAGGGAGGACCTTTTGACTGGGGAAGAATGTTTGCATTGTCAGCATTCCGTCCATCATTTGTTTGCTGTAACACTCTGTATGGTGGGGTCATGGGTGAAGAAAGCTACGTCACCTGGTGCGAGGCGGGGGCAGCTGGCAATTATCCCATCTACAGGAAGCCCTCTGTAGGGCTTGGCCCATTCCCCGAGCAGGACATCAGTGAGGGCTTCATTAAAGGGGAGAAGAGGTTCTGTGGGGACTACTCCTGGTCGAAGCATCACTGTCAATACATTTCTCTTCACTGCCACCAAGGGCAGAGTAAGGGCCAGGACCTCAGCTGCCCTCCCTACCATCATCGCAAATGAAGCCCCTTTTGCCATAGCCAAACTAGGAGGACAGACTAGGCCAGTAGCTGGAGAAAAGTCTAGACCACTGGCATCCATCTGTTCCTCATACCAGTTATCCTTGAGCTCTTCCCCGGGAAGGGGGTCAGGATAACCATGAAGATTGTCAAATCCATCCCAATAGTATTACCCACAGGGCTCATCGGTAAAGGAAGGCACCATCTCCAACCCGTAGAACCCTGCTCCAGTGGGCACAGGGTCGTTATCAGGGAACACTGTTTCGGCTCTATTTTGGGTATAACTATGGGGCTGGTGCCGCTGAGGGGCAACGGCAGCACCAGGAACAGCCCTACTAGGATGGACTCAGGGAAAAGTTGCGACTTGTGACTGGAGCCGATCCGGATTCAAAGGGTCTGGCTGGTGCAGAGAGCGAACCTACTGGTAGGAATCCAGTTTGGGCACCTGGTGAACCCGTTGGCTCCCCAAGGCACTCCAGAGAGATCAACTCCCCCCTCCCCAAATATGAGGTGCTTTGCCTCATAACATTCTTTCAGCTGGTTGCTCCGGCTTGGGAAAATTCTCTGAGGTGAGGAGCGGACCCAGACTCAGGCTCTGTGGCTGGCATGTGGGAGCGGGGCATAGATTTGTGGTGTTCTTTCCATGTCTTGTCCGAACCTTGGTGTGCGGTGCAGTCAAATAGGGCTTCGACTTCTTGTGGAACTTACCCGACGATGACTTAAAATGGGACTATAACTAAAGGGACAGTGATGATCCCGAATAGAAATTGGAGTTCGACAAGCCAACAGCATCATCTTTATCATTCCCAAGCCTCTGCACCTCCAAAAGAGGACACCCATGACACGGACTGCTTGGTACAATGCTCTGAAAGAGATCAAAGGGCAACTAGGATAAAGCAGGAAACTCCCCTTTGGCTGTCGAACTGGCTCCCCAGTACTAGTTAAGCACCCAACTACCAAAACAGGGCATTTTTTTGATGTCCGAATTGGGGAAATTTTGGGGGGGGGGGGGGGGGGGGCATATGAAATCCTTCAAGGAATTAGAAACAGGATTTCAGATGCCAAAATCTCAATTATTTTGTTTCCTCCACCTTTATATTCACTGGATCTCCTGCGTGATCACCCAGTGCAACTTCCAGACTATAGTCCATTAGAAACCAGGTTGAAGCTGGAACCCCGGATAAGAAACATATCACACTAATTTACTGCACACTATTGGCCAACACCCCTGAACCAATCCTGCCCTTGTGAGAAGCGTGAAATGCATACTTAGGGTCCCTGGAAGACAATGACTGGAGAGAAGCCAAAAATAGCTCCCAGCACACTTTCTATATCGGCTAGGCTCTGGCTCATTCAGCTTCACTATCTCAACTGGATATACTACACCGCAGAGTCTGTACAAAATTTGAGGTATTTAAGATATTACGATATGATTAGCGCAGTATATCTAATGATAGTTTGACTAGATATGGTGTATTAAACGGTTCGAAATCCCCGATTATGTTTAGTACGACAAAAAGGGCCGAGAAACCGAACCGCCTCCATCTTGGATTGCGGCTCTCTCTCTCACTTGGGAGTCACGTGGTCTTTTCCGCACACCCTCGGTTTTCCCCTTTCCTTGCATTTAATTAGGAGACAGGCTGAGTTGCTGAGAAGCAAGGTCACATCTGCTAAAAGGGAGTATCAGGCAAATTCCTCTAGACCTGGGACGTGAAGGGAGTCACCCTTTCGACCTTCTCTGTAAAGATAGTAACCCTTTGTATGTGTAGCCGAAACTAGAAATAGGCATGAGCTCATTAGGGGCGCCAGGACTAACTGGTACTTTTCCACATATAAGGTTTTGTATGCTGTTCTGATAATGTATAAAAGTGTGTTACTGTCAAGGAGCCAGCAGTCTTCCTCGGCGCACCTGATGGGTGAGGATCGACGAGGCTCCTCTATATAGAGTTCTGTGGTGGCTAATAAACGTTTGAACCTTCCACGTTGCCAACTGCTCCTTCTTGCATAATATTGCGGGCCAATGGTAAGTGTGGCCCTTGGAATAATTATTTGGACACAACAAATTAAAGCATCCCCTCTCCAATCTGCACTAGTTCCTCAGAGGGGAACTCTCCTTCCACATAATTTGAGAGTGCTCCTCTATTTACCCATACTGGAGACTAATTCAACAAGCAGTGTCCTCAGTGTTGGGGTTTCCCATCAATGTATCATCCAACATTGCCCTTTTGGGGTCCATGGAGGAAATGGGAGGTACACTGGACCATTGCACTTTCATGGGCTATGGCTGCTTAGTGGCCAAGCATGGCACAGGAAAGAAATGGAGAGCCTAGCACCCTACCAGCCTCACTTTGAGGGGATGGCACATTGGTATGAACCACTGTTACACCCTTGAAAAGATAGTATGCAAGGCAAGAAGGTCCCCGTCTAAACATGAAAGGTTAAGGGGGCTATGTATCCTGTTTGACTGCCTGTCATTGATGATATGCGTTCTTGAGCCCTGGTCACTAGGTCACGTCTCTCGTGATGAATCTTTAGAAGTGATATTCACAACCAAAATGTAGCCCGGTGTACTATTCCTTGAGGATATGCAAATCTTGTATTGCTTTCATTGTCTATTTTTAGAATATCATGTGCACACTTTGCATATTTCAATTGAGCTAATTTACAAAAACGTGTGGAGAAAAAAACAATAGGGCTTAATTAAACAAGTTATGGCTCTTTAAGGAAGAAGAAAGTAACTGGGAGAGAAATTAAAACATTCTCCTAAGTATGTTATGGCATCTCTCCTAGACTACGTAGGAAAATGGGAGGCTAACTGATATTTCATGTCACATTAGAAGAGAATATAATACTTTATTATTCCACACACACTGCAATTTTCTTTTTTTGTGTCTATTGAAACACTAACCTCTTCCATTGTTTCATCCTGCGGTGTGGCAGCACTGTCATCTGAATCCTTCTGTGAGCCAGCATCTGTGCTTTTACGGACCTCTCTGCTTTTCTTATGCTTGTGAGCCGACTTTTTTACTTGACCATCTGCCTTCCCACTGCTGAGGCGTCGTACTGGGCTAGTGAGCCACTTTCTTAAGGTGTTACCCTGACGCTTGGGTCCTGGTGAGCTCTGGGTACCAATTGTGTGAGGCTGAAAAGATGTCACTGAAGCTGGCGGACTGGCATCATTGCTAAAGATGGATACGGAGTCTAAAGAAGAGAACAAAGAAATTAGTTTAGTAGTGGAATGTCAAGCTGAAAGAACTCTGACAAATACTCAGAAACCTAAAGGTAACTAACTAAATGAATACCTTGCTGCAAAATTATTACTAATTATCCTTTTTTCTTTATCAGACAACAGCAAAGCAAAATCTCATTCCCCTGGGTAATTGGTAGAGATACATTTATCGGTGAATTTCTGTAGCCAACAAGGGACAAACTATAGCATAGGACTTATATGCAGATGCAACATTATTGCAAACCCTGGAGCTACTAAAACCTATCAGCCGCACATCCCAAAAGAACAAGTTACTGACCTGCGGTTATGCTCTTTCTGGTGGATACTCTATCTGACCGCAGAGTCCTCACCTTGCGAATATCCCCAGATGTCAGACTGGATTTGGAAACTGAAAAAGCAGAGCTGATGCGTATGGGTAGATAGCACTGTGAGGCTCCACCCTGATTTTGGTTCACTCTGTAAGTGGTGACTGGAGCAGCATAAAAGCACCTCCCATTCACGCTGACTTCAGTTTCTTTCTGAAGCTTGTCTGCACTCTTTGAAGCAGAGCCCACCAGCACATTGGAAGGACCAGAGTGCAGATTCCTAAATAGGAACCCTTTCAGATGGAAAATGAGTCCATTCCAGAGAACAGGGAAGCGGGAGTGAGGAATCTGCAGCTAAGAGTATTTAACGGTTAATGAAGGTAAGTAACTTGTTCATCTGATGGATACTTCTAACCACATATTCCTCACCTTGTGAACTGAACCCAAAGCAGTACCTTCCAAGATGGGTCTATGGAATGGCTCAAATCAGTAAGTCCTGCACGACTGAACAGGCAAAATGTCCATCCCAGCAGACCTGACTTTTGAGGCAATAGGGATTCATGAATGTGTGCACTGATGCCCACCTAGCTGGCTGACAGATATCCAAGACGGGCACAGATTCAGATTTAACATTAAGTTTATTGAACTTCTGTCCATTAACACATTTTAAAAACAATTAATACATACCTCTAAAATAATCTTATCACACTACAGCATTAAAACTCTGCTTAGTCAAAAGTATACAAGGTGCAATTCCTACTGGGACATTGACAAATCGCACATCAAAGAGAAGTGCAAATCCGTCCAAACTAGAGCATATCACATTACAAAGCACATCACACCAAACCACACCTCGAGAAGCTTCACTGGCTCCCCATTTACAAGAAAAGCCAATTCAAACTTCTTACACATGCATACAAAGCCCGACAACACAAGACAAGACCATCTGAATAGTCGTATACACTTTCACCAACACACCAGACATATACGCTCTGCCTCACTCTCACTTGCACGCACTCCCCACAGCTGCTAAAGCAAATCTGGAGGTCTGTCATTCTACATTGCACCCAAGACATAGGACAGCCTCCCTCAATATATCAGAGCCTCCTCCTCACTTCATGAGTTCCACAAGAAGTAAAGACCTGGCTCTTCGTATAAGCCTCTTGGGGACCACACACCTGCTCAAGCGCCTGAATACCCTCTTGTACGATTTGTGCCCTTTACAAGTCAATATAACATAGCATCTGATATTTTAAAAATAAGGGTCCTGAAAACCTGATACGAGCAGCCTACCAAAAAGTACAATCCATAAGAATGACAATGAACATTTTACATAAAAAATACACACACACAAACCATTTTCATTCCATACTTCCTTATACCATTCTAATTTTGTGCGGACTGGATTGCACTCTATTCTCATTTCCAAGATTTCCCTACATAACTTGGGGACTGGCAACTAGGTCAGATAGGTAAAAACATCCTCCTGTTCCAGGATATTCAATGAAAACCTTATTGAAGTTATCTCCGACAGATAGGCCGTACCCAGCCAATAGCATACATTCATGGCTGATTCCCTCAGTTCTTGAAAAGGGGAACTATGATTCTATTATACCCCAATGCGAGTGCATAGAGTTGAGGTCCCTTATCCTCTGCCAGACATCCTATGCCTACTTTCATCCACTAACAAAGATTTCTTCCCAGAATAACCTATACATTTTTGTTTGTTCTTTGTCAAGTGATAGCTTATTCAAGAGCCTTAGCATGCGGGAAGGTAGCCATTATATACCATGATGCCTCTTTTAATGCCCTCCTTTAACAATGAACCACAGTTCCAGGGGAGGCTGAGTAGACCCTGAAATACTGTACTCTCTACTGGTTCCCAAATGGATGCTGAATCAAGAGCCAGAACCTACAGTACAAGAGGGGGAATTTTCCCTTCATATGCTTTCATGAGGGAGCAATTGACAGTCCCCATACATCTGGCTGAACTTTACCAGACATCTTGTTTGAAGCAGGGCCACTCTTCCAGATGAATCAGTAGGATTTTAGAGAAGACCTTCTTAGAGATATCCAGGAGGCTGATCAATATGTAATGTGAGAGTAATTTACCATTCCCTTTTTTTTAAAATGAACGTCACACATCTTAATTCTTCAGAGTGTAACAATTAACTGAATGTACTACATCATGAATTTCCTTAACCACACCCAATCACTTACGTCACTATTCTAAGGAGTCCATCAGGGACGAAAGGGGTCCCGCTATCTCTAACACCCACAGCACTACATCTTCCCCCTTGTTAAATCAAAAGTACACAAATGAATACATATATACATCATAACTGAGTTGTCGAGGTGCTCGAATCAAACTTCCAGATCTTGTTGCGTGAGCTTCAGGATACATAGGAAAGGCATCTGCGCCAGGCACAGGTGACAGAGACCCAGGTGTAGTCTTTGGGTCTCCTGACTCCCAGATGGAAGGGTCTCCCTCTGAATGTCTGGAGTCAACGTTCATCAAGGCAGGTGTTTGAAATACGAGGAATCTTAGGATGGACTTTCCAGGACCATGAGCAGTCACCATGTATGCTTTGCTAGTCACAGCCCTCAGTGAGTCAGCATCAAAAGGATCATCAGACTTTTGTTTCCGTTTCTGCCTGACAATGCCTTGGTCGCCTCTTTTGAACACAGTACTAGAGGACAGTGGCGTCTATCAGCATGGGTCTTCATTTTGCGTTTATGAGCTGAATCTGTAGTGCAAAATTTATCAATGTCAAAACATCTTTCTGGGGTCCACTGTGGCAATTTGGTTACCATGGCTTCCCCAAACATTAAGGTGTCAGAGCTTTCACTTGTGGTAGAATCGGGAGTTGACCTGTATGCACGAACAGTAGAGTGAAGGACTGATTTGATAACAAGTCTTTCCAGTGCATCCCACTGGAAATTCTTCTTGAAAGTGCTCATAAATCGCTTAACGACACCATTCGCCTGGGGCCAGAGAGGTGTGCTTTTCTGATGCTTTATATTTAGATGAGTGAAAAAATCTTAAAATTTCTGACTATTAAAAGGCAGGTCATTGTCAGATTTCAAAATCGTAGGAACACCCCATGTTGCAAAAATACTTTCCAATCCCTCAATGACTCTAGTTTCGGATCAAAGTATGCCATTTCATCGGCATTCTCAATCACGTTTGATTTTCTTGAATCTTTGTTCATATTCACGTGACCATCGAAATGGAGCATTTTGTTTTGTTAAGTCTCTCAATGGGGCACTTACAAAGGTAAAGACACATATGTCACTTGACTAGTAATTGGCGATACCAAGGAAGGATCGCAGCATAGTAACATCTTGTGGGGGAGAAGTGGATGGCAAAGCTTGTACTTTATTTGGATATTGGAGTCATTCCTCCATCAGAAAAAATATGATAAAAGATCTTGAGTTTTGTTTTATGAAACTCACATTTTGCAGCATTTAAAGTGAGACCTGAATCAGCAACTATGCGACACACTTGTGTAAGAGCTTTATCTTGTTCCTTTTGTGTGGCCCCTAAAACCAGTGCCATCACTGTAATTGAAAGCATTTTTGACTGTCTGTGCTATGCGACAAATGACATCCTGAAAGAGTTCTGCAGCTGATGGCACTCCAAAACGTAGTCTTTTATATCTAAACAAACCAACATGAGTCAAAAATTTAGTTCTGCCCCTGCAATTTTCTTCCAGTTTGAGTTGGTGATAGCTTTTGTTCAAATCAAGGAGAAAGGACTTTGGCTCCATTCAGCTGTGTATTCATGTCAGCAATATGCAGACCTGGATGTCGTTCTCTTTGTTGGCTTGGTGCATATAAAACAAGTTACTTACCTGTACACTGTGGTTTTCCAGTATTGATATCTTTCATAGATTCACATGATTAAATCTTCCCCGTCATCATGGTGAGACGCACACGGTAACAGCAAAAATAGTAGTATTGAATACATTACATAGACCTCCATAGAAAGAAAATTCAATTGAGTACTCTTTCAACCTCATTTTACAACATCCAAAGTTCAGTCAATTAGAGCAACCATCTCCACAGAGCCACCACACCTCAGATTTCGAGCACAAGCGTGTAAATATAGAAATGGTACTCTGAGGTAAAATGGTGAGCCTAACCGGGAAGGAGGACGGGTCGCATGTGAATCTATAAAAGGTATCAATACTGGAGAACCACAGTGTACAGGTAACTTTTATTTTCTTCAGCATTGTATCTTTTATAGATTCACATGCTTGATAAAAAGAAGTAATAATGAAGGCGGGAAGGCAAACAATCCAGCCATGACAGCACCAGAGAAAAGACATATAAAATCAGAATTCTCGTAATGCAAGTAATAAGAATAATCAAATAGATATACAGGAATACACAAATAATTAAATAAAGAAATCAGGATGGTTAAAAGCCGCCTTCCTATGGCAAAAAGATGACAAAGTGCCGCTTGACCCACGGCTGTATCTGCCTTTCTCCAACCATCCAGGCAGTAATGCTTTGTGAACATGTGTGTCCTCGCCCATGTTGCTGCCTTGCATGTGTCAGGGAGCGAAGCCCCCGCGAACAGAGCTGAAGAAGTTGCGACCTTTCTCATCAAATAGGCCTGCACTCTTGTAGGCATTGGATGCCCATTCTTTTCATGGCAGAAAACAAAAGTTGAAGTGACCAGCAAGCAATACTGGCCCTAGATAGGACGAGTCCTTTCCTGGGTGCAGATTAAAAAATCAGCAGTTGAGAAGACTCACAAAACGGTCTTGTTCTTTGTAGATAAAATTTTAAACAGCGTTTGATGTCCAGAGAAAGGAGGGATTTTTCCGACACCGAGGACGGATTTGGAAAAAATGTAGGTAAAATGATCGGCTAATTGAGGTGATGAAGCACTTTTGGTACGAAAGAAGAATTTGTACGCAGAACAACCCTGTCTGCCAGAAATTGAAGGTATGGTTCCTTTATAGTAAAGGCTTGAATTTTGCCGACACGCCTGGCTGACGTAATGGCCGAGAAAAATGCCACTTTCGAAGAGAGAAATTTTAAGTTTCATTTGTGTATAGGCTCAAATGGGGAACGCATTAATTGTGACAGAACTGTATTTAATTGCCACAGCACTGGAGGAGATTTAACTGGTGGGGAGGCCCCGAAGAGGCCTTTCACAAATTCCTTAATAAGTCTATGAAACAACAACAACTGATCTAGACGTCGTCTGTATCTAGAAATCACAGCAAAGTGGATTTTAATGGAAGAATGCGAGATTCCGGCCTTGACTAGGTGCAAGAGATAAGGCAATACTTGCTCCGGAAAGGATGAAAGTGGATGTAACGAATGAGCGATACACCATAGACAGAACCTGCTCCATTTTGCAGAATAACACTTGAGTGTGGAAGGAGCTCGAGAAATATGTAAAATTGCTTTGCAATCATTGGTTATGTTCAAATTCCCAAATTCAGTGAAGTGAGGAGCCAAGCCCACAAGTGAAGAGAGAATTTGAGGATGGATCACTTGCCCCATGTCCATTTAAAGGAGATCCTCTCTCGGAGGAAAGAGAATTGGAATGCACTGTGATAGGCGAAGTAGCTCTGTGAAGCAAAATTGCCTTGCCCACCCGGGAGCGATGAGAATGAGGCTGCACTGCTCCAGTTTAATCTTTTGGAGAACTCGAGGAATGAGAGGAAATGGGGGAAGGCGCAGGCAAATTTTCCTGTCCAGGAAAGCAGAAAAGCGTCTCTCCAAGATCCCAGTTGGGAATTCTGCTTGCGTAAAAGGTGTACTTTTTGTTGAGGTACGTAGCGAACAGATCTAATGTTGGGGAGCCACAAGACCAAAGACCATCTTCAACATCTGGTCGTTGTGCTCCCATTCGTTGCACTGTTTGGACACCCTGCTGAGAGAATCGGACCACTGATTGTGGACCCCTGGCACATTCTCCACTCGTAGTGAGATTTGATTGAGGAGAAGCCATTCCCAAATTTGCTGCGCTTGACGAGAGAGAGCTTGAGATCTCGTGCCACCCTTTATCCGCAGATAGAACATGGTGGTAGTAGTGTCCGCCCGGACCAAAACTGGAGATCCCCGAATTTGAGGCAAGAAAGCTTTCAGGCCCAAGAACACTGCTCTTAACTATAAAAGGTTAATGTGACATTTTGACTCCTATTTGGACCACTTTCCGTGCACCTCTAGCTCTTGGAGGTGAGCCCCCCAACCTTCCATGGACGCATCCGACATTATCACGAACTGAGGATTTGAATGAAAGAAAGAAAGACCCAGAGTAAGGTTTTCCTTGGTCTTCCACCAAGACATTGCAGTTTTCATAGTTGTCGAGATGTGGATGATGTAGTTTAATGGTCCCTTGGATTAAATCCATTGAGTGTCCAGTTGCTCCTGTAGTGGGCGAATACGAAGACAGCAAGTGGGAATTAGTTGAATGCATGAGGACATCATCCCCAGCATAGACATATACTTTCTGACAGAAACTGACCTTTTTGATGATAGAAGGTGTGTCATCTCCTGGAGATGCGAGACCTTTTCGGGAGTAGGAAAAGCATTGCTGAGATTTGTGTCTATGCGAGCTCCTAGGAAAGTCAGAGAGTTGGAAGGAATGAGAGAAGACTTTTCTAGATTGAGGCGAAGGCCCAGAGACTGGAAAAGATTCCAGCAAGTTTGAGTAGAGCTTTTGGCTGCCTGAAACGAAGGACCCTTTATTAACTAGTCGTCGAGGTAGGGGAATATCTGGTGACCTGAACGTCTCAGAGAAGCAGCTATCGGAGCCATGCATTTGTTGAAGACCCTGTGGGCAGATTTCAAACCGAAGGAAAGCACTCGGAACTGGTAATGGCACCCTACCACTTCGAACCTGAGATATCTTTGATGCTTGGGATGTGAAAATAAGCATAGAGAAGATCGAGAGAAGACAGATAAACTTCTTTTTGCATAAGAAGCAGGATTTCTTGCAGGGACAACATTTTGAACAATTGGTTTTTTATGAATCTGTTTAGCAACCGGAGGTCTAAGACCTGCCTCCATTTCCCTGTTTTATTTTTGATTAAGAAGAAATGGTAATAAAACCCCTGATTGCGCTGATGCAAGGGTACCTTTTCTATGACGCGTTTGGAAAGAAGGGTTTTTATTTCCCTCTCGAGATCTGGTAGATGACGAAGTGGTATCTTCGGAGGAGGGGTAACTGGAGGATGCAGTACAAACTCTAGGGTGGGACCGTGTTTGAAAATATCCAAACCCCATTTGTCCGACGAGATGGGCATCCATTTTAATAAGAAGATTGAGCAGCTTGGATAGAATTGTTATGACACTGCAGTGGCCTGGTGAAAATGAATTGCCTTTTGTTAAAATCCTGTGCTCTACCAGCAGATTGCTGCCTTCTACGACCAGTGGGCCATGAATAGGATGATGCAGTACTGGCCCTGAAAGGTTGATTATACGTTTGATAGGTCTATTGAGTGTAATGTTGAAACCGCTGTTGGAACTGCGGTCTAGGTGTATACTGCCCTCAAACTCTGCTCTGAAAGGACTAGAAACTGTGTTGTTGCTTCGTTGCCAAGGATATGGCAGTGTCTGCGTCTTTCTTTATAGATTGAAGGGCTTCATCTATATGACGGCCCAATAAACACTTGCCATCAAAAGGCATATCTAACACTTTAGCTTGAACCTCAGGACGGAAGCTAGTCACCTTCAGCCACCCCTGATGTCTCAGCACAGCTGCTCCTGCCATTTGACGAAAGGAAGTAGGAGAGATATCCGTAGCAATCACTATAATCTCAGTGGAAGCCCTCTCTCCTTCAACTAAGATCTCCCTTGCTACCTTTTTTTTTTTTATCTTTAGGAAGATGTTCTAGAAGTGAAGACGGGTCCGACCACATCTGTCGGTCATACCTCCCCAAAATGGCCAAAGCGTTGGAAGCTCTTATAGAGGTAGCCACCAGAATGGAAAACTTTTTTCCGATGTTGTCCAGCCGGTGACCTTCTTTATCCGAAGGTGCAGAACACTGAGATGCCGGGCTTTTAGCTCATCTTTGTGCGGCCTGCATAATTACAGAATACGGTCTAGGATGACCAATAAGGAATGTTGGAGAATAGTCAGGGGCTTTGTACTTCTTGTCCAGCTTCGGTACCACCCCTGGGATAGAAGCTGGTGTCCTCATCAGTTTAAGAGCTTCCTGCCATAAGTAATCCACTATGGGAATTGCCCTAATGGATCGCTGAGTGCCTGGCTTAAAGTCATACAAGAAACACTCAGTTTGTTTAACTGGCATAGGTAGATCAAAGCGCTTCGATGCGCGTTCCAGTAGCTCATGAAAGCTCCTGATGTCAGCTGGGGAGTCTGTTGGAGGAGGGATAGAAAATGACGATGTGGGAACTATGGGGCCGATTCACAAAACTAATCTGAGACAAAATCCTAAACTTACTACTTTTGGTATTCACAGAAGGCACTTACGATTTTTGGTATTCACAGAATGCACTTACGACTCCTAACTTTAAGTCCGTACTCGGGTTGGAATTTCCGCGCCTGGACCGTACTCTCTGCACTCGGAGCGTACTCTCCGCACCCGGAGCGTACTCTCCGGCTAGGGCATACTCTCCGGCTCGAGCCAAAATCTCTGGCTGGGGCTGAAGTGTAATCAATGGGCCGGATTGCAATTTTTACAAAAAGGAACATTAGGAATGTGTGATAAATGGTAGAGAAGGTCATGAAAAACAGTTTGGGCAGGGAAAAGGGTACGGCCAGACACTACATCATAACCCAGAAAAGTGTTTTCCTTTGCATCATGGTACATGTAGTGGACAATTTGCACTCCCCTCAGTGTTGACTGTGCAGTCAACCCTGTTATGTCATTTATTTCTATTAAAAATAATGTTGATCCTTTACACTATTTAAAAACTTTCATTATGTTGCTGATGTCATTAGCCAGGTAGTGATCCTTTCACACAAACACTATCCATGCTGTCATCTAATCTCTGTAGCACAACTTTGGCACTGATAGGATAACGCAGGCATTATCCTTGCATTTTTCATTTCACAGAGGCAAAACCCATGCACTCATGCGATCACAGAGACACTACCCCTGCAATTATTCAATCAGCAATGTTCTACCCATGTACTCATGCAATCACTCAAGCACTACTGTTGAACTCATTCATTCACCTCTAATACTATTTCTGCACTCATTCATTCAGTGATACACTACCCATGCACTCATCCAATGAACCAGGCATTTCTGTTGCAGTCATCCTTTTACTCATCTAAGCAACCAGACATTGGTCATGCACTAATAAAGTCACTCAGGGACTACCTGTGCACTCATCCAATCACTCAGACAGTACCCCTGCACTTATGCAATCACCCAGGTACTGCTCATGTACTTATACAATCACGTAGGGATTATTCTTCCACTCAACCATTCACTGAGGCGCTACACATGCACTCATCCAATGATCCATGCATTAACCTTGCACCCATTCTTCCAGTCAGACATTACCCATACACTCATCCAATCACTGAGGAACTACCCATGTACTCATGGAATCAGACAGGTACTACTCTTGCATTCTAACATTCACTTAGGCAATACCCATGTACTCATCCATTCACTCAGGCACTACCCATGCACTCATCCAATGACCCAGGCATTACTCTTGCACTCATACTTGTATTCCTCAAATGACCCAGATATTACCCTTCCACCAAACCTTCCACTCAGGCACTACAAATGCACTCATCCATTTACTCAGGTAGTACCCATTCACTCATGCTGTGCAGTCAACATTGAGGAGAACACAAATTGTGCACTGCATGTAACATGATGGAAAGGAGAAAACTTTTCTGGGTTATGATGTAGTGTCTGGCCGTACCCTTTTCCATGCCCAAACTGTTTTTCATGACCTCCTCTACAATTTATCACACATTTATAATGTTCCTTCTTGTAAAAATTGCAATCCAGCCCATTGATTATACTTTATCCGGCCCCAGCCAGTGATTACGGCTCAAGCCGGAGAGTACGGCCCTAGCTAGAGAGCACGCTCCGGGTGCGGAGAGTACGGTCCAGGTGTGGAAATTCCGGCCCGAGTGGGGATGTAAAGTTAGGAGTAGTAAGTGCTTTCTGTGAATACCAAAAATCGTAAGTGCCTTCTGTGAATACCAAAAGTAGTAAGTTTAGGATTTTGTCTCAGATTAGTTCTGTGAATCGTCCCCCATGTAATCATTCCATTCACCCTGGGTGTCAACATCAATGTGTATCTCTCCTTCCTCTACTTGTGGTTTGTCCACACTTTGAGTATCGTCAGCAATAACAATTGGAGGAGGCAGAACCTTTTCCTTTGTGTGCTTAGGTGTTACTTGTCCTGCGTGCTCTACACGGGCATGTTGAGGAGGTGGAGGATGTTGCGGAGCATTAGCCACAGGATAGCGTCTGTAATAATCATTTAACATGTGATGCAAGTCCGTCACCAACGATACTGGAACGTTAATAGATGGTTCTCTAAAATGGCAAGGATCTTCTTCGTCATAAGGATAACTTTCTTGAAAAGATTCTGGCTCATGTACAGTAGCTGTATTAGTGAATGAATACTCTCCTGCTAGGAAAGAGGAAGGGTCATTGTCCTCTAATTACTCATCAGATTCCTGACACTTAACTTTTAGTTGAGAAGGACTATACGCTGGACCAAACATGCTATCATCTTAAGACTCCTGAAAGTCAAGTAGATGTGTTGGAGGCAAGGGAGATATCTTTGAAAAATTCTGTATTTTTGAAGGAGCCATATGGGTTTTTCTCCCGTCAAAGATACTATAGATGTTGTCGACGCTGATACCACCACCGTGGGCGGAAATGAGGACAGTGTCATCGAGGGAGTGGTAGTAGATGGAGAAATTCTCATCGGCGGAGGAAGACTCGTCGAACGAAGGAGGTCTCATCGACGGTGATGGTCTCGTCGACGATGACGCCAATGTTAAAGTCAACTGTGATCCCATCGACGATCACATCACATTGTCGCTGTAGACACCGTCGACGGCGTAGAAATCACCTCAGGTCTACCAACAGTGATAGCTCTCGTCGACGAACGAGAAGAAATATCGTTCACAGGAGGCAGAGAAGCAGAGACTGGAGAAGGAGATGATTTTGAAGCCACTTCTACCTGTTTTTTGTGGTGTTACTCCTCAGATTTCCTGCTCCGTAGAGTTTGATATTTTGGAGTCCCCTTGATAAGAAGAGGAGCTGCCTTCTTTCCTTTTTCTCGAGGAAGAATGGGGTTTTTCCTCAGTTTCAGTAACAGCTTTTTTCTTATGGAGCAAGAGGAGAAGTCTTCCTTCCCTATCCTTGAGAGTCTTGGTCGAGAAGGTTTGGCAGTATTTTCATTCCCTGGGTTTATGATCAGGGTAGAGGCAATAGAGACATTGCTTGTGGGGATCTTCTGAGAAAAGTCTAGATTTCCCACAAGTTTTACAGGGCCTAAACAACCATTTTTTATCTGGCATTTTGAAAGTCACAGAAAGTAATACCTGGAGGTCAAAAAGTTGAAAAAGCCAACTGTCACTGGGCAGAGCTCAGAGAGACTCCCAATCACACGACGTGCGGTAAGAAATCTGAGGTGTGGAGGCTCTGTGGAGAGGATTACTCTTGAGGTCTCTGCTCTGATTGGGTGAACTTTGGATGTTATAAAATGAGGTTGAAAGAGTACTCAATTGAATTTTCTTTCTATGGAGGTCCATGTAATGTATTCAGTAGTACTATTTTTACTGTTACCGTGGGACTCTCACCATGACGACTGGGAAGATTCAAACATGTGAATCTATAAAAGATACAATGCTGGAGAACAACACAGATGCACACTTCTCCTCCAGTATCTTTCTTAGGCACTACCACTATGGGTGACACCAATGGCTTCAGAGCAGTGGATCACTTAATGATGTCATGCTTTGATAAATCTTTCTCAACAGCTTCTTGTAAATAAAACACAATTTAACAATGTTGTTAAGTAACGGGACGAGTGTCCTCATTTATGTGAAGTAGCACTTTCATTGTTTTAAGTCTTCCTAGTCCATGAAACAAAGATGGAAACGGATTCACTATCTCATGATAGGCATGTACAGACATCAGTCCCATGTCAGCAGCAGTGCTGAAACTGAGTAAACATACACTCAATGAGTACCTTGTAAGACATTTATTGGTGCTTGCAATTCCTTATTTTATTCTTCACATTTGTAGAAATGAACATCGACTTTGCAGTGGTGTCAAAGGAGCCCTCATATTCACCTTAGTTTTCGACTGTGTTAAACAGGGCACTGGAGACAGTTCATTAAACTTTTTCGCTGGCATGTTTATTGACACGAGAAAAAAGAGAGAGTCCTTTGGACAAAGCTACGTAGTCTACGTGCTTGACAGACTGCTACACTTAAGACCTATCCGAAACCTCACTATAGTCACTCACTCACTCATACTAGAGACGATTGGACCATATATAATCAACAAATGAGTAAAAAAACAATATAATAATCTAAAAAACCAAAATATACAAAAATAGATTTATTCACAAAATCTCAAATAAAAAGCACCAGTGCAATCATTAACATTATATCTGACAATAATCACATAAACAATTCATAATTACAGTCGATTGGCAAAAGACAAACAATAAATACTGAAAGAAAGAGTATAAAAACAGACAAACAACATATGTCTTTTAAAATTTGACATATCCGTGGTATAACAATACATATGGCGTGGAACTTGGTGTTTTTATGATTTTCTACTCGTTCCACCGCCCGTGTTCACGGATAATGTGGTTAAAAAGCCGTCGACGCGTTTCGATGGGTATAAGATATTTCCATCTTTATCAAGACAAATTGATAAACTCTCTTGAATTGAAAGAAAGACTTTTCAACAAAACCAATAAAAACCTCTATGTTTAGTTTCCAGGTCGGGAAAAAATTCCACACATTTCCAATAGGGGGCCTCTGTGTCAATTGTTGATGGCCACGCTTTATTTCTTATGTAGTTTTTATAAGTAGTAGCCTCTTGTATGATTCATAGGGCCCATATATATATTATGATGGTTCCGTTACAAATTACAACTATTTGCTCTTAAAAGAAGAGAGCCATGACTCAAGTGCAATCATAAAATTATTACGAAGGCCTTGAAATGATTGCTCAAAAAGGGCTATTCCAGTATTCCTAGCCTTAGGGTGCTCCCTTGTGAGTTGAGATCAATTTTGGTAGATGCACACACCTTGCAAGAAGCTAATCCTACGTGCGCATGTTGGCCAGTGGTTGACATTGACATCGTACACCCATCTTCCTCATCTTGATGTGATTCAATTGATCTATCCTTCACTTTGTAAACCATTACAAAATGCTTCTCTTTTCCGCAATCTTAGCATATCTGTCCAATAGCGGAACATTTACCTTCATGTGGAAAGGGAAATTCACATTGAAAACACAACTTCGTATTCTTGGAGACATTACTTTGTGGCCTTCTATCTTGTCTTTCGGCTTAATTTTCACACTCAGCGCTGTTTCATTTTGGACTTTTCCAGCCTCCATGTCTCCATGTTAGCGGATTGTCTGTCAGCTCTTTCTTCAGCTTTAGCAGCCATGAGTACTCGCTCCAAAACGAGTGTGAACCATCTATTGCTCTGAGACGCAGGGCCTCTTCATAGTTGAACTCATTGAACTTGTAGTGCTTGATGTTCGAATCAAGTCTTTCTACAAAGTCATTTCACCAGGTTTCTGCCTTTCTTGACTGAAAATGTACCTTTCATAGTTGACATTTAGCATTGGATTGAAAGTGGTGTTAAAAGCCTCTTTGATTTGATGGTATGTCACTTCATCACAGTGTGGTATTTTCTTTGTCACTTCTACTCCTTAACCCGCCAAATTCTTTATAGACATTTAATGATCTTTTTTTTTTATAATTTGCTTCTTCCAACACACCAATGAAATCATCGAAGGTTGTGATCCAAGCAGGCCTTCTGTCAACAATATTCAGCTTTTTGACAGTATCGAACAGATGCAGCGGTTTTAAGAAGGCGGCTGCGCAATATTTAGCTCTCTTTTCAGCAGCCATTCAAAAGCTTCACTATTCCGACCGTCACCCACAACTTTCAGTCAGTCCATCATGATTCAATAACCTCATAAGCACAACGCCCATGCTTCCGCTTGAGTTGTGGTGCCTGGTGCTGAGGTAGGTTGGCTCTCTTTACTCCGATTCTGGTAAGAAAATCGTATTCTCTATATATCTGGTTATCGCCGCCTCTAATGTTTCTCTGTTTCTGCTAACAACATTCTCTTGCACCTGCCTGTCGCCGCTTCTTGCACTTTCCATACCTGGTTGAAATTACCTTTAGCGTTTCTTTGTGTCAGAAAGGTTTCAGCTTTTAACACTTCCTTGCACTCCGCAACCACTGCCTTTGGTGCTTCTCTGTACCCGGTTGTCACTGCCTTAGGTGTTGTCGTACTATATAAATGACAAATCTGTGTTAGGCTGTGGCGCAGTTGCTCTTGTCTCGACTTTACCAACAAATCTCTAGCTGACCACAAACAAACTTTTTGTAAGTCCTTCACTTTCTTCACAGGCCTTGCCTTGGCTGGAGTGGCATTTTGACGCCACAGTTGCCAAGTGAAGGTTTTTGCACATCGACGGAGGCACAGGTGGCGCGCATAAGTAGTTTGATGGACCACTGAAAACTCTCTGAGAGAGCACTCTCGATTCTTTGGGTTGCGACGTTTACGTAAATGCTTATCTCGTCGCCAGCTGTAGCATCCTCTCAAGCCTGGGTACATGCCTCACATGGGAGCTCAGTATTACACGTCTTTATTCTTCAAAGTGCAACTGTTAACTGAACATACTTCGTCATGAATTTTCTTAAACACACCCAATCACTTACGTCACTATTCTATGTAGTCCGTCAGGGACCAGAGGAGTCCCACTATCACAAATACACATCACACTACAAGGTTTCACAACAGAGTCTCTCCACGAAGGAGGGTAAAACCCTATGGTGACAATCCAGGCAAACAGGTGTGCACATACCCCGGCCCATCAATTGCTGTTTGTCTTAATTATTACTTCAGGTAAAATATCTGACACTGCAGCCCTGGTTAGCATTGATTATGCACCATCTCCTCCTTTTTAGACACACTCACTGGGATGGGCACTTTGCTTGTCAACGCAGTGGTAGCAGCCTTGGCTCTGGTGGAATGAACACTCAGACCTTCTGAAGGCTCATTCTTAGCCAATGCGTAACTTAATTCAGAGAACTATCCACCTCAAGATGGTCCACTTTTGCACTGCCTTGCCCTTCTTTGCTCCAGAGAAGCCCACAAAGAGCTGTTAGTCCAACTGATGTTTCTTAGTACAATCAATCAATGTAAAATCTCAGCGCTCTCTTGATCTCCTTGGCGGAGAAACAATTAGGCTCAACACTGATAGTGGGCCCAACTGATTATTAAACAGCATGGATGAGGAGCCATATAGATCATTCAAGTACGCTACTCAGGCATCCTCAGCAAACATGTAGGTGAGCCTCCCCTGCTAGGAATTATTAGATTTATTTACTTTCTGCCAGAATAATCTTTGGTCCCCTGAGATAATCATTGCTATCATTTCACTCCAGTGTTTGTGAAAATAGGTTGTTTTTTGCTCCAAGTAGTTGTCTATACTGATTGGTCAAAAATGTATCTTCCTCTTTGAGGTTTTGTTCTTTGGACACACTCCTCAAGCGGCTATTCAATTAATCTTTATTCGGATATAAAGATACCCACAAAAGAACATGACACATAACAAAATAAGACATTTCATGATTAAAACAAGTTATACATGGTTAAAAAACATTTAAAATACTTCGCATCAACGGGAGTTGGCCAAAGCAACAGCTATTCATTTTCTGACAAGATGCGTCAAACCACCGTACAAGTCTGCTTGGACTGTTCGACCCTATTGCATGATTACTGAGATTCACACGTATACAAGTCAGCATATTTTCTAAGACCATATTAAAGCATGTGATTCTGTCTTCATTTGCCACAGAAAAAGCATCAATGCATTCCGAGACTTGGTACATGGCCAGGCGTTGCAGATGTGGTGGAGCTGAGCATGTAGTGAGTCTCCGAGAAACACATAAACCAAGTCAACCTCCTCAAAGTATAGAGAGACAGAGGCTGCTTCATAGGTAATCCATTACTTTAAAATACATAGAGAGTCCATACTGTCAAGCTGAAACAAACATATAGTCAATAGGGCAGCTGTAACGGCCAAAGCTAAAGGTCTGGTCTGCTGGGGTATCATTCTCAAAACGGCTCTTCAAGCATAAAAAATACATTATTTACCAATTATTGACCCTGCACCATCTCCTCCTTTTTAGACACTCACTGGGATGGGCACTATGCATGTCAATGCAGTGGTAGCAGCCTTGGCTCTGGTGGAATGAACACTCAGACCTTCTGGAGGCTCATTATTAGCCAATGTGTAACTTAATACAGAGAACTATCCACGTCAAGATGGTCTACTTTTGCACTGCCTTGCCCTTCTTTGCTCCAGAGAAGCTCAGAAAGAGTGGTTCGTCCAACTGATGTTCCTTAGTATAATCAATATAAAATCTCAGCGCTCTCTTGGGGTCCAAGTGACAAAGTCTCTCTTTTTCTTTAGAAGAATGAGGCAGAACAAAGAATGTCAGAAGGGTGATGGCTCGTACGACATGAAAAGGCATCACTACCTTCAACAGGAATTCAACTCTAGTACTTAGTACCAGTTGGTCCACAAAAAGGTGGTATAAGATGGCTGGATCAAGAGGGCCCAAATCTCACTCGCATGACGTGCTGATATCACAACTAGAAAGACCTTATTTAAGGTAAGGAGGTGAAATTAACAACTGTGCACTGATTTAAAATAGATAAACCAAACGAAATTGAGTACAAAATTCAAGTGCCACAGAGAATTCATAAAGGACTTTGGCAGAAACATATGTTGCAAAACTTTAAGAAAACACATTACAACAGATGCTCACTGCATGTCTTTGCAGGGCAAAATATAAAGTAAAGAACAAGACATCTGACAGTTTGGCATGCAACGGATCTGTCTGGCAGGTGCCACATCAAGCCACAAATTTATCCCAGTGACTTGGGTATAGTAGTTTAGTGGAAAGGCACCTGGCTGCCAGGATTACATCAACAACTTCATGGGGGAGATTGAATGAGATCAAGTGCTGCCTCTCAGTTTGCATGCATAGAGATGGAGGTTGCCAGGCCCGGGTGTAAGACCATGCGCTGCTGAATTAACAAAAGATCCTACTGAAGCAGCAGCCTGATCCAAGGACAGATGCTCAGGTTCAGACTTTCGGGTACCACACTCTCCTGGCCCAATCTGGCGGCAAGAAGATGACTTGGGCCCTTTTGGTGATTTTATTTAGAACTTAGAGCAGAAGAGGTAGTGGTGGGAAGGCATAAAGGAGTCACATACTCCACACTAGGCGGAATGGGTCTCAGAGAAAAATCTTACTTGGAAATGCCAATGCACAAAAGTGCTGACACTGCATGTTCTCAACAATGGCGTAGTTATCAAGCCAGCTCTCTATTTTTGTAAGACGTCCTGAACCACGTCCGGTTGAAGCTGCAATTTATGATTTGCTAAGCTTCAAATGTTGAGTTTGTCCACCTCAGTGTTCAAAGATCCTGCCAGGTGATTGATGACCTGGGCGCTGCCCTGACAACCTTTCTAGAGGCGCATAGCATCCCGACAAGGAGCGTAGGACCCCATACCACCATACTTGTTGCAGTTCAATATAGTGGTGGTGCTGTTCATGAGGATTTGCACAAGCCTCTCTCAGATTGTTGGTAGGAATTCCTTTAATACCAAGAGAATTGCCTGCAACTCCAGCAAACTGATGTGGAGGCGGGTCTCCACCAGACACCAAAGTCCTCTGATCTTCACCTCTCCCAGATGGCCTCCCAAACCCAATAATGACACGTCTTTCACCACCGTCAACACTGGATAAGACAGGAAAATGGGTCTGCTGCTGGTCCAATTGCTGTCGAGCAGGCATCAGACAGGTTACCAACTGATTTATCAAGACCTATGAAGGTCAGTTAATTCTGAAACTGTCAGAATTGTACAGCTCCCAATACGGCTTGTCATGTACCTTCTGGCGAGCGCAGGCGAAGAAACGGTGCTGATCGCTTGCCGCGCTGCCAAAGATTACACTTCCCAGAAGGCTTAGCGCGTCCCGCGAGACTACGCGACAACGACGCATAAAGCAGGAAGTCTGCGTTGCAACGCTGTCGGAAATTCGTTTGCGGAGTTGGGCTCGCGTCCGATTCGGTTCCCAGTTCCAGTGCTGCTGGTACGGTAAGGGTGCTTGCACCAACTGTAGACCGTGTTTTTGGTGCCAACCTCCGTTGGGGAGCTTACGCTCGTGCGGAGGCTGGCGCAAGACCTTTTTGGTGCTATCTCTAGAATTGAATTTAATCGGCCTGCAATTTTCGGCAGGCGGGGAGAGTGAGGCTCTCGCTCTGGATTTGATCGGCCTGCATTTTCGGCCGGCGGGGGGTGACATACAGCCCGTAGGAGGTCTAGGGGGCCTCACAGTTACTCTACGTTCTGTCATTTACGACAGGATACCACAGCCCTTGGATGACTAGTGGTGTAGGGATCTACACTGCCTACAAAGTATTATACACATAAGGTTCAGCTACCGGTGACAGTAGCATACGAGGGGATGAGCGTGGCGAATGTATGATGGGGGCTTACAGTGAATGTGACGTAACAGTTTGCAGTAATGTCTAATGGTGTTTCTTCGACTCTATCTTAACAGGGGTTATAACGAGTGGTAGAGGGCTACGCTCTACCCCTGTGATGCACGGTGGAGTCTTGAGGAGGGTAGGTGCTGGTTCATTCTCTAGGGCCTGATTAACCGAGAGTAGGATTGTGCCTGTGGGGTTGATCATTGTTTGTTTCTCGTTACTGCAGAAAAACCCCCCACCCCAAGCAAAGTTCGCCCACAACACAGCCAACCCTCAACTTTCTTTTACTGCCGCCATATTTGAATGGAGGATTCTTTTCCTTTACAGGTATAGAGGGTTATAGAATCGAGCAGGCCAAGAACACGGTGTCTGTTTAGTATGTGTGTTTAACGTGATCCTTACCCGTGTATGTTCTGTTCTTTCTCTTCAGATCTCCCTCCCTGGCGTTCCCTTCCTTTCCTTCCCCCACTTGATCCTTCCGCTGACCTGTGCCATTACGGCAACTAGACTTGGTTAGATCAAGAGGTGGGCCCCTCAATCATCAATCTGAACCTGAGGACTGGCCGTCGTTACACGGCTGGACACTTTTCACAATCATTATACCAGGCCCTCCTGTTCTCCTTCCCCAAACCGGGGCGTGACCCACTTCAGATCTCATGCTGAGCAGCAACTTTAAGATACTTACTAAAATCTTACCAATTTGATTACTGGAACTCATTCGACCACACTGGTTTCATATCTGGCAGATCCACATCCCTCAACATATGCATACTACAAAAGCTTCTAGAAGAAGCACTATCAGGAGGGCCATACTCGACATGTTTGATACAAAATTTTAAAAAGGCTTTTGATATGTTGGATTGGGACAACATATTCACTGTCCTACGATCAATGCTTGTAGGAGAAAAGATGTTGAATTTGATCAATCTTCTCTACTATGAGCAGTCAGCCAGGGTCAAAATTGGCCAACTGATCTCTGATTCCTTTTCTATCTGCTGTGACACACATCAGGGGTGTCTTCTTTCACCACTGCCTTTTGCAATGGTGATCGAGACTCTGCAACATCACCTCCACCCATCAGTGAGAACTTAGGGCATACCACTAAAAGGGGAGACACGTGTAATCTCCCTTTATGCAGATGATGTCTTGATATTCATCAAAGGATTTGGTCCTTAATAAAATCCAGATTTTCTGCCCACCAGGCTGTGAGAAATCTAAATTTTTTATGGCATGACACGGAGGCCAACATTATGCAAGTTCAAAGTGTATTCAACACATTATCGATAACATTTGGTACAGGTTTAAAATAACAACTTTTGAAAATCCATTCATTTGACCAGTCTGCGGCCCTAAGGATATCTTGAAGGCCACCACCCAAAACAAAAGCTTTTGAAGTTGAAGCACCTCCAAGAGAATGAGCACCAAAAATGGAAGTATCAATTCCAGCTTCTTTCATAACATCCTTAACCCATCTAGCTAAGGTGGGGGAAGAAACCGCTCTATGAGGGGATCTGTGAGATATTAATAATTGATCAACAGAACTTCTCAACCCTAATGTTCTTTTTTCGTATTCTAATAAACACTTGACAACACACAAGCTTTCGTTCTGTGGGAAAGAGGGGTAGAAGACCGAAGTTGACATAGTTTTAGTCCTTTTTTTAAGGAAGAAACAAACTCCCTCAGGTTGAAAAGCCCTACTAGAGATGTCTAAGGCTTTGACGTCCGATGTTCGCCTGAAGGAGACAAGACACAATAAAACAGTGAGTTTATAGGAGAGTCTTTTTAAAGAGAGGGAAGAATTCTCACCTCAACTTGTAATTAGTCTAAGAACGTCCCTGACGTCCCATAAGGCGGAATATTTGGGTAAAGGTGGATTTAAGACACGCACACTACGCATAAGCTTTTTGGTTAGCGGGTTCTGGCCTACCGAAGTACCGTCTACTAGGCAGTGACCTGCTGCAATGGCCGATCTATAGACGTTAACAGTACGATAAGCCAGGCCTGAAGCGACGATTTCAGACAAGAAATTAATAACTTGAATTAGAACGACTGAAATGGAATCGTAATTCCGTCGAACGCACCAACAAACCCATTTACGCCAAGCCAGTCTATAAGCTTTCCTTGTCCCAGGTGCCCAGGACTCTGATATGAGTCTGAAAGCGTTCTCCGAAATCCCTGGGAGGCGCCATTGTCTCCTGAAATCCTCCAAGCCATCAATGACAGGAGGCCCTGAGTCACAAGGGGGTGGCGTTCTCCGTGAGGATCTGTGATTATCGCCCCGAAGGTAGGAATGAGTATTGGAAAGTCTATGCTCATTTCCATCAGAATTGTAAACCAAACTTGTGATCTCCAAAGGGGGGTTACTACTACCACTGGATCCTTGTTTCTCCGAACTTGAATAAGAAAACGTGGGAGCATGGCAAAAGGAGGGAAGGCATAAGGGTTCAGACCAAGCCAGTTCTGAAGGAAGGCATCTACCGCTAAGGCCTGAGGGTCTGGTCTCCAGCTGAAGAAATTCGGTAGTTGAGTCTGTCTGCAAACAGATGTATTCCAAAGGGACCCCATAAGGATTGAATGGACAGGAAAACTTGTCTGTCCAGTTTCCAATTGCTGGAATCTTTGAAATTCCTGGAGAACCAGTCTGCTACCCCATTGTTCAGGCCTGGAATGTGTTCTGCAACCACTGAGATGCCTTTGTTGAGGCAATAGGCCCAAAAATGAGGACCCCCCATATTGTTCACGTATCTCACAGCGGAAACGTTGTCCATGCGGAGCATGACTGAGCACTTGATCATATCCTTGGTAAAGCTCCGGATTGCAAAGGATCCTGCCAGTAGTTCTAGGCAGTTGATATGTAACTCTTTCTCTTGAGAAGTCCAAATGCCCCCTGTTGACGAGTCGCCGCACGTGGCACCCCATCCTTCTAGGCTCGCATCGGAATCTATTATCAGGTCCGGATCCTCCCCAAAGATGGCTCTGCCGTTCCAGGCTTCTGCATTCCTCAACCACCAGAGTATCTCTTTCCTGGAGTCTGAGTCCAGGTACACGATCTGAGAGTAGGAAGGATTGCTTCTCAGGGCTTTTGCCTTGAGTCTCTGAAGGGCCCAGTAATATAGGGGGCCTGGATATATGGCCTAGATAGTCGAGGACAGGAGGCCCAGTACTCTGGCTAAGGATCTTAGGGGAAAGGATTGTTTCCTTAGAATTTTCCTTAACTCTTTCCTGAGTTTCTCCCCGGGGAGTTTTAATTCTGCCTGAACTGTATCTACCATAAAACCGAGGAACTGTGTGACTTGAGTTGGGGTTGTTAAAGATTTTTTGCTGTTTATCACGAAACCCAAGTGTTCTAAAAGTTTTATAGTCAGAACTGTGTGTTGAGAGGCTACTTCTTTGGACTGTGCCATTAATAAAATGTCGTCCAGATATAAAATTAGTCTTATTCCTTTGTTTCTTAGCCAGGCCGCTACTGGAAGGAGGATCTTGGTAAAGCACCAAGGGGCTGAGGATAGACCGAAGGGAAGACTTGAAAACTGCCATAGCTTTCCTTCCCATAGAAATTGGAGGAATTTTTGGTGCGCGGGCCATATGGGGATGGTTAGGTAAGCGTCCTTTAGGTCTAGACGAGTGAGCCAATCTCCTTTCCTTAGGATGTCCCTGAGGAGGTAGATCCCCTCCATTTTGAAGTGGCGATAGACCGCCCATTGATATAGTTCTTTTAGATTTATCACAGGTCTCATCTTTTTGTCCTTCTTTTCTACTAGAAAGACATTGCTGATGAAGCCGATCTCTTTCCCTTCTCGAATCGCACCTTTTGTGAAAAGGTCCTTTACCTCTTGAGAGACTAGAGCGGAGTCTTTTTTTGAAAAACGAATTTCCCTGGGGATTCTTTCCTGAATGGGTGAATCTATGAATTCTATTTTGTAGCCCTTGACAGTATCTAACACCCATGGGTCTTGAGTCACCATATTCCAGTTCCCACAAAATAGGGCTAGTCTCCCTCCCACCTTTATAGGGGAATCTAAATGGTCTTTGGTTAGACTTACCTGCTGAAAATCCTCTTTGTTTTCTTTCACCCCTGAAGCCTCTGGAGCGGAATCTCTGTCTCTGGGGATAAAATGAGGACTGGGCTGCCAAGCTAGAATGGGGAAATCTTCCTCCCTGACCCACGAAGGGTCTTGGTGAAAAGTTTCCTCGGCCGGGGAGTCGACCCCGCATTCTCCCGGCCCTGGTAAAAACTCTGCTATTAAAGACTTTTTTAATGTCCTTTTGAGATTTTTGGATAGAGTTGAATACTCCAACATATTTGGCCATTTCTTTGATAACTTCTTCTCCAAAGAGAAGCCCTTGGGAGGACAGTCCCCCTTCTTTGTTAGCCAGCTCGACAAGCTTTGTGTCAGTCTTTAGGAGCACACTTTTCCGTCTCTCATTAGAGAGCGCGGTGTTTGCGTAGCCTACAGGCAGATTGCTCTTTGCGCCCATTGGCGCAGCTCTTTAGGGTCTATGGGACTGTTATTGACGTAGGCTGTTTCTGCCAGTTCAAATATCTTAGTCAGGGGACCCGTAATGTCTAGCAGTCTATCTTGACAAGATTTAAGTCCCTTGTCAAGACCTTTTCTCGGGTCTCTTCCTGTCTTGGCAATGAATGCCACCACCTTACAATCCAGGTCGGGGGTCATAGCTACCTTGTCAGGGAGGGAGGGGCGAGGGCATTCAGATCTAAGTCGTGATCTTACTTCTTTGGGGATCTCCTTACGGAGCCAAAATGAAAGGTATTCCCCTATGTGTTGGGAGGGGACCCATTCGGGGGAGAGGGGGTGCTTAATAAGAAGTGGGTCGAACATGTATTCTCCAAAGGGGTCAAGGATTCCCATGGTAGACCCTGAGGCCTTAGATGCCTCTCCTGGTGTATCCACAATTTCACCTTCCTCCTCAGAGTCAAAGTCTGAGGAGTAGGAAAGGTCGATCTCATCCACCTCTTCATCACTATCAATGGGGATGGGTAAATTTGGGCCTTTACTCTGCCCATCTATTGTGCCCGAGGCACTGTCATTGTCACAGCCAGCGCGTGAGCTCAGAATTGCAGGGTTTAAGCGTTTAGCTTTCTTGTTACCCTTGCTACCCTTGGGAGGGTTATCAGTAATTGGCCTTTTTCTTTGTGCCATGCCTTTCGGGTCACCCTGCGAGGTTGTGGGTGCCCAGCTCCTATTGGATAGGCTCTCAATTTTTTTATTAATGGTGTCGTCCAGTGACCCTATTACCTTATCTAGGGCTTTGTTGATTAGTCCCTCTATTTTGTCTTCCATTGCGCTGGATGAGGGATCTGACGACATGGCTAGAATGAGAAGGAGCACAAGTCTAGGAAATGAGTGGTGGTAGTTAACTGTCACGTCGGTTTGAAAATATAATGGGAATAAAATGGCTGTTTGGGCTCTCAAAATGGATGTTTGTACCTGCTAGGGGTCTTTCTTCTAAAAAAAAAAATTGCATTTTGAGTCTATATGAGAGTTTTGTTAAGGGTCTTTCCTTTAATCTAAAAATTGAGGGCTCAGGGTAGTAGTCCTTCTTTAGTTACAATGGGCTTTGGAAGCTTTGTCTGTCGATAGTCTTGTAGTCCTCTTTCTATTGCCCTTCTTATCTCTTTTTTTTTAATTTTTATTTTTTATTAATAGTGCAGTCCAGGAGTTAATCAGTGAGGAGAGCTGGTAAGTGAGGCTTGTTTAATTTCCTTTCTTTTATTTTATTTATTTATGAAAAAACGGTAGTTTAAAAACGAGTCTCCGTGACTTCAAACAGAGATTTTTCTCGTCTCTTGTCTCCGTGGTAACCCTGCGCGGCCACAAAAAGGGGGCGGACGTGGGTAAGAATGCCTCCGTTTGGCTCCCTGAGGGGGAGAAACACCATGAGGCGGAGAGTGAAGGTCTCCATCGATAGGGAGAGAGCTCGAGTGCGAGGGAAATTCAAAAGTAATCCCCGAAAGCTCGGAATAGGGAAACAATGATCGTGAGTCCCAGCAGAGGAGGGGAAGCGACCAAGATGAGGGACAGTGTGAAACTAAGCTATAAGTAGAACTAAGCTACAAGCAGAACATAGAAATCAGAAATTAATATAAATAAGACGAATAAACAAATTCAGTGTTGCGCAGAGGGTGGGGGGAGGAAAAGGAGGTACACTCGTCCAGTCGGCAACCACCCACATCAATCAGCAACACATTCAAATAAACAAAGATCAAGCACAAATAAAGTACAAGTACTTATCTTGTGAGCAGCAGCAACAAAGAAGGGAGATGACTACGTGTACATGGACATTATACTATGTTGGAATGTTTATGAAGTTCTAGATCTCTTCATTGGTGCTACTGTGAGCTGCGCAATAAAGGAGATTTGCATAATGTTGGCCTCCGTGTCATGCCATAAAATGTGTCGCGTCATGCAGCTCAGCACCTGCTGGAGCAGGGTTTTCTATTTAAACTCAAACTTCAGTGTATATTTTTATTTGTCATAATTAAAATTACTAATGATTAATTAGTAAGTACTAAGGTTTGTCGAGTTTTTTTATTAATCAACCTTACTAATGAGAGAATTACACGTGGGAATGCAATTGCATGGCTTAATTAATAAGTGAACTAAGTTGGTGAGCAAATTAGTTAAATAAGTGTGGCTAATGTGCTATTTGTTATGTGTTTGCGCTTTAAAATAATATGCTTTAATGCTTTTTTATGTTGCAAATGGCTAGATAAATACATACACATGAGGGTATTAGTGGGAATTAACACTGTATAATCAATACGATGTAGTAACGCTGTTTTGTGTTTCTTTTTAATTAAGTTGTCCATTTTGGCCTGTTGAGAAAATGGCCGACATCTACAGCCTGCATTTGAGTAGATGAAATATGAAGAGAGGCCTCGCTGAATATGGTTGAATATGACCTCGGCCTCTGTCTGAGCTAAAAGTCATGAAAAGACGACAACTCTGGGATGGTCGCCAAGTATCCTTGGAGAAGAACGAACATTTGTCACAAATGAACATTTTGATAAACTTGCGGTGGCTTCATTGCGAGTGATATAATTCCGGAGAAGAGCATCCATGGATGTTGCAAATCTAGTTGTGACTTCCTTTTTCCGTATTTTTATTTTTGAGATATCCGAGAGTGAAGATTTTTCTAAATGTTGCAAGCTAACATCCTTTCCTGCTCGCTCTGCTCAACAACAGACGTTTAGAGTTTGTTTGTAACTTTTAGTATGCAAATTTTAGTATAAATATTTCTAGACTAGAGAGGGTCTAAGGCCACTTCTTCCTGAACTTATGCTCAAGAGGATCGATGCTGACTGAGAGGACGGCGACTTGAGAGACTTTGATTCTTTACTGAGAGACCTGTCCTAACTTAGAGTGCGACTTTTAGCCAGAATAGGTAAATATGAGAATAATGATTTTGCAATTGAATGGCTTTACTTATGAATTAATTTAGATAAATAATTTCTGTTTGAATTCCAGTGTCGGGTGGTTATTTCTTTGTCATATTATTGAGATCTCAAATGTGTTTAAATCATGACTCGAGACAATTCAATTTGATTGCATTGACCTCCAATTAGGTGCAGATTGATTTAGGAATTCTCTCTTATATTCAGTGAGGATAGAGTAATAGGATGAATGTTGGTGTAATGGGCCCCACCAGCGTATGATGAGTGTATGTGCGCATGACTGTGAAATTACTCTGTCCGTGAAAGTAGGGAGAATTTATAAGCTCTGATCTGCAGCAGTTTCCTGGTAGCAGTATGATGGTTTTGATTATTGTCTTGATCTGATAGATTGCTTGTACATAGGCTTTTGGATTTATTGATTGATGTTGATACATGTACTAACACTAAATGTTAAAGTCGTTGTATTGAGTTATATGTAGTGTGTACGGCTTCTGGGACGTAGGGAGTCGATGACGGTTCTGTAGTAGGGCAGAGGGAAGTAAGTGCTGCTCTCGGGAAAGACGGGATTGTTGGCCCTGTACGAATGCAGGGAAAAGCATGTGACAATTGAAGTTGCGCGTCGCATTGTCTGGGTTCGATTCAGTGACATCGTCGTGTGTTACTACTAGAGACATATTTTCTGTATAAGAGAAGTGTGTATGATAGCAAAGGTTATCTGTGAAACTCTGGTCTTAAGTCCCAGGGATCCGTAAGGTTTGCCGTTAAAGCTTACCGCTGGAGAAGTAATAGGTATTCTCTGAGCTTGTTTGAAGGACGAAGCAGAGGAAAGCGCTGCTTGGTTAACGTGTGTTATAATTCTGTAGTAGGGCAGATTGTTCGCTGTTCTCGGGAAAGACAGGATTCTGTGTAAATGTGCTACATTTTCTAGTGTGAAAGTGCGTGAATGTATGAGCATTTAGTTGATTGCGAAACTCTTAGGAACATTCCGGGAGAAAACAGTTAATGGATGCATGTTAGAAGGGCAGAGTAGAGGGATGTGCTACTGTGTCAACGAAAGTAATAATTCCGTGCTAGAGCAGAGGTAAGCGCTATTCTAGAGAGAAGCGGGATTCTCGTGGTAAAGGTCTTTACTATTCTGTGGTTAGCGAAGCAGACAATGGAGATGTTTATATGTTGTAACTAATAGATTTGTAGAATCTGAAACAGAGTCTACCAAGAAGGTTTTGTAAAGGAGGGGTAGACGAGTGACAGGAGACAGGAGTAGAAGCGACTGCAGCGACTGCTGACGTCAGAAAAGACCGCGCTGTGATTGGACAGTGGGTTAGAACAGTGCTTTCACTGTGATTGGTGCGTTGGTGTGAGCCGCGCAGAGATTGGAAGAACTACAGGGTGACGTAGACGCTCCGGGATTGGTGCGTTAGTGTGAGTCGCGCTGTTATTGGACAAAAGATCGTACAGTTGTAGAAAGGACTAGAGGGTTGTGGTAGACGCAAAAATGTATTACCAAACAGAGGAAAAGAAAAAGAAATCCTTGTTCAGTAAAATTAAAAAATGGTTTGACAAGGATAAGGACATAATAACTAGAGAGGGTGAGTTACTACCTCCGACAAGAACTCCTGCATCCTTCATGGTTGCGAAATATGGGTATCATACCTGTATTTGGTTAGACAATTGGGCTAAGTACACTAGAGAAGATGGTGTTCTAGCATTCCCGGAACATGGTTCATTTAATCTGGCCGTGTTGAGAAATTTAAGGGAAAGGATGATGTGTCTAGAGCCTAGACCAAGGCCGACACAGTTCGAGGCATTGGTAGAATGGGAAGATGAGGTGCATGAGCAAGAAAAGCAGAGGAGTGGAGGTAATTATAGGTACATTTTTGGGAGGAAATATGATCGTGAAACTCATCATGATCGAATGAGGAGATGGCGAGATGCTAGTATGTCAGAGGGACTATATCCTATGAGAACTGAAGAAGAAGCAGAAGGGAGGAAAGGTACGGAAAAGGTACATGATGCAGAATTGAGAAGGTATGGGGCTAATGAATATGAGGATGAAGTCTTGGATGACATGATCTATAAGAGACCGCCTCCATATAGACCAGAACCAGAAGTGAGAACACCAGTTGTTACACCAATGAGAGATACTTTGCAAATCATTAAAACAGAGGTTGTGACCCCTGATCTGAAAAGTGGTAGCTCTTTCACGGAAAGGGAGAGAGAGAGAGAGCGAGAGAGAGAGAGTGCAATCGGGGATGAAAAAACAAGAGGATTAGCAAGAACCACATCTGAGTTGACAGAGAAAATCAGGGAATTAACAAAGAATCTAGAAGCTGTTACAGTGCCTGTAACCATAGGTCCAGTTATGCCTATTTTCGATAAACAAAGAATGGGTGAAAGTGGTTTAACAGTTCCATATGTAGGAAATGGATTGGTTGGTTCCCCGGGAGAGTCAGAAATGAGGACGAGAGAGAATCAGTTGAGACATACCATATGTGGTGGAGAGTTAAATGTACAGCCTAATTCAGGATTGAATACTGGTTGTGTGGAAAGAAATGTTGTGATGGCAGGATCAATTTTGGAACCACAGAGGATGGCAGAACAAGTGAGTACAGGGAAAAAGTCTACAGAAATAACGGCTGAGGATTTAAATGATTGGTTGAAAGTTCTCCAAAAGAAGGACAAAGATTCTCAGGCAATTGACGTAGCCAGGTTGCGCATAGAATTGGAGGAGCTTATAGCGGGAACAATTCCTACAAAAATGTTAAAAAATCATCATGATGGAGAGTTGTTATTCATGTGCAAGAGTATCACATGGAGGGCTAAAAATACACATGAAAGGCTAAAAGGAATAGCGAGTGAAATGGGAATTGACATGGACAAGGTGAAAGCTTTACAGAAGCCTTACAGAGTGGATTTTTCTGATAAGGACATTGAGAATCTAAATGATGTTGGCAGAACAGGGCAGATTAAGGAAATTATTTCCTTATTGCGGAAATGGGGTGATGTGGAAAAGTGGAAGGATAGATGGTACAAGAAAAGAGAAGATACAGTGGACAGGACTTACTCAACATTTCCCATGAGAGAAAAGGAAAAAACTGTGGATGCTTATCCTATGAGAGAGATTCCTGGAGGAGGATATGTACATGTCCCATGGACTAGGCAGGATATTTTGTCATTTACAAATGATTTCCCTCGACTGAGAGAGAAGCCTGTCGAGTGGTATAGGCAGGTAGATAGGTTTGTGAAATTGTCAAAAGTGCTGTGGATTGACCTGAATAGTCTGTTTGATATAATTGTTCCAGCAGACTTGTGGGCAGAGTGTAAAATAGTTGTAGATTGGCCTACTAAGGAATACCCGAGAGATCAAAGAACAGGAGCTCCAGACCCGGAGGTAATGAAAAAATATGAGCAGGTTATTGTGTTTCTGAAGAATAAGGTACCCCCTAAAGAGACAGATTGGGTTAAGATAGATCGAACACATCAGGAAGCAAAAGAATCAGTTCATGCCTTTTATGAAAGGTTAATACTGGCTTTTAAACAGTTCAGTGGAGATGAACATCTGGGTGATAAGGATTTGAGTCATTTTGTATACAGATTTGTATATGGCTTGAGACCTGAAATCAGTGAGATGATTCGAGAGCACACAGTTGATTGGCAGAGTAAGAAGATTGATGAGATCTTGAGACATGCGAAGTACTTCAGTGATGAAATTGAGGCGAAACAAAGAAAGCTGAAGGAAAAAGCGATGTGGGCAAAGCTGAAGGTTGCAGAAAGACAAGAAGCACAGCTGGTGGAACAAGCAAATAATCCAGGAAATAGGCCCAGATATGGTACAGGAAAAGGAAAGGGAAACATAGAAGAGGCAAAGAAAAAGTTTCCGTGCCACAACTGCGGAAAATTAGGGCACTGGAGATCCGAGTGTACGAATCCACCATTAGTGAATAATGAGAATCAATCCTTGAATCAACAGGTGCAGAACGAGGGGTGTAATCATCAGCAGCAACAGCAGAAGGTTGTCAAGCAGCAGAATCAAGAGCCAAAACCGCCTTTGCCGCAGAACAGAGGGTCCCAGAAATACAATCAAGACTCTGGATTCTACAATGATGAACAGGTAAATAAACCGAGACGTACAAATCCAGTACAACAATACTGGCTAAAGAATGAGGGGAGTGAGTCTGAAGGGGACTACTGACGGTGCCGAAGAGAGGAGGAAGAGTGCATACTTGGAGCAACTCTAGAAATAGACCAGGCAGGACCATTTGTAGATGGGAAAATAAATGGGGAAAGTGTTACTTTTTTAGTAGACACAGGAGCGACGAGATCAACTGTCAGGTCAGCAGATATAAGAAATCTTCCTCTCTCGGACGAAGCAATCCAAGGGGTTGGTGTGTCTAATACACAGATTAAGACTCGACTTACTGAACCGGTAAGGGTAAGGATAGGGAAATTTTCAGACATGCACAGGTTTGTAGTGTGCGACACTAGTCCAATGAATTTATTAGGTAGGGACTTGTTGTGTAAAATGAATTGCACAATTTTCTGTACTCCGGATGGAATAGCCTTTGAGACACCCGATGAGGATGTCTTATACAGGATGACTCTAGATAATAGAGAAAATGAGATTGTTGGAACATATGCTGTATTTAATCCAGATGATTTGCCTCAAGAGTTGAGACACACAGTAAAAGCAGCAGTTTGGGATTTTACTGGAGAGGATGTGGGATTGATGAATAATGTAGATCCAGTAAAAATTACAGTGAAAGAGGGAATCTCTTATCCTAATATCCCACAATACAGATTGACACCAGAGATAATTGAAGGAATCACACCTATAATTGACAAAATGATTCAGCAAGGTGTTTTGAGAGAGTTACTGAGTAGCCCATGTAAGAGTCAGGGGATTCTTTTTTCTTACCAGAAGAAGTTTCAAGAGTTTCAAGAGGAACATTGCGAACCTCAGAAGAGAGTTCAGATTCTGGAAAAGTGCCTGAAGTTCTAACGAGCAGTGGAGAAAATAAAAAGAAGGAAAGAGCGATTCCACAGAGACTATACCTGAGTCAAATGAAGAGATTGAGAGGAATCCGTCTGAGATAACTTCTGAAGAAGTAGGGTCAGAAGAAGATAGAGAGGGACAGATTGCGCAAGACCCCCGAGGAGGTGTAGGGAACATTCCTGATAAGCTAGGTGAAGGGACAAGTAGACAGCAAGAAGATTGCGTGTCGGAGACCCGAGGAGGGACAGTAGCAGGGAAATCTCAATCGGTGGAGAAGAAGACTGTGGAAAAAGAGAGAATTGTTGATGAACAAGAGGTAAATGAGACAGAATCTGATGAGAGTGAGAATGAGATACCAGAGGGTCGAGTTCTGAGAAAGAGAACTTGGATTGGAGAAAGAAACAATAGAGAAGTGAAACAGAAAAGAAGTGTAAGAGGAGATCTTTGGCCTAACAAGATAAAGAGGCTGAGATATCGATTGACACGAGTAAATTCATCGAAAGCTGAACAGGTGAACGAAGTGTCAAGTCAAAATCAAGCGAAAGAAGAAGAACCAAAAGAACCAAAGGAACCAGAGGAGATCAAAAGAATCAGAAAGCTTCTAGATGGTGGGAGAGGGTTTTTAGCACATGCTGTTCCAGCACTTTCGCCAGGAAGGGAAATTGAGAGATAGACCTGTAGTTTTTATGGTTCTTCACATCCGCCCCTGGTTTCTTTAGAAGTGGGATGACCCGGGCTTCCTTGAAGTTGGCAGGGACGTGGCAAAATGCCAGTGATTGATTGAGGAGTGACAGCACCTCATTTTCGATCCCAGGTAGAGACATCTTGAAAACCCTTGGCAGGCAGGGATCCGCGGGTGAGCCAGACTTGACCCGCTCCATTAGAGGGGACAGGGAGTCGCTGGTCATAGTGGGGAAGGTGGTGAGGGGTTGAGTGTAGGAGGGGGCTGGTGGCTCGGGCATCAACAGGCAGGGAACAGTGGGGGTGGCGGCGAGAACGTTGAGTAGGTCCTTGAACTTCTCAAGAAAGAATGCCTGAAATTTATTACAATCTTCCAGACTTGGGGAGGGCTTTGGTGCCTGAGTTTGTCTTAATTCTGAGAGCACACGAAAGGCGCCTCAAGACTGCCTAAAGCGACCTGGCTGCACTGCCCTAAACGTCACCAATCTCTGCACCTGCATAATGGGAAGTGGCCGATAGAGGTTGGTCAGCTTAATATATCTGCTTTCTCCCCCATGGCTGGGATAGACTGTACATGATCAGCACACCCCCTACAGTTGTCACTGGCCTACCATGACTTTCTAGGCGCAGCGAAATCCCCTGCGTGCCACCCCTATTGTGGGATCTCCTCAGTTATCTGGTCCCACACTGGATGAGCGGACCTGACGGGGAAATACGGGCACGTCCATTGAGGTGACACCTGCGCGAGCTCCCAGGGGCTGTTACTACTGTGAGTGTCCTCACCGCATACGGATATTTAATTATTGAGGTCCTACTGCAGGACTGGGGCGCTGCGGCAGGCCCTCCTCTCCCATCTATCATCCTGTTCGCCTGCCCAGAGTGATCGGAGCCTGCTACGCTGCATCGAGATCGACATACAGAATGGGCAGAGTCAGAGCAAAAACGACAGTTGGGCATCAGAAGTCGGGCGCCCCGTCTTTTGTTCCGGGGCTCTCCGGCCGGCCCCCATCGCCGGGGGCTGCATCTCTGGAGTCTAGCGAGGACACGCCCGATAAGCTGGATTTAATCCTGAAAGAAATCTGTGACTCTACGGCGGCACTTGAATTGCAGATCGGCTCACTTACCTCAGGCCTTACCCTACTCAAGGCGGACCATGGAAAATTGGCGGATTCCATTAAGGAACATGGACGCGCCCTCGAAGACATGGACCCCCGAATAACTGCGAATACCTCAACTCTGCACCGGCTACAGCAGCAGGTGACTGGCCCTCTGGATCGGGTGGAGGATGCGGAAGGCAGGAACAGACGCAAAAACATCCGCGTAATTGGTCTGCCGGAGCGCAGTGAGGGTACCAAGGCTGCAGAATTCATGGAGGCCTGGTTTAGAGACCATGTTGTACTAGAAGGACTATCTTCTTACTTCTGTGTTGAGCGAGCCCACAGAATATCAACCGGGGTACCTAAACCCGGAGCACCACCTCCCCCCCTAATAGTTAAAATCCTGAACTATAGGGATCGCGACGTACTGCTCCAAAAGGCAAGATCCAATACGAGAACCATCGCATTTCGCTGTACCCCGACTATACCGTCATGGTCCAAAGGCAAAGATCGTCATATCAAGCGGTGAAAAAGAGACTCCAGAAAGCGCAACTCAAATACACCCTCCTATACCCAGCAAGACAAAGTCCTATACAACAGGAAAACCCATTTCTTTGAAAGCCCAGCGGACGCAGAGGAATGGCTTGCGGTCCTGGGCCTCGACTTGAGCCAGAGCGGTCACTCAGAGGGTTCTTCGCAGGGCTCCGGCGGACTGCAGAGATTGGATCACCAGCGGGCCCAGAAGTCCACTCAGAATCAAGGCGATACAGGGCCGTCACGCGAACAACAGCGACTCGACCAGGAAGAGGCTCTTGCTGTGGCTGAGACGTTCCGAGAGGACTCCACCGGGATCCACGGATTCTGAGGATAGCACCATTCACTCAGACTCAGAACATAGCATTACTTTGTTCCCTACTATCACACCTCGAGCAGCAGATGACATACTGAATGACTGACTCTCGGAATGACTATGCAATGTTTTTCGAACAATACAAGAACCGTAGTAATTTGAATTCTTGCACAGTGGATGCAGACCCCGGCTTCCAGTGACCATTATATCCTTTTACATGTATCAAACATTAATATCAAGAGATATGTTTCCATTTATGTGCCTATGTAATATGTGTCTATCACCTCTAGAACTTACACCGTCAGACGACTTTTGTGCCCCAGTGGATTTATAACTGCTCTACCGAGCCGCCGTCCACAGCCTGTACTAGATCAGTAGGCAGTAGGGATGTCTTGGATATGCTCATTGATACGCCAACCCAGCCCCCCCCCCCGGGGTCCGTAGAGCCGCCAGGGCTCTGACCTAAATACAGACTCAACCATGGTTGGAGGCAGCGACCCCCCTGTGAGCGTATGCACCGTTATCTGTTTTTTGATTGTGATTCAAATTTGTAGAGCGCATTATCACGTCAGGTCTCTAAGCGCTGTCAAGAGTGAGAGGAGCGTCCGGCCAGGGGGTGATTTTAGATTAGGGAGAGCCTCCATGCTTCAGAGAAGAGGATAGTTTTTAACCTTTTCCTAAAGGGGTAAAGGGCCTGCTCCTTGCGGAGATTCTCTGGCATTTTGTTCCAGAGTGGGGGGATAGAGTTAGAGAAAGCTCTTCCTCCCGTGGTGGCAAGGCTGAAGCGGGGACATGCCAGTAGGCATGTCTCTGAGGATCGTAGGGTCTGGTTAGGGGTATAGAGGTTTAGGCGGTCTTTAATGTAGGTGGGGGCATGGCCATAGATGGCTTTGTGTGCAATGCAGAGGCCCTTGAATTTGGCTCTCTGCTTGACGGGTAGCCAATGTAGCTGGCGTAGGAGGGGGTAGCGTGGCTTTTCTTGGTGAGCCTGAAGATCAGCCTGGCGGCGTCATTCATAATGACCTGAAGTCTAGTTAATGATTTTTCCAGGAGGCCGATGTATAGGGTGTTTCCGTAGTCAATACGTGACACTATCATAGCCGACACGGCTAGTCTAAGAGTAGAGAAGGTAAGGAGGGGGGCCAGTTTACGCAGTAGTCTCATGAGGCCAACACATGTTCCCACCACAGCGGACACTTGCTGGGTCATCGTGAGTTGGCATCGATCTTTATCCCTAAGCTGTTTACAACCACTGCTGGTTCTGGGTTCGTGCCCAAGTCCTGGGGCCAGAAGAGGTCGCTCCAAGGATTGGAGTCGGTTTTATCAGGGTTGATTTTGAGGGAGTTGGCCGTCATCCAATTGGCAGTGAATTTAAGGATGTTTTGCATTCTGGCATGGGAGACAGAGGAGCTATCAATATGGATGATGATTTGGGTGTCATCGGCATAGTTGTAGATCTGGCAATCCATGAGGTTCAGTGCGGCTATCAAGGGTTGTAAATAGGCGTTGAAAAGAAGGGGAGACAGCGCCGAGCCCTATGGAACCGCACAGGAGAGTGGACCTGGGTCGGACGCGTGATTTGACAGTTGGACTTTCTGCGAACGGCCACTGAGGAAGGATGAGAGCCACCTCAAGGTTGTGCCCTGGATACCTAGTTTGGAGATTCGCGACAGGAGTATGCTGTGGTTGACAGTGTCGAACGCTGCGGACAAGTCCAGCAGGACCAGGGCACACAGCTTCTTTTTGTCGGCCCGAAGCCTGAGATCATCTAACACTGCTAGCATGACCGTTTCTGTGCTGTGATGGGCCCTGAATCCGGCCTGGTTGTGTTATAGGAGATTGTTCGCTTCAAGATGTTGGGAGAGGGTTTTTAGCACATGCTGTTCCAGCACTTTCGCCAGGAAGGGAAGTTGGGAGAAAGACCTGTAGTTTTTATGGTTCTTCACATCCGCCCCTGGTTTCTTTAGAAGTGGGATGACCCGGGCTTCCTTGAAGTTGGCGGGACGTGGCAAAGTGCCAGTGTTTGATTGAGGAGTGACAGCACCTCATTTTCGATCCCAGGTAGAGACATCTTGAAAACCCTTGGCGGGCAGGGGTCCGCGGGTGAGCCAGACTTGACCCGCTCCATTAGAGGGGACAGGGAGTCGCTGGTTATAGTGGGGAAGGTGGTGAGGGGTTGAGTGTAGGAGGGGGCTGGTGGCTCAGGCATCAACAGGCAGGGAACAGTGGGGGTGGCGGCGATAACGTTGAGTAGGTCCTTGACCTTCTCAAGAAAGAATTCCTGAAATTTATTACAATCTTCCAGACTTGGGGAGGGCTTTGGTGCCTGAGCTTGTCTTAATTCTGAGAGCACACGAAAGGTTTCCTTTTGTGTGTCGTCAGCGGTGGCGATCCTGAGTTCATAAAATTCAGCTTTCCTAGCTAGGATTGCTTTTTTGTAAGCGGCAAGCGTGGAGAGGTATTTTACGCGGGTGTCTGGGTCGTAGGCTTTACACCAGGCTCTCTGCCGCTGGCGTAGCGTTTGTTTCAAGTCTCTTAGGGTGTCGTTGAACCAGGGTGCTCCTTTGCCCTTATCCCTGATTTGCACTCTGCGTGCAGGGGCTACAATGTCAATGGCCTGCTTCAGCCTGGAGGATAGAGTGATGCTAGCTGCATCAGGGTCGCCCCAAGGTGGGATCGGGGAGGCTCATTTGTGTAAGGTGTTAGTAAGGTCTTCAACTCGGATTTTTCCCCAGCTCCGCAGGACTTTCCACTCAGGGGTGGGGTGGGCTGTATGCTTTGTGGATGGAAATTGGCCGGTGATTAAGTGGTGGTCAGACCATGCGCAGGGGGACTGATATCTAGTGGGCCAGTGAAAGGGTGTGATGTCCATACCAGGTCGAGTGTGTGGCCCTTCTCGTGTGTAGGAACATTCACCAGTTGTTTGAGATCTAGGAATGACAGTGCTTTGTCTAGTAGTTTGGCCTGGCTTTCCCTGGGAGTCTGATCCCAGTGGAAGTTAAGGTCTCCCATCACTAAGATGCATTGATATCGCGTCCTGATGTCATTGACTAATTCTGTGAACAGCTCTATGAATTTCGGCGGGGTTCGCGGGGGACGGTAAACTATCAGGAAGACGAGGCAGGTGGTCGGAGAGCGTATCTTGGCCCCCAGAACATCTGCCCCTTCGATGCTTTCTGCGCAGATTTCTGCTTTTAGCTGTTTTTTATGTAGAATTGCTACTCCGCCCCCTCTAGTGCTGCCTGGTCTGTTGTGGCAGAGGGCGGTGTAGTTTGGTGGTAAGGTGGCCACTACGTCTGGACTCCTCCAGCCAGGTTTCCGTGACTCCAAGGATGTCCAGAGCATCATCTTAGAGAAGTGAAAAAACCTCGTAAGTTGGGTTTCTGTAGGGAGCGAGTGTTGAGAGTGGCCACCCTTAGTCCACATGGAGTGGAGGGCCGGGGCTGGTTCGGGGGGTGGGTGGTGGGTACCTGGGTAACTATTTCCGTATGTGGCCTTAGTAGTCTTTCTGTTCCGAGAGTATTGGCGGTGGAGACGTCCAGTGGTGTTGTGCCCTGGCCTAGGTTCAGGAGAACCTTTGTGGAATATCTGAGGCGGGGGCCAGAGGTCCTGGCCTCTGGGCCCGTTCGTGCACGGACGGGCGCAGACGGGCTTGCCTTTGGCGCGCCTTCGGTACCCCGACGGCGCGCCCGCTGCGCTCCCGCGCCGCTACCAGCATTTATGTCAGCCGGTTAGCCTAAGCGCCTCCTCCTGGTCACGTGACCTGGACCCGGAGAAGTGCGGAAGTGGCTGTGGCGCTCTAGTAGTCAGAGCGAGCCTCAGAAGTGTTGCGCAGCCAGCGGTAACAGTGATTTAAAACACAAAAGTAAGTGACATTAAATTTTTAAAAGCAAATTCAAATTTTTAAAAAGCTTCGGTTTGGCGCATGAGTTAGGTCAAGTGGTCGGGGCGGCCTCTGGTCTTGAGTGCCCGCTCCCGCGCTGCTGCCGGCTCTTATGTCAGCCGGTTAGCCTAAGCTCCTCCTCCTGGTCACGTGACCTGGACCCGGAGAAGTGCGGAAGTGGCTGAGGCGCTCTAGTAGTCAGAGCGAACCTCAGGAGTGTTGCGCAGGCAGCGGTAACAGTGATTTAAAACACAAAAGTAAGTGACATTCAATTTTTCAAAGCAAATTAAATTTTAAAAAAAGCTTTGGTTTTGGCGCACGAGTTAGGTCAAGTGGTCGGGGCGGCCTCTGGTCTTGAGTGCCCACTCCCGCGCTGCTGCCGGCTCTTATGTCAGCCAGTTAGCCTATGCTCCTCCTCCTGGTCACGTGACCTGGACCCGGAGAAGTGCGGAAGTGGCTGTGGCGCTCTAGTAGTCAGAGCGAGCCTCAGGAGTGTTGCGCAGGCAGCGGTAACAGTGATTTAAAACACAAAAGTAAGTGACATTCAATTTTTAAAAGCAAATTCAATTTTTTAAAAAGCTTCGGTTTTGGCGCTTGAGTTAGGTCAAGTGGTCGGGGCAGCCTCTGGTCTGGAGTAGCAAATTGTTGTTTGGCCCAGTTTAGTTTAGGCGCTGTGCCATGTTTTGTTATTGTTAGAGGGGGGAAGGCCCCCTGGTCGACTCCGGTCTATTCGCTCCATCCACTATGGAGACCTACCCAGCTTGTTAGTGCATGCATAGAACCTCTACCACCTTAGGGTCTTATAACCTGCTAACGTGGAATGTACGGGGGCGATTCAGAAGAGACACCGTATACACGCCTACCTCCTCAGGCGCAAAGCCCACAGTCTTTTTACAGGAATCCCATCTAACCGAGACAAAAAACCCGCAGAAAATGGCGAGGACAGATATACTCTACTAATTATTCGGCATTTGCTAGGGGTACGACCATTTGGTTGCGACATGGGGTTCCATTTATCGAATTGGAGCGCCGAGTCGACGACCAGGAACGCTTTACCCTACTGAAGGGCACACTAGATGGCTCATTGGTGATTCTGGGCAGTATCTACGCCCCTCATTTTGATCAAGACCACTTCCTCCACCGCTAAAGCACAGCACTGGCCGAAAGGGACAGTATCCCATGGGTGTTGGGAGGTGATTGGAACGCCGTCCTCAATACAAACATCGATAGATCTCACCCTCCCCTTCATAGTACAAATGTCAGTAAATACTGACATATTTAATACCTGGGCAGATGGTTGGGCGCTTTCTGATGCATGGCGACACCTACACCCTACACAAAAAGAGTACTCCTTCTATTCCCCTGTACATACCCTACACACCAGGAATGATAGATTCTTCTGCTCCTCTTCCATGGTTACACAGGTCTGCCAGGCTACTTATCTGGCTAAAACCATTTCGGACCACAATCCCCTAGAGCTCAAACTAACATGGGGCAAGGTGCCAACTTCGGTACCCACCTGGACACTACACCCGCAATTACTAGCGCATGCTCAGTTTAAGACGTCACTTTCCACCACCATAACGAATTACTTAGCCGAAAATTGGAACACAGCCTCTTTTAATTTAATAGAGTGGGATGCATTGAAGGTAGTAGTATGGGGGGCATCCATAGGGCAGATAGTAGGGGCCCGTGAAGAGACGCATCAACGCTTGCTCAGAGTGGAACAACAAATGACCACACTAGAACAAGAGGCAGTGACGGACCCAAATAAAAAGGGAGCACTGCAGACTGCTCGTATTGACTATGCGGAGATATTAGAATCCCTACGGATTATTGATCATAGGGCATACATGCAGCAAAAACACTCAGAAGCAGATAGAACCGGTACGTTACTAGCCCGCCTAGTGCGAGACAGGCCAGACCCACCGACGATAACCCAAATTTGTAAACCGGGCGGCAGTATGGCCCACACACAGCAGGAGATTAATCTAGCCTTTTACACTCATCTTAGTACCCTCTATGCGGCACCCGCAATAGTGGAGAGCGCCTCTATCACAGACTTTTTACAGGATCTTACCTTCCCTGCACTACCAGATACGATACAAAAAAAAATAAACGGCCCCATTACACAACAAGAAATTAGAACTGCAATTAAAGGGCTGAATAGTAATAAAGCACCCGGGCTTGATGGATTGCCTATCGAATTCTATCAAGCGTATTCAGACACACTTGTACCCATATTAGAGATAGTATATAGGGCCGCCCTCGAAGCCGGCCATCTACCCCAATCCACCATGCAAGCTTTGGTTACATCGCTGCCCAAGCCGGGACGGGACTGCCTTGATATGTCTACCTATAGACCCCTCTCCCTGCTGTCGACAGAATATAAAATTCTGAGCAAGGCTCTGGCTAACTGCATTCAACCCTACCTGAATACCCTCATAAATAGTGATCAATGCGGGTTCCTGCCAAACCGTAGTACATCCCTTAATCGGAGATGGCTGCACTACGTTATGAGGGCTACCCCCCCTCGATTACCAGTCTGCGGGATGCTTGGCTCTGGACCTCCGTTAGGCCTTCGATTCCCTCTCCTGGGATTTCATGTTTGCGACACTCCAACGATTTGGGTTCCCTTACACTTACCTTAAATGGGTGCGCCTATTATACACTTCCCCCACCGCAAGGGCCCGTACAGGCAGACATATCTTGAGCCAGTATAAAATACATAGGGGCACCAGACAAGGGTGCCCGTTGTCTCCCCTACTATTCGTACTTGCATTAGAGCCCCTGGCAATAGCGCTCCGGCGGTCAGCAGACCGGTTCGGGATTCCCATTGATGGCGCGACCCACCTCGTATCAATTTATGCGGATGACATCCTTCTATATTTACGCGATCTGACCGCCAACAATTCTCCCCTTCCGGATATATTTGCCCAGTTTGAACGGGTCTCGGGCCTAGCTATAAACCCACGAAAATCTTTGGCTTACTTCTTCCAGGAACTACCTTACCCTGATGTCATACGGTTTGGCGCATATGACTTGCCAGTAGCCCCTACTACCTTTAAATATTTAGGCATTCAGGTCTATCGTACACAGAGTGACCAACTTGATGGCAACCTAGTGAAGGCCATAACAGCCCTCCAAAACAGTGTGGCTTTTTGGACCTCGCTGCCCCTATCGGTCATGGGGCGTATCGCCATCTCAAAGATGGTATTGCTCCCGCGCCTACTGTATTACTTTGTGAATCTTCCCATCGTGGTCCCACAGTCTATTTTTAACACCCTGAATACTATACTAGTGGAGCTCATCTGGGGGACTGGCCGAAGGAGAGTGAGTCTACAGAAACTCCAGTTAGAACCTCGATGTGGAGGTCTAGGGGTTCCGGATATCAGAGCCTATTACTACGCCAGCCAACTCCAATGGCTATCTTATTGGACTGCCGGTAGGAATCTACAGGAAATTGGCTAGTTGCCTAGGGACTTGGACCGGGGCGCAATACACTCCCTGCTCCTGCCCAAGGCTAGATCCCCGCGGATAGCCCGCCCCTACTGAAGACAGCATTAATGTGCTGGAAGAAGGCACGGTCATACACTTCTACAGCGGCCCCATACTCGACGAACATTCCCTTGTTTGGTATTCCCACACCACAGGGCAGACTTACAAGAACCAGGATCCGTGATTGGGTGGAGAATGGTGTGGAGGACGTGTGGGCTTTTTTCAGTGAAGGGGCTCTGCTTGATCATGACTCCTTTATACAGTCTACAGGAGCACCCACACATGTATACCTCTTACATGCTGCGGTCTCTCATTACATCAGGAACACATGGGCCCCGCAGCGTACTGAACCCTCACAACATACCCTGGTCCACCTCTTAGATGTTTTTCTATCAAAGATTTTAGATTTCTGGAAACTGTTGCATTTCTCCGAAAGCGATTGCAGTACTCTTTCAATCCCTTATACGTACCTCTGTAGTATGGACTCCTATATTGTATCCTTTACGGCTGCCTTAAAAGGAAAAAAGACCTTCCGTACTAATTTTCTACAATGTTATGAAGTCATGGTCCTCAATAAAGTTTGTTAAAAAAAAAAAATAATCAGACTGACGCCTGGCTGAGAAATCATGCTCATAGAGCGAATGTCCTGAACTTGTTGTTTGGGAGGGAAGACCCGAAAGTGCACAGTACCCAGGACACCCAAAGTAGAAAAGAGCATCAGCGAAGGAGACGGGCGTTGATTTAGCACATTGACTGTGAACCCCACTGTCGTCTGGAGGTGATCTACAACTGTGGTGAGCCCGCCTTTATAAGCCAGTTGCTGAGGTAGGGGAAGACTGACATCCCCGACCTCCAAAGGAATGCTGCAAACACTGCCATCAATTGAGTTAACACTAGGGAATGGGGCGCCAGAGTGCCTGGCTCCAAGACTGCAGCACTGTAGTGAGGCTTCTTGCACTGGGTGCACCACCCAATGTAATATGTCTCTTATTATGATGCTCTAATACCATCCTGCCACTCATGCTGACAGCTCAGATATGAGGCACCCTATAGGTATCTTCGGAATCCTGCTGTGAGGCCAGCCAACGGTATTCACTGGTGCAATGTCCCCCACGGATGGCTGTAACAAGATGGCAGCATTCTTGATGTAGGCCAATTGCGGTGTGCAGCGGAGTGACGCTCGTTCACTACTTCCTGGGAAGGGGAGAGGAGTTGATCTAACGGCTAGGGCGCTTCACCTCGGACCTGGGGAACTGGGTTGGAGTCTCGGTAATGACGCTAAACATCCTGCAATTCTGAGCAAATCACTTAATCTTCCCGTGCCTAACAAAAAAGGAATGCGTGTCCTCATGTAGCATAACTGGTGCTATGTAAAGCGCTCGGATACCTGTTTGGATTCGGGTCAAGTTCGCGCTATATAAAACTCTACAAAAAAAAAAAAAAGGGGGCCTGTTACTGCAGGGTGCCAGAAGGCTGCTGAGGTGTGCTCCCTGCTTCAGAGGAACATGGAGCTCACAGGCGAGGAAGGGAGACTTGCCAAGGGAGGGAAACTATCTGAATGGCGCAGAGGTGGTAACGAGTGTGAGGCTTTCTGGAACCCTTTGGTGGGGTGGAGGCAGGTGAAATAGATTGGAGCGGGTCCTGTCTGACCCCCAACAAATCAAAGGAGTGTGGCAGTGAGAACTGGAGGTTGCTGTGAGGTGTGTTGTGCCCGCCTAGCCCCTGGTGAGGTTGGATGACCCCGTGTGAGTAGGGGGCTTGCCAAGGGTGCGGAGTCTGGACCACGCCTCTCTGCTCCTAAAATAATGGTACTAATAGAGCACTGAAGGGACGTGCTGCTGGTGCAGAGCTGGAGAGTGGTGTACAGCGGTGCAGTGAGGGACCTGATTAGGACGATTTAATCTGGCTCAATAGAATTGTGCTATCAGGGGGAGCGGTTTACTGACCTTTTTAGCCACGGGCTGCTTCCTATAGCTGCTTGAGAGCTGCTGCAACACCATATCCTTCTATACAGACTTTACTAGGGCGGCCCAGGAGGCCAGACGTGAATACCTGCCTGTGAAGTGCCAACTTCACCAGGCAGGAGTCACCTATGCAATTTTATACCCAGCACACCTTAAAGTCATTGACTGAAATAAAGCCCAGTTTTTTTTTAAACCACAGAGTGCAAGTGCGTTTCTGAAGACACTGCTTACTGAGGTTAAGGGAGGAGGGGGGGGGTCTATCCTGAGGCGAAACATCTCCCTGGGCGATTTTGAGTGATGTGAAATGATAAATATTGCCACTCCGTGGGGAGCTGCTATGATCCCACGGACCCAAGCAGAGATTTAGTATGAGTCCTTTCCAAGGCACAGATATTCCACCACCCATGGATGAAACATGTTTGACACACCGCAGGAATGATTATCAGGGCAGACTGTGCACTAGCCCGTGGCGTACTTCACTGGACACTGTACTGACTACATAAGTTATGGCCTGCATCATGTTGAATTGTGTGACAACTTGAAGGAGACTGTTGGATCGGCACAATGGATCCTATGACCCAAAAACACTTACTAAGATAGGCCACTACATGGTGGTCACATAACATTTTTTATCCTACCAAAGGCCATTAAGTAATTTATTTTACAACAGCACCCGGCTGGTGCTATGCCTTTTTTTGAGGTGGTGCTCTATAGCAAGCACTCTAAGCTTCTCCCTGGGTAATCCCTATGTTGTCACTACTTTGTTTGTGCTGGTTAATGGTGCCAGTTGGCGCTTGCATGTTGTGGGAGTGAGAGGCAGCTTCATTGGTGGGCTGGGGATTGCTAGTGTGGGTGAGGGGGGATAGGGATGTTTTTTGAGGTCTTTGTCCATTGTTGAGAGAGGGATCACAGGTACACAATTTGCCCATAGGCACGTTGAACAGTTCCTTCTCTATGTGGGGACATGGCCCCATGGCTTATTACACCTGCATAGTCCAGAACATTGCACAAAACATTGCCATGATACAGGGTAATGGGCAGGGGTGACCTGGTGGAGGTACAGTGCTCACTCTGATGACAAGGAATGTGCGAGATGAAATAGCGGTACTGCAGGAAACTCTCTTGGGGGTCGGGTGAGCCTCCCTGCCACTGACAAATGGTGCATCTATAGAGCCCTAGCATTCAACTCTACTTATGCGAGTGGCGATGCTGCTCAGACGCAGGACACCTTTTAGATTACTACACAAGGCTATTGACACTCAGGGATGATACATTATAGTCTAGGCATTGATACACCATAAGAATGTCACTATTATAAACACATAAGACTGAACATTAATGACTCAGAAAGCCTCACACAGGTTTGTGGCAAATGCTCGTTATTGTCTCCTTGTTTAGTCCTAGGTGGGGGAAAGATTTCAATCTAGTGCTCAATAAACATTGTGACTGCTCAAATGAAGCTAGTCACTCACACAATGCTGCTACTGCCACCCTTTCAGACATAATGAGGACAGAGGCATTAGTGGACCTGTGGCACCCCACCCTGGCAGAGGGCACACAAGTGTTCTCTGCCCACGGTTCCTCTACAAGGCTTGACTATTGGCTTGGGACCAGTGACATCTGAGCTTGGGCGAAAAAATTTGGCCACCTTCCCAGCACTTTCTCTGACCATGCCTTAGAAAGCTCTCTAAGTGGTAACTGTGGAACACAGCCTTCATGCTTAGAGTAAAGCAGCTTGTTTTACCAGAACATAATCTTATATGTATAGATTAAGTGAAAAAGAAACAAACAGTGTATTTATAAAAATATGTATTTATTATACGACACTTAATAACACATACAGATATCTCCTACACTGAGATATACACATTACACACACTACTTTTCAATAAAAACCGGTAAGTAGCACAAATGCGCAGTGGGCGCCACAGGGAGACCAAACCATATACTAAAATAGTGGTATGCGAACCACGACTCGAGTCAAGACTATACCGAAAAGACGTAGAAGTGCCGGGGACCCAAGGAACCACCCGAGGTCAGTTACCAGTAACCCCACGGATGCCGTGTGCAGAGTGGAAACATGACCACGAGCTCGATACACGTCAATGGGTAAGTCGCGGTTGCAATTTTGAAGAAGAAGGACCCTTCCCAGTGGACCCTGAAGAAACACAGTGAAAGACAGAAGGTGGGAGAGCCACCCCACGCATGGATACCCTAGGAAGCAGGATACCTACACCAGGGAAGCCGGGTGCATTGGTGCGAAGTGGCATCGGAAACCACTATCGAACTCAATGGAGGACTTCAGGAAGATACCGCTGCTGGAGAAGGGAAAAGTGTCCGGTGGAACACAAAGGTGGATTCAAGATGAGAATTACCTGCAAGTAGAGGAGACAGAGTCTATGCAAAGTGGAAGAGACCTGGAGGCCCGGAAGACGAATGCCCACCAAAGTCGACTGTTGCAGGAGAGCTGACGGTGACCTTGAAACTGCAGCCGTGCGGACCAGGCGATGCTGTGGAAGACCAGGAGCTGTGCACGAGCTGTCCCACGCTGGATGTCGAGAGTTGAGGCCTTGGCAACTGCAACCAACATGGACAGTGAAGAAGGTACAGTGTCGAGACCAGCAAGGTCCAGTTGACTCACCACAAGCAGGGGATTCAGGGCAGGCCCCGAGCAATCAGGGGAGCCCTCAAAAGTCAAAGCAGACCCACTGAAGGACCCACAGGCCAAAGGTACAGGAGTCGCAAGAGTACCTTGAGCAGCTCACCAAGGATGCAGGCCCATGGTGCAAGTGATGCAGGAGGATGAGATGCTAGAGGTTGGGGCTACTAGGAGCCCAAAGATCTTGGAGGAAGGAAGCCAACAAACCTTTGTAACACAATATACTGATACAAACACTACTCAGTGGTGTATGTATTTCACTATATTTTTCTTCACAGTTTATTTCTCTTACATAGGAAAGAATATTAGAGTGGTATCTGGGAGTATCCTTTTTTGATCCTGAAGAATAGCCTTGAGGTAGCGCTAGAAACATGTCAACCAGCGGAACTAGGGCCCATCTATCCTCCCAAGTCCCCCTATTTCCCCATATTTTTTAATCATACCAGTGTGAGGTAAAAATTAAAACGTTTTTTTTTCTCTCCTACTAAACCAGGCGTTTTAAATCTTTCCTCCCACTCCTTTTTTTGTCCATAGACTTCATACTAAAAATAGATTTTTACCACCTATAAGGCCTGCGTATGGAGCAGAGAGAAAGTTCCTACAGGAGGACAATGGCTATAAGGCATGATATACTGTAATACTCAATTGGAAATGTGCTATTCTACATTGTCAGCTGCCAGAAGTTCCAGATATTTGGGGCCCCTACATATGTTTTTATTATGTGCAACTACCCAAGTTACTGAACCTGGCACCAATATCACCCGAGCGGTGAAGTTGGACCTGCTGCTTGGTCCAGCATTTGGCTATATATTGCTACGGCTAAATCTTATCTAACACTGGCCTCAGTCCTTTCTAGGAAGTAAGAAATAGCAGAAATAAAACCCAGTTTCAATCTCCAAGAATTCAATCCTCTCTTTGTCTCTTTACAAAAGAGCCAGAACTCTTTTCAGCAAAATGACAAATGGTCCACCGAAAGTCGCTCTGATGTAGGTGGAATAGGCGGCGGGATGGAAAAGAGTGCCAGGGGGTAGCCCTGCTGGACTATCTGCAGGACCCATCTGTCAGAAGATATGGCTTGCCACCCTGTAACAAAATGAGTGATCTCAGATCACATGGGTAGGTCACGTGCCACTAAGGAGAAACTAAAGCATCTTGAAAGCGGCTGTGGGAGGGCTGGAAACGGAGAAATGTGCTGCCCCAACTGGTCTGGAAACAGGCTGCGAGTTCCCTGACTCCGAAAGGAGTGGGGCACCTGTTGTTGGGGTGGTGGCCCTTGAGGTTGCGTGAAAGCAAAGCCCCTAGTGATACCTCAAAAGGGAAGAAAATGTTGAGGATATGGGCTTATGGCGTGGGAAGACTGAGAGCGTGCATAGTAGCTCTACTCTCTTTAAACTACTCCAGGGAGGAGTCTACCTTCTTGCCAAAGAGGCAAAATCCTTCATATGGTATATTCATGAGTAATTCCTGATTGCCACCCAAGAAGCCTGTGGATGTTATCTAAGCATAGTGGTGGGAGCAGCACACTAGTTCCAACCACTCTGCCTAAACAGTCGATTAAGCCCAGGTCTGGCCAGATAACATATTTGGCTGCGTTCAGGCCATCTTGAATGGTTTGCTCCAAATTAGCGCGGATGTTGTTTGGGACTGCTGGCAGGATTTTTTAGATCATGTCCCATTAAGCATGAGTGCAGGTACTCAGTAACCAGATGGCATTGACTAATCTGTGGGCATGGCTAGTAGATGACTGTAGGAAAGTAGGATCATTCTGGCATAGATACCCCAGCTTTTTGCCAGGTGTCAGTATGTTTTCACTGTAGTTCAGTGCGATCCCGCTAACCAGGACCCCAGTGGCAGTGCTCTCTCCTCTGAATTTGCTGGTAAGTACTTTGTACACCCCACAATTGGCATACTGGAGTACCACTGTAGGTCCCTAGTATATGGTACGGAGGTACCCAGGGCATTGGTACACCAGGGGTCCCCCATGGGTTGCAGCTTATATTGTGCTACCCATGGGAGTCGATGCAAACGGTGTCTGCAGAGCTGCTGTAGCAGTCTGTGTGAAATGGTGCATGCACTTTTCACTTTAGATATAAGGTTTTCCTTATATCCCAGTAACTACATGTTTAACCTATAAGTCACCCTTAAGGTAGGCCCTTCAGTCCAAGAGCAGAGTGCATGGTTCTAAGTGTGTGGGTATGACCGCATGAGCAGAGGTACAAACTCCAGACTCCATTCTCTAGGCTTTGTAAATGAGGGACAGTCATTTTAAGGTATGTAGTGGACACTGGTAAGTCGAGATGTCTAACTACATAATGGCTGCCCGAACCTGGTCATGTTTGGTATCAAATATGTTGGGCTCATGTAACTACACTGGTTCCAGTGTTAGTTGCATGATACCTGGAGAGCTCCTCAGAGGCCCTCTTAGTGCCTACCTTAGTAGACTTAGAGTTTGTTTCCCAGCCCGGGTTGCTGCCGGCCTCAGGCACTGTTCTGCCCTTCTGCTGCTGAGCTTAACTCAGGCAGGGGAAGCTGAACAAAGGATTTCCTGTGAAAGAGAAGTGTGGCCACCTCTCGATTAGAATTAAGTAGGGTGGGGGCACTTTCGAGCACCACCAGACTGATTTGAAGGGCACATTTGGTGCACTCCTTGCATAAACCAGTTTCACCCAGTTCAGGAGGCCTTGGCTCACGCTCTGGTGCGAAACTACACAAATGACAGGAGAGTGTCAACCTCTCTGTCCAGCTCCTCCCTATGAAGGTGCTCAGGGCCCCCCTGGTGGCCACTTGATTCTGACATGTTAAATCATGGCTCCTGGGAGCATCTGACTGACTAGGCCAGCAATGTAGCGCCCCTGACCACCCCCCATCGATAGGTGGATGACCACAGAAGAGGTCCTTCCCATTTTTAGGGTTACTTAAGGGCTCCCCTCAGGGTTGGGTCCTTAGATTCATACAGACATCATCTTCAAGGACAGACTGCCTGTCATCCTAACATTGTATAAAGACTTTTCTGCTGGTTGACACTGTAACTCTGATTTCTTCAAGCCAGAACTAAAGGCAAGACTGCTCTCGGCGGTAAGACTACTGCTGCAACTTTGTGTCCACGCTCTAAGTTTTTGCAACTCCATTGCCATGCATCCTCTGAGTCAGCAGGGATTCTGCCTGCAACACAGGTGGTGGTTTGTTGGTTCTCCAGAGGCTTGACCAGTCTTCCCTGCAACTTGGGTGACTGTAATTCCTATCCAGCCGACGTGAACTGCCTCCCTGTGCACCGCATCTGTTTGCCGTTGTCACGGCTTATTGGCTCTCATCACAGAAGATATTTTAGCTCCAAGCAGCCCCAGCCTCCAGCATTGCACAGCTCCAAGAACGATGTCCTGCCTACATTCTCTGCACTGTGGGACTTCATCTTCTGTCTGCTGCTGAGGCTCTCCTACGGCTCCCTGTGTCTGCTGCCAGAGGGTCCTCGAAGGGGCTCCAACGATTTCTGCTGGCTCTCCTGCGTTCTGGGGACCGGCCCGGACTTACCCTTGCTGGATTAGTCCCACAGACATTGCTAGTTTGCATCCAAGTGTCTTTTTCTTCAACCAGACTGATGCAGCTGCCAATGCTTGTTGGTGGTCCTGCCAGCCACTGACATCCCTGTATTCCTCATCTATCGTGGGACAGCTTGTGGACGGCCCCTGTGCTCCAGCATGGTCACCTGGGCTCCACAGCTGCTTCCTAAATACCGTTGTGCTTCAGCAAGTACCTCTCACAAGGGGTGGGTGGCATTTGGCTACTGCTCCTCCAGGGCACTTCCAGGTGGTTAGACTCTGTCCCCTCTGCTTTCAGGTACTTCTCATCCAGAATCCACGTTTGGGTTCTACCGTCCTGGTTCACGAGTCACTGCAGCAACCGGGCTTCCCAGATCCTCCATTGGTTCCTATGGGCAGTTCCGACACCACTTCACCCCAATGCACCCAGGATTCCTGGTGTAGGTATCCTGGTACCCAGGGTATCCAAGGGTATGGTGGCTCTCCAACCTCCGTTTATCCAATTGGTGTCCTCGGGATCCTTTGGGAAGGGTCCTGAAAAAAGAAAAGACCAACCACGACTTACCCTGTGTTATCCTATGGACGTTTGACCCGGTTTCACCACTCTGCACCTGGGCGCCTTGGGGTCCATAGCTACTCACCTTTGTGGGTTCTTTATTTCCCCTGTGCTTCTCTGTCCTTGAGTAGCAGTCTTGTTTTGGTGCTACCTCTTATACCACTTTCTTAGTATATGGTTTGGCCCCTCTATAAGGCCCCACACCCTTTTCTATGCTACTTACCTGTTTCCAAAGTATTTCTTGTGTGTATTTGATATCCCCGGGTAGGAGATATACCAAGTTAGTTATTAGAGTTGTTTTCATAATTACTACTGTATTTTTGTAAACACTCGGGTGGTTCTTTCTTGTGTGAAAGCTTGCTGCCTATGTGGTAAATGTACCTGCTTTATTCCCTTCTGAATAAGCCTTAGCTGCTCTCCACAGCTACCCCTTGAGAGTTTTGGTTACCAGGGAACTAAACACAATCACTATGGGTTGCCTGGACTCAGTGCACACTGCCTCACCACAGGTGGACACAATATACTAAGCCAGGATCCTACAAAGTTAACATCCTCTTTTCAAATACTTGCACTCCTTTCGGTGCTCTTTCCATCCAGGGAGTAGTTGCAAAATGATTAGGGTTAATCCTGCAGGAGAAGGCCTGTACTACAAGATTTTTCGGAGAAGGATGTTGAATTGGCAAGGCAGGGTCACCAGGAGTTGGTTTGTGACAACCTGGCACTTGCCTATAAATGTGTGCGCAGGAGCAGAGCTTGGACCAAGTGCACCATAATGGTGTCAGTCAGGGCCTCAGTTAACAGAAGTAGTGCTTCAGAGGAAGAGTGCCCTTCTTGTAAGACATCAATAAGTACATTGTCTTAACCTTAACAGAAGGAAACTGTAGATCTAAGACCTAGCCGTCTGTCTGGTTACAATGGTGAATGAGACCGACTCTTCTGTGTAAGGACCTCCTGCAGGTCCATATAAAATGTGTCATCATCCTATTGGGGGTACGGGGTCACTCATCTCATTTAAAATGTCTCCATAAAAAATGCAGTTTATGCCTGCATCATAGTATAAATTTAGTCTTCGAGCAGGACAGAAATGTCAGAGATGCACTGCTGATGTGGCATACTTTACACATATTACTTGGAAGTGTCCTGGCTTCCCCAAATATTGGGGAGAAATTTTCATACAACTGAGCAAATTGTCAGATTTATCCCTCACACCTTCTCCTTTGATGGCCCTTTTTGGGATATGTACATAAGCTCCCTGCTAAGAATAGGTGCTCTGTAACATTATCACCGCTGATTGACTAATGACGTATATTTATGGCATGAGGCACATGCACCCTGTCGCAGATCAAATGGTGGTTGGCAGACTTAGTGATTTGTGACCACGGATTAGACACATTTGTCACGTTGATTCCACACATATCCCGACCTAAGGACATATGGGTAATACATGCAACCAAATGCGTCAGACTGACATTTTTTAAGTAAAGCTGGCCAGGGATTGTTATCTGACTATATGCACAGGTGCAAGCACTTGTATATCAATACGATTAGCTCTGTGGCACATTTATCTCTAATAGTTGACACTTTTGTAGGAAAGTTCTCTTTTTAGCATGGTTACCCACCATTTTTTGCCAGACTCTGATGTTTCCTTGACTGACAGTGCACTGGGTTCCTGCAAACCAGGTTCCAGGTGCCTGTGTTCTTTCCCAAAACTGTAACTTTGTTTCCACAATTGGCACACCTCTGGCTCACATAGGTCCCTTGTAAAAGGTATCAGTGGTACTAAGGGCCTTGTGACCAGAAAGAGTCTCAAAGGGCTGCAGCATGTATTTTGCCACTTTAAGAAACCACTCGCCAAACACAGGTGTACAGCCGCAGCAGCCTGCATGTTGTGGTTCAGATAAAAGTGAAGAGTCCACCTGGCACACATCTGCATACTGACGTCAGTTCCACCCATTTTTTCCGTGCCGTCGAGGCGAATGGGTGAACCGGCAACATTTCACAAGTATACACAGTATGGAATATGCTACTTACCAGTATTCATCTGTTCTTGGCATGTAGAGCTGCAGATCTACACACTTGTGCATAGATCGCCATCTGGTTTTGGGCCCGGATGTTTGCAGTTTGTTTTTCCTCATGGAAAGTCTTTGGAAGTCACGAGTTCGGTGACTCTTCCCTTGGATCGTGTTGTGCATGGGCTTCGGCTCCATCCTCAGATTGTTTTTCGCCAGCAGGGAAAGATGGAGCATAGTAATAACAGTGAAGATGCCCATGTGTGTGTTATCTAAATAAGATAAGCTGGAACAGATACAGGTAGCCGGGGAGGCGGGTGGGCGTGTGTAGATATGCAGCTCTACATGCCAAGAACAGATGCATACTGGTAAGTAGCATATTCCGTTCGAGGCATATGAGCTGCAGATTACACACTTGTGCATAAATTATATAGCAGTACCCACCGTTAGCGGCGACCACCCGTATCTGTTGCAGTGGTTTGAAAAATGTTTTGAGTACAGCCTGGCCCACACTAGCTTGTTGCTTAGTTTGCACATCTACACAATAGTGTTTGATGAAAGTGTGCGGTGTTGACCATGTAGCTGCTTTGCAGATATCATCTAATGGGATGTTCCCTAGAAAAGCCATTGAAGCCCCTATTTTACGTATAGAATGGGCTTTAGGGGGAACGGATAGCGTTCGTTTTGCTTTATGGTAGCAAATTTGAATACATTTGACAATCCACCTAGCTATCCCCGACTTGGAGATGGGGTTGCCCTTGTGTGGTGGAGAGAAAGAGACAAACAGTTGTTTGGTCTTACGGAAAGGTTGTGTTCTCTCGATGTAGTAGAGTAAGGCTCGTTTGACATCTAGTGTGTGAAGAGCTCTTTCTGCAACAGTTTGTAGTTGCGAGAAGAATACTGGTAGTTCTACAGATTGGTTTAGGTGAAAAGGAGAAATGACTTTGGGGAGGAATTTTGGGTTGGTACGGAGAACCACCTTATTATGGTGCATTTGTAGAAAAGGTTCTTGAATAGTAAATGCTTGTATCTCACTGACCCTTCTGAGGGAAGTGATGGCTACAAGATAAGCGGTTTTCCATGTTAAGAATTGAAGTTCACATTTGTGTAGGGGTTCAAAAGGAGGTCCCATTAGTCTGGTGAGAACGATATTTAGATTCCACACAGGTGAGGTTGGCACTCTGGGGGGAATTATTCTTTTAAGGCCTTCCATGAAGGCTTTAATGGCAGGTACTCTAAAGAGTGAGAGATGTTGCCTGTTTTGTAGGTAAGCTGCTATGGGTGTGAGGTGTAGTCGAATGGACATATAGGCTAGATTGCACCTTTGTAGGTGGAGTAAGTACCCTATGATGTGTTGAATGGACACATCTAAGGGATTGATGGTGTTGTTATGACAATAGATAACAAAACGTTTCCACTTGGCGGCGTAGCACGATCTAGTGATAGGGCGCCTAGCTTCTTTGATGACGTTCATACAGTCAGGGGGAAGATTTAGGTACCCGAATTCTAGGATTTCAGGAGCCAGATCGCAAGGTTAAGCTGAGCTGGGTCCGGGTGTCCGATCTCTCCATGGTTCTGGGTTAAGAGGTGTGGAGAGAGGTGTACCACGGTTGTCTGGCCCAAGTTGGCGCTACTAATATTAGTATGAGGGAGTGCTGTTGTAGTTTGCGCACTACTAGTGGAATGAGTGGGAGAGGCCGAATAGCGTATGCAAATCTGCCTGACCAGTTCATCCATATCGCATTGCCTTTGGACAATGGGTGTGGTTATCTGGCGGCGAAGCTTGGGCATTTTTTGTTTTCGTGGGTGGCGAAGAGGTCTATCTGTGGATGCCCCCACATTTGAAAGTATGGGTGAAGAACTTGCGGGTGAAGTTCCCACTCGTGGAGTTGTTGTGTTTGTCTGCTGAGTAGATCTGCTATAGTGTTTTGTACTCCTGGGACATGTTGGGCTAGGAGAAAGATTTTCCGGGGTATGGCCCATCTCCATATGCTCTGTGCTAATTGAGAGAGCTGTGGAGAGTGTGTGCCGCCTTGTTTTTGAATATAATACATTGCTCTCATTAGGACTGCTTTGCCCAAAATTTGTGTCTGAAAGGATTTTAGGGCTAGGAAGATCGCTAGTAACTCCAGATGATTGATATGGAGTAGCTTCTGTTGAGGTGTCCATTTGCCTTGCATGGTGAGATGTAATAGATGAGCTCCCCAGCCGGAGAGCGATGCGTCTGTTGTTAGTACTATCTGGGGAACTGGGTCCAGGAACGATCGACCTTTGGAAAGGTTTGTGGTGGTCCACCACTGCAGAGAGCGATGGGTACGACTGTCTACCAACACCAGATCTGTTAATTGACCCTGGGCCTCGTTCCATTGGTGCGCTAAGCACTCTTGGAGAGGACGCATCTGGAGTCTTGCGTGAGGTACTATGAAGATGCAAGAGGCCATCATCCCTATAAGTTGCATGAACACCCGAGCTGGAAGGGAGTGTTGTGCTATGAATTTTGCGTGTAGAGCCTGAATGCTTGCAATCCTGGCAGGATTGGGGTAGGCGAGCGCTTTTGAGGCGTCCATAGTGGCACCTAGATATTGTTTTATGTGGGATGGTTGGAGATGGGACTTTTCGTGGTTTACCGTGAAGCCCAGCTGATGAAGTAGCTGGATGGTGGTGTGTGTGTGTTGTACACACTGATTGTATGAACTGGCTTTTATCAACCAGTCGTCTAGGTATGGGAAGACATGAATGTGTTGTCTTCGCAGATGTACTGCCACCACTGCTAGGCACTTGGTGAATACCCGTGGTGCGGTTGTGACTCCAAACGGGAGCACTTTGAATTGGTAGTGTTGGCCGTCCACTACAAATCTGAGGTACTTCCTGTGAGCCTTGTGCACTGGAATGTGGAAGTAAGCGTCTTTTAGGTCCAAAGTGGTGAGGAAGTCGTTTTGGGAAAGTAGCGGAAGTACCTGCTGAAGCATCACCATATGAAAGTGGTCTGAGTGTATGTATGTGTTTAGGGGCCGAAGGTCTAGGATGGGCCGTAGAGTCTCGTCCCTTTTTGGTATGAGAAAATACAGGGAGTAGACCCCTATATTTTGTTGGTTGGTCGGAACGTGTTCTATTGCCTCTTTGTCTAGAAGGGAGATTACCTCCTGCTTGAGTAGCCGCAGATGTTCTGGTGACATCGGGCGTTGTCTGGGTGGAATGTTTGGGGGGGGGGGGGGTAGATGTTAGTTCTAGGCAGTAGCCTGACCGAATTATTTGTGTTACCCATTTGTCTGAGGTGATGGTAGTCCAGACCGGAAGGAAATGTTGGAGTCTGCCCCCGACCAGAGTGTGATGGTCTGGGGGAAGTGGAGGGAAGTCATTGGGTAGGCGCGGTGGCAGAGCGGGCGGTGTTTGTTTTGCCTCTGCCTTTGTTATTGTTGCCCCTGTAGCCTCCTCTTTGGTAACCCCTTGTAAAGGTGGACTGAGTAGGGGATTTGTATGAAGTGGAAGCGGTGTCTGAGGAGTAGCCTCTGGATGTGCTCCGAAAGGAAGAGCGGCGAAAGGAGCGTCTGGGAGGGTGAGATTGTAAGGCTCCCATGGATTTTGCCGTGTCAGTGTCCTTTTTCATTTTCTCTAGGGCGTCATCCACTTTGGGGCCAAACAGATGTTCCTGGTCAAAGGGATGGTTGAGGATGGAGGCTTGTACCTCCGGTTTAAAACCGGATATCCTTAGCCAGGCATGGCAACGGAGGAGGACACTAGTATTGATAGCCCTAGAGGCTGTGTCTGCTGCATCTAAGGCACAACGTATGGAGGTATTGGTAATTGTTTTGCCCTCCTGAATTAGCTCATTGGCCCTAGCTTTGTATTTATCAGGGAGATGGTGCATTATGGCTTCTAGCTCGTCATAATGGGCCGTCATACCTCGCTAGTAGTGCTTGTGTATTGGCGATACGCCATATATTGGCCGCTTGAGATGCAGTACGCTTGCCTGATGCGTTCAAGAGTTTAGACTCTTTGTCACCTGACGCCTGGGAGTTGACCCTTTTCCGTGCTGTGGATACCACCAAGGAATCTAGTGGAGCTGGCCCTCTGATGTAGGAGGGGTCTGTTGGGGCGGCTCTATATTTCTTCTCAATGCGCGGGTTAATGACCCTGGCCCTGACAGATACCAGACTCTTCGTGTCCAATCCGGAGCTACAAGAATGACTTGGGCCCGGTCATGCTTTATCTTCTTCAGCACTCTGGGCAGAAGTGGTATAGGCGAAAAGCGTATAAAAGACCGCAATTCCACTCGCGACGAAAAGCGTCGCCGAGCGAGTGCTGCCTTGGAAATTCCAATGTGCAGAACTGCTGACATTGCGTGTTCTCTTCGGTGGTGAACAGAGCTAACCAAGGCTCTCCCCACTGCTGAAAGAGACCTTGCACCACCTCACAGTGAATATGCCATTCGTGATCCATCATGCACCAGTGGCTGAGTTCGCCCACCCTGGCGTTGAAAGAACCTGCCAGGTGTTAAACCACCAGGGACATGCCCTGAATTTCCAGCAACGTCCAAAGACGAAGAGCCTCCTGACATAGGGTCCACGACCCCACCCCGCCCTGTTTGTTCCAGTACCACACGGCGGTGGTGAGGTCTGTAAACACCTGCACTACTCTTCCTTTGACAGAAGGAAGGAATGCCTTCAGTGCAAGACGGATCGCCCGAAGCTCCAGCAAGTTGATGTGGAGCCCGGACTCCGCCCGAGACCAGAGAACTCTGATCCCCGCCTCCCCCATGTGGCCGCCCCATCCCAAAAGCAACGCATCTGTCACCACTGTGAAGTCTGGTTGGGGACGGGAGAGGGATCTGCCGTTGACCCAATCCTGGTTTGTTAGCCACCACTGCAATTGGTGTGCACTGTCCTCTGTGATCTGGACAACATCGGAAATATTCCCCTGATGCTGCGCCTACTGGAACTTCAGGTCCCACTGCAGAGCCCGCATATGCCACCTGGCATGGTCCACCAGCAGGATACAGGAGGCCATGAGGCCTGGCAGCCTCAGGGTCATTCTCACTGAAATCCGGGGTAGAGGTTGAAACCTCAGTATCACAGCCATATCCCTGACTCGCTGCTCAGGAGGATAGGCCCGAAACTGTGCTGTATCTCAAACCGCTCAGATGCAAAGGAGCTTCTTAGAGGGAATCGTGTGTGACTTTGGCGCGTTGATAGTGAACCCCAGCGAATGCTGGAGGTCCACCGTCATCTGGAGGTTGGAAACGCCAGCCTGGGGCAAACTCGCCTTCAACAGCCAGTCATCGAGATAGGAGAAGACTGGAACCCCTGATCTGCGCAGATGAACTGCGGCCACCGCCATCTCTTTCGTGAACACCCGAGGGGCGCTGGTAAGGCCAAAGGGGAGCATGGTAAACTGAAAATGCTCTTGGCCTACCGAGAACCGTAGGTAACACCGGTGGACTGGCAGGACGGGGTGTGAAAATAAGCATCCTGGAAGTCCAACGCTACCATCCAGTCTCCAGGGTCGAGGGCAGACAGGACCTGAGCAAGTGTCAACATTTTGAACTTCTCCTTCCGGAGGAAGCGGTTGACGTCTCTGAGATCAAAGATAGGACGCAGGCCTTTGTCCTTCTTGGGCACCAGGAAGTAGTGGGAATAATAACCATGACTTACTTCTGGCACTGGGACTCGCTTGATGGCTCCCTTGGCCAGAGAGCTGCAACTTCCTGACAGAGAAGGGCCAAGTGATCCTATGACATGCGATGGAGTGTAGGTGGCATGGAGTGAGGGGTAGTCTCGAAGAGGAGGGAGTAGCCCCTTCGGACTATCTGCAAAACCCATCTGTCCGACGTGGTGATGTGTCAGTGGGAGAGGTGATGGTGGAGCCTGCCACCCACTGGCAACTGGTGGCCCTGAAATGCCAGACTAGGAAGGCTTAGAGGCTGCTGCAGAGGGGGCACTGGTGGACTGGCCTTCCCGCTGGCCCCCCAGACCTACGGTGCTGGGTCCCTGCCGCGCAGAGGCTGAGTAGCTTGCGCCGGCCTGTGGCCATGGGTGGAACATGGTAGGGCACCCCTTCCATAGCCACAAAAGGGGCGAAAAGCGGACTGAATGGGGCAAGAGGTGGCAGCGAGGCGCAAGGGTCTAGCCGTAGCCCGAGAGTCCTTGAAGCGCTCGAGCGCATAGTCCGCCTTGTCGCCAAACAGGCGACGGCCATCAAAAGGCATGTCCAAAAGGCAAGTGGACCTCAGCCAGGCCTAGCGTCTCAAGGCTACTGATGTAGAAATCGTTCTACATAGCGAGTAGGTAGTGTCCAGCCCACATCGGATGGTGAACTTCACTGCGTCTCTACCCTCTGCAACCGCACAGGTGAGTACAGTGCGGACTCCTCCGGGCACTGTGGCAGTACTTGTGCAAACTTGTCCCACACAGAGTGGCTATAGCGGCCCAAGAGACTTCCTAAGCTGGTGGAATAAAACATCTTCTTCTCAAGATGATTCACCTCATTGGATTCCCTATCTGGGGAAGCAGTACAGAACGCGCCTTTGGACGTTGAGGCTTGGACCACCAGGCTCTCTGGGGGTAGGTTTTTGGGATAGGGAAATGGGGTCGCCCGGGGCCAGGTGGTTGTGTTGGGCAATCATCCCATCCACAGAAGCCCCTGTGATGGACTTGGACCAGGTACCCAGAAGGATGTCGGTGAGGGTCTCATTGAACGGCAGCCTGTCGCCCTACGCAACACCACAGTGTAGGAGGCTCCCTCCTCCATGGCCACGGTAGGGGGAGAAAGCATGCCAAGGTCTGAGCAGGTATCCAGACGACTGGCTTCCCCCAACTCCTCTCTTCAGTCCGGCTCTTTTAGCTGGTCCGCCAAAGGGTCAACAGACCCCTTCCAGTCCTCCTCACCCTCCTCTGGCTGCCACTCAGGGCTAAAATAAATGCCAGGATAGAACAGTGTTACAAAAGTAAAGGTCGGCGCCGGTATGACTCAATGTTCTGATCGAGGGAGAGGCCGGAGTTGACGGCGGCTGGGGACACAGCCGGCGTCGGAGGCGTTGTCAGTTTAATCGGCGCTGGGGGAGGTGTCGAAAGGTCAACCGGAGTCGATTTGAATCCGGGCCTGGAACCCTGGGGGCCCTACAGCATCAGGGCTGGAGCCAACGGCATCGAAGACCTAGAACCCCCAGCCGAGTCGGCAGGCCCCGAAGGCAAGCCAGCAGAGTCGGGCTGCCCAAAGATGGAGTGGAGGGCTCGTAAAAAGCACGAAGCTCGGCAGGGGAAGCTTCGGCTTCCGGGAAGGGAGGGAAGCTTGGAGCCATCCTGGCAGTCGCCGCGGGCGGAGCCGAAGGACGACGACCTTCTGCGTCCCGCATTGCGTCTGCCAACAGACGGGGAGAAGGCGAAGAGCGACGGTGCTTCTTCGCCTTCTTCTTGTGTTTCGACTTACCCGAAGACTTCGAAGATGAATGATGATAGTGACTCCACGACCAGTCCCACGACCTCCCTCTCGACCGGTACCTCGAGCGGCATGGAGCGGACTACCGGGCCTCCAGAAGCTTTCGGGAACGCTCCCGCAAAGACTGCGGATACATGGCCAGACAGACGGAGCACACTTCGGGTCGTGGTCACGCTTCAGAGGTACACAAGGTGTGGGTCCGTGACCGACATCAATTTGTAATCGGAGTCACAAGGTTTGAAGCCGGTACGTCGATGGGACATCCTGATATGCACCAGAAATCGAACGACTCGAAAAGACTTTGACAAAAGTCGAAAAACCTTTTGTCAAAAAGTGACTAAGGGTACGGCTCTCTCCGGATCTGCACTAGCTGGAGCAAAAAAAAAAAATGATGTCAGTGCACACGGGTGGCGTCTAAGTAGATACGGCGACATTATTCTGACGATCACGACGCCAACAGCGAATGCAGAGAAGACCGACATCACCTACTGACACGCAGAGGTACTGATAAAGAAGAATTCTCCAGATCCAGTCTGACGGCTGGGAGTAATTCTAAGGTGAGGAATCTATAACTAATAGTCTCTTTCAGATTATAGACATTTTCTAGTGACAAGCATCACATAATTTCAAATAACAATGAAATACATGAATTCCATACCAATAATCTTTTCGGTATAAGTAGACAGGAAGTTCTTTCCATTTTAACAATTTATTCTTTATTTTATTGATAAGAGGGATATCATTTAGGGCATAAAGATCGTTAATGGTTTCCGTAACGTATATCTCTAAATATCTCTTAGGCCGTGAGTTAACAAAAAGACTAGGAGCCAGATGTACGACAGGCATAATAGTGCCTCGCAAATTGCGACTCGCAATTTGAGGGGCGCTATTTTGCATGTACAACAGTGTGTTTAACGCTGTTTGCGATTCCCAATGGGTTCGCAAATTGCAAGGCTCAAGAATTTTAATGAGCCTCTCGCAATCTGTGAGCCCATTGGGATGACAGGCTCTCCCAGGGATGGTGGCCTGCTGGGCTCAGCGGATAACCATGTCTGGTACTGCTTTTAAATAAAGCATTTTTTTTTTTTAAATGCAGTCCCTTTTCCTTAAAGGAAAACGGGATGCATTTAAAAACATTTTTTTTTTTAAATGTCGGAAAACATTCATACATGGCTCTGCAGTCGCTATTAGGAAGGGAACGCCCCTTCCTAATAGCAAGTCGCAAATAATTTGCGACTCGCTACATAGGCTTTGTACATGGCCCACAGTGATTCTGCATGCGCAAACGGTTCGCAAACCTGTTTGCACATGCAAAATCACTTCGTACATCTGGCCCTAGATCTGTTAATAGTGACTCAGCTGAGCAATTGCAAAGTATGATTTCCGTCTTAGATTTATTAATTTTATAGCCCCCAAAGGCTTGGAATTCCTGAAACAAATAAAAAAAATTGCAATTGCACTTCCCTTTCAGGCTTTAAAAATAGGGCAATATCATCCGCATACAGTTTGATATTAGTCATGCTGATCATTGGAGATGGTGTGCCACTCAGAGAGCGGATGGCTATAACTAGAGCTTCTATAAAACAGGCAAAGATTAAGGGGTAGAGCGGGCAGCCTAGTCTTGTCCCCCTAACTACTCTACAAGCACCAACCCTCTTGGAATTCACAATTATTTGTGCCATGGCCCCCCTCATAAAATGTTGCAATAACTGTGATCAGTTCGGGGGGGAAAACCAAATTTGGCCAGTGATTAGAATAGGCTTTCCCAGCAGACAAGGTCTAAAGCCTTTTCTGCATCTAAAAGCATTACCTGGGACGGTATTTTATTCTGTTTAAAATAATCCTGCACTTCAATGAGGAAGGTGGTGTTAAAAGATAATTGCTGCCCTGCAACAAAGCTGCATTGATCCTTATGGATTAGAGAACCTGTACAGTTGCTAATTATGTTAGCCAGCAATTTGGCAATAATCTTGCAATCAGAATTCAACAAACTAATGGGTCTATAGAAGTTTATAGCTTCCTTATCTTTATCTTTTCTTAAAAGCTAATGACCACTGCTGTTCTAAAAGAAGGTGGTATTTCCCCGCCTTGCACAATATAATTGGCCAGTAGCACGAGTTCCTTATTCAGACTTACGCTAAACTTTAAAAAAAACTCAATTGGAATCCCATCTTCCCCACAAGGTTTGCCATTGGCCATAGTTCGAACCACTCCTATTTCTTATATTGTCACATCGGCCATTAGACTTGAGGATTGATCAGTAGGTAGATTTGTAATTTGCAATCCACTAAAAAAAGAAACTAGCTTTGTGCTATCCACTTCTTGCCTAACGGAGTAAATAGACTCATAATGCCTGACAAACTCACTTTGTATTATGTTTTCATCTGTAATATGACTCTTAGTGAGTTTATCACTTAGTGCAAGAACTCTGTTCTGAGCTTGTTTATCCTTTGTTTGCCAGGCTAGAAACTTGCCTGTAAACTCGCTCTCTTCATAGACATTCTATAGAAAGGCCGAGTTAGCAGTGTAAACTTTAGAGTAGTAGTAATCTTACATCTCCTGATGAGCCTGTCCCAATGCCTTTTTGTTCCTATTGCTTTTATCCCTCAGGTATCGCTCGTTTGTATGCTTAACCTATGCCTCAAGGTGATTTCTCTTTATCATCTGTGCCTATCTCATGGCAATCTGCTTGGATGATATAACCCCACGAAATACATTCTCCAATGAGGCTGTATCTCTATTAATCTGGAAAAAGACCTCCATCTCTGCATGAATTTTCTCACAACAGACTTCGTCCTCTAGAAGAATTCTATTAAATGTCCATTTCGGGGTATTTGAGTTTCTACCGATACCTCGTAATTCTAGTTTTAACAGTGCATGGTCTTAAAAGCAGTTTTGTATATATACGCAATTAGCCTGTAATAGGTCCCTGGAGAGCAAACAAAATCCAATCTAGCAGCTGAGTTGTATTTTGCTGAATAACATGATTATTATTTTCTTTCTGGACATCTCAACCGCCAGGAATCTATCAGATTTAAATTTGTCTCACAACCAATGATCCTTCTGATTTTTTTCCTCTGTGAGCGGCAGTGCAAGGTCTCTGTGCACCGCAGCCAAGGCTATGTGCGCCAGGAAGCCGACCGTGCATGTGAGTGCAGTGACAAATATCTAGTGGAGAATGTGTGAGTATTCATGTTAATCGCAGCGCCAGTCATCTGCTGCAATTAACATGAATACTTTCTCAGAGGCACACAATGTGCCCAGCACAGGGCCGGCTTTAGAGCTGGTGGCAGCCTGTGCGACAATGTTTGTAGGCGCCCATCAATGACCACCTCTGCCAGTGATTCCCTCACTATTACCCTTCAACAGTGCCCCTCAAGTCTCGATTACCACACTCTCGGAGACGCATTTAATTTATTTTATAGCGCCACTCATACAAGTGTAGGGTGTACTTTACATTGCACACACATTAAAGAGACAATCAATCATAGGTATGAAATCAGTCTATAAGAAATGTTACATATGACAGAGGACTGCAAGGTGTAGGAGTGACGTCATTCATACTGGTAGACAGTATAGTTTAGGAGTGTTTTGTCTGGAGAAGCACAAACTCGGATTTTAAAATATAACACCATGGTTTGGGTTTCTCTTTACTAAGAATCGTTTGTACCCAAATGAACCATTTTTGCAACATTAGGTAAATGAATGGCTGAGGAAAAAATCATAACCCTCTAATCTATACCTTGTAGTAGTCATGAAGTTAGGCTGGTGGCTAACAACATAACTCCTAGTGATGATGGCTTTCCAACTGGGTATTACTCAACATTTAGATTATCCTTCCATTTTGGCCAAAGCAAACTGTGGCATTTTACATGGAGGGAGCAAATATCAGTCCATGTGACTAGCAATAATTTCTGTAATTCTAAAAAGGACTAAGCACATTTTGGACTCTGAACATGAGGCCAGTTTGACTCTTAAATTAAGATATAGAGCTACATGGCACATCTTGCTGTGAGGCTGTAAACAATGAAATCCAAAAGGATCCACCCCTTTGAAGTCATATTTCTTTAAAAGGAGATATATTTTGTTTTAATTCTTAGAGCTCTTTTGATCTGTTAAACCTCAATAAATCAAGTGCTATCTTTGACAAAGGTTTCCGATTGCAGTTTAGCATCATCACCGTGTATATGCCTTAAAAAATACTGGAGTGCATGTTGCAAGTACAGGGCCTAGGATGCAGTTTAACATGAACAGGTAAAATAGTGCAGATCCAGACTATAGAAACAATAATCATTTGGTGATATTTTTCAAGTAGGAGTTGTTTTCAAGCACAGAACAGAGTGGGCCAGATTGTGTGCTGCGCTCAATTGCCACAAAAAATGCAGCAAGTCAACAAGCACACATGTGCTTTCAGAATCCCTTGAAAGCACACGTCAAGCTTTTAAACTTGCTGCCTTTCATTTGTTAAAAGGGCGCAGTTGCGGGACAGATTGTATGCCTTTGTTAAAGTAATCATGTTAATTGCAGCACATGATGGGCGCTGTGATTAACAGCAATACTTTCATAATGGCATACAATCTGTCCCGCAACCACGCCCTTTTAACAAAAGAAATGCAGCAAGTGCAGGGAGGCACTTGCTGCTGAACTCACCTGTGTGCGCTTCAAACAGCACACTGCACGCTCGAGGTGAGATAGGTGCGTGCTCAGACGCACAGCTTACTGGGAACAGTGCTTACGACCCTTTAACACTTCTCCTATCCGGGGTTATTTTTGTTTTCTTGACCCTGACGAAGAATTTAAACCTGGATTCTGTAAATAATTAAAATCTCTGCCCGAAATGATCAAGCCAGGTATTAGCAGCAATGCTTGGCGAAGATCCGTCAGAGGGGCGGGATTATCCTCTATTGGGGCGTAGATCGTTGCAATTTGTGATTCCTTAAATGCTTATGCAAAGTTAAGGAATCGCAAAATTAGCGATTCCTTAATAATGCGATGCGAAAATGGCTCTTACATCGTGTTTTGCGATTTTGTATTCACAAACGCTGTTTTTTTACGAATCGCAGCGTTTGCGAATATAAAATCGTTTGATACATATGCCCCTTAGTGTTTTATAGACACCAAACTTGACCCGTTAGGGTATCAGAGCGCTTTACAGGATTAACAAGTTATATACAAAAGACTTAGGAGGGGGTTGGAAACATTTGGGATAAAAAAAGGTACATACATTTTATAAGAGCGAGAGGTCCAAGAGCCTAAGTGTGAGAAGCCCGGAGGTGCCGGGTGGATAGCATCCTGTTAACCCAAGGGGTCGCAGTAGTAGGATATAAAACAAAGTCGCTGAGGTGAATGCAATGCATGAATTAGGAAGGTTTTGGCCTCCTTTTTAAAGTGTGCCAGAGTACGGAATTTGTCTATTGGCGGGCGGGAGTGAGTTCCATATTCTTAGTGCGGCCCCACAGAAAGCCCGATTGTACGTTTTTTTCTTTTGCAAGCGCGGAGGCTGGAGCAAGAGATCTCTGGCGGACCGGGAGTTTCTGACTCCTCTGGATCCCACGAGTTTCAGGGCGAGAAATGCAGGGGATTTAGTGTATAGAGCTTTGTGAGTGATACAAGCCAGTTTAAGTTGGATTCTGGCCTCAAGAGGAAGCCAGTTCAGAGCTTTCAGGTGTGGTGAGATGTGGTCGAATTTCTTTGAACCGGTTAGGAGTCTGGAGGCAGTGTTGAGGCAGGCTTTTAAGGGGGCCAGGGAGATCTCGGGTAGACCAGCGAGGGTAGAGCATCCATATTCGAGTCTGGAGATGACTAGTGCCTGGACTGCCATATTTAGGTCCGGAGTGTCGAGGAAAGGTTTCAGTTTTCTTAGATAGCTTAGGTAAAATTTGGCGGTTTTGACCATTGATGTGGTCACGCATATTCAAGCTGCAGTCTAGGGTTATTCCAAGGGCTTTGGCAGAGTCCACTATGGTCAGTGGGCAGTTTAAAGCTGTGATCGCCTTAGTCCATTCCTGAATGTCAGAGTTGGTTTTGGGTGGGGAGATTAGAAGAAATTCTGGTTTTTTTTGCGTTACGTTTGAGCTGGTCAGAGGTGAACCATTGGACAGTCAGCTTCAGGGCCTCATTCAGGGAAAGAATCTCCTTAGAAGAGATTTTGATGTAGATCTGGGTGTCGTCAGCATACATGTGGAAGGAGATATTGGCGGTGCGTAGTACTTCTGCTAGCGGTTCGAGGTAAAGATTGAAGAGGGTAGGGGACAGGGTTGATCCTTGGGGGACTCCGACCATGATCAGAGAGGGAGCGGACAAGTTACAGTTGATTAGGAATCTCTGAGAGCGGTTCTAGAGGAAGGACCTAAACCAGTGGTTCCCAAACTCTTGACTCCTGAGGACCCCCACTGAATCACTTCTGGAGTCCGGGGACCACCAAGCAATTTTTACAATTTAAATTTTAAAAAATTAAAACAATAATTCGCAGAAAATACACAAACAAGTACACACCAAACAAATACTTGCATTACTAAAGCTTTTATTATTTTATCTTGGAAAATATGCAAAAATTAAAACATTTACACGCATTGATTGCATAATGTGCCATGAAGAAGCCATTTTAAAATCAATGCAATAATTTGGAGTGGACTACACTTGCAGCCACACTTTTCATGAAACCAACCCTGACGGCGGGAATAAACCATAATGTCACTGCTACTAGCACACAAGCTGATCACTCGTCACACACGAGAAGAATTATAGAAAGGCTGCTGCTAAATCATAGCTGCCAAGGTTTCAGATTGCGGTGTGTGATATTGTCATAAATACAGTGTAATTATGAGTGACATTTCAGTGACTATGAGTGACACTTGCTCACAAGCAAAATAAAGCAATGAAGATGAGGGAAACAAATACCAGAAAATACACCAATTTGAGCAACAAGACAGGCTAAGTTAACTGCTTCAAAGCATAAGAAACATCATTTATCAGACCACATTAATTCCCAACTTTTTTTCTGTTTACGTTTTACTTTTCCAGCCAGAATAGCGTTTTAACCAAATGCATATTCCATTTTCGTGCTAGCAGCTAGTCATTTCACTTGTAACACTAAAACACTGAGCTGCCCTGCGCCTGCAGATTTACTGTGTTTGAAATATTCAGATCATGATAATATCACTCTTAACATTCTACAAAAGGAGTGCGCGCATATGCCAACATTAAAGTAAACAGATGAGAGCAGCAGCACAATAGCAGTCTGTACACATTGCACAGACACTGACTGAGGAGCAAGCAGACAAGTCATGAAGTGCAAATAGGTACAAGTTACCAGGCACACGCAAATGCTCACCAAACCCAGACTGAGTGATCAGAAGCTAGAAACAGAACCCTCTCAAACAGATCTAATGACAGAGGGCAGAATCCGCCAGCAGCTTGACCTGCAGGAACGTCTGAGAGGCCTTTTTTCCAAATCTGTCCTGAATAAAACCTTATTTGCTACTATCCTCAATCTGAGACGAAATTTAAATCAAGCAAGAAAAATGGGGCACGATAAATAGCATCTGTTTTGAGTTTTTGGAGACTAACATGCAGACGGTGGTACTTTGGTACTATAAATAGCACACTTTTCCCTTGTAAGTTTACGGCAGGTTTGACCGTCCTAAATTTTAAGAAGGGTGCAATATTTAACATACCTGGTAATTACATACGCAGTGAATACCACCCAATCACTGCGCAAACAGGGCTTACCCAGAGGTGGGACAATTCCAACCAAATTGTAATGTATTTAGTAAGTACCAGAGGTGCAACTAGAGCCAAATTTCGTGGGGGGCAGGGGGCTAAGAAAACATTTCGGGGGGGGGTGCTGAATGTTAAGCAAAAGGCAGAGTGGAGCTGCAGGGTCTATTAGAAGGGGTGAAACAACAGTAAGGCCTCATTAACGTGCAAATAGGCTTTTAAAGACCTGTGAAGTGCTCGGGTGCGGTCGCATCCCGGGCTGACACACACACGACATACGCAGAGTGGAGCTGATTTGGGGGGTGGCTGAATCTAGTTTAAGCAAAAGGCAGAGTGGAGCTGCAGGGGCCGGGTTTAGTGCTGGTGGCGCCCTGTGCGACAATGTTTGTTGACGCCCCCCCCAATGACCACCTCCACCACGGATTCTCTCACTAGCACCCTTTAACAGTGACCAAGTCTCCATAACCACACTCTCTCAGATGCATTGAATTAATACCAGTGTAGGCCTGGGTGTCCGAGCACTTTGCATCACACACACATTACACAGAGACAATCAATCGTACGTGTGTAAATCAGTGTATAGGAAATATTACGTCATAAGCCAAAGGACTTAGGAGTCACATGTCATCCATACTGGTAGGCAGTATAGTTTAAGAGTGCTTGGTGTGGAGAAGCCCAAACTCAGAGTCGAAAAAGAAACAGCATAGTTGGGAGTTTTCTTTAATAATAAGAATCCATTTCTAGCCAAATTAACCCTTTTTGCAACATTAATCAATGCTCTAATATTGTATACTTTGCAGTGTGTATGCAGTGCAGGATGAAAGTTAATAGCTCACTATTCTATATTAGGAATTTAAGTTATAAATTGCAAGTAACAAAAGGATGTCTCTTTTGAAAGCAGTAATATTTGATCTGTTTATCATACCCACGCTGTAATCTACTTGGCACACGTTCTTTGCAGCAGGCATATTAACCCTCTGCACTAACTACACAGAAGTCAAAACCTCAACGATACAAAATGCTGATCTCTCTCCAGGAAGATAATTAATCACACGAGTTATCTTGACATTTATGTGAGGCCTGGTAATTGCCGGCGGAAAGAAACGCTGCAGCAGGTCCTTCTAATCTAAGCATAATAAACTTTCAAACACGGACCCAGGAAGCCAGCGGCCGTTGCGGTGGCACCGGTCGCCCCGCCCTAAAGCCGGCCCTGGAGCTGCGGGGCTCTTAGAAGGGGTGAAACAACAGTAAGGCCTCATTAACGTTCAAATGGGCTTTTAAATAGCTGTGAAGTGCTCGGGTGAAGTCTCGCTGAGGGCCGACACACACAACGTGAGTCCAATGGGTGTTGCGCGACTGGTACACCCGGCCTTAATACACACGGCGTCCCCTGGTTTTGCCAACAGCGGTAAATGTAACATTTTTGAAAATTAATTATTAAGAAATAAACAAACACTCACTCACTCACGTGCTCTACTGGTGGTCCGAGGTGCCGGAATGCAGGTATTTAGCGAGCCGAAAGCGGAGACAGGGCATTGGGCGGCAAAATGTTCCGGGGCTGGCTGCAGACGCGAGGGAAGACGCACTGCCGTGGGAGCGTGCGCGGCTATAAAATAATAAGCCAATCACCCTTCAGCTTCCCCGGCCTAAGCTGAAATGGTGATTGGCCCGATTTTTTTTGGTCCCGCCGCCCCTGCGCTGTCATTCACAGTGCTTGTATGCTTGTATGCTTAGATGCTTAATATTTAAAAATAGTTGACTCGAAGGAACTTGAGCCCGCGGACCCCCTGGGAATGTGTCACGGACCCCTGGGGGTCCGCGGACCACAGTTTGGGAAACGCTGGTCTAGAACAATGAGTTGTGACGGCAGCATACCATGTTTTGTGAAGCCATACCCCAGACCTTTTTAGGGCTCGCCTGAGAAGGCGCGCATGCATGCTCTGCGAGGTTTCTAGTAAGGACTTTTAACTCGGAGCACACGCTTGTGCGTGTGCTTTTTTTTTGTTCACACGCTATTGGCCTTTGCGTGCGTCTTTCTAAGAAAGACAGCATGCAATTGGCTAAAGGCGGGTGCATGTCCCGCCTTCTCTCTCCCCTGGCCTAGGGAGCGGGCAGCAGTGCGGCCGGGTGCCAGCTGCATACCTCGCATTCCTTGCAGTGCATGTGCACCGCGCTTGTTCCTGTCTGCTCTGCCAAGCCCCTAACACACTTTGCTTGGCTTCTTGACTTTCTTTTTTCTGGCCTCCCCCAGGCCCTCCCATGATCTTCGTGGCAAGTTTTTCCCCACTGCGGCACATCCGTGAATCTTCTGGCACCAGTGCCCTCAGTAGGTTAATTCTCCGGCCCCTTGTGGCCCCGGCACGGGCTGGTCTTCCTTCGTGATAAAATGAGGCGCTTAGTCATGGCCAGCAGCGTTGCTGGGTAGTGTTGACAGCTGCGGACTGTTTATTAGTCATTATTGCTTCTGACTCCTCTGTACGTGGAAATTCAGATCTAGAGAAAATCAGCAAGGAGTTTGCAAAATGTGCATGGAACTAGAAAATATGTTCTTCGAAGTAATGCTAGGGACATATTTGACAGTTCTTACTGCTTGCGACTGAACCCCCGCCCTCATCACCACCTCTAGCCCTTTATCAAACTTCTCATTTCCTTTGTCTTTCTGTATCACCTGCCCCGTTTCTCCAATCCTCTGCTCCCCTCATTTCGCTCACTCATCCTGCTCTTAGTTCACTTTGTTTCCGTCACTCCTCATTGTTCTATAGTACCCACTCCCCGCTTCTGCACCCAACACAACTCAAGCCATGTAACGCCTTACTCCGTCCCCCCCCCCTCATCGCCACCGCCTTTCATTCATCAAATCAAACCCCGACTTTCCTCCAATCACACCCCAACTTTCCTCCTGTCACACCCTCCTTTGCTGCGCTTGTGACCCACAAGCCCCGCCCACCCACTCCATCACTACTACAAGATCAGCACATCTGGCCTCCGCTCTGGGAGGGGAAGCTTATTCAGTCCAAGGCTAGAGTGACTGGTGGCAAATCCGGTCTCCTTCCAGACAGAATTCCTCACGAGGCTGCCGCATCTGAACACCATTTGTCCACCATTCGCTGAACAATTTACAACAAGCATTTGCAATGCAATAGGTCTCACATTTACACTAGTTTAAGCTATTGGCATTGTAAATGACAATGCCTTTTATTTATGTTTTGAAAACAAAAATAAAAGGCATTGTCATTTGCAATGTCAATAAATGCTTAAATGCGAGCCCTTTTGCATTGCAAATGCTTGTTTTCTATGTCACTGGATAGGAGGGATACTTGGGGGCGGCTTCTCCATTATTGCGGAGGAGCATCACCCCCAAGCAGAAAGCTAGCAGAGGCAAAGGACATAAAATTATAATAAAACATTTTTATTATCATTGTATTTTCCGTCCTGCAGGCTGCCAGCTGACCTAGTGATGTGATGATGCTGCAGCAAGCACCAGGGAGGAAGGTGCAGTGGTGAGCACGGCTAAGTGGGCATGCACACTTAGCCTTTCTCCAACTCTAGGTGCGTTGCACAGCCGGGTGGAGAGGCAACACAGGCTCTCAGTATCTGTCTGAGCGCCGAATCACGGCGCTCACACCAATCCCAGCGAGGCTCATGCTGGGAATAGTATTCCCAGTATGAGAGCATGCCTGGGATTTGCAGCTGGGAACCTGCGCAGTGTTCATCAGTTCCTGGAAGGAGGCGAGGATCGGGAGGATGGGGGCGGCCGTCGGAGCAGGTAAGTGTTATTTTATGTGTTAATAATTCTGTCTTTTTTGTGTTCCCTCTCCCCCCGCCCCACCACTTCACAATACAAGCGGCCATGACTGGGCCTACTTAGTCACCAGTGTAAAATTCCACTTCTGTTTGCTTACCCAGGTGTATGTAGTATGAATATTTATATGTAACCTGTGTGGTACATGCATTACGGGTATGAGCGAGCCAAAGCAATTGAGGCATGTTTGAGCCAGGGATGGAGGTGAGGTTATTTTCAGAGAGAGTAGAGGTGTAATGCTGGGATTTCTGAAGTTGGAGAGAGGAGGCCTAGCCAGTAAAGTGAAGGGGAAGAAACATGACAAAATGTAATAAGGATTTTTTGCTGAGCTAGGAGATGCTGAGTAGTCTTCTTGGACACTTAAGTTTGGTGGATGGTAGGGGTGAAGGGTGAGACTGCAGGCTGTTGTACAAAGTGAAGGGCCCTTTGTTGAGCCCGCTGTTTTGTCTATCTCTGATCACACTTTTCAACTATCTGATGACAGCCGTGTACAGAAACCTCACTGCTCTTCGTTCCTCTGTTGTTGGTGCTCCAGGCTGAATAAAACGCTGCTGTGAAGCATCACTCTACACAAAGGCTGTGTCTGGAATGCAGCTTAGAAAGGACATTGGAAAGGAGGACCACTCCAAGCCAGTGTTGAAAGTACGATCGATACACATTCCTGTCTGCTTTGACTGTATATTAGTGGGTACCCACTGCTCCTCTGGGTCCAGTCCCAAGTTATCTATGGCCTAATAATGAATTGCTCCTCAAGGTACTCCGAGGACTGCTGTGCAACCCGACCTGGTGTTTGTCTGGCAGACAGCTTGCCAGAGGTTTTGAGACATCACTTGAGTTTACCCTTTGCTGGTTGAGTTCTTTATCTGACCCGAAACACTTAGAAGCTAGTCTGCCACGTGTGAGGGAAGTAACCTGCCAACTATGCAGGAGTAGTCACTGTCGAGGATGAGTAAGTTGCAGCACAACCCTAATGCTAGTGGGGTCCGCCAGAAGAGGATGATGTAGGAGATTGATCTGTGTGCCCTGGTGCTGACAGACCCTTCTCCACCGGGGGTCCTGGTGGCACCCGTGATGACAGGACCCGAAGATTGCCAAAGCTCACTCTGGGCTGGAATCCGAGTTGGCAAGGTCTGTACCATCGCCATGCTAGGAGACATCTCAGATTGAACCCAGTCTCCTTGCCTGAGAGAAGTGAGGCTGATGAGTGATCTTGTTTTCCAGCTGAGACTGGCCTGCGTATGGCTGCACCACCCTTGAAGGCAGCCAGTGCGTGGCTGCAACACTAGGATGAAATTGGCCCGAGCCAAGCTGCGCCAACGCTAGAGCACCTTCCCATCTGTTTTGTGTGTGACCTAGTCTTCTGCTGGGTTCTGTCATCCCTGCCTGTGAGATCGCAGCCTACTGCCATGGGCTATATGAAGCAGCAATCTCGCCAAACACATATCAGTTACAGAAGAGGCCTTTTCAGATCTGCCAGCTCACGTGCTTTCCTGTAAGTGGGAGAGATGTCACACAGAGACGAAGCTCGGCAGCTTTCATGATGCACCACAACCACCACAGACTCAACTTCAGCTGTTGAGAGCTGTATATGTAAACTGTGAAAGATTAACCATATATTGCGTCTCCGTATGTAGTAGTTAATTTTATTGTGCATTAAAGTAATTTTTCATTAGTTATTGCGTTACTGTGCGTTTGTTGGATCCTGAGATCGTGCACGTATACTTTGCAGTGTGTATGCAGTGCAGGATGAAAGTTAATAGCTCACTATTCTATATTAGGAATTTAAGTTATAAATTGCAAGTAACAAAAGGATGTCTCTTTTGAAAGCAGTAATATTTGATCTGTTTATCATACCCACGCTGTAATCTACTTGGCACACGTTCTTTGCAGCAGGCATATTAACCCTCTGCACTAACTACACAGAAGTCAAAACCTCAACGATACAAAATGCTGATCTCTCTCCAGGAAGATAATTAATCACACGAGTTATCTTGACATTTATGTGAGGCCTGGTAATTGCCGGCGGAAAGAAACGCTGCAGCAGGTCCTTCTAATCTAAGCATAATAAACTTTCAAACACGGACCCAGGAAGCCAGCGGCCGTTGCGGTGGCACCGGTCGCCCCGCCCTAAAGCCGGCCCTGGAGCTGCGGGGCTCTTAGAAGGGGTGAAACAACAGTAAGGCCTCATTAACGTTCAAATGGGCTTTTAAATAGCTGTGAAGTGCTCGGGTGAAGTCTCGCTGAGGGCCGACACACACAACGTGAGTCCAATGGGTGTTGCGCGACTGGTACACCCGGCCTTAATACACACGGCGTCCCCTGGTTTTGCCAACAGCGGTAAATGTAACATTTTTGAAAATTAATTATTAAGAAATAAACAAACACTCACTCACTCACGTGCTCTACTGGTGGTCCGAGGTGCCGGAATGCAGGTATTTAGCGAGCCGAAAGCGGAGACAGGGCATTGGGCGGCAAAATGTTCCGGGGCTGGCTGCAGACGCGAGGGAAGACGCACTGCCGTGGGAGCGTGCGCGGCTATAAAATAATAAGCCAATCACCCTTCAGCTTCCCCGGCCTAAGCTGAAATGGTGATTGGCCCGATTTTTTTTGGTCCCGCCGCCCCTGCGCTGTCATTCACAGTGCTTGTATGCTTGTATGCTTAGATGCTTAATATTTAAAAATAGTTGACTCGAAGGAACTTGAGCCCGCGGACCCCCTGGGAATGTGTCACGGACCCCTGGGGGTCCGCGGACCACAGTTTGGGAAACGCTGACCTAAACCATTTGAGAATGGGGTCATCCAGTCCCAACTTGAGTTTGAGGCGTTCAAGGAGTTTTTCGTGGTTGACTGTATCAAAAGACAAGGATAGATCTAAGAGGATTATGTGACAGGTTTTGCCTTGGTCAAGGGCTTGGAGGGCATCATCCACGAGGTGGAGAATGGTGGTTTCAGTGCTGTGCCCAGGCCTGAACCCGGATTGGAAGTCGTCTAGCAGGTGGAAGTTGGTGATGTGTTGGCTCAACTGCTGTTGCACACATTTCTCCAGAACTTTAGCTAGGAGTGAGATATTGGATATAGGTCTAAAGTTGTTAGGGGAAGCAGGATTCAGCGTAGGTTTTCTTAAGATGGGGATTACTTGACCGGCTTTTAGAGAGTCAGGTATCGACCCCTGTAGAAGGGAGGCGTTGATTATTGCAGTCCAACTAGGAATGATAGTTTGTGAGGTGGCGGCTAAGCAGTTGGAGGGGAGTGGGTCATTAAAGTGGTTGTTTGGGTTTAAGGGGGATAGAATCATAGAGACTTTGAAGTTGGACCAGTGCGCTTGGTTTTGGGCGATATGTTGGGGAGCAGTGCGGAGAGATGAGGCAGTTCCGGAGGGGATTGGGAGTAAGTAGCGGATCTAAGTTTGTTTCCTAGGGCAGTAATTTTGTCATAGAAGAAGGAGGAAAATTCCTGGCATGTTATTAGAGATTTAGGGGTTTCTTTGGAGATTTTAGCCAGTTTGTTAGATTGGTGTTTGACCGTTTGGAAGAGCTTGCAAGGTCTATTCTTGCCGTTCCCCAAATCTGATCTGAAGAATTAATTTTTTGAATTGAGGATATTCCTATTATAGGCTTTTCTGGTATGGCGGAGAAGTTTTAAATGGGAGGCTGAAGGGTGCTGTCTCCAGTTTCTTTCTGTCTGCCAGAGGGTTCTCCTTTCATTGTTGAGGGATCCGTTGAACCAGGGGTTTCTGTCTTTGATTTGGGTTCTTTTTAGCTTTAGCGAAGCAAGATGATCAAGAATGTTAGATATAGTCGTGGTATAGTGTTATGTGAGGTTGTTGACCGTTGTGATATAAAGGGGTGGGGGGTAGGTCAATCTTGCAGCGTGCAGCTAGTTTCCCGAGATCAAGGTTCTTAGTGTCTCTACCCAAAGTTTGTGAATCAGAGGTTGCCGTGCCCTTGTCTTGTGGGCGTCAGGTAAATGGAAGGTAATAGCGTGGTGATCAGACCAGTCGCAAGGGTCTATAGAGATAAGCTTGACCACTGATTCCTTAGCAATGATCCAATCTAGAGTGGCGCCTTTCGAGTGTGTTGGGTGTGTGCAGGCTTGGGTAAGGGAGAAGTCGGCCAGTAAGTCTTTGATGGCGTTGAACTGAGGGTCCTTGAGGTCGTTCCAGTGCAGATTGAAGTCACCAAGGAAAATGTCTTTAGAATTGGAGAAAACCTTGGCTGTATTGATTTCCATGAGGTGGTCAGTGAAGGTGTCATTTATGCCTGGGGGGTGGTCAAATATGTGCAGTCTGCACAGTAGTGGCGTTGCTGCATATGAGAGTGAGAGGTATTCGCAGGAGTCTGTGGGATCTGCCAGAAGTTCAGTTACGAGGAGGTTAAAGCGGTAGATGCAGGCAATGCCTCCCCCTTTTTTATTTGATTGCCTGTCCAGCCTTGCGATATTATAGTCAGGAGGAACTTAGAGGTCTAGGCAGGGAGTTGAGTATTCATTGAGCCAAGATTCGGTCAGGATTGCGAAGTCAGATTTTTGGCTCCGGATGTGATCTGCGACATCAACGGCATGCTTTACTGTTGAGCGGCAGTTAATTAAGAGGCCGGACAGAGGGGGACGGAGTGTGTGTCGTGAGTTGGGGCGGAAATGGGTACTTGCGCTAGGTTGTTATTAGTAACTCCTCTGTTGCGGAAAGTAGCTGATCTGTTAGGATTGATTGCAACCGTATGGATAGCGTGTTTGTCACTTAAGTCCAGTGGACTTGGGGTTTCAGGGGCAGATTTGTAGGTAAGGAGGAGGGCTAGAATTTCCTCCTCTGAGAGGTGGCAGGGCTGCTTGCTAGGGAGAATGTGTCTCAGAGATAGCCGTAACGGGTGATGGGAGGGGCTCGGTGAGAGGGGGAGGGGAGTAGAGGTCTGCTGGAGCTTGAAGTTCGAGAATGAGAGTTCGGTGAGGTGAAGGATGCTCTGAGTTAGTTTGGCTGCTCTGTGGTGCAGAGTTTCAATATCCATAAATGAGGGAAGAGCTTGCGGGAAGGAGGTCAATGGTTAGGGAACGGTTCTGTTGGCATGCACTGGTAGCATGGTAGTGGGGCTAGGTTGCCCTGTGTCATAAATCCTTAGAGGAGTGGTTTGTGTTGTTATCTGAAAACCTGCACTGCAGTTGATTGATTTTAGTGGACACCAACAGTGAAAATTATTTTTAAAAAAATATTATTAAAAAAAGAACCAGAATGTAACATCATGAAAATTAAACCTTGCTCTATTAGACGTTTTGATGAAGGCATCTTTAACAAAGCATCAGAAACGGAATTTTAAACAGTTTTTACCTTTGTGGTTAAAGATTCCTTCCATCTCCATGCTACTTCTGGAGTGAGCAATACAGAGAGAGCTACAGGGAACCATTCCTTCTCCTGCTGGCGATCTATCTGTGGTTCGAACTAGGCACCAGTCAGGCTTATCAGGTGGCCTTTCAAGAACTTCCACAGTCTGACCACGACGGATGGTTAATTCATTGTTACTGCATGCCGTAAAATCATGGATAACCACAGTCAGCTCACACCCACCAGATAACTAGGGAAAAAAAATCAACAAGTTCTGAATCCATACACATAGATTTTAGCGCCAGGACACACTGTTGAGTAACAGTGCGCTCTACATATACCTACACATAAAGTGTAAGGAATATGCTACTTACCAGTATGCATCTGTTCTTGGCATGTAGAGCTGCAGAGTTGTACACTTAGCATAGGTCGCCATCTGGTGTTGGGCCCGGATGTTTGCAGTTTGTTTTTCTTCTTGGACAGTCTTTGGAAGTCACGAGTTTGGTGACTCCTCCTTCGGTCCGTACTGCGCATGGGCTTCGGCTCCATCCTCAGATTGTTTTTCGCCAACAGGGAAATGATGGAGCGTAGTAATAACAGTGAGAAACCCATGTGTTGTATCTAAATAAGATGTACTGGAACGGATACAGGTAGCCGGGGAGGCGGGTGGGCGTGTACAACTCTGCAGCTCTACATGCCAAGAACAGATGCATACTGGTAAGTAGCATATTCCGTTCGAGGCATATGAGCTGCAGATTGTACACTTAGCATAGATTATATAGCAGTACCCAACCTTAGCGGCGACCACCGGTATCCGTTGCAGCTGTTTGAAAAAGTGTCTTTAGTACAGCCTGGCCCACCCTAGCTTGCTGCTTGGAATGCACATCTACACAGTAGTGTTTTGTGAAGGTGTGCGGTGTAGACCATGTGGCTGCCTTGCAGATGTCATCTAAGGGTATATTCCCTAGAAAAGCCATAGAAGCCCCTAACTTTCTTGTAGAGTGGGCTTTAGGGGGAACAGATAATGTTCTCTTTGCCTTTTGATAGCAAATTTGTATGCATTTTACAATCCACCTAGCTATCCCTGATTTTGAAATGGGGTTGCCTTTATGTGGTGGAGAGAAGGAAACGAACAATTGTTTAGTCTTCCTGAAGGGTTGCGTTCTTTGTATGTAGTATAGTAACGCCCTTTTTACATCAAGTGTGTGTAAGGCCCTTTCTGCAACAGATTGGGGTTGCGAAAAGAAGACAGGTAATTCCACTGATTGATTGAGGTGGAAGGGGGAAATGACTTTGGGCAGAAACTTCGGATTTGTGCGAAGTATGACCTTGCTGTGATGCATTTGTATGTAGGGTTCCTGTATGGTGAACGCTTGTATTTCACCAACCCTTCTAAGGGAAGTGATAGCTACAAGGAAAGCTGTTTTCCAGGTGAGAAACTGTAGCTCGCATTTGTGCATTGGTTCGAAGGGCGGACCCATTAGTCGTGTAAGAACTAAATTTAGATTCCATACAGGGGAAGGTGGTGCCCTGGGAGGAATTACTCGTTTAAGGCCTTCCATGAAGGCTTTAATAGCGGGCACTCTGAAGAGTGATAAATGCTGCCTGTTTTGTAGATAAGCAGCGATCGCTGCTAGGTGTAGGCGTATGGATGAATATGCCAGGTTACACCTGTGAAGATGGAGCAGATAGCATATGATGTGCTGTATGGATGCATCTAGGGGGTTGATTGTATTGTTACGGCAGTAAATTACAAATCTTTTCCACTTTGCGGCATAGCATGCTCTAGTGGTAGGACGTCTGGCTTCCATGATGATGTTCATGCAATCAGGGGGAAGGTTAAGGTATCCGAATTCTAAGATTTCAGGAGCCAGATCGCCAGGTTGAGCTGAGCTGGGTCCGGGTGCCTGATTTCTCCATGGTTCTGGGTTAGGAGGCATGGGGAAAGGTGCAGTTTTTGATGTGGTACCACTGATAGTTGTAGTAGCGTGGTGTACCACGGCTGCCTGGCCCACGTTGGAGCTACCAGAATGAGTGTGAGGGAGTGCTGTTGTAGCTTCCTGACCACTAATGGAATTAGTGGGAGAGGTGGAAAGGCGTATGCAAATCTGCCTGACCAGTTCATCCATATCGCATTGCCCTTGGACAATGGGTGTGGGTATCTGGCGGCGAAGCTTGGGCATTTTTTGTTTTCGTGGGTGGCGAAGAGGTCTATTTGAGGATGCCCCCACTGTTTGAAGAATGGGTGAAGAACTTGTGGATGCAGTTCCCATTCGTGTAGTTGTTGCGTTTGTCTGCTGAGCAGATCTGCCATGGTGTTTTGTAGGCCTGGAACGTGCTGTGCCAGGAGAAAGATGTTTTGGGGAATTGCCCATCTCCATATGCTCTGGGCTAAGCGGGAGAGCTGGGGAGAGTGTGTCCCCCCCTGTTTTTGTATATAATACATCGCAGTCATGTTGTCTGTGCGAATGAGGACTGCTTTGCCCGAAATTTGTTTTTGGAAAGATTTTAGGGCTAGAAAGATCGCCAAGAGCTCCAGATGGTTGATGTGGAGCGATTTTTGCTGTGGCGTCCATAGACCTTGCATTGTGAGGTGTAGGAGGTGCGCTCCCCAGCCGGAGAGCGATGCGTCCGCTGTTAGAATCACCTGAGGAACCGGGTCCAGGAACGGCCGCCCTTTGGAAAGGTTTGTGGTGTTCCACCACTGCAGAGAGTGATGTGTGCGGCCGTCCACCAACACCAGATCCGTCAGCTGACCCTGGGCCTGGTTCCACTGTTGTGCTAGGCACTCTTGAAGTGGACGCATGTGGAGTCTTGCATGGGGCACTATAAATATGCAAGACGCCATCATTCCTATGAGCTTCATGAACACTCTTGCTGGAAGAGAGTGTTGGGGAAGGAATGTTTTGCGTAAGGCTTGAATGCTTGTGATTCTGGCTGAGTTTGGATAGGCAATACCTTTGGAGGTGTCTATAGTGGCCCCGAGATATTGCTTTGTGTGAGATGGTATGAGGTGGGACTTTTGGTAGTTCACCGTGAAGCCTAGCTGGTGGAGCAGTTGGATGGTGCTGTTTGTATGTTGCACACATTGGTGGTAGGACGTGGCTTTTATCAGCCAGTCGTCTAAGTAAGGGAAGACGTGAATGTGTTGACGTCTGAGGTGTGCTGCTACTACTGCTAGGCATTTGGTAAACACCCGTGGTGCAGTGGTGACCCCGAAGGGGAGAACCGTGAATTGGTAATGTTGCCCGTCCACCACGAACCTGAGGTATTTCCTGTGAGAGGGGTGTATTGGAATGTGAAAGTATGCGTCTTTCAGATCCAAGGTTGTGAGAAAGTCTCCCTGGCAGAGGAGTGGGAGGACTTGTTGTAGAGTGACCATGTGAAAATGGTCTGAATGTATGTAGGCATTTAGAGGCCGGAGGTCCAGAATGGGTCTGAGGGTCTCGTCTTTCTTTGGTATTAAGAAATATAGAGAGTAGACCCCTAGATTTCGTTGATTGACGGGGACCTGCTCTATAGCGTGTTTTTGCAGGAGTGAGAGTACCTCTTGTTTGAGCAGTGTGGAATGTTCTTGAGACATTGGACGGTGCCTTGGTGGGATATTGGGTGGGGTAGATGTTAGCTCTAGACAGTACCCTGACCGAATGATTTGGGTCACCCATTTGTCCGATGTTATGGACTCCCATACGTGGATAAAGTTTTGTAGTCTGCCCCCGACCGGAGTGGAATGGTCTGGGGGGAGCGGAGGGGAGTCATTGTGCGGGGGGGGTGGCAGAACGGGTGTTGTTGGTTTTGCCCCTGCCCTTATTGTTGTTACCCCTGTAACCACCTCTCTGATTGCCCTTTGAAAAGGTATTTTGAGGAGGGGACTTGTAGGAGGTAGAGGCGTTATCGGTGGAGGAGCCTCTGCCTGTGCCACGAAAGGACGAGCGTCGAAAGGAACGTTTGGAGGCTTGTGTTTGGAGTGCCCCCATAGACTTTGCTGTGTCTGTGTCTTTCTTCATCTTTTCGAGCGCTTCGTCTACCTTTGGCCCAAAGAGTGTTTCCTGGTCAAAGGGGTGATTGAGTATGGATGCCTGGACTTCAGGCTTGAACCCTGAGATCCTGAGCCAGGCGTGGCGACGAAGCAGGACACTGGTATTTATGGCCCTAGAAGCAGTGTCGGCTGCATCGAGGGCACACTTAATGGAGGTGTTTGTAATTAGTTTACCCTCCTGTATCAGGTCATGAGCCTTGTGCTTGTATTTTTCTGGAAGGTGCTGCATAAGAGCCTCTAGTTCGTCATAGTGTGCTCTATCATATCGCGCAAGCAGTGCTTGTGTGTTTGCAATGCGCCACATGTTTGCAGCTTGGGAGGCGGTGCGTTTACCAGACGCGTCCAGAAGTTTAGATTCTTTGTCTGGCGGTGGGGCATCTCCTGAGGATTGGGAGTTAGCCCGCTTTCTAGCTGTGGAGACAACTAGGGAATCTAGGGGAGCAGGGCCCTTGATGTAAGCAGGGTCTGTGGGTGCCGCCTTGTACTTCTTCTCTATTCTAGGGTTCAGTACTCTGGCTCTGACAGGGTCTTTGAACACCTCTGTAGCGTGCTTGGTGACACCCTTAAGCATGGGTAAAATGGAAGTAGATTTGTCTTGTATATCAAATGTATCCAGTAGGAAGTCTTCTTCTACTGGTTCACTGTGCATGTCCACCCCATGGTAGTGTGCTGCTCTCTGCACTAAATGATGAAACCCTAAGGAGTCCTCTGGAGGAGACGGCCTTGATGGGTATAGGTCGTCCTGAGGTACATTGGGTATATCAGGGTTATTGTAATCCTCCCATGGATCTGGGGTCCCTGGTGGAATGGGATCCATTGGGGCGTCCGCCGGGTAATTGTCCGGATCCCCATCATCCGGATCTGGGGATGGGGCCGGATCGTAGTGAGGTAAAGGTGGCGGAGACCTGTGAGGTGGAGGGGGTGGAGGAGGTGGAGGGGGTAGGGGAGGCGGTAGTGGGGAGGGCACTCTGAGGGGAGAAGTAGCAGAGTCCTTCCTTTTGGGTGGAGGAGGAGGAGCCGGAGCATCAAGGCGTCTTTTCTTGGTAGTTAAAGTCAAAAGCCCAGTCTTTGGATCTTTGGACAAAGTCTTTTGTAAAGGGTCTGGTGTAAACAGAGCCAATGGTGTCGAGTCGTCTGTCGGCACCGGTGATTTCGGAACCGGGGGTTTCGATGGTCTGTGTGCGCCATGCTTTTTTGAGGTCTCCGGGTGTTTCGGCGTCGAATGATGTTTCGGCGCCGGAGCGTCGGTGCCGACAGATTTGTGTTTGTGTTTGGTCGGCACCGAGTGTCCAGGCTTCGGCACCGGTGGTTTCGGAGTCGAGCTGGATTTTGCAGTCTTCGGTGCCGGATGCTGTTTTTCGGCACCGGGTGTCGGCTGGCTCGATCCCGAGCTGCCATGAGACTTTGGGGGCTTCGACACCGGGCCCGAAGGTGGGGTGATCGAAGTTTTGGTTTTGGTTTTGCCCAGGCCTGCAGGCGAGGGAGTAACCTGAGTCTCTTTGGTTTTCGGCGCGGGGGTGGGAGGGGGCATAGTACTCACGGCCCGCTGCGCTGGTGTAACGTCCTCCACGTCGGAGTCGTCGGCCTCGGAAGCGCTGACGACGTCTTCCTCCTGCTCGGTGTGTGTTTGCCCCGAAGCTTCGGCGTCGTCTCCAAAGATGTCCGGTGGAGCTGCAGAGGATGAGTGCGCCATGGTGCGTCGAGCTCTTCGATCTCGGATGGTCTTCTTCGATCGAAAAGACTTGCAGGCGGGGCAGTCTCTAGCCTCGTGTTCCGGAGAGAGGCAAAGGTTACACACCTGATGGAGGTCGGTGTGGGGAAATTTAGACCCACATTTTGGGCACTTTTTGAACGGAGTCCTTTCCATCGGCCGGGACCGGAGTCGCGGAGGGCCCGAAGGCCGGTGTCGATGTACGGGATGGAGAAAGTGCCGCTTCGAGAGATGAAGATGATGAAGGAACTCGAAGAATCGAGGATTTTCCGTCGAGGCTGGAACCGTAGAAGTTCGAAGCCGGAGCACGAAGTATCACATCCGAGCCCGATGGCGGAAAAAAACAATCTGAGGATGGAGCCGAAGCCCATGCGCAGTACGGACCGAAGGAGGAGTCACCAAACTCGTGACTTCCAAAGACTGTCCAAGAAGAAAAACAAACTGCAAACATCCGGGCCCAACACCAGATGGCGACCTATGCTAAGTGTACAATCTGCAGCTCATATGCCTCGAACATGTATATATGTATGCACACATGTAGAATGATTTAAAAAAGAAAAGCACATGCACTTAAAATTCTATTGCATTAAAGTTACTTACCTTCGGTAACACTTTATCTGGTAGAGATAATATCTAGCTGCAGATTCCTTACCTTTGAATTTTCCAGGCTTCAGACTGGATCCGGAAACTTTTTGCATAAGCAGTACCCCTGCGTGCTGTCGGGTGGATCCATCCGGCTACGCGTGCTGCCACCAGTGTCGTCGGCGTAGGTCGTGACGTCAAAGTCACCTATATAGGCGCCATCCAGAAGCGCAGCGTCAGTTCCTTTCACTTTTTCCACGCCAGAAGTTCCGAGCCATCAAGTAAAATGACTATTGTATGTCATAACTAGGGCCCTGCATAGGAAGCACCTATAGCCCTATAAATGAGTCCGCAGAGCGGGGAGGCATGGGTGGGTCTGTAAGCAATCTGCTGCTAGATATTGTGTCTACCAGATAACGCATTACCGAAGGTAAGCAACGTGTTCATCTGATAGAGACTTCTAGCTGCAGATTCCTTGCCTTTGAATAGATACCCAAGCTATACCATCCAGGTGGTGGGCTAAGGACAGATTATCAAGACTTAAAAGTCCTGGAGAACCAAAAGGGTGAAATGCCCGTCCATATGGACCTGACCGTCCAGGCAGTAGTGTTTCGCAAACATGTGCAATGAAGCCGATGTTGCAGCCTGTCAGATGTCCAGGACTGGTGTATGACACTAGAAGCTTTCTGACATGGTTGTCCCCACTTTTTGCCAGGTGTCAGTGTGTTTAGACTGTAGTACACTGGGATCCTGCTAACCTGGACCCCAGTCTCGGTGCTCTCTCCCCTAAATTGACTGGTAAGTACTTTGTACACCCCACAATTGGCATACTGTTCCCATGAGGCACAGGGTCAAGACTGATTTGCATATAGCTGGGTCTGAATTGAGGTGGCAAAGTGAGATAAAGAATGATGAAGGATTCAACCCAGATCTGTGACTGGGGGTGAGTGTCTGAAAAGTATCAGCGCTCTGTCCATCATCTATCTCCTTGTGTTTACTTTGTTCGCCCTAAGTTGGCAGTGTATGAACAGACGTGGTTCCCTTACTCACTTTGCCACTGGATTCAAGCTAGCCTGGCTGATAAAGGGTGTTACCCAGAAACCGGTCCCAGGATGCTTGTTTCTGGTTCAGGGAAGATCTGGCTTGGCAGTTCAGGCCGGACCGCTCCCATGAGGCACAGGGTCAAGACTGATTTGCATATAGCTGGGCCTGAACTGAGGTGGCGAAGTGAGCAAAAGAATGATGATGAATTCAACCAAGATCAGTGACGGGGGGGGGGGGGAGGAGGTGTCTGAAAAGGTTCAGCGCTCCGTCCATCATCTCCTTGTGTTTGCCAAAAGTCCATATGCCTGCCAGTACTTCCAATTACAGGCGTGGGCCACTATCAATGGGCAACAGGTGTGTCTCTGAGAGACCCAGGAGCCAGTATGACTACTGTGAAGTGTCAGCAGGTGTCCTCAAGGCAGATCCTTCCTAAAACATTCCACAAAGTCAAAGTCGCAGACAATCGTGATAGCCATCTACTGGTGGCCCAGGCTCCCCCTTTGAGTGAAAGGGGGGGTCGTCTCTGTTCCTTGAAAGTAGTTGTGAGACCTGCCACGTCTGTTGATTGTCTGTTAGGCAATGTCCTGGAGCACACTGCCTGGAGGGAGGTACAGCGCATGCCGCACTAGGAGATGCAGGAATTGCCTAAGTGGGTTTGTATGACTGCACAGTCCCTGGCTGCCCATGAAGGGAGTCAAGGGCCTCTGGAGCCTGGAACAATGGCCCAAACGGCTGCCAAGAAAGAGAGGGGCAAGGGGCATGGGAAATCAGCCCTGGCGCTTCCCACGGGCAAGGTTGACGGAGCACCTGAGGATATGGCCTCCCAGCCAACTGGGGAGAACATTGCCACCCTGGGTAACCTGTCTGAGCTTGCTGGTTGTTACGTTAAGGGTGGGCCCATCAGGAAGGAAATCTGCAAGATGCAGAAAGAGTGCCCCACTTTTGAGGGCTTGAGGCGGCAAGTCAAAGTCCAGGCAGCTGGTGACATCTCTAGGGATCACCTGATCTATTGAGAGAATGACCTATATAGTGAGCCTAAGGCTCCGGGTTCTGTGTCAGCCTGTGTGCTGATGGTACTTCAGAGTTACAGGACCGTCCTACTGACTTTGGCTCATGCTATACCCCTGGCACGACATCTAGGGTGAGATAAGACCTTTGCCAGGCTTGTTGCTCACTTTTATTGGCCCTGGATGAAGACGGCCTCAGATGCTTTCTGTAGGTCCTGTCCCACCTGCCAGGCCAGTGGGAAGTCAGGGAAAGAGCACAACGCTCCCTTGACCCCATTACCTGTCATTGGCACTTCCTTTGAAGGGGTTGGCACCCTTGGAGCCCAAGACAGCCTTAGGTAACAGGTTTGCTCTGATATTGGTGGACCATGCCACTTACTACCCAGAGGCCACCCCTCTGAAGTCTGTGACTGCACCCGTGGTGGCCAGAGCTCTGATGGTGATTTTTATCTGTGTGGGGTTCCCCAAAGAGGTTGTGTCTGACTGAGGCGCTAACTTCATGTCAGAGGACATGAAATCCATGTGGGATGAGTGTGAGATAACCTACAAATCTACCATACCCATCACCGCATACTAAGATTCTTGTGGAGAGAGTCAACAAGACCTTGAAATGCATGATAATGGGTCTGCCTGAGCCCATGAGGCCTAAGTGGGACGTCCTCCTTCCATGCCTTCTCTTTGCCTACAGGAAGGTTCCACAGAAATCACCCCTATGTAACACACTGACTGAGATGGCACTAAGAAGGACATTGTCCAGTTGACTGAAAGGACGTTTGTGAAATGGTGGTTGCAACAAATAGGCTTTTGAAAACTCAAGATGTAGAGCTAGCCCTTACCAACCAGCCAGCCTTCCAGGTATGGATACATTGCCACCAAATTTCACCTCAAATGCACTGCCATTACCTTAGAAAATAATATTGGGGCAAAGGGCAGAACAAACTGAAATAATGCACATCACCCACAGTGAACCACAGAAACTGTCAGAGAGAGAGAGAATTATGGAGAGCTAGAGTGGCTGAAACTATCAATTAATCCTGTTCTTGCATTGTTAAAAGAACTTAATGTAAAGTTAACATATTTAAACATTTCTTTGCAAACTTGCTCGGAAACAAAAGATTTAATACAGTTTGTAATGACCGGACCTTTTTCAAAATATGAAGGGAAATAAAGCAAACCATGCCTCTCTGAGAAAGCAGAACCAACCTTTTTAAAGCTGACACCTACTTCACCAAGACATTTGTGTGGAGAGACAGACGAAGGATAAGAAGCTATGGGTGAAGGTCACTCCAGAATAACCTTGTTTTATCAACTGTTGCAGCCACTGATCCAAAGTAATCTTCAGTCATTTCTGCAATAAAATAGTCACTTGGATTGTACAGTAGCAAGATAAGAAAACCCCAGTAAGTCCCTAGAGTGGTTTTCCTGCTGAAGGGGTTCAGGTTGGTGAAGGACCCCTGCAAGCCTTTTTCGGTACCACAACTTTTTGCTAGCACAAGAACTACTGAGGAACCTACAGCTATTGCTGTTTTCTACCAACTGGTGTGCATACCCCCAGAAATTTGTGATATTTGCTAAACTTCCTAGATGGGGAAGACAGTCTTAGCGTACTTGCTGTTGACCACCATTGCTTAAGCTTTTGCCTTTTCTCAAACTAGATGATGTCCTTCAAAACAGATGTAAGAAAATTGGGTTGGTACAGCTGAGAAAATACCTGTTGTATGCATCCATGAGTGTCTCCTCAGAACAACAGAAGACACCACGAAGTAAGCCACTGCATCGTCATTTCCCAGATCCATCTACATAATTTTGCATCCACGCTATAAGGCAATAATTAATTCAAGGGGTTTTTACGTATCCTGCCGGTGATGTAACCTGCAACAAAGCATGTGTATAATGTACCAAAAGGCATATAGCCTTCCTGTACGTCTTGTAATTCCAAGCTCCCAGATGCCATGATTTTTTAATCAAAAGAGTATAACTTATTTCTAACTCCTAGACAACTAGTGCTTCCTTACCTGGTAGGATTTCTTAAGTCAAATATTTTCCTGGGTATTTCTCTGTGAAAGAACACAATTACTGTTGTTTCCTAAAAAGGTCTACAGTTAGAGTCTCAGCAACATTCCTGAATATTGCTATATAATTACATAATGAACCAGCTCCGTAATAGCAGGTAACTGTGGATTTTGAAGAGTCACCTCAGGGGACATGTCTAGTCCACTTGCATCCCTCAGGGATGATGAAAGTCTTGAATGCAAATCAAAAGAAGGAGGCAAAAACCCTGTATCTAAAAAATCAGAGGAAACCTATTATGAAGTATTTTACAACGTAATGCACCAAAATTCAATCAAACAATTTCTTGCATCCAGTGGAAATCTATTTGACGCAATTTTGGAAAAGCTTAGAAAATGCTGCTCTTTATGTAAACACCACTGACTATGGCACAACCTGCTTGGGAGTGAACAAAGGCATCTCAGAGGGAGGAAAGGCACACCTTCTGATCATAGCCACTTTAATTTCTTCAATCTGCAAAGAAGGAGCACCAGCACTTGGACTGGCTAAAGAGTAGGGAATGGCTCAGAAAAGAGTTTAAAGAGTCATGCTCCCCATCTCTTTCATTTCTTATCCTGATGCTTGTCATTTCTCATGTTTCCTGTGCTTGAAAGTTAGACATATTGACCTAGTAATTAATAAGAATCTGTTCTTTGATCTGAAAGGCAAGCCTCAATGTGAGGCCAAAATCAACTTTTACCACATCACACCAAGTCCTTTATGGGGCATCTTGTCACTAACAGCTTAACCCCAAATGTCATAATACTTTCCAAGATACACAGGCATGAAAAAGGAGGATCAGTCGCACAAATCTGCCTCCTTTAAGTCTTTAGGATTAGATCCCAAAAACTTAGGTAGCGACATAATGTCAAATAATTAATAAAAATCTTTCCAAAATCATTGAAAAATGTTGAAAACGGTTTTAAGTATTTACCTGATCCAAATCTGCATCTGTTAAAGGTGTGAAAAATAGGAACTGACATTACCAGAACACCTGTGCTTTGTATGGCAAGTCACTACTGTTTGAGTAGCAAGAAACCGATGATAACGCTGGGCCGAATCCAGAGACACTGGAAATGGTGAGTGCTATGTCAAAAGTACCAGATCAGTCTGGCTTCAAGTAATTTATCTGCAAAAGTTAATATCCATTAGGAATATTTCTTCTTGAGATTTTATAACCCATACAGTAGTAGAAATGACATTTGGGTGACCGAAACGTTCTAGTTCACAAAGCACAGCATATTGATTACCAAGATGCCATCTTCACTGATGCAAAAAACACTGTGATGAAATATTGTACATGCCTTTTATACTGTTATGAATGTTTGATCAAAGAACAGTTCTAGAAATTAAAGCTCTTAAGATAACATCTGTGAAAAACCAGACGTCCAAGGTATGTCTTAAAGGTCCACAGTTAATTCTAAGGATGAGAAACAGGACAACTGTGGCCTAACAAACTGAAAAACGAAAAGAACAAAAAAATGTTTAGTCCTTAAATCAATTATACAATTTCTTGTATAATGTGCAGGCATGTGCACACACACAAGGGATTCTGGGTAAAACTCTATATAAAGGCTTTCACTTCATATAAAAGCATACAATTGTCACAAAGGCATTCAGAAGCTTTTAGCTTACCTTATCACTGTCCAGAGTGTTCTGTGAGGTGTGTGAGGCAATGGAAATTGTGTCAGGCTGACTACTAGCATCCCCTTGGCTATCCACGTCCTCGCAATCTCTTAAAAATAAACGTGAGAAAAATGTGTAAGTAGAAAAATTAGAAGGCATGTCAAGAATGGGACAGCTCTAATGCTTTTAGGCCTTGATTACACTGCAATAGTAAGAAAAGGTTTCTGACTTTTGGAAAGGCTCTTACTGTTTGTTGGGACAGGAATATCCCTTCCATGGTAAATAAACCTGCTCCACTGACCAGAGTGCAGAACAACATGTGTATCTCTTATTCAGATTTTTATTTTTCCCATGGTGTTGCACTAATGTAGTGTGTGCGCAGAGACCTACATGAGACCCAGACAATACGAGGTCCAGGACTTGTTGTGTTACCTTTGACAGGCCCCCCAAAGTGTGCCATCATAGAGGAGTACTTTCTCTGATCTGGGTTTAACACAAAGTGATAGTGAAAGGTGCATTAAATCTTGCAAATTCTTTGGATAAACAGATATTTTTATATGCGTCAGTAAGAGTGTGGCCCACAAGCCCTTCTTGTGTAAAGTTCTGCTTTTATGGGTACCTTAGACCCTTGAGCTGACACTCTGTGTAAAGGTCAAGCGCATGTGCCTGCACAGTGAGCAGTGATACAAGTGTGATACCAGAACTCTATGTGTGTACGAGTGAGTATTGAAACCAGTGGGAATTATTTTAGATACCCATGGTTTGGCATTTCACAAGTTGGAGGATAATTACAGCTTCCCTAGAGAGTTGAACTGTATTTCCTGTATTCCTTTGGCTGGGCTTCCAGACATTTAAGTGATGACAATGGAGACCTTTAGCAAGTCCATTGGGACTTAGCTAGCAAGGGGCTGCTGATTAGTTCCCGTTGAGCACTGCCATTTGGGTAATGTCAGGGGTGAAATGTGGGGAGATAGATAGATAGATAGTTAGATAGATAGATAGATAGATAGATAGATAGATAGATAGATAGATAGATAGATATTTTACTTGTTTCAGTCCTAAGGCCATACCAATAAATTACAACAAGCAAGAATTAAAAAGAAAAACATTACAATTTTCACCTACAAATATACAAAATTATATTAGTTAAGACTTTTTAAAAAGTTTAATGTCATAGGATGCATACAGTGATAAATTAGCGAAAGCCTGGGCCAAGGGCGGACCCGTACACGCCCAGGACCCGTACACGCCCTCTAAGGTTCACCTTCTTTTTCTTCAACTTTTATCAAATGTCACCTATCAGTAATAATGTTTTTGTTCAATGTACCTCTTAGTGAGCTCTTTCTAAAAGTTATACTGGGATTTCTGGCCAAAATATTATTGGTTTCTGTCTGACAGCCAGCCACTGCCTCTGCCTTATCGGGACCACAAGATCCAGATCCCAACAAGGCACGGAGCTGCCGTTGTCACCAGAAGCGCCAGGAGGTGCCATAAAAATCATCACGGACTCCTGCGATGCTGGACGTGCACGGACGTGCCCAGGCGATGCCCGGGTGAAGGGTGGGCCCGTCCCCGCCCCGGAAGAGGCTGGGCACAGGTGATTATTTGGCAGTATGTCATTTTGTATAGGCCGTTCGGCAGTCAAGGGTCAACTAGTGCAGTTAAAGTGCATTGAGGACATTGGCCACTGGACATTGGTGCAATCTTTGAAGACTTAAGGACAGAGTGTTACGCTTATTATTATAATTGTCATCTTTGGGGCTAGAATGGGAAAGAGAAAATCCTGTGAGGGAGGGATGGGTGACGGTCAAAAAAAGAAGGCGAAAAAGAAAGGTTCTGGGAGTGGTGTAATAGATAGAATAGACAGCATATTATCAGAATATGAGGGCCTCTTGGACTCCTCACTCTCTGATACAACACCCAGGAATAGCAAGCAGCCGGTCCTACGAAGTGAACTATGTAAAGGGCATATACCAGAAATGTTTAAAAAGCCAGTCAGCAGGTTTCCTTCTCCCGAACTTTTGGGAGAATCCCAGGCAAGTGATATAGTAGAGGGTGCTCCCCAGCATCAATCAGATTCCTGGGAAACCCTGGCCATTTTTCCCTGTAGTAACAGGTTTTCTACCCTGTTAGACCATCCAGATTTATCCGCAACTCTTCCCCACAATATGACCCAGGTATATAGTGCAGGCATGGAAGGTACAGAGAGTGACACATATTATAATGCCCGGGGGTCAGATAAAACTGGTGAAGGCAGTAATAGAAGTATAGCATCTGATGTTAGAGCTGAGCAACCAAGTAGGCTCAGAGAGGATTAATTTCAAAGATCAGTTTCCACTCAGCTAAAAGCCCTGATGAATGAAATTCACATTCTCAAAGTGTCAGTCAGAAACCTTAACGACTCACTAAGTAAGGTGCATTTAGCTGTAGAGCAGGTAAAATCCTCATTGCGAGTACACCCTAGACAAAGTCCATCCATACAACAGGATATGGGTCCCGGCTACAGCCAGGCGCCACATAGCAAAGCTCAGACACCACACTGTATAAGGGCTAGTGGGCTAATCAGGGTTCCAACAATGGGTAGTACTAGCAAGAGCTACCTGCTGCCTGCCAGGGAGAACAACTCCATGCCAACTCCAAGGCTTCTACCGTCTCATGTTGCAGCTCCTGCACCGCCCACAACCCCCCAATTCAGTCGAAGTGGTGGGCAGAGAGTGGTGGAAAAAGAAAGTAGCGTGCTAGGTACAAGAAACATCGTGTACATGATCAATGTCCCAAAGCACGTGGGAGATTCACCTAGAGAAGATGTGGGCTCCCTCTTGAATAAGTGCATTCAGTGGATTCGCCATGGTAGGGGCTGTCGGTCCTTAATAAGGGATGATATTATTACAGTTAAAAGACATTCCCACCCCAATGCCCCCTTGACTATATTGCCCTGACACTTCCTCACTACCAATTGGTGGAAAACCTTGTGAATTTTGATATTCGCACCCAACAACTCACCCACTCTAACATTAGATTTAAATACAACCCCCCTGAGTTGGACACGTATCCCAGTTTGTCACCACTAAGGGAGGTAGGTTGATGGTTATCCTCGCTCGCTGGTGCCCCTATGGAGCAAATAATACAAACATCAGCCAGCGAGAGTGAAGATCTTGTAGAACCAACTCAATCACTAACTATGACAAGAAATACACCCACAACACTCTCCCCGTTGGCAGGAAGGAGGGATACTAGAGGAAAATCAACTAGGAGTAACGGGCAGATTACACCTCATTCCATCTCACCACGGCTAGCCGTAATATCATGGAACATTGCGGGGTTGAGGTCAAAGGTTGCATCGCCTGATTGGCACACTTTCATTGATTATTATGATATCTGCCATTTTCAAGAAACATGGCTGGTGGACCCACTCCATTGTCCAGGCTACTTAAATTACCACATCCCAGCTACCAGTGGAGGAAAAGGTCGTCCATCGGGGGGGCTAACAATCTGGGTTCTTCAAGGCATTTGTTATAACATCCAGGCACTCCTGACCCAGAGCAATGATATCCTTGCAATTCGGCTGAGGTCTGGCCCGCAATGTAACATTGACATTTATAATGTTTATGCAAGGGGAACAACCAGGGGGAAGAAGTCAGACGTTTTAGCAGCTATCGACGATCTCCTCGACCTGCATTCCTTGGATTCCCTGGTGATGGTTGCGGGAGACTTTAACTCAACTTTGAGCCTTTTGGAATTGAAGAGTATAATCTCGCTGGAGAGGAAGATACCCAGTGGAGCATTCCAAGATTGGAATTAACACGTATTAAGAAATGGTCGGAGGTGGCAATCCAAATTAAATCCATTTGTCTTGAAAAAGGGCCACGGACAACAAATTGGAGAACAGTCTCCGACAAACATGGGGCGAACACATTTAACACCGGCCATAGCGCAAGCCGAATAGATAATTTATTAATCAACCTAAAGCTATGGCATCCCCTTCGGGATAACATCGTGAGGGATCGCCTAGAGAGCGATCATAATCTCCTATGCTCATCTCTAGAACTACAAGAGCAGAGGGAACTTACACAGCCGGTTAATGAACTCATCACTCTTTATTTGGTCCCCACAAACGATATGTGATGGCTAAAATGGGCAAAGATATTAGAGAAGCCCGATTTGTTAGCCACTATTACTAAGTATATCGATCTTACGACAGCCGAGCTAGAGGCATGTTCTATTAGCACCGATTTCTCTGAGGCTATAATTGCCACTCACAAATTGTTCACCCATTTACGTTCTTATTTTTTAAAGCAATGTAGGGCTAAGAGCACTCAACAAAAGAAATCTTACCAATGGTTTAACGAGGAATGCAGGATGGCACGCAGAGTGCTGGGGGACGCGATCAAAGCAGGGGACACATGCATTCCTCCTGATTAACCAGGAGAAACTACAGGAGGACTCCGGAAAAGGCTAAGAAGCAATGGGATGAGAGTAGGTGGCAGGACCTCAGACTGGCATGCGCCAGCAATAATTCCAAACAGTTATGGAACATAGTAAAATGGGACGGGGGGACAGCCATTACCGCCACAAAATCACGTAGCCCAGGACCAATGGGTCAGTCATTTTAAACCCCAATATGCAAGTGGGGTAGACAAGGTAGACCTCTTCGAGCCACCTCATTTGTATTATCAAGACACGGCCTTTGTCTTGGGCGATGTCTTTGCTGCCCAGGGGGCAGTTACGGGGGGAAGAGCACCAGGTCCAGATGTCGGTCTGGCTGACATCTTCCTCCACGACAAGCCCAAGTGCGGCCGGTACATCTTACTACTGGCAAACACAATCGCCCTAGGTGCTCCAGTCCCCAATTTCTGGAAAGGGGCCAAAATCATCCCTGTGTACAAAAAAGGGGACAAATCCCTTCCAGGTAACTATAGGCCTATCACCCTAATAGACTATGCAAAAGGTACTACAATCCTAGTCAGGGTAAGTCACAACACACCCTAAATTATCCTGTGCGCTCCCTCTGATGGCTTGGCACAGAGCAGCCAGGCTTAACTTAAGAGGCAATGCATAAAGTATTTGAACAACACTTCAAACAACAACAGTAAAAACAGAACAAAAAGACTCCACACCAGGTTAGAACGAAAGAGCTTAATTTTATGCATAAACGAATCCAAAACAACAAAAATCCAACTAGAACAAGTTGAGATATAAATTTTTAAAGAATAAATGTAAATTATTGCTTAGAAGCAATAAGCGCTTAAATGGGTTATATGGTTGCGCTGGACCAGAGCAATGTCAAAAGTTCAGGCTGACTGGGATGGAGTGCGGGCCGGATACAAGGACTCAGTTGGGTCCGCTGAACCAAAGTATCTTCATCCGGGATGCGTTGTAGTCGACGAAGATGCAGCCAAAGTGATGAATCTGTGTCGAGCCATGCAGTGGACAAGATGCATCGATTTTCTCCACACAACTGCAGCGATGTGTCTGTTCCGAGTACAAAGTACTGATTCAAATGTGATGCAAGGCTGCTGCTCCCGCAGTAGGCAATGCGTCAATTCTGGAGGCGATGCACTGGTTCCGAAAGAGATGGGCAGGGTCCACTCCACCCAACAACGAGGATGCAGTGGTTCTGACGAATGCGAAGATGCCGGTTTTGATGAGGATACATGGGTTCTAGACGTAGAAGCACCTTTGGCCTCACTTTCAAGGGTCCAGAACTGTGGTGAACTGTGGTGGCACCACTTGGCAAGGCAGACTCACAGCTTGTAGAGTCCAGATGCAGGTAATTGAAGTCTTTGAAATCCCTGACACTTAGAACAGGAGGCAAGCCAGCAAGTCTTTGGAGTCACTCTGGGTTCAAGTGATGCAGGTCCAGTCTTTGTCACCCAGACAGGAGAACAGTAGAGCAGCTCAGCAAGGCAAGAGTCCAGCAAAGCAGCAGTCCTTTCATCAACAAAGCAGTTCTTCATGGCAGAGTTGTCACAGGTCTGGAAGTGTACTAAAGTTATGGTGTCAGAGGTCCAGTACTTATACCCAGTTTTGCCTTTGAAGTGGGGGAGACTTCAAAGAAAGCTATGAAGTGCATAGAGGTCCTCCCTTTCTGCCCGGCTCCAGACTAACTACAGGGGGGTATGTGGCCCTTTGTGTCTGGACAGGACACATCCTATTCAGGTATAAGTGTGAGGCTGTGTCTGGCTCCTCCCTCCTATCACACAGGATTGAGACAAACCTAAGCTTCCTTCGTGTGTGGCTGTCTAGAGGGAATACACCAAGCCCAGTTGTCACTCAGCCTAGACTGAACAGACACAGGCAGCAGGAACCAAATGGCTAAAGTAACTGCCAACTTTCTAAGAGCGGCATTAGCTAAACTGTAAATTAAAATCCATCCTACCATAAATTGAGATTTTAAATTGTGAGTCCAGTGACAGCAAACTTAAAAAGTCTATCTCTTCAAAATTGGTAATTACACTTAAAAGATGTAATAAGGTAATTCCAATGTTAACCTATGGGAGAGATAGGCCTTGCCGAAGTGAAAAATGAAATGGGCCGTTTTTCACTTCTAAGACATGTAAATCTTAAAAGTACATGTCCTGCCTTTTAAATACATTGCACCCTGCCCTGTGGGTCATACAGGGCCTACCTTTAGGGCAGATTATATGCATAACAAGCATTGGCATAGCCAATAGGTCTCGCCTTTGGGACCTTATAAGTGTTTAGACAAGCAACAGTTGATGTTGTTGCACCATGGATATTGTACTGCATAACTAAATCCTTATAAGTTTCCAAAGGCGAGACCTATTGGCTATGCCAATGCTTATTTACATTACTGCTGGCAACTCTGTCTGATTGACTGAAGTGATCACTGCTGGTAACCTTGCTTATGGTGGCCACTGATGTAATCAAATCATGTCTGATGTGGTCACTGTTATAACACTAATAATATTAGTAGCTCAGGGTGATTGTTATTAAACGAAAGTAGCTCTTATCACAGGAAAGGCTGGAGACCCCTGGTCTAGTTTCTGTCCCAGACCGACCATGCCCTGCCCTTGATTCTTCCACCGCACCAACCCCATCATATCTAAATGCTTTACTCCACTTTCCCCTCCCAGTTGTGGGACTCAGCGAGGAAACCTATTATCATGGCAACCAGAGCTCCACTCACGCCCCTGCCGCCGAATCAAAACAAGGCTGTGCCCTGTTCGCTCCGTGTTAATTAGTCTCCTGTCCTCGCTTGTCTGACAGATTCCTTAAAGGTTATGAATCTGTCTCGGGAAGTTCCATTTTCGGAACCACTGGTAGGGGAGTTATCACTGATTGAGGGCAGTGGGAGTCCAAAAAGCCCAGAATCAAATTCATGAGTGATTTACTACTTACTGTTCAGCGCAGCCCAGAAAACATTTCGAAGTTGTGCCGTTAATTAGGAAGCGTCCATCATAATCCAGAGCAAGGGGGGGGGGGAGGGGGGTCCCTGTTCATGCTTGTAACATTTACGGGAACCATAGGTGGGAGGAACACAGCAAAGTCGGTAACAAGTCGCAATTGCACTTGAAACATATTATGATGTGTTTTGACAAAGAGCTGGTGGCGATGTAGCCGATGACTCATTATTTTCATTTGTACACGGAGCGCCCCTGAAATGCTGCAGTGTTCGCGTTACCAGAGCAGTGCTTTGTTGACAGCTGGTATACTGATGCCGCTTGGCTTGGTTTAATGAAGATTAACGAGGGGGGTTGGGCGGTAGGAGGAGGGATGGGGAGTCGTGCTCGCAGAGATACCTGATGATTAACATCTGTTTCGATTTGTAGATACCATTGAATGGTAAGTGGCAGAAAGGTGAATTTCTGCGCTTTCTTGGCGAAATCTGTGTTGGTAAAGGGTTTCAGCAAGTATTACCTATGTATTTTCATTTTGTATATCGCTGCAGCTTTACCTAATGGCATTAGTGCGCTTTTCATATAGAACTGAAAGGTTAAAAAAGTAATATACTGTTGAGATAAAGTGAAAAGAGTTGCAGTGGTAAATGTAACGAATGTGAAACTAATGAAAAGGGCTAAAACAAGCGTGCGCGCCTCGCGCTGAAAGTAGGAAAAAAAACAAGTTTAGAGAGGAGAAGGCACCAGGGGGAGGGGAGAGAGGAGAGGGCCTATGCCTGTTTCCCTTGCGGGAGCGAGCAGGAACAATCTGTTAAATTACAAACAGATGGTTTCAAAGCTCGCTCCTGCAAGGGAATCGCCAAACGTGCACGCATTGCCATTCAAAGCAATGCAATTCGTGCACGTTTTTGCCTGAAAAACGGAATCGATTTCTAAAGGTCTCCTCCTATGCAGCGCATGCGCGCTGCGTAAGCGAGACCTAAAAAGGGAAGGTTTAGGCCTGGCAAGAGGTTTGACAATCCCAACATCTGACACAGGAAAGAAGCCTGAAGCGCTGGAGGCCTTCACACTGTCTTAATCAAATCATGCCATCCACTGTGGAGAGAGCACTAAGTGGTTCAAGAGAAAAGAATGCATTTCACCTGTAACTAAAGTCTCCGGAGCCAATGGCGGAAAGCCCAGAACTTGAATGTTGGATGTTCTCTATTCAATATATTACCAAATCTATTTTTAGGAATGAGTGCAACATTTGACACTGCATCTCTTGAACTCCTCGTGTTCCCAAACCACTCTCACCACATCCACTGAATTGCCTTCCGGTCAAAGTGTGCCATTCAACTGCTTCACCGGTTTGACTTAAAAAACTTTACTCTCTATTCTCTACTGGCAGGATTTCACCGCTAAGATATGAATTTGTACTTAATCCAATTTTTGAGGACAGACTTAAACATGGCATCTATCTTCTCAGCTGTGCCATTTTCTTTCACATCTACCTGAGGAAAAACCATCTTTCCCTCCCTTCTTCTGCTTATTTAACATTCTGTACTAGTCGCAGCACCCTTGTGCTACTATGATGCCACGACTGGGCCTCACCTTGTGCCCTTTGGTATGTACTGGCTACTCATGGGGGTAACTTGCCTATCAATTACACCTGCTGACACACTGGTATCTGGCGTGCACACTGCCACCATTTAACTAATGCTCTCTATTGCCTTTGAGAGACATTCTTGCAGCTTTACAAATGTGGCTGTGTGTTTGTTCCTTAGGATTATAGGGGAGGGTTAGTGGCACCAGAGTTGGATTTCCGATGCAGCTCTCATGGGAGTTTTATGACCCAGTTGTCCATCCATTTATTGCTACGAGCATCGACTGGGGGTTATTTCTAAGCTGTTTTTTGGCTAGGTTTGAGCTACAGAAATACTAAAACTAAAGCTACTCAGCAGTCTGCCGGTTCCTTCTTCAACAGTGTCTGTCCCAAAATGTTCTAAGCAACTCAGGGGATCTCCAGGCGCCAGGATGCAGGTTTAGACAAAGCGCATGAAGAGAGCAGTCAAAGCGCTCTCCACTGCTAGAACAATTATTTTAGAACAAGTGAGTTTCAAAGCTGTCAACAATCAGAGGTTTGTGTTCCGTTTAGAAAAATGGCTATATTACACATATTTGCATGCAGAGACAAACTTAAATCTTAAGATTGTTCTCCATTTATCTTGAAGGCCCCAAGTTAGAATCATATCACCCCTATATTAATCGTAAACATAAAACATTACTTTGCAGAACAGATCCAGAAACCTGACAAATGCAAGCACTAAAGGGCATGCCTACAGAATTGTCAACGTCCCAGTGTCAAGGTTTAGCCCCGTATGACATGCAGTAAACCAAAAGCCAGGGACTTTTAATCCTTTGCCTTGCTATAGTAACTCACTCATCTTATCAGTCCTGGGAAGTGAAATACGTTAACACTACAGGAACTGAGGAACAAGTTACTTACCTTCGGTAATGATATGTCTGTAAGAAACATTAGTTAGTTAGATTCCTTACCTTAGAATATCCCCAGGCGTCAGGCTGGATCCGGAAAGATTTTTCATCAGCCTTACCCTTGCGCGTCAGTAGGCGTCGTCAGTGACTCCGCGTCCGTCGTCGGCGTCGTGATCACCGGGATGACGTCGGAGTACTTAGACGCCGCCCTCATGCACGGACGTCAGTTCTGTACATAGGTTTCCGCGGCAGGAACGCAGAGCCATGCAAGAAACCGACACTGGTGCCCTGAAACTAGGGCCCTGAAAGGGATGACCTCAACCCTAGATATCAGTTCGCAGAACGGGGAGGATGGGAGGGGCGGTAAGGAATCTAACTAACTAATGTTTCTTACAGATATATTGTTACCGAAGGTAAGTAACTTGTCCATCTGAAAGAAACACGTTAGTTAGATTCCTTACCCTAGAATAGATACCCCAGCAATACCAACCCCGGTGGTGGGTCTGCGAACCAAGATCACACAAGGAAGTCCTGGAGAGCGGAACAGCCAAAGAAGCCGTCTCTCCGGACTTGGCTGTCCAGGCAGTAATGCTTGGTAAACGTGTGCAGCGAGGACCACATTGCTGCCTGACCAATGTCCTGCAGAGGGACTCCCCGTCCCAAAGCAGTAGTAGCCACTGTGGCCCGAGTGGAATGGGCCCTCAGCCCCACAGGAGGATTCTTCTTAGCCAAGGAATAACAGGCCTTAATGCACAAAACGACCCACCGAGAGATGGTCCGTATATGCACTGCCCGCCCCTTCTTAGCACCCACGTAGCCAACGAAGAGTTGGTCGTCCACCCGGAACTGCTTTGAGCAGTCCAGATAGAAGGAGAGCGCACATTTTGGGTCCAGACGGTGGAGCCTCTCTTCCTCTTTCGAGGGATGCGGAGGCGGAAAGAAGGTGGGCAAGGTAACAGACTGCCCGATGTGAAAGGCAGTAACCACCTTAGGAAGAAAAGAAGGGCGAGTCCGCAGAACAACCTTGTCCGGATGGACAGAGAGGAAAGGAGGTTTAGAAGAAAGAGCCTGGAGCTCACTCACTCTTCTGACAGAGGTGATGGCAACCAGGAAAGCAGTCTTGAGAGTCAGAAGACGAAGAGGACAGTTATGAAGTGGCTCAAAAGGAGCGCACATCAGATAAGTTAACACCAGATTCAAGTCCCACTGAGGCATTACAAAGGGGACAGGAGGAAACATGTGACTAATGCCTTTTAAGAATCTATACAACAGGGGACTTGAAAAGAGAAGGCTGATCAGGAAGCCGTAAGAAGGCAGAAACAGCTGAAAGATATCCCTTGATGGTGCCCAGAACAGAGCCCTGCTGGGCCTGGGAAAGAAGAAAGAGGAGAACCTCAGAGAGAGGGGCGGAAAGGGGATCCACAGCCTTTGCTGAGCACCATGCCACAAATTTGTTCCACCTGCAGGCGTATACCGTTTTAGTAGAGGGACGCCTGGCTGCCAGAATAACATCACAGACTTCAGGAGGCAAGTTAAATGGCATCAACTGCCGCCGCTCAATCTCCACGCGTGGAGGCTGGACAGGTTCGGGTGGAGGACCGTCCCCTGCTGCTGCGACAGAAGGTCCTCCTGAAGAGGTAGTCGAATCGGGGGATCGATTGACAGACTGAGTAGCTTGGGATATCAGTATCTTCGTGCCCAATCCGGAGCCACAAGGATGACTTGGGCCCGGTCGCGCCTGATCTTCTTCAGCAAGCTGGGCAGAAGTGGTATAGGCGGAAAGGCGTATAACAGACAGCAACTCCACCCACGACGAAAAGCGTCCCCGAGCGAGTGCGGGCTCGGAAATTCCAACGCGCAGAAATTATGACATTGCGCGTTCTCTTCGGTGGCGAATAGATCTAACCAAGGCTCTCCCCATTGCCGAAAGAGGCCTTGCGCAACGTCCGAGTTCAGACGCCATTCATGATCCATCATGCACCGGTGGCTGAGTTCGTCCGCCCTGGCGTTCAGAGAGCCCGCCAGGTGTTGAACCACCAGGGTGATGCCCTGATGTTCCAGCCATGTCCAGAGGTGCAGAGCCTCCTGACAAAGGGTCCATGACCCCACCCCGCCCTGTTTGTTGCAATACCACATGGCGGTGGTGTTGTCCGTGAACACCTGCACTACACTTACCCGGACAGAGGGAAGGAATGCCTTCAGTGCAAGCCGGATCGCCCGCAGCTCCAATAGGTTGATATGGATCCGGGACTCTGCCGGAGACCAGAGGCCACTGATCTCCGCCTCTCCAATGTGGCCCCCCATCCCTGGAGGGATGCATCCGTCATCACTACGTGCTCCGGTTGGGGTAGGGAGAGGGATCTGCCGCAGACCCAATCGCGGTCCATGAGCCACCACTGCAACTGTCTCGCAGTACCCTCCGAGATCAGGACGTGGTCAGACAGGTCTCCCCGATGTTGAGCCCACTGGAACTTCAGGTCCTACTGCAGAGCCCGCATCCGCCACCTGGCGTGATGTACCAGCAGGATGCAGGAGGCCATCAGACCCAGCAGCCGTAGGACCACCCTGACCGAAACTCGGGATAAAGGCTGAAAGATCAGAATCAGAGCCTGAATATCCCGAACCCGGTGTTCGGGAGGATATACCCGAAACTGCGCCGAGTTCAGAACCACTCCGATGAAAAGGAGCTTCTGGGAGGGACTCAGATGTGACTTCGGCACGCTGATGGAGAACCCCAGTAAATGCAGGAGGTCGGCCGTAGTCTGGAGGTGGGAGACAACTGCCTGGGGCGAGCCCACCTTCAACAACCAGTCGTCGAGATAGGGGAAGACTGGAACCCCTAGTCTGCGCAGATGAGCTGCGATCACCGCCATCACTTTCGTGAACACCCGAGGGGCACTGGTGAGGCCGAAGGGGAGCACGGTAAACTGAAAGTGCTCGTGGCCTACCGTGAACTGCAGGTAACGCCGGAGGGCCGGCAGGACGGGGATGTGGAAGTCCTGCAAGTCCAACGCTACCATCCAGTCTCCAGGGTCTAGGGCAGCCAGAACCTGAGCTAAAGTCAGCATCTTGAACTTCTCCTTCCGGAGGAAAGCGTTGACGCTCCTGAGGTCCAAGATAGGGCGTAGGCCCCCCTTGCCCTTCTTGGGAACCAGAAAGTAGTGGGAGTAACAACCCCGTCCTACTTCTGGGCCAGGAACGCGCTCGATGGCCCCCTTGGCCAAGAGGGCCGTAACTTCCTCCTGCAGAAGTTGCAAGTGATCCCCCGACATGCGGTGGTACTGCGGTGGCATGGCTGGAGGGGTCGCCTCGAAGGGGAGGGAGTAGCCCCTTCGGACGATTTGCAGCACCCACCTGTCCGACGTGATGGTACGCCAGTGGAGCAGGTGATGGCGAACTCTGCCTCCCACTGGCGTGGAATGGGCCTGAAAGCTCGGACTAGGAAGGCTTTGAGGCAGATGCTGCAGGAGCAGATGTGGACTGACCAGCTCTATGTCACCCTGCTCCGCCACGGCGGAATCCACGTCCGCGACCGCGTTGAGGTTGGTTCGGCGGCCTGTGGCTGGACACTGGGGCAGCACGTCCGCCACCGTATCCCACAAGGAGTGGGTATAACGGTCCAAAAGGCACGCGGTTTTAATGGACCGCAACCCCAAACTGAGGGAGGAAAACAGCTTCTTCCCAAACTGCTCCAACCTTTTGGATTCCCGACCCAGAGGAGCGGACGGGAAGGCGGTCTGGGACGTAGAGGCCTGGATAACCAGACTCTCAGGGGTGGGGTCTACCGACAGAAAGCTGGGGTCGCCCGGAGCAGGGCGGTGGCGCCGGGTCACATTCCGATCCACAGGAGACACAGTGGAGGGCTTGGACCAAGTGCCCATCAGAACGTCAGTGAGTGCCTCATTGAACTGCAGTAGAGGCCTGAAGAGCTTACTGGCGGTTGAAGCATCTTAGTGAGGAGGTTAGTCCTCACGGCCGCTGCAGGGAGCTCCATGTGAAGGGCCTCGGCAGCCCTGCGCAGCACCACAGAATAAGTCGCACCCTCATCCGTAGCCACGGAAGGAGGAGAGATGAAGCCAGTGTCAGGCGAAGTGTCGAGACCATTGGCATCCCCCAGCTCGTCTGCCCAGTCCTGACTTAACTGGCACTGCTGTGCCAGAGGGTCCTCAGACCCCTCCCAGTCCTCCCCTTCATCCATCTCATGGTATACAGGCAGAAAGGACGGAGCCGGGTTATAGATGAAATGCTCATCCATCGGCGCCGTTCCGACGCTGGACCCGGGCTGAAACTAGGGACGGCGGCGTCCGAAGAAGGCGCCAGGGGTGGCACCATAGGGGTCGGCACCGGCGGAGGGGTCGTAAGGTCAACCGGCGTCGACCGAGATCCAGGCCTGGATCCCCTGGGGACCTGCGGCATCGGGACCAAAGTCGACGACGGTGGGCCTCCCAGTCAGACCTGTGGGGTTCGGAGGCACGCCGGCAGGCCTCAACGGCGGAGCAAGACTCCTCATGGCCACGAGGAAGTCCCGAATCTCGCCTGGAATCGTGTGAGACCCAGGGACCAGAGGGTATGGGGCCGAACGCGACTTCTGCGGCTCTGGCAGAGCCGTGTGGGTGGTGCCACCTGAACCCTCGGCTGAGTCGCGCGACCGACGAGGGGAGTCAGAAGAGCGGTGTCGCTTCTTTGACTTCTTCTTACTGTGCCTCGACTTACCTGAATGCAAGGACTTCGATCCCGACGAGCGGTGATGACTTCGGCTCCGCGACCGGTCCCTCGACCTCCTCCTCGACCGGGACCTCGAGCGGCGCCGACTGCCGGATCTCGAGGAGCTTGCGGGACCGCTCCCGCCTAGCCTTCGAGGTCAAGGCCCGGCAGTCGGGGCACGACTTGTCAACATGGTCGGCCCCAAGGCAGTAGAGACACCGATGGTGGGGGTCGGTAACCGACATAAGTCATTGACAGACGTCACACGCCTTGAACCCGGGCATCCTTACCGGCACCAGGAGTCGAAGTCGACTCGAAAAGGGAGACAAAAATGTCCAAAAAGTTAGTCAAAAAGTGACTGAGGGTATGCTCTTCCAGGATCTGCGCTTACTGGCGCGGAAAAAAGAAGAACTGACGTCAGCGCTCGAGGGCGGCATCTAAGTACTCCGACGACGTCATCCCGACGATCACGACGCCAACGACGGACGCGGAGTCGCATACGACGCCTATCGACGCGCAAGGGTACTGCTGACGAAAAATCTTTCCGGATCCATCCTGACGCCTGGGGATATTCTAAGGTAAGGAATCTAACTAACGTGTTTCTTTCATATTTTACCACTAATGAAGGGTGTATTCGGTACAGAAAAGGGGTGGAAGTATACTATGCCTACAATCAAGTGATTGTGGGGCATGGGGTGCAGTGATCAAAAGAAACAGAGGTATATTTAATAGAAAAAAGTCAATTTTAAATCACACTGAATCAGTGACATTCAACAAAACTTGTATTTGAATATTACCTTTACCTTGGAATGTGGGGTTTTTGCAACCAGGATTGTTTTTGAAAGTTAGAGGCAAATGAAAAAGGGCTAAGCATTCTTCTGTCAAACAAGTTGAAAAGCATTTAGTAGCATATTTTTATTCATGCCTCCTTTCCCTAATTAGAAATCTTTGGAAGTCTCTGAAGTTCTCCATTTAACACTCTAATTTATATTTTCTTCATCATTCCAATGTAGCACTTTGAATTTTCCTACAAGTACACAGAAATTAGACATTGTGTACAATACTTCCTTGTGCTCTGTTACATCAATTAGCACACCGTTCAACTATCAAAATGCTGCTAATTTAACATACTTTGAAACTCCTACATGTTAGGAATCTAGTCACAGTATTTCACATGCTCACAATTGCATGAGTAAGCCTTGGAATCATTGCTGTCCCTTGGCCAGATGCTGTGAAAATCGCAGAAGTCGTGGATATATTCAGCTAAACTGTGACAATGTAGTTGCTCTTGAGGTGTCCTGTGTACACTGTTATTTTTATTGTCTCCTTGGCACCTGATGCTCAGCTATAAAGTACAACTTCTGTTTATTATAACACCATATATTACCGCAATATTATGCTTAGGTGTTATTATTACAAACAATGTGAGGAATGGGAAGCTTGAACTAAGCTCAGTCACTGGCAATTGCTCGGGCACCATTTCATCAATCTTTTTTTGCTCACCATGTCACTCTAGACAGAGGCCCACCTTACACAAATCAGTTATGACCCTCCTGCTTATGGGAGTAGTCCATCCTGCTCTGCCAGGCAAGCCCCCTTCAGAAAAGAACCCAAACAAACCCAGACCAGCTCTGGCAAATTCAGGTCTGGTCAGTAGGGTGCAGCTTCAGTCCTATAGAACAGTCCGCACAAAACCCACATTTAAGCATACACAACCAGGACCAAGGCTGTGAATAGGAGTAATACCTCTGCGAGGTGGCATAAGGGGCAAAAACAATTGGAAGCGGTTCACTTTTTGACCCTTTTTTGGAGGAGACGGATGGAAAATAGAACTCATACTAAGATTCTTTTTTTTTTTTGCTCTCAGTAAGCATGCCTGTTAATTGCTTAGAAGTGAACAGACGAAAGGGCACCATGGGTGCAAAAATAAATAGATAGATAAAATAATGAAAAGTATGGTGCAGGGAAATTATTAATAACAATAAAGTTCCAGTCTTGGGGAAGTGTAAGCGCCAGAAAGGGTTTAGAGAGCAGCAAACAGAGGTGAGACTGCCATACTGGTAGTTATGCCCATGCTTGCAATGAATTTGACAGCCATTGAATGTTGACATTCCCAACTATTTCAGTCTGGTTTAATTGCAGTAGATGTTTATGTAATGAAAAGAGGGGCATAGCTGCTCACCTTCTTTGTCCTTTGTATTTGGTGGCTGCAGCAGTTTTAGGGATGTGAATTGGTTCTTTTAATGCACCTTTTAGATGAATAGTTCTCTCCTGGATAACCTCCCGGATGTGCTTGATCCAGTCTTGTTTATTTTCAATATTGCAGGCCTACAAATAAACAAAAAAAATCAAGATAATAGGTTGTTGCCTCATTCAGCAATGTAGAGCAGTGTATATGCCTGTAAAGTTTCCTTTTAATTCTATGTTTTCTTTATTTTCACACAGATTCACAGTCAGAGTAATTCCCAAGCATAGAGATAGATTACCTACCTACCTCTCGTTTATTATGCATGAGTTGAATATCTGCCATTGCACCTGGACAAATACTTATACCCTCTTTATGCTATAAAGACAACTGCAGCCGTTTTTAGCAGACAAATTTGTAACCAAGCCTATAATCTATACTTAGTCCCTTACAAGACTGAGTTGCTTCTTTGTCTATTCCAATCCCTGGCACCTGGTTCAATTAATTTCCTCACGTTTTGTGAAATTGTCTCACCCCTGCAGAATTTGAGGTTCATCATTGTTTTTGAATGGTTAAACGTATCCTTCCATTGCTGTTGCCAGAAAACTAATTTGTTGGGTAGCAGTTCTGATTAGCACTTGATGGGAGTGAATTTCGTTACCTGCCTTTTTGCTCATCTCTTTCCCTCCTAACACACTCCCTCCATGTACTCTCTTACCATCCACCAACCCTCCTCTTCAGCCTTAGTTCTCTTGCCCCTCTCCCTCCAACCACCAAAAATTGCTGCTGCCACCTAATATCAAGCACTGTTCCAGCTCAGTGTCTCTCTTTCTAAGCCCCCCACCTTCTTTCTGGCTGCCAAGGCCAAACACCCATGCCCGCTTTTGGCTTTGGCAATGCTTGAAAACCTGTACCAGTGTTGGCAAAGTTAGTAGTAGCAATCAGTAAGGAACGCGTTACTTACCTGGAACTGCGGTTATCCAGTATTGGTATCTTTCATAGATTCACATGCCTGAATCATTCCCCGTCGTCAGGATGGGAGTCCCCGGTACATAAATAAAGTAATGTCTCACTAGACATATAGAGTAATAGGCCAAAGGCCTCACCTTAGTAACATATCCACGTCCTTTTGTAAAAAAGGACCAAACTTTGGAGAGTAGCCAATCAGCTATCACCACCCTCTAGAACCTTCCTGGAAGGAGCTCTAGTCCCTCAGATATTCGTAAGCACAGTGCTAAGTAGTTGTATCACTGAGAGACCCAAGAGAGTCCTTCCAGGGGAGGTGGGTGGGTTGCATGTGAATCTATGAAAGATACCAATACTGGATCACTGCAGTTACAGGTAAGTAACGCATTCCTTATCCAGTTTTAGGGTATCTTTCATAAATTCACATGCCTGAATCAGAATAGTAAGCAATGATAAGCACATTTCAAAAGGTACAGTATATATAAATTCACCAGATAACAACATATCAATGTGAAAATAGAAAGTACCAAAAAGCAATGACATAGCAGAGGCATGAAAAACAATAGAGAAATGTGCGTATAGAAGAAAGGATGGTGGGATGAAAGGAAGAGCTCACCTCTAATGAAATAGATGACGGAGCACCGCTTGACCCACTGCAGCGTCTTTCATGAGTTCCGTATCCAGGCAGTAATGCTTGATAAATGTATGCAGCGCTTTCCATGTTGCCGCTCTGCAAATGTCCGCAATGGGCACACCTGCAAAAAGTGCCATTGAAGTAGAGATTGCCCTCGTGGAATGGGCTCGAACTGTGGAGAGCAGGGGCTACCCCGCTTGCTGGTGACAAGAAGTAATAGCTGCGGAGCTCCAGCGAGAGATACTTTGTTTAGTGAGTGGGTGACCTTTCCTAGGTCGACTGTAAGCCACAAAGAGTTGGTTGGATTTGCGGAATGTCTTTGTCTTGTCAATGTAGAATTTCAGGCAGCGTTTAAGGTCCAAAGAATGCAGAGTTCTTTCTGCCACTGTTTGAGGATTTGGAAAGAAGGAAGGCAACACCATAGGCTCATTGAGATGGAAGTCTGACGGAACCTTGGGGATAAACTTTGGATTCGTGCGAAGTATGACCCTGTTGTGTTTGAATTGAAGGAAAGGATCTTGAATTGAGAAAGCATGAAGTTCACTCACTCGCCTTGCCGAGGTAAGAGCTAGAAGGAGCGCTGTTTTCCAGGAGAGATACTAGAGATCCGCTCTGTGTATTGGCTCAAAAGGGTGTTTCATAAGTTGAGCCAGAACCGTGTTGAGTTGCCATGCAGGAGGTAAAGTCTTTGCCGGAGGGAATGTTCGAAACAGGCCTTTAAGGAATTGTTTAATCAACCGATGAGACCACAGAGAAGGGCCTGCAGAGGATCTCCTGAAACGGGATATTGCTGCCAGGTGGACTTTAATGGAGGCATGAGCGAGACCAGATTTCGCCAGATGAAGAAGGTAAGGAAGTATTTGCTCTGGAGAGGATGAAAGAGGGTGTATTTTGTTTGACATGCACCAGATACAGAACCTCTTCCATTTTAAGGAATATGTTTTGGTAGTACTATCTGCTCGAGCCCAAGCCAGAACTACTCTACAGTCCGGAGGGATGTCTAGACCCTGGAACTCTCTGAACTCAGGAGCCAAGCTGATAATCTGAGAGATGCTGGATCCGGATGCTGGACTTGTTGGTGGTTCATAGTGAGAAGAGAGGGAAACGGTTTTAACCGGAACGTCAGTTCCAGGGAGAGAAGGTGAAGCTCCGTGAACCAGTGTTGGTGTGGCCAAGCTGGAGCTATCAGGATGAGTGTGCAAGGTTCCGATTTCAATTTCCTGAGCAACCTGGGAATCAGGGGAATTGGTGGAAAAGCGTATGCAAAGACGTTGCACCATGCGATCGAAAACGCATTCCCTAGAGATCTCTTCTGGGGATGCCAGCTTGCGAAGTGATGGCATTTGGTGTTCTGCTGGGTAGCGAAGAGGTCCAGAAGAGGGGTGCCCCACTGAGAGAATATGCGGTTGAGGGTCCGCTGATTCAACTCCCACTCGTGACATGCTGTCTGTTGTAGTCGGCCACAACGTTGTGTGTTCCTGGAACATACTCTGCTCGAAGAGAAATGTTGTGAAGGAGCAACCAGTTCCAGATTTTTTGCGACTTGTGAGAGTGTGTTAGAGAACGAGTCCCTCCCTGCCTGTTTAAATAGTGCATTGTCGTGGTATTGTCGGTCCGTACAAGCACTAGAGAATTTCTGATTCGCGGTAGGAATGCCAAAAGAGTGAGATACACTGCTCGTAGCTCCAGAAGATTTATGTGGAGTTTTCTTTCGTAAAGGGACCATTTGCCGCTGATCTGGAGTTCTTGGGGTAAGGCTCCCCAACCTTCCAGGGACGCATCCGTTGTGATGGTATGTGGAGAAGCAGGAAGCAAGAAAGGCAAGCCTTGAGGAAGGTTCTGAGGGAAAATCCACCACCGTAGAGCCTTTATCATCAGACGGATCACCTGGATGACATTGTCGAATGACCCCACACATCGGACCCATTGAGCTGAACGCGCTTCTTGAAGAGGTCGCATGTGAAGGCGACAGTGTGGAACTAGTAGAATGCAGGAAGACATCATCCCGAGCAAGGATTTGAAAAGGCGCACAGTAAGAGTCTTTTTGGAGCGTATGCGAAGTGCCAAGGAAAGAAGTTTGTCTTTTCGCTCTTGTGAAGGAAACGCTTTCTTTTGGAGCGTATTGAGAGTAGCACCCAGGAAAGTTATGCGCTGGGAAGGCTGAAGGACGGACTTGTCCTGATTGAGAGTAAGCACTAAACAATCGAAAAACCTTAGGCGTCGGAAGACCTGGACGCACCTTCTAGAGAGGGTGCTTTGACGAGCCAGTCGTCCAGATATGGAAAGACCTGATGGTGGTGGTGTCGGAGATATGCGGCTACCGGAGAAAGGCATTTTGTAAAAATGCGTGGCACCGATTTGAGTCCGAACAGCAGGACACGAAATTGGTAATGCCTGCCTGCTACTGCGAATCTCAGGAATTTATTGTGGTTGCGGTTGATCGGGATGTGAAAATAGGCACCCTGAAGGTCTAAAGACACCATGTAGTCGTCCGCATTGAGTAGCTGTAGTACTTCCTGGATGGTAACCCTACGAAACGACTGCTTTTTCAAGAATTTGTTGAGATTTCTCAAGTCTAATATCGGTCTCCATTTCTTCTCCTTTTTGCGTATTAGGAAAAATCGGGAGTAAAATCCCTTACCCTTTGACGTAGAGGAGCTCTGTCTATAGCTCCCTTCTGGAGCATAAGTGAAAGTTCCAGGAGCAGAGCACGCAGATTTTTGTGAAGCATAGGACGGGGAGGGGTTTGGGGAGGAATTTGAATGAATTCTAGTGAATGTCCGAATTGAACCAGTTGCAGAACCCAACGGTCCGTTGTTATTTGCTTCTAATTTTTTAGAAAATGGGAAATTCTTCCTCCAACCTTTGAGGGCAGAGAGGAGTTGGAGACCGGCGGTAGTGGGAAGTCATTGTCACCGAGCAGCTTCTTTCTGTCTACCTCCTTTGCCACGAAAGGAAGACTTAGTGTAGGTGGATTGCTGTTGACGTTGCTGGTATTGTGTCCGATATTGCTGAGTGGAAGAGAAGGAAGATTGGTGTTGGTAATCACCTCTGGTAGACGTTCGACCTCTCCCTCGAGCCTCGAAAAGATGGATTCTTGAATTGGAGGGTACCCAAAGCCCTAGCCATGTCGGTATTCTTTTTAATACCTTGCAGAGCTTCATCGATGTGTGTCCCAAAAAGAAGCTGACCATCGAATGGCATGTCTAAAACTTTCGTTTGTACCTCCGGTCGGAATGAAGTCGCCTTCAACCAACCCTGGCGCCGTAGTACAGCTGAGCCCGCGAGTTGGCGAAATCTAGTAGAGGCGATATCCACCGCACAGTCTATAATCTCTGATGCAGACCGCTCGCCCTCCAGCAAGATTTTCTTTGCTTCTTCCTTTGAGTCCTCTGGCAAGGCCGCAAGGTATGGAGCAATATCTGCCCACATCTGCCTGTTATAACGTCGTAACAGTGCCAAGGAATTGGATGCACGCACTGTTAATGCAGACATGGACGAGAAGCGTTTGCCAATATTGTCCAGCCGTCTACCCTCTTTGTCAGCAGGGCGGAAGGATTTTTTGATTCCCGCTGAGCAGCTTATGTAATGACTGAGTCCGGTTTAGGATGGCCGGTCAGGCAAGCTGGAGCAGTATCTGGAGCCCTATATTTCTTATCCAGGCGAGGCAATACTGGAGGCACCGAGGAAGGGTTCTGCATGATATTAACACCCTGATCCCATATGTAGTCTATTATAGGGATAGATCTAACATATTTTTAAAAGGCTCTTTAAAATCGTAGAGGAAGCAATCCTGTTGGTGTGAGGGCATAGGTATTTGAAAGCGCTGCGCCGCTCTTTCCACTATGTTGTGAAAGCCTCCAATGTCCTCAGGAGGCGAGTCAGCTGGGGCGGGCACGGGAGAAGCTGGACAGGGAAGTATGTAATCGTCCCACTCGTCACGAGTAGACTGGGAATCCTGAAGAGCCCCTTCTTCATGTTGATCCTCCTCCTCATCGTCTGTAGAAAGTGGAGGTGGTGATGTGACAGGCTCAGACTGTAAGCTTAACAGAGGAGGTCGCAGTCTTGGTGGTGGAGACACAACCGGAAGCGGAGACGTTGCAGACATGGGAAATCTCTGCTTATAGTCCGAAATGAGGAACTGCAGGTCAGAGACCAGAGATGCAGGCAAACAAACCATGGGAGTTGGAGGCGGATTGCATTCTTCAGGAGAAACCGCCTGATCTTCCAGCCCTTGATCATCATAGTCCGAACTGTCCTGGGGCTTAACATTCAGTTGTGTTGGGCTTGTCGCCGTTCTAAACATACTGCCATCATAAGTCTTCTTCCTCCAAAAGATGTGCTGGAGGCAAGAGCTGGACTCTACTAGGGGAGGTCAGGGCCAGTGTCAACGTACGTTTCGTGATTTTTAGATGCACATACGTACTTTGTAGGTCAGAATCTGCTGTCGTCGACGGTCCCGTAGACGGTGAAGCGCTGACGGGTACCATAGTAGATTGAGGTCCCGTCGTCAGAGCCGTCGTCGACGGTGTCGATGTCATCGATGAAGGTTTCGTCGACGGAGCCGTCGTCGACGGAGTTCTTGTCGACGGTGTCATCGTCGACGCCGTCGTCGGCGATCGCAGTGTCGACGGCAGTTTGGACGTCGACGATGTCTTTTTTATTTTTAGCATTGACGAGACAGACCTACTGGCCGTCGATGATGGAGTTGTCGTCGTCGACGTTGATAGTGAATGAGACGCGACAGAAGTTAAAACTGTCGTCGTCAACGAGGTCACATTCAATGCCGTAGATGGAGATTTCCTCGTCGTCAAAGCCACCGTCGACAAGGCCGTCATCGACGGGGTGGAAGAAGGCTTTTTGAAGGCATGGAGAACTTCCTGAGGAGAAACCTTTGCTGGAAGAGTCTTAGGAAGGACCTCAAAAGAAGGCGCATAAAAAGTCTCATTCAATGTGACCGGCAGTGCAACCGCACGGGTAGGTTTCCCCGCGACGTAAGGCGACCTGTTATGTAAGTACCTTCTCCATCGGCTCGGGACCCATGAGCTCCGACTTCGTTACAGGTATCGTTTATCGTAGCCCTCTATCTCACTTTGTTTTTTTCCAGCCTTACTCCGCGGCACTTGCTGACGGAGCCCATCATCTATGAGGAGAGGTTAGGCATGCAATCTCGTTATCTGTTTTTAGTTCTGTATTTGTGTATTTATTGTCAGACCTACCTTGTCTGCCTGCTTCAACACACCTGAACTAAGCACGATTAGCACACCGTGCCAGCTCCTCTATCCACGGTTACCCCTAAACCACGACATACCATCGGTTCCCGCACCACCCATGCATTGCCTAGTTACTCACCCCACTACGTTTATACGAGGCATGATTACAACAGTATACCACCGGTCCTCACGATGGCCACGGCACCGCACAGGGATTCTCATCCATGCTACCTCCCTTAGCGGGCACCATCGTCGTAGCGTTTTTGATCTCCTGTCCTCTATACCACCCTCACCTGCACCAAGGATAGATTGGTTCCCAGTGAGTTCACGACCACTACTATGTTTCCCAGCCGCGCTGGGCAGAATCCCAGCACTTTGGTTAAACAACCCTGCATGATCACAATGACACTACTTTGTTTGGTGTCCTTTTTCATGCACGAGGCACCTGAGCACACACTGTGCACTAGTGTCTCCCTTTTAACGATATCTGTATCATATACCTTTGATATGCTATTACTTCCTCATCTCCCCCCTACCTCCCCCCCTTTTTTTTCTCTCCCCCCTTGTCTCCCTTTAGGCTGTGAACAGGATTGACGTATAAGAACGGATTCTGGACACTAACTGTCAAGCATACCAGACCTAGGTAACGAATGGGATTACGGGCTGTCTTTTCCCGAACCCCATCTTCTAGCATTTACTTTTTGGTCCTGACGAAGCGCTCCCGGATCCATTAGGGGCCGTCCTACAGCGCGAAACATGTTGACCTTCCTTTAAACCACTTTTGTTAATACACCGCACGGGTTGAGAGAAGTGGGACTTTTATTTGGTCTTGTTTCCCCTCTCTAAGCAGCACTACCGTGCATCTCCATCCCTGAGAAATTTTTTGCTTGGACCAGGGACCTCCCGATTAAAATACTTAAGGTCCCTGTTTCATTTTTAAACCTGCACTCGCTAGCACACACCTACCCACACACCCTCACTCACAAATGCGGCAACTCCTTAAAAGAACTCCACCAGAGAGCCCCTAACCAAGGGCCCGTGAGGGACTGCAGCGCCGCCCCCACGAGGAGCAACCGTGCCCAATGATGATGCTATACATCCGCGAGGGTGTGTGAGGGCACTCAGTACCACCACAGGAGTACTCTCTCCTCACTCTGCACACTCACCCTACCCTTGGAGACATTCCCTACTATCTACAGCTTACCTGCTGGCTGTAACTCCCCTCTTACATTATAGGAACTGCAACCATCCATTGGAACAAAATTACAATAGTAAAACATTTGCTGTCTAAAAATTGCAGAAATAAAAATGCCGGTCGGCATTGGGTCAAACCCCCTAGCCTTAAGATAGTTTTTTGTAAAAGTTGCAAAATAAAACTGCATGCAATGATGATTGTAAAGACTGATTATCGCATGGACAACAGCATAGCTCTTTTGACCAGTTATTTATTTTGAGAAAACTTATCAGACGGTAAAAGTTCCCAAATCTAAATCGGGTCAAAACATATCTATCATAACCACTTTAATTATACAGTATATACGGCTGTATAGTGTGGGTAGTTAAAATCAAATGGTGCAGTTGTACTGACGGAATCAGTGTTAGGGTAGGATTCCAACATGTTTCGGTGCACCCAATATATAGTTGGACATCTCGTATTTTGCTTGATGTCCAGTATATGTATAAAATGGCTGACAGCACTTACAAAGCCGGGAGAATCGGCTCTGGGGTTTATAGAGGGACCCTGCACATGCAGGGGCACCCTCACACGTGTAACCAAGCACCCTGCCCTCAGGACTGAAGAGCCTGCCATAGGGGTGACTTAGAAGTTTTAAGTGCAGTGACTTCAGATATAAGGGAACTTATATATGTGGTAAGTGTTGCTAGCATCAACTTGCACAGGCTGTAATGGCAGGCCTGTAGTCACTGTTTGACTGGCCTCTTATAGGTGGCATAATACATGCTGCAGCCCATGGGAGACCCCTGGTGTACCTATGCTCTAGATACCTTAGTACCATATAATAGGGACTTACAGGGGGGACACCAATAGCCAATTGGGAAGGTACCACAGTACTTACCATTGTCAAATTTAGGGAGGAAGGCACAGTGACTGGGGTCATAATTAGCAGTATCCCAGTCAGACTAGTCAGAAAACAGAATGACACCAGCAAAAAGTGGGGGTACTCATGAAAGCAGATCCTACTTTCCTACAAAAAAAAAACCCAAACGAAAGGAGATGAGACTAACCTTGCCCAGTTGAGTCTTCATTTTCTAGGTGGAAATAGTTGGAGAGTCCATCTGCGTTGGCATGGTTACTTCCAGGTCTATGTTCCACAGAAAAGTCCATCACCTGTAGGAAAATAGACCCCCTCAACAATTTGGGATTTTCACCATTCATCTGTTTAAGCCATAAGAGGGGCTTATGGTCTGTCGGAACAATGAAGTGAGTACCAAACAGGTATGGCCTCAAATTCTTCAAGGCCAAGAACACAGCAAAGGTCTCCCTCTTAATAGCTGACCTACATTTCTCCTTGGGGGTCAACCATCTGCTTATAAATTCTACTGGTTGGTACTGGCCATCTGCATTAAGTTGTGACAAAACAGCTCTTACTCCTTTCTCAGAAGCATCTCACTGGACAATGAAGATTTTGGAGTAATCAGGACTTTGAAGAATGGGAGCAGAACACATGGCCTGCTTCAGGTCATTAAATGCCTTCTGACAGCTAACTGTCCACTGAACTTTCTTAGGAATCCTTTTGGAAGTGAGATCATTAAGGGGAGTCACAATGAACCCATACCCCTTAACAAACCTCCTGTAGTTCCCATGACAGGCCCAAGAAAGCTCTGGATGAGTCTGGGTAGCGAGAGCAACCCAGTCCATTATTGTCTGGATTTTGCTCTTCGATGGTTGAACTTGGCCTCCACCTACCAGGTGGCCCAAGAACACAGTCTTGCTCTGATCTATCTGGCACTTTGTGGCCTTGAGGGTGAGGCCTGGCTTTTGCAAGGCACCAGAACATTTCTGAGGTGGACCATGTGATCCTCCCAGGTGGAACTAAATACAGCAATACCGTCAAGATATGCTGCACTATAGGATTCCAAACCTGTGAGAACTTTGTTCACCAACTTCTGAAAAGTGGCAGGTGCATTTTTCAAGCCAAAAGGCATTACAATAAATTAATAATGCCTATCAAGGGTTGAAAATGCTGTTTTGGCTTGGCATCCTCAGACAGTCTGATTTGCCAGTAGCCAGCAGTCAGGGAAAATGTACAAAGATACTCAGCTGACGCCAGCGTATTAATTAGCTCATCTGCCATAGGAATTGAAAGGGCATCAGTCTTAGTGACTGCACGGACGCCTCTGTAGTCCACACAAAACCTCATATCTCTCTTACCATCTTGGGTATGAGGTTTTGGCACTAAGACTACTGGACTACCCAAGGGATCTCTGAAGACTCAATGACCCCCAATTCGAACATCTTTTGGTGTGCCCACTGGAACTTCAGGTCGCACTGCAGAGCCCGGAAATGCCATCTGGCATGGTACACCAGCAGGATGCAGGAGACCATAAGACCCATCAGCCTGAGGGTCATCCTGACCGAAACCCGGGAAAGAGGCTGAAAGAACTGAATCATAGCCCGAATATCCCGGACTCGCTGTTCGGGAGGATAAACCCGAAACTGTGTTGTGTCCAGAACCACTCCGATGAAGAGGAGAATCTGAGAGGGGGTCAGGTATGACTTCGGCATGTTGATGGAGAACCCCAGTGAATGCAGGAGGTCGGCCGTAGTCTGGAGGTGGGAGACGACAGCCTGGGGTGAGCCCGCCTTCAACAGGCAGTCGTCGAGATAGGGGAAGACTGGAACCCCTGATCTGCGCAGATGAGCTGCGACCACCGCCATCACTTTCGTGAACACCCGAGGGGCGGTGGTACGGCCATAGGGGAGCACAGTAAACTGAAAGTGCTCGTGGCCTACCGTGACCCGTAGGTAGCGCTGGTGGGCCGGCAGGACGGGGATGTAAAAGTTAGCGTCCTGTAAGTTCAACGCTACCATCCAGTCTCCAGGGTCGAGGGTGGACAAGACCTGACCGAGCATCAACATTTGGAACTTCTCCTTCCGGAGGAAGCGGTTGACGTTTCTGAGATCCAAGATAGGACGCAGGCCTTTGTCCTTGGGCCCCAGAAAGTAGTGGGAATAGCAACCACGACCTACTTCTGGGGCAGGAACGCGCTCAATGGCTTCCTTGGCCAAGAGTGACGAAACTTCCTGTTGAAGAAGGGCCAGATGATCCTCTGACATGCGATGGTATTGAGGTGGTGTGGATTGAGGGGTAGTCTCAAAGGGGAGGGAGTAGCCCCTTTGGACTATTTGCAAAACCCACCTGTCCGACGTGATGGTGCGCCAGTGGGGGAGGTGATGGCGAATCCTGCCGCCCACTGGTGTTTGGTGGCTCTGAAAGGTCGGACTAGGAGGGTTTGGAGGCTGCTGCAGAGGGGGCTGTGGTGGACTGGCCCGCCCGCTTGCCCCTTGAACCACGGTGCTGGTCCCCACGTTCCTGCGCAGAGGCTGAACAGATTGCACCGGCCTGTGGCCCTGGGTGGGACGTGGCAGGGCACTCCTTCCATAGCTACGAAAGGGGCAACAGGCAGACTGCCCAGAGCGGGTGGTGGAGAGGCCCAAGGACCTCGCCGTATCCCGAGAGTCCTTAAATCGCTCCAGAGCGTTGACTGCCTTGTCGCTGAAAAGGCGACGGCCATCAAAGGGCATGTCCATAAGAGTGGATTGGACATCCCCGGAAAAAACAGTCAACAGCAACCAGGCGTAGCATCCAAGGGCTACTGGCGTGGAACTCGTCCTGCCTAGTGCATCGGCCCAAAAGACATGCGGTGTTTTCCAACCGCAGTCCCAAGCTGGAGGAAGAAAACATTTTCTTCCCAAGGTGGTCCAGCTTGTTGGATTCCCTATCGGTGATGCGTTAGGGAATGCGCCTTTGGAAGTGGAGGCTTGGACCACCAAGCTCTCAGGAGTTTGGGTGTTGGGAGAGAAAAGTGGGGTCGCCCAGCGGGGGCTTCGGGCAATCATCCTGTCCACAGGAGCCCCTGTGTTGGGCCTGGACCACGTGCCCAAAAGGATGTCCGTGAGGACTTAATTAAACAGCAGCGGGGTCTCCGAAGAGCTTGCTGCCGGTTAAAGGACCTCGGTGAGGAGGTAAGTACTAACTGCCACTGTAGGTAGCTCGAGGTGGAGAGCCTCGGCCGCCCTTTGCAACACCACTACGTATGTCTCTCCCTCCTCCGTAGTCACGGTAGGAGAAGACAACATGCCAAGGTCTGGTGAGGTATCCAGAGCACTGGCTTCCCCCAGTTCCTCTCTCCAGTCCTGTTCATAAGCCATCTGGTCGGTTAAAGGGTCCCCAGACCCCTCCCAGTCCTCCTCACCCTCCTCTGGCTGCCAATCTGGTCTCTAAGAGCCAGGGTAGAAGAGGGGCACAAAAGTATCAGTCGGTGTCGGATCCGGCGTCGTCCCACTCGGGTCTACCTCGAGGTGGAGGCAGGGGTCGATGTCAGCTGGGGACACAGCCGATGCCGGCGGAATAGGCGTTGGGGGAGGCGTAACAAGGGCGACCGGCAATGATCCAGATCGAGGCCTGGATCCAAGGGGACCCTGCGTCGCTGAGGCTGAAGCCACCAGCGTCAAAGGCCCAGGGCCCCCAGCCGAGTCCGCGGGGCCCAAAGGCATGCCGGCAGAGTCCGGCTGCCCAAAAATGGCATGCATCGCTTCGTAAAACTGACGAAGCTGGGCAGGGGTCACCACCCGCCTCCCTCATCGCGTCGGCCGACGGACGGGGCGAAGTTGAAGAGCTAAGATGCTTCTTCCACTTCTTGTGCTTCAACTTACCTGACCCCAAGTGTGAAGACTTAGACAAAGAATGGTGTTGGCTCTGCGACCGATTCCTTGACCTCCTCCGCGACCGGGACCTCGAGCGACGCGGAGCCGACTGCCGGGCCTCGAGTAGCTTTCGGGACCGCTCCTGCAAAGACTGAGGGTCGTGGTCGCGCTCCAGGCAGTAGAGGAGCACATGGTGCGGGTTCATCACCAACATCAGTCGGTTACAGGAACCGCAGGCTTTGAAGCAGGGCATCCCTCGTGCATCAGGAGTCTATGGACTCGAAAAAACGAATTCAACAAAAGTCGAGAAAAAGTTAGTAAAAAAATGACCGGAGGCGCCACTCTCTCCGGATCTGCTCTTGCTGGCGCAGAAAAAGATAGAATTGACGTCAGCGCACGAGGGCGGCATCTATGTAGCTACCGCAACGTCATCCTGGCGACCATGACGCTGACGACGAACGCGGAATCGACCGATGCTACCTTCCTATGCGCAGGGGTACTGCTGACGAAAAACTTTCCGGATCCAGTCTGACGCCTGGGGGTACTTCAAAGGTAAGGAGTCTATAACTAACTGTTTCTCTCAGATTGTCTTTTTAAAGGTTGGTTGATACGAGTCTGCAGTGAATCTGCAATTTTATCCCCAGTTTTAGCATTTAACTTTTTAAACTTAACAACAGGGAACATTTGTGCTGATCTTGGAATTAGGCATGTCGAGCAATGTGTGAACTGTAGATTATAGTTAGTCCTACTGAATGGAACTATAAAGGAAAAGGTCATCATGGAGAGGCTAAAAATGAAGGCATGGGGAGCACACAGATACAGAAAAACACAGTGGAGGAAGCATGCAGCTATAATGATACAGTACATGAATACAGCATGGTTCAGAGTACTGACATCAGACTAACTTGGGAGAAGGCTCCAACACTCAAGGAAGAAAAGGAACATGATGGATTTGGAGGGGAAAGAGGAAAATGAACAATCACTATATGTTAAATACCGTTGGGGGCCACAGTGCAAACATGAGATTGGGTGTCAATCATGGTGGTTGTTTGCCTCTGATGTCCCACGGTTGATCCAACTACGGCACTCCAAACTCGGTCAAGTACAACCCCTTCAGCACTTGACTCTCAGTGGTAGAGATGCCTAGTACTGACAGACTACTCAGGGAGATAGTGTGGTGGTGCACGATCTCAGGATCCAACAAACGCACAGTAACGCAATAACTAATGAAAAATTACTTTAATGCACAATAAAATTAACTACTACATACGGAGACGCAATATATGGTTAATCTTTCACAGTTTACATATACAGCTCTCAACAGCTGAAGTTGAGTCTGTGGTGGTTGTGGTGCATCATGAAAGCTGCCGAGCTTCGTCTCTGTGTGACATCTCTCCCACTTACAGGAAAGCACGTGAGCTGGCAGATCTGAAAAGGCCTCTTCTGTAACTGATATGTGTTTGGCGAGATTGCTGCTTCATATAGCCCATGGCAGTAGGCTGCGATCTCACAGGCAGGGATGACAGAACCCAGCAGAAGACTAGGTCACACACAAAACAGATGGGAAGGTGCTCTAGCGTTGGCGCAGCTTGGCTCGGGCCAATTTCATCCTAGTGTTGCAGCCACGCACTGGCTGCCTTCAAGGGTGGTGCAGCCATACGCAGGCCAGTCTCAGCTGGAAAACAAGATCACTCATCAGCCTCACTTCTCTCAGGCAAGGAGACTGGGTTCAATCTGAGATGTCTCCTAGCATGGCGATGGTACAGACCTTGCCAACTCGGATTCCAGCCCAGAGTGAGCTTTGGCAATCTTCGGGTCCTGTCATCACGGGTGCCACCAGGACCCCCGGTGGAGAAGGGTCTGTCAGCACCAGGGCACACAGATCAATCTCCTACATCATCCTCTTCTGGCGGACCCCACTAGCATTAGGGTTGTGCTGCAACTTACTCATCCTCGACAGTGACTACTCCTGCATAGTTGGCAGGTTACTTCCCTCACACGTGGCAGACTAGCTTCTAAGTGTTTCGGGTCAGATAAAGAACTCAACCAGCAAAGGGTAAACTCAAGTGATGTCTCAAAACCTCTGGCAAGCTGTCTGCCAGACAAACACCAGGTCGGGTTGCACAGCAGTCCTCGGAGTACCTTGAGGAGCAATTCATTATTAGGCCATAGATAACTTGGGACTGGACCCAGAGGAGCAGTGGGTACCCACTAATATACAGTCAAAGCAGACAGGAATGTGTATCGATCGTACTTTCAACACTGGCTTGGAGTGGTCCTCCTTTCCAATGTCCTTTCTAAGCTGCATTCCAGACACAGCCTTTGTGTAGAGTGATGCTTCACAGCAGCGTTTTATTCAGCCTGGAGCACCAACAACAGAGGAACGAAGAGCAGTGAGGTTTCTGTACACGGCTGTCATCAGATAATTGAAAAGTGTGATCAGAGATAGACAAAACAGCGGGCTCAACAAAGGGCCCTTCACTTTGTACAACAGCCTGCAGTCTCACCCTTCACCCCTACCATCCACCAAACTTAAGTGTCCAAGAAGACTACTCAGCATCTCCTAGCTCAGCAAAAAATCCTTATTACATTTTGTCATGTTTCTTCCCCTTCACTTTACTGGCTAGGCCTCCTCTCTCCAACTTCAGAAATCCCAGCATTACACCTCTACTCTCTCTGAAAATAACCTCACCTCCATCCCTGGCTCAAACATGCCTCAATTGCTTTGGCTCGCTCATACCCGTAATGCATGTACCACACAGGTTACATATAAATATTCATACTACATACACCTGGGTAAGCAAACAGAAGTGGAATTTTACACTGGTGACTAAGTAGGCCCAGTCATGGCCGCTTGTATTGTGAAGTGGTGGGGCGGGGGGAGAGGGAACACAAAAAAGACAGAATTATTAACACATAAAATAACACTTACCTGCTCCGACGGCCGCCCCCATCCTCCCGATCCTCGCCTCCTTCCAGGAACTGATGAACACTGCGCAGGTTCCCAGCTGCAAATCCCAGGCATGCTCTCATACTGGGAATACTATTCCCAGCATGAGCCTCGCTGGGATTGGTGTGAGCGCCGTGATTCGGCGCTCAGACAGATACTGAGAGCCTGTGTTGCCTCTCCACCCGGCTGTGCAACGCACCTAGAGTTGGAGAAAGGCTAAGTGTGCATGCCCACTTAGCCGTGCTCACCACTGCACCTTCCTCCCTGGTGCTTGCTGCAGCATCATCACATCACTAGGTCAGCTGGCAGCCTGCAGGACGGAAAATACAATGATAATAAAAATGTTTTATTATAATTTTATGTCCTTTGCCTCTGCTAGCTTTCTGCTTGGGGGTGATGCTCCTCCGCAATAATGGAGAAGCCGCCCCCAAGTATCCCTCCTATCCAGTGACATAGAAAACAAGCATTTGCAATGCAAAAGGGCTCGCATTTAAGCATTTATTGACATTGCAAATGACAATGCCTTTTATTTTTGTTTTCAAAACATAAATAAAAGGCATTGTCATTTACAATGCCAATAGCTTAAACTAGTGTAAATGTGAGACCTATTGCATTGCAAATGCTTGTTGTAAATTGTTCAGCGAATGGTGGACAAATGGTGTTCAGATGCGGCAGCCTCGTGAGGAATTCTGTCTGGAAGGAGACCGGATTTGCCACCAGTCACTCTAGCCTTGGACTGAATAAGCTTCCCCTCCCAGAGCGGAGGCCAGATGTGCTGATCTTGTAGTAGTGATGGAGTGGGTGGGCGGGGCTTGTGGGTCACAAGCGCAGCAAAGGAGGGTGTGACAGGAGGAAAGTTGGGGTGTGATTGGAGGAAAGTCGGGGTTTGATTTGATGAATGAAAGGCGGTGGCGATGAGGGGGGGGGGACGGAGTAAGGCGTTACATGGCTTGAGTTGTGTTGGGTGCAGAAGCGGGGAGTGGGTACTATAGAACAATGAGGAGTGACGGAAACAAAGTGAACTAAGAGCAGGATGAGTGAGCGAAATGAGGGGAGCAGAGGATTGGAGAAACGGGGCAGGTGATACAGAAAGACAAAGGAAATGAGAAGTTTGATAAAGGGCTAGAGGTGGTGATGAGGGCGGGGGTTCAGTCGCAAGCAGTAAGAACTGTCAAATATGTCCCTAGCATTACTTCGAAGAACATATTTTCTAGTTCCATGCACATTTTGCAAACTCCTTGCTGATTTTCTCTAGATCTGAATTTCCACGTACAGAGGAGTCAGAAGCAATAATGACTAATAAACAGTCCGCAGCTGTCAACACTACCCAGCAACGCTGCTGGCCATGACTAAGCGCCTCATTTTATCACGAAGGAAGACCAGCCCGTGCCGGGGCCACAAGGGGCCGGAGAATTAACCTACTGAGGGCACTGGTGCCAGAAGATTCACGGATGTGCCGCAGTGGGGAAAAACTTGCCACGAAGATCATGGGAGGGCCTGGGGGAGGCCAGAAAAAAGAAAGTCAAGAAGCCAAGCAAAGTGTGTTAGGGGCTTGGCAGAGCAGACAGGAACAAGCGCGGTGCACATGCACTGCAAGGAATGCGAGGTATGCAGCTGGCACCCGGCCGCACTGCTGCCCGCTCCCTAGGCCAGGGGAGAGAGAAGGCGGGACATGCACCCGCCTTTAGCCAATTGCATGCTGTCTTTCTTAGAAAGACGCACGCAAAGGCCAATAGCGTGTGAACAAAAAAAAAGCACACGCACAAGCGTGTGCTCCGAGTTAAAAGTCCTTACTAGAAACCTCGCAGAGCATGCATGCGCGCCTTCTCAGGCGAGCCCTAAAAAGGTCTGGGGTATGGCTTCACAAAACATGGTATGCTGCCGTCACAACTCATTGTTCTAGACCAGCGTTTCCCAAACTGTGGTCCGCGGACCCCCAGGGGTCCGTGACACATTCCCAGGGGGTCCGCGGGCTCAAGTTCCTTCGAGTCAACTATTTTTAAATATTAAGCATCTAAGCATACAAGCATACAAGCACTGTGAATGACAGCGCAGGGGCGGCGGGACCAAAAAAAATCGGGCCAATCACCATTTCAGCTTAGGCCGGGGAAGCTGAAGGGTGATTGGCTTATTATTTTATAGCCGCGCACGCTCCCACGGCAGTGCGTCTTCCCTCGCGTCTGCAGCCAGCCCCGGAACATTTTGCCGCCCAATGCCCTGTCTCCGCTTTCGGCTCGCTAAATACCTGCATTCCGGCACCTCGGACCACCAGTAGAGCACGTGAGTGAGTGAGTGTTTGTTTATTTCTTAATAATTAATTTTCAAAAATGTTACATTTACCGCTGTTGGCAAAACCAGGGGACGCCGTGTGTATTAAGGCCGGGTGTACCAGTCGCGCAACACCCATTGGACTCACGTTGTGTGTGTCGGCCCTCAGCGAGACTTCACCCGAGCACTTCACAGCTATTTAAAAGCCCATTTGAACGTTAATGAGGCCTTACTGTTGTTTCACCCCTTCTAAGAGCCCCGCAGCTCCAGGGCCGGCTTTAGGGCGGGGCGACCGGTGCCACCGCAACGGCCGCTGGCTTCCTGGGTCCGTGTTTGAAAGTTTATTATGCTTAGATTAGAAGGACCTGCTGCAGCGTTTCTTTCCGCCGGCAATTACCAGGCCTCACATAAATGTCAAGATAACTCGTGTGATTAATTATCTTCCTGGAGAGAGATCAGCATTTTGTATCGTTGAGGTTTTGACTTCTGTGTAGTTAGTGCAGAGGGTTAATATGCCTGCTGCAAAGAACGTGTGCCAAGTAGATTACAGCGTGGGTATGATAAACAGATCAAATATTACTGCTTTCAAAAGAGACATCCTTTTGTTACTTGCAATTTATAACTTAAATTCCTAATATAGAATAGTGAGCTATTAACTTTCATCCTGCACTGCATACACACTGCAAAGTATACAATATTAGAGCATTGATTAATGTTGCAAAAAGGGTTAATTTGGCTAGAAATGGATTCTTATTATTAAAGAAAACTCCCAACTATGCTGTTTCTTTTTCGACTCTGAGTTTGGGTTTCTCCACACCAAGCACTCTTAAACTATACTGCCTACCAGTATGGATGACATGTGACTCCTAAGTCCTTTGGCTTATGACGTAATATTTCCTATACACTGATTTACACACGTACGATTGATTGTCTCTGTGTAATGTGTGTGTGATGCAAAGTGCTCGGACACCCAGGCCTACACTGGTATTAATTCAATGCATCTGAGAGAGTGTGGTTATGGAGACTTGGTCACTGTTAAAGGGTGCTAGTGAGAGAATCCGTGGTGGAGGTGGTCATTGGGGGGGCGTCAACAAACATTGTCGCACAGGGCGCCACCAGCACTAAACCCGGCCCCTGCAGCTCCACTCTGCCTTTTGCTTAAACTAGATTCAGCCACCCCCCAAATCAGCTCCACTCTGCGTATGTCGTGTGTGTGTCAGCCCGGGATGCGACCGCACCCGAGCACTTCACAGGTCTTTAAAAGCCTATTTGCACGTTAATGAGGCCTTACTGTTGTTTCACCCCTTCTAATAGACCCTGCAGCTCCACTCTGCCTTTTGCTTAACATTCAGCACCCCCCCCCCGAAATGTTTTCTTAGCCCCCTGCCCCCCACGAAATTTGGCTCTAGTTGCACCTCTGGTACTTACTAAATACATTACAATTTGGTTGGAATTGTCCCACCTCTGGGTAAGCCCTGTTTGCGCAGTGATTGGGTGGTATTCACTGCGTATGTAATTACCAGGTATGTTAAATATTGCACCCTTCTTAAAATTTAGGACGGTCAAACCTGCCGTAAACTTACAAGGGAAAAGTGTGCTATTTATAGTACCAAAGTACCACCGTCTGCATGTTAGTCTCCAAAAACTCAAAACAGATGCTATTTATCGTGCCCCATTTTTCTTGCTTGATTTAAATTTCGTCTCAGATTGAGGATAGTAGCAAATAAGGTTTTATTCAGGACAGATTTGGAAAAAAGGCCTCTCAGACGTTCCTGCAGGTCAAGCTGCTGGCGGATTCTGCCCTCTGTCATTAGATCTGTTTGAGAGGGTTCTGTTTCTAGCTTCTGATCACTCAGTCTGGGTTTGGTGAGCATTTGCGTGTGCCTGGTAACTTGTACCTATTTGCACTTCATGACTTGTCTGCTTGCTCCTCAGTCAGTGTCTGTGCAATGTGTACAGACTGCTATTGTGCTGCTGCTCTCATCTGTTTACTTTAATGTTGGCATATGCGCGCACTCCTTTTGTAGAATGTTAAGAGTGATATTATCATGATCTGAATATTTCAAACACAGTAAATCTGCAGGCGCAGGGCAGCTCAGTGTTTTAGTGTTACAAGTGAAATGACTAGCTGCTAGCACGAAAATGGAATATGCATTTGGTTAAAACGCTATTCTGGCTGGAAAAGTAAAACGTGACAGAAAAAAAGTTGGGAATTAATGTGGTCTGATAAATGATGTTTCTTATGCTTTGAAGCAGTTAACTTAGCCTGTCTTGTTGCTCAAATTGGTGTATTTTCTGGTATTTGTTTCCCTCATCTTCATTGCTTTATTTTGCTTGTGAGCAAGTGTCACTCATAGTCACTGAAATGTCACTCATAATTACACTGTATTTATGACAATATCACACACCGCAATCTGAAACCTTGGCAGCTATGATTTAGCAGCAGCCTTTCTATAATTCTTCTCGTGTGTGACGAGTGATCAGCTTGTGTGCTAGTAGCAGTGACATTATGGTTTATTCCCGCCGTCAGGGTTGGTTTCATGAAAAGTGTGGCTGCAAGTGTAGTCCACTCCAAATTATTGCATTGATTTTAAAATGGCTTCTTCATGGCACATTATGCAATCAATGCGTGTAAATGTTTTAATTTTTGCATATTTTCCAAGATAAAATAATAAAAGCTTTAGTAATGCAAGTATTTGTTTGGTGTGTACTTGTTTGTGTATTTTCTGCGAATTATTGTTTTAATTTTTTAAAATTTAAATTGTAAAAATTGCTTGGTGGTCCCCGGACTCCAGAAGTGATTCAGTGGGGGTCCTCAGGAGTCAAGAGTTTGGGAACCACTGTTCTAGACTAGGACAGGGACAGCAGTTCACTGTCTGCTCAATGATGTAATACTTGGTGTGACCCTAGGTCAAAGGAGAGATCCAGAATATCACTCATTTCAAGGGACAGGCCTATGTCTCTGCACACATGCTGGATTAATGTGAGGCTATGGCCTCTGTTCTGGGAATTTCATGTCATGTTATCAGTTATTTTAATTTCATGTTTTAAAAAAAAAGATTACATGGAATTTTGATGCAGTGTAACATGACAGGTTAAAACATGTAAGTAACTCCCGTTTTCAACTGTCTTTCTCAATTCAAAAACTGAAATGAAGTTCATATTCATTGAGAGCCCTTTTACAATTTTTGACCTTAATCTTACACTCAGAAATTAGTCAATTAAAAAAATAAGATGGCTTCAAACACATCTCTCTTCACATCTGCAAAAATCTGAACTGTAAAATTTGAATGTATAATTTAAACACATTACCACAACAATACAAATCATGTACCGTTCATAAATGCAAGTTATTTGTTCGGAGGCTTTTCATACTACAAGATTACAAACAGAAGGCAACTTAAAGAGGATTTTGTTGTCTCTTTTGAACAATTTAATAAGCTACCAAATACAATACAATGATGGTGCTGCATCATTGAAATATACACTTCTGGCGTGTACTGTATATATATTGAAATAAAACATTTGAAAGTATTTACCTTAAGGACAATTTTATTATCAGATGTTGGAGTTCGCCCTACCCACAGTGCGAACTTACATGGATCACCTTCCACATGTTCAGTAACACCCAGTTCTGACGTCTGAAGAGCGAAAACATTACAAGATTAGCAGCAGCCAACATTGTTCTGGTTGATTACAGTAAGAAGCCTTTGTTTTTTTTGCAAGAGTAAAACAATTACAAAGTAATAAAGAGAGACAAAAATAAAACTTTTTTATTTCAAGCAAACAGAAGAAAACGTTGAATAGCTTCAGTAATGTTTTTCCATAGAATTGTAAATTGTAAATTGATACTTGTATAGCGCACTACTCACCTGCAAGGGTCTCAAGGCGCTTGTACGAATACCGCTGTGGAACCCATCCTAGCTTTCCCTGTGAGGCGTCCACTCCTGGGCACCCCCAAGGTGGAGGCCAGGCATCCTTAGCGTTGTGGGGGCCGTTGTGGAGATTAAGCAAGCTATTGCCCAGAGTTGCAGAGTGGGACTCCATGATTGGAATAGGCACCGAGGCGAGAATTATCATGTCCGTGGAATTTTTGAGCCCAAGACCTGCTGAGGCGGGGAATAGCACCCTGGTCCCGGGCTAGACCTCTGCATCAGGGTCTGCCGCTCTAATCATTGAGCCACACTTCTCCACACTGTTTCTACTCTTTAATTACCTCCGATGTAGCCTTAAGTACAAACCAGAAAGACGTTTTCTCAACCACCTTTAAGGAATCGTGTGGTTCCACTGCAACATTAGACTCAGATGTGAAAATGCAAATCGCCAAAAGGTGCTGCCCACCCCATAATTTTCTGTAAGTTTCAATCTCCATGAACCACGGATATGTTCTAGTATACACCAGACAAAGAGTTGCCTAAGGTAAGTAACTTGTTTTTCTTGTGGCTACTTCTAACAGCAGATTCCTCCCCTTTAAAATATATACAAAAGTTGTTCCTCCCAAGGTGGAGGGTCTGTGGAGTGGGCTCAGATCAAAACATCTTGAAGGAACGAACAAGTGAAATGCCTTTCCCGTTGGACCTGGCAGTCAAGGCAGTAGTGCTCTGTGAAAATATGCACTGATGTTCACATTGTGGCCTGACAGATGTCAATAACTGGCACTCTGCATGCCACTGAAGTCATAGCTGCCTTTGCCCTGGCAGAATAAGACTTGGAGCCTTTTCGAAGCAGCTGCTTGCCAGTGCATAGCACATCTTAATGGGCAGGACAACACATCTTTACAATATCCTTTTCGCACTGCCTTACCCGTCTTCACCCCAGAGAATCCCACATAAAAAAAAAATTGTCCATCTGATGGTCTTTTTTGCGGTCAATGTAAACGTTTAACACTCTTTTGGGGTCCAACCGATGGAGACTCTCGTCTTTCGAGGGATGAGGTGGAACAAAGGAAGTTGGGAGGGTGACAGGATTAAAGAGAGTCATATCTTTTGGCAAAAAGGTGGCCTTTGTCCTCAACACTACCTTGTCTGAGAAAAGAGTGGTATAGGGTGGCTGTACTGATAGGGATAAACTCATATGAAGAGCTGAAGTGATCACATTGAGAAAACACAATTGAAAATCAAAAGGCACAATGTGCAGCTGTGCATGGGCTCGAAGGGAGGGTACATGAGGAATGTCAGTGCCAAATTAAGATCCAACGTGGCATTACAAACGGTTGGGCGGGAACATGTGCACCAACCCTTTAATAAAATGCATCACAACAAGCCATTTAGTTTCAAAATATTTTATTGTTGAATAAGTATGTGTAAACAACATCATTTAGATGGTCATACCCAATGAAACCTGCACGCCAACCAAGCTGCACAAAGATACCAAAAAGGATAACTCCCCATAGCCTTCCCAACCTCCTAGCCACTCACTTACAAAGCTAGACATATTGTCACATCTCAATCACCCGGGCATGTGAATGCCGCAAAACGGTGTAGTCAACAAGATCTAAGCCTCTTAGAGATTGTGGATTGGAAAGGTGTCTGTAGTCTTTGTTCAGGAATAACAAAATTGGTTTCCGTAATCTATTAACTGGACTGTGAGATCATGCCTATTTTTCTTACGTCACAGTAGGACCCATAGCTTGTGTTGCTAAAGTTCATAAGGTGGAGTGGTGGTCTGACCCCAAAGTGATAAGATTGTGTGTGTGGCTACACACAGGAGGTGGGATATTTACTTGGCTGCCAAGGAAGGTAAAGGTTATATTCCTTCCGCAGGACTACCCAGAAGGGCAAACTCAGGTAGTGTGTATATGGTCTGGCCGTGGATATGCGAAATGGCTAGAATTAACTTATCCAAAAAATCTCCCTACTATGGGCAGGTCCACAGGATATGTAAACGGGAACCCACTTCACCACAGCCACAGCAGGTGTTGATAAACAGTTGGAGTATGGCAGGTGTACGATGCCAAATGCAAAAGGTCGCTTTTCCCCATATATGGTAGGTGAAGTTATTGTTCATATAAATATTTTGTTCCCATGCTCTGCGACAAGGGAGATGCTGAGGTCCTTTTCCCATTGTACCTGAAGAACAAGTTACTTACCTTCGGTAACGAAGAAACATTAGTTAGATTCCTCACCTTAGAATATCCCCAGGCGTCAGACTGGATCCGGAAGATTTTTGTAGCAATACCCCATGCGCGTCGCTAGGCGTCGTCTGCGGCTCCGCGTCCGTCGTTGGCGTCGTGCGCCGGAATGACGTCGTCGGAGTACTTAGACGCCGCCATCGCGCGCTGACGTCACTTCTTGTACATAGCTTTCCGCGCCAGGAACGCAGAGCCATGCAAGAGACCGACACTGGTGCCAGAAAATCTAGGGCCCTGAAAAGAATAGCCTTAACCCTAGATATCAGTTCGCAGAACGGGGAGGATGGGTAAGTAACTTGTTCATCTGAAAGAAACACGTTAGTTAGATTCCTCACCTTAGAATAGATACCCAAGCAATACCAACCCCAGTGGTGGGTCTGCGAACCAATATCACACCAGAAAGTCCTGGAGGACAGAACGGCCAAAGAAGCCATCCCTCCGGACTTGGCTGTCTAGGCAATAGTGCCTGGCAAACGTGTGCAGCGAAGCCCACGTCGCCGCCTGACAGATGTCCTGCAAAGGGACTCCCCGTCCCAAAGCAGTAGTAGCCGCTGTGGCCCGAGTAGAATGGGCGCGCAGCCCAACAGGAGGGACCTTTTCGCCAAAGAATAACAGGTTTTTATACACAAAAGGACCCACCGGGAGATGGTCCGTTTGTGCACAGCTTTACCCTTCTTAGCACCCACGTAGCCAACGAAAAGCTGGTCGTCCACCCGGAACTGCTTTGTGCGGTCCAAATAAAAGGAGAGCGCACGTTTTGGGTCCAGACGGTGGAGCCGCTCTTCCTCTTTGGAAGGATGCGGAAAGAAGGTGGGCAAGGTGACAGATTGCCCAAGATGAAAGGGGGTCACCACTTTTGGTAGAAAGGAAGGACGAGGCCGAAGGACAACCTTGACCGGATGAACAGATAGAAAAGGAGGCTTGGACGATAGAGCCTGGAGCTCACTCACCCGTCTAGCCGAGGTGATGGCTACCAGGAAAGCAGTCTTAAGAGTCAGAAGACAAAGAGGACAATTGTGAAGAGGCTCAAAGGGAGCGCACATCAGAAATGTTAAGACAAGATTCAAGTCCCACTGAGGCATTACGAAAGGGACAGGAGGGAACGTGTGAGTAACGCCTTTAAGAAAACGTGACACTACAGGGGACTTGAAAAGAGAGGGCTGATCAGGAAGCCGTAAGAAGGCAGAGATGGCAGCAAGATAACCTTTCAAGGTGCCCAGGGCAGAGCCCTGCCGGGCCAAAGAAAGAAGAAAGAGGAGAACCTCAGAAAGAGGGGCGGAAAGGGGATCCACAACCTTTGCTGTGCACCATGCCACAAATTTGTTCCACCGGCAGGCGTATACCGTCTTTGTGGAGGGACGCCTGGCTGCCAGAATGATATCACAGACTTCAGGAGGCAAGTCAAATGGCATCAACTGCCGCCGCTCAATCTCCACGCATGGAGGTGGAGGCTGGACAGGTTCGGGTGGAGGACCGTCCCCTGCTGCTGCGACAGAAGATCCTCCCGAAGGGGCAGACGTATCGGAGGATCGGTCAACATACTGAGTAGCTCGGGATACCAGTACCTTCGTGCCCAATCCGGAGCCACCAAGATGACTTGGGCCCGCCTGATCTTCTTCAGCACTCTGGGCAGAAGTGGTATAGGCGGAAAGGCGTACAACAGACCGCAACTCCAGTCGCGACGAAAAGCGTCGCCGAGCGAGTGCCGCCTTGGAAATTCCAACGCGCAGAACTGCTGACATTGCGCGTTCTCGTCGGTGGCGAATAGATCTAACCAAGGCTCTCCCCACTGCTGAAAGAGACCTTGCGCCACCTCGGAGTTCAGACACCATTCGTGATCCATCATGCACCGGCGGCTGAGTTCGTCTGCTCTGGCGTTCAGAGAGCCCGCCAGATGTTGAACCACCAGGGTGACGCCCTGGTGTTCCAGCCATGTCCAGAGGCGCAGAGCCTCCTGACAGAGGGTCCACGACCCCACCCCGCCCTGTTTGTTGCAATACCACATGGCGGTGGTGTTGTCCGTGAACACCTGCACGACACTTCCCCGGACAGAGGGAAGAAAGGCTTTCAGTGCAAGCCGGATCGCTCTCAGCTCCAACAAGTTGATGTGGAGGCGAGACTCCGCCGGAGACCAGAGGCCTCTGATCTCCGCCTCTCCCATATGGCCACCCCATCCCAGGAGGGACGCATCCGTCACAACGACATGCTCCGGTAGGGGTAGGGAGAGGCTCTTGCCCGTGACCCAATCGCGGTCCGTGAGCCACCACTGCAACTGCTGTGCAGTGCCCTCCGAGATCAAGACATGGTCGGACAGGTTGCTGTCATGCTGGGCCCACTGAAACTTCAGGTCCCACTGCAGAGCCCGCATGCGCCGCCTGGCGTGATGCACTAGTAGGATGCAGGAGGCCATCAGCCCCAGAAGCCGCAACACTAGCCTGACCGAAACCCAGGATAGAGGCCGAAAGATGAGATTCAGGGCCTGAATATCCCGGACCCGCTGTTCCGGTGGATAAACCCGGAACCGCGCCGAATCGAGAACCGCTCCGATGAAAAGGAGCTTCTGAGAGGGGCTCAGGTGTGACTTCGGCACGTTGATGGAAAACCCCAGCAAATGCAGGAGATCCGCCATAGTCTGGAGGTGGGAAACGACTGCCTGGGGCGAGCCCGCCTTCAACAACCAGTCGTCGAGATAGGGGAAGACTGGAACCCCTAATCTGCGCAGATGAGCTGCGACCACCGCCATCACTTTCGTGAACACCCGAGGGGCACTGGTAAGGCCGAAGGGGAGCACGGTGAACTGAAAGTGCTCCTGACCCACCGTGAACCGCAGGTAACGCCGGTGGGCCGGCAGGACGGGGATGTGGAAATAGGCGTCCTGCAAGTCCAACGCTACCATCCAGTCTCCAGGGTCGAGGGCAGCTAGAACCTGAGCCAAAGTCAACGTTTTGAACCGTTCCTTCCGGAGGAAAGGATTGACGTTCCGGAGGTCCAAGATAGGGCGCAGGCGCCCTTTGCCCTTCTTGGGAACCAGAAAGTAGTGGGAATAACAACCACGACCTACTTCTTGGCTCGGAACGCGCTCGACGGCCTCTTTGGCCAAGAGGACCGAAACTTCCTCTCGCAGAAGATTCAAATGATCCTCCGAGATATGGTGGTGCTGCGGTGGCATGGCTGGAGGGGTCGTCTCGAAGGGGAGGGAGTAGCCCCTTCGGACGATTTGCAGCACCCACCTGTCCGAAGTGATGGTATGCCAGTGGAGCAGGTGATGGCGAACCCGGCCCCCCACTGGCGAGGAATGGGCCTGAAAGCTCAGACTAGGAAGGCTTTGAGGCGGATGCTGCCGGGGTGGATGTGGACTGACCGCGTTGTCCTCCAGTACCGCCTCGGCGGAAGCCACGTCCGCGACCGTGTGCAGGCTGGTTCTGCGGCCGGAGGCTAGGCGGACGTGAGGAGGTGTCCCTTCCTTGGCCACGAAAGGAGCGAAAAGCGGAAGTTTGTGGCCGCGGGCCGAGAGGCCCAAGGACTTGGCCGTAGCCCAGGGGTCCTTGAAACGAGCCAGCGCACTGTCCGCTTTCTCACCAAAAAGGCGAGCGCCATCAAAAGGCATGTCCATGAGAGTGCTCTGGACATCCCCTGAAAAGGACGTGGACCGCAGCCAGGCGTGACGTCGAAGCGCCACTGTGGTAGAAATCGCCCTACCCAGCGAGTCCGTAGTGTCGAGTCCACATCGGATGGCATGTCGCGCTGCATCTCTCCAATCGGCCAGGGCCGAGGAAAGCCGTGCCCGGGCCTCCTCCGGGCATAGGGGCAGCACTTCCTCCACCGTATCCCACAGAGAGAGGGAATAACGGTGCAAGAGACAGGCGGTGTTCAAAGACCGCAGGCCCAAACTGAGTGAGGAGAACAGCTTTTTACCGAACTGTTCCAGTCTCTTGGAATCCCGGTCCGGTGGAGCGGACGGGAAGGAGGATTGGGAGGTAGAGGCCTGGATAACCAGACTCTCGGGGGTGGGGTCTTGGGACAGAAAACTGGGGTCGCCCGGAGCAGGGCGGTGGCGCCTGCACCGTTCCTATCCACAGGAGGGACTGTGGAGGGCTTGGACCAGGTGCCCTGCAGAACGTCAATGAGGGCCTCATTGAATTGCAGCAGAGGCTCAGTGGAGCATGCGGCAGACTGAAGCACCTCAGTGAGGATGTTAGTCCTCACAGCCAAGGCAGGCAGCTCAAGCCCAAGGGCCGCGGCCGCCTTGCGCAGCACCACAGAAAACGCTGCACCCTCCTCCGAAGCCACAATCGGAGGAGAGATGAATCCAGTGTCCGGTGAGGTATCCAAACCACTGGCCTCCCCCAGTTCATCTGCCCAGTCCTGTGCAAGTTGGCCCTGAAGGGCCAAAGGGTCCTCGGACCCCTCCCAGTCACCCCCATCATCCGATTCCTGGTAAACAGGAGGAATGATCGGAGCCAGTCGATAGACATAATGTGTCTCTAGCGGTGTCGGGCGGCGCCGCATCGGCGTCGGGACCGGACAGGGGCTGAACCGGGGATCGACGTCGACCGGAGTCGGTGTCGGAGGTGGCACCGGTGTCGACGCCGGCGGAGGAGGCGTGACGAGGTCGACCGGCGTCGACGGGGCCCCAGGCAGGGGCCCCTCGGGGATCTGCGGCGTCGGGGCCGGAGCCTCCAACGGCGCCGGGGCCGGAGCTGCCGGCACGCAAGGTCGCCCAGTCGAGTCCACGGGGCCCGAAGGCGCGCCAGCGGGCGTCGACGGCGGGGCCAGGCTCCTCATGGCCGAGAGGAAGGCACTGACCTCCGCCGGCGTCGCGTCAGTCGCAGGGACCGGCGGGTATGGGGACGTGCGTGGCGCCTGCGGCTCCAGCGGAGCCGCGGGGGTGGAACCGCCCTGACCATCGGCCGAGTCGCGCGACCGGCGAGGGGAGTCCGAAGAGCGGTGTCGCCTCTTGGACTTCTTGGAGTGCTTCGACTTACCCGAAGACTTCGAGCCAGAAGAGTGACGATGTCGAGGGCGGCTCCGCGACTGATCCTTGGACCTCCTCCTGGACCGGGATTGAGATTGGCGCGGAGCCGAGTGGCGAAGCTCAAGAAGCTTGCGGGACCGCTCCCGCCTAGCTTTCGAGGTCAGGGCCATACAATCGGAGCACGACTACGCGTCGTGGTCGAGGCCCAAGCAGTACAGGCACCGGCGGTGATGATCGGTCACCGACATCAGTCGGTGACAGTCGTCGCAGGCCTTGAAACCAGGCATCCTACCGGCACCAGAGTCGAGAAAAGGACCAAAAAGAGTCAAAAAAGTTAGTCAAAAATTGACTAAAGGGGTAGCTCCCCCGGATCGGCGCTTACTGGCGCGGAAAAAAGAAGAACTGAAGTCAGCGCGCGAGGGCGGCGTCTAAGTACTCCGACGACGTCATTCCGGCGCACGACGCCAACGACGGACGCGGAGCCGCAGACGACGCCTAGCGACGCGCAAGGGGTATTGCTACAAAAATCTTCCGGATCCAGTCTCACGCCTGGGGATATTCTAAGGTGAAGAATCTAACTAACGTGTTTCTTTCAGATTGGGAAGCTTGTGTGCATTTCTTGGGTAGCTGAGGAGTGCATATATTTCACAGACTGGATGTTTAGTGTTGGAGGAATTTTTTGACAATATCTGCTCTCTAGTGGCCCATTCCTTAACTCCACTGAGGGCTACCCAATGCCTAATTTGTAGGTAGTAGAATAGTTTCATCTTGGAATCTCATACTCTTGCTCAATTTCCTCTAATGATTAGAAGGTGCATTCAGAGTAGACATTCTGGTGATCAAAGCATCCCTTCCACCTTCAAATCTGGAACTCACAAGTCTCCATCTCCAGCAAAATGTCAGAGCTGCCAATTATTGGTGTAGGGTGATGGGAATGTAGTAAAGACCTTCTTGGTGCGGTGGAGTCCCTAGGATAGCCCTAGTTACTAGAGGGTCATAGAGTTTACCTTGCAAGCTCGCAGGAAGCCAAGGAACCTCACCCAGTGGTCTAGCAAGCAGGTACTGGTCTATAAAGAACCACTGTTTATCGTTTTATCCTTTCAGCCATTCAATCATGTATTGTAACTGTAGGCAGTAGCGTAGCTAATCAGGTACCTCCAACCATCGTCTCTTGGCTGTCGCATGCTGGTCTTTGCTGAGAAGTCTTGGTCTCCCACCATCTGAGATGTAGGCCACAAAGGCTGTTTGCAATTGTGTTATACACTTCCTTCCATGGGGAAGTGGCAGGATCTGGAAGACATATGCCACTTGACAGTGCAGCTATTCTTACAACCCAAGTGAGAGCATGATTTTTCCTGGCTGCCATGATACCCCTAGTTTCCTTCACAAGAAATTTGTTCTGAAGCAAGCCAGGGAGTCGGCCTCAACTGGATGATGAGGAATTTAGTACTGGCCAGAGACCTGAAGAGTGGTGTTTTGTGTTTCAGAGACACAGCACGGGTTCCCCCCTCCCACTAGCACCAGGCCCTCTGGTTTAGTCTTATAGATCCTGTAATCCATCAAGTAGTAGTATGTGTTCCTAGTGTGATTGCCCAAGTTCAGTAAGGGTAGGAAGTATATCGTCCACCAAGGCGGACAGCTTGAACATGTTCTGACTCAAAGATGTTATCTAATTTTCTACTAGAGGGGTTTCAGGAAAAGAAACAGGGAAAGAGGACACCCCTAGCGAGTGCATCTGTCTATGTGTATATAGACAAGAGGGCTGTCTATTGACTTTGACTCTTATTCGAGGATTGTACTATAGGGCAGGGATCCAACAAAGGAATCCACTGCCCAAGCCAAATCGCATCAGTACAATGAACACAATTATCCAGTCTACCCTGTCAAACACTTTTTGAATGTCACATAAACCCCAACACCCTGCCTTCAGGATTGATAAGGCCTGCCATAGGGGTGACTGATAGGTTTATATGTGCAGTGATAAGGATAGATATAGTGAACCTATATCTAAGTAAAGGGTGCATGCACCACCTTACACAGGCTGCTGTAGCAGACCTGTGGTGTCATTTTAAATGGTCTCCCAGGGGTGGCATAATACATGTTGCAGCCCCTGAGAGGCCTCTGGGGTACCTATGCCCTGGGTATATAGTATACCATATACTAGGAACTTATAAGAGTACCCCAGAATCCAATCTGTGGTGTACCTAAAGTACATGCAATCAATTTAGAGAGAAAGCAGCTAGGCTGGGGACCTGGATAGCAGGATCCAGACAGACTAAGTCGAAAACAGTGAAACATCAGCAAAAAGTGTGGGTAACTATAAGAAGCAGATCCTACTCTCCTACAAGTGGCGTAGCTTTTGATGAGGAACTACTGATAGTTCTAAGAGGGCTGTGAACCATGGTTGTCGGGCCCATGTTAGAGCAATCAGGATCATTGTGAGGGAATGCTGTTTGAGTTTCTGAACCACTAGCGGGAGAGGCGGAAAAGCGTAAGCAAATTTGCCTGACCAGTTCATTCATAGCGCATTGCCTTTGGACAATGGGTGTAGATACCTGCATGCGAAGCTTGGGCATTTTGCGTTTTGGTGTGTGGCGAACAGGTCTATTTCTGGGTGGCCCCACATTTGAAAGAATAGAAGCAGAACTTGAGGATGAAGTTCCCATTCATGGATTTGCTGTGTTTGGTGACTAAGTAGATCCTCAATTTGATTGTATACTCCTGGGAGGTATTCTGCAAGGAGATATATGTTTTGAGGAATGGCCCATCTTCATATGATTTGAGCTGGGTGTGAAAGCTGCAGAGTGTGTGTGTCCCCCTGTTTTTGTATGCACTACATTGCTGTCATGTTGTCTGTACGGACTAGGACAGCTTTGTTTGCGAGGTGGAGTTGAAAACATTTCAATGCTAGGAATATCACCAACTATTCCAGGTAATTTATGTGGAAGTGTTTTTGTTGAGGGGTCCATGAGCCCTGAATGGTATGGGTTTGAAGATGAGCTCCCCAGCCAGTGAACGATGCGTCTGCTGTTAGCACTAACTGTGGAACTGGGTTGAGGAAAGGCCGCCCTTTGGAAAGGTTTTGTGTGTTCCACCACCGCAGAGAGCGATGGGTGCGGTCGTCTACCAACACCAGATCTGTTAGCTGACCTTGAGCCTGGTTCACTGACGTGCCAAACACTCCTGTAAGGGACACATTTGGAGTTGTGCATACAGGACAATGAGAATGCAAGAGGCAATCATCGCGATTAGCTGCATGAACACTTGCTCTGGTAGTGAGTGTTGAGGTTGACATTTTGCTATTAGAGCTTGTGTGGTGCTTATCCTGACTGGGTTGGGGTATGCTGGAGCTTTTGAAGTGTCTATTGTAGCCCCTAGATACTGTTGTATGCTGGATGATTGGAGATGGGATTTGGTGAGGTTTACCATAAATCCCAAGTCATGAAGCAGTTGGATTGTTTTGTGTGTGTGTTTCACACAGCTGCTGTGTAACTTGGCTTTTATGAGCCAGTCGTCTAGATAAGGGAAGACATGAATGTGCTGTCTTTTTAAGTGGGCCGCAGCTACTGCAAGGCACTTGGTGAAGTCTCTGGGTGCTGCAGTCAACCCAAATGGGAGGACCTTGAATTGGTAGTGTTGACCATCCACCACGAACCTGATATATTTCCTGTGAGCAGGGTGAATGGGAAAATGAAAGTAGGCTTCCTTTAAATTGAGAGTGGAGAGAAAATCGCCTTGTTGAAGTAATGGGAGCACATGTTGGAAAGTGACCATGTGGAAGTGATCCGACTGAATGTAGAGATTTAGCAGTCTGAGGTTCAATATGGGCCCGAGAGATCCGTCCTTTTTTTAGGTCTCGCTGAGCCCAGCGCATGCGCTGGCTCAGAGAGACATTTTGTAAGGGACTTTTCAAAGTGCTACCGCTGGCATAGAGCTACAGTGCACGAGGCGTGCATGCGCGCAAAGCAGCCATATGGCTTTACGTCGCCGTCATGCTCTAGGCCAGCCAGCAGCACTAGCGCATCATCGCGATCACTTTCGTTTTCACAGCGATCGAGATCGCGATGACCTTCGTGGCCAATGCTTGTTTTCGTTCCCGCTAAGTGGCAGCAGTGTTAAGCTAATGGAAGTATCGTCCCTCTCATTTTACTCAGATTTCATCACAATGACCTTCTGGTCAATGCTTGTTTTCATTCCCGCTAGGTGGCAGCAGTGTCAAGCTAATGGAAGTATCGTCCCTCTCATTTTACTCGGATTTCACCGTTGAGGTTGTTTGGTAATTCCTGATGCTGGGGCTGAAGTCGGCTTTGTAAAACAATGATCGCAGGTGTTTTTCTCGGCTCTTACGCTCTGTCAGATATCCTCATTTTCATTGCTGTAATTATGCTGCTACTCAGCCCCTCTTAAGAGCCCGAGTAGACAGCGGGTGAAAATAAACACGTTTGGTTTTCTTAACATGTCCAACAAAGCACCTGAAAAAGCAAAGACCCTTGGAAAAAAATTCCAGCCTCCTCCAAGACTGCTCTGAATTACTACCCCGACCATCCAACATGTACTAACCTCTGTTTTTCTCCAAATTTTGTACTATGTATATCGAATAATATACAATGAACACTCGCAACCCATCAACTAACTCCTCAACCTCCTGCGTGCTTCCTCCACAGCCTGTAAAAAATGTTTACGGGCGAACGTTTGTACGTCCTCGCTTGTCGAAGTGATCTGTGGTGCTTCTCAGAGGGTAGCAGAAGGTTTTCTGAGTTGAGCAAACCTCCTACTCATAATGTTGTGTTATGGAAGCTTCCAGAAACGGGTTGTGGTCTCTCCATTGCACGCGCAGAGCACATATTTATACTGCAATTTTGTTTGTACGTGTGGATTGGGAGTGGAATTTTTTTATTCAATTAGTATCAGATATTATTGGGTATTGCATGCTACACGTCGTCACAAAAAGCTATCCGTATGCAGTGAGATGAAAAACTGATGTTTCTTGGCTCACCAACATCAGAGAACTTGGAACCGAGCATCATACATTCACAGCATGCATTGATCAGCGGAATCCAGCGAGCGTAAGTAAAATATAAACTGTGCGAACTCCAGCCGGCTGAATTCCTACTACAGAACTACAGAAGTTAGCGTTTCTGTCTGGTTCGTAGCTTGAAATGCATAAGCCAAGTTATTTACTAAGCGTATGTCCCTGGGAGGTGTGTGGCTTGCTTCACATAGTGGGGCTAAGTTAAGAGGTTGGGCCCAGCAGACATAACAGTGCCTCCAATCTCGTGCAGAGATTGCCAAAATGTTAGCTACGGGTGAATCTTACATTACCGCCTTTGAGATAATCTTTGGTGTTTCCAGTTGACAAACAGACCACAACCACTCTGCAAAGACCACTACTAGGTTAATTGGTTGGTCTCCACCTCCTATGTAGGATTCCCTGCCGCAAGGGACCGCACCCCAAGCACAGTTTACAGTAAACCCCCAAAGGCTTCTATTTCTCGCATGTGCACATCACACATCTTAAAGCTAAATGCAACAGTCCCTGTGACCAAAAACAAATTTTCGCCGTCGACAATAAACTGCTTCTGGAGGTGAAAAATGTCAGTGTTGTCTGGATTTTATTGAGTCAGTTCACTGTCCAGTGCTGGTGATGCAACTGGCATGGGTGAAATTGCCTCTCACACAAAAACATTGGAGGACAAGGATCGTTGGGTCAATCATTGTTCCTCTGTGGCTCCTTGGGCTAGTCATTGTTCCTATGGGGCTCGTTGGGCCGGTCATTGTTCCTTTGGGGCTTGTTGGGCCAGTCTTTGTTCCCCCGGGGCTCTTTGGGCCGGTCATTGTTCCTATTGGGCTCGTTGGGCCAGTTATTGTTCTTCTGGGGCTCGTTGGGTCAGTCATTGTTCCTTTGGGGTTTGTTGGGCCGGTCACTATTCCTCTGGGGCTCATTTGGCCGGTCATTGTCCCTCTGGGGCTCGTTGGGCCGGTCATTGTTTCTCTGGGGCTTGTTGGGGCGGTCACTATTCCTCTGGGGCTCGTTTGGCCGGTCATTGTTCCTCTGGGGCTCGTTGGGCCGGTCATTGTTTCTCTGGGGCTCCCTGTTGTGACCTTGCAGAGTCTGCGCTAGCTACCCTTTCTAATAAGTACTGACGACCCCTCCAGTAGTGCGCTAACAATGGTGTAGTGTCATCCTCAGAATGCTTATTCAACCATTCCTGCACATTTGTGTCCCTAACCCAGATTTAAACTTATATCCGAACAAAGGTAGAGGTCTTGGCATCCTTAACTCCACTTGTAAATTGCATATGTATATCAGGATCTCCATAATCCATCCAGCCAAGTACTTATGCCCACCATAGGCAGGCCTCGCTCAATTTTCAGTTTCAGTCTTAGTGTGCACCCAGCCTAGGAGCCAGTACAAGCACTTGACTGCGTTGTGTCTCACATTTGGGCTACGTTCATGCTTCCTGGCTTCTCCCTCTGTCTGTGACTGTGCATCTCTTCTAACTGCTCGATCGCCGCCGTCCCAGGCTTCGCAGTAGTTTCCTTAGGCTGTGCTGCTGTTTCTGAAGCTGCCCCAATACTGAAAGAATGAATTCCATATTGCCCGTACCCCAAACCCCGTGAAGGTAACATGTTTCGTTCATTGAGTGGGGATCTGTTCCCACATTCCAACACCTCCTTATGACCCCAGGGCTCTCCCCTATTGAGACTCCTCAGCAACAGCAGCCTGGCACAGTAAGCCCTTTCATTTGGTCCTCTGAAGAAGTTTGAGGCTTGGATTCATGAGTAACCGAGTTACAGGGGTTTACTCCATGGGACCAGAGTAGTAACTGAACTGAGTTCTGTGCTAGTGATCATGTAGTTCTAGGTGAACATGCCTCGGTTCTGCGTATGGTTCATAGCGGTTGCAGAGACTTAATAATAGTGAACTTTTATAACAACATAGCCGGGCACAAACAGGGAAAGTTTATTTCTGACATAGAGCAGGCCATTGATGCCTTTTTATTGAGTACACCCAAACCTGCAGCCATCATATGGGTGGGAGATTTTAACATTAAATCATGTACCTATGCACTCAAGGGGGCTTGTGGCCATAGGGAGGAGTACTCGGGAAGGGAAACAACATGTGTATATAATCATTTCCCGCATAACAACTATGGTAGTGCTCTGAACAACCTATTGGCCAAATATGATCTGGACCTCCTAGAGTGTGATAAGAACAAAAACAACGTTAGATGTCCGACATTTCACGGGAGGAACAGTCAATCATTTATTGATCATATTATGATATCTTGCTCTGTAGCTTATATCAATGTTTGGGTGATTGAACAAAAGGTCAGTGATCACAACAGTGTAACCGTTGAACTATTGGGTTGGGGAATCAAAAGGAATACCTTTGGTCAACCAATTCAGGACATTGTTGCAGTAAGACCGAATGGGATGAGAGTGAAATGGATAAAAGTTGACCCTACTAAACTTGTTGCCAATGTGATCACAAACTGTTGTGGTGAGGTTGAGTATTGCTTGTTGCTGGACCCATGCCCACGAATTCTGCTATCCAAATTCCTAACTATTACAAAAACCATTGAGAAATCCCTGACACACAAACCTCGGAAATTAAGGAAAGTTAAGGCGGTGTGGTTCGATGACCATTGTGCGCAGTCATTAAAAAGGTTAAAAATTTCACTTGATGCCACACCAAGAGACGTTTGTAAGATCAGGGAAGAGCGCCTTAACTATAAAACTGCACTCTCCATTAGGAAGAAGGAATTGCAGGATGCGGCATGGGAAAAATTAGATCTGGCTGCAGATACCAAAGATCATAAACTTTTTTGGGACACTGTAAATAGTCCATTCCTGAAGAACGACAATGTCCCCGAACTAACCTCGCATGTCAGTTGTCAGGCCTGGATAGCTCACTTCACTGGGATTTTTAATTCTGATTTTACTACTGTTTTTAATTCTAATGTTTTAACTGATACTCCAACCTGTTTTAAATGGGAGAAATTATTGTTCTCGGTGACACTAAGCGAGGTGATTGTGGCAATTGAAAAGAGTAAGGGGGGGAAAGCCCCGGGTCCAGATGGGGTCCCCGTGGACTTCTTCAAATCTGAGATTGTTTTATGGGCCCCCATTTTAACCCGTTATTTTAATGCTGCAATCGAGGACGAGTTACCAACCTCATGGGGTCAATCCATCTTAGTACCACTTTTTAAAAAGGGTTCTAGGGCTGAAGCACGAAATTATCGCCCAATTTCACTTTTAGACTCGTCGTTAAAGATTTTGAGTCGTATACTTCTGGTGAGACTAGAGACCTGGGCCGAGGACAATAATGTTCTTTCGCCTATTCAGTTTGGGTTCCGAAGGGGTCTAGGAACTATGGAGCAGTGCGTGAACCTTGAACTTATCATCGGCAAGTACACTAAAGCCAAGGAGGGGAATTTGTTCATGTGCTTCGCCGATCTAAGTTCTGCTTTTGATTTAGTGGAACACGCACTGCTCTGGCCAGTATTACTTGACATGGGCGCACCACCTGAAATCATCCACCTCTTGGCTAGAATGTATAGTAATCTTTCAAGTAAGGTTAGATTCGGAACAAATGGTGAATGCACCCCCCTTTTTAAAATTGGTAGAGGGATCCGACAAGGGTGTGTGCTTGCTCCCCTTTTATTCTCCCTTTTTATAAATCAGGTTGATCGATTTTTACAAGAATTTTATGCCGATGCTCCCATCATCAATGGTAAGCAAATACCCGTCCTATTATATGCGGACGACGCGGTCCTGATTTCTAGGACCGCGAATGGGTTGCAAAAGTTAATCGAGAAGTTTCATATTTTTATTCAGGGCAGAAAGCTTAAAATTAACAAGGGTAAGACTATGACTATGACCTGTGGTAAGAAAATAAAGAAAAACAAGTCATTCTTTTTAGATGGGGATAAACTTGAGGCAGTTCGACATTTCTGCTACTTAGGTATCACCTTTTCAGGTGATGGGAGATGGGTAAACGAGCAATCCTGTGTTGGTATGAAGATGACCAGAAATACAAATTGCATCTTCAGATTCGCCTCGAAATTGGGGGGTCGTAGAATTCGAGAGATGATTTCCATCTATAATTCAAGGTGCATGTCCTCTGTTTTGTATGGAGCAGGGATATGGGGATATAATCGCCAGATTGCGCTGTCCATCCAGCAAGAGGAAAACAAGTACTTGAAACGACTATTATGCCTTCCTGCTTCTGCCTCAAACGAGATTACCCACAGAGAGCTAGGCATAAATTATGTCACAGATCTGATTGCATTGCGTCCCTTGTCCCTATGGCGGTCCATATGGGCCAAAGAAGAAACTAGGTTTACCCAGGAAGTAATTTTGGACTGTATCCGATTAGATCGGCATTCGAAAATCCCCTGGTTAGAACATATTCACTCCTGGTATAAGATTCTCTTTGGCCAGGATATTTTTAAAGATATTTTAACAACATCGGTTTTAACAAAGCGTAACCTTAAAACCACTTACTTGGACCATACAAAAGGGACCAGAACGAAGGAGTATGCAATGCAAAGTACGTTCAAATTATATTTGGAGTATAACCTTAGTACAAGATTCCCACCTTATCTTATATTTGTTAGTATTAATTCTCATCGCTTCGTTCTAGCACGCCTGAGGTTGGGAATAGTCCACCATTTGGTGGCTTTCCCAACCGTAAAAAAACCCGGGTTATGTCTGTGCCCATGCGATGGGAAATCTAAACAGAGCATCTGCCACTTTTTACTCTTCTGTAATTTTTATTCTGGTTTTAGAAAGTTTTATTTGAAGCAATTATTTTTAGAATATAAGACATATAATACAAGAGCCGCAATACAATTGTTGTTTGATTTGGCTTCCCCAAATGTGTGCTATCGCGTGGCCACCTACATTTTAAAATGCACCTGGCACAGGAAATCAATTATTATATGATTCCCTCCTTCCGTTATCCCCGTTCACCCCGTTGGCTATTATATTTATGACTATTGGTGATTTACTGTTAAGTTACATTGTTTGTTGTGTATTTATTTTTGTACTGACATTTGCACAAACTTTTATTACAAACAAACTGCTGCTAAAATGTCTAAATTGAATTAACTCCCCCCCTAATAACCATTACTAAAATGTACTTAATGATTACATTTAATTCTGTATTCAATGTGATATACTTTATTGATCTAACAATCTTGGCATGGATTGTGATGTGATTTTAAATGTTTTTTTTTTATTTTTATTTTCATAAATTTGATTCTTTATTGTTTTGATGTATGTTGCTATATGGTTGTACTTGTACATACCGAATAAAGCATTTTGAATTGAATTGAATTGAACTGAACCCAGTCGAATCATCATTTGCGATTGTACTACCGAATATCGATGTTAAGAATATCAAGACACAGGACTTTCGTGGACAAAATATCGAAGACAAAAATATCAAAAGGTAAATGTATATGTACTAATCCTGACTCCACATCTACTTACCTTGAAGATACATGTATCATATAGGTACATATCTGTGGAACTAGGTATAGAAAATCTATATTTAATTTTCAGTATTTTGGATTCAATATTTTGTCCTTGGATTGTGTATTCGTTTTTATTCCAGGTTTGATGTTCAATGAGCATGCCAGCATTAACATTGCAGCGATATCCGGTGAGATTAACTAATGTTCTGATGCCAGAGCACCACACAAGCTAGGATTTAAAGAAACACAATCTATTCCCTTTTCCCAGTAATTAAAGGAACTCATCCTAATACAAACAAACTCTAAAACCGGTTCAAGGTTTCCTTGAGGTGCACTACGTAAATGATGAATATACTGTCAGAAAGCTGTTTTTGAACATTACTAGAGCTTCTTGTTTTCACTCTGCATTTTCTTTCACCATCACATCCTCTTGTTTCTGTTCCCACCTTCATTTCAACCATGATCGCAACATATCCTTCACCTCACTCTGCATCTGACATACTTCCTAACCACCGTGGTTTTTCGTACTCCTCTACAAGCTGTCGGTAAGCATATATCTAATTCTTATGGATGCATTTTTCCTCCAGGTTCATGACTTTATGAATTATCATTCCAGGCACCAGCCTTGTCCAGAAAGGTTTTCTTTGTTTGGAGTCTTGACGCGGTTTCACAACTCCATTCGATGACACTGAGCTCTTTCTCATTATTGGAGAAGATCCAGACGATAAAAAAGATGAGACTGGTGTGTCTGGTTCCATTGTCCAACCCTGCGCAGGTGGACGCCTTCTGGCGTGCTAGGCACCCTCTTGCCCAGATACCCCCAGCCCCAAAAGGGAGCACGTTCTTGCTGGCTGGTGCCTTCGGCTGCTCCAAACCAGATTCCTCCCATGATGCCTGGCAATATGTTGATGACTGCAGGGCCCTTGTTTCCAGTCAATGAAGCCCTCTTGGATCATGTCATGGATACATGGAAGAAACACTTTTCTTGCCCTGCAGTCATCAACATATTGCCAGAGATCATAGGCCTGTTCTGAATGATCTACATTTTTTGGTGCTGTGTCTCTTGTCATTCACCCATCTCTGGATAGTCTACTGGTTGGAACGTCTTCCATAAATCAGAAACTGAATACCTTCCCTATGGTGCCTCCTGGAAGAGAATTGAATAAACTTTTTTTTTTTTGCAGCATTTTATATAGCTGTCAGACTGTCAGTAGCCGAAGAACTTGGAAGCCACCAACCTCGGAAGTCTGCCAGCAGCAACGATGGCACGTAGAGAGTTCCCTGCTTCTCCCGTGTACAACCCCACGCTAAGGACAACAAAACACCACAGCGTTGAGGGGGCACCCCGGGGGAAAAAAGGGAAAATAAAGAAGTCAAATGATATAGTGCGTGATCTGCTGTGTCTCCTATCCTCGGGAGGGAACTGCACTGGGGATCTAGCTCCTCGTGGGCGCACTGCAGAAGGGGGTGAAACAACAGAGAGACAGTTATCCAAACATGGGAGGCGGAACAACTAAACTCGCTATGCCTCCCATATCCCCAGGGTCCAGCATTTACCACAGGAGTTTCTTCTCTCAGGGGAATAGGATGTCTTCCCCAGAACTCAAAATGTCACGGTGCTGTTTCATGCATAGCCAAGTGCGGACTGCTGTTCTGAATACAGCAGGGTTCCTGATCCGTCTGCAGCGCGACCCCAGCAATCACTGTAGGACACCACAGCTAAAAGAAACCAAGTAAGCCACCCAGGACAGTTGTTTTCACTGTCGCGGCTATGTCCGTAGGAGCAGCGCGTCCGCGCCTCCCACCATGTGCACCTAAATACCTGATACATGCGCCCGTTGATTCAAGACTACTGGCAAAAAATGTTGCAATGTATGAGCACGATTTGGGGACTCCCTCTTATGCCCGAGGCCAAGAGATGCCTGTTGAACATCTGGGAGCCCACGGATCTAAATGTGAAGGGGAGGATATGGGCCACACTGGGGCAGATGATTGCTAAGCGTAATATAGCGCAGTCATGGGGAGCCGCCGCGCCACCGAAACTGAAGAAATGGAAAGAGGACATGGACTGGTATATGGTGAGAGAGAAAACAGTCTATGTAGCCCGGGGATGTCCCAAAAAATGGATTGCAATATGGTCTAAATGGAATGTGTATCGGGGAGGACTGTGCGAACCCCCACATATCCCATCACCCGAGGAACATTGTATGGTTTGAATATCACTGCATGGCTGGTAATTTTGTACGCTATAGCGAAAGTACTGTACTGATGCCTCTAAAATACGGCAACTAATTTGACGTACGATACCTATATCTGTAACGCATGACTCTGTTGTTACAGTTCAATAAACAGATTAAAAAAAAAAAATACCTGATACAGGGGCGTCAATACCTCAGACGAAGGTCCGAAATACGTTGGACCACACTGGATACCGCTGATTTACATGGGCTCAATACCCTCGCTGAGCTGAACACAGGGTTTTTTGAAGAGTTAGCGAGCGCTCGTCCTCCAGCGGGGATTACCATCCGCTAAGCGCCGCTTCCTGGAATTGCCAGTGAGTTTGTCAAGCCCCGCCCCAAGGAAGGGGGGGGGGGGGGCTTTGTTGTCGTGGTCTCGCGATAGGCGGATCTTCCAGCATCCCGACGATCAGCATCCCATGGCCTTCTGGGACTCGTAGTCAGGTTCCTGCTGCTCTTTTCAATGCACGCAACCGGGCCAAAGCAGGGAGTGCCCGCCTTCTTCCCCACATGTCTCTGTACTCTTGCAAGGATCGTGACAATAGCTCGAACTTGACCCGAATCCAATCGGGTATCAGAGCGCTTTACATAGCACCAGTTACGTTACATGAGGACACACATTCCTTTTTTGTTAGGCACGGGGAGATTAAGTGATTTGCCCAGAATCACAGGATGTTCAGCGTCATTACCGAGACTCAAACCCAGTTCCCCAGGTCCGAGGTTGAGTGCCCTAGCCGTTAGGCCAACTTGACTCTTTAGTCCATCAAATATTTGTTTCTGGCAACCTGGCGCTCTGCACTGCGAATGCCATCTGCCTTCTGGGTCGATATGTTCATGCCTTGAGATTTACAAAAAGATAGCCGTCATATGAACAATCACATCTCACAATGTATACAATTTCATGGCTAAGTATAATGTAGAAAGGAGGTCGTATCTTTGGTGCTATACTTGGTACCCAGACCTCCTACTACTAGGGGAGTCAGAGGCACAGGATCCAGTGATCCAGTGCATTAAATCAGATACAAGTAGATACCAAAGCACTCATGGAGAAGTCAAATAGAACATGTATCAGGACCATAAATGTAAGGATGCCAGTAGATTGAGTCCAGTTCACTTTATTGTGTTAACATAAGGTATTCAGCACAAAGTAAGAGGCGTTATAATACACAGCTACAGCCGACACGTTTTCTTCACACAGGGGACTTCTTCTAGGCTGTAAAGTATACAGTACAACGTCAGATGCATAACTATACAAGCATTGGCATAGCCAATAGGTCTCGTTTTTGGGACCTTATAAATATTTAGTTATGGAACTGTTGCATGGCTAAAGACTTATAAGGTCCCAAAGGCGAGACCTATTGGCTATGCCAATGCTTGTTTGAATTAGGAAATAGAGGGAGTAAACCCCAGTGCCTTGGGGAGGCAAGGGGACTGGTTCTATTGCATGTTTTTGTAATAGAGAGAGAACCTCTCGTTTGAGAACTGTTAGATGTTCCGACGACATTGGATGTTGTCTGGGAGGAATGTTTGGGGGGTAGAGGTGAGTTCCAGCAGTAACCATACTGGATAATTTGTCTTACCCACTTATCTGTTGTGATTGAATTCCAGACAGGTAGGAACTGTGTTAGACGTCCCCCGACAGGAGTGGGATGATTGGGGGGAAGTGCAGGGAAGTCACTGTTTGGTGGTAGGGGAGGTGCGGTTATTGCTGCCGCGACCTCTTCCTTTACCATTGTTGCCTCTGTAGCCTCCGCGAAAGTATCCTTTGGAGGACGTTTGAGTGGGGCTCTTATAGGACGAAGAGGGATGTTCTGAGACAATGGTTTTGGAGCCAGCTCTGTAGAAGGAGCGGTGAAAAGAGCCTCTAAGGGAAAGGAATTGTAAGGCCCCCATAGACTTAGCAGTTTCTGTATCTTTTTTCATCTTTTCTAAAGATGTGTCAACTGAGGGCCCGAAAAGATGCTCTTGATCAAAGGGCTGATTTCGAATAGCGGATTAGACCTCCTGTTTGAATCCGGAGACTTGGAGCTGAGCGTGTCTGCGCAACAAAACGCTAGTGTTAATGGCGCAAGATGCGGTATCAGGCGCGTCAGGCGCACATTTAATTGAAGTGTTTGTGATCAATTTCCCCTCTTGTGTAAGGTCATTGGCCTTTTGTTTGTACTGGTCAGGAAAGTGTTCCATGAGCTTTTCAAGTTTGTCATGGTGAGCCCTGTTGCAGCCGGCCAACAAAGCTTGGGCATTGGCAATCCGCCAATGATTTGCAGTCTGTGACACAATACGTTTATCAGATGCGTCTATTCGTTTGGATTCCTTATCAGGTGGGGGGGTGTCACCTGTACTCTGCGAGTGTGCCCTCTTGCGTGCATTAGACACCACAAAAGAATCTAAAGGGACCTGACGTTTAATGTAAATTGGGTCATTGGGAGCTGCCTTATACTTTTTATCTAGCCTGGTGTTTAGAATCCTGGCTCTGACAGGGTCCTTAAAAACTTCTGGGGCATGTTTGAGCATGCCTTTTAATATTGGCAGGGTGTGCATGGACTTTTGCGAGGGTGCAAAGGTTTCAAGTAAAAAATCTTCCTCTAAGGGATCAGACTGTGACTGTACCCCGTGGTATTGGGCAGCCCTATGGATAAGTTGCGCAAACCCAATATTGTCATCTGGTGGTGATGGCCTACATGGATAGAGGTCCGGGTCATTATGTGGGTCGGGATCTGTGTTGTAGTCATCCCAAGGGAAATATATATTATAATGTGTTGGTTTTAGGTTTTGCTCTCTTTCTTTGGAATTCTTTGAAATTCTCTTATCATGAGTTTTGTTGTTAAGACTGTAACTGCACAACTGACATTGGTTTTATGATGTTGTATTTTGAATTATATAATATGAATTACCATAGAGATGTAATGTTCATACTAAGTGCTTTTCTTGAACACTGCATTCAATGTATATGTGGTGAGGTAATCATAGAATGATATGCACTTAATATGTAGATAACAATGTAAATACTCTTTTGTTATATAGGCCCTTTTTCTTAAAATGTGAGTTAACCATTGGCCATTTATTATATATGGCAAATATACAGTAACATGTACTGCCAGATTCATGGTTTTTAAATGCTCTGATTTTGTATCTGTATATAGGTTAGTGTTTTGGGAATTAAATTATATTTTGTATAAGAGACGAAACGCGTCGGCTATGGCTCTTTCATGTCAATGAGGCTTTGATACTCCATGCCTGTGGAAATATGAAATAAAGAAAATAATTTATTTTGGAAAATTACATCTACGTCTTGGACATTCCTTTTAATATAGTGGACTTTCTCTTAATAGTGCTGAACCTTGTTGTATTCATCCCAAGGGTCTACGTCGTGTGGAATGGTATGTGCATCATCATCCCCAAGTGGATCTATATTCCCACCCCCATCGGTATGATCATCCTCAGTATCAGATGTTTGAGGTGAAACAATATGTTGTGGGGAGTGTGGTGCAGAAATTAGAAGATTTGGATCAGCTGGAGAAGGAGGTGGTGAGGTGTTAGTACTCATCTCCTTTCTTTTCAAGGGTATTTCGGATTCATCTGAAGTATCCAGTTTCCTTTTTCTAGAGGCTTGGCAACGACTTTGCTAGTCTCAATAGAAAGCTTTTTGTATTGGATACAAAAAATCAGGTACAGGTTGTGTGGGTAAAATTAATTTTTTCGGTGCCGAAGATTTTGGGTCAAAATGTTCTTTGGACCGAGTCTCTGAGGCTTTGTTTGGGGTCTTGGACTCTTTAGGTTTTGTTCTAGGAGTTTGTGACTCCGACACTTTTTTCAGCTCTGATGATTTTTTCGGCTCCGAAGCCGTTTTCAGATTGGAAGTTTTTTTTGGGTCCGAATGTTTGTCTTTGGTATGTTTTGACGCCGAGGCTGTCTTCGGTGACGACGAAGAAGGATGTGGCACATCTTTGGTCATGTGCTTCGGTGCCGAAGGTGACTTTTCGGCACCGGAATGAGGTTGGCTCGAGCCCGAGCCGAAAGGCTTATCTTTATGTTTCATAGCTGGGCCCGAGGGCGGAGAGTCTGAGACATGTTGCCAGTGTCGACCTGAGGGCGAGGATGTTACTGGAGCCTTAGGTTTGGGTTTGGTTGGGAGAGGGGTTTCAGTGCTCAGAGACCACTGAGCCGGGGTGACTGTTTCGTTTTCGGAGTCGTCAGCTTCGGAGACGGAGGTGTCTTCCTCATCACCTTGTTGGTCCGGCTGGACATTGGGATCTGCTCTGAAGAATTCCGGAATGAAGCTGCTGCCGCAAGACATTTCGTGGCATCAAGTCCGACGATCACAGATGTTTCTCTTCGACCTGAAAGATGAACAGGCCTCGCAGTTCTTGTCTTCGTGCTCGGGGGAGAGGCAGAGGTTACAAACCTCGTGCAAGTCTGTGTGTGGGAACTTAGCACCACGCCCGGGGTATTTTTTGAAAGGAGTCCTTTCCATTGACTGCAGGAGTGGTCGGCGTGGATAGGCTCAACGGCCCTCGTCGAAGATCGAGGTCAAGGAGTTTGTTTTTAAAGATGCGCGTCGAAGGGGAAACACGATCAAGACAATACCGTAGAGTGAAGAGGAATTGCGCGTCGAAGGGGGGTTCGAAACCGACACCAACCCGGAGCGCAGCAATCACATCCGAACCCGATGGTGGAAAAAAACTATCTGGAGATGGAGTCGTTGCCCATGCACACTATCGTCCTAAGAAGGAGTCACCTACCTCGTGACTACAAAGACTTCTTCCAAGACAAAAACAATGTGCAAACATTCAAGCCCAACACCATATGGCGATCTATGCACAAGTATACAATCTACAGCTCATATGCCTCGAACACAAATATTATAGATGCATTTTGAACGTCCCACCAAGCACTCCCTGTAACGGAGACCCCCTACCTCGGATCGGGCCCCCCTTCCTTACCCTGTCCAGGGAATCCTTTCCGCTCAATCCTCCCTGTTCGGACAGTCCATCCAAGCTTTCATCCACAGCCTCGGTGACCCCAGGAACCCCGCCCCTCTTTCTCTTACAGGAGCCAATCCCGAACAGCGACCCACCGGAAGGACAACCCCTGATTCCCGGAAGTCCCGCCTACCCGTTCCCCGCCGGGGACAGAAAAGCCGGAAGACAGGAAGCAGAGGTCGTCGAAGGATCGTGGAAGGAGAGTCCGGCAGGAGATACGACGAAAGGAGAGGACGAGAGCGGCGAACCAGAAGAGTGGTCGGAAGACTGGTGGAGTCCCCCGGAGGAGGCTGAAGAGCGGCCGTAACTCGGATGAGAGTTACGGCGGAGCCCGTGAGTACCAGTTTTCTTCCAGTATAGCACTCTAAAGCACCCGTGTGTACCTTGGGTTCTTTGTACCTAGATGTATATAGTCTCTCTCCTGTTAGCACCCCTGCACACTAGTAGGATCTCTCAGTATCCATTGTACAGCACCTCACGCTTTGTACATAGTATCCCACTCAACCCCCTTTCCGAACACCCATCTTTCCTCGACTTGTCCTTCTTTCTCCTTGTCCCTTCTCCTCACACCCCCTCCTCTTATCACTCCCCGGTGAAGGTTACGGCAGCGACATAGACTGTCCGCAGGTCTAACGGCTCCCTCTGTGTTTTTGTCTCATTGCCCTCCGAGGTGTCCGTCCTTCCCCCTTCCTGGGACCAACGTCGGCGACTTGGACAGCAGAAGACCTTCGGTGACGACGACCGCAACCGACGGGATCCCACATCGCTTCCACCCCCTCCTACAGAAGGCCCGCATTCTATCCTGTTGCACACCGTACCTTGGACTCAATAAAGTAGACTATTGCACACTATATACGGCCTCCTTGCCTGCTTTTCCAGCCCGCCAAATCCCAAAGATCACAGGTGGTGTCAGAAGTGGGATCAGCTGGAAGCATGGAGGCCGTAATAAAGAAAATGGCGGAGAATCAGGAGCAGATGGGGATAATGATGGAGCGGTTCTTGAAGACGGCCGAGGACGATCGCGGCCAACTACACGATGTGTTAAAGGGTCAGGGGACCACCCATGAACAGGCTATGGGAAAACTGACCACTGTATTGGAGCACCAGAGACCAACCACCTCCCTACCCTCAGTGGTGCTGCAAAAATACGTGCCCGGGGAGGATCCCGATTTTTTCTTTACCAATTTTGAGAGATTGGCACAGGCTGCAGCATGGCCTGCCGACCGCTGGGGTCATTACCTGGGTCCCTTATTGACCGGCGAATTACAGGCGGCGTACCAACAGGCGAACGTACAGGGTACCACACCGTATGGGGACATAAAGAAATGCATCCTTGAACGGTTGGGTATCGACGATGAAACATATCGCAGGAAACTACGGCAAATCAAGGAAGGACCCCAGGAAACCCCGAGAGCTCTATCCTTTAGGATTAAGGACCTGGCCAATAGGTGGTTGAGACCAGAATCCTCCACCATGGACTACGTGTTACAAAAAATCTACCTGGAACAATTTCTGATGTCCTTGTTGCCCGGCACCCAAAGGTGGGTACGACAACATGCCCACCTTACCCTAGACACTGCGGTGGAAATTGCGAGTGCCTACAGTCGGGCACAAGAGATCCAACGAAGTAAGGAAGATCCGCCCCCCAAACCACATCCCTCCACAAACCTCCGACCTCCCCGTCCGTCTTTCCAAAGGCGACCGGAACGAATCCCCCTGCTCCCATACCCCGTACCTCCCCGACCTAATAATCCCGGACCCCAGTGTTACCATTGCGGGGGTTTTGGTCATATTGCTCGGTTGTGCCCCCAGAAGGAGGAACCCATGGAGGTGGGACTCGCCAGGAATTATGTGTGTTCGATCCCAGGCATGTCACCTCCGTCGTTCCGCTGCCCGGTAAGCTTTGATGGGCAACCACTTATGGCCTTGGCTGACTCGGGGTGTCGTCAGAGCGTTCTCCGGCCCCAGCTCTTGCCTCAACCTGTGGGGCCGACGTCAGGTACGGTCGCCATTCAATGTGTCCATGGAGACACAAAACAGTACCCCACTACTCAAGTTCGGGTCCAACACCCCAAAGATCCTGGAACCACCCTCTCTGTTGGTCTTGTCCCCACTCTACCGGAACAGGCTATTCTGGGAAGCGACTATATGGGACTACCAGGACTTCTGCAAGAAACAACTGATTCCCTGACCCGTTGGTGGGGAGAAGCCCCGTTCCCTCAAGGACCTGTTTCCCCTAGGACTGATCCCAAACCACCGAAACCCAAAGCCCAGAAAAAGAAGGAGAGACGTGAATACACCGGTGTCTTCCCAGTGACCCTCGAAGAACACCCGTGGCAGACCGACAGAGAATTCAGGGCAGCCCAGCGAGAGGATCCGGTGCTGCAGGAAGCGTGGGCCAAGGCAGTAGACCACGAGGATCCTCTTATAGTAGGTCCCTACTTCTTTAAGAAACATGGGTTGCTATATCGGAAGGGAGGGACCCACCAAAAACCACAATTACTCATACCCGGTCCCTTCCGGGAGAAGGTACTCTTTCTGGCCCACAGCCACCTTCTGGGGGGACATTTCGGAGACGAGAAAACCAGCCAAGCGATCTTAGACAGGTTCTATTGGCCAGGGGTACACCAAGCCATCAAAACATACTGCAGAGAGTGTCCGGTCTGTCAGAAACACAGTAGATACCAACCTCCAAGGGTACCCCTACAACCCCTTCCCCTCATTGACGTCCCTTTCAGCAGGGTAGGTATGGACATCATAGGGCCCTTGCTACCTTCCCGAAGTGGTTGCCGATACGCCCTAGTTATCGTGGATTACGCCACTCGCTTTCCCGAAGCCCTTCCCCTACGACAACCCACCACCCAAAACGTTGCGAAAGCTCTCATCACTGTGTTCTCAAGGGTAGGATTTCCCCGGGAGATCCTGATGGATCAAGGCACTCCCTTCGTCTCCTCCCTTATGAAACAGGTCTGCTCCCAACTAGGGATTAAACAGATACGCACCTCGGCGTATCATCCACAAACCGATGGGTTAGTGGAACGATACAATGCCACCATAAAACAAACCCTAAAGAAACTATTAGGGCTGGAGGCGAGGAGGTGGGAGGAGATGTTACCCCTTGCCTTATTTGCGATACGTTGCAAGATGCAGAGCAGCACAGGATATTCGCCCTACGAACTGTTGTATGGCCGACCCCCTCGTTCTCTATTAGACATGGCTGAGGAAGCCTGGGAGGCAGAACCAGATCGCACCCGCCCCCTCCCGGAATATATGGAGAACCTCAAAAACCACTTGTCTCTAATAAGGGACATAGTACATCAGAATCTTACACAGGCACAAGAGAAACAGAAGGGTCAGTATGACAGAGGCACAAAACACCGGGTCTTCTCAGTGGGAGACCTAGTTCTCTTAATGATGCCCTCTTCCGATCAAAAGCTCCTTGGACAATGGCAAGGTCCCTACACCATACTCCGACAAATAACCCCTGTCACCTACGAAATACAACTAGACCCCACACGGGGTACCACCCAGATTTACCACGTCAACCTACTAAAAAAATGGGAAGGTCCTCGTCCCGTCCTGACCGGCTCTGTGGGTCTGGAACCCCTTTCTTTCTTCCCTTGCATAGACCCCGCCCTACCTCCGTCCCTGAGTGTAGCCCTCCAACATCGTCTCTCCCCTTTACAACAGGTGTTTTCCTCTTTGCCTGGTCACACCTCCATTACTGAGCACGCCATACAGACGAGTCCGGGGAAAGTGGTCCGACAAAGGCCTTATAGGGTCCCTGAAGCCCGTAGAGCGATCATACACCAGGAAGTCGAACAAATGTTAAAACTGGGCATTATAGAACCCTCTGTAAGTGACTGGAATTCCCCAATAGTGCTTGTACCCAAACCTGATGGGTCTGTTAGATTTTGTATTGACTTCCGGGAGGTCAATAAGATATCAACCTTTGACACATACCCGTTACCCCGAGTAGACGAGATGGTAGAGCGGATAGGGAAAGCCCAGTACATATCCACTCTGGACCTTTGTAAGGGGTACTGGCAGATACCCCTCAGAAAAGAAGACCGAAAGAAAACGGCATTTTCGACCCCTGAAGGTTTATATCAGTTCCTCGTCCTCCCCTTTGGCCTCCATGGCGCGCCCGCCACATTCCAAAGGGCCATGAATCATATCTTACGTCCCCACACTCAGTATGCAGGGGCCTACCTCGACGATATAGTTATCTACAGCGACACCTGGTCACAACACTTGGAGCATCTCCATAAAGTCATTTCCTCTTTGGGCTCCTATGGGTTCACGATTAATCCCGCCAAAACCACCCTGGCAGCCCAAACCGTTAAATATCTGGGATACCTCCTGGGTGAGGGCCTCATACGGCCCCAGAGCAGCAAAACAGAAGCCATCCATTCCCTCCCCTTCCCCCAGACCAGAAAAGACTTGAGGGCCTTTCTGGGCCTCCTTGGTTACTATCGCAGGTTTGTGCCCAATTTTTCCCAAAGGGCCGCCCCGCTCACTGACCTATTGAAGAAAGCCACGAAAACAGAGGCCGTTCTGAAAAACCCGACTCCCCTATTGTGGCATGCATTTAACGATCTGAAGAATGCCTTGACCTCCGATCCCGTACTAGTTAGTCCGGATTACACACAACCCTTCCTCCTTCAGACAGATGCTTCAGAACAGGGTTTAGGGGCAGTACTGTCACAGAGGGACCACGAGGGGAACGAAAGACCCATCCTGTACCTCAGCAGGAAACTGTTTCCTCGAGAACGGAATTATGCCGTCGTGGAGAAAGAAGCTTTGGCGATTAAATGGGCAGTGGACAGTCTCCGTTACTACCTAGAAGGACGTGACTTTACCATCTTCACCGACCACGCCCCCCTTGAGTGGATGGCCCGGAACAAGGGCCACAATGACCGTGTCCTGCGGTGGTTCCTGGCCCTCCAACCATACCGCTTCAAAACAGTACACCGAAAAGGCACAGAACAGGGTAACGCGGACTTCCTCTCTCGCTATCCCCTATCCCCACCGGATACAAGAAAGACAGCTAGGGAAAGGGAATGTAACGGAGACCCCCTACCTCGGATCGGGCCCCCCTTCCTTACCCTGTCCAGGGAATCCTTTCCGCTCAATCCTCCCTGTTCGGACAGTCCATCCAAGCTTTCATCCACAGCCTCGGTGACCCCAGGAACCCCGCCCCTCTTTCTCTTACAGGAGCCAATCCCGAACAGCGACCCACCGGAAGGACAACCCCTGATTCCCGGAAGTCCCGCCTACCCGTTCCCCGCCGGGGACAGAAAAGCCGGAAGACAGGAAGCAGAGGTCGTCGAAGGATCGTGGAAGGAGAGTCCGGCAGGAGATACGACGAAAGGAGAGGACGAGAGCGGCGAACCAGAAGAGTGGTCGGAAGACTGGTGGAGTCCCCCGGAGGAGGCTGAAGAGCGGCCGTAACTCGGATGAGAGTTACGGCGGAGCCCGTGAGTACCAGTTTTCTTCCAGTATGGCACTCTAAAGCACCCGTGTGTACCTTGGGTTCTTTGTACCTAGATGTATATAGTCTCTCTCCTGTTAGCACCCCTGCACACTAGTAGGATCTCTCAGTATCCATTGTACAGCACCTCACGCTTTGTACATAGTATCCCACTCAACCCCCTTTCCGAACACCCATCTTTCCTCGACTTGTCCTTCTTTCTCCTTGTCCCTTCTCCTCACACCCCCTCCTCTTATCACTCCCCGGTGAAGGTTACGGCAGCGACATAGACTGTCCGCAGGTCTAACGGCTCCCTCTGTGTTTTTGTCTCATTGCCCTCCGAGGTGTCCGTCCTTCCCCCTTCCTGGGACCAACGTCGGCAACTTGGACAGCAGAAGACCTTCGGTGACGACGACCGCAACCGACGGGATCCCACATCGCTTTCACCCCCTCCTACAGAGGGCCCGCATTCTATCCTGTTGCACACCGTACCTTGGACTCAATAAAGTAGACTATTGCACACTATATACGGCCTCCTTGCCTGCTTTTCCAGCCCGCCAAATCCCAAAGATCACACTCCCTCATACTCTATACGCGAGGAACTAGGGACCAGGTACATCATGGACATGGTTGCGGTTAAACCACTGTTATGCTGGGTGAAGATCTGGTCAAATGAGGAGGCAGGTTTTAACAGACTTGTAATTCAGGACTGCCTCTCCCTTGACAACGCACTTAAAATACCCTGGTTAAAATACATCAAGGATACATTTACTGCCTTAGGAAGAGCAGATATGTTTTCTAGATATGACAACATGTTGCCTTGGGATAAGAACACCATTAAAGAGCTGTTTTTTAAACATGCAGCAGCTAACCACGAGGCACAGGAAATCCGAAACCCCCTGGTAAGAGCGTCCATTTTTATAAAGTCTGTGCAAGGAATGGAGCCCTACTTAGCTGTTTTAACAAGTGCGCACAATAGATTTAATTACTCGTTTCAGATTTAATCAAATTCATCATCTATTGGCTTTCCCCTCTGGTTTTGCTTTACACAAAGAAGATAGAGGTGCCTGTGGCTGCCACTCAAGGTCTCCACAGGATACGCTTCATTTTATCTTCTTTTGTAAATATTTCTCGCATCCTAGAAGAGTGTTTCTTAAAGGGCTTTTAAAAGAACTGAGATTCAGGCAGGTCCGTGTTGGCTTATCGTTTTTACAGCTTTTACCTATCGTTTTTACAGCTTTTACCTAATGTTAACACCCTTTTCTGTGTTAGTAATTCTTTAAGCTCTGCCCTAAGGTTGAGATGCTTCAGAGTTGATTAACGGTTATTTTCCCCTTGCGTATTGGCACATTGTCATTCTGCTACAAATGTAATGTAACCTTACTGCTTAATGTGGTCCATTTATGTGTTACCCTTTGTCTGTCAATTTCTGCTTGCGGCTCTTCAGCCCTTGTTTTATTGTTTTAGCCGATTGATTGATATTATGTAAACTTGTATATATGGCCACAGTATAGTTAACAAGGGGATTTGATGTGCTGATATTTATCTTTTTAAAACAGTCTCTTTTATGGTAGGATTGACTGCCGAATAAAGATGATTATTATTATGGAATCTTATGGAAAGCAGCCGCCCTGTGTAGGACCTCATGGTAGGAGGTTGTATCGTCGGGGGGAGAGGACTTAGCAGGGTACAAATCTGGGTCGGTGCCTGCTGGGGAATGGACCTGATAGTCTTTCCAAGGCTCAAGAGCCTAGGGATTATAGGGAGACCCTTGACTGTCCCCTTCCCCTGAATATGGAAATCTGTGTGGTGTATGCAGTGAGTGTCCACAGGCAGCAAGGTGGAGGCAGGAATAGGAGGGAGTAGAAGTAGAAGAGGAGCAGCACTGGAAGGGCCAGGCAGCAGTGGAGAGGTGCCTGTCTGGCATCAAGGCATTTTGGGCATCGGCTCAAACGGACGGTTGAGGGCATCCTCGAAAGCCAGTCTGCTCATGTGGGGATTCTTGGGTGGAAGAAAAGGCTTAGCCAGGATCTTGCCTGTGCCCGGATGGATGTGGATAGTCTGCAGGCTGGTGTCTAGATGTTCCCGGAGTCTCTGTAGGATGGGCTGGTCGAAATTCTCCAAAGATGGCCTGGATGGAGCTAAAGAGGGTCATCGTCCAAAATGCCCCAAAGTGTGCTTTGCCTCCGAAACTTTCAACTACGAGTGTGGCCGAGCAGGTGTCTTTGGATCCGGTGCCAAAGAGGCAGTAGACTTCGAGGAAAGAGTCTTCGAAGCAGACTTTGGCGCAAGGACACAAGGGGTTGCGAGGGTGTCAGATTCAGCTCAGTAGTACGGTGCTGACCATTCCCATCAGTCAGAGGTGTCCCGGGAACATATGAAGAAGCTTGATTTTGTATTACCACCACAAAAACTAGAAAGCTGAATAATAGCGCACCTTCCGAATTTAACTATAGGGACTGGAAAGCTCTGGAAAAACTGAGCTCTACCACCACCGCCTTCAACGTAGAAGATAGCTTCTCCCCAATCAACCCGGTTGAAGACAATTACAGAGCCTTTTGCACGAGGATTGTATCCACCACGGACTCTATTGCTCCACTAAAAAGATGCAAACCTAAAAGCAGAGCACCAGCCCCATGGTACAACGACTCCCTGAAAACCCTCAAATCAGCCTGCAAACAGGCCGAGAGGAAGTGGAGACGAGGCTACTGCGAATCAAATAAAATTAGCTGGAAAAACAAGCTCCTTGAATACAAATCAGCCATCGCAGAGAGCAAATCCACCTATTACTGCTCCACTATAGTCAACGCAGCAAATAGCTCCAAATGCATCTTCCAGATCCTTGATAACCTTATCCACCCCGACTGTGCCAAGAAAACTATCCCCCCTTCTCAGACCCTCTGCGATAATCTCGCACAGTTCTTCACGCACAAAATCGAGACAATCATTCAGAATCTTGCAACTCCCCCTTCTCAAGATAATCCAAACTCCCCCGGAGCCGTTATTACCAACCTTGAGCCGCCGAGCCCAGGACACCTATCAAGGCAATGCCTACAGGCTCTCCCCCCTATCCCCGAAGCAGATTTCGAGAGACTGGCACACGGAATCACTTCTGGGTCCCCCCTTGACCCACTGCCCCCTAAAACCTGGAAAGTGTGCGGTACTGAACTATTCCATACCCTCCGTAGGATCTGTAACCAATCTCCGGGCTGTGGATTCGTCCCCACCCCCTGGAAGCAAGCACTCATCACCCCACTGCTAAAAAAACCCTCTTTGAACCCCGAGTGTCTATCCAACTTTCGACCTATATCGCTCCTACCCTTTCCAGCCAAAGTGGTGGAACGCTGGGTTAGCTCCTGTCTCTCGACATATCTTGAGCAGAATCACATCTTGGACGACTTCCAATTCGGTTTTCGCCCAGCCCATGGCACCGAAACGGCGGTACTTACAGCCATGGAAGAACTTCGGATGCGTGCAGACAGGGGCCACTCAGTAGTCTTGATCCTATTGGACCTGTCTGCCGCATTCGATACGGTTAACCATGTGATTCTGCTGAAGAGACTCAGAGAGGCAGGGGTCGACGGCACCGCCCTGCTATGGTTCCACTCATACTTGAGAGATAGGAAACAGGCTGTATCCCTCCCCCCTTTTCAATCCGCTTTTTCCCCAGTACCTCACGGTGTACCCCAGGGCTCGTCCATTAGCCCGATCCTTTTTAACGTTTATATAAACCACTGATCACGTTAATCAAATCCCACAGATTGAAAACGGTAAACTACGCGGACGACACCCAGCTCATCCTCTCCTGGGAGGGGGAGGATTCAATTCCCATGGATTCGTTCCATGACTGCTTAAGAGACACAGCCGGCTGGCTGCACATGAATTCCCTGCAATTCAATTCTTCCAAGACCGAGGTCCTGTTCTGTTCTGGGAGCCGGATTCCTCGTCTATTTCCTGCAGAATTCTGGCCCCCGGAAAACCCAGATAAACCACAGCCGGTCACTAGTGTCCGCAATCTGGGTGTTATGTTAAACAACAACCTCAGCATGGAAACGCAGGTAACCAAAACAGTCTTTACTTGCTCGGCCCTACTGCGTTCTTTACGGAAAATCATACACTACTCCCCGCCCAGGCCCGAGCACTAATAGTCAGGTGCACTATCCTTAGTCGCCTTGACTATTGTAACGCTCTTTTGCTCGAGTCCCCAGCTGTTCTACTGGACAGACTCCAAAGAGTCCAGTCGGCTGCAGCCAAACTGGCCCTTGGTTGGACCAGAAGATCCTCAGCCACAGCAGCCTTAGCCGAATTACATTGGCTCCCTTTGAAGCAGCGAATTGCTTTTAAAGCACTCTGCCTTGTCTTCAAGGCACTACATGGAACGGGCCCCAGGTCACTACAAAAATTGTTTTCCTGGTACACCCCCACCAGAACTCTCCGATCCACCTCAGCCTGCCTTGTGTTGGTACCAAGATTTAACAAGGTAAGGACCGGGGGAAGATCCTTCAAAGTGGCTGCAGCCAAACTTTGGAATAGTTTGCCGGTCGACATTCGCCAAATTCCTAAACTCCTACCTTTCAGAAAGCGAATCAAAACCTGGCTCTTCCCCAATCCCGTTCGCTGCTAACTCCCTAGTTAAGCCTCCCGTCTCTTTCCTTCTTAAGGAGTGAGTTTCAGCGCCAGGATACCTGCCAGGTGACAGTTGCGCTCTACAAATGTTTTAAATAAATTAAATAAATAAATAGTGCGAGGCTGGTGCCTCAGAAGAACAGGTGGTAATGGTACTTCGGTCCTTGGCAAGGAGAGTTGGGCCGGTGGGAGCCCTTCAGCTTTTGCATCAGACTCAAAGGCAGACTCCTATGATGAGAACAGCTCCTTGATCTCTGTGTCAAACGTGCCCAGCTGCTGCAGAGCTTCCTCCTTGCTTTCGCTGAAGATGTCTGGAGTGCCCTCCTCTCTCTGGCGCTGCAACATTGAAGCCAAGGCAATGTGACATGCCCTTTGGTTCCAAAGGGTCTTCTTGTTATGGAAGACACGCCTGACAGGATTCCTTTAGTGGTCAGGGGACTGGCACAGCTTAAAACTTTGTAAAGGTCTTTCTTGGGATACTTGGCTAGATGGGCAGAACCGAAAAGGAGTTCTTTCCATCACATGGACTTTATCGAATCCCGAAGGTGACCGGAGTCAAGGGAGGAGAGGTTCTGATGCTGAGCATTCATTGATAACAAACAGCAAAGTAACATCAAACATTAGACCAACAAAAAGTGGGATTGTTTGGACTGACGAAGGACTGTGCCAAAGGCCTGGGAAGAGCATCAAGCCGGAGCCCTAGTATACAAATCTCAAACCCGACGGCGGTGAAAAACAATGTAACTATGAAGCTGATGCCCATGCACATTACCTACAGAAGGTTGAGTCATCACACCTTGTAACTCGAAAATACTTTTTCGAACAAAAACAAGTAGCACATGTCCAAGCCCAACACTAGATGGCAAGAGTATCTTTTTATTTAATTTATTTTATTTAAAGAGTTTTGTATAGATTGGACAAGACCACAGGGGGTATCAGAGCACTTCACAGAAAGGTAGTTGTATAGTTACAAGGGTACAAGCAATAAAAACAATAAAAACGACATTAGAACAGGGAGGCCTGGAAAAGGACAAAATCAGTCACAACCGTAGCACATTTCAACAGGAGGGAAGAGTAAGATAGCGAGCCCAAGTTCTTTCAGTGTAACCGTATGACTTTCTTAATAGGGGAGCAAGAGTTAATGTCACAGCTGAACAGGAGAGGGCAGAACTAAATGACATGCACAGCAAGTGTATTCAAAGCTACACATACGACAAACACCAGTTTTTTCAGATGATGCTCCAGGCCAGCAGGGATCAAAATCACTTCACAGTCATAACTGGCTTCTTAAACCCTCATGCATTTTTCAAGAAACAGCTGTAGACAGCCAAAAGGTCGCAAGAGAACCTACAAAAAGCAATAATGCACTTTTGATGTAGATAGGGGCACGATTACCAAAGCCCTGAAGAATCTTTTTAGCATTATATTCAGAGGGGATTAGGCATTTGTTCATGGGACTCCATACTGCAATGCCTTACAACTAAGGTTATTTTATAAATATTCACGAAGTGAAAAATAAAGCTTCTGGGCTCATATTGACTAAGGAGAGGTCTGAGGAGCACGATAGGGCATACTTTTGCAATTAGAAAAGCAAACACCCCCAAAAGGATGCAGGTAAAGTTACCAACATCACGGTCCCTTAGAGGAACATTCCCGTACCCCCACATGCACCCAATCATTCAACCCAAATTTAGCTGAGCAATCACCCCAGCACTTCAAGGTGGAGCGAAGGAGGGATACTGCCAATTCATTATAGATATATTTGACAGAGGGCAGATTAAGAAGGTCAAAGCAATGAGAAGAGTAGGCTTTTCTATCGCTATGTAAAATAAGTTGGTCTTATGTGCTAAAAAAAGAAACAGCAAGAAAATAGCAAAAATAATTCTGATGACAACTTTCCCAGGGAGGAAATCCACCTTTTCTGCATGGTCACCTTGATTTTTCGCTTTTTGCTAGACCCTATGTCATTGCAGGCCAGTAGGAAAGTGACTGTGCTCCACATTTATACCTGCTTGAATTGGCATACTCATAATTGTAAAAAAATAAAATAAATCACTAACACTCAAGTGTAGGGTCTAAGGGAATTAAAGACCTTATGAGGGTTCAGTCCCCAAGCTCGACAATTGTATTAAACCAAAAAACCCAAAGGTCTATACAACTACTACTAGTCTTAAAAAAGTCAAAAATAAAGAGACTACGAATCACCAGCTACTATCAGAGGATTGTTAGATAAAGAAAGAGAACCCTTCTGAATGGTTAGAATCCCATCAAACACAGGAACTTGATCAGACTTATTATCTGGGTTTCCATCCTTCCATCCACATGCCCTCTTGATCATAGAGGGATCAATCAGTGGAATTCGTCAGGAAAGGGGTCTAGAAATGAGACCTAGGAAAAATTGCAGATGTATATGGACTCCGAAAAGTCCTATCTAGTAGTGTAAAGTGGGAAAAAGTGCAGTACAATGTGAGTGAGTCAGGATGTATAGCAGAACAAAGTATTTTTATTGTGGTGTCTGATATACTCCTACATTAAAAACAGTGCATCGAGGCAGTTTCATAAATCACTGCCTGTTTATGTGGTCGACATGTTTCAGCTCAGGGGACATTTAGTCCCTAGCTTTCATAAGGACCTGTTTATACATTTGCAACTGTATATATATTGTGCATAAAAGGTGCAGCTAATCTAAAAAAGCAAATTATTTGATAAGTTTAAAGAGAATTGAAATCAATACAACCTCACATTCCAAATGTATATCCTCCGTATCTCCAGGAAATTATTGCACCTAGAAGAGAATTGTGAGTCGTAATTCGCTCATTTGGACTAAATTAAACAACTAGTTGAACGTATTTGCAGTGTAGAACTCTTACATCTTCCGACAAACTAATGTTATCATAGAACAACACAATCAATGTCTTGCTCACCCGTGAGATACGAGGAATCGGCCTCACCTCGCCTGGAAACAACTCGGGTATCAGAGGCCCGCTCTAAAAAAAGTGGAAACAAACGGGGAAAAGGAAATTGTTGTAATCCATATGAAAGAATCTTTCCCACTGCATATAGAGACCACCTTTAGTCAACCATTTTGTCAACAAATACAAAAAAGTGGAGCAAAAAATCTCACAACTACAATGTGTAGTATTATCTAAGCACAAAAAAGGTCCAATATAGACAGAGTCAACTCTTGAAAAAGGAAAAAAAAAAGTTTATAGTAGAATTCTTAAATGGAGACAAGAAACAGTACTAGTGTGGACCTATCGTAGTTTAAATCACCAATCCACCGAGTTAAAATCACTCCTAAAGCGCAGCTACATAGCAAACATGCGTGTAAATATGTCTATATTTGCCATTTTGTAATAAGACCTCCCATGCGGTTGAGAACACACTGATATCTTGCTGCAAATCAAGTGTGGCACACTCGACGGGTCTAAATAGGTACAAAGGTCATTAGGGGAATTGCCAGAACAATCATATAGCACGCAAAAAGCAAGGGTAACTCCTAAATACATCACAGAATCTTCCGTTTCTTACCTCTCCGTCGGTACCCCACGCAGTGCCTGAGCTGTGGGTGGAGGTGGAGGCAAACGCGAACAGAAGTTCTTTTATAACTGAAATACGCTGCCAGCTGAAGGCTATCGAGCGTATCAACGGCGCGTTTGTCAAGCGTCATCATGGACTACAAAATGACGTCGAATAAACCTACAAAATAGCATGCTGTATATCAAGACGTCTACGAAAGTGTGGAAAAAGGTTGTAAAGTATGGTTGTTGATCACGAAAAAGTATTTACTTATTCGGGAAGATTAGCTCTATTATTAAGGCTGCAGCAAATCCAACAAACTAACTTTATGACACTCTAAGATGGCGTCCAAATAGAAGATCATAGTACGCGGACAGCAATTCACGTTGTTTCTGGCGTACGAACATCTGTGAACTCCGAATATATCACAGATCTACGCCGTCTATAACACATAGTGTGTCACGCATACAAAGAGCGCCAATATATGTACGAATCTGTGCAGCATTGCTAATGACTACATCAATTCTTGCCCAAGTGTCACATTCAAGAATTACGAGGACAGCACAACATGTCCCCATAAATGCTCCAAACACGCTCCACAAGTTACGCGTAGGACTACAAAATGACGTAAGAACGATAGGAAGTGATAGTTCTTATCTTACAGTCTACTGAATCAAAAACGGGACAAATCTTAAAGTAATGCATCTAGCCATGTATCATTATCATTAAAGGAATTTGATAAATTCTTCGATAGAATGGCAATTCGAAGAAAACACTCACAATTTTTGTTCACTCAAAACATGTATATGATCATGTACATCTACAGACAATAGCCCACCCAGATGTTAATGCTCAGGGGCTGAATAACGCCATACCATTGATAGATGTTATACGGAGGCAAGAATGAACATAATGTGCTTCTTCTCTAATGTTTTTAAATATATGCCACCGGCTAGTTATCTACGCACAGCGGTGCAAGGTATGGCTTCATTCAATCCATAAATATCACTGTGTAATTTAAAGACCCACCTTTGTTCCTTATAAAAAAGAAACTTTGTTGTATCACTCACATGTGAAGGTATATTCGGTTTTTCTAAGACTTTCCAAGAGAAGTCCTCTGCCTTGTGCTAGTACTCAAGGAAATGTTTCGTCAAAATGGTGTTAGTTTTCTTACACCTAAAGGTACTCTTATGCTCAAGCATACGTAACCTGACTTTCCTTGTCGTCATCCCTACATATTGTCTAGGGCAAGGGCAGGTGATTAAATAGATCAGGTTATCACTATTACAATTGGTAAAGTGAGTCTGTATCCAAGGCCTGTTAGTGCCTATGTCAATTGTTTTTGAATGACACATTTGAGGGCAAATGGTACATGTCCCACAAGGGTGGTGGCCCTGGACGGCAGGTAGATTCCATAATGTGCCTACGGATCTAGGAAACATGCCCTGTGGTCGAGTGTGAACCACTCTGTCTCGTAGGTTGGTACTCCTTTTTAAGGAAAAAAGAGGGAGAGGAATCTTTTCATTGCTGATGTTAAGAATCCGCCAATGTTTGCGGACGTATTTCTGTATGCCATTTGTCAAATGTGCTGACAAAGGTTAGTCGTTCTAGTGAAGGTTTTTCTATAGATGGTTCCAAGCGTGCTATATGATTGTTTTGGCAATTCCCATAACAACCTTTGTACCTATTTAGACCCCTCGAGTGTGCCACACTTGATTTGCAGCAAGATATCAGTGTGTTCTCAACCGCATGGGAGGTCTTATTACAAAATGGCAAATAGAGACATATTTACACGCAGGTTTGCTATGTAGCTGCGCTTTAGGAGTGATTTTAACTCGGTAGATTGGTGATTTAAACTACGGTAGGTCCACACTAGTACTGTTTCTTGTCTCCATTTAAGAATTCTACTATAAACTTTTTTCTTTCCTTTTACAAGAGTTGACTCTGTCTATATTGGACCTTTTTTGTGCACAAATAATACTACACATTGTAGTTGTGAGATTTTTTGCTCCACTTTTTTGTATTTGTTGACAAAATGGTTGACTAAAGGTGGTCTCTATAAGCAGTGGGAAAGATTCTTTCATATGGATTACAACAATTTCCTTTTCCCCGTTTGTTTCCACTTTTTTTTAGAGCAGGGCCTCTGATACCGGAGTTGATTCCAGGCGAGGTGAGGCCGATTCCTCGTATCTCACGGGTGAGCAAGACATTGATTGTGTTGTTCTGTGATGAGTGAATTACGACTCACAATTCTCTTCTAGGTGCAATAATTTCCTGGAGATACGGAGGATATACATTTGGAATGTGAGGTTGTATTGATTTCAATTCTCTTTAAACTTTTCAAATAATTAGCTTTTTTAGATTAGCTGCACCTTTTATGCACAATATATATGCAGTTGCAAATGTATAAACAGGTCCTGATGAAAGCTAGGGACTAAATGTCCCCAGAGCTGAAACATGTCGACCACATAAACAGGCAGTGATTTATGAAACAGCCTCGATGCACTGTTTTTAATCTAGGAGTATATCAGACACCACAATAAAAATACTATGTTCTGCTATACATCCTGTTTTATATTCACTCACTCACATTGCACTGCACTTTTTCCCACTTTACACTACTAGATAGGACTTTTTGGAGTCCATATACATCTGCAATTTTTCCTAGGTCTCATTTCTAGACCCCCTTCCTGACGAATTCCACTGATTGATCCCTCTATGATCAAGAGGGCATGTGGATGGAAGGATGGAAACCCAGATGGTAAGTCTGATCAAGTTCCTGTGTTTGATGGGATTCCAACCACTCAGAAGGGTTCTCTCATTCTTTATCTAACAATCCCCTGATAGTAGCTGGTGATTCGTAGTCTCTTTATTTTTGACTTTTTTAAGACTAGTAGTAGTTGTATATACTCATAATTGTCACATTTAACTCACCTATAAGTCTCTAGCATATGGCACTACATGCACCTAGGGCCTGGAAAATAAATTCCACTTGTGGACTGAAGCACCAATTGTGCCATCCACTACAGTGGCAATACAATAGAAAGAAAACATATCTTCTGACCTGTCAAAATAAACCTTTTAACTGGCGAAAAGCTTCTTTTTAATTAATAAGTGTAGGAAAATACCCCTTTTTGCATGGTGACCCCCTTACTTTTTGCCTGACATCTGATGCAACCTGACTTGATGTGCCCTGGGTCCCTGCCAATCCGATTCCCAGGGCCTAAGTTCTTTCCCAAGACTGTACCTTTGTAACCACAGTTGCCGCACCCCTGGTCCCAGAAAAGCCCCTTGAAAAATGTACCATAGGTACTAAGGGCACCGTAACCAGGGAAGACTTCTAAGGGTGCAGCACCTACTGTGCCAACCTCAGAGGCCCTGTACCTTAACACCAACACAATGCCATTGCAGGCCTCGTGTTTTGATGCAGAGAAAAGTGAAGAGTCGACATGGCACACATCCCTGTGGGCAATACCCACTGCCTGAGGGCTAGGCAAGCCACCCCTCTAGCAAGGAGCACTAGTCCTCAAGTGAAGGTACAGTGGCATGAGCCCTGTACCTCTACAGTGTTGAAGTCCATTATTAGACATTGTAAGTGTAGTATAGCCATACAGAGTATATGGTCTGAGAGTTGGTTATTACGAACTCCACAGCTCCATATTGGCTTTACAAAAACTGGGAAGTTTGGTAGCAAACTTCTCAGCACATTAAACCCACACTGATGCCAGTGTGGAATTTAATGTAAAATGCACTCTGAAGGCATTGTAGAGATGCCCCTGAAAATCGACCAGCCCTGGTGTGGTTTTTGAATGACTGCACGCAATTTGCCATCATCAGACAGGTTACTGAACTCCTGGGTAGAGAGCCTCCGCTCTCCAGGTCCAGAAACAAAGGCCATACTGGACAGAGGTGTCATGCCTCCTCCCCTAGGTTGGGCTGGGTCCATGAAGTGGAAGCTTCAAAGGGCTGCCACCTTTGAAAGCTGTCCCTACATTTTGCTGCCCCCTGCAACTGGCTTCCACCAGTTCTGGCCCCCATTTTGGGCAGCAGAATCGACAGGAAATCCAAGCCAGGAAGAGAGGTGTGCCCACCTTTGCTAACCCCACCCCTCAGGTGGGGGAGGCGAGGTGAAGCACACATCTCAGTCCCCTCCATCTTGAAGATGAGGGGACTCAGCCAATTGGGGAGAGGATGATGTCCCCTCCCACTGGAGGGTGGCATAATAGGGTACGTACCCAACCCAAGGAAGGCACCCATTGATCCCGACCTGCACACCCCTTTAACGCCCCGAAATTTAGTATTCAGGTGATACCCTGAACCCTGAAGAAACAGTAACTATAACTCAAACCAAGAAAAGTCTTACTTACCTTGAATTGTGAGATCCTTAGGTGTGGTATCTAGGTATACCACCCCAGTAACCAAAGTAATCTAAAAGTAACTGAACAGTATTCTCAAATAAATTATTGTGTAACGTAAACAGCTTTTTGAATCACGACCAACCTGTAATAATTGCAAATCCATCCTGAATTGCATTTCTGTGTGAAGGTTTATAATTGCAAGTATATTTTACTTACCTGTACCAAGTTCTGCTTGGTTCTAGAAATAAAACTTAAGTATACCTTTTTTTATACTTACCTAATTAGTCTGGATTCAGTCTCTTAGTGTGTGCATCAGTCTTGATTGAGAAAATCAAAATAAATGCTTAACACACCCTCTTGATAAGCCTAGCTGCTCATCCACTCTGCCACAAAGAGAGCTGTTACTACTTACTTAATTTAGCCTCTGCTATACCTCTGGGTACTCCCTGGACTCTGTATGCACTATACCTTACTTTGGTATAGAATTTACAGAGCTAGCTTCCTACAATAAGCCACCCCTATGTGGGCCTGAGCGCATCATATAGGAACTCACTTCCTCAAGTTCATAAATGAAATTAATCTAAAGTTTGGACTTAAAAAGTTCTGTGAATCCAGATTATAAATTGGACTGGGATTATTAACATAGAACCATTGACAAATGCAGTGGTCACACCTCTGTATGTCGATACAACACTCTTAACATATCAATGAATGTAAAAGCACTTATTTATGATAGTATAACATGAAGATGTTCTTTTAGTTTTTGTTTGCTTTTACCTATTGTCTCCCTTCTCAAATAGGATTTCCTCTCAAATAGCACAAGTACGCACTGACAGGATATGCATAATGAAAAAACCCTTGCAGACTGCATATGTGGTACCTATATGTTTTAATATTGAAAACAATAAAAAGATTTACCCCAAAAACACATGAGGCAATCTGCAGAGAACGTTATTTATACAAATACGTGAATCATTATACACCTGCAATTATGGAGGAAAAGTCTTCTTGTAAATTAGAAATGGGTATGTAGCTTCCTGGATCCAAACAGTCAGAAACTGCTTTATTTTAATGGTTGATCCGACTGGGGTATGCACCTGACATACTACGCGATTGATTACATAATCAGGTTGTCACCGATATGTGCCTCAGGGAAGGGAAATATTGGTACACTGACTGATCTAGCCAGTTTTGACAGAGGTTTTGTTTTAGGTCAATCTTTTGTTTGCTGTTACCATAGTTGTGGTGTTTTTGATGTCAAAACTCAGTAAAAAGAGTTTTTTAAAGAAATTGCTTTCTTGAGCCAAAACAATACTAATCATAGTGTTATTCCGAGGCAAACCAGCGCCTCATGAAGAGTTCCCACTTCTGGCACCTTTCTTGGCTTCAATCATGTCTCCAGGGGTGTAACTGGGCCCCAAGTACATGGGGAACCAGTTGCAGATTCCAGACTTTGGCTGCCATCTCCCAAGAAGACCTCAGCTAGATGAGGTGACAGCAGGAGATAGTCAGCGGCGAAGTTTGGCCCTGTTCCAGGAACCCAGGAATGGTTTAGAATTCTCGTTGGAGTGCTCCTCGGCGGACGCAAGGGTTGCAGCTGCACCGTTCCTCGCCGTTCTCTCGCCACATTGAGGATGCTGAGGCCGGTAGCTGCACCAATGGGGAAGCATCTCCACTGCAAGACGTGTCTGCTGCAGCTTTGTCCCCTTGGGACTGCAGGTGCAAGAGATGACAGGGCGCCCTGAAATATGAACTGAGCACTGTGCACTGAGCACTTACTCTCAACCTTACCCCTCCCAAGGAAGTGGGGTAGACAGGCATGCCGGCAGATGGCATCTACCATAAGGCCAAACTGTCAGTTTGGAGGGAAAGACGATGAGACCAGGTGCTGTCGCGTCATCTACGCAGGAGCCATGGGAGTAGAGATGTGCAATTAGACCCCCCAACCCTTTTGGGAGGCACAATGTACTACACCGACAGCCAGACCCCCCCGCCGGAAAACACAAGGGCCCTTTCTTTCTTTCTTTGCTGCATTGCTCACCAACCTACACACTGGGCTCTGGAGGAGGGCTGTTGTTGCCCAGCTATGACATCCCCTAAGGGGTTGCACGCAAGTCCACAGTATTGGTGAGGAGAGGTGCCACCTACCACTGTGTGTGTTATGAACTTGCCCAGCATGCTCCTCATTCCCAGACGAGAGCTCTCGTAAGATCCCAGGAGGCATTGCACTATTCTTGGGAAGATTGCTGTGATCAAATCGGCCATCAAATGTGTCTGGAATGATTCTAGCTCGAGAGCAACCGACCTTAAGTCACTCAGGGGAGCTTTTGCTAGCTTTCTCTTGATGTTGTGATTACCCTGGATTTTCCCTTCTTATTCCTTCCCCTTCTTCCACTTTTGAGGTTCGTTTTTTTCATTTTCACCCTTTCTACATTTTTTAAATATTTAATAAAAGAAAAGAACCAAAAAACAAAGTGAAAAAAACACACAGATTGGGGTCAGGAACTCTGGCTAGTGAAGGAAAAACTTGTGTATATGGAGGACCGCAGCAGGCACCATAATGTTCGCTTCCTCAGGGTCCGGGCGGGTGCTGAGGTGGCCAATGTGGAGGGATTCCTGAGGACATTTCTACCTGACTTGGCTGACACTGCCGTCTCACCTTCAACTGAGTTTTACCATGCGCATCGGACTCATACTAAGTCTGATTGCTGCAAAACCTTGCCTCGTCCTATCATTACTTGCTTCCTGCCACTCCAGCAAGCTTGACAACTGATCTCCGTAGTAAAACACAATGGTGGCTCTTTCCTGTATCAAGGTTTTAATGTTTATATTGCCACTGATTTTTCACACAACATCATAATTTGCAGGAAGAAGTTCCCATCCTCCTCCTCCCCTCTCCCATTATTATATTCCTCCTATGTGCACCGGGTTATTTTCTTTATTTCTTTATTTTACTTGTTCAGATATGTTTTCACCACAGATCATCCCCAACAACCTACAATAATGATCATTTCACCACTTATTTTTTTTACACCATTTATTCTATCTAACTGCAGATTTGGACTTCTCCTTCAAGAGACCAAAGCAGCGAGAAAGTGCCATCTTTCTTGCATGGTATACCCCCTCTTTTTGCTGAATTGTTGAATGTACTTTGACTGAGTGTGCCCTGGACTCCTGCCAATCAGGTGCCCAGGGCCTATGTTCCTTCCCTAAAACCTAAAATCCCAAATTGGCAAACCCTGGCCACATGTCAGCCCCTGGTAAATGGTACCCTAGGTACCCAGGGCCTTGTGACCAGGGAAGGCCTCTAAGGTCTGTATCACTTATTGTGCCACCCTTAGAGGCCCTGTACCCTAACAAAACCACACTGCCCTTGCTGAGTGTCTGGGTACAAGGCAAAACAAAGAGTCGACATGGCACACATTCCTGTGTGCCATGGCCACAACCTACACTGCCCTGGCATACATCAGCCACTCCTCTAGCTGGGTGCCATATGCCAGTGGTGTGGGCACAGGAGCATGAGCCCTGTGCCCCTACAGTACCCAAGTCCATTCCTGGGCACTGTAAGTGCAGTGCTGCCATTTAAGAGTATATGGTGCTGAGAGCTCGTCAAACACGAACTCCACAGCACCATAATGGCAACACTGAAGACTGAGAAGTTTGGTATCAAACTTCTCAGCACATTAAACCCGCACTGATGCCAGTGTGAGATTTAATGTACAAAGCACTACAAAGGGCATCTTAGAAATGCCCCCTGAAACCTAACCTACAATCCACGTCAGGTCTGGGAGGCTGCCTAGGAAGCCACACAGCAGACATGTTGCTGGACCCCTGGGTGGAGAGCCCCCGCTCTCCTGGGCCTACAACAATGCACATCCTGGGCGAGGTGCTAGGTCTCCTCCCCAGGATGGGCAGGGGGAAGCTTCAAAAGCATGCCGCCTCTGTGAGCTTCTCCAGGCCACTTGCTGTACCCAGCAAACTGGCCCCCACCAGTTCTGACCCCCACTCTGGCGGGAAGACTGACCGGAAACCCCAAGTAAGGACAGGGGATGTGCCAGCCTGACAACCCCACCCCTCAGGTGGGGGGTGGGGCGAGGTGAAGCACATCTCCGGGTGCTCCCCATCTTGAAGATGGGAAGCCCTGCCCAATCAGGACTAGGCTACTGCCCCCCTTCCACAGGAGATTGGCAGGATAGGGGGTGTACCCACCCCAGGGCAGGGACCCATTGGTCCGTGCCCTTTATCTACCTGTAACGCCCCTAAATCTAGTATTTAGAGGCACCCTGAACACTTCTTCTCGAGATTCCAGATTCCGAAAAAGCAAAGAAGAGCAAGAAGAAATAAGACCTGCCGTGCAGCTGCTAAGAAGAGGAAGACACCAACAGCTTTGGCCCCAGACCTGCCGGCCTGTCGACCCTCGAACCTGCTCCTGCTAAATCCCTGCACCACTTGTGGCCAGCAACCTCACAAACCCCGGAGGACCTGGCTACCTTGTGACTCTGAGCATCTGGGACTCCCATGAGCAGTGGCTCTGCTCAAAGCAAGTTTCTAACCCCTGGCACCAGCCCGGACCCGCAAACCCTGCACACTCTGCACCCGCCAAGCCTGGCCTGTGCCGGAGTGGACGAAGGCCCCGAGGACGTCCCCCCGGCGACTGTGACCCCGAATCCGGCACCCAAGGACTCACCTCGACACTCCTGACGACGCCTGCAGGCTCAGAACCAGGGACCCCACCAACCGCGATCAACTGAGGGTAAGATTTCCCGACACCAAAAGGCACCCGTGCACCCGGCGCCCTGCGGCCCCCTGTGCCCGACTCCTGGGTACCTACCTATCCTCCAACTACCCACTTACCTCTCGAAGTGGTGGTGGCACCTGAAGAATCTTCGTCCCCAAGCTTGCAGCCTTTGTTCGTCCTGGAGCTTTCCCATTGAAATCCATTGAGCGCCCGAAGGCTCAAAAGCACCCTGCACCCAGCCGCCCGAGTGGCCCTGGCAGTGTAACTTCTATTCCTACCTACTTCCCCATTTGCCCTGAGCAAGTGACCAGGAGCCCAGCTCCCACAGCCGCCTGGCCTGCTAGTCAGCAGCCACCAATCAAGGCCCCCCTGCCTCCCATAGGATAACATTGGGCCTAACTCACTCTGCACCCGGCCGCCCCAGTGCCGCTGAGGGTGCAACAACTGTACCAACCTGACCCTGGGAGACCCCTGAGTCTGTGCCCAGAACCTTAACTCTGCCAGTCGAGTACTTACCCAAAAGTCGATAACCCAATTTCCTTCCATAGGGTAACATTGACTGGTTTCTTCTGAAATTTCTTCTAAGTGTGGAGTTTCTAAATCTTAAAATATTCACCTAAAATCAACCGAGTAACGAAAACGGAAATACTCACCTGCTATTAGGAGAGATCCCAGTGCTGGATCTTGGTGCCCAGCACTGACCCTGAAAAGTACTCACAACCGTACTTAACACTAACCCAATTTTCTTCCATAGGAAATCATTGACTGTTTTTCTGTGAAATTTCTTCTGTCAATTTTTGCAACCTACAAATATTCTTTAAAAATCGTACCGACTGTGAAAACGTAATTGCTTACCTGTTTTAGATAGAGGTCCCAGTACTGAGCCTAGGAGCCCAGCCCTGGATTACAAAAGTAACGAGAACATACTTTACCTGTAACTTGAATTTTCTCCCATAGGGAATCATTGACTGTTTTTCTATGAAATTTCTTCTGTGTCAACTTTTAAAATAGCAAAATATTGTCTAAAAATCACAACAGTAACTAAAACGAATTTACTCACTTGTTTCCAAGATCTGTCCCAGGACTGAATCTAGGATCCAGTCCTGGAATTAGAAAAGTAATCCTGAAAGTAATCTATTGCAAATAACTTAAAACTCACATTGAGCTCAATGTATTATTGTGTTTAAAATTGTGTTGCCTATTGCAACAACCTGTAACTATTACCTACAAAAATCAATTGCATATTGCAAAGGTATTTAACTAAAGCCTCTCATTCTGAGAAAGTATATTTTGATACCTATTATTGGTTCTAAAATAAAACAACCATATATTTTTTTATATAAACTATTGGCCTAGAGTTCAGTTCTTGAGTGTGTGAGACCATTTGCTGACTGAGTGTGTACAACAAATGCTTTACACTGTGCTCGGATACTGCCTTACTGCTCGACCAAGCTACCACTTTAGAGAGTAAGGTTATATCTAACTTTAACATCTGCCAAACCTCTGGGGACTGTGGACTCTGTACACACTGTACCTATTTTCGGAACAGTATATACAGAGCCACTTTCTCACAAAAGCATAAAGAGGTATTATGGTTTAAATAATAATCTCGATTACAGCATTAAACTAATTTGTCTTGTTGATGTGATGCAGTCCATAGAAGCTTGATGAAACTCAAGCATAACTTTTTTGTTGCTGTCCACCATTTTCCTATGTCTTCTTCTGATCAAAATGTTTTGACCACCAATATAAACATAATCAACAGAAAAAGCCATCGCAAACCAAACTACAGAACAAATAGAACAATTTATTACAAGACATAGGTGACAGGCTTTCTGAACATCTTAATGATTAACAAGATGCAGAGTGACTGATAAACACTGTGGAACTGAGTAGAGATCGAATGCTGATCAGTGTTCTTCTACTTACTATGAGTTTGCTCTTGTAAATGTACTTGCTTTTTCCACTGGAATCCTTCACCTCTTTGCTCAACATCATTGCCATCTCGAAAAGGAAAAGGTGCCTCTCTCTGCCCTTTCGGATTAGAGTTTTAGGATCCCAGACCTGGAAAGATTCCTGAAGAATAAGCTCCCCCAGAGATTCGATATTCTCATCAAATCCTGGAAAAATAGAAAATATATATTTATAGTCTACAGCTCAAGTATCACTGTCCTTAACACAAAACAAAGCAAATAAAACTTCAGAGTGATATTATAAGTAGGAGAAAACGGGGTGAATGTAACGCACAACCTCAGTCACAAGATGCAGTAGTAACGTGAGGAAAGGAAATCTGCCATACAAGTTTGAGGACTCCTGGTTCCATCTCCCTGATGAAATGCATTAGGCTGCGTAATTTTACACAAACATAAAGATATATATGTACCTATATATATATTCAATGGAAAAATTGTTCCGCTAAGCTGTTGTTTGCATTGTCCCATAAGGCTCTGAGAAGTCTGGGGCTGTGGTTATAGCTGATGGCACATGTCTAGCAGTTCCACACTTCCCTGGCAGTCTGCTGTCAGGGCAATGATAGTTGTGCTGCATTGTCCCACTCAAAGACTTGCCTACTTGTGATTTTCTTGGGGTGTCTTTGACTTAGTTTGTTATGCCTTGTTTTTTCCAATGTTTTGCTTGAATCAATTTTAGTCTTGGATATCTCCCATTAACTTTCTTAAGTTTCTGTCTCTTCCTTCTACTATGACTGTGTTAAGTTTATAAGGCACATGTTCACTGCGCATTACCTGCTGTACCTAGATGTTGCATTTTCTTGAACAGAGTGCTAGAATATGTTTGACTGTCTAGTGGCTGAAGTGCCATTTCAAATTCTGTATAAAGCAGAGCTGAACTAAAGGCCCTGTTTCGTCAGCATCCTATGCACTCTCCTTAGTGTAATCACTTGCGCAGAGGATACTTGAGCGACTCTTCACCGCAGGAGGGAGTGTTGAGCGGGGGAAGACTCCTGGGCTCATGGGATCAGGATAGGTGATTTTTCCTGATGTACTTGTCCGACTCATTGCTGTATCCCGTGTGGTGGGGAGCGTGGGAGGTGGTCTGCGAGGCATATCTGTTCTATTGTATAACTTAGTGGCTGGCGACATGCTTGGGAGGGTGGCTGGGGAGGGGCTTTGTTGGGGAAGTTTTTGAGCGGGAAGGGGGGGGGGGTATGTTGTTCCATTCTGTTGCATTGGATGGTACCTGTACAGCGGGCAGCAGGGTAATGTGGATACTTTATGGGACATTGGATGTGGGTCTGGGCTGAGATTGATGGGCTGTTGGTGGTACTTCCTTCTGATCTTCGCTATCGCCCAGTCATTGGGGGATGTGTGTGTATTTACATGAAACTTAGTAAAAGTCTGTTTTAAAAAAAATCACTTGCACAGAGGATTCCCCAGGTAAACATATTCATATAAACGATGGGGCTTTCTATATATGGGTTCAACAGTATGTTTTGGATTAGGTGGTCATCGTGGTGAAGTATACAGGGAACACATTTCTCCTTTCTTGGAAATACATATTATGACTCATTAAGTAGTTGGTGTGAGAGGTATATGTGCAGCAATACCATATGCACATTTTCATTTTATTTAATTAGATTTATGTGCACAATAATATTGTACAACAAATTAATGCTACCACATAATTCCCATATACAGAAAGAATTCTGGAATGCATTTGACTGCATTTTATTAGATGATGTTTACAATAAAATTACAATGATGACATTATTTTAATTGTATTTTTAACAATACAACACATGCTTTTCAAAGAATGGTGTGGACTTACAAAATAAATGTGTAGTGTGGTTTCTGAATACCTTCAATTTGAAGATACAGTGAATTATGACCCTTTTTGAAAGAGACAGATCCAAACTGAAACATTATCAACAAAGTGACAGTGAATTATGACCCTTTTTGAAAGCGACAGATCCAAACTGAAACATTATCAACAAAGTGAGGTACCTTCTAGCATACTGAGATGCATGGCATCATTAGCTCGCTTTGGCACACTGAGCATCACCTCCAGGCCATCTTTAATTTCTCCTTTACCTTCTTCGCAGCATGTAAGTAGCTCCTATGGAAAGTCAACAAGCTACTGCTTAATACACAAGATATCTAACACTTTTCTCAATCTCCTAGTTGGCTTCCAAATAGCTTACCTTCAAAAGAAGCTGATACTTTGTTATTCTTTGAACAGGTTTGATTAGGTATGAAGATATTGAATTGGCTAGTCCATGTCGCAGCTGTATATCCTATAGGAAACAGAAAACAGTTTGGATCCTTCTTTCAGCAAATGAAGCATATTTATTTTCCTGCTCATGCTAACAATATACATAGTATAGTCTTCTGCATATTACTCTTCTTAGAAATGCACCCAAAAGTACAGTATGAGTATATCATAAAGTCTTGCAGTAACCCTAATAGGAGCCCAAGACGGTCTCCAAACCCTAAACATGGAATGCATTCAAATACAATGAGAACAAAATGATGAGTCACATGAGCCAGACATTCATGTGTCAGATTAGTATTCTACTTTGTGCTTCTTGCTACAAATTTCTAATATTATAAAATGTTGTAGTGAAAACAATGCAGGGGCTCTAAGTAAAATCACTGTGATCAGTCAAATTAGAAACGGTTGCTGAACTGCATGCTTAGATACATGCCTTGTCACTCGATGGAGTCCATGCAACGTTGCGCAAAACGGTGCACTGGAACCCATACTGCGATCTGACATATATCTAAGAGTGAATATCCCCTAAAAAAAAAAAAACTTACCATGGCAGCCAAGAACCCAAATCATATGAACCCCACTCCACAAAACCACAGTAGTTTAATGTGCACAACACAATTCATCTAGAGAGATTTCGGAACCACATTTCACGTTATTGTACCAGAGCATCCAAATATTTCTGGATCATACTGTATACCGGAAAGCAAAAAACTAACACCTCAGTGTACCTACTGAGTCTAAACTATGCCACATCTGCCATGTTTCCCAGGTTCATGAGTGATAAGGTGCCCAAGTTCAGGTTTTTCCCTTTGAATTCCGGTATCTGCCGTCATGATTTTAAAATGGAATAAACAAGACTACAAGTCCCAGAATATAAACCTTGCCACGATCCGCTAATCATGCATGAGCCTAGGAAACTTAGCAGGGATGCAATGGATCCCCTCCTGCAACTCTGAAACATTATAAGTGGCAGATCACTGGAAGCCGAATGTTACGTTATGTTAAAGTAAACGTCGGTTTAACAAGAAAACAACTGGATTCTGAAGAAAGGAACTATATGGAATGTCAGCATATAGAGGCTCTAGGTCTTAATTGACAGGCCCAGAAGGCTTTTGACAAGGTTAATATCAAAAAAGGAAAACGGGTTAATAAAAGGATAGCAGTGAATGATAAACAAGCAGACTTTAAAAGCGAGCAGTCATCAGAAGGAAATTGTTACTTCACAATGCACAGCAAATTACCTCCGCCTATTACATCAGTCATGACATCTTCAATGACATCATTGATAATATAACAGCAAGATTTGCTGTAAAATAATTGATGAGAAAAGTGTGCATGGCGGAGGCGCGAGTTATAGTTACTTGAGGACGCGAGTTACAGTTTCTTGAGAGAACTATAACTATAACTGCTGATTTTCTTTGGTTTTATGTGTGTAAATCTAAACCTAACTATAACATCCCTGTAACCTTTTTTCTTAAGTGGCTTTCAAAGTTATTTTTAATTCTATTTCCCAACTAAAATGTCCCTGTAATCTTTGCTATTTAGTCAATATTTATATAGTTACAGTCAACTGTAATCTAATTGTCTCCATCATTTTCATTTATCATAGCCACCTCTATTAGTATCACTGCAACTTGAAAAATATAATGGTATCTTTCAATGCCTGTGATTCCTTCAACATGACTCCTGGGAAGTTTGCATAAGGATAGCCAAATAATATACTGTTCATGTCACTAAGAGTATGGAGCGCTTCTTATCACCCAGTGTATAATTCAACATCTTTAGCAAATATTTCCTTTAATCTTCATGAGAACATTGGCACTCTTCAGAAAGAAGACATCCTCAATAAATTAACAAACACTCTTTTCAAGAACTCTTGCTGTGAAAAATCTATAAAGGTACGGGCTGACAGGAAACGCAGACAGGTGAACATGTCAGGAAATTAAACAAGTTCCCACACTGCTACGGGTACCATGTCACTTCCTAATAAACAGTGGCACCTATTGAGCTTTCAAAATCTGTAGATGTGTTCTCAAACCAAGCCGAAACAAGATGCTAAATGAGCCACGGGTGTTTCGACAAGTACAAAAATACGAGTGGGAAGGATGTTGAAAAATATGAATGACACAATACCTTATAAAGTGCAAACACTCCTGCTCTTTTTTCGGCACATTAAAAAAATTTACAAGCCAGATCTGATAGAGACTTCTAGTCACAGATTCCTTACCTTAGAATTTCAGCAGGTGTCAGACTAGATCAGGAAGATTTTTTGTGAGCAGTACCTCTGGGCACCAGTAGGTGGCGTTGATTGGCTTCGTATGCGTCATCAGCGGCGTCCGCATCGGAGATGACGTCCGCGACACCTATACAGATGGCACCTTGGCACGCTGACGGCAGTTTTTTTTTTTCGTGCCAGCCACCACTGGTCCAAGAGAAGAGCTAACAGTCATTGTTTGACTGGATTTTTTCATTATTTTGTCGAGAGTTTTTGAGGTGTTCCTCCGTGTGTTGTGAGGATATGCCATCCAAGAAGATAGGTTTTAATCCCTGCAGAGCCTGTCACTGACAGATGTCGGTGACGGACTCGCACCTCATCTGTCTATGGGGCTTGGAGCATGACCACTACACAAAGTCGTGCCCTGATTATGGGGCCATGAACCTGAAGGCTTTGAGCGGGTGGTCCCTGAAGCTCATTGTGGCCCGGCATGCGACTCCATGAAAATTGAGGTCCTGGTTGAGGGGGAGGTCCCGAGAAAGTTCGGGAAGCCTGAAGTCCTCATCACCCCACTCTAAATCCTCGGGACATTAAGGTAGGAGGAACAAAGAGAAAAGTAAGAAGTCAAAACGCTCTTAGAATTCTCCTCGTCCATCGGCCACCGTGATGAGGGAGCATTGGCCTTCGAGACCTGGTTCCTCGGAGCCTGAGCTACTCGGCGCCTGCCTGATTTTTCTGGAGTCATTGCGACCCCCACCCAACTAGCTTATATACTGCAGTTGGGTCAGCGGCAAACCTCTCTGCCTTCCCCAACCAGAGCTGAGACAGTAGTGACAAATGCGTCATTCCTGGGATGAGATGGCCATCTGGGGGAGTTGGACATCAGAGAACTCTGGTCTCCCGCAGAATCTGGACTCCACATCAACCTGCTGGAGCTATGTGCAATCCGGCTGACATTGAAAGCCTTTCTACCCTTCAGCAAGGGAAAGCTACTGCAGGTGTTAACGAACAACATCACAGACATGTGGTACTGCAACAAAAAGAACGGGTTGGAGTCGTTGACCTTTTGTCAAGAGGGCCTGCTGTATGAAGCTGGCTTTTTATGTAGTAGTGCCAATGTAAAGGCACACTATGCAGAAAGTTCAGACTATTATGATTCGCAATGTACCCTAATATAGGTCTGGGTAGTCTCCTAACCTTTCACCTACATTTATTGTACCATTGTACTACATAACGGTTTTGGTGCTGACCTTTTACCTAGTTAGGTACTGCAAAAATGTTGTGGGGTTTTCTCAGAAAACTAGCCTCATTTATTATGCAAGAGGATTCTCAGAATCACAGCAGGATTACCATCGTTATCTTGCAACGCTCCCAAGATGTGGAACGCTCTCCCTAGATCCTCAGATGCAACTCCTCCTTCTCCTGTTTCAAAAGGGACCTGAAAATCGATCTCCTTAACAAATACTTTCCTGACCAACGTCAACTAACCTAGACTTCAATATCCGAGTTTACTCCTCTCTCTTGACATTCAAGGATAGTTGGTGACCGGACTGTGTTAACCACCTTATCTTCCATGCTGTATTTTTTCTATCCCTGGTTTTGCTTCCTTACTGCCTGCCTACTTTGTAATGCAATTACCGTCTGTTTTTCTTTACAGTATGTATGTAAAGCGCTCTGATACCTACGGGTCAAGCTAGCGCTATATAAAACTGTTAAAATAAAAATAAATAAAATAATAACTGTGCATAAGGTTCATCACTATTGTCATCCTTGGCTGACATGACACAACGAGGTGGAACAACCTTAGGGTACCTTTTGGGCATATAAACACCATATCTTTGCTGGAACAGGCAGAGGAGAAAAACTTCAATGCTGACACTAGAAGCTGAGGTCCCTGCACGCAGATACTCCAGCAAGCAGTGGTCTGACAACCCTCGCGGGGTGTCCATATCGAGACCAAGACAGGGTCCTTCATTTTCTTACGTCAGGTAATGGGGTTGGCTCTTTCCTAGGGGGATTCTTGGCTATACACCTACATATATCCTAGGTACATTAGATACATCTAGTTAGGGTTAGCATCAAAGGAGTACGCATTACTATTGGCATGTATCTATATACCTGCATAACTCCATTGTTTTAGCACTGTGGTAAAATTCTATCGTCTATTTACTTTATTGGTCCTTATAACCGTTTATATCTGTTTTTGTCTTAAGGTCATTGCAGCACACACATTTTACACTAGAATGCCGCTGGTTTAATAAATGCTTATTGAAGACGTCCCCATCATTTAATCTGTGTATCTCTCTGAGACAAAGTGAGCATGAGTGACTGATCGAAAAGAACTGTACTGTTTCCACGATTGCTGAGGGGACAGGGTTGTCATGTTCGATAGTTGCCAGAAACTATTCTCTCCCTGGTAAGAGGGGTTCACAGTGGCACTGTGAGCTAGCTGGTGTACAGGCGGATATATCCGGTGGGGGTGTCTGGAATCAGCCTGGGCACCAATCCTACAGTTTACGTTGTCTAAACGTGCGGATCCTGTATAGATATATAGGAACTACATGACCCTATTTGGTTTATAGGGCTTACTTTACTAATCCCAAGTGTCTATTTGTGGTAATGTTGTTGAGCAGCTTAGGTTTATCAGAGGGAAGTTTAAAGCATTTGTTGTACACACACAGTCAATAAATGATGCACACACTCATTACGAAATCCAAGACCAATTTAGCAAAATAACAGATTTTTATATGAATTTAGACACCAAGATTTTTAGAATAGCTTTGGTAATTTATTGCATATAAATAGCAAAAATACTCGAATAACAGTTTTTGAGGAATGAGCCTGAAACGCGGTAATGTTATCCTATGGGAGGAAAAGCACATACATAGTCTTGCACTTTAAATCGGGGGCTCCCATTTGGTCTTAAGGTGTTAGGGAGCCACGGTCTAAAGAATCACCAGCAGTTTTGGGTTACCTGCCCTGGGGTGTCCGGCTGCAAGAGGTACTGGTCGGAATGATAGCCTAGAGTGCAACACCGTAGCAGTCAATGGGGACTTGAAAACAAAAGGTCGTAAGGAAACGATTGGGGATATGTCCGAGTGCTGCAAAAATGTTGTGGGGTTTTCTCAGAAAACTAGCCTCATTTATTATGCGTGAGGATTCTCAGAATCACAGCAGGATTACTATCTTCTGCATAATAACTGTGCATAAGGTTCATCAATATTGTCATCCTTGGCCGACATGACACAGCAAGGAGAACACCTTAGGGTACCTTTTCGGCTTATAAACACCATATCTTTGCTGGACCAGGCAGATGAGAAAAACTTCAATACTGACACGCTTACACTAGACGCTGAGGTCCCTGCACGCAGATACTCCAGCAAGCAGTGGTCTGACATCCCTCGCGGGGTGTCCATATCGAGACCAAGACTGGGTCCTTCATTTTCTTACTTCAGGTAATGGGGTTGGCTCTTTCCTAGGGGGATTCTTGGCTATACACATACATACATCCAAGGTACATTAGATACATCTAGTTAGGGTTAGCATAGAAGGAGTACGCCTTACTATTGGCATGTATCTATATACCTGCATAACTCCATTGTTTTAGCACTATGGTAAAATTCTATCATCTATTTACTTTATTGGTGCTTATAACCATTTATATCTGTTTCTGTCTTTTGGTCATTGCACCACACAAATTTTACACTAGAATGACGCTGGTTCAATAAATGCTATTGAATACGTCCCCATCATTTATTCTGTGTATCTCTCTGAGACAAAGTGAGCATGAATGACTGGTTCGAAAAGTACTGTACTGTTTCCACAATCCCTGAGGGGACAGGGTTGTCATGTTCGATAGTTGCCAGAAACTATTCTCTCCCTGGTAAGAGGGGTTCACAGTGGCACTGTGAGCTAGCCGGTGTACAGGCGAATATATCCGGTGTGGGTGTCTGGAATCAGTCTGGGCACCAATCCTACAGTTTATGTTGTCTAAACGTGCGGATCCTGTATAGATTTATAGGAACTACATGACCCTATTTGGTTTACAGGGCTTACTTTACTAATCCCAAGTGTCTATTTGTGGTAATGGTGTTGAGCAGCTTAGGTTTATCAGAGGGAAGTTTAAAGCATTTGTTGTACACACAGTCAATAAATGATGCACACATTCATTACGAAATCCAAGACCAATTTAGCAAAATAACAGATTTTTATATGAATTTAGACACCAAGATTTTTAGAATAGCTTTTGTAATTTATTACAAATAAATAACAAAAATACTCGAATAACAGTTTTTGAGGAATGAGCCTGAAACACGATAATGTTATCCTATGGGAGAAAAAGCACATACATAGTCTTGCACTTTAAAACGGGGGCGCCCATTTGGTCTTAAGGTGTTAGGGAGCCAGGGTCTAAAGAATCACCAGCAGTTTTGGGTTACCTGCCCTGGGGTGTCCGGCTGCAGTGCCACTGGTCGGAATGATAGCCTAGAGTGCAACACCGTAGCAGTCAATGGGAACCTGAAAATAAAAGGTCGCAAGGAGGCAATTGGGGACATGTCCGGGTGAACTCAAAGGGAGATCAATTCTTGAGGACCCCTAGGCCATGGGTACGTAGTCAGGAGTCACAGCCCCGGGCTGTGGAGCTCAGGTGCAGAGGTTCATGATTGGCATGCCACTGGAGGTCGAGACTCTCACCGTTGTCAGTCGGTTCTGCAGAGGTGTGAAAAACAAGACAGCAGGGCCCCTCTCGTCATGGATCTCATCGGTCCTGAAGTCAATGTTGTGCAGGTAGGTTTTCCACGGTGGTGGTGTCCGGACTGGAAACAAACAAGCCTTGGCTGGTGCAGGTGCTCCGGTACTCAAGGTATTGGTGCAGGAGGGGTTCCTGAAGAGTCTAGCATCTCAAAACTCGGCAGTGAGACACGGCTGACCACCTAGAGCCACAAAAAGCTCCTCCTGATGTGTGGTTTCTTTGTTGGGCCCGGTGGCCAACAATACAGTGCACTGCGCAGATGCGGTCAGTGCCTGCAGATGCAGGGGGATGGCTCCTCCACTCTAAAGGAGATGCTAGATGGTTGTTGAAGTGCTGGGAAGTCCTCCATGTGTTGGGGAAGTTGCACAGCTGCAGGACCAGTTGGGTCTTCGCAACTGTTAAGACACATGCAACAAGGCAGTGTTTGGCACCAGGTTTGGAGCAGGTCTTTAGCTCTTGTGGGATTGATTTCTGTTTCCAGGTAGTTGAATCTATCGGTCTGCTTTCGGGGAGACCCCTAAAAACTCAATTTAGGGGCATTTAAGGGAGCATAGGGTGGTAGCCAATGGGCTACCTCCGCTGGGGGCACTACACCTCCTATATGACCACTTCTTGTGTCGAACAGTCAGAACCCTGACCCATAATTCTCTATTTTCACCAAAAGCAAGATGGTGAAACCCTTCTCTGGCTCTCCACTGCAGAAAGCCCACATTAGGGGTGTGCCTAGCTTGTAAGTGCAAAAGACACACAATTGATGGACTGAATGCAGAACAAATCAAAACATTCACCCCCAGTCAAGAGATCTGGGTTAAATCCATCATTCTTTTGCTCACCATGCCACCCCAGTTTTAGACCTGGCCATATGCAAATCAGTCTTGACCCTGTGCCTCATGGGAACAGTCCAGCCCGAACTGCTAAGCCAGGTTCTCCCTGGACCGGAAACAAGCATCCTAGGACCGGTTTCAGCCAAGATAGCTTAAATCCAGTGGCACAGTGAGCTTGGCAGTTCGGTCTAGACTGTTCCCATGAGGCACAGGGTCAAGACTGATTTTCATATGGCTAGGTATAAACTGGGGTGGTATGGTGAGCAAAAAAACAATGGATTTAACCCAGATCTCTTGACTGGGGGTGAATGTATGATTTATTCAGCATTACGTCCGTCATTTGTTTGCGTAGCAGTTTTCACCCTAAGTGGGATGGGTATGCCCAGACGTGGGTCCCTTGCTCACTGTGGCACTGGATTCAAGCTAGCCTGGCTGATGAAAGGTAATACCCAGAAACCGGTCCCAGGATGCTCGTTTCCGGTCCAGTGAAGACCTGGCTTGGCAGTTTGGTCCATGAGGCACAGGGTCAAGACTGATTTGCATATGGCTGGGTCTAAACTGGGGTGGCATGGTGAGCAAATGAACAATGGATTTAACCCAGATCTCTTGACTTGGGGTGAATGTATGATTTATTCAGCATTCCGTCCATCACTTGTTTGCATAGCTTGTAAGTGCAACACACCTGAATATCCAATTTCCCGCCTGCTCTGGTTCCAAATGGGCCGCAGGGCAGGAGGTGGCATTCCCCATGTCTGGGGAAACCGGGTTCACATATTAAAGGCAGCAGATGCTTTGAAGCTTTTGGCCTGGATATGTTAAATCACTAGCCATCCTGTTGGAGGAGGTGGGAACAACTTCCGCAGCGCAGGCATTGTTTCTGAACTCTGAGAGTGCAGGCCCTCTCTTGCTAGGGGTCAGAAACTCATCTGTGGTGGAAGGCTGGCAGATACCAGTCAGCTAACACGTTAGGAGACTAGAAGGGCTGCAGGGGGACTTCTTAATGTGCCCTCTGGGTGAATGTATTCATAAACCAAATGCTGGCATCAATATGGATGTATTGAGACAAGGTATCTGTCACCAAATACCATTATTTTCAGTGAAGCCATTATGTAGCTGGGTAACTCATAATGACCAGTTCCCAGTAAATACCTTTAAAATGGCTTTCTGATCACTTGCAATGCCTAGCAATTGGACTAGTCATCACAGGGGCACATCTGCTTATGCAGCTGTGCCCTCACATGTACTATAATGCACCCTGCCTTAGGGCTCTAGGGCATGCTGTAGGGATGACTTGTATATAGATAGGCTTTCCTGTTTTCAGTTTCTATTTTTGGTAAATTCTGGTGGTGTTTTTTCAGTGTTTTCCAGTAATTTCAATACCTACAAAAAACAGTGCTTTTCAGTGGTTACTCATTTTCGCGCCATAAAAAACAAGTGAGACAGTGTTTTACCGGTGTTTATGGAACGCTTTGCTGTTATTATTGCTTGCTTTCTTCGTCAGGCCCCAGCCATGGTAAGGACCACACTGTATGACATTTAAAGTGGATAAGAGGGCGATCATGATGTGTGCTGAAGAGATGAATGCCAGAATGTCACCATCTGACCAGACCAAGCAGTGTATATAGGTACAAACTACAGAGAATCGTTTGTGGCAGCCAGCAACGTCTCACAGTTCGTATCATTTTTCATAATTTACCCTACAATATCACTGGGAGCTTCGGACGACATGATTTACAAGTGTTCATATGTGCCACCATAGCATAATACAAAGTTACACATTGGATGAGCAGAACAGAAAGTGTATTTAGAAAGTGTATTTTCACCCCGAAGAGCAAGAGCACCACAGTGCTGAATAACTGAAGGTTCCAGTTCATCTTATAAACACAAGATTTTTTTGAGATGCCTTCGGTTCGACACAAAACTTCTAACCAAACAAATTTGATGAAGAAAAAGCATGATAGACAATAGGGATTCCGGGACTCCCATCAACCTGAGGGATTTCCACAACAAATGTCTGGGAACTAGACTGAATGATCTCCTCAGTTTAACAAACGCTAGATATATTTTAATGTAATGTATTTCCAGAAAATCAGAGAAAGCCTGAAGACCTGGTCAACTGTGCTAGTGTTACGCCTGAAAACAGCCTGTCATCCATTGTTCCAGTTGATTAAGAAACTGCCTACGGAAAATCTTCTGCAGATTGTCCAATAAACGGATGGGCCTGTAATTACTTAGGATGCCCCTATCCCCCTTTTAAAAGAAAAAAATATGTTAGCACTAACCATTTCATTATGGAAACAAACGTAAATAAACAACATGGTTTCCCCCTGTTAATTTTTTTTTTTTGTTGCAATTTAACAATAGCCACTCCCACTACCACCTCCTTGAATTCCCTCCCTGCCACCCTGCAACAGTGCCCCTCATCTTTATGTAGCCCCTCTCTCATATGCATTTCATTTGTTGTGTAGCGCTACTCATATCAGTGTAGTGTGTGTTAGTACTTTACACTACGCACACATTATACAGAGACAACAAATCATACAAGTATGTAAATCAGTCTACAGGGAATGTCACATAAGCCAATGAGGATTACAAGGTGTATGAATCACATGTCATCCATACTGGTGGGCAGTATATTTTAAGAGGGTTTGATCTGGAGAAGCACAAACTCAGGATTTAAAGAGTACTCCAGTGGTTAGAGGTTGCCTTTAATGATAAAAATGTATATCTGCCCAAAGATACTCATTTTAGCAACATTAGAATGATGAAAGACTGAGGAAGTTCTAACTATATCACAAAATAAAAAAAGCGAAGTTCTAACTATACCATTCAGGTTTGCATGCAGCTCTTTGATGACAGTTCATTGGTCACAGTCCTATGTTAGGATTGTAACTTCTGAACTGCAAGTAACACAAGGATCTCTGTCACAATGACAGTAACCCACTGAGCTTCCACATAAACTACAGTTCATCTGCATTTAAAAACTACTAACAGACAAATGATTGCTCTCCAGCAGGATCATTAATCCCTAGCGTTATCTGGGCATCTTTTATTGTCTTATTGTCGTCCTGCATCGGCCATGATAATGATAAAAACTATTCAAATGAAGCACACACGAAGTACATGTCCTGCTGGGCCTGTGCAGATTTTAAAAAGAAAAACAACTAGTAACACATTCTCTTACCTACTACTCCATTAGTCAAACTTAGTGTCGCAGCCTGATGTGATAAGCAGCTGAAAGGGTCAGGAAAGGTGAGTAGGAGTAAACAAACTTCTTTTCTCCTGCGCTGCATAGAAAATGAAATATCCAAGCGGCAGAACAGTAGGCAAAGGTTACCGCGGCCAAAGAAAGGATTTGTCGCCTTTCGCCATGTGGAGATGAAGGGGTGAAAAATTAAACAAAGCCTCGTTTACATGTAAATGGTCTTTTAAAGACCTGTGAAGTACTCGGGTGCGGCTTTGATAATCTCCTAAACTGTCTGTGTGTGGGCACCCGGGAGGCTGTCTCGGCTCGGCTGACACACACCACGTGTGCTCTGCGCGCCTGCCTTCAAGCCCTCACTGCGAGGGCCAAGGCTCCTGTTTGGGTGGCTAGAACCGGGCCTGATTACAATGCGGGCACAGGTTGTAAAGGCATATCCACACGTGCACGAATGCAAGCATTGCAACCAGTTACAGTAAGCACCGATAGGCCAGCGCGCACACATAGGCATGATTTTATAACCTGCGCTCGTATTGAAACTCATAAGCATGATTGCACATCGAAATATCATGCATATAATATGATAACACGGTTGGCGCACATTGTGTTTTTCATGGCAAAAGTTGAATTTTGGTGCCGGTATTTTTCACTTTTATTTTTTACTTTTTTACCGAGAGGGACATGCTTAAGACATTGATACACAAGGTTGTTTATTTGATCTTTTCTGCAGCACTCAGTTTGGTTAGCGATTCGAATACACAAGCGCACAGTGATTGTCATTGTTCTCATGAGTTGGGCAGTGTATCACGGGTTGACGTCCCCCTTGTTAAATGACACTATTTCTTTTAATGTGGAAACCAAGTCTTTTATTTCCGTATATTCCCATTATGATGATCAGTGCTATAAATAAATTTTTCCGATGTTGTAGTTACCCCTGATTGTACTGCTTTGGCTCCCTTAAGTGGCCAAAAGGTGCAAATGGCCAAGAGTGGTGAATCCAATTTGAAAAATTCAGCGATACTCGGTTTAAACCGGGTCAGCTGATTTGCAATTGGTAGGGTAATCTCGGGCAGAGTCGGTTAAAACCGAAATCCAGACAGCCTATATATAGAACATGTAGTGTACTGTGGCATTGCCCACAGGGAGTGGGCAATGTCGTGTTTTTAGAATGGTTTGCACCATTTCATGCATCCTGCAATTGCAGTCTGCATGCAGTTTGTGTGTTTGTCCCCTAAGGTAGCATAATACATGCTGCAGCCTATAGAGACCCTCTTTAGTACCCATGCCCCGAGTACCAAGGGTACCATTTACCAGGAACTAACAAGGGTGCTAAAGTCCTTGCCAATTGAGTTATAATTAAGATTTGTCTTGTTTTAAGGGAAAGAGCACTGTCACTGGAGCCTGTTTAGCAGGGACCCAGTGCGCTTCCAAACAAAAGCATCAGTACCAGTGAGCAAAAAGTGGGGGTGACCATGTCAAAAAGAGGCCCTTCCCTACAACTGCGCCTCTGGGTATGACTGGAACAGCAGGGCATATCCCTGGTGGTTCAACACATGGCGAGTTCCCTGACCTTCAGTGCGGACAAACTCAGCCATCGATGCCTATCAGATCACAAATGCCGTCTCCAACCGGTGGTGTCGCAACGAGTTTGCAAGGCAGCTGTCACTCAGACGCTTTTTGTCTCAAGTGGAGCTCAGATCTCCTGTAAGTCTTTCAGCCCATACCACTCCGGCCCAGCGTTCTTAAGAATATTAGCAACAATGGGCCCAAGTCATCCTTGTGTCTCCGGGCTGGGCATGGAGAGTCTGGTATCCCGAGTCTGGTATCCCAAGCTTCTGAGCTTAGCCATCGATCCTCCGATCCGGCTGCCCCTTAGGGAGGATCGTCTTTCGTAGCAGTGGGGGAGGCTCCTCCACCTGAACCTGTCTGTTTTCCGTCTTCTTGCGTGGAGATTGAGCGGCAGCAGTTGACAGCTTTCGAACTTCCTCCCGACATCTGTAATGGTACTTTGGTAGCCAGGCGTTTCTCCAACAAGACGCTATACGCCTGCAGTTGAAAGAAATTTGTGGCATGGTGGGCAGAAAAATCTGTTGATCCCATTTCTTAAGTATTGCTCTTTATATTTTACCTTGCCCTGCAAAGCTCTGCTCTGGGCACTTCTAAGGGATATCTCGCTGCTCTTTCTGCCTATTTGTTTGTATGTTTTTGAAGGGTCTTGTCCACCTCTTTCCCCCTTCACAATTCATTATGCCTCACTAGGACCTCAAATTAGTTACCAATTTTTCTGTGTGTGCTCCATTCGAGCCTCTCTACAACTGTCCCCTCAGGCTTCTCACACTAAAATTGAGTTCTTGGTGGCAATTGCATCTACCCATAGAGTGAGTAAGATGAAGGCCTCTAATCTGCCTTACCTCTCTGTCTATTCTGACAAACTGGTACATTGCATAACAGCCTCCTTTATGCCGAACGTGGTCACCCCATCTCATGTAGGCCAATCAGTCACATTGCCTACCTTCTTTGCTCCTCCACATCCCTCTAAAGAAGAGGAGCAACTCCACTGTCTGGGCCCAAAAAGAGCATTGACACTCTACCTTGACCGCACACCAGAATACCACTCTTTGTGGGGTAAGTTCAGGCAAAGAAAGATTGAGCGGTGCAGAAGCAAACCATCTCTCGCTGAGTCGCGCTCTGCATCAAGATCTGCTATGCATTATGGGGAAAATGCAATGCACTTAGGGATGAGATATGTGCTACGATTTTAGGCACCAGTTGAAGTCTTTCCCTGAAGAGGGTGCCCATATAATGTTGTTGCTACGTCAATCGCGGGGGATTGGCTTGGGTGGATGTGGACCCAGCAAAAATTTACCAAACAATACTGTCTGGACAGTCAGGTCCGTAGGGATGGGCACTTTCCCCGTTCAGTCCTGCAGGACTTCCTTGTGTGAAAATGGTCTGCAGACCCACCACCCAGGGTCGTAATGCTTGGGTATCTATTGTAAGGTAAGGAAGTCACTAACAGATGATCAGGTTACTTACCTTATCCGGTAGAGACTACAGCTAGCCACAGATTCATTAGCCACCCACACCTCTCTCCCTGCTGTGCGGCCAAATTTCTAGGGTTAGGGCTCATCATTTTCAGGGCCCTAGCTTACACACACCAGTGTCAGTGTTCTTCATGGCTCCGCGGTTCTGGTATGGAAAGTCGTGATACAACACGTTACCTTTAGGTAAAATTTTGTATCCGGTGCAATAATAAGCTAACCATTACTGATAATAAAATTTATGTGCAAGCTGAGTTCCTGTCTGCATAAATACTGCCATGATACACATTTAACCATTTTAAGCGTTGCTAGTAAATACTGGGCTACCTTCAAAGGGATATTGTTATCATGCTGCAGGGGCTCGTTATTAAAACTCCTCTGTCACAATTTTGAAGATTACTGCTCAGAGTCCAGCATGTCTAGGAGGGCAGGTCTTCTAGACAATTTGCTGTGGGTACAAAGGCTTCTGCTGTCATCTGCAGACCATGTTGCACACATTTAAGTACATTACTAGTGTAGTTTTAGTCACCTGGATCAAGAGCTACGATCTCTCAGTGTAAAACACAGTCTGTAGATCAATGCATGATGCAGTTCCTTTTAGCCAATCAGATCTAATTTTGAGATCTGTCGGATCCGTGGAGGATAGCAAAACAAAAAATTATTTTCCTATGGAAACTAGGACCTAAATAACTTCCTACTGGCGTTTGCCAGGAAGTTATAGTTAGGGACTAGTGTATTAAGAAAAGCCCTTTTCGTATTTAAGTTTAAAACAGATTCTCTTGCAAGCATTTGTAGCTTAGAAACTGAAAGGGGCCAAAAATCACATCACATTTTGTTTCACAAAACTCTGAATACCCTCAATTTGTTTTTGATCGAGTCAACGTGTAGCATTACATGTCAGGTTGTCTGGCTTTAGTTGTTTAATATTTGGTTGATGTATTTTGAACTGTGGCATACTTTAAACATTTTTTTGATTTTTCAAAAACCTTTATTGAGAAAATTGAACAGCACAGTTACAAGATTCCACAGTTGCAGGGCAGAATGCACAGAAATACAGCACATCACAGCAAAGGCTACCTCAAGCTTGTGCCACTAGGAGACAATGTCAGGGAGAGATATCGTGCAGCCGCTAAGAAGGGGAAGAGAACAACAGAGAGAGGGACCATGAGTAGGAGAGGGAGGCAGACGGAGCGAAGGGGAGCAAGAGCGGAAAGGGAGCAGCTTATTGACCTTCACCGGCAGCTGCCGCGGGCAGGGCGCCGGCAGGGAGTGCGGGAGAGTCCGCAGGGCGCTGGGAATTATGACTTGAGAGGTAGGTCACAAGTGGACCCCATATGTCAATTGGGCGAGATCTGGCTGGTAGAATGTCCCAGAACTCGGACAGGAGGGTCTATCAGCGGGAAGCATCCTCGAGCCAGAGTGCAACCTTAGGCGCAGGCCTACGACCCCAACACATGGAGACCCTGCGCCGCTCTAGGACCAGCAGCATGACAGTCAAGCGGTGGGAGGCGTCCAGGCAAAATTTAACAAAGCCTAAGAGGCAGAGCAGAGGGTCGGGTTGGACCAGTGTCGAGGTGATTTCAGAAATTGCAGCGCAGACCTTGCGCCAGTATGTGGAGACCTGGGGGCACAGCCAGGCGAGGTGGGAGAAGTCAGCCGGGGGCGCAGAGCAGCACAGGCATCTGTCACTTGCAATAAGTCCTAATTTGTGCAGTTGGGCTGAAGTCCAATATAGCCTATGTATGTACTTAAAGTGAATAAGGCGCAAACGATAATTTGGGGAGAGACGTTTGATCTGCTTACAACAATACATCCAGTCGACTTGAGAAATTTCGACCCCTAGGTCCTCGCCCCATGTAAATCGCGCCCGGTCAGTGGAGGTGGAAGACGCTGCCAGCGTGTAAGCGTAGATTTTAGTGACCAGTTTCGAGTAGATCGAGAGTGGCCATCGAAGGGGGAGGCTGGGGAAACGAGGGGTGCAGCTTCCTACAGACTGCCCTGAGTTGGTAGTAAAGCACGGTGTCCATGGGGCCAGAGTCAGTGGCAAGTGAGAAGAATGTGTTCCCAGGGTAAAGGTCTGACAGTGTGGTGAGCCCCGGGCGAGTGGCGTGTTTAACCATCCCAGAAGACTGGAGAGAAGGAAAAGCCGGGCGATGAGCGATTGGCATAGTGTTCGCGGACAGCATATCGGATCCTGAAAATTTACGTAGCCCGTCCCAGGCCCAGCGCAAGGTCTCAACCGTGTCAATTTCAGTGCGTAGGAGCTTCGCCAGTGCGAATAAAGCAGTCGTGAGCGGCCACGGGGCAGCGAGGTCGGCCTCCACTGCGACGTGAGGCTGGAACAGCGTGGGGTGAAGCCAGAAGTGTAGAAAACTTGCCTGAGCACTAAGGACATAGAGCTTGAAATCCGTGGCGCCGAGCCCGCCACGTGACATTGGGAGAGTAAGGATGCTATATGCGATCCTGGGTTGCCGGCCGGCCCTAATTAGGGTGATTAGCAGAGATTGGATCTTGCAGAAGAAGTGGGCAGTAAGAGGAATGGGGATATTGATGAATAAATAAAAAAACTTTGGGAGTACCACCATTTTGGCAATGGCTATGACCCCGGCTAGAGACAGAGGCAACCGGTTCCAGAGAGGGATCTTGGACTCCAACCAGTCCACTGCGCAACCAAAGTTAACTCTCCACAATTCATCCACATCCCTGCTCAGCAAAATGCCCAAGTATCTAGTGGGCTCCGAAGCCCACATAAAGGTACAGTCTGGAAAAAAGGGCGTTGTGGCGTCTGTAAGAGGAAATAATACGGACTTATTCCAGTTGACTTGAATTCCGGAATAACCACCAAAGGGTATCACTCATGGACCAGTGGGCTGAGATTCTCCTGGAGATTGCGAACATACAGAGTAATATCATCCGCATACATCGAAACTAATAAAGCACGAGCTGCAAAGCCAATGCCACTCTGAGTATGATGTTGTCGGAGACGAGTTGCAAGGGGCTCCATTGCAACGGCAAATAAAATGGGGGACAGCGGACAACCCTGCAGAGTGCCGCGCCCGATGGAGATGGGCTCAGATATTTGTCCGTTGATACGAAGACGGGCTGTGGGAAGGGTATAAAGGAGTGACACTTTGCGCATAAAGACCGGATTGAAACCCAAGCAGGGAAGGAGATAAAACAGGAAAGGCCACTCTAAAGTATCAAAGGCCTTGGTGGGATCAAGCAGGGCGGCCACTGCCGGAAGCGCTGGGTTTATTTGATGAAGAACGGAGAAAATGGATCGGAGGTTGTGGGAGGTCGCGCGGCTGTGAATAAAACCGGACTGATCTGGGCGGGCGATCAGTGGCATGAGAGGAAGAGAAGCGAGTAGTTAGGCGAAAATGTTATTGTTTAAATTGATGAGGGATAAGGGACGATAGGAATCTCGCAGCTCAGTGGTTTGTCCGGCTTTAGGAGTAACGTAAGCAATGCCTCGCGTAGCGACGGGGGGAACTGACCTGTTTCAAAGGACTCATTATGCATGGCGGCTAAATGAGGGACCAAAAGCGGGGCAAAGGAGGAGGCCGGGAGGCCGTCCGAGCTGGGGGCCTTGTCACCGGGCATACCATTAATTGCCGCTAGGATTTCTTCTTTAGAGACAGGCTCATCTAGGAATTACCGATGGGGATTGTCGAGCCAAAGGAGTTGAAGGGTATCAAAGTATTGGTTGAGAACCTCATGCGGGGGAACCGATCCGGCCGTGTAGAGTTGTGTGTAGAATGTAGTGAAGCGCGTTTTAATTTCCTCAGGGGAGGTAGTACGGGCAGGACCGTCATCCTGAAGGGCAGTGATGCAGGATGCGGCCCTAAGCTGGCGGAGGAGAATAGCGAGGGTCTTGCCCAGGGGGTCACAATAGCCATAGCAGCACGCCCGTGCCTCTCTACCGAGAGACGCAAGTTCTCTGTTGGCCTCGTCAGCAAAGTCAATAAGTTTCCCGTGGATCTGGGCAAGCGTGTCAGGGTTTGCGTCGAAAACCTTAATCTCCCCTTCCAATTTGTCGAGAGTGCCGCGGATAGAGCATAGGACGGCAGACTGCTTGGAAATACATACCCTGCGAAAAACAGCTTTAAACCCTTCCCAGAGCGTGGATGGGGTGTTGACGGAACCCTTGTTAAGCTCGAAGTAGTTTGTAATTGCGGTTTGCATCTCATCACAGAAGACCAAGTCACGTAACACATTGGGGTGAAGCCGCGAGGAGAAGGCTCGGCGGGGGGAATGCGGGAGGCGGAGACATAGGCGAACGGGAGCATGATCTGAGAGAGTGCGCGCCATGTGATCAACGGAGGTGAGCCAGACCAAGGCGTCCGGAGTAGTGATCCATAAGTCCAGGCGGGACCAGTAGCCGCGAGAGCCAGTGACACTTCCGCACAGCAGGGTGAGCATGGCGCCACGCATCGTACAAGGAGTTGTCAGAGTGAATGGAGCTGAGGAGTGAAGCTGCGCGCGGGTGAGGGGAATAAGGGCCGGACTGGTCAAAAGTAGCAGTCGGTGTTGCATTAAAATCCCCACCCCCAGAGCAGCGCAGCAGGGCCGAAGGCTGAGATGTGGTGCCAGACTTGCGCGAAGAAGTCTGGGTCATCGCAATTGGGGATGTACAAGGCAGCAAGTGTCAGGGGCTGGGCCAGCAGGGTGCCGTGAAGAATCACAAAGCGCACCCCAGGGTCAGTGATTACCTGAGAAGTGGGAGCCCTTTGTGTAGCAGGATGGACACCCCCAGGAGTAGTTTGAGTAGAAGGAAGAGTGAATTTCTCCCCAATGTCGGGAAAGGAGTCTGGAGGTAGTGACCGGTAACAAATGGGTCTCTTGTACAAAACAGATGTCCACCTTGTGCCGAATGAGGTGGCATGGACCAGTCGTGCCTTGCGGTGGTCGTTAAGACCATGAACATTCCAGGTCCAGATTGTGGTGTCAGTCATGGTGCCGAGTCAAGGGATATAGCGCCAAGAGAGGGGAAGAGGGAGGCAGAAACTGCATACAGATGTATGGAACAGTGCAGTTAATAATGGAGAAATAAGGCCGTGCAGCAAACCGTGGAATCGCAATAAGATATCAAAGTCAAAGGTATTACTAAATCCTCATAAGGAGGCAACCGTGCAAACAATACAATCCACCCAGTAGGAGTTGGACAGCAGGAGCGAGGAGACATGTCATGAAAAAGCCAGGTGAATGAGCCTGTGCTAGAAAGAACAACAAGGCCTCACAGGGAGGCCACCAACCCCAGGAACCCCGGAAACAACCACCAGAGCCCACCCCCAAAACAAAAAAACCCAGAAAACCCCCACCCCCACTCCAACCCTCCAATCAGGCTAAGATACCACCCATTCCCATCCTGGGAACCCACAACTAGGAGGGGGAAAATCTGTGTCCGTGATGGGAATTATCCTGTGGGGGCATGGCAGTGCTCAGCATATGCCCGTGCTAGAAAGACACGGTGGCCAAGCCATAAGTAACAGCAGACAACGAGAGATAAACATCAAAGAGTGGAGAACACCACGCCAAGGACAGAGGTATGAACTGGGATGGCCTGGGAGTCAGCATTAACCAATAGGCCTTAAGACAAATTAGGAGCCTGAGTGGCAGAAAGTACAAACAGCAGATTGGCAGTGCTTAGCAGCAGTTCAGTCATTATCACGGAGATTGTCATCAGCGGCAGCTTGGGGGTTGGCAGGCGAAGAACGATGTGACCTGTCCAGCGCCAGCGCCTCTCTGGGATCCAGGAAAGTGAGCGCCTTGGAACCTTGTTTGACATGCAGTTTAGCAGGATATGCCAATGAGTAGGAGATCTCATGCTTTTGAAGGATCCGTTTCGCCGGTAGAGTGGCATGCTTTTAACTTAATAAATGTATGCATACTGCTGTACCATCTGTTAGGCGTTAATAGAAGAGCAGTTCCGATGTTCGACTATAATTTCGAAGAATCTCAAAATATGAATGTTAGCACCACCTAGAGATGCATTTGTCTGCTGGAGAATACTGCCTTCAAAACATGATCTTGAAGTGGCACCTTTGCCTGTGTTTCTCAAGTGAATAGGTTTTAGATGGGATTTATAGATCACAAAAAGTAATCTCCTGCTGAAGTGTTAAAACAGATTATCAGGCATCGAAGCCTTGTGCACCAGAGGAATACACCGCCCATGCCAATATTACCTGCTGCTGAGAAGCATGAACACTGTGCAGTGTTTATTTTCTCCTCTGAGTATTTGCAAGTGAAAGTTTTTATGCTCCAGTGGCAGTTGTTGATGAAATGCTCAGAAAAGGAAAGAAAATGGAAGGATCAAACAGCTTTGAAGTGTTCATTCAGCGTTTGACATGTAATGTCTTTATATGACGGCAACATATTCAAATGTGGAGGTACAGATTAACGTAGACTTCATACACAAGCGGTCAAAAATACTTTACACAGAATACGTGAAAGTTCACTATCAGAGCAGAGACTAGGGCCAGATGGGCAGAGAAGCATCGTGCATGTCTGGTAGTAAGTAAAATCTGATTTACTGTCAGTTAACACTGCTATTAAAATATACATTTTAAGGAACGCTCAAAGCAAAGACTTAAGGTGAAGTGGTGACTTGCTATTCCCGCAGGTGGAAGCTCCAGTTGATAAGTTACAGATGGTTTTTACATGAGCCAGTTGCCACTTGCTCACTGGGTTTGGTTTGTTATATAGTCTTTTGGCTTCTATGAGTATTTTTTAACTACTAGAAAGGCCCTTGTTTACCTTCTGGACCAGTGGAGTTTATTGTGAAGCAGAGTGGCCCAGTAGGAAAATTTGTAACTAGCAACTTAGAATTTGCAGCACGAGTAGACTCCTTGATAGGACACTCGATTGGCCACTGCATACGTGCCACGCCAATTGCTTCTACCTGCCTTTGTTACGGGTGAGATTCCATATCAATTATCCAGGCCTTTTTGGCTAGTAAATAACAAATTGGAGGGTGGTTAAAACATGTGCAATATGGAGTCTGCGCATAAGCGGGACCGGTGTCTACTGAGGTGCTCAGAGGCAGAAACATTGAGACAGTCAGCTGGAATTGGGCTCTTCAAACAACACCTTATTGCATTGGTTTTATATTTTCATATTTTTTCTATATTACGATTGTGCTTTGGATAAATACACAGTATACAATGAGTGTATTAGTCATCATTGACAAAAAAGAGAAACTGATCACGAAAGGCAAAAGAGTTGGATATTATTTAAGTGGAATGGAAGTAAGGCAACATCGATGCAGCACGAAAAACAAGGAAATCCAAATCGTAGGAGCATTTAAAGAAAATTAGCAAAAGCACAAGTTACTACTTGTGTAACGATATATCTGTAAGAGACATTAGTTAGTGATAGATTCCTTACCTTAGAATATCCCAAGGCTTCAGACTGGATCCGGAAAGCTTTGATAGCAGTACCCCTGCGCGTCAGTAGGTGGCGTCGTGCGGCTCTGTGTCCGTCGCTGACATCGTAAGCGCCGAGATGACGTCACAGAGACTACTTAGTCGCCACCTATGCGCGCTGAAGTCAGTTCTGTACACAACTTTCCGCGCCAGGAAAGTAGAGCCATGCAAGATACTGACCACTGGTGCCTTGAAACTAGGGCCCTGAAAGGGATGACCTTAACCCTAGAATCAGTTCGCAGAACGGGGAGGATGGGTGAGGCGGTAAGGAATCTATCACTAACTAATGTGTCTTACAGATATATCGTTACACAAGTAGTAACTTGTGCATCTGAAAGAGACACATTAGTGATAGATTCCTTACCTTAAAATAGATACCCCAGCAATACCAACCCCGGAAGTGGGTCTGCGAACCAAGATCACACCAGAAAGTCACGGAGAACAGAACGGCCAAAAAGCCGTCCCTCTGGGCTTGATTGTCAAGGCAGTAATGCTTGGTAAACGTGTGCAGCGAGGCCCTCGTAGCTGCCTGACAAATACCTTGCAAGGGAACGCCGCGTCCCAAGGCAGTAGTGGCTGCCGTTGCCCTGGTAGAATGGGCACACAGCCCCACAGGAGGCTCCTTCTTAGCCAACGAGTAACATGCTTTGATTCACAGAACGACCCACCGAGAGATGGTTAGTTTGTGCACGGCCCAACCTTTTTTGGCGCCCACGTAGCCAACAAAGAGCTGGTCATCCACCCGGAACCGCTGTGTGCACTTCAGATCGAACGAGAGCGCACGTTTTGGGTCCAGACGGTGGAGCCTCTCTTCCTCTTTCGAAGGATGCGGAGGCAGAAAGAAGGTGGGCAAAGTGATGGTCTGCCCGATGTGGAAGGGCGTGACAACCTTTGGCAAAAAAGAAGGACGGGTCCTTAAAACCACCTTGTCCGGATGAACAGAAAGGAAACGAAGTGTGGAAGAAAGAGCCTGGAGCTCACTCACTCTTCTGGCAGAGGTGATAGCTACCAGGAAAGCCATCTTAAGAGTGAGAAGACCCAAAGGACAAGTATAAAGGGGCACAAAGGGAGTGCACATCAGATATGTCAAGACAAGGTTTAAGTCCCACTGAGGCATTATGAACGGCACGGGAGGAAACGTGTGCGTAATGCCTTTTAGGAAACGGTTAACAACCGGGGACTTAAAAAGAGAAGGCTGATCTGGAAGCCATAAAAAGGTGAAAGATAACCTTTGATAGTGCCCAGAGCAGAGCCCTGCTGGGCCAAAGAAAGAAGGAACAGAAGGACTTCGGAAAGAAGGGTAGAAAGGGGATCCACAGTCTTAGCTGTGCCAGGTGTTGAACCATCAAGGTGATGCCCTGATGTTCCAGTCATGTCCAGGGGCGCAGAGCCTGTTTGTTGCAATACCACCTGGCGGTTGTGTTGTCCGTAAACACCTGCACCACACTTCCCTGGACAGAGGGAAGCAATGCCTTCAGTGCAAGTCGGATCGCCCGAAGCTCCAACAGATTGATATGGAGCCGGGACTCTGCCAGAGACCAGAGGCCTCTGATCTCCACCTCTCCCAAGTGGCCTCCCCATCCCAGGAGGGACACATCTGTCACCACTGTGTGCTCTGGTTGGGGAAGGGAGAGGGATCTGCCATTGACCTAATTGCGATTCGTGAGCCACCACTGCAACTGCCGTGCAGTGCCCTTCGAGATCTGGACATGATCGGACAGGTTGCCCTGATGCTGTGCCCACTGGAACTTCAGGTCCCACTGCAGAGCCCGCATATGCCATCTGGCATGTGTCACCAGTAGGATGCAGGAGGCCATCAGGCCCAGAAGCCCGGAGGGTCATCCTGATGGAAACCCGGGACAGAGGCTGAAAGATCGGAATCATAGCCTGAATATCCCGGACTCGCTGCTCGGGAGGATAAACCCAAACAGCATTGAATCCAGAACCGCTCCGATGAAGGGGAGCTTCTGAGAGGGACTCAGGTGTGACTTCAGCACGTTGATGGAGAGCCCCAGCAAATGCAGGAGGTCGGCCGTAGTCTGAAGGTGGTTGATGACTGCCTGGGGTGAGCCTGCCTTCAACAACCAGTCGTCGAGGTAAGGGAAGACTGACACCCCCGACCTGCGCAGGTGAGCTGCTACCACCGCCATCACCTTCGTGAACACCCGAGGGGCGCTGGTAAGGCCGAAGGGGAGCACGGCAAACTGAATATACTCCTGGCCTACCATGAACCGCAGGTAATGCCAGTGGGCCGGCAGGACGGGGATGTGAAAATATGCATCCTGCAAGTCCAACGCTACCATCCAGTCTCCAGGGTCGAGGGCAGCCAGGACCTGAGCATTTTGAACTTCTCCTTCCGGAGAAATAGATTGACGTTCCGGAGGTCCAAGATGGGGCACAGGCCCCCTTTGTCCTTCTTGGGGACCAGAAAGTAGTGGGAATAACAACCACTCCCTACCTTCGGCACAGGAACGCTGGAGAAGTACCAAGGGATCCCCCGACATGCAGTGGCACCGAAGTGGCATGGCTGGAGGGGAGGACTAAAAGGGAAGGGAGTAACCCCTGCAGATGATCTGCAACACCTACTGGTCCAATGTGATATCGCGCCAGTGGGGGAGGTGGTGGCGGATCCTGCCACCCACTGGCGTGGGGTGCTCCACAAAGCTTGGATTAGGAAGGTTTGGGGGTAGAAGCAGCGGGGCGGAGGTGGACTGACCCCCACGCTGATTCACAGACCCGCCCCTGCGGAAGCCACATCCGCGCTGAGGCTGGTTCTGCAAAGACTTGCTGAAGGAACGTGCCTGGGCGCCTCTGCCATGTCCACGAAAGGAACAAAAACCAGGAGTGGCCGGGCTTTTTGCGGAAAAACCCAAGGACTTGGCCGTGGCCCGCAAGTCCTTAAAACGCTCCAGTGCACTGTCGGCCTTATCGCCAAACAGGAGAGTACCATCAAAGGGCATGTCCATGAGCGAGCTTTGGACATCTGGCGAGAACCCGGTAGATTGCAACCAGGCGTGGCGACGAAGCGCCACAATTGTAGAAATCACCCTACCTAGTGAGTCCGCGGTGTCCAAACCACACCGAATGGCGAACTTAGCCGCATCCTTACCCTCAGCAACCGCTTGAGACAGCACAGCGTGGGTCTCCTCAGGACATTGAGGCAACACCTGCGCAACCGTACCCCACACCGCGTGGGAATAGCGGCCCAATGAACAGGCGGTGTTCACTGACCGCAGCCCCAAGCTGGCCGAAGGGAACAACTGCTTACCGAACTGTTCCAGCTTCTTAGAGTCCTTATCAGGTGGAGCCGTGGAAACATTCTAATCAACAGGGGCCCCTGTGGCTGGCCGCGACTAAGTGCCCAACAAGATGTCAGTGAGGACGTCGTTAAATGGGAGCAGGGGCTCCGACGAAGTGGACACAGTCTGGAGCACCTCAGTGAGGAGATTAGTTTTAGGGGCCACCGTAGGGAGATCAAGGTTTAGAACCTCAGCTGCCTGACGGAGCACCATCGTGTAGGAGGCGCCCTCCTCCATGGTAGGCAGGGGAGAGCCAAACCCCGGGTCAGAGGAGACGTCGAGGTCGCCAGCGTCCTCAAAGTCGTCCACCCAGTCCTGCTAGAAGTCACAGTGATGAGCAAGAGGGTCCTCGCACCCCTCCCAGTCGTCCTCCACTTCTGTCACATGGGGAACAGACCGCGGCGGCAGAGCTGGGGCCGGAGTAGGAACAAACGGCGTCGGGAACGGCACCGGCCGGGGCCGAGCCGGCGCCGCGTCCCAGTGCGGATCCCAGGCCGTAACAAAATGGTCCTGGGACCTGGGCAAGGGCGGGACGAAGGGGACCCATTGTAGCACTGGACCTAGTGGAGCCAACGGCGCAGGATCCTGTGGCGCCGAAGCTGGATCCACCGGCGGCCCAACAGGATCCGGTCACGGGACCGCGGGGCCCGAAGGCATGCCGGCAGGAGTCCGAGGCCTAAAAAGGCAGTTCATGGTAGCAAGAAATTCTTGCACCTGTTCGGGAGTCACCGACGGACCCGGGTAAGGTGGGTAGACCATGGGACTCCCAGGCTCCAAAGGAGCCGCAGGGGCAGAACCCCTGTCCCCCTCGTCCGCATCCGAGGACTGACGGGGGGACTTCGGAGAGCGAACTCGCTTCTTCGACTTCTTTTTGTGTTGTCTCTTACCCGAATCCGAGGGCGAAGACTTGGAGCCCGAGGAGCGACGAGCCCCGCGAGCATTCCCAAGAATGGTCCCTGGACCTGGAACGGCGCTGGGACGGGTGCCAGACCTCCAGCAGCTTCCGGCGCCACTCCCTCAAGGCCTTCGGGGCCATGGTCCGACAGTCCCGGCAGGACCGGGAGTCGTGGTCGGTCTCCAGGCAGTAGAGGCAAACATCGTGGGGGTCCACCACCGACATATTACGACGGCAGGCCCCACAAGACTTAAAGCCAGGCATCCCTATGTGCACCAAGGAGAAAAGGAGATAGAAAGTCTCAAAAAGGGTAGTCAAAAAGTGACTAAGGTACATGCTCTAACCGGATCTGCGCTTGCTTTGCTGGTGCGGAAAAAGAAAGAACTGACGTCAGCGCGCATAGGTGGCGCCTAAGTAGTCTCCGTGACATCATCTCGGCGCTTACGACGCCAGCGACGGACGGGGAGCTGCACGACGCCACCTACTGACGTGCAGTGGTACTGCTAGCAAAACTTTCCGGATCCAGTCTGACGTCTGGGAATATTCTAAGGTAAGGAATCTATCACTAACATGTCTCTTTCAGATCCTGTGTTTAGCACATGGCTAAAGGGGGTGCAGTTACATGAATGTAAGGAGCAAAACAGAGCTGACAGATGACAGGTATACATATATATATATATATTCACTGAAAAAACCATAGGTTTCACACATGTTATAGTTAGCGGAAATTTTACTGATAAAAAACCAATGAAATTCCCCCGTTATAGTTAGTGCAGGCAACTATAACTCACGCGACCGCAATCCTCTGCTGATGCTAATACTGTATTTAGACACTTATTTGCCCATGTCTTCTTCCATACATTTTTAGCTATACATATATTACAAATATTTTTTTTTCATAAAGACACATATGTCATCAGCAGAAGATTGCGGTCGCGTGAGTTATAGTTGCCTGCACTAACTATAACGGGGGAAATTCATTGGTTTTTTATCAGTAAAATTTCCGCTAACTATAACATGTGTGAAACCTATGGTTTTTTCAGTGAATTTGCAAGGTTTTTTAAATGCTAATTCCTAACTATAACGTGTGTGAAACCTATGGTTTTTTCAGTGAATTTGTACGTTTTTTTAAATGCTAAGTTACTTTACGCCATTCGTGGCGTGCGCGCCCACTTAACGCAGTTCGTTCCGTGCGCGCACGGTGCGCTTCGCGCACCGTGCGCGCACAGTGAGCACGCGGTGCGCTTCGCGCACCGCGCGCCCACTTTACGCAGTTAGTGCCGTGCACGCACGGTGGGCACGCGGTGCGATGACAAAGCAAGAAAGCACGTCAACAAATCTGTTTCTGCTTTCCTCCGTGACTATGGTATGGGTGCCATTTACCACAACAACTTGCGTTATGACATGCAAGACATTTATAGAGGAGATGGTGTGCACTTCAATGATGAAGGGAACAGAGTCTTCCTCTTGAACCTTAGACTCTGCATCGGTACTTACTTGTAGGTACCACTAAAAATTCATTTCATAAACACAACGGCTCTTTTTAGAGCCCCCTAATATCTAAACACTTAAATCTGATTTTCATTTTTTTTTTTTTTTTTTTCTACCGTACGCTTACCGTAAGCTTACCGTACGCGTACCCCGTGATTTTTTTTAAAATCAATAAATGTTTTCTTTGTACTTTACAGTCCTTCTTTGACCCCCTCACAAATGTAAGGGGGTCTGTAACTCTCCTCATTGCCCCCTTTTCTTGTTTTCACTCTTTTTTTTCTGAGTGAAATACACAAAATGGCGGCCGCCGCTTCCTGGTTTCGGCCGATTCGAATGTTTACTAAGATCTAAGAGCCAATCAGAATCGCGCTCGCGCACGCCACCGTACGCTTACGGTAAGCGTACGGTAAGCGTACCGTAAGCGGGCTCAGATATATATATTGATTTAAAGGCTATTTTCTCAGAATCTACTGAACAGATTTACACCAAACCTACAAAAGGCACTTCCTTGACCTAGGGACTACCTCTCTGCCAAATTTCGAGTAATTCTGTTCAGCCGTTCGGGCTGTAGCTCGTTCTAAAGGTCCTATGGAAAAATGCATGGGGAAAACGCGTTTTGGGACCCCCCTTTTATCTCAGCCCCCGCTTGACGGATCCCCCCCGAGACTTTCAGGGTAGGAGCGGAGCGTAGCGCCCCACCTATTTTGAGAAATTCGCGAGGATTCATCGACCGGCGCGAAAAGTTATTCAAAATAGAATGTTGAGGTTTTCCTATGGAAAAGGGGTCCTAACTATAACTACCTACTGGCGACCGCCAGTAGGTAATATATATATATATATATATGTATATGTATATATATATGTAGAGAGAGAGAGAGATTAAAGGAACGTTCTAGTTAGGAATTAGAATATAAAAAGAAATTACAAATTTACTGGAAACAAACAAGGTTACAGGGATGTTATAGTTAGGAAATGGAATTTAAAGATTCTTAGAAATTCACTAAAAAACCAAAGGTTCCAGGGATGTTATAGTTAGGTTCTGATTTTACACACAAAACCATAGAAATTCAGCAGTTATAGTTATAGTTATCTCAAGAAACTAACTCATGCCCTAAGGTGACTATAACTCACGCCCTCACCATGCACTGCTAATTACACCACATATTACATCAGTCATGATACCTTCTATGACATCATTGATATAAGTGTAACATTTGCTGTAAAATTACTGATCAGAAAACCATGCATGGCGAGGGGGGGGCAGTTATAGTTGCCTTCGGGCACAAGTTATAGTTTCTGGGGATAACTAACTATAACTCCTGAATTTGTATGGTTTTGTGTGTGTCAAATCTGAAGCGAAGTATAACGTCCCTGTAACCTTTTGTTTTTTCAATGAATATATATATATAACCTACTGGTGGTCGCCAGTAGTTAATTCAAATACATTTATATATAATGAATTCCTCTAACGGCCTTCCAGGAGCTCAATTCCAGGGAGATTGGAAGGAGGCATGTGCATCTACAGCTCTACAAGCTGCAAAAAAACTGACTTGTACAGTTAAATCAGATGTTTTATTTGCAGTATGTGCTGTAGTAGATCACATACACAGCATACACTGAAAAGCAGAGTCCATCTCCCTAAAGCTGTGGCTTGCAAGTTCATGCAGAAGACACTTGAACAGAGTTTTAAGAACAATTTAACCTATTTACGTTTCTTGACAGCCATGAATGCCTACACAATCGTGCTCAGAAAAAGTGTGAATGGTGAGCTATCTTGCAGCTTTACACATGTATGCAATTGGGATGTTCCCAAAAAACGTCATAGTGGTTCCCTTTCAGAAAGTAGAATGTGTTCTGGGCACAGCAATAAGTGTATGTTTGGCTCACCGTGAGAAGACCGATGTCCGAGACGTAGGACAGCATTTTTTCGACTGAAATCTAGCTGCAAGGGCCTATCACAGCCCACGTGATCCACTGCTATTGTTTTTGAATACCACATCCTGGAATATTGAGCATCATTTCGAATATTAACTTGTTAGCTACCCATACTACCTATATGAATGGTCAGCATCACTTTTTCTGCGATCAGTACAGGCCCCAATATATTTGAATGTGGGCTTTTTTTATTGTCTGATATATATGAACAAAAAGAATCACCTTTGTGACAAGACTTTTAACATATTAGGTTATTCCAGGATTACAAAGTTTTTTTTAAAAGCCTTCAGGAAGTCACTGGATGTGACGAAACACGGGTCGGCTGTCTCTGCTCATTGGGATTTCTACATGTATTCCCTAATGGCAATATTCTGCTGTCTATACTCATTTTGGGATTTACTTTGAATGTATTCAGTCTCATCAAGAATTGACATGATGTGGTTCTTGGCTTATGTATAAAAACTAATTTTGTAATACATTAAAATTTGCTAAAATGGTATTTGAATTTTGTGTATGAATTGATCTCTGGTCCTTATCCTGTGAAAAAATAGATTTCTGCTGTATTGATGTGGAAACTAATTGTGGTTTAATACTTATTGTTTTACATTTTGGAGTGCCGGGGTTCGTTCAATCATATTGTCTTACACGTGGACCTTGAGTCTAAGTGTTTTCTTTGCACCTATGGTAGTGAGGTGCTAGTAATCCTGAGTGGCACCACAACTTTTCTAATTACGTGCTCATGTACACCAACTTGCTTCTCTAACTTGTTAGCCCTGAACAATTTCATACCTCTTTTGATGTGTGACTCAGTTATACTGTGGAAATATGGATTTTCCTGGTCAGTTATGTCCCCTATCTTGGACCCCAACGGTTCCATGTGTATATCACAAGCACATATATGTCCCCCCCAGTTCCAGTTATGAAGACGCAAATACATGTATGCCCACCGTCAACATGTCCTCTGCCAGATCCGCCATGAATAGGCCGGATATTCCATTCTTAAATATGAAAGGCCACCGGCTTTATATGGCTCAGTTACTCCATTTTTCAGTCCAGGCAAGTAGGCCCTGATTCTGTCATCAAACTCTTCTTGCCTTCTGCCTCTAAAAGCTCCAGCCCGAGCCTGCATCTGTGACCATGAACTTTGTCTCATTCTCTGCGCGGCTCACGAAGCCTGACATCAGCTTACTCTCTGCCAAGAACTGTATTTCACCTTCGAATTATCTGCTTCCTCCTCAGCCGATGCATTCCTGCCTAGTAGTTTAAGTAAACATTCCTCCAGTTACCAAGCAAAAAGGCCCATCTTCTCTGTCCTCATGCAAGTAATTCATAGCCTTGTTACCATGGAATATTCCTACCCCCTCGCATTCAGTGTAGACACTTAGACGCTTGTACACGCACAGTCAGTATAGAATAGATTCTGTCCGAGAGTCCTCCTTTTTGGATAACATAGTTCTTTAAACATAGGATGTTAGATATGATTTGGGATTAGGTTGACTTGACCTCCCAGACTTCTTGTCTCCACATATAGAGCTAAATGTCAAGTCCCCGTCACCCCCTAGTTACACGTCAATTACACGTCATACTGCTGCGCGCGCATCCATGCCAAGTATTATCTTATAGATCCACCTATACATGACATCACAACCAATCATGTTCCTTTTTACTCATTATTACACCCATTTTCGGTTACGCAAACCAAACGTCAATGTCCTTATCAATTGTTACGCCTACTATATTCACTTCATTATAATGTATGGACTATAAAAGTTACTTCTTGTCAATAAAGTATGTACTTCACTTCCTGAACCCCCGTGGTGATGGAACTTGAGGCATCCGATTATAATCGCTTATTGGAATAAAGCCCATTCCGAAACTCTAATATCACGGATTCTGCCTCTCATTTTACTGAGCTATTTTACAATGTTTCTGTATCAAATTCAGTCCCGGTAAAGGAGATATATTTACCACATGATGGCGCCCGAACAGGGACACTTTCTCATCTCACGCGCCGGCGGTGCGTTGCAGGCCCGGTCTCCTGCCACAGCTGGACGGACAATAACGCGTACCAGCAGGATTTCCTGTATCTCCCTCCGGTCAAGCGGGGGCGACTGAGACTGCGATCAACACCCAGACGAGGCGGTGAGAAGTGCGAAGTATCCCGACCAGAGCCTAGCTGAGAGAGCAAGATCCGAGGTATATAGAGACCCACCAGTCCGAAGTCAAGCCCAGTGTCCAACGAGTCGAGTCGAGTCGAGTCCGGTCCGGTTCAAGTTCAAGTTACTGAGGCCTTCCGTTTCCGAAGCTACCCGGTGAGTACCATTGCTGGGGAGGCATTTCTGACGTGCACATAGGTTGTGCCGGTCAAGACGGGTTTGGGTACACAAATCCGGTCTGCACTGTTTTAGCAGTGTATCTGTACTGTTTAGCAGTATATCAAGTATTCCGAAGTATTCCGAAGTGTCTAGTTATTGTCTAGTTATTGTCGAGAATTAAGCTTGGTGATTAGTTATGCAGACGATCATCATTGTTGTTTCAGTTAATGGTTTAATGTTAAATGTTTAAAGTGTTTAAGTATGTTCTGAATATCGTGGTATGAATGACTGTTCATTATCGTGTTTATTGTATTAAGTCTGTTCAAAATCAAGTATCAGGTCAAAATCAAGTATAAGGTCAGTTCTCAATATGCCGCTCTTTTCGAAATTAAGACAGATCACTACCAGAAAAGGGGTTCTCGAAGAAGCAGTCCCTATTCCTCCTAGGGACACTCCAGGGCACTTTATGTATCACAAACATGGCTTAGACGCTATATTATTTCTTGATTTATGGGTAGACTATACCAAGGGATTACCAGAAAGTCAGAGGTGGCCCACAGCGGGGACCTGGGATGCAGAGTGCATCATGAAAGTCGAGGAAGAGTTATGGAAAAGAAAAGTCAGACAGTCACAGAAAGACGCCGTTGAATTATGGCGTAAAGAATCACATAGACGAACAGAAAAAGCACGTAGACAGGAGGAGAAGAGTAAAGAGAATTCCAATAAAGTTCGAGAGAATCTATTAATTGAGGAAGGTATCCGAGTAAAATCAGAACAAGTAGACAGACAAAGAAATGCCCTTATGAATGGTATGTATCCCCTCCTGGCCGAAGGATTACCTAAGGCTACTCCAGAGACACCAAAAGACTTGCCAACCCCATTGTTCCCAATAAAGGTACATCCTAAGGGGCATCCTAGAACCGCAGAAGATGTTTTTCTTTCCTCATATTTAGATGACGCAGCTCCCGAGTATGCTAATTCCGCCCCACATAGACCGCATACCAGGGAGGTTCAACGCCAAGATCCAGTACCCGTATCCCTGCAGCAACAAATCGAGTCACAAGTTCCGGCAAGCACATCTGTTTCTGTATCCGCTCCTACAGCTACTTCTATGGCTGTGTCCACACCTGCAGTTGCTGTGTCACGTTCGACGAATCCTTTTACACCCGACGCCCCAGATGGGGCCGCGGGAGGAGCTGCCAATGTCTTTTCTACACCACCCAGAATAAATAAACTTACTTTTCAAGAGTCAGCGCATTCACGTACACCCAAACTCCTTAGTGCTCGTGCGCTTAAGGAACTTCTTATAGATTGTAGATATGACCCGGTGCCTGGAAAGGAGGACGAAATGACCCTAGCATCATTGCGTATCAGACGAGCCGCAGTGTATTTAGCGAAGTTACCAGGAATGACTGCGCATCTAGATAATATATATCATTTTGTCCAAACGGGGCGAGATCCAGAATGTATTTACAGAGCTATGGAATACCAGAAAGTAGAGATACAGGGGGAACTGTTACGTTTCCTCATAAACTGTGTGATCAGAAATCAAGACCGACCGGGGGTAGACCCGGAAGCAATGAAAATTCTTACAAGATGGAGCCAGAACATATCGGAAGGGAGACATGATAAACAAAACTGTATAATAGCCATGTGCCGAAAGATCCGTAAAGAAATAGAACGCCTACACGAAGAGCGATTAGAGGTAGACGAGTTCGAACAAAACGAGGAAGAAGGGTCAGGACTGCCCACAGGACAGTCAGACACCATAGCCTATGTAGGTAGAGGAAGATCTTGTAATAGGAATCAGACTAGATGTCATACTGACCCAATACGTCCGATATGTCCAGATAATAACAGAAATTTTCAAATACCTATAATTAACATAAGGTCTAACGAGCATTCGTTCCAAACCGCCGACAAACTACTCCGAGAACGAAGGGGTTATCATTTCCTCGATTCTATGGATGAACAAGATTTAGCCAGGGCAGCTGTCCATTGGGTGGACAGTCCCGGAAAATATAGTGAAGATACAGTAGTACGCACATTTTTGAATCTTACCCCAGATGAACAAAGGTTAGCTGGGATTTATATGATTCAACAACTCATTATACTATATCGGAGTCAGCATTCGGACCCTGGTCCCTTGCCTGACATACTGACTGAATTACTTATGAATAAATGGAGAGGTCCAGGTACTGAATTAATTAAAGAAATTCTAGAATCAAGAAAGCAGTATATTCTTTTTGTATGTTCAGAACATGTTCCATTGTCTGTCAAGGAAAGAACTACGTATCACATAGATAGACAGAATCCCTTACGAGAAGTGCACCCAATAAAGGGTGAGGACAATCAGTTTAAACGCGTATTTGTATATACGCCCATATCAAAAATAGAATTGTTAGAAATGAAGAAAGTGGTACCCAGTCATGACAAAGACCCAGCGGGTTTTCACCGAGAAATTAAAGACATGTTACTCATGGGAGAGTATACCTACCCCGACATTATGACAATATTAAAGGTGTTGATGCCTGCTGGCATTTATGAGAAACTCAAGGAAAAAGAGTGGGAGATAGGTGATCAAAAGATAGAATGGTCAGCATTAGAAGCAGAGGAAAGGGCCCGAGGTCCAGGTTCGGGGCTTGGGGACAAAACTAAAGCACTACCAGGTCTACTAGTACAGGTACTGCCACGTTTATTAACTACGAAAAAGGAAGATTGGGGTACAATTTCAGCCTGTAAGCAGAAGCAAGATGAAGACACTAGTGATTACTATGCCCGATTTGAAAAATGTTTTGGTATAAATAGTGGCATAAAAGCAAGTAGCGAATCATACCCACATCTGTTTGTAACAAAATTAGTAGAAAATGCTCTGCCCCCAGTAAAGAATAGAGTATTAAAATTCGAGAGTACCTGGCAAGGTAACACTCCAACACAAATGTTACAAATGTTACAGTACCACCACAATAGAATTAAAGAGGAACAAGAACATGAACACAGACGCATGAAAGACACGAAAATGAAAATGCTAGTTTCCCAGACAGTTCCAGCTGAAGGACATAAAAAGGGTATGACACATTCCGATTCAGCAGGACCTGTAAAGGGGACATGCAATTATTGTAAGAAGCCAGGCCATTACGTACACGATTGTCCAGTTTTAAAACATAATATCGCCATAGGTAAAACACAAGAAAGATCACGGCCACTAAGACAAGATCAGAATGAACAAGGAGCTATGCAGCATGCCCAGGCCATGCCAGCCGCACAACAGCCAATACAGTTTGTGCCAGCTGCACCACCGTTGCCTGCTGCTGCCACACAGACAACAACACGACAAATGTATCAGACCGCACAGTATGAATATCCCGAGTATCAGCGTTACGCATGAACAAGCCTAGAGAGGGAAGTTGACTTACCCCTTATCGAGATTCCTGTAGATCAAGAAGGACCTTATGTACATAGTAAATTATTAGGTCAAGATAGAAAATTTTTACTCGATACAGGGGCAAGTCGAACAACTATAAAACGTAGTGAAGTTCCAGGGGCACCCCTCTCAGGCTCACAGAATATTTCCCTTGGTTTTTCAGGAAAACCTATTGTTAATGAAGTGTCACAACCTCTGCCACTTACGATAGGACCTTTGACCCGAACTACAGATTTATTGCTTACTAAATCATGTCCAGAAAATCTATTAGGAATAAAAACGTTAAAAGCTCTAGGAGCTATAATATGTTGTTCTCCGGAAGGAGTAAGATTGTTTTTACGTGATTTTAAAGGTCACTATGTATCTAGAGACATGGATCCCCGACTGCAGGCCTTACCTACACGTCTATGGGCACAAGGCCCTACTGATGTTGGTTGCATGAATATTACACCATATCGAGTCACATTAAAGGCAGGAGTGGTGCTACCACGAATGCGACAATACAAGTTACCACCAGATGCTGTAGTGGCTTTACTACAAATCATTGACGAACTCATTGCCCAAGGAGTAGTTGTGGAAACAGACTCCAATATATGTAATTCACCGATAATACCGATTCTTAAACGAACAGATCCTACAGCGCCGCCAGTATATCGATTGGTTATTGATCTGCGCGAGTTAAACAAATGCATTGTGCCACAATTCCCTGTGGTCCCAGATATCTCGTCATTATTGACAGCTATTGATTCCGAAGCAACATTCTTTACTGTAATTGATCTCAAAAACGCCTTTTTCAGCGTCCCAATAGATCCGGAAAGCCAATATTTGTTCGGATTTAGTTTAAATGGACGTAGCTTTAAATTCACACGCGCACCTCAAGGATTTACAGAAAGCCCCAGCATCTATAGCCAAGCACTGAAACGAGAACTCGACAGTATCCACATGCCAGTTAACACTGCCTTGCTTCAATATGTCGATGATCTGTTGATCACCGCAAGAAGCGAACCTGAATGTGAGAAAGCATCACTGACAGTTTTACAATTTCTAGCCGAAAAAGGGCACAAGGTGTCCCCTTCTAAGCTGCAATTCTGTGTCCAGCAAGTTGTTTATCTTGGACACTCGCTGGACAAGGAGGGAAGGCAGCTTACACCCGACCGCATTCAGTTAATAACTAACATGCCAATACCCAAGACACAGAAGGAGGTGCGGGCTTTCATAGGCCTCACTTCATATTGTAGACAGTGGATCCCGCAGTATGCATTTCTAGCAAAACCACTCATTCAATTGACAACACAGGAGGCAGCCACATCGACTGTTCTCCCTTGGACTCAGGAACACACACAAGCTTTTGAAAGCCTAAAGAAAGCTTTATGTCAAGCACCCGTTTTAGCAACGCCATGTTACAAAAAACAGTTTACACTCTTTGTTACAGAACGCGAAGGTACTGCTTTGTCAGTACTCACACAGGATCAAGCAGGAGCACACAAACCATGTGCCTATTTCTCTAGTACATTAGATCCCGTAGCTCAGGCTTTGCCTGCGTGCCTGAAATCAGTAGCAGCGACAGCTTTAGCAATCAGACAAAGCGATGCCATAGTGTTAGGACATCCATTGACAGTTCAAGTACCCCACGCAGTAGAGGTTCTTGTAAATAGAACGCAAACACAACACTTGACTATAGCGCGACTTACAGGATATGAACTTACATTGTTTCAGCCACATATAGAAATAAGACGCTGTAACACATTGAATCCGGCCACACTTTTGCCAGTAACCGGAACAGACCCACTAGCCCATGACTGTATTGAAGTTATTACTGTAACGACAAAACCCAGACAAGACTTGACCGATGTTCCATTGTCAGATCCAGACTTGACATTTTATGTCGATGGTTCATGCATGAGAACAAGTACAGGAGAGTTAGTAGCCGCTTATGCAGTCACAACAGATACTGAAGTCATTGAAACTAATCGTATAAATACTTTGTCAGCTCAAGCCGCAGAGCTCATCGCTCTGACACAGGCCTGTATTCAAGCCACGAATAAAAAAGTCAACATATACACTGATTCACGTTATGCATTCGGAGTTGTACATGACTTCGGCGTGCTGTGGCGAGAGAGAGGTTATTTAACTTCCCACGGTGCCCACATTCAGCACGGACCCCTCATTCACGCATTATTAGATGCAATACATCTACCCACTGAAATATCAATTATGAAATGTAAGGCCCATACGAAGGTTACTGATATCATTTCCCAAGGCAATGATCTAGCCGACAGAACAGCTAAACTGACTGCTCAAACTCAGACCCCCGACATGACAAAGACAATAGTCCCGACACCGACACATTGTATGACCGTTAAAGATCCTACTCTTGACGTAATTGACATACAGACACATGCTACACCAGACGAAATAAAGAAATGGACCGAGTTAGGAGGGATCCAAACGGACCAAGGATGGATGATGAAGGAAAGGTCTGTATGGTTCCTTCCTGATTCAATGGTCCAAGTCGTAATTAACACTATACATAGTCCGGCACATCTAGGAGAAAAAGCTATGCTAGACAGCATTCAACACATTTGGTTCAATAAACATTTACGAGCAGCAGCAAAACAAAAGGTCCGTACCTGTATGATCTGTTGCCAGTTCAACCCAGGAAAAAGTGTTCCCGTAGAACAGGGTGGATTTCATCCTCCTGATCACCCTTTTGAAGTCCTACAGATGGATTATATCCAGATGGAACGATGTCGAGGATTCAAATATGTTCTCGTAGTTGTCTGCGCTCTGTCCCGTTGGACAGAGGCGTACCCGGTTTCAGATTACACTGCCCCGACTACTGCCAAACAGTTGGTTCGAGAATTCTTCCCACGATACGGTTTACCACGTGTTGTCTACTCAGATAACGGCCAGCCGTTCTCATCCGAATTAATGAAACACGTTTCACTTCTGCTAGGATATCAGTGGAAATTCCACTGTGTCCGACATCCCGAGGCAGCAGGTCTCGTAGAAAGACATAATCAGACACTGAAAATCAGACTGTCCAAAATATGCAGAGAGAAAGGGGTCGACTGGATAGTAGCATTACCAGTTGCACTTTTTTACATGAGAATGGTAGCACACTCTAGAACAGGGCTATCCCCGTATGAGGTGATCTTCGGTAGACCACCGAATATGTGGGGGACGCCTATACCACGCAAAATAACTGATATTGACTGTAATATGCTGACAGATTACTTGGCTTCCTTGATGTCTGCACTACAATCTTCTCGTTCACAGGTAGCTGCAGCCTTTCCCGACAACACTGAGGTGAAACCCCATGACGTTGTTCCGGGTAATCTTGTCTTTGTGAGGAATTTCGACCGAAAGACTCAGCTGGAGCCCAGGTGGAAAGCACCCAAGTTGGTCCTGTTGACCACAAGAACAGCCGTGAAGATCGAGGGCCGCAAGGGCTGGATTCATTCAAGCCACATCAAGAAATTTCATGGACTATCTTCGGATATAGACACTGTGCCCTGCACTCCCTCACAGACTGATACAAAACTCCCTTTTGTTGAACCTAACAAATCTGAAAATTATAAACTAAAGCTTAGGCCCAACCAGTCGAGCAATTTGATTGTTTAAGTCCTCTCCAAGGTGAAGCGGTTGAATTGTCTCTGACATGTATCCCTTGGACCTGAGTAGAGAAAATACCCGAAAAATGTTGAAACGACAGGCGTATTGTAAATCACTGCGTAGCCACTGCATAGTGACATTATTAATTTTGTTTTTATTGAGTCTTTTAATAATTATTACAAGTATGTTGTTTCACATATATTACCCTATTTCTAGACATGTTTATAATGTTGCTGCTGAACATTCTTTTAGTGACTTACCTCCGCATGAATTGTCTTATAGACTTGCGCTGCGCAATAACACTTTCATTAGTATGTTACATCATTCCCATCAGACTAGTAATGCCACCAATTGTTGGGTGTGTGGCCGACTCCCTCCCTATCAGAATTATGAAGGAGTCCTGCCTTTCTTTCCACATTCATTCACACATAATGGCTCCTGTGGAGCATGGTTTAGTTTAATTAATTCCATAGACTCAGACACAGCAGTTTACCAAGACCATTGGATATGGGGAAACCTGAACCTAGTTTTACTCAAAGTCTGCTACCCTGACCAGGAGGGTCGCCCCAAAAGAACAGGAACTGATCTAGAAAATGAAGTGTATGGATTAGGTAATTTTACACCTAATCTCATGATTCTAAATGTCGTATCCGAAGTTGAGCTAGTCTTACCCACCATGTCAGTATTCCCAGCAAAAGGTGAATTGTGTGTAAGAAAGGTTGGTTCCATACATATGGGCCATAGTAAATGCACTACTATAGTAGAATTCAGTGATCAAGGAAAATCTTCATTCAGAGCTTCTCGCCACTCCTACTTTATATGTGGTCAGACTGCATATATGCGTCTACCCCTAGATTGGGATGGTACCTGCTACATTGCATTCCTTTTGCCACCTGTTTTCCTAGCTCCTCCTGATTATTACAGAAATATTCATTTAGTACACAACAGAGAACGGAGAGATCTCCCCATTGTCGATTACACTGAGACGGCATGGGACAAGTATGTAGATTTTAATAAAGGCATCTTTCCCTATATAGGTACTGTTACTAATAGTAAGCTGATACGTAGATTAACTAGAACCCTTAAAGCAGTAGTGAATGAGACTATTTCCGCCTTAGGCAATTTAACGGAAGAGCAGTCTGCTATGCGGATTGTTGTGCTTCAAAATCGTCTTGTCCTTGACGTCATCCTGGCTGATAGGGGCGGAGCTTGTAGGGTCATCGGATCAAGCTGTTGCGTATTCATACCAGAAAATTCGCCATCTGTATATAAAGCCATCACTCGCCTTCATAAGATTGTAAGCCAGATACACCAGAACCCAGGCACTTGGACTTGGTCCAGTTGGTTTTGGAATGCGGTATCAGCCTGGGGATGGAGAGTTCTATCCTTCCTAGGTATTGGCCTTCTCATACTATTCAGTTGCTGTCTATGTCTACAATGTGGACCAGCGATTTGTGGTCTGTGTGCCACATCGTGTATCCCACATCAAGATTTTCATTCAAGATCCCGGAAGAAGAAAGAAGAACAAATGATGCTATATGAACAGATCAATGGATTGATGAAGATTGATATCTCTTGAAGGGCAAGTAGGGGACAAGGAGGGAATGTGGAAATATGGATTTTCCTGGTCAGTTATGTCCCCTATCTTGGACCCCAACGGTTCCATGTGTATATCACAAGCACATATATGTCCCCCCCAGTTCCAGTTATGAAGACGCAAATACATGTATGCCCACCGTCAACATGTCCTCTGCCAGATCCGCCATGAATAGGCCGGATATTCCATTCTTAAATATGAAAGGCCACCGGCTTTATATGGCTCAGTTACTCCATTTTTCAGTCCAGGCAAGTAGGCCCTGATTCTGTCATCAAACTCTTCTTGCCTTCTGCCTCTAAAAGCTCCAGCCCGAGCCTGCATCTGTGACCATGAACTTTGTCTCATTCTCTGCGCGGCTCACGAAGCCTGACATCAGCTTACTCTCTGCCAAGAACTGTATTTCACCTTCGAATTATCTGCTTCCTCCTCAGCCGATGCATTCCTGCCTAGTAGTTTAAGTAAACATTCCTCCAGTTACCAAGCAAAAAGGCCCATCTTCTCTGTCCTCATGCAAGTAATTCATAGCCTTGTTACCATGGAATATTCCTACCCCCTCGCATTCAGTGTAGACACTTAGACGCTTGTACACGCACAGTCAGTATAGAATAGATTCTGTCCGAGAGTCCTCCTTTTTGGATAACATAGTTCTTTAAACATAGGATGTTAGATATGATTTGGGATTAGGTTGACTTGACCTCCCAGACTTCTTGTCTCCACATATAGAGCTAAATGTCAAGTCCCCGTCACCCCCTAGTTACACGTCAATTACACGTCATACTGCTGCGCGCGCATCCATGCCAAGTATTATCTTATAGATCCACCTATACATGACATCACAACCAATCATGTTCCTTTTTACTCATTATTACACCCATTTTCGGTTACGCAAACCAAACGTCAATGTCCTTATCAATTGTTACGCCTACTATATTCACTTCATTATAATGTATGGACTATAAAAGTTACTTCTTGTCAATAAAGTATGTACTTCACTTCCTGAACCCCCGTGGTGATGGAACTTGAGGCATCCGATTATAATCGCTTATTGGAATAAAGCCCATTCCGAAACTCTAATATCACGGATTCTGCCTCTCATTTTACTGAGCTATTTTACAATGTTTCTGTATCAAATTCAGTCCCGGTAAAGGAGCTATATTTACCACAATACACCGCTACCTTTGTTTTTCTACATTTATCAAACCATATTCCCAGGTATTTGTATTCATTTACAACTTCTAATTTCGTTTTCCCCAGGAACCAATTGCATTTTTGGTCTCTCTTTCCGAAGCACAATATTTATGTTTCATCCATGTTCACTGTTAGGTTTTTAGATGTACAATATGTATCAAATGCATTTAACTTCCTTTGCAGAACTCGTTTTGTTTGATCAAGAATAACTAGATCATCTGCATACAGTAAGCAGGACAAATGCTTCCCGTTTACCTTTGGACTTGCACCTCTTTCCATAATTAAAAAGGAAGGCAGATCAGCACGGAAAATTTAAAAAAGGAGCTCTTGGATGACTACTAAGAGTTCTTCAGGAATATTATATCTGTTTAGCGTCTCCCATAGGCACTCTCTATCTACTAGATCAAATGCACCCCGAAAGTCAACAAAACAGCAGTATAATTGACCTTGCTGTTCTACCGACTTCCAAGCTAATGCCCACAAGGCAAAGCAATGATCAATGGTTGAGTGCCCCTCCTTAAACCCTTCTTGTTCCACAGGGACAATCGCATGTAGCTCAACCCAGTCCTTCAATTTGTCTAAAATTATCTTAGAGAACACTTGCACACCGATATCTAACAAATTGATTAATCTATTATTCTTAGGGTCCTTCCTGTCCCCTTTTTTGTGCAGAGTTCTAATTACCGCTCCGATCCATAATTTTGAGATGGTACAGCGGTAAACATCTTAGAGAAAAATTGAGCCCACCAGTTTAACTCTGTTTTAATTATAACCGCGGGTAAGTTATCTGGCCCTACAGCTCGGGTTAAATTTAACTTCCTAATGGTGTCCTTCACATTTTCAATGGAGCATAAACGAATTAGTTATTTTGCTGCCTGTGGGAAGTTGGCCTGATATATGATGTCACTAGTTCTAGTGTACACCCTGTATCAGTCCAAACAACCCTTATGGTGATTGGTTGTAAAGTCAACCTTATAGACCAGCTATCCTAATGGTAGCATGGACAAGAGTAGTCTTAGGCTAAACTCTGTATGGCATGTGAAGCCAGCTATTATACCATTACAATCCCTTGAATACCAAATGAAAGGACACCACACCAGGTATATATAAAATTAGAATGTATTTATTCTAACATATACCCTCAGCACTCTTTATGAGTTCTGAGGTCTAAGTACAAACAATTTCTTAAATAGCATACGTTAAGTTACACAGGAAAACAGGAAAATACAGTTAGGCCCAGGGGCCACGCAATCCATATACTAAGAAAGTGGTATAAGTACCACGTCACGAACAGGGAGTAGGCCTAGGCCCTACGGAATCGCTGGTGCTACACTACCCTACCAATAGTTAGGAAGTGGGAGGCCCACGGGAGGCGTGTGTAGTGTGGAAACACACATGCGGGTTACATTAAAGTAAATGGGAATGTAGTAGTTAGAAATAGGGAGAATAAGGACACTTCCGAAGTAACTAGGAGGAAGCAACTAAAGACTTAGACACTTGGATAGTCAATATCCACTGGAGCACCGGAGTACTCGCGTTACCTCACCCACAGGAGACGGGTGCATAGGTGTGAAGATGTGTTTGGTGTCGTCGCTGGATCCTATGGATGCCTGAAGAACAGATGCTGGCAGGCGGCCAGGAGGAAGATGTCCGGTGGACCCAAGGATGGATCTTGAAGGAGGAACACCTGCAAGCAGAGGGGACAAAGTCTGGGTCACTAGCCAGTGACCGTGTGGAACCGGGAAGGAACCAGGCGATGTCGTGCAGAACACAGGTGATGTCTTGAAGCTTGTCTCTGCAGCTGCGTGGACCAGGAGGCGTCGAGGACGACCAGAACCAGGGTACGAGCTGTCCCACGAAGGATCTTGCTGATGGCGGAGTCGACGTCCCGATTGGAGTCAACAAGCCTTGGCAAAGGCAACCCACGCGGAAATGGAAATTCGCTTCAGGTGCAGACCAGGAAGGTCTGTGGTGCTTCTCTTTCACAGGGAAGCAAGGGCCAGTCTGGAGGAGCCAAACCAGCGGTGGAAAGTTAAGGGTTCGTCGTCACTGAGGCTACTAGCCAACGGGCCAGCAACCGGACAGACGCGTCGAGCAGGAAAATGCAGAAGGGCCCCACGCAGAACTCGTGGAGTGTGGAGGGCTGATCTTCGGTGCAGATGGTGCTCGGCTTTGGGGCTTCTCAATCCCCAGAGCACAACTTCGAGGATGCCTCAGAAGCTGCGCTGGAAGCTACTCGCCAATTTTCCCAGGTAGCCGGTCCAACGTCTCTCGTCGCCTCCACGGATCTCAGCTTGGCTGTGGATGTGGATCAGGGTCAGAGAAGTCTGGAGGTCAAGGCGCTGGTCAGGCTCTGCAGTCGGTTCCTCGTAGAACTTGGGTAAAGCAAACGGCAGATCGCTTGTTGGTGCCTGTTTGCACAGGGTTGCCACTCCTTGGCCATAAGGGAGATTCTTCAGTCTTCTTGTCGTCGAAGGTCCAGAGTTTCGTGTCTAGTTTCAGTTCAGGATAATCCAAAGTCCTAGGGACTCAGCTCCCACTCTTATACTAATCAGGGGGGCTGGGTTACCTGCTAGGTCCCTCCTATGGGTGGGACCAGGGAGGGGGGTGGTTACACCCCCTTCCCTTTGTCCAGTTTCACACCAGGACTGGGGCTGGAGTGTCCCAGCACCGGTTTGAACCGGACTATGCATGGGACACCTAGTGTGCCCCAGGCAGTGTCTCGTTTCTTTCATCCCTCCCTGCCCCAATACACTAAGCCCTGTCTAGGGTGGTACTAGCACCACCCAAGTCAGGAAACCTATTGTCCAAGCCTCCCTCGCTGGAAGGACTCCCAGCAGCATGAGGTCAGACTTGTGTCTGTGGCAGCAGCATCCATTTTGTGATGCTGGGGTTCTGGTTAACTTTAACCGGGTAGTAGGTCTTCAACATGTCTTCTCCCTCTAGAAGGGGGGAATACTATCCTCATCGCCAGAAATGGGGTGGGGGTAGTATTCCAAAGTGTTAGACACCTTACACGACATGTTTTGATAAAGCCAAACCATAGTTACCATAACCGCGAGGATTATAAGGCACTTTAAGAGTATATGGTAGGCGATATCATAGAACAGCAATAAGGACATGGTTCCGAAAGCTGCAGACAGGCTCAGCTCATGCTAGAGCACCATCTCACATGTTACCAAGCACTCTGCCTTCAGGATTGTTAAGGCCTGCCATAGGAGTGACTGAAAAGTTACCCATGTGTCTATATATAAGGTAGGTATAGGAATACTATACCTAAGCAAGGGGTGATTACACGACCTTGCCCCAGCTGAGTGATCAGCCAGTTGTGTCATGATGGGAGGCCAGCCAGGGGTGGCATAATACATGCTGCAGCCCCTGGTAGGCCTAGGGTACACCCATGCCCTGGGTACCTAAGGTACACTGTACAGGGCCCTATAAGGTGATCCTTACCAATTGGGTTATGAACCTAAAGTACATAGTATGAATTCAGAGAGAGAACAGCTGGGCTGTGGGTCTGATTAGCAGGCCCACAGCCACATCTAAGTCGAAAACCAGTGAAGCAAAAGCAAAAAGTGGGGGTGACCATAGGAAGCAGACCCTACTCTCCTACACCTACCCTTTCAAAGGGGACCCCAACCACTGGAAGTGGAACTAAGGGGGCCTTTGTTGTGCCACCTGACCAACCACTGGCTTGGCAAGTGGCACAGCAGCATATTTCCAATAAGGAGCTATAGAGGGCAAAAATGTGCCAGAACACCCTTCACTCAACAACTATTTTAACAAGAAAGATCTGGCACACATGGGCACTTATCTGAATGTATTTGTATACATACAGGACTGGGAAGAGGAAAGATAATTTTATCAAAAACCTTGGTCACCTATTTAATAGCTTAATGTAACCCAATCCTGCGAGCCTCCTAATCTATTAAAATAAAGAAAACAGAGGAAATGAGAAAGTGGTCGGTCAGTGCTCTAAAAAATATTTAATTGACACATACCACCAATTTCAAATGTATATGTGCAAAAATTTGTGTAAGAAAGGAGAAAGTATCTCACGTGCGCACCACCAGAAGAGCTACTGGTCTCAAGTCTTGCTTTTTTCTAAGTGTCATGCAAGAGGAATATCATGTGCCAGGAATAGGAAGAAACCTCTGAACCTCTGGATCTGAAAGAGACACGTTAGTGATAGATTCCTTACCGTAGAATATCCCCAGGCGTCAGACTGGATCTGGAAAGTTTCGCTCAGCAGTACCCCTGCACGTCAGTAGGTGGCGTGGTGCAGCTCCGCGTCCGTCACTGGTGTCATAAGCGCCGAGATGACGCCACGGAGAGTACTTAGGTGCCACTCATGCGCGCTGACGTCAGTTCTTTCTTTTTCAGCGTCAGCAAGCGCAGATCCGGATTGAGCATGTACCTTAGTCACTCTTTGACTACTATTTTGGTGCACGTAGGGATGCCCGGCTTTAAGTCCTGTGAGGCCTGTCAACGGGATATGTCGGTGGCGGACGCCCACAATGTTTGCCTCTACTGCCTGGAGACTGCCGACGACTCCCAGGACTGCTGGGATTGTCGAGCCATGGCCCCCAAGGCCTTGTGGGAGCGGCGTAGGAAGTTGCTGGAGGTCCGACATTCGTCACACCGCCGCTCCGGGTCCAGGGGCCGTTCCCGGGACCACTCGCGGGACCGGAGCCGTCGCTCCTTAGGCTCCAAGTCTTCGCCTTCGGATTGCGGTAAGCGATGCCATAAAAAGTCGAAGAAGCGTGTTCGCTCTCCGTCATCTCCCCGTCGCTCCCCGGGGGCAGAAGCGGGAGACAGGTGCTTTGCCCCAGCGGCTCCCCTGGAGTCTGGGAGTCCCGCGGCCTACCCGCCATACCCGGGTCCGTCGGCGACTCCCGAACAGGTGCAAGAATTCCTTGCTACCATGGACTGCCTTTTTAGGCCTCGGGCTCCCGCCGGCATGCCTTCGGGCCCTGTGTACAGATCCTGTTGGGCCGGCAGCTCCGCCACCAGCGCTACAGAATCCTGCCCAGTGGCTCTGGCCCCGGCATCACGAGGTGAGGCGTTGCCGGCTTCGGACCCGGCACCGCCCTCGGAGCCACACTGGGTGCCGTTTGATCCTCCCTTGCCCCGGTTCCAGGACCATTTTGTTCCAGCCTGGGATCCGCATTAGGAGACAGAGCTGGTCCGACCCCGGCCGGTGCTGTTCTCGGCACCGTTCCCGACGCCGTTTGTCCCTTCTCCGGCTCCAGCTTTGCTACTGCGACCGGCTTCCTCTACGGCAGAGGTGGATGAAGACTGGGAAGGATACGAGGACCCTCTTGCCCGGCAATGTGACTCCGAGCAGGATTGGGTGGACGATTTGGAGGAGGAAGGTGACCTCGATGTCTCCTCTGACCCGGGGTTCGCCTACGATGGAGGAAGGTGCCGCCTACACGATGGTCCTCCGTCGGGCGGCTGAGGCCCTCAAGCATGACCTACCCACAGTGGCCCTCAAGACCAACCACCTCACCGAGGTGCTCCAGACGGAGTCCACTTCGTCGGAGCTGTTGCTTCCCTTCAATGACGGCCGGACCGACGTACTCTTTGGCACTTGGTCGAGGCCGGCCACGGGGGCCCCGGTGGATATAAACGTCGCCAGGCACCACCGACTGGCGCCCTGTGACCCCGCCTTTTTGACTACACACCCTACGCCTGACAGCCTGGTCATTCAGGGCTCGACGTCACAGAGTGCTTTTCCTACGGTCCCGCCAGATAAGGACTCTAAACGGCTGGACCAGTTTGGGAAGCGGTTGTTCTCTTCGGCCAGCTTAGGGCTGTTTGTTGGGCCGCTACTCCCACATGGTGTGGGATGCCGTTGCTCAGGTGTTGCCTCAGTGTCCTGAGGAGATGCAGGCTGTCCTTTCTCAGGCTATTGCTGAGGGTAAGGATGCGGCTACGTTCGCCATTCGGTGTGGGTTGGACACCAGTGACTCATTGAGCAGGGGGATTTCTACAACTGTGGCGTTGCGACGTCACGCCTGGTTGCGTTCGACTGGGTTCTCGCCCGATGTCCAAAGCTCGCTCATGGACATGCCCTTTGATGGCACCCGCCTGTTTGGCGACAAGGCTGACAGTGCCCTGGAGCGCTTTAAGGATTCGCGGGCTACAGCCAAGTCCTTGGGCCTTTCTACTAACAGCTCGGCCACTCTTGGTTTTCGTTCCTTTCGTGGCCAAGGTAGAGGCAGTCAGGCGTGCCCGTCCCCTAAGCCTGTGCAGAATCAGCCCCAGCGCGGCCGGGGTTGCGGTTTCTGCAGGTGCGGGTCGGGGAACCAGCGTGCGGGTCCGTCCACCTCCACCCCCGCCGCTTCCGCCTCCAAACCTTCCTAATCTGAGCTTCGGGGAGCACCCCACGCTGGTGGGTGATTACATCAGACAGGATCAGCGACCACCTCCCTCACTGGCGCGAGATTACATCAGACAAATGGGTGCTGCAGATAATCTGCCACAGTTACTCCCTTCCCTTTCAGTCCTCCCCTCCTGCTATGCCCCCTCGGTGCTACCGCATGTCGGGGGATCACTTGGCTCTTCTCCGAGAGGAATTCACGGCCCTCTTGGCCAAGGGGGCCATCAAGTGCGCTCCTGGACCGGAAGTAGGGAGTGGTTGTTATTCCCACTACTTTCTGGTCTCTAAGAAGAACAAAGGGGGTCTGCGTCCTATCTTGGACCTCCGGGACGTCAATCGCTTCCTCCGGAAAGAGAAGTTCAAGATGCTGACTCTGGCTCAGGTCTTAGCTGCCCTCGACCCTAGAGGGTAGCGTTGAACTTGCAGGACGCATATTTTCACATTCCCATCCTGCCGGCCCACCGGCGTTACCTGCGGTTCACGGTAGGCCAGGAGCATTTTCAGTTTGCCGTGCTCCCCTTCGGCCTTAACAGTGCCCCTCGAGTGTTCACGAAAGTGATGGCGGTGGTTGAGGCTTATCTGCGCAGGCGGGGGTGTCAGTTTTCCCCTACCTCGACAACTGGTTGGTGAAGGCCGGCTCGCCCCAGGCAGTCGTCACCCACCTTCAGACTACGGCCGACCTCCTGCATTTGCTGGGGTTCTCCATCAACGTGCAAAAGTCGCACCTGAGTCTCTCTCAGAAGCTCCCCTTCATCGGAGCGGTTCTGGATTTGACGCTGTTTCGGGTTCATCGTCCCGAGCAGCGAGTCCGGGATATTCAGGCTATGATTCCGACCTTTCAGTCTCTGTCCCGGGTTTCAGTCAGGGTGACCCTCCGGCTCTTGGGCCTGATAGCCTCCTGCATCCTGCTAGTGCACCATGCCAGATGGCATATGCGGGCTCTGCAGTGGGACCTGAAGTTCCAGTGGGCGCAGCATCGGGGCAACCTGTCCGATCATGTCCAGATCTCGGAGGGCACTGCATGACACTTGCAGTGGTGGCTAACGAATCGCAATTGGGTCTATGGCAGATCCCTCTCCATTCCCCAACCGGAGCACACAGTTGTGACGGATGCGTCCCTCCTGTGATGGGGAGGCCACTTGGGAGAGGCGGAAATCAGAGGTCTCTGGTTGCCGGCAGAGTCCCGGCTCCTTATCAACCTCTTGGAGCTGCGGGCAATCCGTCTTGCACTGAAAGCATTCCTTCCCTCTGTCCGGGGGAGTGTGGTGCAGGTGTTCACGGACTACACTACCGCCATGTGGTATTGCAACAAACAGGGCGGGGTGGGGTCGTGGACCCTATGTCAGGAGGCTCTGCACCTCTGGACGTGGCTGGAACGTCAAGGCATTACCTTGGTGGTTCAACATCTGGCTGGTTCTCTGAACGCCAGGGCAGACTAACTCAGCCGCCGGTGCTTGATGGACCACGAATGACGTCTGAACTCGGACGTGGTGCAAGGTCTCTTTCATATGGCACAGCGAGAGGTCGCCGGGCAGCCAAGCAACCCACAAAGACGCCATCAGCAACCACCACCACCTCATCAGGACCGCCAAGAGGACCTCCTTCAAAGACCGCCTCGACAACAACGCACACAACAGCAAGGAGCTCTTCAACGTCGTGAAGGAACTCTCCAACCCCAGCTCCAACGCCAACGACATCCCGCCATCGACTCCCTCGCCACCTTCTTCCACCACAAGATCGTAGACATCCATGACAGCTTCAACCCCCGGACGACCCTAACAAGCCCCAACACGCCGGACCCACCACACCCCACCGACCACGACCCCCTGACAACCTGGACCAACGTGAGCATCGAAGACACAATCAAGACCATGGGAACAATCCACTCCGGCTCGCCGTCTGACTCTTTTCCACACCACATCTTTAACAAAGTCGTCAGCACCATCGCACCCCACCTGCGTAACATTATCAACCTCTCCTCCGAAACCGCGACCTTCCCTGAGAGCTGGAAACACACCGTGATCAACACCCTACCGAAGAAACCCAAGGCGGACCCGAGCGAACTCAAAAACTTCCGGCCCATCTCCCTGCTTCCGTTCCCAGCTAAGGTTATCAAGAAGATAGTCAACATCCAGCTCACCCGCTACCTCGAAGACAACTGCATCCTGGACCCCTCCCAGTCAGGATTCCGCAGCAACCACAGCACTGAGACCGCCCTCATCGTCGCCACAGACAACATCAGGATCCTACTGGGCAGCAGCGAGATGGCGGCCCTCATCATTCTGGACCTCTCCGCCGCCTTCGACACCGTCTGCCACCACACACTACGCACACGACTCCACAACGCAGGGATCCGAGACAAGGCCCTGGACTGGACCTCCTCCTTCATCTCCGGCAGAACCCAGAGTCCGCCTCCCCCCGTTCTGATCCAAAGCCTCCGAGATCATCTGCGGCGTCCCGCAGGGATCCTCCCTCAGCCCGACGCTGTTCAACGTCTACATGGCGCCTCTCGCACGCATCGCCTCAACATAATCTCCTACGTCGACGACATGCAACTGATCCTCTCCCTCACCAAGGACCCCCTCACCACCAAATCCATCCTCCACCAGGGAATGAAGGCCGTCGCCGACTGGATGGAGGATAGCCACCTTAAGCTGAACACAGACAAGACGGAGATCCTCATCCTCGGTCCCAACCCCTCAGCATGGGACGACTCCTGGTGGCCCGCGTCGCTGGGGACACCCCCCGCAACCACCAACCACGCACGCAACCTGGGAGTCATCCTCGACTCAAAACTCGCCATGACCAAACAAGTCAACGCTGTCTCCTCCACCTGCTTCAACCCCCTCCGTATGCTCCGCAAGATCTACAGATGGATCCCGACAGACACAAGGAAAACAGTCACCCATACCCTAGTCAGCAGCAGACTTGACGACGGAAACGCCCTCTACGCCGGAGCCCCGACCAAGCTCATCAACAGACTGTAAAGAATCTAGAATGCCTCTGGATGCCTGATCCTCGACGTCCCGCGCCACGACCACATCACCCCCCACCTGAGGAACCTGCACTGGCTCCCTGTCGACAAAATAATCTCCTTAAAGCTCCTGATCCACGCACACAAGGCTCTCCACAAGATCGGCCCAGCCTATCTCAACAGTCGGCTCTCCTTCTACGTACCCAACAGGAAAGTCCGCTCCGCAGACCTCTCCCTGGCTACCGTCCCACGCATCCGTAGAACCACAGCGGGAGACAGATCCTTCTCCCACCGCGCCGTCAAGACCTGGAACACCCTCCCCCTCATCCTACGACAAACCGAAGACCTTCTAACCTTCAGGAGGCAACTCAAGACCTGGCTGTTCGACCAGTAGCAACAGCACCCCCCTCTCCCCACCCTCAGCGCCTTGAAACCCTTGCGGGTATGTAGTGCCCTTTACAAATTATTTGATTGATTGATTGATTTCAGCAGTGGGGAGAGCCTTGGTTAGATCTATTCACCTCCGCCAGGCGTCCCTCCACTAAAACGGTTTACGCCTGTCGGTGGAACAAATTTGTGGCATGGTGCACAGCGAAGGCTGTGGATCCCCTTTCTGCCCCTCTTTTCTGTTCCTGCTTTCCTTGGCCCGGCAGGGCTCTGCTCTGGGCACTATCAAAGGTTATCTTTCTGCCATCTCTGCCTTTCTCTGGCTTTCTGATCAGCCTTCTCTTTTTAAGTCTCCGGTTGTTAACCGTTTCCTGAAAGGCATTACACACATGTTCCCTCCAGTTCCGTTCATAATACCCCACTGGGACTTGAACCTTGTGTTGACTTACTTGATGTGCGCTACCTTTGAGCCGCTTCACAGTTGTCCTTTGCGTCTTCTCACCTTAAAGATTGCTTTCCTGGTTGCTATCACCTCTGCCAGAAGAGTGAGTGAGCTCCAGGCCCTTTCTTCCAAACCTCCTTTCCTTTCTGTTCATTCGGACAAGGTGGTTTTAAGGACCCGTCCTTCTTTCTTGCCGAAGGTTGTTACGCCCTTCCACATCGGGCAGACCATCACTTTGCCCACCTTCTTTCCGCCTCTGCATCCTTCAAAAGAGGAAGAGAGGCTCCACCGTCTGGACCCGAAACGTGCGCTCTCGTTTTATCTGAAGCGCACACAGCGGTTCCGGGTGGAAGACCAACTCTTTGTTGGCTACGTGGGCGCCAAAAAAGGTTGGGCCGTGCACAAGCGGACCATCTCTCGGTGGGTCGTTCTGTGCATCAAGGCCTGATACTCGTTGGCTAAGAAGGAGCCTCCTGTGGGGCTGCGTGCCCATTCCACGAGGGCAACGGCAGCCACTACTGCCTTGGGACTTGCAGGACATTTGTCAGGCAGCTACGTGGGCCTCGCTGCACACGTTTACCAAGCACTACTGCCTTGACAGTCAAGTCCAGAGGGACTGTTTCTTTTGCCGTTTCGTGCTCCTTGACATTCTGGTGTAATCTTGTTCGCAGACCCACCACCGGGGTTGGTATTGCTGGGGTATCTATTCTGAGGTAAGGAATCTATCACTAACGTGTCTCTTTCAGATGCACAAGTTACTACTTGTGTAACGATATATCTGTAAGAGACATCAGTTAGTGATAGTTTCCTTACCGCCCCACCCATCCTCCCCGTTCTGTGAACTGGTTACTAGGGTTAAGGTCATCCCTCTTAGGGCCCTAGTTTTCTGCATCAGTGGTCAGTATCTTGCATGGCTCTGCGTTCCTGGCGTGGAAAGTCGTGTACAGAACTGACGTCAGCGTGCATGGGTGGCGCCTAAGTACTCTCCGTGGCGTCATCTCGGCGCTTACGACGCCAGTGACGGACGCGCAGGGGTACTGCTAAGCGAAACTTTCCGGATCCAGTCTGACGCCTGGGGATATTCTAAGGTAAGGAATCTATCACTAACTAATGTCTCTTACAGATATATCGTTACACAAGTAGTAACTTGTGCGGTATTGCCAACCTCATGGTGGATCCAGGCTTGGGGCCTCTACCCTCAGAATACAGAAGCCCATCTTCCCAAAAGATGCTATGGGACCCACTGATAGTCCCTGCTTCCTCAGCAGCCGCTTGCTGTCTGCGGGGTTCAAGGGAGTGGCAGGACTGCTGCTCCAAACTCAAATCTGCCCTGTAAGGGCCTCCTGCCCCCAGGAACTCTGCCTGGTCAGGCCCAAGTTCCTATGAGGCAGTACCTTCACAGGGGCTGAGATCATCTCCCTCGGGAGCCTGATCTTTACTGGGAGTTTGTGAGGAAGATAAAGCCTTATCCTTCCTGTGCCTTCTCTTGGGAAGCACCTGGTCCATTTTTCCAGGATCCAGTGCTTTGCCAGTGCTGAACTGTTTGGCCTGAGCCCCGGTGACAGTAAACACAATGGCAGATTTCCATCATCTCTGCATGAGTCCTGAACTCCACTTCAGCCCAGGCTGAAGTTTCCAGATCATTGCCCAACAAACAATCTACAGGTAGGTCTGGAGATCCTAGAACCTTTTTAGGTCTGGTTACCCCTACCCAGCTTAGGTTCACAACTGCCAAGGAATGGTCACTCCTGACATTGCTAGCATTGGTGACTTGGTATACTTGCCAAGAATGATCTGATCAGGGAACACAAGTTTCTCTGTCACCATAGTGACACTGGCCTCAATGTCCCTGTAAGCCATTGCTTCTTTTCCATTTATCAAAGGCTGTTGTCTCTACCTGCCCAAGTTAGTGGGACTGACAAATAGGGTGGCAAGGTCTATGCCACCATCAAAGACTAGAACAGCCTGAGCTGGAGTCCTAGTCAGAACCCATCTCAGAACCCAAGGTTAACCCCACTAATCCACTGGTTGCTGTACTACTACTTGTACTTATGCTAGGGGGAGCAGGTGCCTTAGGGGCAGTGATAGTAGGAGTTTCCTTGGCCTTCGGACAATCAGCATTTATTGTCCAATGGGTCTTTACCTCACATAAATAACACCAAGGTTTCGTTTTGCCTTTCTTGGAATTTTGGGACTCACCTCCAGATGCACGTTTTTGGGGCCCTTGTTAAGACTAGTTTTAGCTCTACTTTTGTCCCCACCCTTATCCTGGGATTTAGAAGAATCTTGTTTCTTCTGGTTACCTCCATTACCATGGGTTTTCTGCTTAACCCTGGTGCAGACCCATTTGTCTGCCTTCTTTCCCAATTCTTGGGGAGAGGTCAGATCAGAGTCCACCAGGTACTGATGCAAAAGTTGGTTCTGACAGTTATTAAGGATGTGCTACTTCATCATCAAATTGTACAATCATTCATAGTCATAGTCATGTACTTTGCTTCCATGAAGCCAGCATTCCAGAGCCTTAATAGCACTCTCTACAAAATATACCCAGTCCTGGGTGTGTGCCTTCTGGATATCTCTGAACTTAATACTATACTGTACCATGGTTAAGCCAAAACTATCTATGAGAGCACTCTAATACTGAGTAATTGTCAGTATCCTCTTCTCTAACAGTTGTTAGCAAAGGAGAGCCACAGGATAGCTGCCCCTTACTCTTGAGGGACCCTCTGAACTTTGCAGGCCCTCTCCAAAGCAGTGATCCATTTATGGAAATCATCCACCCCCTGGTTAAGGAGGGACTAACTTGCTCAGGTTCCTATTGTCAAAAGAAGTTTCTCTGATTCCGGGGACACTGTTGCTACCACCGTGGGACGCTAGTCCCAATTTTGTCCTAGCCTTCTGGACTATTTATCAAGGGCTAAATGATCTCTCCTGAGTCTGAGACTTGCATTCTCAAGTTCGAGTATTTGGTACTCCCTGTCCAAAGAGCTGTCCCTCTTACTAAAGATGGAGGACCATGTGGAATTTCCTGAGGCATCGGACTCTCTAAAGTAGGACCTAGAACTCCTTGGTCTACTCTGGACCCTCCCAGGAGGAACACAGGGTATGTTCACTATTCCCTGAGAAGTCAGAGTTTGGCAGGTTAGAATCTTTTGAGTCCTCTTGCCCAAACTAAGAATTGAGATAATCAGGAAGAGCCCCTGATGCTCCCTCTTCAGGAGTATTCCCGCCCACATTATCCTGGTCTTCTGCCTCAACAGGATGACCATCATCCTTATGCAGCAGCTCTAAGAGGAGCTTAATGGTGGGGGTTGTCACCTGCTTTATCTTTAGAAGGCTACACAGGATCCTTAGTTCCTGGAACTCTAGACCACTGTACTTAGCAGACTGGGGTGCACTGGTATCCCCAACTAAAGACATGGTTCCAGGTGTAGTGAGGGGTTGCACCTACCTATCCTAGTGGAAACTAAACTCTCTGAGTTTGGAGAAAGGGTTGTGCTAGACCAATTAACTATCCAACCCTAAGTTCAGTAGAACTTACATATTCTAAGCTGTATTAAATGTGTGTGAGAAGTTGGCCTGGCATATGCTGTTCCTAGTTATAGGGACACCTTGCACCAGTCCAATTCGACTCGTATTGATGATAGGTTTAAGACAACCTTTAAAGAAAGCTATCCTAGTGGTAGCTGTGGAGAGCAGCCTTCAGGCTAAGTCTTGAAGGAGTGTTAAGCTTATTGTTTTACCATAATAACCTCTTGAATAACCAAATGAAAGAGTAGCCCACACAGGTATATATATAAAATATATGTATTTATTCTAGACAGAATCCCACAGTCACTTTATGTGGCTAGTGGCAAAGTTACGTTTCAAACAAGCATTTCTAAACACAATAAATAGCACAGAAATCAATGGGCCCCAGGGGGGGACCAAACCATATACTAAAATAGTGGTATAAGAACCACGACAATTCTACAGGCAATGCCTAGGGCATTCAGGATCGCTTGCCCCTTCAGAATCCACCCACAGTTAAGAGGAAGGGGACCCACGGGAGACGCGTGCAGTGCAAAGAGCTGCTATCGGGATCGCAATGATAGCCTATGGAGAATGTCGCGGTTGAATATTCACAGTTAAAGGACACTTGTAGCAACAGTACAAAGTTAAGGTTATAGACTTAAGACTTTGGGGAGCCCACCACCACTGGAGTACCGAAGTACCACTGTTACCTGCCCCAGGGAAGCCGGGTGCATAGGTCGATTCTGGTGTCGGGTCGCGGGCTGATTTCCTATGGGAAAGTAGTCCAAACTGCTGCTAGCTGCGAGTGTCGCTGAAGTCGTGAAGATTGAAGTTGAAGAGAAGATAAAGATGAACCTGAAAGCAGAGGGGACAGAGTCTGGGTCACAGCAAGTGACCAGGGAGCTCACAGCAAGGAGCTCGTGGAAGTCGGGTGCTTCAGGTGTAGGAAGTACAGCTGGGCTCTGCAGTCACGGGCTCCGGGAGGCTTCAAGGAAGGCCAGCTTCTGGAGGGCGACTGTCCCACGTTGGCTGAGGGTCGCTGCGGTGTTAGTGTCCCGATTGGATCCACTAAGCCTTGGCAACCGCAACCCACGCAAAATAAACAAAGCAGCTGCTGGTGCAAACCCACGAGGTCTGAGGGTGCTCTCCTTTGCAGGGAGCGTAGAGCAGGCCTGGAGCAACCAGGGGAACTCTTAGAAGCAAAGATTGTCCTCCGCCAGGGCCCACAAGTCGAGGGACAAGGGACCGCGGAAGGCAGCAAAATGGAGTGCGTAAAAGGGCTCCCACGGGCCACCGGAGCGGGCCAGGGAGCTGAGGGTCGGCACAAATGCTGCTGGATGGTTGGCTCAGAAATGGGCCAAAGCACAACTTCCCCACTGGTCGGGGTCGTGTGCTGGACAAGAAGTGGCCGGTGTCTCGGGGTATGCGGGGATCTCGACACCCACGTGGTCCAGGGTGCTCAGACTTGCTGGGCACACTCACAGGATGCTGGGATGCACTGGAGACCCACCTCGAGGTTGCTGGAAGGCGTCGAAGGTCGTGAGAGCCACGAAGTTCCAACCGGGTATCTTGTAGTCTTTTAGGTGCCTGCCAAGCAGGGGGATAACTCCTTTATCCCAAGGGAGATTTCTTCAGTCAGCTGGGCAGCAGCTCGTCGAAGGTCAGTTCTGTGAAGTCCTGTACGAATCTAAAGCTCTAGGGCAAAGTTATTCCCATATATCCCCAAGATTAGGGGATGGTCCAAAATAGAGCCTACCAATCAGAGTAGAGGCGGGAAAGGGTGGCTACACCCACTCCCCTTTGTGTGTTTCCCGCCTGGGCGAGGGGCAGGATGCCCCTGAACCGGTTCCAGGCGGTGTATGCAGAATTGGGGCTCTGCAGCTGCCTACGTGCAACTCTGAATGGACTTTTGGTGCACCCACCCTGTTCCAATCCACATATCCTGTCTGGGGAGGTGCTGGCACCTCCCTGCCACAGGAGCCCTATTGTCCAGATGGCGAGGCTGGGGTTTTCCCCAGCAACAGCCAGCCAGAGTCGTGTAGGTGGCGAACAGTAGCCATTTTGTGGTACATGTGCACTTTTAAATTGGTTTCCAAAATCTACCGCTTTTCCCATATCACCCTCCTAGCAAGGGGGAATCGTGCCCCCATGCCCATGGCTGGACTGGGGGTATGATTCCTTCATGTTTGACACCAAACACGATATGGTTCTGTGTAGCCAGTCCCAAGTTACAGCGATGACGCAATAACTTATAATGCGGTAAGAGTATATGGTATGGCTACACTACAAACAACCCAGTAACGGTGTTACGAAGGTTGCAGAGAGGTCCTACTCACGTAGGGGTCCCCCCTCACACATACCTCAGCACCCAGCCCTGTAGGATTACCAGGGCCTGCCATAGGGGTGACCTATGAGAGTATATGTGTTGTAATGGTATGGGACATAGGGTACCTACATCCCGGTAAGGGGTGCTAGCACCACCTTACCCAGGCTACAGTAGTGGCCTGGTGGTGTCAGTTTGGGTGGCTGTCCCAGGGTGGCACAATAAGTGCTGCAGCCCTGGTAGGCCTACTGGGGGACCCATGCCCTGGGTACCTAGGGTACCATCTACAAGGGACTGGAAGGGCATGCCCAGCATCCAATTATGTTTGTACCTAGAGTACTCACAACAGTTTTAGGGAGAAAGCAGATAGGCTGGGGTCCTGGATAGCAGGATCCCAGCCAGACTAGTCAAAAACCACTTAAATACCCGGCAAAAAGTTGGGGGCAACCATTAGTCAGATTCCACTCTCCTACATAACCCCCCCCCAAACGAAAGGAGATAAGGCTAACCTTGTCCAGATAAGCCTTTATTTCCTGAGTGGCCATATAAGGAAGAACCTGTACTAACATGGTTGCTCCCTGTGTCATGGTCCACTTGGGAAATCCTACCCCAAGGGGTTCTAGAGTTTCTCCAAAGTCTAGGGAAATTACCTGTATTGGTTTTTGGGTCAGAGGTGGGCTGGTGGGGTGTCTGAGTCTGGAAGTGAGACCCTACTTGGGTTGGTCTCAACCTCCTCAGATCACTGGCCACTATGGAAGCCTTTCTGCCCAGGACGGTGTCATATCTGGCCCTAAGGGTCAACCTCTGGCTGCCTACAGCTGGGGGTTGGGTCCCTTTGGCTGGAATAGTGGAGGGCACTGGAAGGTTTGGGGCAGCTAGGCCCCAGGTTTCCCTGTGCTCAACAACATCCATTTGAGGGGTGCCTATACCTAGGGGTAAGGGGGATCCCTCAGTTTGTAGAGGAATATTCACCTGGCTGAAACTACTCTGCTGGGTGTCCCTAATCTGTTGATGAGGGGATTCCTCTGGGCAGGGGCCCAATAAGGGTCCACTGACCTCCCTGACCTCTGCAGCCCTGGGCTGACTGAGGCAGGGTAGAGAGGGGCAGGATACCTGCTCCAGACTGGGTACCACCTTGGAAGGATCCCCTGCCATCAGAGAGGTGAGCAGGCCAGGCCTGTCCACTTCTGGGGCAGTTACTTCACAAGGAGCAGGATCAGTTCCCTGAGAAACTGGACCTTTACCTGTAGTCTGGTGGGGGGAAGACTGCTCTTCCTCCCCTATGCTCTCTGTTTGTGTAGAGTGATCCATAGTTTCAGGCTTCACTCTTTCTATTTCCTCCTGGGGTGGAGGTGAGGCCCTCAGGGTCTCATCCACTCTCTCAGGAATTCCTACCATTTTCAAATGGGCCTTGTGGTCAACCTCAGCCCAGGCTGAGATTTCTAGATCATTCCCCAGTAGACAATCTACAGGCAAGTTTGGGGACACTGCCACTCTCTTGGGGCCAGTGACTCCTCCCCAGCTGAGATTTATCACTGCCATGGGATGATCTGTCCTGATTCCATCAATGTTGGTCACCTGATAGCTAAACCCAGGTAAAAGCTGATCTAGGGGCACTAGTCTCTTGGTCACCATGGTGACACTGGCCCCTGTGTCCTTATAGGCCACAGCCTTCTGACCATTGATTATTGGTTCTTGTCTGTACCTGCCCAGAATACTGGGGCTCATGGTAAAGTTGGCAAACCCCATGCCACCATCACAGACCATAGTTGCTAATGCAGGGGACCTGGCTAGGCCAGAGTCCACTGGTGTCCCCAAAGAGAACCCAACTAAGTTTTTGGGTGCACTCCCACCACCTGGGGGATTACTACTAGTAGTAACAGGAGGTGTTGGAGCTGGTTTTGGAGGAACACTTTCTTTGTTGCCATTCTTAGGACAGCTGGAGTCAGTTTTCCAGTGGCCAGGTTTCTTACATACATGGCAATAGGGTTTCTTGGTATTAGAGGAAGGATTTTGGGACCCACCCCCAGCACTGGTTTGTTGGGGCCCTTCAGATGACTTTTCTTGTTTATCATCCCCACCTTTCTCTTTGGGCTTAGTGGAATCCTTCTTCTGGTCACCAACTTGGTTCTTAGGCCTGATCCTGGTTCTGACCCATTTGTCTGCCTTCTTTCCCAATTCTTGGGGAGAGGTCAGATCAGAGTCTACCAGGTGCTGGTGTAAAAGTTGGTTCTGACAATTATTAAGAATCTGCTCCCTCATAATGAGATTATACAATCCTTGATAATCATTAACTTTACTGCCATTTAACCAACCTTCCAGTGCCTTGGTTGCACAATCCACAAAGTCTACCCAATCTTGATTCTGTGCTTTCTGGGTGTCTCTGAACTTAAGTCTGTATTGATCAGTGGTTAAGCCAAACCCATCTATTAAAGCAGCCTTCAAGATATAATAATCATCAGCATCCTCTTCTCTTACAGAGAGGAGCTTGTCTCTCCCTTTGTCTGAAAAGGAGAGCCACAGGATTGCTGCCCACTGCTCTACAGGGACCCTCTGTACTCTACAGGCCCTTTCAAGAGCAGATATCCATTTGTGGATATCATCCCCATTCTGATAGGGGGGCACAATCTTGTGGAGGTTCCTATTGTCAGGGACTTTCTCTCTAACTCTAGGGGTTTCCTTACTGCCACCAGGGATCTCTAGACCCCACTTTCTTGAAGCTTTCTGAAGCTCCAGGGTTTCCCTGTCCAATGCTAACTGTTCTCTCTTAAGCTCAAGCTTAGCCTGCTCAAATTTGATCAGTCTGCATTTCCTCTCATGAGAGGTTTCTCTTCTCTGAGAAGAGGCAGAGGACCCTTTGGATCCCCTAGAATGGTTGGATCCCACTGAGGGGGATCTGTTCCTTCTGGGGTCCACCACTCTCCTTTTAAGGGTGGAGGGAGTGCCTCTTGGGCCATCACCTCCATGCTGTGAGTGGTTTGTGTCTTCCAGGTCAGGATTTTCATCCTCTTCCTGTTCCTCTTCAGATTCCACTCTGGGAGTGTCCTCTTCTGAGGGGTGCCCACCCACGTTGTCCGTCCCTCTGGATCCTATGGACTCCATAAAGTCTGCTATGAGCAGGATCTCTTTGAGACGTTTTGTGTTGGCACCTCTTTCTGTCTTCAGTCTCCTAAGGGTGCACATTTCCCTGAGCTCAGCAAAGGTGAAATTATCATACTTATCTACTGGGACCCTCTGGGGTCCTTCCATAGCCTTAGTGCCACTTGAAGACATGTTTAGTGTAGTGATGTATCTACCTACACTAAGTGTGGCCTACTGAACCCTCTCTTGAGTTGTAGTCAAGGTGTGCTAGACCCTCTACACACAACTCCAAGTTCAGTAGAACTTATTGTATTCTAGCTTGACTTTATATGTACCTTTGGTACCTTGTGGCTTTCACTTTAGAAATTCAATGTGTTATCTGGTAAAACAATGGCAAGCTTGAATCCCACCGCTGCCACCAATGTGAGAAGTTGGCCTGGCATATGCTGTTCCTAGTTATAGGGACACCTTGCACCAGTCCAATTCGACTCGTATTGATGATAGGTTTAAGACAACCTTTAAAGAAAGCTATCCTAGTGGTAGCTGTGGAGAGCAGCCTTCAGGCTAAGTCTTGAAGGAGTGTTAAGCTTATTGTTTTACCATAATAACCTCTTGAATAACCAAATGAAAGAGTAGCCCACACAGGTATATATATAAAATATATGTATTTATTCTAGACAGAATCCCACAGTCACTTTATGTGGCTAGTGGCAAAGTTACGTTTCAAACAAGCATTTCTAAACACAATAAATAGCACAGAAATCAATGGGCCCCAGGGGGGGACCAAACCATATACTAAAATAGTGGTATAAGAACCACGACAATTCTACAGGCAATGCCTAGGGCATTCAGGATCGCTTGCCCCTTCAGAATCCACCCACAGTTAAGAGGAAGGGGACCCACGGGAGACGCGTGCAGTGCAAAGAGCTGCTATCGGGATCGCAATGATAGCCTATGGAGAATGTCGCGGTTGAATATTCACAGTTAAAGGACACTTGTAGCAACAGTACAAAGTTAAGGTTATAGACTTAAGGCTTTGGGGAGCCCACCACCACTGGAGTACCGAAGTACCACTGTTACCTGCCCCAGGGAAGCCGGGTGCATAGGTCGATTCTGGTGTCGGGTCGCGGGCTGATTTCCTATGGGAAAGTAGTCCAAACTGCTGCTAGCTGCGAGTGTCACTGAAGTCGTGAAGATTGAAGTTGAAGAGAAGATAAAGATGAACCTGAAAGCAGAGGGGACAGAGTCTGGGTCACAGCAAGTGACCAGGGAGCTCACAGCAAGGAGCTCGTGGAAGTCGGGTGCTTCAGGTGTAGGAAGTACAGCTGGGCTCTGCAGTCACGGGCTCCGGAAGGCTTCAAGGAAGGCCAGCTTCTGGAGGGCGACTGTCCCACGTTGGCTGAGGGTCGCTGCGGTGTTAGTGTCCCGATTGGATCCACTAAGCCTTGGCAACCGCAACCCACGCAAAATAAACAAAGCAGCTGCTGGTGCAGACCCACGAGGTCTGAGGGTGCTCTCCTTTGCAGGGAGCGTAGAGCAGGCCTGGAGCAACCAGGGGAACTCTTAGAAGCAAAGATTGTCCTCCGCCAGGGCCCACAAGTCGAGGGACAAGGGACCGCGGAAGGCAGCAAAATGGAGTGCGTAAAAGGGCTCCCACGGGCCACCGGAGCGGGCCAGGGAGCTGAGGGTCGGCACAAATGCTGCTGGATGGTTGGCTCAGAAATGGGCCAAAGCACAACTTCCCCACTGGTCGGGGTCGTGTGCTGGACAAGAAGTGGCCGGTGTCTCGGGGTATGCGGGGATCTCGACACCCACGTGGTCCAGGGTGCTCAGACTTGCTGGGCACACTCACAGGACGCTGGGATGCACTGGAGACCCACCTCGAGGTTGCTGGAAGGCGTCGAAGGTCGTGAGAGCCACGAAGTTCCAACCGGGTATCTTGTAGTCTTTTAGGTGCCTGCCAAGCAGGGGGATAACTCCTTTATCCCAAGGGAGATTTCTTCAGTCAGCTGGGCAGCAGCTCGTCGAAGGTCAGTTCTGTGAAGTCCTGTACGAATCTAAAGCTCTAGGGCAAAGTTATTCCCATATATCCCCAAGATTAGGGGATGGTCCAAAATAGAGCCTACCAATCAGAGTAGAGGCGGGAAAGGGTGGCTACACCCACTCCCCTTTGTGTGTTTCCCGCCTGGGCGAGGGGCAGGATGCCCCTGAACCGGTTCCAGGCGGTGTATGCAGAATTGGGGCTCTGCAGCTGCCTACGTGCAACTCTGAATGGACTTTTGGTGCACCCACCCTGTTCCAATCCACATATCCTGTCTGGGGAGGTGCTGGCACCTCCCTGCCACAGGAGCCCTATTGTCCAGATGGCGAGGCTGGGGTTTTCCCCAGCAACAGCCAGCCAGAGTCGTGTAGGTGGCGAACAGTAGCCATTTTGTGGTACATGTGCACTTTTAAATTGGTTTCCAAAATCTACCGCTTTTCCCATATCACCCTCCTAGCAAGGGGGAATCGTGCCCCCATGCCCATGGCTGGACTGGGGGTATGATTCCTTCATGTTTGACACCAAACACGATATGGTTCTGTGTAGCCAGTCCCAAGTTACAGCGATGACGCAATAACTTATAATGCGGTAAGAGTATATGGTATGGCTACACTACAAACAACCCAGTAACGGTGTTACGAAGGTTGCAGAGAGGTCCTACTCACGTAGGGGTCCCCCCTCACACATACCTCAGCACCCAGCCCTGTAGGATTACCAGGGCCTGCCATAGGGGTGACCTATGAGAGTATATGTGTTGTAATGGTATGGGACATAGGGTACCTACATCCCGGTAAGGGGTGCTAGCACCACCTTACCCAGGCTACAGTAGTGGCCTGGTGGTGTCAGTTTGGGTGGCTGTCCCAGGGTGGCACAATAAGTGCTGCAGCCCTGGTAGGCCTACTGGGGGACCCATGCCCTGGGTACCTAGGGTACCATCTACAAGGGACTGGAAGGGCGTGCCCAGCATCCAATTATGTTTGTACCTAGAGTACTCACAACAGTTTTAGGGAGAAAGCAGATAGGCTGGGGTCCTGGATAGCAGGATCCCAGCCAGACTAGTCAAAAACCACTTAAATACCCGGCAAAAAGTTGGGGGCAACCATTAGTCAGATTCCACTCTCCTACAATGTGCCTAATATTAGTGATGGTTTTTCAATTAATCCACACCAAGATTATCTGGTAAAACAATGCAGGCTTGAATCCCAACCGCTGCACACCAATGTGAGAAGCTGGCTTGGTACATGGTGCACACTTATGTAAGTGGGCACCCTGCACCAATCCAAACGACCCTTAGGGTGATTTTAGTGGTCTTTGACAGCCTTAGAAAGCTCTCTAAGTGGTAGTTGTGGAGAGCAGCCTTCCGGCTTAGTCCAGAAGGAGTGTAAAGCAGCTTGTTTTACCAGAGCATAATCTTATTGGTATAGATTAAGTGAAAAAGAACCACACAATGTATTTATAAAAATATGCATTTATTATAAGACACTCACTAACAAATACAGATATCTCCTAGCTGGAGACACAATGAACAAGTTACTTACCTTCGGTAACGATGTATCTGTAAGAAACATTAGTTAGTTAGATTCCTCACCTTAGAATATCCCCAGGCGTCAGACTGGATCCGGAAGATTTTTGTAGCAATACCCCTTGCGCGTCGCTAGGCGTCGTCTGCGGCTCAGCGTCCGTCGTTGGCGTCGTGCGCCGGAATGACATCGTCGGAGTACTTAGACGCCGCCCTCGCGCGCTGACGTCAGTTCTTGTACATAGCTTTCCGCGCCAGGAACGCAGAGCCATGCAAGAGACCGACACTGGTGCCAAAAAATCTAGGGCCCTGAAAAGGATAGCCTTAACCCTAGATGTCAGTTCGCAGAACGGGGAGGATGGGTGGGTCGGTGAGGAATCTAACTAACTAATGTTTCTTACAGATACATCGTTACCGAAGGTAAGTAACTTGTTCATCTGAAAGAAACACGTTAGTTAGATTACTCACCTTAGAATAGATACCCTAGCAATACCAACCCCGGTGGTGGGTCTGCGAACCAAGATCACACCAGAAAGTCCTGGAGGACAGAACGGCCAAAGAAGCCATCCCTCCGGACTTGGCTGTCTAGGCAATAATGCCTGGCAAAAGTGTGCAGCGAAGCCCACGTCGCCGCCTGACAGATGTCCTGCAAAGGGACTCCCCGTCCCAAAGCAGTAGTAGACGCTGTGGCCCGAGTAGAATGGGCTCGCAGCCCAACAGGAGGGTCCTTTTTTGCCAAGGAATAACAGGTTTTTATACACAAAACGACCCACCGGGAGATGGTCCGTTTGTGCACAGCTTTCCCCTTCTTAGCACCCACGTAGCCAACGAAAAGCTGGTCGTCCACCCGGAACTGTTTTGTGCGGTCCAAATAAAAGGAGAGCGCATGTTTTGGGTCCAGACGGTGGAGCCGCTCTTCCTCTTTGGAAGGATGCGGAGGTGGAAAGAAGGTGGGCAAGGTGACAGATTGCCCAAGATGAAAGGGTGTCACAACTTTTGGTAGAAAGGAAGGACAAGGCCGAAGGACAACCTTGTCCGGATGAACAGATAGAAAAGGAGGCTTGGACGATAGAGCCTGGAGTTCACTCACCAGTCTAGCCGAGGTGATGGCTACCAGGAAAGCAGTCTTAAGAGTCAGAAGACGAAGAGGACAATTGTGAAGAGGCTCAAAGGGAGCACACATCAGAAATGTTAAGACAAGATTCAAGTCCCACTGAGGCATTACGAAAGGGACAGGAGGGAACGTGTGAGTAATGCCTTTAAGAAAGCGTGAAACTACAGGGGACTTGAAAAGAGCAGGCTGATCAGGAAGCCGTAAGAAGGCAGAGATGGCAGCAAGATAACCTTTCAAGGTGCCCAAGGCAGAGCCCTGCTGGGCCAAAGAAAGAAGAAATAGGAGAACCTCAGAAAGAGGGGCGGAAAGGGGATCCACAGCCTTTGCTGTGCACCATGCCACAAATTTGTTCCACCTGCAGGCGTATACCGATTTAGTGGAGGGACGCCTGGCTGCCAGAATGACATCACAGACTTCAGGAGGCAAGTCAAATGGAATCAACTGTCACTGCTCAATATCCACGCATGGAGGTGGAGGCTGGACAGGTACGGGTGGAGGACCGTCCCCTGCAGCTCCTGAAGAGGCAGTAGGATCAGGGGATCCATGCTCATACTGAGTAGCTCGGGATACAAAACTCTTCGAGCCCAGTCGAGGGCCACAAGAATGACTTGAGCCCGGTCGCGCCTGATCTTCTTCAGCACCCTGGGTAGAAGTGGTATAGGCGGAAAAGCGTACAACAGACCGCAACTCCACTTGCGGCGAAAAGCAACGCCGAGCGAGTGCCACCTTGGAAATTCCGTTCTCTTCGGTGGCAAATAGATCTAACCAAGGCTCTCTCCACTGTTGAAAGAGATCTTGCGCCACTTCCGAGTGAAGACGCCATTCGTGATCCATCATGCACCTGCGGCTGAGTTTGTCCGCCCTGGCGATCAAAGAACCTGCCAGGCGTTGAACCATCAAGAAAATGCCTTGACGTTCCAGCCATGTCCAGAGGAATAGAGCCTCTTGACACAGAGTACAAGACCCCACCCCGCCCTGTTTGTTGCAGTACCATATGGCGGTGGTGTTGTCTGTGAACACCTGCACAACCTTCCCCTTGACAGAGGGAAGGAATGCCTTCAGTGCAAGAAGGATCGCCCGAAGCTCCAGAAGGTTGATATGGAGCTGGGTCTCCACCGGAGACCAGAGGCCTCTGATCTCTGCCTCTCCCATGTGGCCGCCCCATCCCAGGAGGGACGCATGCATCACCAGTGTGTGCTCCGGTTGGGGAAGGGAGAGGGATCTGACGCTGACCCAATGCTGGTTCGTGAGCCACCACTGCAATTGTCATGCAGTGCCCTCCGAGATCTGGACGTAGTCAGACAGGTTACCCTGATGCTGTGCCCACTAGAACTTTAGGTCCCACTGCAGAGCCCGCATATGCCATCTGGCATGGTTGATGAGCAGGATGCAGGAGGCCATGAAGCCCAGCAGCCTCAAGGTCGTCCTGACCGAAACCCGGGACAAGGGCTGAAAGATCGGAATCATAGCCCGAATGTCCTGGACTCTTTGTTTGGGAGGATAGACCCGAAACTGCGCCGTGTCCAGAACCGCTCTGATGAAGAGGAGCTTCTGAGAGGGAATCAGGTGCGACTTTGGCACGTTGATGGAGAACCCCAGAAAATGCAGGAGGTCGGCCGTAGTCTGGAGGTGGGAGACGACTGTTTGGGGCGATCCCGCCTTCAACAACCAGGCGTCGAGATAGGGGAAGACCAATACCCCTGATCTGCGCAGATGAGCTGTGACCACCGTCATCACTTTGGTGAACACCCGAGGGGCGCTTGTAAGGCCAAAGGGGAGCACGGTAAACTGAAAATGCTCCTGCCCTACCATGAATTGCAGGTAACGCCGGTGGGCCGGCAGGACGGGGATTTGAAAATAAGCGTCCTGCAGATCTAACGCTACCAACCAGTCTTGCGGGTTGAGGGCAGACAAGACCTGAGCAAGTGTGAGCATCATGAACTTCTCCTTTCAGAGGAAGTGATTGACATTCCGAAGGTCCAAGATAGGACGCAGGCCTTTGTCCTTCTTTGGAACCAACAAGTAGTGGGAGTAACAACCACGACCTACTTCTGGCATCGGAATGCGCTCTATGGCCCCCTTGGCCAAGAGGGCTGTAACTTCCTGCTGGAGAAGTGCCAAGTGATCCCCCGACTTGCAGTGGTACTGAGGTGGCATGGCTGGAGGGGTGGTCTCGAAGAGGAGGGAGTAGCCCCTTTGGACAAGCTGCAGAACCCACCTGTCCGATGTGATGGTGTGCCAGTGGTGGAGGTGATGGCGAATCCTGCCACCCACTGGCATCTGGTGGGCCTGAAACACTGCACAGACCTGTGCTTTTGAAACAAACGTGCTTGGGCGCCCCTTCCTTGGCCACGAAAGGAGCGAAAAGCTGAAGCGGAAGGAGTGCGTGTAACCGAAAGGCCTAAGGACTTGGCCGTAGCCCGTGAGTCCTTAACACTTTCCAACGCGCAATCTGCTTTATCACCGAACAGGTGAGTGCCATCAAAGGGCATGTCCGTCAACGTGTTCTGGACATCCCCAGAAAAGCCAGTCGTCGTCAGCCAGGCGTGACGGCGTAGCTCCACTTTCGTTCAAATCGCCCTGCCCAGCAAGTCAGCAGTGTCAAGACCACAACGGATGGTGAACTTGGCTGCGTCTCTCCCCTCAGCAATAGCTTGAGAGAGTATCGTCCGAGCCTCCACCGGACACTGAGGCAGCACTTGCGCAACCGTATTCCACACAGAATGGGAATAATGGCCCAAGAGACATGCGGTGTTCACAGACCGCAGGCCTGAACTGGCGGAAGAAAGAATTTCTTCCCAAACTGCTCCAGTTTCTTGGATTCCCTGTCCAGAGGTGCGGAAGGGAATGCGCTCGGGGATGCAGAGGCTTGGACACGTTCTTGTCCACAGGAACCCCTGTGTTGGGCCTGGACTAGGTGCCCAAAACAACGTCTTAGAGTGCATTGTTAAAGGGCAGCAGCGGCTCCATAGAAGCAGAAGATGGCCGAAGCACCTCTGTCAGGAGGTTAGTCCTTACGGCCACAGTAGGGAGCTCGAAGTGGAGAGCCTCGGCTGCCCTACGCAACACCATAGAATATGAACCACCCTCCTCTGTAGCCACAGTAGAAGGAGACAGTGCGCCAGCTTCCGGAGTATAATCCTGGTCACCTGCATCCCCCGGATCCTCATCCCAGTCCGGGTCTAACTCGCATTGAGCTGCAAGAGAATCCTCAGACCCCTCCCCGTCCTCCACTGCCTGCTGAACAGGTGGAACATATGGACGTCGGTGGATATAGGGATAGATATTCCCAAACAGCATCGGAATTGGCATCGGTAGCCACCCTTCCGGCACCGGCTCCACGTCGGGGAGGAAACCCGGGGACGGCGTCGGCCGGGGCTGCGGCCGGCGTCGATGCCGGTGGAGGTCGTACAGGGCCAACCGGCATGGACGGGGATCCAGGCCTGGATCCACGGGGGTCCCTCAGCATCGAGCCCGGCGTCATCGACGACGTCAGGCCGGAGCCGGTGACGTCGAAGAACGAGGACCCCCAGCCGGGGCCCGTGGGCCCGAAGGCCCACGGGCGGAGCCGGACGGTCTGAAGACACGCACCATGGCTGACAGGAACTCCTGCAGCTGGGCCAGAGTCACCGATGGACCCGGAAAGGGAGGGTAGGCCATCAGCAACTGTGTAGGCTCCGACGAAACAGCAGGGGCGGCGCCACCTGCACCCTTAGCCGCGTTGCGCGACCGGCTAGGGGAAGGCGAAGAGCGACGCCGCTTCTTCACCTTCTTGTGCTTCGCCTTCCTGACACTTAGTGCGAAGACTTCGAATGATGGTGATGGCTCCGCGGCCGGTCCCTCGACCTCCCCGCGGGACCAGGACCTTGAACGGCACGGAGCTGACTCTCGGGCCTGCAGCCACTTTCGGGACCGCTCCCGCAAAGTTTTCGGAGCCATGGCCTGGCAGTGGGGGCACGACCCGGAGTTGTGGTCGCGCCCCAGACGGTAAAGACACTCGCGGTGCGGATACATCACTGACATCGTGCGGGGACAGGCCGCGCAGGACTTAAACAGGGCATCCCTATGCACCTGTAGAGTGATATATACTTGAAAACAGAGACAAAAAGTCCCAAAAACTCAGTCAAAAAATGACTGGGGGCACCACTCTTGCCGGATCTGCGCTTACTGGCGTGGAAAAACAAAGAACGGACGTCAGCGCGCGTGGGAGCGTCTAAGTAGCTCCAGCGACGTCATCTCGGCGACTACAACGCCAGCGACATACGCGGAGCCGTACGACGATGCCTACCGACGCGCAGGGGTACTGCGGACGAAAAACTTTCCGGATCCAGTCCAACACCTGAGGATATCTAAGGTAAGGAATCTGTCACTAACATGTCTCTTTCAGGTTGTGCCCTTCAAGCAGACTGAGTGGCAGTGGCAAGTGCTCCCACCCGGCCCCTATACACTAAACCCTGTCTGGGAGGTGGTCACACCTCCCTGTGACAGGATACCTATTGTTCTGCCTTTCCCTGCTTGAGCTTGGCTCAGCAGCAGGAGGGCAGAATTGTGTCTCTGGTCGGCAGCAGCCATGTTGTGCTGTCCGGGTCTAGAAGAATGGTACCAGGAGCACTGAGAGCCTCCCGGAGAACCTTTACAATGCATGGAATCCTACCCCCCGCACCGTTTACGGGTATGATTCCAACATGTTTGATACCAAACATGACAGGGTTCGTTACAGCCAGTTTCGAGATTATCATCGCATAATGAAGCTCTGCCCCTCTATATGTTATATGGCTGCCTCACAAACCGGGAGAATGGACTCTGTAGGTTGTAAGGGTGTCCTGCTCATGTAGAGGCACCCTCATACTTAGAATGGAGCACTCAGCCTCCAGGCTTGAAAGGCCTGCTCCAGGGGTGAATTATAGGTTTTAAATGCAGTGACCTTAGATATAGGGAAAGCTATATATAAGTGGTGCTAGCACCAGCTTACAGAGGCTGCAATGGCAGGCTTGTAGGTACAGTTTGAGTGGTCCCTCCTGGGTGGCATAATGCATGCTTCAGCCCATTCGGGACCCATGGTGTAACTATGCCCTGGGTACCTCAGTACCATATACTAGGGACTGATAAGGGTACACCAGTGTCCAATCTGGGATGTGCCTGGGTACTTACCATACAAATTTAGGGGAGAAAGCACAGAGACTGGGGTCCTGATTAGCGGGATCCTAGTCAGAAACCACATAGCACCAGGCACAAAGTGGAGGTAACCATATTAGCAGATCCTACTTTCCTACAGTGAGAAATCTGCGGTTAGAATTATGCAGCAGAAACAGGATTGTGACAAATCAGTAAGTAGGTGGTATTTGCTGTGATGTTTTTTCTTGTGCAAACAAAACAGGATACAGTACAATAAACAAAAATAAACAGCAATAGGTAAATATCAACAGAACAAATCATAGCAGCTAATATGGAGAGAGAAAAAATGGCAAACAAAGATTAAGGCCATATTATTTTGTATGAACAGGAATACCTACATCAAAGTAAGGTCCAGCCTGCTCCAGTATGAGTTGGGTTGAATCTGGCTTATTTTTGCAATAGGTAACATACATTTGAAACTTGTCCGCCTGTAAAACATAGAAACATTCATTAGCTTGTTCCCACAATGAGCAACGTTTTGCACAAAGTAAAACAGCTGCTTTTTGGCATGGTATCAGCTGCCAGGGCAGCACAACTTATCAAATATTAAAGTTAAAAGGCAGAAGAAACTAAATTATTGTACTTTACGCATCTGCACATGAAATTCTGATCACTGTATCCCCGACAATAAATTAAGTTCAAAAGTGAACTGGAATATGGAGCAATCAGCTCTGGTTTACAAAACCACACTGAGGCAGAAGGAATCCCAAAACAGCAGTAGTTAGACAAACTTTTTGCTTCCACCTCTATTTTGACAGATTTATACTTAACTAGTAAAACTGTTAGCAATAATCAAAGCACATATGGGGGGGGGGGGGTTAACTTTAACATTTTGATGGAAGGTAAGGATTAAGAGTCTAACACAACAAGTGACTGGCCAACCATATACATAGGATAGTACCAAGATCTTATTAAGCAGAATAAAACTACTTTATGGTTAAAACGGAGTTTATAGTAAACAGTATGTGAAGCTAAGCACAGTTCTATAATAATTTAGCTGTAGGGACCAGCAGTATATACAATGTCAGTGAAAGAGAATAGTCAAAAGTGGCAAGCAGAAACACAGATTGGGTTTGTACTATTATCATACAATCACCCTATTGAACTGTAATGGCCAGAGTTGCCGACTTTAAAACCGGGGAACCAGGTTCGTGTCCCGGCATCAGCTCAACATCCTGTGAAGCTGGGCAAATCACTTAACCTCAAATACCAAAAAACTAATAATAAAAATAAAAAAAGAATCTGACCTTGTGTAATGTAACTGGTACTCATGTAATGCCTTTGGGCCGAGTTTGTGCTGGCAAAAACATCTCCCTGTCAACTGGTAAATTTCCCAGTGACTTGAAAACATCCCCACTGAACCAATACTGAAGATGAGGGATTTGACCAGGTCCAAACCTGCAGTCTCCATGTCAACTTCTAATAGATTCTTTAAATGCCAACTCATCGAAGAGGCAGCTTTCTCCCAGATCTTAACCTTCCTCAAATAAAACAGACTACTATCTCAATCAATCAATCAATCAATCAATCAATCAATCAGGTGTTTATAAAGCGTGCTACTCACCCGTGAGGGTCGCAAGGTGCTGGGGGGGGGGGGGCATCTCCGGCTCAGTCAAAAAGCCAAGTTTTGAGGTCCTTCTTGAACGTGTGCAGGGTCAGGGAGCGGCTGATGTTCACCGGGAGCTCGTTCCGGGTCTTGGCAGCGATGTAGGAGAAGGATCTCCCGCCTGCTCTGTTTCTGGGGATGCGGGGGACCGCTGCCAGGGCAAGGTCGGCGAAGCGGAGGTTCCTCTTGGGTATGTGGAAGGAGACTCTCTCGTTGAGGTACTTGGGTCTGATGTTGTTGAGAGATTTATAGTCGTGGGTGAGGAGTTTGAAAGTGACCCTCTTCTCGACGGGGAACCAGTGGAGGTTCGTAGGTGTTGGGCCATGTGTTCGTGGTGTGGTGTCCCGGGGACGAGTCTGGCTGCGGCGTTCTGGATGGTTTGGAGTTTGTGTAGAAGAGTTCTGTTGATTCCGGTATATAGGGCGTTGCCGTAGTCCAGTCTGCTGGTTATGAGCTCGTGGGTGACGGTCCTTCTGCAGCAGGGGGGGTGATCCATTTGAAGGTCTTGCGGAGGATGCCAGGCAGTTGAAACTGGTGGATGCGACAGCGTTGATCTGGCGGTTCATGGAGAGAGAGGAGTCGAGGATGATACCGAGGTTTCGTGTGTGGTCTGTAGGGGTGGGTGGATTCCCTAGGGCGGAGGGCCACCAGGCGTTGTCCCAGGCGGAGGTGCAGGGTCCGGGGATGAGGACCTCGGTTTTCTCGGAGTTGAGCTTCAAGCATCTGTCTTTCATCCAGGCTGCGACATCCTTCATTCCTTCATGGAAGCAGAGCCTGGTGTCTTCGGGGTTCTTCGTGAGTGAGAGGATGAGCTGGGTGTCATCGGCGTATGAGACTATGCTGAGCCCATGCTGTCTGACGATGGTGGCGAGGGGGGCCATGTAGATGTTCAAAAGCGTAGGGCTGAGCGATGATCCTTGGGGTACTCTGTAGTTGAGATCGGTGGGCTCAGAGAGGAAGGGAGGGAGTCTGATACTCTGGGTTCTGCCGGAGAGAAAGGATTGGATCCAGTCGAGGGCGGCTCCTTGTATCCCTGTGTCGTGAAGTCTAGCTGCGAGCGTGCAATGTGAAATGGTGTCGAAGGCTGCGGAGAGGTCTAGGAGGATGAGGGCCGCAGTGTGTCCCTGGTCTGACAGAACCAGTGGAGTGGCGTAATAACGTATGCCAACTACACAGGCCAGTTATTTCAAGCAGGGCTTGAGGATGTGATGTGGGTTTTCCCCTTAGTATTGTTTTCTAACTATTTAGTGGGAAATGGAGCAATTTTACAATACATTTTGCTTTAGAAATTACTTAAACAAAGTTAAGGTTTAAATTACTGCCTTGTCATTGTTTCTGCATTTTTACCCCTCTATGACATGTACAAGATGCAAAACCGCCTTGAGAGTAATGCATTCACATTCTAATCTCAAATTCACAACATAGCTAAACTGAGTGATTTAGGCATAATCAACTCACCACCATGTGTCTTCTTTAAATTTTCTGCCAAAATTATGATCATTCACATGCAAACAAAAGCACATCGCATCATAAAAACAAAAACAGAGTGAAGGTCCAATCAGAGCCCAAACAGTCCAATATTGTCCACCTTCACTGGCCCCTTGTCTTCTTTCTTCGCTGCTGCGCAGCCAAGATAAGTGCTTAATTACATTCTCTGTTATATGGTTGTTTATTTTAGTGTATTTTGATGCAATTTTGTTCTGCTTATTATCAATGGCCTCACATATCTTGTGTAACGCTGCCGCTTTGTGAGGTGTGTTGCCTCGTTGGCATTTTTTTCTTTGAATGCAGGATTTTATTGTTGGTTTTTTAATTGCCATTGTGTCTTGAATCCAGCGGCTTTGTTGTTTTTTTCCCCTTAATAGGCAGCTTCAGGATGAAAGAGCGATATCCGCTCTTAAGCGTCCCGTCCTGGTGCACATTTGACTTCCCTTCACTAGAGGTCGCTGGAGGCAGGACGTAAGCATGCCGTGTTCGTTTGAAATTCCTCTCAGAGGAGTTTCACTCAGCGTTCTGTGTCTGCTCCCTTTGCCGGCCTGAGGGAGACGCCCGGACGGGACCGTAGCGATCGAGCCTTATTAAAATAATAATAGATTCAGGCCGATCATATTCTCTGACGCTCTGCAGCTCTGGGGGGAAAATAGTAAGCTGCATTGTCAGTATTAACCATCCCTACGCCCTTTGGTTCTGTACTGTCGGTCCTAGTAGCCTAAAGGGACACACACCCATGCTGGCCTCCTTTGAAATTATTTCAGCACCAGGCAAGTGTCCTAAGACCCACTCAGAATCTTGCGAAATCCCTCGATCCATCGCATATTAATATTTACGGACAGTAAAGTTGTCACCTTTGAGGAGGGCTACACAGACTTCTATAATTCATCCTTCCCTCTCTAGTCCACTAGGACCCTATGGCTGACCTCCCTTGGGATGATGATTTTTATGACGCAGTTGATGGCTCGATCTCTCGGGCAGTAGAGGAGGCTATGACCCCCTTGGAAAAAAGACTCTTCCGTCAAATTGCCCAGGCTTTTGCTAATTTGACTCCACTGCCCACGAACCCCCTTCCCCCTCAAGTACCTTGGGAACTGCCCCTACACTAGCGGATTCTGTGGACCCCACCCTGCAAGAGGTAATCGTGAGGCAGGGGTGGATTTAAACGCCTTTGACAGGCCCCGTCAAGCTTTCCTTGCTATTCAGCCCGCCTTACCGGTAGGAGATAGAGGCTTACCTCATAACATCCCCCCCCCCCCCCCCCCCCCAAGGGTTCAGGGGATCCAGACAACGAGCCTGGGCCTTCCAAACCAGGCCCTTCCTCTCTGTCCTCTCACACCTCCCAAGACATTTCAGATATGCTAGACCCTAGAGACATAATATAGCCCGGTCTAATGAATGGGCCCCGGCTGACAAGGTCGCATGTTATGTGGTAGGACGCATTCGCAGGCCACTAGAAAAGGAAGCCCGTAACTGCCTCCATGCCAAGTGTCCTCCTCCCTCTCTAGAGGGAAAGGTGGCCCTCACCCCTGAGATTGACCCCAGTATGGCCACCTGTCTACAAACATTTATGAAAGACCCTAAAAGTGATTGATCTTGGCGTGCATGCCTGGACAAACTCCTGGGTGCCCTGGGCCCCCTCACCAAGATCCTCAACATGGCTGAGGAAGCAAAAATAACGGGTGCCCTCATCTCCCCAGAGACCCTTTCGGGGTGGGCACAAAGAGCTATTATTTTTTTGGGCAATGCAAATTGTGCCCTGTCAACAGAGCGTCACCGCTCTCTCCTTTATAAAGGTGGACCCTAAATTGGGGGACTTTGCAGATTCTGAAGCAGGGGCAGTTGCGCAGTGAGGGCTCTTGGATGAGCCATTTGTGAAGGAAGAAGGGAAATTTACAAATACCTTCACCTCCCTAGACAAGGCACAGGCGACCCTCGGGTTTTCTGCGGGGCCGGGACGAGGTATGGGCCACTCGACTTGCCGTGCTTCCAACCAATACCCTCAGAAAGGGCAAGGCCCCATGCAGTACCAGAACCAATCCAGGTTCGGAAACTTCTACTCCACAAGGGGGGAGTCATGGTAAAGGCAGAGGCTACTTAAAAGTAAGGGGGCGGCTGGCAAGTTTTTCCGGGTTTGGACTTCCATCACGTGGTATGCGTGGGTTCTTCAAACTATTCAAGGATTCCACATAGTTTTTCGGTGAACCCTTCCAACGAGTCCATCCTCGCCCCATCCAATTCTCCCAACAGGATGCTGCTATGATGGACCAAGAAGTTGCATCCCTTCTCTCCAAGGGTGCTATTTTTGCGTCCTTCACCCACCCTCGAGGGATCATCAACAATATTTTTCTGGTCGACAAGACCGATGGAGGTCAGAGACCGGTGATAAACCTAAGCGAGTTCAACGAGTGGGTGGTCTACCACCACTTCAAAATGGAGGAGATTCATCTCCTCAGGGATGTGCTGAGACGGCTGGATTGGATGGTCCGATTGAACTTCAAGGATGCCTACCTAGTCGTTCCAGTTTTTGGACCTGACCGCCGGTTCCTTCAGTTCGCTTGGAAACATCAGACGTATGAGTTTGCTCCCCTTCCCTTTGGTCTTTCCTCGGCTCCGTGGTGTTTCAATAAGGTGCTCAAGCCAGTGGTGGAATATCTCAGGGCCCGAGGTATACGAATGATGGTTTATCTAGACGATTTGCTTCTAATGGACACATGTCCTCGTCAACTACTTGCTCACCCCCGGTTGGCAGTAAATTTTCTGCAGAGACTAGGCTTTGTGATCAACGAGAAGAAGTCACTCCTATCTCCTTCTCAGAAGGTGATATTTCTATGTTTTGTGATAGACTCCACCTCCTCTACTCTAAGTCTTCCCCCCAGAAAGGTAGCGAAAATTCGACACGAGTCAAGACGTACTCTGTCCAAGCACCAGGTGACTCAGGTAGAAAGCACGAGTAGTGGGTCTTCTCACCGCATCGATCCAGGCCATCCTCCCTGGGCCTCTCCACTACCGGTCCCTACAACTTCTAGAAGCATCTCATCTACGCAAAGGTTACCCCTAATCTCAAAAGGTGTCACTGTCCGAGGAGGCATGAGAGAAAATCCAATGGTGAAAGAATAAATGGAAGGTGCACACGATCCAGAGTCAAAAAGAATTGATGTAGTCGATTATTCCATGATTAGATCCTTTTATTCAGTCAATCTTTTAAAACTGGCACACAGCCAACGCGTTTCGTTCCCGATACTTTGCCAGAGGGAACTTCGTCAGGGCTCAAGAGTCGCGTATTTTAACCATATGTTCTATGTGGCATTGTTTTAAAACCTCCCTCTCTGTAGAATGAGTGAAATCATGGAATAATCGACTACATCAATTCTTTTTGACTCTGGATCGTGCGCACCTTCCATTTATTCTTTCAAATTTGGCTCCTGTTTGACACCCTTGGACGGCGGGTGTGGGAAGAGACTGCACCAATATATAAATTAGGAGTACATATGGACTGGATGTGCTTGACCTTGGTCTGCCGTTTATTCTTTCGCAAATAGAGAAAATCCAATGGTGGCTTGTCCACATGAAAGCCTGGAATGGCCATGCGATCTGAATTGGTTATAGAGTCCGACACCAGCAAAACAGGCTGGGAGGCCAGATTTGGCGCTATTTCTACAGGAGGCTTGTGGTCTCAAGAAAAGCAACAATTACATATAAATTGCTTAGAACTTCTGGCAGGTTTGTTCCCAGTTGGACAAGAGGGTCTATTAATTCATGTGTCCTTCTGAAGATGGACAACATTTCAGCGGTCCGTTATATCAATCACCTGGCAGGTGGATTGTGCCAGTATTGCCTGGACCATCAGGTTCCGGTCATGATGGAATACTTGCCGGGAGAACCAAGCAGTACTTCCAATCCTGCACCTTCAGGGATTCCAGCCTTTGGAAACTTAATCCAGGGGTGTTCGTAACTTTGAACACCCAGTGGGGTCTGTTCTTGGTGGACCTGTTCGCCTTGAGATAGGACCACAAGCTTCCCCGCTTCTTCAGCTGGAGACCGGACCCTTTAGCGGTGGCCACAGATGCATTTCTCCAGGCCTGGAGTCGGGAGAAAGGGTACGCTTTTCCACCCGTTGTGATGATCACAAGGGTGACAGCACAGGTTAGGAGACAACGGGCAAAAGTGGTTCTCATCACTCCCCTTAGTGGGTCGCAAGTCTGGTTTCCGGTTCTACTGGAACTTTCTTGGGATTCTCCAATCGTACTCCCCCATTTTCCGACTCTCCTCAAGAGTCCCGACCTAGTTCCCCATCCACTGATTCAGGAGAATTCATTGTGGCTCGTGGCGGATTACCAGAGACGTTGGAAGGTCCCTAGCCTTTCTGAAAAGGCTGAAATCCTGATGTCCAGAGCGTGGGCAGACAGTACTGTCTAGAGGTATAAATCTGCATGGGGAAGATGGTACAGTTGGTGTATGCGAAAGGACCTTATTCCCATGGACGCAGATATAGTCCACATCCTCAATTTTCTAGCCCACTTGGCTCATAGGGGTTTGGCTTACTGATCGATTAACAGCTTCCAGTCAGCCATTTCAGCTGGGCACACCCCGATCAATGACATAGCAGTGGGAAAACACCCGCTAGTATGCAGACTACTACGAGGTATCAGACATTCTCCCCTCCAGAACCTCGCTACTTGGCTCTCTGGGATAATTACCAGTTCCTCAATCTATGCCTTTCCTGGCCACCGAATTGTTTTCAGTCTAGAAAAGAATTGTCAGCCAAATTGGCTATGTTGCTTTGTCTCATATCTTGCTGCCGTGTTTCTGATGTGAAGGTGTTGGATATCACAGGCAGGATCTTTTCCCCGACCGGGGTAACTTTCCCTCTCCACAGAAGCACAAAGTGTCACACGAGAGTCATTACTTACCCAGAGTTCCCAGACTCTCCCAAACTGTGTGTGGTACGATGCATGAAAGCATATGAAGAAATGACTGAGGAGGTACGCCCTCCTGGGGAGCAACAGCTACTTATTGCTTTACGTAAACCCTTCAAGGCGGTCTCTTTCACACCATAGCTAGGTGGGTTAGATGGGTAATGCAGGAAGCTGGTATCAATCTTCATATTTTTGGGGCACAAGGTGCTATGGCTTCTAAAGCATTTGGCTTGGACGTCCGTTTGGAAGATATCCTCAAGCTGCAGACTGATCTTCGGATTCAACCTGTAAAAGGTTCTACTTTAAGCCAGTGCTTAACATGGCTCACCTTGTGGTGAGCAAGCTTTAAACTAGCATAATCCTCGCCTCCAGTTCTGACATAGAATGAAAAATGTCCTAGCTATCGTAACGGAAAGTTTAAATTCTATTAAGGAGTCGGAGGCGAGGATTATCCCACGCTAGGAATTCCTTCAAGGTAATCGCTCTCCCAGTATTTGAGTAAGAAATTTCTTGCATTCACAATTGACTATTAAAGCGTTGGTCTGATTGAACAGTATTGCTTTGCTGTTATTCTTCCCACAGGCTTTAGTAGTTAAAGGCCTACGTGGTGACAATGTTCCTTGTCTTTGCAGGATCTGATGCAAATAAACAGGATTCATGAAGGTGATCCCATGGCCGACTTCGCATGACAAAAGAGGACAAGGGGCCAGTGAAGAAGGACTATGTTGGACTGTTTGGGCTGATTGGACCTTCACTCTGTTTCCTATTGGATGTTTTTTTGTGCTACATTTATCCCAAGATTTCATGGGAAAAGATCATGGATATCAACGCAACCACCTCAGCAAGCATCTGAACCAAGGCCCACTGAACGCAGATTATTGTTGTATTTCACAGTCCAAACAGAGACTGGGGCTCATCTCCTTACCTACACTAGGGCTCATGACAAAGTGACTACGCCACTAGGCGCTATCTGTTCACAAACATGTAAACATGTAATTTCATGGTCTGAGAGTCCAGCTCTACCACCAACCATGTCACCCTGCAACTACATTTAGATAAGGTCTCCAGTATGTGAAAAAGGCCTCAGAGTGCTCAGTGTACTATTACCTCATTTAACTCTTTTACATATCACCTCAGTATGAGTATGAACAACTGGCTTACTTTGTCAGTGAGTTCCCAGTTAAGTTCAAAAGCATGTGTCTAAGTGTTTTAGTTCTAATTGTGCGAGATGTTCTATTAAAGATTGAAAAACAGCAATACACCGCTTTTGTATGTAGGATTTCATGATTGTATGCATACTATTATTAACATGATAAAAGAAAATGAACATGTAGTTGAAATAAAGACATGTAGCGTCACCTGTACTTAAGCTAACATTCGCTAATGTAGGCCTCTATTTCAAAATGCTTGGTGCTGTCTGCAGCCATCTTTCAGCAGACTGTATTTTAAATAAAAAAATTAAAAAATCACTAATGTCTCACCCTGATAACACAGAAAATGTATACACTAGCAACTTTGTAAACACTGCTCTGAGATGTAATGTCACTTTCCTAGACTGTTTAGAAGTCCATAGCACACTGTTCCACTGAGAGTGAATTATTTCAAGGCCTCACCCTGTTGGTACCTCAAGGGTTTCTTATGAGAACTTGTCCTTCATTATTATGTAGAAACACTGTATAGTAACAATTTTGGTGGCTGATGGGCACTAGGGACAAGAACTGCATAATGTGAATCTTTGGGATAGTCCTGAATAGTGTGATTTCCGAAATACATCTTTATTTCTTTAACCAGATTGGCTTACAAAAAATGTATTGCAGTAATAATTCTGAGCCTATTTTTGAGAGTGTTGGGCTGACTCTTTCTGATATTTAGGAGGCAACACTGTGATGGTCAACTCTCAATGCAGGGGACTGTTGGAAGAATTCACAATCAGTGAGAAGGTTGGGATTGGCGAAATGGGGAGAAATCATTATAACTGACTGAGGCATTCTCACACTGATCTGCCTATACATTACAGAAGGCATGCTAGGTGATGTTACTGATTCAACACCCACAGTCACAAATACTCTATGCTATTGGAGGACGTGGGCTAGGGGAAAGAGATAGATGTGAAACATTGTGTTCATTGACTCTAGTTGTCAACAATGTTCAAGTTTTTCATGTAATTGCATCTTGCAATTTATACTGAGCAGAGGAACTGCATTGGTAGCTTTATTACGGACATTTGTATAACACTCTGTAGAAGTCAGAGGAAATAGGAACATTGTTCCTGTTCAGTCCTGACTTTACGTCGAACGTAACGATTGTTGAACGCGAAACATTATTTGCATGCTCTGTATTGACTATGGGCTAGATGTACGACCAGCAAAATTGTGCCTCGCAAATTGCGACTCATTTGCGAGTCGCAATTTGCGAGGTGCAATTTGCCATGTACAACAGTGTGGAACACTATTTGCGAATCCCAATGGGGTCTCAAATTGCGAGGCTCATTAATATTAATGAGCCTCTCGCAATTTGAGAGCCCATTGGGAATGACAGGCTCTTCCAGGTATGTTGGCCTGCTGGGCTCAGCTGACCACCATGTCTGGGACTGCTTTTAAATAAAGCAGTTATATATATTTTTTTAAATGCAGCCTGTTTTCCCTAAAGGAAAACGGGATGCATAAAAAAAAAAAAAGAAACATTTTCGCTTCATTTTTTTAACGGCAGGAAGTGGCCCTGGGACCACTGCCTGCCCTTAAAAAATATTTTTATAGATAAGTCACAAAGTGGAAGGGGTCCCCTGGGGACGCCTTCCAAATTGTGACTGCATTTCCACCCTATTGAAGAGGGTGGTAATTTGCGAGTGTTTTGCGACCGCAATTGCGGTCACAAAGCATTCATACATTGATTTGCGGACGCAATTAGGAGGGGAACTTCCCTTCCTAATTGCGACTCGCAATACCTAAATAGCGAGTCACAAATAAATCACGACTCGCTATTTAGGAACTATAGATGGCCCTGGGTCATTTTGCATGCACAAACGGGTCACAAACCCGTTTGCGCATGCAATTTAGGGTCGCACATCTGGCCCCTATATCCAGAATCACATTTCCTACTGTATCCTTGTATAAGATGACCACGACATGTATAAATAAAAAATGCAATAAAGAGATTCCAACAAAAAAAATTATGGTCTACCCTCTGGTTTATGACTTAGAATATTTAAGCTGAACTATGCTTTGTTCTGCATTTTATTATTTGCAATTTATTCTGAGCTTCATGGTATTATTTGATGTTATGTGTGTTGTGGTGGAAGGCTAATCGCCTTACCCTCGATAGAGCGGGATTCTGTCTTTTACAGTTGTAGAGTTTCTTGTTTCCCCCATGGAGGTGGCTCTGGCAGGAGGAGCTTCCTACATTTGGTGCATAGACCTTACACAGCGTCTCCTCCAATTGTCTGGCAATCTCAATGCCTATATCTGAGCTCCTCTGTGCCCCTTCTTTACCCCGACATTTATGCACTATTTATCATCCCAAGGTGCTTGTGCTTCCATGCAGGTTGTTTTCCTGGGAGGGTGATTGTTTCTGGAGTGAGGTCTTCCCACTCCCCAGCTGTTGCGTATGTTCTGACCCCCCATTCTTAGTTGTAGGAAGCTGGCTCAGTATATGCTATATCAAAGTAAGGTATACTGTGCACAGAGTCCAGTGGATCCCTAGAGGTATAGCAGAGGCTAAATTAGTTCATCAATAAGAACAAGTTACTTACCTTCGGTAACGATGTATCTGTAAGAAACATTAGTTAGTTAGATTCCTCACCTTAGAATATCCTCAGGCGTCAGACTGCATCCGGAAGATTTTTCGTCAGCAATACCCCTTGCGCGTCGCTAGGCGTCGTCTGCGGCTCCGCTTCCGTCGTCGGCGTCGTGCGCCGGAATGACGTCGGAGTACTTAGACGCCGCCCTCGCGCGCTGACGTCAGCTCTTGTACATAGCTTTCCGCGCCAGGAACGCAGAGCCATGCAAAGACCGACACTGGTGCCAAAAATAAAATCTAGGGGCCTGAAAAGTATAACCTTAACCCTAGATGTCAGTTCGCAGAGCGGGGAGGATGGGTGGGTCGGTGAGGAATCTAACTAACTAATGTTTCTTACAGATACATCGTTACCGAAGGTAAGTAACTTGTTCATCTGAAAGAAACACGTTAGTTAGATTCCTCACCTTAGAATAGATACCCAAGCAATACCATCCCCGGTGGTGGGTCTGCGAACCAAGATCACACCAGAAAGTCCTGGAGGACAGAACGGCCAAAGAAGCCATCCCTCCGGACTTGGCTGTCAAGGCAATAATGCCTGGCAAACGTGTGTAGGGAAGCCCACGTCGCCGCCTGACAGATGTCCTGCAAAGGGACACCCCGTCCCAAAGCAGTAGTAGCCGCTGTGGCCCGAGTGGAGTGGGCGCGCAGCCCAACAGCAGGGTCCTTTTTTGCCAAGGAGTAACAAATTTTGATGCACAAAACGACCCACCGAGAGATGGTCCGTTTGTGCACCGCTTTCCCCTTCTTAGCACCCACGTATCCAACGAAAAGTTGGTCGTCCACCCGGAACTGCTTTGTGCGGTCCAGATAAAAGGAGAGCGCACTTTTTGGGTCCAGACGGTGGAGCCTCTCTTCCTCTTTGGAAGGATGCGGAGGCGGAAAGAAGGTGGGCAAGGTGACAGACTGCCCAAGATGAAATGGAGTCACCACTTTCGGAAGAAAGGAGGGACGAGGCCGAAGGACAACCTTGTCCGGATGAACAGACAGAAAAGGAGGCTTTGAAGATAAAGCCTGGAGCTCACTCACCCGTCTAGCCGAGGTGATGGCTACCAGAAAAGCAGTCTTAAGAGTCAGAAGACGAAGAGGACAATTGTGAAGAGGCTCGAAGGGAGCGCACATCAGGAATGTCAAGACAAGATTCAAGTCCCACTGAGGCATTACAAAAGGGACAGGAGGGAACGTGTGAGTAATGCCTTTTAGAAAGCGTGTAACTACAGGGGACTTGAAAAGAGAAGGCTGATCAGGAAGCCGCAAGAAGGCAGAGATGGCAGCAAGATAACCTTTCAGAGTGCCCAGGGCAGAGCCCTGCCGGGCCAAAGAAAGAAGAAAGAGGAGAACCTCAGAAAGAGGGGCGGAAAGGGGATCCACAGCCTTTGCTGTGCACCATGCCACAAATTTGTTCCACCGGCAGGTGTATACCGTCTTTGTGGAGGGACGCCTGGCTGCCAGAATGATATCACAGACTTCAGGAGGCAAGTCAAATGGCATCAACTGCCGCCGCTCAATCTCCACGCATGGAGGTGGAGGCTGGACAGGTTCGGGTGGAGGACCGTCCCCTGCTGCTGCGACAGAAGATCCTCCCGAAGAGGCAGACATATCGGAGGATCGGTCAGCATACTGAGTAGCTCGGGATACCAGTACCTTCGTGCCCAATCCGGAGCCACCAAGATGACTTGGGCCCGGTCGTGCCTGATCTTCTTCAGCACTCTGGGCAGAAGTGGTATAGGCAGAAAGCCATACAACAGACCGCAACTCCACTCGTGACGAAAAGCGTCGCCGAGCGAGTGCCGCCTTGGAAATTCCAACGCGCAGAACTGCTGACATTGCGCGTTCTCTTCGGTGGCGAATAGATCTAACCAAGGCTCTCCCCACTGCTGAAAGAGACCTTGCGCCACTTCGGAGTTCAGACGCCATTCGTGATCCATCATGCACCGGCGGCTGAGTTCGTCTGCTCTGGCGGTCAGAGAGCCCGCCAGATGTTGAACCACTAGGGTGACGCCCTGGTGTTCCAGCCACGTCCAGAGGCGCAGAGCCTCCTGACAAAGGGTCCACGACCCCACCCCGCCCTGTTTGTTGCAATACCACATGGCGGTGGTGTTGTCCGTGAACACCTGCACGACACTGCCCCTGACAGAGGGAAGGAAGGCTTTCAGTGCAAGTCGGATCGCTCTCAACTCCAACAGGTTGATGTGGAGACGAGACTCCGCCGGAGACCAGAGGCCTCTGATCTCCGCCTCTCCCATATGGCCACCCCATCCCAGGAGGGACGCATCCGTCACAACGACATGCTCCGGTTGGGGAAGGGAGAGGCTCTTGCCCTTGACCCAATCGCGGTCCGTGAGCCACCACTGCAACTGCTGTGCAGTGCCCTCCGAGATCAAGACATGGTCGGACAGGCTGCCGTGATGCTGGGCCCACTGAAACTCAGGTCCCACTACAGAGCCCGCATGCGCCGTCTGGCGTGATGCACTAGTAGGATGCAGGAGGCCATCAGCCCCAGAAGCCGCAACACTAGCCTGACCGAGACCCAGGATAGAGGCCGAAAGATGGGAATCAGGGCCTATATATCCCAGACCCGCTGTTCCGGTGGATGGACCCGGAACTGCGCCGAATCGACAACCGCTCCGATGAAGAGGAGCTTTTGAGAGGGGCTCAGGTGTGACTTCGGCACGTTGATGGAAAATCCCAGCAAATGCAGGAGATCCGCCGTAGTCTGGAGGTGGGAGACGACTGCCTGGGGCGAGCCCGCCTTCAACAACCAGTCGTCGAGATAGGGGAAGACTGGAACCCCTGATCTGCGCAGATGAGCTGCGACCACCGCCATCACTTTCGTGAACACCCGAGGGGCACTGGTGAGGCCGAAGGGGAGCACGGTAAACTGAAAGTGCTCTTGGCCCACCGTGAACCGCAGGTAACGCCGGTGGGCCGGCAGGATGGGGATGTGGAAATATGCGTCCTGCAAGTCCAACGCTACCATCCAGTCTCCAGGGTCGAGGGCAGCTAGAACCAACGTCAACATTTTGAACCGTTCCTTCCGGAGGAAGGCATTGACGTTCCGGAGGTCCAAGATAGGGCGTAGGCCCCCTTTGCCCTTCTTGGGAACCAGAAAGTAGTGGGAATAACAACCACGACCTACTTCTGGGCTCGGAACGCGCTCGACGGCCTCTTTGGCCAAGAGGGCCGAAACTTCCTCTCGCAGAAGATTCAAATGATCCTCCGAGATACGGTGGTGCTGCGGTGGCATGGCTGGGGGGTCGTCTCGAAGGGGAGGGAGTAGCCCCTTCGGACGATTTGCAGCACCCACCTGTCCGAAGTGATGGTACGCCAGTGGAGCAGGTGATGGCGAACTCTGCCGCCCACTGGCGAGGAATGGGCCGGAAAGCTCGGACTAGGAAGGCTTGGAGGCGGATGCTGCCGGAGTGGATGTGGGCTGACCGCGTCGTCCTCCAGAACCGCCTCGGCGGAAACCACGTCCGCGACCAGGTTGGTTCTGCGGCTGGTGGCTAGGCGTACATGAGGAGGCACCCCTTCCTTGGCCACGAAAGGGGCGAAAGGCGGAAGTTTGCGACCGCGTGGCCGAGAGGCCCAAGGACTTGGCCGTAGCCCGGGAGTCCTTAAAGCGATTCAGCGCACTGTCCGCTTTCTCACCAAAAAGGTGAGTGCCATCAAAGGGCATGTCCATGAGAGTGCTCTGGACATCACCTGAAAAGGACGTGGACCGCAGCCAGGCGTGACGTCTAAGCGCCACCGTGGTAGAAATCGCCCTACCCAGCGAGTCCGTAGTGTCAAGCCCACATCGGATTGCATGTCGTGCTGCATCCCTCCCATCGGCCAGAGCCTGGGTAAGTCGTGTCTGGGCCTCCTCCGGGCACAGGGGCAGCACGTCCTCCACCGTATCCCACAGAGGGTGGGAATAACGGTCCAAAAGACAGGCGGTGTTCAAGGACCGCAGACCCAAACTAAGGGAGGAGAACAGCTTTTTGACAAACTGTTCCAGTCCCTTGGAATCCCGGTCCGGCGGAGCGGTCGGGAAGGAGGATTGGGAGATAGAAGCCTGGATAACCAGGCTCTCGGGGGTGGGGTGTTGGGACAGAAAACTGGGGTCGCCCGGAGCAGGGCGGTGGCACCTGGCGACGTTCCTGTCCACAGGAGGGACTGTGGAGGGCTTGGACCAGGTGCCCTGCAGAACGTCAGTGAGGGCCTCATTGAATGGCAGCAGAGGCTCAGTGGAGCTTGCTGCAGACTGAAGCACCTCAGTGAGGACGTTAGTCCTCACAGCCACGGCAGGTAGCTCGAGCCCAAGGGCTGCGGCCGCCTTGCGCAGCACCACAGAGAAAGCAGCACCCTCCTCCGAAGCCACAGTCGGAGGAGAGATGAATCCAGTGTCTGGTGAGGTATCCAGACCACTGGCCTACCCCAGTTCGTCTGCCCAGTCCTGTGACAGCTGAGCCTGAACGGCCATAGGGTCCTCGGACCCCTCCCAGACGTCCCCGTCATCCGATTCCTGGTAAACAGGAGGAAGGATCGGAGCCGGACGATAGACATAATGTGTCTCTAGCGGCGCCGTACGCGGCGTCCATCGATGCCGTAACGGCGCCGGATCCGGAGCGGGGCTGAACTGGGGCTCGACGCCGAGCGGAGCCGGCGTCGGAGGTGGTACCGGTGTCGACGCCGGCGGAGGAGGCGTGACGAGGTCGACCGGCATCGGCGGGGACTCGGGGACGAGTCCCTCGGGAACCTGCGACGTCGGGGCCGGAGCCAGCGACGGCGCCGGGTCCGGAGCCGCCGGCATGCAAGGTTGCCCAGTCGGGTCCGCGGGGCCCGAAGGTGCGCCAGCGGGCGTCGACGGCGGAGCCAGGCTCCTCATGGCCGAGAGGAAGGACTGACTTCCGCCGGCGTCGCGTCAGTCCCAGGGACCGGCGGGTATGGGGACTTGCGCGGCGCCTGCGGCTCCGCTGGAGCCACGGGGGTGGAACCACCCTGACCCTCGGCCGAGTCGCGCGACCGGCGAGGGGAGTCCGAAGAGCGGTGTCGCCTCTTGGACTTCTTGGAGTGCTTCGACTTACCCGAAGACTTGGAGCCAGACGAGCGATGATGACGTCGGCTGCGGCTCCGCGACCGATCCTTGGACCTCCTCCTGGACCGGGATCGAGAGGGGCGCGGAGCCGAGTGGCGAAGCTTGAGGAGCTTACGGGACCGCTCCCGTCTAGCCTTCGAGGTCAGGGCCTTGCAGTCCGAGCACGACTCCGCGTCGTGGTCGAGGGCCAAACAGTAAAGGCACCGGCGGTGATGATCCGTAACCGACATCAAGCGGTTGCAGTCAGCACAGGCTTTGAAACCAGGCATCCTACCGGCACCGGAGTCGAGACAAGATCAAAAAGGATCAAAAAACGTAGTCAAAAAAGACTAAAAGGGGTAGCTCTCCCGGATCTGCGCTTACTGGCGCGGAAAAAAGAAGAACTGACGTGAGCGCGCGAAAGCGGCGTCTAAGTACTCCGACGACGTCATTCCGGCGCACGACGCCGACGACGGACGCGGAGCCGCAGACGACGCCTAGCGACGCGCAAGGGGTATTGCTGACGAAAAAATCTTCCGGATCCAGTCTGACGCCTGGGGATATTCTAAGGTGAGGAATCTAACTAACGTGTTTCTTTCAGATAGCAGCGGGTAAGGCCAGAACAGTTCCACCGCCAACAGCACAGGCGGAAGAAGAAAGCACCAGTGCGCAAAGCCCCAGCGGAACCAGAGGCAGGGGCACAAGGTAACACATAAAGATCACAACGGTGGAGTAAAACAAGAAGCCCGGCACGGGCATGCGTCTCCAGCAACAAGCAACACTACGGAACCGCGCGCCCAGGACAAGGCAGACGCCCGCCAAAGGCAGAGGCCAGGGAGGGCCAGGACACACCCCAAGAGAGGGGCCGGGCCAGGAACACATACACACTGACCCACGAAGAAGTGGAGGAACCGGCAGAAGAGAAAGAGAGATGGGGGACGGCCCCTAGCCAGCCACTAGAACACAGAGGTCAAGAAAGCCAACCCACAGGACAAAAGTGCGGAACCGCCACAACACGATGCTGCAGACAGCAGGCCAGACCGGCCAAGCGACGTAGCGACAAGGAGAAGGACGGACCCAGCGCAAGCAGCTCCAAGACTATTGGCAAGAAGATCGCACCTGCGACATACCGTGACGCCACAGAGAGCAGTGCTATGTAATAGCTACAAGTACCTTACATAGGGTAGGTTACGTCCCAAGAACCATGGGAACATCTCTTAGGAAAAAATGTCCGCTGCAGAGGACAAAACAGAAAGACCTGCAGAAAAATCTGCAGACGGCTTACCAAGCAGCCAAGAAAGAAGACACGGAAGGCCTAGGCCCTACCGGGTTTACCAACAGCCAAAACCACAAGTCAAAAAGGGCCGGACCAGCAGCCAACAGCATTAAGGGCCCAACAAAAGGACCCCAAGGTACATCAACCACACAGAACACACAACCGGGGCTACTTGTTACAAGGCCCTAGGAAAACAATGGGAGAACACCCCCAAAACACAGACCGACATCCAGGTCACTGAGGGGGAAGCAAGAAGTGGCTCTAGCCAATATACACAGAGTGTTAAGGGCCCGCAAAGCAGCACTGGAGGAGGCGAAGATATTGCGCCCCCAGGAATCTAACCAGCGGACCTCCCGTGACGGGGGAGACAACACCGATGGCAGGGAGGGAAAGGCAGTCTGTAAAAGAGGGCCCCTGGTAGAAGGGTGGAGGAAAAGACAGACAGGATCATGCGGAGCAGGACGGTGGCAGTGCAGAAGTGGCTGGGGCACCGGGTCCCCCGTGGCAGGACGCCCCCAGGCCCCCAAAAGAGAAGTGTGGAGCGAAGCCTCGAGGGGAAGATGCAGCTCTCGACCACCAGAGCCCTGATGGAGAATCTCCCGCAGATGATCCGTGGGGAAATGGGCCGCTGGATTACCCATGTGCAAGATTCCCACAGCCGTGGAAACAGCCCGAGCGAAGGCAGCACTCGCCTCCGAGAGGGCCCAGCGGTGGGGAAAGCAGTTCCTCCGTGGGTGACGGCTGCAAGCTAAGGCGGCCGTCACCCAGCCCAACCGGAGGAAGGAAAGGCCAAGCTCGGAAAGGGGGAGGGTGGACCAATGAATGGGAAACCTGAGGTGCCTCCGGCGAAGACGGCGGGCACGGAGACGGCGAAGAGCCATCCTTGGAAGACGCCGGGGAAAAAGCCTGACACGGTGACCCGTCTCCGGAGAAGATGAAACAAACAGCTGCAGAACCTCTGGAGAAGAGGGGGCGTCCAAAGACGTATCAACGATCTGACGCCGGCACAGCGCCGTAGAGTCCGCCACTGGCGTCAGGTCAACGTCGACCGGCGCCGAAGGGGACGCCGGAACGACCTCCACCACAACGCGTGGCGCGGGAGACCGGGGCTGGGTCGGAGCCGGGGTGGCTAAGGAACGGTGGCGAAAAGGCGTCGACTCGACCCCCGACGAGGCAGCCGCCTGCTTGGAGGGACGAGGGGCCCCGGGAACACGCCCGACCCCTAGCCGACCCCCGCGGCACCATCAGGGCCAGCAGCCGCCGGCGCCTGTTCTGCGCCATCTCCGCCTCGGTCATGGCTGCCGCCTGCCCAGGGGACCGAGAGGGACTCGAGGACACGCCCGATCCCCAGCAACCTCCTCCGACACCACAGGGACCCCCGCCGTGGTTTGCGGCGAGGCAGAGGCGCCGTGGTCCGAAGGAGGGAACCCTGAAGGGCCGCACCCCGATGGCACCACATCTTCAGAACCTGGAGCCGAACCTGTCGGAGCCGGAGCCACCGGCGACGTCGCAGATGTCCCCGCATGCGGCAAGGGATCCGCAGTTGTCCCAGGAAGAGAAGAAGAGGGAAGAGCCAAAGAGGCCTGCAAGGCCTCCATCTGGGCTCTGGTCGCCCCTGCGCCGGGGAACTGCGGACAGGGCGGCGACACGTGGGGCCGCACCACCCGCGGAGAACCCGCGTCCCCAACAGGCCGGGGACCGGGCCTCGGGGACAAACTGCGAGGGACGGGCACGGCGACGACACCGACCTGGACATGCATGCCGAAAGGAGTTTCATTCGGCACTCCCGCCGGGACTTCGGCTTCATTCGCTGACACGCCTCGCAGTCCGTGGAGTCGTGGTGCTCCCCCAAACACCACATACAGATGGGGTGAGGATATGTCACCGACATCTGGCACGCGCAAGACGAACACGTCTTGAAGCCCGAAGGCATTCGCACACTGTTCTCAAGAAAACGCTGAAAGCGAAAAAAGAAGGCCTGAAACAGGCCAGGAACACGATCCGGAAAAGAAGAAAACTGACGTCAGCGCGCCGGGGTGGGGCTTATGAACCTCGCTGATGTCACGCCCACGGACAATGTCGGGCGGAGTCGCGAGGTACTGCCCCCCGGCGCGCAGAGATGCTGGGCAAGAACGTTTTCCGGGTCCAGTCTCAAGCCTGGGGATAGTTCTACATTAAGGAATCTGCGGTTTTCCTGACGATTCTCCCGCCCAAAGTGGGGGGCAGAACCAGTGGGAACCAGGTGCTGGGAGCAGTAAAAGGCAGGGACAGCTTACAAAGGCAGCATGCCTTTCAAGCTTCTCCTTTGTGGACCCAGCCCATTCTAGAGGAGGAGGCATGACACCTCTGCCCAGAATGGGCTTTGTTTCTGGACCAAGAGAGTGAAGGCTCTCAACCCAGGGGTCCAGAAAAATGTTTGGTGGTGGCAAATGGCAGGCAGCCAGCCATTCAGGAACCACACTAGGGTTGGTGATTGTTCAGGCGGCATCTCTAAGATGCCCTCTGAGTGCACTTTATGTTAAATCCCACACTGGCATCAGTGAGTTTAATGTGCTGAGAAGTTTGCTACCAAATTTCACAGGTTTTAGTAAAGCCATTATGGAGCTATAGAGTTTGCAATGATCAACTCCCAGATCATATACGGCTATATGGCTTTACTACACTTACAATGTCTAAGAATGGACTTAGACAATGTAGGGATACAGGGCTCATGCCACTGTACCCACACCTGAGGGCTAGTGCACCCTGCAAGACAGGTGACTTCCCTAGGCCTCAGGCAGTGGGTTGCAGTCATGGCATATAGAGATATGTGCCATGTCAACTCTTCACTTTTCTCTGCATCAAAACGCGCAGCATGCAATGGCAGTGTGTGGGTGTTAAGGTGCAGGGTCACTGAAGTGGCACATTAGGTGCAGCAGCCCTTAGAGGCCTTCCCTGGTCACAGTGCCCTTGATACCCATGGTACCTTTTACAAGGGGCTTAACTGTGGCCAGAGATGTGCCAATTGTGAGTATAAATGTACAGTTTAGGGAAAGAACACAGGCCCTGGAAACCTGATTGGCAGGGACCCAGTGCACATCATGTCAAGTTGCATCAGATGTCATGCAAAAAGCGGGGGGTAACCACGCAAAAAGGATCACTTTCCTACAGCAGAGCCGGCCCTGGGGATCATCATCCGTCGCTCAACACAGCCTACCATTGTCCCCTCAGTTGCTCTGCTGAGACTCCACACTCAATACAGGCAGCTACCACTGAAGTCTCTTGTACCCCCAACTGAGAACTGCCACGGGGATCCGCTGTGACTAGGACAATTTATTTTTACCACGATCCCATCAAAACATACTCTTCACAGCGGACCTTGCGCTACCAGTATACAAAGCATGCAGCGGGCCGGCCCTGGTGTCTTAATTGTGTGGCCTGGGCTGATCTGCTGCCCCCCCGATTGGGACTGTCCATCAAGAGTGTTGCAGGAATCCGGCTGTACAGCTCACCACAGAGCACCATAATAGCCGGACGAGTGAAATCTTGCAGGACATATAGGGAATACTCGCCGCCCCAGAAGTGATTACCTTGCTGCCACTCCACTACCATGAGGAGGCCGTCACACTCTGAGCCCTGATCTGGGACCTGGTCTTATGCTTCGCTCTCCTACCAGCTCGGTCAGGCCGGTCTGCACATACCGCTAACACTCATGATCATCAACAGAGGGTCCTCGAATGAGCCCTCTCCTACATGTGCCTGTCCGGAATCAATACATTGCCCATAAGACACATCGGGGAGGTCCTACAGAGCCTTGAATATGCCTAGCTGTCCCCTGAACAGGGTTATATTGCTCACTGTTATTTATATGGCTTTACTAGACATATCCTACACAAACTGGAGTTTGGCACCTTATCTGAATCATACCATGTCGCCTTCAGGAACAAATTGATAATATCATGGGTCACAATAAGGGAACAAAGCCAGCCAGATGACAAGCCGCGCCAACCCTCAATTGACATAAACCCGCACTGATGAACCAACTGACCTCACAGGAGGGAAATGTATCCCAACCACAGTGCCCAACATGACATCAGATAAAGTAGATATAATACTGTAAGAGATCTGAGACTCCAGTGGAGCTGTAGAAAACTGCATTGGCGCACTGGGGTCAGATCTGGGCCTGTTCCGCGATGGCCATTTCAAATTGTCAGACAGGGTCAAAGCCCCAGAGACAGACTTGCGACACAGGCCGCTCAACAGAAAGCCTATACAAATGAACTGGATGACTTGTGCTCCCAATTGCACCTTCTACACGACCGAGCTGAGGATGCAGAGGGCTGAGCTTGACGCAAGAACGTGCGCATTATTGGACTGCCGGAGGTCACTGAAGGACCCAATGCTACATTGTTTATTGAAACCTGATTGAAGACCAAGGTGACCCCCTCAGGGGCTCTCCAATATATTTACTGTAGCAAGAGCAGACAGGGTACCTAACGGTTGGCCACCTCCTTGGGCACCCCCCAGGCCCATCGTGGCATGCATCCTGAACTTCAGAGACCAAGACACAGCGCTCCAAAAGGCTAGGGAAAAAATTACGATACTTGTAAACAACACTACGGTGTCCCTCTTCCCCCACTACACACTAGCTGTCCAATGCAAACCATCATTGTTTTTGTGCTGCAAAGAAACAACTCAGAGCGGGAGGTATGCCTTTTGCCCTCATGTCCCCAGCCTGCCTGAGGATTGTAAATAATCAGCGAACCGTGTTCTTCGACATCCCAGAATCGGTTTGTGGCCGACTATAGAGACAATACCCAAATGTCTGTCGACTCACCCCTCCACCCTGGGACACATCACAACGTACCTTGCAGAGCTATCAGTGGCACTGCCGAATGGGGACTGCACGACAACCTTAGTTTAAGGCTGTCCCTCCTCCCCAAAGAGAACTGAAGGAGCAATGCGCTGTACTAGAGACTGTGACTTCGACCAGGCAGTAAAGACCTCAGCAACCTCCAACCAGCTCGTCCAGTGCCGCAGCCTTGAACTCCAACATAAGTATGGCCCTTTTCCCTACAGTGATGCTGCAAACGTCAGACATTGTAATATGACTCTCCTTTTATTACCACCTGCGAACAGGGTGTACCGCTCACTGAGATGCACCCAGCTAGTGGCATTGGCCTTCTCCGCTCCCTCGGACTCATGTATTGTATTTGATACTTATGATATACTTTAAAGTGGCTATCCTTGCTTATTGTTTCTAACACCTCAATATAGAATATGTTTCATGTCTTTTAATGCTTGATGCAAACTAGAGTGTTAAATTGACAAATGTTTTATTGCTTGAACTAACATTCCGCGCTGGACCTAGTATTGGGTGTTTGCGAACAGGTGGTCCACAAATGTCTTGTGCTGTGAGATTGCGTTTTTCTCTGGGGTTGGAGGGATGGGGGGGTGGAGGGGGGGGATTTCTTTTTTCTGTCATTTTCCCAAATACTTTATCAATGTCAACGGTACCAAATGCTATTAAAATACTGACGTGAAATGTCGGGGGGATGGTCAAGGCTCATAATCACTACCATATCCACTCTCAAATCAATCACCGCAACGCCGACATAGTTTACTTACAGGAGACTTACCTCTCTACTGCTGAGTCTTTCAAGGTACGGATGAACTGGAGGGAACAATTGTTTGCCACTACACTCTTAGCTTTTGCATGTGGCGCTGTGGTCTGAATACAGGCTTGAACCCCATTTGAAGTTGTGGATACCAAGATAGATACAAATGGCCTGTATGTGTTTGTCTATGGGAACTTAGAGAGCAGACCATTAGCATTGGATAGTATTTATTCCCAAACACAGACCAAGATGTCTTTCTCTAACTTCTCTTCTCTGTACTAGCCGACTAGTCCCATTTACTGTGGATGATTGGGGGTGACTTCAATGCAGTCATTGACACACACCTAGACCACTCCCCCACCTCGCCCAGTGCCCCATCATTCAGACAGGTAAAGGCATTGCGAGACTGGGTATTGGTCTGGTCACTATTGGATGCATGGAAAGAGCTAAATAAACTATTAAACTAATTTTACTCCCCTCCACATAAATGACACTCCAGTCTTGATCACATTCTATGCCCAACACATTCTACAGACTATAACCCACTCCACCTACCTAGGCATAACCTTGTCCGACCATAACACCCTGGAAATCATTGTGTCCTGAGGCTGTATCCCTACCCATGTCCCCACATTGCATTTGAAGCCTCTCCATCTAGAGGAAGTAGTATTAAAAGACACCCTAGTTACCGCAATCATCAATTATTGTATGGAAAACACCAACATTACTTTATCTACCCTAACTGAGTGGGATGCATTTAACACAGTCATAAGGGGGCGTCCATATCCACAGTGGTGGGGGCAGGAAACTCAGTCCTACAGGACCTTACATATACAGAAGCGCAAGAGGGAAAGCTTGAGCATGAAATGGCGCATAACGATGCCAGTACAGAGGAATTACAAGAATGTCGGATTTGATATGCGGAACTCCTAGAGCGCCTGTGGATTATTGATCAGAACAAAAATACCCAAAGGATACATGCTGAAGAGGATAGGGCTGGAGCACTACTTGCACGTCTGATCCATCTGCAATTGTCCCCCGCTCCTATCCTATCAATACACCTTCAGAGATTATTATGCACACCTTCACAGACCTCTCACGCCTGCGTACCCTGCTCCTCTTGTGGCTTTTCTGCACAGCCTTCACCTACTACAAGTACCAGGGCCATCCTGAGTGGAGCCTGCAGCCCCTTTAAAGCACGACAAAATCTGCAGTGCAATATCAGAACTACCCCGCGATAAGACTCCCGGACTGGATGGATTGCCCGCCGAACTGTGTGCCAACTTCGCTGTACATCTGCTGCCACATTTAGACAAATAGTGTAACACCTCACTAGAAATAGGCACACTTCCCCGACAACACGTCAAGCTCTGGTAACGCCCTTGCTCAAACCCGTACGCGACCCAGACGACTTGTCCTCTTAGAGACCGCTGTCCCTACTGTCAACAGAATATAACAAATTGAGCAAAGTGCTGGCGAAAAGGCTGTTTCTTATACTTCCAGACATGCCGATCAGAAAAGGTTCATCCCTCATTGTAGCACCTCCTTAAATATTTGACATTTCTACAAGGTAATGGAAGAAGTTAGAGAAACTATCCCTTTACCTTCAACAGGCATTCAACACCCTTAGTTATACATACATGTTTGCATCCTTAACCAAATTCATTATCAAAGTCCTATGCACAGACCTTACAGCATAAGCACAAACTGGGCGCCACGTATCATCCATTTATTCAATAGATCGCCATACCAAACAACTCCTATTTGTGCTATCAATGGATCCCTTGGTGCAGGGTATCAGGCAGATGGCTGGCAACTGGGATATAACGCAAAGGCTACAATGCCATCCTGTATCCATGTATGCGGATGACATTAAACTCTATGTACGTGACTTGACTATGGATATCACACCACTCACTACCTTACTTGATCTATTCAGTGATCTCTCAGGCCTTCGAGCTAAGCACCAAATCCTAGCATTTTCCTTTCAGGAGTACGTACTAGTCGTTTCTATATCACTGGGCATTTTTTTTTTAATTCTTTTTATTAACCAAAATAAACTTGTTGGTCATGTTACATTTGCACATATAAGTTTTACAGTGTTGCATCCATAGACTATCATACAAAAAGTTCACTTCAAGGATAGTAGTACTCAAGCAAGTATCAGTACATTAGTATTACAGTGTAAATGGTTTGTCAAGGGAAGGGAGCATGGGAGGTTCACACAAATTTCCACGGTATTCATTCCATTTTGACCAGACCGCCACCCATTTCATCGGGCACCCCCGTGCCGTATAAACTGTCTTCTCTTGCAGCATGCACCAGTCCATATGTCACTAAGTTAAGTGTGCGCCCTTCGCACTTTCCCGTGGGCACCGCATAGCGGCCCAGCGGGTCCGTCTCTGAGTGTTCAATGACCATTGGAAAGTTACGGCGGACCAAGATGCCCACACCGCGGGATTCCGTGGTGAAGCCGGCATGTGTAGCCAGTTTATAACCCCATCTGTTAAGTGCGTGGCACGTGTTACCAATGAGGTGCGTTTCTTGCAAGAGGACAATATCTGGGAGGTGCCGTTTAAGAAATTGGAGTACTATGCCTCGCTTAAGCTTGTCTCCCAACCCATTAACGTTCGAGCTAAGGCTCTTCAAACTTTTATCTCACCTTGTAGCCATCCCTGAATGCTATGTCAGTACGTTGTCCATAGTGCCTGCAACACCTCGTCTTCCCACAACGACATTCCCTACATGACCAACCGAGTCCCCCCCAACCCTTCAAACATCACAAACCCTCCCCAATAACAGTCGAACTGTAGACCCCCCCGGCCACGTAGGTTTACAACTACCCACAACCCCAACTAGCAGAGCGCCTTTTGCCCCAGATAAAGGAAGGTGTGAAAAGCCCCCCCCTTAAGAACTGTTAGGTGGGAAGTGTGCTAGCACCAACTCCAGCCGCTGAGCGCCATTCCCCATGTCTGCAATAACTGTTCAAACATATGCATGCTCACTACGATTAGGCTCCCATGTCCCCTGCAGCGCTTTCCCGATCCTCTATCGGATGTGTCTCTCAATGTTCCGTGGCCAGCCGAGCAGTCCGCTCGTGCAATGCGAGTAATTAAAGTCAGACGATGTCTCTGACCCTTCCCATGTAAATTAACTCCCTTCCGGGCATGGATAAAGCAGCCCCCACTCTGTTAGTACAATCCCGGGTAGGCCTTCCCCCCCAAATGTCATAGAAAAGATTATACATTACAGTTCGGTTTGCAACCATCTGGGAACGCAGCCCTCCGATCAACGCCATTCCGCTAATGTCTCTGATCGCCATCCATGCCCGGGCTGCGGGATCTCAATCGCCATGAGTGCTGACTTGTTCTGTCCGTATCAGACCTGCCATCCAGGGATCCCGGTGACTAGGGTGAGCATCTCTCCAGTCGTCCCCTGCCGCATTTGCCGACGTCTGCAATGCTCCTCTGTCCAGCCAGTCCTGTACCTCTGAGGGCGCGGTGAAGAAGAAGGATTTGCTGCCATCAATTACTTTGAGCTTTGCTGGGAAGAACATCATGTACTTGATACCCTTACCCCGAAGCACTGCTTTCACCCCATCAAATGATCGTCGCTCCCGCTGCTCCTTGAGCGTGAAATCAGGGAAAAACCTGACTATTGCATTCTCATATTTTAGGTCTCCCTTCTGTCTGGCAGCTTGCAGGATGGCATCCCGATCCCTATAGTTGAGGATTTTCGCGATAATGGTTCGCGGCGGGGCTCCGGGTTTGGGCTTGGGGATCGGCACACAGTGCACCCTTTCAACGAAGAACATAGCAGAGAGCTGTTTCGGTTTCAGCCAGTTAAGGATCAGATCCTCGTGGAATACGTCCACACTAGGCCATTCCGAACCTTCTGGAACATCCCCCACGCGGACGTTGTTCCGTCGGGCCCTCCCTTCCTGGTCTTCGAGCTTCAGGGCTACTTGATGGTGTTGGTGGACCAGTTCGTTAACCCTCTGTTCGAGCTTCATGGAGAAGGCCTGAAGCTCCCTGATATCCGTCTCGTTACTTCTGGCCTTGTCTGAAGTTTTGTTGAGATCCGCCCGCAAAAGTTTCGTTTCAATGGACACTTTATCGATTTTCGTCTCGAGGGTGGTCCCTAGGTTTTGTATAGCCGCCATTATGGAAGCCAAGGAGGGTTCCGCCGATACTGGTTGCTCCCCCGCCGCCCCCTCGGTCTGCGGGGCTGACCTCGGGACCGCATACTTATCGAGCTTGTTCGTTTGGGCAGCCGCCGCCCCTTTAGGTTTCATGTTGTGATCCCCTCTTCAAACCGCCGGCTACCAGGGTATGCGGTGAGCTTACGTCACTTGTCCGTTAACGTCCCGCAAGCGGGTAGCACTCTATTTCTTCCGGCCAGTTCGTTCCTCCTTGATCTACCTGCGCAGCCCCCGTCTGCAGTTCTCACCACCGCACAGCAGGAGTTGTGTCCTTCCTCAGTGGTAGGCCTTCACATCCCGGTCAGGCACGAGTGTTGCACGTTGCCCTGGTCTTCCTCGTCTGCCACCGGCTCCCAGTCCACACTCCAGCCAGCAGAGAGGGAGAATAGACGCACTCTTCTGGGTCCCCCTCCCTGTACGAGGGCCTGTGCAGCTAGATCGTCATGCAGCCAATAGTGATCTCTTCCGGGTGAGCTTCAGTACCCTCACCCCGTCGTAGGCCGCCACACACTCTTTCCCCCTTCCGTACCAGGTTCTCCGACGAAAAGGCAGCGGAGATCAATTCCCGGCTGTGTCGCACTGCGGCTTGTTTATGAAGGGGCCCATTTGCCTACTTTGAAACTGGCCGTATGGTCCTGGGCCGCTGGGGCAGAGCCAGGGGTGATCGTGAACGCGAGGTCCGGATGTCTTGTGGCGCCACAGCGGCCTTCTACCCTCGCAGGGGCATGCAGCAAGCCAGTAATGTTCCTTAACGCCACCCTCTGGGCTCAGCCCCACCACCCAATATTAATGCAGAAGTTCTTGGGGCCAGATGATGGCTCTGAGGCCAGGTCTGCCCTCAGGAGGCAGGTGCTCCCGCTGGTTGCAGGTGCAGACTGTCCCGCAGGTCCTGTGTCCAGGGTAGATGATGCGTGCAGCCGATCGGCTCCCGGACCACCGCTTCAATTTGGTGCATTCCGCATGTGCAAGGGCGTCAACCTCAGCCTCCGGTGCACACCGGGGCCGCGATTCTCCGCGCGGTACCTTTCAGCCATCAGCGTTATTTCAGCGGGGGGGCGCAAAGGGCCAGCCGCGCCCCCGACGGCAAGTACCACCACAGGCCCCAGGTCGGGGCGTTGCGTACCTGATAGCTGGATGTGCCCGCTGCCCGCCCCTCAGCCGTTCCCGGGCGTCTCCTCCCGCCTCCGGCACACTGCGGCAATGGAGGCGTCTTCAAACCTCCGGGTTACAGAATCCGGTACCGCAGACTTTCAACAGGATCTGCCAACCTCGTGATAGTGCTGCATTGAGGAGAATTGCCGGATTTCTGGGGAATTAGGCTTTGCTCCGACGGGGCTCGCTACTAAGCGGCCATCTTTGCTGGCGCTTAGACACGCCCCCCATCAATGGGCACTTTTAATATTTCTGATATAGTCTCTAAAACATTTAGTTATCTTAGAATATAGATCTGCAGGTCCCCTGTAGACTTTCTGGATGGCAATTTAACAAAGACTATCACCTCCCTCCATAAACAGGTCCGGTTCTAGACCACCCTTCCCCTATCAGTAGCAGGCCGCTTGGCACGCTCTAAGATGGTAATGCTTCCCCAACTTTTATATTTTTTTGTAAGCGTACCTATAGGAGTTTCTATGACTTATTTCAGACAACTTAATACCCTGCTCACCGATTTGATATGGGGCAATGGGAAAAGTAGAGTGCGCCTGCCTAAAGTACAATTTCCCCAGATGAGGGTGGGATGGGCGTCCCAGACATTCCGGACCAATTGTTATTCGGCTAGCGTATTGGTTAGCACGATTCTATCTAACCAAAATAGACTGTACCAATGGAAAGTTGCAGCAGGGTAAATTATTACTACCAGGTGTATCGCGTCCTTCACACCTACCGCTGCTCTTAAGTAATGCCCTTATACTGGAGACAGGCCCTAAAATGCACGGCACCCGCTTCACATTATGCTCCAAACATACCATTGCAGGGACTACCAACAGTCCCGCTCACCTCCCTTAGATCAGAACCCTAGGAATCCACAGGCATACACACACTGGGAGACCTGCTTGCAAACAGAGAACTCAGGTCCCACCAGGACCTTACCCAAACCCACAACTTTTTTTGGCACATGCAACCATTTTTCGATATATCTGGATGCACATGGCTTCCACAGGAACAGAACCAGAGACACACTCCTTCATTCAGGCAGTATACAAAATGGGCACTGTCAGGCACTTGGTCCAATGGCTATATAAAGGACTGTGTGAACATCTACATACCTCCCTAACACCTCTGAACTAGCTGGGAAGAGGTCTTCGGTCGTGCCCTACATAATAAGGAATGGCGCTTCTCAACTGCATACCACACCATGATCCCTCATTATTCCCGATTCAAATTTATTAAATTTTCACTACAACACGGGGCTTATTTTACACCAGAAAAATTACATAATATATGCTCCACAGTGCCCTCCAACTGCCATAGATGCCATGTCGACCAGGAGGATTTACTACATATGAGTTGGGCGGTCCCCTCTTTTATTTATTTATAAAGTTTTATATAGCGCGAACCAGATCCCGAAGGATATCAGAGCGCTTTACAGTTATTTTGAGTTTTAAATAGCGCTGGCTGGACCCGAAGGTATCAGAGCACTTTACATAATTAACAGCAAATTGCAAGTTACACAAATATTCACATTAATTACAGAATGATTACATATTCAAAACAGGAGCTTTTATCGAACAAGAAAATCAAGATCCAGAAAGAGGCCAGGGAGAGCTGGGAGTCCACAGGAAGGAGTAAGCAGTGGAGAAAGAGACAAGACATATGTCCAAAATGCAGCTGGGTAGGTGACGGCCATAGCGTAGTGCCAGAGCCAGTCTCCCCTATAGCTGAGCGAAGCAGCTCCACCGGGCATGGGTCATAGAGTTAGGACACCGCCGGATAAAAGAGAGGATCAGAGTGGGTCCAAAAGTCTTGAGTCCAGAGACATATGTCCGAAGTCCGGCTGGGTAGGTGACGGCCATTGCGTGGTGCCAGAGCCAGTCTCCCCTATAGCTGAGCGAAGCAGCTCCACCGGGAATCGGTCATACAGTTCGGACTCCGCCGGATAAAAGAGAGGATCAGGGTAGGTCAGAAAGTCTTGAGTCCAGAGATGGGCGAGTGGAGATAGCAGGGGTGGCAAGATAGGGAAGGGAGTGAAGCTTGGCCGCCATCTTGTCGTCAGGCAGAATGAGTCCGTTGATCACCTTGGCTCTGTGGCTGGGATTATCTGTAGATCTTTGGGTTGAAACCTCTGCTGTGCCCATAATCCTAGGAGAACATTGGGACCCAGCGGGACCCCCTTATCTAATAGGACACTTTCACTTACAGGTGGAAATACTTTGGTGGGTGCCAGTTTGGTGTCAGGCTCCACGAGCTCCGAATTAGAAAGTTATAGCCAAGTTAAATGAGTGGTTGAATTCGGCACCAGCAGGGTTCTAAAAACCAGCAGTAGGATCATATAAGGCTGTGTTAACGCTCCCTCACTCACCGCCTCAGGAGAGTGTCCGCTGTTTACCGGTCAGGAGTCAGCACGTCTTAGCCCTGAGGAGTCACCATTTTGGGGACAGGCATCCGAGTTGAGTTGAAGATGAATTAAAGATGAAAGTAGGATTTTGTGAGGCGCGCCTCACCGCCACTGCGGTCCGCGCGTCGGAGGCAGACCCTCGTCTCCAGCCTCACGAGCGCTTGCAGGTCAGCAGATAGCACATCAGGTGTAATTGGCCCGAGGCGTCGCCATTTTGGAGTCAGGCACCCAAGAATAATTAAAGTTAAGATTATGTGCAGCGCGCCTCACCGCCACTGCGGTCAGCACGTTGGTGGCAGCTGATCTCAAGATTATGGATCCATCCAATGCCTCACAGGTACTCACCGGCACTGTTACCAGCCTCCAAGTCCGAAAGATGGCGACGGCCGGAAGCCGCGAACGGGAGGGGGCTCCTCGCTCCGGTGATCTCTTGATTGGTGCTGCATCCGTCAGAGTATAGTTGTTTCTTGGGGCTCCCATGGGTCCTATGAACGGGAGAGGGCTCAGAACCACTGATTGATGAATCCACCAATCGCTCATCACTGAGGCAACAGTAACCAGCCCGGGAGGCAGCGAGGCGCGGATCGGTGTTGCCTGCAGGGACACACAGAGCAATTCAGGAACATTCCCTTCAACTTTGATCTCTGGTGAGTCCCAGTGAATGTAGGGTCATCGGTGGGGGGTGGGGCAACAGTGATTTACACTAGGAGTGATCCCGAAGCCCAGGAGCTCGATCTTGGAGCTCCTTCCCCGCTGCCATCTTGCTTCTCTCTTACAGCCTATTGGAATAAGGTCCACACCTCCTTCACGGAACTAGCAGTGGTCCCCCACTGGAACACTGTGAAGCATTGTCTTCTAGGTTTTTACCCACGATCTAAACATACTAAAACCTTGTCACGTTTCGTAGACTTGACCCTCCTCCTAGCCAGGTGACAAATCACTAGGCGCTGGAAGTACCCCCAAGCCCTTCTCTGCACCAGATGGCGGCCCTACACTGGGGTATGGCAGAAGGACATGCATTGCGAAGGGAGGAATACAGTGGGCTCCGGAAGCAACCAAATGCCTTAACATGAGATGCCTTTTTAGTAACATTTAAGGCCCAAGCTGACAAGGACCAAGAGGCCTGTAGGCTGAGAAAAGAATTCACGTTATCACTATTCTCAGTAACACCCTGACATTCCCATGACAGACGCTCTACTGCAGAGCTTATCTAGCACCAACAAGATGGCACACCTTCCGTGTCGACCTCTTCCTTGACTCCAGTCCACCTCTTCTCCCTGCCCTCCCCTGGGACTGCTTCTTCACAGTACTTGTGTTGCGCATGACAGACATCTAGTTGGGATTAGGGTGGGGGTAACGCATTGTTGATTTGTTCTGAGCTGTAATGTTCTAATTATACTACACTCTATGATCTATGACGACCTCCTGAGAAATGTAACTAACTACTGTGAGACGTACCATTTGTAAACCCTAAAAACATTGCTGTGACCTATATATTGCACAGATACTTTTATTACTGTGAACGTCTCAATATATACAAAATATCTATTTTGTATATGACAAAACCCAATAAAGTTTGATATTAAAAAAAAAACACAGGCTTATGGGTATTTTTCTCCCTCAGATGGGACAGGCTATCTGCGAGAGAGGACGGAGCTTCAAAGGTTGATGTCCTGTCGGCTATCTTGGTAGGCCATTCCCCCTCCAATTAGGATGTCTGATAATAAAGCTGATACACCTATGGGACGTGGTTGTCCACATATGGACTCAACATGAAGGTTACCCTGAAAACTGACTTCAGAAACAGTACTACACCAGAAGAAACTAGTTCACCCGTAACTATCTGTACAAAAGTGTGAGTTGGTCAGTAAATTCAGGTTGCACACTGTGCACTGTTGTGCTGTTATACCATCACAAAGACTATGTGGCACTTGCAGCACCTTATTAGCAACTATGGGCTTACACAAGTGCTACTTATACCGCCATCCAAGGACATACAGAGTGGCTGCAAGTAAGCGTTATAAAATTATCCTTGATATTGTAAGGAAAACAATGATCCGATTCTTACAGGCTTTTCATGGAAAAATACTAAATATACTGCATACAATTCTTTTTGATGAAACAAAAATTTGAATATGGGGCATCAAAATGCAAAATGGTGAGCCAAAATATATGTAAAGTTCTCCGGTAAAAGAATTGTCCAAGCAGATCTGAAAACAAGTCACCTGTTTTCACCATCTAGACCCGCATTCACCAACCAGCCAAAACCCCTCCTCCAATTTCCAAGTCACTGGCTAAAGTCACAGTCCTCTTTAGATTTGATAAATTAATAGGAGAATTACGAGGAGTGTGGATACCACGCCGCGCAAGATGGCGGCTACTATTTGGGCTCCGTCGCATCGCGGAGACAAGAAGAGGATTCTGACCGCAAACGTGCCCCGTTCCGGTGCCCAGAGGTAGCGAACGTCACTTGTTTCATGGCGGCTACCATCTGGTGAGTTTTCCGATCATTTTACATTTATGCACCAGTTTTTCCTCTTCTCTCACCTACAAGACGCCTCTTTAGCAATGGTGAGCCCTATTCTGAATGGACATAATTTAACTGCTTGCTGGCATCACTGAAAAAATAGGAGCCTTTTTCCTCAATTGACAATTATCAATTGCCTTTATCTCCATTACAACCAACATGCTTGCTTGTGTCCACCTTTATTATAATAGCTATCATACATAGGTCTGTCTAGCTATTGATATGCAGTTTAAAGGTCCTGGTCATGGATACCATACTTGCAACAAGCACTTGTTGATGCGATAACCTCCTGGGACGGATGTCAATGTTCATTCACTGGTTTTCTTTGTTTTCAATACTTGCCAATGACTAATATTACATGGCTTCTTTTTTTTCTCACCAATAAATGGTCGTTTGGCGAGCTGTACTGGGTCATCATATTTTACATTCAACTAGTTGCTCTCCTGAGTGTTCTTCATAATTTTGGTGCCTATTATATTTGTGAAGGATCTCTATTCTCAAAATCACCCTATTCTCCATCGTCAAGTTCACTTTGTAAAGATGGCTAACGAATTCACTTCTTCTGCACGATCCTCTTCATCTGGCGCCAAACCTAAAAGAGCTAAGAATGACCCTCCTTCGCCTATTCAATCATCTTCCAATCCGTTCTTAGATTCCTTCTTAGAAGAAATTTGTGCGTTAAGACCATTCATGACTGCTACCAACGAAAAGTTACAGCTAATTGAAGACTGATGGATTAACATGGAAGGTAAAATGACCGAAATGGAGCAACGAATCAGTAACCTTCAAGATACGACCACTAAAATCCCTTTGTTAGAACAAGAAATTCACAAGCTCAAACTCCACATCAAGGATTTGGAAAATCGCAGTAGAAGGAACAATCTTCGCCTGTATGGCTTACCGGAGAATGTCAAGAGGCCGGATCTCCTTTCCTTTCTGAAGAAATTCTTGACTGACCTTCTAGATCTTCAATCCACAGCTCCACTCAACATCCAACGGGCTCATTGTCTTGGTCGTCCTCAACCTCATTCTACCAAGCCACGTGGCATAATTATGCTGTTCCTTGAATTTACTGACTTGATGCATGTTCTCAAAATTGCATGAGAAAAACGTCGTCTTGTTTGGTCTGCCCACAACATTTTTATATCACAAGACCTCTCCAATGCTACAAACGCCAGACGCAAATAATTTCTTGCCCTACGTCCTCAGATGAGGTCTATGAATATTCGCTATGGCATCCTGCATCGTTGCTTCTGCAAAATTTCTCATGAAGGTGTCTCCCGTACTTTTGAAGATCTGCTCCAGCTGAAACAATTTCTACATCTATTGCTCAACTTCCTATGGAAACTGCTGTTCAACGTCCCTGAACTATCTACGCTCCAATATTAATATACTGTTCATTGCTAATGTTTGACAGTTGTTACTGTTACCTCTTCTCTAGTTTTAGATGTTCCTCTCTTATTGGGGTTCTTGCTGGTCCAATCAAATAATTGCTTTCTCATTATATTATTGACACTATATTTTATATTACTTTCCTAATGATTTTCTTATCCTCTCCCTCTCCACGTTTCAGTGTTGTGTGCGGATGTCAAGGGCGTCCTTAAATTGCGAACCACACAGGAGTAGAATGACGCAAGCTCCCAATGCCCTTCTCGGAACCTTCCCCACTTGGTTTCTTTAATTCCACCTTAGTAGGTAAGTACCGAGGGGGGAAAGGGGATGGGACAGAGAAGAGACAGCTCCAAAACACTGCAGTTCAGCACGAACCTCCTTCCTCACTTGTAGTGTCAGCTGCGGACATAACATGGGTTAAATGGCGAAACATTCTTAACTTACTTGCATTTTGAATTTAAGATAACTTATCTTACCAGGAAGTGTTTTTGGATTTGCCCCTCTTCTACTTCTCTATAGTGTTGAAAGTGTCTGCAGAGAAGTCTGAACTCTATTCTTGTTCTATCCTCACAGGATCGCTACGTATTCACTGCTCTGTGGGAAGTGAGAAGACAAGGTGAGTGTACATCGTGATTTCCTATATTCTGTAAATTGCGTTTACCCTTCTCTATGAATACTCACTGGATGGTTATAGAGTTGTTTTATAATTGGAGTCTAAAAGGTTAACAGTTTCAGAATATTGCCTCTACTGTCAATTTGGAACTTTTCTATATTTGCTTAATTTACAGGTGGCAAGATGAGTCTCCCAACGTTGTTATGAATTTTATCAATTGAGAAGGCAATTATAGATTTAAAACGGACTAACAAGTGCCCGCTATCTTTTATTGCATTTTTTGGTTTATTTAAGCGAAGCGAGTAATGTTTGTTCGCCTTCGCTAGTCTTTGCCCCAAGACATGTTTTCAAAGGAATAGACGCGTTTTAATAGTTGCCAGCTAGGGTTTCAATCAGTGCGCGAAGCGCGTCTGAATTAAATGCTCGCGCGTCTCTATTTATGCCGACAAGAATTCCTGTCAACACGCGAGGCGCACATGAATAAATTCACTCGCGCGTCTCAATTATCTTCCTCTGAACGATGGCACGATGAATCTGTGCCTGTGTGTTCTAGGATTTTAACTGCTTAAACACAAATGGGGATATTATTATAAACGCGGCGAAATGAAAGAAGTCGCCCGCGTTTTCTCTAAGGGCTTTTACCACAGTTTTCTTTTAATACAGTTTTCACTTCTGCTGAAGAATTACATTATTTAATAGTTGTTCCACACATATTTATTTTCAGCAGATGAAAGGTTGTCTAATTCAGATTGATCTCTTTACCAAATTTTGAATGCAATGCTTTTTCTGAATGCTTAATTATACCTTGACTTTTCACACTAACCTTAGTTTATTTTATCGACGGAACTAGCCCCGAGAAGGTCGCCACTACCCTGACTAGCTTTCTCGACGCAAGAAACAGATGCTGCTCCTGAAGATTCTTCGGTGAAGTGCACCATGGAATGTTAGAGCACACCTCACCAACTGTCATTCACTACAAGACTAGACTGCTAAACAGCAATATGCTGTTGCAGCAAGTTGGCAGCCATGTTGGAATTTCTACGATGCCAACAAGCACTCCAACTCAAAGGTTTGGCTGCATTCTCAGTTTGTAATGAAAGCATGGAGGCCACGGAAGCAGAAGGAGGAGGAAACCTTCCGTTATTCCTGACAGTACCCCCTCCCAACGGGGTTTCCTCCAGTCTGGGTTTCATAGGAAATTGAGCATGGAAGGCTTTAATTAATCGGGGAGCATGAACATCAGTAATTTTTTCCCAGGAACGTTCATCAGGTCTAAATCCCCTCCAGTCAATGAGATAAAAAAGTTTGTCACGGATAAGTTTTGAATCTATAATCCGTTTAACTTCATATTCAGTCTCTCCATGCAGAATTAAATGATCAGGAAGGGAAGACCTACGTAACCTGGGATGAATTGGTTTTAGGAGGGAGACATGAAAGACCGGGTGAATCTTAGTGGAACCAGAAAAAGATAATCGATAGGTAACAGGATTTATCACCTTCTCAATTGGATAAGGACCCATAAAACGAGGCTGGAATTTACGTGGACCCTTAAGTCGAAGATTCTTTGTACACAACCAGACTAAATCTCCTACATGAAGTTCAGGTGCCTTCTTACGTTTCAGGTCAGCGAAGTGTTTGTAACGAGCTTTTGCTGTAGTCAAATTGTGAGTTACTGAGTGATGGATGTTAGTTAACTGTTGTGCGATGTCTTGAATAGCAGGAACAGGCACAGTGTCGAAATTAGCATGGGAATTGGGATGTCTGCCTGAGTTTATAAACAAAGGCGAGCAACCAGTAGAGACATTAAGGGCATTTTTATGGGCATACTCTGCAGTCCATAAATGGTCAGGCCAATCACCCTCCTCATCTAACAAGTATAACCTAAGGTGCTGTTCTAGTTCTTGATTAATGCGTTCAGTCTGACCATCAGTTTCAGGATGGAAACTAGTAGAGTAACGATGGTCGATGTTAAGGCCTTTGATGCAGGCCTTCCAAAATCGTGATAAGAACTGGGAGCCCCTGTCTGAAATGAGGATCTTAGGTATCCCATGAAGGCGAATTATGTGTTGATTGAAAAGTTGTGCTAGTTGTTTAGAAGTGGGTACACCCTTAAAGGGTACAAAGTGTGCCATTTTACTAAAGGTGTCAACAACAACAAGGATAGTGTCATACCCATGGGAAGAAGGTAGATCAACAATCAAGTCGAACGAGACCGTGTGCCAAGGATATGGGGGGGTTGGCATGGGTTGCAAGAGTCCTTTTGGGGCCTGCCTGTCCGTGCAAATAGGTCACAGCTCAAAACATATTGACGAATATCACGGCACATACATGGCCACCAAAAATTTCGTCTAAGTAAGTCTTCAGTTTTTAAGATGCCCTTATGACCAGCCAGGGGATTATCATGACTTTCCTGCATTGCTTTCAAATGGAGGTCCTTTGTGGGTAGATACAGAGCAGAGCCATGATAGGGTAGGCCATTGTGAATGGAACGTAGCGGATCTTCCGAGACCCAAGTCTGCATATCCGGATCTGACATCAAATTGCGGACATGATGTTCAAAGGGTTCCAATGATATCGCTCCAATAAATTTGTCATCCGGAATGATTGGTTGACAGAGGTTTGATTTTCTGTATCCAATCTTGAGAGGACATCGGCCTTTCCATTCTTGGAGCCGGGACGGAAGGTGATAACAAAGTCAAAGTCCGCGAAGTACAGGGACCACCGCAACTGACGTGGTGTGAGTGTACGGGCGGAGCGTAAAAATTTCAGATTGCGATGATCTGTAAACACCGTTACAGTATGCTTAGCCCCCATTAGGTAATTCCTCCAGTCCTTGAAGGCGTCCTTAATGGCCAGAAGTTCTTTCTCCGTAATAGTAGAATTGCACTCCACAGGATTGAGTTTACGTGAACGATAGGCTACAGGATGCAACTGCCCGGTGTCTTTGTGTCTTTGAGAAAGTATTCCTCCAATAGCTAGGTCTGAAGCATCCGTCTCCAAATAGAAGGGTTCAGAGGGGTCTGCATGAAGTAGAACAGGTGCAGTAGTGAAACTGGTTTTCATCAATCGAAATGCCTCTTCCGCCTCATCTGACCAATGAAAAGAAACACCTTTCTTCAGAAGACGAGTCAAAGGGAGTATCTTGGAAGAGAATCCGTGAATGAATTGTCTATAAAAATTGGAGAATCCAATAAAACTCCGGAGTTCTTGGACACTAGCAGGAGACTTCCAATCTTTTATTGCTTTCACCTTCTGTTCATCCATTTGAACTCCATTAGGCGACAATACAAAACCAAGAAACTCCACCGTATCTGTATTAAAAAGACACTTCTCCAATTTGACATATAGGGAGTTTTTTCGTAAGCGTTGTAAAACAGCTCTGACCTGGTCATAATGTTCCTCCATTGTGTTTGAATAAATTAGAATGTCATCGATGTAGACTATAGCGCAGCGATCAATGAAATCACTTAGAACATCGTTGATAAAGGATTGAAAGGCCGCAGGCGCATTGCATAGACCATACGGCATTACCAGGTACTCATAGAGCCCGAATTTGGTTCTGAACGCAGTTTTCCACTCGTCACCTTCTCGAAGCCTGATTAGATGATACGCTCCACGTAAATCTAGGCAAGTGTAAATCTTTGCTTCCTTTACCTGATCGATCAATACTGAGATAAGGGGTAATGGGTATCGATTTTTTATGGTAATTCTGTTGATTGCCCTGAAGTCTATGCAAGTCCTGAGATCCCCCCCCCTTCTTAGGTACAAAGAAAAGGGGGGAAGAGACAGGTGACTGGGATGGTCGAATAAAACCATTTGCCAAATTCTTGGTTAGATATTCCTTCAAGTGGAGATTTTCCTTTTCGGTCAAGCGTATACCCTACTACATGGTAAGTTGGCTCCAGGTTCAAGGTCGATCTTGCAGTCATAAGACCTATGAGGGGGTAAAGTTTCGGCTTTGATTTCATCAAAGACATCCACGAACTCCTGGTAAGGTTCTGGTATTTCAGGTGTTTGAACAACACATATCGTTCCTCCGTTGGTGCATAGCTGGGTGACCGCACTAGCCTCAGTAGTTTTTGTCAATTCTCCAAAACAATGTTTTGTGCAATATTCTGAATTTAATTGAATAGTTCGGGCTCCCCAATCTATCAGTGGGTTGTGTTCTGTCAGCCATGGTAGGCCTAAAATTAACTGAAATTGAGGGGCGTCTATTAAGTTAAACTGTAAGGTCTCTTGATGTCCCTCAACGGTAGTCATGTGTACCATCTCCGTGTGACTTGTTATGGGTCCAGAAGTCAGTTCTGTACCATCCACGGCTCGGACTTTCTCACGTTTTTCTTTGTGGATTGCTAATAATCCCTTCCGAACAGCAATTTTATGGTCACAGATATTACCCGTTGCCCCAGAATCAACCATGACATTAACTCCAGTCAAAATTGTATCTCGAAATTTCAATGTCACAGTCATTACTAGATGAGGTGAAGAGACTTGTAAGGTGTTAGCCACTTGGTGACTTGTTGGAGTTATTGCTACTTTCGCAACCACGGGTCCAACTCCGCCTACCCGTGGTGCCTCTAGTTTTCCTTCTCCTTGATTGGTAGTTTTGCTCTTTTTAGACAATTCTTGACGAAATGTCCACTTCCTCCGCAATACAAACACAATTTATTTAATCTCCTTTTTTCTTTTTCTTCCTTAGAGAGAGGGCCTCGGATTACTCCAATCTGCATGGGTTCCACTCCCGTAGAACTCTCTGTTCGGGTTGACTCAATTTTGACTAGTTCTAAGCGTGGAACACTAGATCGAAACTCCCGTCTACGTTCTCCCTTTCGCTCATTTTGCCGATAGTCAATCACAAGAGTTAAATCCACAAGGGAAGATATATCAGTAGGTCGATTTGGAATTTGGGATAGAGCATCCTTCAGTTCTTCTCGCAGTCCCCTGTAAAAAACTGCTGCTCTTTTATCTTCAGGCCAATTAGTTTCTACTATTAATTTGTTAAATTGGGCTAGATAGGCCACGAGTTCTCGGTTCCCCTATTTTAATTCCAACAGTTCATTGTCCGATGCCTGCGATGCTGTTCTTCGATCAAAAATGCAGAGAAATTCTTTCTTGAAATCGTCTAAACTGTATAAAATTGGGTCATCTTTTGACATGAGTGGCATTGACCAAGCAGCGGCGTCCCCACTCAGGTAAGACAGGATGAACGCCACACGGGATTGGGCATCTGGAAAAATTGTTGGTCGGCACATAAAGTGCAGTGAACACTGGGTCAAAAAAATTTGTGCCTTTTGTGGGTCTCCATTGAATCTTTCTGGTGGGGCTAGAGGAATTACTGGGGATAAGGAGTGGATGACTTGAGTAGGAGCAAAGGATGGAGCGCTAGAGCCTGGGTTCTGTGTAGTGAATATTGTAGAAGTCTGACTGGCTCCCTGAACTGGTGTCCCCGTTGAACAAGTTACTTACCTTCGGTAACGATGTATCTGTAAGAAACATTAGTTAGTTAGATTCCTCACCTTAAAATATCCCCAGGCGTCAGACTGGATCCGGAAGATTTTTCGTCAGCAATACCCCTTGCGCGTCGCTAGGCGTCGTCTGCGGCTCCGCATCCGTCGTCGGCGTCGTGCGCCGGAATGACGTCGTCGGAGTACTTAGACGCCGCCCTCGCGCGCTGACGTCAGTTCTTGTACATAGCTTTCCGCGCCAGGAACGCAGAGCCATGCAAAGACCGACACTGGTGCCAAAAATAAAATCTAGGGGCCTGAAAAGGATAACCTTAACCCTAGATGTCAGTTCGCAGAACGGGGAGGATGGGTGGGTCGGTGAGGAATCTAACTAACTAATGTTTCTTACAGATACATCGTTACCGAAGGTAAGTAACTTGTTCATCTGAAAGAAACACGTTAGTTAGATTCCTCACCTTAGAATAGATACCCAAGCAATACCATCCCCGGTGGTGGGTCTGCGAACCAAGATCACACCAGAAAGTCCCGGAGGACAGAACGGCCAAAGAAGCCATCCCTCCGGACTTGGCTGTCAAGGCAATAATGCCTGGCAAACCTGTGTAGCGAAGCCCACGTCGCCGCCTGACAGATGTCCTGCAAAGGGACACCCCGTCCCAAAGCAGTAGTAGCCGCTGTGGCCCGAGTAGAATAGGTGCGCAGCCCAACAGGAGGGTCCTTTTTTGCCAAGGAATAACAAATTTTGATGCACAAAACGACCCACCGAGAGATGGTCCGTTTGTGCACAGCTTTCCCCTTCTTAGCACCCACGTATCCAACGAAAAGTTGGTCGTCCACCCGGAACTGCTTTGTGCGGTCCAGATAAAAGGAGAGCGCACGTTTTGGGTCCAGACGGTGGAGCCTCTCTTCCTCTTTGGAAGGATGCGGAAAGAAGGTGGGCAAGGTGACAGACTGCCCAAGATGAAAGGGGGTCACCACTTTCGGAAGAAAGGAGGGACGAGGCCGAAGGACAACCTTGTCCGGATGAACAGAGAGAAAAGGAGGCTTTGAGGATAAAGCCTGGAGCTCACTCACCCGTCTAGCCGAGGTGATGGCTACCAGAAAAGCAGTCTTAAGCGTCAGCAGACGAAGAGGACAATTATGAAGAGGCTCAAAGGGAGCGCACATTAGAAATGTGAGAACAAGATTCAAGTCCCACTGAGGCATTACAAAAGGGACAGGAGGGAACGTGTGAGTAATGCCTTTTAGAAAGCGAGTAACTACAGGGGACTTGAAAAGAGAAGGCTGATCAGGAAGCCGCAAGAAGGCAGAGATGGCAGCAAGATAACCTTTCAAGGTGCCCAGGGCAGAGCCCTGCCGGGCCAAAGAAAGAAGAAAGAGCAGAACCTCAGAAAGAGGGGCGGCAAGGGGATCCACAGCCTTTGCTGTGCACCATGCCACAAATTTGTGCCACCGGCAGGCGTATACCGTCTTTGTGGAGGGACGCCTGGCTGCCAGAATGATATCACAGACTTCAGGAGGCAAGTCAAATGGCATCAACTGCCGCCGCTCAATCTCCACGCATGGAGGTGGAGGCTGGACAGGTTCGGGTGGAGGACCGTCCCCTGCTGCTGCGACAGAAGATCCTCCCGAAGGGGCAGACGTATCGGAGGATCGGTCAACATACTGAGTAGCTCGGGATACCAGTACCTTCGTGCCCAATCCGGAGCCACCAAGATGACTTGGGCCCGGTCGTGCCTGATCTTCTTCAGCACTCTGGGCAGAAGTGGTATAGGCGGAAAGGCGTACAACATACCGCAACTCCACTCGTGACGAAAAGCGTCACCGAGCGAGTGCCGCCTTAGAAATTACAACGCGCAGAACTGCTGACATTGCGCATTCTCTTCGGTGGCGAATAGATCTAACCAAGGCTCTCCCCACTGCTGAAAGAGACCTTGCGCCACTTCGGAGTTCAGACGCCATTCGTGATCCATCATGCACCGGCGGCTGAGTTAGTCTGCTCTGGTGTTCAGAGAGCTCGCCAGATGTTGAACCACTAGGGTGACGCCCTGGTGTTCCAGCCATGTCCAGAGGCGCAGAGCCTCCTGACAAAGGGTTCACGACCCCACCCCGCCTTGTTTGTTGCAATACCACATGGCAGTGGTGTTGTCCGTGAACACCTGCACGACACTTCCCCTGACAGAGGGAAGGAAGGCTTTCAGTGCAAGTCGGATCGCTCTCAACTCCAACAGGTTGATGTGGAGACGAGACTCCGCCGGAGACCAGAGGCCTCTGATCTCCGCCTCTCCCATATGGCCACCCCATCCCAGGAGGGACGCATCCGTCACTACGACATGCTCCGGTTGGGGAAGGGAGAGGCTCTTGCCCGTGACCCAATCGCGGTCCGTGAGCCACCACTGCAACTGCTGTGCAGTGCCCTCCGAGATCAAGACATGGTCGGACAGGTTGCCGTGATGCTGGGCCCACTGAAACTTCAGGTCCCACTGCAGAGCCCGCATTCGCCGCCTGGCGTGATGCACTAATAGGATGCAGGAGGCCATCAGCCCCAGAAGCCGCAACACTAGCCTGACCGAAACCCAGGATAGAGGCCGAAAGATGGGAATCAGGGCCTGAATATCCCGGACCCGCTGTTCCGGTGGATGGACCCGGAACTGCGCCGAATCGAGAACCGCTCCGATGAAGAGGAGCTTCTGAGAGGGACTCAGGTGTGACTTCGGCACGTTGATGGAAAACCCCAGCAAATGCAGGAGATCCGCCGTAGTCTGGAGGTGGGAGACGACTGCCTGGGGCGAGCCCGCCTTCAACAACCAGTCGTCGAGATAGGGGAAGACTGGAACCCCTGATCTGCGCAGATGAGCTGCGACCACCGCCATCACTTTCGTGAACACCCGAGGGGCACTGGTAAGGCCGAAGGGGAGCACGGTAAACTGAAAGTGCTCCTGACCCACCGTGAACCGCAGGTAACGCCGGTGGGCCGGCAGGACGGGGATGTGGAAATATGCGTCCTGCAAGTCCAACACTACCATCCAGTCTCCAGGGTCTAGGGCAGCTAGAACCTGAGCCAAAGTTAACATCTTGATCCTCTCCTTCCGGAGGAAGGCATTGACGTCCCGGAGGTCCAAGATAGGGCGTAGGCCCCCTTTGCCCTTCTTGGGAACCAGAAAGTAGTGGGAATAACAACCACGACCTTCTTCTGGGCTCGGAACGCGCTCGACGGCCCCCTTGGTCAAGAGGGCCGAAACTTCCTCGTGGAGAAGATTCAAATGTTCCCCCGAGATACGGTGGTGCTGCGGTGGCATGGCTGGAGGGGTCGTCTCGAAGGGTAGGGAGTAGCCCCTTCGGACGATTTGCAGCACCCACCTGTCCGATTTGATGGACCGCCAGTGGAGCAGGTGATGGCGAACTCTGCCGCCCACTGGCGTGGAATGGGCCTGAAAGCTCGGACTAGGAAGGCTTTGAGGCGGATGCTGCCGGGGTGGATGTGGGCTGACCGCGTCGACCTCCAGAACCGCCTCGGCGGAAACCACGTCCGCGACTGCGCGCAGGTTGGTTCTGCGGCTGGTGGCTAGGCGTACGTGAGGAGGCACCCCTTCCTTGGCCACGAAAGGGGCGAAAAGCGGAAGTTTGCGACCGCGGGGCCGAGAGGCCCAAGGACTTGGCCGTAGCCCGGGAGTCCTTAAAGCGATTCAGCGCACTGTCCGCTTTCTCACCAAAAAGGCGAGTGCCATCAAAGGGCATGTCCATGAGAGTGCTCTGGACATCACCTGAAAAGGACGTGGACCGCAGCCAGGCGTGACGTCTAAGCGCCACCGTGGTAGAAATGGCCCTACCCAGCGAGTCCGTAGTGTCAAGCCCACATCGGATAGCATGTCGTGCTGCATCCCTCCCATCGGCCAGAGCCTGGGTAAGTCGTGCCTGGACCTCCTCCGGACACAGGGGCAGCACGTCCTCCACCGTATCCCACAGAGAGTGGGAATAACAGTCCAAGAGACAGGCGGTGTTCAAGGACCGCAGGCCCAAACTAAGGGAGGAGAACAGCTTTTTGCCAAACTGTTCCAGTCTCTTGGAATCCCGGTCCGGCGGAGCGGTCGGGAAGGAGGATTGGGAGGTAGAAGCCTGGATAACCAGGCTCTCGGGGGTAGGGTGTTGGGACAGAAAACTGGGGTCGCCCGGAGCAGGGCGGTGGCGCCGTTCCTGTCCACAGGAGGAACTGTGGAGGGCTTGGACCAGGTGCCCTGCAGAACGTCAATGAGGGCCTCATTGAATTGCAGCAGAGGCTCAGTGGAGCTTGCTGCAGACTGAAGCACCTCAGTGAGGACGTTAGTCCTCACAGCCACGGCAGGTAGCTCGAGCCCAAGGGCCGCGGCCGCCTTGCGCAGCAGTACTGAGAAAGCAGCACCCTCCTCCGAAGCCACAGTCGGAGGAGAGATGAATCCAGTGTCTGGAGAGGTATCCAGACCACTGGCCTCCCCCAGTTCATCTGCCCAGTCCTGTGACAGCTGAGCCTGAACGGCCAGAGGATCCTCGAACCCCTCCCATTCGCCCCCGTCATCCGATTCCTGGTAAGCAGGAGGAAGGATCAGAGCCGGACGATAGACATAATGTGTCTCCAGCGGCGCCGAACGCGGCGTCCATCGATGCCGTAACGGCGCCGGGCCCGGACCGGGGCTGAACTGGGGCACGACGCCGAGCGGATCCGGCGTCGGAGGTGGTACCGGTGTCGACGCCGGCGGAGGAGGCGTGACGAGGTCGACCGGCGTCGGCGGGGACTCGGGAACGGGTCCCTCGGGCACTTGCGGCGTCGAGGCCGGAGCCGTCGACGGCGCCGGGGCCGGAGCCGCCGGCAGGCAAGGTTGCCCAGTCGGGTCCGCGGGGCCCGAAGGCGCGCCAGCGGGCGTCGACAGCGGAGCCAGGTTCCTCATGGCCGAGAGGAAGGCACTGACTTCCGCCGGCGTCGCGTCAGTCCCAGGGACCGGCGGGTATGGGGACTTGCGCGGCGCCTGCGGCTCCGCTGGAGCCGCGGGGGTGGAACCACCCTGACCCTCGGTCGAGTCGCGCGACCGGCGAGGGGAGTCCGAAGAGCGGTGTCGCCTCTTGGACTTCTTGGAGTGCTCCGACTTACCCGAAGACTTGGAGCCAGACGATCGATGATGATGTCGGCTGCGGCTCCGCGACCGATCCTTGGACCTCCTCCTGGACCGGGATCAAGAGGGGCGCGGAGCCGAGTGGCGAATCTCGAGAAGCTTACGGGACCGCTCCCGTCTAGCCTTCGAGGTCAGGGCCTTGCAGTCCGAACACGACTCCGCGACGTGGTCGAGGCCCAAACAGTAAAGGCACCGGCGGTGATGGACCGTAACCGACATCAAGCGGCTGCAGTCAGCACAGGCTTTAAAACCAGGCATCCTACCGGCACCGGAGTTGAGACAAGATCAAAAAGGATCAAAAAACTTAGTCAAAAAAGACTAAAAGGGGTAGCTCTCCCGGATCTGCGCTTACTGGCGCGGAAAAAAGAAGAACAAGAACTGACGTCAGCGCGCGAGGGCGGCGTCTAAGTACTCCGACGACGTCATTCCGGCGCACGACGCCGACGACGGACGCGGAGCCGCAGACGACGCCTAGCGACGCGCAAGGGGTATTGCTGACGAAAAATCTTCCGGATCCAGTCTGACGCCTGGGGATATTCTAAGGTGAGGAATCTAACTAACGTGTTTCTTTCAGATTTAAACGTTATAATCTCTTGCCTTAAGATCTTATTTTCCTCCCTGACTGCCTCTAAATCCCTTTGTATTGTACTTATAATCGCGCCTAATTTTTTCAAATCTAAACCTTCCGCCATTCTACTCAGGTGCTTGTACCAATGTGGGCACTTCACTCTGTCAAGGGCGTCCTTAAATTGCGAACCACACACGAGTAGAATGATGCAAGCTCCCAATGCCCTTCTCGGAACCTTCCCCACTTGGTTTCTTTAATTCCACCTTAGACAGCTCCAACTGCAGTTCAGCACGAACCTCCTTCCTCACTTGTAGTGTCAGCTGCTGCGGACATAACATGGGTTAAATGGCGAAACATTCTTAACTTACTTGCATTTAGAATTTAAGATAACTTATCTTACCAAGAAGTGTTTTTGGATTTGCCCCTCTTCTACTTCTCTATAGTGTTGAAAGTGTCTGCAGTGAAGTCTTAACTCTATTCTTGTTCTATGCTCACAGGATCGCTATGTATTCACTGCTCTGTGGGAAGTGAGAAGACAAGGTGAGTGTACATCGTGATTTCCTATATTCTGTAAATTGCGTTTACCCTTCTCTAGGAATACTCACTGGATAGTTATAGAGTTGTTTTATAATTGGAGTCTAAAAGGTGAACAGTTCCAGAATATTGCCTCTACTGTCAATTTGGAACTTTTCTATATTTGCTTAATTTACAGGTGGCAAGAGGAGTCTCCCAACGTTGTTATGAATTTTATCAATTTAGAAGGCAATTATAGATTTAAAACGGACTAACAAGTGCCCGCTATCTTTTATTGTATTTTTTGGTTTATTTAAGCGAAGCGAGTAATGTTTGTTCGCCTTCGCTAGTCTTTGCCCCAAGACATGTTTTCAAAGGAATATACGCGTTTTAATAGTTGCCAGCTAGGGTTTCAATCAGTGCGTGAAGCGCGTCTGAATTAAATGCTCGCGCGTCTCTATTTATGCCGACAAGAATTCCTGTCAACACGCGAGGCGCACATGAATAAATTCACTCACGCGTCTCAATTATCTTCCTCTGAACGATGGCACGATGAATCTGTGCCTGTGTGTTCTTGGATTTTAACTGCTTAAACACAAATGGGGATATTATTATAAACGCGGCGAAATGAAAGAAGTCGCCCGCGTTTTCTCTAAGGGCTTTTACCACAGTTTTCTTTTAATACAGTTTTCACTTCTGCTGAAGAATTACATTATTTAATAGTTGTTCCACACATATTTATTTCAGCAGATGAAAGGTTGTCTAATTCAGATTTATCTCTTTACCAAGTTTTGAATTCAATGCTTTTTCAGAATGCTTAATTATACCTTGACTTTTCACACTAACCTTAGTTTATTTTACCGACGGAACTAACCCCGAGAAGGTCGCCACTACCCTGACTAGCTTTCTCGACGCAAGAAACAGATGCTGCTCCTGAAGAATCTTCGGTGAAGTGCACCATGGAATGTTAGAGCACACCTCACCAACTGCCATTCACTACAAGACTAGACTGCTAAACAGCAATATGCTGTTGCAGCAAGTTGGCATCCATGTTGGAATTTCTACGATGCCAACAAGCACTCCATCTCAAAGGATGGGCTGCTTTCTCAGTTTGTAATGAAAGCATGGAGGCCACGGAAGCAGAAGGAGGAGGAAACCTTCCGTGATTCCTGACAGCGGACATGCCCTGTTTCTATTTCTTATTTTGCTTCTTAGAGATCTGGCTTTCTGTCTTTGATCCGTCATTCCTTTCTCTCTCTTCTTGTAATTCTCCTCTCTTCCTTGTTTTGTTCCTCTTTCCCCATTTTTCTTATTTTTGTTTATCTCCCTTTAATGTTTCTTCCATTCATATGAATACTTCTTTTTTGTATTTTTGTGTCATCTCCTTTACTCTACATGACTCTTTATCATTCATTATTTTTTTGCTATTCTTTTTATTATTCTCTATTGACAAATGGTGTATTTTTGTCTTCATGGTTCCTCTATTTATGTTCTTTATATTTCTTCATTATTCCCTCATTATTGTTAAATAGTGTCCTTTTTCCTCCCATTGTTGTCTCTGCAGTGTGTCATCATTGTTTCTGTACCCTTGTCTATAAAGCAATACATGCTTAATGTTGTATCGTGGAACGTTCGTGGCCTGGGTCACCCTGTCAAGCGCCAGAAGGTACTCTCCCACTTATCAAAATTAAATTGCCAAATTGCTTTTCTACAAGAAATCCATTGTAACGATGCTGAGTCTCTCAAAATTAAACGGCAATAGGTGGGTCAGGTTGTTTTTTCGACTGTGGTAAACCGCAAGGGTGGGGTTTCAATTCTCTGCCATAAATCTTTACAAATTCACATTTTATCTACTGAAACTGATACAAACGGACGATGGGCAATACTTCAGGCCAAGGTCCATAATAAAGTGATCACTTTCTTTAACATTTATGGACCAGTTAAACCGGACCCTGATTTTTGGAATACGATTAAACTCAAATTATCTTCCATTTCCAATCCCAATGTTATTGCTGCTGGAGACTTTAACAATTGGCTTGATCCTTTTTCTGACAGAAAATCAAATTGCAAATTCAAACCGGACAAAACCCATAAATGATTTCAATCTGCTATTGCCTCTCGTCCACTTTTTGATGTATGGAAAACCTGCAATCCTGATCAATATGAATTTACTTTTTTCTCTAATGTTCATCACACAATGTCACGTATTGATTATATTTTGGTTTCAAAATCCCTTTTACCCTCTGTTCAATCCTCAGAAATTGGATCCATTTTTATTTCTGACCATGCCCCTGTTTCTTCGTCATTTGATCTCTCCCTTCTAACTCTAAACACGCCTGATGGAGATTCAACAACTTTCTCTTATCCGACCAATCCTATATCTCTGAAGCCACCTCTTTTATACATGAATTCTTTCTATTTAACAAAGCTAGTGATACTTCTATCCACAATAATTGGGATGCTTTTAAGGCATCTTTTAGGGCTTTCACCATTACATACATGGTCAAAAAGAAGAAATTGCTAAACTCTAAATATCGCTCTGCCCTCAAACACATTAAATCTTTAGAACACTCTTTCTTTACATCTAATTCTCCCTCACACCTTCCCGACCTCATTAAGGCAAAATCTGACTTAAATAAATTAGCTACTACTGATGCATACAATATTTTACTTAAAATAAAATCCAAATACCATGGGGGTCAAAATAAAGCAGGTAAAATGTTGGCTAACTATTTAAAAATCAAAACGGAAAGAAAAAACATCGGCCCGATCCGTAACACTACTACTAATAAATTACTTCACTCTGATTCTGAAATTGTTAATGCCTTCCAATCCTACTATCATTCTCTATATACGGATGACACTTCTCCTTCTGTTAGTGATACTTATTCTTTCTTTGATGATATTCTCTCTCCTCTGTTGGTGCCAGATGAAATGTCTCTTCTTGAAAAAGACCTATCTCTCCAAGAGATCCTCGATGCCATTAAATCCTTGAGGAAGGCCAGGGCTCCAGGTCCTGACGGCTTTTCCATTGAGCTAATCTCTACTTTCTCCTCCATTTTTGCTCCTCGTCTCCTCGAACTCTTTCATTCTTTTATCTCCAAATCAAAAACTGAGGGACCCTTTGTCAAAACTATCGACCAATCTCATTATTCAATTATGATTGTAAAATGTTTGCGAAAATTCTTGCTTCAAGATTGGATACTGTTATACCCCTGCTAATTAAACCTGACCAATCCGGTTTTATTAGAGGTCGACTTGCTTCTGATAATGCTAGGATGCTATCTAATGTGATTACATTGGGGAAATATTATCCCGATCCTCTAGCCGCACTATCCCTCGATGCTGAGAAAGTATTTGATCTTGTAAATTGGCCATTCATGTTCAAAACTCTTCACTGGTTTGGTTTTGGCCCTAAATTTATTTCATTTATTAAGTTGTTGTATCTTGAACCCCGCGCATCTATTGTTGTTAACGGTCTTTTATCCCCCTATTTTGACTTACCAGTACCAGGCAAGGTTGTCCACTTTCCCCTCTCTTATTTCTTTTATGTCTTGAACCTTTCCTTGAGCGTATCCGACATAACCCCCTAATAACAGGATTTCACAATAAATCTCATGAAATCAAACTATCTGCTTATGCAGATGATATTTTGATCTATCTTTCTAACGCCTCTACTGCCTTGCCCCATTCCTACAAGAAATTGATTTGTATTCCAAAGTTTCTGGATACAAATTAAATTTCTCTAAAACTGAGGTTTTACCTTTAAACTCCACCTGTTACCAATACATGTTTTCCAACACCAATTTCAAATGGTGTCCTTCAAAAATTAAATATTTGGGTGTATGGTTCTCCCCTAATATCCCTCATACTCTCCATAACTTTAATGCACTCAAACTTTTGTTTTAAACTTTATTTAGTGATTTCACATAGAGTATTGTGATACATTCGATTATACACTGATGTAGGAAAAAGGAGAACAAAGGTGGTACATGTTACGTTTGGCAAGTTAGGAGAGAACACATCGATCAGTACAATTGAAGTCAATATAACATCTAGCATGTTTTGTAAGGACCCTCAAAAAGGGCGAGTTGGCCTAGATACTCGAGTCGCAGTCTCCTCAGGTGTCTGTTACAGAGGCACTAAGTGTTGAAACAGGAGGTAGATGTAGAAGGGGACAGGAGTGTGTAGTGTCCGGTTTTATGATTTATGTGCAATCAACCCACCCCGGTGGCAACCAAACACTGTTCTACCTGAGAGGGGGGTCGCACTGCAATGATGCCAGGTAAGTTCTGAACGGGCCCCAGATATCCTTAGACCTCGAAGTAGTGGGGACAGTGCAGGCATATACTTCACATCACATGGAGCAGGAAGCTAAACTGCCCATCGAGTTCTTAATTGTGGGTGCGGTCTTGTTACCCCAATGAATGGCTACTTCTCTGTTGGCTAGTAGTAGACATATGGCCGCAAAATTGCGAACTTTTTTGGGGAACTGAACCACGTAACCTAGGAGGGCAATCTCGGGGAGTGTGTCTATGGGTATGTGAATCATGTTGCTCAGTGTTTTGTGTACTTCAGTCCATTATGAGTATATACATGGGCAAGTCCATGCAACGTGGGCTAAGTCAGCGTGTGCTGCATTGCATTCACGGCACGTGTGTGGTTTAGAGGGGTCTATCCGGTGGATTCTGGCTCGGGTGATGTACATTCTACAAAGGAATTTAAAATGGATCAATTTATGTTGGTTATTGAGGGAAACGTTTTTCGTGGCAGCACAACATGCTATCCACTGCTCATCCGTTATAGGATTGCCCAGATCTCCTTCCCAATCTCTACGGAACGTGTCATCATTTAGCGGGACGAGAGCAGCACAAGATTTATAAAGTTTGGAGATAAGATGGACACCTTTAATATTGTCAATGACCAGTGAGAGCAGGGCGAAGGATTGAGGTTCAAGGGGAAATTCGGGAAAAGTGGCGCGCGGAGCGTACCCGCAATAACAAATTTATCCATGAAAGTGACTTCGGTGAATCGAGATGTGTTGTCAATGTCAAAGGCTTGAGCATCAGGAAAAAGGTCGCCCATTTTAGCGATGTCAAATTTGGCTAACGAACGTTGTATGAGTCGCTCACCCGTGATAGGCAGCAGTCTGGCATTGGGGAGTGGAAAGGAGGTGGAATAGAGGGTAGGCGTATTTGTGATCCGTCTGAGTTTCTCCCATGTCCAGCTAGTGGTGGAGACCGTTTGAATGTCATTAGGGTCCAGAGGAAGGCCCTTGGGTAGAATGGAGGCCAATGTCTCAGGGAGGTCCAGATCTGATTCCGGACGAAGATAAGGGATTCTGGCATCTGGGTGGAACCACGCAAGGGCGTAGCTGCATTGGGCAACTAAGTAATAGAGCTGTAAGTCAGGAACCCCATAATCTCCTCTGTCAAAAGGGAGAGTCCCAACTCACCAATGAACTCTGGCCCGCCTGTCACCCCAGACCAATCATATCAAATGGGAACGGAGTGTCAAAAAAAGACTGTTGCGAAGGGGTATGGGGATGTTGTGAAAGAGATATAAAAAGTTTGGGAGCACAATCATCTTGATGAGGGCAACACAACCTGCTATGGAAAGCGGAAGTCGGAGCCAATTGTCAATTTGTGCTTCCAGAATATGAACAGCCTGGCCATAATTAAGGCGGAGGATCTGCTCGGTGTCCAGGTGAATGTGGATACAAAAGTATTTGACGGAGTCAGCACACCATTCCAGAGGAAAACTTGAGTTCCCACGGCTTCATGCTGGCAGTAAGGGAAAAGATCATGGATTTGTGCCAGAATACAGGCCAAAGCGAGTAATTTCACAGATGAGGGGGTCTAAGTTAACCTGTGGGTGTCTGACGTAAAGAATGGTGTCATCAGCATATAACGATACTAAGAGAGGACCTGTGTTGAATTGCAGGCCTCTGTGCAGGTGTTTCTCTTGAAAGTGGCGAATCAGGGGGTCCATGGCCAAAAGAAACAATAGGGGTGAGAGCGGGCAGCCCTGTCTCGTGCTGCGGGATAACTCAAAGGGTTCAGAGAGTGAACCGTTCAGGCGGAGCCGTGCTGTGGGGCGATTGTATAGCAACGCGGTGGTAGCAACGAAATCAATAGGCATCCCCATACGATGCATGATGGATATAAAAAAGGGCCATTCCAAGGAATCGAAGGCCTTTTCGGTGTCTAGTAAGATAGCAGCTGCTGGCACTTCGGGGTTTATCCTATGGAGGGGAGAAAATAAGGTTCGTAAACTGAACGACGTGGAGCGGTGAGGGACAAAACCAAATTGGGCGGGGAAAATTATAAACTCCATTAGCTGGGAGAGGTGGTTCACGATAACCTTAGCTAGGATTTGATAGCCTAAATTTAATAACGAGAGGGGCCTATAGGAGCCACAGAGCAGCAGGTCTTTATCCGGCTTGGGGAGAAGAACTATAACCGCCTCGCGGAACGTGGGCGGCAAAATCCTTCCCTCCAGGGCCTCCGCGTAGACCTCCAGAAGTTGCGGCGCCAATATGTCTTTGAAGGCCTTGTAGAACGCACCCGTGAATCCGTCTAGACCTGGGGCGGAGGATGGACGCAGAGCGCCGATCAATCCGCAATGGGTGCAGCCAGGAAATCCTGCATGTGTTTCTCAAGGTAGACAAGCGCAACTTCTGATAAATAAGCTTCCTGTTCAGAATGGTCCCCACTAACTCTGGAGGTATACAGTGTTTTCAGATGGGAGAGAAATTACTCTTGGATTTCTATTGTGTCTGTAAGCTGCTGGTCCATTGATGTCCGCAATTCGGGGACATAGGCTTTGCTGTATGGAGGTCTAACCATCTGAGCCAGCACTCAGCCCGGATGCTCGCCCTACCCGTATCGCTTCGCGTTGTGATATTTCCCCATGAATAGTATCTCCCGTTCAGCCGTGTCTCTGTATTCTGCTAACTGTGTCACCCGCTTATTTTCGACTTCGGGATCTTGCGTGTGCAACAGCCTGGCGTCCAAGTCGGCTAATTCGCGTTCCAGACGGGTTAAAGTGGTGCGTAAGTCGCGGAGCACCCCAGCGTGTTTAGAAATACCTTACATAACCCCCGTATGTATGCCTTAAAACCCTCCCAGAGCGTTGCGGCCGTGTCCACTGAGCCCGTGTTTATGTCAAAGTATTCCTCGATTGCCTCCCGGATTTTGTGTTGGAAAAGGTCATCATCTAGGGAACGACAGGGGAAGCGCCATTGTCTCTCAAAGCCCTCAGGGCGAGGAATCCCAAGGAGCAATACTACCGGGGAATGATCGGAATATGTTCCTAGGGAGAGTCTCGAGTGTGCAACACCATCCGAGAAAACAGGGAGAAGTCAACCAATAGTCAATCCTTGTCCATGTGTTATGGCAGCTGGTATAGTGGGTAAAGTCAGTGTGTGTTGGGTTACGTGCCCGTCCTATAACCACTAGGGCTAACTGTTCGTGTAGTGACTGGAGAGTCTTACGTGAGTGTGTTTTGGGATCTGGGGCCAAGGAAGTGCTATCCCTGATCAGGGGCAATGCCAAAGTCACCTCCAAGCAAGAAGGTTATAGGGCCGAGTGTTAGGAGCTGGGAGAGCAAGGAATAATAAAAATCTGGGGCGTCATTGTTAGGGCCGTATACACATACCATCGTTACCCTGTGTCCCATTAAAGTCTCCACTACTATTAAGTACCTGGCCTTCCTTATCCTGTACTGTTGTGTGGAGACTGAAGGGGACCCGTTTATGAATGAGGATAGCGGTGCCTCTAGCATCATTGCTAAAATTTGCAAAATATCTATGGGATTCCCAGCTGGCAGCGAAGCGGGAAGAATCTGACGTGGACAAATGGGTATCCTGCAGGAAGGCGACGTCTACCTTATGTCGTATCAAGTAATGCAGCACATGGCGTCTCTTGCGTGTGTCGTTCAGGCCACGGATGTTCCATGTCATTAGTGACAGTGCTGAAGGGCCGTCAGTGCGTCCTAACTGGGCCATGTATGGAACAGAAGGTGCAAGAAGAATAGATGCATATGTGAACCAATATTGTTCATGACGGTGTCCAAACGTATCAATAGCAATATAGAACTAAGAGTAACCAAATACACCCCCCCCGCCCCCACTCAGCCTCCCCACCCAACCAGAGAGGCAGACCCAAAAGATGTCCAAGGAAAGCCATAGTATCAATTGAATCGTTGAATACATGGACAAAGCCCAAAAAAGGTACATTCGTAATTCACAAGACCACATCACGGTGTACACCAATCGGGGGTGGCATCGCCGTCACAATCGATCGGCAATCCAAAATGATGTAGAGAACAAAACGATATCCCATTGTGTTACATAGCAATACAAAATAGGCCAGATATAGGAGTTCAACCCGTGCCCGACCCAGAAAAAAGTTCCATACTGGCATCTGAGCCACTGTGGGACGGAGAGAGTCTGCGATCTTCGCCAGGACACTGATTATTTTGTTTGTAGGTTCGGCAAAATTCTTGAACCTCCGTGGGACTTTCGAAAATTCTGCCTCGCCCACCGGTCTCCACCCGCAAATTTGCAGGGTAGAGCATGCCATACTTTAAGCCGAGATTCTCGCTATGTGGTGCGTCTATAGGCCTGGGGGCCGCAACGATGGGTGGACACACGGGCACTGACCCCACGCACACCCATACTGCAGCGAGGGAGGACACGCACCTTAGATTGCGGGAGGCCAGACAGGCAGCCGGGCCGCGTCCCGCTGCGATCGGCATGGAAACCGCAAATCAGCCATCCCGCACCACGCCACACTCACTCACCGAACCCCCTGCCCCAGTAGCCAGTCCGCAGGGCTCCGCTTCCTCCTCCTCGTGCCGCCTCTATCTCCTACGGATCACGCCGCCGCCATTGTGGAGCCGAGACTCGTTCTTTCATCGGCACGTATCTCTGGATCCGCTCTCCCGTTCACCAAATTGCTGGGCTCACAGAGCACCGGAATTCTTCATGTATTTGGTGGTGGTAGGCTCATGGCAGTTGGCCTTATAAATATGTGGGATATATCTGGAATGCCGGATAGACTTGCGGTGCTTCAGAGCCGCGCGGCCATCTTGGTCCGCGGCTTGGCCGCGCCCCCCAATGCACTCAAACTTAAGCTCCAAATATCGTTTGATTCTTGGTCCCCTCTTTTTTTTTTCTTGGTGGGGTAGACTGGATTCTATTAAAATGATAATTGCTCCTCTCATTCTTTTTTTTTACTCCATGTTACCTTTCAAAATCCCTAATTACTATTTTAAACAACTCAATTCTCTATGTAGTAAATTTTTGTGGAATAATAAATCCGCTCGTATTGCCTTACCTAAATTAATTAAACCTAAAAACGAAGGAGGTGTAAGATTTCCTAACTTTAAATTATATCATACCGCTTTTTTACTTAGACAAATTTATGCTCTAAATACACAGACTCACCGATGCCTAGATGGATTGATTTCGAACGCTCTTTGCTACGGGACTTCTCCTTTTCTGATATTTGCTCCATGTCTAATTGTTTATTTCTCATTACCCCATTTTAAAGTACTCCCAACATTTGGTACACTATTTGCTCACTGAGGGGGCCACCTTTCAACACGAGTTCCTTACATCCTCCATTTGGTACAATAAATTCATTAAATTCCGACACAAATCATTTTACTTCAAACATTGGAAAGAGAAGGGCATTTTTTATGTTCATCAACCTGTATCCCACAATTCTGTCATACCCTTCACTGCATTACAAGAACATTACAATCTACCTCTATCCTATTCTTCCCAATACTCACAAATATTCAATGTCCTGCAACCTTTTGTATCATCAACATTTTCTTCTGATTACACCATTCCATCTAAACCCCTTACACCATTGTTCCCTTTGGCTACCTTAAACCCCGTCTCCAATCCCAAAGCTTCAATCATCTACAAGCTTCTGTCCACCCCTTCATCTGATAGACCAAAATCCACTGTTGAATTAGCTTGGGAACAAGACCTTTCACTATCACTTTCCACTAACTCATGGAACAAATTATGGCAAAAACTTTTTTCTACTTCAAAAGCTGCTAACACTACTCAATCATTATTTTTTCTATACAATAGAGCTGTTTGCACTCCTATTCATATTCATTAAATTAATCCCTCTTCCTCTTCCCTTTGTTGATCTTGTCTCTCCTTGGATTGCACATTGTTCCATTTAATATTTTACTGTCCTAATGTTTTTACATTTTGGAAATCCATTTGGTCAATATCTTCCAAGATATTTCAATGTAACATATCATTATCAATTCAAAATGTATTTCTTGGATCTATGTCTGCTGATTTTCCTGACATTGCACAAAATTTTAAATTGTTTTACCTTTTCATTTCCCTTGCATTCAAAGTGATTCTAACCTGTTGGAAAGATAATTCCAAAGTCTGTACAATAATGTGGTGGAACCTTATTTGTAATGAGCATAGAATTTCTACTGTCTCATCATCATCGTTATCTCAGAAAATCAAATCCGATTTATTTTGGATTCCCTTCACTTCTTATTTATCCTCTCACCCTTCCATATCTTAGTTCCTTATCCCATTTGTCCCTCCTTTACCCTGTTTTCTTTTTCCCATTTTGTCTTTTCTTCTCTTTCATCTTTCTCTTTTTCCCCTTCTTTATCCCTTAACATCAAAATGTCCTCTGCTTCAACTTGTTTTACTATGTACCCTTATCCTTATTATTCTTGTCTTAATCATAAGATGATATCCCTTCCCTTCTTCTTATTATCTCTGTATTAGATTGCTCTTCATTATAATTTTTGGTCATGTTATATGCTATATTGTTCTACTGTTTCATCTTATGCTCATTTGTAACTTTGGTACTTATATTATTACATTAATAAAAACTATTTAACTCAAATAGAAGAATTACAGTGATACTCGGGTACCACAGGAAATGCGACCACATTGCATTTGTTTTTATTATCTGAGGAACAACACAGCATATGTGAGAGAGAGTGAGTCCACCAAAGCACTAAATGCCCAGTTTGATTATTCCAGTCAGCCAAGTTGCTAATATATTTAACAGCAGCAGTCCTAAGAGACAGAAGCATAGACACGGATATGTGTATGTATAAATCATTTTTACAAAATGAACTTTAAATCGGTGTTCTTGTACTCAAACATAGTTTCAAAGTGTGATTACCCAAGTGACGAAACAGTGTCCAACATCTTCTGGTAACTGTTCATATTTCTCTAGTTCCTTTAGGAATATACTGTTGACAAATGGAATAAAAGTAAGCAATATTTAGCCACACCACATTGAAAATAATCAAAGACATATTTTCGCTTAAGAAAACATCTTTAAACATAAAATTTTGTTAACAATATGGTATCAACAGCACATTACAAGTGAGTGCCACTGAATGAGTAGTATTTAGTATAAAAGACCCTCAAAAGTACGTTTCAAGGATGAACAAGTTACTTACCTTAGGTAGCACTCTTCTAGTAGAGACAATCCAGCTGCAAAATCGGCAACTGACCTCCCTTATTATACCCCATGCAGCAAATTATACATAGCAGAGGCTATTTCTTTCTTTTCTTTCACCCACTGCTACACCCCCCCATAGGCTTATACAGTCTGGGTATAGCCACCCCCCCCCCCGTGCCTAGGAACCAGCCCGATCCCAGTGCGATTAGATCTGTCATGACATGGCCCCCTATAATTTGTTATTGCCTCCCTCACCCACACCTCAACACGGCACATCTAACAACTGAAACGCTGAAATAGTTACATCTTTCCCTCCCTCTCCCCTCGTCCTCTCACCTTCTTCTTGAATACTTTCCTCATTTTCCAAGAGGCATGTTCCACACACCTTTTTGATGTAATATCTAATGTGGTCATTGTTACTATGTGACCGATGCTGATATTCCTATGAGGTTATTTTATTTTAATCAATCAATAAGCTTTATTATCGGTTAAAAACTATAAAAGCAATACAAACAAGAGAATACAAAGTTTCCTGAACACACCAGACAAGAATTCATAAATAAATAAAACACACGTAATATAATTAAAATGGTTAAAAACCAAATTGCCCAATGGGCTAAAAAAACATGGGCTACACGGGAAGATCTATCCAGAAAGGATAGGCCTATGGAGTCACAGATACAACAGGTAAGTGCAGATTAATTTTAGCTCGTCGAGCATTCCACATAGCCCATAGAAATCTCGAGATCACAAAGACAATTAGGGGGGTGGTGTCATATTTAAATAGTCCAAAAGCCTCCCTATAGTCTCTGAGGCCCAACACTTTACAAAGAGGGATAATCCACTTAGCTCTGCTCCTAGAATAATACGGGCAAAAAAGCAATACATGTAGATCCGTTTCATCACACCTTTCACAACCAACACAAAGACTAGAGACCGCAGGGATGACAGACCAATTGGTAATCACTGCCCGAAAGGGGAGTGTCCCGTGTCTCAGTTGGACATACAACTTCTTAGCCAATGCAGGTTGGATATCATCCAGACATTTCTCAAAGTAATAAAGATCCTTGGCCTCCAAGAACCTTTCAGAGAGCGTGCCCAACGATGAATTACTAAGAGCAAGTTCCAAACGGTGATTATTGAGTAGGGTGGCCAACTCTCTCTTAGAGAGGGAGTGGCATGTCAACTCAGGGGCATCCCATAAGTCAACCCTGCCCAAGGTTTTACATGTATTTTTGACAAACTGTAGCCAAGGAATTTTCCCAACCCCCCTGAGAGACAAAAGGTCCCTTAGGTCATCTCTATAGCTTAGCAGCACTGGTGTAGACCAGAGCCGCTTCCAATATAACACTGGCCGATTCGAGATGTCCGCCTGTATCAGATCAAGGCGAAGGGGAAGCAATGGTGTACTTTGAGGTAAGCCCAACAAACGTCTGATAAAGGTATTCTCAGTAATTGTCAGGGGAGTAGCAGGCGAATGTCCCCATAACTCCGCCCCGTAGAGCGCCCCTCCTCTCGCCTGGGTCTTATAAATTTCTAGGGGCGGACCCACTGATTTAAAAGAGGACCCAGTATGAGCTTTAAGAATGCCACCAGAAGATTGGGCCAGCCTCAAATTTGCTTTGGCTACCTGGGGCCCCCACCCCATCCTGTCACTCAAGGTAACACCTAGGTAATCAAAATTAGAAACCCTTTCTAGCGCCATACCGTCCAGGTGTGGATGTGAACAGCTGGAGATTTTGGCGTTAAAAACCATAAATTTGGTTTTAGCCAAATTAATCTCCAGGTTCCTTGACTTGCAAAAAAGACAAAAAGCCTCCAGTGTTCACTGCAAACCCATAGAAGTTTTTGATAATAATAGGGTGTCGTCAGCGAACATCAGGGCTGGGATCTTCCGGGCAGCCAGGCTGGGGGAATCCAGATCCCTGGCCCCCAAAAGATGGTCAATTAATCCGTTGAGGAACAGGGAGAAGAGAGTGGGAGCCAACACACACCCCTGTCTCACTCCCCGTTCGACCGGAAAGGGGGCCGAGAGCTCCCCAGAGTGCCCATACCTTACCCTCGCATAGGTACCTTGGTGGAGCCGTTTGAATAGGTTGCATAAGTATGTGGGAGCCCCCATCTCCCTCAAAATGGCCCAAAGCTTATCCCTCTGCACCAAGTCAAAAGCAGATCTAAGATCAACAAAGATCAGATACAGGCTACCGGCACCCAGTGTAACCGTTTTCCAAAAGATCAACTGGAGTCTAAACAGTTGATCAATGGTGGAAACCTTGCAGCGAAACCCCGCTTGAAGGGAGGTCAGAATTTGGTGGTCATCGATCCAACTCTGTAGCCTTGTTAGGAGAATGCGAGAAAACAATTTCTGCAACACATCAATCAGGCTAATGGGTCGATAATTGGCCGGATAGAGAGGGGAGGCCTTTTTGTGAATGGGAATAATCTCAGCCCCCAGCCAAGTTCCAGGAATTTCCATGCCATTCAAAATTGCATTAAAGAATAGCCAGATATAGGGGACCCAAACTTCCTGCTCACCCAGAAATAAATCACCAGGTATTCTATCCAGCCCTGGAGCTTTCCCTGGTGCCAAATTTTTAAGGGCCGCTTTGATTTCTTGAATAGATAGAGGTGGGCACTCATCCGCAGCCGAGGATGTTAGCGGTGGCGGGCTCCTGAGTAGAGAGGCTGAGTGCACCGCCAGGTCGGCTTTCGTAAGAGAATATAAAGGCTTAAAATGAGCGAGCCAAACCTCTTCACTTAAGTTTGGTGAGAAAGCGGGTGGACCCTCTAGTGAACCTGATCTGACCAAGTTCCAAAACTCAGAATAATCACGCCTATCTAGAGCATCTTTTATATTTGCCCATTTGAGCTCTTCCCTCTCGGTCTTAGCTGACACTATCAAAGCTTTGTAGGCAGTTCTAGCCACTCTTACACTCGAAACAGAGCCGGTTTAAACCACTCTGACAAGCTCTCTTTTGGCCAGTCTACAAGCTTTATTAAACCAGTGGCCCTCTTTATTTGTTTGTGGCCTGTTGGTTGCAGAGGTGTAGAAGTATTCTGCCAGATTACTGGTTATGCTGGAGTGGATATGTTCCAAATCCTGGAAGAAGGATATGTCATAATTCCCAGTAAAGAGATCAAAGGCCTCCCCCAATTTGGGGACTACACAAGAGTAAAGCTCAGCCACCTTACCAGGATTTGCCACAAACCTCGCCCATCTAATACGTCTGCCACCCGCCACAGAGACCAAATTCGTAACAGCAGTGGTGTCCAGCTTCTCCCTGCCGAAGGAGTGGCTGAGTTTGTGTTTTAGTTCAAGAGAGAGGAGGTTGTGGTCGCTATCAACCCTCTGTATGACCCGGAAAGCCCTTATTTGGGACCAGAGTTCGACATTGACTAATATATAGTCAATAATCGAGCTCTTCCCAATTCGGTTAAATGTAAAGTGCCCAGGGACGTCAGGGGGTATTCTACCACTGCAGGCCCTAAGAGAATGGGCTGCCAAAAGCTTATTTAGCTGCAATATTAATGGAGTTAAGCTCCTGGCTGGGTACGCCTGACACTCCTGAATCTGCCAGGTGGAGTCTTCGTCCAGGGAGGCTGAGGGAATTCCTGCCAGATGTTCAAAGTGGCAATTAAAATCGCCCCCTATGATTCTGTGAGAAGTTAGTGGAGTGGCTGCTAGGAGTTCATCAAGGGTTTCTAGCATGGATAACCCCAGCTCGATAGGGGGACGGCGTAAATATAGATTAGCGATCAGCATCGAAGAGCCGTCCATAAATTTAAGGCTAACAGAAAGGAGATCTAGAGAATGAGAATCGACGACTTTCGCCAAACACCCCAGAGACGAGGATACCCAGACACACAAGCCCCCAGACGGTCTACCACGTGGGCACTGAACTGCTGGTAAAGAAAAGGTTGCAAAACCAACCCTATTGGGGGGGTGGATCATCCAGGTTTCTTGAAACAGGCATAGATCATATTGGTCCACCAATTCCCCCCAATCAGGATCAGCTAGTTTTTGTGACAGGCCTGCGACATTCCAGGAGCCCACCAAGGGGCCTAAAGAAGCCGCGGCTTGAGGACTAGGGGGGAGGGAGAGGGGCATAGGAATTAGAGGTTATTTTATTTCAAAATTGCTAATAAATAATGACAACACAAAAAACAGAACCCTAACCTTTTGAATAGTTCTCAGGCGTTAGACTAGATCCAGAAACGTATCTGTGGTACTTTTTCACAAGTAGGTGGCGCTGTGCAGCTGCACATGGAAGCAGTTCTGCTCTGGAAATGAAGTGCAGGGCCTATTTCGGGGTAACTACCTCACGCTGACCTCAGTTGCTTTCAAGAGTGTCTGCACTCCCAGACGTAGAGCCCCAAAACAAAAATTGGTGTGACCCGTGTGCAGATTACTGACTTGGGATCTCATTTAAGGGTACAGCCCACTCACAGGACGGGGAGGAAGAGAGGGTCTGTGACGAATCCGACGCTAGTCCCTCTACTTGAAAGAGCATAACCGAAGGTAAGTAACTTGTTTGCCTGAGAGACTTCTAGCCCCAGATGCCTCACCTTTTGAATAGGTACCAGAGTAGTACCTTTTTAGAGGCGGGTCTGTGAATGGACTTAAACCAGAACGGCAGGACCGAGCGGGAAAAATGCCCCTCTCAGCGAACTCGACTGTTCAAGCAATTATGCTTTATCAACACATAGAGGGACACCCACCTAGTCACCTGGCAAATGTCTAGGGCAGAGACTCCGCCTGTCAACGCAGTAGTTGCAACTTTTGGCTCAGGTAGAATCAGCACTGCATCATTCCAGAGGCTGCTTTTTGGCCTATGCTACGCAGATACTAATGCAGAGCAAAATCCAGCGGGAAATGGTTCTATTCTGCACACCCTTGCCTTTTTTTGCTCCAGAGATCATCCAGCTGGTGGTCTTTGGTGTGATCAATGTAAAGGCTCAGTGCTCTCTTGGGGTACAAACGATGGAGTCTCTTCTTCTGCTTAAAGGGGTGGGGTTGGATCATAGAACACTGGCAAGGTGATGTTGTAACCAATGTGGAATGGCGTCACAAGAAGATGCCTGCATTCGCAACACAAATTTGTCTGGGGAAAAGGTGGTATTTGGCACCGTTACACAAACCGCTTAAAGGCCTCGAAAAACTCAATCAAAAAGTGATTGGGGGTACCGCTCTCTCCGGATCTGCGCTTGCTGGCGCGGAAAAAGAAAGAACTGACGTAAGCACACGCGAGGGCGGCGTCTAAGTAGCTACCGCGACGTCATCTCGGCGACCATGACGCCAACGACGGACGCGGAGCGCACGAAGCGACCTTCCGACGCGCAGGGGTACTGCTGAAGAAAGCTTTCCATTTCAAGTCTGACGCCTGTGGGTAATTCTAAGGTAAGGAATCTATCACTAACATGTTTCTTTCAGATACTCACTTACATGCTGTGTTGAAGAAATGACAACGAGGAACACCATCTTGAAAGTGAAACGCCGCAAAGGGCAGCTATGAAGCAGCTCAAGGGGAGTGCCCATCACGAATTTAAGGACCAAGTTAAGGCCCCACTGTGAAATGACAAAGGTAGAAGGAGGAAACAAATGTTGTAACCCTATTAAGAAACAGATACAAACCAGAGACTTAAACAATTTAGGCTCATCCAGCAGCCACAAAAAAACGTAGAAAGAGCCTAAAGGTAACCTTTAACTCTGCCCAGAGCAAATCCTTGCTGAGTAAGAGTGAAAACAAACAGATTGTCGGATAACTTGGCCTGGAGGGAGTCAATCTGGCATGTGCTGAACCAAGGAACTTCCGTCAGCTCACAGGAATGGTGCCTGTATAAACTCTGCTCATTATTTTCGAAAGCGGAACGGTGTCAGTGCAGAGCCGCACGGCACCAGCTATCGGCAAACATGAGTACTACAGAAAAGTTTACAGATCCAGTCTGAGGTCTGTGGAATATCCAAAAGGTCTCTATCACACATTTATTGCAATACCCAGCAGCGTTCCATGGACAAATTGAGATAGCAGACCATGTGTTTCTAAGGTAACCAAACTCATATTTGATGCGCAATATCGTTTTCATATTTTAGTCTCATTTTATTCCTTACAATAAATGACTCTACTCTTTCCATTTACTTTGAAAACGCTGCCATAGTTATCTTTTAAAAAAGCAACAACCAAAGGAAATGATGGACGGAGTGTTGAACATTGCAAGCACTCACCCCCAGTCAACTGATCTGGGTTTAATCCATCACCATTCTTTAGCCCACTATGCCACCCCAGTTCAGACATGGCCATATGCAAATCAGTCTGACCCTGTGCCTCATGGGAACAGTCCAGCCCGAACTGCCAAACCATGTCTTCCCTGGACCGGAAACAAGCTCCCTAGGACCGGTTTCTGGCATTTCAGCCGTCTTCAGCCAGGCTTGCTTGAATCCAGTGGCAAAGTGAGCAAGGGACTCACGTCTGAGCATACCCTGCCAACTTATGGCGAACAAAGCAACAACCAAAGGAAATGATGGACGGAGTGTTGAACATTGCAAGCACTCACCCCCAGTCAACCTAGTTATCTTTTAGGCATGATCGTTCATGGCCTCTCACAAAAACAAAAAGTGAGGGTCAACTGCACACTGAAATGCGAAATGCTCGCAGCTCTAGCCTACCTCGAATTGTAACTGACATAGTGATGTACCACAACACTCTAGAAAGAGCTTTCTGCCATGCCTTCGGCACACTCAAAATGTGCTTAGAAAGTCCTTACCATTCTCTCAAAGGTCTTAAGGGAAAGCGTGCTGAACTGTGCATTGTGAAGTACATGGCCCTAGAACGTCACTACACACATGAAATAACTTATTACATTTGAGCGGTAACAACATTTGCTTATTAAGAGGCATGTTATGACACAAGAAAGGCCTATGTGAAAAACATTTAAATGAGAGTATGTTCTCCAGAATATTCTAAAGCGTACTAAATTTAATTTGGTGGTGTGCGCGTCATCAATGATAAAGCATAATTTTAACTGGCATAGGCTACCATCAAGAAGTTGCATATGTCCTAAAATTCAAGCATCGATTGGATGCTGAAGGGTAGTCTTCAGGTTTAAATTTCTTTATTGGTTTCAAAAGTGAGAAGTTATTTACAATAATCGTAGCAATTATATAATAAATCTATGTCCCTGTACACATGGTGGCTCCTTGATGATAATACTACAAGCCCCTCAACGACCCCCCCCCCCCCCCCAAGGAAAGAAAGAAATTAGGAAAAAGGAAAACAGAAATGGTTCCTCTCTCTATTCACTTATGGTATGGAGCCCATGTATGCACCTATGTCGGTTGTGGTGAATTGGTTGTTGTGTCCGTTAAGGGCTGTGGGGGTTCAGCGAGTCGTAGCAAGCGCAGATATTTGGGACAGGTTAGTTCCCTGAACTCGGAGGTTAATATGGCCAGAAATGGTTCCCAGAGATCTTGAAAGGAGGTTAACTGTTTGGCGAGGGCAAAGGAAATTCTTTCCATCCCCAAGATCTGCCATAAGCGGTGTAACCAACCCACGTGTGTAGGGAGTTTAGTTGTCCCCCAATAGGCCAAAATATTCTGATGAGCTGCTCCGAGAGCCAGAGCCATCTGTCGACCCCTGCGCGCCGTAAGCGGAAAGGGAAGAGCATTTTGTATGCCCAGTAATACATAGGCTGGGAAGCAGGGGATTTGACTATCAAAGTGTTTGGATGTATGTATGGATTTTTTATTGAGTGCACATTTCACCCAAAGGTCTCAAAGCGCTAGACTGTCACAAGAAATGAAGAGGAAGAGAAGAGGGGGACTGACTGGGAAAGAGACAGCCTCAGAACAGCCAGGTTTTGAGAGACCTACAAAACTTTCTGTGGTCAGCCTCAGTACGGAGATGAAGAGTGAGAGCGTTCCACAGGGTGGGGGCACGACAGGAGAAAGATTTTCCACCATTCCTGGCGGTACGGATCTTGGGAGGGATGAGAAGATGTTTGTTAGCAGATCGGAGAGTTATGGAAGGGTGATGCCTTTTCAGTTTATTAACAAGGTAATGAGGGCCGTGACCATTGAGAGTTTTGAGGACTAGACAGTTGATCCTGAATGTTATATGTTTTCTGATGGGGAGCCAGTGGAGAGCTCTCAAACTGGGTGCCGAGGAAGATCGGGTGGTAGATTTAATACTAGTCTGGCTGCCGTGGTTTGAAGGACCTGGAGTTTTATTAGGTGCTCTTCGTTGATGGAGGCCAAAAGGACATTGCCATAATCCAGCCGGCTGATGATTAACCTTTGTACCAGAGGCATACGGGATGACAGTGAGACCCATTTAAAGATCTTACGAAGGCTGCGCATTAGTCCATAACAAATGCTGGCCACATGATTGACATGATCGGACATGGAGTGTTGATTGTCGATCAGCACTCCTAAGTTACGAACTGCAGACTTGGGTGAGTGACATGTGCCTAGATTGGCAGGCCGAAAGTCACTTGACCACACTTGTGCTTTACCGAAAAGGATAATTTCGGTTTTACTGGCATTGAGTTGCAAGTGATTATTTAGCATCCAGCAGTGTATGTCAGACATACACTGCCTGAACCGGAGTTAGGTGCCAGTGGGCTCTGGTCCGAGCTTGATTAGTAACTGAGTATCGTCAGCGTACGATACTGTGTCAAAGCCGTAAATTTTAATCGTAAATTTTAATCGCGCTGGCTAAGGGTGCCACATACAGGTTGAAGAGTGTAGGACTCAGAATGGAGCCCTGGGGGACACTCTTCTCTATGAGTTGGCTGATGGAGGCAAATTAGCCCATTAGAACTTTGGAGGTTTGATCTCCTGAGCCAGTTCAGTGTGGTGCCCCCAACACCCATCTCCTGCAGATGATTCAAAAGAGTGCTGTGGGAGATGTCATCCAGCACTTGTGTCCAGTAGCTGGAAATTTGAAGACATTCCCATAGCAAATGGGTTAGTGTGCCTAGTGATCCGCAGGCTCACCAGCACATTGGGTCTTGGGCTGGGTTTCCACTATGACATTTTTGAGGTGTTAAGTACCAGTGGGTAGCTATTTTAGTAGCAGTTTCTATACTAGCGACGTTTCGAGCTGTTTGGGGCGCTCTATAATATATATCTGTCCATTATTTCTCCATGAGAGTTCTCCCGATTTCCCTTTCCCACCTCTGCTGCCCTGGGGATTTAGAGGTCTTCGGAGCCACTCTGAGTAGGCTATATATCTTGGTGATTAGACGGGAGTCTTTGTGCTTGGTTACCAACCATTTTTCCAAGGGATTGAGATGTCTCTGTGCCTTGTCGCGTACCCCCGCTTGCAGTACCCATCGTCTAAACTGGTGGTATCAAAAGCGTTCAGTTTCCAGGAAGTTCTCCTCAAATGATAGCTGCTGCCAGCATAAAAAAAATGGCCGATGGACCTGCAACTTTCTTTGAACCATTGGCTATAGGTCTTTGTCGCTTGGCCCGGTGTAAAAGCAGTGTTACCCACAATAGGGGTAAACGGTGAGGACAAAGTCATCAACTTTCGAGTTGTGGCCACTCTGTCCCATGCGCTCATTGGAGCAATGGTGACCTCCGAGAGGTAGAGACTATGGGGGCGGAATTCTCTGTTAAGAAAGGGAATCAGCCACAGGGCTCGACCCGCTACCACCCTATCCATGGAAAGGCAGTGCTTTTTGGATTCTGGACGCGCCCATTTGTGGTATGGGAGTAAGGCCGGGACACATATAGTCGGGGTCTTGGAGAGTATAACAGTTTTATTTAATTTAAGGGAAACACAAACGTTCAGTGATACTTGTAGCAAGTAGTCTCCCCAGTTTCCAGGGGTAGTTGGGAGTGGCTTCCATCTTCTCCAGGAAGAACACAGTCCTCACATGTTGTGGTGAGTCAAAAAAAAAGAATAAGAAAATATACCAAAGGAAGCAATTACATAGGGGCAAATTATGAAGGAGTGCATTACTATTGTGCCACAATCACCAGGCAGGGTTGTAGTGCACAGGAAGGGATTTGTGGGGTATGGTTTAAACTGGGTGCTCTGTCTTTCATGCACCAGTCTAGTACCTTCCCCACCACCAGTGTACTCCCTATTCTCCAGTGTCCCAGCAAGCCCACCAAAAGCACCGCTTGTACTGCGGTACTTGCCTTAGACCATGACCCATCTTCTGGGTCGTGGTTGTGGGGACCAGAGCCTTGGGACTGCTATAGCTGTAGTTCACGTCGCAGGCCGCCGCTCCCTGGGGAGCCTCTGCTCTGTTTTTCTCCAGAGCCTCAGCGTCTCCTGCAGACGTGGTTCACGCTTGGGACCGGTCTTTGGGGTGCTCCTTCGTTCCTCTTGCCGCCTTTGCCATCTCAGTCTTCTCTGCGTCTCCATCGTCTCCCTCCGTGCCCTCCTCGCCTTCCTCTTCCCCGTTGTCACGAAGGGGGTGTGACCACCTACACGCCCTCTTCGCCTCCGCATTAAGAATGCTCCGTCCTTTATTATTGTGTCTTACTATATCGGCCATAGCTGGGTCTCGCCCCTTCTCACACCATTCCACGAACGTTCTTAATGGAACGGGCCGGTAACATTCCAGCAAGTTTGGGATGGCTAGGTCCCCCTCCCTCGGGGATCAGTAACATAATTCTCGGTGCAATCTTGGTGTCTTGTCACGCCAAATAAAATCTTCCAGGTCCCTCTTCAGTGAGCGTATGGTTTTGGGTGCGGTTTCTAGTGGGAGAACTTGGAAAAGGAATAAGATCTTCGGTATCTTGACCGCTGCTATGTGACCTAGCCACGACTGGGAGTATGGCCTCCATCTACGCAAGTGTTCTGGAGTCTGTTGGAGTAGTGCAGTGTAGTTAAGCGAGGTAGTGTGTTGTGTATTTGCTGCAAGTTGTGTGCCGAGGTATGGTATTGCCTCCTTGGCCCGTTGTCAGTGGTATTCGTGCTTCAAGTCCATAAGTGTTGCTGCGGTTAAAGACAGGCTGAGAGCCTGAGATTTGTGGACATTAACCTTGAAGCCCGCTGCTTGTGAGAAAAGCTCGAATTCTGCCAGAAAGGCAGGCCGGGATATTTGGGGAGTCTCCAGAGTAGCTACTACACCATCCGCATACAGGCTGATCTTGTGTTCCTCCCCTTCAAAGTTCACCCCGTTCACCAGAGGATTGACTCATATTCTTTGGGCCATTGGCTCCAAGTAGAGAGCGAAGAGGAGCAGGGAAGGGACAACCCTGCCTGGTGCCTTGTTGGATAGGGAAGGGGGCTGACGAACAGCCATTCACCCGAAGAGTTGCAGACGGAGTGGAGTAACTGCTTTAAATCCATCCCAGAAATCTCTCTGGAATGCCAGAGTCTCAGGGTCTCCTCTAGGTACGGCCAGCGTACCTTATGAAATGCCTTTTCTGCATCGATAGAAAGGATCATGTGCTTGTCTTCAAAACGTTGTGCCTTGTCTATAACATGCAGGAGGTGTTTTGTGTTATCAACTCACTGGCGATTAGGCACAAAGCCCGCTTGATCTGGGTCTATCAGACCCAGTAGGAGGGGGGAGAGACTTCCCGTGAGGAGTTTAAAATCTACATTGAGGAGGGAGATTGGCCTGGAGGACTCGCAGTGTATTTTATCCTTGCCAGGCTCAGGTATTACCACTACTGATGCCTCCAGCATCGTTTGCGGTAGAGCAGATGAGGTTCCAATGGAATTGAACACGCTAACCAGCATAGGGGCCAACAAGGAACAAAAAGTTTTATAGAAAATTGAGGGGAAGCTGTCAGGGCCAGGGGATTTAAGCAGTTTCAGCCTGGAGATTGCTATGACGACCTCCTCTATTCTGATCGAAGCGTTGAGTGATTCAGCCTGATTTGTCTGAAGTTTTGCAATGTTAACCCCTTGCAGGTACTGTGTCAAAGCATCCAGAGAGAGTTATTGGGCTCCATAGAGCTTCGGGTAGTATTGGCGGAAAGTTCTTGCAATGTTCTGATCTGAAGTCTGTTCCTGCCCACGTGAGTTAACCACAAATGGGACCCTGGAAGCCTGCCTCTGTACTATGAGTTTATTAGCTAGCTGTCTCCCACTCCTGTCTCCCCCGTGCAGAAATTGTGCCTCAATCTCAGTGCTGCATATTTGGCCCTGTCTAGGTCTAGTGCTGCTAGTTGGGCGTGGGCAGTCTTTAATTGTCTCCAGATCCTAGGGACGCCTGTCCTTTGATGTATGCGCTCCAGCTCTTGGACTTTTTGCGTAAGTAAATCTTTTTTCTCCCTACGGATCTTGTTATCTGATGAGGCAATGGTGATGAATTCCCCCCTGACAACTGCCTTCAGAGCATTCCATAGTATTGCTATGGGGGTTTCGGAGTTGTTGTTTGTATCTAAGTAGTCTGTTATTGTTTTCATGATTTGCTTTACAACTTCTGGACAAGAGAGCATAGTGTCTCTGAGCCGCCAGGTCCATGGTGGGAGGCGAGTGTCTGGAAGGGCTAATGTCAGGCTCACTGCCGAGTGGTCTGACAGCGAGCGAGGTAGAATATTTATCTGCTGTACCGTGGGTAGCACGGGTGCAGTGGCTAGAAAGTAATCTATCCTAGCCTAAGTCTTGTGGGAGTAGAAGGTGTATTCTCTATCAGTGAGGTGTAGATTACACCAAATATCCGTCAGTCCTGCGTCTGCTAGCATGCGCTTGCCGTCCTCTGTCAGGGCTTCGGACTGTCCCTGTCTCTGAGCTGATCTGTCCGCAATGTTGTCAAACACTAGATTAAGATCGCCCCGGACTATTATCATCCTGTCAGGGCATCTATTAACCTCTGCTACTGCCTTGCATAAGAACCCTCCTGTCCCCGTTCGGCGCGTATACAGAGCCTATAATAAGAGTATGGGGGCCCATCTGGATAGTATAGGCCAGTAGTCTGCCCTTGAGTTCTGCCTGCTTGGGGCCTACCTGCCCGGTAAATTTGGAGGAGACCAGAATAGCCACCCCGCCATTTTTGTAGTGTGAGATGAGAAGAGTTGATGAGGGAGTGCCTTGGAGCTAAGTCTAAATGTGTCCCCGGGGAGTAGATGCATCTCTTGAAGGAGACAGATGTGTACCCCTGTGTTGAGGTATGACAGGATGGCTCTCTTTTTAGTTGTATTATTGAGGCCTTTCACACTCAGTGAAATTATTCCAAGTTGAGGGATCATTTACTCTTACTGCGGAGATAGCGATAGAACCTCAATCTGTGGCTTAGGATAACATGGGTTATCCAGGAGTGATTTCTAGGGAGGGCTAGGGCTAGTGATGGTGTCTTGTGGGATCTCCTACGGTGCATATGCGTGTCTGGGCAGAGAGAAGGACAAAACACCTTTAAAGCAATACCACAAACAAAAAACAATAACTGTTGAACATGTAAAGTGTCCTGGATGGTTGGACCCATGAGTGTGGGCGTGAGATGTCAGCAGAGCTGCTCCGCCGTCTGTCCCGCCCGGTCTTCCCCCACAGTCGATTCCGTGGATTCAAGAAAAGGGCTGCAGGCCCGGATCAACCCCTCGTAAGCTAATCAAACTAATTACTTACCTTCGGTAACAATATATCTGTAAGAGACTGTGACGATGTCCCCCTCGAGAGCGGCGCCGACCAATCCAATATGGCCGCTGCAGACGCGAAAACCGGAAGTGGGGTTGACGCTCTAGCGTCTGGGAGAGAACGGGCGGCCGAGACGGCTGAAAGTCTCGAGAGGCGGGTGGAACGTTGTTCAGGAGGATCGGAGCGAGAAGAGGATGCGAACTAAGCCAGACAGGAGAGGCAGAGGTACACGACCGCGAGGAGAACTGAGGAAGACGCCGAGGAGCTGTATGCCGGAGGAGGAAAACAAGAGCCACGCACCAGGGAGACAACGAGGGAAAACAGCTCCAGGAGCACTGCCCCTGGGACCACTGCACTGCCCGACGCGAAGGAGGCTTGGTCTCCCAACACCACAGCCCAGGAGGGTCGTTGAAGCAGGCAAGTACCTGCTGCACACTCGAGGCTTGTTCAGGGGCTGTGGGCTCGCATAAGGGGACATCACTAAAGTCACCACTTGTTTTCCCCCACATTAGACACAAAACACTAGGGACTGGTGACGGTACACTTACCCCCTCCCCCATGTGCTTCATGATTACAGAAGCCTAAGCCAGTGTTGTTTTCTTTGTTTTGTTTTGGGTCCACGCTCGCCTACCACAAAACAGAGCTGGGAGCAGAGAGAGACGAGGAGTCTGACGTGGAGGGCCCCACACCTGCATTGTTTTCATCCATTATTGACTGCCTATTACTATTACTCATACGTGTGCCAAAGACTAAAATCCTGAACCATTAAAATAAACCAGAACGCTAAACCTACATAGTTTGGGACTACTTTAAACCCACAGAAGGGAGGGGGTGACTGACGGCTGAGAGTTCCCGACCACAGTGGTGTCAGAAGTGGGATAGGAGTCCGGAAAGAGACAGAACCCCGTCATGGAAGCTATCATCACTCAGCTAGCAGAAGGGCAGCGCCACTTACAGCTAGTATTTGAGGAGCAAACCAAGCAGGCACAAAAAGAGAGATAGGCTTTGCAGGCAGCCTTAAGGGATCAAGCGGCTCTCCTGACTTCAAACCAAAAAGTCCAGGACACCGCAGCTATTCGCCTGACCGATGCTATATCTAGTGCACATGTCCACACTAATGTGCCTGGGTCGGTCCTTCAAAAATTTCAACCAGGGGACGACCCAGATTATTTTTTCGTTAATTTTGAAAGGGTGGCGTCCACAGCCACCTGGCCCCGGAAAGATGGGGACAGTATATCGCGCCCCTTCTGTCAGGTGAATTACAGGCTGCGTATCAGGCCGCCAATCCGGCAGGGGTTACCAGCTATACAGATATAAAGAAGGCCATCCTGGAACATTTGGGATGGGACCAGGAGTATTATAGGGCACGCTTTCGAAAAGAAAAATGGACAACAGGTGATAATCCTAGGGCCTTGTATTACCGGATAAGGGACTTGGGTAACCACTGGTTACAACCTACCGTCTCTTCTGTGGATGAACTGACTGAAAAAGTGTACCTTGAGCAGTACTTGGAGGCCCTACCATTCAGTACCAGAGCATGGATCAAGCAACATCCTAACTTGACTGTTACCCTTGCAGTAGACCTAGCCTGTGCATTCCATCGCTCCCCGGAGTTTAAAGCTCCATCTCACAAAACCCCGGCTGGATTCCCAAGAACGCCCACTAGGCCCAGTCCCCTCCCTGTAGAACAAAAAGCACAAGCCTTTCCACGACCCCAACCTCGACCACCCGTTCCAAACTCCCCCCTAACGGGACCACAGTGTTTCCACTGTGCCGAATGGTGACACATAGCCCGCAATTGTCCTTCACGTCTTCCCCCACAAGAGCCCATGGAAGTGGGGTATTCCCGAGGGAGGGTGTTAGCGACTGGAAAGCCCCCAGAAAGGTATAGAAAACAGATCTATGTGAACGGAAAGCCGGTTTTAGCTTTTCTGGACACAGGGTGCCATCACACAGTAGTGGACAGGTCTCTGATATGGGATTCCCAATTGTTAGAGGAGGAATGCGTCCAAGTAACATGTAAAAGCTGTACCCCTTTGCAGAAGTATTATTAGATATAGAGGGAGAGTCCCAACTACGGAAGGTAGGGGTTGTGCCACATCTCCCTGAGACGGTCCTGTTGGGAACAGACCTTCCCAGGTTCCATGACTATCTCCAGGCCTACGCCGCGTCACCCCCCCACCCCTTGGTTGGATAGTGCCCCTTTCTATACAGAAGAGATAGAGGAAACGTTCCCTAAAACACCAAAGACCCGCAAGGAAAAAAGAAGAGAAAGAGCTATGTATCTACGGTCGGAACCCCTCTCACCCACTGCTATTTTTACCTCCCCAGACACATCGCAAGAGTAGGGACTAAGCTTCCGGGCTGCCCAAAGAGATCATACCACGCTACTCAATGCCTGGAACCAGGTGCAAGAAGACCATCCAGAACAGGTAGGCCCCTTTTTCTGTGTGAAAAAGGGACTTTTATACAGGGTTTCACGTGAGGGAGACAAAAGAAAAGAACAGTTGTTGGTTCCGCGATCCTACAGGGAACAGGTACTATCCTTGGCCCATAGCCAGACCGGGGGTGGGAATTATGGCAAAGAGCATACTCTAAGTATTTGTGGCCAAAATACTATTGGCCGGGGATATATCAAGAAGTAGCAAGGTACTGCACTAACTGTCCCCGGTGTCAATTGGTCAACACACCAGTCCTTCCCAAAGCACCTCTTCAACCCCTCCCCATCATAGACGTTCCCTTTAAGAGAGTAGGGATGGACATGGTGGGGCCCTTAATTTCCTCTGCTCGGGGCCACCAGTACATCCTTGTTCTGGTAGACTGCGCAACCAGATACCCAGAAGCCATACCCCTTTCCTCAGCAACCACCCTAGCCGTAGCCCATGCCATGGTTATGTTCTTTTCTCGAGTAGGATTCCCTCAGGAATTATTAACAGACCAGGGAACCCCGTTTATGTCCCGTTTAATGAAACAAATATGTGCCATCCTCAAAGTAAAGCAGATACGCACGTCAGTCTACCACCCACAAACAGATGGGTTGGTTGAAAGATACAACCGCACGATTAAGACCATCTTAAGAAAGAGCATAGACAAAGCAGGGAGGGATTTGGACAGGTGACTCCCCCTGGTCCTATTCGCCATCAGGATGCACGAACAAACCTCAGCAGGCTTTTCGCCCTTTGAACTCTTGTTCGGGCGACAACCCCGAACGCTCCTAGACATGGCTATAGAAAAATGGACGGAGGAGGAAGACGAGGGCAGACCTCTGCTTCAATATTCAGCCAGTCTAAAAGATACGTTATCTTCCCTGTGGGAGGAGGTGCATGTAAACATGGAGAGCGCTCAAACTAGGCAAAAACAACAACATGACCGTCAATCAAGGTTTAGGGAGTTCAAGACAGGAGATCAGGTACTCATTCTACTACCTAGCTCGGAAAAGAAACTGTTAGCCACCTGGCAGGGACCCTACAAGATATTGAGGAAAGTAAACCCTGTTACTTACCGAGTAGATGTCCCCCATAAAAAGAACGAGGGACAGATATATCATGTCAATCTCCTTAAGGCTTGGGAGGGGCCCCTTCCTGATGCTCCGCATGCCGACCCATCTATATGCCACATAAGTGTAGATAAACCCATAGAAGTATACTACGTGCCCCAAGGACAGAAGGAGGATACCCCCATTCAATTGGGACCACAAGTGACATCAAAACAAAAACAACAGATGTTGGATCTGTGTGCAAAATATGCCACAGTCCTATCAGGGGATCCTGGAAGAACTACTCAGGTAGAACACGACATCGTCACAAAAACCACCGAACCAATCAAGCTAAAACCATATTGCATCCATGAAGCTAGAAGGAAAGCGGTTGATCAGGAAGTACAGGCAATGCTGGAAGCCGATATAATCGAACCTTCCCACAGCGCCTGGTCCTCTCCGGTCGTTCTCGTTCCAAAACCTGATGGGAGCATCAGATTCTGCATAGACTTTCGTCAGGTGAACGCAGTATCCAAGTTTGATGCCTACCCAATGCCCAGGGTGGACGAGTTAATCGAACGGCTGGGAGACGCTAGAGTAATGACGACTATAGACTTAACCAAAGGCTACTGGTAGATTCCCCTCACCTCTTCAGCCAAAGAAAAAACAGTATTCTCAACACCCATGGGCCTATATCACTTTAAAGTCCTACCTTTCAGCCTGCATGGGGCCCCGCTACTTTTCAGCGACTAATGGATACCATACTGGCCCCACACTTCCAATTTGCAGTTGCCTATCTGGACGACATTGTCGTCTACAGTCCAGACTGAAATACCCACCTAAAACACTTGGAAGCAGTACTACAGTCCTTAAAACAAGCTGGTCTCTCTCTCAATCCCAAAAAAACCACATTCGGAACCGACCGCATAGAATATCTAGGGTATGCCATCAGTAAAGGACATATAAGACCACAAGTCAGCAAAATAGAGGCTATCACCCGGATACCCAGGCCCTCCTGCAAGAAAGACGTCCGTTCATTCCTTGGGTTAGTGGGGTATTATAGGAGGTTTATCCCACGCTTCTCAGAAATAGCCAGTCCCCTCACCGATCTGCTCACAAAAACGCACACAGGGAAACACCTTCTTTGGCTAGCCCCCCAGGAGGACAGCTTCCAGAAATTAAAAAGGATTTTATGCACATCCACAGACCTTACCTGTCCTGATTTCAAAAAGACTTTTGTCCTTCAAACAGATGCCTCAGGAAGGGGTCCCGGGCTGTGCTGTCACAACCAGATGACTTTGGAGACCTACACCCCGTCCTCTATCTCAGCAGGAAATTATTTCCCAGAGAAACACAATATGCGACAATCGAGAAAGAGTGCCTAGCGCTCAAATGTGCCATGGAGGCACTTGAGTATTACCTCTTGGGACGTTCCTTTCTAGTTCTTACTGATCATGCCCCTCTTACTTGGCTCTCTTTACATAAAGACACTAATCCTAAAGTCTTACGATGGTTCCTTGCATTGCAGCCCTTCACCTTTGAGGCCATACACGTACCAGGAAAGCTCCAAACCAACGTGGACTTCCTCTCCAGGTTCCCGGTCTTGGAATGGCCCGAATGTCCACTCAGAAGGGGAAGGCAATGTGACGATGTCCCCCTCTAGAGTGGCGCCGACCAATCCAATATGGCCGCCGCCGACGCGAAAACCGGAAGTGGGGTTGACGCTCTAGCGTCTGGGAGAGAACGGGCGGCCGAGACGGCTGAAAGTCTCGAGAGGCGCGTGGAACGTTGTTCAGGAGGATCGGAGCGAGAAGAGGATGCGAACTAAGACAGGAGAGGCAGAGGTACACGACCGCGAGGAGAACTGAGGAAGACGCCGAGGAGCTGCATGCCAGAGGAGGAAAACAAGAGCCACGCACCAGGGAGACACCGAGGGAAAACAGCTCCAGGAGCACTGCCCCCGGGACCTCTGCACTCCCCGATGCGAAGGAGGCTTGGTCTCCCAACACCACGGCTCAGGAGGGTCGTGGAAGCAGGCAAGTACCCGTTGCACACTCGGGGCTTGTTCAGGGGCTTTGGGCTCGCATAAGGGGACATCACTAAAGTCACCACTTGTTTTTCTCCACATTAGGCACAAAACACTAGGGACTGGCGACGGTACACTTAATCACCCCCCCCCCCCCCCCCCCATGTGCTTCATGATTACAGAAGCCTAAGCCAGTGTTGTTTTCTTTGGTTTGGGTCCACGCTCGCCTACCACGAAACGGAGCTGAGAGCAGAGAGAGACGAGGAGTCTGACGTGGAGGGCCCCACACCTGCGTTGTTTTCATCCATTATTGACTGCCTATTACTATTACTCATACGTGTGCCAAAGACTAAAATCCTGAACCATTAAAATAAACCAGAACGCTAAACCAACATAGTTTGGAACTACTTTAAACCCACAGAAGGGAGGGGGTGACTGACGGCTGAGAGTTCCCGACCACAGAGACATAGATTAGTTATAGATTCCTTATGTTAGAATTACCCCCAGGCGTCAGACTGGATCCGGAGAATTTTTAGTCAACAGTACCCCAGCGCGTCAAAAGGTGGCGTCGGTCGGCTAAGCGTTCGTCATTGGCATCGTGGGCGCTGGGATGACGTTGCGGTAGCTACTTAGACGCCGCCCTTGTGCGCCGGACGTCAGTTCTTTTGCACGACATTCCACGCCAGAAGTGCAGAGCCATGCACAACACTGACTACTGGTGCACAAAACTAGGGCCCTGAAAGGGATTTCCCTGACCCTAGAAGTCAGTTCGCAGAACAGAGAGGAAGGGTGGGTGGGCCGGTAAGGAATCTATAACTAATCTATGTCTCTTACAGATATATCATTACCGAAGGTAAGTAACTTGTTCATCTGACAGAGACAATCAGTTATAGATTCCTTATCTTAGAATAGATACCCCAAACAGTACCAAACCCGGAGGTGGGTCTGCAAGCCAAGTTCACACCAGAAAGTCCTGGAGAACAGAACACCCAAAGAAGCCGTCTCTCCGGACTTGGCTAACTAGGCAGTAGTGTTTCATGAACGTATTCAGAGATGCCCACGTATGTGCCTGGCAGAGACTCCCCGCCCCAAAGAAGTGGTCGCTGCCGTTGCCCTGGTGGAATGGGAGTGCAGTCCCACTGGAGGCTGCTTCTTTGCCAAAGAATAGCAAGCTTTAATGCACAAAACGACTGTAAGAGAGTAGGGTCTGCTTTCTTTGTTCACCCCCACTTTTTGCTTTTGCTTTACTGGTTTTCGACTTAGATGTGGCTGTGGGCCTGCTAACCAGACCCACAGCCCTGCTGTTCTCTCTCTAAATTGATACTATGTACTTTAGGTGCATAACCCATTTGGATAGGATCACCTTATTGGCCCCTGTACAGTGTACCTTAGGTACCCAGGGCATAGGTGTACCCTAGGCCTACCAGGGGCTGCAGCATGTATTATGCCACCCCTGGCCTGGCCTTCCATTATGACACAACTGGCTGATCACTCAGCTGGGGCAAGGTTGTGTAATCACTCCTTGCTTAGGTGTAGTATTCCTATACCTAACTTACATATAGACACATGTGTACCTATCAGCCACTCCTATGGCAGGCCTTAACAATCCTGGAGGCAGAGTGCTTGGTAACATGTGAGATGGTGCTCTAGCATGAGCTGAGCCTGTCTGCAGCTTTCGGAACCATGTCCTTATAGCTGTTCTATGATATAGCCTACCATATACTCTTAAAGTACCTTATAATCTTAAACGGTTATGGTAACTATGGTTTGGCTTTATCAAAACATGTCGTGTGAGGTGTCTAACACTTTGGAATAATACCCCCATCCCATTTCTGGGGATGAGGATATTATCCCTCCCTTCTAGAGGGAGAAGACATGTTGTAACCTACTTACCCGGTTAAAGTTAACCAGAGCCCCAGCATCACAAAATGGATGCTGCTGCCACAGACACGAGTCTGACCTCCTGCTGCTGGGAGTGATCCCAGTAAGGTAGGCTTGGACAATAGGTTTCCTGCCTTGGGAGGTGCGAGCACCACCCCAGACAGGCCTTAGTGTATTGGGGCAGGGAGGGATGAAAAGAATGAGACATGCCTGGGGCACACAAGGTGTCCCGTGCATAGTCCAGTTCAAACCGGTGCTGGGGCACTCCAGCCCCAGTCCTGGCGCGAAACTGGACAAAGGGAAGGGGGTGTAACCACCCCCCTCCCAAGTCCCACCCATAAGGCGTGACCTAGCAGGTAACCCAGCCCCCCAGATTAGTATAAGAGTGGTAGCTGGGCCCCAGGAGATTAGATTATCCTGAACCTGCAACTTGAACAGAAACTCTGGACCTTCGACATTCGACGAAAGAAGAAGACTGAAGAATCTCCCTTGTGGCCAAGGAGTGGCTACCCTGTGCAAACAGGCACCATCAAGAGACTACCCTTTGCTTTGCTGAAGTTCTACGAGGGACCGACTGCAGAGCCCGACCAGAGCCTTGACTTTCAGACTTCTCCGACCCTGATCGACATCCACAGCCGAGCTGAGATCCGTGGAGGCGACGAGAGACGTGGGACCGGCTACCTGGGAAAAGTGGCTAGTATCTTCCAGCGCAGCTTCTGAGGCACCCTCGAAGTTGTGCACCGGGGATTGAGAAGCCCCAACCCCAAGCACCATCTGCACCGAAGATCAGCCCCCCAGGTCTGGTTGGTGTGCCAGGTAGCCTCCAGGGAGCGGCAGTTCTTCTTGGAGGTGATGAGTTCATCAGTGAACCAAGATGCTTTCTTGCTGCCGTGTCTGCTGGGAGGGTTCTTCAGTGGTGCGAGGACGTCAGCGCAGTTGGTGATCCACTGTGTGAGGTAGTTGGCGGCTTCGTTGGGGTCCGTTGAGCCGGCGGGGGGGTTCTGGCTGAGGGAGGCGGTGAGCTGCTCGTCGGTGATCTTGTTCCAGCTCCTGTGAGGGGCCTGTTGTGTGCGGTGGTGGGTCGTAGTCCTTCCGAAGCTGAAGTGGACGCAGCTGTGGTCGGTCCACTGGAGTTTGATGGAGTGGCTGAAGGCGACGTACTTGCTGGATGAGAAGATGGGGTCGAGCGTGTGGCCGGCGTAGTGGGTGGGGGTGGTAACCAGTTGCTTGAGTCCGAGGTTGGCAAGGTTGTCCAGCAGGGTGGCGGTGTTGTGGTCCTTGCTGTTCTCCAGGTGGAAGTTGAGGTCCCCCAGGAGGATGTAGTCGGTGGCGTTGATGGCGTGCGGGCTGACGAAGTCTGTGATGTCTTCGCTGAATCGTGTGCGTGGTCCCAGTGGTCTGTAGATGAGGGTGCCTCTGAGCATGGTCTTGGGGTCGATGTGTATCTGGAAGTGAAGGTGTTCGGCGGAGGTGAAGGGGTCATCCGAGTTGGTCGTGATGCGGATGGTGTTCTTGTGGATGATGGCGATGCCACCTCCCGTCTGGTTGATGCGGTCCCTCCTGGTGATCTTGTAGCCGTCTGGGATGGCGACGTCGGGTGCTGAGGAGGCGTTCATCCAGGTTTCCGTCAGGAAGGCGATGTCTGGTGCTGTCGAGTCAAGGAGGTTCCAGAGTTCGACGGCATGCCTGTGGACGGAGCGGGTGTTGAGCAGGATGCACATCAGATGGTTGTTGCTGGGGCTCGGTTTGGCTGGTGCAGTGCGGGTTCGGAGGCAGGTGAAGCGGCAGGTTTGGCAGGTGAAGGGGCCGTGGGTGCGTTTCGGGGTGGCTCGGTAGCAGGCGGTGTTTCTGCCGGCGTTGAGTGCGTGGAGGGTTGTGGTGTCGTAGGTGAGTCGGGTGCGCTGGCATCAGCGAGGGCCAGGTGGTCTGGCGCTGGGCTCGGTCCAGGCACGGACGGGCGCAGACGGGCTTGCCTTAGGCACGCCTTCGGCGCGCCAGCGGCGCGCCCGCTGCGCGTGGCCTCCATATAAGGGGGAGAGGGAGGGAGGAGTAGCTGGGAGGTGGGAGCGGGGAGGCCAATGGGAGAGGAGGGGGCGGGGCCGCAGTGGTCAGCGGCGAGAAAAAACGGGAAAAACGGCGGGAGAAACCGGCGAGGGACACGGGGGGAGGAGGGGATACAGAAGAGAAGGGGAGAGAGGGGGCACAAGGGGAACAAGGCTGGGAGCAAGAGAAGGGGGTACAGAAGAGAAGGGTTAGGGGTACAGCAGAGAGGCAGGAACCACAGAGGAGCAGTCAGCCAGCGGGGGTGACCGGGCAGCAGCAGGCAGCTGACACGGGTGCAGGAGCAGCAGGGTCACAGACACACAGGGGGCTGCGTGGCGGTGAGGGGAGCGACCTGCCTGGTGACTACATGAGCCCGCTGCTGCACACGCGGTGCCCAGGCCGCGAGATGAGGCTCAGTCAGCAGCGAAGGAGATAACGACCCGGAATCTTGAACGGCGATCGCGACTGCTCCGTACCTGGTGGCGAGTGACTCTGCTTCTCGGAAGAGGACGACATCGCCTGCTCTGAAGTGGGAGGCGGTAGGTGAGCGGTCGGGCGTGTTGCCGGCGGCGGCCGACCTGGGCTTCTCGGCAGCAGGGGCCGCGTCTCCGCTGCTACCCAGGGAGTGTTTTCGGCGCCCAGAGGCGTATCGGAGTGACTGCGCTGCCCCTGCCGCCTCCTGAACTGGAAATACGGCGCCAAATCACGCACATATGCCAGTCATCCTGCCTCGCTGGGTCTGGGGCGCCGGCGGCCCCAGGTGTCCCTAACGCTGCCCACCGCTGCCTTTAATAATCTGCACACCATCGCTTGGCCTGATTCTTGCCTGCGGCCCCCACTGAGGCGTGGAGGGGGCTTAATTCTTTGGAAGTGCGGCCCACGGACCTGGCCCTTTCCCCAGAGAGTCCCCTGTTGAAGCTGGAGGGGGACGGGGTCATCTGCTATTGCCACTCCATTGTGTGACTGTGAGCAGTTGGGTTCCCTGGTCTGGCGCCATCTTGGGTTAGAGCGCTGCTGGTCACCATCTTGTGAAGTGGGGGCTGGAGATATTATTAAGCGATTCTGTCACACCTGCTTTTATTGTGGACATGGGGAACTAGTCCTGGATGTGAAGTTGTTTTAGGAGGGGAGGCTCCTGATACGGCGACCTACTGAAGATAACACCCGGAATTTCCCCACAAATGAATCGGACATTTGGGTGGGGCTTGATCTATTGCTGGCTGCTGTCAACAACGCGCTGAAGTTCTGAGAAATTGTTGCATTTGCTGCCCATGCATGTAGAGCTCGGGAGCTAACCCTGTCGCTACCTGCTCCATTTGCGAACTTTGCCCTGGCGACTGCCTGCGAACTCCTCGATGCACGGGCCATGTGGTGCGGGGCCTGGTGTGGGACTCCCTGCGACAGGCCACTCATACTGAAGGTGACACAGACGCGTGGAAGTGTGCGGTCTGGACTGTATCTGGCTGCCTGAGGTGGCTGCGGCCTGCCGGCTGTGCACCAGTGCGCCACCCTGCACCAGTGCGCCACCCTGCACTAGTGCTTCATTTGCTGTTACTTGTAGAAGGCACTGTCAAGCCACTCCGCTGGGGGTCGGCGTGTACACGGGCATCGGGGGCACACAAACTAGCTACACCCTTGCGTCGTCATGGGCAAACCAGATACCAGGCAACCGAAGTTGAACTTTGAGGCCGCAAAGCGAGGTGCCCGGACCTCGCAGGATGACCGGGACTTCGACAGGAGAGATGAGGCCCAGGGGGGAGCGACCCCACAGGATGCTGATGTGCAGAGTATCCTCCAGGAGGTCAGACAGGGGTTTGCCACCATTGTGGACAAGGTGGACAGAATATCGTCACGTATGGACACCATTGCACATAAGTTGGAGGAGCATGATGATCGTATAAAGGAGGCGGAGCGGCGCGTCTCGGACGCCGAGGACACGACATCCAGACATACAACGCAGCTCGCCCACATGGATAAGCTCCTGAAACTTATTGCTGCAAAGAACGAGGACTTAGAAGCGCGCAGTAGGCGCAATAATATTCGCATATTAGGAATTCCTGAATCGACCAACACAGGAAAAATGGAGGAATACGGAGAAAAAATGTTGTTGTCTGCAATCGGAGCTGAGTCCTTCTCCAACCAGTTCATTATAGAACGGGCCCACCGATCTCTTGGGCCTCGTCCGCCGCCTGGCAGCGCTCCACGTCCTATAATAGCGAGACTTTTGAACTACAGGGACCGGGATGTGGCTCTGCGAGCAGTAAACAGAACCTGTCATATGACGGGAACACGTTCTCCATCTACCCGGATTTTACGCCCATAGTCCAGGAAGAGAGGCGCAAGTTTATGGACGTCAAAAATAAGCTGCGGAAGGCACAAATTAATTATGCGCTTTTATATCCGGCGCGTCTCAGGGTTACTCGTCAAGGCAAAGAACGTTTTTTCACCAAGCCACAACAGGTGGAGGAATTCTTCAAACATGTAAGGCACATGAATCGCACTGATGGAGGCATGGCGGCATCGCAGCGATCTTCGTCGACGGGAGCAGAAGATGATTCGCAATGATCCAGTCCTTTTTGCTCATTGCTACTCTAATTATGGCCCGAGACATGATAATCGTTTGGCAATAGGATCTACTTCAAGGGACACACAAACTAATCAGGTGATGGACCACTTTGAGATATCTCTACTGTGCATCGGGCACCCTCTGCCCTCAAGAGCCCAGCTATACCATCTGCGGTGGGCTCTATGGGCGAGAGGTATCTGTGTTGTCGCCTAGAAACGGCCCCCAATGGGTATCCCCCCTGAGATTGTCCACTGCATGCTAATTGCAGGGACTGTTGTGCTGTTTTTGTTTAGGTTGGGGTTAGGGGAGGGCAGGTGGGTAAACTTTTCTGGCAAGTTGGGGCTGCTTCAGTGGGTGGGGGAGGGAAAGAGGGGGGTATGGTTTGTTCTCTGTATGGCATTCACACACCAGGATTCTTTCCTCGATGGTTCAGTGAGGACAACAAAAGAGTTAGTGTTTGAGCATCCCAAGCAAACTAAGGTACTATCCTGTGCTCGAGTACATGGTTTGAACTGCATTATTTGGATACAGTACAGGTTGATGGCAGATGCCCAGAAAGTTGACTGATATAGATTCTGAAAAATTGAATGTTATCACGTGGAATGTTAGGGGCCTGGGGGACCCAAGGAAGAAGACACATATTAGCTTATTTGGACAGGCATTGAGTGCACATAGCTATGTTACAGGAAACGCATTTTACTCCTCAGAAACCAAACAACTTTGCAAGCAAATGGGCGGAGCACAAAATCTTTTCCTCCTATTCCTCTTATGCGAGGGGGACGGCAATCCTTATAAACAAACAGATACGTTTTCACCTAGCGGGAGTCACCTGTGATTCGCAGGGACAATACTGCCTGGCATGGGGGCGGCTGGGGTCTGTCTCCGTCACTCTAACCTGTTGCTATGGGCCGAATGTAGATGCACCAGAAATTTACACCTCACTACGGGCTAATGTATTTGATATAGGCTCCAGTCACATTATTTGGGGTGGGGATTTTAATGTTACATACAACCCAAGCCTGGATAGATCACACCCTGCCCCTCACCACTATACCAAAGCGCGCACAATTCTACAAGATACTATAACCGCCTATCAATTGATTGATGCTTGGAGACATACCCACCCACACACAGAAGAGGGTACGCATTACACAGCACAGGCAGCGTCATGGGCCGACTAAACTATTGGTTTTTGTCCCGAGGGTTGGGCCCAGCGATATTCCAAATTCAGCACCTGGCCAGAACTTACTCAGGTCATGCCCCGGTAAAACTCACGCTGTCCTCCTCAGAATTCGGCATGCCGCGCAGTACTTCATGCTCCTATTTTGCTAGACACGGTCTTCCAGGAAGAGCTGCGGGAAGAAATACAAGATTTCTTCACGCGTAACAAAGGCTCGGTGGACAGTGTAGAAACCATTTGGGAGGCATTCAAGGTTACACTCCGCGGGTTCTGCATATCGAAAGGGACGGGTGTACTAAAATACACAACTAACACATTACGCAAATTAGAGGCAGAGCTTAAGTCATTAGAAGCGAAACTAGCCGATGGTCCGAGCAGCCTCGCCCAACTCAAGTTTAGGGAGACGCTCACTGATTATATGGACACAGCACAGAGGGAAACACGGTTTCGGGGTAGATTCTGGGTGGCCCGCTGTTACGGAGTGTAGGAGAGTAGGGTCTGCTTTCTATGTTCACCCCCACTTTTTGCTTTTGCTTTACTGGTTTTCGACTTAGATGTGGCTGTGGGCCTGCTAATCAGACCCACAGCCCTGCTGTTCTCTCTCTAAATTGATACTATGTACTTTAGGTGCATAACCCATTTGGATAGGATCACCTTATTGGCCCCTGTACAGTGTACCCTAGGTACCCAGGGCATAGGTGTACCCTAGGCCTACCAGGGGCTGCAGCATGTATTATGCCACCCCTGGCCTGGCCTTCCATTTTGACACAACTGGCTGATCACTCAGCTGGGGCAAGGTCGTGTAATCACCCCTTGCTTAGGTGTAGTATTCCTATACCTAACTTACATATAGACACATGTGTACCTATCAGCCACTCCTATGGCAGGCCTTAACAATCCTGGAGGCAGAGTGCTTGGTAACATGTGAGATGGTGCTCTAGCATGAGCTGAGCCTGTCTGCAGCTTTCGGAACCATGTCCTTATAGCTGTTCTATGATATAGCCTACCATATACTCTTAAAGTGCCTTATAATCTTAAACGGTTATGGTAACTATGGTTTGGCTTTATCGAAACATGTTGTGTAAGGTGTCTAACACTGTGGAATAATACCCCCATACCATTTCTGGACATGAGGATATTATTCCCCCCTTCTAGAGGGAGAAGACATGTTGAAACCTACTTACCCGGTTAAAGTTAACCAGAGCCCCAGCATCACAAAATGGATGCTGCTGCCACGACACAAGTCTGACCTCCTGCTGCTGGGAGTGATCCCAGCCAGGGAGGCCTGGACAATAGGTTTCCTGCTTGGGGAGGTGCTAGCACCTCCCCAGACAACCTTTAGTGTATTGGGGCAGGGTGGGCTGAAAGGAATGAGACATGCCTGGGGCACACAAGGTGTTCCTTGCATAGTCCAGTTCAAACCGGCGCTGGGGCACTCCAGCCCCAGCTCTGGCGCGAAACTGGACAAAGGGAAGTGGGTGTAACCACCCCCTCCCAGGTCCCACCCATAAGGCGTGACCTAGCAGGTATCCCAGCCCCCCAGATTAGTATAAGAGTGGGAGTTGGGCCTCAAGACTTTAGATTATCCTGAACCTGCAACTTGAACAGAAACTCTGGACCTTCGACATTCGACGAAAGAAGAAGACTGAAGAAGACTGAAGAATCTCCCTTGTGGCCAAGGAGTGGCTACCCTGTGCAAACAGGCACCATCAAGAGACTACCCTTTGCTTTGCTGAAGTTCTACGAGGGACCGACTGCAGAGCCCGACCAGAGCCTTGACTTCCAGACTTCTCCGACCCTGATCCACATCCACAGCAGAGCTGAGATCCGGGGAGGCGACGAGAGACGTGGGACCGGCTACCATGGGAAAAGTGGCTAGTATCTTCAAGCGCAGCTTCTGAGGCACCCTCGAAGTTGTGCACCGGGGATTGAGAAGCCCCAACCCCAAGCACCATCTGCACCGAAGATCAGCCCCCCACACTCGACGAGTCCTGCGTGGGGCCCTTCTGCATTTTCCTGCTTGCCGCGTCTGTCCGGTTGCTTGCCCGCTGGCTAGTGGCCTTTGTGACGACGCATCCTGAAATCTTCACCGCTGGTTTGGCTCCTCCAGACTGGCTCCTGCTTCTTTGAAAAAGAGAAGCACCCCAGACCTTCCTGGTCTGCACCAGAAGCAAGTCCTCCATTCGTGGGTTCCGCTTGCCAAGGCTTGGTGAGTCCTAGTCCAACTTCGACGCCGCCGACAGCAAGAGCCTTCGTGGGACAGCTCGCCTCCTGGTCCTGGTCGTCCTCGACGTTCCCTGGTCCTCGTGGCTGCAGCGACAAGCTTCACCTTCACCTGCAATCTTCACGACATCGCCTGGTTCCTTCCTGGTTCCACGTGGTCACTGGCTAGTGACCTTGACTCTGTCCCTTCTGCTTGCAGGTCTCCTCTCTTCTTGATCCCAGCCTTGGGATCCACCGGACACTCTTCACTGACTGCCTGTCAGCATCTTTCTTCAGGCATCCATAGGAGTCGACGACGAAACCCGACGCAACTTCACCCCTATGCACCCGCAGCCTGTGGGCTAGGTAACTTGGGTACTCCGGTGCTCATCAGGATAGTAACTATCCTAGTGTCTAGTTTTCCAGTCTCGACTTCCTAGCTACTCCGGAAGTGTCCTAAATCTATCTATTTCTAAACTGTACTATTGCTATTGACTTTTACACATTACGCGTGAGTGTTTCCACTCTGCACCTGAATCCCGTGGGCCTTCCACTTCCTAACCTTTGGTAGTATAGTGTAGCCCCAGCGATTCCGTAGGCCTAGGCCTATCCTATTTCCGTGACAGTGGTCCTTATACCACTTACTTAGTATATGGTTTGCGTGGCCCCTAGGGCCTAACTGTATTACTTACCTGTGTGACTTAATGTATGCATAAATAAGACTGTGTTGTACTTACCTCTAATCTCATAAAGAGTGCTGAGGGTTTGACTAGAATAAATACACTTTATTTTATATATATATCTGTTGTGGTGTCCTTTCATTTGGTATTCAAGGGATTATATATGGTATCACAGCTGGCTTCACATGCCATTCAGAGTTTAGCCTAAGACTGCTCTTGTCCATGCTACCACTAGGATAGCTGGTCTATAAGGTTGACTTTACAACCAATCACCATAAGGGTATTTGGACTGATATAAGGTGTACACTAGAACTAGTGACATCATACATCAGGCCAACTTCTCACACGGAGAGGGAGAACGACCTGGTAAGGCACTGGCGCATCCGATTCGGAAACCTCGTTATTCTAATTATGTATTGGAACTTGAAGACCTAGACGGGATGGTCTATCGCGACACTGCCAACATCCTCAGTGCTTTTACACGACATTACAATCACCTTCTACACCACCAATAGGAAGGATGACCTGGATCTAGAGAGCTATTTGGGAAATGTAGCGCTAGGCTGGTTGAGCGATGCGCAACAGGAATTCTTATGTACCCCATTCCAGTTGGACGAGGTCAGGGACGCTATTATGAGCATGCAATCAGGGAAAGCCACGGGAACGGACGGCATTCCTATAGAATTTTACAAAACATACATAGATCTAATGGCCCCCATTTTACGCGAGGTGTATGAAGAATCGCTGGAGGTTGGCTGCCTCCCTGCATCCATGAGGGAAGCTCTTATCATTTCACTATTGAAACCAGGGAAGTCGCCCCGGCAATGCGACTCCTACAGGCCGCTCTCCCTCCTTAACTGTGACACCAAAATACTGGCCAAACTCATTGCCACTCGACTGAGCCTGCTGCTGGAAAATCTGATCCTTCCAGATCAGTCGGGCTTCGTGCCCGGGAGGGCCACCTCCCATAATTTGAGAACACTTTTTGCTATTCTAAATAATGTCTCGCCCGACTTACCCCTGGCCGCTGCATTTTTGGACGCCACTAAGGCTTTTGATTCGATTGAGTGGGACTATATCTTTGGGGTAATGCTGCAGATGGGTTTCCCACCCTTCTTCCTCTCATGGATCAGGCTAATATACCAACTGCTGGTTGCTAAAGTGCTCATTAATGGCCGCACATCCCAGAAATTCCAAATTACCCGGGGCACCCGGCAGGGGTGCCCGTTATCCCTCTTGATTTTTGCTCTTGCAGTGGAGCCATTAGCGGCGAAGCTGCGGCAACACCACAATGATAAGGCTTTACGTTGTAATATGCAGCAAATACTCATATCCCTATACGCCAATGATATCCTATATATACGTGACCCGCAACAAAATTTGAATCAGATCCTTAGGGAATTTATTGTCTTTGGGAAACTATCAGGGATCCAAATTAACTGGGGGAAGTCTTGCATTTTCCCATTGACGACCGCAGCGGTTCGCTTTCCCCTGGATTATCCCTTAGAGTGGTGTGAAGAGGAACTGTGGTATTTAGGAATTCGTGTCACCAGGGATAGAGATGAGCTGATACGCTCAAATTATGGCACTGCAATGACCTGCATAACAGAATATGTTGCCCGCTGGATTGCTCTACCCCTCTCCATGGCGGGAAGGGCATCCTTAATTAAAATGGTAATACTTCCTCAATTGCTCTATTTGTTTTTAAATATTCCGTATTATCCAGGGGCCTTCTTTTTTAAGACACTCAGATCAGAACTGACACGCCTTGTATGGGGGGGTAAACAACCGAGGTTGCAATGGAATGTACTTATCAGACCTTATTCACAGGGAGGGTTCGGAGTACCAAATTTCGAACTATATTACATTAGTGCACAAGCCCATTATGCATGGTTTTGGGTGAAACTGCCATGGTATATGCCACAGGTTGCGGCAGAACACTGGCTTGCACACCCCATTCCAATAGATGGAGTGTTGTATGACCCGATTAAATCCAGAGACAAGACGCCGACCACCCTCACATGTACAACTGTAGCATGGCAACGCATAGGGCGCATGTTGAACGCCACCATACTATATTCCCCATTATTACCTCTCACTTATCATCAGAGTATGCCCCTTCTCCAAGAAACAATATTTCACAACTTTAGAGAGCGCACTCGCATTAGTACCTGCGGGGATTTATACCATAATGGCCACTTCCGCACTGCTGAACATGTATTTCAGGGCCTGCAACAGACCCCGCTTGACGTTTTTCTATATATTCGCCTCAGACAGGGAATCCGGTCTATAACCCCGGACTTCCCGGCGGAACCTCAGGCGCTAGCTCCACTACAGCTAATACTTAAAAGTACGATGTCTAAACTTCTTCTCTCCCTGATATATCGGACAGTGCACACGCAGAGGGAGTTGCTGGCTACGCTATCCCGCACATGATGGAGTGAGGAGTTGGGGTTCGCCCTGACAGATGACCAATGGGAATACTGCTGCTCGCAGACTGAGAGGGTCTCGGCCAGCAGCAGGCTTCGCATAATACACTATAAGTTTCTTCATAGATTATATTACACCCCAGCCAAGATGCACAGATATCATTTGCGAGACTCGGACAGATGTGACAAATGTCGAGCTCCTGAAGTAGATTTTCTCCATCTGGCCTGGGAGTGCCCGGGTGTTAATTAATTTTGGGGGCACGTCTTTGATGCTCTAGCTCTGATGACGAATACACACATCGAACTCACACCATTGATGGCTCTGCTTGGCTATGTCAAATCACTACAGGCGGCACATTGCAAATATGTTGCTCTTGCTCTACTCATGGCTAAGAGGCGGGAGGCCTGCCGATGGGGCAGGGGACGGGCACCCAAATGTAAGGGCTGGATTGATGATTTGGTGGTTTGCCAAGAACGACTCACCACATACGCTGAACTGCTACCTAGTGCCTCTAGGCCCAGGGATATCTGGGCCCCCTTAACATGTTACCTGCTATCACACCCACATGGGACTTCAACCTCCGACACAGAAGTACCTACGCAATAAAATCCCTATTGTTTCGGGGTCGAAATGGAACTTCCCTTTTGGGTTACTTACATGACAGCTAGATTTTCTCACAGAGAAATATTGCAGCCAGTTGCAAGTACTTCACACCAGTGCTGTTCATCAGTATCACAAACATCATAGTAAACATTTGTCTACATCCTTTCGAGGATACGCAGGTCTGGAGTGTACACAAATGGTTGTCGTATGTACAAATATTTACATGGCAATGATGTAATGGAAACATAGCTTATTTATGAGACTGTAGTATAATGCCTGATGCAAAGTCCTGTCCCTCTTGATGTTCTGCTGATATAGTGATATGCCTTGATATATTACGTGATATGGACTAATGCTATCAGTACCTGAGATGCAAACACGCTGATATTGTACTAATTACTGTTTGTAGTGATGCTCCTGATGTCTTTGTTTGGTTGAAAAACAATAAAAAGACTTTTTTTTAAAAAAAGGATGCGGAAAGAAGGTGGGCAAAGTGATGGTTTGACCAATGTGGAAAGAAGTAACCACCTTTGGAAGAAAGAAGGCCTGGTTCTAAGGACGACCTTGTCCGGATGCACAGCCAGAGAAAGAGGTTTGGAAGAAAGGGCTTGCAGCTCAATCACCCTGCGAGCAAATGTGATAGCCACCAGAAAAGCAGTCTTTGGAGTAAGAAGTATGAGAGGACAGTTATAAAGTGGCTCAAAGGGAGCACACATAAGGTAGGTAAGAACCAAGTTCAGGTCCCACTGAGGCATTACAAAGGGAACAGGAGGAAAAAGATGAGTAACGCCCTTAAGGAGGCGATTTACAACAGGGGACGTGAAAAGTAAAGGCTGATCAGGAAGCCTAAGAACAGCTGAAATGGCTGAAAGATAGCCCTTAAAGTGCCCAGAGCAGAACCCTGCTGGGCCAAACAAAGGAGGAACAAGAGAACCTCAGAAAGAGGGGCAGAAAGGGGATCCACAGCCTTTGCTTTGCACCATGCCACAAATTTGTTCCATCTGCAGGCATATACCGTCTTATTGGAGGGACACCTAGCTGCCAAGATAACATTACAGACTTCGGGAGGAAGGTAAAAAGCTGTCAACTGCCGCCGCTCAATTTCCATGCAAGGAGGTGGAGATTGGACAAGTTCGGGTGGAGGACCATCCCCTCCTGCTGCGACAGAAGATCATCCCGAAGAGGCAGTCGAACCGGAGGATCGATGGCCATTTGTAACAGCTCGGAATACCAGACTCTTCATGGCCAATCCGGAGCCACAAAAATGACTTGGGCCCGGTCGCTCTTGATCTTCTTCAGCACTCTGGGCAGAAGTGGTATAGACGGAAAGGCGTATAGAAGACCGCAACTCCACTTGCGACGAAAAGCATCGCCTAGCGAGTGCCGCCTTGGAAATTCCAACGTGCAGAATTGCTGACATTGCGCGTTCTCTTTCGTAGCAAATAGATCTAACAAAGGATCTCCCCACTGCTGAAAGAGACCTTGTGCCACCTCTGAGTGAAGACACTATTCGCGATCCATCATTCACCTGCGGCTGAGTTCGTATGCCCTGGCGTTCAGGGAACCTGACAGGTGTTAAACCACCAGGTATATGCCCTGATGTTCCAGCCATGTCCAGAGACGAAGGGCCTCTTGACATAGGCTCCACGAACACACCCTGCCCTGTTTGTTGCAGTAACACATGGAGGTGGTGTTGTCCGTGAACACCTGCACTACTCTTCCCCGGACACCGGGAAGGAATGTCTTGAGTGCAAGACGAATCGCCCGGAGCTCCAGCAGGTTGATGTGGAGCTCGTACTCCGCCGGAGACCAGAGGCCTCTGATCTCTGCCTCTTCCATGTGACCGCCCCACCCTAGATGTAATGCATCCGTCACCACTGTGTACTCTGGTTGGGGAAGGGAGAGGGAACTGCAGTTGAACCAATCCCGGTTCCTTAGCCACCACTGCAATTGGCGTGCAGTGCCCTCCGAGATCTGGATGCAATCGGACAGGTTCCCCTGATGCTGTACCCACTGGAACGTCCGGTCCCACTGCAGAGCCCGCATATTGCATCTGGCATGATCCACCAGCAGGATGCAGGAGGCCATCAGACAGGGTCAACCTGACCGAAACCCGGGATAGAGGCTGAAAGATCGGAATCATTGCCCGAATATCCCGGACTCGCTGCTCGGCAGGATAGACCCAAAACTGCATCGTGTCCAGAACCACTCTGATGAAAAGGATCTTCTGAGAGGGAATCAGGTGTGACTTTGGCACGTTGACTGAGAACCCCAGTGAGTGCAGGAGGTCGGCCGTAGTCTGGAGGCGGGAGACGACAGCCTAGGGGGAGCCCGCCTTCAACAGTCAGTGGTCGAGATCAGGGAAGACTGGAACCCCTTATCTGCGCAGATGAGCTGCGACAACCGCCATCACTTTCGTGAACACCTGAGCGGCACTGGTAAGGCCGAAGGGGAGCACGGTAGACAAAGTGCTCGTGGCCTACCATGAACCACAGGTAACGCCGGTGGGCAGGCAAGACGCAGATGTGAAAGTAAGCGTCCTGCAAGTCCAACGCTACATCAAGTCTCCAGGGTCAAGAGCAGAAAGGACCTGAGCTAGCGTCACCATTTGAATTTCTCCTTCTGGAGGAAGCGGTTGACATTCCTGAGATCCAAGATAGGACGCAGGCCTTTGTCCTTCTTGGGCATCAGAAAGTAGTGGGAATAACAACAACAACCTACGTCTGGAGCAGGAACTCGCTCGATGGCTCCCTTGGCCTAGAGATCTGTGACTTCCTGTTGGAGAAGGGCCAGATGATCCGCCGACATGCGATGGTACTGAGGTGGCATGGATGGGGGTAGTTCCGAAGGGGAGAGAGTAGCCCCTTCAGACTATCTGCAAAACCCACCTGTCTGACGTGATCGTGCACCAGTGGGGGAGGTGATGGCGAAACCTGCCGCCCACTGGCGATTGGTGGCCCTGAAAGGTTCAATCAATCAATCAGTGACACTTGTAAAGCGCGCTACATACCCGTAGGGTCTCAAGGCGCTGGGGGGGGGAGGGGAGGGGGGGGGGTGCCGCTACTGCTCGAACAGCCAGGTCTTCAGCTTCTTCCTGAAGGAGAGGTGGTCTTGGGTCAGGCGCAGGTCGGTCGGGAGGGAGTTCCAGGTCTTGGCGGCCAGGTAGGAGAAGGACCTTCCTCCTGTAGTCGCTCTTCGGATGCGGGGGACGGCGGCGAGGGCGTGGTTGGCTGATCGGAGGTGGCGTTTGGGAGCGTGGAAGTTGACTCGGCTGTTGAGGTAGCTCGGGCCTTGGTCGTGTAGGGCTTTGTGTGCGTGGGTGAGGAGGCGGAAGGTGATTCTTTTGTTGACGGGGAGCCAGTGAAGGTCTCTCAGATGTCCGGAGATGTGGCTGGTTCGTGGGATGTCGAGGATGAGTCTGGCTGAGGCGTTCTGGATCCGCTGGAGTCTCTTCTGGAGCTTGGCGGTGGTACCGGCGTAGAGGGCGTTGCCGTAGTCCAGTCGGCTGGTGACGAGGGCTTGGGTGACGGTCTTCCTGGTCTCGGTGGGGATCCACCAGAAGATCTTCCGTAGCATGCGTAGGATGTTGAAGCACGCCGAGGAGACGTTGTTGACTTGCCTGGTCATGGAGAGGGAGGAGTCCAGGAGGAAGCCCAGGTTGCGTGCGTGGTCTGTCGGTTTGGGTGCGGTGCCCAGGGCGGGAGGCCACCAGGAGTCGTCCCAGGCGGAGGGTGAGGAGCCCAGGATGAGGACCTCCGTCTTGTCCGAGTTCAGTTTCAGGCGGCTGGTCGTCATCCACTCGGCTACCTCTTTCATCCCTTCGTGCAGGTTGGATCTGGCGGCGGCGGGGTCGTTGGTCAGGGAGAGGATCAGTTGGGTGTCGTCGGCGTAGGAGATTATGCTGAGGTTGTGTTTGCGTACGATGGCCGCGAGGGGGCTCATGTAGACGTTGAAGAGGGTGGGGCTCAGAGATGATCCTTGAGGGACGCCGCAGGTGACTTCGGAGGCCTCTGACTTGTACGGTGGTAGGCGGACTCTCTGTGTTCTTCCGTCGAGGAAGGAGATGATCCAGTCCAGCGCCTTGTCCTGGATTCCGATGTTGCTGAGGCGCCGTACTAGGGTGCGGTGGCAGACCGTGTCGAATGCCGCAGAGAGGTCTAGGAGGATGAGGGCCGCTGTTTCTCCATTGTCCATCAGGGCTCGGATGTCATCGGTGGCGGCGATGAGGGTGGTCTCGGTGCTGTGATTGGCTCGGAAGCCGGACTGTGAGGGGTCGAGGGATCCGTTTGTCTCGAGGAAGGCGGCCATCTGCTTGTTGACGGTCTTCTCGATGACTTTGGCTGGAAACGGGAGGAGCGAGATGGGGCGGTAATTCTTGAGGTCGGTGGGGTCCGCTGTAGGTTTCTTTAGTAGGGCGCTGAGTTCGGCGTGCTTCCAGCTCTCAGGGAAGATGGTGGTGTCGAAGGAAGTGTTGATGATGTCTCGCAGGTGGGGTGCGATGACAGCGTCGGCCTTGTTGAAGACGTGGTGAGGGCAGGGGTCGGTCGGTGATCCGGAGTGGATGGAGTTCATCGTGCGGATGGTGTCTTCGGTGCTGATCGGGGTCCAGGCGTGGAGGGTGCTGGTGGGGGGTGGTTGTTCGGTCATGGTGTGCGTTGGTTGGTTGTTGAAGCTGTTATGTATGTCCGCGATCTTGTTGTGGAAGTATGAAGCGAGGGAGTTGCAGAGGTCTTGCGATGGGGTGATGTCGTTGTTTCCTGCGCTGGGGTTGGACTAGGAGTGTTTGGAGGTGGCTGCAGAGGGGGCTGTGGTGGACTGGCCTGCGCGCTGGCCCCCAGACCCATGACGGTGGTTCCCATGTCCCCAGCCGCGCAGGGGTTGAACAGTTTGCGCCGGCCTGTGGCTCTGGGGGGAACAAGGCCGGCACCCCTTCCGTAGCCACGAAAGGGGCAAAAGGCTGACTGCGCAGGGCGGGTGGCGGAGAGGCCCAAGGACTTAAAGCACACTAGCGCGTTGTCTGCCTTGTCGCCGAACAGGCAACGGCATCAAGGGGCTTGTCCATAAGGGAAGCTTGGACATCTCCTGAAAAACCAGTCAACCTCAGCCAGGCGCAGCATTGAAGGGCTACCAACGTGGAAATAGTCCTGCCTAGCGAGTCGGCGGTGTCCAGCCCACAGCGAATGGTAAACTTGGCTGTATCTCTTCCCTCTGCAACTGCACGGGAGAGTACGGCCCGGGCCTCCTCCGGGCACTGGGGCAGCACCTGCGCCACCGTATCCCACACGGAGTGGGTGTACCAGCCCAACAGACATACAGCATTTACCGACTGAAGTTCCAAGCTGGGGGAAGAAAACATCTTCTTCCCAAGGTGGTCCAGCTTTTTGGATTCCCTATCAGGTGGTGCGTTAGGGAATGTGCCTTTGGACGTGGAGGCTTGGACCACCAAACTCTCAGGGGAAGGGTGTTGGGAGAGGAAAGAGGGGTCGCCCGGAGCCAGGCGGTGGTGTCGGGCGATTATCCTATCCACAGGAGCCCCTGTGTCGGGCCTGGACCAGGTGCCCAAAAGGATGTCAGTGAGGGCTTCATTGAACGGCAGCAGGGGCTCCAAAGAGCTCGCAGCCGGTTGAAGAATCCTCTGGCAGGAGGTTAGTCCTGACCGCCACCGTAGGTAGCTCGAGGTTGAGAGCCTTGGCTGCCCTATGCGACACCACTGCGTAAGACGCTCCCTCCTTCGTAGCCATGTTAGGAGGAGACAACATGCCAAGATCTGGAGAAGTGTACAATCCACTGGCATTCCCAACTTCTCTCACAAGTTTGGATCATAGTCTAACTGGTCAGTTAAAGGGTCTTGAGACCCCTCCCAGTCCTCCTCATACTCCTCTGGTTGCCAATCTGGCCTAAAAGAAGCAGGGAAGAACAAGGGCACAAAAGTACCAATCGGCGCCGGATCTGGCGTCGGTCGACACCGGTTCGGGTACGTGTCCACGACGGGGTGGAGGACGGGGTCGACGCCGGCTGGGGACATAACCAGTGTCGGCTGTGGACATGGTACCTGTGGAGTCAGCGCCGGGGGAGGTGAAGTCGGGTCGACCGGCGCCGATCCAGATCCGGGCCTGAATCCAAGGGGACCTTGCGGTGCTGGGGCCGCCGGCATCGAAGGCCCTGGACCCCCAGCCAAGTCGACGGAGGCCAAAGTCACACCGGCGGAGTCAGACTGCCCAAAGATGGCATGCATCGCTTCGTAGAAACTCCAAAGCTGGGCAGGGGTCGCACCAGGTCCCAGGAAAAGAGGGAAACTTGGAGTCGACCCAGCGGCACCCACCGCATCCCTCGTTGTGTTGGCTGACGGACAGGGAGAAGTCAAAGAACAATGATGCTTCTTCGACTTCTTCTTGTGCTTCGACTTACCGGAGGAGTGCGAAGACTTGGAAGAAGTCTGGTGGTGGCTCCGTGACCGGTCCTTCGACTTCCCATGCGACCGGGACCTCGACGGCATGGAGCGGACTGGCGGACCTCGAGAAGCTTTCGGGACCACTCGCGCAAAGTCTTTGGATTCATGGTCCGGCAGTCAGGACACGACTTGGAGTCATGGTCGGGTTCCAGACAGAACAGACAAACGCAGTGCAGATTCATCACGGACATCAACCACTGGCAGGAACCGCAAGCCTTGAAACCGGGCATCCCTGACAAGCACCAGGAGTCGAAGATTCAAAAACGACGTCGAAAAAAGTGAGCACAAAGCCAGCCAAAACGTGACTGGAGGTACCGCTCTCTCCGGATCTACGCGGCTGGCGCAGAAAAAGAAAGAACTGACGTCAGCGCCCGAGGGGGGCGTTTAAGTAGCTACCGCGACGTCATCCTGGCGACCACGACGCCGACGAATGCGGAGCCGACCGACGCCACCTTTCAACATGCAGGGGTACTGCTGATGAAAAATTCTCCGGATCCTGTCTGACGCCTGGGGGTATTTCTAAGGTAAGGAATCTATAACTAACTGTCTTGTCCAGATCTGGTGTTACACCTTGCGGTTGATTCAGGGCGGCCAGTATCCTCCGCCAGTGAGGCCATGCCCAGCCTTTCTCTCCCTGGTGATCGTTTTTAATGTCCGGCCCCAGGCGAGGTAGCGAGCGATTGACTGTCCTCCATTTACGGTCTCTTGGGGATCGAGCCCCATTGCCGGGCTGCAGATCCTTACTTTGTGCTTCCTCCATGCTCAGCAACTGCCGAGCTACCTGTATTGAGCGGATCTGGTGTGTCTTTTCCTCCCACCGGAATATTAGTCGTAACGAGTGGCCCCAGGAATATGGCACCTCTTTTGCTAGCAAGTGTAGCGTGACGGGCCGGAACTCTCTCCGTTTTTGCAGGGTTGATGTGACAAGATCTTGGTAGAGTAGGGGTTTGTGGCCTCTCAACTCAACTGGGTGAATGTCTCTGGCTTTCTGCAAAATGTGTTCTTCGAGCTGAAAGTCGTGGACACACATAAGTATGTCCGCTGGAGTGGCCCGGGGTGGTCTTCTCGGGCCCGCCTGGTGCTTTCGGTCGAGTTTGATTTTTTGGTCTGGTGGAGCTCCTAGAATAGAGTAGAAGAGTTCCTCCACGAACAGAGCAACATCTTGGCCCTCTGCTCTGTGCAGAACACCCCGAATTCGTATGTTGTTCCGGCGGGAACATTTTTCCAGGTCCTCTGCATATGACTAAGTCTAGGTGCTGGTCCCTGAGGCGGAGGTCCTCCTGTTGTAGTTGCTCTATCTCCACATCCCTGTTAGTAATTTGTGTCTCCAATGAGTCTACTACATCTCCCAGCGTATCAAGATCCTTGAGCACCTCTCTGACTTCTTGAGCCAGTTCCTTCTTCGTCGTCTGTAGATCGTCTTTCAGCGAGGCAAACAATGTTTCCAGGAAGGAGCGTGTGATAGGGGCCTCAAAGTCATCCATTCCCACGTCTGTCAATGGCGGGTTCTGAATTTCAGTGCTGGCAGAGGCTGTTTCAAGTAGGAGCTCCTTCACTGAGCGCTCTTTCTTTGTTTTACCGGACGCCATCTTGTGTTCTTGAGGTGTCCTCCCCCTTTGGGATGGTTGTCTCAGTGTAGTTGGGGTGCTGCATTGTGGATCTTGGGGTGGTTGTTATAGGCACTGCACAAAGCTAACGCTACCTCAAAAACTGGTGGAATGTCAGTAGCGGAGGCTGGCGTGCCACGCTGGTTCTTGGAAGGTCGCTACTAAGTTCTGCCTCCTTTCTTTCTCTCGGGTCTTGGCAGAAGTGTCTGCAAATTGGCCACAGGTCTAGTCAGGGTGGTGAGGGGGGGCATATGTGCCTTTACTCCTGGACAGTATTGATCTCTTCAGTTTGGGCTTTCAGGCTCAGTCCCTCTAGTCGAGGGCCTCAGTGTGCTCGCCTCCTCACCCCCTTCGTCGTCTATCGGGACCGGGCTCACCTACCACCTGCTCAGATCAGGCCTTCGGTCCCAAAAGTGCATCAGTTTGTCGTACGGATCTCCGCCCCTATCTGTGATTGGGCCTCTTCAGATACCCCCGTCTCACTGGGAGCGCGACTGACCTCTGGAGTTCCGCAGCCGGAGGGGGTGGAATTGCTGCTCAGCCGCAAGCGTCTCTCCGTTATGTCCTCCTCCGTCACAGAAATCCGGGCCTGCGCCCCAAGTGTTGGAGGAGTTGTCCTCTACAGCCTCTGTTCCCGCCAGGCCTCTCGCCATTTGTGATGTTGCTGGCCCTGTCTTCACTGGCCAAGCATCCCGTGCCTGGCATGAACTGCTTGGGTGGGTCACTCCGTCTTAGAGCGGGGGAGAGACCATGGTGAAATGCGGCGTGACTGCGATCAGACTTTCACGCCGCGGCTCGGCTCAATTGTCTGCGCATGTGCTCTCGGGGTGAAGGGGAGGTCCGGTGCCGCTTTCCGGGCTCAGCTTGTCAGCATATGAGGCTTTGGGCCGTACGGTCCTAGTGGTAACAAAGCAGAAGAGGGGACATCATGAGAAAACCAATGTCCTCCGAAGTTGACTCACATCAAGGTAGTTAAGTGTCATATAGTCAACACTGCTGCCTACCTTGCATACCCCATCTCAGATACAGGTGTTGATATTCATGACTGGGCAACATATACTCCAGATGAGTGTATCAAAACAGATGACCCCATCTGAAGTAGTGTTCTATATTTTGTAGATGGGTTTTCCACAATAGATTAGGACACAGGATTGAGACACACAGGTGCAGTAGTAGTCAAAGCCATGCAGCATGACTCTTCAGATACATTGTTGATACCAGACAAGATATCGTTGCCACCTCATGACTTAACTCAGGCTGCTGAGTAAAAGTTTTAGTGCCAGCTCTTAAACAAGTGGAAGGGAAAGCAATAACCATATACTTTGATTCAGTCTATGTCACCATGTCAGTTCAACACGCCCCCCCTTAGCAACAAACATACTATAGTTTTGTCAGCTAGTAAAACATCACCACCTGCAGGCCCATTGGATACACACAGACAGGAACAGATTTAATATATAGAAAGTTATGCAAGAATTACTACTTATAGCCCTAAACCATCTAAATTTCCCTTCGCACACTGGTAAGGACATATCTCCAAATACGCCAGGACTGGTTCCCAACTTACATGAGACCATCACAATGTATGTATACACCTGTACTGTGTGCCAGCAGGGTTCATCAAACCCTACCTTTAAAGTAATTGATTCCACAATACTTCGACATCGCGGGTCCTCCACTGTAATCAGGGTCAGCTCTAGGGCGGTGCGTCCAGTGCAACCACACCGGGTGCTGACTTCGGGTGGGGTGTTGGGGGGCGATTCCAAGTATATTATGGTTTTAAAAGCATTTGCTAGCATTCCTTGCCTCCAACAAATCACAAAGTGCATACAATCTAAGTAGTCAGTGGGTTACTGTTTTTGTCCAGCAGATCCTTTTGTTAACTTACAGTTTTATAACTTAAAGAACAGATTACTTACCTTCGGTAACGATATGTCTGTAAGAAACATTAGTAGTGATAGATTCCTTACCTTAGAATTACCCCCAGGCGTCAGACTGGATTCGTAAAGTTTTCGTCAGCAGTACCCCTGCGCGTCGGAAGGTGGCGTCGTGCAGATCTGCGTTCGTGGTTGGCATCGCAACCGCACACAACAGTTCCAGGTGGATGACCAGCTCTTTGTTGGGTATGTTGGCGCAAAGAAAGGTTGGGCCGTACACAAGCGGACTATGTCCTGATGGGTAGTCTTGTGTATTAAACCCTTTTATTCTCTGGCTAAAAAGAAGCCTCTGTTGGGGCTGCGCGCCCATTCCACCAGGGCAACAGCAGCCACTACGGCATTGGGACGTGGTATCCCCTTACAAGACATCTGTCAGGCAGCTATGTGGGCCTCGCTGCTCACTTTTACTAGGCACTATTGCCTGGACAGCCAAGTCCGGAGAGGCGGCTTCTTTGGCTGTTCTGTTCTCCGGGACTTCCTGGTGTGATCTTGGTTCGCCGACCCACCACCGGGGTTGGTATTGCTGGGGTATCTATTCTAAGGTAAGGAATCTATCACTACGTGTTTCTTTCAGATGAACAAGTTACTTACCTTCGGTAATAATATATCTGTTAGAAACATTAGTAGTGATAGATTCCTTACCGCCCCACCCATCCTCCCCGTTCTGCAAACTGATTTCTTGGGTTCAGGTCATCCCTTTCAGGGCCCTAGTTTCAAGCCACCAGTGGTCAGTATCTTGCATGGCTCTGCGTTCCTGGCACGGAAAGTTGTGTACAGAACTAACGTCAGCGTGCGAGGGCGGCGTCTAAGTAGCTGCTGAGACGTCATCTTGACGTTGCGGAGGTCCAAGATAGGACGCAGGCCCTTGTCCTTCTTGGGCACCAGAAAGTAGTGGGAGTAGCAACCACGTCCTACTTCTGGCACTGGAACTCTCTCGATGGCCCCCTTGGCCAAGAGGGCCATGACTTCCTGCTGAAGAAGTGCCAAGTAATCCCCCGATATGCGGTGGTACTGGGGTGGCATGGCTGGAGGGGTAGTCTCGAAGGGGAGGGAGTAGCCCCTTCGGACTATTTGTAAAACTCACCGGTCCGAAGTGATGGTGCGCCAGTGGGGAAGGTGATGGCGAATCCTGCCGCCCACTGGCGTATGATGGGCCTGAAAAACCGGACTAGGAAGGTTTGGAGGCAGTGGTGGCTGGGGTGGCGGTGGACTGACCCGCCCGCTGGCCCCCTGACCCACCGCGGCGGGTCCCACGTCCACGGCCGCGGTGGGACTGTTGCTGCGCAGGCCTGTGGCTCTGAAGCAAACGTGTCGGGTCCCTGGCCACGAAAGGGGAGAAAATCAGAAGACGGAGGAGGGCGAGTGGCTGAAAGGCCCAAGGACGTGGCCGTAGCCCGCGAGCCCCTAAAGTGCTCCAACGTACTAGCTGCCTTGTTGCCAAAAAGGCCAATGCCATAAAAGGGCATGTCCATGAGAGTGTCCTGGACATCCCCAGAGAAATCAGTTGTCCTCAGCCAGGCATGGTGGCGGAGAGCCACCGTCGTGGAAATCGCCCTGCCCAGCGAGTCGGCGTTGTCAAGGCCACAACGGATTGTGAACTTAGCTGCATCCCTCCCTTCTGCAATAGCTTGAGAGAACACTGTCTGGGCCTCCTCTGGACACTGAGGCAGCACTTGTGCCACCGTATCCCACACAGAGTGGGAATAACGGCCCAAGAGGCATGCGGTGTACACGGACCGCAGCCCTGAATTGATGGAAGAAAAAAAAAATCTTCTTCCCAAACTGTTCCAGTCTCTTGTATTCCCTGTTCGGGGGTGCGGTAGGGAATGCGCTCTGCGATGTGGAGGCTTGGACAACCAAGCTCTCAGGGGTGGGGTGTTGGGAGAGGAAAAGGGGGTCGCCCAGGGCCGGGCGATGGCGTTGGGCCACGTCCCTATCCACAGAAGCCCCTGTGTTGGGCCTGGACCAGGTGCCCAAAGGAACGTCAGAAAGTGCATCATTAAAAGGCAGCAGTGGCTCCGCAGAGGTAGCCACCACCTGAAGCACTTCTGTCAGGTTAGTCCTGACGGCCACTGTAGGGAGTTGGAGGTGGAGAGCCTCTTCCGCCCTACGCAACACCACTGCGTAACTTGCACCCTCCTCCGTAGCCACGGTAGGAGGAGTTAGCATGCCAAGGTCAGGGGAGGTGTCAAGACCACTGGCATCCCCCAGCTCCTTTGCCCAGCCTGGGTCATACTCACATTGAGCTGTGAGAGGGTCCTCAGACCCCTCCCAGTCCTCCCCTTCCTCCGAAGGCTGATGTACAGGCTGAAAATAAGGAGGTGGGACATAGGAGTAGAAAAGCCCCATTGGCGTTGTAATCGGCGTTGAGCAACACCGTTCCGGAGCCGTGCCCACATCGGGGCTGAAACCGGGGCCAACATTGTCCGGTGGCACGAGTGACGTCGGAGGTGGTGCCAGTGTGGTCGGTGGAGGTGTCACAAGGTCAACCAGCGTCGACCGGAATCCAGGCCTGGATCCTTGGGGGCCCTGCGGCACCAGGGCCAGAGCCGACAGTGATGCCGGAGCAGCCGACAGTAAAGGGCGAGGACCCACGGTCGGGCCCGCGGGGCCCAAAGGCACGCTGGCGGGGCCCGACAGGCCAAAAAGGCGGGCTATGGCGGTCAGAAATTCCTGCAGCTGGGCCAGAGTCACCGACGGACCCGGGAAGGGCGGGCAGGCCGACGACGACTGCGTAGGCTCCACCGGAGCCGCAGGGGAGGCACCACCCACACCCTCAGCCGTGACAGGCAAGGGGAAGTCGGAGAACGATGACGCTTCTTCGACTTCTTGTGATGCTTCATCTTACCTGACCCGAGTGCGAAGACTTTAATCCCGACGAACAATGGTGATGGCTCCGCGACCGAACCCTCGACCTCCCCCGGGACCCGGACCTTGAGCGGCGAGGAGCGGACTGCCAGACTTCAAGTAACTTTCGGGACCATTCCCGCAAAGTCTTCAGCGCCATGGCCCGGCAGTTGGGGCACGACTTGGGGTCATGGTCCCGCCCCAGGCAGAAGAGACACACGCGGTGCGGGTCCGTCACTAACATCATGTGATGACAGTCCCCGCAAGACTTGAAGCCGGGCATCCCTACGGCACCAGGAGGCGATCGACTCGACGCCAACGACGGATGCTGAGTCGCATGACGCCACCTTCCGACGCGAAGGGGAACTGCTGATGAAAACTTTCCGGATCCAGTCTGATGCCTGGGGGTAATTTTAAGGCAAGGAATCTATTACTATATGTTTCTTACAGATCTCATAATATATAGCAGTGAGTTATTAACTGTCATCAAAGAGCTGTAAAGATACTACAAGAAATAGATTAGAGGGATCTTTTTTTTCGTTCAGTATTTCATTATTTTATTGTTGCAAAAAGGAGAAATAAATTGTTATTTATAAAGAGAACTCCCAACCATGGTGTTGCAGTTGAAATGCTGAGTTTCTGCTTCTCCAGATCAATCAATCACTCTTAAACTATACTGCCTATCAGTATGGATGACATGTGACTCCTACACTTTGTAGTTCTCAGTCTTATGAAGTATTCCTATACATTGATTTACGCATGTGTCACTGATTGTCTCTATGTAATGTAGGTGTGATGTAAAGTGTTTTGACACCATAGGCTGATATGAGTGGTGCTACAGAACTAATTAAATGCATCTGACAGTGAGTGTTATGACAGTGAGTGTTATGGAGACTTGAGGGGCACTGTTGAAGGGTGGTAGTGAGCGGATCTGTGGCAGAGGTGGTCATTGGGGAGCACCAATAAACATTTTCGCACCGGGTGCCACCAGTAATAAAGTAGGAACTCATGTCCATTGTGATGCCAAGTTTGCTCCAAATTTTCTGATCCATGAGGTAATGCCCCAGTAGGGCATTACCGAGGGGATCAGACTATTTTGCAAACCCATCTCTGTCAATAATATCTTCTCCAGCCTCACCAATATGTTGGGAATGGCACACAAACTCTTGTTAGCTTACCATCCCCAAAGTAACGACATCCTGGTGTGCTTCAATGGCCTCCTAAAAACAAAATAAGTAGACTGTGTGTAACATTGGGAAAGAACTGGTTGTAGTGTCTCCCACTATCACCGTTCACCTTGAGAAACACCCCAGGGTCAGACCACCATTTGACCCCATATTAGACAGGGATTAGACAGGGAGAATGATGAACTTGTTGTGCCACTAACTAAACGTAAGTGGCAGACTGGGAGTGTGCCTCAAGTGATACAAACTGAAATGTCTGTTTATTTTTTTCAGGTAGCACAAGTGTCAAAGTGCATCTCTACACAGGGTACACTAGTGCATGACCAACAGGCATCCATGCCATTGGGAACTTTTTTCACCAGTGGAGAGACTCTGACAGCAGTTACTGTAGTGAAACATTTGCAACTACAAGCCACGGCTCTCTTTCTCTCTCGAACATCTGCCTGGCCCGAGCTGTACCATCAATCCCATCAAACACCGAGCAGGAAAAAGAAGGGGGAGAACAGGAGAAACAACCGGAGTAAATACTCCCTCCATCGCTTTAACAAGACAGACTTATGTTAAGTTATGTGCTTTAGTTTTATTTTTTCTTCTTGTGCGCTAATACTGAAGCTTTTTAGCCTTTGTCTATTTCTATTTCTTTTATCCTACATTAACTATTATTTGCATGCACACAATGATATTCTTTATCAAACACGAAGAGAGAAAGTGTTTTAGTAACCAGGGATACTCCCAATCCCCTTGAGAAAGACTAAATAAACAATGGAAGAAGTAATTCCCCGAGGAAATCAGTGATGAAATCCGCAAGGTACCGTGAGAGTGAAAGGAAAAACTATTCCTTTTTAGAAAAAGACCCCTCACTCACCAACCTAGTTGGTGACATGCTTCATCATAGGGGTCCCACCCGAGTAACCGAATGTTACCCGGGTGTGCTTCAACACCGGGTTTACAGTGGAGCTGTTTTTTTTTTTTTACAGTGGTGCAAGTGAGTGAAGAGTGGGTTAAAATTGTCTTTATTGTACTCCCTACATTTTTAATGTGGAGCAATAATACAAGATTAAAAATAAGTGCGTGATACCCTAGGAGGCTTAAATGGCCAGTGTTATCTGTAGTGAAAGTGGTAGTCTACAGGTTTCAAACTGTAGGTGATAGTACTAGGTTTTCTTCAGGACCAAGTGGAATGACCCGAGCTAAGTTGCACCTCAACCCTGAGTCACTTTTGAACCATCTTGTGTACTCACATATGAAAGCCTCTCATCCTTTTGAGAGAGGGTAGTGAGAATATAGTCCCCTCCCAGACTTCTGAGAGAAGGGAACAATCTGAAAGACAAACAAACCGTCACACATAGTACATGTTAATAATGTATGACGGTCTTAATACTTCTTTAATACCGCTAACACCTCTAGCCGTTTTTTGTTTACACTCCCACACTAGACGCGATCGCGTGACTACATCACGTTCCCTTGTGCTCTGCACCTCTCCATCATCCTTTCCGCGCTCTTAGGCCCACAGACGGAAAATCAGAAACCCCGTGGTAGGCATCGCACCTCTAACACCAGCGGCGGGCTGCTACAGTGGCCGAAATTGCCACAATGAACGCCTGTGAACAGATTTGCTCTGTGGTCAGCGACGAGGCTTTCACACAAGATGGTGGCCCAGACTCTGTGACCGGCACTGGGGGTGGCCTGGGCGCGGAGACCCGCCAGTGCCCACCGTGGCCACATCAGCAGAGTGACTGGCTCCTCGCTGGAAGTCTACGGTGCAGCGCTAGCCTGGGGAGGTTGACCACGGCAGCTCCCAGAGGGGTGTAAGGCTCCGAATCATAGAAGGAGACCCCGGACCGGGATACACTGGCCGAGATCAGGACTTAGGGGACACCTCCAGCTCGGCCACAGCACACCCGTGGCGGATCCGAAGCCCTGGGCTCCCACAACAGCTTCCATCGCCAGGGCCTGGGGGCGAGAGCGTCCAGGTCCCCCGCATACCCATCCAGTGTGGTGCCTGCCGGGGCTCCGAAACGGGGGGCCCAGCAGAAATTGGAACAAGAGCAGCCTCCCGAAGCAGAACCAACAAGGTGCAGACGGGCTGGGATGTGAGGTCGACACCACAGCCCTTCTCAACGCTGCAGGGGAGCTGGAGCGACCCCTCTACTCCGCCTCCCTCCTAGGCCATCGGGGATGAGGCACACTGGGACCCCCTGAGGCAGGAGGCCCATGAGATAGTGCCTGCCCGGCCAAGAAACCACTGCGGACGTGGCTCTGGGGCGGGGCCCTTCCTTCCTGGACTGCCTGAAGTCTCCAGAGCCTCCAGCGCTCCTCTACAGCAACAAATAAGGCCGTAGGTTGGGGTCCCAGGGTGGGCTTGATCACCTTCCTGGGTGAGGGGCTGGAGAACTGGGGCTGGCCTGCAACAAACCCGCTCCCGTTCTGCACTCAGGGCAATAACAAGCGGGCCAAGTACAAGGGCCAGCAAGCACCAGGACCATGACCCCTAACTCGGACCCCAAGAGAGTCCTGTGCATTGATCCCTCCGGAGATCCGCCCACACCTACCCTGTTATACAGCACACCGGAGGGCCGCTCACTGCAGGAGAAGGAGCAAGCCACGTAGCGCCCCCCGTGGTGAATTGCATATCGGCACGGAAGGCGTAGTAGCCCTGGGGCCCCACCTACCTTTGGTCTTTGTTAGCCTGGAGGCGAGTGCACCTGCAGCGTGGGTCCCAAGCTACCTTGGGAATCCAAAGAAAAACAACACCAGCAGTACCGATCTACCCACCAGGGCGAAACGGAAGATGGCCCCATTATACGAAGACCCCCAAACAACTTTCCTCTCGCCTCTCAGGATACGCGACAGAGACTGGCCGCCGACCCTGGAGAAATGTCTGGCCAAGAGAACCCAGTCCAACCTCAGCAAGGGGCCGCCTCTCATTCCGGCCCAACATGGGGAAAGACTGAGGTCCGAAACCTACAGCGACACAAACCAAGATGGATCAATTCACCAGGAACGGAACCGGACCCACCGAGGGGGCCACTGAGAAAGCCTGCTCTCCCCGAAGGAGACCTAACCACAATCCTCCAGGTCATCAGCTCCTCTCAAGCGTTAGTCAAGAACAAAATCGGTGAGGTTTGGGTCGACATGGCTCATATTCGGCAGGATCTTCGCAATGCGGCTGCCCGCATCTCGGAGGCAGAATCCCTCCTATCCCGGGTCGAGGATGACGTCCATCACCTGAAAGAGCAAGTGGCCAGAGCTGCAGACCCATACCAAAGAATTGCATAGAAGGGCTGAAGATGCGGAGAACAAATCAAGGTGCAACAACCTCTGCCTTGTGGGTTTCCCGAAGGGGTGGAACAAGGTCAAGCAGCGACCGTCGTTGAGCAGTGGCTCATCTCATGGATGCCTAAATACTCGCTCTCGACATGGTTTGCAGTGGAAAGAGTGCATCAATCCCTGGCGCCCAAACCGCCGCCGGAGCCGCGCACCAGGCCATCATTGCCAGGGTCCTAAACTTCAAGCACAGGGACGCGATCCTAATGGAAGCCCATCCACAAGAGTACCCTGACCTATCAGAATTACACCATAATGGTCAACCCAGATTACAGCAGAGAGGTCCAAGCACAGCGGCGCTCCTACAACGATGTCAGACAAACATTACACACCCTCAACCTCCAATACAGGCTGCTCTTCCCGGTCCGCCTCTGGGATCGTCTTCCAAGGCAAAATCCACATCTTTGAATCCCCGGATTCAGCATTGATCTGGCTGATGGAAGAGCGGCCTCTCAGACCCCAGGCCACAACTTCAACCCCAAGACCTCGGACCGAAGCCGCCCCACTGGCATTCCCCAGTGCCCATAGGTGCCGCACATGCTCACGCAGGCGTCGTGGAAACCATAGATTCATATCAGCTTCGCCCACTAAAGCCACCCAGGATCCTGGAAACCAACTTGACCTGTCGGGCTCCCAGCCCCAGCAACGGAGCTGATCCCTTGAGCACCCACTAGAAGGGGAAAGCGCCCTCAGGACTCTAGGCATCGAATCCCTCGACACACATCTTTCCCGAAGCCCGACGATCTAGGGATGGCCGGTCCAGCCTTGGGGTCATGTAGGACTGTACAGGAGTCCACTGGAATCAAAATGATCTGACTGGCTCTCATTCCAAGCAACAAAGCTGCTCCCTAGAAAGCCCAACCGCTGAAGGGAGCCCCAACAGGAATCTGGGCTCCAAATCCACTGACACAGACCTCACCCAAAGCCCAGCGATTTAAAGAAGTGTGGCCCAGCCTGGGGGTCATGGGAGGCCGACTAGAGCTCCATCGGGGACTCGGGACAGGTGTCCCAATGCACTAAACTACTCAGATAAGTCTATTAATGCAACAAACATATCCTGATTAGGAGAGGGGTCCTACACGCAACTTCTAAGCTAAGCGCTGTAGTTTAGCATGTTAATCTTGAATTTAATAGGGGGACAGATGCTTCCATTCCAAAAGTATAGGGTGGGGGGGGAGGGTTGTGACGGTTGTCCTACGTTTTTGTTCATACTGTTAAATGTTCAAAGCACTCCATCCTTCTATCAGGGCGAACGCATGACAAACCTACAGATTATAAGACAGAAACCCAGATCACAGCTGCTTGCATTCCGGCCAGGTCCTTTAAAGGAGTGGAGCCACATATCTCCTTGGCCCCACACAAGTCATGGCACAGATGTTATATAGGGGTGACCCCCTTTGAGTTCTGACATGGAACGTCAACGGACTGCTCGAAAGAGTCAAATGGAAATCAGTCCTGAGGTATGCCCAAAGACACACTCCTGACGTACACTTACTCCAAGAGACCCACCTCTTGGGTAACCACTGCCCCTTCCTCTTGAGATATGGGTTCGATAGAGAATGGCCCTCCGGTTATGAATGGGGCTCATGTGGGGTGGCTATCCTCCTACGGTGCAGTCTCCCCTTTGTACTCCCTCACGCCACCAGGATCCCCAGGGCAGCTTTGTGGCCCTGTCTGGGACGCTAGGGGGGAATATCCTTAATCTAATGTCCATATACGTTCCACCCACTACACTCGCATCGACCCTGAGACAGGTTAGCGACATTATCTCCTCCCTGCCCCTGGGTGGGACAGTGATAGGGGGTTATTTCAATGCAGCCATGCAACCAGACCTCGACACTACAGGTATTCCTTCCTCTAGTAGGACGCTACACGCAAAGCGACTGGTAGATTGGGCAATGACCCTGGGCTTATGTGATGTATGGAGGGCGTGGCACCCCTGAGGCACCCACTACACCCACACTTCAGCTGCACATCATACACACACACAGATCAATATGATTTTCATGCCAGCCCCCAAATGCCGGAGAGTGTCTGACATCCTTTCCCGGGGTATCTCAGATCACTCACCCCTTCTACTTTAGCTAGGCGACCCCTCTGACACACTCCGCCCCATCTGGAGGTTGAACGCCTGGTTCCTCCAGGACAAGGACATCAAAAAGACAATCGGGGAGTAACTCAAACAATACTTCCTTACTAATCAGGACTCTGTCCCATCTCCAGGTACTCTCTGGGAAGCGGGTAAAGCCTCTCTTTCTGATTTGACCAAAACGAGAGGATTTCACCTTTCCCACCTCACTGCGGGGCGAAGCGGCCAGCTTAGATCTCCCTATAACCCAAGAGGAAATAAGTGAAGCCATCTCCCTGATAGCAGCAGGGAAAACACTAGGCGCAAACGGTTTCCCACAGGAATACTATGCTACATACTGGGACGTGTTGGTCCCCCACCTCTTTGCCCTATTTACAGAGGTCACAGAGACAGGGGCATTCCCTCCCGAAACAGATGCAGCAACCATCGTCGTCATTCCCAAGACTAAACCACCCTCGCCCGCCTGCCCAGACTACCGTCCAATTTAGCTTATTAACACGGAGGTCAAGATATACGCCACGATCCTGGCCCAATGTTTATGACCATTCCTCAGCAAACTGTCCATCTGGACCAATGTGGCTTAATGCCGGCACGTAGTACAAGACATTGTCTACGATGTCTCCATCTAGCCCTAGAGAATCACCAGTCACACACCCCTTACCTAGCACTCTTCCTAGTTGATTTAGAAAAAGCCTTTGACACAGTTGATTGGCAATATTTGGACAGTGTGTAGGCTGCAGCAGGTCTGGGGCAGCACTTCCGCCGCTTCGTCCAGGTCTTATACTCGAAACCTAGAGCGAGAGTGCTTATAAACGGAGCTCTCTCAGAGACGTTCCCCATTAGAAGGGGACCGAGGCAAGGATGTCCCCTCTCTCCCCTCCTCTTCACCCTGGCCATGGAACCTTTGGCATGCCTCATCCGGACAGACGACCAAGTCAGGATTGGAAATGGAAGGATGCCCATGAAGACAAAATCGCCCTTTATGCAAACAATGTGTTGCTCTTCCTTCCGGACCCGGCCCAGTCCGGGCCCAGATGCCTCCTAATTCTTCACACCTTTGAGCAGGTCTCAGGCCTGCGTCTAAACACTGCCAAGTAGACCTTGGTGCCCCTTCACCTCTCAAGGGAATGTTTTGACTGGCAGTCAACCATCCCCATCAGGCGGCAGTCGTTCAAATATCTAGGGATATGTGTCGCATTACTCCCAGACTTGGAATGGTCGCTCAGTATCACCCCACTGGTCAAGAAAGCTAAAGGGGATCTCAGAGGCTGGCAAACCTTGCCACTTAATCCACTGGGGAGAGTGGTCCTTTTTAAAACGATGATCCTCCCCTGTTTCCTATACATTATCCAGAATACTCCATTCCCCCTCCCGCAAAGCTGGTTTAGGGAACTAGACAGCATGGCCATGAAGTTCCTTTGGGGGAACACGAGGCCGCAAATGGCTCTCACCCAACGCCGCATCCCACCTTTCAATGAGGGCATGGGCATGACTGATCTCTATCTATATTATCTAGCAACCTGGAATGGAATGGAATGGAAGGTACATTTATATAGCGCAGCTATCACTCCAGGGAGCATCTTGGCGCTAGATGTCAACATAGACGGAACATGTTGGCTACTGATGTTGTTCGAGGGATCCTGTGCATATTATACTAGGGCTTTGTATGCAGTGTCTGTAAGGGAGAAAACCCAAGTCTTCAGGGCTTTCCTGAAGAGTTTTTCTGTTGAAATTTGCCGAAGCTGAGGTGGCAGTTTGTTCCACGCCCTGGAGCCGATTACAGCAAGGGATTTCCCGCCTTTACTGGAGAGCCTGAATTTAGGGATCACTAGGAGATTTTGATTAGAGGACCTTAGGCTGCGGGCAGGATGATAGCGCCTAAAGCCGTTCGACAAATACCTGGGTCCTTGCGAGTGAAAGGCTCTAAAAGTGATAACCAGGATTTTGAATAGGATACGCTTATGTATTGGTAACCAGTGGAGAATAGTGAGGGCTGCCGAGGCCGATGACTTTCTAGGCCAGCCAAGGACCAGACGGGCGGTTGCATGCTGGACCATCTGTAGTCGGTGGAGTACAGATTTATTTGCTCCTGCATACAGGCTGTTACAGTAGACCAGTCTGGATGTTATAAGTGCTACCGTTTTCCTTGCTGGAAGGGGAAGGAGGTCAAAAAACGTTCTGAGGGTTCTGATGATGTGAAAGCAAGTGCTTGCCACGGCCACTGCCTGTTGCTTAAATGATAAAGCATCATCGAACTTGATGCCTAGGTTACGGGCAGAGGAGATGGTGTTTGGGGGGGCTTCGGCGTCTTCAGGCCACCATTATTTGGGTAAAAACAAATTTTGTGGGCCGAAAGGCAAGATTTCTGTTTTCCCCGAATTGCATTTGAGATGGTTGCACTTCATCCACTCGAAAGTGGCAGTGAGGCAGTTTTTAAGGTTCTCTTCAGCTCCAGGCAGCTCTCTGTCCAACACCAGAATGAGCTGCGTATCATCGGCGTATGATATTGTGCTGATCTGATAGGAGGAAATGAGCTCGATCAGGGGAACCATATATGGATTGAAGAGTACAGGGCTAAGACTAGAGCCCTGTGGGACCCCTGCACTGATATGTTTTTCCTCGGAGCTGAATTCCCCTAGCACTGTAAGTTGACGTCTATGGCCAAGAAAGTTCTTGAACCAAGTCAGCGCCACCTCTCTTATTCCTGAGTTATACCTGGCTGCTCGTCCTATGTGACTGGTTCAATGGCTGCTAGTAAGATCCAGCATATAGGATTGAATTAGGGGAACTATGACCCTAACGGATTCAGGCAATGTTCTACGGTGGCCCAGTGCCCAGAGCCCTACCGACGGTGACTCGAGCGGTCCTGCTGGCTTGGCCCTCAGCCTTACATCACACTCGGTGGGACAACAAATTGACCCAGCAAACACCTCTCTGGCAGGGCGTTTGGCTTAAGGAGGTGGGAGCTTTGGAGGGGTTCAGGGGATGGGATCGGTATATCACACTTGGGAGATGTGTGGGTGGGGGACCATATACTTTCATTCTAAGACCTACAGACCCGCTACACCCTTCACAATTTTATAGATATCTGCAGTCACGTAACACCCTCAGCCCATACCTATCGACTGGCACTACAATTCCAGAGTTTAGTCCAATGAAAGCACTGATCATGATGGGGCACTTAGGGAAGAGTAGGGTGCTACGGATATACCGCTCCTTATTCAACAACGGCCCAACAACGCTTGATTCACTCAAGACACCGATGGGAGGCGTGGCTGGGTCCCCACGAGGACTGGCGTGATGCCTTAATGGCTCCCAAAACCATTACCACCTCAGACACGCTTCGCCTAGTCCAGTTATATTATCTGCATAGGGCTCACCTCACCCCTGACCACCTCCACAAGGCGGGCCTGCAACCCTCTCCATCTTGCACGCGCTGTGGGTTAGAACCAGCAGATTTTTTATCATATAGTGTAGACTTGCCCCCACCTCACCCCTTATTGGGAAGCACTGGAATAAGAGTTTACAGGTGCCCCAGGTTGGGAGGTGCCACACAACCCCTTGAACCTCCTCCTAGGAGTCATTGATGGTCTAGACGGATCCAGAGCAAACAAACTCCTCCTGGGTACCGCCAAATGAGATATTGCCGCGGCATGGAAAAAGTCTGCCCCCCCCCCCCCCCCAACCCTGAGTGTAACCAAATGGGGCAAAAGCGTAGACAGTGCGCAGAGCAAGAAAAGCCACAGTTCAAAGCTAGGGGATGTCCAGCCAAACACTAAAAGGTTTCGGGCAAATGGTTGATCCAATTGGGATGAAGGGGTTTCTTGTCTTTTCTTGGATTCAGATTGTATATGATAATGTGTTATGGTGTGGGTCGAAATGTATGCTCGCACATGACAGATACAATAGTCAATCACTATACTAAATTGCAAATGCTTACCTGTGCTGTACTGTTTTCTTTGTTTATTCAAAAATTGATTATCAAAAAAAAAAAAAGATATCAAGAATGAAGAAAGCGGGTCATAAGAGAGATGGGCAAAAAAAGTTGATAATAGACTGGGGCATTTTTGGTGTAACTCATCCTTCATCCAAATGTAACAATTATTTGACTAAACCCCTGCCTTTGATTGCACAAGTGGGCCAGTAATCAATGTCACAGGATCAGTATTTACCAATGGAGCCAATGAAAATAGTTTGCTGTCAATAAGTTGAGCTATTGCCTGAAGCTTAGATCTTAACTCCCTCCAGACTCAGGAAACCATCAGTGCTAAAGCACAGAGGCTACAAAAATAGGTTACCACAATCTCCATCTGCTAAAGGAATGAGCCAAGATACACCAATCACATAAGAGCCTGCTTCCTCATAAGCGCTGCAGTTTCTTACACCTCTAGCTTGAACAAGTACATAGGAAGAAATATCAGGTGCACATCCTGCACTAGTACATATTGATCCACATGTGCACGCTTCTGCAGAGATCACATCTGCAAGTCAGATAGCTGATCATTCCCTTCTGCAGAAACCGCAGCTTCACACCTGACCGGTTAGATTGCTTGGTGAAAGAGACCACATACAAAAGATCAGATAAGCTTGGCCAATCGGTGCTGAGCAGGACATAACCAAGCGCTGCGTAGTCAGATAAATATATCTTTGCTCTGCTCAAAGTCCAAGAACCAAAACCCACATAGGGGGTTTCCATGCTCATTATGTGAGGCTAGGCCCACCTGCATGCGCTTCTGTTTCTGAGAAATTGCTACATCTACTGATGCTACCTTGGGTGAACATTGCTTACGTTAGTGATGAACTTGTAACCTTTTCTTTGTGGTTTGGAAGAATAAATAGAGCTGCTTGTGAGCTAAAACTCCAAACCTCAAGTTGCATCTCCTCGGAGGTGAACTGATCTCTCCTCCACTGACTGATCTTCACTGCAGTATTGTAATAAACCCATATTATAATGTCAACTTGTTTTTCTTGGTGTTTGTTCAACAGATATTTCTCCCTCCAACACCCTACACGGAATGTCAGCTATACATATTAGACTTTTTAAATAGACCATCCCATGGTTGATCATTAATGCGCAAACTGTTAAGGAACATTATAACCTGTTACATAAAGGAAACCTTACTAGAGGAACATTAAATTTATAAAACAAGTCACTCATCACAATCAGCAAATAAAAGGCCTAATTTCAGGAAAAAATTGTTTGCAATATTAAAATCTTGTAAATTAAGTGATTGTGTTAATAATATTCATGTCCACAACCTAAAATTCCTTAACTCAAAGAAGAAAACATTAGAAGTATAGTCATACAAATTTATCATAAAAAATGTTTGCTATTGAAGGGCAGCAAATATCTTAAGACACTCAATTGACATAAATATTACACCCTTTGAGGTTTTACCAGATACAAACACGAAGCGGTCCCCTTCAAAGATAGAGCACTTTGGTTTATTGTACATATGCTCTCTCACAGCCAATTGTCCTGTAATAACATTATTTTGAGAAAAAATATATACCAGCACCTGAATGTAATCAAAACCATGAATTCCAAACAAAGAAGCAAGGCGATCAACAGCTTCCATCATAAGGTACACAAAATAAGTGAATTAAAAAAGCACATTTGGAAACTGCTTGTAGGCGACAAGAGAGCACATCTGTGTAAGTAATCCAGAGTTATTTTGTATTTTTATTACACTTTATGCCGGTTTTCTTTATCTAGCACAGCAGATAATGAAGAATCTTTCAATAATGCATATGGATCCTAAAAATGACTTTATGGCTTGGATCATTACTACTCACTTGTTATGAAATTCAAACAGTTCTTGCATATTTCCGAAGATAATATGTTCCTTGTTTATAATACCAGGTGGGATTTCCTCAACACCACTTGTCATTTCCCATAAGTATGTCTAAGCAGGGGGAGAGGAATAGTTATTATTCTTAAAAATAAATACAATACAAATGAAACAAAATAAGGCTATGGGTGAACATTTTAAAAATCCACTTGGAGTCTTAGGTCAATAGATGAAAACAGGATATAAATCAAATAGTATGTTACCAAGTACTAATATGGTGTGTGGAACCAGCAACTATTTCCCCTACTTTGGTTAATGATTACCGTAACTTCATACCGGATGCCTCTATTGTTGACGTTCCACACAAAGTGTGAGGATCAGGCTGGTTACATTCTGTGAGGGTGAATGGTTAAACTAGGAGTGATATGGTAGCTATATATGAATGTTAGCTATGGAAATTGATGATTTCTATAAACTTACTTAAGTACAGGGTATATATTCACACCCATTTCGTTTGACACTAGGAATGTGTAGTGCCAAATTGGAAGAGGTTAGAAGCCAGCCTTAGGACCAATGGCTCTCACATTCCAAACCCATGCAGAAGAATACAGACGCGAGTCCTGATCATGCAGATGTCTGACACATGATATGATGTTTAGGCAGTTGTTACTTAGTTACCAGAACATGTTAAAAGTGATACCGATACACAATAGTTTAGCCAAGGTTATATGCAAAATATACTGATCGCAGTGGAAGACCGTGCATCAGCATAACAAGTGCATGTTTCCTTATAGCTCCAGCATGGCTCTCTTGCAGGAGGTGGTAGGGTGCCAAAATCAGTAGAGCATATGATGGGCTTTATAGGATGGCTCCTGGCTAGCTTGCACATCTCTCCCATGCCAATCCAGGTACACTGTACATCCTATGCAACTTCATCTCACTGCACAGGCACACAAAATTCACAAAGGAAAGTAGAGGAGAGTTGAGGACATTGGTCCAGGCATGCTAAGTACATTGTAAGAAACCAGAATCATAAATGTTGCAACTCCAGACGTCACATAGTGTGATAATGGGGAGCACCAAGTGTATTGGCTCAGCAATGTGGATGGTCTGGTCACTTATGATGTAAATGGAATATCAATGTTGCCTTATGGGAGAAATCTGGCCTTAAATCTTTGGCGGTAAAAAGCTAATGGTTATTCGGGATCATCGTACGAGTTACTTACCTTCGGTAATGATGTATCTGGTAGAGACTATTCTAGCCACAGATTCCTTCACGTAGAATTATCCCCAGGAGTGAGACTGAACCCGGAAAACTTTCTTGCCCAGCATCCCTGCTCGCCGGGGGAACGGCATCACGCGACTCCGCCCAGGCATCGTCCGCGCACGTGACGTCAGCGAGGTCACATAAGTCCCACCCCGGCGTGCCTACGTCAGTTTTCTTCTGAGAACTTTTCCGCACTACGAGGAGCCAGCAAACAAAACTGTGAGAGTACAGGAACAGTGTGCGAAAGTGCAGAAAAAGGAATGGTGAGGAACAACACCATAAAGAGCAGTGCCCGGCAGTGCAGTACCCAAAGGCAGGGAAAGAATAAAGAACAGAGCAGCAACCCTGCCAGTACAGAGATTGCCCCCCCCCCCCCCGGAGACAAGTAAAAATGTCACGATAACATGCAACAGGACTACAACCCCAACCAAAGACAAGGAAGGGGAAGGAGAACCAGTCGGGGAAACCCAGGGAACGACAAAACTCCAAGGCATCCCCATCACAGAGTATGACAACCCCAATCAGGAACAAGGGCAGAGGCACAGCCAAAAGACCCCAACCTCAAGGATCGCAAAGAGCCAGAAGTACCAACAAACCTATCCTCCCATGTGACAACGGGGAGGAAAAAGGGACAGCCTGAAAGAAAGAGGGAAAGAATGTACTCATAGAAGACACAGCCACCCACAGGGAAGCGAGTGCAAAAGACCAAATCACAAGCCCTGGCAGAACGGGGAGCAAGGGCGGGCCGTGAAGAAATCTGGGGCTAGAATCGTCTCTACCAGATACATCGTTACCGAAGGTAAGTAACTCGTACATCTGATAGAGACTACTAGCCGCAGATTCCTTCACGTAGAATAGCTAGCCTAGCCATACCCAAGAGGAAGAAGGGTCTGCGAGAGGACCCCACCCACCGGGGCACAACAGAGGGCCGCAGGTGGGCAGAGTCCGAAAACAGGACGAGGAGCCCTGTCCCCCAGGCAAAGGGAAACCCCCACCAGCAGGAGGCCACCAACCCCAAGGGGGGGGAAGATAGCCTGTCCTCAATAAGCAGAGGAAGCAAGGCAAGGCGCAAAGAGGCCAAACACCCCACGCCCATGTGAGGCAACAAAACCTCCGCCCAAGGCAAGGAAAGGAGCACCGAAGGAGAAGAGAAACCTAGAGACTCCAAGGAGAAGAGGGAGAGCAAAGGCAATTCCAGACAGGACGGCGCCGGCAGCAAGAAGCAGGTGGAAGCCGAAAGGGGGAACTCAAGGTCACCCAGGAAGAATCATCCAACGCCCCGTAGGGACAAACTGCGCCTGCAAGAGGGTTTGGAAGTCAGGGACCATCCCCCCCACAGAGAGAAGAGGTAGAACCGAGTGCAAGGCCCACTGGAAGCAGCGGAGAAGGCAGGATGACAGTCCCACTAAAGCCCTAAGAAGGCACAACGGTGCAGAAAGAACAAGAAGGCAGCACTGGCAAGCTCCGCCAGACACCAGGGACACCACAGAACGAAACACTCAAAGCAAAAAGGAGAAGAAGGTTGCATCCGCAACATACTATAACGCCAAGAGCAGAAGCCCGCAGGCGACCACAACTCCCCAGCACATACCAGGGCCATATAACAGCCAACCCTGCCCCACATAGGGCATGTCATATCCCAAGACATGGGAACCTCTTAGGAAGAAACTTCCGCAGAAGAGGACAACAAAAAAGACCTGCGGCAAAAAAAAACGCCTATCAAGCAGACAGAGGGGAAATGCAGAACGCCCAATCTCAGGCCCAGCATGGTGTAAAAAACCCAAAGGAAAAACTCACAGTCAAAAAGGGCTGGCCAGCAGCCAACAGAACCACAGCCTCAGCAAGGAGGACTCGAGTGGCCATGAAGCACACAGAACAGACAACCGGGGCGACCCGCCCCAACGGAGGAACAGCGCCAAGAACCAGATCAACACGCAGGTCACTGAGGAGAAGAAGAAGGAGGGGGAGGGGGAGGAGGAGGAGGAGGAGGAGGAGGAGGTGGACGAAGCCCCGCCAAGAACCTCTGGATGGCTGAGTCCGCAGGGGCATAGAACAAAAGAGCACCATCGAAGGTAAGGTCCACCAGCCGTTCTCGAACATTCTCCAGGAACACACTGTCCCGAAGCCATGAATGGCAACGAAGGGCAACCGAAGAGGCCATGGCACGACCCATCAGCTCCGAGATGTCCAGAGCGGAGCGAAGGATAAACGCCGCCAGCTCCCGACCATCCAAGACATGGTGTCTCAAATCCACACTGAGAAGCGGCAGACATAAGGGATTCCGCCGAGTCCCACAAGCAAGAAGTGTGTTAAGGGCCCGCAGAGACGCACTGGTTGAGGCAAACATATTGCGCCCCCAGGAGTCCAGCCAGTGGGCCTCCCGTGACGGGGGAGACAACAGCAACGGCAAAACAGGAAAGACAGACTGCAAAAGGGGGCCTCTGGTCGAAGGGTGAAGCGAAAGGCACACCGGATCACGCGGTGCCGGATGGTGGTGGTGCAGAAGGTGCTGGGGCACCGGGTCCCCCATGACGGGATGGCCCCAAGTCCCCAAGAGAGAAGAGTGGAGTGAACCCTTGAAGGGAAGCAACAGTTCCCTACCACCAGAGCCCTGATGGAGAACCTCCAGAAGATGATCTGCGGGGAAATGGGTAGCTAGATCACCCATGCGTAAAATTCCCACAGCCGTGGAAACAGCGCGGGCGAAAGTCGCACCCGCCTCCGTAGGGCCCCGCGGACGGGAAAGCAGCTCCTCATTAGGTGACGGCTGCAAGCTAAGGCGGCCATCCCCCAAGCCAACCGGAGAAAGGAAGGGCCAAGGCTGGAAGGAAGGAAGAGGGACCGAGGAGTGGGGGACCTGCGGCTCCTCCGGCAAGGACTGTGGTCGTGGAGACGACGAGGAGCCGCCTTTAGACGACATCGGGGAAAAAGCCACGACGCGGTGGCCCATCTCACGCGAGGCCGAACCACCCGCGGAGAGCCCACGCCCCCGACAAGCCGGAACCCGACCCTCGGGGACAAACTGCGACACTTACCTATAGGTGAGCGGCGCTCTTGCGACCTGGGAGAAGATCGGAGTCGGCGAGGGAAGCCGCGGGTCCGAGAACCCTCCGCAGGGGCCGGGCGAGATGACGACGCCGACCTGGACACACGAGCCGAAAGAAGGTTCATCCGGCGCTCCTGCTGGGACTTCGGCTTCATCTGCTGGCACACTTCAGAATCAGTGGAGTCGTGGTGCTCCCCCAAACACCACATACAGATGGGGTGAGGATCCGTCGCCGACATGAGGCAGCCACATGACGAGCAAGTTTTAAAGCCCGAACGCATTCGCACACTGTTCCCACACACGCAGCAACAGCATAAGGGAAAGGCCTAAACAGGCCCAGAGAACAAACCGGATCCGAATTGCATGCGGAAAAGGAAAAAATCTGACATAGGCGTGGGACTTATGCGACCTCGCTGTCACGTGATCGGACGACGCCTGGGCGGAGTCACGTGATGCCGTCCCCCCGGCGCGTAGGGATGCTGGGCAAGAAAGTGGTCCTGGTCCAGTCTCACGCCTGGGGATAATTCTACGTGACGGAATCTGCGGCTAGCAGTCTCTATCAGATTTGGAGATTTACATCAATAAATTGGTAATTTACCCGAAACTCCAGTTCTCCAGTATTGGTATGTTTCACATATTCACATGCTTGAATCATTCCAATTTATCAGGCTGGGAATCCAGTGGAACCTTAAAGAGCAGTAAATAGCGTTAAAACGCCAAGTGTTTGTTTAGTACCACATCCACTTCACTTGAAACAACCCAAACTTTAGTGAATGAGGTAAAAGTGTTGATCTCTCCGACTTCCATAGAGACTACCACAGATTGGATTTCATAGCATGTGTGTGAATGGACAAGAGTGAGCCTGATCAGGGAGACGGGAGGGTTGCGTAAGAATACATGAAATATACCAATGCTTGAGAAGTAGAGTTACAGGTAACAAATCTTTTCTTCAGAATTGGATCTTTCATATGTTCATACACTTTAATCAAATAGCAAGTAGTGCATGCCATTTGAATAAAGTGGGACAAAGCTCAGCTTATTCAAAGAGGTTGGGTCAGCTGCCACAGTCACATTTAAGCAATAATGAAAGTAAGTCTGATTTTCCACTTGGCAGCCCGGCAAAAGTCCAGCAAAAACACAGCAGCACACACTACCTCTGTCTTGGGCATGCTTCTGGTGGAACATGCCCTCGCTCAGCCCTGGAGCGGACGCTTAACTAGATTGTGACAGAAAGTGATACAGGCAGAAAGCCAACGCTCAAGGCCTTTGCAAATGACCTCTCTTGAATGGTCGAATGAGACCATTAATTTATTAGCAAAATGCAAGTCCTCAGTTTTGTCTATGTAGAACCTGATGTACGAGTTACTTACCTTCAGTAACAATGTATCTGTTAGAGACGATTCTAGCTGCAGATTCCTTCACGTAGAATTATCCCCAGGTGCGAGACTGGATCCGGAAACTTTTTTGCCACAGCATCCCGGCGCGCTGGGGGCGGGGCGACCACGCGACTCCGCTCAGGCGTCGTCCGCGTACGTGATGTCAGCGAGGTCACATAAGACCCGCCCCGGTGCGCCTACTTCAGTTTTCTTCAGAGAACATTTCCACACCACAACGCGGAACCACCAGATAAAAAACTGTGGAAGCATGGGAACAGTGTGCGAAGAGCAGAAAAATAGGAAAGAAACAGTGACTAACAACACCACCAGAGTAGTGCCAACACCACAGAACCCAAGGGCAGGGAAGAAGAAAGAAGGAGGACAAGCAGAAACCTGCGCAGGCACCCTGCCAGCACATAGACAGCCTCCCATCCCTGTGCCCCGGAGGCAAAGAACATCCGTAAACACATGGCCGACGTAGTAAACCCCACCCACCCCCCATCCTAAGCAAGGAATGGGACCAGGCCCAAGACAGACAGGGACAACAAACTTCCAAGCCACCCCAACCTAGAGGGCAACCACCCACAAGGGACAAGGGCAAGACTTGGCCAGACGACCCTTAATCAGAGGATAGCAATGGAAGGAAGGGAGGGGAGGGAGGACAGGGATAGAAAGCAATTCGCCCCAAACCTGGAGTAGCCAGAGCAGCAGGGCACCGGAACCCCATCCTGCAAAGAACCAAAGGAGGAATGAACCGCCCCCAGACAGAGTCGCCCGTCAAGAACAAGGAAGGCACTCACAGGAGATACAGCCCCCCACCGGGAGGCGAGTACCAAAGACCAACCCAAGGGTCCTCGCAGAATAGGGGAGGAAGGGCGGGCCGTGAAGGAATCTGCGGCTAGAATCGTCTCTACCAGGTACATCGTTACCGAAGGTAAGTAACTCGTACATCTGATAGAGACTACTATGCGCAGATTCCTTCACATAGAATAGATACCCTAGCAATACCCCCTGGGAAGGAGGGTCTGCGAAAGGACCCCACCAGCCCATGCAGAACAGAGGGCACAACAGGGGACCAGATCTGTGGACCAGGTAGAACCTCGCCCCTGCCAGGCCAAGGGAACCCCCAAAAGCAGGACCCCAAGGGGGTGTAGGAGGGAAAGAAGGCTGAAGAGGCTCATACACTCACAGCAGAGGAACCAAGGGCAAAGACTGAGAGACCGAAGCACCCCACTCCCACACAAGGCAACATAGCTTCCTCCCAAAGCCAAGACAGGAAAAGCGGAAGAAAAAGAAGAAGAAGCCTAGAGGGCCCAAGGAAACTAGGGAAAAGACGGCGAACCCACTCCAGATGGAGAGCAGCCTGCCAGCCAGAACAGCGCCGGCAGTCAAAGCCAGAAGCAAAAAGAACAGCCTGAGGCCCCAGGAAGGCCGAGTAGGCGACGCCCGGCAAGGGAGACAAAGGATCATCCCAGACCTCAGAACAGGAGCAGGGAGAGTTTTGCCATCAAAAGGATGGTCTATAGTCTTTGCCTAGCCCCCCCTGCGAAGGAAGTTGAATGATGCCGTCCCTGCCTGTGTAGGTCTGCTGCCCCCTTAAGATGATAGAAGCTGGCACTAGAAACAACCATTGCTGTGTCTATAAGGGTAACTGTTGCTTTGGCACCTTCTTTGAATATCACCTCTTCTTTTCTGCCTTCTGGGATATGATCGACAAGAGGCAAAATATCATGCCGCATCTGGAGATCATATCTTCCCAGAATGGCCAGGACATTCTCTGCTCTGATGGAAGTTGCAGCCATTTAGCTGACCCTGCACCCCAAGTTGTCAATATGTCTACCATCACTGTCTGGAGGGGCTGATGCCCGAGTGACCGGATTCTTCGATATTCATGGAGACGCTGCCACAATGACAAAAAGTCAGGTTTGGGTTAGCCACTCAACACGCTAGTGGACACTCTAGTGCTCTGTATTTCTTCTCTAGGTGGGGCACAACAGCCTGAACTACAGCCGGCAAATGCATCAGATTGAGAACCTCCAACTAGACGTAATCTACAATTGGGATGGATTTATTAGCTTTGCGAGGCTGCTTGTTAAAATCCTATTGGAAACACTGCTGTTCCATAGAAACCATAGGGAAGTCAAACTTTTTCGCCGCTCTTTTCAGTAGGGTGTAAAAACGGTGGTGTCATCTAAATGTAAATCAGGCTGTACTGGTGATTTATTGACTACTCTAAGGGGAATGTGCCCTCCCTGATTATTATCCTGTCCTTACCCACAAGGTTCATCCTTTTGACTGCACTGAGGTTGATTGATGGTCACTCAAGAGCAGTTTAAAGATTTTTTGGGTACTGACCTTTATTGAGATTTAGTATGCTGGATAACCATAGGGAACAAAGGAGAAACTATGGGTACTAAATAACCCAAGTGAAACAAAGAGCTTAGGCATAGAAATCCAACCATTCTGGGAGACAAGAGTATTAAACAATACCATCACAGATTTTATATTATGGACTGTACATGCATGCTAAGCGTGACACTGTGACATATTTAAACAACAGTTTGAATATGCTATGTTTATTTAACAAAAGGGCGCCACATTTAAAGGTGACACGCACTAATGCACGGAGAGGAGTGATGAATTCATGTTAAGCAAATGGATTCTAAATTCATTAAGACATTGTAATTATATGCTCTCAGTTGTTGAAAAATGGTTCCCCTAAAGCAGTGCAAAAGTATGATTAAAATAGATTGCAAATACTTGAGTAATTGATTCGTAACAAGAGAAAACCTTGCTAATTTGACTAATAAGGAGTACTTGAACCAAGAACACATTTTAGAAACCTTTTTTCCTAAAAGTTAGGACAATGAACACATGAGAATCATACAATGGATTTACAAGTAATGACAATCAGTATCTGAGCCCTATGCTTGGTTTTCGAGTTGCAAACGATTCTTCCAAGCACTGAGAAGACGATTTAAATATTTGTGCCCAACAGCAAGGGAAAGCAAGGGATCACTCTACAGTAAAGGTTATCACATAATATAAAATGTCTTACTTGAATCTTGTACAAGAGTTCTAGATTAAAGAGAACAAGCACTATTGATAATACATATTGTATAATAGTTAAAGACAGTAACTAATCCTATGTAACAGACAGAATCACCCTCCTCTTCTTTGTCTGACATTTGGTCTGAGTCAGGAGTGTCAAGTTACGGGTAGACAGAGATGCAATTTGGGGGGGGAAACTGCGAATCGCTCCTCTACGCCAAAAAAAGACATGCCCGAGTGGCCTTGCCACACCGCGACTGTGGTGGCGTGCTGGAGGGAGGGACATAGACTTCTGGGATGGCAGGGCAAATTAACCAGCATGACACCCCTGTGGGTTGGAGACTAGATGAAAGAAGTGGGGACATTGGCAGCCTTCAGGAGCTGGCAGACGATAGGCATTAACGGTTGGGAGACGTGTGGAAGAACGGTGCTCCTCTTCCCTTCGAAGCTCAAAGATTCCCCTACCTGAGACTCACACATGCCCTGCGGAGATACGACCCTCCTGGACCATTCCCTCCTAGAAGAGAGACTCCTGGCAGACCCAATCCCTGAAAAGCGACCTCCACAATTTACCGAAAAATCATGAATAACATGCCAGACCCCCTGACGACCCTCAGGGCGGCTTGGATTGATGATCTAGGCAATAACGATGATGAGGAATGGATAGAGGTCCTGCAAGGCCCAAGAAAAATAGCAACCCGTACAAGATTCAGACTGGTACAGCTTAAGGTATTACACCGCACATACTACCCATGCACACCGTTGTTCAAATGGGGGAGGATACTAACACCGCTCTGCACTAGGGGCTGCCAGCGGGAAGGCTTCTTTTTCCATATCCTATAGGAGTGCCCCAAGAATGCGCAGCTCTGGCAGAGTCACGACAATAATGGCAAAAATATCCAACTTCAAAGTCCGAATGGACGCCAGATGGGGCCTTTTGATGATCAGGCTGAGTCCGAGAGATCCAGATATGTTAGTATTTGGTTGACGCTGGCGGCAGGAATTGCAAAACGAAACATAGCCAGATGCTGGGGTGCCCCCCAACTGCCATCAGTGACTGAGTGGGAAAAGGATCTAAACTGGTGCCAACGAGCAGAGGAAACGGTGTACAAGAGCAGGGGATGTATTAAGAAATGGGAGATTTGGTCATCATGGTGTAGCTATAGGGAGGTATAAGGCGTCCTGAAGTACGGGTTACTTACCTTCGGTAACAAAGTATCTGGTAGAGACGTTGTCTAGCCGCAGATTCCTTAACTTAGAATATCCCCAGGCATCAGACTGGATCCGGAAAACTTTTTGCAGCAGCAACTCTGCGCGCCCGGGGACGACGCCACAAGACCCTGCCCTGACGTCGTCCACGTACGTGACGTCAGCGAGGTAATATAAGTCCCTCCCGGCGCGCTGACGTCAGTTTTCTTCGGAGAAACGTTTCCGCGGCACAACGCGGAGCCACCAACAAAAAACTGTGAAAGTATGGGAACAGTGAGCGAGGGATGAAAATCCGTGAATAAAGAAGGAGGATGGTGCAAGACACCATCCTAAAAGACAGAATTAGACACTGCCTACATACAAGTGAAAAAGCTATGAGAAAGAACCCCGCAAGCAATGCGAAGACACTTCCCAAGTGCAACAAGGGAAGAATATCTCAACAGATAGAAATAGTCTGTCATTACCATGTAGAACAACAGACAGAAATAGACTGTCATTACAATGTAGAACTGGGTCGTCTAGCAAGAACGGACCACAGAGAGAACAGTCCACCGCAGGAAGGTACGAAAAATGAAAAGACTGGCACTACCCCTATAGTAATGGAGGTCTGAAAAAGAAGTTAACAGATCCCCAAAGACGACGACTGTAGAGGAGACCAGAAGCACAAGTTACTACTTGTGTAACGATATATCTGTAAGAGACATTAGTTAGTGATAGATTCCTTACCTTAGAATAATCCCCAGGCGTCAGACTGGATCCAGAAAGTTTTGCTAGCGGTACTGTTGCGCGTCCGTAGGTGGCGTCATGCGGCTCCGCGTCCGTCGCTGGCGTCGTAAGCGCTGATATGACGCCACGGAGACTACTTAGGCGCCACCCTTGTGCGCGGACGTCAGTTCTGTACACGACCTTCCGCGCCAGGAACGCAGAGGCATGCAAGAAACTGACCACTGGTGCCATGAAACTAGGGCCCTGAAACGGGATGACCTTAACCCTAGAATCAGTTCGCAGAACGGGGAGTATGGGTGGGGCGGTAAGGAATCTATCACTAACTAATGTCTCTTACAGATAAATCGTTACACAAGTAGTAACTTGTGCATCTGAAAGAGACACGTTAGTGATAGATTCCTTACCTTAGAATAGATACCCCAGCAATACCAACCCCGGTGGTGGGTCTGCGAACAGATTACACCAGAAAGTCACAGAGAACAGAACGGCCAAAGAAGCCATCTCTCCGGACCGGACTGTCAAGGCAGTAATGCTTGGTAAATGTGTGCAGCGAGGCCCACGTAGCTGCCTGACAAATGTCCTGCAAGGGAACGCCGCGTCCCAAGGCAGTAGTGTATGCAGTTGCCCTGGTAGAATGGGCACACAGCCCCACAGGAGGCTCCTTCTTAGTCAAGGAGTAACATGCTTTGATGCACAGAATGACCCGCAGCGTGATAGTCCATTTGTGCACAGTCCGACCTTTCTTGGCGCCCACGTAGCCAACAAAGAGCTGGTCATTCACCCGGAACTGCTGTGTACGCTTCAGATAGAATGCGAGCGCACGTTTCGGGTCCAGACGGTGGAGCCTCTCCTCCTCCCTTGAAGGATGCGGAGGCGGAAAGAAGGTGGGCAAAGTGATGGTCTGCCCGATGTGGAAGGGCGTGACAACCTTTGGCAAGAAAGAAGTACGGGTCCTTAAAACCACCTTCTCCGGATGAACAGAAAGGAAAGGAGGCTTGGAAGAAAGGGCCTGGAGCTCACACACTCGTCTGGCAGAGGTGGTCGCTACCAGGAGGGCCATCTTGAGAGTGAGAAGACGCAAAGGACAGGTATGAAGTGGCTCGAAGGGAGCGCACATCTGATATGTCAAGACAAGGTTTAAGTCCCACTGAAGCATTATGAAAGGCACCGGAAGAAACGTGTGCGCAATGCCTTTCAAGAAACGGTGAACAACCGGGGACTTAAAAAGAGAAGGCTGATCTGGAAGCAGTAAAAAGGCGCAGATGGCCGAAAGATAACCTTTGATAGTGCCCAGAGCAGAGCCCTGCTGGGCCAAAGAAAGAAGAAACAGAAGGACTTCAGAAAGAGGCGCAGAAAGGGGATCCACAGCCTTCGCTGTGCACCATGCCACAAACTTGTTCCACCTGCAGGCATACACCGTTTTAGTGGAGGGACGCCTGGCTGCCACAATGACATCACAGACTTCGGGAGGAATATCGAAAGCTGTCAACTGTCGCCACTCAATCTTCACGCATGGAGGTGGAGGCTGGACAGGTTAGGGTGGAGGACCATCCCCTGCTGCTGTGACAGAAGATCCTCCCGAAGAGGCAGACGGATCAGGGGATCGATCACCATGCTGAGTAGCTCGGGATACCAGTATCTTCGTGCCCAATCCGGAGCCACAAGGATGGCTTGGGCCCGGTCGCGCCGCATCTTCTTCAGCACTCTGGGCAGAAGTGGTATAGGCGGAAAGGCGTACAACAGACGGCAACTCCACTCGTGACGAAAAGCGTCGCCGAGCGAGTGCCGCCTTGGAAATTCCAACGCGCAGAACTGATGACATTGCGCGTTCTCTTCGGTAGCGAATAGATCTAACCAAGGCTCTTCCCACTGCTGAAAGAGACCTTGCACCACGTCCGAGTTCAGATGCCATTCGTGATCTATCAAGCACCAGCGGCTGAGTTAGTCTGCCCTTGCGTTCAGAGAACCTGCCAGGTGTTGAACCATCAAGGTAATGCCTTGACGTTCCAGCCATGTCCAGAGGCGCAGAGCCTCCTGACATAGGGTCCAGGACCCCACCTCGCCCTGTTTGTTGCAATACCACATGGCGGTGGTGTTGTCCGTTAACACCTGCACCACACTTCCCCGGACAGAGGTAAGGAATGCCTTCAGCGCTAGTCGGATCGCCGAAGCTCCAACAGATTGATATGGAGCTGGGACTCCGCCGGAGACCACGGGCCTCTGATCTCCGCCTCTCCCAAGTAGCCTCCCCATCCCAGGAGGGACGCATCCGTCACCACTGTGAGCTCCGGTTGGGGAAGGGAGAGGGATCTGCCATTGACCCAATCGCGATTCGTGAGCCACCACTGCAATTGCCGTGCAGTGCCCTCCGAGATCTGGACATAATCGGACATGTTGCCCTGATGCTGCGCCCACTGGAACTTCAGGTCCCTCTCCAGAGCCCCTATACGCCATCTGGCATGTGGCACCAGCAGGATGCAGGAGGCCATCAGGCCCAGGAGCTGGAGGGTCATCCTGACTGAAACCCAGGATAGAGGCTGAAAGATCAGAATCATAGCCTGAATATCCCAGACTCGCTGCTCGGGAGGATAAACCCGAAAGAGCATCGAATCCAGAACCGCTCCGATGAAGGGGAGCTTCTGAAAGGGACTCCGGTGCGACTTCGGCACGCTGATGAAGAACCCCAGCAAATGCAGGAGGTTGGCTGTAGTATGAAGGTGGTTGACGACTGCCTGGGGCGAGCCCGCCTTCAGCAACCAGTCATCGACGTAAGGGAAGACTGACACCCCTGACCTGCGCCGGTGATCTGCAACCACCGCCATCACCTTTGTGAACACCCGAGGGGTGCTGGTAAGGCCGAAGGGGAGCACAGCAAACTGAAAACGCTCCTGGCCTACCGTGAACCGCAGGTAACGCCGGCGGGCCGGCAGGATGGGGATTTGAAAATATGCGTCCTGCAAGTCCAACGCTACCATCCAGTCTCCAGGGTCGAGGGCAGCCAAGACCTGAGCCAAAGTCAGCCTTTTGAACTTCTTTCGGAGGACGCGATTGACGTTCCGGAGGTCCAAGATGGAACGCAGACCCCCTTTGTCCTTCTTGGGGACCAGAAAGTAGTGGGAATAACAACCACACCCTACTTCTGGCCTAGGAACGCACTTGATGGCCCCCTTGGCCAAGAGGGCCGCAACTTCCTGCTGGAGAGTTGCCAGGTGGTCCCCCGACAAGCGGTGGTACCGAGGTGGCATGGCTGGAGGGGAAGACTGAAAGGAAAGGGAGTAACCCTTGCGGACAATCTGCAACACCCACTTGTCCAATGTAATAGCGTGCCAGTGGGGGAGGTGATGGCGAATCCTAGGACCCACTGGCGTGGGATGCTCCACAAAGCTCAGATTACGAAGGTTTGAAGGCAGAAGCAGCGGAGGTGGACTGACCCCACACTGATTCACAGAGCCGCCCATGCGGAAGCCGCGTCCGCGCTGAGGCTGGTTCTGCACAGTCTTGCTGAAGGAACGTGCCTGGGTGCCCCTGCCTTGGCCACGAAAGGAACGAAAACCAGGAGTGGCAGGGTTCTTCGTGGAAAGACCCAAGGACTTGGCCATAGCCCGTGAGTCCTTAAAACGCTCCAGTGCACTGTCGGCCTTATCGCCAAACAGGCGAGTGCCATCAAAGGGCATATCCATGAGCGAGCTCTGGACATTGGGCGAGAACCCAGTAGATCGCAACCAGACGTGGCGACGCAGCGCCACAGTCATGGAAATCGCCCTGCCCAACGAGTCAGTGGTGTCCAAACCACACATAACGGTGAATTTAGCCGCATCCTAACCCTCAACAACCGCCTGGGAAAGTACAGCATGGACATCCACAGGACACTGAGGCAACACCTGAGCCACGGTATCCCACACCGCGTGGGAATAGCGGCCCAATAAGCAGGTGGTGTTCACCGACCGAAGCCCCAAGCTGGCCGAAGAGAACAACCGCTTACCAAACTGTTCCAGTTTCTTAGAGTCCTTATCCGGCAGAGCCGTGGGAAAGGCACTCTGCGACTTCAAGGCTTGGATGACCAGACTCTCAGGCGTGGGATGAGTGGTCAGAAACGCGGGGTCACCAGGCGCCGGGTGGTGGCACCTGGCAACATTCTTATCCACAGGGGCCCCCGTGGCCAGCCTCGACCAAGTGCCCAACAGGACATCGGTGAGGACGTTGTTTTAGGGAAGCAGGGACTCCGACGAAGTAGACGCCGTATGAAGCACTTCAGAGAGGAGATTAGTTTTGAGGGCCACCGTAGGAAGATCGAGGTTGAGGACCTCAGCAGCCCGACGGAGCACCATTGTGTAGGAAGCGCCCTCTTCCATAGCAGGCGGGGGAGAGGCAAACCCCGGGTCAGAAGAGACATCGAAGTCGCCGGCATCCTCCAGGTCGTCCACCCAGTCCTGCTCAGAGTCACACTGATGGGCAAGAGGGTCCTCGGACCCCTCCCAGTCATTCTTCACCCCTGTTGCAGGAGGAACCGGCTGCGGCGGCAGAGCCGGAGCAGGAACATACACCATTGGAGACGGCGCCGTGAACGGTACTGGCCGAGGCCGGGCCGGCGCCGTCTCCCAATGCGGATGCCAGGCAGGAACAAAATGGTCCTGGAACCGGGGCAAGGGCGGAACGAACGGCACCCACTGTGGCGCCGAAGCAGAGCCGAGGGCTCGTGGCGACGGGGCCAATGGCGCAGGATTCTGTGGCGCCGAAGCTGGATCCGCCGACGGCCCAACAGGATCTGGACACGGGACAGTGGGGCCCGAAGGCGCGCCTGCGGGAGCCAGAGACCTAAAAATGCAGTCCATGATGGCAAGAAACTCTTGCACCTGTTCGGGAGTCGCCGACGGACCAGGGTAAGGCGGGTAGGCCGCGGGACTACCAGGCTCCGAAGGAGCCGCAGGGGCAGAGCCCCTGTCCCCCTCGTCCGCATCCGAGGACCGACGGAGAAACGTCAGAGAGCGAACACGCTTCGTCGACTTTTTTTATGACGCCGCTTACCGGAATCCGAGTGCGAAGATTTGGAGCCCGAGGAGCGACGACTGCGGCCCCGCGAGCGATCCCGGGAACGGTCCCGGGATCTGAAACGGTGCTGGGATGAGTGCCGGACCTCCAGCAGCTTCCGGCGCCGCTCCCTCAAGGCCTTCGGGGCCATGGCCCGACAGTCCCAGCAGGGCCGGGAGTCGTGGTCGGTCTCCAGGCAGTAGAGGCAAACATCGTGGGGGTCCGCCACCGACATATTGCGATGGCAGGCCCCACAAGACTTAAATCCAGACATCCCTACGTGCACCAGGAGAAAAAAGGGAGAGACAAAAAGTCTCAAAAGAGTAGTCAAAAAGTGACTAAGGTACGTGCTCTAGCCGGATCTGCGCTTGCTGGCACGGAAAAAGAAAGAACTGACGTCAGAGTGCATGGGTGGTGCCTAAGTAGTCTCCGTGACATCATCTCGGCGCTTAGGATGCCACTTGGCATGATTTTCGCAGAACGGGGAGGATGGGTGGGCGTTAATGAATCTGCGGCTAGATTTTGTCTCTACCAGATACATCGTTACCGAAGGTAAGTAACTAGAACATCTGCTAGAGACATCTAGCCGCAGATTCCTTAACTTAGAATAGATACCACAGCCATACCCCGAAGGGGAGGTGGGTCTGCGACCGAACAACAGAAAGCACCAAGCACTTGAGCCGGCAACAGAGTGACGGACAATGGGGAAGGCTGTGGTGGAACAGCCAGACAGCAACCCAAATTGCTCGGAAGAGCAAAAGATAACGGGATGCAAGACATCCCAAAAATGCCAGCATGGTGCTACACCATACCTGTATGAGCATGAGAGATAGAAACTGCACCAGCCGTATACCAGAACAAAAGAAAGAGAGAGGAAGAAGGACCCCTCTCAGCGTAATGGCGCACTATGTTAACACCGACCAAAGGTTGAGAAGAAACATGAAGAGATGCAACCAGAGCCTACCAGGCTAACCCACAGAAGGAAGGCCGGAGAGGCTACAGCCAAGAACCAAAGGTCAAGAGGTAGAAATCAGCAATGCTTTTAGAATTCCAGGCAGAGACAAGAAACACGCCAAGTGCACACCCAGTCACAAAAGGGGGAACAGGGACGAACAGTAACAATCTTAAGCACGCTGATGCAGGCCACCATAGAAACATGCACAGAGCAAACAGCCACAGAGACCATAAGGTGGCGTAGCTAAAATAAGCATAAGGCAGCTCGACCAGGCAGCTGGAAGACCAAGGTGAGAACCAACACACAAAATACAGATATGCAGGGTGTAGACCTAGGACGACTGACATTAGAAGAGCCGTCCCGCATGCCCAGCTGATATAATATAGAGTGAACTTAAAGAAGGAGGCACATCCGAAGGAAGGTGCAGCAGAGGCACCAAAGTACTAAGGCATAAAAATGCAGAATTTCAGACCACACCATCCGATTGGAAGGAAAGTAACCCTTGTGCAGAAGAGAGATTGTCCAGTAACTGAACACGAAGAAGGGAGCAGTGTAAAACCGGGAACCAGTAAGTGGAACGCAAAAAGGGCCTTATCGGCAATGCCACATGCATCACTGAAAAGCTCAGTGAAACATGGAGACTTCGGACCAGACGAACAAGTTACTTACCTTCGGTAACGATGTATCTGTAAGAAACATTAGTTAGTTAGATTCCTCACCTTAGAATATCCCCAGGCGTCAGACTGGATCCGGAAGATTTTTGTAGCAATACCCCTTGCGCGTCGCTAGGCGTCGTCTGCGGCTCCGCGTCCGTCGTTGGCGTCGTGCGCCGGAATGACGTCGTCGGAGTACTTAGACGCCGCCCTCACGCGCTGACATCAGTTCTTGTACATAGCTTTCCGCGCCAGGAACGCAGAGCCATGCAAGAGACCGACACTGGTGCCAAAAAATCTAGGGCCCTGAAAAGGATAGCCTTAACCCTAGATGTCGGTTCGCAGAACGGGGAGGATGGGTGGGTCGGTGAGGAATCTAACTAACTAATGTTTCTTACAGATACATCGTTACCGAAGGTAAGTAACTTGTTCATCTGAAAGAAACACGTTAGTTAGATTCCTCACCTTAGAATAGATACCCAAGCAATACCAACCCCGGTGGTGGGTCTGCGAACCAAGATCACACCAGAAAGTCCTGGAGGACAGAACGGCCAAAGAAGCCATCCCTCCGGACTTGGCTGTCTAGGCAATAATGCCTGGCAAACGTGTGCAGCGAAGCCCACGTCGCCGCCTGACAGATGTCCTGCAAAGGGACTCCTCGTCCCAAAGCAGTAGTAGCCGCCGTGGCCCGAGTAGCCCAACACGAGGGTCCTTTTTTGCCAAGGAATAACAGGTTTTTATACACAAAACGACCCACCGGGAGATGGTCCGTTTGTGCACAGCTTTCCCCTTCTTAGCACCCACGTAGCCAACGAAAAGCTGGTCGTCCACCCGGAACTGTTTCGTGCGGTCCAAATAAAAGGAGAGCGAACGTTTTGGGTCCGGATGGTGGAACCGCTCTTCCTCTTTGGAAGGATGCGGAGGCGGAAAGAAGGTGTGCAAGGTGACAGATTGCCCAAGATGAAAGGGGGTCACAACTTTTGGTAGAAAGGAAGGACGAGGCCGAAGGACAACCTTGTCCGGATGAACAGATAGAAAAGGAGGCTTGGACGATAGAGCCTGGAGCTCACTCACCCGTCTAGCCGAGGTGATGGCTACCAGGAAAGCAGTCTTAAGAGTCAGAAGACGAAGAGGACAATTGTGAAGAGGCTCAAAGGGAGCGCACATCAGAAATGTTAAGACAAGATTCAAGTCCCACTGAGGCATTACGAAAGGGACAGGAGGGAACGTGTGAGTAATGCCTTTAAGAAAACGTGAAACTACAGGGGACTTGAAAAGAGAAGGCTGATCAGGAAGCCAGAGATGGCAGCAAGATAACCTTTCAAGGTGCCCAAGGCAGAGCCCTGCTGGGCCAAAGAAAGAAGAAAGAGGAGAACCTCAGAAAGAGGGGCGGAAAGGGGATCCACAGCCTTTGCTGTGCACCATGTCACAAATTTGTTCCACCGGCAGGCGTATACCGTCTTTGTGGAGGGACGCTTGGCTGCCAGAATGATATCACAGACTTCAGGAGGCAAGTCAAATGGCATCAACTGCCGCCGCTCAATCTCCACGCATGGAGGTGGAGGCTGGACAGGTTCGGGTGGAGTACCGTCCCCTGCTGCTGCGACAGAAGATCCTCCCGAAGGGGCAGACGTATCGGAGGATCGGTCAACATACTGAGTAGCTCGGGATACCAGTACCTTCGTGTCCAATCCGGAGACACCAAGATGACTTGGGCCCGGTCGTGCCTGATCTTCCTCAGCACTCTGGGCAGAAGTGGTATAGGTGGAAAGGCGTACAACAGACCGCAACTCCACTCGCGACAAAAAGCGTCGCCGAGCGAGTGCCGCCTTGGAAATTCCAACGTGCAGAACTGCTGACATTGCGCGTTCTCGTCAGTGGCAAATAGATCTAACCAAGGCTCTCCCCACTGCTGAAAGAGACCTTGCGCCACCTCTGAGTTCAGACGCCATTCGTGATCCATCATGCACCGGCGGCTGAGTTCGTCTGCTCTGGCATTCAGAGAGCCCGCCAGATGTTGAACCACTAGGGTGACGCCCTGGTGTTCCAGCCATGTGCAGAGGCGCAGAGCCTCCTGACAAAGGGTCCACGACCCCACCCCGCCCTGTTTGTTGCAATACCACATGGCGGTGGTGTTGTCCGTGAACACCCGCACGACACTTCCCTGGACAGAGGGAAGGAAGGCTTTCAGTGCAAGTCGGATCGCTCTCAGCTCCAACAAGTTGATGTGGAGGCGAGACTCCGCCGGAGACCAGAGGCCTCTGATCTCCGCCTCTCCCATATGGCCACCCCATCCCAGGAGGGACACATCCGTCACTACGACATGCTCCGTAGGGGTAGGGAGAGGCTCTTGCCCGTGACCCAATCGCGGTCCATGAGCCACCACTGCAACTGCTGTGCAGTGCCCTCCGAGATCAAGACATGGTCGGACAGGTTGCCGTGATGCTGGGCCCACTGAAACTTCAGGTCCCACTGCAGAGCCCGCATGCTCCGCCTGGCGTGATGCACTAGTAGGATGCAGGAGGCCATCAGCCCCAGAAGCCGCAACACTAGCCTGACCGAAACCCAGGATAGAGGCCGAAAGATGGGAATCAGGGCCTGTATATCCCGGACCCGCTGTTCCGGTGGATAAACCCGGAACTGCGCCGAATCGAGAACTGCTCCGATGAAGAGGAGCTTCTGAGAGGGGCTCAGGTGTGACTTCGGCACGTTGATGGAAAACCCCAGCAAATGCAGGAGATCCGCCGTAGTCTGGAGGTGGGAGATGACTGCCTGGGGCGAGCCCGCCTTCAAAAACCAGTCGTCGAGATAGGGGAAGACTGGAATCCCTGATCTGCGCAGATGAGCTGCGACCACCGCCATCACTTTCGTGAACACCTGAGGGGCACTGGTAAGGCCGAAGGGGAGCACGGTGAACTGAAAGTGTTCCTGACCCACCGTGAACCGCAGGTAACGCCGGTGGGCCGGCAGGACGGGGATGTGGAAATAAGCGTCCTGCAAGTCCAACGCTACCATCCAGTCTCCAGGGTCTAGGGCAGCTAGAACCTGAGCCAAAGTCAACATTTTGAACCATTCCTTCCGGAGGAAGGCATTGACGTTCCTGAGGTCCAAGATAGGGCGTAGGCCCCCTTTGCCTTTCTTGGGAACCAGAAAGTAGTGGGAATAACAACCACCGACCTACTTCTGGGCTCGGAACGCGCTCGACGGCCTCTTTGGCCAAGAGGGCCGAAACTTCCTCTTGCAGAAGATTCAAATGATCCTCCGAGATACGGTGGTGCTGCGGTGGCATGGCTGGAGGGGTCGTCTCGAAGGGGAGGGAGTAGCCCCTTTGGACGATTTGCAGCACCCACCTGTCCGAAGTAATGGTATGCCAGTGGAGCAGGTGATGGCGAACCCTGCCTCCCACTGGTGAGGAATGGGCCTGAAAGCTCGGACTAGGAAGCCTTTGAGGCGGATGCTGCCGGGGTTGATGTGGACTGACCGCGTTGTCCTCCAGTACCGCCTGCAGGCTGGTTCTGCGGCCGGTGGCTAGGCGGACGTGAGGAGGTGCCCCTTCCTTGGCCACGAAAGGAGCGAAAAGCGGAAGGTTGTGGCCGCGGGGCCGAGAGGCCCAAGGACTTGGCCGTAGCCCGGGAGTCCTTGAAGCGAGCCAGCGCACTGTCCGCTTTCTCACCAAAAAGGCGAGTGCCATCAAAAGGCATGTCCATGAGAGTGCTCTGGACATCCCCCGAAAGGGACATGGACCGCAGCCAGGCGTGACGTCGAAACGCCACCGTGGTAGAAATCGCCCTACCCAGCGAGTCCGTAGTGTCGAGTCCACATCAGATTGCATGGCGCGCTGCATCTCTCCCATCGGCCAGAGCTGAGGAAAGCCGTGCCCGGGCCTCCTCCGGGCACAGGGGCAGCACGTCCTCCACCGTATCCCACAGAGAGTGGGAATAACGGTCCAAGAGACAGGCGGTGTTCAAAGACCGCAGGCCCAAACTGAGCGAGGAGAACAACTTCTTACTGAACTGTTCCAGTCTCTTGGAATCCCTGTCCGGAGGAGCGGACGGGTACGGAGGATTGGGAGGTAGAGGCCTGGATAACCAGACTCTCGGGGGTGGGGTGTTGGGACAGAAAACTGGGGTCGCCCGGAGCAGGGCGGTGGCGCCTGGCAACGTTCCTATCCACAGGAGGGACTGTGGAGGGCTTGGACCAGGTGCCCTGCAGAACGTCAATGAGGGCCTCATTGAATTGCAGCAGAGGCTCAGTGGAGCTTGCGGCAGACTGAAGCACCTCAGTGAGGATGTTAGTCCTCACAGCCACGGCAGGCAGCTCAAGCCCAAGGGCTGCGGCCGCCTTGCGCAGCACCACAGAAAAAGCTGCACCCTCCTCCGAAGCCACAGTCGGAGGAGAGATGAATCCAGTGTCCGGTGAGGTATCCAAACCACTGGCCTCCCCCAGTTCATCTGCCCAGTCCTGCGAAAGTTGGCCCTGAAGGGCCAGAGGGTCCACGGACCCCTCCCAGTCGCCCCCGTCATCCGATTCCTGGTAAACAGGAGGAATGATCGGAGCCGGATGATAGACAAAATGTGTCTCTAGCGGCGTCGGATGCGGCGTCGAGCGACGCCGTACCAGCGTCGGGTCCGGACAGGGGCTGAACCGGGGATCGAAGTCGGAGGTGGCACCGGTGTCGACGCCGGCGGAGGAGGCATGACGAGGTCGACCGGTCGACGGGGGCCCAGGCCTGGGCCCCTTGGGGACCTGCGGCGTCGGGGCCGGAGCCTCCAACGGCGCCGGGGCCGGAGCCGCCGGCACACAAGGTCGCCCAGTCGAGTCCGCGGGGCCCGAAGGCGTGCCAGCGGGCGTCGATTGCGAGGCCAGGCTCCTCATGGCCGAGAGGAAGGCACTGACCTCCGCCGGCGCCGCGTTAGTCCCAGGGACCGGCGGGTATGGGGACGGGTGCGGCGCCTGCGGCTCCGGCGGAGCCGCGGGGGTGGGACCACCATGACCCTCGGCCGAGTCGCGCGACCGGCGAGGGGAGTCCGAAGAGCGGTGTCGCCTCTTGGACTTCTTGGAGCTCTTCGACTTACCCGACGACTTCGAGCCAGACGAGCGATGATGTCGACTGCGGCTCCGCGACCGATCCTTGGACCTCCTCCTGGACCGGGATCGAGAGGGGCGCGGAGCCGAGTGGCGAAGCTCAAGAAGCTTACGGGACCACTCCCGCCGAGCTTTCGAGGTCAGGGCCATACAATCGGAACACGACTCCGCGTCGTGGTCGGGGCCCAAACAGTACAGGCACCGGCGGTGATGATCGGTCACCGACATCAGTCGGTGACAGTCGTCGCAGGCCTTGAAACCTACCGGCACCAGAGTCGATAAAGTGACCAAAAAGAGTCAAAATATTTAGTCAAAAAATAACTAAAGGGGTAACTCTCCCGGATCGGCGCTTACTGGCGCGGAAAAAAGAAGAACTGACGTCAGCGCGCGAGGGCGGCGTCTACGTACTCCGATGACATCATTCCAGCGCACGACGCCAACGACGGACGCGGAGCCGCAGACGACGCCTAGCGACGCGCAAGGGGTATTGCTACAAAAATCTTCCGGGTCCAGTCTGACGCCTGGGGATATTCTAAGGTGAGGAATCTAACTAACGTGTTTCTTTCAGATCTTGCAGCCTCGAAGAGAGGTGAAGAGTTAGGAAGAAGAGTACCCATGGAACTTGTATATATACATCAATACATATATATAGAAAAAAGGGGTAAACTAGCCACACCTATGCAACATGGTTGTAGAGGAACACATCTGGTGCAGTAATGGCAGACGGAAGCTGCCTTTAAAGCGTGATGAACACCCCGAAAACCTCCCAAGGAGGAGAATGAAGCAAAACGTATGCAAGAATAGATTACGTTTTGACATCAGACCCATTGATGCAACAGGCATAAAATGTCGATATCCTTCAATGCCCCCAGTCTGATCACTCGGCTGATTGTATTTCCCTGTCTATACATTATGATTGATCTTCCCGTCGCCTCTGGCGTCTCAGAGACGATGTTACAGCGCCCCTCTGTAGTTGAGCAAATCACTAAAATCATAACTGACTATCTAGTCATCAACGACACTCCTGATGTGTTGGTGGCGATCTTGTGGGATGCCCTGAAGGCAGTGATCACGAGAGAGTTTTTAGGGATTTCTGCCTCAGACAATAAGTTACGGAGAGACAAAAGGGAGCAACTCTCTACTGCAGTGGTAGAATTAGAATGCATCCATCAACGGATTGGCGCGCCCAGGGTTGGAAACAACTTAAGGTAGCGAGAGACCAACTAGTGGGCCTGGACACGGACAGGGCCGAATATGCTGCCCTTAGACTCAAACACGCTTTTTACGTAGGGGGGAGATAGAAGCGTGAGGCTTTTAGCCAATAGACTGAGGGCGCAACAACAATCATCTCATATGCCTACGATCATAGATCAAGGGGTGTAGGAACAGACCACTGACCAGGGTATCGCCGAAACATTTTGGCAGCTCTATGGGTCCTTGTATGGGGCTCAGGACTTACCTGTGGAAAACCCTGTGCAATATCTGCAGGGGGTGAATACTGCCAAGTTGACACCGGGTCAAGCGGAGGCTCGCGAGTCCCCCATCAGGTTAGAAGAGGTGATCTCGGCCATATCTATATTAAAAGCGCATAAATCTCCCAGCTCCGATGGCTTCTCATCCACCTTCTTTAAAACCTTTTGCACCATATTGGCTCTGTTGCTGATGAGGGTGTACAATTCAGTTGGGGCGGATAGTCCCCTCCCACCGTCGATGCTAGAGGAATTGGTCTCAGTGATTCCAAAAGCAGGCAAGGACAAACGACAATGTAAGTCTTTTCGTCCTATTTCCCTTCTTAACATCGACCTAAAAATCTTACTGGAATCCTGGCACAGAGGCTTTCCCCTGTTTTAAAAGACCCAGACCAATCCGATTTTATTCCCGGACACCCATGTTCTGATAGCACGAAGTGCCTTTTACACCTAGTGGACAAATCCGAACGCTTCTCGGAAGAGCGTATGATACTCTCTGTCGACGCAGAGAAAGTGTTCAATAGGGTATCTGCAGGCGACCCTGGCACATTTTGGCCTCCCACAGCGTTTAATCTGTTGGGTATTCGGTAGCTACACTAACCCCTCCACCTCTGTACAACTAAATGGGCTCTTCTCAAGCACCTTTCTCATTCGTCAGGGTACTAGACAAGGGTGCCTGCTGTCGCCACTCTTGTTCACCTTGTATATGGAGCCCATGGCCAAACGGGTTCGGGACGACCTCTTGATTTCAGGGGTGAAGAGCATAAGATTAGTCTCTATGCCGACGATGTGGTGGCTACATTGGAGAGGACTCAGGAATCCCTCCCAGCCCTGCTGGCAGAGTTCAACCGTTTTGCCCAGGCGTCAGTTTTCAAGATCAACGTGCATAAGTCACAAGCCCTTAACCTGTCGCTTGGTCCTAACACTTAGGGAGCACTCCAGCGATCCTACCAGATTCACTGGGCTCCAGACACCATCCCTTACCTGGGCTTGCAACTCTCGGTAAGCCTTCAGGAAACAAATATGCTGAACTACACAAAACTACTACGGCACGTGTGGGACTGCCTTAGAAAGTGGAAACCCCACTCGGTGTCCTGGCTAGGCTCGATCGCGGCCGTTAAAATGACCGTACTTCCCAAGATCAAATACCTATTCCAGACGCTCCCATTGCTCCCTCCTCCCAGCGTACTCGACTCCCTGCAAAAGGACCTAGAACGGTTCAGATGGAGGGACCAGAGGCCACGACTAAATAGGGAACTATGTAATAAGGATCCTGATGAGGGGGTTTGGGCGTCCCCAACTTGCAAGCATACTGGTGGGCAGTTCAGATGAGGTCGCTGGTTGAGTGGTCTCACCCAGAATCCGTGAAAGACTTGCAGTTCATGGATCGGTCCCTTGCAAGACAGCCCCTTTGGGGAGTCCCTTTCCTAAAAAAGGGCGTTAGACCCCGGAATTTATACCTCTCCAAGGTAACTCACCCCATTCTTTTAGCTTGGGTCCCCGGAGACTCACGACCTTCCCATCTCCAATCACACCTATAGCGCACAACCCAGATTTCGATCCAGTGCTTGACGCATCAAGGTTCGCACATTGGACTAAAGAAGGAAAGCGCTCCATAGGCCATCTCTTCGACACAACTGGTCCCCCTAACCTTCTCTGAATTTCGCAGGGGACATGACCTGCCTGAGACGGAACGCTACCACTACATGCAGATTCGGCACTGGGTGATCCACCCGGAGGTGCGGGCGGGAGCCGAAAGACATCTCACACCTTTCAAAAAATGGCTACTCACAAAAAACACCGTTGCCGGACTAACATCTGACTTGTATAAATGTATCAAGTGTGTCCCTGACGCTGGGAGATCCTCGGGCCAAAGACGCTGGGAAGTCGAACTTGGCAGATCACTGACACAGAAGGAATGGTTAGACATTTACTACAGAGCTCGCCATATGGCACGTAAAGTAGCAAGCATTGAAACGGCTACTAAAATCGCCACCTATTGGTATTTGACTACGTCCAGACTCCATAAAGGTAACCTATCCCGAGACCCTCATTGTTGGAGGGCTGTGGATCCCCGGGCACTCTGACTTTCTTGTTATGGGATTGTCCTCAGCTGACAGGTTACTGGACATAGATGCTAGATGAGGTTGACTTGCAGTTTGATACCCAAATTCCCCGCTTCCCAGCTTACACTCTTTTGGGCCTCCCAAACCCGGTCACCTTCCCACTCAGGGCGTGAAGGGGCAGACGAATGGCCTTTGCTATGGGAGCGGCCCTACAAAACATCCTTTCCCACTGGGGCACTACAATTATCCCAACTCGACTGGGATGGCTTCACCGGCTCTGGGACATACTTGGAATGGAGAAAATTTCACTATCACGCACAAATCCAGGGGCCTCCATTCATGATATATGGGAACCCTTTTTAAAACTACTGACCTCGGAGTTTACTGAGCTTACTAAAGACCTGAGATTACTACGACTGGCAGATCCACCTTTGCAGACGGTTGTGGACAAACAGGTACACCACTGAGCCCAATTTAGGAGAGATGCTTGACTGCTGCAAAACCCGAAAGAGCGAAACATTGGCTCAATCCTTGAACAGATCAAGAGGGAGGAGGGAGGGGTGGGTGGGGGCAGAGCTTGGCTAGCGACGAAAATGGCAGCCTGAGCCTTGAGCTCCTTCACAACGATCAACGATCCTGCAACTATCCGTTCTCCCACCGCTGAAAAGCGATCTATGGTCCGTCACCTGATCGTCGGAAGGCCGTCTCATCCCGGAGATGTGACCCTGATCCTCCTGGATCCCCCCTGTCCAAAGATACGGTGAAGACAAGCGGGCAGAGCATTGGGCCACTGCTCCCCGGACTAGCGTGAGCGCGGGGCGGAGCTGCGTGTCGGGTTCCCCACAAGTTACCTGTTACAAGTGGAGAATTCTCGCAGAGACGGCAGGAGCTAACGCCCCCACTCCCACCCTATCCTGCTCTGGATGTGCTACAAACTAGGACAAGGATGGGAGCTGGGATGGTAGCCAATGAGGTAGTGGCGGTGTCACAAGGAATGGAGAACCTCCTTCTGTGTGGGTGGACAGGGAACCCCAACTGTATAGGAAGACAAGGTAAAAGGTTACTACCGTCTAGCAGACCGGGTTCACACAAACCATACACTCATGCGGAACGACACTCACCTCCGCAACTTCCCCAGAAGGTCCGCTACCATGTCGCTGATGCTTGGCTAAGTAGCGCTCCTGCGCTATAGATCAAAAGAAAGAGATACTCCTCCGCCGTGTAGCACTTGCGGTGGGTGAGGAGTATAAGCACGCTCGTGCTGTGATAAAAAGGGAAAGAAAAGAAGGTGCCAATCCACACCACGAACAACCAAGAGTTCCTGATTGTCGATGATGCAACCGGACACTAGGGGCTCTAGCGCCTTGTAGTGGCAGCCCTTGGAATGCGGTCTGTATGTGCTTCAGCACGGTAAGTCAGGTGAGATGCGCTCCAGCGCGGTGAGCACGGGACGAGCGCTCCAGCGCGGTGAGCAGGGCACAATGCGCTCCAGCGCGGTGAGTAGGGCTCAGTGCGCACCAGCACGGTGAGCAGGGAACGAGCGCTCCAGCGTGATGAGCAGGGCACAATGCGCTCCAGCGCGGTGAGTAGGGCACAGTGCGCACCAGCACGGTGAGCAGGCAACAAGCGCTCCAACACGGTGAGCTTTGGTTGGGAGGCGCTTCTGCGTGGTGACAGGTTTCCAAGTGCTTCCGTGCGGTGAATAGAATTCGCTACGCCTGGCGCGGCAACTGAGGTTCAAGGCGTCTCGGCACGGAGAGGCAAGAGAAGGTGCTTCAGCGAGTTCAGTGCGCACAGCGCGGTGGAGCCGGCAAGGTACTCGACGAAAAGACTGAACAGCAGCAGGTAACCTCCGGGCTCCGGGCACAGCAGTGACAGAGTCTCTGGAGGCGTTGGGGGCAGGTTCGATTATCTGAAGCGCTGGCCGGGGGGAAACCGCCGCTGATAAGCGGATTCCCCCGGAAGTGCCTGCGATGCCCTGGTGCCTTCGGGAACGACTAGACCGCAACGGGCCGAACCGGAAGTGAGGATGTCGTCCCGCAGGCATACAGACGTACCCGGCAAACAGAGAGAGCAGAAGGCAAGGGAGCCGGTGAAACCTGACACTGCGTCCCTGTACGTGCGGAGGAGTGCTGCTGCGACGAGCCGGTCCCCTGCACTTCGGGAGCCCGACTTGCCTGGACGACTGTGCGATCCCACCGGGCGCTTGCGGAGCCGTGGCCCGCTCAGAGGGGGGGTGCGGGTCTGCTCCTCGCGGTGCGGGAGACAGAGAGGCGGGCCCCCCCTTTCCCTGGCGCGAGAGGCGGCCGAAGCAGAGGCAAGACATGACGAGGCTGCCAGCGGCGGAGGCGATGAGCAGTGGGGGCGCTTGAATAGAAGAGCACAAAGGGGGGAAAGAACACAGCCTACAGCCCAGGTGATACGGGCAGAGTCTGGATAACGAGCGGAGCCGCCATTTTGAATGCAGCCAGAGGTAACGTGAGTGCCGGCTGCCACAGGGGTACACACTGGGAGGGCCCTCCGTGGCTTAACTGAGCGCCGTGAAAGTCAGCGTCGATAGTGTGGAACTGAAGGGGGCCAGAGCGGACAGCGATTACTGGAAGGACACTGCACTGAGCGCTGCACCCCAGGGGACATCTGGATATCAGGTACAAGGTCAGTTGATGCAGGACTGACCGAGCCGCGGATGCTGCGGCGGTGGGGACTCCGGTGTAGGCGGCACTATCCCTGCCGACAACAGTACGCCTCGGAGGCATAACAGCGAATTCCCGGAAAGCTAGCAGGGCGGGGTGGACTTCGCACGGCGCAGTACAAGGAGAAAACTGCGACACAGATCTGGCTGTCCTGAGAGGTGACCGGGGGTGGCACTGATCTGCTGGCTGGCCTCTGGCATAGTGGAGATACGGCAAGACAAAGAAGTGACACCAGCGGCAGCAGGTGCCGTCCCTGGAATACCTGATGGTGCACCTAACAGACACCAAGCGACGCCTGCCGGATTGAAATGCCACAATAGCCACCTGAGCGTAATCTCGGGGCCTAGTTTTTGCCTGCTCACTCCCAGAGCGAAAGCGCACAACAGTCTTAGACCGACTCCCTCACTTGTGGGAAGACGATGGGCAGAACGGACAAGACTCGGCCAAAGCTAACCTTCGAACAAAAACGCTCTAAGTCGCAGGACTCTGCCACGCAGGCAACCAATCGGCCTCCAACTCCCACGGATGAAGAACCGGACCTCCGTAGGTTGCTGTTAGCTATGTAAAAGGGATTGCAGAGCGGTATCACATCCCTGGGCGCGAAAATTGACGCTCTCTCATATCGGATGGACAGAATTGGGGAAGGCTGGATAAGCATGCGGAGAGGATAGATATGTCTGAAAGGCGACTCACGGAAGTTGAAGAAGCTCAGACAACACTGGACTCGGACCATAAATAGCTTGGGAGGATCATGCGGGTGCTGCAGGACAAGGCGGAATACTTGAAAGCCCGCTCGAGACGCTGTAATCTACGGATTACGGGCCTTCCGGAGACGACACAAACAGGCAACATGGAACGTTTCGTGGAGAAGCTGCTGGTCGAACTTCTGGGTACAGAGGTGTTCTCGAACATGTTTGTGGTGGAAAGAGCACACCGCTCCTTAGGGCCCCGACCCCCGCCTGGGGCCCTGCCGCGCCCAATCATAGCAAAACTGTTAAATTACCGGGACAGAGACGTGGCTTTACGCACGGCGAGGAACAAACAGACGCTGTCATTTGTAGGGTCGAATGTTTCGCTCTACCCGGATTTCACTGCCCGAGTACAAGAGGCCCGTCGACAATTTGCTCCTATGAGAAAACAGTTGCGGGAGCTGGGTCTGGACTATGCAATGCTGTACCCAGCTAAGCTAAGGGTGAACAGACAAGGTTGTTCCCATATTTTCGTAGATCCAAAGGCTCTGCAGAAGGCGCTTAAAGACTGGAATAAGGAACATCGACAAAACCCGGAATGGCAGCTCCTGAACAAAGCCGCTGGGGGATCGCTGGACAAACAGGACAAATACTCGACTGGTTGTAAATTGATAAGTATTTTGAGGGATGGGGGGAGGGGAGGAGGGGAATGTGACAGGATTGTGCATATGGTTATGCTAGGGCGGAAGTCTACTGTTACTTTAATATATACATCTGCCCAGACGCTAATCACTCCGGCTGGGTATAATGACGTATGCAGGGAATTTATAGACCTTATAGTGCCACAGCACTAGCCATGAGCGTCGCCCGGGGTGATGCATGGTACTGTTACGGTTAATGCTCTAGGATGCGGTGAGGCACCATGACCAGCAATGCTAAGAAAAGCGGTTCAGCGGAGGGTAAGATGCTAGAAGTCGGTGTGTGGAGGTCAGGACAGGCATAATCGGTTATTCGGTTTCTAGTTGTATATTGAGCGACCTCTGCCTACAAGTGAAAAACACCACTATTGTTAACTAAGTTGGGAGAAGGAGGGGGGGGAGGTGTGGGAAGTCCCTATTTGGGATGTTGTGCAACCGAGTTGTGGGTGGTCTGCTGTGGTTGGGGGGAGGGGAGGGAAGGGTAAGGACATTGTTTTTTGTTTTTGAGATTGGGGAGGTCAGCCATATTGTTTTATGAGGTACAGTACATATATCAGCCACAGGACTCAGGAAACTATGAGAAATACGACAGACGGGATGGCTACGACTAGGGGGGCCACTGACCAGAGACCTATAGATTCCCTTAGAGTGCTGTCGTAGAATGTGAGGGGTCTGAACGACCATCGCAAACTGAGCAAAGTGCTGAACTATCTAAACAGACATAATATAGATGTTGCCCTGCTGCAGGAGACACACCTCCCGCTGCAGAGTTCAATGATGCGCTCCAGGGGCATTATGGGTAATGTTAATGCTGCAGGTTTCACAACTCATGTTAGAGGTGTAATGACATGGGTTAACCCCAGATCTGAATACACGTTGCGACTGCAGACGACAGACGCAGGTGGCAGGTTCGTGAACTACAGATGTCAGGGAAGGGGATTGGATCTGCTTTTGGTAACGTATATGGCCCTAACTACGATTGCCCAGAGTTCTTTGCTACGTTGGGTAACACAGTGAACGGATGGGAGGCGACACATATGCTTTGGGGAAGCGACTTCAACCTTGTCAGGAGCCCGAGCTTAGACAGATCAGGGGGGCCGGTAAGAAGGCCGGCGTTAGCAGTTAGAGCTATAGAAAGAATAATGATTAGCGAGGACCTCACTGATGTATGGAGGGAGCTCCACCTGCTGGATGGTGGTTTCACGCACTACTCTGCCTATTATAACCTTCACACACGTATTGACTATTGGCTCGCATCGACATCTCTCATGTCCCAGATCCGTGTATGTCAGGTCCTGCCGCGCACACTGTCGGACCACTCTCCACTCCTGCTGGTCTTGTCCACCCCCAAGAAAACAATCCCTCCATTTACATGGCGTTTCCCTCCTTACTCACTGTTGGACCCTCTTTTCAAAGAAACGATGGCAGAAGCTATAGAAACATTTTTTGCTACTAATATTGGGTCTTTAAACAGTTTCCAGACGGTATGGGAGGCTTTCAAAGTAAACATTAGGGGGGTGGCCATGGCTAAACACTCAGGGGGACTTTGTGACATCCGCCAGAGACTGTCGACTTTGGAGCGCAAACTGGGTGTATTGGAGTCTTGCCAGGCGACCGGGGCAGACGGGGAGACCACAGATGCAATGACGAAATTATTGGAGGAGTATCAGGAGGCTGCGGACAATGAAGTGAAGCATCTGGGGAAATATGCCACAGCGCATGCGTACGGGGAGGTAGATCGGCCGGGATCTGTCCTAGCTAACCTGCTGAAAGCCAAGCCTGACAAGACCTTAATCACTACAATCCAATCGGAAGAGGGTGACCTACGGAGTAGCAAAGAGGGTGACCTACGGAGTAGCAAAGAAGGTTGGCAAAGTGATGGACTGACCCAGATGGAATAGGGTCACAACCTTTGACAAAAAGGAAGCTCTGGTGCAAAGCACGACCTTGTTCAGAAAGGAGATAAGGTAAGGAGGCGAGCAGGATAACGCCTCAACTTACTTACCCTCCGGGCAGACGTGATCGCCACCAATAAGGCTGTTTTGATGGACAGCAGCCGGAGGAGACAATTGGGCAAAGGCTCAAAAGGAGTGCACATTAGAAAGGTAAGGACCAAATTAAGGTCCCATTGTAGCATGACGAAGGGTGTAGGTAGAAATAACTGAGCCAGCCCCTTTAGAAATATATTAACAATTGGAGACTTGAATAGAGATGGCTGGTCTGTTAGCCGCAAAAAAGCAGACAGAGCAGAAAGGTAACCCTTGAGAGTTCCCAAAGCAGAGCCGTGTCACTGCTCAATCTCCACGCATGGAGGTGTAGAGTTGACAGGTTCGAGTGGAGAACCCTCCCCTTCTGCTATGACAGAAGATCCTCCCGAAGGGGCAGCCTGATCGGAGGATCGACACTCATTCTCAGAAGCTCTGGATACCAGACTCTCCTCGCCCAGTCCGCAGCCACAAGAATTCATGGGCCTGGTCGTTCCTGATCTTCTATAGAACCCTGGGCAGGAGTCGTATGGGCGGAAAGGCGTACAACAGGTTTGACCTTCACTTGCGATGAAAGGCGTCGCCGAGTGTTATCCGCCTTGGAAACTCTAGCGCACAGTACCGCTGACACTACCCGTTCTCTTCGGAGGCGAACAAATCTAACCAAGGTTCCCCCACTGCTGATAGAGATCTTGGCCACCTCCGATTGGAGACGCCATTCGTGATCCACTTGGCATCGACGGCTAAGGTTTGTCCACCCTGGCCAGAGAACCTGCCAGGTGTTGAACCAACAGGGCTATGCCCTGCTGTTCCAGCCATGTCAAGAGACGAAAGGCCCCTCAAGAAAGGGTCCATGACCCCACCACGCCCTGTTTCTTGCAGTACCACATGGCGGTGGTGGTGTGGTCTGTGAACACCTGCACTAACTTCCCCTCGGAACTCCAATAAATATATGTGGAGCCCCAACTCAGCCGGAGACCAGTGTCCCCTGATCTCCCCCTCTCTCTGATGCACGCCCCATCCCAGAATTGACGCATCGGTCACAACTGTGAGATCTGGTTGGGGAAGGGAGAGAGGTCGGCTGTTGACCCAATCGGGGTTCGTTAACCACCACTGCAGAGATTTCCATGCTGTGCCCATTGGAACTTCAATGCCCACGTCAGAGCTGGAATATGCCATCTGGCGTGTCTCACCAACAGGATGCAGGAGACCATGAGGTCCAACCGCCTCAGAGTCAGTCTCACCGAAATCCAGGATAGAGGCTGAAATATCAGAATATTACCCTGAATATCCTGGACTCGCTGCTCGGGAGGATAAGCCCGAAACCGCACTGTGTCAAGAACAGCTCTGATTAAAAGGGAGCGTCTGAAAAGGAGTCAGGTGTGATTTCAGCACATTTATAGAGAACCCCAGCGAATGCAGAACGTTCGCAGTAGTCTGAAGGTGGAAGACAACTGCCTGGGGTGAGGATGCCTTCAACAGCCAGTTGTCAAGGTAGGGGACGACTGACACCCCTAACCTGCGCACATGAGCTGCAACCATTGCCATCACCTTGAAGAGCACCCAAGGGGCACTGGTAAAGTTGAAGGGGAGCACAGTAAACTGAAAGCGCTCATGGCCTACCTTGAACCGCAGGCAACGCTTGTGGCCCAGCAGGACGAGAGTATGGAAATACACGTCCTGCAGGTCCAACACTACCATCCAGTCTTCCTGGTCTAGGGCAGACAAAACCTGAGCCAGACTAAGAATTTTTAATTTCTCCTTTTTAAGGAGGAGATTGAGAGTCTGAAGATCTAAAATGGGCCGTAGCACCTTGTTCTTAATCGGAATCATAAAGTAGCGTGAAATAACAGCCACTGCCTACTTCTGAAACCGGGAATCTTTCTATAGCTCCCTTGGCCAAGGGAGCTGTAACCTCCTCTTGGAGCACCTGTAAATGAACCTCCGTCAGCCATTCCTGATTTGGCAGAATGAGAGGAGGAAAGGAAAGGAAAGTCAGAGAATAGCCCTCCTGGACGATCTGCAAGACCCACTAGTCCGATGCTATGTCTATGGCTCTCCAGTGGGGGAGATGATGACAAATTCTCCCACCAACGGGAGTAGTGTGGTCCTGCAGAATCAGCCTAGGAGCGCTTGGAGGCTGCGGCTGCTGGGGGCAGTGTAGCCGACGACTTCTGGTCTCCATTCCAAGTTCGGAATGCATGCGTCCACGTCCTCACACGGCTTGGGCAGTCTTGGCGGGATGGTGGCTAGGATAGGGTTGGCGCAGCTGGCAACCCCTTCCGTTGCCACGAAAGGGGCGAAAGAAAGACTGGCCACAGGGGATGGAGGAGAGGCCCAAAGAACTGGCTGTAGCTCGAGAGTCCTTGAACGTGACCAGGGCCACGTCTGCCTTTTCCTCAAAAAGGCGTGTTCCATCAAAGGGCATGTCAATCAAATCAGCTTGGACATTGCCTATGAAGCCAGGTGTAGCGCCTCAAGGCCACCATTGTTGAAATTGACCTACCCAGCGAATTGGTTGTATCTAGGCTACACCGTATGGTGAATTTTGCTTCATCGCTACCATCCTTGAAAGCTTGGGAGCACACAGACCGGGCCTCCTACGGGCTAAAGGGAATGGGAGAAACGGACCAATAGGCATGCGGTATTCACCGATCGCAATGCCAGGCTTGAAGAAGAAAACAACTTTAGTTTCTTACTCGACTCTGTCTGCGTTGTCAAACACAGACCTTGATGATGGATAAGATATGACAGTGTGCATATTCCTAGAATGGGACATTTTTGATGGAAAAGAGGCATTTTCACATGATTGGGAGGTGGAAGGGCAGTCAGGAATCTGCAGATAGATAGTTTCCACTAGAAAAAGCGTTACCGAAGGCAAGGAACTCATTCTTCTGATGAATACTTCTAACTGCAGATTACCTTGTAAATAGATACCAAAGCAGTATATTCCAAGGAGGTGGGTCCATTAAATGTCTCAGATCATAATTTTCTGCAGGAACAAGCGAGCAAAATGCCCTCCCATATGTCCTAGCCTTCATGGCGGCTCCACATTGGCTTCATCCTGCCCCATAAATTACACTGAAGTCAGATATAAGCAACACCCATGCACACAGACTTCAGTTTCTATCTTGACTCTGCGCTGTCAAACACAGACCTTAATGATGGATCGGATATGACAGTGTGCATATTCCTAGAATGGGGCATTTTTGATGGAAAAGAGGCCTTTACACAAGATGGGGAGGTGAGAGGGCAGTCAGGAATCTGCAGATAGTTTCCACTAGAAAAAGATTATCGAAGGCAAGGAACTCATTCTTCTGATGAATACTTCTAACTGCAGATTACCTTGTAAATAGATACCAAAGCAGTATATTCCAAGGCGGTGGGTCCATTAAATGTCTCAGATCATACGGCTCTGCAGGAACAAGTGAGCAAAATGCCCTCCTATATGTCCTAGCCTTCATGGCAGTAGTGTCCTGGAATAGGCGGGATGAAGCCAACACAGATCCTCATGATGGTAGGCAGGAATAATGCTGAAAATAACACCTGATGTAGTCAGGCACCTGGGAGGATTCACAAAGTAAGCAATCTGCAGTTAGGAGTAGCCATTAGAAGTTACCATATAGCCTTTACACTAGCACTTGCATGGCACTGGGGCTTCCAATAACGTATTTCTAGTGACACTATACATGCCCTTTAATATATCTTTTCAAATGACCATGATACAATGCACAACTGTTTGATGGCACAAATTTGCAGTAGCATACCTGGGCCATGGAGGGTGATTTAGGCCTAGGTAGCTCTGTGGGAGTTCTACGGGTGTTAGGCTGCAGCAAATCTTAATCCTGTCTCCTCCATTAATATCCCATACACTTTGAGTGCAATGAGGTAGCAGTGGTTTACAACTCGCACCTCCTATTAACAAAAGTAAACGTGGGTATAGTATAGTAAGCACGAAAAACTTTTGGTTGATGCTCTTTTGGTTTTTCTTTGCCCTACTACCAAAGGTGCAAACAATGGAGCAGAGGATCCACTGTACACATTGAACAACAGAAGAAGATACCACAGCTCTCAGATAGAAGTCCAAAGAAGTTCAAGCCCATAAAGTAAGGACTTGTATAAAGTAGGTCCAGTAAAATGAATTTATTGAGATGTGGAGAGTTCTGTGATACACAATGCATACGTTATCACAACAGCCGACACATGTTTTGAAGAAAACAAACAAAACCACAAGGATAATGTTAACGCACAGCTGCATATAGGTGTAAAAAGGAGATAGTGAGAAACGTGCTACACCTGTGTGTATAAAAGTACACCTTTTGAATTACTTACCCCCCACTTTTTGCCTGATTCTTAAGCATCTTTGACTGGCATTGGCACCTGGCTCACATAGAAGTCCCCTGTAAAAGGTACCAGTGGTACCAAGGGCCCTGTGACCAGAGAGGGTCTCTAAGGGCTGCAGTGTGAATTGTGCCACCCTAAGAGACCCCTCACCAAGCACTGGCATACTGCCACAGTAGCCTGTGTGTTTTGGTGCAGATAAATGTGAAGAGTCGACCTGGCACACATCCCTGTGTCCTAGGTCTACCAGCAATGCACACGGCATAGGTAAGTCCCTCCTACAGCAGAACTTACAGCCCTAAGGCAGGGAGCACTATACCTCATGTGAGGGCATAACTGCATGAGAAGATATGCCGCTATAGTGTCTAAGTCCATTCTTAGACATTATAAGTGCATAGTGAAGGAATACTGAGTACATGGCTGAGAGCTAGTCACTACGAGTTCCACAGCTCCATGATGGCTTCACCAAATTCCAAGATGCTTGGCACCAAACATCTCAGCTTGATAAACCAACACTGATGTCAGTGCTGGATTTATTAAGAAATTGTAATTGTAATTTGTAAAGCGTATAATCACTGTCAGGTCTCTAAGCGCTGTGAGAGAGAGCCCTACCATCACACGTGGTAAGGATATAGTTGATTAGGTTGTGCCCCAGGCTTCCGCAAAAAGGTGTGTTTTTAGCTTCTTCCTAAATGGGAGGACGGTGTGTTCCTTACGCAGGTTCTCTGGCAGCTTGTTCCATAATTGAGGAATTGCGGTAGAAAAAGCTCTACCTCCTTTGGATGCCATGTTAAAGCGGGGACAGGCCAACAGGCCGGCCTCAGAGGAACGGAGCGACCTGCTAGGTGTGTAGTTTACTAGACGATCTTTGATGTAGGTTGGGGCTGAGCCATAAATGGCTTTATGTGCAATACAGAGTCCCTTAAACCTGGTTCTTTGTCTGACCGGAAGCCAGTGTAGCTGGCGTAGCAGGGGGGGGGCATGAGCCCTCCTGGGTAGTCTAAAGATCAGTCTGGCAGCATCGTTCATGATTACCTGGCAAGCAACTTTCCTGGGAGGTCAATGTACAGGGAGTTTCCGTAGTCCAAACGTGATACCGATACTGCCGATACTGCCGTTCTTGAGTGTTGCGAAGGTGAGGAGGGGGGGCTAGTTTCCGTAGTTGTCTTAGCAGACCAACACAGATTCCTACTACAGTGGATACCTGGTGGGTCAGGGAGAGCTTGGCATCGACTTTGATGCCCAGGCTTTTTACAGCCTGGGCAGGTTCAGGGTTTGCGCCCAGCTCTTGTGGCCAGAAGAGGTTGCTCCAGGGGTTGGTGTCCGTGGTAATGGCCAGTACCTCGGTCTTATCAGGATTGATTTTGAGGGAATTAGCCATCATCCAGTTGATTGTGTATTTTAAAATGTTTTTGTGTAGGCAGTAGGGGAGTTGTCTATTTGGTTGATAATTTGGGTGTCGTCCGCGTAGTTATAAACCTGGCACTCCATGAGAGTCAGCGCGGCTATCAAAGGCTGGAGGTAGGCATTGAATAGGAGGCCTGTGGAACCCCGCACGTACGTTTGCCGGCTTCAGACACTTGGTCAGCCAGCTCCCTCACCAAAGACCCCCACACCGCCAAAACCAACCTCCACGAAGGAATGAAGGCCGTCGCCGATTGGCTGAGGAACAGCCGACTGAAGCTGAATTCGGACATGACGGAGGTCCTCATCCTCGGATATACCCCCTCGGCCTGGGACGGCTCCTGGTGGCCGACCGCACTCCGGCACCGAACGACCACACACGCAACCTAGGGGTCATCCTTGACTCCACCCTCTCCATGACTAAGCAGGTCAACGCCGTCTCTTCCTCCTGCTTCAACACCCTCCGCATGCTCCGCAGGATCTACAAGTGGATCCCCACCGAAACGAGAAGAATGGTCACCCAGGCCCTCATCAGCAGCAGGTTGGACTATGGAAACGCCCTCTACGCAGGAGCCTCGGCCAAACTCCTGAAACGGCTTCAACGCATCCAGAACGCCTCTGCACGCCTGATCCTCGACACCCCTCACTGCAGTCACATCACACCCCACCTGAGAGACCTGCACTGGCTTCCCGTCAACAAGAGGATAACCTTCAAGATCCCCACCCACGCACACAAGGCACTCCACAACACCGGACCAGCGTACCTCAACAGACGACTCAGCTTCTACACCCCCACCCGCCAGCTCCGTTCCGCCGACCTCGCCCTCGCCACAGGCCCTCGCCACAGTCCCCCGCATCCGAAGAGCGACCTCCGGCGGCAGATAGTTCTCCCACCTCACCGCCAAGACCTGGAACACCCTCCCATCCACCTACGGCAGACCCAAGATCTACTGACCTTCAGAAGACTCAAGACCTGGCTTTTCGAGCAGTAGCAACATTCCCCACCCCCCAGCGCCTTGAGACCCTCACGGGTAAGTAGTACGCTTTACAAATGCTATGACTGATTGATTGTACTCTCTGCGATTGGTCAGTAAGGAAGGACGTAAGCCATTTAAGGGCTGTACCCTGGATGCCTAACTCCGAGATCCGCGACAATAGTTGGTCGTGGTTGACCGTATCAAATGCAGCGGATAGGTCTAGCAAGACTCAGGCACCCAGAAATGCACCCGGAGGGCACCTCAGAGGTGCCCCCTGAAAGCCTACCAACTTGCTAATGTGTGTCTGACTGATCCCCACCAGCCTGCTACCTCTAGACATGTTTCTGACCATCTGAGGCAGGAGCCTTTTGCTCTTGTGGGTCAGACACATAGCCTGCTCTGGGTGAAGGTGCCTCACATTTACCCCCAAGCAGTAACAGCATAAAAAGGTGGAGAGACTCAAAGATTTCCTGCCCTTTGTTATGCTGACCAGGGCCTTTCCACCCAGTGGAGACGCCCTCCCCTCTGGCCAAGCACCATTTTTGGCAGCAATGTTGGCAGGAAAATTAGTAAGCAAGAGCGGTGTGTCCCCTCTCCGCCAGGACCACCCTGAAGGTGCCCAGAGCTGAAGTGACCCCTACTTTTAGAATCCTCTATATTGTTTTGAAGGACTCTAGCTAAGAGGGTTAGGGATATGTCCCCTCCCTAGAGGGAGTAGACATACCAAGGGTGGAGGCACCCTAAAGGTAAGTAGCCCATTGGCTACCACTTTCTGTAAAGCCCATAAAATTTGTATTTAGGGACCTCCTGAACCTTAATCCTCAGATTGCAGAGGACCTATGAAAAAGAGGACAAAGAAGAGCTGTGCAGCGCCAAGACGAAAGAAATCAAATGACTTGGCCTCAGCCCTACCGGCCTGTCTGCAGCCCTCAAAGACCCTGCTAAAAAAGATCGACTGGTCCAGCAACCTCTAGAATCCTGGGAGGACTGCTTGCTTTCTAAACTCCTAATCTCCTGTGGCCAGTGGACCTGTCCAGAAGAAACAGAACTTTAAAGACAAAGTGCTCTGCCTGCGGAACCGCGAACCCGAGTACCTCTGCACCCGAAGCACATGGCCCGAGTCCAAGCTGCCAACCGGTCCAGCAAAGGTTCCCCAGTGATTTAGAGCAAGAGTCCACCACAAATTGACCACTGCGAAACTCCATGTCAACACCTGCAGCCTCTACATGACGACACCCCCAACTGCAACCTGTAAGCTGATTTCTGATGCCAAATGACATCCCTGCACCAGGAGCCACTGGGCTTTGGGGAGATCAACCGACGGTGTCCTGATGCCCCAGCACATCCAAACTTACCTTCGCAGCTGTAGGTTTACTTCTATCAACTTCTTGGCCTGAGCCTGCAGCCTTTTTCCAACTTCGAGATTCTCCATTTGTTTGCATTGGACGCCCAACGCAGTGTTGACACTCTGCACCCGGCTGCCCCTGTGCCGCTAAGGGTGTAAGTTTGGTGCTTCTTTGTGGCCTCCCCTGTGCTTACCTTAACCCCCATGACATTGGGTAACCAAACTGTTCTACTTACCTGTAAGTAAGACCACTTTCATTGCCTCCTTTCTCCATTGTATAAATTATTATTATTTTTTTTTTAAGAGTTTTATATAGCGCAAACTAGACCCAAAGTTATCAGAGCACTTTACATGAGCACCAGATACTGATCTTGACCTCTGCACCTGGCCGCCCTAGTGCCGCTGGTGGTCCAGTTTAGTCACTAACCTGCACCTTACCTGGTACTGATTCATTGTCTAAAAACACAATATCATAAATCGTTTACTTACCTGTATATTGCGGATTGTGTTTCCTCCAATAGGATAACATTGTATTGTTGAGAAATTCACTGTGTCCATTTTTTACATCAAAAGTTACTGATATTTCAAAACATATTTACATCCAACAAAGTATTTTTGGCTCCATAAAATAAATATACTACGAGTAATATTTTACCAACCATTGGCATCGGATTCAGTCATTGAGTGTGTGTAATCATTTCTTGTCTGTGTGTGTGCAACAAATACTTAGTACTGCCCTCTGATAAGCCTAACTGCTCGCTCACACTATCGCAAAAGAGAACATTAGTATTATCTACTTGAGGCTGTGTAAAGCCTCTGGGGATCCATTGCACTCTGTGCACACTATACCTCATGTTGGTATAGTATACACAGAGCCAGCTTTCTACACTGTGCTGAACAAGAGGTGAGAAAACTAAGTAAAAGAAGATTAACGCAACATGATACTCCCAAGTGGTGGGGTAGAATAGGGTATATTAGCCTTGAGTGTACCCATAGTGCAGATAATGATATCTATAACACTATATGACCGAACGTGGAAGATGCCACCAGCTGGAGAGGAACCAGGTGAGGTGATTTTCTAACGAGCATACAAGTAACCAAGATGCACTAACCTACTAATGGATGCTAACAGGCTCACAGTAAGAAGAAAGATGGACTCCAAAAACAGGAAACCTGTGGTAAGGTATGTCCTCTAGGTAAAATAATTCCTAGTTAATATGGTGTATTTAGGGAGTTCAATACATTAAATTCATGATATATTGTGTCAAGAACAACATGGAATGGTTGAAGGAAGCCCATGCAGGAAATGACAGCAGGCAACAATGAGCATTCTGGGACCTGGGTTGGAGCATTCAAAGGAGAGGGTATTTCTGACAGATGACCACAATGTATCAATATAAAGGAAAGTATCAAAAGTTGTCATTATGTCATCGTAAGCAACCATAAATAAAAGTCAAATGAAGAAAAACTGAGTTTAATGGGAGTCTAAATGGGGACACCCCGTTAACGTAGATTAAGGTCGACTGGTCTGAGGGTTTGTATGGGGCCCTCTGTAGAGTGGTATTCTGTTTGTGGGTGGGGTTCACTAGATCGAGGTGCGCTCAATAAGGGGAGGAGTCCTGGGGAGATCTCTGTGTAACATGGTATATGTTGTGTCCTTGCTAGCCATTATGGTCTGTTGTTTTGTGAGGTTATATGGCAGATACAAGCTAGTGGCACTGAGGTATTTTCATGGAAAGCAACCAGCCCAAAGAGTCTGCAAAGTCCAACTCAGTAGCATTATAGCTCTAAGCTGCGACTGTCATGTTATAAAGAAGACATGTCATTCTGTATGATGTCAAGACTCAATGTTACCCAGAGAATAAATATTGGTGGATAGAGTAGTTATACTGTTATCCATTATTGTCAGAGCCCTTTATAAATTTGACCTATCAATTTTGTGCAATCTCACAGCAGCTTCCTGCTGTGAAATCTTCCATACTTCATTGCATGTTACACACAAAAGGCGCTTTTGACATGGTCTTCGAAGACCGCATAAAAAGTCCTGTAATCCCATGTCATCAAACAGAAGGGACAAGTGTTGTTTCACCTGAGACAATGTGGAGGTTTTTAGCCAATATAGGCATAACTTCCCCACACTGTAAGTTGTTACCACCCCCAAGTTTTTGTTTGTGCGTATCGTGGTTCTGGCCTACTGCTCTTGAACCCATTGGTGGTACCCACAAAACATGCCTGACATCTGTAAGTGTCTAACGGCCACACTAACCATCCCTTTTGATTGGTACCTGAAAAACTGTTTGAGCCATTGCGAAGCATGGTGTCAAATGTTTCCTCCGTGTAATTTTTGAATTTTTGCTAGTTCAGAAATCGTGCGAATGTGGGAATATTTGGAGCGTTTAATTTTTTTGATCTTGGCTATGCCAAGACAGGAAGTTTGTTGCACAGTTCAGTTCAAGAAAATCATTTGTTGTTGTATAAGGCATGTTCTAAATAAAGCCTTGTTCCCCTGAACCTGCCAATCCTTAGTTCCCCAGACTGATTTCAAATCAACATTGTCTTTCCAAAAGTCAAACCCTTGTACAGGTGGGAAATAAAAGATGCAGAATATATCAGCTTGGTGTCAGTAAGCATAGTTTTCTGAACCTGTGAGGGTGTTAGCTTATAATATTAAGATTCTGGGTCAACTAGATTGTGACTATACAAATATGCAAACCTATGTACCAATGCTTTTGATCTATCCCATGGCAGTGTAAGGCTGTGTTCCCACTATGTGTAACTAAAATATGCATGTGGATTACTTGCTTTATGCAGAAAATGGTGAAAATTGAGAATTTCCTCTTAATTAGCCATGTCTGCATACATCTCATTTTCATTAAAGACAGTTAAATGTTGCATATCTTCTAGCATTTCCAACATTGTATCAATGTCCCAATCATCAAAGGTAGTATTAGGAGTGATGAACAAGTTACTTACCTTCGGTAACGATATATCTGTAAGAAACATTAGTAGTGATCGACTCCTTACCTTAGAATTACCCTCAGGCGTCAGACTGGATCCGGAAAGTTTTCGTCAGCAGTACCCCTGCGCGTCGGAAGATGGCGTCATGCGGCTCCACGTTCAACGCTGGTGTCGTGGTCGCCAAGATGACATTGCGGCAGCTACTTAGACACCGCCCTCACGCGCTGACGTCAGTTCTGTACACGACTTTCCGCGCCAGGAAAGCAGAGCCATGCAAGATACTGACCACTGGTGCCTTGAAACTAGGGCCCTGACAGTGATGACCTTAACCCTAGAAATCAGTTCGCAGGACGGGGAGGATGGGTGGGGCGGTAAGGAATCTATCACTACTAATGTTTCTTACAGATATCATTACCGAAGGTAAGTAACTTGTTCATCTGAAAGAAACACGTAGTGATAGATTTCTTACCTTAGAATAGATACCCCAGCAATACCAACCCCGGTGGTGGGTCTGCGAACCAAGATCACACCAGGCAGTCTCGGAGAACAGAACGGCCAAAGAAGCCGTCTCACATTGGCTGTCCAGGCAATAGTGCTTAGTAAAAGTGTGCAGCGAGGCCCACGTTGCTGCCTGACAGATGTCTTGTAAAGGGACACCACATCCCAATGCCGTAGTGGTTGCCGTCGCCCTGGTGGAATGGCCGCGCAGCCCCAACAGAGGTTCCTTTTTACCCAGAGAATAACAGGCTTTAATACTCAAGACGACCCATCGGGAGATAGTCCACTTGTGTACGGCCCAACCTTTCTTGGCGCCAACGTAGCCAACAAAGAGCTGGTCATCCACCCGGAACTGTTGTGTGCGGATCAAGTAAAATAAGAGACCACGTTTTGGGTCCAGACGGTGGAGCCTCTCTTCCTCTCTAGAAGGATGCAGAGGCGGAAAGACGGTGGGCAAAGTGATGGTTTGCCTGATGTGAAAGGCAGTGACAACTTTTGGCAAAAAGGATGGACGGGTTCTGAGCACAAAACCTTGTCCGGATGGACATATAGAAAAGGAGGTTTACAAGAAAGAGCCTGGAGCTCAATCACTCTCCTAGGGGAGGTGATTGCAACCAAGAAAGCAGTCTTTAAGGTTAATAGACGTAGAGGACAGTTGTGAAGAGGCTTAACGGGAGCGCACATCAAATATGTAAGAACCAAATTCAAGTCCCACTGCGACATCACAAAAGGAATAGGATGAAAAAGGTGAGTAATGCCTTTGAGGAATCTATTTACAACAGGGGACTTGAAAAGAGAGGGCTGATCAGGGAGCCTGAGAAAGTCCGAAATAGCAGAAAGGTAGCCCTTGATAGCGCCCAGAGCAGAGCCTGGCTGGGCCAAAGAAAGAAGGAACAATAGTACTTCTGAAAGAGGGGCAGAAAGGGGATCCACAGCCTTTGCTGTGCACCATGCCACAAATTTGTTTCACCTGCAGGTGTATACCATCTTAGTGGACGGACGCCTGGCTGCCAGCATGACATCACAAACTTCAGGAGGCAAGTCGAAAGGAATCAACTGCCGCCGCTCAATCTCCACACAAGGAGGTGGAGACTGGACAGGTTTTTGTGGAGGACCGTTCCCTGCTGCTGCGACAAAAGATCCTCCCGAAGAGGCAGTCGGATCGGGGGATCGATGGTCATACTGAGTAGATCGGGATATCAAACTCTTCGAGCCCAGTCCGCAGCCGCAAGAATGACTTGGGCCCAGTCGCGCCTGATCTTCTTCAGCACTCTGGGCAGAAGTGGTATAGGCGGAAAGTCGTACAACAGACCACAACTCCACTCGCGACGAAAATTGTTGCCAAGCAAGTGCCGCCTTGAAAATTCCAATGCACAGAACTGCTGACATTGCGCGTTCTCTTCGGTGGCGATTAGATCTAACCAAGGCTCTCACCACTGTTGAAAGAGACCATGCGCCACGTCCGAGTGAAGATGCCATTCATGATCCATCATGCACCTGCGGCTGAGTTCGTCCGCCCTGTCGTTCAGTGAACCTGCCAGGTGTTGAACCACCAGGGAAATGCCCTGATGTTCCAGCCATGTCCAGAGGAGCAGAGCCTCCTGACAGAGGGTCCTAGACCCCACCCAGCCCTGTTTGTTGCAGTACCACATGGCGGTGGTGTTGTCTTTGAACACCTGCACTACTCTCCCCTTGGTAGAGGGAAGGAATGCCTTTAGTGCAAGTCGGATCGCCCGGAGCTCTAGAAGGTTGATATGGAGCCTGGACTCCGCTGGAGACCAGAGGCCTCTGATCTCCGCCTCTCCCATGTGGCCGCCCCATCCCAGGAGGGACGCATCCGTCACCACTGTGTGCTCCGGTTGGGGAAGGGAGAGATAAATGCCATTGACCCAATGCCTGTTTGTGAGCTACCACTGCAACTGTTCCCACTGAAACTTCAGGTCCCACTGCAGAGCCCTCATATGCCATCTGTCATGATCGACCAGCAGGATGCAGGAGGCCATGAGGACCAGCAGCCTCAGGGTTATTCTAACCGAAACCCAGGATAGAGACCGAAAGATCGAAATCAGAGCCTGAATATCCTGGACTCGCCGTTCGGAAGAATAGACCAGAAAGAGCGTCGTATCCAGAACCGCTCCGATGAAGAGGAGCTTCTGAGAGGGAATCAGGTGCGACTTCGGCACTTTGATGGAGAACCCCAGCAAATGCAGGAGGTTGGCCATAGTTTGGAGGTGGGAGACGACTGCCTGGGCCGAGCCCGCCTTCAGCAGCCAGTCGTCGAGATAGGGGAAGACTGAAACACCTTGTAGGAAGGTGGAATCTGACTGCATGTATACCCCCACTTTTTGCCTGGTGTTTTGTTGGTTTTCGACTTAGTTTGACTGGGATCCTGCTAATCAAGACCCCAGTCTATCTGCTTTCTCCCTAAAATGGATTGCATGTACTTTAGGTACACCACAGATTGGATTCTGGGGTACCCTTATAAGTCCCTAGTATATGGTATCCTATATACCAAGGGCATAGGGATCCCAGAGGCCTCTCAGGGGCAGCAGCATGTATTATGCCACCCCTGGGAGACCCTTCAAAATGACACCACAGGTCTGCTACAGCAGCCTGTGTAAGGTGGTGTATGTACCCCTTACTTCGATATAGGTTCCCTATATCTATCCATATCACTGCACATGTAAACCTATCAGTCGCCCCTATGACAGGCCTTATCAATCCTGAAGGCAGGGTACTGGGTTTTATGGGAGAGGGTGCCCATGCATGAGCAGAACCCCTCTGCAGCCATCCGAACCTTTATTCCGGGGTTGTTTGTGATGCAGCCAAACCATATACTCTTAAGTGCATTATAACCTCACGGTAAATGCTAACTTTGGAATGGCTGCATGGAAACATGTCGTGTTTGGTGCAAACACCTTGGAATCATACCTCCACACCAGTAACTGGTGTGGGAGGTATGATTCCACCCTACTAGAGGGAGAAACATTACAGCACCGGTACACCCGGTACCAGCTTCACAGACCCTGGCATCACAAAATGGATGGTGCCAGCCACAGACACGAGTCTGCCCTCCTGCTGCTGGACGAGACTCCGGCAGGGGAGGCTGGACAATAAGTTTCCTGTCACAGGAAGGTGTGACCACCTCCCAGACAGGCTTTAGTGTATTGGGGCTGGGTGGGTGCACTCCAAGAGTGCTTTGATGTCTGCACTGGGGCACATTTGGTGAATGATGGATTTCACCCAGATCTCTTGACTGGGGGTGAATGTTTTGATTTGTTCTGCATTCCGTCCATCAATTGTGGTCTTTTGCTTTCTCGCCCTGTGCATAATTCAGCTCAAACCGGTTGCAGGGGCTCTTGCTCTGGCACAAAACTGGACAAAGGACATTGGTGTAGCCACCCCTCTGTCCTGACCCTCCCATAGGTGGGTCCCCAGAGTTGGTCCCACCCCTTCCTACGGTATAAAGTAGGAACCCCTGGCTACAGGACTTTAGATTTACCTGGACGAAACTCTGCTACAGAATCCCAGAACTTCTACTATCTACACAATGTTGGATGACCGAAGAATCTCCCTGGGAGTAAAGGAGTTACTCCCCTGCAAGGTAGGCACCAAAGACACATCTGTCCGGTTTACAATTACCCAGCTCCTGAAGGACTCCTAAGAACTTGCAAAACAGGAGGTGGGTTTCCAAGCTTCCCTGTGGCCGATCCATGCTCTCAGCAATCCTGAGATCCAAAGCCCTCGTGGGGACCGTGCAACCCGAACCCATGGACACCGCGCACATTTGCAGCAGTATATGCTTCTTGGCGATCCCTGAGGCTGTGCTGTGGGCTACTTGTAGTCCAGACCCCGAGCAGTGATTCCACTGAAGATTACTGGCCTTCACTCCTCAAATGACCCGTGGGCTGGTATTTAGTGATTCCTCTCGAGGTCCCTTCGCAATCTCTTGTCCGTCGACTTGTGGGTCCCTGAGAAGGGTACTTTGACTTTCAACGGGCTTACCTGGTTGCTCCAGACATTCCCTGACTCTCCATCACTTGGGGAGTCCACAGGACCTTGTTGGTCCACACCGAAGCCGTTTTACTCTCACCACGTGGGTTGCCGTTGCCAAGGCTTGTTGGTCTCCAATCCGGACACGGACCCTCCAGCACTCGACATCCTTCATGGGACAGCTCGCCTGCAGACTGTGGTCATTGTCGGCGCCTCCTGGTCCCCGTGGCAGTGGAGTCAAGCTTCACCTCATCGCACCTGAAACACCCGACATCGGTGGGCATTCGTCTATCGTGCCCCTGGTCACTGACAAGTGACCCAGATTGTGTGCCCTCTGCTTTCACATTCGTCTCATCTTTGATCCAGGCTTGGATCACACTGGACACTTTTCCTTTCCACGGCAGCAGCACTTTGCAGCAACTCTCCATTGGAAACAACGAAGATTCCCAACACCATTTGACACCTATGCACCCGGCTTCCCGGGGTTAGGTAACACAAGTACTTCGGTGCTCACGTGGGTGCTGGCCTTAGAACCTTCTAAGTCTAAAAGAGTTTGCTCCAAGTCCTCTCCTAAGTGTCCTTAATCTTTAAAATTCCATCCGCGACTTTCCCACAGGATTGTACAGAGCTCGCAGCTGTGTTCTCACACTGCACGCGTCCCCCGTGGGTCCCCTGTGTCATTACCTTGGGTGGTTCCTTGGGGTCCCAGCGATTCTACGTGCCCTAGGCACTGTGTCTAGTCAAGTTGTGGTTCTTATACCACTTTCTTAATATATGGTTTGGTCTCCCCCTGGGGCCCATTGTATATTGTGCTATTTGTTGTCGTTTTAGAACTGTAATATTGTGTGCCTTGCTCTCTAATCTCATAAAGAGGTTATTAGAGAGTGTTTAGTAATAAATACATATATTTTATATATACCTTGTGTGGTTCAACTTTCATTTGGTCATTCAAGCGGTTATAATCTAGTAAACCAAGCTGCTTTACATGCCTTCGAGACTTAGCATGAAGGCTGCTCTCCATAGCTACCACTAGGATAGCTTTCAATAAAGGTTGTCTTAAACCTAATCATCAATAAGGGTTGTTTGGACTGGTGCAAGGTGCCCACTATAACTAGTGGACAGCATATACCAGGCCAACTTCTCACACCCCTGATCTGCGCAGATGAGCTGCGACCACCGCCATCACTTTCGCGAACACCTGAGGGGCGCTGGTAAAGCCAAAGGGGAGCACGGTAAACTGAAAGTGCTCGTGGCCTACCGTAAACCGTAGATAACGCCGGTGGGCGGGCAGGATGGGAATATGGAAATATGCGTCCTGCAGATCCAACGCTACCATCCAGTCTCCAGGGTCGAGGGCAGACAAGACCTGAGCCAGAGTTAACATCTTGAACTTCTCCTTCTGGAGGAAGCGATTGACGTTCCGGAGGTCCAAGATAGAATGCAGGCCCATGTCCTTGTTGGGCACCAGAAAGTAGTGGGATTAGCAACCACGTCCTATTTCTGGCACTGGAACTCTCTCGATGGCCCCCTTGGCCAAGAGCGCCACGACTTCCTGTTGAAGTGCCAAGTGATTCCCCGACATGCGGTGGTACTGGGGTGGCATGGCTGGAGGGGTAGTCTCGAAGGGAGGGAGTAGCCCCTATGGACTATTTGTAAAATACACCTGTCCGTAATGATGGTGCACCAGTGGGGGAGGTGATGGCAAATCCTGCCGCCCACTGGCGTTTGATAGGCCTGAAAAACTGGACTAGGAAGGTTGGGAGGCAGTGGTGGCCGGGGCGGAGGTGAACTGACCCGCCTGCTGGCCCCCTGACCCACCTCGGTCGATCCCACGTCCGCGGCCACGCTGTTGCTGCACAGGCCTGTGACTCTGCAGTGAACGTGTCGGGGCGCGGCTTCCGTGGCCACAAAAGGAGCGAAAAGGAGAAGGCGGAGGAGGGCTAGTGGCCGAAAGGCCCAAGGACTTGGCCGTAGCCCGCGAGTCCTTAAAGCTCTCCAACACACTATCTGCCTTGTTGCCAAAAAGGCAAATGCCATCAAAGGGCATGTCCATGAGAGTGTTCTGGACATCCCCAGAGAAACCAGTTGTCCTCGCCCAGGCGTGCCGGTGGAGCACCACTGTCGTGGAAATCGCCCTGCCCAGCAAGTCAGCAGTGTCAAGGCCACAATGGATTGTGATCTTGGCTGCATCCCTCCCTTCAATCATAGCTTGAGAGAGAACTGTCCGGGCCTCCTCCAGACACTGAGGTAGCACTTGTGCCACCGTATCCCACACAGAGTAGGAATAACGGCCCAAGAGGCATGCAGTGTTCTCAGATCGCAGCCCTGAACTGGCGGAAGAAAACATCTTCTTCCCAAACTGTTCCAGTCTCTTGGATTCCCTGTCCGGGGGTGCGGTAAGGATTGGGCTCTGGGACATGGAGGCTTGGACAACCAAGCTCTCAGGGGTGAGGTGTTGGGAGAGTAAAAGGGGGTCGACCAGGGCCGGACGATGGCGTCGGGACACGTTCCTATCCAGGTGCCTAAAAGAACGTCAGCAAGTGCATCATTAAAAGGCAGCAGTGGCTCCACAGAGGTAGCCGCAGCTGAAGCACTTCTGTCAGGAGGTTAGTCTTGACGGCCACTGTAGGGAGTTGGAGGTGGAGAGCCTCGGCCGCCCTACGCAACACCACTGCGTAGCTTGCACCCTCCTCTGTAGCCACGGTAGGAGGAGTTAGCATGCCAAGGTCAGGAGAGGTGTCAAGACCACTGGCATCCCCCAGCTCCTCTGCCCAGTACGGGTCATACTCACATTGCGCTGTGAGAGGGTCCTCAGACCCCTCCCAGTCCTCCCCTTCCTCCGAAGGCTGATGTACAGGCCGAAAATAAGTAGGCTGGACATAGGGGTAGTAATGCCCCATCGGCGTCGGAATCGGCGCTGAGCGACACCGTTACGGAGCCGTGTCCACATTGGGACTGAAACCGGGGACGACGTTGTCCAGTGGCACGGGCGACGTTGGAGGGTGGTGCTGGTGGGGTCGACATCGGTGGAGGTGCCACAAGGTCAACCGGCATCGACCGGGATCCAGGCCTGGATCTTAGGGGGCCCTGCGGCACCAGAGACGGCAACAGTAAAGGGTGAGAACCCCTAGTCAGGCCCGCGGGGCCCGAAGGCATGCCGGCGGGGCCCGACAAGCCAAAGAGGCGGGCCATGGCTGACAGAAATTCCTGCAGCTGGGCCGGAGTCGCCGACAGACCTGGGAAGGGCGGGTAGGCCGACGGTGACTGTGTAGGCTCCGCCAGAGCCACGGGGGAGGCACCACCCACACCCTCAGCCGCATCACGCGAGGGTGAGTCGGAGAACGATGACGCTTCTTTGACTTCTTGTGATGCTTCGTCTTACCTGACCCCGAGTGCGAATACTTTGATCCTGACGAATGGTGGTGATGGCTCCGCGACCGGTCCCTCGACCTCCCACGGAACCGGGACCTTGAGTGGTGGGGAGTCGACTGCCGGATGTCATGCAACTTTCGGGACCGCTCCCACAAAGTCTTTGGTGCCATGGCCCGGCACTCGCCCCAGGCAGTAGAGACATACGCCGTGCGGGTACATCACCTACAGCATGCGATGGCAGTCCACACAAGACTTGAAGCCGGGCATCCCTATGGGACCAGGAGTCGATCGACTCGAACAAAAGAGACAAAAAGGGCTTGAAAAACTCAGTAAAAAATTGACTGGGGGTACCCCGCTCTCTCCAGAGCTGCGCTTGCTGGCGCAGAAAAAGAAAGAACTGAAGTCAGCGCACGAGGGCGGCGTCTAAGTAGCTGCCGCAATGTCATCTGGGCGACCACGATGCCAACAACGGGTGCGGAGCCTCCAACTTCCGACGTGCTGATGAAAACTTTCCGGATCCAGTCTGACGCCTGGGGGTTATTCTAAGGTAAGGAATATATCACTACGTGTTTCTTTCAGATACTGTCATGTAGAGAAATGTTAAACACATAAGGAATTTGAATGAATTCTGTCGGTCCAAATATATTATAGGATACCTCATCCCAAAAAAATCCCATTAGGAACTGGAGCAGCAGAAATGTTCACCAGGGAAAGGTCTCTTTTTACTTTATGTGATGAAGAGTGGGGTGTTGAAACCAAGTTCACCAGTTCAACTGCAAAACGTTCTGGGAGATAGTGTCTGTTCAGGATAAACAAAAAATACTGTCACAAAACTAATTCAAATGAAGAAGAAAAGTAACAAAATTGTAATTCAAATGTATATCCACAGCGGGATAAAGTATGTCCTTTTCAGCCAAAAGTAGAATTCACACAGTCTACTGTGGGGCGGTAAAGGAAGTGGGTCAGATGAATCCGAAGAAAAGACATCATAGTCTATGAAGAAGCCAGAGGCTGTTTGATCTGTTTTTGGCAGCTCTGGAGGCTGTAGAAGTGGATGTAGACTCCTGTGGTAGTACGTTGCGGTAGACAACTACTTTGTCTCTTTGCTGAATTGAAATATGAGTTTCTAGGCATGATGTTTGCAAGGAGTTTGTTGATGTAACAGAAAGAAGAGATACTTCAGTGTTAACGGTCCCCTGGAAGGGAGAAGAAGCTTCATCACTGATCAAAGCTTTGATAGGGACTCCCTGTAGGGTAGAGGAGGCAGGAAGCTACCTAGGAGCCCTCTTGCCTGCTATGTAGAACAGGCCACATAATGTGGTTTGACGAAATCTAATGATACAAATGGAATATGCTACTTACCCTGTAGGCATCGTTTTATGGCATGTAGTGCTGCAGATTCACAGCTCTGCATACTCCTGCCATCTAGTGTTGTATTCAAAGTTGTGCAAGTAGTTTTTCTTCGTAGAATTCTTTTGAGTCACAAGGTCAAGTGACTTCTCTGTGTTAAATCTACTCCATTGTTAAGCTGTTTTCCCACAGGCGGGTGAGAAAGGTGCTTAAATATGTGTAAGCAATAAGATGAACATGCTAAATGTATTACTAGTTAAAATAATAAATGTAAGGAACTGCATTGGTAATAGGTGTCCGGGGAGGAGGGTGGTGCATGTGAATCTACAGTACTATATACCACGAACATATTCCGTCCGATGGCATGTGTGGCTGTAGATACACATGCTATGCATAAACAGTAAAGCAGTAAAGCAGTCCCTCCTAATAAGCAGTGGTTTGAAAAAGAGTATGTTGCACTGCCAGTCCTACATTGGCTTGTTGGCATGCTAAGACATCCGCACAATGATGTTTGGTGAAAGTGTGTTGGGTGGAACATGTAGCTGATTTACATATGTCTGCTAAGGGAACATTTCCCACAAGTCATGGTTGCTCCCTTTTTGCAAGTAGAGTATGCTCTGGGAGAAACGGGTAAAGGTATTTTGGCCTTAGCATTGCAAGTCTGAATGCACTTTACTATCCATCTGGCGAGGCCTGCTTTGGATGCAGGGTTGCCTTTGTGTGGTGGTAAAAAGGTGACAAAAAATTGCTTAGACTTTCTGAAAGTTTTAGTTCTACCAGTGTAGAACTTGAGTGCTCTTTTGACATTGAATGAATGAAGAGCACTTTCTGCAACAGAATTGGGTTGAGGGAAGAAAACTGGCAATGACTGATTGATGTGAAACTGTAAGACTACCTTAGGTTGAAATTTAGGGTTAGTTCTAAAAATACCTTGTCTTTATGTATTTGGAAGAGTGAAGTTATAGCAACTAGAAAAGTCACTTTCCATGATAGGAATTGAAAAGGACATGAGTCTAGATGCTCGAAAGGAGGTCCCATGAGTCTTCTAAGTACTATATTATGGTTCCAAGGGTTTAATGACTGGAATTTTGAAAAGGGAAATGTGATGTCTATTTTGAAGATAGACAGCCATGGCATTGAAACGTAAGCATATAGAGGTATATGCTAAGTCTGCCATTTGTCAGTGAAGTAGATAACAGATAATGTTTTGTACTGGAGCTGTGAAAGGATCAATTGGTTTTGAGTGATATTAGCAAACAAAACTTTTCCATTTGGCTGCATAGCAGGCCCTAGTAAAAGGTTTTCGTGCTGCTTTAAGAATGTCCATACATTCTGCTGGTAAGTTAAGGCGACCAAATTCTTTGACCTCAGGAGCCAGATCGCTAGGTTGAGAGGTTTGGGATCTGGGTGTCTGATTGGTCTGTGATTTGAAGTGAGAATGTCCAGCATATTTAGGAGCTTCTTGTGTGGAACTACTGAAAGATCTAGCAATGTTGTGCACTAAGGCTGACAAGCCCAAGTGGGAGCTATTAGGATCATTGCTAGAGATGTTTGTCTGAGCTTCCAAACTAGAAATGGAAGGAGAGGGAGAGGTGGATAAGCATAAGCAAATATATTTGACAAACTGATCCACAGTGCCCAATGGATAGTGGGGGTGGGAACCTTGATGCGAAGTTTGGGCAATTTGCATTTTCTGCTGTGGTGAAAAGATTTCTTTGCGGGAAGCCCCATTTTTGGAAGCTTTTTGCTGCATCCTGTTGAGCAGGTCTGCAAAGTCGTTCTTTCATCCTAGAAGGTATTCCGCTAACAGGTAAATGTGATGTAGAGCCAAGTTCCAGATGGTCTGAGACAGTTGTGAAAGTTGTGTAGAACATGTACACCCCTGTTTTTGAAGATAATACATTATTGTCATATTGTTCGTCCGGACTACTTTGTGAGTCAGGTGAGGTGTGAAAACTTCAATGCGTGGTGTACAGCTTGAAGCTCTAGGTAGTTGATGTGGAGAGATTGATGTTTGACATTCCATAGGGACTGAAATGTGAAGGTGCTGGAGGTGAGAACCCCATCCCGCCTTTGATGTATCTGTTGTGAGAGTGAGGAGGGGAACAGGGTCGAGAGGAGGGGAACAGGGTCGAGAGAAGGCAGACCCTTTAGCTTGATGTTGGTAGGTTTCCCTAGATGGCCACCAAATACATGGCCAAAAACCCAGGTGACCGCCCTTGCAAAACCAGGTTGTTTGGTGATAGGCAATTTTGATGTCGCCTCAATACGTTTTGGGTCCCTGCCTGTCGCGGGTACTTGGACCTCCCACACGAGTGAGGCACCATTTTTAATGGGAGACCCGGGGAAACGGTGGGTGGTAGGAAATTTGTGTGAGCCCGGTGATGCCACAACTTTCCCAGACCAAAATGTGTGAAAAAAGTTATTTTTTCAGCTAAAATTGAGGTTTGCAGGGGATTCTGGGTAAGGAAACTTTGGGGGATCCACGCAAGCCATACCTCCCTGGAATCCCCCGGGTGTCTAGTTTTCAGAAATGTGTGGGTTTGGTAGGTTTCCCTAGATGGCCACCAAGCCCGGGACAAAAATTCATGGGACCCCCTTTGCAAAACCAGGTTGTTTTGTGATAGGTAATTTTGATGGCCCAAAACCTATTGAGGCGACCTTACCTGTTGCGGGCACTAGGCCTACCCACACAAGTGAGGTACCATTTTTCTTGGAAGGCTTTGAGGAACGTGAGGTGGGTGGAATTTTGTGGATCCATGCAGATTCCAGAACATTCCACCACAGAAATGTGAGGAAAATGTGTTTTTTCCGACAAATTTTTAGGTTTGAAAGGGATTCTGGGTAACAGAACCTGGTGAGAGCCAGTCAAGTCAACCCATCCTGGATTCCCCTGGGTGTCTAGTTTTCAAAAATGTATAGATTTGCTAGGTTTCCCTTGGTGCCGGCAGAGCTAGGATTTAAAATCTACAGCTAGGCGCTTTGCAAAAAAAGGGTCAGTTTTCACTGTGAAAATGTGGTGTGTCCAGGTTGCATTTTGGGCCATTTTCTGTCGCGGGCACTAGGTCTACCCACGCAAGTGAGGTACCATTTTTCTTGGAAGGCTTTGGAGAACGCGGGGTGGGTGGAATTCTATGGATCCACGCAGATTCCAGAACTTTCCACCACAGAAATGTGAGGAAAATGTGTTTTTACAAATGTTTAGGTTTGCAAGGGATTCTGGGTAACAGAACCTGGTGAGAGCCAGTCAAGTTACACCACCCTGGATTCCCCTGGGTGTCTAGTTTGTAAAAATGTACAGGTTTGCTAGGTTTCCTTATGTGCCGGCTGCGCTAGGGCCCAAAATCGACAGGTAGGCATATTGCTAAAAACAAATCCGTGCCTAGTCTGCTTTCTGCCGCCCTGGGGGGGGGGGATATCTGGGGTGGGGTTGCCCTCGTTGGCGTCTAGTGGGCTTTTTGCCCCCCCCCCCGGGAGGGCAGATTGGGGGCTACTGTCCCCATCTTCCCCCCAGGGGGAGCAGAAAGGCTGTAATTGTTGGAGGTGGGGGCATTGGCATGTCCGTTTTGGGCAGCCCCCACCCTAACTAAAATTTGCCCCAAAAAAATCCATGGTGACTAGTGGGCTTTTTCCCCCCCAGGTTGCAGATTGGGGGCTAATGCCCCCATCTGCCCCTCAGGGGGGGCAGAAAGCCTACTAGACGCCAGGGATTTTTTTTTAGCAAATTTTAATTAGGGTGAGGGTTGCCAAAATCAGGCATGCCAATGCCCCCACCTTAATAATAATTTGCCCAAAAAATCCCTGCCGTCTAGTGGGCTTTTTGCCCCCCCCCCCCGGGGGGGGGGGGGGGAGAGATTGGGGTACACTGCCCTATCTGCCCCCGGGGGGGGGGGTTAGGGAGGCAGTAATTTTTGCGGGGGGTGGGGGCATGGGCATGCCTGTTTTGGGCAGCCCCACTCCAATTCAAATTTGCCCCGCAAAAACCCTGGTGTCTAGTGGGCCTTTTTGCCCCCGCCGGTGAGGCAGATTGGGGGCTGATGCCCCCATCTGCCCCCCAAGGAGGGCTGAAAGTCCACTCGATGCCAGGGAGTTTTTTGGGCAAATTTTAATGGGGGCGGCCAAAAACTGGCATGCCAATGCCGCCACCCTAATTAAAATTTGCCCAAAAAGTCCATGGCCTCTACTGGGCTTTTTGCCCCCTAGGGGGCAGATTGGGGGCCAATGCCCCCATCTTCCCCCCGGGGGGCAGGAGGGCTGTAATTTTTGCAGAGGAGGGGGTGGGGGCATGGGCATGCCTGTTTTGGGCAGCCCCCACCCTAATTCAAATTTGCCCCAAAAAATCCCTGGCGATTAGTGGGCTTTTTGCCCCCCCCGGGGGTGTAGATTGCGGGCTAATGCCCCCATCTGCATCCCAGGGGGGGCAGAAAGCCTACTAGATGCCAGGGATTTTTTTTAGCAAATTTTAATTAGGGTGGGGGTTGCCAAAAACAGGCATGCCAATGTCACAACCCTAATAAAAATGTGCCCAAAAAAATCCCTTGTGTCTAGTGGGCTTTTTGCTCCCCCCCGGGGGGCAGATTGGGGGCTACTGCCCCATCTGCCCCCAGGGGAGCAGGAAGGCTGTAATTTTTGCGGGGGAGGGGGTGGGGCATGGGCATGCCCGTTCTGGGCAGCCCCACCCTAATTCAAATTTGCCCCCCAAAAAACCCTGGCGACTAGTGGGCTTTTTGCCCCCCCCCCCGGCGGAGCATATTGGGGGCTAAAGCCCCATCTGCCCCCCAGGGGGGGCTGAAAGTCCACAAGACGCCAGGGAGTTTTTTGGGCAAATTTTAATTAGAGTGGGGGCTGCCCCCACCCCAATTCTGATTTGCCCCAAAATATCCCTGGCGTCTAGTGGGCTTTTTGCCTCCCAGCAGGGGCAGATTGGGGGCTACTGCCCCCATCTGCCCCGAGGGTGGGCAGAAAGGCTGTAATGGTGGTGGGGGCATTGGCATGCCCATTTCGGGCATCCCCCACCCTTAAAAACATGGTGCAAAAAAAAAATCCCTGGCCTTTAGTGGGCTTTCTGGCCTACTGCCCTCACCTGGCCCCCAGGGGGGCAGAAAGGCTGCAATGTTGGCGGGGGTGGGGGCATTGGCGTGCCCATTTCGGGCAGCCCCCACTATAATAAAACTGCACCCAAAAAAATCCCTGGAGTTTAGTGGGCTTTCTGTTTGATGGTGTGGCAATGAGCTACAGACATTAGCCATGTTGGATAATGGCTAATAACCACTTGCCTGATGTGATGGATTGCCATGCGGGTAGGTAATTGAGAATTCGGCCCCGGATAGGTGATATTCGATCAAGGGGAAGGATAAGGTAGTCATAGTTTGTGACTGGGTTTGCTCCATTGTGGAGGCACCTTTACCTCTACCTCTGTTGCTGTTTCCTCTATAGGAGCTATGATAGTCGCCCTTAGAGTAAGATCTTTGATTTTGTTGGCTCTTGTTGGGAGGTGGAAGTCTCAGAAGAGGTGGATTTGGAGTCTCAACGGTAGCCTGAGCAACGCAAAAACCCACGGGTTGCAGGCGTCTGAAGTGCCCCCATAGCTTTGGTTATTTCAGTACCTTTTTTTAATTTTTTCTAATGTGGAATCCACCTAAGGAATGAACAGATGTTCTTTGTCAAAAGGCATGTTTAGGACAACTTGCTGAAACTCTGGCTTAAACCCCGAGATTCAAAGCAAAGTGTGTCGCCAAAGTAAAATACTAGTATTTACTCCCCTGGCTGCGATGTATGCAGCATCTAATGCACACTGTATGGAAGTGTTCATGATAATTTTACCTTAAGATATTATGTGTTGTCTGCGTTCTTTGTGTTCCCTTGGGAGATATTGAAATAGATCTTCCATTACGTTCCTGTGGGTGTAGTTATAGCGTGCTTGGAGAGATTGAGAGTTGGCAATACACCAATAGTTGGCAGCCTGAGCTGCAACTCTTTTTTCCCAGCAGCATCTATCTGTTTGCTTTCGTTTTCGGGAGGTGGAGTGTCTCCAGTAGCCTGAGAGTTGGCATGCATGTGTTCTGTGGTGGTAACCAAGGAGTCCCTTGGTAATTTGTCCTTCAATGCAAACAGGGTCAGATGGTGCGGGTTTATATTTCTTATTTACCCTAGGCATGATAACCCTAGCCTTAATAGGGTCTTGAAATATGTCCTCAGTATGCCTGAGCATACCCTTTAACATGGGCAGGTATTGAGTAGCCCTATATGTGGCGGAAAGCATGTTAAAGAGGAAGTCATCCTTTAAAGGCTCTTTATGAAACTCTCAACATTGTGAAAAGCAGCAGCCCTTGATATAACCTTCTGGTAAGAGGTAGCCTCGTCAGGAAGAGAGGGGCGTGCTGGATAGATATAAGGATCAGTGTCAGCAGGGGGATCTGTGTCATGGATGTCCTAGGGGTCATCTCCCTTGGGCTCCCCAACCCACCAGTGTCCGAGTGTGGAGACCCTTGGGGTGAGTCATCTAGTAGCTGCTCTCTTTGAGGAGATGGTAGTGCAGGAAAGTGTAGAAGTGGTGGAGGTGGGGGTGAAGGTGGAGTTGGATTAGGAGATGGAGGGCTGGTAGCTTTGTCCATAGTTTTGCTTTTGAGGAGCTGGCATGTCTAAAGCTTCATCAAAAGTAATCTTCTTTTTAGGTGGTGGAGGAGAGAAAGGTGCAGCCAGTATACGTCTAGCATGTGCCTGGATATGAAGTTTCTTCTGACGTGTGTCCAGTTTCTCCTGGAACTTATGCAGGATTGGTTCCTCCTGTGTGTCGGAACCGAGCTTTGAGGTTGGCTTGGACTTTTTTGGCTCCAAAGCTTTCGGCATGGAAGTAGACTGTGCACTCAGGGCTGAGGTGGAAGATGTTGACTCTTTACCCAAGATCCAATTGATGCTGGTTGGAGGTCTCAGTTCGAGGAAGCCAAAGTAGATAGATTCAACTTCTCAAAAGTTGTTTGTCTGCTGTATTACTTTGGAGTGGGGCGAGGAGCGCATTTTGTAAATAAAGGTGTGAAGCCCCCATTGCCTGGTACTCGCCTTTTTTTATTTATGTGGCACACTACTGAAGAAAGTCTAGTTCTTTCTGCACCCAGGCTCTGAGAATAAGTGTGAACGGCACACAGCGGTCATCTTCTTCTCCTGAGACACAATAATTTGTCAGCTACTTTGCACAGATTTAGCAGGAACTTACAGAAAATTATCTGCAGCACCCAGAAATTGGAGGAGTCATTGTACGACTCAAAGAAGTAAGGGCAGTGAGAAGCTCCCTTGTGATTCCAGCTAAGGCAGCCATTTACAAAACCTTTCTTATGCAGGAGGATTGTCTTTATTGCAATGAGGACGTTCTCAATTTTCCATAAACTTTGCAATAAAGTAGCATTTAGGATTTTTCCCTCAGGTATTCTACCAATTTTTTGATAACTTATGAACAGCTTTATGCTGGTTATTCTTTGCATTGCACCCTGCATACTTGCCCTAGGCTATTCCCTGTTCTGACCTTTCAAGCTCACTGCTTTTCTTATATACTGCTGCATGTTTGCTCGTCCTGTCTCTATTTTTATCCAACGCTAGAACATTTTACTTATTTCACAGCAGTCGTATGGATGAAGTCTGGCGCATGTGCCTATACATAAGACAGAGTAAAATTAATGTTTACCACTCTTCATTCACCATCTGTGTTGTTGCTCTCTTTTGGTTTACTTTGATTCCTTGCCATGTACTTCTTCCACCTGCTTCCGCTTTTAGTTTTCATAATTCCCTCAGAGCCTCCTTGTCTTATTCTCAGTGGCGGCTCCTCGGCAAAGGCGGAGGAGCGTCACCCCACTTCCAGGAACAGCAAAGAAAGGAAAAAATAAAATGATAATAACAAAATGTTATTAGCATTTAAATTTTTCCTCCTGCCGCGGCAGTATGTGGGGTGGAGCTGCAGGGGAGGAGTGGTAGACACTCCTGTGCACAATGACTGTTTGCTCGGTCCTCTACGACCGCCCAAAACAGTCATGCACACTTCCCTGTTCTCCATGCTGGCTGCCTTACATCCTGCATGGAGAACATGCCCACCCCTACAGCTCCTGGCTGAGCGCTCAGACCAATCACAACGCTCCATTGGAGCCTGGCTGCCTGCTTCCTATTCCGACCTGGAGTCGGACACAGTTGAGCAGGAGAGAAGACACTGAACCCAGCGGCAGCAAGGTACGTTTTTTTTTTAGCACCCCACGCGAACCCCCCTTCCCGCACCCCCACCAGCAAGCTGTGTCGGCTGCCCTAGCTTATTCTAGATTCCCTTCCTAATGCTCTTTCCTACAGCGTCTTTATTTTTATTTATATTTTGATTCCTTTCCTTTTTTACCACTGATCTCTAGGCTTTCCCACATCTTTACATTCATTTTGCTTAAAAGTACTTAATTTCTCTAGTTTGCCTATCTTCATTACAATGAACTCTTCCTTTCTTTATCCTTGTCTTCAAGAATGAAACACCTAGAGAGAGAGAGAGAGAACAAGCATTTGCAACTTAATAGGTCTTGCATTTCTGAAAGGTAGAGCTTTTGACGTTGCATTATTATTTGCAACGCCAATAGGTCAAACATATATATACCCTTACTACACATGTGAATACATCGCATGCAATTACAATGCGGTTGTTGTAACGACTGCATAGTTAGAACGCATACCATTACATCGCAATCATTACTATGACTTGCTGTAGGGGGCACGCTGGACTTAGGAATAGTATTATTTACTATTCCTACTCCAGTTTGCGCAACAGCAGGGAAGGTGTTGGATTCTAAATCCAACACCACTGCACCCTCTACAGCAAGTCGTATTAATGACTTGTGAAGTAATGGTATGCGTACTAACAACACAGTCGTTGTAACGTCTGTGTTGTAATGGTATACGTTGTGGAGACAGCATTGTAAACGCTGTTTCCCGCTCAAACGTTCAGTAATGTTAGACCTATTGCATTGCAAATACTTGTACTTACTTTTCTCACCTCCTGTCCAGCACATGTGTAGCAAGTGTCACGCTGTCTCTTTATTATACATATATGCAACTTTGTGCTACCATTATCCCTGTGTTTTTGTCTGTTTTACGATTATTAGTTTGTACTCATTTACAGCCTTGAAAAAGTCACTTTTGTGATGAAGCATATAGAGGCTGTTATTGTGATGACATATGTACTGTGGATCATAGAATTCTCCACATACTGGGCTGTACTGGATCGATGAAGGTAAACAACTGAAAAACACACACATTTATATGTGTCCCCAACACTATCATAATGTGTGAACTTACATCCAAGCACTCCCGAAGATCTCTTACATAGGCTTTTTCAGTTTGAATCAACTCAGCCATGATGAACCTACAATAAGACAAAAATGTGTTTACAAATAATGTCATTGCATGGGAATGGTAGATGTCACTCACAGACTGTTCACATTCAGGTCTCTAACGTGGAGTGGCACTTTCAGAATTCTAACTCTTAACCAAGTGGTTCCTACGCTCTATGTTAAAAGGCTATAAAATAGTAGCACTGATAATCAAAAAATTAGACCTCTAAGCTAAGTCACACAGCTGTCAGTTATACCTCTAGTTTAAAATTGTTCTGTTAGGAATAGTTGGAGGCACCTTGATTGGAATCCAAAATCCAGTGATATCTTTTAAAATACAGAAAGAACATCTCATCGAATACTATACATATGAGGCCAAGTATCTTGTTTATCTCGTGCATCGGATTTTTATAATGGGGTGCAACTTCAGCAGCCGGCCCAGTCATGACATCCTAGCTTCCTTCATTTTACTAGAAACCTTTCAAGTGGAGGGTGCCTTGCACAATATTACCAATCATATTGCTATGCTGCTCTGGTAAGGGTTTTACACATATTTAAACACGTACAATCGAATGTGAAAGATGGACTATTCCTGCCACAGCAGCTTCAAATAGCTCTGATACATTCTTACACTGGGTGGTAGACACCATAGTATTGTACGGTAGAACCATTACCATAAGGCATCATACTCCTGAAGTGGGACCGAGGCATACTTGCGGACAGATAGCATGCTACACCTTGAGAAAGCATGGATGGAAAAGTTTGTCTGTCATGTTGCCAACATAGGTAGTATTTTGATGTTGGGTGAGCAGTTCAGAGTTGTGCTATTCTCTTGTTTGTAGTGTAGTTGTGTGATAAATAGGATGCTTAAACATTGGATGTCATTATATGGATGAATATAAAATTTTTGAGTGCAGTGTGAACGATATGTGAAGGGTTTCAGTATCAAAGGTGTATGGGCAGGTGAGCAGGACATAACACCTGGGCAACAGTAATAACTTGTAATTAACCCCTCTAAAGTAAGGGATGGTAAAATTAGCACACATTCCAAGACAAAAGATTTGCCAGATGCAGAAAGAGCCTCTATAGAATTTAGAAGTGGATATTCCCATTACTAACATTCAACGCTTTATATCCCAGAATGGGAGCACCCTGCTTTGTTCAAACGTTGTACCCAGGTTGTTGTTCCTGGCTACAGCCACTACTTGGGGCCCAGATTGAATTGATTATCTGGAATAATTAATTTATAGTAAGATATGAGCCTTGAGAACTGGGTACCTGTCACATACACATCCAGTTTCTAAATAATAAGAGCGCTTTTGTATCCTCTGCAAAACCCCACTTGGCAAAATTGAAATGGAGCCACACTCATAAGACATTCTAAATAGGTTCAATAGTTGTACAACATATGCAGATAAAGAGGGATCAACACTACAGCCAATTTGTGTATGCTCCCGTATTACCCACATATTATTTTACCCACCTTAAGGACAACGCAACACCGTATCTTGGCTAAAGATCATTTAGAATCAATAAATGAGGATCATTTAGACAATGATTGCAAACGGGTTATAACTTTAAGAACAAATGACCATTTGCAAGGTTTTTTGGGAGGGCTTTTTTTTAAATAAATAGTCTTAAAATTGGAAATCCATTATTTTACTTCCCTTTCAGGTACTTGATTAACTGTATTACTTTCTCATTAATGCATCAGTTTGGACATTTCACAATTTGTGTTAAGCATGTTTTTTTCTTTAACTTTTTGCACTATTCCTTCACTTTTCAAAGAAAAGCCCTAACAATGTGACCCCTTGTTTCTAAACTCTTTCTTGATGAACCACGTTTAGGCAATCGTACCTAAGCCAATCCAGACCAAACTTGGTAATGTACTCCGTAGGCTTAAGCAACCCCTACAAACAATATGGAAATCTATTTTCCTCAGTTAATACATACACAGTGTACCTCTAATACAATAAGCACGCTCTTGCTAGGAGCTCACATAAACACACCCACAAATACAAAATAACTTAGTTATTATGGTAAATAGAGTGTAGAAAGCACCCCGTACTCTTTCCTGCGAGCAGACTTTCTTTTTTCCTCATTGAGCTCATGGGTGGCATCACGCAACTTGACATCAGACCCAGGAGCACTAGCTGGAATGATGTCTAACTGCAGACTTTTGCTCTGTTTTAGACAGAAAAGAAAGAACATAATCATGATCAACTTAAAAACAGAATGTAAACAGAGACAGTGATTTAACAATTTCATCACAGTTTGAAAGCAAAATGTGAACAGGGCGGTGGGGAAACATATAACAGGCACAAGCTCTGGCACTCTGTCCAGCAACACAACAATTCAACAACTTCAGTACAGCAAGATTGCTTAAATGGATACATGTGAACAACTCTGCCATAATATACACAGGTACACAGCATTGGATTTTAACCCTTTTTCAATGATTATGACACAAGTGCTTAACTTACTGATTTATTGGAGTCTGTAGAAATTCCTAGTGCTTTCTCAAGTGATGTTCTGTATTTCTCCATGCGCAGGGAGAAATCTCTATATCGCTTGTCCACTACAGTCACACATTTTTTAATTTCCGCTGAATGAGCATGTCCCTTTTCACAAAAGCCATCGGACAACTGTATCAACAGTTTCACCCTTTCTTTGGTTTGCTGTACAAATAAAGATGAACTCATTTTAAAGGGAATCCACTTATCAAATGAAGCAGATGATATGACAAAGTGTTTCATTATAAAACATATCACATTACTTTTACACTGACTGCATTAAAAACATTACTATAGTTCTATTGTTGTTTAAGGGTGGTGTGTGATGTTCAAAGGGACGGTGGGGGACTCAGTTGGTCATGTAGGAAATGTCTTTTTGGGGGAGGGCGCGGTGTTGCAGGCACTATGGACAATGTACTTATTTAGCTTTTGGAGCTGACTATAAGGTGGGGTAAAAGCCTGAAGATCCTTAGCTGGAACATTAACGGGTTAGGAGACAAGCTTAAGAGAAGTATAGTACTCCAATTTCTCAAACGGCACCTCCCAGACATCGTCCTCTTGCAAGAAACGCACCTTATTGGGAACACGTGCCAAGCACTTAACAGATGGGGGTACACACTGGCCACACATGCCGGCTTCACCTCGGGATCCCACGGAGTGGGCATTTTGGTGCGCCGTAACTTTCCAATGGTCATTGAACACACAGAGACAGACCCGTTGTGCCGCTATGCTGTGCTCACGGGAAAATGGGCAGGACGCACACGTAACCTGGTGACTGTGTATATTCCACCCGGTCTCCAAAATCAATAATACCAGGACCTGAGTAAACTCCTCTCCCTCCCTGAGGGGCAGCTTCTGGTTGAGGGGGGGACTTTAACGCAGTGGTGTCGGGAGAACTGAATAGACACCCGCCTCGGCACAGTGCGACGGGGCAAATGTGGCTCTCCAATCTTTTGGAGGCATTTGGACTAGTGGACCTTTGGCGAATGTGCCACCCAAATTTACTGCAGTACACATTCTTTTCAGGACCATACCACACATTCTCCAGGATAGACTTACTCCGTTGCAGCATGACACTACGGTTCAGGAAATTAAACACCTGGCTCGGGGTATATCGGACCATTCCCCTTTGTGGACACACTTAACCATTGGGGGAAAAAAAAATGGATGTGTGGCGCCCGTAAACCCTTGGTTCTTGCGCAATCCCGGGATTAAGAGGGAGATCACTCGCTCGATAGATCAATATTACAATGATAATGTTGGGACAGTCGATTCCCCTACTACCCTTTGGGAGGCATTCAAGACTGTACTGAGGGGTGAAGCACTCTCCAAAATTTCCGGCCAGCGTAAGGAAAGGGAGGCGCAAATGCTCACCATTGAACAGGATCTTCTTGCACTGGAGAGGGAGGCGCAGGTGCACGGAACCCCAGAGGCCCAGCATCAAACGCAGTTGAAAGCAGCTAAGTATAAGGCCCTAGCTACTGAGGCCGCTAAAACCCTAGCGAGGGATAGAAGAGGCCGACTCTATGACCAAGGGGACAAAGCGGGCAAATTAATTGACTGGTTAGACAAAAAGCAGATGACGCAGAGGGTAGTGGCAGAGATTCAAACCGAGGGGGGCCCCCCCCTTACTGAATCCCAAGAGATAGTTAGCGAGTTTGCAGCACATTTCAACAGAGTATATAGCAATGGGATGGATCGTTCAGAGGAGGATTCCTCCACTCTCATAGCGAACATCCAGCTACCCACACTTACTGAGGAAGATCGTGAGTCCTTGGACGGCGAACTAACCGCCGCTGAACTGGGAAGCAACAAAGCAACATGGTGAAAGGGTTGGTGGGAGCGGGGAAGCAACATGGTGAAAGGGTGGGTGGGAGGGGGGGAAGCAACATGGTGAAAGGGTGGGTGGGAGGGGGGGAAGCAACATGGTGAAAGGGTGGGTGGGAGGGTGGGAAGCAACATGGTGAAAGGGTGGGTGGGAGGGGGGGAAGCAACATGGTGAAAGGGTGGGTGGGAGGGGGGGAAGCAACATGGTGAAAGGGTGGGTGGGAGGGGGGGAAGCAACATGGTGAAAGGGTGGGTGGGAGGGGGGGAAGCAACATGGTGAAAGGGTGGGTGGGAGGGAGGGGGGGAAGCAACATGGTGAAAGGGTGGGTGGGAGGGAGGGGGGGAAGCAACATGGTGAAAGGGTGGGTGGGAGGGAGGGGGGAAGCAACATGGTGAAAGGGTGGGTGGGAGGGGGGAAGCAACATGGTGAAAGGGTGGGTGGGAGGGAGGGGGGAAGCAACATGGTGAAAGGGTGGGTGGGAGGGGGGAAGCAACATGGTGAAAGGGTGGGTGGGAGGGGGGAAGCAACATGGTGAAAGGGTGGGTGGGAGGGGGGAAGCAACATGGTGAAAGGGTGGGTGGGAGGGGGGAAGCAACATGGTGAAAGGGTGGGTGGGAGGGGGGAAGCAACATGGTGAAAGGGTGGGTGGGAGGGGGGGAAGCAACATGGTGAAAGGGTGGGTGGGAGGGGGGGAAGCAACATGGTGAAAGGGTGGGTGGGAGGGGGGGAAGCAACATGGTGAAAGGGTGGGTGGGAGGGGGGGGAAGCAACATGGTGAAAGGGTGGGTGGGAGGGGGGGAAGCAACATGGTGAAAGGGTGGGTGGGAGGGGGGGAAGCAACATGGTGAAAGGGTGGGTGGGAGGGGGGGAAGCAACATGGTGAAAGGGTGGGTGGGAGGGGGGGAAGCAACATGGTGAAAGGGTGGGTGGGAGGGGGGGAAGCAACATGGTGAAAGGGTGGGTGGGAGGGGGGGAAGCAACATGGTGAAAGGGTGGGTGGGAGGGGATGAAGCAACATGGTGAAAGGGTGGGTGGGAGGGGGGAAGCAACATGGTGAAAGGGTGGGTGGGAGGGGGGGAAGCAACATGGTGAAAGGGTGGGTGGGAGGGGGGGAAGCAACATGGTGAAAGGGTGGGTGGGAGGGGGGGAAGCAACATGGTGAAAGGGTGGGTGGGAGGGGGGGAAGCATCATGGTGAAAGGGTGGGTGGGAGGGGGGAAGCATCATGGTGAAAGGGTGGGTGGGAGGGGGGAAGCATCATGGTGAAAGGGTGGGTGGGAGGGGGGAAGCATCATGGTGAAAGGGTGGGTGGGAGGGGGGAAGCATCATGGTGAAAGGGTGGGTGGGAGGGGGGAAGCATCATGGTGAAAGGGTGGGTGGGAGGGGGGAAGCATCATGGTGAAAGGGTGGGTGGAGGGGGGAAGCATCATGGTGAGTGGGAGGGGGGAAGCATCATGGTGAAAGGGTGGGTGGGAGGGGGGGAAGCATCATGGTGAAAGGGTGGGTGGGAGGGGGGGAAGCATCATGGTGAAAGGGTGGGTGGGAGGGGGGAAGCATCATGGTGAAAGGGTGGGTGGGAGGGGGGAAGCATCATGGTGAAAGGGTGGGTGGGAGGGGGGAAGCATCATGGTGAAAGGGTGGGTGGGAGGGGGGAAGCATCATGGTGAAAGGGTGGGTGGGAGGGGGGAAGCATCATGGTGAAAGGGTGGGTGGGAGGGGGGAAGCATCATGGTGAAAGGGTGGGTGGGAGGGGGGAAGCATCATGGTGAAAGGGTGGGTGGGAGGGGGGAAGCATCATGGTGAAAGGGTGGGTGGGAGGGGGGAAGCATCATGGTGAAAGGGTGGGTGGGAGGGGGGAAGCATCATGGTGAGTGGGAGGGGGGGAAGCATCATGGTGAAAGGGTGGGTGGGAGGGGGGGAAGCATCATGGTGAAAGGGTGGGTGGGAGGGGGGGAAGCATCATGGTGAAAGGGTGGGTGGGAGGGGGGAAGCATCATGGTGAAAGGGTGGGTGGGAGGGGGGAAGCATCATGGTGAAAGGGTGGGTGGGAGGGGGGGAAGCATCATGGTGAAAGGGTGGGTGGGAGGGGGGGAAGCAACATGGTGAAAGGGTGGGTGGGAGGGGGGAAGCAACATGGTGAAAGGGTGAGTGGGAGGGGGGGAAGCAACATGGTGAAAGGGTGGGTGGGAGGGGGGGAAGCAACATGGTGAAAGGGTGGGTGGGAGGGGGGGAAGCAACATGGTGAAAGGGTGGGTGGGAGGGGGGGGAAGCAACATGGTGAAAGGGTGGGTGGGAGGGGGTGAAGCAACATGGTGAAAGGGTGGGTGGGAGGGGTGAAGCAACATGGTGAAAGGGTGGGTGGGAGGGGTGAAGCAACATGGTGAAAGGGTGGGTGGGAGGGGGGAAGCAACATGGTGAAAGGGTGGGTGGGAGGGGGGAAGCAACATGGTGAAAGGGTGGGTGGGAGGGGGGAAGCAACATGGTGAAAGGGTGGGTGGGAGGGGGGAAGCAACATGGTGAAAGGGTGGGTGGGAGGGGGGAAGCAACATGGTGAAAGGGTGGGTGGGAGGGGGGAAGCAACATGGTGAAAGGGTGGGTGGGAGGGGGGGAAGCAACATGGTGAAAGGGTGGGTGGGAGGGGGGGAAGCAACATGGTGAAAGGGTGGGTGGGAGGGGGGAAGCAACATGGTGAAAGGGTGGGTGGGAGGGGGGAAGCAACATGGTGAAAGGGTGGGTGGGAGGGGGGAAGCAACATGGTGAAAGGGTGGGTGGGAGGGGGGAAGCAACATGGTGAAAGGGTGGGTGGGAGGGGGGGAAGCAACATGGTGAAAGGGTGGGTGGGAGGGGGGGAAGCAACATGGTGAAAGGGTGGGTGGGAGGGGGTGAAGCAACATGGTGAAAGGGTGGGTGGGAGGGGGGGAAGCAACATGGTGAAAGGGTGGGTGGGAGGGAGGGGGGGAAGCAACATGGTGAAAGGGTGGGTGGGAGGGAGGGGGGGAAGCAACATGGTGAAAGGGTGGGTGGGAGGGAGGGGGGGAAGCAACATGGTGAAAGGGTGGGTGGGAGGGAGGGGGGAGCAACATGGTGAAAGGGTGGGTGGGAGGGAGGGGGGGAAGCAACATGGTGAAAGGGTGGGTGGGAGGGGGGAAGCAACATGGTGAAAGGGTGGGTGGGAGGGGGGAAGCAACATGGTGAAAGGGTGGGTGGGAGGGGGGAAGCAACATGGTGAAAGGGTGGGTGGGAGGGGGGAAGCAACATGGTGAAAGGGTGGGAGGGGGGAAGCAACATGGTGAAAGGGTGGGTGGGAGGGGGGAAGCAACATGGTGAAAGGGTGGGTGGGAGGGGGGAAGCAACATGGTGAAAGGGTGGGTGGGAGGGGGGAAGCAACATGGTGAAAGGGTGGGTGGGAGGGGGGAAGCAACATGGTGAAAGGGTGGGTGGGAGGGGGGAAGCAACATGGTGAAAGGGTGGGTGGGGGGAGAAGCAACATGGTGAAAGGGTGGGTGGGAGGGGGGGAAGCAACATGGTGAAAGGGTGGGTGGAAGGGGGGGAAGCAACATGGTGAAAGGGTGGGTGGGAGGGGGGGAAGCAACATGGTGAAAGGGTGGGTGGGAGGGGGGGAAGCAACATGGTGAAAGGGTGGGTGGGAGGGGGGGAAGCAACATGGTGAAAGGGTGGGTGGGAGGGGGGGAAGCAACATGGTGAAAGGGTGGGTGGGAGGGGGGGAAGCAACATGGTGAAAGGGTGGGTGGGAGGGGGGGAAGCAACATGGTGAAAGGGTGGGTGGGAGGGGGGGAAGCAACATGGTGAAAGGGTGGGTGGGAGGGGGGGAAGCAACATGGTGAAAGGGTGGGTGGGAGGGGGGGAAGCAACATGGTGAAAGGGTGGGTGGGAGGGGGGGAAGCATCATGGTGAAAGGGTGGGTGGGAGGGGGGGAAGCATCATGGTGAAAGGGTGGGTGGGAGGGGGGGAAGCATCATGGTGAAAGGGTTAAGCATCATGGTGAAAGGGTGGGTGGGAGGGGGGAAGCATCATGGTGAAAGGGTGGGTGGGAGGGGGGGAAGCATCATGGTGAAAGGGTGGGTGGGAGGGGGGGAAGCATCATGGTGAAAGGGTTAAGCATCATGGTGAAAGGGTGGGTGGGAGGGGTTAAGCATCATGGTGAAAGGGTGGGTGGGAGGGGGGAAGCATCATGGTGAAAGGGTGGGTGGGAGGGGGGAAGCATCATGGTGAAAGGGTGGGTGGGAGGGGGGAAGCATCATGGTGAAAGGGTGGGTGGGAGGGGGGAAGCATCATGGTGAAAGGGTGGGTGGGAGGGGGGAAGCATCATGGTGAAAGGGTGGGTGGGAGGGGGGAAGCATCATGGTGAAAGGGTGGCGGCCATCTTGGGTTGGGATAGGTGAGCCAGGACATCGTCAGCGCTATAAAAGGCGCCAGGTGTGAGGAACAAGTAATTCCTGACATTGTACGCTCCTTTCCCTCCTGAGGCGGAAGCCGGGAGGTCTCCTATCTATTCTTGACAAAATTGATTTACTTTTAACAGCTTACCTGGGATATTGTTTAGTCCCGTGAATTTTTATGTGTTGCGGCGGGCGTGCTGTTGAGGAGCCATAACCCCTGAGAGCTCAGCAGCGCCTGGTTTCTCACCCCTATCCCCTCCCTCCAGCTCCAGTCCCACTCTCGCCTGAGTTTCGAGGTCGAGAGCGCTGGGCGTCGAGTTTGGCGGCCATCTTGGGTTGGGATAGGTGAGCCAGGACATCGTCAGCGCTATAAAAACGGGCTAGGATGTCTCCGCGCAGCGGACGCGATCAGCGGACGCGCCGGAGCTGCGCCGGAGTCGTGCCAGAGTCCTGCCCGTCTGCGCTCGTCCGCGCACGACCGGGCTTAGGGACTCTGGCACACGCACCTGCTATACATCAGCGGACCTTCTCGGACTGAACTCCGACAGGTATATCCTATCTCCGAGTACAGGTGCCATACTCAAAGAACTCAACATCCTGTATAGCTCTAGGCTTAAGAACCATAGCCTCTTAGCCCCTGTGAAGTTAGCGACCCTTAACACCAGGTCGCTGCAGAAACATCACTTAGAGATCTTTACCCTGCTACAGGATGAGACCATTGATATCCTGACACTCACTGAAACATGGTTGAGTGATGCCTCTTCCCCGGATATCATCGCCGCCCTTCCCAGCGGGTATGACATGGTTTGGCACAACCGACCAGAGGGTACCCGGGGTGGGGGGGTAGCAACGATCTTTAAAAATCAATTTAGGGTAACAAAGATCCTAGCCGAGACAACTAACACCGTTGATCTACTGGGTATAAAAATCACTATGAACAACTCTTGCCTCATCATCCTAACGGTATACTGCCCCCCCCAAAGCACACCTGGGTTCAACGATCTCTTCCATCCAATCATTTCTGACCTTTGTACACGTTACAAAAACATTCTGGTAACTGGTGATTTTAATGTCCACTGGGATAAAAGTCTTCAAGATTTATCAGCCCAGAAGCTACAGACCATTATGACTACTCTTGGACTGAAACAACTAGTGGAAGTTCCAACCCACATAAAAGGCCATACCTTAGATCTTGTTTGGTCTTCATCCCCAAAAGCATGTATCACCAGCGTTTCACCCTGTCTCTGGTCAGACCACTACCTCATCTTATATGATTTACCGCAAGAGATCTGCCAGGTTAAATTACCCATTAAAACTAAAAAAGTGCGCCAATGGAAAAGGGTGAATATCGAGACTCTATCCAAGACCATGCCCAAGTACATTCAGAACTCTATACTCCCTGCTGATAGCACCGATCTAGATTCCAAGTACTACCTGATAACAACTGCCCTTAGGTCAACCATTGATGAACTGGCTCCTGAAAAGGTACAAAAAATAAAAGGGGTAGAGAAAGGAGCCCCTTGGTTCTCTGAAGGTCTACGCGAAAATAAGAGAAAGCTCCGCTACCTCGAAAGATGCTGGAGGAAATCTAAAAGGGCCACTGACAGGGAGCTTTACCGGAAGTCTTTCCAAGCATACAAAAGGCTTATTGTCATAACAAAGAAGGAGTACTATGAGACGCGTATTAAGAATGCCACCAATATACAGAGAGAGACCTTTCAAATACTGAAGGAGTTAAGCAAGAAAGAGGAAAAGACTGATACCCAGATTGATTGTGACACCTTTCAAGGATATTTCTTGGGTAAGGTAGCGACCATCTTGACTGAGATTAAGAAGAACAACCCAGTCCCTCATGTCAAACAACCTCCCCCCCCAGACTCTCCCTCTTCTAACTTTACTGACTTTCCCCACATTGACCTTAGTATTTTGAGGAAACTAGTAGCGTCTACTAAATCCGGCTCCCCTGCGGACCCCTGCCCGCCTGACACCCTTCGGATGGCAATACCGCTTCTAGAGGATCAGATCTTAGATCTTTTAAACACCTCATTAGCCACTGGACTTCTGCCATCCACCTTTAAAGAGGCATGTGTCAGACCCTTGATAAAAAAAACGGGAGCCGACCCATCTAGCATGAAGAATTATAGGCCAATTTCCCAGCTGCCATTCCTGTCAAAAGTACTGGAACAACATGTACTTAAGTCCTTGTCAGCCTTCCTGGAATGTCACCATCTTCTCCACGACCGGCAAGCAGGTTTCCGCGCACATCATAGCACGGAGCTAGTAATGCTGTCGGTTCTGGATGAGCTAAGATGCATGGCTGACAGTAAAAAGCCATGCGCGCTGATATTATTAGATCTTTCAGCAGCGTTTGATACTGTCAGCCATGCACTGCTCCTGGGTAGGCTGGCCGGGTTCGGGATAGGGGGACAGGCGCTAAAATGGCTCACAGCCTTTTTAACAGGAAGGACGCAGAGGATCCAATTGGCAGACCAGGTCTCAGAGGTGGGCAGGTTAGTTTGTGGGGTTCCGCAGGGGTCAGCGCTTTCTCCACTCCTATTCAACCTCTACTTGCAACCACTGGTAGAGTCGCTGGCAAAGATGAAGTGCAAAGTATTTAACTACGCCGACGATACGCAGCTACTGCTGAGCATCGACAACACTTCATCGGCACAATCAGAGGCCAAAGACATCCTACGTTTCACAGTGAACTGGATGTCGTCCAATCTGTTGAAAATCAATCCGGATAAAACAGAAGTCCTGGTTGTTGCAACTGCTGTGTCCCCTTGGAGCGACCTATACTGGCCCCAAGAGCTAGGCCCTGCCCCAAAAGCCTGCCCCAATGTCAAGAGTCTTGGGATGAAAATCGATCAAGATCTCTCAATGGCTAATCAAGTCTCTGCTGTAGTTGGCTGCTGCACTAACTTAATCAGGCAGCTACGCAAACTTGCCCCCCTGCTCTCGAGAAATATGCTGCAAACTATCGTGTCAGCCACAATAGTGTCTAGAATTGACTATGGAAATGCGCTGTACCTCGGTCTTCCGAAGTATTCCATTAGCCGTCTCCAGGTCATCCTAAACGATGCAGCACGCCTGGTCTTTGGAGTTCCAAGGAGGACCCATGCCTCCCCCCTGCTCCATCGATTACATTGGCTACCCATGCTGCAGAGAGTGGAGTTCAAAAGCTTGTGTATTTGCCACAAAGCATTACACGGACAGGCGCCAGCCTATATAAAGGAAAGGCTCGAGCTCCACGAACCCAAACGCGTCTTGCGATCGGCGGGCTCCTTCTTATTGTCTCAACCACGCTTTAAGCTAACGACCAAAGGAGGCAGATCGTTCTCAGTACAGGCCCCCATCAACTGGAATAAGCTGCCAGAGGCTCTCCGTAGAGAGCCCAATCTCCTCCGCTTTCGGAAGGCCTTGAAGACTTTACTCTTCAAGAACGCGTTCCCACTTCAATAACGAGCTGCTAGACCCGCCACCTTCTATTTCTTCCATCTTTGTTCTGTACTTGGTCAGTAGCGCTTTGAGACCTGTCGGTGAGTTGGCGCGATACAAAACCCAGATACAAATACAAATACAGGGTGGGTGGGAGGGGGGAAGCATCATGGTGAAAGGGTGGGTGGGAGGGGGGAAGCATCATGGTGAAAGGGTGGGTGGGAGGGGGGAAGCATCATGGTGAAAGGGTGGGTGGGAGGGGGGGAAGCATCATGGTGAAAGGGTGGGTGGGAGGGGGGGAAGCATCATGGTGAAAGGGTGGGTGGGAGGGGGGGAAGCATCATGGTGAAAGGGTGGGTGGGAGGGGGGGAAGCATCATGGTGAAAGGGTGGGTGGGAGGGGGGGAAGCATCATGGTGAAAGGGTGGGTGGGAGGGGGGGAAGCATCATGGTGAAAGGGTGGGTGGGAGGGGGGGAAGCATCATGGTGAAAGGGTGGGTGGGAGGGGGGGAAGCATCATGGTGAAAGGGTGGGTGGGAGGGGGGGAAGCATCATGGTGAAAGGGTGGGTGGGAGGGGGGGAAGCATCATGGTGAAAGGGTGGGTGGGAGGGGGGGAAGCATCATGGTGAAAGGGTGGGTGGGAGGGGGGGAAGCATCATGGTGAAAGGGGTGGGTGGGAGGGGGGGAAGCATCATGGTGAAAGGGTGGGTGGGAGGGGGGTAAGCAACATGGTGAAAGGGTGGGTGGGAGGGGGGTAAGCAACATGGTGAAAGGGTGGGTGGGAGGGGGGTAAGCAACATGGTGAAAGGGTGGGTGGGAGGGGGGTAAGCAACATGGTGAAAGGGTGGGTGGGAGGGGGGGAAGCAACATGGTGAAAGGGTGGGTGGGAGGGGGGTAAGCAACATGGTGAAAGGGTGGGTGGGAGGGGGGGAAGCGTGGGAGGGGGGGAAGCAACATGGTGAAAGGGTGGGTGGGAGGGGGAAAGCAACATGGTGAAAGGGTGGGTGGGAGGGGGGAAGCAACATGGGTAGGTGGGAGGGGAGGGAAACAACATGGCCAAAGGGTGTGTGGGAGGGGAGGGAAATAACATGGCCAAAGGGTGGATGGGAGGTGGCAAGTAACATGGCCAAAGGGTAGAGGGAGGGAGGAAGCAACATGATGAAAGGGTGGGTGGGAGGGGGGAAGCAACATGATGAAAGGGTGGGTGGGAGGGGGGAAGCAACATGATGAAAGGGTGGGTGGGAGGGGGGAAGCAACATGATGAAAGGGTGGGTGGGAGGGGGGAAGCAACATGGGTAGATGGGAGGGGAGGGAAATAACATGGCCAAAGGGTGTGGGGGAGGGGAGGGAAATAACATGGCCAAAGGGTGGATGGGAAGTGGCAAGCAACATGGCCAAAGGGTAGAGGGAGGGGGGAAGCAACATGGTAAAAGGGTGAGTGGGAGGGGGAAAGCAACATGGGTAGGTGGGAGGGGAGGGGAACAACATGGCCAAAGGGTGTGTGGGAGGGGAGGGAAATAACATGGCCAAAGGGTGGATGGGAGGTGGCAAGCAACATGGCCAAAGGGTAGAGGGAGGGGGGAAGCAACATGATGAAAGGGTGGGTGGGAGGGGGGGAAGCAACATGATGAAAGGGTGGGTGGGAGGGGGGGAAGCAACATGATGAAAGGGTGGGTGGGAGGGGGGGAAGCAACATGATGAAAGGGTGGGTGGGAGGGGGGGAAGCAACATGATGAAAGGGTGGGTGGGAGGGGGGGAAGCAACATGATGAAAGGGTGGGTGGGAGGGGGGGAAGCAACATGATGAAAGGGTGGGTGGGAGGGGGAGAAGCAACATGATGAAAGGGTGGGTGGGAGGGGGGGAAGCAACATGATGAAAGGGTGGGTGGGAGGGGGGGAAGCAACATGATGAAAGGGTGGGTGGGAGGGGGGAAGCAACATGATGAAAGGGTGGGTGAGAAGCAATATGATGAAAGGGTCGGTGGGAGGGGGGGAAGCAACATGGCCAAAGGGTGGGTGGGAGGAGGAAAGCAACATGGCCAAAGGGTGGGTGGGAGGGGGAAAGCAACATGGCCAAAGGGTGGGTGGGAGGGGGAAAGCAACATGGCCAAAGGGTGGGTGGGAGGGGGAAAGCAACATGGTCGAAGGGTTGGGGGGAGAGTGGGGGAAGCAACATGGTCGAAGGGTTGGGGGGAGAGGGGGAAAGCAATATGGCCAAAGGGTTGGTGGGAGAGGGGGGAAGCAACATGGCCAAAGGGTTGGTGGGAGAGGGGGAAAGCAACATGGCCAAAGGGTGGGTGGGAGAGGGGGAAAGCAACATGGCCAAAGGGTGGGTGGGAGAGGGGGAAAGCAACATGGCCGAAGGGTGGGAGACGGTGGAAAGCAACATGGCCGAAGGGTGGGAGACGGTGGAAAGCAACATGGCCGAAGGGTGGGTGGGAGCAACATTGCCGAAGGGTGGGTGGGAGCAACATGGCGAAGGGTGGGTGGGAGAAACATGGCCAAAGGGTGGGTGGGAAAAACATGGCCGAAGGGTGGGTGGGAGCAACATGGCCGGTGGGAGGGTGGAAGCAACATGGCCGAAGGGAGGGTGGGAGCAACATGGCCGAAGGGAGGGTGGGAGCAACATGGCCGAAGGGAGGGTGGGAGCAACATGGCCAAAGGGAGGGTGGGAGGGTGGGAGCAACATGGCCAAAGGGAGGGTGGGAGGGTGGGAGCAACATGGCCAAAGGGAGGGTGGGAGGGTGGGAGCAACATGGCCAAAGGGAGGGTGGGAGCAACATGGCCAAAGGGAGGGTGGGAGCAACATGGCCAAAGGGAGGGTGGGAGCAACATGGCCAAAGGGAGGGTGGGAGGGTGGGAGCAACATGGCCAAAGGGAGGGTGGGAGGGTGGGAGCAACATGGCCAAAGGGAGGGTGGGAGGGTGGGAGCAACATGGCCAAAGGGAGGGTGGGAGGGTGGGAGCAACATGGCCAAAGGGAGGGTGGGAGGGTGGGAGCAACATGGCCAAAGGGAGGGTGGGAGGGTGGGAGCAACATGGCCAAAGGGAGGGTGGGAGCAACATGGCCAAAGGGAGGGTGGGAGGGTGGGAGCAACATGGCCAAAGGGAGGGTGGGAGGGTGGGAGCAACATGGCCAAAGGGAGGGTGGGAGGGATGGCCAAAGGGAAGGTGGGAGGGTGGGAGCAACATGGCCAAAGGGAAGGTGGGAGGGTGGGAGCAACATGGTCGAAGGGAGGGTGGGAGCAACATGGTCGAAGGGAGGGTGGGAGCAACATGGTCGAAGGGAGGGTGGGAGGGTGGGAGCAACATGGCCGAAGGGAGGGTGGGAGGGTGGGAGCAACATGGCCGAAGGGAGGGTGGGAGCAACATGGCCGAAGGGTGGGTGGGAGCAACATGGCCAAAGGGTGGGTGGCAGGGTGGGAGCAACATGGCCAAAGGGTGGGTTGGAGGGTGGGAGCAACATAGCCAAAGGGTGGGTTGGAGGGTGGGAGCAACATAGCCAAAGGGTGGGTGGGAGGGTGGGAGCAACATGGCCAAAGGGTGGGTGGGAGGGTGGGAGCAACATGGCCAAAGGGTGGGTGGGAGGGTGGGAGCAACATGGCCAAAGGGTGGGTGGGAGGGTGGGAGCAACATGGCCAAAGGGTGGGTGGGAGGGTGGGAGCAACATGGCCAAAGGGTGGGTGGGAGGGTGGGAGCAACATGGCCAAAGGGTGGGTGGGAGGGTGGGAGCAACATGGGCAAAGGGTGGGTGGGAGGGTGGGAGCAACATGGCCAAAGGGTGGGTGGGAGGGTGGGAGCAACATGGCCAAAGGGTGGGTGGGAGGGTGGGAGCAACATGGCCAAAGGGTGGGAGGGAGGGTGGGAGCAACATGGCCAAAGGGTGGGAGGGAGGGTGGGAGCAACATGGCCAAAGGGTGGGAGGGAGGGTGGGAGCAACATGGCCAAAGGGTGGGAGGGAGGGTGGGAGCAACATGGCAAAAGGGTGGGTGGGAGCAACATGGCCGAAGGGTGGGTGGGAGGGTGGGAGCAACATGGCCGAAGGGTGGGTGGGAGGGTGGGAGCAACATGGCCGAAGGGTGGGTGGGAGGGTGGGAGCAACATGGCCGAAGGGTGGGTGGGAGGGTGGGAGCAACATGGCCGAAGGGTGGGTGGGAGGGTGGGAGCAACATGGCCGAAGGGTGGGTGGGAGGGTGGGAGCAACATGGCCGAAGGGTGGGTGGGAGGGTGGGAGCAACATGGCCGAAGGGTGGGTGGGAGGGTGGGAGCAACATGGCCGAATGGTGGGTGGGAGGGTGGGAGCAACATGCCCGAAAGGTGGGTGGGAGGGAGGGAGCAACATGGCCGAAGGGTGCGTGAGAGGGAGGGAGCAACATGGCCGAAGGGTGGGTGGGAGGGAGGGAGCAACATGGCCGAAGGGTGGGTGGGAGGGAGGGAGCAACATGGCCGAAGGGTGGGTGGGGAGCAACATGGCCAAAGGGTGGGTGGGAGGGCCGGAGCAACATGGCCGAAGGGTGGGTGGGAAGGTCGGAGCAACATGGCCGAAGGGTGGGTGGGAGCAACATGGCCGAAGGGTGGGTGGGAGGGTGGGAGCAACATGGCCGAAGGGTGGGTGGGAGGGTGGGAGCAACATGGCCGAAGGGTGGGTGGGAGGGTGGGAGCAACATGGCCGAAGGGTGGGTGGGAGGGTGGGAGCAACATGGCCGAAGGGTGGGTGGGAGGGTGGGAGCAACATGGCCGAAGGGTGGGTGGGAGGGTGGGAGCAACATGGCCGAAGGGTGGGTGGGAGCAACATGGCCGAAGGGTGGGTGGGAGGGTGGGAGCAACATGGCCGAAGGGTGGGTGGGAGGGTGGGAGCAACATGGCCGAAGGGTGGGTGGGAGGGTGGGAGCAACATGGCCGAAGGGTGGGTGGGAGGGTGGGAGCAACATGGCCGAAGGGTGGGAGCAACATGGCCGAAGGGTGGGTGGGAGGGTGGGAGCAACATGGCCGAAGGGTGGGTGGGAGGGTGGGAGCAGCATGGCCGAAGGGTGGGTGGGAGGGTGGGAGCAACATGGCCGAATGGTGGGTGGGAGGGTGGGAGCAACATGGCCGAATGGTGGGTGGGAGGGTGGGAGCAACATGCCCGAAAGGTGGGTGGGAGGGAGGGAGCAACATGGCCGAAGGGTGCGTGGGAGGGAGGGAGCAACATGGCCAAAGGGTGGGTGGGGAGCAACATGGCCAAAGGGTGGGTGGGAGGGAGGGAGCAACATGGTCAAAGGGAGGGTGGGAGCAACATGGCCGAAGGGAGGGTGGGAGGGTGGGAGCAACATGGCCGAAGGGTGGGTGGGAGCAACATGGCCAAAGGGTGGGTGGGAGCAACATGGCCGAAGGGTGGGTGGGAGCAACATGGCCGAAGGGTGGGTGGGAGGGTGGGAGCAACATGGCCGAAGGGTGGGTGGGAGGGTGGGAGCAACATGGCCGAAGGGTGGGTGGGAGGGTGGGAGCAACATGGCCGAAGGGTGGGTGGGAGGGTGGGAGAAACATGGCCGAAGGGTGGGTGGCAGGGTGGGAGCAACATGGCCAAAGGGTGGGTGGGAGGGTGGGAGCAACATGGCCAAAGGGTGGGTGGGAGGGTGGGAGCAACATGGCCAAAGGGTGGGTGGGAGGGTGGGAGCAACATGGCCAAAGGGTGGGTGGGAGGGTGGGAGCAACATGGCCAAAGGGTGGGTGGGAGGGTGGGAGCAACATGGCCAAAGGGTGGGTGGGAGGGTGGGAGCAACATGGCCAAAGGGTGGGTGGGAGGGTGGGAGCAACATGGCCAAAGGGTGGGAGGGAGGGTGGGAGCAACATGGCCAAAGGGTGGGAGGGAGGGTGGGAGCAACATGGCCAAAGGGTGGGTGGGAGCAACATGGCCGAAGGGTGGGTGGGAGGGTGGGAGCAACATGGCCGAAGGGTGGGTGGGAGCAACATGGCCGAAGGGTGGGTGGGAGGGTGGGAGCAACATGGCCGAAGGGTGGGTGGGAGGGTGGGAGCAACATGGCCGAAGGGTGGGTGGGAGGGTGGGAGCAACATGGCCGAAGGGTGGGTGGGAGGGTGGGAGCAACATGGCCGAAGGGTGGGTGGGAGGGTGGGAGCAACATGGCCGAAGGGTGGGTGGGAGCAACATGGCCGAAGGGTGGGTGGGAGGGTGGGTGCAACATGGCCGAAGGGTGGGTGGGGAGCAACATGGCCAAAGGGTGGGTGGGAGGGCCGGAGCAACATGGCCAAAGGGTGGGTGGGAGGGCCGGAGCAACATGGCCGAAGGGTGGGTGGGAAGGTCGGAGCAACATGGCCGAAGGGTAGGTGGGAGCAACATGGCCGAAGAGTGGGTGGGAGGGTGGGAGCAACATGGCCGAAGAGTGGGTGGGAGGGTGGGAGCAACATGGCCGAAGAGTGGGTGGGAGGGTGGGAGCAACATGGCCGAAGGGTGGGTGGGAGGGTGGGAGCAACATGGCCGAAGGGTGGGTGGGAGGGTGGGAGCAACATGGCCGAAGGGTGGGTGGGAGCAACATGGCCTAAGGGTGGGTGGGAGCAACATGGCCGAAGGGTGGGTGGGAGGGTGGGAGCAACATGGCCGAAGGGTGGGTGGGAGGGTGGGAGCAACATGGCCGAAGGGTGGGTGGGAGGGTGGGAGCAACATGGCCGAAGGGTGGGTGGGAGGGTGGGAGCAACATGGCCGAAGGGTGGGTGGGAGGGTGGGAGGAACATGGCCGAAGGGTGGGTGGGAGGGTGGGAGGAACATGGCCGAAGGGTGGGTGGGAGGGTGGGAGCAACATGGCCGAATGGTGGGTGGGAGGGTGGGAGCAACATGCCCGAAAGGTGGGTGGGAGGGAGGGAGCAACATGGCCGAAGGGTGCGTGGGAGGGAGGGAGCAACATGGCCAAAGGGTGGGTGGGGAGCAACATGGCCAAAGGGTGGGTGGGAGGGAGGGAGCAACATGGCCAAAGGGTGGGTGGGAGGGAGGGAGCAACATGGCCAAAGGGTGGGTGGGAGGGAGGGGGCAACATGGCCAAAGGGTGGGTGGGAAGGAGGATGGGAGCAACATGGCCAAAGGGTGGGTTAGCAACTTGGTCAAAGGGTGGGAGCAACATGGCCAAAGGGCGGGAGCAACATGTTCAAAGGGTGGGTGGCAGGGAGGGTGGGAGCAACATGTTCAAAGGATGGGAGCGAGGGTGGGAGCAACATCGCCAAAGGGAAGGTTTGCAACATGACCAAAGGGTGCTTGGGAGGGAGAGTGAGAGCAACTTGGCCAAAAGGGTGGGAGCATCATGGCCAAATGGTGTCAGGGAGGGTGAGAGCAACATGGCCAAAGGGTGGGTGGCAGGGAGGGTGGGAGCAACATGGCCAAAGTGTGGGTGGGAGGGAGGGTGAGAGCAATATGGCCAAAGAGTGGGTGAGAGGGAGGGTGGGAGCAACATTGCAAAAGGGTGAGTGGGAGGGAGGGTGGGGGCAACATGGCCAAAGGGTGAGTGACAGGGAGGGTGGGAGCAACATGGCCAAAGGGTGGGTGGGAGGAGGGGGGAGCAACATGGCCAAAGGGTGGGTGGGAGGAGGGGGGAGCAACATGGCCAAAGGGTGGGTGGGAGGAGGGGGGGAGCAACATGGTCAAAGGGTGGATGGGAGGAGGGGGGAGCAACATGGCTAAAGGGTGTGTGGAAGGGGGTTAAAGCAACATGGCATTGGGGAAAGTAACATAGCCAAAAGGTGGGTGGGAGGGGGTAAAGTAATGTGGCCAAAGGGTGGGTGGGAGGGAGGATAAGCAACATAGTGAAAGGGTGGGTGGGAGGGGGATAAGCAACATAGTGAAAGGGTGGGTGGGAGGGGGATAAGCAACATAGCGAAAGGGTGGGTGGGAGGGGGATAAGCAACATGGGCAAAGGGTGGGTGGGGGGAAGTATGTGGCCAAAGGGTGGGTAGGGGGAGGGAAGCAACATGGTTAAAGGGTGGGTGGGAGGGAGCGAGGGAAGCAACACGGTTAACGGGTGGGAGGGAGGGAGGGAAGCAACACGGTTAACGGGTGGGAGGGAGGGAGGGAATCAACATGGTTAAGGGTGGTTGGGAGGAGGGAAGCAACATGGTCAAAGGGTGGGTGGGAGGGAGGGGGGAAGCAACATGGCCAAAGGGTGGGAGGGAGGGAGGGGGGAAGCAACATGGCCAAAGGGTGGGTGGGAGGGAGGGGCGAAGCAACATGGCCATAGGGTGAGTGGGAGGGAGGGGGGAAGCAACATGGCCAAAGGGTGGGTTGGAGGGTGGGGAAGCAACATGGCCAAAGGGTGGGTGGGAGGGTGGGGAAGCAACATGGCCAAAGGGTGGGTGGGAGGGTGGGGAAGCAACATGGCCAAAGGGTGGGTGGGAGGGTGGGGAAGCTACATGGCCAAAGGGTGGGTGGGAGGGTGGGGAAGCTACATGGCCAAAGGGTGGGTGGGAGGGTGGGGAAGCTACATGGCCAAAGGGTGGGTGGGAAGGTGGGGAAGCAACATGGCCAAAGGGTGGGTGGGAGGGTGGGGAAGCAACACGGTTAAAGGGTGGGTGGGAGGGAGCGAGGGAAGCAACATGGTTAACGGGTGGGAGGGAGGGAGGGAGGGAATCAACATGGTTAAGGGTGGTTGGGAGGAGGGAAGCAACATGGTCAAAGGGTTGGTGGGAGGGAGTGGGAAGCAACATGGCCAAAGGGTGGGTGGGAGTGAGGGGGGAAGCAACATGGCCAAAGGGTGGGTGAGAGGGCGGGGGGAAGCAACATGGCCAAAGGGTGGGTGGGAGGGAGGGGGGAAGCAACATGGCCAAAGGGTGGGTGGGATAGAGGGGGCAAGCAACATGGCCAAAGGGTGGGTGAGAGGGGGGAACCAACATGGCCAAAGGATGAGTGGGAGGGGGGGAAGCAACATGGCCAAAGGGTTAAGCAACATGGGCAAAGGGTGGGTGGGAGGGGTTAAGCAACATGGGCAAAGGGTGGGTGGGAGGGGTTAAGCAGCATGGGCAAAGGGTGGGTGGGAGGGGGGAAGCAACATGGCCAAAGGGTGGGTGGGAGGGGAGGAAGCAACATGGCCAAAGGGTGGGTGGGAGGGGAAGAAGCAACATGGCCAAAGGGTGGGTGGGAGGGGAGGAAGCAACTTGGCCAAAGGGTGGGTGGGAGGGGGAAACAGCATGGCAAAAGGGTGGGTGGGAGGGGGGAAGCAACATGGCCAAAGGGTGGGTGGGAGGGGGCAAGCAACATGGCGAAAGGGGAGGGAAAGAAGATCTAACTCCTCCATCACAGCACGAGCAGGGGTTTGACATTAACCCCTTCGATGCTCATGACGGAGCGATTCCGTCATGAGCATCGGTTGGGCTGTGCTTATGACGGAACCGCTCCGTCATGAGCACAGCCCCTGGGGGAAGCGTTGGCGCTCCCCCCCTGGGGCATTGATCTTGCCCCCACAGAGGGGGGTGGCAGCGGAAGAGTTTCTGCTGCCACCCCCGACCCCCCCACGCTTCCCTATGACGTCAGCGCACACAGCGCATGCAGACGTCATCAGGAAGCGCTGGACGCGCTGGAAACCATTTGTTTCCAGCGCGTCCACGCAGGAGGAGGTAGGTTTTGGTCTCCGGTGGGGAGGGGGGGCCAAATCTGGATGTCTTGAGGCATCGGGGAGAGGAAACAGTGTTTCCTCTCCCCTGATGTCTCAATGCAGGGCATTCCTGGTGCACGATCGCGCACAGCGTCGCAATCGTGCACCAGGAATGCCTCCACTAGACACCAGGGATGTCATTTTCTGTGCAAGGGAAGCGACCCCTTGGGCAAGGGTCGCTTCCTATGGGGGAAATTTAATTTCAGACTTTTCTGCCAACCCCCCCATACCCCCCCCCCCCCCCACCCCCGAGCCAGGGAATTTGTTTTTTTTTTTAAATTGGAAGAGACCCCTTGGGCAAGGGTCGCTTTCAGGGGCCATATTTTAAAAAAAGTATATTCTGCCCCCCCTGGGGGCAGACCGGTTTGTTTAATTGGCCTTTTTTCCCCCAGGGGGGCAGAAAACCCCACTAGACACCAGGGAGTATTTTAAATGGAAGCGAGGGTTCCTTCCTTATGGGCCTAAATAATTTTTAAGACTTTTCTGCCCCCCCCCCCTGCCCCGGGACAGATCACCTAGATCAGCCCGTTTATTTGGCCTTTCTGCTCCCATTTGGGTAGTGACATAGCGTGTTATAATGTGAATTGTTTTAATTTCTTGTGAATTGTAAGTGTAATGCTTTATTTCTCCCTTTTTGTTCTAGTTCAAGGCTTTTGCTCTTTAGACTGTTGCAGGTTGCGGTTTCGTTACAGGTGGTTCTGCTGTTTGTGTAGTTGCATGTGTTTGGTAAGAGACTTTTTTTATACAATGTAAATGAGTTTCATTTTTCTGCATGAAAGTGTTTTTTGCAAATTGCTTAATAATACCAGTATGTTTGGCTTCTGTTTTTTGAGTGTCTAAAACGTTTTGCATTTGTTCTTGATGTGTATTTTGTTGTCTTTTGAGTAATTGTTTTTTTTTTCTTTCTAGTGGGATATCGTTGATTTTTGCTGTGTCTTTGCAGAGTAGGTGCTGGTGAGTGTAGCTGTCTCTTGTAAGTGAATCATATAGTTTTTGAGTATTTAGCTCTATGTGATAAAGGCACACATTTTTATACTTACTTATTTTGCACAGTGTTGGTTGTTGTTGACTTGTTTGTGCAGTCTCCATTCTTAGTAAGAATAATGGCTAGCCGCAGGATTACTGCTCAGCAGGTTGTTGGTATGCTTTTTGAGTTTTCCTCTGACCATGGTCCAGAGACTGACTCTGATTCTGAGGCAGAGGTGGGAGGGGAAGATTCAGGCAGTGAGTTTTCTCTCCACATGGCATCATCCGATGATGAAGCTACTCTCAGTGCGGATGAAGCTACTCTTAGTGCGGATGAAGTGCCTGTGTTAGAGGAGGACATTGATGTGCCGATAGTGCGGCAAGAGGCATCTGCTGCCTGGGGCTGCAAGACTTCCCGTTGGTATAGTGCGGCAAGAGGCATCTGGGCTGCAGCCTGGGGCTGCAAGGCTTCCAGTTGAAAGTGCTGACCTCAGGGTTGCCCCAGGCATGGTGCAGTCGGTATTGCCAGACTTTACTGGTGTTTCAGGGTGTAGAGTGAATACTGAAAACTTTTGGCCAATACATTTTTTTCAGTTGTTTATGGACGATGTGTTTTTGGCAGAGATTTTTGAGCAGACTAATTTGTATGCCGAACAGTTTGAGGGTCAACAGTGCCAGCCTTAAGCCCCACTCTAGAGCTACCCGGTGGACTCCCACAAATCTGGAAGGGATGAAGAAGTTCTTGGATTTAACTTGTTTGATAGGCTTGCTAAGGAAGCCATCAATGTCTTCATATTGGTCTACTAGTCCCTTGATGGCAACTGCTATATTTCCGGTAGTCATGAGTCGTGATAGGTATTTGCTTCTGATGATGCATTTTGTCGATAATGGTTTAGTGTTGCAACGAGATCACCCTGATTGTGACCGTCTTTTTAAGATTTGGCCTGTCAGTCAGTCAGTCAAAAGTCTTTATTCGGTTTAAGTGCAAACCATAAAAGCATACTACAATAAAAGACACTTAGAAAGATACTATTTCATTTTAAATAATCACTACAGCTAAAAACACATTAACACGAATTAATAAAAACAAAGCAGCAAATCCATTTAAAAACATTAAAAGAGGATACAGTTCATTTCCTCAGAAATCTAATTGCAACAGATAAAAAATTTGCAATGTTAAAAGTTTCCCAAACATCATTTAACATCTGAAGGTAAAGAAGAGCAGGTCTCACCTGCACAAAGCCTTTGTTTTTTAATATAGGGAGTAAAAATCGTTTCCTAATATCAATAAAGTGCTCACAGAAGAAAAGAAAATGTGTCATATCCTGTAATGAAAAGTTGTCACAGGAACAAGGGCCAAGATCCTCAACCCTTTTCCAGCCTTTCCTTTCTCCGTGCAATAGGTGTAATTGATTTAATCTGAATCTAGTCAATAGGAAACGGTGATTTACATTTGTGACATATCCTAGGTATGGTTCCATGGATGGTGTTGTTTTGCATAGCTGGTGAGCCCTAACGGTGCCCTTTACCAGCTCATTCCCTTCCCTATCCATGGTAGATATATGCATAAATGTTTCTTTGCACCATTTTATATCTCCCTTTACTAGGGCTTCTGGGGACTGATATAATTCAGGTCTACCTAGCTTTATTGCCAGGTTCTGAATATATTTCAGCCAAGGTATGCGTGATCCATAATCTAGTAATGTACAATCTTTCATAATTGTACGATTGAGCTGTAGGTCCGGGTTTAGCCAAATGTTAATCCATTTCAATAATGGGGCCAGGGCAATGCTGTCTTCTACAAAACCGATTCCAAGCTCCTGATGGACATTATAATTAGCAGTTGAGATCGGAACTGAAAGGAGGTTTTTTAGGAACCTATCCTCGATAATCTGAATACTTTTAACATTTTTAATGCCCCATACCTCGACTCCATACATTGCCAAAGAGAAACACTTTGCTCTATAAACTTGAATAAGGGCCTTCATTGGTCTGGCACCTAGCTTTCTAGCAAAGCCTAGGACAGCCACAGTCGCTCTAGATAAAACAATCTTTTTTGCTGTTATTTGGGTTACCCAAGAACCTTGGTCATCAAAAAGAACACCCAAGTAAGGGAATGATGATACCCTGGATAATTGGTGGCCCCCACATTTAAAAGTTTTAATCTTTGAAGATTTCGAACCGATAGCCATAACATGCGATTTTGTAAAATTGACAGTTAAATCCAAAGCCTTCATAAAGCCCGAAAATGAATCTAGCAGTAACTGAAGGCCCACTTCCGTTCTTGCGAGTAAGGCGGCATCATCGGCGTATAAGAGTGTGGGAATTAAGCATTTCCCTGCACAAGGGATATCATTACATGAGGTGATTAAAGCATTATCTAATTCATTTATATAAAGAGTAAAAAGCAGAGGTGCCAAAATGCACCCGTCTAACTCCATTAGATATGGGTATGTCTTTTGTACAATTACCCAGTTGGTCATACCGTACTGTGGCCGATAAATCCCTATGTAGATCAGCTAAGAAGTAGACGATGTTTTTGTCTACTCTATGGGATAGGAGCAAGGACCACAGTTTTGACCGATTTACACGGTCAAAGGCCGATGACAGGTCCATAAAGGCTACCAATAAAGTTCCCTTCTTGGCCACCGTGTATTTGCCTATTAATAGTTGTAGATTTAGACATTGATCTATGGTGCCCATCCCTTTTCTGAATCCATACTGGACCTTAGAGAGTGTTCCTGTTTCCTCTAACCAACCAGTCAGTTGGGCAAGGACCACCCTCCCCAGTACTTTCACAGAAGAATCTATTAAGGATATTGGACGATAAGAACTCGGATCACCTCTGTCGCCTTTTTTATATATAGGTATGATGACAGATTTCGCCCAGGTCGGAGGCAGACCCAGTTGACAAGCATTAGTGAAAACGTTGAATAAAATTTTAGACCAGGTTTTTATATCTGATTTGAAAAGGTCTGCCGGGACTCCATCAGGTCCCGGCGCCTTATTACTTGTCATTTGCATGATGGCATGTGTGACCTCTAATTCTGTAAAAGACAGGGTGTAATTCTCCAAGTTTAGTGGGGGCGTCACCCTAGGGCCATCTCCATCATACACCTGTTTGAAATAACTAAACCATTTTTCTTCCTGAATACCGCAGTCAAGCTCATTATTACTTTTACTATTAAAAAAAGGCTTGTTTACCACGGACCAGAATTTGGCACTATTTTTGATAACATCTATGGATAAAAGTTAATTCCAAGCCTCTTCCCTAATTTCATTTTTACGCTTATTCTGGGCCTTTTTATAGGCTTTCCTAAGTGCAGCGATTTCTGCTTTGTCAGGTGGGACAGCTTTCAAAGCTCTCAATAACGTCCGTTGGGCTAATGAGCAACTGTGATCAAACCATTTCTCCCCGTTCATGGGTTTGGCCTTACAAACTTTTTTGAGGTCACTATTTACCTGTGAACAGATTTTACCATAAGCTGTCAGGACCACTTCACCAATAATTCCATCTTGCAAGCACGTATACATTTCATCCCCAACCTTTCCCAACAAATTTTCATTGAAGTCCTTTGTTACCACTCGGCACCATTTCAGGCGACGTGTTGAAGATTTGGCCTGTCATTGATCACTTTGTTGATCGATTATCTGAGATCTATGCTCCAGGGAAAGAAATTGCAGTGGATGAGTCTTTGATGTTGTTCAAGGCCCACTTGGTTTTTAGGCAATACATTCCTAGTAAGAGGGCACGCTATGGAATTAAGGTGTATATGCTGTGTGACAGGAGGACTGCATATGTCTCTAATTTCAGGGTGTACACCGGTAAGGAATCAAGGATTAAACACCTTGATTGTCCGTCCACTTTTGGAATGACTGAGAAAATTGTGTGGGAACTTGGTAGGGGATTTTTTAACAAAGGCCACCATTTATATGTAGATAACTTCTACACTGGTGTGCGGTTGCTCAGGGAATTGGCCAAAGTGGACACTGTTGCTTGTGGCACAATCCACTCTAACCGTAAAGGTTTCCCAAAAGAACTTGTTTGTCAAAAGCTTGTACGGGGACAGTGCAGTGCGTTGCGTTGCGAGGAGCTTCTAGCTGGGAAGTTTTCAGACAGGAGAGATGTCTACATGCTGACTACCATCCAGCACTGCACCTGTGACTGTTTGGGGTCAGGTTGCTGAAGCGCGCAAACCTGTGTGCATTTTAGACCATAATAGGCACATGGGTGGTGTTGACAGAGTAGATCAGAGGTTGGAACCTTACACTGCTCTTCGTAAAACTTACATTTGGTACAAGAAGTTGGCTATGCATCTTTTCCACTTGGCAACCTTTAATGCCTTTGTTGTGTTCCAGGATTCTTGTCCTGAGTCAAAGATGACTTTTGCTAAGTTTCAGGAGTCTGTAATAGGCAGCCTTGTTTTAGTGGAACAGGCAAGTGTTCCTAAAGTTGGAGTGGTGGAGGATGGTGCTAGATTGAAAGATCGCCACTTTCCTGATCACATTCCTCCCAAAACCCTCAAAGACTTTCCCAGTAGGAGATGTAGAGTCTGTTGGCGAAGAGGTATGCGGAAGGAGACTCGTATGTACTGCCCCGAGTGTCCTTCTAACCCTGGGCTGTCTGTGCCTGCTTGTTTTAGAATGTACCACACGCAAAATAATTTTTGGGAGCATCCATGAGTGGTAAAGTGAACTGCCTGGCCTCTATTGTTTAATATTTTTTGGTCAGTTTCAAGGTTGGCAGTTGTGTAGTGTATTTAGTTTCAGTTTTTGTGTTAGTAGATTTGTATCTATTTGCAATTTGTTTGTGTTTTCTTATTTACATTTAAAAAAATCCTAAATGTGATGTTGGTGTGCGTGGAGTGGCGCTTGTCTGGCGGTGTGCGTGGTCTGGCGGTGTGCGTGGTCTGGCGCTTGGCTAGCGGTGTGTTTGTACTAGCGCTTGGCTGGCGGTGTGTTTGTACTGGCGCTTGGCTGGCGGTGTGCTTGGACTGGCGCTTGGCTGGCAGTGTGGTGTGCGTGGACTGGCGCTTGGCTGGCAGTGTGCGTGGACTGGTGCATGCCTGATGGTGTGGTGTGCGTGGACTGGCGCTTGGCTGTCGGTGTGCGTGGACTGGCGCTTGGCTGGCGGTGTGTTTGTACAGGTGCTTGGCTGGCGGTGTGCGTGGACAGCGCTTGGCTGGCGATGTGCGTGGACTGGCACTTGGCTGGCGGTGTGGTGTGCGTGGACTGGCGCTTGGCTGGCGATGTGTGTGGACTGGCGCTTGGCTGGCAGTGTGCGTGGACTGGCGCTTGGCTGGCAGTGTGCGTGCACTGGCGCTTGGCTGGCAGTGTGCGTGGACTGGTGCTTGGCTGGCGGTGTGTGTGGACTGGCGCTTGGCTGGCGGTGTGCGTGGACTGGCACTTGGCTGGCGGTGTGCATGGACTGGCGCTTGGCTGGCGGTGTGGTGTGCGTGGACTGGCGCTTGGCTGGCGGTGTGTGAGTAGTGACTAGCTGCTGGTCACTACACACACTGCTAGCCAAACGCCACTCAACGCAATCCATGAGCTGGTGTGGTTGCTGTGTCAGGAATGTTGGCGTGTGAAAGTGATGGGCCCTTGAATGGCGCTGTCTGCTGGTGTGAGTGTTGTAATGTGCTGGGCCCGCGGCTGACGTTGTGAATGGTTTTATATGTGTCACACGTATGAAAGGTGTATGAATGGCCTGTAAAGAGGTTGGTGCCTTGTCGTGGCTTTACAGCTCACGAGCTGTGAGTCAATGGTTCAGTTTCTCACCCTTTCAATTATTAACAGTGCATTTCATTTTTATGAAATCTCTTGTTAATAATATTTAATATACTGAACCATCACTCGCCCTCGTGCCAAATCCAACCAGTATGTATGTGTGCTAGAGGAATAGGTAGTTGTGCATAAAAATGTGTCTTTTCTGTTTTTATCAAGCAGGGTGTACCTTGTCCTTTTTTGTGAATGTTGTAATGTGTTGGTTTTGTGCCTGGTAGTGTAAATGGTCTTGTGCGTATCATGTATGAAAGGTGTGTGAATGGCCTGTAAAGCGGTTGGTGCCTTGAAGTGGCTTTACAGCTCACGAGTTGCGAGTCACTGATTCAGTTTTTTGTCCATTCAATTATTGACATTGCATTTCATTTTTGTGAAATCTCTTGTTTATACAATTTTATGTACTGAACCATCACTCGCCCTCATGCCAAATCCAACCAGTATGTGTGTGTGCTTGTGGAATAGATGGCTGTGCAGTAATCTTTGTCCATTTTGTCTCTCTGCCAAGCTGTACATTTCATTTAAGAATAATCTAACAACTGTAGTTTTTGTCGTAAACTAAACACCCATGGGAGTGCATGGTGATGTCTCTCTTGTGGATCCCAACAAGTTATCTTACCCACAATGTCCTGCAAACCTCAAAATGTGACTGTGACCGTTTTTAAGGATGATTGGACATCGCCAATGTCGTCGTGCATTGTACGATATCCAACGGCTGGATAATTATCTTTGTGTTGCAACACTTACCCTGTATTTGAAAAAAGTGATTTCTACCAGGAAAAGGATGATTTCATAATGTATTTTGCCGCAAATCTTTGGGTATTATGTATTTTTAATCAAAAGTTTTATGAATCAATGTATTCTTTGGTTTTTTTTTATGTATACTTTTATGATTGTTTTCACAATCGAATAAAGTTTTTCTGATCTGACTGTGACATGTTCCTTGCATTATTGTGCCCAAATTTTCACACGGCATAAAGTAACAACAAATTTCCAACCCCCCCAGCATTTCTCCAAGTATCCCAATAGAAATGGTACCTCACTTGTACGGGTGGGCCAAGTACCCGCGGCAGGGAAGGGCCCAAAACCTATTGATGTGACATCAAAATTACCTATCACAAACCAACCTGGTTTTGCAAGGGGGGTCCCATGAGTTTTTCACCCGGGGCTCGGCAGCCATCTCTAGGGAAACCTACCTCAAAAACTAAAGCTAGGCACTTTGCCAAAAAAGGGTCATTTTTCACTGTGAAATTGAGGTGTGTCCACGTTGCGTTTTGCGCCATTTCCTGTCGCGGGCACTAGGCCGACCCACACAAGTGAGGTACCATTTTTCTCTGAAGACTTTGGGGAATGCGGGGTAGGTGGAAATTTGTGGATCCACGCAGATTCCAGAACTTTCCCCCACAGAAATGTGGGGAAAATGTTTTTTTTTTAAACAATTATTTAGGTTTGCAAGGGATTCTGGGTAACAGAACCTGGTGGGAGGCAGTCAAGTCACCACATCCTGGATTGCCCTGGGTGTCTAGTTTTGACAAATGTATAGGTTTGCTAGGTTTCCCTAGGTGCCGGCAGAGCTATGGTTCAAAAACTACAGCTAGGCACTTTGGAAAAAAGGGTAATTTTTCATTGTGAAAATGTGGTGTGCTCACATTGTGTTTTGAGCCGTTTCCTGTCGTGGGCACTATGCCTACCCACACAAGTGAGGTACCATTTTTATCATGAGACTTAGGGTAATTCAGATTTGTAAAGCAACTGTTATTACCTATTGACTTTCGATGCATTTCTGACTTCCAAATGAAAGACATTGTGTAAAAAAGAAGTCATTTTGAAAAATGCTCATGCTAGTATGAGTATTCCCAATTTCGAAAATGTGCAAATATCTTCTGTTTCTAAACTCTATAATTTGTTCCCATTTCAGAAATACATAGGTGTCTTTCATACCGATTTTTCCATGTATACATTTTCCCACAATAATTGCTATATAGCCAGTACATAATAAAAAGCCATTGCAAATTGCTGCTCAGTTTTTGACTCTGGGTTCGTCGGGTTCTTGGTGAACCTACAAGTCCTATATATCCCCACAACCAGTAAGGTCCAGCGGATGTAACGGTATATTGCTTTCAAAGAGCTGTCATAATAATAAGAAGTTACAGGTGAAAACGTTGACACAAAAGGCTTTTTTTTTTTTTAAACTAATTTTCAATTTTTCCTATATTTAACTGTTTGTTTCTATAAAGAAACCTTGATGGACTGCACCCCCCCTCCCTTTAGTTGACATCATCAAGCTATTCCACCCGGCCGCGAACGTGTCGAGGCCTGTGCCCCTCCTCGTGGTGGTGGCCTACAAATGCTACCGCCGTCGCCTCTAACTCACCCAAGCCCGGACTCCTTACGCCCCGGCCATACCGCTCGAGGGTTCTCCTAGCGGGCAGGGGGTGCTTAGTGCTTCGGAACTTGTGGACTGAGCGCTGTAGACATTCAAACGCTGGGGGATCTTTACCGGGAGGGTGCCCTCCTCTCGTTCGCCTCCCTAGCGGAGGAGACGGGGCTGGCTCCCGGCCACTTTCTCCGTCACCGGTCTTTGATAGCGACGCTCAAGAGCCGTTGGGGAGATCTCAGGGAGGAACCGGAACAACATCTTACGATGCAATATCTCCATGTAATGGGACGGGGGAGGCTTCTGGTTCGGTGGTTTGCGGCCTCCCTGCGCACACATGCGGCGATCAGTCTGGCCCCGCTGCGTCGTAAGTGGGAGGCGGACTTGGCCCGGTCCATGGCCAACAAGGAATGGGACAGGGCGCTGCAGGGCCCGACGAAGATTCCTAGGATCATGCGTTTCCGCCAAATAAAATTCTTCATCTAACATAGAGCGTATCTCACGCACGAATCCATCAATAGATACTTCCATCGTATAGATGTGGGCTGCCCTCGCTGTGCGGAGCTAGATGCCGGACTAATCTACATGTTGTGGAGCTGTCCCGCATTGTGTTCGTACTGGCAGACAGTGCGAAAGGCGCTCCGTGCGTGCACAGGTCGCAATATCCCGTTCGAATTGCCAGCCTACCTGTTACACCTCTTCCACATAACTCCATCCATGAAAGTCACCTCTCGGTTTATCGACCTGGGGTTAGTGGTGGCAAAGCGGCTGCTCACTAAACGCTGGAAAGCAGCTGATTCACCACACGCACGGGCATGGCGGGGTTCACTCCTGTTGTGGGCTAAGGCGGAGGGCACGGCTCTCTTGAGGGAAGAAACACTAGGCCTCAGGAAGACGCCCATAGCAACCCAGTGGGAGGCACTTTTGCAGACCATGATGCGATTAGATGGGGATCCTGTAGTGATTTGTCAGGTGCGCGACGTGGGCACTCCCCTAGGGGGGCCTGGCACCAGTCAACCCAGATGAGGGGCATGGCGTACTGTAGCGAGGGCATAGCTGACTAGGTTGGGCGCAAAAGCAAATGTGATATTGTCTGCAAAGCAGTTTGTATGAGGGGCACCGGGATGGGGGATGGACTAAGGGACATGGATAGGCGATACTAGAACACAGGTCGGACTTTGCTGCTGTTGTTGTTTTGGTTGGGCACTTGAAGTTCTGCCACTGTTATTCCATGTTTTGCTAACTGTTTATGGAGACACACTGGGGGAGAGTGGGTGGAGTGCTAGCATTCTTCTATCGGGGTTGTCTCTCTGTGGTATGATACCAAAAGTGACTTTATAGTTACCGCCACAGTTGAGAGGCCTCCAATGTCGGCATGAGACAAGGAGGTGTATCCACTCCCCATCAATCAATGTACACTTGCCTGGGTAAATATCAACGGTACAAACACTAATGTAAGTTGTTCTGGCTTCATAATGTACTGTAAGCTTCATTAAACTTCAATAAACAGATTTATAAATAAAAAAAGAAACCTTAAAGGATCTACACAAATGACCCCTTGCTGAATTCAGAATTTTGTCTACTTTTCTAAAATATATAGCTTTCCAGGATCCATTATTGCTTTCATACCCATTTCTACCATTAACTGGAAGGAGGTTGAAAGCACAAAAATAGCAAAAATAGGCTATGTCCCAGAAAAATGCCAAAACCGTGTAAAAAATGTTGGTTTTCTGACAAAAGTCTATAATTCCCTAAAAGCTGGGAAAATTGTGATTTCAGACCCACAAACCCTTTTTTGATACCATTTGCAGGGAAAAACTCAGACGCTTTCATTTACAGCCCTTTTTCCCATTTTTCCCCAAAAACCCAAAATGTAGCTGTATTTTGGCTAATTTCTGGGACCCCTCCAGGGGAATCCACAAACCCTGGGTACCTTTAGAATCCCCATGATGCTGGAAGAAAAGGACGCAAATTTGGCTTGGATACCTTATGCAGTCCAAAAAGTTACAGGGGCCTAAGCGCGCACTACCCCAAATAGCCAAAAAAAGGCTTAGCACAGGGGGGGGGGGGGGGGGGGGGGGGTGAGGTCTAGCAGCGAAGGGGTTAATCAAGATGCATCAGTTTGTGCTCAGTGTATTCTCCACAACAAGCATTAAAAATGCAATAGGTCTCGCCTTTGATTAAGTCAAATCCATTTGCTTTGCTATACAATACCATTAGCAAAGCAAATGGCTTTAACTTAATCAAGGGCGAGACCTATTGCATTTTAAATGCTTGTTTACCTTTGGAACAGACCTTTAGGAAAGATCTGGAGATCCACCTGTTTAATGCTTATAGTCAGGTTGCTAGCAGGTTTGTAGGGTGGTCATGCTGCTAGTGCCGGTCCCAACACTGCCTAATGTAGAGGTTGCCTAATGCCTTGACAGCCTACTGTTGATTCCACCTCAGCCCTCTTTTGTCCACCACCCTACACTTCCTGTTTCTTTATCTCACTTTTGCAGATTCTGTTTCATCCCTTCTTTATGCCTTTGACACTGTTTTTGTATCTTTAGCTTTCTTTCTCCCTTTTCTGCCTTCTATCTCTTGCTCAGGGTCAAAGTCAGATGATGAAAAATAAGTCCCAGTCCAGACAGCAGGACAAGGTATGCAGTGGTGTGAAGGTCTTAAATCCCTGGTTAGGCGCAGATCTTAGGGGTCTGTCTGTCTCTCCCCTTTACACGCTGAATCAGTCCGAATGGAGGCATCTATCACTTACGTTTTTACAGCAGTGGCATGGTGACCCCCCCGTACTTTAGCAGCTACAACGGGTGGGTTTCTTCATGGGCCTCTTCTGTCTGTAACTCAGCAGACTAAGGCTCATAATTAATACGAAAGGTGATTGGCTGAATTGATGGATGGATGTATGCGTGAAAGGATGGAGGATGGATGGCTGAGTGAAGTGTGGATGGATGGATGAGCGGATCGATGGATGAGTGGATGGAGGTATGGGTGATGAATGGATGGAGTGATGGATTGGGTGGGTGGATGGGTGCATGGATTGGTTTGCTGGATGGACTGGGGAGGTGGATGGATGGATGGTTGAGCGAAACGGCGTATGGAAGGATAAGTGAAAGGGTGGATGGATGCATGGATGAGTGAAAGGGTGGATGAATGAGCGAAAGGATGGATGGATGCTTGATAAAATGGATGGATCAATGGATGGATGATGAGTAGATGGAGGTATGGGTGATGGATTGATTGGGTTGGTGGATGGATGGGTGGATAGTGGTTTCCCCCATGACATCATCCCATGTACACTGAATTGCCAGCGTTGGTGCAGGGGCATCCTCACGCAATGCTCTGTAAAGCTGTGAGACCAAATGTTTCCCGCCAGCCAGGCCCAGCCCAAGAGTTTCACAAGCACCAGAGACGTCTCTTGAAGATCAGAGAAAGATGGCCAAATACCCTGCACAGTGGCAACTAACTTTATATATTGCAGAACTGACCAGCCCTTAGGTAAAATGTTTCTATCACCTCAGCCAATGTGATAAATCCCTCATTGGGATACAAATCCTGCAGTACCTTGCAGCCCCTGCTCTCCACGTTTCCACCTTCATCTGGCAGGTATGCTCTATAAAAGACCGCCGAGTCCATAGGCTTAATTCAGGCACATACGGGGATCTACACAGCACTTTGTGGTCCATATGTTCCCAGGCCTTGCATATCTGTGCCACCACGAAGGGCACAAGGTTGGTAACCCTATTTCAAGACATTAACAGCTGAGGGAGGGAGGTGGACCCATGTGTTCCTTCCAAAAATCATTTCGCCCAATTGCTTCCGTCGTCTAGCCAGTAGGACGCATGCTGAAGTCGGGTAGCCAGATAATAAAGTTCCATCCATGGAACCTCCATCCCTCCCCAATGCCAAATCCTGTTCAGAGTAGCCAGTCCCACCCGCTTCATTCCTGCTGCACATAAAAGGTCTACTATAAGTTTGTCCACCTCCTTGAATGTCTGTTGGGGTATACCAAACATTGTGCCCTGTAAAATGTACAAGCAGTGACGCAACATGATAATTTTAACCAGGGCGATCTTGCTAATCAGGGAGAGAGAGAGTGTATTCCAAAAGATCACCGACGCACCAGTAGCCTACCCATGTTATATTGATGGAATGATTTCGGATATCTTGTCACCTGGATACCTAGGTATCTGACCCTAGTGCTCTCCCATTTGAGGTCTAACCCTGGGAGGTCTTACAGCACCACGTCTTCAAAACACCCAAAGGGAATAATTTAGACTTTGCGCGATTCACCTGAAGACCAGAGAAGTCCCCCAAACTCTGAGAGAGTAGACTGCAAATTCAGGACAGAATATATCAGTTGATGCAAATATACCAGTGCATCATCCGCATATAAAGACATTACAGGCATGGTGGCCTCCACTTTCACGCCCCAACCCATCAGTACCGACCTGAACCTACAAGCCAATGGCTCTATGTTAAGGCAAATAGAAACAGTGAAATCGGCCAACCCTGTTTGGTCCCCCTATGCAATTGAACTGGTCAGACACCATGTGCCCGATGTACACCCCGGAAAATATAACAGCTGCACCCACCGGACGTACGAATCTTCAAACCCCATGGCCCTCAATACCTGCCATAAATAGAAATACTCCCATGCCAATGTGTCGAACACCTGCTCAATGTCTAACAAATCATGAGCAATAATTTTCCTCAACCAGAATAGGGGCATGTAGAGCCAGCAAAAGGTGATGAAGATATAACAGTGTTTTGCACTGGGGGATAAACCCGCACTGGTCCTCATGTACCAAAGAAGGCGGGAGATGTAACCGTCTAGCCGCTAACATTTTACTGAAGATCTTCACATCCACATTCAGCATTGAAAAAGAATGGTACGAAGACCCCTCCATCACATCCCTAACGGGCTTGGGGAGCATCACTATTAGCGCCTCTCTCATGGACTCCAGCAATATCCTCCAAGCATAGGCCTCCTTATATACGACAATCTGCAAAGTCCCCCACCCTCGACTAATAGAACTCTGTGGGCAACCCATCTCCTCCCTTCGCCTTACCGGTATTCGGGCCTTAATAGTCGCAACAACCTCGGCTCTATCTATGGGGTCATCAAGCGCTGTTATATCTTCTTCTGAAAGTCGGGCAAGCAGGAGCGCTGCCAGATATTCCCTCGCATCCCCGCACCATGGGTGGCGCATATACGTTCTGCAAGTGTTCAGCGAATACTTCAGTGATAACCTGCTGTGAGCGATCCTTGCACCACCCCTTCCTTAATCCCTACAAAAGGAACACTGGGAGTCTCCTTTTTGAGGAGGGAGGCCAGCAGTCGGACCCGCCTTGTCCCCCAACTCGTGTAGCCTTTGCCGAAATGCTACCCTAACAAATTTGTCAAGCCTATCCCAGGCCTCAAACAACTCGCTTTTGCATACCTTCCAATCTCTCAGTGCCTCAGGCGCCCCCACTAAGGCACTCGCCAAATCACTCAACTGTTTCTACTGTAGCTTTATAGTTTGAAGACCCCCATAGCTCAACTTAATGCACTCCCCCGCAAAAACTACCTTCACAGCGTTCCATTCAGTTGCTCTGTGCTTAGGGCTGTCCCAGTTTTCTTTAAAATAATGATCCAGCACTTCTGAAATCATGAGCACAAAGACTGGATCAGTCAGTGACTCCACCCTCAGCCTCCACATCGGGATCTTGGGGGCTTGCCTGGCCACAATATGAGTAACCAATACTGGGGAATGGTCCGAAATATACCTCGCCAGATATGTGACCTCCATAACATTATACACTGTACACTTCGTCACTATCCAGTTATCCAGCCAACTATGTGTCCCAGTCGTGGGAGTAAAACAGGAGTAAGACTGCACTCCGGTGTTGCGCTCCCTCCAAACATTGTGTAGCCCCAAACCATTTATCAACTCCTTCAATGCCCCATACTTACCCGTTTTAGGACCCTCATGCGGAGGAGAATGGTTAAACTGCCCATCAAGCACACAGTTAAAATCCCCAGCCAATATCAGGTGCACTCCAAGGTAAGATGTCATGGTACCTGCAACGGCCTCAAAGAACCACGCATCATCCAGGAAAGGAGCATATACATTTGTGACACAAACGTTTCTGCCACCCAGGCAACCGAACAGGACTACAAATCGGCAGTTTGCATCTTCACTCACCCCCTTTTTGCTAAGCCGCACACCTCTAGATCAGCACCCCTGTAGCAAAGCCTAAATATGAAGTTGCATAAAGTTAACCCCCACCAACTTAGCTTCAGGTAACCAATACAGTCATGCCACACATGTGTTTCCTGCAAGAGTGCTACAGCTACTTCGTACCAGTGGAGGTAGGTATATACCTTGTGGTGCTTAGCCACCTGCCCTAGGCCATGCACATTCCACGTTACGAACTTCCACTTAGCAACCATCCAGTCTCTAGTGTCCCCCATCCCAACTGTCAATAGAAAAGGGTACCCACATCCAATAGCATACCACATGACACACGCTGCAGCACAATATAACAAATCCAGTTCCCTTAACTGTAGCCAGAAAATTAACTTCTGAAAACTCCCATCCCCATCCTCAGGCAGTGAACCTAAACAAGCACGACCTGCAACCGGCAGGTCAGCATCCACTGCCTCATTCCACTCCAGAGAAGCCACATCCTTGACTTCCCCACATGCAACTTGCAGAGAGTAAACAATTCCCCAGGAGGGGCAAGGCCTGAGGGTGCTCAAACCTCCTCCAAGGGATCGCCTCCCTCCACGGTCTCCGCTTGCCTGTGAATCAGATGAGCATCCAACCATATTTTGGCCCCACTGAATCCAGCAGCATCGCATACCCATCATTTAGTTTGTTGACATGATGTGCACCAGTTCCTAACACAATTACTCTTGAATATCAATAAACGCCCAATGAAGCAGCGCTTCAAATGTCAGTATTAATAGACCATTCAGTTCGTAGAGAGATCCCCCCCAGTCTGTACTGTCACTCAGAGTTTCTCGGTTCCCCATGACACAAAAAGGAGTCCCTGGTGTCGGGAACGGAGTCCGAGTCCATCCCCTCCCAGGGAGTTACATTTTGTTCAGCAGAGCCAACAGAGTGCCTCCTCAGCTGTGTAGATTTCCTGCTGAAAACCCCATTAGGCGGTTGTTTGCAAAAGACCGCCCGAGTGCCGTCACATGCAGTCTGTCCATTCAATCTCCCGCCTCCTCAGGTTTGTTAAAAAAGAAAGCCTTGGGGCGTGGCTTGGCGCCGGCAAATTGATAGCCTGGTTGGATAAAAAGCAGACAGCGCAGAGGGTGGTATCGGAGCTTCAGACTGAGAGGAGCGCTTTCCTTACTGAGCCACAGGAGATAATTAGGGAGTTCGCATCGCATTTTAAAAACGTATACAGCAAGGGATCTATGCTGCCAGAGGAGGCTTCCTCCGAGCTTCTTAAAGATATTGGGCTACCCATTCTTTCGGACAAAGATCGGGAGACTTTGGACGGTGTACTTACCTTGGAAGAACTGACCAAGGCAATCAAGGACCTCCGACCTGGGAAAGCTCTAGGACCCAATGGTCTCCCTATAGAGTTGTACAAGCTCAAACCAGACTGCCTGGGCACGCACCTTAAGAATATGTTTGAGGACAGTAAAGCGCTGGGGAGGCTTCCGAGGGACCAACATATCGCCACACTGGTGGCCATCCCTAAAGAAGGGAGACCTAGAGAACTGTGCGCCTCCTATAGGCCAATATCGCTACTGAACGCTGAACCCAAAATCCTGGCGAAGCTCCTGGCAAACAGGACCAAGCCGATCATTACCAAACTGATCCACCCAGATCAGTCGGGCTTTATGCCGCACCGTAATACAGCGCTCAACTTGTGACGACTCCATGGAGTATTGGGACGCTGCCATATGATCCAGGAAGATGCGGTGGTCGTATCCTTGGATGCCGCTATGGCATTCGACACGCTCGAGTGGCCCTATATGATGACGGTCCTCAAAAAGATGGGCTTCGGTCCTAATTTCATCGGGTGGGTACGCCTCCTCTACACTGAGCCACTAGCCCAGGAGGTAGTAAATAATAAGATCTCAGAAGTCTTTACTCTGGAGAGGGGGACGCGCCAGGGTTGCCCCCACTCGCCCTTGCTCTTCGCCCTCTCCCTGGAGCCTCTTGCGGCCTGGGTACGACAAGACCTTTCACTTCGGGGGCTTAGATGGACGGATGGGTGGGAGGACCGGATCTCGCTCTATGCGGACGACATTCTTCTATACCTCGCCTCCCCCACAACATCCCTACAAGTCGCACTTGATATATTCGCCAGTTTCGGGAGGCATTCGGGCTATAGTATTAACTGGGGAAAATCACTCTTCTATGTCCTGCATGGGACCCCCCCCTCAATACCGCGTGACTGCCAGATTAAGATGGCCACGGAGGGGTTCAAGTACCTTGGAATCTTTATCTCCTCAGATGTGACGACTCGCTACGAGAAGAATCTCTTGCCAGAGGGATGTTGCTATTTGGAGGGGACTCCTACTGTCCCTGCTGGGTCGGGCAGCTCTGTTCAAAATGATGGCACTGCCGCGTTTCTTATATGCCTTTCAAAATTACCCAGATCTAGTTCCACAAAAGTACTTTGCAGATATCAAGGCCACTCAGAGAGAGCTACTATGGGCTGGAACACCGCGCATATCGCTTCGAAAACTCACACTAGGGTAGTACGATGAGGGTATAGCACTTCCAGATATTCGGAAATATTATTGGGCGGCACATCTCTCAGCCATAAACCAGGGAACGTACAGTGGCGGAAACGAACCCGGCTATAGTATGGACAGGTGGCTCCTCCCCGGGGGGGAATTTTGAGGCTGTGCTCTACTCTAAACCTAATAAATACCCACTCACGGGCCCTACAAAACACTCGGTCCAGCTTTGGCATAGTGTGAGCCGCATCCTGGGATGGGCTAACAAACTTACTTTGGCCACCCCACTTTGGGTCTCCGAAAAACTGGGTACGTTGGGGCGTACAAAAGGGTTCCGTAATTGGGATCTGATAGGGATCTCCCGCATAAAGGATCTGTGGGGGCCCACGAGGATGGTGACTTTTGCTTCACTACAGCAAACCTATGACTTAGCGCAAATGGAGTACTATCGGTACATGCAGATCAGGCACTCACTCCAGTCCATGATCCCACTCGGCACAACGCTCCCGGAGTCATCTCACCTTGAGGACAGGCTGCTTGACGGTCATTTGCCCGAAAAAGCTATCTCCCTCACATATAAAAATCTCATAAACCACACCCCAGGCCCCTTGTTGGCACTTAGAAGGAAATGGGAGGCCGACGGTCTGGAGATTGAGGATGAGGAATGGAGGGAGGCTCTCTCCTCCCCCAAAGAAGTAGCAAGATCGGCGAAGCTGAGACTGATAAAACTAAAAATACTCCACCGAGTCTATGTTTCGGGTACACGACTAGTGTTGATGGGGAGGAGTACAGACGGGCTATGCAGGAGACAGTGTGGGGAGGTGGGGACGTATCTTCACATAATTTGGGAGTGCCCTATAATACAGGCATACTGGAAGCGGGTGCATGAATGTATGCGTACAGTATGGGAGGTTGACTTGCGACCCGAAGTTAAAAGGTGCCTCTTGAACATCTGGGAGCCCACGGACCTATCAGCAAAGGGCAAATTATGGGCAACGCTCGGACAGGTGATCGCAAAGCGTAATATAGCACGCTTGTGGGGAGCGTGCACACCTCCAACGCTTAGTGAGTGGAAAAAAGATATGGACTGGTGTATGCTGCAGGAAAGACAATCTATGTGGCCCGGGGCAGTTTGGTCAAAATGGAATGAATATCGTGGACACTTGTGTGAGCCCCCCGTGATCCCCTCCCTTGACGAACCACTAACGCAGTAAGGACCCTTGTACTGTCAGCAAAATGTATGCTAGGTCATCTTAAGTAAAATGTGTGTATACGAATCTGATTGCCGCAATGTACGAAATGTGATTGTGTAATGACCAACGAGTTGCAAATAAAAAGAATTATAAAAAAAAAAAAAAAAAAAAAAAAGAAAGCCTTGCATTTATATTGTAACCTCAGCCACACCAGGAACATCAGGCTGTAATGGATAGTTAAGTCCTATAACCCCTTCATTATTGACACAGGCTTTTTGGCGATCCTGTAATTTCCGAGTGTAGTCTGGGAACATCATGACATTGTGGCCTTCAAATTGTGGTATCACATGTGCCCAGATGTACTGCAGAACAACATCCCGGGCTCAATATTTGAAGAGGCGGGCTATGAGGGTCCTTCTCGGCGCTCGGAGCAGGTGCCTGAGTTTGATATATCCTCTAAATCGTAAACAATTTAGAGAGTTTCTGTTGTTTCAGAGTGTTGAAAATCCAATCCAGCAGGAATAGCTCTACATCTTGCCCCTCCACACACTAAGGAATGTCCACCACATGCAGGTTATTCCATTAAGAGCATCCTTCAGAAACAGCCATACGATCTTCCAGTCTAGGATACTATGATTGGAGAGATGCCACTGTCCATTTCAAGGCATTCACCTCCTGCTCGAGCACCAAGACATTGCCCTCTGCCAAAGTAACCCTGTAAACTATTTTGCAAAAATCCGTCCTTGAGATGTTTACCTCAATGGCTTCTGTGCTCTTGAGTGACATTGCCTCTCTGAACCCCATAATCCTAGCCATAAGGTCCCATCAGGGTAGCCCCCACCGCCCAGTGCCCATCTCACATGTCTGTTGGGGGTTTGTCTTCAGGCATCTTAACCAGCTGCCTTGGAAGGGTCTAATTATCAATGGTGTTCACCTGTGCTTGCTTCTGTTTGTGGGACATGTCCTTTCCCATTGGAATATCCCACGGGGTCCAAACCTCTGCACATTTCCATCTTCCACAACGAGGATGGGGGCCCTACACACCCATTCAAATTCTCGAAGTCCTAATCAGGTTCTTCACCCAGGGCAGCCCCTGCCGTCGTTCGCCAACAAAGTCTGAAACCAGGGGAACAGGGGCCAGCCGGAACCACCATGCTCCCCACCAGCCATGTCAGTAGATCATGCCATAGAGGCTCCTTCAAAGCTCCTCAGCTTCTGCATGTTAGTCCCATAACAGTGCCACTATGCTGGGCCCCAAGGCGGCCACAGCCATAGGGTAGCTCCCCACAGTTCCTTGGATGAGGCTGGGATCTCACGTCCTCGCACACCCCACCCCTTTGCAAACTTCGGCCAGTCCAACCAGGAAGGTAACAACCAAATGCCCTGAAGATCCTAGGGCACCAGGGGTAATAACGACTACACCGTGGCACTGTCCTACCTCCTTCATTCAGCTGTGTGTGAAGGGCCATCTCCGACACCGGGCCAGACCCTGCACTTGTCGTCACTCTGCAGCTGGCCCCTGCCTTCCGGCCTCTCTCCGAAGGCCAAAACGGGATCAGGAAAAGTGTGTCTCTCCATCTGCTGCACCTTAAGGCACCTGGCTTCAGGTTCTAATGCCAGGATAGAGCCAAGGATGTAGGTCTAATACTGCTCTGGGCCCAGCAGGGACCCGCACAACACCTCTGGAATTCGAATGTGCCCTTTGGGGGTCCCGGCACCATGTGAACTAGCCCTCAGGGGACCCCCTCTGTCAGTCGCTCAGTGGTTGAGTCTCGGCCACAATTCAGGCCTCAACACGGCGCCCACCAGGGATCCCGGTGTTTTACTGTCCGGCCCCCAAAACTCAGGGGGTACAATCTGTCAGACGCTCCACGGGCGGGTCCTGGCCGCAATTCAGGCCCCCGCACAGGCCTCACTCCAACTCTCGTCTTGGGCTCCAATGCAACATTGTTCCATCTCAGAAGTAATAAATGAAGCCACACAAAAGAACCATCCAGGTGTGCTGACATTAGTTTCTTTTCTATTTTTGCGCCCTCAGATGCAGAGCCCACCAGTAATCATCAATACCAGTGTGCAAATTTCTAGACATGGACTTTTTTATATTGTAAATAAGACCCCACCACAGAACAGAGTGGTGGGAGAGCAGTGAGGAATCTATGGTTAGATAGAGAGTCAACCAGAAAGAGCATTACAGATGGTAAGTAACCTGTTCTTCCTAAGGATACGTCTTACTGCAGATTATCCACCTTTAAAATTTGTACAAAAGCAGTACCTCCCAAGGTGGTGGGTCTGTGGAATGGTTCAGAGCAAAAAGTAGTGCTGGACCGAGCAAGCAAATTAACGCACAAGTTACTTACTTGTGTAACGATATATCTGTAAGAGACATTAATTACTGCTAGATTCCTTACCTTAGAATATCCCCAGGCATCAGACTGGATCCGAAAAGTTTTCGTTAGCAGTACCCCTGTGCGTCGGTAGGCGTCGTCGTGCGGCTCTGCGTATGTTGCTGGCATCGTATTCGCCGAGATAACGTCATCAGAGCTACTTAGACGCGCCCACGCGCGCTGACATCAGTTCTGTAAACGACTTTCCGCGCCAGGAACGCAGAGCCATGCCAGAGACCGACTACTGGTGCAATAGAACTAGGGCCCTGAAAGGGATGACCTGAACCCTAGAGAACAGTTCGCCGAACGGGGAGGATGGGCGGGAGGTAAGGAGTCTATCACTAACTAATGTCTCTTACAGATATATCGTTACACAAATAAGTAACTTGTGCATCTGAAAGAGACACGTTAGTGATAGATTCCTTACTTTAGAATACATACCCAAGCAATACCAACCCCAGTGGTGGGTCTGCAAAGTAAAATCACACCAGAAAGTCACGGAGAACCGACCAGCCAAAGAAGCCGTCTCTCTGGACTTGACCGTCAAGGCAATAGTTCTTAGTGAAAGTATGCAGCAAGGCCAATGTGGCTGCCTGACAGATCTCTTGCAGGGTGACACCGCGTCCTCTGTTGAAGGGTGCGAAGGCGGAAAGAAAGTGGGCAAAGTGACAGTTTGCCCGAGATGAAAGGCACATAATACTTTTGGCAGAAAGCATGGACGATGTCGAAGCACAACAATGTCCGGAAGAATCGCCAGGAATGGAGGTTTACATGAAAGAACCTGGAGCTAACTCACATGCCTAGCGGAGGTGATGGCCACTAAGAAGACAGTTTTCATAGTTAATAACCGCAAAGGACAGTTATTAAGAGGCTCAAAGGGAGGGCACATTAGGTATGGGAGAACCAGATTCAAGTCCCACTGAGGCATTTCAAAAGGAATAGGAGGGAAAAGGTGAGTAATGCCTTTGAGAAATCTATTGACAAAAGGGGACTCGACAAGAGAGGGCTGATCAGGCAGCCTGAGAAAGAATGAAAGAGCAGAAAGGTAGCCCTTGATAGTGCCCAGAGCAGAGCCCTGCTGGGCCAAAGAGAGAAGGAACAATAGGACCTCAGAAAGAGGGGCAGAAAGGGGTTCTACAGCTTTCGCTGTGCACCATGCCACAAACTTGTTCCACGACAGACGTATACAGTTTTAGTTGAGGGACACCTGGCTGCCAGAATCACATTACAGACTTCAGGAGGCAAGTCAAATGGAATCAACTGTCGCCGCTCAATCTCCACGAAAGGAGGTGGAGGCTGGACAGGTTCGGGTGGAGGACCGTCTCCTGTTGCTGCGACAGAAGATCCTCCCGAAGAGGCAGTCGGATCAGGGGATCCATGCTCATACTGAGTAGCTCAGGATACCTAACTCTTCAAGCCCAGTCCGGTGCCACAAGAATGACTTGGGCCCGGTCGCGCCTGATCTTCTTCAGCACTCTGGGTAGAAGTGGTATAGGCGGAAAGGCCTACAATAGACCGCAACATTGCGCGTTCTCTTCGGTGGCGAATAGATCTAACCTAGGTTCTCCCCACTGCTGAAAGAGACCTTGTGCCACTTCCGAGTGAAGACGCCATTCGTGACCCATCAGGCACCGGCGGCGGAGTTTGTCCGCCCTGGCATTCAACGAACCTGCCAGGTGTCGAACCGTCAAGGAAATGCCTTGACGTTCCAGCCATGTCCAGAGGCGCAGAGCCTCCTGACATAGGGTCCACGACCCCACCCCGCCCTTTTTGTTGCAGTACCACATGGCGGTGGTGTTGTCTGGAAACACCTGCACTACTCTCTCCTTGACAGAGGGAAGGAATGCTTTCAGTGCAAGTAGGAGCGCCCTGAGCTCCAAAAGATTCATATGGAGCTTGGACTCCGCCAGAGGCCTCTGATCTCCGCCTCTCCCATGTGGCCGCCCCATCCCAGGAGGGACGCATCCGTCACCACTGTGTGCTCCGGTTGGGGAAGGGAGAGGGATCCGCCACCGACCCAACACTGGTCCATGAGCCACCACTGCAAGTCTTATGCAGCGCCCTCCGAGATCTGGACGTAGTTAGACAGGTTCCCCTGATGCTGCGCTCACTGTAACTTCAGGTCCCACTGCAGAGCCCGCATATGCCATCTGGCATGGTTGGTTAGCAGGATGCAGGAGGCCATGAGGCCCAGCAGCCTCAAGGTCGTCCTGACCAAAACCCAGGACAAGGGCTGAAAGATCGGAATCATAGCCTGAATGTCCCGGACTCGCTGTTCGAGAGGAAGAACCCGAAACTGCGCCGTGTCCAGAACTGCTCCGATGAAGAGGAGCTTCGGAGAGGGAATCAGGTGCAACTTCGGCATGTTGATGGAGAAACCCAGCAAATGCAGGAGGTCGGCCGTAGTCTGGAGGTGGGAGACGACTGCCTGGGGTGAGACCGCCTTCAACAGCCAGTCGTCCAGATAGTGGAAGACTGAGACCCCTGATCTGCGCAGATGAGCCGCGACCACCGCCATCACTTTCGTGAACACCCGAGGGGCGCTGGTAAGGCTGAAAGGGAGCACGGAGACCTGAAAGTGCTCGTGGCATACCGTGAACCGTAGGTAACGCCGGAGGACCGGCAGGATGGGGATATGAAAATAAGCATCCTGCAAGTTCAACGCTACCATCCAGTCTTGCAGGTCTAGGGCAGACAAGACCTGAGCAAGCGTGAGCACCTTGAACTCTCCTTCCGGAAGAAGAGATTGACGTTCGGGAGGTCTAAGATAGGACGCAGTCCCTTGTCCTTCTTTGGAACCAGGAAATAGTGGGAGTAACAACCAAGACCTACTTCTGGCGTCGGAACGTGCTCAATGGCCACTTTGGCCAAGAGGGCCGCAACTTCCTGCTGGAGAAGCGCCAAGTGATCCCCCGACATGCAGTGGTACTGAGGCGGCATGGCTGGAGGGGTAGTCTCGAAATGGAGGGAGTAGCCCCTTCAGACTATCTGCAGAACCCACCTGTCCGAAGTGATGGTGCGCCACTGGGGGAGGTGAAGGCGAATCCTGGTGTAGGAACGTTTGGAGGCAGTGGTAGCAGGGGCGGTGGTGGACTGACCCATCCGCTGGCCCAATGTCCCACTTCGACAGGCCCCCCGAACGCGGCTGCACTGAGACTGTAGCTGCGCAGGCCGGCGGCTCTGAAATGAACGCATTTGGGCACCTCGCCCCTGACCTCGAAAGGAGCGAAAGGCAGACCCCAAGGGAGCGCGCGTTGTGGCAAGACCCAAGGACTGGGCTGTAGCCCGGGAGTCTTTAAAGCGTTCCAAACTCAGGGAGGCAGAGGCCTGGACAACCAGACTCTTAGGCGTGGGGTGTTGCGTGAGAAAACTGGGATCGCCCGGGGCTGGGCTATGGCGTCATGCCACACTCCTATCCACAGGAACCCCTGTGTTAGGCTTGATCCAGGTGCTTAACAGAATGTCTGTAAGCGTGCCATTAAAGGGCAGTAGCGGCTCCGCCGAGGAGGTCGCCGGCTGCAGCACCTCAGTCAGGAGATTGGTCCTGATAGGCAAGGAAGGGAGCTCATGGTTAAGAGCCCCAGCTGCCCTATGCAACACCACAGAAAAAGTTCCAACCTCCTCCGTAGCTATGGAAGAAGGGGACAGTGTACCAGGGTGCAGAGAGAAATCCAGATCGCCTGGACCTTCCATATCACCCTCCCACTCCGGTTCATCCTCACATTGAGCTGCGAGAGGGTCCTCAAACCCCTCCCAGTACCACCCTTCGTCCACTGGCTGTTTAAGAGGCCGGTAAGGACGAGGGGCCCGGGGAACGGAAATAAACTCCCCACCAGGAATAGGAATCGGAGGATAATAGACCAATCCAGGTTCGACGCAGTCCAGCCCTGTAGGCAACGGCGTCGTGTCCAGCATTGGACCCGATGCCGGAGGCGGCGTCGGACTCGGCGCTGGAGGCCGGAGGCGGCGTCGAGGCCGGAGTCAACGGCGCTGTAGGGTATTGCGCTCGCGTAGCCGGGGCCAAAGGTGGCGGCACGGGGGCAGAACCACCCAACTGGTCCACAGGGCCCGAAGGCACACCGGAGGGGCCCTATGGGGCAAATAAATGGCCCATGGCCAACAGGAATACCTGTATTTCTTCCGGAGTCGCGTACGGCCCTGGGAAAGGTGGGTAGGAAACAACGGAGGCTCCACTGGAGCTGCGGGGGAGTGACCACCCACCCCCTCTACCGCGTCCGGCGACCAGTGAGGGGAAGACGAAGAGCGACGTCGCTTCTTCGACTTCTTATGGCACTTTGACTTACCTGTCCCCGATTCCGACAACCGGTGGTGTCGGCCCCGCGACCTATTCCTCAATCTCCCACAGGAGCGGGACCTTGAGCGTCGCGGAACCGATTGCCGGGTCTCCAACAACACCGGGCATCTCTACTGCACCAGAAAGAGTACTCGACAAGCAAGAGAAACAAGTCTTAGAAATAAAGTTAAAATATTAACTAGGAGTACCGCTCTCAGGTCTGCGCTTGCTGGCGCGGAAAAATTAAGAACTGACATCAGTGCGCGTGGGCGCGTCTACATAGATCCGATGACGTCATCTCGGCAAATACGACGCCAGCGACGTACGCGGAGCCGCACGACGACGCCTACCGACGCGCCGGGGTACTGCTGGCGAAAACTTTCCGGATCCAGTCTGACACCTGGGGATATTCTAAGGTAAGGAATCTATCACTAACGTGTCTATTTCAGATCATACCATTAATTGGCTGTCAAGGTAGTTTTTCATGAATGTGCGCACAAACGCCCACGTCGCAGCCTGACAGATGTCAACTACAGGCATCATACAGTATATAGTATCCAAATGGGGAGTTCCCTATGGAACGGTGCGCGTCTCAGTACCTTTTCCACATACTGTTGCCATATATTTGCAGAATGGGGTACTGCTGTAGGAGAGTAGGATCTGCACTTATGTTGCCCCCACTTTTATTCTGAAGTATACACTGGTTTCTGGCCCTAGTCTGGCTGGGTCCCTGCTAATCAGGGCCCCGGTCTCTCTGTTCTCTCTAAACGACTTGGTGTGCATATTAGATGCACTAGTGATTGGATACTGTGGTACCTTATGAACCCCTGGTATATGGTACTTTAGATACCTAGGGCTTAGGCACTTCACAGGCCTACCAGGGGCTGCAGCATGTATTATGCCACCCCTGGGAAGCATTCTCAATCTGACACCACAGGCCTGCTACTGCAGCCTGTGTGAGGTAGTGTTAGCACTCCTCACTGAGATATAGGTTTCTATATCTCACCATACACACACACACAAACTTATCAGCCACCCCTATGGCAGGCACTATCAATCCTGTGGGCAGGGTGCTTGGTTTACAATGTGAGGGGGTGCCTCTGCCTGAGCAGGGCCCCTCTGCAGCTACCAGAGTCTATTCTCTATGGCTGTTTGTGGATGCGGTTAAACCATATACTCTTAGGTGCATTAAAATGCTAACTTTGGAATGACTGTATCAAAACATGTCGTGTTAGGTGTCAAACAACTTGGAATCATACCCCCACATCAGTCCATGATGTGGGAGCATGATCCCACCCTTCTAGAGGGGACGACATGTAAAACAATAGAAATCCTATAGAGCCCTGGCATCACAAAATGGATGCCACCAGCACAGACACTGGGCTGCCCTCCTGCTGCTGACTGAAACTCGCAGTGGAGGAAGCCTAACAAAAGGCATCCTGTCACAGGGAGGTGTCACCACCTTCCAGACAGGATTTAGTGTATTGGGGCTGGGTGGGTGCACTCCTAGAGTGCTTTGAAGTCCTGCACTGGGGGAGCAGTAGGCTCCTCTGTGCATATGCCAGCTCAAACCGGTTCAGGGGCTACCTGTCCCTGCTCTGGCGTGAAACTGGACAAAGGGAAGTGGGTGTAACCACCCCCACCCCTGACCCTCCTAGAGGACTGGTCATAGAGCTAGTCCCTCCCCTATCTTCACTATAAGATAGCAAGCTTTGCCATTGCAAATCAGATAACCCTGGACGACGCTCTACAACGAAGAATCCTGGCCCTTCGACGTTACACAACCTTTGGAAGACAGAAGAATCTCCCTTGGAGTCAAGGAGTGACTCCCTTTCTTGGTAGGCACCAAAAACCTTAATCAACAGTTGCAAACTTTCCCGCTCCCGCCGGAGTTCGAACTCCCTGCTGCCCCGGAAGTGGATTTCCTGACTTCTCGACGGCCATTGTGTGTCCCCAGCAGAGCTGTGGCGAGTGGACCCCACGAGTGACGAGGAACAGCAATACCCGGGGACCGTGCACTATTGTCGAGTGCAAACCCTTCACGACGTCCTACGGACTTGTGCATTGGACCATTTGTGGCCCAAGCCTCCAGCAGGTTATGCAGTGAAAATCAGAGGCCTACCCCGTCCCGAGTGACCGTGGGCTCCTGTGAAGCGTTTCCTGAAGAGGCATCTTCGCGATCACTTGCCCATTGGCTAGTGGGTCCCTCGAAGACTTTCTTATCGACTAAAAGGGCTCCCCTGATTGCTCCTGGCCTGCCCTCACTCACCCTCGCTGGGTGAGTCCCTCAGACCTTGCTGATCTGCACCATCGACTTTCTTCAGTCTACGAGACTTGCAGTTGCCAAGGCTTGTTGGCTCCAATTCGGTTGCCGACACCGCCATCAGCCGCAGACTTCGTGGGACACTCCGAATCCAGCTGCTGGTCATCGTCGAACTCTCCTGGACCTCGTGAGCGAAGAGTCAAAACACCATCGCCGACCTGAAATCACCCAACATCCGTGGTCAGCCATCTTCCTGGCCACCGGTCACTGGCAAGTGACTTTGAACACTATCCCTTCAATTTTCAGGTCGACTCCATCTTGAATCCACCCTTGGATTCCACCGGACACTTCTTCAGTCGAAGCAAGCAGCAAGTCTTCTTTGGACTCCATAGAAAACAGCGATGCGACCCGACACCAATGCACCCGGCTTCCCTGGGTGAGGTAACTCGTGCACTCCAGTGCCCTAGTGTGTGTTGGCCCTCGAAGTACTTACCTTGTAAGTGGCTTGCTTGTAGACTTCCTCGAAGTACCCTAGAACTTTATAAATCCAACCGCAACTGGCACCATTATAATCAATAGGGAACCCGCTGCTGTGTTCACACACTGCACGCGTCTCCCGTGGGCCTGTTACTTACCTGCTAACACTGCGGTAGTGAAGCCCCAGCGATTCCCCAGGCCCTAGGCCTTGTCATTTTGCAAGTCGACATCCTTATACCATTTTTTTTGCATATGGTCTGCTACGCCCCTAGGGCTCCAGCCATATTTGTGCTCAATTTATTGTGAAACGTTGACATTTGAATGTGTATCTGGCTTCTAATCTCATAAAGAGATTAGTAGAGTGTGTCTAGTAATAAATACATATATATTTGATATATATACCTGTGTGGTGTTCTTTCATTTGGTAATTCAAGAGATTATAAGGTAAAACAAGCTGCTTTACATTCCTCTGAAACTTAGCCTGAAGGCTGCTCTCCACAGCTACCACTAGGATAGCTTTCTTTAAAAGGTTGTCTTAAACCTATCTACCATAAGAGTCGAACTGGACTGGTGCAAGGTGGCCACTATAACTAGTGACCAGCATATGCCAGGCCAACTTCTCACAACTGCATATGGCAGGTCCTCGTTCGCCCCCCCCGCCCTGCATCAGTGCTATCGGGAGCAGGTCCAAGTGCGCTCGTTCGGCAAGAAGTTGTTTTTCCCAGTTCTCTCTTCTAACCAATGGGATGCATGCTGAAGATGTGCAGCTAAGTAGTATAAATCAAAGCGTGGAGCCTCCAGCCCTTCCTCTTCATAACTGCATGTCAATGTGCTCAGCGCCACTCTGCTACGTTGTCCTGCCCATAGCAAGGAGACAAGGATAGCGTTCAGCTGCTTAAAAATCCAACTGGGGATAGGGCAGAGTGAACTCTGGAGCGCATAGAGGAAGTGCGGCAGCATCACCATTTTAGCCACTGCAAACCTGCCCATTAATGAGAGTGGCAATGTATTCCAGAAGGAGAGAGCGCGTCAGAGGGCATCTATGACCCTGTCTATGTTTAGAGCTATTAATTGTGCATTGTCAAGTGCTACATGGACACCAAGGTACCAGAAGTGCCCCCGTTTCCACCTAACTCCCAGGTCTGAAAGACTTTCTAGTGGCAGTATAGCCATGCATGCCAGAGGGAAAATCTGTGATTTGTGTCGGTTGAGTCGCAGACCAGAGACCTCACCAAAATGCTCTAAATGCTGCAGAGCCGGGGTAGGGCCTCCAGGGGAGACGTAACATAAAAGAGGGCATCGTCCACGAACAGGGAGATCACTTGAGAAGTGTCACCGCCTCATCTCCTCCCGCATCCGCACTGCCAGGTGCTCAATGACCAGAGCAAATAGGAGGGGCGAGAGCAGGCATACCTGGCGCATGCACGGCCTAAGTCCATTCCTCTGAGCGGGCTCTACCCACTCGCACTCACGCACGTGGTTCTGTGTACAGTTTTTTAACCCAGCAAAGGAAGTGGAGCCCGAACCCAACCGTCTTAAGGACCTCAAGCAAGGAACCCCAGTCGACTGTGTCGAAGGCCTTTGCAAGGCCTATTGACACAAGAGCAAGTTATGTGTACTGGTGTTTCACTTCCTGCATAATGTGGGTTAGTTGGCGCAGGTTGATGCCAGTGTGGCGCCCAGGTATGAAGCCGCATTGGTCTTTGTGTATAAGGTGTCGCATATATTGGGCAAGGAGTTTGCACAGTATTTTAGCATCCGTATTAATCATGGTAAGCGAACAATAAGAGACAGGGTCCCGGCTGTCCCCACCCAGTTTTGGTATCATACAGATTTCACCTTGTCTCATGCTGAGGGGTAAGATTCCACAATCTAAGGCCTCAGTGTGGACCTGCAGTAGTGCCTTTATCACAGTAGCCGAAAATACGCTGTCAAATTCAGGCGGACCCATCCCATCCTGGGGCCTTAGCCCCTGGGAGAATTAGTAGTGCTCCTAGTATTTCCATAATGGTCAGCTGTGCTTCGAGCTCATCAAAAGCCTGCGTGGGGAGGCACGTCAGGTTCAAGGCCCGCAAGTATGGGATGTAACGATCCTTCCTCACTGCTGGGTCAGCAGCATATACGGTCTGTAGGTGTCGTTGGAGCACCCGCAGGATTGCAGATCTGGTGTATACTGCCCCACCCGCCAGTGTATGGAGAGCAATAATTGGTGCTGGGGTCTGCTCTCCCGACCTGTCCCCCTCTCTAAGCATGCGCTGTCAATACTGATGGAGTGTGTACTTGTCTAATCTATCCCATAAGTTGCTTATGCACGCACGTATATCCCACTCTCGGACAGAGGCATTCAGGTCAGCTTGGTCTGAAGCCTGTGCCTCCGCCAATGCCGATTTCTCTACCTCGGGGTCCCGTTGCAATTGCCTACGGACTCCACATGTCAGCCCCATACTGGCCCCTTGTACCACGGCTTTCAGTGCCTTCCATTCTGTGGCTCTAGTGGTGCTTGCCCCGTCCCAATTCATTGTCATATAGTCAGTCAGGATATGAGATATGTTCTCCTTTCCAACCGGATCTTCTAAGATATCCGATGGCATTCGCCTCGTACTATGAAGGCGGGCAGGGGGGCCCCAGCTGACCATGCAGCTAATTGGGGAGTGATCAGAGAGGAAATGGGCCAAGTGGGTTACTTCAACATTTAGGCCAGCCTCGGTCTCAGAGATTAAAACCCTGTCCAACCTACTGTGTTTGTTTTGAAAGGAAGAGTGGCAGGTGTACAGCCTCTGAGTCGGGTGTCTATCTCCCCATATAGCACGTATTGCTAGGTTTCTTGGAGTCTCTCAGTCATCCGTGGCTTGGTGCCTTGTCGGGGAGGGTGCCTGTCCAGGTCAGGTCAGGGTCTAGTACACAGTTGAAATCCCTCACCTAGAGACGCGGGGCATCTGGGTATGAGGTGACTTATTGGCTTCCCTGTCATCTAGGTGGGTTTCCTGTAAACAAGCCACTGAGATGTGGTACCTCCAGAGGAACAAGACTACTCTGTAATGTTTTGTGCACATGACAAGTCCCTTTACATTCCAGCAAATGAATTTAACCCCCATTGTCAAGTAGTGCCTCACTTGCTTACTCCCAGGTCCCTGCACGTGCGTACCCCTCATACTCAACATATGCTGCATACAATAACTGATAACAAATAATGCAAACTATACCAAGTTCCCCCACCCCCTCCCACAGACAAATGCATGAGCCAGGGTCAGAGTGGAAACCAAGGCTATGTGCGCTCCCTCCACTGCAAATAACTCAGAAAGGCCTTTTGGGCATAGCTGAGTGCGTATCGAGCGCTCCAGAAAGTGTTCTGTCTAGCCCTTTTCAGCCCGCTCAGGAATCCGTAGGACTCTGATGTTGCTGAGCCGGGCTCGACTCTCTGCGTCCTCAGCTCAATGGACTTGGCCACGGACATCTGGGCCACCTATTGCTTTAGTGACGCAATCTCTCCTTGTAAGTTCAGTATGTCCCCCTCGGCCGTGGTCACTTTGTCTGCTACTTTACGTAACTCGGCCCTCAACTGAGGAAAGTGAGAAGCGCTTACAACAAACACATCCGCCTGGCGAAAACTGACCACTTCAGAATTCAACTGGATGGAGCCAAAAATAGACCTAAAAAACTCTTTGAGATCATTACGGAACAATATAACCAATCTTCTTACCAGAACTCTACTCCGCTATCCCCGCTCCCCAGTGATGATGATTTCACAGCTCATTCCTCCGAAAAACCTGAACTGGAGCTATTACCTGCCACCCTATCATTGTCATCTAAGAAACCTCCCGCAGGATCAGGGGAGGTGGTAGAACCCACAACAATATACTCACCTTGGAGAGGCTGTCTCAAAAATAATGCCTCTTGGATATATTTTCTCCTACCAGAAGGCAATGAGCTACTGCACAACATGGCATCCATCAAACCATCCAACCATTTTGGTGATCCTTTACCTGCCACGCTCTATAAAGATTTAAGCACAGCCATTCTCCCTCTCTGGTCCAGGATCATTAATGAATCCCTATTACAGGGAAAGATTACGGACTGCCTGAAAGTTGGGCAAGTTACTCCCATTCCTAAGAAGCCTAGTGCGGACTTATCAGATTCAAACAACTTTCGACCTATTACCGGCAGTATGACCCTAGCTAAATTGCTTGAAAAATGCATACATTCGCAGCACTGCAAACACATTGAGAAATATCAACTCCTTGACCCTCATCGGTCAGGATTCAGATCAGGGCACAGTACTGAAACGGCACTAATGCACATTGATGACGCCGTGAGAGCCCTTGACCAAAATATACCTTGTCTCCTGATCCTACTGGACCTGTCCCCAACATTTGATACCATCAAACATGAAAACCTGATTGATCTCCTTCAATATAGGATGGGACTCTCAGGACCGGTCTTAAACTGGTTTGCCTCCTTCTTGCACAACTGCACGCAAAGGATCAAAGTTAATCATGCCCTCGCTTCCAGTACCTCTGTCATGATTGGAGTCCCCCAAGGTTCTGCGCTCTCGCCCACTCTCTTATGGAACCTCTTGCGGCCATTCTGAACCGAGCGAACATTCAATACCACATGTATGCGGATGACACACAATTATATCTGAAGATCTCCTTGCAGGAGGACATAAAAACATTAAATGCCGCACTTGTCCAAACTCAAAAATGGTTAGCTCAGAACCATCTCCTACTAAATACTCTAAAAACGGAATTTCTTTTGATCGCCCCACCTAATCACTCGGCTCCTACCCTTGGCTGGATTAAACACCTAACTGCTCTAAACTGCACACCTCATGTTGGACTCTGCTAAATCATTAGGTATCACCTTGGATAAACACTTACACATGCAAGCACACATTAGTGGTACTACTAGGGGAGCCAATTTCCAACCCAACACACTGCAGAAAATCAAACCTTTCCTCCCTCCGGAATATCTAAGGCCGGCGGATCAATCCCTGATTATCCCTAGATTGGAATATGGGCTGGTGACCCTCGCTGGATTGCCTAAAGCTAGCTTGGCCCCACTCGGGGCTACCTTGAACGCATCGGCTAGACTTATAACGGGCTTGAGAAAATATGATCACATTTCCCCCGACCTGCTGCAACTAAATTGGCTAAAGCTAGAATCCGACTTAAGATAGCTTGTCTGACTCATAAAGCCGTACACTACAATACCTCGTACTACCTAGCAAATAAGCTTGAGCTATCAGGCTCCAGTTTTTAACCAGTGTCCATTTTCTCACCCTCTGAGACTGATGAACGCCACTATCCTTTAATACTGAGACAGTAACCCTATGTGCTGCCGATTACATTTATTCACATTGTTCTATGTCATTTATTGGCACTGTAACATACTAGCACTTGAACACAGACCGCACCAATTTCAAATTACGGGTAAACCTGCAGGTTCCAGTAGGATTCAGCATATATTTTTTTATTTCAGTTCTCTCATCTCTTGTCCTACAGCAAGTAACGAGTCAATAAGTTGGACTTCGCCAAGGTTGAGTCTGCCTTTTAGTGCCATCTTACCGGGGAGGGGAGAGGATGCCAATGATGAAGCATGACACTATAATGAGTGTGAGGCATCCTCTTCCACTAAAGATGGCCTCCTTGGTTTGAAGGGTCTTACGTAACCTGTAGTAGGTAGCATCTGAACCCATCATTAGGCTCACACTCGTTGTTTTGGCAAGGCAACCCACTTCTTTTGGAGCTCAGGCCACACCAGAAAAAAACTTTAAGGAGATAAAGATTTCTTATCATTGCAGACTAATATTTTGACCATCAACTCCCAACATTTGGTGAAGGCTCCATATTCTAATTAAAGTCTGAAATATTTACCCTGCTGTTCTGTCAACTTAAGATGGTACTGGGAGCGAAGCTGGTATGGAAAGTCACCAATTCTCTCAAAAGAAGTATAACAACAATCAACAAGCAACTCTGCTTCATAGGACCTGTATCTGATCACAAATTGAATCATTAGCTGTGCTGTGGTATAATTTAGGTTGTAGAGTCACCATGTCTGGTCCTGTGTGCACCCAAAAACATGCTCTGTAGGATGTGCACGGAAAAGGTGCTGATTTGTTTTCAAAATGTATTTCATCAGAAAACTGGACTGCATAATGAACAGCATGATATTCTATGACATACTTGTTAAAATTATCATTGACTTAATTTTTAAGTCACTGAAATGCACTTAAGTAGACATTAGCTTAAGCTTGGCTAAGTACATACAATACATTAAATAAGCTTAAAGATTTCAAACATCTAATTGTTGTTAAGTTACTTCTACCTTGGCCGTGATCTGAAACTCCTCATGTTCTTTAAGAAGTTCTTGTGTGTGTTGAATACTGGACCCAGTTGAGGTATGCGTAGACAAATAGAACTGTCCGTTATCATTGATCCATTCCAAGGCCTAAATGTGTAACAAGAGAAAAAGAGGGGTGGATGAAAGAAGCAAAGTTGAACAAAAATAGACATGTTTAGATATGCAGGTCTTTGGTAGTATTAAATATAGGATACTGGCAATCTCTTACTTAAAACTGAAAACATAACAGAAAGGCCCTCTAGGTTTATTTACTTAATGGTCAAATGTTTCTAAATATTAACTGGCCTCAGAGTTTTTAAACAAAGAGATGGATTAAACAAAATATGTTACAAATTACATATGTAAGTGCATCTTGTGTGCCCTATAAATGTATGAAGGCATATAGCCTTCTAACAACCGATTAGCTTATTCTCAAAACGCTCTTCACGAGGTAATGCACTCTAAGCATACACCCGAAAAGACACAATGACTGAATCCCATTTAATAGCAAGTCAGAGACTATGTGCTGCAGGGAGAGTAGTGAACTGACTGGACCTCTGGGCGCCTGACCCACGGATCGAAAGGAGCCGCACCCATAGCTGTGCAGAGGTTGCTGAACTTGCATAGTAATGTAGATGGAGTATGGCTGGCACGGCTGAAAGCCCTTTCTGTTTCCACAAAAGGGGCAAAAAGCAGACAGAGGGCGTGTGGTCAACGAGAGGCCCAAGGACTTGGTAATAGCCCCAGAGTCCATAAAGCGCTCCAGGGCCATGTCTGCCTGTCCTTCGAGGTGGAGTGTGCCACCAAAGGGTAGGTCCATAAAGCAAGCCTGGACTTCCACAGAAAAGCCAGAAGTCCTCAGCCAGGCATGGGGTTAAATAGCCACCATTGATGGCATTGCTCTGCCAGCTATTCAGTGGTGTCAAGCCCACAACGAATGGTGAACTTGGCCGAATCTTGCCTGTCTGATTTCGCTTGGGAAAGAAGGGCCCGGCTCTCCTCCGGAACCTGTGTCAGCACCTGCACAACCATTTCCCACAAAGATTGGGCGTAACGGCCCAATAGGCATGAAGTGTTCATTGACCACAATGAAAAAATCTTCTTACCCCTATCCAGCCTCTTCTATTTTCTGTTTGGGGGTGCGGAAGGGTACATGCCTTGTGAGGTAGAGGCTTGGACCACCAAGCTCTCGGGTAGGATGATGGTGAGGAATTTCGAGTCACCCGTTGGAGGTTGATGGCGGTGGGCAATGATCCTATTCACAGGAGCCCCTGTGCTGGACTTGGACCAGGTGCTCAGTAGGACACCAGTTAAGACCTCGTTGAAAGGCAGAAGGGGTTCTGAGCAGGAGACAACTGACTGCAGGACCTCCGCCAAGATGTTCATCTTGACGTCCACCGAAGGAAGTTGACATTCCAGGACCTCAACTGCCCTTCTCACCAACATAGCGTATAACGCTCACTCCTCCGTAGCCACGGTAGGGGGAGAAAGCAGGAAAGAATCCAGGAAGGTATCCAGTCCACTGGCCTCATCCAGTTTCTCATATCAGTCCATTTCGTGCTCAGGCTGGTCTTGTAAAGGGTCCATCGTCCACTACCAATCCTCCTTCATTCCTAGCCCCTCAAATAAGGCTGAGGAACAGACCTAGGACCCAGGGGTGCAGTCTGTGCCAGAATAGGTTTCAAAGAGCGCTGATTTGGCTCCAGGTTGTCGGGGATAAGGATGGGACTGGCACCAGCATCGTCTGGAGTCACAGTGCGGGGCCGGAACCGGAGAAAGTCGCAGGAGTACGAGCGGTGCCAGTCCGGGTCCACCACTGGATCCATTGTGGGCCATCAGCGCCGGGGCCGCAGCCACTGGCATGGAACCTGATGGAGCCACATCCTGAACCTCTGGGGCCTGAAGGTGAGTTTTGGTGGGTCAGGTTTCCCAAACTTGAGGCACATGGCGTCATAGAAATCTTTAAGCTGAGCAGGGGTTGCTCCGGCTCCTGGAAATGCAGGGAAGCGCAGAGCCAACCCAGGAGCAGAGTCTGCAGAACGAGGCCTAGAGCTCTTCCGTCGTGGCGGACAGACTAATAGAAAAAAAAGCACGCTTCGACCTCTTGTGTTTCTTATGCCTCTTACCTGACCGAATTGATGACTTTGAGCTTTGTGAAGAGGCCTTGGGATTACTGGAGCAGCGCCCGGACCTTCCTCTTAACCAGGTCCGGGAACGAGACCTCTGGGGCAAGCGACGAGGAGTTGAACGCTGGGCCGCAAGCAGCTTTAGGGAACGCTCCCTCAAAGCCTTCGGAGCTATGGCCTGGCAGTCGGAGCACAATGCAGAGTCATGGTCGTTCTCCAGGCACCAGAGACAAAATTAAGTGGGGATCCGTCACTGACATGGCATGATTGCAGGTGCCGCACCGTTTGAATCAAGAATTTTTCCTTAACCTTGACGGAAACCCTACACACAAAAAATCATCGACAAAAAACATAGAAAAAAAGCCTGTCAAAAAGTGACAGAGGGTAGCTCTCTTCACGGATCTGCACTAGCTGGCGTGGGAAAAACAGAACTGATGTCAGCGCGCCTAGGTGGCGCCTATATAGGTGACACGGATGTCACTTCAGGCGCGGAAGACGCCACCAATGTCACATGGAGCTGACCAACGCCATCTTCGACTGCAAAGGTATTGCTCGAGCAAAAGTATTGTGGCTTCAGCCTGACGCCTGGGATATTCTAAGGTAAGGAATCTGCGGCTAGATGTCTCTATTGGATATAATCTTAAGAGGATGGTGCAGATCCAGTGTCTCACAGGAGCAACAAACATGTGAGCATGGAGGACAAAATAGGGAAGATGATAGTCTAAAGGGAAAGAGCAAGCCTAGCATCTTGAAAATATCAGAATGGATGTGCCAACTGTATGTTAACTGTAAGGCTACAGGGAGGTTTTGTCATGATACCAACCTAGACGGATGTACTGCTTTGAGGTCCCCCCCTCCCCCCAAACGAGTCTCAATTACCAAGTCATTTCATGTCCTGGAGTTCCCAATTGTGCAGATATGCTACTCAGACCCATTCAAACTGGAGTGGGTAAGAGGCCCTAAAGCGTGGAATGGCATTTCACTCAACAGCAGAGCCTCTTCCTCTCTTCTTAATTTCCTCAAGAAGCTGAAAACCTGACTTTTCAATTAAGCAACCTACCATAGGCAGGGCAGGCTCACACACCTGCTCAGCACCAAGATATCCTCGCAGGTGATAGCTCGCTTTACAAATACACATAACATAACGTACCAAGCTTGAGCTCACGAACGCACTAAAGACAGATGTCAGGAGTAGACTACACTAAGACCACTGACTCTGAGCCTGGAGGCTCTAGTGGGGCTCCCTCATAGTGGTGGAATTACACTGAAAATATATTGGACAGGGGTAAAACCTCCTGCTCAAGGGGCAGCAGAAAGGGATGTGACCAACTTAAGGAGGAACATTGAAGCAGATGGGCGATTGGGATGGCACTCCTGGCCACAATGGAAGCAGCCTTCGGGAACTGGGAGAGTAGGAAAGATACCAGCCAGAGTACCATAAGAGGGGTGGCTGGGAGATATTATTCCCATGCAAAGAGCAAGCATAACAACATGACAGCACCAGGTGGGGGGCAGGGAGCCAAGATACATTAAAAGAGAGAGCTCCTTCATTTTAAAGATGGGATAAATAAGGAACTAACTTGCGGGTGCCACCCCCCCCAACCTGATTCACATGATGTCAGCCAAATGATGGATGGGGAAGGAGAGGGGGATCCTGAAATCACCCACTTGTGAGGACTCTGGCCACTTCACAGAAAGAGGACCATAGAGGTAAGGTGCATCTCACTACTACACCGGGAAAATGTTCTTACTTCAAAAGATCACACCACCATATGCCATCATGTACAACTGCCTCTAAGAGCTACCTTTGGTAATTCACAGTGCTGAATATACCCCTGACTTCACCCAGAGATACCAGAATAGATAGATGAGGTCTTCAGTAAACACATTAAAAGCTGATGTAGGAAAAGACAGCCCTTGCTGTGTAAGCCAGACTGGTACCCACCCTGATTTGTGGCCCACACACACTTAGTTCACACAACATAAAAGCAATACTTAAAATAAAACCATCAACTTTTTTACCACCCCAAACCAGCACTCGATCAGACATGTGATAATGACAACAGGCTCTCAAGAAACACAACATAAGGCCATGGGAGAGAATATGGCGTGGAGTAAAACCATTGAAAATTTGCAGACAAAGATTGTGATCTGCCTCTGTGAGGACTTGGAAAATCACTTGTGGCAGGACAATATTCGAATTGGGCCTGAAGAACGTAAACAGAGACATTAGGAGGCTCAGGGATGTCCTGGATAAGTTTCACAGCTACAAGGAAAAGGAGAAAGTGTTTTGAGCCTTTTAGGGGAAAGGGCGGTCTCTTTCCAGAATTCTGAATGCTGACTATATAAAGGTATAGCACCAACTACGCTCCTGAGACGTCAGCCATTCTGTACGATCACTGGGAAAAAAAACTACAAAGCAAACATATCAAAAATGAGTGGACATACCTAAATGACATCACTGAGTTTCAAAATAAAACACAACCCATCTCAGATAAGAAAAAAGCAAGATGCATCCTGTGAATCCAACTTAAAAAAGGGAAAGACTAACCTCAGAGCTCGTATAGGGGGTCTGAGACACAATGGACAAAAGCCAGCAAGACCCACAGACTAGCACAGTAAAGGCAGCTATAGCAGCAGCAGCACCAAAAGAAAATAAGATGACTGACAAGGCCCGAGTAAGATAGTGACTCCGAATAGGACTCCCTTTTGGACTGGCCCATCATTAATTATGACAACATGAATGATTACCGATAAATCTGAGACTTTACACACTGGATAGGTGGCCCACATTTGTCTTGACCCCATATTAATGAACACTACTCATGGTCTATTTTCAGCAAGGGCATAAGATGACTCCTTTATTTTTTTTATAAAATTTCTTTATTAAGGTACTTTCATTTGCATAACATCATACAGAAACAACATGCTCAATATTATAAACCTTGAAATGAGCTTTAAGAATATGGAATAACTTAATGCAATAACAATAATGCAAAGTAGTGCAGGGTAACAACAATCAATCCCATGGGATATAAAACAGCCATATAAACAAAGTAGTCAAACCATACTAGCACGGTAAACATCAAACAATGAAAGAAGGCAATGCTACAGAAGGGATTACAGTAATATTACAGAAAGAGAACGAAAGAAGAAAGGAACAAAAAAGAGAAAAACAAAAAGGAAACAAAACAAACAAACAGGAGAAAGAAGGGAAAAAGATCCCGACTCTTCCCTGGGACTTTGGGGAGACCCTAGGTTAAAGAATAGAAGCTCGCCCTTGAGACAAAAAAAGACCATATATTGTTGAATTGGGGCGCTTATTCAGAAGGCAATAGATTTTCTGTTCACGTGAGGCTGCCACTGCCATATCCTTCATCCAGTCAGCATGTGAGGGGGAATCACCTGTTTCTAACGGCAGAGGACAGCCACTGTAGCCACCGCCAATGTTGTATCGATCCATCTCTTCAGACAATTGTTTAGAGCTGCCACTTTCAGAGTATCATGGACAAAGATCAGTTCCTGGGGGGGGGGGGGGGGGGCACGCTGATATAGATCACTGCAAGTGTTCATGGTTTGCAGTGGTGGTTGGTAACATTTGAAAGTGGTAGGCCGTAAAACAATAGTCTTACTTCACTGCTGCGAGCGAGCCTGAACCACCTACGGGGGGTTGATGGGGCGCTCCACCCCCCCCCCCCCCCCAAAGAAAATTTGAAAAAAAGAGTGGGCAAATGGTGTATTTTCAAGTAAATTTGAGAGTGCAACTACACTATTCGGACTTCTGCCTCATATTCGTCATTACTACTGATGCCCTGCACCAAAACACGGACAGACCACACCCACCCTACATTAAGATAAGGCCTTCCGCTACTACCACACGCTACACACAGACTGATCCCACGCACTACATCACAACAATGGCGGACACTACTACTACTACTACCCCAGAACTCTGCAGTTAAAACTTCTCCCTCGTTCTCACCCTGTTTCTCTCCTGCATTCTCCCTCGCTTGCCCGTTTTCTAGCGTTCCCCCTCTCCCATTGTCTCGCCTTCTTCCTTCCATTTTCTCGACCCCGTCCCTCGTTTCTGCACCCCACTCTCTATCTTTATAGTTCTCGTACTCTGTCAGCCTCTTCTTTCTCCCTCTCTGCAATCCCTTCTGCCTCTAGCTCGAACATCTTTCTCTCAGCCTCACCTTGCAGTCTTGCTCACACCTCTCCTTCTCTCCCCCTCTTCTCCCCCATTTCATCCTTCCTCTCTCTTAGCAACCCTCTATCTATCTCCTTCTCTATTTTCCACTCAAACTCTCTTAACCCCCTCCTACGCTCTCTCTCATTGCTGCAGTGAGGAGACACATCTACATACTTAAAGATGTCAGATAGGACTGTGCGTTCTTAATTTGAGTTTTGAAAATGAAGGGTAAACAATAATCTTTCTGTTGAGGCCTGTCTGTGCACAGTTATCAGAAGAAAAGCCAGCTAGTTACGCACACCCATATTCAAACTAAACACGGTCCTATACACAACTCTTATATCAGGACCAGTATTCCTAAAAATTCGATGTACAATTCAAAAAAGTCCTTAGAGAATCCGAAGTGTTCCAAAGTTCCACAGGACAGGTTGAATAATCTTCAAAGCTTCAATAAAATTTTTTTCTTTTTATTGATCTTCAGACCCATATCCAATATCCAAAACAGTCAACACGTGTTTCGTCCGTACTTGATAAGTACTATGACTTTCTCAAGGCTGTAGACATAAAAATGCATATATAATCAGTATAATAAAATTAGAATTAGAAAAACAGTATTATATATTCACAAATACAATATTATATACAAGTAGAATAAGAGTCTCACCAATAGCAAAAGTCACCCGAAAGATGAACAGTGCTCAAAACCAGATTCATGTAGACAAAAGTATAACACCAGAGTAACAATAGAGAAAAAAGCAATTATAAAGAAAGAGAGAAATCCAAAGAAAAAACACAAAAGTAGTGGACCACTAATTGTGTGTTAAAAGGTATAATGGTGAAATCATCATACAGATCCACGGCATATTTGCTGTAAAAAATAGTTCTGACCTAGTCTTGCGCCCGTGCTCATATAATAGATATCACAACGCCATATGTTGTATGAGTATAAGAAGCACACTCATATCTATAGAACACAAAGAAAGAATATACAATAAAACCCACCTAATGGTTGGTCTGTTAATTCCCGACTCCAATTAGTGTCATCGAAGACAAGGTATCAAGTCAATTGGGTATCTACACGGTAGATACACAAAGATCACGTCAATTCTGATAGAAACAGTATAAAGATATCAAACAGAGGTGTTGTACAAAATATTAACTGTATGTACATACTTGGCAGTAAGAAAAATCATATAGGGATTGTTGGTGATGTCCTTATATAGATAAAACCATGACAGCTAATTCAAAACAACAAGGCCCATTGTACATGAAAGGCCATATTGCAAAATCAATATTATAAATCAACGTAACGTCCCTGATGCAAGAATAGATGAAGGGGCAACACCTGAAAAAATTCTAAACACTACCCAGAGGGGATGTAAACAATAAGACCGCTCAAAGATCGCATTCAAGAAGACATCGGAGCGATCAGAAACAATAATGTGAACTATCCATTAGCAGTACATTACAATACAGAACATAGACTATCAGAAGTATTACATATCAAATTTCATGCCATAGACACAATTGTTGATGATCCTCGTGGTGGTTTCAAAATCTTGGCTCTAATGAAATTAGAGCCTAAATGGCTTATCAAATTAAGATCTGTCGATCAAGGACTTAATACTGACAGGGAATTGCATGTCTTTTTAAAAATTGATTATACCACATAATAATGGTAGATGATCTGTATAATTGATGAATACTGTTGGTTTTATTTACACATCTTACCACTTTAGGTCCTTTTGAAGTGATCTCAACATATTTACTATGAGATATATGTGAATTACTGATTTGTATAACACATTCGAAGATTGTTATCACCAACTATTTTTGTGTGTAATATGGATTCACATTTAAGGTCTTTTATAATATCAGTGTTACAACATGTTCCCTAATCAATACTGTGAGATTTTTGTTGGTGCTTTATGCTATTCACTTTCATGATCTGGGGTCACCTACTCACTTTTATAGACTGGTTGGGTGCACACAAGACTAATGTTTTACTGGACTGTTCTGATATATCTCTTATATCTGTTGGGGATGTTTAATTTACTACACCGAGTATAGACAACATCTCTTTGTCGGCGTTGTAGATTAATGATTTCTCAACATAAGTCTTGGCCACCTTCTCTTTGTCGTTCGTCTTTCTGTTCTTTCTCTTCTTCTCTTTGAATGGACAACCAGTGTCTTTAAGAACTATGATATACATTTGTACTCTTTGCATGGGTAATGGCCCCCATATTACATTTTGTTGCTCGTGTTGGATTTAAATTGAATTTTTATATTACTTTCTACGTTCTGTGAATATTTTTCTTTGTTACACATGATTCTGGACTAATTTGGCAGTTCAATTCTAATTATATCGCTATTTCAGACTTTACGAATACATATGTGCCCAATATTTTAAATGATAACTGATGCACTTGGCATTAATAGTTGAACACTCCAATATGGCGCTGTGTGTTCTCTTGGGTTGTCCCTTTTCTATTTCATTGATTCCGATCACGCGGCGTCAAGTTCTCGCGGTAGCGATTTTTTTATTTTTTAGGATGGCGGGCATGTATCACGCTTGTGACTCCTTAACAGCGTTATCAGGCGCGTTATGAAACAGGGCGAATTACCCACACGGTAAGGGGGCTGGGATATTCGATACGGCGCTGCAGTTTGCTCATTTGTTCTGTGGTATAGAAATAGGTTTACGACGACGTGATTTTTATATATATGGCAGAGGATACTTACATCATTTTAGTGCAGTTAGCTACATGATATATTTGCTTCGTCATTGGTCGTGGTATGTACGCTGTGACAACACTTAGACCCTTTTTTGTTGTTTTTGTTGTTGTTGTATCTTCATAAACTATTCACACATCATTTTAGTGTGCATTCTCACCCAAGATTGGATAACATGGACGACTACAGATAACATTTACATAGAAATGAGCTTGGTGAGCGTCTAATATTTACAATTAATGGACATTATTTTGTTATAACTACCATCTACTGCGCCTGCATGTTCTCTCCGGAACAACAAGTAGTAGGGTCAGATAACTGAATGCCATTACTTAGGAGTACTGTAGGTCGGTTTATCAAGTAGTTCTTAGTACTCATCGATATAGATAACATTGGCATCTGGCCCTTTTTATGAACTCTACTTGTTCATAATAGATTTGGGCACCATACCAATTGTGGTTCTTGTACTTTTTATTGGATAATGTGTATAGTTTACATCCCTAAAGCCCTCAAATTGGTAAGGGTGAGCTTCTGTCATCCACCCTCTGGGTAGTGTTTAGATTTTTTTTTCAGGTGTTGCCCTTTCATCTAGTCTTGCATCAGGGACGTTACGTGGATTTATAATATGGATTTTGCAATATGGCCTTTCATGTACAATGGGCCTTGTTGTTTTGAATTAGCTGATCATGGTTGTATCTATATAGGGATATCACCAACAATCCCTATATGGATTTTCTTACTGCCAAGTATGTACATACAGGTTAATATTTTGTACACCACCTCTGTTTGATATCTGGGATTATTGTGTAACAATACATTTAAACAGTTTGTTCCGTTATACTGTTTCTATCAGAATTGACGTGATCTTTGTGTATATACCGTGGAGATACCCAATTGATTTGATACCTTGTCTTCGATGTCACTAATTGGAGTCGGGAATTAACAGACCAACCATTAGGTGGGTTTTATTGGATATTCTTTCTTTGTGTTCTATAGATATGAGTGTGCTTCTTATACTCATACCACATATGGCGTTGGGATATCTATTATATGAGCACGGGCGCAAGACTAGGTCATAACTATTTTTTACAGCAAATATGCAGTGGGTCTGTATGATGATTTCACCATTATACCTTTTAACACACAATTAGTGGTCCACTACTTTTGTGTTTTGTCTTTGGATTTCTTTCTTTCTTTATAATTGCTTTTTTCTCTATGGTTACTCTGGTGTTATACATTTGTCTACATGGATCTGGCTTTGAGCACTGTTCATCTTTCGGGAGACTTTTGCTATTGGTGAGACTCTTATTCTACTTGTATATAATATATAATATTGTATTTGTGAATATATAATACTGCTTTTCTAATTCTAATTTTATTATACTGATTATATATGCATTTTTAGGTACTTATCAAGTACGGACGAAACACATGTTGGCCGTTTTGGATATTGGATATGGGTCTGAAAATCAATAAAAAGAAAATTTTTTATTGAAGCTTTGACGATTATTCAACCTGTCCTGTGGAACTTTGGAACACTTCAGATTCTCTAAGGACTTTTTTGAATTGTACATTGAATTATTAGGAATACTGGTCCTGATATAAGAGTTGTGTATAGGACCGTGTGTACTTTGAATATGGGTGTGCGTAACTAGCTGCCTTTTCTTATGATAATTGTACGGATACGTTGTTTTATCGACTTACCAACGGCACTTCTGGGAAGTGAGTGCCTACAGCTTTCTCAGCACCCCGCTATATTAATAGCAGATGTAAACTTAATACGCCATTGACTGAATCTATATGACATTTGTGTATTTTTGATGTGCGGTTTTTCACCCATTTTGGGAACGCTACTAGCCTGTCTGTGCACAGTCAAGGTAGTGAGAGGTGCCCTACCAGTTCTTTCATCATAGTTGCTCTAATTATCATCACCGTCGTTACACATGTGGGGACTTTTTTCCTTTGAAATACTTGCGGTCTGACAAGAAAGTTATCTGCTATCGCATGCAGATGGATGCGTTTGAGGAGGAGGCATTCGCAGTCATTTAAGACGTATTTAGCTGTAAGTAGGAGGTTCTCTGCAATGCTGTGCAAAGAGAATTTTCAGTTCTCCACAAGGCAGATTAACAGTGCATTGCAGTAGTAATGCAGAATTACAAAATTCCTCGTATTTCGCTGGGGCAATGAAAAATTCTACAGAGGTCTATTAATTTCTTCCTCAGAGGGGTTGAATGCCCCGTAGACAGAAGACTGCAAACCAGAACTAGTGATGCACCCAACCATCTTTATGGAATCCATTTGTCCAATAACTTGATGGTCTACCCTTGCCTCCCTATGCTCCTATGCCGCATTTGTGTGTTCTGTTACTCTGTGTGTGTGGGGGGGGGGGGGGAAAGGGGGGGGAGGAGTGCGTGCATGCGTGTGTTTTTGCCTGCTCAATGCGCACGGGTGGCATTATTTTTTAACTCTTTGAGCACATGGGTCACTGAGTGGCTCTATGTTATATACGATATCCCCAGTGTGATCTCTCTAGGATGTTATGTCTGCTTCTTTCCCACAGGACAACTCCAGACTCAGCAAAAATACAACAAATCATACAGTGACATGATCAGTGACCGTTGACCCTTATCAACAAGCAGTCCCAGAACGTACATTCGAACCTACCTCTGCAGTAAACATTAGGAACAAGCCCAGCATCAGCAAGTGCACAATATGGCTGCAGCCAAATAGGTGTCTGGCTTCTGTCCGATCAGCAACACAGGCCCATGTACTCAGTAGTCCACATATCAAGCGCCCAGAGGAAGGGAACTGAAATATACCGAATCCGATACACATACCGAGTGATATTATGTTCTGCTGTTAAAGTGTCCACAGAAAGAAAAAGACAAGACGTGTGCACACAGCAGTCCAAAGAACAGAGTCAAGTTTAGGGTTAAAATGAAGCTTTGCAAGTATTATTCCACCAGGCCTTCAGCAACGTTTTTTAAATAGCTCTACGCTCACAATCGTTTCCTGTAACCTTTGACCTTTACAGGGTTTACAAGCAGGCTTCCTGTCCCTTTCCAATCGCAGCATCTATCCAAACTTTGAAAAAAAATCATTTTATTTTAAAGAGCACAGTTTAAAGAAAGCGGAGTGGTGAAATTGGGGAGAGGAGAAGCGGGTGAGGAGCTTTCTTCTGAAGACGCTTATATTTGTTCTATTAGGCCGGTCTGCAAAACCCATCTTGTTTCTCGCTCTTTGCTCTCATTCTCCAGTCATACGGAATGAACTTTACCATTTAAAATAAACTGGAAAGTTTAACTGATTTCATATGAAAAGATATAATCACTGAGTTTTGGTTCAATAATTACACAACCCCTTTGCTGCTGCCTCCGGGGACCAGACTGCTCCACTGCAATGTCACAAATTCACGTAGTTAATATATTACCTCTAAATGGTAGAGCTCTGCACACAAACCACAGTTTGTCATAACTTTGTGTTATCCAAATACTTTCTTTTTTTAAAAGGTTTATGTTGATAATGTAAATGTGTTTGAATATCACCAGCTCGCCATTGGCGTTACGCAAAATGATGGGGCACCCCTGCAGATTACGAAGGCCCCAGAGTTGCCCATATCGCACAGATATTCATTAGCCCAAGGACTAATGGGGCCCCATAAAGCGGGGGGTGGGGTTCCTGGAGGATTGGCCCTTTGACACGCCTCTGCAATTCACGCGGGACTAATGCAACATCACGTATTATCATATCTCACATAAATGCACCCCTCCTGCTGGCCTGTGAGTTCCAGGAAAAGAGGCCATGTTGCACATCCTTGTTGTTGGAGACAGATGCCACTTCAAAACAGGGTAATTTACCCACATGTTTCTACCGCATAGTCCTGGCATATAGTACGATTTAGAAAAATCAGAGAGCGGACATAATATTAAATGATCTTTACGCTGTATGTGTTGTCACAGGACGTTGAGGGAAAACATATTTTGTGCAAACCTAGTGAAAATCTCACCAGTCGCGGCTGGCATGACGGGCGGGTGGGGGGAGAGGGGCGGGGGGGGGGAGGAAATGGGGTAGTCCGGGGGGAGGAAGGGGGGAGGCGGGAGGGGTTTAATTAAAAAAATATATAAAATAAAACTTAACTTCCCATCCTGCGCCGCTGCCACCTCAGCTTCTGGATGGGTTCGACTCCCGCCATCCTGCCTTTTCCAATTCCTGCATCGTCATCAGCCAGGAAAGGCAGCCTCCTTCCCTCCGCCAATCACAACGCTGCAATGGCAGCGTTGTGATTGGTGAGGCGCAGCGGAGCGCGCCCCACCCGGGCCATTTTCTCTATGTAGGCTGCTGCAGCAGCCTACATAGAGAACAAGCATTGGCATAGCCAATAAGTCTCGCCTTTGGGATCTTTTAAGTGTTTAGCCATGCAACAGTTGATGTTGTTGCACCAAGGATATTGAGCTGCATAGTAAATACTTATAAGGTCCCAAAAGCGAGACCTATTGGCTATGCCAATACTTGTTACACATAGCACTGGCCCTGGTTAGCAGACCCCAGGGTACAGTCAGTTAAAACCAGTATCATTCTGCAAAAAATAGGGGTGAACAGGGCAAAGGGATGAGTTTCTAACACTGTACCAAATATATCAACAACTAGGACAAAGAAGAGACATTACGAAAACAGGGGACGTAATACACCCAAGCCAACTTCTATGGGTCTCTGGGGCTCAGGCAGGTGGGTTGCTTCGCGTTGCTGAGCCAAGGTCCGAGCAATGCCATTGTTTTTTGTTCTTTTGTTAAACACAGCCTTCATTTCAGAAGACTAACATCACCAGTGCGATAAAACAAAAGGGGTTGTTGTACGGTACCAGGAGCGTCATGGGAAAACACAGGACAGACGCTAGTCTTCAACGGTGAAACAGAAACCTGATCGAATCAAACAAATATGACTGGCTCGCCCGAGTCTTTCACTTTCGCTTCCGTTTTCCGCCTACACAAAGTAGGACTCTCCAGTGTGGGTGTAGAGCAGACGCAAACGGGGACTCTGTTACGTCCTTTTCATAGTAAGTAGGTGGTAATTCCCCTTCCGGTGCACGGGGGATCCCCAGCCTCTGTTGTCGATAGATTGAGGCGCTCAGTGTGTGCAAAGTACAGACTCAAGAAGACTGCACCAGCACACACATGGCTAAGAAGACGCGCGGGAGCTGGCTACTGAACGGCCTCGTGATGACGAATGGTAAATATAACAAGCAGGAAGTGGGCTAAGTGAGGGGGTGGCAAATGGCGATCACTTTCGCGGCCGCTTTGATGCTCAGTGGCCGCGCGGCTCACTGAGAACATCAAAGCGGCCGCAAAAGTGATCAGGCAGGCTGCCAAATGGTGCGCGCGCCCGGCGCACATGCACTGTATTTGGAGGCCTGAAAAGCACTAGTTTGCACTTCCAAATCCCCCATTTACTAAAGCTCTCGCCAGAGCAGCGCTAAAGCGCTGGCTCAGGCGAGACCTAAAAAGGGAGAGTGGGCGGTCCTGCTCGAGGGCAGGGGGGGAGTGGATTGCCCACTGTTGTGCATACTGACTGTTCGGCCCCAGGGCCGACCAAACAGTCAGTACGCACAACAGTGGGCAAGCAACTTCCCCCCCCCCCCCGCCCTCTAGTAGGACCCACCACCCCCAACCAGGCACTTCTGCTTTCTCGCTGTGAGAGAAGGCAGAAACATAAAATGGTAGTGGGATAACGCCCCCAAGACCCAATGGGGGAGCCACCACTGATGGTTTGTAGAAATTGCTGCAAGTATGTTTGCAAGGAAGGGCAGGAGTATACTATATGCAAGGAGTCTCCTTCTGGGTGTTGATATCTCCAACACACTGCAGTAGGGGTCAAGGTAGCTGCCCTCAGCCTGTGTGGAGACCAGACCCAGCCTTGCAGTAACTTGATGTATGAGGCTGACTTAGAATATGGTGCACACTGTTTTAAGTGATGCACCTTGCACTAAAATCCAGGCAACCCTTATGGTGATTTTAGTGGTCTTTGATAACCACAGAAAGCTCATCAAGTGGTAGCTGTGGAGAGCAGCCTTTAGGCTTATCTTGAAGGAGTGTTAAGCAGCTTATTTTACCAGTTTAATCACGTACTGTAGGATACACATAAAAGAACCACACAGTGTTTATATAAAAATACTTCTATTTAGTACACAACACTCACTATCGATATATCTCATACCCGGAGATATCAACGCAATAATACTTTAATTGCAGTAATGTAGGTAGCACAAAATACAGTGGTCTCCATGGGGACACCAAACCATATATTAAGAAAGTGGAATGCGAAGTGAAAAGGAGGACGGGACTTGGACCAGAAGACACGGTGGAGCCGGGGACACAGGGAACCATCCAAGGTAAGTACCCAGGAACCCCACAAAGGCTGTAGGCACAGTGGGAACACAGCTGCGAGACCAATGGAAGTCAATGGGGAAGTCGCGGTTGCAGTTTTTCAGAAGAAGGACCCTTTCCCGAAGAATTCCAATGGAGGACGGAAGGTTGGAGAGCCACCCCACCAGCAGAAGCCCCAGATACCAGGTTACCTACAGAAGGGAAGCCAGGTGCATAAGGGTGAAGATATGTTAGAAACCTCCGTAGACGACAATGGAAGACTTGGAGAAAAGTGCCTCTGGTGAAGAAGGTGTACAAGTCTGGTGGAATCCAAGGATGGAATCTGGTAGTGAAGAACATGCAAATAGAGGGGACAGAGTCTATGCCACTCAGGAGTGACCAGGAGGCCAAGGAAGAGCAATGCCCACTGATGTCAGATGGTTCAGACAAGTTAACTGTGGCCTTGTTGCTGTAGCTGTGAGGACCAGGTGGTGCTGAGAATGACCAGGACCCGTGCACAAGCTATACCACGTCGGATATCGCTGACTAGGTGGTCGATATCTGGCGGGAGCACCAACAAGCCTCGGTAGCGCAACTGGGGTGCAAAAAGAAAAAGGAGCAACGTTGGGACTAGCAAGGTTCAAGGGATTCACCAACAGCAGGAGAGTCAGAGCAGGCCCGAGTAAGCAGGGGAGCCCACTGAAGCAAGAGAAGACCCTAAGGTGGACGCAGAGGCCAAAGGCACAGGAGTCGCAATAGGACCTCGAGCAGCTCACCAAGAAGGAAGGCCAACGGGGCAGAGGATGCAGTGAGGATGCTGTACTTGGCAGAAAGAGGTGCTGGAGGCTGGAGCTTCTTGTAGCTGGAAGATCTCTGGATTGCAGAGCCAACAAGCCTTGGCAATAGCAAGTCGACACGGTGCACAGGGGTTCAGTTCCAACGAGGGATACTGGCCTCAAAATTGCAGAAAGAGAGGTCAGGCCTAGAGGGAGTTGCAAAACCACCACCTGTGTTGCTGAGCCTTTGGAAGTCTGTGGAACGACAGGAGCAACAGACCGGTCAGCTTCGTTGCAATGCTTGCAGAAGAAGGGGAGTGACTCCGTCACTTCAAGGAAGATTACTTTGGGTGTCCTTGATGCTAACAGGTCTTTTGAAGATCCTGGAAGAAGCACAGACGATGAAGAAGACTTGCAAAACAGCGAGACCAGGAGCAGCAGGTGTCTTCCTTGATGCAGTCTCGGTTCCAGGCAAAATCCAGCAAAGTCCAAGTGTTGAGGTGGTGAGGTGATTTCAGGCTTGAGTCTTGTCCCAAGACCAATCTTAGGAACCACCCAAAGGTTAGCCCATAATTGCCCTACGGAAAACATTGGAACTACTCAGGGGACCCTCCCACAAAAAGGGTCTGGACAGAGGGGAAGGATACTCCCATGTTCTTATCCAGTCTCGTGCCAGAGCGGGGGACAAGGGCACCCTGAACTGGCTCAAAATGAAGTATGCAAGGAGGGCACCAAATGTGCCCTTCAAAGCAGTCTGGTGGCGTTGGCAAGCACCCCCACCCCAACCCAATACACTAAGTTCTATCTGGGAGCTGGGTCACACCTCCTTGTAACAGGAAACCTATTGTGCTACCTTCCCCTGCTCGGCCTTAGCTAAGCAGCAGAAGGGCTACATCGGGTCTGTGGTCAGCAGCAGCACTAGCTTGCTGTCAGACCCTGAAAGGCTGTTACCGGGAGTACAAGGGGGTACCACATGGGGGCCCCAGAGTACAAGGGATTATACTTCCAACACTGGAAGCAGTGTTGGGGTATGATTATAATATGTTTGATACGAAACATGACCGGTTTCAGTGCAGCCACTATATAGTTAGGCATCTCGTATTGACTGATGTCCACTATATGTTTTAAAATGGCTGACCGCACTTAAAAAGCCTGGGGAATAAACTCTGGTTTGTAGGGGTGTCCTGCTCATGCAGGGGCACCCTCACACTTATAACCAAGCACCCTGCCACAGCCTGAACTGAACAGCCTGCCACATGTGTGACTTATAGGTAATAAGAGCAGGGACCTCAGATATAAGAAAACGTATATCTGTTGTGAGAGGTGCAAGCACCAACTCACACAGGCTGCAATAGCAGGCCTGTAGTCACAGTTTACATGGACTCTCATGGGTGACACAATCCATGCTGCAGCCCATGAGAGACCCCTGATGTACCTATGCCCTGGGTACCTTTGTACCACATACCAGAGACTTACAAGGGTCCACCAGAAGCCAACTGTGGATGTACAATAGTACTGGCCATGATCAATTTAGGGAGAGAGCATAGTAACTGGGGTCCTGAGTAGCAGAATCAGGCTAGGCAAAAACATACTGACACCAAGCATTAAAAACTAGAGGCAACCATGTAAGCAAATCCTACTTTCCTACACTTGAAGCGGACCTCACGGAAGCCCCTATTATGATTGTCCAGAAGCTCATCCCAATCTGTATCAGAGTATTGTATGACAAGTTGACCCTGCCATTTATTTCTCAGTAGATGTCTGAGAGGAACAGAATGGGCCGCATCCAGTAAAATCCCCTACAGGCCTGAGAAAACCCCAGTAAAGGAAGCGCAGAATCGTAGGTAATCATGGATCACCTATACAAGAAGGGAGGCATCCAGGGATAGGCGGCATACTGCAGTTAATGTTTAAGTTGTGGGTATGGTGACTGATGCAATGTGCTGACCTGTCTTGGAGGGCTGCAAAGGCCTTAAGACCATCCACATTCCAGAGTTGATCCATAGTCTGACCAGTCTTTCCACTGTACCGGAAGACCATCAATCCTAATGGCCTTATTGCTCCAGATGTGGGCTTTATCATGAATATAGGCCAGTGGGTGGATTCTCAAACAAGGTGTGAGAGGTGTAAGAGGGTGGCTTAGTATACGGTGCTCACTTATGTAAGTGTAGCACCCTGCACTAGCCAGAAAACCCTTATGGTGATTTTAGTGGTCTTGGACAACCTCACAAAGCTCTCTAAGTGGTAGCTGTGGAGAGCAGCCTTCAGGCTTAGTCCAGAAGGAGTGTAAATCAGCTTGTTTTACCAGTACTAATCTTATGGTATAGGTTAAGGGAAAAAGAATCACACAGTGTAGTTGTAAAAAATATGTATTTATTATTAACACTCACTAACACAATATATTATCTCCTACCCGGAGATACAGCACAATACACACAATTCTTAGTCAACAGAATTCGTAAATAGCACAGAATACACAGTGGTCCCCAGGGGGAGACCAAACCATATACTAAAATAGTGGAATACAAACCACGACCCAAGTCAAGGTTTGAAAAAGGAGACGTAGAAGAGCTGGGGACAAAAGAAACCACCCGAGGTGAGTATCTAGGAACCCCACGGAGGTCATGTGCTGAGAGGGACCACAACTGTGTGCTCAATGTTAGTCAATAGGTAAGTCGCTATTGCAATTTTAAAGAAGGACCCATCCCAGCAGACCCCGGAGAAACCCCATAGAGAAATGGAAGGGTTGAGAGTCACCTCACCTGTGTAAGTAGGTAATTTTTATTATGCATGATTAATTAAAACCTTTCTTATTCATATTCACTAGATAAAACAGTATTAAAAAACCATCATTATACATTGTTTTAAAATTACACAGTTGGGCATTGCGCTCTTCAACGGGTCTAAAGTGCTTGTGCATCAGGGAAAGATGGGCTGGCAGTAGCTTTCCGAGTTAAACAGCCGACCTTGTACAGCCTGTTAAAGTGCATTTTTTTGTGCATACAACCGACGTTGGTTTCATGTGCCTGTGTGACTGTAAGATGCTGCTGTTAGGTTTTTTTCAGTCTAGCTTCGAGGGATGCCGGGTTCAGCTGTGTTTTGTTTACCGATGTCCACTTGCGGATATTTGTTTGAGTCTCTTAGCTGCTGTGTCGGAAAATTGTGTGAGCCGGCAGTTTAGCTGTACCTCGGCTGGATTGAAGCACAGCTTTACTGCCTGCCTACAGGTACAGGTGCTGTGCTGCTTGAATAATGGTCATAATAAGGTGATCCTTATGTCCTATAAGTTGGGACAGATACACTTAATGTGGGCAAGATTCTCGTTGCCTCTTCCGCATAGACGACAGGACTGCGGGCCTCCTCTCCTTTCCCAAGGTGGAAGATGTAGGATGATTGAAACGACGCCTAGCCGTAACTATAGGAATTTTTCCTTTGTCCTTGTTTGACTCCCATTTTCTTTTTTCTTTTTTTATTTCAATCCTTTATTTTCAAATCCAAATGAAGTTTCACAAAACAAAAAGGGCTGCACTTTTTGTTTTGAATAGGATGGCGACTCAACCTCGGGGCATGTGCTGATGGTCTTACCTAATTATCTTGGAGCACTCACGGACGTCTGTAGTGATGTCCGGTGTCAGGGTTGAGATTAGCCATGCTGTGAAAAAGAACAGGTCTGGAGCATGTTGTACACTAGGTTCCATATCTCAGTTATGCGTTTGGTGAGACAGCCCGTGTTGAGGAGTATGCATGCAAGTGTGGCATGTTGTTTGGGTGGTGTTTGGTCTGTGTATGCTTGAGAGGGTGGCTGGTTAGTGTAAGCATGAACCAGTGGAATGCTGAGTGGTGTTGGTGCGAGAGTGGTGGGTTTGGGAGAGTACATGAGAACTTGGTGCTGGGAATATTCCTTTTTTTTTTTTTTAGCTTTTTATTTTTAAAAATTTTTTTATTAATAAAGCTTGCTCGCATATATGTAACATATGAATGTACAATTAACATGGTGTCTTTGTAAATCAAACATTAAAGTATAAGTCAGGCAGTTACAATTTTTTTTACATTAAATCAATAACAGTGCTAAGCCCCTATTGGGCTAACCAATCTTCAAAAGGGGTCCAAATCTTTTTACCATAGTCGAGTCTATGTTTACCCCATCTTTCCCAAACGGCAGTCTCTATGTTATGCAAGGACAGCATTCTTGCCCTCCAATTAAAGAATGTGGGAGCCTCAGGACTAATCCAGTCCGAGGTTATACAAAGGCGAACCATAGCCATTGCGATTAACACTAAAGCTGAGGTATGTTGAGATCTTTCGTAAAGCATACTGCTTTCAAGCCCACAAATCACCAATTCAGGGGAGAGAGTAACAGGTATCTAAAGCCTTAGGTTGATAAATTGCTCAACCTCACCCAAAAAAGGCCGGTGTTTTATGCATTCAAAAAACATGTGGACATCATTTGCAGCCAAAAGCCCACATCTGGGGCAACCGTTTAGGCCGTTACCCCTCCACTTAGAAATCTTGTCCGGAGTGTAATATAAGTCATACATGGCCATATAACACTGAGACCGCAAACTCCCAGAAATTAAGACGCTCCCGGCCAATGCAAGAGCTTCTGGTAAATCCAGACCTGTTACCCCCAACTTGGCCTCTAATTTACACGTGTGCGCTGCAATATCATCTGGTAGGCCAAAAAGTAGATGTTGAGAAATGACCCCTATTTTCGAACGTCTAGAGATTAGCTCCAGCAATGTAATCTTGTCGAATAGCACCTTTGGAATGACCTTCAATTTATCTATGAAACTCCGGAGTTGCAAATATTTAAAGAAATCTTGGGTGCTAAGCTGATACCTATCCTTAAGCCAGGAAAAAGATGCCAAACAGCCGTCCTGTCCCAAATCACCCAGCTTTGCCAATCCTCTTTCAGTCCATTTAAAAGTAACCTGATCCCGAAATACTGGGGGTAAAGACCAAGCTGAAAAAGGGGTATAATAATTCAGGTTAGAAATCGCCCACTTTCGACGAACCTTCCGCCATACTGAAAACATAGACCATGCCACCTTGAACTTAGTTTTCTTGTAATAGCTAGGTTCCAGTACTCGCAATAAAATCCCCCTTGCATTTTCACCTAATCCTATTTCGAAGATTGAGGGCCTGCACGACAATGGTGGCCCGGCAACATCCCCAAATAGTGGTAGTCCAAAATGCTGTATTATGGAGGACCATGAATAATATAAAAGATTGGGCACCGCCCAACCTCCCCTTTGCCGGGGTAAGCACATCCACTTTGCCGTCCTACGTGGACGACGATAGCCCCACAAAAACCTATTGCATATTGAATCTGCTTCGACTAAGCTTTGTTGAGAAAATTCCAAAGGGATAGTGCAGAACAGATATAAGGTGATCCTTATGTCCTATAAGTTGGGACAGATACACTTAATGTGGGCAAGATTCTCGTTGCCTCTTCCGCATAGACGACAGGACTGCGGGCCTCCTCTCCTTTCCCAAGGTGGAAGATGTAGGATGATTGAAACGACGCCTAGCCGTAACTATAGGAATTTTTCCTTTGTCCTCGTTTGACTCCCATTTTCAGGTGAGCTTGCTGTTTGAGTGCTTCGTAATCACTGAGCACTACACAGCCATGTGCCCTATTAGCGAGTGTTTCCTTGTCTTCTAAGACAGATACCATTTGTGTTGCCTTTGTCACAATTATTTTGAAGGATAGATGATCTGTTGGGGTTCCCCAAAGGTCCGTCAAGCCCAGTAACTTAAGGGAGTCAAGCAAATAGTACCTGGCTGCCGATTTTCTGTGTCAAAACAACTCAATGCAAAGATGAGAGTTTAGGGATCCTGCCTCGGCGCTTCGGATCTTGTGGCAACTTTTTATGTGCGCGCTCCTTCTTTCCACCAATTGTTTTTTGAGCCCGAATTCTAACCTTATTTGGGCCGGTGGATATCCCAGGAACCAGGATACCTACACCATGGAAGCCAGGTGCATCGGTGTGAATTGACGTCGGAAACCGCTGTTGACCACAATGGAGGATTTTGGAAAAGATGCCGCTGGCGAAGATAAAACTGCCCGGTGGAACCCAAAGGTGGATTCAAGGTGAGAGGTACCTGCAAGCAGAGGGGACAGAGTCTATACCACCCAGAAGTGACCAGGAGGCACAGACGATGAATGCCTACCAATGTTGGAGATGCAGGAGAGTTGACTGTGCCCTTGAAGATGCAGCTGTACGGACCAGGTGACGCAGAGGACCGGAAGAACAAATTACTTACCTTCGGTAACGATGTATCTGTAAGAAACATTAGTTAGTTAGATTCCTCACTTTAGAATATCCCCAGGCGTCAGACTGGATCCGGAAGATTTTTGTAGCAATACCCCTTGCGCGTCGCTAGGCGTCGTCTGCGATTCCGCGTCCGTCGTTGGCGTCGTGCGCCGGAATGACGTCGGAGTACTTAGACGCTGACGTCAGTTCTTGTACATAGCTTTCCGCGCCAGGAACGCAGAGCCATGCAAGAGACGAACACTGGTGCCAAAAAATCTAGGGCCCTGAAAAGGATAGCCTTAACCCTAGATGTCAGTTCGCAGAACGGGGAGGCTGGGTGGGTCGGTGAGGAATCTAACTAACTAATGTTTCTTACAGATACATCGTTACCGAAGGTAAGTAACTTGTTCATCTGAAAGAAACACGTTAGTTAGATTCCTCACCTTAGAATAGATACCCAAGCAATACCAACCCCGGTGGTGGGTCTGCGAACCAAGATCACACCAGAAAGTCCTGGAGGACAGAACGGCCAAAGAAGCCATCCCTCCGGACTTGGCTGTCTAGGCAATAGTGCCTGGCAAACGTGTGCAGCGAAGCCCACGTCGCCGCCTGACAGATGTCCTGCAAAGGGACTCCCCGTCCCAAAGCAGTAGTAGCCGCTGTGGCCCGAGTAGAATGGGCTCGCAGCCCAACAGGAGGGACCTTTTTTGCCAAGGAATAACATGTTTTTATACACAAAACGACCCACCGGGAGATGGTCCGTTTGTGCACAGCTTTCCCCTTCTTAGCACCCATGTAGCCAACGAAAAGCTGGTCGTCCACCCGGAACTGCTTCGTGCGGTCCAAATAAAAGGAGAGCGCACGTTTTGGGTCCAGACGGTGGAGCCGCTCTTCCTCTTTGGAAGGATGCGGAGGCGGAAAGAAGGTGGGCAAGGTGACAGATTGCCCAAAATGAAAGGGGGTCACCACTTTTGGTAGAAAGGAAGGACGAGGCCGAAGGACAACCTTGTCCGGATGAACAGAGAGAAAAGGAGGCTTGGACGATAGAGCCTGGAGCTCACTCACCCGTCTAGCCGAGGTGATGGCTACCAGGAAAGCCGTCTTAAGAGTCAGAAGACGAAGAGGACAATTGTGAAGAGGCTCAAAGGGAGCGCACATCAGAAATGTTAAGACAAGATTCAAGTCCCACTGAGGCATTACGAAAGGGACAGGAGGGAACGTGTGAGTAATGCCCTTAAGAAGGCGTGAAACCACAGGGGACTGGAAAAGAGAGGGCTGATCAGGACGCCGTAAGAAGGCAGAGATGGCAGCAAGATAACCTTTCAAGGTGCCCAAGGCAGAGCCCTGCTGGGCCAAAGAAAGAAGGAAGAGGAGAACCTCAGAAAGAGGAGCGGAAAGGGGATCCACAGCCTTTGCTGTGCACCATGCCAGAAATTTGTTCCACCGGCAGGCGTATACCGTCTTTGTGGAGGGACGCCTGGCTGCCAGAATGATATCACAGACTTCAGGAGGCAAGTCAAATGGCATCAACTGCCGCCGCTCAATCTCCACGCATGGAGGTGGAGGCTGGACAGGTTCGGGTGGAGGACCGTCCCCTGCTGCTGTGACAGAAGATCCTCCCGAAGGGGCAGACGTATCGGAGGATCGGTCAACATACTGAGTAGCTCGGGATACCAGTACCTTCGTACCCAATCCGGAGCCACCAAGATGACTTGGGCCCGGTCGCGCCTGATCTTCTTCAGCACTCTGGGCAGAAGTGGTATAGGCGGAAAGGCGTACAACAGACCGCAACTCCACTCGCGACGAAAAGCGTCGCCGAGCGAGTGCCGCCTTGGAAATTCCAACGCGCAGAACTGCTGACATTGCGCGTTCTCGTCAGTGGCGAATAGATCTAACCAAGGCTCTCCCCACTGCTGAAAGAGACCTTGCGCCACCTCGGAGTTCAGACGCCATTCGTGATCCATCATGCACCGGCGGCTGAGTTCGTCTGCTCTGGCGTTCAGAGAGCCCGCCAGATGTTGAACCACCAGGGTGATGCCCTGGTGTTCCAGCCATGTCCAGAGGCGCAGAGCCTCCTGACAAAGGGTCCACGACCCCACCCCGCCCTGTTTGTTGCAATACCACATGGCGGTGGTGTTGTCCGTGAACACCTGCACGACACTTCCCCTGACAGAGGGAAGGAAGGCTTTCAGTGCAAGTCGGATCGCTCTCAGCTCCAACAAGTTGATGTGTAGGCGAGACTCCGCCGGAGACCAGAGGCCTCTGATCTCCGCCTCTCCCATATGGCCACCCCATCCCAGGAGGGACGCATCCGTCACTACGACATGCTCCGGTAGGGGTAGGGAGAGGCTCTTGCCCGTGACCCAATCGCGGTCTGTGAGCCACCACTGCAACTGCTGTGCAGTGCCCTCCGAGATCAAGACATGGTCGGACAGGTTGCCGTGATGCTGGGCCCACTGAAACTTCAGGTCCCACTGCAGAGCCCGCATGCGCCGCCAGGCGTGATGCACTAGTAGGATGCAGGAGGCCATCAGCCCCAGAAGCCGCAACACTAGCCTGACCGAAACCCAGGATAGAGGCCGAAAGATGGGAATCAGGGCCTGTATATCCCGGACCCGCTGTTCCGGTAGATGAACCCGGAACTGCGCCGAATCGAGAACCGCTCCGATGAAGAGGAGCTTCTGAGAGGGGCTCAGGTGTGACTTTGGCACGTTGATGGAAAACCCCAGCAAATGCAGGAGATCCGCCGTAGTCTGGAGGTGGGAGACGACTGCCTGGGGCGAGCCCGCCTTCAACAACCAGTCGTCGAGATAGGGGAAGACTGGAACCCCTGATCTGCGCAGATGAGCTGCGACCACCGCCATCACTTTCGTGAACACCCGAGGGGCACTGGTAAGGCCGAAAGGGAGCACGGTGAACTGAAAGTGCTCCTGACCCACCGTTAACCGCAGGTAACGCCGGTGGGCCGGCAGGACGGGGATGTGGAAATATGCGTCCTGTAAGTCCAACGCTACCATCCAGTCTCCAGGGTCTAGGGCAGCTAGAACCTGAGCCAAAGTCAACATTTTGAACCGTTCCTTCCGGAGGAAGGCATTGACGTTCCGGAGGTCCAAGATAGGGCGTAGGCCCCCTTTGCCCTTCTTGGGAACCAGAAAGTAGTGTGAATAACAACCACAACCTACTTCTGGGCTCGGAACGCGCTCGACGGCCTCTTTGGCCAAGAGGGCCGAAACTTCCTCTTGCAGAAGATTCAAATGATCCTCCGAGATACGGTGGTGCTGCGGTGGCATGGCTGGAGGGGTCGCCTCAAAGTGGAGGGAGTAGCCCCTTCGGACGATTTGCAGTACCCACCTGTCCGAAGTGATGGTACGCCAGTGGAGCAGGTGATGGCGAACCCGGCCTCCCACTGGCGAGGAATGGGCCTGAAAGCTCGGACTAGGAAGGCTTTCAGGCGGATGCTGCCGGGGTGGATGTGGACTGACCGCGTTGTCCTCCAGTACCGCCTCGGCGGAAACCACGTCCGCGACCGCGTGCAGGCTGGTTCTGCGGCCGGTGGCTAGGCGGACGTGAGGAGGTGCCCCTTCCTTGGCCACGAAAGGAGCGAAAAGCGGAATGTTGTGGCCGCGGGGCCAAGAGTCCCAAGGACTTGGCCGTAGCCCGGGAGTCCTTGAAGCGAGCCAGCACACTGTCCGCTTTCTCACCAAAAAGGCGAGCGCCATCAAAAGGCATGTCCATGAGAGTGTTCTGGACATCCCCTGAAAAGGACGTGGACCGCAGCCAGGCGTGACGTCGAAGCGCCACCGTGGTAGAAATCGCCCTACCGAGCGAGTCAGTAGTGTCGAGTCCACATCGGATGGCATGGCGCGCTGCATCTCTCCCATCGGCCAGAGCCAAGGAAAGCCGTGCCCGGGCCTCCTTCGGGCACAGGGGCAGCTCGTCCTCCACCGTATCCCACAGAGAGTGGGAATAACGGTCCAAGAGACAGGCAGTGTTCAAAGACCGCAGGCCCAGACTGAGCGAGGAGAACAGCTTTTTACCGAACTGTTCCAGTCTCTTGGAATCCCGGTCCGGAGGAGCGGACGGGAAGGAGGATTGGGAGGTAGAGGCCTGGATAACCAGACTCTCGGGGGTGGGGTGTTGGGACAGAAAACTGGGGTCGCCCGGAGCAGGGCGGCGGCGCCTGACAACGTTCCTATCCACAGGAGGGACTGTGGAGGGCTTGGACCAGGTGCCCTGCAGAACGTCAATGAGGGCCTCATTGAATTGCAGCAGAGGCTCAGTGGAGCATGCGGCAGACTGAAGCACCTCAGTGAGGATGTTAGTCCTCACAGCCACGGCAGGCAGCTCAAGCCCAAGGGCCTTGCGCAGCACCAGAGAAAAAGCTGCACCCTCCTCCGAAGCCACAGTCGGAGGAGAGATGAATCCAGTGTCCGGTGAGGTATCCAAACCACTGGCCTCCCCCAGTTTATCTGCCCAGTCCTGTGAAAGTTGGCCCTGAAGGGCCAAAGGGTTCACGGACCCCTCCCAGTCGCCCCCGTCATCCGATTCCTGGTAAACAGGAGGAATGATCGGAGCTGGTCGATAGACAAAATGTGTCTCTAGCGGCGTCGGATGCGGCGTCGAGCGGCGCCGCACCGGCGTCGGGACCGGACAGGGGCTGAACCGGGAATTGACGTCGACCAGAGTCGGCGTCGGAGGTGGCACCGGTGTCGACGCCGGCGGAGGAGGCGTGACGAGGTCGACCGGCGTCGACGGGGGCCCAGGCTTGGGCCCCTCGGGGACCTGCGGTGTCGGGGCCGGAGCCTCCAACGGCGCCGGGGCCGGAGCCGCGGGCACGCAAGGTCGCCCAGTCGAGTCCGCGGGGCCCGAAGGCGCGCCAGCGGGCATCGACGGCGGGGCCAGGCTCCTCATGGCCGAGAGGAAGGCACTGACCTCCGCCGGCGTCGCGTCAGTCCCAGGGACCGGCGGGTATGGGGACGTGTGCGGCGCCTGCGGCTCCGGTGGAGCCGCGGGGGTGGAACCACCCTGACCCTCGGCAGAGTCGCGCGACCGGCGAGGGGAGTCCGAAAAGCAGTGTCGCCTCTTGCACTTCTTGGAGCGCTTCGACTTACCCGAAGACTTCGAGCCAGACGAGCGACGATGTCGAGTGGCGAAGCTCGAGAAGCTTACGGGACCACTCCCGCCTAGCTTTCGAGGTCAGGGCCATACAATCGGAGCACGACACCGCGTCGTGGTCGAGGCCCAAACAGTACAGGCACCGGCGGTGATGATCGGTCACCGACATCAGTCGGTGACGGTCGTCGCAGGCCTTGAAACCAGGTATCCTACCGGCACCAGAGTCGAGAAAGTGACCAAAAAGAGTCAAAATATTTAGTCAAAAAATGACTAAAGGGGTAGCTCTCCCGGATCGGCGCTTACTGGCGCGGAAAAAAGAAGAACTGACGTCAGCGCGTGAGGGCGGCGTCTAAGTACTCCGACGACGTCATTCCGGCGCACGACGCCAACGACGGACGCGGAGCCGCAGACGACGCCTAGCGACGCGCAAGGGGTATTGCTACAAAAATCTTCTGGATCCAGTCTGACGCCTGGGGATATTCTAAGGTGAGGAATCTAACTAACGTGTTTCTTTCAGATGCAGTGCACAAGCTGTCCCACGTCGGATGTCGAGAGTTAGGCGGGTCAGTGTCCGGCAGGGACACCAACATGCCTTTGCAACAACAACCAACGTAGGTGAAGAAAAAGGTGCGGTGTTGGGACCAGCAAGGTCCAAGTGAATCACCACTAGCAGGTAAGTCAGAGCAGACCCGAGCAAGCAGGGGAGGCCATTGGAGCCCAAGAAGACCCTCGAGATGACCCACGGGGCGATGGCACAGGAGTCGCAAAAGGACCTCGAGCAGCTCACCAAAGGATACAGGCCTGCGGTTCAATGGATGCGGTGTAGGCGAAGATCTTGGATTCAGGAGATGCCCAAGGTTGGAGCTTCTTGGAGCCCGAAGATCTCTGGAGGAAAGATTCAACAAGCCTTGGAAACGGCAAGTCGACATGGTGCACAGGGGTTCTGTTCCAGCAGTTCCGACGAGGGATATTGGCCTCAAACTCGGTAAGAAGACAGTGAAGGCCCCGAGGGAGTTGCAGAACCACCACCTGCGCTGCAAGAGTCTGTGGGAGCCCAGGATCAGCAGATCGGTCAGTGTGTTGCGGTACCTGCAGATGCAGGGGAGTGACTCCTTCACTCCAAAGGAGATTCCTTGGGTGTCTTGGACGTCCACAGGCCCTGTGAAGAACCTGTATGGCGCACAGGCACAGATGTTGCAGCAGACTTGCAGGAAGACAATACCAGGAGCAGCAGGAGTCTTCCCAGTTGCAGTCTTGATTCTCAACGAGAAGTCCATCGAGGTTCAGAGTGCCCAGACAGTCGAAGGTGAAGTGGTATGTGATCTGAATCTTGTCCCACGACTTGTATAGGGACCCACCCACAGGTAAACCCTTAATTACCCGTAGAAAAGGGTTGGGACGATTCAGGGGGTCCCTCTCAGATGAGGGGCTGGACAGTGGGGAGGATACTCTCATGTCCCTTTGTCAAGTTTTGTGCCAGAGCAGGAGTCAACAGCTCAATGAACTGGTTTGAACTGGAGTATGCAAGGAGGGCACCAAATGTGCCCTTCAAGCAGTATAAGTGGTGCTGGAAAGCGCCCCACCTTCCCTCAATACACTAATCCCTATCTGGTAGGTGGTCACACCTCCCTATGATAGGATACCTATTGTTTTGCCTTGGCTCAGCAGCAGGAGTTCAGAATCGTGTCTCTGGTCGGCAGAAGCCCTAGCTTGCGGTCCAGTTCTAGAAGACGGGTACCGGGTGCACTGAGGGCCTCCAAGAGGAACCTTACAGTGCATGGAATCATACATGATTCCAACATGTTTGATACCAAACATGACAGGGTTTGTTACAGCCAGTTTAGAGATGGTCATCACATGACGACGCACGGTCACTTTATTTCATAATGGCTTATGCAAAAACAACAGTTGATGGACAGAATGCAGAACAATGTCATATATTCACCCCAGTACAGAGATCTGGGCCTAAATCCATCGTTTTTTTGCTCACCATGCCATTCCAGTTTGAATCCAGCCATATGTAAATCAGTCTTGACCCTGTGCCTCATGGGAACAGTCCAGCCCGAACTGCCAAGCCAGGTCCTCCCTGGACTGGAACCAAGCATCCTAGGAGGGGTTTCACCCCTCTTCGGCCAGGATAGCTTGATTCCAGTGGCATGGAGAGCACGGGACTCACGTCTGAGCATACCCGTCCCACTCGAGGTGACAAATGCAAAAACAACAGTTGATGGACAGAATGCAGAACAATGTCATACATTCACCCCAGTACAGAGATCTGGGCCTAAATCCATCGTTTTTTTGCTCACCATGCCATTCCAGTTTGAACCCAGCCATATGCAAATCAGTCTTAACCCTGTGCCTCATGGGAACAGTCCAGTCCGACCTGCGGAGCCAGGTCCTCCCTGGACTGGAACCAAGCATCCTAGGACCGGTAATGGCTGATGCACCTACAACCCAAGAGATTGGACTCTGAAGGTTGTAGGGGTACTTCGCTCATGCAGGGTCACCCTCACACTTAGGACCCTGCACCCTGACTTCTGTATTGAAAGGCCTGCCTTAAGGGTCACTTATTGGTTTTAAGTGTAGTGACCTCATATATAGGGAACCCTTCATTTGTTTAAGCCATAAGAGGGACTTATGATCTGTCTGAACAATGAATTGAGTACCAAACAGGTATGGTCTCAACTTCTTCAAGGCCCAGACCACAAAGAAGTCCTCCCTCTCTATAGCTGACCAACGATTCTTCCTGGGGGTCAACCATCTGCTTATAAAAGCTACTGGTTGGTCCTGGCCCTCTGCATATAGTTGTGACAATACAGCTCCTACCCCTAACTCAGATGCATCTGTCTGGACAATGAATTTTTTCGAATAGTCAGGACTTTGCAGAATGGGAGCAGTGCACATGGCCCGCTTCAGGTCCTCAAATCCCTTTTGACAGCTAACTATCCACTGAACTTTCTTCAGCATTCTCTTGGAGGTGAGATCATTAAGAGGAGTCACAATGGGCCTATATCCCTTAACAAAAACCCTGTAGTACCCAGTCAGGCCCAAGAAAGCTCTGACCTGAGTCTAGGTAGTGAGAGCAACCCAGTCCACGATGGTCTGGATTTTGCTCTCCAATGGCTGAACCTGGCCTCCACCTACCAGGTGGCCCAAGTATACAACCTTGCTCTGCCCTAAATGGCACTTGGTGCCCTTGATAGTAAGGCCTGCCTTTTGCAGGGCCTCCAGAACATTCCTGAGGTGGACCAGGTGATCCTCCCAGGTGGAGCTAAAGACAGCTATATCATCTAGATATACTGCACTAAACGCTTCCAGACCTGTGAGAAGTTTGTTCACCAATCTCTGAAATGTGGTAGGTGCATTTTTCATACCGAAGGGCATCATAATAAATTGATAATGTTCACTGGAGGTTAAAAATGCTGTTTTTGGCTTGGCATCCTCAGCTAGTCTGATTTGTCAGCAGTCAGGTCAAATGTACTCAGAAACTTGGCTGAGGCCAAAGCATCTATGAAGTCATCTGCCCTTGGAATAGGATGTGCATCAGTCCTAGTGACTGCATTAAGGTCTCTGTAGTCAACACAATACCTCATCTCTTTTTTCTACCCTTGGTGTGGGGTTTTGGCACCAGGACTACTGGAGTAGCCCAGGGGCTATCTGAAGGCTTAATGACCACCAATTCCAGCATCCTTTGGACCTCTTTCCTGATGCGGTCTCTGACATGGTCAGGCAGTCTGTAAATTGTATTTTTTACTGGCAGACTGTCACCTCTGTCCACTTCATGGGTACAACAGGTGGTTTGACTGGGTGTCAGAGAAAACATATGTTTCGCCTGATTGAGGACCTTCCTACAATCAGCTTGCTGCTGGTCAGTGAGGCTGCCTGCCAAGGCTACTCCATCAACTGACTCATCAACAGGGTTCTGAGAGTGGAGATCAGGGAGAGGGTCACTCTCTTCCTCCTGTCCCTCCTCAGTGGCCATGAGCAAGCTCATGTCATCCCTGTCCACAAAAGGTTTACGGCGGTTCACATGTAGTACCCTGGGGGACTTCTAGGAGTGTGTAGGCCCACCAAGTAGGTGACCTCAACTTTGTTTTCAAGGATTGTGTGGGGGCTACTCCATTTGTCCTTAACCAGACATAACAGACCCCTAACTAGATGTCCAAACAGAAGTTCAAATGGGCTGTAGCCAACCCCCTTCTGAGGAACCTCTCTGCAGGCAAATAGAAGGCAGGGTAGTAAGACATCCCATTTTCTCCAAAGCTTTTCTGGGAGCCCCATGATCATACCCTCCAGGGTCTGGTTGAACCTTTCAACAAGCCCATTGCACTGTGGATGGTAAGGTGTGATAAACTTATAGTTTACTCCACACTCTTTCCACATTGCAGTTATGTAACTGGACATAAAGTTGGTACCTATGTCTGTTAAGACCTCCTTAGAGAGGCCCACTATGGAAAAGATTGCCAGGAGGGCCCTAGCCACTACAGGAGGAGCAGTGGTTCTAAGGGGCATTGCTTCTGGATACCTAGTGACATGGTCCACCACCACTAGCCTGTAACTGTGCCCAGATGCAGTTGGAGGGTTGGGGGGTTCAGGGGACCAACAATGTCAGTCCCCACTCTCTCAAAGGGAACCCCAACCACTGGGAGGGGAATTAAGGGGGGGGGGTCTTTGTAGTGCCACCCGACTTACCACTGGCTTGGCAATTGACACAGTAGAAACATAACTCCTAGGTGTCTTCAGACATATGGGGCCAGTGAAAATGAGGGACAATTATGTCCCAATTCTTACTTTGCCCAGGGTGTCCTGCAAGGGGAATATGTGCCAGGGATAGAAGAAATCCTCTGAACTTCTGGGGAATTATCAATCTGGTAGCACCAGGATTGGGATCGCTACCTTCATAATACAGTCCATCTTCCCAATAGATCCTATGGGACCCACTGACATTCCCTGCCCCCTCTGCAGCTTGCTGTCTGAGCTGCTCAAGTGAGTGGCAGGATTGCTGCTCCAAACTCAAGTCTGCCCTCGAAGGGCCCACCTGCCCCCAAGAACTCTGAGTGACCAGGCCAAAGTTCCTCTGTGAAAGTTCCTTCACAAGACTGAGATCACCTCCCTCAGGATTCTAATCCTCACTGAGAGTTTGGGAGGAGAGCAATTCTTTACCCTTCCTGATCCTTCTCTTAGGAGCAATCTGATTCATTTTTCCAGGATCCAGTGCTTCCTCAGTGCTAAGCTGTTTGGCCTGAGCCCTGGTGACAGCAAAAACACTGGCAGAGAAGCCCATCATCTCTGCATGAGTCCTGAACTCTACTTCAGACCAGCGTGAAGTCTCTAAATTATTGCCCAACAGACAATCTACAGGTAGGTCTGAAGATACTGTGGAAATATGGATTTTTCTGGTCAGTTATGTCCCCTATCTTGGACCCCAACGGTTCTATGTGCATGTTACAAGTACATGTATGTTCCCTCCAGTTCCAGTTATGAAGACGCAAATACATGTGCGTCCACCGTTAACATGTCCTCTGTTGATCCGCCATGAATGGGCCGGATATTCCATTCCTAAGTACGAAAGGCCACCGCCTTTATATGGTTCACTTATGCCATTTTACAGTCCAGGCAAGTAGGCCCTGATTCTGTCATCAAGCTTTTCTTGCTTTCTGTCTCTGAAGCTCCAGTCCGAGCCTGCATCTGTGACCATGAACTTTGTCTCATCCTCTGCGCGGCTCACGATGCCCGACATCAGCTTGCTGCCTGCCAAGAACTGTATTTCACCTTCAAGATTATCTCCTCCGTCCCTATCCAATGCATTCCTGTCTAGTAGTTTAAGTAAACATTCTTCCAGCTACCGAGCAAAAGGCCCGGCTTCTCTGTCCTCATGCAAGTAATTCATAGCCCTGTTACCATGGAATATTCCTACCCCCTCGCATTTAGTGTAGACACTTAGACGCTTGTACACGCACTCACAGTCAGTATAGAATAGATTTTGTTCGAGAGACCTTTCTTTTTGGATAACACAGTTCTTTAAACATAGGACATTAGATATGATTTGGGATTAGGTTGACATAACCCCAGACTTTTGTCTCCACATGTAGAGCTAAATGTCAAATCCCTTTCTCCCTCTAGTTGCACGTCTATCACACGTCATGCGACTGCGCACGCATCTCTGCCAAATATTTCTGCTGACATTGCAACCCCCTCCAGGTATCCACCCACACATGACAAATTACCCATTATCATCAAGTGGACGCCCACATGGACGCCCACCTTCACGCCTACTTACACGCCCACATGCTCTTATCTCATTCTCTCTTGCTCTTTTGCTTACGTACAATTGAGAAATGTATATATACTGTACTCTGTGAATAATGTTTTGAGAATATTGAGAATACTTTTCAGTCCCTTCCAGATCCTTTTTTGGTGATGGAAATATTCTCCCTTTGACTCGAGTTATTGGAATAAAGCCCTTTTAGAACCTGATACCACAGACTCAGCCTCTTGCTTTATGCATGATCTTATTGATATTATGAAATTAGGAGAGCGTGATATTTTATTTACCACAATACCACAACTCTCTTAGGTCCAGTTACCCCTCACCAGCTGAGATTCACAACTGCCAAGAAATGATCAGTCCTGACACTTAGTGTTAGTTACTTGGTACATCTGTCCAAGTATGATTTGTCCAGGGGACACAAGTTTCTCTGTCACCATGGTGACACTGGCCCCTGTGTCCCTGAAAGCTATGGCTCCCTTGCCATTGATTAAAGGCTGCTGTCTGTACTTGCCCAGGTTATTGGGACTTATCAGTAAGGTGGCAAGATCAATGCCACCATCACAGACCAGAACAGCCTGAGCTGGAGTTCTGACTAAGTCAGAACCCATTTCAGAACCCAAGGTTAACCCAACTAATCCCTTGGTTGCTGTACTACCACTTGTACTGGTGCTAGGGGGTGCAGTTGCCTTAGGGGCAATGGTAATAGGTTCCTTGGCCTTTGGACAATCGGGCATCTCTTGTCAAATGTCAAATAACACCATTTTTTTTTTTTGCTTTTCTTGGAGTTTTGGGACTCACCTCCAAATGCAGGTTTTTTAGGATCTTGAGAAGACTTTTGTCTTTGCTCTTCTCTTGGGGCTTAGAGGAATCTTATGTCTTCAAGTCACTTCCGCCACCATGGTTTTTCTGCTTGACCCTGGTGCCGACCCATTTGTCTGCCTTCTTTCCCAATTCTTGGGGAGAGGTCAGATCAGAGTCCACCAGATACTGGTGCAAAAGAACAAGTTACTTACCTTTGGTAACGATGTATCTGTAAGAAACATTAGTTAGTTAGATTCCTCACCTTAGAATATCCCCAGGCGTCAGGCTGGATCCGGAAAGATTTTTGTAGCAATACCCCTTGTGCGTCGCTAGGCGTCGTCTGCGGCTCCGCGTCCGTCGTCGGCGTCGTGCGCCGGAATGACGTCAGAGTACTTAGACGACGCCCTCGCGCGCTGACGTCAGATCTTATACATAGCTTTCCGCGCCAGGGACGCTGAGCCATGCAAGAGACCGACACTGGTGCCAAAAAATCTAGGGTCCTGAAAGGGAGAACCTTAACCCTAGATGTCGGTTCGCAGAACGGGGAGGCTGGGTGGGTCGGTGAGGAATCTAACTAACTAATGTTTCTTACAGATACATCGTTACCGAAGGTAAGTAACTTGTTCATCTGAAAGAAACACGTTAGTTAGGTTACTCACCTTAGAATAGATACCCTAGCAATACCAACCCCGGAGGTGGGCCTGCGAACCAAGATCACACGAGAAAGTCCTGGAGAACAGAACGGCCAAAGTGGCCATCTCTCCAGACTTGGCTGTCCAGGCAATAGTGCTTGGCGAACGTGTGCAGTGAAGCCCACGTCGCCGCCTGACAGATGTCCTGCAAGGGGACTCCCCGTCCCAGGGCAGTTGTTGCCGCTGTGGCCCGGGTGGAATGGGCTCGCAGCCCAACAGGAGGGACCTTTTTCGTTAAAGAATAGCAGAGTGTAATACACAACACAACCCATCGCGAGATGGTCCGCTTGTGCACAGCTTTACCCTTCTTCGCACCCACATATCCAACAAAAAGTTGGTCGTCCACCCGGAACTGGTTTGTGCGGGCCAAATAAAATGACAGCGCACGTTTTGGGTCCAGACGGTGGAGCCTCTCTTCATCTTTTGAAGGATGCGGAGGCGGAAAGAAGGTGGGCAGCGTGACAGATTGCCCGATGTGAAATGGAGTCACGACTTTAGGAAGGAAAGAAGGACGGGTCCGGAGAACAACCATATCCGGATGAACCGAAAGGAAGGGAGGCTTAGCTGACAGAGCCTGGAGCTCACTCACCTGCCTAGCGGAGGTGATAGCCACCAGGAAGGCAGTTTTCAGAGTCAGTAGACGAAGTGGACAGTTGTGAAGGGGCTCAAAGGGAGCGCACATCAGAAAAGTAAGAACAAGGTTCAAGTCCCACTGGGGCAATACGAATGGAACAGGAGGGAACATATGAGTAATGCCCTTGAGAAAACGGGAGACAACAGGGGACTTGAAAAGAGAAGGCTGATCAGGAAGCCTTAAGAAAGCAGAGATTGCAGCAAGATAACCTTTCAAGGTGCCCAGAGCAGAGCCCTGCTGGGCCAAAGAAAGAAGAAAGAGGAGAACCTCAGAAAGAGGGGCAGAAAGGGGATCCACAGCCTTTGCTGTGCACCATGCCACAAATTTGTTCCACCGGCAGGCGTATACCGTCTTTGTGGAGGGACGCCTGGCTGCCAGAATGACATCACAGACTTCAGGAGGCAAGTCAAATGGCATCAACTGTCGCCGCTCAATCTCCACGCATGGAGGTGGAGGCTGGACAGGTTTGGGTGGAGGACTGTCCCCTGCTGCTGCGACAGAAGGTCCTCCTGAAGAGGCAGTCGTATCGGGGATCGATGGACATACTGAGTAGCTCGGGATACCAGTATCTTCGTGCCCAATCCGGAGCCACCAAGATGACTTGGGCCCAGTCGCGCCTGAGCTTCTTCAGCACTCTGGGCAGAAGTGGTATAGGCGGAAAGGCGTACAACAGACCGCAACTCCATTCGCGACAAAAAGCGTCTCAGTGCGAGTGCCGCCTTGGAAATTCCAACGCGCAGAACTGCTGACATTGCGCGTTCTCTTCGGTGGCGAATAGATCTAACCAAGGCTCTCCCCACTGCAGAAAGAGACCTTGCGCCACATCCGAGTTCAGACGCCATTCGTGATCCATCATGCACCGGCAGCTGAGTTCGTCTGCTCTGGCGTTCAGAGAGCCCGCCAGATGTTGAACCACCAGGGTGATGCCCTGATGTTCCAGCCATGTCCAGAGGCGCAGAGCCTCCTGACAAAGGGTCTACGACCCCACCCCGCCCTGTTTGTTGCAATACCACATGGCGGTGGTGTTGTCCGTGAACACCTGCACGACACTTCCCCGGACAGAGGGAAGGAAGGCTTTCAGTGCAAGTCGGATCGCCCTCAGCTCCAATAGGTTGATATGGAGCCGAGTCTCCGTCGGAGACCAGAGTCCTCTGATCTCCGCCTCTCCCATATGGCCCCCCCATCCCAGGAGGCACGCATCCGTCACTATGACATGCTCCGGTTGGGGTAGGGAGAGGGATCTGCCGCTGACCCAATCGCGATTCGTGTGCCACCACTGCAGCTATTTCGCAGTGCCCTCCAAGATCAGGACATGGTCGGACAGGTTACCTCGATGCTGGGCCCACTGAAACTTCAGGTCCCACTGCAGAGCCTGCATCCGCCACCTGGCGTGAGGTACCAACAGGATGCAGGAGGCCATCAGCCCCAGAAGCTGCAGCACCAACCTGACCGAAACCCAGGACAGAGGCCAGAAGATGGAAATCAGGGCCTGAATGTCCCGGACCCGCTGTTCCGGCGGATAGACCCGGAACTGCGCCGAATCGAGAACCGCTCCGATGAAAAGGAGCTTCTGGGAGGGACTCAGGTGCGACTTCGGCACATTGATGGAGAACCCCAGCGAGTGCAGGAGGTCGGCCGTAGTCTGGAGGTGGGAGACGACTTGCTGGGGCGAGCTCGCCTTCAACAGCCAGTCGTCGAGATAGGGGAAGACTGGAACCCCTGATCTGCGCAGATGAGCTGCGACCACCGCCATCACTTTCGTGAACACCCGAGGGGCACTGGTGAGGCCGAAGGGGAGCACGGTGAACTGAAAGTGCTCCTGACCCACCGTGAACCGCAGGTAACGCCGGTGGGCCGGCAGGACGGGGATGTGGAAATAAGCGTCCTGCAAGTCCAACGCTACCATCCAGTCTCCAGGGTCTAGGGCAGCCAGAACCTGAGCTAAAGTGAGCATCTTGCACCGGTCCTTCCGGAGGAAGGCGTTGACGCTCCTGAGGTCCAAGATCGGGCGTAGGCCCCCTTTGCCCTTCTTGGGAAACAGAAAGTAGTGGGAATAACAACCACGACCTACTTCTGGACCAGGAACGCGCTCGACGGCCTCTTTGGCCAAGAGGGCCGAAACTTCCTCTCGTAGAAGATGCAAATGATCCCCCGACATACGGTGGTTCAGCGGTGGCATGGCTGAAGGGGTCGTCTCGAAGGGGAGGGAGTAGCCCCTTCGGACGATTTGCAGCACCCACCTGTCCGACGTGATGGAGTGCCAGTGGAGCAGGTGATGGCGAACTCTGCCGCCCACTGGCATTGAATGGGAATGAAAGCTTGGACTAGGAGGGCTTTGAGGCGGATGCTGCCGGGGTGGATGTGGACTGACCGGCACGTTGACCTCCAGTACCGCCTCGGTGAGGAGGCGCCCCTTCCTTGGCCACGAAAGGGACGAAATGCGGAAGTTTGCGGCAGCGGGGCCGAAAGACCCAAGGACTTGGCCGTGGCCCGGGAGTCCTTGAACCGAGCCAGCGCACTGTCCGCCTTCTCACCAAAAAGGCGATTGCCATCAAAGGGCATGTCCATGAGGGAACTCTGGACATCCCCCGAAAATGACGTGGACCTCAGCCAGGCGTGACGCCGAAGCGCCACCGTGGTGGAAATCGCCCGACCCAGCGAGTCCGTGGTGTCAAGTCCACACCGTATGGCATGCCGTGCTGCATCTCGACTGTCAGCAAGGGCTTGAGTGAGTCGTGTCCGGGCCTCCACCGGGCACAAGGACAGCACGTCCTCCACCGTATCCCACAGAGAGTGGGAATAACGGTCCAACAGGCAAGCGGTATTTAAAGACCGCAGTACCAAACTCAGGGACGAGAACAGTTTCTTGACAAACTGTTCCAACCTCTTGGATTCCCGATCCGGAGGAGCGGACGGGAAGGAGGATTGGGAGGTTGAGGCCTGGATAACCAGACTCTCGGGGGTGGGGTGTTGGGAGAGGAAACTGGTGTCGCCCGGAGCAGGGCGGTGGCGCCGGGCAACATTCCGGTCCACAGGAGGAACTGTGGAGGGCTTGGACCAAGTGCCCTGCAGAACGTCAATAAGGGCCTCATTAAACTGCAGCCGAGGCTCAGTGGAGCTTGCTGTCGGTTGAAGGACCTCAGTGAGGACATTGGACCTCAGTGAGGACGTTAGTCCTCACGGCCACAGCAGGCAACTCGAGCCCTAGGGCTTCGGCCGCCTTGCGCAGCACCACTGAGAAGGCTGCACCCTCCTCCGAGGCCACAGTCGGAGGAGAGATGAAACCAGCGTCTGGGGAGGTATCCAGACCGCTGGCATCCCCCAATTCCTCTGCTCAGTCCTGAGAAAGTTGGGCCTGAGCGGCCATAGGGTCATCATACCCCTCCCAGTCGCCCTCGTCATCCGATTCCCGATAAACAGGAGGAACGATCGGAGCCGGGCAGTAGATGAAGCGTTCACCAATCGGCGCCGGCAGCGGCGCCGGGCGGCACCGCGCCGGCGTCGGGCCCGGACCGGGGCTAAACTGGGGAACGATGTCATCCAGGGACGGCGTCGGAGGTGGAACCGGTGCCGGCACCGGCGGAGGAGGCGTTGTGAGGTCGAACCGGTGTCGCCGGCCGGCGAGGTCGCCCAGTCGAACCTGCGGGGCCTGAAGGCGTGCCTACAGGCGTCGACGGCGGAGCCAGGCCCCTCATGGCCGAGAGGAAGGCACTGACTTCCGCCGGAGTCGCGTCAGTCACAGGGACCGGCAGGTGTGGGGACGGACGCGGCTCCTGCGGCTCCGACGGAGCCGCGGGGGTGGGACCACCCTGACCCTCGGTCGAGTTGCGGGACCGGCGAGGGGAGTCCGAAGAGCGATGTCGTCTCTTGGACTTCTTGGAGTGCTTCGACTTACCCGAAGACCCCGACGAGCGATGACGATGGCTGTGGCTCCGCGATCGGTCCTTGAACCTCCTCCTGGCCCGGGACCGAGAGCGGCACGGAGCCGAGTGCCGAAGCTCGAGAAGCTTACGGGAACGCTCCCGCCTAGCTTTCGATGTTAAGGCCTGACAGTCGGGTCACGACTCCGCATCGTGGTCGGCCCCCAGACAGAAAAGGCACCGCGGATGGTGATCCGTCACCAACATCAGGCGATGACAGGCGTCACAGGCTTTAAAACCAGGCATCCTACCGGCACCAGAGTCGAGTCGAGAGACCAAAAAGAGTCAAAAAGTTAGTCAAAAAATGACTAGGGGTAAGCTCTTCCCGGATCGGCGCTTACTGGCGCGGAAAAAAGAAGAACTTATGTCAGCGCGCGAGGGGGGCGTCTAAGTACTCCGACGACGTCATTCCGGCGCACGACGCCGACGACGGACGCGGAGCCGCAGATGACGCCTAGCGACGCGCAAGGGGTACTGCTACAAAAATCTTTCCGGATCCAGTCTGACGCCTGGGGATATTCTAAGGTGAGGAATCTAACTAACGTGTTTCTTTCAGATGTTGGTTTCGACAGTTATTAAGGATGTGCACCCTCATTAACAAACTGTACAATACCTCATAGACCTGTACCTTGCTTCCAGGAAGCCAGCTTTCCAGACCATAATAGCACTATCAATGAACTCTGCCCAGTCCTGGGTGTGTGCCTTCTGGGTATCTCTGAACTTAATCCTGTATTGCTCAGTGGATAAGGCAAACCCATCTATGAGGGCACTCATCAGGAATGAATAATAGTAAGCATCCTCTTTTCTAACAGTGAGGAGCTTATCTCTACCTTTGTTAGCAAAGAAGAGCCACAGGATAGCTTCCCACTACCCTTGAGGGACCTTCTGAACTTTACAGGACCTCTCCAAAGCAATGGTTCATTTATGAATGTCATTCCCCTCTTAGTCAGGAGGGACTATCCTGCTCAGGTTCCTAGTGTCAGAGGATGTTTCTCTGATTCTTGAGACAATATTGCTGCCACCATGGGACTCTAGTACCAGTTTCTTTCTAGCTCTCTGCACGTCTAGGGATTCCTTGTCAAGAGCCAACTGATCTCACCTGAGCTTGAGTCTTACTTTCTCAAATTTGATCATTTGGTACTCCCTTTCTAAGTAGTTCTCCCTCTTTCTAGATTTGGAGGTCCCTACTGAAGTGTCTGAAGCACTGGACTCAACAGAAGGAGATCTAGATCTCCTCCGTCTACTCTAAACCCTCCCAGGTGGAATAAAGGGGACACAGCCTGTGCCATCTGCACTATTCCTTAGGTGGTCCGAGTTCACCAATGTGGGGTCCTCAGACTCCTCTTGGTCATGCTCAGAATTAGGGCCAGTAGGGGTAACCCCTTCTGCCCATTCTTTGTGGAACATCCCTACCCACGTTATCTTGATCCTCTGACGGGTCAGGGTTCTGGAGATCATCTGTGATAAGCAGCTCTAAGATCTGCTTATTGGTTGAGTTTCTACCTGTCTTTAATTTCCTAGAGGTACACAGGGTCCTTAGTTCCTAGAACTGAAGGCCACTGTATCTAGAAGACTTGGGAAAAACAGTATCCCCAGCTAAAGACATGGTCACTAGGTGTAGTGTGGTGATGCATGTACCTAACCTAGTGTAAACAAAACTTCCTAAGATTGGAGAAAGGGTGTAGGAAAGTAGGATCTGCTTTCATGGTTATCCCCACTGCCTGGTGCTATGCTGTTTCTGACTAGTCTGACTGGGATCCTGCTAACCAGGACCCCAGTCTCTGTTTTCTCTCCCCTAAAATGGTATGGTAAGTACGTAAGTACATCCCAGATTAGACACTGGTGTACCCGTATCAGTCCCTACTATATGGTATTGAGGTTCCCAGGGCATAGGTACACCAGGGGTCCCCCATCAGCTGAAGCATGCATTATGCCACCCATGGGGGGACCACTCAAACTGTAACTATAGGCCTGCCATTGCAGCCTGTGTAAGCTGGTGCTAGCATCACTTACGAAAGATATAGGTTTCCCTATATCTAAGGTTACTGCACTTAAAACCTATAAGTAACCCCTAAAGCAGGCCTTTCAATCTTGAAGGCAGGGTGCTCAGTTTTAAGTGTGAGGGTGTTCCTGCATGAGCAGGACATCCCTACGGCCTTCGGAGTCCATTCTCCAGGACTGCAAGTGCATCATCCATTACGGTACATAGAGTGGCCATGTGTCATTACGCAATGGCCATCTCTGAACTGGCTATATCAAACCCTGTCATGTTTGGTATCAAACATGTTGGAATCATACCCCCACACTGTAAATGGTGTGGGAGGTATGACTCCATGCATTGTAAAGCTCCTCAGTGCTCCTGGTACCAGCCTTCTAGACCCGGACAGCACAACAAGGTTGCTGACGACCAGAGACACGATTCTACCCTCCTGGTGCTGAGCCAAGCTCGAGCAGGGGAAGGCAGAACAATAGGAATCCTGTCACAGGGAGGTGTGACCACCTCCCAGACAGGGTTGAGTATATTGGGACCGGTGGGACCACTTGCCAGCACCACTCAGTCTGCTTGAAGGGCACAAGGGCACATTTGGTGCCCTCCTTGCATAGTCCAGTTCAAACCATCTCAGGGAGCCGTTGGCTCCAGCTCTGGCGCAAACCTGGACAAAGGACATGAGTAGCCTCCCCACTGTCCAACCCCTCTTCTTGGAGGGACCCCTGAATAGTCCCAACCTTTTCTTAGGCTATTTAAGGGCTTACCTGAGGGTGGGTCCCTAGATCCGTCATGGGACAAGATTCATTTCAAGACACGACTTCTTCGACCGTCTGGGCACGCTGGACTTCGCTCTGGGTATTAAAGCTGCAACTGGGAAGACTACTGCTGCTCCTAATCTCGTCACCCTGCTCTTCTGCTGCAACGTCCATGCCTGTGCTCCATACAGGAACCTTCCAAGGCCTGTGGGCATCCAAGACACCTGAAGAAATCTCCCTTGAAGGGGAGGAGTCACTTCCCTGCATCTGCAGGCACCGCAACTAAGCTGACCGGTCTGCTGATCATGGGCTCCCACGGACTCCGAAAGGCTCAGCAACACAGGTGGTGGTTCTTCACATCCATCGAGGCCTGCCCTGTCCTCTCACCAAGTTTGAAGCCAGTATTCCTCATTGGAGCTGGAGGAACTAAACCCCTGTGCACTGCGTCGACTTGCTGTTGCAAAAGCTTGTTGGCTTCCTTTCTCCAAGATCTTCAGGCTCCAAATAGCCCCAACCTCAAGCAACGCCTCTGACCAAGACCTTTGTCCTCACTGCATCACTTGCACCGTGGGCCTGCATCTATGGTGAGCTGCTCGAGGTCCTCTTGCTACTCCAGTGCTTCCGGCCCGTGGGTCCGCCTGAGGGTCTCCTTTGATTTCTGAAGGCTCCCCTGCTTGTGGTGAGTCACCTGGACCTTGCTGGTCCCACACTGTACCTTCTTCACTTTCCCCGTTGTTTGCAGTTGTAAAGGCTTGTTAGTACTTCTGACGGACACCGACTCCTCAACTCTCAACATCCGACGTGGGACAGTGTAGGAAAGTGGGTTTCTGTTGCAGTAACCCCCCCACACACACACACACACACACTTTTTGACAGACTACAGATGCACTTTTTCTTGGTGTGTGCTGGGTTCCTGCCATTCAGGTTCTCAGGGCCTATGTTCTTTCCCCAAAACTAACCCAATTGGCATCTCTGGCCACAGGTCAGCCCCTGGTAAATGGTACCACAGGTACCCAGGGCACTGTGACCAGGGAATACCTTTAAGGGCTGCAGCACTTATTGTGCCACCCTAAGAGGCCCTGTACCTTTACATACACACACACTGCCTTTGCAGGCTGTGTGTTTTGGTGCAAAACAAAGTAAAGAGTCAACATGGTACACATCCCAGTGTGCCATGCCTACAACCCACTGCCCTGGCATAGATCAGTCACCCCTCTAGCTGGGTGCCCTACGCCAGTGGTGAGGGTACAGGTGCATGAGCCCTGTACCCCTACAGTGTCTAAGTCTATTCTCAGGCATTGTAAGTGCTGTGCTGCCATTAAGAGTATATGGTGCTGGGAGCTTGTCATTACAAACTACAAAGCACCATAATGGCTACACTGAAAACTGAAAAGTTTGGTATCAAACCTCTCAGCCCATTAAACCCACACTGATGCCAGTGTGGGATTTAATGAAAAATGCACACAGAAAAACGACCAGCCTCTGGTGGGTTCCCTGACCGGTACACACCAGCCTGCTACCACAAGACATGTTTCTGGACCCCTAGGGTGGGGGCCTACACTCCCTGTGCCCAGAAACAAAGCCTTTCCTGGGCGGAGGTGTTCACACCTCCCCCAGGCCAGAAAAAGCCATCTGTGGCAGGGGAGCTTCAAAGGCCTGGCAGCCTTTGTAATGCGACCCCCAGCCTCTCCTGCTATCAGAAGCAGGCCCCCTTCCTGTCTCCCCTCCCTTTCGGCGGGAAGACAGGCGGGAATAACTAGCCAGCCCAGGAGGTGTGTCCACCTCTGCCAACTCCACCCCTCAGGTAGGGGAGGCAAGGTGAAGCCCACTCTCCAGTGCTCGCCATCTTGCAGATGCAGGCACTCCCCAATCAGGACTAGGGATTGTGCTCACTCCCCACGTGGGGTGAGCACTCCAAGGGTGTAGTCACCCTAAGGTCAGTAGCCCATTGGCTACTGACCTCAAGACCCCTAAAACACCCCCTAAATACAGTATTTAGGGGGCAGCCCTGAACCAAGAAGTGAGATCCAGCAACAACAAGAAAAGAAGATAAGAAGAAGGACGAAGGGCCGTGCAGAGCTAACAAGAGGAAGACGCCCACTGACTTGTCCCCAGCCCTACAGGCCTGTCTCCCCTCGAACCTCCTCCTGTGAAATCCCGGCGTGTCCAGCAGCCAGCAACCTCACAAACCCCGGAGGACCTGCCTGCCTTCACTTTGCCGACTGTTTCTCCCGTGAACACCGGACGTGTTTAAACTGCAGCTCCTGGTGCCAGCCAGGAACCGTGAATCCAGACCACTCTGCGCCCGCCGAACCCAGCCCGAGCTCGAGTGGAAAAACACCACGAGGAGGTCCCCCCGGCGATCCTGACCCGAGATCCGGCAACCACTGACCTGCCTCAAGCCTCCAGACAACGCCTGCAGCCTCAATCCAGAGGACCCCCCCCTACCGCGACCAGAGCGGGTAAAAAAACCAGACCTCAAAAGGCATCCCTGCACCCGACGCAACACGGCCTTGTGTGCCCAAACCAACGGTGCCTAACCAACCCACGACATCCCAAATTACCCCTAGAAGTGGTGGTCGCACCCAGAAGATCCTCGACCCCAAGCCTGCAGTGTTTCTTTGTCCCGGAGGTTCTCCATTGAAAACAACAAGGCACCAGACCTCAAAACAGCACCCTGCACCCGGCCGTCCTAGTGCTGCTGACTGTGCACCTTTGGTGCTACTTTGGTCCCCAACTTGCCCTGAGCTTAACCCTAGGAGCTTTGCTCCCACAACTCAGTGACCTGCTTGCCAGCAGCCACCAATCAGAAGCCCCCTATCCACATTGGATAACATTGGGCCTCAACACTCAGCACCCGGCCGCTCTAGTGCTGCTGAGGGTGCAACAACAGTACATCACTGACCCTGGGAGACCCCGGAGTCTAACCCCAGAACCTTAACTCCCACAGTTGATTACTTACCTGAGAACTGTTGACCTATTTTCCCTCCATAGGATAACATTGACACTTTTGCTCTAAAAAGTTTCTAAGTGTGGAGTTTTGAAAAGGAAGAACATTCTTTCAAAAGCGCACAAATAACCAAAACGCATTTTCTCAACTGTTTTCTGGAAATGTCCCAGTGCTGAATCTAGGTATCCAGCACTGAGTAGGAAAAGTAACGTAAAAGTAACTTATCTGTGAATTGAATTTTCCTCCATAGGATAACACTGGTGGTTCTCTGTGAAAAAGTTTCTGTCAATTTTTGAAATACAAGAATATTCTTTAAAAATCGTACATGTAACTAAAACGTATTTTCTCAACTGTTTTCAGGAAATGTCCCAGTGCTGAATCTAGGATCCAGCACTTTGTTAGAAAAAGTAATCCGAAAAGTAACTTACCAGCAATTTATTGAAAAAGCCTATTCATTCCAATGTACTGTATTTGCTAAGTGTTGCATACTACTGCTCCCCTGTAAATCAAACAAAGTACCATTCCTATTGCATTTTCAAACCGTTCTATATCCAGTAACTTATTACTGAAAAGTATTTAATGCTTACCTGTTCCAGGCTTGCTTGGTTATTAAACAACTGTAGATTTTTATACAAAAACAATTGGACTAGAGTTCAGTTCTTGAGTGTGTGAGTTAATTTGCTGACTGAGTGTGTACATCAAATGCTTAACACTGTCCTCTGATACTGCCTTACTGCTCGACCAGCCTACCACTTTGGAGTAAGGTTCTATCTAACTTTAACCTCTGCCTACCTCTGGAGACTCTTAGACTCTATACACACTGTACCTCACTTTGGTGCAGTATATATAGAGCCAGTTTCTTACATTGGTAGATCAGCGGTGGGATGCACAACTTGCATTTGTTGGACCACTTGGTCCTGATCACACGACAGAACTCTTAAATTGCCTTTAGAATTCTGATTTTTCAAACTGGCATTTTTTTTTCGAAACTTCTAAAAGTCTTGTTAGGGCCTTCCTTGAGTCCCTTTAGAATTTTAGAAAATAAAAAGTCACACTTAGCTAAGGGTAGAGGAGTTAGAACATTTTGTTAGAATGTCTCAAAATAACCCAGCTACTAGTGAAAATAACCCTGGCATACAGGACATGGTTGAGGAGCTCGACCTCACCCCTTATCTTCACTTGTCTTTCAAGGAGATAAGGTCCTTATGTAAAATTAAAAATATACCAATGGGCCAGCATACATCCAAACAAGGGCTCCAGGAGCTTCTGGCTGAGTATGCAAAGGCCCACCCATCTGAAAATGGTGAGGAAAGGGATGAGGATGACAGGGCTGGTAACCCACCTCCAATATTCCCTAAGGGGGAAATGGTCTCCATACCCTTAACTGCAAGAATCAACCCCTGGGGACCTAGAGGCCACACAGTTGAGTTAGGTTCAAGTAAGGGCATTGAGGACAGCCTCAATGAGGAGGACAGCCTTTTAGCAAGGCTGGCCAAAAGATTGGATCTAGAGTCCAGACTCCTGGCTCTAGAAAAAGAAAGAAAGTAGATGGGTTTAGCACCCATCAATGGTGGCAGCAATCAAAATAATAAGGATAGAGAGGAATCTTATGATCCTAAAATCCCCAAATATGAGGAGCATGATGATATCACCAAGTGTTTTACAGCTTTTGAGAAGGCTTATGAAGCCAGAAGGGTGAAGAAGACTTTCTTGGGGGCACTTCTTTGGGAACTGTTCTCTGGTAACTGCAGAGACAGACTCCTGGCCCTTTCTGGGGCAGATGCTGGGTCTTATGACCTCATGAAGAGAACTCTGATTGAGGGATTTGGGTTCACAACTGAGGAGTACAGAATTAGATTCAGGGGGGCTCACAAAACCAATCCTGGATTGATTGTGTAGACTACTGGAAACAATGTGCATGACTTTAATGGAATTTACAACCTGTTTATGAAGGAACACATATTAAGTAACTGCATTGATGAGAAGTTGCATCAGTACCTGGTAGACCTAGGTCCACTTGTTTACCAAGAGTTGGGAAAGAAGGCAGACCACCGGGTCAAAACAAGGGTAACTAGGACGTCCACTGAGGTGACCAAAAGGGGTTACAAAACCGCCCCAGAGGAAAGATAGTGAACCCCATAAAGATAAAAGTAAGGAGTCCCAGGTAGCCCCCCCCCCCCCCCCAAGGGAACCTCAGATGAGGAAGTCCTCCTAGCCGTCAACTGGAAAATGGGCCCAAGAGGTGAGCTGGAGATTCCAGAGAGGAGCAGACACTTCCACCACCTACTGGTGAATGGAATCCCAGCCACTGCCCTGAGATATACCTGTGCCAGTCACACTGTGGTGCATGACAGGTTGATACTCCCACACCAGTATGTCCCAGGGGAAACAAGAAGAGTAAGGGCTGTCCCAGGGGGTGTCAGTGTTAAGCCTGTGGCTGTAGTGCCCCTAGCAATAGCAGGGACCCTTAGATGGAGAAAGGTGGCAGTCAGTAAAGACCTACCCCTTGATTGTCTCCTGGGGAATGACCACTTAGAGGTTGGTCTGAGCCAAAGAGAGGTACTGGTCCAATGCCAGACCTCACCCAAGAAACTTGGGGGGGCTCAACCTGCAGTTAGTGCAGCTAAGCCCCAAAAGAATAAGAAGAAACAGGGTAGGAAAGGTTGGCAACTGTTAGCCACAGTTCCAGAGGGCCAGGGAGATTCTATCCCAGTGAGGGAGAACTCCAAAAGTGGCACTGGTAAAGTTCCCCTAGCCAACAAAAAGACCTGACTAGTCAGGCAACTGTCCAGCCTGAGTTGGTGGCTCCTCAGCTGGCAGAACAAAGAGTGGAGGAAGGGTGTTCACTACCAAGGGTAGTGACCCCCCACCCTAAAACAGCAGACAGGCAGCCAGAACCCAAAGAAGCCTGTAAGATGGCCCCTTCACTTACCAGGAGCTAAAGGTGTGGTTCTGGGCACTGACAGCTGTCAGCAGCCTCTGCTGGGTGTTAGCCTTCATGGCAGCACTGTCCTTGTCATGGTGGTCTAGCCCCCTGCCAAATAGCAAGTTAGGCCCCCTGACCCTATTAGTCATGGTGGGGTTGCTCAAGCTGTGGGTGACCTCTGTGGGTAAGCTGGGCTTTGCCCTGGCTAAGTTAGAATTTGCAGACGTGGGCACCTCTGAACCCAAACTAAAAAGATGGGGTGAAGACACTAAAGAGCTAGGAAAGGAGCATTGGGAATTAAGTACCTGAAACTGTTGAGGTAGGCCAGCTCCCCAAAGGGACCGACCTGGACAGAAGGATGTAAGGCAGAGTAGACCGTGCAACTTTTAAACCACCTCCTCAACTCTTCCTCGCCTGAAAGACTAGGAAGACTCTCCCAGCTTTGGCAGAGTCTCCTGGCCTTTTGGGCGGGCTTGTGTAGGAAAGTGGGTTTCTGTTGCAGTAACCCCCCCCCCCCACACTTTTTGCCAGACTACTGATGCACTATTTCTTGGTGTGCCCTGGGTCCCTGCCAATCAGGTTCCCAGGGCCTGTGATCTTTCCCCAAAAGTAACCCAATTGGCGCATCTGGCCACAGGTCAGCCCCTGGTAAATGGTACCACAGGTACCCAGGGCACTGTGACCAGGAAAGACCTCTAAGGGCTGCAGCACTTACTGTGCCACGCTTAGAGGCCCTTTACCTTTACACACACAGACTCTCTTTGCAGGCGGCGTGTTTTGGTGCAAAACAAAGTAAAGAGTCAACCTGCCACACCTCCCTGTGTGCCATGCCTACAACCCACTACCCTGCCATAGATCAGTCACCCCTCTATGTGGGTGCCCTATGCCAGTGGTGAGGGCACAGGTGCATGAGCCCTGTACCCCAACAGTGTCTAAATTTGACTAGAGTTCAGTTCTCGAGTGTGTGAATACATTTGCTGACTGAGTGTGTACATCAAATGCTTAACACTGTCCTCTGATACTGCCTTACTGCTCGACCAAGGTACCACCTTGGAGAGTAAGGTTCTATCTAACTTTAACCTCTGCTTACCTCTGGGGACTCTTGAACTCTTTACACACTGTACCTCATTTTGGTGCAGTATATATAGAGCCAGTTTCTTACAGACATCTCCTACACGGCTCCTGGTATTCCACAGCATTGCCTGGTCCGCACAGCTGCAGTTTCAAGGTCACCGTCAACTCTCCTGCAACACTCGACTTTAGTGGGCATTCGTCTTCCGAGCCTCCTGCTCACTTCCAAGTGACATAGACTCTGTCTCCTCCGCTTGCAGGTACTTCTCATCCTGAATCCACCTTTGGGTTTCACCGGACCCTTTCACCTTCTCCAGCAGTGGCATCTTCCTAATGTCCTGCATTGAGTTTGACGGCGATTTCCATCGCCACTTCACACCTATGTACGGTGCTTCCCTGGTGTAGATATCCTGGTTCCTAGGGTATCCACAGGTAGGGTGGGGGGGGGCTCTCCAACCTTCTGTCTTCCACAGGATTTCTTCAGGGTCCACTGGGAAGGGTCCTTCTTCTTTAAAACTGAAACCGCGATTTACCCATTGACTTGTATTGAGCTGGCTGTCCTGTTCCCACTCTGAACACGGCCTCCATGGCGTTCCTGGTTACTTACCTTGGGTCCCTGGCATGTCTATGTCTTCTTGAGTATAGTCTTGACTTGAGTAGTGGTACGCATACCACTATTTTAGTATATGGCTTGGTCTCCCCCTGGCGACCACTGTGTATTTGTGCTACTTACCTGTTTCTATTGCAAAGTATTGTGTATATCTCTGGCTAGGAGATATCTGTATATGTTAGTGAGTGTCTTATAATAAATACATATTTTTAGAAATACACTGTGTGGTTCTTTTTCACTTAGGAAGAGGTGTGGCATCACAGCCAGAAGACTGACTCCGGAATCTGGGGACCACTGTTCGATCTCTGCCACCGGCGACAGATTAGCCCGGCACCATGTGACTATGGACAATAGCTTGCTTAATCTTCCCGACGGCCCCCAGCGCCTAGAGACCCTTACGGGTGATTGTTCGCGCTTTACAAATGTGGATTATTTATTAATATAATCTATACCAATAAGATTATGCTCTGGTAAAACAAGCTGCCATACACTCCTTCTGTACTAAGCCTGTGGACAGGAGCCTTCAGGCTTAGTCCAAAATGAGTGTAAAGCACCTTGTTTGACCAGTACTTAACCTTATGGTATAGGTTAAGTGAAAAAGAACCACACAGTGTAGTTATAAAAAAATATATGTATTTGTTATTAACACTCACTACCACAATGTATTATCTCCAACTCTGAGATACAACACAATACACACAATACTTTGTCTATAGAATTTGTAAATAGCACAGAATGCACCGTGGATCCCAGGGGGAGACCAAACCATATACTAAAGTAGTGGAAGGCGAACCATGACCTAAGTCAACAATGGACCCAGAAGATGTAGAAGAGCCGGGGAACCACCTAAGGTGAGTATCTAGGAACCCCATTGAGGTTGTGTGCAGAGTGGGAACACAACCGCGTGCTAAATGTTAGTCAATAAGTAAGCCAGTGTTGCAATTTTAAAAAAGGACACTTCCCAGTGGACCCCAGAGAAACCCTGTGGAAGATGGAAGGTTGAAGAGTCACCCCTCCCATGGATAACCCCTGGAACCAGGATACCTACACCAGGGAAGCCGGGTGCATAGGTGTGAAGTGAAGTCCAAAACCGCCGTAGACCACAATGGAGGACTTTGGAAAAGATGTGTAGGGCGAAGAAGGTGAAAGTGTCTGGTGGAACCCTAAGATGGATTCAAGGTGAGAGGTACCTGCAAGCAGATGGGACAGTCTATACCACACAGGAATGACCAGGAGGCATGGAAGACGAATGCCTACCGATGTCGGAGATGCAAGAGAGTGGACGGTGCCCTTGAAGTTGCAGCTGTACGGACCAGGCAATGCAGAGGCGGACCAGGAGCCATGCACGAGCTGTCCCATGTCGGATGTCGACAGTGAAGGGGTCAGTGTCCAGCAGGGACACCAACAAGCCTTGGCAATGGCAACCAACGTAGGTGAAGAAAAAGGTGCAGTGTCAGGACCAGCAAGGTCCAAGTGACTCACCACGAGCAGGACAGTCAGGACAGGGCATGAGCAAGCATGGGAGCCCACTGGAGCCAAAGACGACCCTCAAGAGGACCCATGGGCCCAAGGCACAGGAGTCTCAAGAGGACCTCAAGCAGCCCACTAAAGGATACAGGCCCACGGTGCTAAGGATGCGATGCAGGCGAAGATGCTGGCTGCAGGAAACGCTTGAGGTTGGAGCTATTTGGAGCCAGAAGATCTCTGGAAGAGAGAGTCAAAAAGACTTGGCAACGGGAAGTTGGTGGTGCACAGGGGTTCTGTTCCAGCAGTTCCAACAAGGGATACTAGACTCAAACTCAGAGAGAAGACAGTGCAGACCTCGAGAGAGTTGCAGAACCACACCACCTGTGTTGCTAAGTCTTTCGGAGTCCGTGGGAGCCCAGGATCAGCAGACCGTTCGGCTGTGTTGCGGTGCATGCAGATGCAAGGGAGTCACTACTTCACTCCAAGGTAGATTCCTTCGGGTGTCTTGGATGTCCACAGGCCCTGTGAAGAACCTGTATGGACTACAGGCACAGACGTTGCAGGAGACTTGCAAGGCGACATGACCAGGAGCAACAGGAGTTTTCCCAGTTGAAGTCTCAGTTCCCAACACGAAGTCCAGCGAGGTCTAGAGTTCCGAAAAAGTCAAAGTTGAAGTGGTATGTGATCTGAATCATGTCCCACGACGAATCTAGGGACCCCACCCACAGGTAAGGCCTTAATTACCCTTAGGAAAGGGTTGGGACGATTCAGGGGTCACTCCCAGAGGAGGGGCTGGACAGTGGGGAGGACTCACCCATGTCCTTGGTCAAGTTTTGCACCAGAGCGGGAGCCAACGGCTCCCTGAACTGGTTTGAATTGGAGTATGCAAGGAGGGTACCAAATGTGCCCTTCAAACAGTCTTAGTGGGGCTGGCAAGAGCCCCCACCCTGACCCAATACACTAACCCGTGTCTGGGAGGTGGTCACACTTCCCTGTGACAGGATACCTATTGTTCTGCCTTCCCCTATTCGAGCTTGGCTCAGCATCAGGAGGACAGAATCGTGTATCTGGTCGGCAGCAGCCCTAGCTTAGTACCAGGAGCACTGAGGGCCTCTCAGAAAAGTTTAAAATGACAGGGTTAGTTACAGGCAGTTTAGAGATGGTTATCGCATAATGACGCATGGACACCCTATATGGCGTACTGGCTGATGCACTTACGACCCGGGAGAATGGACTCCGAAGGTTGTAGGGGTGCCCCGCTTATGCAGGGGCACCCTCATACTTAGGACCCCCGCACCCTGCCTTCAGATTGAAAGGCCTCCCTTAGGGGTGACATATGGGTTGTAAGTGTAGTGACCTCAGATATAGGGAATCTGTTGTAAGTGGTGCTAGCACCAGCTTACACAGGGTGCAATAGCAAGCCTGGAGCCACAATTTGAGGGGTATCCCTTGGGTGGCATAATACATGTTTCAGCCCATGGAGGACCCCTGGTGTACTTATGCCGTAGGTAACTTAGTACCATATACTAGGGACTTATAAGGATACACCAGTAGCCAATCTGGAGTGTACCCAAGGACTCACCATTTTCAATTTAGGGAGGAAGCACAGACTGGAATCCTGGTTAGAAGGATCCCGGTGAGAAAAACATAATACCAGCAAAAAGTGGGGGTGACCAAGAAAGCAGATCCTACTTTCCTACACAGGGGTTGTCTTAAATAGCACAGGGTTCACCTTGCACTTAACGGAGATTCTTTCATTGTAGGTTGACCCTCTAAGGAGTACCTGTTCTATCCAAAACCAATCAGGGCGCTCCAACTCTGTGTAATAAAGATAGGCCAGGTGTGTCAGATGCTATACTCGATAGTAGAGTGACATATCAGGAAGACGGAGGCACCCACCCTCCTATCGGATTGAAGTTTACTGCTTTAAGGCTGGTTTTTCGGCAGTTCCATACATGTTGTTTGAGGAGGGCATAATCGCCTCAAATCAAGTGTGTTGGGATGGAAGCCAGAGTAATTCTAAACAAGTAATTGAAACAGGAGGCAGTAACCAATTTGTCAGTTTGAATGCGACCCTATTTAGAAAGGGTAAAGGTGGACCGTTTCTGGATGCCAACAGCTGTTTTTATGAGGAGGGCTTCCATGTTCTCTTGTATTGCATGCAACATATTATTTAGTTTCAGTATCCCCAAACATCTGATTGTAAGGTGGACCATTTACAAGGCAGTCAAGCCAGGACTGACACAAGGGGAGTATGATTGAGAGGTAAAAGCCACACTTTTCTCACAGTTAATCTGGGAGTTGGATAACCATTTAAAAGCATTAAGAATATAGAGGAGAAAACGAACAACAGGTTCCGTGTTTTCAAGCAGAAGAATTATATCGCCTACATCGATGAGAATTTTTGCTTCCCCCTTTGCTGTGCGAATACCTGGGATGTCATTTGAGTCTCAGGTTTTTGCTGCCAGAATTTCAAGTGCCAGCAGGAAGAGGAGTGGGGAAAAGGGCAGCCTTGATAAATACCCTGTGCAATTGAGAATAAATTGGACTGGAAACCATTACAGGTGATAGTCGCTGTCGAACAGTGATAAAGAAGATCCACCTTTAGAATAAAACAATCTCTGAAACCTGCTCTCCGCAGGACCCTGAACAAATAGGGCCATTTGACCATATTGAATGCTTTCTCAGCAACCAAGGCGATCCTTACCCTGGCATCCTGAGTTTTATTAGCCTGCCAGATGACATGCAACAGTAGTCTCATATGGATGGACAAGCGTCTCGGCACGAAGCCCAACTGGGAACCGTGGATCAATGAAGGACTATACTTTTTTAAGCAGGTGGCCAACACTTTTGCATAGATTTTTAGATCAATGGTAAAAAGAGAGATGTGACGGTAACTGCCACATTGGAGAGGGTCTTTCTATGGCTTGGAAAGAAGCACAATGTTCGCTTTGTTAAATTCCTGGCGTATGGAATATGTATCACTAATTTCCTTGTCCAGCTTAGTTAACAATGGTATTATCACCTGTTCAATTATCTTATAATATTCTATGGGAAGTATGTCCTCAAAAGGAATTTTACCCGTGGACATATCCATGTTACCATTCTTAACCTCTTACTCTGTAATATCAGTCTCCAAAATAGTGGTTGAACCCGCCATAAGACGAAGAAAGGGAAGTTGGTCAAAAAAGTCAATTGCATCTCTGAAAGTGATGTGTCTGCTGTCGAAGAGTATAGGTCCTCATAAAAGGCTGCAAGTTCTTGTGCAATCTGAATAGGGTTAGGGAGCAGGCCCCTTTGCGTCTTGAGGGCTGGAATGATATGGTGGGCCTCCTCTTGTTTCAGCTGTCAGGCAAGAAGATTGCTGCCTTTTCTTTGAACGTATAGTGTTGTTGCTTGATACGACCTAGGGCTTTATACACTATGGAAGAGAAGATTGAGTTGAGGTCCATCTCAGTCCTCATCAGGTTACTGAATGGGTCTGTTGCTCGGTTCTGTTGATAGGTAGCCATCAAGCCAGCAATACCTTGTTTCATTTGGTGCCTTGCTTCCAAGCTTTTCCGTCTCTGAAAAGTGGATTTAATCATAACTTACCCTCTCATTTAGGATTTTCTGGCCACCCATAGAGTTTGGTAGGTGACCACTGACCCCTCGTTCAGTGACATGAAGGTACCAAGATGGCTTTGGAGTATTAGCTTAGCAACTGGATGCTGGAATTTCCAAGTTGGTATTCGCCACTGCCCTGGAAGAGGTTTACGAAGACCCACTGCCAAATCTAATTGGATGATGGAGTGATCAGAGAGGCTATTGCCAAAATTTCACATGAATGGAGATCAGGAGTGAGTAATCCTGTCAAGAGGAACAAATCAATTCTGGACTCAGCACAATGGGGGTGAGATTAAAAGGTGAAATTGTGATCCCTGGAGTGTAGACCATAGGTCCACCAAAGCCTGGTTCATTAGGAGATCATGAAGCACAACCCTGTCTTTATTCCTTTCTGTAGGAAAGTAGGATCTGCTTTTATGGTTACCCCCATTTTTTTGCTTGGTGCTATGCTGTTTCTGGCTAGTCCGACTGGGATCCTGCAAATCAGGACCCCAGACTCTGTGCTGATTATCCCCTAAATTGGTTGCTGTAAGTACTTGGGCACATCCCAGATTGGCTACTGGTGTACCCTTACAAGTCCCTAGTATATGGTACTGAGGCACCTAGGGCAAAGGTATCCCAGAGGTCCTCCATGGGCAGAAGCATGTATTTTGCCAACCATGGGAAACCGCTTAAAATATGACTACATGACCATTTGAGGCCTGTGTAAGCTGGTGCTAGCACCACTTACGAAAGATATGTTTCCCTATATATGAGGTCACTGCACTTAAAACCTATAAGTCACCCGTAAAGCAGGCCTTTCAATCCTGAAGGCAGGATGCTCGGTCCTAAGTGTGAGGCTGCCCCTGCATGAGCAGGGCACCCCTACAACCTTCTGAGTCCATTCTCCCAGGTTGCAAGTGTGTCAGCCATTACGATATATAGAGTGGCCATGCTTCCTTACACGATGACCATCTCTAAACTGGCAGTAACTAACTCTGTTGTGTTTGGTATCAAACATGTTGTGGTGTGGGAGGTATGAGTCCATGCACTGTAAAGCTCCTCCGGTAGGCCCTCAGTGCTCCTGGTACCATTCTTCCAGACCCGGACAGCAAGCTATGGATGCAGACCAGAGTCACGATTCTGCCCTCCAGCAGCTTCGCCAAGCTCGAGCAGAGGAAGGCAGGACAATATGTATTCTGTCACAGGGAGGTGTGACTACCTCCCAGACAGGACGTAGTGTATGAGGAAAAAGTGGGAGCGCTTGCCAGCCCCACTCAGTCTGTTTCAAGGGCAAATCTGGTGCTCTCCTTGCAAACTCTAGTTCAAATCAGCTCCGCTCTGGCATCAAACTGGACAAAGGACATGGGAGTATCCTCCACAATGTCCGGCCCCTCCCCTGGGAGGGACCCCTGAATTGTCCCAACCCTTTCCTTAGGGTACTTAAGGGCTTACCTTTGGGTGGGTCCCTAGATTCGTTGTGGGACAAGATTCATATGAGGACATCACTTCTTTGTCGACCGTCTGGACACTATGGACTTTGCTGGACTTTGCTCTGGGCACCGAGACCGCAACCGGGAAGACTCCTGCTGCTCCTGGTCTCTGCTCCATACAGGATCCTCCCAAGGTCTGTGGACATCCACGATACCTGAAGGAATCTCACTTGAAGGGAAGGAGTCACTTCCCTGCATCTGCAGGCACTGCAACCAAGCTCACTGGTCTGCTGATCCTGGGCTCCCACAAACTCCAAAAGGCTCAGCAACACAGGTGGTGGTTCTTCAACTCCTTCAAGGAGTGCACTGTCTTCTCAAAGAGTTTGAGACCAGTATCCCTCGTCTTAACTGCAGGAACCGAAACCCTGTGCACTGCGTCGGCTTGTTGTTGCAAAGGCTTGTTGCCTCTCTTCCTCAGAGATCTTCCGGCTCCAAGTAGCCCCCACCTCAAGCATCTCCTGTGAGCAAGTTCTTCGTCCTCACCACAACTCTTGCACCGTGAGCCTGCATCTTTGGTGAGCTGCTCGATGTCCTCTTGCGACTTCAGTGCCTCCAGCTTGAGGGTCTTCTTTGATTTAAGCAGGCTCCCCTGATTGCAGGGGGCCTGCTCTGACTCCCCTGCTTGTGGCGAGTCACTTGGACCTTGCTGGTCCTGACGCTGCACCCTTTTCACTCTCTACCTTGTTTGCAGTTGCCAAGGCTTGTTGGTTTCTAGATGACACCGACCCCACAACTCTCAACATCCGATGTCGGATGGCTCATGAACGGCTCCTGGTCTTCCTCAGTGTTGCCTGGTCCACACAGCTGCAGCTCCAAGGTCACCTTCATCTCTCCTGCAACACCAGATATCGGTGGGCATTCGTCTTCTGTGCCTCCTGGTCACTCTTGAGAGGCATGGACTCGGTCTCCTCTGCTTACAGGTACTTCTCATCTTGAAACCACCTTTGGGTTCCACCAGACACTTTCACCTTCTTCGCCAGCGTCATCTTCTTGAAGTCCTCCATCGAGTTTGACATCAGTTTCCAACGCCACTTCGCACCTATACACCCAGCTTCCCTGGTGTAGGTATCCAGGTTTCTTAGGGTATCCATGGGTGGGGTGACTCTCCAACCTCCCGTCTTCCACAGGGTTTCTTCAGGGTCCACTGGGAAGGGTCCTTCTTTAAAAATTGCAACTGCGACTTACCCATTGCCTTGAATTGAGCACATGGTCGTGTTACCACTCTGCACACAAACTCCGTGGGGTTCCTGGTTACTTACCTCGGGTGCTTCCTTGGGTCCCGAGCACTTCTACGTCTTCTGGGTTTGGTCTCCACATCTACCACTTAGAGATTTTTCTAAGGTTGTCTAAGACCACTAAAATCACCATAAGGGTTGTCTGCATTAATGCAGGGTGCCCACTTAGATAAGTGTGCACCATATACTAAGCCAGCCTCCTACATTGGTGTGCAGTGGTTGGGATTCAAGCCTGCATTGTTTTACCACTTAACGTTGGATTAATTGAAAAACCATCACTAACATTAGGCACATATAATACAGCTTAGAATAAGCAAGTTCTACTGAACTTAGGGTTGGGTAGTAAAGTGTCTAGCACAAACTTTTCTCCAAACTCAGAGAGTTAAGTTACCACTGGGGGCGTGGCTAAGCCGCGAGACGGGATGGCTGCCTCTTGAGGGAGCTCTGTATGCCAGGCTAATTCATTCGGCAAATACCACCGATCCAGGGAACCAGCGCCGATAAATACCTCACAAAGCATCTGGGTACTGCCTCAGACACACTCGGAGCAGATTTGGTGTCAATCGACCGGCGGAAGCTTCTCAAAATCGGTGCGGACGTTGTAAGCCATACAAAAGGGGGTGGTGATGGACGGAGCATCAGAACCAATCAAACACTCACACCCAGTCAACAGATCTGGGTTTGATCCATCACCGTTTTTTAGCCCACTCCCCCACCCACGTTGTAAGCCAGCCGGCTAGAAAACGGCAGCCGGACGTGAGTGCAGATGGAGAGAGGAGTGCTGAAATGCTGGTAGGGCGCAGCGTGAGACTCCAGTGTGCCGGGCTGCGAATTTCCTGTGTGGCGGGCAATGCTGGAACTGCCGACTACATCCTACAACGCAAACCGACGGCGGAGCAGAGGTCATCGGGAGCCACGGGGCTTACTTGTGGAGCAGCGTCTCAGAGAACCGGCCTTGCAGCTGCGGTGCGGACAGTGCCTCAAGGAAGACGGGATGAGGAGGCGATACAGTTCGGCAAACTGCCCACCTGAGAGCCCAGCGAGAGTGCGTGAGTGGGGCAGGGGCTTCTCACTGTATTGGGCGTGGGCGTACTTGCACGGCTGGGCCTGAGCGCCCTTGTGTACTCACACGGGCGGGGTACGGGCGCACTGGAGCAGGCTGGCCAGGCCAGGCGTGGTGTAGGTGTCGCGCCTGCTGCCTATCCCGCAGGGCGATTGGCCTGGCTGTGCGACCGCGGGTGTGGAGATACTGCGGGCCTGCTCTGGTGCACAGCCCGGCCTGTTTCGGTAGACTGGAGTGCCTAGGGCCCTGCTGGTGCCTCTCGCCTGTGGAGTAGGCTGGTACTGAGCTTTGCACGCAGCCTGCGGGACCAGTGCGATTTTGGGGGCTGTCTATGTGGCTATGACTGTACACTTTGGCGGAGGCTTATCCTGGCGAGCCAAGGAGCTGGCCCAAACGATATGCAACGCTGATCATAGGAGGGTGTGACGACAAGTCAGTACGGAACTGAGTGGGGCCCAGTGGAGCACAGAGTATGGACACTTTGAGTGGTGGTGGTAGAGAAGGCTGGCCTGCTCGCTGACTGCGTGGCTGCTGCTGGTAGGACCATTGAGAGGTCTGCCAACACATCAACTTTTGGCGGTCTGCCTGATAGTCTACACGTGGTACCTGGGGTCATCGGTGAACCACTGTGAAGTGTCCGAAGGTCAATGTGCTGGTGTATGGATTAGTCATTGATGGTGGGGATCCGCATTTTCACAGTCTGGGCGTGTAGAAGGCACTGAGTGCTCGGAATCCAGTACTTCGCTGACACGCCCCATCAATATGGGAAAACCTGATCCCAAGCAGCCGAAACTCCCATTTGAAAGCAAATGCAGCACATGCGCAACGGAGACCATGGGGGATCAGACCGCGACACAGAGCACTATCCTGCTGGAATTGCGTTCAGGTCTGAAAACCATAGACAGTAAGATTGATGCGCTCACGTCCAGCTTAGACGTGGTAAAAAAGAAGGTGGGTACGCACACAGACTTGACGTCCTGGAAAACAGGCTATCGGATACACAGAACTCGCAAGCGGAATCGCGAACAGAGATACTGCAAATGGAAAAAGTGCTGGAGGTCATAATAGCTAAAAACAAGGATTTGGAAGCGCGCTCCAGACGGAACAACCTTCATATAATTGGACTGCCAGAATCCACCGCCATATCTAAAATGGAGCCGTTCATTGACAGTCTGTTGCGCGAACTTTTTGGCCCTGTTCTGTCGGCGGTAATGATTGTAGAGAGAGAGTATCGTTCTTTAGGTCCTCGGCCTAAACCGGTTGCACCGCCACGTCCGATAATTGCACGCCTGCTAAACTATGCGGACAGAGATGCTATATTGAGGGAAGCCAGAGCCAAGAGTCCTATAAATCATAAGGGTGATAACTTGTCATTTTTCCGGACTACACACCTGTGGTGGAGGCAGCTCGCAGAGAGTTTGTACCGGTAAAAAAGATCCTTCAGTCTGCCTCTGTCCCATATGCTATGTTATACCCTGCTAAATTGAAAATAACACACGATGGTCAAGCACATTTCTTTACAGACTCTAAGTCAGCCTTGAAATTCACGAAACATATCTGCAAAACTAAACCCCATCAGGGTGGCCCGGGGAGCCCGTAGGCCTTACCCAACCCAGAAGATTTGGATCAGTAATAGTAGTTTCTATATTTTTGTGGACATGTGTGGAATTGTGATGAAGTAATATGTCATAGTTGGTACAGGCTCGGTTCGGAGTCTGAGGCAGGAGCAATGCGTTTTCTGCATGTTGTTATACGGTTCTTGAATGCTAGGCATACCAGATGTCGATTTTGTTTATGGGTAATATGCACAGGTGTGCTACACAGCTATAGCCTGGCAACCTCACCACATGATAGGTGTTTGCTGCCGTTCCTTCCCCCCAAGTGGGTGTTCCCCTATTATATAGTATCTATGGAAGATTGGGTCAATGGTGGGGTGTAAGGGGGGGGGAGACGGACTCTACCTAATTAGGAGGTTGGAGTGGGTGGGGGGAGGAGGAGGGGAGGGTTGGGGGATGTGTTGTTTTTTGTTTTGCTTACTGTAAATTTGTGGTCTAGACTGAGAGATGGTGAATATTGTGAATTAGAAATGTATAGCATCACTGCTGCAATCCTGTTCTGGCCCACCTTGACTGCTAGGCTGTTTAGGGATGTTGGAATGATCAATGAGTGAGTGACACAGACTATTAACTTGGAATGTAAGCGGGTTAAATTCCCCAAAGAAAATACGTCAGGTGTTTGCTTACTTATCTCGCCATGACATACATATTGCTCTACTGCAGGAAACGCATTTAACCACATACACGGAACATAGCATTGCCATCAAATGGGCTAGATATAGGCTCGCCTCCTCATATTCATCATATGCCAGGGGTGAGGCATTGCATTTGCCCCACTCCGGACACACATAGATGGAGAGGGGCACTGTACAATGGTGCAAGGGAAACTAGGTGGCTCCTTAGTGTCAATAGTAAACATGTATGGACCTATTGCAGATGACCCAGAGTGTTTTTTAAGAATGTATACCAAGCTGAGAAAATGGCTGTAAGCAGACATTTTGTGGTGGGGGGTGGGGGGGAGGGAGAAATCTTAACACCTATCTGGACCCTGATCTAGATAAATCTAATCCACTGTCAAATCGAACTCCCAAGGTGGCTCAAAGTGTACGAAGTGCTATGTTGGAATTTGGATTATTAGACGTTTGGAGAGTTCGCAATGCCTCGGTGAAAGAGGGTACACATGCTACACTGCTACACAATAGCTGGTCTAGGCTGGATTACTGGCTGCTGGGGGGGGGGATGCGATTGAATGGGTTTTAAAGGTAACTAACCTACCGCGTACGTTATCAGATCATAACCCAGTACAATTAGATATCAAAATTCCGACGGCAATACATCTCCCTTTCACGTGGCGGCTGCGCTCAGAGGCACTATTAGACCCAGTATATGAGGCTACTGTGCGTGATGCGATAGAGCAATATTTTGAAATCAATGAAGGATCTGTTGATAGTGCCTCCACTTTATGGGAGGCCTTTAAAGTGACCATCCGGGGAGTGTGCATTGGTACCACTGCGGGCATATTGAAGGATCTCAGAGCGCAGCTTGCTAAAATCGAAACTACGCTTCAAGACCTGGAACGTAGCTACAAGGCTGCCCCATCGGCCGACGCCCTTTCCCGCATACATGAGCTCATATTGGAATATGATACCCTAGGTGAGTCTGAAATACGGTATGTATCGCGCAGACACCGTAGGTATGGAGAAGGGGGGAGGCCGGGTCGTAATTTATCAAACAAAATCAGAGACCGCGTGTAACAACCTCATATAGACAAGATCACAGACTCTCACGGGACAGACCATTATCACCCACTAGCTATCACTGAGCAATTTTGTGACTTCTATGCTTATCTCTATACCTCTAGGGGGGGCCTACAACAACTGAGATGGAGAGCTACTTGGAGGATGTGGTTTGCGCCTGGCTGTCGGATGCCCACAGGGAATACCTGAGCCAGCCAATTGATGCAGAGGATATTAAAGCTGCAATACTGGCTCTACCTAATTTGGAAAGCGCCGGGGCCTAATGGCCTCACAGTTGAATTTTATAAAACATATGCAGACCTGGTTACCCCTTACATACTGGAGGTGTATGCTGAAGCACATGATTCCGGGGGGCTGCAGCCCTGACTCCGACAAGTGCTGATTATAACATTGCTCAAAAAAGATAAACCTCCTGATAGGTGTGACTCATACAGACCGCTCTCGCTGATCAATATAGATGCGAAGATTCTTGCCAAAATTCTAGCAGTTAAATTACAGCCTCTGATGCCATGCCTGGTACTGCCGGACCAGTCGGGTTTTATACCTGACCGATCTACATCGCACAATCTGTGGACCATTTTCTCAATGCTCCATGTATTGGAGCCGAGTCTATCGGCTGCGGCAGTAATGCTGGATGCCGCTAAGGCCTTTGACTCGGTTGAGTGGAAATATATCTTCTTCATACTACAGCGAATGGGGTTCCCAATAATTTTTATAATGTTACTTACGCGGAGCCATCAGCTTGTGTACGGGTAGGCGGCCTGACGTCAGACCCATTTAACATCGAGCGGGGCGCCCGGCAGGGCTGTCCTCTGTCCCCGTTGCTCTTTGCCTTCGCGGTGGAGCAACTGGCGTGCGTTATGCGGCAGAGGCATAGGGAAACGGACCTGAATTTTAACTATCGTCCGGTTGTCATAAGTGCTCAGGCTCAGTATGTGTATTGTTGGGTAAGACGCACACTTTTACCCCGCATGTCGCAGTAGAAGAGGGAGACGCCTATCCAGTCCCTCTGCAAAGTATGATCACATACACGAAGCGTGGACTCCCGAAAACGGAAATTAACGTGGTGGATACAACGATCGATGCATGGCAGGCGATAGGACGACTAGCACATAAGTTACTCATATACGCCCTAGCTATGCACAAAGAACACCACGCCGCGCTGTCATTGACTCACGAGGCAGGCTCGATGTGGCTTCTTAAAGAAGCAGGTCTACAGCTGCTGCAAGATCTATACCCAGAGGGGTCGTTCCACACAACAGACACTCTGCACTACATAAGTAATCCCACACTGTTGTTTCGATTCGCGATGCATAGACTTAGATATGCGGTTAGAGGGCACTATGCCACCTATCCCCTTGAGCCTCCCACGTTACACTCATTATAGCTGGCACTCACTGTCCCCACCAATAAGAAATTGATTTCTAGGCTATGTAGACTTATTAACGGAAGAGTGTAAGAGTGAGCCGGATAGAAGCTGGGAGAGATGGAATGATTGTCTGCTTTCCCCGATATCGGAGAAAGATTGGGAATATATATGTGGTTTAAGAGGCACACTCGTTATGAATGGAAATTTACGCATAATACATTTTAAATATATACATCAGGTTTATTATACACCAGCGAGGTTACACCGATACGGGCTACATGACTCTAGCTGCTGTGCGAGATGTGGTCAACATGAAGCTGATTTTTTGCACCTGGCATGGGGATGTAGAAAGGCGGCCGAATATTGGACTCTTGTGGTGAGGGATATAGTGGAAATGTCTGGGCTGGAATTGCAGTGCACCCCGCTTGTATGTTTATTGTGTTGTGCTCCACATGCGAAGGGAGTGAGAGGTAGATTTATATGACTAGCGTTGCTCATGGCTAAATGCAGGGTGGCCATCACTTGGGGAGGGAAGCGCTCACCAAAAATAGAACATTGGATCAAGGACCTTGTATACTGCAAAGGAAATATGGAGACATATGCAGAGGAATTACCAACAGCATCAAGACCAAAGGATATATGGGAACCACTGAGGCAATTTCTGCAGAAGAGAGCAGCAGAGGCTGAGCAGGGTGAATTGAGCTAATTGGTACATGGTAAAGCGCCAGACAGATTAGGGTCGCAGTATGTGTGTAATGATAATGTGATGTCCTCGTCTTCCAGTGAGACAATGTGTTATCGATCAGTCGAGACATGGGGTTTTCATTTTTTGTTGTTGTCATAATTTGCTGATTATTTGTTTTGCTGCTATTGCAATGTGGATAACGTTCATGACTATCTCTGTATGATGAGATTGTGAAGTATGAATATTTTCGTTTTGTTTGTATTTTTTTGAAAAGCAATAAAATATTTTTTTTTAAAAAGAGTTTAGTTACCACTAGGGTAGGTAGGTGCAACACCTCACTACCCCTAAAGCCATGTCTTTAGTTGGGGATACCAGTGTACCCCAGTCTACTAAGGACAATGGTCTAAAGTTCAAGGAACTAAGGACCCTGTGTTGCCTTAGGAAGATAAAGACAGGTTGCAACCCCACAATTAAGCTGCTACACCAGGATGACCGAAATCCTGGCGGGGCAGAAGAACAGGACAATGTGGGTGGGATACTCTTGAAGAGGGAGCACCAGGGGCTCCCTCTAGTGACCTCAATTCAGAGTATGGGCAGGAGCAATCAAATGAGTCCACCTTGCCAACCTCTGACCCCTCAGGGAATAGTGCAGATGGCACAGAGGACATTCCCTCTGTTCCCCCTGGGAGGGTCCAGAGCAGACCAAGGAGGTCTCGGTCCTCCTCTATAGAATCCAATGCGTCAGGAACTTACATAGGGACCTCCATATCTAGTAAGAGAGACAACTCTTTGGAAAGAGAATCCCAAATGATCAAACTTGAGAAAGTCGGCTTAGCCTCAGGAGAGATCAGTTGGCCCTTGAGAAAGAGTCCCTGGAAGTACAGAAGACAATGAAGAAACTGGGTCCCATGGTGGTAGCAACAGTGTCCCTAGAATCAGAGAAACGTCTTTTGAGAATAGGAACCTGAGCAGGATAGTCCCTCCTTACCAGGAGGGGGATGACATCCATAAATGGATCACTGCATTGGAGGGGGCCTGCAAAGTTCAGAGGATCCCTAAAGAGCAGTGGGCAGCTATTCTGTGGCGCTCCTTTGCTAACAAAGGTAGAGATAAGCTCCTCACTGTAAGAGAAGGGGATGCTTACAATTAGTACTGAAGAGTGCTCTAATAGATGGGTTTGACTTAACCACTCAACAGTATAAGACTAAGTTCAGAGACACCCAGAAGGCATGCACCCAGGACTGGTTAGACTTTGTAGACAGTGCTATTAAGGCTCTGGGAGGCTGGTTTTAAAAGCAAGGTACAGGACTATGAAAGATGTACAATTTGATAATGAGGGTGCACATCCTTAATAACTGTCAGAACCAACTTTTGCACCAGTACCTGGTGTACTCTGATCTGACCTCTCCCCAAGAATTGGGACAGAAAGCAGACAAATGGGTCCGCACCAGGGTCAAGCAGAAAAACCATGGTTATGGCGACCACTAGAAGAAGCAAGATTCTTCTAAATCCCAGGATAAGGGTGGGTCTAAGGGTAAAGATAAGAAAAAGACTTTGCAAGGGCCCCAAAAATCTGCGTGTGGGGGTGAGTCCCAAAACGTCAAGAAAGGCAAAAAAACCCTTGGTGTTTTTTACATAAAGTAAAGACCCATTGGACAAGGGATGCTAATTGTCCAAAGGCCACGGAAACCTCTACTACCACTGCCCCTAAGGCACCTGCTCCCCCAAGCACAAGTACGAGTGGTAGTACAACAACCAAGGGATTAGTGGGGTTAACCTTGGATTCTGAGATGGACTCTGACTTAGTCAGAACTCCAGCTCATGCTGTTCTAGTCTGTGTTGGTGGCATTGACCTTGCCACCCTACTGGTAAGTCTAACTAACTTGGGTAAGTAAAGATGAAAGCCTTTAATCAATGGCTTACAGGGACACAGGGGCCAGTGTATTGTATTGTATACGGTACGTATAGAGCACAACTATCACCCAACGGGTATCTTGGCACTAGTACATGAATCCTCATCAAGCAGTGGAGGGAAGGAACAGGCATAAACTGACAGGGCAGCTCCAGAGTTTGTCAAACTCTGGGAAACAGCCATGTTTTGATCTTCTTTCTAAACTGTAGAAGATCATGCAGCTGTCTAAATCCCAGGGGAAGGCTGTTCCAAAGCTTGGCAGCAGCCGAGCTGAACGCTCTTCCTCCTGACTTAGCTCTTTGAATTTTCGGAACTTTCACCAAACAGGCGGTGGCAGAGCGGAGACACCTAGATGGAGTATAACATGTGAAGATCTCTCGAAGAGGTATAGGTCCCAGGCCATGGAGAGCCTTAAAGACCAAACACAGAGACTTAAACTGGACCCTCTGCATTATAGACAGCCAATGAAGCTCTGCAAGGGCCAGTGAACCAGACGAGCGTCGTGGTTTCATCAATGCCAATTTGGCTGCCACAGTTTGAACTCTTTGGAGGCGCTCAATCAAGAATTTAGGGGCCTCTACCAGTAGGGCATTACAGTAGTCAAGTCTACTGAGAATGATGCTACCAACAACCAACGCTCTGGCCGTCTTTGGCAATAACGGGAGAATCATCCTTAGTGCTTTAATCAGGGAGAAACAGTTCCCCACCACCTTATTTACCTGCATTTCCAGGGTCAAATTTACGTCAAGCATCACTCCCAAATGACGTACTGCTCTAGCTGGAACCTGAGCAGACGTGGTTGGGGGAGGCCAAAAATTGTCCGGAAAAAGGGGAGGGACCTTCCCCCACAGCACAACATAAGACTTCAGTCTTATCTGAGTTAAATTGGAGTGAATTAGTTCTTAACCAGTGGGCAGTATCCTGCATGCAGTCATAAAAAATGCTAAAGAAATCAACTGATCTCCCTCTAAATAGAAGAAGAGTTGGGTGCCGTCGGCATAATTTACCACTCCCACACCATGCGCCTTCATAATTCCCATCAAGGGTCTCATATAGATATTAAAGAGAATAGGGCTTATAGCCGAGCCCTGATGAACGCCATGGTGGATGTTGGAAAATTTAGACTGGTATGGCGGAAGGGAGACCGCTTGACATCTGTCAGATAAATAAAAGGGGAACCACTTTAAGGCCGTCCCTGACACCCCGACTTCTTCCAGCCTGGTCAGCAAAATACAGTGATCCACTGTATCGAATGCGGCAGACAGGTCGAGCAAAATAAGAATGCCTGATTGTCCCCTGTCTGCCCGCAATCGAAGGTCGTCTAGCACGGTCACTAGGGCAGTCTCAGTTCCATGGCCAGGTTGAAAGCCGAACTGAGCGTCGTCCGACCTGGAGTTAGATTCCAGGAACTGAGAGTTTTGCCGACCAGTCGTTCAATGATTTTAGTCGGGTAAGGTAAGAGAGAGATTGGTCTGTAATTCCCAGCAGATGTCGGGTCAAGAGTCGTTTTTTTCAAGAGCGGAGTAACCACCGCCCGTTTCCAGCAGGCTGGCACTGAAACAGAAGTTAAAGAGTGATTGCAGATCTGGCGCAGAATAGGAAAAAGCTCAGGGCCCAGCTCCTTCCAAATCTTTTGAGGGAGCGGGTCTAAATGGGATCCCGAAGATACACTCATGGCAGTTCTGTTAAAAATTTCCTCCGAAGGAGGCTCAAAGTAACTCAGGTAGGTCAAGCGACCTGACTCTGCCCTATTATCCCTCCCTAAGTCTCGTATCTCATTGTTTTTAATAGTGAAACCTTCTTTCAGAGAGGAGTTATTCTTATTCAGTTCATCAATGATGTTGCTGATTTTCTCCATGAAGAAAGTCGCTAGACTAACACACAGAGCATGGGTTGGCATGATTTTAGACTGTGTACATTCCGGGACAGTCATGTCCCTCACTTTTTTGAAAATTGCTCTGGAGTCATTCTTAGAGTTTAGGATAATATTAGCAAAATATTCAGATTTAGCCAAATCGATTGCCTTTCTATATTCCACTATTGCAGCCTTCCAGGAGATCTTATCCTCATCCAAGTAGAACTTCCTCCATTTCCGCTCAGCCTTTCGGCAAGTCAATTTTAAGGTTTTCAAATGATCATTGTACCAGCAAGCTGACGGCCTACCGGTCTTTTTGCAATTTTATAAAGGAACAATCAAGTCAAGCCGACTTTGAATATGGTCACAAAAATCTGTGTAATTGTCTTCCACTGTCATTATTAAAATCCTTTCATAAGTAAAAAAAAAAATCGTGGAGAAATCGGTCTTTTTTTTTTTTTAAAGTCCCTTCCAATCTCTACTCCTGAACATCCTGGTTTCATTGGTGGCAGGCCGAACCCTTCTAGGGTCAAGCATCTGAAACTTGACCAGATGATGGTCGGACCAGCTAACCGGAAGGATCTCTACTGCTTTCACGGCCTGTTCCTTAGAAAAAACCAAGTCCAGTATATTTCCCCTTTATGGGCGGCTTCGGTAGTCCACTGGCATAATCGCAGGCTCTCACAAGCCTGAATAAGATTACTATATCCAGAGTCTAAATTTCCATTGCACCACAGATTAAAATCACCCATGAGAAACATGTTGGGAGTGGGTAAGGGCCATATTACAGATGATATCTATCAGTCCCTGCAGATGAGATGAATTCACCGCTCCTGGGGGTCTATAGCAAATAATGCCCACCAGTAAGCAGCCCCTAGAGTCTTTGAGAGAAAAACCAAAGAGTTCAAAGCCCTCAATTTCGTCAATTTCTATTTGGGTAAAGTCCAGGACTTCCTTAAAAATAATCCCTACCCCACCTCCTCGTCCTCTGGCTCGTGGTTTATGTATAAGTTATAGCCCGGAGGACAAGCCAAGCCTAATTCTACCTCCAGTCTCGAGTGGGTCCAAGATTCAGTCATGAAGAGAACATCTAGACAGTGAAAGTCAAGTAGCAATTGGATCTCCACATGATGTTTAGGCAGGGACCTAACATTGAGCAGCCCTCCCACTATGACATCCTTCCTTACAAAGTCAGCCTTAATACCCTTTGTGCCCTCCAGGCAAGGTATAATAGCCCTGTCACTTACTGACCTACCTATCTGTCTTAGCGCCTCACTGGAATAGCGAATCTTTTTACTAAAGACGTACCCTACATCAAAATGGACAGCATGGCTGGCGCTGTGCGCGGCCCGGGCGCAGACGGGCTTGCCTTAGGCGCGCCAGCGGCGCACCTGCTGCGCGGCTACGTCAGCGTCCAACTTATGTAGTCTAGGGCAGGAAAAGAGTAGACTGTTAACCTCAAGAATGGCGGGTCCGCTCTCACAGGCGGACACCGCGAGGACAGTCTAGGGTCAGGGTTCAAACAAGATTTAGTCAGTGCAAAAATATCAATTTCCCAACTTTCAGTTAAAAACACAGGAACGCTCCTTTTTTAACAAACGTAGAGTGTGCAAATACGCGAGTTCACAGCCCCCCACCACACAGAGAATTACCATGGTGACAGAGAAACTTGTGTCCCCTGAACAGTTAATATTTGGACAAGTGTACCAATTCACCAACGCTAGCAATGTCAGGACTGACCATTCCTTGGCAGTTGTGAATCTCAGCTGGGTAGGGGTAACCGGATTAAGAGGGTTGTGGTACCTCCGGACCTACCTGTAGATTGTCTGTTGGGCAATGTTCTAGAAACTTCAGCCTGGTCTGAAATAGAGTTCAGAACTCATACAGAGATGATGGGCATCTCTGCCAGTGTCGTTGCTGTCACCAGGGCTCAGGCCACACAGTTCAGCACTGAAAGGGTACTGGATCCTTGAAAAATGGACCAGGTGCCTCCCAAGAGAAGGAGCAGGAAGGGTATCGCTATATACGCCTCACAAACTCCCAGTGAAGATCAGCCTCATGAGGGAGATGATCTCAGTCCCTGTGAAGGAACTGTCCCAGAGGAAGTTGGGCCTGACCAGGCAGAATTCTTGGGTGCAGGGGGGCCTTCTGTGGCAGACTTGCGGTTGGAGCAGCAAACCTGCCCCTCTCTTGAACCCCACAGACACCAAGCCAATGCTGAGGAAGAAGGGAATATTAATGGGTCCCATAGGATCTACTGGGAAGATGGACTTCTGTACTCAGAAGGTAGAGACCCCAAGCCTGGTGCCACCAGGAGGTTGGAAATACCCCAGAAGTTGAGGTTTCCTTCTCTCCCTAGCACATGATATTCCTCTGGCAGGACACTTCGGGCAAAGTAAGACTTGGGGCAGACTTGTCCCGCACTTTTATTGGACCCATGTGTCTGAAGACACCAAGGAGTTTTGTCGCTCCTGTGTCACCTGCCAAGCCAGTGGTAAGTCAGGTGGCACTACAAAGGCCCCCTTAATTCTACTTCCAGTGGTAGGGGTCCCCTTTGAAAGGGTAGGGATTGACATTGTTGGTCCCTTGAACCCTCCAACTGCATCTGGGCAGTTACATACCAATTGTGGTGGACCATGCCACTAGGTACCCAGAACCTATTCCCTTTAGAACCACTACAGTTCCTGTAGTGACCAGGGCCCTCCTGGGAATCTTTTCCAGAGTGGGCTTCCCTAAGGAGGTCTTAACAGATAGAGGTACACATTTCATGTCTAGTTATATCACTGCCATGTGGAAAGAGTGAAGAGTAAACTACAAGTTTACCATACCCTACCATGCACAGTGCAATGGGCTTGTTGAGAGGTTCAACAAGACACTAAAGGGTATGATCATGGGACTCCCAGAAAAGTTCAGGCAAAAATGGCATGTCCTACTACCCTGCCTTCTCTTTTCCTACAGAGAGGTTCCTCAAAAGGAGGTTGACTACGGCCCATTTGAACTTCTGTTTGGACATCCAGTTAGGGGTTCATTGGGTCTAGTTAAGGAATACTGGGAGCAACCTCTCAAACCTCCTAAACAGAACATTGTGGACTATGTCCTTGGCCTGTGTTCACGCATGGCTGAATACATGAAGAAGGCCAGCAAAAACCTGGAGGCCAGCCAAGAACTCCAAAATGCTTGGCATGACCAAAAGGCTGTCCAACTGTTTACCAGCCAGTGCAGAAAGTGCCGGTGTTGGCGCGTGTGGCCCCAGCAGCTCTCCTAGACAAGTGGAGTGGCCCCCACACTATCCTTTAAACAAAAAGGTGTGGTCACCTACTTGGTGGATCTAGGTACTCCAAGAAGTGCCCATAGGGTACTTCATGAGATCCACCTGAAACCTTGTGTGGACAGGGCTGACACGGGCATGCAACTGAGGGACAGGAGAAAGAGAGTGACCCTCTACCTGATCTCCTCTCTCGGAACCCCGATGGTGGGCCAAACGATGGAGAAGCCTTGGCAGGCAGTCTCACTGACGAGCAGCAAGCTGATTGTAGACAAGTCCTTAATAAGTAGAGACACATGTTCTCCCTGACACCCAGTCACACCACTAAGTGTACACATGAAGTGGACACAAGTGACAGCCGACCTGTAAAGAGTAAAATCTACAGACAACCTGACCATGTCAGGGATTCCATCAGGACAGAGGTGCAATAGATGCTGAAATTGGGGGTCATCGAGCCTTCAGATAGCCCCTGGGCTACTTCAGTAGTCCTTGTGCCAAAACCTCACACCAAGGGTGGGTAAGAGAGATGAGGTTGTGTGTGGACTGCAGAGGCCTCAATGCAGTCACTAGGACTGATGCCCATACTATTCCAAGGTCAGATGAACTTATAGATACTTTGACCTCAGCCAAGTTTCTGAGTACATTTGACCTGACTTCAGGCAAATCAGACTAGCTAAGGATGCCAGGACAAAAACAGAACTTTCAACCCCTAATAGGCATTATCAATTCATTGTAATGCTCTTTGGTCTGAAGAATGCACCTGCCACATTTCAGAGGTTGGTGAACAAAGCTCTCACAGGCCTGGAAGACTATGGTGCAGCATATCTAGATGATATAGCTATCTTTAGTTCCACCTGGGAGGATAACCTGGTCCACTGCAGGAATGTTCTGGAGGCCTTGCAGAAAGTACGCCTTACTATCATGGCCAACAAGTGCCAGATAGGGAAAGCAAGGTTGTCTACTTGGGCCACCTGGTAGATGGAGGCCAGGTACAACCATTGGAGAGCAAAATCCAGACCATTGTGGACAGGATTGCTCCCACTACCAAGACTCAGGTCAGAGCTTTCTTAGGCCTGGCTGGGTACTACAGAAAATTTGTCAAGAAATGTGGGTCCACTACGGCTCCCCTGAATGATCTTACATCCAAGAAAATGCCCAAGAACGTTCAGTGCACAGTAAGATGTCAAAAGGCATTTGATGACCTGAAGCAGGCCATGTGCACTGCTCCCATTCTGCAAAGTCCTGACTACTCTAAAACTTTCATTGTCCAGACAAATGAAAGTGAGATAGGTATAGGAGCTGTGTTATCACAATTAAATGCAGAGGGCCAGGATCAACCAGTAGCTTTTATCAGCAGAAGGTTGACCCCCAGGGAGGAACATTGGTCAGCCACTGAGAGGGAGGCCTTTGCTGTGGTCTGGGACTTGAAAAAGCTTACGACATACCTGTTTGGCACTCACATCATTGTTCAGAGAGACCACAAGCCCTTCTTTTGGCTTAAACAGATGAAGGGTGAAAACCCCACACTTTTGAGGTGCTCCATTCCCCTACAGGGGAAGAACTTTACAGTGGAACTTAGACCTGGGAGTAACCATCTCGATGCAGATGGACTCTCCAGATATTTCCATTTAGAAAATGAAGACTCAACTGGTCAAGTTTAGTCTCATCTCCTTACATTTGAGGGGGTTGTGTAGGGAAGTAGGATCTGCTTTTATAGTTACACCCATTTTATTGCTTGGTGTAATGCGGTTTCTGAATAGTCTAAGCAGGATCGTGCTAATCAGGACCCCAATCTCTGAGCTTCTCCCTTAAATTGGTTGTGGGGAGTAATTAGATACATCCCAGGTTGGTTATTGGTGTACCCTCACAAGTTCCTAGTATATGGTAGTGAGGTCCCCCATGGGCTGCCACATGTACTATGCCACCCATTCGAGACCACTTAAACTGTGACTACAGGCCTGCCATTTGCAGCCTGTGTAAGCTGGTGCTAGCACCACTTACGACAGATATAGGTGTCCCTATATCCGAGGTCACTGCACTTAAAACCTATAAGTCACCCTTAAGGCAGGCCTTTCAATCCTGAAGGCAGGGTGCTTGGTCCCAAGTGTGAGGGTGCGCCTGCATGAGCAGGTCACTCCTACAACCTTCAGAGTCCATTCTCCTGGGTTGCAAGTGTGTTAGCCATTACGATATATAGAGTGGCCATGCTTCATTATGCGATGACCATCTCTAAACTGGCTGCAACAAACCCTGTAGTGTTGGGTATCAGACATGATGGACTCATACCCCCACACCGTAAATGGTGTGCCACACCGTAAATGGTGTGGGAGGTATGATTCCATGTACTGTAAAGCTCCTCCGTGAGGCCCTCAGTGCTCCCGGTACCAGTCTTCTAGGCCCGGACAGCAAGCTACGGCTGCTGCCAATAAGGACACGATTCTGCCCTCCTGCTGCTGAGCCAAGCTCGAGCAGAGGATGGCAGGACAATAGGTATCTTGTCACAGGAAGGTGTAACCACCTCCCAGACAGGACTTAGTGTATTAGGACAGGGTGGGGGGGCACTTGCCAGCGCCACTCATCTGCTTGAAGGGCACATTTGGTGTTCTCTTTGCATACTCCAGTTTAAACCAGCTCAGCAAGCCGTTGGCACCCACTCTGGCATAAAACTAGACAAAGGACATGGGAGTATCCTCCCCGACCCCTCCTCTGGGAGGGACCCCTGAATCGTCGCAACCCTTTCCTTAGGGTACTTAAGGGCTAACCTGTGGGTGGGTCCCTAGATTCGTCGTGGGACAAGATTCATATCAAGACACCACTTCTTCTTCGACCATCTGGGCACTCTGGCCTTCGCTGGACTTTGCTCTGGGCACAAAGGCTGCCACTGGGAAGATTCCTGCTGCTCCTGGTCTCGTTGTCCTGCTTGTCTGCTGCAACGTCTGTGCCTGTGCTCCACATAGGATCCTCCTAAGGCATGTGGATATCCAAGACACCTGACGACAATCTCCCTTAAAGTGAAGGAGTCACTTCCCTGCATCTGCAGGCACTGCAAGAAAGCTGACCGGTCTGCTGATCCTGGGCTCCCACGAACTCCGAAAGGCTTAATACAGGTGGTGGTTCTTCAACTCCCTCGAGGCCTGCACTGTCTTCTCACCGAGTTGGAGGCCAGTATCCTTCGTCAGAACTGCAGTAACTGAACCCCTGTGCACTGCGTCAACTTGTTGTTGCAAAGGCTTGTTGGCTCTCTTCCTCAGAGATCTTCGGGCTCCAAGTAGCCCCCACCTCAAGCATCCCCTGTGACCAAGATCTTCATCCTCACTGCATCTTTTGCACCGTGGGCCTGCATCTTTGGTGAGCTGCTCGAGGTCCGCTTGCAACTCCAGTGTCTCCAGCCTGAGGGTCCTCTCGAGGGTCTTCTTTGATTTCAGCAGGCTTCCTTGATTACTCGGGCCTGCACTGACTCCCCTGCTTGTGGAGAGTCACTTGGACCTGGCTGGTCCCGACACTGCACCTTTTTCGCTTTCTGCGTTGTTTGCAGTTGCCAAGGCTTGTTGGTGTTCCCGATGGACACTGACCCTGCAACTCTCAGCTTCCGACGTGGGACTGCTCATTAATGGCACATGGTCTTCCTCAGCATCGCTTGGTCCACACAGCTGCAGCTCCAAGGTCAACGTCAACTCTCCTGCAACACCTGAAATCAGTGGGAATTCGTCTTCAGTGCCTCCTGGTCACTCCTGAGTGGCATCGACTCTGTCCCCTCTCCTTGCAGGTACTTCTCATCTTGAATCCACCTTTGGGTTCCACCGGACACATTCACCTTCCTCGTCAGTGGCATCTTCCTGAAGTCCTCCATTGAGTTTGACGGCGGATTCTGCGCCACTTTGCACCCGGCTTCTCTTGTGTAGGTATCCTGGTTCCTAGGGTATCCATGGGTGCGGTAACTCTCCAACCTTCTGTCTTCCATGGGGTTTCTTCAGGGTCCACTGAGAAGGGTCCTTCTTCTTTAAAAATTGAACAGCGACTTAGCCATTGACTTGAATTGAGCAAAAGGTTGTGTTACCACTCTGTGCACAATCTCCAAGGGGTTCCTGGCTACTTACCTCGGGTGGTTCCTTGGGTCCCTAGCAATTCTACGTCTTCTGGGTATGGTCTTGACTTGGGTTGTGGTTTGCATCCCACTATTTTAGTATACGGTTTGGTCTCCTCCTGGCGACCACTGTGTATTTGTGGTACTTACCTGTTTTCTATGCAAAGTGTTATGTGCATTGTGCTATATCTCCAGGTATTATGTGTTAGTGAGTGTCTTATAATAAATACATATTTTTTATAAATACATTGTGTGGCTTTTTCACTTAACTTATACCAACAAGATTAGGTGCTGGTAAAACAAGCTGCTTTAGACTTTTTCTGGACTAAGCCTGAAGGCTGCTCTCCACAGCTACCGCTTAGAGAGCTTTCTAAGGTTGTCTAAGACTACTAAAATCATCATAATGGTTGTCTGGATTAGTGCAGGGTGCCCACTTACATAAGAGTGCACTATATACTAAGCCAGCCTCCTACACTTTCCACTTCCAGAGGGCCAGTCCTGTCAAGGATAGGGTCCTGTGTCAAGTTCCCGTCGCCTCCCATTAAACAAGCATTTGCAATGCAATAGGTCTCGCATTTGGGAAAGTTGACACTCTTAGTGGTGAAAATGACAATGTTTTTACTTTTGTCTTTATTTTCAGTGGAATAATTATAGTTGCATAGCACTACTACCATTTGTATGACTGTGGCGCTGGAGAACCTGAAAATCGGTTATGAGGGAAGGGTGACAAGATTGATATGTTGCATGGGGAAAAAAAGGTGACAAAATCCTTGTAAAAAAACAAACATTTATTTTTAATACAAGACTAAGTAAAGCATTTGAAATGTAAGCAGAAACAGCAAGCTCTATACAAGGACCACTTTAGCTCCTTGGATAGTTTCAGAGTATAAAAAATCACGAGTAAAGCGATCAGGCTACCTTGTGTTCACCGTTAAGAAGATGGCTGCAACACTGGGGTAGATTTAAAGGAAATAATAAGTTTTCCAAACAGTCCAGTCACTCTGAAAGGCTAACAAAGATGAGGAAGAGTCAGTGAAAAAGAGATTCAAGAGTGCAGGGGTGGAAGACTGAATACTGTGATAGGCGATTTGTTTGCTCCTTAATTCCAGCGTTGTATTGACCTCATGTCCAGCCCCCGCCCTCTTGGTTAACATCGCGTCCTGAAGCAGACTAGCCCTGAAGTGGCAGTACTCGTTGCAGCCAGGGATGGCAAGTCTATTTGTCTGCTCGCCTTTTGATTGCACACTGCCTGAGTTAAATAGCACTTGTCTAAAAGGACAGCTTTGCTCAAGTCTCTCGTTGCCTTTTTACCATGTCACGAGTCCAACCAGTTCTGGTGACACCTACAAGCTGATTCGGGAAGAATGTGAAAGCATTTCTTTGTAGCTTTGGCAGTTCACATGCTAAAGTCCACACACCTAAATATTTATTTACCTGTAGTGACAGAGCATTTACAAACTGCAAATGCCTACACACGCTACTTTTTTGAAAATACAAATGCTGCAACTGCGAAGCCTGAATGGAAATGCTTTTACACACCCTACTTTTTTAAAAATATAAATGCCGCTGCGAAGCCCATACCTTGTAGGCGCCCGCGGGACCTGTGCAGGAGGGGTGTTGGGAGTGAGGGAGGGGGTCGGGCAGATCAGGAAATGGCTGCGGGAGGAGGTGTCAGGCCCTAGCCCCGGTAAACACTGACTGCACCGTGAGGGTCAACCAGGAAGCGATTTTCCTTTCCTTCCCTCACTTGACTATCTCACCAGTCCGAGTATATTGTTTTTCGGACTTGGGGCAATTGAGAGGTAGACCCCTTTGAGCATCAGCACAATCCCGAGGATTCTGGAAGGTGGAACCTGACAGGAGAAATGAGAAAGCGTTGGCATACGATTAAGAAAGGCTCCGTTTGTGCTCAGAGGGTGGGGAGGGCTCGTAATGCAAAGCAGGAGTGGGGAAGCTAAATCATAATTAGGGCTCCGGGTTTTATGGTATATCATTTTTTAGCATTTCCGACTGTATTTAACCATATTTATTTTTTGCCCACTTTATCTGTATTTATCCATATTTATTTTGTGTTTTGCGACAAATTAAGTTGTAAAACTGTACATTTCCATATTTATATAATTGATAGACACGCACTCATACTTAAATGCCTGTTTTAGCTATTTAGGATGCCAAATATTATATAACAAAACATCCACTGGTAAATATTAGCATTATACCACAAACGTACATTGACACATTGGCATTATTTATGAAATTGCATCCTGTTTTTTAAATTTCCCATACTGTCCATCTGCTCAGCTGTTTCCCTATAGTTCGTGAAAGACAGCACAGAGTCACTTAAAAGAAACCCAATTTTCTGTATTTATCCACTTTTAAAAATAAATAAAGACAGAAATCACATTGTTTTCTGTCTGTATTTATCTATAAAAATCCATAAAAACAGAAAACCGGGAGCCTTAATCATAATGCCAAAGCGGAGGCCAGCATTCACCGGCATTATCTTGGGTCCATACCGCATTGATGCGGACTACGGGCCGGTTCGAGTCTCCCTTTCTCCCTGTGCCCAATAAAAAAAAATCTATATAAATACATGATGATCATATGCTAAGAAAATAAAACTGTGGTAAATGGGAAACAAAATAATAAATGTACAATGCTTATCACAGTACGGCAAAAGGATGAGCTCCCACAGGGTGAACGCAAGGGTTTGCTTCAACAAACAAAAACAACCACACCAATCCATAAACCAAGTGAAGGCAAATGGAAAGAAGAAGCACTGCAGCTGCGGCCCTGCGCGCCACTGCTCGCTCCCGAGGGAAAACACCGTGGGAGTGAACCTTTCAGAAGAGGTGTGACTTGCCCCACCTTGCAGGCTTTAATTCCAAAAAGACACACGCAAAAGCCAATCCAATGCGTGGGAGGAGTGAGACCCACACAAAGTAGATACAAGAAGCCTCGCAGAGCAACGCATGCATGCTGCGCTAGGCTCGACCTAAGAAAGGTTGTCTCCAAAGGACGGCAGCTATCTGTGCAATCAGGAGAAAAAGGATAATTTGGAACCCATGGGTGCATAGACACTGGCTATAATGAATTTGGAGGCCTAGATTTTCAGACTCGCAAAGACAAAACCTATGTTTTCGTCCTTCCCGACATTGTGAACCCAGGCCATAAATCTTTTATATATTAGAACAACAGTGTCGCTTTTCTTTGGCGAAGAGCCAACAGCAAATATCACTTTCCCCACCCAGTCACAGTGTAGGTTCAAGGATTCAAGAGCTGATAGATGAATTTCCTGCAGAAGAGCAAAATCATGAGATCTGGTCACCAAATATGATTGTATCTTTTTCCTTTTAACATAGCTGTTGAGTCTGTTCAACATCCACAAGAGTATTCTTAAATTTGTCATGACATGATTGGCTCAGTCCAAATCAGACCACTGCCTGAATAAAATGATTGTTAGAAAGAAGTAGTTGTAAATATATAGAAGTACAAAAGGTGTAGAAGAGCAAAATGAGAGCACCTCTATAGGTCGCAAGTTTTGGTCAGGGTCAGCTGGCCACATCCGGCCCGTAATTGTCAATATTCTTGTAAAGAGCAAATGTAGTGCACAAACGTCAATTATTCTTAGCCAAGGGTTTCAAAGGTAATCTTGATTTAGCACGTTCCCAGGGCGACTGGTGCGGTAGTTTGCGACAATGATCAAGGTGATGTGAGGAAAAGGGAGATGTGGAGGGCTTGTATTTGTCCCCTTGAATGTGTACTCGCTAGAGTCTGCTATGATGTGCTGGGACAGAGGCATTTTACTGGCAAGAGTCTCGGTTGACGGCATTTCCATTTCTTCCTCTATAACTTCTCTTAAAAGGATTCTAGTGCATCAGGATCATTGAATTCTCAGGTGTTTCCATCCACTGTGACAATTATAATAGTAGGGTCCAGTAACCCATAGTGTGTATGCGATATATTCTTAGGTTTCAGGAGCGGGCAGCGAGCTAAGAATTTTTTTAAGGTGATTAGTCGCATGTGAGAAATCAGTCACAATAGTTATCGGGTGTCCCTTGTCCTGAAAGGCACGCAATGATTGGCCTAGGACTATCTGGGGTCGAGTCGAGTCGCGGCGCACCTGTGATCTATGCACCCTTTGGAATTCAAGGGGGTGATCAAGCGACATATGAAGGAGACCAGGCAGTTAGGTAACCTTCATGTCCAATCCCGCCGCCTTCTTAGGAACACCATAGATGCAAATGTTATCATGTCTGCTTCGGTCCTACAGCTCCACCACCTTAAACTGAAGGTTCCAGATGCCTGCGGCGTTATCTAGTATCAAGTCAATCCTACGTTCGACCTCAGACAGTCTACCATCAAAACATTCAAGTTAGGATTTAAAGGTGGCGAGGTCTGATCGCTATCTCTCAACACTTTAGTGCCTGGCATGAAAAGCTCGAAGCTCCAGCAGAACAAAGAAGGCAGAAGACCAATTGTCCTAGGAGGTGAAACTGTCAAATGTTTAAGAAGCTGCTGCAAGGTGTCCCTGATGACATTAGCATCCAACAATCAGGTAAAATAGGTAATACAGCCAAAGGGTTTCAAGCCCAATCCAACATGGCCGCCAAAATGTTTTAGATCCAAAGAAGTTCAGTAGTACCTAGCCTGTTATCATGCAGGGTGTCCTTCTACCATGCAGGTGAGTAGAAGCAGAAGAGGACCTCTGAATGCCATGCACAGACAGGCAGCTTGCCGGGACCCGCAATAGACCGTCCAGGCCGCTGGTCCGTGCAACCACACGATAAGGCCCAGGGAAGAAAGAGCGGAGCTATGCGGTTCAAGTTCTGATAGGGGAAAGGTGTGTCTCACAAGCAGACCGTTTACCGGGAATGAGTCTGCAGTCACCGGCACCCGCCCGTACACTTTCAGTCGACTCACAGGAATACAGATCCACCGCATCGCTGGTCACTCACAAGTGGCTTGTGGTGATCCCCTAGCATCTCACAGCTTGTGGTGGCATCCGTCCGGGTGAGTAAGGGCTCGGCCCTAAGTTCATAACTGTGAGCTCCGGCGAAGAGCAGCTTTAAAACAGCAAGAAAGTGCAGGATCCAGCAGAGCAGTTTCACCGTGCAGCATTCCTGATCGGGCGAAGCTCCACCCTCCTGACACGTTTACTTTAATTATCTCTCCAGGGTCAGACTGCAACAGAAAATATGCTAGGGACCCCATTAGCTGACCAAAAAGCAAAAAAAGCAGCCCACATTTGCAAATCAGGATAGTATTAAACTTGTATAGGTATTTTGCGAGGTATGGGATAACTGCATGCATTTATGCTTGCTGCAGGGAATGTTTGTGGTAATATCAGAGAAATCAACAGTTAAACCAGCCCACCGGACCATAAACTGGGCTCACATACACTCAAAAAAACAGCCCATACACTGATCTGTCAGACAAGCCCTCGTGCAATGCTTGATTACCCTATAAGCAAGTCCAACCAAGCTTCCATTTCTTCTAATGTCTCATACTCTTACTTTCAATCTTTCTTTCTTTTCTTTCATGATTATCTCTACCCAGACATGGACAAGGCCCATGACAGTGCCGGACCATTCAGTGCAAGATAATGGATAATATCACTATGAGCCAACACTGTCCCCCCCCCAGGATACGGGGGGATCCACTACATGAAAGGGTTCATGTCACCTAATATGCTACATAATCACGTTTTTTTTAATGTTCAAGAGTTAAGGCTTATGTTGAGAGTGGGGCAGGGGATTATGTGTTTCACCTGTGGGGCGTCTATACACTTACATCCAATCCACTCCATTCCAAGGACTGTAGATGACTAGAATGGATGAGAGTCCCATCTCACACTATTGCTAAATCAACCATACATGATGGGTTAAATGTTTCTCTAAGAACAAAAGGAATGAATCCACCAAACAAAATAGTTAAACTGGTACATGCTATTGGAAGGTTGGTATGATATAGTCCTACAAAATGCACATCTCCTAAAACAGGAAGAGGACCACCTCAGACACAAGCAATGCCTCATGGCTTTTGAGTCTTCTGCCCAAACACAACATAATGATTTTACCATGTAGCAAAAAATAGAGACATAAAGAGAAAGATATAATGAGCACATCGAAGATACAGAACGATATAGTATACGCCCAAAATACTGGCTTTGACAAGTTCTTAATAACCTTTTTAGTCACCCTAGCAGGCTTTGGAGAATATGACATTACTTTACCCTGGTATGGGACCCGGATAAGGATAGGTCAAGGTTGCCTGCAGCACATTCAGGTGCTTTTTTTTAAGTCCCTTAAGAACACACTGAGGAATCGCTGATTGCTCGATGAGAGATTTACACTGAGCAGAGAAACTTTACATTTTACCCTTGTGTTCATCAGCCGTATTCCAGGATTGATTATAGTTTAGTAAACAATGCTTTAAAAGCAGCACCTTCCTATTTTCATGCCTGCCCCTTGACAACAAAGTATATCTTTGCCTTGGGTATTATCTGATGGCTTGTATTTGTTATTATCTTTTGGTTTTGGATTTTATGGCAAGACCGGAGGCTCATATTCAGGGCTGGACTGGCCGTAGTGGGCACCGGGCGTTTCCCCGGTGGGCCGCCAGGGTGGGGGCCAGTTTTGTTACCGGGGGCCTGCAATATCGGCACCCGGTACCAAAATCGGCCGAAATTGGCCCTTGCAAACAGCTCGGCTGCAACCCCTCTGTCCCCCCAGGGGGGGCAGCCGAGCAGTTTGCCAGGGTTGCTTTCGGTTTCCAGTCCGGCCCGGCTCATATTATGCTTTCTTTTCTCTCTTCATTTAAATAGCAACCAAGATCAAAACTACACTACTTGTGAGGCTTACGGGGCAAGCCATGAATGCCTCTAAAAACTATAACTTATCTATCTATGCACTGATACGATCTGATGTACTAAAGTGAAATGCTTGTGCATGTTAAAGAAATACACTTTTTTGAATTTTGAAGAGATTGCATCTTATTTTCACATTATGTTTGTAGCACGATACACATGAAAAACGTTTTCATGGCTCAGCTTGCGCACAGACTCTTAGAGCTCTGAAAGACCCATGGCTCGGCCCTGCTCTCTAATTCGCCTGTGCACCCTCTTCTGTTTGAGACTCTAACTTAGTTCATGGATTTGATAAAATGATTCGTAAAAGGCAAGGACTAGAAACATGGAAGCCCTGGCCACATGCCCTGATTTGATGACTCTACCATCAAGGCTTCTTGTAGCAAAGACGAATAAGAGTGCGTGTAGTGAGAATACATTTGAAATAAGTGAACCCAAAGCAGGGAATCCAGGCCATTGTAGTGTACATGTCTGTAGTCAAGTAGGAGAACTGCTAGGACCAGGTGGGACAGGCAGGGGCATTGCTTCATCGGGGGTGTTTGGGGTGTGACACTTCTCAGATGGGATCTTGGTTTAGTAGTTGGGAACCCTGAGTAGTGTCTGCTATATCTGTGTCAGTTTTTCTCGTCGTTCTCATTTCACTATGAGGTTTTAACTTTTAAATTTTTTTGATTCAGGATCCTAATGGTTAACAAAAAAAAGTAAAACATTTGCACCCACAGAAGTACTCCTTGAATGAGTGCAAATTATTTCTTTTTTTAATTCACAAATATTAGCAGTAGTAGGCCTGGAGAGTTACACCAGTCTCAAGATTCCAGGTATACTTCTGGCAATCAAACACCCAAAAGGTGATGTGATGAATGCTTACAAATAGTCTAACCAGTGGCAATCACTCGGGGTAGCATTCTAACCCCTAGTTTTTCGCCCACTGTGGCATTCTAAACAGAGGCCCAACTAATGATAATCAGTACGGACCATGTTCCTGATGGAAACAGTCCACCCCGAACATTGATCATCTAACCCCTCCACCCTGCAGTCCACCTCTTTTTAGTTGGGAATTTTGAGATTCACAAATCCTGATTCTCACAGGCTAAACTACATCCCTGCTCCTTTCTCAGTCCTGCTCTACTCTCTCACACATGTTGTGCTCTTAAGTAACTAAAACACAACAAGGGAGTACTCTCTGGGAAAAAGGATGGTCCATTGGGACTTTATCTTAGAGCCTTGCTAATTTGCCTTCTTTGATTGATATAAATTATGTCAACCAATGTATTGAACGTTATTTGCTCCACTTTTTCTCTCAAGTGTAACGACATTGACCAATTATGCCTATATTACTATGATGTGTTAAATGATAAATAAAGTTTAAAAAAAAGTGCAAAAGTTCCTACTAATTCTGATAATATACCAATGATAACAAAAAATATTATTGATTTATTTTAAAATATACACCTTTTAATGTCAGCCAGAAACTTCATTTTCTCTCAAATCCTTATACTTTTATTGCTGTGATAATACCCTAATCACAAATTAAACATATGTAGATTAACACTAATACTAAATTACACTTATCATATAAAGCATTCTCCAGATTGGTTTGGCACCGTAATTATCTATATCAGTATATGCACACAACGTTTAAGGGTTGCTGAAGTAGTTACAGGCAAGTAAATGTTGGACAACGACACCAGGAGAACAAGCATAGACAAAGTCAATAGTTCTCACCTATGTGTGGCTGCTGTGCAGCATGGCAGAAGTAAAACAAAACAAAAGCCCAATGAAACAATCAGGCTGAGGAGGAGCTACTAGATGCCAGGGTGAAATATGCGGAATAACTTGAGCGATTGCGCATAATAGACCTGAACGCATATACACAACGTACATACGCAGACAGGTTAGGCACTCTGCAGACACGCATAATAAGACCTCCATCATCCCCAACACCTATACTAGCGGTACTTACCAGAGATAATAAACTGGTTACTACACAGACAGACATTAATGAGGCATTTCAGGACCACTACATGCACCTATACGCAACGTCACACCAGTTCCCAGTGGAGACAATCGCTGAATTCTTGTCGGCCATACCTCTACCAGTTGTTCCTGTTGAGGAAGTTGCAGGCTTAGAAGCCCCAATTACAGGCTCCAATGGACTCCCTGTTGAATTGTATTCTACTTATGCGACACTGCTAGTTCCCAAGCTATTACAACTAAATAAAACGTTGCTTAAAGAGGGAAATTTGCACCCCACAACTAGGTAATCAATAGTGACCTCCATACTAAAGTCTGGCAAGCATCCAATGGAACTTGCATACTATCGTCCCCTATCCATTCTCAACACAGAATACAAGATTCTTAGTAAAAAATTGGCAGCTCGCCTACTCAGTCTCCTCCCGGGGCTGATACTAGGCCTGGGTGGTAAATTCCGTTCCGCTTGCGGAATTTGGGTAATTTTGCGTTCCGCGGAGAACGCGGAAGTGCCCAAAATTTCGCAATCTGCGGCTTCTTGGAATTTTTTGCTTGTTCGCGCTTTCAAAATGTGTGTTCGCGAGATATTTTCCCCCGAGCACGCAAACAGCGTTCGCGTTGGTCAGGAAAGTATTTGTTAAGGAGATGGATTTTCAGGTCCCTTTTGAAACAGGAAAAGGAGGGGTTGCATCTGAGGACTCTAGGGAGAGCGTTCCACATTCAGGGAGCGTTGCCAGAGAACGATCGGTATTGTGTGGTTTTCTTTTTCAGCTTCGGAGGAATAAGAAGGAGTGAGTTTGAGCTTCTCAGCGTTCTGGATTGACCTGCTCTTACCAGTTTGTTGTTCAGGTAGTTAGGGGCCGGAGAGTGAATGGTTTTGTGTGTGATGCAGACCAGTTTGTAAATACACCTCCCTTCCATGGGATGCCAATTGAGGGAGTTGAGAGCTGGAGTGATGTGTTCAAATCTTTTTACTCCGGATACGAGTCGAGCGGCCATGTTCAACACTGCCCTCAGAGGGGCTAGGTGAGCTTTTGGAGTCCCTGTTAGGATGGCGTTCCCGTAGTCGATTTTAGAGAGAACTAGGGATTGGACTACTGTCTTGAGGTCATCATAGGGAAAAAAAGGTTTCAATTTCTTAAGGTGTTTTAGAGAGAAAAGAGCACTTTTTGCAGAGTTTTTGATGTGGGCCTCCATAGATAAGTTCTTGTCAAGGGTGATGCCTAGAGACTTAACTGAGTCGGATAGGACGATGGGGCAGTTTAGGGCGACCAGATTCTTGAGCCACTCTTGGATTGGACGATGGTTGCTTTTTGGAGAGAATAGTTCTGTTTTATCTGGGTTGAGCTTTAAGATGTTAGCGCTGAACCAAGTTTGCATCTCGGTTAGAGTGGCATTGAGGTGTTGGATGTCGCTGGGAGACTTGATTTTGAAATAGATTTTGGGTGTCATCAGCGTAAAGGTGGCAATTCACTCCAGCTTTTTTCAAGATGATTGTGAGAGGCTCCATGAAAAGATTGAACAGGGCCGGGGAGAGGATCAAGCCTTGCGGGACCCAAAGTGTGACTTTTGCTGGCTTCGAGAGACAGGAGTTGATTTTAATTTGTTGCGAGGAAGGAGGTGAACCATTTTAGTACTGTGCCATTGATGCCAGAGCGCTTCGACAAGGTCTTCAGAAGCGCTGGATGTCGAATGCCACAGATAGGTCAATAAGGATGAGTAGGCAGGCATCACCTTCATCTAAAGCCTTGTGAATATCGTCAGAGACGTTGAGCATAGCTGTTTCCGTGCTACAGCCTTTCCTGAATCCTGATTGAAAGGTGCCGAGGAGGTTGAACTCATCAATGTGTTTGTTGAGTTGGTGGAGAACACATTTCTCCAATGTTTTTGCAAGGAATGGGAGGTTGGAGATAGGTCTGAGGTTGTTGAGATCATTAGGATTGGCACCTGGTTTTTTGAGAATGGGTGTGATTTGTCCAAGTTGAAGGGAGTCTGGGACACAGCCTGAGGTGAGAGAGGCGTTGATGATTTTTGTCCAGAAAGGGGAAATGGTGTGGTTAAGTTCTTTTATGATTGTGGATGGGATGGGGTCCATAGTGTGGGAGGAAGGTTTTAGGTTAGAAATTATACTGAAAACCTCATTTTCCGACATTAGCTCAAAGTCGGACCAATGCGCATTGTTTTTTAACTGGAGGCAGACCTGATTGTCCTTGGTAAGAACTCTTTCTGAATGATCAGGGGTGGTTAGAGTGGGGCAGGTTAAGAGGGAAGGAGGGTTAGAGGTTTGGATGAAGGATGGATCAATTTTCGAGACTTTATTAGTGAAGAAGGTGGCAATTTCTTCACAACGCTCATTGGTGGCTTTGATTTCTTGAGAGGGAGTGCAGTTAGTTTGGCTTTTGACAATGTTGAAGAGTTCTCTCGGTCTGTTTTTCGCCAGATCTAGTTGGCTGCGGAAGAAAGACGCCTTTTCACTGAAAATGTGTTTTTTGTATGCTTGCCGAGCAGATCTAAGTTGCACTAGGTGTAAGGTCGAGGGGTTTAGTCTCCAAGACCTTTCCATTTGTCTGAGTTGACGCCTTTCCTCATTCAGATCCACGTTAAACCAGGGTTTAGATTTGGTTCGTCTCAATTGTTTGAGTTTGAGAGGAGCTACTTGGTCTAGAACCTCTGTCATTTTTTAGTTAACGTGTGTAGTGAGGTCATCAGCCGTCAATGATGAGAGTTGGAGTTGAAGATGGGCATGAATCCTGGATTCAAGTTCGGATAAAGGGATTGCTTTGATGTTTCTGGTCCAGTGTTTAGGTTTGTCATTACGAATAGGTTGGTGGAAGACAAGTGCATCAATCTTGAACAGAATGAGGTGGTGGTCGGAACAGTCAATTGGAGAAGTCGCTCTCAGAGAGACCAGATCATTGTTGGTAATGATCGCATCCAGTGTTGCACCTTTGATGTGAATTGGTTTATTGCAGAGTTGTTTGAGGTTATATTTTTCAAGTAGGTTGGATAGGTTCTGGGCAGTGGAGTCTTCTGGGTCGTTCCAGTGGATATTGAGGTCACCCAGGAACACGTCTTTAGTGTCTGTCATGGAGAACCTTTAGAGATTTAAATCTTTAGACATCAGGCAAGCCTTCGATACTTTAAGCTGATCGTACATGCTGGCGACATTGGAGAAGTTTGGGCCCCCCCGGAGTAGTGTCTCCGGGTGCAATTACTATATACAATGCCAACAGCAAGGGCTAAAACTGGCCAGACTATTTCCCCGCATACCATATATTTTGCAGAATACATCAAGGTTGCCCCCTCTCACCGATACTCTTCGTACTGGCGATGGAGCCCCTGGCTCAACACTTACGCCATGCAATGAGTACATACGGCATACCGATAGGCCCGGTCACACACTCGGTATCTCTGTATGCTGACAATATGTTGTTGTATCTTAAGGACATACAGATGGATTTACAGCCATTGGCAGAGAGTCTGGCTCGATTTGGATCTATATCTGGGCTACAGCTAAATGCCTCAAAATCTATATTGTACTCTTTTTATGAGAAATGCCCCCAGTCACACTGGCCCTTTGGCCCAGCACAGCTCACAGTCGGTTACCTTTAAATACCTCGGATTCCAGATATACAAGACGATTCCTGACATACTGGACAGGGATCTGGTCCGTACTGTCCACTCTATAAATCTCAGGTGGCTTTTTAGATTAAATTGCCCCTAACAGCGACAGGACGAGTGGCAGTGGCTAAAATGAGGATGTTCCCAAGACTTCTATATTACTTCGTGAATCTCCCAGTACTGGTACCAGCTTGGATTTTTAAAACTATAGACTCTTTACTGACTGAGCTGGTGTGGGGTATCGGATGCCATTGCATAGCCCTCGCCAAAAAAACAATTGACCACGACCCAAGGAGGTTTGGGGGCCCCAGATTACAAGGCATACTGCATAGTGGGTCAACTCCAGTGGTTGGCATTCTGGCTGCCAGGCTATAACCTGTTTGAAATTGGGTATACACCTACACAACTACGAAATGGAACGCTACAAGCATGGCTCTGCCCCCACTCTAAAAGACGGAAGGATATTCCCCCACTTCTCCAGACAGCATTATACTATTGGAGAGTAGCACTTAAATATACCAAAACACCTTCTCCGTACGCCCCTAATATCCCTCTTCATGGATTACCATCCCACCAAGGGATTTTGTCGGCTCGCAGACTGGCAACATGGGAGGAGTCTGGAGTTACAACTATTGGGGACATGTTTGCAGACGGGGCCTTAATGCTGCATGCTGATTTTGTACGCATCTATGACGTACCTGCAACACTGTTTCTGACACACGCTAGCATATTGCACTATATACATGCGAACTGGCGGGAGGAGCGGCAAGAGTCCCCTACATTCCAATTGTTGCAAACATTACTTGTGAAAGGACATGGAAGTCATTTGGTGAGATGGCTGCACCGGGGCCTAAGGGCACATTGGGAGGTCTCGTTGGCAGCACTACGGCAGAAATGGGAGGCGTATCTGGCATGAGAACTAATGGATAAAGAATGGGAACAAATTCTAGAATACCCCAAGCAAGTACCTCGTAATGCTATATTCAAATTTATCCAACTCTCGATTATGCATAGAGCATACCTCACACCATGTAGGATGCAGGCAATATACCAGAGTGTCTCCTCGGGCTACCCCCGTTATTGCTCACCTGATGCGGGCCTGATACATATGCTGTGGTCATGCCCCTCCCGGGAAACGGCCACTTCAACGCGGCCGTTTCCACGCGTTACCATAACCACACATGCATCACAACGCATGCGTGGTTACAATGAAAAGCCTTTACCACGCATACCTTTACTACGAAATACGTACTAAAGGCATGTGTGCTAAAGTTTTATTTTTTAAAAAGGGGGGACGGGGGGTGGGGGGGGGTCTCCCCCCCCCCACAAAAAAAGCATGGTATAAAAAAAGGGGGCTTGGGGGGCACCCCCCCCCCAAAAAAAACCGCACCTGTTTCAAAAGTATAAAGAAAAAGACGTGGAGGCAATCTGCGTCGTAAGAGGAAACGGAAAAACACTTCCGCTTCCTCTTAACGACGTACAACGTCACCACGGAAGATCAAGGAGAGGAAAGGTAAGGAGGAATGAGGGGGTGGTGTCGTGGAGGGGTAAATTTAAGAGGTGAATTTTTAGGGTAAAAATCATTTAACATGAAAATGCCATCAACATGCATAGTTTAACAACGAAAATCTTTGTAAAAGTATGCGTGTAAAAGGAATTTTCGTGGTAAAGGATATGCATGGTGATGGCATTCGCGTTGTAACGCATGCATGTTAAAGGCATGCGTTACAACGGAATGCGTTGTAAAGTCATACAACCGCCCCTCCCCACAAGGGTATTGGGGTTCAGTTATGACAGGACTATTGCACATCTTGGAACGTCCCATTAGGCTCTCTATCGAGGCCTGTATATTAGGCATATCGCAGATTCCCAAAACAGCAGCGGTACTGCGTCGTTTCATAGACCTCTCCTTAATACTGGCAAAAAAAATGCTCACTCGATGCTGGATGGCCCACTCAGCCTCAAGGGAGGGCGCATGGGAGGAAGATGTTATTCAACGGGCCACAGCAGAAAGGGAGGCTTTACAACGTGAAGAGTACAGGGGGCTCAGTAAAAAGCTGATCTCCATGGAATGGGCTCACTTACTGGAACAATTTAAGGCTCGTGTTAATGATGACTAAAGAAATACTGAAAATAACTCACTAAATTAGATTTGAAGGCACTTCAAAGCGAAACCACTTTCAACAACTGAATGGAAATTCCAGGCCTTCACTTCCTTTCCTTCGATAAATGCTCTCTCCATCATATACAAAAGTACCAATCCACCCAGAATAACCAAGAAAGTTTGCAGTGGGGTGGTGGGAGGGGGGATAATGGGTTCTCAAAAGAAAATGTCATACCACAGAAATACCAATTGATGTTGTCATATATAGGGCCATATGTAGGAAGCCAAATTGCGATCGCAAATGCTGAAATTCGCCGAATTTCGGCGTTTGCGATCGCAATTTGGGCAGTGTGCTATGTAGCACACAAAAACCCACAGGCAAAATAAGGAATCGCAAAATTTGCGATTCCTTATTTTGCAAATGCATTTAAGGAATCCCAAATTGCGATTCCTTAAATGCAATGTAGGAAGCACCCAAGTTGTGCAATTTTGGCTTAAGGAATTGCATATTACCACCAACCTCAGGTTGGTGGTAATTTGCGATTTCCTTGCAAAATGTACTTTTTTGCATTTTGCAAAGTGCCATGTGGCGCACATACATGCCCTTAGCGCATGTATGTGTGCCACATGTGCACACATGTTTATTTCAGGGGTGCAAAAGGGTGTCCTATTGACACCCTTGAAACCTTGAAATTGCATTCTCAATTTGCGATTCTCTAATTGAGAATCGCAAATTGAGAATGTCTTCCTATTCATTCCTATGGGCCTTCTAGCCCATAGGAATGAATGGCAAGGTATTCCTTATTTGCGAATCTCAATTTGGGATTCGCAAATAAGGAATAGGTGGGAATCGCAAAATATTTTGCTAATCCTACCTACATTCCATTTTGCAATTCTCTAATTGCGATTCCCTATAAATTGCAATTAGAGAATCGCAAAACACGTTTTACCTACATATGGCCCATAGTTCATTACCAAGGTATAGGTACTGAAGCACTTTATTGTACAGCTTCACAAACAATAGTAGGAATAGTATACATTTCGGTTAAAGGGGACACTTTATCAGGAGTAACAATAATATTATGTACAATGATGTAACACCCCTTACATGTTATATCATGCCGTTTACTGTTCTATTATATGCGTAACTGTTAAAATGCTTGTAAAAACAAAATGTATATATGCTATTGATTGTGACACAAGTGCTCCAAAGGAGAAAATGCATGTAACCTGTGATTATATATTTCTGAAACTTTAATGAAAATGTGTGTTAAAAACAAAAAGTAAAACAACACAAAGTGCTACATCATGGTCAATGGTGACAGCGTCAAAGGTTTTAATTTTTAATACTTTTAACCACACTGTACAGCAAATACGATGATAGACAACTTAGGTGGAAAAAAACATTGATGAAACTAATAAGAGAGCTATTTGGCTTTGACAATTTTTTGGGACATAAAAAGATAGGACAGCCCTATCGTTTTATGTGTGGACTTCCCCACCACGACTGCTGAGTCTCCATATTCCTAAAGTACAAGTTACTTACCTTCGGTAACGATGTATCTGTTAGAGAAGATTCTAGCCACAGATTCCTTAACGTAGAATTATCCCCAGGCGTGAGACTGAATCCGGAAAATCTTTGCCACAGCATCTCTGCATGCTGGGGGGCGGTGCCTCGCGACCTCGCTTTTACGTTGTCCGCGGATGTGATGTCAGCGAGGTCACATAAGGCCCACCCCGGCGCGCTGATGTCAGTTTTCTTCAGAGAACTTTTCCGCACCATAACGCGGAGTCATCACAAACAAAACTGTGAGAGTATGGAACAGTGTGAGAAAAAATCAGTGAAACAAAAAAAAAAGAGCCCCCAAGCAACGAAATAAGGGAGAAGATTATGAGTAGGCCCCACACTGGAAGAACCAGGGTGCAGGGATGCAAAAGTACATATGAACCTACCGACCAAGTACCAGAAAGGAAGGAGTGGAATAAAGAAACAGAACGAAGCACCCCGCCAGGGAGGAAGAGAAAGAGAGCACCCGCAGAAGAAAAAAGCCACCCGGAGGGAGGTGAGTGCAGAAGACCAAGCTGAAGGGTCCTCGCAGAACGGGGAGGAAGGGTGGGCAGTGAAGGAATCTGCGGCTAGAATCGTCTCTACCAGATACATCGTTACCGAAGGTAAGTAACTTGTACATCTGATAGAGACTACTAGCCGTAGATTCCTTAACGTAGAATAGATACCCTAGCCATACCCTGAGGGGAGGAGGGTCTGCAAGAGAACCTCACCCGCTTGGAAGAACACAGCGCCCAACAGGGGATGTGCCACGGGGACAGGAAGGACGTCCCAGCCCCCTCCAAGGAGAAGGAAGCAAAAACAAAAAGAAGGGAGGGCCAGGATACCACAAGCCTACCTGAAGAGCAAAGGGTGTCCGCCAGAAAACCTGGAGGGACAGACAGCACCCAGCGAGTACCAAAGGAAGAAAAGAACCACCCGCAAATCCAATGAGGAGCGGAGGCAGAGCCCTCCCCAGGAGAACACACACAGCAAAGAGAACCGCTGAACGGGTGTCTGACCCGAGGCAGGGAACAAGGCAGGAACCGCTCCACAGCCGATAAGCGCAGACGTGAGAAGCTCCAGCAAAGCAAGGGACAGGAGCATATGCCGAGGCCCTCAGAGGTGGACCAGAACTACCGGGCGTGCGCAGCAGACAGCTGGCAAATACCATGAAGTAGCGTGCCCAGAACAAGCCGAGCGCAAGGGAACCCTAGAACAAGCCCTAGAGAAGGACCGTCCTAGTAGCACCACCCGGCCCACGAAGAGAAGTGGGACCGGCCAGAAGATAAAGGGACACACGTAGTACAGACCGAAAGCCGGCAACAAGAACACGGGAGAGCACCAGGAATAACCGAGCCCCCCTGGAACACAAGGCAGAGGCCCAGGCCGAAACAACGGATAACAAAGTGGAACACCAAGACACGACGCCGTAAACGGCATGACAAAAGGCGGTCTGGTGACCCAGAGGCTGAAGAGGAAAGGCAAAACGCACAGGAGCATCTATCCCGCAGAAACAAATAACAAAAATGGACGACAGGCAAACCCTGTAGAAGAAGGATAGAAACACCAGAGAATACTGAGCGGGACAGAACCTGGAGCTGCGCTATGGCGGAAGAGAAAGAGAGACCGCACCAAGCAGTATACAATGACGCCAGGAAAACGCGAGGAACCCGAGAAGGGATCCACACCCGCCCAGCTTAACACAGAGCTATACAATACCCAACAAACACCCCACCTAGGGTATGACTCGTCCCAAAACAAAACAGGGAAACACCTCTTAGGGAAAACGGCAGCAGAGGTCAAGGACCCAAAAGACCTGTGGAAAACACCACAGGCGGCTTACCAATCAGCCAAAAAATACACAGAGGGTCCAACCTGAGGACCTATATAGCTGCACTAACAGCCAAAAATCACTCACCACAAGCTGAAGGGCTGAACCAGCAACCAACAGAACAGAGGGGCCAACTTAAGGACCCTGAAGGCTTTCCAAGTCGCACACAGCATACAGACGGGCCAACCAAAACACAAGGCCCCAAAGAGAAAGGTGGGATAAACGCCTCCCATAAGACACCTGAGGACCAACAAGCCGAAGCTTATGGAGGGGGAGGGGATGGAGCCCCGCAAGGAGTTGTTGAATAGCGGAGTCCGCATGGGTGTGAAATAACAGAGCCCCATCAAAAGCAGGTCAACAAGACACTCCCGAACATTCTCCGGAAAGACGCCACCCCGCAACCAGGCATGGCGGCGGAGGGCCACAGAACTCGCCATAGCACAGGCGAGAGAATCAGAGACGTCCAAGGCCGAACGGAGAATAAATGTAGCTAACTCCCGACCATCTCGCACATGGTGCCGCAGATCAGCGTGGGCACCCTCATGGGGGGTGCGAGACAGAAGGGACTCCGCGGAATCCCACAGGTCGAAAGTAGCCCTGGCCAACACACAAAGTGTGTTAAGCCCGCGCAGAGCAGCACTAGTGGAGGCGAAACCACCGGGCCTCCCTTGACGGCGGGAGCAGCACCGAAGGCAAGGAAGGAAAAGCAGCCCGCAGTACAGGACCCAGGGCAGATGGGTGGGGAAAAAAAAGGCAGACTGGATCGTGCGGGGCAGGGTGGTGAAGGAGCGGCTGAGGCACCGGATCCCCGGTAGCAGGACACCCCCAGAAGAGAGTTGTGGAGCGAAGCTTCAAATGGAAGAAGCGGCTCCCCTCCACCAGAGCCCTGGTGGAAAACCTCCAACAAGTGGTCCGTCGGGAGTGGAGCGACCGGGTTGCCCAATTGCAAAATGCCAGTGGCCGTGGAGATGGCCCGGACAAAGGCGACACTCGCCTCCGTAGGGCGTCATGGGGGGGAAAGCAGCTCTTCCTTGGGCGAAGGCTGAAAACTCAGCCGCCCGTCCCAGTGTCCTGTTGGAGGAAGAAAAGGCTAGCTCCTGTAGGATGGAAGACCCATGGACGAATGAGGGGCCTGAGGGGGCTCCGGAGAAGGCAGAGAAGCCTGTGGGGCAGTCAACTGCAGAGAGCGGAAGAGCGGGTCCGGGGGCTCTGTACGTGGAGACGGCCTAGAATCCGCCCTGGAAGCCGCCGGGGAAAAAGCAACGATGAGGCGTCCAGTCTCCGGTGAAGAGGAGATAAGGAGACGACAATCCTCCGGAGAGGAAGGGACATCTGGAGAAGAGCTGACGATCCGACGTCAGGACGGCGCCGGGGAGTCCACCACAGGCACCGGTGAGTCCTCGATCGGCGCCGAAGCTTACCCCGGGGTGCCGAGTCGACCTCCACCACCACGTGCCTCATCGGAGAAGGGGGCGGGGTCAGAGCCGAAGCGGTCAATGAACGGCGCCGAAAAGAAGCCGGCTCGACCTCGGATGAGGCAAGCAGCATGCGTAGAGGACCGAGAGGGGCTCAGGGAGGCGCCCCGGGTCCCAGCCTCCACCCGCGGCGCCCCAGGACAGCCACCTGCCCAGAGGACTGAGGGGGACTCGGGGACGAGCCATGAGACCCGGCGACCTCCTGTGACACCACAGTGAACCCCACGGGGTTTTACGGCGAGGCAGAGATGCCGTGGGTCAAAGAGGGGAACCCCTTAGGGCCGCACCTCGACGACACCACACCTCCAAAACCTGAAGCCAAACTCGTTGGGGGCGAAGCCGCCAGCGAGTCCGCAGAAGGCCCCGCGTAAGGCGAGGGATCCCCGGACGACGCAGGAAGAGGAGGGGGTTCCAAAGAAGCCTGTAGAGCCGTAGCGTAGGCCTTCATCTGGGCCCTGGTCACCCCAACGCCAGGGAACGGCGGATAGGGTGGCGACGGGTGAGGGCGCACATCCCGAGAGGAACTCTCGCCCTCTGCAGAAGGAGCACAGGGCTTCGGTGGCAAGCTGCAGGACTTACCGGCGGGAGAACGACGCCCTGGGGCCTCGGTGAAGAATGATGTCACAGCCTGAATCGGCGGCTTCTGGACCCTGCGACGAGACAGATCTGGACAAGCGGGCCAAAAGCAATTTCATCCGGCACTCCCGCTGGGATTTCGGCTTCAGATGCTGACAAGCTTCGCAGTCCGTAGAATCATGGTGCTCGCCCAAACACCACATACAAATAGGGTGAGGGTCTGTCACCGACATCTGACACGCACAAGAAGCACACGTCTTGACACCCGAAGGCATGGCACACTGTTCCCAACTCAAAGGCTTAAAAAGAGGCCTCAAAACAGGTCAAGGGAAAACACTCCGGATCCGCGTTGCACGCGGAAAAGAAGGAAACTGACGTCAGCGCGCCGGGGTGGGACTTATGTGACCTCGCTGATGTCACGTCCGTGGATGACGTCAGGGCGGGGTCGCAAGGCACCGCCCCCCAGCGGGCAGAGATGCTGTGGCAAAGATTTTCTGGATCCAGTCTCACGCCTGGGAATAATTCTACGTAAAGGAATCTGCGGCTAGTAGTCTATCAGATCTTACTATTACATTGCAGTTTTGTGAATAGTGAAAAGGAGTAAACTTACGCAAACGTATACGTTTACTTTTGTTAATCAGGCCCCTTAGTCTATTAGCTAATTCCTCTTCATGTTCTACATGCACTGATGCAATTAATCACAATAATAAAAGGACAGCTTATGATGGTAGCTCAAAAGATACTTCCAATCTTAAATAAAAGTATGAAAAATGGATGATGGGTGAATGTAACTAACTCAGACGCTGTAAGCTACTCTTTGGCGCTTGTTTCACAAACAAATCCATTTGGTGAAGACTTTCCATGTAGTAATTTATTGCTACTGACCTGTTTGGCACTCCTTTCAAAAACGACAAATTGCTGGCAGTGATCAAGTCTCCTCTTTCGCATTGTCCAGTAGTGTAGCACACGGTTCTCTCGCTGAAACAGTTCATTTAAGGTGTCTACAAAACCAAGTAATTGCATTTAAACTAAGAATGCCGCAGTATTGTTAAAAAACATATACTAAACATACAATGTTTTTTCAGTACAACTGCACATCAAACTTTTTTTTTATTTTTTACAGCATTCAGTAAAAAGGATAAGAAATCTACTGCTGCAATTGCAAATATCATACTCTGAAACCCAGACAAATCCAAGAGTCCAATACATAGCTTTTATTAAAGCTTTCCCTAGCCCCAGTTCAAAGATTAGATTCCTGGCAAAACTCACTCTCAAATCCACACTTTTACAATATGATGGACTTTCAGATCAGAAGTCTATGATCGGAGGTCTGTAAGAAATGAAAATGAGTGAAGGGTACAGTCCCAATGACAAAGTAAAACAGTGTATGGGACAGTACCAGCGTTTTAACAAAAGTTGTACTACATTCCAATCCTTTAACACAGGTTTGCAGGTTTCTGAATTTTCCCTACCAAACTCAGTCCTTCGGATAGGATGCTTCATAAATCTACTTGTGTAAAAAAAAAACACTTGTCCCTTTGGTGCCATGCAGTGAGGTGACAAATTATTTTACCACCTTTCAGCAAATCTACATAACTGGTTTGAAAGTAGCATGAAGTTGTGCTTCAAACCTATTCTAGGAGCATGGTTTCCAGGCTTACTTCTGTAAATTCTTGTGAATTAATGAAAGTAGTAAAGCTGCACTAAAGCACAGACATATACTAGGAGGACAATTGAACTGATGGTCCTCGGCAACGCAGGGATACCCAGGCCCCTAGCCAGGTGGCCACGCTGCCTAGGGAGCACTCCAGTCCAGAGTACTGCTATTAAACATCTCGGTTTCTGGATGGATAAGGAGCTCACCATGAATACCCAGGCAAAGAAGGTGGCAGGTACTTGCTTTGGGCTGTTAAGAAGGCTCCGGAAAATCCTTGACCTAATTCCCTTACAGCTAAGGAAAACGGTCATACACTCCCTGGTTACGTCCCGCCTGGACTATGGTAACGCGCTCCTTTTGGGCGCTCCTAAGTATGTCATCAATAAGTTACAGCTAGTCCAGAAAGCAGTGGCAAGACTTCTGTGTCAGATCCAATGAAGGAATCAGTGAAGAAGCATCGCAGACAGCTACATTGGCTCCCGATTGAGGTGAGAATCAAGTTTAAAGCACTTTGCCTCACTGATAGAGCCATAAACAACAGGGCCCAGTAAAATCAGAAATCTAGTAGGCCAGTACCTGAGGTCAGGCTCTGAGCGCTTGCTAAAAACTAGCAGAATAAAAAGGGCCAGATTGGGAGGGGAGGGGGGGGGAGGAGCTCTTTCCCACCTTGTGCCCAAGCTATGGAACTCCCTTCCTAGGGAGATGAGATTCACAGCATCAGAATCCACCTTCAGGGAAAAACTAAAAACCTGGTGGTTCAATGAGTGCGACTAACCTCTTCTCTCTGTGTTCATGCTTTAGCGCTGGGAGGCCTTCGGGTAGCCATGCGATCTACAAATCCTAATACCTTAACGTACGAGTTACTTACCTTCGGTAACGATGTATCTGGTAGAGACGCTGTCTAGCCACAGATTCCTTAACTTAGATTCCTTAACTTAGAATATCCCCAGGCGTCAGACTGGATCCGGAAAAGCTTTGCAGCAGCACCTCTGCGCGCCGGAGGACGGCGCCACACGACCCCGCCCTGACGTCGTCCACGTACGTGACGTCAGCGAGGTCATATAAGTCCCTTCCGGCGCGCTGACGTCAGTTTTCTTTGGAGAAACTTTTCTGCGACACAACGCGGACCCACCAATAAAAAAACTGTGAAAGTATGGGAACAGTGTGCGATGGATGAAAATCCATGAATAAATAAGGAGGATGGTGCAGACACCAACGTAAAAGACAGAAGTAGACACTACCTATATATAGGTGAAAGAGCTGTGAGAAAGAACCTCGCAAGCTAAGCAAAGATCCTGCCCTAGCGTAAGAAGGGAAGAACATCTAGACAGACAGAAACGGACTGTTGGTATTATGCAGAATAACAGACAAAAACAGACTGCGAGTACCATGCAGAACCGTGACGTCCAGCAAGAACGGAGCGCAGAGAGAACAACAGTCCACCGCAGGAATGAAAAGTCTGGCACTGCCCCTGTAGTAAAGGAGGTCTGAAACAGAGGCGAACAGAGCCCCAAAGGAGTCCAGAACCCTGAGCCAACAGAGAAGGCAGAAGACAGCAGGAGAAGAAGAAAAGGAAGAGGAATCTCCTGGTGTTGGACAATTGAAAAGGCCTTATTTTACAGATAAGAAACCTCTGAGAGGGAGGCAACAGTAGAATTGTGACAGAAACCCCTGAGAGGGAGTCAGTGGTATTATGGCCAGTCTCAAGGGGACGCAACAATGTAAGCACCTATAAGGGAAAAAAATCCTGCCAACTGTAACAGGGGGCCAGTGGAGAACCCCACTTGGCAAGGCCCTCGCAGAACGGGGAGGCTGGGTGGGCGGAAAGGATACCAGATACATCGTTACTGAAGGTAAGTAACTCGTACATCTGATAGAGACATCTAGCCACAGATTCCTTTACTTAGAATAGATACCACAGCCATACCCCAAAGGGGAGGTGGGTCTGCGACAGATCAACAGACAGCGCCAATCTTGGATCCGGCAATAGAGGGACGGATAAAGGTAGGGAAGATGTGGCGCGGAACAGCCCGACAGCAACCCAAGCAGCTCAGAAGAGCAGAAATAACGGGATGGGAGATATCCTAAAAATGACAGAATGGCGCTACACCACACCCATATTAAAAAAGAGGCAGGTAGAATGGTCTGAGCCAGAAAGAAGGACCACTCTCCGCTTAATGGCGCACAATCAGGACACCGACTAAAGTTCAAAAGAACCAGAAAGCTGCAACCACAGCTTAACAGACTAGCTCATAGAAGGAAGGCTGAAGGCGCAGGTGCCAAAAGCCCAAAAGCAAGAGCTAGAAACTGAGCAATGCGATTGGAATAGCCGGCGAGAGAAGAAACACGCCAAGTGCACACCCAATTCCAAAAAGGGGAAATAGGGCAAATAGCATCAATGTTAAACCCGGTGAAGCAGGTAGAAACACGCAGCAGGCAAACGGCCACAGAGACCTCAAAGTGGCTTACACAAAAAGCTTAAAAGTGCCCAACCTGCAGTATGAAGCCAAAGCGAGAAACAACCTACAATATCGCCTTGCAGGCAGTAGTCAAGGACCACTGCAATCATAAGAGCTGTCCCACAGTGAACAATTGGAAAGAGCCTCAGAATCCGAGAACAAACAGTCCAGAAAAGGCACATACGGTGTAGAACACCAAAAAAGGGAGCATTTGTCAAATTGGGAAAACACCCTAGTAAGCGGAAGCAAGGAGGAACATATGGTCAACTTGCAACCACTCAGAAAACCTCCCCCACACATCGCAGCCCCGAAAAGAGGTGGCGATGTAGGAAGAGGAATACCAAAGCCACCTGCACATATACATAAATATATGAACATATAAATATGTAGAGACACAGCAAGCCAGGAGCATGAACATGTCTGTACCGGAGCATACCTAGTACAGCAAGGGCATGTAGGAGCAGTTTTTGAAGAGGAGAGCAAGAAACCTCCCAAGGAGGTGGAACAGGCAACAGGCATGACCATGGCGCAGGAAGATGGCACCAGGGAAAACATAGAACGCCGTACAACGGATACCCAAGCGAAGCATGAAGCCCACAGGGTCTCCAGGCTCAGGTGAAATAAGCAAAGCTATACCAGTACTCCACACAGAGTATGCATACCCCTAAACAACGGGGAACACCTCTTAGGGCAATAAGCAAAGCCAAAAGAGCGCAGTAACGAACCGAACCCGTGAACATGAGTTCCGAGCCATATGACATTACCGAGCTGAGCCACCGGCTCAATACAACAGTCAGAGGACCAGACACAGCAATCTGTGGAACACGGACCAACTGGCAGCCCAAAGCAAATTGCATCCTAGGGATGCCAATAAAAGGGTAATCACCCCTGACCACAGTAAAAGAAGACGTAAGGCTCACCGCCCATGTAAAACACAGAGTGCAGCTAAAGGATGCGAAATGAAAAAGTACCACCACGGAAGAAAGGCCTAAGAAGACCTAAGTGGGAGGGCGAAAGCCCACAAGGAGCCGATGAACCGCCGACTTGGCATGAGCATCAAAAAGCAAAACCCCATCAAAGGGTAAGTCAACCAGTTGCTCCCGGATATTTTCGGGGAAGACACTATCGCGTAACCAAGCATGATGCCTTAAGGCAACAGAGCACGCCATAGCACGTCCCAAAGAATCCACAGTATCTAAAGCCGAGCGGATTGTGAATTCGGCATTGTCGCGGCCATCCCGGAGGAGGCGGAGTAGATCAACCCGAGCACCTTCAGAGGTGGCCAAAAGCAAAGACTCTGCAGAGTCCCACAGGGCAGAAGTAGCCCGTGATAAAACACACATTGTACTCAAGGATCGTAGGGCAGCACTAGTGGAGGCAAAGACGTTCCTGCCCCATGACTCTAGCCATCGGGACTCCAGAGAGGGAGGAAGCATTGGAGGGGAAAGCAGTCTGCAACACAAACCCTTGCACATCAGGGTGTACAAAAAGACAAACAGGATCATGCGGAGCTGGACGGTGGCGGTGCAAAACTGAACGAGCCACCGGATCACCTGAAGCCAGCCGGACCCAGGTACCCAGGAGGGTATCATAAAGGGAAGCCTCAAAGGATAGAAGCGGCTCCACAGTCCCGGACCCCCGATGAAGGACATCAATCATGCTCAAAATGTGGGTGGCCAATGAGACTGCCCTAAAAAAAGCTGCACCGGCCTTAGTAGCCATCCGTGGAGGAGACAACACCTCATCAGTGGGGGAGGGTTGAAAACGGACCCTCTCCAGATAGTGAGGATGCGACCAATGTTTCAAAGAAGGGAGCCCCATTGAAGAATGAGGGTCCCGACGTTGCTCCTGGGGAGGTGAAGAGCTTGTCGGATCTGGGGGAGGCGAAGAGCCCGCCGGATCCGGGAGCTCCCGAGGAAGCTCAACAAATTCCAAGGGGGCACAGGCAACAGTACGTTCGGTGATGGTGGGCGAGAAGACAGCGCTGAACTCCCTCCCGAGGCCTCCGGAGAAGAGTCCATAATTCTGCGCCAACACGGCGCCAAAGCGACGCAAGTGGGTGCCAATCCCGCGTCATTAGACGCCGACCCCGCTACGCCCGGCGTCGAGACGATGATAAGCTCCCCTTCCGAGGAAGGAGCAGACGCCGGAGCCGAGCCCCCGGCGCCGGTATGGCGCCGACCCCGGCTCCGGACAGGCGACCACCTGACCGGAAGCCTGGGGTGTGCACTTATATTCGATGGTTGGGTTTAATCGTACACATATATACTATAAAAAACGTAAATAGTGACGGACACAACACCATATATTGTACACGTACGTAATAATGCACAGATACATACATTGTTAGGAATAGTTATCCTGCTTCATGAGCTCGCACCGGGGGAGGGGGGCCTTGTAATAGTCACTATATGGGGGGTGGAAAAATTTAAAAGCGTTAGCACTTATCAATCACGCCTTGTCATCGTGGCGCTAGACCATACCTAGAGTTGCCTCGTTTTTAAAGACTTCGGCTACAGTCTTACTTACATGCTGTAAAAGGTCTCCTCACCTCTGCCTGCCGCCGCGCTGCTCTGTGTAACACGGGCCAGGTACTGAAGTTTTATGCAGGTTGTTACCTGAATGTTGCCGGAAGCGGTCGTCAAAGTAAAAAGGCTAGTGCGTGTCCTTTTTAAAGATGGCCGCTTATTTTTGTCCCGCTGCGGGAGTAATGGAAATACTCACTTCCTGGAATCGCGGGAAAACAAAATTGTCTTCGTTTGAAAAAAAATAGAACATGAAAGCAAAAACTCTAAAGGCAAAACTAAAAAATGAATAAGTTAGTTTGCTGGAGGGTCCCTGTTCTTTTTAATAAAAAACGATTGGGATGTCATGATTCTCATTATGAAGGAATAAGCGGTGATGTTCCCGTTTCATAAAAAAAGGGAAGGGGTGGTTCATTTCATATATCGAGATTGACAGGTTCTCAAGGTTGTAATTAGAGTCATTGTATTCTATTGAAAAACGATAAAGTTGTCACAAGGTGACTTGTGACAGTGGATGTTGACTGATAGTTATTGTTTAGTCTGGATCTTTATGGATGTTTTTTGTTATGGTCTAGACCATAGTTGATTTGAGGGGTTTCCAGGTCTTCAAAAAAGAAAGAAAAAGAAAAAGAGAGAACGGTGGGGGCAATATTTGTTTTGCCAGAGTTTTCTTTAATGAAGATTTTTTTAGGGAGGTTTTAGTCTCTCAATGATATGTCCTTTTAAATGGTTGTTGTATAGAGGGGTTGCTCCTATTAAAAGGGACGTTTGTAAATCTTCAGACTGGGATGACACATTAGAATTAGATTTATAAACTGTTTCTTATAATTGGCCCCATGGAATTTCATCATTCAATCCTCTGATATTGGTTTTAAGGCGGAACACCCATCTTTGTTCCTTTTCAAGAAGATATTTCTCATTAGGTATTTGTTCAATCACTGTCCAGGTTATGTCTTCCGGTTTGTGACCCAGTTCCAGAAAGTGAGATGCCATTCTTGTAGTGCCTTTTCTGCACTTGATATTGCTTTTGTGTTCACCTATCCTTGTTTTCACTGGTCTTGTCGTCATGCCTATGTATTCAAGCAGGCATGGACAGGTGATAAGGTACACTACGTTGTTACTATTACATGAGGTAAATCTTCTTTGTTCCCATTTAGTTCCATTTTGGAAAATGATTTCTTTACTTTTTTTGGTGAGTGGACAGACTTTGCATTTCCCACATGGATGATGTCCATGTATGTTTGCCATTGCTGTGGATGTATTTTCATTTTTACGGGGTCTTGTGTGTATGATCATGTCGCAAATGCTCTTTCCTCTTCTATGGGAGAAAACTGTGCCTGACACAGATGTTTCAGTTGATGTGTCATATCCTACCCTATGCCCCCGGGATTCCTCCTCGCACTCCCCAGGACTCCCTCGCTTTCCAGGTACGTTCGCGCCAGAGTACCTGACCTTTTGGTACTATAGATCAATCAAAACACTGGAAGACCTGTTCCAGGACCAACACCTGTTAACATTCGACCAACTATTTCAAGACTATAGTATTCCCCTAGGCCAGTTCCTCCTGCATGGCCATCTATCAGTGATGTGCCACAGTGGCACACAGTGGACGAGGAGCCTCCCACGCATGCAGTCTTCCAAACACTGTACACTATGGGTGTACAGTGCGACATTTGATCACCTGGCTGATCATCTGGTCTCCCTGGCGGTAAAAGTGGGAGGATGACTTTGGGCGACCACTACATGACTCAGAGTGGACACAGGCACTTGACTCTCCTCGCTTCATCTCCCGCAACACGCAATTTAAGTGCATCCAATACACAGTCCTACACCGAGCCTATCTGATCCTGGCAAAACTTAACTGCATATTCCCCACTGCTAACCTCACACGCCCCAGGTACCACAGACCTCTGACATATGCTGTGGGAGTGCCCCAAGCTTGCCACATATTGGCAAGTGGTTCATGATGCCCTGACATTTGTCTCTTAATTCACATCTCAATAGGTGAGAGGCGACCACTCTAGGGGTCTATAAGAGGGAGCCAAAATATAGTTCGGGCCCGCTTTACTAATTTTGCGCTACTGCTTGCCAAGTGTTATTACTCTATATTGGAGGGCCTCCCGGCCACTGCTCACGTTTAAATGGCAAAAAGCCCTTCTCCTGTTGGGGGAACGCCAAAAGCTTAAATCGGCAACACAGGGAGGCCCACCAGCTCCGTAAACTGGCCATAGCTGATGCATCAGACATCATGCTTACACAATTCTGTGAAAGGTGATGCGGGAGGGTGACGCCCTCCTATGCCCCGAGCAGCCAGTACTCAGACCCTCCTCCTCCTACAACTGACAAATTGCATACACCAGCAGCTCCATAAACACGCTGAGTAAGCCCCCCCCCCGGAATCTCTTGTGAATGGCCCCTGATGCTGCTTCTTATCCAACTTCGTCATGAGTCACATCCCCTGCTATGACAAATCCTTTGGTGCCCTCCCGTCTGCCATAACTCCTCCCCTGACACTGTGGTTCCATAAGTCTTGCGCTGCCATGTCACTTCACCCCTACCCTAAGTTTACTGTTTCAGAGGTACCCATACCTGCAAATGACAGGACGGAACAGCATACTCCTTCAAACACTCAGCTCAGACTGCATAGTTAGCTTGAGCTCTTCCTCTTCCAGTAGTGGTCTGTATATGGCTTAGCCCCCACTTGGCTCCCATTATGAGTCCCATATAGGTCTTACCCTCAGACAGATATGTTCAGGTTGCCTTATGATACTTCTGAAAAGCATGCTATGTTATTATCCTGTCGTGCCATATTGTACTGGTAAAATGTCTCAATAAAAAGAATTTGTAAAGTATCTCAATTCAATCTTTCTTTGTTTGGCTACAAATGAGCCATAAAAGTAAAGCAATAAAAATGGTACACCTTATTATAAAAATTGATAAACACAATAAAAAGTTCATACAAAGAAAACATTTTTAAAAACACCAATAATTACTTAATCAGATTGCATTGCCATAAACCTTTCTAATCCTCATTGCTACCTGAATAAAATGTATAACTGCTATGCAGATATATTGAGATGGAAGCTGTTGAATTAAAATTAATTCAACCTCCTTATGGCTGCAGGTATTTAACTTTTTTTAAACAGCAAATAGAAAGCGTTTTCTCATAGAGCTATATAAAGTGCAAAATATTAGAACGTGAAAGGTGCTTTGTGCCGATACATTGTCACAGGGACAAGGGGGCAATGTTGTCAACCACAAGCCAACAATGGGAAATGTAAACAGATAATACAATAAATTCACTCAAACAAGTTAAGTAAAAACTAAACTGGGGTTTTTTGACATACAATAGGGTTAAATTGATCTTGATAAAAGCAGGGCCTAAAAATCCCTTGCCTCTAGGTTGCTTAGGAGCTTTTTTCAGCCGAATTACCTAATTTATTGAATTTTCTCTGTAAGGTTTGTCCGGATGCAGTATTCCTTACAGGAACTTGGCTTCATGATGGATCCTTACCTGATGTTATTTCCGCATTCCCTGCCAATTTCGCTCTGATTGGTCTAAATAGACCTTACAGAACTGGAGGAGGTAGCTCCATTATTTTTAAAAAGAGCTATAAATGTAAAATAGAGAACCTCCAGATTCCTACCTGTGAAGTCCTGCTATTTACTCTCTCCGTTACCACTAAATTTACCTTCTCTGGGGCACTTATTTATCGTCGCTCTGGGTATCCCAGTGATGGTGTTTAGCTCTTCCCGATTTACTGGCTCCCCATATTTTTCGGTTAGCCAATTTTACCATGCTTGGTGATATCAAGCTTCATCTTGAAGATGCCAATGATAATTTAGCTTCAGCTTTTATCGACAATTTGGGCTCTCTCAATCTTGCCCTCCTTAACTCTGCACCTACTCACATCGTGGGGCACCCTCTGGACCATCTTTTTCTACCTTAAAGCCTTGTCCGTCACACCTCATCTTCCATTTTGTTGGTCTGATAACTTTGCGGTGCCTTTTAGTATTAGGGTCGCTTCCAACCCTCCTCCTCGGCCTGTTCCGAAACCTAGATCCAGGAACCGGTCCGAACTCGACCTTTCAGAGTTAGATAAGCAGCTTCATAATACAATGTCCATGCTCATCACTCAACCAGACCCAGACTAAATATCAGTGCACCAATGGCTTATGGAGGCCACGGATTCCATCTTGCCTCCTACATCTAAATTGACATGCAGAACGCATCCTCCTGCTCCTTGGTTCACCGAGTCCCTCCGGCTTAAAAGAAAACGTGTAAAATCCTAGAAAGACAATGTAGGAAATGTTATGCGACGGAGGATAAGTCAGATTATGTGGCATGCTGAAAATATATCATGCCCTTTGTAAATCGGAAAGTGTGACTTACTTTACTGAGAAGATTACTAGCTCCCAACATTGTCAGAAGACTCTTTTTAAAGTAGTAAATGAGCTCTCTGCGGCTAGCAACAATCTGCCTCCATTTACTCTTTCTCAACATCAGCGTGACGAGTTCGCTATGTTCTTTCAAAACAAAGTTGATACAATTTATCGTCAACTAGCAGCAGACGCCGCAAACTCTGAGATCCTTAGGCATTCTGCTGCCCCATCGGAAGGTCAGCAGTAAGTGTACTTTTAGCCTAATAAGCCAGTGGAGTCCCCTAAAATTAGGGTATGGTTCTCTTTGGACATGGTAACATTAAAAATTGTACCAAAATCTATAAAGTCGGCCTCCCTGTTAGATCCCCTTCCTCCTGCATAAGTCCGACTTTTAGACGATGCTGCCCTAACTGTTATTCTTAAACTCCTCAATACCTCTTTGAGTGAAGGATATGTCCCTCAGAACTGTAAGCATGCCTTGTCCTCCCCCTTGCTAAAAAAAACTCCCCTTGCTAAAAAAAAAGCTGATCTGGCCCCTCCTGCTGGTCGAATTTCAGTCCGATTTCCCTTCTTTCAGTTTTTTCCAAGATTTTAATAAAGCATGTTAATACCCACCTCTCTTCATTTGTTAAATCTCATCAGATGCTCCACCCATCAGAGTCTGGTTTTAGGGCTGCACATAGTACCGAATCCACTCTCCTTGGGGTCACAGAACGTCTTAGGCAACAGCTCTATTCTGGCAGTACGGCTGCTCTCATTTTGCTTGATTTAAGTGCGGCGTTTGATACAATGTCGCATTCCATTCTGACAGGTCAACTTGATGCTTTGGGCGTAAAAGGCTCGGCCTTGAGATCGCACCTTCCAGGTCTTCTTGGCCAATGTTAGATTCAAGACATCAGCTCTGTCCTCGGGTGTTCCTTAGGGATCCATCCTAAGCCCACTGCTCTTCAACATTTATGTTTGTACGTTGGCAGATGTTGTTGAGAAGTTTGGGCTCACTCTCTTCTCATACGCTGATGACACCTAGATTCCGCCAGTTTAGGGATATTCAGCTGGAGTTTGGACTGGTTAGAAATAATTTTATCAAATTCTTACAGATAAGCAGCTTTTTCAATAAGAAGGGGGGGGCTCATTGGGTTTAGTAGAGTTAAAGCTATAGATATTATTAGAGGTAGCATGAAGGGTGTTATTAGACTATTGTATGCTGAATTAGTTGAATTAAACCAAGACGATTTGGCTAAACATGCGGGAAAATGGATGAAACGGGTGGGTGCTGAACCAGAGTGGTTTTCTGAATCTCTAGAACTAGGCTAGGCGGCCCTGTGTTCAGCTGGGCTTCAAGCGCAGTATTTTAAGACCATCTTTGCGCTTTACCATAACCCGGCAAGAATAGCACAGTGGGGCGGGTCAGCTGGGACTACTTGCCCTCGGTGTGGTTCATTGGCTGCTGCCCACGCCCGGAAAAACTGCTAGAGTCTATTATGAAATTCTTAGATTCGTCACTAGGGCTGAAAGTCACACTTACCCCTGCTCTGATTTTACTTGGAGTTAGCTATAGCGAGCTGCAAAACCCGGCCTATCAATTGCTATTTGTGGCAATGGCGGTAGAGCGCATAAGTATCGCTTCCGCCTGGCTCGATCCGCTATCCCCTACATTTCAGAAGTGGCTCTCACGCTTACTCTCATTGTTTACTATGGAAAGAGCTATTTATGAGAGAAAGGGTAAAAGGGCGAGATTTTTGGGTCGGCCCATCTGGGCTCCTCTAGTAAGGTGGAAGGAGATATATAAAGTTAAAAAACTAAGGCTTATAAGCTGAGCTGAATTGTAGAAAATATTCAGAGGGATATTTTATGTCTAAATGTTCCTTAATTATTCTGGCTGACTTATGTGTGATATATTGCAATGTATTGTTTCAATTTATGGATTATATTGTGGGGTGGATGTGGCATGGTTCATATGGTTCTTTTTTCTTTTAGCGTATTTGATTTGTCAAGGGTGTTTGAGCATTGATGGCTTATCCCTCTAATGTTGCCATGATTATTAAGAAATTTGTCTCTCACCTCACTGTAAAAATTTGTTTATGAGTTTGTGCTGACCATTATTAAAAAATTAAAAAACTGAATAAACAGAGGTTAAAAAAAAATCAAAAAATAAAGATATTGTCAGTTGTGGACTCTGCACAGCTCTTGCATTAGTTTGGTTGCTGTTTTTCAAGCTCTGCTTCCTCCTGTTTAAGCCATGGCTGTAGTTCCATCCGTAAATGTGCGCTTGCTTACATGGAATGTTGGGGGACTCAATAACCCAAGGAAATGCAAACTAGTGCACGCATACCTGAAACACCACAAAGTAAAAATAGCCTTCTTGCAGGAGACCCATCTTCCACCCCAAGGTTCCCCTCCCTTTGGCTCCTCCTGGGGTCCCAATAGATTTTTTTCCAGCTTCAGTACTTATTCACGGGGGGTCTGCACCCTGATACACAACTCCCTCCCCTTCACTCTATTACTTAAGGAAGAGGACCCACATGGGTGTTACCTGCTGGTTAAGGGTACATTGTTGGGCCAAATAGAACTTCTTTTAAATGTTTATGCCCCAAACGCCGACGACCGAGATTTTTTTTTATTACTCTCCACGCCCTTCTACCGGCACAATTATGATGTCCTATTCGTGGGTGGAGATCTTAACATTTGGCTAAATCACACACTTGACTCCTCCAACCCCCACGCCATACCGAAGGGTCAATCTCTTGTGACGCTTACTGACCTGATTGGTCCATTGGACCTCTGAGATACTTGGCGTCAGCACCACCCATCGGCCCCTGGATATACTTTTTATTCTGCACCCCATTCAACTCATACGTGCATTGACTACGTTTTTGCTACGGCGGCAGGTTGTCGATGGATTGTGGGGGTAGACGTACTCCCCCCGCACTCTATCCGATCACTCCCCCATAATTTTGCGGCTGGTGATCCCCCATTGTGCGAGGTGGGAGCGTCGTTAGTCAGTTCCGGCCTCGGCTCTCCTGGACGAGGTGTTTCGTGCTGAGGTCCAAGAGGCCATTACGGAGTACTTTACCCTAAACACTGGATCGGTGCCGCACTACTCCACCCTCTGGGACGCCTTTAAGGCGTTCATACGGGGAGTCATTTTCTCCAAGCAGGCCGGGGTGTTGCGATCGATACGGGCAGTCTCACGGGGGTGGAGGCTGAAATTGCCCTCTTGGACGAGTCTTCCTCTGACCCGGCAGTGCAGACCAAGCGTAATGCACGGTTACTAGATTTTAATGAACATGCGGACAGAGAGGCGAATCTACTTTGCAAATATTACTTGGCAAGGCGATACGGCGAGGGTGAGCGCCCAGGCAGGACTTTGGCCCGACTGGTGAACCCCCCTAAAGGGGCTGGACATATTACATCTATTGTCCTTGAGGATGGGACCGTTGCCATGTCTGAGTCGCCTGGCCAAAAATCACCGCTAAAGGGACTAGGCAAGTCCTTGCAGGAACGCGGATATTTCCTTCCCTTCCCCCGCTGCCGCAGCTGCAACTACGCGGTCGCCGAGCGGGGAAGGATAAAGCGGACTACATCTCCCAGCGTCCCCTGGGCCGGGGACGCCGACTGCCACCTCCCACTTCCTGCCTGGAGGCAGTGAAGAACAAGCAGCCGCTCCGGCTGAGTGGGGGACATTTCCTGGCCAAAAATCACCGCTAAAGGGACTAGGCAAGTCCTTGCAGGAACGCGGATATTTCCTTCCCTTCCCCCGCTGCCGCAGCTGCAACTACGCGGTCACCGAGCGGGGAAGGATAAAGCGGACTACATCTCCCAGCGTCCCCTGGGACGGGGACGCTGACTGCCACCTCCCACTTCCTGCCTGGAGGCAGTTAAGAACAAGCAGTCGCTCCCGCCTCGCGGGACGCGGGCGGAGGGCGGGCCGTCCGGGGCAGACCGAGGCAGGGCAGGGCCACATCTCTAACATCGCCACATCTACGCCCATGGTAAGATAGACTTAAACATAAGTTTTGTGTGCAGGTCTACATTGACTATAGGTGCACGTATACCTGGGCCATGGGGAAACGAAAGATTATGGAGGCCGGGGGTGGAGACGGAAAACCCCCTAAAAAAAGGAAGGGTAAGAAATCTAGAAAAGTGGCCAGCCATGCATCCGAGGATGTTCTGGAGCGAATTAATGCTCTTGTCGATGAGTGTAGGGAGATCATCGACTCCGATCAGTATCAGTGTAGCGGGGAGGTCCTAAGCGAGACATACAAGAACCCCAAGAAGTCAATAACATTTTACCAATAATACCAGCAATGTTTCGGGCCAAAAGAAAACCTAAAACATTGGCCAATAATGACATTGAAAATAGGGACTGTGAGATCATACAAAACAACGACCAGGAACATGCAGCCAAGGATCAACTGGAAGGCGTGACCAGTGAGATTTTACCAGCGGTTGTTGTCCCTTTCATACCCTGTCATAATAGGTTCACAGTCCTGGCTGATATTTATAATGTCCCCCGCCGATCAATTAATGTCACTAGAAACAGATACTACCCCAGTTGAAGGCGAGATGGCCATCTCGGACGCTGTCCTCAATCACAGCGTTAGAAAGGGAGTAGCTGTGAGCGAAGAAGTATCCAACTTAACAAATCTTGTCATCCTTCTCCGAGATGAAATAGTCACTAAAATTATTAGTGAAGAACCTAAGCATATTAGTAAGGGGTGAGGGCGAGGAAGGAAGAAAAATCCAAGCTAATGCAATAAAAAGTCTGCAAGATAGCTTCCCCCTGAAACAAAAAAAACAATCAAGCCTCAGCTAAGGGTAATGGTAATGACTTAATCGTACCACACTTGATTGATCCGAGTGAGAATAGACCTGCCATACAGACAAGACCACAAGAAGCACTTATATCTAATGCTCCTAGAGTCAAAACGAATGCCCAAAATACCCAACAGAAGTTAAGAAATTCGAAAGAAGGAAGAATCGTAATGCCTAGAGCCTGTGAAAAGAATAAAATACCAGCTGCTAGCATCCAGGGGAAAAGATGGACTAGCGATACTAACAAAGGACACCCTTCAAATAAAATCTACATGACCAGTGTCCCCAAAATTGCTAAAGGCAATAGGGAGTTACCCGACTCTCTCACAAACAATACCATTCATTGGTTGCGTCATGTGAGAGGTTGTCGGTCAGTGATAAGGGAAGATATCCTGCAGGCAAAACGGATTAGTGCCCCTAATCACAAATATGACTCCATAGAACTTACAATGAAGTATGCCTCCCTTGCTGAAAACCTCTTTGCCCTAGAATTCAGGACTAGTGCCCCTGCACAATCTAAGATCCAGTTAAGAAAATCTTGCCCCCAGCTCCAAGAGCTCTCCTCTCGAGTCATGGGTGGAGTTCACGAGAGAAGTTGCTCAGGACTGGATTACAATGATTGACATCAAATATACCAAACTGATGGGATTAGGATCACTGAGGAGCTCGTGGACCAAATAGAAATAATAGGGACCTTAGAAATAGAGAACACCACAGATGTGAATGAAGTTTACCCCCCAAAGCCTAATATCGAACTGGGTGTAACCTTCGGGGATACTTCTGAGACTAGTTCAATAGTAAGACCTGTCAATGTAGAAGAGCTGGGTCTGTTTGCAATCCCGGTTGTATCTTCCGTTAATGGAATCTCAGAAGATTTTTGGGGAGATAATGGTACGCTAGTCTCCTGGAACATAGCGGGGTTAGGCTCTAAGCATGGCTCACAGGAATGGAGAAGTTTCGTAAACGTATACGATGTGTGTATCTTCCAGGAGACCTGGCTCTGTGAGCCATGCTTTAATGAAGGCTTCCTGAATTATTACATCCCAGCAATAAAAGGTGTCAAGGGGCGTTCAATGGGTGGCCTTACTATTTGGGTACGCCAATGTTTAGCGCTTACTGTTAAAGTAATTGACACTAGAAGTATAGCCATTCAACTTATTAGAATCGACTCGGGTCCTAAGGGTTGTTTTGACATCTATAATGTCTATGCCAGGGGCAATAGGGGAGGAAGGTCAGAAGTTTGTGCAGCTTTGGTTTCCCTCCTAGAAATTCACTCGCTTGATAACAGAATTGTGGTAGCGGGTGATTTAAACAGAACTTTTGAACCCTTGGCTATTCAAGATGATTGGGCTGGAGATGAGGAAGATAGGCAATGGGGTGTCCCCAAATTGCATCTGAAACCTGTCACCCGATGGTCTGAGGATATCATTTCCTTAAATGCAATTTGCTATGAAAATAGCTTGAGGGCAGTAAATGGAAGGACAAGAAGTGACAGGTTGGGGGCTTGCACTTTTGACAACGGGAGACATAGTAGCCGAATAGACTACGTTCTATGTAGTCTAAAGCTTTGGGGACAAGTGATCGATATGGAGGTTAAAACTAGAATAGAAAGCGATCACAATGCGTTATGTGTTAAACACAAATGGTGGGCTCCATATAGTATGGGTGTGGCATGTGAGGTAGTTAATGCCCCTTTGATTGTCCCAACCAATGATATGCGCAGGCTGAAATAGTTGCATGTTAAGGCTAACCAGCAAACTATAAACAGCATTAATTCCCAGGTTGATGAAGCGGTAACACTTCTTGAACAATTAAACCCTAAATATCCAGGGAGTGATAAAGCAAGCAAAATCCATGAGAACCTCTTCATAGCTATTAAGGACTATTTCCAGAAACCAGCAAAGAAAGGTGACATAAGAAATGCCAAAACAGTGAAGTGGTATAATGCTGAGTGTAGGCAGACTAGAGTAGCCTTAGGAGTTGCGAACAGGGAGAGGGATATGGTGTCTATTCGTCTTGCCAGAACTGCGTACAGAAAAAGCATAGCCAATGCGAAGAAACTGTGGGATGAGCAGCATTGGCGAGAGCTAAAGGAAGCAAGCGACAAAAATGACTCTAGACTATTCTAGAACATTGTCAAATGGGGCAAGGGGGGTTCACCCGAGCCCCCTGATAATAATGTATCCCAGGAGGACTGGATCAACTACTTCAAGCCGCAGTATGCAGACACTCAGTCCAATAACTTGATGGCTGAACATAGACCTTCTTTTTTAAAAGACAATTTATTCTGCAGTAATGAGGTTATGATGGCCTTGAGTACAGTTTCAAATGGTAGAGCCCCGGGTCTAGATGGGGTGCCGGCGGACCTTTTTCTCAACGACAAGGAGCGCTGGTGTAAATACATCCTTCTCCTATTGAATGCGGTTGCTCAGGGCGCTAATATACCGGCGTCATGGCAATGTGCAATTATAATTCCTATCTATAAGAAAGGAGACAAATCACAACCAGGCCCATAAGCCTAATTGACACCATCCAAAAGGTGATAGGTAGGGTGGTTGTCAACAGACTTTTGGACTGGGCAGAGGAAAATAACGCCTTATCACCATTTCAAGCAGGCTTCCGAAAATCTGGAAGCACAATGGATCAGGTCTTTCGTTTTTCCCTTCTACAATGGAAAACCGTGCTACTAAGGAAGGGTAGCCTGTACGCAGTCTTTGTAGATTTGCGGGCCGCCTTCGACCTCGTTCCAAGGCCCAAACTGTGGCAAGTGTTGAAGAACCTGGGAATCCCTGAAGAACTTTTAACGATGTTAATGAGGCTCCATGAGGCAAATTACGCGAAGATTCAGTGGGGAGGGCATGGTAAGGTAACCTCTGACTTTCCAGTGAAGCGTGGGGTACGACAAGGATGTTCTATGGCCCCCACACTGTTTACACTGTATATCAATTGAGTTGTTTCTCGCATGTTGGCAAAGAATGTTGATGCCCCGTTACTGGCTGGTACCAAGATACAGATTTTAATGTTCGCCGACGACACTCTGATTTTATCCAAGACCCCAAGTGGTCTACAACATGCTCTAATAATCTTTGATCAATTTTGCAAGGACCACGGACTAGAAATTAATGTGTCTAAGACTAAGTCAATGGTTTTTAACCCTCCTCGTGGCCGTAAACCCCATATTGTTATGAATGACCGCCCATTAGAAATTGTCAATGCTTTACATATTTGGGAATCCACATATCAAACGATTTAAGTTGGACCAAACATATAGATACTGCAAGTATAAAGCATAGGCAATTAGTTGGTGCACTTGGTTCTGAGCACAGAAAATCCCTAACAAAACCAGTAAAACCTGTGCTCCAGGTATATGAGGCCAAAGCTTTAGGATCATCACTTTATGGCGCAGAGTTATGGGGCTATGAGAACCTAGGGAAACTACAAACTTCGGAAAATAAGTTTTTTCGACTTATCACAAGTCTTCCCAAAAGCACCCCCCTGCTGCCATTAAGGTATGATCTAGGCAGAAAGGCATTAAATGACTTAGCAAGATTAAGACCTATTATGTATTGGCGTAGACTTTGGACTACACCCGAACTCTTACACTATGCGGAAGGATTTAAGGATATAATCAATGCAGATGAGTACCACAAAATAGGATGGCTAAATGAACTAAGGAAAATGCTGGGCAAACTAGGCCTCTACATGTTATGGGAAAATCCGGAGGTGGTCACTTTTCCAACAAAGTCTAAAATTAAAGAGATATATTGGGAGAAGGTGGCAGAACGTACTTGGAATGAAATCAACCAAGAGACTATGGCTGGAAAATTTCTGCAAGCAAAGTTCCTCCCAAGTCTAGAACCATACTGGGACACTATCACTAGCCCAAGGGATAGGAAGTTGCTTTTCCAGATTAGAGCAGGTTCTCTCCCTCTTAAATCCCTAACAGGTAGGTGGGGAGGCCCCTCAAACAGTTCTTGCCCATCCTGTGGAGCACATGACGAAACAATCGGTCACTTTTTATTTGCATGTAAATCCTATGTAGAGCCCAGACGTATCTGGCTTACTCCCATGTGTAAGAACTTAGGTACGACCAGCAGTGTAGTGGCATTAAGAATTATTTGTACTAGTTCTTCATTGTTTATACTAATAGCCACTTCTAAATTTCTTGGCTGGTCATGGTCCATTAGACAAAAGTTTTTAGATAAATGAATGAACTGGAGGTCATTAATCAGAGTGTACATATTTTATCTGTAAATTTTATGTGACAATGCATGTGATACATTTTTTATTACATTTTTCCTAACTCCCTTTTAACCGATTTAAATGTTTTATAACAGTTTTTTATGTTGTTTGTAAAGCTTTTATGAGTTTATTCTCGAATAAAGCAATCCATGCATGCATGCTTGCTTGACTCGGACATCATAGCGGAACTAGTGGCCTATTACCATTCTCTTTACTCCACCACACTGCCTGAGGGTTTCTTGCAACACTTTTCATATCTGGAGGAGGTGGCAATGGTCTGGTTGACCAAGGGCCAAGCTGAATTTTTGGCACACCCATTCACGGTTTTGTTGGAAAGCTTGGCGCCCCAGCTCCTGGAGGTATTTGCTAAGGCGTTGGAATCGGGCACACTCCCTCTTACCATGCGTGAGGCGGCCATTTCCTTGATACTTAAACCGGGCAAGGATCCCACACATTGCTCGTCCTATCGCCCGTTATCCCTCAAAAATTTCGATAAAGTACTGGCCAAAACGCTCTCCTCGAGACTATCGTTATTGATGGATCAAATTCTCTCCCCGGTGAAATCGGGGTTTATACCACATCGATCTACAGCCCTCAATCTTCGCATGGTGTTCTCTGTCATTAACCGTATTGAGCCCACCACGCCCGCTGCAGTTGCGCTGCTAGACGCGGAAAAGGCCTTCGACTCCCTCGAGTGGCCTTTCCTCCTGGCATCGCTTCGTAAACTTGGCCTCACTTCCAATTTCATATCCATCATCGCCTTGCTGTACTCTTCTCCTACAGCCCATCTGAGGGTAAATGGGTCCCTCTCTCCTGCCATTACTATCACCCGTGGTACTCGTCAGGGCTGCCGCTTGTCCCCGCTCCTGTCCATTATTGCGATGGACCCGCTGGTCCGACACCTTCAAGAAAAACACTTGTTCTGTGGCCTACAATTCCCTGCCGGTCGGCTGTTGATGACTCTGTATGCGGATGATGTCCTGCTTTTTGTGCGACACCCGCAAAGCAATCTCCAGCCCCTGATCGATGAAATAGAACGTTTTGGTTCCGTGTCAGGTCTTAAAATCAATTGGGGAAAGTCAGTGCTCTTTCCCATAACTGACGCAGTAGCGGCTGACTACACTGCCTACCCTTTGCGAGTGGACAGGGAGACGACCAAATATCTAGGGGTACACTTACACCGGGATAAAGGGCAGGTTATACAGTTGAACTATGGACCAGCTATTGAACAGATTTCCTCGCAAATAGATAGGTGGATACAACTGCCTCTCTCTATAAGTGGCAGGATTGCCCTTATTAAAATGAAAGTGCTACCGCGTTTTCTTTACTATTTTCACACTATACCCATCCCACTCACCAATAAGATTTTTGCCCACCTACGTGGTCTTCTTATTTGTCTGGTATGGGCGGGCCGCAGACCCCAGGTAGCTTGGGACACCCTTACACTCCCGTATGCCCGGGGAGGATTAGCCGTTCCAGATCCCCAACTGTATTTTCTGGTGGCACAGGTGCAATTTGCCCACCACTGGTTTCACCCGGACGCCAGAATACCCTACACAAAAACAGACAGGGAGCTTGCTGCCCCAACGCCCTTAGCGTCCCTACTCCCCAAGGGGATCCCACTTGATGCTCAGGACATTCAGCCCCTGGCCACCACATGTTGGGCTTGGCACAAGCTGAATCGGCTATACGGGTTTGGTCCCCTCTACTCACCGGCGCTCCCTCTTGCCAATAATCCCTTTTTGCCGTTAACAACTGATAGAGGGGTGCTTGTAATTTTCCCCAAAACTGGGGCTCGACACTTTTGGATCCTTATTCCCGGACGGTCGGGCACGTAAGCTATCTGATTTGACACAGCTTCCTGGGCTCACCGGTGTGGATACTCTTAACGTAGCTCGGCTCCACGGGACGCTTCGCGCTACATTCACTACTTACTCTGCCCCTCATGACGACTTTCCCCCGCTTACCCTTCTTATAGCTGACACTGCTATAACACATTTAGTCACAAAGCATGTATGGCACTCCGGCCGGGGCGGGACAGCGGGGCACGTCAAAGGTGGGAATCTGATATCGGACGTCCCCTGACAGACAAAGAATGGGCTTACTGCTTGGGGCAAACACACAAGGTATCCCCTAACCAAAGACATAAGTTACTACATTTTAAGTTTATCCACAGAATCTATGTGACTCCTGTTCAACTGGCCAAATTTGATCCTGCTAAACCTTCGAATTGCCCCAAGTGCAACGCCCCAGATGCTGACTTCGCCCACATATCCTGGTCCTGCCCGACGTTTTCTCCTACTGGCAGGAGATATTAGGTATGCTATCTCAAATGATAGAAACGCCCTTGGTTCCCTCTCCTGAATTGGGGCTGCTGGGGATGGTTCATCGTCTCAAACTGTGCTATAGACGCTTTACAGCAATTGCCCTACTGCTTGCGAAGCGCGAGATAGCCTCTCTTTGGGGAGCCAGGGCCCGTCCAACTAAGGCGGGCTGGCTTAGGAGCATTGCGTATTGTAACGTCCAATCTGAGATTTACGCCTTGCTCCAGCCTTCATCCTCCAGGCCTCGTGATATCTGGTGCATATACCGCACATTTCTACAACGGACACTCCACGCTACACCGAGCGTTGCTGGTACGCCAGACCTTCCCACGGGCTGAGCGGGTGGGTGCTGATCCCCCCGGTCACACCCCACTGATTGTAGTCTCCCTTGGGTGCGTTCCTCGTGGCTCTGGAATGACTTCCACATGCACTTCAATGACGCCATCACTGGTATTTGATTACTGCTTTATGTACAATATTGTGTGGAGTCAGCCCCACTTAATGCGACTTGATCTGTATTTTTATTTTGTTTGAGTAATAAGTATGTCTACGTAATTTGGATTTGAATTTATGTTTTTTTTAAAAGAATTATGTTGGCGTAACTCTCCTGAGCACCCATGATTGTGCAATGTAGAAAATCAGATCTGGTTTCGTTTATTACTTATGTATGGTATTTTATTGTATCGTCCTTTTTTGTTTTGTCTATCATAATTTTGAAAAATAATTAAAAAAATTAAAAAAATTTAAAAAAGGAGTATGTGAAACTGAAGGACTCGCAACGCTAGTCTGACTATATAATACAATAGGAAGACAAAACTAAACAGTCAAAACCTCAATTCAAAAAGAAGGTAGCTGGAAATACCGAATACCAGGGTAAACATACCACGTCATTTGTACGAGATGAAACTCCAATTGGAAGGGGACGTACCTAGAAATATTAATGTTCTCTTTTGGAAGAATTTGTCATTCAGCTACGATAGTCTTTTGGCCGAAAAGGATTGGCCACCGAAATTTGTGATGGATTACCCTAAGGGTGAAACAGTAATTTTATATGCCTTTTCCGATCTCGTCCCAGAATCAGTTAAACATTCATACGACAAGGAGTGGGTGTTAGCGCCCTCCCCTGCATTATACCGCAACCACGTGGTGTAGGATGACTGTCTCTTTTATCATGAGATACCACTGAAGTCGACCCCACAACCTAAAATACAATATTACATTAAAAATGAGGCTCAAAAACAAGTTAGAGAGATTCTCACAAAACTTGAATACCAAGGTGTAATAGAATGTTGCACCGTACCTATGAATAATCCCTTGTTTCCAGTTATGAAACCAGACCATTCATATTGTCTAGTATTAGATTACAGACATCTAAATACAGCTACACTTACATCCGCAGTACAAAATTTGCATAGTGTAGCACTAATGAACAATATAGTGCGTAAAAAATACAAAATAACACTAGATACAGCAAATTGATTTTTCTGCCAAAATATAGCGCCAGGAAGCAGGTATTCAACTGTATTTTCCACACTGGGTTCTCAGAAACAGTTCTGTAATTTGCCCTAGGGGGTATAAAAACAGCCCGGGTTCTTTTCACCCCGAGTTACAGAACTTCTACAGGATTTGATGATCGGGCATTGTCCTATGTCGACGGCATTTATTTGACAGATGATGACCTCTCTACACACTTGACAAGAATAGATAGCATTGTTCTGGGATTTGCTCATGTGGGCCACAAATTTAATTTAAAAAAAAATCTAAACTCGCCCATCTCAATGACCTGTTTCTGGGATACAAGCTTTCAAGTGAAGTCAAAAGCCTTGTGACACACGTCTAAGAGAAAGGTGCATATTCTTACAACCATCAAACTCATTGAAGAAACTATTGAGATTCCTAAATTTTGTCAGAAGATACATTCCTGATTACGCAGACGGGATAAACCATTCGGGATCCTCCTAGTGAGATATTCCAGTTGCTGTAGTTGTTGCGTGACAGATCCACTTTGTGCATCAAATGATTTTGTCTCCTTTATTAGATTGTAAATTTCATTGGCTTCTTCCGTTGTATATACTTTAGTAGATGCCCGATTCTCCGTGACTCCGTGGATCAGTCACTCAACTACACCAACTGTTTACACGCGTCAACACTAATACAATATCACCGCGTGAAAAGGATCCCTCATGGGCTCAGATTAGCAATACGTCCTATGCTCTTTAGACTTCAGAACAACCAACAGTTTATGGAGAAATGGTACTCCATATTAAATAAATGTTCGCTGGACCTGATTTTGTTAATAATTGAGGAGTTGTCAAAAACCATTCATGACTTAGGAGAAGAAATACTTACCTTGAAAAATGATTTATCGACAAGGATGGATGAAGAACCATGGGGTAAATTCCTTGAAGATCTCAACTTAAAATTGGAAAAATACGGGAAAGAATTACAAGAGACAAAGTTAAGGAAATTTAAAAGAGACACTATCGACTATAAATTGAACGAGGCTTACACATGGGCAGAGGTTTACGCTCAATGACGATTTACAAAGAGAACCACTCAAGCATCTTCAGAAGAGAGTGTCGTTTCTGAATCAAACATTGATACATCTAGAGTATCTCTCAAAAGCACAGTGAGAGCTAAAACAACTGGAAAATCGTCAGAAGAAGGCGCACTTGCAACTACATCTAGTGTTTCTTTTTTGGAAGGAGGCAAGGATCAGGGTCGACCACCAGAACAACTTCAAGACAGGAATCAAAACAAAAGTGCCAGCGGGTCGTCAAGACAAGGAGAGGAAAAGGACAAAGAAAAAAGCAAGAAAGGATTGAGGAGTCAAACCAAAACCTCATAATTAATATCTCTTCCGTGAAACTGACAACATTTGAAGAAAAAGTGTTGAACAAAGGAAAATCATTTGTAAGCACTTATTACACAACAGAATTAGAGACAGAAGTGGCATTCTATAAATTCATGAGATTATTAAGATTACGGAATTTCTTCACCAATATTTGTCCCAAAGAATCTAGTGAAGAAGCCTCACCACTCATTTTCGAGCCAAAAAGTACATACGTGGCTCCAGTATCACATAAAACCTTGGACACTTTTGAATTACTTGTCAAGCAAGATTTAAAAAAGATTAAATATTCCAAAAAATCTAAACATTTGAGCAGAGCGGAACACAGTGCATTGGCAACTTTGGCAAGAAATTCACGCATTACGTTTCAAAAGGCAGACAAAGGGGGTGGTCTTGTGTTGATGGACACTGATTATTACGAAAATAAAGTTTTTGAACATATCAACAATGAGGCAATCTATGGAAGTTTACCTGATGACCCCACCATGGAAATTTCAAAAGCTCTTGATTTAATCCTAGAACAAGCAGAGGAACTTCATTGGATTGATTCATCTACTAAAAAATATCTTAGTCATAAATTTCCACGGAGACCCAAAATCTATCTATTATCTATCTATTACCTAACAAAAGCTTAGTTGACCCTCCATTTAGACCAATTGTCTCTGGATGCGATTCTATTTTTGAAAGACCAGGGCGTTACATTGACGCTCATCTTCAACCATTTGTTCAGAGTTGGATCACTTATGTGGAAGACACCACAGATTTCTTACGAAGTTTGCAGACAGTCAAAAATGAATCCACTCTCTTTTGCTACACCTAGATATCGCCTTGGGGGCGGAGGGGAGGGTGGCGCCGATCAACCCCTGGTACCTACGAAACCCCACGATCCGTGCAGACCTGGTTAAGTCCCTGGAACACTATTTTAATGACAACGTGGGGTCGTTGTCTTCCGCCATCTCCCTTTGGGAGGCCTTTAAGACGGTGCTCCGGGGCCAGGCTCTGTCTCTCATTTCCCATACCAAAAAATGCGAGGCGCAGGAGGTTGTTCGGCTAGAAAATGAGATCACCGAGTTGGAGATTGATTTGGAGCAAGGTGTTACGGATGACAGACTGCATGTGTTGGCGCTTAAACAGGCCGACTACAAGGCGCTGGTTACCGAATCTGCTAGGAGTATGAGCAGGGAGCAACTGGGGCGTTTGTACGATATGGGTGATAAGGCCGGGAAGTTGATTGCCTGGTTGGATAAGAGGGAGAGAGCGAGTCGAGTGGTGCCGGATGTTGAGAGGGTGGATGGTGTGCGTGTGACGGACCCCGGTGATATTGTTGATTGCTTTGCGGAGTATTTTCACGGAGTTTACTCTCCGGTCTCAGAGCGATCGGAGGAAGACTCTCGACTACTGCTTCGAGACATTGCTCTGCCATCTCTATCTGATGAGGATAAATTATTGATGGATGCGGCCCCGTCGCCGGATGAGATTACTTTGGCCATTCGCTCTATTGCCTCTGGTAAGGCCATGGGTCCTAATGGCCTTCCCATCGAATTATATAAGTTGCGCCCAGATAAGATTGCGCCGTATCTCCGGGACATGTTCCTTGAGGCTCAGGCGGCGGGTTCCCTCCCCCCTGACCAACGTCTTGCTACTATTGTTGGTATCCATAAGGAAGGGAAGCCGCGGGATCGGTGTACTTCTTACAGGCCTATCTCTTTGTTAAACGCGGAGCCAAAATCCTTGCCAAGTTACTGGCCAATCGCCTGATCCGGGTTGTGGGCGACCTGATTCATCAAGATCAATCCGGTTTTATACCCCATCGCAATACCGCTTTGAACCTGCGGCGACTGCATGGCGTCCTCGCTAGAGCGCCATTCATCCGTAAGCCGGCCATTTTGGCGTCCCTGGACGCTACCATGGCGTTTGACACCTTGGAATGGCCGTATATTTGGGCAGCATTGGCGAAGTTTGGGTTTGGCCCGGGGTTTATCGGTTGGGTGAAATTGCTTTATGATAACCCACTGGCACAGGTGGTGGTCAACGGACGGGTGTCGGCTCCCTTTGTTTTGGGTAGGGGCACCCGACAGGGATGTCCGCTGTCGCCTCTTCTCTTTGCGCTTTGTTTGGAGCCCCTTGCGGAGTGGCTGCGGTGGCACCCCTCGATGCGTGGCCTTCGATGGATGCCGGAATACGAGGATCGTGTCTCCCTATATGCGGACGATATCCTCTTGTATCTTGCATCTCCGCGCAAATCGCTTATTGTATTGGTGGATGTGTTGAGATCCTTTGGTCGCAACTCCGGATTGGTCATTAACTGGGCTAAGTCTTGTGTGTACGTTCTCTCCGGGGAGGCCCCCCCCCCTTCCGCGGGGGTGCCCTATCCAGGTTGCGCAGTCGGGGTTCACGTATCTGGGAATCTTTATAACCCTGGACCCGGTGGCCCGGTATGAACGGAATCTTCTCCCCCCCCTTCAGCGCCTCAGGGCGGACGTGGCGGGTTGGCGGCGGCTGCCGCTCTCGCCGCTCGGCCGGGCGGCGTTGTTCAAAATGATGTCGCTGCCGCGCTTTTTGTACGCCCTGCAGAACACTATGGACGTAGTGCTGGTCCGCTATTTTCGGGAGGTGGAGTGTCTTCAGCGTCGATTGTTCTGGGATGGGCGGCCGCGGATTGCTCTCGCTAAACTAACCCTACCGTGGTATGATGGGGGGGTCGCTCTCCCTGACATTAAACGATATTATTGGGCCTCCCAGTTGGCTGCTATCAATCACGGGATGTATGGGCCTGCTTTGAACCCGGCTTTTGAGATGGACAAATTGTTATTGCCAAGCGGGGATTATAATCGAGCACTATACTCGGGGTCCCTTGATGCGCGGTTGACTGGCCCGACGCGGGTCGCGGTGCAGGTGTGGCATGCAGCAAATGCGGCGATGGGGTGGAGGGATCGCTTGACTCGGGCAACGCCATTGTACGCTTCCCAGCGTTTGGGTTATCTGTGTACTACGAAAGGCTTTGAGAAATGGGATATGATTGGTATCAGCAAGGTAGGAGATCTCTGGACGAAAGGGAAATTTAAGACGTTCGACATGCTGAAAACTGAATATCAGTTGAACGATAGGGAATACTTTCGGTATGCTCAGGTTCACCATGCCTTGTGTTCCGTGTTCCCGGACGTGGCGGCTATTCCAGAGTATTCCCCGTTGGAAGACAGAGTATTGGACGGCTATGTGCCGGATAGCACCATTTCGCTGATTTATAAGAAGCTTATCAATGATCGAATGGGTTTGCTGACCTCATTGCGAGAGACATGGACTGCCGACGGCTTGGAACTTGACGACGAGGATTGGGTGTCAGCGGTGGCCTCCCCGAAAGAGGTGGCTATCCCGGCCCGTTTGCGTTTCGTCCAGCTTAAGATACTTCACAGAGTGTACGTCACGGGGCCTGGTTTGATGCGTATGGGGTACTCGGTGGATGGTCTGTGTAAGCGAGGCTGTGGACTACTGGGGACTTTCCTCCATATCCTGTGGGAATGTCCGGAAGTGACTCGGTTTTGGTGTAGAGTGCATGCGGTGTTAGAAGAAGTCACGCATGTTGCCTTGTTGCCGGAGGCACGGAGATGTTTGTTGAATGTCTGGGAGCCGACTGATTACAATGTGATGCAGACGCAGTGGGTGACTCTGGGCTATAAGGTAGCGAAGCGTGACATTGCACAACTGTGGGGCTCCCAGAGGCCACCAACGGTCTCAGCGTGGAAGGAACACATGGACTGGTGTATGTTCAGAGAGAAAACGGTGTATGTGGCGAGAGGCAAGCCTGGGAAGTGGATTAAGGTGTGGGGTCCCTGGAACTCCTATCGTGGAGGTATTTGCGCCCTGCCCCAGACGCGTGAGATGGATGCTGCTCTGTCTCCCTATCCCGCGCATTCCTATATGCTCCTGCGACATGCGAATTTGGTTTCTTCTGCCTGCCCCCCCCCCTCTGTCTCCTTGGGTTTGTTTACTCCCTCGATGCGGGGAGCACGTTATTGCCATTAACCCCCTCTGCCTTGTGTGTGTGATGTTTTTCGTTTTTTCAAAATATGAAACCTTTCTTTGCTTGTTTATGGACTACGGCTGCGGCCGGCGGAGTTGATTAGCATCCCAGTAGCTCTTTTGTTGCTTCATCGATGTGAATGTAAAGCTGTGCCTAGGTTTACACTGTGCGTTAGCGGCCGGCCTGTTGGTTGTAGGCCCATATTTGTATGTCTCTGAAACTGTAATAAAGGTTTTCCCAAAAAAAAAAAAAAAAAAAAAAAAATGAATCCACTGAGAATTGGATTTTGTGCACCATTGACGTGGTGGCACTTTACACTTCTATACCACATGCTAACGGACTTGAAGCAGTGGAATGGGCTCTGCTCAGACAAGAGAATGTGAATATACCGAAATGTTTTATTCTGCAATTACTGGAATTCTGTTTACAGAATAGCTATTTCAATTGGAATGAAAGAAAAATTTTACATACAGTTAAATGGAACTTCCATGGGTTTTCCGGGAGCACCAGCCTATGCTAATACATACGTGGCCAAATTTGAAAATGACTATATTTTGTCAGACCCCACATGGCAAGAAGGATTGATATTTTTTCGACGATTTATTGACGACATCTTCCTCATCTGGAACAAATCAGAACCAGCATTGATCAACAACATACGCACATTAAACTTAATAGATCCAAGAATACAATTCACTCATACTATCAGTAAAAAGGCACTTTCTTTTTTGGACGTCTGGATCAACATCGAATCAGGTCAAATCAACACTGGTGTGTTCAAAAAACCACGGACAAAAACAACGCTCTACTATTTAGTAGTTTCCACCCACCTTCTTTAATTAAGAATTTACCAGTTTCTCAATTCTTAAGAACTTGACGGATTTCATCTACGGACAGTGCTTGTGAAGAAACATGGCAACAACAAATTAAGAACTACATTCACAGAGGGTATCCTGAAGACCTCCTGAATCAGCAATTGAATAAAGTTAAGAATCGGTCTCGTGAAGAATTACTCACTAAAACTCCTAAACAACCTAACACCCGCATAGCATTTTTGTCCAAATAATCCACAGCATCATCAACTATAAAAAGGATTATCTGTAAACGTTGGGACCTACTGGAGTCTGAGACTGATTTCAATAGGTTGTTCTCTGAAAAACCACTGTTTGCATACACAAGAGCGCACAACTTGAAAGAGATGTTATCAAAGAAAAATAAATTACCAACAGCTACGGAATCTACAATCATGAAAAATGGAACACATAAATGTTGGAATTGCATTCATTGTAATAACGTAATCCTTGGAGATATTTTATTACATCCCCGAACTGGTGCAAAAATTAAAAACTTCAAAGTAACACAACGTGTAACTCTGAAAATGTGGTTTACGCCATAAAGTGCCCATGCGGATTGTTGTATGTGGGTAAAACTGAAAGGAAGATGAAAACAAGACTGACGGAGCATAAAAGTAAAATACGCACAAAGAGCACCCCTTCGAGTTTAGCAACACATTGGGAAGAATCACGTCATAAAATCGCTCAACTCAAATTTCAAATAATCGAGCAAGTACCAAAAAGTCCGGACAGAGACAATTCAAAACACCTGTTGCAGAGAGAAGTGTTTTGGATCAAGAAATTACAGACCATGATCCCACATGGTCTCAACGACAAATTGGAGATGGCCTGTTTCCTTTAGAAATATATACTCATGATATGAACTGTCACTAAGGGATCCTCACGTGGCATCACATTACTATAATTGATGAACTTAGGAGAAGTTTCATTAAGATTCACACCAACACCCAGTAATTCACACTAAAACCACGAACTCTCATTAGATCAAGAACAGCGTCAGAATAATCACACGAGTAGCTTAAGCAAGAATGAACACTTCCTCGTTTACATAATTGTGATCATCAAGGTTAATTCCATCAAGTAAATACCGTTAATATGATTGTGTTCATTTTGATATTAGAATGATTTTTCGTTTGAGCAACTTGGTGACACATCTGTTATACACCTGCATGATGGGTATCCACACATAAATATCTTTCTACAGCTTGGTAACTACATGGGCATTTAATTCACCTTTGTTACGTTTTTCATAAGCTTTATGTTTAATTAGGAATAAGCCAGGCTGAAATATATTGAATTGCCGGATCACGTGATCGCATTTATTTTTTCTAATATGGTCCGCAGAGTCTGTTTTCAGTGTTTTTCATTCTGTCGTATACGTCATCACGTCGACGTTAAAATCAGGAAGTTTACTCTCGGATCTGCATCTTCAACGTAACGCGTTTACTCGACTCAGTTTACCACGGAACTTGCTGCCGATGCATTCTGGTAAGCAGCATTCACGCGTCTTTGTGATAACATCGAGGCCTGATTTCTCATTCAATATATATATTTGACAGGTAACACGGAGCCTTTTATTTATTTTAGGCAGCTTCGATACGCTTTATACAGACGGTCGTATCTGACAAGTAAAACTGAGTCCTTCCATTCATTGAAGGTTGCTTTGAAACGTCCCATTTAGACGGTTACATTTGTACACATCTTGCTCCTTTATAAGGTGAGCTATGATTTTAACGCATTGGTGAATTGCTGAGCATTTCCTTTTTTTTAAAAACAGTCACAACTATTCCGGTTTTTAAATTTTTAGGTACCCCACACTGGGTAAAAGATAGAACCGTGCCTATTATTGCAAATAAAACCGGCAGGTATGTAGGAGTTATTCACAGTGGATTTCGTAGAATAATTTCAATTGTAGTGGTTCTGGTGTGTCAGGGTCGTATTTTTTCAGCGTTGTGTCTTCTCTTATAGTGTTTGGATCACGTGGAATCTAGATTACTAGTGCCGCAAAAGTCAGGTATCACCAATAATTTTGAATGTGTTTCGATCACTGTTTTGGGGAGCACATATATTCACATATCACAATAGTATTTCATATCATACTTGATCCTAATTGTGCAAACTTTGAAAATGATCTCCTTTTTCTTTTTACAGCATACCCCTGACAAAGGGACCTAGTGTCCCGAAATGCATTGGGTGTTATATGAATTTTGTTCTGTTCAGAAAACATGTAATTTTGTTAATCTTAACTTGTTTGTGTAAAGAATTGAGAAGTATGAAAATATATTTACATTGAAATGTATATTTTGCTTGGAAATTGTTCTGATTAAAACTAGAATTGAACGTAAGAAAAGTTCATTTGCAGTGCAGATTGCAGTCCTAGCCATTTCTAAGGTCTAGGCCACTCATTACATTTAATTCATATGCTCACAGGCACATTTGCAACACTGCACGCATACCGGAATACTCTGATTCTGGTTCATTAACATAAGTGTGCGCTCATCACCTACATATACATTTGGTCGCACCTTAGTGCCACTCCGTTGCTATCCCCTTGATCCGCTGCATACCTGAGCGCGTGGCAGCCATCCATCGCCTCCTGCCATACTGTGGGGCCTGCACTGCAGTCGTCGCCCCTCCTGCTTCCTGTGGACCCTCAGTGGGTCTCGACAGCCGGCAGCACCGTGCGTCCAGAGTTGGGACCGCATGGAGAGCGCTACTGCCACTCACCAGCTCACCTCACTCTGGCCTGCCCCACACCCCCTGGGGGGGCTCCCGTGGCAGTGACCAGTTGGACATAGCGCAACTCTAATACCTACACTGCCCCTGGTTCATACTGCAAACTTGTTCGCTGCTTCCTAAAGATGTTTCACTTGCTTATTACTCCACCTCCTGAGCTAGCTTTGATCCAAGGGCCTTACATTGGCCATGATGATGGCAGCTCAGGTCATGACTTATCAGGATTCAACAATTTCTCCTGTAACAATGGGGTTTGCCTCCCTTTTTCTCTCCTTCCCTCTTGTCTTTTGCCTTGTCCACAAGATTATGTCTCCCAGTTTCCTCCAAAAGTTCTTCTTATATGGCGACAGATGCTTCTAGGGTAGAAGTCTGGGGAGGGGTGGGAGTAGGGGGTAGGGTTTTATTTGCACGTTGTTGTCCGTTCTATTTGTTAACCCTTTCTTTCAACATAGGTACCATCACACATGTTTGTTTTACTTCTACACACAGTTCTAGAGTGGCAATCTACTGCACACCACCACTAGTGCAACCCTCTTTGACCTGCTGAACCAAGCGGACCTCCTAGGTGGGCTCCTTGCCCGCACTCCACACTAGGCTCCTCTTCCCACACACATGACCTTTCGGATTTTGTCCTGGAATGTCAACGGCCTACTGGATCGGGTCAAACGAGCAGCGTTTTTCACCTTTGCTCAGCAACACCATCCTGAGGTTCTGCTACTGCAGGAGACCCATCTCCTTGGTGAGCGCTGCCCGTTCCTAGCATGTAAAGGCTACAATATAATCTTCTATTCTGGGTATTCTTGGGGCGAGGGGAGTTGCCATCCTCCTGCGCCACTCTTTTCCCCTAGATGTACGGGTAACACGCAACCCACATAGACGCTTCGTCGCCCTGGAGGGTACATTGGAGGGCCAGGTGGTCTCACTATTAAAGGTGTATGTACACCCTGCTTCATTGTCCACTGGGCTCTGGGACCTTTCACATCTTCTTTCGGGCCACAAGGGCTCACAATAATAGGGGGTGATTTCAAAATGGTGCCAGACCCTGACTTAGAAAGCATTGGATCCCTACTGGCATCCTGACGGACCAATGTCCGTCTTCTCACTGACTGGACCAGGACCCTGGGTCTTTGCGATGAGTCGTGATCCTTTGCACCCCCTGCAGCAACATTTCACACATACCTCAGCCGCTCAGCACACCCATTACTGAATATATCTCACTTTCCTACCCACCCTTGATTGTCAGTTAATGACCAGATCTAGATTTTACCCCACCGAATCTCAGACCACTCCCCTCTGCTTCACCAAATTGGGCATCAACCCTGGGGCAGTATCCCTTGTGGTGTTTGAATGGCTGGTTTCTCCAGGTCAAGAGGTTTGTCCATTTCCTTGGGTCCAAGCTCCAGGACTATTTTCGTAACAATGAGGGCTCGGTTACACATACTGGCACCCTATGGGTGGCAAGTAAAGCGACCCTATGAGGCGCCACCAGGAGCTTTGTCAAAGCCCTGGAACATGATTGTTCGCTCTTATCACCTGATTAGAGGTACTTCGCCTTGAGCAACAGTTGGAGCCCGACCCTCAGGCATGGATTACTCTGCAGTTAAGTTTTGTCTATTAAGACATTCGATTGCATTCTCTAGAGGCAGCCAAGCACCTCAGGCGGGCTACGGCAGCTCAGATCTATGGCTGGAGAGACAAAAACGGGAAATTGCTCTACTGGTTGGTCTCGCCAACAAGATTATCACTGAAGCCATGGACACCGCCAGCTGCCCCCAGCAGACCCTCGTTGAGATAGCCCAAGACTTTGCCCACTACTATTGTACATTATATGCCCGCCCAGTGGATAGGAGCGCGGCTGTGTCTGGATCGTTCCTTGACTCGGTCTCCCTACCCAGGCTGCCAGTATCAGATGTTCCTCTGCTAGACAAACCCTTCACAGCGCAGGAAATTTGAGAGGCATTGCCCAGCATGACACCGGGTAAAACCCTGGGCCCAGATGGGTATCTCATTGAATACTACGTGGCATTCCAGGAGACCCTCTTTCTCTATCTTTTATCGTTATACAAGGAGATTTGCCACACCAGGTCTTCCCCGCTGAAATTGGCATCGGCCACCATCGTTGCAATATCTAAGAAGCAGCCCCCGGCCACCTCATGTGCAGCCTATTGGCCGATATCGCTACAGAACAGTGAGGTCAAAATCTTAGCATCCGTATTAGCAAGCAGGCTCAAACGCATTTTACACGAGCTGGCACCACCAGACCAATCTAGTATTATGCCATCCCGAGGCACAAGACACTGTATCCACAGGCTCCACGTGGCCCTGGCCCACCATCACCGACTCCTACCTGATCTAGCCCTGCTTCTCATCTACCGTGAGAAGGCTTTCGATGTGGTGGACTGGGACTATTTCCACTTGGTGCGGGCTCGGGCTGGACTCAGGCCAAAGTTCCAGAGCATGGTCCAAGTCCTACACTCCAATCTCACCGTTCAAGTACGGGTCAACTGGGTCTTCCCCAACGCTTTTGCCATAAAGCAAGGGACCGACCGGGTTACCCCCTGTCTCCCCTCCTCTTCGCCCTGGCGATAGAATCTCTGGCCCTACTTATACGTACAGACCCCCAATAAGAGGGCTCCATCTGGGGCAGGGGGCATGAAGACCCCAGAGAAGGGTTGCAACTGCTGGAGATAACTGAGTCCACTCACGCCCAGCGATGAGTGGACCCAGTTATCTCCAGTTGTTGCAACGCTTCGGGAAGCGTCTGGCCTGTGGCTGAACCCCTCTAAATTGGTGTTGGTCCCCCTGGCGCTGACCAGAGACTGCTATGAATGGCAGATGAACATCCCTCTCCTCCGTCTTAGTTTTAAATACCTAGGCATATGGGTCAACCTACACAGAGAGCTTATTTGGTCTCTCAACCTCCAACCTCCAATTCAAAAAGTAAAGTCAGACCTTGTCAGGTGGCGGGTCCTCCCCCTCAACATCCCTGGGTGCATTGCCCTATTCAAGATGATGATCCGCCCGCGCTTTCTCTATGTCTTTCAAAACCTACTTGCCCCATGGCCCCCAGAACGGCATTCTGACATCAACAAAATCCGATGAACCTTAAACTTTAACAAATAGCACATTAATCACAATAAATGTAACCAACAAACATGAATGAACTCTCACAATTTCATGATCGATGCAAAGCCCTCTTGGACACACCTTGGACACCATGAAAACAATTAAAAACAGGACAAATAGCATCAACATCACAATTCTAAACAATTAACACATTAAGAGCAGTAGGCACATTCAATAAATATAAATGAATACCTAAAACATCATTGCGCACACACACACACACTTTTCCACAATGCATCACTCTGCTTATACTCACGTCTCCTCAGTTCACAGATCAACTTCAAGAACACCGGAATAGTGCCATAAATTCAAAAGGTACATTGGAATGCGTCAGTACAGAATGAATCAGGGCAATTTGGATTCTGGATTTCATTTGTTGTAGCATCAAGATCAAGTTTCATACTATCTAGATCCAGTTTTAGATCAGTTCAAGCTTCAGACAATCCAGATGCAGTCTCTAACCATCCTCTGCTACCATAACTGCTAGCGCTTTTTTGAGAATATGTAATTCCTAGGCGCTTTCACTGGACCGGGAGAGGTGTTAACTCCTTAAGGATTTTGGTGTTCTTTCAAATGGACTGGTCATTCAATTTGATTCACTATTCAGTAGCAATTCAGGAATTAATGTAAAGCAAACTAGGCTTAAAGTGAAGACTGGACAAATAATATACTAATAACCTTGAAGGTTTATTAAAGGCTTAAGTCATTACAGAGATGGTTATGTGTCAGTCATTCATTTAAATCAAGTAATATAATGAAGCTCAGAAAAAAATGGAAATAGTCAAAGAGAAGAACATAATATAATTCAGCTAAAAAAATACAAGTCTTGAATCAGAGGTCAGACCAATGTAGTGTTACCATCTAAAAGTCAAAGGAAAGTGGGTCCAACCCCCTAAAAATGAGCTTTTTTCCTAATGTTAATACAATTAATTCAATAGAGCAATACAATTATGTTAGAATAACACAAATTGGACCAATCATGTTGAAAAAAAAACAAAGCATTTGTGGATCCACACTATTCGGCACTATGATACAATTTGACATAATGCAGTTCCCATCCATGGTGCCAGACCCCTCCATAGTTTTTTGTAAATAGATCTCCACTGATTGTTTTATACACTAATATGGCAACATTGGTGGCATATATCTCTTGCACATATCTACATCCTTAACATGTAATACACTCACTAATATAGCAACATTACTTATAGACCATTTTTTAAATAAACTTATTACCATCTCCATAGTATAATACACCTGTCTATGATCGTCGTTTTCAGAGCTATACATCTGTTAATAAGTAATTCAATTGAGAACATAAAAATCCAATGTATAAATAACAAAGAAAAAAAAAATCAAACTCCCCATTTCTGTCAAATCACATGTCTTCCAGGTATTTTCAAAGGATCCTCTTGATCCAGTAGATCTATCTATTCAGCAATCAATCGATGTGCCAGAGTTTATGGCACATTAAAGGTGGGCTATCATCTGTTGAGAACATTGCACAGTGCACAAAAGAAATGAAACCTACCACAGAAACAGTTGCAGATAATAAATTAGAGAAGTTATCTGAAGATTTATGTAAGGTTAAAGAAACTTAGTCTAATAAAAATAAACAGATGTTGATATGAGTATATTAAAGATGTTTTCGTTGTGGCAGTAGCAACCATCTTGCTCATAGCCAGTAATGCCAAGCAAGGAGGAAAGTGTGTAGGAAATGTGTTTAGATGAGTATACAGTTACTATGTTTGTGGATTCATGTTCTCCATACGCGTTAACTAGTAGCAATGATTTTTATCAGTACCAAAATACTGAGGACCTCAAGTTAGAACCACCAGATGGTTCTCCCAGTGGATAAAACAGAGATCGCATTCCCCTTGAAGGTATGGGGAGAGTTCACAATAACTTCAACAACTGTTCTACTTATGGTAAAGTGTATGTTGTAAATAAGGGCACAAGATTATTGGGACGGCAGCACCATCAAGAACTTGGTATCAGATTAGACCCAGATAATAAGGAACAAGTAATTTTGACTGACATATGCAGGAGTGATAAACAAATATGTGATGAATTCCCAGACCTGTGATAAACTAGGCAATTTACATAATTTCAACCATAGGATTAAACGAAAAACCTAGTGTATACAAACCTCAGCCACTATCTAACCTAATGAAAGAGCCATTAGAAAAAAAGCTAGAAAGATTGACAAATTTAGGAAATATTCAATCTATTGAATGGTCAAAATGGCTTGCCCCCATCGTTTTGGCTTCTCAAGTCCAAGGTGAATGCTTGCCTTTATGTACGGAAACTGGATAAAAATATTTAGATGGAAAGACATAAATTACCATGTATTAAGGAGATGTTAAGCACCAGGGGAGACACATGCTACTTAGAGTTATCAATTTGTCTATGGCATACCATCAAGTTGGGCTTCAGCCCGAGTCTATGTCTTTGACAGCATTTATAACTTCTGTAGAGGCTTATATACTTTGCAGAATGACTTTTGGCCTGGCATCTTCTGCTGCAGTTTTTCAAAACATTATGCAGCAAATATTAAAGGGAGTATGAAACATACTTTCAGGATGACATACTGATTTAAGGAACAACACTTATTGAGTAAGACTGTATACTAAGAGAAGTCCTGCAAAGACTCAATGATTTGGGTTTCACAGTAAAAGACGAAAAAAGTGTCATACTGGAGTCAGCCCAGTTGAATACCTTGGTCATACGATTTCCAGAGAAGGATTAAACCCAAAATAAGTTTAATAGAAGTGGTAAAGAAAGCACCTTGTCCATCCAATAAATATGAGTTGAGATCATTTCTTGGTCTGGTTAAATATATGTCAAAATATATGAGGGATATTGAGAGCAAATGTAATGTATTACAGCTGACTCTTAAAAAAGAAAAAAAAGAACCAGATTTCAGTGGAATGACTATTGTCAAGTGGCATTTGAAAATCTAAAACATAAAACATTGTTAATGCACCCTGACTAGAGGTCCTCAACACTAAGAGCAATACTATCATTACACCGGATGCCAGCATCAAAAGACTCTGTGCCACTTTCTCAATTTGTGGACCATATGGAGAGGGTAGTTGCCTTCATATCCAGAGCTCTGTCTAAGGCAGAATGCAACTACTCTGAAGACAAAAAGAGAAACTTTAGTATGCTTCTGGCCAGTACGCAATTTCAAGTTTTTCCTTTCAGGATTACATCATCATCATCATAAAAACTTTATTTCAATCGCATATAGATCTTAAAAAGTACATAACGTCTGATAAAAATGATACAGTAAAAGGCATAGGAATCATAAAATACAATAAAAATATAATTTCATACAATGCATTTAGCACGCTTTATCCAGAGTGCATACCAGAATTCAGCCAGGGAAAAAACAATTAACCTGCTTGTATCGGTTGATTAAATTATAAGCACCGCCAAGTAATGGCTGGGGCCAACCAGTCTGCACAGAAGAATAATCCACTCGGTCCTCACATTTTGATAGTGAGGACAAAAGAAGAGCAAGTGGACTTAAAATTCTGCACTTGATTTGCAGGATGAACAGAGATTATCCAAAGAAACATTACGGCTCCATGTACTGCAAAACAGTTTGACTGGCAGCGTCTTATAACGAAATTGTACAAATAGTATGCGAGCCAAAGGAGTCACAATTTCATCAATTGTTTCTTCATAACTTGCAGTTGGCTTAAAATAAAAAATAAAAACAGGATTACAATTTACCATTCGGTCTGTTCACAAACCTCTAACAAACATGTTTACAATTATGGGTACAGAGCATGGCACCCCTTGTATTGCCAAATAAGTGGTAGGGTAGGAAAGATTTTCTTACAAAGTAGAATATTTCCGAGGGAAGCAGACATTCTTTACAGTGTTTCACTGGAAGGTAGTGATAATGAGGGAATGGTAGAACGTCCTAGTTTAGAAGTGTTAGCAGCTCTAACTGAAAGTGAGTTGTGGAAATATATAGAACAAGATTACATTCTAATAAAATTAAAGTGCACATGGTAAAGGGATGCCCCTTCAAAGGTAGGAATTAGATGAACAATTGAGAGACTATTTGGGAATTCCGAAATGAATTATATATTCAAGGTAGCATGCCTTTCCCGAATCATAAGCTAAGATCATCAGATGGTTTGAGAAACAAAATTGCAGACCTTGCCCATTAAGGGGGGTCTGGTTTCGCATTATCGCTTAAAATAATGCCAGAAGCAAATTTTGGTTTCCCAAAATGGATACTTGAGGAGAACAACTAGCAAATGACTGCATTAGATGTGCAAGGTGCAATAAAAACAAAATAACAAGGATTGTGCCTCTGTCCCCTGTCTAAGTGCCAGACAAACCATAGGTGAAAATTGCTTTGGACATAATAGGTCCCATGAACCACAAGGGTACCACAAAAAGGTTAAAGTTTGTATTGACTGATTACAACTCACACTTGATTATCACTAAGATGGTAAATCAAACGACCACCAAAGTATTGATTTTATTTTGGGACAACTTTTGTGTAGAAGGGATTTGTCCTGTGTCAGTCCTAGAAAAAGAGGTTCAATGTATGTCTCGTGAAAGAATACATTTATTGAATAATGTGTCCATTAAACATGGAAAAAAAGTCCCTATAATGTCCTTAAGCTAATGGGTTGGTGGACAGGACAAACCGGATGCTAACGGAAGGCACTCATAGTGGTCAACCAGTGGAATCATTCATCCAAACATTATTGTGGTCTTATTACACTGCTTCCAACCTTGTCACAGGAGTAACCCCATTCACAACTCTTAAAGGAAGAGAAGGCTATACCAGTCGCATCATACCAGTCCTTATACTTAAATCTTAGTACATTACAGGGCTTTCCTTTGCATTGCTATCTTGCCTAATACATAGCAGGCGGAGACTAACGGATAGAAGTAGACTCTGAAATGTGTAAAGAAAAAGTTTGGAGTCTTCAGAACAAGTACAAGCTGTGGCACGCTAAAAAACAGGGCAAAATGGAAAGGAGGTAACTGGGTACTCATTAAAAGGTCTGATGCTGTGAGTAATAGGATTAGTACATTTACTTAGCACTTACATAATGTAAAGATCACAAAGAAAGTTGTAAACGTATCCAATGGCAAAGTATGAAGTATGGACAGACTGAGACATCCGTTGGACTTTGGTATCACCTATGTAGAAGCTCAGTGCTCTCTTGGGATCCAAGCACTGGAGTCTCTCCTCCTCCTTAGAGAGGAGAGGCGGAGCACGGTGATGGTTTGACCAACATTTAATGGCATCACAACTTTTGGCAGGAAGGATGTTCAAATTCGCAGAATCAGTTTGCCTGGGAAGAAGGCAGGGTATGGGAAAGTAACACAAAAAACCTAAAGCTCCCTACTACGCCATGCTCAGGTGATGGAGACGAGAAACAGTCTTAACTGTTGTGGCTTGAGCACTGGGGGGATGGCACAGACAGAGATAGCAGTAGCCCTACTCTCCTTAAAACAGTAGAGAGAAATGAGTGGAGGTACAGCTCGCACACAGACCCATTGGTCGCAGTGGAGAGACTTGCGATGGGGAACATCCCCCTCTTAAGCTTTCCCTACAGCCGTAACAACCTTGACCATCCACCCCCTGCTTATAGAGTCGTCATACAGCTCTGGCGCCACACAGTGAAGCAGATGGGTTGGGACGGAAGACTGACACAGACAACTCCGCTGTGGCAGGGAACCTACCTACAACCAGTCGCTATGCTCCCAGGTTTCCAGGCATGGAACTTCATTGGAATCTCCACACTAGGCGATATAAGGCAGGGGTCCACACTCAAATCCTTCCAACATCTTCAAACGGACTACCATCTCCACCGTACACAATTCTATCAATACCTGCAGCTAAGACATGCCCTGACTCCCCTGATATTCTCTCTGGACAGTTTGCAAGAGTTTCACCCACTGGAGGGATGCCTACTGATGGGCGACCTTGGCACGCACAAAATCCGGCAGATCTACCAGACATTGATCATCCATAACCAAACTACATTACACACAACGCGAACCACCTGGGAAGTTGGCATTCCAGATCTCACAGATGATGACTGGACTTAAGTCTTAGCTAGCCCACGGGGTACCACCATTGCCACGAGATATGGTCTAATCCAATGTAAATATCTCCATAGAGCATATTATACAGAATCCTGCCTTTGGCGAATGGGTGCCATTCAGTCGCCCACATGTCTTAGATGTGGCGAATCAGAGGGAACCTTCCTACACAGCTGTGGGGCACTGCATTCTGGAGTAAGATATCCTCCTGTCTGGAATAGGTCCTGTCATGGCGGTTACCATTTGAACCTACGTTATTCTTACTTCACAGCACAGGAGGGATCGGTGGGAAACATTACAAGCAAAACTTATTTCTGGGCCTCACACTTGGCAAGCGGAATATCATCCAATTGTGGAAGGGGGCCCCCCCCCGCCTTCATGGGGGGGAGGGGGGGGGGGGTGGGTGGAAGAAGGCCATGGACAGATGCATGGGGGGTAGAGATAGCAGTGTATCAGGCTCGAGGCTGTCCATAAAAAACACAGGTTTTGGTCTCGTTGGGAAACGTATCGGGGTATAGACTTGCCTCCCCTACCATCACTAGACCCTTCATAATCAGGCAGCATATACAATGAAGGTTATATAATCATAGGATGAGTCATCCCTGTCATGTTCTTACGTCTATAGGACATTTCTTGCAGTAGGAACGTGATGTAACCTGTGCCACGTCCATTTGTTGGCCTGTATGTTCACAGGCGGTATATTGGTACTATTCTATAATGTACTGTATCCGAATATATGTGACGGCCGTTGCCTGTAATGTGCCACAAAACTCAATAAAGTTTGATTAAAAAAAACAACTGTAGAGAGCAGAACCAGCCTTGTCCATGAACAGGCGACTCATCAAAGGGCACGTCCATCAAGGAAGACTAGACACCATCCAATCAATCGCAGTCATGCACGGCAGCGAATAGTAACACAGGTGCCTATGGCCTGATGCAATCATTGGTGTCCATACCACAATGAATCATGAACGTGGCTGCATCACAACCATCTTGAATTTCCTGAGATATCACAGGGAGGACTCATGCCAACAAATCCCAAAACGTGCGAGAGTAGTGTCCCAACAAGCATCTGGCATTAACAGAGCAAAGGGCCAAGCTGGGGGAGAAAAGATATGTTTGCCGAACATCTCCACTCGCTTAGACGTTACATTTTTCCTCACGTTCCAGGATGGCCTTCGGGTTCTTCGACACACAGAGGCCAGGGGCCTTAAGAGTCGTGACCAGACCACAAGCATACCTGATGGGGATCAGTCCCATTTGTTTGTGACAGTCCTTAAATGTCGTTTTTGGGTGTGATATTACTTGCACAGTGAACAAATTTCTCAAGGTAAGGTCTCCGAGAGACACGAAAAAAGCTCCAGGGCCACACCTAGAGAAGTGGCAAGAAAGTAACAGATGCCAGCGCATGTGAGTGGCGCCTATATAGGCTCTGCATGTAATTTTCTAAGCGGTAGAGCATCAGTGCAGAGCCATATGGTGCCACCCTCCGCCACACAGAGGTACTGCTGAAAAGATTCCGGATTAAGTCTGACACCTGGGGACTATTTAAAAAGTGAGAAATTTGCAGCTAGAAGTCTCTATCAGAACAATGATATCCTTTTCCATCTCCACTTTTCTCAGAGTTTGGTGACCACATAAACGGGCTAAATGAGGGAATTGAACAGTCCTCTAGCTATTTATCATTTGCCAGATATTATGCACCCGTTTAAATTAAATGTGGTATATCCATTCCTCACTTATCCATTGTGAACACATCTCTTACGTAAGGCTTCATACCTTGTGAGAAAAAGTTTTTTCTAAGTTGTCTCAAGCTTCGAGCCACTTTGCTAAACACAGTATTTAGACAGTTTACAAAAGTGCCCACTAACCTTATTTCCCATTCAGACCAGTCTAGAGAGAAAGATTTTTACCTCCTGGATTTTTTTTCTTCCATAAATGCATACAGCTCTTTCATAAATAGACACATTGGGCAACAGCCCCATTTCTACCAATGAGAAGCAGCTCAAACTATGGTGCCACAGGTCTCCTGACTTTAACCAACACTATGCTCATATACTGGAGTGTCCCACTTTGTCATGAATATTGGCAGTTATTGAAAAGATATGCAATACCTGCGGCTTGGTACACTTACTTTTTACTTGTTGTTCAGGGGCTTTGATGTGTGTTACCATTCCCGGCATATTCACACTATTCCGGTGCAGGTACTTCAAGAAGACATCTGCATTCCTTCGAGCCAATGTACAAGCCTAGCAAAAAAGGAAGACATAACCTAACTGTTACTATATGAAATATGAGCAGTTCGAGATATAAAATGAGTTGTTTCAGTCACGATGTTCTGCATTTCCCTATACAACATGAATGCCCCCTAAAAAGATACTTGAAGGCCCACATAAATGCAACAATATTTTAGTGGAGAGCTGAAACAGAGCTCCTTAACCTTCCTTTCAGATACTCCCATAGTACAGCACTCCTTACCTACTGCTCATACTGGACGACTGACGGAATCAGAATGATCATTATCTATTGATATTGTACAGTAAAGCATTACCCGCAGATAAATGGAAGCAAAATACTCTCTTATAACAGACAGATTCTGATATCCAAAACCACTATATTAAGAATATTATCTGACTAGTCAAATATATCTTTATTCGGGTCAATACAGAACCATAAAGGTGCAGGTTAGTACAAAATAAAACTTCATTTCAAGATATGGGTAAAATACAATGTGCTAGATGTATACAATCTTAAATAGCAATTAAAAATACAAGAACTAAACTGATAGTTCAATAACTAAACATTGGCGATTTGAGGATTAAATACAAATAAGTGACATATATAAGTCTAGTTCAAAAAACCTCTAAAGGGTCCGTCAGGTTCACCAGCACTTATTATACATTCAAAATTGCATTTAGATTAATACTTAGTGGGCTGTAAATATATTTTTTTTTTGTCATGAATAAAAAGTATAGTCAGTCAACATTTGAACATATAAAGTATCAGGGACTTATTCTCACAGATCCATTCCATAAGCACATGAAAAAATTCTTGTTACAAGCCCAAACAACTTGCTTGGTCTTAATAATTTAGGCTGATCATAGCGCATGACTCAAATCAATCCTGTTTCTGCAATAGCCCGACTGCAAACAAATTCCAACTGAAGCTGAAGATAGTATGCTCAGATGTATCACTTTTCAATAATCTTTAAGCTTGTGAATATTGTTCAAAGCCAAAGGTAAAGCATAGTGGACCTATATATACCCTTCTAGGCTTCACATACACTCGACAAAACATCAAAGCATGTGCCACACTCGCTATATTAAACGACGAGGCAAAAGGTGCAATTACAGTCATTGTGTTTATTGTCACTGCTTTTCTAAATAGATGTAAATTATCAAGTTTCTAGGGTGTCAAAACTGAACTTTTTATAGTGTGTCTTGGCTAGTGGTGGTTGTAGAGTAAGGATTTTACATCCAAAAATTGTACAGACAGCCTCCCTATCCTATGGCTCCCATGTAGATTAGACATAACATATTTCCAGTAAACGGTCTTCAAATTCTGCTTGGAAGCCATTGTCCGGGAGAAAGGGTCAGTCCAAAAGGTCCCTAAACCTAAGATGTCAAACCAAAATGTAATTTGCCGGAACCATAGGAAGGTGATGAAATTGTCAATCTTCAAAATCTCCTTTAGACCCTCTTCTATATGGTACTACCTCTTGCACGGTCCAAATCCTCACCCAATACAGTAGAAGTCTGAATGCTGCCAAATGCTTTATCCTTTTTAGCCCTACATCAAAAAACAAAGGGATAAGCAGTTTAATTTTTGGAAGGTGTAGTAATGACCTTAGAAAAGAGTTCTCACCCAATGTCAATAGTTTTCCTTTACATCATCTGTGTCTGCACCATATAAAGCAGCAACCTGGGCTTTTACCTTGAAGATTTCTAAGGCAGGAGAAATAGCTCTAGAAATCATGAGCTGTGTTTTTAGTACATTGCACTATGTTGGCGAATGGCTCTACGTTTTTTTGTTTAGGTGGCTTCTATGTCCTCTTGCTATCTAGAATTCTACTCAAATACTACAATTTATACACACATTCTAATCTCTAGTGTCCCAAACATATGTTCCCTTTGAAATACTTATGCGGTCTTACAGCCATATATTTAGTCTCAGACACATTAATCTTGAGACCCTTCTTTTCATAATATACGCTAAAGTTGTCCAAAAACAGCTACAGCAAAAGAGTATTGTCCGCGAATAGCAAGGCCGGAATACGAATTACTTCTAGTTTTGGGGAATACTCAGTGCACTCTAACAGGAGCTTAATAACATAATTCATATAAAATGAAAAGTACACAGCCCTGTCTAACTCCACTTTGCATCGAGATGCAGTCAGTTAGTTCCTCCTAGGGTCTCCAACGTACCTGAGCATAGTTCTCCTGATTCAATCTCATTTGTAGAAGAATAGCATCTGGGACTCCTACTGACCTCAGTGAGTCCCACAATAAATGTATTGGGACAAAGTTGAATGCCGCCCTCATATAGACAAATGCTACATATAGATGGTCTTCCCTTACGTTTATGTACTTCCAGATAATAATAGACAGCCTAAGTACCTGGTCTATTGTGCTAACCTTTGGTCTAAAATCGGTCTGATATGTTGAGGGAACCTTAGAATCCTCCACCCACTCATTCAGTTTATTCCAAATCTGCCTTGCAAAAACCTTTTGCAGACTATCGAGCAGACTGATAGGTCTGTAGTTGCTAGGTTCATTCTTATCTCCCTTTTTGAAGATAGGGATGATTTCCGCTCCTTTCAATGTTCCCGGAATCGGCGCTCTCAAAGCTACTGAACTGCACAGCAAATTAATATAGGAAGCCCGTATTGAAGAATCATGCTGCTAAAGATCCCCCAGGAATTTTGTCAGGACCGGGTACGTTACCTAATTTAATCATCTTGATAGTCATCTTGGTCTCTTCTAAAGAAAAATGCACTTGATTTTCTATATTAGATGTTGAGTCACAACTGGAAGATTTATGGAGAGTTATAGGTTGTGGATTGTCAGTGACTGAGGCATGAGAATAAAGATTTGAAAAGGGTGTAACCCACTCTGCAGGATATACAAAATGGTTAGTCTGTGTGTGGAAATCTTAACTTCCATATGCTATTATTTTCCAGAATGTCACTGAATCTCCTATCCCAGTTGCCTCAATCAGGTCAATTCGATTTGCATCATCCCAATTCCACTTCGCAATTACAAGTGCTCTCTTGTATTGAGCCCTGGTCTTGTGAATGTAGCATCCACTCCAGCTCAGGAGCACACACATGACTACACCACAAACAGAGCTCAGTAATACACATCTTTATTCTTCAGCATGCAACCGCTAATTGTCGTACTTTGGTATTCGGAACCGCGTAGGAGACAGGACCCTACCCCTGTCTATTTTGGTATTAGCGAACCGCAAATGGTAAATGCGGCACGTACGAGTGCTTTATGTGCCGTTCTAGCTACGAATGCACTGTGTACACGTATTCTGCTCAACTACGCGGGTTCCATTTTGGAAGCAGTGGCCATCTTGTCATTGCCCTCACATAGGCTATGATGGAGTTAATACGGGCCTCACAGTACACGGGCTTTCCCTCTGACTTCTCTGTGACCTGGGCAGCTGGCTCTGCTGCCCCGGGTCAAACCGGTCTCACGAGCTCCCCTTCCTCCTTCCACCTGTGATTCGTATCAGGGCTTGACCCGTCATAAAACCCTTTCATTCTACACAATCCCCCGGCTAATCTCTTCCACACCTGCTTGTTCTTGCTTTATGACTCGTTTCCCAAAACAGGAGATGCTCATATTTATTGGGGGGGCTATTTACTTCAAACATGGGATCTGAACCTTCCTGTGTAAATCATTGTGGGCTGGCCGAACTGGAATGTGGGATGGTCATCATGACTCTGCCTTTTCTTTGTAATGTACACTTATATATTGCCGTATCATAAAACCTAGGAATGTATGCTTGAGGCCAGAAAAAGGGTATTTAAGATGAAGTCCGTTTCTATGATTTTCAGCAGTCTCCTGAGAACATACACGCTGTTGTACTTCTAGGATACCTGTCATTGGTCTGCAGCCAATAAACGATTCTTTGACTTCACCCAGAAGACTCTGTGTTTCTGTAGGTCCGGAACAGGGTGAAACCCCGAAGTCATAGGGTGTGTGCCCCTGCACCGCTGGGACTAAAATACCCAGTACTTCAGTTTGGCGCCCAACGTGGGGCCGATTTCAGCGGTACCAGTCCAAGCCAGAGGTTCGTGAGGAGCTTCGTGTGGAAATTCCGGAGGAAGGCCGCCACTTCATCGACCCCTGCATGTCGACGTGGTCCGAAAGTCTTTTCTGCGAGGTTCTCCGCGTCCCGACGGCTACGAAGGACTGCTGCCCTGATTAATCGACCTGTTTTGGACCCTTGACGAGTTTTGAGAGAGCGAAACAATCGAGAGAGTCTTCTGGTGACGCCATCGATCAGCAATATTCAGTTAAGTATAAGTGGAGCGTCTCCTATTTGTTTTTGGTATCCTTCGGGATCGTTTGATTTGGTAATTTGATACTTTGGAGTTTGCAAACGCCAAAACCAGAGGACTCGTGTATTCACGAGAATATCGTATTCGATAATCCTTTGACGTTTGGATCTAGACTAGTGAGCGAAGATGCCTGGTTCTGGACTATTTGGTAGATTATTCTGTTTGGGTTGTGGAAAAGATTTCCAGCTAGAGGAATCATGTCCGGTTCCTCCGGTTGGAACTCCAACTTATGAGCTCTATGTAAAACATGGCGTAGGCCCCATTGCATATAACGAAGTGTGGATCCACTACACCAGGAAAGATGGTGTTTTAAAATGGCCCCAAAATGGTAGTTTCGACACCGATATTTTAGATAATTTGGAAATTAAATTGTTTAAGAAGAAAGCCCGGCCGGCGATGTTTGACTCTTTCCGCTTATGGCGAAAGGAAGCCAAACAGAAGGAAATTAAGCTAGCGAAAAAGAATAAGAGAGAGAGAGGTATGTCAGTAATGCAAGCAGCTGTACAATTTAAAGACAATGAAGAGGAGCAAATGAATGAACAATTGCACAGGCAGCATAAGTTAGGGATTGACAAATGTTACCCAGCTTTGCCACATTCTAAGCAGGATGAGTCAGAAGAAAAGGAGAAAGATCCCTTGATGTCACATTTGTTGAGTTCGCCACCCCCGTATGCTCAAACTGCCACGGCGCCTCCCCAGCTTGTAAATATGCCACCTCCAGTGCATATACTGCAAGCCTTGCCGCAACCGCCAGTTGCTTTGCAACCAGTTCCTATTCCTGTAGCGCAGTCCTCTCAAGCGCCTCCAGTAGTGCTTTCAACTACCCCCGCACTTCCTGCGACTTTGCTTAATCCAGTAACTGCTTCGCCTAACACTCTTCCTTCCACCACTCCAGTACCTGTCTCTACGTCCTCTTTTCTTCCCTCTGTTTTTCCCCCTGTTCTCGCCTCAGCTTCTCCTTCAGCGCGACAGCGTTTAGCTAATGTGGTTACTACATTAATGTCGCCTCTCTTTGGGTCATCTGGTGCAACTCCTGGTGTACAGCGTAAGCAGTTGCGCAGCCAATTGCCTAACCCCGATGAGAAAAAGGTAATAGATCACATGGCGCGTAGATGGATCGTTTTTCCTTCACTGTATGATGTGGAATCGGTTGTTAACACTTTCCACCAATGGGATGCCCCGAAACAGAGATATGTATTTGAGAAAATGTGCGAAATTCTCTGTGAAGAATTGGAGGATAGTGGTAGGAATCCGAACCCGCAGGAATTGTGTAGAGTGAGGTTCGATTTTGGAACTGGTATAATTGTGGACCGCGAAGTAGATAAAGCAGTAGCGGTTGTATTGTCCTTAAGGAATGACGATTGCCAACAGTCATTGTTTGAACAAGAGGTCCTTGTGGGGAAAAAGGCAAAAGCGCGACAATACCCTATGAGAGAAGTTCCCCCGGTATGGAAGGAAGCAGTTGCAGCTGTCGGCAATAACCCCGCTGTGCCAGCGCATTTCCAACGTGTTTGGGTGCATGTTCCATGGAAGCGCTCTGAGGTGTTAGCACTTAAGCAGACATTGCCTGATCCCCGTAAAAACCCAGCAGGTTATTATAAAGAGTTGTCACAGACGGCAGGGTCATGCATTATGAATCTGGCCGACATAGACATGTTGTTTGGTAATGTTGTTCCACAGCCTCTATGGGGATCAATTCGTAATGTAGATCACAATGCAGAACTAGGGGATACCTGGGCTAACATTGTTGCTGCTGATGCTAGACAAACGGGTGGTGCGAAACCAGAACCTTTAGTAGCTGAATTGCCTGGTAGAATCATCACGTATATGAAGACAATAATGCCTGCGATGCGCGTAAATTGGGACAAGTTATCTGCATGTAAGCAAAAGAAAGATGAGACAGTGTCAGACTTCTTTACTAGGTTTGAGGAAACGTTTATTGACCACAGTGGGCAAGATATGAGTACTGAGGGTGGCCAACGGTTGTTTGTGGATAAGTTTGTGCAGAATTTACTCCCTGACCTGTGTAAAAAGTTGAAAGATTCAGAGAGTTCTTGGGCTGTTTCTTCTTCAGCGCAAATACTGGCTACTGCACAGTATTATGAGAACAGAGATAAAGACGAGAAAGATAGAACGGAGAAGAAAACGAAGGAACTAAAGACAAAGGTCCTTTTACAGCAGGCCTATCCACCACGTGGCGGCGGTAATAATTATAGACAACCCCAAGGTGTCTATCACCAACCCCAACAATTTCAGACTAATCAGCAAATGAATGGGTATTATCACCCACGTGTCCCTGTAGGTCCCAACCAATGTTCATACTGCAAAGAGGAAGGTCATTTTAAATATAGTTGCCCTAAATTAATGCAACGGAATGGTAATGCGTATGGCGCAAGAGGTAGAGGTGGTCAGCAAGCTCCTAGAGGCAGAGGGCGTGGAAGTGTTCCCCAAAACGCGCGTCCTCTTCCGCCCCAAAACGCCATTAATAGTTTTGATCAGCAAGCTAATGCGACTAGTAATACGGCTCAGTATTACAATAATGATTATTATGCAGAAGATGGTGATGCAGAGAATAATGATTACTAGGACAGCCATAGACAGAGAGAGGGAGTTGTTTCAGTGCCAGTGGATCAGAGCGGACCATATGTTGAGGTGACTACAGAAAATGTAACGGAGCCTTTTCTGCTAGACACTGGTGCTGCAAAGAGTTCAATCATGCATTCCAAACTCCCTGGCGCACCTTTGTCTGGCGATATAAATGTTTCAGTAGGTTTTTCTGGCGCCCCGGTTAGGAACCCGATTTCCAGTCCCATGTCACTTTCCGTTGGACCTTGCGAGCTGAAAGCGCCCCTGATCCTGACAACGGGTTGTGGTGAGAATTTGCTGGGATTAGATTTGTTGAAAAGATTGCACGCTACACTGTATTGTTCTCCTTCAGGAGTACAACTTACATTAGGCAAGCAAGTGGTTTCTCCAATGTATTTGTCTAAAAACACGATGCCACCTGAATTGTCATCCCTTCCGGATGCCCTTTGGGCTACTGGTCCCAATGATGTGGGCCTCTTGGAAATACCACCATATGTGGTGACTTTAAAGGCTAATGTCAGACTGCCACGTATTCCCCAGTACAAGATCTCTAATGAAGGCCAGAAAGCATTGTTAGACATTGTCAGCGACTTGATTAATAAGGGTGTGATAGAAGAGACAAGAGGCAACGTTTGCAATAGTCCGATTTTACCTGTCTTAAAACGAACGGAACCTTCACAGCCACCTGTTTACAGATTTGTGATTGATCTTAGAGAGGTTAATAAGATTGTTGTGCCTCAGTTTCCGGTTGTCCCTGATATAACTGCCTTGTTAACGATGATTCCAGCCTCTGCTGCATGGTTTTCAGTGATCGATTTAAAGAATGCTTTCTTTAGTATCCCAATTGCAGAAGAGAGCAGAGACATTTTTGGTTTTAGTCTGGGAGGCCGAAGCTTCCGCTTCAAACGCGCTCCCCAAGGCTACTGCGAGAGTCCATCCATATACAGTCAAGCTTTGAAAGCGCAGCTTGATGCACTTGTTTTACCTAGTGGCGCTATCCTGATCCAGTACGTGGACGATTTACTGATCGCTGCGGATACTGAGAAGATCTGTAAAGGAGCCACATTGTCACTTTTGCGCCATTTATCCGCTTACCATCACAAAGTGTCTCTCTCTAAGCTGCAATATTGTCGACAAGAAGTGACCTATTTAGGTCATCTCTTATCGAAGGAGGGAAGGAGATTGACCCCAGAAAGAATTCAAGCCATTGCACAGTTGAGTGTGCCAAAGACACAGAGAGAAGTGCGTGCTTTCTTGGGCATCACCTCATACTGTAGGCATTGGATCCCTAGTTTTTCTTTGTTGGCAAAACCTTTATTAGCATTAACATGCAAAGACACACCGAATCCTATCCCATGGTCTGAAGAGTGTCAGAAAAGTTTTGTGGAATTACGCAATGCATTATGTTCAGCTCCTGTGTTGGGCACTCCTGACTATAGCAAGCCTTTTACATTGTATGTTCACGAGAAAGATGGATGTGCGTTGTCAGTGTTAACACAGCCTTTTGGCGACAGACCACGCCCATGCGCGTATTTTTCATCCACCTTGGACCCTGTAGCGAGGGCATTGCCAAGCTGTCTGAGAGCGACAGCTGCTGCAGCGATGTCTATCCGACAATCTGCTGGTCTGGTAATGGACAACACATTGATTGTCATGGTTCCACACGCTGTAGACACATTATTAAATAGAACCAAGACACAACACTTGACTAGTGCGCGATTATCAGGGTATGAACTCACACTGTTAGCGAATCACATACACATAAAAAGATGCAATACGCTGAATCCAGCCACATTATTGCCGATTCCAGCAGACTCAGATGAGATTGAGCAACATGACTGTCTGTTCAGGACAGAAGAAGAGACGAAAGGGAGAGTAGATCTCAAAGATACTCCCCTGACTGAGTGTGATGGCACTTTATGGGTAGATGGGTCATGTTTCAAACTCCCTAATGGTGACACGACTGCTGCATATGCTATCACGACTTTACATACGGTCGTGGAAACTGCACGAGTGCCACATAATTCGGCCCAAGCAGCAGAATTGATTGCCCTCACGAGAGCATGCGTGTTGTCTGAAGGAATGAGAGTGAACATATACACAGATAGCCAGTACGCCTTTGGCGTGGCTCATAATTTTGGGCGTTTGTGGAAAGAGCGTGGGTTCCTGACGTCGCATGGAGCTAAAATTCAGAATGGCAAGTTGGTGAATGATCTCCTTGAGTCACTGACCCTACCTTTGCAAGTTGCGATCATGAAATGCAGTGCGCATAGGAAAGTTACAGATGATGTTGGACGTGGGAATGCGTTTGCTGATGAGACCGCGAGAGAGACAGCACAGAATGTGAAGACTAGAATGTATGTTGCAGGCCCCGCAAGATGGGTTAATGATGTGGGAATGTGTGAGAACACAATAGAGAGTGTGAAGTCGCTTCAGGCTGAAGCTACAGAAGAAGAGTTAAGCAAGTGGAGAGAGAGTGTGGGTAAGTTGGATGAGAATGGTTGTTGGGTTGACCTGACAGAACATAGACGATGGTTGTTGCCTGATGCATATGTGCTTCCAGTGGTTACTATGGCACATGGAATGGCGCATATCAGTACGAAAGGTATCTGTAAGTTGTTGGCTCCAGTATGGCAGAATGTTGGGATTCCCAAGTGTGCAGAGAATGTGGTCAAGAATTGCATAGTATGTTTGAAGTACAACCCTGGTAGGGGAACCCCAACTCCGGCCGGTCATTTTGCACCCCCATCATGTCCATTCGAAGTTTTGCAGCTGGACTTTATTCACATGGAAAGATGCAACAACCTGAAATATGTATTGGTGGTTGTTTGTGCTTTCTCCAAATGGATTGAGGCTTATCCTCTGAAAGATAACACTGCCCTATCCACAGCCAAAGCCCTTGTGAAGGAGTTTTTCCCCAGGTTTGGGATGCCGAGAATGGTATGGTGTGATAATGGTAGTGAGTTTGTGGGTAAAGTGATGAAGAATGTATGTGAAGGGCTAGGGATAAAGCAGAAGTTCCACGCTGCAAATCACCCCCAATCAGCTGGACTGGTTGAACGCTACAATGGAGCCTTAAAGCTCAAGCTGGCCAAAATCCAGGCGAGCACTGGTCTTAAATGGCCTGACGCTCTGCCTCTAGCACTCTTGTCCACCAGAATGACGATACACTCACGAGTGGGCCTTAGTCCCTATGAAGTAGTCTTTGGCCGCCCGGCCAACGTATGGGGTGTGCCAAGGCCTACGAAGTTCAGTGAGATTGAGCATCCAGTACTGCTCGATTACCTGTATGATTTGACTGTTAAACTGCGTGTTTTGCACCAACAGGTACATGATACTCTTCCCCAAGCCTCTGAACCTCCTGGACACCCTATCAACCCTGGCTCGTGGGTCCTGGTCCGGAATTTCCAGCGTAAGGGCAACGACGAACCTCGCTGGATCGGCCCCCATCTTGTTCTTCTTTCGACAAGATCAGCAGTGCGAGTGAAGGGGAAGAAGCACTGGATTCATGGTACTCACTGCAAGGTAGTTCCCTTGCCTCTGCCATATGACCAGTGGGTCAACGAGGGTATCGCCGACTCAGAGACAGACATTGTACCTCGCTTTGTACCATTCAGTGACGCACGCCTAAAAGACACAGCTTCAGTCCAAGAGAGTGACAATATTCTGCAGGAAGCTGTGCCGCCATCAAATCGACTGGACACTACTGAGCCTGAACTTTTGTTTCAAGACCAAACAGCACCTGGCCATCTCCGCTATAACTTGAGACCTAGGCCCATGGACAAATAAAGATTTCCTCATTATTTCCCTTTTGACATTTTTTTGCTCTCCCATCTGAAGGACTTTCTTGATTTTTGTTTTTCGAACCACCATCCGGGTTCTGCCGCAGGGTCGCGGTGCCAAGACTTTGGGGTACAGGCCGAAGACGCTAGGTCAACGGTTCTGGTTGGTCTAGGGCGTTTCCCTGGACTGACAGGCGTACTCCTTAGCAGAAGAAACTCATCCACCGCGAGCGGCCCGAGTAGAGGATGGAGTTTTGTAGGATGGAGAGACCGATTGAGGAAATGAACTCTCAAACAAGGATGTGTAGAATTGTGAAAAGTAAATGTTTTGTCTTTTTGTGCTTTGTTACACTGTGTAGTATCATGATGTTTATTGTAGGATGTGTGTTTTTCTCTGCTCCAAAACCCATTGCACCCACTCAACAGCCTATATCTCTTTCTACTGCCTCCTCTCACTCTTTTCACCCTTTGCCTGAGCACGAACAGACCCGACGATCAGAGTTCGTAAATAACTCGTTTATCCAACTCTTGCACCAGCACCAACTGGTAATGAATACGACCAATTGCTGGGTCTGTGGGTTAATGCCCCATACCACTAACAAGGGTATTCCCTACCTGGTGCTACCGTACAGTTACAATGGATCGTCATGGGCATTCCAAACCATGTTTCTCTACGCCCTAGATACATACTCCCCTCGCCCACCGCGTTCCATCAGACCCATCACCAATAATAAGGCTTTGATGAAAGGAGTTGCCGATATGAGTAGGGATATTAATGCATACTCGTCCATTCCCAAAGAAGAGCTGAGACCTTATGTAGGATGGAACGCGACGGGGTATAGTATTAGTCTGGGTGAAAGACAGCGAAAAATCTCATCTCCAATCTGGGTCGTACCCCACCTGGGTCGGTTCTGCTTACAGGGTAATGGTCAGAATCCTAGGGCTCAACTGGGAAGAAGTGACTGTACTGAAACGTACACTTTCCCGTCACAGTTTTCCCCTGCGTTTTTGGCTGCTAAGGGCACATATTTCATCTGTCATGACCGAGCATATACATGGTTGCCCCCTGATTTCTCGGGCACATGTTATATTGCGAACTTGCTACCGCCGACATTTACTGCCGCCTCCGACTATCACAAGACCAGAGTTGTGAGAGGCGTGATTAGTAAGGAGGACACTGCCGGTCAGGAAGCAGGAGACTTTTTCCTGGGTTTCCTGCCGTTTTGGGGACCTATGGTCAATAGTAGGAACCTGAGACAGCTGACTCGTGTGGTTGAATCCACCGTCAATGTAACGGCTGGTGCCCTTAGTAATTTGACAGCTGAGCTCCAAGCGGATCGCCTTATGACTTTGCAGAACCGCATGGTTCTAGACGTTATTCTTGCAGACCGCGGTGGGGTATGCAAGGTCATCCAATCCAGTTGCTGCATTTTCATACCAGATAATGCTCCAACAGTGTATCAAGCCATCTCCAAACTCCATAAAATATCTGAAGCCATACACGTGGATAAGGGAGATTGGTCACTGATGGGATGGTTCTGGGAATTGATATCTGCCTGGGGTTGGAAAGTTCTGATGGTCATTGGAATGATCTTAGCCATTCTTTTCCTGTTCTGTCTGTGTATACAGTGTGCTCCCGCGATATGTGGCCTCTGTGCTACCTTATGTGTAAGGAAATCTGTATCGAGGGACGAGCTAAGTAATAGGATGATGCTACAGCAACATCTCCATGACTTCGTGAACATTGACCTAGACTCGGATTAAGATGAGTATAGTGATTGCCTATGTAAGGGCAAAAGGAGGGTCTGTCGTACTTTGGTATTCGGAACCGCGTAGGAGACAGGACCCTACCCCTGTCTATTTTGGTATTAGCGAACCGCAAATGGTAAATGCGGCACGTACGAGTGCTTTATGTGCCGTTCTAGCTACGAATGCACTGTGTACACGTATTCTGCTCAACTACGCGGGTTCCATTTTGGAAGCAGTGGCCATCTTGTCATTGCCCTCACATAGGCTATGATGGAGTTAATACGGGCCTCACAGTACACGGGCTTTCCCTCTGACTTCTCTGTGACCTGGGCAGCTGGCTCTGCTGCCCCGGGTCAAACCGGTCTCACGAGCTCCCCTTCCTCCTTCCACCTGTGATTCGTATCAGGGCTTGACCCGTCATAAAACCCTTTCATTCTACACAATCCCCCGGCTAATCTCTTCCACACCTGCTTGTTCTTGCTTTATGACTCGTTTCCCAAAACAGGAGATGCTCATATTTATTGGGGGGTCTATTTACTTCAAACATGGGATCTGAACCTTCCTGTGTAAATCATTGTGGGCTGGCCGAACTGGAATGTGGGATGGTCATCATGACTCTGCCTTTTCTTTGTAATGTACACTTATATATTGCCGTATCATAAAACCTAGGAATGTATGCTTGAGGCCAGAAAAAGGGTATTTAAGATGAAGTCCGTTTCTATGATTTTCAGCAGTCTCCTGAGAACATACACGCTGTTGTACTTCTAGGATACCTGTCATTGGTCTGCAGCCAATAAACGATTCTTTGACTTCACCCAGAAGACTCTGTGTTTCTGTAGGTCCGGAACAGGGTGAAACCCCGAAGTCATAGGGTGTGTGCCCCTGCACCGCTGGGACTAAAATACCCAGTACTTCACTAATTGAATGCATTGAGTCATAGACTTTATTGATTACACCCAGACACACCCCTCCAACTTTAGACCAATTTCGCTCCTCCCACACCTGAGTAAGATCCTGGAGAGCCATATCACCTCCTCACTCTCCACCTACGTTGAGGCCCATCGTCTCCTGGCGGACCACCAGGCCGGTTTTCGGCCTGCACATTCTACGGAATCTGTTGTCCTCTCAGTGGTTGATGAGCTCAGACGTAGTGCTGACATCAATTCTCCCCAGGCCTTAGTTCTTCTCGATCTCTCCGCCGCCTTTGACACGGTCGACCACTCCATCCTCCTCGACCGTGTGAGGGGCGCCGGACTACAGGGGTCGGCCTTGACCTGGCTTACCTCTTTTTTAGCAGGCCGTACTCAGGCTGTTCGTTTGGAAGGCTTCCTTGCACCTACCCGCGCTGATTCCTGTGGGGTACCCCAAGGCTCCTCCCTCTCCCCCCTCTTATTTAACCTTTACACACACACCCTCATTGCTGCTCTACAGGATATCGAGGTCACGGCGTTCAATTACGCCGACGACCTCCAGCTCATCTTTAACCTCTCCTCCTCTTACGACTCAGTCTCTAGGGTCCACTCCACTCTTACTTTCATTTACAACTGGATGAGCCTTAATCAATTAAAATTGAATCCCGATAAGACGGAGTTCGTTCTCATCGGTGGTCCTTCCAATCCCTGGTCCCCTGCTTTCTGGCCTCCCATCTTTGGTTCCCCCTCGTCTCCCTCTGCATCTGTTAAAACTCTGGGCATCAAAGTCAGCCACGACCTCTCTCTGCGTCCCCAGATAAGCTCGGTAGTCTCCTCTTGCTTTCTGGCCTTAAGAACCATCCGGAAAGTCTCGTGCTACTTCACGGTCGACGCCCTTAAACTCATTATCCTGGACATGATCTTATCTCGTTTAGATTATGGCAACGCTTTGTATGTGGGCATTCCTGCCTGCGAGGGTCGTCGCCTGCAGCTCATCCAAAATCAAGCGGCTCGCCTTATTTATAGGCTCCCCAAGTTTAGTCACACCACCCCCCTGCTTAAGACTCTCCACTGGCTCCCTATTAGGGAGCGCTCGCTCTTTAAGATGGGCTGTCTGACCTTTATGTCTTTAGCTGGTATTGCCCCCGCATTTATTAGATCCAAGATCAATGCATATGTTCCTACCAGAAACCTTCGCTCCTCTACCCAGTTCCTTCTGCTTGTCCCCCGATCCCGCAAGAAGAAATCGGGTGGCTCCAGGTTTTCCACACTCGCCCCCCTTTTCTGGAACACACTCCCTCTGGCAATTAGGTCTATTCTCTCTTATTTGGTCTTCCGATCAGCTCTGAAAACTCATCTTTTCTCCTCTGCCTATTCTTCTTAAATTCTCAATCCTCTTTCTTCCTCAGTTTCAGTTTCCTTCTGCAGCGCCAAGAAACCGTTTGGTAATAGAGCGCTATATAAAACCCTTTCAACTTCAACTTCAACTACACACCCAACTGATTGTGTAGCTTTGTAAGGAGTCCACCTAGGACCACAAGGGTACTACTGCACAAGATCACATGACACTACATCTCCCCCTTTGTTAAATAAAAAATATGGACAACATATATACATTAGAGTTCCTCAGGGCAACAATGGTGTAAGCCTCAAGTGGGCGGGCATAAATTAATTTTCTTTCCTAGAAAGAGTAGTAAAAGATAATACTGCCAAATGTATTATCTGCACAAATTATAACTGCCTTCTGCAAAATAACTGCTGCGATTGCTGGGAATTAAAGAACCACCAGCAAGGCCACTGAAAAAGAACAGTGGCTGGTTTGACCATCACTGCTCACGTGAGAATCGGAACCTCAAGTAAACCTTACGGATCATACAAGAAATAGAGAAGAGGTTAAAATCCTGAGATGTATTTTTAAACAGGCTTTAGATAAGAGGAAAGTGGACTTACAAGAAAGGGCTTGGGCCAACTTGGAATAGGCAGCAGTAATGAGAGACACTACATTGTTTTGGAAAGTAATTATCAGCCCTTTCTTAACGGCTCTTGTCCAACAGGCAGATTGGTTATGACACTATGGTGGGATTTTTAACCATAATGATGGTTCAGATTCGTCCACTGATTACATGAACCTTGTAGGGCCTTCACACCTAAAACCACTTGCCTTAGAAGAGGTAACTTTTGCCCTGGAAAAGTGTGTCAACGGAAAGGTAACTAGCCCGAAGGGGTACCCATAGATACTTTAAAATCACATATTCCTCTTTGGTCACTCATATTGACGTAAGTATGTAATGCAGCAGCCAGTGGTTATTTGCCTGTATCTTAGATGGAGAATATAACAGTACAGATCTTCCTAAAGGAGGACAGAGCGGATGCAAGGCACTATCGTCCCATATTCCTTCTGGACTCAATGGCCAAATTAATAGGTAGAATTCTCCTGGGGAGATATGAGACGTGGGCTACTGACAATCAGGTGCTCACGGACTCGCAGTATGGTTTCAGGAGGGAGGTCGGTACCATGGAGCAATATGTTAACTTACACCTTCTCATCAATAAATATACTCTATTCATTTATTTTTTGCAGATCTGAGCAGTGCATTCCATCTGGTAAACCATGCTAAGTTGTGGCAGATGTTGGTAAAAATGGGTGCCTTCGATCCCTTCCTCCAACAGTTGGTCAAACAGACTCCCTCCTTCGTGCGTGACACGACAGATATCCTCCACATAATAGAGGACACTCATGACATAGATGAAATCACTCTCCTTGTCACGTTGGACGTTATACACTAACATCCCTCAACATGCCACCCTGAATGTCATTGAAATAGCACTCAGTAATATCTAATCGACCTCGCCTATTCCGGTCTCATTCGTCATGGAGTGTGCAACACTGGCACTTACAGAAAAAATGTTTGAGTTCAAAAAGCAACTTTTCCATCAATCCCAAGGTACTTCCATGGGGAGTACCTTCGCCCCTAGGTTAGCTTGCCTCTACATGCCAGCCTTTGAGGAACAAACCATCCTACATCCAAGCAACCCATACATTAACAACTTGAGGCTGTGGCGAAAGTACATAGATGATATTCTCATTTTTTGGAAAGGTGATTTATCTACCTGCATAAACTTCTGCCAATGGAATAATTCTCAGAATGAGTACCTCAATTTCACCCACACTATATCAGACTCCTGCGTCCCATTCTTGGATCTCAACATGATCTCCATGATGGACAGTTGTGTACCACTCTCTTTAAGAAACCAACAGAAAGGAACAGTCTGTTACTGTATAGTAGTAGTCATCACCCGAGAGCCCTTAAAGACAACCTGCCCTTTTGGCAATTTTTGCACTAGGAGAAACTGTAGTTCTATAACTGACTACAAAACTGAGGCGCAGCTTCTAGCAAACAATTTGAGACAGAGAGAATATCCACAACGCCATATCATGAACTCCATGAAGAGGGCTAGAAACAAACCCCTGGGAGACTTTGTTGGAAAACACCACTAAAGAAACTATGGAATCCATAACATGCGTAACTTCCTTTACCACTGACTCAGACCGCATCAAGGCCACCATTAAAAAACACTGGGGTATGCTATCTACCTACTGGCTCCCTACAGATACCTGCACCAAGGTTTGCTTTAAAAGCAACACAAAATCTCAAGGATATTCTCATACACACGAGACCTAAGACACAACACACAATTGAACAAAGATCCCTGTGGGATCTGCCACCTGTCAAGGGCCATTACCCGTGTGGAACATGCGTTGTGTGCCGTCAGACTACACCCATGAAGGAGATAACCCTTTCTGAGACCATCGTGTAGAAGATGATGAGGTACTAATTGCAATACTACACATTGTATCTATCTCATCCTCTGCCCCTGTGACATGAAATACATAGGTATGACCATGAGAACGGTCAAAACACGCATCACCGAGCAGAAGAGCAATAGCCGATGCCAACGAGTGACGACTAAACTGTACACTCATTTTAAGGAATTCAACCAATCCCCTGATAACCTTCGTTGGTTGGTACTCAAGGCTCATCCCTAGATCAATAAAAAAACATTGTTCAGGCTTGAACAGAGGTGGATACATCGCCTCTCCAGTGATCGGCTGGGGCTTAATGATGATATTCCCTGGGGTTCCATTTCTTAACGGGTGATCCAAGAGACATACCTCTCAGCTTGGACACACAGACTTTGTTCCATACTATGACACTGTTTTACATCGGTCATATACACGTTCCTCCCTGGTGTTAAAGATCTGCACTGTGTAAGAGCAATAATGAGAAATGTATTGACCATCATGAAGGATGGCACCATTGGGTGCTCGCACAAGGCATATGCCTTACCTACTAGCCACTGGTAGTATTCCACTGACATGACATCACTATGAGCTACTTTCCATGTCTGTATTTCTCAATACACTATTACTCTATCGGCACAGGATTTTTTTAACATTACAAAATGGCCATCACAGTTAACAACCATTCCTGGTTGACTCTGAATCCAATGCCCCCTAACTTTCACCATTCAGTCACAGACATCAGGATTGCATATCATAGCAGGCAAGTGACTCCCTGATATCCCCCGTTATATCCCACGACATTACAACCATGCTGTGATTAGAGGAGGCTTTCAATAGTACCAACCCATATACTCACGTATTCTAACCATACCGTTTGAGTTCCTATAACACGCTCCAAGATTGCCGATAGATTAATACAACCATTTCCGGTCTTGTATATCATAACAGGCAAGCGACTCCCTGATATCCCCCGTTATATTCCATGACATTACAACCATGCTGTGATTAGAGGAGGCTTTCAATCATGCCAATCCTTAGACTCACGTATTCCAATCATACCGTTTGAGTTCCTAAAACACACTCCAAGATGGCCGATAGATTAATACAACCATTTCCGTTTTTTTTTTATACACCTGCTACACCTTACAGCAGAGGCGTGTCAGACGCTGACCACTCCCCTACTAAGCGACCGGATGGTATAACTGTGTTTTTGAAATGCAGTCAGTTACCAACCGGTCCCGGCAGAGAGGGTAGGTCATTCCGCCTACAAACGTTGGATCTGAGGTGAGTGGCAGACAGAATTACGGGCTATACCGACCCGACATCCAGCAACGCTGGTACCCGACGGGTTACGCTTCAGCATACCGAGGTGCCCTTTCTGAAGTTCTCTTGGGTACTTTATGTGACCGGAGGGACGTTGCGAGCACCCAAACACAGTGATGCCATAGCCCACTAAACCTGGGGTCTCCGTTCAGGGCTCTGGGTTGGGCTGAGAATGGTGGAACCACATCCCTGGGCAGCCCGGTCCTCCGGTTATCATAAGACCTGGTTGACATGGAGAGAGATACACCACGCCCACTGATACGCTCCCTAGCGTGTTACCAAGTTTTTACTGGTTTGTATGGGGTGGGCGATGGTGCCATAGATTCGAGCAACCTCATCTGGAGAGTCACGTTTTGTTTTTTCCTAGGACAATACCTTCGAGTGTCCCCAACGCCTGCCGGCTACTGTTGAGGCATTACCCCTATTAATATTTATAAGAGTCCCTACACCACTACCCTGCTTGGACAGTTGTCCTAGTCTTTGCATAGCCGCAATTTTACCTTCTTATTATATATGTTTCACAGGAGGACCCCTCACTACACGGGTCTTAGATGATAATGTGATCAAAATTGTTCATCACTAAACACAATTATGTTTGTCTTCTGAAGTGACTTTATGACACGTTAAGGGTGACACACGAACGTTGGAGATAGAGATAACCATGTTGTCATGATTACCACCAACATGTTGTGTTTTTTAACATTTTGCTTTGTTTTTAGGTCATCCTCAGCAGCTGTGGGTTATCAACCCTCAGCGCCAACCGTGGTAGGCAGGTTCCCCACTTCCCACGACGTGTAGATAGTTTTTCACAAGGTCCTGATGAATTGCCATAGATCCTCCTCACAATAGGAGGCAAGAAACATATTGACCCATTCAGAGTAGAGCGCTTTTATCTAGTAACATCTTGTAACATTACTACAGTCGCCACTCTCATAGTTTAATCCAGGTGGAGAGCCATCTTGAATAAAGTTACTTCTTGTACTCTCCAACCTGTTTTTACTCACTTTTTTCACTATATCACATCTACACTTTCAAAAGCCCCTTACTCACACCTCACCTAACGGCAAGGAGCAAAAGATCTCCGTTAAGGAGCCCCTCTATGGGTGCCCGTTGGGTATTGCAGCACCGAAACGATGAGGGGCAGACCCATATGATGAAGCATGACACCTAACTGGTTAGGTGTGTGAGGGTCCTAGTTCCGACAGGAGCAATTCCTCTTCTACGAATCATTGGATGCCCTTTTAGTGATATCACCATATATCATATTCGGTTACTCCTCTCTATACACATCTAAGGAACAGCATACTCTCTTTTTCTTGCCCACATAGAGATCATTACATTCCTGTCACAATTGTATGCCTGTTTGACTGCTGGATTACGAAATGGGCCAAGGGGGAAATGCATGCCACAATTTAGGGTTACACGTCGGATCCGTTAAGGCAATGTCCTCAACCCACCTTGTTTTCACTCTATATTAATGGGGTGGATGAGACATTACAAAAGATGTACACCGATGTCCCAAGATTCGTAGGCGACCAACTCCGGTCCTCTGATATGCAGACGATGCGGTGCTGATATCTAGAACCACTAGTGGCATAAGGTGCTGATTAACACCTTTGTCTCGTATATGGAGGAGAAAGATTTCAAACTTGACCTCAAGAAAACCTTTACAACGTTTGTGGAAAAGGGAAAGCTAAAAAGAGAACTCACTATATCAACGGGGATGAGCTAGCTGAAACTCAAAACTTTGAATACATAGGCATAAACATTCTCTAGTAGTGGACACTGGGGTTCAAAGTTGCAAATTGGGAAACTGATATTTTTAAGATCCTCAGAAGGCCTCTTTAGATTTGCTGCCAAAGTTGGGAACAAGCCTATTAGCTATTTACTGATACTGTACAAAAGCAAATGTTTAACTAGCATCTGCTGTGGGGCCTCCCTGTGGGGTATGGAAAACTGTTCATTCCTACAGAGACAGGAGAACCTTTTTTCTATGTAGACATTTGGCAGTGCCCAGCTCAACTTTTACATATATTGTCATAACAAATTGACTGTCCCTTGTTTAGAAAACAGCACCCAGATAAGGACGATTACACTGTGGCACAGTATATGGAACAAAGTAGGCAGCAAGTTTACTAAAGAGATTATAACAGACTGCCTAACACTTGAGCACTGATAGAAAATGTCATGGCTGGTGTACGTGCATAGTCTCTTAAAGGAGGTGGACGGGAACATTAGTACTGAAGATCCTGTTAGAGTTTTATGTTACAGCAGTAAAGAATTGAAAACAAGCAACATAGATTTTATCTTACAAGATTACAGACAGGCACTCTGCACTTTATGGTAACTTTCCCTAAAATGGGGGCTTTGGCTACCAAGTTACCTAATGTGATGCTAAATCTTCCCAGTCAACATTGCACTTTATTTTTTTCCTCAAGTTTTATAGAGATGTAAGGAAACAAGTTTTTCAACACCTGAAAAAAGTATCCATTACAAGGATGCCTTTAATTTCATCTAGAAACTTGATAATGTGGGATTATGTTATGCAATCGCTGTTTACATTTTAACTGCTATTAATTGGAAGAAATCTTATTCTTATTTGGTACCTTTACCATATGAGGTCGAATAATGAGGCAACTTTTACTGTGGCCCGCATACGTAAGTATTTGTGTTTTAAATAGCAGTTGACTTTGTTTGCATTTTATTTGGAACAAATACCTCATTTTATTTCATTATTGCACATGTCCTGTCTGATTGATTCAGTCTTTTGACTTTGAAGATTTTATAAATTGCAATTATCGAACATCATTATCTTGCATGGTATCCAAATATTTAAATTGTAAAGATATCATGATATCGTAAGGCGATCTGGTAGAGTATGTTAGACCATGATGTAATGTTAATATCTCGAAATAAGATGATTTTTCTACATATTATTGAACTTTATCTATATTTATAGTGATGCTACCCAGATGGATTTTGACTCCTGTTATAGACTTGATGCTGCTTATTTTAAACCCTTTTTAGGTCTCGCACAGCGCGAGACATTTAGTAGGTGAAAAACGGGGTATTCAGGCTCACGCACGCATTGCTCCGCCCATTGCCTATTGGTGTCTATTACGCGCTCGGTGCGCGTAATAGAGCCTCAGAGCATGTGCGCGGGCGCACGCGCCTCGCTTGACCACGATTACTTTCACTTTCGCGGCCGCTTTGATGTTTGATCGCGATCACTTTCGCGGCTGCACGGCTGCTTGTTTTTTAGTGCAAACAAGGGTCAGTGATTCTTATTACTAGAGGGGCAAATTGAAGCCTCACCATGTGAGCACCATCTTTGCAGTGTGGACCTGTGATGCATTGCTTTGCCCCACAGGTGCCCTCCTTACACGCAAGCCCTCCTCTTTTTTTCTCCTCTTTAATTATCCCTTCAGGTCATGGTACCATAATCCTTAGCCTGAATTATTAATGCGCAATTTTCCCCCTTGAACCAAACCATTCTTCGCAAGCTGCTAGTTTCTGGACAGCCCTCTCTATTTCCCGTCGAATACAGCTCTCTCCCCTGCTTGCAAACAGTGCCCGTTCCATGTTCCAAATAGCCTACCTCATATACATGCCTGCACCTTTTCTGTCACGTGCTGTCACTTACCTCACAGGGTACTGCAACATATAAAATATAAAACAATATACAGCATACCTAATATTTCACATCGCACAACATAATAGCAGAAAACATAAGATGACAAACTTAACACAGTAAAGTAACCTGTAACATACCAAACAAAAAATGTTGATGAACGTACTCATTTCATACTCCAATGTAAAATAAAAATAGATGTTAAAACCCTCCTCGCCTTTGGAAAGGAGAGCCTGTGCAACTGAAGTAGTTATCGATTCTTGTCAGCAAACACTACGTAAAAACTTTCCTCCACAATGCTTATTTTTCCTTAAAAATGTACAGCCCCAAAATAAGATTTATATTTAACTGCTGGCAAACTCAGCTAGTTCACAATTGTAACACGCCGTTCGTGCATTTCATTCAGCATTGCAAAAGACTAGATATCTAGAAAATACAGTGATTATTAACAGTTTTTAAATATTTTACACATACAAGACATTTAAGAAGATCAATTATCACGGAAACGTAACTTTATGGCACAAATAAGAGCATAACACTTTTCTGTGCTGCAGTCTAATGCCATCTGCAGGAGGAGGGGTGATACACGGTGTCAAAGCTGTTGACGAATCCTAAGGAGCCATGGCTGCTACACCCCAATCTTCCAGCGGCATCTATATTGTGCACAAGATTGGCAGGATCCAAGCTTGGAAGTGATCCCTTGTGGAATCCCGCTTAATGACCTTTAAAAATGTGATTAGCTTCTAAATAAGCTGGAAAGTCCCTCTAGTGTACAACATTTTGGCAGCAAATAGCAGATGAGGAATTGGTTAAAAAACTAGTCTGGCATTGTCTTGCTGTATGGGATCCAGTAATTTTGGTTTTCTTTTTCTTTTCACAAGTGGTCTCACCACTGTTAAGGTATCAGACATTTCTTTGAAGAACATAGATAGCAGTTTCCATAATTCTACCAGCTGATAGAACTGTTTGTGGTGGTTTGCAATAATTCTAAAAATTACTTAACCTATATATTTTTGGCGCCAATGTCCGTCTTATAACCCCCTACGTTTTTTGGGGGGGGTTCAATCGGGGGCTGCAGTTGTGATTTCTGTAGATCACTGTGACGTGTACACTCAGGTGATTGAGCACGTTCAGTTCACTCTATGCAAACTGACTTTAAATTCTGGATTTCATCGCCATCTACTCACCTCGTTTTATAGCACACGTCACGATTTGTAAACAATCAGTAAATGTCACCAAATTATGACAAATCACCCATTACCTAGATCACTAGTCTCAGTGAGAAACTAGTGGGTAGGGGGAGAGAAAGATAGTTGATTGGTCCGATTGGTGTTGGCAAAAAGCAAATATGTGGAATAGGCTCATTTCTCTACGAAAGGGAGGAGGGTGTGTCGGGGGATCTATGCGCATACAGCTGAAGAGGTTAGAACAGGTTTACATGAGTATCTCTGCAGATCAATCTAGCTACATAAATATGGCTTATGTATTGTTTTTGCCACCACACGTTTTGAGGGCTATTGGGGAAAGAACATTGAAGTAGGTTAGTGACCTTGCATAAGCAGTTCATGAGCACTGTGGCTGTTTAAGACGCTGCCTTGACTATTATGTATTGCAGAAGGTACTTATTTTAAAATGAACAGCATAATATAGAACATAACTGTCTTGCTGAAAATGTGATAAGATGTCACTCATCCTGTCACACAAAGTTAAGAAATTTGTTAACTAAGGAAACTCAAAACTTGGCAGCCATGAATATAGAATTATTTCTAAGCTCATTCTGGGGGTTTTGTTTTACATGTGGTTGCTGTGAGTTTATTAGTATTGTCCTCATATTGTATCTTGTCTTGTGAATGTTTCGTATTTTTCTGTTCCTTGAACGTTTGTCAACTGGTGACATTGACATCAAATTAAACGATGAGCTGGTCTGAATGATTTAATTATTAGTGATTCCAACACATGATTCAACTACAAGTTAATGCACCATTAACTAGTTCAATTTTTTAAAGCTATTGTCTCATACTCGTAATTTTGACTCTTTGCAATCGTGCCTTAGTCAAAATTCCAAATGGCAAAATGTGACTATATGATATGTATAGGATATTCAGTCCAAAAGGGAAGGCTCAAAAGTCGGATCTTTATCAGGAAGTTTATAAACCAGTATGAACCTTACTGTCTTATTCTGAAATGTGGTTAGTGCTTCTGTTTCTGGAAATAAAATTTTTGAGGAAGCAAAAATAGGTTCACTCATGGTGGATTGGTACTCTGTCATCTTTGCATTTGCCAGTTTTAGCTCGACGAGCGGTTTTGAAATTGTTTTTAAGTAACTCAGTCAAAATGTGATTTCGCTTAGTTTCCATCGCATAAAAAGTACATACATATAAAAAGACAAAATAAATATACAGTAAGTTCATAATCACTAATAAAACCAGTTCTAATAATTCATTAAAATGTCTAGCTGGAAATGTATAACTTGATTTCTTTTTTTTTACTTAAAAAAAAAAAAAAAATCGGTGAAAGATACTTCATCAGGAAATTAGTATAAATTCGCATTAACGATACAAGTGTTAACCCCAACGTGCTCAGTCTATAATAGTCATATCCAGAGGCTTCGTGAACACTTATGATGAATTAAGTACAGCAGCTAAAACGATATGTTCTAAATCACTCAGTTGTCATAAAACACGATTATCAAAGGCCGTCCTACCAATGACTCCGCTTTTACCTTAAAACAGATGGGATCGCCTGAGATTCAGACAAGCCAAAAGGTACGAGGTAACTATGACAAACCAGTGGTCCGTTAAGCTGTTGGATAAAGGCTAGTGCTGGATGACACGGTCTAAAGTTATACCTGCGCGAAAGCAAAACAATAAATCTTTTTTTTGGTGAAGAGCAAAATGTGCTAAAAAAAAAATAAGCAGTGTAAATCTGACTGAATTGTCACACAGTCTCAGGGGCACAGGCTAAGCTCACTCAAGGAATGTGAATTTGCGGGGTGGCCAAGCATCATTGGAATGCAGTTTTAAACAAAATGTTGTTAAGATAAAACTGCTGCAGATTCTGTATAAAAGCTATATAAGACTGGGCACCTTGGTGGGGTGGGGGGGACGGACGAGGCACTTGATACAGACTTACAGTAGATTTGTTCTTATTTGCCTCCCATCTATTAGCAGCTGCCCTTGCAAAAAAATATTTCATTTAGCTTCGTCTTTGTAAATGACAAGAATGTAGAAGGAAACTCAAATAATTCTGGGAGCCCCAACTCCGCCACAGTACACTTTGCATATTGCAACCAGTGGGTCTTAGGTGGGAAATCAAGGTTTAAGCAATCCCTCAATACAGTTTGGTTGAAAGTAACGGTCTCCCTCCTCCATATCGAGAGCCAAAGTAGAATTGGCGCAAACCTAATTGTCTCTGAAATATATGGTAAGCCTAGCTTGCTATGGCTTATAAAGTTAAAAAACTTTGGGGCAAAGCTAAAAGTCTTTTACCAAATGCATCCTCAGCTCGCTGAAGCAATTCGAGATCCACCGAACCCCACACTGCAGCCCCATAAGTAGCGATGGAGATAGCTTTGGCTGTATAAATATCTAAAATTTCGGGAATAGGTTTCCACCCCAATTTCTTCGTAAAGTTGACAATTGCCGCCATGCTTTTTTCTAGCATCAGTGCTCTGTTAGAAACCATATATTTCCAGGAGAATTTCCTGTCCGAGTATTCCCAAGTAGGAAAACATTTCAGCCACCTCAACCCTTCGATTTTCTATATGGAAAGCTGGAGATTTTTTTGAGCTTGCCCCGGAGAGGAGTTCAAAGGTCTTAGATTTGTTCACATGGAGATCCAAGTTTTCATAAAGGTGGCATAATACTCTGAGTCTCTGCAGTGCTTGACCAGTCCCGGTCATGAGCACTGCAGTGTCTGCATAAAGGATAGGGAGGAGACATGATCCAATAAACGGGGCCACTCTAGTGTTCCCTGCTAAAACTACCTCCACTCTGTTAGTGTAAAGTGTAAATAGAAATGGTGCTAGTACGCACCCCTGTCTAAAGCCCCGTTCGATGTCGAAGGACTTAGTGCACTCATAATCCCTACCATAACAAACACATGGTCAGCTGGGAATACATCTGTCTTATGAAAGTTAAAATTGGCGAGGTCATCTCTCATCTCCTCCATTATAGCCCACAGTTTAGAATGGGGAAACCCAATGGAATGCAGCTGTTCAATCCATAAAGGCAATGAGAATTTTTGCCTTTCTTGGCCACTGTATACTTAGATATCCCCATGCTCGGATTAAGATACTGGTCGTTAGTACCTTTGCTCTTTCTACTGGGCCTTAGCTAAAATGTTCTTTTCCTCCACCCACTCCTCCAACCTGTGTAATAGCATGCATCCCTTGAGTTTAGCCATACTATCAATCAATTAAATAGGTCTGTAATGTTTAGGATTTGACTTATCCCCTTTTATATAGGAACAATTATAGCTTGCTTCCATGATGTTGGTGAACCTGTCTTTTCTATTGTGTTGAACACGTTCGCCATTAGCGGTGCCCATAAGTCCTGATGCTCCAAAAAGAAGCCGATAGGTACCACATCAGGGCCAGAAGCTTTCAGGGCACTGCACTGATCCAGTGCTCTTTACATATGCCACCTCAAATAACAGGTGAGGTGTTCAATCCCCCAAGGAATATCTCTGTGTATTATCTATGGGCCCAGAGGTAGTCTGATATATCTTCTTGAAATGGGCCACCCCCCCCTCTTCCTCTATATACATGTCTAATGTTGGACCTGTTGCATCCTTTAACAAGCATTGGCATAACCAATAGGTCTCGCCTTTGGGACCTTATAAGTTTTTACCCATGCAACAATTGCATAACTAAATACTTATAAGGTCCCAAAAGCGAGACCTATTGGCTATGCCAATGCTTGTCTAGTTTCTGCATATGGTGGCGCAGGATGCTGTTTGCCGCTCAAATAAACGTAATCTGTGAACTGCTGGTACCGTGAGGAATACAGAAGTGAGGCGAACATTTACAAAGTTAGCAGCACGCTGTTATAAGGTACAGAAGAACCGGGTGGAGTTTTGCACTATGATTCCCAGACTTCCTTGTTTTTATATAGCGCTTTCCAACCGCTGATATGCAGTTTCATAGAGCACAGCCAACTCCATGATACTCAGTTTACCGACCATGTAAAGATGGATCACTGAGTTTGCCCAGCTCAGATTTCAATAGTTACCGTAAGTTCCAACAGATCTCCGCAGCTGGAGCATAACCAAGTGAGCTATCTAGCGGTTTAAGAACAGCAGCACATGCAATGATAGAAGAAACCTGACATCTCTGATGGCCGCAGCTATAAAGAGTTGTTACCCTGCCGCACTGCTGTTTACCATCCCTAAGGAATAGAGGGCTCTTCGTGGGGTCAACACTGCTCCCTACAGCGTGCGTGAGAACATGTGCGCCCTATATGTTCTCTCTCCCGTACCCCATGAGTGCTAGAGCAGGTTTGTTTTAGTCATGTGCCGTAAACGTTGCTGTACCCTCAAACTCCGTAAAGTGTCCGACAGCATTTGAGTCCTAAGTGTTCGAGTGACCACTGAAAGTGCTAGAAAGCGTTTCCATGGCACGCTCTCATGTGGTTTCCTAGCGCTGCCGCGCGGCATACCTGGGACAAGATGAGGCTCCCAGAGACTGTACTCTAGAGGTGCACCTGTACCCCGGTTTCGCTTCTGTAGACGTACAGCGTAAAAAGCGTAGCACTGTATATATGCGCTTCTATATCTAATTATTCCTAGTTGCTGTTTTAGAAGTTGCAACTCCTGAATAGATCTCCCGGTTTATTTTATGCACACGTCGATAAGAGCCCCCACCCCGTCTCTCCGTCTCTACACGCTCTGGATCCTACGTGGTCTCCAGCTCTACCCTGGCTTACCCCTGACTGAGTCCACAGTAGCGCATCCACGTCTTTTGAAGTCGTCGTCTCGTATCTATCTCCGCTGAAGTTGTTCCCAGAGTGTCTTTCTGTCTACGTTACCCTGTGCAGTCTCATCTCAGAGGCTCTTACTTCTAAACCTTCCCTTATGCCTCTCATAATGACCGCATGCACCTGAGGGACTCAGTTCAGACTCTTACATTCACTCCTTACTCCTGAGCCTCCCTTCTGCCTCTTATATGCACTCCTTACTCCTGATCCTCCCTTTCGTCTCTTATATTCACTCCTTACTCCTGAGCCTCTCTTCTGCCTCTTATATTCACTCCTTACTCCTGAGCCTCTCTTCTGCCTCTTATATTCAACTCCTTACTCCTGCCGCTTATATTGACGTCTTACTTCTGAGCATCCCTTTCATTTGCTTATATTGACTCCTTACTCCCGAGCCTCCCCTTCTTTCTGAGGTATTCAAGATATTACGATATGATTAGCGCAGTATATCTAATGATAGTTTGCCTCGCTATGGTGTATTAAACGGTTCGAAATCCCCGATTATGTTTAGTACGACAAAAAGGGCCGAGAAACCGAACCGCCTCCATCTTGGATTGCGGCTCTCTCTCTCACTTGGGAGTCACGTGGTCTTTTCCGCACACCCTCTGCTTTCCCCTTTCCTTGCATTTAATTAGGAGACAGGCTGAGTTGCTGAGAAGCAAGGTCACATCTGCTAAAAGGGAGTATCAGGCAAATTCCTCTAGACCTGGGACGTGAAGGGAGTCACCCTTTCGACCTTCTCTGTAAAGATAGTAACCCTTTGTATGTGTAGCCGAAACTAGAAATAGGCATGAGCTCATTAGGGGCGCCAGGACTAACTGGTACTTTTCCACATATAAGGTTTTGTATGCTGTACTGATAAATGTATAAAAGTGTGTTACTGTCAAGGACCCAGCAGTCTTCCTCGGCGCACCTGATGGGTGAGGATCGACGAGGCTCCTCTATATAGAGTTCTGTGATGGCTAATAAACGTTTGAACCTTCCACGTTGCCAACTGCTCCTTCTTGCATAATATTGCGGGCCAATGGTAAGTGTGGCCCTTGGAATAATTATTTGGACACAACAGTTGGCGACCACGAAGGGACCCCGTGAAAGGGTCTCCCCCCCCCCCGTATTCGGGTGGTGGGGTTGGGGGCGTCCTGACCGGTTGGCGGGAGAGGAGCCTGAGGATTTCTCCCACCCTGTACGACTTTTCGGTACGTCCCCTGCTGCTAGTTACCCTTCACCGGGGTCCTACGAGCTTAACCCAGAAACTGGATCGATTTGGTCGGGAGGAGTTGGCAGCGGAGAACGAACATTCGTATCTGGGTGCACCCGGTGAGTATTGATTTGATTTTGACGCACGCGTTGTAAACGGTGCGTTATTGGTTAAGGCACGCTTTGAAGACGGTGTGCTATTTGATTGATTTGAGAGCATTCGTTGAGAATGATGCATTTTTGATTTTGAACACGGATTGCATTTGTTTGAAGCTCGCGCTGGACAGCGGTGCATTGATTTGAAGGCACGCACCGGAGGGTGGTGTCTTGCTTGATCGAGGTTAGCATTACCGTGGTTTGACTCGAAGTACGTACAGGTTGTATTTGATTTGAGTAAAAACGGCGCGCCGGAGGATTATAAACGGATTGCACGTGGAAGGACCCGCGACCTAGACTGGGTAGCCACAGGACATACTCCTGACGGGGCGAGTCCTCGTTTGGGGCTGGTCTTAGTGGTGAGCCAGGAGGGTGGCCGGAATCCCGCGTGCAGTTTGGTGTTTGGACTGTGAACCAGAGTCGACGGGCTTGGTTCTCTGATACTGATTGTATGTTGTGTATGATTCGTGTTGATTGTTGTTTGTGTATACATGTCTGAAAACTAACAAAAATGTCTTGTTTTAGTAAATTGAATTGTTTTGGCTGCTGCTGTCGAACAAGTGACTCCAGACTAGCGGAGAGCCAACCTGCCCCGCCGGAGGGCAGTCCTAGCCATTTTATGTATGTCAAACATGGGATCTCTCCGTTGTTGTTTTGCACTCTGTGGCATAAGTATACCAAGGGCAATGAGGAGTTACGCTGGCCCAAAACGGGCTCATTTGATGAGAAGAAAATTGCGTTCCTACAGGAACAGCTGTTTTCTAGGCGAAGTAGGCAGGCCATTTTTGACGCTCTAATTGCATGGCAGAAAGAGGCCAAACAACGGCGAATAAGGGAAGAGAAACTAGCCAGAGCCAAGGCAGGACAGAATGTTACTCAGAAAGCTATGGCCTATGACCGAGACAGAGTAGAAAGGGGATTGGATTGCATGAATCGCGAATTTCGATTAAAGGTGGATAAGAGCTATGTGACCCGCCCGAATGCAGAAGATGAGATAGAGGATTTATTGGACACCAGGCCACCACCCCCTTATGTACCGCAGAGGATATATCCGGAGGTATCAGGGGCCTCGGCCCCGGCTCCAAATATGTCCCTGGGGGCCTCGGCTTCGGCTCCCCCGGCCACTACTACCCCTCCCTCCCTGCCGAACCTCTTCCGGTTACCGACATCTGTGTCTGAAGTTATGGCCATACTGCCTAATTTATTGACGACAGCTGCAGCCGGGACCCCTCAGCTGTCGCCGGGGTCAATGCCTTCCCCTTCTGTTCTGCCCTCCTCCTCCGCCAGTACCACGCCAGTAACAGCTGTAACTACTCCGATACGTCCGGCCAGTCTAACTGAGGGTAGGAAGTTGTTCACTCGTTCGGCCTTGGGAACGGAAGAAAGGGAAACTATTGCTACACAAGCATCCCAGTGGATGCGACATCCCATTTATACACTTGCCGATATTTGGAGTACTATGAGAGACTATGAACCGGTGATGCAACAGCATGCTCTGGAGCATATGGCCAACCGTCTTATTTCTGTGTGGGAACAGGTACACCAGGAAGGGAAGGCTCCGGCTATATTATATGATATTCTTGATCAGGTCCATAAGTCTCAGTTGACACCGGAGGAGGTGTATGGGAAGGTACAGACTTTGGTCTCTTATAGAACTCGTTTGCAGTCTGCCACTCCCGCCGGATTCTCCCAGTTCCCTATGCGAGAAGTGCACCCTATCTTCCATCCAGAAGTTGCTGCAGTGGTGGATGCCCACGGCGTCGTTACCCGTCCGGGGGTAGACACCCGGTTCCAGGAACAATGGGTCTATACCCCCTGGAAGCGGAGTGAGGTACTATCCCTAAAAAGCCAGTTGCCAGATCCTAGAAAGAACCCCACCGCATATTACAAGGAACTGACCGAGGCCGCCTCGTCAGCAGTAATGACGTTGGCAGATATTGAATTATTCTTTGCCTTATTGGTACCGGTGGACATTTGGCGCCAGGTACATGACCAGGACCATGTTACGGAATTTGGTGGGACATGGGACCAACTGAGAAACTGGGATAGAGATCGTAAACCAGGGAACACGCCCCGACCTGAGATACTGATTTTGCCTGAGAGAATAATAACTTATATGCATTCGTTGATCCCACCCAGGAAAGTGGATTGGGACAAGCTGACGGCCTGTAAGCAAAAGAAGGACGAGAGTGTCTCTGATTTTTTCACAAGGTTTGAGGGAGTGTTCATTGACTTCAGCGGACAGGACTTGGCAACGGAAGGGGGTGTACGTTTATTTGTTAATAGATTTGTAACAAATTTGCTACCTGAGGTATCGGCCCGGTTACAGGCAGCTGAGAGTACCTGGACGACCACCACGCCCTCCACGATACTAAGCATGGCTCAGTATTATGAGCATCGGGAGAATGAGAGTAAGGATAAGACAGAAAGAAAGTCGAAAGAGTTGAAAACACGAGTGTTACTGCAGCAAGTGGAGAGGGGTAGAGGAAGAGGACGAGGGTTGCAGAATTTCGCCCCAAGAGGGGCGGGACCGACGCAAACAGCTGGGCGAACAGATCTGGGCATAAATCAATGTGCTTTTTGCAAAGAGGAGGGGCATTGGAGAGCACAGTGTCCGTTGCTGTATGAACAGAATACTGCTTCAAGGGGTCGTGGACGGGGAAGGATGAGTGGGCATCGAGGTGGATACACGAGACAAGAACAGGCAGCCCGAGGTGAGAACAGTCAGAATTATTTCGACCAAAGCCAGGGTAAACAGTACTACAATGATGGACGTGTAACGGACGAAGACACCGGGTATACTCAAGCATAGGACAGCCAAGGGCAGAGTAAGGGGCATGTATCAATCCCGATAGATCAAGCTGGACCTTATGTCCATGCACGATTGTTGGATGCATCAGGTAAGTTTTTGGTTGACACAGGGGGTATGAACAGTTCTGTTTCACGTGCCCTGGTCCCGGGGGCCGCTCTGTCTGGCCAGACTAATGTGTCCGTGGGGTTCTCTGGAACTCCGGTGGTGAGCCCCATTTCTAAGGCACTTTCCCTTACTCAGGGACCGGTTACGATAGAATCGCCTTTCCTCCTCACCTCCCAGTGTGGGGAAAATCTCCTGGGTATGGATATATTAAAAAGATTGCATGCCCGCATCTATTGCTCCCCCGATGGAGTTTATCTGACCATTCGGAATACCTCTATCCCCTCCATTCAATGTTTTTCGAAAACGGACTCACTACCTCCTGAGCTTGCACAACTCCCGAGGGATCTTTGGGCCCTGGGGGAGACTGAGGTAGGATTCCTACAAATTCCCCCGGTGTCCATCACCCTGAAACAGAATGCCAAATTGCCGAGGATCCCACAGTACAAAATAGCCCCCGCAGGGGAACGCGCTTTACTGGCCATTATTTCTGACTTGATTAGAACCGGGGTGGTGGAGGAAACGGCTTCCAATGTCTGTAACAGTCCCATTCTTCCGATTCTTAAACGAGCCCCCGCACCCCAGTCCCCTGATTATGCTGATACCTACCGATTTGTGATTGATTTGCGAGAGATTAACAAGATTGTGGTACCCCAATATCCGGTGGTACCAGACATTAATTCCATTTTGACCATGATTCCTCCCACTGCAACATTTTTCTTGGTGATTGATTTGAAGAATGCTTTCTTTAGTATTCCCATACATCCAGATAGCAGACATTTGTTCGGTTTCTCATTGGGGGGCCGCAGCTTTAGATTCTGTCGCGCCCCCCAGGGGTATACCGAAAGCCCTAGTATCTACAGCCAAGCCCTAAAAAGAGTATTGGATTCTTTACAATTGCCGCCAGGTAATGTCCTATTGCAGTATGTTGACGACCTCCTTGTGGCCTCTGATACAGAACATGGTTGCCGCGATGCCACGGTTACTTTGCTACGGCATTTGGCCACTCATGGTAACAAGGTGTCGCTCTCTAAATTTCAATATTGTCGACCGGAGGTGACCTATCTCGGTCATCTCCTGTCGAAGGAGGGAAGACGGTTGACTTCTGAGCGCATCGCAACCATAACTAACATGCCTGTTCCTCGCACGCAACGTGATGTCCGCGCTTTGCTTGGTATAACCTCCTACTGTCGCCAATGGATTGCTAACTATTCTCTCTTGACTAAACCTTTCTTGTATCTAACTACGAAGGATGTGCATGAGCCTTTACCTTGGACCGATGAATGCCAGACTGCCTTTTCTGCTCTGAAAACTGCTCTTTGCTCTGCTCCTGTGCTTGGCACCCCTGACTACCGGAAACCTTTTGTGCTCTACGTGCATGAGGTGGACGGTTGTTCTCTTTCAGTGTTGACACAAGACTTTGGTGGTAAGCAAAGGCCTTGTGCATATTTCTCGGCGGTTTTGGACAACGTCACCAGAGCACTTCCCAGTTGTCTGAGGGCTGCAGCGGCAGTGGCTGTAGCGATCAGACAATCGGAAGGGCTAGTCCTGAATACGGATCTGACAGTGATGGTGCCTCATGCTGTGGACGTATTATTAAACAGGACACAGACGCAGCACTTAACTAGTGCGCGTCTTACAGGGTACGAATTGACCCTGTTTGCACCTCATATAACGATCAAACGATGTGTTAACTTGAACCCTGCCACGTTGTTGCCCCTCCCTTCGGGGGATGGTGGACAAGACATACATGATTGTATTTTTCGAACTGAAGAAGAAACCAAGGGCCGGATAGATCTAACTGACACCCCACTATCTGATGCCCAAGGAGAATTATATGTTGATGGGTCTTGTTTTAGATTACCGGATGGTACGACAGCTGCGGCTTATGCGATCACTACCCTGCAAACGGTAGTCGAGGCAGCCAAGATACCATACCGGTCGGCCCAGGCGGCCGAATTGGTTGCATTATTTAGGGCCTGCGAGTTGGGGAAAGGTTTGAAGCTAAATGTCTACACCGATAGCCAGTATGCGTTCGGTGTAGCACATAGCTTCGGGAGGTTATGGGCGGAAAGAGGATTCTTGACATCTCATGGCGAAAAGATAAAGAATGGACCATTAGTTGACCGATTGCTGGCTGCATTAACATTGCCTAAAACCCTGGCCATAGTGAAATGCAGTGCACACAAGGTTATAGTTGATGATGTAGGGAGGGGAAATTCCTTTGCGGATAGAGTCGCCAAAGAAACAGCCCAGTCTGACACCACTTCCATGTTTGTAGTGACAAGAATGATAGAAGCAGGGGTTTTTAACAACACCATAGACAGTGTGAAAGAGCTACAAAAGGAGGTGACCCCGGAAGAACTGACATACTGGCAAGAACAGGTGGGGAGGCTTGATGAGAATGGATGTTGGACTGACTTGTCAGAAAGGTGTAGATGGTTGCTGTCAAACGCATTTGTAAATGCAGTAGTAACTATGGCGCACGGACCTTCACATGTAGGGGTTCAGGGCATCTGTGCCACATTGGATCCTGTCTGGCATAATGTTAATATCCATAAGACAGCTAGGAACTTGGTTCAGCATTGCATGATTTGTCTCCAGCATAATCCTGGGGTTAGCATTCCCGTTTTGGCGGGTAATTTTGCACCGCCCACCCTGCCTTTTGAAGTACTTCAAATGGATTACATACAGCTAGAGCGAGTTAACAATCTGAAATACGTGCTGGTGGTGATTTGTACCTTTAGTAAATGGGTGGAGGCGTATCCCACAAAGGAGAATACTGCCCTGGCAACCGCGAAAGCTCTGGTAAAAGAGTTTTTCCCTCGATATGGGTTGCCACGGGTGATTTGGAGTGACAACGGGACACATTTTAATGCTAACTTAGTTAAGAATGTATGCAAGGGTCTGTCCATTCAGCAGAAGTTTCACGCAGCCCGACATCCCCAGTCAGCGGGTCTGGTTGAGAAATATAATGGGATTTTGAAATTGAAACTGGCCAAACTTCAAGACACGACAGGATTAAAATGGCCTGATCTCCTGCCCCTGGCCCTGTTGTCCGTAAGAACTACTCCCCATTCCCGGAGCGGTATCTCCCCTTATGAAGTAATTTTTGGCAGACCTGCCAACGTGTGGGGAGTACCCCGGCCCAAATCCTTCAGGGACATCGATCATCCTATGTTGACTGATTATTTGTACGCTTTGACTAAAGATCTCCATTCCATTCATCAACAGATATCTGCCGTACTGCAGCCCCTGCCGGAGGGACCTGGACACAGCGTGGAACCTGGACAGTGGGTCTTGGTTCGAAACTACCAACGAAAATCGAGTTTGGATCCGCGCTGGTCCCGACCGTACCAGGTGCTCCTGGCAACGCGAACGGCGGTGAAAGTCGAGGGGAAGCAGCGCTGGATCCATATCTCCCATCTTAAGCGAGTTCCTCTCCCATTGCCAAGGGAGCAGCTTGACCAGGAGGAAGGCCTGCCAACTCAGGGCGAACCCAGCACTAGAGAACGACTTTCCCTGGACACCCGCAGAGAGGTTGGCGGGCGAGGGGAGAGTGCTGTGAGCCTGGAAGACCCTTTTTGCGGCCACTCAATTGCTCAAAGCGAGGCATCTGGTCGGGAGCCCAGCTCCTCGTCTGACCCCACTGTGCCCGTTTTGTTTGTGAATCCTGAAACCCCTGGTCGGGATCGATATCATCTTCGGCCCCGGAAATAGAGAATCCCAGGTCTAGCCTTGGCGAGTGAAGTTGGAGGCCTCGGCAAAGACCTGAGGATTGGTAGAACACTGGACTGAACTCGTTGAGAGCATGGAACTTTCAGTCAATCTCTGTTCAGAACGAAGGTAGAGACATTGGTCGGTTGGTGGGGGCCCAGGTGGAGTTTCCTTTCAACAAGGGTTGCGTCAAGTGCAACCCCAACGCGAGAAGTTTTTATCTTTTCCCTTTTGTTTTTTCTGAACAATAGGAGTCTGCCTGTGAGGCTCTATACGGACACAGGAAAGAAGCACCCTCCGGCAGGTCGGACTGCTCGTAGCCCTTTTCCCGAGATTATATTGGACTTTTAGTGAGAAAATGTACCCTTTTGCTCGTTTTGTCCCTGAAGAAGGGCGGCCCATAGTACCCCGTACCATTCCCCCGCATTTGCCAATGTTCTCCTCATGGAGCTTGCGTGTTAAAATTGTTTTCATTTCTATATTGATTGTATCATTTGTACTATGCTTAGGTTTGTTTATATATCTAGAGTTTTGCCATCCTGTGCACACCTTGATAGTGTCTACCCCTGCTCCTAAGGAACATCATTTCCAGACTTTTGCCCCCCATAAGGAGAGACACAGACAGACATATGTACATAATGCCTTCATTGAGATGCTACACCAGACTCATAGTTCCACAAATGTTACTGATTGTTGGGTCTGTGGTCTTCTCCCGTCAGTGATGCATAAGCAAGATTTGTTCATATCAATGCCCTTGTCTTATTTAGGTAGTTGCGAAGCCTGGTTCAAAATATTATCCATGCTATATGAACACTACGCTATAGATGAACGTCGATTCTCAGAGAAGGATTATGCCTTGATTCTAGCCTATATAGAGACACACCAAGGTTTTACTCCTAATGTTGAGGGGACGGATGGTACCCTTGATCCTACCGCCTGTATGAACGTATACACTGATCATGAGAATGATACCTGGTTGAGGGATGAAGTGTTGGATTTCATGACTTTTAATTTTACTGAGTATTTCAAGTATTTCCAGGAACGAAATGTCTCAGATGAGAAGATCATTCCGGTCCCGGTATTGAATACGTCTTCCCCCTTCTGCGTGCAGGGTACTGGACATTTATCCGTAGGATATAGTAGATGTAATTACACTTATAAACTACAGACTTTCAGTAGTCCCCCAACACTCACCCCTCCCAATGTTTATTTCGTGTGCGGTGAAAATGCATACACTTGGCTACCCAGAGGATGGGCAGGTCGATGTTACTTATCTTTTCTTTACCCACCGGTCTACATAGCTCCTTCTGATTATCATAAGTCTCATTCCTTAAATAGGCGGAGCCTAAAGGCCGAAGCTGCCAGTAATGATGCCACTGACCAGACTGATACTCCAGCCCAACCCTTCGTTGACATCATAAAAGGGGCGTTGCCCATATGGGGACCCATCCTCAATAGTAAGGAAGTTAGGAGGCTATCTAGAGTGGTAGAAGGGGTGGTTAATACTACTGCAGGAATATTAACTAATATCACTGTGGAGCTCCAGGCGACCCGGCTCGTGACCCTCCAAAATCGTCTTGTTCTAGATGTTATCCTAGCTGATCGCGGAGGAGCTTGTAGAGTCATCGGCAGCTCCTGTTGTGTATATATACCTGACTCCGCCACTTCTGTCCATTTAGCCATTCAGAAACTGCATCGGCTAGCTTCAGAAATTCACACCGAGACTGGTACTTGGTCTTTGTCCGGGTGGTTTTGGGATTTGGTGACCACCTGGGGATGGAAGTTATTTATGATTCTTTTAGGAATAGTGGGGTTCATTTTCACCTGCTGTCTTTGTCTACAGTGCGGGCCTGCTTGCTGTGCATACTGTGCCGCTCAAGTTCGCCGATCCATCCCTAGGCCCGAGCCGGTCCAAACAAGAATAGATACTCAGCGGGCTCAGAAGGAGACGCACGACTTAATGCAGATTGATGAGGGTATTTTCGAAGACTGACCCCGTTATTAGCTATGCTGCGCTAAAAGGGCCGTTCTGAGGTATTCAAGATATTACGATATGATTAGCGCAGTATATCTAATGATAGTTTGCCTCGCTATGGTGTATTAAACGGTTCGAAATCCCCGATTATGTTTAGTACGACAAAAAGGGCCGAGAAACCGAACCGCCTCCATCTTGGATTGCGGCTCTCTCTCTCACTTGGGAGTCACGTGGTCTTTTCCGCACACCCTCTGCTTTCCCCTTTCCTTGCATTTAATTAGGAGACAGGCTGAGTTGCTGAGAAGCAAGGTCACATCTGCTAAAAGGGAGTATCAGGCAAATTCCTCTAGACCTGGGACGTGAAGGGAGTCACCCTTTCGACCTTCTCTGTAAAGATAGTAACCCTTTGTATGTGTAGCCGAAACTAGAAATAGGCATGAGCTCATTAGGGGCGCCAGGACTAACTGGTACTTTTCCACATATAAGGTTTTGTATGCTGTACTGATAAATGTATAAAAGTGTGTTACTGTCAAGGAGCCAGCAGTCTTCCTCGGCGCACCTGATGGGTGAGGATCGACGAGGCTCCTCTATATAGAGTTCTGTGATGGCTAATAAACGTTTGAACCTTCCACGTTGCCAACTGCTCCTTCTTGCATAATATTGGGGGCCAATGGTAAGTGTGGCCCTTAGAATAATTATTTGGACACAACATTTCGCTTATATTGATGCTTTATTCCGGAGCCTCTCCGGTCAGTTTATACCTGAGCCTCCACTTCAGTATCCTATCCAGACCTTGAATTCTTGCATTCCTATTTGAGTTGACAGCATGCATCTTCTGGTCCACGTTTATACCATGTGAACATGTGATTGTTTCAATTCAGTCCACCTCCTCCATCTTTTCCTCCAGAGCATACGTCTACATGCAAAAGCCTCTCCTCATATTACTTGTGATTTGAAACACGGTTACATACCATAGTTGCAGGGGAGACCAGGAGGAGAACAAAAGAATTTGCGACAAGCCACAACAGGCGCTGGACCTAACAGGCCACACGCTGTGCATGTCGACACAGTCATAGTGAGTTCTCGTAGATTTCCAAATTTGTGCAGGATCTAAAACCAGAACCGCAGAAATGTTCTGTTAGACTCGCACAGATGCCAAGATTTCGGACATGGTTTTGTAAACCATCTCAACCCACCAAAAAGGAGACAAGTATGATAGGAAGGTGGGCATGTCAATAAAAGTAAGACATCTCCAGGGCCGACTTTAGGAGGGTGCGACCAGTGCTGTTACACCTAGCGCCATGGTCAAAGGGGTGCCCTCTGCATGATCGGCTAGATCAAGATAAGAGCAGCCTGCAGGAATCTTACCACCCAATGATAACTCTGGTGGTTAATGAACTTGAGGGGGAGATCTGTGATTTGCCTAGTTACTTCTGTTTTTACACAGTATGTCTTATTTAGTCTGTAAGCACTATTTTCTTTAATGAGTTTTCCTACTGCAGGCACAACATGCTTTCCTGCAACATTCAGCGCACCATGCATGCTTTCTGAGCAGCTGGGACAATGACGGCCGCTTCTTTGAAGTGAAATTGTTCTTGCATTTACAAGAGTTTGAGCTATTGGCATTGTAAATGACAATGCCTTTTATTTATGTGTGAATTATCAAACAGATAAAATAAAGGCATTGTCATTTACAATGCAATAGCTTAAACGCTCGCAAATGCAAGACCTATTGCATTGCAAATGCTTGTTAATATTTATGATTTTTTTTGTGATATTGAGTCTGATTTTACTGTATTTTATTTTGTGATTCTTTTAAGGATTTTTATCCAAATAAAGATTTATATGAAGATGATGATGAGTTCCTTAATGAGACGTTGAGGTGCTAGCACCAATCTTCCAGAACGAGTCATATAAGGTGGAGGAGTTGAACTGTAACCTGGCATCATAGATGTAGACTCAGATGCTTTATTTGGGCACTCAGGTGGACTAGTTTCACTTGTGTTGTCTGGAGATGACGAACATCGAGGCAGATGTTTGAAATGGGACGAGTCTCTTGTGATAGACTTTCCAGGACGTTGAGCAGTCACCATATATCCTTTAGTTGTCACCACTATCAATGGATCAGCATCAAATGGAGCGTCAGCCTTGCGTTTCTATTTAACTAAGGTTCGGTCTCCGTGTCCCTAGCGCATAGGCCTTCATCTTTCTTTTGTTAGAAGTGTCCGTGACACAAATCTCATCAGTGTCTAGTACTCGGCTCGTGGTCCAATGTGGTAGTTTTGTCCAAATGACTCTCCCACACAACAAGTTGGCAGGACTTTCACTTGTTGTGGAATACAGAGGTGACTGATAGGCACACAGGGCTGGACACAAAGCTGAATTGAGATTGATTCCTTCCAGCACAGTGCATTGAACCACTTTATTCATGGTTCCCATAAATCGTTCACCAACGCCATTTGCCTGTGGCCAGAGAGTTGTGTTTTTTTGATACTTGACTTTCGAATAACTAAGAAAGTCCTTAAACACTCAGCTATTGAAGGGCACACCATTATCAGATCTGAGGATGGAGGGAACACCATGCTGCAAAAATATCTTCAAGCCTCATGATGACTTTATCATGTGTGGTCGATGATACATCTTCCACTAAGGGAAAAAGTGAGGACTCGTCAATGACTACCATAAGATGATGGCCACTGCTTAAAGGTCCAAAGAAATGAATTGCAATTTTCTCCCACGCTTGATTAGGAAGGTCAGACATTTAGCTGATGCTGTGTTGTCTTGTGAGACGATCAGTTTTACAGGTGACATGCTTTCAGTTCCTACTCGACTCGTTCGTCAAGGCGAGGGAACCACACACTGTCTCTGAGGGCTCTCTTGGTGGCTACAATGCCAAGATGTCCTTTGTGTGACAGTACAATAACTTGTTGCCTCATGCTCCCAGGTATGACAATTCTAAAACCTCTTAGTATGATACCTTCTTGAGTAACAGAACTTTCTTCCTGCACATTCTTGAATTTTTGATATTCACGTAATCTGTGAGAGGTCGAGTATGTTTTCTACAATATTGCTTTGCAATTATATCCTTGACTGTGAGTATATTTCTGTCTGTACTGGTAGCAGCAAGGATCTGCTCAATGGATAGAGCAGCAGGATTGCTGGACTTTACTATGAAATTAATGTATGCTTCAGCCGCTTTAGACATTGCACTGTGACGCTGTAATGTCACTCATGAGAAGTAATCTGCGGGGTTTTGATGCTTTCCCGGCTTATGCACAATAGTGTAATTATACACTTGCAATCTCAACCCCCACCTCTCGATGCGAGAAAGCATCTTGGCTTTTGGATTTTCGAAAATGGTGAGCAGAGCCTGGTGGTCAGTGACAAGGGTAAAATGTTTTCCAAAAAGAAACACTTGGAAATGTTCACAAGCCCACACTACAGCCAGGATCACTTTTTCTGGCTAAGAATAGGCACATCCAGTCTGAGATAGACTTTGGCTGGCATAGCCACATTGTGCCTATGAGCAATTGGAAGACCACAGTACTGAGCAAGGATCGCATCCAACCCCACCAGGCTTGCGTCTACAACAATGTCAGTATGTAACTTTGGCTCAAATTAAGGCATTTCAGTTGCATTTTCAATTGCGTGTTTGATTTTCTTGAAACTTTGATCACATTCAGAGGACCATTGGAAAGGAACATTCTTCTTTGTCATCTCTCGTAACTGGGCACTCACTGTGGCAAAATCGAACAAGTTACTTACCTTCGGTAACGATATATCTGTAAGAGACATATATTAGTTAAGGATTCCTCACCTTAGAATTACCCCTAGGCGTCAGACTGGATCCGGAGAATTTTTTCCTCAGCAGTACCTCAGCGCGTCGATAGGTGGCATCGGTCAACTCCGCGCGTCATTGGTGTTGTGGTCGCCAGAATGACGTTGCGGTATCTAGTTAGATGCCGCCCTCGCGCTGACGTCAGTTTTTTACACACATTCCATGCCAGAAGCGCAGAGCCATGCATGACCCTGCCACTGGTGCATGAAAACTAGGGCCCTGAAAAGGAGTCCCTTACCCTAGATGTCAGTTCGCAGAACAGGGAGGATGGGTGGGGCTGTGAGGAATCCATAACTAATCTATGCATCTTACAGATATATCGTTACCAAAGGTAAGTAACTTGTTCATCTGAAAGAGAAAATTAGTTATGGATTCCTCACCTTAGAATAGATACCCCAGCAATACCAACCCTGGTGGTGGGTCTGCAAACCAAGTTCACACTAGAAAGTCCTGGAGAACTGAACGGCCGTAAAAGCGGTCTCTCCGGACTTGGCTGCCCAGGCAGTGGTGTTTGGTAAACGTGTGCAGTGAAGCCCAGGTAGCTGCCTCGCAGATGTCAAGAAGGGGGACTCCACTTCCCAAAGCAGTAGTGGCTGCCGTCACCCTGGTGGAATGGGCATGCAACCCCACTGGATGTTCCTTTTTCGCTAAGGAATAGCAGATCTGGATGCAAAGAATGACCCACCGGGAGATGGTTCATTTCTGCACAGCTCGACCTTTCTTGGCATAAACATAGCCAACAAAGAGCTGGTCATCCACCCAGAATTGTTTTGTGCGATCCAGATAGAACAAAAGCTCAAGTTTTGGATCCAGACAGTGGAGCCTCTCTTCCTTTTTAGAAGGATACGGAGGCGGAAAGAAGGCGGGCAAAGTGATGGTTTGTACTATTTGGAAAGAGGTAACCACTTGGGGAAGGAAAGGAGGCCTGGTGCGGAGGACAACTTTGCCAGATGAACAGCCAGGAAAGGACGTTTAGATGAAAGGGCTTAGAGCTCACTCACCCTGCGAGCAGAGGTGAGGGCAACCAGAAAGGCAGGTTTAAGGGTTAAGAGTCGGAGAGGTCAGTTATGGAGCGGCTCGAAAGGAGCACACATAAGATAAGTAAGAACCAGGTTCAAGTCCCACTGGGGCATCACGAAAGGAGTTGGAATAAACAAGTGAGTAATGCCCTTAAGGAAGCAATTTACAATAGTGTACTTGCAGAGAGAAGGCTGGTCAGGCAGCCGAAGAAAGACAGAAATGGCTGAAAGATAGCCTTTAAGAGTGCCCTGAGCAAAGCCCTGCTGGGCCAAAGAAAGAATGAAGAGGAGAACCTCTGAAAGGGGGCAGAAAGGGGATCCATAGCCTTTGCTGCGCACCATGCCACAAACTTGTTCCATCTACAGGAGTATACTGTTTTGGTGGAGGGACGCCTGGCTGCCAAGATAACGTTACAGACTTTGGGAGGAAGGTCGAAAGCCGTCAACTGTCGCTGCTCAATCTCCACGCAAGGAGGTGGAGGCTGGACAGGTTTGGGTGGAGGACCATCCCCTGATGCTGCGACAGAAGATCCTCCCAAAGAGGCAGTCTGATCAGGGGATCAATGGCCATATGTAAGAGCTCGGGATACCAGACTCTTCGTGCCCAATCCGGGGCCACAAGAATGACTTGGGCCGGGTCACACTTGATGATCTTCAGCACTCTAGGCAGAAGTGGTATAGGCAGAAAGGTGTATAGAAGACCACAACTCCACTCGCAACGAAAAGTGGTGCCTAGCAACTGCTGCCTTGGAAATTCCAACGCGCATAACTGCTGACATTGCGCGTACTCTTCGGTGGCGAATACATCTAACCAAGGCTCTCCCCACTGCTGAAAGAGACCTTGCACCAACTCCGAGTGAAGACGCCATTTGTGATCCATCATGCACCTATAGCTGAGTTTGTCCACCCTGGCGTTCAGAAAACCTATATGCCCTGATGTTCCAGCTATATCCAGAGGCGCAGAGCCTCTTGACATAGGGTCCATGACCCCACCCGCCTTGTTTGTTGCAGTACCACATGGTGGTGGTGTTGTCTGTGAACACCTGCATCACTCTTCCCCGGACAGAGGGAAAGAATGCCTTTAGTGCAAGACGAATCGCCCGAAGCTCCAGAAGGTTGATATGGAGCCCAGACTCTGCCGGAGACCAGAGGCCTCTGAACTCCGCCTCTCCCAAGTGGCCACCCCACCCCAGCAGTCATGCATCTGTCACCACTGTGAACTCTGGCTGGGGAAGGGAGAGGGATCTGCCGTTGACCCTATCCCGGTTCGTTAGCCACCACTGCTATTGGCGTGCAGTGCCCTCCGAATTCTGGATGCAATCAGAAAGATTCCCCTGATGCTGTGCCCACTGGAACTTCAGGTCCCACTGCAGAGCGTGCATATGCCACCTGCATAGTCCACCAGCAGGATGCAGGAGGCCATGAGGCCCGGTAGCCTCAGGGTCAGTCTGACCGAAACCCGGGATAGGGGCTGCAAGATCGGAATCATAGCCCACATATCCCGGATTCGCTGCTCGGGAGGATAAGCCTGAAATGTGGTGTGTCCAGAACCTCTGCGATGAAAATGAGCTTCTCAGAGGGATTTAGGTGTAACTTTGGCACACTGATGGTAAACCCCAGTGAATGCAGAAGGTTGGCCGTAGTCTGGAGGTGGGTGACGACAGTCTGGGGCGAGCCTGCTTTAAACAGCCAGTCGTCGAGATAGGGGAAGACTGGAACCACTGATCTGCGCAGATTAGCTGCGACCACCATCACTTTCGTGAACACCCAAGGGGTACTGGTAAGGTCAAAGGGGAGCACGGTAAACTGAAATGCTTGAGGCCTACCGTGAACCGCAGGTAACGCTGGTGGGCAGGCAGGACGGGGATGTGAAAATAAGCGTCCTGCAAGTCCAACGCTACCATCCATTCTCCACAGTCGAGAGCATACAGGACCTGAGCCAGTGTCAACATCTTGAACTTCTCCTTCCGGAGGAAGCGGTTGAGGTCCCTGAGATCCAAGATAGGACGCAGTCCCTTGTCCTTCATGGGTACCAGAAAGTAGTGGGAATAACAACCACGACCGACTTCTGGGGCAGGAACGCGCTGGATGGCTCCCTTGGCCAAGAGAGACATAACTTCTTGTTGGAGAAGGGCCAGGTGATCCTCCGACATGCAATGGAATTGAGGTGGCATGGCTGGAGTAGTCTCGAAGGGGAGGGAGTAGCCCCTTCGGACAATCTGCAAAACTCACCTGTCCGACGTGATGTTGAGCCAGTGTGAGAGGTGATGGCGGATCCTGCCGTCCACTGGCAATTGATGGGCTCTGGTGGACAGGCCCGCCCACTGGCCCCCCGAACCACGGCGGTGGGATCCACGTCCCTGGCAGCACAGAGGCTGGACAGCTTGCGCAGGCTTGGGGCTCTGGACAGAACATGGCGGGCACCCCTTCCGTAGGCATGAAAGGGGTGAAAAGCAGACTGCGCTGGACAGGAGGTGGAAGCGAGGCTGAAGTATCTGCCCGTTGCCCTAAAATCCTTAAAGCGGTTGAGCGCTTTGTCTGCCTTGTCGCCAAACAGGCGATGGCCATCAAAGGGCATGTCCAAAAGTGTTGCTTGGACATCCCCCGAAAAGCCAGTGGACCTCAACCAGGCGTAGCATCTCAGTGCTACCGACGTGAAAATCGTCCTGCCCAGTGAGTCAGCGGTGTCCAGCGCACACGGGATGGTGAACTTCGCTGCGTCTCTCCCTTCAGCAACAGCACAGGTGAGCCTGTTCCGGTGCCTCCTCCGGGCACTGTGGCAGCACCTGCATAACCGTGTCCCACTCCAAGTGGGAGTAACGGCCCAAAAGACATGCGGTGTTCACCGACCGCAGTCCCAAGCTGGAGGAAGAAAACATCTTCCCAAGGTGGCCCAGCTTCTTGGATTCCCCATCAGCAGGTGCATTAGGTAATGCGCCTTTGGACATTGAGGCTTGGACTACCAAGCTCTCAGGGGTAGGATGGGAAGATAGGAAAAGGGGGTTGCCCGGGGCCGGGCGGTGACGTTGAGCAATCATCCTGTCCACAGGAGCCCCTGTGTTAGGCTTGGACCAAGTGCCCAAAAGGATGTCCGTAAGGGCCTCATTGACCGGCAGCAAGGGCTCCGAGGAGGCCACTGTTGGTTGAAGCACCTCTGTCAGGTGGTTAGTCCTGACCGCCACCAGGTTTAAGGCCTCGACTGCCCGGTGCAACACCACAGTGTAAGAGGCACCCTCCTCGGTAGCCACGGTGGGGGAGATAGCATGCTAAGGTCTGGGGTGGTGTCCAGACCACTGGCTTCACCCGACTCCTCTCTCCAGTCCGGTTCCACTAACTGGTCTGCAAGACCCCTCCAAGGCCTCCTCATCCTCCCCTGTTAGCCACAGGGCAGTAAGAAACTTCAGGGGAGAACAGGGGTACAAAAGTACCAGTCGGCGCCGGTCCTGACGTTGGCCGACGTCGGTCAGGCTCTGTGTCCTCAGCGGGGGGAGGCCAGGGTCGATGCCGGCTGGGGAGACAACCAGCGTTGGAGGAGGCGGGGGGGTGTTTTCACTGGAATAGGCGCCAGACGGAGGAGGTGTGACAAGGTCGACCAGCGCTGATCCGGATCCAGGCTTGGATGCTTAGGGGCCCTGTGGTGCTGGAGCTGAAGCTGCCGACATCGAAGGCCTAGAGCCCCCAACCAAGTTTGCGGGGCCCGAGGGTCCACAGGCGGAGTCGGGCTGCCTGAAGATGGAATGCAAGGCTTTGTAGAAGTTGCGAAGCTGGGCAGGGGTCGGTCTGGCTCCTGGAAAAGGAGGGAGGGTCGGAGTCGACCAAACAAACTCCACAGACGGAGCCGGACGACTATCTCCCGATTTTCGGGTCGCGTCATCTGACAGACAGGGAGAACGCGAAGAGCAATGATGCTTATACGAAGACTTCGATGAGGAGTGGTGGTGGAGGCTCCGTGACCGATCCCGCAACCTCCCTCTCGAACGGCGCGGTTTCGGGACCACTCCCGCAAAGACTTCGGGTTCATGGCCCGGCAGTCGGAGCACGACTTTGGGTCGTGACCACGCTCCGGCACCAAAGGCACACGAGGTGCGGGTCCGTGACCGACATCAATTTGCGACAGGAGTCGCAAGCCTTGTCCTATGTGACATCCCTCCGTGCACCAGGAGTCTATCGACTCAAAAAAGGTGTAGCCCAAAGTCTCAAAAACAGAGTCCAAAAGTGACTCAATGTACAGCTCTCTCCAGGTCTGCGCTGGCTGGCGCGTAAAAAGAAAGAGCTGATGTCAGTGTGCCAGGGCGGCATCTCAGTAGATACAGCGATGTCATGGAGTCTCGTGATTAGGGTGCGGTAGGAAACGGAGTTGAAGGTGGCCGAGAGGTCCAGTAGGATGAGGGCTGCAGTTTCGCCCTAGTCAAGGAGGGAGCGGATGTCGTTCGTGGCAGTGAGGTCTTGGTGCTTTGGTTACTTCGGAAGCCAGATTGAGAGATGTCCAGGGCGTGGTTCTTTTCAATGAACTCGTAGAGTTGGGATCTAATGGCCTTCTCGATGATCTAGGCTGGGAAGGGGAGGAGGGAGATCGATCTGAAGTTCTTGAGGTTGTCAGGTCCGCGGATGGATTCTTCAGCAGGGGGTTGATCTTGGCGTGTTTCCAGTCGTCAGGGAAGGTAGCGGTTTTGATGGAGCAGTTGATGGTGCGGTAATCCTCTAGGGCAGTGGTTCCCAAACTTTTGACTCCTCAGGACCCCCACTGAATCACTACTGGAAGCCGGGGACCCCCAAGCAATTTGTCCAATTTAAATTTCTTTTTAAAAAAGCCTTTTGAAGCAGAGGCAATTTCAGGAGGGAGACTGCCTGAATTGGGTCTATTGGCATGGACATGTATGCATACAGCAGTATATTATTTAGTGGTACAAGGCTGCTGCTCTCAGCCATAGCAGCACCTCTACATTCTCAGTCCAGAGCCTCGGAGTGGTGACTCTTCCTTACAGAAACAGGTTGAATGATTGTGAATTATTAGCATGACTACCTATTCACAGTTTAAGAAGGTCTAAAATGTTATACAATTATGAAGCATTTTATAATAAAGACATGCCCCAAGGAGCAACGAATATTGTGAAAATTCTAACATGATAGTGCACAAAGCGATGAGTCCAGTGTACAGAGCAAATTCAAGATCTATTTTAGGAGTTCATCATGGAAGTGCAAGAGATGGCAGGATGGTATCTGCACAGGAGGCATATTGTTTCAGCGAGATCATGGAACAATGCTATACCAATTACCACAAACCCCTGTTAGACATAATCTTTAGTCACAGACAGCAGAACAACATTTTACCACCAAGGGGTGAGCAGTGCAGTTAAGGCATATTTCAGAGAGGCCTCGCGTGGCACCTGACATGACCCTCTCCTGTTAGGATGCCCACTGTCCCCGACCCTTGCCAACAACAAACCACAAAGGCTACACAGAATAAGAGCTTGATATGTCTGAGTATGAAAGCTTGACAGCACACATAATTCACCCAAGGGCTTGTGGAAAGTGAGCAATCAGACAGCAGCGCGAAAATCCTACTGCTGATCCTGGCTGTATCTATTTTTACCCGCCTGCCAAGCAACAGTAACCTATACACATGTGCCTTTCAACTGATTCACTTCTGTTGGCAAAAGCTTGCACTGCATGTGTGTGTGCGCGGAGGAAGCTTGCTCTACTGCTGCCTGTGATTTATTATATAAAAAGAACAATTGATGGACAGAATGCAGAACAAGGTCATACATTCACCCCGGTACAGAGATCTGGGCCTAAATCAATGTGATTTATTATCTGTTCTGTGTGTGAGTGAAAGGAGTGTTTGGGGAGCTTGTGGTGCCCATAATCCTAACTGCTGTTTGCTTTGTCCGTGCTTCTCAAACATGACATAAATGAGGGAAGAGGCAGAGCTTCCTCGCATGAGGTTGGTGTTTGTAAATCTCTGAAAACCTTTCACTGGGATCCAGAGGAATAACATTTTTTTTTTAACGATTGTCTATAGACATATGCTGCTAATGCGCACCAAATATGTATTTCAATTCACTCACTAAACATACTTGGTGTAAATCTGAACAATTCACATGAAGCTGGCTTTCTCTGCCCTATTATTGGTAATGTCACGTGTATATATGCTGCCAGACAGGATAGATTTAGACTAGAGGCATACATGCCAAAATTTTTAGAAGAAGAAAATGGAAGATTTCACAGAAATAATCGGGAGAGTGTATCACTCCTGTTGACTTCTATTCAAGCAGAGGCAATTTCAGTCAAAAGAAAGCCATTTTTGGCTTCGAAAATCGGGAGTCGGCCCCTTAAACAATACCAATCAGGGGTGGGGAACATGGCGGCCGCTGACTGAACGGCCGCGGCTGCTCCTCTCCGGGCTTTGGGTTTTCGGGCCGTAATGGTCTGTTTTTGAGGCAAAATTAATTTATTCTGGTAATCCCCCGTATCGGTCTTCAAAATATGGTGTGGTCCCCCGCAAACAATCCAATGTTTCTTTTTTGTGACCTGGGGCACCCTGACTACTTTGAGAAGCCTGCATTTTTATAATCTATTAGTAGAAAAGCATTGAAAAATGAATGTATCATACACCTTGAGAATCTTAGATTGAGCACTGACATTTTAAAGCCCACTGTTTTAAAAAGCAACTTATTTTAACTACATATGAAATGCAACCCTACCTCAAAGCTGTATCAAATTCTAGAGATAGATTCATTCTGACTCGCTTACAATTGGATTCTTTCCATCGTTTCATTAGTTTTCCTAAAGAACAAGTTACTTACCTTCGGTAACGATATATCTGTAAGAAACATGAGTTAGTTAGATTCCTTACCTTAGAATATCCCCAGGCGTCAGGCTGGATCCGGCGGAAAGATTTTTCGTCAGCAACACCCTTGCGCGTCGCTAGGCGTTGTCTGCGGTTCCGCGTCCGTCGTCGCCAGGATGACATCGGAGTACTTAGACGCCGCCCTTGCGCGCTGACGTCAGTTCTTGTACATAGCTTTCTGCGCCAGGAACACAGAGCCATGCAAGAAACCGACACTGGTGCCATGAATCTAGGGCCCTGAAAGGGATGACCTTAACCCTAGATATCAGTTCGCAGAACAGGGAGGATGGGTGGGGCGGTAAGGAATCTATCACTAACTAATGTCTCTTACAGATATATCGTTACCGAAGGTAAGTAACTTGTTCATCTGAAAGAAACACGTTAGGTAGATTCCTTACCTTAGAATAGATACCCTAGAAATAGAAATACCAACCCCGGTGGTGGGTCTGCGAACCAAGATCACACTAGGAAGTCCTGGAGAACGGAACGGCCAAAAAAGCTGTCTCTCCGGACTTGGCTGTCCAGGCAGTAATGCTTGGCAAACGTGTTCAGCGAGGCCCACGTTGCTGCCTGACAAATGTCCTGCAGAGGGACTCCCCGTCCCAGGGCAGTAGTAGCCGCTGTGGCCCGAGTGGAATGGGCCCTCAGCCCCACAGGAGGATCCTTCTTAGCCAAGGAATAACACGCCTTAATGCACAAGACGACCCACCGAGAGATGGTCCGCTTGTGCACTGCCCGCCCCTTCTTAGCGCCCACGTAACCAACAAAGAGTTGGTCGTCCACCCGGAACTGTTTCGTGCGGTCCAGATAGAAGGAGAGCGCTCGTTTTGGGTCCAGACGGTGGAGCCTCTCTTCCTCTTTCGAGGGATGCGGAGGCGGAAAGAAGGTGGGCAATATAACAGACTGGCCGATGTGGAAAGCAGTTACCACCTTAGGGAGAAAGGAAGGACGAGTCCTGAGAACAACCTTGTCCGGATGGACCGAGAGGAAAGGAGGCTTAGAAGAAAGAGCCTGGCGCTCACTCACCCGTCTGGCAGAGGTGATGGCAACCAGGAAAGCAGTCTTAAGAGTCATAAGGGAAAGAGGACAATTATGAAGGGGCTCAAAGGGAGCACACATGAGATAGGTTAACACCAGGTTCAAGTCCCACTGAGGCATTACGAAAGGGACAGGAGGAAACATGTGAGTAATGCCTTTAAAGAATCGAGCAACAACAGGGGACTTGAAAAGAGAAGGCTGATCAGGAACCCGTAAGAAAGCAGAAACAGCTGAAAGGTATCCCTTGAGGGTACCCAGAGCATAGCCCTGCTGGGCCAGGGAAAGAAGAAAGAGGAGAACTTCAGAAAGAGGGGCGGAAAGGAGATCCACAGCCTTTGCTGTGCACCATGCCACAAATTTGTTCCACCTGCAGGTGTATACCGTTTTACTGGAGGGACGCCTGGCTGCCCGAATGACATCACAGACTTCAGGAGGCAAGTCAAATGGCATCAACTGCCGCCGCTCAATCTCCACGCATGGAGGTGGAGGCTGGACAGGTTCGGGTGGAGGACCGTCCCCTGCTGCTGCGACAGAAGGTCCTCCTGAAGAGGCAGTTGAATTGGAGGATCGATTGACAGATTGAGTAGCTCGGGATACCAGTATCTTCGTGCCCAATCCGGAGCCACAAGGATGACTTGGGCCCGGTCGCGCCTGATCTTCTTCAGTACTCTGGGCAGAAGTGGTATAGGCGGAAAGGCGTACAACAGACCGCAACACCACTCGCGATGAAAAGCGTCGCCGAGCGATTGCCGCCTTGGAAATCCCAACGCGCAGAACTGATGACATTGCGCGTTCTCTTTGGTGGCGAATAGATCTAACCAAGGCTCTCCCCACTGCCAAAAGAGGCCTTGCGCCACGTCCAAGATCAGACGCCATTCGTGATCCATCATGCACCGGCGGCTGAGTTCGTCCGCCCTGGCGTTCAGAGAACCTGCCAGGTGTTGAACCACCAGTGTGTTGCCCTGATGTTCCAGCCATGTCCAGAGGCGCAGAGCCTCCTGACAAAGGGTTCAAGACCCCACCACGCCCTGTTTGTTGCAATACCACATGGCGGTGGTGTTGTCCGTGAACACTTGCATTACACTTCCCCGGGCAGATATCCAGGACAGGCACTCTTCATGCCAACGCAGTGGCAGCAGCCTTGGCTCTGGTGGAATAAACCCTCATATTTTCTGGAGTCTGCTTCTTAGATACTACATAGCAGATCATAATAGAGAGGACTATCAATTGTCATATGATCTGCTTCTGCACGGCCTTGCCTTTCTTTTCTCCAAAGAACCGCACAAAGATGCGATCTAACAACCAATGGTCCTCTATACGATCGACATAAAAGCAACAGCTCTTTTGGGGTTCAAAAACTGATGTCTCTCTTCCTCTGTGGATTCTCCTAGTAGTGTTGATATTAAAACAATGGCGCAGATTTTGGTTCTGGAACTGAAGTCAGAACCGACGATGGTGAAGAACCCAAGGCAGGTTTGAGGTAGCCAAACTAGAAGCCCCTGCGGATCATTTGGTGAACGAGTGTGGCAGAAAGAGGCAGAGTTCTGCTTAAACTTCTTGTGTTTTTTTCCACTGACTTACTCAAACAATTCAAACACAAAGAACATCTGGAGCACTACCTGTGTAGTGTTTGATGGTGTTTGCGACATTCATCTCTGCCTAATTCTCTTTGAAGGGTTTCGGATTGAGCGCCTTGAGACCCTCCGGGTGAGTAGCGCGCTATATAAATGCATTGATTGATTGATTGATTGATTCAATTGAATGCAGTCAATATATGCCTTGGAGCCATGTCCCATACTCAAACACCAGAGGCACAACTCATGGTGATCTGTCACAAACATCTGTTTGCGACAGTCCCTACAAGATTTAAACCCTGTAGAATTTGAGGGGTGACATGTTCCCTTGCACATTGGTAGATTTGTTGAAAAAACGCTGAGACAAATTCAAGACAACCCTTATGGTGATTCTCTAAGTTCTCTAAGTGATAGCTGTGGAGAGCAGTCTTCAGGCTTAGTCCAGAAGGAGTGTCAAGCAGCTTGTTTTACCAGAACTAATCATATAGTGTAGGTTAAACGGAAACAAAACACACAGTGTAGTTATATTTATTATACACACTCACTAACACATTCGCATATCTCCTACCCGGAGATATCAACACAAACACAATACTTTACATGTAAACAGGTAAGTAAGCTCAAATACAAAGTCGGAACTTGCACCAGAAGACTCAGAAGAGCTGGGGACTCAAGGAACCACCCGAGGTAAGCATCCATGAACCCCACTGAGGCTGTGTGCAGAGTGGGAACACAGCTGCATACTCAATGCACGTCAATGGGACAGTTGACGTTGCAGTTTTTAAGAAGAATGACCCTTCCCAGTGGATCCTGAAGAAACCCCATGGAAAACAGAAGGTTGGAGAGTCACCCCACCCATGGATACCCCAGGAACCAGGATACCTACACCAGGGAAGCTGGGTGCATAGGTGCCTGGTAGACTTCAGAAAAGATGCAGCTGGCAAAGAAGGTAAAAGAGTCTGGTGGAATCCCAGGACGGATTCTTGAAAAGAGGTACCTGGCAAGCAGATGGGACAGAGTCTATGCCACTCGGGAGTGACCAGGGGGCAAGGCAGACTAATGACCACCGATGATGGAAGAAGCAGGAGTGATGAGAATGACCTTGTCACTGCAGCTGTGAGGACCAGGCAACGGTGTGCAAGACCAGGAGCAGTTTACGAGCTGTCCCACTTCAGAAGTCAAAAACCGGGGGGTTGGTGTCCAGCAGGAGCACCAACAAGCCTTTGCAGCAGCAACAGATGTGATAAACGGAATAAGGTGCAGAGTTGGGACCAGCAAGGTCCAAGGGACTCACCAAGTGCAGGACAGTCAGAGCAGGCCCAGAGCAATCAGGGGAGCCCACTGAAGCTAAAGAAGACACTCAAGAAAGCCCACAGGCGAAAGCACAGCAGTCGCAAGAGGACCTTGAGCAGCTCACTAAATAGGCAGGCCCACGGTGCAGAGGATGCGGAGAGGACGAAAACCTTGGCAGGGAGAGATACTGGAAGCTGGAGTTTCTTGTAACTGGAAGATCTCTGGAGAACAGAGTCTACAAGCCTTGGCAACAGCAAGTCAACGCGGTGTACAGGGATCTTGTTCCAGCGGTTCTGCTGAGGAAAACTGGCCTCAAACTTGCTGAGAGGACAGGTCAGGCCTTGAGGGAGTTGCAAAACCACCACCTGTGTTTCTGAGCCTTTCGGAGTCCATGGGACGTCTGGAGCAGCAGACCAGTCAGCTTTGTTGCGGTGCCTGCAGATGCAGGTAAGTGACTCCTTCACTCCAAGGGAGATTACTTCGGGTGTCCTTGATGCCCACACGCCTGGAGAGGAACCCAGATGAAGCACAGGCACAGATGATGAAGAAGAATTGCAGAACAGCGAGACCAAGAGCAGCAGGAGGCTTCCTTGGTGCAGTTTCAGTTCCAGGCAAAGTCTGGCTTAGTCCATGGTGCCCAGACGGTTGAAGTTGAAGTGGTTTCGAGTTTGAATCTTGTCTCACGACGAATCTGAAGAGCCACTCACAGGTAAGCCCATACGTACCCTAGCAAAAGGGTTGGGATGATTCAAGGATCCCTACTGGAGGAGGAGCTGGACAAAGGAGAGGATACTCCCATGTCCTTTGTCCAGTTTCATGCCAGAGCAGGAGCCAAGGGCTCCGTGAACTGGCTCAAACTGGAGTATGCAAGGAGTGCACCAAATGGGCCCTTCAAAGCAGTCTGGTGTAGCTGGCAAGCGCCCCCACTCCAGCCCAATACACTAAGTCTTGTCTGGGAGGTGGCCACACGTCCCTGTGACAGGAGACCTTTTGTTCTACCTTTCCCTGCTCGAGCTCAGCTCAGCAGCAGGAGGGCAGATTTGTGACTGTGGTTGGCAGCAGCATTAGTTTGCTGTTACACCCTAAAAGGCTGGTGCCAGGAATACAGGGGGGCACCCTAGAAGAGCGCCCCAGTAGTACTTGGGATACTACATCCAACACTGGAATCAGAGTTTGGGTAGGATTCCAACACGTTTGATACTAAACATGACCGGTTTCAGTGCAGCCATCGTATTTGACTTGATGTCCACTATAGGTCTTAAATGAATGACCACACTTACAAAGCCTGGAGAATCGACTCTGGGGTTTGTAGAGGGGCCCGCTCATGCTCTGACAACCTCACACTTGTAACCAAGCCCCCTGCCCTCAGGACGGAAGAACCTGCCATAGGGTTGACTTATAGGCTAGAAGTGCAGTAACCTCGGATATAAGGAAACATATATCTGTTGCGAGTGGTCCTAGCACTAGCTCACACAGGCTGCAATGGCAGGCCTGTAGTCACAGTTTGAGTTATCTCTCATGGCTGGCATAATACATGCTGTAGCACATGGGAGATCCCTGGTGTACTTATGCCCTGGTACTTTAATACCATATTCTAGGGACTTACAAGGGTACACCAGTAGCCTATTGTGGAGGTAACAAAGTACTTCCCATTGTTAAACGTAGGGAGAGAGCACAGTGACTGGGGTCATGATTAGCAGAATCCCAATCAGACTAGTCAGAAAACAGTATGACACCAGCAAAAAGTGGTTGTGAGAAGTTGGCCTGGCATATGCTGGTCACTAGTTAAAGTGGCCACCTTGCACCAGTCCAATTCGACTCTTATGGTAGATAGGTTTAAGACAACCTTTTAAAGAAAGCTATCCTAGTGGTAGCTGTTGAGAGCAGCTTTCAGGCTAAGTCTCTAGAGGAATGTAAAGCAGCTTGTTTTACCTTATAATCTCTTGAATTACCAAATGAAATGACACCACACAGGTATATATATAAAATATATATGTATTTATTTCTAACACACTCTACTAATCTCTTTATGAGATTAGAAGTCAGGAACATATGCAAAAATCAACAGTTCACAACAAGTTAAGCACTTATATGGCTGGGGCCCTAAGGGCGTACCAGACCATATACTAAAAAAGAGGTATAAGAAGATCAAATAGCGAGGGGACAAGGCCTAGGGCCTGTAGAAGCGCTGGGGCCTCACTAATCCACCCAAGGCAGGTACGTAAAGGACCCACGGGAGACGCATGCAGTGTGAGAACACAGCCGCGGATCTCAATAGACTTCAATGGAGCAAGTCGCGGTTGGAATTTTAAAGTTTTAGGATACTTCGGGAGAGTCTACAAGCAAGTCACTTACAGAGCAAGTGGTTCTAGAGCCAACAAACACAGGAGCACCGTAGTGCTGGAGTTACCTCACCCAGGGAAGCTGGGTGCATAGGTGTCTTTTGGTGTCAGGTTGTGGCGTCGTTTTCAATGGGAGCCAAAGAAGACTTGCTGCTTGTGAAGACAGGAGAAGTGTCCGGTGGAATCCCAGGATGGATTCAGAAGAAAGACGACCTGAAAGCAGAAGGGACAGTGTTCAAAGTCACTTGGCAGTGACCCGGGGCAAGGAAGATGGATGCCCACAGTCGTCGGGTGATTTCAGGTGTTCACGGGTGTCTTGACTCTTCAGCCACGAAGTCCAGGAGGTGTCGACGACAACCAGGAGCTGGATTCGGCGTGTACCACGAAGTCTGCAGCTTACTGTGGTGTCGACAACCAGATTGTAGCCAACAAGCCTTGGCAACAGCAAGTCTCGTGGAAAGTGTGCAAAGTCAGCGGTGCAGACCAGCAAGGTCTGAGGGACTCACCCAGCGAGGGTAAGTCAGGGCAGGCCTGGAGCAACCAGGGGAGCCCTTTGGAACTGTAGAAAAGTCTTCAGGGGACCCACAAGCCAACCGGCAAGGGATCGCGAAGACGCCTCGGGAGGATTCACTCGCCAGGAGCCCACAGTCACTCGGGACGAGGTAGGCCTCTGATCTTCGGAGCAAATTCTGCTGGACGCTTCCAATGCACAAGTTTGTAGAACGTCGTGAAGGGGTTGCACTCGACAATAGAGCACGGTACCCGGGTATTGCTGTTCCTCGTCAATCGTGTGATCCACTTGCCTCAGCGTCACTGGGGACTCACGATGGCCATAGAGAAGTCAGGAAATCCACTTCCGGGGCTGCAGGGACTTTGGACTCCAGCGGGAGCAGGAACGTTTGCGACCGTTGATGCACAGGTTTGGTGCCTGCCAAGCAGGGGAGTCACTCCTTGACTCCAAGGGAGATTCTTCAGTCTTCCAAAGGTAGTGGAACGTCGAAGGTCCAGGATTCTTCTTCAGAACGTCGTCCAGGGATATCTAGTTTGCAATGGCAAGGGTTCCCAAACTTATACTAGAAGAAAGGGAGGGACTAACTATCACCACTCCTATGGGAGGGTCAGGGGAGTGGGTGGCTACGCCCACTTCCCTTTGTCCAGTTTCGCGCCAGAGCAGGGGCAGGTAGCCCCTAAACCGGTTTGAGCTGGCATATGCACAGAGGACCCTACTGCTCCCCCAGTGCAGGACTTCAAAGCACTCTAGGAGTGCACCCACCCAGCCCCAATACACTAAATCCTGTCTGGAAGGTGTTTTTTTTTAATTTTTTTTATCTTTTTATTAAATTTCAAATGAAGTCAATGGAAGCAGCACACATTTGCGCCACGCAGGGCGCATATCGTAAAATAAAAAAAAACAAATGAAACATTGCCAGGTGACAGATGCATGCCTAGTGCAGATATTATGACAGTACACCTTCAATTCTCCATCCACAGTTCAAGCATTGTCACGCAACCAGACTTAACAGGACCCATGAGCAGAGCAAGCAACCATAAACATTTTAAGATTCAGAACCATCAGTAGTGGTAGTAGCTTGCAAATACTGTCGAAGTGGCTCCCAGATGTCATTAGGGCTGGATACAGAAGGCAATTCCTCTGCATAGATTGCAAGCGTTTCCCTACAATATATTAAATCTTTAATCCAATCTGGTATCCGAGGGCAGAGGCGACCATCCCAGGTCATAGCAACTCGCCTTTCAGCTAACAAAAGAGCAACGCGTGTAAATCTACCTAGCACCCCCTTTATCTGTGGTACATGACAAAGCAAGCACGCCGTCGGCGTGCACTGTATCATAACTCCCGTCATCTTACGTATATGACTGAGAATCTCCTTCCAGTATGTGTACACCGCCATGCAGTCCCATGCGAGATGGCAGAAGTCTGCATCGTCGTGCCCACATCTCCGACACCGCGCGGAGTCTCGGAGACCCATTTTGTACAATTTTAGAGGAGTATAGTATACCTGGTGTATAAATTTCAGATGTATAATACATAGATTACCATTGGGCGATAAGGTCCCTGTAACGGTACATATTTGTTCCCAGTCTTTCGCTGTTAAGGGGATCTCTAGCGCAGAATTCCATCGCTCTAGACTACTATCCACCCCCCTCCGCGCCTCTCCCTGCACTGATTCATATAACTTTGTAATTAGTTTTTTCTTGGACGGGACCAGCAGCTGCAGCGAGAGAAGCGTCGGCGGCTCGGACGGAAACTCCGAATAGTGACTTTTCCAAGCGCGCTTTAATCGGTGTGTAGTATATGTGAATAGCGGCGTGGGATTGCTAATGAATCCCAATTCAGTGTCTAACACGCACGTGCCCTCTGAATATACATCGCGCATGGGCGTTAGTCCTACTTCTTTCAGCGCCCTAATAGGACCAGTCTCCTGCATAGCAGATAACGCCGCATGACCCGCAAGCGGCATTGCTGGCGCGTATAGAGGGAGCTTTCCTGCCATCCTGCCAATTGCCTGCCATGCCCCCAGCGTCGCATCTATTGAGTTAATTTCGTGTTGGTGTGTACCTCTTTTTACGTGAGTAAGTATTCCCGACAGTGGTATGGGATATGCGTCTCCGTCCTCCACTGCCAGGTGAGGGGTAAAGTCATGTGGTATGTACCAATAATAAGCGTACTGAGCCTGAGCACAAAAATAATAAATGTATAAATCGGGTGCACCGAACCCCCCCTTGGCATATGGGAGTGTTAGCGTGGCCCAGCTGATTCTCACCTGCTTTCCTCCCCACACTAATTTCAGAAGCTGAGTCCTGACCATTGCGAAAAAATGTCTGGTTAACAGAATGGGAATATTGCAGAACAAGTACAAAAATCACGGCAGAACTACCATTTTGAGTATCGCAACCCTATCTGCCAGAGACAGAGGGAGATGCACCCATCCCTCAACCTGCTCCTCTAGTCGATGCATCGCCCTGCCGTAATTTTACTTGATAACCACCTCAGGGTCTCGATGCACCCAGACACCCAAATATTTGACTGGCTCAGTCATCCAGATTAACGGATATTCCAAGGGGGGGGGGGAGCGCATATCTGAGGTTAATGGAATAATCACTGACTTTCCCCAGTTGATCATGAGGCCAGAAAAAAGACCAAACCTGATGTATTCCCGCAGCACCTGCGATAGGTGGGTCTGCGGTTCTCATATGAAGAGGACCATATCATCCGCGTACATGGATATCACGACCGGGCGTTGATTGAAATTAAACGCAGCCTGTCTATGGCGCCGACGTATCACACAGGCCAGCGGATCGAGCACAAGAGCAAACATGAGAGGCGACAACGGGCACCCCTGTCTGGTGCCTCGATCTATACGGAGAGGGTCCGAGGTAAGGCCCCCAACCCTCACCCTCGCCGAGGTGTCCATATAGAGCATTTGCAGCCATCGCAAGAAAACATTTGGAAGGCCCATTCTCCTCAAGATGTGAAACATATACCCCCATTCGATAGAATCTAAGGCCTTAGCGACGTCAAGCATGACTGCAGCGGCCTGAAGATCAGGGTTAAGGATGTGATACATGGCAAATATCGTTTGTAGACTATTGGAGGTAGAGCGCCCCGGGACAAAGCCGGCCTGATCCGGAAGCACCATAACAGAGAGCAGGGGCTGCAGTCTAAGAGCTAATATTTTTGCAAAAATGTTGGCATCTAGGTTTATTAATGACAAGGGTTGATACGATTCGCACTTAGCCGGGTCCTTATCTTTTTTTAACAGAGTGACAATAAGCGCCTGTCGAAGTGAGGGTGGCAGCATCCCGGACTCATGCGCTTCCGCATATTCCTCTAAGAGGTATGGGGCGACAATGTCTATGTATGGCTTGTAGAATTCCGAGGTGAGCCCATCCGGGCCAGGGGCCTTGTTGTTAGGTAGGGATTTAATGGCTTCTTTAATGTCCACCTCCTCTATGGGCCGCCCGAGGTATTCGCGGTGCCCGTCTGCAAGCCAGACACATGCAACTCCCTCCAGGTACTCGGACAGAGCCGCGTCATCGCATACGCCCCTAGAAGCATATAGCTCGCCATAATTTTTTTAAAATTGTTCCACTATGTCCTGGGGTTGGTAGTGTTCTCCCCCATTCTCGTCTACTATCTTGTGAATATGCTGGTAATTAGCACAAATCCGAATAGTCTGAGCAAGCCTCCTGCCTGGGCATCCGGCCTCACCATAAACCCTGGACACCTGTCGCTTCGATATAGAACGTATCTCTGTGCTCGCTAAGTCATCGTGTTCTTTCAGTAGAGCATGAATCCTGTCAAGTGGAGTGGTCGTCGGGTTCACTATATATTGTTCTTCAAGTTCACCCAACTGCGCTTCGATCTTCGACAACTGTCGTCTGAGGTCCCTCAGTATCCCTGAAGAGGTACTTATACATACCCCTCGAATAGTAACCTTGAATGCTTCCCAAAGTATTGCAAAACTATCCACTGACCCCACATTCTGTGTGAAATATTGAATAATTGCCTGTCTAATAGTGTTGTCATATATCGGATCTAGTAATGCCTCAGCTCTGAATCTCCAGGTAAACGGAAAGTGCATATTAGTTGGTATAAGCATTGTTAGCAGTACTGGGTTATGGTCGGAGAGCGTGCGTGGTAAGTTGTTCACATTCACCACCCTGCAGTTTGCACCCTCATTTAGTAGCCAGTAGTCTAGCCTTGACCAACTGTGATACGACGGAGTCACATGCGTACCCACTCTCTCAGCAGCGTTTCATAACCTCCATACAACTATGAAGCCCATTTCCACCATAGCATTCCGCACACACTGCGCCACTTTCACTGTACGCGCCCCTTGTGGATTAGACCTATCAAGGGTCGGGTCGAGGTGAGTATTAAAATCACCCCCCCATAGCGTCGCCACATCTGGCCACGTCCGGAGCACATCCAGCAGCCGCACATAAGGTTGTGGATCGTCTACTACTGGTCCATACATATTGACAAGTGTTAGCAGTGTATTTCCTAGCTTGCCATGTACTAATGCCCATCTCCCATCGCCGTCAGTCTGCGACCGTATGGGGGAGAATGGAATGCCCTTCTTTATCAGTATTAGCACCCCCCTGGCGTACGTGGAGAAAGAGGACGCCAATCGGTATCCCGCCCATCTATGCGCTACATTAGATTCGCTCCGCGTGGACAAATGTGTTTCCTGCAGCAGAGCAATATGAATTTTATACCTATCAAGATGTGCTAACACCTGCCGAACTTTGTTTGGATTGTTTAGTTCGCGAATATTCCATGTCACACAGTTGTAACTCTCACCCATTGTCCCCACTGCCTCCCATCACTCCGCCTGCAAGCATCAACACTGACATAAAGTGGAATGCATAGTAGTGGTGATTAGGGCTAAAGGAAGTGTGTACTTAGGCTTACCGGTACAACGCAGGGCATCTATTTCATATAGGTTCCTAGTAGTGCAAAGGATTGCATGTCGTTGGAGAATGATCAACGATCAGATTAGCGTAATAGCTAAACCTGTAATATGACAGGTCCTTGACAGATATTCAGAAGATAATAGAAGCAACCACGAAAAGCGGCCTTGAAGAAGGATTTCTAACCAAACATGAATTTGATTACTTAAATAAAGGACACCCGAGGACCCCGGTCCTTTATACCTTACACAAGGTACACAAAGATACCACCAATCCACCAGGTAGACCCATCCTGTCCGGTTGTGGGTCAATATTGGAACCCCTAGGTCACTATATTGACAGTTTTATCAAATCATATGTCCCTCTCTTACCTACTTACGTGAGAGATAGCACATACATGCTTAATCTGATTGAAGGTATGGAATACAACCCAATGGAAGAGATATTAGTGACCATGGATATAGATTCACTATATACTAACATCCCACAGATGGAAAGTATAAAAGTCATTCAAACTATCCTAGACTGCCGTCCAGCCCCATTCCAAGTCCCCACTGAATTCATAACTAAGCTACTAGAAATAGAATTGACAAAAAACTATTTCAGATTTAACACCAGCTATTACCAACAATGTTCGGGAACTTCGATGGGAGCTATTGTTGCACCAAACCTAGCGAATCTCTATGTAGGTGACTTTGAAGAGAAATTCATCAGCAACATCACCAATCCATTTTTTTCCAGCATTAGATGCTGGAAACGATACATTGACGATATATTTTTTTCATCTGGATGGGCACTGAAGCAAATCTAGAACAGTTTATCAAATATCTACATGAATGTCAGACAGCACTGACCTTCACACATCATAAAAACAAAGAAATGGTTCCATTTTTAGACCTAAAAATTAGATGTTGTAATAACCATCTGAATGTAACACTATATTGTAAACCGACGACAGAAATACCCTGCTGCAGTACAATAGCTTCCACCCTACGGCACTAAAAGACAGTTTACCATATAGTCAATTTTTAAGGTTGCGACGCAACTGTACAGAGAAAGAAGATTTCTTTAGAGAATCCAATATACTAAGTAACAGACTGCGGGAAAGAGGTTATCCCAAAAGATTAGTCAAGACTTCAATGAAGAGGGCTTGGTTTAGCCCACGTGAGGCATTACTCACAAAAACTGAAAAAGACTGCACCACACGGAATGTGTGCGTCACCACCTTCTGCCCTCTGAGTACCCAGGTACAGAAAACTATCAAAAAACACTGGCCAACTTTAACTACATTGAACTCATGTAAAGAATTACCAATGTTTTCTTTCAGAAAAGGCAAGAATATTAAAGTTCATTTAGTACATTCAGACACCAGCCTTATCCAGGCCAAAGCAACCATTCATGAACTTTGGTTCCTTCCCCCACTGACAGAACACTATAAATGTGGAAATTGTGTAACCTGCAGTTTTGCACTAGAAACCAAATATTTCAGTCATGACAATATCAAAATCACCCTTCGTGATCTAACTAATTGTGCAACACCCAATGTGATCTATTGTATATGGTGTCCATGTGACCTCATATACATAGGCCAGACTATGCAACCAGTGAAAGCACGTATCGGCCAACATCGTAGCCGTATCCGGTGCCTGGTAGAGAATGCCCCCCTGGTTGAACACTACAAAGAGAAAGCACATTCTGCTGACAATTTGAAATGGCAAGTGATAGAAAAGGCTACAGTGCCGTCTAGAGGTGGTGATATCTCACTCATTTTACAAACACTAGAGTGTAAATGGATAGACAAATGTGGATCTATCAAGAAGGGATTAAACAGCCTTGAAGAATGGCGCAGATTCATCAGCTTACATTAAGACCGTGCATTATTCCTGTTTCAAAGTAGAACAGGGCCCTGTTCCTACCTATCTGATATAATAATACAACACATTAAAATATGATTCAGTATTATATTTTAACATGTCACCAGTGTGTATATATATTGCACTGTATATATCTGTCACATTGTTCTAAATGTATGACATATGTTTGTTTTAAAGAATGAGACCACTGTGTAAAAATACTTCCAAAAAGGAAGAATATCTCTCCAAATGTGAATCTATATTGCACTGTATATATATATATATATATGTCACTTTGTTTCAAATGTGTGAAATGTTTTTCTTTTTTAAAAAAAATCATACCTCTGTGTAATAATATTTGTAGAAAGCAATAATATCTCTCTACATGCGAATAGATCACAACCGCTGTATTAAGATCATGCATAATGAATTATAAATATGAGAAAAGTCATCCTTTTATAGATTGGGACAGCTGCCTTAACAACGCTCCTGCGATGATGATACTAATTCCATTAGACTAGTCGAAATGGGGTAGATTGGCCATTTCCCCATAGATCAAACCTATCCAAGATGGCCAATTCAGTAACTATCGATTTCCCCATATCACAAGACGAGCTGAGGCCTCTCACCTAGATCGTTACTGCCATTGTAGCAATGTCCTGCTATGTAAAATTCTAAACATTCGTAGGTAGTCATCACCCCGATAATAGATATATCAGTCTACGATGACTTTTAATAAGGTGACCCTAAGATAGATCGTAATTATTTCCCTCAAGTAGGTGACCTCAAGATAGATCGTGATTATTTTCGTTCCCTCAATTAATATTAGTCTATCAGTAATAGATAATCGTTCAAGTGCACCCACTCACAGATGGCCGCAATAGTTACAAGCAGCTCCATACCGTTTACAGCGCGATCATGTGATGCGGTTCCGGTTTCTTTCCTCACGTATTATGCCACAATCGGTAGCTCAGTGTTCAGCAACCATCGCCCTATCCAGAGGTTCACGATTAGATGCTTAAGTAAGTTAATACCAGACATAGAGAATTCTAACAAGGATCTGCTATACATTTCGATACTTTTAACAGCATCAGTATAACTACAGCTGTTACTTTGTTATTCCTTCAGTTCCTCTCGATACTGCATTTTTATAAAAAAGCAGAATAACATCAAGATTTGACAGAGAGGTTCATCTCTTTAACCCAGTAATCGATCCTTGGAACCCAGAAATAGTGAGTTTTGTCTTTATTCACTTTTTTTGATTGTCATAAACTACCTCATGCAATAAACTTGGGACAATATTGAACCATCCCTTCATATTACAGGTTTAGCTATTACGCTAATCTGATCGTTGATCATTCTCCAACAACATGCAATCCTTTGCACTACTAGGAACCTATATGAAATAGATGCCCTGTGTTGTACCGGTAAGCCTAAGTACACACTTCGTTTAGCCCTAATCACCACCACTATGCATTCCACTTCCACAAAGTAACCTTTCCCCTCATTCAGTCCCCAGAATCGTTGTCCTGAAGTGACCCCGTATCAAGAGAGGGTCGAAACGCCATCGACAAACATAGAAGAGAGAGCCTAAAAAATAATTCAGTGTCTATTGTATATAGCTCTCCTTCTGATGTTCTTCCAATAACCTTTTCCCCACCACTTTTTTCACTAAGATAGGTTATGGTCACTCCACTGGGACTCACAAATCACTCACAAATGTATCTATACGTATAATTCTCTCATGCTTAATATATAATGAAATGCTTTTGTGGTATAATTGAAAAGATTTAATAAATGTCACTTACTTCGGCTGAAGTAAGCATTAGATGACAAACTGCTGTGATGGGCTTTTTTAGACATAATTTAAGGTAAACTGTACCGTAACCTAATCGAGAGGTCATATCTGACATTGTTGGTGTGATTAAGATTAAATCTTAGCAAATAATTTTATTTTGCATATTTAAAAATTGTTTCCCTGGTCCCAGCCAGACTATAGCCAGAAACCAGTGTTAACATTAGAAAAAAAGTGGGGCAACATAAGTGCAGAGCCCACTCTCCTACAGTGGTCGTAACCAAGGACGCAGATCCTACTTTCCTACAAATGGCCTCCTTGAGGGATTCAATCTTCTGTGGAATTGATGAAGGCTGGAGAAATTCAGAGAGCGTTGGGACCAACAGAGGAATCGGTTTCACGGCTGGAGACCTCAGAGGGGTACAAATGACATTGTGACAACTTGCACCTTCTCCTTGGAGTCAGAGTGTTGACATGGGGGTCAAGTCTTATTTCCCTTTCTTATGCTTGTGCTTGACCTTAAAATTATCATAGGACTTTGAGAGTGAAGTTGAGCGGTCACAGGACCAGCCTCGACACAGAGTCTGAGCCCGAGACTTGGAGAGTGAGCAGGACCTACACAAAGGCTGTGACTACTTTTAGTTTCCTGCAGCACACATGTTTTGCCTTCAAGACTGGATTTGCCTTTAGGTGCTTAAGGGCGCACTTAAGAGTCTTGTCCAAGCCACCAAAGGCACATATCGTGAGGGCCCGAGACAGACATTTGCTTCTTGCAGTTGCTGCATGGCTTGAAACCTGGTATTTGGGTAGGGACATCACTCCTTACCACACTGTTTAAATAGTCAGAAAACAGACAGAAAAAAGTGAGCAGAGCTCAGGGTCCGTATCAGAAGTTGTGGCAAGAAAGGAACTGTCATCAGCGTGCAGGAGTGACTTTTATATGTGGGTCTGCTCTGTCACTTCTGGGCTACTGTTAAGTCAGAGAAGAGCAACACAACACCTCCCAACAGTGCGCATGATCATTGCTACGAAAATGTTTTCCAGATTCAGTCTGGCACCTGGGGAGTATTCCAAGGTGAGGAATCTTCAGTTAAAAGTATTCATCAAACAATCTGCATTCAACTAGATAAGAGCTTCGTTAGATTATGGGATATGGGATCTCTATTTAGCAAGCAAGCCTCTTTATCAGAGTTCATGTAGGTTCGGTGTAATGTATGATCTGTTTTTAGGATTTTCTCAAATATAAAGTTTATACTTCAAATTAGACAAGGGCAACCGTTTATTCTGATGATTGCATTGCTATTTCTTTATTAGGCGGAAGCCGGGAACCTTCTACGTGTAAAGCTGGTATGCGAGTGTTTTAAATCATTTTTGCTGCTAAAGTGCGTGATATCTTTTATGTGGTTTTAAAAAAAAGCATTTGGGGCTAGCTTTTAACTTACCGCATCATTTGAAGCTCCGCTGGGGGACCCGCTACTCTTGCGAACCCGGGGCTGACCGGACTCCTCCTTGGGACAGCCGCCATCTTGGGGCTACGAGGAGGAGGCGGTCTAGTGGTCTGACATTGTGTATAAAATGCCGACCCAGCAGCGCACGCGCGCAGCGGGCGCGCCAAAGGCGAGCCCAAGGCAAGCCGTCTGCGCCCGTCCGCGCATTGTCCAGCCCCAGGCCCGAAACCCCTGCCCAATCTAAAGCTTCTCCTCTCGTACCCCCTCGTCGGTGCTACTCCTCTAAGGTTTTAAAGGAATACAGACTCGCATTCATGTCGCTGCCCTCATTCAAAGCCAGATGTATGGAAACCCTCCCTCACTAGTTGGAGGGACCAGTATCATGTAAAGCGTGTACCTATAGCAGTATAACAAACACCATAACTAGCCCAAAACCTGACGTCTCGCTAGCCTCTGGCTGTCGAAACCCGATGTTTATGTTATGCAATACCAGATCCTTAGCAAAACACCCTACTGAAATTTGGGATATGATTAACACATTCTCTCCTAACATGTGTTTCCTCACGGAAACCTGGCTAAATCCATCAAATCACCCTCTGATTAGCTTAGCGATCCCAGAGGGATATAAATTCATTCATTTAGACAGGCAGGGGAAAACGGGGGGAGGAATTGCAATTGGGTTCAAAGAACACTTAAAAGTCAAGTGGACAGCCACCCACCTTTCGCCTACGCTAGAAGCCGGCTTCTTCAAGTTGAGCCTATCCCCTAGGGAGACCTGGAATGGAGCCCTGATCTACCGCCCTCCAGGCCCTAGGACGAATTTCGTAAATGAACTAGTAGAGTTGATCGCGCTTCAAACAATAGCATCCAGCAACTTTATCCTGCTCGGAGATTTCAACTTTTACGGAGAGGCCGTAGACAATTCCGACACTGACAATCTTCTAACGAGTCTAAAACAAATGGGCCTCGCCCTCCTCTCCAACGCCCCTACTCACAGAGCAGGTCACGCCCTTGACTTGATCTTCTCATCTATGGCGAATCACACAGCCTTCCCCCCCCTTCCTCTCACATGGTCCGACCATTTCCTGGTCCCTTTCACTCTTCGACAACAGAGCCCCAATAATCCTTTTCAACCTGAACCTCGCTCTTCTCAATGTCGAAGACCATGGAACAACCTATCGTTAGAAGCCTTTACGGCTGCTTATAACGCCCTACCCCTGGCCTCCCTCATTCCTGACGCAGACACGTCAGAGTTGTTGGATGAAAATCGAGGTGCAAAGGGTTGGAGAGGTCCTGGAGAACTAGTCACACTCCCTCAGACCGCAGGACGTACAAACTTTCTCTGACTAATTACCACAAGAACATAAAATCAGCTAGAAAAGCGTTTATTCTAAATCAAATCGACCTCGCGGCCAACTCCGCAAAAACTCTGTTTACTATAGTCAAAGACTTTGATAATCCTCAGGCGTGTAGAGTGCCGCAAATAGAGTCACAATCCTTATGCGACTCGTTAGCTACTCATTTTGAGGAAAAAATCAACCTGATCTACGCCAATCTTGCCTCCACACAAACACCCACTAACACTGTTCCCCCAAGCTATACCGAATCAGAGTCTAAGTCAGCGAGTAAGCTTAGTCAATTTGTACCATTAACAGATTCGGACGTACTCTCCCTACTCTCATCGGCTAAGTCTGGGTCACCCGTTGACCTCTGCCCTCCCAGGGTTATGGCCCTCATTGCACCATGCTGCGCCTCAGAAGTCCGAGCGATCTTCAATTGCTCCATAGAATCAGGCACTATCCCTCCGAGCTAGAAGGAAGCCTTCGTCCGCCCTATACTGAAAAAACCTACAGCAGACCCCCTTACGTGCGCAAACTACCGACCTGTATCACTTCTTCCGCTGCTGGCAAAATCTTTAGAAGCAGCCATAAACAAACAGCTGAGTCAGTACCTCGAAGTGAATGAACACCTAGATCCTTCGCAATCAGGCTTCAGACCGGGCTTCAGCACGGAAACTGCAATGCTGGCGTTTAAAGATTCCCTCAGGCTAGAAATGGATGCGGGAGGATCAGCCATTCTGGTCCTCCTAGATCTCTCCGCTGCATTCGACACGATATCGCATGCCAAGCTGCTAGAAAGACTGAGATATTGTGGCATTCAAGAGCAAGCCTTGAAATGGCTCCAAAACTTCTTGGTAGAAAGATACCAAACTACCATGCTAGGGCCATTTAGATCTAGCAAACATGGGCTCGACAAAGGGGTCCCTCAGGGTTCTTGCTTAAGTCCTACTCTGTTCAATCTTTATATGTCGCCACTAGCCAAAATTGCTGAATCCTGTGGATTTGAGATTATCTCATATGCGGACGATACCCAACTTATTTTTAAAATCAACCCTAATGCACCAGCAGAAAACCTACGGTTCGCAGCAGGAATGTCTGCAATCTCTAACTGGATGACTGAGAATCTCCTCCAGCTGAACCCTAGTAAGACGGAGATTCTCTTAGTAGGTAAAGCCTCTCTCTCCTGGTCTACAGAATGGTGGCCTAAGGAGCTGGGCACGGCCCCAATCCTGAAGGAGAGCGTGAAGAACTTAGGGTTCACACTTGAAAAGGCTCTCTCTATGAAGGACCATATCGCCACAATCACTAGCTCCTGCTACTACAGCCTGCGATTGTTGAGAAAGATGCTTCCGTATCTTCCCACCAAGCACCGCAGAACAGTAGTACAGGCCATGGTGATATGCCGTCTCGACTACGGCAACGCGATGCTGGCCGAACTCGGATCTTCCCTGGTAAGAAAATTACAGGTCATCCAGAACACAGCGGCCCGAATGATCCTTCATCGCCCGGCCGGATCACCGTCAGCCCCCATTTTATCAGAACTCCATTGGCTTCCTATCAGGAAGCGGGCCCAGTTCAAGACCTGCTGTCTCACGTACAAAGCCCTAAACAGTTTGGGTCCTAAATACTTGGCTAATAAATTAATTAATAAGACCCCGGTCTTCAACTTACGGTCCAACGCCATGGAATTGCTGAAAACCCCCACAATTCGCCGGGCCCGCTCAGGGGCTAAGTCTTTCTCTTGTCTTGCTCCGCGCTACTGGAATTCGATCCTTATTGCCATCCGGAAATGCTCATCCCTCGCTGCTTTTAAGAAAAAACTGAAAACCTTTCTATTCCTTGCTCCGTAACGCTGAACGTGGATGCTTTCCCCCCCCTCCTTTTCACCCTCAGCAACAATAAAGCAAGCGCCGAGATGCCCCCGGGTGATTGTGCGCTATAGAAATTTTCATAACATAACAGTCCCTTAATGTATTACATTTTCTTGTGCTTTTTATAATTACCAATTCCAAAAGCTGGTGTTGTAGTCAGTCTACTAGGATTCTTAGTCTATCCAGTGGTCCAGTACAAGTGTTCATCTTTTCCATTTGGTTTCAAGCCCTAGGAGGGGTTTGTTGGATACAATTTCTGAGGATCCATATACATGACGATAGAGTTTTCTACCCAATCATCTTTTAGTGCTGAGAAGCATGTTGGGTAGCCATGTGCTTAAGAAATGCTATTAATAGAATACAATTATTACAACAAACCACCAATTTATTTTATGCATTTTGCCTAACCAGTTATCTGGGGTAGGAGTCAAAACCAAGGAAAGGAAAATCAGGAGGACGGATAGGAAGAGGATGACAGAGATGAGGAAAGATAAAAGAGGAGGAGAGGGGAAACAAAGATAAGGTTAAAGACTGGGAGTGAGAGAGGAGGAAAAAGGAGCATGTGATGTGCTGAAATAGCTAATATCTTGTCAATAAGAGATCTCAGGCAATTTCCCTGCATGTTATCAATCTCCTTTTACTATTTAATTTGAGTTTCCTCATTGGACTGGCTCAGATTAACCTTCTCTTGCCATCCTGATACATTTGTTTGGATGTACATGTTATTATCCTGCAGATAGCATGCAAACGTTGAGGCCTGACACCAACAAGGACACAATCAGTAAATTTAACATTTAACTTACCGGTTTCAGTGAACCTGGTTAAGAACCTGACTGAATTAAGGACTGCAGTTCCCTTTACAGGGTTTCCTAAATATCTACTGAATACTGCACTGAAATAAAATGGTGCCAGATTAATTTTATGCCTTCCAAAAGATTCCCCTGAATCCAAAAAGCACTTGAATTGCATTTGCAATCAGCTGAAAGATAAACTGAACTCTCTGTAGTCTCTTGTTGTCTTGCTGTTCTTCGCCTCCAATAGCTGAACCTTAAGGAACCCTCCTCAGTGGCCTGCTTCAAATACCCTCCTTAATGGCAGATGTTTTTCTATTTTTTTTTTTTTTTAATCGCACTTTATTTTTCAGATAAAGAACAATAGCCACATTGCATTGCAGATAGTCACTTTACAAGTCAATCAAGTCGTACCTGACAGATACATACACAGCGGTAGTTATTATAGCGATCTACACGGAGGTCCAGCCCAGTACCTAGGCCCGCACAGCAAAACCCCCCGCCTCATCCCACACTCCCAGTCCCAGTGATTGGGCTTCCCGATCAGCAGTGCCACCCATGTGTAGCTAATGGAGCACGGCTCAAGCAGACCATGCTGTGCTGAAAAGGAGAACCGGGGTTCAGAAACCATGCCCTCAGCCCACTCCCTCAGGCACTATTCCATCATTTGTCTGTGTAGTAGAGGCTCGCTTGGTGGCATCAAAGTAGGTCCTCAGTGGTCCCCAAATATCCCTTGGGCGTGACGTCGGCGGCATAAGACTGGCATATATCTCAGCATTGGTGTTGCAGTGTGCTAGACTCCCCAGCCAACCTTGTAGCTTAGGAGTGGACTTCCTGCCCCAGTGAATGGCAACCTCTCTTTTAGCTAATAGCAGCCCTAATGGTGCTAGTTTCCTGACTTTCTTAGTAATCTGTACAGTGTACCCTAAAAGAGCTATTTCAGGAATGGGGACCATGGGAAGGCCGATTATCTTCCCCAGAGTCACATGAACCGCAGACCAATAGGACTGCAAGCGGAGACAGGACCATGCCAAATGTATAAAATCGGCATGTGATGCAGTTCATTTCAAACAGGTGTGTGGTCTTTCGGCGTCTATCCTATGTGCCAAGGCTGGTGTAAAGTAAGCGCGGCGGAGAAACTTAAAGTGCAGCAACTTATGAGGGCTGTTAAGTGAAATGTCCTTGGTGTCCTTGCAGCATTTGGCCCATTGTTCATCCGTGATGGTGCAACCCGTGTCTGCCTCCCAGGCCTGTCTGAGGCTAGAGTCGTCCGCAGGCAGCATCCCAGCGCAGGCTTTGTACATTTTAAAAATGAGGCGTTTGCCGCCAGGTGTTTCCAACACCAGTGTGAGTGGAGGGAAAGAGTCAGGCTCAACAGGGTAAGTGGGGAGAGCAGCACGCAGTGAGGATTTCATGCGGCTCAGGATGAATCGCGTCATGAAGTTGCAATCGGTGAACCTGGCGTCCTCATCTATCGACAAAATATGGCCCCCCGGGAAGAGATCACCCACTTTTGTAATATCTAGTGTGGACAGCGTGTTCTGTACCAGCCTCTCTCCAGTGATTGGGAACCATCTGGCATTGGGTAAGGGCAGGGAGGAGGAATATAGTTGTGTGGCGCCTGTGCGCTTTTTCAACTTACCCCACGCCCAGGCAGTTGTGGACACTGTATGATGTCGTGTCTGTCTTTTGGAAAACCCCCCGGCAGCAACTCGCACAATTTGTCAGGGAGAACCAGGTCTGCCTCCGGCGGTAGAAAGGGTATGCGTGCATCGGGATGGAACCAAGCGAACGCATAGTGGCATTGCGCTACTAAATAATATAGTTGGAAGTCCGGCACATTGAACCTGCCCCTGTCGTACGGTAGAGTCATTATAGACCAGCGGACAAGCGATCTCCTCCCGCCCCATATCAGTCGAGTCTTGAGTGTCTGCAAAGTGCGGAAGTGTTGAAAACTAAAACGGCGATATGATTAAGCATTCACTAAAGACATGACTTCTCTCTAGTTAAAACATGTTTCTTGTCTTATGTTGACTAATGTCTGGACTCCATTTTGTATCGTCATGTCTCCACGTGCTTTGCACGAGAAGAGTCCTACCTTTTCGCTAGTTGCTCTTGTAACCTGCACAGTAACAGTCTATAAATAGCTCCTTTGTCCGTCTGGCGCATGCCCAGACTTGACCACATCTGTTATCAGTTAGTCCTGCTTGACCATGTTTTCGCGGGCTCAGGAACTTGTTGACTCCGCCCACATATTGATTCTGTATCGAAAATGACCATAAATGGTAATGAATTTTGCTCTATGTTGTATCCACCCACTTATGAGCCCTTCTGTTGTGTATAAAAGGGGACCATGTACGAAAGTTCTTTGTGCTACTCTATGCAATACTAAAGAGTGTTGTGTAGGTTGTAGGACCACCCTTAAGGGTTAATAAAGGTTGTCTTTGTATTTGCAGCTTCCGTGCCAACTTCCTTCTAGCTTTGGTTACAGGAGAGCGAACCCTAGTATTCTGCGGGCCTAGCTGGGGCCTGTATTCATCAGAAGAAGCCATCAGAAAGGGGGATCGGGATGTTATTAAAGAGGTATAAGAATTTAGGAAGGACCACCATTTTCAATATAGCCACCCGGCCAGCCAGAGACAGCTGCAATCTCAGCCATCTGTCGACCTGTTCCTCCAACTTTTGAAAAGTCTGTCCGTAATTTAAGCAAATGATTTGTGTGGTGTCCAGATGATTATGTATACCCAGATATTTTACAGAGTCATGGCACCATTTGAGAGGAAATTCGCATTCCCATTGGGTTGTGCATGCCGTAAGCGGGAATATGATCGATTTGTGCCAGTTTATATCTAGCTGTGAAAATCTACCAAAGCGGACAATTTCCCGAATAAGGGGAGACAGATTAATGTGTGGTTCCCGGACGTAAAGGATGGTATCGTAGGCGTAAAGAGAAGCTAGGAGTACACCAGTGTTGAACTGCAGTCCTCTATGCAAATGTCGTTCCTGGAAATGTCTGACCAAAGGGTCCATGGCTAGGATGAATAAGAGCAGGGATAAAGGGCAGCCCTGCCTGGTCCCTCGATATAGCCGAAATGGCCTGGACAGGGTGCCGTTCAAACGGAGTCACGCTGATGGCTTACTATACAACAGGGAGACCGTGGAAATTAAGCCAAAGGGCAATCCCATGCGTTGCATCACCTCCACTAGGAAAGGCCATTCAAAAGAATCGAACGCTTTCGCCGCGTCTAGTAATACCGCAGCCGCTGGGACGTCGGGCTTTATTCTATGCAGCACAGCAAACAGCGTGCAGAGATTCAGGGATGTAGAGCTTCAGGGGACGAAGCCGGATTGCATTGGGGAAATGATATACTCCATCAGCTGTGATAGCCTATTTGCAAGCACGTTTGCTAGGATTTTATAGTCCAGATTCAATGAAGACAGCGGTCGGTATGAACCGCATTGCTTGTGGTCTTTGCCAGGTTTCGGAAGAAGTATAATTACAGCTTCCAGTAGCGTGGGGGGGGAGAATTTGTTTCTCCAATGCTTCTGCATAAACCTCAATGAACTGTGGGGCCAGGATGTCCTTGAATTCTTTCTAAAAATCCCCCATCAAGCCCCGTGGTGGATGAACGTCGCAGGGTGTCTATAGCCAGTGTGACATCAGTAACTGATATGGGCACTGCCATACAGTCCAGCATATCTTTTTACAGAAACACCAGCGCAATCTCATCCAAATAATCAGTCTGGGCACCGCCATCAGGGTCTGCCCTGGAGGAGTAGAATGTGGTGTAATATTCCAGGAACTCATCTCTAATAACCGATGTGGTGGTGAGCACGGCGCAGGAAGCTGAGTGTAACTCAGTAATGTAGGATTTGCTGTAAGGTGGTCTCAGCATTTGTGCCAGTACCCTGCCAGGCCGCTCGCCCTCTCCGTATCGTTGCGCAGTCTCTTTCCCCAGATATAATATCTCCCTATCTGCTGTGTCTCTGTACTCCGCCAGAAGGGCGAGTCTCTCTGCCTGAGCTCTTGGATCCGGGAGGGATGCGAGCTGGGAGTCTAGCTTAGCTATATCTTGTTCGATGCGGGTCAGCATCCGATGAAGATCCCTGAGCACACCAGCCTGCTTGGCGATGCATACCCCCCTTATGACTGCCTTGAACCCTTCCCATAGAGCTGCCACCGTGTCTACCGAGCCCGTGTTGTGTTCGAAATAGTCCTCTATTGCCTTGCGCACTTCTGCCTTGAACACATCATCCTGGAGGGCCTTACTTGGGAACCGCCATTGCCTTTCATACCCTTCCGGGCGTGGAAGCAGCAAATGTAAGACCACTGGTCAGAATAGGTGCTGGGGAGTGTAGCGAGGGAGCCAAACCAAACCGTTACGCTGGGGGAGAGCAGCCAATAATCTATCCTGGACCAGGTGCAGTGTGGGCCAGAATAGTGAGTGTAGTTGGTGAGGGTGGGATTACGCTGCCGCCAAATTTCTATCAGCGTATATTGAGCACAGAGATCTTTCCAGGGCACGCCTCACCCTTGGTTTAGCATCTGGTGCATGAGATGTGCTGTCCAGTGCGGTGTTCATTAACAGATTGAGGTCCCCCCCAGCAGTAGCGCATGAGGATCATGTTTCGCAATCCGGGCATTCAGGGCGTGTAAAACTCAGGGGCTATCACGTATCTGCCCAATGGATCACGGGTCACGTCAATAAGTGTAAAGGGGACTCTATTGTGTATCAGTATCGCTGTGCCTCTGGCGTAATTGCTATAATTGGCAAAGTATCTGTGTGTGCCCCAGCTGGTGCCAAAATGGGCCGAATCAGTGGGGGGGGGGGGGGGGGGGGGAGATGTGTCTCTTGTAAATCAACCTTGTGTCGGAGAAGGTAATGAATCACCTGGCGCCTCTTACGAATGTTGTTGAGGCCTCGGACATTCCAGGTCATTAGGGTGATGGCTGAGGGCCCCTGCACGTACCCTAACCGTGACATTTAAACTCAATATAGACATACTCCTGTCAAGACTGTAAAGTGATGAAAACTTGGCAAGCAATGCTAAACTAAAGTGCAAATAACAACATTCGCAATGTGTGAGCTTACCCCCATCCCCCCTCCCCCCACCCAGCCGCCTACCAACCCTTAAGTGGACAACCCCTAGCAAGTTAACACGCTCGGTAATCATAGGGATCGCCGGGCAGACAGTTGTGGTCCAATAAGTGGGCCCCAAGATGGGATAAACCAACTTAGCGGATACACCAGAGGGGGGTGTCAACCCAGAATCGAGCCGGTCTAGTGCCGTATCTGTAGGGAAAAAATCTAAATAAACAATGCAATTTCCCATATACAAACTGTAGATCACAAAAGGTCATGCAAGACACCCTCATCCAGCACCAGTGTTCGAAAATAGGTCCACACTTGCGTCAGAGCCGCTGTGAGGCGGAGAAGCAAGCGCACCCTCCGCCGAGGACTGTGAATTCCACGGCAGAATTCCTGGGCCTCTGTTGGGGTATCAAATATTCGAGATCTGCCGCCCACATCCACCTTAAGTCTCGCGCGGTATAGCATGCCATATTGGAGTCCAAGATTGCGTAATGTAGCCTTAACCCCTTGAAATTTGCGGCATGCTTCCTGGACCATTGGAGTAAAGTTCGGATAGAATGCCAACTTGGACCCCTGCCATTCAACCGTGCTGTGTTCTCTTGCCAGACGGAGCGTGGTATCTCGGTCCCTAAAATTCAGGATGCGCGCTATGATGGGTCTAGGGGGAAGGCCTGGGTTAGGTCTAGGGCCCAGTGACCTGTGGGCTCTCTCTACCACAAAGCCAGGTGTAAAGGCCTCACTGCCAAACAGATCTGTAAGTAATTTCTCCACGAAGAGGTCCATTCGGCCTGTAGATGTCTCCGGGACCCCCATAATGCGGACGTTGTTGTGTCGTCCATGCGCTTCCAAGTCTTTATTTTTAATAGTTACTTCCTTGAGTAGGCGTTCCGCCCGTTCCAGCTACTTCAGAGACTGACCTGTCCCGTCCTCCAGATCAGAGACACAAGCCTCTGCCACGTCGAGGTGCCTGTCGTGGCCTTGCACTTTGGCGCCCAAGGATATGATTGTCTGGTCCAGGGAGTCGAAGCGGGAGTCCAGTGCCTTGAATCCCGCCTTCATTTCCAGCAGCAGGGAGGATGTTTTTCTGTTGTTTATGGTAAATTGCAGGACAGTGCCTCTTGCTATTATATTGACCAGTGACCATCTTTCCTTTAGATAAGAATTGCAGACTGGGATGTTATCTAAATAGTTTTTCTGTCTCTGAAGCAACTTCAACTTATCTGTAGTGGCAGGACATCTTTCACAGCATCAGCGTTTTAACTAATACACATCAATTAATCAAATCAATATGGAATGAAAGCAACTGAGAAACTATGCCACTGAAAAAACTAGCCAAGGACATCTATAACTTGATGCATCAACTAAAGTGCATTGGGTTGGAGAGCAAACGTAACCCAATTAATGGTCTGCTCCATTTTGGACTTACCTTCAAAAAAGCTTCTTTCTGCTCAAGGTGCTTGTTAATCATGGGGGTCACATGGTCAGTTTCTGAATTGGGACCCAGCTTGTCTGCTCCTCCACACCAGTCTTCGTCCCTCTTGTACTCCTGTTCAAGGCTCTCAAGCACACTGCACACCTACAGAAAGGAAGGGGTGTATTTTGGTGACTGTTTGCTAGGTCAATATATGTTATGTCTGCCAAGGCAAAAAAACAGTGTTCCATTGCAGAATCATGTCATTTACATTACACCAGTTACCTCAAAGTTGATTCATTATCGGATTCACAATCTGAGAACAATAACTCTCAACAACTGAGTTGCAATAACAGAAGGTCTCCCAGGACACGATTATAAAGTCTATATTTTTTAAAAGCTTTAGCAGATCGAGTTTTTATCTTCTCTGACCATACTTTAATATAGCATTTGGAATTCTGAAAAACAATATTTTACCTCATGTAACAATAGAAAATGCAACACATACAAACCTAACATTGTGAGCATGGAGCGCTCTCAGACGACTGAAAAAGCACTTTTTAAATACAGTCAATAATTCGTCACAACTGTGAAGTCTGGTTGGGAAAGGGAGAGAGGTCTGCTGCTGACCCAATCGCAGTTCGTTAACCACCTCTGCAGATCCTTCGCAGTTCCTTCTGAGATCTGAACCACGTCGGTGAGATTTCCCCGATGCTGTGCCCATTCGAACTTCAAGTCCCACTGCAGAGCCCGCATACGCCACCTGGCAACAGGATGCACGAGGCCATGAGACCTAACAGCCTCAGAGTTAACCTCACCGAAATCCAGGATAGAGGCTGAAATATCGGAATCATAACCTGAATATCGAGTTTTTATCTTCTCTGACCATACTTTAATATAGCATTTGGAATTCTGAAAAACAATATTTTACCTTATGTAACAATAGAAAATGCAACACATACAAACCTAACATTGTGAGCATGGAGCGCTCTCAGACGACTGAAAAAGCACTTTTTAAATACAGTCACTAATTCGTCACAACTGTGAAATCTGGTTGGGGAAGGGAGAGAGGTCTGCTGCTGACCCAATCGCAGTTCGTTAACCACCTCTGCAGATCCTTCGCAGTTCCTTCTGAGATCTGAACCACGTCGGTGAGATTTCCCCGATGCTGTGCCCATTCGAACTTCAAGTCCCACTGCAGAGCCCGCATACGCCACCTGGCAACAGGATGCACGAGGCCATGAGACCTAACAGCCTCAGAGTCAACCTCACCGAAATCCAGGATAGAGGCTGAAATATCGGAATCATAACCTGAATATCCTTGACTCGCAGCTCAGGAGGATAAGCCTGAAACTATACTGTGTCCAGAACAGCTCAGATGAAAGGGAGCATCTGAGAAGGAGTCAGGTGTGACTTTGGCACGTTTATAGAGAACCCCAGCGAATGCAGTATGTCCGCCGTAGTCTGAAGGTGGGAGATGACTGCCTGGGGCGAGGACGTCTTCAACAGCCAGTCATCTAGGTAGGGGAAGACTGACACCCCTAACCTGCGCAGATGAGCTGCAACCACCGCCATCACCTTGGTGAACACCTGAGGGGCACTGGTAAGACCGAAGGGGAGCACGATAAACCGAAAGTGCTCGTGGCCTACGTAGAACTGCAGGTAACGCCTGTGGCCCAGCAGGATGGGAATGTGAAAATACGCATCCTGCAGGTCCAATGCTACCCTCCAGTCTCCTTGGTCTAAGGCAGACAAGACCTGAGCCAATGTGAGCATTTTGAATTTCTCCTTTTTGAGGAAGAGATTGACGGTCCGAAGAGCTAAAATTGTCCGAAGCCCATTGTTGTTCTTCGGAAAGTTGCAGGAATAACAGCCACCACCTACTTCTGAAGCTGGAACCCTTTCTATAGCTCCTTTGGCCAAAAGAGCTGTAACTTCCTCTTGTAGCAACTTTAAATGATCCTCTGCCAGCCGTTCCTGAGGTGGCGGAATAGGAGGCGAAAAGAAAGGAAAGGAAGAGAATAGCCCTCCAGGAAAATCTGCAAGACCCACTTGTCTGTTATAGATCTCCAGCGGGAGCGATGATGATGATGAATTCTTCCACCCACTGAAGTAGTGTGGTCCTGCAGAATCAGCCTAGGAGTGCTTGGAGGCTGCGGCTGCTAGGGGCAGTGTGGTAGACGACTTCTGGCCTCCATTCCGAGGACGGAATGTACCTCGTCCACGCACGGCTTGGGAAGTCTGTGCGGGACGGTGGCTAGGATAGGGCTGACGTGGATGGAAACCCCTTCCGTTATCATGAAAGGGGCGAAAGGAAGACTGAGCACGAGGAGTGGCGGAGAGGCGTAAGGATCTGGCCGTAGCTCGAGAATCCTTGAACCTGACGAGGGACGAGTCTGCCTTTTACCCAAAAAGGCAGGTTCCATCAAAGGGCATGTCCATCAAATTGGCTTCGACATCCCCCGAGAAGCCAGTTGTACGAAGCCAGGCGTGGCGCCTCAAGGCCACAGTCATTGAAATCGACCTGCCCAGCGAATCGGTCGTATCCAATTTTGCTGCATCTCTCCTGTCCTTGACAGCTTGGAAAAGCACAGCCCAGGCCTCCTCCGGGACTTGAGGCTGCACCTGCGCAACCGTCTCCCAAAGAGAGTGGGAGAAACGGCCCAATAAGCATGCAATATTCACCGACCGCAATGGCAGACTGAAGTAAGAAAACATCTTCTTCCCAAATGAGTCCAGTGTCTTGGATTCCCTATCCGGAGGGGCGGAAGGGAATGTGCCCTGGAAAGTAGAGGCCTGCAGCACCAAACTTTCTGGGGTGGGGTGTTGGCTGAGGAACTGGACAATGGCAGCGTGCAATCGTCCTATTCACAGGAGCCCCTGTGCTAGGCTTGGACCATGTTCCTAGAAGGACATCCGTAAGTGCCTCATTAAAATGCAATAGGGGTTCAGAGGTGGAAGCCCCAGGTTGAAGCACTTCGGTCAGGAGATTAGTCCTGACCTGCACTGAGGGCAGCTCCAGTCCAAGGACCTCAGCTGTCCTCTTAACCACCATGGCATAGGACACCCCCTCCTCCGTAGCCACTGTAGGCGGAGAGAGCATGCCAGTGTCTGGGGAAGTATCCAGATCACTGGCTTCCCCAAGTTCCCCCTACCAGCCCATAGTCTCCTCAGAGACATCCTGGTTTTCTGGTGGGTCCCCACACTCCTCCCATTCCTCTTCTTAGCCCAGCACAGCCACAAAGTGCTCAGGCGACAACATAGAACCCCTGGGTTCTGTCGACGTCGGAAGCGACATCTATCGACGCAATTCTGTCTCTGTGTCGCCGAGGATGAGGATGGGGCTTGAGCCGCCGATGGGCACCAGTGAGGTCGCAGGCATCGACTTCAGGTTCGACGCCGGGGGAGGTTGCATTGGCAGGACCGGCACGACCCAGGATCGGATCCTTGAGGCCCCACCGGCGCAGTGGCCAAAGCCGACTGCGTCGAACCCGATAAGGCCCCATCCAACCCTGCGGGACCCAAGGACTCACCAACGTAAAGCTCTTTTTTGAGCAGAAGTCGCACCAGCTTCCAGAAAGGGTGGGAGGCTCAAAGTCAACCAAAGCTTCGACTCCGCAGAACTATGCCTAGAGCGTCGGTGCTCCTTACCTTTCTCGATGACTAACGCCAACTGAGGTGAAGACGAAGTCGCTTGACTTCTTCTTTTTGTGCTTCTTCCCAGTGTCCAGAGATGACCTTGAATGGGAGAAAGAGAACTTAGGGCTCTGTGAGCGGTCCCGCGACCTCCTCTTCTTCAAACGGGACCGTGACCACCTCGGAGTCTCGCAGTGTTGACTGCCAGGCCACGAGCAACTTCATCGCTCACTCCCTCAAAGGTCTTCGGGGCCATCGCCTGACAGTCTGAACACAACTTCGAATCGTGGTCGCATTCAAGACACCACAGACATACGCGGTGGCGATCGGTGAACGACATCATACGGGAACAAATCCCTCATGGTTTAAAATCTGTCTTTCTACCAGACATCCCTCGCACATGAAGTTGTATCTCAAAAATTTCAACAAAGTTCGAGAAAAAAGCCTGCCAAAAAGTGGCAGAGGGGTAGCTCTTCCTGGACCGGCAGTTAACTGGTGCTGAAAGAAAAGGACTGTTGCCCGCGCACCTGGGTGGTGCCTATATAGGCACCGCAACATCATAACCGATGCTACTGACGCCATCAACGTCACGTGGAGCCGAATGGAGCCACCCGATGTCGCGCGCAAGGGGTATTGCTTAGCAAAAGTTTTCAGATCCAGCCTGAAGCCTGGGAAATTCAAAGGTAAGGAATCTGCAGGTAGAAGTCTCTATCAGATCTCAGAATATATACAAAGAAATATATAGACACATTGTATCTAAAGGTGCTCCAAAAAAAATGTGCAGTGAGTAAGAATAAGCGAATTAAATTGTGCAAGTGCTATGTGCAAGTGCTATATACAATGCATATATACAAAGCTAGTGACTGACATGAATGTTAAATTCAATGACAACTCAGAATCAGAGTATGGCGTGAAAGATCCTGATTCAAGTCAGTCCTTCAGCATATTTGTCACCTCAATATACATTATTTTTAAACAGGGTCATCATCAGGTCCAAAAACAAGGTAGCACTAGGAAGGAGAAAATCCATCGCTCGAGCTGGGCATATTTAAATAGGCCCTGTTTAAAGATGCATGGTTCAGGCCCCGTTGGACCAATTTGTTTGATCCTGGGCTCCTTTTGCTCCTGGTGGCAAGCCCTAGCCACCTGGAACCTATGCAGTAGGCTTCCTTGCCTTTCAAGTGGCACACTTTGCGCAGAGTTGGTTCCACTGGGCTCACAGTGCCAGCTTTTCTCCTTTGCTTAGTCTTTAGTGCTCCCCTCCTCCTGCTGGAGCACAGAAGTCAACATCTTCCCCCAACGGGTCCGTAGTGCGAATAAGGGAGCCAGCATAACTGGCTCTAGAGAGACCAAATGGTATATCCAATTCAAGTGCCCAAGTCTCCGTCTCTCCCTTTATAAGAGCTTTTAAGTGGGGGTGGAAGGTTCTAGAAACAAGTCACTCCCCGCCAGTCCCAGGGTGCCACATCACCGTTTCACTCTGGTCCTGTCTTACCCTCCTGCACAGCATGCAGGAACAATCTAGGTTGGTGCAGTCATGTGGTCTCTGTGCATACCTACTCTGGGGGTCTCAGCTCCACCCATAGCTGACATCACCGACTGGGACTTTCCCGACAAAAGTTCACAAGGGAGCCCCTCCTGTGATGGCTCCAGATGTCTGGGCTTTACCAACCCTGGTGCAGTGCGAGAGCTAATTAACAGATTCAGATTTTCTTCCTCACTCCTTCATCCTCAGGACCTGAGCAAAGCACATTTAATTGCTCCTTTTGTGTAGGGAGGCCTTTGTTCCCACTGCTGGAGAGCAGACTAATTAACTTGGCCCAACAGGGTGACTAAAGGCTTGGATTCGGACCGTAATTTGAACCAGAGAAATATGACAATTCTGGACGACACTTAAGGTGTCTAGACTTACATATTCAAACTTGGTGTAAATGTTTTGCCCCAGTTTGATACCTCTCTGGACTTTCAAGGCCAAAGGGAAGATAAACTGCTCTTTAAGGTGGATTCCCCCCCTATGTGTATAATTACAGTGACACTGCAGATAACCCAGTAAACTCTACTGATCTTACCAATAAGTGCCCACTAAAATTATAAGCAAAAGACACACAATTGATGGACGGAACGCAGAACAAATCAAAACATTCACCCCCAGTCAAGAGATCTGAGCTTAATCCATCATTCTTTGCTCACCATGCCACCCCAGTTTAGACCTGGCCATATGCAAATCAGTCTGGACTCTGTGTCTTAGGGAACAGTCCAGCCCGAACTGCCAAGCCAGGTCCTCCCTGGACCGGAAACAAGCATCCTAGGACCGGTTTTGGGGTTTCACCATGTGGAAATGTGCTATTTAATAAGCACACCGGTGCAGGGGTCACCGATCTGTGTCCACGGGTCCGTTGACCAACAAAATAGAGATTGGCACTGAAGCTGGAATTCAAATAACAAGTTTATTAATCACTCATGAGTGGGACCACGTCCACACAGCACTCTCAAGTGCTGACTGAGGTTGTACATTGAAGTCACAGAACACAGGCCTTATATACAGCTTTGTTGCAGAGTAAGCATGTAGATACAAATAGAAGGTACAGGCCTACACAGAAATAGTTACCGACAAACATGGGCAGATGGGTGATCACTTAGTCAGCAAAGTGGGAGGGGGAACAGAACTGTTTACAACAGCAGAAAATACTTGACAGTTACATCTTTAACCAGGTGCATTTTAGCAGCTACAGGCCTTTTCTCAGCACGTACATTGCTTTGGCTCAGAACAGAAGGAGTTAACTAAAGCTGATAACACAAGCAGAATAGAAGAGCAAGCAACAGTGAAGACGGAAGAATTACATAGCTAACAAAACGGATGCCACAACCAAGATGGCTTCAGCTTATGCTAACGGCAATTATTTCAGATTTCCACAGACTACCCTTTTAGCATATGCTGAAGACATTTTCTTATGCTTTCGAATGAATACAAAAAATATCATGGACTTAAATCTGCATCATTTCACTAATTTCTTGATCTATTGCTCAGCGGGCATTTACATTTTTGACATTTTGTTTAGGCGGTATACAAGAGGTACAGGTGGAAACACATAAGGAACAAAGTATCGGGCTGCATTGAATACATAGGCAACAAGTGAAAAGAATAGCAAGAAATATACAGTAATATTAGTGATATGAGAAGCCCACGATAGTGCAAACCAGCCTCTGCAGGAGCCATTATGTGAAAACGGCAAAGGAATAAAAGGCGTTCCTCCCTTTTTCTGATGAGCTGGCATCATTCCACATACCCAACAGTCGGTAATGTTCGTAGCATTGTGTGTATGGTGCAACATCTGAATGGAAATGTTATTGAGGTAGGACATTCTGTGCTTCTGTTCATGATAAGGTAGAGTGAAGTAATGGTGTTCTATGGGGACAGGAGTAGTAGCAGTCAGTAGATTTCGGACAGGAGCTACTTCCTCTACAACCCATGTTATTATAGTAACAATAACAACAGTCAAGGTGAGTCCAGTAACAATCATTGTTCTTTTGCTACAAACTCTTGCAACAGTCGGTTTCTTTTCCTTAGGCATATTCATTTCGTCGACAAACAGCAAAACAGCTGGTGCCCTAAGGTCCTGGGCAGACGTTGATTTCTTCACTAACATTGAGACAAATAGTCACTAAAAGGCTACCCCCCTTTGAAGTTAGTCTTTAACCACCCAGGACAGTGGCTCAAACAGTCTTTTTCAGCAACAAAGTGTCTTTCTTCCTGGATCACAGCTGATATTGAGATGTACCAGGAATCGTGTGGTCCGGAAAGACTTCCTCAGATCCTTCAGGTGACACAGCTTGTCCTTTCTCTGTGACCAGGATATCGCGGTGATCTGCCAACTGCAGTGTGTCGCGTGGACCCAGTTTTTCCGGTTCGTCACTCGAACTGCAGTCCTGGTAGCCAGCAGCACTTGCTCAGGGCCTCGCCATCTCGGAGCTAGGGAGCTGGTCCTCTGAAAGGATTTAATCACCACAAAGTCACCAGGGCGCAAACAATGGCCCTCACCTTGCGACCTGTCTGGAAGAGCCTCCCGAACCTGTTGATAAATAGAAGACAAACTGTCAGTCAACTGAGACAAATAGTCATTCATCAATACAAAGGGTACATCATGTATAGGGCGTGGCTTAGGAATCCCCCAAATATTCATTGGCCTTACAAAAACCACCTCATAAGGTGTGAGGGCAGATCGTGTATGTGGTATCGATCTAATAAATAACAATGCTAGAGGCAGTGCATCAGGCCATTTCAAAGATGTGGAAGCCTGTATTTTAGCCAATTTCAATTTCAGGGCAGAGTTGTAACGTTCCACTAGTCCTGCTGATTGTGAGTGAAAAGCAGCATGAAACTTCTGCTTAGTTCCCAAACCTTTCATGAGATACTCACCAACTTGCCCAATAAAATGGGGTCCGTTGTCACTCCACAAAACTCGACAAATGCCGAATCTGGGAAAAAACTCCTTTAGGAGCTTTTTTGCTGTAGTAAGAGCTGCATTCTCTTTCGTAGCGTATGCCTCCACCCATTTACTAAAGGCACAAATCACTACCAAGACATACTTTAGGTTGTTACAACGCTCAAACTGGATGTAATCCATTTGCAGGACCTCAAAAGGTGTGGTGGGTATTGCAAACCCTCCTATTAGAGTTCGTGTTCCCTTTTCCAGGATTATACTGGAGACATATCAGACAACGCTGGACATTTTCTTAGCCGTACTGACAATATCTGGATGATCCCAAACTTGCATAAGTTGCTTTGCTATTGAGGATGTTCCAACATGTGCCGGCCCATGTGCCATGTGAATCACAGGATGTAAATAGGCTGTGGGTAACTTTCATTTTGTCATTTCTTTATTCCTCCAACAGCACACATCATCCAATGCTCCCTCCTTGGACCATTGGTCTAATTCATCAACAGAGGCAGATTGTTGCATGTCCAGCACCTCTTGCCTGGCATCATGCCAACGTTCAGCCTGGGATTAAACTACATACATAGATGTGGTACTTCGCTGCATTGCAGTTTCCCAAGCTGTGTAATCTGCAAAGGCATTGCCTGCTCCTATTTTACCGGTCACTTTCTTGTGTGAGCTACATTTAACAATTGCCACTTTCTTAAGATAGGTCAAGGCAGTAAGGAGTTTATGTACTAATTCCCCATGCACTATGTGTTTCTCATGTGAAGTGAGAAAGCCTCTTTCTTTCCAAAGCTGCCAGAAGTTAGTGGCCATGCCAAAGGCGTATTGGCTATCAGTGTAAATATTAACAAGCAAATCTGTACTAAGCTCACATGCTCTTGTCAGTGCTATCAACTCAGCTGCTTGAGCTGACTTCTGTGGGATTCGAGCCATCTCAACTACTGTCTAAAGTGTTGTAATTGCATAAGCAGCAGACGTCGTGCCATCATGAAACTTCAAGCAGGACCCATCGACCCACAATTCACCATCAACAATAGAAAGAGGTGTATCTTGTAGGTCAACACAACCCTTTGTGTGTTCTTTAGTAAGAGATATACAGTCATGTAACTCTTGTGCCTGAGACTGGGTAGCTGGAAGTGGCAATAATGTAGCAGGATTCAGAGTCAAACATCTTTTCAACGTGATATGAGGGGCCAAAAGTGTCAATTCATATCCTGTCAAGCGGGCACTAGTCAGATGCTGTGTCTTTGTTTGATTTAACAAGGCATCGACTGAATTAGGTACGAACACAAACAGTCTATGTGACAAGACTATTCCCTCACTCTGACGTATGGACACAGCCGCTGCCGCCACCGCTCGGAAACAACCAGGCAGTGCGCGGGCAACTGGATCAAGGACAGCCGAAAAATATGCACAAGGACGTTGTTTATCACCGTGTGTCTGTGTTAAAACCGAGAGGGCACAACCTTCCCTCTCGTATACATAGAGTGTGAAAGTCTTAGTATAGTCTGGAGTTCCTAATACTGGTGCAGAACAAAGAGCTTGACGTAGCTGTTGGAAAGCATTCTGGCATTCAGTAGTCCATGGGAGAGGCATCATGTCTTTAGTCAAAAGGGCCAACAAGGGTTTAATAATGTATGAAAAGCTAGGGATCCCCTGCCTACAGAAGGAAGTAAGGCAAATCAATGCACGGACGTCCTTCTGAGTACGGGGCACAGGAGTATCTAAAATGGTCTGAATGCGATCTGGTATAAGTACACGTCCCTCCTTAGACAGGAGGTGACCTAAATAGGTAACCTGCTGTCTACAAAATTGCAATTTCTTCCGAAAGATTTTGTGATGATGAGAGGCAAGAAATGATAATAATGATAGTATTCCTTCTTTACATTGTTCAGGGGTATCGGCAGCGAGCAAGATGTCATCGACATATTGAATAAGAGCAACCCCTTTCGGTACCAGAAAAAAATCAAGCTGCCTTTTCAATGCCTGACTATAAATGCTAGGACTCTCTGTATACCCTTGTGGAGCTCTACAGAATCTGAATGATCTATTATTCAAAGGGAAGCCAAACAAATAATGGCTGTCAGGGTGAATAGGTATCGAAAAGAATGCATTCTTCAAATCTATTACACTAAATGTAGTGGTAGTAGGAGGAACCATAGTAAGAAGTGTCAAAATGTCAGTCTACCGGGTATTGGGGCACCACAATGTTGTTGACCTCTCGTAAATCAATAATGAATCTGTAAATGTTAGTATCAGTGTCTCTTTTCAAAATAGGAAGGATAGGGCTATTACAAAAGTTATAAGGAACTTCTTCCACAACCCCCAACTTGATAAAATCCTGAACAATGTGCGTCAATGCTTCTTCGCCTTCCGGAGATATTTTTTATTGGGGCAATCGAGGCAATGAAGCACCTTCCTTCACTTGAATATGCTCTGGTGGAGTAACCATTTGTCCCACATCGGTATCTGATCTAGCCCATAAAGTACTAGATAAAGATGCCAGAGCAATATCCTCTTTAATGAGACAAGACCTCTCAACCATTGGATAGTTATCATTTAAGATCACACGCACACCTTCTGGGGAACAACGTATTGTAGCACAAAAATATTTGAGCATATCGATGCCCATAATATTATCCGGAGTGGTAGGGGAGAGCCACAATGGACATGCTGCAGTGAATTTATCAAGACTAAATGCAAGTGGCTGTGACAGTGGGCTAGATGTCCCATCGAATCCTATTGATGTTATCATTGCGCCAGACAGGGGAGCCCTAGGAACCAATTTTTTAGACAGAGCACTACGAGTAGCTCCTGTATCAACCAGAAACCGATCAGTAGAGCCTAAGACATTTGCATCAACATAAGGACCTTTCTGATCTACTGGGACCTCAACCGGTTCCTTACCCCATCCTGGGCATTCCTATGCATAATCAGAATCCCCAAGACCATCAGCCGAATAATCAGACATTTGATATTGATTTCGTCTATCAAAGGTATTAGAATAATTTGGTCCATGTTCAACTGCCTCAAATCTGGTACGTGTTCCTATTCCTCCCCTTTGTCCTCAATTCCCTGGGCGTCGTCTCATATTTCCTCTACCCCGTTGATACTGCTGACCTCGCAAAAGGGGGCACTCAGAACGCCAATGTCCAATCTCTTTACAATAAGCGCACTGATCAGAAGACAAAGTTGATCGAGAGAAAGGGGGTACACCAGGGGTATATACTACACGTCTGCCTCTACCACCACCTCTGAATGGTGGACTATATACTTGAGCCAACATAACTTTTGTCTTTAAATCCTTTACCTTCTTATCCTCTTTGCCTTTTGCTTCCAATTCCTGACGCTCATAATACTGGGCCATAGTCAAAAAGGAGACTGGGGAAGATGTAGTCCACGAACTCTCACTGTCCTTAAGGCGACTAGCTATTTCTGGCAACATGTTAGCGACAAATTTGTCGACGAACAAATACTTACCCGTGTCATCTGTCAATGACTGTCCACTAAAGTCATGGAATGTCTCTTCAAATCGAGTAAAGAAATCAGAAACTGGCTCATCTGCTTTCTGTTTACAAGATGCTAACATTGTCCAATCTATTTTCTTAGGGGGTATAAGAATTTTCAACTTAGTCACAATAGCTTTGGGAAGATCTAATATCTCCTGTTGTGGTTTCTGCGCAGTCTCTCTAGCAGCATCTATTTCTTCTAAATGCACCCAAGTATCACCATATGCTACATTATCATCTATTTTCCGAATTGTTCTCCACATATCAGGGGTCAAAATATGTCCAAAAAACATATCGATATCTGGCAAGGTCAAAGTGCAGGAGCTAATGGCTCCTTCCACTTCCTCATAGAAAGCAGCCGGATGTTTTCGCGGGTCAGGCAAAGCAGCCTTAAGAGCCATAACATCTGCTCTACTCCAAGGAGTATAGACCAAATTATAAACAAAATATCCCTTTGCATCATCTGAATCTTTATCAGCACTTGTTCTCGCACCCTTCGGAGGAACATACAATGGTGCAGCTTCACGCATTGGTTTCACAGTAACCACAATATCACTAGGGTTATTGTCTGTCCCTAAAACTTCATCTTTTTACACTGGGGCTGAACTGTTTGTGCAGTTTTAACTTTACTAGCTGATTTTTGGTTCGCTTTTAAACATAGTGTATCATGTCTTAATTTAACTACTCGCCTAATTAGATCAGGTATATTTGACAAAAGGAAAGTTCCATCATTTAATTGTTTATAATCAGAATTGATATCAGTGGGCTCTAAGTTTTTAGAAACGTTTCTAAAACCAAGTATTACCTCCCAAGTGAACTTCTCTGCAAAATATAACTGCTCTAAATCCTTCCACTGCTGAACCAGTGCTACATGGTCTGAATCAGAAGTAGTCCCACAAGCTTCTTTGCGAGCAGTGGATCTGATAGGGGCTTTTTCGTCAACAGTCAAAGTAGAGCGAGTCTGCCGCCCATCTTGCTTATCTAAGTCTTTATCGTCTGAGGAAAAATGTTCTTCAGAAAGATCATTCTCTGGGGCAGAGGGAAATTTATACGGGGGCAGAAGTTGATCTAACAAAATGGAGTCATCCTGAGGTTTATTAAGTATGGGATAAATGGGGCGCCTAATAGGGTACTGGCCAGTTACCGCTAAACGACGCTCCCTTTCCTCTTTTCCTTTTATTGCCTTCATCTCTTTATTTTGTAATTCCAATGCTTTTTGATATATCGTTTTTTGCTGTTCTTTTTCTGCTATAGCTTCTTCTTTCCTCACTCTCTCTTGCACTTCTTTCTCCCACATTCGTACACAATCAAACATATCTTGTCGACTTTTTCTCTTGAATAAACACTGCTCTACATATTGAATTTTTTTAAAGTCAAATGACCCATTCACAGGACATCGTAAATCAGGATCCTTTTTTGTATATTTGTTCCACAGTGTACTATACATTATGGAAGAAATATCGTATTTAATAAACATATGTCTATTAGGTGTCCCCTCTGGGGGAACCGGCTGACTTCTTTCTAAATCTGTTTTGGTACCACCATGGCAACAACACAACCTACGGAGTGTGCTGCAAACAGGCACGCTACCAAAATTTTTGTAAAATATTACTTTTCCAAAATATTCAAAAGTAGAGAAAAATCTCCACATTACCTGCCTTTATCTTTTGCAAAAAATAAATCACACAAACAAAACCAGAATCTTGGCCAAGCAAACAAGAGTGCCGTTTCAGCGACCTTACCAAACAAGAGTCTCCAACTGCCAATCTCTTGGTCGACCTAATGGTCACTGCAAAAATAACACCAAAGGTTACCTCAGTCGGGACCGGCCAACACCTGGAGGGTCAAATCGAGAAAACTGGAAAAATCACTTTGGCTGCAAAGACAAGAGCCTCCTCATGCAGGACGTCTCCTCAGCAATATTCCACAATTCCGTCAAGACCACTCCTTCGGATGGCCTCCTCCTCAATGAGGCTCCATATGTCGGGCACCAACTGAGGAAATGTGCTTTTTAATGAGTACACCGGTGCAGGGGTCACCCTTCTCTGTCCACGGGTCCGTAGACCAACAACATAGAGATTTGCACTGAAGCTGGAATTCAAATAACAAGTTTATTAATCACTCATGAGTGGGACCACGTCCACACAGCACTCTCAAGTGCTGCCTGAGGTAGTACATTGAAGTCACAGAACACTGGCCTTATATACAGCTTTGTTGCAGAGTAAGCATGTAGACACAAATAGAAGGTACAGACCTACACAGAAATAGTTACCGACAGACATGGGCAGATGGGTGATCCCTTAGTCAGCAAAGTGGGAGGGGGAACAGAACTGTTTACAACGGCAGAAAAAAGTTGAAAGTTACATCTTTAACCAGGTGCATTTTAGCAGCTACAGGCCTTTTCTCAGCACGTACATTGCTTTGGCTCAGTACACAAGGAGTTAACTAAAGCAGATGACACAAGCAAAATAGAAGAGCAAGCAACAGTGAAGACGGAAGAATTACATAGCTAACAAAATGGATGCCACAACCAAGATGGCTTCAGCTTATGCTAATGGAAATTATTTCAGATTTCCACAACCCCTCATCAGCCAGGATAGCCCTAAGTGCGCTGTGTTAGACTTGGAGGTCTCTAGTTGGCACAGGTATGCACTTGTGACAAATAGGGACCCACGCCTCTAGTCAGGGTAAGGGGGTACACTTCTAAAATAACCCCTGCTCACCCCCTTGGTAGCTTGGCACAAGCAGACAGGCTTATCTCAGAGGCAGTGCGTAAAGCATTTGTGAACATATACAGTAATCAAGTGACAACACTACAGATGGACACCACACAGGTTTTATATAAAAAATAAGTATTCTTTATATAGATTTACCACAAGACCATAAACGACAAAAATCCACAATACTGTTACTTTAAGATGGTAGAATTTAGCTTAGTTCTCTTTAGTTCTTAAATGCGACACTTTAAGTCAATGTACCTTTAGATGCGACACGCAGGGCAACGAAGGTGTTGCAACGATTTTGATGCGATGAAAGTTTGGTGCAAAGAAATAAAGGCGTGAAGATCTTCCAGATGCGGCACGCTTCTCCGATGTTGCGAGAAGACTCGACTTGATGCGTCAGCTGCAGCGGCGACACCACTCTACGTGATGCGACGACAGCAGCTTTGGCGGCGACACTCTTCTCCGATGTTGCGAGATGCTTCCACTCGATGCGACAACTGCAGCGGCAACACCCCTTTACGCGATGCGACGACAACAGCGCCGACGGCAGCACGCTTCTCCTTCTTGAGTCGCGCTTCCAGCTCCTTGCGACACGCAGTCCCTCTAAAGGCCCCAAAACAGCAGCAGGCACTTCCAAAGAACTCTGGGGAGCTGGGGGTTGAAGTCTGTTGTTCCGTACACACAGTTCCTTTTTCCTCCCTTTGGCAGTAAGGCAACCACTGCAGGCCAATCCCCCAGTTTCAGGGATAGTCTCTCCTCAGTTTCTTCTTGGTTCCTCTCCTCAGCAGAGGTTTCTTCTAGTTTTCCCAAAGTGATCTAAATTCTTGGGATCAGGGTGCCAATACTTATACCCCAAAATCCTTTGTCCTCTGAGGGCAGAGGGGCCTTTGCCTTGTTCAAACCGGTTCTGGTCAGTCCTGGAGCACTTTGTTTACCTGACTCCTCCTTTCCTTTCAGAGTGCAGGACAGAGACATCAGACGCACCACAGGAGGTGGAGCCAGCATTGTGGAGGGAAGGCACAGCCCTATTCAGGTCCCAGGTGCAGCTCCTCCCTCCCATCTAGATACAGATCTCTCTATTCACCACTGGGACACCTCACCCTGTCTCCTGGAATTCCCCAGCCCTGTCACTCAAACTCCAGACAAGGAATACACAGCCTAGCAGAGACAGGTTTGAATGGTCAGACAAGAAAATACCTACTTTCTAAAAGTGGTATTTTCAAACACAGAATGTTAAAACCAACTTCACTAAAAGATGTATTTTATCATTCTGACTTCAGGCATACTAAATTCGAATTTCTACCATGTTCCCTTAGTCAGTTTGGATTATAAGATGCAATAACCAAACTGCCCATTCTGGCCTATGGAGAACAGGTAGCCTTGCAATAGTGAAAAACGAAAATGGCTGTAATTCACTATTAGAACATGCCACACGCACCAGGGCATGTCCTACCTTATCCTTACAATGCACCATGCCCTTGAGCCTACCATAGGTGTGTCTGATATGAAGAAAAGGGAAGGTTTAGAGACTGGCAAGTGGGTGCACTTGCCCAGTCAGCATGACAGTACCAGCACGCAGGCTCTGCAATGGCATACTTTTACAGGCTGCTTCTGTGGGTGGCACAACCAGTGCTGCAAGCCCACCAGCAGCATTTGGATTTACAAGCCCTGGGCACTCCTGGTGCACTGTACTAGGGTCTGACTGGTAAACCAAACCAACCAATCATGGAATCACAAATTCATACATTAATTTACAATAGGGAGAGCATATGCACTTTAGCACTGGTCAGCAGTGGTAAAGTGCCCAGAGTCATAAAACAGGCAACAACAGATCAGAAAAAATATAGGAGGAAGGCAAAAAGTTCAGGGATGACCCTGCAAAAAGGGCCAAGTCAAACACGCTGCATATGCCATGAACGCGGGCCCCGGGCTCACTGTGCCACTGGATTCAAGCTATCTTGGCCGATAACAGAGAGAAAAACAAAGAGAGAGGGAACATTGGCTTTCTGGTCACTCTCTTTGGACAAGACATTTCTGTTCCTTCATTCGCTATCTCTTCAACATGGTCTCGTCTCTCGCTGATGTGTGATGTCCCTTCCATGCTGTCCATGATTTCCTTTTAAACATGTTTTGCGTTGCTCTTAGGCGCTGCCTCTCCTTCTTCCCCATCTGATGTCTGTAATCCCTTGAAGTGTGAGCTTGTTCTGGTGATTTGGTAGGGGCCTGCTGAAGCGGTTATCATGTGCCCCTTTATTTTGGGCCCCTTTATTTTTGTTATAGTTTGCGGGTCACTTGAGAAAAAGCTGTCCGACTTCCTTGCTTGTCATTGACGCACCAGTAATAAGTCTCCTTGTTTCAGCTATGATGGCGTGGCATGTTGCTGTGCATCTGCATACTGTTTCATTATTCTTTTTGCCTCTTGATCCCTTGTAGCGATGCTGCTGTGATCGGGTGGCGCTTTTGCCTCCAGCTGGGGCAATCTCGTCCTGCTTGTTCTTCCCAACAATAGTTCTGCTGGACATCGTCCTGTGGAGCTGTGTGGGGTGTTTCGGTAGTCTTTTAATATTTGGCACACTGCTCTTTTTCTTATTTAATTGTTCACTCTGTTCCTTTATATACATCTTTCTTACTTTTCTTCTTTTATTTTCGCACTTTTCCTTGTCATTTCTTCACTTTTTGACTATTGCCTCTTGGCTTTCCTTGATGCTTATTGGCTGTTTTGCCAGACTTCAAAATGGCCACTGAGATCTCGTGAGAGTGAGATCCACTATTTCTTATGGTGCCTGACTCTAAGAGGGCCGCAAGTGCTTCTCCCTTGGTTATTGGCTATCCCACCTGGCTTGAAGATGGCCGCTGAGTTTTCGCGAGATTTCAGTTTGAAATCTTCGTGGGAGGCTCAGGACTTTCAGATTGCTCGGCGGGTGTCTGCGGTCACACAGGTGAGTACCGCTTGTTGATGGGCAGTCGCGGGGGGGTCCTTACTGCACTTCACGTTGGGGTGGGCTCCCGATCTTGTTAACTTCTTGTGCTTGCCAAGTGGACCATGTTGGGCTCCTGGCTCCGTGATTCTTTATGTAACCGGGGTGGGCACCCAATGTCGCGTTTTCTTTTTGGCAAGCGGATATGGGTGGGCTCCTGGCTCGGTGACTCTTCTTGCGACCAGGATGGGCACCTGACGTCGCATTGTTTTTTCGGCAGGTGGACCAGGGTGGGCTGCTTGCTCCGTGACTCTCCTTGCGACCGGGGTGGGCACCCGACGTCATGCTTTTTCGTTTTGGCAGGCGGACCAGGGTAGGCTCCAGGCTGAATTTTGATTTGCTGTTGCGGGGGCACAGGGAAAACGTGCCTGGTGGTGATCCGTTAATCCCACCTTCGTGTTGCCAGATGTCGTGTCTCCAGACTGCCCCGACCCCAAGTAACCATGGGACACAGATAGGGGGTTGCAGTCTTTTTATCTGTTGTGCTCTCGTGCTCGTAGGCACGTCCTCCTACTTCTCTGGTCTCCTCAAACTGCCCGATCCTTTTCCCTGACCGGAATTGGTGTCCGGTGGCTGGCCCCTTCCTTTGGTCTTGTGCTGGGTCCTAGTGCCCTCTGTATTTCGATACAACATAAAGGACAATAGTCTCACATGCCCAGCACGCATATTTGTGTGCACACGCGTTCACGTGTAACCAGCCTAGTGCACTCTGCCCCAGCTGCGTAGTAGCAGCCATATCCTAGAAGGTGGATACTGGTGCTAAACATGCCCAGTCCATTTACCATGTGATTACTGTGGGTGAAACTCTGGGAGTGAGACTCGCCCACAGTACAGGTCAAAAACCGATTCATCAAAAAGCGAAAAATTCAGTGAGATTTAATAGGCAGAACCCATTTAGCAACACTCATCCTACCACCGAATATCATTATTACATTCTAAAGGAAAGATGTTTGCCAAGTTACTGGGAAATCAATTCATTTAATTCTTCCAAAATTAGTCTCGGAAGTGAAAGACTGTTTTGCCAATTGCTGCAACACTATCAATCATACTAATCATATGTTTACTCTGATAGATATAGCAAAGACAGAGAAAATGCCCACGATGGCTAGATTTAGACACAAATAATACATCACATTCGACCTGGTTTGCTGGGATTTCTTGTACTCCAAGTTCTTAATCTCAGTTATAAAAACAAAGTATAATCCATTGGTCGCAGCTCTGTGTATTAATCAAATTATTGATCACATTTTGCATTTAGTGTGGCACCCAACATGGTTGCCCACTATCTCAAGCTCTTATTTGATTGGTTGAATCACTGAATATCTGTACTGTAGATTTTATGTCAATCATAAAATCCTAGGAATCAAAATGCACGACCAAATACTTGAGGGTCAAGCTTCAGCTTCATTATGAGTAAATATTATCAATTAACTTTGAGCCACTGTCAAAAAAATAAATAATCATATCTTCTTATGTCCCTTCTCAGGTGTATTAACCTCAGTAGACTGGCTCTGTTCCATTTTTAACTTTACTTGTCTCAAGTTACCACCAGTCACATTCCAATTCTAGGAGCTTCAATCTATTGTTACTTACATTATCTGGCAAGCCAGACAACAATAAAAAATCATACTGGCAACTTAGATGGCTTATTACAGAAGGTGCCCAGCTTTAACAAATTTTGGTGGTATTATTCTGTCTCATTAGCGAGATGAATAGTACAAGTTAAGAATTAAGAGCTAGCAGGCCAGACTCATAATTTCAATTCACCTGCTTAGTCCAGTCACTCTCACAATTGCATCTGACAATTTACCCAATCTGCAACCTTTGAGGGACTATGGGAATCCCATGGCCTTCTACGTTGTTTAAATATCTTAAATTGAAGTAGTGTTTCAAATCTCATGTGAACGGTCCTTTCATCCTGGACCCCATCCAGGTAGTTAAACACATTTTAAGAACACAAACTTGATCAGGCTACTATTCTTCTCCCTTATTTCTTATTCCGATTTATGTAAATTAGCAGAATAACGGTTAAGCAAATTAACTATTAAATTTTCAAGAGAAACATTTCAAAACATCAGACAGTATGTGACACCTCCTACCTCTGAAATGTAGACATTTTTTTATCTTCCTCTATAATCTGTTATACTCTGATTTTTTTGCTTGAATATGTTTTGTTTAAATAAAAAGCATAAACATGGTAAGGGGTGACATGGGGCGACAGGCACAATGTCAAGTATACATCAACATTCTGTGAAACACATGTTGAGGCAGCAAAGTTGCACATAGTACGCCACATTTAGTAGTGTCCCAGGCCACCATGGGCCTGTAAGAGTCACTCTGAAAAGGTATAGGCTTGTGCTGCTCAAAGAGTGGGAGTCACGACTTATTGCTTGTAAAGTTCTTACCGCAGGGCATACAACATGTGGCGCTGGCGTAATTCTGTACTGAAATCATCAACAAAAGGGGAACTTCAGGGAATAAAAAGAAAGGAGGGACTAAAACTAAGGGACAACTCTGCCTATCGCAGGACTCCCTAGCCCACCACCTCCCTCCATACCCTCAAAGTATACAACAGTATGCACATTGCCTACCGGCGAGCCCAGCAATTCTTGGACTGTGTGAAAGGCTTGCATGCTGTTATCGCCTTATGTCAAGTTTGCGAAGTGTTAGGTTAGGACTCTTCATTGGCCTCTCCTACTCTCATGGTATTAAATGAATGATTAAGTCTGGATGTTGCTCATTTTCAAAATCATACAATATGGTGTCGCAGTTAGCAGCGATGGGGATCTTACGTAACCCTAAGGTGTCTTCTTTATGTAGCGCACAACTCTCAGCCTGGGCCCATACCAAAAGCGATTGTCTCCAGGCTTTCAGAGGAGGCGGCTCAGGTGACTTTCAGTGCCTGGTAATTAAACGTATGGCCAAAACTAGACCTGAATCAAAACGGGAAGTGACCTTGTGCTTTTTGCTCCTTTGAATAAGACACAAGATGCACGTCTCCCAAGCGTGGGGCACTGTGCATTCTGAACAAGTGGCCAATCGTGACTTTACGTTTTGCCAGTAAGTTGTAAGAAGTGGGTATGCCCACAACATGTGAAGGAGGTTAGCGTCTAGTAGGTGACATCCGGGGCAATGGACATTAGTGCGATTGAAGTATCTGTTAATCTTAGCAGGGGTGAGGTAAGTTCACTGGATTATACAGTATTGGATGAGTCTTGAAGCAGGCGTTCTGAAGAATGTGGACTGGGCTCTCTAATATGGTGCTCCACTCTTTGTGCTCCATGGGCCAGATCATCCACCCAATATGGCGCCAAAGATGTGAGTGGTGTTGCTGTGTGCTGTCGCAAGGAAACCACAAACCATCGCGTGAGGTGCCTACTTGTCCCCATAACCTGCATATATTGGACAGTAAGATGAATTGGGGGTTCCCTCAATATGTCTCCCCATTTGGTGCCCAGTACTGCAAGTATTGAAGCATGCAGAAGGAAATGCCCCGGTGGTATTCCCTCCTACTCCACTGTGTCAGGGCACCAGTGTGCCATCCCGGTAAAAGTCCCCTAGGGTGTGCAGGTGAGGTGATGGTACCACCGCTAGGTGAGCCAGCAGTAGCAGAGCTGGTGTGTATGAGATGTATGTGATGTATAGGCTACTTGAAGGTTCAATGTGGGGGACCAAGTTACAGGAATGTGAGCCACGTTCAACTAAGTGGCGGTCAAGGAAGACGAAAGAGAACGAGGTTGGTCAAGCTTCTCGTGGTCCGTAGACTAAGAGTGATCACGAGAGAGGGGCGATACGGCTTACCAGAAGTGGCGGGGATTGGATAAAGTGCTGTAGGTGCCACACTCGAGTGGTCACAGGACGCCTAAGTACGTGAATTTCCTTCAATTGCTGGAGAGGTAGAATTCGGGGGCGAGGCGGGCGCAATGGCCTGGAAAGGAATAAGAGGGTCAAGGCGAGGGACAGTAGATGGGGGATCCATTGTGCCCAAGTGTGAGGTTCCGTGTAGTAATTCACCTACGTACCTGGAATTCCTTTGGTTTTTTAATAAGCAGAATTCGGGGTGAGGTGGGAGCCACAGACGTGTGCTCAGGCGGCGCAATGGCCTGAAAAGGAATTGGAGGGTCAAGGAGAGGGACAGGAGCTGAGGATCAGTAGAACCAATCTGTGAGGTGGCAGTGCGCTTACCTAGTTCCACTCGAGTGTGGCACCTACAGCACTTAATCCAATCCCTGCCACTGCTGGTAAGCCATATTGCCCCTCTCTCGTGATCAATCAGTCTACGGACCACGAGAACCTTGACCAACCTTGTTCTCTTTCGTCTTCCAGGACCGCCACTTAGTTGAACCTGGCTCACATTCCTTTAACTTGGTCCCCCACATTGAACCTTCAAGTAAGGGCTCCTGATGTTTGTATTTCCAAGCGATGCACTTCTCACCCATGCTACCACCGATCACAACGCTCACTAGCATGATATCGGCCTTTAAATAGCCACGCATGTTTTACTTCAACACGGATACACTCACCCTTCTCACCTTGGCCGATTCCTAACTGTTTTTAACCTCATTCAATTCCCATGTCACCGCGCCTTTATGCACCATGACCAGTACGTATATTTCTTTAATTACACACAGAGAAGTCCTTGTTGTAGCATATGGCGTATATAAATTCTCTTGACCGCGTAGTCACTGCGCCGTAAACCGTCCCAACTGGTATGCCAGTGTATATATTTCTTTTGACCACCAAGTCACTGCTCTGAAAGTTGTCTTTTGACCACCAAGTCACTGCGCCGAAAGTCGTCTTTACCACTATGCCAATTTTGATTAAATTCCGCACACGTAACTCTGTGGTACATGACGCAAATATCTACTTGGTGCGCCTATAGTTCACTCTGACTAGCTTGTCATTTTTAGTGAGGTTGCGTAACCATGACATACCTCCTCTTGACCCCTTATTTCTGTTTTTCCCCCCCCTTTTTCTTCTTCCTCCAAATGTGATTGATTACAGTAATCTAAGACACTAATACACAGGCATGCTTAATTAAATGTCCTGATGATGATCCACGCATTGTTCACATGGATCGAAATGCCGTCTACACCATAAAACACCTTATACAACACCTGTAATGCTATCATTGACTATGTAAAGGTGTTCCTTGCGATTTATTTTATTGAGAATTTTTTCTATAACAAACCGTGAGCGTTGGCTGAGCCTTCCTTAAATGTTTCATAACTGTTTGTTTTTGTTTCTGTAGTAGGATGCAGGCTTGTGTCCCACTCTCAGTATTTTCATTTTTATACATCTCAAAGAATTGCTAAAATATTAAATATTAGACCTCTGTCCGGCTGGACAAGTTTAACCAATATAGTACTGATTGGGTCTATATTCACTCATGTACGGTTATCCCTATTTCCCTAGGGACCATTGTAGTGTAAAATAAAGTCTTCACAACAGCCGTGCTGGAAAGGCAAACCGCGTCCCGGACACTCGCGCTCTGTATTCCAAAAGCCCGCCGCTATCCTGTTTTATCACATGATTGGGTGGATTGCATTGGGCAATAAGGACACTCCGGAATTCATTTGGAGATAAATTATGTTTGTGATTAAGAAATATGAATGTTGATGATTAAAATGAATATCAGTGATGAATTATTATTTCCTTATTGGATTTCTGTAATCTTTGAAAAACTATGTTGATATTGTTAATCAATCGGATAAAAAGAATGATTAATATGTACATAACTACAGTGCAGTTGCACAGAGTTAAAGTGCACAGTGGTCAGGTTACTTAAAACTTGATATAGGATACCCCAGTCTCAGATAGCCGTGGCAAGCGATTCAATAGCTAGGAAAACAATAATGAAGATAGAGGGAAGCCATGGCGTGTGCCCCTGCCTATTGGGATAGGGTCTGAGATATAAGAGCCCTTTTTGACTCCAGCCATCGGCGCAGTATTATGCAGTTTTATCGAGCGAATAAAGCGAGCACCAATACTGTAACAGGGCAGGGTGCTGAACAGGAAACCTCATTCCAGTGAATCAAAGGCCTTCTCAAGGTCTACAACCAGGCAGTCAGAGTGGGGCCATCATTGCCCAGAGTATTTGGAGATCCAGAAGAAACCGTGCAGGTTGGATGAAGTCTAGCAGGCTGGTACAAACCCATTCTGATCAATGTGGACCAAACATAGGACTAAGGGCACAAATCAGTCTGCTAGTATTCCGGGCAGGACTATTATAGTCATTATCAAGTAGCGTCAAGGGTCGATAGAGACCAGGACAGGGGGGTCTCTGTCAGGTTTAGGTAAGGAGATGAGCAGGGCCTCCCGTAATGACGCAGGGAGGGAGGAAGCTGAGAGGGAAGATTCTTAGAGGGCAAGAAGTTTGGGAGCCAGGCCACGGGCATAGATAGACCTTGTAGTACTTGGCCGGTGGACATTGGTCCCTGGGACTCAGAGAGCGCTATGGGCTCTTCCGAGCCTGCACGCTGTTCAGGTGTTATGGTGGGAAGGTAGACCTCAGAAAATAATGCCTCGAGGTGATCTGGGCCGGTGTCCGTAACCTATTTGTAAAGCGAGGTGTTGTGTCGCTTCAGTTAAGCATGTATTTCGTGTTGGCAAGCGGATATGGGTGGGCTCCTGGCTCGGTGACTCTTCTTGCGACCAGGGTGGGCACCTGACGTCGCATTGTTTTTTCGGCAGGTGGACCAGGGTGGGCTGCTTGCTCCGTGACTCTCCTTGCGACCGGGGTGGGCACCCGACGTCATGCTTTTTCGTTTTGGCAGGCGGACCAGGGTAGGCTCCAGGCTGAATTTTGATTTGCTGTTGCGGGGGCACAGGGAAAACGTGCCTGGTGGTGATCCGTTAATCCCACCTTCGTGTTGCCAGATGTCGTGTCTCCAGACTGCCCCGACCCCAAGTAACCATGGGACACAGATAGGGGGTTGCAGTCTTTTTATCTGTTGTGCTCTCGTGCTCGTAGGCACGTCCTCCTACTTCTCTGGTCTCCTCAAACTGCCCGATCCTTTTCCCTGACCGGAATTGGTGTCCGGTGGCTGGCCCCTTCCTTTGGTCTTGTGCTGGGTCCTAGTGCCCTCTGTATTTCGATACAACATAAAGGACAATAGTCTCACATGCCCAGCACGCATATTTGTGTGCACACGCGTTCACGTGTAACCAGCCTAGTGCACTCTGCCCCAGCTGCGTAGTAGCAGCCATATCCTAGAAGGTGGATACTGGTGCTAAACATGCCCAGTCCATTTACCATGTGATTACTGTGGGTGAAACTCTGGGAGTGAGACTCGCCCACAGTACAGGTCAAAAACCGATTCATCAAAAAGCGAAAAATTCAGTGAGATTTAATAGGCAGAACCCATTTAGCAACACTCATCCTACCACCGAATATCATTATTACATTCTAAAGGAAAGATGTTTGCCAAGTTACTGGGAAATCAATTCATTTAATTCTTCCAAAATTAGTCTCGGAAGTGAAAGACTGTTTTGCCACTTGCTGCAACACTATCAATCATACTAATCTTATGTTTACTCTGATAGATATAGCAAAGACAGAGAAAATGCCCACGATGGCTAGATTTAGACACAAATAATACATCACATTCGACCTGGTTTGCTGGGATTTCTTGTACTCCAAGTTCTTAATCTCAGTTATAAAAACAAAGTATAATCCATTGGTCGCAGCTCTGTGTATTAATCAAATTATTGATCACATTTTGCATTTAGTGTGGCACCCAACATGGTTGCCCACTATCTCAAGCTCTTATTTGATTGGTTGAATCACTGAATATCTGTACTGTAGATTTTATGTCAATCATAAAATCCTAGGAATCAAAATGCACGACCAAATACTTGAGGGTCAAGCTTCAGCTTCATTATGAGTAAATATTATCAATTAACTTTGAGCCACTGTCAAAAAAATAAATAATCATATCTTCTTATGTCCCTTCTCAGGTGTATTAACCTCAGTAGACTGGCTCTGTTCCATTTTTAACTTTACTTGTCTCAAGTTACCACCAGTCACATTCCAATTCTAGGAGCTTCAATCTATTGTTACTTACATTATCTGGCAAGCCAGACAACAATAAAAAATCATACTGGCAACTTAGATGGCTTATTACAGAAGGTGCCCAGCTTTAACAAATTTTGGTGGTATTATTCTGTCTCATTAGCGAGATGAATAGTACAAGTTAAGAATTAAGAGCTAGCAGGCCAGACTCATAATTTCAATTCACCTGCTTAGTCCAGTCACTCTCACAATTGCATCTGACAATTTACCCAATCTGCAACCTTTGAGGGACTATGGGAATCCCATGGCCTTCTACGTTGTTTAAATATCTTAAATTGAAGTAGTGTTTCAAATCTCATGTGAACGGTCCTTTCATCCTGGACCCCATCCAGGTAGTTAAACACATTTTAAGAACACAAACTTGATCAGGCTACTATTCTTCTCCCTTATTTCTTATTCCGATTTATGTAAATTAGCAGAATAACGGTTAAGCAAATTAACTATTAAATTTTCAAGAGAAACATTTCAAAACATCAGACAGTATGTGACACCTCCTACCTCTGAAATGTAGACATTTTTTTATCTTCCTCTATAATCTGTTATACTCTGATTTTTTTGCTTGAATATGTTTTGTTTAAATAAAAAGCATAAACATGGTAAGGGGTGACATGGGGCGACAGGCACAATGTCAAGTATACATCAACATTCTGTGAAACACATGTTGAGGCAGCAAAGTTGCACATAGTACGCCACATTTAGTAGTGTCCCAGGCCACCATGGGCCTGTAAGAGTCACTCTGAAAAGGTATAGGCTTGTGCTGCTCAAAGAGTGGGAGTCACGACTTATTGCTTGTAAAGTTCTTACCGCAGGGCATACAACATGTGGCGCTGGCGTAATTCTGTACTGAAATCATCAACAAAAGGGGAACTTCAGGGAATAAAAAGAAAGGAGGGACTAAAACTAAGGGACAACTCTGCCTATCGCAGGACTCCCTAGCCCACCACCTCCCTCCATACCCTCAAAGTATACAACAGTATGCACATTGCCTACCGGCGAGCCCAGCAATTCTTGGACTGTGTGAAAGGCTTGCATGCTGTTATCGCCTTATGTCAAGTTTGCGAAGTGTTAGGTTAGGACTCTTCATTGGCCTCTCCTACTCTCATGGTATTAAATGAATGATTAAGTCTGGATGTTGCTCATTTTCAAAATCATACAATATGGTGTCGCAGTTAGCAGCGATGGGGATCTTACGTAACCCTAAGGTGTCTTCTTTATGTAGCGCACAACTCTCAGCCTGGGCCCATACCAAAAGCGATTGTCTCCAGGCTTTCAGAGGAGGCGGCTCAGGTGACTTTCAGTGCCTGGTAATTAAACGTATGGCCAAAACTAGACCTGAATCAAAACGGGAAGTGACCTTGTGCTTTTTGCTCCTTTGAATAAGACACAAGATGCACGTCTCCCAAGCGTGGGGCACTGTGCATTCTGAACAAGTGGCCAATCGTGACTTTACGTTTTGCCAGTAAGTTGTAAGAAGTGGGTATGCCCACAACATGTGAAGGAGGTTAGCGTCTAGTAGGTGACATCCGGGGCAATGGACATTAGTGCGATTGAAGTATCTGTTAATCTTAGCAGGGGTGAGGTAAGTTCACTGGATTATACAGTATTGGATGAGTCTTGAAGCAGGCGTTCTGAAGAATGTGGACTGGGCTCTCTAATATGGTGCTCCACTCTTTGTGCTCCATGGGCCAGATCATCCACCCAATATGGCGCCAAAGATGTGAGTGGTGTTGCTGTGTGCTGTCGCAAGGAAACCACAAACCATCGCGTGAGGTGCCTACTTGTCCCCATAACCTGCATATATTGGACAGTAAGATGAATTGGGGGTTCCCTCAATATGTCTCCCCATTTGGTGCCCAGTACTGCAAGTATTGAAGCATGCAGAAGGAAATGCCCCGGTGGTATTCCCTCCTACTCCACTGTGTCAGGGCACCAGTGTGCCATCCCGGTAAAAGTCCCCTAGGGTGTGCAGGTGAGGTGATGGTACCACCGCTAGGTGAGCCAGCAGTAGCAGAGCTGGTGTGTATGAGATGTATGTGATGTATAGGCTACTTGAAGGTTCAATGTGGGGGACCAAGTTACAGGAATGTGAGCCACGTTCAACTAAGTGGCGGTCAAGGAAGACGAAAGAGAACGAGGTTGGTCAAGCTTCTCGTGGTCCGTAGACTAAGAGTGATCACGAGAGAGGGGCGATACGGCTTACCAGAAGTGGCGGGGATTGGATAAAGTGCTGTAGGTGCCACACTCGAGTGGTCACAGGACGCCTAAGTACGTGAATTTCCTTCAATTGCTGGAGAGGTAGAATTCGGGGGCGAGGCGGGCGCAATGGCCTGGAAAGGAATAAGAGGGTCAAGGCGAGGGACAGTAGATGGGGGATCCATTGTGCCCAAGTGTGAGGTTCCGTGTAGTAATTCACCTACGTACCTGGAATTCCTTTGGTTTTTTAATAAGCAGAATTCGGGGTGAGGTGGGAGCCACAGACGTGTGCTCAGGCGGCGCAATGGCCTGAAAAGGAATTGGAGGGTCAAGGAGAGGGACAGGAGCTGAGGATCAGTAGAACCAATCTGTGAGGTGGCAGTGCGCTTACCTAGTTCCACTCGAGTGTGGCACCTACAGCACTTAATCCAATCCCTGCCACTGCTGGTAAGCCATATTGCCCCTCTCTCGTGATCAATCAGTCTACGGACCACGAGAACCTTGACCAACCTTGTTCTCTTTCGTCTTCCAGGACCGCCACTTAGTTGAACCTGGCTCACATTCCTTTAACTTGGTCCCCCACATTGAACCTTCAAGTAAGGGCTCCTGATGTTTGTATTTCCAAGCGATGCACTTCTCACCCATGCTACCACCGATCACAACGCTCACTAGCATGATATCGGCCTTTAAATAGCCACGCATGTTTTACTTCAACACGGATACACTCACCCTTCTCACCTTGGCCGATTCCTAACTGTTTTTAACCTCATTCAATTCCCATGTCACCGCGCCTTTATGCACCATGACCAGTACGTATATTTCTTTAATTACACACAGAGAAGTCCTTGTTGTAGCATATGGCGTATATAAATTCTCTTGACCGCGTAGTCACTGCGCCGTAAACCGTCCCAACTGGTATGCCAGTGTATATATTTCTTTTGACCACCAAGTCACTGCTCTGAAAGTTGTCTTTTGACCACCAAGTCACTGCGCCGAAAGTCGTCTTTACCACTATGCCAATTTTGATTAAATTCCGCACACGTAACTCTGTGGTACATGACGCAAATATCTACTTGGTGCGCCTATAGTTCACTCTGACTAGCTTGTCATTTTTAGTGAGGTTGCGTAACCATGACATACCTCCTCTTGACCCCTTATTTCTGTTTTTCCCCCCCCTTTTTCTTCTTCCTCCAAATGTGATTGATTACAGTAATCTAAGACACTAATACACAGGCATGCTTAATTAAATGTCCTGATGATGATCCACGCATTGTTCACATGGATCGAAATGCCGTCTACACCATAAAACACCTTATACAACACCTGTAATGCTATCATTGACTATGTAAAGGTGTTCCTTGCGATTTATTTTATTGAGAATTTTTTCTATAACAAACCGTGAGCGTTGGCTGAGCCTTCCTTAAATGTTTCATAACTGTTTGTTTTTGTTTCTGTAGTAGGATGCAGGCTTGTGTCCCACTCTCAGTATTTTCATTTTTATACATCTCAAAGAATTGCTAAAATATTAAATATTAGACCTCTGTCCGGCTGGACAAGTTTAACCAATATAGTACTGATTGGGTCTATATTCACTCATGTACGGTTATCCCTATTTCCCTAGGGACCATTGTAGTGTAAAATAAAGTCTTCACAACAGCCGTGCTGGAAAGGCAAACCGCGTCCCGGACACTCGCGCTCTGTATTCCAAAAGCCCGCCGCTATCCTGTTTTATCACATGATTGGGTGGATTGCATTGGGCAATAAGGACACTCCGGAATTCATTTGGAGATAAATTATGTTTGTGATTAAGAAATATGAATGTTGATGATTAAAATGAATATCAGTGATGAATTATTATTTCCTTATTGGATTTCTGTAATCTTTGAAAAACTATGTTGATATTGTTAATCAATCGGATAAAAAGAATGATTAATATGTACATAACTACAGTGCAGTTGCACAGAGTTAAAGTGCACAGTGGTCAGGTTACTTAAAACTTGATATAGGATACCCCAGTCTCAGATAGCCGTGGCAAGCGATTCAATAGCTAGGAAAACAATAATGAAGATAGAGGGAAGCCATGGCGTGTGCCCCTGCCTATTGGGATAGGGTCTGAGATATAAGAGCCCTTTTTGACTCCAGCCATCGGCGCAGTATTATGCAGTTTTATCGAGCGAATAAAGCGAGCACCAATACTGTAACAGGGCAGGGTGCTGAACAGGAAACCTCATTCCAGTGAATCAAAGGCCTTCTCAAGGTCTACAACCAGGCAGTCAGAGTGGGGCCATCATTGCCCAGAGTATTTGGAGATCCAGAAGAAACCGTGCAGGTTGGATGAAGTCTAGCAGGCTGGTACAAACCCATTCTGATCAATGTGGACCAAACATAGGACTAAGGGCACAAATCAGTCTGCTAGTATTCCGGGCAGGACTATTATAGTCATTATCAAGTAGCGTCAAGGGTCGATAGAGACCAGGACAGGGGGGTCTCTGTCAGGTTTAGGTAAGGAGATGAGCAGGGCCTCCCGTAATGACGCAGGGAGGGAGGAAGCTGAGAGGGAAGATTCTTAGAGGGCAAGAAGTTTGGGAGCCAGGCCACGGGCATAGATAGACCTTGTAGTACTTGGCCGGTGGACATTGGTCCCTGGGACTCAGAGAGCGCTATGGGCTCTTCCGAGCCTGCACGCTGTTCAGGTGTTATGGTGGGAAGGTAGACCTCAGAAAATAATGCCTCGAGGTGATCTGGGCCGGTGTCCGTAACCTATTTGTAAAGCGAGGTGTTGTGTCGCTTCAGTTAAGCATGTATTTCGTGTTGGGTGTATAGAAGGTGCCCCGCAGAGGATTGCAAAGAAAAACTATGTGCCTGGGCTGCTCCAGATGCATCAGTCACGCCAGGAGGTGCCCGGCATGATCCGCTGTTGTAATCCGTTATACCCTGATATGGTTGTTCTTATGATCTGAGAACTTCCTTAGCTTGCTTGAGCTGCAAATTCCCAGATATAAATCTTTGTCATATGAAGGAAGCTTGCTTAGTATGTGGTGCACACTTATTTAAGTGAGGCACCTTGCACTAATCCAGACAACCCTTATGGTGATTTTAGTGGTCTTAGACAACCATAGAAAGCTCTCTAAGTGTTAACCTTATCTAGGAGTGTTAAGCAGCTTGTTTTACCAGATCAAATCATGTAGTGTAGGTTAGTGTAGGTTAAACGTAAAAGAACCACACCGTGTTTATATAAAAATAGTTCTATATATTACACAACACTCACTACCGAACAAGTTACTTACCATCGGTAACGATATATCTGCAAGAGACATAGATGACGTTACGGTAGCTACTTAGACGCCGTGCTCGCACGCTGACATCAGTTCTTTTACACGACATTCCACACCAGAAGCGCATAGCCATGCAAGACACTGACCACTGGTGCACAAAACTAGGGCCCTGAAAGAGATTCCCTGACCCTAGGGGTCAGTTCGCAGAACGGGGAGGATGGGTGGGGCGTTAAGGAATCTATAACTAATCCATGTCTCTTACAGATAAATCATTACCGAATGTAAGTAACTTGTTCATCTGAAAGAGACCATTAGTTATAGATTCCTTACCTTAGAATAGATACCCCAGCAATACCAACCCCGGAGGTGGGTATGCGAACCAAGTTCACACCAGAAAGTCCTGGAGAACAGAACGGCCAAATAAGCGGTCTCTCCGGACTTGGCTGTCTAGGCAGTAGTGTTTTGTGAACGTATGCAGAGATGCCCATGTAGCTGCCTGACAGATATCATTAAGGGGGGACACCCCGTCCCAAAGCAGTGGCAGCTGCCGTTGACCTGGTGGCGCGGGTCTCACTGGAGCCTCCTTCTTTGCCAAAGAGTAGCACGCTTCAATGCACAAAGTAGCCCACCTAGAGACGGTCCGTTTGTGCACGGCCCAACATTTTTAAACGCCCACATAGCCAACAAAGAGCTGGTCATCCACCCGGAATTGCTTGGTGCAATCCAAATAAAAGGAAAGCGCACGTTTTGGATCCAGACGGTGGAGCCTCTCTTCCTCCTTAGAAGGACGCGGAAAGAAGGTGGGCAAAGTGATGGTTTGACCAACGAGGAAAGAAGTAACCACCTTGGGAAGAAGGGAAGGTCTGGTTCTGAGGACGACCTTGTCTGGTTGAACAGCCAGAAAAGGAGGCTTAGAAGAAAGAGCTTGGAACTCACTCACCCTGCGAGCAGAGGTGATGGCAACCAGAAAGGCAGTCTTAAAAGTAAGAAGTCTGAGAGGACAGTTATGAAGCAGCTCAAAGGGAGCGCACATAAGATCTGTAAGAACCAAGTTCAAGTCTCACTGAGGCATTACGAAGGCGACAGGAGGAAAAAGATGAATAATGCCCTTAAGGAAGCGATTTACAACAGGGGCCTTGAAAAGAGAAGGCTGATCGGGAAAGCTAAAAAAAAAAAGCTGAAAAGTGCCCAGAGCAGAGCCCTGCTGGGCCAAAGACAGGAGGAACAAGAGAACCTCAGAAAGAGGGGCAGAAAGGGGATCCACAGCCTTTGCTGTGCCCATGTCACAAATATGTTGCATTTGCAGGCGTATACAGTCTTAGAGGAGGGACGCCTGGCTGCCAAGATAACATCACAGACTCCGGGAGGAAAGTCAAAGGATGTCAACTGTCGCCGCTCAATCTCCACACAAGGAGGTGGAGGCTGGACAGGTTCGGGTGGAGGACCGTCCCCTGCTGCTGCGACAGAAGATCCTCCCGAAGAGGCAGTTGGATTGGGGGATCAACGGGCATGGGTAACAGCTCGGGATACCAGACTCTTCACGTCCAATCCGGAGCCACAAGGGTGACTTGGGCCTGGTCGCCCTTGATCTTCTTCAGCACTCTGGGCAGGAGTGGTATAGGAGGAAAGGCGTATGGGAGACCGCAATTCAACTTGCAACGAAAAGTGTCGCCTAGCGAGCGTCGCCTTGGAAATTCCAATGCGCAGAATAGCTGACATTGCGCATTCTCTTCGGTGGCGAATAGATCTAACCAAGGCTCTCCCCACTGCTGGAAAGGACATTGCGCCACCTCCGAGTAAAGACACCATTCGTGGTCCATCATGCACCTGCGACTGAGTTCGTCCGCCCTGGCGTTCAGTGAAACTGCCAGGTCTTAAACCACCAGGTTTGTTGCAGTACCACATGGCAGTGGTGTTGTCCGTGAACACCTGCACTACTCTTCCGCGGAAAGAGGGAAGGAATGCCTTGAGTGCAAGACGAATCACCCGGAGCTCCAGCAGGTTGATGTGGAGCTCCGACTCCGCCCGAAACCAGAGGCCTCTGATCTCTGTCTCTACCATGTGGCCGCCTCACCCCAGAAGAGATGCATTTGTCACTACCATGTACTCCGGTTGGGGAAGGGAGAGGGATCTGTTGTTGACCCAATCCTGGTTTGTTAGCCACCACTGCAATTGGTGTGCAGTGCCCTCCAAGATCTGGACACAATCGGAAAGATTCCGTTGTAGCCATGCCCACTGGAACTTGAGGTCCCACTGCAAAGCCCGCATATGCCACCTGGCATAGTCCACCAGCAGGATGCAGGAGGCCATGAGGCCCAGTAGCCTCAGGGTCAGTCTGACCGAAACCCGGAATAGAGGCTGAAAGATCAGAATCATAGCGTGAATATCCCAGACTTGCTGCTCGGGAGGATAAGCCCGAAACTGTGCTGTGTCCAGAACCACCATGATGAAAAAGAGATTCTGAGAGGGAATCAGGTGTGACTTCGGCACATTGATGGTGAACCCCAGCAAATGCAGGAGATCGGCCTGAATCTGGAGGTGGGAGATGACAGCCTGGGACGAGCCAGTCTTCAACAGCCAGTCTTCGAGATAGGGGAAGACTGGAATCCCTTATCTGCGCAGATGAGCTGTGACCACTGCCATCACCTTAGTGGAAACACGAGGGGTGCTGGTAAGGCCAAAGGGGAGCACGGTAAACTGAAAGTGCTTGTGGCCTACCATGAACCATAGGTAACGCCTGTGTGCAGGCAAGACGGGGATATAAAAATAAGTGTCCTGCAAGTCCAACGCTACCATCCAGTCTCCAGGGTCAAGGGCAGACAGGACCTGAGCCAATGTCAACATTTTGAACTTCTCTTTCCGGAGAAAGGGGTTGACGTTCCTAAGATCCAAGATAGGATGCAGGCATTTGTCCTTCTTGGGCACCAGAAAGTAGTGGGGCAGGAACTCCTTCAATGGCTCCCTTAGCCAAGAGAGCAGTAACTTTCTGTTGGAGAAGGGCCAAGTGATCCTCCGAAATGCGATGGAATTGAGGTGGCATGGATGGAGTAGTTTCGAAGGGGAGAGAGTAGCCCCTTCGGACTATCTGCAAAACCCACCTGTCTTACGTGATGGTGAGCCAGTGGGGGAGGTGATGACGAATCCTGCCGCCCACTGGTGAAGGGTGGCCCTGAAAGGTTGGACTAGGAGGGCCTGGAGGCTGCTGCAGAGGGGTTGCTGGTGGACTGGCCGGTCCGCTGGCTCCCAGACCCACGACGGTGGGTTTCACATCCACAGCCGCGCAGGAACTGGACAGCTTGTGCAGGCCTGTGGCTCTGGATGGAACGTGGCGGGGTTCCCCAACTTCGTAGCTTTTACGAAGCCCTCCATTCCATCTTTGGGCAGCCAGACTCCGCCGGTGCGCCTTCGGGCCCCGCCGACCGGGGCTCTAGGCCTTCGATGCCGGCAGCTTCAGCACCGCAGGAACCCAAGGTATCCATGCCTGGATCCGGATCATCACCGATTGACCTTACGACACCTCCTCCGGCGCAGAATCCATTGGTGACACCTCCGCTCCCTCCGACGCCGGTTGTGTCTTCAAATAAACATTGTATTTATTATAAGACACTCACTGACACATACAGATATCTCCTAGCGGGAGATATCCACAATGCACACAATACTTTTCAATAGAAACAGGTAAGTAGCACCTAATACACAGTGGTCAACAGGGGGAGACCAAACCATATAATAAAATAGTGGTATGCAAACCATGACTCGCCTCAAGACTATACCCAGAAGACGTAGAAGTGCCAGGGACCCTAGGAACCAACCAGGATAGGGAACCAAGAGCCCCACGTAAGTACTGTGCAGAGTGGAAACACAACCACAGAATCAATGCAAGTCAACAAGTAAGTCACGGTTGCAATTTTAAAGAAGAAGGACCTTCCCAGTGAACCCTGAAGAAACCCCATGGAAAATAGAAGGTTGGAGAGCCACCACACCCGTGGATACCTTAGGAACTAGAATACCTGCACTAGGGAAGCCGGGTGCATAGGTGTTAAGTGGTGTCGGAAACCGCCATCAAACTCAATGGAGGACTTTAGAAAAATGCCGCTGCTGGAGAAGGTGAAAGTGTCCGGTGAAACCCAAAGGTGGATTCAAGATGTATAGAACCTGCAAGTAGAGAGGGACATAGTCTATGCCACTCAGGAGTGACCAGGAGGCACGAAAGACGAATGCCCACCGATGTTGAGTGTTGCAGGAGAGCTGACGGTGACCTTGAAACTGTAGCTGGGTGGACCAGGCGACACTGTGGAAGACCAGGAGCTGTACACGAGCTGTCCAGTGTAAAATGTCGAGAGTTGAAGGGTTGATGTCCAGCAGGAGCACTAACAAGCCTTGGCAGCTGCAACCATCGTGGAAGTTGAAGAAGGTTCAATGTCAGGACCAGCAAGGTCCAGGAGACTTACCACAATCAGGCAAGTCAGGACAGGCCCTAAGCAATCAAAGAATTCAAAGATGACCCTCACGAGGACCCACAGGCCGGAGGCACTGGAGTTGCGAGAGGACCTTGAGCAGCTCACCAAGGATCTAGGCCCACGGTGCAAGTGATGCGGTGAGGACAAAGATCTTGGTCAATGGAGATGCTTGAGGTTAAGGCTGCTTGAATCCCGAAGATCTTGCTGGAAGGAAGCCAACAAGCCTGTGCAACTTCAAGTCGACGCGGTGCACAGGGGTTCGGTTTCTGTGGCTCAGACGAGGGATGTTGGCCTCAAACTTGGTGAGAGTACAGGCAGGCCTCAACGGATGTAAAGAACCACCATCTGTGTTGCTGAGCCTTTCAGAGTCCGTGGGAGCACAGGATCAGCAGACCGGTCAGCTTAATTAACGGTACCTGCAAATGCAGGGAAGTGACTCCTTCACTTCAAGGGAGATTCCTTCAGATGTCCTGGATGCCCACAGGCCTTGGAAGGTTCTTGTATGGTGCACAGTCACAGACGTTGCAGCAGACGAGCAGGGTGAAGAAATCAGGAGCAGCAGGAGTCTTCCCGGTTGCAGCATTGATGCTCAGAGCGAAGTCCAGAGTGACCAGACGGTTGAAGAAGTGATGTCTGAAATTAATCTTGTCACACGACAAATATAGGGACCCACCCACAGGTAAGCCATTAAATACTCTAAGGAAATGGTTGGGACAATTCAGGGGTCCTTCTCTAAGAAGGGGCTGGACAAGGGGGAGGATACTTCCCTGTCCTTTGTCCAGTTTCACACCAGAGCGGGAGCCAACCGCTCCCTGAACTGGTATGAACCGGACTATGCATGGAGTGCACCAAGTATGCCGTGCACGCAGACTATGTGGAGCTGGCCAGCGCCTCCACCCTGTCCCAATACACTAAACCCTGTCTGGGAGGTGGTAACATCTCCCTGTGACATGATACCTATTGTTCTGCCTTCCCCTGTCGGTGCTTGGCTCAGCAGCAGGAGGGCGGGAAATCTGTCTCTGGCCGGCAGCAGCCCTAGCTTGCTGTCCGGGTCTGGAAGACTGGTACCGGGAGCACCGAGGGCCTCCCAAAGGAGCTTTACGGTGCATGGAATTATTGTGGGAGTTAGGATTCCAACATGTTTGATACCAAACACAATAGGATTCGTTACAGCCAGTTTCAAGATGGTCATCATAGTGCCACTCTACATGTTATTTGGTTGTCTCACTTAAAACCCAGGAGAATGGACTTTGTAGGTTGTAGGGGTGTCCTGCTTATGCAGAGGCACCCTCACACTTAGAACCAAGCACCCTGCCTTCAGAATTGAAAGGCCTGCTTTAGGGGTGACTTATAGGTTTTAAGTGCAGTGACCTCAGATATAGGTAGACCTATATCTTTTGTAAGTGGTGCTAGCACCAGCATACACCGGCTGCAATGGCAGGCCTGTAGTTACAAATTGATTGGACTCCCATGGGTGGCATAATACATGCTTCATCCCATGGGGGACGCCTGGGTACCTTAGTACCATATACTAGGGTCTGATAAGGTTACACCAGTGTCCAATCTGGGATGCACCTAAGTACTTACCAAACCAATTTAGGGGAGAAAGCACAGAGACTGGGGTCCTGATTAGTAGGTCCCAGCCAGACTAGTCAGACAGCATTACATTAAGCAAAAAGTGGGAGTAAACATAAAAGCAGACCCTACTTTCCTACACTTACTTCTTTCCCTTTCATTCCAAAAGTTCTCAAAAAAGGCTTCTACCACAGCTCTTCGATTATCAGCAATAGCTGACTGAATTAATTGGTCAAACTACCTACACTTTGCTTTTTTTCCTTTGATTTTGATTTCAAATCACAAGGCATTCAACGCAGAACATCTTCCAATAGTGTTACCTATTCTTAGCTTTTGTCATCTACTGGTTTGTAGTCCCCTTGCCGCAAAAAGCCCTCCCGACCACCACCCACATGCCCCCACTGATGGATTTATATGAACAACCATGTTAGACCTGTCAGCCATAGGATGGTCTTCCCCCAAACGTTTTGCTTTTGACCTCCACACTTTTGCTGTATCTTTTTGTTGGTCTTAGGACTCTGAGCACTTTACCACTGCTAAGCAGTGCTAAAGTGCATGTGCTTTTTCCCTAAACAGGTTTGTGATTGGTGTATACCCGAGTGATCTATTTAATTTATTTGTAAGTCCCTTGTAAAGTGGTACATCATGTACCCAGGGCCTGTAAGTTAAACGTGACCAGTGGTCTGACAGTATTGATTGTGCCACCCACAGAATTAGCCTTTCAAACTGGTCTCAGGCCTGCCACCGCATGCCCTGTGTGTGCAGTTTACTTTCACTTCGACTTGGCCTTTAAAACTAATTGCCAAGCCTGAAACTCCCCTTTTATTATATACAAGTCACCCCTAAGGTAGGCCTAGGTAGCCCTAAGGGTAGGGTGCTATGGAAGTAAAAGGTAGGACATGTACTTTTATGTTTAGCATGTCCTGGTAGTGACAAACAGATGATTTCCTTTTTCACTACTGTGAGGCCTACCCCTCTCAGGGGTAGCATCGGGAATTCCTTAATACTCCTTTAAGCTGTAATTCTTGATCAGAGAAGAGTAGCTTTTTGATGTGTGATGTGTTTGGAATGGTACTGATAAATCCTACTTAGTGGTGAGGTTGGATTTAACTTTACTATTTTCGAAAGGCCACTGTTAGAAAGTGGACATTTCTCTGCACTTACTGCTCTGTGTGCGTGACCGCCTGTCAACAATAGAAGTATGGGCTGGCTGACAGCTACATTTGAACATTCCTTCCAGACAGCCACAACACGGGACACTCAATCTAATCTGCATTCATCTGCATACCAATGGGTCTTCGTGGGCAAGACGGAGGGGATGAGGCAACACTTCACTTGAATAGGTAGTGACCTGTCCCCATATAAAGGGCTGATTGACCCCCCCATAGCTAGGCTAGCAGACAGGACCGGCCTGAAAGGGGGACCTGGTCACTCAAAGGAGATCCTTTGAAGCACCTCCATATCAAAGGCACTTTTGGGTAGAAGTACTGGGTCTCTGTCCCCATCTAATCAAGCACTACTGGACTTGCAACTAAGCTCTGTCAGAGGAACTGCTGTGCTTCCCCCAAATGACTCATCTGGACTGCTTCCCTGCTTGTTTATCTGCTGCCCGCTGCTCTCTGACTCTGTTGAAGGAGAGCTGGACTCTGCCTTCTTCCAAGTGATGTCATAGGGCTTGCTGTCTTGCCCCCTATTCTCGAAGTCTCAGATTCATCCAAGACTTCATTGCTCTTTCATTGCTGTGGGACTCTAGAATCTGTGAGTCCAGCATCAAGCAGAGCATGCATGATCCTCAGCTTGCATTCCTACAAATTGAGCGTTTTGCTTGCTAAGGATCAGACCTACACATTTGAACCTGTGACCGGGAGCGGCGCGTGCTGGATAGCCAGCTGTATTGTTGATCGTCAAGCGCTTCTGCTCCGTTCAAAGAATAGCGCGTCAGATTCGACCTGTGCTGCAACCCTACGAGGCTATGTGTACTGATCACCGCTGAAGCCGCTGCAGCGCCTCCCAGTGCGGCTCTACAGTGTCGTATTGCCTGGAAAACCAGGGGTGTGCCTGAGACGCGAGGCTCATCAGCCCATGTCCGCCTCCGGACCAACGCTGTGTGTTTTACGCTGTTGATTCCCTGTCTGGAACCACACAACAATGTGGGATCCGCTTGCAAGGCCCACCAACATCCCCGCTGTCAGACCATAACCACTAACCTGATTAATCTGGTTGGAAAGGGAGGAAAGACAGTCCACCCACTCACCTTTGTGTTCTCCCTGGGGGACAAACAAGAACTGCCCTCCAAAGTCGAACACACAGGGGAAAGGGGGAGTGGAAACAATAACAAGGAACATAAATACTGGGATGGGCATCTCTTTCTGCATCTTCAGATTATGTATCGGTGATCAGCGCATATATAAGGGGCCAATCCAAATTGGTGCAACCTGGAGGCAAGAGGAAGGGGACAAGAGAGACATCAATATACACTTTTTTCTTCCACCTGCTTACCCTTATACAATCACTCTCCCACCTCCAATAAGTACTTAGTTATGCACACATAGGCTAAAGGCTGTAATTTCAGAAACAGCAGTTCAGGTAGTTAACTCCTTCTCCATTTTACAGAATAACGACTGGTATTGAGGTCCCACCTCAATGATTCTGGTGTATACAGGGTTGGTTAATCCTCAGCATTAGAAATCCCGAAAGGAACGCAGCCAAATAATGCAAAAAAGTCAAGTACAACAGAGATATCCTCTTTCTCGCACTGAAAAGATCTGCAGTATATGATATACCCTGGTTAAAGTTGCTATGTGTGCCCATTTACTAAATGTAGACTTATCAGTATAGCAGCATTCTGTACGTGAGCGTGCTCCCCAAGAATGTTGCAGAAAAGTGACAAAGGTTGTCAGCAGACACTGACCTGTAATAGTGAAGAAATAAGGCCAGGAAACAGCAGTAATTGCAATGTACACTTCCTTTCTGCGAGCGGAGCATAACGAGCGTCGCTAGAGTTTGCGCCAGAGCTCTGTTGTCAACATCTGAATCACCGGCAGATACAGAGTGCCAACAGCCCAACATGCAGGTTGTAAACGCGAACCACCACTTGTGGAAATGGGACCGATGTGCTGTTTACTTTCCAACACCAGCCACAGTGCGAGAAAGGACATGTCCGACCACAAAATAGCCTGGCAAGGTCTGAGTGGAGTTACAGAAAGCAAGGAGAATATGAAGCAAAACTAGGGCCAGACTGGCCATAGGTGGCACCGGGCAATTCCCCGGTAGGCAGGTTTTGTACCAGTGCTGCAATATCGTCCAACCTGTAACAAAAGCGGGAGCAGTGCATCTCCAACCCCCCCCCCCCCCCCCCGCCCCCCCACCACCAAACCCGGGCCAGTCAAGCAGCAATCTGCCATGGCTGGTTGCTGTTCCCAGTCCGGCTATGAGCAGAACGGTCTTCCTTGCTTCGTTAGTAAATTATCAAGCAGCGCGCACCCAGGGGGGTAGCTTTTACCATCATAGCCACCAGGGCATTCAGCCGGGTGTTATGTCCTCAGCTGCCTCACGGGTTTCGGAGACAATGAGTCCAGTACCAGGTCAGCTGTAATCATGCATTCATTCTCCCGTTAGTTGGTTATACTACAGAGGTTGCGGTGATATACCACTGTTCGTGTTTTGCCTTGATGAGCCCTTACTACTGTACAGGGTTATGAAATCCGCAAAGGCAGTCTGACTGAGACATACAGGCAGCAACTTCTCGGGAGGACCCCAGAATGGATCTTGGTCGCTGTCAACTGGCCCAGCCTGAATGTCCATATTCATAGCAATTACGAAGGCTGTGTTGAGCACTGTTTTTACATGAAATCTCTGAAAGTCATGATATGAAAAGTATCTGTATTTTTATCATTTTGGTCTTGCTTGGCTTATGATATAATAACTTATTTTTATAAACCTGTGTGGAATCTTTTTGTGGTGTATTCACTGTGCTACTGTGTGTGTTGCACAGACACTTTACACACTGCCTCTGTAGATAAGCCGGAGTGCTCTGTGCAAAGCTACCAAAGGGTGAGCACTAGCTATCTCTTATTGTGTACCGGCTTACACTGACTAAAGTGGTGGTTCCTGCCAGGCCTGGGTCCATACCTCAGTCAACCAGAAACCTAATTTCTAACAAACCACAATGGCAATGTCCATTCACTTATCTCCACTTAACAATCCCTCAACTTGATCTTCTTGTGCTTATTAGGTTCATACAAAAAGACAACCTAATTATTTTAGGGTGTCATCAGGTGCAGTGATCTTTATGTCTTTGGGGATGTAGGTAACCCTCTTCTATTTAACACAGTCCACTAACAAGTGCCACAGTTTCTCAAATTTACTGCCCATTTCGTTTAGTTCCCAAGTCAGTTTTTGCATGGCCAGTAATACCCAGAGTTTAACAACCCATTCCTGCACAGTCAGGATAGTTGCAGATGTCCATCTTTGTGTGCTCAGTTACTTGGCTGCAAGTAAAATATTAGATATAAGTGTCCAATTGGATTAGGAAGAAATCAAGATTTTAGTACGATGAAGACCCAGCTGGATCGCTGCTGGGTCTAGTTGTATTGGATAGCCCACCACCCTCCTTAAGTTACTAAGCGTTTCTTCCCAGAATTTGGAACAAGACCACCAAATATGCTTGATCCCTTCCTCATGCCCACAAACTCTCCAACACGTTATATGCATTTGAAAAGCACCTAACTCACCCAGGAGGGCATCCTGGTAGGAGGTGGCCTGACGCCGATGGAGTAGGAAACACCAACCTGCGCTCCGGGCGGTGAGCCTCCATCCAGTGCCATCCTGAATATGTACGTGGAGCCCGGGGGCCCTAATCCACCACATTAGACCCTGGGGACGGAGGAAGCTGTTGCTCTACGGGAATAAGCGCAGCTGAGAGGGACGGAAGAGCCTGATGCAGGAGTGAAGAGCTAAGCAGTGCTGGGGGCAAGATGGCACCCGCAGCTCCCACGTAGGCCGCAACCTGCACTGCCCTGAGGGGCCCGGCTGTTCAGAATCCTCCCAAGGGCATCATCCAACAGGGTGCACTCCTGACAGAGCCTAATGCGCCCTGAACGGAGGGACTGGAGAGAGCGCCGGTGGTGAGCCGGAGCCTGATGGGGGCCCCTCTGCCGGATGGTCTAAAGGTCTGGGCTGCGGACCGATAGAGGACCCTCCCTGAGAACTATTGAGCGGCGAGAGAAGAACCTGTGCTCGCTTTGGGGAGAGACAGCGGGCTTGCTGAGGTCGACGGCAGCGAGCCACCTCAGGCAGGGGACACAGAACAGAAGTAGCATGGGGGAACGGCAGCGGCTATCGAAATCTAAAACAGACAGCGCTTGCATGTGCGCCCAACGCACAAAGGGCCTACCCTGACTGCCTGAGCTGCGAACTGGGTCTCTCTATTCACCCACTCTCAGCTTAAGTTCCACCGGCATCAGGCACCAGAGAGGGGGAGTGGAGGGGCGCAAAAGAGGTTGCAGCCGGCAGACCCTGAGACTGCATGCCGCGATGTGTGTAGTTACTACAAACCTATATAGGATCTGCACGTTTAGAAAACATATACTGTAGGATTGGAGTCAGACTGATTCTAGACACCCCTACCGAATATGTTAGCTTGTATACAAGCTAGCTCACAGTGCCATTAGAAACCCCTCTTACCAAGGAGTGAATAGTTCTTGGCAACTATCGAACATGACAACCCTGATCCCTCAGAATCATGGAAACAGTGTACTACTTTTCGCTCAGTCTCTCATGCTCACTTTATTTCAGAGAGACACACAGAATAAACGGTGAAGACGTTTTTCAATAAGCCTTTATTGAACCAGCTTCATTCTAGTGTAAAATAGGTGTGCTGAAACAACTATTAGACAGTAACAAATATAAATAATTACGAGCACTAACAGAGTAAAAGGATGGTAGATTTCTACCATTGCGCTAAAACCATGAATACAGGCACGTATATAAAATACATGACAGTAGAATGCGTACTTCTACGATGCGACCCTAACTAGAGGTACCTAAGTGTACCTAGCATGTATGTAGGTAGGTGTAAAGACAAGAATCCCTCTAGGATAAAGTCAACCCTATTACCTAAAGTGAGAGACTGTGGGTGGCTGACTGAGGGGGCCCCAGCTGTGGATCCACTCTTCCTGGAAGCGGGTGGAGGGGAGCGTGGTGAAATAGCCCCGAAGACTGCAGTGAGGGCTGACCCGTTGCAGCAGGGAGATACCACCCATGGCTTGTGGCACAATGGGAAAAACTGGCAGAAAGCGAGATCTTGAACCCACAGACTCGACGGCGGAAAACACAGAGGGACCTACCCTGGAGGGGCTCGGTCACCCATCACAGCAACATCCTCCTGATGGACGGACGCTGCAGGATATCCTCCAGGCAACAGCGGCCTGACGAAACGAGTCACCACAAATGAGAGTGCCAAAGCGGACATGAGACCGACTCTGACTTCCACAGTGGACAGGCTAACCCTGCTGGAGGAGCGTGTCCGCACCCTTGGAATCAGGGCTGAGGATACAGAAAACAGGTTGCGCCGCTACAACCTGAGAATAGTGGGTCTACTAGAAAGAACATATAAAATACATGGTCGAATAACTGGAGAAATGGATCCGGGAGTAAGTGACAGAGAAAGGTCTGTCACCATACTATGCACAAGAGCGAGTTCATAGAGTGCCGGCAAGACCCTCTCCCAAGGGGGACCTCTATGACCTGTAGTGGCAAGGCTGCTGTTTTACAAGGATTGAGAGCATGTGCTTCATCGGGTCCGGCTGAAGGGCCAGTTAGTGGTTGACAACAGCATGGATAGAATGTTTTCAGACTTCTCGAGGGAGGTCCAGAGGCAGAGTTCATCTTACCAGGTGGCAAAGACAAAATTTCATCAAATGGGGATCCAATATGGGATGCTTTTCCCCTCGAAACTCAGAGTTGTGACCCCAACAGGGGCACGATTCTTCAATACACCTCAGGAGGTGTGGGACTGGATTGATCAGCAAGCCCCCCAGAAGCAGGACCGGACCCCAACAGAGCGGCGTGAGAGGAAAACTAGCCAACAACAAGAGAGGATGGGCAGATGCCTGGTGGCCCCTACTCGTGCTAAAATGCAGCAGGAAAGGGATAAAGCAGTGGCGGTGATTGCGTCGCTCGGCGCCTCTGTAACTGGAAATACGTCCTCACTGACTGGGGAGGACACTAAAGACTCGGACTCAGACCATAGCTCCAGTACGATGATGGGTCCCAGTCAGGAGCTCCCAGTGGTGACATCTGAAAAATTATTTTGCATGCATGTATTTGGGGGAAGGGGGGGGGGGGGGTACATGAATCGAGAAATTACTACTGCAGGCTTAAGTTGGGTCCCTAAGGCCGGCATTTATCATAGACATATTGAACACTGGAGTGGGGGAAGGCTCTGAGTAGTTGGAGGAGACTGGCTTGCCCTCTGCATACGTGTCTTGCCCGGGCCTCCACGAGTCCTCTTTAGTTACATAGTTTACGCAAGTTTGGATGGGGGAGGACCACTCACTTGTGCTGGGGCATTTGCGCTGGGTGGTTGCAAGGTTTTTAGTTATGGGAACTGCAGGAGACGCATATCCGCTTCATTGCGCTGCCTGTATGGATACCGAGGGGATGGATCACTGAGCTGGACTCTAGTGTCCTTTATCTGGGGGACGGGCCATATGCGGGTGGCCATGGCCACACTGAAGGAAAGGAGAACTTGCAGTCCCCGGCTTTGAATCGTATTACCTATCCGGACAGCTACTGTGGTTTGCACAATAGGTGCTACTGAACGTTGGCGGGACACCACGGGAGGGCACGAGTGAGCGCATGGTGGAGCCACACTGCTGGGGGGGGGGGGGGGGTGTCCCCAGAAAATACACAGCCAGGTCCCTTACTCACCGGACCTCCCTCTGACAATGGTCCATATTCTCCCACACGGGGGACCGTGGAGGAACATAGAAGACTGGATACAGGCAGGAGCGACTAAAATGGGGGACCTGTACAGGGAGGGGGAGCTTTTCCCGATCGAGGATTTTAAGGTGGAACCCAAGTCTATTATTTACTCCATAGAGCTGTGACGGCAGCCATCAGATGGCATTGGGGAATGGGCACCTCAGAACCCACACACCAATCTACATGTCGGTATATTGGCACGGCGGGAAGGAAAATTAAGGTGGTCACATGCCTCTATAGAGCGATAGGTAACCATTGTAGGAAAGTAGGATCTGCTTTCATGGTCACCCCCACATTTTGCTGGCGTCATTCTGTTTTTCTGACTTGTCCTGGGATCCTGCTAATAAGGACCCCAGTCACTGTGCTCTCTCCCTAAATTGGATTTGGTAAGTACTTTTGGTACCTTTCTAATTGGCTACTGGTGTACCCTTCTAAGTCCCTAGTATATGGTACTAAGGTGCCCAGGGCATAGGTACACAAGGGGTCTCTCATGGGCTGCAGCATTTTTTATGCCACCCATGAGAGACCACTCAAACTGTGACTACAGGCCTGCCATTGCAGCCTGTGTGAGCTGGTGCTAGCACCACTCACAACAAATATATTAGTTTCCTTATATCTGAGGTCATTGCACTTAAACCCTATAAGTCACCCTTAAGGTAGGCCTTTCATTCCTGAAGGCAGAGTGCTTGGTTATAAGTGTGAGGGTGCCCTGCATGAGCAGGGCATCCCCTACATACCTAGGAGTCAATTTGCCCAGCTTAGTAAGTTCGGTCAGCCATTTTAGACATATAGTCGGCATCAACTCAATTACTAGATGTCTAACTATATATTGGCTGCACCAAAACCGGTACTGTTTGGTATCAAACATGTTGGAATCCTACCCCAACATCGATTCCAGTATTGGATGTAGGATCCAATGTACTGGAGAGCTCCCCTATGGCGCTCTACTGTATCCCCAGTACCAGCATTTCAGGATTTAACAGCAAGCTAGAGCTACTGCTGACCACAGACACGATTCTGCCCTTCTGCTGCTGAGCCAGGCTTGAGCCGGAGAAAGTAGAACAATAGGTTTCCTGCGACAGGGAGGTGTAACCACCCCCCAGACAGGACTTAGTGTATTGAATGGGGCTGCTTGCCAGCGCCACCAGACTGCTTTGAAGGGCACATTTGGTGCCCTCATTGCATACTCTAGGTGGAACCAGTTCAGGGAGCTGTTGGCTACCGATCTGGCGCGAAAATGGACAAAGGACATGGGAGTTTCCTCCCCTCTATCCAGTCCCTCCTCTGGGTACTTAAGGGCTTAACTCTGGGTTGCTCTTCAGATTCGTCAAGGGACAACATTTGGATCCGAAACCACTTCATCTTCAACCGACTGGGCACGTTGGAGTTTGCTTTGGGAACCGAACCAGCATCTGGGAAGACTCCTGCTGCTCCTGGTCCTGTTGTCCTGTCAGTCTTTTGCGTCGTCTCTGCCTGTGCTCCATACAGGTTCTTTATAAGGCCTGTGGTCATCCAAGACAACCAAAGGAATCTTCCTTGGAGTGAAGGAGTCACTCCCTGCATCCGCAGGCACCGCAACCAAGCTGACCGGTTTGCTGCTCCTGAAGTCCCACGGACTCCAAAAGGCTTAGCAACACAGGTGGTGGTTCTACAACTCACTCAAGGCCTGCACTGTCTTCTCACAGAGTTTGAGGCCAGAATCCCTCATTGGAACCACTGAAAAAAGAACCCCTATGCACTGCTTCGACTTGCCGTTGCCAAAGTTTGTTGACTCTCTTCTCCAGAGATCTTTGAGCTCCAAGAAGCTCCAGCATCTCTTGCGACCAAGATCTTTGCCCTCACCGCAGCCTCTGCACTGTGGGCCTGTGGGTCCTCTTGAGGGTCTTCTTTGTCTCCAGTGGGCTCCCCTGCTTGCTCGTGGCCTGCTCTGACTCTCCTGCACTTGGTGAGTCCCTTGGACCTTGTTGATCCCGACATTGCAACTTCCTCGCTTTCTTCATCTGTTGCTGCTGCCATGGATTTTTGGTGCTCCCGCTGGACACCGGACCCCTGGCTCTCGACTTCCAATGTGGGACAGCCAGTGAATGGCTCCTGGTCTTTCAGAGCATCGCCTGATCCTCACAGCAACAAGGGCACCGTCAACTCTCCTGCATTTTCGTTCATCGGTGGTCATTAGTCTTCCGTGCCGCCTGGTCACTCTTGAGTGGCATAGACTCTGTTCCCTCTGCTTCAGTTTCTTCTCTTCAAGAATCCATCCTTGAATTTCACCAGACTCTTTCACTTTCTTTGCCAGGGGCATCTTTCCTGAAGTCCTCCATTGTTATCTACGGGGCAGGGGCGTAACACAGGCCCCCACGGTGCGGGGGGGGGGGCCCAGGTACCCTTACTCTAGAGGGGGACCCCATCCATTTCCGAAGCCTTCTCGCAAAGGGTGAATGAAGTAAACATGGCAGCTGTTGCCTGGCTGAAGCCTGCTGCACGGGATGGGATATCCCAGCACAGTGGAACACACATCAAACTTGCAAAATGAATCGTTGTTGGAAGTGAAGGCCCTCAGGAAAACGCGCCTCCAAGTCTCCCTTTATTTCAGTGTGGAAGGAAACACCTGCAGAGACCAGGGTGAGAGAGTGGAAAGACAACACAGGGAAGGAGAAAGGCAAACGAGAAATAGACACTTACAAGGCACAATGGAAAGAGAGGAGAAAGAGACAGAGAGAACTGTGAGAATTAGTGTGGGGTAATAAAGAACTGGTTACAGAGAGAGGTGGAGACGTGGGAGGATAAGAAAAAGGCAGATGAGAGAGGAGACAGATGAGGGACAGAAATAGGCAAGAGACAGCTGACAGAGAATTAGAGTAGATAGGTGATAAAGAAGCAGGCAGGTGAAAAAGGAACACGGTAGAGAGACAGAGAAGAGACAGATGTGTTAGTGATAGGTGAAACACCATGGGGAGCGTTAGAGGCGAGGTCAGTTAAAAAGGTACAGACGAGATTGTGAGAAGAAAAGAAATAGCTGAGAGAGAGAAAGAGAGACAGAGAGTGAGTGAGATGGGGTTGGTAAAGAGACACCCATGTTATAAAGGACAACTGAGGATAACAAGGTGGAGGAGACAGACGAGAGAGAGAAAGCAAACAAATGAGAGACAGTTAAAGATAGAAGAGGAGAGAAGTGGTAGAGCTAGAATAGTAAGAAAGAAAGACAGTTGAGAAAGAGAGAGACAGCTGTTGGGAGGAAGATAAGTTGAACACAGCTGAGAGATATGGAAGGAGAGATTTGTGTGAGAGAGGTGATGAAGACAGAGGCATATGGGAAAGAGACAGTTGAAAGGACACCCAGAGGGGGCATTGGAGGGGGAGAAGAGCTGGGCGGGGAAGACAGGTGAGCGAGTGGGTGATTAAGAGAAAGAAGTGAAACAAGCATTTGCAATGCAATAGATCTCGCCTTTGCATAAGTTTGAGCTATTGGCATTGTAAATGACAGTGCCTTTCATTTATGTGTTTTGAAAACCTGTAAGCGGTGCGTAAACACACACTTTGAACTTATAGTCTTTGCTTACGAGAAGCAAGGCTGGCAGTAAAAGAGGCGCAGTTACTGCTAGCCTTCCGAGACCGATTGCACTGCAAATGCTTGTTTGCCTTGCCTTCAGCAATCTGCACTAGTCCGCTTCAGGTGTTGGGTAGATCTTTGCTGCTGGAACGCTGTTCCCTCCCTCCTGGAGCACTTGAAGCAGGAAAGTGAGCGCTGGAGTCTGCGCAGTGATCCGTAGCCTCCAGCTTTCAGTTTCGCGATTTTTCCCCTCACTCTCTCCCATCAAGTTACAAGGTGGGGTGGCGGTCAGTGAGGCTCCAGACCCTATCTACCTGTCACGAGATGGGAGAGGGTGAGGGGAAAGCCTGATTGACGGGTAGCCTCGTGCCCTGAAGGGCTCGAGCCTAAAGTGCCCAGAGCTACCTGCACCACTGACGTTGCAGGACGTCACTAATGGGGAAGCCTTGAAGCCAGAACTGGGACTTCCCCTACCCTGGACAATCTGCCTGATGGCTGGAGCAGACACCTCCATGCACTTGCACCAGCCACCAGACGGGTGAGGTGGACTGCTCACGCGGCAGCGAGGTCCGGCATTAACATTTTTGGGGGGATTGTACAAGCAGTGGTCGAAGTGGGGGAAAAAAAGTAGGGGAACTGTGGGCGGAGAATCAGAGGGCGGGAATAACCCAAGGATTGGATCAGTGGGCGGAGCCAGGGGCGTGGCTAGAATGTGCAAACATCCCAAATTTTTTGTATTTGTTTGGCATTTCACTGCCCAGTTTAATCAACCAATGGATACACATGATTACTTAAGATTATAATGAGTTATTGACATTAAAACACATTCACAAAGTGGGATATGCTTCTAATCACAGAATGTCTCAAAGTGGCGCTAATGTGTTTGGATGTGAATAAAATCAATCTGGCCAGTTTGCTACCACTCTGTCTTACTTTATTTAGTTATTTTTCATATGTTTAACCTTTTATTCCAGATGCTGCACTTTGGAATTAAAATACGACCTTTCCAGCAAAAATGATTTTCTTTTTTGGATCAATTTCATGGGGCAGCAAATAAAAGAAAGGAGAGGAAAGAGAGTGAAAACTCCGTCTTGAATACTCGGTTTTCAGTAAGAGAAGAACTGCTAGACAGAAAGAGGGGAAAGAAGGAAAGAGTGGGGTGGGGCAGCTGAAGCGGCAGAGCAGATGACACTGTATTTTTCTTCTCTGGGCAAGAAGGGAAAGACAGAGTCCTGTTACTTCTCTGCCGCCCGTCCTCGAACGCCAGGAAACGCCGAGCTTTATTTAAAGGGGATGGTGATTTCTTGCGTCCTGGAACGCATTTTCAAAATAAACAAATATTGTTAAAAATACCGCGTGAAGCCGCTGCTCCTGCACGGTGCCCTGTTTCCGGCTTCCCAATCAATGACGCGAGGCGCAAGGGTCACGAAAGCGCAGGTTCGACTTCGAACCGAGAAACAGTTTGAATAAAGTGAATGTCCTGAAGTCTACGCAGCTTTCAGCCAGGACAGACACCAAGGCGCAGGGCAACATATAATCAAAACCATTTATAAAAAAAAAAAAAGAAGTTGGGCGCGACGCTGAACTCGCCCGGAGAAGATCTCAAAGTTTAACATAACTGTAAAAATATATATTTATGAAAACATGTATAATCGTTTCCACCGTGGTTTTAATTGTCGAATTGTACAAGCCACTGTTAATTTAGAAGCGCCACAGAACATCAATTGATACATTTGCTAATACAAAATTCAATATTGCAAGAAGCCACACAATTATCGTACATGTTTAAGTAAACTGCCCTCAGCTTGTAGAAATGAATACTTATTTAAAATATCAATTTAGTAAAATAAACGGCTGCTTCGAAAATAACTGGCCTGCGTTCATTTTGAGGCTGTAGTTTAACTGACGAATTTAATGGAATAACTTGATTTAATAGTTTAGGGAAACGAAGTCTCGTTGTGCGCCAATTGTAAAATGTTAATGCAAGTAAATTGTCTGATTCCAGGATTTGCCAGCAGTTGCAGTAATATACGAACTTTGGTTGCGTTTAGTCCCTGCTCGTGACGAGTTCCACAGTTTATTCGGACAATTCCGTCCAAACAACAGGATTTTGTTCGCATCTTTCGCAGGCACAGTTCAGTTGCAGCCGCCAGTTAAAATCATTTGATAATTTTATTTTAAATCGCGAGAGGCTGTGTGCGCAAGAAAATGTACCTTGTTCAACAAGGTCAACACCCTTTTTTAAGGCCCAACAGTCTTAATACCCTGTACAGCATTAAAAACAGAGGCAACATACATTCCGCGAAATGGTGGCCATCAACATCGCAACAAAATGATAGACAAATGCTTTTACGGCAAAAGTAAAGCAAACGAGTCTGTCCAAATGGGACGGCTCGAAAAGCAAATCAAAAACGTCATAGACACCTCTGTTCCAATGGCTGTCCACCGTTTAGCATAAACGGTGACGACAGCCAATGGAACGGAGGGGCGTGGCTTAAAGCCCCTTACTGAAAATACCCTCCTAACACTAAATCTCGCCAGCGAGACTTCGCATGTCTGCGCAGCCTACGCCAGCCGAGACCTAAAAAGGACTGCAGAGTAGAAGAGACAAACCGAGATAGGGAGGAGACAGGTGTTTGACAGAGATGAAAAGAGGTGAAAGATAACTCAGAGGTAAAAGACGTGAAGGAGAGAGTAAAAAGAGGCCACATGAGGTAGAATATTAGTAGGAAAAGTAACAGATGGGTAGAATAGCTACGGGAAGGGGAAACTTGCAGAGAAGTAGAACACATAGGATAAAAGTGAGCATGTCCTATTACAAATAGAGATTAACATTCTGGTGTTCTATTATGGAGAATGTGTATGTATGTAAAGCGTTGGCCACCGCACCAAGAACAGCATCACCCGGCAGAGCAGTAACTTATCCTTAGCTATACATTTTCTTGAAATGGCTGCTTTTTAACAGATTCTCAGTTGCCCAGTTATCCGATGGCAATATGTAACACAGGGAAGCCACGAAGATGGCAAAGCAGGCTTCACTGGAAAGACTTTTACAGTATCTCAGAGATAGGTCTCATTGGAGCTGAAAATCTCAAATGTCTTCAGCGGCAGCATCTTCTAATGACTTTCTTAGGCACAAAACGCCTTTGTAATATATAGCTCCATGGGCCAGACATAGTACCCTTAATTCTATAGATCACAACATAATGTGGTTTCTTCACTCCGTAAATCAATCACATAGCTTGGTCTTGAGCCATCTGGAACACATAAATCTGACTAGCAGTTATCTTGACATGAAGAAGTGCATATAAAATAAAATGATAACCCTCATAAATGCAGCTATTTTCATTGAGCCCAAGAATGTAAGATGATTTCTGGCCAGTCTAGACTAAACCTTTACACTTCTGTCCTAATTTTGGGAACTGAAGAGAGTTGATGGCCAGTATAGACTCTCAGGTTCTTAACAGTAGAGTTGGTTCATGATACTACCTTAAGGAACTCCGGCCAAGAAAACAGGGACTAAGATGGAATTGCCACTCCATTTTGTGATATTTTTAATTTTTTATGCCAATGAAAGTTGGTTTACTTACTCTGATTCCTGCAAAAGCTGTTATTTGCTCTCTCTCTATTGTCAGACATGAGGGGATAGAATAGAACAACCCTCGCTCTAAAATGGTGCATGCCTCCTGATTTACAAGAAGAGGCAGCTCCAAGCTTCATGCTGATGGCAGTCTAATTTCTGCCTTTCAAGCTTGCATCTTCGGACTTGCCACTACAAATGGTTCTGGAGTGAAATGGTAATCAGCAGCAGAGTTGACCAGCTGTAGACTAGCGAGAGATGGCAAAGAAACCAGAAGCCTGGAGTGATCCACTGCTAGTTGAAATTCTGATCTGAAAATGCCTGGTGGTAAAGGTATCAGTCTGAACCGGGCTGAATATTGTAGGCAAGTAAAAACGTAGCACAGTGGCACTGAAAAGGCAAAGAGGACCATTTAGAACTGAAAGACTGTAGGAAATCCGGAAGAGTGAGGGAGTACACGCTAAAGGGTAGGCAAGGAGAAGAATGTGGAGCAGTGGTGAGCAGGATGATTCATAGATGAGCTGGAGAGGTTCTGTACTGCAACGAAACACTGTGGAAAACGGACAGTTGGAGCTAAACTCCTTTTTAAGTGTACTGATACTTGAGCATGTTCAAGTGATCACAGTTTTCTTAAAGGCATTTGCTGTATTCCATTTACTGACAAGAAGGCATGTGCAAGACAACAGAAAATGCTTGGTTTGGTTGCTGATGAAGGCTCTTGGATGAAGGCAATCATTCCATAAATAAATGTTACCACTCTGAGGCCACAATCTCTGTGAGCCATTAAGAATGTAGGAACTGAGCCTGGCAACTACCTTCCTCCAGATAAACCCTTATTTGGTTGTCATATTTAGTGCTGAAAGTTCAGTCCAGTTGGAAGTCCAGCCATATATCCTTTAAAGAACAATAGATAAACTGCAGAACCTTTTGGTAAGTAAAACGTACAAACATGCTTCTGGATCATTTCATGTACTACTCCCTCCAACACTTGGTCAATACCGGCAAATAAAAACTTGGTCTAAAATTGTCAGTCATCTATAGGCAGACATTCTTTTTAAGGTGAAGAGTCACAACAGCAGTTGTAATCTATTGTGAGACCACACCCTCTTGCCATAACAGGGGCAGATACCACAACATGCTGCTGGGCAGGGACCCAACAGTGCGACACCCAGTGAGATAGGGAGAAAAAAATGTGAATTCCTGACTAGATATTATTCATATTTTGTGCTGGATTATAATGATCTTGTGTTGAAAGGCAAGAGTCCCAGTTGGTCATCAAACTCTGAACGCAATGACATCAGGAAGAGGCCTGATGGATGAGTGAGCTAACTGAACCCCCTAGCAGCATGATGTTATGGACTCCATTATTGTAGTAATATAATACATATGTTTACCTTTTCCATTGCCTAATGAAGCTGCATGTGCTTCCTACAGCAAGCTCTGTCTTCCTCAAATTTGCTCTTCCTCCATCTTCTTTCTGCTGTTCTACACATCTCCCTTTGGTGATAAATGGACAAACTAAACCAGGGTTTAGACTTATGCCTATCAGATAGACTGGCTGCCTCAGACAGAGGCACCAACATCTTCAAACACATGTTTATGGTTTACAAAAAGCCTCAAGGTTTCTGCCTACCATGTCCCCAAATCATGATACAAAGTTTTGCCGCTCGCAGGCGAGGACATTGTACTTTTACTCCCCTTAATCTGCAAAACGCCCTGGATGAGCTGACTGGCCACAACAGAAGGCGCGACTTTTCCTGTATAAGGATAATAATTGTTGGGACTGCGAGGACCAGTGTGCTTTGCCGCATCTTTATTCACCGCACCTGGGTCCTCTTCCCGGCTCCTCCTCCCTCGGCTACATAACGCCTTGCGGCCCCCGCTTCGCGGGAGCCGCTCGCAGGCGAGGACATTGTACTTTTACTTCCCTTAATCTGCAAAACGCCCTGGATGAGCTGACTGGCCACAACAGAAGGCGCGACTTTTCCTGTATAGGGATAATAATTGTTGGGACTGCGAGGACCAGTGTGCTTTGCCGCATCTTTATTCACCGCACCTGGGTCCTCTTCCCGGCTCCTCCTCCCCTCGCGGCCCCCGCTTCGCGGGAGCCGCTCGCAGGCGAGGACATTGTACTTTTACTTCCCTTAATCTGCAAAACGCCCTGGATGAGCTGACCGGCCACAACAGAAGGCGCGACTTTTCCTGTATAGGGATAATAATTGTTGGGACTGCGAGGACCAGTGTGCTTTGCCGCATCTTTATTCACCGCACCTGGGTCCGCTTCCGGGCTCCTCCTCCCTCTGCCTCACGTCCACTTAAGTCACGCTTAGTCTCGCGTAAGCGGGACGTGTGCGGGGCGCAGTCCGGGGCTAAGCCCGGGCAAAGGGCGGGCCCTCTGTGGCCCTCAGAGGCACGAGGAGACCGGACCGGGCCTAGATACTAACGTATTGCTGTAGATTACCTGGGTATATATTTCATTTTGTTGTAATATTGCTATGGCTACATTTGTGGATAAACACTTACCGTTAAATGTAGGGGGTAGTAACAAGGGGACATTAGATGACTACTTTCCTAGGGTTGCTGAAGATAACGGAAGGGAGAGTGTACTTGCAGAGCGTAGGGCGGAACGGCGCCGCTCCATTGAATGTATGAAAAATAGACCGTCTGTGGAATCTTTGCACCAAACATTGCCCCCTAATGTAAGTTACCCTATTGGAACCCAGGATTTATTATTTACAGATAATGTTCCCATACTTTTACGAGATCCCCCCCCCCCCATTTGATATTCTTAACAGTTCGTATACAAATAATAATGCACCCCTCTCTAGTAATCCCATTATGGGAACTGATACGATTACACAACCTCTTTCACCGGTGGTTAAGGTTGCTAAAAAGAAGGTTGGGAAAGCTGTTAAGTCTAAAATCCTAGGACCTCCGCCTACTAAAAGAAGGAAGAGGGTAGGTGCCCCACAAAGATGTAAGATCAACCATTCTGAGTTCGGTAAAACGTTAAGGGCCCCAATGACGACTGTACTTACGTCAAAGTCCAGCGTAATAATTACTTCACCTTTATTGGTTCCCTTAGAAACAGCTATAGCCCCAAAAGCTTCAGCAGTAGTTGCATCTCCTTCATCCGATCCAGCCATTTCTTTACATTGCTCGACTAAGGAGGTATTTCCTGCTGCTGCCCTCGAGAGTATTGAATGTTTAATAAGGTCACTTGTATTACCCATATTAGAGAGGCTAAAAAAGAAGGAGCAACGGTTGGGGGACTTAGAATTGGCTATTAGCAATAATGTGGGGATACTTAAGGACTTTGTAAATTCGGTGCCCCCTTCTGCTGCACCAGTGATCCTCCCTATGTCAGATATTCACAATGGCGTAAGCAAAAACAGCAATTCTATTACTAGTGCTCAATTTGAAGCCATACCCCCCAAACTAGTTCAACAATTGGTACAGCCTGACTCTGGCGAAGCTCCAAAGGGAAGGAATCGACTTCCTATAGGAGTTTTGCAAGATAAGAGGGGAAGCACCAGCCCTGTAAGGGCTGTGGATCACAAGAGGCGCCAAGTTCAACTACCTCCTGAAGCGGTTCCCTATGTGATAGTGCTTACAGGAGTTCCGATATTGGAGAAGGGTAGGAGGGAAGGGTTCTTTCAGTTAAAAAATAAAGCCATGTATTGGCTTAGTCAAAATAGACCCCTTCCTCTTAATGTTAATGGCGAGATTTTGCACGTCCGGCGACTCCCTTGGTTGGGATGCAGAACCAAAGACATTGAGGGGGACCTAATTGTTATCAACTTTAGAGACCCTAGAGCTGTTAATTACATTTTAAACTATATTCCAGGGAAAACTAGCACTTCAATTCTCCCGTGTGATTTGACATATTTTTATCCGAGACCCCTAGCGACCCCTATGATGTACCCTGGGGCTACAGTGCGTCCGCAGTTATTACTGCCTGCTCCATTTATACCTTTAAATAATTGGCATACAACTTATGCACCCAATCCCGTGCCTACTGAAAATGCACCTGGTTGGGATACTGTACCCCCCAGGAGCTATAGATATAGTTCTAGGAGGACAGACTATCGGTTACCGTTCACTCCGTTGGAAGTTACTAACAGATTCGATGCCTGTTCAGGCTTCGATGATTGCGACTGACAGGGGGGATCCCCCAAGGGTATGCCGCCCACTACCGAGCATCAGGCTCTGAATGATAAGTCAATCCCTCCAGTGCTAACTTTGTTATTGGAACAACTCATCCATCCTGTAACTGCCCCCTCCCCTACTGACCAACTCTCACTGACCTGTGAGAACGAGCCGGCAATAGAAACTAGTTCCGTAGTGACTAATGATGTTTCTAATTCCTTGGACCATGATCCAATTAGTCCAGAACTGCCGTCTGCTTATGTCAAAATTCTTTCCTGGAACGTGGCGGGACTTAAGAGTAAACTGCCTATTCCTGAGTGGGGCTCTTTTATGGCCCTACACGACATTTGTATGCTGCAGGAAACTTGGGCATTAAAAAGAAGTATAGCCCAGGGATTTGCTGTGTACGATATTTTGGCAAGTAAGGGTGAGAAGGGCAGACCTATGGGGGGATTGTCTATATGGGTCGGCACGCACCTGGGAGCTAAGGCATCGCAGATTCCAACTAATTCGTTGGATGTCCAGTGTGTATTGCTGACAACTTTAAAAGGGCCAAATATTGCCTTGATTAATGTATACTCAAGGCCAGTCAGGCGGGGCCTTGTGTCTGAGGCTATTGAAACTTTGCTGACCCTTATCCAGTCAATGGACTCTTCCACTGTGTTAATAGTGGGAGGTGATTTCAATTGCCATTTTGAACCACTTATGGACACGAATTTGGCCGGCCTGGATGATGTTGATTCATTGTGGGTTATCCCCGAGCCATTGACTACTCGTGTTAAGGCCTGGACCCCCTTAGTTTTACAATTACAGTCATTTGCGCTCATTACTTCTTTACGAGCATGTAATGGGAGGGTTGAACCCGATAGACCTGGGAAAGCTACATTTAACCGACTAAATCAGTCCTCAATTATTGATTATATTTTTGTAGAAGCTAGGCATTGGGACAGGGTGTACGAGTTTAGGGTCACTGAAAGATCTGACAGTGACCATAATGCCCTGGTACTTTCATTAAAGATGGGGAGCTTTGGGTTAAAATGTCAAACATCGGGTGAAAATTGTGCCACAGTGCCTCTTATCACAAATTGTAGACGTAGGGTTAAATGGCCAGAATTCCAGATGTCCGACAGCAAACTTGCTGCATTATATGAGATCATTATTCCATTCATTGAAGAGATGGGGAATTTTGGTCACTTAGGTAGGGCATCTGATATACACAACAAACTGGTCATAGCAATTAAAGATATTTTTTGCACAGAGAGTAGGGAAAATCGGTTACGGACCACGTCCTCTCCGTGGTATAATGCCTCTTGTCGGAATGCCATAAGGGCACTCTCTAGAGTTTTAAAAATTAATAATAGGGAGGCTGTTAAAATACAACGCTCTGCGTATAAAAAGGCACTTCTTAAGGCAAAGAGAGAATGGGAGGCCACTAAGTGGGAGAATCTGGGATCCGCACTTACTAATAAGAATCCTAAACTATTCTGGACCCTGGTTGCAACTGGTCTTGGTGGGCATGTCCCTGCACCTGTCCCCAATATAGCCCCTTCTGTTTGGGAAAGTCATTTTTGCGCTCTTTATGGCACTTCTGAGTCTGGTGGTACGCTTGTTAACACTACTGAACCCCAGCGATCCCAAAGGGCTAGTGGGGCTGCAGACCCTGGGCGGTCAATTGTTGACCGTCCATGCTTTTCTGCAGATGAACTAATTACCTTGTCCGAGGTAGAGGCAGCATTAGGAACTTTGCTCCCAAATAAGGCTCCAGGCTTGGATAAATTGCCAGGAGACCTGTTTCGCACACAACCAAAAATATGGGCCCCTTATTTGGTTGCTCTATTCAATGGCATCTTGCAGGGCGACGACTTGCCTCCCACATGGCTAGGAGCAGAAATTGTGCCTATTTTAAAAAAGGGTTGCCCACTAATTCCCTCTAATTACAGACCCATCAGTTTAATTGATACGTCGCAAAAGCTGATGGGGAGGGTTATCCTTGATAGGATCCTTGGGTGGATTGAGGAAAAAGGGATTTTATCTACATTTCAGGCAGGATTTAGGTCTGGCACTTCCACCTTAGACCAGATATTCCGCCTGCAGGTCCTTTATTGGAAAACAGCAAAAGTAGAGGGTGGCAGCCTCTACCTTGTGTTTGTGGACCTGCGGGCTGCTTTTGATTTGATCCCGCGTGCAAAACTATGGAAAGTATTGGCAGACTTAAGCCTCCCACCCTACCTGTTAGCTATCCTTTCGAGGCTCCACTTAAATAATTTTGCGCGGGTTAGGAGTGGGAGGTATGGTGAACTTACAGACCAATTCCCTGTCCTAAAAGGAGTTCGTCAAGGGTGTGTGTTGGCACCAACTTTGTTTAGCCTCTACATAAATGGCCTAGTAGATCACTTGAATGGAGTGGCAAATAACGATGCCCCTAGATTGGCCACAGGTAGAGTGCCCGCTTTGATGTTCGCAGACGACACCTTGTTGCTGTCTAGACCATCAACGGGCATTCAAAAAATCCTCGATGGTTTTGTGGAATTTTGTGACCTTCGGGGGTTGGAAATCAATATAGGCAAAACAAAGTTTATGATCTTCAACCCCCCCAAAAGGGTGCGTCCAAATCCAGTACTTTATGATGCGCCCTTGGAAAGGGTTAAAGCATTCACTTATCTGGGTCTTACACTAACTGAGAATTTTGATTGGCACAAGCAGATTGCCAAATCTACGCTTAGGCTATGCTATCTCAGCTGGCGGGGGGACTGAGCAAAGTTTTTAAGGAATCTACTTATAGGCCGGTTTCCCCTGTACTTGAAATCTATAGTCGCCAAGCAAGAATGGCAGCAATCTATGGGGCTGAATTGTGGGGGCATAAGCAGATTATTGATCTTAAAAAGGTGGAGCAATCTTTTGCTAGAAATTTAGTTGGACTACCGCCTAGCACGCCATTGATCCCTCTTAGATTCGATCTTGGCCTGTCTCCAATAGAGGAGATCATAAGTGCTAGACCAATTATGTATTGGAAGAGGTTGTGGTCTGTTCCTGAATTAGCTGATTACAGAGCAGAATTCTATGAGATTTGGCCTATTCTTAAACACAAAACTATTCCATGGCTTCAGTATATTAGTAGAGTTAGTACCTGGCTCGGTTTCTCTGGACTAGGGGACACTCCTGAGATCTGTTGCACTGGGATACCTAAGAATATACTCCTCTCTCAGTTACGCTCGCTAAACCACCAAACATTAATGAGCTCTACACTATTGGGTAGGAGTGACAACTGAGTTCCTCTCTGTAAAACCAGAACCTAAGGTTGAGGAATTCATGGATCTAATTGAACCCCCAGCTGCTCGAAAGCTGTATATTCAGCTAAGGCATGGTACCCTTCCTATAAGGTCCTTTACTTCCAAATGGTCCAAGTCTAGCACTGAAACTTGCCCCGCATGCATCCATACAACCGAGAATATCTTTCATGTATTGTTCTTTTGCCCTGCCTATTCTGCAATCAGGAAACGTTGGCTGATTCCTATCTGCAAGAACTTGGGATGTTTGCATTTTACACAGGCTTGCAGAATATTGATTTATGATACTTATCCTCCTATTGTGTTCGCGGTTTCTCGCTATTTGCTTTATATGTGGCGTACGAGGCAGAATTTTTTAAGTTACTTTTTGTGTTTAATGCTTTTCTAATGTTATGTGTTGTATTAACTTATAGGTGAAATGTTCCTTTCTTTTTTTTTGTTGACACAGTTTATATGTATTTTTTATGGTCTGTTGACCGAAATAAAGTTATTACAACAACAACAGCTTGTTAGTGCTCAGTGCTTAGTGCTCCTTACGTTTGCACTACATAAGCCTTCTGATTGATTGATTTTCATTCTTGTCTACAGTTGTTTGAATCCGACTCTGCCATTTCCTCGTTTAAATAAAATATCTTTTTAGATCTTTTGATGTCTTTTCTGCCAGCACCAGCATTGCATACACCAAGAACAATATTAATTTGTCTAAGATGCTTCCCTTTCTTGTATCAGTATCATACCTACTCCCCAGTTTAGCACCCAGTCTGGTTGATGCCATTTAGTGTGTGCAGCCTATAGGCCTTTTTTCACTTGAGGTACAATACTTTTTCAATCCACAGCCTGAAGATTTGTGTAATCTGGGAATAGTTCTGCTATAAGTGTCTGTAAGCAGTGCGGTTCTGAAAATCCTTGCAAAGGTGAAAGGTGAGGGACATTGATTGCATTTAGTTGAGCAGGGCCCCTTCATTGCATCTTGCAGGGGGGCCCCCTAAAGTTTTGTTACGCCACTGCTACGGGGGTATCCGACATGACTTTGCACCTATGCACCCGGCTTCCTTGGTGTAGGTATCCACGGGTGGGGTGACTCTCCAAACTTCTGTCTTCCATGAGGTTTCTTCAGGGTCCACTGGGAAGGGTCCTTCTTGAAAACTACAACCACGACTTTCCTATTGACTTGCATTGAGTATGAGGCTGTGTTTCCACTCTGCATACAGCCTCCATGGGGTGCCTGGGTACTTACCTCAGGTGGTTCCTTGGGTCCACAGCTCTTCGAGTTTTCTAGTATAAGTTCCGACTTCGGTCGCAGTTCGCATTCCACTTCTTTAGTGTACGGTTTGGTCTCCCCCTGGAGACCACTGTGTATTTGTGCTTACTTACCTGTTTACGTTGGAAATATTGTGTGTATTATGTTGATATCTCTGGGTAGGAGATATACCAATGTGTTAGTGAGTGTATATAATAAATATACTTTTTTATAAATAAACTGTGTGGTTCTTTTTTGTTTAACCTACACTATATGATTAGCCCTTGTAAAACAAGCTGCTTAACACTCCTTCTGGACTAAGCCTGAAGGCTGCTCTCCACAGCTACCACTTGGAGAGCTTTCTATTTTTAAAAAAAATATCTTTATTGGTCTTTTTCATATTATTCCATTCTCTTACAATACATGGCAAAGCAAAATGTGAAGAATACAGTATATATCCGCATGTAACGTCATCATAACAACAGTATAATAGAATAGCTGTTCCTATTACAGCAGCACGGCTTCACATGCATATTCTCACATCGGCTTATCGCTAATAGACAGTTTCACATACCACTTAGAGAGCTTTCTATGGTTGTCTAAGACCACTAAAATGACCATAAGGGTTGTCTGGATTAGTGCAAGGTGATTCACTTAAATACATCTGCAGTATATACTAAGCCAGGCTCCTACACTTTTGTTTTTCAAAATACAGGATCTGGTTAGCCAACATGCAGATAAGCCCCTTCTGTGGATAGGAGATTTAACTGTGTGCTAAATTGGGAACTAGATAGGCTGCCTCCTCAACTGGGCACTAAACCCCCATACGACATCTATCATGTGGAAGGTGATGCATAATGTGGGGCTTTTTGATGCCTGGTGTTCACTCGAGCCACTGGACAAGGTTTGCATATGCCACTCGCTTACACACAATACTTTCAGCTGACTGGACAGAGTATTGATAGCCGGAATCACCCCTAATGAGCGGGTGTCTGTGTCACATGTGGCTAGGTTTTTGTTTGTTCATTCCCCCCGTCAGTTTCATGTTGAACTGGGGTAGAGCTGAAGCACAGGGTACAGTGTGCAGATTAAAAAAGAGAGTATTGGGAGAGATATCTATTGGGCATCTAAATAGACTCTCTCTCCCTAATATATATATTAAGGGCATCTCAACTACCTCTCCCCACTAATTATTCCAGTATATTAATAGTGACATAATGGCTGACTATGATTCAGACGACGCTAACGCCACTACCCCCAACATTGACAAAGAAACCTTTAGGAAAATGTTACAAAGGGAGATGAGGGCATGTATGATGGAAACCTTAAACCAGGTCATCCCGTCTAAGAGACCGCTCCCTACTCAAGAAAATGAGAGTAACGAAATTATTATTGATGATACATCTGAAATGAGAGGTAAGAAAACCAAAAAAAAGCAAACATGTTGATAATAATACCCCTATGAGCATACTAGGAGATCCTAGTACCTCTTCAAACCTGGGAGGTCTTAGCACCTCAACACTTACTGGAGGTCCTCGCACCTCGAACTCCATGGGTGTCCTCAGCGGCACAACTAATGTGGGTGCCCATAGCGGCACACATTTTATGGGTGTCCTTAGCGGCACAAAATTTCAGAGTGCTCAAAATAACTTGGGAGATGACTCTTTTAACGATAATGATTTATCGGACGTGCCTGACTAGTACATCCTAGATTTGGATGAAGAGGATGATGATTTCTATAAAAATGAGGAAGAACTTCCTACATTCTCGAAAGATAATATCATTGATCCCCTAGGGGAAGAAATGTTCTCCCCACTAAACCTTAAACATCCTAGATCCTCAGAATGGTGGTCCCAAGCCCACGTTGCAAAGTTTATTAAAAAAATGGCTTTGTAACCTCCTTGATAGGGAAACTAGAAATATCCTGAGAGCTGAATGCTCCAGACCTTCCATCGAAGAAAAAACCTATCAAACCCCTAACTTTGACCCCAAGCTCATAAAATGTATCTTTCAGCTCGGTCGGGACCCCAGGAAAGGAAAGGAGAAATCCCTAAAAGGATGCCAAGACCGTCTTCTTGATGTCCTGGTTCCTCTTGCCAGAATTTTAGACTCAGCCGAGGAGAGCCACATCCATGGTACACCCCTCAACACTGAATTGATATGAGGCGGAGTCAGAGAGCCCTCATTTTCTTAGGCAACGCCAACGCCAGCATTAATGCCGAAAGGCGCAGAATAATTATTTCTAAAATCAATCCCAAGCTGAGTGATATGGCCGACAAAGAACCATCTAAAAACCCTAAAGGCCTCCTTTTCGGTGAAGACCTTATCAAGTCACTTGGCAAATATGTCTCAACTTTTACAGCCCTAGACAAGGCCCAGCAGAATATGAAAAAGGTTTTGAACAATAACCTTTTTGGACGGGCCGGAAGAAGGGGCCTTTCTTCAGGCTGCTTCAACCAGAGGCCCTAACAAAGCTCACGCGGCTTTGGACGTGGATACCAGCAATTTAACACCCCTACCTTCTACCCCCAACGTGGGAGAGGAACACGTTCTAGAGGATTTAGATCTTGTGGCTCATTCAGCTCCAACCCACCAAGTAAGTGTCCCTCTCTTCCCTCCTTCCCCTTCTTTTCCCTTAAAGGTGGGAGGCAGACTCAAACATTTTTACCAAAATTGGAAGTTAATAACTCAGGATCCATGGGTCCTAAACACTGTCAAGGGCTTTATGATAGATTTCGTCCAAATACCCACACAAACCTCATTCCCAAGAGACATGCCTCTCTCTCAAGACAAACAAAAGATAGTAGAAGAGGAGATATCTTCCATGCTCCAAAAAGGCGCAATAATAGAAGTCCCCTTGGATACTTTAACATTTATAAGTATGTTATTTCTCGTGGAGAAAAAAGGGAAAGGTTGGAGACACGCAATACATTTAAAACAACTCAACAAATATCTAGTCTACAGACATTTCAAGATGGAGGGTATCCACCTCCTGAGAGCCCTCCTTTTGGAAGGAGACTAGTTGGTCAAACTGGATTTAAAGTACGCCTATTTCACCATTCCTATGGCCCAAATCCACCAACCTTTCCTCCAATTTATGTGGAAAAATCATCTTTATCAATTCCAGGCCCTCCCCTTCGGGCTTTCTTCTGCCCCTTGGTGTTTTACCAAGGTCATCAGAACGATTGCATCTTTCCTAAGAGAAAGAGGTATCCGCCTTATCATTTATCTCGACGACATTTTGATAATGTTGCAGGACCTTCCACAAATTCTCCAGGACCTGAAAACCGTAGTGGACCTCCTAGAGAGTATAGGATTCATTATAAACAAAGAAAAATCTATCCTCACTCCCTCCAAATCTCTAGAGTTCCTCGGCTTCACCGTGGATACCTCCAAGTGCCTCCTTCTTCACCCTTCTGCCAAAATAACAAAGAACAAGAAAGAGATCGTCTTGAGACGACAAGACCTTCCCCTGAAGGAACTAGCCAGACTTGTCGGCCTTCTCTCGTCCTCTATTCAAGCGATTATTCCGGGCCCTCTAAATTATCGGGCCCTACAAAGGATAAAAGGAAGAGCCCTAAGATCTGGTCTCTGGTACGAAGATCGGATTACCCTGGACCAGGAAGCCCAATCGGAACTAACCTGGTGGCTAGACAACCTAGAGGCATGGAATGGCAAAGCAATCTTTGGTTCAGAGCCAGATTTTATCTTGGAATCAGATGTGTCCCTCCATGGTTGGGTTGCATGACTTCTCAATCAGAACACGGGCGGGATCTGGTCCCAGGAGGAATCTTCTCACCACAAATTATTTGGAGCTAACAGCTGGCCTTTATGCCCTAATGAGCTTCTAACATTCTCTCCAAGGAAGGTCAGTCATCTTAAAGATGGACAATATGTCCGAGGTTGCTTACATCAATCGCCTGGGAGGTACCAAATCTGCCGATCTCTCCAATTTAGCCTGGAGACTCTGGATGTTCTGTCTGGAGCACAAAATTGCGCTCAAAGCAGAATACCTTCCCGGGAAGTCGAACATCGCTGCCGATTGGAATTCCAGATTCCTTTTAGATCACAGCTTTTAGAAAATCAATGTTTTCATTTTCAGAACACTGAACAAGATCTGGGGCCCACTAGAGATAGACCTTTTTGCGAGCAGACTAACGTCCCAACTCGAAAAATATTTCAGCTGGATGCCCGATCCCGGTGCCCTAGCAGTGAATGCCTTTCTCCAACCCTGGTCAGGAATCAATGCATACGCATTTCCTCCCTTTGCCATGATCCAAAGGGTTTTGCAGAAAGTTAGACAAGACCAGTGCTCACTTGTCCTGATAACTCCGTTCTGGCCCTCTCAAGCATGGTTCCCCACCACTCTGGAACTTGCATGCAACCCCTCCCTTCCTAATCCCTTCACAAGAGAATCTCCTTACAGACGCAAACGGAGATCTTCCTCCCCTAATCCAAACAGGGAGTTTGAACCTTCTTGCCTGGAGAGTGTCAGGAGATCCAATGAAGTCTCAGGACTTTCGTCATCAACTACATCTCTCCTCAGAGAGTCTTGGGCCCCAGGCACTCACTACAGGTATAATAACATTTGGAGATGCTGGGTTTGTTGGTGCCTGGAAAGGAACTTGGATTCCCTACAGGCACCTATCGTTGACGTAGTGAACTTTCTGGTCGAACAATTTGATAAGGGTTTAAGCTGTAGGTCTATCAATTGCTATAGATCGGCCATCTCTGCTGGCCATATACTCGTCAACGGGAAAACGGTAGGTAAAAATGCCATTGTTTGCAGAGTAATGAAAAGCATTCGGCTAAGAAGACCTCCAAAACCCAAATACGAAACCCTCTGGGATGTAAACTTAATCCTGGACCTTTTCAACTCCTGGCCAGATAACTCCCTTCTGAATAGAAAATTTGTCTCAATCAAGCTTGCAACTCTTCTTTGTCTTATCTCCTGTCATAGGGTCTCTGACGTCAAAGCCCCGGAGATCTCTAACAGATCTTATAACATTTTTGGGGTCAAATTCGAAATTTACAGAAGAACCAAAACCATGTCTGGTTCAATTTTCTATCCACGTTTCGACTCTTGCCCACAACTCTGTGTGGTTGAGTGCATGCATGTATACGATCTGAGAATGTCTACTCTACGCCCTGCAGATGAGAAACAACTTCTCATTTCCTTCGTTAAACCTCATAAAGCTATAACCTCAACTTCCATTGCTAGATGGGTTAAAACTGTCATGAACTTAGCAGGTATTGATTTAACAAAATGTCAAGCTCATTCTGTTAGAGGTGCTATGGCCAGTACATCTCTATGGTCTGGAGGGAAGTTGGATGACATTCTTAAAGCGGCCGCTAGCTCCTTTGCTCGGCACTACTGCAAGCCTATCGAGCATATGTCTAATGTAGTGTTACAAAGCTACCAACATGCATAATGTAGCCTCCGTTCTTGTAATGAAATTGCAATTCTCCTATTACCATGACTAGAGAACCAGGATTTCATTAAAGACACGGAGGCTGACATTATCCCACCCATCCCATTCCCTAGTGTTTGGTGATTTTCATCAACAATGCTTTTTTGTTTATGTTGATACCTGTTTGATGCTTTTGTAATAATAACTCTTTATTTCATTACTTACCTAGGTGTTATATTTTTAACTTCTTCTGGAGACATTTACTGCTCTCTCTCTTTTCAGGTAACCCTTCATCATAACCGCCGTCGCTTTGGTTTACTCCTCATTTGGTTACTTCCTTCTTCAAGCCTCCACTTGTTTCCTTTAGAAACTTTAAGTCTTCAAACCGGATTCGCAGATGTTTATTATATCTCTGAATTTACTTATTTTCTCATCGTCATTTAAAAGAGGCAGATTGCTGTCAGCTCATGCCATTGATATTCTTTCAATGTTCTTTTCTGGAACCTTTGTATTGTGATGTATGCGGCTGCTTGGAGACTGCATTAAAAGATCTGCATAATGTCTTTAATGAAATCCAGATTCTCTAGTCATGGTAATAGGAGAATCGTAATTCCTAGTGGATGTCCTGATGGACGCCGTGGGTAAACAGGCTGTGTCCCAGGCCATGACCGACTACATGGAGCATAATTGGGGCACAACACAACATAGATCGATCCACCGAATGGAAAGTCAGGAAGGCCGTAATGCATGGACGGTGCATGGGTCTGACATGGGGTTCAGACAATACTGCAACAAGCATTGGCATAGCCAATAGGTCTCGCCTTTGAGACATATAAGTGTTTAGCAATGCAGCAAATTATCCTGGGTGCTGTGCCACTAGGAATTGAAGAGCTATGCAATTGCTGCACATTGTGTACTGTTTAGAAACTGTAGCCATCTGCAAATGGTCTAATTTACCAATATATTTGGGGACAGGTGGTACTTGTAGCATCATCAGACACTGAACTTCAGGTAGTGGCAATGTCATCATCCCAAGACCACCACTGTCAGGAATTGGCAAACATGGCATCTACTATCAGTAAGTAGTGCATGTAATATCTCCAGACACTCATTGTCAGCAAACAGAGCTTTGAAAACCCCAAAGCATTCAAAGTCAAATAGTACCACTTTTAATATCCCCAGATACTCATTGTCAGTAAGTTGAATGCTTAAGACCCAACATCTTCCACTGCCTGACACGGGTACTGGTAATGTCACACAGCACTCGCAGCCTGACTGTCAGAAAATGGCATTTATAACATCAAGATACTAAAATCCAGAGACGTCCGTGAAAATGATAACATCAGAAGAAATCAATTTTCAGAAAGTTCCACGTAACAACACCCTAACACAGAGGGACATCTAAAACCAGAGGCATCCAATGTTAGAAATTGGCACTGGTAACATCCTCAAAATCTAATTTTGGATAATGCCCTGTGCAGCATCTCAAGGCATCGAGCACGAAAAAATTGCACTTTAAGCTTCCTTAACACACATTAAATTACAGAAAGTTTCATTTACGTGCTTTTCAAATACTGGACATTTACATTTATGGCATCTAATCACGGAAAGTGACACTTGTATGACCCCAAAGCACTCACTGACAAAGCAAAAGGTGAAAAGAAAGCTGCTACCCAATACATCTGTACCCATGAGAGACCCTGGAGCAAATATTGTGCAGGCGTGTGAGATTAAATCAATGCATGACTTTGTGCGGGTTCTTTGTGGTGCACCAGTAGAAACACTTTTTTGGTGAGAGAGGAGCCTGTTTACGTATGGGTGCACAAAAGAGTGTTGGGCATAGAAAGGGAGTACAGGTTGTTGTAAATTGAAACAGCTATGTGATTAAGCATTCACTAAAGACATTAATCCTTTTCCCTTTAGGTCATGTTTTCTCCGTTATGTTGACCGAAGTTTGGACTCCATTTTGTATTGTCATGCTGCCACGTGTTCGCCACGAGGAGAGTCCGACTTCTGTGTTAGTTGCTCTTGTAATCTGCCTAGTAACAGTTTATAAATAGCTCTCCTGTCCATCTGGCGCATGCCCAGACTTGACCACATCTGTTATAATTAGCTTTGCTTGACCATGTGTTCACGGGCTCAAGGAGTGTGTTAGCTCCGCCCATGTATTGATTCAGTATCGAGAATGACCATAAATGGTAATGTTCTTCGGCCTCATGTTGTATCCACCCACTTATGAGCCCCTCTATTGTGTATAAAAGGGGACTGTGTACGCAAGTTCTGTGTGCTACTCCATGCAATACTGAAGAGTGTTGTGTGGATTGTAGGACCACCCTTAAGGGTTAATAAACCTTGTTTTTGTACTTTGCAGTTTCCGTGCCAACTTCCTTATAGATTCCGTTACAGGAGAGCGAACCCTTGTGCCTTGCGGGCCTAGCTGGGGCCTGTATTCATCAATTGGCGCCCGTCACGTGGGGCTCATCGGCGACTCGGATGCTCGAAGGACTGGTCGCGACGAAGGTGAGGAGTTTGGCCGGGGACGTGATCACTGCCAGCGGCGTCTTAGCCCTGGCATCCCGAGGTTTTTCTTCCTTCCCTTCCGAGCTGACCGTCTGGGTGGCGCCGGTCATCGACTGAGACCTCTTCTGTCGGTCCTGCCGTGAGAGCCGTTTGGGCGATTGTGGAGCTTGGCAGTTGGAATCTGGACTCTTGATTGGTAAGAACCGTTGTACGGTACTTGCTCCGAGTTTTTGAAGCCTGGTTTGGCTATTTGAGTTTGATTGGTGATGACTAGTCATATTTTGTATTTGTCTTTGTGAAAATATATGCGTTGCAACACATATAGGCAGGTAATGTGGAGAGATTTCTCCGGAGCTGTGTAAACTTTGAATGGCGCAACGATTAAGTGCCATTTTTCTTTATAAATATTGCACATTTTGCATTATTTTTGAGCATGCCTGCTTTTAGCGCACTCCGTAAGTGGTGTTGCTGCTTTGGAAACCGGTTGAACCTCGAGGAATCTGCTCCAGCTCCCCCAGAAGGGACTCCTAATAGGGAAATGTACGTGAAGCATGGTCTTTCTTCCATAATGTACAGCACAGTATGGAGGAAATACACAAAAAAGGATCCTGAGTTGCGATGGCCTTTGTATGGATCGTTTGATATACGTAAGATTGAGTATGTGGAACAGTGTATGTGTAAGCGACGTGCTCGTCAGGATATGTTTGAGTGTGTGCGATTATGGGTGAAGGAAGTGCGTGAGCGAGAGAAGCGTGAGAAAGCACTGTTTGACAAAGAACAACGGAAGAATGATCATGTGCGAGCGCAGGAAGCGAAGCGTCGGGAGGACAAAGAACAGACGGACAGACAAGAGAAAGAGCGTAGGCTACAAGCTTCGGGTCAATATGTTGTTCGCCAGCCACTTTATCCTGTCCTTAATAATATTGATGATGATTTTTATTTATTAGATCGCTCTCCGCCCCCTTATGTCGGCGCATCTGCTCCGCGGCCGCAAGATTCTGGCCCGGCTTCGGGTAAGGTAGACACACGGTCCATGTTATCGGCCGAGCAGATGGCTGAGCTTCGGAAACTTTCCCTCCGTGCACTTAAGGGCAAGATGACTCAGGATGAGTTGTTCCATGCTTGGGGGTCGTGGCAAGATAGAGAGAGGGTGTATTTTCTGTCTCATTTCGCTGAGGAAGTGACTGCTGCTTTCCGAAAATATTCTGGTGTCTTTGAGCCTGAAGAAGTGACATCGGATGCTAAAGCATTGCATGATGGTGTTTTTTCTCCCCCTAAGGCTCCTGATGCGGCTCGGCGGCTGTTCGCCTTACGGGACGAGGTGCTGGCCCTTAGAGAGAAGGCACGCCAACAAACGGAGGAGGAGAAGCAGTCGAATTCATTTGCAGCAGGGGGCCACCCATCCACCTCCCAGTCAGATAAGGATGACGTAGTGCATGCTAAACCAATGCGAGAGGCGGCGCCTTTGTATGTTCCTCCTAAAGGAGCGGGGACTAGCCCGGACATCAATTCCGCCGATGCGAAGGGATATTTTGTGTATAATTGGGTTTATACTCCATGGCATAGGGCCGATGTTATGGCATTAAAGAATGCATTGCCCGACCCCCGCAAGAATCCAGCGGCCTTCTATGAGGAAGTCGAGGGGGCCTTGAATTCTTGCGTTATGACCTTAGCGGACATAGATCTGTTCTTTGGTCTTATTCTGCCACCGGACACGTGGCGATCTGTCCGAAAGGTAGATGATGTAGTTGCCTTTAAGGCTCGATGGTCTGACCTTGAGGATGAGGATAGGGAACGGAAGCCCGCACAGAAACCGCCCCAGAGTATTCTAGATCTCCCTGCGGCTATTGTGGCGAAGTTGAAAACAATTATTCCCCCTAAAAAGATTGACTGGAATATGTTAGCTGCATGTAAACAGAAAGTTGACGAGTCAGTCGCAGATTTCTTCACGCGCTTTGAAGAAACGTTTCATGACTTTAGTGGCCAGTCGCTTACTGACGAAACGGGCCGCCACCTTTTCGCGGACAAATATGTGGCCAATCTGTTACCGGCAGTTGCGGCCCGTTTAAAAGCGAGCGAGAGTTCTTGGTCCTCCGCGACCCCGACGGCCGCTTGACTATCGCCCAGTATTATGAGCGTCAGGAGCATGAAGCGAAGGGCCAGGAGGAAAAGAAATCAAAAGATCTTAAAACTAAGGTGATGTTGGCGCAAGTATATGGCCCGCCCCGACGGGGTAATAATAGAGGAAGGGGAGGATCTTATGGTCCCCCTTCGGGCCGATCTGATTTGAATAGGAACCAGTGCGCGTATTGTAAGCAATCGGGCCATTGGGCCAGGGATTGCCCTGTGTTGCGTGCTTCGCGTCAGGGGCATGCTCCGGGTGGCCCGAGAGGTAGAGGGGGTTTCTCGAGTCCTAGAGGGAATTCTAATGATAATGTTCGTTACGACACTGCTGGGCAGCACCGAGATAGATCAAATGTTTTCGATCGCCAGCATCAGTATCACGTGTCGGAGATTGACCGATCGGGATACCATGATTCTCAGCATGCATAGGAAAGCGTTGGATGGGGGTACGAATCAGTTGAGGTGCCGGTCGATCAGACGGGTCCTTATGTGTCGGCTGAGGTTTTAGGCTCCACCGATCAGTTCCTCGTGGATACAGGAGCGACACGTAGTGCATTGTCTAGGCACTTGGTTCCGGGGGCTCCCCCATCCGGCTCAATGGTTACATCGGTAGGGTTTGACGGTACACTCTCCCGCAGCCCTCTTTCACAGCCCCTTACATTTAAGGTTGATTCTTTTTCTGCGCCCTGTCCATTCCTGCTTGCTCCGTATACACCGGATAACATTATGGGCCTTGATATGTTAAAGCACTTTAGGGCTACGATCCGCTGCTCCCCTGAGGGTGTGAGGGTGATCTTGAATGACAACTACCCGCGGTCTGGGCGGATGTGTACGATATCAGAGGATGCGTTGTTGGCTACCCTCCCTCGTGCTTTATGGGCGACTTCGGACACAGATGTGGGACAAATGGCGATTCCCCCGGTCCACATTAGTGTCCAGGAGGGGGCGGTGTTACCACGCCTCCCGCAGTATCGTATTTCGCAGGAGGGCGAGGAGGCTCTCATACAGATTGTGCAAGACTTGATCGCAGTAGGTGTAGTGGAAGAAGTTCCCTATAATATCTGTAACAGTCCGATTCTCCCTATTCTGAAAAAGGACACGGATGCAAAGATCTATCGGTTCATAATAGATTTGAGAGAGGTAAACAAGATCGTGATACCCCAGTACCCGGTGGTTTCCGATATCACGACATTGCTTACGTTGGTCCCGCCTACGGCGACCATGTTCTCGGTGATTGATTTGAAAAATGCCTTCTTTTCTATTCCCATCCACCCCGATAGCTGATTTCTTTTTGGGTTCACATTAAATAATAGATCTTATCGTTTTTGTAGGATTCCCCAGGGCTACACAGAAAGCCCTAGTATTTACAGTCAGGCTTTGAAACGACAGTTGGATTCTTTTGTTCTGCTCGAGGGGGTCGCCCTCATTCAATATGTCGATGACATCTTGTTGGCGGCCGACACCTTGGAGTTGTGCGAGAAAAGCACGTTATCCTTACTTTCCTTTTTAGCATCCCACAATCATAAGGTATCTAGGAAGAAATTGCAATTCTGTAGACCAAAGGTGACTTATTTAGGTCACCTTTTGTCTAAGGAGGGGCGTGCACTCACACCAGATCGTATTCAAGTAATTTTGGACACACCGAGACCGTCCACGCAGAAGGATGTGCGTGCATTTTTGGGTCTTGTTTCTTTTTGTAGACAGTGGATATTGGGGTTTTCACACATAGCTAAGCCATTGTTAGCTCTCTTGACGAAAGACACGCCCATCCCGATCCCCTGGTCAGATGAGTGTGACGCTGCTTTTCAGCAATTACGACAGGCCCTTTGTTCAGCACCAGTGTTAGGGACCCCTGATTATGCTAAACCCTTTTCGTTGTATGTGCATGAGAAAGATGGATGTGCATTATCAGTTTTAGTGCAGATGCATGGCGATAAGCAACGCCCTTGTGCATACTTCTCGGCTGTACTTGATCCTGTCGCCCGAGCATTACCAGGGTGTTTTCGCTCGGTTGCGGCGACAGCTGTGTCAATACGCCAAAGTGAAGGAATTGTGTTATCCCATAAGCTGTTGGTGTTAGTTCCCCATGCTGTTGATGCCTTGCTTAACCAAACAAAAACGCAGCATTTGACCAGTGCCCGTTTAACGGGATATGAGTTGACGCTCTTGGCTCCTCATATTACGTTGAAAAGGTGCGTAACATTAAACCCGGCCACATTGTTGCCATACCCCGAGACCCAGCCTGAGGCGCAGAAAGCGCATGATTGTATTCTTGTGACTGAGGAACAAACAAAGGGTCGTATTGATCTCCAGGATACGCCCTTTCCAGATGTAGATGGAGAGCTGTGGGTAGACGGATCATGCCTGAAGCTACCAGATGGTACGACTTCAGCAGCGTATGCAATTACCACGTTGCAGATGATAGTAGAGACAGCACGCATACCACAGAAATCAGCTCAAGCAGCGGAACTGATAGCATTAACACGAGCATGTGAGCTCAGTACAGGATTGTGTGTGAATGTTTACACAGATAGCCGCTATGCCTTCGGAGTAGCGCACGACTTCGGCCTACTCTGGAAGGAGAGGGGGTTTTTAACGTCACATGGGGTACAGATAATGCATGGAGAGTTAGTTCACAATCTTTTAACCGCATTGACATACCCAAAGAAAATTGCCATTGTTAAGTGTAGCGCCCATAGGAAAGTAGTTGATAAAGTTGGAGAAGGGAATGCGTTAGCAGACCGAGTAGCACGGGAGACTGCGATGCAGCCCGGTACTACTGCCATGTATGTAGTAAAGTCACAGGTGGAAAGATGGCATGATGCAAAGGAGGAGGTGCGAGAAATACAACGGACTGCTTCTGATAAAGAGCGGGAGCAATGGGCTAGCGAGGGAGAATTGGATGGCGAAGGCTGCTGGAGAAATAAGCAGATGGATAGATGGAAATTACCCACGGCTTTTGTACAACCTATGGTTCAGATGGCACATGGGCTAGCACATGTTGGAGCTTCCGCAATTGTGAAATTGCTTACCCAAGTCTGGGAGCATCCAGAGATTGCTAGCACGGCAAAAAGGGTGGTGCAGACCTGTATGATCTGTTTGATGTATAACCCAGGAAAGGGTACTCGAACTCCAGCAGGAGGATTTGCGACGCCCACTGCACCCTTTGAGGTTCTGCAGATGGATTATATCCAGCTTGAACGCTGTAACAATTTGAAGTACGTTCTAGTAGTGGTTTGCGCCTTCAGCAAATGGGTTGAGGCGTACCCTACGAAAGATAATACTGCAATGACTACAGCGAAGCTACTGCTGAAAGAGTTTTTCCCTCGATACGGCGTCTGTAGGCTTCTGTGGAGTGATAATGGGCCTCACTTTGTAGCGGATGTTATAAAGTATGTCTTGAAGGGCCTAGGCATCACTCAGAAGTTCCACGCCGTGTTCCACCCTCAGTCTGCAGGACTAGTCGAGAAGTATAATGGTACACTGAAGCTTAAGATCGCCAAAATTCAAGCTTCAACGTCGTTGACTTGGCCAGATGCCCTGCCACTGGCGTTATTGTCAATTAGATCGGTGCCACACTCTCGAACTGGCCTTACGCCATACGAAATTGTATTTGGACGCCCAATGAACATTTGGGGTCCACCAAGGCCTAAGGCTGTGTATGATGTACCTTGTGTAATGATGAGCGATTATCTGGCACAGTTAACGGATAACTTGGTTTCTATTCATCAACAGGTCCGAGAAGCGCTCCCTGATCGGTCTACCGGTGAAGGACATGGTCTCCGGCCCGGTGACCATGTTATGGTGAAAGTCTTCGACAGAACGAACAGTTTGGAGCCGAGATGGGTGGGCCCTGAGCAAGTCCTCCTTGCAACGAGGACGGCTGTGCGAGTCTCGAACAGGAAGAATTGGATCCATTCCTTGCACTGTCGAAAGGTACCGCCCGGATTGGTGGAGTCTGCCGTGCTGACCGATCAACGAGAAATCCTGACAGCGGAGACAGGCCGTGCTGCGGAGCCGAACGACACTGAGGAGCTCTTTCCGGACCACGCGACTCCTGGAGGGAGGCGATATCATCTTCGACCAAGAAAGTGAGTTTCCAGTACCGGGACATACTGTCAGAACGGCCCTTGGGTTAGTGAAACGGAGAGCCAATGAGGCAAGGGGGGGGGGATCAGCCCTGCATTAGTGTAGTGACACCCGTCTTGGCCCGCTGGTGAAGAAATCAACCGCTGCCCAAGGGGAAGAGTTCTGACAGACCTTTTAGTTTCAGGAAGATATCAGGGTATTGTTTTCCTTTGACATGGAGAAGAAGAAAATCCTTTGTGCGTTGGGGTTCCTGCTAACAGTAGCTATTGTTGGGATAACCACATGGTTTGTGGAGGAGGTAACTCCTGCTCGGAAAACACTTGTGTTGACGACTCCAGTGCCTGCGGAGCACTACTTTTATACATTGCCGTATCAAGAGTTGAAGCATCGACAGTCCTATTTGAATAACACTTTCATTCAGATGCTGCATCATACCCACGTTGCTACGAACGCTACGAACTGTTGGATATGTGGGATGATGCCAGCCCATCAGAAGAAAGGAGGTACGCCATTCATACCACTTCCTTTCTCTCATAATGGCTCTTGTAGAGCATGGTACACTTTGCTGTTTGCTACTCGGAAACCGACAGTGGGACGATTGCTTTTCAGACTCAATAAAGAATGTCATCAGGATAAAAATGGATATCCGCAAGCGAACGGGACAATTTGGGAATGGGAAGAGTACCGACCAGACAATGAATCCATTCCCTATATCTTCACGAACACCAGAGACACTGTGGGGAAGGACAAATTTGTGATCCAAGTGGCACAAGCTCAAGCGGACCTGTGTGTCCAGAGTGTGGGTTTCATCCCTGTTGGTGTCAGTGATTGCATTACGGTCTTGAACATTGACGGACTGAATAATAGTACCTTCTTAACGTCCCATAATACTTACTTTGTGTGTGGAAATAAAGGTTATTACCGCTTGCCGGCTGGGTGGTCTGGGGTATGCTATGTATCATTCCTATTACCTCCTGTATTCCTAGCACCCGCATCTTATCATAAAGATTTAAAATTGTTGAATAATGTGACTGTAAATAGGTATAAACGTACTCTATCGATTGATGATGTGGATCAGACTGATACCAGCTTGCAACAGTATATTGATTTTAACTTAGGACTGTTTTTCTTTGTTGGAGCCGCTTTGAATAGTAGGAAGATCCGAAGATTGACAAGAGTGGTAGAAGCTGTGACAAATCAGACTGCCGCCGCTCTTGGGAATCTGACGGAAGAGTTACAAATAACTAGGATTGTTGCATTGCAGAATCGTATGGTATTAGATGTAATGTTAGCTGATCGAGGTGGAGCTTGTAAAATTATTGGAAGTAGCTGCTGTGTGTTCATCCCTGATCATACGCCATCAGTTTATAACGCCATTAACAAATTGCATAAAATAGCAGCTGAAATCCACACAGAAAACGGCACTTGGTCCTTTTCTGGATGGTTTTGGGCATTGGTTACTGCCTGGGGATGGAAGGTCTTAACTGGTCTCTGTATTATTATAGCAGTTCTGTTCTTCTTCTGTATGTGTGTTCAATGTGGACCATTGTTCTGTTCCGTATGCATCTCATTCTGCATCCCAGATAAGAAAGCTATTGCCGACGTTGCTCACCAGAAGCATCTAGCTAAAGAGGTTGAAGGAATGATGACAATTGACATATATGATGACTATTCCTGTAAACCGGATGTCTTCAGTAAATGCTGAAAGGGTCGTCTGTTGTAAATTGAAACAGCTATGTGATTAAGCATTCACTAAAGACATTAATCCTTTTCCCTTTAGGTCATGTTTTCTCCGTTATGTTGACCGAAGTTTGGACTCCATTTTGTATTGTCATGCTGCCACGTGTTCGCCACGAGGAGAGTCCGACTTCTGTGTTAGTTGCTCTTGTAATCTGCCTAGTAACAGTTTATAAATAGCTCTCCTGTCCATCTGGCGCATGCCCAGACTTGACCACATCTGTTATAATTAGCTTTGCTTGACCATGTGTTCACGGGCTCAAGGAGTGTGTTAGCTCCGCCCATGTATTGATTCAGTATCGAGAATGACCATAAATGGTAATGTTCTTCGGCCTCATGTTGTATCCACCCACTTATGAGCCCCTCTATTGTGTATAAAAGGGGACTGTGTACGCAAGTTCTGTGTGCTACTCCATGCAATACTGAAGAGTGTTGTGTGGATTGTAGGACCACCCTTAAGGGTTAATAAACCTTGTTTTTGTACTTTGCAGTTTCCGTGCCAACTTCCTTATAGATTCCGTTACAGGAGAGCGAACCCTTGTGCCTTGCGGGCCTAGCTGGGGCCTGTATTCATCAAGGTGAATGAATGGAGTGAGTCTGGAGCAGGTGTTGACAATTAGCCAGCTAGGTATTAAAATATTTGGGGTAAAGTTGCAGTTTTAGAACAAGTGGTGGAGGCTAGAGCTAGAATACAAGGGACTCTGAAGAGAAGAAGGTTATGACAGGCAAAGATTGCTGGTGAGTGGGTCGGGCACATTGTTAAATTCTTTATTTACCTGGATCACCCCATGACAGAAAAGTTGCATGGAGCTCAGAGAAGCCAGATTCAGATGTCAGATGACTACCTCCCTGAGCTCAGCGAAGCCCCCCTCTGCAGCATATCTCGTGCCGCCTGCTCTGCCCGTCTCTGCAGTCCATCATCACCAGAGCTTATCTCTTCACCAACTCGGTAGCAGTAGCTTTACTGATAGTGCTGTTGCCACCGGTTATGATCCACGTCTTGCCCCCCATGAGGCTGGGCGGGCACCCAGATGAGAAGAGCCGATGGCTCAGCAGTTTCACAGGTCTCCCCAGCCCCAGGGAAGCAGCAGTAAGCAGCACAGTCCCTGACATGCCATAAGTAGGTATTAAGACAGGACTACGGAGAGTCACTATCCATCCTTTCTGCGCCTTTAAACAGAGCAGTGGTAGCCAATGTAAAACGCTCCATTTTCAATGGAAATAGATTTTAAGTACAGGTAAAATAAACAAAGTCATGAGACCATCTTTTCGCTAGGCGTTATGGTAATTTCGAAGTATTACAAAGCATACAAACAAATGGGGAAAACACTTTATGGTAATTTTTTGAGTAAAGCAGACTTTGTAGTACATTTAGTTTGCTTAACAAAAAGACGGCACCCAAAACTAGTGAATGATTTAAAAGAAAAATATAAATCTATGTATTTTTTTAACAACTAGTAATAAGGTTAGATATGCCCACAATACATGGATATTTCATTACACATGGACGCTACATTTTAAGAGGTCAAGACAATGGTGCAATGTGTCTCCCTTTTTTTGTTTAAATCACGTCCTTGTCAATCGGCCTGGCTTTCACTCACGCAGCCAATCTGAGGCGAAAGAGTCACTGGGAGCCCAGCCAGAGCCAGCAGTCCTTAACAAGCATTTGCAATGCAATAGGTCTCGCATTTGCTAAATTTTGAGCTATTAGCATTGTAAATGACAAACGTTTTATCGATGTGTTGGTTTTGAAAATTTACGCCACTTTGAGCATTGACATTGCAAATAACAATGCCTTATATTTTTGTTTTCGTTTTTAAAACATAAATAAAAGGCTTTGTCATTTACAATGGCAATAGATTAAACTTGAGTAAATGCGAGACCTATTGCATTGCAAATGCTTCTTGATATCCTATCAGTACCAAATCTGCTACATTTAAAAAAGAAAGCTGAAGACACGCATCTTCAAAGAGCACCTCTGCTGACCTGACAGTGCACACATTTGGCTTCTCCCAAATATTGCATTCCCAGGGGGGCATGCCCTCGTTCACTGTTCTGTCGCTCTTGAGCTAAGTTTGCGCTAAACAACTACCAGCACATAAACACATACATCCAAGGAAGCAAAAAGAACAGTTCTATTTGTCCCGTTTTGCATCACAATCAATCAGTAGCAAAAGGTGTTGTAAAATGTTCCTTTGTTTGATGATGTCTGCTTGGATTTTTAGCCCTATTATGAGATCATTGGACGGATGGCCATTGTAATATGGAATCATGCCCCTTAGCTGTGACCCTGTATTATTTATTAGCCAGTATACTCATATAGCAACATTATTTTTGGGCCATCGCCGCCTCTTCAGGAAACCCAATCTGGTGTGTGATGGCTGAAAGTTTGTGGGGCGGGTGGGAAAGTCTGTGTGAAGATTAAGGGTGTATGTGGGAAAGGTCTACTTGTGAACAATCTGTGGCCTGTGCATATGAGTGCTGTGCTTTTTATATGTGAGGTGTGTAGTGGAATGTAGAAAAGTGTGTTGGTGTGTGTAAAGGTTGTGAGGGTTTTCCCGTAGGATGTGTGTGATATGTGGAAAGATGTCTGTGTGAAATGTGTCACTCTTATGTGACATGGGTCTGTATGTGTGTAAGAGGCTTGTGGGTCTAGGTGGAATGTGGAGGTGTGTGTGTGTGTATATAGTGTTGGACTATGTGTGCGAACATTTCTGAGGTACGGACAAGCTGTGAATGTTTAAGTATCTGCCTGTGATTTTGGCAGACAAAAATAGGGGACAAACCGCCGAGAAACAAAAACAGAGAGGAGACTATAGGAATTCAAGGAATTTAGAGGGGGTGGGTGGATGTTTGGAGAGGGAGGGACGTTGAAGGCCGTGTTGGTGAAATTGTTATGGCGCGAACAGGGTCATCACCTTTTCACGCACTGGTCGCGCCGCGGGGGTTCATGGTGTCCCGTGTGCTACCCATGCTGCAAGCTTCCACCCGACCCTTGGCTGTGAGGTATCAGGGAAGGCGCTGCCCGTCTCAGAGTCTTGTCGCACCAACCTGAGGAAAGTATGCAGGGGACACTATGAGAGGACAGTGGAAGAAAGGGGGAGAAACAAACAGGCACTCTACCAGGGGACGTCAGACATCAACGCACCGTCCTGCCCTAAGTTCTTTTGGGCAGTCTGTACCTCCTGTATTTTGTTGAATGGATAGGCTGGGTAGTAAGCGCTATATAAATACAATTTTAACACCATGGCAACTATCAACATTTGGAGCAGCGTGCTACCCTTTCTGTGAAAGCGTCCCAACATTGGTCAGTGGTACGAAGCGCTACATGAATTCATTTTCAATGCAATACTATTTCGCCTATTTTCGCATCCCTTCTGTTTTACATTTGAGAAAACAAGGCTTGTGATTAAAATGACCACATTTACCACAGAAGGCTTCTCATTGCCTAGTCTGGAGACGTGGGAAGGAATTATCCGGACCTCGGCTTAAAAAAGTAATTGCACTGAGGTGGGGGGTGGCTTGCTGATAAGTACAGTCACACCTACTGGCAATGGAAACATGCCATTTACAGTGGTGGGAAGCCGCAAGTCCAGGGCGGCAGGCGCTATGTAATGAACACTGCTCATATTAACAACGGAGCCACGAAAGAGCCATACTTACTGCATAAGCCTCATGCAAGCACGTCAAACTTTTGGCGCATGCGTGTACCTACTGGCAATGGAAACATGAAATTTACAGTGGTGGGAAGCCACCAGTCCAGGGCAGCAGGCACTATGTAATGAACATTGCTCACATTAACAACGGAGCCGCGAAAGCCATACTTACTGCACAAGCCGCATGCACGCACGTCAAACTTTTGGCGCATGCGTATACCTACTGGCAATGGAAACATGCCATTTACAGTGGTGGGAAGCCGCAAGTCCAGGGCGGCAGGCGCTATGTAATGAACACTGCTCACATTAACAAAGGAGCCGTGAAAGAGCCATACTTACTGCACAAGCCGCATGCACGCACGTCAAACTTTTGGCGCATGAGTATACCTACTGGCAATGGAAACATGCCATTTACAGTGGTGGGAAGGCGCAAGTCCAGGTTGGCAGGCGCTATGTAATGAACACTGCTCACATTAACAACGGAGCCGCGAAAGAGCCATACTTACTGCACAAGCCGCATGCAAGCATGTCAAACCTTTGGCCCATGCGTATAATCATTATGTGAGGTAGCGCGCGCATGTTAATGCGCACTATTTTAAATACGCTGTGTAAGCATAAGGAGACTGTAGTTAGGCGGTGCTGCTTCCGGAATGACCGGAAGTTACCTATCGGGTGAAGGCCCAATAACAAGCCCACTAACAAAAAAAACCAAAAGTTAACTAATGGCAAGCGGCGGTAAATTACCAAGTAATAGGCAGAGTTTCCCCTCGCATATAGATTACTAGATGTCTCAGAGAGACAGCACATGCGCACTGCCTAGGTGAGACCTAAAAATGTGTCTTTTAAAATCAGAGTTCCGTCATCCTGGTTTATTGTCCCTCCTCCTCCTGCTGCTGCAGCGGTACCGCCCTAGAGGAAGCTCTGACTTACAGCTCTGGGGAGGCGATCATCTACAAGACAAGCATTTGCAATGCAATAGGTCTTGCATTTACGCGAGTTTGAGCTATTGACATTGCAAATAACAATGCCTTTTATTTTTGTTTTCGTTTTAAAAAACATAAAAAAATAACATTGTCATTTACAATGCCAATAGCTTAAACTCGTGTAACTGCGAGACCTATTGCATTGTAAATGCTTGTTTATTTTTGCTGACGCGCACCAATATCGCCAAAAAGCAGTGGCAAAACCAAATGTTCAGGTGATGCCATTAAAAGTGAGAATTATTGGCTTTGCCACTCGTGGTTTCATGCTTCACAAGGTGAAATTGTCCCATATAAAAGAAATAAATAAGACAAATATGCAAATTTACAGTACCCCTCCCTACCCGTGCAATGTTAATTTATTCTCTCCATACACCGTGCTTATTTGTAAAAGTAGGTATCACAAAAAGTGGTAGATGTCCATGGCGTTGTGGAAAAACGCGTGCACGAATCTGAGGTAAACAGTACGTGGATCTGTTTATGTTTTTAGGTCTCGCCTTGCTATCGCAAAGCGAGACTATTGTAAAAGGGCATTTCAAAGTGCTCCCAAAAAGCGGATTGCATTGCTAGCACGCGCACAATCACGCGCTTGGTGCCGCCATGCACTCCGCTTTTTGGGAGCACTTCACAGGGTCCGCTCCCCCGCCTGGAATGCGCTCCCCCGCCCCGCCAAGCGCGCGCGCCACGCTCCGCCGGGCTTGTTTGTTTTCCTTTCACTGCCGTGTCACTTTCAGTGAAAGCCCCTCCCCCTCCCTCCTCGTCAGCTTCATGTTTTTTTTCAGCGCCGGGCTTGTCTTGTTTTTCGCTTGTTTTGTTTGGATCTACCTCGGGCTTATGTGCACTGCTTCCTGACTTTCGTCTCGTAGATCGTGTGCACTTAGATTTGATAATTAATTGCAGCTCTTTGTCTAACTCTTTGACCCCCCCCCCCCCCACGAAGTAGGCTTAATGGGCTGGGCTGTGGATGGCTCAGACGTGGGATTCCAACAACAAGCATTAGCGGTATCACTTCCTGAGTTGCTGTTTAAATTGTACAAACTGTGTTCATTAATATACTTTTGAATGCCACGCGGCTTTTATTTTATTTTTAACACAGTGCCGCTTCGGTGATGCTGCTCTTTACATTGTGTTTTTTCCTCACGGGTGCTGTGGGGAAGGGGTATGGCTGCTTCATGTACATTTCTCCTGCTACTGCAAAATTCCGCTCATGTTGCTGTTCAAATTGTACAAAATGTCTCTTTTAATATACTTTTGGATGCTGCACAGCTTTTATTGTAACACGGCGCCCGCTTCAGGGACGCTGCGCTGTAGATTCTTATTTTCTCACGGGCGCTGCGGGGGAGGGACATGGCTTCTTCAAGTGCATTTCTCATGCTACTGCGAAGTTAAATAAACGAAACGGCAGCTTCATCACCGCAGAACACGCTGCTCTCTTAGCTGGCGCTGAATTATCCGGCATATCTCGCTTGTTGCTCACAGTACACAATAAGGAGTACAATAAGCTTCACTTCCTCATAATTCAGCATGCCGACATGTTGAGGGTCCGTGAGCCAAGTAGGATACGGTGGTAAGTGCGCCTAGTAAAATAGTAACCAGTGCACAAGTCACAGACCCTTTTTGCTGGCAGCTTTTGAAAGCTTCATTCGGTCTAGAGCACTGCCACTCCGGATTAATTCTGGGTCCTGACACACAGCACTTGGTTTTTAATCCTGCTCCACCTTAAACTCCAACCCATGTATGTAGCCACCTTTTCCCCATGCCCCCTTATCTCAACTTCATTCCCTTATCTGATTTCACCTTGCTTCATGCCCCATACTCTTCCCTCTTGCCATGCATTTTCCCTCAACCTGTTTCCGAAGTCAGGTCTTTAAATAACTCTTCCATTTTCCCTCCTCTTGCTCTCCCTTCCTTTTGCATTGGTAAATCTTCAACCCGAACCAATCCATCCTAGTCAGAATGAGTTTCACTGCAATGTGATCCAAACACCCTCGCCCCCCCCCCCCCCCCACCAGTAGTTGACCATGCAGGTAAGAGCTGTGGGGCGGGGTGGAGGCCTTTGTTGTGGTTTCCCTCTTCTCCCTCAACAATAGTGTGGGCTACTACCCCCCTTCCATTTTAAAGCCATCATCCCTTAGCAGTCGAGTTTACTCGGCGTACAGAGCGTCTAAGTGCCGTGAAGTGTCTGCTGCATGATACCTGCAAATAATGCCGCATTCTACTATAATAGGCCATAAAGAAACATAGAAAAATAAATTATCAACGTTGATGGTTTATTAAGCCTGCCAAATACCCTCCACATGCTCTGTGTTGCTATCTCCCTCGTTTTGCAAGTTCCCGTGTGTCTCTTCTGCACCAAACTATCCCCCCGTCCCCCATGTTGCTATGTCACTTGTGTTCTTCTCCCCCATGTTGCTCTCCATCGTGTGCTGTTTCACTCCTTCCCTGTCTACGTCCAAATTATACCTCCAACCACTCCTCAGTTACCCCCAACTCTCCATCTTTTTCAAAAAATATTTTAATCTTTCTTTGTGGTGGTGTGATCGGGGGTGGTGAAGACCAGACAGTAAATTGCTGCGGCCCCTCCATCTTAAAATATTGCGCTTTTGCCCTACTTCCATTTCATTTTGTTATTCCGAGCCATCTCGGATCAGTACATAAAAAAACAAGTATTTGGAATGCAATAAATCTCGCGTTTGCGAGAGTTTGAGCTATTAACATTGTAAATGACAATGCCATTTATTTATGTATTTTGAAAACCTGCAAGCGGTGGGTAAACACACACTTTGTACTTGTAGTCCATGCTTAGGAGAAAGCAAGACTGACAGTAAAAGAGGGGAAGTTACTTCCAGCCTTGCATCTCGTAAGCAACGACTTGCAGGTTTTCAAAACACATTAATAAAAGGCATTGTCATTTACATCGCCAATAGCTCAAACTCTTGCAAATGCGAGACCTGTTGCATTGCAAATGCTTGTTTATGAAGTAGGCATACTTGTGAAACTGAAGTAGGATTTTGGCACGGTGACACTAGGGGGGCACAAACACTTTTGAGAATCAAGTCCATCCAATCCCTTCATGTTCTATTTTTTTGGGCCAAATTTGTATTTTTTGCCCCGTTTATATTGGTTTACTGGCTGCGTACCAGGTACCAAGTCACTGACATTCCACTCTTTAACAGTCCTCAGATATCAACACGTCGCTGATGGAAAACGCTTTAAACGTTTTAATAAAATGTGGTATTTGTCGAAAATGAAGCGGGCATCGTAAATCGCCACAGCCCATGCAGCTTTAGTTGTACCTCTTTACGGCGTCGCAGGGGTGACGGCATAGACGCTGCCTGCAATATAGTATAAACAACCTTAACTCCCACTTCCGCCCCCTTTGAAAAATAAAGGGGCTTTAAAAACCAGTGATGCGTTTGCGAGGCATTTACTGTTCTGGCTGAGCACAGCATGTAAGCAGGGCAGGAGAGACGCCGGGGAGGGGGTGGAACAAACAAAGAGAGGCTCGCAGCTCAGTTCTGTGCAGAGCACATAGTGAATAACTTCTCTCAGCGAATTATGGTTTTGTTCTCATGTGCCTCACAAGGAAGAGATGTGTTTGCTGAGAACTGCGTATCATTGTCGTTGCATTGTAGAATGAGGCGGGCGCCGTAAATCGCCACAGCCCATTAAGCAGGCGCCGTGGCGAAGAGTTGGTATTAAAAAAAAAAAAGCCCAAGTAGTCCCAAAAGGAAACTGACAAAGCCCTACAGCGCAATAGAACTGTAATTGGTCGGTGCTGCTTCCGATAAAAATGGGAGTGATGCATTGGACCAGCAACCAATAGGGAGGCCGGAAAATCACAGTAAATAAGCCAATTGCAAGCAGGAGGCAAGCAGAGTTGCATGCTGCACTGCTGATGCAACCTAAGAAATAAGGCATCTGGGGCGTGGGGGGCATTTTTCAAGCAGATTTCGATCAGGAATTCTCAGCTGTTCTCACACAGTGGCTGGTCGAGATGTTACTGGAAGCCAGAGAGACAGGGGTTCTACCACTGACCATGAGGGAGGGGGTTATCTGTATGTGGCCAAAGCCAGGTGGAACCAGGTTGGAACCGGCGGCATACTGTGTGCTCACAATGATTAACACTGCCTTAAAGATTGTATGTAAACTCCTGGCCAATCACCTGAGCCCTCTAATGAGAGGCCTGATACAAGAAGATTAGTGCGGTTTCATCCCGGGGTGCAACATGAGAAGACTCACGCATTTTCGCCATGAGATGGCGGCAGAGAGTGAGGAAATTGCGCTGGTCTCGATCGACATAGAAAAAGCATGACACTATAGACTGGGGGCATCTACGGGAAATCTTGCCTTCCAAGAGCTTTGGTACGCCCTTTAGGGTGTGGATCTGTTTGCTCTATACAAATCCTAGCGCCAGAGTCTGGCTGCGGTGTTGTCGTTCAGGCACCTGGGAATTAGGGAGAGGGACCAGTAAGGGTTACCACCTGTCGCCCCTACTGTTTTCTCTATGAAGCCCATGACTATTCGGGCCCGACAGGCAATGAATGAATGAATGAATGAATGGGGCATGGAACTGGGTTTGATTAGGCACCAACTGTCACTATATGCAGACAATGCACTGTTCTATGGTAGGGCCCCCATAGAGTCCATTGTGGTGATGCTACAACTCTTGGATAAGTTTGGAGAAGTGTCCGGGCTAAAAAGGTATAAAAAGAAGGATAATGTTACTTACCCAGTAAGCATCTGTTCTTGGCATGTAGCGCTGTAGATTCACATGCTTTGCATACTCCTGCCATCTAGTGTTGGGTCCGGATGTTTGCAATTTGTTTTATGCAAGTTGCTTTCTTCAAAGGAGTATTTCCATTCACAAGGTGAGGCGACTCCTCCTTTCAGGGATAGTGCGCATGGGCATCGACTCCATTGTTGAATTGTTTTTCCGCAGAGGATAAGAATGGAATTAGTAAGTATAGAATAGAGATGTCCATTCGTATGTATGTAAAATAAGAACTGCAACCCTTCCAGGTACCCGGGGAGGCGGGTGGGCGCATGTAAATCTACAGCTCTACATGCCAAGAACTGATGCTCACTGGGTAAGTAACATTATCCGTTTGAGGCATGTGAGCTGTAGATCACATACTTTGCATAGATTATACAGCAGTATACTCCAAAAGCGGTGGCTAACCTGTAGCGGTCGCAGTTGTCTGAAGCAGTGTTTTAAGTACTACCTGGCGTACATTAGCTTCTTGCATAGTTAACACATCTACATAATAGTGCTTGGTGAATGTCAGCTAAGGGAATATTCCCTAAGAAGGCCACAGTAGCCCCTATCTTGTGAGTGGAGTGCACTCTAGGAGGTATTATTACATTTCTTTTCACTTTCACATAACATGTTTGGATACATTTCGCAATCCAACTTGCAATGCCCGATTTAGATAGGTGTGAGAAAGTGCCATCTTTCTTGCATGGCATGCCCCCACTTTATGCTGAATTGCTAAATGTACTTTGACTTGGTGTGCCCTGGACTCCTGCCAATCAGGTGCCCAGGGCCTATGTTCCTTCCCTAAAACAAGCAAAACCCAAATTGGCAAACCCTGGCCACATGTCAGCCCCTGGTAAATGGTACCCTAGGTACCCAGGGCCTTGTGACCCGGGAAGGCCTCTAAGGGCTGCAGCACTCATTGTGCCACCCTTAGAGGCCCTGTACCCTTTCACACACACACTGCCTTTGCAGGCTGAGTGTTTGGGTACAAGACAAAAACAAAGTCGACATGACACACATCCCTGTGTGCCATGCCCATCACCTACACTGCCATGGCATACATCAGCCACCCCTCTAGCTGGGTACCTTATGCCAATGGTGTGGGCACAGGAGCAGGAACCCTGTGCCCCTACAGTACCCAGGTCCATTCCTGAGCACTGTAAGTGCAGTGCTGCCAGTTAAGAGTGCTCGTCAAACACGAACTCCACAGCACCATAATGGCAACACTGAAGACTGCGAAGTTTGGTATCAAACTTCTCAGCACATTAAACCCACACTGATACCAGTGTGGGATTTAATGTACCAAGCACCCCAGAGGGCATCTTAGAGATGCCCCCTTAAACCTAACCTACAATCCACGTCTGCTCTGAGGCTGCCTAGGCTGCCACACAGCAGACATGTTGCTGGACCCCTGGGTGGGAGAGCCCCTGCTCTCCTGGGCCTGCAACAATGCACATCCTGGGCGAGGTGCTAAATCTCCTCCCCCAGGATGGGCAGGGGGAAGCTTCAAAGGCATGCCGCCTCTGTGAGCTTCCCCAGGCCACTGCAACCCCCCACTCTGGCGGGAAGCTTTGGCCGGAAACCCCAAATAAGGACAGGGGATGTGCCAGCCTGCCAACCCCACCCCTCAGGTGGGGGAGGCGAGGTGAAGGACATCTACGGGCTCTCACCATCTTGAAGATGGAAGCCCTACCCTATCAGGACTAGGCTACTGCCCCCCTCCCACAGGAGAGAGGCAGGATAGGGGGTGTACCCACCCCAGGACAGGGACCCATTGGTCCCTGCCCTTCACCTACCTGTAACGCCCCTAAATCTAGTATTTAGGGGCACCCTGAACCTTCCTTCCCCAGATTCCAGATTCCAAACTACAAAGAAGAGCAAGAAGAAAGAAGACCTGCCCTGCAGCTGCTAAGAAGAGGAAGACACCAACTGCTTTGGCCCCAGCCCTACCGGCCTGTCGACCCTCAAACCTGCTCCTGCTCCAACCCGGCATCTCTTGTGGCCAGCAACCTCACAAACCCCGGAGGACCTGGCTACCTTTTGGCTCTAAGGCCCTGGGACACCCATGAGTAGAGGCTCTACTCAAAACCTACCTCTAATCCCTGGCAGCAGCCCGGAACCGCGAACCCAGCACACTCTGCACCAGCCAAACCTGGCCAGTGCCGGAGTGAACAAAGACCACGAGGACGACCCCACGGCGACTGTGACCCCCGAGTCCGGCACCCAAGGACCTCCCTCGACACTCCTGAAGAAGCCTGCAGCCTCAGAACAAGGTGCCCCCCTACCGCGATCAACAGAGGGTAAGATTTCCCGACACCAAAAGGCACACCTGCACGCGGCGCCCCACGGCCCCCTGTGCCCAATACCGGGGTACCTACCTATCCTCCAACTACCCAACTTACCTCTCGAAGTGGTGGTGGCACCTGAAGAATCCTCGTACCCGAGCTTGCAGTCTTTTTTCTAAACCGGAGATTTCCCATTGAAATAAATTGAGCGCCCGAAGGCTCAAAAGCACCCTGCACCCAGCCGCCCGAGTGGCCCTGGCAGTGCAACCTCTACACCTACCTACTTCCCCACTTGCCCTGAGTAAGTGACCAGGAGCCCAGCTCCCACAGCCGCGTGGCTTGCCAGTCAGCAGCCACCAACCAAGGCCCCCCTATCCCTCGTAGGATAACATTGGGCCTAACTCTCTCTGCACCCGGCCGCCCTAGAGTTGCTGAGGGTGAACCAACTGTACCTACCTGACCCTGGGGGACCCCTGAGTCTATGCCCAGAACCTCAACTCTGCCAGTCGAGTACTTACCCTTAAACCGATAACTCTATTTTTCTCTTAGGGTAACATTGACTGGCTTTTCAAATCTTAAAATATTCACCAAAAATCAGCCGAGTAACGAAAACAAAATTACTCACCTGCTCTTAGGTGAGCTCCCAGTGCTGGATCTTGGTGCCCAGCACTGACTCTGAAAAATACTTACAACTGTACTTACCCGTAACCCAATTTTCTTCCATAGGAAATCATTGACTGTTTTTCTGTGAAATTTATTCTGTCAATTTCTGCAATCTTTAAATATTCTTTAAAAATCGTATAATATCTGAAAACGTAATTACTTACCTGTTTTGGATAAAGGTCCCAGTACTGAGTCTAGGCACCCAGTACTGGATTATAAAAGTAACGAGAACATACTGTACCTGCAACTTGAATTTTCTTCCATAGGGAATCATTGACTGTTTTCTTTGAAATATTTTCTAAGTGTCAACTTTTAAAATAGCTAAATATTGTTTAAAAATCATTACAGTAATTAAGTCGACTTTCATCACTTGATTCTAAGTACTGACCCAGGACTGAATCTAGGATCCAGTCCTGGAATTCCAAAAGTAATCCTAAAAGTAATCTGTTGCAAATAACTTGAAATTTCCATTGAGCTCAATGCATTGTTGTGTTTAAAATAGAGTTGCCTATTGCAACCACTTGTAACTGTTTACAAAAGTCAATTGCATATTGCAAAAGTATTTATATAAAACATCTCATTCTGAGAAAGCATATTTTAAATCCAATTGTTGGTTCTAAAATAAAACAAGCATATATTTTTTATATATAAACCATTGGCCTAGAGTTCAGTTATTAAGTGTGTGAGACCATTTGCTGACTGAGTGGGTACAACAAATGCTTTACACTGTCTTCTGATACTGCCTTACTGCTCGACCAAGCTACCACTTTAGAGAGTAAGGTTATATCTAACTTTAGCCTCTGTTAAACCCTGGGGGACTGTTGACTCTGTACACCCTGTACCTATTAAGGAACAGTATATACAGAGCCACTTTCTCACAATAGGGGATTGCATTATTGTGTGGTGGTAAAAATGCAACAAAAAGCTGCTTTGTTTTGAGAAATTCTTTTGTACTTTCCACGTAATATAGTAGAGCTCTTCTAACGTCAAGTGTGTGTGTAGAGCTCATTCTGCGACCGAATAAGGTTGAGGAAAGAACACAGGTAAGTCAACTAATTGATTGAAATGAAAGGCAGAAACTACTTTATGAACAAATTGGGGATTGGTTCGAAGAACCTGTAATGATGAAACATGCGAGGGTTACAGGAAGCATGTAGTTTATTTCAGGTTGACATCCATCTAAGAAGGGGCTCAGGAGCAACTGACTTGTTTAGAACCGTGAAGCTACAGTCAGAACACTAGCTCCATGAGCTCATTGCATTCCATTACAGAAGCATAGAGAAACACATTACCACACATCCCCCTTTTTTAACATAAACAAAACAAGCAAATTAAAAACAGTAAAACAACTATACCCCACCAATATATTTCTAAATACCTACAAGCCTAAATTAACAATACATATAAATCAATAATAAATCAGTACAGACACCTCTTAAGAATAGTACATTCTCCACCATTCCCTCCCCTTTAAAACTTTAACGGGAAACAAAATCATTGAATCTCATGGGCCTCCTGTGTATACGTTCACTCCTACGTGGGACCGACTTGTCACTTGGTAATTGTGCAACTGACCTTGGGACGGAAACATCGCTTGGTATTAATGCAACACGAGAAACGCCCCACCAGTTGCCATCAGAAAGCTTCACAGCATTCTTCCTTATTTCACAAACTTGGACAGGATCTCTGAACTTGGAGAACCCCTTTCCAACCAAAACAGGATTCCTGACGCGAACCCAATCCCCTACTTTTAGCTTGCAAGGTTTCAACCCCGAATTCTTTTTATTTTCCAATTTCCTTGAGCTGAACAAATTCGAATTATATTCAGCAGTCTCACACCAAATACCCAGATTCCCTGGTTTTGGCAACTTCTTAAGAATCCAAAACGGACACAATTCCGTAGCAGCCTCTCTACCTCTCATGAGTTCGAAAGGAGATCTTCCAGTGACAGAATGCGGGGTAGTGCGGTGGGACCACACCAGTTCATGGATCGACTGAGCCACATCCATGTTGCTCTTAATGGAAGCTTGAATGCACTCCACCAACACCCTATTAAAGCGCTCTACTTTCCCATTACTCTGAGGATGATAGAGAGGTGTTCTCAAATGTTTAATCTTACACTTCTCTAGAAAAGAAGACATTTCAGAGGAAACAAATTGAACCCCATTATCAGTCAACAGTTCTGCTGGAAAACCCTCTCTAGAAAACACTTTCAAAAAACAGTCAAGGACTTTCCTTGTAGATGGTTCTGATACCGGTTCGACTTCGACCCACCTGGAAAGGTGGTCTACCATTACAACAAAATATCTCAAATTGTGAGGCAAAATCTGGTATGGACCTACAAAGTCAACACTAATACATTGCCACACTCTCTTTGGACACAGACTTATTGACTCAACTTCATGTTCTGTTATCAACACCTTATCACTAGACTTGCATTTAGTACAACTCAATACAAAATCTTCAATCTGTGAGTCCATACGAGGCCACCAAAACCTCTCCCTGACCTTCCTCTTAGTGAGAGTAGAACCCAAATGCCCACTATGAGCCAATTTTATCACTTGTTGACAAAGAGAAGAAGGCACTACTAACTTCTCCCCACGAACTAGCAAGTTACCTTCCAAAGACAATTCATCTGCAACCTTCCAAAAAGGTTGTACCTCTTTAGATAATAAAGATTCTTTTGGCCAACCAGACTGCACAAATGTGACTACTTCACTTAGCGTACAATCTGAGTGCAGAGCAGAAGTCCACTCGCTTTCTGAAAAGCTTGCGTCTCCTATGTATGCAATAAAACATTCTTCAATTTCTTCTTCCCAATTAAGACTGTCACATTCATCAATGGGGAGACGAGAAAGACAATCCGCTCGGGAGTTTTTCCCCCCGGAATGTATTCTACTGTAAAAGAGAATTCTAACAGCTTAGCAGCAAGTCTTGAAATCCTGGCTGTGGTGCGTTTGATCTTCTTACCTGAAAGAATATTAACTAAAGGGCAATGGTCAGTTTTTAGCGTGAAATGTCTACCCCAAACGTAAGCCTTGCATTTCTCCACACTCCACACACATGCAAGCAACTCTTTTTCTATCACAGAGTATTTACGCTCAGCATCCCTTAAGGTGCGTGAAGCAAAACCAATAGTGAACTCACGTCCATCTTTCATTTGAGTAAGTACAGCTCCCAAACCATATTTACACGCATCTACAGTGATAACAGTATCCCTTTTCTCTGAAAAAGATTGCAGGGCTGGGGCATTGATGATTCTCTCTTTTAAAACCTTAAACGTTTGCTTGCAAGCATCAGACCAATTATAATCTGCATTTTTCTTAAGCAAAGGTCTGAACGCTTCTGTTAAATTTGCAAAGTTTTTTAAAAACTTAGCGTAAAACTCACAAAGACCCAAGAAAGACAACAATTGGTCTTTGTTCTTTGGAGCAGGAGCATCCACAATGCTTTTAACAAGGCAAGGTTTAGGTTTGATACCCTCAGCTGAAAAGACATGACCCAGATACTCTATTTCCCTGGTTTTGAAAATACACTTGTCCTTCCTTAGGGTGGCACCTCTTGCTTCCAATATACTCAAAACATTTCCCACAACTGTGTCATGCTCACTCTCACTTTCCGTAAACACCAAACTGTCGTCTTGAAAGACCACTACTTGAGATAGATGATCAAACATACTCGACATCAATCTTTGAAAGACTGCTGCCGCAGAAGCGATGCCAAAGGGCATCCTGCAAAACTGAAAAGTTCCTTCTGGTGTAACAAAAGCAGTCAGATGGCGAGAGGATACATCTAATACCACTTGATGATAAGCCGACCGAAGGTCAAGCTTTGTAAACCAACAAGAGTGACCAATTTTGGTAATGAGGTCCTCAATCCTCGGCAGGGGAAAGTTATCCACCCAAATCGCCTCGTTGACACACCTCAAATCCACACACATCCTAAGTTCTCCATTTTTTTTCTTCGCGAGGACTATGGGAGACAACCAAAGGGTACCCTCCACCTTTTCAATAATACCTTGTTCACACAGAAGCAAGAGCATATCGGAAAGTTCTTTCCTGACACTTAGAGGTATATTACGTAACTTATGTTTAACTGGGACAACTTGACGTTTGACTTTTATTGTAAAAACAAAATCTGAAATCGTCTTGAATTTATCTTGAAAAACCTTTTCGAATTTCTTTTCCCAAGTCAAATCTGAGTTAAATTGCGCCTTACTATCACCAGACAAATTCACAGAACAACAGCCACAGCTGGAGAGAAGTCTCTCAACAGTAACTGGATTAGTTGAACCAGGTCTAATAACCAACTTCAACTCTGCTTGATGAATTAACCCCAGGACATTAATGCCCTTGCGAGCAACATAAACTTTGCCCTTGGTGTGTGAATAAAGAAACTTGATACTGGCCACAAAATACCCCAGTAAATCCACTTTGCTGCCCTCGAATGCCACTGTAGAGACATCAGGAGGAAGCAAAGAAAGACTACTCCAAGAAAAAATGTACTTCCTGTAATCAATGATGGTAATGCGGGCACCAGTGTCTACCAGGAGTTTGATGGACACTCCATTAATCCAAATCTCCACTTCAGGGTCAACCACAGAAGAGAAATTAATTTCTTTTACACACCTAACCCCCAACATTAATTCAACATTGTTACCAGCATTTTCATTTTCCACATCGTTATCTTCAGTTAACACAGAGCGAACAGGATTACTGAATCTACCACCTCTACACACTTTTGAAAAATGGCCCCATCTATTGCATTTCTTACACTGTTGACCAAGCGCTGGACAGTACCTAAAAGAAGAAACATGATTAGGTGACCCGCACTTAAAAACAAAATAATTTCCTCTGTGCAAAGTTTTGGGAACCAGATCTAGCTGCATTGGTTTGTCTCTTTTGTTCAACAGACGTAGTAGGCTTATTCACAACAGCCCCCGAGATGCAAGTTTTGTTAAGAGATTTCCTCAAGAGACTTGACGTCTTGACCCAATCCCTCAATACTTTTCGCTATATCAATGGCCTTATCAAGAGACGGATTCTTACACGTGAGTAAACGTTCTTGTATCTTTTTTGAACTGCACCTAGCCACCAGTTGATCTCTAATCAACTGAGAAGTAAACCCTTCGAATTCACATGTAGACGCTAGAACTTTCAGTGCTGTTACATAGGAATCAATACTCTAGACGGTTTCTGTGTTCTAGTGAAAAACTTAAATCTGTGGACAACCAAATTCTTAGATTTGGCAAAATACTTGTCTAGTTGAAAAATAGCTGCATCAAATTAATCAATGTCGTCGTCAGAGCCATCATAATCAGGAAGGTGGTCAAATACGTTTTGACCCTCTACACCAAGATGGTAGTACATTAACCCTTTTTTCCTGTCTGGTTTGAATTTGGTAGCATCAATAGCTAATAAATAAGCTTTAAATGAGCAAATCCAAAGTTTCCATTCTAGAGGAGGATCACCAGGATCTTGCAAGAAAGAAGCTGGCGCTCACAGTTACACTCTCTTCACGAGTCGACCGCTCACAGTTGTGCTCTCGTGGTGCAAATCAAGAAGAGCGAATAAGGTTTTTTAGAGCACGACCCTTCTGGTATTGTTGACTTTTCGTGAAATGAAACTTTATTTCTCGGCTTTCGGTCACTCGTAACTTGTTACCATGGCAACGTACCGGCTCCCGGCTCATCGGAAAACCCTGCAGCTCGTCAAAATATGCTGAGTTGCTCTCTCTTTAAGCAAAGCGGTAGAGGGATAGCTGAATTTCTCACCTCACTCGTAGAAACAGTTCACGAAGTCCCATTTGATACTCCACTTAAAAAAAAATGAAAATTAAACCGCTTCGACGATTGGCCCCTTCTTGTTCTTCTTTGGATTCAACAATCCCGGTCGTCGCCAATCTTGTAATGATGAAACATGCGAGGGTTACAGGAAGCATGTAGTTTATTTCAGGTTGACATCCATCTAAGAAGGGGCTCAGGAGCAACTGACCGAGAAGCTACAGTCAGAACACTACCTCCATGAGCTCATTGCATTCCATTACAGAAGCATAGAGAAACACATTACCACAGAACCACTCTGTCTTTATGAAGCTGAAAGAATGGTTCTTGTATAGTCAATGCCTGGAGTTCACCAACTCTCCTTAGTGAAGTTATTGTTATGAGGAAAGCAACTTTCCATGAGAGGAATTGTAATTGGCACTTGTGCATCGGTTCAAATGATGACCCCCAAAAATCTTGTTAGCACTATATGTAAGTTCCACGATGGTGCAGGACGGAATCTTGGTGGTATCACTCTTTTTAATCCTTCCATAAGGGCTTTAATCACTGGTACTCTGTAAAGAGATAAGTGTTGTCTGTTTTCTAAGTATGCAGCTAGTACTGCTAGATGCAAGCAAATGGATGTGTAGGCTAGTCCAGATTGCTGTAAATGTAACAACAGATGATGTTCTGTACAGAAGCATCAAGAGGATTGGTATTGTTATTGTTACAATAAATAATACGTTTCCATTTTGTTGTGTACCATGCGCTAGTAGTGGGCTTTTTAACCACTTTTAGGATATTCATACAGTTTGGTGGTAATTGTAAATAACCGAACACTATGACTTCAGGAGCCAGATCGCTAGGCTGAGTTCTTTGGGATTTGGATGTCCGATTTCTCCATGGCTCTGAGTGAGGAGATTGGAGGTGAGATGCAGCTTTTTGTGTCCAGCAAGGTGGTGAACCATGGTTGACGTGCCCATGTGGGAGCTATGAGAATCAGTGTGAGGGATGTTTGTCTCAGATTCCGAACTACCAACAGAACGAGTGGGAGAGGCGGAAAAGCATAGGTTAATATCCCTGACCAGTTCATCCATAGGGCATTGCCTTTGGAGATCTGGCGTGGGAACCTGGAGGCAACGCTTGGGCATTTTGGGTTTTGCTTTGTGGTGAACAGGTCTATGTGAGGAAAACCCCATTCCTGAAAGTATGGGAGGAGAACCCGAGGATGAAGTTCCCACTTATGTATTTGCTGCTTCTGTGTGCTGAGAAGGTCTGCAATCTGATTGTTTATTCCTGGAAGGACGTCTGCTAGGAGACACAATTTGCTGTGTCTAGCCCATTTCCAAATGGCTTGTGCTAGATGTGACAATTGGAGGGAGTGTCTCCCCCCCCCCCCCCCTGTTTTTGTATGTAGTACATAGCTCTCATGTTGTCTGTGCGGACTAGGACAATTTTGCCTAGGAGATGAGTTTGAAAGGCTCAGAGAGCTAGATACACTGATAATAGTTCTAGGTTATTTATATGAAGCCTTTTGTGCTTTAGACTCCACAATCCTTGTATTGTGTGATTGAGCAAGTGAGCACCCCAACCAGTGAGTGATGCATCTGCTGTTAGCACTGTTTGTGGAACAGGGTCGATGAAGGGCCGCCTTTTGCATACATTTTGTGGGTTTCACCACTGCAGAGAGTGATGGGTACAGTCATCTACCAATACTAGATCAGTCAATGGACCCTGCAACTGGTTCCACTGACTTGGTAAGCATTCTTGGAGGGAATACATGTGAAGTCTTGCATGAGGAACAATTACTATGCAGGACGCCATCATTCCTAGCAGTTGCATGTAGATTCTTGCTGGTAATGGTTGGTTGGGCTGAAACTGAGTGAGAAGAGACTGAATACTGAGAATTCTGGATGCATTGGGAGAGGCTAGAGCTTTTTGAGTGTCTATGGTAGCTCCTAGGTAAGTCTGTATGTTGGAAGGCTGCAAATGGGACTTCAGGGCATTCACCGTAAACCCTAGTTGGTGTAGCAACTGGATTGTGGCTTGAGTGTGTTGGAGTCACTTCTGGTAAGTATTGGCTTTGATGGGCCAGTTGTTCAGTTATGGGAAGACCTGGATGTGCTGTCTTCTCAGATGAGCAGTGACTACTGCTAGGCATTTGCTAAACACTGGGAGCAGTGGTGACTCCAAATGGTAGTACTTTGAATTGGTAATGTTGGCCCGCTATCACAAATCTGAGATATCTGTGATGAGCAAGGTGAATTGTAACGAGGAAATATGCGCCTTTTAAGTCTAGAGTAGACATGAAGTCGCTGTAGTAGTAGGAGCACTTGTTGAAGTGTCACTATGTGAAAATGTTCTGATAGGATGTATAGGTTTAGTTCTCTGAGATCCAAAATAAGTCTCAAGGAGCCGTCCTTTTTGGGAATTAGAAAATACAGGGAGTATATGCATGAACCTTGATATTGTAACGGTACAGGCTCTATGGCTTCTTTAATAAAAGAGACTGTGCTTCTTGTTTGAGTAGGTGTAAATGTTCTGGTGACATCTTGTGAGAACGAGGTGGAATATTTGGAGGACTGGTGGTAAGCTCCAGGCAATAACCATGTTGGATAATTCCTAACACCCATTTGTCAGTAGTTATAGACCACCAGATGGGGAGGAATTGTTGCAGTCTTCCCCCGACAGGTGTGGTATAGTCGGAGGGAAATGTGGGGAAGTCGCTGTTTATTTGGGGAAGGGGAATTACGGGGCGTGCTACCTTTTCCTCTCCCCTTAGATTTGTTCCCTCTGTAACCTCCCAAAAGAATCCTCTTAAAGGGGACGACTGATTCTTACCCTTCTAGGTGGATGCATTTTGGTCTGAAGGTGGGGTCTTAGACCCTCCTCCATAAAAGAACCTCGGAAGGGATCCTCTAATGGAAGGGAATTGGAGAGCACCCATAGACTTGGCTAACTTGGTGTTGTTTTTCATTTTTTCTAAACCCTGATCAACAGCAGGTCTAAAAATATGTTTTTTGTCGAAAAGTGTGTTCAGAATTAATTGATGGACCTCAGGCTTAAATCCTGAGATCCTTAACCCTTTCGATGCGCATGACGGAGCGGTTCCGTCATGCGCATCGGTCGCGCTGTGCGTATGACGGAACCGCTCCGTCACGGCCCCGCCCGCGCAACGAACCTTCAGCACGGCGCGGTAATCCGCGCCGCGCTGAAGGGGTTAACCAAGCATGTCATCAAAGAAGAATGCTGTTGTTGACCTCTCTAGCTGCGGTATCAGCAGTATCCAATGCACACCTCATTGACAATTTGGAAATTAGTTTCCCTTCATTTACTAAGTCCTTGGCTCTGGTTCTGTGTTCATCTGGAACATACTGAAGCAGCTGCTCCATTTCATCCCAGTGGGCCCGGTCGTAGCTGGCAAAAAGGCCTTGCGTATTTGCAATGCACCAGTGATTGGCTGCCTGTGCTGCTACGTGTTAGCCAGAAGCATCAATTAGTTTGGACTCTTTATACAGTGGAGGCGTGTCCCCAGATATTTGGAAATTAGATCTTTTATGAGCATTAGATACAACTAGTGAATCTAATGGTAATTGTCCCTTGATAAAACTGGATCAGTAGGGGAAGCCATATATTTATCAATTCTAGCAGTTAATATGCAAGCATGTACAGGATTCTTAAAAATGTCATTTGCGTGCCTCATCATGCCCTTGAGCATGGGAAGTATCTGCGAGGACCTATGTGTGGACCCTAAAGTTTCAAACAAAAAATCTTCCTCTTATGCCTCTTTATGTAGTGCCACTCCATGATATTGTGCTGCCCCGGAAATGAGTTCTTGGTAGGCTACATTGTCCTCTGGTGCGATGGCTTGGCAGGGTGAAGGCCCAGGTAACTCTCTGTTGGGGTATCAATAGTATAGTCAGACCACGGGTCTACTTGTAAATGTGTACCCTCTTCATCAATATCATCATTATCATTGTGAGATTGTGGAGAATTCGGAGGTGTAATCTGTAAAGGATCAGGAGTAGAGGGTGGTGGTGGAGTGGATGACAGTGGCATATGAAAAGGACTGGTGGCCACAGATTTCCTCTTTACAGGAATTTTGTAAGGACTGTCCTCATCTGGAAGTGTGTGTTTTTGAAGTAGGTTAGTGTGTATACGACCTGTATCTGGGTTAATATAGAGATCTTTTTGTTTCTGATCCTTTTTTGATGGGACAACGTCTACATTCGGATTGGACGAGGCATGTTTTGTTTTCGGTGTCAGTGTTTTTGGTGCCGACATATGATGTTGTTTAGATGTGAAAGATTTTGGTTTCGAAGACTGTTTCGCTTTCGGCGTGTAAAGTTTTGGTTCAGAGCCAGATTTTTGCTTAAATCCAGATGGTTTCGGATCCGAAGAAGGCTTTTGGTGAGTATGCACGGAACCGGAAGGCTTGACAGTATGTTTCGGAGCAAAGCCTGGAGGCGGGGCATCGGAAATGTTGTCTCGGTGCCGACCTTGGCCAGATAGCAGAGGTGGTGCCGAAGCCTTGTCTTTATTCTGAGGAAGTTGGTGCGGCAGGGGTCTTTGGTACTCAAGTGACCTCGACGTCGAGGTCTACCTCGAGGTCCGAGCGGATTCCTGGCTGGAGAAGGTTTCTTCTTCCTCTGCCGCTGATGCCCCCACATCTTCTTGATTGGAATGTTCACCTAAGATGTCTGGTGTATCTTCAATACTTTGATGCTGCATTTCTCCATGTCGGGCCCGACGATTGCGAAGAGTTTTCTTCGATCTAAATGATTTGCAGGTGTCACAGTCTTCCACTTTGTGCTCTGGAGACAAGTACAAGTTACACACTTTGTGTGAATCAGTGCACGGATACTTCGTGTGGCACGGAGGGCAAAATTTGAACGGTGCCCATGCCATCGACGTAGAACTGACCTGACGCGGTAACGATACGCGGAGAAGTGGGAATGCGTACTAGAACAATACCGTCGAGGTACAGAGGATTGTCCGTCTAGGAGAACCTGCAGAACGTTTTCAAACTGGAGCCCAGCAACACACGCCCGAACCCGATGTCAGAAAAAAACAATCTAACAATGGAATCGATGCCCATGCACACTAATCACCGAAAGGAGGAGTCACCTCACCTCGTGACTAGAAAGACTTCTTCGAAGAAAAACAACTTGCAAACATCCGGACCCAACACTAACTAGATGGCAGGAGTATGCAAAGCATGTGTTCTACAGCTCACATGCCTCGAACATTGCAGTCATTTCCTTTGGCACATTGGTGGGAAAGCCTGTGGACCGACTCCCTGATCATGAGCTATGGTGGGAACTAGACTATTTACGGTACTTGAGCATGATGGCCACTCATGAAGGACAAACAATTGCAGCACACCATTGGATAGGTGATGTACTGTCAGGTTTTGAAAGGTTTAGTGAATAAGACCCGACACCAACCTTCCGGAACAGATCTAGCGGGGACGATGACGGTTTCTCAATTTCACCCTATGCTGCCAGCAGGGAGTATATGCTAACCACTGCCCTGCACAGAAGCATCCAGGGGAAAAGGGAAAGGGATAACATAATAAAGCAAAGGTAGCAGTCTGCTACAACAGGACCGCTTTGGTCTTCTCTGTACACACAAGAAATTCTGCTCTCTCTTTAGGCAGTGAAATGTGTGTGGTATCCTGAAGGTAGGCAAGACATCAAAAACAAGGTTTACAATCAACCACAATCATACAAACAGTCCCTTAATATGACCCTTGCAAAAAACTCTCCACCCACTCACAAGCTGTACACACTTGAAATGCGGAATATCACACTGCACCAACATATACTATTATGTAGGAGAGTCCAGCCCCTTGATACTTGCTCCGAGCTGGTAGTTACATAAACACCTCAATGTGGTGGAGAGAAAGAATATTTTTATGCTACTTAAGTCAATGAAATTATAAAACTTCTTAATTTCACGAGCAGTCAAGTAATTTACTGAAGCGTGAAAACCCTTGACGTGTCCGCGGTTATTTCACTGGCATAAAGTCTCACAAGGCTTTCCAAAAAAACACAAATGTACCTTAAAGTTTTGCAGCCCAAGAAAAAAACAACAAAAACAAGAAAGGTAAGGTAATGAAAAAACCCCTCTCACGGTTCCAGAGAGCGAGTGCTGCTTCCGAAGCCAGAAGGACGCATTGATGGGGTTGATCAATGGACGCGAGAAGGGAAACTAATCCTCAACCCAAGACTAAAGGTACGTTCCTCCCATATGCGTAGGAACAAGGAAATAACACTGTTTAGAGACCAGAGTAGTGTGGTGCGTTCAGTCCTGAAAGCTTAGCTCTGAAACATGTAAAACAAGCATTGGCATAGACAATAGGTCTCGCTTTTGGGATCTTATAAGTATTTAGTTATGCAGCACAATGTCCTTGGTGCAACAATATCAACTGTTGCATGGCTAAACACTTATAAGGTCCCAAAGGCGAGACCTACTGACTATGCCAAGGCTTGTTGTTTAAAGACTCTGGTCACCGAATTCATAAGTAAACACCATACACAATGTGTTATAAAATAGCACCACACCCAGACAGAGCCTCTCTCAGTCTGGCAGTGTCCCCAGGGCCAGATGGGTCTTCAACCCATGCTGTCTGCTCTGGACATCATGCTTGGTGACTGCAGCACTCTCATGCTAAAAATATAAATATATAAATATTAAAGGATTTATGAAGTCACGTGCAGGTGCCCAGACTAACAGTCTGTTTCAATAAAAGAGCCTGCGGCATGCTGAATTGGTTTCTGTAGGTGGTCTTCCTAATAATAACTGACTGGCGTCTTCCCTCCATCCCTGCCTAAACCCAGAAGCCCCTCTTCATCCTCTAAGGAAGTGGTGACAAATGGCTGGGCGTCAGTGCGTGATAATGCGGCCCCAGCGTGAGCTGCCAGGAGTAGTGGCACGGCCCAGCCCCTGTCCAGTGATCAGAACAAATACAGCACTTGGGGGGGCACTAGAGGGCGCACTGCGGAATGGCTGTCTGCTAAGACAGCTCCGCCAGTCAGGATCATGATCTAGCGAGAAAAGCGATCTGCGGGCATCAAATCGGATCGCAAGTGATAAAATATGCGGTCGGAATAGTGTGTCCAGGTTCTGGATGGGAGCGGAAGGCATGTAGTGCGCCATAGAAGTGGAGAGCTCGAGCAGGTTGAACGGGCAGGCGGCTAGGTCGGCGGTGGACAAGATGTCGGCGCCCGGAGGCAGCCTCCGATCGGAGCGGGCAAGGCGAGAAATGTGGTGAAGTGCTGGGTTGACCTGCGGTGACGCTGTGGTGGCGCCGAGCAGCTGACGATTGCGATTGTGCCGCATTGTCGATGTGAGCTCCGGGCGCTGCACTGAAGGAGCGAGGCTGCTGGGCGGTGAAAGATCGGACATCGGCATAAAATGGCGGCTGCCACTAACGGTGGAGGAACAGCGGGGCCAGTGGTGGAATAGCCCTGCCTTTGAGGTGCCTCAAATTTGATCAACACTGCTGGGAACATGTGCATTGCTGTGGCCTGGGCGCGCTTCGCTGGCGGCACTTGGTAATATTGAATCTGTGGGGCGCACATTGTGAAGGGCACGACTTAAGCGGCAGATGCACGTGGGCGCTGTGACACCTGTAGATGCCATGCCACTAGCTGGCGCTGAAAGAAATGGAGTTATGCGTGGCTCACATGCCGCGCTGATAGTGCCAATAATCGGAGCGACGTCGCTGAGGGGGATGGTGTGTGCTATATTATGGTAATGCAGCCTGATTCCCTTACTGCTTGGCACCTTATCATTTGTGGCTGCTGGAACACGCATCTAATGTTGCTCATAACTAGTGCTAGACAGGCGAAGATTGGCGCTGTGCTGTGACTGGGTTGCTGGGCACGCTCCCCGACTTGCTCTATTGTTGTGGCTGGCTGCGCTGGCTGCAGTGAGGAGTACCAATACCTGCGACGTGACGGATTGCCTACATTATAGTAGGGCCCTGCGTGAGGTGTGTGCTGTTGATGGAGAGAGGGAGAGCTCATGTCAGGCAACTCTGCAGTGGCGGCGATTGGCGCATTGCCACCCTTCAGCGCGACATTCACGGAGGTTACGACGCATCGCCTGGTGGAGTACCGGTGTGCGACAATGGGTAAGCCTGACCGGGTGCAGTCTAAACTTCCTTTTGAGGCGAAAAGACCATGAGGGGTGCAGCGGCACTCTCTGACGCTGAGACTGACGCTGTACCTGAGGCGCCTGCAGGTATGGAAGGAGCTCTGCAGGCCATTCAACAGAGTCTACAAGACATACATGGTAAACTGGACTCCATTACTCTGCGGGTTGACAATATGGCTGCTAAGCTGGAAGGGCACGGAGAACGGCTGGTGGAAGCTGAAAATCGCATTGCAGCGGTGGAAGATGAATCGCGTGTCACGACCCAAAAATGTACAGAAATGGAGATTGCTGGATGTCATAAAAAACAAGGCAGACGATTTAGAGGCGAGGTCGCGACGCAACAACATACGAATCGCGGGAGTTCCGGAATCCACAAACATAAGCCGGATGGAAACGTATGTTGAAGAGCTGGTCCGTAGCGTGTTTGGGGCGGAGGGCCTCTCCACCATCCTTCTGGTGGAGCGTGCCCACATATCCCTGGCCCCGAGACCAAAGCCTGGCATGCCTCTGAGACCCATTATTGCCCGGGTGCTGAATTATCGGGACCGTGATGTCATCCTACGAATGGCTCGTGAAAAACGGCAGATCAGTTATCAGGGTAATGCATTGGAATTCTACCCGGACTTCACTGTGTCAGTGCAGCTAACGCGGAAAGAATTCAATCCGGCTAAAAAGAAGCTGCGTGACTTGGGGATTGAATACGCTATGCTGTACCCAGCGCGCCAGAAGGTGACATACGAGGGCCGCCCTACGCTTCTCCAGACGCCGAAAGCAGCGCAAGACTTCATCAAGAAGATCGGCAATAGGCGTAAGGAGCAAAAGCGTGCAGAGCAGAGACTCGGATTGAATACTCACACGGGAGAAGGTAACTCTTGAGTCATTGGAGGCATGGACTGGTAGGGTTGGTGTCTACACTGGGTGGTGTGCGTCAACTTCTGATACACGGGGGGATGAACAGACTCAGGAGAATGGCGTAGGCCTAGGTATGGCGGATAACTGTTAAAAATGGCCTAACAACTCAGCAAGCTCATATTCTCCCTGAGTTCCGAACTATTGGTGACTCATGTTTCTTCTAATGGTGGAGAGGCTAAGGATGGAGATGCTGCGGAATTTTAGACAGGTGATCCAGTTTATATGAGCACTGATATGGTCCTGCTTCTGCTGAGTGTAAATAGCCGGTATGGATCACATGATTGGCATTATTTGCTGCCCCTGCTGAACTTCCTGTGTTTACTTGCATCTGCCAAGAAATGCTTGCATCAAAAGCCAGCCCTAGGTAACAAAAGTTATTACCTGCACTTAGCTGCCTGTTACCCAAATTTAGTACTGGCACAACTTTCCTACCCAGGCCATATGTCCTAATATGTGACTTCTCAAAATGTGTTTTCCAATCTAGGGTTTTCATAAAAAGAACAAAAGATTCCACTAGATTTCAAAACGCTAGAGAAGTGGGGGGCGCATGGGAGGCGCATCGTCAGATTATGATAAAGCCGGCATGGCTAAATTGTTGATTATTTGTATATCCTTAGTCGAACCTGATAAAGAAGGATATATATAAAATAAAAAGTAACCCACGGAGACCTTCTAAAAAATTCACCAACGCAATATCTACCCCAAAATTAATTATCATCAACCATAATTTGGTTCTATTTACACAGTCAAAAGCGGTGGAAAGATCTATTAAGGCTAGGTACAGTGGACAGCACCTGCCGACAGTATGCTTACTTAATATCAGATGTAAATTCAGGCACTGGTCCACTGTACCCAATCCAGGGCGAAAACCATATTGACAGTTGGATAAAATACTGTTATTTACAGCCCATGTCTGCAAGCGATTAAAGACACCCATACCCAATATCTTTATAGAGCTATCCACCAAAGATATTGTATGCCATTTAGGTGACCACCCTATCGCCTTTTTAAAAAATAGGCAGAACTGTAGATAAGGACTCGGGAATAATGCAACTTTTTAATTTGTATTTATTTATTTATTGCATTGCTAAATTACATACGACAGCATGCACACAGCGCACGCACTGCAACAAAACAGGATAGAACATAGGATACAAGTATTTATCCAGTCCTCCCTTATTACAACGATAAACAGTGATCAGAGCATGCAGAGCAGTTTAATACGTTACCTTTGCAGTTCCAATTAATTTACACTTCCAGGTCTTGCAGATTAATACTAACATGAATATGCCAGTTACTCAAACATTTATGCCATGTCAGGATGCTCCAACAGGTACGCAGTCAGTGGTGACCAAAAGTCCTTAGGTCTGGATGACACAGGTGACTCCTCAGCATATACATCCATTTGATCCATTTGATCAAATATGGGACAGTTCTACCCTGCCAATGCATTGCGACAGCACGTTTTGCAAACAGAGTATAGATAGCAACTATACGTCTGTTACCAGGCTTTATCTATTTCATCAGCCCCAGCAGACAGAGCACCGGTGTGCATTCAACTGTTTCCAGAGTCATGTCAGTTAATACCTGCGTAACGCACTGCCAGAAGACATGTATAGCAGCACATCCCTAGTCCTGGTGCATAAAGTTAACCACATCAGCGCTGCATCTGACACATCTAGCATCTTCCCGTAAATCAAATCTCCTCAGTTGTGCGGGGGTGTTATACAGCTGATGTAAGTATTTAAAATGTATTTTTCGGAGGTTGCAGTTGCCAGTCAAACGCCCGATCAGTGTACAACATACCTCCCAATCCTCCCAGGCCATAGGGACAGCCAGCTCATTATTCCATTTCTCAAGGGATGAGGAGCTAGACACATGATTTTCCCGCTGAGAAGCACAGTATAGTCTATTGATCAGCCCCTTGCTCTCCCCTACAGTCAATACTACTTGCAATGCTTTCAGCATCTGTGGCTCTTGAGAGAACTCAGTGTGTTCTCACAGCCATGCACAGTCTAGTATATATAAACCCATGCACTGACTTATATGCTTGCCCTACCAGAAAATCATCCAGGGACAGGAACAGCCCATTTATATACATGTCCCCGAGCCTAATGACTCCTGCATTTTGCAAGACTCTCATTGCCCCGCATTCCTGCGCTGCGGAGATACCCGGGTGCACAGTAATTTCATGGCAGGCACATACATATACTCTCTCTCCCTGCACAAGCATACAAAGCTCTCCACTCTCTGACAGTGTTCCTGACCATGTTAATCACTTTCCTGGGTCCTCCATCACCTTTGTATAGGACCACAGCGGTAAGCGGGATTGGGAATGTGGTGTCGCAGATCAGGCGCCTCAAACCCCCCCCTTTCAAACGGCAACGTCAGTGTGCTCTAGCCACATCTCGGCTGCTTACCAGTCCACACCAGGGCTAACCAACAGGACTGCAATGTTTTAAAAAGTGCCATATTCAAGGTTATCGGAATGTTAACAAACAAATAGAGGAGCTTGGGAAGAATAGTCATCTTCACCACCGCAATTCTACCTGCCAGGGACAACGGGAGACGCGTCCATCGGGCAACTTGTTTGGTAGTTTTAGCTATCATGTGCCCATAATTCATACTGAGCACCATATCGGGGTCTCTGTGCACCCAAACCCCCAGATATTTTACTGGCGCCGTGGACCAGGCGAGTGGGTACTCCAAGACAGTTTCTTGTGTGCAATCAGTTAGAGGGAAGACAGTGGACTTTGCCCAATTGATGCCCAACCCTGAGTGCCTCTCAAATAGGACGTATTCACGTAGTATGGGTGTTAGATGTGTGGCCAGCTCCCGGATATATAACATCATATGGGAATCCCAGATCCGCACACGCCAAGGGCTCTAGTGACAAATAAAAAAGCATCGGGGAGAGGGGCAGCCCTGCCTGGTGCCCCTACATATTTTGATTGGACATGATACCCATCCATTAACCCGAAACCTGGCTACCGGGCCAGTGTACAAAGGCACACCCACCTCAGGAAAAACGGCGGAATCCCCAATCTCTGCAAGACCACAAACATGTACCCCCATTGAAGAGAGTCAAAAGCTTTTGCCGCATCTAGGAGCAACGCTACAGCCAGGATCTTGGGATCCAACTGATGCAGCACTGTAAAAATGGTACGTAAGTTATGCACTGTTGATCGTTTGGGCACAAATCCAGATTGGTCCAAAAGTATCAAATTTGGGACCAGGCGCTGAAGCCTGTTAGTAAAAATGTTCACCAATATTTTGGTGTCAATATTTATAAGGGACAGTGGCCTAACCTACTCACACCTATTGGCTTCCTTGTCCGGCTTTAACAGTTTTAAAATAAGTGCTTCCCTCAGAGAGGGGGGCAAAATACCAGTCTCATAAGCTTCTGCAAATACCTGGAGCAGCCTCGGAGCCAAAGCCCCAACATACGTTTTATAAAACCCGATAGGTAGCTCATCTAATCCAGACTCTTTGCTGGATGGCAATGCCATTATAGATTCTTTGACATCTACCGTAAAAGGCTGTGTTAAATATACCCGCTGACCGTTGGGACAACCATCCCAGGCTGAGGGTCCAGTAGAGACGACGACTGAAACAGCGGCCTGGCAAGGGCAGGCACCACCAATAATCCAACCTGGACCATGACCCATGCACCATGGACATGAATGTCTCCTCCCTCCCAGCAGGATTACGGCTTTGCCAGATATCCATGATACCCTCGGCCTCCATCAGGTCAGCAAGCACGTGTATGGCCTGCTTCCCCTGCCGTGTCGAGTCAGCAGACAGATCTAACCGAGGATCCAGGTACACATTAAGGTCCCCACCCCATATCACTACGTGGGGTGTATGGGGGGGGGGCATAATAGCCTCCAAATATTGTTGTGGAAGGCTGGGTCGTCTACATTTGGCCCTTAAGTGTTGACAAATAGAACAGTCGTGCCACCCAGTTCACCCTGCACCAGAAGCATCCGACCCTGCTCATCAGCATCACTCTTAATCAGAGTGAACGGTGTGCCCTTTTTGACTAACACTAGCACACCCCTAGAGTACAATCAGTACGATGCTGCTACACGCACCACAGTCCAGCAAGCCCCACTTTGCCTTCCCAATGCTTGGTGAGATGCGTCTCCTGTAGAAACGCCACCTGGATATCATTCTTATTGAGGAAAGCTAACACATTGCGGATCTTTTTAGGGTTGTTGAGACCGCCTACGTTTCATGTTATTAACTTAACAGTACCACCCAGACATGCATTTTCAAATCATGACTTGCAAGATACCACATTAAAGACCTCCTAGAGAGAACACACCTGTTTGATAATGTACTGCATTTATATTTCACTGTACATGCGCAACATATCTCCCTCCCAGCCCCCCACCCACTTCAGCACCCCCAACTTGCTAAAGACTACCCATTAAAATATGAACAACCCCCCCCCCCCCAAAAAAAAACATTACCCTGTAAAAGAGGTGGGGTACACCCATTGGGAAACGCTAGAGTACAGTCAGCCTCCCACTGAGCAGGAAGGTGACCGAACGTGTCCATTGTATCAACGTGACAGTCCAACTAGAGTCCAGAGCCCAAGGGACATCACACATCCAGTGCCCCGATAATGCCCACACAACTGCCAGGAGCTATGCCCCAGGCGTTGGAGCGCCAAAATAGGATGCTTTAAGAGTTATTATCCCCCTCCAGCGAGTAGTCCCCCACAAACCACAACCATCAATGCAGTCAAATGGCAGAAGCAATTCTATAATAGCCTATCAGTGATATGCAGTTCCGGACAAGTGCTTACTGCTCCTCTTCGTCAGGTTCGCTAGCAGTGTCACGGCGCAGTTTTTTCAGGGATTTAGTGTGTTCCATGGCTGCCATGGGGTTATTGTAGATCTTGGCAGTCCCTTCCGACCCAATTCTCAGACGGGCCAGGTAGAGCATAGCGTACGGGATGTTTTCTGCCATCAGCAGCTTTTTGACTGGTGCAAATTCCCTCCTCGCCACCTGAACTGCAGCGGTGAAGTCCGGATAGAAGGCTAGATCATTACCCTGGTAAGTGATTGAACCTTTTTCACATGCCATGCGGAGGATCAAGTCGCCGTCTCAATAATTGAGCAACCAGGCGATGATCGGGCGCGTAGGGGCCCCAGGGACCGGACGAGCAGCCATCAAGGAGTGTGCACGTTCCACAATCAGCACGACTGACAGATTTTCAGGTCCAAAGATTTATTTAAGGAGCACTTCAACGTAGATCTCCAACTTCCCAGTATTGGTCGATTCCGGCAAGCCTGTTATTCTCAGATTGTTCCACCTCGATTTGGCCTATAAGTCCTCATTCTTCGCCTGAATGACTGCCAGAACTTTTCCCATGTTCAGAGCTTTAGTGGACACACTTTGGAGGTCATCTTCAGCTGCAGGGACACGCTTCTCCACCTCGACCAGCCTGGCGCCCTGTTTGTCACGTTTCGCAGACATGTGGTCTATACGCAGATTTAGTGCGTAAATCTTGGCGTCTATCTACTGCAGGTTGTGCTGCATTGCCAGTAGTGTTGTCTCCAACGCTGGGGCAGCTGTAGCCAGGGTATCCAACTCAGAACTTGAGTTATGCCTTTGTTGAGACCTCCCAGGCTTACGCATCTTGAACGTTAGGCGAGGTTGAGTCTTGTCCATTTTGCCCATTGTGACCAGTATCCCTGTCACACCAGCTATGTACACCCAGAGCCACAAGTGGGGTAAGTAGTCACTCCGCAGGAAGGACGACTTGAGCCACCATTATATTAAGTAAGTCCCGGGCCCATGCAGCGCGCCTGGGCTGGGCGACAGCTACGTGGAGAGTCAGCCTCAGGTAGCCACAGTCACGAGCAGCAGCAGCACAGCACCCCCGCTGGGACACACCACCTCCAGGGCACACGAGCTCTGCTTGTACAAGTTCCTCTACAAGCCGGAACGCCAATGCCAGGCCCACCAGTCACCAGCTGTACCGCCTTCAGTCAGGGCCCAGATTTCCACCACGGGCTGGCACATGCGGCTGTAATGCAGTCAATCACAGTATATCGTAGTGAACCACCACGCCCGCGCCATGTTAGGCCACCTCAGGAGGCCCGATACACTCCGCTTTTCATGGGCCTAATCAGTGAAGAATCCTCGCTGCCCGCTGCGCCCCACTCCAGGGAGACAGCACAAGTAGTCGGGGAAAGCACCTTCCCTGTAAAAGCAGCCTTCCAGGAGGCTCAGCCCTCACTGACAGGCCTCACCTCCATGTCCCTTTGTCCCCATAATGGCAGTTCTCGCTGTAGCACCAAAACTGTATGACAACTGCCACATAACGCAGCACTGCTGCCAATGGAAAGCAAGTCCCCGGAGCGCAACAGCAGGCATCTGCGTCTCTCTGGTGAGGCGAAGGCAGCACGGCCCAGATAGACCCTCACAGTGGAGATAGTTTACAAAATGTCAGAGAACACATGTGTCGGCAATGCATATAAAGTTATGACAACACCTGATATTAGATGCGATGAATGACTGTGATTTAATCAGTTAAACAAGTTTTTAGTCAAAGGATCAACAATTCAAATGCCAGAATATATGTCAACATCAACTTTTTAGTTAAAACAGGTGCAAATAGGGTGACGAGTGCAAAATTGGGATCAGTGCAAGTGATGTGCAAGGGTAAGGTAGTGCATATAGATGCATCCACAATACATTTAGGGACCTATCCTGCCAGTCTACTGGCAAATCCAACAAATGCAACAACATAAACAAAGAAAACAGTTATAGAATCACTGTCAATCCGGTTTGTTGTGGAGGAAAAGGAGAAAGTCGACGTTTCGACCCCTATTAGAACCAGCAAAGTGAATGTCTTGGAAGCAGGGTCTTCTTCAGGACCAAAGGATAGAGGGGGGGGGGGGGGGGGGGAATTTGCGCACCTGCATCAGCAGGAGAGTTTCGAGCTGGAGGATGAGATTGTGGGCCAGCGTGGCTCCATTGGGGGTTGAGTCGTGCACCATAGAAGGTAAGTAGCTATGGGCGTCTGATCAATCAGTAGTGAAAGCAAAAGGTTCAAACGTAACCTATGGCTCTGGGGAAGCGTCGATACAGCTGACGCTGGCCCACACTCTCATCCTCCAGCTCGAAACTCTCCTGCTGATGCTGGTGCGCAACCCCCCACCCCCCTCTATCCCTTGGTACTGAAGAAGCCCCGCTTCCAAGACATTCACTTTGCTGGTTCTAATAGGGGTCGAAACGTCAACTTTCTCCTTTTCCTCCACAATACACCGGATTGACAGTGATTCTATAACTGTTTTCTTTGTTTATGTTGTTGCATTTGTTGGATTTGCCAGTAGACTGGCAGGATAGGTCCCTAAATGTATTGTGGATGCATCTATATGCACTACCTTACCCTTGCACATCACTTGCACTTATCCCAATTTTCCACCCGTCACCCTATTTGCACCTGTTTTAACTAAAATGTTGATGTTAACATATATTCTGTCATTTGAATTGTTGATCCTTTGACTAAAAACTTGTTTAACTGATTAAATCACAGTCATTCATCGCATCTAATATCAGGTGTTGTCATAACTTTATATGCATTGCCGACACGTGTTCTCTGACATTTTGTAAACTATCTCCACTGTGACTTTTCTTTTGTGTACCACTATATACCCGAGTCCAGTGGTCTATCGGGTTACCCCATTGATACATAACCCCAGATAGACCCTCAGGCAGCAGTCAGGGCCCCGCAGCGCCCGCGAACTTACTGTGAGCACAGGCGAGCAGAAGCCCGCAGCACCAGCGAGCTCTGCACAGCCACAGAACTGCCGGTCGTAGCCTGGGAGGCATGCAGTTCTCTACCGCGCACAGTGGCTGCCATGCTGAATCTGCCACCGTGCCGCTTCAGGCAGAATTCTCTGCACCACCTCTGTCTTCAGGATGCAAATCATTCCAAACATCACCCAGGCTCTTCAACAATGCTGTGCCATATTTTATAGCACTGAATACCACATTATGAGGTAGGATATTGGGCGGATTAATATTTCGGCTGCAGAGCTGCACTAAGGCGCAGCCATCTTGCCGCATGCCCTCTGGCGCCGGGAAATAATGCAACTTAATGAATTATTAAAAATATTTGCTAGTAGGGGTCCCCAGAGTTCAGGATTACATTTATAAAGATTCATAGGGATCCCTTCGGGACCTGGTGCCTTGCTACTGGCGCTGGCTCGTATAGCATATTCAACTTTCCCGGTGGTAAACTGTAATAGGATGGGTTCAGTAGAAGATATAAAGAGCTGTTACAATAAAGCCTCTCGTTTGATATCCCTTTCTAAGTAATAAATACAGGCAAAATGCTCAACCCAATCCTGATCTGCGATATTACAAATTAAAAGGGGGTTCGAAGTGGCATTGCGCAAAGAGAGCCTGTTTACTGTTTCCCTAAAAATCTTACTGCACTTTTGTGCCGCAGCCAGTTCTAGCACTTCCCAGTTCTTAAAAAAACGATGTATGTTTCTTTTCTTTAATAGCGGATCTGTAAGACTTCGTAGACTCTTGGATCGCCACTGCATCCTAAGGAGATCTGACTAATATTTGTTTTCAAATGACGATTATCGGCACAGCATTACCCGTCAAACCACCGTGGGTTTTCAGAAACAGATATCTGGGGTTTCAACAAAGAATTCTTGATAATAATACATAGTTGCTGATAACAATAAGATAACTCATCGCTAGATTCATCATCTAGGCGTCCCCCAAAAAATTATAGGTTCCTCTTCAATAGATCCATGAGTAGCCAAGAGATCTTTAATACGCCAAACTAACCTCAAGCCATTTTTGGATTATGTGCTAATACCATCATCCAATAATGGGTTTTTATCCCTAGATAATGGGGGGGACTCCTTCAATATAGAGGGCATTGTGATCACTCCACTGGTCCATTCAAGCAACTAAATCCCTCTGTAGGAAAGTAGGACCTGCCTCTTATGTTGCCCCCACTTTTTTTATCTGAATTTTACACTGGTTTCTGGCTATAGTCTGGCTGGGAACCAGCCTCTCTGTTCTCTGTAAAACAACATGGACTGCATATTAGGTGCACTAGTGATTGGATACTGTGGTGCCTTATGAGTCCCTAGTATATGGTACCTTAGGTACCAAGGGCATAGGTACTTCACAGGCCTACCAGGGGCTGAAGCATGTATTATGCCACCCCTGGGAAGCAGACTAAATTTGACACCGCAGGCCTGCTACTGCAGCCTGGGTGAGGTGGTGCTAGCACTCCTCACAGAGATATAGGTTCCCTATATCTCTCCTGCACACACATTTAAACCTATCAGTCACCCCTAAGGCAGGCCCTATCAATCCTGAGGGCAGGGTGCTTGGTTTCCATGTGAGGGGGTGCCTCTGCCTGAGCAGGGCCCCTCTGCAGCTCTCAGAGTCCATTCTCTGGGGCTGTTTGTGAATGCGGTCAAACCATTAAACTCTTAAGTGCATTATAACCTCGCGGTAAATGCTATTTTTGGGATGGCTGCATCAAAACATGTCGTGTTTGGTGTCAAACGCTTCGGAATCATACCCCCACACCAGTAACTGGTGTGGGAGTACGATACCACCCTTCTAGAGGGATAGACATGTACCTACTGTGGAAACACGGTAGAATCCTGAAGAGCCCGGCATCACAAAAAGGATGCCACCAGTCACAGACACTGGGCTGCCCTCCTGCTGATGACCGAAACTCGCAGTGAAGGAAGCCCAACAATAGGTATCCTCCTCCCAGACAGGGTTTAGTGTATTGGGGCTGGGGGGGTGCACTCCTAGAGTGCTCTGAAGTCCTGCACAGGGGGAGCAGTAGGCTCCTCTGTGCATACACCAGTTCAAACCGGCTCAGGGGCTCCCTGCTCTGGCGCAAAACTGGACAAAGGGAAGTGGGTGTAGCCACCCACTCCCCTGACCCTCCCATAGGTGGGGTCATAGAGCTAGTCCCTCCCTTCCTTCCAGTATAAGTTAGGGAACCCTTGCCATTACAAACTAGATACCCCTGGATGACGCTCTGAAGATGAATCCCGGACCTTCGACGGTCAACTACCTCTGGAAGACGGAAGAATCTCCCTTGGAGTCAAGGAGTGACTCCCCTGCTTGGCAGGCACCAAAAAGTACAAACTGCGGTCGCAAACGCCATCACTCCCGCCGGAGCCCGAAGTCCCTGCAGCCCAGGAAGAGGATTTCCTGACTTCTCCAAGGCCATCGTGAGTCCCCAGCGACGCTGTGGCAAGTGGACCCCACGAGTGATGAGGAACCGCAATCCCTGGGTACCGTGCAACCCCTTCACGACGTTCTACGAACCTGTGCATTGGGCCATGTGTGGTCCAAGCCTCTAGCAGGGATCCCTCCAAAGATCAGAGGCCTACCCCGTCCTAAGTGACCGTGGGCCCCTGTTGAGTGGATCCTCCTGAGGCGTCTTCGCGATCCCTTCCCGGTTGGCTTGTGGGTACCCTGAAGACTTTTCTACAGTTCCAAGGGCTCCCCTGGTTGCTCCAGGCCTGCCCTGACTTACCCTCGCTGGGTGAGTCCCTCAGACATTGCTGGTCTGCACCGCTGACTTTTTGTCCTTTCCACAAGACTTGCTGTTACCAAGGCTTGTTGGCTCCAATCTGGTCACCGACACGGCAGTAAGCTGCAGACTTCGTGTGACACGCCGAATCCAGCTCCTGGTCGTCGTCGACGCCTCCTGGACCTTGTGGCTGAAGAGTCAAGACACCCGTGAATCACCTGAAATCACCCGACGACTGTGGGCATCCATCTGCCTTGCCCCGGGTCACTGCCAAGTGACTTTGAACACTGTCCCCTCTGCTTTCAGGTCTTCCTTCTTCTGAATCCAGGATTGGATTCCACCTGACACTTCTTCTGTCTTCACAAGCAGCAAGTCTTCATTGGCTCACAATGAAAACGACGCCGCGACCCGACACCAAAAGGCACCTATGCACCCGGCTTCCCTGGGTGAGGTAACTCCAGCACTACGGTGCTCCTGTGGGTGCTGGCTCTAGAACTACTTACCCTGTAAGTGACTTGCTTGTAGACTCTCCCGAAGTATCCTTAAACTCTTAATTTCCAATCGCGACTTGCTCCATTGAAGTCAATAGGGATTCGCGGCTGTGTTAACACACTGCATGCGTCCCCCGTGGGTCCTTTACTTACCTGCCTTGGGTGGTTTGTGAGGCCCCAACGTTTCTGAAGGCCCTAGGCCTTGTCCCTTTGCAAGTCGTTATCTCGAAGTCTCTTTTTTACTATATGGTCTGGTACGCCCCTAGGGCCCCAGCCATATTTGTGCTTAATTTATTGTGAAACGTTGATTTGTGCATATGTTCCTGCCTTCTAATCTCATAAAGAGATTAGTAGAGAGTTGTTTAGTAATAAATACATATATATATTTGATATATATACCTGGGGGAGGAATGGCCGGGCAAGATAGCTTGAGAAACCATTGCATATTATAGGTTCTAAGGCCCAAGTTCACTGAAAAGCAATACAATCACAATGTTTTATAAAGGCAAGCTAATCTGGGTTAAAGATCTCACTTTTGAGCCCAGCCACATTCCAGCTGATCAAGGAAAAACTGTTGGCAACACCTAATTCTCTTCCCTGCAACTGTGCAACTGGAGATATAGAATTACTAACTATATACTAGTGTTGAATACATTAACCACAATATATTCGACAGGAACAATTTAACTATTACTTGTTTACAGAGCAACCATTCCATTAAATCTAGAAGACAATTCACAGGTATTGACACAAAGGGACTTACGCTGAGTACCACAGCCGTGATATCTGGGACAAAAATAGAATTGCTCTTTTGCAAAGCAACATATCCATTAAATCAGTTAGACGGTTTACAGATATCGACACAAAAGGGCCTTAACTGAGATCTATTTGCATGGTCCAAATTGTCAAAGACAGAGTATCTGTTTCATCATTGCTTTTTTGCAGAGCAACTATTCCTTTGAATCCCAAGGACAGTTAACTAACATTAGGGCAGGGAGTCCTAAAATAGGGACCCATAAGACGTCAATCCTGATCGTCCAAATTTGCTAAAGGTGCAAATCAATTATAGTAACTAATATTAAAATTATCAGTAGATAGGTGCAATGAAGGACCCCAGGGCAACTGAGTGTGACTCAAAATGGAGCAGACTATAAAAAGAACACGTGGGAGAGACAAGACATAATTCTCCCCACAATCACTGGGTGTCAAAAATTCACGATGACAAAATCCCCATGAATACTCTTATGAGTCCTGCACACTGAAAGTGAATTTTTAACCAACAAATGACACACCTTAATATGAAGTTCAGTAGGAGACTCTTTGTAAGAATTTGACACAGGGGGTACACCTGCTAAAACAAAAACATATGGACAACATGCAGGTGGCAAGTTAATCACCGGTAATTGAGGATATCTTGTTACAGACTGTGAGATCCTGGTAGTGTTAGTCAATACTTGAATAGGGACAGCAAAACTTGGAGCACTAGAAACCTGAGCTGGAGTGTCCAAGGACTTGTTAGACTGCAGATGCAGTGCAGAGCTCTGGCAGACATTAGCCTTTGTTGGTACTTGACTCAGTCACTCACTAAAGGGGGAGGACAGCTCTGAGCTTACACATCAGCTATATCGACACTCTTATGCAAGGCCAGAGACTTGTTCTAGAGAGCTTCTTGTTGCTCCAGACTCATGGATACTCCTTTCCCAACCATTGACTCCAAACTATCTAATCTTTCTATTAAAGGCTTCAAACAGTCATTTAAAATTGAGGTAAATTTACAAAACATTGGGTCCCACAGGAAGTCTTGCATTTGTCCCGTATGATGGGTAGCACCCAGACTTGACTTCGGAGTGAAAGGAGATATCGAGTCCGTCAGTCGCCTGGATTTTCGCTTGCTCTTGGTAGCCGGTAGATTTACTGGTGGTGAGGTAACTGAAATAACCTTGCTAGACATAGGGACACCAATTCCACTTGGGCAGATTCTCTGTGCGGGAGTTTCAGAGCTCGACATAACCCCCGCTTGTTGTTCATTCCTTGCCACTTCTCTGTCTCGTAAACCATGATTGGAAAGGGTAGACACTCCCACACCCCCCAGTGACAAACACCTCTCAGCTAAATCAATTTCCTTAGAGACTGTGCTCACCGCTCTCGCCAAAAAGGAGTGAATTGTGGTGGAATTGTGGATTCCTTAGATGAGATACGTTGCAGCCTATAGTTCAAAAGGAGGTTCCTATACTTATTCCAATTAAATCCTCCTAATTTCCACAGTTGCAAACTTCCTGAAAAACCAAATGGAGGGGCCAGCCCAGCTTCGTCAGCCCATGTAAGGGTGCAGACGGCCCGCTCTTGGCCTGGTCTTCTGAAGTTTATGGCGCTCCGGCACCCATGAACAGTGTTGCGGCCTCCTTGCCAGGCATGCTGGGGGGTGTAGTCTCTCTCTCCCCCCCAGCAGCACAAACAAAAGTGGTAGGCACGGAGGCAAGGTTTGACAGTTAAACAGAAATTAAATCAATGCAATAAACCCTACATGCTCATAAACCTAGTGAAACTCAAGGTCATCCACAATGGCAAGGCACATTTCTTTGGGAAGCCAAAGGAGATCAAGGACTGGCTGGAAATTTAGAGGCTGGGAAGTCAGGCCCCATAGGATCACCAATCAGCAGGACAGTCTGCCCTGAGTGACTACCCTCTTCCCCCACAAAAGAATAAGTCGATGGAAGAGATGGCAGGGGATATGGTCCAGGGCTGAAGGAACCATGCTTCGGAGAGATCAGGCGCCTGCCACTGGTGAAGACACAGCACTAATGGAAGATCTATGGTGCCTTGGCACGCCCCCCAAAGTGTGCAGTCAGAGAACCCCAATCCTGAATGACTGCCGATATCCTGGAATGAGCTTACATTGCCCATGGAACAGGTAATTCCCATATGGGAACAAACATTTTTGGAGGGCTCTTTCAATACATTCAAATGGCTGCTGGGTTGGCGTTACTTCTCCTGTGATATTAATGCTGGGGATATTCCTCATTTCATAAAACCTCCCATAAATGTAAAAGAAGGTGGGTTGAGGTGACAGATGATACAGTTCTAGAAGTGAAGGGAAGGCGGAGTTGAAAAAGTGTTGTTGCTATGTTGCTATTTGTTTCCACACATGGCAGTGCATGAACAGTTTATTTTGATACATAATGCAGACAGCTTGGGATACACCAGGGTTAACCAAAATGGCTAGCCAAGCAAGTCTCTAACAGCGGCATTTCTCATTCACAAATAATTCCCCATACAAATGTCAAAGGTCCACAACGACGACCTGATAAGATTCATAGTAGTTGAGGAAACAACTGGGGGTAAAAGATGGACACTCACTAGTGTATGCACACAACCCACTCTAGTAGACTGCACGTTAAAGGCACTGGTGTTGCTCCAATCTCCGTTAGGTTTAACGGTGGTAGGAGGCGGCTTTGTTTCATGGTCCACACCAGGGATATATTGATACCTCACAGGTCTGTCACCCTGAACATGTGGGCCTGATAGATTGGTCTGACTTGGTCCTGAAGATGTATGCACCCCAACAATACAGAATTCAAATATCAGCTCAGCACTGCATAACTCCTTCATAGGAATAGGCTTTTTCTCCCTGCTACTGACATAGAATGCATATTGGAGGCTTGCAACCTTCCATGAGTTTTAACAGACCATGCACCTGTTCAGATTCAGATCAGACACTTTTTGGTACAACAGGCAGAGTTGTGGAGACAGCGTGCATGTTGGCTCAAGAAAGCTGATTTCCCAGAAAATCTGCATCAGGAGGTAGTGGACTATTTTGAGCAAAATATCAGATTGGTTGCCTTTCGGACTATGATTAGGGAGGCATTTAAGGAAAGTCATACACGGGCAGGCTATATTCTACCTGATCAGGGACAAGAAAGCATATGAAAACCCGAACCCTAGAGAATAGTATTTATGAACTGGAAAGAGAGCAGGCTTCAATGAGGGGATGCACGTCGACTGAAGCTACTGAGCTTAACACTTAGGCAGGAATTACTCGACTTGGCTGCCTTGACGTGCACTGCTACTCAATACAAGATGTATGGACTAGAGGAAAAAGCAGGGAAATTACTCTATTGACGATTAAGCCACTTGCAGCCTGGATCTGAAGGGATGCATTATAAAGCAGATTTAGGTGGTAGATGTCAAGAAAGAACAGAATCTCACTGTACAATGACAACAACTACTTCAGTTACATCAAGTACCATGCAGCTTCTATGCCCAGACTAACACATATACTGCAGGTGTGCGGGGGGACCGCCAGCTTGGTTATCAACTGGGACAAATCAAGTCCATGTGCTGGTGATGAGCGATCATTTTAATCTCAGGGCAACAGACTATTTTCAATATCTAGGCATGCATATAGCACACAGCAGGCGAAGAGCTTGAGATTTAATAATAGCATCGCTGTTTAGGAGAGTTAAACAGGGAATGGAGGAATAATGCTCTCTCCCCCATAATACTGATCGCAGAGGCGCCCTAATTAAAATTCTTTCCTTCATCTTCTTTATGAACTACAAAACATCCTACATGATATATAACAGTACTCCTTTTAATTTCTGCAGTCCGCAATTAAGGGCTTTCTTTGGTTTCGGGAAACACCCCTTTTTTGCATTTTAAAAATGTGTACTCTCACTGTACAAAGGGGAGTTGGACTGGTAGACATTAAATTATATTACCAGGCCTGCCAACTGGTGCCTATAAATGAATGGCTCTTTACAAACCGCAAAGACCCTGCATTAACTCTGGGGTGTGTGGAGAGATTTGGTATACTCAACTTGCTCCATGGTCAGGCATAGCGATATGTCTACAAGTTAAAGGGCTGCCCCCATAAGTCTTATAAGGTTTGAGGCCTGTGTTGGCAATATCATCAAGTAATGGATCCTGGCCTGGGGGATGACTGCGAGCAGGTGTGACTATTACTGTTAATCTTGGGCATTGATCAGGACTAGATTTCATATAACAACTGTACATAGCTTTATACAGTTTAAGTTAATACAATGTGATAAAAAAACAGTATGAGGATACAATGGTTAAGTGGTGGCACATCATCTAAACCACAGGCTGCACAAGCTCCTTTAAGGGTGGATTAAAGTAGTTTTGCGAGGAGTGCTGTCATGCTATTGCCCACAACATCCTCTAGAACTACCATGCCCCGTGTAATGTCAGAAATGCTAGTGGGGCTGCTACACAGACTAAAGAACAGGCCTGAGGAGTTTCCCCTGAACTTCCAATACTGCTGGTGGAACTGAAATGCAAAGGATGACGGTCCTCAAGGAACAGGCTGAATGTAGCTCATCCTTCCTTGAAACGTTCTAGAGTGAAAAAAGATTTCTCACCAAACTGGTGAAAGTCACTGAAGAGCAATTCCATAAAGTTCCCTTTGACATCTCCAGAGAATCTGGTGGAGCACATCAGAGCCTAGAGGTGGATGGAGATGAGCTGCCTCTTTGAATCCACTGTGTCCAGATCAGAGTGAAGTATTTGGTCTACCACATCCTGCCCAATGTGCGCAGCTTCTGTAAAATTGACAAAGACATTATCAAGGAGATTTAGAAAATAGGATATGTGCAATCTCCCACGAAAAGTGGGAATAACTAGCGAAGTCAAGTTGCTTTCATGTATTGAAGGCCCGTCTCCCAGAGAAGGTGGCCTTCTTCGCCATGGTGTTATCGTTTTCTAACTCCCTGTCAGGAGAAGTGGGGAAAACAAGTGTGGGAAGAAGACACCTGAATCACAAGGTTATCTGGGGAGAGTTGGACTATCAGAAATTCTGATTCTCCAGGCACTGGACGAAGGCAGCGAGCAACTTTTTCAATGTAACTGAGAAGGGCTCATTGGCACCCCATTTAACCCCCTTCGTACAGAGGAAAACCCGTTGACATCATCCACACTACCTCTTTAGTGCATGGATATGAAGGGGTCATCCCCCTACTGCAAAAGAAAATATTTCTGGTTAAAACAAGAGAAACATTAGCTTTTGTGAAATCAATGTCAGGTTGCGTCCAGACTTTGAGTTTATTTTTGTTGCTGTGATGGGCAGCAATCTGCTCTCCGTGCATCTATCACTGTAGGATGGGCAGCATCGGAGAAAAAAAAAACATGTCCCCTTCCCAGCGGTTGTCTTCCCAATGTGGTTGCCTGATTGGAGATCGCAGCAGGCAGGGATCTAGTCTACTAGACACCAGGTTGATTTTACTGCATGTGGAAGCGCTATCCCAATCTAAAATAAAAGAAAGAGTGGGGGTGGCCCTCCCAGGCATCAGGCAATGACCCTACGCCATAATGAGCTCCACATGCCAGTTCATTGGCCCCAAAGGCTCCTTAAGGCCCTTAGACTCGTCAGAGGAAGCTGGAGTTTTTTTTCCAGAATATGTCCAGCATCACATTGGCAAAGACCACAATCTGTGCAGTGTCAGTGTCAGTGCCAGGAGCTGGAAAAGCAGAAAGTGAAGCAGAGCTCCATGTCTGTAGTATTCACCAAATCAGGCATCAATGGTATCTCCACTAATTCCAGCTCCAAAGTCAAAGCCAGGGTATGAAGCCACCGAAAGTGAAATGTACTGTGGAGCAAAAATGACATTGGCAAGTCTATGGGTCCCTTCTGTACCTCTTGTGCACCTTCTTAAAAAACCTCTCACTTTCTTGGGAAGAGGCCCACTTCAGGTACATGCCTGACAAATGTGAATGGGAGTGAGACCTAGAATTGGAGCGATGCTGCTTTCCTCTGCATTCATTCGCAGCCTGGGTTATTAAAAGCTTAACCTCCTGCTCCTTGTGGGCCTTGGTGTACGTAGGACCACACTCTTCGCATGACTGGGATTTGTGCTTAGGGCCCAGGCATTATTAGCAGAATAAGAGTGACAAATGGCACTGCCTAAAACCTAAAACTGTGGGGGAGACATCCATACTAAAACCCTGCAACGCTGTGCCAAAGAGTGCAAAAAAAGAAAGGAAATGATGTCCAGCCTCCTTTAGCTTAACTTTTCACAGATAAGCTGGTCCTACAGACTAAAGCTTCTTTCTTTTCGAAGGTGACAACTCCATTTCATGTGGGTCAAATCATCACCTTACTGACATTCTAACCACTTTCTCATGCCACCAAAGACGAGTAAATACAGCACCTGTTTGGACCCTTGTAGAGCTCTACAAGAAGGGAAAGGTGATTCAGATGAGAATTTCCCTGTGCATCAAGATCTAATAAACCCTTGTCACGAAGTGGCTTCCTGAAAGCATCAGGACCCATTCACCAGGACTATGGCTGCATTGCCAGTGCTGTCTTGAGGCACTCTGGGCATTGGACATTTGGCACGCTGCAACTTGGGCTACAGTCCACACTTTGGCCAGGCATTATTGCCTTTACTCCTGTGTCCCAAGAGATGGCCATTTTTCCATATTGTTATTTCAGAATTTCTTCTTTTGACCACCTCCTCAGACCCACCACCTGGAGAAAATGCTTGGAAATTGATTCGAGAGGTCAAGGATGAATCTGCAGATAGAAATATCCATCACAAAAATAAGTATTACCTTCAGGAATAATCTCTCTTGTCGATATTCTTTTTACCAGCAGATTTCTCACCAATATCGCCTGCCTCCCCCTTCTGAGGAGTGGTCATGAGACTCCCAATAAGGTCCCAAATTAGCTTTAATATACTGGAATTCTATTATTCTCTTCAGCCAAATCTCCACCTCTGTGTGCATAGAGAAAAGGACAGGGGAACTGACATCAGTCGACCAAGGAAGCCTCATCTATGGATCTGTGAAGTCAAATCTGCGGGGGAACTCAAAGCTGAGAAGGATCCAAGGCATAGCAAAAAAATTCCAAAGTGTCCTGGTCCTGACTCGCACCCCGACACTTTGGACACGTATTCAAGAGGTGAGTAATTTGCAAAAAGAATAACCAGCAGAAGTTAAGATGCTGTAATGTAAACTAAAGTAAAGAACCAAACTCTTTGAAATTTAACACAGGTTGCTGGTTAACCGTACCACATACATACCTGTTCAGATGTCTTGTAAAAGGCAACAGAGGCATTCACAAGTTTCAGACGGTCTTCCATCTTAAGCATCAACTGCTGCCAGTGAGAAGCTACTTTTTCAGCGCAGTCCCGAATCATGTCCATGTCATAATGATTTGCTTGAAGCATAGCCTCTGCTTTCTGCTGAACTTGCAGAGCACTCTGATGAGTCTTCTATTTTCATAACAAAAAGAAACCAGGAACAAATTAATCTTTACCTGCACTTTTGTTAAGTCATGTGTTTTTTTTTCTATGCAACACACCATATAAACAACTGCCTCCCAATTAAGAAAGGAAGAGTTCAAAGTTAACATTTCTCTGGGTTGATCACTATCTTAATTTCAAAATGTTTGTGGGGTAGTGGGACAGTCTCATACTTTAGATATTTCAGGACTAACTGTCATTCTAAGCTGAAGACAAAGTAATATGCTGTTAAGGTCACAATATGTTGCCTAACCACCTCCAAAATGAGTGTTTTAAAAGTCAGTGTGTGACGAACATGTGGTATATACACTGTACACTGGTTCAAAAAAGTCAGGTAGAAAATACGTGGAGTATTTGCTAATTGATGTGAACTCTACTTATTACTACTAAATGTTCTGCCTAAAATATGCTTTAAACGCTAATCAAAAAATAATTTGTAAATTTTATTTACAGAGGTAAATTATATACTGAATTTGTTGTCATGAAAATAAGCAACAATTAGTTTTAAAATACTGATAGTTTCAAATATAGGAAATCAATCAAACAAATAATTTTGAATCATATATTTATTAAAAACAATTGAACTGGGGGGGCGTGGCCTAGCAAGCCACTATGGCGGACGTGTGTTAGGCCAGCTCCGTCCAGCCCGCCTGTTATCCTTCAATTATCCTGGTTCCCCCGACACCCCAGCAATCTTGAGGAAGCTGCTGCGGCGCTGCCCTCCCCAGCGGACACCCCACGACATTCTGTGGCGCCCACGCACGATTTAGGCGGTGACATAGCGCCGCGCAAGGGCGAGGCCTGGTGGCGCGGGAGGAGCCGGGGCGCTGCGTGCCGATATCCAGAGGGCATCGGGAGCTGCGTACCGCACCGAGCCCGCCTGCAGGAGGAGACGTCAGATCGTCAGATCGGGTGACTGCGGGGACCGGTGCTGGAGGGAAGATTGCCGGCGATTCAAGAGCCTTGCCAGGTGTCTGGCAGTGCGTCACCCGGAGACCGGTCGGCATCCAGAGAGAGCGGCATTGGCGAAGAAAACTGCAGTGTGGCGGCCGTGGCCTGGCTCCTGGGCTCCGTGAGTGCTTCTCGACGGCTGGCAGCAGGGGGAGCTCAGCAGCACGGTCATTGGAGTAGCTGCGGAGGTTCTCCCCCCCTTCATCGGCTTGGTGTACGGCGGTGCCACGTGGCGGCCAACTGTGAGGTCAGCATTGGACCCCCCCGCACCGCGAGCACCAGCAACGGTGGCCTGCAGAGACTTGACCCCCGCCTGCTTGCTTGAAGTTGGGCCCGGGCGGCCCAGGAAACATTGTGGGCCGGGGTCAGCGGACCCATCTTGGACCTGAGACGCGGCCTAAATGGGGCCGCGGAAGACGACGTGGTGGCCGGACCGGGCCACGGAGGTGAGGAGAGAGGGGGTGCAATGAGTGCGGCAGTCGGGGTGCAGTCATTTGATGGGGGTGCAGAGCAGGCTTGCCGCAGCGACCTCCCTCATACACGAGGCGGCATTCAGAGGTAGGCGGAGTACCTTGGCAGCAGGGATCAGCGGCACGGTCGGGCCGCGTGGGGTGAGACTGAGAGCTATATCCTTCTGCCCTGGGGACCCCTGCTTTGAAGGCCGACCGGGCTGAAATTTTCTGACAGCCGGCATTTGCGGCACCTAGTGAGGCCACCTGGCTGACGGTGCGCTTCGACCTGCACTTTTTCACGGACACTATACCCATTGTGTGGGGTCCCAGGAGGAGTCGGACCCCTGGAGGTGACTCATCGGGCCTTGTGTCTCCGCATTTGCACCTAGCCCAGCCTCATTCAGGTCTGCGAGAGGACCCCAGAGGCAGCCATGACGAGAGACAAGGGTAGTGGGTCTACTAAAGATGGCCCCATTGATAAATTCACCGGTCCGGGAGCGGCGGCTGGTGCTGCTGGGGGTCCGCCGGAGGCCATCCCAGACAACGTAGCCCTCATGGCAGCCATCATCCAATCCAGGGACATCCTGGATGCTAAAATGGGGGCGGTTGGGTCGGATGTCATGCTGCTGCGACAAGATCTAAGCAACGCTGTGTCTCGCATCACAGAAGCTGAGACCCGGATCTCTGGAGAGGAGGATGAAGTCACAATACTGAAGCAAAAAATGGCGAGCATGGAAACGATCCAGAAGGGATTGGTGCACCGTGTGGAGGATGCTGAAGGGCAAGCCCAACGTAACAACCTGAGATTCGTGGGTTTTCCGGAGGGCTGTGAGGCAGGCAACATGGAACGCTTCCTCATGCAGTGGTTAGAAAGTTGGCTCCCACCGGACGCTATGTCACGATGCTTCGTCGTGGAGCAGGCCCACCGGGAACCCATGCAGAAACCGGCCAGTAATAGCAAAGCTCCTGAACTATCTGGACCGTGATGCTATACTGAAACAGGCCTGGGCCAAGGAACCTCTGCTGTATGAAAATGCGCGCATCTTAATATTTCCCGATTATACACGACTAGTACAGCAACAGAGCCAATTGTTCATGGCCGCGAAGGCCCGACTGAGAGACCTTAAACTCCCATATGCCCTTGTGTTTCGGGAGCTGCGTACCGCACCGAGCCCGCCTGCAGGAGGAGACGTCAGATCGTCAGATCGGGTGACTGCGGGGACCGGTGCTGGAGGGAAGATTGCCGGCGATTCAAGAGCCTTGCCAGGTGTCTGGCAGTGCGTCACCCGGAGACTGGTCGGCATCCAGAGAGAGCGGCATTGGCGAAGAAAATTGCAGTGTGGCGGCCGTGGCCTGGCTCCTGGGCTCCGTGAGTGCTTCTCGATGGCTGGCAGCAGGGGGAGCTCAGCAGCACGGTCATTGGAGTAGCTGCGGAGGTTCTCCCCCCCCCTTCATCGGCTTGGTGTACGGCGGTGCCACGAGGCGGCCAACTGTGAGGTCAGCATTGGACCCCCCCCCGGCGCCGCGAGCACCCGCAACGGTGGCCTGCAGAGACTTGACCCCCGCCTGCTTGCTTGAAGTTGGGCCCGGGCGGCCCAGGAAACATTGTGGGCCGGGGTCAGCGGACCCATCTTGGACCTGAGACGCGGCCTAAGTGGGGCCGCGGAAGACGACGTGGTGGCCGGACCGGGCCACGGAGGTGAGGAGAGAGGGGGTGCAATGAGTGCGGCAGTCGGGGTGCAGTCATTTGATGGGGGTGCAGAGCAGGCTTGCCGCAGCGACCTCCCTCATACACGAGGCGGCATTCAGAGGTAGGCGGAGTACCTTGGCAGCAGGGATCGGCGGCACGGTCGGGCCGCGTGGGGTGAGACTGAGAGCTATATCCTTCTGCCCTGGGGACCCCTGCTTTGAAGGCCGACCGGGCTGAAATTTTCTGACAGCCGGCATTTGCGGCACCTAGTGAGGCCACCCGGCTGACGGTGCGCTTCGACCTGCACTTTTTCACGGACACTATACCCATTGTGTGGGGTCCCAGGAGGAGTCGGACCCCGACCCCTGGAGGTGACTCATCGGGCCTCGTGTCTCCGCATTTGCACCTAGCCCAGCCTCATTCAGGTCTGCGGGAGGACCCCAGAGGCAGCCATGACGAGAGACAAGGGTAGTGGGTCTACTAAAGATGGCCCCATTGATGAATTCACCGGTCCGGGAGCGGCGGCTGGTGCTGCTGGGGGTCCGCCGGAGGCCATCCCAGACAACGCAGCCCTCATGGCAGCTATCATCCAATCCAGGGACATCCTGGATGCTAAAATGGGGGCGGTTGGGTCGGATGTCATGCTGCTGCGACAAGATATAAGCAACGCTGTGTCTCGCATCACAGAAGCTGAGACCCGGATCTCTGGAGAGGAGGATGAAGTCACAATACTGAAGCAAAAAATGGCGAGCATGGAAACGATCCAGAAAGGATTGGTGCACCGTGTGGAGGATGCTGAAGGGCAAGCCCAACGTAACAACCTGAGATTTGTGGGTTTTCCGGAGGGCTGTGAGGCAGGCAACATGGAACGCTTCCTCACGCAGTGGTTAGAAAGTTGTCTCCCACCGGACGCTATGTCACGATGCTTCGTCGTGGAGCGGGCCCACCGGGAACCCATGCAGAAAGCGGCCAGTAATAGCAAAGCTCCTGAACTATCTGGACCGTGATGCTATACTGAAACAGGCCCGGGCCAAGGAACCTCTGCTGTATGAAAATGCTCGCATCTTAATATTTCCCGATTATACACGACTAGTACAGCAACAGAGCCAATCGTTCATGGCCGCGAAGGCCCGACTGAGAGACCTTAAACTCCCATATGCCCTTGTGTTTCCTGCTAGTCTACGGGTAGTATACTGATCCCCCACATACTTCTTTGACACCCCGGAGGAGGTCTTTAAATGGACTGATGAAATGGTGCGAGTGAGGGTGCACATGCCGCCCGGCAGGGAGTCCGACTCCTCCTCCGGAGAGGTGGCCCAGAAGCGTCCCAAGGGACAGCAACAGAGGGGCGATAGGCGGTCACGATCCCGGAGGCGCTCCTTGTCTAGCGGAGCCTCTGCTGGCGGGGGGCCCTACTCATGGACGCCGAACTTTGGAACCTTGACGCTTGGGGCTGGCTTAGCGCTGGGGTAGTCTCTTCGGCTTATCATGTACTCTGATATATAAAAGTCTCGTGCTGGACGGGCCCCTGCCCGAGGAACATGGGCTGTAAGTTGGGGATCCATTGGATGGGGCAGTGCCTTTCCCCCCTTGGGGTTCAGGTACTAGCCCCGCCGCGTCAGATACTTCAGTGTTTTTGAGGTATGGGGTGGGAGGTTTGTTGGGGGGGGGGGAGTTGTTTTAGGTTCCGAGTCGCACTTCCGCTCTGGGTCCATTGCACTATTAACACCCGCGGCCGCGGTCCCCTGTCGGTGATCTGGGCGGGTTCCCTCCCCTATGGCTAGCGCGGCTCCAAGGGATCAGGGAGCCCCGGGTACTGTCCGTATTATAAGCTAGAATGTGCGATGGGCCCTGGACAAAATTAAGCAGGGAGCAATATTGCATCAGGCAAAGATGGCTAGAGCCGATATCCTCATGTTGCAGGAAACACACCTCATGGGAACGAAGACACCTTGCTTGCAGCGATATGGATATCAACAAATCTTTCATGCAGGATTTGCGAGGGGCTCCAGAGGGGTGGCGATTTTAGGTCATCGTAGGGTCCCGTAAATACATGCGCAGCAGTGGACTGACACTCAGGGACGGTATCTATTTATTCGGGGTATAATTGGGGAGGTCCCCTTGGTTTTAGGCAGCATGTATGCTCCCCCCCCCTTGCCGTGGTATCTTGTAGAGAAGCTACTGGCCCTTTGGGCAGATATACCTGGCGTGCTCTCTGTAGTGGGTGGGGACTGGAACGATGTTATGGATTTGGCTAGGGACAGGAGCGGGGGGAGGATGGCTGGGGGAGGGGTCATCCCACAAAATTAAATTCACTGGTGACTAGTCTTGACTGGATCGATGTCTGGCGACGGGCTCACGGAGACAGGCGGAAGTATACATACCTTTAGGGGGTGCACAAAACTTTCTCAAGGCTCGACTACATTTTTATTCCCCGGACGAGGGCTGGTAGTGTGGCGCTGACTGAAATCCTACCCCGTGGCCTCTCCGATCACTCCCCAGTGTCCCTTGAGCTGTATATGGGCCAGGGGCGACAGTCCGTTCGGTGGCTCCTCTTAGCGTGGCACCTGCAGAATGATGATTACAATACACATATGAGGGAGGCCATCGCTCAATACTTCACCTCAAACGAGGGGTCGGTGTCTAGCGTGGAGACTCTGTGGGAGGCCTTGAAGCCTACTTTACGAGGCGTGGATATATCCTGGTGTGCAGCGGCTCGCAGTAAGCGCAGGGAGGAATTGACGCGGGCAGAGGCCAACATTAAGGCACTTGAACGCTGGGCTTGGGAGGAAGGGGGAGGGCAGTCTGTGAGGCAACTACTTCAGGCCCAACAGTCTTGTGACGCCCTCCTGAAGGATGAAGCCCGCCAGATTTGGCTGGCAACGCGTAACAGGATATACCAGTGGGGGGACAAGTCCGGCAAGATGCTCCATCGGCTTTGCCTGGGCACCTTCCATGCCCAGGCCCTTCCGGGACTTCTGGACGAGAAGGGGGTACCGATCACTGACCCGCTCATTATAGCGGAGAGGTTTGCTGCCTATTACACAGACCTTTATGCCCCCCGGGAATGCCTGCCAGTGGATACCGTCGATAAATTCTTAGCTGATCTGCCGCCTAAAACGGTGTCAGATGGAGTGCGTGACTGGCTGGAGTTTCCCTTAACTGATGAGGAGTTGGATACGGCCCTGGGAGAGCTCAATTCTGGGAAGGCTTCCGGGCCCAATGGGTTCCCGAGTGAATTCTTTCGCCGCTATAATGCACAGTTGGCCCCATATTATCGGGCAGTAGTGAAGGAGGCCCGGGAGAAGGGCTTGCTCCCCCCAGATTGGAGACACGTGGAGGTGGTGGTGTTTCTTAAGCCCGGCCGGACACCGGATCAACAGGCCTCGTACCGCCCCATCTCCCTCCTTAACGTGGAGGCTAAGATCTTGGCCAAGGCGTTGGCTAATCGCCTTCTGCCGCACATATAGACTCTTATACACTCTGAGTAGGCTGGGTTCATGCCCCGGAGGACAGCCAGACACAATATACCTAAACAGACTATAATATTCCCACCATTTCCCCCAAATCATTGAATAATTTGATGGATAGCCTCTTGCAACATAAATAGATTCTTACTGTTTTGCACGCCAGTCCATTTCCGACTGCCACTCTGTTAGGGTCGGAAGCACTGTATTGTTTCAATGTGTCACAATGTCCCTTTTGTAGAGCAATATCCCAGTCCCAATCAGGGTACCATCTCCTCTGGACCATCCTACGTCTTCCAGGATCTCCAATATAGCCACCCGGGGTATGGGTCAATAGGTCGGGCAAGAGCTCTCGATAAGAGTATGGAAGGTCTTCCTTCAATATTCAACACTGATCGGACAGCCCTATAGCATCTGATAAAAGTCCTCTATTTACAATTAGCAAAAATAACAATCATTAATAGAATGCCTTTGGGCACACCATTACCTTGCAGGCATAAGATAAGTGACATGGAGATATTTAAGCTATATAAACCGGAGTCGTGGAGGGAATAGCGAGTGCCCGTGGGGCCATACATGCGTCCTGGCAGTCACTGTCATCTAGGGGGCTAACCCAGGTAGCCCATTTGGCTTTCAAGACCCCATAGAGGTCTGGGAAACTAATCACCAGTGATTTATACATTTTGGATAGTCCACCTTTGTCAAGGGGCCACAAAGGGACTCTGGCTTCCAGTGGCTGTATTTAGGAGCTGTGGCCAGAGTGCCCTTATGCTATGCAAGTGTGTGCTGTAGTTGCAAGTATCTGTAAAACAGACTTATAACGTACGAAATCCAACTAGATTTCAGTGGAGGATGTCGTCTGGGAGCCCCGCAAGAGTTCCCCCACCTTCGATATATTGATCAGATCCCATTTGCCAAATCCTTCTAGATGTGTTCCTCATCCCAGCCAAAAGCTCTTTCATTGGGGTTGGGGGGGGGGGGGGGGTTGTCTCCTGTGTGATTTACCAGTCCTACCTGGTTTACCTGAGGTGTGTGGCCTCAGGAAGTATTCGAGGAACAGGGGAGCCATAAATCATATCCATATTCGCGTTGCGGTTAATTCTAGCCACTTCCAGGGGAAAGGCGGGATCTGAAACTTCCCCACTCAACCAATTGTTCACCACCAAAATCTGAGAAGCCCAGTATTATAAACAAATATCCGCAATACCCATTCCACCGTCATGGGTTGATAGTATACATTTACCCAGTGCAATCAAGGGCTGTCGTACAGCCCACAGAAAGGACCACATTTTGGTAAAAAAGTCACAGTACAAGGCCTGAGCGATGACCAGTAGTAAATTTTGCAGTATATAGCGAAAGTGTGGCAGGACATCATCTTTAACAGACACTGCCTAATATGTTCAATGGAAGATTGACTTATCTAGCAAGATCAGTCTTCAGTAAGCTAGCCAAGGTTAGGACTTCATGTTTGGATATAGGATTATATTGATCCCCAGGTACTGAAAGTTGAGCCTGTGGTCTGGCAGTTGCGACTGCCACTCCACTTCACCCTTAACCCCCTTCAAGGGCACTAAAATGGATTTTATCCAGTTCATCTGAAGACCAGACTCTGTGGTCACCCGAGCATTAAAAAATTACTATAAACTAGGTCAAAAACCTTCTCCCGGCTAATATCCAGCTAGAATAAAACATTAAAATGTAGGATATAGTGTTTTTGGCACATAGAAATTTCATTATATTGAACAAAAAGAGGGACCAGGGGGCGTGTTTACCGAGGTCCAGTGTACATACCCCACAAGGACTAGTAAGCAAAAAGGGTACGAAGTTCCTCTGTGTTAAAAGGCTGGAGGAGGGGGAAAGACAAGGTGTAGTGTGTCAGTGGAGACCACTATATGTATGCAATGAAGGAGAGCTCCCCTTGTCGGAACTAGGGCTCTCACACACCCAGCAAGCTAGGTGTCATGCTTCATCATATGAGCCTGCCCCTCGTCAGGTCGGCGCTGCAATACTGGACGGGCACCCAAACCGGGGCTCTTTATCGGGGATCTTTTGTTCCTGCCAGTGGGTGCAGTGGGGATGAGGGGCCTAGTGTGTGTAGATGTGAAGTGTAGTGAATGTAAAATAGGTCAGTTAGTCCTAAAAACCTTTATTGGGAAGGTAAACTGCCTAGTATAAAAGAGTGAGAGGGGCACAGGACTAGTAATGTGTCTAGTGGTGTATGCCCTGCTCTCAAGTGATTGACATGTTTTGTGCCATTGTAGTCCTATAGATCTGGGCACTTCCTCAGGATCAAGTGAAACGCTATCTACACTACAGAGGTAAGTAGAATTCTACATACCCAAAACACAGGTTGTTCACCTACAGGTAAAGTAAAGAAAAAACGGGGGGCCGGTGAGAACATATTGACATGTTGGAAATACATGATATATGCAGGCATACTGTGTCTTTATTACCCAACCTGAATAAAGTGCTATTTACTAGACCACACATATCAGTGGGCCAACCAATGCGCACTTGATATAGTCCCTGCATCACGCTGTGTAGAACAGTGAACTAGATACGGTTATATCAGTATCAAGTGCCTTATGTGATTAAAATATCAAAGAAATGTACATATCAAACAAGGATGATGGCGTCTAGGTAACTGCATTCGTCAGGACAATACTGTGGCTCACCTGGTCTGTAAGTAAGATATACTTGCAACAGTGAGTCGGTGGTATAAAAAGGACACCGATTGGGTACTAGGGAAAGGATGAGATGAATTAAGGGAGTTCAAGATAGCCAAAGATTCACAGGCTGCTGGTGTGTGAAAGTCTCAGCCAGTCGTCAGGTAGGTAAGTAAAGTACTAGAGCGGTGTGTCAGCACTACCGGTTGTTCGACGGTAACCTGGAGCCTCTAGAGGACCCCACCGGTAGTGTAGAGTGAGGCCAGTAGTATCCGCCCAGTGCCGCGCGAGTTCCCATGGATCCGCCGGGTACCCCAGGAACCAGGCGACCCAATGAATACTGAGGAACACCGCATGACACAGGAGGACACCCGCAAAGACCCAAGGCCACACACAGATGCACAGGAGTCACTGTAGCAGGGTCGGGGAACAGAGACCCTGCCGCGGCCGCACACACTCCCCTCTAATAGCAAAATGGTCACCAAAGATATGTTAGAGCTGAAATCACTCACCGGCGAATTAACGCTCCTTGCGTTTTGACCTACCCTGCCGCCGAGACCGGGATGGTGGCAGGGAGAGGGCCGGAGGTGTATAAGTAGTGAGACGCCCAATGACATCCGTGTAGCCTGGGCGGTTCCAATGACGTAGGTTGAAACACGTGGGGTGAAGTAAGTGTGTAGTCAGCGGTTGCACAGGAAAAGGTCCTCGCACACTGTTGGTATATGTGGCGGCCATATTGGGATGTACCATAATGCGCTTAACTCAATAAGGAGTGCCGCTTCTGGATAGTAATATTCAAAGTGCTAAAAGCGGCAAAGGGAGTCTGGGGTGGAAGATGACGTGTGAAGTGGAAAGCATATATGGCTAGGTCAGACCATCACCTGCATCTAAATCATGGCGCTGTATGGCGATAAGCAAGCTTCTTAATCATGTATGTGCATGGCTAAGACGTATAGCAACCCCCTACAAGCAAGTAGTTAATGGTACCGGGGGGGTGGGTTTAGTGGTAGTCGACTTCTCATACTGTGGGCGAGGCCATCTATACTGAAGTGACTCCACTCTAGTGGAGGCAAGATGTCCACTCCCACAGTCATGGATTAGGGTTGCAGGTGGTGGAGTGGCTCGTGTCATACAAAATGTCATGATGTGGACAACGTGGGAAGGGCCCCTAGTGATTGATTCAAGTGAGTGCACCCCACGGTATGTCATCATTAAGTCCAGTGGTATGTGTGGACAGTCTGTGGACCCATCTTTGTTCAGCTTTGAACAGTGCAGTCTTGGTGATCTGTGGGTACGCTTCTAAAACTATCCAGCGCAGTGTTTCAGGGGTGTGTTGTGCATCTTTGAAATGTGTATACACTTTTGTAGTGACCCTCTGGCACCTGATGTTGCTTTTGTGTTCGGTTATCCGGGTCTTAACAGGTCGCATAGTCATACCTATGTACTTGAGACCACAGGGGCAGCTCAGCATGTAGATGCATTGTTTAGTGTTACAATTTGTGTGTCTCTTCAAAGACCATCTAAAATTGGACGACAGGGCTATTTCTTTAGACGTGATAGTAAGTGGACAGGCCACGCAAGAGCCACACGGGTAATGTCCAGTGACCGCCGGTAGGCCCCACAGAGTCCTCTGTGTGTCGGTGTTGTTCCTCCTCTGTCTTGTGTGTATTAAGGTATCCTTTAGGTTGCAGGTTCTTTTATATGCAAACCTAGGTTTAGGTAACGTTAGTTCGCCTGTGTTCAAAATGTTCCAATGTTTTAAAATGATTCTCTTTATTCGTGTGGAGTCTGGGGTGAATGATGTCACGCAAGTCAGAGTATCAGTGGTTGGTTTTTGGTGTACTTCAAGGAGTCTCTCTAGGGTTATTCCTAGCTCTCTTCAATGATTTTCTCACTTGTTTCTGTGGGTACCCCCTTGTCTTGAGGTTAGATGCCAGTGTATCGGTTTCTCTTTTGTAATCACTGACCAACTTACAATTGCGTCTAATCCGCAAGAATTGCCCAAACGGCAGGTTGTCTCTTAGTGCTTTGGGGTGGTGGCTGTTGTACAAGAGTAAGCTATTGTGATCAGTGGGTTTCTTGTACAGAGGAGTGTTAAGGCTATCTGCACTAAGTGTGATGTTTATGTCCAGGAAAGGAACGGTGATGTCTGAAAAAGTGTGGGAAACCTTGAGGTAATCATTTTGGTTGTTAATCCACCTCACAAATTCCTCACAGATTGATCGAGTGCCATGCCAAAACACCCAAATGTCGTCTACGAAGCGTTTCCATAGCTTCAGGTTGTTGTGGTATGGATAAGTGGTGTTCTGGATTATGTCCCTTTCAAATGCCGCCATGTAGAGGCACGCTAGGCTAGGAGCAAAAGTGCCCCCCTATAGATGTACCCTGACTCTGGTGAAATAGCTGTTGTTTAAATTCGAAGAAATTTTCAGTCAGAGCCAGGGTGGCGCATTCCATTATAAAGGCAACAGGGGTAGGTGATATCCACTCCAGAGTGTTCAGAGCGGTTTCCACGACTGCTAGGGTGGCTCTCTGGGGAATATTCGTATACAGAGAACCCCCCCGTCAAGGGTGACTAGGAGGTCAATGTCTCCAGTGTTTGTTGTTTCCTCGATATTCTTCAGGATGTCAGTTGTGTCTCTTACAAAGGAGGGTGTATCTATCACAATTGGTTGTAGAAAGTGGTCACAGAAGATGGAGAGTGGCTCAAGAATAGAGCCAATCCCGGAAACGATAGGGCGACCAGGGACCGGTGAGATACCCTGATGTATTTTTGGCAGGGTATAAAAATAGGTTGTTCTTGGGTCCTTGGAAATCAAAAAATCTGCTTCCTTGTGGCTGATACAACCATTGGACTCAGCCTCGTAAACCAGTGTGGAAATCCTAGTCATCAGACATATGGTGGAGTCGGTTGTGATGGGAGTGTAGTATCTCTCATTAGATAGTTGGCGGATGCATTCTGCATCGTAGTCAACTGTAGATTGCACTACTGTGGCCCCTCCTTTGTCTGCTTGTTTTATAGTGATGGTTTCATCTTCTGCTAAAGCCCTCACTGTGGCCTCCTCCATTTTGGAAAGATTATGGAAAGGAGCCTGTCTGTGTGGTAGGTCCAGTTCCTTCAGAACAGCCTGTTTGAAGGCAAGGAATTCTCCTGGGACCATATTGTTGTGTGGGGTAAAGGATGAGGGATTCCTCAGTCCTGAGTCTTCCTGTTCCCTAGGGATTGTGTCTTTAAAGAAAGCTTTCAGTCATATGGTCTGGCAGTTGCGACTGCCACTCCACTTCACCCTTAACCCCCTTCAAGGGCACTAAAATGGATTTTGTCCAGTTCATCTGAAGACCAGACTCTGTGGTCACCCGAGCATTAAACAATCAAAAACCTTCTCTCGGATAAGATCCAGCTAGAATAAAACATTAAAATGTAGGATATAGTGTTGCTGGCACATTGAAATTTGAACAAGCGGGAATGCAGTTACGCTGGTTGGTCCTCTACAGTGAAGGTGTGCCGATTCAATGGTACGAAGTGAAGAGCTCTCCGCTCGGAGACAAGGTCCGGGCCCTCTTTGGTCCCTTGCCAGACTCCCTCCGTGACAGAGGAGTCTGGTGTTCTGTTGGCTGGCCCGCATCTCCTCCCAGACTTGTGACACCCCCGAGGCCAGCCGCCCAACCATCTCTATTGGAGAAGCATGGTGTTTTGAAGTGGGACGAGGTTGCATTTGACTGCTATTAGCTCAGTTGCCTAATCCCAGGTGGCATCCAGGTATTCTGAAAGGAAAATGCTACTTACCAGTATGCATCTGTTCTTGGCATGTAGAGCTGCAGATCCACACACTATGCATAGATCGCCATCTGGTGTTTGGCCCGGATGTTAGCACTTGTTTTTATCTTGGAAAAGTCTTTGGAAGTCACGAGATAGGTGACTTCTCCTTTGGACGACGGTGCACATGGGCATCGGCTCCATCTTCAGACTGTTTTTCGCCAGCAGGGAAATTATGGAGTTTTTTGAGAAACAGATAAGATGCCCATGTATGCTGTATCTAAATAAGATAGTACTGGAACAGATAAAGGTAGCCGGGGAGGTGGGTGGGCGTATACGAATCTACAGCTCTACATGCCAAGAGCAGATGCATATTGGTAAGTAGCATTTTCTGTTCGAGGCATATGAGCTGCAGATCACACACTATGCATAGATTGTATAGCAGTACCCATTCCTAACAGCTACCACCAGTATCTGCTGCAGTAGTTTGAAATAATGTTTTGAGTACAGCCTGGCCCACACTAGCTTGCTGTTTTGTTTGCACATCTACACAATAGTGCTTTGTGAATGTGTGCGGTGTAGACCATGTAGCTGCTTTGCAGAGGTCATCTAAGGGAATGTTTCCTAAAAATGCCATTGAAGCCCCTATCTTTCAGGTAGAGTGGGCTTTAGGGGGAACTGATAATGTTCGTTTTGCTTTGTGATAGTAAATCTGTATGCATTTGACAATCCACCTTGCTATCCCCGATTTTGATATGGGGTTGTCTTTATGTGGTGGTGAGAAGGACACGAAAAGTTGTTTTGTGTTGCGAAAAGGTTTTGTTCTTTCAATGTAATATAGCAGTGCTCTTTTTCCATCTAAAGTGTGAAGAGCTCTTTCTGCGACTGTTTGTGGTTGCGAGAAGAATACTGGCAACTCCACAGACTGGTTGAGGTGGAAGGGAGAAATAACCTTCGGGAGGAATTTTGGATTGGTTCTGAGAACCACTTATTATGATGGAGTTGTAAAAAAGGATCTTGAATAGTGAGTGCCTGTAGCTTACTGACTCTTCTAAGTGAAGTAATGGCCACTAGGAAAGCGACTTTCCATGTTAGAAATTGTGTCTCACATTTGTGCAGAGGTTCAAAAGGAGGGCCCATTAGTCTTGTGAGAACTATGTTTAAATTCCACACAGGTGAGGGTGGTACCCTGAGGGCAATTATTCTTTTGAGGCCTTCCATAAATACTTTTATGGCAGGTACCCTGAATAGCGATAAGTGTTGTCTATTTTGTAAGTAGGCTGCTATGGCAGCGAGGTGTAACCTAATAAATGTGTATGCTAAGTTACACCTTTGGAGATGCAGTAGATAGCCTGTGATGTGTTGAATAGACACATCTAGAGGATTGATGGTGTTATTGTGACAATATATGACAAACCGTTTCCACTTGGCTGCATAGCAGGCTCTATTGGTGGAACGTCTAGCTTCCTTGATAATGTTCATACAGTCAGGGGGAGGGTTAAGGTAACCGAATTCTAAGACCTCAGGAACCAGATCGCTAGGTTGAGCTGTGCTGGGTACGGGTGTCTGATCTCTCCACGGTTCTCGGTTAAAAGGCGTGGGGAGAGGTGTAGTTTTTGGTGCGGGATTACGGATAGTTCCAGTAATGTGGTGTACCACGGTTGTCTGCCACATGTTGGAGCAACTAGGATGAGAGTGAGTGAGTGTTGCTGTAGTTTGCGCACCACCAGTGGAATGAGTGGGCGAGGCGGAAAAGCGTACTCAAATCTGCCTGACCTATTCATCTATATCGCATTTCCTTTGGACAATGGGTGTGGATATCTGGCGGCGAAGCTTGGGCATTTGGCGTTTTCGTGTGTGGCGAAGAGATTATCTCTGGTTGCCCCCACATGTGGAAAAATAGTTGAAGAACTTTTGGATGAAGTTCCCACTCGTTAATCTGTTGCGTATGATGACTTAACAGATCGGCTATGCTGTTCTGGACTCCCGGGACATGTTGGGATAGGAGAAAAATGTTCTGAGGAATAGCCCATCTCCATATGCTTTGCACTAGTTGAGAGCTGTAGGGAGTGTGTCCTGCCTTGTTTTTGTATGCAACAGATGGCTGTCATGTTGTCGGTGCGGACTAGGACAGCTTTGCCTGATATTTGTTTCCGGAATGCCTTCAGGGCTAGGAAGATGGCTAGTAACTCCAGGTGATTGATGTGTGATGTTTGTTGAGGCGTCCACCTGTCCTGCATGGTGTGATGTAACAGATGAGCTCCCCAACCGGAGAGCGATGCGTCCGCTGTTAGCACAATCTGTGGAACCGGCTCGATGAACGGTCGCCCTTTGGAAAGGTTTTTGGTGTTCCACCACTGCCGAGAGCGGTGTGTGCGACCATCCACCAACACCAGATCTGTGAGCTGACCTTGAGCCTGGTTCCAGTGACGTGCGAGACATTCCTGTGGGAGACGCATCTGGAGTCTTTTGTGAGGTACTATGAATATACAAGAGGCCATTATCCCTATCAATTGCATGAACACTCGAGCTGGAATAGAGTGTAGCGACTACAAATTTTGATATGAGGCTTTGTATTCTTGCTATCCTGGCTGGGCTGGGATATGCAAGTGCTTTTGAGGTGTTTATTGTGGCACCGAGGTACGGTTGTTTGGGGGACGGTCGTAGGTGAGACTTTGCGTTGTTTAGCGTAAACCCTAGGTCGTGGAGTAGTTGGATTGAGGCATGAGTGTGATGGACACACTGATGGTATGAGTTGGCTTTTATGAGCCAGTCGTCTAAGTATGGGAAGACGTGAATGTGCTGTCTTCTTAGGTGAGTTGCAACTACTGCCAGACACTTGGTGAATACTCTGGGTGCTGTGGTGACTCCGAATGGAAGGACCTTGAATTGGTAGCGCTGACCGTCCACTACAAACCTGAGATATTTCCTGTGAGAGGTGTGAATGGGAATATGAAATTAGGCGTCCTTGAGATCTAGAGTGGCAAGGAAATCGCCTAGTGAGAGAAGAGGAAGGACCTGTTGAAGCGTGACCATGTGAAAATGGTCTGAGTGTATGTAAAGGTATAAGAGTCTGAGGTCTAGGATAGGTCTTAGAGAGCTGTCCTTCTTGAGAATGAGGAAGTACAGGGAGTAAACGCCTGTGTTTTGCTGTTGCAGGGGGACTGGTTCTATTGCATGTTTGTGCAGGAGGGAGGTTACCTCCTGCTTTAGCAGCGATAAATGCTCCGATGACATTGGGCGCTGTGTGGGTGGTATGTTTGGGGGGGTAGAAGTGAGTTCTAGACAGTAACCCGATTGAATGATTTGTCTCACCCACCTGTCTGTGGTGATGTTGTTCCAGACAGGTAGGAAATGTAGTAATCTTCCCCCGACCGGAGTGGAATGGTGTGAAGGGAAGTCATTGGGTAGGGATGGAGGCGGAGCGGGTATTATTCGTCTTGCCTCTACCCTTGTAATTATTGCCTCTGTAGCCTCCTCTTTGATAGCCTCTGGTGAATGTGGTCTGGGTGGGAATTGTATAGGACGTGGAGGGATTGTCAGAGGAGTAGCCTCTTGAGGTGCCCCTGTAAGAGGAGCGACGAAAGGAACGTCTGGGAGCCTGTGATTGCAAAGCTCCCATTGATTTAGCCGTGTCTGTATCTTTTTTCATCTTTTCGAAAGATGAATCCACGGCAGGCCCAAATAGATGCTCTTGGTCAAATGGTTGGTTGAGAATGGAAGTCTATACCTCCGGTTTAAACCCTGAAATGCGTAGCCATGCATGCCTACGCAGGAGGACACTTGTGTTGATGGCCCTGGAGGCAGTGCCTGCCACGTATAGAGCGCAACAAATGGTGGTGTTTGTGATGATTTTACCCACCTGTATGAGGTCGTTGGTCTTAGTTTTGTATTTATCAGGGAGGTATTGCAATAGGGAATCTAACTCATCATAGTGTGCTCTATTGTATCTGGCTAACAGCTTGAGTATTGGCGATGCGCCATATATTAGCCGCTTGCGACACCGTATGTTTACCAGAGGCGTCCAAGAGTTTGGACTCCTTGTTGGGAGGTGGAGCGTCGCCTAAGGTTTGCGAGTTAGCCCTCTTTCTGGCATTGGAGACCACTAAGGAGTCCAAGAGTATCTGGCCTATAACCCCTTGAGTGCCCCGCCCTTTCCACGCCCTGTGCCGGGCGTTTCATTAGCGGGCGGGGCTCATGACGAGATAGTCTCGTCATGGGCACAGCGCAACCGCGGCCAATGACGAGACCATCTCGTCATGGGCACTCAAGGGGTTAATGTAAATAGGGTCTGCTGTGGCAGCTTTATATTTTTTCTCTATCCTGGGGTTTATAACCCTAGCCCTAACAGGATCTTTGAACACCTCAGGTGCATGTTTGAAGACCCCTTTTAACATAGGGAAGACAGAGGTGGACTTTTGTTTAGTATCAAGTGTCCATTAAGAAATCCTCTTCCACATGGTCTGTGTTTAAGGCAACTCTGTGGTATTGTGCAGCTCTGTGAACGAGCTGGGTGAAACCTATGGTATCCTCTGGAGGGGAAGGTCTAGAGGGGTAGATGTCGTCCTGTGGTACGTTAGGGACATCTGGTGTGTTGTAATCATCCCAGGGGCCTGGGGTATAAGGTGGACTAGTGTCCCCTAGAGGTTCGTCGCCCGCCCCTTCCCCTGTGTCATCAGAGGTGTCATGATCGTCCACTGGTGGAGGAGATGGTGTAGGAGAGTGGTGTGGTGGGGGAGGTGGAGGAGGTGGAGATGGAGAAGGAACTCTGAGAGGCAATGTTGCAATGTCTCTTTTCTTAGGTGGTGGAGCCGGTGGAGGCGTGTCCAGTGGTCTCTTTTTAGAACTGAGAGTCAATTGGCCAGTGTTTGGGTCTTTTAGAAGAGTTTTTTTGAGTGGGATCTGGTTTAAAAAGCTCTTCTGTTGGAGCCTGATGTTTCGGCGCTGATTTTTTCGGTTCTGAAGGCTTGCGTGGCACCGATTCTGGAGTGGACTTGTGCTCCTTAGTCTTTGAGGCGTGAGCTTTTTTAGTCTCTGCAGGAGTTTGCGGAACCGGTTGTTTTTTCGGTTCCGATGCTTTTTTCGGTTCCGATGTCTTCCTAGGTTCCGATGGTGTTCTCGGTTCTGAAGCTTGCGAGTGTGAAGTCTTCGGTAGCGTCTTTTTGCTCGGTTCCGACTGCTTCTTCGGAGTCGAGGGGTCGGTGCCGGTAGTTTTGGGTGCAGAGATTGTGTATGTGGAGGCAGCGGTCAGCACTGATATGGAGGAAGGTCTCTTTTTCGGTGCCGGGGCTTGAGTTTGGGCACCAACGGTAGGCTGACTCGAGCCCGAGTGGCCTGAAGGCTTCGTTGTGGACTTCTTTGCCGGGCCCGAAGGCGGGGCGTGAGAAGTATTGTCTCGGTGTGCACCTGGGCCCAAAGGTGAAAGTGTCACCAAAGCCTTTTTAGGTGCGGGGGGAAGGGGGTCGGGGTCGACGTCACTACTTACGACCCGCTGCCCAGGAGTGATGTCCTTGAGGCTCGACTCATCGGCTTCGGAGGCGCTAATGGGGCCTTCTTCGATTTGCCCCTGTTCTGGTACATCAACGCCCTCCTGGAAGATGTCATTGGGAATGGCTGCCGACGAGCGAGCCATTGTTCTTCGAGCTCGACGATACCGAATGGTCTTTTTGGAGCGGAAAGAGGCACAACCTGGACAGTCTTTGGCCTCGTGCTATGGTGAGAGGGAGAGGTTACACACCTCATGAAGATCTGTGTGTGGGAACTTCGACCCACATTGAGGACGCTTCTTAAAAGTAGTCCTTTAGTCCTTTCCATGAGCCAGATGGGATGGCCTAAGTAGGCCCGAAGGCCTTCGTCGACGACCAGAATCGAGGACTTCGAAATTGAAGAGATGCGCGACGACAAGGGATCATGATTGTGACAATACCGGAGAAAGCGTGAGGATTGCGTGTCGAAAGTTGGATCGGTAACGGCACCGAACTGGAGCGCGATAAACACATTTGAGCCCGAAAAACAATCTGAAGATGGAGCCGATGCCCATGCCCATGCGCACCCTCGTCCAAAGGAGGAGTCACCTATCTCGTGACTTCCAAAGACTTTTCCAAGACATAACAAGTGCAAACATCCGGGCCCAACACCAGATGGCGATCTATGCATAGTGTGTGATCTGCAGCTCATTTGCCTCAAACATAATTATTTAGAGTCAAGGATAGCTTTGAGTTTTGCTGGGTAGAGAAACATATATTGAATTTTCATTGCTCTCAGTTTTGTTTTTGTTCAACAACTTCAGGGGATTTCTGCTGACATTGCACCTGTTGTGTATGATCTTGAAAGATCAAAATGTGGGTAGACAAACATCAGGTCCCCCACTGCTCGTGCACTCTGAAGGATTGTACCACTATCGTCGTAGTTTAGCAGCCTCGGAATCAGGGGTTTCAACGGATTCTGCCTCAAAGACCTATGGGCCCTCTCAACGACAAAGCAGCTGGAGAGTGTTGAAATCCACTGTTCCAAGAACTCAGTGGAGGGGCAAAATGCAGCAAAATACACATACCCTAATGACAAAGCAACTCAGCTGGTTTCACCCAATCACCACAGGTGTGGAAGATCAGATGAAGAACAGCAGATCCTCCCAAAGACCAGCCATATGAAAATCAGTCTCAACTCTGCTTCAATAGGAACAATCCAGCCCGAACTACCAGGCCAGGTCCCCCATGAACCGGAACATAAGGACACCAAGCCCTGAACAGCCAAAGTGGGACGGGTATGCCCAGAAGTGGATCCCATACACACTGTGCCACTGGAACCAAGACATACCTGACTGATGAGCCCTAAGAAGGTTAAAACTAGTCTTGGGTTGTTTGTGCTATGGTTCAGAGAGGACCTGGCCTCACAGTTTGGGCTGGCCTGTTAAGACTGATTTTCATATGGCTTGGTCCAAACTGGGGTAGCATGGTGTTCAAAATAATGATGGACTGAGTAATTACCAGAGGCTTTGTTTAATTCAAACATTCCCTCCATCACTTTTTTGTATACTTCTGTGGTCTTCACAGGGAGGCAGGTGGAGCAGAAGGCAGATATTCAGACTATGCAGTTTGGGTACCAGACCCTGTAAATCCTAGTCCAAGGTTATAAAGATTAGATGACGCACCTGACCTATAAAACACAGGGAAGAAGTGGCAGACGCAGAAACATATCAATGAAATCGGAGACCCACACCTCATGCGCTTCAGGTGAGCCTTGATCGCTTCCTGTGTTCGGTTCAGCTGTCTTCTCTCCTAAGCCACTCCGATTACATATGGTCGGGTAATCTTGGATCACGATGCTCACTTTATAGACCTTCAGTGGGCATGTTGGACCCGGCCTCGTGGCGTGGCCCATTCCGACCCGCAGAAACAACACACCTGATTCCCCCACAGACCCGGGGCTACCCCCGTCCTTCCCTCCATCTTCCTGACACCAGGCCCTGCACCCCAGATGGCCGCCCCCGACCCCAGCGCAACCCCGGCCTAGTCGCGCAATGCCGGCTGGGGTGAGAAAGAGCTCCCGGTCAGCAGGAGAGGGAGGAGCAGTTTCACTCACACCTCTGGCCTCCTCTCGAGAGATGGTTCCAATCGCCCTCCGGCCACCCTGAGGGCTGGCTCCATGCCTGCTGCGTGTCTGGGATCCCTCTCGACACCGCCTTGAAAGGATCAAAGGACCACGTGGCAGGAACCCCCAACAAACGACCCCCAGGGCTAAGACCCCTGCCCGTGAGGACTCCGGACATCAAAGGGGAGTCGACCTATAACAAGGGGCGCTCTGGGACTATCGGCAGATTGAACCTGGAACGAAGAGAGCCCTGCTGACGTGGTCGCGGCTAAAGGTACATCATCACAAGATCCGACGGAACTCTTGGAACCTCGGTGAGCCCTGCAGACAGCGTCGCGGCTCCACCTGGCAGAGACGGACTTCTGCCTAAGTCATCTGAGCCCTGCAGACAGCGTCGCGGCTCCCCCTGGCAGAGACGGACTTCTGCCTGAACCAACTGAGCCCTGCAGACAGCGTCGCGGCTCCTCCTGACAGAGACGGACTTCTGCCTGAATCATCGGAGCCCTGCTGACGCCGTCGCGACTCCCCTCGCAACCTTGAGAATTCGAGCCCGGCAGACTTGGTCGCACTCAAGTACTATCCTGGTCCGGCGGGACCCCAAAGACCGTCCCGTATCCCCGGCTCGAGGATTGAGAGCCGTGCGCCGGATACGCACCTGCATTGACCCTGATCCTAAGACTGTCCCGCTACCCCTACCCCTACCGAGACTCTACGAGCCCTTGCTCTACTTGTACAGACGAATCTGCGGATCATAAAGGTCCCGATATTTCTAGATAAAAGAATACGTGTTTCAGAATCTACGGTGTGGTGTCTCTGTGTTGCATGGTATTAAATCAGCGTGTACGATCCTAGATACGAGACCCAGCCCTGAGGGGGTCTCCCGCAAGTGCTCGGCTACATCTTCCGGGGAGGGTGAGTCGCAGGGCGGTCAGGTACACACTCTGTCCTTTCCTGAGGCTGGTCCTTCTAACATTGGTGGCAGGCGACGGGATCCGAGCCCGCAATCTAGAGTTCGTACAGTGAACGGCTGACGCACTACCGAACAAAACAAGCATTGGCATAGCCAATAGGTCTCGCCTTTGGGACCTTATAAGTGTTTAGCCATGCAACAGTTGCATAACTAAATACTTATAAGGTCCCAAAAGCGAGACCTATTGGCTCTGCCAAGCGGCCGTGCGGCCGCGAAAGTGAAAGTAATCGGGGTAAAGCGCGGCGCGCGCGCCCGCGCACATGCACTGTAGCTCTAGGCTGGCCTGGTAGCACTTTTTGGAGCACTCTCAATAAGTCTCGCCAGACCAGCGCATGCGCTGGGTCAGGCGAGACCTAAAAAACGGCAGAAGAAACCACCATGAGCACCACTGAAACCGATGCGAGTGCTACGTTTTGTGTAAAGCGGTTAGCTGAATACACACACAAGGAGCTGAAACAATTTTTCAGACAACGGAAGATCGCTACCACTGGTCTGAACACCAAGGAAGACATGCAACAAGCCCTGGAAGCCTGGGTAGAGTCCGGAGCCTCCCTGCCCCGACTGGACGAAGTCGGTGAAGAGATAGAGCAGCCGGACGAGCTCAGGAACTTCCAGACAACAAGCAATAAACCCCAGGCACAAAGCAACGCCGCGAACGGGGGACGGTCCCCGGAAGACGTCACCGACAGGGAAAGGGACCGAAGTCATGAACTATAAATGGCCAAATTGAAAATAGAAGGCGAGATAAGGCTAGCCGAAAAGAAGCTAGCGGTGGAACAACTCCGAGTACACGGAGAGCTAGGAGAAAAGAAGCTGCAACGGGAGCACGAGGAAAAAAAACTTCAGCTGGAGCACGAGCGCAGCTTGAAAGAGATAGAACTCCGAGCAAAGAGAGAAGGAGCTCGACCCCCGGGGGACCCAGAACAAGCCCCCCTGGTAGAGTCGAAAGTCCACATCCCCAAGGATGTGGTCAAAGAGTACTATCGAAATGATGACATCCAGCAGTGGTTCAAGGCCTACGAGGTAGCCATGACCTCCCACCGTGTCCCACAGAAGGACTGGGGGGCCGGGTTGCGGGGTCGATTCCTGAGCGAAGGACGGGACACCCTCTTCGACCTACCGGCCTCTGCGCAAACCTCCTAGAGCCACATGAAGGAGGCCCTCCTCACGAAATACGGCCTCTCCCCCGAGATGCATCGCCAGCGGTTCCGGGATTGCCGAAAGATCCCAGGCACCACCTGGTTGGAATACGTAAACTTTTACAGCCGAAGGGTGGATCAAGGGCAGCAAAGTAACCACCTTCGAAGAACTGACCGACCTCATTGCCTGGCAACACTTGTCCACAAATTGTTTTGTAGAACTACGACAGCACCTGCTCGACAGCAAGCTCGCAGACCCGAGGAAGCTGGCCATCGAAACAGATCGCTGGGTTAACACCCGGGTCCCCCGGAGCCCCGTAGGAGACTACCCCCGCAGCAATCAAGGACCTCCCCGTCAGAGAGGGGGGGGGGGGAATCAAGGGAAACAGAGGGAGTTCCCATCCGGGCCCCCGCGGAGCCCCCCGAGGAACCCTCCTCCGGGCTTCCCAGCTCCTCCGCCAGGCAGTTCCGGCCCCCCAGGCAGACAAGGGCCCTGGGTGAATATCACATGTTTCTGCTGTCAACGGCTCAGGCATTATGCCAGTGACCCTCAGTGCCCCATGGCCCAGAAACCCCCCACGACAGCTCCCCCAGCCCGACACATGGCCACCGTAACCCTGGGGGAGGAGTTTGAGAACCCCGAGGGATGGGAACCTGCAGCCATGGCCCTAGTCTCACTAGGAGACCGAGATATGATTCCCGGAGCACCCCTACCCGCAAACACCAAGAAGTACCGCCAGCTCGTAACGGTTAACGGCCACCCGGTGGAGGCCCTTCGTGACACCGGGGCGAGCATCACTGGGGTCCTCAGCCACTTAGTCCAGGCGGACCAGATTATCCCCAATGTCTTTTGCCCTGTGATAGCTTCCGACAACACTGAGAGTTTGTGTAAGGTGGCCTTGGTACCATTCGAATGGGGGGGGGGGGAGTAGCCAGAACATTGCGGGTGGCTGTCCGAACCGCACAACCTGTAGACTGCCTCCTGGGAAACGACCTGGAAAGTTCCCCCTGGAGACAGGTCGAGCGCAAGACCCACCTCTGGATGATGGGTCCACCAGAATGGGTGTGCGCAAACACCCGATCCATGGCGGCCCGACTACCCCCCGAGGGGGAGTCGAGGACGAGGCCCCCAGCACCACCTCCGATGACGAAACCGGGGACGACCCCGTTGAGCCCCACGACCTATCCCCAGAAGGAGAGCCCCTCGCCGACGACGGGCCCGTCCATCCCGACCCCGCGCGGATCACGGAGTTAAGGGATCTGCCCGAGTTGGCCCAGTGGCGCCACGAAGGAGGCCCCTCCCGAGAGGAATTCTGCCAAGAACAAGCGACCTGTCCTTCCCTGGTCGGACCCCGGCAGCAGGCCGAAGCCCAAGCTGCGGGCGACCAATCGGGAACCCACTCACTATATTAGGAGAATGACCTCCTGTACAGCGAACAGCGGTCTGCCGAGCTAGGGTCGGGCCGGGTGCTGGTGGTACCCCTACGCTTTCGGGGCTTCCTCCTGGGCTTGGCCCATAATGTACCCCTGGCCGGCCACTTGGGCCAGGACAAGACCTACCACCGCTTAGCAACGCACTTTTATTGGCCGAAAATGCGAGCCCACATAGAGGCCAACTGCAAGTCCTGCCCCACGTGCCAGGCCAGTGGTAAAAGCGGAGGGAAGCGCAAGGCTCCCCTCCAACCCTTCCCAGTCATTAGTACTCCCTTCGAGCGGGTCGGAATTGACATCGTGGGGCCCCTGGACCCCAAGACGGCCCAGGGTCACCGCTTTATCCTCGTCCTAGTGGACCATGATACACGATACCCGGAGGCCATCACCCTCCGCACCGTCACGGCCCTCGTAGTGGGCCGGGCATTACTGGGGATCTTCTCCCGGGTAGGGTTCCCCCGAGAGGTCGTGAGCGACCGAGGCACCAATTTTATCTCGAAATATACGAGATCCCTGTGGCAACAATGTGGAGTATCATATAAATTCACTACCCCTAACCATCCCTAAGGCAATAGCCTAGTGGAACGGTTTAACCGGACTGTGAAGGGGATGATCATGGGTCTCGAGGAGCCCCTGCGGCGTAAGTGGGACGTCCTGCTCCCCTGCCTCCTGTTCGCCTACCGGGAGGTCCCCCAGAAGTCCTTGGGATTCAGCCTGTTTGAGTTACTGTATGGGCACCCCGTCAGAGGTCCCCTGAGCTTGGTCTAAGAGGGATGGGAAACGGCACTCCGGGACCCACCACAGGATGTGTTCCGGTACCTTTTGACGCTCCGAAACCAGACCCGGAAGTTCCGAGAGCTGGCCGAGGCCAACCTCGAGGCGAGCCAGGAAGAAATGAAGCGCTGGTACGACCAGAATGCCACTCTGGTCGAGTTCCAGCCAGGCCAACAGGTCTGGGTGATGGCCCCAGTGAAGCCTTGCGCCCTCCAAGACAAATGGACCGGGACCTTCAAAGTAGTAGAACGAAAAAGTCAGGTGACCTACGTGGTGGACGTCCAGTCCCCCAGGAACCCCCTTCGGGTCCTCCACGTGAAACCACCTCAAGCCTCACTTCGTGCGGACGGAGTTGAGTTTACTCCTGGCCACAGACGACGGGGCGGAAGAGGAAACAGAGCCTCTCCCTGACCTCCTGCGGGCCAAAGAAAAGGATGGCTCCGTGGAGGGAGTGAACCTCTCCCCCTCCCTCATACCCCAACAACACGAGGACTGCCGCCAGCTCTTAGGACAGTTCGCCGACCTGTTCTCTCTCGTCCCCAAGGTCACCGACTGGTGTGTCCACAGCGTGGACACCGGAGACAGCCAACCGGTACGGCACCGAGCCTACAGCGTCCCCGACCGAGTCCGGGCCTGCATCCAGGCGGAGGTCTCGAAGATGTTATCTCTAGGGGTGATCGAGCCCACAGACAGTCCCTGGGCCAGCCCGGTGGTACTAGTCCCGAAAGCAGCTGCCCCTGGGGTTGCCCCCGAACTACGGTTCTGCGTGGACTACCGGGGGCTCAATGCGGTCACCCGAACCGACGCTCACCCTATCCCCCGCGCAGATGAGCTTATTGACCGCCTTGGGTCTGCTCAGTTCCTCAGCACCTTCGATTTGACCTGCGGATACTGGCAAATTGCGCTCACAGAAGGAGCCAAAGAGCGGTCCGCCTTCTCCACCCCGGATGGGCACTATCGCTTCAGAGTGATGCCCTTCGGGATGAAAAATGCCCCGGCCACCTTTCAGAGACTGGTGAATAGAGTCCTGGCCGGGCTGGAAGAGTTCAGCGCCGCCTATCTGGACGATATTGCAGTATTCAGTTCCGATTGGGGTGAGCACCTCCGGCACCTCCGGAGAGTCCTGAGGGCCCTGCGCCAAGCCGGCCTCACAGTAAAAGCCAGCAAATGCCAGATTGGGCAAGGATCGGTGGTCTACCTGGGGCACCAGGTCGGGAGCAGGCAGGTCGCACCCCTCCAACCTAAGATTGACGCCATCCTGGCCTGGGAACCACCAACCACCCAAACCGAGGTCCGCGCCTTCCTGGGCCTCACTGGTTATTACCGGAGGTTCATCCAAAACTACGGCAGCCTCGTAGGACCCCTCACTGAGCTCACGTCCAAAAGACAGCCCAAGAAGGTGCAGTGGACCCCTGCCTGCCAGGAGGCGTTCGACGCGCTGAAACGCGCCATGTGTACAGCCCCTGTGCTCCAAGCCCCCGATTACTCCAAAGAGTTTGTGGTACAAACTGATGATTCCGAGCATGGCATTGGAGCCGTCCTATCCCAGCTCAATGAGAAGGGCCTGGATCAGCCCGTGGCCTTCATTAGCCGAAGGTTACTGCCCCGAGAGCAACGATGGAGCACCATTGAACGCGAGGCGTTCGCCGTAGTCTGGGCTCTAAAGAAACTGCGGCCCTACCTCTTCGGAACCCACTTCCGAGTCCAGACAGATCATCGACCGTTATGGTGGCTCATGCAGATGAGGGGGGAGAACCCCAAACTGCTACAATGGTCAATCTCTCTTCAGGGGATGGACTTCACAGTAGAGCATCGCCCTGGCCCTGACCACGCCAACGCTGACGGCCTCTCCAGATTCTTCCGCCTCAGCGAAGAGAACCCCCAAGAGGATGGGTAGTTCTCTTCGGCCTTCAGCTGGGGGGGGGACGCATGTTGGACCCGGCCTCGTGGCATGGCCCATTCCGACCCGCAGCAACACCACACCTGATTCCCCCACAGACCCGGGGCTACCCCCGTCCTTCCCTCCATCTTCCCGACACCAGGCCCTGCACCCCAGATGGCCGCCCCCGACCCCAGCGCAACCCCGGCCTAATCGCGCCATGCCGGCTGGGGGGAGAAAGAGCTCCTGGTGAGCAGGAGAGGGAGGAGCAGTTTCACTCACACCTCTGGCCTCCTCTCGAGAGATGGTTCCAATCGCCCTCCGGCCACCCTGAGGGCTGGCTCCACGCCTGCTGCGTGTCTGGGATCCCTCCCGACACCGCCTTGAAAGGATCAAAGCACCGCGTAGCAGGAACCCCCAACAAACGACCCCCAGGGCTAAGACCCCTGTCCGTGAGGACTCCGGACATCAAAGGGGAGTCGACCTATAACAAGGGGCGCTCTGGGACTATCGCATATTGAACCTGGAACGAAGAGAGCCCTGCTGACGTGGTCGCGGCTAAAGGTACATCATCACAAGATCCGACGGGACTCTTGGAACCTCGGTGAGCCCTGCAGACAGCGTCGCGGCTCCACCTGGCAGAGACGGACTTCTGCCTAAGTCAACTGAGCCCTGCAGACAGCGTCGCGGCTCCTCCTGACAGAGACGGACTTCTGCCTGAATCATCGGAGCCCTGCTGACGCCGTTGCGGCTCCCCTCGCAACCTTGAGAATTCGAGCCCGGCATACTTGGCCGCACTCAAGTACTATCCTGGTCCGGCGGGACCCCAAAGACCGTCCCGTATCCCCCGGCTCGAGGATTGAGAGCCGTGCGCCGGATACGCACCTGCATTGACCCTGATCCTAAGACTGTCCCGCTACCCCTACCCCTACCGAGACTCTACGAGCCCTTGCTCTACTTGTACAGACGAATCTGCGGATCATAAAGGTCCCGATATTTCTAGATAAAAGAATACGTGTTTCAGAATCTACGGTGTGGTGTCTCTGTGTTGCATGGTATTAAATCAGCGTGTACGATCCTAGATACGAGACCCAGCCCTGAGGGGGTCTCCCGCAAGTGCTCGGCTACATCTTCCGTGGAGGGTGAGTCGCAGGGCGGTCAGGTACATACTCTGTCCTTTCCTGAAGCTGGCCCTTCTAACAGGGCATCTCCTAGACCACCGACAACTACCTGGCGACTCCAACGTGACCACCCAGACTACCCGGTTTTCCGAGATGAACAGAGCACCCATATACAACACTACTTTGCAGGTAATAGTGACAGTGCCGCCACTACAACAGGGGCGTAACACAGGCCCTCGCAGCCCCCAAGGTGTAGGGTGGCCCCCTAAGCTCTAGGGGGCCCCCTCGGCACAGCACTCTGGCTGCAGAGCTCCTGATTGAGCCCGGAGGGGGCCCCCCCCCACCTGCCTTGCATTGAGGCCCCCACAAGTTTTGTTACACCAGTGCACTAGAATGCATATTTACTATTCCTCACTGTATCCCTCCCCATCTGATCTTTCTGAGTACCACTCTCGTACTGTAATGCCAGCCAGGAATGCTCACCATGTACTAATTTCTGCTAAGCACACCCTTGATCCTAAAATAACCACAGAGGAGGACGTACAGGCGATCAGAGACTTAGCACAAAATAAATCCCTGTGGCTCGACAGCTTTCCACCCAATTATTATAGCACATTCTCCTTGATTTTGGCCCCCAAATTAACTAACTTGTACAAGGCAGCACTGACCGCGGGCAAACTCCCTCAATCGCTCTGGGAATCTCTTCTGGTATCAATCCCGAAACTGGGCAGAGAATCAACTCAGCCATCCTCATATCGACCGATTGCCATTTTAGGGGCAGACTATAAAATATTGGGTAATATACTGGCAGACCGATATGCCTGTATACTCCCAGACCTAATCCATACAGACTAAAATGGGTTTGCTCCAGGATGCAGCACCTCTTAAAATATTCTTTGGTTGTTTCACATACAAGACACTGTAAAGGGACACTACCCATGAGCAGCCTAATATTAGACCTGTAGAAGGCATTTGACACGCTGGCATGGCATTACGTTTTTAAGGTCTTGACCCAAGTCAGAGTCGGACTGCGGCTTCTTGCATACACTCTTCAATACACCAACCAGACACACTGGGTCTACTTGTGACGTCTCATTCCGCCTGATCCAGGTGAGCAGAGGAACAGACAGGGGTGTTCCCTCTCACCATTGCTTTTCACCCTTGTGATGGAACCCCTTGCCATACACAATACGCCATACGCCTACGAGAAGAGGGCTGCGCAGGGGGGGTTCCCCTGGAGGTCCGGACACATGCGGTGTATCTCTGTACACCGACAACCTCCTTATCTAATTAAAAGACATCGCTTCTGACCTCTCCTCGCTTCAAGGCACACTTGATGAGTTTGATAGAGTGACTGGACTCATGGTAAATTAGGGTCAGTCTGAAATATGCCTACTACTTCCTGACTAACCCCCAAGAGCCATACACTTGGGTGCAACCCCACTCTGCTGGCAAGTAGCAGCTGCCACTCTTTATTTGAGGATTTGTCTCTTTCACACCCCCTAGGATATATTTGATGGGAACTTTCAAATGGCATTGATGGGCATTAAATTGCGAATGCAATTCTGGTGGTTCTTATCCCTAGCCACGACTGGTAAAATTGTGCTGGCAAAAATGATTATATTACCTCACGCACTTAACCACTTCTCCATCTTCCCGCCTCAATACTCTTCAGGGAGCGCGACTCGTTGCTAGGGGACCTCATTTGGGCTACTGGTCGACATACTGTGGCCCTTCGCAAATTGCTTCTTCTGACTGATCAGGGACGGCTGATCGCCCCATCCCTTCAAGACATATTTCCCGGCAGCGCAGTTACAATGGTTATCACGCTAAACAGCTGAGAGGTATGTGGGATAGAGCAGTAACCCAGAAGGTATCCTCCCTTCCCGAGCAATCCATGTCCTTTTACTTACTTAAACTACTCTCTCCTCCTGGATGCTCCTTCGGGTGATGGTGGCCCTTGCATGCATGGCGAGAATAAAAATGCATGTCTCCGGGATCGCTGGTGTATGCCCCCGCACTATGCCTGATCAGCCTTCCTAAATTCCCTGGGTCCTAGACGCGATGTGGCCCCTTGGACAGAACACTCAGTCTGCAGAGCCAGTGAACTATTTCCAAATGGTCAGCTCCTTCCGTATGGCCAATTAGTGTTGGACTACGATCTGCCCCCGGGGAAATTTCTCTCACATCGGCAACTCATGCACACACACCGTACTTTATAGAGGGAGACGGAACCCACAACACATCCCATCCTACAAACTATACTTACAGTGGGCCCCGGTCACCACCTTATTACCTGACTATATAAAGCCATCCGTGACTTAATAATGCTGTTCATGGGCACACTTTGATATAAATTGGAAGATGAGTTTGGGCTTGCGTTGCATGATAAAGAATCGAAAATGGCTTTTGAACTCCCTCAGAAGGTATCCCGCAACTCCCACTTTACAATCCTTTAACTTTTCATGCTGCACCGCGCATACCTTACCCCATCTCAGATACTTTGCCCTCCCCCCCCTCCCGAGCAGATGCATGCTGCCCACGCTGCAAGGACTTGGGCGCAAATCTGACACATATGCTGTCCGACCCTCTGCCATTTCTGGGAAAAGGTACATGCTGTGTTGCAACAGGTCACTGTGCTCACCTACATCTACACATGGGAAGCATGTTCCCTTGACATCTTCAAGCAGTGCAAGGAACCCAACGTACGTTCTTGATTCGCCTCTTTGATGCTCCTCCTTGCCAAACACACACTCACTCTACACTGGCACTCCCCAGCACCCCCCCAGCTGCCTGATATGGAGAGGTCTGTAAATGGAGAACTGCGGAAGAAGACACCCTTCAAAATGAAGAGGTCCAGGGCCTAAGCAAATGAGCCAACTCTCCACAATGGGCTACCCTCCTTTTTGCAACATACTGGGAATTATTATCTTCCTCCGTAGCTGCCCTGTACTCTCACTCCTGCCCATCGCCACCCTTTCACCATACCTCCATCTTTACTTACTTTTAATACACTGCACACCTCATCCTACATCTGGAGACCCTGACCAGATAAATACATTTCGTATTTGAGTCAGATACTCCGCCATACCCCCTTCATCCCCTTCCATACGTTCCCCTCTCCCCCAGTTTACAAACCCGACCTTATGTTACACAGTCTTTCAATTTGTGTCTATTAACTTGATGGACTTGCTTACCACTCCTCTATTTATAATCAGCAGTTGTTGTTCCGTATCAGTAAGAATGCTGCTAATGGTTTGCAATGTCAACTGCATCTTCTCTCATGTTTCTAAACCTCAATAAGAATGATTTAAAAGAAAAAGAAAAAAAAGGACACTGGAGAAAGTAAATATGTTTCTTAAGAGGCCTCTAGGTAGAACCACCAGCACAGAAAAGGCAAGAAAATCAGCTTTCTTGTCCGTGGTGAAAAGATCCACCCAAGGCAAATTTTACTGGGCATATACACCTTGAACTACCTCTAAATGCCAACACTATTTGTGATCGGTGTCTTCTATTGTGCTTGTCGGCACAAAGCCTGGTTTGTTTCACTATCACATGCTGGCTGTGTTTTCCATCAGAACTAGAACAGGTTTTACCTTGCTGAATGGCAGAAATGGTACAGCTCCAGGAATGTGATATATTGCCCAGCTCCATTGGAGACCAGAGGCCTCTGATCTCCATCTCATCCAATTTATTTACACCCCCCACCCTCCAACCACAGAGATGATTCATCAATCATCACTAGGCCTGAGCTGGGGAAGGGAAAACTTACTGCCCAATATTGGTTGACTTCCTTTAATCATCATTGAAGGTCACTGGTTGTCTCATCTGGAATATGGATGCTGTCTGAAAGACACCACCAGCAGCGTGAACAATGAAGGTGAAGGTTACACTGCAATCTTTTTATATGCAAATGTGCATGGGGCACCAGCAAGATGCCCGAAGCCAAGAGACTAAGCAGCCATGCTGGAGCACAGGATCAAGCTTGAAATGTCTGGCTCATATCCTGATTGCCCATAATTGCTGCAAAAGCAATTATGGAAAAACTTTGAAAGCAGTTATGTCCAGAACAAGATACTGACATGAGATTCCTTTGCACAGGTGGAAGACGGGTTTTCCGTCATCTGCAGGTGGTCAGCAACTGAGTGTAGTGAGCCCACCTTCACCAGCCTGTAATCGAGGTATAGAAATTTGGGAATTCCTAGAACTTCGAAAATGAGCCTCATGACTGCCATCACCTTCATGAATACCAGGGGGCAGAGGTGAGGATAAAGAGCAGATGATAAACTGAAAGTGTTCCAACCCAACCACAGAAATGAAGGACACAGCAGTATGAATGCAGGACAGGCATGTGACAATATCTGTCCGCAAATGCACAGAAAACATCCAATCCCCATGGTTTAAAGGCATAGAAGATCTGGACGAGGGTCGGGAGTTCGAATAAGTCCTTCGAAAGGAAGGTGTTCAGAAACTGAAGATCTAGGATCGGTCCCCACTGGCTTATTTTCATGGGCATCAATAAGTGCCTTGAGTAGCAACCAGTGCCTTTCTCTGCCTCAGACACTCTCTCTACTACCTTCTTTATCAGAAGAGTATGCGCTTCCATAGAGAAGAGGGCAGCATGATCCACTAAAATATTGGCAAAAAATGGGGCAACATGAGGGTAAGTAACTAGCAAAGTGAGGGCACAATCTTTCTGAACAATTGCGTACACACATTGGTCTGAGGATATTGCATGCCAGCCGGACAGGCACATTTAATTTTGCCACCTGCTACTGGATGCAGATGACCAGTTGCTGCAACCACCTCATTCCACTAAAGCAACTAAAGAAGGGCTACAAGGGTGATGCTAAATTTGGAGGGCTGCCTTACGCTAGAGAGGTGCCCTGGGAGTAGTCTAAGAATTTCCGGTACTGCTGATAAAGCGGTCAAGCCAGAGTCAATAAGGATTGAGCTGTAGCATGGCTATCTTTGAAACGCTTCAGAGAGCTTTAGGCCATCAGACAGCATATGCATCAGGAACTCATACAAATCTCCAGAGAAACCTGTGGTGTGCATCAAGATTTGGTGCCGGACCACCACACTGGTGCAAACAGCACAGCCCATGGTGTCTAAACTGGCCAGGAAAATGACACTTGGCCGCATCCTGTCCACTGTGAAAACCTAAGAGGTCAAGTTCTGGAACTCTACCAGTAGAACGTGCAAGATTATGCTTGCCATGTCCCAGAGGGTATGAATGTACCACCCTAAAAGGGCCTCTGAGACAGAACAGTGGAAGAGAAGCCTCTTTCAAATTGCATCAGAGGGCTTAGAATCTCGATCTAGGGTTTGGGTTTATGTAACAGCCAAAATCCTCTAGGTTTTCCTGTTTTGGATGTGGTATCAGGAAAGCAGGGTGCCACAGACAGGCCTGTGTGTGCCAACCAATAGAGTAACTCACACGCAGCACTAAGCAAGACTTGGACCATGCCGTCTTTAAAGCTTCTGTTAGCAACGCCTCGAAAGATGAAGGTCCTAACCACAATCTTTCTGTGAGCAAATTATCTTTGTCTCCATATTATCCAACTACAATTGTAGCAATTTAGCAGATCTGTGAACCACCACTGAGAAAAGAAGTGCTCTGTTAGGATGAGTATGTCTCCCGCATGATCTACAGTCATGTCTCCCTGGCTCAAGTGCCTGACTGCATGGTGATCATGGTGCCTGAAGGCGATCTAAGGGGCTCATTCGTCTGAAAAAAGTAGTTGCATTACTTCCTTGAAGGTCTCTACCTGCTGCTGAGTCAACCATAGCCAGGGAAACTTGTGGCACACTGGCTCAGGACTTCGAATCATGCTTGGAACCTAAGCCCTAAAAGGCAGGCGTCATGCAGATCAGTGCCTGACATGTATTTCATGCAGGAATGGCATGGTTTAAAGCTTTTAGTATTGGGAAGGGAGCTTTGCATTAGCACACTGACATTTGGTAGAGATATTTGGAAGTCGTGAACACATACAAAATAAGATTAGGAGAAAACATCTTGGTCTGCTTCAAAAGGCATGGAAAAATAGCAATTGATGTCACCATGCAGCTGTGGTGCCCATATACGCCTCCGTGTTGTCACTCCCAAAGGCAGGGCGAGGCTGCTTTGGTGTCAGATGGCGCCACATATTGGCATTAAGGGGATGTCATGAAAAAAATACATCAGATCCAGTCTAGCTCCATGGGAAATTCAAAAGTGTATTTTTTTTTTATTCATTACGATTTTCATCAGTTATACATCAACAATACACCGGAGAGATCACTATGTATATTCTCGCAAGGAGAGGAGGTTCATACAACAATATTGGAGAATAATGCAATGAAATAACTGTTACAGTACTATTTTCGTCCATGACATTCCATGCCCAGTATTAAAGCTGATCCAGCAAGCTGAAAGAATTGAAGATAATCCCGACATTGCAGTCTCAAGGGGAGGCAGATGTACCAAGAAAATGGGAAATACAGGACACAACGCCATGCTCAGGTCATCTCCGCCAATGCAGATATTGTTGCACAAGTTTGCATCCATATACCATAACCCCCAATAGTGTGAACAGCTAGTTTCAATCCTCGGCCCCACTTGTGCCTCCCCCCCCCCCCCACTCCGTCTCCTTTGGATGTAATAGTAAGCAAGAATGGAGTGGCTGGCAAGTGTTTTTGGGGCAGGACGACGGCAGTTGCAGTGCAGCACATATATCACTAGTGGATTCACAACATATTGGTTACCACATCAATGCCTTGGTTGTAGAGACCGTAGAGGTACACCAGTAAGCGGCGTACCCCCGCACTTAGTGGTTTAACATATCCCAGTAAGGCAAGCAGTGGGGAGGGGCATATGTCAGATTTAATCATCAATGCTTATCTGAACCCAGATAAGGCAAATATCCAGATGGTGCTTGGGGAAATTCAAGCGTTCACAGAACTGGGGGGTATAAGGTTAACCAGTCCAAAACGGAGCTTCTCCTATTTAATTTGCTAGAGGCCGATTTTCTGAAGGGCTCAAATTTCTGCCACTAAGACCTATTGGATACCTGGGCCTATATGTTACAGCCTACTTCTCGCAACTGTTTCATTTAAATTATGGAAAAACGGTTAACAAAATTAAAAACCTTTTAGAAAGATGGTCGCTTCTACCTTTGTCAATAGTAGGTCAAGTCTCTCTAGTAAAAATGTCGATACTTCCCTTGCTGATATTCCTGTCTTTAAATCTTCCTTTAAAAATACCAATCTCTTTTTGTTATATTATGGATGTCTTTAAATTGGAAGTCAACACAATCGCTTTTTACGTGGCCGGCCTCCCGGTTGTGTGCCTGAAAGCTGTGTACTTATGCTCATGTCTCGCTCTGCTGGCCTTGAGATGTAGGCTGGAAGCTGTGTGCATTTATTCTGATTTCCGCACAATAAAAATGATTGATTCTATAAATACCAACCTCATATTTTAATGAAGTGGACAAAGTTATCCCGGAGTTTGTATGGGTAAAAAAAAGCCTTGGATCAAGCTATCTATTCTTCAACTAGACGAGGAGCAGGGGGGACTTGCATTACCTCACTTATCTACTTATTATCAAGCTGCGTTAATTAACTTATTAACTTAGCAAGTTGTCCCCGTTTCGAAATTTGATAACTTTTTATTAAGCTATATGCTAATAGAAAGTGCATTCAAGCTACCAGCATTCTTGAACACTGCGAAGCTACCTAAAAAGACAAGGTATAATGTTGTGAATACAATTGCTAACCGTATGCAGCGGTTCCATAAAACGTACAACATTCAATCTTGCCTTGTATTCACTTCCCTCCAAGACTGTGAGCTATGGGGTCTCCAGGTTTCACAAAAGGTACTGCAGTCCTATAATAGTCTAGGCTTTCGCAAGCTAGGAGATTTCTACAATGGCACCATTCAGATACCGTGGGAAGTATTTGCATTGTAATGCGAACCTCAGAGTCGTGATCTCTGGTTCAGTTTTAGGCAGATAACTTGCTTTCCCGTAAATAAGTACAAAATAATTAATGAGAGGGAAAAAAGAATCCTAAAAGCAGCCTTAGAGTTGAATTTAAGTGGTGCTGAAAAAAGGTATTGATTATTACGACAGAGTTCGAATAAGAGTCACGTTGAAGCAATGCTTTCTAAAATTGCTCGGGAAACTAATTGCTGGTTTAACATTAAGGAATGGCAACACGTGTGTGAATTTGGGAAGAGGGCTCTGAGGGTGGGTAATTTCAAGAGAATGTCCTTTCTTTCATGGTGGTTGGTGTATTATACACCCCTCTGACTACATAAATGTTTTCCATCACTCCCAAACAAATGTTTTAGATGTAATCTGACGGGGGCAGGCTATTGGACGCATATATTCTTTACATGTCCTAGGGTACAACACTTTTCGGAGGAGGTGTTTAGGTTTATTAGTGATTGTATGTCCAAGGATATCTTGCCCACAACACCGCTGGCCCTATTCAGATTGTCTCACGCAGTTAGTCAGTTACCAAAATGCAGGCAATATTTGTTTTTGCAGCTATAGCGGTAGCCAGATCCCTGGTGCTGCAAAACTGGAGATCTCAGAAGGTACCTACAATGGGACAGTGGCTCCTTAAGTTAGGCCAGACATACCAATTTGAAGAGGCGTATGCAAAAAGGGTAGGGGCACTTCGTACATTCAGGGCAACTGGGGAGGGCTATGCCCGGCTTCATGTTCAGAAGAAAATGTGCAAAGCAGGCTACTCTTTGTGTAAAAAAAAAATGAGGGGTTTACATCTATGATGTGCCTGCTTTTTAATTGTTGAATCTAGGCCAGTATGTAGCATTCTCTTTTCTATGTTGTGCTATATAGAATGCTGGTTATATATTATGTAACGTAGAATATGAATTTATGCTATTTATTGTCTACTGAAATGCGAGATTGAGTATTATGAAAGTTTATCTCTTTTTTTATGTACCATGATAATCATGTCTGCTATATACGCTCAATAAAAAATATATAAATAAATCATCAATGCTAGCTACTGGAAAATCTCCTGCCAGTGTCGCAGTATGGGCGTGCAATTCCACGCCAAGTGAGTGAAATCAGCCTGTTCTGCCGCGCACCTGGGTCAATTATTAAGTTTTGTGGGGTCCGCCTTTGCCATCTGTGTGGGTTTGATGTATGCTCTAAGTAGGTAATTATAGTGTAGAATCCTGTGTCGATGATTGCCCGAAACAAAACGAGTCTGTTTTCAGTAAAATCTATATACCTCGTCTGACGGGGAGTGTCCCAAATCTTTTTCCCATGCTGTACGCGCTCCCGTCCCCATCAATGGTCGAAGCTCTAAGCCAAACTATATAAGTGGGAAACCCAGTGGGTGCTATCAGCCAAGGGAATTATAAGAGATGACGGTAAAATGTCGGAAGGCTCAGTTGTGGAAGAATGGAGCACAGTCTATAAGGATGTGCGTATACTGTGCAACTGAAATTTATCAATATAAGTCACACTCTGTTCCCCTGTTAGTTTGTAAACTGTGCGCAGGTGAGCTTCGTGGAACAGGTCTCTGATCGTACGTAACCCATATCGAGTGAGTCTTTTTGGCTGATGTTTAAAGGGTTGGGGAGACCCATAAATTATCGTGTTCAAATAGCGAAACAACCTCTCCCAGGCCCAATATGTGGTCTGAAGTGTCTGCATCTCCGTGGGTGATCTGTAAAGGCCCTGTGGGAGAATGGTGGCGAGTGAACAGGGATGAGCCTGCGACCTTTCGGGGTTTAAATATTGTAGTCTCGCATTTCGATGGTACCAAAAGTATGCATAATGTGCCTGTGCCACTAGGTAGTATAAATAGAAGTCCGGGACGCCGTATGCCCAGCGTCGCAAGGGCATCGTCAATGTTTGCCATTTGATGCGCGCCAGGCTGCCGGCCCAATCCAACCTTGTAAGTATGCCCCGTAATGTGTTGAAAAATTTAGAAGTGAGTGGGATAGGGATGTTAAGAAACATATAGGAACCTGGGCAGTACCACCATTTTTATAATGGAAATCCTACCAGTAATAGAGAGTGGAAGTTTGAACCATCTGTCTATTTGAGTCAACAGTCGGTCACTAGCTGGGCAATAAGTAAGGCGGATGACTTTGGATGCAGTGCGATTTAAGTGGATATCTAAATAGCGAGGAGATTCGTCACACCAACGTAGCCGGTTGTCTGGGGTGATTTGAACTGTAGCATCCGTTAGCGGGAATATTTCAGATTTGTTCCAGTTTATGACCAACCCAGCGAACATACCAAACCGCACAATTTTACAGAGAAGAGGGGGAAGATTGACAGTGGTTTCCCTGACTAACAGTAGATTATCATCTGCGTACAATGAGGCCAGAATAGGAACATGATGAAGTCTTATCCCACGTTGCAGGTGGCGCTCCTGTAGGTGGCGCACAAGAGGGTCCATGACTATTATGAATAGCAACGGCGAGAGGGGGCAGCCTTTTCTAGTGCCCCGCGATAGGGCAAATTGTCCAGTGAGCTCACCGTTAATCCAGAGCCTGGAAAGGGAGGCTGTGTAAAGTAGGCGTACAAGATCAGAAAAACTCTTGGGAATACCCAACTTCTGCAATGCAGCATAAAGAAAAGACCATTCCAGTGAGTCAAACGCTTTTTCTACGTCGAGTAATATAGCCGCGGCAGGTATACTGGGGTCTACTTGGTTAATGAATGCGAAGACCGTGCGAAGATTCACAGATGTAGAGAGGTTTCAGTCAAAGTCAGATTGGAGCGGGGAGATAATTTGGTTAATAGTAAGGCGTGTTGCTAAAACTTTGGCTAGAATTTTGTAGTCCTGATTTAACAACGATATTGGTCGATATGAGGCACACTGATCGGCTGGTTTGCCCGGCTTAAGAAAAAGAGTAATAACGGCCTCTCGCATAGAAAGGGGCAGTTGTCCGCGGTCAAGCGACTCAGCATGCACCTCCAGCAGATGAGGGATCAGCAGAGTCTTATATGTTTTATAAAAGATACCGGTTGGGCCATCAGTGCCCGGAGCGTGAGTTCCATTGAGGTCAACAATTTCGATCTAGTAATAGGCGACGCCAAGAACTGGCGCTGGCAATCCTCAATCTAGACCATTGCCACCTCTGCCAGATAACTGACAAGAGCCTCATCAGAAGGAGGGATCGGGTAGCATACAAGCCAGAGAAGTAGGCACGGATGCGTTATCAGCACCACGTATAAGCGGTATATTGTCATCAAGTTGTAGCTGACTAATGAAAGAGGACTGATGTCAGGGCCGAAGGAACCTGGTGAATATCCTGCCTGGCCTCTCTCCTTCACCATAAACCCTTGTGCGCCCATATTTGCTGAGATAGTTGACCTTCCGAGCTGCAAGGTCCTGTAATTCGGCGAGAAGCTTCGTATGTTGGTGTAATGAGGAGGGGGGGGCCTCCACTAAGGCACGCTTGACTAGTTCAAGCAACGCATTCTCTGTGACCTCAAGATCACGGCGGATAGTTTGCAGAACACCTGTTTGCCAAAACATATGTCCGAATATAAACTTTGAAGGATTCCCAGAGTGTGTCATAGTGAGGCACAGAGCCGGCATTTCACTGGAAATATTCAACTATAGCGCCCCTGATATCATTTTGGAATACACAATCCAGTATCGCCTCCGCTGGGAAGCGCCAAGGTAGAAATTGTCTGGAGACGGAAACAAGCAGTACAAGCAAACTATCAGATAAGGTTCGGGGTAGGTGTTTCACCAAAAGGGCATTGATTAGCAGATTGGTGTAGTAAGTACCACTGGTCTATGTGGGACCAGATTCGGTGAGGAGCCAAGAAGAACGAGTATCCTTTGTCGGAAGGGCGCAGGGTATGCCACGCATCTTTCAGAAGCGAGGAGTGAAATAGGGCACGGAGTGCCCGGAGCGAGCCAGATTTGGTGATCTGTCGCGGTCCGCCCGTATCTAGGGTAGGAGTCAGTGTGAGGTTGAAATTGCACCCATAATAATGGAAACAACTGCTAATTTAGCAATATGTGCAGCAATGTCAGGGAAGAATTCTGGTGTGTCTACATTCAGTGCATAGACGTTGACTGAAAGTACATGTTCCGTTCCAGAGGACCGGTCACCAGTAGATAGTAACCTTCAGCGTCTGGAATTACTGTGCATATCTGGAAGGGTACTGCCTTGTGTATGAGTATGCATAATCCACTGGAATAGGTGCTGTACCTAGCAAAACAAGCATTTGCAATGCAATAGGCCACGCATTTACGCGAGTTTGAGCTATTGGCATTGTAATGACAATGCCTTTTATTTATGCTTTGGTTTTTAAAACATAAATAAAAGGCATTGCCATTTACAATGCCAATAGCTTGAACGCGCGTAAATGTGAGTCCTATTACATTGCAAATGTTTTTTTTTCCTTCTTCAGTGGGGGAGTGGAAATAGTAGTGCTGCGTGTTTGGCACGCCCCCCAGGGCTGCACTTTGTGCCTCCCCCATTGCTCGGCCCCAACAAAAGTGGCCTGCACTATTATATACTAAATAAATAAGCGTGCCCACTGTAGTTAAAGCTGACGCGCTATGATTTAAATAAATAAATTACGAAAGCGGCCAATTAAGGAAATAAATAAGTGCATCTTTTATAGTTAAAGCGGATGCGCTATAATATAAATATATACATTAGTAAAACCAGAGGGCCTGCTGAGATGTCGTGGGTGGAATAGGGAAGATCATTAAAGAAAAAAGTGCTTACCGACTCCATGTAACGCAACAAGTAAAAGATCCAGTCCTCATGGGAGGTAAAAAACGGCGACAAGGAGGGACTATATAATATAATAACACTTGATTTGATACACAAACCATAAAAGCATATAAATAACAATCGATAAAAGAATCACAGAGATACATTTGACTAAGATGGCAAAAATACAATATCATTACTAAGAAACCATGATCTCCTATGTGTCCCCAGGGAATTAAAACTCATGAATGTACTAAATCCCCCCTTGTTGTTCGTAACTTCAAAGAAGCTCTTAAAAAGTTTGCCACACAATAAAGAGTAAAAACATCAGTGGACAATTTTAAAAACAACAAGGCTACCCGTGCCTGCCTAAATCTAGCTTTTCTTAGCAGACCTTTTAAAAACAATTTCCTGGGGAAGGCATAGTACGGGCAGAGTAAAACGAAGTGAAGGGTGTCCTGCGGAGACTTACTGTCGCAGCCGCAGGGCCCCCTCTCTTCTGAATTTATAATAAAACCTGCAGGTACTGCCAATAAGTGATGGATATAATTTAATCTAAAGCGGGAGACCAAAAAGCGATCATGGGCACTTGTTATTAATGTTAAGTAAGGTTCTATGCCCTGTGATGTTTTAACTTAGATATGGTCTCTCACAGAGTGTTTCCCCAGTTCGATGGGTTCACGCTGCGCCATAGCAAACACTCGATACAGTGTTTTAATGTCACTTATGTCTTTTGACTTTATTGTCTCTGGTTTGTCAAATAGGTCTGTACGACTTAAGTTAACAAAAGAGTCCCTGACATATTTCAGCCATGGAATTTTTTGCGCATGCTCCAAGGAGAGACAATCAAGCACTACCATCCTTGTCAGAGCCACCTCGTCATTAGTCCAGACCTTCAGCCAACATACTAGGGGCTTCACACCCACGCTGTCTGATAAGTAACTCACCCCCAGCTCCTCGTGTACACAGTGTGTAGGCGCGCTATGTGGTACTTTCAGCATACGTCTTAGGTATTTATTCTCTACGCTTTGCAAGTCGGTAGATTTAACAAATTCCCACACCTCACTACCATACAGGACTTTTGCACAACAGATGGAATTATACAATTTTAAAATCACACCTGGGGTCCAGCACCCCAGCCTCTGGGCATAATTTGCGATTGAACCTGTGGATCTAATCAAGGTCAGAAACTTTTCCTCTATTAGGTGTTTAAAATTAAGATGGTTATCAAAAAAGACACCTAGATAGACAAAGGCTGGGACTTTACCCAGGGTGTATGAGCCTATGGAGTAATTGTATATTTTAATAGGCTTCTTACCCATCTCCATCACATATGATTTTGCTAAATCAGAGGACATGTCCAACTCATTCATGAATTTCACGAATCCATCTATTAGGAGCTGTAAGCTATGTGGGTTGCGGGCCGAAAGAAGTGCATCTGCGTACAGCAGCACCGGGACTGTTCTGTCCCCTATTCTGGGTATGTCAGCCTCTATGTTCCGCAGGGTGGAATCGAGCCCATTTATATATAGTAAACAAGAATGGCGCTAAGATACATCCTTGTCTCACCCCACTAGAACACTTAAATAACTCCATGACTTTCCCCTCCTTTGTGTATCCTACAGCTGCTGTCGTGTTGGAATGCAGTGTCTGAAGGATGTTTATTAACCCCTTCCATGCGCGGGGAATTCCCGTGCCATGCGGGCGTTTTTATTAGTGGGCGGGGATTCGGACGTCCGGGAGCCGTGGTGCGCACATGCCCACCGTGACACGTGACGGCTCCCGGCCGTCCTGCGCATGGTAGAGGTTAAAGCTGTATCCATCCCAAGGTCCTTCATTAAAGCCCACAACTTTTCACACGATCAAAGGCTGCAGTGAGGTCCATGAAGGCTAAGTATAACAGCCCAGCCTTCGCTATAGTATATTTTGCAGTAATGAGGTACAGGTTGAGACACTGATCCACGGTGGATTTTCCCGGACGGCACCCATAGTGCACATCCGCAATAATTTGTGCCTCCTCGGCCCAGACCGTCAACCTGTTTAACAGCACCCACCCCAGGACCTTAGCTGCAACATCTATAAGCGATATTGGTCGATAACACTGTAGGCTATCCCTATTACCCTTCTTGAAGATCGGTACGATTATCGCAGAGGACCAGGATTCTGGTATGGTTGTGTTTATTGCTGCATTCAGAACCCTTGTTAGGAGAGGGGCCCAGACCTCAACGTTCGACCTAAAAAGGTCCGGTGGAATCCCGTCTGGCCCCGGAGCCTTATTCCTCGTCAGGTCCTCTATGCCTAGGGTTACTTCATCCAATGTGAAAACAAGGGGTTTGCAACCTATTGGCATGATTAGGGTTTGCTGTTCGCCTTGAGCAGCATGATGATTGTACAATCCCTGGAAGTGTTCCTGCCATTGCTCTGGCAGGATATTGTTACTTAACCCCGGCTTATTTGGGTCGGAGAAAAAGGGGTTATTGATTACTCTCCAGAAGCGAACAGAATCCTTCGATTCTGCTGCCTCTGTGAGTTCTTCCCAGGTGGCGCGTTGTAACTTCCCCTTTCTTACTTTAAGAGCTAGCTTATAGTTTGCTCGACAAGCAGCCACCAATTCCCTATCTCTTGGTTTCTGCTTAGGGGGCTCCTTCAGCTTTCTCATGGCCTCCGAGCATTGGCTGTCAAACCACCTTGGGGGGGGGCCCCTTGGGCCCCCCGTTGAGGGGCTTTCAATACGTTTTCTACCAGTTGTGCGATATTCTTGAAGGCCTCAATTAGTTCCACCCCTTCTACACTTAGGTCTAAACATTTCATAATTTCCTGCTGCCCTTTATCAAATAAGGAGGCATTAAAGGTGCCAGGGACGACCTGAGCCCATCTGAGCCTTCTGCCTTGGTTAGTAGCGACAACTTCCGTACACCCTGCTGGCTTAAACCATCACTTGCCACTGTCACTGCGTCCCGAGTACTAAAATTAGTGGGTTGTGATCACTAAACCCACTGTGTTCAATATTAAATCTCTGTACCCCTCCCTTCAATAAGGGGGTGACGAAGATAAAATCAATAGACAAGTGACACCCTCTCCCTTTATAAGTGGGGGGAACCGGGCTATTCTGTTTATAGGAGTACATATCCATCGTATGAGCTAACCCATGTGAATGTAATATGCCAGTGAGTTATCTTCCCGCCTGGGTGTGCTCCAAGTGAAGGCCTTTCCTTAGTGGGCAGGATAGCCAGTCGTCCTGTGTCACCATCAATTGGGGGCAGAGGTGACAATTGAAGTCTCCGACCAATATCAGTTGGGACTGAGCCATCCCCTTCCCTCGTGTCTTTTCTAGGCATGTATTTAAATCATGAAAACTACTCACACTCTGCTTATTTGATATTACATTATAAAAAATAATTAAAATTACCCTAAATGAGTTATGCGTTAGTTTTAAACCTCGAACGACCTTTGAGTCCCAGGCCAGATTTTTCCATGTGCATTGTAATCTTATGTCTACAAACAAGATCAAACCGCCCTTTGCTCTTCCGGACACTGATCTAACTGCGGGGGAAAAGAAGGATTTATAACCTTCAAAGAAAAAATCCATGTCAATCTCCCATGTCTCCTGGAGACATATTATATGGAACTACCTAACATAGGTGAGCCATTGCTCGTCACAAAATTTGCTGGATAAACCTACTATATTCCATGTGATAATCTTTATGTCTCATCCACTACTCCCCGTATTTAAGACGGAAGGCCCAGTGCTCCCCTGTGGACTTGCCACCACCTCCACCAAATTTGACTGCCAATTATCGACTTCACTGGGTACAACCGGGGGAAGCGTTGTCATCCCTGGCGTGGCTTCCACGACCCTCTCTGCTTCCCCAGTGTTGATCAGATCACTCTTTTTAGGTTCCCCACCGACGTTGCGGCATGGCACATGTCCAGGACAGGGACACCTCGAACCAAAACCGTGGTGGCAGCCTTCCCCCTGGTGGGATGAGCTTGTAAGCCCTCAGGCGTCTTAGCTAGGGCGCAGCAGATTTTAATGTAGAGAAAACCCAGCAACAAATTGTCAGTTTCTCCACTGCTCAACCTTTTTTTAGCTCCCACGTACCCCAAAAAGAGTTGGTGATCCATCCAGAAATCTTTTGTGCAGTCAAGGTAGAAAGACAACGCTCTTTTTCCAGTGGAGTCGCTCCTCGTCCTTAGAGGGATGTGGGGGAGCACAAAAGGTGGGAAGTGTGATTCATTGACCCGGATGAAATGGGGTCACCACCTTCCTCAAAAATGAAGCCCGGGTGCAAAGCACCACCTTATCTCCAAAGATCATCATATAGGGATGCTTGGATAACAATGCCTGCAACTCACTCACCCTCCGGGCAGATGTTATTGTCACTAAAAAGGCTGTTTTGATGGTAAGAAACCATAGGGGACAATTATACAATGACTCGAAAGCAGCACACACGAGAAACGTGAGGACCAAATTAAGGTCTCACTGTGGCATGACAATGGGCGTTGTTGGAAACATATGTATAAGCTCTTTTAAGAATCTATTTACAACAGGAGATTTTAAAATAAGAGGGGTGGAAAGATAACCCTTGAGAGTACCCAACACATATCCCTGCTGGGCAAGGGTAAGAATGAAAAAAAGGATAGTAGATAAAGAGGCAGAAAGAGGTTCAATCGACCTTTCTGTAAAATATTTGACAAATGTTTTCCAACAGCAGGTGCATACAGTCTAAGTGGAGGGCCACCTGGCCACCAAGTAACATCACATACTTTAGGAGGGAAGTCAAAAGCTATCAACTGTCGCCACTTAATCTCCAGGCATGGAGGCGGAGAGTTGACAGGTTCGGGTGGAGGACCCTCCCCTGCTGCAGCGACAGAAGATCCTCCTGAAGGGGCAGCCTGATAGGAGGATCAATTCTCATTTGAAGAAGCTCTGGATACAAGACACTCCTTGCCCAGTCCGGAGCCACAAGGATGAGTTGGGCCCGGTAGTTCTTGATCTTCTTGAGAACCCTGAGCAGACGTGGTATGGGCAGAAAGGCACACTGTAAGCCTGAGCTCCACCCACAATAAAAAGCATTGTCGAGCGATAGCAGCCTTGGAAACTCCAGCGCGTAAAACTGCTGCCACTGCGTGTTCTATCCGAAGGTGAAGAGATCTAACCAAGGATCTCCCAGTGCTGAACAAGATCTTGCACCACCTCTGGCTGAAGGAGTAATTTGTAATCCGCTACGCATCGATGGCTGTTTGTCTACCCTGGTGCTCAGAGAAGCTGCCAGGTGCTGAAGCACCAGGGTTATACTCTGCTGTTCCAGCAACGTCTAGAGACGCAAAGCCTCTTGACAAAGGTTCACAACCTCACTCCGCCCTGCTTGATGCACTACCACATGGTGGTGGTGTTGTATGTGAACACCTGCACTAACTTCCCTTGACAGATGGAAGAAATGCTTACAATGCCAACCGGATCGCTTGAAGCGCCAACAAATTGATGTGGAGCCCCGACTCCACCGGAGACTAGCATCTCCTGATCTCCACCTCTCCCAGATGGAAGCCCCATCCCAGAAGTGACGCATGTGTAGATCTGGTTGAGGAAGGGAGAGGGGTCTGCCTCTGACCCAATTGCGGTTTGTCAACCACCACTGCAGGTCTTTTTCAGTTTCCTCTGAGATCTGGACCATGTCCAAGAGATTCCCCTAATGCTGTGCCCACTAAAACTTGAGGTCCCACTGCACCGCCCACAAACGCCATCTGGACTGTTTTACCAACAGGATGCAGAAGGCCATGAGGCTCAGCAACCTCAGAGTCAGTCTCAACGAAATCCAGGATAGAGGCTGAAACATCGGAATCATAATCTGAATATCCTGGACTCGCTGCTCGGGAGGATAAGCCAGAAACTGCACTGTGTCCAGAACAGCTCTGATGAAAGGGAGCACCTGAGAAGGAGTCAGGTGGGACTTTGGCACATTTATAGAGAACCCCACTCAATGCAGGAGGTAGCAATAGTCTGAAGCTTGAAGACGACAGCCTGGGGCAAGGACGCCTTCAACAACCAGTCGTCGGGTTAAGGGAAGAATGAAATCCCTAACCTGCGCAGATGAGCTGTGTCCAACAGCATCTCCTTGGATTACACCCAAGGGGCGCTGGTAAGGCCAAAAGGCAGCACGGTAAACTGCAAGTCCTTGTGGCCTACCTTGAACCGCAGGTAATGTCTCTGGCTCGGCAGGATGAGGATGTGAAAATACGCATCCTGCAGGTCCAACGCTACTAGCCAGTCTCTTTGGTCTACGGCAGAGAAGTCCTGAGTCAACATGAGCATCTTGAACTTCTCCTTTTTTTAAAGAGATTGACGGTCAGAATATCTAAAATGGGCCACAAACCTTTGTTCTTCTTCGGAATCAGAAAGTAGCGGGAATAGCAACCTCTGCCAACTTCTGAAATCGGAACCCTCTCTATAGCTCCATTGGCCAGGAGAGCTGTAACTTTCTCTTGGTGTAAAGTTGGATGATCCTCCGCCAGCCGTTCTTGAAGTGGCAGAATAGAAGGAGGAAAAGAAGAGAACAGCCCGAATAGAAGGAGGAAAAGAAGAGAACAGCCCTCCTGAATGATCTCCAATACCCACTTGTTCGATGTTATGGACCGCCAGTGAGAGATGATGATGTATTCTCCCTCCAACTGTATTAGAAGGGCCTTGCAAACTCAAACTAGAAGTGCTTGGACACTGCAGCTGCCGAGGGCTGGGTGACCAATGACTTCTGGCTACCATTCTGAGGTCGGACTGAGCCACGTCCACATCCTTACACAACTTGGGAAGTTTGCGCAGGACGGTTGGTAGGATACGGTTGGCGAGGCTGAAAACCTCCATCATTGCCATGAAAGGAGTGAAAGCTTGGCTGGCCACGAGGTGCTACTGAGGCGCGCAAGGATCTGGCCACAGCACTAGTCTTTGAAGCACTCCCTGGAAGAGTCCGCTTTCTCTTCAAAGAGACAAGATCCGTCACAGGGCATGTCAATTAGATTAGCCTGGACATCGCCCGAAAAGCTAGATGTTCTTAGCCAGGCAGGGTGCCGTATGGCCATCGTTGACCAAACCGCTCTGCCCAGCGAGTCAGTCATGTCAAGGCCACACCTAACACTGAGCTTTGCTGCACCTCTCCTGTACTTCATCACCTGGGAGAGTACAGCCCGGGTCTCCTCCGGGACCTGTGGCAGCATTTGTACAACCGTCTCCCAAAGGGAGTGGGAGGAAACAGCCCATAAGAATGCAGTATTCACCCACAGCAATGCCAGGCTGGTGGAAGAAAACATCTTTCCAAGTGTTTCCAGTCTCTGGAGGGGCGGTAGGGAAAACACCATGGGATGTTGAATCCTGCACCACCAAGCTCTCAGGGGTGGGGTGTTGGCTCAATCAATCAATCAATCAATCAATCAATCAATCACTGCATTTGTAAAGCGCGCTACATACCCGAGAGGGTCTCAAGGCGCTGGGGAGGGGGCGGTGCTACTGCTCGAAGAGCCAGGTCTTGAGGAGTCTCCTGAAGGCCAGCAGGTCCTGGGTCTGTCGTAGGATGGTGGGGAGAGTGTTCCAGGTCTTGGCGGCGAGGTAGGAGAAGGATCTGCCGCCGGCTGTGGTTTTTCGGATGCGAGGGACTGTGGCGAGGGCGAGGTTGGCTGAGCGGAGTCTACGGGTGGGGGTGTGGAAGCTGAGTCGGTTGTTGAGGTAGGTGGGTCCGGTGTTGTGCAGTGCTTTGTGTGCGTGGATCAGGAGCTTGAAGGTGATCCTTTTGTTGACGGGGAGCCAGTGAAGGCCTCTCAGGTGGAGTGTGATGTGGCTGCGGCGGGGGACGTCGAGGATGAGTCGGGCCGAGGCGTTCTGGATGCGTTGGAGTTGTCTCAGGAGCTTGTTTGTAGTTCCTGAGTGAAGGGCGTTCCCGTAGTCGAGTCTGTTGGTGATGAGGGCCTGGGAAACGGTTTTTCTCGTGTCGAGGGGGATCCATTTGAAGATCCTGCGGAGCATACCGAGGGTGGTGAAGCAGGACGCGGAGACGGCGTTGACTTGCCTGTTCATGGAGAGAGTGGAGTCGAGGATGACCCCCAGGTTGCGTGCGTGGTCCGTGGGTTCCGGGGCTGTGCCTAGTGACGTGGGCCACCAAGAGTCGTCCCAGGCTGATGGGGTGGGTCCGAGAATGAGGACCTCTGTCTTGTCTGAGTTCAGCTTCAGTCTGCTGTCCTTCATCCAGTCGGCTACGGCCTTCATTCCTCTGTGGAGGTTAGCTTTGGCGGTGTGGGGATCTTCGGTGAGGGATATGATCAGCTGGGTGTCGTCGGCGTAGGAGATGATGTTGAGGTTGTGTTGTTCTGCGACGTGGGCGAGGGGGGCCATGTAGATATTGAACAGCGTCGGGCTGAGGGAGGATCCCTGTGGGACGCCGCAGATGATCTCGGTGGTTTTGGAGCGGAAGGGTGGGAGGCGGACGCTCTGGGTTCTGCCGGAGAGGAAGGATGTGGTTCAGGCCAGGGCCTTCTCTTGGATACCGGCGTCATGGAGGCGTGCTGATAGGGTGCAGTGGCAGACCGTGTCAAAGGCTGCTGATAGGTCCAGGAGGATGAGGGCGGCTGTTTTTCCTTTGTCCATCAGGGTCCGGATGTCGTCAGTGGGGGCGATGAGGGCGGTCTCGGTGCTGTGGTTGCTGCGAAAACTGGATTGGGAAGGGTCCAGGATGTTGTTAACTTCGAGGTAGCGGGTCAGCTGTTTGTTGACAATCTTCTCGGTCACTTTTGCCGGGAAAGGGAGCAGGGAGATGGGCCGGAAGTTCTTGAGGTCCTTGGGGTCCGCCTTGGGCTTTCTGCAGAAGGGCGTTGATCTCGGCGTGCTTCCAGCTTTCTGGGAAGGTTGCTGTCTCGAAGGAACAGTTGATTGTTTTCCGGAGGTGGGGCGCGATGGTTGCGCTGGCTTTGTTGAAGACGTGGTGAGGGCAGGGGTCCGATGGGGATCCGGAGTGGATGGAGTTCATGGTTTTGATGGTGTCTTCGTCGCTGACGCTGCACCAGACGGTCAGGCGACTGGTGCGAGTGGTAGTCGCAGGGGTGGTGGACTCGGTGGTGGGTGCGGGGGGGGTCGGAGTTGAAGCTGTCGTGGATGTTGGTGATCTTGCGGTGGAAGAAGGTGGCCAGGGAGTCGCACAGGTCTTGAGATGGCGGGAAGTCGTTGGTATTGGAGCTGGGGTTGGAGAGTTCTTTCATGATGCTGAAGAGCTCTTTGGTGTTATGTTGTCTAGGCGGTCCTTGAAGGTGGTCTTCTTGGCGGTCCTGATGAGTTGGTGGTGTCTGCGGGAGGCGCTCTTGAGGGCTGTGTGGTTGTCAGGTGTTCGGTCGTGGAGCCATTTCTTCTTCAGCTTCCGACAGGTGTGCTTGGAGATCCGGAGGTCCTCGGTGAACCAGGTGGCTTTCTTGTTGGTGTGGTTGGTTGTAGAGGTCTTGAGAGGGGCGATGGTGTTGGTGCAGTAACTGATCTGTGAGGTTGGTCGCGGCGGTGTCTGGGTCGGTGGGGTCGGTGGGTGGTCTCAGGGCGAGGGCGGTAGTCAGTTGGTCCTCGGTGACCTTGCCCCAGCAGCGGCGTGGTAGCTGTTGGGTGCGGTGGTGTGTGGTGGGTTTTCTGAAGGTGAAGTGGACGCATCTGTGGTCGGTCCAGTGTGGTTCGGTGGTGTGGTTGAAGGAGACATGGGGGCTTGCCGAGAAGATGGGGTCGAGCGTGTGTCCAGCGGCGTGAGTAGGTGTCGTTACGAGCTGTTTGAGTCCGAGGTTGGCGAGGTTGTCAATCAGGGCGGTGGAGTTGGCATCGTTGTTGTTCTCGAGGTGGAAGTTCAGGTCCCCGAGGAGGATGTAGTCCGTGGAAGCGAGCGCGTCGGTGCTGATGAGGTTGGCGATGGTGTCACTGAACTGTGGGCGGGGTCTGGGAGGTCTGTAGATGAGAGTTCCTCTGAGGGTGGTGTTGGGGTCGGTGTGGATCTGGAAGTGCATGTGCTTGGCGGTGGTGAGGGTGTCATCGGTGTTCGTTGAGATTTTGATTGAGTCTTTGTGGATGATGGCGATTCCTCCTCCCACTCCGTTGGTGCGGTCTCTGCGGGAGATCTTGTAGCCCTGTGGGATGGCTATGGCGATGTCTGGTGCTGAGGTGGCGTTCAGCCAGGTCTCCGTCAGGAAGGCGATGTCGGGGGCGGTGGAGTCTAGGAGGTCCCAGAGTTCGATGGCGTGCTTGCGAGCAGAGTGGGTGTTGAGGAGGATGCAGCGGAGGTGGCTGGGTTCTCTGGCTGGTGGTGTGGAGGGTTGGATGCTGGTGAATCTGCAGTTCCGGCAGGTGAAAGGCCCCTGGGTGCGTTTCGGGGTGGCCCGGTAGCAGGGGTGGTCTCGTCTGGTGTTGAGTGCGTGGAGGGTGCTTGCGTCGTAGTGCAGTCTTGCGTTGCGGGGTCCAGGGGTTCTGGCGCTGGGTGCGGTCCAGGCGCGGACGGGCGCAGACGGGCTTGCCTTAGGCGCGCCTTCGGCGCGGCCGCTTCGCCGCCTCCATATGAGGGCAGAGGGAGGGAGGAGCAGCTGGGAGGTGGGAGCGGGGCGGCCAATGGGAGTGAAGGGGGCGGGGCCGCAGGGGCTCAGCGGCGGGGGAAAAAACGGCAGGAAAAGACGGCGGGAGAGGGACAACAGAGCACAGGGGTACAGAAAGCAAAACACAGGGGCACAAAATGAAAAAACAAAGTGGCACAGAAAGCCAAGCGCAGGGGTACAGAATGAAAAAGGGAGCGAGCAGTCAGGCGGCAAAAGCGGCAATGGAGGTTCAACCCACAGGGGGCTGCGTGGCGGATGGGGGGAGCGACCTGCCTGGTGACAGGGTCAAAGGAACCTTGGGTTGCCGGGCGATGGCTGCCTTCAAACGATCCCCTGTGCTAGGCTTGGACCACGTGCCTAGGAGGACATCAGTCAGTGCTTCATTAAAAGGTAGGGGTTCAGAGGTGGAAGTCCCAGGCTGAAGCATTTTGATTAGGAGATTAGTCCTGACCTACACAGAGGGAAGCTCGAGTCCAAGGACGTCTGCTGCCCTCCTTACCACCATGGCATAAAAAAACCCTCCTCTGTAGGCACAGTTAATGAAAAGAGCATGCCGGTATCTGTGGACGTGTCTAGTCTACTGGCTTCCCCAAGGTCCTCATGCCAGTCCATCTGTTCTGATATATCCTGGTGTTCTAAAGAGGCTATAGACCCCTCCAATCTTCTCTTGTGCCTAAAACGGCCTAAAAATGTCCAAGCAACAACATAGAACCTCTGGGATCTGCCAGCGCTGGAGTCGGCGTCGAGCAACGCCACTCTGACTCCGAGTCGTCTGGAATAAGGATGGGGCTGGCGGCACCAACTTTGTGTCTGGCGCCGGGGAAGGTCGTTCCTAGAGCGTCAGTGCTTCTTACCTCGTTCGTCGACTAGGACAGTCGAGGCAAAAAGGAAGTCCACTTGGACTACAACTTCTTTTTGTGCCTCTTCCCGGAGACCTCGAGTGGGAGAAAGAGGACTTGGGGCTCCAGAAACGGCCCGCGACCTCCTTTTCTGCTAACGGAATTGGGATCTCCGCGGAGTTTGGATGGCCAGTGTCGACTGCCCTGGGCGCAAGGAGCTTCAAAGCTCGCTCCCGTAAGGTCATCAAAGCCATGGCCCGACAGTCCGAGCACGACTGAGTCGTGGTCGCGCTCGAGACACCAGAGACAGATGAGGTGAGGGTCGGTTAACCAACATGGCGTGGTGACAGGCGCCAGACAGGCCGGCCTGCATTGTTTAAAATTTAGTGATTTCGGTAAGGGTAAAATTAAAGAACTTCTTAAATCCATGTAAAGTTTACAGAAAAGTGCAATGTGCATAGTTGATTGATTGGATACATTGTCACATGGGCAACGTTGTAAATCGTTTGACCAGTCATTGGGGTTTGGAAAGCTTATCAGACGATAAAAAATATTTGATCTAAAACGTGTTAAAAGAAATCTATGTTGGACATTAAGAACATTAAAAAGGTATAGCTACATGGAAAGGGTTGTCAGGACCATTTGGTTGTGTTTCACAGTTGGTTTGGCCAGTTCCACACATAATCGCAAGTCCTCCAGATGATTTAGATACTCCGTTTTTAATCCTTTCATAGAAATTTTTAACAAGGATTCTGGTTGGTCTTAAAAATCCGGATGGCCCATATCTATCAGAGAATTCTTGATAAACTTTAATCAGGAAATCTTTAGGGCCATTTCAGAGTCACAGCAATCTAACTATGGCACGGTTCAGGGCCATATGTTCTGAGGTCCATATTTTGCACCATAATAAGAGTGGTTGCATCCTCACCAAATCAAATAGATAATTGGTCCCCAATTCAGAGTGACATACATGATTTGACCAACTGGAGGTAAGTGCTAAAAGGTTTTAAAAAAAGGCATTTTCCACCGCCTGCAACGATTCAACATTTGCATATCCCCAAATATCCGAACCATACATTGCAATTGTTTTACATTTTCCGCGATAAATAGATAACATTTCTTTTAGTTGAATATTCCCTAATTTCCTGGATAAATTGCGAAATGCGGAGATAGACCTTAAAAATTGCAATCTTCTAGTTCCAATTGCACTTTTCCCTGTACCTTCACTATCAAATAAAATACCCAAATAGGAAAATGTTCTGGTTTGGGGTAAAGCTTCTTTCCCCAAGTAAATGTTGCTACACTTGGCTCTCCCACAGCCCACTTTCATAACAAATGTCTTACTTGTATTGATTCGAAGCCCTAAATTTCCCATAAATAGGGAAAAACTGTCAAGAAAGCATTGCAGAGCTAAAGGAGTGCATGCTATACGAAAGGCGGCGTCCACGTAAAGTAAAACAGGAATTGGCCCTTGTTTTACTTTCGGCAGATCCGCACATGAACTGGCCTGAGTAGTACCCAGGTTGTTTATGTAAAGATTGAATAGAAAGGGGGCGAGCACGCACCCCTGGCTGGCCCCTTTTTCTATTCTAAACGGGCGGGTACACTCTCCTTTGATACCAAACCGTACCCTTGCATAGCTGTTTGCATACAGTGGTACTATGGATACCCATTGAACTCACCACAGCTTGTCATGAATAGCGCAATCAAATGCGGACGATAAGTCAACGAATACTGTGTACAAATTGCTCTTTTTGACGTGTGCATATTTGCCCAGTAGCAAGTTCAAATTATTATTATTTTTTATTTTTTATTTGTTTATTTCATCTGGTCAACATTGCAAATCGCATGTACAGTAGAGCCAGCTATTTACAAAGTACAAATCACAGTACATTTTTGCAGCAGTATACATCAGTGGTTACCTTTTTTGGGTACATAAGGGTGTTAGTAAGTGTATCATCACATCTCGGAGCCCTTACTTCCCCCCAGATGCTTCAGAGCCTACAAACATAACATTTCTTCATTTTAATACATAACAAGACGCATGTGTAAGTCTTACATCTCTTCCGTCTCCGCTTTAACATGAAAAATCAGCACAGGCATCACATGATTCACTGATCCATCAAGTATCATACATCAATCGTCCCCCTGTATAGACTGAAGGTACTGCTTCAGGGGCTCCCAGAAATCACGCGGCCTTGATGCCTGCGGGAGTTCTTCTGCATAAACCTCCATGGTCTCCCTGCAATAGGACATGTCCATAAGCCAGTCTTTGAACCTCGGGGGGCGTTTGCTGCCCCATCTCCTAGCAACTCGGCGTTTTGCTAACAGTAGTGCTACGGCCAGAAATTTCCCTTTTTGCCGGCTTTAGTTTATAGATTCCCAGTAGACACACTAGAGGAGTATTCGGAACCAGTTCTAATAACATTGCAGAGAGTGCTCCCATGATGTTTTGCCAGTACCGGTGTATCTGCGGGCATGCCCACACCATGTGCAAAAAGTCTGCATTCAATGCATCACACCTATAACACTTGTCATGCAATCGGAGGCCATATCTGTATAATTGGATCGGGGTAAAATAAAATTGATGCAAGAATTTAAAATGTATTATTCGTAAATTACAATTGGATGTCATCAGTTGTAGCTGCATCCAACTATATTCCCAATCCCGTTCATCAATGCGGTCTCCTATCAATGTTTCCCACTTAGTGAGTGACCTAGTTGCAGTCCCGCTGTGTTCCGACTGTGACGTGTTGTATAAGCGTGTGACCCATTTTTGGCGATTAGGTGCCATCAGTAGTGCCTGTAATGCTTGCAGCGTCGGTGGCTTCTCTGGATAGGAGATATATAGCTTCCTGATCGCCGCTTGTAGCCACAAGTGGGCAAACATCTTCATTGGTGTATTATGTATGCTGAATGACGGGTCATCCCTTTGTATGAATCTACCATGTGGAAAAACATCTTTCATTGTGGAGAGCTTCATGTCCTCCAAACGTAGTGTCATTTTTTTCTCTTGCGTTACTGATAATCTCGGATGGTTCACGATCGGGAGCGATGGGGCGTAAATAGGTAGTTTATTTGCTCGGCGTGCGAGCGTATACCATGCTCTTGAAGTGCAGTGCACAGTTTGGATCGTGTACCTGTTTGTGTGTGATTTCGGGTCTGACACATAAGCGATCAGTGGGGTGGGTTGTACACTATCCTTTTCCACTGCCACGTGTGGTATGTACGCATGTGGTTGTATCCAGTAATGAGCAAGTTGCGCCTGTGCGCAATAAAAGTATAATTGTAAATCTGGTGCCCCAAAACCGCCCTTGTGATACTGTTTCGTTAGTATATTCCAACTTATTCTGGCTTGTTTCCCCGCCCATGTTAGCTTCTGCATTGCCGATCTTAATTTAGAAAACAGTGCCTGCGTTAACCAGATTGGAATATTAATAAATAAATAAATTTAGGCAAGACACTTACATTTTTTGCAGAGCTATCCTGTCTGCTAATGATAGAGGCATCTGTATCCATCTAGCTATCTGTTTGTCAAGTTTGGTCAGTGCCCTTCCATAATTTTCCCTTATTACTAGTTCTGGGTCCCTACGTATCCATATGCCCAGGTATTTAACTGGGTCTGTTTGCCATTTCAGGGGATAGTCTAAGTTCGGTTGGGTTGTGGACAACGTAAGAGGTATGACCACTGACTTGTTCCAGTTTATGCGCAACCCCGAATACTGCTCAAAGCGGACATATTCTCTTATAAGGCCATTTAAATGTATATCAGGGTGGCGAGTAAACAGTACCATATAGTCAGCATATAGTGAAATGCTAAGTGGGCGAAGGTGAAACTGTAAAGCGGCTTCCGAGTGTCGTTGCCGAATTTTGCAGGCTAATGGCTCCAAAATCAGCGTGAACAGGATTGGCGAGAGCGGACAGCCCTGTCTCGTCCCTCTACTTATACCAATAGGGTCAGATGTTTGTCCATTTATTCTAATTCTGGCGATGGGCCGTTGTATAGAAGTTCTATTCACCTCAGAAACTGTTTCGGGAAGCCCATCCTGCGTAATACTGCGAACATGTACGTCCATTCCACTGAATCAAAAGCTTTTGCAGCATCCAACAAGGCCACTGCTGCTGGTAGCTCTGAATCCAGGTGGTGGTACAGTGCAAATATGGTGCGTATGTTTTGAGTAGTGGATCTAGTTGGCAGAAATCCAGCTTGATCGGGTAATACTAGTTTCTCCCGCAGGAGCTGTATCCTGGTAGTAATAACCTTTGCCAGGATTTTTACATCAATATTGATTAACGATAATGGGCGATAGGAATCACATCTGGTTAAGTCCTTGTCTCGTTTTGGGAGCGCCACTAGAAGTGCTTCCCTCAATGTGGCAGGGAGTCTACCTTCTTCATATGCCTCTTCGTACATTTCGGCTAAATATGGTATCAACAAGTCCTGATATGCTTTGTAGAACTCCCCCGGTAGACCATCCAGACCAGGGGCTTTGTTATTCGTCAAGGAGTTTATTGTGTCTATAAGTTCGTCTTTAGTGATATGATGGCCCAAAAACTTTTGGTGAGTGTCTGATAGCCATGCAAGAGCTACATCTTGAATATATTGATTAACCTCTACCGATGTGGTATTTGTTTTTGTGTCATAGAGTTGGAAATAATGATCCTTGAAGCAGTTCAAGATGGACGTGGTGTCGTATAACGTTATGTTCTCGTCATCCCTGATCTGTGTTATGTATGATGCTGTGAATGACGGTCTAATGTTTCACGTCCAGGCCTGCCGCCCTCTCCGTAATTTCACGCTGTATATCGTCCTGATTTATATTTTATCTCGTCCGCAGCATATGTCTGGTAGTCATCCATTTGCTCCCTGATTGTCGTCCATAAAGTAGGGTTTTGCGTTTGTGCATGTTTCGCCTCGAGTTGGCTAATGTCCCTTTCAATCATGTTCAGTTCCTGCTGGATATCCCTCAAGATCCCGGCGTGTTTACTAATACAGTGACCTCGAATTGTAACTTTAAATGCCTCCCATAACGTTCCTGCACTGTCCACTGATCCTGAGTTTAACTCAAAATAATCTCCTATGGCTTTTCGCAGCTCGCTATGAAACATCTGGTCTAAAATGGCACTCCCCTGCAATCTACATGTGAAATGCCTAGGTTTGTACGAAGGGACCTCCAGCGTGAGACAGACCGGAGAGTTGTCCGAAAGTGTCTTGGGTAGGTGTCTAATCGTTTTCGTCCACGTGCTCACATCATGCGTAATCTGCCAGCAGTCTATCCTTGACCATGTGTTATGTGTTATGTGTTGTTGATGTGCATGTTCCCTCCTTACGTCCGTTATTTCTCAGCCTCCATATATCCGTCATCCCCCACGTCACCATACCATCTTTTAGTATTTTGGCTGCTTGTTTGCTGTACCTTTCGTTACCAGTCGACCTATCTAGGGGCTGGGTCCAGGCATGTATTAAAATCACAGAATTCCCTAAGTTTAGTCCATATATCTGCGTAAAAACTGGGGTCGTCTGTGTTTGGACCATAGGACGTGATAATCGTTAGAATTGTACCTCCAAAATTTCCCTGCACTATAACAACGGCCCTGGTCGTCTTTAACTGTTCTAATAAACTGGAATGGGGAGTTTTGCCTGATTAGCAATAGAACACCTCTAGCATACGTAGAGTAGGAGGACGCCATCCGGGACGATGCCCATCTTGCACCCACCCGTGTTTCAGCAATAGATGTAAGGTGCGTTTCCTGTACACACGCCACATCTACACCATGTCTATCAAAGTATGCCACTTTCTGTGGTTTTTGAAGCGCGCTGACATTCCACGTTATGAACGTTAGTTTTTGGGTACTCGTGACAGTGTCAGCCATGTCCGTCCTTCCCTATATAAGGTAACCATCTCCACCGCAAGTTCCAGATGTAAGGCAAGAACTGTGTGTACAATTTCTCAGTGTTGACCAGTCATTTTCTACCATCCCCTCCTCCCTCCCCCACCCACTCCGCCCCATCCCCTTTGGCGGAGCCAAACTCAGATTGATATATCATAAAGTCCCACTACCTCCCCACCTTTAAAGACCAAGAAAAAAAACCAAAAACTTAAACTGGTGTGGTGCACACAGAAGGGCGAGAACTGCCAGCCCATTTCCTGTGGACTATCCCCTCATGGGCGGACGCCCTGTTAACTTATGCATCAAGAAACTTAACATAGCATAGCATACCTGTACATTATCACCAGGCGAGTTATTTAGCAATATTATGATATAACATAAAAAGGCCAAAGATCAAACGTATCCAGTCACAGTTTACAATCCAGCATGGTAGTAGGGTACTCATTCATGCGAATATCTGACTTATCTGTAGTAGGCACACAGCAGTTCCGATCCTCGGCCAGTACCTAGCTGCAGACGCAGTCTCCCAAGAATCAGATGGAAAGTGTTACACATTGTGATCGACCGTTGCATTTGTGGAACCATTCGTTGTTTTGGCAGTGAATGCTCCTGTATCGCGTAGCAAGTCCTCTCAGCTGTCAGGTCCGGGCTGTGCATTCTGAGTAGCGTTGTTCAGTCTGGAGAGGACGGTTGCTGACTCCATCAAATTGCAGCTATTCGATGTCTGATGTTGTAGATTGGTCTTCCTGGTCCCCCCTCGGAGATTTCCTTCTCGGTCCTTGTTGTCCTTTCTGTTGGAGAAATTTCAGCATATCCTTTGGTTCATTATAAATTTTGTCTTTCCCTCGTCTGTGATCTTGAGCCTAGCGGGGTACAACATGGCATATTGTATATTCAAGTCTCTCCGTTTTTGTTTTGCTGAACCAAACTTCTTCCTTGTCTCTTGGACCGACACTGTAAAGTCAGGATATAGGGATATGTCCATACCTTCGTGGTTCAATTTCCCCAACTCTTGAGCTTTCCAAAGTGCTGCGTCGCGATTCCTGTAGTTTAATATCCTCTCTATGATCGGCCGTGGTCTCGAGCCGGCTTGTGGCTTTGGTGCTAAGGATCAATGCGCTCTCTCGACGATGAAAATTTCAGAGAACGTCTCCCGTCCCAGCAATGAGACGAGCATTTGTTCAACATATCTCTCCATAGGTCCCGTATTCGTAGTTTCGGATATGCCAGTCAGGCGAATGTTGTTTTCTGCGGGATCTCGCTTCCAAATCTTCTGCTTTAGCTGCTAGAACCGCCAAATGTTTGTCCATCTTCACCTGTTTCGTGTCCATCTGTACTTGAGCATCTTCGGTCTCGGATATTCGGCGCTCGGCCATATCAAGTCTCTCCATGTGCCTGTCCAAGCGCTCAGACATCCTGTCGACCTGGTACGTTAGAGAGTCAATTTTCCCATCGATATTGGTTAGAGCTGCCTGTATCGTTGTGAACAGGGGGCTGCGTGGCGGATGGGGGGAGCGACCTGCCTGGTGACAGGGTCAAAGGAACCTTGGGTCGCCGGGCGATGGCTGCGTTCAAACGATCCCCTGTGCTAGGCTTGGACCACGTGCCTAGGAGGACATCAGTCAGTGCTTCATTAAAAGGTAGGGGTTCAGAGGTGGAAGTCCCAGGCTGAAGCATTTTGATTAGGAGATTAGTCCTGACCTACACAGAGGGAAGCTCGAGTCCAAGGACGTCTGCTGCCCTCCTTACCACCATGGCATAAAAAAACCCTCCTCTGTAGGCACAGTTAATGAAAAGAGCATGCCGGTATCTGTGGACGTGTCTAGTCTACTGGCTTCCCCAAGGTCCTCATGCCAGTCCATCTGTTCTGATATATCCTGGTGTTCTAAAGAGGCTATAGACCCCTCCAATCTTCTCTTGTGCCTAAAACGGCCTAAAAATGTCCAAGCAACAACATAGAACCTCTGGGATCTGCCAGCGCTGGAGTCGGCGTCGAGCAACGCCACTCTGACTCCGAGTCGTCTGGAATAAGGATGGGGCTGGTGGCACCAACTTTGTGTCTGGCGCCGGGGAAGGTCGTTCCTAGAGCGTCAGTGCTTCTTACCTCGTTCGTCGACTAGGACAGTCGAGGCAAAAAGGAAGTCCACTTGGACTACAACTTCTTTTTGTGCCTCTTCCCGGAGACCTCGAGTGGGAGAAAGAGGACTTGGGGCTCCAGAAACGGCCCGCGACCTCCTTTTCTGCTAACGGAATTGGGATCTCCGCGGAGTTTGGATGGCCAGTGTCGACTGCCCTGGGCGCAAGGAGCTTCAAAGCTCGCTCCCGTAAGGCCATCAAAGCCATGGCCCGACAGTCCGAGCACGACTGAGTCGTGGTCGCGCTCGAGACACCAGAGACAGATGAGGTGGGGGTCGGTTAACCAACATGGCGTGGTGACAGGCGCCAGACAGGCCGGCCTGCATTGTTTAAAATTTAGTGATTTCGGTAAGGGTAAAATTAAAGAACTTCTTAAATCCATGTAAAGTTTACAGAAAAGTGCAATGTGCATAGTTGATTGATTGGATACATTGTCACATGGGCAACGTTGTAAATCGTTTGACCAGTCATTGGGGTTTGGAAAGCTTATCAGGCGATAAAAAATATTTGATCTAAAACGTGTTAAAAGAAATCTATGTTGGACATTAAGAACATTAAAAAGGTATAGCTACATGGAAAGGGTTGTCAGGACCATTTGGTTGTGTTTCACAGTTGGTTTGGCCAGTTCCACACACAATCGCAAGTCCTCCAGATGATTTAGATACTCCGTTTTTAATCCTTTCATAGAAATTTTTAACAAGGATTCTGGTTGGTCTTAAAAATCCGGATGGCCCATATCTATCAGAGAATTCTTGATAAACTTTAATCAGGAAATCTTTAGGGCCATTTCAGAGTCACAGCAATCTAACTATGGCACGGTTCAGGGCCATATGTTCTGAGGTCCATATTTTGCACCATAATAAGAGTGGTTGCATCCTCACCAAATCAAATAGATAATTGGTCCCCAATTCAGAGTGACATACATGATTTGACCAACTGGAGGTAAGTGCTAAAAGGTTTTAAAAAAAGGCATTTTCCACCGCCTGCAACGATTCAACATTTGCATATCCCCAAATATCCGAAGCATACATTGCAATTGTTTTACATTTTCCGCGATAAATAGATAACATTTCTTTTAGTTGAATATTCCCTAATTTCCTGGATAAATTGCGAAATGCGGAGATAGACCTTAAAAATTGCAATCTTCTAGTTCCAATTGCACTTTTCCCTGTACCTTCACTATCAAATAAAATACCCAAATAGGAAAATGTTCTGGTTTGGAGTAAAGCTTCTTTCCCCAAGTAAATGTTGCGACACTTGGCTCTCCCACAGCCCACTTTCATAACAAATGTCTTACTTGTATTGATTCGAAGCCCTAAATTTCCCATAAATAGGGAAAAACTGTCAAGAAAGCATTGCAGAGCTAAAGGAGTGCATGCTATACGAAAGGCGGCGTCCACGTAAAGTAAAACAGGAATTGGCCCTTGTTTTACTTTCGGCAGATCCGCACATGAACTGGCCTGAGTAGTACCCAGGTTGTTTATGTAAAGATTGAATAGAAAGGGGGCGAGCACGCACCCCTGGCTGGCCCCTTTTTCTATTCTAAACGGGCGGGTACACTCTCCTTTGATACCAAACCGTACCCTTGCATAGCTGTTTGCATACAGTGGTACTATGGATACCCATTGAACTCACCACAGCTTGTCATGAATAGCGCAATCAAATGCGGACGATAAGTCAACGAATACTGTGTACAAATTGCTCTTTTTGACGTGTGCATATTTGCCCAGTAGCAAGTTCAAATTATTATTATTTTTTATTTTTTATTTGTTTATTTCATCTGGTCAACATTGCAAATCGCATGTACAGTAGAGCCAGCTATTTACAAAGTACAAATCACAGTACATTTTTGCAGCAGTATACATCAGTGGTTACCTTTTTTGGGTACATAAGGGTGTTAGTAAGTGTATCATCACATCTCGGAGCCCTTACTTCCCCCCAGATGCTTCAGAGCCTACAAACATAACATTTCTTCATTTTAATACATAACAAGACACATGTGTAAGTCTTACATCTCTTCCGTCTCCGCTTTAACATGAAAAATCAGCACAGGCATCACATGATTCACTGATCCATCAAGTATCATACATCAATCGTCCCCCTGTATAGACTGAAGGTACTGCTTCAGGGGTTCCCAGAAATCACGCGGCCTTGATGCCTGCGGGAGTTCTTCTGCATAAACCTCCATGGTCTCCCTGCAATAGGACATGTCCATAAGCCAGTCTTTGAACCTCGGGGGGCGTTTGCTGCCCCATCTCCTAGCAACTCGGCGTTTTGCTAACAGTAGTGCTACGGCCAGAAATTTCCCTTTTTGCCGGCTTTAGTTTATAGATTCCCAGTAGACACACTAGAGGAGTATTCGGAACCAGTTCTAATAACATTGCAGAGAGTGCTCCCATGATGTTTTGCCAGTACCGGTGTATCTGCGGGCATGCCCACACCATGTGCAAAAAGTCTGCATTCAATGCATCACACCTATAACACTTGTCATGCAATCGGAGGCCATATCTGTATAATTGGATCGGGGTAAAATAAAATTGATGCAAGAATTTAAAATGTATTATTCGTAAATTACAATTGGATGTCATCAGTTGTAGCTGCATCCAACTATATTCCCAATCCCGTTCATCAATGCGGTCTCCTATCAATGTTTCCCACTTAGTGAGTGACCTAGTTGCAGTCCCGCTGTGTTTCGACTGTGACGTGTTGTATAAGCGTGTGACCCATTTTTGGCGATTAGGTGCCATCAGTAGTGCCTGCAATGCTTGCAGCGTCGGTGGCTCCTCTGGATAGGAGATATATAGCTTCCTGATCGCCGCTTGTAGCCACAAGTGGGCAAACATCTTCATTGGTGTATTATGTATGCTGAATGACGGGTCATCCCTTTGTATGAATCTACCATGTGGAAAAACATCTTTCATTGTGGAGAGCTTCATGTCCTCCAAACGTAGTGTCATTTTTTTCTCTTGCGTTACTGATAATCTCGGATGGTTCACGATCGGGAGCGATGGGGCGTAAATAGGTAGTTTATTTGCTCGGCGTGCGAGCGTATACCATGCTCTTGAAGTGCAGTGCACAGTTTGGATCGTGTCCCTGTTTGTGTGTGATTTCGGGTCTGACACATAAGCGATCAGTGGGGTGGGTTGTACACTATCCTTTTCCACTGCCACGTGTGGTATGTACGCATGTGGTTGTATCCAGTAATGAGCAAGTTGCGCCTGTGCGCAATAAAAGTATAATTGTAAATCTGGTGCCCCAAAACCGCCCTTGTGATACTGTTTCGTTAGTATATTCCAACTTATTCTGGCTTGTTTCCCCGCCCATGTTAGCTTCTGCAGTGCCGATCTTAATTTAGAAAACAGTGCCTGCGTTAACCAGATTGGAATATTAATAAATAAATAAATTTAGGCAAGACACTTACATTTTTTGCAGAGCTATCCTGTCTGCTAATGATAGAGGCATCTGTATCCATCTAGCTATCTGTTTGTCAAGTTTGGTCAGTGCCCTTCCATAATTTTCCCTTATTACTAGTTCTGGGTCCCTACGTATCCATATGCCCAGGTATTTAACTGGGTCTGTTTGCCATTTCAGGGGATAGTCTAAGTTCGGTTGGGTTGTGGACAACGTAAGAGGTATGACCACTGACTTGTTCCAGTTTATGCGCAACCCCGAATACTGCTCAAAGCGGACATATTCTCTTATAAGGCCATTTAAATGTATATCAGGGTGGCGAGTAAACAGTACCATATAGTCAGCATATAGTGAAATGCTAAGTGGGCGAAGGTGAAACTGTAAAGCGGCTTCCGAGTGTCGTTGCCGAATTTTGCAGGCTAATGGCTCCAAAATCAGCGTGAACAGGATTGGCGAGAGCGGACAGCCCTGTCTCGTCCCTCTACTTATACCAATAGGGTCAGATGTTTGTCCATTTATTCTAATTCTGGCGATGGGCCGTTGTATAGAAGTTCTATTCACCTCAGAAACTGTTTCGGGAAGCCCATCCTGCGTAATACTGCGAACATGTACGTCCATTCCACTGAATCAAAAGCTTTTGCAGCATCCAACAAGGCCACTGCTGCTGGTAGCTCTGAATCCAGGTGGTGGTACAGTGCAAATATGGTGCGTATGTTTTGAGTAGTGGATCTAGTTGGCAGAAATCCAGCTTGATCGGGTAATACTAGTTTCTCCCGCAGGAGCTGTATCCTGGTAGTAATAACCTTTGCTAGGATTTTTACATCAATATTGATTAACGATAATGGGCGATAGGAATCACATCTGGTTAAGTCCTTGTCTCGTTTTGGGAGCGCCACTAGAAGTGCTTCCCTCAATGTGGCAGGGAGTCTACCTTCTTCATATGCCTCTTCGTACATTTCGGCTAAATATGGTATCAACAAGTCCTGATATGCTTTGTAGAACTCCCCCGGTAGACCATCCAGACCAGGGGCTTTGTTATTCGTCAAGGAGTTTATTGTGTCTATAAGTTCGTCTTTAGTGATATGATGGCCCAAAAACTTTTGGTGAGTGTCTGATAGCCATGCAAGAGCTACATCTTGAATATATTGATTAACCTCTACCGATGTGGTATTTGTTTTTGTGTCATAGAGTTGGAAATAATGATCCTTGAAGCAGTTCAAGATGGACGTGGTGTCGTATAACGTTATGTTCTCGTCATCCCTGATCTGTGTTATGTATGATGCTGTGAATGACGGTCTAATGTTTCACGTCCAGGCCTGCCGCCCTCTCCGTAATTTCACGCTGTATATCGTCCTGATTTATATTTTATCTCGTCCGCAGCATATGTCTGGTAGTCATCCATTTGCTCCCTGATTGTCGTCCATAAAGTAGGGTTTTGCGTTTGTGCATGTTTCGCCTCGAGTTGGCTAATGTCCCTTTCAATCATGTTCAGTTCCTGCTGGATATCCCTCAAGATCCCGGCGTGTTTACTAATACAGTGACCTCGAATTGTAACTTTAAATGCCTCCCATAACGTTCCTGCACTGTCCACTGATCCTGAGTTTAACTCAAAATAATCTCCTATGGCTTTTCGCAGCTCGCTATGAAACATCTGGTCTAAAATGGCACTCCCCTGCAATCTACATGTGAAATGCCTAGGTATGTACGAAGGGACCTCCAGCGTGAGACAGACCGGAGAGTTGTCCGAAAGTGTCTTGGGTAGGTGTCTAATCGTTTTCGTCCACGTGCTCACATCATGCGTAATCTGCCAGCAGTCTATCCTTGACCATGTGTTATGTGTTGTTGATGTGCATGTTCCCTCCTTACGTCCGTTATTTCTCAGCCTCCATATATCCGTCATCCCCCACGTCACCATACCATCTTTTAGTATTTTGGCTGCTTGTTTGCTGTACCTTTCGTTACCAGTCGACCTATCTAGGGGCTGGGTTCAGGCATGTATTAAAATCACAGAATTCCCTAAGTTTAGTCCATATATCTGCGTAAAAACTGGGGTCGTCTGTGTTTGGACCATAGGACGTGATAATCGTTAGAATTATACCTCCAAAATTTCCCTGCACTATAACAACGGCCCTGGTCGTCTTTAACTGTTCTAATAAACTGGAATGGGGAGTTTTGCCTGATTAGCAATAGAACACCTCTAGCATACGTAGAGTAGGAGGACGCCATCCGGGACGATGCCCATCTTGCACCCACCCGTGTTTCATCAATAGATGTAAGGTGCGTTTCCTGTACACACGCCACATCTACACCATGTCTATCAAAGTATGCCACTTTCTGTGGTTTTTGAAGCCCGCTGACATTCCACGTTATGAACGTTAGTTTTTGGGTACTCGTGACAGTGTCAGCCATGTCCGTCCTTCCCTATATAAGGTAACCATCTCCACCGCAAGTTCCAGATGTAAGGCAAGAACTGTGTGTACAATTTCTCAGTGTTGACCAGTCATTTTCTACCATCCCCTCCTCCCTCCCCCACCCGCTCCGCCCCATCCCCTTTGGCGGAGCCAAACTCAGATTGATATATCATAAAGTCCCACTACCTCCCCACCTTTAAAGACCAAGAAAAAAAAACCAAAAACTTAAACTGGTGTGGTGCACACAGAAGGGCGAGAACTGCCAGCCCATTTCCTGTGGACTATCCCCTCATGGGCGGACGCCCTGTTAACTTATGCATCAAGAAACTTAACATAGCATAGCATACCTGTACATTATCACCAGGCGAGTTATTTAGCAATATTATGATATAACATAGGCCAAAGATCAAACGTATCCAGTCACAGTTTACAATCCAGCATGGTAGTAGGGTACTCATTCATGCGAATATCTGACTTATCTGTAGTAGGCACACAGCAGTTCCGATCCTCGGCCAGTACCTAGCTGCAGACGCAGTCTCCCAAGAATCAGATGGAAAGCGTTACACATTGTGATCGACCGTTGCATTCGTGGAACCATTCGTTGTTTTGGCAGTGAATGCTCCTGTATCGCGTAGCAAGTCCTCTCAGCTGTCAGGTCCGGGCTGTGCATTCTGAGTAGCGTTGTTCAGTCTGGAGAGGACGGTTGCTGTCTCCATCAAATTGCAGCTATTCGATGTCTGATGTTGTAGATTGGTCTTCCTGGTCCCCCCTCGGAGATTTCCTTCTCGGTCCTTGTTGTCCTTTCTGTTGGAGAAATTTCAGCATATCCTTTGGTTCATTATAAATTTTGTCTTTCCCTCGTCTGTGATCTTGAGCCTAGCGGGGTACAACATGGCATATTGTATATTCAAGTCTCTCAGTTTTTGTTTTGTTGAACCAAACTTCTTCCTTGTCTCTTGGACCGACACTGTAAAGTCAGGATATAGGGATATGTCCATACCTTCGTGGTTCAATTTCCCCAACTCTTGAGCTTTCCAAAGTGCTGCGTCGCGATTCCTGTAGTTTAATATCCTCTCTATGATCGGCCGTGGTCTCGAGCCGGCTTGTGGCTTTGGTGCTAAGGATCAATGCGCTCTCTCGACGATGAAAATTTCAGAGAACGTCTCCCGTCCCAGCAATGAGACGAGCATTTGTTCAACATATCTCTCCATAGGTCCCGTATTCGTAGTTTCGGATATGCCAGTCAGGCGAATGTTGTTTTCTGCGGGATCTCGCTTCCAGATCTTCTGCTTTAGCTGCTAGAACCGCCAAATGTTTGTCCATCTTCACCTGTTTCGTGTCCATCTGTACTTGAGCATCTTCGGTCTCGGATATTCGGCGCTCGGCCATATCAAGTCTCTCCATGTGCCTGTCCAAGCGCTCAGACATCCTGTCGACCTGGTACGTTAGAGAGTCAATTTTCCCATCGATATTGGTTAGAGCTGCCTGTATCGTTGTGAACATGGCCTGCACGCAGTCGTTTGTGCCTCCCCCCCCTCCGTAGCGCCCATCTGCAATTGTGGCTGATCCTCCGCACCCTGATCTGGCTGTTTCCTTGCTTGTTCCAAAGTTATTTTTGGCCGGTTCCTGTCCGTCTTGCCCATGTTTGCAGACTATGTCCAGGCCTCTGCGCCAGGCGCCTCAGAGATGATCGATGTCTAGCAGGAGCGCGTCAACGGCGCCCTAGACCGTTGCACTGTGGGTAGGCCTCCTTTACGGTATGCGATATCTCAGCACCTCACTCCTTTGTTTGGGGCCCCCGTTTGTCTCCCCCGGTTAGCCTTATTTGAGTAGGGATATGACTGACTGTTCACCGTGCTGCTCCAAAAGTTTCCCGCACTCAGATCGCGTGATGTCTAGGAGTCCATAGATAGCCGAGTGTAGCCCGACAGTGTCCAGGCCCTCATCAGTGGCTGTGGGAGAGAGGACCCGCACTACCTGCGTGAGTCGCGGGACCAAGCCTCCACAAAAAACTGCATCGGGATCGTGATGCGCAGTTACAACATGAAGGGATTTGCTAGTTCAGGTGCATCAGCCGGGTGCCGTAGACTGTTGCGACCCTGTCACTGCCCTGTTTGGCCGATGCGAGCTGCTTCTTCTCCCTCCCGCTTCAGCTCGGTGATTCTCCCCTCACGGGGGCTTTCATAAGTACTGTGCTTGGTGTCCCTCACCTGCCGCGCAGCGTCTCCTGAGCCCCTCTTTTTGTCCCAATTACTGCAACAAGCGTTCCATGTGCTGATCACCATACGACGTTGGGGCTTATGCTAGGCCTTCGTGGTGTTTTTCCTCCCACCGTGTATTCAATGGTAGGTGGTGCTTTCCCCCGTGTTAGCTGAGCCTGCACTGTCGCCGCCACTCACTCCGCAAGAGTTCCCCCTATCTTACTTTGTTGTTCCTCTACGTCTCCGGTGCCTCCAAAAACGCAGAGCTCCGACCGCACCAGGCAGGGAGCCCCTCCGGGGCCACTTTACGTGCTTTACGTGCTCTGCTTCACGAATACGCTCCTCACGGCAGGCCGCTGCCTCGGTTACGGTTTCTCCTGGCCAGGCCGCAGGAACTCCGCGCCGCGTCCCGGGCTGCAACTATGTCGTAGTCTGCGAATTCCCAATATGAACGGGTGCCTGCTGGCCAGTAGTGTCAGGTCTCACCAGTCAACCATAGTTTAGTTCCTATCATGTAGGATTTTGAAGGATTGTTTGGGCATCTGCGAGGAGCTCGCCTAAATCGCGGCCATCTTGCTTTGTGGCAAGCTCCGCCCCCAGCAAGTTCAAATTAATGGCTTGCTCCGTGGTGCCAATTCCCTGACGGAATCCATATTGTAGGTCGGAGATCTTGTTATTACTGTCCGACCAACTTTGTAACCTAGCTAGAAGTATACGACCCACCACCTTGGCTAATGAGTCAAGTAGGGAGATTGTTCTGTAGTGTGATGGACAATTTTGGTCGCTTTTTTTAATATAGGCACAATTTGAGACTCTGTCCAAGTCAAAGGGAACCCAGTACATTGATAAGATCTGAAGACATTGGTAAGAAGGGAAGCCCAGAGATCCATGTTTGCTTTAAATAGGTTGATTAGAACGCTGTCTGGCCCAGGAGCGTTGTTTCCCCTACATGAACTAATAGCAAGGGAAACTTCTTCCAGAGTAAAATTTAAGGTGGACCAGTCCGGTACAAGAGCAAGCATCTGCGGAGCAACTTCAGGACTCAAAACTCGATGATAAATTGCCCTATTTACAGTAGATGAGTAAAGGGCAGAAAAATGTGTTAACCAGTCTTCTTCGGTCACTGCAACCTCAATTTTAGGTATATTAGTATTACAGAGGAATGTGGAGTTAACCACGCGCCAAAAAGCAGTGGTATCGTTACTTAGACTAGCCTCTTGTAATTTCTCTCACATCTACTATTTTAATGTTTTCTAACGCTTTTTTAAGGTAAGCCTATATTCCCGCCTCCAATGCTGAATCTCCTCATTATTTCGAGGTTGTTTTTTTCAATGCTCCTATAAGTTTATCATGGGTCTCGCCACATGCATGGTCAAACCATCCCTCCCTATTTTCTGTACCTGCCTTCTGCCTTAATGATAGCCCTGCTTTAATGGCGCTGGTTATTTGTCCGAAGGATTCTGTAATAGCGGAAGCCTCATTTGAAGAGTCTAGACAGACATAAAAGGAACTTTATACTTCTGTATTAGTTTCTCTAAAAAGACAGTTGGGTTGACCATCGACCACCATAATGTAAGCCCATTAATTCGGGAGAGCTCCAAGTTCTCCACGGCAAAGGTATGGGAGGGATCCCTCTGGTCATTTACTGACCCAAAGTTTAACATTAGGCTCTGGGGGTAATGATCACTTAGGACACAATCATGCGGGGTAAAATTGCTAATAAAAGTTGAATAATGAATTGGAAAAAGTAAAAAAATCTATGACACTTTTACCCATGGTGCCGTCAGAAGTACAGGGTACCTCAATAGGGATACTGCCGAACTCATTGCAGAAGCCTAGATCGTATTTAGAAATAAGCTCATCGAGCTTCCTGCCATACTCTGAATGTAAAAAGTGGATGGTATCCCCATTTGTTGGTGAAATCAGACCACAAATAGATTTTGAGGGCAATTTACACAGTTGGATATTAAAGTCCCCCACCCAGGGTATAATTTTCTCCCCAGTTCCCTGCAGGAGAAGGGTGTCCAGGTCATTTTCAAGACAGGACAATATGGCCAATTTTTCAGAACCACAAGCATTATTATAAAAATTAACTAAAAACATCATACGTTGACCAGAAAGATCGATGCTGACAATTTGATAAAAAGAACTAGTAGTCCTAGGTTTTACAGAAGAGGAAGATTGTTTATTTGATACATTGGTACAAAGACCACCCCTATTTCTACCGTGGCTAGATGGAATAGCCAGCAAGTTGTAAGTTTTGAAGCCATTGAGATGACAAGGATCAGTAACCCAGGTTTCTTGTAACTAGACAATGTTAAAATTGTTTATAAGTTTAACTACTCTGGGGGATTGAGCTTGCTGCGCAACCCTGCTCCATTCCAGGAAATTGCTGTGATACTAATAAAGTCTGAGGACGTAAGGTCACTCAGTAACTCTTTGTCTTGTACAAATGGTGACAGGGTCATTAGATCTTTAGAGCTTGAATCTGGCTGCGGGTTCTTATCAGGAGTCGGGGTGCCAGATCTTACATTTTGTGTTGGGGTGGCCTTCAGTGAATTATCCTTTAGTCAGTCTACCCCAGCAAGGTTAGAGAGAGTGTCAAATCTATTAGAAGTGGGAGTAGAGAATAGAGGGGTATTTGCATAGTTTGCCCCAGCAATTTGGGGAGAATGTTGCAATGTGCCCTGTACTGGGGGGCAGAGTGGAGTCAATACATTCGGCTGACTACAACATTGTATAGGGGATTTATAAAATAAACTGAGCGGGAGAACCATCCTTTGCGATTTGAGATTTTGAACATTGTCCCGTTTTCAAGGCAGTTACCTTCTTTGATGGCTTCACTTTCCCATCACACAAAGTCGTATTAGTCTTTGCCAAAATGGGTTTAATAGCTTTGGAGCGCTTAGATGGAGGACTAGAACTTAAGGTGACCAGAGTAGCTTTGGCAGAAGTTTGACCAGACTCATCTTTATTCGTAGCGTCTTGGCTAGTGGATTGTAAATCCGGGATTAATTCCAGATCCGAAGGTGTCAGGATACATAATTTTTTTTATTTTTAATAGTGTTTTATATAGTGCGAACTTGACCCGAATCGGATACGAGAGCGCTTTACATAGCACCAGTTACGTTACATAAGGACACACATTCATTTTTGTTAGGCACGGGAAGATTAAGTGATTTTCCCAGAATCAGAGGATGTTCAGCGTCATTGCCGAGACTCGAACCCAGTACCCCAGATTCGAGGTTGACCGCCCTAGCCGTTAGGCCAACATTTACTTATTGATTCAGCCCCACCTTCAGTGCATATGGTTATTGTTTCCTCCACGCTTAGTATTTGCTTTTCAATGGCTCCCATTGCCCCAGTTATAAAGTTCATAATGGATTGCCGTGATTTAGGAGGAGATTTAGCTAACGCGGAGCTCGGTTGTTTCCTTTTCCCCGTGACCAGATAGTATGTTAGAAATTTACTGCAATTTAAAAGACCCCAAATAAACTCTTGGTGATAAGCACTTCACCAAACAAGGGGACAAACACAATTTACAGGTTACAGTACCTTTGTGAAAAGAGTCTTCACATGCACAGGGGGCAGAAGGACATGGATTGCAGCTGAATCTCACAGCAAAGAGGGGGGGCCCAGTCCTGCCTCCTCCTGCCACTGACGGGCGCAGACAGGCCCGCCCTTGGCCAGCGCTGCAGGATGCAGGTGAAGAATATGTAGGCGTGCGGGGCTCCTCCCCCTCGCTGTGTCAGGATGTCTTCTGGGGGACAGAGTCCCACCCGAGAGAAAAAGGAGCAAGGTGTTGCGGGCTCTCAAGGGGCCCGAGAAGAGCGTTTACTCGACAAAAGGTTTTGAAAAACTGTCAAAAAGAGACAGAGGGGTAGCTCTTCTCCAGATCAGCGAATAACTGGTGCGGAAAGAAAAGAACTGACGTCCGCGCACCTGGGTGGCGCCTATATAGGTGACTGCTATGTCATAAACGACGCGAACGATGCAGACGACGTCACACGGAGCTGAATGGAGCCGATGGCTCATGCAAAAGTTTTCAGGTTTAGCCTGACGTCTGGGGAATTCAAAGGCAAGGTATCTGCATCTAGAAGTCATTTCATTTCATTTCATATAGTCTTTATTTCGATAAAATTTCATCATGAAAGACATTTTACAGGCATAAAATTTAAAATACAATATATTTTTAAAAACAGGAAAAAAAAAACATAAACCATGTGACACTGTGGGGGAAGGGGAAGATCACAGCGTCGTACCAGGCAACTATTCGGACTTATTACGAATAATCCAGACCCAGCCCAGGAATTTAGCCACAGCGATTACAACGCACTCACTAGTATCGGTTCTCAAAATGTTGAGTGCTACAAAGCCTTGCCGGGTGCCCATATTCTGGCAGAGTGGTTTTAGCCATTTAGCCCGTGGTGCTACATAGGCCGGGCAGGCAAAGAATATGTGGCCAACGGAATCGACACAATCCGGGCACCACCTACAGGTATCACGAGAGCCACCCTTCCATTTTTTGGTAAATGAGTTGGTGGGTAGGGAGCCTACCCTGAATTGGTGGTATAGTTTCCTGTCGCTAGGCCTGGTGATGATATCCCAATACTTTTCGGAAACAGGGGTTTGTTTAAATCCATAAAACTTGCCAGTCAGGGACTCAGGGGAAACAGATAGCATGTGTTTTTGGGAAATCATGGACCAATAGAGGGTCTTAAAACTTTGTTTCGGGGGAAAAGAACTGTTAGCTGGGTCATTCCAGAGGGTGTCTAAGCCCATAGAGACCAATAGGAGACTGACATGTTTACACCAGGGAAGGTCACCCGCCCCCAAAATACAGCGAACATCCATAAAAGCTTTGGCAAAGGGAGCCAATTTGGGGACTGTCCATAACCTCCTCCAATAAGCCAGAGGTTTGAACCTGGCAATGTCATCAAACGAACAACAACCAAGGTCCAAAAGAAGTGGTTTCACTGGCGTTGAGCTGGGGAGTCCCGTTAACTTTCTGAAAAATTTGTTTTGGGCTATAACCAGGGAGGAAAGATCTGCATGACCCCATAGTTCAGCACCATATAAAATTGCTGAATTAATTCTGGCTTCAAAAATTTTGATAGGTGGACCTATCATTTTTACTTGGGATTGTTTTTGCTCCTTGATCAGACAGCCCGATAATTGAGCAAATTTGAGACAAAGGGCGTCAATTTGAGGTCCCCAGTTCAACTTATTTTCAAACAAAACACCTAGGTAGGTCATAACATTTGTGCGTTCCAGAACACCACTATCCATGGTCACCTGGCCCCTCACAGATTTCCCTTTATTAAAAACCATGTATTTGGTTTTTGAAACGTTAACTGACAGGTCGCAGTCGGAACAAAAAGAAGAAAATGAATTCAAAGCCGACTGCAACCCGGACAAGGTTTGTGAGAGGAGTAGGGTGTCGTCCGCGAACATAAGCAGCGGAACCTTGGACCCTCCTAGTGTGGGGGCATCCGTGGGTTTGTTGGAGAAGTATTGGACAACTCTATTGATGAATAGTAGGAACAAAGTGGGTGCGAGAACACACCCTTGTCTGACGCCTCTGTTGACATTGAACTTATCAGTGACCTGCCCTTGGTTACCCCAGCGGACTTGGGCAAAGTTATTATAATGTAACCTAGTTATGATATTTAAGAGGTCAGGAGATAGCCCAAGCTCCGCTAATTCACCCCAGAGTTTGGTCCTGTTGACCAAGTCAAAAGCAGACCAAAGGTCTACGAAAGCTGCATAAATTGTACCACTGCAAAGGTAAACCGTTTTCCTGACAATTAGTTGGAATTTAAAAGCCTGGTCAATGGTACTAATGCATGATCGGAATCCTGCCTGAAGGGGCGAAATAATATCAAACTGCTCAGCCCAGAGCTGAACCCTTACCAAAATCATTCTTGCTATAATCTTTTGAACAGAGTCGATAAGACTAATGGGGCGATAATTGCCCGGGCACGAGCGATCACCTTTTTTAAAGATGGGCAGGATTTCGGCGCCCTTACATGAGTCAGGGATGGGGGCCCCTTTAACTAGTGCATTAGCCAAGAGGGCGATGTAGGGGGCCCAAATTCCAGGGTCGGATTTAAAAAGGTCCGCGGGGACACAGTCGATACCTGGGGCCTTACCATTAGGAACCCTTGATATTGCCATCTTGACTTCATCAACGTCAAACTCGAGGTTAGAAGGTATAAACGGGTCCCAGCAAAGTGGTTCTGAAGATGTAACAGCCATATCAGCATCGGAAAACTGGGATTCATAATGGGATACCTAGTTGTCCGGAGAAACATTGTTGGAGGGAGCCTGAGAGTTTGAGGTGTTACCCCACTTCAAGGTGTGCCAGAACAGTGTTAGGTTCCTTGATTTGCTGGCTGCCAGTAGGGCATTCCAGTGGTCATTATCCCAATCACGCTTCGCCTGGACTTTGGCCCTGTTGTAGAGTTTTCTCGTAGATCTTATGGTGGCCTGATCCTTAGAAGTGATAGCAGCTTTCAAAGCATTATATGAATCTCTGCAGTTTTTGTTATACCAAGAGCTTTGCTTGGGAATCTTGGGGGGCATGGCCTTGCAGGGTTTTGAAAAGATGGATTTTAGGTCCAAAAACAGATTGGTATGTATATTAGTAGCATTGACAAAGTCGCCGTTTTCAAGCCTAAGTGACTGTAAGGCTACAGTTGCTATGGAGACTTTATCACCAATCTCAGAAAGTATAGCACTGTCAAGAGCAACCCTATCCCATCGCACTCTGCGATGATTGTTGGTTAAAAGGGCATTTGCAGTCAGTATCTCGGATTGGGTATTTCTAAACTGGGGACTGAGCAGGAGTGTCAGAATCAGGGGGTTGTGGCCACTCTCTATTCGCTCACATATCAACATATCACCCAGGGTATGCCAGTACTCCACTTTTATTAGAGCATAATCAATTCGACTACTACGTCCTCTGCCATCTGAAAAGGTCACTTTGCCAGACGGATCCGAGGGGGTTCGTCCGTTGGCTGCTCTGAAGCCACGTTCAAGGCATAAACTCGTCCACTGAACAGCAGATTCGCTCCAGCGTTTAATAGGAGTGAGGGCGAGAGAAGGTATGTTCCAAATAATATCGATTTCCGAGGTCAGAGAATCACATTCTGGGTATAGTGGCTCGAAACAACAGTTGAGATCACCTGTAATGAGTACGTTGGAACTAGGGTCAACTGTCTCGAGGAACTCGTCCAGTTGTAGGAATGTATTGGTTCCACGCCCTCCTGGAAGACCCCGGTTGTAAATATTAATTAATAATATTAAGGGTTCATCGTTACTCTGCAAAGAGATGATCAGAAGGTCGGGATTTTCTATAGACACTTCGGTTAGGCTGTACTTCAAGGTTTGCCTAACCCAAAAACAGAGACCACCAGAGGAACGACCCCTGGGGTTACTTATTGCCCCCTTAAAAAAGTTTACGTATCCAGGATAACACACAGGGTCAACAGCCCATGTCTCTTGGAAAGCCAGGATATCATGGGTAGAGACCCAGGCGGAGATGAGTATGTAAGCGGTCACAGGAAAGACCAGGGGGTGAGATCCTCTTGTCCGTACTAAGTCGTCCATGCATGCCCCGGCCACTGGACCTATAAGGCGCGGGGCTATGGATGCAAAGAGGTCAATCAACCCCATTCAGGTCACTCAGCGGGGGCGTAAGGGTTAAATAGTGGAAGGTGGAAATCCAGGCCCTGCACTCTTCGAGGACCCCTAGGGACCATCTCCCAACCAAGTGACCCGGAGTTGAGCTGTTGGAGAGGTGCAGGAGGATAAAAGTAAGATAGGTCTGTAACAAAAATTCCTGAGGCACCCGAGATGTTAGGGTGGGAACATAAGTAACGCACCACCCGGGGATCACGGAAATTTACAAGCACACAATCCCCCTCTACTCCCTTAACCCCGCTGCCCAGCCAACATACCCTACGAACAATCAATATTTCTGCACGAGAAGAAGCGGGCAGAGGCCTATTACGATTCAACCAGTGAGTAACCTTGTTTTTTAACTCACTATGAGTCTCAGCCTTATCCTGCGAAAGACTGGGAACACCCACCAGAATGGCAGTATAAGGATGGGACTCAGGCGGGAGGTTAATACGAGGGAGTTCAGAAAATGGAGAAGAACCCTGAACGAGGGAATGGTTAATGATGGGTTGGTTTCTGTTGTTATTTGCGTTACTATCTGGAATGTGGTGGGAAATGATACAAGGTGGCTGATGGGGGGTGTTTGTGGGAAGGACAGTGGGAACAGGGGGATCGGGGGGAGCTCCAGACATGGGGGTGATGTCATTAGAAACGACCTCAACCACAGTGGTTACATCGGGAGGTGTGGTGGGCCCAGAAGACAATAGGGAAGCTGAGAGCTTCTCTGTTATTACCAAGTTGGCATGCATCGTAACCTCTAGTTTTTCGACCATATGAGAAAGACAATTAACCTTCTCATATAATGGAGTAAAGAAATCCTTAAACAGCTGCTCTAAGACCTCAACATGGACGGCAGAAAAAGGGGATGTGGTGGTTGGGGGCACAGGGCGAGAAATGGGCACGGAGCTCACGTCAGTGGCAAAGGTAACCTGTGGCGCTGGGAAGATGGGATCGGGACAGGGAACAGAGATAGAGGGCACTTTGGTATTATTAGCTGAATTGCCCTTGGAATGCGCTTCCCTACACGAGTTCGTCCCCTGGGTTGACGGTGACAAGACACCCAGTGACGAGGTAGCGGGACCAGGCAAATCAGAGGGGGACTGTAAATGATTGTCTGAAGTAGTAGGGGGCAAACCAAGGGGGGGAGAACCAGATGTAGGAATTAAAGTGTTAACCAGTGGGCCTGTTGCTAAACCAATATCCGGGCCAGGTCCAACGTGCTCGGTAAGATCAGAAATAGGTTGTGGGGGCCTGGGGATGGGAGAAGAGACTGTCATAAGGCTGCCCAAAGAGGATCTTTTGGAAGACAGCTCAAGAGACAGTCTTTTTTCTGTTAAATCTATTTCTCGTTCAAGGATCCGGGCAGCTCTGGTAATAAAATTATCTAATGTCCCCGAGACACAACCCCCGGTGCTACTCTGTGCTAGTTTCCTACCTGACCTCAGAGACGACATCGCTGAATACGGCAATTGGAAGATAGGAGTTGGGTCTGAGACAGGTAGGCTAGGGTTATGTTCCGCCAAAATACGGAGTATAGGCCCGTCCCGTCAACTTCCGTCCACGAACGGCCACAAACGGCCCGCTCTTTGCCCGGTCTTCGCCCCGGGCGTCGTCCCGCGCGCGTACCGCTAGCGCGCTAGGGCGAAGACTGAGTTAAGCCCGGGGGGGGGGGAGTCAGGGGCGTGAACGGGAAGAGGAACCAGGTGAGCAGAGTTGGAGGAGCGCAATGCTCCGTGGTCCTCGCAGTCCCGTGAGTGAGTTAACCAGCGTCCAGCCCCCAGCAAACAGCGTAGCGTCCAGTGCGTGTGGTTCAGCAGAGAGTCCCACTGTAGAAGTGCCCCAGCCAAGGTTTTATACACTTGGGGTCAACGAGCGGCTCCCGCGCAGCGGGGGCCGCGAGGCGTGGCGGTGGAGGGAGGAACCAGGCGGGAAGAGGAACCAGGTGAGCAGAGTTGGAGGAGCGCAATGCTCCGTGGTCCTCGCAGTCCCGTGAGTGAGTTAACCAGCGTCCAGCCCCCAGCAAACAGCGTAGCGTCCAGTGCGTGTGGTTCAGCAGAGAGTCCCACTGTAGAAGTGCCCCAGCCAAGGTTTTATACACTTGGGGTCAACGAGCGGCTCCCGCGCAGCGGGGGCCGCGAGGCGTGGCGGTGGAGGGAGGAACCAGGCGGGAAGAGGAACCAGGTGAGCAGAGTTGGAGGAGCGCAATGCTCCGTGGTCCTCGCAGTCCCGTGAGTGAGTTAACCAGCGTCCAACCCCCAGCAAACAGCGTAGCGTCCAGTGCGTGTGGTTCAGCAGAGAGTCCCACTGTAGAAGTGCCCCAGCCAAGGTTTTATACACTTGGGGTCAACGAGCGGCTCCCGCGCAGCGGGGGCCGCGAGGCGTGGCGGTGGAGGGAGGAACCAGGCGGGAAGAGGAACCAGGTGAGCAGAGTTGGAGGAGCGCAATGCTCCGTGGTCCTCGCAGTCCTGTGAGTGAGTTAACCAGCGACCAGCCCCCAGCAAACAGCGTAGCGTCCAGTGCGTGTGGTTCAGCAGAGAAGTCTTTATCAGATACATTTATGCTTGCATGATCATCCAGCTAGCATGTTTTTACAGTGCAATACTTAACTAGTACACTTTGCTGTGTATCTAAATCTCCACAAATCTCTTTTCTTTGCCAAGTCCACAGTGCTCAGTTAAGTAACTTCACATGCAGTATTTAGATAATTAGTAGACTTTTAATGTATCCATATTGTACAAGTTGGCACATTTTTTGCAGGATTCCATAAAACTAACAAGCAACCTCTGCTGTTTTCTGTAAAACTCTTTCAAAAACTACAGTACAATGCATAGTGTTTCCTTGACTATGGCCACTTGGCCCCCACTAAAGAGGGTTAACTAGGATCCAACTACAGATATATGTGGTGTGTTGTTTGGAAGACATCTCCTCACCCTCCCCTTCAAAAGAACATTACAAACTATTCTGTGTAACACTGATAAAGCACATTAGAGATACGGACTACACATTAAAAGAAGATGTAAGGGTGCTGTGTGAAACATGCTCCTAACAAGCTACACATTTGGGATGCTTCTGGTCCCATCTTAGGCGGGACACTGGTGTCTATAAAGAAACAGCATTAGGAAAGCCAACAGGTTTCTCCTATGCAAGAGCTATTGGCTTTATTTAAGGTGTTTTTTTATAGCACAGACATGACCTGTCCGGGTATCAGAGTGCTGTACAAATAGCAAAACAAGTTAATACACAGATAAAAATACAAATAGCACCATGTTGTACAAATAGCAAACAAGTAGTGACAACAACAAAAAAGCAAAAAAGAAAGTATAAACAAACAACTTAGACTTAGACTAGTCAGGATACAAAAATGTATATAGGAAAAATAGTCAGACTTAGTAAAATTTAGTGACATCAAGACTACTGCTGAAGGTATCTATTCAACAGCAGCAGTTCAACTTCTTTGTTGAAGGAGGTAGTCGAGGGATTAGATCTGGTTTTAGAAGATGGTGGCTCAACTTTTCTGACTGCGGATACCGATGAAGGGGTCGAGGCGAACAGTCTCTCATCGGTGAGTGTCTGCCCGGCATTGTACCCTGCCGTTGCTGAGCGTCTTGGGAACACTGCGGCTGACAGCCAGTTTCCGGCCCGAGTGAACAGCGAGACACAGAGACCCAGACTATACCGCTGTCACTAGGGCTAATCTGTATGACTATCCTACCTGAGACCAAGTCACTGGTGTGGAAGGAGCACAGTCTACAGTGGAACCGGCCCCTGGAGAGATACCCCCTAACAAACACGATGGCTGGGGACGAAGACCCCAAACTGTCAAAGTAGGGGGAAGATGGACAAATATGCCAAACTGATCACCCACCCTCCGAATAGGAAGCCATTGCCCCGCCAGACAACACAGCCCTCCTTCAAGCGAAACACGCTTCCAGGGAAGAACTGGAGGGGAAAATGGCAGAGATACGATCAGAGGTGACCCTTCTGCACCAAGACATACGGAATGTTTCAGAGAGAGTAACACAGGCGGAAAACCGTATCTCTGAAGTGGAAGACACAACCCACAACCTGCGTAAAGAAGTCTCTGGCTTAACTGCTGCCCTGAAAGAAGTGACTTGGAAGGTGGACAATGCCGAAAATAGGGCCCGCAGAAGCAACTTATGCTTCATAGGATTCCAAGAGGGAATAGATCCAGGATCCTTCTTGACCACATGGCTTAGCGACTCCCTCCCAGCAGCGCAGTCCTCACCCGGCTTCATGTTTGAACGAGCTTGCAGGATGCCTACCTTGCGGCCACCACCCCCGCGGGCCTCTGATTGCTCAATTCCTCAATTTTCAAGACTGTGACCTAATACTCCGAGAGTTGAAGAGAATGGGGGAAATTAAACATGCAAATGTCAAGAGAATGATATTCCCAGTCTACTCTAGAGAGGTGCATAAGCTATGAAACACATTTGATTTGGTCAAGACAAAACTAAGAGCACTCCAGATCCAATATATGCTACTCTTCCCAGCAAAATTCAAGGTGATCTTTCAAGGTGCTTCCCACTTCTTTCAGATGCCAAAGAAGGCATGGAGCTGGATTGAAGAGCGTCCCCATCAGAGGCAGGGACTGGACTCAGCAGAGACCCCACTTAATGGTACCTCCAAGAGATCAGGCCCCAAACCACTGAGAGGGAAGAGGAGACGCTCACTGGTTGGGGCACACAGAATATGTGGAGGGACTCCCTTCTGTTCTGAGCCCCCTGTAGGGGGGACGGGACAGTTTTCAGACTCCGATGAGTACTTGGAATGAATCAAAACAAGTAAGAAACCTCCTGGAGACTGGAGCGAACCACCACTGATCAATCGGAAAAGGAATACTTGGCAGATGCAGATAGTGATCACTCCCTTCTTTGAAACATCAATCACATAGAAGTGTCAAGCCCCGAGGCTATCGTCCGGGAGAATGCGCAACAACTACCCAAAAGTGGCGACGAAAGTTGAGATATGAGTGCTAGCTGGATGCTGAGGCACAATACGGTGGCTAAAAGAGCCGCTAGACATTGCAACACTAAGTCCCATTGAACACTGCCTTGTAGGCCTCCCATAAAGTGACTGCCGAAGAGACTGGGCCTCATTTTCACAGAAGTAGCTCTCTGAATCTAACCAGATCTCACCTGCAACCGCCCTGTCTTTTAAGTCCCAAGAGGCCAGCCTCTACTCCGGACGGTGGTTACGTGCTCTCCCGCCCACCTTCAACCAGAGGGATGAGTGGTCAGATATGCCCCTTGCAAGGTACTCTGCCCTTTCTACTGCCTCCACCTCTCCCGCCGGTGCGAAGAGGTAGTCCAATCTAGAAAAGATTCTGTGGGAGCCCAAAAAGAAGGAGTAAGTGTGTTCAAGAAGTGATGCCAGTGTGGAATTTAATGTAAAAAGCACTCAGAGTGCATCATAGACATGCCCCTTGAGAATCGACCAGCCATTGTGTGGTTCCTGAATGGCTGCCCACCATTTGCCACCACCAGACAGGTTTCTGGACCCCTGGGTAGAGAGTCTCCACTCTCTGGGTCCTAAAACAAAGCCCATCCTGGGCAGAGGTGTCATGCCTCCTCCCCCAGTATGGGCTGGGTCCACGAAGGGGAAGCTTCAAAGGCCTGCCTGAAGGTGCTGCAGAATGAAAGAGTTTCAACTTCAGGCCTGAAGCACAATAAGGTACACAAGGAGACATTATGTGACTTGGCATATCATGCAGAAATTGTATTACCATGCTGCTGGACATCTTGTTATAAGTTAGGTAGACTGATCAGGCTGGAGATGTATCACTGAATGTGGTAAGGGTGAAATTAACATTTGCCCTAATTTGTATACATTTTGCTGAGATTTTTATGATAATTACAATCATTCTTGTTGACTAATAGTGTAAAATAAGTTAGCATGTAGCTTGACATAAATACTTGTGTGCACACTGATTTTGGAATGCTATGCTCAGTAAAAAACACCCACAGATGAGATTCTCGGATAGGATTGTCTGACTCCTAACACTTTTAGCTACCGGAGCATAACTTTGCAGGAGCATAGAGAGAGAAACCTGCCAGTTCTAATTCTCTCCAAAAAGGGAATAGTTTCCTTTTGGGGCTGGGGCTCTACCAGGTGTGATACCAATAATTTGTGTGTAACAGGACATTATCGGAATTGGCAAAGCAACAAAATAAACCATCAAATTCTATTTTATGACATTCACTCTATACAGATGATTTCTGAAATGGTGGAAGATGGAAAGGGGCTTTTGGTAAGCCCGTCCTATGTCTACAAACCATGGTCCTCAATTATTTTTCAGTTTTTGAGAACATCAGCTAATAAAGGTCGCTTTCTGAGCTGCCATACACTAGTAAATGTAGGCCAAACATGACTTAATTGTGGGCATCAAGTGGCGACTACACGTCAACTTAATGCAACAGTACACCAAATTGTACATCTACAATACAGCTAAGTTTCCACTTTTCCGGTGCAAAAAAACATTCCAAAAAACATACACAACTCAAACATGTAAACTGGTAGTAATGCGTTAAAGTACATACATAAGGGTGCGGGTAGGCTTCAGTCCAAAATATAGGTCTGTATTAATTATATATAAAGAGGGGAAAACAATGTTTTCATAAAAATAAATAAAGACTTTATTTTTACCTCTATAGCATGCTGGAACTGCTCATGCTCACGCTGTAGCTGCTCTGCCTCTTGCAGGGAGCTGGCAGTGATGAGACCAGCATTGAGCATGGACTCTCCATTACGAATCCAGCCTAGCACCTGCAACAGCAGAGTAACACAGAAATGGTAAGGTCAAGGACTCACAATCAACATTTGAACATGTACAACTAATTATATTTCTACATGTTTGTGGTATACATACAGATTGGAACACTGAAGCATTGTTAAAAAGAAAGTGTGCGGGGGTGAGAACAAGAGAGAAAATACCACAGAAGCAAATAAGAGAGCAACATGGAACACGGGGTGGAGGAGAGAGGAGCACACGGATGAAAAAGACCAGCGCTGGGGAGTTTTGGCTTTGGGATCTATGTAAGATACAGCAACCTTAATTGCTCTGGGTCCAAAGCTCCCAGAAATGCTCAAGATAGTGAGGTTCTCTGGGTGCTGGCTCATCTTGGACTGAAATACCATAACTATCATTAGACATGCCCTAGCCGCCGAGGACATAGGAAAACCTGAAAACACAGAATGCCTTCCAAATGTCATACCTTGACAAAAAGAAGATCATTTTCTCATATTTCTGTGACAGAAAGTTACAGAATTTGATGGAATGTCAACTGCCTCTCATGCAACAATCCCACACCTCTCCCAATAAAAAACACTAACCCACATTAGTAAGTGATCCAACCGTATAGAACACGAATGGTGCAAACTTTTAAAATTGGAATGAATTCAAACATAGCTCTGGGAAAGATATTTCCTTTGTGATGAGTGGCTCTTGGGACCAGGGTTGGCTGGCACCCAGGTAGACCATTTTTAATAGGAAATGTTGGAGGATGCTGGAAGCTATACTCTTTACACTGGCTGAAGTTCTGGAATGTTCTGCCGTGTAAATGTGAGGCAGTTGTAATATATTCAACAATATCTTAAGGTGTGTGTGCAAGGCATTCTGGGTGAAAACACGCAAATGGCCAAAGACGGGTGCATGTCCCGCCTTTTCTGTAAATGTTCACTCCCATGGCCTAGGGGTCTCAGGGGCGAGCAGCGGCGCGCAAGGAGGCTTCTGCATTCCTGTGCCCGCTCCCACCATTTGTCTTGAGCTGCTGTTTTTTTAAAATTAGCAGCCATAGAAGGATATTCTCCAACATTAATCGCTACATAAAAACTGGACATTCTCATTTACGTAACAGTTAGCCTCTCATCGTCATTATTGCTGTTATGACCACCCCCCCTCTCCTGCCACGATGCATCATTATGGCGTTTCTGACCGTCCACTTTTCACTCAGCTCTCTTTCCTTCTTTATTTATTTTTGACTATCCCAGCTCTTTCTCCAGCAGTCTCCCTAAACCCATTTTTTGACCTGGATGCAGACAGCTTTACCTGATAACACGTGAACAACCCAAACAAACTCTAAAGAGCGGCTTTGGGTCAGCCCTTTAGAGTTATTGGTTAGCTCCGGACAGCCCCATTCTTCCAGCGCCTCGATGGAGGGCCAGTCACGTTTTTTTTATTCCTAATCTTCCTCGGTGATCTGTTTCTGTTCCCTTGCCCCTCACATCCTTGCGTGCAGCGCTACACTCTAAGCAAACTGTAGTTCTCTTTGCGGCGCAGAATAGAACACTCAGAAAGCGCTATAATAGTGTCTACGTGTTTCACGTTATCTGTGACCCCATGTCCTGGTGCTACAGCCAGTGTCACTCTCCTCGTCATTGCCACCCGCTGAGCCTCCCTTACCGGATAACTACATGATGACGACCAGTGCATAAAGGCCAAAGAGGCCACACAACTGCAATTTGAGGATTTTGAAACAGGATTCTCTGAGGCCGATGTACTATTTGAAGAACTAAATCTGAGGACGACTGATGTAAGTCTCCATTGTAGCACAATATGGCCATTTTGTAGGATTCACAAAATCCTGCCAATTTATAATAATGAGGCTGAATTCTATTTTAGGGGGGCACTGAACTGGCTCTGAATGCTGAGATGAAGGCTTGAGAGGGGCAGCAGTACTCCACTCCTGAATTTGTATTCGCAAATGTGTCTTTTTATTATTCCAGTTTCTGCCCCTTAAAGGGACTCTCTCAAGCTCTCTCACTGACTGACTGACCGATTCACACTGACCGACTCGCACTGACTGATTGACTCGCTCACTGACTCACTCCCACTGACTGACTGACTCTCACTCTCACTGACTGACTGACTCTCACTGACTGACTGGCTCACTCTCTATCACTGACTCTCTCAGACTGACTGACTCTCACTCTCGCTCACTAACTGACTGACTGACTCTCTCACTGAATGACTCTCACTTCCCTCTGACTTACTGACTGACTCTCACTGACTGACCCTCTCACTGACTGTCTCACTCTCAATGACTGACTCACTCTCACTGACTGACTCTCTCACTCTCACTGACTGATTGACTCTCTCACTGACTGACTGACCCTCTCACTGACTGACTGACTCTCTCACTCTCACTGACTGACTATCTGCCTCTTTAACTCTCACCGACTGACTGACTCCCACTAACTGACTGACTCTCTCACTCACTGACTGACTCTCACTCACTGACTGACTCTCTCACTCACTGACTGACTGACTCTCTCACTGACACTCTCACTGACTGACTCACTAACTCTCTCTCACTGACTCACTCTCTCTGTGAGAAGTTGGCCTGGAATATGCTGGTCACTAGTTAAAGTGGCCACCTTGCACCAGTACAATTCAACTCAATGGTAGATAGGTTTAAGACAACCTTTTAAAGAAAGCTATCCTAGTGCTAGTTGTGGAGAGCAGCCTTCAGGCTAAGTCTTTAGAGGAACGTAAAGCAGCTTGTTTTAACTTATAATCTCTTGAATTACTAAATGAAAGGACACCACACAGGTATATATATAAAATATATATGTATTTATTTCTAGACACACTCTACTAATCTCTTTATGAGATTAGAAGTCAGGAACATATGCATAAATCAACATTTCACAACAAGTTAAGCACAAATATGGCTGGGGCCCTAGGGGCGTACCAGACCATATACTAAAAAAGAGACTTAGGAATAACGACTTGAGAAGGGACAAGGCCTAGGGCCTTCAGAAGCGCTGGGGCCTCACTAATCCAACCAAGGCAGGTAAGTAAAGGACCCACGGGAGACGCATGCAGTGTGAGAACACAGCCGCGGATCCCAATTGACTTCAATGGAACAAGTAGCGGTTGGAATTTTAGAGCTTTAGGATACTTCAGGAGAGTTTACAAGCAAGTCACTTACAGGGTAAGTAGTTCTGGAGCCAACACACACAGGAGCACCGTAGTGCTGGAGTTACCTCACCCAGGGAAGCCGGGTGCATAGGTGTCTTTTGGTGTCGGGTGGCGGAGTCGTTTTCAATGGGAGCCAAAGAAGACTTGCTGCTTGTGAAGACAGGAGAAGTGTCTGGTGGAATCCAAGGCTGGATTCAGAAGAAAGAAGACCTGAAAACAGAGGAGACAGTGTTCAAAGTCACATGGCAGTGACCCGGGGCAAGGAAGATGGATGCTCACAGTCGTCGGGTGATTTCAGGTGATCACGGGTGTCTTGACTCTTCAGCCACGAGGTCCAGGAGGCGTCGACGACAACCAGGAGCTGGATTCAGTGTGTCCCACGAAGTCTGCAGCACACTGCGGTGTCAGTGACCAGATTGGCGCCAACAAGCCTTGGTAACAGCAAGTCTCGTGGAAAGGACAAAAAGTCAGCGGTGCAGACCAGCAACGTCTGAGGGATTCACCCAGCAAGGGTAAGTCAGGGCAGGCCTGGAGCAACCAGGGGAGCCCTTTGGATTTGTAGAAAAGCCTTCTGGGGACCCACAAGCCAGCCGGCAAGGGATCGCGAAGACGCCTTGGGAGGAAATGCTTTACAGGAGCCCTCGATCACTCGGGACGGGGAAGGCCTTCGGTGGAAATCCTGCTGGAGGCCTGGACCACAAGTGGTCCAATGCACAAGTTCGTAGAACGTCGTGAAGGGGTTGCACTCGAAAATAGTGCCCAGTACCCAGGTTCCTCGTCAGTCGTGGGGTCCACTTGACTCAGCGTCGCTGGGGACTCACGATGGCCTTGGAGAAGTCAGGAAATCCACCTCCGGGGCTGCAGGGACTTCGAACTCCGGCGGGAGCGGGAAAGTTGGCGACCGTTGATGCAAAGTTTTGGTGCCTACCAAGCAGGGGAGTCACTCCTTGACTCCAAGGGAGATTCTTCCGTCTTCCAGAGGTAGTGGAACGTCGAAGGTCCCGGATTCTTCTTCAGAGCGTCGTCCAGGGATATCTAGTTTGCAATGGCAAAGGCTCCCTAACTTATACTACAAGGAAGGGAGGGACTAGCTCTATGACCCCACCTATGGGAGATTCAGGGGAGTGGGTGGCTACACCCACTTCCCTTTGTCCAGTTTCGCGCCAGAGCAGGGGCAGGTAGCCCCTTGTGAGAAGTTGGCCTGGCATATGCTGGTCACTAGTTATAGTGGCCACCTCGCACCAGTCCAATTCAACTCTTATAGTAGATAGGTTTAAGACAAACTTTTAAAGAAAGCTATCCTAGTGGTAGCTGTGGAGAGCAGCCTTCAGGCTAAGTCTCGGAGAAATGTAAAGCAGCTTGTTTTACCTTATAATCTCCTGAATTGCCAAATGAAAGGACACCACACAGGTATATATATCAAATATATATGCATTTATTTCTAGACACACTCTACTAATCTCTTTATGATATTAGAAGCAAGGAACACATTCAAATATCAACGTTTCGCAATAAGTGAAGCACAAATATGGCAGGGGCCCTAGGGGCGTACCAGACCATATACTAAAAAAGAGGTTTAGGAAAGTTGACTTGCATGGGGAGAAGGCCTAGGGCCTGTAGAATCGCTGGGGCTTCACTAATCCACCCAAGGCAGGTAAGTAAAAGACCCACGGGAGACGCATGCAGTGTGAGAACACAGCTGCGGGTTCCCTATTGATTACAATGGAGCAAGTCGCGGTTGGATTTTTAAAGTTTTAGGGTACTTCGAGGAAGTCTACAAGCAAGCAGCTTACAAGGGAAGTAATTCGAGGGCCAACACACACTAGGGCACCGGAGTGCACGAGTTACCTCACCCAGGGAAGCCGGGTGCATAGGTGTCTTTTGGTGTCGGGTCGCGTCGCTGTTTTCTATGGAAGCCAAAGAAGATTTGCTGCTTGCGAAGACTGAAGAAGGGTCCGGTGGAATCCAAGGCTGGATTCAAGATGAAGAAGACCTGAAAGCAGAAGGGACAGTGTTCACAGTCACTTGCCAGTGACCCGGGGCCAGGAAGATGGATGCCCACGGATGTCGGGTGATTTCAGGTGATCAGGGGTGTTTTGACTCTTTGCTCACGAGTTCCAGGAGAGATCGACGATGACCAGCAGCTGAATTCGGAGTGTCCCACGACGTCTGCAGCTGACTGAGGTGTCGGCAACCTGATTGGAGCCAACAAGCCTTGGCAACAGCAAGTCTCGTGAAAAGTGAGTAAAGGCAATGGTGCAGACCAGCAAGGTCTGAGGGACTCACCCAGCGAGGGTGAGTGAGGGCAGGCCTGGAGCAACCAGGGGAGCCCTTTGGTTCGATCAGAAAGTCTTCGGGGGACCCACAAGCCAACAGGCAAGGGATCGCGAAGACGCCTCATGAGGAAATGCTTTACAGGAGCCCACGGTCACTCGGGACGGGGTAGGCCTCTGATTTTTAGTGCACAACCTGCTGGAGGTCTGGGCCACCAATGGTCCAAAGCACAAGTTCGTAGAACGTCGTAAAGAACTTGCACTCGATAGTGCACGGTTCCCAGGTATTGCGGTTCCTCGTCAGTCGTGGGGTCCACTCGCCTCAGCTTTGCTGGGGACTCACAATGGCCATCGAGAAGTCAGGAAATCCACTTCCGGGGCTGCAGGGACTTCGGACTCGGGCGGGAGCGGGAAAGTTTGCGACCGTTGATTCAAGTTTTGGTGCCTGCCAAGCAGGGGAGTCACTCCTTGACTCCAAGGGAGATTCTTCCATCTTCCAAAGGTAGTGGAACGTCGAAGGACCAGGATTCTTCTTGTAAAGCGTCTTCCAGGGATATCTGATTTGCAATGGCAAGGTTTCCCTATCTTATAATGCAGGTAGGGGAGGGACTATCTTTATGACCACTCCTCTGGGAGGGTCAGGGTAGGGGGTGGTTACACCCACTTCCCTTTGTCCAGTTTCGCACCAGAGCAGGGACAGGTAGCCCCTGAACCGGTTTGAGCTGGCATATGCAGAGAGGAGCCTACTGCTCCTCCAGTGCAGGACTTCAAAGCACTCTAGGAGTGCAGCCACCCAGCTCCAATACACTAAATCCTGTCTGGAAGGTGGTGACACCTCCCTGTGACAGGATGCCTATTGTAGGGTCTCCTCCACTGCAAGTTTCAGTCAGCAGCAGGAGGGCAGCCCAGTGTCTGTGCTGGTGGCATCCATTTTGTGATGTCAGGGCTCTTTCAGATTTCTACCGTGTTTCCACAGTAGGTACATGTTTTCCCCTCTAAAAGGGTGGGATCATATTCCCACACCAGTTACTGGTGTGGGGGTATGATTTCAAGTTGTTTGGCACCAAACTAGACATGTTTTGATGCAGTCATTCCAAAGTTAGCATTTACCGCTAGGTCATAATGCACTTAAGAGTATATGGTTTAACCGCATCCACAAACAGCCACAGAGAATAGACTCTGCCAGCTGCAGAGGGGCCCTGCTCAGGCAGAGGCACCCCCTCACATTGTAAACCAAGCACCCTGCCCTCAGGATTGATAGGGCCTGCCTTAGGGGTGACTGATAGGTTTAGATGTGTGTGTAAGATGAGATATAGGAACCTATACCTCAGTGAGGAGTGCTAACACTACCTCACCCAGGCTGCAGTAGCAGGCCTGTGGTGTCAGATTTAGTCTGCTTCCCAGGGGTGGCATAATACATGCTTCAGCCCCTGGTAGGCCTGTGAAGTACCTATGCCCTTGGTACCTAAGGTACCATATACTCTGGACTCATAAGGTACCACAGTATCCAATCACTAGTGCACCTAATATGCACTCCAAGTTGTTTAGAGAGAACAGAGAGGCCGGGGCCCTGATTAGCAGGGTCCTAGCCAGACTATAGCCAGAAACAAGTGTTAACATCAGAAAAAAAAGTGGGGGCAACATAAGGTGCAGATCCTACTCTCCTACACAACCCCCCCCAAACACAGGGACACTAAACTAACCTTGACCAGTTGAGTCTTCGTGTTCTAAGTGGAAATACCTTGAGAGTCCACCTGCATTGGCATGTTGGGTACCAGGTGTATGTTCCACTGTATAGTCCATCCCCTGTAGGGAAATGGACCACCTTAAAAGTTTTGGGTTTTCACCTTTCATCTGTTTGAGCCATAGGGGGGGCTTGTGGTCAGTCTGAACTATGAAGTGAGTGCCAAACAAGTATGGCCTCAGCTTCTTCAGGGCCCACACCACAGCAAAGGCATCCCTCTCTATAGCTGACCAACGTTTCTCTGTAGGGGTCAGCCTTCTGCTTATAAAAGCTACTGGCTGGTCTTGACCTTCATCATTCAGTTGAGACAGTACAGCTCCCACACCCAGCTCAGAAGCATCTGTTTGGACAATGAATGTTTTGGTGTAGTCTGGACTCTGTAAGATGGGGGCAGTGTTTAGGTCTTCAAATGCCTTCTGACAGCTAGCTGTGCACTGAACCTTTTTTGGCATTTTCTTTGAGGTAAGATCATTTAAGGGGGTCACTATAGATCCATATCCCTTAACAAACCTCCTATAATACCCAGTCAGGCCTAAAAAGGCTCTCACCTGTGTCTGGGTGGTTGGAACTACCCATTCCATGATGGTTTGGATTTTGCTCTGTAAAGGCTGAACCTGGCCTCCACCTACAAGGTGGCCCAGGTACACAACCTGACTCTGCCCTATCTGGCACTTGGTGGCCTTGATAGTGAGGCCTGCTTTTTGCAGGGCGTCCAAAACATTCCTGAGGTGGACCAGGTGATCCTGCCAGGAGGAACTAAAGACAGCAATATCATCTACATAAGCTGAGCAATAAGTTTCTATTCCTGCCTGAACTTTGTTCACCAACCTCTGAAAAGTGGCAGGTGCATTCTTCAATCCAAAGGGCATCACCACAAAGTGGTAGTGCCCACTAGGGGTCGAAAATGCGGTTTTGGCCTTGGCATCCTCAGCTAACCTGATCTGCCAGTAGCCAGTTGTTAGGTCAAATGTACTCAGATACTTGGCTGAGGCCAAAGTATCAATCAGCTCATCTGCCCTGGGAATTGGATTGGCATCAGTCCTGGTGACTGCATTGAGGCCTCTGTAGTCTACACAAAACCTCATTTATTTCTTACCACCCTGGGTATGAGGTTTGGGTACTAGGACTACTGGGCAAGCCCAAGGGCTATCTGAAGGCTCAATCACACCTAATGCCAACATTTTCTGGACTTCAGTCCTGATACAGTCCCTGACATGGTCAGGTTGCCTGTAGATTTTACTCTTGACAGGCAGACTGTCCCCAGTGTCCACCTCATGGGTGCACCAGGTAGTCTGACTAGGGGTCAGGCTAAACATATGTCTGTACTGTTGCAGAACTTGTCTGCATTCAGTTTGCTGATGGTCAGGGAGGCTGCTTGCCAAAGCAACACCATCTACTGACCCATCATCAGGGTTCTGTGAGAGCAGGTCAGGGAGAGGGTCACTCTCCTCCTCCTGTTCCTCATCAGTTGCCATGAGCAAGCCCATGTCAGCCCTGTCAACATATGGTTTCAATCTGTTGACATGGAGCACCCTTAAGGGGCTCCTGGAAGTTCCAATATTCACCAGGTAGGTGACATCTCCCTTTTGCTCAACAATTGTATGGCGGCCACTCCACTTGTCTTGGAGGGCTGCTGAGGCCACAGGCTCCAACACTCACACTTTCTGTCCTGGCTGGTACACAGTCAGCACTGCCTTTTGGTCATGCCAAGTTTTTTCTAATTCTTGGCTTGCCTCCAGGTTTTTAGTTGCCTTCTTCATGTATTCGGCCATCCTGGAGCGGAGACCAAGTACATAGTCCATCACATCCTGTTTGGGAGGTTTGAGAGGTAACTCCCAGCCCTCCTTCACCAAATATAATGGGCCTCTTACAGGATGCCCAAACAGAAGTTCAAATGGGCTGTAACCAACCCCCTTCTGTGGAACCTCTCTGTAAGCAAACAAAAGGCAGGGAAGAAGAAGGTCCCATTTTCGCCTTTAATCATTCCCTTTAGGGTTTTGTTGAAACGTTCAACCAACCCATTGCATTGTGGGTGATAGTGAGTAGTGAATTTATAGGTTACACCACACTCCTTCCACATTGCCTTTAGATATCCTGACATGAAGTTGGTACCTCTGTCAGATATGACCTCCTTTGGGAAACCCACTCTGGAGAAAACTCCAATGAGGGCTCTTGCCACCACAGGGGCTGTGGTGGTCCTCAGGGGACTTGTCTCTGGGTACCTGGTGGCATGCTCCACTACCACCAGGATGAATCTGTGCCCAGATGCAGTTGGAGGGTCAATGTCAATCCCTACCCTTTCAAAGGGTACCCCCACCACAGGTAGTGGTATCAGGGGGGCCTTTGTTGTGCCACCTGACTTGCCACTGGCTTGGCAAGTGACACAGAAGTGACAAAACTCCTTGGTGTTCTCTGACATATGTGGCCAATGAAAATGTGGAACAAGCCTATCCCTTGTCTTGTTTTGGCACAAGTGACCTGCTAAAGGGATGTCATGTGCTAGGGTCAAGAGGAACCCCCTAAACCTCTGAGGTATTACCAACCTCCTGGTGGCTCCAGGGGTTGGATCTCTATCCTCAGAATATGGGAGTCCCTCATCCCAATAAACTTTATGGGATCCACTAGCACTCCCAGCAGCCTCAGCAGAACCCTGCTGTCTGAGGGGTTCAAGAGAGGGGCAGCACTGTTGCTCCTTACTCAGATCTTCCCTAGAAGGGCCCCCTGCCCCCAATAACTCAACCTGATCAGGCTCAAGTCCCTCTGGGGCAGTTCCTTCTTCAGGATCTGCTTCTCCTCCCTCAAGAGGTGAATCTATGATCTGAGACTGAGGGGAAGGCACTGCCTTAACCCTACTGCTCCTCTTCTTGGGAAGCACCTGGTCCATAGTTTCAGGATCCAGAGCTGGTTCAGTGTTATGCATTTTGGCCTGTGACCTGGTCACAGCAAATACCTCTGCAGGGATGCCCAACATCTCAGCATGAGCCCATAACTCTACTTCAGACCAGGCTGAAGTTTCTAGATCATTGCCCAATAGACATTCGACAGGGAGGTCTGCACTGACTACTTCCTTCTTGAGGCCAGTTACGCCTCCCCAGGAGAAATTCACAACTGCCAGACTATGGTTGGTCCTGACATTGCCTGCATTGGTAACCTGGTACATTTCACCCAGGATGATCTGTCCAGGGTCCACAAGATCCTCTGCCATCATGGTGACACTAGCACCTGTGTCCCTAAATGCTAAAGCCTGTTTGCCATTTATTACAGGCTGCTGTTTGTATTTGCCCAGATTACTGGGTCTCACTAGGAAGGACATATCAATGTCTCCATCACAAATCAGCAATGCCTGAGTGGGTACTCTGACTAGGCCAGAGTCCACTTCAGAACCCAGGGTCAACCCTACTACACCCTTATTCTGAGTACCACCTCCACCAGCAGCTGAGCTAGGGGGAACAGTTGCCTTAGCGGCAGGAGTGGTGGTGGTTTGGTCTTTGGACTTGTTACAGTCAGAAGTCCAGTGCCCTTTCTGTTTACAGAATTTGCACCAGGGCTTCTTTTGGCCTTTTCCCTTGTTAGACTGTGAATCCCCACCAGATGCAGATTTTTGGGGCCCTTGTGAAGACGTCTGGTCTTTTGACTTATCCCCACCTTTCGCAGAGCCCTTAGAATCCTGCATCTTAGTGTCACCCCCTTGGTTCTGGGTTTTCTGCCTCACCCTGGTTCTGACCCATTTGTCTGCCTTCTTTCCCAATTCTTGGGGAGAGGTCAGATCAGAGTCCACCAAGTATTGATGCAACAACTGGTTCTGGCAAATATTAAGGATCTGTTCTCTCATCATTAGATTATACAATCCCTTGAAATCAGTAACCCTACTGCCAACCAGCCAACCCTCCAGAGCCTTGGTTGCACAATCTACAAAGTCAGTCCAGTCCTGAGTCTGTGCTTTCTGGGTGTCTCTGCACTTCAACCTGTACTGCTCAGTGGTTAAGCCAAACCCATCTATCAGTGCACTCTTCAGGACTTCATAGTCATCAGCATCATCTTCTCGAACAGTAAGGAGCTTGTCTCTACCTTTATCTGAAAAGGAGAGCCACAAGATTGCTGCCCACTGCTTTTGGGGGACCTGTTGTACTCTACAGGCCCTTTCCATAGCAGTTATCCATTTATGGATATCATCCTCACTCTGGTAGGGAGGAACAACCTTGGACAGGTTCCTATGGTCTAGAATATATTCTCTAACTCTAGGGACACTGTTGCTGCCACCAGGGGTTTCTAACCCCTCTCTTCTAGAAGCTCTCTGGAGCTCAAAGGCTTCTCTATCTAATGCCTACTGCTTGGTTTTGAGGACAAATCTTGCTTCCTCATACTGCAGCAGTTTGTTCATTCTTTCAGAGGAGGTCTCTCTTCTAGGAAAGTACGAGTTCCTCTGTTGGACAGATTCTCTGCCAGAGTGATAGTAGTGGTCAAATTCCCTAGAAGGGGACCTAGGCCGTTCCTCCACTTTGTCAGTTCTCTTAGGGAGCATTCCTCTGTCCTTTTCAGATCTTTGTGGATCTGGCCCTTCAACCACAGAGTCCAGGTCATCTTGATTTTCATCATCTGACCCAGACACTGTAATTGACCCACCACCTGATTCAGACCTATTAGCTCCTAGAGCTAATCTAAGATCATCTGCTGTCAGCAGATCTATCAGGTGTAGTGTGGAGGGACTCTGTCCTAGCTTCAGGTGCCTTGCAGCACACATGGCTTTCAAGTCAAAGAAAGTCATGTCCTTATACTGAGGCTGAGTGGACCCACTGGCTCCACCCCTTAAGGACATTCTAGTGTTGTGCAGTGTTGTACTACCTACACTAGTTTGTGGCCTACTGATCCTAGTTTGAGCTGTAGAAAGGGTGTGCTATCCCTTGACACGCAGCTCTATGTTCAGTAGAACTTATTGATACTAAGCTTGACTTTATATATACCTTGAGTACCTATAGTGGTTTTCAGTTAGCAATTCAAATAGAGATTTTCTGGTAAAACAATGGCAAGCTGGAATCCCACACGCTGCCCACCAATGTGAGAAGTTGGCCTGGTATATGCTGGTCACTAGTTAAAGTGGCCACCTTGCACCAGTACAATTCGACTCTTATGGTAGATAGGTTTAAGACAACCTTTTAAAGAAAGCTATCCTAGTAGTAGCTGTGGAGAGCAGCCTTCAGGCAAAGTCTTTAGAGGAACGTAAATCAGCTTGTTTTACCTTATAATCTCTTGAATTACTAAATGAAAGGACACCACACAGGTATATATATAAAATATATATGTATTTATTTCTAGACACACTCTACTAATCTCTTTAAGAGATTAGAAGTCAGGAACATATGCATAAATCAACATTTCACAACAAGTTAAGCACAAATATGGCTGGGGCCCTAGGGGCTTACCAGACCATATACTAAAATAAGAGACTAAGGACTAACGACTTGAGAAGGGACAAGGCCTAGGGCCTTCAGAAGCGCTGGGGCCTCACTAATCCAACCAAGGCAGGTAAGTAAAGGACCCACGGGAGACGCATGCAGTGTGAGAACACAGCCGCGGATCCCAATTGACTTCAATGGAGCAAGTCGTGGTTGGAATTTTCGAGTTTTAGGATACTTCGGGAGAGTCCACAAGCAAGTGACTTACAGGGTAAGTAGTTCTAGAGACAACACACACAGGAGCACCGTAGTGCTGAAGTTACCTCACCCAGGGAAGCCGGGTGCATAGGTATCTTTTGGTGTCGGGTCGCGGCATCGTTTTCAATGGGAGCCAAAGAAGACTTGCTGCTTGTGAAGACAGGAGAAGTGTCCGGTGGAATCCAAGGCTGGATTCAGAAGAAAGAAGACCTGAAAGCAGAGGAGACAGTGTTCAAAGTCACTTGGCAGTGACCCGGGGCATGGAAGATGGATGCCCACAGTCGTCGGGTGATTTCAGGTGATCACGGGTGTCTTGACTCTTCAGCCACGAGGTCCAGGAGGCGTCGACGACAACCAGGAGCTGGATTCAGCATGCCCCACAAAGTCTGCAGCTTACTGCGGTGTCGGTGACCAGATTGGAGCCAACAAGCCTTGGTAACAGCAAGTCTCGTGGAAAGGACAAAAAGTCAGCGGTGCAGACCAGCAACGTCTGAGGGATTCACCCAGCAAGGGTAAGTCAGGGCAGGCCTGGAGCAACCAGGGGAGCACTTTGGATTTGTAGAAAAGCCTTCTGGGGATCCACAAGCCAGCCGGCAAGGGATCGCGAAGACGCCTCAGCAGGATTCACTCAATAGGGGCCCACGGTCACTCGGGACGGGGTAGGCCTCTGATCTTCGGTGGAAATCCTACTGGAGGCCTGGACCACATGTGGTCCAATGCACAAGTTCGTAGAACGTCGTAAAAGGGGTTGCACTCGAAAATAGTGCCCGGTACCCAGGTATTGCGGTTCCTCGTCACTCGTGGGGTCCACTTGCCTCAGCGTCGCTGGGGACTCACGATGGCCTTGGAGAAGTCAGGAAATCCACTTCCGGGGCAGCAGGGACTTCGGACTGCGGCGGGAGCGGGAAAGTTTGCGACCGTTGATGCAAAGTTTTGGTGCCTGCCAAGCAGGGGAGTCACTCCTTGACTCCAAGAGAGATTCTTCCGTCCTCCAGAGGTAGTGGAACGTCGAAGGTCCAGGATTCTTCTTCAGAGCGTCGTCCAGGGATATCTAGTTTGCAATGGCAAGGGTTCCCTAACTTATACTACAAGGAAGGGAGGGACTAGCTCTATGACCTATGGGAGGGTCAGGGGAGTGGGTGGCTACACCCACTTCCCTTTGTCCAGTTTCGCACCAGAGCAGGGGCAGGTAGCCCCTGAACCGGTTTGAGCTGGCATATGCACAGAGGAGCCTACTGCTCCCCCAGTGCAGGACTTCAAAGCACTCTAGGAGTGTACCCACCCAGCCCCAATACACTAAATCCTGTCTGGGAGGTGGTTACACATCCTTGTGACAGGATGCCTATTGTTGGGCCTCCTCCACTGCAAGTTTCGGTCAGCAGCAGGAGGGCAGCTCAGTGTCTGTGACTGGTGGCATCCATTTTGTGATACCAGGGCTCTTCAGGATTCTACTGTGTTTCCACAGTGGGTACATGTCTATCCCTCTAGAAGGGTGGGATCATACTCCCACACCAGTTACTGGTATGAGGTATGATTCCAAAGCGTTTGACACCAAACACAACATGTTTTGATGCAGCCATCCCAGAGTTAGCATTTACCGCGAGGTTATAATGCACTTAAGAATATATGGTTTAACCGCATTCACAAACAGCCACAGAGAATGGCCTCTGAGAGCTGCAGAGGGGCCCTGCTCAGGCAGAGGCACACCCTCACATGGAAACCAAGCACCCTGCCCTCAGGATTGATAGGGCCTGCCTTAGGGGTTTATATGTGTGTGTAGGTAGAGATATAGTGTACCTATATTGTGGTACTTTAGAATTTGGGACCGTGTGGGAGGCAGGGCCCTACCCTGCCTATTCCGGTATTAGCGAACCGCGAGTGGCCAATGCGGTATGTACAAGTGCTTTGCATAACATTTTATCGATAAATGCACTATGTATACGATATTACACATTGACTTCGTGGGTTCCATCTTGGAGCGGTGGCCATCTTATGGTTGCCCTCACATAGGCTATACATCAAGGACAAACACAGGCCTTCAGGTTACATGTGCCTTCCATTGACTTCTCTGTGACCTACGCAACTCGGCTCCACCGCCCCCAGGTCAGTCCGGTCTCACGAGCTGCCCGTCCTCCGGCCACCTGTGATTAGCATCATGGTTTGACACACCATAAAGCCTTTTCATCGCACACAAGCCTCCGGCTAATTACTTTCACACCTGACTCTTCCTGCTTTATGGCTTGTTTTATCAACAAGAGGTGCCCGTGTTTATTGGGGTCTGTTGATATCTGATGTGGGATCTGAGCCTCGCTGGGTAAATAATTGTGGGCTGGCCGAACTGGAATGTGGGATGGTCATCATGACTCTGCCTTTTCGTTTGTAATGAATACATGTGAATGACCATATCGTAAAACAAGGAATGTATGCCTGAAGCATGATATTTTGTATATAAGGAAAAGGCCGTTTCTGTAACTTTAAGCAGTCTCCTGAGAACATACATTCTGTTGTACTTCTCGGATACCTGTAATTGGTCTGCAGCCAATAAAGCAAGATCGCTGACTTCACCTAGAAGACTCTGTGTTTCTGTGGGTCTGAAACAGGAAGAACTCGAAGTCCTAGGGTGTGTCCCCTGCACCGCTGGGTTCTAAAAACCCAGTACTTCAGTTAGCGCCCAACTCGGGGCGATTTCAGTAGTACCGGTCCAAGCCGGAGGTTCGTGAGGAGCTTCGTGTGGAAATTCCGGAGGAAGGCCGCCACTTCATCGACCCCTGCATGTCGACGTGGTCCGAAAGTCTTTTCTGTAAGGTTCTCCGCGTTCCGACGGCTACGAAGGACTGCTGCCCTGATTAATCGCCCTGTTTTGGACCCTTGACGATTTTGGTAGAGCGAAACAAATTGTATGCGCAAAATGCCACAGCGCCTCCACAGCTCGTAAATGTGCAGCCTCCAGTAAATGTGCCGCTAGCCTTCCCACAGCCGCCAGCTCCTCCTCAGCTGGCTGCTATCCCTGCAGTGCAGCCCTCTCAAGGGCCAGTTTTGTTACCTGTCTCCCCTGCGCTCCCTGCGACTTTGCCTACTACATCAGCTGCCTCCCTTGGCGCTCTTCCTAACACTGCCACTGTACCTGGATCTGCACCCGCTTTTCTTCCCTCTGTCTTTCCCCCCGTTTTCGCCTCAACTTCTCCTTCAGCACAACAACGACTAGCTAATGTAGTTACTAGTTTAATGTCGCCTCTCTTTGGGTCATCTAATATGACCCCTGGTTTACAACGTAAGCAGTTGCGTAGTCAGCTGCCTGATCCTGAAGAAAAAGAGGTATTAGACCATATGGCACGTAGGTGGATTGTTTTTCCTTCACTCTATGATGTGGAGTCAGTTTTTCCACCAATGAGACGCCCCAAAACAGAGGTATGTGTTTGACAAAATGTGTGAATTCCTCTGTGAGGAATTGGAGGATCATGGTTCAAACTCAAACCCGCAGGAGTTGTGCCGAGTGCGATTTGATTTTAGAACAGGTACAATTGTGGGTCCCGCCGTAGATAAAGCAGTTGCGACTTTACTGTCCTTCAGGAATGATGATTGTCAACAATCATTGTTCGAACAGGAATTCCCTGTGGGGAAAAAGGGAAAAGTGCGACAATACCCTATGAGAGAAGTCCCTCCGGTATGGGAGGAGGCCGTTGCGGCAGATGCCGCTCGAGGTATTGCTGCTGCTCCAGCTCATTTTCAGCGTGTTTGGGTACATGTCCCATGGAAGCGTTCTGAAGTGTTAGCGCTTAAACAGACATTGCCTGACCCCCGTAAAAACCCTGCAGGATGTTATAAGGAGTTATCACAAACTGCAGAATCATGTGTCATGAATCTAGCTGATATAGATATGTTGGTCGGGAATGTTGTTCCACAGCCTGTATGGGGATCCATTCGCAATACAGATCATGCTGCAGAACTAGGGGGCACGTGGGCTAATATCGTTGCCGCGGACACCAGACAAGATGGTGGTGCCAAGCCTGACCCTCTAGTAGCAGAACTCCCTGGTAGAATTATTACCTACATGAAAACTTTAATGCCCGCGATGCGCGTGAATTGGGATAAACTATTCGCATGCAAGCTGAAGAAAGATGAAATGGTGTCTGATTTCTTCACTAGGTTTGAAGAAACGTTTATCGACCACAGTGGTCAAGACCTGAGTACTGAAGGTGGCCAACGGTTATTTGTTGATAAATTTGTGCAGAATCTACTTCCCGAGTTGTGTAAGAAATTAAAAGATTCAGAGAGTTCTTGGGCTGTTTCCTCTTCAGCGCAAATACTGGCTACTGCACAGTATTACGAAAATAGGGATAAAGACGAGAAGGATAGAACAGACAAGAAAACGAAAGAACTGAAAACGAAGGTCCTTTTACAGCAGGCTTATCCCCCACGTGGAGGTCAGAATAATTATAGGCAAACCCAAGGTATTTATCAGCAACCTCAACAGTTTCAGAATAATCAGCAAATGAGTGGGTATTATCAACCACGTATCCCTCTAGGTCCCAATCAATGTTGGTATTGCAGAGAGGAAGGTCATTTTAAGTATAGTTGTCCTAAATTGTTGCAGCGTACTAATAATGTGTATGGCGCAAGAGGTAGAGGTGGTCAGCAAGCTCCCAGAGGCAGAGGGCGTGGAAATGTTCCCCAGAACGCGCGTCCTCTTCCGCCTCAAAATACGATAAATAGCTTTGATCAGCAAGGCAATGCAACTGGTAATACAGCTCAGTACTATAATAATGATTATTATGCAGAAGACGACAATGTGGAAGGTAACTATTACTAGGACAGCCATAGACAGAGAGAGGGAGTTGTTTCAGCGCCAGTGGATCAGAGTGGTCCGTATGTAAAGGTGACCACAGCGGGTGTAACAGAGCCCTTTCTGCTGGACACTGGTGCTGCAAAGAGTTCAATTATGCATTCAAAACTCCCTGGCGTGCCTTTGTCTGGCGAAATGAATGTTTCAGTAGGTTTTTCTGGCGCCCCGGTTAGGAACCCGATTTCTAGTCCTTTGCCACTTTCTGTTGGACCTTGTGAGCTAAAAGCACCCCTCATCCTAACAACAGGTTGTGGTGAAAATCTGTTAGGGTTGGATTTGTTAAAAAGATTGCATGCAACGCTGTATTGTTCTCCCTCAGGAGTACAACTTACAATAGGTAAGGAAGTGATTTCCCCGATGTACTTGTCAAAGAATGCATTGCCACCTGAAATGTCATCTCTTCCGGATGTCCTATGGGCTACTGGTCCCAATGATGTGGGTCTCTTGGAAATACCGCCATATGTAGTCACTTTAAAGGCCAATATCAGATTGCCACGCATTCCCCAGTACAAGATCTCCAATGAAGGTCAGAAAGCGTTGTTATCAATTATCAGTGATTTGATTAAAAAGGATGTAATTGAGGAGACAAGAGGCAACATTTGCAATAGTCCTGTTTTACCTGTTTTAAAACCAACGGACCCTTCACAGCCAGCTGTTTACAGATTTGTGATTGATCTTAGAGAGGTAAATAAGATTGTTGTGCCACAGTTTCCAGTTGTCCCTGATATCACTGCCTTGTTAACTATGATTCCAGCATCCGCTGCATGGTTCTCAGTGATCGATTTAAAGAATGCCTTCTTTAGCATCCCAATTGCAGAAGAGAGCAGGGACATTTTAGGCTTCAGTTTAGGAGGTCGAAGCTTCCGCTTTAAACGCGCTCCACAGGGCTATTGTGAAAGTCCATCAATATACAGTCAAGCTTTAAAAGCGCAGCTTGATGCACTCGTTTTACCTAGTGGCGCTATCCTTATTCAGTACGTTGACGATTTACTAATCGCCGCGGATACTGAAAAGATTTGCAAAGAAGCTACATTGTCATTGTTGCGTCATTTGTCTGCCTCTCATCATAAAGTGTCTCTCTCCAAACTGCAATATTGTCGACAAGAGGTGACCTACTTAGGTCATCTCTTGTCGAAGGAGGGAAGGAAACTGACCCCAGAAAGAATTCAAGCCATTGCACAATTAAGCGTGCCAAGAACACAGAGAGAAGTACGTGCTTTCTTGGACATTACCTCATACTGTAGGCACTGGATACCAAATTTTTCTTTGCTGGCGAAACCTTTGTTAGCATTAACATGTAAAAATACACCGAATCCTGTCCCATGGTCTGAGGAGTGTCAGAAAAGTTTTTGGGAATTGCGTAACGCATTATGTTCTTCGCCTGTGTTGGGTACCCCCGACTACAGCAAGCCTTTTACATTGTATGTTTATGAAAAGGACGGTTGCGCATTATCAGTGTTAACACAGCCTTTTGGCGACAGACCGCGTCCATGCGCATATTTTTCGTCAACCTTGGACCCGGTAGCGAGGGCATTGCCAAGTTGTCTGAGAGCTACAGCCGCAGCAGCTGTGTCTATTCGACAGTCTGCTGGATTAGTGATGGATAACACATTGATTGTAATGGTTCCACATGCTGTGGACACATTGTTAAACCGGACCAAGACACAGCACTTAACTAGTGCTCGATTGTCAGGGTATGAATTGACACTGTTGGCAAACCATATACACATAAAGAGATGCAACACGTTGAATCCAGCTACATTATTGCCGATTCCAGCAGACATGGATGAGATTGAGCAGCATGATTGCCTGTTCAGGACAGAAGAAGAGACGAAAGGGAGAGTGGATCTTAAAGATACTCCCCTGACTGAGTGTGATGGTACCTTATGGGTGGATGGTTCGTGCTTCAAGCTTCCGAATGGTGATACGACTGCTGCATATGCTATCACGACTTTGCATACGATTGTCGAGACTGCACGCATACCACATAATTCGGCTCAAGCAGCAGAATTAATTGCCCTTACAAGAGCATGCGTGTTGTCTGAAGGAATGAAAGTGAACATATATACTGACAGCCAGTACGTCTTTGGCGTGGCTCATAGTTTTGGGCGATTGTGGAAAGAACGTGGGTTCCTGACTTCGCATGGAGCTAAAATTCAGAATGGCAAGTTGGTGAATGATCTCGTTGAGTCGCTGACCTTACCGTTACAAGTTGCAATCATGAAATGCAGTGCGCACAAGAAAGTCACTGATGATGTTGGTCGTGGTAATGCATTTGTTGATGAAATTGCGAAAGAAACAGCAAAAGATGTGAAGACTCGAATGTATGTTACAGGCCCTGCAAAATGGGTTGGTGATGTAGGAATGTGTGAAGACATGATAGAGAGTGTGAAGTCCCTTCAAGCTGAAGCCACAGAGAAAGAATTGAGCAAGTGGAGAGAAAGTACGGGTATATTGGATGAGAATGGTTGTTGGGTTGATTTATCAGAACATCGGCGATGGTTGTTACCTGATGCATATGTGCTTCCAGTGGTCACTATGGCACATGGAATGGCACATATCAGTATGAAAGGAATCTGTAAGTTGTTGGCCCCAGTATGGCAGAACGCTGGAATTCCCAAGTGTGCAGAGAATGTGGTCAAGAATTGTATGGTATGTTTGAAGTACAATCCTGGTAGGGGAACCCCGACTCCAGCTGGTCATTTTGCACCTCCATCATATCCATTTGAGGTTTTGCAGCTAGATTTTATCCACATGGAAAGGTGCAACAACTTGAAATATGTACTGGTTGTTGTTTGCGCTTTTTCAAAATGGATAGAAGCATATCCCCTAAAAGACAACACTGCTTTATCCACAGCCAAAGCCCTTGTGAAGGAATTTTTCCCTAGGTTTGGAATGCCAAGAATGGTGTGGAGTGATAATGGGAGTGAATTTGTGGGTCGAGTGATGAAGAATGTGTGTGAGGGATTAGGTATAAAGCAGAAATTTCACGCTGCAAATCACCCCCAATCAGCTGGATTAGTAGAGTGCTACAATGGCACTCCGAAGCTCAAACTAGCCAAAATCCAGGCGAGCTCCGGTCTTAAATGGCCTGACGCTCTGCCTTTAGCACTCCTGTCCACGAGAATGACTGTGCATTCACGAGTGGGACTTAGTCCATACGAAGTGGTTTTCGGCCGCCCGGCCAATGTATGGGGTGTGCCAAGACCAACAAAATTCAGCGAAATCGAACATCCAGTACTGCTTGACTATCTGTATGAATTGACGGCTAAATTGCGTGTTTTACACCAACAGGTGCACGATACTCTCCCCCAGGCCTCTGAAGCTCCAGGACACCCTATCGACCCTGGCACGTGGGTACTCGTGAAGAACTTTCAGCGAAAGACCAACGATGAGCCCCGTTGGATTGGCCCTCACCTCGTACTGCTATCAACAAGGTCAGCGGTTCGAGTGAAAGGGAAAAAGAATTGGATTCACGGCGCCCACTGCAAACGGATCCCTTTGCCTCTACCATATGACCGGTGGGTCCAGGAGGGTATCGCTGATTCTGAAACAGACACTGTACCTCGTCTTGTACCATTTAGTGATGCACGCGTAAGAGGCACAACTTCAGAACAAGAGAGTGACGATATTTTACAGGAAGCTGTGCCACCGTCAATTCGATTGGACACCACAGAGCCTGAACTCTTGTTTCAAGACCAGACAGTATCTGGCAGAAACCGCTACAACCTGAGACCAAGGCCTATGGACAAATAAAAAATTCTCTTCCCTTACTATTTTTTGATATTATAGCTCTCCCATCTGAAGGACTTTTTGATTTTTGATTTTTCGAACCACCATCCGGGTTCAGCCGCAGGGTCGCGGTGCCAAGACTTTGGGGTACAGGCCGAAGACGTTAGGTCAACGGTTCCGGTTGGTCTAGGGCGTTCCCTGGACTGACAGGCGTACTCCTTAGCAGAAGATACTCACCCGCCGCGAGCGGCACGATTAGAGGATGGAGTTTTTCAAGATGGAGAGACCCGCTGAGGAAATGAACTTTAAGACGAAAATATGTAAAATAATGAAGAGCAAACGTTTTGTATTATTATGTTTGTTTATACTATGTAGTATGACGGTGTTTACTGTAGGTTATGTATTCTTCTCCTCTCAAGTACCATTTGCACCCACTGTACAGCCTATACCTCCTCCTACTGCCTCCTTGCACTCTTTCCACCCTCTGCCTGAACACGAACAAGCTAGACGATCTGAGTTCGTAAACAACTCGTTTATTCAACTCCTGCACCAGCACCAACTAGTCATGAATACAACCAATTGCTGGGTGTGTGGTTTAATGCCACATACCATTAACAAGGGTATTCCTTATCTAGTGCTGCCGTTTAGCTATAATGGATCGTCATGGGCATTCCAGACCATGTTTCTCTTTGCATTAGATGTATACTCCCCGCGACAACCGCGTTCCATCAGACCTAGCACAAATAATAAAGCCTTAATGAAAGGAGTCGCCGATATGAGCAGAGATATCGACGCGTACTCATCTATTCCCAAGGATGAATTGCGAGCTTATGTAGGTTGGAACGCGACGGGGTATAGTATTAGTCTGGGTGAAAGGCAGCGAAAAATCTCATCCCCAATTTGGGTCGTACCCCACATAGGTCGGTTCTAATTACAAGGTAATGGTCAGAATCCAAGAGCTCAACTGGGGAAAAGTGACTGTACTGAAACGTACACTTTTCCATCACAGTTTTCCCCTGCGTTTTTGGCTGCCAAGGGTACCTATTTTGTCTGCAATGACCGAGCATATACCTGGTTGCCCCCTGATTTCTCGGGCACCTGTTATATTGCAAACTTGCTACCGCCAACATTTACTGCTGCCTCTGATTATCACAAGACCAGGGTTGTGAGAGGCGTGGTTAGTAAGGAGGATACTGCCGGTCAGGAAGCGGGAGACTTCTTTTTGGGTTTCCTGCCGTTTTGGGGACCTATGTTCAATAGCAGGAACCTGAGACAACTGACTCGTGTGGTTGAATCCACTGTTAATGTAACGGCTGGTGCCCTTGGTAATTTGACAGCTGAGCTCCAAGCGGATCGCCTCATGACTTTGCAGAACCGAATGGTTCTAGACGTCATACTTGCAGACCGCGGTGGGGTATGTAAGGTCATCCAATCTAGCTGTTCCATTTTCATACCAGATAACGCTCCAACAGTCTATCAAGCCATCTCCAAACTGCATAAAATGTCAATCTATTCACGTAGATAAAGGAGATTGGTCACTGATGGGGTGGTTCTGGGAACTGATATCTGCCTGGGGTTGGAAGATTCTGATGGTCATTGGAATGATCTTAGCCATCCTTTTTCTGTTCTGTCTGTGTGTACAGTGTGCTCCCGCGATATGTGGCCTCTGTGCTTCATTATGCGTGAGGAAACCTGTATCGAGGGACGAGCTAAGTAATAGGATGATGCTACAGCAACATCTCCATGACTTCATGAATATAGACCTGGACTCGGATTAATATGAGTATAGTTATTGCCTATGTAAGGGCAAAAGGAGGGTCTGTGGTACTTTAGAATTTGGGACCGTGTGGGAGGCAGGGCCCTACCCTGCCTATTCCGGTATTAGCGAACCGCGAGTGGCCAATGCGGTATGTACAAGTGCTTTGCATAACGTTTTATCGATAAATGCACTATGTATACGATATTACACATTGACTTCATGGGTTCCATCTTGGAGCGGTGGCCATCTTATGGTTGCCCTCACATAGGCTATACATCAAGGACAAACACAGGCCTTCAGGTTACATGTGCCTTCCATTGACTTCTCTGTGACCTACGCGACTCGGCTCCACCGCCCCCAGGTCAGTCCGGTCTCACGAGCTGCCCGTCCTCCGGCCACCTGTGATTAGCATCAGGGTTTGACACACCATAAAGCCTTTTCATCGCACACAAGCCTCCGGCTAATTACTTTCACACCTGACTCTTCCTGCTTTATGGCTTGTTTTATCAACAAGAGGTGCCCGTGTTTATTGGGGTCTGTTGATATCTGATGTGGGATCTGAGCCTCGCTGGGTAAATAATTGTGGGCTGGCCGAACTGGAATGTGGGATGGTCATCGTGACTCTGCCTTTTCGTTTTCTAATGAATACATGTGAATGACCATATCGTAAAACGAGGAATGTATGCCTGAAGCATGATATTTTGTATATAAGGAGAAGGCCGTTTCTGTAACTTTAAGCAGCCTTCTGAGAACATACATTGTGTTGTACTTCTCGGATACCTGTAATTGGTCTGCAGCCAATAAAGCAAGATCGCTGACTTCACCTAGAAGACTCTGTGTTTCTGTGGGTCTGAAACAGGAAGAACTCGAAGTCCTAGGGTGTGTCCCCTGCACCGCTGGGTTCTAAAAACCCAGTACTTCAATATCTCAGTGAGGAGTCCTAACACTACCTCACCCAGGCTGCAGTAGCAGGCCTGTGGTGTCAGATTTAGTCTGCTTCCCAGGGGTGGCATAATACATGCTTCAGCCCCTGGTAGGCCTGTGAAGTACCTATGCCCTTGGTACCTAAGGTACCATATACTAGGGGCTCATAAGGTACCACAGTATCCAATCATTAGTGCATCTAATATGCACTCCAAGTTGTTTAGAGAGAACAGAGAGGCTGGGGCCCTGATTAGCAGGGACCCAGCCAGACTATATCCAGAAACCAGTGTTAACATCAGAAAAAAGTGGGGACAACATAAGGTGCAGATCCTACTCTCCTACACTCTCTCTCTGACTGACTCTCACTGACTTTCTCACTAACTGACTCACTCTCACTGACTGACTTTCACTCTCACTGACTCACTCACTGACTGACTCTCACTCTCACTGACTCTCTCACTGACTCTCACTATCACTGACTCTCACTCTCTCTGACTGACTTACTGACTGACTCTCTCACTGGCTGACTCACTCTCACTGACTAACTGCCTCTTTCACTCTCACTGACTCTCACTCTCTCTCACTGACTAACTCTCTACTGACTGACTCTCACTCTGACTTACTGACTGACTCACTCTGACTGAATGACTCACTGACTCTCACTGACTCACTCTCACTGATTGACTGACTCTCACTCTCACTGACGGACTCTCTCACTCTCACCGACTGACTGGCTTACTCACTCTCACTGACGGACACTCTCACCGACTGACTGACTGGCTCACTCACTCTATCACTGACTGATTCTCACTAAATGACTGACTCTCTCACTCTCACTGACTGACCCTCTCACTGACTGACTCTCACTATCTCTGACTTACTGACTCTCACTAACTGACTGACTCACTGACTCTCGCGCTCACTGACTGACTTTCTCACTCACTCTCACTAACTGACTGACTCTCACTGACTGATTTTTTCACTCTCACTGACTCTCTCACTTACTGTCTCACTCTCTCACCGACTGACTCTCTCACCGACTGACTTTCTCACCGACTGACTCTCTCACCGACTGACTCTCTCACCGACTGACTCTCTCACCGACTGACTCTCTCACCGACTGACTCTCTCACCGACTGACTCTCTCACTGACTGACTCATTGACTGACTGACTCACTGACTGACTCTCTCACTCAATGACTGACTGACACTGACTGACTCTCACTGACTGACACTAACTGACTGACTCTCAATGACTGACTTGACTCTCACCGACTGACTCATTCTCACTGACTAACCCTTTCACTCTCACTGACTCTTTCACTCTCACTGACTGACTCTCTACTGACTGACTAACTCTGTCTGATTTACTGACTGACTCTCTCGCTCTCACTGACTGACTCTCTGACTGACTTACTGACTCTCACTGACTGACTCTCTCACTGACTGTCTCACTCTCTCTCACTGACTGACTCACTTACTGACTGACTCTCATTGACTCTCTCACTGACAAAATGACTCACTGACTGAATGACTCACTGATTGACTCTCTCACTCTCACGTACTCACTGACTGACTCTCACTCACTGACTGACTCTCACTCACTGACTGACTCACTCTCACTGACTGACTCACTCTCACTGACTAACCCTCTCACTGACTAACCCTCTCACTGACTCTCTCACTAACTAACTGACTGACTCACCGACTCTCGCTCTCACCGACTCTCTCACTCTCACAGACTGACTCACTCTCACAGACTGACTCACTCTCACAGACTGACTCACTCTCACAGACTGACTCACTCTCACAGACTGACTCACTCTCACAGACTGACTCTCTCACTCTCACAGACTGACTCTCTCACTCTCACAGACTGACTCTCTCACTCTCACAGACTGACTCTCTCACTCTCACAGACTGACTCTCTCACTCTCACAGACTGACTCTCTCACTCTCACAGACTGACTGACTCTCACTCTCTGACTGACTCTCACTCTCTGACTGACTCTCACTCTCTGACTGACTCTCACTCTCTGACTGACTCTCACTCTCTGACTGACTCTCACTCTCTGACTGACTCTCACTCTCTGACTGACTCTCACTCTCTGACTGACTCTCACTCTCTGACTGACTCTCACTCTCTGACTGACTCTCACTCTCTGACTGACTCTCACTCTCTGACTGACTCTCACTCTCTGACTGACTCTCACTCTCTGACTGACTCTCACTCACTGACTGACTCTCACTCACTGACTGACTCTCACTCACTGACTGACTCTCACTCACTGACTGACTCTCACTCACTGACTGACTCTCACTCACTGACTGACTCTCACTCACTGACTGACTCTCACTCACTGACTGACTCTCACTCACTGACTGACTCTCACTCACTGACTGACTCTCACTCAATGACTGACTCTCTCAATGACTGACTCTCTCAATGACTGACTCTCTCAATGACTGACTCTCTCAATGACTGACTCTCTCAATGACTGACTCTCTCAATGACTGACTCTCTCAATGACTGACTCTCTCAATGACTGACTCTCTCAATGACTGACTCTCTCAATGACTGACTCTCTCAATGACTGACTCTCTCAATGACTGACTCTCTCAATGACTGACTCTCTCAATGACTGACTCTCTCAATGACTGACTCTCTCAATGACTGACTCTCTCAGTGACTGACTCTCTCAGTGACTGACTCTCTCAGTGACTGACTCTCCCAGTGACTGACTCTCCCAGTGACTGACTCTCCCAGTGACTGACTCTCCCAATGACTGACTCTCCCAATGACTGACTCTCCCAATGACTGACTCTCACTGACTGGCTCTCACTCTCACTGACTGGCTCACTCTCACTTACTGGCTCACTCTCACTGACTGACTCACTCTCACTGACTGACTATCTCACTCTCACAAACTGACTCTCACTGACTGACTCTCTCACTGACTCACTCTCACTCATTGACTGACTCTCTCATGCTCACTGACAGACAATCTCACCGACTGACTGACTCACTCACTCTCTCACTGACTGACTCTCACTGACAATCTCACTGACTCTCTCCCTCTCACTGACTGACCCTCTCACTGACTCTCTCACTGACTCTCCCTGACTCACTCTCACTGACTGACTCACTCACTCTCATGACTCACTCTCACTGACTAACTCACTGACTCACTCTCACTGACTATCTGACTCTCTCACTCTCACTGACTCTCACTCTCACTGACTGACTCACTGAATGAGTCACTCTCACTGACTCTCTCACTGACTGTCTCACTCACTCACTCTCACCGACTGACTCTCTCACTCTCACCGACTGACTCTCTCACTCTCACCGACTGACTCTCTCACTCTCACCGACTGACTCTCTCACTCTCACCAACTGATTCTCTCACTCTCACCGGCTGACTCTCACAGACTGACTCTCTCACTGACTCACTCTCTCACTCATTGACTGACTCTCTCACTGACTCACTCTCTCACTCATTGACTGACTCTCTCATGCTCACTGACAGACTCTCTCAATCTCACCGACTGACTGACTCACTCACTCTCTCACTGACTGACTCTCGCTGACATGTGGACAGGCCGACGCCATCTTTGTTCCTGTGATGTGGGAGGGTTAGGTTTATGGCAAATGCATGCTTGTGATTGGAAATTGAGCGCGCATGCCCACTTTCACTTTGAAAGCGCAGCGCTTTCAGACCGGAATTCCTACACGTGCCTGGCGTGTGACTGACTGCACATGCCCCTGTCCTGCCGGCCTTTCCAAATGAAACCCTTCTCCTTACACCGCTATAGGCATGTGCATACTGTCTGCCAAGCGGGCGTGCAGTCTACACCTCTTGGTGAATATCTGCCCACTGCCTGGAAATACTCCCAAACACTGGGAAGCAGAGACGCTGCCCTCTCCCGCCTGACTTCCCTCTCCTCCTCCACAGACGTCAGCCAGAGCAGACGCAGTGGGTGGCTCGGTGACAATTTGCTAGTTGGTTGTGTTGTGTTTGTATGCAATAAAAAGGTTTTAATAAAAACACAATCAACAAGGAATCAATGCCGTATAATGGAACTTTGAATTTGGATTGTCCAGGGCGCCGTGATTATTATAGAAAAACACGACCTTAAAGCCTCCCGTGACCTGTCTTAATGTAAATACTATAAAGATATATATTTTTAATTTCTAGTTCATATTTTGTGAAAAATTAAGTGTGTTGCCGCTTATGCACGTATTTGGCACGCTAAAGACATTTATTGTGACGTCTATATTTCAAATATATCTAATATTTCTTACGGAGCGCCGAAAAGTATCTTAGCAGGTGAAACGCACGGTGTTGAGGGGTGATCGTGCAAGGTTGATTTGTGTGTTACATTGTATAGCGCTACAACCAAGGAACCGGAATTCAAGCGCTTGCTCGCTGGCAACATATCTAGTAGCTTAAAACAATGCGCTCTGGCTCTTAATCTACTCCCTTCCCTTCCTTCTAACATACTGTTTACATCTCTAGCGCTCAGAAGCGGTCAGTCCATGGAGTATTAGCTCTATACCGATAAATAAATAAATGTGAATGCAGCCTTCAGATTTCGAGACAGAATCATGGAAGTGTCACTTCAGGTTTCTTTTTTTCTGAGATCATTAACGAAAGGGCGATGGAGTTGGTGCGGTGTGCTATAACACGTTTTTAATTGTCCTTTAATAAAATTATGCATCTACGCATTCGATTATGTAAAGCGCCATCATCCCCTCCTTCCAGACACTTGCAAGCGCTTGAACATCCTCTATCAATAATTACCTAAACTCAGTCCTAAAAGTTAGTCAGTTAGACACTCTGCGACCTCGCAGCCTCTAAAGCGGTTACATTATTTTTTTATTTGTTCTATTGTTTGAATATATTATTTTTATCACGGTTGTAACGTATGAGGTAAAACGGGACAATTTGATATTAGTCGCAACGCGCACTCTACTCTACAGTATTAAAAACAGGCTGTATATGTTATTCGTTAAAAAAGGGTCTGTTTTGTGTCAAACAACGTTTTTTTGGGGGGGTATGATCTCATTAGTAGGCAATAAATAAAAGATATTACTTCTATTGCACAAAAAATGGTCCATACACCCGTACTGAGAGCGCTGATACTATTATGATCGTGTTTTTGACTTTGGGAGGGGTATCTGACAGGGGTGCGGGGGTGGGCGGGTCAGAGGTGGGGCCCCATATTTACCATCTCACAGCCATGCTCGGTTAGTACAGCCTCAGAGGTTTTCTGACCATCTGATTGGAGACCTTGTCGAAGCGCTCCGGCATCAATGGCACTGTACTAAAATGGTCCACCTCCTTCCTTCAACACCGCTCGCAACAAATTAAAATCAACTCCTGTCTCTCGAAGCCAACAAAAGTCACATTTGGGGTCCCGCAAGGCTCAATCCTCTCCCCGGCCCTCTTCAATCTTTTCATGGAGCCCCTCACAATCATTTTGAAAAAAGCTGGAGTGAATTACCACCTTTACGCTGATGACACCCAAATCAATTTCAAAATCAAGTCTCCCAGCGACATTCAACACCTCAATGCCACTCTAACCGAGATCCAAACTTGGTTCAACGCTAACCACTTAAAGCTCAACCCAGATAAAACAGAACTAATCCTATTCTCTCCAAAAAGCAACCTTCGTCCAATCCAAGAGTGGCTCAAGAATCTGGTCGCCCTAAACTGCCCCATCGTCCTATCCGACTCAATAGAGTCTCTAGGCATCACCCTTGACAAGAACTTATCTTTGGAGGCCCACATCAAAAACTCTGCAAAAAGTGCTCTTTTCTCTCTAAAACACCTCAAGAAATTGAAACCTTTTCTTCCCCATGATGACCTCAAGACAGTAGTCCAATCCCTAGTTCTCTCTAAAATCGACTACGGGAACGCCATCCTAACAGGGACTCCAGAAGCTCACCTAGCCCCTCTAAGGGAAGTGTTGAACATAGCCACTCGACTCGTATCTGCAGTAAAAAGATTTGATCACATCACTCCAGCTTTCAACTCCCTCAACTGGCTTCCCATGGAAGGGAGGTGTATTTACAAACTGGCCTGCATCACACACAAAACCCTTCACTCTCCGGCCCCTAACTACCTGAACAACAAACTGGTAAGAGCAGATCAATCCAGAACGCTGAGAAGCTCCAACTCACTCCTTCTTATTCCTCCGAAACTGAAAAAGAAAACCACACAATACCGATCGTTCTCTGGCAACGCTCCCAGGATGTGGAACGCTCTCCCTAGAGTCCTCAGATGCAACCCCTCCTTCTCCTGTTTCAAAAGAGACCTGAAAATCCATCTCCTTAACAAATACTTTTCTGACCAACGTCAATTAACCTAGACTTCAATATCCGAGTTTACTCCTCTCTCTTGACATTCAAGGATAGTTGGTGACCGGACTGTGTTAACCACCTTATCTTTCATGCTGTATTTTTTTTATCCCTGGTTTTGCTTCCTTACTGCTTGCCTACTATGTAAATTTCCGTCTGTTTTTCTTTACAGTATGTATGTAAAGCGCTCTTTTACCTACGGGTCAAGCTAGCGCTATATAAAACTTTTAAAATAAAATAAATAAAACATCAGGTGGGGTAATGTACACAGCTTAGAAATCTATGTGTAATCAGGCCGCGAGCGCTGACTCAGACTTTCATCCTCCTGGGGTCGATACAAGTGAGTAGCATTTGAGGCGGATGATACTGACACGCCTGTTTTAAATGTCGGCAGGTCGTTTCCGGTCGAACTGGGAAAAACTGTATATCGACTATGTTTGCAAGTTCAGAATTCTTAACCTGAGGAAATAAAAGCATATGTACGTATGCACGTGTGCATGTTAGAAGAATCTCTAATATACGGACAAACACATAACTATCTCCAAACCTTATGTACTGATACTGGTTGTATAGTTAGTTTACTAACTGTCAGTTGTGGCTCCAAAACAAGCGAACTATGATCCCGGCTAACCAGCTTGATCAAGCTGTGTGATCCATAGAAAATCGTGGTCGCAGTTGCTTGCAATTGTAATAAAATAACTCTGCGACTTTCTTTCAGTAAGACAATTCATTGTAAGAGCAACAGAGCTCAGTGGTTCGCATTTAATTTCATCGCGTTTTAGTAGGACGGAAGTCTAGCACACAGAATTAAAGAAACAGTATGCAAGCTGTGTGTGTTTTTTAAATGAACTCGGCAAAGCATCTGAATACGCCAAGTGTATGTTTCATTACAGCAAGCTAACTTGCTGTAACATTGACGCGAATTTAGATACACTCAAGCTAGTAACTCGGCCTGAAGCAAATATAGCGCCTTCATTATTAATGGAGGATGTGGTATAAGGGTTGCTGACTTTGGCAATGGGGGAAGCAGGTTTGAGTCTGACATTGGCTCAACATCCCGTGATTCTGGGCACATCACTTAATCTCTCCATGCCTACCAAAAATGAACGTGTCCTTGTGTAACGTTACTGGTGCTCATGTGAAGCCAGGGCTTTAAGAGGGGCGGGTCTTGCCGGTGCTCAGCACCGGCAGTTCTAAAAAGTAGGTGCCGAGATGGGTCCCTATCGGGCTGTCAATTTTCACCATCACCCTCCGTGAACAGATACATCTTAACTCTGCAGCAATGCCACTGCTCACTGCCTTTAAGATAACTTCTAAGAGACTCGTTATAGTTCTTTCACAGTCTCATAATTTTGAAAATGGAAGCATTTTCAATATTATATATCCAACGAAGCCATAGTTGCTGCTTATTTATCTTATGCAGCTATCAACCATTGGCAAAGCCAATAATCCTGGCTTGTTGTAGGTGTAATGTTACTTGCTGTAGTATATATCTGGATGCAAGGCTAGAAACAGCAAAATGCCAGACGTGCGGCAGACTATGATAAGCACAGATTATGTTTAAGCCACGCCCTTAATTACATCGGCCACGCCCCAGAGACCCTCCCCAGGTTTTTCATCCTACTTAAAAAACAAGTTACTTACCTTCGGTAACGATGTATCTGTAAGAAACATTAGTTAGTTAGATTCCTCACCTTAGAATATTCCCAGGCGTCAGGCTGGATCCGGAAAGATTTTTGTAGCAATACCCCTTGCGCGTCGCTAGGCGTAGTCTGCGGCTCCGCGTCCGTCGTTGGCGTCGTGCGCCGGAATGACGTCGGAGTACTTAGACGCCGCCCTCGCGCGCTGACGTCAGTTCTTGTACATAGCTTTCTGCGCCAGAAACGCAGAGCCATGCAAGAGACCGACACTGGTGCCAAAAAATCTAGGGCCCTGAAAAGGATAGCCTTAACCCTAGATGTCAGTTCGCAGAACGGGGAGGATGGGTGGGTCGGTGAGGAATCTAACTAACTAATGTTTCTTACAGATACATCGTTACCGAAGGTAAGTAACTTGTTCATCTGAAAGAAACACGTTAGTGAGATTCCTCACCTTAGAATAGATACCCCAGCAATACCAACCCCGGTGGTGGGTCTGCGAACCAAGATCACACCAGAAAGTCCTGGAGAACAGAACGGCCAAAGTAGCCATCTCTCCGGACTTGGCTGTCCAGGCAATAGTGCTTGGCAAACGTGTGCAGTGAAGCCCACGTCGCCGCCTGACAGATGTCCTGCAAGGGAACTCCCCGGCCCAGGGCAGTAGTAGCCGCTGTGGCCCGGGTGGAATGGGCCCTCAGCCCAACAGGAGGGTCCTTTTTTGCCAAGGAGTAACAAAGTTTAATACACAACACGACCCACCGTGAGATGGTCCGTTTGTGTACCGCTTTCTCCTTCTTAGCTCCTACGTATCCAACAAAAAGTTGGTCGTCCACCCGGAACTGTTTGGTGCGGTCCAAATAAAAGGACAGTGCCCGTTTTGGGTCCAGACGGTGGAGCCTCTCTTCCTCTTTTGAAGGAAGCGGAGGCGGAAAGAAGGTGGGCAACGTGACAGATTGCCCGATGTGAAAGGGGGTCACCACTTTTGGTAGAAAAGAAGGACGAGTCCGGAGGACAACCTTGTCCGGATGAACAGAAAGAAAGGGAGGCTTAGATGACAGAGCCTGGAGCTCACTCACCCGTCTAGCCGAGGTGATAGCTACCAGGAAAGCAGTTTTCAGGGTCAGAAGACTAATGGGACAATTGTGAAGAGGCTCAAAAGGAGCGGACATCAGAAAGGTCAGAACAAGATTCAAGTCCCACTGAGGCATTACGAAGGGGTCATGAGTGAACATGTGAGTAATGCCTTTGAGAAAACGTGAAACAACAGGGGACCTGAAAAGAGAAGGCTGATCAGGAAGCCGTAAGAAGGCAGAGATTGCAGCAAGATAACCTTTCAAGGTGCCCAAAGCAGAGCCCTGCTGTGCCAAAGAAAGAAGAAAGAGGAGAACCTCAGAAAGAGTGGCGGAAAGGGGATCCACAGCCTTTGCTGTGCACCATGCCACAAATTTGCTCCACCGGCAGGCGTATACCGTCTTTGTGGAGGGACGCCTGGCTGCCAGAATGACATCACAGACTTCAGGAGGCAAGTCAAATGGCATCAACTGCCGCCGCTCAATCTACACGCATGGAGGTGGAGGCTGGACAGGTTCGGGTGGAGGACCGTCCCCTGCTGCTGCGACAGAAGGTCCTCCTGAAGAGGCAGTCGTATCGGGGGATCGATTGACATACTGAGTAGCTCGGGATACCAGTACCTTCGTGCCCAATCCGGAGCCACTAAGATGACTTGGGCCCAGTCGCGCCTGATCTTCTTCAGCACTCTGGGCAGAAGTGGTATAGGCGGAAAGGCATACAACAGACCGCAACTCCACTCGCGACGAAAAGCGTCTCCGAGCGAGTGCTGCCTTGGAAATTCCAACACGCAGAACTGTTGACTTTGCGCGTTCTCTTCGGTGGCGAATAGATCTAACCAAGGCTCTCCCCACTGCAGAAAGAGACCTTGCGCCACGTCCGAGTTCAGACGCCATTCGTGATCCATCATGCACCGGCGGCTGAGTTCGTCTGCTCTGGCGTTCAGAGAGCCCGCCAGATGTTGAACCACCAGGGTGATGCCCTGGTGTTCCAGCCATGTCCAGACAAAGGGTCCACGAACCCACCCCGCCCTCTTTGTTGCAATACCACATGGCAGTGGTTTTATCCGTGAACACCTGCACGACACTTCCTCGGACAGAGGGAAGGAAGGCTTTCAGTGCAAGCCGGATCGCTCTCAGCTCCAATAGGTTGATATGGAATTGAGCCTCCGCCGGAGACCAGAGTCCTCTGATCTCCGCCTCTCCCATATGGCCCCCCCATCCCACGAGGGACGCGTCCGTCACTACTACGTGCTCTGGTTGGGGTAGGGAGAGGCATCTGCCGCTGACCCAATCGCGGTCCGTGAGCCACCACTGCAACTGGTTCGCAGTGCCCTCCGAGATCAAGACATAGTCGGACAGGTTGCCTCGATGCTGGGCCCACTGAAACTTCAGGTCCCACTGCAGAGCCCGCATTCGCCACCTGGCGTAATGCAGGAGGCCATAAGCCCCAGAAGCCGCAGCACCAACCTGACCGAAACCCAGGATAGAGGCCGAAAGATGGGAATCAGAGCCTGAATATCCCGGACCCGCTGTTCCGGAGGATAAGCCCGGAACTGCGCCGAATCGAGAACCACTCCGATGAAGAGCAAATGCAGGAGGTCGGCCGTAGTCTGGAGGTGGGAGACGACTTGCTGGGGCGAGCCCGCCTTCAACAGCCAGTCGTCGAGATAGGGGAAGACTGGAACCCCCGATCTGCGCAGATGAGCTGCGACCACCGCCATCACTTTTGTGAACACCCGAGGGGCCGAAGGGGAGCACGGTGAACTGAAAGTGCTCCTGACCCACCGTGAACCGCAGGTAACGCCGGTGGGCCGGCAGGACGGGGATGTGAAAATAGGCGTCCTGCAAGTCCAACGCTATCATCCAGTCTCCAGGGTCGAGGGCAGCCAGAACCTGAGCTAAAGTTAGCATCTTGAACCGTTCCTTCCGGAGGAAGGTGTTGACGCTCCTGAGGTCCAAGATAGGGCGTAGGCCAGAAAGTAGTGGGAATAGCAACCACGGCCTACTTCTGGACCAGGAATGCGCTTGACGGCCTCTTTGGCCAAGAGGGCCGTAACTTCCTCCCGCAGAAGATTCAAGTGATCCTCCGATATACGGTGGCACTGCGGTGGCATGGCTGGAGGGGTCGTCTCGAAGGGGAGGGAGTAGTCCCTTCGGACGATTTGCAGCACCCACCTGTCCGAAGTGATGGAGCGCCAGTGGAGCAGGTGATGGCGAACTCTGCCGCCCACTGGCGTGGAATGGGCCTGAAAGCTCGGACTAGGAGGGCTTTGAGGCGGATGCTGCTGGGGTGGATGTGGATTGACCGGCACGTTGTCCTCTAGTACCGCCACGGCGGAACCCACGTCTGCGACCGCGTGCAGGTTGGTTCTGCGGCCGGTGGCTAGGCGGACGTGAGGAGGCGCCCCTTCCTTGGCCACGAAAGGGGCGAAAGGTGGAAGTTTGCGGCCGTGGGGCCGAGAGACCCAAGGACGTGGCCGTAGCCCGGGAGTCCTTAAAACGAGCCAGTGCACTATCTGCCTTCTCACCAAAAAGGCGAGTGCCATCAAAGGGCATATCCATGAGGGTACTCTGGACATCCCCCGAAAAAGACGTGGACCGCAGCCAGGCGTGGCGCCGGAGCACCACCGTGGTGGAAATCGCCCTACCCAGCGAGTCCGTGGTGTCAAGTCCACACCGTATGGCATGTCGCGCTGCATCTCGCCCGTCAGCAAGTGCATGGGAGAGACGTGTCCGGGCCTCCTCCAGACACAGGGGCAGCACGTCCTCCACCGCATCCCACAGAGAGTGGGAGAAACGGTCCAAGAGGCAAGCGGTGTTCAAAGACCGCAGGCCCAAACTCAGGGAAGAGAACAGTTTCTTTCCGAACTGTTCCAGCCTGTTGGATTCACGATCCGGAGGGGCGGACGGGAAGGAGGATTGGGAAGTGGAGGCCTGGATAACCAGGCTCTCGGGGGTGGGGTGTTGGGACAGGAAACTGGGGTCGCCTGGAGCAGGGCGGTGGCGCCGGGCCACGTTCCGATCCACAGGAGGAACAGTGGAGGGCTTGGACCAAGTGCCCTGCAGAACGTCGATGAGGGCCTCATTGAACTGCAGCAGAGGCTCTGTGGAGCTTGCTGACGGTTGAAGCACCTCTGTGAGGACATTAGTCCTCACGGCCACAGCAGGCAACTCGTGCCTCAGGGCTTCGGCCGCCTTGCGCAGCACCACTGAGAAAGCTGCACCTTCCTCCGAGGCCACAGTCGGAGGAGAGATGAAACCAGCGTCCGGTGAAGTGTCCAGACCACTGGCATCCCCCAGTTCGTCTGCCCAGTCCTGTGAAAGTTGGCCCTGGATGGCCATAGGATCCTCAGACCCCTCCCAGTCGCCCCCGTCATCCGATTCCTGATAAACAGGAGGAATGATCGGAGCCGGGCGGTAGATGAAACGCTCATCCATCGGCGTCGGGTGCGGCGCCGGGTCCGGACAGGGGCTAAACCGGGGAACGGCGTCGTCCGGAGACGGCGCCGGAGGTGGAACCGGTGTCGGCGCCGGCGGAGGAGGCGTCGTCCGGCGCCGGCAGAGATCCAGGCCTGGATCCCTCGGGGACCTGCGGCGTCGGGACCGAAGTCGTCGACGGCGCCGGGACCGGAGCCGCCGGCACGTGAGGTCGCCCAGTCGAGCCCGCGGGGCCCGAAGGCGCGCCGGCAGGCGTCGACGGCAGAGCAAGGCCCCTCATGGCCGAGAGGAAGGCACTGACCTCCGCCGGAGTCGCGTCAGTCCCAGGGACCTGCGGGTATGGAGACGGACACGGCTCCTGCGGCTCCGATGGAGCCGCGGGGGTGGGACCACCCTGACCCTCGGCCGATTCGCGCGACCGGCGAGGGGAGTCCGAAGAGCGGTGTCGCCTCTTGGACTTCTTTGATCACTTCGACTTACCCGAAGACTTCGAGCCCGACGAGCGATGATGGTGACTTGGACCTCCTCCTGGACCGGGACCGTGAGCGGCGCGGAGCCGAGTGCCGAAGCTCGAGAAGCTTACGGGACCGCTCCCGCCTAGCCTTCGAGGTCAAGGCCTGACAATCAGGGCACGACTCCGCGTCGTGGTCGGCCCCCAGGCAGTAAAGGCACCGGCGATGGTGGTCCGTCACCGACATCAGTCGATGAAAGGAGTCACAGGCTTTAAACCCAGGCATCCTACCGGCGCCAGAGTCGAGTCGACAGAAGACCAAAAAGAGTCAAAAAGTTTAGTCAAAAATTGACTAAGGGGTAAGCTCTTCCCGGATCGGCGCTGTCTGGCGTGGAAAAAAGAAGAACTGACGTCAGCGCGCGAGGGCGGCGTCTAAGTACTCCGACGATGTCATTCCGGCGCACGACGCCAAAGACGGACGCGGAGCCGCAGACAACGCCTAGCGACACTCAAGGGGTATTGCTACAAAAATCTTTCCGGATCCAGCCTGACGCCTGGGGCTATTCTAAGGTGAGGAATCTAACTAACGTGTTTCTTTCAGATACACTGTGTAAAGCTCTCCAATATTTTCGGGTCGAGTTCACACTATATAAAGCTGCATATACACTACTTGTGACAAGTCCTGGCTTCTAAGTGCTGTAGTAGCAGATGCCGCATCTGAGATGCGGCTTTTTACACAAATCATTTGTACGGCGGAAGTGAAAGGTTGAGCCAGCCGTGGCAGAGCCCAAGGCCTGTACTATAAACACACAGCACTGCAGCATGTGCACTAACCCTCTGAAGGTCCTTACTCCATGTCAGTATGTTAGTATGGGGGCTAAAAAAAATCTGTCAGATTGTGTCACCTCCTCGCTGGGAGACAACGGCACACCCTCAATGCTGTTCTATCAATGGGAAGTAGTATTAACAGAAAACTAGAACACAACTTGTATAAGAATTATTTTGATAGAATTTTTTCATTATTAGAAGTCTCGGCTGTCCCGTGAAACACGTAGAGAGCAGCATGAGCAGAGCTGGCACTGGGTCAGAACTCCCCATGCGCCCTCCCCAGCATAGTGTGGTACTGCACCTGGGAGTGGGGCGCGTGCGCCGAGGCTCAGGCGGAGCGCGAGCGCCTGCACTTGTCGTCAGTGCTGCCGGAGTGGAGGAGTTCACCGCTAGGCGGCGCTGCGCGCACAGGTTCGCCGCCGCCCAAACCCGGTCCTGCACGGTGTCCCGAGGCACCAGCGTCCTTTTAATTACATTGTCCTATAGCGCTAAACTACCCACAGGTGTTTGAAAGAACAAGCATTGAAAATACAATAGGTCTTGCCTCTGATTAAGTTAAAGCTATTTGCTTTGCTAATGGTATTGTATAGCAAAGCAAATGGCTTTAACTTAATACAAGGCGAGACCTATTGCATTTTTAATGATTGTTTTGTCTGCAGGAAGAATGTTGTTGACTAGTTTATCTAAACCCGTCCGCCTCCACCAGCTCTGGTGGAAAGGTGAAATGAGCTTTGCAAGAGCCCTTGGTTGAGTGTATAGCAATGTTCTGTCTATATGAAACCGTAAACACATTTCCCCAATACCCAAAGCTTAAACAATGTAATTTGGAATACCACTTTCCAAGTGAGGTATTGCACCTAACAGGAATGGAGTGGCTCAAACAATCTAATTATAACAATTTTAATGTCCCAAGAAGGAGCTGGATTCATTCTTTTTAACTCTTTCATAAATGGCTTCGTGACCAAGATTTTAAAAATGGAATTCAAATTCTCTATTTTGCAGGTAGTCAGTTATGGCATCTAAGCACACTATTGTAAAATTGTATGCTAAATTTGCCTTTAGTTAAAAGAGTGCGTAAAACATTTTGTCTTGGACTGTAACTTTGAATGGGTCAATTTTGTGCTATGTGCAGTATCGGACAAATCACTTGCACTTTGCTGAATTGCAAACCCTTCAGGGCATTATACTTCCTTGAAAATGTCTGAAATCGGGGCGTGACCAAGCAGGATGGCAGAGTAGATGCAGCTTTCACTGACCCCTCACTCCAAACTAATCTGACACAATACTGGGCATGTAGCTGCGTTGTAACCTTCAATTTTAGGCATTCATGCATGATGAAAAGCACAAGATTCGAACTTGCCAAGAGCAATCAGTGTGAGATTTTAACTTTTCTTTTTCTTCTTATAGTATATTAAAATTATAGTATATTAAATGATAGACTATTGTAACGATTTTAAGTAATTGAACAATAAAGCTTAATACCTTAAAAATACAAAATAAACAAGATCAGAACTGTTGGCCCCAGCTGCCGCACCCTTCTAACTCAGTGGGGCTTCGGAGAGAGGGCTGGCAGCCACTGTGCATGGCATCGACGTATTCCCTGCAAAAGGCTGCAAATGGGGAGTAAGGAGACAAGCATCAGGGACCTTCTGGGTGTTGGTGGTGGCGGTGCTGGGAGGCCCCTCTTCCCCACAGCTTACAGAAAGAAGGGCGAGAACGATGGGCCCAGTGGAGAGAGTGAGCCTGCCCACTTGCCCTGGACTGTACCGAGCGGCTGTGAGATCACACAGTGGTGGGATAGATTGACGAAACGCAGTGGGACCTCTGGTGGTAGCAGGGGCCCAAGGTGCAGACTGTGTTGAAGTGGAGCATCCAGTTGGAAGGTAGTGGGAGGGGCAGTGGCCGGTCTGCCATTTACACCCGGGGGACAGGTGGAGGAGGGGAGTGAGCAGCAGATGTTAACTGCCACAGCAGGCCGGGGATCCCAATGCTGTGTGAGCTGTCATTGAGGGGATACAGATTGAAGAGATGACCCTTGTGTCGCTCCAGACACAGTGAGTATAAGGTAATGCTCTTCGCCTGTTATCCTGGTAATGCGGGTGAGCTTTGAAGGCATTGACTGAGTGGAGGGATACCTACCACTATCCCCTTACTAGATGACCCAGCGTTGGGCTGGCATTTTAAATACCTTCTAGGTGGGGAGCCCCTCCATCAACATAGGAGCCCTGAGGCTGGGAGCACACTCTGGCTGCTCGTGCCGCCTGAGCTAGACTAGCAGGCAAGGGTCGATGTATGTATGTATGTATGTATGGCGTATTTGTATAGCGCAAGCTGTCACCCGAAGGGTATCCTGGCGCTTCAGACAATTATACCAACAACACACAAAGCAGTCACAAGGAGTTAATCAAACCTAGGAAAGAGAAATGTTTTTAGTTCCTTCCTAAAAGAGGAAAAGTCCCCGGAGCTTCTCAGCGACAGGGAAGAGTGTTCCAATGTTTAGCTGCCACAAATCTAAAAGCCCGTCCGCCCATCCGAGCCCTCATTACCTTTGTAATTACCACAAGATGTGCTGACAGAGACCGAAGGGAGCGAGTGGGCACATACCACTGGAACAATTCAATTCCTGCAGCGGAACAGGTCCTTGCCCATGAAGTGCTTTAAACAATAAACAAAGTGCTTTAAAAATAACTCGTTGCGGGACAGGTAGCCAATGAAGATCAGCTAGCGCCGTGGAAGAAGAATCGGATCGGCGCCGGGACAGAGCCAACTTGGCTGCCATATTCTGCACACGTTGCAGCTTAGCCACCAGATTAATTGGAGCTCCCAGCAGTAGTGCGTTGCAGTAATCCAGCCTGCTCAGTATGGTGCCACGCACCACTTCTGGCCGAACCTGGGCCGGCAGCAGCGGAAGAATCTTCCACAGCATACGGAGCAGCATCATGCAGGTGGCCACAGTTTTATTTACAAAGAGATCCAGTTGAAGATTAGGCCCAAGCACTACGCCCAGGTTCCTGGCAGAGGCTGCTGCCATGGGAACATCCTGAAAAGAGGTAGGCCAAAAATCAGGAGGCAGTGGACGAGGGACACGATCCAGTGAGCAGTGTAATACCTCTGTTTTTGAGCCATTGAACTGCAGAGAGTTCTGCCTCAACCAGTCTGCAGTTGACGCCATACACTGGTGGAAAGTCTCCAGAGGCACCGCATCCTTGCCCTCGATGGAAAAGATGAGCTGCGTATCGTCGGCATAATTAATAACCGAGATGCCGAATGATTTAATCAAACTCACCAGAGGGCGGAGATAGAGATTGAACAGAATAGGGCTGATGGCAGACCCTTGCGGGACGCCCTGCTCAACCGCTTTAATCTCCGACTGGAATGGTGGCAAGGCCACAACTTGGCGCCTATCACCCAGGTAGGAGATCAGCCAATCACGAGCCAAACCCTTCACCCCTACATCCTCAAGTCTTCTGACCAGGATGTCATGGTTGACCGTGTCGAAGGCGGCCGACATGTCGAGCAGCACTAAAAAGGCTGCTCGCCCAGTCTCGGCTCGCGAACGAAGATCGTCCAAAACGGTCACCAGGGCAGACTCCGTGCCGTGTGCTGGTCTGAAGCCGAATTGAGACGCGTCCAGGCAGGAATTGGTCTCCATAAAACTGGACAGATGTTTAGTAACCAGTTTCTCCAGAATCTTAATGGAAAAAGGAAGCAGCGATATAGGTCTGTAGTTTGCTGGACAGGTGGGGTCCAAAGTTTCCTTCTTCAATAAATGTGAGACCACTGCTAATTTCCAACACTCCGGAACACGTGCCAAAGAGAGAGACTGGCAGCAGATAGCATACAGCAGAGGAAAAAGTTCCGCCTGGAATACTTTCCAGTATTTGTGTGGCAATGGGTCCAAAGGGGAGCCCGAGGATACACTATTAGCCAACAGACAGAACTCCTCAAAAGACGGAAGGGGAAAACTATCCAGCTGTGCCTGTCTACCAACTACCCTTTTCGTCTCCATAGCGGCCATTAATACGGGACCCTGTGCAAGCTGAATAACAGATGTAGTTGTTGGAGCAAGCTTGCTTAAGATCAAAGCGATCTTATCTTCAAAAGCCTGCGCCAAAGAGGTACACAGAGCTTGGGAGGCAGGGATATCGTTGGCAGCGGAGGCAGGTCGAGAGAGGTCCCCAACGATCTTAAACAAGGCCTGCGTTTTATTTGATGCATTTAAGAGCGATTCCTCCAGGAATCGCGCTTTGGCACCCTTAATCTGCGTTTTATAGGTCAATAAGGCCTGTTTAAAAAGGGCTTTCTCAGAATCTAGATAGTGTTTTCTCCAAGCTCGCTCCGCACGTCTACAACAAAGCTTCAAATGTGATAGCTCAGCAGTGAACCAAGGCATAGCGATCTTGGATCTACCCCTGATTTTACGCAGAGGGGCCATCACCTCTAATGAGTTAACGATTTTCCGGCTGAGGCACTCATAGCTTACATCCACACTGTCTCATAAGGGGATTTCCCCGCCCAGCAAGGATGGCAGGCAAGGTTGTTTAAGCAGCCTTGACCACTGCCTACCCATCTTAGTCCTAGTGTCAATACTTCCACTCCCAGTTGTTACCATAGGGATTGCAGCGGAGAAAAGGACCAGGGCATGGTCCGTCCAACACTGAGGGAGGATGTCTCGAACCACTACCTGTCTAGTATCGGCAAAAATCAGGTCAAGAATGTGACCCTTAGTGTGGGTCTGTGAGTGCACCAGCTGCTGCAAGTGAATATCACTACAGGCCTGAACCAGATCCGAGAGGGCAGACCTTGTAGGGCCATCCGGACAAAGATTAAAGTCTCCCAGGATCAAAGTCCTAGCATGGGTGTTAGAGAGCTCGTAGATGGTATCAATTAGCTCGGGTACTGCTGACAAAGTACTGGCCGGGGGCCGATAACACAACAGCCCAGAATAAAGAGTACCTCTATGCCCTTTCATAGAAAAGGCCAGAGTCTCACAGCCTGAAATACTCTTAGTGTCAAGCATTGAAACATCGAGCGATTCCCTATATATAAAGCCCACACCACCTCCTCTAGCTCCCTCCCGTGGGTTGTGTCTGATCTTATAGCCAGGAGGACAGGCTAACCCTAAATCCACCGCACAGTCCGCTCTGGTCCACGTTTCTGTCATAAACAGAACATCTAACTCACAAGACTCTATGAGTAGTGCAATTTCCGTATGGTGTTTGCTCAGAGATCTCACGTTCAGCAGACCGCACCTTAAGGGCTGCACACACCGCTCGGTGGCATGAGGCTGATGGCACAAACTCATACCTGGATTGAGTTTTAACAGCATATCTCTGGTATATGTTAACCGAGCATCGGGCAATAGGACAGGGTCCCCGGCTCCCGGCGCGACCTGTGCGCGAACGGGCGCAAACGGGCTTACCTCCGGCGCGCCGCCGTCGCGCTCGCTGCGCGCCAACGCTGCGCGCTGGTACACACATCCCTTATATGCTGTGGCGATAATCCGCGCGGGAGTCCTGCGAGGACACACCTCTAGACCCACCAAAGATGGCACCCGAAGGCGGCCTGATCCAATGAGCCTCACCTAAGATGGCGGCCGGAACGCCGCGATCGCGTCCTAAGTAGACCCCCCGAGTCTAACTAAATCCCGCAAAGTGCAGGTGAGTTGTCAAATTTTAAGGTGCAAGTTTGACCTAGCTAGTCCCTCCAATAATAGGCCACAGAAAACACAAAGCGCCAAAAATAGCAGCGCGAGTTACAATATTAAAATAGTATAAAAGACGAAAACAACAACACCAAGCTACGCATTAGCGCTGAGGTATAAAGGTCTACCTGAAGGCACCAGGAGGTGCCTTAAATACACTATCCAGTGCGCGGGAGTCCTGCGAGGAAACACCTCTAGACCCACCAAAGATGGCACCCGAAGGCGGCCTGATCCAATGAGCCTCACCTAAGATGGCGGCCGGAACGCCGCGATCGCGTCCTAAGTAGACCCCCCGAGTCTAACTAAATCCCGCAAAGTGCAGGTGAGTTGTCAAATTTTAAGGTGCAAGTTTGACCTAGCTAGTCCCACCAATAATAGGCCACAGAAAACACAAAGCGCCAAAAATAGCAGCGCGAGTTACAATATTAAAATAGTATAAAAGACGAAAACAACAACACCAAGCAACGCATTAGCGCTGAGGTATAAAGGTCTACCTGAAGGCACCAGGAGGCGCCTTAAATACACTATCCAGTGCGCCGGAGTCCTGCGAGGAAACACCTCTAGACCCACCAAAGATGGCACCCGAAGGCGGCCTGATCCAATGAGCCTCACCTAAGATGGCGGCCGGAACGCCGCGATCGCGTCCTAAGTAGACCCCCCGAGTCTAACTAAATCCCGCAAAGTGCAGGTGAGTTGTCAAATTTTAAGGTGCAAGTTTGACCTAGCTAGTCCCTCCAATAATAGGCCACAGAAAACACAAAGCGCCAAAAATAGCAGCGCGAGTTACAATATTAAAATAGTATAAAAGACGAAAACAACAACACCAAGCTACGCATTAGCGCTGAGGTATAAAGGTCTACCTGAAGGCACCAGGAGGTGCCTTAAATACACTATCCAGTGCGCGGGAGTCCTGCGAGGAAACACCTCTAGACCCACCAAAGATGGCACCCGAAGGCGGCCTGATCCAATGAGCCTCACCTAAGATGGCGGCCGGAACGCCGCGATCGCGTCCTAAGTAGACCCCCCGAGTCTAACTAAATCCCGCAAAGTGCAGGTGAGTTGTCAAATTTTAAGGTGCAAGTTTGACCTAGCTAGTCCCACCAATAATAGGCCACAGAAAACACAAAGCGCCAAAAATAGCAGCGCGAGTTACAATATTAAAATAGTATAAAAGACGAAAACAACAACACCAAGCAACGCATTAGCGCTGAGGTATAAAGGTCTACCTGAAGGCACCAGGAGGCGCCTTAAATACACTATCCAGTGCGCGGGAGTCCTACGAGGACACACCTCTAGACCCACCAAAGATGGCACCCGAAGGCGGCCTGATCCAATGAGTCTCACCTAAGATGGCGGCTGGAACGCCGCGATCGCGTCCTAAGTAGACCCCCCGAGTCTAACTAAATCCCGCAAAGTGCAGGTGAGCTGTCAAATTTTAAGGTGCAAGTTTGACCTAGCTAGTCCCTCCAATAATAGGCCACAGAAAACACAAAGCGCCAAAAATAGCAGCGCGAGTTACAATATTAAAATAGTATAAAAGACGAAAACAACAACACCATGCTACGCATTAGCGCTGAGGTATAAAGGTCTACCTGAAGGCACCAGGAGGCGCCTTAAATACACTATCCAGTGCGCGGGAGTCCTGCGAGGACACACCTCTAGACCCACCAAAGATGACACCCGAAGGCGGCCTGATCCAATGAGCCTCACCTAAGATGGCGGCCGGAACGCCGCGATCGCGTCCTAAGTAGACCCCCCCGAGTCTAACTAAATCCCGCAAAGTGCAGGTGTGTTGTCAAATTTTAAGGTGCAAGTTTGACCTAGCTAGTCCCTCCAATAATAGGCCACAGAAAACACAAAGCGCCAAAAATAGCAGCGCGAGTTACAATATTAAAATAGTATAAAAGACGAAAACAACAACACCAAGCTACGCATTAGCGCTGAGGTATAAAGGTCTATGTAGACACTGACCACACCGAAAGCACATGCGGGCTGATCTGGTGAGTTGAGACTCCTTTTGCAGCGCAGCACAGACGCACAATCACAAAAGTGAAGGGGGCATGCACCACCAAGAAAGGACAAATGGACAAACTGACTGAGGCAATAGCAGTGCCCCTCCTACCAGAATTGATCATAAGGGAGGCGTTGGCAGATGACGACAGAGATACAGTCCCCAAACTCATCCGACTCCACAGGGAAAATACTGAAAGGCATTCTTGCCTCCAAGCAGGCAAAAGCTCAGATCAGCTTGGTGGGTTCAGAGGTGACTTTATTCTCCCAGTATCTAAACAATGTCGCGGGCAGTGTGTTGGTAGCCGAGGGCCAACTTGTGGTACTGGAGGACTTGGTTTAATCGTTAACTGCTACCGTACGAAAACTGAAAGCTACCAACCACGAACTATGCCCGAGGGTGGAGGATGCATAAGAGCGCTCATACCTGTGACTAGTGGGATTTTCAGAGGAGGTTGAGTGGGACTCCCCATAATGCTTTATTGGAGAAATGGCTCTGCAGCCTTCTCCCCCAGAAAGTATCTCACCCTGCTTTATTTATTTATTTTTAGAGTTTTCTATAGCGCGAACCAGACCCAAGATAGGGTATCAGAGCGCTTTACATAAAGAGCAGGGTGTAAACATTTAATGGAGAGCATTGCATACAAAGAAACATAATATAAAAGTAATATTATAGAGAATAACAGCGTTGCGAATTGTTCTGAACAATAAAAGTAAGTTCAAGTTTGTGCAAGTCTTAACTTCGCGGTCTCAGTGACCCGAGAGCAGAGGTAGTTAGGAGGTAGTAGAGCTGGTGTCGTGTTTGTGCGGATTTAAGGTAGGAATTTGCTCATTAAGAATAATTTTCCTTCCTTTTTGAAGAGATTAGTAGCGGAGATTTTGCTGATGTATGGTGGAAGCGAGCTCCATATTCTTGGCGCTGCTCCGGAGAATGCTCTGTTGGCAGTTTTAGTCTTCTTGAAACATGAGGGTTTCAGAAGTAGATTGTTTGCTCTCCTTGAATGTCTGTTTCCTCCAGATAAGGTACGTTTTTGGGCTAGGTACTGGGGGGTGTTGTGGTGTAGCGCCTTGTGAGTGATGCAAGCCATTTTTAGGTGGTATCGCGCTTCGTAGGGTAGCCAGTTGAGTACTTTCAGGTGTGGCGATATGTTGTCATATTTCCTAGATCCTGTTAAGAGTCTTGCTGCGGCACTGAGGCAGGCTTTTAGAGGGGCTGTTGAGATTTTGGGAAGCCCTGAGAGGGTGGTACATCCATATTCCAGCCTCGAGATAACTAAGGACTGAACTGCAGTTTTGAGGTCTGAGTTCTCGAGGAATGGTTTCATTTTTCTGAGATAGCTGAGGAGGAAGCGGGCATTTTTAGCCAACAGGTTGATGTGACTTTGCATGTTAAGTTTCTTATCCAGAGTGATTCCAAGTGATATGGAGGAGTCCACCAAAATCGGTGTGCAGTTCAGAGCAGTGATCATTTTGATCCACTCCTTTGTCTCAGTGGAGTTATTGGGGAGAGATTAAAAGAAACTCTGGTTTTTGAGAGTCTAGCTTGAGGAAGTTGGTCGATAGCCATTGGACGGTCTTTTCGAGAGCTAGATTCATTATCCTTATCTCTTCGATAGAGGAGATCTTGATGTACAATTGGGTGTCATCCGCGTACATGTGGAAGGAGATGTTCGCCTTCTGTAGTAGATCGGTAAGTGGTTCGACGTATAGGTTGAATAGCATGGGAGATAGGGTGGAGCCTTGTGGAACTCCTAGTAGGTTAGGTGAGGAAACGGAGAGACTTTTGTTGATCATGTACGATTGTGTTCTGTTTTCCAAGAAGAATTTGAACCATTGAAGGACTTTACCAGATCAACCCATCCTGTTTTCTAGTCTTCTTAGTAGTTTGTCGTGATTGACCGTATCTTAGGCTGATGAGAGGTCGAGTAAAACTAGTAGGCAGGTTTTGTTGCGGTCAAGGGCTTTTAGGGCGTCATCTACTATGTGCAGGATGGCTGTTTCGGTGCTTTGCCCAGGTCTGAAACCGGATTGGTGGATGTTCAGTAGATTGAAGTTCGAGATGTGTTGGTTCAGTTGTTGCTGAACACATTTTTCCAGGACCTTGGCTGGCATGGGAATGTTGGTTATTGGTCGGAAGTTGTTGGGGTCGGAGTTGTCTGCTGTTGGTTTTTTTAGGATGGGGTGACTTGGCCTGTTTTTAGGCAATCCAGGATGTGACCATGTGCTAGCGAGGCATTGATGATTTTGGTCCAGAGAGGTGAGATGATATGGAAGAGGTGGGGTAAACAATTTGAGGGGACAGGGTTATTGACGTGGTTGTTGAGTTTGGTAGTCGCTAGAATATTGGTGATGTCACTGAGATCGTAGAGTTTGAAAGTAGACCAGTGAGAGTTATTTTTGGGCAGGGGTAACTCGTGTATTACAGAGTTATCGGCTTGACTGCTCTGTGGGGTGGCTGAGTTAATTGCCGCCATACTAAGCTCGAGTTGGAGGGAGTTTGTTTTAGCTGTGAAAAATGAGGAAAATTCTTCACTACTCCGCTGTGATTTTGATGTTAGGAGTGAGGATTTGGCTTATTTGTTAGATTGTTGTTTCAGAATTTCGAAGAGTTTTTTTGGTCTATTTTTGGCCTGGTCTAGTTCTGATCTGAAAAAGTATTTTTTTGATTGTAGGATGCTTTTATTGTAGGAATCTCTCAATTTCCGGAGAAGTTTAAGATGATGGGGGAGGGATGTTGCCTTCATTTTCATTCCGTTGATCTAAGTTTGCGTCTCTCTTCATTCAGAATTCCGCTGAACCATGGGTTTTTGTCCTTGTCCGGAATTCTTTTGAGTTTTGGAGGAGCGGCTTGGTCGAAGACTTTGGTCATTGAGGAGTTGTAGTGAGCAGTGAGGTCATTGACGTTTGACAAGTTATTGGGGGGAGTGAGAACCTTCTCACAGTAGGAGGCAAGGTTGTTCCAATCGATGTTTTTTGTGTCTCTTATCCAATGTTTTCGCCTGATTTGTTGCGAGAAAGTTTTCTTGTTAGCTGAGGGGATTTTGAAGGTGATAATGTGATTGTCTGACCAGTCACAAGGAGTAACCGAGAGCGATTCAATCGTATTTTGTTTAGAGATGAGCCAGTTGAGTCGGTGTTGAGATAGCTTGGATCAGGGAATGGTCTGCTAGGAAAGTTTTGAGGGCGTTAACCTGCTTGTCCAAGGGGTTATCCCAGAGGAGATTGAAATCACCACGGAATATGTCATTGGAGTGAGGGGAAGAGTTTGAAGTAATTATTTCCATAAGATGTTCTGTGAATTCTGCGTTAGAGTATGTGTAGCTTGTGGGAGTTGATATTTGATGATTTAACAGAAATCCCAAGGTATTCACAAGAGACTAGGGGTTCCGAGTGAAACTTCGAGATGGTGATGTCGGAACGATGTATGCAGGCTAAGCCTTTGCCTATCTTGTGAGTTCTGTCTAGTCTAATGATGTTTTAGTCAGGGGGGATTAGAAGGTCTAGGCATGGAGAGGATGATTCATTGAGCCAGGTTTCTGTGAGGATGATTACATCCATTTTCCTGTTGAGGGCGAGGTCAGAGGCGTGTTTTGGGGCTGAACGGCAATTCAGTATAAGGCAGGAGAACACGTTTGAGGAAATCTTTAAAGATGGCTCAAGATTTTCGGTGTTAGATGTTAATGATTGAAGGCTATTCAGGTTTATTCCTCTGTGTATTGGATGGGAAGTTCTGCTTGGGTTGATGGGGACTGGGAGAATAGTGTATTTTTCTTTATTTGTGGTAGTGCAAGCAGGAGTTTCATAGAGCAGTAGTAGTGTTTGGATTTCATGGTCCGTTATGTTGTTGGGGAGTTTGCATGTGCGCAAGAATCGATTGGTTAGAGGTAGGGGGATGGTTTTTATCACCTTGTCGACTTTTGCTAGAGATAATTCAAGATGTTTAAGTGTAGAAAGGGAGTTTTCAGCGAGTTGTTGGATGTTTCTGATTTCTAGAATAACGTTTTGTAAATTACTGGAGGTGACGTAAGGATGGGTTTTGGGTGAGTCTTGATAGGGAGGGGGAGAGATGATGTTAGGTGTTGAGAGAGGGGTGTTGTTGTTGGTCCTCTTGATAGCTCTAGATGAGGGAGTCAGTGCGGTGCGTGATAAGGGAGGTGAGTTGTTGATGATTCTTTAATTGGATCTGGGTAGAGGCAGGGGTCGTAGATCTTCCGGAGGGGTGGTGGGAGTAGTTAGGTCCTGAGGTACACTGGGTGGGGTGATGGACTGGCTTTTTAAGGCACAGAGATGATGAGAGTTGTTGATGCTACTTTCACCAGATCTGGGTGAGGTAGGGGGTCGTTGATCATCAGGAGATGAAGAGGTGGTAGGAGTGGTTAGGTCCTGAAAGACGCTGGATGGGGTGATGGTGTGGGTTTAAGGGTGAAAAAGTATTTCTCGAATAGTTCTAGGTCCTTGTTAGCTGCTTGAATGAGCATGGTGCCATTTTTGCAGGACGTTACATTCAGTGTAGCTCTGAGGTTTTGCGCGGGTGTCGTAAACCTAGTTCCGTAGGGAATATTTTTATGGTCCTGGATGGTTAATACCTTGGAGAAGGCCGATCACCATTTTGCTATTTTTCTTTTGAAAAATATGAGGTTATTGATTATAGTGCCTTTTTGGCATTGAAGGAGGGATCCAGGAATAGGGCATCAGGGTTTTTTCTGAGCAGATTGTGTTTGAAGGTTTTAGAGGCACTTTTCGATAGATTATGGGGGTACTGAATAGAGTATGCGCTGTTTCCTTCCGGTATCATGTTTGGTCCAGCCATGCTGTGAAATTCCTTTGGACAGTGGAGGAGCGACCATAAAACAAATAGGTTGAGAGCTGGTTGTTAGTGAGTGCTAATTCTCCTTCTGTGGGAAGCTGTTACAAGACGGCTGTTGTTTTGGTGGACGCTAAAGCGAGAAGAAAGCTATCTTAGTGGGTGAAAGCAAATGTCATTTGGCTTGGGTGGCTTTAATGCTGATTGAGATAATAGGAATAAAGAAATAATCGTTATGAGATGGCTGCCGTTTAGTTGGGGTCCATAATAAGATAGCAAATGTCATTTGGCTTGGGTGGCTTTAATGCTGATTGAGATAATAGGAATAAAGAAATAATCGTTATGAGATGGCTGCCGTTTAGTTGGGGTCCATAACAGGATGGCTGCTGATTTGGTGTTGATAATATAAGATTTAGCCGTTACAAGATGGCTGCCGATTTAGTTACAAGCTTGATGCTGTTTTGGTGTTGATTAGATGATATTCCACTGTTACAAGATGGCTGCCTCTTTTGGCTGGGAACCATTACAAGATGGCTGCTATTATGGTGGTAGTCGTTGCAAGATGTCTGCCAAATTTGGGAATCTTCAATAGGTAGACAGTTAGTAACTTATAAGGGAGCCGTTACAAGATGGCTGCTGTTAAGGTGGTAGCCATTTTAAATGCTGGCTCGGGAAGTAATAGCTTGGAAGAAAAAGGCTTCACACTGCGTGAGATGGCGTGTGAGAACAAGGTCTCTCTTAGCATGCTATAGGGCTGAATTCAGAACTTTGACCCTCCATAGCCTATATCAAGTGTGTGTTTACTCACATATTATCCCGGTGGCACTCCTCACTTCAGGGGTCAGGCTCCGAGTCAGGAGGCGAAGGTGAACTGGGGAAGGCGATCAGATGTGAGCAAATAACAATAAGTAAATAAACAAGCTCTGCCGGCGATGGGGCTCTTCCGTGTGATCATTACATGCTGGTTGCAACAGATTGAAGCTTGCGATCACAACCAGGGCTGCACAGGCCGGGGCGGAGCAGCTGGTAACCAAGTAGAGAAAATAAGGCCAGCTGGTGAAGATAAAGATGATCCGAGTGGGGCCACTGGCGTCCTCGGTCCGGAAATCGCAGATTTATTCGAAAAGGTATTATCGAACGTGACCACTGAGGCAGCACCCCCCTCCAATAGCCCTCTCTCTCCGAGCCATTATAGCAAGATTCCTAAATTAGAACGTTAGGGACATGATCTTACAATATGCCAGGACACAGAGAGAGTTACTTAACAATCAAGGATGATTCCAATTTTCCCAGATTATACTTTCCTGTTACATCAATATGGCAAAATATTCAACCAGGTTAAGTTGAAAGAGTGAGCAATGGGCATCGATTATATGCTGTAATTCCCAGTGACACTGAAGGTTATACACAAAAATAAGTCTTTTTTTTAGTAGACTCCAGAAGACGCCTTGTCAAGAGTGGAGGAGTGCCCGAATCTCCAGGGAAAACAGCAGGGGCAGCCCGCTGACCCATAAGATAAACTGGAGGAGGTCAGGTACTGCAGAAACCGGAGTAAAAGCACACCCACCGGAAAGAGTTCCAGCCAACTACCTAATCGAACCCTGCTGGACAGCGCACAGCTTCTCATCAGACTTGGAGAGTCCAGCGTAACTTCTCTATCCTGGGAGCTGGCAGACAGCAGGAGAGTTTGGTACTGTAGGGCTTCAGTCTGAGAGCATGGGACCTGTGGGCCGGAAGAGACTACCCATTCTTGCTCCTGAAACAGGAGGGGTAAAGGTCACTAGCATTACAGGGAGCTCTTCAGGGGGCCAGCTCCCCGCTGGTCTCGCCACGTGGTGTTATGGGCAGGCCCTTATTTGACACAATCATTATCAGGATCCACGTGGAAGTCTCTCTACACCCCCCAAACAACTCTACTACTATTGTGTCACTTTAATTTGAACACTGTTTAGTACTTTTCTTTGATGGTTTTATGATTCGGGCGACAGATGCTTCTAGAATAGAAGAGTGGGGAGTTGGGGGTCAGAAGTAATGGGTCAGTTTTGTTGTTCCTCTGTTTGAACTGCATGGAAAGCAACAGGTACCCTGGCACTATTTCATCCGATGTTGGTGCGGGATGACCACTAAGAGAGTGCAGCCCATATGGGCCAGAAATGACTTTCTTAGAACGTTAATGGGCTCAATAACCAAATTAAAAAGAGGGCAGTGTCGTTAAAAGTTGAGAAGTACCCAGATGTATTGCTACGGCAAGAAACACATTTTCTGGGTACCAACTGAGACTTTCTGGGCCAGTACGGCTATAATTGAGTACTTTACACTTAACCTGGACTCAGTCACCTCCAAGATTACCCTATGGGAGGCTTTAAAGGTGGTCCGTAGGGGACAGGCCATGACATACATTAAGGGGAAAATACAGGATGAGAACAGAGAGAAACAGGAGCTTGAGACCAAAGGGCCTCGGCTGAAAGAGCAGTTAAGCAAAATAGACGAGAAGTTGATTAAGAGAAGACTAGACCTCCATAGGATCCAATGATAAGAGAAACTGCTCAGCGACGCCTGACTCCACTCCCTGAATACAGTGTACGAATTAGGAGCTAAATCAGGGAAATTATTCATTGGCTTGATAATACGCAATATATATCCTGTCTGGTCACTAAAATTACACTTTCAACAGGCCAACTGGTCTTCCCAGCAGAGGCTATGGCAACCCCCTCTGCAGATTAATACCCTGACTTATATGCTTGTCGACCCCTTCCCATTTGGAGAGACTTACAAATGAAGATGCTGTCCATGGAGTACCGGGAGGAGTTAAATGTTCCTGTATCAGAGGGTGAGATCCAATAAGCTATTAGTTCTATGCCCAGTGGCAAAATGCCAGGCGCCAATGTATTCCTGATGGAATTGTTTAAGGGTTATGCCAAGCTCCTGACTCCACACCTGCTAGAACGCTATGCAGAAGCTCTTGATAACACCTCACTCCTGTATGATCTTAGGGGCACCACGTTCTTAGTTATATTAACACTGAACAAAACCCCAGAGGACTGTAGTGCTTATCGTCTATTTCTTTGATCAACATCAAAACAAAAATATTGTCGAAAATCTTCACCATAAGACCATCAAGAGTGATTTGTTCATTAGTAAGAGAAGACCAAAATGGTTATATTACTAAGAGAAGCACCAGACATCATCTACAGCACCTCAATGTGATACTGGCCAATAAGAAATAACTACTAGGAGACAGGTGACTCCTGCTTTTGGATACTGAAAAGGCATTTGACACTTTTAGTTGGTCTTTTCTCCTCCGCATACTCGAACATATGAATTTTGGACCTCAAGTTATGTTCAGACCTTGTATGCAGGCCTATGGGGACAGGTCAAGGTGAATGGTGCACTGACAGCCCCATTCCCAATCTGCAGAGGCACGAGGCAGATGTGTCCACTGTCCCCGCTGCTCTTCACCCTAAATATCGAACCTTGGCCAAATGGCCAAGAGTGGATGCCCTAATATCTGTTGACCACAACGAGTATCTTTATACGCTAACGATATGCTTCTTCCAAGACCTAAACAGGTCCATCCTGCGTATCTTGAATATACTGAGGATATACAGAGAGGCTTCTGGTATGAGGATAAACTGGGGGAGAAAAAAACACTTATGTACACATAGCGGAAGAACACTGTAGAGGCACAGAGGTGGTTAGTTTGCAACAGGGAGGAGACCATTTCTGATATTGGGAATAGAAATTTCACAATGTCCGGATAGAGGGTGGGAATTAAACATACTTCCTTGACTTAAGAATCTGATGACGAACAAACTCATGGACCTCTCTGCTGATAACCATGATACGGAGAGAGACCCTATTTGAAATGATCATATTTCTCAGATTCTTATTGATTTTTCAGAATTATACTTTCGAATACCTTCTTTAGAAAAGTTAATTCGCAGATAATTGAGGTCTTATGGGATAAGAAGGTCCATAGAGTCGCATTTTTCCAAATATAGCCAGGGTATTATGATGCAGGCTTAAGCTGGGCAGACATGCAGTTACATTACTGGGTCTCACAACTTATTGTTATTAATGAACAAGGTACTTACCTTCAGTAACAGCTTATCTGGTAGAGACTCTATCTAGCCTTACCTTAGGCGTCAGACTGGATCCGGAATTTTTTTGTGAGCAGTACAACTGCACGCTAGCAGATAGCGTTGTTTGGTTCCGCATGGTGTCATTTGGCATCGTTAGTGCCAGAAATGACATTTGCAATGCCTATACAGGCGCCACCCAGGCATGCTGAAGTCAGTTACTTTTCGCGACTTTCACACAAGAAGCGCAGAGCAACAAAGTACACTGACCACTGGTGTAGAAAACTAGAGCCTTGAATGGGGAAAGTCCTGCCCCTGCAAATCTGTTCGCAGAGCGGGGAGGATGAGTTGGTCAGTACGAAATCTGGGGCTGGATCTACCAGATAAAGCGTTACTGAAGGTAATTAACTTGTTCATCATATAGAGACTTCTAGCCGCAGATTCTTTACCTTGGAATAGATAACGAAGCAATACCTCCATGGAGGTAAGTCTGTGGACCAATTTAACATGAGGAAGTACTGCAGGACCGAACAGGCAAAGTGCCCATTCCTACAGACTATCCCTACTGACCTGACTGCCAAGGCAGTAGTGTTAGGTAAACATGTGCAGGCAAGCTACATGGTAGATGTCCAGGACTGAACCTCAGGGGGTTGCTTCTTAGCCAATGCAAAGCAGATTTTGATGCAGGGTATGATCCATCGTGAGATAGTCCTCTTCTGCACCTCCTGTCGTTTCTTTTCTCCGTCATACCCCAAGATGAGCTGGTAGTCCACTCGGAACACTTTTGCGCAGTCAAGGTAGAATGACAACCCTCTTTTAAGGTCTAGAGGGTGAAGTCGCTCCTCTTCCTTGGAGGGAAGAGGCAGAGCATAAAAAGTAGGTAGAGTGATGGTTCGGCTTACGTGAAATGGAGTGACCACTTTCGGAAGAAATAAAGCTCTTGTACGAACCACCAGTTTGTCTGGGTACATGTTAAGATAAGGAGGCTCGGAGGACGAGGTCTGAAGAACATTGACCCTCTGGGTAGATGTTATTGCCACAAGAAAGGCCCTCTTGCTGGTAAGGAACCTATGTGGACAATTGTGCAGAGGCTCAAAGGCTCCGCAGATAAGGAAAGTGAGGAAGAGACTGAGGTCCCACTGGGGCATAACGAAAGGTGGGGGAGGAAATATATGTTGCAAACCTTTCAAAAACCTATGTACAATAGGGTATTGGAAAAGGAAGGGTTGTTCAGGCAACCAAAGTAAAGCAGAGATTGCAGAAAGGTATTCCTTCACAGTGCCCAGAGCAGAGCCCTGTGGGGCAAGGGAAAGAATGGACAGGAGAACCTGAGAAAGGGAGCAGAAAGAGAATCAATCTTCCTTTCTGTACACCATGCCACAAAAATTTTGCCCAACGGCAGACATAAACCGGCTTGATAGAGGGACGCCTGTTTGCCACGATAACATTACAGATTTTGGGCAGAAGGACAAAAGCTGTCAATTGTCAATGCCCAATCTCCACACAAGGCGGAGCGTTGACAGGTTTGGGTGGAGAACCCTCCCCTGCTGCAACAGAAGATCCTCCCGAAGGGTCACCATGATCGGAGGATCAATAACTCAGGATATCAGACTCTCCATGCCCAAATACGGAGCCACAAGAATGACTTGGGCCCAGTCCTTCATGATTTTCTTGAGATCTATGGGCAGAAGTGGTACGGGCAGAGAGGCATACAGGAGGCCTGAGCTCCACCCGAGACTAAAAGCGTCTCCACGTCAGAGCTGCCTTGGAAACTCCAGCAAGCAGAACTGCTGACATTGCGCATTCTTGTCTGTGGTGAACAACTCTGACTAAGGCTCTCCCCACTGCTGAAAGAGACCTTGTACCACCTCCGGATGGAGACACCATTCGTGATCTGCTAGGCATCTTCGGGTGAGTTTGTCTGCTCTGGCATTCAGAGAACCTGACAGATGTTGAACCACCAGCGATATGCCTTGCTGTTACATCCATATCCAGAGTTGTAGGACCTCTTGACAAATGGTCCACGATCCCAAACCTCCCTGCTTGTTGCAGTACCACATAACGGTGTTGTTTTCAGTGAATACTTGCACTAGCCTTCCCTGGATGGAGGGTAGAAAGGCTTTCAGTGCTAATCGGATCGCTCTGAGCTCCAATAGGTTGATGTGGAGTCCGATTCTGCCAGAGACCAGAGTCCTCTGATCTCTACCTCTCCCAGATGGTCACCTCATACCAGAAGTGACACAGCTATCACTATTGTCAGATCTGGTTGGCGAAGGGAGAGTGGTCTGCCACTGACCCAATTGTGGTTCATAAGCCACCACTGGAGGTCCCTTGCAGTTCCTTCTGAGATCTGAACCATGTTGGAGAGATTCCCCTGATGCTGTACCCACTGGACTTCAGGTCCCACTGCAGAGCCCACATTTGCCAACTGGCATGTTTCAAAAGCAGGATGCAGGAGGCCATGAGGCCCAGCAGCCTCAGTGTCAGTCTCACCAAAATCCAGGACAGGGGATGAAACATAAGTATCATAGCATGAATATCCTGGACTCGCTGTTCAATAGAGGATAGGCCCAAAACTACCCCATATCCAGAACAGCCCGGATGAAAGGGAGGTTCTGAGAAGGAGTCCGCTGTGTAGGGATCTGTATCCTGACGAATGCCCTCGACCCTTACGGGCGGGTAATTACGGTAGAAACATGTTCGTACAGCAGATAGGGTAATGGGGTAGTTACCTTCCCATATATCCCTTATTTTAATCCTGCCAGGTGGGATCCATAATAAAGACAGCGGATACCTACTTATACAGTTTTAGAATGTTTCTCTGCGTGAGAGATCCCTATTCCAAGATTTCTTTCTTCTCTATATTCATTTTTTCTTAGCGCTCCTCTCTGAATGTTGGTCTGCACCAGGGAGTTGCAGCGGCCCTATGATGAAGCATGCCACTCATTGAGTAGGTGATGTCAGTATTTACACACCTATGGGATTCCCAAATTGGGTTAAAAAATACACACCCAAAAATTATTGCCTCTTTCACAAGTCATGGGGGAATTTGGTTTTTCCTCCTTTTTTAAAAAAGTTAAATAATTTCTTATTTGAACTAGGATAGGACTGGCTGGCCCACGCCCTAGAGGGTAATACGCATAAACACATTTTTTTGAGTTATTATCCCTGTTTTCAAGTTCTTCTCGTGTAGTGAGTAGCATATTTGGTGGAGAACGAGGGAAGGCTCAATCTCTCTTCCCTTCACTTTTGTGGTTCTTTTATTTAGAGCATGCCTTACACCACAACAACTGATTTTCCTAAATAAAACCGTGTAGCAAATGTCCTGTCTTGGCCTGGCCAAGGTAAAAGATATGAATGTAACAAGCATTCCCATTGTTATAAAACACATATTATGAGCCTTCCTGGGATGCTTCAGGTATGTAGTTCTGGATCCTGGCTCGTCCTCCGAGTATGCATTACTGGCTGTCATACCTTCAGCGACTGCTGAGAGAGGTGGACTGGAACATGTCTGTTCATTAGAAATGGTGAGAGGGGTGCCAAATGAAACACTGTCTGCGGTTGCTGAGAACAGCAATGTTTTATCTGCTTCTGAGAACATTTTAACAATAATGGCAGTTCCGAGCAGCTAAGATATTTTTAATTTGGCAATGGTTTAACGTACTAAATTGCTTTTAAATGCAGTCTTTTATTCGCTTCTTGGATTGATTTTTAAATATCACTTTGGCTTTCTTTATGCTTTTTATATTTAAGAGCACATTGCTTTTATGATATTTTAGCACATGTTTTAGGAAGCTTTAGGTCACATTACGTCCAAGGAGTGGGTGTTATGTGGTCACTTAGGGCCCTGACAAGTACACCACCATTTTACATGCTCACGTTTAAAGAGGACATCTTTCTTGAACATTGACACTTGATACACATTTGCTTGTATGCCTGTATGGGCGAATATTCTCTGAAATGGCTTTGCTTACATTTACATTTCGTTGCAGACCTATTATTAGAGCCTTGAACATTCTGTATGAGGACGAAGTTCAATGCGCAAAATGTTGATGTTCAGCAAGGATAGATTCAATAACGACAGCCAGACTGGTTATGTGGCAAGGTAACAAGGGTGAAGTTTATTATATAAACAACATTACTCCTTTGTTTATACAGAGAAGTATTTAGCTGGCACTGCCGAGGTCTCCCCATTCAGGAATTCCAGCACAGCTGAATCCTTTTTACCTCCTGAGAGGGATGGTGCACTGCTCTACACTAGGATGGGCTTCCAGATGAAACATAGCCACAGGTAACTGGGGAGTTAGACACCCTAAGGGATTCTGGTAGATTCATCGACCCTATGCACACTAGGCTAGCGAGCGGTAGGTAGGAGCATAATTATAGTTATATGCAACCATATAATACATGTAACTGCACAATGTGTGAACTGTTAATTTTCTCTACCATTCTTCTGATACTGATTACTATTTTGTTTCCTTCTATTAATTAATGCAGCACACATATTTTACGCAAGAATCTTATTACTTCAATAAATGTTTGAAATGCCATTTTGAGAATTTCTTGAGTCTCCCTTTGGGCATGCATGAGTTACTAAACAAAAAGGTTTAGATCTGTTTTCATTATTTCCTTGGGGAGTCAGGGTTGTCATGTTCTGAGGTTGCACATACCATCTGGTACCTTGTAATGTTAAAGGTTCAGATGGTGCACTGTGAGCTAGCAAGGACTAAAGCCAACATATACTGATGGTGTGCATGGACCCAGTCTGCACATTTTTGCCATTTATGCTGTCCTAAACACACAGTTTGACTAACAAAGTATGAACCGTACAACAGAAGGACAACTAAGAATGTGACAAACTGAGATCTAGTAAGTAAAGAGTAAGCGACACAAGTGAGCATGTGTGAGTATGAGAGTGAGTGAAATTTAATTAAAGTGAAGGAGAAGCAGTGTATGACAGAGTGAGTGAATGGTGAGACAGAACAAGTAAAGTGTGACAGTGAGAGGGACTGAGTAAGTCCAAGGGAGTAAATGGGTCAAATCATGAGTGAGTGAAAATGAGACCGCGAATAAGGAGTACGTGGGTGAGCGTGATAGTTAGACATGGAGATTACGTAGAGGAGAGTTTAAGGGTGAGAGATAGACCAAATGTTTGATAGAGTAAGTGGGAAAGTGAGTGAGATGCAGAATGAGAGGATTAACCCCTTCAATGTAATGTTCTTTATAAGATAATCAACTAAAATGAATCGCTATTTGTCTGTTATTCTATGTGGAAGTTAGAGTACCATGGTTTATGTACCTGCAGTAAAATGGCATATTTGTACCCCGCCCTCACAAGACACATTTGGTTGGTTACATCTCACTAAACCTTTAGTTGCAACCTACCCATTTGCTGTTCATTACAAAAAGCAAATAATCAAAAGAGGGGAATGGGCCACTTGTCCTGCGTACCAGGGTCGTTTTGTTTGTTCTGTAAAAAACCCTCATTCACGTACACAAGATGGGGGTGGTATATCTTGGTTCTCCGCCTTTGTTTAACATGACAGCATCATCATGGGGTTTCTTCTGAGAATTTTCAGACCTCCACCTGGAGGAAGACCAACTGGTGTTACAGTAGGGTTCAGGGATAAATGGTGAAAGGAGGGATAAATGGTGAAAGGAGGGAGGGTGTCCTTGGGAAGTGAGTTTAAAATTTCCTACTCCACCTTCATGGTGAATGCTTTAATGAATAAGGTGGTGTGAGAAAGTAAAAACAAAGGTGCGTGCGTAGACAAAGTTACCAATCTACCGCACTGGTGATGGTCGACATGTTTCAGCCTTGTGTTAGATCTAGAGGCTTTCTTAAGGGCCGGTGTGTTCGTAGTGGCGCATTGTGGCGACTACTATGTGTGGTTAACTTACCACTCCATTTATTTTTATCGAGTCAGGCCAATAGTACCAGTGACTGGAAATAAGGAAAAGAAAGGTGCAATTGTATACTTTCTTATTGAACAATAAAATACTTTCTTATTGTGCAGTGAAACCTCTTGCTGGTGATGCTTACACAAGACTGACAGAGCAATCGGTGTGTTGCTAAAACTGTGATAGTATGTCAGGAAATAAGTTTCTGGATTATGACTCCCATTACTATGTGCTGGCTGTATGCACTTAGGTAAGGAAGGACACGTCATTAGGTAATTTGGCAGTGTTTCTAGCTTGCTACTCAAAGACTCGAAAAAGGGGGAGAAGATTCGAGTCTGGTTTGTAAGGTTCTTAATCGTGATGCAAAATACATGGTCACGTCTTGTTCTTGGAGACGTGTGGTCGCTCTAATGATCTATTCAATGCAAATCTTGTGTGTGTGATGTCGCGTGTGGTTATTACCAGCCTCGTTGCAGAGGGGGCAGAGAACGTGTTTACATGCATATTCATGCTCCTTTCAAACAGAAGGTTTGCTGACATTACAAGAAGCAACCAGTAACACCAATGATAACTTATCCAATAAGAGTTTTGTGTATTCAAGTATGGATGGTGAAGACGTCTCATTCAGCAGCTGATTCTACAAGGCTGATAAGGACTTCAGCAGCCTGCTTTGCGTCTGGGTGATTGGTCACTCCTTTATTTTCTATATTTGTCAGTATGCCAGATTGTGAGGAGCTGATAGGGATATGAGAGTGCTTGAAGCGGGCATCATAAGGATTGGCACATACAGAATGAAATGGCACTAACTTTCAACTTTGGTGTATAGCGTTTCCACATATGAGCAACTTGTGCACGTTTTGTGAATTGTGGAAGGAAGAACCTAGGCACAATTACAATTATTGGAGTTTCTTTATCTTTTGAAATAACATTTAGAAAAAAACTTTGCAAAGTGTATGCATTTCTTTCCCCACACAGCCTTTCTAGATTTAAAAATCTATCAGAGATAAAAGTGGAAATGGTCTGAGCAGGGTTGTCCACAAATTGAAAAATCCCATAAACATGTCAGCAAAGTGATCAACCTTCGGAACATGGCATGAGACCTATCTACAATAATACACATTTTGATTTCCTGGAATTTCTCAAAAGCTGAAGTCCATTTTACAGCAGAAAGCAATAAGATTTTCCTAAAGAACCTAAAGGTACATACCCTGTTTTAGCTCTGAGTTATCAAAAAACTTGTCATGAAGGAGCCTCGTCTTTTTTCTAAATATTTCTAAATATTTTTTTGTGTGGGGTTTGGATCTGCGGATTCACCACAAAACCAGGATAAAATGCCATGTTGCAGTAACATTTTGATGTGTTTTCCCTTGACTGAGGTTTACAGAACTGATTTAGTGACAGCTAATATGTCAAATTTTACCTACGAGTGTATAATGCATTGTAGTTCTGTACTTTATCTATGGATGTGTATATGCCACCAGCCACTGCGCATAATTCACCTCCAGTGGCCAATCCCCAGCTGTGTACTGAATTAGGCCTCCGACCAGGCCCTGTGCCCAAATACGCAATAAGCAGCTGCCTTCAGCCGTGCGCAGCGGGGTGAGACGCAGAAACTGGCTGGAGCACCCAATCCTTTTGGGACAACCACCCCTTGCTGTGCATGGTGTTGCCTGTAAAGAATAGCCATTGACCAGGCTGTGTTTTATTTGTTTATTTTGTTTTTGCAAGATTTGCGGATCCAGTTGTAGGGGTCCCTGGACCTGTTTTGGACCTTCAAACGGGTCTGCAAACCTGGTTTTGGATTTGCCGACCATATCAATGGGTAGAAAATGGGCCTGTGAGGCTTGAGCATGTTTGCTCTCCCATGTCTGTAAAGCTTGGACCGGATTCATGGCCCCTAGCCAGGATTCACAGCTCTGGGTGTAGCGTTGGCAACTGCTAAGTTAAAAGTTATCTGTTTGTGGTTTGCTTCATTACGTAATTGCCAAGTGGAAAGGCAACAGGGGTTATTTCCCTCATTGTGCTGCCTTGCCACAAATTGTCTTTCATCCAACAGACTCAGTCAGTCGGTCGCCTCTCTGTCTGGTGTTGATTGTTGTTAAGGCTTCTACCCCTAGAGTCCCATCTGCTACTTGCAACCTCATTTCCTCAAATCTATTTCTATTTTGGTTATTTCTCCTGAAAGTGTTGACTTTATTACATGTGTTATGCAGTGCAAATGTCCCATATGTAAACATGGAAGGTGCATCGCCCCACCAAAACGTACCCTGTTGATACCCCATTTGCCTCAAGGTACTGATGTATATGAATACATATTGCTTACAAGAATACCCTACCCAATAATGCAGGGACCTGTAACATCCATGTTGGTATACAGGGCTTAAGGTGCCCCAGTTAAAGTGTGTCAGCAAGGACAGTGATCAGCGATGGTCGTGCAGAATATTCTGGGTATGAGATCTGGTCTTGTCCATGATCAAGGTACAAGAACAGGTCCAATCTTGAAAATAAGTTATGAACATGTGAATAGCTGTAGGTATTCCTGGATTATTGGGTGTAATGTGTGCCATAGATCTGTCAGTCGCCAGTGTGCAAATAAATGAGTATGACGTTAGGTGGTATGTGTATTAGGCAGGAGAGTGAAGGCTTTATCTTCTTTGCAATACAGAATACTATTGATGTCTCCACCCCAGATTATTGGTGTATTAATTTGAGTGTGCACAGAAACTCAGACAGCAGTGTGTTTGAGATTCTGGAATTTTAGATTTGGAGAACCTATATTATTTAAATTAATCCCAAGCAGCATTAAGAAAGGATGAGAAGTGTTAGGAAAACAGGCAGACACTGTGTGTCAGTTCTCTTCAAGGGAGATCAGTTATTGAGAGAAGTTGGAGCAGATGTGGAGTACAGAACATAAGCACAGAGAAAGTGCAGCCGATTTTCAGAGCCTTTCCTTCTGCGGTCATGAATATTAATGCGGAAAAGAAATTCTGGGAATCATAATAGGTAACTAAACTAATTCAACAGTTGTGTAATCTGTGAGAATAATGCAAGTACAAAGACTGACAAGTTTGCCTTTCATCCTCCCAGGGTTATAAAATGAGACTGAATTTAATCTCAGTCAGTACAATAATTTCAAAAGTGGCTAACTGGACACTGAGTTTGGCAGTCCCTCTCAAAACCCAGTTTTCAGCTGACAGAAGGAGGACAGGACAGTTCACCTCAGATATCAAACTTTACAAAAACAGAAACAAGATCCTTGAAAAAGTATGCAGGAAACTCACATGCTTAAGGAAAGTCAATATCTAACATAACACCAATGGCTTACCATAGTGCCTATTTGAGACATTTTTGTAAATGTTACTTCCTCTCAAAGGCAAGCAATGATAGCCCAGCACCAATTACCCAGCCAAAATGGGTTACTAGGAGTACACACAATGAACTGCGCTCTTTCCGTCTTTTAACATGCAAAAAATAACCGAATCTAAGGCAAAAACAGCAGATCCTTGTCCCCTAAATATGGTCAAAAACATTCTCCTGGAATCCTGCCAAAAGAGTGTAAAATATCACCAAACTCTAACTATACCAAATAGGCAAATTACTAAGCTATTATTTTAAACAAATACTTAGAAATGCTGACACAGCCAAATACAGACTACTATACAATGGGACCTTTGTAGTTAAACTCATTAAAAAGGCAGCTTACTTCGAGATCTCAGCTGTTATTAAACAAATCACACTTGAAATAGATCTAGTACGCATCTGGGATGACTTCAAATACAACAATGTGATTGCTGCTCTACTCCTACATTGACCTAATGCCAGCATTTGAAACAACTGACCACTAACTGGTACCCAAAGACTAAATCAAAATGGAATTGGAGGATCTGAGTTAAACTGGATATTACCCTACCTGAAATATAGAGTCCAAACTGTAAACACATTGTTTCAACGAATCACCATACACCGGCCAAATGTATGTCCCAATAGGCTCACCAAACAGCACTGCTTTTTACTGTTTACAAAGCTCCACTGATAACTAATTCCACCTCACAGCCTCCAACTTTGCACAGATACTTTGATCACCTTAAAACTGAAACCAGACTCAACAAGGCTTGCCAAATGTCTTATGGAAGTGGAACAATATATGTATAAAAATCATCCCAAACGTAACTCTTCAAATAGTCAAGTACTCACCTGAAGATCATGGAAAAATATCATCCCTCTATCCTCCTGAACCATGGAAATGGGCCATCCTCTAGCAACACAGAAGAAAGTGAAACCCTTGGTACAGTTACAGACGCCAACCTCTCACTTTTATCCTACGTCAACAAATTGACAAGAGATCCATGAAAGATAATGAGAATGTTTAAAAAAATCTCCCCCTACCTAAGACTATCACACATAACACAAACATCACTAGCTCTAGTGATGTCCCACTTGGCCTTTGCAAATGGCCTCTACATTAGACTCCCAGAAAAATTGTCAATCTATAGAGAATTCAGAATGTGGTATCCAGAGAAGTCCTTAACCTAAACAAATGGCAAACACTAACCTCTATTCTCAAAGCACCACAATTGTTACCAGTGGGAATAAGAATATCCTTTCAAAGCTCTTTCTGCTGCACAATACGCAATATACAGGAATCGAACCAGACTTCCTACAAAGCAAACTTTGGTTATACATGCAAAGGCAAAACCTTAAATCAAGAAAATCCCAAAGCTTACCATCAATCTTTTTTTTAAAAAACTCATGGTGGAAGGTCACACTCTGTACAGACATGCAAGCTTTTGCACATTCTCCTAAAGAGAAAAATGCCCATCATCAACCATTAAAAAAACTAAGAGAAGCCAAGACCTGCCTTTTACCAAAACATGTATCCAATTAACTCTCACGCCACAACCCTATTTGTTTGTATATGCAGCTTGTGACCCTATATTCACATTCCTTTGCCTACAACTATATCCGTAAGACATGTATACATGTTGCTGCATCAAATATGGAGCATACTCTCCAGGGCTTCCCGCACGACATCAAAACTGAACATTAACAAATGTCACTTCAACACCTTTTCTCCAATTCATGCACTACAGAAGAAGTAACTACTCATCTGATCATAAGTAAAGCAATTTTGGGCTGCAACAAAAGGCAGGAAAGTGTTTTATAAGTGTTACGATACAATTTCCCTTCTTTCTATTAGATGCATGTTTGTACATATGCTCCTTATACCTGTTTGACTTCAGCCTGTAGGTGGCGCAGTTGTACACATTGCTCCAAGTGCTTCCGATGCTGTTCCCCAGCTAAATCAAGTTCCTGCTGCTTCTCATGGAGAAACTCTAGTAAGTCCTGAACTCTCGATGCCATGTCCACATCCCTGTCACAGAGAAGTTCCACACCTGAAAGGAAGCATGAGCAGGCTCAAAATTGTAAATATCAAGGCATTTCCAACCTATGTGCACAGACAAATATTTTCTGAGGACATATTAAGGGAAGCTGCTCAACTAATCCATGTAAAGTTGTTATGAAAGTGTATTACTAGTTAGATCAATTCAATTAAAAAATAACTTATTTGATTATCAATTAATAATCATAAAAGTACAAGTTAAAAACAGACCATATAGCACTCATCAAAAAACAGGAAAGCTATAAATATACATTAGTTACAAAATTGTATAAATATATGATCTTAAAACCGAAATAAAAAAATGTCCTACTTTTAGTACATATAATTAGATCTTTACATATAAGTAGAAACATTCAAGTGTAAAGCACTTTTTTTGAAAGACAACAGCAGCTATAATAGTTGGCTCTGTTAACATCTGTAAATGTAGAAAGGCAGGCCTGAACTGATATAAAACCCTTGATCTTGGGATAGTGAGCAAATAGCTCTTGCGCGGGAAATGGTACGTCGGGCAGAATAATACCAAACAATCTAAACTCTGCAGTGTGGTGACATCACATGGACAGGTTAAAATAGAATTACAATCATATTGTCGGGGGGGGAGGGGAGGCACAACATGGTCTACTTCAAATTGAGCCCTATCAAAACCTTGTAAGCAAAGAGCTCTACCGCGGATTTTTAACCAAGGTAAGATAAGACTCAAGTTCACAATTGGATGGGTTTTTTTTTTTGATAAACACATTTTTATTGATTTCACAGAAAGCACCAACCAATCATCACGACACCACAATAACAAAGATATATGCAATGTTCTGAGTAGCCCATTCAACAAAGGTGGACACAATTAAGATGATACACATGTGAACAATCCAGGCGTGATTAAACCATCCCTCCCAACCACTTCCCCCAGACCCTTCGGTATTTCTTGGGACAGCCACGTGCCTCATACATAACCTTCTCCTGCGTAGCGCACCAGTCGACCCCAGTCCTCCACCGCCCAAGATTGGGGGGTCAGGGCATTTCCAGGCAGTCGCGATATCTCTTTTTGCCACCACCATTGCTGTACAATTGGATTTTATTATCTTGCAAGTTCTCATATTCGGTTTCCCCAGGGCCCTGGTTTCCCTCATTTCCATGACTAAAAAATTCATCTTTCATTCTTTTCCCGTCAGCTTTAACAATGGACTGGGGAGTATAGTACAATTCAGGATGCTCCAGTTTAATTGCCAAATCTCTCATATAAGCCAGTCATGGTAACTTATGCCCCAGATCACAGTCAAGACAATCCTGGATTACTTCCATATTAAAAGCTGTATGGTCCCCACACCAAACAGAGAGCCATAAGAGAAGTGGGGCTAATTTTACAAAATCTTCTACAAACCCCAAACCCAGTTCGTCATGAATAAGAGTACTTGGGCTGGTGTGCCCACCCCAAGCAATTTTCACTAAAACCGGTTCTCTTTCCTCTTTAGTTTTGTACAATTCCGATAGCCCCAGATAGCTATGCTGTAGGTAAGTACAGGCAGGCATTTCATCCTGTAAATTTGAAGCAGAGGAACTATGGGTTTGTTTCCATTGTCGCAGGAAATTAAAAAAGTGCACCACAAGCTTGGTTAAACCATTAGCCTCTATCAGCCATACAAGGGCTCCAATTACAATGATTATCAAAAGTAACACCCAAATATGGAAAAGGAATAACTTGCGAAATTACTTTGCCCTTAATATTTAGAGGCCTAACTTTAGAGATTACCTTGCCACAAATCATTAAATGGGTTTTAGAGATATTGGTGTCCCGGTCAATATCATTCATAAAAGTTACAAACAAATCCGCCAATTACCGTAGACCATTAGCTGTGCGGGATATCAAAACAGTGTAATCTGCATATAGCAGAGAAGGGACAAAAGCAGAGTTAACCCTGAGCATATACTTTCCATTGGCAGTAAAAAAACGGATTCAAATAAAAGAGGTGCCAGTACGCACCCTTGCCTAACACCTCTCGGGAAACTGAGGGGATCCGTACACTCCCTGTCCTGGCCGAACCTGACAGCAGCAGCTATGTTGGAGTGCATGGCGCATAAAAAATCCAACAAGGTTTTAGGCAATCCCATATCCACTAATAAAGACCACATCTTAGACCTATGAATTTGGTCAAAGGCATTACTTAGGTCCATGAAAGCTAGATAAATAGTGCTATTCTTTGTCAGCATGTATTTTCCAATCAGCAGCTCTAGATTGAGGCATAGTTCCATTGTTCCCTTGCCTTCCCTAAAACCATATTGAACAGGAGTAAGAATATTTGTAATTTGGGCAAATTCCTCCCAAAATAACTCTTCCAGCCACCTTTATGATTGAATTTAACAAGGAGATAGGCCTATAGCAGCTAGGGTTCGAAGGTCCAGCTTTTGAAAGACCGGTACAATTATGGCAGACTTCTACTCCTTAGGAATACCTCTAGCTGCAGCGGCATTAAGAATGTTAGTCAATAGTGGGACCTATAATAAGATGTTTGATTTATATAGGTCCATAGGGATCCCATCGGGCTGAGAGCCTTAATGGCAGGAGAGATATTGATAGATTTGACTGAATGAATGAATGAACGAAGCATTTATAGAGCGCGTGCTCACCCGAAGGCATCCCAGCGCTATACCTCCTCCAACTCAAATATTACGGCTAGAGGGAACTCAGTTAAATCCTTGCCCTTTGCAATGGGCCCACTCGAGTCTTCTGAATAAATATCAGAAAAATGATGTAACTACTGTTCTGGTGCGATATTAATACCTATGTCCTCAGGGGCATCTAGCAGTGAGTTCTTACCATTAACTATCTCCCAAAAGCCCCAGGAGTCGCCCTTGGCACAGGCATTCATTAATCTGTCACACGTCTTTCCCTTTAGGATTTGCTTCCTAAACTTTATGGCCAGCTTATAGTTTTCTCTGGCCTGAATGACATCTGCATTAATTTTTGGCCTTGCATTAAGAGTCTCTCTAAGATACTTATTTGCTAGTCTGCAATCGTGGTCGAACCACCCAATTTTTCTCTGCTACCATGGGGCAGAAAGACTCTTTATAGAATGGAATGGAATGGAAATGGTATTTATAAAGCGCGACTGTCGCTCCGGAAGAAGCATCCTGGCGCTGACTGGAAGGGGTATAGAAAGATGGAATGGAGCAGGGTTAGATGGTGTTCCGTACATACTCGTCAGAAAGGCTAAAGATCCATGTTTTCAGTTGTTTCCTAAATTGGCATTCCTTGGTGAGGGATCTCAAATGCTGGGGCATAGCGTTCCATGCCTTAGAGGCAAGGTGAGTAAGAGTTTTTCCCCCTTTGGTTTTTAGGTTGAAGTTGGCTAGTGTTATTAGGTTATTGTTGGAGGATCTCAGGGTCCTCTGGGGGTTGTAGTGGGGATAGCGTTTGATCAGGTACTTGGGGCCAGTGTGGTTGAATGCTCGGAAAGCCACGGTTAGGATCTTGAATAGGATCCTTTTGTGCAGGGGTAACCAGTGGAGGGTTCTTAGGGCGGAGGAGGCTGAAGATCTTCTGGGGAGTTTAAGCACCAATCTAGCAGCCGAATGCTGAACACTCTGCAATTTTTTGAGAGTGGCTTTTTTCACACCTGCCAGGAGACCATTACAATAGTAATCCGATTAGGACCCAAAGGCCTCCAAAACCTCCTCGGGAGAAGGGTCGTTCATAAGCAGGTCCAAGCTGGCAATAACTAGAGACTTAAATAGCTCAGGATCAGTATATTACGCCATCTGATTCTGCGCCCCTTATCTTTGGTGCTCAGACCAGTCAAACCTGGGTTTCTTGCTCTTACCTCGAGGTATTAATAGTTGAAACACTATATGGTTATAATAACTGTAGCAGGTGTGTAGGACGTTTCCTGATTGAACCAGCTCTTCCATTTACCTTGAGAAAAATATAAAATCAATAGTTGACCCCTTTCCCCACTCTATAAAGGTGGGTTTTTGGCTAAAGCCTTGCTCTGCTAAAGAACCTAAATCTATTAAATCTGTTTGGCCGATGACTTATCAGCCGGCATCCTCTTTCATCTACTCCATATGAGTGGTTGGAATACACTTCTCTCCCAAAAGTATTCTCGTCAAGGCAGAGTTGACCTATCTTAACATTAAAATTGCATTCAACTATAATGTTAAAATTCTGCAACCAATGATGAGCTACGGTCTCTAGGCTAGTCAATACCTTAAATAATGCTGAAATTTGACAGCCCATATTGATCACTGAGGTACAAAAATGAATTGGAAAAATATTTCAATTTTGTGTTACCACAACCCATGCGACCCAAATACCCTTATGCTTAACAGAGAGAGCTCTAATTTTAAACAGATTTGTGTCACAAATCATAATATCTTCTTTGGGCTCTCCATCAAATGCCACCTATTGCGGGAAAATTGAAGCACTCTAACACATCCACAAACAAAAGGTTCACATGCACAAGATTCCTGAATGTGTCCACCACACTGCACCCAACCTTCAGCTGTGCTTGGTGTGGGGTTAGGTCAAAGGGCCTGACCCTGGCGGGAGTCAGCCAATTTATTTTTAATCTTGGGTACCCCGGTGCCCACATCTTTTGTTTTCCAAGTTGGGTGCCACAGGTGGAGCCCAAAGGGCTCTGTGACCCCTGTCTGCTCATCCGCCAGCACCTGTCTTGGATGGGGCGTGTGCCAACTGTTACTTTGCTCTTGCGTGGATGGGAGTGGCATTTTTCCGTTCCCCCGGAGGGTGAGAGCAAAGTTGTGCTCCCTGCCCGGGTGAGTGTGGGCAAGGAATAAAGTTTACAATACCTGCCGCACTCTCCCGGGCTTCTTGGACAGAAATTATCAAATAGATTTCGGGGATGGGTCCCCGGGGCCTTACACAGGGTCGGTAAGGGGTTCACATGACCTCTCCCCAAAATATAGTTTATGGCTCCGAGAATTGGGGTCCCAGGGGGACTCTAAGGCTTGAGGAGGGGGGAATCACATGACTCTCCCCATAGATTACCATATGGCACAGTGCTTAATTTGAGCGGGTGGTTTCCGGTACCGGCAATAAATTCTCAACATCAACACTAATGACAGTCCATCACATGGTTGTGCTGTCTGTCTAACTTTGAGATGAGCAAAACAATACTATTTAATATTCAATATACATTAAAAATAACAATTTAAACTATTCCACACCATTCTTATAGCTTCTGGAGGCCTGGAATGGTTTGAATTGTCATACTTGTAGTAGTGGGATGGTTAGTAGTTGCTTTAGCAATGATATTGGCAGTGCTGGCAGGAGCAATGCATGGTACATGCTGGAGTGGTCTTCTGAGAAGGGCCCTGGCACTTACATTTTTACAAATTAAGCACTGCTTAATCGGTCCCAGGGGATGGGGTCCACGGGGCCTCCAGAAGGCTAGGAGAGGCACGTCCCTTCCCAAAAACACAAAATTGCATCAACTCCCCAGCCCCTGGCCAATTCTAGGGGGCTTAATTTAAAAAACAAAATCAGACAGCCTTTAAAACCTTTTTTGTTTTTAAATCAATGCAGCATGTACCGATAAACAAAAATGTTTTTGGCCCTGGGGGTGACCCCCAACCAGGCCTAAACGGCAGGGTATCCCTATCCTTCCCCCATATGTTTTATATAACCTTTTTGTAGGACAGGGGACTGAGTCCTCAAGTCCTAAAAGGGCAGCTGCCACATCCTTACTATTGTGGTGGCAGACAATCAGATTAGAACTTTTGACCTGTTAAATTCGTGGATCTTTGTGGCATGATGTACACATACATTTTTAACCTTCATTTTTTTTCCTTCACACAACTGAACAGATGTAAAATAAATTTTAAAAAAAGCAAATGTTCTCGACCAAGATCTAGCTTTCTGTCAAATTTGGAGCAATTCCGTTCAGTCGTTTTTGGCTGTAGCTGTGTATCATTTTTGTATGGGAAATTGCACAGGGAAAACACATTGTTGGAGCACCCCCTTTTTATCAGTCCCTGATTGACATATCACCCCATAACTTTCAAAGAAGGAGCTGAGGTGGATGAACTTTTTTCTACAGTTTTGTGAACACTCGTCAAACGACGACAAAGAAGCAAAATAAAAAAACGATTTTCATATGAAAATATGGTCCTAACTATAATTACCCATTGGCAACTAAATTAAAACCAGCCATATTTCAGATATTAAGAAATCTGAACAAATGCTTAATGGATGGGGTTTTGTTCTCCTCATTCTAACAGTGCAGGAATTGACAAAATACTGATAACTTAAAAATGGAGACTAATCTTACCTTTAGTAACGCATTATCTGGTAGAGACAATATCTAACTGCAGATTCGTTATCTTAGAATTTCCCAAGCATCAGGCTGGTACCAGAAACTTTTGCTCGAGCAATACCCCTTGCAAGCACAGTCTGGTGGCTCCATTCGGCTCCACGTGACGTTGTTGGAGTCAATAGCATCGGTTATAACGTCGTGGTCATCTATTTAGGCGTCACCCAGGCGCGCGGACGTCAGTACTTTTGACTTTTACACACCAGAAGCGCAGAGCCATGAACTGACTGATGTAAGTGTGCGCCAAAACTAGGGCCTTAAAAAATGGTGTAACCCTAGCCATAACAAATAAGTCCGCAGAGCGGGGAGGCATGGGTGGGTCTGTAAGGAGTGTGCAGCCAGATATTGTCTCTATTGGATAATGCGTTACCGCAGGTAAGTAACTTTCTCATCTTATAGAGACTTCTAGCTGCGTATTCCCTAACTTAGAACAGATAACCAAGCCATACCCTCCTGGTGGTGAGCTGCGGACAAATTCCGCACACTAGAAAGTCCTGCAAAATTAAACGGGCAAAATGTCTATCCCTGCGGACCTGACTGTAAAGGCAGTAGTGCTTGGCAAACATGTACAAAGACGCCCATGTTGATGCCTGACAGATGACCAGGACACCTGTGGGAAACTCCTTTGCATGAAATAAGACATCTTGACTCAGGAGATCCATCAAATATAAGCAGGTTTATTCCAAATAACAGGACCCATCCAATCCTACAGCCAGCTCAACCTGTATCACAGTTTCTCTCTCACAACCGCCCCTGGTCCTGGAACCCACCTTCAAATAAGTACATTCCTTAACCTAGGTAACAGTAAGAACATTCCTACGACATAATAATGAGCTAGAGATGCCAGATGACACAGGCAAAGCATCTCTATGACAACCAGGATACCACACACCTCCCTCCATCAATAAACAAAAAAAAACACAAAAGCATGAGTTGATAATACATCATGAAGTATAATCTTTCAAATATTCTGGTTTCCTTTGAACCCTAAAAGATTTGCGTGAAGAATCAGACAACACAGTATCATCTCTCAATGTATTATCTGAATCCACACTAAAATCAGAACACACAAAGATCCTTCCTAAGTTCCAAATCTTATGATCATTAGTCCTTACAGCATTATTGAACACTTTAACTACGTATAGAGGTTCAGAGAAACTTACTTTAGAACCCGGAAGCCTTACAACAACCTTATCACCAATCCGGACTTCTGTACGTTTAGCAGATTTCCTTGCATCAAAATTCACCTTCCTATCTAGACACTTGTTCTCCTCTCTTTTCCTCCACCCTTCAGTGTTCTTTGTGACTGTGGAACCAAACACAGCATCTCCCAAACGTCGAACCCATGACGGTTCCACCTGAGTACAAGGAGCCCTGCCTTTAAAAAGAACAAAAGGAGACTGACCCGTTGAACTATGCGGAGTCATCCTATAATCTTCAATTTTTTTTTTAAACTTGCTCTTTCCAGTTTTTCCCAGAGCTTTTTGCTAAAGATATTGTCTCTTTAATCACCCTATTGAACCTCTCAACCATCCCATTCGTTTCAGGGTGATATAGGGAATACTTTTTATGTTTTATGCCTCTATCCTTTAGAAACTTCTCCATTTCTTTTGAGACCAGTTGTACCCCATTATCCGTTAAGATTGACTCTGGGAAACCCTCTCTACCCATGAGATTCTCAAGAAACCTAATCACATGAACAGTCTCTATACCAGAAGTAAACTGTATCTCAGGCCACCTTGAAAATAAATCCAAAAGCCCAAAAATATAATTTTGTTGTCCATTGAAATGAATGGGACCTACAATGTCCAAAGCTACCTCTTTCCACGGGCCACTTGGAAGTTCCCTGATAATCATAGGTTGAACTCTAACAATTTTTGACTTATCACTTGCTGCACACACCAAACAATCTCTAATAACTCTTTCAATTTGTATGTCCATTCCAGGCCACCAATACGAAGAACGAAGTCGATCTTTTGTCCTGGACATACCAGAGTGCAATTCATGAGCCATGTCCACCAAAACCCTCCTCATCTCTAAAGGAGGTATCAACCATGTCCCCCGTAGCAGAATACCATTATACACTCCCATCTCATCCTTCACCCCCCAAAACTTTGCAGCTTAAACTGACCCTGCATTTTTTTTTACTCCACCCATTCTGAATTAAACTCATTACTTCAGATAATACTGGATCTTGAGATAATTTATCCCTCCACTGATCCTCATCAATAATGCCAGGATCCACCAAACACACATGCGAGTCGCATTCAGCCCAATCATCTTCCACTTCGTCTTCACTATAACCCTCTCCCAGCCTAGAAAGAACATCAGCTACCGTGTTCTCCACACCAGGAATGTATTTTATCTTAAAATCATACTCTTTAACCCCTTCTGTGCCACGCCCTTTCCCCCTCCTGTGCCGGGCGTTGTATTAGTGGGTGGGGTTCATGACGAGATAGTCTCGTCATGGGCACAGCGCAACCGTGCTCCATGACGAGACTATCTCGTCATGGGCACTGAAGAGGTTAAGAGCTATGACCCACTTACTGATCGTTCCAGAAACTTGGTAAATACCCTTTTATTCAAAAATCTCACAAAGGGGTTTGTGATCCGATTTAACAACAAATTTGGTACCCCATAAAAACTTCTTTAACTTCCTCATAGCCCAAAATACAGCAAGAGCCTCTCGCTCAATTACCGAATAACGTGATTCTGCATCCTTAAGCCCTCTAGAAATGAAAGTAATAGTTTCCAAACCATTAACACCCACCTGTTGTAACACTGCACCCAACCCTTTAATACTTGTGCCCGTAGATACAACAGAAGTCCTTGAAGGATCAAAACTCTTAAGATTTGGTGCATTACAAAGCTTTTCTTTAAGCTCAACAAATTCTTTATCACACTCTCTTGACCATTTAAATTCCACACCTTTCTTTAAGAGTCCCCTCTTGCCCGAGCAATGTTCTGCAAATCCCTCAACAAATTTGTTATAATATTCAGCCATTCCAAAAAACTTCATCAGTTCTTCTCTTGAAGATGGAGGTGGCATATGAGAAATTGTGTTAACTAAATCAAGCTTTGGAGAGATACCAGCACCAGAAATCGTGTGCCCTAAATAATGAATAGAAGAGGTTTCAAAACAACACTTCTCTAATTTTATGGTTAGATTGGCATTCTCAAGTCTGTTTAACACCTCAAAAAGCACCTTCCTATGCTCCCTGTGATTCTTTGCAAATATCAAAATGTCATCCTGATAGACATAAACCCCATCACACCCTTCAAGAACTCTTTCCAGAACACGTTGAAACACAGATGCCGCCGACACGAAGCCAAACGGCATCCTAACAAATCTAAAAGTCCCAAAAGGTGTGATAAAAGAAGTCAAGTCCCTGGAAGACTCTTCTAGCTCAATCTGATGATATGCAGAAGCTAAGTCAATAGTGCTGAAGACTTTAGCCCCACCTACCAATGTGAGTAACTCAGAGATATTAGGCAGTGGATACTTATCCACAACCACCCACTTGTTTAGTTGTCTCAAGTCCACACATAAGCGTAGAGACCCATTGGCCTTGCGTGCAGCGACAACCGGAGCAAGCCACTCTGTGTTGGAGACTTCTTCATTTATTCCTCCATCTTTCAGTTTGTCCAATTCCTTCTTCATCTCCTCCCTCACTGCCAAAGGAACACTCCTAACTTTACAAGTAGAAGGTTGAGAGTTCGGACGTAGAGGTATGTTCAATTTAAAATCTTTAAGACATCCTAATTCCTCTCTAAATACTTTTGGAAATTTATGTTTAATGTCACTCAGAACACCCTCATCAGAATTTTGATGAACTGATTGAATTCTCTGTTTCAGAAAGATTGAAGAGGAACTTCCTGGATCCAACATAACCCCTAAATCTGCTTGATGGAACCAGCTAATGATACTGTCGCCCTTCTTGGAGACATACACCTTCCCTGATACATACCTTCCACCATATTCTATTAAACTTATAAAATACCCACACAGTGGTATAGGTTCACCCCCATAAGCCAAAGGGCGTATATCTGGTTTAAGTAACTTTACCTTCCCTGCAAGTTTTGTTTGATAAAATGTTTTTGAGACAATAGTAATTTTGGCCCCTGAATCAAACAGTACCCTTGTTGACTCACCCTCAACTTGTATTATATACAACGGACAAGACCTATGCTCCCCAAACTTATTTTGTTGAACCTCAGATTGAACCTGAACCACAATTTGACCACATACAAAGTCCTCTTCTTGAGACCCTGTCTCAACAGTTTTAACATTGGTGGGAGAATTTTTGGTTTTACAAACAACCGAAAGATGACCCTTGCGCTTACATTTCGCACAAATTGCCTTTAGTGCCGGACATTTTTTATCATTAGCATAATGCCCAAGTTTATCACACCTAAAACATTTCGGAACAAACTATTTTGTTTTAGTCTTAACAGCATCATCACCTTTAGAAATGCTTTTGCTACCATTGCCTTCTTTAACAGTTTGAACAGAGACTTTCACATAATTTCTTAAGGTGTCAACACACTTCAAAGAATGTTCAATTCTTTTCGCAACTTGCAAAACCTCATCTAAGGAGGGTTCATCTCTTAACCAGTGTTCGTCACAAACCTTCTCTAAGTTGCACCCCAACATAAACTGATCTCTTATTCTCTCTTCCAACAGCTGTTCAAATCTACAGGAAGACGCAAGCTTCCTTAGTTGCGTAACATACATTTCTACTGATTCCCCATCATTTTGGAGTCTCTTAGTGAACTGATATCTCTCAAGTATAGTGCTAACTTTCGGTAGATAATGATTATCTAATTTCTTTATACAAACATCATATTCATTTAAACCCCTGCTTTCAACAGCGGAGAGATCTGCTAAATGATCAAAAACATCTTGTCCCTCCGAACCGAGACAATGTAAGAGAAGAGCAGTCTTTCTCTCTGCACCAAGATTCATACCACAGACTTTAGCATATCGCTCAAAAACCTTCTTACACTTCTTCCACTTGATAGTGGGTTCACCCGGTTCCGATAAAAAAAAATGGAGGAGCAGTTACATTCTGCATGGTCCCTATAAGTAAATTGAAACTAGCGACAAGCAATCGTTAAATCCAAAACACCTAAAATCTGTTTTTCCCAATGGTAATTTGGAAATAATGGCACATTTCGCAAATATACAATGTAAGAAAGAATGCACCTATTAATGTTCTTTCAATTACGTTTCAAAACATATTACAATAAAACAATAGAACAGCAGATGGCAGTGTCACCCAAAATAATGATCCTCGAGTGCTGCTACACAAGCAGTAATAATTGTAGAGTCTTTCATTTGAATCCTTTTTAAATAAGAAAAATATACCGTGTACATTTTCTCCTAAAAATAACAAGAAAATAGAAGGAAAAAAAACCTCCTTGTCCACTTATGCTCCGCCGTAGAACCAGTTACCACACTATGAGTGTTCTCACATAGCGTGACAGACTTGATTGAACACCGAGGGTGCTAAACGCTGACTTGGTGATAATTCATACACATGCAGGATCGTCTCCCCAGCTCACCGTGTTTCTATCCACAACGAACAACTGGTGACAAGAGTCTTCCTTGCAGTTTGACCGGACACTTACTAGAACAAAAAAACAAAAACAAAAAACTTCTGTTTTGATTATTCTTCACTCTCCCGTGTCGAATCTGCCATTAACCTTCTCTCCCTTGCGAGGAATCTGCCGCCAGTGACACACACGCACTTATGACAAAGACTGATTCCAACAAACGTGCTTACGCACACACGAATGACGACACTGATAGTCCACCGAATCCCCTTGCAAGATTCGACTACGTCATCATTTGCGCAGCGAGATCGAAGAAAGAAGAGCTCCTCTTGGGGCAACGAAGACAAAAACGAAGTCGGTGCTTCAGTTGTAGGCCCCACGAAGAAAAGCTTGAAACATCTAACGGCACACAAGGAGAGACTACGCTTTACAGCACATCAACCAGGTAGGATGCCCAGCGAATCTAAAAGCGAGGATACTTCTCCAGAGGAAAGCGTTTCTCTTTTACTTTAGAAGTATACAAATTAAAATACTAGGGACGAGCCCGTGACGATTACATAATACCGATTATGAACTTCACGGCGAAAGCTCCCAGCCCCTGAATCAATAACACAGTACCTTGTTAAAATATAAAAGCAGAGCGTTGTGGATGTTGGGTCCTCTTTATGTCCAGCTGCCGAATACGCCAATGTGGGAAACTCCTTTGCATGAAATAAGACGTCTTGACTCAGGAGATCCATCAAATATAAGCAGGTTTATTCCAAATAACAGGACCCATCCAATCCTACAGCCAGCTCAACCTATATCACAGTTTCTCTCTCACAACCGCCCCTGGTCCTGGAACTCACCTTCAAATAATTACATTCCTTAACCTAGGTAACAGTAAGAACATAATAATGAGCTAGAGATGCCAGATGACACAGGCAAAGCATCTCTATGACAACCAGGATACCACAACACCCTATGCCAAGGCCGTAGTCACAGCCTTTCCCCTGGTGGAATGGGCTCTGAATCCCTCAGGGGGCTGCTTCTTAGCCAAAGCATAGCAGACCTTTATGTAGAGAAGGACCCAGCAACAAATGGTCCTTTTCTGCACTGCCTGACCTTTCTGAGCTCCCACATACCCCACAAAGAGTTGGTCTCCACCGAACTCCTTTATACGGTCAAGGTAGAACGAGAATACTGTTATTTTGGTCCAGACGATGGAGCTGCTCCTATTCTTCAGAGGGATGCAGAGGAGCACAAATGTGGGCAGCGTGATGAATTGACCTAGATGGAGTGGGGTCACCACCTTTGGAAGAAATTAAGCCAGGTGTGAAGTGCCACCTTATATGCAAAAGTCATCATGTAAGGGGCCTTGCATGATAGAGCCCGCAACTCACTGATTTCCCCGATGCTGTGACCACTGGACCTTCAGATCCTACTGCAGAGCCAACATACACCATCTGGCATGCTTTACCAACAGGATGCAGGAGGGCATGAGGCCCAACAGCCTCAAAGTCAGTCCCACGAAATCCAGGATTGAGGCTGAAACATCTGAACCATTACCTGACTATCCTGGACTCGCTGCTATGGAGGATAGGACCAAAACTGCTCAGTGTCCAGAACAGCTCTTAAGAAAGGGAGCATCTGAGAGGAAGTCAGGTGTGACTTAGGCACTTTTATAGAGAACTCCAGCAAATGCAGGAGGTCTGCCGTAGTCTGCAGGTGGGAGACGACAGCCTGGAGCGAGGACGCCTTCAACAGCCAGTCGGAGAGTTAGGGGAAGACTGAAACCCCTAACCTGCACAGATGAGCTGAAACCACCACCATCACCTTGGTGAACATTTGATGGGCACTGGTAAGGCAAATGGGAGCACTATAAACTGAAAGTGCTCGTGGCCAACTTGAACCACAGCTAACACCTGTGGCCTGGCAGGATGAGAATGTGAAAATATGCATCCTGCAGGTCCAAAGCTACCATCCAGTCGTCTTGGCCTAGGGCAGACAAGCCCTGAGCTAAAGTTAGCATCCTCAACTTCTCCTTCTTGAGGAAGAGATTGACGGTCCAAAGATCTAAAATGGCCCGTAGCCCTTTGTTATTTTTCCGAATCAGAAAGTAGCGGGAAGACCAGCCACTGCCTACTTCTGAAACTGGGACACTCTCTATAGCCCCTTTGCCAGTAGAGCTGTAACTTTCTCTTGGAGCAATTTTAAATGATCCTTCACCAGCCATTTTTGAATTGGCAGACTAGGAAGATGAAAGGAAAGGGAGAGAACCGTCCTCTTAAATTATCTACAAGACCCACTTGTCTGTTGTTATGGACCTCCAGTGGGGGAAATGATGATAGATTCTCCCTCCCACTGGAGTGGTGTGGTCTTTCAGGGTCAGACTAGGAGTGCCTGGAGGCTGCGACGGCCGAGGGCAGGGTGGCTGACTACTTCTGGCTTCCATTCCTAGGATGGCATAAGCTGCGTCCATGTCCCCGCACAACTTAGGAAGTCTGTGCAGGACGGTGACTGCGATAGGGTTGGCATGGCTGGAATTCCCATCTGTTGCCATGAAAGGGGCGAAAGCTAGACTGGCCACAAGATGGTGTAGAAAGGCCCAAGGATCTGGCCGTAGCACGAGAATCCTTGAACCGTTCTAGGGCCGAGTCTGCCTTCTCACCAAACAGATGGGAACGATCAAAGGGCAAGTCCATCAAATTAGCCACACCTGATAGTGAATTAAGCTGCATCTCACCCATCCTTAACTGCCTGGCAGGGCACAGCCTGGGCCTCCTTCGGGACTTGTGACAGCACTTGTGCAACAGTCTCCCAAAGGGAATGGAAAAAACAGCCCAATAAGCATAAAGTATTCATCGACCGCAATGCCAGGCGGAGGAAGAAAATATCTTCTTCCCAAGTGTTTCATCCTCTTGGATTCCTTGTCCGGAGTTGCAGAAGGGAACGCACCCTGGGAGGGAGAAGCCTGCACCATCAAGCTTTCTGGGGTGGGGTGTTGGCTGAGGAACTTTGGGCCGCCCGGAGCCGGGCGATGATGGCGGGCAACTGTCCAGTTCAGAGGATCATCTGTGCTAGGCTTGGACTACATGCCTAGTAGGACATCTGATAGTGCTTCATTAAAGGGCAACAGGGGTTCAGAGGGTGAAGCCCCAGGCTAAAGCACTTCAGTCAGGAGATTAGTCCTGACCTGCACCGAGGGTAACTTTAGTCCAAGGACCTCAGCTGCCCCCTTTCCCACCATGGCATAAGAAGCCCCCTCCTCCAAAGCCACATATCTGGAGATGTGTCCAGTCTAGTGACTTCCCTAAGTTCCTGATACAAGTTCATATGCTCTGCAGACATATCCTAATGTTCTAAAGGGTTCATAGACCCCTCCCAGTCCTCTACCGTGCCTGAAAAATCATGAAAATGCTCAGGTGACAACATAGAACCCCTGGGTTCTACAGGAATTGGCATCGAGCGACGCCAATCTGACTCCGTGTCGTTGGGGATATGGATGGGGCTGGAGTTACTGGTGGGCACCAGCGGCCCCAAAGGCACTGTCTGACGCGGGGAAAGGTCACATTGGCACGACCGGTGTCATCCCGGATCCGGAATCCGATCTCCGAGGCCTCATCGGCCCAAAGGCTCACCAGAGGGGTCAGCCCGTGGCGCATGGCCTGATAAAACTCTTTAATTTGAGTGGGAGTTGCTCTGGCTCCTGGAAAGAGAGGGAGGTGTGAAGCCAAGACTGGCTCCGGCTCTGCAGAACTGTGCATAAAGCGTCAGTGCGACTTACCTCTTTTGTCGACGGATGAGAGCAGAGGTGAAGATAAAGTCCGCTTAGACTGCTTCTTCTTACGTGTGCCTCTTCTCTGAGTATCTCGAGGGCGTTTGAGTGGGAGGAAGAGGACTTGGGGCTCCAGGAGCAGTCCCACGATGTCCTCTTCTTCGATCGGGATGTCCGCAGAGTCTTTCTGGATGGTATCGACTGCCGGGCTGCAAGAACTTTCAAAGCCCGCTTCCGCAAGGCCTTCAGAGCCATGGCCCAACAGTCTGAGCACAACTTCGAGTTGTGGTCAGGCTTGAGACACCATAAGGCAGACGAGGTGTCGATCGGATCGGATGGTGCGGTGACAGCCGCCAAACGTTTTGAAACCTATCTTCCTCAACGACATACCTCAACACACGATGGAAAAAATCTTGAAGTCAACAAAAGGTTAAAAAAAAAACTGTCAAAAAGCAACAGAGGGGTTGCTCTTCCCGGACCAGCGCTTAACTGGCTCAGAAAGAAAAGAACTGACTTCCGCGCGCCTGGGTGGCGCCTCCCCAAATGGATCCACCCAACAGCGTGCGCAAGGGGTAATGTTCAAGCAAATGTTTCCGGATACAGCCTGATGCCTGCGAAATTCTATGGTAAGGAATCTGCAGCTAGAAGTCTATCACATATGCTGAGCTACTGGGTATGCCAATGCTTTTTTCAATTTCATTACTTTTAAAGGCAGTGCCAGCATTTGCCCACACGGATGCAGGTACTGTGAGAAGTGATGGCAGGTACCTACTCTCCAAGATCTCTATTTAAAGAAATACAGCAAGATAGGTGGCAGCAGCCTGCAAGGGCAGAGAAGACCCTTCACTGCTTGACAGTGATGTGCGATAAGCCATAATGGAATGCAAACATTGTAGAAACTGTTTCAGCTCTATTCTTTAGTAAAAGGTGGAGCCACGAGGAGGGAGAGGAATACGCGGGAGAGAGAGCATGGAAACAATGGAAGGCTAAAGAAAAACTAATTATTCCTTCAAGTTAGTGGAAAGATATAACTCATACAATCAAAACACTGAGAACAAAATGCTCCTACAAAGGACAAACAAAAGAATATGGATGAAAGAAATCAAATTTGGAGCAGACACTTGAGACTGACAAAGATATTCAATCATTAACAAGGGACTGACCCAGAGCCCACTCTAATTATATTTTATGTACCTGAAACAATAGGTTTGCCAACAAACATCCCAACTGTTCCTCATTACTTTAAGCCTCCCCTTGTCTCTCTTGAGTGCGTGGAGAAGGAACAGCTCTGAGTCTGAATCTAGTTTACAGGTTACATTCCTCTTCCGTGGCGTTCTCCACAGGTATCCAGTTATTTTCCTTACAATAAAAAGAAAAGCTGAGCTTTTATTATCTTGGACTACAAGAAAGACATTCCATGCAATGTCTTGAGGAGTTAACCTTGGAATCTTCAGATAATAGAAAGATTTTTCGGACTGCTGAATACAGAACTTACTAGAACTACGTTTTCGCATTACATGATTTCTTGCATGACAAATTAAAAATTTCAGAAGAGAGGCTAATGCCTCTTGGTTACACAATATGTGTTTAAAGCTTCACTACTAAAATTATACACACAAGTATAGAGTGTGAACAGATACAAAATCAGAACAGTTGTAATATGTATTTATATCTATATGTGTTAAAGCTGTTCTCTTTAAAAAGAGAGACAAGAAAGGAAGACAGGAGAGCAGAAAGAGACGGTAAGGTAAGTAAGCCAGTTAATTAAGTAAGACCAAACAGAAGACCAAGAGCAGTCTCTTCTCTATTACATTCCCTTTTCCTGCCCCGGTTCGTGTTTACTCATTCATATTGAATCTGTAAGAAAACTTGGTGTCATAGTTGACACAAATCTATCTGTCAACCTCCAGGTTAATAGGACTGTGTCCTCTTGCTTTTGGATCATATGGACCCTCAGAAAGATATTCCCAAACTCCAGCTGGTACAGAATCTGACAGCAAGACTGGCATTAGACATCCCTAAATACCATTCAATTTCGGCTGCCATCAAGAATTAGCATTGGCTTCCAGCACAAAAAGAATTATATATAAAGCCTTGTGTATTGTGCATAAGGCACTACACAAATCAGGACCAGAGGGAATCAAGAACATCTTCCACCGGTATGTCTCTATCAGGCAATTACAATCAGCCAATAAAAATTGTCTGGTTGTCCCAAGATCCAGAAGGTGACGATGGGGAGGAAGACCCTTCTCGGTCTTAGCGGCCAAGCTTTGGTACACTCTTCCTCTATCTATATCCGGCTTAGAGTTACATCTTCCTTTTCGCAAGGCCTAGAAGACCTGGCTTTTTACCTTGGAAATGTGTTCTTTCATACTCTGATCTCAGCAGATAGCTGTAACTGTTGTAGCGCCTAGACGCCTAAGGGTATTTGTTTGCGCTATATAAATGGTTCAGTTATTCATTCATTCATATTAAGAAAGTGCTAGAAGAGTTCATGAGACACGTTCCATCAGAAGTGGAGCTCAGGACTCGTGTATGATTTACCACCTCTACCTCTCCTACCTTGAGTTCTGAGGAAAATCAGGAATGACTGCGCCCAAGTCAATCTAGTGGCTCCAGATTGGGCTAGAAGACTGTGGTACTAGAACTTCTGAGCATAAGCATATGTCCTACAATCAGGCTGCTGCTTTGGGAGGATATTCTGTCCCAGTATTGTTACAGAGTCCATCATCCAGACCTGCATAATCTACACCTCCATGCATTGAGATGGAGCAGCATCAGTTGACTGCTTTTGACCTCCCTTCCGAACACGTGGATGCTATTCTAGTGGTCAGATGCCCATCTACAGTATCTTCCATGGATTGAGATGGAGCAGCATCAGTTGACTGCTTTTGACCTCCCTTCCGAACACGTGGATGCTATTCTAGTGGTCAGATGCCCATCTACAGTATCTTCCATGGATTGAGATGGAGCAGCATCAGTTGACTGCTTTTGACCTCCCTTCCGAACACGTGGATGCTATTCTAGTGGTCAGATGCCCATCTACAGTATCTGTTAAAGTCAGACGCTGGGATAAGTTTGCCATCTGGTATAATTCCTGTCATAAAAGACTCATTGCAAGCAGCGTTGTTGAATGTTTTGTTTTTGTGCTGGTTTTAGTTCATTAGTTCAGCAAGGACTCGACACAGCACTGTAAAAGGTTATTTGTTGGCCCTTTCAGTCTTTTGCATTTGCCGAACCAACCAACCTTGCTTAAATCATCTACTGTGATGAGTTTTCTTAAAAGTATAGTTTATATGTCCCCACCCAAACCTTTTTTGATGCTGCAGTGGGACCTTAATTTGGTTCTCAGATTCCTTAGATGTACCCCATCTGAGCTGATGCACAGCTGTCCTTCGCATGTCCTGACTTTTAAAACAGTCTTTCTCATTGAGATAACTTCAGTGCACAGCGTATGTGGCCTGTTAACCCTCCATACACTAATAATGTTCTATCCTTTTATCCGGATTTCACTGCAAATGTGCAGGCAGCGCGAAAGGAGTTTCAAAATGTCAAGAAGGTACTGCTTAAAGAACGGATCCCGTATGCGATGCTTTATCCAGCCAGGCTGCGCATTGGGGAGGCAGCGGATGGCAGGATTTTCACGAGTCCTAATCACGCGATGGAACACACCAGGTCTCTGAAACATCAGCGAAAATCCCCGGACCAGACGTCGGACGTTGATGAATGAACAGTAAGAGGGGCTTTGCCCCGCACATGGGCTTGGTCCAACTATCAGACTATACGAACTGAGTGGATTGTTTGAATCACTTGCTTGCCGTTTCGCTGCTTTACTGTTATTCTATATTTTCATCCTCATGTTGAACTCTGATATGCGTGCATGCTGTAGTCTGCACCATGGGGGTTCTCCTTGGCTCTCGTTACACTGCGCAAGTGTTTGTCTCTACATGTGGTAAACCGAGAGGCTACCTGAGCTATCCTTTGCCCCGCGCTGACCTGCGGTTGGCGGCGGGCATCTTAATTGATAGTTTTATCTAATGTGATTTTGCTGTGAACTATGAGATGGCTCTGGTGGTGGGAAGGCATTAAATATTGGCGGCCCCCTCCCTATTAGATCTGGGAGTGGTTTTTCGCCGCTACGCCTCCAATGGGTATTCCCCGCCTGAGGCATCATGGTTTGTTTTCGTTTGTTGGGGTGGAAGGTTTTTAAGGGGCAGGTCTTTGGCGAATTGGGGTTACTCAAGTGGGCGGGGGGAGGGAGGGGGGGGGGGGACTGTTTTCAGTTTTCCAGTCATTGGCATGCAGATTGGGGATGCATTGACATCTTAAATTGGTGTTGCTTAGGATACAGGTGTGTAGGGACAGCAAATCATAAATTCCGTCTTGTTTACTGCTATAGATAAAGGGTGAACTGAATAAATGTGTAACTTGGAATGTCTGAGGTTTGAATACACCTAAAAAGACCAGACAAGTATTAGCGCAACTAGATAGACAGAGTGCAAATAGCTTTATTGCAGGAAACTCACCTACATAAACAAACTGAAGGTGCTGTGGCGGGCCGATGGGCGGCCTACCTGCTTGCTTCATCGTATTCTACATATGCTAGGGGAGTTCTTATTTTAATAAAGAGGGGGGTGCCGTTTACACCTGTAAAGACTTGTGTGGATACTGAGGGCCGCTGGGCTATGGTGCAAGGCACGTTGGGAAGGGTATTGGTGATGATAATCAACACATATGGTCCAGTGGTAGACGATGCAACGCCCTTCTTGCAAATGATTAGTGTGTTACGAACCTGGCCGGAGGCTGCACTTATCTGGGGGGCGACCTCAATACACACCTCGACCCACGTGTGGATAAATCCAATCCAGTTGGGGCACGCATGGTTAAAGTGGCACAATGTATACAGGATGTCATGTTGGAAATGGGGTTGGTGGATGCCTGGCGCCTGCGCCATGGGGATGTTCTAGAGGGGTACACACATAACCCCAGCATTTAGCAGCTGGTCTAGGTTGGACTACTGGCTGCTCAGTGCGGACGCTAATGGCTTGGTGGAGGAGGTCCACACGCTCCCGAGGACTTTGTCTGACCAGAATCCTGTGGTGATGGACATGATCATACTGGTGAACCCACATCGACCATTCACATGGCGCTTTCGAGCAGATGCACTGTTGGACCCGCTCTATGCTGAGAGTATTAAGACTGCTATTATACCGTATTTTGAACAAAATGAGGGCTCTGTCGACAGCCAGGCGATCCTTTGGGACGCCTTCAAGGCGACGATCAGAGGGGTTTGTATAAGCACCTCAGCGGGAATCCTTAAAGATATACGGGGACAATTACATAAGATTGAGCAGAAGCTTGGGGATCTTGAATCCCAATACAATAGCGTACCATCCATTGAGATTTTGAACCAAATACATGAACACGTAGCAGAGTATCACTCCTTGGTGGACACGGAAACAAAATATTTATCCAAGAGGCATGTAGCTAGGGCTTATGGTGAGGGAGGAAGACCAGGGAAAGCGTTGATACATAGACTTTAAGAACGACTGGACAATCCCCCGAGTGATCATATAATTAATGATGCTGGTGTGGCTCACTATTCTCAAAGCGCCATAGTGGAGCAATTCCGTAGTTTCTACTCCTCTCTATATAAAGACGGAGGCATGAATGACGAGGCTATGAATGATTACTTAAGTGACACGGCCTGTGCATGGCTCTCCGATGACCACAGGAAATATTTAAGTTTGCCTATCGAAGAGAGTGATGTCAGGGAGGCCATTTTATCATTGCCTAATTATAAAGCTCCTGGGCCAGATGGCCTAACGGCAGAATTTTAGGCGTACGCGGATCTCCTCATACCACACCTGCTTGAAGTATATGCGCAAGCGCACGAATCGGGAAGATTACCCCCATCGATGCGACAATACTTAATTAGAACGTTGCTGAAGAAGGACAAATCCCCTTCGCGATGTGACTCCTATTGCCCGCTATCACTGATAAATTTAGAAGCTAAGATATTGGCGAAGATTATGGCCACCAAACTACAGCCCCTAATGTCACTTCTAGTGCTCCCAGATCAGGCTGGGTTCATACCGGGCCGCTCTACTTCCTTGAATCTGCGCACCATGTTTGCTATGTTCCACGTGCCCAATCCTGAGTTGTCGGCAGTCACGGTGTTATTAGATGCTGCGAAAGCATTTGACTCCTTAGAATGGAAGTACATGTGGCACATCCTAAACAGAATGGGGATCCCTCCCATATTTGTCCGTGGGATACAGATCCTTTATACTGAAGTCTCTGCGAGGGTTAGGTTGGGAGGACTCACGTCAGAGCCTTTCGGCATCGAACGCGGCACTAGGCAAGGCTTTCCCCTGTCCCACCTACTCTTCGCTATAGTTTTAGAACTGTTGGCGTTTAAAATTAGACACACCCACAGAGCTGCTGCTCTAAAGTTTCAGAATAGGCTGGTCGGAATCTCCCTATACGCGGACGACATGGTCCTATATGTTCGCGAACCACAACGCTATTTATCCCAGGTTATCCGGGAATACATCAAATTCTGCCTATTCTCGGGTCTTCAGATAAATTGGGAAAAATCTGTTCGTATTCCCCTAACAATCACCGCCCCGCCCCAGATCGAATTCCCCCTAATGTGGTCCGAAGAGCCAGTTAAGTACTTGGGGGTGTGGATCCATCGAGATCATGAGGTAGTGATCAGAGAGAATTATGGCAGGGCATACTCGGTGTTAGTGCAGCAGATTGACCGCTGGGTCAGTTTGCCGCTGTCCTTGGCAGATCGAATAGCATTGATCAAAATGGTCGTTCTCCCTAAGTTTTTATATCTCTTTTGCAACATTCCTATCCCATTGACAAAGTATTTTTTTAAAACAGTTCAAACCCAACTATTGAAGCTGGTATGGGGGAATAAACAACCGAGGATAAGCTGGCACACACAGACGTTGACATATGAAAAAGGGGGATTCAATGCTCCGGATTTTTATGTCTATTACTTATGTGGGCAGGCTCAATATGCGTACTTCTGGTTCAAGCCACACGCTTTCATTCCGCATGTAGCGGTAGAGGAGGGGGATGCGCACCCGATACCACTGAGGAGCATCATTACTCACATCAACAGACAGACGCCTAAATCAGAGATAAACACAATAGATGCCACTATTATAGTGTGGCAGGAGATTGGGAAGCGAACACACAAACTTCCTCTGTATGCCCCAACATTACCTATAGCAGGGCACGCTGCCCTATCAGTAGCCCGTGAGCGCGGTCCTCTAACAGCTCTTGGAGAGGCAGACATCACACTTATGAGTGACCGATATCCGGAGAGCAGGTACATCACGGGTGGAGATTTGGCCTATATAAAAAATCCTACGCCTTTATTTCAATACACTTGTTATAGACTTCGCCGAGCAATGAAAGACCACTACACTAGTTTTCCGGAGGAATCAGAAACGCTGCAAGCGTTGCAAATGATACTAATAGCCCCAAACCGAAAGAAGCTGGTAACCAAGTTGTATAAAGCAATTCAGGGGGACATAGTCAGCGAGGCGGACAAAAGTATGGAAAGGTGGAACACGATGGTAGCCCCCCTGATTACTGACACAGAATGAAAACAGATTTGTATGTTGACGGGCAGACTCACGTCAAACTGCAATTTGCGTATCATTCATTTAAAATGTATTCATCAAGTATACCATACGCCTAAAAAGTTGCACAGAATAGGTTTGAGGGAGTCGGCCTGCTGCAGGAGATGTGGATTGGATGGGGTGGATTTTCTCCCTTTGGCATGGCAATGTGCGCTAGTATTCCAATATTGGGAACAGGTGATTAGTCTTATAATTACCATGACCGTCCAGGGGCTTCAGTGCACCCCAAAGGTGTGTCTGCTTGGATATGTTCCCCAATTGACAGCTGTGGTGGGCAGGTTCGTCAGAGTAGCCCTGCTGGTGGCTAAACGGAGGGTTTTATTCACATGGGACAGCCGGCTGAGCCCGAAAGTTGCTTTGTGGCTTAAAGACATGGTTTATTGCCGTGAACAGCTGGAACTGTATGCAGAAGAATTACCAACATCCTCTCGCCCTAAGGATATATGGGCTCCTCTGCGAGAATATCTCCAGGCACAGAGCGAATCGAGTTTGGTGCAACCATAAAAGAACTGATGCCTCCTCGGACTCTTACAAACACTCGGACAAATGTATCATTGTGGTAAGGTCGGAATGTGCTGAATCTATGTATGCAACACAGAAGTCATTGAAGATAAGCAAAAAAAACGTCATTGACTGGGATGTTTTATAATTGATGCATGGTTATGTTGTTCTGTGTTATTTTCTTTCTTTTTGAAGTGGTGGGGAAAGTCCTTTTCTAATGCATCTGTAAGTGACATATTTTGTATCACATTGCTTATACCCAATAAAACCTACAAAAAAAAACAAATCCCTCCATACACTACCTCTTTCCCAGACAAACTGGTTTTGAGGACCAGATTGGCATTTCTGCCAAGGTCTGTGACTCCCTTTCATGTCTGCCAATCCATCACTCATCAGCATTCTTTACTACACCTCACCCCTCAAAAGAAGAGAGACTGCATTCCTTGGACTCCAAAATAGCCTTGGGTTTCTGCATTGGTCGCACCAGGAACCATCAGGTGGACGATCATCTTTTTGTGGGGTTCTCTGGGGAAAAAGAATGCAGAAAAGGGACTATGGAGCCTGCCACAGATTCACCGTCTTTAATGACCACCATTTGGGGGGACAGCAGCTGTCCACATTCCCAACCGCTGTGATTGCATAAGGCTCACTTTTTCCTCACAACTGTTCCTGTAAGGAGTCTTCTAGCCTTTTCTGCAGTCGCAGCAGGAGTCATCATGGACATGCATTTCATCTCATTTGCCTGCTAATGAGGTCAGTTGCGGGTCAGCAATGTTCTTTGTTATTTTTCGTTGTCCTCTTTATTGCAAGCCTCGGCAGGCCTGAGAGGGCTCTTGCTGTCTCATTTCAACCCTTCATAATCCTGGCACTCTCTCTAGAATCATAGTGAAGAGGGTGCAGCCTCCTAGGACCAAGCCACACGCGGACTTCCCAGTTCTATTCAGCCCTCACAAACTGCTCCAGTAAAGCACAGCAATTTATTTATGTATGCCGGACTAGGACTGCAAATATCTCACTCTATAGACAATGTAGGAAGAATTGTGTGAAGCCAACAGAGAGCTCTCAGTCAGTCGCCATCTTGCTTGATCGCCATGCCATGTGCCTCAGAAACAACACTATTAAGAATGTTCAGAAAAGGACAGACACCAAAGGAACAAAAGAAAAATGCCAAACGAAGCATGTGAAAAACAGAAGTGGTGAAAAATGTGATGAGAACACAACAATCAAAGTAAACTCTGTCCTAAATATTTCCAAAGTGCAATAGACTAAACTGATGCAAAAAGAACAAATGTTGGACAGAATGCAGAACAATGTCATACATTCATCCCAGTACAGAGATCTGGGCCTAAATCCATTGTTTCTTTGCTCACCATGCCATTCAAGTTTGGACCCAGCCATATGCAAATCAGTCTTGAACCTGTGCCCAATGGGAACAGTCCAGCCCGAACTTCCAGGCCAGGTCCGCCCTGAACTGGAAACAAGCATCCTAGGACCGGTTTCAGGCTTTCAGCCCTCATCAGCCAGGCTAGCTTGACTCCAGTGGCATGGACAGCACAGGACCCACGTCTGGGCATACCTGTCCCACTCTGGGTGACAAATGCAAAAAGAACAATTGATGGACAGTATGCAGAACAATGTCATACATTCACCCCAGTACAGAGACCTGGGTCTAAATCCATTGTTTTTTTGCTCACCATGCCATTCCCAGGATGCTTGTTTCTGGTCCAGGGAGGACCTGGCTTGGCAGTTCGGGCTGGACTGTTCCCATATGGAACAGGGTCAAGACTGATTTGCATATGGCTGGGTCCAAACTGGGGTGGTGTGGAGAGCAAAAGAATTATGGACTAAACCCAGATCCTTGTTACTGGGGGTGAATGTTTGCATTATACAGCATTCCGTCCATCAATTGTTTCTTTTGCATATAGACAAAACTGATGCATACATTTTAACAGAAAGGGTTATTTTCTAAAACTAGTGATTCCCCAAAAATTTGAACTCCATTTTCATATATAAATACCCTAACAACTTAAATACAATTCTTGGATGAACTTAATAAAGGAAAGATCTGAGATGAATTTTGTAGGAGGCTGGCTTAGTGTATGGTGCTTACGTATGTATAAGTGTAGCACCCTGCACTAATCCAGACAACCCTTATGATGATTTTAGTGGTCTTACACAACCTTAGAAAGTTCTCCAAGTGGTAGTTGTGGAGAGCAGCGTTCCGGCTTACTCTAAAAGGAGGGTAAAGCAGCTTGTTTTATCAGTACTTCATCTTATGATGCAGATTAAGTGAAAAAGAACCACGCAGTGCAGTTATCAAAATAGTTTTTTTTTATAAAACACTCACAACACATTGCAATATATCCTACCTGGAGATATAACCTCAATACACACAAATACTTTGGAAATGGCACACGTAAGTAGCACAAATACGCAGTGGTCTCCAGAGGGAGGGAGACCAAACTATATGCAAAAAAAGCAGAATGCAAACCATGATTTAAGTCAAGACTGGACCCAGAAGACGTAGAAGAGTCGAGGACTCAAGGACCCACCCAAGGTGAGTATCTAGGAACCCCACTGGGGCCATGTGCAGTGTGAGAACACAACCATGTACTCAATGCAAGTCAATGGGTAAGTCGCGGTTGTAGTTTTAAAGAAAAAGGACCCTTTCCAGCGGACCCTGAAGACACCCCATGGAAGGTTGGGGAGTCACCCACCCGTGGATACCCCAGGAACCAGGATACCTAAACCAGTGAAGCAGGGTGCATAGTTGCAAAGTGAGGTTGGAAACCACAGTAGACCACAATGGAGGAATTCAGCAAAGATGCTGCTGGCGAAGAAATTGAAAGAGTTCGGTGGGGCCCAAAGGTGGATTCAAGATGAGAGGTACCTGCAAGCAGAGGGAACAGAGTCTCTGCCACTCAGGAGTGTCCAGGAGGCACGGAGACGAATGCCCACTGATGTCAGCCCTTGAAAGTGGTCTCCCTTAATGTTAACAACCTGACACATTACGTCAAAGAAAAGAAAATCCTCACCTTCCTCCTCCAGGAGACCCATCTCTAGTCAGCGAAAAGTGAAAAGTTGAGAGGCTGGGTGAACCGGGTCATATATGCCAGTATTCTGCCTCCACAGCAGGTGCAACAGGGAGCTGACCACTCTCCTAAGAAATGTGGGTTCACTATCCTTGTCCACAAACGTATTCCATTTAAACTACTCCAAACTTGGATGGACAATGAAGGTCGATATGTCTTCTAAAAATTGTTAATACAAGGGACACATTTTACCCTAGGCTCCATCAACGCCCCTTTGGAAACCAAAACTGATTTTCTCTCCCAACTCGGTAGGCTACTCACATCCTTTGGTTCCACATGGGTGGCCATCGGCGGTGACTGGAATGTGATTCCAAATCCCATCCAGGACCGTTCGAGCAAAAGAGATTCATCACATTCAATACAGAAGTGCAATGGTAGATCTGATAGGCGACCATGCTCTACAAGAGTCATGGAGGCTGTTGCGCCCTTGAGAGAGGGACTACACGTTCACCTCCTGCCCACAATATCCGTACCCGAATTTATTATTTCCTTTGTACCCCTCTCTTGCTTCAACAGCTGACGGGTGTGTATTATTCCCTGAGGGATTTCGAACCATGATATTATAGACGGACACCTCAAAATTGGGTTGTGACTGCCCCATGAGGCATGTGATGCTTAAACACCTCTTATTACCATGATCCCTAAGTGAAAAGGAGTCTTGTAGATCACGTTAAGTGCTATCTGGAAGACAACAAAGACTCTGTCTGCTATGCACACACTTTGTGGGGTGCTGGTAAGGCCGTGGTGAGGGGACAACTGATGAGAAATTGCACTGTGGCCAAACAAATGAAGAATATCAAAACGCCAGCTGAAACTCCAGATCTGGTCGTTGACCTCAGCACACTCCACATCTCCAACTCGAGGGCTCCTAAGGGATCTATTGTCTGCCAAATTGCTACTGAACACTTTTTACACAACAGAGGCTGAGAAATACCTTTTTCATATTCGAAACAGCATTAAGAGCATGGAGAATAGGTGGCCGAACTCTGCCAAATAGACCCCTTTCTAGCAAAGCCTGCTATTCGGGGCCCGGACAGACACCTCTTGACTATGCCAAGAGATAATGGCAGAGTTTCAGGAATTTTATGAGAACTTGTATAGACTTCAAAACAGGATTCCGTCCAGGAAGTGGCACAGAATCTGCCCTCCTTGCCATCTGGGATGACCTTTAGAACACAGGTGACCGGAACGGTGTTGCTGCACTACTTCTCTTGGACCTCCCCAGCTTCCTTTGGCACGATTGACTATGACACTCTAATGCAAAGACTCTATGAAGCCGGCATAGAGGGGACTGCTCTCCACTGGATCACATCCTACCTTCGCAAAAGAACTAATGTCATCCATACCCCCTTTTCTCGTCCAGACCGTACTTCACAAAAGCAGGGGTCCCTGAAGGCTCTATCATCTCGCCCATGCTTTTCAACATTTACAGTAAGTCATTACCGGCGCAGATCAATCAATTTCACTTCACATGCTATAACTATGCAGATGACACACAAATACTCCTTAAACTGGAAAGCCCCAAAGACATTGGACACTCACAAATTTTCAGTTGTCTCAGAGCCATGGATCAGTGAATGCCATGAAGCCATCTCAAACTGAATGCTTCCAAAATAGAAATACTTACTTGTGGCGACTGGAAAATTATGACCCACTCACGGCCGGGCGTGATGACCTGGGAACACCACCTTAAGTATCGAAGGAAGTAAAAAACTTCAGAACTACGATGGACTACAAGCTATCAATGAGGGCCCAAGTGGACAAACTAGCAAAATCAAGTTTTGTTACTATAAAAACTCTGCAACGCATCTTCCCCCACATGGTATTTCAACACAAGGTCCAGGCTACTATCTCTCTTGTTCTATCTAAGCTCGATTACGCCAATAGCCTCTACCACAGATCATCTTCAACAACTATGAAAAGACTACAAAGGAATCAGAACTCGGCTTTCTACAGAATATCTTACGCGCACGGTATCGGATCATAAAACAGTAGGCCTGTCGTTGGGATGGGCGCACCTCGCAGCATCGATTTCCACCTGAAGCCTTTGCCCAGACACCCTGGAGGACTAGGTCTTTAGGGAGGAGTTCAGGGGGAAAATCACACAATATTTGGGGGATAACGCAAGGACGGCCTCCTCACAGATTGCAGAATGGGACACCTTCAAGGTGGTCTGGAGAGGCCAGTGCATAGCCCGTACTACAGGGGTCAGGCGCACTCTCCTGAGGGAAGTAAAAGAGGTAGAGACAACCCTCAGGGGACTGGAGCGTAGGTCGCCAGAGCTCCACCAGACAGTCCTAGAAGCCAAAGAGGAGGTGGTGAAACAGACGGAGATGCTTAGATGTTTCGACTATAAGAAATACTTAGAGCACACGCATGCAGAAAGGGATAAGTCAGGATCCCTCCTAGCATGGCTGGCGAACCCGGTGAGTAGGCCCCCTCCCCCCCCCACTGGTGGAAATAGAGGATTAGGCAGGAGTCCGGCATTACACGCAGGCAAAGATCAATGAGATCTTCGCTCGCTACTATGCTAGATTATACAAGGGATCAGCACAATGTGTTAATGAGGAGGTACAGGAATGTCTTGCAGGATTACAGATGAGAAGGTTGGACCCGGAGGAGTCAGAGAGCCTAGGATCAGATAACACACAGCACGAGGTGAGGGTCGCCATCAAGTTCATGGCGTGTAATAAGACCCTGGGCACCGACGGCCTGGTGGATGAATTTTACGCGGCATATGTGGAGGAGCTGGCGCATAGATTGGTCGCATTATATCAGGAGGCGTGTGGCGCCAAAACACTACCGGAGAGCACCAGAGAGGCTCTTATCATCCCGGTGCCAAAGCCCGGGAAAGAGGCACACGACTTCACAGCCATGCTGAACATGGAATATAAAATATTAAGCAACATATTAGCGATCCGCCTATTGCCCCACATGGCGACACTGGTCCATGCGGACCAAGCAGGGTTTTTCCAGGGCGGAACACAGCCATAAATATAAAGCGACTCCTGAATGTTAGGGACTCCAACAAGTATGACAGGCAGGAGGCAGCGGTGTTTACAGTGGACATTGAGAAGGTCTTTGATAGCCTTGAGTGGCCCTACCTCTACGGGGTCTTGCCTAAGCTGGGACTAGGAGGAGGCTTTCTTGCATAGGTTAGACTACTCTATGCAATCCCTACAGCCCGAGTGCGTACTGGAAAACTATTTCGCCTAGGCAGAGGGTGGAAAGAGGCACGAGACCGGGATGTCCCCTGTCCCCGTTGCTGTTCGCTCTCACCATGGAACCTCTGGTGTGCAGGGCGAGAAGCTGGCAGGACTACGGTGGCCTGCAGACAGGAGAAGTATAACACTGTATAGCCTTGTATGCAGACAACCTCCTGTTTCTCAGCAACACAACCACAGAGCTGAGAGGGGTGCGGGACATGCTGGGCCAGTTTGGTGGGCTCTCTGGCCTTATGGTCAACTGGCAAAAATCAAGACTTTACCCTATGGTGGCTAATAACCCCCCACTGTCTGAGCTAGGGAACCTACAGTGGGAGCCTGACTGCCTGTCGTATCTTGGAGTCAAAATATACCATGGTGCGGCTGAATTGTTAAAAGGCAATATAGGCAGAGCGATACGCTCAATACGGTCCTCTATGCAGTTCTGGGGGACATTGCTGCTCTCAATGGCTGGACGAGCGGCAGTACTGAAAATTGTGGCACTCCTGAGGCTTCTGTATTATTTTGGTGCTCTCCCGGTGTGGCTTCCACGAGCAACATTTAAAGACCTTGGTTCAATGATAGTGTCCTTTATCTGGGGGACGGGACGCAGGAGAGCAGCGCTGACCACGTTGCAGATCTCCTCAGCTGAGGGAGGCTTGGCGTTCCCGACTTTGAAGTTTATTACATAGCAGCCCAGCTGTACTGTCTGATTCAATGGTTGGCAGCCAAACAAAACCCAAACAGGGAACAACACCCGGCCGCGCCGGACGCCCCAACCCTCGCGAAGATCCTACTGCTGGTGCGGAGGAATTCATCGGGCGATACGGTGGAAACCAGGGTAGTGGTGCCCTGCTGGGCCAGATATCTGAGGAGGATGGGAGCAAGAACCCCTTACTCTCGGGACTTACCCATCACAATGTCAAGTTGCCTACCGCAGGGAGAGCACTGGTCGGGGCTAGAGGACTGGGAAGAGGCAGGCCTAAAAATGATGGGGGACCGATATCGAGACACAGAAATGCTCCCTTTTGAAGAGTTGCAAGCGACATATGATTTGCCGGGGTCCATTTTTTAGCATAAGGCATAGAGCGCTCACTAGAAGGGTTAAGAAGCACTGGGTCATGGGCAGTGCAGAGTATCGAGCGCTGGCAGGATGCAGATCTGTAGCATTGTCAGCAGGTACGATAAAAACGATCTCTTGTCTCTACAAAGCGATCAAGCAAGACATGCAGAGACCTCTGGAGTGCCTGCGACTGCAGTGGGAGGATGACCCGGGGAAACAGATACCGGAGAAAGACTGGCACATGATACTAGAATGGACCCCAAAGGCATCTAGGAATGCCCGATTCAAATAAATACATTTTTACATACTCCACAGAAAATATCTCACCCTGTCCCCCATTAGCCGATACTTTGGAGTGGAGATCGCAGCATGCCTGAGATGCGGCGAGAGGAAGTCCACATGTTCTGGGATTGCCCCACACTGCATGCGTTTTGGGAGGAGATAAGGCACACAATAGGCGACCTCATTGACAAAGAGCTACCACAAACCCCAGACCACTACTTGTTGGGATGGTTTACGCACGGGGCCAAAAACAAGACGACTTGTAAGTTACAGGTTCTGGCCAAACAGGAGATAGCAAGGAACTGGAAAATGCCAGGGGGAATCACGGATAGGCACATGGAAAAAAGAACTGGAAAAATGGGGGGGGGGGGGGGGTGTAAGGTAGACTCCTACTCAGAAAAGCCAGGTGGGGAATAGGTCAAATAGACCGGGACGAGGGCATGGGAACGCCTTGTAGGGGAATTAACAGCTGACAGGCAGGGGTCCAGCAGGGCAGACTCCCTGCAACCAGAAGCGCAGGACCGGGAGAGGAGGGAAGGCGAACACGTGGGTCAGGAATAATCAGCGCCTCAACACTTTGAAAGAAGACATGACCTACAGAGACCTAGCACCTCCCAGCTACTCTCTTTCCTTAACTCAAAAGCAACTCAAGGAGGGGGGGGGGGGGCGAGGTACAGGGAACTTTGACGAATTATACCAGAGATTAACTTTATTCAATGTATGCATAATGAATAATGTGAATGCGAATTCTGGCAGTGAATGAATCTTTATTGTATGATTACTTAAAATCGTATACAAAACGATAGCATAAAAACACAATAGATATAAAAGCTAAAAGATATCATAAGTTATACCATAAAATTGTGTGATATAAACTATTACAAATTATCATTACGTTCATCGCCAGGTGAAATTAACAACCTCCCCGGGTACACAGTCAAGGTGGTTTATACAGCGAGTGTGAGGTGAGACGATGCTTGCGCAAAGCCCAAACTATGAGGTGCATGAGCATGCAATGTTATAACGTGCGAACATGCATAAGAAAAAAAAATATATATATATGGTAAAATTGCCAATTCCATGCTCAGTAGGGCGCATGGTTGTGTAGAAGGCCCCACCAAGAGATTCGGACGGTTTGGCGCATGGTAGTACAGAAGGCCCCACCAAGAGATTATATAGGATTGCTATATGGGAACAGAACTGTGTGCAGGTCCCTAGAGTGGCAAAAATTGCCAATTCAGTGCTCAGTGGAGTGTCGATCTGTTTGACGCGTGGTTGTGCCGAAGGCCCCGCCACGAGATTATGAAGGGTTACTAAATGGAAACAGAACCGTGTGCGAGCCCCTAGAGTGGGAAGACCTTTATCCAGAAAGATGTGGGCCAGCGCACGCCCCGTGAGGTGTTGGACTTATTTGGTGAGAAAAGGCCGGGCCAAAAGTAGTGTTGGGAGCTTGATGGCAGTTCTCTTTCTAATAAGGTTGACTTATTATAATTTTGTGTGACTGGACGAGGCCCTCAGCGCCAGGGATGTAGCTAATTTGTTCGAGATCCTGTAGGCTTGAGATACATTTCCCCTTTTTCTTTAACAGGCTTTTCAGGCTGGCCATTGTGGGCAGTGTGTTGGTTAGAGTCTCTGGTGGCCAGCTCAGGGTCTCATTAGTCTTTAAGAGGTACCTGGTCCAAGCACTGTTGTTGTCCTGGAAAACTAAGTTTAGTGCTTCTCTAATTGTGTCAGGGTCTGCCTTGGTCACCCTGTGGTGCAGTTTGATGATGTCTTTTCTTTTTTAATGTCCATCGCTGGAATATTGAACTCTAGCCGAATCAAGGAGCGCCTGGTTGAGTAGGGAAGGTTGAAAACCTTTCGGTATGCCCTTATATGTAGTCGCTCAATTTTCTCGGTCAGCTGGCCCGGGAAAACAAGGTGGCCGTAGCTCAGCGTGGGCATCAGTTTAGCTTGCATGACGCGTCGGATAAACTCTTCAGAATTACATTGAAGCGTATAGTTTAATTTACATAGCCCGTATGTGACCTTGGCCGCCTTAGCTTCAACCACCTTAGCCTGTAGGCTCGACCTCCCCTTATCTGTAAAAAGTATTCCCAAATAGTTATAGTTGTTGGTGGTGGTGATGATCCTTAATGGTCCAAGATGCCATTCTAGCAGGTGCTTTTTGGGTTTGTGGCCGAAGACCAGGACCTTAGTTTTTGAGGCGTTGCCGCAGAGTAGGTTATCCATGCTGTACAGATGTAATACCTCCAACGCCCTTGTCATGCCGATTCTAGAATCGTCTAAAAATACCAGATCATCAGCGCACTGCATAATAGGGAGTCTAAGATGATTAAATTTTGGTGGAAAGGTGTTGGCTTTCAATAACGCCTCTCCCAAGTCCACGGTGTATAAATTGAACAAGGTGGGAGCAATCACACAACCCTGTTTTAACCCTTTGTTGGTGTATATTTTAGCAGTCACGTAAGTCTGCAAGAGCTTGGTGCGAACCCATGTGCCTGTGCGGAGCATCATTATGGCTGCCATGAGCTTCCTCGGGATGCCCCATTTTACAAGCTTGGCCCAGAGAATGTGACGGTCAGTGCAGTCAAAGGCTGCACTGTAATCAACGAAGCAGGTGTAGAGCGATGGGAAGGCGGCGTCTGTTGCCCGTGTCGCCAGGAATAACAGTGTGATGGCGTTGTCCAACATGGATAATATGGTCCGGAATCCTGTCTGGTATTAGGGTATTATATGGTTTTCTTTTATAAAGCCCTCTAGTTCTTTCAAGAGCGCTTTAGTGAATGCCTTAGCGTCAACGTCCAGCAAGGCAATCAGTCTATAGTTCTCTGGTTGTGATGCATCCCCCCTTTTTAGGTCTCGCCTGACCCAGCGCATGCGCTGGTCTGGCGAGACTTTTTGAGAGGGCTTCAAAAAGTGCTACCAGGCAAGCCTAGAGCTACAGTGCATGTGCGCGGGCGCGCGCGCCGTGCTTGACCGTGATCACTTTCACTTTCGCGGCCGCTTTGATGTTTGATCGCGATCACTTTCGCGGCCGCTTGTTTCCCTTCCTTTCATTGCCACGTGGAATTTCACTTGACCCAGTTAAACTTTAGCAGGACCAGGCATCATTCATCGCTAAACCTTTCCAAAATCTTCTAGTTTACTTTACGATGCTGCTTTGGTACATCGATTGGTGGCTGTTCGAGTGGAAGAGGTAGTGAATGACAAACCATCTCCTGTAAGCATTTTAACAACTTATATTTAGGAATACTTGGTACTACATACAGTGCGACAGTGTCGAGGCACCACTACACAGTAGCTCCTACTACTTTAACCAAATACGGCAGCAGGACAAAGATATATATCACCCATAAACCTAACACTGCCATTTACCTCAATCCTGAAACCCTCTCCTACCACATGGATCCCCTTACCCTATATGTATGCAGTGTTGCCACCAATCCCAGAGAAAAATACCTGCTTCAAGTTTTATTTTGCAACAGCCCTTAAATGATTCTTACGTAAAACTTTACATTAAGACACCTTTATTGATTCTTAACATGCCCTTTCTGTATCTGGTTCCTTTTATCACCAGCCTGAGCTCATTAGGGTAGCTGTAGACCATTATAAATCAATAGTGGATCCTATCCTTTTGAAGCAGCCATGCTCATTAACTTTCAAGATCACGTGCTTTGCTTGCTCCTAAAATTATAACAAAATTAGTGGCTGATCTTAATAGAGAATAGTGGTTTAATAACCTTTTACATTTTGTGACCCGAAATGGAAGGTCAACACAATCCGGAAAGGATAAATCTATTGCTTCTGAAACCCCCTGCATTCATGGTAACTGACTCTGCTTTCAGAGTTTGACAGCTCTCTTCTACCCTGCCTGTTAAAATGTAAACTTTCAGGGGCACCTCTTTTTTGGGAATGAGTTGAGTTATTGCGGATTGTTAATCACTGATGTGTGGAATTTTGGTGAGTTGCCTATGTGGCCTACTCCCCAACTTTTTGCAGGAGATTACAACCGCAAAAACCTCTTTTGCAGCAAAATACTGATAAATATATAATACATATCGGATAACTGTGCAGTATGGTCAAGGGGTCCTGGTGACGACATAAACCACAAGGCCAAAGGCCCAGTGTCTATAAACGTTGCCAGAACCCCGAGATGCTAATGGGATTATATTACACATGTAGCCTGTTATGTCTTTTATTTTTATCTAACTCCTATTTTTTGTTGGCCAGTTAGCTTGAAAGGGTTTTTTTCCTTCAAACTTGCAAATGTTTATTGAAAACCGTTAAATGCTGGTCTTTGGAATGTGGTTGTCCGTGAAGACGTAAACAATACTTAATTGTATAGCTAAGAATGTAGAATTAAAAAAAAACACTTGCTTTGTTAAGGGAGAGATTGTTAAGACCTTTCTCTGCAAGGTGCAGTAAACAATGGGCACTCATTAAAATTAGAAAGTTTATATCTAGTTGATCTTTCTTGAGCAGAATATTGATTGAAAATAGTAAAACCCAGCAGAGTGGTTTGGGGCTGTCATATCGAAACCAATAGTTCATAGGAACCCCTGACACGTTTTCCATATTTCCAATGAGCTGTGAAATATTTTCCTGTTCATAGGTTTCTGTGAAATGTTTCTCAAACCAATGTGTCTGGTGCAATAAAAGCAGCGAACATGTTAAATGTGATTTTTTTTCAAGTTTCACAAGTTTGGCAAAAGTCTGCTTTGCAAATTTCACTCACTCACAATGTTAATTTGTTCTTCCGTTCCCGTAAATCGCAGTGTATTGCGTGCATCATTTAACAAATTGTATGGTAAATAAACATCTGGGAACAACATGACCATTCTGGGGTCAGTAAGGGTTTATTTATGGTGCACTACTTCTTGAGGACTGATCGGTAGTGCTTCTTCCAGCACAGGAGAGGGCCTGACACATTGGCAGTGATTGTTTTCTTCTAGTTGCTCTCTCGTGAGTGGCGTGGGAAGGATTACAGAGTCCCTATTGAATGCAGGCAAATGGGCTCCCCTCTTCCTCCTTAGGAACTGGTATGCAGCCAAAGTTGGGTGGAGAGGGCCACACAGTTGCTTAGGCCTCAGTGCCAATGCACCTGCTGCACTATTGATAGTTGCACTCCTGTTTCTGGAGGGTTCTGTGGACCGAACATTACTACATGAAGTGCTTCTCTTATACTTTTTTTTTTTTTTTTTTAAATCTCTATGCCCATTTTGTGGTCTATTTTCTATCCACTGCCACTGGAGTCAAGCTACCCTGGCTGATAAGGGATGTTACCCCGAATCCGGTCCCAGGATGCTTGTTTCCGGTCCAGGGAGGATCTGGCTTGGTAGTTCGGGCTGGACTGTTCCCTTGAGGAACAGGGTCAAAACTGATTTGAATATGACTGGGCCCAAACTGTGGTGGCGAAGTGAGCAAAAGAACGATGGATTTAACCCACATCTCTTGAATGGGGGTGAAAGTTTGACTGATTCAGCATTCTGTCCATCATTTGTTGCCGCAGCACTATTTTATATATCACAGCACACTCTTTAGTTTGCCTTTTTTTTAACTTAAATATATTTTTACTGTATTTTCTACCTTTAAAAAGTAGAACATCATGAAAGGAAGCACTCTTCCTCTTGGTTAATGCTGAGAAATCATTCCATCGCGTCCTCTGGCCGTGTTTGTTTCAGGTGCTCCGCCACTTCAGGTTCGGTGAGATGTTTCTTAAGTGGATAAGTGTATCTATAGTGCAGCCAGGGCTGCTGTCCAGGTCAACTGAGTATCCGCGCCCCCGTTTGTGATCAAGTACAGTACTCGACAGAGAACCTGTCCCCGCTCCTTTACGCACTCTATATGGAGCCCCTGGCACAGCGCATTAGAGATCACCCGCGGATTCCGGTATCAGCTTCGGCGCAGAGACACATACCATTAGCATGTATGTGGACGATGTAATACTCTCGTTAGCAAACCCGATGGACTCCCCACCGAAGCTATTGGAAGAACTGCAGAGCTTCGTCGAGTTCTCAGGATTCAAGGTCAATTTGGCAAAATCCCAGATATTGAACCGGTCGGTCAGCCCTGCGCATGAGGCAGCACTCTGAGCCCGATTCCCGTTGGCCTGGACAGCAGACACTATTCTGTATCTAGAGCTACAGCTTGCTTCCACTGTGGCCAAGACCATGGCAATCAACTACCGGGCCCTCGTGTACCAAACATCTAAGTCGCTGATGGAGTGGGGGGACTGCAGTTGGCTTGGTGGGGACGCATCGCGGCGGTCAAGATGGCGGTACTCCCGCGCATTCTCTATATATTTCAAACAATCCCAATAGCCCCCCGCGTCGCTGCAACTAGCTATCAAGTTTGTATGGTGAGGGAAGAGGTCGGGCCTACCAGCTAAACAACGGACAAGGCTGAAGGGCGAGGGAGGATTAGGACTCCCCTTGACCAGTAGATATTATCAAGCCACGCAGCTTCGATATGATGTAGAGTTGAACAGACCCCTTTCTGAAAAGCACTGGTCCTTTATGGACCAGACGGTGGCGGGAATCAAAATATGGCGGGGAATCTGGCTCCCCCATAAAGCCAGCGCGTGGGGACTATATCCATGCCCGGTCACGGAGACGACGATTAGAGTCTGGGATAGGGTCGCCCTTAGCAAGAAACTAACAATGTTTCCCTCCCCGATGACCCTGATTGTGGACAATCCTGATTTTGCTCCTGGGGTGGGCCGGAGGTTTTTAGCAGATGGCGCAAGGTCGGTTGTAAAAGGGCGAGATCCCTTTTCGATCCTTCGGCGATCATCCCTTTTGAACAACTTCGACAGGACTATGCATTACCGGCCGCTGACATGTTCACCTACCTGCAGCTGAGATACTGGGTGACCTCCCCGACCTATAAGGCAGCCGCCTCACATCTACTCACCGCTTTTGGGAAATGGGACTATCAAATACCCATTTTATTATATGCGGAAGATGGCGTGCTAATCGCACAAACTGCAGATGGCTTGCAAATATTACTGGATGGTTTTGTAACCTATATGTCCACATTAGACCTTAAAATTAACTATGGCAAATCTTGATTTGCGGGCCACGAAATACAAAAACCAGAACGTATTCGATGGGAAGTGCAAAATTAGAGAAAGTCCATACTTGTAATTATCTTTGAATTTTTTTTTGACCCTGCTCTGGCATGGAAACAGCTTTTAACTGTCAGGGCAAATCATTTCAAAAGTAATGTTGAAGCAATCTTTCGATTTTACCAGCCTCTAGGACAAAAAACAGTTAAACAGCTCGTTCATCTCTATAAAACAAAAGGCGTTTCTGCAGGATGGAGCTGGCCTATGGGATATACAAATGTAGACCTTTTACACAAGGTGGAAAACTCTTTCATGAGAAGACTATTACACGTCCCCTAGGGCACAACAAGTTTATTATGCCATGAAGAGCTTGGCATCTCATAACACAAGCACAGGTGCACCACACATCAAGAGAACAGGGAAAGCAATAATATAATCATTTCCCACATCAAAATTATTCAAAAAATAATTCATTTTTATTCAAAAATTGTAATCATTATCATTTCTTTTTAAAACACAGAATTGAAAGTACAATTTGGTCTTGACAGCACAGCCGACGCGTTTCGTCCTAGAAGCGGACTTCTTCAGGGCTGTTTAGACAGAAACATATATACATAAATATACACATTAAAAGTCTATATGTAACCCAAGACATTACATACTACAAATTCCATACATACATAGGTTTCTTACATCAATGTCATCTTATTTCCTTGTCTACATCTAACATATACAGCGCTATATTGTTATTCTTGATGTGGTTTTATGATGATATCTCTGCATCCTCTCGTTCTTCCTTCCCCCCTAATGTTCTGACCCTTTGGCTACACCATCTGTTTAACTTAATTTAGTCCGCCTTGAAAACTCGCCTCTAACTGGCTACCTTGATTGGATTTATATGGTTCATTTCGTGATGGGTCCTGTGGAGCCACTGGCCCTTACGCCCCAGTGGCTCCTCATACTCCTAATCTGACTCTATCATTGTTATTCAGGACATTCTTCTGTCATTTCTTCATTCATATATCTTTTCTATCATAAATCTAGTTCACGTGCTTAAGGATGTATGAAGATTGGATATGGATACATGTATGGATATAGATCAACATATGATTTTCATTACTTGTTTAAGATTGACAACAAGTCTGTCTATAGCTCATTCCTTATTACTGGACATGACCGTAATTGTAAACCAATCCGGTTTGATCATACTCAGAAATACTGTTATTCTTGATCTTTTGTTGCCTGATCTAAGATGGCTGCCAAGCATGTCATCCCCCTCCGTCTGAAGTGACCGCTTTCGATTTACTATTTATATTAAGAAAAAGGACTGCTGTGACCTTAAAGGCAAAAATGACATATATTGTCCTTGACTTATATTCAGCTTGATCCTTATTATATTCATTTGATCTAGAAATAACAGTTAGTCCTATCGGGTCACCACACCACTTTAAGATGGCGACTCCGCTATAGAACGTTCTTTCACGTGTAGGAACTGACTGTTCTCGGATACATTTTTATCATTAAAACGGATGACTATGGATACTAGGACATAAAATATACATTGCTCCATGCCCTCATTAAGCTTACTTCTATTCGGGTCATTCAATTAAGTAAGAATAGTGGGGTCGATTGGGTTACCACACCATTCTAAGATGGCCGCTCCATTTTAGAATGCTTCTCACGCGATTATTGGTGATTTTCACGCTGCGTTTTATGAAAGGCTACAGGTGTCCCTTGTTTAAACGCCAATTAGCGCGTTTATTTAAACGTAGGAATTTCCTTCGGGTTGTGCTTGCCCGTCATTTCTTCACTACGCGCCTACCGTTATTACCGGATTTGTTGGACGTCCGTCACAGCTGCATTCTGGTAAGTTCTATCTTGGGACTGCTACTCTTTACACAGGATTTGAACTCGACCTTATAAGTGGGAACCAGGGAGGTATGGGACTTGCACACCTCCTTGACCTCTTTGTTTGTATCTTAAGGGATGCGCATAATAACCAGATTCCAATTTAATTCTGACATTAAGGACAAGTATGACATTAGATATTAACACGTTTGTATATGTTCTTTTGGGACTCTGTTACTAATAGGAGTACTTAGTACTACCAACCATGGGAAAGGGTATCATACAGGCATAGCCCCCTATTCTCTATTCCCCAGAAAATATTAGGGGTACACTGGTTACGAGAGCTATAATATTTGACAGTGATATTTGTTTTTTGAACTACAGCAAGGTACCCGATTGGTTTCTTAATTAGATTACTGTAACTACAGTTGGGAGTCTTACCCACCGGGCTCCAAGCAAGGATGAGAAGCTTTTTATGTAAAGCATTTATCAGAGGGCGAGTATATGATGTTGGCTTGGTACTAGTATTGGCTCAAGTTATATCATAAAAGATTATCGTTAAGTGACGTTTTTAATATCACAGTCATAATTATCTTATGAGAACACATCTTGCCTTAAACCTATTATTTCCTATCGCAGACTGTGAAGACTGTTATCTCTCGGTCTTTCAAAACAAGAAAATATTAAAAATGACGTGACTTGGTCAACCATGGAAAATATGGTGATGCTATAGAATTTAACGCTTGAATGTAAGTAACAAATCTATAGGCTGGCACTGCCTGCCTATTTTCATAGTGTAGTTTCCTTGAATGGTGTTTTTTTTTTAAACGTTGACTATCTCTGTTATTTTTTGATTTATAGATAAATCTCAACTTTTTCAAAAAAAACGAAGGGAAAACTTTTTACAGACTCTACGGCTCTGGCACTGCATCCACTTATGCTGAATGGGATTGTTTAATTCTTGCATCCCTTACATGGTGGGTATTACTTGACCCCTATGGACCTTTGAATTAATAGAGTGTGGAATTTTTATGAATCTGTTATTTTAGTGTCACTATGCAACTTTGGGGTTAATGGTGATATACGGCCCCGGTGCAGAGATGCCCAGGACCTTCAAGCCCGCTCGAGAGTTTGTTCCCTCTTTTCTATCTTTTCCTTTCATAATTGCTGATATTTGGCTTATAGTTCGGTTAATTCTCCTGTCTTTACTCTTTTTTCCTCGGTATTTGTTGTTTACCATTCACTTTTCTAAGAATCCATTAAGGTAGCCATTTGAGTTTTTAATGAATATATCTCTCTCTCTATCTTTGGACTAGGTCCAAGCATGATCTCTGTTACTCATTCCCAAATCTTGGGATATAGACATCAATGACCATCAAGAATAACAATATAGCGCTGTATATGTTAGATGTAGACAAGGAAATAAGATGACATTGATGTAAGAAACCTATGTATGTATGGAATTTGTAGTATGTAATGTCTTGGGTTACATATAGACTTTTAATGTGTATTTTTATGTATATATGTTTCTGTCTAAACAGCCCTGAAGAAGTCCGCTTCTAGGACGAAACGCGTCGGCTGTGCTGTCAAGACCAAATTGTACTTTCAATTCTGTGTTTTAAAAAGAAATTATAATGATTACAATTTTTGAATAAAAATGAATTATTTTTTGAATAATTTTGATGTGGGAAATGATTATATTATTGCTTTCCCTGTTCTCTTGATGTGTGGTGCACCTGTGCTTGTGTTTTGAAACTATTAGGTCCCCTTTGGGGATTTGCATTGTAACAGTGGGTGCGTTTCAGTGTGCACACACACCCCTAGCAACCATATAGGGATACAAATATACAAGGGATAGCAGACTAGGTGCTGGTCTATAGAGGGCTCCACTGTTGGGTGTTTCTATGCCCTTTTGTTTGCATAAGCTTGGCATCTCATACCTAACAGGTCTCCTAAATCTCTCTCCCTTATTGTTATAGGTTAAAGCTTGGTCTGACCCAGAGGCCTCCATGGCACGCACTTGCATTTCGGAGTGCTTGGGTCTAAAACGGGCAAGGGCGATTGTTTGGCTGTCATATAGAAAGAAGTCTTTTGAATTGCTAGGTATGAAAAAATTGTATATCAATCCATCCAATATTGCTGAAATAGTAAAACACAACTTCTTAAGTTACTGTATTGACAGTAGGTTACGAAAAGAATAAAGTATGTTATTTCTGGTAAGATTTGGCCTACTAGTGACAACAAATTAGATAGAACCTTATTTAATTTGGGTAACAAGTCCTGCTTACAGGCGGTATCTCTCTGTTTTAGATTTTGCCGGATTCATTTGTTGGTAGCCTTTCCATCCCCAATTGTTGGTCCGTGATCTCCCTCCGTGCGGGTGTGATCAACCATCCACACACAACAACACATGCCATCTGATCCTGTTCTGCCCTTTAAATGAGGCTCCAAGGCGTCAGTTTCTAAGACCTATTTTACGGAAGTTGAACATTAGACTTCATTTGGGAGGCTTATGCTATTTACAACGCATGGAAAGCAAAGACGTTTGCTGGGCTTTTCTTCATTTTTAGGTCTCGCCTGAGCCAGCGCTTATAGTGCTGCTCTGGCGAGAGTTTTAGTAAGCGGGTTTTGGAAGTGCTAACCTAGTGGCTTTTTTCAGGCCTCCAGCTTGCGTTCGCGATGTTGTGCACGCGCACAGCTGCTATCCTGGTTTCTAGCATTCCTCGCATGGCCGGCTTTCCTTCCCCTCTTTCACCCGCTCCTCCCCCTCCCTTACTGCGCGGAAGAGTTTCAGCCTTAAACATAAGGAAACACTTGGAAAAGTTTCTTTCACGCTATGTCAAACCCTGTGTACTTGTAGAAATACAAATCTTTTATGCAGGAAAAGCTTCACATTTTTAAACAATGACATCCAAAACAGAACTGTTTACGTGGTCACAGGGAGACACTACTTTTATTCTGCTGTACTGGTGCTCGTGGTTTGTTTACTTGTAACACGTGCAAATGCTAAGCTATTAATGAAGCTGGATGGCTCTGTCTGGCTTCGAGCCCCGTGGCGCCTGTTGTCTGTTCCCTCCTTAGTATTAGTAAATGCAGTATTTGAAGAGCAGATATTTTAGCTACTAGTAAATGTGTGTTTTTAGTTAGCCTTTCTGCCCACTTGTTGCCGCTTAATCTTTGCACTCTCCTCTTTGCTCAGCTTTTCAGTCTTTTTCTCTTAAATCATTCTTTTACTTTTGTCTGAGTTTCTCTCTCACTGTTTGCACCCTCACTTCTGCTCAAATCTCTTGACCGTAGCTCGTTCTACTCTTAGTTCATTTTTTCTCACACTCTGCAATATCACTCTTCGTTGCTATTACAAGGGCACTGCCCACCTTCTATGGTGTAGTGTCTGTCCCTCGCAGCTTGTTCACTCTCTTGTGCCCCATACAAGTCCCTCCTGCCTTCACTGGTGGCTGTGGCTCCCCCTTTCACCAGTGGCTAGTGAAGTATCAGTAGATGTTGTAGCACCGAGAATAATGTGCTGCATAGCTAAATACTTACAAGGTCTCACAGGCGAGACCTATTGGCTTTGCCAATGCTTGTTGTAGATGGGGTGCAGAATAGAGCCTTTCTAGGATTCCAGCACTGTCCAAAGTAAGGAAGCATTGGTTGAACAAACTGTGCATATGGGGGGCCCAGAATTCTCGATCTTCATTGAAGATACTACTCGGTAAGCCATTAGGTCCTGGTGCTCCTTCCTTCCGGATGCCCATAAGGATAAAGAGGGTTTCTTTTTTTGTTATCACCGTGCGGGCTGCCTCGGGTTCGCCTGGGTGATTGCCCTCTACCTACATGGGGTTATCCAATGGTTTTTCTTGGTCAACGTAGAGCTTTGTTGCATGAGCTGCCTCATTCCTTGGCGGGTACAGCGTTCTCTGTGGGGGCTGCACCATGGAGGCTGTTGACATATCTCCAGAATTTACTACTTTTGTCAGGCACTAATAGGGCGTAGATATGTTTCCATTTCTTCTCTATGTCATTCTGTTTCAGATGCCAGATAGTTTTTGGGTGCAATGTTCTAAAGGTTTTCAGTTTTTTTTGTCCGCGTACACTTTCTCATCCTATATTGTTACTCTGCGCAAAGGAGCCTCCTTTTGCTCTCTTCAAGCTCCTTATTGTCGTGAAGGGGAATGAGCCTCTTTCCAGTATTTCTTCCTTTATGTAGGGATACCCCTACCTGCTGTCACCGCTTTGTATAGTGAAGCCATTATTTCTGTCCAGCTGGTCCCAATGCCCGTTGTAGATGTAGCCTGCTTCCATTGGCTATAGTTTACCCGGCAGGAGCGACCCCATTTGATTCTTTTTATTGGCGCCAAAGCATTGGTTGCGGCGAGCATTAGGCCAGCCGAGAGATACACCTTGTGCATTGTGGCACTTAAATTCACAAGAATGGATAATGGATGATGGTCACTTGCTGTAAAATTGTGTACCCTATATTCCTCACACCTTATCAGCAAGACTTTGCTCAAAAACATGTAATCAAGCGTGGAGATGTCTTTAAAGGTGGGTTGTGTTTTCATGTTCGGCTGTCCTGTTTGCTAGCACTCCCCATCTTAAATTCATTGATGCAGGTCTCCATGATTCTCCGCCCCCTCTCCCCTTTATTTTGATCTAAGCAGAGGAGGTCCCTCAAGTTAAACCCTTCACCGCGGCACGAATTTTGCCGCGGCGCTGGGGGGGTTTGGGGGCAGCGCGGCGCCGCCATGCTCGTGACGGAACCACTCCGTCATGAGCCACGGGCGCGCTGTGCTCATGACGGAGTGGTTCCGTCACGACTCCGCCCACTCACGCTATTCGCCCGCACAGGCGGGGAATCAGCGCCGCCTGGGCGGAGCGGCCGCCAACGGCCGCAGCATGACGGAACCACTCCGTCATGAGCACACGGCGCCCGTGGCTCATGACGGAGTGGTTCCGTCATGAGCAGCGATGCGGTTAAACTCCCCGTTCATGATACATTCATGGTCCGGATGTTCATAGAGATATTCTCTATTCTGGTTTGTGATTGTCTTAATGTTCTTGAGTTTTACCTTCCTATTTGGATTAACATAGAGGTTGATTACTGCAATGGTGGTCGGTATTCCATTTAGGGTTAATCCGGTTATTCTTGTGATCTGGAATATGTGTGCCATTCCTTAGCTCAGACTTGCAGGTCGAGTTGTATGTATGTCGACATCCCACCAATTGGTCTTCCAAAAGGTTTTTCTTGTGTGCCAGGGTGTGAAACGCCTGAAAGCTTGGTGTTGTCTGTCATGTATCCTGATGACATAAGATGTCCCCTGTTTGTAGGAGCTCCATTGCGAAGTTGTCAGGAGTTGATGTTCTGAACCCAGCAACGTTCCAGCTTATTATTCTAATCCCAGATCTTGTTTTCTCTTCCATTTGACCTCTAGTGCCAGATTTCTTTGCTTCCCTCGGAATCTGATGGCATGGATGCCCATGAACGCTCAGATACTTTCCTATGCTAGGTCCGTTGTAGGAGAGTAGGATCTGCCTCTTATATTGCCCCCACTTTTTTTCTGATGTTTACACTGGTTTCTGGCTATAGTCTGGCTGGGACCATGCTAATCAGGGCCCCAGCCTCTCTGTTCTCTCTAAAACAACATGGAGTGCATATTAGGTGCACTAGTGATTGGATACTGTGGTGCCTTATGAGTCCCTAGTATATGGTACCTTAGGTACCAAGGGCATAGGTACCTCACAGGCCTACCAGGGGCTGAAGCACGTATTATGCCTCCCCTGGGTAGGAGACTAAATCTGACACCACAGACCTGCTACTGCTGCCTGGGTGAGGTGGTGCTAGCACTCCTCACTGAGATATAGGTTCACTATATCTCTCCTCCACACACATTTAAACTTAGCAGTCACCCCTAAGGCAGGCCCTATCAATCCTGAGGGCAGGGTGCTTGGTTTCCATGTGAGTGAGTGCATCTGCCTGAGCAGGGCCCCTCTGCAGCTCTCAGAGTCCATTCTCTGGGGCTGTTTGTGAATGCGGTCAAACCATATACTCTTAAGTGCATTATAACCTCGCGGTAAATGCTAACTTTTGAATGGCTGCATCAAAACATGTTGTGTTTGGTGTCAAACACTTTGGAATCATACCCCCACACCAGTAACTGGTGTGGGAGTATGATCCTACCCTTCTAGAGGGATAGACATGTACCTACTGTGGAAACACCGTAGAATCCTGAAGAGTCCTGGCATTACAAAATGGATGCCAACAGTCACAGACACTGGGCTGCCCTCCTGCTGATAACCGAAACTCGCAGTGGAGGAAGCCCAACAATAGATATCCTGTCACAGGGAGTTGTGACCACCTCCCGGACAGGGTTTAGTGTATTGGGGCTGGGTGGGTGAACTCCTAGAGTGCTTTGAAGTCCTGCACTGGGAAAGCAGTAGGCTCCTCTGTGCATACACCAGTTCAAACCGGCTCAGTGGCTACCTGCCCCTGCTCTGGCGCGAGACTGGACAAAGGGAAGTGGGTGTAGCCACCCACTCCGCTGACCCTCCCATAGGTGGGGTCATAGAGCTAGTCCCTCCCTTTCCTCCAGTATAAGTTAGGGAACCAATGCCATTGCAAACTAGATACCCCTGGATGACGCTCTGAAGACGAATTCCGGACCTTCGACGTTCCACTACCTCTGGAAGACGGAAGAATCTCCCTTGGAGTCAAGGAGTGACTCCCCTGCTTGGCAGGCACCACAAACTACGGTCACAAACTCCACCGCTCGCGCCGGAGACCGAAGTCCCTGCAGCCCAGGAAGATGATTTCCTGACTTCTCCAAGGCCATCGGGAGTCCCCAGCGACGGTGAGGCAAGTGGACCCCACGAGTGACGAGGAACCGTAATCCCTGGGTACCGTGCACTATTTTCGAGTGCAACCCCTTCACGATGTTCTATGAACCTATGCATTGGGCCACGTGTGGTCCAAGCCTCTAGCAGGGATCCCTTCAAAGATCAGAGGCTTACCCCGTCCCGAGTGACCGTGGGCCCTTGTTGAGTGGATCCTCCTGAGGCGTCTTCGCGATCCCTTGCCGGTTGGCTTGTGGGTCCCCTGAAGACTTTTCTATAGTTACATAGGGCTCCCTTGGTTGCTCCAGACCTGCCCTGACTTACCCTCGCTGGGTGAGTCCCTCAGACCTTGCTGGTCTGCACCGCTGACTTTTTGTCCTTTCCACGAGACTTGCTGTTACCACGGCTTGTTGACTCAAATCTGGTCACCGACACCACAGTAAGCTGCAGACTTCGTGGGACACACCGAATCCAGCTCCTGGTCATCGTCGACGCCTCCTGGACCTCGTGGCTGAAGAGTCAAGACACCCGTGAATCACCTGAAATCACCCGACTGTGGGCATCCATCTTCCTTGTCCCGGGTCACTGCCAAGTGACTTTGAACCCTGTCCCCTCTGCTTTCAGGTCTTCCTTCTTCTGAATCCAGGCTTGGAATCCACTAGACACTTCTCCTGTCTTCACAAGCAGCAAGTCTTCATTGGCTCCCATTGAAAACGACACCGTGACCCGACACCAAAAGACACCTATGCACCCGGCTTCCCTGGGTGAGGTAACTCCAGCACTACGGTGCTCCTGTGGGTGTTGGCTCTAGAACTACGTACCCTGTAAGTGACTTGCTTGTAGACTCTCCCATAGTATCCTTAAACTCTCAATTTCCAATTGCGACTTGCTCAATTGAAGTCAATAGGGATTCGCGGCTGTGTTAACACACTGCATGCGTCCCCCGTGGGTCCTTTACTTACCTGCCTTGGGTGGTTTTGTGAGGTCCCAACGCTTCTGAAGGCCCTAGGCCTTGTTCCTTTTCAAGTCGTTATCTCTAAGTCTCTTTTTTAGTATATGGTCTGGTACGCCCCTAGGGCCCCAGCCATATTTGTGTTTAATTTATTGTGAAACGTTGATTTGTGCATATGTTCCTGCCTTCTAAACTCATAAAGAGATTAGTAGAGAGTTGTTTAGTAATAAATACATATATATTTGATATATATACCGGTGTGGTGTCCTTTCATTTGGTAATTCAAGAGATTATATGGTAAAACAAGCTGATTTACATTCCTCTAAAGACTTAGCCTGAAGGCTGCTCTCCAAAGCTACCACTAGGATAGCTTTCTTTAAAGGTTGCCTTAAACCTACTACCATAAGAGTCGAATTGTACTGGTGCAAGGTGTCCACTTTAACTAGTGAATACCAGGCCAACTTCTCACAACCGTGTTCTCCCGTTTGTATGCAAAGCTGCTGAAATCCAGGTCCAGGTTCCTTGTGTCATCGGTTGTGTATGCCTCTCTACAATATCAAATTACATTTTTTCATGCAGAGAGAGGCGGCAAGGTTGATTCACACTGCACTACCTGGACTAGACACGTATATATTCGAACGTGTTTGACAAACACAAACACATGTGCGTGTGTCACATGATTGCATTGCAGGTGCAGACAGATCCAAGTTTCACTTTCACGGTATAGATGTCTCACTACCAAACCAGGGGGGGGGGGGGGGGGGGGGGGTAGTAGGGAGCTGTCCCTCAGACAACTTGAAGCAAGATGGATATTTGACCTAAGATCTGCAATAGAAGGTTTTAACATGGACAATGAAATGCATTTTTTCTATTAATTGTTTGATTGCCTTTATGAATTAACCAAGGATGAAGGGTCAGCTAGATTGTTATCAACTGACTGTTCTATTACTGTATATACCTATAGCCTCAATGATTGTAGTATATCGCTTCCAGTTCCGGAGTGTTAAATTTGGGCACTGTGAGATCGCAACCCATATCATGAACGTTGCTGCTATCTATATGTGTTCATGTGTTAGTAAATCGATTCAATTAACTGCATAGATCTGGATCTGGGTATATTACTTGCTACTACCCGATGGTCTCACCGAGAAAGGCCTTTTAATGTCTGAGGACTGTGTTACTTTATGACAAAACTGTAGATATGGAAATCTGCAAGATATACATCTTAACACAAGAACTTGTTATTCTGCTTTCCTTTCAGAATTTTAAACTGTTTGTTTTCTCCTTCGTCTCTCCTTTTTTGGGGATCTATGGGTCTATGGTATTTTCCCTTCGGTAATGTGCCTTTCTACATGGTCACAAAGATGGGTCATTGCTGTCCACTATGGGACATTAATGTCTGTGGACTCCAACACTGTAATTATTTATGGGACTGAGCGGCTTTTTAATATAATTTGGAAGGAATTGTCAAGTACAATCTATATTGCTTGCTGATTATTCTAATTGATCTGGTGGACCTAGCTTTGCTATATTTTTATTGAGGGGTTGCCCGATGTACTATGCATGTATGGTGAACTGGATCATTGCCATCACTGCTACTGCACTTCTATGTTGTCATTGAGGGGTTGCCTGATATACTATGCGTATTTAGGCGTATGATATAATCACCACGAATAACCATTGCCAGCATTGCTACTGCACTGGCGGTTGGACGCGTGCCGCCACATAGAGACTTCCGAGACCAATACGGAAGGGGCTCTACAGGCTACATTGCATATGGCTCCGGTGGTTAGCGGTCTAGCAGTCACTGGGGTGGGACCGGGCGAACGTCGGACTCCAGCTCTCCTTAACTGGAAGAGAGTCAAGAATACACTCACTTCTGGTTTTGACAGTTAGCTTGCCAGTTGTTGCACGCACTGGATCCTACTTGCTTCCTGTCGGCACTTGTACTTAAATGATGGAATACCTGTAACGGTGCAGCAGACTCTTTCCATACACAGGATACATTTTGGACTTGTAAGTAGCATGGGCAGAATGTAATGATTTAACTTTGCGTTTTTTTTCCCACGCTTATCCGTACAGAAGTGAGTGAAACCAAGGCGATGATTGTGGTCACGAATGGTTGACTAAATGCTTAAGGGGCATGTAAATACTAGCTGGGCTTTTTGAAACTGTCAGACCTCACGATAAATAAGCCGTTGGATCTCATGATAAGTAATGATAATGTGTTGGATCGTGCAGCGAGTGCTCTGTTTATTTTAGATGTGGGTAGACGTGCTTGGGTGTCCATTAGCATTCACATGCATTGGACCAGGCAGTAAGGACAGTGGCTATTGCCAGAGTCTATATCTGATTTCTGGCATCAGGTTCGGAACTTTCACCTGATAAGCTGCACACATGGACCTATTAACTAAGTGGCTTATGTCACAGGTATAAAGCCCAGATATGCGGTCGCTTTGGTATTTAAATAACAGTACATACAATCAGTAGATAAATTAAACATATGGCCGTTTTGTGATTATTGACCTGTCTATTTTGAACTATTTCGGACTAGGTTATCCTTGGAATGTCATGAGTAAAATCAGGGTTTCTCCCTCTTTATGTTGTATGTCCTAGGGATGGACTAGCCCATTTGAACTTTCCTGATGCAATCACATCTACTTAGCTGCGGTTGACCCTTGTTATTGATGCTAAGGTAGAGATATGCCCTTAATTTTTTGCCGCTAGGTCCAGACACTAGCTAATAAGAATGATTGCTCAATTATGCTAGGTTTCAACTTGTTTCTTTATGTTTAGGATGCCATTAAACTGGAAGTGGCACGTACTTGTTTGATAAGGGACATTATTGAAATAACTGGAAGTTGCACACATTTGTTGGAAAAGGAACACTATTAAAACAACTCGCCACTGGCTTCTTGATCTGTGAAAATCGGAATTGTGCCTACCATTCTCTTTTAGTAGGCAGTTGTTACCTAGCAATTCCTGTGTTTTCTTGGACACACAATTTGAGGAGCATATATTGCTGGGCGGTTTTAACCTTATCTCTTGATGCATAGGACGCCAATAAATTGAAAGTGGTGTGTACTTGGTTGAGAAAAGGGAAATTATTGAATACAACTCGCCACTGGCTTTGTGCAGTGTGAAAATCTGAATTGTGCCTACCGTTATCTTTTGGTAAGCAGTTGTTATTTGACAATTTGTGTGTTTTCTTGGTTTCACAATTTGGGGAACACCTGTTGCTGGGCAGCACTTGCACAAAGTAACTCGTCTGATTTTGAAACAGTTTTAAATTTTTTTTTTTTTTTTTTACAACGTCGCACTTGGTTTTTCTGTACCCCCTTTTTAATTTTAATAATTTTACAATTGGGAATTTTCTTGTTGTCTAAGCACGGCTTTAGGCATGGGGGACTTTTCTTTTTCTGCCAGGACATTTCACAGCTGGTTAATCTTCTCTGCTTCTCTGATATTTGAGTCACGCTAGTAGCACAATTATTTTTAAGAGAATCATTTTAACGGAAAATACATTTATTTAAAAATATCTTTATAAGTAATATACAGCTTTCATGACTGGAAGTTATGATGATTTCTAAAACTGTTAAAATTGTATGCATTTACAGCCCTGAAGAAGCCCTGTTTAGGGTGAAAAGCATTGGCTGTACGCATTTGCACAAAGAATACAAGAAGTAAAAGAATTGCAACGCACAACGAAGAGAATCTGAGAAAGAACTATTTTTGTCTGTCTGCTCAATTCTGTACTTTTTGTATTGCCTCTCATCACTCTGTTTTAATAATATCTAATTCCACCACTCTTGTAAAGCTGGATTTTTATGTTATTCTCACAGCTGTAGTTTGGGATCTGGTTAGCGCCTTTTAATACACATTTCCAGTGTTGTAGAGTCTCTTATGTTTGTGACGTCTGCAGTAGGATATTGGGATATTTCTCAGGTGTGCACATGTCAGCATGTATCACCCACTCCTTCAGTGTGTCTTTTTCTGCCACAATGTTTTGAGCATTGACCCAGCTTATCCACTTTGTCAGAGTTGACTCTTTGAGGCTTATCCAGGTGTAGGTCTTGAAGTACACGGATGCTAACTGTGCTGTTGTTATGTAGACCAATGAGGGTATGCCTGTCAAGAGATATAAAATATTTGACCGATTAAGGGTATCACCTGGACCTCTTGTTTTAAATTCGGGAGTGAAAATCAGTGCAAGCGGTGAGTTGGCCGCAGAAACATCGTCCATTTCATTTTTATCTTCATTGCATGCAAGGTCATTGTTTATGTGTTTTTGTTCTAGAGTCCCCATCTGGATATTAAGCGGTCTTTGCCTCTCTAGTGCTGTTTCATTCCTTTTAGCGCTGGTGTGGCGAATGACCGTCCATACCTTTTGAGGGGGTGTCATCGCCCATGCTGATGCCATTTGCGATGGGGCTGTATTCAAGCCTTCGCATTTTGTTTCTATGGGCGATGTTTGTGGCATTCCTGTGCCAATTGACCTTTTTAATGCAAGGGACGGCAGCACCGGCTGTGTACATAGTGGCGTGTCTCCAGGCCTAAGAGCAGTTGCATCGGCTGACGAGCTATTACTGACCTTGTGAAGTCCCTTTGGTTGCCCTATAGATTTCAGGCATGCTGCTCCTTTTGGTGCGCTATTACTGGTGAAGTTTGTGGCCTCTGAATGGAGTTTTGCCTGAAGGTTAGTTTCGGAATGTAAGGAAAGGGGGTTGGGCTCATCTTATTTCTACCGTCTGTGTGTGATGGATAAAGGCTGTTAGGTTTAATTGGTTCCTGGTGGTTTTTTTTGCCTGTCCCACTTCCTCCTAGGTTTTGGAGTTTGTTTGAAAGATCGGATAGTTTGCTGGGCCCCTAGAGGTACTGTCTGCTCTGATCGTTGAGGGGTTGTGGGCTGCATTTAGAGGGTTGTCTGGCTTATCTTGTGCCCGTGACAGGCCCTTATTCCTTTTGCTTGTTTTCTGCAATTTCTGTAGTTTCTTCTTTTGACGTCCAGAGAGCTGGCCTAAGATTTCCTTTTAGCTGGTTGTTTTGCTAGGGTGCTCGTCAGCCATGCTGGTTTTGGGACTACAGCCCGCGTCTGGGAGCGTGGTACCAATGGGACATATGGTATAAATTGAATCATTAGGCTTGCATAAATCTGTTTGGGCACTTGTTGCCCCAATGGGCAGTTCTGTGTATACAAAGATTTCCTTGTTTCGTTTGTTGATGCTTCCCTGCATTGCTTTATTAAGGTGGATAGCAGATCTATCAGCGCCATCAATTTTCCGACTATTTTTTCACTTGTGGTTTTCTCTAGGCTTGCGGTGGACCTGGCACTGTTTCCTCTTTGGGCCCACAGGTCGATTTAGGAATTGAGCGTATCCACTGTTTTATCTATCGTAAGTACACTTTGTGCCAGCATATGTATTAGTTCCACTTGAATCTCCAATTTATGAGATTGCTACTTAAGTGCCTTTACTTCTGCCAGCAGGGAAGAGTTTATCGTATTCAAATTATGTTTTGGACCGTCCTTGTCATTGGAATTTGGGTTTTGGGGGCTGGTGCCGGTTAGTTGGTCCGTTGGTGCTCCTTTACCCTGCTTCTGTCCTCTTAAAGTTGTTACTACCTTTGTCCGTAGGGGAATTTTCAGTGAGTCGGAGCCCAGATCATGGAGTCATTCCTGGGACATGAAATATTGTGTGGGAGGTATTAGGGTCGCCAAAGCCACTGAATTGTTATGATGATTACGCTCTTCCTGATTTAATTGCACGGGTAGAGCATGTCTAGGTGATTCCCTGGATGCCTGGATTAATATAGTTTAACAGGATTGACTGAATCGTCCGAGGTGTCAAGTTCCTTGTTGTTGATAAGATGGACAACGGCCTCTATTTCTAACACATTCCCTTTTTGAATGGTGCCCATGGGTTTTTTGTCCTGGATTTTAGCTGAGGTATTGCCGTCATTTATTGTTGATGAGATCTCGATGATGTCGGTTTTGGCTGATGGCGCTATGGCTGTTTCGGTGATTATGTTGATTGTTGGTAGTGTTTTGGGCGCTGAAGCTGAACCTGTCCGCGGGCATGCCTGTCCTATCTGCCATGTCTGCGAGTCTTGCCATTTCTGCGGATGATGATTCTTATGGGCTGCTACAGGCCGCATTAGTTGGGGTACAGGTGGACACTTCTCTCTGTGGTCAAGTGACTTGGCCAGCCATTGCTAGGCCGGGGCCCGGACGTGGGACTACCATGGGTCTCACAACCCCCCGTGCTGCCTCCCGCTGTTTCCGCCTTCATTCTTGTTAAGTATTGATGGATCGGGATACTTGTTGAGGATGGACAAGGGTTAGGGGGCTCGCGACCTCTCACGGACTCAGTTTGTCCCCTCCGTCCGCTACACTGTGCTTGTGATGCGCCTTAAGGTCTGTCATAGTCCACCCGGGTTTACTTCCCTGTCGTCTCAGTATTTCACCTTGGGGACTTGTGCTTGAAACTGCTGTTCCTGGTTCTATTCCTGGCACTGTTGGACGCACTCAGGCGCCTGCCCTCCTCGCTGCTCTCGCTTTTCTGATGATAATACTGTTCCTACGGGCCTCAAATACCCTGTGTGAATACTTCCAGTTAGTGTGAAATGGGGAGGCCTGCTGTCTCAACTGTGAGCTTGCGCTATTGACCGCACTCTAGACTTTAGCTGCCTGGTATGGTTGTGCTGGTTGGTTGTATGGGCTGTTGATACAGGCACAATCTATTCTGCCATGGGAATCAGCCTCATTGATAGATGGATTGGCGGTTCCCTTTAGTGCGCTTAAGTTTAATGTCCTGTGCCTCGTGGCTAGGTGGCTGGAATAAGGTGACTGAGGGCTGGAGGGGTCGGTGGGGCAGGGTATGTAGGCTGTGTCAGTTGGCCCCTTAATACACTTGCATCTGCTTGCCTTCTGCACCACGCCACAACCACACGCCCCCCCCCCCCCACACAAGACACACTTAGAGGCCATACTAGCCCACAGGGTTAGATACCTCAGCTCCAGAGGCTCCAAAGGCTGTGACTTGTCCGATCCGGTTTGGTCTAGTTGCTCCCTATTGCAGCAATGGCTCAGTTCTCCCTTGCCCTGTCTGGTGTGTTGGCTTAGACCTGGCTTGGACTTCTGTGCCCTCTGGGCTCTTGCACCCTTCTGCTCACAGCTTCTGCTTCTTCCGGGCAGCAATGTCCTGCAGAGAGCGGTCAATGCACGTTGTTACACGGGCAGCCAGCAGGCAGGCAGGCAGGCAGGTGTGCCGATCTCCTGCAGGTCTCCCCTGGCCATTGGCCTCCCTGAGCTCTTTGACTGGGGGCTTGGGGGCCTTGGAGGTATAGGAGGCGGGCCGCCGGTTGAGGGAACGGGACCAGAACAACGGTGACGGTTGTTAGTGGGAGGTTAGCGGCGCACGGCGGTGGGCAGAAGATCAGTGCTTGTGTGTTTGTATGGCATTCATGCTGTCTGCTGTGCCCACTGTGTATGAGGATCGGCGTCGTGGGATCGTTCCCAAAGCTCGGACTGGATCGCTTCTTCTGTGCAGGAGGTGTAAGTGGCGAATTCATTTAAGCTGAAGATGTTTTGAAAACCCAATAAAATCTGGTGAAAAAAAAAGGAACCAGACTACTCTTACATATAAAGCCACAAGCCCACATCTTCCCGGCCTTGAAAGCCCTACATTGGTCCACATTCAAGCTGCTTTGTATCACCCACAAAGTGATACATAGAATAGGCCCTCACTTCATCAGGAATAAAATCACCAAATACATTCAACAGAGGAACCTCCTCTCTAGATTGGCACCTCGCGTCAAAAGCCACCATACAAGAAAATAAAAACATAGGTGGCACATCCTTCTTTGTTCAAGCAGCTAAAATATGGAACTCTTTACCCTCAAACATAAGATCCACGGATGACTATCTTATCTTCAGAAGACTACTCAAAAGTTGGCTCTTCCCCACATATCCACTGTAGTTAAATATAAATATACAGCATATCCCTCTGAATATAAGCATTTATTTGGACTATAGATGTGTACCTACATATGTGTATTGCTTTGTATAAACATCTATAACAATTATGTGTTTAAATATATAAATATTCGTTACTTCTGCTTAACAAATGTGCATGTTAGTTATGGCTATATCATTGTATGTCTTACATGTATATAGGTGCTGCATAATAATCTTTTATCATATCATAACTATCTACAATTGTTTCATTATTGAAAAACAAAAAAATAATAAAAACAATGGTGTCTGCACACTTAGAATGCTACTGATTGGCACAACAGCTGGCCAGCTCTTGTTCACGTTCCGATTGCCACCAGCCTGGGTCTCGCTGGAACCTTGCAGACCGCCTGAGACTTTGCCATCTATTGTACCTCAAAACCATCTCTCACCCCCTCCTTAACCCGGTTATCCTTACTTTGCAGTACGCCTAGCACGGGGACAATAACTAGATGAAGATTCTGTGTCACATTCACTCCAAAGCTTCTATATGGCGTAACGCCGCAATCACCATCAGGAAGAGAAAATAAGCTAGTCTTTCTGGAACATCTGAGCATTCCCTACGATAACCTAATCTGTTGGTTCTCTCAAAACATTTGAGGGAGTATGACCTCCCACAATTCTCTACACTCTACAGTCCCATGCTTTGTCAGCTGTCCTGGGAAAAGTACATATTGATCTGCCTAGGTCCCCAATCACTCAGTATATCCATAGTTGGAAGAATTTCAGTGGTGTCATGGCAGGGATGTACACTAAATTGATTGACCATTTCTTTTCCGATGCCACCTTTGAATTGCTATGCACATGATGGGATATGAGCCTTAAGACACTTTTTGGAGGACAACTGGGAAACCATACAGATGGAATTTAATAAGGGATTGCGGGAGATGATGCTTGGATAGAGTTACTTCAAAATCGTCCCCAGGTGACACTAGTGTCCCCAGCGAAACTATGCGCAGCTCATCTTAGCATGGACTCTCATTGTTGGAGATGTGGGGACCGGGATTGTGATATAGTACATGTGCTGCGTGAGTGTTTCACGCACCATGATTTCGGGACACAGATTTGGAACATCTATAAGGGGAGCTACAGGTGTCGAGGCTGCTGACCGCTCATTTGGTCCTCTTACATGATACCTCAGATCTCCTCTCCCAGACGCAACATGTTAATAGATGTCTCTCTACCACCCTACGATGGATTTAGGCCCAGATCTCTGTACTGGGGTTAATGTATGACATTGTTCTGCATTCTGTCCATTAATAGTTCTTTTTGCATTTGTTACCCCGAGTGGGACGGGTATGCCCAGACATGGGTCCCGTGCTCTCCATGCCACTGGAATCAAGCTATCCTGGCTGAAGAGGGGTGAAACCCCGAAACCGGTCCTAGGATGCTTGTTTCCAGTCCAGGGAGGACCTGGCCTGGTAGTTCGGGCTGGACTGTTCCCATTGGGCACAGGGTCAAGACTGATTTGCATATGGCTGGGTCCAAACTGGAATGGCATGGAGAGCTCTCTGTACTGGGGTGAATGTATGACATTGTTCTGCATTCTGTCATCAATAGTTCTTTTTGCATTTCACTACCACCCTAGGCATGGCCAAGATGGTAATCCTGAATCTTTGGAAGATACAAAGAGGCCCCTCTTTCCAGGCCTGGCTGGAAATTATGTATGATATTGCACTCTATGAGAGACTATAATTTGAACAAGTTGCAGACTTTTGATGCGGTCTGGGGCTCCTTTTTCAAGATATGAGGGTGTCCCTTCCTCTACCTACTACAGGCAGAACTCCTGCATTGCCCTTCGGCTATGCCCTCCTTAAGTCCTGTGCTACGGCAACAAATGATGGGTGGAATGCTGAATGAATCAAACATTCACTCCAGTCAGGAGATCTGGGTTAAATCCATCGTTCTTTTAGCACACTATGCCACCCCAGTTTGGACCCAGCCATATACATATCAGTCGACACTCTTCCTCATGGAAACAGGCCAGCCTGAACTGCCAAGCCAGGTCCTCCCTGGACTGGAAAGAAGTATCCTGGGACCAGTTTCAGGGTAACACCCCTCATAAGCCAGGCTAGCTTGAATCCAGTGGCACAGCGAGCAAGGGACCCACTTCTGGCCACTTCCATTCCACTTAGGGCGAAACAGTTGCCCTGTTGGGCCCCGGTGTTCTTTCTTGAGGTTCTCCCCCACCCTGTCTTAAGCTGGCTGACTCATAGGGAGTCTGAGGGTCACTGGAGCAACCAGCAACTTGGCCTTTGCAAGTGTCCGAGTGAGCAGGACCCAGGATGGGATCACTATAGTTCGGGATAACGAGAAAGCTTTTTCCCCCTTTCCTCTCATAATTTTGTTTTCCTTTTTTCACAATTATAGTTTGACTATGTTCATGAATGTGTCAGCATTTTCTTGTCGCGTGATACGTTTCACATCACTAGACACTCTCCTTGGAGTGCCGTGGTTTGTGCAGTAGATTTACCACATAAGTAAATCTACATTTCACCCCCTTGAATATTGGGGTAGTGTTTGGAGACGAATGTTCTGTAGCAAGTGGCAGTACTTCTAGAGCCCAACTGGCCATTCGGCTACTCAAGCATTTTCCAAGTGGGTGACAGGTTAGGGGCTGGTACTGGGTTGGAGTGTGCTTCAGAGGACGATGATCTGTTATTAACTAACACTGTCCCATTCTAGTCTGCACCCCTTAAAGTGTGGATCTGCTTGAAGACGTTTGTAACGGCTCATTATGGTTTGTAGGCCAACCCTGCAATGGTTTGGTTTCCTCCTGTATTTGGTAGGTTCTTCTCCTTTATTTGAAGAATGTATCTACGGAAACATTTTGTGAACAAGTTGGCTGCCTAAGAGATCAGTTAGGGATCTCTTTGTTTGCAGGAGAGAGAGAGAGAGAGAAAGAGAGAGAGAATATATATATATATCAAACCAAAGTGCCCTAAACCATTTCAGAGGGCACTCGACAGCGTTTAACCATCAGGCATTGAAATGCAGTTAGTCTCCCTGCTCCAACTGTAATTGTTCTTGCCAACGCGTTTCAAGGCTGCAAGGCCTCCTCTTCATGGGCTGCTGGAACATTCATTAACGGCTCACACCAACTAATTTCTGGCATTATTTATTTCTTTAATGGCCCCCAGTGGGCGTCTGCTTGGTGCAATCATCCTGCTGCATGATAGGACATAGAGTCCGTAGTGTGGGCTAAAAGTTTCACTTTTGTAAGTTCAATGTTCATTCCTTATTTAAAAAGCAATTATTTTTACCTTAGTAGGTGGCCCAGTCGTGCAGAGGAGCACCATCGCCAGTGGCCGAGGCTGACACTATTGCAGCACAGCGTTCAATATGCAAATTAAGTTAATCTTCTTGCTCCCATGCCTACTAAGGTAAAAATAATTGCAATAGAATGTCCTTTATAAATGTACCACTTTCTTTTCCTACATCCATCTCTCTATGTGCTTGCGAAAGTTCTTTTTTTGTAACCTGTTTTGTTGTGGCTGTTTGGACGTACCTCTTACTATGGCAATTAAAGTGTGGAAGTTTAGTTTTAGTTATTATGTCCAACAGCTTTTTCTCTTTCAATACAAATCTCTCCTGCTTCAGTTTTGTGTATAGTTTCGATCCATGTTCCAGGAAATGAACATCTATTAGAAGTACCTTTATATCATTATCCACATTTTGTTTGGTCACAAAGTTGTGTAGTCGCACAGGCTCTGTGATTTCAAAGGGGTTTCCTTGCTGCTGTATGAAATGAAGAAGGCTATTAACATGTTCATTAAAATATTCCCCTCTCTTTCCCACAAATTAGTGGCTAGCTTGAATCCAGTGGCAAATTGAGCAAGGGACCCATGTCTGGGCATACCCTGCCAACATAGGGCAAACAAAGCAAACACAAAGAGATGAAGGACGGAGCGCTGAACCTTTTCAGACACTCATCACCAGTCACAGATCTGGGTTGAATCCATCATCCTTCTTTAGCTCACTTCGCCACTTCAGTTCAGACCCAGCCATATGCAAATCACTCTTGACCCTGTGCCTCATGGGAACAGTCCAGCCCGAACTGCCAAGCCAGGTCTTCCCTGGACAAGAAACAAGCATCCTGGGGCCTGTTTCGGGGTACCATCCCTCATCAGCCAGGCTAGCGTGAATCCAGTGGCAAAGTGAGCAAGGGACCCACGTCTGGGGATACTCCACCATTGTATAAATCAGAAGGACCCCACGACCTATTAAATCGTTAGAATATACTAAAGCTATTAAAATCTCAACACAACCTAAAAGATCTTGATTCACAATCTTTGTTAACTGTATGCTTTATTCATACTCCCAACCATTACTTTGATTAGAAAACGACAAGAACCATGTGGTCCTCAAACTACATCTCAAAGAATTTGGGCCCTGAGAAAGACCCTAGCAGACTGGGGAATCACAGTTTCACAACTCCTAAAAGCCTAAATACCCATGCTTAGGAACTCACAACTGCACACAGTGTACTATAACTCCTCACTGATAACCATACTACATTACAAAGGCCAGACACAAACATTATTTATTTATAGAGTTTTATATAGCGTAAACATGACCCAAGAGGGTATCAAAGCGCTTTACAAATAGACAGGGACAAGACTGACGAAGACAAGTAGGGCAAAAGAGCAACATGATCATGAGAGATACAGGCATTCACAGGAGGACCGCTATATCGACAATCCACTAAGTATATATACAAAAGCATTTATAAGTAAGCAATAACAAACAAGGGTGTTGAATAAAACCATATGTTGAGGAGTGAAACAGGATGTAGCAGTGCCAAACTGGGAGAGGAAGTCAGTCAAAGAAGAAAAAAAATGTGTGAAGAGGAAGCATCATCACACGGACCAAAGGAGGGATTTCTAGTTCAGAAAGTATTCATAAGTAGTGCTTTCACTTCTTTTATAAAGACGCTGTTGAGGGATTTAGTCCGGTTTCAGTAGGCAGGACGTTCCAGATTCTCTGGGCAATACCAGAGAAGGCACGATTATAGGTTTGCTTTCTGGGGAATTTTTGTGGTTTCAGCGGCAAGGTGCTGGAACTCCTAGAGATCTGCAACTGCCAGATAGTTCCAGTTTTCGGGCGAGGTACAGAGGGGTGTTAAGGTGAATGGCTTTGTGAGCCAAGCAGTCAATTTTGAGATGTATCCTGGCCTCATATGGAAGCCAGTTTGGTGATGTGGTTATTTCTTTTGGATCCCGTGATGAGCCTTGCAACCAAGTTCAGAGAGGCCCTGAGCGGTGCCACCTTGTAGCTAGGTAGACCGCAAAGGGTTGCACTACCATATTCCAACCTGGAAATGACTAACGCTTGAGCAGCGGGCTTGAAGTTGTCAGGGAGGAGGACATTTGCTCCTTTGTTGGCTGAGGTGCTGTGCTTGCTCCTGCTTGTCTAGTATAATTCCCAGAGATCTGGTAGAGTATGTTGAAAGGGGTGCAGTTGAGAGACGTTAGATGTTTCAAATATTCCTCAATATTGGGAGATTGTTTAGGTTGAGACATAAGGAGGAATTCCATTTTGAGAGAGTTTAGCTTGAGATGGTTGAAAGCCAGCCAGTGTTGGGTTCTGAGTAGGCTTGTGTTGCGTAACCTAATATTTCTTCAGAGGAAGAGATTTTCAGGTACAACTGGGTGTCGTCTACATACATGTGATAGTGATTGTTAGATGATTCGAGAATTTCCGGCAGAGGCTCTATAAACTGGTTGAAGAGCGTGGGTGAGAGCACGGATCCCTGTAGGACCCCTAGTGTAATCGGAGTAGAATTGGAAAGCGAGTGATTGACTTTAATTCTTTGCATTCTGTTGGGTAGAAACGAGGCAAACTAGTTTAATACTGACCCTGATAGTCCCATCCTGCGTTCCAGTAGGCCAATGAGGTTGTCATGTTTGACCATATCAAAAATGTTGAGAGGTCGAGAAGAATTAGAAGGCAGGATTCTTTCTGACCCAGCATTTTCCAAGCATCATCAAACTATGTGAGTAAGGGCCACTTCAGTTCTGTGATCCCGACAAAAAACAAACTGGAATTGATCTAGAAGCTGCAATTGATCTATGTGGTTACATAGTTGGACATGGACACATTTCTTGAGGAGCTTTGACAAGTTGGAATGTTGGCGATTGGACGGAAGTTGTTAAGGTCCTCATGATCTCATGATCGCAGTGAGTTTTTTAAGAATGGGTGTAACCTGCCCTGACTTTAGGCCATCTGGAATCACACCTTGCAGTAGGGAGGCATTTACTAGCTTGGCCCAGAGTGGGACTATGGACCTTTTCAAATCGTTGAAGAAATTTTAAGGTAAAGGGTCACAGAAGTGGTTTGATGGTTTCAGTGTAGTAAGTGTTGAGCATGGAGGTTTTGTCAATGGTTGTGAATTGGCTTCAGTAAATACTATTTTTGAGGGTGAGTCCTAGTGCAAGAGGAGCTTGAGGGGGGAGGGAGGATGAGGAGTTGATAGCAGATAAGACCGACAGTTGGTTTCTTGCTGTCCAGAGATCAGTTTCAATTGTATTCATCTTTTCAAGGAATGAGGCAAAATACTCACAGGTTGGCTGTGGACCGGAAACCATTGGTGAAAAAATAGAAAGATTGTTGGATTGGAGTTCAATTATTTCAAACTTTTTTTGGCCTATTGCTGGCTTTATCTACTTGGTTTCTGAAGAAGTGGCTGGCTTAGTATATGGTGCTCACTTATGTAAGTGTAGCACCCTGCACTAATCCAGACAGACAACCCTTATGGTAATTTTAGTGGCCTTAGACAACCTTAGAAAGTTCTCTAAGTGGTAGCTGTGGAGAGCAGCCTTCAGGTTTAGTCCAGAAGGAGTGTAAAACAGCTTGTTTTACCAGTACTCAATCTTATGGTATAGGTTACGTGAAAAAGAACCACACAATCTAGTTATAAAAATATGTATTTATGATTGTAAACACACTAACACAAGGTAATAACTTCTACCCGGAGATATAAACAATACACACAATACTTTGTCAATCGAATACCTAAATAGCACAAATACACAGTGGTCTCCAGGGGGAGGCCAAACCATATGCTACAATAGTGAAATGCTAACTACAACTTAAGTCAAGACTGGACCCAGAAGACGTATAAAAGCCAGGGACCCAAGGAACCACCCAAGGTGAGTATCTAGGAACCTCATGGAGGTCGTATGCAGAGTGGGAACATGACCACATACTCAACTTTAGTCAATAGGTAAGTCGCAGTTGCAGTTTTAAAGAAAAAGGACCCTTCCCAGCGGACCCTGAAGAAACCCTGTGGAAGATGAAAGGTTGCGGAGTCACCCCACCCGTGGATACCCCAGGATATCTACACCAGGGAAGCCGGGTCCATAGGTGCAAGGTGACGGCGGAAACTGCTGTCGAACCAAATGGAGGACTTCAGGAAGATGTCGCTGAAAAAGAAGGCAAAAGAATCTAGTGGAACCCAAAGATGGATTCAAGATGAGAGGTACCAGCAAGCTGAGGGGATAGAGTCTAAGACGAATGCCACAGAGTTCAAAGATGCAGGAGAGTCGATGGTGCAGTTGAAGTTGTAGCTGTGCGGACCAGGTGACGCTGTTGAAGACCAGGAGCCGTTTACAAGCTGTCCCACGTCGGATGTCAAGAGCCAAGGGGTCAGTGTCCGGTAGGGGCACCAACAAGTCTTGGTAACAGCAACCAATGTAGTGGTAGAAAAAGGTGCAGTGTCGGGAACAGCAAGGTCCAAGTGACTCACCACGAGCAGGTAAGTCAGAGCAGGCCCGGAGAAAGTAGAGGAGCCAAATAAGACCCTCAAGAGGACCCACGGGCCAGAGGCACAGAACCCGTAAGAGGACCTTGAGCAGCTCACCAAATAATGAAGCCCTACAGTGCAAAGGATGCAGTGCAGGCGAAGATCTTGGCTGCAGGAGATGCTGGAGACTGGAGTTTCTTGGAGCCCCAAGATATCTGGAGGAAAAAGTCAACAAGCCTTGGCAAAGGCAAATCAACACGGTGCACAGGGGTACTGCTCCAGCAGTCCCGACGAGGGATATTGGCTTCCAACTTGTTAGGAAGACAGTGCAGGCCTCGATGGAGTTGCAGAACCACCACCTGTGTTGCTGAACCTTTCGGAGTCCGTAGGAGCACAGGAACCACAGACCAGGCAGCTTCGTTGCAGTGCCTACAGATCAATGGGAGTGACTCCTTCACTCTAAAGAAGATCCCTTTGGGTGTCTTGGATGTCCATAAGCCTAGTGAAGAACCTGTATGGCGCACAGACGTTGCAGCAGACTTTGAGGATGACGAGACCAGGAACAGCAGGGGTCTTCCCAGATGCAGTCTTGGTTCCCAAAGCAAAGTCCAGAGTGCCCAGATGGTTGAAGTAGAAGTGGTTTCAGATCGGAACCTTGTCCCACGACGAATCTAGGGACCCACCCACAGGTAAGCCCTTAAGTACCCTAAGGAAAGGGTTGGGATGATTCAGGGGTACCTCCCAGAGGAGGGGCTGGACAGGGGGGAGGATACTCCCATGGTCTTTGTCCAGTTTCTTGCCAGAGCGGGAGCCAACGGCTCGCTGAACTGGTTTCAACTGGAGTATGCAATGATGCCACCAAATGTGCCCTTCAAAGCAGTCTAGTGGCTCTGGAAAGTGCCCCCATCTGTCCGAATATACTTAGTGCTGTCTAGTAGGTGGTCACACCTCCCTTTGGCAGGAAACCTATTGTCCTGCCTTCCCATTCTCGAGCTTGGCTCTTTAGCAGGGGGGCAGAATTGTCTCTCTGGTCAGCAGCAGCGGTCTGTGTCTAGAAGACTGGTACCGGGAGAACTGAGGGGCTCCTGGAGGAGTTTCAGTGCATGGTTGGTATGATTACAACATGTTTGATACCAAACATGACAGGGTTTGTTATAGTCAGTTTAGAGATAGCCAATGCGTAATGATGCATGGCCACTCTATGTATTGTAATGGCTGATGCACTTACAATCCGGGACAATGGACTCAGAGGGTCGTAGGGGTGTCCTGCTCATGCAGGGGAACCCTCACACTTAGAACCGGGCACCCTGCCTTCAGCATTGAAAAGGCCCGACTTATAGGTTTTAAGTGCAGTGACCTCAGCTATAAGAAAACTTATATCTGTCGTAAGTGGTGCTAGTACCAGCTTACACAGGCTGCAATTGCGGGCCTGTGGTCACAATTTGAGTGGTCTCTCATGGGTGGCATTAAACATGCTTCAGCCCGTGGAAGACCCCTGGTGTACCTATGCCATGGGTATCTTAGTACCATATACTAGGGACTTACAAGGGTATACCAGTAGCCAATCTGGGGTGTACCTAAGTACTCACCATGTCCAATTCAAGAAAGCAGCACAGAGACTGGGTTCCAGATTAGCAGGATCCCAGTCAGACTAGTCAAAAAAACATAGTAACACCAGGCAAAAAGTGGGGGCAGCCATGCAGAAGGATCCTACTTTCCTACACATTTCGATGTGTTTATTATACAAGCTTCTCCTCGTTCTCAGGCGCTTAAGGTGTTCAAGGGATGGAACGCCTCTCTAAGGTCGTTCAGCTAATCTTAGATTACATCTATCCGTACTTATACTATCACTGAACCATGATCAAGTTAAGATCAACTAGGAAGGTTTTGAGGCTATTCGCTGCAGGGTTGTTCCACTGCAGATTGAAGTCTCCAAGGAAGATCTGGGGCCAATGTTATCCCACAGTGGAATAGATGATTTCCATAATTTGTTCCATGAAAGGGAGTTTATCTCTTGGCGGATGGTAAAACGTGTGCAATTTGCATAGAGGCCTATGGTTGCATATCATGTCTATGCATAGATATTCGCATGAGGGGAGAACTGCAGTAAGTGACCGTTTCACTATAAGACTATTCTGGTATATACTGGCAATGCCCCCACCAGGTCTATTAGATCTGTCCAGTCTGATGATGTTATGGCTAGGAGGGACAAGGATGTCCAGGACCGGGCCCGAAGAAATCGTTGAGCCAGGTTTCCGTAAGGATTAGGAAGTCAAGATCATGTGCAAGGGTGAGGTCAGCGATGTCCGTGGCATGTTTCACAGCTGATCTACAATTGATAAGCATGCATTTAAAGTGTGGAATGGTGTCCATGGAAGCAGACCGTGTGATGCGAACTTGCTTGAGGTTGGAGTTGTTTATAGCATTTGGGTCATTTGTGGGTATTCTTTGAGGGTTCTGGGGAATTGTTTGAATATAGTCCTGGTTAACTAGTTTGTCTATGTGTGTGGGATTGTTTGCAAGAAGGAGGGAATACATGTCACTATCTGTTAAGGAATCCTTAAATCTAAAGGGTCTATAGGTGGTGTGCGGGTAATGTGTGGTCCTCCAAATCAGGTTTGAGGACGCATGATATAGGAGATATTACATTAGAAAATCTAAAAGTCACGATGACAGGAATTACATCCAAAATGCGAGCGATTTCATGAACAAAGAATTTACATCCAACAAATCAACTGCTGCTTTAACCAACCAATCAGTGTACCTAGTGCACCAAGAATTTGGGAAATCACCTACAATGGTATACTTATAGACCTGTCAAACTAGATGTCCCCTTCTAGAGTTCACTACTGGAACAGCTATTTTCCTATGTCACCATGACCAGGCAAGTTCCAACTTCATGGAAAGGTGATGTAGCTCATCCTATTTACAAAAGGAGTCCCAAACAAGAACCAGACAGCTATAGATTATTAGCCATCCTACACTTTGAAGAGAAGCTATTCGACAAGCACTTAGTAAGTAAACTGGTTGACTGGGCTGCAGAACAACTTTTAATACCACTTACACAAACTGGAATCCGCTCTGGCTGTTCAACTGTTGACAACATTATGGCCCTGACTCTTCTAGCAAAAAAAGAATAACAAAACAAAATAACGTTGTATGCCTGCTTTGTGGATTATTTCACTGCATTTGACAATGTGAATCAGAAAAGACTATGGGCAAAGCTCAAGACCTTATTTGTTTGAGGGGGCGCTATACCCCTCTATTAAATAAGACTGGAGGCGAGCCTGAAGTGATGGAGAAGCGCTCTCTGTCCACGCTACTGGAGCCTGAATTTTCCAAACGTCCTACCCAAGTCCAAGGCTCCGTGCTGACTTATAATCAGCCCTAAAAGCCCCACAAAAGGCTCACCAACTCTTTTTTTAAATGTTATTTTTACCTGCATGCCCTAAGAGATCCCTTCAGCTCTACAGATCTCCTTGGGGTTCCTCTCTCTCTGGTGGACCAAACATCTGCTGCCTGCTTGTATTGGTACTGGTCTGGGGTGTTCCTCGTAGCCCGTTGTGGTTATGTAACTTGTCTGAGTCACCAATGCCGATTATGGTGAAGAGAAAGGCTATGGAGGGAGGGTTGAGTACATCAAAGGGGAAGAAATAAACAAAACACGCAAATCTGCTGGAAAGAATTGTGTTATAAATAGAACAAACATATTACTTTCAGAATGTGAGCAGATTTGAGTTCCCTCCCCGACTGCATCTTGGACGGGCGTTCACCTAGAAGGTTCTACAACAAATGTTGCCCCTAGCACTGCCCTGCGTAATCAGAGGAGAGTTCCCGGGATGTTTACCAGATCAGGTACATCGTATAAACCAGGCAAACCAGGCTAGTAAACTGTTGACAGCCCTAGTGTAGATCCACCCTTACCATGCCCTTATGTCTCCCCTACTCTAGATCCATTTGATGACATCCCTCCCTGCAGCAATCATCTTGCCCCTCGAGCGAGCCACCAGACGAGCCGAGATCACCCCCTTGCTGAACTGTCTCGATCGCCTGGAAGGAAAACTGATGACTATGAAAGCCTCCTCTGTGTCCAATGGAAGAGAGGTCCAGTCATCTACCCTAAGGCTCCACCCTCATCAGGCTCACTCTCAGTCAGTAATAGGTATTTCAAATTCTTATGTCTCAATTACCTCCCCCTCAGAGAATACTGGTAGCCAGAAAATAACAGGGATTCCTGAACAACTGCCTCCTGAGTACACACCATATCATAATGCCCTTTGTGATGTCCCTGAACAACTTCCTAACACTAGTGAAAGGTCTGTGTCATTGAGGAACAAGTCAGCAAGTTGGCCCTGCGATTTCACCCCAGAGATCCTCTCGGTCAGACGTTCACCGTAGCTGGGCATCCATCCTAAAGCTTAGCTAGGGCATTGTGTGCTGGTGAATTTAAAGTCCCCTTCAACTGTGGAATTTGTATTTAGACGATTGAACCTGCTGGCACCCTCGGCAAGACGGTTTAAAGAACTTCCTTTGAGCTACTTCTTTAGGCCCTTCTCTCTTCTGCTCCCCACAAGAGTTGAGACAATATAAGACATTAGGTATGGCCACTCCAGCTCCATAATTGCCAATTCTTATGAGAAAAATCCCCCTGTAACTGTTTCATTTCCCGAAACCCAGGAATGATGGCTACAGGATCAAGTATCTGGTGAACCCATTCCTGCAGTGACCCAAAATTTCCATCGGGACCCTGTTGTCACACCCTCCAGCTCTGTGCCGAGCTCGGCCCACTCTAAGACCACTGACCATCAGTGGCCTTTACCATGCCCCATTTTTGACCAGAAGCCTGTTTTCTCTGGAACCCTGTCACTTGTGGTTTCAATGTTCAACACTCCGTCCATCATTTCCTTTGGTTTTTGCTTTGTTCGCCATAAGTTGGCAGGGTATGCTCAGACGTGAGTCCCTTGCTCACTTTGCCACTGGATTCAAGCAAGCCTGGCTGAAGACGGCTGAAATGCCAGAAACCGGTCCTAGGAAGCTTGTTTCCGGTCCAGGGAAGACATGGTTTGGCAGTTCGGGCTGGACTGTTCCCATGAGGCACAGGGTCAGACTGATTTGCATATGGCCATGTCTGAACTGGGGTGGCAGAGTGGGCTAAAGAACGGTGATGGATTAAACACAGATCAGTTGACTGGGGGTGAGTGCTTGCAATGTTCAACACTCCGTCCATCATTTCCTTTGGTTTTTGCTTTGTTCGCCATAAGTTGGCAGGGTATGCTCAGACGTGAGTCCCTTGCTCACTTTGCCACTGGATTCAAGCAAGCCTGGCTGAAGACGGCTGAAATGCCAGAAACCGGTCCTAGGAAGCTTGTTTCCGGTCCAGGGAAGACATGGTTTGGCAGTTCGGGCTGGACTGTTCCCATGAGGCACAGGGTCAGACTGATTTGCATATGGCCATGTCTGAACTGGGGTGGCAGAGTGGGCTAAAGAACGGTGATGGATTAAACCCAGATCAGTTGACTGGGGGTGAGTGCTTGCAATGTTCAACACTCCGTCCATCATTTCCTTTGGTTTTTGCTTTGATCGCCATAAGTTGGCAGGGTATGCTCAGACGTGAGTCCCTTGCTCACTTTGCCACTGGATTCAAGCAAGCCTGGCTGAAGACGGCTGAAATGCCAGAAACTGGTCCTAGGAAGCTTGTTTCCGGTCCAGGGAAGACATGGTTTGGCAGTTCGGGCTGGACTGTTCCCATGAGGCACAGGGTCAGACTGATTTGCATATGGCCATGTCTGAACTGGGGTGGCAGAGTGGGCTAAAGAACGGTGATGGATTAAACCCAGATCAGTTGACTGGGGGTGAGTGCTTGCAATGTTCAACACTCCATCCATCATTTCCTTTGGTTTTTGACTTGTGGTTTCTCACCAGGAACATCTACTTGTTGAGGTTGCAGCTTCATCCCATGGATCTTCCCCCAGGAGGACAACTTTGGTCACCACAATTTTACCACCACACCATGACTACTCAACGTCGTCTACCAATTCATGGTAACAGCAAAGGATTCGAAACATTCTTTTGTGGAAATTAGATGGACTCAAATCCAAGCTGGTAGACCCCGGACTGGGGACCTTCACTGACACGTTTGATATACGTATGTTTCAAGAGACATTGTGTGTGGAGTCAGTGTACAGGTCTTGGTTTACCACCTATTTCTGGCCTGCATCGTTGGGGGGAGGCCTGGTGGAGGCTTGACTGTGGTTTAAAAATGTATTAGCTCTCCACATCATGAGGCTCAACATAAATTCATCAGATGTTATGGAGCTGTTTATTGCTGGGGGTGGGTTTTCTTGGTTGTCTTTTAACGTCTACAACAGGCCCAGTGGGGTAAAGATAATATATATTACTCTGGGCATTCTAGAAAAGCCTTAGATTCCCTTGCACACAATGACAGGGTAATTATTGCTGGAGACCTTAACATTACTTTTTTGAACCCTTCGGCCCTGAGCCTTCTAATTTAACCGAATCAGAAGATGCAGCTTGGGGAGTCCCTCAGATAGATATGGGCCCTGCTACAAGACGCTCTCCTATTGCTGACCTATTGATGAGCCTAACCCTTCACTTTGGTCTCAGGGCTTGTAACAGTAGCTCCAGCTCGGACCTTAGTGGTGCCCACACTTTCAAGCGTGCATTATAATAGAACTGCATCGATTAAATATTCCTGACCCTCCCGCTATGGCCGTGCCTCATAGATATGATAGTTGTTGAGTGCCACGACAGTGACCACAATGCTACAAGGCAAAACATTGTTAATGCTAGGAAGGAGTATAAAGAGGCACTTCATCAGGCCAAAACTGATTGGGAACAAGAGATGTGGGATGACTTTGTAGCAGCTGTTAGGGCAGGGGATGTTAAAGCGTTCTGGGGAATCGTGTATCACGGCAAGTGGAATGCCACCACCAGTGTTGATTATAATTTACAGCCACAGATCTTGGTGGACCATTTCCCAAAAATGTTTGTAGCGAAGACCAACCCAGAGAATGCTCAATTAAGGAATGTCCTATGTCTTCCCTTAGATGAAGGTCTCCCTCTGTTCTTCCACCTCAAAGATGTAATGGCAGCACTTATGTTACTCTCAGTACATAAAGCACCTGGTCCAGATTCCCTTTCTGGGGATCTCTTTAGTTAAGATCCTTTGATCAGAGTCAAATATTTCCTGCTGCTGTTTCATTAAATACTTGCAAGTGGCCCAATCCCAGATCTTGGTTGACTGTAAAGATTGTTAAAATCCACAAAAAAGGGCCCAAAGACGACCCTGGAAAAAAGGCCCATCAGCCTCATCGACACATTGCAGAAACTATTCTGTTGTCTTATACTGGATCAACTGCTTGATTGGGCATAGGATAACTTTGTTTTCTCAGAGCTTCAGGCGGGTTTCAGAAATAGGATCAGTACGGTGGATTAAATGCTCAGATTCTGTGCCCTATATTGGGAAATAGTCTTGCTAGACAAGGGCCATCTTTAAGTGGTCTTTGTTGACTTGAAGACAGCTTTCGTTTCTATTCCCAGGGCCAAGAAGCTGTGGGAAGTTCTGGAAAAGATGCGTGTTTCCTGCAAAATTCTCTATCCTTACCCGGCTACATTCACTCAATTCTGCCAGAGTTAGGTATGGCAACTACGGAGAAATCACCGACCATTTTAAGATTGATACCGGTGTCCGGCAGGGTTGTTTGCTGACCCCGACATTGACTACTCTTTATATTAACGATTTAGTGCACACACTTGTGATGCTACTTTTCGCAGACGACATGCTTTTTTTGTGATTTAACAACTATTTCTTTTTTTTTTTAAATAGGTCTTGATTGATTTTTGATGAAGAAACAAACAGTACAAAACCGTTTACAAAAACAAAGAACGAACAAGTGAGGTATTATGCAATCAGAAACTTGATAGTCTGTAGGTGCATTCCAGAAAAATCAAAGAAAAGGAAACAACTATAGGCCTATACATAAATAAACAACACTAATGAGAAAGGAGTGAGAAAATGAGAACTGAACCAATGACATGGGGAGCACAATAATGCCTATATAAGTAGGACAGAGCACACAGAAAGCGAACCTGTGCCGGGGGTGTGGGGTATGACAGTGAGGCTTCTTATCATATGTACTATAGAGGGGTTTAGCTACCTTATGGAATCCGGAGTGCTTGCCCTGGATACGAGCACGCCACAGGCTCGAGCAGGTGCCCCATTATCTGGCGGGAAGAGTAATAGGTAATTACGCACTGGATGCCATATGTTTTAAGGTCTAAAAGTGGGTGGCTGTAAAGTAGAATAAGTATCGCTCATAGTGTCAAAACACGCCAGGTCTCGGATCCATCGCTTGACTGTCGGGACTGATGTGTCACTCCAATGTGAGGAAACCTGGCGCTTCACTAACATTAGTGCAATGACGGCATATCACTGAATTCCTTCTGAGAGTGACTTGACATATCCCAGTAGCGCCATAGGAGGGGATGGAACTAGCTTAGTTTTAATCATTTGTGAAAAATGCGAAACACCTCTTCTCAAAAGGCTAGTATTGGCGCACAGTTCCATGCAAGATGTGAAAAATCAGTATGCCTCGCGGCACATCTAATACAGCAATGTGATTTAGCGGGATCAAATTTGGCCAATAAGTGAGGGGTGGGTAGGTGTGATGTTAATATTTGAAATGTAGGAGTTTGTGCATGTGATTACTTGAGACTAATCTGGTTTGTTCACTGCAGTAGTATCATGTCCTATCCGGTACTGGGATAACAAGATAGCCCTCTCACGCAGGCTTCAGTGAGAGAGATGTATGATGTAGTCGCGAGATCAAGTGGGAACCGTCTGGGATTGTGATGACCAGTGATGATAATAGAAAGTCGGGTGGACTGTATTGCGCAGTCGATGTAGTATGAATCTGTCCATGTGTGTCCCACATTATGCCCTTCCGCTAGTTAAGTGACGGAGCGTATTTCGGCATCTGCAAAGAGGTCACCCAGCCTGAACAGTCGGCACGTGGATAAGGTGCGTTTGGTGAGGGTTTCGGTGGTTACTGGAAGCCAGGGGTTGCCAGTGAGAGGGAAGCGGGGGGAATATAAAGAATGTAGTTGGAAGGGTTTTTATTTCAGTGGCATTTCTAGGTATGCCTCGTGGCATAATTGTGGAGAGCGGGTATGGGTGGGCCTGTGACCTTTCCGGCTGCAGAAATTGCAGACATGCATCATAATGAAACCAGAGTTTTGAGAAGTGTGCCTGCGCCAATAAATAGTAGAGGCAAAGATCGGGGACATTAAATCCCTCCACGTTCATATCGTAGGGTCAAGGTTTGCCAGTTGACTGTGGGTTGCCTGCCAGCCCCTCCCAAGCGCCTTAGCATGCCACGTAGAGTATTGAAATAAGCATTAGTCAGTACTATTGGGATGTTGAGGAATAAATATAAAAAGCGATGCAGTAACATCATCTTTATAATTGCTATTCTCCCCGCTATGGATAGTGGGCGCTAAATCCTTTGCAGTATTTGGGATCTAATTTCTCTATTGCAGGTCCATAATTTATGTGTACAACGTCAGCACTTTGAGAATGAAGATACATGCCAAGGTATTTAGGTGGGTCTGAACATCATTTTAAGGGAAAGTCCAGGGGACAAGGGGCCGTAGCATCCGTCAAGGGAAAGATTTCTGGTGATAAATAGACTTCTGCGATAACATTTGTACGCCACCTTCAGGAGGAGTGGTGCTGGTGTCGCATGTTTGACAGCTGGATGAAAAAGCGTGAGAAGCCGCTCCAGAGAGTATGGGGGCAGCACAGTCGCCATGTCGTCCCGACTTTTATCTGCAAACCAGCGGGCTATCCATTGCAGCTGCGCTGCTAAGTAGTAATGCTCGAAGCAGGGCGCCGCCAGTCCCCCTTGATCCGTGGGTAGATATAATTTCGCCAGTGACATCCTGTGGCGGCTACTCCCACAGATGAAATCTCGGAGCAGCTTAGAGAACGCAGCAAAAAAGGCCGCTGGTATATATATTGGCAGGTTGGCAAAGTAGTACAGTAGTCTGGGAAGGATCACCATTTTGGACAATGCCACCCTACCCGTGACTGTCAGCGGCAATGTGCCCCAGAAACGCATCTGTGACTTGATAGCCGTAACAGCTCTACCCACATTTCCGTCAAAGATGTCCCGCGGTTGACGGTATATCTGTATGCCTAAGTATCGGAAGGTGCCCTCTTTCCACGCCACTCGTGTTCCGTTAAGAGTGTATCCCGGATCTTGCCTTCCTCCTCCAAACGCATACAGAAAGGATTTGCTGGCATTTACCTGAAGCCCCGAGACAGCTGCAAAATCCCGCAGCATAAGGGCCAGCTGGGCCGGGATATTCTCGATATCCCTCACGTACACCAGCAGATCATTCGCATAGGACACCTGATGTGTTGCGTCCCCCAGCGGTATACCCTCTCCCACCAGTGCGCGAAGTGCCGCCGCCAGAGGTTCAATCGCTAATGCGAACAGGAGTGGCGACAGTGGGCACCCCTGCCTAGTGCCCCTGCACAGCGGCACCGCTTCAGATATGTACGGACCCAACCTTATCCGTACCGTGTGGTTTCTATATAAGAGGCCTACCATTTGTAAAAATTCTGCTCCCAGATCATGGCGCTGCAGCAGCGCCGATAAGTACCTCCATTCCAGACAATCAAGGTCCAGGTCCAACATTAAGCAACCCGCTTTTGGCCATTCTTTAATGCTTTCTTCCGCAACTCTAAAGAATCTCCGCAAGTTCAGGGACGTACTCCGCTTAGGCACAAACCCGTTTTGGTCACTGTGGATGAGGGCTGAGACCGACGGTGCCAAACGCTCCGCCAGGACTTTGGCAAGTATTTTATAATCGGCATTAAGAAGCGCCAGCAGGGACACCAAGTACGCCTCACGCATTGAAGGGGGGGAGCGTGCCTTCCTCCAGTGCCTTTGAGTAGAGCGCGTGTAATTGCGGCACCAAGGACTCCCGATAGGCTTTGTTGAATTCGGCCGGTAGGCAATCCGGCCCTGGTGTTCTCCCGGATGCCAGGGATGCAACTGCCTCCCCCATCTCTTCTAGGGTGAGGGGGCTATTAAGCGCCTCCTGGTGCTCGGCCGAAGCTACAGGTAACTGAATCCTCTCTAGGAATCCCCCCAGCTCAAGATCCGAACAATGGATCTGGGACCGGTACAGCTGTGCATAGTGGTCCACCATGACCTTGTGAATCTCTCTTTGCGTATACACCAGATACCAGATCTCCCTGCCTTGTGCGTATCGCCGCAATCGGAGCACGGGTATTACCTTGCCTCAGCAGCCAAGCGAGTAAGCGTCTCACCCTGTCTGCTGTAGCGTGTGTGTGGGCTGTGTGTGCTGCATAGTTATGGCAGCGCAGCCGCTCTAATAGCTCCGCTAGTTGTCCCGAAGGTCCTCCAGGCGGCTCGCCTGTCTACCTCCCCCTTCTCCCCCCCTTTCGAATTGCAGTAATTGGGATTCGAGGAGAGTAATAGCCGCCGACAGTTGCCTCCGCACATTCCAGGTGGCACCTAAGCAATGACCTCTGATTGTTGTTTGAGAGCATCCCACTCCACCAGTACGCTACTTGCCGTGCCTTCGTTAAGTTCGAAGTATATCAGGATTGCCGTCCCCAGTGACGAGCGGAACTCGGGGTCTTACAACGCGTTAGGCTGTAGGCGCCATGTGGGGATAGGGGGCCTATTGGCTTCCCAGCTGATGTGGATCTGCAAGGGGTTATGATCGGAGTGTGTCCGACCTAAATATTCCGAGGCCTTGATTAACGGCAGTAGAGACTGGGGCCCAACCACCCTGTCCAGTCGGACATGCAGGTCGTGCGTAGCTGAGTAAAAGGAGTAAACCCGGTCTACTGGGTGGAGGACCCGCCACACATCCAGTAGTGCCCAGTGCGAGAGCCAGTCCGCGAGTGCCTGTGCGTTGGACCTCGCCGACGTGACCCGGAGGGGAGGGGAAGGATCTATCCAAATGAATGTCGAGTACTGAGTTGAAGTCACCGCCCAGTAGCCAGGGGAGGCCAGTATACAGAGTCAACACCTGCGACAGCCGCGCCAGGAATGTCACTTGACAGGTATTTGGAGCATAGATGGATGCCAACAATATGTGCTGCCCGTTAAGCACTCCGCGCACCAGGGTGTATATACCTTCCGGATCTACTACCGTGTCTGTGCTAGCAAATGGGACGCCTGCGCTCACCCAAATGAGTGTGCCCCTAGCGTGTGCAGAGTACACGGTGCCATACACCTGGCCCCTCCAGCGCCTGCGCAGTCGGTCGAGCTCCAGCTGTGTTAAGTGTGTCTCCTGTAATAAGGCTATACCAACTGAGTGTCTTTGAAGATAAGCGAATATGGAGTATCTCCATGCGGGTGTGTGCATACCGCGTATGTTCCATGTGATTATATTAACTTGTGTAATCTGCTGTGAGGCCAGGGGTGGGGTGCCGTTTTGTAAGTACCGGGCACGCCTGGGTACATGTAAGCCGATCTGTGGTAACCAGAACAACTGAAGAACTAGTAAAAACAGAACGTACGGGGCGAACATCTCGAAGCTATCAATCCAAACTATGTGCCCATGCATGGGGAAAAATAGGGAACTAGGTCAGTGTGTAGCCTTGTGGGACGTGTGCACAGTAAGCAATCCGCTGTGACCATCCCCCTCATTTCCCAGGCATACGGTGCGCCACTCGGGAACCCATTATCCCAGCTTGCTAAGACTACAGCCCTCAAGCGCCCACGCGGAGCAGTTACATGTGGGTAAGGGCCGCCCCCTCGAGGACACCCCAGCCATTTTGACCTAAGCGGGACAGAGCCCGAGCAGCAGCCCACCAGGAACCCACACGATATCCCGCCAGTCCCCACATCCCACACAATCCAATACAGCCCTCAGTATAGTACTTGCGTGAGGCAGACATCTACAATGTTCGCATTATCGGTCTTCTCATCCAATGATATCATCCGCCGTCTGTGGAGTAACCACCGGCATACAAAGTTCTTCAGAAAAATCGGTTGATGGCGTCGACGCTCCACTCGACACCACTGTGCGATGCGTAGAAGGCTACCGATAGGTTTGACTGTTCTGAGTACTAAGAGTTGTGACCGCTTCCAGTACATCTTGCCGCTCCTTTCTCATCCTCTCTGGACTTGGGGCCACCGTTCTGGCCGCTGCTCCGCGAGGTGCCCTGCGGCGTGGTCGACGCCTGCTTCTCCTGTCAGTAGCCTCTCCGTTATCCAGTTCTGGTGGCTGCTTCCCCGTCCAAAGACCCGATTCTTCCAGCCAGTCCCATGCCTCCGCAGGTGTGTCGAAAAAGTGTGGTTTACCCTTTGCTACCACTCGTAGCCTGGCGGGTAACTGTAGGGAGTATGGGAGCTCTAGCTCTCGAAGTTGTCGCTTCACCATCATGTAATTGCTTCTGCGGCGTTGTACCAGGGCAGTGTAATCAGGGAAAAGCATGATGCGGCTGCCACCTACTGATAGTTCTTCCATTTTCCGGGTCTCGAGCAGTACCGCGTCCCTGTCCGTGTAGTTGAGGAGTTTGAACAGGAACGGACGCGGCCTGGCTCCTGGCTGAGGCTTCTGGGCTGGCACCCGGTGGGCTCTTTTCACCGCAAACTGATTTGACAGTGCTCCCTTCGGAAGTAAGTCTCGCAGCCAGCTCTCTATATACTGTTCAGGGCGCCTACCCTCTTCGCCTTCCTGCAATCCCACCACTCTGATGTTATTGCGGCGCGAGCGCCCTTCCGCGTCCTCCGCCCTATCTTCTAGGGCGTGTATCCGCTCCATCATATCTTGTAATGCAGCTGCGTGACTGTGGGTAACCGGCTGTAGATCTTGGAGCACTTGACCTTGAGCGGCACCCTGTCAGTGAGCTTTCGGTGGTCCACATGCAGAAGCGTAAAGTCAGATGTGACCTTGTCGATCCGCGTTTCCAGTGACGTCCTGGTGTGTTCCTGCGTGGTATCTATTCTCTCCACAGCTGCGAGGACGGGATCCATTTTGGCTGCCAGAGCTGCAGATGCTGGCTCCATTTCGGCTTCCTCCCTCAGATGCGGAGAGTCCAGCGCGTCGGTTTGTGGCGGTCCCTGCTTAATTTTGGCTCGAATGCGCCCCGTCACGAGCTGCTGCGCCGAGGGCATTCACGGCTGTCCCTTGGCAAGATTCGCTGTGAACAAAGTGCCCGCTGGGGGAGCGCGCAGCGGGGGAACTGACCGCTCCACAAGCGTGTGCCCCTGGGGTTACCTGCCCTGTTGATGCCTCCTATCTGAGCCTCTACTGGCGGGGTCTCCGCTACCTCCGCTTCTTGTTCACTGTGCTCTCTGCCTTCCCGAGCCGTGGCAGTCAAAATTCTCTCCCCTCACCAGGGCTTCCTGCGAGGCTGTTGGTCACGGAGTGCAGCACTCGCGTAATAGATTCTGCTTCAGAGGCATCTCAGGCCAGAAAAGGCCTCTCCAGAAGTGTATATGCACCTAGCGTTCCACCCGCTGTTCCAGTAGAGACGGATGCCCGCTGGTGGGCGTGACGTTTTGCCAGTTCTCCCGTCACATCACCACCCTGGCGCTACCTGACAGATGCGTTGTCCCAAGGTTGGGGTCCCGTGGCGTTTGGGTGAGGTTTAGGCAGTGGAAGGGCGGGCGGCCCAGTGGTTCACTCCTGCTCCCGTCGCTTACATGGCCGAACTTACAATTCCTTCGTTAGGTCTCCTCGGGGGCCCCAACGCGACAAACATGTTCAGATCTTGCCGCTCGCCTTCGGATGAACCCCTTTCTTCTGTGCCATCTAACAACAGGCCAGCTGATGTCCCTCACGCTGTGTAGGGCCCAGATGCACTAGATGCGGTTTCGCTAGTTGCCGCCTCCTCCTGTCCACTTCATTCCCAAGCTCTGATGTAGGCTGCAGTTGGGAGTATTCGTCCCACGTGTGTGATCAGTCCATGTGAGCCTCCCCCAGGGCTACCGCATCAAGCGCCTTCACAGGTATGTTCCCTGAAGCATGTGGGCCCCCGGCCCCCCCTCAGCCCCAGCCTTATATCCTCTGCGGCCTGGGCGTGTCGAGGGGGTCCCCTCACCGAGTTCCTGTGCTGCTGTGTGGGCCACTCGCCCGGTCAGCGAGGCCGCCTCAGCAATCCTGTGTGGGTGCTGGCACGCGCCTCCGTCAATGCCAAGCTATAGTACCTAGCGCCACTGGGGGTCCCATTCGCTACGTCTCCCCCAGCACGCAGGACTCAGTTGGGTCTTGACTTCCGCTATGCTGAGATCTCTGGTGGACTCCCCCCTGGATCCTGGCCAGCTCTTGCAAGTTGCACTACTTTTCAGCGGGCCAGGCACCTCGCTCCCACGTCGTGCGTCTCCCTCGGCAGAACGCTGCGTGTTACAGGGGCCTCACACTCCCTTCACCTGTTTAAATGCGCCACTCGCCTCTCTTCTTCGTGCTCCCGATCCGCAGGCCTCTCCCCCAGGTTCCCAAACTCCTTGAGCCGGTGCCAGATACCGCAAGGAGCGCGCCACGGCTCCCGCTCCACCTGCTCTGGGTGTTTGCCCTGCAATCTGTCCTGCACTGCGGGCGTCCGCCGCCCAGTAGGGGTCTCTATCGCGCGCCTTCACCTCCCGCAGGCCGCAAAGTCATTCCCGCCTGCAGCTTCTTACCCCGCCTCTGCGATGCCGCGTTTCCTGAAGGGCTCCCAGTCCTGGTAGGTCGCGAGACTCTCCGGAGGGTCAAGCACTCCGCTTACCACTTCACATTTGCAACAGGGTGGGCCTGTGCACCTCGCTGGGGTCTCCCGCTCCCCTCACCGGCCTAGTTGTGCCAAGCCTCCTTTCCACCCGTGGCGGCGGCTCACTCGCCGCACTCCGTCTCCTTCCCGGGTCGTTGGCACAGCTGTTAGTTTCGCTCCTCGGGTCCGGACAGGTCACAACAAGGAGCGCGTCGCTGCTCCCACTTTCCCGGCACCAAGCACTCCACTACGCTCCGCCCGGCAGCACGGCCAGCCGCCCCCCAGCGGGGCTCTCCGCCTCACTGCTTCGCCTCCCGCAGGCCGCATTTTTTTTCCCGCCTGCAGCTACGTCTTTCGCCACTAAAACAGCACCAGGAGGGGCTCCCCGGATTGCGCCGCACCCCCGCTGGTGGATTCCACCGGTTGCGGTCACAGATGGCGCACTTCAAGGAGAATTGTAATGGATTACTGGGGCTATCGGTCGGAGCACTACAAGCTCACGTCCGCCATGATGGCCGGCTAGCCACGCCCACGAAATTTCAGCCATTATGACATATGATTTTATCCATATAGGTTGTGATTAACCGTATCTAAGGGAGAATGGAATATCAAGTACGTGAGTAAAAGAGCTCAATAAAATTGTGTTTTTAAAACACTCCTAGAAAGCATAAGCTTACATTACAATCATGTTTTTATTCGACACAGGTATTAGATGTCGTACACGAAAAATAGTCCTGCCCTGATGAAGACCTTCTTTTAAAAAAAAAAGCTTAGGTCCACTTATTGTGAAGGTCGAAACGCGTTGGCTACTACATCATATGAGGTCAAGAGTTAATAAGGACTAGAATTTATGCCAAACAAATGAGGCATCTTTGAGCTGAAAGAATAAGCTCAAACTAGAAGTGTATAAACAGTCTCTGACCCCTATAGGACCTCTGGACAAGTGGCTATTGAGGCCTCAGAAACAAATGTCCCTATATTAGATTAAAAAAGTAGGACTATAAGAGCTCCTAAAGGAACACTATTTTCTTGTAAAGTGATTGGATCTGTAATATATTTTGATTGTAAAGATATTGTGTATTTATGTGAAAACTGTCTATCATAATGTTTATGTCTTTATATATGTTGGTATTGTAAATATTGTATATGCTGTTGCTTTGCTACAAAGAAAACAACCAGGGTTCGCCTAAAAGACAGTCGACAATAGGAACCTTAAATGTAAAAAAAGCATTGAAAGAAGTTGCAAAATAAGGTAACCCACAGTTAAATAATAAAACTTCTGTGGCACAAAGTAAAAATTGAATCTATGGTTTCTGAGGTAATATTTTGTTTAAAAAAGCAAAAAAGTCAGGGGCATCCACATTGGGAGCATATACGTTAGCTAATAGGAGGGGCATGTTAGCCAGCGTACCTGAGACAAACACAGATATCAGCTTTCAGGACCTGCTATGGTTTAACGCGGTTCAAATGGAATTGCCCTGTGAACTAGAATACACACACCTCTAGAATACGTGCTGTGGTTGTCAAAAAAAATTATTATGTCCCAAATTGGAAGCGTAGTGGTTAAGGGAGCCAGGAGCACAGAGGGTTTCCTGTAAATTAGCTATCTGTATGCCATGCCTGGTAAGGTATGACAGGACTTGACCTTTCCGTGGGTTGGATAACCCCCGTACATTCCAAGCTATGCATTTTAAAGTCGTGCTTTCGACTCCAATAGTGGATACAGGCCTTTGGAAAAACAAAGAAAAAATATAGGTTATTGGCTTCTGAGTGTCAGGCAATGCAACTTCCATTCTATGTTAATTTCCTTGCAAATCATCTGAAATAGCAACCAAATGATTAAACATGATAATTACCATCCCCGGCCACTGTCCCAATTATTTGAGAGGTAGACGTTGTTTTACATTAGTCTCCTGGGGCTGTCGCTGCGGAATTTGCGTGCTACTTCTCTACATTATACGCGCGACAAGAGCAGCTCTCAGAGGCCCTCATCGCAGAGTTCCTTAGGGATATCCCCCCCAAAAACTTAACAACCAGATGAGAGACCAACTTGATGCCCCCATTACGGCTGATGAACTAAGTGCAGCACTTGTGGCAATGAGCCCGGGGCGGGCCCCTGGCCCCAGTGGATTCCCCATGGAATTTATTCGGTCACATATGCTCACATTAGGCCCACACTTATTAGAGGCGATTCGAGATACACTCTAACAGCGCCTACTACCCCGAGATTGGCGGCAGGCTGAGATCGTCCTCTTCTTAAAGCCAGGCCACCCACCGGAAGATCCATCTTCACATCGTACCATCTCCCTAATTACCTTTGAGCACAAACTATTGGGCAAGGTCCTAGCCGATCGCCTGCGGGCTTGTGTGCAAGATCTGATCCATTCAGATCAATCCGGGTTTATGCCACATGAGCCACTCGCCACAACATCTGTTGGATCCATAACGTCATGGCTATGGCCCCAGAGCTGAGGCACCCGCGGCCATACTACTCGCCGATATTGACAAGACATTTGACTCCCTTAGCTGGGAGTACCTCTTCCAACTTTCGGCCCGCGTTTCCTAGCATATGTTTGTTTACTGTATACAAAACCAACCGTCTCAGTATGCATAGCAGGTCACCGCTCGGCCCCCATTCCCATCCATCGCGGCACAAGACAGTGTTGCCCCCTGTCCCCACTTTTATTTTCCCTAGCAGTAGAACCTCTGGCGGTGTGGGTATGCAGTGATCCAGTGCTCCGGGGATTTGAGTGGCCACGGTCTCGACCCGGCCGCAATGCGTTATATGCGGACGATGTCCTTTTCTTTATGACAGACCCATGGATCTCGGTGCCACGTATTCTGCAGATACTCTGAGTCTTTGGTCAGACCACCGGGCTTCATAGCAACCCCTCTAAATCTGTATTGTTCCTGGTTAGCGGTAACCAGGGTAGAGGCACATGGGCGGCCAAATTGACCCACACAACAGAGGGATTTAAATACTTGGGTATTTTCATGTCACCTTGCTCAAGGATTTTATAGGCACATAACATAAATCCACTTCTCGCCAGCCTCCGAGATGAGACAACAATATGGCGCTCCCTCCCGCTCTTGCTGTATGGGCACTCAGCGATTTTTAAAATGGTCTCTTTACCTAAAAATACTTTATCGGCTACAGAACTTCCCGTACCACTTAACCTGATCCTGGTTCGCGCAAATAAATGCCATCCATAATAAATTCCTATGGAATGGAGGAGCAGTTCGGGTGGCATTACAAGCCTGCACACAATCAACATATTGCAGCGGCATCGCAGCGGTGGACATATATTCCTATTATGCTGCCTCCCATTTATTAATCATAAATGAATGGTGGTATAACTCACCAATGGACCTGGCGTTCGCACTGGAGCATGCAGCGATAGAGGGTGTCCCCCTCCTTCTGTTATTTTACAGTACACAGAGCCTACACTCCCTACCCCATGCCAGCAGAACAGTTGTTCGGCTCTGGAGGTATACTGTTGGGCAAATGGGGTGACGTGGTCGCCTGACTCAAACGACTCTCCTGTGGCACAGTACCCATTTGCGCCAGGTAAGATAAGATAATTTATTGCACAGTTAATTAAAACTTACAATTTCAGGTACACAGCCTTTGAAAGAGATACATATCAAAGATAAAAAAATTAATTATCAGGGGTTAAAAATTGTGAGGATCATATTGATAGTTTACATTTTTGGAGTGTTCATTAGGGCCTTGGCCCATAAGTTATGCTCAGAGGCGCTATTTGGCTTTTATTCAATTTCCTCGTTTTGTTTCTGCTTAATTCTCTCCGCCACTGCGTCAAAGTATTTTGTAAATCTGCAGTTTAATTGAGTCTCCTGCGGGTTAAAACATAATTTGACTGCATGCCTACAGGTTCTAATGCCCTTCTGGTTCCATATTACACGTAATAGGGATCTCCTTTTGTCCATTAAGTTTGGGCAGATACATACTATATGGAATAGGTCTTCAGGTCCTGTGTTGCAGAGACGGCAAGTTTCGTCTTCCTGAGTCCGTTTCCATGGGGTCAGGTGGGGGAGAATTGGTAGTATACCGAGTCGCAGTTTTAAACATTTCTCTTTGAGCTTCTGTTTGAATCCTTGATCCATATACGCTTGAGTCTTTAATGATTTGTAGTCACTTAGGACTGTCCATCCGTGTGCCCTTTTTGCTAGAGATTCTTTATCCTCTAATAGCGATGGTATTTTTGTCACCTTTGTTACTAGTTTTTTAAAGCTTCTATGATCTACTGGGGTGTTCCAGAGGTCTGTCAGTTCAAGTACTTCTAATGATTCCATCAGGTACTTCCTTGCGTTTGACCGTTCTCGACGTTGCAGCTCAATCCAGAGATGGGCATTTAAGGTGCCTTGCTCGGCATTTCTAATCTTATGCCAGCATTTTATGAAGCTGCCCCTTCTTTCTACTGCCTGTTTTTGAACCCCGAACTCCAATCGAATTTGGGCAGGAGATACATAGTTAGGTAACCGAAAGATGGACCTGTATGTTTTACTGATCACTCTATCGAGGGTAAGAGCATCTTTTCCGAGCGTTGATTCGCTCCCGTATGTTAACGTCGGTTGAAGGCGAGCTCTCAATACTTGTAAGAGCGGGTCAAGTGTATAGTCTGGCAATATTTTCTTCAAGGGGATCATCGCCAGACGACTCATGGTGCCTTTCCGTTGTAGCATCCCTAATTGCGGTTTAAATGAGCCTCTGCTATCTACTAGGACTCCCAGATATTTATAGCACGCTACATGGTCCAGTTTATGTCCGTTCAGGAACCAGCAATTTTTTCTGGCCTTCTTGTAGTTTACAGCCATTGTTTTTGTTTTCTTTAGATTGATTTTTAATCCATTACGCTGTGAAAATGTGCTGGTAGTATTTACAAGGTGCTGAAGGCCAATTGGAGTTCGACTTATTAAAACCAGGTCATCGGCATAAAGGAGGTTGGACAGAGTGATGTCCCCCAGCCATGGGGCAGGTGATTTGATGCTGTCCAATTCCCCTGGTAGGTCTGCCAGGAAAAGGTTGAACAAAGTAGGGGCTAGGACGCACCCTTGCTTCAGTCCTTTAGAGGTGTTAATTCGCCTGGAGAGGTACGTCCCGTCTCCCAGTTTGATCTTAATCCAGGTGTTGGTATGAAGTAAGATTAACTGCTTCAAGAGGGGTTGCGGTATCCCCCATTTGTCAAGCTTTTGCCAAAGTTTACCCCGATCCACATGGTCGAAAGCTGAGCTGTAATCAATGAAGCATAGAAACAGCGAGTTCTTTCCTACTTTGGCCGCGTCTATCAGCAGAGTCAGTGCCATGACGTTGGTGGTAGTTCCTTGTCCTTTGCAGAACCCTGTTTGATTAGCTGGAATTATGTGCTTTGATGCTGCCCAAGAAGTCAATTCGTCCAGTAGGATGCCAGCATAATACTTTGCTTCTATATCAAGTAGAGCGATCAAGCGATAGTTGCAAGGATTGCTCCTATCTCCTTGCTTATGAATTGGGCTTATTGTTGATCCTTGCCAGGATTCCGGGCAGGTTTCTAGTTCTTGTATGCCCGCAAAGAGCGGTACTAGTGCGTTGCTCCAGAAATCAATGTTCTGTTTAAATATCATCGGTGGTATCCCATTTGGGCCTGAAGCTCCTTCCATTTTTCCCTTTTTTATTTGAGTTTTTATCTGATCTGCTGTTATGTTGATTTTATTCTCTGTATTGCTTGGTAATATGTTGTTGTTCTGTGCCCCGTCAGTCTTCTTTTGGTCGTATTTTCCCGTTGTGATTTCCTTGGGGTTTCTGGGCCCTTTTTCATTCTTTCCTGTTTCATTGTCCTTCTGAGTATTGTCTGTTTCTAGTGTTGTCAGGGATGTGGGAATGTCGTCGTTGGTTTCATTAAAATGATTGTGGAGATAGTCAGCCCAAGTTGCCTCTGAAATGTAGGAGTTTATTCCTTGGTGGCCTGGCCGTTGCAAACTGTGAATTGTTTGCCAAAATTTAGCACTGTTTTTTAATTTCGAATCGTACTTTATTTTTGCCCAGAGGTCGTCGTTCGCCTGTCTTTTGATTTCCCAAGTGGTCTTTCTTAGGCTTGCTTTTAAACTGCATAGAACATCTTGCAAAGGCCCTTTATTAGGCTGTGCACGGATTTGGTTTAAAGTTTGCTTTATGTTCCGTTTAATTCTTTTTATTTCCAGCTTATTTGCTTTGCTTAATCCGGACTTAGGGATTTTGTTATTCGCTTGCCTTGGTTTTATTGCGTATTTGGTTCCCAGAGTCTTTGTGTACCGCTCCCAGGCCTCTATTGGGTTTACACCCAAATTGCCCTGATGAAAAAGCTCCTTCGCGTTTGAAGACAGTTCTTCGATGTTATTTTGTTTATATCTTATGCGTTTGAAATCTGATGTGTATTCAGATCTAGCGCATACCCTGACTTCCATTGGGTTTTCTCTGATTGTCCTTAGAACGATTTCTTGTGGTAAATGGTCACTTTGATCACTAACACCCAGCTTAAATGATTTAATTATGTCAAAGAGAGGGAGAGTTACGAATGTGTAGTCTAGGTAGGAAGAAGTTGCTGCCGAGTGGTAGGTGGGTACTGGAGGAGTGTCTTCTTTGTACCGGCCATTCAGGGCCCTTAGATTTAATTGCTCTAATTCTTTTAGTAACTGGTTCGAACAATTGGTTTGTTTAGTTGAAGGTGGTAGTATTTGGGTTGGAATTCCCCAGGCTCTATTAAGGTCATGTACCAAATCATCGTCCATTGCGGTTCCAAAAAGAAGGAGGTTAAAATCTCCTGCGAGGATTACATTTTCAGCTTCCCCCTCATCCATAATTCTTGCTGTCTCATTGACCAGCTCTCTTGCACCTTTCCTTCTGTGCTTCGGGTGTATATAAGAGTTAACTATTACCAGGCGATGGTCCGGCTTTCTGGTGTTAATTGTTATCTCAGTCGCTTGTATGACGTTAGGAGCTATGGTTTTAATCTTTATTTCCTTCATTGATCGTACTGTGAGGATTGAGGCAAAGATCATTAGTCCGCCTGAGCTGTGGCCAAAGGGTGATGTCCTGGTAGCAGGGACGATTTGCGTCATGTAGCCTTCAAGGGCTATCTCAGCTTCTTCCCAGGTTTCTTAAAGTAATATCAAGTCGAATGTCCTTAGGTATTCTAGCGTTTCGTGATCATCCAATTTGTCAGTCAGGCCGTTGATATTCCAGATGCATACTCTGAGATTATTCGAATTTGTGTGTGATGGGGGCTGCACAGAGGATCCTTGTCAATGCCCGTCTCTGTTTGTTATTGTTCGCTGTATTGTGCCCAGATTAGAAGCTGTAAATTGTGTATTTACCGTAGAAATGTGTAAGGACATTCCTTGGCGGCCTGGTGACTGGCTGAGGGCTCCTTTTAGAATTGATGTAGCTTTGAGCGAGTATTCTTTTCCACTCTCCTTTAGGAGCGGTGTTGGGTAGGCTGGCCTTCTACCAGGTTCCAGCCTTATTCCCCATTGAGCGAATGTATTGAATTCTCCTAAGATCCGGTCGACCAGGTCGTTTGACACCCATGTTGTCTTTGTCGTTTCTGGATGGAACTGGTCGTGTGCAGGTTGGAATTCGATTTGAAGTAAGTCAGTTGTGGTAATACCTTCCAGACCTTTGATTGATGTGATTAGTTTGATTATGTTTCCTCTATTCAAGGTGTCCATTCTGCCCCTGGATTTATACTCCGGTACGAATATCAATATATCTGTCTTATTTATTGAGGTGACTCTGGTTGCTCGGGCTGCGGTTAGTCCAGGGTGGCTAGCCCCGGTAAGGAGTTGGTCATTGGTGTTATCAGTTGTAGCTGAAGTTGCCCATGTTTTAGGTTGTTCCGGTTCCTGTTCCAGGGCCGACTGTTTCGTATTTTGTAGCATGGTCCTTGGCCAGCTATCAATGTGGCTCCTTGCTGTGCTGCGTGGATCAGGCAATATTTCAAGTCTATCCAGCTGACGTGAGCGTTGCTCCTTTAGGATGTCCTCGTGTACAGGGTGTTCTGTTGCTGTCTCCAATGATTCTATTAAACTCAGGGTTATGGGTTTGATGGGGGTCCTTGTAGTTAACAGTTTTTTGCCCAGGGGTGGTGTTTGCTTAGCCTGGTTTGATGGTCCCGCCGTCTCTTCTTGTTCCACTTGGCAATGGGTTTCAACTGGTTGCCTCTCCTGTTCGTGGGCCATAGTTGTCATTTTCCTGTTCCTGCCCTTCCTTTTTTGTTTCCGGCGAATTCGTGAGTTTGTAGGCACCTCTGTTGTGGCTAATTCTTGATGTGATGTAAGAGGTTTAGGAGTACGCTTTTTGGCGATTGCCTGTCAATGGAGGAACAGGTCTTCATGTTTTGGAGCAGTCCGTTCTCTGCTTTTTCTGGGGCTCCATGCAATTGGAGGTCCCTTGCAGCGATTCCCTTCTTGGCTGCGTCTTTAAAGTCTAATGGTGCAATAGGCTTCAGATTGACCAGAAGATTTTCTAGCATGGTTGGTAATGTCGATAGCTTGTTAATTATTGGGGAGCAGTCGCATTCTGTTCTTGCTATAGCAGAAAGTTCTACTGCTTCCTGACCCCTTTTTATCAAGCCGTTTAAGTCGCCTAGTTTCTTCTCAATCCCTGAAGTAAATTCAGCTAGGGTTTGCAATACTGTTAGTTGCATGTCTAGTTTCTCTGATTGATATTGTAAATCTGCTGCTGAAAGCTGTATTGTGTTTAATAGGTTTGCCCAGAAGGTAATGAACGAGCTTTTGCTCTTACTCTCTGGGCTCTTAGTACTTGAGGATATAGTAGGTTTTAAGTTGTATGCCGCCACTAGATCTTGCCATTCCTGTGTTGCAAGGAAAGACATGTCACTGTCTATAGTGTGTGAATTCTCCTTTTGCCGATTTATTTTTGGCGTACTGGGGCGGCCCATGTTGCTCTGCTCATTTGGGGCCATATGGAGGCCGTGTTGTGCGCTCTTCAGCGTCGGTGAAAGGCTGCTGTTTTGTCGAGATGTTGCTATCCTAGCGTCCTGCACGCTACGAGGTTTTTGCCATAGCAAGCCTGTTTGTTGGTCTTCCCAGTCCTGTGGGTCGTGTTGTTCTAAAAATATGGAGGCATCTAATGCTCCATCAATACTTGACCCATTGAGTGTTGTGTCCTTGTCTGGGGAGCTTTCTTTTTTTGTCGTGCTGAGCTGAGTCTGTGTGCCTTGAGGGTTTGTCAGTTCATTGTATGGTTGGTTATTGAGCTCCACTGACGGATCTGCTAATCCATTTTCTTCATTATTAATTAATAGACTGCTTTCAATTAATGTTGTGAGGTTTTTGGCGGTGTGTATATCCGCTACTGTAACTTTTGGCGTTTTTTCTTTATCCGGTATTTTTTGTTCGTATGATAGTGGAAATTCTATCTTGCCGGGCTCCAATGGAGTTGGTAAACCTTCTGGGTTTCCGTTAATTTTAAAAATTGCTGTTTCTGGATGTTTTAAGAACGCAAATTTCGTGTAAATTTTTGGTTGGTAAAAGTGTGAGGTTTTCCTAGCTGGTTCTCCGTCAATGGTTATGAGATCTTCGGTTCTTTCCCTTTTCGCTCCTTTTGTTCGATTGCTTGGTTTTGTTGAATTGCGTGGGTTTATTGCAGTTTCTAGGTTGTTATCTTTAATGTCATCCGTGCCAGTGGACCAAGGGCAGCCCGTGTCGTCACCGATATCGTTGGTGGAGTTGATGTCATTTGAGTTGTCCTTCCCCTTAGTGGACCTTATTTTGTAGAGGTCTCTGTCTGTAAGTGATAGGGAGGCTCCTACGTCGCTTGTAGCCCCTTTTTTTCGTTTAGGTGCTGGTTTTGTAATGGGCCTTCTCATTTTGCCAGACCTTAATGCTGGCCCAGAAGCAGTTTTGGCTGGTTGGTTAGATGGTTAGATGGTTAGTAGCTAATAGCCGGTTGCTATTAGTTGATTTTGACTCGCAGAGCAACACAGTTTGGGTAAGTGAGGGCAAGTGGGGAGGCTGGGGCCGCTGGTGGCTATCAGGAGCAAAGCCGGGTGAGGCGGAAAAGGTTAGCGGCTATTACACCCTGCCTCGAAGTCTGCAGTCCCTCTGCTTACTCTGCTTATTCCTCTCAACAGGGACTCTGAGTCTGTAGTGACTGTGAGCCCCCTCGGCTCAGTCTACACAAGCCTCGGGCAACAGGAGCTGCTAGAGCCGCGTCTTCTGCAACTCCTTAATCTTTGCTGGGTAATTTTTTGAGGTTCCCCACCGGCAAATAGCGTTTTCTGATGGTAGTATCTCTTTGCCGGTAACCTGGAGGGTGTTGGTCTCCCAGCGCTGAGTTCGGTGCTAAATGCCAAGTGCTAAGCCCGGTGCTAGGCTCAGTGCTCACACCGCGTGCGGGTCACAGCAGGTCACAGCCAATCTCCTCAGACCTCCTCTGCCCCTCTGCCCTTCGCAAACAACTAAGCGGACCACGGGGCGTGGACTGGTTTGGTTCAAGGATTGACAACTCCTGTGGTCAGCGTTTGTGGGTCGAGGAGTAGCCTAGGAAGCCACTCACCGTTTTCTCCTGCTGCTATGCTACTGCGATTTCTCTTCCTCTGCTGCTCTCTGCTCCGAGTCGGCGCGCCGCTGGTCTCTCCGCTGGTCCCACCACGGGGTACGGGCTCCCCCGGGTCCTGCCGAGTACCGAGTACCACCGTCAGGCCCCCCGGGTGCCACAGATGCCTTGAGAGCCGGGAGCCGCCTTGCGCCGGTTACCATAGACTAATGCGGCGGAGAGAGGGATGGAGCTGTCAGACGGACGGGCAAGCGTCGGGCAAGCGCGAGTGAGCGAGCAACCAAACGGCAATATAATGCCTAGTCCTGCACAAGCTCAAACTCGAACTCTGCACGAGCTCCGAGCTCCAAGCTCCGTGCTCTATCCTCCGGGCTTCACGGCTTCACGGCTTCAGCTTCTCGCGGACTCTCGTGAACAGGCTCCTCCTCCCTCCCTGGTCTGCAGTCAGTCTCCAGCGTCTCCAGGCACAGAGAAACAAACCTCTGCGCCAGGTGGCATTAACTGGATTCTGCAAACGGGACCTAGTGGGTATATCCACACTTGGGGATGTTATGAAGGGTACTATTTTAAAGTCCTTTCAACAGTTACAGGTGGAATTTCAGTTGCATTAAAACGCAATTTTAAAAATACCTTCAATTGCGCCACGCTCTTACCCCCAAGATTCTCACCCTGGACAGCCTACCAGAATTTCAACCCCTTAAGGGCCGCCTCCTCATGGGCGACCTGGGTCCCAATAAAATCCGACAGATCTATCAGACTCTAACAACGCACTCCAGAACAACATTACACAAGACTTGAGGGGCGTGGCAGGACAACATACCAGACTTAACAGACGATGACTGGGCCGAGGCCATAGCTAGCCCCCGGGGCGCGGCCGTGTCTTCTCTATACTGCCTCATCCAATTCAAATACGTACACTGGGTATATTATACACCACTCCGTCTCTGGAGGATGGGGGTCATCCAATCCCCCCAGTTTTTACGCTGCGAAAGAAACGAGGGAACATTCATACATACAGTCTGAAGCTGTACAGCTATACAGCCCTTCTTGCTTAAAGTCTCAACTTGACTGGGCAGGACATTATCCAGGGATCTTCCATACGACCCAAAATTATTCTTACTGCACAGTATTGATGGGATGGGGAGGGGGGGGAGAAATCGGTATAAACAGCACCTGCTCTTCTGGGCCCTCACTATCGCGCAGCGTAACATCGCCCAGCTATGGAAGCGGGCTTTCCCGACATTGTGGAAATGGCTAAAAGAACTAAATAGAAGCATGGGAGCAGAGATTGCGGTATTCCCAGCGCGAGGCTGCCCTCAGAAACACAGGAAGATATGGTCCTGATGGGCAACATATTGGGGTATCGATCTCCCTCCCCTTCCCTCTCAGACCCCCTCATGGATGAACTTCCTTCACTACAACATGCCACACATTATATCTCATCATTGCCTATATGGGTACACAACCTTACTTACTTAGAAGCATGGGTAATGGAACTGTCTGCGCAAAATTTTTGTTATATATGCAAATTACAGTTAATAATGTATACAAGCTCGGTACATCCAAATTATTTTGTCTTCAATAGGTGTATGTAGGGCTGCTGCCCAGATGGTACCATAAAAAGTAAATAAAATGTGTTATTAAAAAAAATCCACATTGGATAGCTAACAACCCACTACCAGTGAATCCCATCCAAAATATAACCAACCTGAAGTAGAAACAAACAAATGGAATCATTCTTGGGGCGAGGCAACACTCAGGGGAGAGTGCCAGTTGTCAATGATCATGTTAGTGTAAAAAAGAAGGCCTTATATGAAACAGAGGTAAAGTCTGACCAAACTAATGCCGGAAATGATAGTAATGTAGTCCGCTCACCTTGAAATCAAGGAGAGGTGGCTCTGAGATCCAAAGGGATGGAACTCCCAATAACTTAAAAGTTAAAAATAAATGTTTCCTTTGGCTAAGACCTATATAAAGCAATTCACGCCAAACATGCAGCCATATTCATACTCCAAACAAATATCAATTATCAATCCATTCAGAAAGCATTAAAGCACTTGTATGCAAATTTAAAAAAAAATTTAAACGATGTAATCAAAATAAAACTGTACAGATTTTGAGTCCACATAGACAATTCATAAAACACATATTTTAAACACAGTTATTCATGTATCTAAAAAATCAGAATTCATAAATATGAAAAAGGAGAATTCACAAAGACAATCAACTTTGTCTTACAAATGTTAATTTGGATACACTATAGACAGCACAAAGCATGTTGTATGAATTCCCTGCCTATCACTAACTACTGACTTATCCAAATTTAACACATTTATTAAATTTAACACAAGAAAAACACTAGGCGTCGACGCGTTTCAGTGGCACATTCACAATAGGACCACCTTCTTCAGGACTTAGATATTTTCTCCTTTATAAATGGATCTTAAATCAACCATTAATCACACCTATTATGAAGTAGAGATAAAAGAAAATACATACCACTTCAATGAACTTCATCGATATACACAAAAGTAACTCATTCCTAATTAAAATCTTTTGAACCTTTTATGCAACATCACAGTTTAATCAAAATCCATTGGAAATATCCAGTTTGCAATTTATAAGTGCTCCAACCATCCCAAATTGGGAACTAATTTAACACACGAAACACTCTACTCACATACTTTTTGTTTATGAAGATGCACAACATACACTCATTACTTCCCTTATGCTACCTTTAGCTACTCACCGGTGCATCTGCACTCCAGTGAAAGATTCTCCAAATCAGCGGGAGTAAAAAATGGTGTTTCAACGAATTCTAGAATATTAGAAAAGACTCCATGTTTGGTCCTACTATGTTTATAATCAAAGTAACAGGTCACTAGGACATTTCCAATCAATCCAGTAATGATTACCTTCTAAAAAATGGTCGTGCAGTTTTGGAGCGTATAATTGGATTCAATGATGGTCCAATGTTATTGCTCCCTATATTGTGGAGAAAGTTACAAGCAATGTTACCCCATCTCCTACTAACCAGAGTATGTTGGAATCATAAATTTACTTATTAGTTAATGAATGTATCGCCATACTTTCTTACAATGCATTTTCAACTGTCCTCACCTTTAAGGACTGATTTAGGTATCAGTCATGTATTATTAATGTTTAAAAAACCGGAACATGTCTCGGTCGCGCCGGATATAGCATGGAGTATTTTATATTAGCCTTCTGAAATACGGGTTTAGCATCAATGAACTTGTGGCGTGCCTCTTGCACAATTGGAATGAAGTCAGGACAAAAAAAGAGAGTACCCTGGTATTGTAGCACTGTTTTTTTTCGGGCAAGTAGTAGAATTGTATTGCGACCTAGATAGTTGAGAAGCTTGGCTATAATCAAACGGGAGGGTGCTCCCAGCACCGGTCACAGGCCAAGGGTCCTGTGGGCTCTCTTAATTGTGAACATGGACGAGAAGGCTTCCGTGCCAAAAGGTTTTGTGAGTATATGCTCCAAGTAGGAGTTCATGCATCCAGTGTTAGTAGATTTTGTGATTCCCGTTATGTGTACATTATTTCTGTGTGACCTCGCCTCTAAATCTTCAGCTTTAGCAGCAATTTGTTTGAGGAGTTTTTGAGTTTATAACTACGCTTGGTGGCGGAAGAGCCCGCATCTTCAAGATCCAAAATACGTTGTTCAGAGGTAGAAATGCGTGTTTCGTGCTGCTCGGCTCGTTCGTGTATGCTTTCTAATCAGGCCGCAAGTGTATCCAAACAGGTGTCAACAGATGTGAACCCCACACGCAGTTCTGCTACTATGGTCGCTGTGCCCTCAGGTGCTGGAGGCTATGGCTCAGCAGTGTCAGAGGGTGCCCCACGGGAACTCTCATCGTCCCGCGCCTAGGAGTCTTAGCAGTGTCAAATGAGAGTGGATGCTGACGAGGGTCAGAGCGCCCTATAATGAATGTAAGTAGTAGTGGCCGGGGGGGGGGGGGGGGGGGTGGCGGGAGTTGGCGCAGATGAGGGTTCACAGGCACATAATGTAAAGAGTGGTCCCAGGTCTCATGTAAGTAGGAGCGACTAACAAGTCTGCTAGTTGTCAGTGTACCAGCGCTTAGTTAGAGCAGTTGAGGCAATGCCCCAGCAGTAGTGAATTCGTCACTCCATCAAAGACATTTGTGGGACTGCAGCAAATAGTAGCAGGTGAGACATCTCATGAACTGGGGCTGTTTGAAGGACAGCAAGAGACATGCTCTGTGGGTCAGCGCAGCCAGCCCCAGTTCGAGCGCACAGTGGGCTCAGCAAGGCAGCGTGCACACCAGCTTCCAACCTTAGCGTGTTCAGAATGGCTCCAGGACACTGTAGCAGGTAAGCTCAGGGCTGCCAAATCCACAAGACTTTATCAGGCGCTCACCAAGAACCGATCAACACCGCACATCGCTAATAGCTTGAGGACCGATGTCAGCATATATATCGGCGCATGAGCATCATCAGAACTCACCGCTGTGTCAGAAATGTAGTGTGGTGTGAGGGATGATGAAAGGTCCTAACGTCCTTGACCCCGTCATCCCTGATGCCATCAGCCGGATTCATCCAGGTTGCACGGGCCTCGATTACAGCAAGTCGGCCAGGCGTGACCGCAGTCCCACCTTCAGGCTCACTCTGACCCCTGTCGTCCTGGGGCCTCCGAGGGCCGTAGCCAGCCACCGTGCTGCAACGTAAGCGCCAAGGCAGATGAGCAGTGGTTCACCGTGTTAGGGGGGGGGGGGGCATAGCTCACCCCAGCATTCTGTTATGGCCAGGATGGGACGGCCTGGTGCAGTAGGGCCCAATAATTACTGGTGCGGGTTTGAGAGCTTTAGGCACGAGCGGCCATCATGGTCCTTGGCCAGGTCACGCCCCTGACATAAGGCTTTTAATTTCCAAAACCTCACGTAGTCTGCAGGCACTACTAGATTGTTTTTCAATCTTCTGTGGCGATTGTGGTCTTGAACTAAATGTTAATTAAACAACATTCATGACTTTTAATCCTTAACAATCTGTTAGAGCAAGTATTTTAGTGCAGGGCGTTGCTTTAGAAAAAGTGTAGGAGTTTGTGTATTTGGGGGTCTGCATGAATCACAAAATGAGCTGGTCCTCACATATCAAGAGATGTTCACTAAAACTCCAACAAGAAGCTGGTGCTGTAGCCAAACTGCACAAACTGGCGCATGTGCACTCCCTAGTACCAGCGGTAGAGATCTATAACATCAAAGCAAAAAGCACAGTCATGTATGGTGTAGAACTATAGGGACACGTCAAAAGCGATGAACTTGCTAAATTCGAAAAAAGGTTTGTGAGAAGCATTCTCAACCTTCCTCATAGCACTCCTCACCTTCCCCAACAGCTGGAATTGGGGATCGTTCCTATAAATCAACTTATTATAACTTGCTCATTCTCATGCTGGCATAGAGTGTGGTCCATAGATGAACTCCAATACCCCAGGTTGTGAGAGGATTGCTTGGTTCACTTATATAAAAGCCACATTGTATGAGATAGGCTTGCTTTTGCTTTGGGAAACCCCTGCCATGGCAAAACAAGTCTCTTGCTCCCTGGTCAAAGAACAACTGAAAGTTTGTGTGGTTGAGGGCTCTGAAAGGTGTCAAAGCGGGTAGTCTCACTGATTGTTTTTTTAACATCAAGCTCTCCCCCGCATATAAATCTTTTTTTTATATCCTCCTAGGTTCTATTCCACGCAACTCTTCTTAAAATGGAGGTACGGGGTCTTGCTGTTAAACAGCTTCTGTATAAACTGGGGCAAACAGTATTGCAGCTCTAATGTGTGTCCCAAAAGCAAGTCAGCGGAAGAAACCCTACACCACTTTGCCTTTTTCAGTCCGGCCTACTTTGGACCACGAAAATAATGGCTGAGGCCGTTATGTAACCATTTGGGCTTTCGTTACTATGCTCACGCACTTTCGATTGGACATGAGAGAGGTAATTGTTGTTAGGGTGACAAAATATCTGTATGCTGCCTGGATCACCTACATGAACAATGTCAAGTCCTGAAGCAATGATGCCTAAAAGCTAACCTGGGGGCGTGGCCAAGATGGCGGGGTGAGCGGACGCTTCCTCCCGTAGCTCCTCCGGCCCGGCCAAGCTAAAGCCCTTTTCTTATGCTTCTCTCCCCCCGCTGAGGCTCAGCGCGGGAGAGGAGCGTGGCGGAACATCAGGGGCATACACCGGTGCTGTTTTGGTTCGGATCGCCCCGGGGGAACCCCCCCAAAAGTTCGCCCGAGATCACAGGACGACGGCGGCGAGCCCGAGGGGCGGAGCGTATTGGAGAGCTGTCCGGGCGCCTCGGCTGGGCCTGGTGCTGAAAGTTGCGGTCTGGAGGGGATCTGGCCCGCCGCCCGACGGTGACTGAAGGAGCCTGGCGGGAAGGGGCCCGACGGTGTGGAAGGCTTGGGACGGGTGCCCCGGCACTCGGACTGGTGATGGCGACACCTTGCACTGCGGAAGCCCTGACCCCTAGCCGAGGTACGGCGGACTCTCTGATGGGGTCGGATCATCTGGCCCCCTGTGCGTGACAATCGGGGGCCGGTGGTGGCACTTATTTTACTGCGGGGTGCCTCGGAGGCCCCGGAGGTGTCGCCGGGCCTAGTCGTTTTGGCTTGCTCCGCCCGGCCGCCATTTTGTCCCCGAAGGAGCAGTGGCGGCGGCCTCCGTTGGAGTCCTGGCTGCTGGCTGCGGGCGACCTCCCGCTATTGCTGGATTGACTACCGGAGGGATGAGCTGTTGGGACCCCTCCGCTGCGGCCCCCTTGGTTGTCTCACGCTAGCTCTTGCGGCTGACGGTGACCGGACTAGGCCGCCATTTTGTCACCTGTGACGCAGTGACCTCACTTGTGGGGGATACCCGGGCCGAGTGCTTGCCGGCGGTTGAGCATCCCTGGGGCGCCTGGATCGGTGCCCGGCTGCGACGCTGGCGATGTCTGGAAAAGGAGGCCCGAAGAAAGGGGACCGTACTCTGCCGGACATGCTTGGCAGGGCCCAGCACCTGCGGGACAGGACACAGCCCTCACCGGGGCCCTCCCGGGCTCCGGCAGATGTGACTGGAGGGGAGCCACCTGTCACGAGGGCCTTTATGGAGGAACTGTTTAGCTCCCTCAGGGAGGACTTCCAGACACTGAAGCGGGAGGTGGCCAGCGAGGTCCGAGAAGTGCGCAGAGAAGTGGAGGGCCTAGGTGAGCGTGTGGAAGCGGCGGAGACGGAGGGCCACCAGCGAGCGGAGGAGATAGTCCATCTCCAGCAGGACGTTCTTCGCCTCCGGGAACAGTGTGTGGAGCTCCAGGCCCACTCTGAGGACCTTGAGAACAGATCTCGGAGGAACAACATCCGAGTGCGTGGCGTGCCGACTGCGGATGAGGGGTCCGATCTGGGGGACTACCTGCGGGCCCTGTTCCGAGAGATCCTGGGGGAGGCCGCGGACTTTCCCATCAGCATCGATAGGGCGCATAGGGTTGGCCGTCAGCGCCAGCCATCGGCACCCCCACCGGACATTCTGGCCTTCCTGCCCGACTTTCCATTAAAGGAGCGTATCATGGCTGAAGCCCGCAGGAAACAGCCCCTGACCTTTCGGGATCGGCCGGTGGCGCTTTACCAGGACCTCTCCGCCATCACTCTGCAGAAACGCAGGTCCTTTAGGATTGCCACTGACTTTTTGCGCGAGCATGAGACGCCGTACTCTTGGGGTCACCCCTTCCGCCTGATTTTTCGGTGGAACGGCGTATTACACCAGCTACGCTCCTTGCAAGACATTTGTGGTGTCCTGGGGCTCACGGCAGCGGAGGAGGAGGGAGCTACGCCGTCGTGGAGGTCCTCGGAGGGACGGAATCGGCGGAGGTCAACGAGGCGGCGCTCAGCGACCAGCGCAGGGCGCCCGGACTCCCCTACCATTAGGGCGGACAGGGCTGACGCCCTGAGGGCGGCGGCCGGGGACTCGACCGGCTCCTCTAGCGTGGCCTTGACGGCCTAACACACACTCCGGGGGGAGATGTCTTTAGCTTCTTAACATGCTTGGCACGGGGCGGGGGGGTTGGGGGGAGCGGGTGGAGGTGAGTGGCTGGACGTCCACTTTGCTCTTTTCTACGGACTTGCCCGTTTTGGGGCTTGACTGAGACTATGGGGTGTTTGAGTTTGGGGATGGCTAGTTGCCGAGGTTGTGTTTTGGGTGGGGGAGGGGGTTGTTTTGGGGTTGGGAAGGTCCCGTCCGATGTTGTCTACGCCCGCTTTGTTTTGGCTTGTCCCGCGCTGCGGCCCCGCGCGCCCCACCCGCTGATTCCCTACCCATTGCATGGCGCTCCCGATCCCTGCGAGGAATGCCGGGCCTAAAGGTAGTGACCCTTAATGTTCAGGGTCTGAATAACCCGGTGAAGCGCAGAGCGATCCTGTCGTTGCTGGAGGGGACGCAGGCGGACATTTGCCTTTTGCAGGAGACACACTTATTGCCCCGAGACTGCCATAGGATGCGCTCTGCTAAGTTCCCCACCCAGTTCTTTTCCTCGGCAGCGAACAAGACGGCGGGGGTGGCCATTCTCCTAGCGAGCTCCTTTCGGGGGGAGGTGTTGCATAAGTGTGCTGAACAGAAGGGGAGGCTCCTTGCGTATCGCATGCGCCTGGGAGGCATAGCATTTACGGTTGGCTCCGTTTATAGCCCAAACGAGCATCAAGAGCGCTTCCTAGATTCCGCGCTGGTGGATGTCACTGCTTCCCCAGACCGACACGTTATCTTGGGCGGAGACCTCAACATTGTCTTTGACTCTGGGATGGACAGATCGGCGCAGCGCTTTCCGCAGACGGGGGAACTGTCCCAGGCTGGGAAGGCCCGGATTGCGGAAATGGACTTGCACGATCTCTGGCGCTCCCTGCACCCCACGGATAGGGACTACTCTTTCTTCTCGCACGCACACCGCACCTACTCACGGCTGGACTACCTCCTGGTGAGTGGACCGATGCGTGCCGCTGCCACGGCGGCGGACATCGGGGTCCTGACCCTGTCTGACCACTCTCCAGTCACCGGCGTTTTCCGGTGGCCGGCGGCCTCCCCCTCTCGGGGGGCGTGGCGCCTCCGGGACACACTTCTACATAAAAAATCGGTGGTACAACGCGTCGGGGAGGTCATACAGGACTATCTCACTCACAACAGCAACACTGACACTTCGCAGGCGACACAGTGGGCGGCACTGAAGGCCGTCCTACGGGGGGAATTCATCTCTATCTCTGCAGCCGAGAATAAGGAGCGGCAACTGAAGAGGGATGAGTTGACAGCTCAAGTCCGGGAGCTTGAGCAGGTCCACCGCCGTACGGGAGCGCCGAGAGTATGGCGGCAGTTGAAGGCAGCGAGGAAGCTCCTCTCCGCTCTGGATCTTGATAGGGCGGAGTACGCCGCCTTACGCTTGAAACATGCCTACTACACTGGGGGGGGGACAGATGTGGCAAGCTCCTAGCACACCGGCTCCGAGTCGCGCAACAGCGCAGCGTGGTGAAAGAACTGGTGGGTGCGGATGGGGGGGTTGTCTCCGGGGACGCGGAGGTAGCGGAGACTTTCCGCGGCTTCTACGAGGCGCTGTATGCTGAGGAGCCCTCCTCGCCACGGGATGCCGATAGCTATTTGGAGTCGGTGACCCTCCCGGTGCTGGACCCGGCTCAGGCTGACCACCTGGAGCGGGACATCCATGTGGAGGAAGTGATTTCGGCTATCGCGCGGCTGAAACATGGCAAGGCCCCGGGCCCGGACGGGTACACGTCGCTATTCTACAAGACTTTTTGCACGACCGTGGCCCCTGTTCTTACGCGGCTGTTTAACTCTTTCTCCGAACCGGGAGCCATCCCTCCGGATCTCCTGAGGGCGACGGTCGCGGTAATCCCGAAGCCTGGGAAGGACCGGGCCCTCTGCGGCTCGTACCGGCCCATCTCGCTCCTAAATGTCGACCTCAAGTTGTACACGGGGATTCTCGCATCCAGGCTGGGTCCACACCTCCCCGACCTGGTGGAGGCGGACCAGGCTGGTTTTGTGCCCGGTAGACAGACGGTTGACAACACCAAGAGGGTGACGCATGTTCTGGAGAAGGCCTCAAGGATCTCGGGGGAGCGGATGTTGTTGTCCGTTGATGCGGAGAAGGCCTTCGACAGAGTTCACTGGCCGTATCTTGAGCGGGTCCTCAAAAAACTGGGAATCGGCGATAAGTTCCGCACCATGGTATTTAATTGCTATAAGCATCCTTCAGCGTCGGTGCGGGTAAACGGGTGTAGCTCTGGTGGCTTCGCCATCGAGCGCGGCACGCGGCAGGTCTGCCCTCTCTCGCCGCTCCTGTTTGCCCTCTACATGGAGCCGTTTGCTAAGAGGATCCGTAATAATCCGGATGCTGTCGGGGTCCGGACGGGCCAGTACGTCCACACCGTCAGTCTCTACGCGGATGATGTCCTGCTGACTTTGGACGACCCTAGGAGGTCGCTGCCTGCTTGCCTCCGAGAGTTGGACGCCTTTGCGGGGGTGGCCGGCTTCAAAATGAAAATGAGCAAGTCGATGGCATTAGACGTATCCCTGGCTGCGGAAACCAGGAGGGATCTTCAACGGCTCTTCCCCATGCAGTGGTCCTCGTCCACGGTGCCGTATCTGGGGATTCTGCTGGCGCCTACATTATCGGAGATGGTTACGGCCAATTATGCCTCCCTCAGCAGGAAGATCAAGGACAAGCTTGGCCGATGGAACAAAGGCTTGCTGTCCTGGCTGGGGCGAATCGCGGCGGTCAAAATGACGGTGCTGCCCCAGATACTATATCTTTTCCGAGCCCTTCCGCTCCAACCCCCGGTGGGCTGGATCCGACAAATGCAGGCTGACATCTCCCGCTTTGTCTGGCAGGGCCGCAGGCCACGCATGAAGAGGGTCCTCTCCACGCTTGCCCCGGAAGCGGGGGGTCTCGGCATTCCGGACCTCCGTAAGTACTTTCAGGCGGCACAGCTTCGCTATCTGGTGGAGTGGAGCAGGTGGGAGTCCGACAAACATTGGCTCTTCCAAGACCAGGCAGTGGCGGGCCGCACCTTACAAGAGGTTCCATTCTTGCGCCGCACGCATCGCCCCCCTAATCTTTACGCTTCCTTTGTTACGCGGGTCCCCCTGCGTGTGTGGGACGCGGTCTGCGAGACCCGGGGCCTCACCACCTTCCCTTCGCCGCTCACGCCCATTACGGGCAACCCGGACTTCTCCCCAGGGATGGAGCCGGGGGTTTTCTCCCACTGGGTACGGGCGGGCTGCAGGGCACTCTTCCAGATCTATGGCCCGGAAGGCGTGGTTCCTTTTCAGCAACTCCGCCAGGAGTTCGGCCTGACGGAGCTGGACAGATTGCGCTACATGCAAGTTCGGCATTGGGCCCTCCAGCCTCAGGTGCGTGCCACCGCTGCCCGTCCAATTACACCGTACGAGCGGTGGTTGGCTACTCGGACCTCCGACGCTAAACTGATCACTGATCTGTACAAACACCTACAACCCCCGCCGTTTCACTACTACAACCCGGGGAGGGAGCGCTGGCATAGGGAATTGGGTAGGACACTCAGCCACAGGGAGTGGGACAAAATTGCGTATCGGGCTCGGCACTCTGCATATCACACGGGCCTTACGGAGACATTCACTAAGGTGTCCACATACTGGTACTACACCCCGGAGAGACTGTATGAAATGCATAAACACACTGACAAGGGGTGCTGGCGGAGCTGCGGGCAGGAAGGTACCCTTACACACATTCTATGGGATTGCCCAGTGCTGACCGCCTACTGGAAAGAAGTCTTGGACGAGGTGGATGAGCACTTTGGGATAGAGCTGCCGCGACTCCCGGCGTATGTCCTGCTGGGCCTCCCCAATGACCTAATGTACCCACTGAAGTCCCGCAGGGGTAGGCAGATTGCAATAGCGCTGGGGTCTGCGGTTCAGAACATTCTGATCCACTGGCGCACATCCACCGTCCCCTCCATCACCGGTTGGTTGCATAGGCTCTGGCATGTGCTGGGGATGGAGAAGCTGTCGCTTGCGGTTGCGGGGGAGATAGACCAATTTGAAGAGCTATGGCAACCCTTCCTAGCGCTGCTGTCCACTGAATTCCGGGAGCTCACCTGCCCGAGGTACCTTAGGCTTCTCAGGCTGAGGCCGCCGGTGACCCCGGCGGACTAGCTTACATGTGAGATGGGGACCCCCGGGGAGGCGGGGGGGAGCGGGGCTTCCTGGTTAGGGCTACTTTGATGCGGGACCATAGGACGGGGGGGAGGGGGGAGTGTTGTTGTTTTGTTACTGGGAGGAGGGGGGATGGGAGGGGGGGGATTGTGTTCTGTTAAGGTGTTGATGGGGGGGGATGCTCTTGCTCAGCTTTGGGGTGTCGGATACGCGCGTGGGACTCCACAGCTTGTAATGCTAGTGTTCAGTTACTGTGTTCTTCCCTCTGAGCCACCGCGCCACCTATTGCCAACCCTCTGGAGATGCATCCCTTCTTCTTTGACTGTATTCCATGTATCCTGCCTCCTATCCCCCTCCCCCATGGTTTGTTTTGTCTCAATAAAAAACGTTTTAAACTTAAAAGCTAACCTTCCTACATTATTTATATTTTAAGATGCTGCTCTTTCTCCCTTGAAATCTCCCCTCTTTATTTTTCTTGGTTTCTTTTCATTTCTTTCCTTCTTTTTCCTACTCCTATTGTGGAATGAGGTTTTATGAGATTGGTATTTTATGAGATGTTAAATATATTGATGTCTATGTATTTGTTTTTATCTGGTTATTTGTTGGACTGTGTTTTATGGATCCTTGCATCCGAAATAAACATTTTATACGGACACATGTTTTGACATTCAAATTTCGCAGTGGCCTCAAACAAAGGTGTAATCTGTCCCTCTCATTATTTTCCTTGTATAGCGCTGATTTAACTGAGTCGCTGGATTCAGATCTTGACATTCCACCTAAGCTGGAAGGTACAAGAATGTCACATTTGGCATACGCTGACGATTTTGTGATATTGTTGCAAACTCCAAAAGGTCTACAACTCTTATTAAATAATTTTAATAAATTCAACTTGGAGAATGGACCAATTGTTAAACTATCAAAAACAAAAATAATCTTTGTAAAGAAACCTAAAGCATGTGCGTTTGCTCTTAGGAGATGCTTTGATCGAAACAGTCAATCAATACGATTATTTGGTGCAAAATTTAACAGCAAGATATCATGAACAAAACATCTAGTTACCAGAAAGCTCAAGTCAGTCACGATTACACACTCTGTTAGAAGATTTGCCAAACTGTTCGCTGGCAAAGCCATCATTGAAAGTACTAAACATGAAACTTAGTCCATACCTGCTTTATCCATCTCCTGTGCTAAACCATAAAACATTTATGCACGTGCACGCAATCTCTTCCATCTCCACACAGCTACCACACATTGAGTTATCAAGCTCGAACTAAACCTAAAATCTCTAACATCACTTCATCACAGAAACACTCTGAATTATTGCTGTGACTGCGCAAAACCAAATCCATCAACTTTGAAACCTTTAATCCACCAGGAGCTAAAGAAAACGACATATAAAGACTTGGAGCTGAATGCTTTATCCTCAAACATAGATCTAGAAGGAATATGTTACTTACACAATAAGCATCTATTTGTAGCGTGTAGTGCCGTAGATTCATATACTTAACATTATCCCGCCATCTAGTGTTGGGCGCGGATGATTACAAGTTGTTTTTCTTCTAATAAGTGTTCGAGTCAGAAGGTATAGGGACCCCTCCTCCAGTGAGTATTGCGCATGTTCCTCAGCTCCTTTGTTAAATTGTTTTTGGCTGATTGCGTGAGCTTTAGAAAGATAGGAGCAATAAAGTGACAGGATATAAATAACATGCATATAAAAGATGATTTTTTTTAAATGTATTAAATATATAATAAATATTTAGAAGTAATTAAACTAAAAGCTTCTGGGGAGGTTGGGTGGGTGCATATGAATCTACGGCACTAAAACCGTTCTCCCCTTGCTGTGGCTAGCGACCGGAAGAATCACTTGTTTTTTTTTTTTTGATAAACAAATTTTTATTGTGTTTTGCGGCATAAAGAACAGTATCAAGAATGATATACAGCAGTGCATTGAACAAGGCATCAGTAACTTCAATCGGGGAAGCATCAATAAACAATTGCAAAGACCCTCCCACCCTCCCCCATCCTCCGTCCCCACCCTCTGTGCCCCCACCCTTCAAACCAGGCCCCCCAGCCATTTCCCCCATATCTTGCGGATTTTTTTGGGGCAGCCCCGTGCAGCATATAACGACCGCTCCTGGGCCGCACACCAATCCACCCCTCTACTCCAGGTAGCCACTCTGGGCGGGTCCGGCTGTGACCACACTGCCGCTATATCTCTCTTAGCCACAATAAGGGCAGTGGCGAGGAAGTACTTCTCGTTACGGGACCCGTCCATCCCGTCCATGATGCCCAGCAGGGCCATTCTAGGCTCGTGGGGAACCTCCCATCCCAGGACCTCCGCTAGCTCGGCTTCGATCGCTGCCCAGTAGTCCTCTAGACGGGAACAAGACCACACCATGTGGAAAAAATCCGCCGGAGCCACCCCACAACGAGTGCAGGAGGCGTCCACACGGAGGCCCGCCCGATACAGGCGGTCCGGAGTCAGATAGGCAGTGTGGAGGTAATAGATTTGGATGAGCCGCAGCCTAGCGGAGGTGGTAAGCGACCGAGGGCCCATAAGGGCGTCCCTCCAGTCCGCCTCATCCAGGGGTCCCACCCAGGCCTCCCATCGCTGTTTGAGCCCGCTCCAGTCCACCGGGGTATTGTTAATCAGGGATTTATAAATGCGGGATATACCCCCCTTCCCCAGATACCCCAACATCACCTGAGCCTCAGGTGGGCTATGGGAAGGCAGTCTGGAGTCTAGAGGGACGTGAGCCCGGACCGCGTGGCGCAATTGAAGGTAGCGGTAGAATTGGGAGGGCTGCAGCGAGAAGCGGGTCTGAAGCTCCTGGAAGGAACACATGCGGCTCCCACGCCATAAATCGCCCAGACAGGAGATACCAAGAAGATCCCACTGCCGAAAGCCGGCTAGTCCCACCACCTCCCGCAGCCATGTCCCGTGCCAAAGCGGAGTGAGTTGCGTGGACGTCCCCGACCATCTAGTGTGCCGCAGGGCCGCGCGCCACGCGAGAAAGGGAGCCCGTACGACGTCGGGGAGTGACAGGGGGACCGTTGTGCCGTAGAGCATGTTTTGGATGGAGGAGAACCCGAGGCAGTGCACCTCGAGTCGATAAGCCGGGTCGCCCCAGCCCCCCGAGAACCAGTCATGGATCACCAATAGCTGGGTGGCCAGATAATAAAGGTAGAGGTTAGTCATGCTCAGGCCGCTGTCATAGGAGGGGACCCTGCATCGATCCAAGGCCAGCCGAGGCCTACCGCCGCCCCAGAGGAATTTGGTCACCATTTTATCCAGGTCTCGGAACCACGGGCGCGGAAAAGGGCATGGAGTGTTTTGTAGCATGTAAAGAAACTTGGGGAGGATCATCATCTTAAATAGAGCGACTCTCCCTAGCGGATTCAATGGGAGGGACTGCCACCGGAGCATATCTGATCTGGTTTTGTTGACTACTGGAGCCACATTGAGGGCCCAGCAGAGTTCCGGAAGGAGGGTGACCCAAATCCCCAGGTACTTAAAGGAGAGTCTCCGGAGGGGAATATCCGATTGCCAGTCGAAACATTCCCGCGACGGGTGTAGCGGGACTAGAACGGATTTTTTGGGGTTCAGATGAAGACCCGACGCTTGGCCGAACCGATGGAGGATCCGGCGGACCTGGGGTCCCGAGGTCGCTGGATCCGAAAGATAGAGGAGGACATCGTCCGCGTATAGGGCGATCTTGTCGGGGGCCACATCTGGCCATTCCCATCCGCGAAGAACGGGATCCGCGCGAATCAGCACCGCCAGGGGTTCCATCGCCAGAGCGAAAAGGAGGGGCGAGAGCGGACATCCCTGGCGCGTCCCCCGACCTATGGGAAACGGGCGAGATAGAGCCCCATTGACCAACACACGGGCCCGCGGGTGCGCATATAGGACCATTACCATGGACCATTACCATGGCACGGAACCGGGGACCGAAGCCCATACGCTCCAGGACGTCACCTAAGTACGCCCATCCCACGGAATCGAAGGCCTTTTCAAAGTCGACCAAGAGGAGGGCCAGATAGGGGGAAAGGCGGCTGCGGTGCGCCATCGCGAGGTGGAGGCGCCGCAGGCAGTGTCTGGTCCCCCGCTCCGGCATAAAGCCACATTGATCCGGGTGGACCAGGGAGGCGAGCGATGGGCGTAACCGCTGCGCCAGGACCGTGGCATAGATTTTGAGTTCGGTGTTAATAAGGGATATCGGCCGGTAGTCGGAGCAGGACCGCGAGGGAGGCTGTGTCTTGGGGAGGGCAACTATGGTTGCTGTGTCAACGAACCCGTCTCCACCACGGCCGCAAAGAGGTCCCAAAGCCTCAGGGCCAGAGTCTCACGATAGTGAGCGTAGTACTCCTGGGGTAACCCATCGGGTCCCGGGGTCTTCCCAGGTGCCAGGCGGCCGATCGCCCCTTCAATCTCCTGCAGCTCGATCGGCGAATCAAGGGCCTCAGAAACCTCAGGCTGCAGCCGCGCAAGCGTCGCCCCGCTTGTCCCCAGCAACTCCTCTAGGGAGAGCGTGGACGGCCGGAGACGGTACAGTTGGGAATAATAGTCAGCGAACGCCTGGGCTATCGCCACCGAGGCCGTGTGGACGCCACCCGCAGGGTCCGCGATGGCTGGAATGATCCTGCCCGCCCGGGGATAGGTCGCCAGGCGGTGGAGAAGAGTGCCGTTTTTGTCTCCCCAACCGTACACCCGGGCCACCGAGGAGCGCCATAGAATCTTCGCCGCCTCCAGGGAGTGTAGGCGAATCTCTTCCCGCAGGAAGGCCAAGCGACGAGACCGTGCGGCATCATCTAAGTCCCCCAGACTACGCTCCAGTTCCAAGGCTTGGGCCTCGCATTCCGCGAGCTTCTGGGATTGAGCCCGCCGTTGGCGTTGCAGATGCCCTTTAGCGGCGCCCCGAACAGTCGCCTTGCCGGCCTCCCACAGGACGGCAGGGGAGATGACAGAGCCCTCATTATGAGAGTAATAGTCGGCTATCTCGCCCCCGACCGCCTTCCGAAAAGCCTTGTCGTGGAGGAACCAGGCGTTCAAATGCCACATCGGACGGGCAGAGAGGGGGGGGGGGGCCGAGAGCGAGGAGCACTGGCGAGTGGTCCGAAAGGCCCCTCGGGAGAATGCGTACGTCCCGCACCCCCGCGCAATCGGTGGAGGGTACGAAGATGAGGTCGATCCGGGCATGGGAGTGATGGGCCGCCGACGTGTGGGTGTATTGGCGCGTCTGCGGGTGCCAGATCCTCCAGACATCGCAGAGGCCCTGTGATTCCGCCCAAGATGAGAGCTGTTTTGCACGGGCGACGCGGGTCAAGGAGACCGGACCCGTCGAGTCCAGGTGGGGCGAGTAGACAGCGTTGAAGTCCCCGCCGAGAATGAGGGCACCCGCAGAGAGTGTCGGGAGGATACCCGCTGCGTGGGAGAGGGCCGACGGCAGGAGGGACGGCGCCGCGTAGAGGGACATCAGGGTAAGGGGTCGCCCCTCCAGAGTGCCACATACCACCACTACCATACCCTGGGGGTCCAAAAGCACCCGGGTCAGGACAAAGGGGAAGGACTTGCGAAGCAAAAAGGCCACCCCCTGGGATCCCCGTGCAAAACCTGAATGCCATACCCTGTCATAACCGTAACGGCCAAGGAAGGGGCAGTTGTTACCCAACAGGTGAGTCTCCTGGAGGAGGAGCACATCGATCTCTGCACGTTGTGCATATTTGAGGACCGCCATGCGTTTGAAACGGTCCAGAAGACCATTGACGTTCCAGGAAAGTATGCGCATGGCGGCCGTAGGGACAGGTGGGTCATCCATAGTCGAGGACAGAAGAGGGGGCCAGTGGAGGCGCGTCTGAGCAGGCTCCTAGAGAGGAAGGACAGCGGAGCATCGGGTGAGAGAGCAGGACAAACAGTACATGATACCTTAGCACAACAGATAAGAGGGAGTCATCCCCCACCAACAAAATCTCCCCAACGAGGAAGAAACAACCCCAAACCAACCCCAACCCCCCACCCTATACTTCGAAAACGGAAGCATCTGTTGCCCGAACCAAATGGAAGAACCACCAAGCTAAAACGCTTGGGCTTGAGCGCTAGTGCACCCCTGATACATCAAAAGTCAAGCCTGATTTACCTGCCCTGGCCAAGAGCAACACTGACAGCGGAGCATTCCACCCACGCCCAGGCACCTCCCACCCCCCCTCCCCAAAAAGAGGCAAAGAAAGTCAAATGTTAGGGCTGCGAGAGAGGTCTGAAGTGTCCACCAACTCGGCCGGGTGGGTTTCAGGGCCTGTGAGCCGGGGCAACGCGGCCCGCCGCCCATCCGCCACGGGACTGGCGTGTGCGGCCGAGGAGGCAGAGGAGGTTCTCGATCCCCGGCGTGGCCATCCCCCAGGGCGCGTGGTGATCGCCTCCCCCGTTGTGCGCTCCCGGGGTAATGTGCGATGCCGCCGACGGGTCTTCGATGTCCGGGGTCTCCCCCGCGCACCCGGAGGCGATCCGCGCCCAGAGCGCTGCAGAGGGTGCTCCGACCGTCAACCAGGTCCAGGCCGCCCGCGGGGTATCGAAGAAAAGAGTCTTTTGCTGGAAGACGACCCGGAGGCGGGCCGGGAACTGGAGCTGGTATTGGAGTCCCAGGGAGCGCAGCTTTTGTTTCACTTCAGTGTAGGAGCGACACAGCTCTTGGACTTCGCGGGTGTAGTCCGGGAATACCATGATTTTGTGGTTCTGGTAGTGGAGGGCGTCCGTGCGCCGGGCTTCGCGGAGAATGGCATCTCGGTCACGGAAATTTAAGAGCTTGAGGATGAACGGCCGGGGTGGTGCCCCGGGGGGCCTGGGGGCCAGGGAGCGGTGGGCTCTCTCCACCACGAACGAAGCCGACAGGCTGTCCTCCGGCATCCAGGACCGGAAGCAGCGCTCCATGAAGTCGTCCGCCCGGCCCGATTCAACTCCCTCCGGGAATCCCACTAAGCGCAGGTTGCTGCGCCGAGCGCGGTTTTCTGCATCCTCGACCCGGCGGTGTAACTCCTTAGAGTGGGTGGTCAGCTCCCGAACCTGATCTTGTAGATGGCGGATGTCATCCTCAGCCGTGGATATCCGGGACTCGGCTTCCGAAATGCGGGCGGTGGCATTCCTCAGATCCTGCCGGAGAAGAGCGATGTCCACTTTGACTTCTCCCACCATGCCCTCGAGTGAGGCGCGGGACGAGTTGATGGCCTGCAGGATGGCAGCCAGGTCTGCAGCGGGGGCCGGGACCTGTTCGCCCGTGGGGCCGGGCCCCTTGTCGGAGGTCGTGAATTTGTCCATCCTGGTTTGGGTGGCCCCGGACGCCGGCTTGGCGGCCCTGTCCTTACCCATTTCTGGGGCGGCCGTCAGCGGAGGAGGGCAACGGGCTGGCCTGCGGGACTGCAACGGGCGGTCAGGCTGTCGTGGGACCAGCAGGAGGCCCGGCCGGGAGGTCCCGCGGTTGGAAACGGCTGGGTAGCACCAGCCTCAACGGTCAAGCCCCGCCGGGCATCTCAGCGGGACTGCCCGTCCAACCCCTGGTCGCAGGGGCGCCCGCAAGCTCCCCTCTACAAAGCGAGGTCCAGCAATGCAGGTCCCAGTTCCAGGCCACCGGTCCGCCACTCGGGGGCCCCCCAGCCGGTAGTCGCAAGGTCGCAACCTCCGTCGCAGCCCACCTCTCCAAGGGGACAGTTCGCCAGTTCAGTCTCCCCGCGGTCCCCGGGGGGGGGCACGGTGCCACTCGTCGGGGTCCTCAGCCGGGGGCCCAAGCGATGGAGAGGGGGGGGGGAGAGGGGGGGACAGCACACACACCCCCCGGCCGCCGACACACGGCCCGATGGGGGGGGACTCCCCTTCACAGCCAACCCCACAGTTGCCCCGGTGAAGCGGTCGCAGCCAGCCGCACTCACCGCCTGATCTGCCGCTCTGCGCCGCCTGGGGGGGTCCGTCTCAGCACTCCCGGGGCTCCGGACAGCATCAGCGGAGCAGGGCAGCACCCGGCCAGCGCCAGCAGCACCCGCGGCAGCCCCGCGGCCGCCGCGTCTTCAGCCTCAGCAGGATCAGGCCTGCGCCCCTCGTGGGCGCCGCGGGCTAAATTTCCCAGCTCGCCCGAGCCGCGGCTCCACAGCCGCCACTTTCCGCCGTCGGTCCGGTTCCGCGACGGCTGGGCAGGCTCCCAATGCCCGCAGCGCCCCAGGATTCGGTGTGGGGCAGCAGGGCAGCTTCACAGGCCCCCGCACTTCGAGCGAGCCGGCCAGGGCAGTCCAGGAGAGGAGTCAGCAGGATTTGCAGGGACCGATGCCGGGAGCCTCAGTGAAAGGCTTCCATGACGGTCAGGCGCCACCTAGCGCTCTCCAAGAATCACTTGTTTTAAATAATATTTTTAGTACAGCTTGACCTACTCTTGCTTGTTTAGTGAGTACATCAACACAATAGTGCTTAATTAATGTATGTGGGTTTTTCCATACAGCTGCTTTACAAATATCTTCTATAGGAATAATTCCTTAAAACAAAAAAAGCCATAGTGGCTCCTTGTTTTCTTGACTAAAAAGCCCGTGGAAGTACTGTAAGTACCCTTTTGGCTTTTTGATGGCAAGTTTGAATACATTTAACTATTCAACTAGCAATTCCTGCTTTGGATATTGGTGTCCCTTGATGTGGTTTACAAAAAACAACAAACGTTAGTTTTGTTTTTCTAAATAATTTTGTTCTATCCATATAGAACATATCCATATAGAACATAATAGCCCTTCTAATATTCATTTTATGAAGAGCCCTTTCAGCTACTGTGTAAGGACTGGTAACTCTATAGTTTGGCTTGTATGAAAAGCTGACACCACTTTGGGCACAAATGTAGAGTTGGGTTTTTAAACTACTTTATTTGAATAGACCTTAAAGAACGGTTCTTGCAAAGTAAGTGCTTGCAATTGGCTTATTCTTCTGAGAGATGTGTTTGCTACTAGAAAAGCCACGTTCCAAGTTAAAAACAGTAGTTGACATGAATGAAGTAGTTCAAATGGAGGACCCATAAACCTGGTAAGTACAATATTCATGTTCCAGGTTAGGGCCGGTGGAAAGGAAGTTGGTGTAACTCTTTGAATATGGACATATGTTGTCTATTTTGCATGTAGGCTGCTAGTGATGCTAAGTGTAGCCTAATAGATGTGTAAGCAAGCCCTGTTTTCTGCAAACGAAAAAGATAGCCTATAATATCTTGCACAGCAGGTGATAACGGCTGTATCTTACTATTTTTTACAAAAAAGAAAAAAATCACAAAACGTATCCATTTAGCTGCATAACACGCCCTAGTTGTCGGTCTACGAGTTTGTTTAAATATGTCCATACATTCTTGTGGCAGCTTTAAATATCCAAAGTCTAAGACTTCAGGGGCTTAGACTGAGCTGATTGGGGTGTACGATCTTCCCTTGACCTTGAGTTAAAAGGTGTGGCCACAGAGGTAGTTTCTCGTATGGCACTAGAGATAGTTGTAGTAGGGTTGTGAACCATGGCTGCCGTGCCCATGTTGGGGCTATTAGAATTAGTGTCAGTGAGAATTGCGTTAACTTCTGAACTACATATGGAATGAGTGGGACAAGAGGAAAAGTTTATGCAAATACTCCTGACCACTTCATCCATAGGGGATTGTCCTTGGATAGCGGGTGAGGGAACCTGGATGCGAAGTTTTGGCATTTAGCGTTGAGGTGAGTGGAAAACAGGCATATTTTCAGTGTCCCCCACATTTCGAAGTAATGGTGAAGAAGTGTCTGATTGATTTCCCACTTGTGCGCTTTTTGATGTGTTCTGCTGAGCATATCCGCAAAGTCATTATCCACCCCAGTTGGGTATTCTGCTACTAGGTGTATGTTGTGGTAAATTGCCCAGTACCAGATTCTCTCTGAGAGGAGAGAAATCTATGAGGAATGACCCCCCACCCCTTTTTTTTATTATAATGCACTGCAGTCATATTGTCTGTTAATATGAGCACTATTTTGTTGTACAAATGAACTTGAAAAGCTTTGAGGGCTAACTGAATTGCTAGCAACTCTAGATGATTGATATGCAGAGCTACTGTCCATAGACCACGAACTGTGAGATCTTTCATATGTGTCCCCTATCCCTGAAGGGGTTTATCTGTAGTAATGGTGATTTCCGCAATTTGGGCTTTGAAGGGCTGGCCTCGCAACAAGTTGTTGCTGTTCCACCACTGCAGAGAGTGATGAGTTGCTGGCCCCACCAACACTAGATCTTGTAGACCCCCATTCGCTTGAGACCATTGAGATTGAAGATAACGTTGAAGGAGAAGCATACTTACACGAGTGTGTGGTACAATGGCTATGCATGAGGCCATCATCCCTAATAGTCCCATCACATTTTTTACTGTGATGTAAACTTGTGGCTGAAATTGAGGTAAAGTTTGAAAGAACTTTGTTACTCTTTCTGCACTGGGAAATGCCTTGGCTGTGATTAAGTTCAGAGTTGCACCTAGAAAAGGCTGAAATTGTTTGGGTTGCAAATTGGACTTTTGTATGTTTAGTGTAAATCGCAGTTTGTGTTGTAGGTTTATTACCTGTTGAATATGTTGAAGACAATGAAAATGTGTTGGACTTTTGATAAGTCAATGGTCTAGATATGTGAGAACATGTATTCCCTCTCTCCTGAGATAAGCTGCCCCTACTGCAAGACATTTTGTGAAAACTAAAGGAGCTGATGTGACCACGAATATTAGCACTTTTAATTGAGAATGTTGTCATGAAATCTTCTTGCTGTAACAATGGTATTACTTCCTGTAGTGTAACCATGTGGAAGTGTTCTGAGGAAATGTACATCTTTAGCATCCTTAGGTCAAAAATAGGTTTTAAAATGTTTTCCTTTTTGAGAATGAGAAAACAAAGGGAGTATACTCTGTGTCCCAATGATGTAATAGTACTATTTCTATTGCTCATTTTTGAAGAAGAGAAAATAAACTCTTCTTGTAATAGCGTAATATGTTCTTTTGGCATTTTGTGTGTTTTGGGTTGAATTGTGGGGGGTGTTTGTTTGAGTTCTAAACAATACCTGTGTTCTATTATGGATAACATCCATTGGTCTGTGGTGATTTCTTGCCAATGTTGATAAATAAAAGTTGTATCCTTACCCCTACAGGTGTTATATGTGTTGGGGGGTGTAGGTTGTCACTGTTTTGGAGGGGCAGGGGTTCTGGCAGTGTTTGCACAGCCTTTACCTACATTTCTGTAATCTGTTTATAGAAAGTGCCCCTTGGTTTTGATAGGAACACTGTTAGTTGTTGGTGTTATTTGAGTTAGAGGACAAATTTCCTCTGTTTGCACCCAATTATTGACCCCTACGAAAGGAACCCCGGTACTGATATGTTTATTGTGCCCCCATTGCTTTAGCAGTTTCTGTCTCTTTTTTTAAGCTTTCTAGAATTTAATCTACTTGTGGTCCAAATAAAGTTTGGCCATCAAATAGTAAATTAAGCATAAATTAAGCAGATTGTGCTGTACTACCTGTTTAAATCCAGATACTTTTAGCCATGCATGTCTTCTAGTTAGTATGCTAATATTAATTTCTCTTACACTGGTGCCTGCAGAATCTAATGCACATTGTATAGTGGCATTAGATATTGATTTGCCTTCTTCTACTAACTGTGTTGCACAATGTTGAAATAGGGTAGGGAGGTATTTTATTTAACATATTCAGGGTCCAGAAGATATGCTTTATATATTTTCTCAACATAAGGTGTGATTACCCTGGATTTAACAGGTTGTTTAAATAATTCTTGTGTAGATGCTAATATACCTTTTCGCATAGGTAGTATTTGCATTACTGTGTGTGATCTATTAAGGGTTTCCACCAGGAAATCTTGTTCTTGTGTAGCCGTGTGTAAATTGACTTTATGATATGTAGCAGCCCTAGTGATAATCTTGATAAGTTGATGTCTCATCTGGTGGGGAGGGCTTGGATGCATAAATGCTTGGATCCGTATCATCTAATGGATCAGCATCATAAATATCTCATGGATCAGGGGATGCATTGGGATCACCCTATCGATCCATAAAGTAAGGGATATTATCCTCCTGATTTTGTGGTTCACTATGAAATGACTGATTTGGTGAGAGATCTGGTGAAGGCATTGGCTGCTCTGAAGGAAAGTTTTCTGGAGAGTGCCCTTGTACTGCTGTTGAATGTATGAGAGGAGAAGTTGGAATAGGAAGTGATGGTATAGGAAGAGAGGGAGGTGAAGGGAGCGAGGAGAAGGAGGAAAAGAAATAGGGCTTGTAACTCGGTCATGTTTATTTTTCTTTTGTTGATGGATTTTTTCAGGTCCAGCAATATCCCTCTCAGAATATTTTTTCCTCTTCTGTAGTGTTAGAGAAGCGGGTAGTAATGATTTAGTGCCCACCTTCCGAATATGAGGGTTTATGAATAACGTTTTTTGTCGATTATCTAGCTTGTCCTGAAAGCGTTCAAGAATGGGTTCTATTTGTTTTTTCTGTGGCCCTGTAGTATCTTTAGCGGATTTCTACACCGAACATGTGGGCTTTGAAAAGACCTCCTTCTTTGTTGTTTTTCTGTGTCTTCGTTTATGGTGCCGACTGTGTGTAGTTTTAGACACCAAAGCTTTTGCGGCTGAAATATGTCTCGGCTCCAAGATAGTTTTCCGTTCCAATGTGTGGTTTTTTTGGGCTCCGAGATATTTTTCACATCAGAGGAATGCTTCTTTTTCTCTGAGTCCTTATTTGACTTCCGTTTTGAAGCTTGTTTTGATGTTGATGCCGAAATTGTTTTTAATGCTTTAGATTCTTCAACGTTTGTCAAAGGCTTTTCAGGCATAATGGGTGTTTGTGTGCCTGAGACATCCATGGTCCGAAGGCAGTGGGGCTCCCAAAGCCAGTGTGGGTGGTTTGGTAGGGGTTTGGGTAGCTTTCGCTGAGGTACTCGCATACCCTTGTATGGAGTAGAGCTCGGAGTCCGAACAGCCTCCACTGCTTGCCAGCAGTATCTATACATCTGCTGGGGCCCTCTGTGCTTCCGATTCTTCCTGTTCTTGACTGGGGTTTGGCGGCTGATCCCTGAAGATATCTGGAGCATCTTCTGTGCATCTCTGCATGGTTTTGTGGGCCCAACGACGCTCACTTTGTGTTGAAGTGTTTTTTTCTATCTGAACGCTAAGCACGCCTCACAGGATGTTCCTTCGTGTTCCGGAGATAGACATAGATTACTTACTTTATGTAAGTCCTGTCTAGAATATTTAGCATGGGGGTTAGGGCAAAAACTGAAGGAAGTATTTTCCATCCCTTGTGGACGTACTCTTGTAGAATGGAGTCGCAGAAGTTGAGTAACAGAAAAGCATGGGCGGGCGCCGTGAATATAGAGGTATCACTAGTTTCTGTCTTATGGATCTGTGATTTATCAGCTCAGAGAATACTGAAAGCCTAAAAAGGCCTCGGTGTAGACTGAATCTTCGGTCCCGGAGCTGCAATAACGATGTTTGAACCCGATGGCAGAAAAAAACAATCTAACAAAGGAGCTGAAGAACATGCGCAATACACACTGAAGGAGGGGTCACTATATCTCGTGACTCGAAGACTTCTTCAAAGAAAAACAACTTGTTATCGTCCGAACCCAACACTAGATGGTAGGATAATGCTAAGCATATGTATCTACGGCCAACACATGATATGAATACATGTAAACTACCCGATCTAGAGTCACTGGCAAAGTTACATCGACCGGCCTGGAAAAGTCTTCTCTTTAGGATTTTAACTTTCAGCGATAGGGACACCAACTTGGCTAAGTCTAAACAATATAATCACATGGACTTAATTTTTGACACATGTGCCTCTCAGAGCCAAGAATAGCTAGGGTCAAACTTGGCAGGCTTTGTTACAATTACTTTTTAAAGATCCGACTGTTTTATATCATGATTTACCAATGCAAGGGGAAACGGAACCCAGCACTCAAAGGAAAAACTGCTTGTCGACTCACAATAGAAATTATTTTTAACATTTTATGTATTTGCCCCAATCTCTTGTATGTATTAAAAATGTATCTACAATCTTTTTTTAATAAAGCAAAAATAAGATCAAATGTGAAGGCTGTTAGATACTGTTTTTATGTCAGAGACAAGAGTGCAATAATAAGGCTAATGAAATTCTTAGACCAAGCCTATAAAGTATTAATTTCATGAGTTAAGCAAACTGCTTTTAAACATAGATTTTAACTTATATGCCTCTAGAACCTCTTAACAATCACCTGATATTTGCGCCAATATTTTATGTTTTTTTTTTAGATTTTTGTTTTTACTTTTGGTTGATGCAATAAATCTCATTTATGAATACTTGTCCGAAACAATCAGTTTTCACAGATAATTATGCATTCCTTAAGCACTGGCGTGGATACAGATATACTATGCATGTTTCTATTAACCACAAGAGACAGTTCATCTGATAATATTTTCCACATTAGGTGATCCAATGGCAAGGTATTTTCACTTTTTATTGAAGCAGCATTTGAACACTTTTTGTAAAGTTTTAGCGTTTGGGTATAAATTTAAAGCTTATGCGCACTTCAGTGCAGTATAGCCCGTCTATCCATGGGGATCAGGGTTGATGTCTAACCTTGAATTAAACCTGTATGAGGTCTGCCTCCCTTAGTTCAGTTTATTTCAGTGCAACTTACTAGCTGCTTCACTGCATATTTCCTGCTTGGCGTGCTTTAATCTAGTGGAGTAAAGGGCAGGAGCGAACAAGGGCAAACATAATCTAATGTGACCAAAAACAAGGGAACCTTATCTAACAAGAACCAATCAGGAAGGGTGTGGCAGGCCCTTACTTGTACATTTGCTCTGACAGACTATCAATCCCCACAAGATTGCCTGTTTTCTAAATAGACCAGATGTGATGAAGAAATTAACTTGAAGCCTGAAAAGCAAAAACTACAAAGAAATGTAAAAAATATTAAATATATATACACATAACAATTTGGAATGATATCAAACTGCTGCTGTTCTGAAAGTGTAGTAAAACGTGTGTTTCTTTTCTTCTTTTGATTATACTGCTATAGCATGACTATGTTTTTGTGTGTTTTTTTCCAGAAATCATATAAATTGCCATCTTCCTTCCAACCAGTCCCACAGCTGAAACACTGTGAAGCATCATTAAGTGTAAGCAGCCAGCTTACCAGAACCTTGCACTTCATTAACATACTGCAACAGATCCTGTCCTTGGTGTATGACATCAAAAGTTAAGTTGTTCATGGTCAGGGACTTATCCGCATGATGTTGGAGCCTCTGTTCGGCTATTGTGAGATCTTCTGTATCAAAGTCATTCATCTGCTGAGACAACTCCTCATTCCAAGACTCCAGGTCTGAGATGATCTAATAAAAGCATGAGAACAGAATTACAGATCAACAAATGGAAAAAGGTACATACAACAACAAAAATATATCCAGTGTGAAATTACATTGAGTTCTGTATTTTATACTGTAAAGTGTATATAATTTAAATAGGAACATCTTATGAGTGTTCCTCCTGCTGAAGTACCAGTTTAGAAGTAGGAAATGTTTTGGCGAGAATGGGAGCAGAAGACAGAAGAGACGGGGCTAGAAGTGAAAATAAAAAACAAACAAGCATCTGCAATGCAATAGGTCTCGCATTTCAAAGTTTGATTAATGCGAGACCAATTGCATTGCAAATGCTTGTTGTTATATGGATTGGTTGGTTATGAGCACAACTGAATCCAAAATTGTATAAAAAATAACCACTGCTATTTCAAACACTTCCCTGTTGAAGATGGAGGGCAGAAGCACCTTTATAAACACACCTTTAAGGTGGTGTACATACAGTGGGTGGCTGTGTGGTTTGTTAGAGTGAACAAAATGGAGTCCTGCCTACAAAGGTCGTGGGGTGGGTCTAGTGGCTGATAGGCCCTCGTTGCTACAAGATCTGTATCATACGTACAGGTGCTCACATGCTAAGCTTTCAATAGGATCAATTACTATGGGACCGGTCTACTTATAAGCATGCTGTGCATTTGATCCGCACCCACAGTCTGCAAATATTACATTTCACACTTATGCAGCTGTTTTCAGGTGGATGACACTGTAATTGGTAAAATAAAATAGTCATCACAGATATCTGGCTCTATTCTGGAGCAATGCAGAGTCGGAAGAAAATAAAATTGGAAATTCTGAGGTGCTGGATATAAAGTAAATAACAGTGTGTGTTTGTTTTTATTTACGTTCGATATTCATCAATAATATTATAGCATCGACTGTATTTCTAAACCTGATACATTCAGGGGACTACAACACCACCGTCACAATGGCGTCCAGAACTACACACCCAAACAAGATCTGAAATGGATCTGTAATTATTAATGGAAGGTGAAAATAACAAAACAATTGTCAGTTGAAATCCTTAGAATGCAAATTAAATTGTGTTAATTATGCATGTTTCACTCTTAGGGTTGCAAGGGTTAGTAGTGTGACATAATCCATTTGCAGATGGGTTATGCAAATCGTTTATATTATTGGTCTGAAATTCTGAGATGAGATGAGGCACAGAGTTACACAGTGATGGCGTGGAGGTTCAGCAAGGGGTGTTGGGTGTGTAAGTCTGCCTCCAGTAAAGGTGTTCAGAATGAGAAATCAATATTGATTTTGTTGTATGGGCCTTTAGTTGCAGGACGTTAAGTGAGGTATGCTGGTAGAAAGTCCTGCTGACAGTTATATACCCCCCAGCGACTGCCATATGGTCAGGATCACTAAATTATGTAATACTACAGCAGATGTGGTTTCCCCATAATTATAGATTTGCCGCATAATCCAGCAACTGCTGCATATTCTGCAGATTTTTAGCAAAAAAATGTGTTTCTATTTCAAACAGATCAAACGTTACTAAAAACACAGCAATAGTTGTTGCCGCCCAGTGGCTGACTAGTCACCTCCCCTCCTCTCTCTCCAGTTATACTACCATACATACTGTGCACACATTCTCCGTACATACTGTTCACCCACCTCACATTTCTCTCCTCAATCCTACTTCCATACATACTGTGCACATTGCTACCTCCCCCTCTCGTCTCTGCAGACCAGCTTCCATACATTCTGTGCCCACATTCTCACCTCCTCTCTCTGCAGTCATACTTCCATACATACTGTGCACACATTCTCACCTCCTCTCTCTGCAGTCATACTTCCATACATACTGTGCACACATTGCTACCTCCCCCTCTCTCTACAGACTTGCTTCCATACATTCTGTGCACACATTCTCACCTCCTCTGTCTGCAGTCATACTTCCACACATACTGTGCACATATTCTCGCCAGTTCTTTGCACACATAATGAGCACACCTACCCCCGCTCCGTCTTACTTTCTTTCATCACATATACTGGGCACACATTATCGCCTCTATCCACGGTGCTCTAGTTTTAGGCTCCTTGAATATCTGCCACGTGCAGTCCTGGGAGGGGGGGCTGTGAATCAACGTCAGCTCGGAGCCCCGGGGGTGGAACCACAGACAGGCATGAGGCGGGCAGGTTCATGTGTGGGGCTGCAGTCCAGGGGGAACGGTGAAGTGATTACACCACAAGGATAAGTGTAAGAGCACAAGGTTTATTGACTGTATGTCTCCACAGCTTCCAGGAACACCAACTGGCCTTCCCAGAGATTCAAACCACAACACTCCATTACCATGACCGTGACATCATGGTCAAGATGAACATGAGTAAGACATAGAACTAAAGAAGAGACTACTACAACATCTCCCATCTCTCGGATAATTAAATACAGAGAAAATGAATATACTAAAATAAGTGGAAATAAAACCAAAGAGAATGTACACATTATTAACTAAAGAAAACAAGAAGATATGCAATAACAAAATACAAACAAAAATGTACAATGGGACTTCATAGAATCTGGTAGAGAATTAATACAACCAGAATAATGTAAAAACAACACATTAAAAATGGAACTCAAATAATGAAACAGATCACAATTCTATAAATTTAAACGATCTGGTGGAACACTGGTTCTGCAAGACCTACGTGGTGGAACATACTTCAAGGAAGACTTACATCTCCATTCTTTCCCATTACCAGAGCATTGTCCAGAATCAGATGGATATTGACCCGAGTTTTCCGAATCAAGACCAAGCTTCACGACTACTCTCGGAGGTATCCTATACACTCTAGAAAGATTCCACCAATTCTTCCCATTGATCCTTATGGCAAAACGTGAACAAGCATCCACTTTAACTGGTGGACCAAATTTTGACAACCCCTTTGGAATATTAAAAGGAGATTTAATCCTCACCCAATCCCCTACTTTAATGTTGGATTTAAATTCATCTTCACCAGCAACAAAAGTTTGATGAGATGCCCTGTACTCTCCTCCACCTGAAGAGAAAACCGCATCTTTGATGTCTTTAACCTCACACCTTTTGAATGACATCCCCCATTTCTTCATCCATGCAGGACACATGTGGAAAGAAGCCTCCCTTCCCCTAAGTAGTGAGAAAGGACTAGACCCAGTAACAGTGCTTGGAGTAGTACGATGAGCCCACAACATACTCTGCACAGCCTCTATGATGTCAATGTTTCCTGAAACAGCCCACTGAATGCATTCCACCAAGATCCGGTTATTGCGCTCAATGAAACCATTGGCCTGTGGGTGATATAGCGCGACCCGCCGGTGTACTATTCCTGAATGACTGAGGAAATCCGACATTTCCTTCGAAGTAAATTGCACCCCATTGTCAGATACGATTTCCTTGGGGAAACCTTCCCTTCCAAAAAGACTCTGGAGAAATTTGATAACTTCTTTTGAGTTGGGATCAGTCATGAAATGGACCTCCCACCACTTACTGAAATAATCAGCAACAACCAGAGCAAACTTGTACCTGCTGGGTAAAATATTGAATGGTCCAACAAAGTCAATGGCCAACTTCAACCACAGACCATCAGGTAGCTCAACACACTGCAACGGAGGTGAAGCAATCTTAATGACCTTGTCACTGGTACAGCATGTAGTACACCCTTCAACCACATCATTTATCTGGCGATCCATAGAAGGCCACCAATATACAGCACGAATCCTCCTCTTCGTGTTAGTTTGCCCCAGATGTCCTTGATGACCATAATCAATAATGCGAGCTCTGAGAGACTCTGGAGGAACAAACTTATCTCCTCTCATGACCATTCCACCATCCCCTACTGAAAGCTCGTCAGCAACCTTGGAAAAAGGATGAAGATCAGCATTAAGATGCTTCTCCTTTGGCCACCCCAAGACACTCAACTCTCTTACTTTTTTGAGAGTAACATCTGATTCCATCCCACAAAACCAATCACGTTCCGAAAAACGCCCAATGCAACAAGCATCCACAGCAGCAATGAGACATTCATCAGTAATGTCTACATCACACTCGCCCTTCCTTAGAGGCAACGGGGATCTCGAAAGATAATCAGCCCTGGTATTCTTCCCACCGGGTATGTGAGCAACAAGAAAATTATACTGCAAAAGCTTCGAACTTAACCTAGCGATCCTTGGTGTATGATCCTTGACAATCCTACTCTCTAAAATGGGAATCAGGGGCTTATGATCCATGAGAAGCCTAAAAGTCTTCCCCCACAAAAAACAATTGAACCGTTCGACGGCCCAACAACAAGCTAGAAGCTCTCTCTCAATAACAGAGTAATTTTTCTTGCTTGGTCTCAGAGCCCTAGACGCAAATCCCACAGTATATTCCTTACCTTGCTTGACCTGAGAAATCATACCACCCAAACCATCTATACTAGCATCAACCGACACAGTGCACTGAAAGGAAGGATCAAAAGGAGCAGGAATCTGACATGAACCTAACTCTTTTTTGATCTGCATAAATTCCTTCTGACAATCATCACTCCAAGAAAAAACTGTCTTCCTCTTAAGTAACTCCCTCATGTGAACAGTTTTTCCAGCAAAATTAGAGATGCATTTAGCATAAAATTCACATAGTCCTAAAAAGGAAGAAACCTGTTCTTTAGAAATAGGAGAAGGGGCTTCAGATATAGCTTCAATGAGACCCACTCTTGGCACAATACCATCTCCTTAGATACAATGACCTAAATACTCTATTGACTCAACACCAAAAGTGCACTTGAGTTTGTTAGCCACAATACCTCTGTTCTCCAAACATTCTAAAACTCTTGCAACATTCTTGTCATGTTCGTCCTTACTTTTACCACCCACCAAAATGTCGTCCTGAAACACTACCACATTAGAAACACCTTCCAACACTTTTCCCATAATCCGTTGGAAAACTGCAGCAGCCGAGGCTAACCCAAAAGGCATCGTCCGAAACTGAAAGGTCCCTACCGGTGAGACAAAGGCAGTTAAATGTTTCGAATCATGATCCAATTCGACCTGATGATACGCCGAAGCCAAATCAATCTTTGAAAAATACTTAGCACCAGCAAACCTAGACAGAATATCATCTATACGGGGAAGAGAATGGGAGTCAACCCAAATTTCCCTATTGAGACTGCGCAAGTCAATGCATACCCTGAGACTGCCATTTTTCTTCCTCGCGACTACCAAAGTACTCTATGGGTTCAATGACTCCATTTTCACAAATTTTTTTAAGTTCAGCAGACAAGTCATTCCTAATGCTAAAAGGCACATTCCTTAGTTTGTGTTTAACCGGTGAGGCCCCATCTTTTACTTTAATGAGATGTTTAAAACCCGTAATGCAACCTAATATGTCTTCAAACACTTTAGGAAACCTTTTGGACCAATGACTTAAACTCTCATCTACAGGTAGATCACCAACAATAGAAACTTGCTCTGAAGTTCCAGGTCTGAGGGTCATACCAAATAAACCTTGGTGGTACCATCCAAGAATATTTAGTCCTTTTTTAGCTACATAAACCTTCCCCTGAATGTGTCTTTCTTTAAAAATCAAAGAGGTTTAAAAAACCCTGATAGATCGATCCGTCTCCCTTCATAGGAAACCGGGCTTCTATCCGGGGGATTGAGAGGTCTATTTCCCCAAGTCTCTTCAAAAGGTTCCTCAGTGATCATTGTCATTCTTGCCCCGGAGTCAACTAACAGCTTCAAAGATCTCCCATCGACTAGGATATCAACTACAGGATCAACACATTCTTCAGAATCGTCTTTCACCACAACTACAAAATCAGTTAGTGAGCTAACCACCTCATTCACAGAGTCTGGTTTGGATTCATCAGAATATACCACATTAACACTCCCACGAAAACCACACATTTTAGCAAAATGTCCTTGCTTCCCACATTTCCGACAAGCCGCATTTTTCGCAGGACAAATTCGTGAATCAGGATAATGGGACGGAAATCCACACTTATTACATAAGTTTTTCGAATACACTCCCTTCTTCCCTGTCCTACTATTGACAAATCTACCCGTAACAAATTTATTACCCTTTAGATCATTATTGGCTTTGAACTTGTCCGCTACCATTTTCTCATTAGATTCCTTTTCTTCTTTAACCACTCCTACAGAGTTCTTCTCCGGTTTTAATTCTTTAAGATGATTTCTCAGACAATTCTATACTCTTTACAATGCTAATAGTTTCCTCTAAAGATGGGTTCTTTAAAGTAAGTAACTTTTGTTGGACTTTTCTGTCTCTGCAATGAACTACTATTTGATCACAAATGAGTTGTGAACAAAAATGTTCAAACTCACACATATGAAACTATACTTTCGCCACTGTCCTGTTCTCTAGTAAAAAACTTGTGTCTAGATACAACAAGACTACTCTCTACATCAAACTGAATTTCCAACATTCTCACAGCTTGATCATAATCATTCAACTCATCTTCACCCGCTACAACAGGGATAGGAGGTAAATGTTCTAGTACAGCTTGACCCTCAAAACCTAAATTGTGTTCCAAAATAAACCGTTTTCTTTCAGCACTGAATCTTGAACCCCCTATTGCTCCTAGATACTTCTCAAAAGCTCTGTGCCAAATCTTCCATTTTACTGGTGGATCCCCTGGAAGCTGTAAAAAGGGGGGCGGGGCATGCACATTTTGCATGATGAGAAAATCAAAAAAAGCAAAAATCTTATAGCACACTTGAAACGGAACACAACAGCAGAGATATTGTGCTAGTAAAACATTGCATTCAGTAAAGAGAGAACATTTACGCAGTGTACGTCAAATACTGTATCACAGAATATAAATAATAGATACCCTAGCATCCATTTAACGTGTACAGTGAACTGGCAGTTATGTTTACTGATAAGTCCTCTTTAGAAACATATCCACCAATCCAATTCTGAGCTGCAGTGTATACAGACAACTACCAAATAAGCATTTCACAATTAAACTGTTTTTTTTTTCAGGAATCGTGAGCCTTGTTGAACATGAAAGATATTCAGGTACAGTTTTGTCTATAAACACGCAGAAAAGACGAAATATGCACAATGTACTTCCAGCAAACTCCACAAAATGTAGTTTATATGTGTCACTCCGATGACACACACCTGCGTGCAAACGAGTCAAAATGTTGACTGAGACTCTACTATCTCAACGACTACATAGAAAAGACTTTCCACGAGACGACGATCAACTGCAAGTGTTTTGACAGCTAGACAAACCTCTATGTAGTTCAATAATACTTGTTTCCAAACGTGTATCGTGGTTCTGCAAGTCGTTGCTCGTGGACTCGTAGAAATGTAGGATACAACTCTCCGCTTGTGCAACCAAACTCGCTTCAGCAGAAATACCACACTCTGGTGACTTCCTGATCGTACGCATGTCACGTACAACTTCCTGTTTAAACTTATCCAATGACAGAGTCGTTAGGGACTTCTCGCGAGTGTGCGTGAGTAAATAGAACACTGATCATAGGCTGTGTGACGCTAGACTCTCCTTCACCAATACCTTGCGAGAGTTCTACTGCGTCATCATTCGCAGCAGAGTTGCAGGAAGGAAGGATCTCTGTACAGCAAAACTTCAACGGCCAACGCGTCTGCGATCCAGTGTCCACGATCTCTCCAGAGCCTCAGACGATCATCAAAAACAGCTCTCCCAAGACAAACTTCAGCGAATACAGGACAATCTTTCAGGTGAGAACTTCAACAGGATTCTCAGATATTAGTAAAGCAAAATGGAGTCAGTTCACCACCAGTAAACATGTTCTCAGCCCATTAGCGTCCATAAATATAAACGAGATGACAGGTTTCACCCCTCCGCTATAGCTTTTTCCGTCAGTACCGATGTTTCACCGCTCCGCCATTACTTTATCCAGTTTTGAAGAGGATGTCTTCTAATGGTAGAGTAGATACACCAAAACACACTTCAGTAGGATATGGAAACAGGATACTTCCACTGCACGCGTGGATGGAGTCAGGGACAGTTCCTACTCGTCGCCAAATTTGAAGTGATTACACCACAAGGATAAGTGTAAGAGCACAAGGTTTATTGACTGTATGTCTCCACAGCTTCCAGGAACACCAACTGGCCTCCCCAGAGATTCAAACCACAACACTCCATTACCATGACAGTGACATCATGGTCAAGATGAACATGAGTAAGACATAGAACTAAATAAGAGACTACTACAAACGGGCAGAGGTTGAAAGCCTTGCATGTGGAAGCACTATAAGTGCACAGCGCTTCGAGGCGCGCGGATGGGGACAGCATGTGCGGTAACGGCACTGCGGACAAATCTGGGCAAGCCACATACCTCAGATTGACAGGAGAGTGAGGGGGAGGGCATCAACCAGATCCAGAGACAGTCAAATACCCAAGGGAAAGTAAAGAGTAACAACTGTTCTGCTTCCGTTTATACACGACAAACGGCACCGTGAAGACCAGTTTCATGGCGCTAGACAAAGGATGTTATTACTGTAGTTTGTTAAAGCGCGGGGGCACCCTGCAGTGGTGGAACAGCGCTGCACACGGTGGGCCCGGAGCACCGGATATCTGAAGGGTCAGTTTCATCAGGGGATGGGCTATTTCTCCCCCCCCCCCCTTCGCCAGCCGTCTATTGAAAATACTCTGGAACCCGTGTGTGAGAGAAACATACGACAATGGTATACATAGGTATGGAGTGAAGTGCACAAGAGACTAGAACTCACTCCCAGGGACATTCGATCTATAATAAACAAGGCATGACGTACTAGGGCAAGGCGTTTTACAGGCAAGAAACGCAAACATATAAACGTGTAAGTTATTTATAAACGAGTACGTCCACCCGAGGGCATCTAGGCTTTAGAAGTCCTAGAAGCATAACCAGTGAGGTGCGCGCGCTGAAAATAAATTAAACAAGCGGCAGGGAAAGCGTTAGCTTTCACTTCCGCTTGAAAAAAAACAAAGAAGCCCGCGAGTGGTGCGCGCGTGACTGCGAGCCATGGTCTATTGGCGTCTATTACGCGCACCAAGCGCATAATAGACACCAATCAGCCATGGGCGGAGCAATGCGCCCGCCTCTGGCCAATTGCGTGCAGTCTTTTAGAATAAGACACACGCAAAGGCCAATGGGGGAGCTGAAAAGAAAACGCACACGCACGAGCGTGTGCGATTCCTAGGTCAGCTTGGATTCCCCGTTTTTCACTTACAAAATGTCTTGTGCTGCGCAGTGCAACGCTAGGCGCGAGACCTAAAAAGGGAAAGGGGATCAGTTAACTAAGAGGTACAAAAACAGGGAGGGAGTCTAAGGAGATAGCTGAGGGAATAAAAGGACTTTTTAACGTTTAAAATTTGTATCTAGAATATTTCGAGATAGTCTTAGATATGAAACTGAGCCAGTTCCACTTCTACTGTGTGATATGGAATAAGGAAAAACAGGCATGAGGCTCACATCTGCACCGTTAATTTTGAAGCAGTGTTTAGAGGCAATATAATTGGCTGAGGAGAGACATTCCCAACAGAGGGAAGGGGCTGCAAACCAAGTGTCTTGGGGCGGTCACTTCGTGGATCTCTAAAGGGACAGTGGAATGACACTGGGATGGCTTTGGAGGAAGAGAAGTTACACAGGGACCAGCAGTGGGACGCCTGTAATGATAGATCACAAAGCTATTATTAGAGCACTTCAGCGCAATAGTGTGTGACCATTAGAGGAATAGACAAAGCACCTGGTGCATGGGCATCACTGTGCAGAGCTAAGAGGAACACCTACCTAAAGGGCAAAAAATCTTTCTACTTCATTATAAAACCAACCACTGAAGCAACCTCTTGCCTAAAAAGAGACAAACGGTTGTGTGGCATGAAGAGACATCAGATCAATTACTTATCAAAGGATGGAATGAACAGCAAAGGACAAAAGGAATAATTAACCGGGGGCACCTCGCCAGAGGAACATATGGACATATATAAGATTGAAGTTGCAAGTAAAGGCACGTGGAGGAGAAGCAATGGTTTTATGGCACTAAGGTGAAGTGTTAAACCTTAAGAACACTGCCCTCTTACCAACTTTGAAAAAGCAACTGTTTATTTGTGGAAGAGAATGAAGGTAAGCGTTCCCATGGACAGGTTGCAGAGGATTTGGGAGACAGCTCAGAAGGCACTTGACTGAACCTTCATCATTTTATTCCAAGCAGGTAATGGATTGGACACAGTGCCTTAAGCTTAAGCGAACTACCTCCCACTGAGAATATTATTTGAGACTTTAATGACCAAGTTAGATGCAGATGAACACTTGTGTGATTCCAGGAGACCACCTTTTGCAGCCTGAAAGCCCTAATTGAGTCTTTAGAAGGCCAGAGCTAAAGGTTAATGAGGACTTGGAGATATGACAAAATAACTGCCTTTCGCCCATCAAAGTCACCATCCAACTTGCCTATACGAAGAACATTTGGCCCCTAAACCGTGTCCCACTTTCTTTTTCCTCATCCTCTTTTTTTCCCTTCCTCTAAGGGTCCTTGTTGCAGTGTGAATCATTTCTGGATTTACATGCTGAACATTTTTCCAGTTCGGTATGGTTTGCTACTGCTTCTTTTTTCCCCATCTTTGTCAACCATGTTGAGGTTATGCACATCAGCTTATGAGATCCGATGTATGCCCCCAAACCTTTCATGAATTGTCACACTTTTCAAATTCTTTTTTCTGCCTTTAGGTTTGTAAGCACAGTCGGGCGTTCCAGGTCACTGTTTGATGAAGTTCTGAAGAATACTGACGAAAAAGCACTGGATCGAGAGAGGATGTGGATAAAAACAAAAAACACACTGACAGAGAATAGAATTTCAGGTTTTTCTGTGGGTCTTCAACCATGAGAGTCTGAGAATGAATCGTTAATGGAGTGGATACTTTAAGAGACATGAGAAATAGCCCCTTTAGATTTTTCCCAATAGCACCACCACAACTAGTTTAGAAGGATAGACACGAGTTGTGCAAGATTTGCCTGCCCAAGGACCACAAGTATAAATTGTGGGAAGCCTGTAGAGAGATTATTTTCAGTAATCTTAAAGTAAGTGAGAAATATAAGTGGGCAAACAATGCTCGATGCAACTGCAAGGCAAACAACCCACTATGAGGAACTTGGAGCTTTCAAGCAATAAGGAAAACCCCACAGAAACGAAAGTGGAACAGAGTAAAGAAGTCCAATGTCCAAGAGAATGTCATCGATCTCGTAAAAGAGGAGCTAATGAGAATAGTGCAGAAAGACAAAAAACAACATAAAAAAGCATATGCCCACAACTCCTCAAAGGCGCAACTGGACCGAGCTGAATACAGTGGACTTAAAAGCACACACCATGCCTAGTTGAAGGGGAGTAGAAAATGTCGGAGCCAGACCTCTTCAAACACAGACACAATTGAGGACAAGTTCTAGAAGTATGGCTTGACTTCAAATGGTAACTGGGACTGAGGGAGGGCAAAAGAGTCCAGTGAGAAAGAGACCCCCGATGCAGAGAGGAGGACTTCGCCAACGCTGAACAGAGGCAGTCCAAAGTCAAGAGAAAGAACCTTCAACTTGAAGCCGAAATTACAGGACTGATACAAAGCAACAAAGAGACTGACAGCACTCTCAAGAGCTTCAGAATTCCAGTGAGGAAGGGGACAGAAGGGTAACAGAAGAGGAGCAAATAGAGCTGCAACCATCTAACACCGGAACCTTAGGATGAGGAACAAGAGGTATTCTAATAGGAGGAAGAGCAATATGATCAAGAGTTGTCAAGAGGGGGCTTGCAAGATCTACTCACGCTGCCCAGAAAAAGAGGTACGTATATATTCCTGAAGGCTTTCCCACTAGACGACATCGCCATTTAAAACACTCTTATTAAAAGGACGGCAAATACATGTGGAGTCCATCTAAAGGAAGAGCAATGACAATCTTATTTTCTATTGGAAACCTTGCTACCCTCCCAGAGAAATAATCTATATTTGTTCATGATGCCAAGCATCCAGGATCAGGGCAAAGAAGCTTTAAAATAACCACCCTCCTCTAAGGCCAATAGACCCATGGCAGAGAAGAAGAGACACTCCTCGCTGACTTTATTAAAAAACAATTCTCCAGCTGATTCCATAATAGTGACCAAAGCCAGGAATTAAAAATATCAGTCATTATGCAATGGTGGGTAGCCAACTGCAAAGCTCCCCTAAACAGATAAGGCGGTCTCATGGGGAGTCTTGTGTTTGGTATCAAAGGGATACAGGAAGCCATCATTCCTATCAACTTCCCCACTGTTCTCACTGTCAGAGCTAGCACCTTCCACAACATTTGCGTTTCCTTCAACAGTGACTATGTTTTTTTCTCACTGGAATACACTTACCCTTGGACTGAATTGACCCTTGTCCCCAGAAACATCTTCACTTGTTCTGATTTTAGAGAGGACATCTTCATGTTTAATGACAAACCCAGTCTGTATAGAGTTGTCATTACTTGCTGTATGTGTTCTTTGCACTTTTGTGTGAATTTGCCCTTACCAGCGAGTCGTCTAGGTAGGGATAAACGTGTATGGTTTGTCTCCGTAGGTGTGCTGCAACTTCTGCTAGGCTCTTTGTGAATACTCTTGGTCAGATTTGATCCTGAAGGCTAGTACCTTGAACTGGTAGTGTTTTTTGTCTACTACAAATCCTAGGTATTTTTTGTGTTCTGCATTCATTGGGATGAGCAAACAGGTGTCTTAAGTCTATTGCTGCCATGTAACACCCTTTTGCAGTTGTGGTATGACCTCCTGCAGGGTCCTCATTTTCAATATTTTGTCTTTATAAATTTGTTTAGAAATCTTAGGTATAGAATTGGTTGTAGTGTTCCGTCTACCATTGGTATAAGAAAATATGTCAGGAGTTTCCTTTGTTGATTGCTAATCTTGGTACTGTTTCTATTGCATCTTTTGCTAACATTTCCTCTACCTCTTTCAGTAGACGGGATGTTTCCTCCTTTAAATGAACCTTTCTTTTTGGTCCCCTGCAGAGTTGTTTTGTCTAGTTCTATGCAATATCTATACTGTATTATGTTTTAAATCCATTTGACTGAAGTTTTCTTCCTTCACTCGTGAAGGAAGTTTTTTTATCCTGCCTCCTACTGGTGTCATGTGTAGGAGTTCATAGGATTTTATTTTTTTACTCCCCGATGTTACTAGAAGAGTGGCTTGCGACTGTTGGTAAGTCACTTATTAGTGGGTGGTGATCCTTTCCTTTGTGAATGTCCTCTTCCGCATGATCGACCTCAAAAAGACTGCCTTAGTAGTTGGTTTTGAAAACTCTACTGTTGTTGAGTTGCTTGACTGTCTCGTTAGTACATCTGTTGGTACTTATGGTAGGATGCCCCAGATTGGAAGCCACCCCTTTTATTTTATTTTTTAAAATATATATTTTTTAATTCCAAACAAACATAGTTGGACATAATCAGGATACTTAGTCTAACAGGGGCTCATCTTATCAACAAACATGCTCTGGTTTCGCCCAAATACAAAGCACCTATTCACATCCAACAGTTCTTATGTACTATCCCTCAAAATAATAGCACCAGTGAGCACCTAGGCTGTTGAAAATTAAACAAAGTAGGAGCGGCCAGCTAGCAATAAAAAAACATAAAAGCGGTACCTGACAAGGCGAGTCAAACCGCCCCCTCACCGGTGAGTCACACAGAGCAAAAGTTTACACTGACATCAGGGTGTAATACAACAGTTCACAGTGCAAGTATCATACGATGTTGACCAGAAAGTTCTGCGGTGACCAGGATATTTACAATCAGGGATGCAATAGACCCAGAGAGCCATGTATGGGAAAATACATTCATCAGGGTAAAACAGCTAGTTCTCCATCCGTGGTGTCCACATCAAGATATGCATCCGGGGCCTTAAGTAAGACTACCAATGCCTCCCAAGCCCTCGCAGACTCCAATGCTTTTTCACTTTTCGTGCGGCTAGCAAGTTGAAGTCTGATAATGCCCTCGCACTCCGCCCAATTAAGAAAGTCAACTTTCCACCGCTGAATACTGGGGCCTTGCTTGGATTTCCAATGTACTGTAATATTTCTTTTGGACAATATAAGACCCAAATCTAAAAATGTACTAGTGATCTTGTTTTTGGATGTGTGAGGGAACCAGTGCAGCAGACAAGGGCCTATAGTGGGTTCCATCTCTCGCTCGGTAATGTCACACAATAGCGTCACCACCTCCTCCCAATACGTCCCAAGCTGGGGGCAATCCCACTTCATGTGGCGGAAATCCGCATCCTCCGTATTGCATCATGGGCATAGCGCTGTGTGTGTGCCGAAGTATGTGTTAATCTTGACTGGGGTGAGGTAAGCTCTATGTAATATAAACAAATGCACCAGATATTGGAAGCCGCCCCTTCTTGCTGGTCTTTGCAAAGGCACCGACCCACTCTGCATTCTGCCACTGCACTGCAGAACTCCCTTCGACTTGGCTTTCTCACTGTCTTTCTTCAGTTGATTAAGTGTCTCGTCAACAGCACGTTCAAACAGCTGCTTGCCATTAAATGGCATATTCAGGATGTGTGCTTGAACCTCAGGTTTGAATCCTGAAATTCTCAGCCAGGCGTGACGGTGTTGAGTTAGTCCTATCATCATGTGTCGGCTAGATGGACCTGCCACGTCTAGAGCTGACTTCAAGCATGGATTGGTGATGTTGTTGCCATCTTCCACAAGGTGCGCTACTCTCTTCCGATATTGTTCTGGGAGAGGTTTCATCAGCTCCACTATCTCCTCCAAGTATTGGTAGGCACGTAGTTTCAGTAATGCTTTCGAATTTGCGATACACCACTGATCAGCAGCACTTCTTTCGACCCATGAGGTCAATTATTTTACTGTTTTTGTCAGGAGGTGTTCCTGAGGTACTAGGAACGTTAGCCCTCTTCCTCGCTATTGAGGAATACTTATATTTTTTCCTCTGCCCTTGGTGTGATGGCTCAACATGTGGCAGGTTCTTTAAAGGACTGATCCCCTGGTCCAAAATACTTGTCAGCATAGGCAAGAATTGACTCCCGATTGTGTGTGTAGGAAAGCAGGATCTTTCTAGCATAGATACCCCCACTTTTTGCCTGGTGTCAGTATGTTTAGACTGTAGGTAACTGGGATCCTGCTAACAAGGAACCTAGTGGCAGTGCTCTCTCCTCTAAATTTCACGGTAAGTACTTTGTTCATATACACACCAAAACGAGTAGGCAGTGAAAAACGTGGTGCAGTGGTCCAGTGGTGGCACGTGCTGTGTGTCCCAATACTGCCCTCACTCACATTAGTGTGTGACATGCTTCATCATAGGGCTGCTTACAATACACCCCGGCGCAGCCAACACCTGGGGTGTAGCAATAGGGTAGGGGAAGACAAACACAACATAAAAGAGAGAAAACAATGCTTTCAATAGTGACTGGGAACGCCGGAAGTGTAAGTGCAGTGTTCTGCGGGTTTAAAACTAGCTCGGAGGTATCTCTATACCTATACTTTATTCCTAGATCCTCCGGCCAGGATTAAAAACGTGAAGGATGGTGGTGATAGGGAGATATAATGTGCTCCTTACACCCCTCCTTACTGCCAGGTAGTCTACATGTTTAGGCCGTGTGTCTGTGCCCAATGATTGGGGTCACGCCGGCCTTCTTCAGGACTCTGCCGGTCCCAGTATATTGTGTAGTGCTCTAACCTCCGTTCGAGGAAATATGAAACCCTAATCCTTACGTAAAGATACTTCCTCTAGAAAATTCGTGGATTTACTGCAAGGTATAAGGGGACAGGAGACATAAGAGATAGGGGAATTAGAAGGATTATTCCCCTCGTGCCTCTCAATTATGTGAGTATACATCCATACGTGCACACTCACAGGCATGATCTATGCGATTACCAATTTCATCACAGACAAGGGTGCATCACCCTAAAAACAGGAAACATATTCCTCATAGTAAAGTAATTCATTCTCAATTAACCATTCAGAACTGCTACTCTTTTGGTAGGTGTCGAGTTCAGCGCCACTTGCGTACTGTAAAATCATATAACCCACAACGTATTAAAAAGGGGGCTCGGATTGTTCTTACTTACAGAGTTTACCCTTAAGTCATGTTAGAACTGGCGGTCGGCAAGGAGACCTGGTATCACACACTGCGGGAAGCAAAATCGTAGGGAGTAAAGACCTTGTAGCGGTTATTGCTCACAGAGTTACAATTTCATGGTGAAGGTGTTCATGGTGTGGATAATAAACACCTCTTAAGTGGTCCAATGTTACCTACTCGCTACCTCAGACCTGTAACAAACTTTGAAAGTACATAACCCGCGGTATACAATCCACTGTGGAAGCACTTTGTTAGGTGAAAATACAGAGCTACCCAGTGACATAACAGCATTGTGAGGGAAACTGCACTTGCCCAGCACCGTTAAACAGCGTAATGCGGCTTTTAAGTTCATGCGATAAAACCAAATGCCCCCGTTATTGAGGTGCTCATTTGAGGAAACGGCCATATTCAACCAAATGCACGTACTACCTTATTCCTAGTGACTCCAAAAGAGTTGCGGCTGAGAGGTCCTTACGAAGGGACCAAATAACCCCCACTGTTAAAAGAAACCCATGAAGAATGCCAAAAAAGAGTTAGACTTATGTACCCCCCTCTTTCCCCTTCTCCTTACTACTCCAAGGGTGGTGCTCCTCCTGATAGGTGCTCGCCTGCTCCCACCGTGAATTCCGGTCACGTGGGTGGCCTGAGACATCTCAGACGGGCATCTTGGGAACCAGGTAATTGCAACGGTCCCACTCCTATGATGCAGGGCGCCCCGTAGCCATTGGAGATTCCGTAGCAGTGTTTAATCAAAAGCTCTCACGGTGGCGATTAGTTCTAGCTGCAATTCTTTAATGTTAGGGACAACGAGTCCTGCTGCCCCAATCCATTACCCCACGGTATGTCCTTAATACCTGAAGTCCTTGTAACACTCCCCACCTAAAACAAGAGGGTATCAGATGTTTATGTGAAGGAGCTATTCCTAGATTTCATTTAATGAATGTAAGCCCTTATTAAAATTAAGGGTCCTTAACTAAGGTCTCTCCTTCTAAAAGGTGTGAGGGCGTGTAAAAAAGGTGAGATGAGGGAGTTAGCCATGGTGCCCTAGGCAGGATGTTATTTCCTTTTTCCTTTATCTCTCAAGACAGCCCACATAGGGGGAACCCTTCTTTGCCGCATAGGATATTCCAGCTCTCCCAACACACCTTACCAACTAAAAGTGTGGATGTAGTCGATTCTGACGGGGAAATTGCGAGTAGGTAACATTGGACGACATAAGAGGCGTTTATTATCCACACCGTGAACCCCTTCACCATGAAATTGTAACTGTGAACAATAACCGCTACAATGGCTTTCCTCCCTATGATTTTGCTTCCCGCTGAGTGTGACAACAGGGGGTTTCTCCTTGCCTACCGCCAGTTCTAACATGACTTAAGGGTAAACACGGTAAGTAAGAACAATCCGAGCCCCCTTTTTAATACGTTGTGGGTTATATGATTTTACAGTACGCAAGTGGCGCTGAAATCTACACCTACCAAAAGGGTAGCAGTTCTGAATGGTTAATTGAGATGGAATTACCTTACTATGAGGAATATGTTTCCTGTTTTTAGGGTGATACACCCTGGTCTGTGGTGGAATTGGTAATCGCATAGAGCATGCCTGTGAGTGTGCGCATGGATGTATACTCACATAATTGAGAGGCACGAGGGGACTAATCCTCCTAATTCCCCTATCTCTTATGGCTCCTGTCCCCTTATTCCTTGCAGTAAATCCACAAATTTTCTAGAGGAAGTACCTTTATGTAAGGATTAGTGTTTCATATGTCCGTGAACCTCAAACGAAGGTTAGAGCACTACAAAATAACTGGGTCCGGCAGAGTCCTGAAGAAGGCCAGCGTGACCCATATGATTGGGCACAGACACACGGCTGAAACATGTCGACTATCTGGCAGTAAGGAGGGGTGTAAGGAGCACATTATATCTCCCTATCACCACCATCCTTCACGTTTTTAATCCTGGCCGGAGGATCTAGGAATAAAGTATAGGTATAGAGATACCTCCAGGCTAGTTTTAAACCCACAACACACTGCACTTTCAGGTCCGGCGTTCCCAGTCACTATTGAAAGCATTGTTTTCTCTTTTTTTTGTTGTGTTTGTCTTCCCCTACCCTATTGCTCCACCCCACGCGTTGGCTGCACTGGGGTGTATTGTAAGCAGCCCGATGATGAAGCACGTCACACACTAGTGTGAGTCAGGCAGTATTGTGACACACAGCATGTGACACCACTGGACCACTACACCACGATTTTCACTCCCTACTCCTTTTGGTGTGTATAAGTATTTGACATGGGGTTCGGAGTAGGTGAGTTCGTACCCTCTCCCCTTCTCTTTTGTGTGTAAAAAGTACTTTGTACACCCCACAATTGGCATACTGGGGTACCATTGTAAGTCCTAGTATATGATACCCAGGGCATTGGCACACTAGGGGTCTCCCATGGGCTGCAGCATGTATTATGACATCAGCGGGAGCCCATGCAAACTATGTCTGCAGCAGTCTGCGTGAAATGGTGCTTGCACCTTACATTTTGGATATAAGGTTTCCCTTATATCCTGGTCACTGAACTTTAAACCTATAAGTCACCCCTAAGGTAGGCACTTCAGTCCAAGGGCAGGGTGGATGGTTCTAAGAGTGTGGGTACCCCTGCAGGAGCAGGGGTACCGGTACAAACCCTGGACTCAATTCTCTGGACTTTATAAGAGCAGGACAGCCATTAAAAGGTATGTAGTGGACACTGGCAAGTCGAGATGTCCAACTATATAATGGCTGTTCCCGAACCTGGTCATGTTTAGTATCAGACATGTTGGAATCATGCAGCTACACTGATTCCAGTGTTAGTTGCATGATACCATGTATGTGGGGGCTCCTTAGAGAACCCCCCCCCAATACCTACCTGTGTAGCCTTACAGTTGCTGTCTACTCTAGACAGTGTTCTCCCCCCCCCTGCTGATTAGCTTAACCCAGGCAGGGGAAGCTGAACCAAGGATTTCCTGTGAAGGAGAGGTGTCACCACCTCTCCTTTAGTATTAGGTAGGGTGGGGGTGCTCCCGAGCGCCATCAGACTGCACTAAAAGGCACATTTGGTGCCCTCCTTCATGAATCAGTTTGCCCAGTTCAGGAGCCCTTGGCTCCCACTCTGGTGCAAAACTACACAATGGACGGGGAAGTGTCCACCCCGTCCATCTCCTCCCTAGGGTGGTGCCCAGAGCTCCTCCAGGTGGCCACTTGATTCTGCCATGTTGAATCTTGGCCCCTAGGAGCATCTGACAGGTAGGACAGCTGAGTAGCGTCACTTACCCCCTCAGATAGAAAGCTCACCACAGGAGAGGTCTTTCCCCTTTTTTAGATTCCTTAATGGCTCCTCTGAGGGTAGGTCCTTAGATTTGTCCTGACAACAACTTCAAGATCCAACTGCCTGTTGCCTGAAGACTGCTTAAACACTCTTCTGCTGGTGTACACTGGAACTCTGCTGTTCTTCAAGCCAGGATCTACGACAAGACTGTGCTTCTTCAAGTTCTGCAACTCTGTGGCCGTGCATCATCAGAGTCACCAAGGACTTAGCCTGCATCCAAGCCAGAAGGAATTTCCCCTGACGTTAAGGAGTGACTTCCCTGCATCCGCAGGCACCTCTACGACGATGACCGGTTTGCTGATACTGTTGTCCCATGGACATCGCCCGGCTCTTCAACTCAGGTGGTGGTTTGTTGGCTCTCCAGAGGCCTGATCAGTCTTCCCTTCAACTTGGGCGACTGTAATCCCTCTCCAGCTGACTTGAACTGCCTCCCTGTGCACCGCGTCTGTGTACTTTACATGTTTGACTTCTTTAAGTGTGCAGGGCTGTCTGTTTTCTGTTTGCCATTGCCAAGGTACGTTGGCCCTCTCCACGAAAGACATTCAAGCTCTAAGAAGCCCCAGCCTCCAGCACTGCACAGTGCCAAGAACGAAGTCCTGCCTGCATTCTCTGCCTCGTGGGCCTTCATCTCCTGTGTGCTGTTGAGGCTTCTCTGCGACTCCCTGTGCCTGCTGCCAGAGGGTCCTTGAGGGGACTCTGTCAATTCCTGCTGGCTCTCCTGCATGCCGGGGGACAGCTCGGACTTTCCCGTGCTGGGTCAGTCCCACAGACCTTGCCAGTCTGCATCACAGCATCTTCTCCTGTGAACCGTTGTTCGAGTTTGCGAAGGCTTGTTGGTGGTCTGGCCGACAACTGCCCTTCCTGCTCTCATCCACCGGTGTGGGACAGCTCGTAGACAGCTCCTGTATCATTGCCTGGTCTCCACAGCTGTTGTTTCAACCTTACCATGCTATCACAAGAAACTCCAACAAGGGCTGGTATTGTACTCCTGTGCCTCCTGGTCACCTCCAGGTGGTCTGGACTCTGTCCCCTCTGCTTTCAGGTTCTTCTTATCTGGATTTCACATCATAGTTCCACTGGCCTGGTCCATGAAACTCTGTAGCCGCTGATCTTCCACGAACCTTCTTTTGAGTCTATGGGCAGTTCCAACACCACTTGATCCCAATGCACCTAGGCTCCCTGGTGCAGGTATCCTGGGTTTTGGGGTATCCATGGGTGGGGTAGCTCTCCAACCTTCTTTGATCATAGTGGTTCCTTCAGGGTCCTTTGGGAAGGGTCCTAGAACTGTAAAACTCCAGCCGTGACTTACCCTGTGTTATCCTATGGATGTTTGACCCAGTGTAACCACTGTGCACCCGGGCGCCTTGGGACCCCTGGCTACTCACCTTGGATGGTTCCATGCTTCCTCTGGTGCTATGCTGTTTCTGTGTTTTCTCCCCTAAATTGGTTTTGGTAAGTACTTGGGTACCTCCCGGATTGGATAATGGTGTACCCTTATAAGTCCCTAGTATATGGTACTGAGGAACGCAGGGCAGCATAGGTACACCAGGAGTCCCCCATGGGCTCAAGCATGTATTATGCCATCCATGGAAGACAACTCAAACTGTGACTACAAGCCTGCCAATGCAGCCTGTGTAGGCTGGTGCTAGCACCACTTATGACAGATATAGGTTTCCCTATATATAAGGTCACTGCACTTAAAACCTATAAGTCACCCCTAAAGCAGGCCTTTCAACCCTGAAAGCAGGACATCTCTACAACCTTCGGAGTCCATTCTGCCGGGTTCTGAGTGCATCTGCTATTACGATACATAGAGTGGCTATGCGTCATTACGCGATGACTATCTCTAAACTGAAGCATGGAGCCATTTTTCTAGAAATCCTTTCAAAAAACAAGGAGTATGGGTGTGTTGGTAAGGAATTTACGGCTAGATATAATATCTACCAGATAAAACATTACCGAAGGTAAGCAACGTGTTCATCTGAAAGAGATTTCTAGCCGCAGATTCCTTACCTTAGAATAGATACCCAAGCAATTTCTCCCCGAAAGTGGGTGTGTGGACCAATTTTGAACAAGGAAGTACTCCAGGACCAAACGGGCAAAAGTGCCCAATCCTCTGGACCGGAGTATCTAGGCAGTAGTGTTTGTTAAATGTGTGCAAAGATGCCTACGTTGCTGCCTGGCAGATACCCAGGACTAGAATACCTCGTTCTAACGCAGTGGTCGCAGCTTTAGCTCTGGTGGAATGAGCTTGTAAGCCTTTAGGAGGTTGCTTCCTGGCCAGTGCATAGCATATTTTGCTGCAGGGCACGACCCACCCAGAGAAGGTCCACTTCTGTACCACTCGACCTTTCTTTGCACCAACGTATCAACTAAGAGTTGGTCATTCACCCGGAAATCTTGTGTGCGATCAAAGTAGAATGACAATGTTCTTCCTGGGTCTGAAAAGGAGGAGTCGCTCTTCTTCTTTAGGGGGTTGTGGAGGAGCGAAAAAGGTAGCAAGGTGATCAATTGGCCTACATGAAATCGGTGACCACTTTCGGCAGGAAGGAGGCCCAAAGTGACAGTTTGTTAGGATAGACAGAGAGGTAAGGTGGCTTAGATGATAAAGCCTGCAGCTCACCCACCCTGCGGGCAGATGTTAATTGCCACAAGGAAGGCTGTTCTCAAAGTTAGAAGCCTGAGGGGACAATTGTGGAGAGGCTCTAAAGGAGCACACATTAAGAATGTTAAGACCAGATTACGGTCCCACTGAGGCATCATAAAAGTTGAAGGGAGTAAAAGATGTACACAACCCTTTAAAAACTTGTGAAAATAGGGGACTTGAACAATGAAGGTTGGTCAGGGAGCCGCAAGTAGGCAGAAAGAGCAGACAGATAACCCTTAAGACCTGCCAGAGCAGAGCCCTTCTGTGCAAGGGAAAGAATGAAGAGTAAGACTTTAAAAAGGGGGGCCCAAAAATGATCAATGTGTTTTTCTGCACACCGTGGCACTAATTTCCTTCAACAGAAGGCGTATACAGTCTTGATGGAGTGACGCATGATTGCCAGAATGACGTGACAGACTTTAGAAGGAAGGTCGAAAGTGGTCAACTGCCCTACTCAATGTCCACGCAGGAAGGGGGAGAGTGGAAAGGTCGGGTAGAGAACCCTCCTCTGCTGCTGTGACACAAGATCCTCCCAAAGGGGCACCCCGATTGGAGGATTGATGGTCATGCTCAGTAGCTCGGGATACCAGCCTCTCTGTGCCCAGTCCAGAGCCACAAGAATGATGTGGGCCCGGTCGTTTTGGGTCTTCTTGATAACTCTGGGCAGGAGTGTATGGGCGGAAAGGCGTACAGGAGGTTTGATATTCATTTTTGATGAAAAGCCTTGGAAACTCCAGCACACAAAACTGCTAATATTGCAGGTTCTCGGCGGAGGCACGTAGATTAAACCAAGGCTCTCGCCACTGCTGAAAGAGACTTTGAACCACCTCCAGGTGCAGACGCCATTCGTAATCCACTAGGCACTGATGGCTGAGTTTGTCTGCCCTGGAGTTCAGAGAGCCCGCCAGGTGTTGAACCAAATGATATGCCCTGCTGCTCCAGCCATGTCCAGAGGCGCAGGGCCTCTTAACAGTGTCCACAACCCCACATTACCCAGTTTGTTGCAGTACCATATGGCAGTGGTGCTGTCTGTGAACACCTGCACTGTAATTCCCTTGATATAGGGTAGAAAGGCCTTCAATGCCAGTCGGATCACTCGGAACTCTATCATATTAATGTGGAGTCCTTATTCCACCGTAGACCAGAGTCTTCTAATCTACACCTCTCCCAGATGGCCACCCCATCCCCGGAGTGAAGCATTTGTGACTACTGTCTGAGCTGGTTGGGGAAAGGAGAGGGGCCTGCCTCTGAAACAACTGTGGTTCGTTAGCCACAACTGCAGGTCATTTGCAATTCCCTCCAAGATCTGGGCCATGTCAGAGAGATACCCCTGATGCTGCGCCCACTGGAACTTCCCGTCCCACTACAGAGCCTGCATATGCCAGTGGGCACGTGCCAGCAGCAGGATGCAGGAGGCCATGAGGTCCAGCAGCCTCAGAGTCAGTCTCGCCAAAACCCAGGATAAAGGCTGAAACATCAGTATCATAGCCTGAATAGCCTAGACTCGCCCCTCAAGAGGATAAGCTCAAAATTGCACTGTGTCCAGAACAGTTCCCATGAAAGGGAGAGTTTGAATGGGAGCATGGAAGTTATATGGGGGTAGTCCGGGGTCGTAGCTGCAACCTGTAGCTTGCTCCCTGCTACTTGTTCGCTTCCTATGCAACCTCTGGCCCCACAGGAGGCAAGACTTGAGCCAAAGTGAGCATTTTCAATTTCTCCTTCTTGAGGAAGAAGTTGAGGGCTCGGAGATCTAGAAGAGGACAAAGGATTTGTCCCTTTTGGGTACCAAAAGGTAGCGGGAATAGCAACAACCACCTACTTCTGGCCCTGGAACCCTCTCTATGGCTCCCTTGGCCAAGAAAACCAAGACTTCCTCACAGAGAAAGGACAGGTGATCCTCCATCAGCTGGTCGTGAGATGGTGGCATGGAGGGAGGAGTAGTCTCGGAGGGGAGAGAGGAGCTCTTTCAGACAATCTGCGGAATCCACCAGTCCGATGTTATGGATGGCCAGTGGGGCAGGTGATGACGAATCCGGCTGCCAAATGGATGCCCATGGTGGTAAATGCAAAAGACACACAATTGGTGGACGGAATGCAGAACAAATCGAAACAGTCAACCCAGTCAAGAGATCTGGGTTAAATCCATCATTCTTTTGCTCACCATGTCACTCCAGTTTAGGCCTGCCCATATGCAAATCAGTCTTGACCCTGAGACTCATGGGAACAGTCCAGCCTGAACTGCCAAGCCTCCCTGGACCGGAAACAAGCATCCTAAGTTTCAGGGTTCACCCCTCATCAGCCAGGATAGCTTGAATCCAGTGGCACAGCTTGTTCTTAAAGCGCTTGAATTTGCCTTGTCTCCGAAGAGATGGGTGCCATTGAAAGGCATGTACATAAGTGAAGCCTGGACATCCCCGATAAAAGTCGGTCTTCAACCAGGCGTGGGGCCTCAGAGCCACAGTTGATGAGCCAACTCTGCCCAGTGAGTCGGACGTATCAAGTCCACATCGTATTATGAACTTTGCTGCATCTCTCCCGTCTGCAACAGCCTGTGAGAGTACAGCCCCGGCCTCCTCTGGGACCTGTGGCAGCACTTGCACAACCATGTCCCACAGAACGTGGGAGTAACGCCCAAAAGGCATATGGTGTTCACAGACTCCTATTTATTTATTTATTCAATGCATTTGTATATAGCGCAGACTTTACCCGAAGGTGTCAGAGCGCTGTACAATAGAGCTAGTTATGTTACATGAGAGAAATGTTACACAATAGAACGTTACAAAAATAGACAGGAGACTAGAAGAGGTAGGGAAAACCATAGAAGGCAAGAACACAATATCAAACACAGCAAGCAAGGGTGAGGAATGTTGAAGAAAAAATATAAAAAATTTACAATGATGAACGAACTTCCTAGAGGGGTCTGAGAATGAAGGTATTCATTCTGAAAGTGTCTTTGGAAGAGAAGAGATTTGAGGTCAGCTTTGAAGATCCGGGTAGAGGTGGGTGGTGGCACGGAGCAATGGAGGAAGCGAGTTCCAGATTCTCAACGCATTACCTGAGAACAATTGAGCCATCGATCTTTCCCTTTTGAAGGAGGTGAGCTCAAGCAGAAACATTTCCGCATTCTGAGAAGGTCTCGAGCCTCCAGATATTTTCAGTTTATTCACCAGGTAACAAGGGGAGGAAGTGTGCACGGCTTTGTGGGTGATGCAGGCAGTTTTGTAAATAGATCTTGCCTCAATGGGAAGCCATCGAAGAGAAGACAGGATAGGAGTGATGTGGTCACTTCGTTTGGAACCAGAAATAAAGCAACCTACTGAATGGAGGACGGATTTGAGAGGGGAGAGGTGGTATTTGGGTAGGCCAGTCAGAAGAGAATTGCAATTATCCAGTCTTGAGAGAACCAGCAATGCTGGTGGAAGACAACGTTTTCCACAAAGAGTCCAGCCTCTTGGATTCCCCATCCAGGGGAGCAGTAGAGAATGCGTTTTGGGATGTCGAGGCTTTGACAACCGGCGTGGAGTTGCATGAGTAATCGTACAGCTATGCAGGGAACCAATCAATAGATTGAAGTGGCAGGACATTCTATGCAGGATTTGCAGCTTTCGGTGAGAGGACTCCCGCGGCTGGACGGCTTTTGTGTGACGCGATTTGGAGCCACCGTTTATACAGGAGAGCATTGTGCAAGGCTTTGCACCTTCGCAGACGCCTAGCTTCTTCCCCTTCGATTCAACGGCACATGTGCAGGGCTGATTTGTGTCCCTAATCATTTGGGAAGGTTGCAGATTATATCAAAGCAGCAGTCAGCAAGTGCAGCCTGGAACATGTTGGTTGAAATCTATGCCCATACCCGGTCATAGGCTTTTTTTCTAATTCCTTTGCTTAATCGGCCAATCGACGGGTGTGCTGCTCATAGCGACTTGAACTTTCAGATTGCTCTTTCTTTTATAACTCCTGTGTTGCGAAGCACAAACCAAGTGCCCGTAGTATGTCACTGGACATGCTTCAAGAGCCTGCTGTTAAAATTTAGATCTAGTGTCAAACAGAATCAGACAGTGTCACAGCCACTACAGCTAAGTGCACTAAGAACATTGAGCTAGTAATGAGGGATAGGCATTAGGCTTAGTCTCGCAGTTGAGGACAGGGGGGTGGGCATTGAGGCAGCCTGTATAGGTGTGGCTTGTGTCCCCCCGCATGGTACTAGTAGAGCTCTACGTCAGTACCACCATGAAGAGGATCTCTAGGGACACTTCTACCAAAAGCCGGCCAGTAATCAACTCTACTTGAAGTGTTAAGAACCGCAATCAAACCCCCTCCAATAAGGAATTAGAGTTAAATCTATTTTTGAGTATCCATGAGTTGCTCCTCGGGTGAGGCATCTGGGCAATCAGGTCCTTTGGAACTCTCTTTGCTCAAGGGGGAAGATGAATGCAGAATAAGCAATTAAAGAGACAGGTTCTGGCTCGGCCTTGTTGTCAGTTATGGAAATTAGTAATGTCATAGAACACCCCCTTCAATGGGGCAAGCCCTGCATCCCCTCAAACTATGGACATGAGTACAACAGCAGTAAATGAAGCATTTCTACCGGAGGCCCCTGCTGGAGGCAAGCAGTTGTCATCATATCCCCTATTTGCTAACTCTAACATGAAGGAACAGCATAAATCCACCAGCTCTATAGCATGCAAAGAAATTGTAAGCTCTGAGAGGCAGGGAGAAACATCTCTCGGTGAGATGACCACAAGAATAGCATTGAATTCCTCCCTATTCACCCCTGCTTTGAAAGCTTCAATTGATGCCTCAACAACAGTCAAAGTACCAGGCAAGAGGTCATCACTTTCGAGTTGATCACATCCAAAATGCGGGGAACTTTGATGCGCAATCAGATTCTATCAATGTCTTGCTACAACAGATTTTGAATGAATTAAAAAACATGAAATATCTCAAGAAGATGTACATAAGAAAACTGAGTCATAGCTGTGCGTAATCCAATCACATATCAAACAACTCTCATCACGCATCCTCAGTAAAGAGCAGCGGATTTCAGATCTTGAACACAGCTTACCACGTCAAACGGTTCAGGTGACTAAATTACAAACCGAGTTGGCCGAGCTCCAAATCAAGGTTGACGATTAGGGAAACCGGTCATGAAACTCAAATTTACGCTTAATAGGAGTGCCTGAGGGGCGTGAAAAGATTTTATTTCTAAATATGAAATGTCCCTAAGTAGCAGCTCAAAAGATCGACCTCACAATCACACGAGCTCATCATGTTCTAGCAGTTCAGTATCCTAATGTCAAGTATCCTCAAACTATCATTGTAAATTTGGGCGACTTTAGAGTTAAGCAGCACATTTTGGCATGTGCTATTTATTGTAGACAAGGCTTACCTGACTTTGGACAATTTTTTGTTCAAGCTATTCTCAGACATGCCCACATTCTCAACACGGACCGGAAGGAATTTAGAGGCATGATTAGTTGTTTTTGGTGCCCCTACAGACATCATTCAACAATCAAGGCGAGGGCACATATCTTTCAGTTGACTGAATTGGCTCAAAAGTTCCACAAGTCTCTACAGCATCAAGTGGGGGACGCAAGGGATAGCACTGCCAAATAAGCCTCTAGGCTCCCTTCGTTGTTATCTCTTTTCTTCTACTGGTCTTCTTTTTCTTTTCTTGTCCATCACAATGTGCAATACTGAGTATATGAAGGTTTTTCTGTCAGCGTGGTTGAGTTGCCATAGAGTCACCAGCTACCCACTTGACTGCCTTGGGTGCCAAGTCACAGCCCCCTATTCACGGTCGGGGAGGGGATTGAGTGGGTGTAGAACAGCATTTGGGAGGAAGGGTGGGTGACTTCCTAGGGACCCCAGGCAGAGAGGGTCCCCACGCTGAAGAAAGGTAAAGGGGGGGGATCACACGGGTGTGTGGGCAAAGGGAGGAGAGGAGGGATGGTGAGGAGTATGCAAAAGGGGTAAAAAGAATCAGGATTGTTCAACTCAAGCATGATGGGTACAATCTCGGGAATTTATGGTATCTTTTAATCTAGTTTACATGAGGGCGCGCTTTTGTGATCAGGGTGTTCATTTTAATAATTCTTAATGAATGAGATTATGCTTCATGCAAAACTAATGGCATCAATAATCAGAATACATTTAGATCTATTATAACATGGCTGAAAGAACCAAAGGCGCAGGTGATCCTATTTCAGGAGCCCCATTTGAAAGCTTAAGTCAAAGTTCCGTGAATGCCACAATGTATATGTCAGGCATTCTTTCTGTCAGCTAGTGCCGCAGTTCGGAGGGGTTGAAATTATTGTCACAAATAAATTTATGGGGGAAATTATATAGGTTATGCGGGATCCCGAAGCTAGATGGATCAGGGTCAGCTTGAAGCTTTATGGTCAAGTTATTCACTTGAACAGTTATTACGGACCAACTGAAGAAGACGCAACATCATTAGACGAAATTTACAACATGTTGGTACCCCTCACAGGACTGATTCTCGTTGGAGGAGATTTTAATCTCATTCAACGAGTGGTCTGGGACTGTTCTCCCTCAAACAAACATCAGAATCAACCAAAATCAGCTTGGGTTTGGGCTAGTCTTTTACGAGAATTCGCAATTGTGGATCCATGGAGAGCAGACTACCCCACTAGATGGGAATACACCTGCTTCTCCAAACGCTTCAACTCTGCATCACGTATTGATTATTTTTTAATATTATATAATAGGCAAAAGGTAGGGACTGGTATTATGTCAAACCGCTTCTCAGACCACTCAGTCCCATTTGTAGATCTCAAAATATGCTGTTTCCGTATGGCAAGACCACGCTGGTACTTTGACAAATCGTTACTGGCACAAGAGGCGTGGACTGCAGCCAAGTGCACTCGCCTGGTGGAAATCTGACAGCAGAATGCCAACACCTCAACCATCCACTCTATTTGGGGGGGCTTGTAAATCATTTATTAGAGGGGTGGTCATATCTTATACTGCTCAGCGTAATAGTGTAAGGCTATAGGTAATTTTGGTTCTTCAATCTGAGCTCGAGCAATCTAGGCGGTTGGATGCCAGGGTCCATTCGAATGCATCCAGGGATAGATTGGCCAAGGCTAGCCAGAGGCTACAGGATTATTTTCTTTCTCAGGATATAGTGAACCAGCTCACCTGTTTCCAGAAACAGTATAAAGAGAATGAGCAAACTGGCCGCCTCTTGGCATGGTCATTAAAAAAGAATCGGAATTTGTGAACTACTAAAGAGATCCAGGACGGGACCTCTAATTCTATAGTTTACAATTCCGACCAGATAGGAAAGGCCTTTCTGGAGCATTGTGAGCAGCTCTATACTTCAGACTGCAATCCTTCATCCCATGTAATTGAGACCTTTCTCAAATCTATTGTACTTCTTTCTCTCAAAAATAACATCCGGACAACGATTGAAGCTCCCATTACAGGGGACACAATTCTAGAAGCTATAAAGTTGCTTCCAAATGCAAAAGCTTGCGGCAAAGATTTATACAATCTGAGTTTTATTTTATTTTTAAATTGCCCAGCAAATCGTCGATCTTTTGGTAATAGTGTTCAATGACTTTTTAAATGGGGGCGAGAGTCCTGCAAATTTTACACAGGCGGTGGTTGTTATTTTTTTATAGAGAGATAAACTGGCCGAACAACCTGGGTCAAACCGTCCGATAAGCCTTTCGATTTCAGATTATAAACTACTCGCACAGATAAACACGCTAAGACTAGCCCCACTGCTCTGTCACTAGTACATCAGAACCAAAACAGTTTCTTGCCAGGCAGAACTTTTATCTACCAACACCGAGTTCTAAATACAAGCAATGGACTATTATTCTAACAATAATGTCCCAACAGCCATTATTATGTTAGAGGCCTAAAAGGCGTACACTGTGTACAGTGGGACGTCCTTTTTATGATTCTTCGGCGGTTTGGGACCCCCCATAAAATGGTTAAACAAGTGCAGAATCTCTACTCGACGGCCAAGGCTACGATAATGGTGATTTCACATCCGACTAGAATTATTTCGATCTCTCGGGGCACGAGGCAAGGGTGTCCAATGTCACCCGCACTATTTGCTCTTTTTGTCAAACCTTTAGCGACTGCCCTCAGGCACAGTCCTGAGATTTGGCCACCACTGCCCAACACTCACAAGCTCAAGTTGTTTGCTGACTATATCATTTTGCACTTGGCTGGAAATAGCCAAAATATCCACAACGCCTTTCGTAGAATCCAACTATTCTCGGAAATTGGGGGCAAAAAGATTAATCAGGCCAAGCCTGAGGTGCTTCTTTTCCATTTCCCAACACGATTCTTCCTTTGGAAATATAGCAAATGTTTTCAGCATTGCACCTCGTCAGATATCTAGGTATCTATCTATATATATCGACATTGCCGATCTGTTCAAATTGAACTATTTTACCACTCTTAATAAAGTTTGTGGGCTTTTAAATAAGTGTCAGAACCTACCAATATCCATTATTGGGCATGTGGCCATTATTAAAATGTCAATTCTCCCCTTATTTATTTCTTCCAACGTTATTATTTTGGTTAAGCAGGCATGGTTTCTTGAAATATATCAACTACTTTGCAAGTTTTAATGGCAGGGGAAAATACCTTGGACAAAGTTACAGACACTACAGATGTCAGTTGCCGATGGAAGGTTAGCACTCCCTTGTATTTGAAATTATTACAAAAGCAGTTTTTATTGACTGGCTGAATTGTGCGGCGGGGATCCCCTGATAAGTTGTTTTTATCTCCAGTACATGCTGAATGAACAGGGTGGACTCGTACAGTCCTTCTTGAAAATCCCTAAACTACTCAAGCGCTCATGGTACACAACTCTACATATGGTGGTAAGGCGAATTCAACATTTACAGCTTGAATACTGTTTTCCGTTGAACCATTCATCTGTAACTTTATCAGAAATTAAAGCTTTAGGCCTTTCACTTCCAAAATTGATCATCAGTAAATGGGAAAAGGCAGGGTACTGGGTTTTGGGTCATTTTCGTTTGGGAGGACAGATTAAAACATGGGCACAGATATTTAAGGACAGGGACAAGGTTATGCCCGAGTTGTCATTCTCTTACCTTCAAATTCATGAGCATCTTTGGACGTATGTTCAGGTAGCCGACACCGCCATAGATCATATTAGCAGAGCACATTTCGGAATGAATCATGTAGGAGACGGCAATTGGTATCAATGGTTATATTCATATGTGTATGAGTCTACGGCCCCGCTAGAGTTTTCCTTACTATCATCACTTCTTGAAGGAAGGATGGATTATCCAAAAGCAAAAGGAACAAATGATGGATGGATTGCTGAACAATGCAAACATTCACCCCCATTCACAAAGATCTGGGTTTAAGCCATCATTCTTTTGCTCACCACGCCGCCCAGTTTAGACTCAGCCATATGCAACTCAGACTTGAACCTGCCCCTCATGGGAACAGTCCACCCGATTGCCCAGCCAGGTCCTCCCTGGACCGGAAACAAGCATCCTGTGATTGGTTTCAGGGCAGCACCCCTCATCAGCCAGCCTAGCTTAAATCCAGTGGTGCAGTGAGCACGGGACCCACGCCTGAGCATACTATTCTCACTTAGTGCGACAAAAGCAAAAGAAGCAAATGATGGATTGAATGCTGAACAATACATTCACCCCCATCCACAAAGATCTGGATTTAATCTATCGTTCTTTTGCTCACCACGCCACCCCAGTTTAGACCCAGCCGTATGCAAATCAGACTTGGCCCTGCCCCTCATGGGAACAGTCCAGCCCGAACTACCAAGCTAGGTCCTCCCTGGACTAGAAACAAGCATCCTGGGACCAGTTTCGGAGCATCACCCCTCATCAGACAGGCTAGCTTGAATCCAGTGGTGCAGTGAGCACGGGACCCATGTCTAGGCACACCCTTCCCACTTAGGGCGACAAAAGAAAAAGGAACAAATGATTAATGGAATGCTGAACAATGGGAGGCAAACGGGCCTGTGCAACCCACGCACATTCCAGTGCAGTTATCATGGACCTGAGTCCATTCGTTTCACGGAAACTATTATGGCTCTCTGAGAGCAAGATAGCGGCTGCTTAGATCACTGCGGCGGAGCTCCTGTCCCATTCCCTCTGAGTCCCGTCGGAAAGCCTTACCGGTCGACAGGGTCTCCGCGCCTGATGGTGTGTGATTTCTCGGGACGCCCTGTGACTATGGTGTGTGATTTCTCGGGATGCCCTGTGACTGCAGTGTTGTTGTGCGGTCCAGGAGGCGAGTTGGACAACGCGTCGCATCTCAGCGCATCTCTGTGGTCCGGAGGGGCTGCTTGGGAGAGAGTTTAATGTGTGCCTTGGCTCCTGCGCTGATTGTTTCGTCTCGCGGGTGGTATGTCTCGGCGTGGGGAGATGTGATGCCTCCTTGGGATCCTTGAGACCCCTGCTGACTTCTGCTGAGTGCCTGGATTCTGCGGTTGCCCTTTGGTGCAGCATGGTTGCCCATCCTGGTGTGGAGGGAATGTGAAAAAAGAGCGCCAGAGCTTTGACAAGTCTGGCAGGGAAGCTGATACGATCCCTAAACCACGTACTGAGGGGCTGGGAACGCCCTCCTGCTGGCTATTCTGGCTATTACAGATTATTCTTCAGGACGCTGTCAACCTCTTTGTGGGGGCTCGCATCCTTGTTGCCCTGTACAATGGCCCCTTAGGCAGCCAAGCAACAGAAGGAGGCGTCTTCAAGGGCTGCACCTCAGGTACATGGCACAAGACAAGGGGCCCGCCTTGTCCACAATGAGGAGAGCTCAAGTAAGCTGGGTGACTCTCGGGTTATTAAAGACCGTCTGGAAAGTATGGGGGCAGGGAGGAGGAGGATTTTGCCAGACCACGCTCAAGCTATGCTAAAAGAAGCATTGGCATAGCCAATAGGTCTCGCCTTTGGGGCGCTATAAGTGTTTTGACAGAGCTATGGGCTTTGTTAACATTTTTTTTTTTTTTTTTTTTTTGAAACCGTTTATTGCAGTTTGAAAAAGTTACAGGTATGGGCCTACAACCACTCGGCCGGCCGCTAGAGTGACAAAAGCATATTGCATACATTCAGCAAGAGTCTCATGGCGGTGCAGATTAGCAAAGCAGGAGAAATCAGTGTTGCAGGCCGCATAGCTCCATGCCCACAATACGGTTCCCTTTTATCAAAACAAAACAACACACAGAACCACACCCGCAAGGCAACCCGCGATCCAAAGTGACAGCACGTGCTCCATAAGTGGGGAATCCAACCAGCAGCAGAACTCTGAAGAGGGGAATGGGAGTAGATCAGGGACTGGGGAACTGCGTGCCCACGGCTGAGGGAGGGGGGCCATCTAGGGAGACGGAGCTGGCGAGGCAGCCAGTAGCAGTGGCGGCTCACAAATACCCCCGCGGTAGGCGTTCCAGGGGCCCCAGATTTTCACCCATGCCCCAGGCTTACCCCTCGCCACATACACCACCTTTTCACGAAACATACACCAATCCATATGTTCTTTCCAGGCCAACACCGCCGGGGGCCTCTGGGATCCCCACAATTGGGCAATGTCACGCTTGGCTATCATGTATCCCAGAGTCACCCACCGCGTCTGCGGGACCGAATAGTCATTTGGTTCCCACACATTCAGCAAGCATCTCCTCGCTTCAGGCAACAGCGCGACACGCGTAACCACACGCAGGACCTCATGCACACCACGCCAGAATCGCTCCACCTTAGGGCACTCCCACAGTATATGCATGAAAGTTGCCAGGGCACCACAGCCACGCTTACACAATCCGTCACCAGCAAAGCCCATACGTAGAAGCCTTGGCCCCGTCACGTAAACCCGGTGAAGGATCTTAAGCTGGACAAAACGAAGGCGAGCCGGGATGGCCACCTCTTTCGGAGAGGCCACCGCGGAAATCCAATCCTCGTCGTCCAGCTCCAGTCCGTCGGCAACCCAGGCCGCACGGAGACTAGTCAGCAGGCACGATCTGTCGTTGATCAGTTTTTTATATATGAGGGAGATTGTGCTGTCTGGGACATGGCCATCCAGCACTCTGTCCTCCAGGGGGGAAGACTCCGGGATGGACGCGACATCCGGGAAGACGGAGCCCAGCGCATGGCGGACTTGTAGGTACCGAAAGTACTCACTGCCCTGCAGCTGAAACTCCGTCTGCAGCGTCGCAAAAGTCTTGAATCCCCCCCTCGTCCAGAGATCTCCCACAGTGCTGATTCCGATCGTGTCCCACTTCTCAAAGCCCTTCGATGTCCACAGGGAGCCCAACCTCTCAGACGCATACAGCGGTGACGCCCGGGTCAAACGGTCCTTCCACCCCATAGCTGCATTAGCCGCGTGCCAGACACGCACCATGACACGCGTCGGTCCCGTCAGACGGGAGTCGGGCGCGCCAGAGTAGAGCGCTCGATTATAGTCGCCACCGGGCAGGAGCATCTTGTCCATCTCAAATGCCGGGTTCAAGGCGGGCCCGTAAAGGCCATGATTAATTGCAGCTAGTTGGGAGGCCCAGTAATACCGTTTAATGTCCGGGAGGGCGACCCCCCCATCGTACCACGGGAGCGTCAATTTAGCCAGAGCAATGCGCGGTCTCCCGTCCCAGAACAGGCGCCGCTGGAGGCCCTCCACCTCACGGAAGTAGCGTGCCGGAACCAAGTCCATAGTATTCTGGAGGGCGTAGAGGAAGCGCGGCAAGGACATCATTTTAAACAAGGCCGCTCGGCCGAGCGGCGAAAGCGGCAGACGCCGCCAGCGCACCACGTCCTCCTTCAAGCGCTGGAGGGGGGGTAGCAAATTCCGCTCATAGCGGGCCTCCGGGTCAAGAGTGATATATATACCCAGGTACCGAAACCCCTGGGAGGCAATCTGAATCGGACAGTCCCGTGGCAGGACCGGAGCCTCCCCGGAAAGCACATAAACGCAGGATTTCGCCCAGTTGATGACAAGGCCTGAGTTGCGACCGAATGAGCGCAAAACATCAACCAGGACGATCAGTGATTTCCGCGGGGAGGCAAGATACAGGAGGATATCGTCAGCATAGAGGGACACGCGGTCCTCATGCTCGGGGGTCCAGCGGAGACCACGGATGGAAGGGTGCCACCGCAGCCACTCCGCCAGGGGCTCCAGGGCCAGTGCAAACAGGAGAGGCGACAGGGGGCAACCCTGTCGCGTGCCCCGTCCCAGTGCGAATGGGGCCGAAACTCGTCCATTCACCACCACCTGCGCCAATGGGCCGGAATACAACAACTTGACCCAGCTGATGAAGCCCGGTCCGAAGCCAATCTTCGCCAGCATCGCCCAAATGTAAGGCCACTCGAGCGTATCAAACGCCATGGTGGCGTCCAAGGACGCCAAGATGGCCGGCTCCCGCACAAATGGGACCCGTGCGAGCAGCCCGTGCAAGCGCCGCAGATTGAGCGCCGTGTTGCGGTGTGGTATAAAGCCAGACTGGTCTTGGTGGACCAAATCGCCCACCACACCAACCAATCGGTTGGCCAACACCTTGGCGAGGATTTTGGGCTCCGCGCTCAAGAGCGAGATCGGCCTATAGGATGTGACCCGCTCACGGGGCTTCCCCTCCTTGTGGAGCACCACGATTGTGGCCAGACGCTGGTCCGGCGGGAGGGAACCCTGCGAGTGGGCTGCCAGGAACATCGCGCGCAGGTGGGGCGCCAGTACATCCGGGCGTAGCTTGTATAGCTCGATGGGAATACCATTGGGGCCCATGGCCTTGCCGGATGCAACCGAGCGAATAGCCAAGGCAATTTCGTCCGAGGTGGGAGGAGCGTCCAGCGAATCCCTGTCCTCCACCGTAAGGGAGGGCAGTGCGATGTCCCGAAGCAGGGCATGGGAATCTTCCTCCGAGCAGGGGGAAACCGGGGAGTAGACCTCGCGGAAATAATCCGCAAAACAGGAGACAATGGCTTCCGGCTCGGTGACACACGCACCATCCACACTCTCAATCAAAGGAACCACGCGACTCGCTCTCTCCCTCTTATCCAACCACGCTATCAATTTGCCAGCCTTATCACCCACATCATACAATCGCCCCTGCTGCTCTCTACTGAGGCCCCTGGCCGCCTCCGTGACGAGGGCCCGATAGGCCGCCTGCTTTAAGTGGAGAACATGCAGCTTGGCAGCCGTTACCCCGCTCCCCAGGTCACCCTCCAGTTCCGCAATCTCGGCCTCTACCCGGGTCACCTCCTCCCGCTCGCGCCGCCGGGCATGGGAGATAAAGGAGAGGGCCTCCCCTCTAAGAACTACCTTAAAAGCCTCCCACAGGGAGATGGCCGAAGGGACCGATCCCACATTCTCGTCGAAATATCGCTGTAAGGATTTGATCAAATCGGCACGAATGGTATGGTCGCGCAAATACCATGCATTGATTGGAGCCACCCTGCCATCCCCCCTCGGGAAGACATCGAAATGTAACAGCAATGGGGAGTGGTCTGAGATACCCCGCGCCAGATGGCACACCTCCCCCACCCTCCCTGCATGGGCCGCCGGGACAAGGATGTAGTCAAGCCGCGAGAGGCTACCATGGGCACCCGAGTGGAAGGTGTATTGCCGCTGCGCGGGATGCTTTAGTCGCCAGCAATCCACCAGGCCCAGCGTGTCTAAAAGGCCGGACAGCCACGCCTGTGCCCGGGGAAGGTCCCTAGGGGGATGGCGATCCATAGACCCAGAAACTACCGCATTAAAGTCCCCTCCAACCACCAGCAGGCCATTCGGAAGGTCCAGAAGGAGGTGCCCCAGGTCCGCAAATGTGGTGGCTTGTAACCCAGGCGGGACGTACACTGAAATAAAAATAAACACTCTACCCTCCATCCTTCCCACCAGTACAGTGTAGCGTCCCCTCTCATCATGGCGCACCTCATCAATCTCCAACGGGAGCGAGTTCTTGATCATAATACCCACCCCCCGCGAGCCCGAGGTGAAGCCAGAATGGGCCGCCAAACGATAGCCCCGCCGATTCATTGCATGAAAGGAGTTACCTATAAGGTGTGTCTCCTGCAGGAAGACAACATCTGGTGAAATACGTTTCAAGTACTGCAGGACCACACCACGCTTAATCCTATCCCCCAGGCCGTTAACATTCCAGGACAACACAGTAAAATCCCTACCCCCCATCATACGTCGAAACAATCGGTCGTCCCCCACAGAGCATCTTAAAAGCAACAATACAGTAGCGGGTTTGCCTTGCGGTGCAAACGAACAACACACCCCCCCCACCCCCCCTTCCCAACAGAACTCCCCCCTCCCTGCACCCCTGCATGAGCCCAGATAGCCCCCCCAAAGTGCAGTGTGCCTGTCGCCCCATAGCTTAAAAACTAACTAGTCCCCCAGAGGAGGAAGGAAGCCCCCAACAGACCCCACACGACCTCCATAGGAGGGGAACATATGCAATCAATAAATGGTGAAGGAACATCGTCCAGAGCAAGGCCTATTTATTCACCCCTCAATTCTGATCCGGCGGGCCCTCCTCGCCAGCCGCGCCCCCCCCGCCCCCCCGGCCCCGATCTCCAGGCAGAGTGTCCAACCAGTCCCCAGCCGCCTCGGGCCGGTCAAAGAAGTGCGTGCGACCATCCACCTCCACCCTCAGCTTGGCTGGAAAAAGCATTGAGTACTTAAGGTTCAGGTCCCGTAGGCGACGTTTAACACCAAGAAAACTCTGTCTCTGCTTCTGAACCGCCGGAGTAAAGTCTGGGTAGAAATGCACATCCATGTTATCAAGCTTGACCGGTCCCTGTTGCCTGGAGGTCTGGAGGATAGCGTCTCTGTCCCGAAAGTTAAAAATCCGGGCAATGAGAGGCCGCGGCGGGGCACCGGTCTTAGGTCTGCCCCCAGGGACCCGGTGAGCACGCTCCACCGCAAAAAGCTTACTCAGCCCCCGGGGCTGGAGATGGGTAAGGATCAATTCTTCCACAAAAAGATCTGCCGCCTCCGCCTCTCGTCCCTCCGGCACCCCCACAATACGAACATTATTCCTCCGGGCCCGACCCTCGGAATCCTCCAGTCGCCGGTCCATCAGGGCGCTCGCCTGGCCAAGCAGGCGCACCTCCTTTTGGAGGGCCACCACGTCCGTCGTGAGGCTCGTTGCAGTGTGGGCCAGGGAGTCGACCCGGTCGTTCGTTTTGGACAAATCAGCCCTCACAAGGCTCACATCCACCAGGACCGAGTCTATTTTTTGCGCTAGGGTGTCGAAGCGCTGGTCCACCGAGGCCTTCATCTCTGCGATGGCGCCCATGACGTCCCGGAGGGTCAGATCCACCGGCTGAGCAGATGCCTCCGTCGGGCCCGCCGGGGATGTGCGCGATGTCTCCGGAGAACCCTTCTGGAGAGTGTAGCGGTCCATACTGTTAGATTGGTGCGCCGGGCCACGGCGGGTCGTCTTCACCTTCGCCCGGTCGCCATCTTGTTTGGTGGACATGCTTGCTCTCCCACCGTCGTGCCAATCTCCTCGAACGGGCCGCTATACCAATTCACGGGTTCTGGGGGGGGGGGGAGGGCGACCACCGAACCGCAGGACAACCCACAGCCGGCGGGTCAGCCGGGCACCCGGACAAGACCACACCAACTCCACCTCGCTTGAGGGCAAGGAGGGCGCAAAAGCGAAAGTGAAAGTGCGGGGTACGCGAGTCGCCCAGCCTTGCCCGCCGCTGTTGTTCACTTTGTCCCCGGATCGCCCCACTACTCCAATCCGGGGGGGCCGGCGCGGAGAAGGCCGCAACCTTCAATCGGTGCTCCCACCGGTGTCCGGGGTCCGATTCGAGCCCGAAAAACGGGTGGCGCCTCAGCTCGGGTTCCCCGACACAGTCCCCTCAACAAGGACAGGATGTCGCCAGGATTAATTCAGGAGGTCGTGGAGGTCCTCGGGAGCCTCGCACCTACGCGGCCATCTTGGTTGCGCGCTAGGCTCCTCCTCTTTGTTAACATTTTTAATGTGTTTTATAGTATTGTGAATGTTGTGCAGCATGTTTAAAAGTTATAATAAAAAAAGTCTTATAACCATTTCTGATACCTTATATATAACCTAAAAAAAATGATATACAACTGAAGTATCGTAGGTTAGGTTTGCTCTATAAGCATCGGTATTAATAATTAAGTGGCTTGATGAGTCCCGGAAACCAACAGCTCAAATTAAGCACTGTAGGTTACAAAATGCAAAAAAGCATATTAAATGGCACGCACAATAATAGCATCGCAGTCTATAAATAAAAGCCAAATCAGAAATGCGCTTTACTTGTGCGTGTCATAAAAGCCAAAGAGCATGTAAAATATTGCGCACAAAAACATCGCAGTTTATAAATAAAAATTATATCAGAAATGAGTTTTACTTGTGCATGTTATAATGAGTTTTAATATATTTTTAAATGGTGCTTATAAAAAGCACTCCAAAACCTTTGGGTCCAGTTTGCACTGTAAGCGCCGGTGTTGACAATTAAATGCGGTCGGGAGTGCAGGAAAACACTGGCTCAAATTAGCACTACTGTAAAAAAAAAAAAAAAAGGAACAGATCAGGAGAAGCAAATGTCATTGGGTAAAGCGATCGTATAACAGGCAAAGATGCCGACTTTATTGCTGGGGAACAAAGTTCAAGTCTTGGCGTCAGATCAACAGCCTGTGATCCTGGGCCAATCACTTAATTTCCATGTTTGTACCAAAAATTCTTATGCTCTAAGTGGTATTTATAAAAATAACAGTGTTTGTTCAATAAAGTAATATGTCCTTAAGTAATGCGTATAAAAAGCACTCCAAAAATGCTGGGTCCAGTTTACGCTATAAGTGCCAGTGTTTATAATTAAGTGCTGTGGAGAGTTCCGGAAAGCACCAGCTCAAATTAAGCACTACTAAAGAAAAAGTAACAGATTAGGAGAGGCAAATGTCATTAGGGAAAATCTATAACATAGCAATGAAAGGTGCCGACTTCAGAGCTAGGGAACAAAGATTGATTTTTGGCATTCGCCCAACATCCTGTGATCCTGGGCAAATCACTTAGTCTTCACTTTTGTATCAGAAAATAATATGCCCTTACGTTATGCTCATAAAAAGAATTCCAATATTTGTAGGTCCAGTTTGCTGTATAAGTGCCAGCGTTGTTATTTAAATGCTATGGTGAGTCCTGGAATCCACCAGCTCAAAAAAAGCACTGGCGGTTACAAAATCAAAGCACCATATTAAACACCATAAAAAATAAGAATATCAAGATCTAAAAATATTAAGTATCTCAAAACCCCAAACTCCGACTTGCTCTGCGTCAGCCCCGTTGGCCTTTCAGAAGCAATGTCCTGTCCTGATTTGCCTAGACCCCCTGTATCCACCAACAACTTTCACTGTGGTTTCAAGATCCAGCAGGTAACCGTGGGGCTTATTAAGAAATAGAAAATATGAGTGACAGGGAGAGAGAAGGGGGAGGAAAGGTGATTTCAGAGGATGAAGACTCAATATTTTATGCGGAAGGGAAAGGAGTAACATAAGCTGAGTGGTAATATAGGCAAGCAAAGGAGAAGCTACAGCATCATTACCGACCATGGACAGAGGAGAGCGCGACTGACCTATCATGGCCGCAGACCAGATGAAGAACAGGGAACAATGGATGGTTATTACTGCAGAGTGATTACGGACGGAGTAAGATTGACCGCAGATGGAAGGGAGTGAGACTGACTGCTTATTACTGCAGACTGAACTAAGGAAACTGAGCACAAGTGACTGGTGAGCACTACAGATTGCATGAAGGAGGAGTAAGAGAGTGTCACATCATTCATGCACGTGGCCCAAGCAGCGGGAGTGACTGATCACTACTCCAGAGTGCACAAAAAGCAGACTGAGCACCAGACTGCGAAAAACACTGATGGGGGAAAAGTGACCGATAATTACCAATTAAGAACTGCCAAAGTCATTTAAGCGGCATGCGGATCAGGGTAGCGCACACTGTACACCAAACACACTGCAGCAAGGTGGGAACAAAAGAATTTGAGACAAGCGCGGCCGCGAAAGTGAAAGCGACCGTAACATGATCCAAAATAGATTGCACCCTGCGCACCCCTGCTTGCTCCCGCAAGCTGGATGCCGTGGGACGAAACATGTACTGGAAAAGGTGGGACATGCACCCGCCTTTGGCCAATTGTGTGATTTCATTTTTGAAAGCCACACGCAAAGGCCAATACAATGTGTGGAAAATCCAAACACACATGCACGAGTTTTCAGAAAAGCTGGAGTGATTCCAAGAGGCCCTCTCCTAGAGCAGCGCATGCGGGATGCGCTAGCTCGACCTAAAAAACAGGGACAGTACAAGCTTATGAGGAGGGGGACCCCAGGGTCTCGGGGTCCAATAATGGTAGCTCTGCTCCAATGCCGGCCTCACCTGAGTCAGCCATCACTGCCTTTTTTAGAGTAAAAGACGGAGCTTTGGACCAGCCAGCTCAGGGAGAACTCCAGGAACTCGATAAACTTGGGAAGGTGGGCTGGGGTATGGGCCCTGTATTGGGTGATCAGTCTAGGATAACATCGGTACAGACCATGGAGCTTAAGGTGGCAGGTGAGGTCATAGCTGAGGGGGGGCCTTCTCAAGGGGAGCTGGGACTACATTCCTGTCAGGACTTTGGTGAACAGAGAGAGGCGTGTAGCATCCCCAGAGTGATGGGTCAGGAATCCCCAAGAAAAGAGCACCCAGTTATGCATAATCCTCGATCTTCTGCCCCCGTTCGGGCTGTGAATAAACCAGATGGCAACATGGACTCTAATGGCTTGGCTCTTGCGGATCTCACACCCGATGGTACTGATAATTTTTTTTTACTTACTGACCGCTCTCTATCAGAGGACCCTGACTCTAGTCAAAGAAAAGGTGGATACAGCTCTTCAGCTTCAGGCTCTAGCACTCTGGAAGCACCAGAGACGGATCTTAAGTGCCATAGATGTCGCAGGAGCACAAAGGGCGGTGTGCACTCACGAAAGAACAGGGAGAAGCCCACCATGGGGAGTGGATTGAAATGGGACTATACCCATACGAGTATAATGGGAACACCAGAGTCCGCATCTGTTCAGTCAGAGACTGGTATGTCTTCCTTGCAGTTTGTAGGGGCAGTGACTATGGATCCCGCATTGGCCATGATCTTAGAGTCTATCAAGGAGCATCGTTCTGAGACTCACTCAGACAGGAAAAAAGCCAGGCAGGCTACAAAGAAATTGGAAAGTGCGGTCCGGAAAGTCATGCTCTCAGATTGGCAAGAGGCTTAGCAGCATAGAGGAGAGAACAACTGTCGTCGAGTTGGTGTTGGCCGCAGTCAAAGAACAGATCAAGTCCCAGGGAGCCCAAATGACTGACGTCATGTGGAAAATGGAGGATCTGAAAAACCGCCACAGAAGGAACAATCTTCGCTTTTTAGGCAATGAGGAAGAGGTGGAGGGGGACGATATCCGATCCTTCATGCTGGACCTTTTCAAGGAAGCCTTCCCTGAACTTGCGGGATGGGAGTGAGAGGGGGGGAAGTTCAGAGGGTCCACCGATACCCGGTATTATGCCACAGTCTTACAGAGGCAAGCAGTGGTCAGAGGCAGCCAAGGGCCATCTTAGTCTTTTTTGGAAATTTCTTGTTACGTCAGGCTATTTTTGAAGAGGCTCGACACGAGGCAAAAAAAATACTGAGACTCTTTCTTTTTTATGCACCCTGACTTCTGCCATATAACAGTGGAACATAAGTGGCGTCTACTGCAGGTTATTAAGCCTTATCAAGATGCAGGCTTTGAGACCTATTTGTTAGCTCCAGCTAGATTGAAGACAAGAGTGAGAGGGGCTCTAAAAATTTTTACCTCTGAGATTCAAGCTAGAGATTATCCTGAACAGATATTGGCAGATAAATGCAATATTTAGTCTATGGGCTGTTAGTCTAGCAAAACTGTGAGGAATGTAAAAAACAAATATATATATATATATATATATATATATATATATATATTATCTACTGGCGGTCGCCAGTAGATAGTTATAGTTAGGACCGTGTTTCCATAGGAAATCCGCAACATTCTATTTGGAATAACTTTGGCGCCGGTTGACGAATCCTCGCGAATTTTTCAAAACTAATGGGGCGCTACGCTCCGCTACGCTCCGCTCCTACCCTGAAAGTCTCGGGGGGATTCGTCAAGCGGGGGCTGAGAAAAAATGGGGTCTCAAAACGCGTTTTCCCCATGCATTTTCCCATAGGACCTTTAGTCCGAGCTACAGCCCGAACGGCTGAACAGAATTACTTGAAATTGGGCAGAGAGGTAGTCCTCAGGTCAGGGATGTGCCTTTTGCAGGTCTGGTGTAAATCTGTTCAGTAGGTCCTGAGAAAATAGCATTTAAATCAATATATATATCTGTAAGCGCGCTCCGTGCGCTTACGGTAAGCTTACCGTACGCGTACGGTGCCGTGCGCGAGCTCAATTCTGATTGGTGGTTACATGACTGTAAACATTCGAATCGGTCGAAATCAGAAAGTATCGGCCGCCATTTTCTGTCTCTCGCACTGAAAAACAAAGGTTGATAACATGAAAAGGGGGCAACGAAGAGAGTTGCAGACCCCCTAGCGTTCGTCAGGGGGTTCACGAAGGAGCAAAAAGTATGAAAAATAAATTTAATAATTTTTTTAAAAAATCGCGGAGTACGCGTACGGTAAGCTTACCGTACGCGTACGGTAAAAAAAGATAAAAAAAAAAAAAAGAATTAACAATCACATTAAATATAGAAATCTAAGGACCCCCAAGGGAGAAAAAAACAATTGATATTTTGTAAAAAATGGCGAGGCGAGCACTGTACGAAATGCGCAACGTGGGTGCTCGGTGCGCGAAGAGCACCCAGTGCCCACAGCGTGCGCACGGTGCGCGAAGAACAACGTGCGCGCAAAAAATAAAAATAAATACATAACTTAGCATTTAAAAAAACGTACAAATTCACTGAAAAAACCATAGGTTTCACACACGTTATAGTTAGGAATTAGCATTTAAAAAACCTTGCAAATTCACTTAAAAAACCATAGGTTTCACACAAGTTATAGTTAGCTGTACATTTCACTCGTAAAAAACCAATGAAATTCCACGTTATAGTTAGATCAGGTAACTATAACTTGCGCGACCGCAATGCACAATGTGTCATTTCAGATGTCATCATTGATGTCATGAGTGATGTCACTGACCATGTCATAAGTGATGTAATATGTGACGTCATCAGCAGTGCATTGCGGTCGCGCAGGTTATAGTTACCTGATCTAACTATAAAGTGGAATTTCATTGGTTTTTTACGAGTGAAATGTACAGCTAACTATAACTTGTGTGAAACCTATGGTTTTTTAAGTGAATATATATATATATATATATATATATATATATATATATATATATATTGCAGCTCCCAAAAACTCTCGTGGTTCGCACAGAGTTAAGCACTCACAGGAGGGGTTCTGTATCAATAATTAATTTATTTCGGCAGAAATCCAAATAGCAGCGAGACAGACGCGTTTCAAATCAATCTTCATCAGTGTCTCAGCGGTTAGACCGCGCGCTCACATTTAAATATACATTGCGTCATCTATTGCGCGACAGCGTGAGACATAATCAATTGACAGCCACTGAAACAGAGGATGGCTCAAATCCCATTATTTACAGCATTCTTGGGGCGGCCATCTTGGAGTGATACATTCACTTATCATGTCCAAACAACTTAAGTCTTATGCTCAAAGGAGCCATGATACAGTTAGCAGTCATGTGAAACATAATTCATTAAATCATACTGCATAATTAAATAAATCAACGGAACGCCATAGAAAGGTATATACCATGTCATGCAAAAAACCATATAACGCCATGTATTGGCCATAGCTCCCTGTACATTTGAGGAGACAGGTGATGGACAGAAATAAAGAGAGAAAGAAATGGGAGAGAGAGGGTAGGAAACATGGGAGACACTGTACAGGAAAGACAAGGAAAATTGAGGAATCCAACAGTATAATAATATCAAGCATTGCATGTTGGGATTTCAAACTTGTTTCATAATTCATGCAACCATAGGATTCAAATAATCCCAAGTATAAAGACTGGTCAGCGAAAGACAGTGTGTGGTTCCCTGCCCTTATCTACCCAGGTGTGCACTCAGTTCTTCCCCACTATTGAGACCGTGTGGGGCCTTTGTGTATAGGTCTATGATGTAACGGGATTCCAGTCTACGCAATCTTTGGACTCGGTCACCTCCCCTGATGTTTGCGGGTACTTGATCTAGACCGAAGTACTGTAGGAGATCCCGATTGCTCTGGTGCATAATGGCAAAATGCCTAGCTACAGGGTAATTTACATCATTCTTATTGATGGCACGTTGGTGTTCCAAAATGCGCATTTTAACGCTGTTGATAGTGCTGCCAATATATTTGAGCCCACACGGGCAGGTGAGACAGTACACTACATGGGTAGTTGAACAAGTGATGAATTTGTCTATACGCCTTGGTTGCCTGACCCCTGGAATGTTAAATGTGAGAACTCTTTTGCAGTTTTTACATGCTCTGCATTTCCCACAAGGGAAAAATCCGTGCAGAGCTGTAAGAGTACCCGTAGGTTGTGGCAAGGGTGATAGATGGCTTTGTACCAGTTTATCACGGAGTGATCTTGATTTTCTAAAAGTGATCAATGGTTCTTTGGGGATGTCCTTACCGATAACTGTATCGGTTTTAAGGATGTGCCAGCTTTTTCTAACTATCCTCCTCAGTAGATTTGCGTCATCTGAGAAAGTGGTTATGAGGCGAAATTTACCCTCATGTTCAGCTGTATCCCTCTTGGCTGCATGTTTATATGTCAGAAGTTGTTGTCTGGGTATTTTTCTCACTTTATTAAGTATAGAGATCAGGTCTGTATAATTATACCCTCTAACTTGGAACCTTTTGATGCTTTGAATTGCTGCATATTCAAAGTCAGCTTCCCTAGAGCAGTTCCGTTTTAGGCGAAGCAGCTCGCCGTACGGGATACTACGGATCAATGTTGGTGGATGGTTACTGTGGGCGTGCAAAATAGAGTTGCCCGCAGTCGGCTTCCTGTATAGCTTGGTCTCGAGAGCACCCTCTCTAGCAGACACCTTCAAATCCAAATAGTTCACCGCTAGGGAACTAATTTCAGATGTGAACCTGAGGTTGAGTTGATTGTCATTGAGCTCAGATATGAAAGTCTCGGCCTCATCTGATGTCCCCCCCCATATCAAGAAGAGGTCATCTATGTACCTATACCAGGCTATCACATGATTGGTCCATTTGCTCATATGGTCGCTATATGGTTTTTTGCATGACATGGTATATACCTTTCTATGGCGTTCCGTTGATTTATTTAATTATGCAGTATGATTTAATGAATTATGTTTCACATGACTGCTAACTGTATCATGGCTCCTTTGAGCATAAGACTTAAGTTGTTTGGACATGATAAGTGAATGTATCACTCCAAGATGGCCGCCCCAAGAATGCTGTAAATAATGGGATTTGAGCCATCCTCTGTTTCAGTGGCTGTCAATTGATTATGTCTCACGCTGTCGCGCAATAGATGACGCAATGTATATTTAAATGTGAGCGCGCGGTCTAACCGCTGAGACACTGATGAAGATTGATTTGAAACGCGTCTGTCTCGCTGCTATTTGGATTTCTGCCGAAATAAATTAATTATTGATACAGAACCCCTCCTGTGAGTGCTTAACTCTGTGCGAACCACGAGAGTTTTTGGGAGCTGCAATTTATTGTGGGGCACCGCCACACTATAGCACCCGCCTGCGAGTGACCCGGCTGCCGGTGCAACCTTGGGAGCCTTCATATATATATATATATATATATATATATATATATATATATATATATATATATATATATCAAAATAGAATGTTGCGGATTTCCTATGGAAACAGGGTCCTAACTATAACTACCTACTGGCGACCGCCAGTAGGTAATATATATATATATATATATATATATATATATATATATATATATATATATATCTGGGTCTGTATCTCAGTATTACTGGTGTTCGGTGGTATTGTGGGAGTTTGCAGCACACTGGACAAATTAGGAAATCTGTTGGTAGTATTTTTTTGTCACACTGGGTGTGGGCTCGGGGCGGGAGCCCGCGGTGTTCTCTGCCGTCTCCATCACATAGACCTGGTTGGTTTATCTGCTCTCACTGGTGGGGCGGGGAGGGGCTGGGTGGGGGAGAGGGGGTCTGGGAAGGGGGGTGGGGGAAGGGTGTTGGCAAAGGGGCGGGATGAAGTGGTGTTTAAATTGCAGCAAGGTACAGCTAGCAGGATGTTTTTTTTACAGCTCAGAAGGACAGGAAGAGTTTGTATATAAGATCTGATGGTGTGTTTTTCGGCAGTTCAGGAGCTTTATTAATATTGGAATGATACTGCAGGTGGCCAGAAAAATCTTTTGGAGGGATGGCTAAGGTCCGAATTGCCACTATTAATATTTGTGGGCTTAATGATAAACATAAAAGGAGGAGGTTGCAAGGTGGTCTTAAAATCTTAAGAGCAGATATATACTGCCTTCAGGAAACTCATATAGCACGGGCTGATAGTGCTGTGTTTCATGCTTTAGGTCTGAAGGCAGTATGCTATACAACCCAGGATGTTAGGACTAAGGGGGTAGCTATCTTAGTCAGGGGGAATGCTGTTATACCAGGTCGTAAGGCAGCGTATAGTCATGGCAGATGGGTAATAAAGGTGTGCAAAGTGGCTAATCAGGCCTTTACACTGTGCTCTCTCTAGGGCCCATTGTTAGATGATACATGTCTATTGAATTTTTTAACTACTGAATTACTCTTCTGGCCAGCACCATATGTAGTCTGTGGGGATCTAAATTTAAATGGATCCAGAGTAGGCCCACGTGTAGCAGAGTTTTTAGTTTTGCGCGTAAGCCGCAAACTTCGAGATCCTTGGAGAATCTCGTTAGAGATGTGGGTTTAATTGATATTCGGCCTACGTTGAAAGCCTCTGAGCCAGGATATACTTATTACTCAGCCCCCATGGCAAGTTTGCTAGGCTGGATTTGTTTTTTGGCATCACCGGGCTTACTCAAAGGGGCTCAGTTGAAACTTTACCCCAGAGTAATGTCAGATCATAACCCTGTTGTTTTTTATTTTCCACTTGATGGCATAAGAAGAGAGGTTAGAAAGAGGTCATTTGAGAGGGCACTTTTGTCTGATCCCAATTATTTAAACCATATGCAGGGTTGGATCACAGAATTTTTTTATCTTTCAATAATGGCAGTGCCTCTCCTGGAACAGACTGGGATACCTTCAAGGCGGCGGTAAGGGGTGAGACTCTGGATTTTAGCTTGGCCAAACAGAAGGGAGAAAGGGGACAAATCAAAGAATTATGCCAATAACGTAATCTCCTAGAATCAGACTTGATTAGTGCTGTGGCAAGTGGGAGGGACTCCACTTCAGTGTTGAATTCAATAGCCATAACTAAGGCATGTTGGAATGATTTCACTGTACAGAAAACTGCTGGAAGGTACCTAGCTAAGAGTTAAGAATGCTATGAGTACAGTGAGTATGTGGGCCAGCTCCTAGCAGTCAGGGCTAGGCAACAGCAAGCAGCAGGGCATATTAGCCAGACATGCAAGGTGGTGTAGTAACAGATCCTGGTGGGATTAGGGAGGCGTTTAGGGATTTTTATTCAGTCCTCTACAAAGCTTCCCCTATGGGTGGCTCTCGGGCCTCAGAGGACTTTCTGCCCAGTACTGAGGTAACCCAAGAAGAGAAACTCCTATTGGGGGATGGTGTCTTACTAGAGGAGTTCCAGTGGGCTCTTCTCCAAGCTCTTCCATCAGGTAAAGCCACAGGAACAGATTGGATCCCTTTAGAATGCTATGCGTTTTTTTTATAAAGAGATTCATAAGGAAATGTTGGGATTATTTAACAAAATAATAGGGGGGCATCACCGCCAGGCTCTTGTGGCTTGGCTAATATTGTTATTTTTTTTAAAGAAAGGCAAGGACCCCACAGCCCTGAACTCTTATAGGCCAATCACTCTCTTAAATAGCGATGTCAAGTTATATTCGAAGATCTATGCTAGCCGGTTAAGTAACATGATACAGCGTCTTGTTTCACCTCTGCAGCATTGCTTTATTCATGGGAGGGGAACCGTGGATCATGTACGGTGAGTAATCTCGCTATTTTGACGCCACTGAGGCCCTGGGAAAGCCAATGGGTGACGCATTGCACGATGCCCAGAAAGTTTTTGATAGGGTTTCATGGCACTATCTCTGGACGATTATGGAGACTAATGAGTTGGGGATATCCTTTATTAAGACGATACAGGTAATGTATCTTAACCCTACTGCTCAACTGCAAATCATGGGTGGGGAGTCGGAGGCCTTCTCGATTGAAAGGGGGACGAGACAGGGTTGTCCTTCTTCCCCCCTGTTATTTGCGCTGTACATAGATCCCTTTCTCAGGCGGGTGAAAGCCTCCCCGGATATTCCCCCTGTCAGCCTCCAGGGCTGGGACACCAAGATGTTGGCTTATGCGGACGATATGGCCATAATTAGGGCTGACCCTGACAGGGCCCTATGATCTGTTGAAATAATAGCTGAAGAATTTGGGAATCAATCAGGGTTTTTGTTGAACAGGGCAAAAACACAGGTCTTGATAAATAGGTTTTCGTCGGCCACTGCTAGCAGGATTGTTGATAAAGCTATATATATCGGAGTAAACATTACAGCAAGGGTAGATACCATAGTTTATTTAAATTTGTCACCTATTTTGGAAAATGTTAAGAAGGACCTTAATTGCTCGGATAATTTGAAACTATCAATAATGGGGAGGTGTAACCAGTCAAAATGATGGTGCTTCTGAAGTTATTATGTGTTTTTCGCACAATACCCCTAGAAATACATAATGACTGGTTTAATCTTATGGATAGATTGGTGGCTAGATTTATCTGCTTATATGGGAGGACTAGAAGAGCTAATGCTTTCTTGAGTTTACCTAGGGAAATGGGGGGGTGGGGGCTCCCTATCTCAAATTATACTATTCAGCTGCAGCGCTTCAATATTATGGTCCTTTATTTAATGACAGTGAGGGAGGTAAACGAGCCAGGGTATGTCTCCTCAATCTTTGAACTTTTGATTGGGATAACTACTAATGGCTGTTTGTTGAAATTCTTTGAGTCAAATTATTACAAAAGAACTTGATTCAAAACCCTGATCACGGACTTTCGGAACTGTGCATATGTTCGCAAAAAGCTTGGGATGGGCAGATACAGCAGGTATACTCCTTTGCTCAGGAACGATCAGCTTCCTAGGATTTTGCAGGATGATTGTGTAACTAGGTGGGAAAAAGGGGGTTTTGGTAGGATCGGGTATCTGTTGGCTGGGGACTATATTACGACTTTTGAAGTAGTTAGGGGAAGATTTAACATTGGCACTCGGGATTATTTTTAAATATCTACAGCTGAGGGATTTTCTCTTGAGGAAGGCGGGCGGTGCAGCAGGTTTTAAACAAATTCCCCTAATGGAAATATTAACAAATGGTATAAGACCATCTATTTCGCAACTATATGGGTGTTTGCTAGAAGGGATCCCTGACGACCTGGATAAGCATGAAGTGAAGTGGCAAGGAAGGATTGTTTAGTTGGACTCTGGCTTTCTTAAATCGCTTGAGCTGGGTGGGTCAATTTTATGTTCAGCAAATATGCAAGTACAACATTATAAAATACTTCAACCTATACATAACACCAGCAAAAATAGCCAAATTGGGGGTGGGGGGAGATGCAGGGATCTGGTGCCGATTTGGTACACATATTTGCCACCTGCCCTAGCCTAGAAGCGGCTGGTCAGGAAATAGTAAGGTTTTTGAGCGATGCTCTTAAAGTCAATATACCCGACACCTCAGCTTATTTTATTAGGGATAGAGGAATCAGACAATGGGGTTGGGGAAGGCCTAATTTTTATCACAATGTCAGTTTTTAGGCTCTGTATAGCCTCAGCATGGATTGACCCCCTGCCTCCCTCCTTTCAACAATGGAAGGGGCGTTTTTTGCATACCCACAATCTTGAGATTGCACGTTATGAAAGGAAAGGCAAGAGGGGAAGGGCCAAAGGGAAAAGGATTTGGGGGCCGTTTTCATCTTGGGTATCTCTGTCTAAATAATCCGCTCTCTTTTTATAGCTTTGGAAGCAAGGGAATTTTTTGTATTTCTTTTATCCACTTGATTCAGATTTTTTTTTTTAGACCTTCTGATTATGTGCATTTATGGATGATTAATTAAATACATCATGTAAATGTGTTTATGTAACCTGCTGCTGCAATTTTACTTCATCAATAAGAAAAATAAGAAAATATATATATAAAAAAAGGAATGTTGAAAAATGCAAACATTCACCCCAATTAATAAAGATCTGGGTTTAATCCATCGTTCTTTTGCTCACCACACCATCCTAGTTTGGATCCAGTCATATGCAAATCAGACTTGACCCTGCCCCTCATGGGAACAGTCACGCCCGAACTACCAAACCAGGTCCTCCTTGGACCGGAAACAAGCCTCCTTGGTCTGGTTTCGGGGCATCACCCCTCATCAGCCAGGCTAGCTTAAATCCAATGGCACAGTGAGCATGGGCCCCATGTCTGGGCATACCCTTCCCACTTAAGGCGACAAAAGCAAAAGGAACAAATGATGGATGGAATGCTGAACAATGCAAACATTCACCCCCATTCACAAAGATCTGGGTTTATTCCATTGTTCTTTTGCTCACCACGCCACCCCAGTTTGGACCCAGCCACATGAAAATCAGACATGCCCCTGCCCCTCATGGGAACAGTCAAGCCCGAACTACCAAGCCAGGTCCTCCCTGGACCGGAAACAAACATCCTGGGACCGGTTGCGGGGCATCACCCCTCATCAGCCAGGCTAGCTTGAATCCAGTGGCGCTGTGAGCATGGGACCCAATTCTGGTCATGCCCTTCCCACTCAGGGCGACAAAAGCAGAAGGAACAAATGATGGGTGGAATACTGAACAATGCAAACATTCACCCCATTCACAAAGATCTGGGTTTAATCCTTCGTGGATTATCCAAGCTGGCACCTCTACAATCTCATGGTTTATAAAGGCGTATGTGGAGCCAATTATAAACATATGGCTTTCTTTTCTAATTGGACTCTATATTATACATCGTATCAGCTTAAGGTACTCGTCTGCGACAGCTAACTGCTTTAGATGCAGGGACGTTTGTGAGGATATAATATTTCTCTGTCCAAAATTATTTACTTTTTGGAGCAAGGTTATGGAGGGGTTAAGTCAAACTACAAGTATTAGTCATACTCGATCTACAAGGGGCACGATCCAGGATTCCTCCTGTTGAGCGCTCATTAACATTAAGTCAACAACAACTTTTTTATATCGGGTAACTAATAGCCAAATCATTGATCTTGCAGAGATGGAAATCAATGCATATACCAAGGCTTGAGCTCTGGGTGGATAATAGTAAATGGGTTAAGAAACAAGAGGAACTTTATGCTTGAAGGATTAGCGCAACCAACAAATCTGTAGGAATTTGGGCTCCGTTTTAGAGGGGATCGAATCTAAGGGTGGCAACAAATAAGGGATTGGTAGTGTAAAGATTTTAACTTTTTGTATTTGTATTCCGTTCAATTGATCATGCAATTTTATTGATGAACTAATCTTGCTGGTATGAATGTATTTCTATCATCCTAAATATTAGAAAAAAAGACAACAAAAAAACAACGGGTGCAAGAGAAGGAGAGAGGCTCTGACGCTTTTGGAGAGAATACTGGGCCACTTGATAGTGCAGTCCCGGTGGGGACACAAGACCTCGGGGCCCATGCCAGGGCTTGGCGCAACCAAGTAATATGTGGGAGAGAATTCGGTGGGCATGCTGTGGGGCTGGTTTTCAGACTCGTGGAGATGTTGATGCCTGAAGCCAACTGACCAAGCCCGTGGAGAAGGCAATCTCTTCCACAGGGCCCTAAGTCTTCGATCGTGGATATATGAACTATGATCAGCAACCACGCTACTGGCAAGAGGGACTCTAAGGTGACTACACCGCCAGCCACAGAGCGGTAGTGACTGGGGATGAGGCTCCACGGACAGATGGCAGCGCAGGGCCCAGACCCATATGGTGTCAGCAACAGGTTGGAGCCTATCAGCCCATAACTCCACTGGGGCTGGAGTGAGGAGGCTCGGGCCCAGTTTGGGGCCCAGCATAGCTCAACTTGGAGAGCCAAAAAGACTGTATATCTGCTTTGCTGCCCTTGGCTCTTGCTCTCATGACTCCTGTCCTTTGCTTCCACACACCACACCCATGGGGCTGGAAGGGCACTGCGAGGACTGGCGGATCGAGTTCTGAATCAACTGCTTGTTGAGTAAAGAGGGGCAGTTGAGGATGGCAGATTGCCCTTGTCCACTACTCCCCTCCCCCTGCATTGCTGGCCTGGGATTGGCAAACTGAGGGCCGGGTGTCTTGGGAAAACTACACGCCTGGGTCAGTTGTGCCAAGACCTTGGTTGCTGCATTTCCCCCTCCTAAGAGGCAGGCAAGGACTATATGGTATCCCCAACCTCTGAAGGAGAGCATTGAAGGGGTTGAGCTGCCACTTTTAAGGTGTGGCATTACATGATTTATGGCAGCAGGAGCTGGAGTAGACACTGATCAACCCCTGTGTGGTGTTGACAACAAGTCTCGATCCTGAGATCCGATGGGGGGGGGGGATATCACAACTGATAGCTCAAAGGATAGGGCTACGACATATTGGACAAGTAACTTACCTTCAGTAACACCTTATCTGGTAGAGACACGATCTAGCTGCAGATTTCTAATATTAGAATCCTCCCCAGGTCCCAGACTGGATCCAGAAACTTTTCCAGCAGTACCTCTGCGCGTCGGAAAAGGGGGTTGAACGACTCCGTAGCAACATCTTCTCATATAAGCCCTCCCTCGATGCGCCGACGTCAGTTTCCTTTGTGACCATTTCCACGCTAACAATGCGGAGCCACTTAGAGAAACTTTCTCAGGAACCACTGTGCTAAAAGTGTAAAATCTTGCATCAAAAAGACAGATTGAAAGAAGGGTGCTAGAAAGCAAAGATGGGTTCTAGGAGACCACAGGGCCCTCAGTTCAGATTGGGGAGGATGGGTGGGTCGATAGGGAATCTGGGTCATGATCCTCTCTCTACTGGATAAGGCGTTACCAAAGGTAAGTAACTTGTCCATCTGATAGAGGCATCTAGCCGCAGATTCCTTATCTTAGAATCAAATACCCAAGCAATACTCAGCCGCAGCGAACACACACAACTAATAAAGAGCACCCACCGATCATCAAGGAAACTACCCGGAGAAACAGATTTAGCAAATAGGGACCACCAATCATAAAATGATGGCGAGAGAGAGAAAAAAGAGAAAACAATGATTGTGGAAGAGCATCGCTACAATAACACAAATGGTAACAGAAACCGCTATTATACTGAGACCCTTGATAGATATAAAAGTCAGTCTCTGAAATAAGGTAACGGAGAGGCTCATTAACGAGAAGGAAGGAAACAGACAAGTACAACTAAGGCGGTTGAACCAGGGAACCAAGAAGGGTGTAGATAGAATGCAGCGACGTACACCGTATAGAAGGCCAAATGACCATATGTGCAAAACACACACACATATATACCTGAAGTAAAAGACGTCTACAAGAGATAGGTATATACATGCATGTAAAAAACCGAGAAATTCCCGTAGAGACACAAGTCATACAGGATACAGCAAAAGTATTTCCACTCCTCTGAAGGTCACTCATGTCATCGGCCAGTGAGCGGGAGGATGAGAAGTGGAGGAACGAGGGGGCACTCCAAGAAGAGATGTAACCAAGGAAGGACATAGTTAAGACATCCTGCAGTTATAAAAGAAGAGGTTACGACAGTAACTGAGGAGGAGACAAAAAGACAAAGCCGGAAAATGTCAACACAGTGCCACATAGAGTAGGAAGTGGAAGGCAGCACGCACTACAGCAAAACAAGGGCAACTGTCCAAAAAACAATGCTAATGACCGAGAAAGGATGCCAGCAGGCGGTAGCAGGAGAAGCAAGGAAGCAGCAGCAGCATGTGGAAGTCCATCATGAAGAAAAAGAAAAGAGAAGAGAAGAAGAAAAAAAAAGTCAAAAAGAAAAAGAAAGGAGGAAAAAGTAGAAGGAAAGAAGAGAATAAAAAGAAGAAAAGGGAAGAAGAAAGAAAAGAGAAGAAGATGGAAAAAGAAAAAAGAAGATGGAAAAAGAAAAAAGAAGAAGATGAAAAAGAAGATGAAAAAGAAATACAAGGAAAAGAGAAGACTAAGAAGAGAAGAAAATGAAGAAAAGAGAAGAAAAAAGAAGAAAAAAGAAAAAGGAGAATTACAAGGAGGAGGTGAAGGAGGTAGCCTCTGAAGTAACAGAAAGGGTCATTGAAGAGAAGGAAGGAAACAGACAAGTACAACCTAGGAGGTTGAACCAGGGCACCAAAAAGAGTGTAGGTAGAATGCAGCGATATACACCGTATAGAAGGAGAGATGACCATATGTGCAAAAACACACACATATATATACCTTTAGTAAAAGACGTCTACAAGAGATAGGTATATACATGCATAGAAAAAAATATAGAAATTCCCGTAGAGACACAAGTCAAACAAGATACAGCAAAAGTATGTCCATTCCCCCGAAGGTCACTTATGTCCTACGCCAGTGAGCGTGAGGACGAGAAGGGGAAGAATGAGGGGGCACTCCAAGAACAGAGGTAACCAAGGAAGGACATAGTTAAAACATCCTAACAACATAAAAGAAGAAGTTACGACAGTAACTGAGGCAAAGACACAAAGACAAAGTCAGGAAACGGCAACACAGAGCCACAGACTAGGAAGTGCAAGGCAGAGCCCACTATAGGAATACAAGTGCAACTCTCCAAGAATCGAGGCCACGACGGAGGAAGGGTGCCAGCAGGTGGTAGTAGGAGAAGCAATGAAGAAGCAGCAGCAGCATGTGGAAGTCCATCATGAAAAAAAGAGAAGAAAAAAGAAAGAGAAACAAAGAGAAGAGAAGTAAAGGAAAGGAAAGAGAAGAGGAAAAGAGTAGAAGAAAAAGAAGAAAAGAGATGAAGAAGAAAAGATGAAAAAGAAGTGACGAAGAAAAGGAAAAGACAATGAAAAGAAAAGACAGAAAAAAATGAACAGAAGAAAATGAAAAAAGAAAAGAGAAAAAGGAAAATAAAAGAGACAAAGAAGACTAAAAGAGAAGAACAGAAAAAGAAGAACAGAGAAAAAGTGAAGAAAAAGAAAAGAGGAAGAGAAAAAGAAGGAGAAGAATAAAAGGGAGAAGAAAAGAAAGGAGAAGGGAAAGGAAAGGAGAAGAAGACCAACACTACCAGGGAAAACGATGGGCAGGGGGAAGCTTAGAGCAACAGATAGTCTATTATGACAATTACACATTGCCCAATTTATTGAAGCAGGGGGAAACAGGAAAGAAACCTGACCAACCCTTCATGGAAACTTGAGGAAAGATAGGAAGAGAGGGAAAACCCAGCCTCTTGAGAAAAAAAAGAATACCATACAAGGATCCTAACAATCAAGGGGACTGGTGTCCCAGTGGAAGAGAACTGAAGAACAGCAGACACAGCAGCTACCCCACAGGTGCGATAGCAGAGATGGATATAAAACAAGCATTTACAATGCAATGGTCTCGCCTTTTGCATAAGTTGGAGCTATTGGTATTGTAAATGACAAACTTTTTTATTTATGGGTTGGTTTTGAAAACAGATAAATAAATGGCATAGTCATTTACAATGCCAATAGCTTTAGCTCTCGCAAAGGCGAGACCTATTGCATCCACCCACACACACACCCACACACACCCACACCCACCCCCACCCCCACCCCCACCCCCACCCCCACACACACACACACACACACACACACACACACACACACACACACACACACACACACACACACACACACACACACACACACACACACACACACACACACACACACACACACACACACACACACACACACACACACACACACACACACACACACACACCATCCTTTGGTGAATATGTAGTGTTGGAAGGGGTCGACAGGGGGCACAGCGGTGGGGAAACGAATGGGACGGAGGGCAAAAGGGGCACAAAAGGGAAAAAAACGAGTGGCGCAGAAGGGCACAGAAAAACGAGTGGCACAGAGGGCAGAAGGGCACAAAAAAACGAGTGGAACAGAGGGCACAAACAACGAGAGGAGCAGAGGGCAGAAAGGCACAAAAAAAAGAGGGAAACGAGTGGAACAGAGGACAGAAAGGCACAAAAAAAGAGTGGAAAACGAGTGGCACAGAGGGCAGAAAGGCACAAAAACGAGTGGCACAGAGGGCAGAAGGGCACAAAAGACGAGAGGAGCAGAGGGCAGAAAGGCACAAAAAAACGAGTGGAACAGAGGGCAGAAGGGCACAAAAACGAGAGGGGCAGAAAGGAACAAAAAAAGAGGGAAAACGAGTGGAACAGATAACAGAAAGGCACAAAAAAGATGGAAAAACGAGTGGCACAGAGGGCAGGCAGAAAAGCACAAAAAAGAGGGAAAAACGAGTGGAACAGAGGACAGAAATGCACAAAAAAAGAGGGAAAAACGAGTGGCACAGAGGGCAGAAAGGCACAAAAACGAGTGGCACAGAGGGCAGAAGGGCACAAAAGAGCCACACACCGACCCACACACACACAATTCTTTGGTGAATATGTAGTGTTGGAAGGGGTCCACAGCGGCGGGGAAACCAGTGGGACAGAGGGCAAAAGGGGCACAAAAGGGGAAAAAAACGAGGGGCACAAAAAAAACCGAGAGGAACAGAGGGAAGAAAGGCACAAAACACGAGGGAAAAACGAGTGGCGCAGAAGGGCACAAAAAAACGAGTGGAACAGAGGGCAGAAAAAACGAGAGGAGCAGAGGGCAGAAAGGCACAAAAAAAGAGGGAAAAACGAGTGGAACAGTGGGCAGAAAGGCACAAAAACGAGTGGCGCAGAAGGGCACAAAAGACGAGAGGGGCAGAAAGGCAAAAATAACCTGCCTCGTGAGGAATCTAGCTGGGCGTGCGGGGGATGGTCTTCTCGTTCTCCGGATGAAGCTGAAGCGCCAGTTACAGGACATGCAGCCGGACCCCTACTCCGCGGCCCTGTAGAAAACAGCACGTGCAAGAGATGCCATGAGCGAAAGACTCGCCACGGCGTGCGCGCAACACTCACCCAGTCTGTCTGTGATTGGCTGCTTCATGTAGCAGGCGGCTAGTGATTGGTCCACGCCTGCTGCCGGGGTTTTGCAATTGGACTGTAGAGTCACACGTGACCAGGGGGAGTCACGCGCTTTCCGGGAACCCGCCAGGTAGGACATAAACAAAACAAACCCAAGGAAAGAAGCATGGAGGGTCTGGGGCAGCGGAAGCAGCAGCTGAGGGGGTGAAGAGCATCACCGGAGAAGGGCAGACCAACAGCAAGTGAGTGCAAGGGGGAAGAAACAGAAAATGATATTTTGGGAGGGTGAAAGGGACCTGCCGCCAACGAGACTATTGTTGCCCTGTTTACTTCCAAGTGAGACAGACCTGGGCACGAGCCGATTCAGGTCCGAGCACACTGTGAAGCGCGTTCACAGACCAAAATCGGCTCGTGCCCGGACCAGAATCGGCTCGTGCCCAGGTCTGTCTCCCTTGAGAGGCATCACGGCAACAATAGTTTCTCGTTGGCGGCAGCGCTTCGCGCTGCAACGCCAGCGAGACCTAAAAAAACACATAGGGAGGCAACAGCAGTGACTGTACCCCAAAGTAGATAGGTTGAACATCAAAAGGAGAAAAACACAGACAAAAGAAAAAGTTATATACCTTTGGTAACAATGTATCTGGTAGAGACATAGTCTAGCTGCAGATTCCCTAGCTTGTGAATTCTCACCAGGTGTCAGACTGGATCCGGAATTTTTTTCTCTTTTCTCAGAAGTACCTTTGCGCGCCAAAGGGCAGCGCTGCATGGCTTCGTACAACGTCAGCTCTGAATATGACATCAGTGGAGCCATATAAGTCCCCTCCGGCGGGCTGACAACAGCTCCTTCTGTGAAACTTTCAGGGCGGAACACGAAGACACATAAAAACTGTCTGTGGAAACAGTGTGCTAAAAAAGAGGAAAATATTTACAACAACAAACGAAAAGAGGATAGAAGGGTATGATAATACCAGAGAAGACTCTTGAGGAAAAGGCCAAAGTGTCAATGAAGCACAAGCCATGTAGAACAGTGTGCAGAGGCGCATGACACAGTACACAAGAAAAACACCTCCTACTCCCTTAATCCTATACCAGGAGGAAAGGGTGGAACTCCTTTGACCCTATACCAAGAGGAAAGGATGGAAAATAAATCAATATAAGGTTAATGAGACCAGACCAGCAGATCCGGAGAACCCCACCTCAACAGAAGAATAAGGAAAAAAGGAGGACCACTCCCATGCCAACGGTCAGTCAAGCAGGAAGCAAGTTAACTGAAAACATCAAGACCAGACCTTAAGGTAATTTGCAGAGCGGGGAGGATGGGCGAGGCATTAAGTAATCTGCGGCTAGACTAGATTCTTTAACTTGTGAATTAAATACCATAGCCATAGTCTCTAGGAGGAGGGTCTGCGAAACAGTCCCACAATAGGAGCAGGAGGACTGGCTGACCGAGATTGAAGATCAGCCACACCACAGTGGGAGAAGATGGGGGGGAATGAGAGAGAGCTCTCTTTTAAAGGTGGTAACAACCACAACAAAAATGCAAGTAAGATGAACCAAGAGTCTGGAAGGCAACCTTAATATGGCAATCAGGGGAATATGCTCAAAGGCAACCTTTTTGACCACACTGCCCCTTTCAGCCATTGGACGAGTAGCAGTGTAAAAAATGGTGGTCCTCCCCCGGCTCCTATACTACTTGGCCAATCTGCTGGTCATAGTACCCCCAGTCACTTTCCACACACTAGACACTGTACTTTCGGACCTTGTTTGGGGAACGGAACGGGACGGCACAAGGTGAGCCTTAAAAAATTACAGCTAGAGACATGTAAAGGGGGATTAGGGGTACCGGACTTTTGGCCGCAATATTACGCATGCCAATTGCAATGGCTGTCCTAGTGGACAGCGGGCCGCAACCTGCAGGAGATCGGATATACTGCACAGAACATTGACCAGGGAACCCTACACACATTATTACTACCACAGTATAAAATACCCTCAAACGTGCCACCTCTGCTGCGTACAGCAATGCTGCGCTGGAGGAAAGCGCTGCAATATACATCCCCCCTCTGCAGGCAACATACCACTACTGGGGATCCCGCTACCAAATGGAAGGCTTACGAGGTGCAAGATTAAGGCGTGGTCAGACGAAGGGGTAGACATGGTAGGAGCATTATTCAACAGCCCAATTTTAATGGATCATGAGAACTTTGTACGAGAAACATCTATACATGTTACCCGCGGTGATATTGCATTATGTAAAGAAACATTGGGCCCCCCAGAGGGAGGAACCCCAAACACACAAATTAGTTAAATTCCTATATTACATGGGACAGGGACGCCATTTTATCAAATGGCTATATTCGGGCGCATGCAACGGTGCCCCTCGAAGTCCTGCGGGCTAAATGGGTGGAAGACGTGGGTCAGGAAATATCAGACAGAGAATGGGCTAATATACTGGAATACCCCAAAAAAGTTACCCAAAATGCAAAATTCAAATGTATTCAATGTATAGTCCTACATAGGGCCTACCTCACGCCACGCCGCCTACTGCGGATGCTCCCAAATACGCAACGTCAATGCCCTAGATGCCAGTTGGAGGAAGCAGATTTAACACATGCTATGGGCATGCGCAGGCCTGAGCCGGTTTTGGGGGATGTCCAACGTCACATAGAGGCAGCCACAAGCCTTCATATTGTGGACTCTGTGTTGGAGTGCCTGTTAGGCCTATACAAACGCCCCGCCTCACATAAGGTCCAACTCCGAATCCCTGACCTCGCACTCATCTTAGCCAAAATATCTATAACCATGAGATGGAAGTCATCAAAACCTCCTGCGACATACACCTGGCACAGTGAAATGCTACGCTGGGGTAGAGCAGAAAGTGCTGCTAAATGTCAAGAGGAGGCCCGTGGGCTGCGGAAAAATCTGACATCCATGGAATGGGATATCATGTTAGAAGCCTTTAAAAGTATAGACCCAGATATCACACCTAGTACCCCGAACACACAATAGACAGCTCTGACCCACGGGCGCACAAGAGTATACTTTATAAAGGATTGGGCTAAGGGACACGATCAATACACCACAGAGGGATATGCAAGTTGCATTCGGACGTAAACTATATATTAATATTGTGAAGCTTGCTGTGACATAGTTGGGAGGGGGAGGTGAAGTGGGAAGTTTGTATCATATAATATTTGCCTACATTCCAGATATCTGAGTAATTAAGGAAAAGTATAATGTACATGTACGAAATAAGATTCTGTAACGACCCAGTACCTAATTACGAAACATTGTCGCTTGTAACTATATAACATCAAACTGTACAAATTGTAATGTAAAGGCTCTGTTATTGCCAATTGTGATGAATATAAATGAAAACCAATAAAGTATGTTATAAAAAAAAAAAAGATGCACCAAGAGTAAGGAGCATGTTTCTTCAGGCATAGTGGTACCAAAGTACAGGCGCCCCCTGTTGTAATCCAATTACAAGGAAGATAAGCATGGATCCAATTGAACAAAAGACTAATTGGCCCCACTGGAATGTGGAAGCATAACCACTAGAAGGGGCAGAGGGCTCTGCAATGTATACAATAGAGGACTGAGCCACCAGACAAACTAAACAGAGGATGGCATCTATCTTAGATGAAAGAGCGTGGCCACCAGAGGAGCCAAAGCAAACCACTAAGTGGAAAGAAAAAACAAGATATTAAGAACAGTGCGAATGGACCCGTCAAAGCACAACAAATTAATTAAGTGCCCTACCACCAGGTGGAAAAGAAAGACCAAGGGCCAAAAAAGAGGAACAGACAACCCAGGCTAGAAAAACCGAGTATGAGGGAAAAGAGGCAAAATCCTACACAAAATCATGTGATAACAGTTAGAATGCATTATGTGAACTCCCAAGCTACACTACAAATGGGTATGAAAGAACATATGAGGCACCGCCCTGATAAGGGCAACAGAAAAAGGGCCATCAGACACAAACTCTTTAATCAAAGCAGGGGATGGCCCTAGAAAACGAGGCATACACCAAACGAAGAAAAAGGAGTTCCTTCAAGGAGAACGATAAGTCCTGTGTCCTTCTTTCCCTTTTCCTCTTTCTCTTTTTTTAAAATTAGTTATTATTATTAATATTTTTTTTTTCTAGGAGACCGAAAGAGATGAACAACGCACAGCCGCAAGGCCCACATAACAGAATATATCGAAAGGGCGTAAATGGATATATGAAAAATCTATGCAGGTAATGCATGCCACAGCCTGATAATAGATTGCAATGCTCAAAGGCACGCCGAGAACGCCCGAGTACCAGTGATAGAAAGTGGGAAAGGGGGAAAAATGACAAAGCGGGGGCTACAACACAAGACAAAACTGCCTACTAGAAAAATCTCAACAGGCACATACTCCCCAAGGGGAAAACATGAAAGATTGCGCTTGTCAAAAAGCACTTATCGATACCTAGACCTAGGTGGTCAACAAGAAGGTATGACTGAGTATTCTAGAATCAACCAATGGGATAGCCAGGAGAAAGACTCCCCACAAGACAGATGAGGGAAGCAATCCCAATGGAACATGAGATACATATAGAACACAAGGACCGCTAAACATAAGTGAGGCAAGAAGAACAGATCACACAATGGCCGGAAGGCAGGGATAACAGGTCATGCAACAACCATGAGGGAAGGAAAACAGATCACGCAATGGCCGTGAGATCAGGCAGAAGGAAAACAGGAAAACCTATGCCATTCCACAATCGAATGCGAACCAGACCCACCCTGCTGATTGTCCGCATCGATGAGGACGGTTAAACACCTGGGGTTTGCCGTATAAATCCCAACATCAGTAACACTAGAGGTACAAGGCAGCACCATTGAATCCCATAGCTTAGGAACAAGTCTCCACGAAGATCGCCAATCCTACCTCTAGCTAGGAGAGGTGGCATAACGCAATACTGGGCTAAACACCTAAGCCGGCAAGGTGGAAACAGCGGAAAAACAATCAATCGAAGGGCGACGTTGAGCCTGAGGTAATACGGAAAAAACCTCCTCAAGAAAACACATCACAACTGTAACAATCAAAGAGTAGAAGGAAACAACTCCAAAGGAATGTAGAGCAAAAACTGTGTACCATTGATACGTGATAAAACTCCAAGGGGAGAAAAGAGTCTGCCATAGGAACTGCAACCAAGAAACAAGGTTTCCAACACCATGAGAGGACAGGATAGCAAGTCCTGCGCTACAATCAAGGAACAGAAGAAAGGGAAATAAGTCCATATGGCCAATATCACATTAGTATAAAGGAAATCATGTGATAAAGGATCCACACAACAGGAGAATCCAACAAACCCCACCGGCCAGTAGGGGAAGACCCCAGGCAGGGTCTCAAGACTGGCAGCCCCAGGAGACCAGGACAGAAATACTGATTTGGTGACTGATGCCTCAAAACGCACATAACAGTGCTGCAATAACAAGGGAAACAAGCATTGAAAATGCAATAGGTCTCGCCTTTGATTAAGTTAAAGCCATTTGCGTTGCTAATGGTATTGTATAGCAAAGCAAATGGCTTTAACTTAATGAAAAGCGAGACCTATTGTATTCGTAATGTTTTTGGTTTTTTTTGCGAGTTGTTCCGACTGCATGCATTGTACCTGCCAAACCCAGCCGTATTCCTCAGAGAGTTGGTGAAACGGCTGCCGTCATTCCTTCTCATGAGAACGAAAGTGGCTTGCTAGTGACTACAGTGCACCGAATGGAGTATGGTAGTAAGAAGGGGAAAATAATCTGTTAAATTATGTGACCTGTTGTGAAAGATTTTTACCCCAGAGATGTTTGTTTTACAAGAATGCCATTACAGTGCAGCGCCAAGCACTCATGGTAATAACACACCTTCGTGTTAATTGCAAAGTGATGCAAAGTTTTATATTTACCAGTTTTCAATCAATCCTTATCTTGGATATTTTGCAATAATGAAACGCCGAGGTTAGCCGTTTCATGGCCTGCATCTGTGTTACTCAAGATAAAACATATAGAACGCAGGCTTTGAAAACAGTTTATCTTTCCATATGTACTCTCGAGAAGAGCCGCAATCTCTCCAACTTTTATCTCTTCAATACAGAACTAATGCTGTAGTCTGATTGTACCAAGCTTCAATGTGCTCATGCATGTAAACTCGGTCATGCACAAAGGTGCGCTGGCTATATGTGTAGTGTGAATGTTTAACCTGCTGTATTGCACTGCAAGCATGGGGAATAAATGAGGGCTTATATCTAGGCAGTAGAAGAAACCTACAAAGAGAACTTAATTTCCTATCAACCATCTGCACAGAAAGGGACGTCACTGGATTTCCGATCATCCATCGTACAGGAAGTGACACAACTGATTTTGGTTTCCTGCCCACGGCACCCTGCACTACTCCTCTTTCCCACAAACTACTTAATGGCAGCTGCAAAACCGATGATGAAAGGATGCGTGCAGCAGGCACAGCTGCGCCTATCTGCACCTGCACCATGTCCAGCACCAGGGACCCTGGTTCTGTCCCAAGCCCCGCTACCGTGCTGCACTCCTCTGTGCATTCAGGCCTGGCTGCCGCTCACCGCACTGCTGCCACACTGCACCACACAACGTTGAACGAGAGTTGACGTGTCTCCTGCAAGTTCTTATGATCAACCACTCCTATGCCAACAGCATCCAGCAGCCCACTTGCCAATAGCTCAAACTCGCGAAATGCGAGACCTATTGCATCGCAAATGCTTGTTTTTTCAACTATAGGAATTATAGGAAATTAAAGAGAAGAACTTTTTAATTAAAGAAAAATACAATTTACTCTTCATCACCAAATTTGTTTGTAGAGCCCCAAGAGATACAGTGGAGCAGATCTGCCACAAAGTACAATAATACAAGCATTTGCAATGCAATTGGTCTCCCATTAGTGAAAGTTGGAGTTAATGGTATTGTAAATGACAATGTCTTTTGTTTATGGAGTGGATGTATGTAGTGTGGAGTTTAATTATATGGATTGGATTGAACTTGTTAGTTGTGAAATTGTGTGGGGTGGAATAGTGTGTATGTATTTGTGTAGTGGAATTATGTGGATAGTAATTATGTGGATAGTAATTATGTGGTATTAAATTAGCTGGAATTATGTAGAATGGGATTGAGTGTTATGGAGTGTAAATATGTGTATTGGTATGTTGTCTTGTGGCGTGGCATGTAGTGGAATTTAATTATGTGGTGAGCTGTTGAATTGTGTGACAAGATGTTGAATTTTGAGGTGTGGATTGGATGCATTTGTTGTGTAAGTGTGTTGATTTGAATTATATGGTTTGTTGTTGAATTATGTGGTGCAAAATGGAAATGTGTGGAGCTGAATTACGTGGTGTGGAACTGTGTGGTATTTTGAGTGAAATTATGCTGATGGGAATTATGCGGCATGGTGTGGAGTGTATTAGTATGGATGGTTGCTATGTGGCATAGTGGTTTTATGTAGGATGTAATTATCTGGTATTTAGTAGAGTGTAATTAGGTGACAATGATTAACATGCACGTATGTGCAAAGGCTATATTGAATGTACTTTATTATCCTTTATGAATAACGGTAAAAACAGCTGCAGGAGGACTGTCAAAATTATATGCGTTTGCAGGGCCTGTTTTAGCCTTAGTAAGTTGTTGGATGCAAAGTTACCAGACAGAAACCGCCACAACATTTCCAAAAAGTAAATGAACACAGATCCTGGAGATGCTGCCAGAAAGAGTACTTAAATGAAGGGTTTCAGGTGATATTACAATTTGGATGCAGCACTTTAAACCATCCCTTGCCCATGACTTGGGAAATAAAAAAATGTTAACATAATTTAGGTGGTGAATACAGATTTAATGAATAAAGCTTCAGCAGCATTTCAAATGTTTAACCTCTTCAATGACCGTGACGAGCTGGTCTCGTCATGGGCCGCGGTTGCGCTGTGCCCATGACGAGACCAGCTCGTCATAAACCCCGCCCGCTAATGCAACGGCCGGCACAGGGCGGGGAAAGGGGCGGGCACTGAAGGGGTTAAAAATGCAAACTCTAAACATGTAACAATAAATCTCGCCGAGCGAGCAGCGCATGCGCTGCCACGCTAGGCGAGACCTAAAAAGGAGGGGGGGGGGGCAAGTTAAGGGTCTGGCCCTCCCTGACTAGCCTGGAACCTACTTAGAGCTGCATCTACTCGGGCTCCAAAAAGATGAGCCCCGTCAAATGGCATGTCAAGCGAGGCTGACTTTGACAGTTTCTGAAAATCCGGACACCCGAAGCCAGGTGTGCTGGCACAATGCCACAGCAGATGCCATGGCTCGACCAATGGAATCGGTGGTGTCCATTCCACACCTGACAGCAGTTTGACCACCTGGCGACCATCTAAAATCAACTGGTTCAACTTGCCCTTGTTGACCTCTGGGAACAAAGGTAAAAGTTGCGCCGAGGGGTCCCACAAGGCATGTAGAAAGCGTCAGAGGATGCAAATCGTGTTGTTAGAGCATAACGCCGCACTAGAGGAGGAAAACAACATGTTTTCCGCACAAATTCTGCCTCCTGGACTACTTGGCAAGGGGGAATGGGGAAGGTTCTCCATCTCAGGGGACGCCATAATGGCCTGGAGCACGAAACTTTGGTGGGTCAGCTGTCGAGTAAGGCAAGCGGAGTACCCTGGGGCATGGCTGTATTTGTGGGCAATAGTACAGTCCACTGGCTCACCTGACTCAGGTTTTGCCCATGTCCCCGATAAAATATCAGAAAGTGCCTCGCAAAAGGGGAGTACAGGTTCAACCCCCAACTAGCCGGGATGAAGGACCTCAATGAGAGGGTCTGTAGCCTTCTCCACTGTAGGTAGAGTTAGATGTATGACATCAGACACTCTTTTTAAAACTTCTGCCAAAGAAGAACTGGCTTCCGAGGCAAGGCCAAGGGGCGATAATAGAGTGGAAGAAGGGGATGAATCTAGCCCACACGCTTCACGCAGCTCGGCAATCCAGCTGTCAAACATAGAATGTGCCATAAGCACTGGCTGCTCTAAGGGGGCTATCCCCTCATGTCCTTCCCTCAACTGGCCTTGTGAAACATCCACAGAAACCATTAGTGCCGAACACGGCTCCATAAATGGCATCAAAACCGCGCCGACATGGCGCCGTATTGACGTCCGCATTGGAAGGAGGAAAGGCGCTGGTCAATGTTGGCTCAGATGCAAGAAGCAGAGGCGAAGCTGACCCTATGAAATGCACAGTCATGTTGTGCACTGACTCCGGCCTGGGAGTCCTTCGGCGCAGTGGAAATAGACACTTGCAGGGCGCCCAACGTCGCGTCGGAGTCAACCAACGTCACTAGTGGAAGCCCCAAAGTGCAGTGCACCAATGCCTTAGTGTCCGAGACTCGAACCGCCACCGAGGGCGAAACCGCTGGCGATGGCGCAGTTACTACCCCTACAGCCTCCTTGGGGCCGGCAGGCGCTCCAGAGGGATAAAAGGGCCCACAGACAAGATGGAGAGCATTGTAGTACTCCTGCATCTGGTTCCGGGTCACCCCAGCTCCAGGAAAAGCTGGGAGGCGCGGGAGCAATGCTCGAGCGGAGGTAAAAGTCTCCGCGATCCACATCGCAAGTCGAAGGCGCAAGAGAGGGCCGGGACTGCGATCTCTTGTGGCACAGCTTACTGTGAGATGTAGCCAGAGACTGGGACTGCTGCCATTGACCACAGGGTGAAAAGCGGCGCTCACGGGAATGACCACTGGACCAGGAGGGTGACAGACACCACGAGGAGCTGGAGGCCCGCGACAACTGCACAGTCGAAAGTTTCATGCGCCGCAGCGCCTTCGGCTTCAACCACTGTCAGGCATCACACTTGAACATCGTGATGCTCGCCCAAGCCCCACATACAGATTGAATGTGGGTCCATACCCACATCTGGTGAGCACAGGACCCACAGGCCTTAAACCCAGAGGGCATAGGAATTTAGCACACTGTTTCAGATGAGAAAAGTTTGTCAGAGTAGGCCAAAAAAGGCCAGAGATATGCTACTTCGGATCCGCATGCAGTGCCGAAAAAGAAGAAACTGACGTCAGCACCCTAGAGCAGACTTATATGGCTCCACTGACGTCATATCCGGAACTGACGTCCTACTGACCCATGCGGCGCCACCCTCCGGTGCGCAGAGGTACTGCTGAGAAAGAAATTCCGGATCCAGTCTGATGCCTAGGGAGAATTCACAAGTAAAGGAATCTGCAGCTAGATGTCTCTATCAGATACACCAGACTGCAGAAGATAAGCAGCATCCTGGGCACAATAGAGGAGAAAAGGGGGAGGCACAGAAGAAACCAGGGCCCAGGGGTAAATCAGAGTAATAAGCCAACAAGATGCTGATACCATGAGGGCATCAGGAAGGAGTCGTCGTGGAACCCTACCCAAAGGAACATAATTAGTAGGAGCAAATCCATGTATCTCACCAATTAAAACAGAAGAAAGAGAAGGCCACACCTCAGAGGGTCAAAGACCCGGAACAAAAGATAGCCAGGCCAAGAGTTTGCCTGTCCGTGGTACCAGTGGCGCTCATATGGATGGGGCAGAGTATCGAAGAATTGAGTCCCTATAAGGGCTACTAATATCCGCACATAACAGGAAACATGCATTTGGGTAGGAAAATAAAGCTGCAGAAAGAAGCTGTAAGAACAGACCCCCACGAGACCGCAAAGCAAGATGGGCTTCAGATGGCTGGAGACCAAAACTGTCATTAGCAGCATAATTGAAAAGAAATGTACCTGCAGGAAGCAGGAACACGACACCGGGTGTAACCCTGGATTGAAGGAGAGAATACTCTGCTCTGTGAAGGCAGACAAGAGTAAAATCAAGGGGAAACAAACTGTCACGACAACGTTAGTACAACAAATAGTTATGACTCCGCACCATCAGGACAATTTCTGAACTGGCATAAGGCTGAGTTGGCATGTGCCCCAAAAAAGGGAGGCGCCATCAAAAGCATGTCAAATAAAGTAGTTTGGCCAGCCTCCGAAAACCTAGAAGTATGTAACCATGCACGCCGACATACAGCTATGGAAGAGGCCATAGCCCGACCAACAGAATCGGTGATATCCATACTACAGCGGATACTAAGAGTGGCAGCTTGCTGCCTATCACGAATTAGGGAAACAAGAGCATGCCGTGCTTCCTCCTGAAGTCATGGCAAGAGGCGCTCTGCTGAGTCCCACAATGCATAGGAGAAGCAGGCGAGAACACAAGAAGTGTTCAGAAAGTGCAGGGCAGCGCCGCTAGAAGAAAAAATAAGCCTTCCAAAAGCATCAAATATCCTGGCCTCTCTCTCCGGAGGGACAGGATGGAAAACCATCATTATTTTGGGTAGCCAAAGCAGTCTGAATGACAAAGCTCCTAGTAGAGCTTGTCTAAGTAGACAGAGGACATCCCCAGGGCTGGGCGATGCCTGTGAGAATAGAGCTATCCACAGGGTCCCGGTTTCAGGTTTAGTCCAAGTGCCCATTAGGAAATCAAAAAGAAAGTCACTATAAGGAAGTACAGGCTCAACGTTAGACTGGTCAGGATGTAGAATGGTAAGTAAAGGGTCTGTTGATGATTCCACAGAAGGAAGTCGTAAATCCAGTATGACTGAAGCTCGAGTGAGCATGTCTGCCATACTTACTCCGTAGCCAAACTAGGAGACAGGATGCTGGAGAAGATTCCAAGCCACTGGCATCACCCATGTCAAGTAATCAGTTAGACAGCATAGGAGGTGGAGCAGTCTCTGAAATGGGAGGGGGACACAGCACACCGTTGTAGTACTTCACAACCATGGACGTCAGAAGGAAAAACCAGATGCAGACACCGAAGCCGGTCAGCGACAAGGTTACGCCTCGACGTCGGGAGGAGCACTGATTGGCGGAAAAGGAACCACTATGCAGGCCGGAAAACAAGAGTCGACGCCAACATCAGAGTCGACAGACCTGAATCAAGAGCCAAAGGTGGGAGCTTCGGCGGGCTGTGCACTGGCGTCGCTAAGGTGTCAAGACACAGGAGATTGACCTAAAGTCGGCGGAAAACCAGCCAGCGGGGTCACAGGCATGACCATATGCACTTCTGTGGGGCTCGAGGGTGCTTCAGAGGGTGGGGACAATCCAAGAATAGAATGAAAAGTTTGAGAATATTGTCTCATCTGGGTCAAAGCAGCCCAAGGATATGTGCGGAGATGCGGGACAGACCCTGCAGAAGCGTGGGGACAAGAAGAATGTGACAAAGGCCGGCGGCAGCGCAACTTCGACCGCCGATGCTGAGACTTGCCTCCATACGTCGAAGGAGAATGACGCCAGCGGGAACAGCTTTTAGAGCAGACATGCAGTCAGTCGGTAGAGAAAAAAGGAGATCAAGGATGATGAGAAGACCTTGATGACTGTGACAACCGCATTGCAAGGAGCTTCATTTGACGTTCTCTTTGCACCTTTGGTCGGAGTTGGTGACAGCAGTCACTCTCTTCGGAGTCATGGTGCTCACCCAGGCACCACATCCAAACCGAGTGCGGGTCCGAGGCAGACATTTGTTGTCCACAGGACTCACAAGGCTTGAACCCCAATGACATTGAAGAAGGGAGAATTATGGGCACACTGCTCCGTCGATGAAAAAATGTCAAGTAGGCCAAAAATGTCCGGAACTGCAGTGCGGATCCGTATTAGCGTGGAAAAGAAGGACCTGACATCAGCGCGTCAGGGGAGGGTTTATATGGACTCTGTTGATGTTATACTGGGAGAAGATGTTGCTACGGAGTCGTTCAACCCCCTCTACTGAAGTACAGAGGTACTGCGGGCAAAGTTTTCGGATTCAGACTGGCGCCTGGGGAGGATTCTAGGATAAGGAATCCACAACTTGATGTCTCTAAAAGTTAGCAGATGCTGGTCCCAATAACTGTGGGGACCCCTGGCACCCTCACAACCTTTTTCCACCAGAGAGAGAGACATGAAGAGGGTGAGGAAGGTGGAGTAATGCGGGATTGCTACTGGACCATTGGGGAGACCCAATTCCCTGTGAACCCTGGGTGCTCAAATCAGGAATACAAGCCGGCTTGTAGGCTTAACTCGCCCATAGTGAATGCTGACCTGTTGACGTGGATCAAGTAACCAGCAAATTCACAACTAGTCATGGGGGCGGTTGCCATTGCCAACATGGGTAAACCAAGGAACAAACCGATGGGCACAATGCCAGAGATGAGAGAACCCTCACCGCCCCCAATAGGGGGAGTGGAGATTCAGGACCTTCCTGAAGTCTCAATATATGTACATTTCGATAAAGTTCCTGTTGCTATAGAGGACACTAGGTTCACACTTCAACAAGACATCAGTGCAGTGTCGGTGGGCCTAGACTTACTGCAGGCAGAACATAGCAAGCTAGCAGACCGCATCAAGGAAACAGAAAACCCAGTTGGGGAGCTCCAACCTAAACAGAAGGCAATGGCCCACAAAATAGAGGATATTTCTGAAAGGGTGAGCATACTTTCAAGGGATGGCCGAAGATGCGGAAGGTCGCAACTGCCGCAACAATATCAGAGTGGTGGGGCTTCCTGGGGGAACAGAAGGGAACGACAGTGACAAAACTGGCTCTGGACAGAGGTCGCCCCCAATCATCTTACACCATTTTTTGCACTGTAGAGAGCTCACGGGGGGATGGCCTGCCCGTTGGCGCATGAACGCCCACCCCGCCCTGTGATGGCGAGGCTCCTGCATTACAGGGACATAGACATTATCCTCCAGAGAGCACGCGCCAGTGGCCCTTTTGAGTTGGCCAACAGAAAGGTCTCAGTGTTCCTGGATTTCACAGTAAGCATCCAGGTGCAATGTCCATCGATCCTCAAGGTTAAAAAAGCCTTCTGTGAAAAAGAACTGCAATGGTCACTGATGTTTCCTGCTAAACTAAGATCATTCTAGACGGCAACGCTGACTTCTGTGAAACCCCAGATGCGGCATGGACATAGTTGGAGGTCTACTGAGCAGGATCGCTACTCCCCAAGGCCCGGGCCATGCCCAAAGCACCTAGATATTGACCTAGAAAACGGACCAGAGGCACCTCTCAAGATAAATCCCTGAAGAAACCGTCCTCCTCTGAGACAAAGGCTGAAAGGGCAGCAGTGCTGCTAGCAGAAGGGGAGATAAACACAACAGACCAATGTTTAGCTTGGCTCTACATCAGATCATAGATCACTAGCCTCAGCAACATCGAACCCTAAGGGGAGGGCATACCTTGTGTGATTCCCCCAAACTGCAAAAGTCTTACTATGAAATGGTGACGTTGGAACTCATGGCTGCCAGGCTGCTTTTAGGGATTCCAAAACATCAGTCGGTGTCCAAGTCTCTCCCCTTACTCCACTGGCTCCCGGTCAAAAAAGGGTTATGTTCAAATCCCTGTGCATAGCCTTCAAAGCCCTCCATTCTGAGGGAGCAGTTTCTATTAGGCAACTCTTCCATCGTTGTATCCCTGCCAGAAACCTAAGGTCTGCCTCCCAGGCTGATCTGATTGTCCCCAAGTTTAAGAGAGCTACCTGGGGAGGCAAGAGTTTTGCAGTTACAACTGCTAAACTATGAAATACTATGCCACTTACCCACAAAACTTCAAAAAATCTGCTCACCTTTCGTAAAGCGCTTAAAACCTGTTTTTTTAATAATTAGTCTAATATGCTTTTCCACTTCTCGGGAGCCTCACTGATGTCTGGTGTTTTTCTACCCTTTTCCCCCAGGAGTTTCAGCGCCTAGACACCCGCGGGTAGTAGTGCGCTTTAGAAATCCTAATTTCATTTCATTCATTTTATTTCGTGTAGGGCAAGTAAATAGGAAACTACTTTGTTTGATTGATGTGTTTCCCGCACAAAATAGAGGACAAGAGTATGGGGTAGTGAACCATGTCACAAGCCCTGCCCAGGGAGCCAACTGGAGCCCCGTTAAGCCCAGGCACCAATGCCCAGACAGATACTGGGACCTTGGTTGGTACGCCGATTTGGGAGACTACCTTACTTAGCCCGATCCCCATAGGACTGCCCCTGCCAGGCGACTGGAGGTGGCATTCTACTAACGATGTTTTTACTCTTCAAGTTTGGGCGAACAGCCGTTGGCAGACTTCTCTTGGGTATGGCAGTTTGTAGTTGGGGTTGCATTTGTTTGTCTTAGGGGTCACGTCATAGGTTGCTCCTTATGGCGGACAGTGGGCAGGGTGCGGGGGGACTGGGGTTGGCTGCACAGACAGTCTGTACTGTTTGTTTCTATGACTGACCCTAAATACACCTTAACCTTTGTGTTCTGGAATGTTAGGGGAATGGGTTCCGCCTCCAAACATCACAATATACACCAGTACTTGAAGTGACATGGAGCACAGATAGCAATGTTACAAGAGAACCATCGCGAGTGGCGGCTGATCGTTTCCGGCGTAGGGGGCAGGAGCGGCTTTATGCTACCTCCTCCTCAGATTACTCCAGGGGTGCTCTTATATGGATCAGGGTGGGGGACAGCCTTGAAACTCACTCACTCCACTATTGACAAGGAAGGTCAGGTATATATATTGGTCAAGGGCAGGCTATTTGGTAGGGAAGTCACCCTAGGAAGAGTACATGCCCCCAAACCAAGACCAAGTAGCCTTTTTTCTGACATTATCTACCCTGTTGGCGCCTTTAATGACAGATGACCTTGTACTGGGGGAGACTTTCATTGTGTAGCAGATGTTAGACTGGACAGATCTACCACTCCCCTGACTGGGGCTTCAGCACATAAGATTTCACAGGGTCTCAGGAACAGGCTAGTGCACTGGAAACCGTCAGAGGTCTGGACAAACACGAGACTACTCATAATATTCACATATTTACAAACTGCACACCAGGCGTGGCCTGTTTGTTTGCTCGACCAGACTCAGCCCAAGCATTACCCACACAAAATATCTAGGGCGTACACCTTCTGACTATGGTACACCATTGTTGAAGTTCCAATTCATTGAAGAGTGCTCAGAGATACACACCCGGCACCTTAAAACCTTGGCGCTGGAGGACACACCCTTCAGAGACTCACTACAAACAGCCATCTCTGAATTTTGAACATAACCAGGGCTCAGGGAATAACGCACTGTTTGAGTGGGATGCACTTAAAGTGGTGTTGCAAGGACACTGTTTGGGCAGTTGATAGGATTAGGAGGGAGCTAAGTGAGGAACTTTCCATGGCCCCACTGCTTAGAGGCCACAATTAATAAGTAAACCCAAGAAATGTTGAAAAGAAGCATCAATTGTATCTAAATCAATTTTTCATATACTATTGCAATTATCAATTTTACAACAAAAACAAATAAATATCCAGAAATCTTACCAATGTGCGCAGTTTGACAACATTAATTTTCCCAGGAGTCTTGCAAATATTACTCGGAGTCCGTCTTTTATTTATGTTCAAGATATAAAACTTTTTCAATCAGCCAAGCCAATGCGTTTTGCCCCTAAGGACTTCATCGGGGCTATGAAATTTAAAAAACGAAAATATATCACACATGTGTGACATGCATTGATACTGAGATGTTATAATGCAAAATATGCATAATTATTGACACAGTAAATACATGTTGCTCTGATACCCCAAGACTCCCTGCCACTCCATACTGCAAATGACCAATGTATAGTGTCTCTTAGCTATTGGATACTCATTACAGGAAAATTAATTTTACTAATGATTTCCGTACTATTGCACAATAAACCCCCCAAAAAAGTTCCCTGCCTATATACAACCTAAAATCATTCACAGTGAGATGAACACAGCAATATCTTTGGTCATTTTTTACATATTTACCAACATCTTTTCATGTTCAATGCAATCCAGATTTTTGTGAAAGCTCATATTCACCCAACTTACCCATCTATTATATATCCAAATTACACTCAATTGTGTTTTCAATGGAATTTTATGATGGCATAAAGTAGAGCTTCAGCTTCAATGTCTTTAATTGTCTTCCATTTCTCCTGGGTGCTATAGTGCCCCCTAATTCATCTACAATTTAGAAATACAACAAAGTTTCAGCTCCAGGGGAATAATCCCTTTTTCTTATTAAAAAATAATTTCATTAAACATCCTTTATAAAATGTGCAATATTGAAATTCTCAAATAATTTTCCAACCTTTATTATGATTACTGAGTATGTTATTCCAAATTGAAAGAGGGCCTACCTTATTACATAATACTGTCAAAAGAAAAGGCCTTCCTAAATGACTACAAAAAATTAAACTCCTATCTAGTTCCAGTCCCCACCACATAGCTACTAACCTTGCTCCATCGGGTCCCAGAGTCAAGTATGACCGGAAAAGCGCGTAAGACTTGTGCTGTCCAGCAAAAAAATGTTAAAGCAATAGGTGGGCAATCAGTAGTTGTCTTTCATCACGGCTCTTCCCTGGCCCAATTTTGAACGGTTTAACCAATGCTGCAGCTCTTTTAAAAGTCTTGACGCATCTTTCTACATTATGACCTTTCCAAATTATCTTTTCAAAATGCACGTATTTGACAAATATAATCAAATGGAGATCGTTAATCTACCCTCATCATGAAAAACCGAAGTTAAAACAGCTATACCATTTATGGGGTTTGCCATTTCTCGAAACTGTTTCCTTTCCGTTTTAAATTATCAAAGTCTCCTCTCAAATCCATCTAGCATCAACCAATCTGCCACAAATATGGCGTGAGTGTATTCAACCTGTGCATCTGTTTATCGGTAAGGAGAGTTCCCTCTCTAGTCCGTCCACTGTTAGCCATTCATAATGTGACACAGCAAAGTCGGAATATGCAAAGCCAACAACCATTACCTCACACAGCGTGCTCCCTCTTTTGCGACCAATCAACCATTTCTATTAATTTTTCAATTCAGCCGAACCCAGATGGTTTCTTCTCCAGTTCGTACTCTTCATCTAACCAAACCACACGAGTTGAGGCCACTGCTACCAATGGAAATGCTTTCTCAAACCAAATATAAAGTACTAATGTTTTTCTTAGCCCCAATAATGGTGGCTGATCGAAGTTCTGAAGTCTACATGTACTACATTGCACTGTTAGGTTTCTTTGGCATTATAATTTACTAAAGGTCTGTGTACTCTAGATGCGCACACCTAACCCTAATTCTTGTTTTATGGATCGTTTGCACCAACTCAATAGATTTCCTCTATGCAGCAGGCAAAAAGAGGAGCAGAAAGCGCCTTCAACGCAGGTATCAATACGCTGATTTAAAAAACGCCAATTTCACAAATCCCAAAATAATTCATCACAATATGTCCCTATATGCTCTTGTTTCTTCTGGTCACTGAACGTGACCTTGAATACAATATCTACCTGTACACTAGTGAACTATGTTCATATGTCTATCTTCTGAATACCCATTTGTTTGAGTAACACCACCAATATACTTATAAAAAAAGCTATACAGATTGGGCCATATGTAATGGGCAATCACACTATTGACATTGTCTTCTAAACACTCATTTCTTTGTGTGAGACAACCAATATGTTAATACATAGAATACGTAAGGCAATCACACCATTGAAATTGGCCCCAAATGAGACATAGCCCAATACGCCATATGAACATGTATAAAAATAAGATGCATCTACATCTGAGGATGGTTACTACTGCAAGCCTTGTTTGCGACACAATGATCATCTGACACAGATATCCTCCATTATTTCCAATGTATTGCTCTCAGAGCATTAGATTAACACATCCAAACACCATATGCAGTCCCTAGATGGATAATCCAGTAAGAGATTCATCAATCTCTAGTGAGCCTCACTGAAACGGTCACAGTCCTACTTTCATACTAAAATAACCGCATTGTCATGAGACAGTATCTCAAAAAATGAGCTTTGTGTTAATGTATTGTTCCAGCTTCTCAAAGAAATCCCATAAATTATTCCGATTTGAGAATTTATTGTAACTCGTTTTCCCAATTCAGCCCAAACTGTACAGTCCTCAGTCTGCTAATCCACTTAGCTTCTTCCTGTTTTGAGTTTCATTTTCCCTCCCCTCGCATCTCTCTATTCTTTGTACTCCGTGGACCTTACAATCAACATTATTTGAATGAAACTCTCTAACACGCTGGGCTAAAGGGGATCTTACATCTTTGTTCAGGATGGCTCTTCGATGTTACTGAATTCTTAGCTTTAAAACACTCTTGGAGCTGCCAATATAGACTTTGTTACTGTTACATACCACTGCATAAACCACAAAGCAACTGTTACAATTAATGAACTGGTTTATGTAATGTGCTCTCCTAGTGTTGTACTTAAAGGTTTTTATCTTGTCAGGGCCATGACTGCAAATAACTAGATACGAATTCAGAAACATCAAAGAGCTATCCTGAACAAAGATGTAAGATCTCCTATAGTCCAGCATATTAGAGAATGTCATTCAAACTATGTTGATTTTAAGTTCCATGGAATACAAAGAATAGAGAGAGATGCAAGGGGAGAGGACATGGAACTAAAGTTCAGACAGGAAGGAGCTAAGTGGATTTGCAGACTGAGTACAGTTTGGGCTGAATAGGGAAAACAAGTTACATTAATTTTTCTAATTGGAATAACCTATGGGATTTCTTTTAGAAAGAGGAACAACAAATGTACCCAAAGATAATTTTTTAAGATACTGTCTCATGACCTCTCTTGAGTTAATGGTAGTTGACTTTACATATTCTGACTTTGCAGTGTCGCATTATGGTTAGCAAACAGTGGATGGACCAGAGAGGGAACTCTCCTTACTGATAAACAGATGCATAGGTTGAATACGTTCACGCCATACTCATGGCCAACTGGTTGATGCAAGACGGATTGGAGAGGAGACTTTGCTTGATGATTTAAAACGGAAATGAAAAGGTTTCAAGAAATGACAAACCCCGTAAATTGTATAGCTGTCTTAACTTTGTTTTTTCAGTGATATGGGAGTGGATTAATGATCTCCAGTTGATTATAATTGTCAAATATGTGCATTTTGAAAGGATAATTTGGACGGACCAGAATGTAGAGAGATGCCTCAGGACTTTTAAAAGTGCTGCAGCATTGGTGAAAAAGATTTATATTGGGCCAGGGATAAGAGCCATGATGAAAGCCAACTACTGATTGGCCACCTATTGCTTTAAATTTTCCTTCCATACAGCACAGGTTTTATGCGCTTTTCCAGTCACACTTGGCTATGGGACACGAAGGAGCAAGGTTAGTAGCTACGAGGTGGGGACTGGGACTAGATAGGAATTGAATTTAGAAATAAGAATATTTTTGTAGTCATTTAGGAAGGCATTTTGTAGATAGTATTAATAGGATAGGCCCTCTTTCAATTTGGAATATACCCGATAATTATATGTAAGGTTGGAAAAATTATTTGAGAATTCCACTATTGCACTTGTTATAAGGGATATTTAATAAAATTATATTTTATAAGGAAAAGTTATTATTCTCCTGCAGCTGAAACTTTGCTGTATTTCTAAATTGTAAATGAATTAGGGGGCACTATACCACCCGGGAGAAATGGAAGACAATTAAAGAAATTGAAGATAAAGCTCTACTTTGTGACATTATAAAATTCCATGGAAGATACAAGCTAGTGTAATTTGGACTTTTAATAGATGGATAAGTTGGGTGAATATGAGCTTTCACAAAAAAATGTGAAAAGACATGAAAAGTTGATAGTAAATATGTCAAAAATGACCAACGATATTACTGTATTCATCTCACTTTGAAGGATTTTAGGTTGTATATAGGCAGGGAGCAATGTTTTATAGGGGTATTGTGCAATAGTACGGAAATCTTTAGTAACATTTGTTTTCCTATAATGAATATCCAATAGCTAAGAGACACTATACATTGGTGATTTGCAGTATGTTGAGGAAGGGAGTCTTGGGGTATGAGAGCAAAATGAAATTACTGTGTCAATAATTAAGTGTATTTTGTATTATAGCAGCTCAGTATCAATGCATGTCACACATGAGTGATGTATGTCTGTTTTTTTAATTTCGCAGCTCTGATGACGTCCTAAGGGACAAAAATCGTTGGCTGGCTGATTGAAAAAGTTGGACTATGTGAAACATCAGCAAAACATTGGATAGATTTCTGGATATTTAGTTGTTCTTGTTGTAATAGTGGTACTTAAATATGAAAAATTGCTTTAGAATTGACGCTCCTTTTCAACATTTCTTAGATGTTTGTTAGACCTGGCATCCTTGGCATGGTTTCCCCTGTCTCTTTGCTTCTATTCCTGTATTTTTCACTGCATGCTAGACTTCGTTTTTGCCGGTGTTTTAACTCCGGGTGCTTTACCACCGTTGATCAGTGTTAAAGTTCAAATGCTCCCTGTGTAAATTACAATTATGATCGATTATTCATGATTGGATTATTTGATCTACTGGTAAGTCCCTAGTAAAGTGCACTGTGTGCCCAGGGCCTGTAAATCAAATGCCAAATGTCAACCTGGAAAATGTACCCTCTTGCCAGGCCCAAACCTTCCCCTGTTACTACATATACGGCACCCCTAAAGTAGGACTAATTAGCCTCATGGGCAGGGTGCAGTGTATGTGAAAGGTAGGACATGTACTGGTATGTTTCACATATCCTGATAACGAAATACTGCCAATTTTGCTTTTCACTATTGTAAGGACTATCTCTCCCATAGGTTATCATGGAGCTACCTTGGAACACCTTACAAGTGTAACTTTCAATTGGTAAGAGATGGAGATTTGGAGTTTGGGTTCCCTGAACTCAGGATTTAAAAATACATCTTTCTGTTAAGGTGGTTTTTGGATTTTGTGTTCTAAAATGCCAATGTAGAAAGTGGGCATTTTGTTGCTGTACCATCCAGTGCCTATGCCTGCCTGTGGAATCAATGTCTGGTTTAGACTGACAGTTGGGCTGTTTGTGCATACACTCTAGATAGTCACACAAAGGGATCTGAGGTGTGCCCTGCATATTCTGATTGCCTAGCACCAGACTGATGAGCCTCCCTGAGCTAGAGTGGTGGGACGAGTTGTCACTGACATCTGAATAGGGCTGTGCCTATCCTCTCACACTGCTGTCTCCACCCCCTGTAGTATGTCTGGAGCCAGGATCTGTGCACTACAAAGGCTATTCTTTGAAGTATGCCTACTTCAAAGGCCAAAAGGGGTTAAAGTATATATGCCCACAATTTTACAACACTTCTGGACTGAGGACTCTGCCAACAAGATGAGCTGAAGAGCTGTCAGCAGGAGTACTGCGCCTTTCCTGTGTCACTATGCTGGGTTGGCCTGCAGTTGCTGCTTCTTCTGTGAGCAGTGAAAGAACTGAACTTTGCTTTCTGGACTCCTGCTTTCCCAGTTCTCCAATGCCTTGTGTGTGCATGCCTCCTGTTGGAAGTCTCAGGGCCATTAGAGAGTTCACCTACAGCCCCTGAACAACTCTGCTGGGCGTTCTGACCTACCAAGTGATGCCAATTCCAGCTCTGGGTGCTTGGAGGTGGTTTCTGCTGTAAGAAACGATGAAAATCTATGCATCAGTCTTCAGCACCTGTTTCTCCCACCGCAAGCTTACCGTGCAGTTGAAAAACCAACGTATCACCATGATGCAGCTGAAAAATTGATGCAGCGCTTGCCGTGCGTCCCGAAAACTGCCGCAGCCCAAGTCCTGAACACTGTGACTCCAGCGTTTGAGACATCCGCTCTGACTCTCTGATGCAGGCCCTTCTGTGCAGCTGAAGATTCGACTTATCACCTGTTCGCAGTTTGGAGAATCGATGCAGCTCCTGTTTCACTACTGCTGCATCGAAGAATTTTCCACAGATTGCACCTGTGCGCCAAATTTACATCGACGCTGAGCTACAGTAAGAAGCCAAGGCCTTGTGTCCAGAGAAATTACACATCACCTCCCCTCGCATTAAGGAAATGACACACCACCTCCTCTCACAGTAAGGAACTGAAGCATCACCCCCCCCCCGCGTAGCTGTAAGGAACCGACATCAATCAATCAATCAATCAAGCATTTGTATAGCGCGCTACTCACCCGGAAGGGTCTCAAGGCGCTGGGGGAGGGGGGTAAGTTACTGCACGAACAGCCAGGTCTTGAGTTGCTTCCTGAAGGAAAGATGGTCCTGGGTCAACCGAAGATGGATGGGGAGGGAGTTCCAAGTCTTGGCTGCCAGGTAGGAGAAGGATCTTCCTCCGTCGGTGGCTCTGCGGATGCGTGGTACGGTGGCGAGGGCGAGGCTGGTTGATCGTAGCTGGCAGGTGGGCGCGTAGAAGGTCAGGCGGTCGTTGAGGTACTTGGGGCCCAGGTCGTGGATAGCCTTGTGTGCGTGGGTGAGGAGCCTGAACGTGATCCTCTTGCTGACGGGGAGCCAGTGCAGGTCTCTCAGGTGGCCGGAGATGTGGCTGTGTCGGGGGATGTCCAGGACGAGTCATGCGGAGGCGTTCTGGATGCGTTGGAGTCTTTTCTGCAGTTTGGCTGTGGTTCCGGCGTAGAGGGTGTTCCCGTAGTCCAGTAGGCTGGTGACGAGTGCCTGGGTGACGGTCTTCCTGGTCTCTGTGGGGATCCAACGGAAGATCTTACGGAGCATACGCAGGGTGTTGAAGCACGATGAGGAGACGGCGTTGACTTGTCTGGTCATCGAGAGGGAGGAGTCCAGGATGAAGCCCAGGTTGCGTGCGTGGTCCGTTGGCTTGGGAGTGGTGCCCAGGGCGGGGGGGCACCAAGAGTCGTCCCAGGCGGAGGGTGATGATCCCAGGATGAGGACTTCCGTTTTGTCTGAGTTCAGTTTCAGGCGGCTGTTCTTCATCCACTCGGTGACGTCTTTCATCCCTTCGTGTAGGCTGGTTCTGGCGGTGGCGGGGTCGTTGGTGAGGGAGAGGATCAGCTGGGTATCGTCGGCGTAGGAGATGATGTTGAGGTTGTGTTGGCGTGCGATGGCTGCGAGGGGGCTCATGTAGACGTTGAAAAGGGTTGGGCTGAGTGATGATCCCTGTGGTACGCCGCAAATGACTTTGGTGGCCTCGGATCTGAACGGGGGAGGCGGACTCTCTGGGTTCTTCCGGCGAGGAACGAGATGATCCACTCTAGTGCTTTCCCTTGGATTCCGATGTTGCTGAGGCGCTGTACTAGGGTGCGGTGGCAGACAGTGTCGAACGCTGCGGAGAGGTCCAGGAGGATGAGGGCTGCTGTTTCCCCGTTGTCGAGCAGGGATCTGATGTCATCGGTGGCTGCGATCAGGGCGGTCTCGGTGCTGTGGTTGGCTCGGAAGCCGGACTGCGAGGGGTCGAGGGATCCATTCGTCTCGAGGAAGGCGGCGAGCTGTCTGTTGACGGTCTTCTCGATGACTTTGGCAGGAAAAGGGAGGAGCGAGATGGGGCGGAAGTTCTTGAGGTCGGTGGGGTCCGCTGTTGGTTTCTTCAGGAGGGCGCTGAGCTCGGCGTGCTTCCAGCTCTCCGGGAAGGTGGCAGTGTGGAAGGAGGTGTTGATGATGTCCCGCAGTTGGGGTGCAATGATGGAGTCGGCCTTGTTGAAGTCTTGGTGGGGGCAGGGGTCGGTGGGTGATCCGGAGTGGATGGTGTTCATCGTGCGGGTGGTGTCTTCGGTGCTGACCGGGGTCCATTTGCAGAGGGTGGTGGTAGGGGGCGTTGGTTCGGCGGTTGGGTGCATGGTTGGTGCGCCGAAGCTGTTGTGTATGTCGGCGATCTTGCGGTGGAAGAACGAGGCGAGGGAATCGCAGAGGTCTTGCGAGGGTGTGATGTCGTTGTTTCCGGCGCTGGGGTTGGAGAGCTCTTTGACGATGCTGAAAAGTTCCTTGCTGTCGTGGGCGTTGTTGTCCAGTCATTCTTCGAATGCTGTCTTCTTGGTGGTGCGGATCAGCTGGTGGTGCTTGCGGGTGGCGTGCTTGAGGGTGGTCATGTTGTCTGAGGTCTGATCATGGCGCAAGGCTTTCTCGAGGGTGCGGCAGTTCTTCTTGGAGTCCTTGAGTTCGTTGGTGAACCAGGGGGCTTTCTTGCTTCTGGGCATGCTGGGAGGGTTCCTTAGTGGTGCGAGGTCATCGGCGCAGTTGGTGAGCCACTGTGTGAGGTTGCTGGCTGCTTCGTTGGGGTCCGTTTTGCTGGCGGGGGGTTCTGGCGGAGGGAGGTGGTGAGCTGCTCGGCGGTGATCTTGCTCCAGCTCCGGCGAGGGATCTGTTGTGGGTGGTGGTGGGTCGTGTTTCTCCTGAAGCTGAAGTGGACGCAGCTGTGATCAGTCCAGTGAAGTCCGGTGGAGTGGCTGAAGGAGATGTGCATGCTGGAGGAGAAGACGGGGTCAAGCGTGTGGCCGGCGTAGTGGGTGGGGGTGTTCACCAGTTGCTTGAGTCCGAGGTTGGCGAGGTTGTCCAGCAGGGTGGTGGTGTTGCTGTCCTTGTTGTTCTCCAGGTGGAAGTTGAGGTCCCCTAGGAGGATGTAGTCAGAGGAGGCGAGGGCGTGCGGGCTGATGAAGTCTGCGATGTCTTCGCTGAATTGTGTGCGCGGTCCCGGGGGTCTGTAGATGAGGGTGCCTCTGAGGGTCGTCTTGGGGTCGGTGTGTATCTGGAAGTGGAGGTGTTCGGCGGCGGTGAAGGTGTCGTTGGAGTTGGTCGAGATGCGGATGGTGTTCTTGTGTACGATGGCGATGCCTCCTCCAGTCTGGTTGACGCGGTCCCTCCGGGTGATCTTGTATCCGTCCGGGATGGCTATGGCGATGTCGGGCGCTGAGGAGGCGTTCATCCAGGTTTCCGTGAGGAAGACGACTTCTGGTGATGTTGTGTCGAGCAGGTTCCAAAGTTCCACGGCGTGTCTGTGGACTGAGTGGGTGTTGAGCAGGATGCACTTGAGGTGGTTGTTGCTGGTGCTCGGCTTGGCGGGTGCGGTGCAGGTCCGGAGGCAGGTGAACTTGCAGGCTTGGCAGGTGAAGTGTCCGTGGGTGCGTTTCGGGGTGGCTCGGTAGCAGGCAGGGTTCCGTCCGGCGTTGAGTGCGTTGAGGGTGGTGGCGTTGTAAGTCCGTCGAGTGGGATGGCGTCCTCGGGGGCCAGGGGTCCTGGCGCTGGGCGCGGTCCAGGCGTAGACGGGCTTGCCTTTGACGCGCCTTCGGCGCACAATCAGCGCGCCCGCTGCGCACATCCGCTGCGCTTCCGTGCGGCGACCTCCATATATGCCGAAGTGGGAGGGAGGAGCAGCTGGGAGGCGGGAGCGGGGTGGCCAATGGCGGGAACAGAAAGAAAAGGGGGCGGGGCCGCAGGGGAGCAGGGGCGGGGAGCGGGGAGGGGAAGAAGCGGCAGGAACAATCACAGGTGCACGGGGACGGCTAAATAATCAGGGGCACAGCAAAATACAGGAATGGCAAAACAGCAGTACAGAAGAGAAGGGAATGGTGAAAAAACGGGGGCACAAGCAGAGACAACACAATACTGGCACAAGTCACAGGAATAGCGCAACAAACCGGCGCTCAGCCGGAGCGAGGCAGCAGCGGAGGTCAGGGTTCCTGGCACTCACGAGGGGGAGCTGCGTGGTGTATCGAGCGACCGGCCCTGCAGGCAGGGGCTGTACACTGAACCCGCCGCCAGAGTTCGGTTGAACGGGTGGGTGTCATCGGCGTTCCCCATAGGCAGGGGTACACGGCAGGGCTGCCCCCTGTCGCTGATGCTATTCCCTTAGCGCTAGAACCGCTGGCTTGTAAGTTGCGCCAATTGCATGCCCCAGCTGCCCTACGCTTCCGACAGCGACCGCTTGTTGTCCCACTCTACGCGGACGACATGCTTTTGAATGTCCAAGAACCTGCAACCTACCTCCCTGCACTGCTCCGCGAATATGTAAAATTTGAAGGATTCTCCGGCTTGGAGATAAACTGGGCCAAGTCAACGGTATTCCCCTTGACGGCTGGTACCCGTGAGGTCGACTTAGACTTTCCATTGTCCGGGACCCCGGACCCCGTGAAATATTTGGGGATTTGGTTACATAGAGATCCTGAGCAGGTAATCTTTATGAATTATGGACGCTCTATTACACAAATCACAGACAAAGCCGAGCGGTGGGCCCGTTTACTTCTCTCACTTGCGGACCGCACCGCGGTGACCAAAATGGCCATTCTGCCAAAATGATTATATCTTTGTGAATATTCCACTCCGCTTGAACATGTCCGTCTTTAAGGCGCTGCAGACGGCCCTCCTGTCATTTGTCTGGGGGGAAAAGAAACGCCGTTGCAGCTGGGATACTCTGGTACAACCATTCGAACGTGGGGCTTTGAGGCACCAAATCTACGCCTCTATTATCTGTGCGCACAGGCGCAATTTGCACATTATTGTTTTTTTCCCCAACGTTTTCTTCCCCATTCTGCTATACAAGCTGATGCTATACTCCCCTTGCCCTTAGTGGCAGCTGCCCTTTCGGGTAGTAGTGGTGGCCCCCAGATGGAAATCAACCCGGTGTAGTGCACTGCCTTGGGCTTGGCAGGCATTGGCTAAAAGAGCAAGTCTGCCTTGTTTCTATGCTCCTAAATTACCGTTGGCGGCGCACTCTGGCGCAAGAAAGTTCCGCGTTGCATGCACTGCAAATGGTTGGGATTACGCAGATGGGAGACCTATACAATCAGGGCCAGTTCCGCTCACTGCCAGACGTGCAAGCGGGAGGGACACATAGCTTCATGCTGGGTTTCACATATGTGAGGGTTTGACAGGCAGTCAAGGACGTCTATCCTGATTATCCAGCGGAGCCGCAGCGAGCACTGCAGGCGGTGCTTGCTGGAGAGGACCGTAAGGGCCTAATTACCAAATTATAGTCTGCATCCCTCCGCGAGAGGGAGGCGGAGAATCACCCCTCACATATTATGTGGAATGAGGCGCTGGGGGGAGTGCGGTCTGCAGATCGTTGGCGATTTTGCGTTAAAAGAGATGACTGCCACATATTTGCTTCATATATTCGTTGGCACATTGTGTACTCTAAATTGCTTGCATTGATTCCCATAAAAGCGAAGCTGATTGCTCGCTTGTGAAATGTTTGTATTGTAACGCAAGCTTTCAATAAACAAATAATTTTAAAAAAAGATAAATTATATATTTTGGCTCCACCACGACTGTGCAGTGAATTTCAGGTATGGCAAGATATTCCGCCCGTCAAGAGGACTAGGTAGGATTTCTGTTCAGTGGTTACCATGCGTTTATGAACAAATGCTTTACACATTGCCTCTGAGATAAGCCTGACTGCTCGTGCGTAGCTACCAAGGAGGGGAGCAGGGGTTATCTTGTGTCGGTAACTCCCTTACCCTGACGAAAAGGGAAGGGTCACTACTTGGATAGGGTGCATACCACTGCAAACTAGAGGCCACCATTTCTAACAATGTTGAATGAGGGTACACTACACTCCACCACTTGAGCAATTAAAACATCTTTCCAGGAGTACTATGAAACGCTTTATGAGCACCAGGAGCCCACCCCGCTGTAAACATTCTTGGACCACCTTCCTCTACCCAAGCTTGACCCTGGAGACTGGGAGGCGCTTGGGGATCCAGCGACAGCTCAGGAGATGAAGTTTACTTTTAAGGAGGCTTCAGGGAAAACCCTGGGCTCAGATGGGCTGCCGGTAGAAATGTACACCGCCCTTGCCAATGCTTTGGCAGCTAGACTGGAGTCCCTGTATGCTGAATCGCTGCACCTGTGTTCTCTGCATGAGTCGACTGCAGACATGCTGGTGATTTCACTCCCCAAATCTAAATCTCAGGGCATGTCTACGTCAGCATTATGCCCCTTATCTATGTTAAGGATTATGTTACTTATCCTGTAAGCACTTGTTCTTGGCATGTAGAGCTGTAGATTCACATGCTTTGCATACTCCTGCCATCTAGTGTTGGGTCTGGATGTTTGCAACTTGTTTTTCTTTGAAGAAGTTTTTTCCAGTCACAAAGTAAGGTGACTCCTTTCAGTGATAGTGCGCATGGGCATCAACTCCATTGTTAGATTGGGTGAGAATGGAGTAAGTACGTGTAGTATAGGGATGTCTATGCGTATGTAACGTAAGTAATAAGAACTACAACCACCACAGGTGTCCGGGGAGAAGAGAGGGTGCATGTGAATCTACAGCTCTATATGCCAAGAACAGATGCTTACAGGGTAAGTCACATAATCTGTTTGAGGCATGTGTGCTGTAGATACACATGCATTGCATAGACTGTATAGCAGTATTCTCCTGAAACGGTGGCTAACCAGTGGGTGTTGCAGTTGTTTGAAAAAGTGTTTATAGCACTGCTCCTCTTACATTAGCGTGTTGACAAGTGAATACATCCACACAATAATGTTTGGTAAATGTGTGTGGCATAGATCGTGTAGCTGCCTTATATAGGTCATCTATGGGAATGTTACCTAAAGAGGCCATAGATGCTCCTATTTTATGAGTAGAATGTGCTCTGTGAGAAATGGCTAAAGATCTTTTACCTTTAACATAGCAAGTCTGAATACATTTAACAATCCATCTAGAAATACCTGATTTAGAGATAGGATCTCCTTTATGAGTTGGAGCAATGCCAAGAAAAAGTTTTGTTTTGTGAAAATCTTTTGCCCTATCAATATACTATAATATTGCTCTTTTGACATCAAGTGTATGTAGAGCTCTTTCTGCTAATGAATAAGGTTGAGGGAAGAACACCGGTAACAACTGATTGGTTAATATGAAAAGCAGAGACCACTTTTGGGAGGAATTTTGGGTTTGTACAAAGATCCACTCTATCTTTATGAAGTTGAAAGAACGGTTCTTTTAAAGGTTAATGCCTGTAGCTCCCCAAAACGTTTCAGTGATGTGATAGCAATTAGAAAGGCAACCTTCCAGGAAAGAAATTGTAATTAACAATTGTGTAATGGTTCAAAAGGTGGACCCATAAGCCTTGTGAGAACAATGTTAAGGTTCCAGACAGGTGCAGGCGGTACCCTGTGTGGTATTAGTCTTATAAGGCCTTCCATAAAGGCTGTAGTTATTGAAACCTTGAATAAGGATAAATGTTGTCTATTTTGAAGTTAAGCAGCTACTCCTGCACAATGTAGTTAAATAGATGTATAGGCCAAGCCTGCTCGTTGTAAATGCAAAAAATTGTATAGCTGCATCTAGTGGACCAATTGTGTTTCTATTACAATACATAACAAACCTTTTCCACTTTGCTGCATAGCATGTCCTAGTGGTCTATTTTCTTGCTTCTTTACTTGCTTCTTTATGAATTGTCATACCATTTCTTGGTTGGTTTAGGTATCCAAATTCTATGATTTCAGGAGCCAAATTGCTAAGTTGGGCTCCTTGGGTTTGGATGTCTGATTTCTCCATGGTTCTGTGTGAGAAGGTTTGAATTGAGGTGAAGCTTCTGGTGTGGGACTACTGACAGTTCTGGTAACAAGGTGAACCATGGTTGATGAGCCCATGTTGGAGCCACTAGAATTAATGTGAGACACGTCTGCCTGAGCTTCCCAACTAGAAATGGAAGGAGAGGGAGAGGTGGAAAAGCGTAAGCAAATTTCCCTGACCAGTTCATACATAGGGCATTGCCTTTGGATAGAGGTTGTGGGAACCTGGAGGCGAAGTCTGGGCATTTTGAGATCTCTGCTGCCGCAAAGAGATCTATTTGTGGAACCCCCATTTCTGGAAGTAGGAAAGGAGAACTTGGGGTTAAAGTTCCCACTCGTAGACTTGTTGTCGCATCCTGAAGGAAGGTCGGCAAAGAAGTTGTCTGTTCCTGGAAGATGTTCTGCTAAGAATTGAATCTTGTGATGAATCGCTCAATGCCAAATGTTCTGAAAGAGGTGTGACAGTTGTAGAGAGTGTGCCCCCCCCCCGTTTTTGTAGATAGTACATCATTGTCATACTGTCTGTGAGGACTAGGTCAACTTTCCCTATTAGGTGAGGTAGAAATGCTTTCAACGCCAGCAAAACTGCCTGCAGTTCTCAGTAGCTGATGTGTAGTTTTGTTGTTTGGTGACCGAAAGACACTGATCTGCTAAATGTTGTGAATGCGCACTCTATCCTGTGAGAGATGCGTCTGTTGTGAGCACGATATGTGGAATAGGATCGATAAAGGGCTGCACTTTTGATACATTTTTTATGTTCCATCACTGCAGAGAGTGATAAGTGCAGCTGTCTACCAACACTAGATCTTTTAGCTGACCCTGTGATTGATTCCACTGACGTGCTAAGCATTCCTGTACAGGACTCATATTTAGTCTTGCATGAGGCACTATCACAATGCATGATGCCATCCTCCCTAGTAACTACATGAAGGTCCTGACTGGGAGATACTGCCTGTTTTGGGAGTGTAGTAGCAATGTTTGAAAATTGTTTATTTGGGCTGTTTTGGGATATGCTAGAGCTATTTGAGTGTTTAGAATAGCTCCCAGATAAGGTTGCAGTTGTGAGGTTTGAAGATGGTATTTTTTTGTTTTAAATAACTTTTTATTGGTTTTCTCAGAACATACAGAAAAATATGTGACATTGCATACCTCGAAAAACAGTACATCCGGAACTGCAGTGTCATTCCACATCAAAAACGGCAGTACAATCCCTATCAGGCAGTGTAGAGCTAAAACATGTGTCATTACGCTTGCTAAGAGCCCAGCTGCACCTACCCCCCCCTCCGCCCGTCCCCCAGAATGCCTAGTCACTAAGTTCTTGATCTGAGTTCTCCCTCGGGGGCTCGCAGATGTCTCCTCGGTAACTGTTCCATTTCCCCCATATCTGTGTCCATTTCTTGGGGCACCCCCTATGTATATAAACCGCCTTTTCAGCAACCATAATGGAGTCTATGTCCCTACACCATTGGGGGAGGGTAGGGGACTGACTGGACCCCCACTTCTGCGCTATGTTTTGTTTTGCAACCAGCATGCCTATTGTTGCCCATGTTTGCATTGCGCGGTTAAGGTCTGTGGGTTCCCATATATTGAGGAGACACCGCCTGGGTTCCGGGAGCATCGTGATGTGTGTCGCCTGCGAAAGTGTGCGCATGACCACCTTCCAGTATTGGCTGACTACGGGGCACGTCCACAGGGTATGAAAGAGGGTCCCATCCTTCCCGCAGCGTCGAAGACAAAGGGGAGAGTCAGTCTGTTTGAGTTTATAAAGGAGAGTTTGTATGTAATATGTGCGGTGCAGTATTTTCAGCTGTATGAGTTTGAATTTGGATGGTATCGCTACCTCCCTAGGGGAGGCTATGCCCTCCTGCCACTCCGTCTCGTCGAAGTCACCGAGCTCTTCCTCCCACCTCGTTTTTAGGGCCACCAAAGGGTCTGGCTGATTGTTTATGATTTTGCGGTACGTCTGAGATATGGCTCGCTTAGTAAGGTGGTCCGTGAGGAGTCTGTCCTCCAAGGGCGATGCCTCCGCCAACTGTGTACCCGGCGCGATCTGTGCCATGAGCGCATGTCGGACCTGGATGTATCGGAATCTTTCGGCATCGTCCATGTCATACTCCGTCTGCAGCTGCTCGAATGATATCACCCCCCCCCCTTCCTCCAGAGGTCCCCCACTCGCGAGATCCCTATCAGGTCCCACTGTGAAGATGGTATTTTTGATTGTAAATCCCAACTGATGTAGATGGTTTATGGTAGTTTGAGCGTGTTGTAAACACTTGAGATGTGTGTTGGCTTTCATGAGAAGACATGGATTTGTTGTCTTCGTAGATGAACTTCTAGGCATTTGGTCAACACTCTGGGTGCAGTTGTTACTCTGATTCGGAGTACTTTAAATTGGTAGTGTTTTTGTCCTATTACCAATCTGAGGTATTTGTGATGTGCTGGGTAAATGGGAATCCAGCGTCCTTTCGATCCAGTGTTGACATAAAGCCGCCTTATTGTACAAGTGGCCATACCTGTTGAAGTGTGACCATATGGAAGTGTTCTGATAATATGTATAGGTTTAATGGCCTGAGATCTAGGATTGGCATTAATGAATCCTCCTTTTTTGATTTAGAAAGTTGAGTGAATACACTCCTAATCCTTGATTTTGTAGTGGAACTGGTTCTATAGGACCTCTTGTTTGAGGAGATGTCGCTGCTGTAATTAGAGTTTGTGAGTGCAAAGTGCAATATTGGTAGGGTTATTTGTGAGCTTCAGGGAATAACCATGTTAGATAATGTCCAATACCCATTTGTCTGATGTTATAGATCACCAAATGGGAAGAAAGAAACGCGTTACTTACCTGTAACAGCAGTTATCCAGTATTGGTGTCTTTCATAGATTCACATGCCTGAATCATTCCCCGTCGTCGAGACGGGAGCCTCCGGTACATAAAAAAGTAATGTCCTATAGACATACATAGAGAAAAATAGGCCTAAGGGCCTCCCCTTAGTAGCCTATCATAGTCCTTATGCAAAAAGGACCAAACTTCTAGAGCCAGCCAATCAGCTATCACCTCCCTCTAGAACCTTCCTGGCAGGAGCCTCAGTCCCTCAGATTTTCGTACGCACCAAGCTAGGTAGGCGTAATATAGTTAGAGAGAGGCGTGAGTCCTTCCAGGGGAGGCGGGAGGGTTGCATGTGAATCTATGAAAGACACCAATACTGGATAACTGCTGTTACAGGTAAGTAACGCGTTTCTTATCCAGTATTAGGGGTGTCTTTCATAGATTCACATGCCTGAATCAGAGTAGTTAGCAATGCATTATGCACATTTCCGATGTAACATGCCAGAAAGGTACTTGAGATAATACAATCATTATCATAACAGTTCAAAGCATTGGCATACATCAAAACAGTAAACAGTAAAGAATGTGCATACCAGGAAGGCGGGTTGTTGGAAGGCTCACCTCACTGGAACAGATGGCGGAGCACCGCCTGGCCCACTGCCGCAGCCTTCGTAAGTTCGGCATCCAGGCAGTAGTGTCTGGAGAAGGTATGCGGTGACTTCCACGTCGCCGCTCTACAGATGTCCAAAATCGGCACTCCAGCAAACAGCGCTGCTGATGTGGACATCGCTCTGGTGGAGTGTGCTTCCACCCTGTCTCGCAACGGCCGTCCGGCCCCTTCATGGCAGAACGCTATTGCAGAAGAAATCCACCTTGAGATGCTCTGTTTTGTAAGAGGCATACCCAGCCTTGGTCTGCTGTAGGCCACAAATAACTGTGAAGATTTTCTGAATGCTTTTGTCTTATCCATATAAAACTTAAGACATCGTTTGAGATCCAGAGAATGGAGCGTCCTCTCTGCTGCCGTGGTAGGGTTGGCAAAGAAGGAGCGTAGGACCACCGGCTCGTTGAGGTGAAAGTCTGAAGGCACTTTCGGTATGAACTTGGGATTTGTCCTCAGCACCACCCTGTCCTGTTTGAACTGCATGAAGGGCTCCTGAATGGAGAGAGCCTGCAACTCGCTGACCCTCCTGGCAGATGTGAGCGCAAGTAATAGAGCCGTTTTCCATGAGATGTACTTGATGGAGGCTCGGTGAATGGGTTCAAAGGGGTGCTTCATGAGTTGGTTAAGGACCAAGTTGAGGTGCCAAGTCGGTGGGACCCGTCGGGGCCTTGGAAAGGACCTATAAAGACCCTTAAGGAACTGTTTTACAAGTCTGCTGGACCAGAGAGACGGGCCTTGAAAAGTCCTGGTAAAACGTGAAATTGCCGCCAGATGCACCTTTATGGATGCATGCGCTAGTCCGGACTGTGCCAAGTGCAGGAGATATGGTAATATCTGCTCGGGTGTGATATGAAGCGGTCTCAGGCCCTTCTCTGAGCACCAAACGCAGAAGCGCTTCCATTTGAGGGAGTAGGTTTTGTTGGTACTGTCCGCCCTCGCCTTTGCTAGCACATCCCTGCAGTCCTGCGGGATGTTCAATTGGCAAAACTCTCTGTGCTCAGGAGCCAGGCCGATAACCTGAGCGATTGTAGGTTCGGGAATTGCACTTGTCCTTTGGACATTGTCAGCAGGTTCGGGAGCTGTGTTAGACGGATCGGCGTCCTGATGGAGAGGCGATGAAGGTCCGAGAACCAGTGCTGCCTCGGCCAGTACGGGGCGATCAGAATTAGTGTACAGGGCTCCGCCTTCATCTTCCTGAGGACCCTGGGAATCATCGGGAACGGTGGAAAAGCGTACGCAAATACGCTGAACCATCCTATGGAAAAGGCATTTCCGAGCGACTCCGGTTGGGGATGCCAGCTTGCGTAGCTTGGGCATTTGGCGTTCTCCCTGGTGGCAAACAGGTCGATTCCTGGGACTCCCCATTCCGAGAATACGTGTGTTAGTGCACTCTCGTCGAGCTCCCATTCGTGGGAAAGGGATTTCTGCCTGCTTAGGGCGTCCGCCATGGTGTTGTCCTTTCCCGGGACGTAGTCCGCCCTGAGCGTAATCCCCTGGAGAACAAGCCAGTTCCAGATTTTCTGCGATTCGCGCGATAGCGTGAGCGAACGCGTTCCTCCCTGTTTGTTCAGGTAATGCATCGTCGTGGTGTTGTCCGTCCTGACGAGCACCTGGGAGTTCTGGATGCGTGGTAAAAAGGCCTGCAGAGCCAGAAACACAGCCCTCAACTCCAGCAGATTTATATGGAGGTGTTGCTCCCGATCCGACCATTTGCCGCTGACTTTGAGGTCCTGAAAGACAGCTCCCCATCCCGCTAGAGATGCATCTGTGGTGATCACCAATGGCGCTGCTGGCAGCAGGAACGGTAATCCTCTCGAGAGGTTTCTGGAATCCTTCCACCACTCGAGACTCCTGGATATTTGTGGAGTTATGTTTATAATGTCCTCGAACGAACCTGCGCTCTGAGTCCACTGGTTCGAGAGAGCCTCCTGCAGTGGGCGCATCCGCAGCCTGCAGTGAGGGATGAGTAATATACAGGAAGACATCATTCCCAGAAGTGACTTGAAGGTGCGAACTCTCAGGGATTTCCTGGATTGCACCGTTTTGGCCAGGGATATGATCCTGTGTTTTCTTTCGGCTGAGGGAAATGCCCTTGCGCATTCCGTATTCAAGGTGGCCCCGAGGAAGGTGATACTTCTCGTAGGGGACGTATGTGATTTCTGAAGGTTCAGCGTCAATCCTAGATGATTGAAAAGATTGGTACAAGCGTTGAAGGATTTGGTTGCGCCTACGGCCGTAGGCGCCTTGACCAGCCAGTCGTCTAGGTAGGGGAAAACTTGATGACCCATTTGGCGTAGGAAAGCTGCCACAGGAGAAAGGCACTTGGTGAAAATCCGCGGAGCGGATTTGAGGCCAAACGGAAGGACCTTGAACTGGTAGTGCTGTCCTGCCACTTCGAAACGGAGAAACTTCCTGTGCCCCTTGAGTATCGGGATGTGATAGTAAGCATCCTGAAGATCCAAGGATGTCATGAAGTCTCCTTCCTCCAGAATGCCAAGGATCTCTTGGAGCGTCACCATCCTGAACGACTGACTCTTCAGGAAAGAGTTGAGTGCCCTGAGGTCCAGGATGGGTCTCCACTTCTTTTCTTTCTTCCGTATCAGAAAGAAACGGGAGTAGAATCCTTTCTCCCTCTGAGCTGATGGAACTCGCTCGACAGCTCCCTTCCTTAACATCTCCGATATTTCCCGGAGCAGCAGTCGCAGATGTCTGTGAGGAGACCTGCGGGGAGGGGTTGCAGGCGGGATGGCGGTAAATTCTAGGGAATGGCCGAATCTGAGAAGTTGGAGCACCCAACGATCTGAGGTGATGATGCGCCAATTCTTTAGGAAATGAGTCAATTTTCCTCCAATTTGTGTAGAACAAGATGGTAGCTGGACTGGCTGGAGTAAGCGGTCACTGGCGTCCGCCTGTGCCCCTTTTCTGGTTCTTACCCCTGAAATTGGATCTTCCGTAAGATGATTGTCGACCCTGTTGTTGCTTTTGCTGGTACTGGGTCTTGTTCTGGAACGAATATGAGGACTTATTCTGGAATGATCCTCTGTAGGAGGACTGGCCTCTAGATTTGTTGCCCCGAAAGGACTGGTTCCGTGCCTGCAAGGTTCCAAGCGCTCTAGCCGTGTCCGTGTCCTTTTTAATGGCTTGTAGCGCCTCATCAATCTTATCTCCAAATAGGTGCTGTCCGTCGAAGGGCATATCTAGCACCTTCGTCTGCACTTCCTGCCTGAACGATGTTGCTTTGAGCCATCCTTGGCGGCGCAGGACAGCCGCCCCAGCCAGTTGACGGAAGCCTGTCATGGCTACATCAATGGCGCAATCGATGATCTCTGCCGCAGAAGACTGGCCTTCGGAAAGGAGTGCTTTCACCTCATCCTGTGTGGCACTCGGAAGTTCTGCTAAGTAAGGGGCAATATCCTCCCAAAGTTGGCGGTTATAACGCCCTAAAAGGGCTATAGAATTGGCCACCTTGATGGTCATTGCCGAAGTGGTCGAAAACCTTTTGCCTATTGTGTCTAACTTTCTGCCCTCCTTGTCTGGTGGTGCTGAAAGAGGCGAGGATGGATTGCGTGAATTTTTCTGGGCCGCTTGGGTCACGACCGAATCCGGCTTCGGGTGGCCAGTCAGGCAAGCTGGCGCCGTGGATGGTGCTCTATACTTCTTATCCAGACGCGGAACGACCGCAGGAACTGAAGCTGGCGTTAGCATCAACTTCTTTCCCTGGTCCCAGAGGAAGTCAATGATAGGGATTGATTTGGACGTCTTTTTCGTCTGCTCCTTAAAGTCATGGAGGAAGCATTCTGTTTCCGTCGACTCCATGACCATATGGAACCGCGTCGCAGCCCGTTCCACTAGCTTATGAAAACCACCTATATCCACAGGTGGTGAATCTGCCTGGCGCGGTTGTGGGGAAGGTGGTGAAGATGCTACATACTCTTCCTCCTCATCCTGGTCCGTCAGGTCTCCCGGGACCTCACCTTCCTCCATCTCCTCAGCCTCCTCATCCGTTGAGTCTATCACCTGAGGTGGCGGCTCGTGGCAGACCTGCGTTACCTGCCGTGATTGCCTTGGGGCTGTCGCTGGGGGGTTAGTAACTGGCACTGGGACCCCTGTATCCTGTGTTGGTGGTTCTGGGAAACGTTGTTTGTAATCCCTGATAAGGAACTTGAGGTCCTTAACAATTGCCAGAGGGAGGCAGACCATTGGGGTGACCTCCGTGCGGACTTGTTCCTGGACGGGGCGCTCCTGCGCACTTGAACCTTCCTGCTCCTCGTCCGTGCTTTGGCATTTGACAAACAGCTCGGAAGGGGAAGTAGCCTGTTGGAAGAACTCTTCTTCGGACTCTTCGCTCTGCAGGATCTCCAGAGGTAAATTGGTTTGGACCTTGCTTGGAGATGTTGTTTCCGGGGTAATCTGTGGTCTGGGAGCAGTTCCATGCACAGAAATCTCCTTGGTTTTCCGTCCCACGGACGACGACGACGACGGCCTTGCCGTCGACGGCTCAGCTGTCACCAACGGCGTCCCCATCGACGATATTTTCCTTGTCGACGAAGTTCTCGTCGACGATGTAGTCGTAGACGATTCAGTCGTCGTCGATGCCTTCGTCGTCGACGCTTCCGTCGTCGACGCTTCCGTCGTCGACGCTTCCGTCGTCGACGCTTCCGTCGTCGACGCTTCCGTCGTCGACGCTTTCGTCGTCGACGCTTTCGTCGTCGACGCTTTCGTCGTCGCCTTCGTCGTCGACGCTCTCGTCGACGATGCCTTCGTCGTTGACATCTTCGTCGACATCTTCGTCGACGATGCCTTCGTCGTCGACGCACTCATCATAGATATCCTTGACGTCGACTCTTCCGTCGGCGGAGGGCTCCTCGTCGACGAGGCCCTCGACGGTACTATCTTCGTCGTCGACGATGATTTAGACGACGGTTTTAATAGTATAATAGATGAGATAGGGGTACCTGCAGACGATGATGATGGAGTGGTCGTCGTCGACGAGTGGGCCGACGCCGCTGTGGACGTGGACACTGTCGTCGTAGCTGTGGAGACATGTCCTGATGGCCTTTTTTGCACAGATGATGGCGTCGCAATTTTTGAGGCCGACAGAGTAGGCTTCTTGAAGGTGAGAGAGACTTTATCAGACGCTGAAGACTTCGAAGATCTCGCCTCTGAAGACTTTTTGTGCGTCTTCGTAGGAGGAGCGTCTGAGGGGCCAGGAGATGCCATTCTCGGCCTCTTCAGGGAGACTCCAGAGGCTCCAGAAAAACTCGCCTCTGAGGACACCACACTGTCCTTGTCTTTGAGCCTGTCCAGCCAGATAAGCAGGCGGCCTTCCCTGTCTCTCAAGGTCTTATGTGGGAAAGACCTACATATTTTGCAGTCCTTAGGGACGTGGTCCGGGTAAAGGCAGTACAAGCATAGTTCATGCTTGTCGTCCACATGAAGCCTCTTCTTCCCACATGAAGAGCAAGCCCTGAAAAGGGCTTTCTTCTGGGAGTCCGACATGCCAGGAGATGTAGATGAAATAAAACACTCACTGACGCAAAAAGAGGCCTGAAGTAGTCAGCGTTGAAATCCTGAAGAAGAAAGTCACCAAAACTGTGAATAAGTTGGTTTGAAATGAATCCTGAGGAGAGCTCAGGTTGGAGACTCCCTAGCACAACGTGCGGTAGAAAATCTGAGGGACTGAGGCTCCTGCCAGGAAGGTTCTAGAGGGAGGTGATAGCTGATTGGCTGGCTCTAGAAGTTTGGTCCTTTTTGCATAAGGACTATGATAGGCTACTAAGGGGAGGCCCTTAGGCCTATTTTTCTCTATGTATGTCTATAGGACATTACTTTTTTATGTACCGGAGGCTCCCGTCTCGACGACGGGGAATGATTCAGGCATGTGAATCTATGAAAGACACCCCTAATACTGGATAACTGTTGCAGCCTTCCCTTGACAGGTGATAAATAATTGAGGGGGGGAAGAGATATGACGTCACTGTTTGTTAAGGGATGGAGAGGAACCTGTGGTGTGCCTCTACCTCTTACCTTTAAAATTGTTTCCTCTGTATCCACCCTTGTAAAATCCTCTAGAAGGGGGGGGGGGGATTGTGTATGGGTTTTGTATGAAGATGCAGCCGCATCTGTGGTATTCCGTTTGGAGCCTCCTCTATAAAATGAGCGGCAAAAGGAGCCTCTGTTAGAAGGATACTGTAATGCTCCAATAGATTTAGCCACCTCTGTATCCTTTTTTTATTTTTGCAAGTGATTGGTCCACTTCAGGCCCAAAGAGGTGTTCTTTATCAAAAGGGGCATTAAGGATAGTTTTTGAACTTCTGAGTTAAAACCAGAGATTTTTAGCCATGCGTGTCTTCTGAGGAGAATACTGGTGGTTTACTCCTCTGGCTGCAGTATCGCCAACATTGAACACTCACCTAATAGAATTGGAAAATAATTTCCCTTTTTGTACCAGTTCCTGCGCTCTTTTCTTGTGTTCTTCTGGGAGATATTGTAATGAATCTTCTATTTCGTCCTAGTAGATCCTATCTTATCTAGCCAACAGACCTGGGGCATATTCACAAGAACGTGGGATAACCATCGAAAAAGTTACTTAACGCAACCTCCAACATCGCAGTCTATCGCGGGAAATTTACACTGTGTTAACCAAGTATTCACAACACGGCGGTACCATGCGATAGCCACGCCGCAAAAATGCGAAACATGAACGCAAAAAAAGCTGTGATGAGGCCAAGTGCGATACAAAATGCTGCGTTAAACAGCGGCAGGCATGCAAATCACACACGTCTGGCAGGAAAATGCACTAAAAAAGCAGAACAAGAAAAACACACCGGAAACAATCCAAAGTGCGCAGCACCATGGATGCACCCTGATCCAGCGCAGAGGCCAATGCGAACCCTCCAAGCCCCACAGACCACCAGCAAGGTACAACGGGGTCGGGGAAGGCCAAGGAGAAGAGGGAGAGGAAGACGGGGTGCATTCCGCAGGATAACAAGACGGAGATGACAGAACACAACCCGCATCTGACCCACAATCAGACTACCTGGAATGCAGCCGAAGTGTTGAGGAGGCCATGAGGCGCTGGCATGACGTGAAAACCTAAACCAGGCCCAAACAGGAAGGCAGCAACGGCGACAGGAGGTGGGAGTCCTGTGCCACAGGAGGAGCTGGAGGAAATGGAGGCCAGTCATCAGTGTGGAGACGGTGCAAGGAGGTGGGATTATGGATACAGCCAAGAGGACCTGACAACAGCAACAGGGTGAGTAACGACCAGGGACTGGGGGGACAGGGGGAGATGGGCACAATGGCACACATGCAAAATTATGTGTAGCACACTGGACAACCACAATGACCCTGGATCATGTCCCTGAACCACGTGGCACACTGCAGCACACACACATAGCAATCACAGCACATCCCATGACAATGTGGCACCAAGTGCAACACCGACACTGCAAAACAGGGGACACAACTGGGTCCACACCTGCTCAGAAACAGACCACTCACATTGAACAGTGCAGGAAACTGTCCAAATGTTCACTGTCCCCCCTCAAATTGCCAGCACCGCCCAAACAGTCACAATGTACATTGTCATGCAGTCTGTATGTAAACTTGAACAATGCGCCAACATACATGTCAACATGCATCTCCCCTTCACATTGCAGAGAGACAAAAAACCCCTCCAGCAGGTCAGACCAGACAACCCAGCAGTGATGCTGGAGACGACTACCACACCTTCACCGACGCCCTACAACAGCTCATGGACATCACAGGCAAACCACCCCCAGGAGCAGGGCAGCCAAGCTACATAGAGAAGACCCCAGCCCCTGCACAAACCACACAGCAGGAAGCACCCGCCACCATGACTGGCTCCCAACACTTCACCGAGGCACACATTGCATTCCAATGCCAGGTGTCAGAATGCAAAAAGGAGGTGGCCGAACAGTTGCAGGTGGGCTCAGAGGTCATGGAAGCAGTGGACACCAGTGCAATGGAAACAGAAAACACCTGCATAAAAAGAGTCAACTGCTGAGCAACATGGAGGGAGCCGGAGCAAGGACAGAGGTCATCCAACATGCAAGCAGAAGTGTCCGTGAGTTGCAGTGCACTGAGGTTGGGGAACTAGAGATGAGCGCGCTCATGTGAAGAAATTGCTAGGATTATGTCCCTTCGGGTTAGTCCTGGTGCAGCTGCAGGGAGGGAGGGTGTCACACCTGCATAATCTTCCTCATCGTTGTCCCTGGTCTCCCACACTGCCTGAGGTGACATTGCTGCGTGAGCTCTCCACAGCACATAACCAAAACAGTAATGGAAGATGATTCGTGGTGCACTGAGCTAGTGGCACCTGGAGAGCTGAGCAGGGCAACAGGCAGAAGATGCCATCCACAACAGGTGCGAACAACTCCGTCAGTCTGCCAGTAAGACCGTTTCAGCACTGGCAGTTGGAGTTGGTCCTGGTGGTGGTGGCGTGTGCCTCCTGCGGTGATGCGACGTCCGGGCCAGTCAGAACTCGATTTGACGTGTGAGCCCTGGTGTGGCACAGTTGAGGCCGGAGGCAGCAGACAGTGCAGGGCCACAGACACATGGTGTTGGTGACCCCAAGGCCATCGCCTCAGAGGCCATCCAATATCTCAGAAGAAGGGGTCCCGGACCTGACCAGCACAGAGTTAGTGGCCCCGGATGCACTACGGCCGGCACAGGCACCCCGCCACGGGACGGTGTCTTGCAGTGCAGACAGATGGGCCACGAGAGCTGAGCGGGTCCTCACCATTGTCCGAGGTGTATGTGGCGGAGAGTTGCGGGGGATGTGTGGAAGGTGTCCTCCAGGGCATGATGCATAGGTTTGATGTTATCCGGAAGCAGCAAATGGGGGAGTGGAAAGCAACAGCCTCGTTGCCAACACCAATTAGGCATCGGCCACAGGAGGATGAAAACTAACCCCTAGTCCATGGACTCAGACGCCACCAAAGTTCAACCAGAGTGTGTCCATGAATGTCGGGGAACAGACTTAGTGGCACCGGTGCTGAGAGGGGATGCAGTCTGCGATGATGCCGGTACACTGATATGAACTCCGCCATTGCTGAATTAGGACTCTGTGACCTACTGGACCGCAGTGTAGGCCGGAGGCAGCGGTCAGCAGTGGCCCACAGCCAGCCACGTGTCGTTGGCTTGCGATGCACAGAGTTAGTGACACCAGGGCAGTTGTCTGTAGTGTTCGATCACCTCCGTAATGATGAGCCTATTCCCTCCGGACTGCAACGCGTCATCCTCTTACGCCTCTCCTTGCGTGCAATGATATGTTTTCTGCCTTTGAATGATCGATGTCCAGTTCCAATTCAGTGACCTAGTCGTGCGCAGTGTAGGCCGAGGGGAGAAGTCCGCGTAGGCCCACAGACACGTGTGGTTGTACTGCTATGCACAGACTTGGTGGAACCACATCGAAGGGAGTATAGTGACACAAACTCTGCCTTAAATAGTGTTCACTGTCATGGTGTAATCAAGTCTCAGTTCCAAATGTGTGACCTACTTCTCCGTAGTGTAGGCCGAAGGCAGTAGTCAACCGGGGACAACAAACATGTGTCGTATGAATGCCATGCACAGAGTTGGTGGCACCACATCCAAGTGAGTACACTGACATAAGATCTGCAATGAACATATGTACTCTGCCATGGTGTAATCAAGACTCAGTTCCAAATGTGTGACCTACTTGACCGTAGTTAAGGCCGGGTGCAGCAGTAGGGTACATCAACGAGAAAGGAGCAAAGTGGGCCTGTGTCGTGGAGGCCGTGATGGTCTGAGGAGGCTGCAAGGGTCGCGGGCCTCGGGCTTGGAGCTTGCGCCAGCACGTGGTGGGCCCTCCTTAAAACACGCTGGTGTCGGCAGGTTAGCAGTGTGGCCTGGCTGCGCAGGGACGGGCCGGACGGCTTCGGGTTCCAGCGGGCCGGGGTACGGCAGACGAACAGGATCGCAGGCAACTCCGCTCACGAGGACGGCGTCGCCCTTGTGACGTGGTGTGAGGCGCCGCCCTGGCAGAGATGTTGGACATTCCGGAAGAGGACCACGCCCAGGGCTATGTGCTTTTTATTCACACCCCTATGCTGGCCTGGCGTACGCCGGGCCATCCCACTCCGCTCACACTTACGGGGGGGACGTAACAGGCAACATTTCCATGTACTCCCCCACTGGCTGGGGTGACATGGTTGCGTCCGCTACACTCCATACACCAGCGGTGTATGTCGCCATGGATATCGATGTGTTCATCATACTGGGGTCTGTCCAGCACATCGCTGCCACTCTTGGCATTGTGTACTTTCCAAATCATGGTTCTCCTGCCTCCTTCACACATGCCTGGTTCCCACCTCTCCCCACATTCCGCTATTGTGTGGCTGAGGTGCCATTCCGTTAATGGCTCATGTTCACGGCTTGCCCAGGTTACCATTGTAAGTTGCTCTGTCGTGTCTGGTGGGTGTGCATGTTTTATGTGATTTTGTGACGTGTGCATTGCCAGAGTTGTGAGTTGCATGGTGGTGGAGTTGAGGTGTGTGGGGTATTCATTTGGAACTTGCCACGGGGCTGTGCATTTCCCTTGGTGCCATCCTGATAGTGCTGGTTGATGATGGACTGTCGGAGGATGAAGGAATCATGCACACTGGCTGGGTAGGTGGCGAGGACATTGGTGAAGAGTCCCTGGTGGTGCACTATTGCCTGCACATTGATGGAATGCGTGGGCTTTCTGTTGCGGTGATTGTGTGCTGTGTCACCAGGGGGCACAAGTAGGACATGTGTGCTGTGGATTGCCCCCGACACGTGCCTGCATCCAGCTATGGGGTATGATCCTTGCTTGGTCTCCAGCGAATTGTGCATTGTGGTGGACATATAGATACTGGGGTACCAGGCTGATGATGGCATCCAGGACAGGTGTGAGGGACTTGGATGCGGCTGGCTGTGAGACTCCTAAGACTCTGGCGGGTGTTGGTTGCGGGGTACCAGAGGCCAACAGGTGCATCACAGCCAGCAGCTTTGTGTGGGGTGGGATGTTGGTTGTCCGCTGTGTTGGTGCCGTCGGCCTGTTGGGCAATGATGGTCTGGATGCGTAGGATGGTTGTCCTTTTGAGCCTGTAGTGGGCAATGGCATCCTCTGGTGATGAGTCTGTGAGGCTGGTGCATTTCCTGTGGGTCCGCTGTTTTGTCCGTGCTGCCTCTGTGGTGGTGGGGGGAGGTGGGCTCCTGGGTGTGGTGGCGGTGGGTGTTGTTGCCCTATTGGGGCTCTGGGCTGCATGTTCAGTTGCCCGGGTGCATCTATTCTTCATGTTTGGCTTTGGGCTGTGCTCCCTTGTCTGGTGCAGGTTGTCGTCCGACTTTACACCAGGTCGGAGGAGGTGTTAGTTTCCTGGTGCTACCACGTCTTATCGCCTGTTTTGTTCTCTTATCGCCAATGTGGCTGGTCGTTGAGAATGTTGTGGAATAGTGGTGTCGCGGCTTTTTGCTCAGGAACGCCTACTCTGCATCTCATTAGCGATAGTTGCCGGGGTCATGTGTGGCGATGTTTTTTGAAGATGCTATCATCCGGAAAACTGGTGATACAGGCTGTTTGCACCAGCTTGTGAATGGGGTGGTAAATTTATCGCGACTTGGCTGCGATAAAATGCTGTTAACTCGGCGATGGCTCCTTGAGAATATGACCCCTTGTGTATTGGCTATACGCCAATGGTTGGTTGACTGAACAGCTACTCTTTTTTCCCCGAGGCATCAATTAGTTTTGAATCTTTATCTGGAGGTGGTGCCTGCCCTGAGGTTTGTCAGTTTGCCCTTTTACGGGAATTGGACACCACTAAAGAATCTGAAGGCAACTGGCCCTTAATAAAAACTGGGTCAGCGGGTGGGGGTTATATCTTTTGGCCACTCTAGGTGTTATGACACGTGCCCTAACTGGATCTTTAAAAATATATTCAGCATTCCCCTTCATACCCTTTAACATAGGCAACAACTGTGATGTTCTATGTGTGTTTCCTAAAGTTTCAAACAGGAAATCCTCTTCTAGGGCTTCCTTATGTAAAGTCACTCCATGGTAAGTAGCTGCCCTAACAATTAATTCCTGATATGCAGTATTATCATCAGGAAGGGAAGGTTTAGCCAGGTAAAGAGCTGGATCTGTGTCTACATGTGGATCTATATTATAGTCATCCCAAGGATCTGGTGGTGGCGGATCATAAGTGGATCATAAGTGTCATCATCATCTCCTATATCAGGATTTGTGCCTGGTGGTATAATGTGTAGAGGGTCTGAAGCTGGCATAAGAAGTACTAGTAAAGAAGATGGAGGGGTTTGAGGAATGTTAATAGGGCTAGTAGCTATGTCCTTTTTCTTCTTAAGAGGGATTTTATATTCAGTGTCTATTTTCCTTTTGGAAGATGGCATTACTGGCTTAGTTGTAATGTGTGCAGTGTCAGGGTTTATATGGATTTGCTTTTGTATCCAGCTTTTGTTTAATGGTTTCTAGAATAGGCTTTAGAGGAGCATCTTTATGTTTCGGTGCAAATCTGGATATGTCTCTTATCTTTCGAACCCGAATGTTTCAGAATTGAAGGGGTGTCATCTTGGCTCGAGCCAGAAGGCTTGACTTGCGGTTTCATTACCGAGCCGGAGTGTTGGAATCAGAGTCTTGGTGCCTACCATGGCCTGATGGCAGTGGTGGCCCAGCAACGCTTTATTTGGTGAAAGCAGGTTTGGTGGGCAAAGGGGCTTTGGTTCTCATGGCACCCTGTCCAGCTTGAATGTCGTGGGACTCTAGTTCGATCTCCAATTCAGAATAGGAGTCCTGGATGGAGAAAGTTTCTTCCTCGTCTGCTGCCGACGCTTCCATTATTTCGTTCTCAATATTTTCTCAGAAGATATCGGGGGTGTCCTCAATACTCTGTTACTGCATCTGTCCTTTTTTTATTTAAAATCTGCTTCAGATTTATTTAGTATAAGCCAATATAGCAGACGTTTATCGCCTTACACATGTCATTTCGCCCTCTTCTTCTCCCCGGTCCACCGCGGCAGGTAGCCCGCTGATTAAGTGGAGGGAGGTTTCTCCAGCTAAGGGCGTCCCACACCCACTTCCATTGGGCCATCCTATAGCCGCCATCTTGGAGGTGAGATGCTCTAGTCTACCTCCATCTTTCTGGGCTTCCGGCTACAAACAGGGGCGATGGCGCCGATGCGCAGTGGGCACGCATAAGGTCAGCCCGTCTGCACCAGTCGCGCCTGGACCGCGTCCAGTGCTGGTCCCCTGGCCCGTTTGGGCAAAATACCTCAGACACCATTAGGTACTCGCAGGATGCACTACTGCCCTTGAGATTCATTAATCCCTTTACGATCACCTGTCAGCTCCCCATCTCTAATCGCACTGGGGGTCCTGGACCCAATCTAGTAAATAACCTAACAGCCACAGGGACATCTGCCCAGCCGCAAAGGAAAGGTTCTAGTGTCAATGCTGCAATGATTTCCGGCATGTTACTGAAAACAGATCCTTGGTGAAACATCATTTGGAGTTCTCTTAGTGCAAGCACGGAAACTTGGGCTGATGCCAGCTCAGGCCCAGGCATTGTTGCAGCCACCACCCCCCGCTATGCCGTATATCGGCTGGACAATAAAAAAAAAAGGGAGGGGGATTGGCAGTATTTTATCGTAGTCATTTTAAAACTACATTCGAGCCACTAACCACTCCTGGCTTGGAGGCTTTAGCCTTCTCGGTGCAGTCAGCAGACTTTCTGCCTATCAAGGGAGTGCTAGTCTATCGCTCCCGGGACCGAGGTGTGGTTTTGCGGACAAGCTCGGTATGTTAATGGAATCCTCTATCATCAATGAGAACTCTCTGGTGTTGGGAGATTTCAATTTCCACCTGGAAAAGGAAACAGACCCAGACTCCCTAAAACTGATTGATACAATGAATGCGTTCGGACTGTCCCTAATTACCAAAGGTCAAACGCATAGGACTGGTCACATGTTAGATGGGACCTTCTCCAACAATTCTGGATTACGCTACTCCCATCTCTCCCCCTGACTTGGTCAGACCACTGGGTGGTCAAGTGGCAGATAAACACCAAGAAACCTACCATGCCTTAAAACACTACTCAACACACCTGAAGCAGAGCCTGGCAGAAAAAAAGGCCAGTAGAACTGGGAAATGCCATCACCCTGGGCCCTTGGCAACCAGGGAATAACCTGGAGCATAGGGTTGAGAATTTCGCACTCTGGCTCAACTCAGCACTGGGCCTAGTAGCTTCAAGAATTTAAAAAACCACAGTTAAGAAAATATCCCAGCCCTGGTACAATGAAAACCTAAGGTTAACGAGGCAGGACTGTCGTAGACAAGAACAAAAATGGAGGAAAAAGTATGAGGTGGAGGAGAAAAATATTTACAAAACGTAAGTAGCCAAACACAAAAAAAGTATCTTAGCAGCTAAGACCGCATAGGATTCAGGGAATATCAAAGCCGCCTGTGATGCAAACAAGACCCTTTTCTCAGTAATAAAAAAACTGGTAACACCAGCCAGCCCAAATCATGTAGGAATAAATCAAACGTTCTACGATACACTGGATGGTTTTTTCCAAGAAAAAGTCGCTAACATTTTCAATAAATCTACTGCAAATAGAGTAGCTAATCATCAGGATGAACATGTCCGAATTGGCCCGCCCCAAAAAATCAGTTTCTCCTCCTTTAAGGTCTGGTCAAAAGAACAACTCAGAGTTAATCCCACTTATCAAATCAGGTGCGCTACGAGACCCCTGCCCCCCTAGTATTATGCACATGATCCCTGCTCAAGAGGCACAATACCTAGGGCAGATTTTTGATAAGATGTTTGCAGAAGGGTCTTTTCCCTCTCACTGGAAACTGGCCGTGATTCTCCCTCTACTAACAAAAGAATCTGAACACCAAGAACCCGAATAACTATCGTCCTATATCAAGACTCTCTTTTGCTGCCAAGCTGGTAGATTAAAGTTATGAATCAACAACTTTCAGAATACTTAGAGGAAAACTCTCTGCTGGACGACACACAACATGGGTTCAGAAAAAACCACAGCACAGAGTCTGCCCTGGTGGTAGCAACAGAGGACATACGAGAAGCACTTGACAGGGGGGGGGACAGCAGCACTGATTCTGCTGGATCTCTCAGCAGCTTTTTATACGGTCAGCCATAAGATCTTAGCTGACCGTATAAGTAGTCTGGGCGTGGTCATGCTTAAGATGGGGCTGGGTGAGAACTGAGTTCAATGGGTTATATATACACTAATCCCACGGCAAGAGTAAAAACGGCTTGCGCAATTTCCAATCAATTCAAGCTCTACAGGGGCACCAGGCAGGGGTGACCTTTATTCCTTCTTCGTATGCCTTGGCCACTGAACCATTGGCTGAACTTTTCCATCAAAAAGGAGCTGGGTATGGGGTGAAAGTGAAGAGTAGAGAACATATCATATCTCTGTATGCTGACAATCTACTGCTATACCTGGATGATGGCCCCACAGGGAATACGAATGCATTGACCATGTTTAGTGAGTTTGCAACTCTTTGTGGACTCCATGTCAATAAATCTTAGACATACCTGTTTCCCATGTCAGCTGGTGCTCAAATGCCGCAGGAACTGCCCCATGGTCTGTCCTGGTCACTGGTACCCATCAGATACTTGAGAATAAGGGTGTTTCATCACTAGACGACCTCAGGAGGGTAACCTATGGAACGCTCTCAGGTCCCTTAAGTAATGTGTCCATTTCTGATGATTTTTTAAATTACCCGTCATGGCTCAGATCTCATTATCCAAGATGAGTATGCTGCCAAGGCTCTTATATTTTTTTTATTTACCTCCCGGTCAAGATATCATGTTCCTGGTTTAAACAATCAGACACACTTCTTAGGGAACTGGTATGGAACGGCTGTCGCCATAAAGTCTCTTTGGAGGTTTCCCGGAGACTCCCAGAGGAGGGAGGTTTGGGTGCTGCTGATTTTGAATGATATTTTCTGACTGCGCTACTCCAGTGGATCACTCAGTGGCTTTATGGAGCTCACAGGAACTGGGACCTGTGGGGTTGACTGATAAACCAGGGCTCCCTGCTGGCAAAGCTATTACACTCGGCAGTGGTGATTCCCCACCTAGGGGTTTTGCTGAAGATGGATTTGCAATGTTGCAATGCCTGCGTAGGACCGCTGGGACTCCTTTTTAGGCACTGGCTTAGCCAATTCTTGACGTACAAAGCATTGGCGCTAACATTTGGAGACCTGCGGCCGGATGGGCAACGGGAGTCAGGGACACATGCAGTTCTCCGTTTGGTGCTCATGGGCACCGCAAGTCATTTAGTCAAATGGTTCTAACAGGGATATATTACAAATGGCAATAAAAAGGTTTATTTAAAAAAAAAAAAAAAGAAATAGGTGCATTGTCTCATAGAACGCTTTTAGTGGGCGGGGGCCGCTCCCGGAAAGTCAGGGAGGCGCGGAGTTGGCCCAGGAGCAAGCTCCGAGGACATCAGTCAATGACAGGCTCTGCAGGGATTGATTCCTATCTTCTTAGATGACATATTCCTATCAGACCAATGATGAGAACCTCAAAAACCCCGGACAAAAGTAAAACAAATCCAGTCGAAAAATGCTAGGGGGCAGCCCTTCTCCGGATCAGTGGTGGATGGCACAGAAAGAAAAGACCTTACGTCAGCGCGCCTAGGTTGCGCCTATATGGGTACTGTGATGTCACTTCCAGTGTGGACGATGCCGACAACGTACACAGAGCCGATCGACGCAACCTACCGGAGCACAGGGACACTGCACATGAAAAATCCACCGGATCCAGTCTGACGCATGTGGAAAATCAAAAGTAACAAATCTGGGGCTAGAAGTCTCTATCAGATATCAGGTAGCAGCACACAAATCAAGCATGTAGAATAAAGATAGCCCTGTAGGAGGGGAGGGTGTAATAGAACATCTAACTAACTGCATAGCACCAAAATTCTCAAAGAGGAGTACTGTGTGCACTTATGCCATAAAGGAGGCCATCACAAATAGTCCAGTAGTCGATATGCCAACTTTCACAAGGCTGGGATACACCTATTTGGTAATGTTTAGAAGATTTTGCAAGACATCGCTGGGGGTCTTTTAGTTGTTGGTGGTTTTGTCTGCTCCACTGGTGGCCTCGCGCTTGCTGTGGAATAGGAGCATGTAAAGGGTCCTGGGGGAGGAACACTGGGAGGCCAAATCTCGCCTGTGCTGCCCTTAAGTGATGAAAAGGGTACTGGTGAGGGGGAGGGGGGAGGAATGCGAGGCCTAGTGACGGCTGTGCTATCTTTGAGTGATGGTTCTAGTTCTAGAAATGTCAGTACAGTGCCTTTCATCTTAGCTACTAAATTGGGCTTGATTCATCCTCCTTGCGGATATTTCCACGCACTTGGTCAATTAAGGAAGAGGAAAGCTAAGAGATCCATGTTGTGTAAAATCTATTCCTAACCTATGAGTCATCAAGGAGTGAAAGCGGAGGGCAAATTGTCAGAGGTTCCTTTTATTGGCTTGCATACTGGGTAAAGGTGTTTTCATTCCTGCAATGAATCTGAACATCCTTCAGATTTTCTATTTAGCAGGGACAGTTATGTTGTTACCATCACCGACAAAGATGATTTCTGGGTTTCTCAAAAGGATATTGATTAGTATGGACACAACATTTTTGTGTGTGTTTTTCCCTCATGGAAAATGTTTTATCCTACATAAATTTAAGTCTTTCCATGCACCCATTTAATATATGAAGGTATTTGCAACATTTACACACCAGTGTTTACCACTGCAGCTTAGTGTGACAACGTATTGTGAAAAGCCTTTTAAAATGTTTGCAAACAGCCACAATGTTAGAACCTCCTGGGTATTCACCACAATGCCACTGTCCACCTCCTTTGTTAGAGGAACTGATGTTCTGACCCCCCAAAAAAAGGTCAATACAAGTGATGGAAAAAATGCTATATTTCCTCTATCTTACATGAGATTCGGCTACAGAAAATCTTTCAAGCTCTGAATCTGTTAACCAAGATTTGGGAATGCCAACCCTAATTCAAATCTTTTACTAACCTAAGAGTAATTTACAATAGCAAGACATTTTGTGTATCACAAATTAGGCCCACACATATCGATTTTTGTGTTCATAATCCATCTTTGTCTACAGCATAACATATGCACAAAGTTTAATAAGGAAAAACCTAAAACATATGTTCAATCCCCTAGTCTAGTAATGGTCTATTATTGCCCAATACCAGATTCTCAGTAACAGGCAAGCTAGCAAACCAATGTGTTACAACCACACAATGCATATGCTCTAAAGAGAATAAACTATTCAAATAAGTAAAAGAGAACAAGTGAAAAGCTGGCACAAAAAAGACCATAATGCAGTCTTACATCAATAGCATCCCTCTCGAATATTCGTAGCTGCAAGAAGAGCTCCAGTTTGATTTTGCGTTCCTGAAAAAGCTCTTCCATTTGAGATTGGGCTTCATCCAGCTGCTGAAGAACTGTTTCTATGTGACTGATGGAGCTGTTGTGCGGGGTCTTGTTACTGGAAATGGCAGAATCCCTAAATAGGGAGGATTTAAAGAGAGCAATATAAAAGAAAGGACATAAGAAAAAGAGACAACAGAAAATAGCAGGTGACAACTGGTAAATTGTTAAATTTACGTCAAAATAATCTCGGACTGAAACACATAAAAATACTAAACATTTTCAAAACAATTTAATTTATGATTCTGAGATATTTTGTTATGCCAGGGTCACTCCTTAGACGACAGCAATTGAAATTATCATGGTGTATCAAGTCCCATCACAGCAGTATACAACAAAAGCAATGATGTATTCCCTCGTTTTCAAACACAGGAAGGAAATGCCCACCCACCCTCCTCCTCCACCTAAACTCGGACTCAAAAACTGAGGACAAATTAAACAATCAGAAAAAATGTCATAGTTTCACTTGAGCTACTGTTGGGTGCAGTGCACAAGTAGACCTTCTGCCATCTAACGAAAACAGTACAGTAAATAACACAACCTCGCTCACACACTGCCACAGTGATTCTCAGCTGGCTGATCTTTTTTGTGAAAAGGGAAAAAATCTGAAGGAAGGAGGTCCCCCATATGCTGAAACCGATGGGAAGCCATTACTCAAGTGGGGGAGGGAACTAGCATAGTTTTCTGTATGGAAGAAGCAAAGATGGAAGAGCTTGGCATAAGAAATGTTATTGTGCGTGGGGGAATTGTCAGTGTTCCATAAATGGGTTCAGAGCATTTCAGGAGCAGCTTGAAATGAGGTCAGAATAAATCATGAAGAGAAAGTGACCGTCCGGTAACAATAGTTCGCCAATGAGAGCCAGCACCCCAACATTTATAACCTTTCGAACTATTCCAGCCCGTATAAATTCAAGCAGGATAAACTTCAAAAGTTTTAATATTTATTATCACATATAAAATGTTTTCCCTCCTGTTTTAAAAATACATTTTAGTAACTGAAATGCAATAAACAGTTATAATCTACGTGGTTATAAGACAAGGGTGACTGTGCCTTCAAGTTGTTAAAATGCTCGGAAGTTACTTTGGGTTTAAGTACCCTGACCTTAGTGTTCACTTAGATGCGATGATACTCCATACTGTTGCACTTCTTGGTGAAGAGTATCCAAAAACTCAGTACTAGTAATAAGTTGATTAAAGCTTTATGAGACAGAAAGCAAAGGCTATCCCAGGTGGGCATAACCAGATGGATTGAAGGCCAGGAGGGAGAATGTCAAGCATATGAAGGGGTATCATTTAACAATTATCATCTCGGTCTCCTGAATCTGAAAAGGAGATTTGTTTTGGAATAATTTCTCAAGAGGATTACAAATCCCATCCTATTTCTCTTACTTGCCTCACTGAGTCATCTGTTTTTCCATAACCATCAACGTCTCTAGAAGTGAAAAAAGGGCACTGGGAACCCATGTTGCTCCTGCAGAAGGAGTAATAGCAGACTCAGATTATGACCTCTGAATTCATTTAGAGGTCAAAATGCTGTTGACTAAAATACAATTAGGCTGGCGTGACCACATCTGCCCATGACTACTCTTGTGGTATGAAATGTATTTCCAAGCAAGGGAGGACACTTTTCTGTGTAAACTATTAACACAGAGACTCAATGACATGCTGCTGTCTCTTCAGGACTTTCCCACTAGCAGCTATATCTTGGATCCCTTAGGGAATATGTTTATTTCTTTGAGTTACTGTTCTTACAAGGACCTAAGCGTCCTTTACTTAATAAGAGATATAAATAGTTAGGCCAGTCTTGTTCAAAGGCTTATGCCAACCTATGGGCTGCCCTCAAATGTGCCCCTCGAGGCAAACATGTGGTGAATAGATACAGTATATATATATTTTTTTTAAACCTGGCTAAAAGGAAAAAGCATGCGGCAACCTATGCACTGCCAGTAATTAAAACTGTTCTAGCAAACGTAAAGGAAAGATACAATTCCATTAAGGCCTCCGAGGCGAGGATTATGCATTACTTTCTTTGTTTTATTTCTCTATCAACTTAGACAAAGAACCAACGACAACTACATTTCTCATAAAGCAGAGGGGAAACCAGAAAGAACAGATCAGCCAATCAATATTCACGTTCCCTGTAAAGAGGTAATGATCTGGAATGTTCCTCCTTTTTCTTCGCACAACAGCTGCTGTGAACTCTGATCTCTTCATGTATCTGTCTATGGTCATTAACAAAGAAAATATTTGTAATAAAATGTTATCTAAACCTCGTGTACTGTCATCATAGCTGGAAAACGTACAGTGCAACCAATAAATGACAGTAAATTCCAGAAAATTAATACTTACTTCTTAAGAAGACAGTGTTTCCATAAAGCCACCCAGTATCACCAGGAGACAAAAACTGAGCTTTGTGGGTAGGGTAATCCTCGCATATGACCCTTAATGGATTTGAAACTTTGCTTTGTGACTGGTAGGAAACATTTCAATCTATGTCAGGACCAGAGGCAAGGATTATGCAAGTTTAAAGCTTATTTACCACAAAGGAGGCAATATCCACAATGGTTTTAAAGTAAAACCTCTTCACTGTGGAATCCGAGGACCAGTCAGCAGCATTCATGATGTCTGGTTCTATGAAAATGAAGGGTTCGAAGCGGGAGATCATTCTTCCATTCCATGCCGCCATATGGCAAAGCCATCAGTGAAGCACTTCCTTGGCCTCTAGCGAGATGAACACTTGCTATCTCTCAGGGAGCATTTTGGTCTGGCCAGAAGTCTTCCCAGTTCCTGCAGAATCTTCGACAGTTTATTGTCTGGCAGGCTGAGGAAAACCTGCACGGAGTCTATCACAAATCCTAGAAAAGGAAGGTGTTGGAAGGAAATTATCTCCGATTTGTCGTAGCTGATCACAAACCCCAGATCCTCTTGGGGGTAGGTGGCGGTCGCCAGATGAGCCCGTAGCTGTGTCAAAGAATGATCCATCAGAAGTATATAATCTAGAAAGACAAGTCTACATCCTGAGGAATTCTATCACCAGTTTCATCACCTTTGTAATGCACCAAGGTGCCGATGAAAGGTCGAAGGGGAGTGTTATAAACTCATGCACCAGGTGATGCCACAGGGATTGAAGAAACCAATGGTTTAGTCGATGGATTCAGACACTCATATAAGCATCGTTGAAGTCTAGGTGAACAAGTGAATTTCCAGGTCACAAGATGTCTCTCGGAAGAGGAATGCCTTCCATCTTGAAGTGGCAATACACAAGCAACCCGGTGAACTCCTGGATATTTATCACTGGTCAAAATTCCTTGTCCTTCGTCTGCATGAGAAAAATATTGCTGAGGAACCCATTGTGGTGGAGAGAGAACCTGACTATGGCCCTGTTTGCAAGGAGGTCACCACCTCCTGATCTATAAGATGAGCTTGGAAGTCTGAAAGACTAGCCTTTGAGGGGCAGCCTTTTGAACTGGGGATAAGTAAAATTCTATTTGGAATCCCCTTACAGTGTGCAATGTCCAGGCACCCGATGTCAGATATACCCAGTTGTGAAAAAAACAGTGCTAGCCTGTCTCCCACCTCCACCAGTAGTGGGATTGTTGCTTTTACCTGAATAGGCACTGGGAGAGGCTCCATCCCTAGTGATGCCTCTGTGGAGGCGGCCTCTTCTGGAACCTGTGGAAGTGAACACTGTCCCGAACTTCAATTGGTCTTGATAGACGCCTCACCTGGGGAAACTGACCTCTTTGAGATGCGTTATTGAAAGAGCTGCCGGCTGAGTGCCCCCTACCTCTGCCATAAAACCTACGTGGGAAGACATTTTTAAAAGATGTCAGTGCCTTGCCTAAGGAGCTGAACGTAGACACAAACTTCCCCAGCGCCTTGATAAAGGGAACACCAAAGAGCACCCCCTGTGCCACTGGACCTGCCTTCGTGGTGGTGGGGCCACCAAGTTTGTTATCTACTTTGATGAGAAGAGAATGGCATCTCTCAGTAGAGAGCAAGCAATTGGCATTCCCCAAGAAGGCTATGGCCCTTGCACTCAACAAGAGAGGGTCTCAGGGGAGTTGATGAAGCCTGATTGCTTGGCCTCTTCCGCCATATCAAGTATCTTGGTCAAAGGGTCCGCTATGTCAAGAAGCTTATCCTGTCAAGGACCACCAGGAGTGATCAAAGCCCTTCTTCGGACCTTTAATATATTTAATCAGGAAGATGTCCATCTTCGTATCAATCTCAGAGGTGAGGGTAACCTTGCCCTATAGGGTGGTTCTGGGGCATTTGGCTCGGAGTCTATTCTGGACCTCCTTGTCCAGGGGTTTGTGTGGAGATGGTCTGCCATGTACGCTGCTACCTGGTCCGCTGGGCCCAGCCAGAGGTCCTAGGGTGGTAAATGTCACCAGAGTCCAGCATGTTGGCCAATAGTGGATCTGCCTGAGCAGTCTGGCCCACAGATGAACTCTAAGGATCCGACTCGGGATGCCATGGTCTTCAGTGTCTTTGTCCCCATCCGAGGAGGGGGGAGGATGGAGGAGAGGAAGTGGGATCGTATTGAGGGGATGGAAGGGGATCTTTGTTATCAGGAAGGGGGTATGCCCCCAATACCCCCCTAATTGCAGGTCACTCACTATAAAAGTCTTTTTAAGACACAAGCATCTTTGGAGGAAGGGCTCTAGGTTAATTTAGGTATTTTGAGCTGCTCTGAAAGTGCTATGGACCTAGAAGGTGCTGGAAGGTCTTTACCCTGTGGGAGGGGTTCAGGGCAGGCATTAGCCAACTCAACCAGTCTCTTTTCCAAGGGCACCAGGGCTTAACTAATGGCTCTCTGTACAGAGCCGTCTACGGTCTCAACGAGGTGGGATTCTCAAGGAACATACTCCACCTCTTTAAAATATTCGTCATTGTCACCTTGATACATGTTGGGTCCAGCTGACCAGATAGAAAGGCCCAATACCAATATTAAGCGCAGACAGGACATGATCTATGACCCTTGAAGGAGCGGAATAAGGCAGTCGGCGGTGCGACCAAATTTATAAGACCAAGCCTTGCCAGGGGAGGAGGCATCACCATTCGGACCAGATAATCCTGCAATAATCGGCGGTGTGGTGGGGGCATCCAAGGCACCACCCTGCCCCACAACCTCCAGGCGCTGTAAAGAGAGCTGGCTACGGTGAATGCTCTTCGCCTGGAATCACAAAGCGATGCGCTAAACACAGTGAGTGCGTCCAACTGCAACCACGCTGCAGGCGCATAGGCTCTGGTGTGCTGGACTTTGCTGCAACGGCCCTGGAGGTCTGAGGGCTATCGTCTCGGGGAGCCCCGAGATAGCCTGCAGGCATAGCTTGACCGTCAGACCAGTGATGCACCCGACAAAGGGAACACGCTGCACAGCTGCCCGGCGGTTAGAGCGACGCAGCTGCATTGGTACGCTCCGCCGCGAGGCCTGGTTGCCACCTGAGCCGGGGACACCGCCTAGGGCCGAGCGTGCTGAGGCCGATGTGGAGGTGACCCACGTATCTTGCACCGCAGACCGTGCACGGGGTGCGGTTTAGTTGGGCCTCCCCCCTTCTCTCTAAGCGGCCGAGACGCTGAGCCTGCCAAGGCCGCACGAGCAGAAAAAACTCCCGGGGAGCTGAGCGGGACATACCTGCTATGCGGAGAGTCCCATTGCCTGCGCCTGACCAGCGATAAACCCGGAGAAGCAGATATGCTATTCGACTGCATGGCGGTAAGAAAGGCACAGCTGTATTGTTGCGCTCCACCGGGGTACCTGATCGCTAGCTGAGCTGGGACACTGCCTAGGGCCGGGCATACTAAAGCCTACGGGGAGATGGCGCATGTGCCCTGCGTCATGGCCAGGATGCGGCGTAGCTGAGGGCCCCTTCTTTCTACATTCCCGAGACACTAGGCCTGCCTAGGCCGCACACACAGGTCAACCTTCTGGGGTGCTGTGCTCTGACTAGATCGGCCTTGTGCAGCCTCCCCTTTTATCCATCCAGAGTAGCTCGGAAGTGATTGAGGGCTCCGGTGGCAGCGAGGGGCTTGTGCTGCCCACTGCACGAGTGGCTGTGTCGACCGGGGATGAGGCGCGGACTGATCGGGCCACCCCCTATGTCCCAAGATGGGAGAGATCGTCGACCTGTCCCCGAGCCAAGCGAGAAGACACGCCGAGACCGGGGTGATCTGGGGACACAAGGCTCTCCTTCTAGCCACCCCCAACTCATGTGGCTGTCCACTCATATGCTGAATGATATTGCCTTGTGACACAATACCTCAGGAGAGACACGGAGAGCTAAGACGACACTGGGAAACAATAAAGGAACACAAAAACGATTAGTGCAAAGACTGCTTACCCACATCGGGGCACTCACCTGTGAGGTTAATACTGGCCCAATGACCAAGCTGACAACAACTGGTGGTAGATCTGTTGCGCAGCACACTATGTGTCACACGAAGGGGAAACAATCAGAGCCAGCCACAACCGGTACTGCAAAACAAGAGGAATATGAGAGTGCTACTCCAGCACCCATATCAGACTGCATTCCGTCAATAAATATGGAGGCCGCTCCGGACAAACATGACCTCATATTACAGGAGGTCCGGGAATCACAGAAAGCAATCGAACAGCAAATAAGGATGCTAACAACTGACTTTACGCTACTGAAAACAGACCATGACAAGTTGGCTAATACTGTAAAAAGTAACAAATTACTCATAACAGAAATGCTTCCACAACACAAAGACCAAGCAGACCAAATAGCACAACTCCAACGCCAGGTGTCCAGCCTACAGAACAGAATTGAAGATGCAGAAGGCCAGTCAAGAAGAAATAATTTTCGCATAGTAGGCCTGCCGGAACGCTCTGAGGGATCCAATGCAACTCTATTCATAGAACAATGCCTACGAGACAAGGTGGGCCCAGAAGGTCTGACTGAACTCTTCTGTGTCGAAAGAACACACAGGATTCCCACGAGAAAGCCGATTGCTGGAGGACCACCATGACCAATGATCACCCAGATACTTAACTAAAAGGACGTGACACGTTGCTCCATAATGCCAGAGAAAAGTCCCCTATCCTGTACGAAAACTAACAGATCTCACTATGCCCAGACTTCACAATCACGGTCCAACCCCAGAGGGCCTCCTATCAAGAAGTCAAAAAGAAATTTAGAGCCCTGAACCTAAAATACGCGTTACTGTTCCTCACCCGCCTGAAGATAATGCACGAGCAAAAGTCATACTTTAGATGTTCCATAGGCGACACATCAGAGAGGTCAATGCAGAGCACAAACCAAGGATCACAAGCAGCACTGAATGGGAAAGCACGCCAAAATAAACCAAGTCGCAAGTCCACGGCCAAAAGTCCATCCCCGGAACAAGTACTGGAAAGTCGAAAGGCAGCACTCCTCACGGCAGCAATATCTAAACACCAAGATCTCCTCTCTTCAGCTCCTCAAGGTACACTAATATGTAATCGGACTCTGAAAATAGCCTCGCTTTATTCCCTTTCATCACCCCACAAACAGTGAATGACTAGTTAGGATAACTCCGCAACCTGGGCACCAAGTTAGACTCTAACTTGCCTAGATGAATACGAGCCACAGACCCCAGCAAAACTCCCCACCTCACAAGACCATATAAACTTCGTAAAAGGCCACGGTCTGGTCAGCAGTACTGCAACCCAAATTCACAAGAGATTTGCAATGCATAGTAACCATACCCCCATAGCGAACGCAAGAAGGTTACCGTTGAACTGTTTACAGAGTTAGTTATTTGTTTGGTCCACCACTGTTCAATGGTTAGACCTAGTATTCGGTTGTAACAAGGGAAGTGGTTTACCTGGCTCATCCCCCATAATAGGGTGTAGAAGTCCCCATCCAATTGAGGCGACAAGACACAGAACAACATACATATACCTATGGCTACACCGGGAAAGTGTACTATAGTTACATGGAATGTCAGAGGCATCGGCTTAGTGCACAAACAACACAGAATACAGACCCAATTGCATAGAAGAAAAGTGCAATTTGACTTCTTGCAGGAGACACACCTCACCAAATCCGAGGCTACTAAACTACATAGAAAATGGAGAGGGCCAGTCTTTAATACATCATATTCCGCTTTTGCGAGGGGTGCCGCTATCTGGGTCGGAAACAGAACCCCATTTGTTGACCTAGAAGAGCGTATGGACGTAAATGGTAGATATGTCTTGATACAAGGCGCGCTAGATGGCACACAAAGTTAAAGACAGTATTTATGCCCCAAACTACGATCAGGATAAATGCTTAGAAAGCCTAACCGCAGCGCTAAGGCTAATGGACTGGGTAAATTACACTTGAATATTAGGGGGATATTAGGGGGAGATTACAATGCAGTCTTAGACATAAACTTAGACCGCTCTTATCTCCCATTACAAGGAGCGACTGCCATCAAGCGGGCAGATGCCCTCTGTGGGTGGGCTGGGGGTTGGTCACTGATGGACGCTTGGGGCATTAAAAACCCAAACTGCTGCAAATACTCATTCTACTCCCGCCCCACATGCCCCACGAGACTTTTTCAGACCACAACCCCTTAGAGGTCACTCTGTCATGGGGGAGGATCCCTACACCAGTCCCCAACCTGGGAGCTGCGAACACAGATGTTGGAAGATGCAGTATTCCGTAACACTATGGCCACTACCATCACCAATTATTTTGCTGAGAATACCAATACGGCGGCCTCGCGACTAATGGAATGGGAAGCATTCAAGACTGTAGTGAGGGGTACAACTATCAGCACAACTGCTGGGGCCGACAATCGATTCATAAAGACCCTAAAGAAGTAGAAAAAAAAACGGAATAAATTAGAGCAGGAAACTGTCACAGATCCCACTAAAGCGGAAGAGCTGGAAGAAGCAAGCATAACGCACTCAGAGCTAATAGAACGACTAACCATAATAGATTATCAATCCTACACACAACTGAGGCATGGGGAAGCAGACAAATCGGGCTCTCCAAAACCGAGTTCAAGGAAGCTATCCCGGAACTCCCACGCAACAAAACACCAGGATTAGATGGCCTACCGGCAACATTTTATGAAACCTTCTCTGACAAATTAGTCCCTCACTTAGAGTGCCTGTACCAGTCAGCTCTAGAACCTGGAAGCCTCCCCCATACCACAATGCAGGCCCTAGTTACCTTTCTTCCCAAGCCTGGCAGGGATCCTACAGACATCTTGGGATACCGACCGTTGTCACTTTTAAATACTGAATATAAAATCCCACGTAAAATTTTAGCCCGTCGTCTACTTCCTTTCCTGCCACAACTTATACACATGGATCAATACAGCTTTGTGCCTGCCCGTAGCACCTCCCTTAATATCAGGCGTCTCTATCACGTTCTGGAGGCCACCCCCAAGGACCTTTTAGGAGCCGGGTGCATCTCCCTAGATTTGCGCCAAGCCTTTGATACCCTCAGCTGGAAATACATGTTGATAACACTCAGCAAGTTCGTTATCCCCTCTGCATACGTGCGTTGAGTTAAACTGCTCTATACGGTACCCATAGCGAGAGCCCGCACAGGTGCGTATGTATCGCATCCCTATCCAGTGAGCAGAGGCACATGTCAAGACTGCCCACAATCGCCACTCCTATTTCTGCTGGCGTTTGAACCCCTAGCAATAAAACTCCGGAAAAAGGCAGTGGGAAAAGGTATTTGCATCTGTAACACTACACATGTACTATCATCATACGCTGACAATATCATCCTTTATATTCGCGACCTACAAGAACCTCAAGCCCATACCGTGCATATTTAAGCAGTTTGAACAAATTTCAGGCCTTACCATAAACAAGACCAAGTCTTATGCGTTTCTATTCCACCCCGAGGCACACCCAGAACCTATTAGATTTGGGCTCGGGAGGAGCCTAGCGCTTGACCAAGATGGCCGCGTGAGCTTAGAGCTCCCGAGACCCTCGCGCCCTCCGTCGACTATCCTGTCTCTAATCCTGATGGTATGCATGGCACCGTGTTGCTGAGTTGTCAGGGAGGCGATTGATGCTACCCGCGGTCGGATCGCCCATCGGGAACCGGACTTACGACTGGCGGAAGATTGCGGCCTAACTCCCGGGGATGCCAGGGGCTAGAGTTGGCAGGATGCCCGACTCCTAGTTGATCAACAACGGCCTGGCGAGGTGTGAACTGTCGGACGGAGGTCCTCGCACTTTCACTTTCGATTTCGTTCCCTTTGTCTGCCCGGACACTGTAAAGCTCTGGGTGGCTTTATTACCCCAAGGACGCTCGGCGGGCTGCTCACTCCTTATCCCTCTCGCTGAGAGGGAACAGTCTTAACTGCACTGGACTGCCCGGAGTCCATTATGTCGGGCAAAGCAGAAGGGGATCGGCTGAAGACTAAGTCCACCAGGCGGGGAACGTATTCCCAAGTCAACAGTATGGACCGCTACGCCCTCCTGAAAGCATCGCCGAGTGGATCGAGCCAGGCGCCGGATGCCCAGAAGGAGGACTCGCCTGGGACACCGGAGCTCTCCCTACAGGATGTCATGGGCGCGCTCGACGGGATGCAGACCTCGATGGGGAGACAGTTCGAGGCCCTGGCGCATAAGGTGGATGCCATCCTGGTAGATGTCAATCTGATCCGCTCGGACCTTGGCAAGACGAACGAGCGCGTTAAGAACCTGGACCACAAGACCACGGGCCTCACTGATGATGTTGCGGATCTGCAGACCGAGGTTCGGAAGCTGAGGGCCGAGAGTGACCTCGCCGCCCGCCGGCTGGAGGACTTCGAGAGCCGGGCCAGGCGCAACAATGTGCGCGTCATCGGGGTCCCGGAGTCCTCGGATGAGGCTTCGGTGGACCTGCTTGTGGAGGATTTGGTCCTCAATCATCTGAAGCCTAAGGGCCTTGGAAAGTTTTTTGCGGTGGAAAGGGCTCATAGGGTGCCGGGCGGGCGGCCTAAGGCGGGTGCCCCGCCGCGGCCGATTGTCGCCCGGCTCTTTCATTTTCGAGATCGGGACGCTATCCTGCAAGCTTCGAGGGTGACGGGCCCAGTCCCCTTCCAGAATGTGTCGGTGAATTTTTATCCGGACTTCACCCAGCAGGTGCAGAGACAGAGCTTCCTGGGGGTGAAGCGGAGACTTCGGGAACTGGATCTGAAGTATGCCATGCTTTTCCCTGCCAGACTACGGGTGGTGCATGAAGATCGGACATTCTTTTTTGACTCTCCTGTTATGGCCGACGAATGGCTGGACGCTTTGCCCCGGCGACGGACGGGGGATGACACAGCCGAGCATGGAGACAGTGGCCGGGATGGACAGGGCTGAGATCTCAGAGCCGGCCTGACTTGATTTGACCATACTTGAAGATTCGAACAGAGTGCAGTAACTGTGGAGGGTTGCGGGAGGACGAGGGGTGCTCTTTTCCTCCCTTAGGGTACTTTTTGTAGATTTTTTGTTTTTGTAGGGCGACAGGCACACTGCAAGTTGGGGGGGCTTTGTAAGCTGCAGCAGGGGTGCAGGGTGGGGGGAGTTTTGGGGATTTTGAGTTTGTTGTTGGGGGGTTTATTTTTGCAAGGCATGATGATTATCGTCAGGGCTGTTCCATGGTGGCTCCTCGGATGTGGGGTGGGCCTCTTTCCGTTTGAGGATGGGGGGTAGGGGCTTAAGTGTTATAAGCTGGAATGTTAATGGTTTGGGGGATCGCATCAAGAGGGGGATTGTTTTGCAATTTTTGAAACGCTCAATGCCAGATGTTGTCCCGCTGCAGGAGACGCATCTCATAGGTAATATGTGCTATGCCTTGAATAGGAAGGGGTATAAATTCATTGCACACTCGGGATTCTCTTCTGGGTCCAGGGGTGCGGGCATCCTTGTTAGAGCATCGTTGCCTTTTGAGGTGGACTCCACCATTGTTGACGATAGGGGGAGGTTTGTGGCGGTGGCGGGGCGGTGGGAAGGAAGGACTTTGGTTTTGGTTTCGGTTTATGTCCCGCCGGCCCTGCAGGCCTCCACACTTGCTGAACTGGGCAGGGCTTTGCTGACTCTCCCGGGGGGAATGCTGGTAGTGGGAGGGGATTTCAACGCTGTGGGCTCCGGACTGTTGGATAGATACCCCCCCAGGGACACAGGGGGGGCTCAGAAATGGCTTCCAGACTTCCTGGATACGTTTGGTCTGATAGACTGCTGGAGGCTCCGGCACCCCACACAGAGTCAATACACGTTTCACTCCGGGGCGCATGGTAGCCTCTCCAGGATTGATTACCTGCTCACTCTGGCCGCACATGCCTCGTTGATATCCGAGGCGAGGCACATGGCACGCGGTATCTCTGACCACTCGCCAGTGTGGATCCGGCTGGATCTAGGTCGGGAGGGAGGAGGGAGGGTGGCCCCCATCAACCCATGGTATTTCCGAGACCCCAAGATGCGCAGCGCCCTGGTAAAGAAGGTGGATAATTACTTTAAGGACAATCTGGGAACCGTGGACTCGGCCGTGTCGCTGTGGGAAGCCTTTAAGGCCGTGCTTCGGGGGGAAGCCCTCTCCCTGGTGGTGGCTGCCAAGAATCGGAGGGATGGCGAGGTGCGGCAAGTGGAGGAGGAGATCGCGGCCCTTGAGGGGGCTATGGAGGAGGAGGTTACAGAGTCCTCACTGCATGAGCTTTGCTTGAAGCAGGCGGAGTATAGGGACCTGGTTACGAACGCCGCTAAGACCCTCAGTAGGGAACAACAGAGCCGCCTGTATGACGTTGGTGATAAGGCAGGGAAACTCCTGGCGTGGTTGGACAGGAAAGAACGGGTCAATAGAGTGGTGCCAGAGTTGACGGGAGAGTGGGGAGAGGCGATTGTGGAACCTGAGGGGATTGTGAAGTGTTTCGCCGAGTATTTTCGTAGGGTTTATTCCTCTGTGTCGGACAGGCCGCCCGAGGACTCGTCTGAGCTCCTCCGTGATATCGAGTTGCCCTGCCTCTCTGACATAGATAGGGATGATTTGGATGGTGACATAACGGTTGACGAGGTGGCGGGGGCGATTCGCGCGTTGAACTCGGGTAAGGCCTCTGGACCGAATGGACTGCCGATCGACCTGTATAAACTGTTCCCGGATAGGGTCGCCCCTCACCTGCGCGCCATGTTTTTGGAGGCGCGGGGGGATGGGATCCTTCCGTTGGATCAGCGGCTGGCGTCGATCGTGGTAATACATAAAGAGGGTAAACCCCGAGATAGGTGCGCCTCCTATCGGCCCATTTCACTCCTCAACGCTGAGCCGAAAATTCTGGCCAAACTCCTGGCTACCCGTTTGAGTAGGGTGCTTGGCGATTTGGTCCACCCGGATCAATCTGGCTTCATCCAGCACCGAAACACAGCATTAAACCTTAGGCGTCTTCATGGCGTCATCGCCAGGGCGGGCACGCTGCGTGAACCGGCTATTGTGGCATCTCTTGATGCCACGATGGCCTTCGACACGGTGGAGTGGGCATACTTATGGGCCGTGCTGGCCAAGTTTGGTTTCGGTCGCGGTTTTGTGAGTTGGGTTCGGTTGCTGTACGAGGGGCCACTAGCGAATGTTGTGGTGAATGGTCGGGCATCTACTCCGTTTCAGCTTGGTAGGGGTACTCGGCAGGGTTGCCCCCTGTCGCCTCTGTTGTTCGCCCTCGCCCTTGAACCGTTGGCTGCGTGGATACGTTGGCACCCGGATATACGGGGCCTTCGGTGGTCGCCTGATCACGAGGACCGTATTTCGCTTTATGCCGATGATATCCTACTGTATCTTGCCTCACCTAAGAAGTCACTTATAGTGGTCTGTGACGTACTCGCATCGTTCGGTGGGAACTCGGGGCTTGTGATTAATTGGGGCAAATCGTACTTGTACGTTCTTAGTGGAGAGGTCCCACCGATCCCTAGAACATGTTCGATACAGGTTGCCCAGCAGGGTTTCGTGTATTTGGGGATTTTTATATCCATGGATCCTGCTGTGCGCTATGAGAGGAATCTGCTCCCCCCCTTGGCGCGCTTGAGGCGAGATGTTGAAGGTTGGCGGAGGCTGCCGCTCTCCCTTGTTGGGCGTGCGGCCCTGTTCAAAATGATGTCTCTTCCCCGCTTCCTCTATGCCCTCCAGAACACCTTGGACTGGGTACCGGCCAAATACTTTCGGGAGGTCGAAGGCCTCCAACGGACGTTGCTGTGGGATGGGCGGCCGCGAATAGCTATTTCAAAGTTGACGCTCCCATGGTACGATGGGGGCATTGCGCTCCCAGACATCAGACGGTACTATTGGGCCACGCAGCTGAGCGCGATCAACCATGGGTTTTATGGCCCTGCCCTCAGCCCTGGGTATGCCCTGGATAGGTGGCTGCTTCGTGGCGGCAACTACTACAGGGCGTTGTATTCGCGGTCCTTAGACTCGTCCCTCACGGGGCCCACAGGTGTGGCGGTGCGTGTATGGAAGATGGCGACTGATTCGTTGGGCTGGAAGGATAGGCTCACCCTCGCTACCCCATTGTTTGAATCGGAGAGATTGGGAAGACTCTGGCATACGAAGGGCTTTGATAAGTGGGACCTGATAGGTATATCCAAGGTGGGAGATGTGCTGCATAAGGGGAGGGTGAAGTCCTTCGAGGAGTTGCAGACTGAGTATGAGCTAGGGCCCTCAGAGTATTTCAGGTATATCCAGCTGCGTCACGCCCTCCGATCAGTCCTCGTGGAGGGTGAGAAGGTGCCGGAGTCCTCTCCCCTTGAGGACCGAGTCCTTGATGGTCATATGCCCGAGAGCACGATCTCGCTCATATATAAGAAGTTGATTAACGTCCGGGCAGATATGCTTTTGGGGCTGAGAGAACAGTGGACTAGGGATGGTCTTGAGTTGGATAATGAGGACTGGCAGTCAGCGGTTTCTTCTCCTAAGGAGGTTGCGATCCCGTCGCGTCTGAGGCTGGTGCAGCTTAAAATACTGCACCGGGTGTATGTGACGGGGCCAAGGCTGGTCCACATGGGATTCTCGGAGGACGGCCTGTGCAGAAGGGGATGTGGTATGGTGGGTACTTTCCTGCACATCATTTGGGAATGTGGTGTCATTGTGGAGTTCTGGAGGAGAGTCCATGCAGTTATGGGGGAGGTGACGGGCACTGCGGTACAGCCGGAGGCGCGGTGTTGCCTCCTGAACATCTGGGGGCCCACTGACCTCGATGAGGCGCAGACCCAATGGGTGACTCTGGGTAACATGGTAGCTAAAAGGGATATCGCGCGATTGTGGGGCTCCTCGGGACCCCCTACACTGACCGCGTGGAAGGAGAACATGGACTGGAGCATGTTTAGGGAGAAGACGGTCTACTGCTCTAGAGGTCGCCCCCGGAAGTGGCACGCCATCTGGGGGCGGTGGAACCAATACAGGGGGGGGAATATGTCTTGCCCCGGATCTGGAACCTCCCGAGGAACAGCTTTCCCCCTGACCTACTTTCCAGCACAGTTTGTTTTTAGGAACCATTTTGGGCCTCTGCTGTCCCCCTTCTTCCTCCGTACACAGTCTTGTAACTAGTAGATGAGTGGGGTCCGGCCTCCCCTGGGGGCTTTCGCCATGGGCTTTCAATGTTCTGCCTTGCTGGGGTTTGTTGTGAGTTTGTCTGTGTTTATTTAAAATTGGACCTTTGCATTACTCTTTGAACTGTATTGGGGACACATCACTGTATCTAACTCTCAATGCTGCCGAACCTTCGGGCTGTCGGCTGAATAGCTGTGTCCTGAATTTTGAAATAAAGGTTTTCAAAAAAAAAAAAAAAAAAAAAAAGATTTGGGCTCCTTACTCTTCTGGTCGCGCCAATTACATTTAAATACTTGGGCATCTAAATATACAGAGCCCCACAAGACTTACTAGACGGTAACCTTCCAAAGGCAGTCGATGCACTTCGCACCCAAATAAAATTTTGGACATCACTGCCCATCTCGTGGCAGGCAGAATAGCCATTTCTAAAATGGTTATGCTCCCGCGATTACTTTGTTATTTCACCAACCTCCCAATAGTTATCCCAACCATTTTTTTCAAAACCTTGGGACTGCCAAAGCTGCAGCTAGGAACGGACCGAGGGTGCATGGGGTCGCCAGACTTCCGCACATACTGCTATGCGAGCCAACTACAATGGCTCGCGTACTGGCTGGCAGGACGCAACTTACATGAACTAGGATATGCGCCACAATCCTTGGCCCGAGGCGCTCTCCTTGCCCTACTACTACCACAGAGCAGGATCCCGCCTGCAGCCCCCCTGGTACTTAGGATAACCATAACCTACAAGAGAAGAGCATTACAATATATAAACCAACAGCTCCCATATGCTCATAATACCCTACTGCTAGGGATCCACATACCTACAGGATTAGTAATCAGGCGGAGCATATATAAATGGGAAAGGGAAAGACTGAATACGGTGGGGACGCTGTTTGCGGATGGTATGCTGTTAGACCATGAGAATTTCGCTTGGAAGCAGAGCTTCCCACGATTCCTTTTAATTTTACACGCAACTATATCTAAATATGTTAAGAAACATTGGGCGCCAGATAACAGGGACCCTCCTTGCATGAGCTGGTTCATACTTTATACCTAATGGGTAATGGTCGCCACCTGATTAGATGGCTTTACAGAGGCATCCGCTCGCATGTAGCGACCCCCCTCATGGCACTTAGAGAAAAGTTGAATGGAGATATTGGCAGCGACCTATCGGACAAAGAATGGGAATCTCTCCTGGAATACCCCATGAGGGTGTCCTGTAACGCTAAATTTTAAATCATACAGTACATGACACTACATAGGGCCTACCTCACACCACACCACCTAAACAAAATGTACCCTGCAGCACAGGAACGCTGCCCAAGATGTCACACACACAACGCCGACCTACTGTTGCAGGGATTCTGCACATACACAGAACTATGCGCAGGAAACCAGGGCCTCGGTGTGTAGTGGTGTACCAAACAACCCACCTCGGTGCCCAGAACCCCAATCCGACTAGCTATAGTGTGTCATTCGTTCGCCGTACTACAGCGAAGCTACCAATGATTAGACATCCTAGAACATGTCACTTCGACCCTCTCAGGAATTGCTGGAATAAGAACACTTTTTCGTTCAAACACTCATACTTGTCCACAATGTGAGTAAACGGTAAATGTTTATTTTAACTAACGTGCTCTATAATGCAATACATGAGCCAATACTAGCAGCAAAATGCATAAGAACAATATAATCAGCATTGTTACAATTCTGTATAGCACAAAAGGGGAAACCATATTATAATGACAGTGGAAACAGGACTACAGCGCCTTACCACCCTCCCTGTGCTATGAGCAAGTTTATTATAATTATAGAAGACCTCTAGGCTTTGTCAGGGGGACAAAGCCTAGAGATGTGTGAAAGGCAGACAGTTCTCATGTGAAAAATGCACGAGCAGAGTTTTCACGAGAATAAAGCCATGTAGTAACGTGTGCAAAAGCGGCAAAATGACAGCCTAGTATATACTAACTGATGGTAACTTAACAATGTCTGCAGTTAATCCCATGTCCTCACTACACTACTACACATGACGTGGGCATGCCCACGCCTGGCTGCCTTCTGGGCCAAAGTTGCAAGAGTGATAGGAACTGTGACGGGGATTGCTAACTGGGACACAGCAGAACGATGCATAATGGGATTACAGCATCGCTCTAAGACACAGAAGTTACAGCTCAGATTTGCAGACTTGGCCTTACTCATTGAAAGCGATCCATTACTATGAGATGGAAATCGGCCTTGCCCCTACAGTACAGAGTTGTGATGAGGAGGTGATCAGATGGGGAAGAGCAGAGAGTGCAGTTATACATAGGGAAGAATACAGGGGTTCACGGAATACACCTATCTCCATGGAGTGGGACTTATTGTTGGAAACTTTTAAAGCCACCGACTCCCTAACAATATAACAGATAATAGGGTGCTAGCCCATCCCATAATTGGTACTGTAGTTAGTGGCTTTATGCTTAAGAAAACACCGCAGGTCGTAGGGAAAGGCACACACTCCAAATAACTTAGCACACATATAACATTTCGACAGAGCTGAATCCAGTTCCTGCATGGGCGTACTCTGGGGTGAGCCGGGAGGGTGGGTGGTAGGGGAGGGGTAGTTTAGCGGACTACTTTATTTTTATTATATCTGTATGAATATGACACAATGCATTGAGTGCGTACTAGTATATACAATTCCACATCCGCTCATTGACTTTACCCTTTTTGTAAACATATGCACGGAGAAGCTTCATTGTGCTCTACCCCGCGGGGTTAACTGTATACCTCAAGTATAAGGGAATGTTGGAAGTATTGTGCATTGTGAAAACCAATGAAGTATGTTATAAAAAAAAAGTGGCAATACTGATCCTTGCAGGCGCGCAAAGCTCCACGCTCCAGGAGTTGTGGACATCCGTGAAGAGCTTCCTTCGGGGGCTCAATTGAGACACTACGGCTGTGTCTTTTCCTGTCAAAAGATCATAAGCTAATATGCGTGTCCCTGGATGACAGAAAGAGAATGGGTGCAATACGAAAGAGAGGCCCTCATGCGGTCAAAATCCGTCTGCAAATGAATCAGAGTATGCATTAACAACTTATTCAATATTTTCTTTTTACAATTTTTCTGGTTGTAACATAGTAAGTCTGTCACAAAAAAAACAGGTAGTTGAAAAACGACGCAAGGCTAGTTAATCGGTGATAAGGTGATCTAGAGGTGACAAGGTGCTTTAAGTGAATAAACTATATACAATGCTGTACAAGAGGTAACTAAAATGTTCAATTCAGTGGACATCCGTCCCTATACACATGAATCTACAGCCCATATACTGCTTGGTTCGCTTTTCACGTGGAGTGGAGAAGGTAGGGAATAGATTGTACAGGTACGTCGAAGTTTCGACCCAGAGAAGTGCGTGATTAGAGAAGGAGTCACAGTGAGTCTTCTTCAGGCCACGGGGGGACAGAAGGCGGGCTGGTAATGAAAGCCAGAAGGATTCTTCAAGGTATAATCCCCCAAGGGTTGGACTCTTGGCAGTGATGATAATTAATTACATCAGAGGTAGGTAGGTCAGAGGGACCAGTAGGGATCTTCAGGGTATGATCCACCAACAGTTGGATTCTATAGGAAGTGATGGTGATGAATCACATCAAGGGACAATTATTGTGCGAGTCTAAAACGCTCAGTCAGGCCAGCGTAGAAAGTGAACAGCCTGAAAGGAATCGGAGACCTGATCCCGCGGTCACCTGCTAGAGGGAAACAATGGGATTAACCAGAGGCAACAGTAGAAAATAAAAAGTCATGGTTAGAATCAGTTAGAAAAAACAGTTATTGAATTGTAAAAACAGTTCTGAGGAGAGAAATAGAAGGATCTTATCTGCTGCTGGAGCAGCAATGAAAGAAGAGGAATATTCCAGATCATTACCTCTTCATGGGGAACGTGGATGTTGATTGGCTGATCTGTTCTTTCTTGTTTCCCCCTGCTTTATGGGAAATGCAGTTGTTTGTTCGTTATTTGTCCAAATTACTGAAGAAATAATACGAAGAAAGTAATGTATAATGCTCACCTCCAGTCCCAATATAGAATTTAAACAATCATCTCCTTCTGTAAAGTGGTTAATTGTTCTCATTTCAGCAGTAATTTGCCATTCCAGTCTAAGTGTTATAATTCAGGGTTAAAGTTGGTCTCTCTTTTAGTACCGTTTATGAGCCTGTTTCCACTCAACCAATGTAGTCTTGGTTGTATCCATAATAAAAAGATTGCATTCAATCAGTTACACATCATTAGGGCGAATGAATGCAGTCCCTCTAATAAACTGCCTGGGTCTGATTGTATAGCCACAGACAGATTTATCTCCAAATCCTGGGTACAATTTATTGTTGTACCCATCTATAAGTAAGGCGAGAGAGATGATCTACGCTGCTGTCATCACATTTCGCTGATAAACTCCATTGTAAAGATAGCAGGCAAGGTAATTATGAAAAGATCTCAGCCTGAGCAGCTTATAAAGTAATACTAGGCAAGACACAATATGGATTCAGAGGAGACCTTTGCATTATTAAGCAATCTTAACTTAAACCTCATGCAGAAATACACAAGGACTCTCTGGGCACTATAATTGGCATTTTTGGTCAAGCTTGGAATTTGATTGTGTCACCAGTGTCACATTACAGTCCATTCTGACCTTTCCGGGCATTTGAGACAATATTTGGGGCTTTCTGCA